>NC_060250.1:48769717-53769717 GCF_921293095.1 Ischnura elegans | reverse complement strand
CCCCCCCCCCCCCCGCCCCCAGAGCTCAGAGAAATTTTTAAGTTTAATCCATTTTACTTAATGGATTAGTATTACTTACAGAATAGTGTTAGGGTTAATCAAATATCTCTCATAAAGCGGTAAAACTAGTCATTTTGAACTATTAATCTGAAAATTTTTCTGGTGGAGGGCCTCCGCAAATCCCACTCATCCTTGCAGGTATGCAATACCCCCGCACCCCAAAGTATTAGTTGCGCCTAAAAACCCCCCTAGCCTAGATTCCCAGCTGCGCCCCTGGCACAGTGCACGCGGCTTGTACTGCCAGTCACATATTATGTATGCTCAGCAGTCCAGACCATCCTGTCCACTACTGTCCAAAAATTTCCACATAGGGTATAACATACATATCTTAATGTGAATTTGATTTTTGCAATGGATCATCTATAATAGATACAATGACTTCCAAAGTACCAATTTAGGATAAATTTTCAATTGGCATAAAATTTGCCTTCATGGAAATTTGGCTACTACAATACATACATGTGTTTTCTTGATTACTGTTGATTATTCTTTTGTATGAATGTTGATGTGAATGATAATTGAAGACGAATAGACAATTTAACTAATCTATGTAAAAATTTCTTGTGATGGCCAATGAGAAGAGTGTGGCATAAACTTACCCTCCCATGTACTGTAACCAAACAGGAAATCTGAATATGTATGGGATGTTATTATCTCTTCTTTTTTGTAAAACTGTGGATTTCCAAGGTTATAGGCCACCTGTCGCACACAAGGTGAGTCCACCGAATCATCTTTGTTGCCTTTGCAAGCCTGAAATGCAAATTATTCATGTATGTCATAATACACCCTTCATTTTACCAATCAACCTTCCTTCTGTAGCATTCTAATAACATATTACATTAGGGTGGTTCTTATTTTTCGAATTTCTTTCAAGACACCCCCTCATTTTATGCCAATTGGTGTAAAAACATATCCTGTAAAATATTATAGCAATTGGATGACGGGAAGACGTGCCGCATCGCACTCAAAGTTGAGAAATTTTGGCATTTTTGGCTGTTCTTCGGACATGAACGACGATAAGAAGGTGCTGGTATTTTTCATCTGATTTCCTCTGGTAACCAATGGCACATTGGACATTTTGACATTCTGCACCTTAAATATTTCCCAACTGTGACCTGTGGTTCTCGAGATATGGCCCCATGAGTAAGCACATGCCAGCCCAAGTGGAGCCACCTTGCTCCAATGCTCGAAGCTCCCAAGTCCGTGGCTTCATTCGGCGTTAGTCCTATTCTTTCAACGAAATGTATTTCTATGTGATATTTACTTAATCTAGTTTCAATTTTCAACCCCAATCCCTGACCTCACATCAGTATGAAGTTTGGTATCTAAAACAGTGGCGGATACATATGGGGGCACAGGGAGCGCCCCCCCCCCCTTGGGGGGCTGCCCGCATTGCCAAACATTGCAGAAACACAAATGTAAAATTTTATATATCATAACATGGCAATGCCTTGCATATGCATAATATCAGTTAAAATGAAACTTTCTAAAATGTTGCATGTAATATGATTATTTTTTTTATTACAATAAAAGTGCAGGTAGCTCAAGATATCTTTTGCCCCCCCCCCCTTGAGTTTTTCCTGTATTGGCTACTGATCTAAAATTGGAAAAATGGAATTAACGTACTCCAAGGGCAGAGCAGTTAGCAGTGCTGAGTCCCTGAAGTGAATATTTGACACGCTTTTGTGATACTGTACTGGTAGGTCCTCAACATGAGGACCTCTAGAATAGTCCCTAGCAACAGTGTACACCAACAGTGGCTTTCCCATGTTCCACCACTCTCAGTGGTGGGAGACAGCCAACTGGGGTGCCACTTCTAGGCAGTGGCTTAAAGATGAAGCTAGGTGTGACCCCCGAGTGGGTAATGCAACAGTCTGAGTCCTGAAGGTAGATTCCACCCCACTTCAGATTCCTACGTAAACTCACTACCTCTCCTTGCCAACTAGCATTAGAGTCCTAAATAGCCCGTGCCTCCTTAGTCACTTCTCTCCAGGCATTTCTCTTAATAGCAAGGGCTTGCCATCTTCTACTGTTTGCTAGGTCTTCTCTTGCCATCTCCTTACTCCACTCTATACTAGGTCTTATCTTCCACGTCGTCAAGCCATTATTTTTGCAGTTGTCCTAGAAGTCTCCCTTCTGGCCTCTGAATGTCCACCGTACTGCACTATTTTCAGCCATTCTCTCCAGGTGACCAAGTCACCTGTTTGGCAGACTTGATTTCATTTACCTGACTAGGTTTGCCATGCAGTCTCTATATTTCTGCATGGGTGCAACTACACCAAGTAGTTTTCCTAGATGGGGCCAAAAATTCTTCGCAAGATCTTCCTCTCCCATCTCTTGAGTAATAATTTCTCCCGGCTTTCAATGACTGGGGTGTCATTATTGAGGCTATCCTTATTGATTTTTATGCTTTGGTGGTATCTGCTGGTTGAATCCTTTTCCGAGACTTGATTTTAATTTCGTAATAATAAATTTTTTTTTAGTGAAGTGGTGAGCCTCAAACCAAACCTCCAAACTGTAGGACCAGGTACCAATTTTAATTTTGGGGTGTTCTTCCTCTTGGATGATTGCCTTTTCTGCGGCTAAAGGGTCCTACCTACCCTTATAGTTCATCCGTCATCTTTCAGCTGAGCCAGTTATCTTTGTCACAGGCCCTGATGGACAATTGCCTTTGGCCTCATGCGGGTATTGGTGATACTGCTTCTCATTACCAGGAGTGTATAACAGATACTCAGCCTAGATATGCTATTTTCAGTAAATGCAGGGTGGCCTTGTGCAAAGCATGGTTCATCAACACGCTGCAGTGCTGGCTCTCACTTCCGCAGCACTGATTTATGGACTGTCTTGGATCCTTATGGTGGCTGGGTCAACCCCTTAAGCCAGTCCCTTGAAATCATGTGAAGACCAGTAGTATTATTGATTAGAAAAAAATATTAAGGTGTGAATGCACAAAAACTAATGTGGCCATTAAATCAGTTGATAATTATATGCCATCATTTAGAACAACGGTAAAAACTTTTCCAAAATGAAGGCCACTTGTCAAATCGGCTTGGAGATAAATTGTACAAAAATAACAATTTTATTGAAATATATTCAAAAGGTATCAGTAAATGATTTTGATTCATTCTTACACTTTCTCCATATTGGCTCCCATTCTCTTATGTGTTGAAATATTTAACAGCTATTAGTTGTTCAGACATTGTGAAATAGTTTTTAGGTCATGTAAATGCTGGCATTGGTATAATGCTCAGAAATAGCTTTTGAATGTTTGTGAAAAGCTCGCTAGTGATCATATGCATGATTAAAGCACATTTTATAGAAAATTTTGGGTGATTCCTCAGACGACGTTTCAGCTTTGCCACTGTTGATGAGTCACTTTAACGTAACTTCCTCCCCACTGCATGTTTTGGAGCAAAGTACGCAAAGTAAATGAGTTCCAGAGTGGACAATTAGTACTCACATTGAAGAAGAATATTTTTGGTTTTCCTTGAAGTGATGCGCAGGCCTTGCTATTGAACATGTTATATAGTTGCTGAGTGTAGTAAGTGCCTTCTTTTGCTTTCAAAGTATCCATTTCGTCTCCATGAGTAAGCACAGCCATGGCAAAACAATCACATTGGCGGTGATCTTCCAAAGCAACTGACAAGAAAAATAAAATTCTATTTTATTCCCTCCTGACTGCATTAGCTTAATACTATCATAGGTAGTTAGGAAATAGGAGATAAAGACTAGGAGTGGATCTGGGATTGCGTACAGGTTTAGATTTTAAAAAATAATGGACTTGTATATTTTTTCATTTTCTCAACTACTTTCTTTGCAAATTAAAATTGAGCATAGGTCTTGCAAACGAATTTGCACTGTTAGAAAGTGTCAGAACTTTGCTTAGTTCAAGAAAAAATATTATTATGAGCAGTGGCGGATACAGAAAATACTCAAGGGGGGGCGCAAAAGATATATTGAGTTGCCTTTACTTTTATCGTGTTAAAAAATAATCAAGTCGCAGGCAGAGTAAAATAAAATGTTAATTAAAGTAATTATATACATATATAAGACATTGCTATCTTATGATATAAAAAAGTCACAATTGTGGTTCTGCAATGTGTGGCAAGACGGCCGGACCCGCAAGGGAGGGGCGCGCGCCCCCCGCGCCCCCCATCTGTATCCGCCACTGATTATGAGGAATACATACATGCATTTCATCTCCATAGGATAGTTTCCTTCATCAAAGAAAACAAAAGGCATTGATTGCGATTCGTTACCCAACATTAGTGTATTCATAATGTACAAATTATATGGTTTTAGATATTCCAGTTTAGACGAATGTTAATGGTCAATTTTAACCTCATTTGAAAAAGGCCCAATTGGCACCTATGAGATGCCAACCCATGTGACGTCACAGGGACCTAGATTCTATATCAGTACCAGGAGTTACCGCGTGAAATTACCAATGCATGCACCAAGGTGACCTCACATGGCAGAAGCTGGAACTAGAATGACACCACACTGGCTTTTCCCAGCATTCATACTTAGCCCTCACGTTTTCGTGTGCTTGAAATTTTTCACTTTTCATTTAATAGCAAAAAATAGATATTATCATTTAAGAGTCTAAAAGCATGAAATACATACTCCAAGTAATAATCTTTTGATTTAGGCTGTTTAAAAAAAATAGGAAACCACCCTATTCTCATTTGATTATTTGAAATCTGGTATGCATAGTTTTTCCTTCCTCTGAATGATTGGGTTTTTAATTTCAAGTTTTGTAACAACAGTGTTGGTTATGATCATTGGTATGAAGCAATATGGGGTATATAGATCCTCATTTCATGAGGGGCGTGGTTCTCCTCAATCATTTTCAATCCACTGAAACTACAATTTAAAAAACTTTGTGTTTTTATTTAGAAATCTCTCTTCATCTGATACAGATCCACACCCAAAGAGGCCATGATCAAAACTGTAAGCCAAGTGATGATAATTTTCTTTCAGAGTTCCTTCATCTCCTTCCTATCAAAGATGAAGTCTTAAGGAGGCCCTCAAGTACAGTGCAACCTCGATATAACGACACCCCACGGTGCACTAATAAACACTCGCTATAGCGAATTGTCGCTTTACCGTAGGTGGAGCAAATAATAGCCAATATACCTGTTGCGAACAGATATACAGGAACAGGAGTGGTGCGGCGACAGATAAACATCTATCCGATAAACGTAAGCATAAATCCAGACGAAAGGCGATGTTTTTTTGCATCTCTAAATTTCCTTACTCAAAAAGCAACTAACTATTCAAACAATTTATAAGCGCCGCACTGAATAAAAATCATGCAAAGCATTGTTTCGTCAATCATTATATTTATCGAACGACAGTTTACCACATATATTTGAGACTGAGCACTCCATTAACTTCATTTCTAACAGATCGCTAGCAATTACAGAGGTTAAGGAGTCTTGATGAAAGTCTTCTGGCGCGTAAAAACGAATTTTTTAACACGCTCATTATAGGGTCAATTGACGGTGCATCGGCTATCTCTCGTAATAGCGGGGGTGTCGCTATATCCCGTACTCGCTTTAACGAGGTTCCACTGTAGTCCACCAATGGATGAGGTAGGGACTATTAGGGTGGGCCTATGCCTAATGCAGATGGAGGTGGCTAACTAACCTCCATTTCTTTTTTGCCTCCCATGAAGTGGACCCAATGATTCTCTCAAGATATCACCTTTTGTCAACTTGAAAAACCCTTGCATCAGTGAATTCTACGCTAATTTGATAACTACCTATCTCAGCCTCCTAGGCAATGGCAGAGGAGCCAAAAGGCATCTATGATCTTATTCAAAAATGCGACTGGCACAGTTATGTAAGCTTGGAATGTTTCAAGCAGTGTCATGGCAGGGACTTGCTGCACTAGGGATATGGCATGGGTAGAGAGAGAGAGGCAGGAATTTCCATGCTTTCTCAAAAGACTTTGCCAGTGAATGGAAACAAAAGACTGTCTCAAAAACCCTCTTTCCACATGGCAACGCAGCTAACTTATTAATGAAGCGTACACCTTGGAGATCTGAACGAAGCAACTGAATTTCCCGAAGACTAGGCTGCACCCATCACGTTTTGGTTGGTTTTCAGGAAGTCATGCATCCTCTGCCATCACCACCCAAAAAACATGGACCTGCCTCTCATTGTCAGCCACAAAGATATTTGTGATGAACCCTAGCTGCAATTGAAAGATGCATTGAGTGCAGCTTATGGATTGTCAGAATCTTTCATCCCACAGGTTCTGGTGATAGGTATTGCAGGCCTCTACTTCATTTCTGAGTGGCAAAGAATATGAAGAATTCTGGAGTAGTAGCTAGTCAGCTCAGCCATTGGGTTGCATGTGTGAGAGAGGTTTAAAAACCAATCACTGGCTTAGTGTGGGTTAACAGGGTGGCATATTGAGGTATTTAAATTTCATCATAAAAATGGTTAATGAAAAAAATGGGCATTGTTATGTTATTTCATCATCCATTATAGTTGTTATTCATTGTCCACAGTAACTCCCTTTTTTCATTTGCCTTGAAGAGTAATTTACCTTAAAATAAAATGCACTATTTTCATATTGCTCTTTGTCATTTCAGAATTTCATCCAGCAGGGGAATGCATAAAATGAGAGGCCAAAGGATTACAGACCCACATATAGGAATGAGGAAAATAAAGGTAAAATTTAGTACTGCAGTCTGTATTGGTGTAATTTATACTCTGTCATAGATGTTCTTATTATTTATATTAATTTAAATACATAAAATATATCATGGGGCATCCATATTTTTAAATGAAGTAACCTAAATTTATGACGATCTTGGCCAGCCAATTTTCGATCCATTGCCTAGTTATTGCTCAGCTCTCTTTACTTGTGTATCAGGTCAAGAGAGAACCAAACCCAAAAGATCAAAACCACCCAGCTGAATTTGACGAATAAAGCTGAAGTGTCCTGACAGGCATGATTGCCTTTCGTCACTAAGGTTATACTCTGGATTGAGGATAAACTATCTATATTAGGAGTTGCTAATACATATAAATCTCATCAGAGTTGGACCAAGGGGTTTTTAACCCCTCCAAAATGAGGATTTATATGCACCATTGTCATGTGGTACCAAGTATTTCAAAGTCACTCACATGGCTTTGACCATTAACGCTGTGAAGACTTTATCAGCTGAAAAGGCTTAAAAAACGTTCCATTACCTTTCTTCATTTCGGTCAACACTTCACTCTTGCTTAGGTCCCTCATGCATCTCACTTCAAAGTTAAACTTCTCAAAGATGCGTTCTAGCTGTTTTACTTCTTCCTCAGCTCCCGTCCGTGGAGGTAAGCCCTTAACGTTCCTGTTAGAAATGATTATGAAGATGCCTCTGCGATTATGATTCATGTTGTAATAATCATTAAGGTCGCGAGGAGGTGGACGGATTGACCTATTTTCGTCCTTTCTGCTTCTCTTCCGATTCAAAGTAACTCTGCCCTCTACTTCACTGTAAAAGGAAAGAAGTGACATGAAGTACATGGAGGCCTGTATGTCAAACATTTTGGCTCCATGATTATACAGTTGAGGATCTCAAATCCGGAAAGCTTGGTACCCAACGGTTTCTGGATTTCTGGTCGTCTGTGCAAATGCTTCTATATTTTGTTAATTAATTAATTTATAAATGCATTCAGGCTCTTGTGCTCAATGTTTGAGATTCCTATGTGTCCCTGTCTAGGTTGTTAGCATATGTTCATAGTGTGTTTTAACTTTCTACTCGTCCCAGAACTAGGCTCGGAGAGTGATGCCATGAGGTGGCAAGTTGAAACACTATGTAGAGGAATTTTCAAACACTCCAGATTTCTGGGTTTCTGGATTCCGGATTTGAGGTCCTCGGCTGTACTTCACAGCCTTGTTGTGGTACATAGCAGTGTATGGTATACATACTATTTAATTATGCTGCTTGTAATATAGTTGATGCTTTCCTTTCACAAGTACCATTTTTCCTGTGTTTTAAATTTATTATCTGCGAAAAAATTATAATAAGTATTGATAGGAAATGTAACAAATCGTCTGCATACAGACCAAAAACATGAGTATGAAAGTCTTAATGTTTTATAATATGCATTGGGTATGTAGAATTTTTATTAACTTTATGCATTTTTAAATTTTTCCTGACTTTTTTGAAGACATACATAATTGGGATCCTTTTGTGCTTCATTTCCTGTGCTTACATTTGAGAGGTTGAGATTTGAAGTAATGCTCATGTTTTTTTAACCAAATCAAAGTCTTTAGAGTAAAACATTTACATAATCATATTTCCAAATATCATGGTGAAAATATAGATTTCAGAATTTCATCGTCATATTATTTTTTTATGTGAATGCATTGGATTGTTTTAACATATGTCAGCCTTTGAATTGGGGTGGCAAAATGTAGGATTAGAAAATATTTTGGGGGTAACTACCATGCCATCTCGAAATTATGCCCATTGCCCTGTTGAGTCAATTTATGGAATACAGGCACAAAACTAAAAAATAAATTGGTAATTGTGCCACATATGGGATGATATCATGAACTTGACCTGAGGGATAACAATTGGAATGATATCATTAAGAGTCCTTGATTTTCTCAAATACATAAATATTTTTTTTCTGTTTCAGTTTTTATTTTTCAATTTTTACGCAAACTTTAGCATTCCTGTCATTGTTTACCATATTTTCCTCAATTTAGAATGGAAATTTTCCGACCTTACCTCCCAGTATGCCTACTGCAAGAAGCAATGAGAACACAGTGAAACAGCAACAGAAACAATGAGAATGAAAATACTCATTTGAGAAAAACAAAGAGCCCTAAGCATCAGTGGCGAAGCGAGGATTTTAGGGGATAACCCCCCCCCCCCCAGAGCTCAGAGAAACTTTCTAGTTTAATCCATTTTATTTCATTTAATTAATATACTTATAAAAAGTGGAAGGATTAATAAAATATTTATTTATTTATTTATTTCCATTACCCCGTAAACAGCACATTTACGGCCTTTACAATGGGGAATTAACGATTAACAATGAAGGACATACACACACGCCCACGCCCTGGATAAGGGTAACTTACCCAGGCGGGACTCGATCCCGCGACCTTCGGTTTGGCAGGCGAGGACTTTACCCCGCCGCCACCGAGGCTGGCAATAAACCTCAGAAAGCCATAAAACTCACCATTTTGAAACATTTATCTTAAAAAATTTTTTTGTGGAAGTGCCCCTGCACCTCCCGCTTATCCTGTTGTATATACCACACACCCCAGGCCTAGTTGCACCTAAAACCCCCCCTAGCCTTAATTCCTAGCAGCGTCCCTGCTAGGCATCTTGCTCACAACAGTTGGTGAGGGATAAAGAAGTGGCTTTAAAGGTAACCTATGATTATTAGATGCCATCTTATAATTTTAGTTAGTCATTGATTTTTTATCATCTAAGAGATATTAACTGTGGCATATAAGCCATCTAAATCATACAGTTTGCAGGAATGAAAAATACTTGCTCCTCCCCATTCAGATCTGGATACCTACTCTCCATCTGTACCATAAGGTGCTTCATCTTCAGCAGGGGATACACAGCTGATGGAACGTCGAGAATCATCCGTCGACTGCTTATTTCCCTGGGGAAGAGAAGGGAATCAATCATCACTACTGAAATATACTTCACCATTTCGGGTCATGCTCTTCTTCAAGACAATGATCTCAGTTTTGTTCCTTATACTCTCTCCTGGTAAGTTATATGATATACAGTTTATCTGTATGTTTTTGTTTTCCTATTGTATTGGAATTTAGACAATAGGATTTTGGTGTGTAGCTGTGTAATAAGTATTGTATGGTATCTGGAGAAGGTGACCGACAGCTATAGATATTTGCACCATGAGACAAGAGTAGAGAAGGAAGGGTTGAGGGAAACTCGGCGTGGGCATTAGCCTGGTCTTATTGAAAGATGCCGAGTGGACTGCAGCTTAGTGTCCCATCCGATGGACAAAGAACTATACATATTTGAAATGACCAACACGTAGCTCTCAAGCAGGGATCAGGCAATCCCTGAAATATATCCTCTGCCATTATGGTTTGAATTCCCACCCACAGGACCAGGGGTGGATCCAGGATTTCTTTCTGGGAGGGGCACAAGCAAAGCTCTATCCAGGATTTCATTCTGGGGGGAGGAGACACAAGGATTCCTCATAATACAAAACGAACGCAATGATAATGGGACCGTACTAAAAATCTTACATATTTTTTAAGGGTCTGGGGGGGGGGGCACATGCCCCCAAAGCCTCCACCATTGTGATTTGAATATGAACCCACAGGGTACGAAATCAGCACTATAGCCACCCCACCAATTGCACCACTGATCCCAGCTGTGCAATAATTCCAGAGGATTTTCAGGTTAGCTGTTTTCAAGTCATTTTGATGGCATTTTGTGGCCTATACTGGCCACATCTTCACATCAGGTCTGAGTGCTGACAGATGGCAATGGCCCCCTATGTATAAATCTACAAGTTGGTCTGCTAGTCATCATTATCACTGGTCGATAATCCTAAGTTTGGTTCGATGCAGCTCTCCACTCAATTTTCCTATCAGCTAATCTTTTCACACCTACTTACTTCTTACCTTTCACATCCTTCTTTATCGTTTCCATATACTATTTTGTTTGAGGTCTTCCTTTTCCATTCTTGCCATCTACTTCTCCCTCGATAATCGTCTTCATCAGGCCATCATGTCTCAAGATGTGGCCTATAAGCTTGTTCTGTCTTCTTATCAAGATTTTAATGAGGCTTCTCTTCTCTCCTATTCTTCTTAGGACTTCCTTTTTACTAACTCAGCCAATCCATTTTATCTCCATCATTTTCCTGTAGCACCACATGTCCAAGGCCTCAATCCTTGCTTTCCCCACTGCTGTCATTGTCCATACCTCACTTCTGTATAGAAGTATACTCTAAATGTAGGTTCTTATGGATTGTTCCTTTTCTTCGATGTTTAAGTTTACCGCTGTAAGCATCTCTCTCTCTCTCTCTTTTGGTGGAATGCTCTCTTTGCTTGGGCTATTCTACCAATAATTACTTTCTTGCTTCTTCTGTCACCAGTTATCCTGCTTGTTATCCAGGATAACTAGCGTAGGGCCTACCAGTGACTCTGCTAATCAGGGTCAAGTAGCCCAATTTTGGCGAGCTTCTGCATATAAGTGTTAGTAGTATAATATTTGTTCACCACTTGGAAAAGACGCATATGCTGGTGGGCCACCCTGTGATCATGCCCAGTGGCATGGCCAGGAATTTCTTTTGGGGGGTCCGAAACCAGGGGGGAAATTTTTTTAAAATCAGGGTACTAAGTAATGCATTTCAAACTAATTTTAACACTCTTTATAATGGAAAAAATTTCATTTGTTAAAGGAATATTTTGTAAAGTCATAATTTTTTAATATTTTGTTTTCTTTCATGAAAGAAAATAATTGTGTTTTTATATTTCGGGGGGATTCTGACCCCCGGCTGCACCATTGGTCATGCCCTGCATGCAGGGATGCCGACTTACAAATTATTGGGGGGGGGCCCAAACCGGGGATCTTTCCGCGGGAAATTTTATAAGTAGTGAGTTTTAAGTTTTTTTAAGCATTTTAGAAGAGTCATATGATCAACATTAGAACCCTGATAACTCGAATCTCGATATCTGGACACTCCGGGGAAAATTGACAAGCCTGACACATTTTTCATCACACCCATAACAAATTTTTGAGGGGGCTCGGGCTCCCTCAAGCCCCATGGAGTCGGCGCCACTGCCTGCATGTCTTCTATAGATAATTTTCTTATCTTAGATATTTTAGAATGTGGTATATTTTTATGATTATCACTTGAAAGTGTTATTAATTGAATAATAAAATTATGCCAAAGAGTTATTTGAATCAATAGTACAAACAATTAATAGTCCGTTTAAGTAGAGCAAATTATGATAATCACTTATTAAATTCAGCATTAGATGTGATGAGATGAAGTGAATTTTCTTTATCTGTTTATGGGACCTCTGGCAGGCGTCATGAATTCATTATAAATATTATCTCGACTTTTATAATCTAGTTATTGCCGTAAAATTTAAGTATTTAATAAAACGGCTACACTGAACTATTCCTTACCATTTTTGAATATAATCACTTTTTATTCAACCACGAAGAATAGGTTATTAAAGAATAAAAAGCAGTATTGATAGATACATTATCGGAAGTTCATTTTTGACATCAAATTATAGCTATAGTAACTATCTAGAGCAGTGATGTAACTATGGAGGGAAATGAGGGGGCAGATCCCCCCAAAGTCTCAGACAAATAAAAGAAATTATTTAAAAATATTGTATATTTTTGATATGCAATAACTGCATTTGCTTAAAGTTTAAAAGATAATATATTAATATCAATTAGTTTTTCAAAAAATTTTGGAAACCTCATTGCTTGGGGGGGATCGGGGGGTTGCCCTCCGTGCTCCTCCATCCCCCCCCTCCCAGGGCATATTCCTATTTACGCTGCTGATCTAGAGTAACAGTGGTATCAAGGAAAATTTTTTTGATAATCTATACTTCAACTTAATATTTTTAAATGAGATAAAATAAACGGATTTGTCGTGTCTGCCATCTTTTGTTTCAAAGGGCATTTTAATGGAAATTGAAAGGGAATGATAAGATTTCTAGCACAAAAATTGAGCACTTTCAAACATATCACGATATTATTAGAGTGGAAAAGGACGATAAAATATTTAAAAAATCTGTCTGTAGATCAAGGAATTATTTAATTCCATATTTTTTTCACTCATCGCATTACGAACTCCGAGGTGGTAAGTCATTACAATACAAAAAAGTCGAAATGAAGTGTTCGCCTGCAGTTAGCGGTCATCACGTCAATCATTTTGCCATCGATTATTAAGCATTTTTGATTTAGCAATCGTATGTCATTGAATAATATGGATGCTATCGTCAGTTTTTGTGCGAGTTTTCATAAGTTCTTGACAAATAACTCAAAATAAAGTTATTAGAGCGATTTAAATTTTTCTTTCTTTTATCTCAACTTTTGGTTTTATTGGAACATCAAAATAATTTTTATACCGGTTAATTTTGCTTTTTCAGCATTCTTTTGCAGTTACATTGAAGCATAGAGTAAGTATATTCTTACTCTATGATTGAAGTAACAGTTAATGTAATAAAAATTTAAGGTCTATAAATATTTTAGTATACCTACACCAATCGGCAGAAATCCGACTTTGAAATTTTATTTGACTTCACATGGATTCCATACCGAATTTCCCAATTTTCATTAAGTGATCTGTATCCGGGAGCTGTAGGTTCGAATCCTGAGTAGGACTTTTTTCCTTACATTGGATTTTCCTTTGGACTTAAAATGTTTCTATCGGTGCCCGCGACTTCGTGTGAAGTCAATTTTTTGCGGAGAGCTCCGTCTCCAAATCCTGAGAAAACTTTTACCTTAAAACGATGATATACCTACATAAGGGATTCCTTTATTTTCCGACCTGATTACTTTTGAGCTCTCACTACCAAATTTTATTGCAATGTCTGTGAAGCATGCCTATGCAAAGTTTGAATGCGATTGAACTATTCCTTCCCATTCAGATTCGAACGCGAAGTTGCTCGAAAAAAACGCACAGATCTGTCGCGCTAAAATACGCTTGGGCCTGCCAATGTAGGATGTGTACGTAGCGGTTGGTCAATTTGCAGCTCTGAATTGTTTCATACGCGTATTCGGTAGATTAATAAATAACTGATCTAATGAATGAACGTATCAACAGTGATGCCGACGCGATGGGGCCCGAGCCCCCTCAAAAATTCGTGATGGGAGTGAGGAAAAAATATATCAGGCTGTCGATTTTCCCCGGAGTGTCCAGATACCGAGATTCGAGTTATCAGGGTTCTAATGTTGATCATATGACTCTTCTAAAATGCTTAAAAAAAAACTTAAAACTCACTACATATAAAATTTCCCGGGGCAAGATCCCCCCAATATTTTTTGTAAGTCAGCATCCCTGCTTTTCGATGACAATGGAGAATTGAAGGGAAAAAAACTCGGAAAAATCCTTGAAACTTAAAAGTGATTGAATATTTTCTAAAAAAAAGTTAGGGAGAAAAAAACCCGGTCACTAAATCAATATATTTTACTGTTATTTGTGAAATTATGTTATTTCCTGATTAAAAGAAGAAATTTGAATGCACCAATGGGTATTGACACGCAGTTTGGTTGGGAGAAACTGCAATTGGCCCGAAATTTGAGAATATCTCATATAGCGCCCGAAAAAGGATTTTCAACGAAGGCCAACATTTTATTGGTCTGTGATAGGATAGGACATACAAGCAGGAATGCAGCACTAACTCGTAGATTAAATGGATGAAAGTCAAAAATACAACCAGAGGATATATCGCATAAACATGAGATTTAAAATGTTCCACTCAATCAAGCCTTTATAATTGTTCTTTTAAGATTTTTTAAAAACCATTTTCAGATTATACTGAAGGAAAATAGTCCTAAAATTTCCATTAAACGCCATAAAATATGCCTATACTACATATTTTGACGTAAGTTAAAAAAATAATACTTCTAGTTTTGACGCAAGTCCTAACTATTTGGAATAATATCTCGGTGAATAAAAAATTGTAAAATGTAATCAATCCATGATCACTAAAGCCCTAATGCAACAAATAGAGTTTAATTACGAGAATAATTTTGAGAATCTGTAATTTTTGGGAACTAAATACTAATATATAAAAATAATATATGTATATGGAAAATATTTATTTTTGAGAAAATACCCTACCGAGTTCGCAGTATAAGGAAATTATTTGATGCATAGCAGCTAAAATATATACTCCGCTAATTGAAATCATGTTTGATAATGTCCACTATGGTTTCAGGGGACGCTTACACGTACGCGTTGGAAAGTTGCGCAAAAAATAGGGGTTTCACGATTTAGGTGGTAATTTCAGCGTAAGAATACAGCATGCGTAGCTCTCAACCGAGGTTTTGTGTAAATTATTGCTCTTGGTTATTACTGATAATGCCTAAAATTCCTAAAGTAATTTTAACTCTGCCATATTTGGAACAAAAAAATCTAATCTTGAAAGGGAGATTCATTAAATATGACTCGTATTGGAAAGTTAGTTGAAAGAATCCATTGTATGCTAATCACTTTTCAATCACTTAGGTACCTATTTTCATATCTTGGATATTCTGCATACATGTATATTTTCAATGAAATGAGAATTTTTTATAATTTTCGCGCAAAAACGATTGATGAATTGGAGAATCGATAAGAGGTGTATGTATTCGTCCATAGGTTCACACGATTGTACTTCATGGATGTCCTTAGGCAATTGTGGCCAATCAATAGAATTTACTGCAGCAAATGTAATAGAGAAAATTTAAAGCTTGACTTAAAAGAAAATTAAAAGAATGCCTATGCTAAAGTTGTAGCCACGTAATACTTTTTTACTTTTGTCATAATGCGAAGTAGAGAATCAGATTTTTTGGTGCTGTAGCCTGAGCCATGGAAAAAACGACTTCGAACGGTAGAACGTTTTATTTAAGAAAGTTCTGCTATCAAGAATGCATCATTTTTGCTGTTGACAACATAATTTTATTCTATTTTTATGAAAAATATGTTAAAAATTAATAATTGCTCTCTTCACCTAAACTTCAGTCAAAAATACCAACACTCCAAATTTCCCATTGAAATCCCTATTTACACATGTCGTTCGATTCGGAACGAGTTTACGACATTCAATTGAGATAAAATGTCATATGATCAAGAAGAAAAAATTAAGGGGCTTCGATGGAACATTTTCGCGAATAATATTTTTACCCGAATAAGAGGTACCCTTATCTGATTGTAATAATTTCCTTTACGCTACGTGGCTACGTGCATAAGTTACTATTTATGGAAAGCGTGCTGTACAAGGCTTATACGAAAAAGAACGTACTCATAACTCCATATAGACGATATTTCATTCTTTGATTCCATTCACGTTCCATTCAATTCCAATTCCGTTTACCAGATGTCGGTTACGAGATGTTGGTAACGAAATAGCCGTTTACATAGTGATGTGATACCGCTCTGATTGTCCTGAAGACGATGAGCAACGTGTTCTTCGAAAAGTTGGCGACGATAGAGTTTTTAAGCCGAATAGAAGCCAGCGGCGTAGCAAGGGGGGGTCAATGGAGTCCACCCCCTCCTCCCCCGAAATATAAAAACACAATTTCTTTCTTTCATAAAATAAAACAAATATTGAAAAATCATGAATTTCCAAAAGATTTATCCAGCTTTAAATCCACCTAGGAACAGATAATTCGATTACTTGCTCATATGGATTTTTTTTCCAATTATATCTGATTTTCATTGAAAGATTGTCGTTTTTCTGTGTCAGCAATGGGATTCATTTTACAAAACATGAGGCCACTGCCTCTGGTGTAAGCGGCTGTTTGCCACTTTTATCTTTTACTCCATTATTTATCAATCTACTGACTATAATCTGAAGGACAACGGATATAGCAGTTAAATAACATCGGATGCAACTTATGATTCGATGGGGATAAGACTCGTGATAAGCTATCTTTGACATATTTTCTGCAAAGAATACTTTCATATATTGTTTTAGTCTTTTTTAGTCAAACGGACGTCACCAAAGCTGTTTCACTATCTATTTTTATAATTGGTGAATCATTCAGCAACTGGCCCTATGAATCACACCTAGCCTTATCAGCCGTGATTCATGGGGGGACAATAACCTCGCATTTTTTATTCACGTGCATTTGATCAATAATTTCGCAATTCTACCTTCGTCATCTATCGTTCCTTACTCAATAGCATGCGTGAATTTGCATCATCTCCGGGAACCGAAGGGCAGTACGTACGTTTGTATAACGAGATGCATTCAAGGTCTAAAGCCTCCATTTTGTTTTATCCAGATTGGAAAGAAATGGAAACATTTGTATTATTTTAAAATGAGCGCGCACTCTTTTTCAATACGTGAAAGAGATGGCTGAACTGTAGGTCAAATAGAAATTTTTCGGCATCGTATAGAAAGAGAACTGTTTTAGATACTAGAAATGACGACGTTGTTTTTATGCGAACAGCGTGCAACCATTCATTTTCTGAATTTTTATGTTGTGACACCATTTGAAATTCATCAACAGTTGAAGGAGACATGTGGTGATGGAGTTACGGATGTGTCGAAAGTGCGTCTATGGGTGCGACAGTTGAATGAAGGCAGAACATTGTGTGACATCAATCCAAAACTATCTGGGAGATTTTATAGTGGTCTAAACAGACTCCTAAAGAAGCCTTTGCCTCGGTCATGGAGTATTGGCGTCGAAATTGTGAAAAATGTGTTCGCCTGTAGGGAGATTACGTCGAGAGGTAACGCCTGTTTCATAGTTTTCGGGTGAGCAGCCAGTTAGAAAGAAAATCAGATGCCTTAGAACTTTAATGCACCTCGTAGATATTCAATTTTGATTCTTCTTTAAGTGTATAGGCTTATGAATTTCTGTAGTGTCTAATTAATACCAGACGACAACCATGGCAAAAGGCGTAAGTTAGATTATGTAGGCGGCTGCCCGTAATTCCCGAGACATTTGAGAAAGGGCGACCGCGAACATGATTTTCAATTCAATTTTTTTAACCCTTTACAAACACAGAAAATATTTCGTATCGACTTTTTGGTCGGGAAAATAGGAATTTTGCGAGGGAGACTCTCCAAAATCACTGTGTCGTTGAGAGGTATTGCATACCCTTAAGGTACGAAAGAGAACCACCCTCGACGGAAAAACGATCATAATTACTCCCAGGCAAGGAATTGGATTTAAGAAACCCTGAGGGATATTCATCTGTGACTATTAAACTCATTGGGGGCCGTCCTCTACCCTTCCACCTGCCCTTCTACGATAGTTTTCATCAGGCCATCATGTCTCATAAAGTGGCCAACTAAGTTGTCCCGTCTTCTGCTTAAGGCTTTTAGAAGGCTAGTCTTTTCTCCTACTTTTCTTAGCTTTTCCTCATTTACACGGTCGATCCATTTTATCTTCGTCATTCTTCGGTAGCACATAGCACCACATTTCGAATGCTTCCACTCTTCACTTCTCTGCTGCTGTCAACGTCCAAGCCTCGCTTCCATAGGGAAAAGTGCTCCATATGTAGCATCTGATGAATTGCTTCCTTACTTCTATGCTTATACTCTCAGCTGTAAAAAGATACTTCTTTTTGTAGACAGCCCTTTTCACCTGCGCTAATCTACTATTTCTTTCTGGCTTCGTCCATCTCTGGTAATTCGGCTTACCTGTTTACATATGAGAAATTCCTGAGGTAAAATTTTCAGAATTATGATACGGTCAAATTTTGACTAGGGTCTACTCTAAATATAACCATGCTAACGTTTAAAACTAGTAATTCGGAGCGAATAAATATCGGTGGAGTGTTATTGATGCGTTCGCTAAATAACCCAGTTTTCTAGTTGCTGCGATTCGCCCTTTGCCCGGTCGGCAACTGCGCTGCTAACCGTTGTCCTGGCAACGACAATCAAACCACGTGATCAATTCGTGGAAGTACATACTTCACCCGCCAAACTACTTCAACCAGAATTTTAGTTTTCAGCCCGTGCCGTCCTTACAGATAAGCAGTTTCATGAAATCGAATTTGAACATCTCTCCGCCATCGGTATTAATTCATCAGAAATCATCACAAGGCGAAAAAGAGAAGAAGAAACTTAATATGAAAAATTTTAATGCGCATTTACACACATATTCGTTGAAAACGACGTCCAAATAGTTTGTGGTGTACCCATGAAATCAGGAAAAAACCTTCAATAAAATGCATTCTTCAGCTGTCGCAAGTTGATATGCCATGGCATGTATATAATACCTTTTGTTACCATGGATTATAGAAATATCGCATTACTCATGATGACGATCAGCATAAAATTACTTAAAAATACCTAATGTTTTTATTCACGGAAAAATCTCAGGAACAAATTTGAATATTTATGATAAATGCGTATTTTCATTTAAAAATTTTTATTTTTAATAAAAGTTGTACCCATACGTTGTTTTGGGTGTTGTAAGAGTCGAAATGGAACATAGTAACGTGCTCAGAGTATGCAAATAGAATTGTTCCCTCGGGTTCATATATCTATTAGAAATGAAATTACGTACCATTTTCAAAAAGAGCCTGCCCTTCTTGGCGGCCAATTTTCAATGGCCTCGTGTCAATCTGAACCGGTCACTCGATGTTTTCTGTGAAAGATAAAGAATTAGTTATTGTGACTGATAAGAGCAAATATTATTTTTAGATTTTATACTCTGTATCAGTGTTTTTTTATTCTGAAGCTTGTTTTAAATGGTTTTTATCATAAAATTTAAATCTATCAGATCATCAATTCATTTTTAATTTTCGGCAGTTGTACGAACGGACTGGATATTTGGATAGTGGTATTCCCTTACTATACGTACGAAAAAAGTGGAGTCATAGATTTTCTTGCGTCGAAATTGTGCATTGATTTATATTTTCTCGCGTTCAGCGTGCGAGTGCGATAGCCTTGTAGGGTGAAGGTTGTATTTATTTTCTGACCTTCAACATCAGCTAAAGTAGCTATACACGAGCAATAAATCGTGGTATTTTATTATATTTTTCCAAAAATTTATTCAAAATACACGACGCGTTTCGACCATCAGGTCCAGAAGGCTGGATACGCTGGAGAAATTGGAAATTGTGCTAGAAGGGGGCATTTCTTTGATGAATGAAGAAACATTCATGGGCGACTCCCCGCTCCTTGCCATCCCATTCCTCAAGTACACTACCAAATGACAAATCTTCCACCTCTTCTTCAACCTTCCCCGCCCATTCATCCGAACTATATAATTACAGCTCCTGATGTTAAAAACTTCATATTGTACTTGAGAATGAAACGGTCGTGCTTTGTTAAATAATTTGTGGGAAATTGCAATATCTCTCATTCATTAATAAGGCATCTTAGTGTACAACCCGGGATTCTTGACGGGGTGGGAGAGGCTCTGCTATGTGAACCTATTGGTTTGAACATGTACACACACGCACTTGGAAAACAGTCACACACATTCACTCATCCACGCATGGCTTCAACATTTCAGGAGAAAATAGCTCAAACAAGAGGAGAGTTTTCTACTCGAGGATTTTTCTATGTGACACAGAGTCGCTTTCAACTTTTACATTATTCCGCGAATTCACGCCCAGTATTTGGAGTTTTTTTATAATTTTTACTATAAGATGTGTAGAGCGCTAGACTACCGAGTGGAGGGATCGGGGTTTAAATCCAAGGATTTGCATTTGGAAACTTAACCAAAAATCCTCGCGTTCCCTCATGGTTCAGAGAAAGAAACAGGATACTCTTTCACTTACGCTGTGGTGAGCTCTACCGTCACCTATTCACCTAAACTTTGAATTAGATCACTGAGTGAGTGAGAGAATGCTTTAGGTGATCCACCAGTAGGTAAGGTATTTTAGGTATAACGAGACAATCAGAATGGATATAATTTCATATAGGTTAAGCGATGTACGAGAATCATATAGTTTGTCGCCCACGATGTTATGCGGCGAAGATGTATTTGCAAAAGAATCAGGTAATTTTAGACACAAAGTTTAATCTCTTTTCGATAATGAAGTGTTACTTAGATAATAAAACCTGAAATTATATAACAATAGAAAACAATACATTCAGTCATGGACTTAAAGCGATTTCCGGTGTTTTACCAGGGATGGCAATCGAAACTAAACGAATATCAAAAACAGTAAAATTTCAACAGTTTGGTCCACGGGAGCGAAATGTAGAAACGAAATGAATTTAAACCCGAGGAGCTAAACTCAGGGTCGAAACAATATCTGATCAATAATAAACAATACATGTCTGAGTCAAAACTACTTCAGGTCGAAGCTAAACTAAATCTCTGGGACGAAACGAAATACAGACAATGTTTCGCACCAGAGGGATCACGTGATTCACCTTCGAACGGTTTAGTTTCAACCCACACGAAGAGTACGAAGTACGGTTGAATGAAGTATAGGTTCGGCCTACCGCCATTGGATGCATGGGGCACTAATATTTTTACCACTAACAGAGAACAGTGAATGCAAACTGGTCATTCGATTTTTAAGGTCAATGTTTTAACCTCTCGACAAGTATGTCACACGTAAAGGGTCGAAACTATTCCCTCTATTCCCCCTCCACTCAACTTCTGGGATCGAAACTTAACTATGAGGAGCGAAGTTTCGATTAATTTAGTTTCGTTCCCGGGAGTTAAATTTCGTCGAAACTAAACTCCTGGGTGATATTAATTTCGTGCGGGAACGAAACTAAACCCATGCCTCGTATTTTCGTTTCGCTCCGGGTCGAAAGGAAACATTTTCGTTTCGTTTCACTTGCCATCCCTGGTTTATACGCTCTCGCTCGGGACGAGTCCTCGTGTATCCATGGCTTTTTCAGCTTACGCGCCTAAGAGCCAATCACCTAAACGAACCCTTTTCGGTAGCTTTACATTTCCCAGACACCCGCTGTGTGAACAGGATGAACCCAGTCCTTAGCCGATAGCAAAAAAATAATCCTTATCTTTGTCAACGTCCTCAATCGCGTCTCGACATCTGCTCTGCGGAATTCCAGGAAATGCGTTCAGGAATCAAGGTGAGATTAAGAATTGAAAGGATTGGTAGCTATAAACGATTTTAATTCCTCCTGGTGAATAAAATTGATGAATTCTTCTCGGGTTATCAGCCAGGTTAGTTCTGTCGTATAAGCCGACGTTTCGAGAGACGACTTGTCTCCTGCACTATTGTGAAATGGGACTTTCAAAGAGTAACACGGCCTTGAAGATGGGAGAAAGTTGTTCCTCGAAACGTCGCCTAATACGACAGAATTAACCTGACTGAGAACCCGAGAAGAATTCATCGATTGGTAGCTCTGTTTTTCGGTCTCAATTGTTGCGTTTGGGAAATTATTTCGTGCCACTTTCGATCCACCATGTGAAAGAAACGAGGAATAAAAAAATATTTAGTGATTAAGCCTTAATTTTACTTTTCAAGGCTTTTATTTCGTTTCATTTTAACATCTTCAATTGAAACTCACCAGTTTAGATCGATAAACGCAGAAATTGTTGCTACTCAAAGGAGCCGTTATAAAAATGATTATATTCATCGAGGAACTCACAGCATTATCTCTATTCACAACTTATTTTACACTACGAATTTTAATGCAATGGGATTGGTTGTTTAAAATTAACCTTTCCAGGTTACTTTCTAGTCCTTGCACCAAATATTTCGAGAATCACCGCTATAACTCGTTAATTGAACAATTCGTATGAATTGAAGGAGAAATTAAGAAATAATTTTACTCTGGTAAGCTGTTATAGCTCTAAATTTGATCCGAATATGTCTATATTTACCTAATCTACCTGTCATGTACCGGAAGGCTAAGAAGTATTCGAATCTGAAGAGGTCTATAATTTTAAACTTACTGTGATAACTCTCAAGTGACGTCTGTTGAGTGATATGGTTTATTTGATTAGATCGAGATTTGGCGAAGCTGTGCCATAAAACCTATTGCGATTTCCCAGTCGCGTGTCCTCCAATACTACCCACACATTGAAGTGCATAAATGGGACATTTTATCTGTTTCAGCTGAGCCAATTGTAGCTAGTAAAAATATTGACGCTGAATCATGACTCCCAACTCATTGTGAGTACAAGAGCTCTAAAGTTACTCAAACACAAACTAAATCATACGTGTGTATGACTAATGTTTTCATCCAATAACATTTTACCGATACTTTAAACGCATCACAGGGACTTTCCTACTTCTTAACTAGTTTTCTTAGACTCGTATTGTGTGTGTGGGTATACTTCGTGGGCGAACATATTCGGAGATATTAACCCAATCATAATTCTGTTTGACGTAACGTAAACTCTTTCCATGAGAGTATGCTGGGATATTTAAATTTAATTAAATTGGCATTTGAAAGAACTTGGGCTAACGTCCTGTTGAAAGTATTTTTAGTTACTATTTTGATACATACATCTGATCCTGTGCTCACAATTCAATTTCATAATAATACGCCTCGATAGTACTTTTGATGCTGTCAATATTGGATTTTAATAAGCCAGAATATAATGTAGCCCTACACGGCATTTTGTATCATATATGATAAACTACACTCAGTGCCGGGTATTTCTAAAGAGCATAATTTTCCTCTCTAACGCATGTTGTATCGGATATGATACACCCCGCCACTACGCCATGTGGTTCTCGAAGCAGTCAATTAGGTGTTATAGGTGATCAGCTTCTTATTATATAGAAGGCAGTCCGCTCTCCACATGACAACCTGGAGATTTTTCCAAGCCTTCTCTAGAGTAATCAGTATAATGATGTTATCATTATAAGAAAGTAAAAAGTAAAGGTACGGGCGCCAATGAGAAGTTTTCAGTGAGTACGTGAATCATATGTAATATATATGTACATTTAATGTAAAAGTTGTCCATTACCAATATGTATCATATGTGATACATATTCAAATTTGCCTTAAAAAAATGGCAGAAAAGGTTAATAAAATGTAGTCATTGAAGCGTTTCTGGACAATTTCATAAGGATTTTTTAGCACGTATTTATAAATTCGTGCAGTTAAGGGTTAGTGAATTCTGAGCGATTAGATGTCTCGTGATTTTAATGATTGCACACTTTCTTTATTTAAGTTACCTACCTCGGATACCAAGGTGAAATAAATAAATGGATGTTCTACGGCACTATAATAGTTGAAATAAATAAATTCCCGAAGGCCGCACTCTTTGCTGAGGGACAAAGGGGGGAGCAGAAAGGGGAGGTATAACGGGGTTTGTGAATTAAAAGGAAGCCAATGGGGTGAAATACAACAGTTTAAACTAAAAATACAACCATACAATCAAACGTGCAAGCTTAGAAGCGTGAAAGCTCATTCTGAGCCTGTGCATTTGTGTGTATTATTGTTTTTTTAAATTAAAGTTGATTAATTTAAGTTAAAACTGTAATATTTCACCCCATTGGCATCCTTTATAATTTCCCAAACCACCTTACACTTCCTGTTCTCCTATTTTCACCCAGTAATGAGTACGACCTTGAGAAATTCATTTCTTTCAAAAGTATTCCACGGCTCAGTTGGGAGCATTTTGCGAATCACCTCAGCCGGTCCCTCCTCCTAAATTAGGCTTCCTTTTTAATTCATAATGAGACCTAATCCCTTTAAAAATATCTATTAAACCTATTCTCTTCCTCCTCCTCCGTTTACCTAACAACCCTCCCTTAAGCAAGGTTTTGTAGCATTCTTTTGCCGTTCAGAACGGGATCCATCCAGATACCTAACGTCCTTCGTAATGGGACAGAAAAAAATCGGCTTCCTTATTTGAATTTCAATCTCGAATAACGTGAGCTAAATTAATAATTAATTTCAAAGTTATCGAAGTACGTTAATTACGGTTTATATTTTAAATAGTGTAATCAAAACTGGTTTGAAGACACTCCGTAGAGAAAAGACGGCACTATCCTAGGTATTAAGTGTTAATTTTCAGAAAAAAATTGTTGTCTGCTTTCTGATAAGTTTCCGATTTCCATTCACCATACCCTCGAGGCTTAGAGGTGCTTTCTATCTAAAAAATAAGAGGTGCTTTCTATCTAAAAAATAAGAGGTGTTTTTGTTGCGTCAGTTTTCAAACAAGCGACAACATTGAATCTCCGAGATAGTTTTATCACTAGAAATCTGCATATGGATGACTCTCTTCTTCCATTTGTTTACACTTTTGAGGCACAAAAAGAATATTATGCGAATTTTCCTTACCTTTTGGCGTGGTTGCTGACCAGCGACTGATGTTCTGTCCTCGACCACCCCACAAACTGCACTGAGATGAGATATCAGCTGTCATCCTCGTCTCATCGAGAGTCACGTGGTTCCCTTATCGATAAGATCCTCGCGGTAACGCTGCAAAAAAAATATCGGAAACCAAATATAATTATTTTTTCGGATGCACCTCAGGATATAAATGATTGAGTAGGATTGTTTCGAAAGAAAAATTCTTAGCGTCAGCAGTGGGGCGTAGAAAATTTTGAAGCATGCGCTATTCCTAGTGCGAATTAAGTATGCAGACCGATGGCTACATTCATTCCTAACTAAGGATGTGAAAAGAAAAGCTATCTACCTATTAGTACTATTGGAGATAATAATCGGTAAATAATATGAATTCAATTAGGTGACTATGCTGCCTAATTGTTGCTTTGCCAAATGAATTGCATCAGATGTGCTTTGCCAGTGGCGACTATAATTTGTATAAGAAATTGAGTGTTATTTCCTCTTAATTTTTTTGCATCGAAAAACATAAGGCAAAATTAATATTTGCTGATGAATCCACAGCATGAGAAAAATTTCCCCAATATTAAAATTTGCTTCACACTAAGCAAAACATTCAACCTATCCGGAAGTATGTGTCAAACTTTACTAACTAACAATAAGTTTAAGTTCTAAAATTATAGGTTCGAAATAGAGCATGGTTATGGGGAGTCTGCTTTTATGGTAAGGGGTAATATCAGTGTAAGATTATGGAATTTTCAATAGGGACACTTCATGATATTCTTTATTACAATTAAATGTGAATTCAAACACATTTAGAGCGTTCGATAGTACTAGCAAGCACAGGCGAATTCAGGGGAAGGGCATGGGGGCACGTGCTCCCCCTAGAACTTAAAAAAATAGACGACTAGTTATTTTTTATACGGTTATCATTACGTTCGTTTTGTTTTGTGTATTGCGGAGCTTCAGTCACATAATTTCATATTAAAATGAAGAGAAATTATTTCGTACAGTAATTGTTGCATGATATTTTTAATGTCAAATATAATAATACCATTGCCTATCAGGCCCTTGTGCCCCTCAGAAAAAATATCTGCCCATGCTAATAGATTGACAGGAAGTATAGGTATCTTAGCTGTATTATAAGCAACGAGCTGATTCCGATAATGCCAACTCTTCATCGCAATTGACCTATTGTTGCTTGGAAATTGAGAACTTATTTTCGGTATGCAATGTTTTAAACTGGGGAACAGTTCCCAATTCTCTAGTAATCCTACTAGAAATATCTTTGGTGTCTTGGATTTCATCAAATTTTTTTACCATCAAATTCAGCGTAGGAATTGTTAGATATCAGCTCATTTATTTTTGTTCAAAAAATGGCACAAGTGAAATTGTCCTCATTAGTGTAAAATGTTCGTAAAATTGCAGTTAATGAAAACTGATTTTGGCGCCCTTTAAAATCTATGATTCCGCACGTTGGTTGTCATGATGGCCCCGATGTTTAACTCTATGACCTTTGACCCCCATTATGACCTTCGGAGGTCAAAATATCAACAATACGGATCCATGAACTGCAAAACTGACTTGGGCACCCTTTAAAACCTATTGATTGACACCTTTGTTGGTATGCCATTCTTTTTGCTTATGACCTTGAATGTGATCTTACTGGGTCAACGGTTAGATTTTCGTAAATAAATTGTTATGTTCGGTTTTCTCGTCTCCGAGAGCTAAGAGATTGATATCTTGGTCAATGAAATTCATACTTTTTTCTATCTCGATTTTTAATCATTAAAACCCCGTAAGGCAGTTTCAAAATTTTGGTTTGGACCCACATTGTGACGTCAAAAGATCAAAATTTTGCTTGCACTCAAAAAACTTTGGATCTTTCCCCATAAGTCTGCCAATTTTCATGAATATTGTTCGAGGTGAAGTTACTAAAATTAGAGGTCAAAAATGACATATGACCTGTGGGATAGTCTGTATAACAACACCAGCAACGGCATGTTTTTATTTGCGGAAGATAGTATCGATACATGTGCTTGTACCTTTGAGGCTGCCTAAATCTTCGAAGTATTTGTTCTTAAATAATATAAACAGTGATGGACTAATTATGCATTATGATTATGATATTCACACTTTCCAAGACTATCATATGCTCTAATCCAACATCCCCCTTAATTTTATAAAACTGTAGTCGATTCTGTGTCCCATGAAAATAATGCGATGGAATTATGAAATACCCAATGTTCTCCGTTTTCAAGTGCATTCCTTTATCAGTGGTTCCAGGATTTCCGTAATCTCATTATTGATAAGGACTCTTCGGCAGACAGCCTGTTGTTGCGGGATTAGAGGCGAGATGCAAAATTTTCGCGTGTTGAGGACGAAGCGTTAGATATATATTTTAATGATTAATTTTGGTCTTTATATCAAAGAGAGGTGGAGGCCTTGGCTGAATTTTATCCTTTAGTTGCAGATACTTTAGTGTTGGATGTTGATAAATCAGGGGAATAATATGTTGGTGGTTTACTGAGAAGGCATGTTTAAATACAGAGAGAGTTTCGATTTATAGTGAATATGTGATCTTGATTTGATAAAAAATGATTTTTTTATCATCCTTGTGTCCTATGGACTGAAATTTTAGTTACTTATAATTCTCTGCTACCCTGAGTAAGAAAACGAACCTAGCACTACCATATAATTTTTAGACAGGATGAAAGGGAGTAGGTCTTCTTGTGATTTAAAGAGAGAATTTCTGTGAATGGATGGGAGGCTGCCAGAACACATCTTCTATCAAATACTTCATTCAAATCCACTTAAATCGGCAGAATATGAGGTGATGTCCTCTGCGTCGCTATGAAATATCTCCTGTTCTATTTCTCAAGCGATCTAAGTCTCGCATGTATATTACGAGTCTCTAACGGCTCCCAACCTGTGGCGTAACCAGAAATTTCGTTCGGGGGCGTCCAAAACCAGGGGGGTGAGTCCAAAGTTAGGGTGGAAATTTTTTGAAAAACCGGGCACTAAGTAATGGGTTTTAAACTAACTTTAACTCCTTTCGTTACCGAAAAGACTTAGTTTGTTAAAGAAGCATTTTGTGAATTCCTGATTTGTCAATATTTTGTTTTCTTCTATTAAGGACAATGAGTGTGTTTTTATATTTCGGGGTGGGGGGGGGGACGGACCCCCCCTGGCCACGCCACTGCTCCCAACCCAATAAGACCCGTAAAGGCCGTTTTACACGGTACACGGAATTGCGCAATCTGACGTACGTGCGAAGGCGCAATCAAAATTTCGTCGTGTAAAGCGGTGAATTGCTAGAACACATGCGAGAATGCGTGGATGCGAGACGGCAAAATAGCCCCTGTTCAGGGGCGGATCCAGGATTTTTTTCTGGGAGGGGCACAAGCAAGGCCGTATCCAGGATTTTGTTCTGGGTGGGGCACAAGGATACCTCGTAATACAAAACGAACGCAATGATAATGGGACCGTATTAAAAATCATGCATATTTTTGAGGGTCTGGGGGGGGCACGTGCCCCCGTGCCCCCCCCCTGGATCCGCCTATGCCCCTGTTCTAATTTCGTTCATGTATCCGCGCAATTCCACGCCATTTTAGAAATTAATGCCGCTCTAACCTGCGCAATTCAGTGTACCGTGTAAAACGGCGTTAACAGTATTTGACGAATCGCGCCGCTTTTCTAAGCATTTTATCTAGTTCAGAGACTTCATCTTTCTGCGCCGGAATGCTTCATAAATACTTCATGGTTAGTTCCAGTGGCGCCGATTCCATGGGGCCTGAGGGGGCCAGAGCCCCCTCAAAAATTCGTAATGGGTGTGAAGAAAAAAATTGTCAGGCTTGTCGATTTTCCCCGGAGTGTCCAGATATCGAGATTCGAGTTATCAGGGTTCTAATGTTGATCATATGACTCTTCTAAAATGCTTAAAAAAACTTAAAACTCACTAATAAAATTTCCCGGGGCAAGGTCCCCGGTTTGGAATATTTAATAAGTTCAATATATTAGATTACAAAAAATATTATTAAATAGAACATTGATAATATTTTTTGTAAGTCGGCATCCCTGATGGTAACCTACCTTTAGCGGTATAAAAATTTAATAGTTATAACCCAGAACTAGATGGAGTAGAAAAGGTGGCCGGTTTGCGGGCGTGTGGCTGCGAAAAGATCGCTGCTGGTTGTGGTTTACAGGAGGGCATCAGGGCGGTTACGGGGGAGCGGAAGTTTACAGATGGGGGAGACGGGTGGCTGTCGGGGTTTGTCTGCTGCTTCGTCTTGCGCACAGCTGTGGGTCCGGACGTCGTGAGGGCGCGGGAAGCGGGGGCTGCGGTGGCCGGGGGAGGGATTCGAGGTTCGCCCCAGTGACTCATACCCCTACCCCCACGAGATCTTGCGCTAGAATTTTCGTGTTTGTTGAAAAGGTTATGCTATCGCTGACACTTTCTTTGTATTACAATCGTCATCATGATGCCTTTTCGCTGTTTTCTTCTTTCATATGAAATTTACTTCTTGAACGACTCGTTTTTATTTTAAGGGTCGTCATCATGGTGTATTATCGCCGTAGCTTCAAAAATAATTTAAACGTTAAAATATTTTTTAACTTAGCCATTTCTACTCGTGATCTTGCACTTGACTTTTTATTTAATGGCTCGTCTTTGTTGAAATGGTTATGCTTTCTTCGATACCTTCTTTGTTCTACAATCGCCACCATGGTATGTTTTCGCTGGACCTTCAAAAATAATTTAATTGTTCAAATTATTCACCTTTTTCCCGTCGAGATCTTGCGTTTAAATTGCCTTCTTTAAAATTCCTGTTTGTTGAAAGCGTCATGCTTTCTTCGACACTTTCTTTGTGCAATAATCTTTACGAGGATATTTTATTACTAACGTTTCATAACTTGAAAAACTCTTTTAAAACTCGGCCCCTGAAAGCGGTGATCCCACGTACCAGCAACCAGATTTGACTGGTGGGAGTACGCTAAGTTAATGAGCGATTAATTGAGATTGGATTAAGATAAGGCTAGCGTCAGCAATTATCGACTTTTAATGCACGTGGCCTTTCTCACATGCCTTAAGTGTGCGTTTCATGTCCAACTAAGATAGTTGGCCCCTTTTTCACAATCAATTCTTAAAGTCCTCTGATACATAATGTATTCCTACTTAGTTATGCGAAGCTTTTAAATGAAAATTTGTGCAACATCCCTTGCTGTGAAGGACAAATTATAATTACAATATTAAATACTTTATCTTCTAATTTGAAACATAATTAAATTTATCATTTTTATATCGCATAAGTTAATAAGAACCCATCGATTTTGAAAAGCTGATACATTAAGAAATGAACTTTTTGATCCCCTACCTGTATATCAGTAGAAATTTTTATTCTTTAACCACTAGTCACGAAGTCAAAAGCTCATGTTGGAAGGCCGGGCGGGCCCAACAACCGTGTGCTGACGAGAAGCTAACGATGGGGTAAATTTAGTCCAGGAAATGAAGCTCATAAAAGTGAAAAACATTGCAATTTGTTCAAGCTGAATCGATTTGCACAAAAATTTGGGATTAGACTAATTATACCCCTTACTTCAAAATCTTTAGTATGCCGAAGGGCGCTTTTTATTTTTTAGGGGTGAAAACTACCCCTAAAAGCTAAAACTTATAAAATTTTATGTTAAAGCTAAATACGGGTAAAATTTAGTTTAAATTATTTGTATAATTATTTTTTTATGTTTGGAAAGTAATTTTAAGGTGTTTCAATCCATAATAATCAATCCTTATTGGAGGTTAATGTAAAAAAGAATTTTCAAACAATCGATTTGCATAAAAATTTGTGATAATACTAATAATACCCCCTTCAAAAGTTTTTTTCAAACCGAATCGATTTGCATGAAAATTTGGGATCAGACTAATCATACCCTCTTCTTCAAAATCTATACTAGGCCGAAGGGCACCTTTTATTTTTTAGGGGTGACAACTACCCCTGAAAGCTAAAAATTATATTTTAAAGCTAAATACGGGTAAAATTTAGTTAAAATTATTCGTGTAATTATTTTTTTATGTTTTGAAAATAATTTTATCAAATTTTTCGTAGAAAAAAGTAGGGATGATCTTAGTTTTAATCATAACTCGCTCAAATTTCACGGTAAAATTTTTTTTCTCATTTTAAGAAAGTTTAAAAAAATACTTTTAAACAGATTGCATAAGTTTTCCTCAAAAAATACATTTTTCCCAGTATTTGGTATTGAATCTTTCAAATTTAGCGTATGACAAACAAAAGATAACCATCAACAAGTTGTAGCTCGGTCCGAATTGGTCACAAAGGAAATACAAATAAGATTTTATTTAATTTTTTACAAGCTACAGTTTTGTAACTGACAATTTCCTAATAAAATTTATACTTTTCAAGTTATTTGCCTATAACCGATTAAAATCGTTCATTATTTCGCCAAAAAACTGTTACTTTCAATCGTGAATAACTCGAAAAATATAAATTTGGCGCAAAAAATGAATAGAATATTTTATTCTTAGAATTTATTTTTTTATCGATTCGTGTGGTTAAAATATAATTAAAATTTTCCACCTCCGAGATGGGGTGGAAACCACCCCCAGGGTAAAAAGCGCCCGTCGGCATCATATAGATTTTGATTCTTGGTATATTCCCTAATTATTGTGAAATTTACAAGAAAATCGATTCAGTTTGAAAAAATTGCAAGCCAAAATGCTTCATTTCCTGGAGTAATTGTGAAGTAGTTGTTCCGCATCCAAATAATAATATCGTCACCATACTCTCCAAAGGCACTTATTGCTTCACATAAGAACCGCTATTTATATCAATTTCGAGAATTATCGTGGGGTTTGGCCGTTTTTGAATTAACGGGAAAATTGAGCGTTAAATTTTAGGAACGCGCAGGGTCGCAGTCATTTGTTTTAGTGTTTCTTACGCTTTTTACAAATGTTTTGTGGATTCAAACCGTGAACCATGGCTGCGAATAAGACTCCTTGAAACGAAAATTGTCATGGATTTAAGGAGGAATGGAGAAGTTGAGTCCGTAAACGACATATACATGGCTAAGAGACAACTCACCTATGCGAAAAATCCACGGAGAAAAAAGTAATTCGCCTTACCCGGGATTCGAACTCAGATCCTCCGATTTTCGATCGAGTGCTTTAGCCAGCTAAGCTACCGATTCTCAAATTACAACGGGAAGAATGACGCCTCGGTAGCTTAACTGTCTAACGCTCTCGACCGTAAATCGGGGTTCGAATTCCGGTGAAGGCGAAAGATTTTTTCTCTGTGGATATTTCGCTCAATTTGTGTATTGCGGGTGGCTCCGTAAAGATATCACCGTGGCTAGTTCGGGTATACTAAAAAAAAACTGAACTCTATTTCAATACAGCATATGCGCTAATTTGGAGATAGTGACACAGAAAAAAGATAGGTGGCGTCCAGTCCGCTCTATGTACAGTCTTTCTCTATATATCTAAGTCCAATACTATATATATCCCGAAGCTGCGAATAAAAGTTCTAATTAAAATTTATTGCAACTTTTTTTATAAATTGGAGAAAAATATATCTTCTGGATTATTTAGTTTAATTTTATGTCTCCACGCTGTGCGTGTATTTCAAAGTAGGAATGACATGAGCGATTTTCTACTTCTGTGCTCGGGACCAAGATTGAAATAGCATAATCCGAGATCACGTGATGGGAATGATGGGTGTGATTTGCTGACCATTACGACAGCCTTAATTTTTCGGTGGATTATTTCCATAGGAAATTTATTTTTCCATTAAATTATATGTTCACGAAGAAGAAGAATCAGGATTTTAAATAAATCTATTAATATTTTGACTTTCCCTGTCTGACTTTTTCCATTTCCCATGAGTATTTTAAATACTGATTTCATAAAATTCAATTATTTGCCTGTTGAATCATCAAGATGATATATTTCCAGCCTAACTTTAATTTGAGAGAAAAATTGACATTTTCATGGAAATTCCCTGATGATAATAACATCTGATTTGTGTGTTTTATCGTTGGCCTCGGCTTTTGGCAGCCAGCTTGAATCTTCTGGATACCCTTGAGGTAGTGAGCCTTGGAAAGTGTAGGGAAAGGAGTCATCGGAAATGTCGGAAGGGAGGGGGTCGGGTTCCACCCCCGGCTCGTGCCTTTTCGCTCGAGGGGTGGATCGAGGGTAGCGCGCGTGGAGTCCGTTGACGGAGAATGGGGTGCGAAAATTGCGCTCGTAATGGATAACGGTGCTCAAATTGAAGTTTCGCGTGACGGGGGAGTGCAACGTTGCCGTCGTACGTTCCCGAAAAATCAAAGCAGATCGCGGTGAGGTGTTTCTTCCGGTGCGATGTACGTATCGCAGGTACCAGAGAAAGATCGGGAAAAATGCGAAGTTTACGTGGAAGTTTGAACTACAGCGGATAGTGTGTCTATTTCATTGGACAATATTCTGTAATTATTTTCTCACTATGTGTTTAAAATAAATCAGTGATGTTCTCGAATTATCAGGCGTTGATTAGCCAGTCAGCGATGGGGCTGCAGACTCTAGTGGATGCTATAAGCGCTGCGATCACAAGAAGACCAAGCATCGTGAGCTAGTAGTGTGACTAGGTAAAATAGGTGGGGAAAAACTTGACCAGGTAGAGTGAGTCAACTATTTGGGCAGCACATTAGAAGAAAACGGATACAGTATTAAGGACATCGGGAAGAGAATTGCGTTAGCAAAAGAGGCGTTAATGAACAGCAAGGAGCTTTTAAGAGGATCATCATGTAAGAGTTTAAATAAAAGATGAGTGAAGTGTCTGATCTGGAGAGTAGCGCTTTACGGTGCGGAAACGTGGACACTGAGGAAAGAAGAAGAGAGAAGATTGGAGGCATTCGAGATGTGGTTGTGGCGAAGAATGGAGAAGGTGATGTGGACTGAGAGGAGGAGGAACGACGAAGTGGACTGGACATGGTGGGTGAGGAGAGACAGCTTTTATATAAGATACGGAGGACACAGAATGTGTGGATGGAGCGAGTACTTAGCGGAGAGGGGATGTTGAAAATAGAGTTAGAGGGTAGAATGTTTAGTAAACCAGGGAGAGGAAGAGAAAGAATAGGATTTTTAGATAGGATGAAAGGGAGTACGCGTTACAGTGAATTGAAGAGGGAAGTGCTTGAAGGCAAGTGAGGCTCCCAGATAGCTTCTTAAGTACTCCATGGAAACCTGACCTAATCGGTAGAATACTTCAACGATTAATGTGTATGAATTAATTTTTTTACAAATTACCAGCTAACTTTTGCACAGGCCTCGACCAGAAATCAGAAAAATATAGTGAGTGACCAGTGTAATCTATGCGTGTTCCAATGTGTGAAACTTCTTCCCCATAGCATTCAGTTCTTTGTGAAAAATATGCGCTTTTGATAACTCGGCTAAATCCCGCAGAACTCGATATTTTAAAAATGTCCGGAATCCGGCTGATAATCCGGGAATAAGATGCAAAATCGTACCTACTGAGCCAAGTTTTGCTATGAAGACTACGAGATACCTCAAAAGTCAGGTTTACGTGCCACTCTTACAGTCAAAATCCTGGCATAACGTTATTCACGGCGTCTTCATATTGAAAGTGGTGATGAAATCATTTTACCGGTGGATGAACATCACTTTTTTTGCTCACGTAGCCGGCAGCTGAAACCCCCTCCAAAAAATCGAGGGAACCGATATTACCGCCTTTTCCTTCTGGGGCGCACGTAATGCTGTCAGAGTGGAGCCCAAAAAAACACTGCCCGCCGGGGACTCGATCCCGGATGTTCTGGTGACTGGCGGTGGAGGAGCGGGCACGTGTCGGGGGCATTGGCCACCCGGATCGACTCCTTGCTCTCTGAGAGAGGACTTCCGGCCGGAAACTACCCTTAAATATTGCACGCCATCTCATACATCTAATGCCTACATCCCAAAATCAAGGAGTTAAAAACACTTTGCGCCTTGATCCCACTTTTTAGTAAAAATATACGAGAGTACTCTAGGTGGCTGCGCAGTAACCGAAAGCTAGGACCAACAATGAACGCAAAAAAGCAGAGACCCGCTCTGCAAGAGTTCATGATGTCATCAACTAATGTGAGAAAGGGTTAAGTCCGTCGGTTTTATAAGTGGAGAAGTATACGACAGATCCAAATACTGAGAAATTCGTGGATCTTTCTTTTCTAAACTTAATCAATATCTACGTTTTAAGCCCCGACTTCAGTGTTACGGAGTGAAATGGAAACAGCTAGAAAATAGAATACGTTACATGCTATGGCTCACCATGAGTTTTTGAAAAAATATATATTATAGCAATGATTTAGTTAACTATCGGGACCGTAATAATCTAGTTAGTAGTGCAAATTGCTGCCGGTCAAGGGGAATCGAATTTAAATCGGGTTAACACTAGGAATACCGGACTTGACACCCCTCCTAGAACTACCACATGGAGTCATTTTGACTCCTACCTTATAATGTTTTATTTTTCCAGTTTATTTCTGTTTTTATTCTTATATTGCTTTAGTTTATCGTTTTTGTTTATTATTGCAATATTTCAGACGTGGTTTTAACAAAAAATTATATTTTTTTAAATGCGAGATTAGACAGTATTGCTTTGAAATTCTTTTTTCCTACATGTTATGTTGTTTTAACAGGATTTTTACAGAGGAATTGGATAAAACAGCAAACATACACATTTCAACAAATATTATCATCATGTTTGAATGATGAAAAATATTACCTAGGCTAAATGGAAGTTGGGAAGATAATTAAATACAGCAAAAATTGCATTTGATAAGCCACGCATTTGGCTAAGATGCTTTACAGTTTAAGCATTGTCGTTCACTTTAATTGCCCACACAAAGATTTTTGGCAGGTCATACAATTCCCATCAGATAGATTCTTTTTGCACTTTGGTTTTGCCTGGAAATATTTTTTTTGCAGAATCCCGTTAGAAGAATATGCAGCATTGGACACGCCACGCTTTTGTCGAGATCTAAAATGAGTATCAGCCAACTCTGTATCGAGCTTTTTCAAAAGCGTCTTGCGCGAAATGTTTTACGTACCTAGTCTCTTTGTACACTATCCATGAATACCTACTAAGTCGGAAGTATTTTCCAACGAGTGGATAGGCCATTGCTGAGTGTATGCTCTTGTGGTACATTTGTGATTTCATTTCTTTTGGTACTTCTCTTCTATTTATTTACCTTTCCCACAATTTTAGTACCTACCCTAGCTTTTTTGCTGTTCAGCGAGTTTGACTAAGGTAATGTAATTATCTATAGTAATATTTCGCCCTTTTTCAGAAACGGTTGCATTATTTTCAGTATTACTAAACGGCAATCTGCATGAAGTGAATTATCTTTTCCATCATAAGGGAAGGCATTTCCAAGATATTTTCTATCCTTGTCAACAGCTAGCGAATATTCATGGCCGTATTTGTCCGGCTTAGAAGGAATGTACTGAGTGAAATACACCTAATTTTACTGGGGAAAATTTGTTCAACAACCGTGATGTACGGATTAGGTTTGTAACAATCAATGTAATTATCTGTGAATCTATCCTACACTATTGAAAAGACGGCAAACTTGACAGCTTTGAGCCGCTGGAATCGATTAGATTTCTCATCGACTCTTAGATAGTGCAAAATTTTTACAAACCGGTTCCCTGTCGTTCATTTTAGAAAATGGTATTCCCCAGTCATTTGACCAAATAATTGCAATAAATTTGTACATGATATTCTGCGGGCATAAAATATGGCTATACATACATCTAGCTCCCCATTGGAAAGAGTAAAATGTTCATAATTTTGCCTGCGTGCTTCCACAATTTTACATCGCTTTATGTGAGTCAGTATAAACGAATCAATAAATAATCGTAGATAATATCTTTGTTAAGCAACTCCTCATGAAAGTGAAAGTAACTGTAAATTACTGCATATCCTTTGCACGTGTTTTGTCTGAATCTTCAGACTAGCTAGAAACGTTTTGAGGGATATAATCTTCGACTTCGTCAGAGACGAAATGATTTTCCTTTTCGCATTCCGATTCACCTTCCGGTATAGAAAGCAACATAGAAAGGACTCCTTCACGCTTTCGCCTACTTCTTCTGGTAATACTGCCAGTCAGAAAAAATGGAAGCCTTACTTCACAAGAGTTCTGCAGTCCACTCGAGAGTTCACTGGATTCACTAATGCAAAGGACTGCGCACGGTTTTCATGTACGACGCGCGACAGCCAGCGCTGTCAGAGCCGACAATGCTAGGACAATAACTTTATTTCATTCTACTGATATATTTTCCTGGTTCATCAGTATATCAATGGAAGGATACAAAGGTACTTTTTCAGGTTTGAAAATCAACTTCCCCGTAGTCAAGGCTGAAATAAAAGCACTGCAGCGCAATAAGGTGTATACAGTATTGTGCTGCGCGAGTCTTTCAGGTGGGGAGAAGGGAGGGATAAGGGAGTATTGACAGACACGACGGCTTCTAAACCCATGAAATTGAAAATACTTAATATGAATGGATATTTCACCACTTTATCGCAAGATAAAATGATATGAGGACATTCATATGGTTTGTAGTTCCAAACACGGACCCATAAAATTAGAAATGCCTTCAAAGTCTATATATTTTATATACCAATATACACCTATATATTTAAGCCATCGATAGATTTGAATTATTTGCATAAGAAGAAATAAACTCTTGAACAAATATTACTTTTTGGCGAAAAGACAAGCAAAATACATTAGGGAGTCAAAATGACTCCCTTTGGTAGTCCAAGGTAAATTTTGAAAAATGCATACTATTTTACTTTCTAGAACTATTTCGATCGCAAAGCCTTATTTTGTGTCAAAAATGAATAAAAGTCATGGAGTTTCAGGCCGGAATTCGGAAAATTTTAGTCAGCGGAGAGAAATAAAAATCGCGAGGAGTCAAAATGACTCCATCGGTAGTTCTAGTGTTAAAATTGGAAAGGTTATTGAAAAATGAAAAGACACCTTAAAAATTGAAACTGCTGAGGAGAACAACTAGAGGCGCCACCGACAAGTCACGGAAGTACGAGGGGAATGAGAAAAGTAAGGCCACCAAGGCCTAAAGTCGTCGCATGCAGCGCTACGCGAAATCCGTCTACCCAGTCATGTCTGTTGGTCCTTCCCCCTTCCCGTCACTTAAAACAATACCACATTAGCAAGCTTATTTTTGGCGCAACAACCATTCTTGATGGTCGTTCCGACTGTTGCTCCCACTTAGTGCGAGCTGCGGTCTGCCATTAGGATTCTGTATGCGAAGAAGTTTACTTCGACTGAAATCATTTATCGGGGGTGCAGATCTCACATTCACCCCTCTGACCTATCTACTGGGACAGTAGGTGTGAGACAGTTTCGCGTCTTTATTTCTTTTAAAGTACTACTCGTTGTTACTAATTGGTCTCCTAGGCCTTCATTCATGTTTGCTCACTATACATCCGTCTCAAAGTTCTGTAAGTTATCCTACTTATTGTGTTTGCCAGTACGTTGGTATACGATAGTTATTCATATAAAATATGACTCAAACTGAAACGGTGAGCTATTATTTAATCAAAACATTCCTCACCATTTCGAGAAAATTAAGGTCGTTTTACTCGCCTGGCACGTAATTGTGCATTTTGGATCTGCATTAATTTTTCGTTATGGCATGTAATTGCGCGAACGCAGGAAGGAAATCAGAACAGGGGCTATTTTCGTCAAAGTGCATGGGCATGAAAAATGCGCGGAAGTGGTGCGGAGAATATAAAGCTGGTCGCCTGAACGTTCATGACGAGCAGCGCAGCAGCAGGCCAAATGCATGTGGAAGAGACTGTGTGAAGGGTGGAGGATCGGGAACCGCATGTCAACCCTCGACGAAATTGCCAAAAAAAAACTGGAAGGTCTACGTAGCAGAGACTCTATTCACTCTATTAAGGCGTGAAACCAAAGCATGTATACCAGAGTTACGCGTTATGTAATGTTAAAATTTTCGACTTTATTCCGGCTTTTTCCGATATCAGACCACTGTGCATCGGTTTGAAACACCGAGTGAGTGCGTAATAATCTATGTTGTGTAGCATCGCCATGAGAGCGTAGATAACGTTGGCATTTTTTAAATGTCCTCTTCTTCATTGATTCTTCTTCTTCTTGATTTTTTTCTTCAATTTCCAATAGCTGAATATATAAAATTTTCTCGGGATTCAGCGCGGGTAAGATTTTGCAATGAAAAAATCATTTACAAAATCTTACCCTCATGGAATCCCGAGAAAAGATTTTATATTCTGTTCCTAAGAGTTTAAATGTGTTCTAAATGTTTTACATATTCTGTTTATTTTTCATGTTTTGTTCTGTTTTGAAATCATTAAATCATTTTTTAATAAAAAATCGTTTACAAAAGCTTACCCGTGCGGAATCCCGAGAAAAGTTTATATATTCTGTTCACCGAGAAAGTATCACATCTTCCAATAGCTGCACTGAAAAATCCCATTTATTGATCTACAGTCAATAACATACCTCGAAGAGAGTGTATTTGGAGGTTTACATAAAATTAGCGACCACTCTGTTTCTCGATGGTACCTCTCCCTTCCTCTAAATTTGATGTTGTGAGTTCACATACCTTACATTCAGTGATTACAATCAAATGCATTATCTACAAATCCCGGGAAATTCCTACCTCAATGAGATGGGTAAATGACGTTACCCCTACAAAACACCATCTCCAACAGGTTATTTTTATATACTCTTGTTAAAGACAGTCCCAAATGGCCTTCTTACATGCATTAGGATGGGTGGGAAATAATTTGATGATTATACTAACGTATCTACACCGATAGCTTCACTCCCACTCGCAGTAATGGTTCAATGCGCTTGGTTATAGGCCTCTCATTTCCTTTCGCCCTCCGAAAATAGCACCAATTAAAATACTAAAATAGATAGGTATCTTAATGTTTCAAAAATTGGCATTTAAGAATGCCTTTCAGAGATTCTCAGACTTATAATCCTTGTGATAGAATTGGACAGGCCATAAGATAATAAAGAACTAATGTTAACTCCGGAAGTGTGTGATTAAATGTTGATATTAAAAAAAGAAATGATTCAGGGGCCTAATTAGACTATTCTCTTGAATACATCTTCCAAAGTGAATAGGTGAATGGTAAGTATTTTGGTGTTTTGGTAAAAAGAAGAAGGAAACTCACTGAGGAAGAAGTTTATGTTTCCCTGAGTATATGGTGTAGATCTGTAAAAAATATTGGAATAAATATGCTGAGTTTTCATGAGACATGAATTTCTCCTCAATTGATGCATCATTAAAATAATCACTGAAGCCGGGATTAAGTCTTTAGAACAAACATTTCTGTCAATTTTAGCCATCAACCCAATATGAACCAATGCAAATGGTGATGTATAGATTTCTGTGGCCCATCATTGGCGTTTCCTTTTTCAGTCAAATAGGAGTTCTAGATGAGCTATCATACTACGAGAGATAATGAATGATACATGTTCGCTTAGAACGTTTTAGAGAGATACCAGACTATTGATCCTCGAACGCCATTTCAGTATAATATAGAGCGTAACTGAAAAAAAAAAAATTACTTTCCAATCTCACTTTGCTCAAATTTGCAGAAGTATATATGGTGGGGGGACTCATTCATTATTTGGCCAGTGGCATTCGAAAACAGCCCATGCAGGTAAAGGGCTGAGATTGCTTTTCATCGGTCTTCTGCGACTTTTAGCGAAATTTGCTCGCTAGGCTATCCGTCATAAGGAATAGCTCGAGCACTTTAGCTGGAGGAGCTTACGCGAAACTACCACGAGCATGTGGACCTTTATGAATAATACAACTATTCTCTTTATTTCATTATAAATCACCAACATATGGTGGATTACTCTAAAAATAAGTGTTCAAACTGACTTGGATTCAGGATCCTGTGCCAACCAGCCTCGCCCTTTCCCCTATATTTATTTTATTTATTTCCATACCTCCGAAAACAGCTTTACGTGACTTTTTACATCGGGGTTATTAGCATATAGCACAGTATATACCACATTTTTAACTTTCACAAACAACCATGCCCTGGGTAGGGATAACTTACCCAGGCAGGACTCGAACCCGCGACCTCCTGTTTGGAAAGCTAGGACTTTAACCAACCGCCACCGAGGTCGGCGTCATTTCACCATTTTTGTCCAACAATATCATTCAATGATCTTTTCTTGCTCTAATGTTACCATGGAACAATGACGCAATGGCTGTTGATTCTTCACAAATCCATTATACGAGGAAAATACTACAAATTTTCTTGTATTTCAGTCCAAGTATGAAATTATAATCTGATTCGCATGTTTTTTTGAAAAACATCAACGCTTACCTATCTAAAAAAAATTTAATTTTTGTGATGCATCCAGTGTGTTTCCTAAAATAAAAAAGTGCTCTAACACGTCCAATATTCGAAGAACTGCTCGTCGTAGGTTATTTTGTAAGCTGGGAATCTTTATGAGTCTCCTGGCTCTATTTTCGTCCAGCCATGTCACGGGAACTGAAAACGAGTGGCTTCCGTGATCAAGGAATGCCACGAGAATTCCGAAGCAGATTTTTTCTTCATTGCTCGCCTGCTCTTCGTCCCACTGTTAACGCTACCCTCTCTCCTACCGATTTCCGGTCCTCCTCGGGCCTATCCATCCAACCCCCTTCCACTTCCGAATCCAAAGGCGCAACCGTTTCGCCGCCTGAGCACAGGAGAGGGCGCCTCGAATCCAAACATTATTCTTCCGATGAAGATGTGCGCCCTTTGGGGGGTAAAAAAATCTTTTCAGCAGGATTACCAATTCGCGAGGAACAAGGAAGTATGCCGAAGAATTGTCACGAGAATTAATAACACTTTTGAGTTAACCCGCGTCTTGTGGCTAGAAATACAAAGTTTCTCCCCCTCTTCACCAGGCCTATTCAGGTTCAGGCTTAGGGATTCCGACTTACAAAAAATATTTGGGGGGCCCAAACCGGGGATCTTGCCCCGAGAAATTTTATAAGTAGTGAGTTGGAAGTTTTTTAAGCATTTTGAAGGAGTTATATGATCAACATTAGCACCCTAATAAATCGAACATCGATATCTGGACACTCGGGGAAAATCGACAAGCATGACATATTTTTTCCTCACACCCATAACGAATTTTTGAGGGGGCTCCGTTCCCTTTAGGCCCCATGGCGTCGGTGCAACTGTTCAGGCTCATGCCATCTCACGGTCACGTACTCTCGCATACGTTCTAGAAATTAATCGCTGTACACGACGAAAGTTTCACCGCGCCTGCGTATACACGTCTGATAGTGCAATTACGCGCTCTGTGTAAAATGGCTTTGCCACGGGGCCCTTAAACACTCTGGCGTAGGGCGCTGCCGGGGACCTATTTAAGACTAATGTGTCAGAGTGGTGAAGGACCCCGTGGCAAAGGCTGTTTTACGCAGAGCACGTAATTGCACAATTTGACTTGTGTACGCAGGCGCAGTGAAAATTTGGTCGTGTACACCGATGATTATCTAGAACGTATGCGAGAATGCGTGAGCGTGAGATAGCAAAATATCCCCTGTTCTGATTTACTTCCTGCATGTGCGCAATTTCATTCCATAATTACCTGCGCAATTACGTGCCAGATGCGTAAAACGGCCTTAATTTCACGACGTGGAGAGGAATATTCTGATTAAATAATATCTCACCGTCTCAGCTTCACTTACCTACATTTTATACGAATAAATAGCGTATGCCAACATACTGGCAACCACAATCAGTAGGTTAACTTAACGAACTTTGAGACGGTAGTATAGTGAGCAAACATGAACGAGAGCCTGGGAAACCGAATAGTAACAAACATGTAGTACTTTAAAAGAAATGAAGGCGCGGAATTGTCTCACACCTACAGTCCTAGTAGGCTGTCCCAAAAAACTTTTTTTTTTAAATTTCAAAATCGTCAACCGGATTTCGATGACCTTCGGGTATACATGGATAGGTAAAAAAAATTTCGAAAATTTTTTAAATAATTAGTTAGCAAGAGGCGTCTAAATGACAACACCCTTAATTTGTCATACGATTTCGCAAAAACTGCCAAAATAAGGGTAATTAAGGTAAATTATGACCCGTAGCACTAAAATTTCGTCGGTTTTTGCGTATCTTTCACCATTTAGGCTTTGTGGCCCACGCAGCCTGGCGCCAAGATTGGCGCTAAGCGATGCGGCTCGCGCGACGCGGCACAACAGACGGCTGAGGTCGTCTCCCTCCCCTCCCTCTTCTCCTTACCCACGGTCGCCCGCCATGTTCACATGCTTCAGTGACTCTCTCTCTCCCTCAAATTCAGATTTTGAACTCGTTTCGTAGACCAAATCATGTCGGCACGTATGGTAATCAATCTTAACTTTATCATTTTCCGAAATTCGGAAACGATCTGCAGCAAATATTGCTTATTTTCCCCGTCGTTAGTAATCCTGCTACTCCATTCCGTGATTAGGCCCACTCCCCTCTCGGCCACATCATTCACCACCTTGAACTGTTCAATGTGCAGTCGAACTGTTTGATAGCTTTCTGCCGTGTCCCAATCCTTAGGATCTTTTTTGAGAAATTCATGAGGTAGCTCAAGAGTTAAAAAAAAATCATGGAACTTGATGATACGAAAAATGATAAATATTAAGTATGAACGTTTTTAGGCACGGGTACTCTTTTCGGACGTTGAATGGAATCATTTTCACCTTCATGCATTCGTTTCAACATTTTTCTTTTAATGTGAAACGGTACCCAAAAAAATGACAAGCACATTAGCTCCTCGCTGAAGTACCACAAATGGTTGGAGAATTTTTCTTTATCGATGAAGAGTAACTCATTGAATTTTGACCTCTGATCAGTGACACTCAGAGACTTGAGGAATTCCAAGTCATTAAATAGAGCTATAAACGCCACTGGTGTTGTAAACCAATACCGCTCGTACCCACACTATCACTATAAATTCGCATAAGCATTGTGGCTTCATCTTGTGCTCTGGTATAACCTGCTGGCATTGTCTGCCAAAGATGAAAATCAAAAGAGCGTATATTGCAAGGTTCATCCATCGAGCTTCGTGGGTGGGTGGTGGGGATCTGAACTTGATGCCCGTTGGAGGAACTCATCCAAGAGAGATGATGGTAACGTTCAACAAATGTTACCACTCCGTCTCTAATATACACACGATTGTGCACACTTACACACAAGCTGGAATTGCAATCGTTTAGGACGTATTGCAGCGCAGAACAAGAGCAAAGTGCACGGAACAACAGCACAAATCCGTAGAAACAAAGCTGCCCCACGGCGAACTGATGTCGCCATTCACAATGAAGGTTCGAAAGAGAAGGGGGCGTGAGAATGCAACAGCATGCCAATTACAGCAGTGGTATCAGCTTCTGTGCTTTCGCAGAAGACGATTTTGGGGCTTGGATATCAGAACTTACAATTTTTTTTATTTTTATATTTAAAAAAATGTTTTTTTTTGGACGGGCTACAGTCCCAGTAGATAGCTAAGAGGGGTGAATGTGAGACCTGTACCCCCGAAAAGTGAGAAAAATATTTTTTGATTGAACACCCTACCGTCCGCTGCTTAAAGCTATCTTAGTAAGTCCTAGCCATCTACTCGTACTACCCTACCTCTTTAACTGTTTAAAAATTTCGTTTGTTTTAAATATTAAATATACTGAGGTTTCCTTATTTGATATTACTTAGCAACTTACTTCTTACTTACTTATCTTACTTTGGCCTGGGCCTCTCTACCAAATATGTACGTGACTCATGGGCAATGTCCTAAGACTGTCTCTTTTCTCTTAAGGCATGGCTTCCACGCTTTATTTTTATACCTTGAGAAAGCCTATCAGTCGCTATAATCCTGTTCTGTAAAAAAAAAGCTGTGAAAGAAGTGATAGATTTATGTCTGTAGAAGATGCATTCGTGAAGTCTACGAAATCAATTTCATCCTAAAGTATTCCGAAAATCAGCTATCACGTGTTTTATTAGGGCTGTTTATCACCAAAATTACTCTCCAATTCTCGATGAACATGGTAATTCTTCATCTTCCAAATACATTATTCATGTGAGTATGTATCTCTTTTGAAGTAATTGGTGTCAAGGGAGTAATTTATGTATGCACTTCATAATAATTCTTTCCGAAATATCGACATGCATTTACATCGTCCGCCAAATTTTTTTACCTTTTCATTCTGTTGGCGTGATTTAGATAGAATTCATTTTCGCGAAGGCTTCCGCATCGGCTCCTCGTTCGCCATCGCCTTACAAAGTTTTCTGGCGAAGATAATTGATTTCGCCCGAGGGTTTGTGCCGCAACAGCGAGTTGAATGGAGACTCAGGGCGATTGGCACCTATTTTACCGGGACGGCGACGGTGCTGCTGACCCCTGGGCCAAGGAGGAACTGATGGGTCAGACTAATGCCGTCTGTTTCGTACTCCTTGCCTCTACTCGATTCGTGATCCAGCATAGAATGCCATTAACCTCAAGGACGTCTTGCTTATAAGGAAAATTATTTTTATGGAATACGCAGCCTTGTAAAAACGCCTTTATGGTAAACAGTGGTGTTTATTCAATTGTAGTTAAACGCGTCGCGTTTGCGTCATAAGTACTTATCTGTCAAAAGTAACCGTTGGATACCCCTGGTCGAACATCGACCACAGCTCCATGCTTAATAGTTTTTGGTGCTTATAGTGTGCTTTATGTCCCAAGGCCTGGTTACACAGTACATCAACACGTACGGGTTAATGTCTAAATGTATGAACGCGAGAATGAACGCCAAAATGCACCGTGTAACTACCCAACTTCTGCGCATGGATGCACAGAAAATAGAAACTGTTCTAATTTGGTTCATGCATTCGTACATGTTCCGTTCCGGTCCACCAAAATCATTCACGCAAACGTATATTAACTTGTACGTGTTAATGTACCGTGTATCTAGGCCTTTAGAAGTGTTTTTGGGAAGAATAATCATGCGCGCGAGTGCAAACTTGGTGGTGTTTAGAAAAATCTTCTCGGGATACCGCGCGGGTTAGATTATTTAAGAGCGCCTTGGTGGTGTTTGTTTCTTTTTGCTATGGATTTGATAGAGGAATAAGTATTTTCTTTGGTATCTTGGCATTTTCCACGCGTATCTTCTTCGCGTGGTAATTTTTCATAATGTGCTGGTAACCACTAATATATTTTACGATCAAAATTGAAGCAGCCTTTCCTCTTTTTCATTTCAGTTTCCTTATCCACATTTTCCAGTATTCTTCCGTCTTGACCTTCGCCGACGACGGTATTACAAATACCTACATTAATAAGATTTTCGTAATCTCTTACCTGCTTCATTACTTTTGTAACCATCTAAACCTACTCTACTACAGATGAACCTGCACCACCTCGGGTTTGGTTGTATCTTCACCATTACTTTCATTTATATCTTAAATTAATCTGCAGGCAGCTTTTCACACGCATCCCGGAACTAATTCAAACCATTATCCCTACTCCAAAATTACCTTAAAGCGATCTTGTGTGCATGTTGAATTTTTGTTTTGATATATAAAGAAATCAATATTGATAAGCAATCATATCAGGATGGGTTATCTGCAGCGCGAAAAATTGCGTCGTATTTTCAATTCTCGTGAAATTTCGTTGCATCGCTTGGCCATGGGCTGAAGTCCATTCAATTGCGCGTTAGGATGACGCCACAATTTTGCTTTCAGGTGTTCATATGGGAGGTGTGAGGACCCGACGGTAGCAGAATAGACCGTCATAGCCCTTGGACTGGCCCGTGCCTATTCGTCATTGTCCGCACCCCTTGTCGCGAGTGGAGGCCACGAATATTAAAGATGAGGATCCTCAACTCATCCTCTAAATTTGTTGTCACCCGCCGTGCCTTAAAAGGGGTTTACAAAAGTCGCCACTCGCGTCGCTGGCGGACAAAGTGATCCGAATAAAAAAATACGAAAAAGTGGAATTAAGGCAAAATAAGGGGCGTTAACCGACATTTGGATACATATTCGGTGGCGGTGGGGTAAAGTCCTCACCTGCCAAACATAAGGTCGTGGGTTCGAGTCCCGCCTGGATTAGCTTCCTCTATCCAGGGCATGGTTGTTCCTTACGTGCAGGTGTTGGATTTTTTGAATACCCCGTTATAAAATGGCCTATGTGAGCTGTATTCGGTGGTTCGGGAATGAAATTTTAAAAGTATATTGATGTGATCTATCAAATTCATAGTTTTCAATGCCATTCCTTGCAGTTGAAAACATTTTACTGCTGAATATTGGAAAAAAAGTGGATCGCCTTGCACTCATCACAGCGCCGCGGCCATTTTTGAAAACCGATTAAAATGCGACCGAAGTGGCAACAGAAATCAGCCTTCTGTGGAATGGAATTGGGCCTACTCTATGCGGTCCCCCTGGGGAGCCATTGACACGTGTCTAGGGTGGTGAGCGCGGTGAGAGCATAAACAAATGACTTCATCTCGTGCCTCGGCTATGACGTAAGATCGCTCGTTCATAAGACTGCCGCCACTCCTTCCGAATCGAAGTGGAAGGGGCGGAGGAGGGCTTCAGTGTCTCTTGCGTAGCAGACCGTAGACGCACGAGGGCCGCCCCTGGGACGCAATTATGCGGAGTGAACCGGAGCACAGGGTGGCACCGAACTTCCCGCGGTGAAAATAACTCCGTAAAGATAATGATTTCATTTTCTTAGAAATTTTGGGGCTCTTCCTTCTTCGCTTCTACCCCTCGCATTTCCCAAATTCTTACCCTTCATGTCCTCTAGCACGTTTAGGCTTGATTATAGTGAGGTTGGTCCCAGAAACGAAGTATATGTCCTTTCAAATTTTGAAAAAAAATGAAAAATCAAATTTCCATAATATATTTTTTTCTAATTTCACTCAATTGAATGACGGCTATTATTTTCTGCTTTCCGCGCGATATTTTCTGGAAATTCCATTTGATAGTTGCCATTTTTATTCAGATCTTCGGCAGTACCTGACTAAGCGTAGAAAAAGTGTAGATTACGGCAATAATACATAAGTCGTTTTGACAAAAAAAAAAAACAAGTATGTTCATCACACCATAAAGGTGAAGATAAAATTGTAACTTTGGATCATCACCCGTCCTTTTGACCTATCAGGAAATGAATGTTGTAATTGAAGTCAGATCACGTTTTCGTGCAAATGGTGCCACTTTCCGCTCAAATATCTGGGTAGAAGGTAAACAGAATACAGGAAGGATTGAACTATCAAGATTCTCGGGAACATTTGTTTCTTAATGATCTCGTTTAATTTCTCCATAGTCGCAATTTAAAAAAAAGCACTTGCGTATTTGTTTTGAATAGTATAGCCGTGATCCTTCCTCCTGAAGTTTAAGAAAGTGTAGCATCTCATTCATTAATTTTTTCAACCCAAAGGTTGTTTGGATAGGTGATGATGGAATTTAACCCTGATTTACTGAAAGGCGTGTCAATATTACTGATTTAGGATACAGGACCAATAATTCCCAGGGTCACCTCCCACCGCGAAGATTTTTGTTTGCGAAATGAGTCAAAGTTCAGGGGCAAAAGCCAAAGCGGAAAGAATGCACTGAGGAAACTCGCGTCCAAAAGTTGCGTCCGATTGCTATAGGTGCAGTTAAATTTGTCGCCATGATATATATGTATCATACCTTTGAAATAAAAATTAAGAGTAAAATATCTTATTAAAAATCCATCAATGCTACACCGTGAGAAAATTTTGTTCATAAAAATCACAGACTTTTTTGGGCAGATGCACGCGCCTCTCCAGTGGAATGCTTTGACATAAAAATTGGGATTTAAAAAAATTGGGAAATAAAAAACTCATGGGGATTGCATAGAGGAGGCCCTATTCCATCCCATAGAAGGCTGATTTCTGTTGCCACTTCGGACGCATTTTTACCGGCTTTCAAAAATGTCCGCGACGCGATGATGAGTGATTGTGATCCACTTTTTCTAATATTTTGCAGTATAGCTTTTGAAAATGCGAGGAAATGCATTGAAAAGTAATGAATTTAATAGATGACATCATCGCGTATACAAATTTAGGTTAATACCCCTAATTATACCTTATTTCCCGTGAAACTAGAATAAATATGTCCGTCACCGACACGGGTGGCGACTTCTGTAAACCCATTTCAATGCGCGGTGATTGACAAAACATTTAGAGGCCGACTTGAGGATCCTCTGTCGTAATATTCGTGCTTAAACTGATCAGGGGGAATATCTTGCGTGTACCGCTGCCATTAATATCCACAGTTTCACCCGTTCACTCTTTTAATGTCTTCCTTCTGTTTGATTGGCGAAGGGGAGGAAAAGAGCCTCTAGAATGGGAATCGGCTATACTGGTGAGATTTTACATTCATTATTCTCCTCTTTCGAGTACTCATCGCTCACTAGGGTGCATTTCGCTCCGCGGTGCACTTTAAGAATATTTTCCCCCAGAGGGCCTTCATTTATATTCAAGAGTTTAAGGGTTCTTGCCGGGTACAAGGTTTGAAGGACTTGAATGGTGTGCTGGAGTATTCAAAAGCTGTCCGTCAGTGCCCACGGCGATGCTTACGATTGCCTTTGAAATAATATCCCGTATACGATTCCTATGCAGGACTTAGTACTTTGTGTAAATCTAATCGGCTTATTTATCGAATTTTTTTTGCAAATCAAATCATATTGGCGAAATAAATTCAATGAAATCCGAAATATTTCTCGTAATAAATGCAGAAACCAAGAGAATTATCCGGTATTTAAAAATTTCTAACCACCAATTGCAATTGTCATGAATTCTACCCGTGGAAATAGATTTTTGTTTTCATGTGTCAGCCTAGTTATTCATGCGTTCATGTTAAACACGCCAAAGTTTACCGGACAATAGTCCAGTCGCAGGTCAAAAGGACTTCTCGATGCATGAGGCTACTTTCTTGATAAATATCTCATAATGAAGACCACCCCATTAGATGGAGAGATATAAAAATTCTTTGCCACTCACAACACTACTGGGACCACATAATTATGGAAGCCATCGAGATCCTCCTCAATCCAAAAAATTTGAATCGCGATTCTGCTTTCATTTAAGCAATACTTGGACAGCAATAATTTATTGCATACAAAGTATAAGGAAAGAATATCGATGGCTAAGTTCTAACAACACGTATCTCAAAATTTGGCTGGTATAAGTTAATACTGCTAATACTGTTAATAAACAATAAAATTCAAGCAAAAAAACTCTTTGCTTGCAAACGGATGTTTCTTTTTCAGTTTTGTGTATTTTTGGTTTTAAATTTCAAATAAAATTATGTATGTACAATAAAAAAAATAAATCGCTTTTTTGCTCTCCTGATGAGATACGTGTTGTTAGAACTTAGCCATCATATAAAGAACTTTTAGATACCATCAGCCAATCGGACGACACCTGAGCCTCATTGTTGTACTGCCAAACGGTCGATACGGTTCAGTGTGAAATTGGACATTCAGACAGTAACACGCTGTGACACTGGAAAACAAGTCCTTTTCCGAAATGTCGAACAATACGGCTGAATTAACCTAGCGTAGAGCCCGAGAAGAACTGAATATTATCGCCAGGAAAAATTTAAATCGTGTTATATCTCATAAAGTCTAAGAAAATCCCTAAGAAACTGTTCCCATGACGACTTCAGTCGTTTTCACGTATTGATCATGCTACTTTGTTAATATCCCTCGATACAAATTCAATTTTGATTAATGATTCCTGATCACGCATTTGATGGAAATCTTATAATTCAAAGACGCACCGCGCTGAAATATCAATAAAGTATGAGCCACAATTTTACGAGAGTAGAGGTGGTTAGGCCTTCTCTTTCCTCGCTACCCAAGCAGCAATCAATATCCCAAAAACATCCAGACAACATTGTCGGTGTTTAAATTTGACATCCGTGCAATATACATGTTAATCTAATTAATGTTCTATGGATATATGTCAAATGTCCAAAGGACCCGCTAAACAACATTGCAGCGATGTCCAAGAGTGTACATGGAGGTCCATATTACAACATCTCTTAAATATCTTCACAGCATCTAATGAGCAGATAATGGGTGTATTTACTGTGGTTTTTGGTAATCCCCAGACATACAAACAAAGCATTTGTGCTCTTCAATTCTATACAAAACATATGATACCTATGAATACTGTTTGGAACAACAATTTTTTAATATCACTGATAGATGTTAGTACCTTAACAACGCGGAGAAAAAATTACTTCAAAACTACAAAATATTTTATTCTATCACCATATTATTATTATCATATATCACCTAACAATAAAATAGGGAAGCAAAAACTGATAGAGGTGGATGAATTAAGTTATTTGGGAAGCAAGATAACTAGTGACGGGAGAAGTAAGAAAGAAATTATCAGCAGAATAGCTCAGGCGAAGAGAGCATTCCACCAAAAGAGAGATCTGCTTACAGCGGGAAACTTAAATATTTATGTAAAGAAACAATTTATAAGAACCTACATTTGGAGTATGCTCCTACACGGAAGTGAGGCATGGACAATGACCGCAGCGGAAAAAGCAAGGATAGAGGCCTTCGAAATGTGGTGCTACAGAAGAATGATAAAGATTAAATGGATCGACCGAGTTAGTAACGAGGAAGTCCTAAGAAGAGTAGGAGAGAAGAGAAGCCTCATGAAAACCTTAATAAGAAGACGGAACAACCTTATAGGCCACATCTTGAGACATGATGGCCTGATGAAGACAATCGTCGAGGGACAAGTGGAAGGCAAGAACGGAAAAGGTAGACCTCGAACAAAATATATGGAACAATAAAGATGGATGTGAAAGAGAAGAAATACGTAGGTGTGAAAAGATTAGCTGATAGTAGAACTGAGTGGAGAGCTGCGTCAAACCAATCCTAGGATTGTTGACCAATGATGATGATCACCATATTCACCATAAAAGGGTGGGATTATTCCGTGGGAATCACAGGGAGCTGAGTTTAACTCAAGCCTAGCGAGGTAATGCTTCTCAGAGGGTTTTAAAAAGGGAAAGGAAGTTGAAGGGAAGGAGGGAAGAACTGGAGACGACGCCCTGGCTGTACGGCAGGGCGGGTATAGGGGGCGTGTGGGCAGGAAGAGACACCGCGTGGAGGTCCGTGGTTGAAACCGGAAGAGGAAGCGTCAGACCTGAGGGAGGTGGAGGCTTCAATGCCCAACCATGCGCTTTAAAGACAATCCGATCCCACTGTCTCGTTACTCGACTAAAGACTTGTACGCGTTGTTTTTCCAAGCCTGGTTTACGAGTCAAAATTGACTGATACTGCAGTCGATATTATTCTCGACTTGTACGAGGTGTTCAGAAAACTACGGGAGTTTTATATTTTCCAAAAAATATTTCTGTATCCGTCTGCGTTAATGTATTTAATCGCCTTCAAAGTGGTCGTCATTTCGTAACCATTTTACAGTCATTCCATTGCTATTTTTTCACGAAGTAATAATTCTCGGGTTTCCCACCGCGTTTGGGTTTCGGGTTTTAGGTAACCGATCCGAACTTTTCGAAGGCTGAGTCTCTCCCGTCGTCTTCAGGGGTAGCACAAACCCCTCATTCTACCCCTAAAGATGATGGCAGATGCCTATTAAAACCGACGTATAAACGAAGAATATTTTCAAACTTTTGCCTCTTGGATAAGAATACTTTGAGAGAATGGCAATTAAATCGAGAAATAGCATGAATATGCGCCTTTGTTTTCTTTGTTAAACTGATACATTTTTGTTGTATTTTACTACTTTATTATAAGGAACTGCTAAGCGTTTGGTATTCGTCCACCAAACAAACATTTTTATGAGTTCAACGGATTCAGGCGTGATATAGTGGAAGTTCGACATATTGAAATGAAAGGTAGTTGCACTTTTCTATAATCATTGGTTATTTACAAGGACTTAAGCATCTCATGATGTTTTAGGAAATGATAGCAGTTGTGAATACTACTAATCTACGAGCTTGGTCTCTTAAATTTGAAAATATGGCAGTTTCATGTGGTCACAGCTACCTTGCTCATATTTTTCATACTTAACCAGCAGATAAGTAGAGGTGGACGACACAGTTAACACTTCGAGTTTCCGTAAGTCTAAAGTTGTCTGTAATTTTAACTTGATACAATAGCGATACAACTTTGAAGTCCTTGTTTAATGATAGCTAATTGAGGAGTTGGTTATTAGTGTTTTAATTTTGATTTTTTACGCATGTGTCAGTAACATTCTGTTAACAATTTCATTTTACCCATTAAAACCCAATGTTTCTTTTTATCAAAAATGTATAAATTTTCTACTCTATTCAGGAAATATCTAAACTACGCATAATTCTGTGATATAAATGTTAATAAAGAAATAGTTTGCTGCCACGATAATTATGATTGAGGGCAAAATTTTCAAGTGCTCAAATTGAAAAACCTTGAAATTTGATTTCTTTCAGGAAAAGCTTTGGGTTAGAAAGGGTGAAGAAAGAAAATGTACTATGTCCTTGTTTCCTCTTTAGATGAGACTTTAGAGATAATTTTGTTATTCATCTAAAAATCAATAATAACTTTTTGTTTCAAATCAAGAATCAACGGTTTGTTATGGTGTAATGTGTTAACACATCTGGCCATTCTAGTCGATGATATAAACGATTTTGTGATGATAAAAACAATTTGAAAGCTTTTCAAATTTGATTGAGTTAAAACTTTTTGGTTGTATAGGTTTAGCAATTTTATCACTTAACTTGAAATTATAATGTTTTTCCAATAATTCTCTCCAGAGAAATCGAATTATCGAATAATCGGTGTCGATACTTGTAGAAACCAGTATATTCTGGCTTACAAAAATTGCGAGATAAATCCCTCGATACTACATCTGCACCTATAGTAAGTCCCATGGGATTCAGAGTGCGTCCGGATGGAGGATGAGATAACCTCAGTGGCATACGTCTACGACACACCATATGGCGGAATGGGTGATTAAGAGGAAAAGGCAGAATTTAAAAATCAGTGTTCTGACGGAACGTAATGAATCGAATTTATGCTATTAATCAGTTCAAATAAAGAATATTAACTTGGGTAAAGCTAAATAAAGAAAACAAACTGATATAGAAGGAGTTGTAGGGGATCGGGTTGGTGTAGTGGCTAGTGTGTTGGCTACACACCCCGTGGGCTTGGGTTCAAATCCCGGCGGCGGCAGAGAATTTTCAGAGACAGCCTGATCTCTGCTTGAGTGCTGTGTGGAGGAAATTTAAAGCGCAACACTCCGTCCGTCGGATGTGACGTTAAGCCGTGGTCCCCTTGGCGCCTTTCGTTAAGAGCAGGCTAATGCCGACGCCGGGTTTCTCTCCACCCTTCCTTACCCACCCTTCCCTCATGGCGCAAATGACCTAAGCTGTCGGTCGCCTCCTCCAAATACCATACCATACCAGGAATTGTTTACGAAGATACGCGACGGAAAATCGCTACAGTTTAAAATGATGAGCAAAATAAATTATGTTACCATGACGATAAAACGTAATGTCTTCTATAAATATTAAGTCATATACTTCGGTGCATTTAAGGCATTCGGTGCATTTTGGGGGGGCCCAAACCCAGAGGGGAAAATTTTTGAATATCAGAGTACTAAGTAGAGGGTTGTAAACTAATTTTAACACTTTTCATAATCGAAAAAATTTCATTAGTTGAAGAAATATTTAGTAAATTCATGAAATGTCGATATTTTATTTTCTTTTATGGATGAAAATAATTGCGTCTTTATATTTTAGGGGGGGGGCGGACCCCATGGACTCCCCCTGGCTACGCCACTGTTCCTCTCTCTCTTCCCCATCTTCAACACCGTCTCCCCAACTACCCGAAATCTCTAGCAGTGAAGATTTCTCGGGTTTTGCATCGGGTCAGGTCCTCCATATATCCTTCCAACGTTTCGATCGCCCATTGTCTTCAAAGATTCAGCAATTCAATGCTATTTCGTCCATGCCTCGGGACCGACATCCTAATTCTTACAGACCACCATAAAGGTCAGCAAAACCAAAGGTCTTTGCACCGCATCCAAGAACTTCTTAATGCCTTAAAATGGGAAGCTTTCACTCATTCGTTCTATAGTCTCGATCTTGCACCAAGCGACTATCACTTGTTTCCACGAATGAAGATCTGGCTTGCAGGACAGCACTTTGACGACGACGACGAGCTCTGGATACGCGTCACTGGGTGGCTGAGATGGCCGCAGGCGGCAAAATTCTATGATGAAGGAATTTCGAAGCTTGTCCACCGATATGATAAGTGTCTCAATTTGTTTGGTGATTATTTAGAAAATTAGTATTTTGTCGCTCTTTCATGTGTACACAGGGTGTCCCATTTATCTTGACCACCCGAAATAACTTTTTGTCCAGATGCAAATTCAAAAATGTGTCAAGCAATTGTCATTAGCCGTCAGGGGGACATTAATCAGCATGATTGTCTTCCTTGTAGCTTTGTTATTTACAAAGATATGAACATCGGTATGTCTTTTTTAAACGGCACCCTATATTTTTTATTCGGCAATTCATTTCCTCTCCTGGAGACCTATTCAAAAATGTAGCACAGTGGACCATTAACATAAACACAACGTTATGAATGTATAATAAACTCGTCCACTTACTGTGGACGAGTTTCTTATGACTGGTGTGCATTTTACTATGTTTTCATTTGTTCACCGTCAACGTCAGCAATTGGAGTAGTTCCAATACCCGCGTGCCTGCACTAAGCGCTAGAGAGTCAGTCATATTTCCTAACACCGTGTTTATGTTAATGGTCCACTGTGCTACATTTTTGAATAAGTCTTTAGGAGAGGAAATGAATTGCCGAATAAAAAATATAGAGTGCCATTTAAAAAAGACATACCGATGTTCATATCTTTGTAATTAACAAAACAACAAGGAAGGCAATCATGCTCATTAATGTCCCCCTGACGGCTAATGAACATTTGCTTGACATATTTTTGAATTTGCATCTGGACAAAATTTATTTCGGGTGGTCAAGATGAATGGGACACCCTGTATAATAAAATCTTTTTACTATACTTAGTTTTTTCTTTATTCTAAAACATTCCATACTTTATGAATAGCACTCGTACCATGGGCGTACCCAGCGAGGGGCATGGGGGTGCAGCTGCCCCCACCCCTCAGAAGCAAAAATCGGAAGAGTCTTTAAGCAAAATCAGTACTGAATTGAATCTAAAGCATTCAACAAATTTTCTTTAAACCTACGAAAAATGATATGCATTAGTATAAGATATGTAACTAAAATAAAACTATTTTTTTCAAGGAAATAATCTCATTAACTAATGTCACAACTTGGTTTACCCCCTCCCTAGACCATAGCTTGCCCCTCCCCTAGTTATGATCCTGGGTACGCCCTTGCCTCGTACGGATATCCTTGGTTGAGTGCGGTTGCTCTGTCAGCGTCTCTGAAATGTCATTTGATTCCTGAATCCCTGAAGACGATTGGCAGGTGGCTTGTCGAAACGTTGGAAGGAGATATGGTGGACCTGACGCAGTGCAACACCCGAGAAATCTTCACTGCTACTGTTCGCCGGGAATGAACCAAACATTGCGTTACGCTAAAATCTCTGCTCTCGGGTCACGTGACTTGGGTGCAGCTCGATCACTACTCCCCTCCACCCCCCAACCCTACTGGTTCCCCTCCGTCCGAAAGCGCCCGACAATGGGTGAGACTGGCGGCCGATTAGGGAAACAAAACTGCGGCGGCAGGAGATCGTTGTCTGTTGGGTGGGTGGAGGGCGGACTTCAAACCGTGAAACGACAGGGCAGGGCGATGTCTATTCATTCGAATGGGAAAGAGAGTGGAATAATGGACGGAAATGAGAGCCGAGCGAGTGAAGCCGTGCCTCGGGATGAACACCCATCCGTTAAGATCCTCTCCCAAGGTTAACCTCGTAACATGTGTACCTGCCCAACATCTTGGGTGACCCAATCTACTTTTAAAAATACATAGTGTTTCAGAGGGAATCTTAAATACTCCAGAATATGTCGGTGAAGACTATTTAAGCATATTTTGTCAAAAAACATGGGCAAATTTTTCATACAATCATCGTTACGCTCGTTTTGTTTTGTGTATTACGGAGCCTGTCATTTAATTTCATGTGAATAACTTTCATGCAAAAAATAAAGAGAATATTTCATACAGTAATTGTTCTACCTTGCTTTTAATCTCAAGTATGAGAAGATCGTTTACCTGTCAGATCCTTGTCCCCACCAGAAAAAATCCTGGATCCGCCCTCTGATGATGATATGATTGCAACTCCTTTCTTACTGCGCTATGACAACGCAAACGTTTGTTTGGGTGAACTTTGCAGTTACCGTGAAAACGGTTTTTTTTCGGGTATCCACTCTTTTCGGCATTTTATTCAATACTCTAGATTTTTAAGGACAATGAATAATTTAGGTTGGACCAATATGTGCGATTATCGTATTATGAATCAATTACTCTTTTAGCTTAATTAAATGAGAGCTTTGATCGAGTATCAACAATGTAATGGCGCAATCTCACGAATTTTGAGATTTTATACATATTACCCCACAAGCCGCCTCATTAGGCGCGTGGCGGGGGTATTATTTAGTCGTTAAAATATATAAATAAAATGTCCTGCGAAATTACACCGAGCACTTATTTAAATCCTTTTTATTGTGATAGAATATTTCCATTAAAAACCTGAATAATGTGATATTATTCCTTTATATTGTGGCTATCCTTTATATCGTTTCCTTATACTTAATATTGTGATATACTATGTGGGTTTATGATCCTTTATGTTGTGTACTTACACCATGGATGAAGTTCGCCATGGAAAATATTTGGCTAAGCCAAGATGAGGCAAATATTTTTTTTTATGGCGACCTTCCCATCCCATTCCATCCCATCGAATGTTCAATTCTGTTTGCCACTTCGGTCGCATTCTAATAGGTTTTCAAAAATGTCCACGGCGCAGTGATGAGTGCAATGCGATCCACTTTTGTTCAATATTCTGCAATATAATGCTTGTTAATGCGAAAAGTTATGAATTTGATAGGTCAAATCATCATGTATACAAATTTCGGTGAACACCCGTAAGCATGCGGTGACTTCCGTCAACACATTTAAAAGGGCGGTTAATGACATCACATTTCGAGGCCGACTTGAGGATCCTCTTTTGTAATATTCGTGTTTGCAACCTTGCGCGTGACTGCGTACAATGTCACTTGTTTCTTGCAGTGCTTTATATTGTGGTTTACACTATGGTAGAATACAGCGGCGTGGAGCTATTAGGCTGTAATAGTTCAAACAGCAGTTTTTTACCACGCTTTTAAAATATAATAAAATGTTGTATCAAAGTCATAACTTTTCAATGCTATTCTTCGTAATAAAAAACATTATCTTGCAGAATATTGGAAAAAAGTGGATCACATAACACTCATCAAAGCACTTCTAAAAAACACACAAAAAAGTGTGGAAAATTACTACAGCAGTTTGAATTATCACTATCCATGAATTTCCACAAAATGTACTCGTCGACAATCAATCTGCCTAGTAGGCTGTGGCTATTCCGCTGAGTTGAGGATGATGGATGAGCGTGGCAGTCGAACCGCGGTGGAGGGCGGGCAAAAAAAAGTATGAGGAATGCCGACGTTGTTCAGTCGATATTCCTTTGCTTCGTGGGACGACGACGGGGGTGGATGTCATCCGCTCCACCCCCTACGCCCCCTCCACCCGCCGCATGACACAACGCAGGACGACGACCCGGAAACAAAGGGTGCCAGCACCATGTGGTACGGAAAATCGGTGCTCCACGGTGTGATTTGACGAGTCCGATTCCGAAAGAATGGGAGCCTTACGCGAAGCGAGGGGAGTTGGAAATTTGAGTCATGGGAAGCGTTGCAAAAATAAATGATTTTGTCGGAAATCGCACGGTGGTTGGGGGAACTCCCCTACCTTCATGTTGGTAATAATATGTTGGGATGTTGGAATTTAGATTTTCCCGGCGCATCAACTGCAGAAAGGGTTTACCAACGGGTTGATTGCTTTTTGTCTTCCGGCGTTTCGAAGAACGACTTGCTCTTCAGATGATCCCCTGGGTCTTAAAAATTTAGGTATCCCGGCATATCAAGTGCAGAAATGATCCTCTGGTTTTCCACCGGATTATTGACTCCATGTTTCCCGACGCGACGATTCGAAGAACGACTTGCTCTTCAGATGATCCCCTGCGTATTAACAAATAAGGCATCCCGGCCAGTGGCGCCGACTCCACGGGGCTTGAGGGGGCCCGAGCCCCCTCAAAAATTCATTATGGGTGTGAGGAAAAAATGTGTCAGGCTTGTCGATTTTCCCCGGAGTGTCCAGATATCGAGATTCGAGTTATCAGGGTTCTAATTTTGATCATATGACTCTTCTAAAATGCTGAAAAAAACTTAAAACTCACTATTTATAAAATTTCCCATGGCAAGATCCCCGGTTTGGGCCCCCCCAGTATTTTTTGTGAGTCGGCATCCCTGATCCCGGCTTATCAAGTGCAGAAAGGATTCTCGGGTTTTCCACTGGAATATTGACTCCATGTATCCCGACGTTTCGAAGAACTACTTGCTCCGGGGATCATCAGAATCAGAAGATCCTCTGAGGATGAAGAGCAAGTGGTTCTTCGAAACGCCGGGAGACATAAACCCAATAACCCGTTGATAAAGCATAGAATCCTTTGTGAAATGCTTTGGAGTTTTACAAAAATATTTCCACCCTCACATGGAAAGTTTTGTGAGATGAAGTACCATTGTAACCATTCGGCAGCAGGGAAATTCGGTTTCGAATCCATTTTAAGTCAATTTTTTAAATAGAAATTTTCGTACTTCTTATCATGCATGACAACTTCAGTAAGCATTGCATTGTGAGAAACCAATCTTATCTTTTAATCACATTAACAATAAAAATGGCCATTTACTGCTTCTGAAGTTCAGTTTCATGCATGTTTCAGTGTTTGTTTTATAATTAACGCTCAGTAGACTAGATCTCTCACCTCAGTCGTACTTATGAAGTGACGAATTCGTGTTGTTTCTGGTTTGAACTTTTTTGCCTTTGTGTTGAAGTTACTATGTATTATCTATCAAGGGAAATAGGTTATACCAGGACATAAGTGATTTACCGGTAAATATCCCGAAAACGACCGCAAGAAACAAGTATGGAATGGTAGATAAATAAACAACTTTTAAGATTTCTCGCATTCAGCCGAGAAGAGCATTGAGCAGAGAATTGGCGCTAACCAATTTACTGGTAAAAGATAAAAATAAACTTCCTACATTCACCATTCCACGCGCATTTGTTCTACCTTCCAGCTTCAAAAGTCTAAAACCAGTGGCGTAGCCAGGGGGGTTCGGAGGGATCCGGACCCTCCCCCCGAAATATTAAGACACAATTATTTGCCTTCATATAAGAAAACAAAATATTGAAAAATCATTAATTTACAAAAGATTTCTTTAACAATTTAAGTAAGATTTTACACTTTCCCGGCGAACAATATGTATAACCTCTTCTAGGGATACCGCACGGGTAATATTATGTAAGAGTGCCGACGTTTCGGGTACCGACTCGTTACCCATTCTCACGGCTCATTCTCAGTAGTCGTGAGAATGGGCAGCGAGTCGGTACCCGAAACGTCGACGCTCTTACGTAATCTTACACGCGCGGTATCCCAAGAAGAGTTTAACAATTAAAATTTTTTCGATTACGGAAAGTGTTAGAATTAGTTTAAAACCCATTACTTAGTACCCTGTTTTTCAAAAATTTCCCCCCTGGTTTTGGACCCCCCCCCCAACGAAATTCCTGGCTACGTCACTGGATAAATTCCTGATGGAGGGCCATATGCCAAAACATCGGCTTGCGGAGTCGATTGGTATGTATTATGCTACGCGAATTATGTTGTCATTTGTGGAATGTCGTTTTACGTGGAGACGACTTCATGCATCGGCTATTATCTTTAAGTTGATGATGGCAGGTTACATTACGTCAGCCTCATTCCAATCATTAAACAGTTTTCAAAGTCAAATGATGCGGGACAAAAAAATCACGTCTCTAAATTTGGGAGTTCGATTGGGCTCACGCTATGTGTCGGCTCTTTTGTTCGAATCTCCTTCCCTCTCTCCCGTATTTTTCGAGGTGGCGGTTGAAGCCCTGACACCCACCGACCGCGCCTGGAACCGCGGAGGGGTCAAATGGGAACAGTCAAATTCCCCTTGGAACCCTGCAAGGTTTGGGGAAAGATATGAAAACTGAATGAAGAGGCGAGCGATAGAGCGAAATCTTTTTCCCATGGGAATGCGAGAGAAATCGAATAAAAAAGTCGGAAAGAATGTGGTACTGATTTGATCGCATTTGAGATGGGCGTCCGAACTCACCGATACAAAAATAGGAGAGGGCTTATCTCGCAGTTCATCCCTTCGATAGCGGCATTGGCTGAAACCCATTGCTGTACTTATATAGAACTACGGAGAAGCGCCCCGGGAATTTATTTTTGCGTTTAAGCTGTCCACCGCCCTACGCTTAAAGCTATCGCAGTAGGTACTTCCCATCCATGTAGAAGTTCCATCGTAGGTATGTCTTCATTGCTTTGATTTTAATTTTTTACCTAACTTAAACTTTACCACATTTCTCTTACTAAGTTATAAGCTATAGAGCAACTGATGGCATATAATTATTCTACCAAAATACAGCGAGACTTTATTGCATCACCGAATATTTTATTTTTATTTTATGATTGTACTAATAAGTGTATAGTAAGTCTGTTGAAGTGGTGTGTAACCTTTGAACGGTCTTCTTAAATAGGTATTAGATTATCAAAGAATCTAATCTGAAGCGAAGCCCTTTACGGTGAAGAAATGCGGTTGCCGAGGAAAGAAGGCGAGAAACAGTTGAAGGTGTTGAGATTTGGGAATATAATGGAATGTAGAAGGGCGGACAGAACAAGGAAGACCTGGTAGTAGTGGTAGACGAGAAGAGGAAAATTTAAAATGTAACGCGCAGGAGACAGGGGATTTGGATAGAGCGAGTACTGAGCATGTTAAAAAGCATCCGAGCTGCTAAAAAGAATATTTTGCAAACAGGGGAGCAGGGTGATGGGAATGGGGTTTATAGATGCGTGTTTTCTGTAGTTCACCTTGTTGGTTCGATTTGTTTAAGTGAAGCCAACCATGTACAATCGATAGTTTCTTTCATACGTGCCATTCTGATTGTGCCCCTTTTTTCGTGCGAGACTGTCCCGGTGAAAAATGTTGTCTGGGAATAAGAATGCGTTCGTTCAGGGGAAGGATGGAGGGAGCTATTTCGTCGACGAATTTTTATGAGTAGGCTAAGTGTGTGTTCTCGAGCTAGGTTTTCCCGGAGCTCGTGAAAGGGAGAGAGATGGAACGTCGGCTGGAAGCGTGCGAATGACGCGGATGACTTTAAATAGAGACGAGAAGGGAGAGAAAGGGGGGAGGGAGGGCAGGAGAATGAAATGATCGAATTTTGTGGCAGAAGAATTGACAAATGCCGAGAGAAACAATCGCTCATGTCAGAAGTCGAAGACATACCGTGACCAATCAGTCGGGGGACATTGTATTCAAAACAAACATTCTTGAAGGGAAGGTACTAGGCCAAAAATGGAGAAGACGGTCGATGATACAGAACCTGGAGGGCATTAAAAAAATAGGATGTAGTAATTCAGCGGGACTTGGGAAAAATGGTAACAGAAATGCATGCATCGAAAAAAAGGCCGTAAAGGCCGGTTCATAAAAAACAAACCAGCATTAAATCTAACTTCAGCTCTTAACGAAAAGTAATATTCATAGCTTTGGGGCTTTTACGTTAAAAATTAGCCTGGGCTGTACGCAATCTATTATTTCTCTTACGGAATTGAGTTAAATGAATTCTTAGTTTCCTCTATATCTTTTTCGGGAGTTAACCTCTCCATTTTTATATTATATGCATGATATTTCTATTATCTGCGCATATGGTATGAGGCAGAGATGGCAATCGAAACTAAACGAATGTCAAAAACAGTAAAATTTCAATAGTTTAGTCACCGGGAGCGAAATGTAGAAACGAAATGAATTTAAACCCGAGGAGCTAAACTCAGAGTCGAAACAATATCTGATCAATAATAAACAATATATGCCTAAGTCAAAACTACTTCGGGTCGAAACTAAACTAAACCTCTGGGACGAAACGAAATGAAGATAATGTTTCGCACCGGAGGGACCACGTGCTTCACCTTCGAACGGTTTAATTTCGACCAACACACCGAGTACGAAGTATGGTTGAATGAAGATGACGTTCGGCCTATCACCATTAGATGCATTGGGCTGTCATATTTTTACCACTAACAGGAGAACGCTGAACGCAAAAAGGCCATTCAATTTTAAAGCTCAATGTTTTAGCCTGTCTACACGTATGTCAAACGTGGAAACTATTCTCTCTTATACCCCTCCACTCGACTTCTGGGATCAAAACTTAACTATGAGGAGCGGAGTTTCGACTAATTTAGTTTCGTTGCCAGGAGTTAAGTTTAGTCCCGGGTGGAAACTAAACTCCTTGGTGATTTTAATTTAGTGCGGGAAGGAAACTAAACCCAGGCCTCGTATTTTCATTTCGCTCCGGGTCGAAACAATACATTTTCATTTCGTTTTACTCGCCATTCCTGGTATTAAGATGAGGCGATCCTCAGCTCGGGTAATTGGCGCCATGAGGTTAGGGTAGGTAGAGAAGGGTGACGTCGGTAGCTTGCTTCTAACGAAAGGCGCCACAGTTACCACTGCTTTACGTCCCATCCGATGAACACTTGCACTTAAAATGCCCTTCACACCGCACTCAATCACGGATAGGGCAACCTGTGTAAATGTTCTACCACCGCTGGGTATTGAACCCGGACCCTCTGAGGGTGTAGCCAACATTCAAGCTACTACACCAGCCCAATCCTCTTCAGTTTGTGATGAATCATTCGGTAAAATAAAAAAAACGACTAACCTCAAATACACCGAATCGAAATTTTAGAAGAGGCCGAGAATGAAATTCAGATCACGAAATGAGTCAATTTGTTTACATCAGAGTCTTTTTATTCTCAGGGAAATTCCAGTTGTTACGGAATTACCTTTATCGTTGCTGCGAAAACCTACGTTCAAAGGAATTACCTTTAGAGAAAACTATGCAATAGGATATTTTAATAAAATTTTAAAATACAACAAAAATTGTCAAACTTCTAACCAAGCATGATCAAAAAACATTTATGAAGGTGATTTTCATATAGGTACTGAAACAAAATAAATTATCGAAATACCTTCTAAATATGTCCAAAATAAACATGTGATGGAATTACGCTAGGTCAGTCTCCTAATTGTAATGATTCCAAACATCTTCAAAACTATGTGAATCGAAGTATAATTTGAAAACTTTTGATAAGACTCCGAATAATTTTCCAAATACTGATTTCAAAAAATTCAATCATTGAGCTGTTGATTTATCATGATAAAATATTTTCATCCTAAATTTTAATTTGGGAGAAAAAGTTGACATTGTCATTTAAATGCCCCTCAACAAAACTTCCTAACTTAGTGGTATATATTCACTAGTCCAGAGGACTTAGGCTTATAAAAGCGACACTCATTTTTTTGAGTCATCAACCGTAACTAATTGCAATTACAAGATTTTCATTATCACTTCTTCGCACACTTATATTGAGTTCCTCCGAAATTTAGTCCCTCCAGTTGGTATTTTGGCTTTCATTACAGTCTATTGTGCACTGTGCTAAGCTTTTGACAGAAAGATCCGGTCCCGCGTGAAACCTTTGGACACCCGCAAATAAAAGGGCAAAGTGGCCAGGGGGGGAGGAAACTTCCGCTCTATCCCGAATGAATGAATTTCCCGTCGTCTGCGACTTAGTATGAGGTAAGCTCTACCCTCACCTACCTCAACTTACCTTATTGAATCACTTACTGACTAAAGTACGTGATATTTACGTGCAATTCAAGAAATTTTATTGCGGAAGAAGGGATACAAAACATGCCTCTTGTGGCCGAATGAGAAAAGTTGAAAAAATCTGAATAAGTAATACCCCTCATACCTTTGCCAGTTGTTACCTATGCATTCAGTGTTTTGATTAAATAGCCGCAAAACATTATCATTTTATTGCCTATGTGAAGAGGAGACGTTTTTCTTCTTAAACGTATTGTTTTTCATGGCCCCGATGCCTAACGCTGCAGATGAAAAGTCAAGTTGTCGGATATTTTTAAAGATGCATTCCTCTTTTTTGATATTTGTTCGTTAATTTATTTATTTCCAATTCCGTGCGCCCTTTCTCTTCTCACGCAACCCATCTGCTTCCATCTCCACTCTCTCCTCACGATCTCTTTTTTTATCGACGAAAAATGATTCGGTGGAGAAATAAAAAAAATAACACGGCCGTTCGTGGCGCGGGCCTTCCACCGCGCCGACCGCCACCGAGACTGACTCGAGTTAGCACTGAACCCTCTTCCATTCTTGCGCGGCCACTGCCACCCCTTGCTTTTCCTTCTTGAATGGAACCAGAGCCGTGAAGGCCGATTAAAGATGGGATTCCTTAATGCTTTGTCGGCTAGTCCAATCCATTGTTTAAATTTCATAATAAATTTCTTAATAAATTGTTTAAAATCACAGTGTTAACCTAATGTTATGGTTTCTTTAAAAAAATTATTTGTTTGACATAATTATCACCTTAAATTCATGTAATTAATCTTATAAACATAAGTGAGATTATTATTTTTTTTAGAAAATATTGTTTTGCTGTAATGTTTTCATGCTTTCGGCGATCTACTCTGGCTGCATTTGTCTGTAATTATATTTATTTACTTTTTTTCATCTCTTTATCTACCAATGATGAAAATGTAGAAAACTGTACATTTATTTTCTCATGGGCCCTAGTGCCCGCGAAAATAAACGACATTATTATTATTATTGTTTAGATTTCAATATTTCGATTCCTTCCTAAATAACACATTAGAGATACTCAGGGAATATCTGCTTCATCCCTTTTCAGAACCCCAGATACTAATTTGCGCTTGACTTCCTCTCGTGGGTGTTTGACTCCGTGAAACATAAAAAAAATTAAGGTCGAGACACCCGCGCTGGGAATAACCAAACGCTGGAAAATAGCCCATCAAATGTGGAGGGGGGGTTGACATAAAAGAGCATAACTACGCATTCTTGGAAGTGTGGGCAGAATAGAAGTCGTAGAAAGGAAAGCACCCGGTTTTGAGTGGCAAAGGTGGCGAGAAACGAATTGGCAATGAATTTAAATTAAGGAGTTGATATTTACGATTCCCTTAAACCTTTCTGGCATAAGAATATATTATCTTTGTTTTCCTGTTCACCAAATTTATACCAACTGCCTGAAAATGGTACACTTACCGGAAGGATGCCAATTTAAAGTGCACTTATAATTATAAGTTAAAACAAAGAAGCTAACTCCAAATCAAACAGTTATAAATCAAAAATAAAACCACAAACCGATTAAAATGGCTAAAACCTCAGTATTTAGCATGTTATACCCAGAGCTGCTTCTAGGAGAAATAAAATTTCGAGACTTCTCATTTTGAAAAAGTGAAAAATTTCTACTCACTCATTATTATTGTGGCATACATACTTCGCGATTAAACTTAACAGCACAAAAGAACACGTAGTTCAAATCTTTCCTGAATAGAGCTGAAAATGTATAAATTTATGATGTGACTTAGAAGCAACATTGCGTTATAATGAGTTGATTCCCACTTTGACAGTCCTAATATCCTTCTTCATCAATATTAGAGTACTTTGCCGCCACACCCGTTCGAACTCCCAACTCTACATGGCAATACCAAGTCAATCATTAATCAAGCTTTCTCTATTCTACCGACTTTCTGCCTTAATGAATTCCCTCCCGACTGACATTGATCACTTTTCGTTATCAATTCAAAATTTTTATTGACTTGGCATCATATCATTTCATGAAAAATGACTAAGCAACTTATAGGACGGACTGTATAACTTGCTACATATTGGGATTGTGGCCAATATAATCGATTGGCAGTTTTATGTTTCTTTTGTAGCTGTTTTATTTGTAGTTAGCTCCTTTGTTTTAACTTTTAGTCATGATTGCACTTTAAATTGACATTGTTGCTGTTAAGTGTTCAATTTTCAGGCACTCGGTATAAATTTGATGGTTATGAAAACGAAGATAAAAAATTCTTATGCCAATACAAATATCAAATTTCATCAAAAACAAATAAAACGGTCATTTTTTAAATTCCCAAAATCATTAAACAATCACTACTTTCAACTATGAGAATCACAATAGTAATTTTCAAAATCATTCAGTAATCATTCAACAATGGAAATAAATTTGAAAAAAATAGAAACCCGTTAATAACAAATTCTTCATGCCATTATTAATATAAATTTTTATGAAAATAAAATGAAAAAAAAACTTTTTTATATTTTGGCTGATATGGTATCCTTCAATCATTGAGCCCAATTAAACCCTCATGAAAAAGGCTCAATAACAGAGTTAGAACGCGTGCAAAGAAGAGCTGCCAGGTATGTGAAAGGTCGTTACGATAGTCTTGTTAGTGTAACTGACCTCTTAGATAAACTCGGATGGGAATCTCTTTCGGACCGTAGATTGAAAAATAGACTAAACCTTTTAGATAAATTCAAGAGCAGTGTCTTTTCTGACGAAGTTAACCATATCTTACGGACGCCAACATACCACGGAAGATCAGATCATATGAATAAAATAAGAGAGATAGATTGTAGAACAGACAGATTCCGAATGTCATTTTTTCCACGATCAATAAGAGATTATAACGGCAGCAATAGAACTCGTAAGTAGATTGCATGACTTGTAGTGTAGCCTACTAACATATGTAAAACTTAATGCATGTTTCTTAATTCAATTATTATTTCTAACAGCATATAGTAGTATAGTTTGTTATTATACGGGACGTTTTTTGGACGGTGTGGTGTGCATGTGGGAGTCCAAATGCATGCTGCATGCTGGTGATTGATCACCCCCTGCCAAACACCCTAGAGGTGGCTCGCAGGGTATTATGTAGATGTATATTAAACTAGAGCTTTGAGCGAGCATCGAAATTACGGTTGAGCAGTCGTACCAATTTTGAGAATTATTGTTTCAGACAATTATAATCGCAAAATTTCGCCTAACCTTAATTATTTATAACCTTTAAAACCCAGAGTATTTTATGGAATGTCAAAAAGTCTGGATACCTAAGGAAAACCGTTTTCATGGTACCTGCAAAGTGCATAAAAATCTTTTTGCGTTGTCATAGCTCAACTAAGTAGTTGGTTATGGACGAAAAATGCTTAAAATTGTCTCCCTTGTCACTTCCTGAGGTATTGCAGATTCCTCCCGAGACACCCTGTATACTTCTGACAAATATTTCTCGTCTTTGCATCCAGGTTAAAGCTTAATCCTCAATCCCAAAAATTTCAATCGGGACACCGGCTTTCATCTGAGCACTACATGGAGACCTGTAATCAGCTGTATGAAAAACATAAGGGTTAAACGTGAAGAATTTCAAAAGACCTACAGCCAATCGGACGACACCCGAGCCGTATTGTTGTCCTCGGTAAACGGTCGATCCAGCTCAGTGTGAAATTGAACTTCGATAAAGTAACACAGCCTTGAGGATGGAAGACAAGTCGTCTTCCGAATGTCGGCTTGCATAAAAGCTTTAACCTGGATGCAAACCTGAGAAATATTTGTCAGAAGTATTCACCAGGAAAAACTTAAATCGTTTACCCTGTATACTAATTGCTAAGTTAACCTGGGGGAATCATTGTGACCTACTGTGTGGGGCGATTAGTAGCTGATCGAAGGATCCTGGTTCAATAGCTTACGGACTCTCCCAAAATAAAAATCCCCGAAGGATGAAGCGGCCGATGGAAAGTCATTGATTGAAATAAACTGAAATGAACTGAAAGTAGCCTGAATTTCCGACTTTTACACGACTGTGGCTTGTTCCGGAATGACTTCTAGCCTCACATATCCATCCATATAAATGCGGGTCGAGTCACTGAGTGAGTGAATAATCATTCAAACCAACAATGAAGCATATCTGTAGGTTGGTTTGAATTTGGTTGGTATCTAATTTTTGGAGTGCAATCGTTCTCAACACATTTCCTTCAGAGCCTTTCGTTAATTTTTCCTAACATGGTTCTTGATCAATTGCTACTTCGGGATCGTTCACAGTTGGATACAGTCAAGCGGATAGTTAACGATGAAAGTGAGCGTTAGGGTTTTTGTCGTTTTGTATGATTTTCTGGCCTATTTCTGATAAAAAAAACTGCTACCATGCATGGAACTGCGATAAACTGCAACCATGCATGGAAGCGTGGGAACTAGAGCCCTGGCCAAAATTACTGTCAATTTAACCTAACTAAAGTTAATAGGTACATCTGGAGAACATCTCTAGGTATAAATTTAGAGGAGAGCTGCTCCGAACCAATATTTTTCTATATTGTTGACCAACGACGATGATGAGGACTCAAATCAGGAGATGAGAAAAAAATTGGGAGAAAAGAGATAATTTACCAATTTGCTAAACAAAAAAATGGCAATTAAAACACAGTATGTAATTATGATAAAAATACAATAAGTTAGTTAAACTCAATACCGCTGGATATGAATTGTGATATCCATTTTTATATGTCAGTAAAGTTACATCTAAGTTACCTGTTTTGCGTAACTCGCCACCACTCTGATATCGCGAACGTATGAACACAATCATCGCAGTCTTTAACTGGCTGGTTTTGGTGAGTCACAGGACCTAACGGAACGGAGGAAAAATGGCGCCATCTGTGAGGAATTCCACACAGTGTGTAGGACTTGGATTAGGAAGAAGCGAAAAATTTATATTATGTGAGACTAAACTCAAAAATGTTGTTATCTGGCCGGCATGGCACTTTTATCGAACAGTCATCTTGATTATTATCTCCCAAAATACATATTTAATAATATTTTTGTAACTATGGTTACATGGATAAAATGAGATAAGATAGCTCGTAAAAGATAACTGATATGAAATAGCTTGATAAAAGCAGTTGATGACGAGGAACGGTCAACGTCAGAAGTCTTAAGAGCTCAGATCGTGTCGGAAGTCAGACGATGACTTGTTTTCTTAACTTGGCAAGGAAGTTATAAGTGACAAATTGAGGGTGCCAGCGAAGTAATTAAAGGTGAAAATCATTATAAAAGTGTTGGTGAAGTATCCTACTTCTGTACCACAGAACATCGGCACGTGGCTTTATAGTGTTTTCGCAGTCTAGAGCAGTGAAGATTATTTCCGAGTGATAATATTTTGGCCCCTCAAATTCTTGACACCCTATTCGCAACCGTGCGCGTAACTGCATACAAATTCACTGTCTATTCATAGTTTTCTAATCCTTCTCGCTCACCATATTTGGCCTATATGTGTGAAAGTGGTAATGAAGAGATTTCAGTCAATAGCCCACGCAAGTGATTGACGTCATATTCGCATTCGGCATGTGTTTCTCAGCATATTTTTCTCAACCGAGGATTGTGAAAATGGCATTTTCAGTCAGCTACTTGCTTTAAGGTAAGAGCTATTCTATATTTTTAGGACTTAGTATTGAAAAGAAGGGAAATATTTTATTTTCCACTTTTCACAAGAGTGATCGGAATTGCAGAAACAAAGAATGCATTGGTGTATGTAATCTCGTGAATAAATTCATCGTTCACATAGGAAAATTACTGCATTGAGCATATTATTGAGTAGTCTCAGTATAGTGTATTATATATTCATTGCTGTCATTTCTGTGCTATCTTGAGGAACCTCTTATCTCACCATATATGCCGAGGACTTTATTTTTCTATCTTGACCAAGATATCGTCTCCAACGCGCTACGCTATTTTTCCCTAGCCATTCACATTTTTTTATTAATTGCCACAACAGTACTATCCATTCTGCTCTTAATCAGTCAACGCGGTTAATGAAAGAGTCAAAGTCGTCGATTACTCAATGAGGTTATATTTAATATAATAATTTTCCTTATAATTTAACTGACTGCAGCGATATTTTTATTTTCATAAAGTACATCTACAGCTATTGATGTTACTAAAATTTTTTTTGTGAAATAGATTCATCGATTTAGTGGTTTAGATAAAGTGACATTATAGCATAAAAACAGAACTACGAACCTCATGAACTTAGTGTGCCTCATAAAACAAAAGTTGTGTTGAGGCAACGAAAGTAATTCAACGTGATGTTTCATACAAAAATTACAGAAGCAAACAATATAGAATACTTCATGCAAATAAAATAAAAATGATTATGCAATACCATATTTTAAAAGAAAAATGTAGACATACACAAATACCTCTGTATTTAATTATAAACATAGATTAGGATTTAATTTAGATTTCTTACCCTTTTAGATTTCTTACTTGAAAATATTTTTACTGTCTCTTGATTGAGTAAACATATTTTTTATTGGGTTAAACTAATCGTTTATTTATAATGGAAGATAATTGTTACAACAATCTAAAAATCTAAAAAAAATATCTTAAATAATGCAATGGTGGAATGGTGATGTGCCTACCATTCATTTTCATCATGATCGTTGCGCTATTATGCACTTTATGCTGTTAATTTTGCCAGGGATATGTTTATGCTCTAATTGTAATCTGCATTTTTTCATTCAAGTATTTACACGTCATCAATCGTTTTAGACTTTATTTTATGGAAGTTGGTTACGTTTATAATAAAAATTATTTACTTTTAAGTCTACTTTTAAATGCATTTATTTTATGTAACTTTAAAATGCTGTGGAAATTTATTCAATTAGAACGAACATTAAATGTTAAGCCCAATACTTTGAAACAGAAATCGTAAGTCAAGTAATTCCGATAACACCGGCATTTTGGAAAGATTTTCTGAGATGAGGTAAACTTTTGCATGGATTTTTCTCTGGTTTTCAACCATGTTAGGTTTAGCATATTGTAGGCTGACGTTTCGTTGGAAGACTTTCCCAACTTCCTCAGGGCTCATCATCAGCCCTGAATATGTTGGCTAAGTCTCCCTACGTAACGTCGGACAACAAAATGCAGGCCCTAACCCGGTTGGAAACCTGAAAGGAATTCATTCAAGCCATTCTCCGGGAAAAACTCAAGATTCTTCGGGGTAAACTTTTACTTCTTGATTACCTTCTCAACCATTCTTCGCTACACCCTTCTCGTAGGGCCCCGTAATCAGTGCGAAAAATCCACAGAGGAAAAATCATTCACCTTGACCGGGATTCGAACCCGGATCCCTCGATTTCCGGCCGAGTGCTTTAGCCAGTTAAGCTACCGAGGCGTCATTTTCCCCTGTGGAAATTTGTGGACTATACCGGACAAGGTGGTATGGACTGCTGAGCATATTATGCGACTAGCGGTCCAGGTCGTGCGCATGGCGCCACAGCTGGAGAGCAAAGCCCGAACTTTGAACACTAGAGGTGTTCGCTCTGGACTTATTAAAGTATACCGGGACTAGCCACGGTGATAACTATTTGTACATTGCGGGTGACTCCGTAAAAAGTTATCACCGTGGCTAGTCCCGGTATACTTTAATAACCCCGTAATCAGGATATTTTACAGTATTTATATCCTGAATTTCAGATTGGGGAACTTGGAGAAGAGAAATAGCCACTGTACGACCTCCGATGGAGTTGGAGTTACTTCGAAATCTTTGGTGGTGTGGAAAACCAACGATGCCATTATTCACCTCGCAAGTGGAGCGGGAATCAACGAGGGATGGTGGAAGTGGTGTGGAGGTAAGACCTTTTTGATATATGTGGTGTAATACAGGGGTTGACTCATGAACGTAGTGTTTGAAAGCGACCTCTTTGTTCAATGAGCTATATGTCTGACGCGTGAAGTTTCTGATTGCTCGCCACGCGTCGCACACAAGAGCCTTTTGGGAGACCCTCAATGCTCGATGACAACCCACCCCTGGTATACTTGCACCCCATTCGCGCGGTGAGTCAGCGGTCTTTATTAGCTCCAGAAGTTAATTCGTGGGTTGTAACGAGATCGCGTGCCATATTTTCATTTTATTACCGCGCTGTCCATTACCTCGGACTGAAATAACGCCATTTTATTTTAAATATATGCGTCTGAATGAAGTCGAATTGGCTCCGCCATGTACGCGATTTGCTCGAAAATAATTGTCATGTATTTCATTATTCTCCTTGGTGGGTTTTATTAAAGTTATCTCTGAATTTTATCTACCCAATCTAAATTTAAGATGGGTTGATCGGGACTGGTGAAGGGTGATTTTTGTTTCCATCAACACCGAAAAATATTTCGTACAAAATATCGCTAGACTTCTTTTTAATCGCCTTTTTACATCAATGCATTTATTTAGTAATTGGAAAAAGTTTTCATGAAATAGAAAGAGATGTTGACGTTTTGCTCATTGAACTTGTGGAACCAATTAAGTTTCTGCATAATATTTTTATGATGTTTTATTGTTGAAAATAGTTCACCAATTCACTTTTAAAATCACTGTTACAATAGTTCACTGAAGAAGTAGAACTTAAATATGTATCTTCACAGATATTCATTTTTATTGATTTTTTAAAATATTTTTTGCAAGCGAGTTTCAAACTAGAGTGAAATCTCTTCTAAACATCGACAGCCGAGAAAATCACATTTTTACTGCAGTAGTGTTTCTGATTTCTATGACTCTTTTCCCATTCTGATATTGCGCATGATATTTTATCTTTTTCATTTTATAATCTCTGATGCTTGATTTTAATCGGTCAATCCGTTGGAGTGTATAATTATTTAGCCCATTTCTAGGCCGTTGCGTTGCTCGTTATTTTGGGAAAGCTCGTCATCAACACGATACTTCATGTTCATTCATCATCATCATTAGTCAACAATCCTAAGATTGGTTTGACGCAGCTCTCCATTTCTCTCTCCTATCCGCTAGCCTTTTCATAGCTACATACTTATTCTCTTTTACGTCCTTTATAACCTGTCCTTTTTAACTCATTCGAGGCCGTCCCTAGCCCTCTTTCCCTTCCACTTGTCCTTCAACGATTGTCTTCATCAGACCATCGTGCCTCAAAATGTGGCCAACTAAGTTGTCCCTTCTTCTGCTTAATGTTTTTAGGAGGCTTCTCTTTTCTCCTACTCTCCTTAGCACTTCCTGGTTACTCACACGGTCAATCCATTTTATCTTCATCATTCTTCGGTAGCACCACATTTCGAATGCTTCCACTCTTGACTTCTCTGCTGCTGTCAACGTCCAAACCTCGCTTCCATAGAGAAACATACTCCATATGTAGCATTTGATGAATTGTTTCCTTACTTCTATGCTGGTATTTTCAGCTGTAAGAAGTTTCCTCTTTTTGTAGAAAGTCTTATTCATTATAAAGTCCTATTTATGAAAAGCAGATGCGCTTGCTGAAGCCATTCGATTTTAGCGATCTTTCAATCGTTATAACATTATTTTATGTGTTTTACTATCTGGTTTTGCAACTTGGGTGGATGCAGTTATAGAAAACGAGTCTGTAACTAAGATAAATATATGGAAGGGAAATCAAGGTGTAATGTGTGGAGTGAATGAAACATTAATCGTCATTAGTGATACGTGAAAATCGCACTTTCAATAACAGTTTATCGCATTTTGTAGCGTCTATTTTTTATTTTCATAATGAGGTAGATGACGATAAAATGTAGAGAAACACAGTTATATGACAAAATACAGAATATTTTAAATAACTATGTTGTAGAACAATAATAAATTAAGGAATAAGACATATAGTGGTGGAGGTGTAGCTTGCCCGCGCCCACTTGTGGTTCGCGACCACGTAGAGTCCCAGCCAATTAGTATCTGGCCAGTCGCTCACGTGCTTAAAGCGGTGAGTGTCGGCGGAGCATTTACACTGCGCTCGGCACAACACGTGCGAATTTTGCCGTCGAAAAGGCAAATTTGCGTAAAAATATCATAAAAGTCCAGTCATCGCATCTATGTCGCATTTATTTGCGCACATCGCATCTGTATCGAATTTGCGATTTTTACGCATCTCTAATCATCACCGATGGTCAAGAATCCTAAGATTGGTTTGACGCAGCTCTCAACTCAATTCTCCTATCAGGTAATATTTTCATACCTATGTATTTCTTCTCTTTCACATCCTTTTTTACCTGTTCCATTTATTTCATTCGAGGTCTGCTTTTTCCGTTCTTGACATCTACTTGTCCCTCGACGATTTTCTTCATCGGACCACCATCTCTCAAGAGATGACCTTTGAGGTTGTTTCTTCTTCTTGACAGGGTTTTCACGAGGATTCTCTCCTTTCCTACTCGTCTTAGGACTTCCTCACTACTAACTCTGTCGATCGAAAAATTGATACCTGATTGAAATGTGTATTTGGTAGCTTGGATCAGCGAAAAACCATGATTATGTATCTACGGGATAAAATTGTTTTACTACGTCGAAATGCGCTAAACAAATTATTAAAAGTGAGGAAATGACTAAGTTTTACTTGAGGAGAATATGTACTAAGGGTTGATCTAGGAAATGAAGGAACGTATATGTATCATCATTTCTATACTGAATTCTGTCAGGGTCTCACTGCGTTGACGAACGTCTTTCTAATGGTTCCAACAAATAAGTAAGTTTATGGTGACTTGATAAAAATCAGTGAAATGGTTTGTTGGAAAAGAATAAAAATTAATAGCATTCAAATTTTAATGAGAAATGATTTCTTAATAATAGGGTGTGAATAGGAGTCTTTCCGACAGGGGATGTTTGTTTTATTTTCTTGCCGAGCGTAATTTACAACGGATTTAATGGACTTGTAGAGGAGAAAGGAAGTATTTGGGTTTTAATAGACCAATTCGTTTTTATTCATAGACCAATTCATCTGGATAGTTACAAAAGATGGCTCAGCCAATATTTTCCCACAAATTAAAACGTCATAAAGAGGTATCAAAAACGTTTTATTTGAAAGCAAGGTCTTTTAAACCCTTTTCCAATTTATGGGATTTAGATAGAGACATAATTACTTGGTCCACCCATATAATTAAACCCACACCGTGAAAACACACTGCAGAAACAAGAAAAAAAAAAGATTAAGACGACCACCGAATCCCTGAATAGCTACCACTGACGATTATTGGGCCACCCATGAAAATGTAATCTTTCCCCCATCTCATATAGATAGGATCTTCATCAATTCATTTTCATTCATGGAATTAAGATGTCCTTCTGTGGGAAAAGCCCACGTTAACATTAGTGGGTGACTTTTAGATTGTGTGCTTGTGTATATATATTTAGGTGATCTCTCCGAAGGGAGGTGGAGTATATAATTGTTCTTTTGGAATAGGGGAGAGCATTTCGACGGGACTGAAATAATGAGCCTTTATTGCTTCCCACCCCGTTCCCATAACGATACTACCGCAAACAAGGGCACCCATCTCGTTGGACATGAGATCCGCCTGTTTACCGCACGCACGGGGAAGACAGATTGCCGACGAAAAGAAGAATTACGACTTATCCTTTAGAGAAAGGGATAGGGTAATTTAGACAAGCGCATGAATGAGGGGAGGGGTGTTGAGTCACGACTGATGTTCGCGTTGCTTCGTTTCCTCGCGGGAGTTCCGATCTGCCGATGGGAATCTCGTGAGTGATAAACCGGAGAAGATTGCTTTTTATTGCCTTTGCGAGCTTCTTGCACGCGTTCGTGGACACTATCAGAGGTTCAAGTCTATGGCTGCAATGACCGTGTTTCACCAAAGCGTTACGAGGTGATATACGTACCCAGATTGCTTAAGTGTGCTCTTCACTTTCAAATTTTTTATCTCTACGTCTATGCCGAAGAAGCAGGGCATTGCAGGAGTTGTGTTCAGCAGGTCATGAGGGTCAAAGACCGCAATTTTTCAGAAGTTGACGCAAAACGTTTTAAGACGAATTTATTAAATATCTATGAAAATAATTTTCAGAGATAGAGAATAGTGCAAGAAACAATGTTTTGCCTCAGTTTTACTGGTAAAAATAATGGCAGGGAGGGGAAAAATACGTGAATCCATTTTTTTAGACGCACTTCCTCTTCTATATTTTGCTATCATTTATCATCACATTAAAGTGCTGACTCACGCATTGGCATTGAGAGATAAGCGTAATCTGTAGATCTAATCTTCATTATGAATCCAGGTGATGGTATGTCATATAAATATTACGTTTTCTTGGCCGCAATCTTCAATCCACAATTAGGTGCTGACTTTGCGTCTCATCTGTCATTGTGATTTCTATAATCAGTTTGCGTCAAAGTTCACTGAGGGCATCTCTGATGTTGTTTTTATTTGTATAATATCACAATATTAATAATATCACGATATTAATAACATCACAATATAATAATACCGCACTCATGTGTCAATGTATCTTGAAAAATAACCGGTCCATTTCAATTTATATTTCCATCCTTTTGAAATGACTTAATTGCTCACAGTATTACAGGGTGAACAAATCTTGTATTTATCCTATCTATTACACCCAAGTCACCTTGAAATACGCCATTTTTCACCATTAAGACCCATTTCTATGAACCTTTGTCACTTAAAATAATTTAGGTCATTGGTCATCTATGTTTCTCGCCCCTTCTTTATCTTTTCACAGAAAATTTATACTTTACACAACTACCGCTTAATATCCCACTTTGGTTGCGAAAATTGTGCGAGCTTTTAATTAGTCATTCTAAAAATCATTTTCATTTCGGAATTTAAGAGCAAAATGGAGGGTTCAAGTGTTAGAGGATCACGTAAAATAGTAAAGTTTTTATTTTTTCAGTTCAGTCTGTGGGCAGTTAAAGGTGATGAAAATGAAAAAGCAGGAGCAATTTCCACAATTTTACATTTATTAAAACGACCGGTTTCGCTTTTCAGCATCATCAGGTACAAAAATATCAAGTGTGCTATGCTTAAATAGAAAGGTAGGAGGGGGTGGTGGGCGGTAAGGCGGGGCATTTTCATTATGTCACGTTTCCACTCCATCTCGCCTGAAACCTCAGACTGTATACAGTTAAAGGTGTTTAAAAAGGATGTATAAATTGGAAGTGACCGGTTACATTTCAAGATGCATTTATTTACGAGTGATGTTTGGATATTTAGTATACAAAAACGACATCATGAGATATCTTCATTGAACTTTGAAGCTGACTAATGATGGAAAGCACAATGGCAGATAAGACGGGTGCATATTCAATACATAATTACGGATTGAAGATTGAGGCCGAGAAAACGTAATACTTATATTAAATATCGTCACTTAGATTCTTTACGAAGATTGGATCGACAGAGTACGCTTATCTTTCATAGGCAATATGGGAGTCAACACTGATGAAAATTGATAGCTAGGTAAATTAAAGCGAACGAGTGCATCTAAAAATAATGGACTTACGTATTTGTACCCTCTCTTGCACAATCCGTGGATACAAAAAGCGTTCTTTCTGAAAAGTCCATGTGAGATGGTTACATTTTTTTGCCTAGCAGATGCACGTGGCCACAAACGGTTTGGTGATGACAGATATTATTGTAATCGGCCAAAATTCTTTTAAAAAATTTAATTTCTAGCCAGATGTTAATTGCCATTAGGGCTTAATTACTTAAAATGTCATTTTAAGTAATTAAGCCTTCAATTACTTAAAATGACATTTTCCATGTCCTTGGCTAATAGACAGTGAATATTTCTCGAGTTTCACACCGGATAATAATTTCCTTATCTCTTTACTGGAAAATATCACCCAAAGTGATACCCTATAAATCTTCACTACTATTGTTCGCCGGGTAAAAGCAGACATTATATTTCTCAGTCGCTACTTCTCAAACTAGTTCTAAATAAATTCTATATTTATGATTGTGTACTTCGAATGTGTTTTCTATCAAGAAATTATAGCCTTTTTCATAAAACAATTGGAGAACTTGGGCGTTTTCAATGATGTACTTGAGTTTTTTGAAATTTGTATCGATTCAAGGGTTCTTTTTCTTTTGGCACCAAACCTATTTGATTGTATTATGTTAGGTAAATATAATTAGAGCTTGAATATGAAACATCTGGCTAGAAATCAAATTTTTTAAAAGAATTTTGGCCGATTGCAATGCGTATTCCAGGAAAAATCATAATTTTTTCAGCTTGTGACCGTAATAAATGAAAATTAATTTGAATAGTTTTCACATTTTTTTCGTTGAGAATATGAATTCAACCTGCGTGAGCAAATTAGTGCTTATACAATTAATAAAAATTATTCCCTACTCTCTATCTGTCTTACATTCAGATAAATATTTACAGCAGCAAAAATATGCAGATGAGTTCAATAGTTTATTCTCACTACTGTTCGGCATTGTAAACCTTTGTACTAGTGCGGTTTTAGTCACGAACACATACCAACTATTTCCAAACGACATCGATCAGCAATTACGCTTGCTTTATATCTCACGAATCGTTTTTCGTGGAAGTGTCTCGGGGCGGAAGTTTAATTCGTTGCTGCAAGTAAACGCGAGCATGGACATGCTATGAAAAACTTACTCGATATTTGCACGCATATACTTAGGGTAAGGAGAGAACCTTATGGAAAACACACGCTCCCCCTATATAGTTACTTCGTTTCGTGACTTTCAGCCGCCTTTACTTTTTTCCTCGGCGTATGTATAATCATTATTATCGAACGGATGTCTGTATTTCTGGACGCGGCAGGCGATACAGCCTGGAACGGGTGCAGGAGTTCTCTGCGGAGGCGGGTGTGGGGATCTGGTTGTTTGGGTGTACAAAAAAAGTGGATGTCAGGAGGCTTAAGGTGGCTCAGCCTAGGCGTAGTGTCGGCTAGTCCAGAGGTCTCCAAACTATGGCCCGCGGGCCACATCCAGCCCGGGATATAATAGGGTAGTTGCCTTCATCAAAGAAAACGAAAGGCATTGATTGCGATTCGTTACCCACCATTAGTGTATTCATAATATACAAATTGTTTGGTTTCAGAAATACAGGTTTCGACGAATGGCAATGGTCAATTTTATCCTCATTTGAAATAGGCTAGATTAGCGCCCATGCGATGCCACTCCACGTGACGTCACAGGGACCTAGTTTCTATACGAGTAGATAGGAGTTTTACATCGTCTGAGATTACCAATGCATGCATGAGGCACAGAGCTCAGGGAAACGTCTCTTAATAATCACCTATTAAAACTGCCTATGGTGGGAAAGTTTTCTTCGTTTGATAAGGTATTAATAATCCTTATTTAAGCCAACCGCTACCAGCTAGCAGTTTACTCTGCTACCTGCTAGCAACCTGCGTCGTATCAGCGCTCAAAGCCTCGCCCCAAGGTCACCTCACTTGCGGCAGCGGGAACCAGAGCGACGTCACACGTAGATTTCCCAGCATTCATACTTACCCGTCGCGTTTTCGCGCGCTTGAAATTTTTCACTTTTCATTTTATCGCGAAAAATAGATATCGTCATTTAAAACCAAAAAGCGTGAAATACGTACTCCAGGAGTAATAATCTTTCGATTTAGGCAATAAAAAAATAATAGGAAACCACCCGATAAGTAAGCTGGGGAATTATACAGAACAGTGAGAAATCTAACTATTGAGCAAATTTTTATGATGATCATTTGTAATCAATTCTTACAATTGGCTCATCAAATCTTAAAACTGATTTTAATGGAATTTTGAGGTCACAACGTTATTATCATTCGTCGCACTAATTTGGTTGCATAAAACTAAATGCAGGAATCCGTTTAGTCTTCCCTGATATTTTTTTAATTTTTCCATATTTATACTCTAATATTTGAGGAAATTAAATTACTGGAACTGATTTATCATTATTTTTTTAAATTCCTTCGCCCCGCATAAATATGGGAAATATATAATGAGACCTTTTTATGGAAATGTTTGGAGACCCCTGGGCTAGTGTATAGTATCGGCTAAGTTCGTGAGAAAATTCAAATTTCTTTCTAGGTTCATGTCTTCATTTCTGGTTACCACCGCATTTGTTGCTCTGGCGATGACAATAGTTCCTTCGACCTGAAGTCGCTGGCAGTAGACCCAAAGAAACTGTTGTCATCGCCACAGTAATCAACACGTCAGTAACCGGAAATGAAGAAGTTCAACGCATACCGCGGAATTCTCCATTTCTTGCAAGGTGTAGGTATCGGATAAATTCGTGAGACATTTCAAAAGTTCTACAAAAATATTTCAATTCAAGCTCGTATATATTTTAAGTTAGCATAATATAATCGAATCGATTGGGTACCCAAAGGAAAAATCTTTCGATTCAATAAAAAAAAACGAACAACTCAATGAAATATTTTTTCTCAACTCAATTCAACCTTGACATACGACATTGAAAACGCCCAGTTTCCCGCTCTATTTTAATAAAGATAGTATAATGAAATGACGGAGAAATCCATTAGAAGCACGCAGTCATCAATACAGGAAATATTTTACAGTGAATCGGAACAGTAAACCTATATCCTTGGTCCACACCTATTTTTTGCGATAATTCTCTGTTATTGACAATCGGGAATAAAAATTGACTTCGTGTATTCCACACGAATTTTTTTATTCCCTACTGTGACCTCGACAATACCTTGTTATTATCACGGTATATTGACCTTGTTAATGAGATAATTTTTTCGAAATGAATTAAATATTTGTGCGTAATGTACAAAGTGACTTATGAACAAAGCCACTTATGTTAAACAGTGTCGTTCATTTCAAGCCTGCCGCGTAAGCGAAGGAGAAATTTTTTTCTCATGCAATTTATGTAAATTTAATAGTTTTCTTTGCAATTTTTGTAATGAGCAGAATTTCAATATTTTCATTTAAATTATCAAGAGCCTTTCATAATATCAAGATATTTTGATTATTTTTTGTTACATTTGTTTTATTAATATTTTCCATTACATGCTTTGTTTTCCAACATGTATGAGAAAGTCTTCAACCTTGAATCGATAACATAAATACTTGTTACATTAAAATGTATAATATAAAATAAAAAATTCCGAGATAACGTTCGCCTCAGGCTTGTCAGAAGATGCATACGTGCGAGGCTTACGTTGATTAAGTTTTTATGTTTGAAATAACTAACCAGTACTCAAATTTACGTGCATCATTCATGTTTTCGATAAGAAATTTTGTCTATTTCTCCAAATAAATTATAGCAGCGTTTGGTCTCATATAAATTCATGTAGGGGAACCCGGGGCGGAACGTGGTAAGCGATTGTTAAGTGCGGAAAAAGCAGCATTAACTATAAATAGTTCATATTGGTGTTGATTAACTTATAAGCAATACCAATCTGGACTAGATATAGGCCGCTTGCAGAGCACCTTTTTTCGCACTTAAAAATCGCATACCCCGGGTTCCCCTACATAAAACTAAATTTTATTGAATGTTTAAATTATTTCCACCAAAAAGCTTTGGCTTAAATTGCATAACTAGCTGTAATTTTACCCTGGCAATACTTTTATCAATTTCTCATGTATGGCAGTGGAAGCTTAGTGGCCATTGGCTTGACGTTTGGCTGCTAATCGAATAATAACGTGTACATTGTACAAGTCCTACTGGAAGCCTTCAGATAACCCCAAACAAATGTGCTTACTCGAATTGCGAGGTGGCAAAAGTAAAAGGAACTGAATTCTGTGGCATGAATTCTAAAAATTCACACGCCTCTCGCTTAGTCCGGGGTGATCCCTACCCTCACCTATCGAAAACAACCATCTGGTTATCTCACTGATAATATCTGTTGGCGAACTGTATACCACTACTTTACAATGTTCAACTTACGATGGATTCGGCTGTCGATCTTAGATCGTTTTACGCGAGCTTTTTAAAATTTGAATTTTCTTCGATTTTGTATCGACTCGCAAAATATAATTTTTAATAATGTAATAATAATAAATTGACTAAATTGGGCGACATTGGGGCTAGAAAGTCCCATATTATATCTAACCCCTGTAATGTAATCTGTAACCCTAGTAATCTAATGTAAATGCCTTATCTACTTGTTCACTACCAAGTATCTAATTTTACGTAACTAATTTAATTATATGGAGGAATCAGCATGATATGATGCTCATTAAAGTGCTTTCTCGTCCGTACATAAAATAGATTTAACATACGATATGTAATTCGATTTTACAATCGTTCCCGCGGAGAGATTTTGTGAGCTTAAGTAGGGGTATGTTGTACGTTAATTTCTCATTCATTTTTGCGGCATTTATGCATTAGTGATTTATGTATAATAAATATGATAATGTATTTTATGTCGTCCTATATTTATCCTAACATTCTCTTCCTATGCTTTCTTCGTGTTATCTTCATCGTTTTGAGGCTGAAATTGTACGAAGCCTTTAGCTAAATAGCTCGAAGAGGAAACGTTTGGACAAAGAGAAGTGAAGTGGTAGGTACTCGATCTTTGTCGTCATTTCATACAGTCGCACTCGTCGTCGTTGTGACGGAGTGCTCCGTAGTTACTTGACCCCGGGGGACGAAAGTACAAGAAGGTCTTGTCTTTTTTATTTTTATAGTATGCTAAAAATAATACGTAGTTGAAAACAGGAGAGCGTGAACCATGACCCAGATTGTGATCCCAAATTACGACTAGAGTATATTTTTCCCTTAAATTACAGGAACTGGGTTCACACTGAAAAGACGTGTTTATGTTAACATTTTTAACAGTTACAATGAATTAATTCTACATTTTGATTTTAACGTAGCCATAAGAAATATTATGCTTGCAATTGGAGAAATTAATCATCATGCCACTCTGATAAATTTTCAAGAATCTATGATTGAACTTCCATTCAAAGTATAAAAAATTTCTGTAACAAATACCACGGAATAAATATGACAGAACAATATGATTAATTGTTTAAAATCGTTAGCAAGTAAGTTTTGCGTGATTTTATGATTAATTTAATTAATTTCGTGAATAATTTACATAAGGAATATCAACCATCCCAAAAAGTCTAGAAAATTTTTATTCCGCGGGGTATTGATATTGACATATATGGAAAAAGAGAGTCTGAATAGAAAGAAAAAAAAACGTTAAGAGATAGAAAGGTGAAGCAGTGAAATATGTCACACGACCATTAAAAGAGGGAAGTACCTACTATTTGCGCAATAGGAAGAAGCGGGGTGATTCGCAAAATCCTCCATATACATCCTGGCATCATAACTTCCATAGGAACGCCCAGCTTTCGGGCTGAAGTATTTCGAACTGGCGTCATGATAAGGATAAGAGCACTAATTAGGTTCAACAGACGTCCTTGGTGTTATCCGTCCTTCACCTAACTAAGTCAATTTATCTTTTGATTTCCCTCATGCAAGCAAACCTATCTCATATTTGAATTGTAACGTCATTCTGATTTTTATCTGCTAATTGATCTCTGGTTAATACTCTTAAGATTGGTTTGACGCACCATATCAGCTAATCTTTTCACACCTACGTATTTATAAATGCGTAGGGGCGAAAAGGTCCACCACCATGCACATGCTATGAATGAACTTTGAACTTCTCACTGCATGATCTAGCTGGGGGTAGTGCACGACCCATATCCAAAGAACTTACAAAATATTTAAGGCCAAATATAGGTTCACCGCCATGAACATCTAATGAAGCAACTCTGAACCTTCTCGATGTAGGATCTAGCGAGGGAAGTGCACGATGCATATCCAAAGAACATCCAAAATACCATCTCTGATGAAGGTCCACCACCATGCACATCCTATGAATAAACTTTGAACCTTCTTACAGCACGATGCGGCCAAGGGTAGTGCAAGATGAATATCCAATGAACATCCTTTGCACTACTTCAGGAGAATGTACTTTGAACTCGGAAAGTGCGCCATTAGTTGATTCTTTGGACGTTCATGAAGAACATTCTTTGCACTAAAGATACCGCGCTAAATAATATTCCTTGCATGTATTTTGAACAAACTTTTCCCCACTGGATATCCTCCTTCACATTACCTGTTCTATATATTTTGTTCGAAGTATTCCTTTTCCGTTTTTGCCATACACACGTACCACTACGATTGTCTTCATCAAGCCTTCAAGCCTAAGAATATGGTCGATTAAGTAGTTACGTCTTCTTATTAAGCTTTTCACAAGGCTTATCTTCTCATATATTCCGCCTAGAGCTTCCCCATTACTTACTCGGTCTATCCATTTGGTACTCCAGTTATTTGGTATGGCTTTAACGATACAGTTAAAATTCATCATATTCTTGGCTTATGGCCCTTGTGATTGAAAAACTGAATAAATGCTTCTTTCGTTCGTTATTATGTGTCATTAAAGTTCATGACGATTAGGGTCTGATATAAAAAGGTATGCTACCTGTGAATAGATATTGATTGATGAGATATTTTGAAATATTTGGCTAAAAACACTCAAATTAATCTTTGAGCTTAATCAGACGAGAGCTTTCAGCGAGTATTAACAATGCTATTGCGCAATCATAAACATTTTAATATTAATTGTTTCAGACTATTATATCGCACATTTTCGTTCAACCATTATTGTATAAAATACTCAAAAACTTATTAAATAAAATGTCGAAAAAGCTGGATACCCAGAAAAACCGTTTACATTGTAACTTCAAAGTGCATTGAAAAAACATTTGCGTTTCCATGGCTCAGTAACTATGTAGCTGCAACCTCATGTTTATGGATAAAAAATACTCTAAATTGTCTCCCCTACCACCTCCTGAAGTACTGCAGATGGTATGGTAGGTATGGTATTTGGAGGAGGCGACCGACAGCTGAGGTCGTTTGCGCCATGAGGGAAGGGTGGGTAAGGAAGGGTGGAGAGAAACCCGGCATCGGCATTAGCCTGATATTAACGAAAGGCGCCAAGGGGATCACGGCTTAACGTCCCATCCGACGGACAGAGTGTTGCGCTTGAATTGTCCTCCGCACAACACTCAAGCAGGGATTGGGCAGTCTCTGAAAATTCTCTGCCACCTCAGGGATTTGAACCCGAGCCCACGGGGTGGGAAACCAACACTCTAGTCACCACATCAACCCGTTCCCTTGAAGTATTGCAAATTCAACCTGAAATACCGAGTATTTTTTATTGCCGCAGAGTGGTATTTCATTTAATTCACCATGTTTTTCCACCACATTCCGCCTGATACAGCCGAACTCCTGCTTTATTCATGACTAAAACACAAATGGTAATTTCCACACTATTTAATTTAACACTAAACGACCGACCATGGTTTCGACACTTTGTGTCATTTCGAAAATGACATAAAGTTTTGAAACCATGATTACCATTTGTGTTTTAATCTTGGATATAGCAATATTCCACAAATTTAAGCCTGAGACGATTTTATACGTCCTGCTTTATGTTTTTCACCCCATGGATCGATCGTTGAGGAGCGGAGTCACTGTCTGCTGGAGGACTCGCTGCTGTTCTGTCGTGACCCTCAGGGAAGGAACAGCCTTCATGACGGCCTCCCTCCTAAGTTCGTTTTTCGAGACAACTCGTGAGACCCCACCGCAAGCCGCTACTTTAATTTACCTCGAGATTTCATCCCATTCCGGAGGAAACCGTTTGACTCGCCTCGAAATTGTCCGTTTCCAGCGAAAGAATTCCTCTCCGAATTTCCGAGAAGTTTCGAGCGTCAGAGTTTCTTGCTCGTTCAACCCTCGGGGACTCGTTCACGTAGAGGATCAAACTTTTCAAACAGTTCCCATCATTTTCCGTTTCCCAGGGGAACGCTTATCGTGTGGGCCCCTTTAAATTATTGCGTAATGAAGTAGCATTTGTGGGCGAATCTCTGCGATTTGGATATCTCATTGGGGATAGTGGGGGGGCCTCAGTCAGTCCGTAGAAGATAGGTTTATGCCAATTTTAAAAAACTGCCAGGGGAACGCTTGTCGTGTGGGCCCTTTTAAATTATTGCATAATGAATAAGCATTTGAGGGTAAATTTCTGCGATTTGGATGAGTATCTTGTGGCGGTTTGAAGTGGAGCCCTCAGTCAGTCCTGAAGAAGATTAGAATTATGCCAATTTTAAAGAATTCCAGGGGATTGCTTATCGTTTGGGTTCTTTTAAATTATTGCCTAATGAAGTAACTTTTGTGGGAGAATTTCTGCGATTTGGTTATCTCATGGGGAAAATAGCAAAGCTCTCTATCAGTTCCGTAGAAGATAGGTTTATGTCAATCTTTCGTTACGTATTATTTTCCCACGTCCAGCTTCTATTGTCACTAACTAAAAATTGTTCTGGTCGTTCCTAAAAAAATGGATTCCATTCATTTTGAAAATTCAATATAAAAATGTATAGATTTCATTGACAATAAGATTGAGGGAGTATGAAAAAGAACCATTTTGAATTTCAGGGATTGTCTTTGCAAGGATATCGCATGATAAGGACCTCTAGGGCGTTGCCGACCTCGCTGCCACCTATTATCCCGCCTTAAAGGGCTGGGACCCGCGATTCCATCCGAGGTTAGTTCGATCAAACTCCATGTTTTCAGGGAAGTGATAATTGGAAGGGTTTCCCACTTCCATTCCAAGAGTTTTTTTTGCGTGACACCATCACGTGGACTACCTTTCGTTTGACTCTTACCCTTCGACCTATCTGGCATGGGTTGCCCTGCCGCGAATGACTTAAAATTAATCCCATCAGGGCAGCTCTAGGGGTCATAGGAACGTGCAAACCTTTCCACCGCGACAAGGTTGTAGCACAAAGGAAAGAATCATTTATATAGTCAACGATATACTATTATCATAAACTTTTTTAGTATCAAATTTTAGAAGTTTAATCTAGAAGTGGAGTATAAATCATTTTATTCACATCATCTATTTAGTTATCTTCACTGCACCGAAAACAGCGCATTTATGACCTTTATTGCGGGGGAATCTTACAAAAAACGAAGTACCCTCGAACTTAGGTTTGGCAGGCGAGGACTTAGCCCGCCGACACCGAGGCAGGAGCCAGCCATTTCCAATATTTCCCTATATACTATTTGTATGACGTTTTTGCATTGAAAATTCATATTTTGATAATTTCAATGCTAATTCCTTTCAATTACGTATCAATTAGCCGCGGCGTGACAAAAAAACGTAGCGATTTCATATTTAAATAAAGTCTTTTGCGCAGACTTCATGCTTTTATTTTTGGGATATTTTTACTTTCAAATAAAACAAATAATTCTCTCTTTTTCATTTGGTGATTCACCCTACAATCCTTGCCTATGTATGTTTCTTCCGTTCATGACGCTTTTTCCACACGTGACACCGGTTGAGGATCCCCATGGAGATCGATAGCCTGTTCCGTATTTTTCGTGAGGTTTTTCTCTCCACGTCCGCAGTGACGGAACGCGATCAAGCTCCCTCACGCGGGAAATTACGGGTAGCTTACAAGGATAAAAGGTGCAGTTAGCGTTGGATTTATGCGTCCTCGAGTTTAGGCACGTATTTAATAATAACAAAATATCTGCCCCACTATACTCCTTAGTCAATACTGCGTTTTTAAGGCTAAAATTCAACTTAAAAATTGTATAAACCTAAAACAAAGTAAAATAATTATGTTCGGCACAATAATTTTTAATTCGCTAACCCGGATGTTGCGTACTCCATACAAAATATCCTTAGAATTTGATAAAATCGTACTACGGACAGGCGAAAAAAAGGTTAAGTACCAAATTAAATCTTTTTGTGTGAAACTAACGAATATACTATAATATTTATATTGAATTACTTAGCTATTTACTTCCTCGAAATTAGATAAAATAAAAACACTTTGTACTTAATTTTATCATTTATAACTTCCACAAAGTTAATTCACCTACCATCAACTTCCTCCAAATTAGTCCTGAATCCGATTACTTTAATGAAATTGCATTTTATTACCGTTGTTAAGAAAAGGGTACCAGTTTGAGGGAACTCGAGCGAAGCACTAACTTTGGGTTCCCGTTATACGGGAACTGGTTTTTCTATTGCGACGAAAATTGGAGTAAAGGGCCACCAAAATTGCTGCTACGCTTGAACTACTTCAAAATCGGGTATTTTTTCGTTAAAACTGTATTAGAAACAATTAAAATGTCATTGAAAAGTAACTTTTTGTGAAGAATAACTCAGAGATGAACACGGAAATTTGTGCTGCCATTAGTTTATTCTTGTCCCTCTCTGTTATTTTGCTATTCTTGTCCAAATTCTAGGTAGGTACTCTTTTTATAACAACGGTGATAAAAACTTTATTCGAGTTCTTAAAATGCTACTTCTTTAAACTAAACAGATTCAAGTTTAATTTGATGAGACTTAATGGTAAATTAGTAAAAAATAAATAATATACTTGGTAGGTTCATCACAATAAATTCTAATTCGCCGACCTTGGTTTCCTCTCTTCCGAGTAGAACTTTATCAAGTTCAAACGATATTGTGCACGCAACATCCAGGTCAGTGGATGGAGTAACGGGGAGTGAGGTGATTTTGGCGATTTTTGGACACCCCCACCCCTCGTAGTGAGATATCGTGAGATTTGGCACGACCCCCTTCCTCTAATCACACGTGAGATAGTTCAAAATGCGTATTTTCAGTGTGAAAACCTTGATCCATGCTTCATTGCCTTGGGTTTGTTTAGACATAACAATTTTTCAAATTATTTATAATAGATAAAACACATTTTGCTCAATTCGACCTAGTTTTTGACAATTTTACACTGTTTTCTGCGGAAAAAAATAACGTGATACTTGCCAGGGCCTCCCTATCCCTTAAAGAGATTGGATGAGAATCGGCTGGACCTCCTCCCCTCCAAAACGCCTCACTTAATTAATAGATCCCCTCTAAAAAATAACTGAGCCAACAGTAGGGGGAGTTTCGTCCGGTGAGGAAAGAGCGAATAAGTCGGTTGTCCTCGTCGGTTCCACGGCCGCCTGCGAACGTTGAGGGTCGGATCGCGTGCCGTAGATTCAAATTTTATTTTTTATCACATAACGCTCATAAAAATGTATTTCCTCGCTTAAATTATCAAAAAATATACTTCAGAAATACAAAATAATATACTCGCTGGGGTAAAAAAGTATAGTTCCCCTCTCGCTTTGTCGGAAATGGTCTTCAGAACAACTTAAGCGCTTAGCAATAAAATTAAATAAAAAAAGGTGGTAGCTTGTCATATGGTGCATCCCCTTATTCTACATATTTATGTTCTCGTATACGAAACCAACTCGCATGCCTATATACTTCCAGTGACTGGTGAGTTCTGGTACCCGTCCGGCAGCATGATTTGCGTCATCTCATATAATTTTTCGATATCGATCCCTTTTGTTCACAGTTTTTTTCTAATATTCTTACAGTAACTCCAACATTAATGTTCTTCTGTTGCTTTATAATATCTAGTGAGTTCATGTAAAGATGAATGGAGTAAACAGACTAATGTATTGCGGATATATTGAATTCTGCCATGATGAATTCTTGGTTTAAGTATATCTATGAATTAAATGGTCTTGTTTAATCTTTTATTATTTTACTATTGTGCATTTTTTCATCAAAAACCGTCTCCAAATTTCCCCCCGTCTTTTCTCATCGTAATTCTCTTGTTCTCGGGATGAGTAGCACTAATGTTTTTATTGACTCTGTTGACTTTTATCCACACAGTTGCACAGTTCTTTTCAACGCACAGCTATCCTGAGGGACATTGTTTTTGAAGAAGCCCAAGTACCTGTAAATGTCAGAAAACTCGGTGGATGATAGCTTTGTTTCACTTATTCATTCATAGTTAACATCCACATAATAAGTCTGGAAACGGTTGAATATCCTGTTCTCTTTCTGGTACTTCTGCGCCTCTTCTAAACAACTTCTCTTTATTTTTGCATATCTGAAAATTGATGGTTAGAGGCGTAACTTTGTGAAAGTGATTCATTATGAAAAATGAAAAGGAAGAAACTTCGTGCTTTCAGATGAATATTTATCAACACATTTCACGACCATGATTTCAACGTTAGAGTTCACCTGATGATGACGTCTAACGTTGAAACCATGGTCGTGCAAATGTGTGAATTAACATTCATGTGAAAGCACACAGTTTCTTATTTTTCATTTTTATATTTATTATTCTACACGACCTATACAGCACAATCGAGGTTAGATGATGGAGTATCAGGGGTGACAAGCATCAATGGAGGTGTAAGATAAGGCTGACCACTATAAACCCCGACTTTTAGTGAATGCAAGGGAGATGTTAAGGAAGGCTTTGGATGAGTTAAGGGGGGGGGGGGAGTAAAAGCTGAGGAAATGAATCGATGAGGCGTTGATTAGCCTATCAGAGAGAGGTTCGCAGGTACTGTCAGATATGTCAAATTGATGGTGCATCGAATATGTTATTGAAATCAATCACAAGACGATCAAAGTAATGTGATTTTGAGCAACATGGTGAATAATGAAAATCAGGCTTAACGTAAAATAGATGAACACAAATTAGAGCAGGTGAAGCAGTAGCAGTTTAGTCAGCACATCATGAGAAAATAGATACAGCAGTGAGGAATCAGTAAGATAATAGAGTCATTTACGATTTGGAAATATCTAATGAGATCACCTATTTACAATATTTAAAAAAACGATAGTGTTATGGTAGGTATGGAGAAAAGTGTCTGATCTGGAGGTTTGCGGTAAATTACCGAAAATCCAGATCAAACTTCCATATCAAAAAGTGGAAAAGTGGGGAAGGGTAAGGAAAATGATACGATTTACTGGTAGAATGAAAGAGAATATGAATGACTGGGAATGGAGGAGGGTAGTTAAGCTTGGGAAGAAAATACAGGTGGGTGGAGAAACATGGTGAATAACTTTAATAAATTTTTTCGTACCTAGGCTACGTTTTGCTGGGAGAATTAACTGCGTGCTTCAATGTTAAGTATCATCTTCAGGTCGATTAGATACTGTATCTAATCAATCAGTATTTAATGGACCTGAAGATGATTAATCGATACACGTAGTTAATTAGCGCAATTGAAAAGCTTACTAGGTGCGTAAAATGTTTATTTAACGCTTCCACAAGTGGGATTATTCGCTCCGAGACAGTATTACCCAACCAATGTGATATATTAATTATAATAACTTTGTTAAACTACAGTATCCTCCCGTATACTTTTTCGACGCCTTATAAGAGACTTTAGAGTACCCAATTAGACTTAAGGTCGGAAATCCATTCGTATTCAAAACGGAAGTTTCGTAACCCAAGATGAAAAAGCCGATAATGATTGCGACTGACGTTCTCTTATCGCTCGTGAATTTACGGAAAATGAGGGCAGAGATTCTTGACGCGCTGCAAGTTTTTGAAGATAAAAAAGAAGCTGGGCAGATGTATGCATGAATGCGTCAAGCGCTGCGGAGATGGACTGGCGTGTCACGGCTTGGCAGCGGAATCAATAAGCGGGATAATTGCCGAATCAAGACGGAGGCCGTCGCATCCGGGGTATACTTCACGCTTGACGCCCTTCACCTGTTTCTCCTTCTCCGCCCCACCGCATCTCACCACGCGTCGCCCCGGTCGCCGAGATTATTATTACTGCTGTAGTGATCGTCATTAGAGCGGCCAGCCAAGCATTCAGACGGGGGCAGTTATGCGGTGGATACATTAGTGTCCGCCATCAGTAGTTACGAGTTAGTTCGAGCAAACGTTCGGATTGTACCCAATATTCCATATGACAAATATTTGAGTACCCCGATGGTAAGAACTTGGGAGGTGATCATCTACATGCTACCGTGCAAGCCTCAATAAAGATGATTATCTTTTGTCACCATCACGCTTCAATAGGCGTTAGGACACCAGCTGTTTACAAATAAAGAGGAAAATCTCTGAAGAAATTACGCCTAACATTTATTAAAGTCCTTTATTGTTCGGGGGGAAAACAAATTCCCATACTTATCGGTCGGGTAAAATATCTTAATTTATTTATCGTTTCTCTCAGACCTGGAAAAATATTGAGGTTCTTGTATTACATACTCCATGTCGCTCTTGAAGATATCCATTCTCAATTGCACTAACAATCTAAGCCTAGCGCGCGGCCTCCACGTCACTAGTGGTTCCAGCCTTATTTGTATAAAATCTATGTAACGCTTCCTGCACATCTGTGGCAGTTTTTGACGAATCGCACAGCTTTTCTTTGAATTTTATTAAGTTCATGGATTAAGTCTTTCTGATCCCATAGTTTCGCCACGTATTCATGATGTATCCGGTAGCGTTTGTAATAGCACCTCTCTTTTACTTTTTCATCTGAAATAATTCCCAGTTTTCTAAGTACCTTGATGAATAACTCAACACCCTGATATTATTATATTGGAGGACGCATCTACGTATCTGGATACTCAAATACCCTCACGAATATTTGGTTGAGAGGCGGTATTCACGAAGACACCTGTGCGATACTACTTTAGGCAATCGAGTACTCAAAGAGGTGTTCAAGTACCGGTCTGTTGGGAAGTATTTGTCCACTCGTGGGGGTATTCATGTAATTGGTAGGTTATAGAGTACCAAGAAGATTACATGGATGTTTTTTGTATTTATCTGTGTTCCTGAAACTTGTATGGGTACCAAAAGACCTATACGGTTACCTGAGGACCTTGCGGAGACTCCATGTAGATGAGGGTTCTCGAATACTTGTACTTGGGTATATTTGACGGAGTTCTGGTATTTAAGGAGGCAGTGACAGATCCAAGGGAAAAGAAATTTAATTTCCCCCTTGACGTTGACGACATTTGTAACTTTTTCAACCCTATTTTAGGCAGTAACTCTTGCTCCTCTCACATTGCATTTTTATTTATGTACTTTAGAAATGATATTTCGATGGGTAGAAGGCGAGTTGTAATCCTTCGCACAAGGATCACCGATCCTTACAACAGCCAAGGCTAGATAAAATTCTAATTTCCTTTTAAACTTATAGATTATAATTTTCTTGAGAAAAAACATTATCAGGTACAAATTATTATTTGGTTCCAATAGAAAAGGAGCGGAAAAGGCGGAATTGATACGTGACTATAATAATGGTAATGTCGGCTTTAATGCAAGTGAATTTAGGACTCCATAGTCCATTCTCATATTTACTTGTTTGACAAACACATGAATTCTCGGCAAGGATGGTAGTAAATCCACTCGAATGGTATTCGAACCCGCGACCTTTAGATTGGCGGACATTACCCCGGTGAAACCGAGGTCTGCCTACCCGGATAGACTTTTGACTTCGCCTCCACTGGATAGAAGTCTGTTAATTTTTAGGAAAAAACACAAAACATCTGCACTAAGTTTTTATGTAGCGAAAGCTAAGGGGTGTTTTTTTTCTTACTGCATTTACATGGTCTTCCAAGTTCCAATCGTGTTATAAGTGCTCAAAATCTCAAGCTCCACTCTGTTTCAGTCGAATTAATTGTGTGGAACGGTAACGGAAGTGAATCTTTTAACCTGCAAAGGAAAAAAAATTCCTCCCTCATTTTTTCGCCAAATACCCTTGTGTTTTCAGTTTAAATACTGAAGTGAGATGGGATATTGTTTGCACTGTAAGGAAGGTATTCATAATACCATTATGTCTGTGCAAATAAGGAGTATCCTCTCCCATAAAATATTCTTGTAATATTTTGCATCTTATTTTATCCATTGAGAAGCAATTTTTTTGCTTCATTTCTCTATTTATCAATGAAACTATAACGATCTTATTCCTATTTTCCTCCATTTTGCCCATATTGCTGCTACGATGACTTTAATATATTTTGTTATTATTAGTTTCGAAACGCTTTGATTGTCCAAACGGAAATATAATTTGCATTTTTATCTGTACTATGGCTTATTCATCCATTTTTTTTTCAAGAAAATTTCCTCGCAAATTAGATGGTATTATTGCACCGGTTCTGGAATTTTATTTTGCGATCCAAGGTAAATTATTTTGATGGAATGGAAAAGAAAAACATGTTTTCGATTCTAATATGTTGACTAAGGGCGTAATTATCAAGTCTGATTGAAAATCTGATGATGATTTATCATGTTAAAAAGCCTTTGAATATTTTTATTTTTTGGTAGCCCTATTAAGTAACAAAAAATAATTTATGGGAATAAGTAACTAAAAACTTTACTTGAGACTTTGAGCTATTCCGCTAATCATACCAAATCACTAAGCCCTTAGGTATAAAGCCGTGCTAATTGATGCTCTTCGGTCGTAATTTTTCCCTGTACACGAGCTTGTGAACACTTTTATTTGCGGTGTAGCTCTGGCTGCATTAACTTTCTCGGATTGTCTTGATCGATATCCATAAAATTAGTTTTTGTTAACGTTTTATATTTTACACTTCCAGGTAATAGGTTGTAATACGAAATGGTGACATTTTTTTCTATTACTTTATCGTAAATTTCGCTATATTTGTAACTTCTCTTTGGTATCCCTTTTGTTATCTTCACTATGAGCTTTACTTGTTGTGCATAAGTATATTAACCCCCTTGGTCCTGGCATTTGGTATACAATACATCGACGTCTGAATTTGTTATCGCTTGGCAAGTGGAATTTCGTTATTGCAATTTTTCAGTGCTTCTCTACAGATGACAGCAATATACAAAATCACATAAATTGTTAATGTTTATTAACATCTAATTAACCAAAAATCATGGAATTTGGACCAAAAATAACTGTGTATGCCCCGGGACTGAGGAGGTTAATCTCTTTTTTACCCTTAAGATCGTACGATTCACATAATTCTCTCCTGGAGGAAAGCAGAGTCAGTGGGTACTAATGGAAATGATCTTGGATAATTCCTAAACTAGAAGGAAGCAAATTATTAATTAGGGTCATTCCATAACAACATATCATAAATATAATATTAATACTCCTAAGCAGGAACTTTCTAAGAGGTTCTTACACGTATCTGGGTTTCCTACGCGGCTTGATTATTTAGTCAATAACATATTATGAATGCTATTTTTCTCACGCAAGCTGGAGAAAATTTTACTCTGGCCTTTTGTTTCCAACATTCTAAAGGAAATATTATTTTTCACTCTTTTTGGAGCCATGAAGTTCCTGGTCTTAAGGGAAGTCCAAATAGCCCTCACTTCACATATTAACTTGCTGCTTCATTGAAGCCTTAGGGAGAGGTTATTATTTCATGGCTTTGTCGATATGCCGCAGCCGTCAATGTGGTTCGATCAGAAAACTTCATCTTTTCTTCGATCGATCTCCATTTGGTGATTTCTGCACATCGATTCGACCATGACCTTTTCGAGAAAAAATAAAAAGGTTATGCTAATATTATTGACATTTTCCGAGAGGCAGCTTCGACTCGGAGATCGAAGACCTTCCTCACAAAATGTTCCTCCAATTCAATTGCTTCCTGTAGAAAAGAGTAGATGAATCCAACGAAACGAAGTCGTATTCAACATTACCAGTTGAGTCTAATCTTTATTGCTGATCTTTCGAAATTATCTTTCAATCTTTTGGATTAATAATCCTTTACGAGTTAGCAATACTCATTGGCGTGTCAGCCTGGTTTTTCTTCGCGGTGTTATCAATTATTTAACTACTTATGATGATCCCTATCACTCTCACGTAAAAGTAAGCGCATAACCGTCGCTTCACGTTCATAGGTACGCATTCGCGGAGACATCAAGATAAGGTGACGAAAAAATGAGATAATATGCGAGACGAATCGTCAAAACGCTCAGGAGAAGATAGTGCCTTCCGTTTCCCATAGGTGTAGCTGGCATGGCTTTAGTAAGCAGTTCCAGAGCATTGCATGAGACGGATTGATAAATATTTTCCAAAAGTATGAGTAGAAAAAAGTGGGGTAAGGCAAAATTCATGGAAACTGGTCTTTGAGGGGCATGTGCCTCACAGAATTTTGTCAAACTTTATGTGTGGACTGAACTGGAACATGAAGAAACGAACTTTGGCCAACTAATTCTAATTTCTAATTCGGGGGAAAAAGGAATTCACACCTTTATCCGTTCGGTAAAATATGCCTCTTAATTTATCGCTTCTATCGGACCTGGAAGTATAGTGGGGCTATAATGTTATGTTCTCCGTGTCGCTCTTAAATTCATTCTAAATGGTTCAAGCAATCTAAGCCTAGCGCGCAGCCTCTGAGTCTCCAGCGGCTCCCAGTCTAATTCACTTAACATCTGGGTAACGCTGTCTGTACGCCTGTATCAGCGTCATGCTGCTAAATGCCGTATCACACTAGCGACTGCGACCGCCGCTGCCACCGCGATTTCGGCTGCGGATGCAACTGCACCCCATCACACATTGCGGCCGACACCACGGTCGCGCATGCGCACGTATGAACGTTTCTGCTTGTGGCTTGTTTGTTTACGAAAGCCCAATGAATGGATAGAGAGCAGCAATTGTTGAAATTGTTCCTAAAATATGTTAAAACGTACTTCATTATTAGTCACCTGTGTACTCGGGTCCAATATCTAATATGCTGGGCTTCCATCATCACTTTAAAAATCCTTCCTTAAAAATAACCTTCTTGAATTTCCCTCGCTACGGTAACCAAAACAAACAAGTCTGCCGCAAGCGCGCGAGATTGAAATAGAGCTCTCTGATTGGCTGCGACTGCCTCGCTCTGATTGGTCGACGGGCAAGTCGCAGCCGCAGTCGCGGTCGCAGCGGCGGTTGCAGTCGCTAGTGTGATCCGGCCATAAGAAGTGAATACTACGTTTTCCGCAGTGTTAAGGTTCCAATTTATCTTCCGGTTATCGTCGGCTGCTATGTGACTACATCCTCCCGGATGTTGTCCTGATATAAGGAGGGCTCAGATCATGGACTGGTATCTTCAACCTGAAGACGCTGGCAATTGTGCCAGCGAAACTGTTGTCGTCGCATAGTAACCGACGCGGCAGTAACCGGAAGATGGAGAAATTGGAACCTATCATGTCTCATTTCTTTGAAGAATGTGGTTCTCAGGGGTCATTCGTACATCCTAATATAACTTAATTAGTCCTTGACTGCCAAAAAATGTGTGAAAAATAATTCTCTCTCTATCAATAACTGTCTGTGATATTCTTCCTCATTTTTTTTAACCTTTCATTATTAGTCATTCGAGTCTTTCGAATTGCTTTATTTTGGAGAAAAGAATACCTATTTTCTCATAATGATAGCTAAAAAGGATTCCGCACTGTGTTATTAAGATGAAAATAGGTTACCGAATGCATACCGTTATATTTTTTATTTTGTACCATTATCTTAAAAAGCTACATTATTCGGGACATGTAAATGGAGAATAGAACTAATCAATTTGAGATTTGTCCAGTTTACCGAGCGGAAAAGATTTCCTCAAATGCCTACTAACTCCTTTCTCATTTTCTTTTTGGCGATCAAAGGGTTAATAATGACAATAAAAATGAAAGCGTCAGTCTTTTTGCGGAGCCGCATGAAATTTATTTCCATTTCGGTACAATTTTCTGGTATTCACCTTGCACATATTTCAAAAGCTCGGGAATAATTGATCAATCAATGATGAAACCACATCCAAAGTCTTCAACGACAGTTTTTATTTATGCTGAAAAATTATAAGAACTTCGTGTCTCCCTTGAATTCAAATCATACATTTGGGGAAATATGTATTTAATATTTATTTTTATTTTTCCTCTTATTCTTTAGGCACTTTTGTCTTCAAAAATGTCACAGTCCAAGTTTTACTGGCCTAATACCAGTATGAAATCGTGGGTGCTGCCTGGGGTCCATCTGCAGGCACTCAATTGTTATTCCTGATTGATCAATCATGTCCTCTAAATGCAATGAATCTGGTATCATGTCAATATGGAACAATTTCACACTTACTCAATTCAAACAGTAGTGTGTGGCAGAATTTATTAGGTTGAATTGGTGTTTACACAAAGGCTTTTCACTCACACTAAAAAATTTAACATTCATAAACCACAAATCCTTCCATAAATCTTGCTACGTGATAAGCCATTTAGAACATGTTTACATCCAATTTTTCCAAAGGCCAAAATGTGACTAACCATTAAGACATGATAAGACACTTGATTGTGGACTGAAGGATGCATTCGGCTTTCCCTTGGTGTAAGTTCAGTTTGAATAAAAATTCATTGTAAAATAATATAATAGATGAGATTCAACTTTAGCCGTACACAGGGGTTGCGTGGACGATGGGTAAAAATAGGTTCTATTATATTTTTTTACTCACTAACTATTTCTAACACGAATCAGGACACCCAAAATGTAGAAAAATATGACATCAATATAACTTTGCAAACTCACACATAAATAATTCGCATGAAAAGAATTACCAAAGCAACACATGGAGACAGCTAAGCCTAATGCCACTTAATAAATGCTTCTAAATAGGTATATTCCTTTTGTTTTTATCAGCATTATCCTGTCATTTCACTTTCTTTTGTTCCTCCCGTCATCGACGCACCGGTGCGCGCAACCCTTTTCTTTTGTCTGTGCGCGTTTAGTACTCGTCGCCTTCGTCCGCTTCTCCTTCGACGGAGTCCACGCCCACTTCTTCGTAGTCCTTCTCGAGCGCGGCGAGATCCTCGCGAGCCTCCGAGAACTCCCCTTCCTCCATGCCCTCACCCACGTACCAGTGCACGAACGCCCTCTTCGCGTACATGAGGTCGAACTTGTGGTCGAGGCGGGCCCAGGCCTCAGCGATGGCCGTCGTGTTGCTCAACATGCATACTGCCCTCTGGACCTTGGCGAGGTCCCCGCCTGGGACGACGGTCGGCGGCTGGTAGTTGATGCCAACCTGAATACAGGAAGAAAATGTGAAATGAAAAAGATTTTTTGGAGTCTGAGTCTGAAACAATGCATTTTTACCGAGAAAGGAAGGAGGATGGGTGCACTGGAAGTTAGGGAGATTACACTACATGGAAAACTTCCCAATGATGTAACCTTTCCTAATCCACCCCCCTTATTACTCATCACCCTCCTAAAATCCCACCCCCACAACCCGACTGATAAACTTTGTTCCCCCACCCACTACCCCTTCCTGCTTAAGCAATCCCAGCTCGGATCCACCCCTACCATCTAATAAACCCCCATAACATATGATGGGATGAGAAGCCGTGGGGTACAAGTGATTTTTTTCCTTAAGAGAGTTCGGTACAGAAATTTGGTAAAAAAAACAAACGAGATCGACTGGATATTTAATAGTGCATTTGGTTTTCCACTCGATGTCAGCACAAAACAGAGAATTACTCGTATCCTTTGGCAACCAAGTTTTTATATATTTCTGTTGTCCATTTTTGAAACTAATTCTGTTTAGAAATAAAATCACTGGTACCCCTTTGCTTCTCACCCCTGATATATAAACCTGTATTCGCCATATTTTTTTTGTCTCTCTGTGCTTACTAATGGCTTGACAGCCGATACCGGTCATAAGTTTTTAATTAAATTGAGGAAATAACTAAGTGTTATTGCTAATATGTACCCTTCCACCACGTTCGAGCTTCAAGTTTCGATTTAATAGGTTTTTGGAGGGAAATTCAATATTTGGCAAGCTCATTTGAGGGGGTGAGAAGTCAAGAGGTACAAGTGATTTTTTTTCTCGACAGAGTTAGGTAAAGTTAATTGTTAAAAGGAATACCTAAAAATTGGTTGCCAAGGGATACGAATGAGTCTCAGTTCTGTGCTGACATCGAGTGGAAAATCAAATGCACTATATCAAATATCGAATTCATCTTGTTTGTTTTCTATACCCACCTAATTTCCATACCTAACTGTGTAGAGAAAAAAGAAATCACTTGTACCCCTTGGCTTCCAAACAGTGGCTTACAGTGTATATATATTAAGTTTGAAGCGTGTCAGTCTGTCTGTATTTTGTGCAGTCACACATTAGGGTTCATCTCAGTCGTACCAAGTGCTACAGAGATTGGGCTTAGTGCGTTCGACGCAGAATCTGCACTGAACATTTTACACTTGGTCCCAGTGCTGTAGCTTGACATTTCGTGAAGTTGCGGACAAAAAACGTTCATAAACGGACCAAGAACAGCCTGCCCACAAATGGGGGCAAACAAAATGTAAGCCACAATTATTTCCTGTCTCCCCACTGGAATGGTTCGCCTTTGCAAGACTTTAGCAACCAGCAGCAGGTGCAGCAACGCTATAACATACAACAGCGCCACAACAATAGGCGACAGGGCAACGAGCTGTAGCGCAACAGAGTCAACCTGGCTATGGAACAGGCAGGTTAGCACTGCTTGTCCTCCGCTTCAATTTGATATTCCATAATGTTAACTATGCTAACCCATGGTAGGAGGAAAAGATGAAGGGAGATAAACCATATTTGTCAATTTTACCTCATGGAATAGAAGATTTTGCCCTCTATAGACTTATAATTTTAGACACCAGGATATGAACTACTCAAACCATTGATACGACGATGACATGAATGAGGAAGTTCAAATTTTGACATTATACTTCGTGAAATACTACATTTCAACTTCTATACACTTATAATCTTATTTTGTTGACGGTTATTAGGATGAGAAATGGTGAGGAAACCCAAATAACTAGAAAATAAACTTCTACTCTGTGAATATTAATTACTACATGGTAACGAGGTCTCATTATGAAATCGTTCCAGATTTGACTTGGTGGATCTCATTAATAATGCTGGAGTTCGGGTTTAACTGTTGGCATCAGCTTTTGATTGCTGCGCAGCCAACTGGAGCGCCCTTGATTAGGTTTGCCTACTCTAAGAAGTAACCGAGTAGCGTCTTGTTGCAGCAATAAAATATTGCATTACCTTGAAACCAGTGGGACACCAGTCAACGAACTGTATGGTCCTCTTGGTCTTGATGGTTGCAATCGCGGCGTTGACGTCCTTTGGCACGACGTCCCCCCTGTACAACATGCAGCAGGCCATGTACTTCCCGTGACGCGGGTCGCATTTGACCATTTGGTTGGCGGGCTCGAAGCAAGCGTTGGTGATCTCGGCAACCGTGAGCTGTTCGTGGTAGGCCTTCTCTGCCGAGATGACCGGGGCGTAGGTGGCCAGCGGGAAGTGGATGCGAGGGTACGGCACCAAGTTGGTCTGGAACTCGGTGAGGTCGACGTTGAGCGCGCCGTCGAAGCGCAGGGAGGCCGTGATCGACGACACGATCTGGCCGATGAGCCTGTTCAGGTTGGTGTATGTCGGGCGCTCGATGTCCAGGTTTCTCCGGCAGATGTCGTAGATGGCCTCGTTGTCCACCATGAAGGCGCAGTCGGAATGTTCAAGGGTCGTGTGGGTGGTCAGGATGGAGTTGTAGGGCTCTACCACGGCAGTGGACACCTAGAACCGTGCGGAAGAGAGCATAAAATACCACTTTTGTGGATTCGTTGGATAAGCAACATGAGGAATTTGGAATTAATTGCAATAATTATTATGTATATTTATGAAGTTTTGGTCTAGAAATTAAATTTCAATTTTCAGCGAAGACAGCGTATCGGCAACTTCATTTTCCTTTACTCGGGATGACATCACAAAAAATGGGATAAATAATTAATGGTGACTTTAAAAATATATAATAAGGATTACAAAAAAATAATAAAAACAACATATACTATAATTACATCTATAGCATGTTAAAGTTTCGATCGAATCTTAAACTTCATTCCTCGTGCAAGCATAATAAGAATAAGTGGTCCAAAAGGTACTTACAGGATAATAAGAAAAATTAATCTTGATGTAACATGCATTAAATAGAATTTCCACCCGATAGAATCCAATGTAGGACAATATAATATTTTAGAGTTGGTGTTTCACAGTCTAATCTTCCATACCTGTGGAGCAGGGTAGATGGAGAACTCGAGCTTGCTCTTCTTGCCGTAGTCGACGGAGAGGCGCTCCATGAGGAGGGAGGTAAACCCGGAGCCGGTGCCGCCGCCAAAGGAGTGGAAGATGAGGAAACCCTGCAGACCCGTGCATTGGTCCGAAAGCTTGCGAATGCGGTCCAGCACCAGGTCCACGATCTCCTTGCCGATGGTGTAGTGGCCGCGGGCATAGTTGTTGGCCGCATCTTCCTTGCCCGTGATCAGCTGCTCCGGGTGGAACAGCTGGCGGTAAGTCCCCGTACGGACCTCGTCTGCAAGACAAAAATCATAAGTGAACAATATGATGCATTAGGATGGCCCTTATTTTTTAAGTTTTCGAATTTCTTTTGGACGCCCCCAGCATATATGGATCCAGGGGGGGGGGCAAGGGGGCACTTCCTCCCCCCCACACTTAAAAAAATAGGCAATTTTCAATATGGTCACATTATCATTGCATTCGTTTTGTATTACGTGGTAGCCTTGTGCCCTCCCCGGAACAAAATCCTGGATACGGCCTTGCTTGTGACCCTCCCCCCCCCCCAGAAAGAAATCCTGGATCCACCCCTATCCCCCAGTTTTGTTCCATTTGGTGAGAAAACTAATCTTGTAAATTATTTTTGTCACCAGATACCGGGAAAACGTGCCGCATCGCTCTTGATATTTTGAAATTTTGGTATTTTTGATTTTTTTTCGGACATAACTGAAGATGATGTCACTCTCGGATTATTCTATCACTTTTCTGGTTTTTTTTCCTGACCTTCTCTCTGCCAATCAGCACATTGCAGGATCAGCGTAGCGTAGCGTGGCATAGCGCTTCGGAAAATACAGTCGATTTCAGACCTCCGCCGCGATAACATCGTGAATCTGCTCGTGGAGCAGTGTTGCCAAACCTCACGAGTTCCCCTGGTATGACTTTTAGTATACCTTTCACCAACGGTGCCGCTCCAGGTTTCAGCATCTAATGCTATCATCCTGATCCTGATGATAGCATTAGATGCTGAAACCAGGGTCGTGCTATTTAACATAAAGTGTGGAATAGAACAAAGTAATTTTATTTTATTCTCTGTACTAAATCCCTGAAACTAAGTTAAAGTATAGAACATTTATCATGAGGATAGATCATTCCATTTTTATCCGATAGAAATATTCCAATAGCGTCAGCAGCTACTTAATGTGTAAGATTTCCCAAGAAAACTGATAACCGCATTTCTTAGAAAATTTTGTCATAGTTTTATGCCTGAATCTAATCTATTGCAAGGCAATCGACATCACATTCATTAATTTCCAATCATTTTTCAGTAGTGCTAGAGAGTTTTACGTAGGTAACTACAGTAGAACTGCAATTCTCCGAATCCATTAGGACCTTACCCTATTTGGTTAATAAAAATTTGTACAGTTGGATTTTTTACCGAAAATTGGGGTATTTTATGGAGAAGATTTCATTTTCGGTAATGTATGAATTTTTAAGTAATTTTAAATGAAAAGAGTACATTTTTATAGATAATATTGCGTCCAACTAATGAAAATACTGTGTGTTCAAGTATTTTTTAAATTTTTATAAAATACTTGCTGAACATCTCGGTCAAAGCTAGCTGTTTGACTGTCATGATCCGTTTTCGTGCAGCCAGGTCGCGCATCTGCCTCACCACAAGAAGTTGCATGTGGTCATCCTTAGGCTGGTGCTCCATCCACCCTAACGCTGTATCAAGGCCGGCAAACGCCGTATTTACGAATTTTCCGGATATTTTGCATATCTTCTTTGTTTTACGTTTTAAATTTTATTCTGTTAGCGATTCGGATAATAAGCTATTCGGATGGCTGGAGTTCTAATAATTGGAGTTCCATGGTACCTCAAAAAATGTAATTTTTTTCTACTTTTTCCATTTTTTCTATTTCAGTCCATTGTGCTACAGTAAAAAATAAGTTCCGTCATCTCCAGAAGGGCGCGGGACCCTTCTCCATGGAGAAAGGTGGATTGAATACGTACCGACAACAGTGGGCTCGAGGTCCACGAAGACGGCCCGTGGCACGTGCTTGCCGGCTCCCGTCTCGCTGAAGAACGTGTTGAAGGAGTCATCGCCTCCGCCGATGGTCTTGTCAGAGGGCATCTGCCCATCTGGCTGAATGCCATGCTCCAGGCAGTAGAGCTCCCAGCAAGCGTTTCCGATCTGCACGCCCGCCTGGCCGATGTGGATGGAGATACACTCACGCTGAAGAGAAGAGACAGGTATTGAATTAGTGCACGCATAGCGGTAGAGTAATGACAGTGTTTACATTCGAAAAAAGTTCTCCGTAATTTTCCAAGATCCCGACAGTAAGAAAAAAAATCTGAGTTAAATTATAATATTATGAACTTAATATTACTGAAAATATCCATTATAGGTTAACTTCTTGAAAAATTTTCATTTTTTCATTCATGAAAGGGAGGAAAAGAGTAATTTTAAAATGAAAAATTAGAGCAGCATTCACTACTGTGTAAAAAATATTCCCTAATTTATCTCGAGGATAAAGTACTAACATTCTGGATCAGTTCCACATAAGAAGAAGTACTTTAACATCTTGAGACAAAGCGAATAATATAGAAAAATTCCTTATTATTGTGGGCAGGGGGTTGGATAGAAAATTTGTGAAAACATATGATCGAATGAGACAAATATTTCCTGTAAGCTGTGACGCCCATTATCGCCTTGAAAAAAATATTGAGCATAATTTACATCAAGGGCGAATCGCCTCGCAGAAATCAATGTGGATTTTGAACTGCGAAACAATTGAATACAGGAATTATACGAGTTTTTTCTTATAAATTGAATACATTTTATTCAGAGAATTCCTCTTGTTATCCACCGCCGGATCATTTTAATGCCAAGATAATTGAGGAAATATATATAATTTGGGATAATCCTACCGAGAATGCTCGAAGCACCTAATTTTGCGCCTGATTGCTAACTGAGCTATTTTTTATGTGGTGCTTTCAAAATACTCTCATATGAATGAGTGGGTCAGAATATGTGAAAACATTTCTAATTTTACAAGTGTAAATCTGTTCAATTATAACCATTTTTTAACGTTCAATAATATTCGATGATAAAACATTCGATGTTTGGAAAATGGAGCGGAGAGATGCTCCTAACCTATTCCACGACCATTGACCGATGATGGCGATTCGGAGTCCTTTTTTCATTTCACAGTTTTTATCACTGCCGCAGTCATGAGTTTTCGCGCACGGAGGGGCAGGGGATAAAATGTTTCGGAACGAAAAAACTCAATTTAGCATGATGAATTTCTTACCATCGTGATAGATTTTACTCGAGATATTGATGATCAGTTTTTTTCTTTCGATTTCATCGGCCTCAGTATAAAAATATTTTTGAATTTATCGATCAATGTTGGTTAACCAGGTATCAATTGTGTTTCTCGAGTCAATTTCTACTTTTCGTTCTGAAAAGGACAATAATGATGGAGAAAATCTCGGTATAAGGTGCGGTCGCTCCGCTTATATACGATTGAATATGTAGTTTTTTTTACAAAGATAACATTGAAAACTTGATACAGTATCAGACTCTTATGGAGATCCATTATACCTTAGAGAATGGATACGTGTTCATGATAAGACACCCACGTCAATTGAATGAATGAAAAATGTTAGAAATTTCCCCTTAGAAAGCCACTTCAGTTACGTAGCGGGCTCCCATGAGTCCCTTCCAAGAGCCACGTGGAGGTTACTTCATAAAGTTGGATTACGGGGAAGGTGACTCACCACAGGGAGGATAATGACCCGTCCGAACACAGGAAAGGGGCGGGAGCCCCAGGGAAAGGCTATTGGGGAGGAGCAGGGAAGACTGTATTATGGGATCAGGGCAACTCCACTTTTGCCCCATCGATTAATTTCCTTAAATTCAGGCCTTCTGCAGGGTTCATAGATGCGTGAGAGATGGCATGGTTTAGAATTAGATTAGGTTTTTATTAGATTTTAGGCTTATAGAAATTTTGTGATGATATTATGGTGATTGTAGAAAAAACTGAGTAGCGAATAAGCATATTGAGTACTTTTAATGTCATGAGGTCTAAGGGTGGCTATACATCAATGGAATTAAATTGCTAGATTCCGAATAGTTCATTTACTTTTTTCTCAGAAAAGACGGTGGGAAAATGTACAACCGCTCTTGATTTGTAATATTCTTCCATTCCTTTGAAAAAAATATGCACTATTTTAATCCATATTTTTTATGGAAATGCCACGTTATGACATGGAATTTTTATAAAAATTTTAACTTATAAGCAAAACGTTTAATTTTTAAATATCCTTTTACAATAATATTTTAATATTAATCATATAATAATATTTAAAAATAAAATTTAAGTATTTATCATAGATGTAATAATATTTAAAAATTAAACTTTTTCCTTAAAGTTTATAAATTTTATGGAAATGCTATGTCATCACGTGGTGTTTCCATACAAAAATATTAATTACATTTATAACAACATTAGCCTTACGATTCTGAAATTACTGATTTCGAAAGTTTAATTTTCAAAACGAGCTTACCGAAAAAAATTGCCCTTCTGTTTACGTACTTTGAAAATTCATTTCGTTTGAAGATGCGAGCCACTTAATCCTGGGCTTCTTCTCCTCTAAGCTCTCGTGTTTGAATTACTTCGACTCTAAATTTTCTTCACCTTCCACACCTTCCGTACTCTTATCTTTTCCATTTCCCATCCACCATTTGCAACGGAGAGAAGCGAAGGCTTTAACGCCCGTTTATCCTTCAAGATCCCTGATACAGTCTTCCCTATCTCCACACGTTTCCTCCACCTCCCTCAAGTCTTCCTGTCTCGCCTACCTCTAAATAGAAAAAAATAATAATGCCCAAAAAAATCCTTCCAAGCCTCCAATCTTGCTTCTATTCCAGCTTTGAAAAAATAGCTCTTCCCGGTGCCGGGCGTATGCTGTATAGCTTCCGCAGGACGGAGTACCGTCTATAAACACGCGATGCCTACGCATTCTGTCCTTACGACTGGCGTGCCGTGGCGTGTATCAACGTGGGCAGTCGCTTTCTTCCCTCGGCGCTATTACCTTTATTAGCGCCTCGAATGGAAAAAGAATGGAGTCGCGTGCAAACGACTTTAGGCGTTGGTGGAATGAGTGAGGGGGAATATTTCGGTGCAGCCACTCTTCACCAAGTCAGCTGCCAATATTATGGGAGCTTTGACCTGAATGAAGGATTGGTTATAACACAATGATGATTTGTAGGAGTTAAAGAAATAAAAAATTTGTAGGGATGTGCGAGTACTCGAAAATTCGAGTCGAGTCGAGGAGTTGGTACTTTCGAGTTGCATAGCGGATGTCGAGTCGAATAGTTTCAGTTACAGAGTTGTCGAGACCTGTAAGTCCCAAAATTTGCCAAGCTCTAGCATAAATTTCATGCAATGATATCGTTTTTAAAGTCGATATGTCGTCATAATGCCTTGGCTTTCGGAATTTCTGCTAGCCGTAAACGCAGGAGTCGTCGATGTGGGCGCCTTTCGTCAGCCGTAGTGGCCTACCGTCTTCCGACCCAGCGGCGTACTCGGAGTAATTCGAGTGGACCGCTGCATCGCTCATGCTTTCTTATCCGATACTTTTGTACCTTAAGCTACTTTCTTTATTCAAACGCCGAGAAAATAGGTAAATTGTTAAATTTATGAAAGAAACAAGAATATTCTTTCTTTAACATAAAGTCTTAGGCTTGTAACTTTAAGGTTTTAGCGTACAATGCCGGTTTTTCTCGATTTTGGCACAATTATATGATCAACGTTCCTCACTATCATTTCCTGTTTACGTCAGGCTAAGGGTTCAGAAAATAAAATTTAAAACGGTATTGGAAAAATGAGAATATGTTGGAGAATCCATTGTTGTATTTCCTGGTCCAGAAATTACCATACTCGACCCTAATCAATATTCGCGAATAGTTTTCAACTCGACTCGAGGTCAAAAAGTGCTACTGGTACATCCCTACAAATTTGCTTTTCCTACATGGTGATTTATTTTTTTTCCTTTTGGAAAATATAAATCGACATGTAATAAAGGGAAGTTATTATTCCTTCAACTCCTGCAATGAAAGGATTTCCACCAATTTACGCCCGCTACTATTACCTATAAGATTATGAATGTTTTTACACGTCCTGCGCTAGTGAAATAATTAGTACCCAAGTTAGTTATAGACACCTAGCTAAGAATTTAAGTTTTCCTGTGCTCCAAAATGAACGTTAACGATCAATAATCTTTTGAGAAATGCAGTTTGTCTCACGCATGCACGAAGAAAATTAATTTCAATAATTCATAATCAATAAAAATTCAGCCGTAAGTCAAATTAATTTCCCACGTGTATAAATCAATTCTATAGTACTCTAGTACATGCCTTATGCAACCTGCTGGCATGTAAGATAATTTCCCTTGTCCAAGAGTTTTAAGGTCAAGGATAGTAAATTCACAGTAAATAGTAAAATTCAATATGAACTTTTATTTCGTCGATTTTAAGTTACGGGAATCTATTTTTTACTCAAACTATTTAAACTATGTAAAATAAAGTTCTACTCATGAGAAATTTAATTTATCTTGCACGTACCAAAATATGTAATTAATTTTGAAATATATGAACGACTCATATAATGCACGAACTGTGTCTAAATAAAGCGTTCGCTCTGCAAGGCCAGCACTTACCCAGGAGAACTATGACCCATGAAAGTGAAGGGGTCAAGTCTTTAAGAGGATGGTCCCTTATCGATCGTTCCTGTTGCAAGGGGTAGGGGTGCAGGTAACTTGCGTCGAGTACTTCCGACAAACCCTTTACCCACTCACGCTCAGCTACGTTTCCTTGGAGAGGGCTCCTCAGGGGTGCTGCACAACATAGGTTACGTGACCACAATGTGAATGTACGAAGTCCATGTACTAAGATCAGTGATCAAAAGCGTGCCCGGGGGAGGGTGTAGGAAAGTCACTTTTGATAAGATTATTATCGGAAGATTTTCATTATCTAACTAGGAAAAAGATGAAGGTATTAGGGTCTTAAAGAGCTTTTTCGAGATATACTATCGAAGATTATATCCAAAGATTATCGAAAAGCTATTCTCAGCCGAGCCATTGAAGTGTATGTATTTCCTCACGGTAAGTGCCACGGTAAGGATCACTTTTGCTAAATTTTAATTCTGTGATGGACGAAGAATAGAAGTCGGACATTCCATATTACAACGATTGCGAGAGGATTTTAATTTAATTTCAATTTAATTTGATTTGAATTTAATACGACTTAGGACGGGGTGAGAGGCCAAGGGGTGCAAGAGATTTTTTTTCTAAACGGAGTTAGGCATATAAATTAGGCAAAGAAAACAAGAAATCAACTAGATATTTAGTAGTGAATTTGATTTTCCTCTCGATGTTAGCTCAGATCAGAGACTCACTCGTATCCCTTGGCAACCAATGTTTCGAATACTTATACCTTTTATCAAATTCTGTACCTAACTCTGTTTAGAAAAGAATATCACTTGAACCCCTTGGCTCAGTATCCCCTCATATATTATTGTGGTGATAAAATGGCTTTTCGATCGTCGCGAACACTTGACAGTGAAATAAAAGCCATAAAATTGAGGGAAAAATAATATTCTTGTTACTTATTAGATAGTATGTTACTAGGTGATCTAGTAACGTTTTGTGGCGTAATTTTTGCAAAATTTCGTTCTTTTTCAAATTAGGTAATTTTTATCATGGTAAGTAACGATCTAATTTGTAAAAGCTTCGTTCAATCCTTTTACGTTTGTTCATTCTTTTCGTAGAATTTAGTCCGCAAATTATTTTAGTTTAGCGTGAATATCACTTCATTTTACTAAGTATCAGTTTCCATTTTATCCATTACTTTTTTTGATATTAAAAGACATTTACTGCATTCATGAACTTTTCATCTCCAAAATCATAAGTTTCCGTTGTATTTCCGCCTCATAAGTAATTTACTTTAAAAAACTAAGATTTATTTTCCGTATCTTTGTTAATCCTACAGTTGTTTGATGTTTTAAACGACGTTATTTTTATGTTATGAGACATGTAGAAGGTATTTTTATTGTCAAGAAAACGAATGATCTTGCGAAAGTTAATGAACATAAAATTGAGTTTTTTTTTACTATAATTTAGTTATGTGGTCGATCCAGGATTTGAGATTATAAAATGAGCGTAAAAAAGAAAAAAAAGGTACTTCCAAAAACTGAGGCATCTTTTTTCTGAGAGTGTTAATCATACAGTTTTTTGCGGTTTAGGTCTGCCTTATTTTACAGCTTCATGAGACATGTAGCAGGTATCTATTTTCTTAAGACAACGAATGATCTTACGGAAGTAAATGAACAATAGATTTCTTTATTTTTAACAATCATTTACATATTTGGCAAAGCAAGAACTGGTGATAAAAAAAGAGCGTAACCCGTCCCTTATTTATTTTCCTAACTAGGGCTTTCGTGCCGCATTGTCTACCTGTTTGCGGCCGTCAAGGACGCTGGCAAGGACGCCGGAGACATGGTATGGGGTATTATAGATGGAAATGGGACTCTAGGTTATGCGGAGACGAAAGTAGACTGGAATATATGCATGCATGTGTGCCTATTCTGTGTGTGAGTGTATGATTGAAGCAAGTGGGGCGGAAGGGTTTCGCGGCAGGAGACTGGGGGTCTGGTCAGGGCCACACGTGAAGGAATGCTCATTTAGATGGATCGGATGACCCAAATCAATCCGCCTGCGTTCACAGCCGTAATGCGCTAATCCGCGCCGCAGAAATACTGCGAGGGTATAGAATTTGGCGACGGAATTATTACTGAATAACTCAGTTTACCAGTGGGCAAGATCCGTTAAGTAAATATGAATATTAACTATTTTCAGCTTCTGCACATGGGACCAAGATTGAAATGGAAAAATTCTAGATCACGTGATCGCCACCCCTCTCCCTCCGGTCTCTCCGTGTCGAGGAAGATCGCCCATTGTCTTAGACCGTCGATAGAGATTGCCTCTGTTATTTTTTAATTCGGTTTAAAACATTTTTTAAAGTTTTATTTAGTAAATGTACGGATAATGAAAAGTTTTCAATGGATATGTGTATCATATGTTATACATATCCATTTAATGTAAAAGTTGTCTATAACATATGTTGTTTAATATCTATCATATGTTATACATATTAACATTTTCCTTAAAAGATTCAAAATTGTAGAAAAAGTTATCAAAACGTAGTCAATGAAGCGTTTCTGGATATATTTTATTTTTAAAAAAATTGGCGCCTATTTAGTAATTCATGTAGTGAAGGGTTTACCCACACTCCTGAGGAATATCCCAGCCACTTTAATTTCTTCAGATGAGGGTGGCAGGTATGGATAATATAGTGAGCTCGTTTGTGAAGTGCATATACCAATGAATTTGATAAGAAAATCCTGTATAAAAAAGTTCATTTGGCCTTCAGGTCGTTTTGCAGTGTAAAACTGCCTCTCATTCAAGAATTACAGTAATTATCAATGATTTCTCAATCATATGATGGATAAATTTGCTATCTCTCATTGATCACAATACTGGTGCACTTTCTCAATAGTCCATGGGTTTCTTCGTGATTAATGGGATTTCAACTGCTGTTGTTGAAAACTAATAGGCACTTGAAGGAAAATGGAGGTGTGATATTCCGACGAAGGCTCCATTTATCTAGCGTGAAGCGCACAATCAACCCCTATAGAAATGTTAAAAGCATCTCAAATATTTTTTCCAGTTAAAATTCACCATTCCATTATCGTCGCTCCTCATCGCAGACAATGAAATTCGATTTCAGCCTCTAGATATCGGAAAATTACATGGACCGAATCCTTTGGTGAACAGCTGAAGGATCTGAAAACTTAATTCTGATAAAAAATTATTTCCCCTTTTCGATCGCTGAAAAAATTTCAATTCTATTCTAGCATCACCACCCGCGTGAGTTTTTAATTTCGTTTTGGATCAGTTGCCGTCATTATTGATGTATTATTTCCATTGTCAAGATAAGATTTTAGGTACTGCGATACCCTTTTTTATGCGAATAAATGGAATGAGGTAATTTCGTTTAATTTGTATCAAGTAGCGCGCAAGTCGTGCGCCATCCTTGGATGACAGGCAGCTCAAGGTATTTTATAATGCACAAACAGATGAGTCGCAAGAATATGTCTTTCGGGGGAGTCGAAGATCAATTTGAGGTTAAACAATTTTAAATAAGGCACGCGATGATATTTTGCACACTTTATACATGTCAAATCAAATAAGTCGGCGGTGTAATTGTAAATTTAGATGAACAGACATTACTACGATAGCTGTGGAAGGTGGGCTCTAATATATCTAATTTCTCGGGCGTTCAGAACCCCTTGTACTCCCCTAAATTTCCTCCGTGATGCGTAAAATGAGCATTAAACGCGTATTTCTATGCTAGAATCTCGGAATGAAGTCCTTGCCTGCCAAATAAGAGGTCGCGGGTTCGAGTCCCGCCTGGGTAGGTTTTCCCTATTAAGGGTATGGTTGTTCGCGTACGTAAATTGTTAATTTCGTTGAACTCTCCGGTATAAAATGGCCGATATGAGCTGTATTCGGTGGTTTGGGAGTGAAAAAATATTAGTCGCAATGCAGATTTCAATTTTATGAATATACATCGAGTTTTCAGGCTTCACTTTGTGGAACTACATATAGATAGTGCAAAATAAATCTCTTGGTCATGTTCCACAAATATTTTTATTGGTCCGACCCTTGGTTTCAACTACAACATGTAGTCCACTACTTAGTAATGACTATATAATAGTTGAAACCCAGGGTCGGAACAATAAAAAGTATTTGCGGAAAATGTGGTTTATTTCGCACTATAATCAATTTTAACGCTATTGAGTGCTCATTTGAGGACCATAAAGGATTCGAAATACAAGTGCAATTTTCATAATTTTGGAGATAAGTGAATATTATGATTGGTGAGGTACACAATATTGCTGAAGAACAAGTGAATCTCTGATCTAGTATATATTTTTACTTGTCAATGATTCACTTGTTTCCCTTTTACACAGCAATATTGTGTACCCCACCAACCATAATCTGCACTTATTTCCAAAATTATAAAAATTGCGCTTTTACGGCGACGTTTCTAAGGTCCTCATTTGTACTAGTCATTTTTAGTTCCTCGGCATGCAGTAGTGTGGCGTTACTATCGCCCTAGCTTAGCTTTGCGTCGTTTACTGCGGAATGCTTTGATCGTGCGGCGGGGTTGAAAATCAAATATTCTTGGTCTCAGGGATTCTGCGACCGTTGGACTTAGCAACAGAGTTGAAAGGGGAGGGGGTACTCTGAGGGTGTAGGGGGTGCGAGGGCTTTTGCGTGCTCACAAAATGAATACGGTGATGTGAGGGACTAGGGGTACAGGAAGGGTGGACTGGTGCGTATCCTGAAAGGGGGGAGAGGTTAGGATAATAGCCCCTCTCCCCGAATTCAGTCGCTTTTTGTTGCAAGGCGGGGTTTTGACATGGACAGCGGGAACACAAATCACAATTATCATCCGGAGAGTCTGGGAAAAACAAAAGCAATGCGGGCGCATAAATCTTCAGCGCGTGAGGAAGTGCACAAAACAAAACGTTTTCAACTGGAACCGAGGAGTAGGTTTTTTACATTTTCACAGTCCATTTTCCTGTATTAGTTCTGCTAAAGGAAAATCGGTATTTTTGTAATTTTTAGTATCAATCTCATCGCGTTCTCTCCATTTCAGGTACATTTTATTATGTCTATGGTCGCCTTTGGTTACCGCATGGATTGAAAAGAAATTACGGTTTGATTAGTCCGAGTTACAAGAACATCGTGAGCCATAAGTCCTCAAGACGAAAATTTGTCAACAAGGTACCTCACATTCCCCACAATTTTGAAATCGGATATTTTCCCATCCCACTCTATGCTAAATCTTTTTGAAATAGCTGATGGCTATTATTTAAGGTGGTTAATTTTCATTATAAAACCGTAATTTCATTTTATTTTCCCAAGTTTTTATTTGAAAACTTCGCATATGATCTTGGTTTCTGGTATTGAATATTATGACTTAAACTAGAGGGGGCTTTCATTGGAATTTATTGGAAATTGGTAATAGAGAAATATGCATGTAATCGTTTTTAGTCTTACGGATGGAAATGGTTGAATTTTTCGTATTATTGATAAAAAAAGAATGAGAAACCCATTAATGTCCATTCCTTGTTTATTTCAAGATTTTGATTTCAGGTGGACGAATACTCCCGTATATCCTTCAGGAATTTCTATTAATATTTCGTTTTTGTTCAGTGTCCCATATATTTTTATGTTCATGAAATAAAATTCTCCTTAATTATTCTCGCAAGAAACAATATATTCCTCCTGTATGATAGCTTTCCCATACTCGCAGTGGAGAATAATCAAGCCGTACTTCAAGAATTGACGTAAAAAAGAGAAAATTAGCTTTTAAACGTTGTATAGATCCTAATGACATGCAATTCCTGTAAACTCGTCCACTCAAAACAATATTAAAAAGAATTGGAAATAATACAACGTAAATAACGCGATATTGACCCCTTTTTTATTTCTAATGAATTTCTGTACGAAGTCTCAATACATTAATTTCAATTTTCACGAACGGTAAAAAGCGTTTACAATTTTGAATATGTACATACTCACTGCAGGAATACATAGATTCTACAGAATACTCTATCTTGTCCATAACCTCGTTCATATTTATTTACATGTAAACAAATATATTGGGAGTTAATAAGGAACACCGGGACTAATAGCTTAAGGCCGGTTTAATTATGCTAACTATAAGATGAAACCGCCTTTAACTTTACTTGGAGGTGGTTAAAAGCTCAGATAAAGTTGAAGGCTGTATTATCATATGGTTAGGTCTAACCAGACATTATAAAACTGGCTGTTAGACATTGCGGTTGAAATTGAGTGACTTCCCAAGCAAGAAAGTACGCGACGAATTATCGGAGAAAGAAGTCCTCAGGTAACCTTGAGGTGTCCGCCCTAAGAACACTCGTTTCGAGGAGATTCAGCGATACCATCTAAATAAGAAAGGAAAATTGCAGTTGACGGTGGTCTAGTCGGCGAGAGTCCGCTTTGAATTTGGTGGTGTGCGGAGGAAAGGGGCCCTGCTGAAGGAATTATGGATCCTTTCTCCCGAAATCGAGGATAAAGGGATCTTGATGAGGGTGTGGTGGTAAGGGAAGCAGAAGAGGGCTTGCGAAAGGACGCGGAGGTCTGTGAGTGGTATGTTGAATCGCTTGATGGATGCGTCCCCTCCCTTTTCCGACTTGGAATCCTTTTGTGTTTTACTCCTGCAGTAGCACCGTGAATTCCCTTTCATTTTTAATCGATCGCTTCACACACCATTGCTCAGTGTTTCTCTCTCGGGTAGACCTGCGGGCCACCGACCATGGCAACACGTCCACGCCGCCCCTCCAACGCCGACAAAGAGGTCGTATCACTCCTACTTGGCCGGTCGAATATCCTGACGTATTTCTTGGTGAAATCTTAAGTATTCATTTTTAAAAATTTAAGTATTCCGGAACTAGCCACGGTGTTAACTTAACGGTGTCACCCGCAATGCACAAATTGTGCGAAAATTCTCTTGGCTCGAATTGGCGTAAATTCTCAAAAGCCTCTGCGGAAATTTCTCCTACAGATGTATCATTCCCCTCGGGGTCACCCGGTTCGAAACCCGGTCAAGGTGAATTATTGTATTCTCTGTCGAATTTTGGCACAGCTTACGTTATCATCTTTAAACTCTCATGGAATTTATATTAGACCATTGTCAAAATTTATATTCATCCTGAATTTGAAATTTTTGCCTAGTAGTTTTCTCAGATGGAAGTTTTATGGACACCAAAAAGAAAGTTGGAAATTTTATTGAAAAGGGTATATACACCAAAAATGAAGTTCGCCACGAAATATTTTTGGCTTAGCCGGGATTTGAACCCGGATCTCCCGATTTTTCCTCCGATTCTTCTCCCAATTTTTTATCTCGATTTTTCTCCGGCTTTCATGGCGAACTTTATCCGTAGTGTATATAACTTTGCACCCGTGCGCATGATTGCTTACATTACTAAGTCGCTCGTTTCATGCAGTGCTTTGTTGAAAAGGGCATTGCTCTATAACCCCGGAAGTTTGATGATGATAGCGTAAGTGTGGAACAAGTAAAATGTCTCGAAAAAATACAGAATACGATCGTTGAACCACTGTTCAATTTACTGACGCATTGTTCGTTTAATTCTAATGATAATATCATGAGAATTTCATGGTATATTGAGTAGTATATCAGCATGAGCAGTGAAATGATATTAAAAATACAAAATTTTGCCCCCTTTGAGGTAAAATTATCATATTTTAAGCATATGAAAAAATTCACAATGGTCTTCTCTATTGGCTCAAAATAATTTCAGATCATAGCACAAGTGTAACTTGAAGTAGTAAGTGGGAATTCTCTACGTTCTTGTACAATGAAGAATGCAAGTACTACTTGGCGTATGGATTTTTAACTTCCGAAAACATGAAGAGAAGTAATCTTTAATCTTTACCTGCTGCGTTGTACCACGATGCTCTACTGTGCGATTTATCAGCTACAATTGTGTTTAGCGGTGCCGTTTGCTCTGAGATATCTCTGGATTAGACACGGAAAAGAGATTTCGATAAAGCTACCAGCCTCCGTTCTAACAGTGATGATCGCGTTACTCCACACTTCCCTGTTTATAAGTAGGTAGACAGGTATTACAAAACGTCCCAATGACTTGACTTTGGACCGCAAGCCCTGCATAAGTAACTTTTCTAACGATAACACCTTAGGTCAATAATCACGAGAGGCACTTTACCATTGATACTATTGTCACCTTCTACATATATCATCGATCATGTCTATTTTAGATCCCATAGTAATCGGTGAAGAAATTGTGTAAGGAATAACAGTTGTTGGCCAAGTCTGAATGTGGGCCAACGTTTTCCCCCTTATCCTTGTCACCAATTGCACGGATATTTAGGTTCTATGAAGTCAATGCCGAACTTTTTTCCGGTACTCTGGTTTATTTCACATTGTATGGATGATCGATAGTTTCTTAGATGGATTCGGTTATAGTATTCTTCGGATTTGGGAACGTCTATGCGAGAGGAACTTCCTAAGTTTGTCCCTTGTTATGCTGTTCCTTATCATAAATAACTCTAAGGGTAAGGTTTCTAGTAAATAAGAGTTGAAAAGATCTTTCGCATCTGAAATTTCTGCCACTTTTTACCCATTTCATTTTAAGGAGGATAAAACAGTGGTATTTCGATTGGATTTTTCAGGCAAAATAAATATTTACGCGCTACTTAACAGGTTAAAGGATGTTTTTGTTGCTTTCATTGGAAAATATTACATAGGTATTGTCCCAGATGAAGAATGTTTCTATTTTGCTTGCAGATAAATGCTGGGAATGATTTACTCTACACAATTCAAAGTTTAAAGCCGATAGCGTAAGTCTGAAGCATGTAATGCAGGCAAGAAAAAAGAGAAAATGCGATTAGATAAAACTGATACGCCAATAACATGTAAAGAGGAGTTTTTGTATGAGTCTAAGAACTCCTTGGTCCAGAGATTTATTTTTTAACGATAATTTCACAAAGGGATTGAGAGCATGAATAATTTTTATTGAAGGAAAAGGGTGCATTAAGGAAAGGGAGTTCCATTGTCTCTCAGTCTTGTATCTTATAATCAAATACAATTGTTCTCATTATTCCAGCTAATAATTCCTTTGTAATATTTCACTAATATGTGTTTAGGTCCGTATTTTATAATCGCTAAATTATTATTCACCAAGTCCCAGGAAAATCCAACGAGTTATCTTTCTGATCTGTGATAAATGATATATCTCTGTTATTTTATCTTCGATTGAAATGCTATCTCTTGATCGAGGTAAAGAATCCCATCAAAAATGTTTTTCCTTAATTAATTCTTCTTTGTCTTGGAAACTCTTAATTAATTCATATTGGTGGATGATAACACCCCTCAATTGTGGAGTTTGTAGTACGGGCGAGTCTTTTTTCATTCTTCCTGAAACGGTAACTGTTGATTTGATCACTCATTGTGCTCGCACTACAAGGAACACGGCGCGCCGTCGTGACGGTGTGATTCGTAATATGCTCTATGTAAACCTCTCTTAACCTGTAGAATACATTTAATTAAGAAATGAATACGCAAGTATTTGAAAGGGTGTATTAGTACCAGTAAAAAATCCCCGATGCCTTGACAAGTGCGTGAGTACCTAATTAGATAAGCCAAACCAAGCGGTCGACTGCCCCCACTCCTTAATTCCAAAGTTCAAAAATTTAAGTAAGTTCCAAAAGTTCAAAAATTCAACCAACTCTCCGTTCCGCCAATCAGCGCACGCCTAATTATCATTCGCTAATGGACCAGATATGGTGAAAATAATCTTTGCAGATTAATCAGTAGCGGAAAAGGCTATTATTAGCGTTAGTGACACCGTTCTCCCTAATGATTACCAAGAGCGGAAAAACTGGCACGTAGGCATTCCGACAAATCACGATGGAAGCTTAATGTATCATTTTCGCAATGAATCACTGTATTAAAAGTTGTACGGTTCTTCCATCGAGTTAAAATCACCATTTTCACAGGCATTTTGGAGCGTAATATTAGCTTCTGAGCATGAAAGACGAAACACTAGCATCAATAAAATTTTACAATCTGGAAGACAAAAGAGTTTTCAAATTTTCAAACATACCGCAAAAGCCTCCTTACCAATATACATTTGAGTGAGTACATGTTGAACTTCCGGCTTCGAAAGTTTCATGGAAACTAAAATTGAATAACTTTTCATAGCATCCTCCATTTTAGGCGTTATATCTAGATAATTGGGGCTATTACGTACACACCTATCGTTTCGTCTGAATGAAGTCAAGGATATGGAATCACGCGGTTCCTCGCTTATAGAAGGGAGGCCTGGAGCAATTTTTTTGTGTCCATTGTTGCTATGTTGCTGTAGCCACGCCCCTCCAACCTATCCTTCCTCGCTAAGGTCAATCTCATATCGGCATCTCTACTTATAGTCTGCCCTTCCTTCACCATTTAGATAATCATATAGATTGATGCATTCGCGTGACCGAAAATGGACGTCTTAGCATACGCCAAGTCATCGCTAACCAATGAATATTAGATAATTGATTTTTACTGGATTCATTAATTAATGACGATAGAAAATTATTTATTACCATTCTTTAAAACTATTTTCATGATTATAAATGACGTATAGTGATATTGCGTCTAAACTGATAATTTATGCACCGATGCAAATTATTTTCTAAGAATCAAATGATTATATAAACGTATTTTTTACGAAATTTGTTGTTCACTAAAACTATCTATGCTATTTCAATATTTTATTATTTCCATTCTTTTTGCAAATGCCGTACACTGAGGTATGAATTTGTGGTAGTTTCTGCCAATGTGATTTTTATTTGTTGTAGCTGAAGTAAGTGTAAAATGAAGTAACTCTAAAATAAACTTTTGGATTTAAACTTTGTTTTTCTATGATTACCCACTTTTCATCTTGAAATTAATTAAGCGTCCCATTTAATAGGGTCACCTGTTATTTTCTATAACCACTTGGTTTTACTTGAACGAAGCACTTTCAGAGAGCTTTTTTCGATGGCTCTGTTAATCGAAGCTTTTTCGAATGATGTTCACTTTCGTAATTTCAATGGTGACTCTCCATGACAATGGTTGGCATCAGTAGCTTTTCCCCGTTGGTGAGTGGCCATTGGTCAACTGACTCTTAGTTGTCTATCTTTCGCCAGCCAAAAATTGATAACCATTTATAATCTAAGTCAACTGTCAGCCGTCTTCAATATATGATCAATTTAGACCATCAAAAAATCAATGCCATTTACATTTGCCGGCCTTCGTTAATCTCTATCCGGCCAAAATAAAGGTCATGGGTTCAAGCCCGGCTTGGGTAAAACCTATCTACTCAAGGCAAAGGTGTTCTTGAGTGTGTAGTCCATAATAATATAATGATCGTAATTGGGAAATCTGTGATCTTTAGATACAGTATTATCGATGGTGCTATTGTTAATACTCTTATTATTACTGTTATTATTATTTATTATTACTACTTTATTACTACTGTTACTATTATCATTTTTATGGTTATTAATATTATTCTTATTATAAATACAAGTGTGTTAATTATTTTTACCATCAAATCTTGATTCTCATAGCCGCCGCCTAAGCTACCTTAAGAATGAAATCTCGGAGTTAATGTTTTATGCTGGGGTAAAAAAACAGTTGAAAGTGCATGTTTCACTCGTGAAATGTCTTTTCGAGTGCAGTAGCATCGCCTGAATCCGAACCCAGGGGCTCCAAGACCGAAATCGAACGCTTCCCCCCCCCCAAATCTGTCCAATGAGTCAACTCCCCCCCTCAAAAGGGGTCTCGCCATACAGCTCCCCATCCTTGTTGTGGTATTACGTCCACTGTTGCGCCGTTCTCGCCCAATTCGCGTAATATGTCTCGCGACGGAATGGTGACTCACCGGAGACCCCTCCCCCTGCTGGCGGAAGGGGCAGTGATCGATATTCCAGTGGCTGGAAGGGCCACTCCAGGAAGCAAGCTATGCAGGAGGCGTGATAGTGACTTTATAGGGTGTGCGAATGTACGAAATAATAATATGACATGAAATTAGCTACGTATTTAACTCATTCTAACCCAATGTTGTTTCTGAGTAACTTCAAAAATGTATACATTTTCAGCTCTATTCAGGAAATATTTAAACTAAGTGTTCCTTTGTGTTGTGAAGTATAATGACGAAATATGTAGCCACCGCAATAGTTATGATTGAGTTTAATTTTTTCTCGTTTTTAAAACGAGAAGCCTGGAAATTTAAATTATTCTAGAAGCGGCTCTGAGTTAGAAAGGGTTAACATTGGATGAAATCTCCTCCGGTTTTTCACCGGATAAAGGCCGACGTTTCGATTAGAAAATCCCTCAGTTTTAACCCTGACCACGATGAGGGAGTTTCTCATCGAAATTTTGACCTTAAGAAGCATGCCTGTGCTGGACCCCTTCTTACGGCGGTGGACGGTCACCACCAGAGGGCGCCAGCGCTATGCACGGGGGGGACAACGGGAGGGTCTGGGGGGTGGGGGTGGAAAATAATAAATATATTTTGAAACTTTAATCCTTACCCTATTGAGATTGAATTGAATCTTACTAGATTGAATTATATTAATTTAAATTATTTTTTTTCTCCGGACTGATTGCTTTCTGCTTTATAATGAGACATCATTGAAATCAAATTAGCTGATCATTGGTTCTGACTGTAAAATTTGTCAGTTTCGGAGACCGCCAAAGATTTCCAGGCTGTAGGGCGCCCCGGGATACGTCCCGGTGTCCCGGCGGCCCAGCACGGGCCTTTTAAGAGGTTTCTCATCCTAACGGCTGTTTAATTCCAACGTTTCGATTAGAAACTCCCAAAGTTTTAGCCCTGACGGCGATGAGGGAGTTTCTCATCGAAATGTTGGCCTTAAACAGCTTTACACGGGGCCAAGCCCGAGAATATTTTAGCTATAGTATTCGCTGGGAAAGCCTGTGATACTTTATTATTTTATTGAGCATTAATTCTCTATTTATACTGAGCTTTAACCGTTGCATTCGCGATTTTCATCCAGAATAATCTACAAAGTATGCTGGTATTTATGGAAGCAGTACACACATTTTTGGCATGATTTCTGAAATCAGATGATGAATGAAGTATATGTTACTATAATGAAATTTGTCGAGACGATGCAAACCAATCCCCCTTAACCTCCCCTCCATACCTTCCGCTCCACTCTAACACCCTTTCTGACACTTACTCAGGGGTGCCGAGTTATAAAAAATATTGGGGGTGCCCATAGCGGGGGTTTTGCCCCGGGAAATGTCATAAATGGTTTTAAAGCCTTTTAGAAGAGTCGTATGTTCAACATTAGAACCCTGAAAACTCGACTCTCGATAGCACTCCGGGGAAAATCGACAATCCTGACACATTTTTTCCTCGCCCCCAAAACGAATTTTTGAGGGGGCTCAGCCCCCTCGCACTCCCTATATATATCGGAACCGGTTGCGTCAATAAATTATCGTAAAACCTCCCATTCCCTTTCCTTTCTCAGCTACGAGGGTAAGGCAAATATTATCCGCGGTGTAGTTATAAAATATTATGCATGTGATACTATAATACTGCCATAGAACTTAATATAAAATTCTTAGGCAAAACCGTGAATAATTTTCAAACAATGTGCCACTTCGTCAATAGTTACTCGTCTGTCTAAGAGAATCATTTCACGTGAACGCTCAATGTTTTCTTCATTTGTGGCGGTAAACGTTCGTCGAGCTTCTTAATCTTTCTTAACACTTGAGCGACCATTTTGGAATTTTTCAATACATTCATAGACACTCCGTAGTGGCAGAACACTGTTCCCATACTGTACCGAAAGTCTTCGACGAATTTCGGCAACTGATAAGCCTTCCGACCACAAAAAACGGATCCCTGAGCATTGCTCTTCTTTGGTGCTAACAGAAAGCGGAGCATCTATGATTAAAATCCCGACAGCCTTAACGAAACTAACCTAACAGCTTGAAACTTGCAAAGACATAACAACAAATTAAAAAAGAATGTGTCATCAACGTAAAATGACAGTACTACCAAAATAAACAAAGATATAATTAAAATGCGGATAATAATTGACTTGCCCTCGTATCATGAAGGAGTTCCATCATGTTTCGCCTGGCACTATTGAATTAATCCGTGACGTTTTTCTGAGTCTGAGACGTGGGTAAAACATGTGATATGCTTGAGGTGGCCTCATGCGCATAATGAGGAAAAACGCTAACCTAGAGAAATGAAATCCTGTTCGCTTCATCTTCGGTTGATTTCATTGCTAAATTTCGATTTTAGTCGAACAGCATGTGGAGTAGAATGATTTTTAAAAGGAAAACATATAGTTTAAAGTGAAGATTGCGGATTCCAGTCAATGACCTCATCTTCCAAGCATGCCTTTCACCGTCCGCACCCAACCATCTGCATCCCCCTCCTCCCACTGTTTGTCCAACCAGCACCCATAGAGTGCACACTCGCTGGCTGGCCGCCAAAACGAAAAAGAGCGGAGCAAAAACATCGTAACGATCCGACGAGTTAAGTCCCGCAGCGAATCGAACGCTGAGCAAGTCTCTTTCATATATCTGCGAAGCGAGATGGAATGCTGCCGTGATTGTGTCCGGATGCGCTGCGGAGATATGAAAGGCGAATTGAACAAGGCGTGTGGAGAGAACATTAGCATACGTTTTGCAGAGGTTTCTTGAATTTTAAAGAAGATACCATGCACTCACCGAGTAAAATCATGCTGCATCAGTGGCGGATACGAAAAAAACCTCAAGGGGAGAGCGCAAAACATATCTTGAGCTACCTTTGCTTTTATCGTAATAAAAAATATTCAAGTCACATGCCAACTTGAAGAAAGTTATATTCAAACTGATTATACACGTATACAAGACAATACCATCCTATCATACAAAAAGTTAAATAATAAAGTTATGATTAAAAAGTGTGTCTGCAATGTTCGCCATTGCGGGCGGCACTGTAAGGGGGGGGGGGGTGAAGCGCCCCTTGCGCCCCTCATATGTATTCGCCACTGAACTGCATGTAAAATAAATATTTTTAGAAATTATTTTCAGGTTTACTTCCGCCTTTCTTTCGTTACATTGCTTCGTAGGCTAAAAGCTCCTGTGGTAACTTTTTAAGAATCTTTTTCCATGACAAAGAAAATACGCTAGTTATTTGAAGTTTACGCGAGGTTGGATAACGTTTTCATGTGCTCAGCCGGTTTAGAGGATCCATGGGATTCAGCGAATGGAATTCATCCATCTCGTAGATAGAAAAAAATCACTCCAATTTCATTTAAAGTAATCCATTTAAAACCCCTTTTTCACCCGAGTAGCATCACTTAGTGCACTGTGGCGAAGTTCGGGACATGCCTACGTAAGACTGTCCCACAGGTCGTGTGTCATTTTTGACCCCTAAGTTTAGTAACTTAGCCTCAAGCAATATTCATGAAAATTGGCCTACTTATAGGGAAAGGTCCTAAGTTTTGTCGAGTCCAAGCAAAATTTTATAATTTTGACCTTTTGACCTCACAATGTTGGTCCAAACCAAAATTTTGAATTTGCCTTACGGCGTTTCAACGTTTAAAAATCGAGATAGAAAAAAGTCTGAACTTTATTGACAAAGATGTCAATTCTTAGGTTCTCGGGCACAATAAAACCGAAAATAACACTTTTATTTACGAAAATGCAACCGTTGACCCAGTAAGATCACAGTCGAGGTCATAGAGGTGGCATACCAACAAAGGTGTCGATTCATAGGTTTTAAAGGGTGTCATAGTCGGTTTTGCAGTTCGTAGATTGGTATCGTTGATTTTTTGACCTCCGAAGGTCATAACGGGGGTCATTACATATATATGGGGTTAGAGTATTAAGCATGTAATTGTAGTGTTTCCTTCTTCTCACCAAAGTAATGAGCGTAGACAGTTATGTCCACATCGTTCCCGAAAATTTTGGTGCAATGTTTCATATGGGAAAAATATATTGAGTCATGACCCAAAACGTTCTTTTCTTTACTTTTGGTTCCGTACATATTCTGTGAATTGTGACGGTGAAATGCCCTTTTTGGCCATTTCCTCTTTTCACACACCTTTTTCAACTTTCAATCGGGACCTTCTACTTGCCTCTACATAAAATTTCGATTAGCATGAGCTTCAACCTCGAGCATAATTCACTCGTCCCAGTGTCGCGCGGCAGACACGCAAATTCAACGGGATATCGCTCTAATTTCATCAAACCTCTCGAAACAATCCGTTTTCGATGCTTGGGAGCAAACAAACAGTTACATTCCCCGCCCATTTTTCCTTGGAATCATTTTCCTTTGGAGCATTGTCCACTAAAATAATCATTATACTTTCACTATGACTATCGTTCAGAGACAAAATTATTTACGGGGCTTGAGTAAAATCAATATCGCGAGTTCGTACCGATTTAAAATGAATTAATTAGTGTATTCTAAAAAGCAAGTAATCGATTTGGATACTCCTATTTTCAAAAATAGCAATTATATAGTGTATGTACATTGTTGAATTTAGCATTACGCAATTCACTCGGTTGGCCAAATATTTCTTGCAGAAGGTGGGTAGTCCCGGTATATTGAAATTTTTGAAATCGACCTGTTTTCCTCCTAAAGATGATATCTTGTGTAAGCCATGTCTTAATTATTATCGCTGATTGTCCTTTTAAAATGCCGATTAGTAAATTCGTATTATGACAGGCAGAATTTTTTTACTCTGTCCTTGTGGTGATCAAGCAATCATTCACGACTGGATTAAATATATCGAGATTTTTACGTCGATAAAAATTTTTTTACGGGGAATTTAAGTTTTAAAAGCATTGATACTTGAGTAACTTTTATCTTTGAAAATACGGCGAAATATTTTCCTCCAAAATAAGGAAAAAGGAGGGAGACCTAAATGAATCTATTTAAGATAAATACGTTTATGGTAAATTTACTACAGATGATGACATCTTCAAATGAATTTACCGTAAATTTTCTTGGTACATTTAAATTTTATATTATATTTTCCAAAGGTTTCCGATTTGTTGTTTATGTTTCTCTGTATCCTGTAATCCAATGGCTTCCTTCCACCTCACCAAAGATTTTTATCAGTTTTCACTTTCAGACGTTATTCCATATTCAATTCAACCATTTGGGTAACGCTGTAGAGGAAAATGGTTACAGCAGTAAGGATATAAAGAAGAGAATTGCAATAGCAAAGGAGGAGTTCATGAACAGGAAGGAGCTGATGAGAGGAACGTTATGTAGCAGTTACAAGAAAAGATTAGTGAAGAGTTTGATCTGGAGTATAGCGCTTTCCGGTGTAGAAATTTAGACACATAGGAAGGAGGATGAGAGAAAGCTGGAGGCGTTCGAGATATGGGTGTGGAGAAGAATGGAGAAGGTGAAATGGACGGAGAGGAGGAGGAGCGACGAAGTACTGGACATTGTGGGTGAGGAGAGGCAGCTTGTTGGTGAGATGTGAAGAATAAAGAAGGTATGGATGGAGGGAGCACTTAGCGGGTAGGGAATGTTGAAAACAGTGTTAGAGGTTGAATGTTGAGTAAACGAGGGAGAAGTAGGAAGAGATGGGATATTTTTGAACATTTAGATAGAATGAAAGGGAGAGGGCCTTATTTTGAATTGAAGAGGGAAGTCCATAAGGGGAGGGGAGGCTCACACAATACTTCTTAAAGACTCCATGCAAGCATGCCTTTATCGGTAGACTACTTAAATAATAATAATAATTTCATATTCCATCAAGTCTTCGAGTTTTGGTAAAGATCCTTCGTCTCGGGCGAGTCTCTCTAAGCCGTGGCGTCCTGAACGGAAGTATCGCCTCTTTTCTTCCGAACCCGCCCAAAGTCCATGAATGCCTTTGTAACGGCTTCATTAAAAATACAGGGCGTGGGGGATTTCCCGCGCCCCTTCGCCCTCGGGGCGGAATATATTGGCAGTCACGAGCCAAGGGTGACGTGTTCCACATCTGGCGCCATAGCCTGAGCCACCAACGTATGGGGGTCGTTCTCAAAGACCCTAAATCACAGTTCGTTAAAAGATTATTAAAGGCGAAAAAAACTCACACATTTAGTCATTTTCTTTAAGATTTTAAAAACGTAGAAGTTAAAAAAAAAAACAAAAGTTAAAATTAAATATAAAAGTAAAAAAACATAAAAAGCGGAATATAATTACTCTATAACGTAATTATGCAATATCAATATTAGTATTATTATATCTCTCGCTGGTCATCAGTGCGGTTATCACGTAAGGTAGGTCGTCACACATTTAACTGAATTTGACGACCTAAGTTAGGTTGTCTTCTCCTTGGCATTGTATATAATCCAAACAAAGAAAGTACTTGCGCACTTAGCGGTAAATAGTGTTGCTATGTCGTGCAACATAAATGAATGACTGTTTTAAAATAAGCAATAAATGCTCAGTAACGAAATTAGCCTGAAGTAAGTGAAGAAAGTTTTTGTGCACTAAATTTTTGTGAATAAATAATGACAAATGAATTTTTATCGACTAAATCATAGGTTTTATTTTGCGAATAAACTTATTTCTTTTCATTAGTTGCTGATGTCGTTAGACTTCCGGTCCATTTACTTGCACCACTAAATAATTCTTGTTATTAAAAAAATATTTTTTCTCCTGAAGGTTCCCGGTTGATTGATCGTGTTTCTCTATACTTTGGCAAAATTCAACGGCTATTTTCTACCACAGAAAAGGTTATTTTTTCTATCTTAAGTTCAAAATATTCAATCCATACAAATACTTCCGAGACGATCAACTTCCAAGAACTGGGTTCTTTCTCTTCGACGGTTCCCTAACGAGGAAGTAAATAACTAATAAACATGCGAGCCCGAATTGCGATACAAAAGACTTGCTGTGAGGCAATAACGCACGTGCCATGAGTTCACGACGTCATCGACTCAACTGAGAAAGGGTTCATTAACTCGCCCATGAAGATCCACTGATTGAGAGAAAGAATCGATAACAAGACAATAAACAAAAAATATGGAAGACCTTGACAAATAAATAAAAAGACAAAAAAATGACAGTCCTTGCGGACTGACTGTTAGTATTTCTTTGGCGTAAATTGTGGAAGAGTTTTTTCGCGTATGAATTTTTCCCCAATATATTCTGATTCGCAATAAAAAGTCGTTTTCAAAAAGACTTATATTAATTATTTGCATTTGATAAACTGCCATAAACTTCAGCATTAGAGAATGAATATTATACACTTACTAAAAATGTATGCATAAACGGCATCAACACGATAAGTATGACAACAAATGATTTCGAGTAACAAATAGTCACCATACAAGTTGTGTGGCTGTAAGGAAGTGAGGCTCTCGCCGTGATATCGCACTCTATCGACTCCAGTGGCGGATTTAGGGGGGATCACAGGGGTCATGACCCCCCAAATTTTATCAAATATTTTTAATTTTTATTAGTTTAATAGTTTTTGTATCTTTGTAGAGGAATTAATCAACCCGATATTTGATGCTAAATCCATCCCTGATCGACTCATCTACGAAAGGGTTTAGGCCGTCGATTTTTTGCCTCGAATAGATCGAGAAGTAGGCGACAGATCGACAAGCAAACAAAATATGTGCCCCTTTTATTTTCCACTCGAGCTTTATTTTAACTCGAGCTCGATCCGCAATAAAGGAAAATAGCAAACGATCCCGTTCTGGCGATAGGCTAGAAAATAGATTTAAATAAACTTAGAAAAGCGTGATCAGCTCCACCTGATAACTTGGTAACATCGAAAAAAGTTTATTTTATTTTAACTATGAACCAAGACAGCCCGTATAAAGAAGTAAAATGCGCCTGGAAATAATTTCGCGTGCATCTATAGTACTGCTTGACATTTTTTTCATGTGATTAAAATATAATTTTATACAGTGAACTAGACGTCATAGAGACGAAATTGAAATAAAAAATTATGCCACCTAGTCTCAATTTTTTACAATACAGGTGGCTAAACTAAAGAGATGTAAATGGGTATCAAAGCTCATTAAATATATCTACGTATACTTAATCAACGTATACTTTCATCATTGATGAAAGATCAAAGATCATATCTCTCTTATGATATTTCCGTCTCATATCGTCCTCTCTGGGTCATTCGCGTTCGGGAGATAGCCAGTGATGATTGGTCACGCGCTGCTTGATTGGATTCAAGGACGAATAGGTGCACTTTAACACTTCATATTATTCAAATCCTAAGTATCATTCGCCCAATCGTAATTAAACTCAACTCGAGTAATGACCCATCGGATATATTTCCTTAGAAGGCATTTCATTTAGTTGAGTTTACCTTTATTATTTGCACTATTGTGGATAAAATACACCGATTATTTCCCAAAGAGTTCCTTATTTATTACCATGCATTTAAAGTTATCTCGAATATTCGTCAATTGCTCAGCAATTTTCGAAACCATCTCACGCCCCCCTCGCAAATAAGGCGAAAAATTAAGTTTTGACCCAAATTGATGAGTTTTTTTCTAGATTGGGCTGGTTTAATTGGCAAACTTAATCAAAAACTAAACAAAGAGGACTCGATAAATTATTATATCTTAAGCGGAAGGAAAGGACAATTTTATCTGAGGCTTTATCTCACACTTGTGTTATTTAATACATCCGCGTAATTTTAATGGAAATAATTGATATGCGACCTTATTTTTCAAATACAACATGTTGATAATTATGTGATGATAATACCAAACGATAACGCCAAGTCCAAATGAAGTTCAAAGCTTTCTTTGGTTTTGATAATAATTAAGAAATAATTTTTCGTGCTTATATAGTATTACAGGACAGATTTTTTCATATGCATAAAAAATATCATTTTTTAAACTAGACGTCATAGATACGAAATTAAAATAAAATAATACCACCTAGTCACACCTATCTGTAACTACAGATGGTGAAACTAAAGGAATGTAAGTGTGTATCATGATCACATTATTACATCATGAAAATCTAAAACGTGGGATTTTTCCTTTGTATTTCATGAAGTTAGCGAAAAAAGAGCCAAATTTAACTTGATATCATACAGAAAATAATGGGATGATTATCCTCTACAGCACGGCGCAATGACCGTCGCAACCGAATTACTATATTAATGCAGTGCATCCTGTTCATACTCCTCCTCACTAGGTGGGAGTGTGACAGTTGAATTGGAATCAAAACACCAAGACTAATACACAGAAAAAGAAAAAATACAGACCCTGTAAATCCTACCCCCGTAGCCCTGAAATATCCATAGAGAATCATTCGAGCAATCTTAGCTGTAACCCAGTAGCACCGACTTTCAGCGGCTCTCAACAGAGGCCTAAGAACATTGCAAAAATTTCTTACCTTTTATGTATGTCTGACGACTCAAACTATTGCCCAATGTACACAATATTTATTTCAAGATTAAATCTTTTTAACGAAGATGTTGAGCGACGCTACTGATATTTGATGCCTACAATCCAGGAAAATTTAGCCTCAATCGCTAGACAAGCTTTGCTGTTGAAATCCATCGATTCCGCTTTCATTTGGTGAAAATTCATGCTGAATGAACATATACAATATTTACAAAAAATTCAAAGATTTTTATTCGGCACAACGCGTTTTGACGGAGAGTCCAAAGTTTTTACAGGACTTCTTAATTCTTAAAAGATAAAATCATTTTTTGGGTCCTATATGATCGTTCGTTATTTTGTGTAATGGCTTAAGTGCTTTGTATCACACGTTTAATAAACACTTTCTGATCGTAACTCTCTCAGCGAATTGGGAAAATATCTTTGAGGATTACTTCCCTCGTCTAACCACATACCAGATGCTGAGTTCGGACCGTTTTAATGACTGTAACTCACTTACCGATATGTTTTGCCAATTAATTTTCATGAGAGGCTAGGGATTCCTCAAAATGTCGCGGAAAATGCTTCGTTTTTAGAGCTTTAAACCGATAAAAAATCACTCCGCTTGCCTCCAAAGATATACAAAGTGTACAAATACCTAATCAAAGGTTAGTTTGAAAGTTATTTCGCCCCGTCAATGTTTTGTGAGCTTTGGGAAATGGAACCCTCTTTTCCGTGTAAGAATTTATCCCTTCGTCTGCTAAAGTTTACTTTCCCCTCTCCTCTTGTAGCTAGGGTTCCTCCCTCCTTCTATCCCAAACGATCCTGTTATCCCTCCTCGTCCCCCTCCAACAACAACTTCCATCTCTGTCCCCTGCCTACCTTACTCTCCAGGGGAGAGTCTAAAAGATACACGCTCCAAAACTCTCATCTTTGGAGTAAATACAAAAATAAATCTCTTGGTTGCTGCACTACGACCAAAAGATCGGACCAACAACTAAAACCATTCTACTTGCATTCAAAGACATTCGAATTTAAAAATACCTCAACAAAGTTTAGTTGGTAGCAGTGGCGGATCCAGAGAGGGGGGTATCCAATTTACACGAGATAAAATGGTAATTTTTTTCGGACGCCCACCACTGCTGGGAGGTTATCCCCTTGGTCTCCCACCTGTCCACCTTGTCTCTATCATAGATCCGCTACTGGCTGATATGCACGTTTGTCATTATTTCAATAAAGAAACTAGCTTTGCGTACATGGGAAATCCAACTTCAACCCATAACACAAGATCAATAAAATTTTAATGGACAATCGATACCAAATGGTTATCAGTAGTTGACAGCATTCGATTGTCGTTGATTATTATGTAAGAATTGCAGTGGATAATCATCGACTGGGATAATCCGTTAATGCCTGCTTATCGCTGAAGGTCGAAAGGCCTTCACGTCGTTGAGATGGAGTATCATCAAATGTCATTTTTTGGTGATCGAAGTCTTGTTACTAGCCATCGACAAGCCAGTTACCACTGAGAATCGGTTGACAATGCATCTAAAAGGTGTTAAGGTGCGTTTAAACTGTGTAACATGTTATATAAATATGTTATATGTAACAAGGGTGCTTGTAACGTTTGTTTTATATTAGGAGTCCAGCGAAGCGAAAAATGTACAAATAAAATGTTATAGTTTCAGTCGCTACGCTAAAAGTTTCGTTCATTTTCACCTTCGCATCATGCGTTTTCTTTCTGTTCTTGTAATCTTCTGCTAAGGGATAGCAGCCGTTTCTCTCTGTATGACTCTATGAGCCGAAATGCTTCTGTCTGCTGCCACTCAACCATTGTAGACTTTATTTCAAAGCGATATAGCACTCACTAAACAGCTCAACTGCTCACGGCAACTAGCCCACCCGTCACCTGGCTTTCACCTCCATGCGCTTCACCTCTCTTCTGTAACATGTTACACGTTTTTCCCATTTCGAAACAAAAAACTTTTTGTAAAACACGAATTTTTCATGTAACATGTTGCACGGACTTGTAACTTTTTCGTAAAACATGTCACATGTAACATGTTTCTATAACATGTTACACAGTGTAAACGCACCTTTAAAAATTCATAGCTGCCGTAAGCATAACATTTCACCTATAGTCGAGTAGCTTACTTCACTGTATTCGAGTGACCGTGCAGAGGGGTAGAATGTTGTCTATCCTGTTTTTGTAAAAGCCCTTTCTAGATATTACGTCTCGTCCTGTCTCCCATTCCTCATTTATAGGCCTCAGTCGTATTCCCCATTCCTTCCCATAATTCAATCTTTCTCTCTCTCTCTTTTCCATTCCATCTCCGTGCGTCGCTTGTTCCCCCTTGCGCCCGCCCCCCCGAACTGGCGCCGTCCCTCCCCTTAAACCTCCGTCGCCCCCTTTGCCGACGGAGTTCCGCGTGGAGCGGCGGCAACCTCCGCAGTGAGAGTAGTGCGCTCGAAGAAAGTTCTCGGGCGGGGGATCGATAAAGAAGCTCTCCCATTGGTGTTCTCGCCGGCTAGGGGAGGAGGGATGTGGAACAGCAGGCTCGACTCGCTACACACTCTTGGTGGCATTCCATCCGAATCGTTTCGGTAAACTGGGTGACGATGAGTCGGAAGGAAGGGAAATGCAAGAGAAAGGGTGAGGCGGATTACCGGAGTGAGAAAGGACATGTGTAGGGACCCGGGGCGAAGAAATGTATCCATATTGACTATCTCATTAACATGCTCATCCTAAATGACTTTCCCAAGTTCTCACTCTGGCCAAAACCTAGCGAAACATCTAGGTCCAGTTAAAATCAATAAATTTTCTCTGAATAATTCATAATTTTCAATGAAATGAGAGAATTGTTTACTTTATCAGGTGTTTATGTCGGCATAACTTGCATTTCAATTTTAAGACCTACATTCCAAGATTCAAATTTAATGTTAAATAATTTAAATGTAAAATTACTTAATAACAATTCAGAATAAACATTCACTCTCTCCCCGACAATTTTCTTCATCAGCCCTTCAAGTCTATTGTTATAGCCGTTACAGTTTTTTAATCATAGGTTTTCATCTGAGTTCCCAATTCTGCCACTTTTCTCACAATTCACGCGGTCAATCCATTTGATTTTTATCACTCTTCTCACAATATTTCTAATACTTCTACTACCCTTATTTTGTTCGATGATGACATCGCCTCTGCCTTACAGCATTGAAGAAATGTGCTCTAGAAGTAAGTAGCTATTAACGTAATACTTTTATCTCTATTCCTTTTTTTATTAACCCTTAATGCCAGTTTGATGCGTATCACGCGTGTATCTGGGGAAGCATCATCTCGGGGGTAAGGAAAACACGCTCACTAACCAGTGTGGAACAACATGCTGTAGGGACTAATAACACTTCCCTGGAACTTGTGGATAAAATGAGTGTCTAACTAACGACGTTTAGGCGTACACAAATCCAACGGTACCGTTTTCTTTCAACCGGCATTTAAGGTCGATGAAATAGAAATAATTAAATTTTATGAGAAAAGTCGAGCATTTCTATTTAGGTTTTCGAAGGATTAACTACTCAATCATTCTCACAGATTACTTCACCGATATTGCCATTATATATAAATATTTAATACATTTCAGGACGTCTCTATTGATAATAATATGGAAAATATGTATTTTATGATGACGGAATATTTTTTATCCTAATTAATAGCAAAGTTTTGTACGAAAAAAAATATTTTCCGGAAAAAGGACATTTTTATTGTTGGAATGATTTTTTCCACATGAATAGCAAATTTTTTTTATCAAGAATAAATAATATTAATTAAAAAAATACATGAATATGACAGAAGATTAAAAATTGTATTAAATAATTGAATAGATGAAACATCTCCGATGTAATCATGGAGATGAGGAAAATTCCCTACTAGTGACAAAAAAATTGAAAAAGAAAGAAGTACGATTATTCACTAGACTATGGAAAGTATACAGTTCCAAAGAAAGCAAAAATTAAGAATGGAAAATAAATTCCAAAGTTTTTTCCCAAAGGGATATTGAAGTGAATAACTTGGAAACTGGGCCATGATATAATGAGCTAAAAGTTTCCTTTTGACTTTCGAACTTCGTGGGATACTTTATTTAAGAGTTATGAAAGTTATTCGCTGATAACTTAAGTCAAGCATAAACCGAAGCTTATATATGTAGATAAAAAGAATCCGTGGGAAAATATACAAAAAGTATTTCATAGGATCAGCTCAAATAACGTACACTCCGCTACGGCATGAACTCTCCTTATCACTTCGCCTAACGGAGCGTGAAATCTGAGGTTATCAAAATGTTTACATATTCTTCGCAGACAATCTTGTTTAACTTGCTGTTCCTATTCTTGAAAATTTAGGGTAGTTAAAATTATATGTTGATATAGAGGTATTACAACATCAAATTTACATATGTACAATTACTTCATAAATTATTCCTTCGAAGATTTTTAAATTTGGATTACCATTACAATTTAGGCAAATATTTTGGCCACAATCAAAGATTCCATGATGGCCTAAGGATTATGGACTGTTACCACACTTTCATCACTACTCCAGTAAGTAGTTATTTGAATACATAACTCTACGTATTCCAAAGCTATTCAGGGAAAATTTCAAGATGACAAGGAAGCGGTGCGTCACCAAAATATCACTCGGTAGGAATTTTCGAGACCAGTCTTCTCGGAGTAGAAGAATGGGTTCAGTGATGCACGTTCCGCCTCACGGACCGCCGAAATGACGGCACTGCATCACTGATCCATCGCTTCCTCGCCTCATGCACCGATTTCATTTCCACTCGAATGATCTTCATTTCGTCAAACGCAAGGGCGAAGTAAGGACGAGGGATAACAGGCGAATAGAGTGGAACTCTGGTGAGAAGTGAGTTTCCGAATGAAGAAGTGAGGATGGAAGATATAGTGTTAATAATATACGACCGATTTTAACCTTCAGCCTGTAATTTATTACTTTTCGATCTTATTTTTCTTTACCAAGTTCCGTGCACGTTCCTCAATGTTTAGGGAAGACTTTTTTTGCTTGCAAATCCAAAGAAAGAAAGAGAACTCATTTCAAATTGCAATGACAATAACCAATTAATAAAAAAACTCAACCGTGAAATCACGTTTCCGTTATTTTTAATAAGTTCATTGACCAGAACCCGCCTTTTAATTCTTCGTTGAAATTCTTCAGAATCACTTGAAAAAGCGACCACTATCAGTGGGGAAACATAGGGGGCCATCCATACATAGGCGCAGCGACATAGCCCAAAAAGTTTTTTTAACTAACAGAAATCGCCGTTTCAATGGCTTGATAAGAGCGATAGTGCGGCTAATATTCTCATAGTCGTTACCTCAGTTTTGATAATACTAATATTGTTAATGTAAAAATTAATTCGATTATGTGAATAGTTGTCATGATATATACATATTTATGTAGTTTTTCAGAGATAGTATATACGATATAAGCAATAAAAAGGGTACATCCGTTCATTGCAATGTTCATGCTGTTCAAATACCAAACATTTATAATTGACTGATAACTTCAGGCTTGACTGTGTGAAACCTCTCCATATTGGAAAAGAAGAATAAAACTTTGTAAGGTTCACTTTTGTATTTAATAGGTACGACCCGGGTTTCGTAACTTAGTAACATGAAGATGTAACTACGTTACGAAACCCAGGTCGTGCCTATTTAAATACACAAGTGAACCTAAAAAAGTTTTATTCTTTTATTTCCTATTTAAAATTGATGCCTGTATGTTTTTTTACCACTATTCTTTGTTTTCCCTCTCTCAAACAGCCCCAAATATACTGCCCGCAAACTATTCCTCGTCTACTACAGCGTCCCGGATTTAGTTTTTTTCGCGTCCGAATCTCCTCAGTCGAATTATTCTCTTCACTTGTTTGGCTTCCTCCTCAAGCATTTTGCCCTGCCACCTACCTCTCCATGCCCATGAATCAAAGTCTGGATGATTACCCCCTCTCAGCGAAAAATAACATTCCAGTCCAAATCGCCTTTCCTCGCAATAAAGCCGTCGCGGTTCATCGCTGTGGTGCGAGCGAAGTCATAGAAAAAAACAGTGCGGCTTCCGTTCGAGAGTCGATGCGCCTACAGTAATCACTTTTCGTCCCGTGCATCCTTAACCTTTGTATGAGAAGACAATCGTCGCTTAGAATTATTTTCGCAAACGTAAATTCCCATCATACAAGTATAGTGACTCGATCGGATGACGCTGCTCGAAAAAAATCCCGATCTGGGTAAGATCTACTAATTTTCAGTGGGGTCTGTCCATTCATACTTTCCGAAAATTATTAACGTGAAAGTCTTTATTTTCAGGATAGCGATCAGGATAGTGATCCGTCCCAAAGATATTAAGCAAGTGTTCTGTGAAGCCTAAAGTTTCCAAAAACAATATCCCAAATTAAGGAGAAACAAGGTAGAAGTAGGGACTGGTAGAGTTTTTGAGTACTTACGTGTAAACCTAACTCAATCATAAAAATTACCATTAATGATAATTAACCCCTCAAGCGTGACTTTAAATGCCCGTGGACGTTCTCTCAGCGTGTGCGACACAGCGTTTGTGTCGTCCGATTGCCATGCCTCAAGCGTGTGCGACGCACCCTATGCGTCCGAATGTTTCATTAGGCATTCCTATGTCTTAAGCTTCCATATATGTACTTTTAGTGAGTATATATGTGAGACACATCTGCCTGCTATCGTTCTGTGCCCCTGTGTGGTCTGTGTTTGCGTTCTCGTATTTTTTAGAATATTTTTTTCTAGCTGGTGTCAGGAAAGAAACGCTTCCTCTAGGGTCAGCGTCTGGTTGATGCCAATGAAAGATATCCTTCCACTAAAGCTCTGGTTATGTGCTTTCTTAGCGATTGTATGTGACGTGTGGGGATGCTGAATGCTTTCGTCTCGGGTTCGTTATCATCTGCTTCTCTGCCTCATCGTTTCCTTTCTCTTTCATCGAGGCAATGATAGTGAAGGCATGGTCCGTCCAGGCATTGTCACTCAACGCCTCACGGAGCCTCGAAGACCGGCCAGCATCCCCGCATCTTGGTATCTTATTTACGACGTTGAGGCTAAGGGTTGGGGTGTTTTCATCCCTACGCTTGCTTTGGTGATTTTTTTTATTTTTTTTCGGCCTTGAATCCACTCCATATCTGTACCCCTCTTTAGTTGACCATGGCTTCTAGCTCGCGTGAGTTGTGCGATGAGCAAGTGCTTGACGCTTTGGAAGAAGAGAGCGCAGGATGCTCAGATACTACTTCGGAAATTTCAATTGGATACTCTCTGGATTCCAGTTCCGAAGAGAGCGAAGGACCTTCTCATTTTTCTGTGAATCTTCAAGAAAATAATTGGCAAGAGATCGACAGTGCTGACCCTCCTCAACCTTTTGCGTGTGAATTAGTGGGAAAACAAATATTGCCTGTTCCGTGTATAGATGATCCCATGGCATATTTTGAGTTATTTTTTGATGATGAAATAATTTCAATTATAGTGACTGAGACAAACCGCTACGCAGCACAGTTTCTTGCTCGTGAGAAAGAGAAAATTACAAAGCAAAAAAAGTCGCGCTTCCAAAAGTGGGTCCCCACAACTCCGGGGGAAATAAGGGTGTATTTAGGTTTACTGATGTTGATGGGAATAATTCAGAAACCAAGCCTCAGAATGTATTTTAGCAGAAAGCATTTATTAGAGACTCCATTTTTTCCCAATGTAATGAGTGAGCAAAGATTTTCATTGCTCACCAAATTTCTCCATTTTGTAGATAATACCGATGAGGAATTGGTAAAAAAGGATCCAAAACTGTATAAAATTTTACCAATTAGTGAATATTTGAAAAATAAGTTCCAAAAAGTGAATATACCCGGTAAGGAAATCAGTGTAGATGAGTCTCTGTTGTTGTGGAAAGGTAGACTGTCGTGGAAACAGTATATTCCCATGAAAGCTTCCCGGTTTGGGATAAAATTGTTTGAACTTTGTGACTCCGCAGGGTATTTATGGAATTTTATTATTTACTGTGGCTCAGGGACAAAATTGGGCTGTGAAATCACAAAGGACACAGATCTTTTTTCAACTAAAGTTGTTCTAAGTTTGTGTGAGAAACTATTAGACTCTGGTAGATGTGTTTATATGGACAATTTTTACAGTAGTCCCGATCTTTTCCATAGGTTAGTTCAGAGGACAACAGATGCTGTTGGAACCGTGAAAATCACGCGTAAAGGTATGCCAGTAAACCTCAAAAAGAAACTAAAGAGAGGAGAAATTGTTAGTGCAAAGTGTGGGAAATTGGTTGCTTTGAAGTGGAAGGATAAACGCGATGTTGCATTGCTGACTACAAAGCATTCAGACCAAATGCAACCCGTAAGTCGAAAGGGCGGGCTAGAATGTGTAAACAAGCCTATGTGTGTAACAGAATATAATAAATATATGGGCGGTGTAGATTTAAAAGATCAACTTTTAGAATCGTTCCTGCTGGAAAGAAAAAGGACAAAAGTGTGGTACAAGAAATTATTCAATCACTTAGTTAATACGGCTGTGTTGAACGCGTACATTTTATACCGTAAGGCTGGTAATAGCAAAGATCACCTATCATTCAGAATGAGCTTAGTGAACAAAATAATTGCTAAGTATCATGGGCAGAATTTAGAACAGCGCAAAGGACGGCCCTCGGATATCGATACGGAATGTACGCGATTGACCGGGCAGCATTTTGTTCAACAAAACCCGAAAACTGAGACATTTAAGGTTGGAAGAAGAAAGTGTGTTGTGTGCACAAAAAACGGAAAGAGAAAAGAGACAAGATTTAGATGCAAAAACTGCCCCGGAACACCCTCACTCTGCTTAGAACCCTGTTTTGAGCAGTATCACACGCAGGTCAACTATTAACCACCGGATAAGAGGAGCAGGAAAAAGTTAATGGGTCTGAAAATTGTAAGTACGTGTTCATTATGATAAAATTTAAACAATTATTTATATAATATATTTTTTTGGATTTTTTTTGCATTGTGATAAGATTCAAAAAAATATTTTACTTCATGTCTGCACAAAATCTGAAGTGCCTCTAAATTAAAGCACCCTGGGTGGTTTAAATGCCTACGATTAAAGCACCGTATAGGGACGGAATAGCGAGGACGCATATGCTGTGTCGCACACGCTTGAGGGGTTAACAATAAAAAATCGAATGCAAAAATCGAACGGACTATAGCTATCTCAGATATCGATGGGAGTAACAATAACCTTTGTAATATTTCGCACAAACTAATTCACCCCACCGGTTTCAGCGCCTACTTCGCCTATATCAAGATAAGGAGTTGTACCAATGACAATGGTATTGTAAAAGCCAAAACCGGTAGCGTAAACAGAACTGTGCGGAATATTACAAACATTTTTACGACTCCCATCTAGGCGAAATGCCACAAAGAGGAACCGGGAACTTTTATATCAGTATTTCCTATTTATCAGTATTCCATTTTATATACTCATTCCGTATCCTTTGCGATCGAGTATTTCGATGAAAGGACGGAGAAGGCGTGAGATGGAAGTGATGGGAAGAGGTGGCACGAGGAGGAATTGAAAAAAAAATTGACGTTCGTCACGCGCTCAAGAGCACGCCTCCGCCCGGGAGAGAGCCGTAATGATGAAGTCCGGACGGACGTGGTCATCTGGATTGAGGAGAGTGGTGACCGTGAATGGAGTCGTGGATCTGCTATCTGACCATCGGGCCTCACGTGGGGCGCACATAATGAGAGCTCTTCATCGGTCTCCTCCTAAACCGCCAAACACCATCACATCCCTGCAGACGTCGCTCGTCCCCCTACCGTCGAAAACCTCAACTTCGCTCCTCGACCTTCTTTTGTTTTCATTTTTCATCGCAACTGTTTGTGCGCTAGAAATAAAACGTTCACGGACGGAGGAAATGATGGAAAGGAATTCCTATTTTTTTCCCCCTCCGTGTCGTTACTTCTTTCTTGTTAGTACTACTCTCTCGCTCCCAAAACGAGCTTCTTTGTTCTTACACCAAAATTGTTACGTGTGATTGACGACTCGTGTCAACAAGTTTCCTGCTGAATGCCATATTTAGTGGTCCCGTATCCTCCAATAAACATTTAGCCATAGGTGTTGTGTGGACCCCTACTCTAAAGAAAAGATGCAACAATGATCGATTTTCGTAGTTTCCGTATTATTTGTTGGCAAGCAAATATGAAGAAGAGTTTTAAAGTCATTGAAAAAAGTTTATATCCCATCAAAGATAGACGTATCTTCGTTCGCATAAGACGTTCAATGGGAAGTTTTTTTTAAAGTATTTGAAAACTATGTTAATGAAAAATTATCATTTACGCTAGTTTTTAAGTCTTCTAGCGGCCTTTAGAGTTTGACATCTGCATCTTAATTCGCATGCATTCAGTTCCTCGATAATTATGAGTTTTTGAGGTCATATTTCATCTTCAGTTGGTGATAGTGAAACATATATTCTTTGTTACGCATAACATATTTATAACATATCTTTATTACGCATAAAATGTATTAAATTTAGATTTAAATGCTTAAGATATCTTCTCAGTCTTGTTTTCATGTAAAATTATAAATATGAATGGAATAAGTTTTAAGGCTTATGTGAGTACATTTAACAATTGGAAATTATGGACATTTCGTTCAATTGCATCAGGCTCAACTATGTGGAAGTTGATATTCGAAAATGAAAAGAAGATTTCGTTGACCTCCACTGATTTATTTCCTTGGTACGATATGTTTCGATACATAGGGTACTTGATAATGACCTCTATGGAGCGAAACATGTCGTACGGAGGAAATAAATCAGTGGAAATCAACGAAGTCATCTTTTCATTTTCGATCATGGACCTTCTCCCGAATTCTCAGGTCTTGGACAATAGTAGGTTGGCCGAGAATTTAATTACGAAAAAATGCTAGCTATTCGGATGTAGTAAAAAAAACTTACGAAATCATTTTTTATGCACGGATTCTGACGCATGCAATGGTTGGCGTTTTAGCAATGTAGGATACTTTGTTTTTCGACTCTCGCAGCAACGCCGCATAAGGGTGACCTCTCAAATCAGGGTCGACTTGCACTTAGTCCGCTAAAGAGTGGGCATGAAATGAAGGGAGAGGACTGTTTTCAGCCAAGTGTCGGGGTGTAGTGCGAGAGCGACTCAGCACTGGCCGAGAAAAAAAATCAAAATATTCACGGCTCTAACCGGCGGCTTATCCTCTGTCGACTTCTTCTTCTCAAGGACACTCCGTCGCAGGTTACATGACTCGAAATAGATACTAACTTTAAAGTTTTTTTTGCATTCATAAGTTGTTCGTGCTTCTTTAATACATCATTTGCTTCAATGGTATAAAGGAAAATAAGAGGCAAATTCATGCAGAATATGTAGTCGTTTAATGAACTTTTAAATGGATTATTCTTTCAGTATTTTGAACTGCATGTAATAACTATGATGTTTATTTACTAATAACTAAAATAATGTGGTTATAATTGACCAGGTTTAATTTATTGCACGTACTTTAATCAATGGCCTATCCCACGCATTTCTTATCGTAACAACGCTTGTATTTGATTTCACTCTGTATACAAATAGGTTTTCTGTATGAGAATCTGTTTAAATAAATTAATCATACATTTTGCAACAATTTCTATTAAATATTTACCTTCGTATATATACTACATAGAGATTGATTCCTCGCAAGAAATTGATCATTAGGCACTCATTTTGGCCGCGATTTTGAAGTACTATTATTAATTGAACAAGGGCATATTTTCAGGTAGATAGGATTCGATAGCCAAACCAAATATTTTTTGTTAACTGAATCTTGAAAAAGGCCAGCTGTTAGATTCCTTTTCTAGTTAATGAGAATGTATAATTGTCACAGGTGTTCCTTAAACGTGTACAATGAGGAAATTCAGCCTTCCTCCTTAGGCGTAATGGTGCGTATCTGATGACGATTTTACGTCATTTCGAGGAGGATAATGTCCTTTCTCTCCCAGGATTCCAACATGTCCTCCGAGTTTCCTGCGCTTATGCATGACCATATATTGAATTTGACCTAAAACGTCGTACCATATGGTCGCCATCCGTCACGTTGACGCAGCAGTTGAATCTGCCTAATGGCTGAACCTGAGAGAAGACAATCCTTTCATGGAAGGGCGGCAATATGTCACGATAGTTAAATTACTGAATAAGGTCACGAAAAGACGATTTCAACCCTCTCATCGTCATCATACCAAACCCCCCTCACGGTGATAATGAGTACATCTGAGTGAATGATGAAATCACAATAAGTTTCTCTACACCTCCTCGAGCCTTATTTATATTTTTCCTCTGTAATTATTCCCCTGTATTGAGCATTTATTAACAACTTTTAACATATTTATCGCTGTCTATTATTGGACTGTCAGTTATCATTGAATACGTATCAAAATAGAAAATAATAGTGATTTAATCAAAATAAACTCACTCTATCTCGGAAATAGGAAATATTCACAGGGAATATAGAAATATATTAAGAAGGAAGCAAAAATGAAAGGTAATCCTTTGCAGAAGTAATATTGCAGTATAAACTTCAATATTTCGCACGATTTTCGTGACGTTAGAATTTCGTATGGCCAGCTATATCAATTTTGTGATGATCAGCTTGGTCAGTCAATCAACTATAGTAAGCCGATTTTTTTACAGTTGACCGTTCGTAAATGTGGCATATTATATGACTTTTGGCACACCATATATGACTAATGACCATGGATAACCGCCGTCGACTGTCAATGACTGTCACACAAGGTTGAAAATCGTATTTATTCGTAGAAAAATCTGCTGCCATGCTGAAATTATTATCCACTGTAAACTTCATGAATTATCGTCTCTATTTATAATACCAGTTATCACGGAATAAGTTGGTACCGAAACAAAAAACAGTTTAACTATGATTTTATCAATTTGAACTCCCTCTATACTTACAACAGTTCAAAAAGGGATACGATACTGGCGCCGTAGATATATGCTTTGAAAGAAGCAACAGGAAATCACAATAGTAAAATGCGAGAGGTAGTTTTCAGTGATTCTGTGAAGCTGAGATAGTTACTCGTGATACTTGTTAAGTGCCTATCCCTCGGTGGCCCCGGGGTAACGTCCCATTCTGCTAACTTAACGGTCGCGGTTTCGAATCATATCATAAAGTCGTGAATATAAACAAATTTTTAATAGGAATACAATTGACCTTAATGGTTTTTTTTTCTTGGAGCAAGACTTACTAATATTGCCAATTTTTAAGTGATTTTTCCTTGAGTTACTTTATTATTACGTTGCAAGAATCATACTAAAGACAAAGGGATAACGAAAGTCATTTTATTTACAAACTATAAATACTCTCAAAAACTTTTACTAACTTACAAAATTATTCATAGTAGTTTTTGACTAATGGCATCCTTCTTGGAATTACGACCACCTTGGATATGGATGCATGTGATTGTCAAATAAGTAAGTTGTAATAAAGGACTAGGTAGTCCAAAATTCGCTTGTAATAAAGACTACATCACCATCATTAGTAATAAAACATATTTGTTTATAATCTCTCAATAATAATAAGTGCATATTGAAGTTTCGCCGAAATATGACCAATGAGTACGTCACCGTGACTCGCTCATCCCTACGCCGCGCCGTGTAGTATTTTTCTAGTGTTTGCCCGTTCCACGAAATGATGTCTCACGCCTCTCTCCTGTTAGGACACGGCGCGGCGCCGTCGACCAGTTCAGCCTTGCATATCATAATTTTTTTCCGCACCGCGTCGTCTGCTCCCCTCGGCTGAGCACGCGCACGCGAGAAGCCATCCAAGGCACGGGCGTGCTTCCTCATAAGTTCGTGACATGTAGTCCGTCAATTATAGCGATGACGCGGATTGATAACCATCTAGGAAAAATGACTCGAATAGACCCAAAGCCAACTGAAAGCCTTGGTGCCTTTTGGATTAATACCTAGTTTGCGTGTCTCCCGTATAAACCCTAGAGAAATATACAATTACCTATGGTAGTAGTTTCAGGATTGAACAATTAAATGCCATTAGGTGAATCACTTAGGAAGAAACACAAAGCGGTTCTCTGTATATAGTAGTTCAAATGTAACTTTTGAGGGGTTGTTTTTACGTAATGCAATAATTATAAGATAAGATTGGCAAAATAGTAGATTGTATTCCACGTAAGCAAAATTAACGCCAAAGAATTGCATGCTTATGGTTCATTATATAATTACAAAATCTAAAAGATCAAGTCCGTATGACGACATTTATCTTGCTCGTGTGAGTTGGAAAAATCTCGAAAAAAAATGTCGAAAATAAGCGCAAAATGTCGAGTGAACCTTTGAGTGATGGATATTTCAATCATTGTAAAGAATACAACTGACTTAAAAGCTTCTGGCCTGAATGCTTTTTTTTTATCTTCGAACGATGCTTACTAAAGTTCTTACTTTTTAAGTGATGAGTTTTGTTGGGTTACTATATCACGCTGCATGAATCATACTTAAGTCGAAGGACCTACAAAAGTGATTTAGTTTACACACTATGAATACTATAAAAAAAAACTCCTTTAAGTGCATCCGAAATAATTCATTCTATTTTTCAACTATCGGTGCTCAATATCCTTACAGGATTCAACTTACTCTGGATAGAAAGCACTCCAGGAAATATATTTTTTTTTCCTTCAAGTTTGTATGACACCGAGTAATTTACTTTTCATACTTGTTCACATGGATTTAAATTTATACATCATCTCCCAATTCCGCACATTAAATAAATCTGTTTTGACTGACACGTGGTTAGCCTAGAGTATCGTATTGTAGCGATAGAATTAATTATCCTATCACTAATTACAGTTTAGTTTACTTCTTTATTCTTCCTCTTTATCTTTTTAAGTACAAAAATATATAAACTCATGTATTATATAAACTTCCGTGTTCTCTCTCTTTCGTCCCCAAGCATAAACAACCCCATTATTGGTTTTTTTTCCATGACAACTTTATAAGTGGAGTTATTGAGGGTTTTCTATTACATTTATAACATGCACGTCAATTGGGAACCTCATTGCATTTTTGTGGTAAAAATACTTTATGGGGTTGCACTTCCCTTCTAACCCAGTGCTGCTTCCGAGAAAAATCAAATTTTTAAAATTCCTCCCTTGAAAAAGGTGTACTTTATCAACTCAATCATAATTATCAAGATAGCTTCATTTTTGACCATTTAATTTGAAAGCATAAAAGAACTATTGTAGATCTATATTTATTTTGAGTTGAAAATGCTCTCATTTTTTAATGATAGATCAACGAAGTGATGTTATTTGTAAGCAGCACTGGGTTAGTGATGACCGAAGTCCATGGCGAGGACTAATAATCTAGGGCATATGGTTTTCATTAGAATTTTAAAAAGATAGCGAATATCGGTCATGCAATCTCTGTGTCGTACCGTTAAAGGAGTGATAATGAATTAGAGCAGCGTATCGCGAGAGTCGCTCTCAAAACAAATACAATGACCGACATCTCTTAAATCTCACCTAGTTCTGATAAATCCGAGATTTAATTACCTCTGTAGTAGGTCATATTTAAGTGTGTGCCCAGGTGGCCAACCTATCATTATGCATCTCCCATGATGCATTGGTTGACCCTTTTGAGGTTCATACATTTAACTCCCCCTTTAAGAGAAATAAAAAAAAACACTTCCAATAAAAAGAGAGGCTATTTCCCTACTCGCTTCGATTGCTCTGGTATGCGTTAATGTGCTTATTAGACGTCCGTTGAAGAAATCATGAAGAGACTGACTCATTTCTTTGGCATACTTCCTTTCAATCCAATGCATTATATCCTCGTTTAGTTCTTGGAGGTAATTTTGCAATTACCGGCCATGGAATTCCGCAAATGACATTTTAGAAGCATTTTCAGTTTGTTGAACTGACAATTTTCTTCTAAAAAAGTTTTCTTCATAAAAGTCTATGGAATGAGATCAATTATATAATGTCTCCAAAGAGCTTGATCATCTACGTCACAACGGAAAGCCATTATCGCAAATATTATGGTTTTCTAATAGTTTGTACCGTTTGTTAAATGTTATTGTTGCATTGATGTTATTAATATTTTTAGTTAATCCTTAGCCTTTGTAATCCATATTGAGAGGCTGAAGTAATTTTGCCATAGTATTTTATCATTTGATTATTGAAAACCAAATGTTTAAAACAATACCTTTTTCACCCAATAATGAAGCCTCTAACTAAATACTGAGTGTTTAATGTGCGTATTATCTGTTACTCCGTACTTATAAAAATATATTGTTCAGCGGAAAATTAGGCGGATGAATATCTTTATTTTAATTTATCATTTGGAATACCGAATAATATAATAATGCGAGAGAAAGGCGAAGAGGTATTTTAAATGCAAGCCAACAACATAACGTACATAAAATTACGACCATTTCGACAAGTATGTGCGGTGTGGAAATACATTACAGTAAATATGTGATACGAATCGTCCATCCATTATAGCATGTGTTTTACCATTAAAATAAGTTTTTATTAAAAACAACCTGTTAAGAATTAGTGGTCCACACGAAGATTACGTAATTGGACTAAATAATCCTTTCCGCTGTAGCTGATCAACTCCATAAATTCCGATGAAATTACAATTTAACAATATATAGTTTTTCGATAGTGACGAGTGATCCGTGTGACAATAGAAAATTATTGAGATATTATTACCCGCTACGTTTTTGATTATCTACAGCCACCGACGTGATACAGTAAGAATTGTTCTAAATCGAATCTAAGAATTGTTCTAAAAGCTGAATTTTTCGAATTTCAACCATTTAGTTAGAGAGCGATATGATCATCTCACGTGTATCTTACCAGGCTGCTGCGAAGGATCGTCGACCGAATCATCTCGCGTATCGGAGACCCGTTCCATGGGAGTGGATCGTAAGCAACTCCGCCGGCCAGTCCGTCACGCTTGGCGCCTCCGTGGCCCGGCAGCGTGACGAATAAAAACCCCGGCCGGGTCACGCCAATCCCTCATGTTCCTCCTCCGTGCTCGCACCGTGTTCCACGAGTCGCCTCCACAGACACTCAAACTCCGAATATCTGACAATCCGAGCTCCCATAAGTGGTATGAACGTAAATCTCTGTTCATGGACGCCTTTGAGGTGTCGCTGCCAAATTGACAGACCTCAATTCCATTAAGTATTAGTAAGTCTTTTTCGCGCACGTCTTTCCTTCGGGCAATTCTCACATTTGCAGAATTAATGCTATCCGCTACAGAGAGGTTTAACCGCGTATTTTTCTCGATTTTTGCGAGTGGTCATCCTCTGAACCTTGGCTGTATGTTTTAAGCTAACCTATAACCAAGTTAATGACGCTAAATTAACTCAACTGGTCCTTGAATTAAAGTAGCGTGATAACGTACGGTTAAATTTTTTCTTCGATCGATTATTTCCATTACTAACGGAAATAGGCATTGAGTTTTCGTATCGCCCAGTAATTACGGGAATTAAATATATAATAATGCTTCAATCTATTACATTTAGGCTACGCAGTGGTCTCATCGGTTCAAAAAATTAACCAAGTAAATATTTTGGTTACTCCTCTCATACCCATGGCCAATTTACAATTGATCGCATCTCTTTGAAGATAACGCTCCCCATAACAATACGAAAAGTATCCCACGACGTAACTTCAAGTAAAATTTCCAAGTGAAAGCTTTAAAATACCTTTTCTACTATGTAAATAATAATTTACTCGTACCTGAATTTGAACTGAGTATGGTATAATTGAAAAATTCTTCGTTCTTGAATGATCCCTATCAGCGTCGCGAATCTTATTTCTCGTTAGTGACTCAATTTTTTATAATTTTCACCCAGTGTCGTTTATAGCCTTGCCTTGTAATTTCGGTGATAATGAAAGACCTTAAGATAATTCATTCTTACGAAATGGGGATGGGCATCTTCAAGTTTCCAGAGCTGCGGCCAATATCATTTAGGAAAAATGTGGAGAAGCAATTAATTTTAGTGTTTTGCAAATTAAATAAGCGTTACCCATTTGCTTTAAATTTTACAATTGAGTGATATGAAATCATCATCACATATTTGAAATTTTAACTATACAAGTGCAATGAATACATAAATTTACCTAGAAAAAAAAATATTTTAGAACTTGAAAATGATGAGCACAACGTTTTTGGTTTTGTATACGTAGTGTTACACGTGTAAAATTTTTAACTTATACTGCCTCTAAATAAATAGATATAGCGTAAAGGTCGTTTCACTCGGGCCACGTAATTGCACAATCTAACGTATGTACGAAGGATCAGTCAAATTGGCGTCGTGTAAAGCGATGAATTTCAAGAAGGCAGGGGAGAATTCATGGACGTGAGATGGCAAAATAGTCCCTGTTCTAATTCCGTTCGTGCATTCGCGCCATTTCAAGAATGAGAAATTAATGCAGTTCTATCTTGTGCAATTAAGTGCCCCGTGTAAAACGGGTGCAAGAATGCATTGTCATAATATGTTAATAATCTCATCATCATCATCATAAGTCAACAATACCAAGATTGGTTTGACGCAGCTCTCCGTTCTGCTCTTCTACCCGCTAGTCCTTCCATAGTGACGTCTCGCTCATACTTTATAACCTGATATTTGATCTATATTGAAATTTTGAAGCAGCTAGCTAATCGGAAAGCGTGTTAAATTTGAGTTGCAAGTTTTATCTCGGAAATACAAACAAACAGACATGGAAGTGACTTCATAATAACGTGGTGAAACCACTCGAAACAATAATTTGAATATATTAAGAACTGAAAATTTGTCTCTCCTACAGCTGAATAAATGATAAAATAGGACTTCCTATGCGAAGGGTTACTCTAGGAGCAGAGAAAATGGCAGAACTGTAATTGTAGGTGAAGACCAGCGACGTAGGTTTGCGTTTCTGGTATCACGAAGAAAATCTCACGATCGCGGCGCTCCTTTAATGATAACCATTCCTTCGCCAATCACTCTTCTTCTTCTTCCTCGTCTAAACTACCCTCCATCTCGGCAGATAGCATGCAGAACCCTCGCTTCCTCCCTTGTCTCGCGGGCGGAAAGAACGGTATAAGGCCAGTGACCCAGGAGTGGGGCCGTTAAAGTATTTCGTTCCATTCACCCTCTCGCACGCTTCCTACCCCTCACCCCTCCTTCCCACCCAACCCCTGGACTAATCCTTATCGCACCCCAATCTCCGTGGTCGCGGAGCGCGAATTATACTCGTGTTCCACGTGCAGCAGACGTTTGAATGGTATTTTGTCATCCCTTCCCAAATTATCCACTCATAAGCGAAGGTGAAAGTTACTTCTCATTTTTCGTGAAGGAAAATACCTCGGGGCATTCACGATGAAAAATCGCAGTTTCAAAAAAATAAAAAGAAAAAAAATACGTCGAGACTCGAATATGGCATTCAAAGGGTCACTTAAATGGGGGAGGAAGTTGGTGAACTTGAGCGCTGATTGCTTCCCCTCAGTCAAGCCCTCAGGCAAAGTATATTTTAGGAGTGCGGTCGCCCGATATATTCACGCTCAAGGGACAATGATAGACGTCTGCAATAACAGTTTCAAGATATTCCCAAAACGTTATGCTCCAGTAAACATTTTTCCATCACTCGGTCGAAAATAATCTACGATGAAAGAAAAACTTTAAAATTCCTCGTTTAATTCAGTGAAATTATTTTGATGTTTTTAAAAATGAACTTGCTGTTTAATGTGTAGATATTTCAAATAGCAACATTTGATTTTTATCAAATATTAATGAAATTTTTATTTTTAACTATTTTAAGCATTGAATTGATGAAAAATTTTATCAAATATAAATAAACAGAACTATTACAGGGTAGTGCCGCAAGGGATAGATATGAATGTGAATTTAATCATTTATCTGAATAATTCAACTCAGTGCATAAAAATTCATAAAAAATATTCATTTTGAACAATTGCGCAAAATTTTAAGTGAGTTTTCTACTAATAATATAGATCGACAACGGTATTTTGTGTTCCTTTATATGAATTAACTCTAAGGTTAGAGGCAAAAACTCATTTTTACGATTGTATAAATGCATTTTTGAAGTCAAAGAGGACGATAAAACTTCTATTCTTGATCATTGTTTACACTTATACTGAGCAACTAGATTATCACGATATCTCACCTTTTCTAAGGTAAATGACATTATTTTAAAATCTTATAATTCGTAAGTTTAACATTGAGGGATAACTATCAAACGGATCCAACCTTTGAGTGTCTAGATGTATTGATTAAACTGGCTTTGAAGATAGAAATCAATGTATTCGTTATTTCCTCAAAATTCACATTTTTAAGTGTAATTAATCCACGGTTTATTATTCACTATCTTCCAATAAAAATTATTTATAAATTTAAATTTTGGAATATTTGGCTGTTAATAAAACTAGAGAAAATAAAAGATGTATCTTTAACTTAGTATACTTAAGAGAGGTTTGCGTAACTCACTCCTTCTGGGATATGAAAACTGCGGCGTCAAGGCAAAAGGCGAGTGATTAAGGTGTTATGTTTTTTTTCTATCTAACATCACCATCTGATCCAACCGCAACAAAGGTTAGCTATCTTCTGGGAAGCGCCTCGAAATTTTGCTGAGTTCGCACATCGCCAATGTAAGGGGACATTTTCGCTGTAAGGCAGGAGAGTGGAATGCAATGTCAACTGGGACCCCCGCATGCCCCCCTAACTACCTTCCCCTTCACCGATCGCACGTAATCCGATGCTATCACCGCTTTTGCGTGAGTCACCCACGGCTTGGCTACGAGCGAAAAGAGAGACAAGACAGGTTTGTTCCAAACCAACGCGTGAAGTCAGCGGGGACAGCCTTCATAACCTTTGTTCGATTGGCGATTTTTTTCCAACGAGAATCGCGGGTATATGGCTAAACGATTCATTCCTTATTCTTCCAGACTTTTGGAAGAAATTTGTATTGAAATTAGATGCTAATTCCTTTCCGTTCCACTGTATAGTTTAGCTAAATATGTATAACAAATTATTTTAATGAAGTATCGGTGTATTTCCATAGACCTTATTTGAGCACTTGAGAATGCTGTTTTATGTGCACTTGAGAATTTGGTTGTAACAACGAAACACGTCTAACTCAAATAAATTCAGCGAAAATTTTGCAATATTTCATTTAACTAATGTTAATAATTCCCACGACATCATACCTCACATCATACAATTTATTAGGAATTGTTAGTTAAGCCTAAATTGCACAGAATTTCAATTTTATAACGTTTTTCTTTGCATGCAATGTCGATAACTGTTTCCTTGATTGTTTCAACATCCCACAATGCAGCTCATTCTTAATAAAAATTTATTTTTTCCCCTTAATAGTTAAAAGAATGGCATTCGTAGTAGAATCTCGTTGGACATTTTCAAAATGAGCTAACATAGTAATCAATGTACTCTGTTAATAATCTGCTTCTAGTGATACTCAAATAAAGCCAAATTATTTCTCTAGCCTCAGTTTATCTATTGAAAGCCAGTATGCCATTGGCAGTTGGATGACCTTTAACAATTGGTACACAATTTAAAATCGGATAATCTTAGACAGTCGTTAGATTATCGAAATAAGGCCAGAAGAAAGCACGTGTTGAGCAAATTAATGCAAGCGATTGTTTTCATAGTCTCCGAAATCACATTTCGTGTTTATGCATACTGTACCCTATCCATCATTAAAGTGCAGTTCTCGAATAAAACTTCGAAGGTTCTCCGCAGCGGGAGGTGACCTCCTTGGCTTTGATGTTGCATTGCATGCAGCTCCAAAGGACCTTGATTTAGGGCAGCGATACGTGGAGGAGGCTATTTGCAGGCAACAAACAGTCCGTGACCACGAATTTGCGCTACGAAAGATCTGGGTTTGTTGACTTGAGTGTTACATACAATTACATGTACTATCGCACGGATTCAATTCATAGATAGCGACGTTTTTTTTTTAATTATTATAAAAAAGATTTTGGAGCAGTAACATTCAATCGTAAGATAAAAATATAGAAATTTTGACCTACTTTCTAAGTTTTAAAGCTATGGCTAGACTCCACGTCATGTCTAATATAAGGTAAATAATTATTTGCATATTCCAAAATATATTTTGTTAATTTGCAAGTCTCTATTTACCTGTGCAAATTGTTTTAATTTAACTTATAAGAGGTACAAATTTACCTCAAGATTCTTTGATGCTATAAATTGCGAAAATGGTTGAAGAAGCTTCAATTGCAGGAATCGTAGATACATGATTTTCGAGACATTTCTTTTCCTTTCATCTAATGATGTATAATAGCTTAATGCACATTCTTCAAATGCAGGAGCAGGGAGAGGTCGATTAAAGGGGTCTGCACAAGTAGGGATTTTCGATGGGGCTAATGCTTTTCACTAATAGATTTTTTTGTCAAGAAGGTAGGAACAGTGTTCATCTGCAGTCAAGCATTATGCTATTGTACGTTCTTTTGTAATCGATATGTAACCTTATACTCAACACATACCGTTAATGTCAAAGCTAATAAAATTTCTTGCCTATTTTTATATATTTACTTATGCCATGTGCAATTGACTAAAAAAGGTAAATAATTATTACTATTCGCAGATTTTTTTCGATTTAACGGTATGTAGCGGTATATTTCGATTTCAGAAAGACACGACAAGATGGAATAAACTCTTATTTAACTGCATCATAAAAGCACTTCTTAATTTGAAGTTAAATATAATTCATTATTATTAAAGTATTCTTCCAATTAAGGTAGGTTTCCATGGAGTACTTAAGTATTCTGGCAGTCTCTCCTTCCTTCATATACGTCCCCCTTCAATTCCTCTCCGTCCATGTAACCTTTTCCATTCTTCTTCACGCCCACATCTCGAAAATCTCCAATCTTCTCTCGTCCTCCTTCCTGTCCACGTTTCCGCACCGTAAAGTGCTACACTCCAGATCATACTACTCACAAACCTTTTCTTTAAACTCTTGCATAACCATCCTCTCATAAGCTCCTTCCTGTTCATGAACGTCAGGTAGAATAAATTTTATAAAAACTTTCCGAGTACCTAATATGCTTTGGAGAGAGCAGAGGAAAAGCATCAAAGAGGAAAGGCGATGACGCTCACGGGAGTGGACAGTATTAAGACCCTTTTAGGTCATGCGGCGAGAGGCTGTCATGAGCGCCCTCAAAGGAAATTTCTCATCTCAGACAGTCTCTTCGCCTAAAAGCGACTAGAGCCATTCAAGGCGGGAATTTTCATGAGAGGGGAAAAAAGCGATTTTCAGATTTTCATCCGCGCGGTTGCATCAACTAGATAGAGAGGTTTACTCTATCATGTCGTGTCGAATCGTTACAAAAAATAAAAAAGTTCAGATTAATTTGCTTGAATTTAACACTTTGCGTTCCATTCACGTAAATTGACGGAATGGCGAGACAACTCCAAAACAGTTAAATTAAAAAAAACTTTGTAAATTTCACATATGATTTTAGTAACAACCATTTTCATCGCTGTGCGACATCGTCAGGTTCAATAACGTTCGAAGAAAACTGGTTGTTACTAAAATCATAAGTTAAATTTACAATTTTTTATTCAACATGAAGCAATTTCACCAAATCACGCCTCAAACCACCAATTTTATTCCAAAACTGCTTTTCACGTCAATTGATGAAATACTATTTTCAACAATATTTAAATGAGCTATTCCGTCCCAAGACGTAATCTATGTCTCTCTGTTCATTTTTTTGTTTAGTTACCTCCATTAGAAGCCGATAAATAGCATAAGCATGCAAAAATGTTTTCTATTCTCACGATTTGAGTGGTTATTTTGTCATATTTTTGTTTAATCGGCCGGCGTAAGAGAATGACCAGCGGTTTTTGGGGCTTTCTACTAAGTGTTAATAAACAGTCATAACATACCTCGTACGTATTCAACAATTTTCATAGTTTTCTTAATTGAACGTTAAAGTATTGGGTGGGTGAAAATAATTTCGAGGTTTTAAGAGCTACATCCACATATTACCTACCAGCCTAGGGTGTTCAGAGGGGTTTATATTAATCGATATGCAAAAGGTACGCAACATGTGGGCTTCGTGGTGTTAAAAAAAGTTCTAGCAATATTTACATCATTAGAATTTTATTGACAAATAAAATGAAATTGAGACTCAAACAGTTTGTTCATTCTATCAGTGTTCAAAAACTGCCCTTATTATGACGTAAAAATGATTTGTCATGATTTTAAACAAACGCTTTCCAGTGATCGTATGTTTTATTTTTATCCCTCGAAAGAATCAGTTCTACACCTAAGTGATGGAATTTACTCTGAAATGCTTGGTGGAGTAATATATTTCGTTTCCACTTTAATTTCTATCCGAGTGTTGGAGTGGTTTTCAACATAATCTCCTGACCACTAACAGCCTCTCTCCACGCTCAAACCTGCACCGTCAACATAGAGCTCAGTGGTATCTTGTGGATTCCTTGTGGTCAACTCCGGGCAGTTACTTGACCACAACTACGTGGCTGACATACCTTCATGGAAACTATTATGCCGGCAAAAAATACCGCAAAGCACGAAATAGCTGCGCACCTTGTTGATGATCTGTGAGGACTGACAAGTTGTGAGCAGTTTCTTCATGATAGAAGGGCCTTTTGTTTGATTTCTACACTACTTTGAAATTACCCTGGAATTCTATTTTCAGATGGATTTGTGTTTGAATTCGACTATTAAAATAAACTTTCATCAAAAGAATCCCTCAGGAGTTGAAAGTTGGAGTCGCCTCAACGGTAAAGAACATCATTGCATATTATTGTTATCTGTATGGAATACAATTACAATAGAGCTATATGGAAAATCGAATTATCTTGGTTCAATTCCAAATAAAAGCAGTGTTCTGTCCTCAATGTTATTTTGTTACACTATACTGCTTGCTGGTAACTGCGAATATTGTCCATAAAGCTAGGCGTCCAGCATATTTGATGTATATTTAATAACCAATATGTTCGACTCTTTTCGATCATCAATCATTGAATGAAGAAGTTTTGTTAATATAGTATATAATATATATATTACATTGAAAAAGTCATTAAAAAAATAATGCCATTAATAAGAAGTTCGTCATGGTAATTAATTCGTCATTATTGGAAGAAATCCATTTTTCACATCTCTTTTTGCCGAGTCAAATTTTCGGGCGTTTGATAAAAGTTTTTTTATTCGCCTACTTCCACGGATGGAGTCAGTGGTGTTCATACTGATGGCAAGTTTCGATAAGGCGAGAATCAAGAGAAATTATTCTTCCAGTCCACAAATTTCCACACGAAACGATTGTTCTGCTTGGTAGTTTTGTTGTCTCTGTAGGACAGTGGGTGCCCCCGCGCAGAACTACTCTCTCACATTTTCCTGAGTCTATAAACGACACGCTTCACGCCGTTTTTGCTTCTTTTTACGTCCGTAGGATCCATTAAAAGTGGAAAAGGTGTGCATGCGAGTGTTTACGTGTATATAAAGTACCTTTTCACCACGAGAGCGAATGGGCATTTGTAGCACTGGAAAAAACGTCTTCGAACTCCCAATAAAAGTTAACTTCGCGTGTCATGAAGAGATAAAGGCACATAAACTATCCTTCGTTTAAAATAGAGTAGGCTATTAACGATTTTACAATACTAAGTATCTAACTGTGCAATAATAATTTTAATTATTTTCATTTTACTCCTCTCATATATATCTTTTCAGCTTTACCCGGACACCTTATATTGTAATATGACAAATGACAAATTTATTTCGTGTTATGACTTGCTTCACTATGAACATTATTGGGTATGCAACTTCTTTATGATATTCATGTTGTCGTTTGTGGCATAATTTTTTCTCATTGTAGGTATCTGCATATATAGTCAAGAGAGCAAGACGCTCAGCATATTTGCTGTATATTTAATAGCAAATAAGATCAATTCTTTTCCATAATTTTTCATTTGATAGCGAATATTTGGCGAACTCTGTATACGACAGCCTTAATGTTAGGAAATGATTCAAAAACTATATTCAAATTTGAGTATTTCCGTTCGCCTTTCGTGGACTTTGGTGGATCACCAGCCACCGCGAAATTAAATTGCCTCCTTACACACTTTTGTTTGAACACTGATGAAAGCCCTAAATCAATGCTCCCCAGAAATGTCACCGAGGGATGATATTATCGTTGGAATATCTGCGAAACGTATGTAGAAGTCACGAAAAAACTGGTGACATTCCTTGGATATCGCGCGGAACGAGAATTGACAATCAAGATCTCCACATTGTTAAAATTTGAAAGGATGACAACTCATCCCACATCAAGTCCTTTCTCTAGCTTAGAGGTCATCATTGTGATATTGAGATAAAAAAATGATATAATAAACGTTGGTCGTTAACATCGATATGAATTAAACCGGCTACGTTGCTCAGCGCCCCATGAAGTAATTAAATTGCCCGCTTGTCCCTAAAGCCCACTGACACGTGGCCGGATTCCAAATAAATAAGGAGGAAGTCAGTTCAATGAATACCTATGGCCAGATTTTTTGCCGACTGGTAGACCGGAAAGTGAACTAATTACGGTAGCAGTCGCTCGCACAGAACAAAACAGATTATCCTCTTCATCGAAACTCAGAGCCCATGCTCAAGTGGTGTCGATATTTGTAGGAGGGGACGGACACCTAAGGTCAATTGCGGCATTAGTCTGGGACTGAGGAAGGCTGTATTAAAGGAGGGCGGAGTCTTCCGCATTAAATGCACTACATGCGAGGAACGGAGCATATTATATTTTCATTAAAATTTAAAAATACAATCAATCATCTTATTATTCTTCATCGATTGACACCCACGAAAATACGATTTCCCTATGACAATTTCTGGAAATTGCAGTTGAAACACCGCATTTTTATGCAGGATCTCACGGAAATCTAAGCAGAGGAAAAATGTTTATAGCCGCTAGAAAAATATGTTCTTTCGACACAACACTAATTTTCGTAATAGCATAATAATAAGAATCGTGAATAAAGCATAATTTGGCCACGTCAATCAACATCAAGAAATTAAATTCAAACAACGTTTTATATCACAATGAAATCGAAATTCTTTATAGTTCAACAGACTTGTATCCGATTAAATGAAACAAATGGACTTAAAACCACTTTTCATGAAGACGCACTAGTTTAAATGATGACGAAAAATTGCTTTGAACCGTTTCCCTGTCGAACTGGAAAAGAGAAAATGTTGAACAGGGCCTATTCTTGATAACTCCAAAAATTTTCAAGATGATGCAGGAAGTTATACGCGAGCGGTCAGTCACCAAAAAGTACCGATCGAGTTGGAGTTATGGGTCTTATTTATGCAGCAAATACTATCAATATCCTTTAATATTTATGCAGCATGTGCTGCATAAATAAGACCCATAGAAAACGGAAGCGAATGAACAGTATTGATGAAGCCGAGGAAACTCAAATTCAGTCTGATCGCATTTGACTCAGTGAAAAAGTCAGTCACTCACGAGTTTAAATTAGGACTTTCAGTCGATGTTAACCATATATTAACTACTGCCCGTACCAAAAGTATATAGACTAGAATTTGAACGCTTATAAAAACCATACCCTTTATGCTATTTTCATGATATTGATACCATCACATTTCTTGACATATTGCGCGTTGATTAATAGGATTGAAAAAGTTTTACCCTACTAGTTATATATAGATATTAATGATATACTAAAAAAAGTACTGTTTTTTAAGCATCTCCTAATCCTTCTAATTTTTTAAACTTCAAATTTAAACCTTGGCCAACGTTAGGTGTAAATCGCTAGCTCTACCAAATTAATATGTGCTATTGAGTAAAGCTCTTGTAGCAATTATTTTACGTTTCATACGTCTCCCGCAATAAGAACCATTGTTATTGTATTTTAATGTAACCACATTTTCTAAGCAACGGTTGCCCGAAGGAGGTGAATTTTGACGCTGTTGTCATTGGCTAGTCTTCCATATCTTTGTGCACATGTTATCAGTTGTTTACATTTATGCGTTGATTTTATGACAATTTTTATTTTTTACACGAAGTGATGAGCGCCGATTGGTAAAAACAGCGGCGGTTAAGTAGACACGCAAACGCACAACCTGCCGTTGGCTGTTCATCTTTCCCCTCGATAGGCGTCGAAGAAAATTATGGAGGAATAATTTGCAAACTTCTAATAGCGATTTACTGAAAATGACTATTTTATTCGACGGTAAAAATTTATTGATTCAAGCACATGGGTGCGGGGAGAACTGACGATAATACTACAAGTGAGAGAAAGCGTGCAGTGATGTGTACAAGGTTGTTTGATAGGGCATTTCAAAAATGGGGTTGAACGGAAAATAGGACAAAAATCTCCTAAATTTGAACAGGAGAATTGAAATTATTGAATGAAACTACATGTTTGACGCGTAGGATGTGAAACCCGACTTTGGCTAACTTCATGAAGGGAACCAAAAGGCATAGATGTAAACGCCCTTCCTCAAAAAGATTCCCCCTGAGTTGCTCACAACAGGGATAACGAGTGGCGATTAGGTTTTCTCCGCCATCTCCAAAGAGTCGAACCCGGCTCCCTCTGTTTGGGATGCCAGTACTCTGGCCGTAAAAAAACAACCGTGTACACAGGAGTGCTTATTCGTGCTAATCTCACTCACCATTGCGGAAGATTTGGAAGGAACAACGGAAGAGTGACGAAGAGAGCTGCGGTTCGGCGAGAGCCTCTAGGGTCGTGGTAATCTCAGGACCAAAGGGTATGCGCCTTGGTAAGTCACCGGTGCTCCTACCGACGTGCCGTGCAATGGACACGATAGAGGGAGAATTAGGGCTTCTCGTTCTTGGCGTGAACTTTTATAGCGACTCCGAAGGAGAAGAAGGGGGAGGGCGGTACACGCTAGCGCCAGCCTGTGAGGGGTCGGTGAACCAAATGCGAAATGGTAGGAGATTCAAATTCGGTGAGTTGTTTGACGATTTGTGTATGGGTTTAAAAAATAGATGGCTCCAATAGCCTCTAGTCTCCTGTGGTAACTTGCTTTTCAACAGAATAAGTAGGTAGAAACATACTATGAAAGTGTTCAGGTTCGTTTTAAGAAAAACGAAAGTTTCTAAATATCGTCAATAAAGAAAGAGATATAGAATATTAAATTATTTATAAAAATGGATCGATTTAGGGTTGCTCTCATAGTTAATGAAATAAAATCGCTGAATCGCAGTAGAATGAAATTCCAAAGGGGATGTACCTACATCCTTAAATATGAATTTGTCCCTGAATCTCATTTACCCTCCAGGAATTTTATATTTCGGTCATGTGCAATCGTCTGCTCAAAATTACAGTCTCAATTTTGGACACCACCCTACAACACACTTTCGCCTTCGTCCAAAGCTTTGCATGCAGCAAGTGGCTTTGTACGCTGTCAGGCGCGCAAAAGCAAGTTTCCACCAAAGGTGAAATTTGCCGTGAAAAATTTACTTGGTTTGGCCGGGATTCGAATACAGATTTCTCGATTGCCGGTCAGGTTTACTACTAGTTACACCATCAAGCCCGTGGTGATGTCATTACTTTCATCCTTGGTGTAAATTCACCTTGGTATAATTGTACTCTTGTGCGTATATTCTTTTGAATTATTTACACATGTGGTCCATTAAATAGTTTTAAAAGTAACCTAATCATATGCCTCAACCCGCTTGTTTTCTTAGCATTTTTTCCGAAGAAATAATTGGTACATAGGTGCATGTCATATGCGTGAAATTTTAGAGTTTAAACTATTTGATTTAATTTTTATTCATGCCATCTTATCTCATGGGGAAGTAATTAATATTTCATTTAATGACAGTACCGAACATCGATAATTAATCACCTCACCCGGCAACCTGTTTGTTTGTTTTGTTACCTGTTTAGGAGGCTATATTACTACACTTTGCTAGACACTATACAAAAATCTGAATTCAAAATCCCATGCATATAGTGAATATCAAGTTTTTGTTTTCAAGGTTACGAACAAAACTGTAAACGCACTCAGCTTCTGAAACAGTTATTTTCCAAGTTTCTGCTATCTGAAGGGCGCAGTTTAACTTCGCAGTTCGCATTGATTTTCATTCAAATTTTCTTTTTTTGTCGTGAGTATATTTTCAGTTTTTTTGTCACTCTGATTAGTTCAAATGGGTATGATTCCATTGGGTCAGTATTCTTTAAGGATGTACCAAGCAAATAAAATCATTGATGCAGTCGTCCTTAGGTGATCAAATCACGTCTAAACAAGGCCGTAGCCAGAAAATATTTTCGGTTCGGTTTATGGAATAGTAGACAAACATAAAATTATTTTTATAAGATAAATAAAATAGCGTATACGGTTAAATATACATATTTATTATAAACCCTGAAAGGAAAATATAAAAATATTATTAAAAAATTGATTTTAGCCTTCTAGCTTTTTTTGGAGCGATCAAATGAATTAACTTCTCTGTGTCGATGTCAATTCTGCGGTCCCTCAGGAGGCTCATAAGTCACTCACCTCTCTACTAGTTCACAGCACTATTACTACACACACTGCACCTGCAAATTTGCTTAGATAATTATTGACTTCGCGTTGGACTACTAGATGTCCCTGCGCCGCTATATTACATCGTCGTTTGAGCACCAAGCGAGCATAAAGTATCTATTTAATATTTTTATCATTTCAGGGGGGGATCAATCCCCCTTGATCCCCTCCCCCTGGCTACGGCCTTGCGTCTAAATAAGCCCCCAATAATAAGGTTTAAGCTACTCAATGCACGTATAAAAGGTGGCCAATCTGGTCTCTACTCAGCAATTTAATGCACTGGAGATTGTTGCCTTGGCTAGGGAGTATAAGACTAAAACCTGGCAACAACGGTCGCTTCGTCGAAAGCAGGTGGTTTTACCTTTTATTTGATCTTGGCCGTTAAAAATTGTATTTGAAACAGTGAGCGAATAGGTCTCGCATGAAGTTTTCTATTTTGCCGGGGAGACTTCAATGGCGCTCTTTAACGAGGAACCAAATAAGAGTACTCTGGTGGTCATGTTGGTTACTAACAACACCGTCCCTTATATAGAATCTGAAAACGCCCTTTTTGAATTCTTGGAGATGTACCACAAATTGTTTTTTATGACATTTGTAGACACGTATGGGTTTTTCGCAGGCTTTACGGGCGTTTTGGTCTAACGGAGAGACTTTAAAGCTTATGACCGAAGAGTGCCGAGTTCAAATCCGGGAAAAGCTTTGAAACATCCTTTGCGGTCCGTAGTGCCTTATGGAACTGTAGGTTAAATACATTAGCTCAAGCCTCAAGATCAAGAGGGGGCTACATTCAATTTAAAATAGCAAAATTAAAATTAAACTATTCTGAAAACGGTGAACACTAAAATACTGAACCGAAAACAAAGAAAAATTCTGCGCATATGACTAATAAAAAATCATAAAAGTCACTCGTGTAATTTACTAACTCCAAAACGGGAGGTGAAAGGGCCCCATTATTGTATTATCCTAGGCCCTCTTCTCATATAAATCCGGCTCTGACTGGCGCTATTACTTTGATGAGTGTGTGCAATTCCCACACCGGTGGCTTAGTCTGGGTTGAGGTCTATCCCCACTGTATGAACCAACCTTCGGATTGAGGTACGTAGCGAACAAATTGCAGACAACACCGTTGCGAGTGGAGGGGTCCTCCCTTGAAATGATCGGATCATATGCGCACCCCTAACAACGGAACAAACGTCGGCGTGTACCCCATCCCATAATGAACCCCCGAATTTTTTTCCTGGCTACGGCCTCGGTAGCAGGCATTAAATTTCTTATCCAACTATATTAATTTAGTCAGCAAAGTTGGCAATAGCTGTGAATTAAACGTACGGTTCTCCACCTAAAATTATGCCCTTTCTAGCTGAGTATTAGACCTTCTTTTGAGAATAAAAATGTAAAATAATTGTATCTCTAGATGAATTCTGTGATTAAAGATATCTATTCCGGTGATATAAGAAGCTTGTATCTAAATTAGTATTTGTCCCAGGTGGATACATTTAATCGAGATCTTGACATTGCATTGTCTCCATGCTATCCGGTTTCCCCATCACGCGTCACTGGTCACTTCACGATAAAGCTGGCCTTTCCAAAAATTATAGCACGTGATACCACTTCAGAGATGCAATGACTATACAGAAAGTCTTAAGATTAAATTTAAATAATTAAAACTTATAAGAATTCTTAAAATATTTATTTTTCGTCCAGTATTCTCTTTACCTTCCACCTATCGTATTATTCTATAATAAATTTTTAGACGATTCTAGTCGGATCCCATTGCCTAAGGGGTTGCATACTATTCCAGCTTGATGATGTTTCCACACTAAATGTCATTAAAATTAAAGTCTTCCCGAGTACTGAGCAGAAAATACCCAATGGTGGACTATCAGCCGAGAAATAACTTTTTTAAATACATAATCATATCTAACTCGCATTCATAATCCAGTATCGTCCATTGGGTCTAACTATAGTTATTATAATGTGCCAAGGACAGCTGCGTCAAACCAATCTTCGGATGGGTAACTGATGGTGATGATGGTTTTTTTCTTCCATTGAGAGCAGGATATGAGAATGAAAAAGATCTTACACGTATTACTCATTTTAACCATGTTTGATTCAGATCGGGGAGGAGAGATCCGAGCTCACCCCGGATTAAGCCATGGGCGTGTGAAATTCACACATTCCAGGTGGAAGGGGCAGCTGCTTTCGCTAGCCACTTCTCACTTCGAGTTTTTTTTTTGTTCGGGGTATCTCGGAAGGCTTCACCCGCGATTTGCAACCGGGACTCTTTGATCGGTCATGCTCGCTAAAGCTCTACTGACGGGGCCAACGTAGCGGGGTTCCTTCCTTCCTTTGGGTTAGGGTAGGTGAGCTCGAAGTTAACTCCAGACTAACCCACAGGCGTGTGAGTACACACATGCAGGGTAGAAAGGGCTTTTCCTTTTCCTGAGCCACTACGCACTTCGAGGATTTTTGTTTGTGGTTGTCCAAAGTTGTCCTCACCCGAGTTTTGGGCCCGGGAGCCTCCGCTTATAGTCAGCAGCCCATTGCTCTACCCTCTAAGCGATCTCAAAAAATATAAAAAAATCATCCTTATAAATGTCAGGTTGTTAATTTATAAATTAATTAAAACGACAGTCAAATTATCGATCAATTTTAAATTCGTAGCCTTGTAGTACCATGTCTGAACCAGTATTAAATAACGCGCTCGAATGCGACACGTGCGACATTACTTGCTGTTGAGTGAAAACGATACTAAGTATTTCAATCTTCATTTGTTTTCAGCAGCCGGTTATTTTGAGGAAAGTGTGAAGAGTGGGCATTGTTTGGGTGTGTTGCGGTCAATCTCGGGCTTATAATCTGTGATATGTTTAAATTTGGATTTTCTGATGAAGAGGAGAAATGTTCTTCATCAGAATCAGGTACATACTTTGGGGAAAATTCTTCCCTTGGAGAAGTGCCTAATGCAGCTTGAAGGGTCACCTGTGAATTGTTCCTTGTATGCTCTGTATTTCAGAAGAATCCTCCCAGAGTTCTACGTTAAATTGGATGGAATCGAAGCAACTCTTTCCAACGCAAAGTCAATGGGATGAAGTTAAAAATTTACCTAGGTATAGGTTTGACATAAAAGAGTGTACGATTGATTTTGTGTCTGTTAAAGACTCTGTTAACGTTTTCGGTAAAGAAAATGCGGAATTCTTCAAGCAAGCGGAACAGTTACACTCCGATTTACTGCCAGCGAAATACGAAGGTAACCAAAACATTTTTGGTTTCATGTTGCGCTTTATATGCTAATTTAACTCGTTATTGTAATACTCTAGGTGGCCTAAAGATTTGGGAATGCACGTACACCCTAATAGAACATCTTACGAAAGAAAAGGTGAAATTTGATGGGAAAAAAGTTTTGGATCTGGGTTGTGGAGCAGGGCTGCTGGGAATATTTGCCTTGCTCGATGGAGCAAATGTTACCTTTCAGGATTATGTAAGTTCATGTAATGTTGGTTCTCACTACGACAATGATGTTATAATACTGTTTTCTAGTGATTAACGAATTTCTAACTTTAACTGTTGCAGAATGCAGAAGTTATCGAGTGGGTCACCTTTCCTAATATTTTGGCAAATTTGCCTGGGAAATCAATGGAAGACTTAGAAAAGAGGTGCAGGTTCTTCATGGGAGACTGGGCATCGTTTCTTGATCTCAACTTGAAGGACATAGATGCAGAAGATAAGAAATATGATTTCATATTATCTTCTGAAACTATATACAATGCTGATAACCACTGGAAACTCATTCATGTGCTGAAGGGTTTGTTGAAGAAGTCGGGAGTTGCGTATCCTTTTCTTTACATTGGTGATGAATCAGTCAGTAGAATTCATGCTAAATACCCATGCTAAGGGTGAATGCCATGGGAATCATTATACAAGAGTAATAGTCTGACTACTCTTTATGCTAACATACATAATTTTTAATTATTAACCATCCTTAACATAATATAGCAATTTAATATTATTTATATTAATTTATCACAGTAGATAATTTGGTGTTAATTAGCTTGCATATTTCTTGGAATATTTTCAAAGAATTATTGGTCGTAGAGGTAATGTTTTCAGATAATTGGCCAATTGTTGGTGTATCAGAGATTTGTAATGGCACCAATCTAGGTTTTAGACTGTTTTACAGTTGTTATCCAGGTACATAAAACAGGCTGGGTGTGGTTTTATAGTATATCTACTAAGTTGGGTTTGTTACGAGAAGGGAGGGATTGAAAAGAAGTGGGAGGGAAAGCGATGAGGGCGATTAGTTGGTTGTTCACCGGAAAAGGTAGGGTATGCCAGTCAACGAAGTGAGTAAAATAATGAAAAACGTACCAACAGGCACATAGATAAATAGAAAACAGCAAGATCATTCAAATGAGAAATAAAAATCAAAAAGTGTTGAAGCAGTGAAATAAATTGAGCCATAGGTAAAATCTTCTTGGATTTGGCACGAGGTAAGGATGTTGACGGCCTTAAACAGCCTTAACTGGTACCAAACCTGAGAAGATTTTATCTTTAGTATTAACTGAAAAACCTACTATCTTTTAATCTGGGTCATACATATGGGCATGATACCTTAAAAAATTAATTAAAACCCGTGAATTTTAAACTATCATAAAGAATTAAATATTTTCTGTAATAAGAAAATTAAAGTGAAAGGTTAATAGCAAAATATACATATATGTATAAAAAAATTGAAGACAGTTAACACAGGAGTAAAAAAGTAAAAGTGTGACCACCTATTCAAGTCTGTTAAAATTCATCGTTTTCTCATCAGAACAAAAAAAATTAAATATAGAGGTTAGTTGAAAATATAAAAATCAGAAATACTGGAGATAGATTATAAAGTAAGTAAATAAAGTGAAAACATATCACATTGATGTGCACAGCTATGCTGAACTTATGGGTGAATTGGGGTATTGTCATTCGATAAGAGATAATTTTTATTGCAGGCAGCAATCTTATTTCAAATGCTTTCAGAAGGTGTATTATGAGTCTTTATTTTGGATATGCAGCACTTTGTTGATGAATTCTGTATCTTGATATTCCTCCATCAAGTACATATCTTATAAATGCTGACCTGAGGTGGGCTGTCGTCAGGCAATGCATAAATCACTGTTCATATGAGGATATTACATTTGAGCTAGTAAAACTCCATTTCAAGGTGAAGGGGGGTATATTTTTCGAATTAAGAGGTGAGAAGTCTGATTTTTTCAGGGAAAAACTGCAGATTTAAGGACCAGCTAGGACAATTTTTTAGAACATCTGTGGGTATCAATTGGTGTTAGAGGAAGGTGATTTATGGGGTTAGAGCAAATTATTATAGTTGTGGTTCATGCACCTTGATAATGAATGTGATACATTTGAAATGTGGGTTAATCCATCAAATGCAATGCTGGTGATTACGTATTTTCATCATAATACTATCGTCTTGGATTTCCTGAATACATTTATGTTGTCTACTGCATATGCTTAGTTAGTTTTATACATTTATTTGTCTTGCACAAACTACATTCAACCATAGCCCTCTGTCTTCTTCTTACTGTTCGTATAAGTGTTTGCTTTGTTTTGTTTAAAGGTAGAGTCTTGTGAGCCCTGGTGTTAATTGCTATCATTAGATTTACTGTGTCCATTGTTGCAGTGTAGTAATTAAAGCCTTTTACTTTCTAAACACCTAATATGGACCTGTTTACTGATACTGTTTGGACCATTTGATTAGTTGTGTGCCTTTGTGTAAACTTTTTCTGTTTATGTAGTGCTTTGAACTATTCTGTCCATGCATTTTAACTCTTAAATTTCCTGGGCTCATAGCACGCAGCCGAAGTTCATGACTAGTGATGCAGAAGGGGTTTTTGAATTCAGAAGGAATGGGGTTTTCAAAATTGTGTATAAAACCTCAGGGAACAGGACTTGATTTGTAATTTCACTAGTACAGCCATTCTATAATAGCATTTCTTTTACTGAGTGTTTGGATACCACTGTGGTCTTTGTTAAAATGAAAACTTTGTGAGAATGTTTGTATTAGCAGGAGTCAATCCATATTGTCTCCTCCCATTCCATATCCCCAATATTTATTATCCCCTTACAAGTCATCCAAAGGAACTTATATACATATGTATTATTTCTATTATTATTGACTTGATATGCTACCTTCATCTCATTTTTTTCATAGGTTGAGGGGTTATCCATGTTCCCTGTTTATAGTGCTTGCCTGGTACATTGGTATATTTACATGTGTGGACAATTTCTTTCATAATGTGAGCAGTATCTTATTTAACCTGGGTTTGGCAAGGACCATTTTAGGGTATTACTGTTATTATGAACAAGTACATAATTGTATTGGAGTAAATTTACAATTAGGGGAATGTAGTGACCTAGGAGGTTGAGTGCTTAGCTATTTATCCAAGGGTCCTGGTTTCAAATCCTGGGTGAAGTCTTCAGATGCCACCACCCAAAATCCGTAAAGTTTGAGGGTTGCGCTGGGAAATGAACTGCCCACTTCCCCTACCTTGAATGTATGACACTCATATGCCCATGGATTAGTCTGGGGATAGCTCTACCCTTACCTTCCCTCAACCACCTTTGCGTTGAATCAATTTGTGAAATGTTTAATTTTCATGGGTAACCACAGATTCATTTTCCCTCAGTAGAAAACCCCAATTCAATATATAATTCCATCAATACGTAATTCCGAAGAGCAATCCACTCTCTTAATATTTCTCTATTTATAGCTGTGACGGATACATATGGTGGCGTGCCCCCTCCCCCCTTCGGCAATGCGGGGCTGCCCGCATTGCCGAACATTGCAGAACCACAATTGTAACTTTTTTATATCACAGGATGGCACTATCTGGTAAATCATATTATCTGTTTAAATAAAATTCTCTTAAACTTTGCATGTGACTTAATTATTTGTCATTACAATAAGAGTAAAGATGGCTCAAGAGGTCTTTTACGCCCCCACCTCGAGTGCTTTATAGTTCATTTCATCATGATTATATCAATGGAGTATAACAGTCTCCTAATCAGGTGGTCATTTCTCCTTCATTCTTCTGTATATTCCTTTACTGCTTGTGTCAGATATATTGCAGCAAAAACGTTTTACTTTGGAGTAGGTGGTGGACTCCGGCAGTTTGAAAAATTATTGGCTGAAGAAGGAAATATGGATATGAATGTCTGCTGGAAGTGCAGTGATGGTAAGTTTAGTGTATCAGTAATGCTCTTTATACTTTTTCACTACTTAATTACATTTGCCATTTCGTACATTTTCAGGTGTGCAAAGGGAGATTTTAAAGGTGCAGTTCAAAAATGAATGATTTGTTTACTTATTACACTTTACATTAAAGTGGAAATTTGTGCTATTGTTATACAATAATGACTCTTTTTCATAAGAAATTTAATTTTAGAAGCATATTAATGATTGGAGCATGAGGTCCTTGCTCATATGCGAGTCATATACCAAAAATGTGCTAAAAAATAGCAAAATAGCCTTACCATGTCAAATCTTAATGTTGTGTTCTCTTATAAGCTGTGAATTGTGTATATCTGTGAATGAACAAATTTGTAAAGTTAACCTTGAGGAAAGAAGGTACAAATTTCTTTTTTATTTGATACTAAGGTGAAAGACAATCTGTGTGTAAAGCTACTATAAAACTAGTTTTTAAGCACACCTTTTATGTGAAACAAAATGTTTTACTGCTGTGGGATCAAACAGATCTAATTCTGAAATAAAACGTTTTTTTACCATTGACTTCTCGTCGGTTAAAAAATCCCTGGCTATAGTGACCTTTTCTCCTGCAAGCATAGGATTTTGATTCCAACGTACATCTCACTGCCCTTTATTTCATGCAGCCCCACTGAAGCCTCACTGAGAATCCTTAAAATTGGTGGATAAATGTCTTTAAGTTTTGCCCAGCTTTTCTTTTGCTTTTTGGAGATCAAAATGTGATTTTTCTCTTAGTGATTGCAGATAAGGTAATTTATTATAAAATTAAGGCCATTTGTTAGTACCTTAAAATGCCTTATTTACCTGCTTGTATCTTTTTCTGCTGATGTTGCCTATTTAAGGGCCTAAATAAGCAATTTTATTGTAAACATTGCCAATTTTTTCTTTATTGCTGAGCCAGTCAACTATTAAGGTTTTTTCTTTTTTTAATCATTTAAGGTCGGCTTATGTCAGTGGCGTAGCCAGGAATTTTGTTTGGGGGGGGTCCAAAACCAGGGGGGGAAATGTTTGAAAAACAAGATGCTAAGAAGAGGGTTTTAATCTAGAAAGAATTCTTTTCTAAATTCATGATTTTTCAATATTTTATTCTCTTTTACGTACGAAAGTAATATGGTGGTTTCCTATTATTTTTTATTACCTAAATTGAAAGATTATTACTCCTGGAGTATGCATTTCACACTCTTAGATTTTTGAATGACGATATCTATATTTCGCAATTAAACGAAAAGTGAAAATATTAATGTGTGCTAAAAAAAGGGTATCCTTAGGAAATTTTTGGAAAAGCTCTTATCCGTAACATATTTGAGTTGATGAATTCAAATCTAAGGTTTGTTAACAAAATTTCATGACCAATTGCAAAGAGTGGCAAAACTTAATTTTAGATTTGCAGTATATAAAACTCTGAATGTATGAGCTTTCAAGATGACTGTCTCAAATTGAAATTACATCTCGTAGAAACTACAAAGTGAGTCCCATTTATCTTCCTTCCATATGAGGCAAGGCTTAGCATCCCAGCTGACCAGATGCAGAATTGTTATGGCAGTTAAGCTTTTCTTTCATTGGGAATCTACTTTTGGAGTGACAATACCGTTGTTAGTATGGGATGGACTATCAATGAAAGAGTAAATCATTTATGTGGTAACCATTTATTTTTTAAATTATTTTTGAAGCCAATCCTTACACACTACACACTGACTAATGTAGATGAGCAAATTATAAAAATACTCCACATTGTTCATTATAAAACCCATAAAAAATACACATACTATTTACAAAACTTACTGTGTGCTTCCATTTTACTAATAGGAACTCCCTTTAACAAATTATAAGATGAGATCTCTTTTTGTCACAGTTTAGGAGACCGAAAAGTTATGATAATTGCTATCCCTAAAATGATATATTATTATATCAATTTATATCATAATCATCCAAAATCACTCAATCCATACAAATTTTTCAGTGTATTATATTGTCTGATGCCAATTGCCTCCTTCAAATTTTCAAATTAAGCATCTCAATGATTTTATGACATCAATGCGGCTTTTTTTGTACACAATTGCCAACTTTACTTCCAGAAAAAAACAATGTACCAATTGGGGATTAATATCAACTTAACCAGAATGTATTATGTAGTTTTCAGTGGTAGCACATGTATATGAGAGGTATGTATACTTTTTTACTGACTAATTCCCACGGAAAACTGTTGTCATAGAAACATATAAATACAGTTTGACAAACTTGGATTCCGATTATGAAAGAAAATGCATTCATACAGGTCAGTTTGGTATTATCATTAATGGAAGACATGATTTTAAGTGGATAATGAGGTTAGCACTGAGAAACTCAGTCATTGAACACATTCACAAAAGGTTCAAAAAATCTTTGTATGTAACAATCTTCCCCTGTATCAAGCATAGACAAACTATGACCACATAAAATTAAGAATCTAATTTATTGATAATAATTTAAACAGCCAACTTGCAATTTGATGAATGGTTTGCATTATTATGTGCATACTTGATCCTATCTTATGCACAGAACAAAAAAGGTTCAATTCAACTGAGCAACTTCAAAAATGAGAATGACCCCTGTCTTTGGTAGGCAAGAAAGTTTGATTGAAACTCCAGATACAGAAATTGAAATCTAACTGCTTGTCTCATATCCACTTTCAGAGGCAGTGTAACACAACCTGCTGCGTTCACTAACTTTGCCTTGGCCAATAACTGTGGAAAGAGATATAAATCTTATAACAAAAAATATTATTAAATACTTAAGCATAATTATTACAGATGTAGCTGACAAGATGATTTAGAGATTTGAGGGTAAAAACTTTCAAAAGCCAATTAACACAATACTTTATCTAGTAGAAAATGCTGGCTAATAATGAATAATTAATGAGGCTAAAATTTAGTGTGATTAGAGTGAAAGTTCTCACGCAATCATTGAAATTAAGCAGGAGAAGAGACAGTGGTTTTTAGTACAAGGAATATGAATTTTATTTCAAGGGATAGTGCAAGTCATAAATATGAATTAAGGTTATCTTTAAACAAAAAGCATGATGCAGGTATTATGCCTTTAAAAGCTGCACATTTGATTTCATCTACAGATGAAACAAGAATCATGTGCTCAACATTGAGTTCAGGACACAGTGACAACTAGGTACATAAAAATTAAAGGAATTTGCTCAATTTTATTATTTTTTCCCAAAACTATTTTTTTAAATCTCCTCAAAACTAGCCTTACACGTTAGGAACTCAGCCAAATAAGCAATAAATGTTATTTTAATATACATAATATCCTTCAGTTAAACAAGTATTAAAATTGAAGTGATACTACACCTTCAAAAGGAGCTCGAATTTCCTGGAATGTAATTATGGTGAAAGTCTTTCAAACACCCATCCATCTTCTCCTTGATGTAGCATAACATCATCAGGTTTTTCATCACCTTTTGGTCTTCTGAACCTTATTCTATCATGAATACGATCAGTTTGACCTTGCCAAAATTCAATAGTATGGGGAATCACCTTGTAACCACCCCTGTAGGAAAAAGGTTAGACTTATTTAAAAATAGAATTAATCAAGGTAATTATCAAGTATTCAATTAATATTACGTTATTACATATGATATAAAGAACCTCTGATAAAATAGGTAATTGATGATGTACAGAATTTGTTTTCTGATGGAGCAATTAACATCTGATTTTCAGTCATGTTCAAAAGAAAAACATCTGCTCACTTTTCTCGGCTCAATGCCGACAAATTGTTTCGCTTTGATATACACACTTATTATATGCATCACGAGTAAAGAGCATTTCAAATATTTCGGATGTTTGGAGGAAGGCTTTGAATTTGAGGGATTGAAACAAAAAGATGAAGTGGAGGGAGGATAATTAAAAGTTTCTCATCAAATGACATCCTATAAATCAGACTGACCATGGCAAGTATTCCCTATTTTTCACTTTTTTCTGAAAGTAAATTGTAATGCTACGCAAAGCTTTCTAATGTGAACTCAATAAAAATGGAATGATGAGAACTCATGAAATTGTGTCTCTGGCAATCTTGGGAAGAGGCCGAAGTATTAATGCACCAGTTAAGATGAATATTGACTTAATTACCTGAATGTGAAAGTTAAAACCCTTTTTTATCAATTGCTTGTCTTTATACACCATCCTCTAAAGTCAGCATATTATGGACTACCAAAAACATATTATTTTTCTTTTATATATCCTATGATGACCAGAGAAAAACATTTTCTCATACTAATACCATAGAAGTCTGGGTAAGATATTGTGGAGATAGATCAAAGAGGAGGGGAGGTAGCAGGATACACCTGGCTAGAAATTTTTCATTTTTCTTTGGATATCAAGGCCAAGTTTAGAAGAATCTGGTAACTTCTTAGTCAACCTATCATTTTAATAGGTATTGTCATTTAAACTTGAATAATTAGGTTTATAAAACAATATGTACTGCACACAATACATATATCTTTATCCAAAATTATGGTTACTCTGACTTAACTAATAAATAGCAGTTCTGTCTTCCGTAAAAATTTCCTAATGTCCTAATTTCAACAAGTCATGCCAAAAACCATCAAAACTTCCTAATTTTATGGCAAAAATTCTAATAAGCTATAAATTGATTTAAAAAAACAATTACATCCATAAATTTGAAATATGTTGACAATTTTTTCCTGTTATTACAATTGGCTCAAAAAATTAAACCAACAAGGCATTCTAAAGGCCATACCATTAAAAGTCACATAATGGCTTCCATTGCATTCTGCTTGCCAATCAGGTTGTCTATTAGTGAACCAAGCAAATATAGGTACAAGACGTGGCAGCATGCACCACACCCTTGACGGCAATTTCCCTCCCACCAAAAGCTAATGCTTTCCACTTTTTCCAAATTTTCAATTCCCCATTAAGTGTAGAATTTCATCATTTTTTATACAATTCAACTAAGTTACCCAGGAAACATACAATCCTTACATTCATATACAAATAAGAATTCTTGTATTGAAATACAAAGATAATAAATGAAACAAATTATTTTTAGCAACTAAAATATCCTATCTGTCATTGCAAGGAATACCACAATGGTTTGTCCGCACTAGAATCAGAAGTTGACATACACAAAAACCAAACATTAAGCGAAAAGTAATGCAGCAAAATCAACTAAACTGATTCTTGAAGATGAAAAACAAAGAGAAGAACTCCAACACAGATTTTTTCATGGGTCTCCTCAAGGTTATAAATATACTGAAGCTTTCTCCTAACCTTTAAATTAAGGCCACAAGAATATTTTTTTTAATCACAGGGAATTTCTGGAAGAAATGAAAGAAGATACCAAACTTACATACCAAAACTCTGGCCGAGGTATTTCCTTGCCCTCATATTCCAATTTCATTTTCTCCTCCAAGTTAGAGAGAGTCTCTCGACTGGGAATGACACTACTTTGAGCACTAACAGATGTTCCTATTTGACTGTCCCGCCAGCGAGATGCAAAATATTCATCCGAATCAGCAGCGGGAATTTTCTCCACAGTTCCTTCAATACGAACCTAGATTTGTGAATGACAAAAACCACTGTACAACTACACATGTCATTATATAACTAAGCACAGTCATAGACAGAGAAGGCAATATAAATGGAGCAGTTTCGTTTACAATGCAAAAGATAAGGATTCCTACAAAGAACCAGTGAATTCAATTCTGACAGATGAAACACACTTTCTTTTTGCTCTGAGAGTGAATGATTTGGGGGGGTCTTCGTCAGGTATTCTAGCACTTTGCATTCTCCAGATCCAATGTGCCTTATTTAACCTGCCAGCAATTTGCTGACCAAAAAAATTTACCTTCACCATTATTCCCCCAGTGAAAGAGATAAATGTGAATATGCCTAGTGGATTGCCTAATATACCTAAATCGATAATCTCAGATATGAGAACTTGATATTGATATTGATCATAGTTGACGTGTTTTCATGTAAAAGTATGGTCTTTCCAACAGAAAAATATTATGTCATGCTGTTTTTATTGTGTTTGTTGAAATTTTGAAACTTATAAACAGACTCTGACAGAAGATATTTATGAATTTGAAAAAATTCACATCCATAATATTAATGCAGATAATGCCCGAAATCCAGCACTGTGACATAAATTGATTGACCTCAAGCTGACGTCAGCCAGACTCACGGACATCACAAATGGTGGAGGGGGTGGGTCAAGAGGTTCAAATCCTTCCAAATGGAACTCTCCCTTCCCCCCCCCCCCCCCCCGAACAATTTTTTTATAGCCATAGTAAACTCCATCCATGGTAAACTGACTCTCACTGACTATGGGCCCAATTTTGTAGATGCAGACTGTGGCTGACTATGAATGATATACACTGTTTCACTTTGGTTTACAAATATGTATGTAATAGGCATTGGTTGAATTAAATTTCAGTGTGGACCACTCACAAGGGGTATATGCCCCTTTTCAACAATAAATTTTGGTGAGAAATTTGTCCAAATCTGCCAGGAAAGCCAGGCATGTATGCCCATTAAGGGTATCTGGAATAAACCCTGTTGAGGGGGCACCAAATGAAAGACCTTAACCTCAAGACAAATATATTTACTACCTTTCTGTCTTACAGGTCTTCGTAAGGTTACCAAAGAGTATAGGCAAGACAGCCTCTCACTGTCTTTGCTACAACAGATAATTTCATGAACATCATCCATCCATAGCTTTTTAATTCTAACATTTACATGGTAATTTTTAAATTCAAGCACAAAAATCTCCTGAAGCAGACCATCCTTCAAAGTATTGTACCGTGAAGTTGAATCACATACGACACCTCCCAGGGCACTACCCCACACCGCGGCGCCGCTGAAGTACCGCCCACACCACTTACTAGAGACTTCCCCTCTGCCACCCTGGGAGGTGGATTGCATTACAATGGGGGATATCTCGTAAACGCTAAGAGATAGGTCAAAACAAATGAAAATTCAGCCCTTAATTGCTATACTTTCACATTTAACATATAAAAACTACTTTTTCTGCCCCAAAAAACTCAATTGAGGGTCCTCAGTACGTAGGGCCCTTGGGGCACGGGTTGCCGTTATTTTAAAGTAACCATATTTAAAAATGTGAATATAAACCTCATTTGGATCATTTTGAGACTAGGAAAACATAACTTTTCTCATTTCTGAAAAATAAGGGCCAGCCTATTGTACGGTCATAGGGGCATAGGGTTTGGAAAAACCAAAGGAGGAGTCAGTGAGGCGGTATGAAAAATATACAAGTACGTGAATGTACAAAACAACTAAATGGCCTCAAGCACTACAGCCCTTCCTTTCTTCCCCTTCCTCCATCTTACCACCCCCATCCTACATTCATATTTAAGCCTTTGCACACCTTGTTATATGTACCTGATGATGCTATAGGCGAAACCAGTCGCACAATAAATATAAAACTGTAGAAATTGCTCCTGCTTCTTTGTTAGGCTCTGTTTCCACTCTATCTCGCCTGAAACCTCAGATTATATTAATTATGTGGAACGCAAATGTACAAACTAATTACTAATATCCTTTTAAATAGCTTTGCACTTGGACCAGTTGTGTAAGCTTAGAATGTTTCGAGTAGCATCGCAGCAGGAAGGGGGGCCTGCAACACGTGGGGTATGGGATGGGGGGAGAGAGAGGGGTTGCCATGTTTTATTGAAAGACTTTGTCGGTGCACTGTAAAGGGAGACTATGAAAAACCATCTTACCACTTGGCAACACAGCTAAACTTATTTGCAAAGCGTACACCACAGAGGCCTCAAAGAGACTGAATTTCCCAGAAGCTAGTCTCTGCCTATCACATTCTCGTTGGTTTTCAGGAAATCGTATGTCCTCTGCCCTCACCCCTCAAAAAAATTTGGCCCTGCCCCTCAGCTGCAAAGGTTTTTGAAATGAACTTTAATATCTGAGGAATTTTTATGCAAAATTTTACCCTTAAGGCCTGGATATAAGATACATTAACCCACACCATTTAATATGTGAATGCATAAAACGATTTTGTTGGACTGGAATGGAACCTGTACAAATGTATGACCCAAATTAGAATAGGTTCCATATTCTGTTAGTTCATTCCTACAAGTTGGGTGGTTACATGACCACAGCATTTTCCTGTCCACTCTCGCATTCAGACTTTACCTTGTACATGCTAATGTACCATTCAACCAAGCCTTAAGATTAAATCGCCACGTGAATTACTTTCAATGAAAGCATGATAATAGTTGATGAGGGTGAGAATTATTCACAAGCATAGATCACAATTTAAAATTACAAAACACTGAATGAGAAAAGTTTGTAAAAAGCTTACATTGCACCTTTCCACAACTCTAATCTATTACTAGTTTCAAATGTGAGGCAGGTTAGTGGTAGGTAGTCATCATATGGTAGAAAAAAAGCCAAATTCTTGAATTTTTGTGTTTACAACGCATACATAGGCAAATGCTAATACTTACTGATCTTTTTAAAGGTTCCCAATAGAACACCAGAGCAGCTCTTGGATTGACAGCCTGCAAATATTGATTAAATCAGTATGTAACCACGAAGTGGCCAAAAATAGGAAGAGAGACAAGAATAGACTTACTAACTCCATTCCTTTCCTACTCTTGTAATTAGTGAAAAATCTAAATCCATCCTTTCCATAACCCTTCAGCAAAACGTATCTGGCAGATGGATATCCCTCCCTAAAAATAAGAGCATAGAAGGCGAGATTTTCAGCATGATTCTACTTTGGTTTTCTTCTGTAAGTGCATTAAAATATGAACTCACTTAGTGCATGTAGCTAAACACATTGCATTTGGCTCACTTATTCCCTTTTGAACTGCAAGATCAAACCAGTCCTTGAACTGAGCGATAGGCTCTTTAGCAACAAGATCTTTTTCGGTAAATACATCCCTTTTATCACGGTAATTCACCTTGAGCTCTAAAACACAAGGTCATCGTATTAATGACTTATGCCTCCATAATATCACTGTAAATAAATTATGAAAGCCAAATACCATTTAATTTTGCATGGGTAACAGAGTCGCCACCAGACATCTTGTCAAGTACTCTTCTGTAAGTTCTGAAAATTCCCTTAGCAAAATAATTAGAGGGGCGACCCAAGAGCACTGGAAAAAGTTGGAAAATGAAGGCTTCTCAAGATAAGAACAAACTGAGCGAGTTTTGTTAAATATCACGAGTTAAAATAAATAAAAATTAGGTACTTGAAAAAAATAATAACTGCAGCAACTTCTTGCAGACGATTTCCTGAATTGGTCACTTCTATCATCTATTGAAATTGTGCACGACCCCACTATCTGAAATACAGAGAGGGGAGTGAGATTTCAAAAATATAAAATAACTCCGATTAAGAACGGTTACGCTCTCGATTGACAAAATAATTACCGGAGATAAGCAGATGATTACAGTCTGTTACATAACTGCAAATAACTTCATTTGACGGACGGACGCAGCTCCTTTGTTTATCACATTGAAAAACTTGACTATCGAAAAGTCCGAGGCGAGGCGTGAAATTTGTGCATGAAAAGGTGTTTGTTGTTATCTTGTGTTGCTGTTGGTGGGCATTGAAAGAAAGGGTTTTCATTGGTTCGGTTTCCTCTGATGCATGGAATCCCGTATTATCCGTGAGCATTGAAGATGTCCGTACCGCTTCCTGATGATGGTGTGTCTAAAAGGCCGCAGTTTGGGAACAGGCTTCTCCATGACATGGAACAAGTTTTCCAACATAATGCGTGGTATGATCACTTTGAATAATGTTCGATCTCATTTCCTTGAGCCTATATCGGCCAGTAACCTTTTTAAAATGTTGCTAATGAGACTTCTGTCATCTGTCGGCAATTCCGATTACTTTGGATACAATCCCACCAAGTTTCGTAAAAAACCCAAGTATGGATCTCGCTACTTGAGAAATGTCGACGATGTATTCAGGCATAATGCATGGTACGTTGAACATGAAGTGGAATTACTTTTTTTCCTCCGAAAACTCATAGTTTTCGAGTTCATGGTCAAAGTGCACTCTTATTAATAAGAACCATGTTTTAATCATTGCCTGAGCTATGAATAGATAATAATTATAACAAAATCCCCCTGAAATTCTGATTCCGTAATATGTGATACAGCTGAAACTAATGGGATTTATTGTTCTGCTTGTGTGAAACCCTGAATGAAGGAAGTAAGATTTTAATACCCGGGCATGGCGAGTTAAGAGTCGGGGGGTCCTAACCCCTCTCCGAAGTATTTGGGGAATTAAAGGCGTATGTTTGCGCCTTCCAAATGAACCGGAATTCATTCCCCGTTAGAAGTTAACTTTCATCCTTCCCGTGAACAATTTTTTTAAACAGGGCCGTAGCGTAAGATGATACGTTTGTGTTACTACAGTTGAATGTGTTGCAGGCATTTTGTATTCTAAACGACCACTCGGGTAATGAAAATACTGAAAGATACTCAAATCCATCGAAAGTAGTGATTGTAGAAGAAGCGAATGCAACTAGCATTTTTTAGAGATAATTATAAGCATAGGATATATGCCTAGTATTGAGAAAAAATATAATTTATAATTAAATAAGGATAGTTTGATAAAGAATAATGATAATTCAGGAATAAACCCCAATGATTTGCTTTAACATATTCTGTATCGCGCACTTGCATTTTCTAGGGACCATGTAGAATGGGATGCTGAACAAGAAGAAGAAGCCAAAAGGAAGGTGTCTGAAAACTCGTCTGTACATGCTGATGAAGAGCTTGTAGAAAAGTATGAAGTTGATGCGTTTAAATATTGGGACGATTTCTATGGAATCCATCAAAATAGGTAAAATTTGAATTATCTGGACATTGCCTCTTAATATTCGTGTTATAAAGATGTGAGATAAGGTCCGAAGTGTGCCTTTTTCAAAATAACTCTACAAAATCCACCCCCCTCTCCAATTGTATCATTGCTATGACCCTGCGGCACACTTCACCTCCGCTATTTATCAATTCTATTTTAAATCTGTAAATGCAGAGAAGTATTTGTTGATAGAATGAAGATAGTAGAAAACCTGTCATAAATATTTTCCCAGCCTTAGCTTAATCCATATCTTCTAAATTAATAAAGTGGATCTTTTTATATTCAATGGATTGCCTCACTGAAAATTATGAATGGTGGTCCGTGTATTAAGCCTTGGGTTTGATGAAATAGTTTCATTATTGTATTTTTTAAGTAGGCACTTTCTTTGAAAATAGGTAGCATTTCATTTCTGATATTGATATTTGAGTGCAAAATTTAATTACATTTCATTCACAATTGTGGGTAAAGTGTTGGACATTTTTATACTTTTTGCCTTTTTGATTAGTGTTTTTCACGTGTAGGCAACAAATATGTATACACGTAGGACAACATTTGCCGGGTCTTGCTGACATAAATCACTTCATAATCTAGAAGTAGTCAACATTCCTGCTTCATTCTTGTCCAAATTATAGACATTTGAAAAATAACTTCTCCCTTTGCTGGCCTATACGGTTCTTTTTGACATATTTCTAATGGCAGTTACTTAATGGAATATGAAATTAAAAAGGCATAAATTCTTCTTGGATTTCCAAGTGGATCAAATCTTTGCAGGCTTGCGTGTGCATGCTGAATAGAGGATCCATCAGCACTCAAGATGCACTCTAAGTTTTGCCACACAGTTTGGTTCTCATTTATTTGAGGTGCTGTTTGAGCGAAATTAATAGTGTACCTTCATTCCAATATCCATAATGTCTCCTGGGGACTCTTATTTAAAGTAAAAATTTATTAACCCTCCCTCTAGTCATCTGTTTAATGTAATTCACCACTTCAATTAGGGTGACCCAATTGCAAACCTGAGAAGAATTCAACTCATTAGCTCACTGTGGAAGAACTATGTCCAATATGAAATATAAAAACTATGCATACTTTTGCGGCAAAGTTGTACAGCACTCGTATAGATTTACGGCATAAGTATTTTTTTACATTCAAGATAATGACCTGGCCTGCACATGAATGAAAATACATTCATATTAACATGTTTCGTACCGGGGTATTTAAATTCCTAGGAACGCCGATTTGGAAACACAGTAAAACCTCTTTGTAGTGAACCTCTTTACATCATAAACCTCCATACTTCATACCAACCCTACGGTCCCATCAGATTTACATGTAAATTTATAGATAAACCTCTTGGTAGTGAACCTCTTTATATCGTAAAACCTCCACTTATCATACCAAGGAGACACCCCCGAGACAGCCTAATTACCTCCGCAAATCGTACCGAGACAACTAGAGACCATTATTGCACCCGCAATTACGTACATGGAATGACATTTTCAGCAATAAATGTTTCACCCTTTTTTTTTCTTATACACCTTTAATATGGGGTAATTTTCACGTTAACCATTAGTTAATTTATTTATATAATTTAGTTATTAGTTAAGGCAATTTTGCTCCATATACCAGTACATAGATAGCATACCTAACAGTAAATAAGAAAAAAGGTATCCAACTATCCTAATCATTTTAAGTGACAATTGAATTAAGAGAGATCACATTGTTTTCTCTCGAATCATGGTAAAAATCATGCAGTAGCGCTCACTTTCTGTTATTATGAAATAATAAACACATGCTCACTAATTCATGCATATTTGTTTAAACATATAAATACTATGGTTTAAAAGACAGCAGTGCCTTTCATTTCTGAAGGATATGAAAAAATTGTGCCTATCACTAAAACCTCTCTATAGTGAACTTCCATAGATCAAACTGCCAAAATTTTGGTCCCCTCCAGTACGATGTAAAGAGGTTTTACTGTATGTGCCTATTAGGGCGTAATGCCTTTGGTTTAAACATGGTTACAAAGCTAATGTTTAGAATATAACTTTACCCAATCAAACGTTATGATGCATCAATTCATTATGACTAACGAACAAAAACTGAAAACGTACTATTGCATTTGTATTGTACGCTATAAAATTGTTTAGGTTGATGCACCTAAATGACGAGAATCATCGTCATCCGTCCGGAACGTTCGGGAAAAAAATGATGAGAATTCTAGCCATCTGTACGCAACGTGTTATCTAAAAGGGCACTCAGGATTTTGAATGAAATCGTTCATATAATAAGAGGGTTGAAATATCTATTTTTACTCTTATTTAGCTGTTTCCTGTGCTTTCAAATGAGTAGTAAGATTTTCTAACAATAAAAGACAATTCATTTCAGAATCCCACGTTACGGAGTTAAGCAACATGTATGAAATGCAGGTAATGGAAGTGATGAACTTTGATTGGATTTTTTCAGGGTCAAATATAGTTTGAGGCGGCTGAAAAGTTTTGTGATTTTTGCTCATTCATTTGCATATAAAAATGGAAATGCTCTCTCAAAATTCAAGCTTTAATTTTTTTTGGGAAACCCTAAAGGAATGGGGAATTATATCGAACATATGACTTGTGGGGTAGTTAATAGATTTTTACTTTAACCTTTTGTGCTGAATGTTGGCAGTAGCTGACAAGCATTTACGTATATGCAAAAGACCTAATGTTGGCTCTAGCTGGCTTGGATTTTTCAATGCAAACAAACAGATGTCAACTAGATCCAGATGCAAATCAGATGACCATCTGAGTTATTAACGAATGAATAAATAAATGAATATTTATATTTTCTTGTGCATTGAAATAACTTTTTAACATTAAATAAATTTTCTCCAGGTTCTTCAAGGATAGACGATGGATATTTACCGAATTCCCTGAAATAGCTCCCGATATTCCTAATGAAGTGCCCCTGAAAGATGAGGCAAGTGTTAACCCATCATCGTCAGATTCAAAAAGCGAAACAAATTTTGAATCAAAGAATAAGGAAGGTGAAGGTGACTGTGATGAGTTAGTGAAAGCGAGACAAAGTGATAGTGAAGGTGTCCATAAGGTGAATGATTCTCATGACTCTTGTTCTCTTATTGGATCCAATCGTGTGAATATTTTAGAAGTCGGTTGTGGTGTTGGGAATACTGTTTTTCCCATTCTTCAAACAAGTGCAAATCCTAACTTGTTTGTATACTGTTGTGACTTCTCATCCACTGCCATCAAACTTGTGCAAGAAAATCCAGAGTATGATGTAAAGAGGTAAGTTTTCTTTTATCATGATATTTTTCATGACATTATTTTTCCCTCTTTTCAATGAAGACTCATGTATTTGGTACTGTTTCACTTCAAAAATCTCTCATGTCATACCTTGCCAGCCGTGGTGGTGATGTTTAAATAAATAAAAGATCATAGCACTTTTCCACAAAATTACCAAATTCCCTTGAAATAGCCCCCAATATTCCTAATGAAGTGCCCCTGAAAGATGAGGCAAGTGTTAACCCATCATCGTCAGATTAAAAAATAGAAATCTTGTGGAAAAGTGCTGTGATCTTTTATTTATTTAATTATGTCTAACTTCTACCAATTGAAGCCTGAATCTGTTGAACTTATTGGTGGTGATGGTTCAAGTCTTTACTCTCTAACCCTGAGGTGATGGTTCCGAATCCCCCATGACATTCAACAAAAAGATCTTGCTTGGATGTCAGTGTCCAGCAAGTGGTTTGTAAGATAGGATTTTATAGTTCTAATATCATTTGTTTTCCAAGCATTTTTTAAATCTTTAAGCATCACTCTCTGTAGGAAAAAAATGTTGAAAAAGAAAGATTATGTAATAGTTTGAAGCTTGAAAGAGCCTTCTGACAAAAGATGAAAGTGTACAGTTTTTCTTTAAATGTTCTCATGAGTCAGCGTGAAAGAAAATGGTCATAATGGGGTGCTGATCAATGAGAGATCTGTCGAATTTCGTGAACAAACAATTTCAAATCATTTTGTTAAAATGTGATTGTGTTTCTTGGGCATGTTTATTTTTTTTCTCATTTTATTTCTTCTTGTTATTAGATTTGATTTTGGCTTAAGTCCGTGGAAAACGGGACCTGAAAATAAAAGCATGATTATTGGAACTAATTACATTGCCTGCAGCTAAAAATATGAGTAGTTAAGGGTTTATTTAATTTATGCTTGTAGTCAAGATGATCGTGTCGGAAGTTTTCTCCTCTACACAACAATTGACTCCTCTGAAGGCTATCCTGTCCTTGGCTGTCGGCAACTTTTTAAAGGCAATACTTTTATCCTTCCTCAGGTGCCATGCCTTTGTGTGTGATGTCACATCTGATGACTGGAATGCACCTTTCCCCCCAAATAGTCTGGACTTTGTGATCCTCATTTTCGTTCTCTCTGCTATTCACCCGGACAAGTAAGTTAATGCTGTAATGATTTTTTTCTAACTTTATTGTTGCTCATTTATGGTGATCACTAAGTTTTGTATTCTTTTTATTCAAAGGATGCGTCATGTGGCTTCTAAGTTGTTTTATTACTTGAAACCAGGGGGAATGGTGATGTTTCGTGACTATGGCCTCTATGATATGGCTCAGCTGAGATTTAAGAAGGGAAGATGCCTTGCAGACAATTTTTATGCAAGGGGAGATGGAACCAGAGTATACTTTTTTACTCAAGGTAGCTATTTTTTTAATTTTTACTTGAGGTAAATGTTATTGCTCCATGCAACTATGTAACTTAACATGGGATTGTAGATGATGTACTGTGGGCTACTAAAAGAAATGTGCACCTCTGATGAGCCACCACTCGGTGCTGGAGGAAACCTCTTCTTACTCCTATCTTCAGTTAGCAATGTTTTCGAAAGCAGACGTGGTAAGAGAAGCATCAGGAAGAAGCATTAGGAAGGAGGGAGGAGAATTATTTGGAGAAAATTCGGGAGTAAGAACAGTGGGTATGGTTCAATATGACTAAGTGGCATAGCGATGGGGGATGAACCCCCCCCCCCAGAGCTCAGAGAAAGTTTTAAGTTTAATCCAATTTACTTCATTGGATTAATTTTAATTACATAATAGTGTAAGGATTAATAAAATATCCCTTAGAAAGCTGTATAACTCACTATTTTTAACTGTTTGTAATTAAAAAAAAATATTTCCAGGGGGAGGGTCCCCACACCTCCAGCCTACCTAGCGGATATTCCATACCCTCCACACCTTCCAGTATTAGTTGTACCCAAAAACCCCCCCTAACCTTAATTCCTAGCTGTACCCCTGATGTGATTAACAATTATTTGCCACCACACACCTATGATTGCGAGGTGGCATGATGACAGATCTGGGAAAGTGATTTGCTAGGATGTGTCCAACCACTGTGCATTTTGAGGAGCTGCATTGTCACACACCTGACCACCCATTCACGTTGCATACTAGTTGCTTGAGTGGCAACTGCTTCATGACTCACTTCCATTCTTACCTCTCGTTTGTACCGTCCATGATGCTTTAGAACACCAAGCCCGTATTTAGGTAATGGTCACGAAGTTTTGTCATCATGCAGCCTTGGATTGGAAATTGGTTTTGGAAACCAGGGCCATGGCAGTGTGTGTGGAATGTTCTTGGCATAGGCGGATTTAGGGGGGATCACGGGGGCACGTGCCTTCCCCAGACCCTGAAAAAATAGGCAAGATTTTTAATATGGTCCCATTATCATTGTGTTACCTTTGCATTTCTGGATATCATTGTGCCCCCCAGAACTAAATCCAGGATCTGGTATTGTTGCTAGGCGTAAAATTCCATGAAGGGGTTGATGGTGTCTTGGTTGGGTAACTGGTAGAATGCTTGACCAGTATTTTTGGGAACCACATATTAAACTTCTATTAGTGGGATGCATTTTGCCCTGGCATTGTGCCCTTGTTTGCAGTGTGTTATTGTACATGTGTATTTCCTGTTTTAGGGTTTGCTGAAAATCAGTGCTCACCTTGATATCCATGTTTAAGTGTTCAAACCTTCACAATGATAATCATGCATAATTAAAATTGATATTATTATATATTTAATACATTATGAAGTCCTTCATATAATTTTTTTTGGCATTGCAATTTTTTAATCCTATCCCGACAAGAGCAACATTTTCATGTCATTTTCAACATTTCACTGTTTGGTATACTTGTCCACAACTACTCACTCCTTGTAACCCTCTGTAACTTTCAGCCAGTATATCCTTTTCCAGGATATGGCTGCTCAATGCAGATTCTACTTTACTTTGAGATGATAAAGCAATGCTGTGCTGATTTTCTTTGCAAGGAACTTATTTCTCCCAATTAGGTATATATATTGTTTAGTAATGTGTTGTGCCTTATTTTATTTTTATATGTTTTGCCTTATTTATAATTTATTACAGAGGGCCTGAGAGATATTTTTGAAGGAGTTGGTTTCAAGGAAAAAGAAAACATTATAGACCGACGCTTGCAAGTCAACCGAGGAAAACTTTTGAAAATGTACCGGGTATGGGTGCAGGCTAAATACCAGAAGCCTCTCTTGGAATGATGTCTTTGTGTTGAAAACTACACTTAGCCAATCTATTGTGATCAATCTGCTTTGGTAAGAGTTGCAGTAATTTTATTGACTTTTAATGAACTCATTAAACTATTGGATATTTTTATTTGAAATTGTTTTATTTAACAATGTTGAGAGCAAAAAAAAGTTTGGCCTGTGGTCTAGAATTTGGTAATTTTTAACTATGTACCACCATCAAAAATTATTGGAAAAATACCATCTAGACCAATTTTTTTTTGTTTTAGGAATGAAAATGCTAAGTAGGAACGTAGAGAGTTCTTACTCTCGAAAAATAATCTCTTTTTGCTATGGCAGGTATTGGGAGGTTTTGTGGCCAATTCCCTATTTCCTAACCGTAGGTGCACAGACATCATGAAGTTAGTTGTCAATTCAGTCAGTTAATAGCAATTCCCATTCTACCTTCCCTCTGGAAAAATAATACAGAAAAATAAGGTTGCCAGAAAGGTGACATGTTTGTGCATGGCAAGTGGTGAAAGATCATGTTTAGTCCATGGAGACAATGAAATCATTATTATTCCTATAGTAATCTTGATAGTCTTAGGAGACCTTCAAGCACCTTCTTGTATGAGAAAAATGTTTTTAGACCATTCCTTTCATGAGTGGGCAGTGGATCCAGGGGGATTTAAGTGATGATTAATAAAAAAAATTATTTGACCTTTATTGCTGTTCAATACAAAGAAAAACAGGAAGTTTTAGCGCACTCTTGTGCATTAATATTTAGAAGTATTTTCCGTTTTAAGGGTAATAAATAATTCTTTTTAAGATTTGCCATTGTCTCTGCATTATCATAGATCAATTCTTACAACAAATGATTGGAATATCAAGAATGGATGTGTAATGATTCTTAATCTGGTTGATAGGTTGGTGAAAACATTATGAATAATTAGGCAAAAATTAAAGTTACATTTCGATTGACAGCCAAATCATAAGAGTCTTCTTCACTACGCACACAAATTTCGACCCGGGTATATCGTCGTCTCCAAACTGTATCTGAGGCATCTCGAACCTCAAAGGGAATTTGACGCCGGTAATGCTTGTTTAGTTGTGGTATACAGACGCGGGTGCCATAAGGTATCTTCAGTGATGGGTCAATGGAGATAGTCACATATCTTGCCCTTCCATCTATGTAATCCTGGAACAAAACGGTGGGAAAATTACTCTTTTTAAGAGAAAATGTGTACAAGTTTACATTGAGTTATAAATGTTGACCATAGTTATTACATATTTGTAATAATTACAGTGATGCTGTTACAAGGGGAGTGTCAGGTAATCAGGTGTTGGATCACACTTGGTCGGTATTTAGTTCAACATGGTTCTTGAATAACTCCACGTTTTGGTTGTATAACTTATCTTGTAAACAAAAAAGGTCTTTAAACATTAGGGAGGTTAGCTCAATAAGAAAAGTATTTGTTATCTTCATAAGTTTCAGATAAGCTCTTTTATTTGTGCATACTTCCATGTCCAGGTTGCCAGAAAGTTTAGGCTTTCTTTGCTATATTTTCTGGAAAATGCCTTTGAATATCTGCATATTTATACGTGCAGGCTTTTATGGTGGTAATTTTCATTTTAAAGTTTTATTCCATTTTTCACCTTAAGCATTTGATAAATACTGAATGATGGGTTCCAGGCCAGAGTGACACTCCCCTTATAGTATCACGATGTGCTTTTAATATTTGACGAAGCAATGTAGAAAATTTAGGGTTACTTTATTGTTGCGAGGCCCCAAATTCAATTTCCTGAAAGATGTACTTTAAATTGTTGGTTAATACGATGGTCAGGTTTAGGTTGTGTAAATGAATCATCAATTTAAGCAATTAAGTGAATATTTTACCATCATGAATTAAATGCACTCCATGTCATTTGGATATTCTATGAGAGTCTGTGGGCCCATAAGTTATTTTGAACCAACAAGTCTTTGCTCAATTCCTACTGCCAATTAAATATTATGTTTCATTCCCACTGGAGCTTCTACTTTCCATTTCATTCAATGTCTGATTTTTCAAGTCTTTTTGAATCTTTCGCTACATCTTATTACCACTGGGTTGTCGTCTTCGTACACATAAACCTCAGGGAAGCTGTGTCAGTTTTTCACAGTCCTAAAACCTCTATTTTACCATGATAAAATACATAAATATTGTAAACAGGATTCTCCACTCCTGCGATTCCATTGATTCCCACCAGTTGCAATTATGTACTAGAAGAGGATGGGAATTTAAAGTCAGACATGTACCAATCTTTGTACCACTAGTGGCAAAAGTTGCGGAGGTGGTGACTGCTATCACTATCACTACCCATGGAGTCTCCTATAGTAATATTAACTCTATGATAAAATTTATCCAATATCTCCCTGCATCCCCTTGATTCTTTCATGTGTTCCTCTACTGGTTATGATATTTGTTGAATGAATTTGTTCAACTAGGTCCATCGGTAAAATTCTGTTGCTTTCTCCTCCCTGTTTGTTTCACATTTCCAAATCAAATTCCTCAATTTTGTTGCCATCCCTCCCTTCCCCTACTGAAGCATTTTCAAGTTTTATTCAAATGTTCACCCTAATCCATTCTTTCTCTTCTGTATGGTATCTCATATCTCATGGCTAATGTTTTCCACCATGTAGTTCCTGGTACTGTGTTCCATTAGTTTGCTTCAGAGCTTCTACATTCCACTCTCATCCTTCTGCATTTTCAATGTCTTTTGAATCGTAAGATATATCTCATTGGAACTGGTTTTTGATCTGAATCTGCTTCCATGAAAGGAAAGCTGTTTGAGTTTTTCATTCAATTCTAATAACTCTGTCCACAGGTAGATTTAAGGGGTGGGGCACGTGCCCTCCCAGACCCTTATAAAATAGGCAAGATTTTTTTACACTGTCCCATTATCATTGCGTTCATTTTATTTGTGTGTAAAAAAGGGTACCCTTGTGCCCCCCCAGAAAAAAATCCTGGATCCAGCCTTGCCTCTGCCTTATCATAATGTAATCTGATTTCCCCCTGTATCTCTGGGGTATTTTCCTGGGTACTTTAGCACATTAGGATTTTTGAACTGTGTATGTATTTCTTTTAAAGAAGTTGTGTCTCCTGTAAATATCCACTGCTTTCCGCCTCCAGTTCTTTCTCATTCTTCATCCAAAAGTGTATCACATGAAATAGGTTGTCCACTAGTATGTATGTACTTACCTGCAGAGTTCGAAGTTTCTTTCCTCTCATGTCAACAAAACCATCTTCATTTGGATGGTGAGATGGATAGTAGGCCGTTGCAGTTGCATTGTAAACATGCTTTCCTACACAGGGAACTGACTTGTGCTGCCTCTCTGATAAAAAAAATGAGTTTTGGAGAATTAATAGTATGAGGAAATGAAATTGCTCAAACTTCAGTTGAACTTTATAATCATTTAATAGATTCAGTCATTTTTCTAAACAATATATGAGACGGTGAAAACTTTAAGAGTTAATAATGCACAACCTTATAGGCCACATCTTGAGACATGATGGCCTGATGAAGACAATCGTCGAAGGACAGGTGGAAGGCAAGAATGGAAAAGGAAGACCTCGAACAAAATATATGGAACAAGTAAAGAGAGATGTGAAAGAAAAGAAATACGCAGGAGTGAAAAGATTAGCTGATAGGAGAACTGAGTGGAGAGCTGCATCAAACCAATCCTAGGATTGTTGACCAGTGATTATGATGAATGCAAAAGAGTACCATCTTCAGCCCGACCCTCTCCGAGTCATTTCAAATTTCGTACACTTTTCGGATATTTATAACTGTTAATCGGAAAGTTACTTGATACCAAAGGTATGACATTTTAGTGCGTACACCCATTTTTAGGTAAACGACTATCTTTTTATGTAATGAAGCTCAGCATTTTATGATACATTTCTGACTAGACCTTTGAATTGATGTGGTAAGTGGTCGTTTTGTGTGACTTTTCAAGCGTAAGGTCAATAGCTTTAAAACTATGAATATTTTAGTCCTGTGATTTATATATATGTATATACCAGTCTTAGGTGTACGTTCTCCGACTGATTCTCCCTCATCATTTTCCTCCCTCTAAAAATGCTCAAAACATTTTCCGGTGAAAGCCTAGTGATATATGTACTGTTCTTGTAATGTTATCTAATATGGCAAATAGGAAAAATTTGTATACCCTCTCTTGCATGGTATAACTTTCGTGAATGTGCTTGACTGCAAAGTTTTAAGAGCTTGATGGATAGTTAAAAGCTTAGCATCCCAATATTCTACATCACCACCCCTATAGTGTTGACATAATGGTTTCCAAAGGTAGTTTTGTCCCAGTTTTACCTGAATCTTTGCTTCTGAATTATGAGGTTCCAGCTGTAGTGTTCATCATCCAATTTCAAAACTATTTTGCATGAGATATTGTTATAAAAGTATACAGATAGTAAGTTAAAAAACTCATAATGAACCCCAACCCCAAAGTGCATTTATGTAAATGGTGGAACAGCTGTTGGAATTTCGATAGTGAAGTGAATTATTAGCAAGTATACATTATTGAGGATGATGCCATTAATTTACCCTTCTTATGTCATCAGAGAAAAAAATACACTGAAGCAAAAATAGGTATTTTTCAAAAGATTTGGAAGGGGAGCGAGTTTTGTGGTATACAAGGTCCGAGGTCTTAGTTTAAAAAACTCACTCAAACCAACCCAGAGCCGGCCTTAGGGCGGGGCGACTGCCCCGGGCCCCGTGCTTTGGGGGGCCCCACGTTCGTGAAAAAAAATTAAAATATGTACGATAGTTTGAAAACGCAATTTCAACTATTTCTGTATTGTTAAGTCCGTGCAAGACAAAAAATAATATTATGAAAAAGGAATAATAATGCAGTAATTTAAAGTAAAAAGCGCGCTTTTTATGTTTATTTTACGTCATAATTTTATGAATAAATATAATTATAAATTTAATTTGTATTATACTATTTTGAACTCAAAGGCGTGATGGTATCATAACGGCGTAATTACGAAGTCTGAATTTGGGAGGGGAACACATACTTAGCCAGAGAGTGGTAGGGATTCAAAATGCTCGAGTTTGTAGATGGGGTATAGAGTTTAATATTTTAAGTGAAGGGCCCCGCACTGAAGGTTCGCCCCTAGCCCCGCACCTGCTAGCGTCGTCACTGAACCAACCATATAACATCAATTCAGAACTTCTAGTTATGTATTCCCATACAAAAAATATATGCTACTATTTATTGGAAGATATGGTCAAATTTCATAAAATTTCCCACCTTTGCTGTTAAGTATCTATTGATTGCAGATTCTGCACATTGTTATTTTTTCATTACTTACAAGAGTCAGAAAATTGCCTAATTCCCAATGAGTGGAAGAGGGCTGAGTGGTATGCTGAATACACATGGAAAGAGTGGGAGCTAAAAATGAACAAGAGATGCTAAAGGATGTAATTCTTGTGGTTCTCTATCCGCACAAAATTATATGTACATATATGCTCTTAATTTTTGGGTAAAACATGCATTAAACCATCTTATTCTAGCTCTACACTTTATCTTGTGTTCACAAATTCTAAGGTGAAAGGAGTTAAAATGAGATTTTCAAGAATTTCATGGGCTGGAATGCATCTGCTACATATAAGTCAAAATATTATGATAATTTACAAGGTGGTGTCAAGAGTTAGGTTCATGAGCTGCTTATGGCCTATACTTTGGGTACCCCTGGTCTGTGAAATATTTTCAATTTGTGTACTGATGTAAGGATATCTGAAAATGTTTTGTGCTATCGATCTTTTAGCCAGAAATTGGGAGGTTACTTTCAAACTAATGTTTATGAATGCATTTGAATTTTAATATCTTTTATTAATGCTGAACCCTTACCTGATTTTGATGCAAAGTATCGCTTGTACATAATTTTATCAATCAAATGATGCAAATATATTGCTTTGGAAAGGAATTTCTTCCTTGAAATTGATTCTGTTAATGGGATTTAGATGGCTCCCAATTTAAGAACTGTTTAAATGAAGACGATGCATTATTATTTACAATGAAAACACTCATTGCAATTCAATGCACAAACAATTTTTGCCCTGACTATTATGGGTTTCCTTGAGGTCAATGTTACAATGTGAAAAAATAACATTCTCTAGATATTATTCTAAGAATGGAGCTTGCATCTTTTCAATTACTTACTCATCATCAATGATAGTGGGTAATTTTATTATTTCTACTGCAAAATGTTACTGAACTGGAACATGCTCTCAATTTAAAAATTGGGTATGCACAGATAGTAATGGATGTTTGGTTCATTATAGAGCTTCGTTCATAGCAGAGATAGTGTTCATTTGGTATCTATGACTTGAGAGGACTTGTCCTTGAGTGATATTTTAGCAGACGGGTCTATCTTTCAACATCGAGACATTTCTTAGCTTAAATTGTGGTAAATTACTTCTTCCCCATGAATGCAATTTCTGGCCTGTGATCCACCTTTATGGCCATTTTACATGGGGCACATAAATGCAAAATCTGACTTGTTTACAAAGGTGCAGTCAAAACTGCATCTTGTAAATGCTGATTTGCGAGAAGGCATGGACGTGAGATGGCAATATAGCCCGTTCTAATTTTGTTCGTTCATTTGTACATCATAATCAGAAATTAATGCAGCTCTAACCTGTGCAATTATGTGCACTGTGTAAAACAGCCTTTTAAGTGATACAAAGAGAAGAGTAAAGTAAGCAAATATCTCACCTTTTGCTTGTAAAGTAGCCAAAGAAACTGCAATAAAAATAATGCTCAGCCTGATATCCATTGCTTGAGAGGAGTCTTGCTGGAGGTGGAGCAAAGAGTTGAGCTACACGTCAAGTACAAGAATATTAGAGGAATGGTTCATAAAAAGGTGTTTAATGCTGACAATTCCATAGCCAAAGGAAATGGACCCTGAGATTTCAGAGTTCAGTTTTGCCCATAGGTCATCAACTTCTCCCACTCACTCAACCAATGCAGGTGCCTTGTTTGCTGAATAAGGAATTTTCTAAAATGCTTATTGGCAAGGCTTTCTCTCATAAAATAATGGACTCAAAGTCCAAGTGAGAGCAATAGCACTTGAGAATGAGGAAATCATTCACAATCAACTCAATGCCATCAGAGACATTACCTGCTATGTTCGTGTGTTGTGAAATAAAAATGATTGTAAAATACACAACGGCTAGGTGAGATGACATACAAACACATAACAATGCCTGCCATAATTTTAGGCGGAATGTTGAAGATCAGCAAAATAAGCAATGAAAACAAATTGAGGATGTTTAAAGACCCATAAACCTGAGGAAAAAATGAAATATTTTCCAAACGTCCTCTCTCTTATGACCAAACATTTTAAGGACACTTGGTATGGAAATCTATGAAACAAGTCATTTGGCTTCAATGGTGTTTTCCATCCTTTATAAATGCATCTACAAGGAGTTTCAGGAGGAAACCGCTTTACTTCAGGAGGTGGTAGGGGAGACAATTTTAAGCTTTTTTGTTATAAATATGGGGTCATTACTCTTAGTTAATGAGGCATGGCAACACTAACTTTTTTGGATGCACTTCGCAGTTATCATGAAAACAGGTTTCCTTGGGTATCCTGCCTTTTCAACATTTTATTTAATAATCTGGATTTTTAAGAACATTAAATAATGAAGGTTGGATGAATGTGAGATTATAATATCTTTGAGGCATGGCAACATAAATCTGTGAGTTTACTTCAACAAGAGCTTTGAGTGAGTATAAACAATATGATTATGCAATCACACCGATGTTTTCATTATGATTTATGACAAGAATTAATTCCTGAAATAATATAACTATTTTGATATAGAAATGAGTGCTCTGCTCATCTTATTATTTATGTTGACAATAATGGGAGGTTTCATGTTGATGCTACTGGCCCTTTCCAAGCTATAAGGTGATCATATAATATCACATCCATATGGAATGGTGATCACATAACGTCACCTTACGACTTGGAAATCCCCGTTAAACAGTTTTTCCTGGGACACTTACTGCACCCATGCCTATGTGAAAAAAATTTCGTGAAGCGCATATTAACTACATCCATTAACAACTGTAATGGAGAATCGGTAACACAGTTGGAGGGATCACAAAAACGAAGTCATACTGCTGAAAAGGGTCTAAATAACAATATTTTGAAGGGTGCCAATCTGTACTTAGGAATAGCAGTCTCAAGACCTGAAAATCCCATCTGTGGGCCATGTCAAAGAGTTGACATGTCCATTATTACTTAAGGAACTAGGTGTTTAACATTATTTCATTTTAAATGATCAAATTTTTAAACCTTGTTCGCATGATGAATTTAGCCATAAAGGGAGATACAAAAAATTTGGAGGACAAATGCATGGACTTAGAACTGTGGCAATCATGTAACCATTATCTTACCTTTTCAAACACTAAGAGGAACAGAAAGAGCAGCTCCCACCAACTTAGCTGCACTGATATAATTCTGCTACACTGATGAAGTACAACAATCTTCATAGAATTACACTCCTTGTCGGTTAGTGCATGATTGGAACCCATCATACGACGCTTGTTTTGCAAATTAATTACTTAAATCATTGTTCTAGCAAGCAAAATTAAAGGGATATATACACTAATATAACACCTGGGAAGACATAACTGCGCACTGGCAATAATTGACATATTTAATGAATTCCTAAGATGAAATACACAACAGTGTGAAGGCAATGATTTTCAGCAGGTTACTGTAACTTCCGTAGAACAATTCCTCCCCAACAAATTCGCCGATGTCAACAAATTAGCGTCTTTTCTGAGATTTCAACCGTTAAAGTGAGATACTGGCACATGGTTTGAGAAAAAATAAAAGTGTTTTAATAATCTTGAAATTTGGAGAGTTCACATCCAAGTCAATGTAACAATTCAACGGCAAATCTAAAAAGAATTTATGAGAAAAATAAATAATAAACGATGCTGACCTCTGGGGAAACACGTAGGCTAATACTTTTCACACAAATGAAAAAAATGACCAACACTATCAAAATGTTTGGGAATAACACACTCGATGAGGCTATGAAAATGGTGGTATTAACTTCTAAAAGTAATTCACTTGATTTCACAAAAAAACACACCGTGACTAAAAATGTGGTAGTGATGCTCACGTAGTATTCATAAAATAAGTTAAATGCACCGTAATGTCACATGTAAGATTCCTTGATAATTTGAAAATATTCGTTGCATTAAGCAACCTTGTTCAGCCAAGCAACAATGCTGTCGACATCTGGAGGGTTATCTGGATTTTTGTTCAGAGCGCTGGACTCAAAGAATTCCACCTTGATGGGATTGAGATGCTCAAAATTGAAATCCTTCCCTTGTTTTCCGAGGAAGGTGTTGTTATTGGATGCATCTACTGTACTTCGCAACTGGTTTGTCTTTGTAACTCGCAACATGTTCCTAAAATAGAACCGTAGTCGTAAATAACCAGAAATGTATATCATTCACACCGGCGCATAACACATAAGCACCAAGCATCCATACTTACATTTCTTTTTCCAACAAAGTTCTGACTACGGTGCTTCCTTTCGCCAAGGTTTGATCTTGCTTGTTGCACACAATGGCTAACGGCACACAATGCGAATTCACCACCGAATCAGTTAGCAAATTGTACAGGAATCTAAGTAAGAAGAGAGTACACACATAAGGTATTCTATGAAGAGGAATTTGAATCAAACACGTAATTACAAACAAAAGGAAAATGGAACTCACTCAGCCACATCACGAAGCTCCTTTTGAATGTTAACGCTGTCGATAACATATATAATTCCACGAGCGGATGACTTGTATTGATCAAAGAATTTGTTACGAATTCTTTCGTGGCCAGGCACATCCACAAGTCGCAAAGACCCCTGTTAAAACAAAGCATATCATTACCAAGCTCATTTCGTTTTAATCAGAAAACATTAGTCACGTCCATACATTTTTAGATGCGAAGTCTCCCACATTTTCCTTCATGGACGTGTGGGTCATAACAAACATATTTTCTAAGACTCTAGAAAATATAAGAGTTTTCCCGGAGTCACATAGACCCATCAAGAGGACACTGCGTCGCGCGTGTTTTCCTCGCCTCCATAGCATAAATAAACCTGTAAAAATACAGCTGCTTTAGAATTGCTGAACAATCATAACATATGGATGTTACATCAAGCATTTTTCTGCAATTTACAACATTGAATATGTTACCTTACCTAATGTAAGAAGTATTACAATCACCCCCACTATGATAGCAATTAAATGTTCGTTATTTTCCATGCTAATAATATTTTCGACGTTACGTCCCTTTGATTTCGGTTCCTCCATGCTTGCTGATGTGTTGTCGACGGGCCACTATGACATGCGCTCTGAAATATCGCGGCTCACTTGTTTTCCCACACCCCACGAACGCGAGCAAGTTTAAACTTCTGAGAATGGCTTGGATTTACTCTATTTGACTCAGCTTGCACTTTACAGTTTATCGGGATGTTAAAGGGTGTTATATGTGAAAAATATGTAGCAGTGTCTCTTTTTCCTCCAATATTTCAGGCCTAATTATCCTCAGCGTGTGCTATGTAATGATTTTTAATTAGTGAGTACTATTTATATTAGGATTTGGATTGTGCTATTTAATGGAATTGATTTCACTGAATTTTATCGTTTTTTCATGCTATGCAATTTTTGAAGGAAATGGAGTTCACACATCTAACCATAGGAGAATCGGAATGATTGCAACCAACCATGTACCCTGTGTCCTGCTTCATCGAAAAGGAGCGGTTAATTCATGAGGTATCTGGAGGTAATGATCTGTTTGCCAGGTTTGGGACGTGGCATGAGCTATTATTTAATGGAAATTTTACCTGCTTCAGGGAATTAGGCGAGTTTTCACCATAAACTATGGTTGGCTCATATCGAATATTTTAGCGTGTCTAAATTTAACGTTAAATTGCGCGTTTATTTATTAACACGTTTGCGCATCACTTTACCATCTTAAGTTATTATGCGGTGGAGATGCCTCCATGAAAGTCAGTATCAGTACGTGTTAGAAAAGTTCAGATTTGACTCATTGAAATGTGTGCCACTGTAATGATTTGTGTGCAGACTTCATAGTTAATCATTGCATGCCGGAAACTTGACCCCATGGGCTTTGAACCAGACCGTGACATGGATTGTTCAAGACAGTTGAATGAAACCATAATAGAGGTGGATTTACCTAGTGTTCTAAAAATGGAAAGCTGTAAAGTAATAGCCTGTAACTAAAATAAAAGTGTCTTCCAAAATTTTCATCGTATAATGCCCAATTAGCCATCTTGGAGTCAAGAATATCCTCTGATTAATGTTGAACTCTTTTGAATGTTAGTCCAGATAATTTGTTGCACGTTAAGGTTATTAAGGTAATACTTCTTTAATAATTGCATACTAAATATATGTATCGCATACCCTTTCTTGTATATTGGGCATATTATTCTAGAAATCCAGTTGTGTGGCATGGTTTCAGTTTTCCTTATGTTTGTAATAAGTTGTAATTGTTTCATAATAAAATGTTCACCACAGGCCTTAATTGAAGAGAAACCTGGTAATCATGATGTTCCCCCACACACTTTATTTTTGTGAATCCTTTTATTTTTTTATTTAACTTCTTTTATAATAGGTTCAATATCTCTTTATAATGCCCCAGTCATCCACCCAGTACAGCTTCTCCTGTATGGTTACTTCTTATTTCTTTTCCTTTCATCCTTGTACTCTAGGTTGCAGCCCTTTTATTTTTTTATCTATTGCTTGGTAACATTGTCTTTTCTCTTTTTTTTGTGTAATTCCACTTTTTCTTGTAAATATGTGCCTTCTAAATTGCAAATCATTTTCTTCTTGCATTTAATTATATTTTTTCTCATACTATATACATTGTGGTATTTTCTTGGCTACTTTTTCTCCTCTGAATTTATTTGGATTTCTCTTTGTATTGTGTCAAAGATTTTTCATTCCAGTTACTTATCCTCTTGGTGCTTTGCTCTCTTACCAGAGCCATCATCTTTTCCCTTATTACAGTGTTCACTAGGTAATGATCACTATCACAATTTGGTCCCCAAGCATGTTTATACATCAATAACCAATGATCCATGACGTGCTTTAACCAATACCTGGTCAATCTCGTTTAGTGTTCCATTAGGAGCTTTCCATTTGCCTAGTTAGGTATATTATTTTTTGGTAAAAATGTCTTTTTTATGATCCTATTTTTACCTTCTACAAACTGACTGAATTTACAATTTTTTTGTCTCTCCATGTAGATAATGCCTATTTGAGTCTTCTACTTGATATTCCTCCTTTCCTGCTTGGGGTATTAAATCTCCTGCTGCCATTACAGGATTGCTATTCTATACCTTACCATGTATTTATTCTAGCTTGTCACAAAACTAGTCTTTTTCACTCCTCGCTTTCTCTTCTGCTAGTATGTGGGCAATTTTATTTCTTCAGTACCTGCCATAGATGACCATTCTCTGGGGTTGCCAATAATTTTTGGTTTGAAACTTCCTCAGTTTTCTTTGATTTCCAGACCAAAATTTGGTGTTTTCCCTGTGGTTGTCAAGCAGTCATATCATTTTAAGTGTTGTTATGAAATGAACTAAGGACAATTTGCAGTATTTCTGTAATAATATTGACTAACTTCATTGCTTAATCTGAGAGGAACTTCTATATATTTATTACTTCACCATTGATACAACATGGGTATCAACTTGTATTTTTGAAAAAGTTTTGATTTAAATTATAATTTTATCAAGACCATATATCATTCATTGTAATAGTTTAGGATAGATATACCATTACATAATAATAGATCATTGGAGCACAAAAGGCCGTAGTGCTGTGATGTAGTGAGGGGGAGGTTCCGGACCCCCCTGAAATATAACAACAAAATTACATTGCTTCATAAAAGAAAACAAAATATTGAAAACTCATTTCTTCTCAAACTCAAACAAGATTTCATTAAAAAATGAAGGTTTTTCTATTACGAACAATGCTGAAATGAGTTTATAACCCAGGAATTAGTATGCTGTTTTTCAAAAATTTTCCCTTCAAGGTTTTGGATCCCCCTCCCCAAACAAAATTCCCGGCTACCTCACTACCATAGTGAGTAGGGAGGTTTAATGGTTTGAAACTCACCCTCAAAGCTATTTCAATTTGTAATATACATTCAGTTTTAGGTGTACCCCTCTAAAAATATCTGAGGCCTTGGATACAAAAAAACATTTTGTATTGTGGGCTCACAAGTGGGTGTCAAGGGATATGGCATAACAAGAGAGTACTGTTGCATTATGACAATAGGAAGTTGTCCCTTAGGACAATTTTTAAAATGATTGTTGCATAACCATTGGTGACTGCATCACAAGCCGGCCTTAGGGCGGGGCGACCGGGGCGACTGCCCCGGGCCCCGCGCTTTGGGGGGCCCCGCGGTCGTGAAAAAAAATTAAAATATACGATAGTTTGAAAACACAATTTCAACTATTACTGTATTGTTAAGTCCGTGCAAGACAAAAAATAATATTATGAAAAAGGAATAATAATGCAGTAATTTAAAGTAAAAAGCGCGCTTTTTATGTTTATTTTACGTCATAATTTTATGAATAAATATAATTATAAATTTAATTTGTATTATACTATTTTGAACTCAAAGGCGTGATGGTATCATAACGGCATAATTACGAAGTCTGAATTTGGGAGGGGAACACATACTTAGCCAGAGAGTGGTAGGGATTCAAAATGCTCGAGTTTGTAGATGGGGTATAGAGTTTAATATTTTAAGTGAAGGGCCCCACACTGAAGGTTCGCCCCTAGCCCCGCACCTGCTAGCGCCGTCACTGCTGCATCATATGCACTACAATGGACCTCACAGATGGATTAAGCAATGCAGACATGAGCATGAAAACTTCTGAAATAACTATGGAGAATTTCGTGCACTTAGCTCTATGCATCAAAGAAAGGGCTTTGGAAGGAAATGGTTTTCATTCAGCACTTTTTAAGGGATGAGATGTTACATTATAAAATTTGAAGTCTTCAGATGAAAGTAGAGAAGACAAAAGTTACCTATGTGATGCTCTCTCCAGAATATTTATGTGATTTTCCCGGTGTTTTCTATTGTGTGTCTACTGGTATATTATTCCCTCAGTTTTTTCTAATCTCTATAATTGAGGTAACCATAATTTCCTTATCAGCCAGCTGTGGCGGTGCCTAATGAGAGGATAGCTACTCCATACTGGAGATACTAATGTTCAACGGAGGGAGTGGATACAGAAAAAAACTCAAGGAGAGGCGCAAAAGATACCTTGTTAGTTGCGCAAAAGTTACCTTTACTTTTATCGTAATAAAAAATAATCAAGTCACATGCAAAGTTTAAGAAGGTTTTAATTAAAGTGAAAATGTAAAAATACAAGACAATGCCATTTTATGATATAAAAAAGTTACAATTGTGGTTCTGCAATGTTTGGCAATACGGGCGGCCCCACAAGGGGGGGTGCGTGCCCCCTGCACCTCCCATCTGTACCCGCCACTGACGGAGGATTTGCATTAGAATTTTGTTTCCACACATTTCAATCTATGTCAGTGTGCTATGCCTCTAACCTCTCATTAATTTGTTAGAAGACATGCATTGCTTTGGTTCTTGTAAAATTTTCTTGCTCATAGCACTTATTGAAGAAATGAAATTTTATTATTTTTAATGGATGGTAAATATTTTAAAATTATTTCCTCTTCCCAAAAGTAGGCTTTAAAGGTGTTAGTGTGTTTAGTTGAATGTGATTATTAGCAATGAGTTTTTTACACAAGTTTAAAGCATTGTGCTCCTTTTCTTTTTTTTTAATTTGCCGATTGTTAAATTGTTTCAAAAATAGGCATACCTACCAGTAGCGTTGCCAGGATTTTGAAAGGGGGGTGGTTCGCCATACATTACTGGGACCTTCTGAGCTGTATGGAAACACCATCGGGAAACGAGGGCTGGGGAAAATTTTGGGATTTTTGATGTTGAAAACGTGATTTTTAGTACTCAAAAACAATAATTTATGCCATTATTTTCTCTTAACGTATGAAAACCTTTTTTACCTCCAGTGACTGATGACCGATATTATCGTTTTATTTATTGAGGCCATTTTACTCGATGTCGAAGTTGTTTCGGGTTTCCCACCGGATGAGGTTCTCCATCTCTGCCGACATTTTGATGGCCCGTGTCGTCCATCGAAACGTCGGCAGAGATGAAGAACCTCATCCGGTGGGAAACCCGAAACAACTTCAACATCATCATACGCCGGGAAAACCTCTGATCTTTCTGCCATCTTACTCGTTTTTGGCGCCTCTTTTAGAGGCTCACGGGGGGGATTGTAATCCGGAAAGCCCTCCTCCCCCACCCCCACCATCACCCTCATGGCTACTACCATAGGCGGATCTAGGGGTGGGGGGCACGGGGGCACGTGACCCCCCTAGACCCTTAAAAAATATGCAAGATTTTTAATACGGTCCCATTATCATTGCGTTCGTTTTGTATTATGAGGTATTCTTGTGCCCCCCAGAACAAAATCCTGGATACGGCCTTGCTTGTGCCCCCCAGAAAGAAATCCTGGATCCGCCCCTGGCTACTACGCCTTTGATACCTACCCATGTTCTTCCGTTTCTTAATCCGTCTTTTACTCATTGAGCTATTAGCGGCGAAAAATTGACGGTCTTCACCATTTCGTATATATGTAAGTAACGTCACGCACTCTTGCCTAGCGGGTCACCGCATCTCAGCTACTCCTCTGCATCGCGCATATTTCTCACGTGGTTCGCTTTTGAATACACTTGTAAGCGATTCGCTGCCTCAATAAGTGGTTCTCCGGTTATAGAACTAGTTAGCAAACTGGAACTCAAGTGACTTCATGACGTGTCAGTAGCTCAAGGAAAGTGGGCATTTCGCATTTTTCCGACCTATTATTAGATAGGTATAGTCACTTTCTTGTTAGTTTGTGTGCTCTTATTGTTAGACCATATAAAATACTGTAGTAAACAGTGGTTTATATGTATAGTCTAAGTGTGTACTTGTCCTTCTGGGAAAAAATTGGCTATTCAAATTTCGACCACTTTCTTATTAGCTAGAGCACTGAAATTTTCAGGATAGCTCATAACTGGATGACAACGCAATGTTATTACACTCTTATCATGATCGGAACAGTATCTCGAGTAATATTCAGAAATAAAAATTAAATAAGGAGTTCCAAAAATGGCCACCAAAATCCTATGTAGGCGCTGCACTTATTATTGCTGTAATTAAGTCTCTTCAGATTAAAATATTAATATGATTTGATTATAAAATAAATGCTGGTGAATACACATCATACTTGTCTCTTAGCGGTAGGGAATATAATGAGTCTTTTATGCGCATCACATTTTTCGTTTTTGTCGCCAGAAATATTCTTCTAAAACTTATTTTAACTTTCTCGTTAGTCATATTAAAAATTTTCAGTAATTTAAAGGGCCCTAATTTGTAATAAAACCCTAAATTTTCACTAATTTAGAGTGCTATTTTCTTCTTTTTAATGAAGCGTGGATTTTATCATTTTTTTTAAATTTTTTTATTTACAGTAAGCTCACAAGCGAATGGCTGAATGAGGAAGAGTTGTTTCCGTTGTAAATCATCTTTCACTTCCATCTAACAATGTCTTTTGCAGAATTTCCATTACGATCCTGAGTGATCGCTTACGGACCGTAGGGTCCTTGATTCAAAGTTCTCTCTGGGTTCCGAATGCGGTCTGTGGGCACTGGTATCCTTATGGAACAATTGTTGTCTGTTGAAACTTCATGGAATACATTGTGTGGTGGTGGCAAATGAAAAACCCCTGTGTATTTTCTGGGTTAAAAATTTTAGCGGAGCAAAATGTTCATTTTGTTTTTAATCAATGCTTTTTCATAATTATAACTGTAATCTAGCCTCAATGCTCTTATAATTTACCACAAAATCCTTTGGACTCACTCTTTCTTGAAGAGAATCAAGTTCTGTCCAAGTTTTTATCTGACTGAAATTTTTCCTTTGCATAAACAATAATATTGAGTACCTGGTAATAGTTGTTGTTTCGATGTTTCAATATGCCTTTTTATCAAGGTCAGATTTACAGAAATCGTAATATGGGTGCTGATACGCCGTAGGGAAACGTCTGTGGCTTGAGAGGAATGTTAGCTCAGCGTTCGCTTTTATTCCAGCCTTTATATCAACTCACCAACCTGTCTGTTTGTTTGTCTGTTTGTTTGTCTGGTACAAATCTTGTAACTCAAATTTGACTCACTTCCTGTGAAGCAAAAACGCTGAAATTTTGCACACTTCTTCATTTTCGATGACAATACATGAAAATATAACTTTTTCTCTCCAACCCCCCTTTAACCACCCCCCAGTCAACCTATAGCCCCCCAAAACATGTTTTTGATCTAAGAAGTTCCAAATGGTCGATTTTCGTGTTTTGCGACCACAGTAAAAGTTATCCACTTTAGGCATATCCACATAGTAGGCATTTAAAAGCATAGGGGTGGCATTTTGAAACATAGGGGGCTTACCATTCACTGAAAATTTAATAAATATAGTGACTTTTTTAATACGTCACTTTTGGTTTTTCGGGGTCACTGAGTTTTTTTTTTGCTTTGTGTCATATATAAACGTTGCTCATCCCCTGTAATCTAAATATAAAGGCTGGTTTTAAAAAAAAATTTTTTATAAGAGCTTATTTTGTCGACTTTGAACCTTCGTCTAGACGCTGTAAACTTTTGCTCTCTAACTGCAATTATAAGCACTTGATGGGAGGCATCGCTACGAAATATTATTATCTTGCTCACTTATGTGAACGTATTTGAATTTTGATTACTCTTGATTCTTGAAACTGCGTACATGAATTTGGATGGTGAATGTCTGCTTACTTTTTATGCACGCTCGGACAGTGCACTTTTTATACATGCACGGAAAGTGCAATTTATATGTACTGTGTCTGCATTTATCTCCAACCTTCCGCGTTAACGACAAAGAGCTTTCCAAAGTATTCGTTTCGAACAAAGTCGCCGAAAACGTTCTTGGTTTCTTTTTAAAATAATACTAATGATATTATTTTTCGAAGGTTTCGGGCTATTTTATAGCTTCCTGGGCATATTATTTCCGATCTAAACGAGGAACATGCCTTTTTTTTACCGTTTTCTTGCACCCACATGTGGTGTCATTTTTTGATAGGTAAGTAAATTACGTGAGTGTCACGCTTCTGTTATTTTAATAGGTTTTAGAATGCGATATAATTTTATTTTTGCATTAATTTAATTCTAAATTTCTCTAATCTTCTGAGACTAATGTAAAAATTATTTCTGCATTACGTCCTCAGGGTATTAAAATAAAGTGTGGAATAGGTTGCAAAGAGACACTGGAGGTAAATGGGCGATGCATGCCAAATGAACGTGCCTACATCCCAAATAAGGAAGATGGTGATAATACATGATAATGGTAATGTCATGTAACTCGAAAATATTAATTTACTTAAAGGGGCTGACTTGACATTAACACATTCAGCCTATAAAAGAAACAAAATTGCCGAGGCTGGTAATTAAATACTTATTTTATTTCGACTTCATTTATATTAATTTATCACGAGAACAATTGATTCTTATGTATTTTTTTTAAGAAAAGGGTTTCATTTCTCTCGCAACAGGAATATTCAGGTTTCGCCTATGGTTACGGGCTTTGTCGTGTTCGTCATGTCGAAACCCCCTTTCCCTTAATCTCCCCCAAAATTTCAGCCTCTTCTGAGGAATCGGGGTAAAAATGTCAGTGATTTGTAGATCTGGCATTTGTATAGTAACCCCGCGAGGACAAAAGACTTCAATTCCGTTGTCTTTTGTAGAATGCGCGCAGTATTTATTCCCAGATAGATGCCGTCGAATTTGAAAAATAATAATGACATTTGTTGACACTTGACATTTAACGTCAAATAGTATCTACAAGATCAATGCAATATAGCATATTACGTTGTTAATGTATAAGCACAAGAATTTTTAATATTCATCAATTACGTGTCTTTTATATGTAAAAAAATCGTTACAATTTTGGTCCTGCTAAGTCCGTCAGGACTTGTCTGCGGGTGCCAGTTTTGACAAAGTTCGTCTGCTGTGTTGAGTTATTATTTTGATGTCCTTAAACAAATTGATTACATTTATTATAATATCATTTAATTTTATCTTTACATTCACCGATGATTTATCTGATAATCTATTTCAATAGCCATCCTTTACTTTTTTCACTTCATTTATATTTTTGATATTTCAAATATCTTTAGGTAATTATTAGTGGAGCATGCTTTTTATTTGAACAAACCTTTTTTCTCCGATATTCAGCATTAAATTTTGGTACAATATACAAATCATGTGTAAGATTGATGTTGACTACTTAGTCTCCCGTAGTAGGCAACTCATTTTTATAACAGTTTTTTTAATATACAAACATATTTAAGCAGTTTATCAATTGGTAGTACGTCAAACGCTCTGTAAATTGTTTCTATGTCGGTACAATTACAATTTTTATGATTTTTCTGTGCATGAGTTTAATTATTTTATCCTGATTACGTATTAATATGTTTAAGCATGTGCCCCCAGTATTTACCCAAATTGTGTAAGAGAGAGTAAGTACAAAATTAGCCTTCTTAAGGACCTTGTTGGGTCAAGAAAATTAAGTGGACTGTATTCGGTACGTTAAAATCCCTCATTTAATGGAGGATAATATCGCAAAACAACAATGGAGAAACTCGGAATACTTTTCCGTAAATTCTCGTTGGGGCATTTAGCAACCGCCAGGAGAGGTGCTTTCACGTAGTTGCAAGATGAGCGGTATGGTTACTAGAATCGAAATCAATGTTAGTTGTCGACCTGGAGATGAGTTCAGCGTAGAGACGACAAAGCGCAGCTAACTTATCGGCTAGAGGACTCTATAATCTCAAAATTCGTGACATTGCGTAATCATTACTACTATTTCCAATATACTCGTTCAAAGCTGTCATCTAATTAAGCTCTAAGATTTTTTCGGATAATTATAATCGCATATTTTCGACGAACCCTTATTATTTAATGTCCTTAAACATCCTAAGCATTAAATAAAATGACGAAAAGGCTGGATACCCAAGAAAAACAGTTTTCATTGTAACAGTAAAGCAGGCGCGCAGCCAGGAATTAAGGCTAGGGGGAGTTAAGGCGCAACTAATACTAGGGGTATGGCAGTGGCGGCTTGCCCATAAGGACTCTCGGACGCCGCCCCTCCCAAATATTTGAAAAAGTAAAAAAAATAAATATCCTTTAATTTATAATTATACATCTAATTAATCAAAGTGTTTTTTCAGTCGCAGACATCGAAAGCGTTGGAAAAACACGAAAAGAAATAGCGCGATAAGTTCGTATTTGTAGCCGTGGGGCGCTGGCCAGAACGTCCCAATCCATCCCCATGCAGTTATATGGAGAGTGGTAGTGGTGGGGGCTGCTGGTGCTATGACGCGTCTAACCTTGTGTCTTATGGAAGTCTTGGGACGTCGTCCGAGAATGCGCAGAGCGACGTGTGAGTTGACATCGCTGCGCAGGCCGGCGGTCGTATAATCTGGCGTCTACTTGGTGCTGCTAACAGATAAGGGACGTACGGGATCAGAATGGTCACTGTACTGGGTGTAGTTATACGATTTTATTTTTAATTACTGGTAGGTATTGCTGCAGAAAATAAAGAGAAGAAACTTTATCCCATTATGCTAGCGTTTTTTGGTGTTTGAATTCCGGAACACACAAAATCCAACTAGTTAAAGGCCGTATTGACGTAGGAAAACTATTCTCGAGTATTTGCCACAGTTCTGTTATGATTACAAATTTCAAGAACCTTGGGGAAACTAATATTATAATATTTAGGCCTTAACAATGTATTCATATCTTCCCGATGATTAGAAATGCGGTACCTATTTTTCAGATAAATTTATCAAAAGACCTGCAGTATTAGGAAAAATCAGTTAACATTCCCCACTGATTTATAATTTAAGAAATATGTGCGGGCGTGATAGTGTGAAGGATTAAACATGATCTAATCCGTAAACGTGACTTTAAATAGAGTCATTCAATGAATGTCATGAAGTTCCGCGTACAATGCACCTTTTATGTGTAGGTTCATCATTTTTCTAGCCGTCCTTGTTCTATTAGTTCATGTTCACCTAATTCCTCAGCGGCAGAGTGGTAGCTGTCTGACGGAAAATCTCACTTGGGTCTGATTTAAGTGGCTTCGAAGAGTTTATATCAGTGCGGAGATCCTTACAGCTCCTATCTGTGGTTCAGAGTCTTTTACGATCCAGAATTTATATTCTATTATATCATGGCAATGATTTCGAAGACATGGTTATTCCAAGTGCGACCCGTTGGCGTTTCGTGTATATACCACATATGAATCTTAGACTCAATGCGTTGATCCGTGACGTTTTTGTTTACTTGAATGCCTTTGCTGACCTCAAATTCGTCCCTCAGCTGAATCAGCATTTGTGGACCAAGACTTCTATCTCCCTTGAGTCGTCCTTAATGTAACGGCAAGACCAGGCAAGACTCTCGGAAAGAACGGAGTGAAATGAGTTCAGACATCATTTTCGAGGAGTTAACTGTGCGTAATTGCCTATTAAGAAGTTTCTTAGTGCTGTGTGTGCATTCAAGAAGACAATTTTGAAATAATCAACAGTGCTCGTTTATGTTTTAGGGAAATATAGGGAAAAATTGTCCCCAATTCTGTGTCCAGGCACCTTGTTCTTTTTGGTCGTATTTTTCATCGGCCCATTTTGTGTCGTCCCTTGTTTATTTATAGACTAGTGCCCTTGCCATGTGTTCAATGGGAAAGAAATTGTTGTCCGGCGCTGATTTCAACGAACGTGTTATTGATCACTTTGCTGGACAAAAGGAAAGAAGGATGGACTTCTGCAATATAACTAAAGGCATGTGAGTATTTCAGATTTTGTTAAAAATTTGTGAGAAATGTTTAATTATTGATTTTAAATCATACTGTATTCAAGAAGCAACGCGAACACCGCAAACAAAGTTTACATCTGCAATAGCAAAGCGCGCGCATTCTAGTAGTGTTTGTTGCCCAGTGGAAGTCAGTGACACTCCCCTCCCTCCTCAGGTGTTACAAGTGTCATTGCTACCTGAATCATTGCAAATGTTGTATAGATTTGACAAATAACGCATTATGATTGCAAAACGAACAACATAAGTGTATTGCGGGCATATCCGCACGAAGAATGCAGGCGCTAAAACCTAAAGTTACGTATTTTCGTTTGTATTTGCAAAATATCGCAGCAAATATATTTCTATTCTTCAAGATCATTGATCAGTATAATCGAGAGTCCGGACTAAGCCGATCCGTATGACCGAGAGTTTACTGCATTTAGTATTTATTAATCAAGCTTTCTTAGGAAAACTACGTATTTTTGTTGAAAAAAACGGAACATGTGGCATCACAAAATTTTATTCCTAGATTGCCGTAAAAACTTAATAAAATACGCGAAATATTAAAAAATTATGACCCCCCGGTGGAGTGCGCCCCCCCCAGCATTTGACTCACGAGCCGCCACTGGGGTATGGAATACGGGAGATCTGGGTTCCCTCCGCCAGAAATTTTTTCAGATAAATGGTTCAAAATAGTGAGTTTTACGACTTTGTTAGGGATATTTTATTAATCCTTAAACTATTCTATGAGTATTATTTATCCAATTCAGTAAAATGGATTAAATTTTTAATTTTCTCTTGAGTTCTGGGGGGGGGGGTTATCCCCTAAAATCCCCCTCGCTGCGACACAGCTGCAAAGTGCATCCAAACAATTTTTTCGTTGCCATAGCTCAGTAACCAGGCTGTTGCCATAGCTCCTAGCAAAGTAGTTGCGACACCATGTTTATGGACAAAAAATGGTAAAAATTGTCTCACCTACCTCCTCCTGAAATATTGCAGATTCCTCCTGAAATACCCTGAATAGACACCACAAGGCTAATAACACAGGCCAACTATGAAAAAACTTTTACTGAAAATACCTTATTCTTATGTATTTAAAGTTGCTGAATCCAAATATGATGGTTTTAAAGTTGTATCACCTAACATTTAGTCACATTTTACAGTTAAATGTATAAAATCAAGCAATATTTTTAGAATTTAACAGCTTTTTTATAGTTATAATAAAATTGAAAAAGTAGTTCTAATGAACGAAGATAATGGGGATTACTGTTGGTACTTCACCGAGAAGTTCTGCAAGCGATTCATCGCAGAAAAAGCTACACAAGAAGGTTCAAGAAAAAAAGGGAAAGAAAATGTAGACCAATTCCAGTTGACAAGTGAACCCTTTGTGAAACAAGTGAAATCACGCCGTAGTAAATACAAACAATTTTATCTCGATGTAGTGAACAGTAAATACAAACAATTTTATGATGTAACACAGTGTTTCATTGATATCCCTGGATACCGTTTAGGGGTATTAAACTAAATATTAAATACATATTGATTGGAAACTATGGGTGATACAAAAAAAACTAAGGCCAAGTTTGGAAAATGAAAAGGAGACTTCGTTACTTTCCACAGATTTATTTCGTCCGCACGACATGTTTCGAACCATAGAGGTCATTATCAAGTACCAGGCTTGGATTCGGCACATCAAAATCTATAGAGATCAGCTATTAAAAGAAAAAGTTTTCAAACAAAATTTTTTTGTTGGCCTGTGTAATTGAATACTCAACGGACTTAAAACCATTCCTTAAGCTCCCAATTCTGGGTATTTATTCCATAGAGTCTTCGCTCCCTGGCCGCACCCACCTCTGATCTCAGTGAGGTCTATCCTCACCCAGAAAAACAATCTTTGGTTTTATGCATATGGGTGTGCGTTTATGTAGACTTAACGTAATCAGTTTCTAGCATGGGGCAATGTTACAAATCTCTGGTCGCTCCCACAAGAGACCGTCATCGTCGAGTTCAGGCCTCACGGATAAGATACCAGATGACAACCGACCGTGTGGGTGACTTAAGGTTTAGAAAAGTTTTGAAGGATATAAAAATTTTATAGTCCCCGTTAAAAGTTTCCGGGCGTGTGCAGTAAATGCGACGTTAATAGGTATTCCGTTTCCTCGAGTTGTCATTCGTTTTCCGTCCATAGCGGGTCATAATGGACGACGCCACTTCGAGTGAGGAGTCTGATCGGCTGTGTGGACCGTTTCCCCAGGATGGTGGTGTCTTCCTTTTAAAAAGGGGACATTCTTCGTGAAACCTTAGGGGGTCACCGCGGACGCATAAATAAGCTCACCCGGGTGGGATTTTCCCCTGACTCTCCCTCCTATTGGTTTGTATTCCGTCGTGAGTTTTAATGATTCCCTGACCAATGGATTCTCTTCCTTTTCCCTCATTACAAAAAAATAGTCATATTTATATTCAGTGCTGCCATCTTTGCCACTCAAAGCCGGGTGCTCTCCTTTCTACGACTTCCATTCTGCCCACACTTCCAGGAATGCGTATGCTTTTTTTATGTTAACCCCCTCCTCATTTGATGGGCTATTTTCCAGCCTTTGGTCATCCCCAGCGCGGGTGTGTCGACGTTAATTTTTTTAATGGCTCACGAAGTCAAACACCCACGTGTGGAAGTCAAGCGCAATTAGTATTTGGGGTTCTGAAAAGGGATGGAACACATATTTCTTGAGAACCTCTTAGGTATTATTGAGAAAGGACTCGAAAGGTTCAAATTTAAACAGTGCATTGGACTAGCCGAAAAAGTATCAAGGAATCTCATATTTAAAATAGCTTGTCATTGTGTTTCAAGGTCATAGCATTCAAGTATCTCATCGTCGGCGGTGATTCTAAATTTCATCCCTCGTGATGTACGCATTTGGTCTGAATTTATTTAAATTTCTTCTTTTTATTTACGTCATATTTTATCAAAGATTCTATTAGCAAATTAACTATAAAAAATCGCAATCGTATTATTGTGCTTTCATGTTGGGTGAACTGAGACATCTCCCTTCTAGTTATCGATATGTATTATCTTTCTTCATTTCCTGTACGCAATAAAATTTCTTTCTTTTGAACTGCAACCTTAACTGGTGGAGAGGATTGCATGTTCCTCTTACCACTAGGGCAGGACTCCTCACAATTTATGCTCGATTTTAATAAATTTATTTTGTCTTCAAAAATAATTGTAAAATCAGAAGAAATTTTGACATAATTGGTGGGTTTAGTTAATCATTTTGGTTATGCTTATGTACCATAGCTTAATGTCTGCATTAGCCTAACAGATATGATTATTTCCCACCTTAATGTTGCATTTTTTTGGTACCCAAGTAAAATCTCGTGCATTAATTTTAAATTGATAGCAAATTAATTATAAAAAATCGCAATCGTATTATTGTGCTTTCATGTTGGGTGAACTTAAAATTATTAAATAAATAAAATAAAGTACTGGAAATGGGTAAGAACGTGGGTCACGACTATGCTTCCAATACGCTATCGTGTAATCACCAAGGCGATCTGTGTACCTCTCAAAAGATTTACCAACTAAAGAATATCCTCCAAGCTCAGAAAATGATTGTTAAACTTCAGCATAGAAGCTTTTTCTGAGGCCAGTCCGCCGGCAAAGACCCTTAAATCTCAATATGATTTAAACGGTTATCGCAGCCACAGTCTTGGGTAGGGAGTAACTTGTTAATTTACTGCTTCGGAGTTTAAACGAGCATTCACGCATGACTTAATCTCTGGAAGGGAGTGCTTGTCCAGGCAAAACAAATGATCGAGTGAGTTGGTTTGTGGTCCACTTTCGAAAATCGAAAACGTTCCGTGAACCAGACGTCGCCAAGTCCCGCTTTTTTCATCGTAGGGTGTTTAATGGCTTCCCTTGGGCAGCGCAATTCATTCCAGGAGGTACATCTTAACTGTCGAGGCAAGAGATGTTCTCACTGCCGAGTGGGATCTCAAGACGTGCTCACTCAAGCGAATCTCTGTCGCTCCCTTGAGGAGATGCTCCGGGCGCCTCGCCTGACGATGCGACGGCGATTCCTTGGCCAATGGACCGGAACGACAAATAAGCACGTGTTTGAAAGGAGGGGGTTCAGTTGGTGGCTTTTAAGACCTGCGGAGGTTCCTGTCTCCTAAGCTTCTATTTAATGTTTTACTTTGCTTCAAAGCCAGGGATTCAAACATTATGTCCCCCCTGAAATAGAAAAGCAACCTACCAAATTATTGATGTAATGAACTTGACAGTAAATATTATTTTTCACAATTTCAATGTAGGGCTTAGAGTATTCTTATGGGTAATAAAATGGAAGTCATTTTAAAAATATTGTTTTTCGCCTGAATACAAATTGTTTAAACTATTAACTAGCAATTAGTTCTGTTGATTCAATGGCTGCATTTTAGGATTTTTCAAAGAATGTGCTTTAGAAATGAGTGGTTTATGCTCTCTTTACGTTGTCCTCTTTCCGAAAAATTCGAGGCCGTAAAGTTCGTGTCCGCATAACCACAATTTTGAAAGTAGTTGTTATTCAGCTGTTTTTTTTCACTTTAGCAAACCGATTCAAATGTTATTTTTTATTTTGGGAGGTAATCATATTTGCCACTTTTAATCAAAATCTGGGATGTCAAGAGTCAACTCCAGTCTGATTTTGCGTGGAATGGCCCATTCTCTCTTCATACTCTATGACGCTAATATTTATTAATTATTTAATGTTAATTGAGGAAAAATGTTCAAATGTATCGTAGTAGCGCAAAGTTTTCAATGGTATCGTGATGGAGCGTTCTCTGGAGATGCAAGGGGCCTCTTGTACATCCGACGTTTTCTTGCCTGCCGCAGGGCTGGACACTATTTCAAATTCAAGTATTTTAAAATACGCATTTGAAACACATTAGTAATTTATATTTGGTATTTTAAATACACAACCTGAATGTATCTTGTATTTTGCATTTCATTTATCAGATTTTTGATATTTTCCCATTCTAAAGAAATACATTTGTAAAATACTTTTGAAGTAGCTCTGATAACACTTCTGTAACATTATGCTTCAGTGATTGCTTTGTTTTCGTGAGAATCGTTTTCTTCATGTATGCAACTTCATAACGTGCCAAGATGGGTTATATTTACATAAGATATCTTAGTTTCCATGCAAATGAATTTTGTATTTTAAAAGATATTTAAAATACATCAGTGAAGCATATTCCTATAACAGGTATTTACTACTTTGTAGTTCGTGTTTCCAGGGGCGCAGCCAGGAATTAAGCCTAAGGGGGGTTTCAGGCGCAACTGGGAGGCTTGGGGGGATTGCATACCCGCCAGGGTAAGCGGGAGGTGCGGAGGCCTTCCGCCGGAAAAAAATTAAGATAAATGGTTCAAAATGGTGATTTTTACGGCCTTCTGAGGGATATTTTATTAATACTCACACTATTCTATTAGCAAAATTAATCCAATTAAGTAAAATAGATTTAACTTAAAAATTTCTGTGAGCTCTGGGGGGGTGGGGGTTTATCCCCCAAAACCTCCCCCTCGCTGCGCCACTGCGTGTTTCATATTCCCAAGTTAAAGGGATTTTGCATTTCAAAGACATTTGGCGCGGTACTTTGTATTTAAATACAATTGGTGCGGTATTTTGTACTTCAAATACATTCGGAGCAGTATTTTGTATTTCAAATACTCCGCGGCCTGTATTTTGCCCAGCTCTGGCCTGCCACAGGGGAACATGAGTCGTTGGGTGCTCTCGCCCAGCTGTGACCACCTCTTTCCACCCTCCTAGCTCTGTGTATTCTTCGCCTCATCACCGTGCCTGCCCCGCAAACTAATCCCAAGGGATCACGAGAGGAATAAAAGTCAGAGAATCCTCTGTTACGACCCATCTTCGCAGCTCATAAACCCTCTCAGAAGTCTCTACACATGAATAGTATCTCGGAGGTTTGGGAGAAAAAGCACACTCACTCACGCAGGCATTTATTTCTCCTCTCCGTCCCCCCACATTTTCCAATTTCCTCATAAAAGCGGTACTGTTGTGTTGTCGCGGCTATGAATGCGGGTGTCAGTCCTTGCAGGGGTGGGTTTTTTGGGGCACTCAAGAGTAGCCACAGCGAGTTGTAGCCCCCAATTATGAAAAAATCTCGCGACGACTGTGAAAATGAGGGAATTTTCTTTGAACTTGCGGCTACCGTCGTGCTTGCTATCGTTACACTCTGTGAACTTAACCCCAAGGTCGGTTTGAATAGATGAGGGTAAAGCTCCCTACAGACTAAAGTTAAGGCAGACAAGTTTAAATCCTGGAAGTGCGAGTCGGCCCTGGGAAAGGAACTGTCCCGCCTAATTGGAGGTCCAGTATTTTCACACATTAATAGTTGGGGGCCCCTACCCAGAAACTGTGCATTTACGGGCTTTAGGCTGTCTGCGTTGAGCTCTGACCTTACCGATCCAAACCATCCTTTCTAATCTATTACTCTGTAGTCATCATATGATGTTCCGGTTGGCGTGGTAGTGTACGCTTCCCCACCAAATCCTCCCGTGGAAAATGACTGTTGTTGGTCGCCTCCACTAAAAAATTGAACCAGTCATCAGATTTCCCTTCATTAAACCTTCTCCAGTACTTTCAGGATATCTTACAGTTGTGCTTTTTGGTAATTAGTACGTCGTTTTGTTCTCACGTTACATGTACTCACAATCCTTGGCCCTCTCTGTTGTACAAGTACTTATATTACTCCGCAGTACTATGCAGCTTTGAATATGAATTCTCTCTCATTTTCACTGTGGAAATCTAACTTCACATAGTCCTCTTGAAAGCTACCGTAAAGTTGTTTATAGGGAAATGAGTTCTCCATACCATTTGTACGCTATGCAATACATAATTAGGGAACCTCACCTCTAACAGGTATGTATACAATTAGGACACATCGACAACCACCCACTTCTCAATGGTAGTAGAGAATCACAGTGACCGCTGAATACATGAAACAACTACATTCTTAAACACAGATTTGTGAACCGCAATGCCACTATGATCCTGGAAGATTATGTAATGTGGTAATCTTCGAGTAAATGCCACATTTTCGTCGATGTTTTCTCAAATAAACAACCAACTCGTCGGAATCTCTCCGGCACACATATTTGTTCACGAAAAATTGGGTAACGCGTATCGTTAGTGTAATACGTGAGATGTAAAAGGCCTTTACCCGTCAAAAGCATTCTCCGAAAAAACCTTTTCCTCCAAGAAAACCGTGAACGTTCCCAGTTTTGAAAATAAAATTTTGATGCTCAGGCCACCCTCGAGACGCACACGTGGTCTCTTGGCACGTCTGGTTTCCTCATTCATCAAGGCGTTTATTCCCTGCCGTAGTTGGACCATAAAATGGTAGCGTGCTCGGGTTGGGCCGTGACGCATTATAATATCCCATTGCGTTGTGTCCCAATATGCTGGTGTTTGTCCAGTGTTAATCCCTGCGACGTTTAAGTCCCAGTTGATAACGCCCGTCATCTGTTTTAGGGGTGAAGAAGTGCCCGACTTCAAATGGACTGGAAAATGGACCACGTACGCATCTAGCTTGAATCATCTGGATTCCTGAGACGATTTTTTTCGTCGTCCATGCGTCATTTCAACGAATTTAAGTTAAATGAAATCAATATCGTCTCGATTGTGTTGAACTCCTCTATGATTGTACCAAGGGAAATATTACCTTTAAAAATACGCTGTTCACAGGATACGTTGGCTCGTTTGACTTAATGTTTGATAGCATGAACTACTTTTAGGGACCGTAATGGAACATGAATCAAATTAGATAAGGTTCTGTTTTCTGTTAATGCACTTGCACTGGCTGGGTGGTCATATGGTGCATTTTGGTGTCCATTATCGCATTCATGCATTTAGATTTATACTCGTACTGGCTAATATACTGTGTAAATAAGCCTTTACACTCTGTAATCACGTCCAATCCATATATCATTGACAATAATATTAGCTTCCTGTAAAAGCTGGACCATTTAGTTTGATGGAGGAGCGGAAAAAATTCGTGATTTAAGCTTACGTTTGTGTATTAAGAGTATCTTATTGATCCTCCCAAGTATTTTTTACTGTAGTGTAATTAAAAATTTTAAATTTCCATGAGAACTTCATCGGCCTGTTAAGTATAAACACTTACATCATTCGCTTCAGCTTATAACGTGTATCGTGTTATGTTTATAATGGAATCCTATCTAGTAAGGGGAACTTTAAATTAGAAAAATATTACGTTGAGCACATCATGCGTAAATTTTATAGAAGCAATATCGTGTGGTTGCGTCATGATTAAGGCTGGTGAAAACGACAAGTATCATTGCTTTTGCTTTCGTACTCAAGTTTAAGTTTTTCTCATTTTAAGTTCAATTCTCATTTTAAGATCAATTCTCATTTTAAGTGACGTAATAAAACGATGAATTCTATTCGTCAGGATGTCAGTGGGAGTTAAACCAACTCACATTGATAAGGCAGAACAATTTTATAGGTCATCCTTAGATGAAAACAACCGTCTCGACCGTCAACAACCGTCACTCTCAACTCAAGCGTCCGAAAACAACCGAAAAGACCTCGAATTAAGTTTATGGAACAGGTAAAGTATGAAGTGAAAGAGAAGGAATATGTAAATGTGAAGAGATTAGCTGATAGGAGAATTCAGTGAAGAGTTGCGTCAAACAAATCTTTGGATTGTTGACCAGTGGTGATGGCATAATCTTCTTTATCATACTCTAGTACTATGCCGTTTTCTCATATCCTGGATGTGTACTATTCCTAGTCGTTTACAAATAGTAATTGTGCCATTATCATTACTCTCCCTTCCACTTTACGGAATGATTTGTTTTTTACCTCCTGCTTATGTGATATTATCATTATTTCCATTCTTTCATTCAATATTGAATCAATTTTTGCCATTGCTGGCATTTTTACGTCATATTTTCTTTATTGATCACTCTAATACGTATTGTTTCTTCTTTACTATTCCTGGAGTTCTGGTCAGTTTCCCTTAGCAATTAATGTTGTTAAATGTCAATATTAAGCGATTTTTTTAGACATTATGATGTATAAAATGTTATAATGTCAACGTTTTTCAATGGGCTATGATGCCTTTTTATCGTATAAAATGAGATATACTTGATACAAGCTTTGCTAATGCATGGATATTAAATCCTCATAGAATGAACAGAATGAACAAGTTTTTACCTTCGAAATTTGCTGTCTAACCATTGTTTTATAATGAAAATGAAAGGAGATTGTTTTTCATTCAGTTTTCCTTACGAAGGTAGCCATCAATTTATACGCAAATAAAGTTGGGCCAATGTAGGGTGCCGGTTTTATAGGCACATTTCTAGTTGGAGTTAATCCTACATTCTTTCCGAAGTTCAAGAACCTTAATAGAGTCGTTGCTGGACTGCCGCAGGTCTCGCTCATGGGCATCTATGAGATCAGTCTTATATTCCTGTTGCAAGCATTGAATAAATAACTCCTTTTGTACCCATACGTTCATGGATTGCTTGGAAGGAATTCTTATCCACCTGAGGGATGCTACCCACACATTTCTATTGGGAATTCGGAAGGGTGGGGTTTGCCGAAACTGGGGTTGCTAAACAAATTCTGTCTGGGGTCGTCTCCACAGCCCCGAGTCTGTTGCATTGCTTACACGTTTACGTTCCGGGAGGCTGCCCCCGGCGAATCTGTTACGCGTGGGACCAAAGTTTGATGTGAATTCCTTTCCCTCACTTTAAATGTTTTTCTGTAGGAAGGGAGTGGAAACGAATTGCTCCGGACTCGAGGAAGATCGTAAACATGGTCCAAACACGTGGCCCCAAACTGTCTCTTAGAAATAACTGCCGTATTGACTATCGCGTCCACCACTTCTCCCCACCCCCTGCCATTTACTCCCTAAGCTCGCTTCGACGCCCCTCTTTCCTCTCCATCCTTGCTTATCCTTCTCCCGAACCACCAAACACACAAGCGCCCTTTACGGTGTCTTTTTCGCTCCGAGAAACATTTGTCCAAGTAACTGTCTCGTAAACGTTGCGTCTGCATCCTTCGGATCTCCGTAAATCACGTGTCTCGATGCTAGGGAGAGGGGTCGCGATTCTTAGCGCATCCCTTACTGAATGGGCTTTCGGATGCCATATAGGCTTTCCCAATCAATGCATTCCAAATTTTTCAAAACAAATATTTAATTTTCCTTTTTTTTTAAAAAAAAAGAAAGTCGTAATATCTAAATTTACGTTAGCCAATCTAAGAAAGCAAAATTAGGGTGCGTGGGGAATGTGAATAATTCAATGCTTACTCTTCAAATCAAGTATTGTTCAAGATTTTGAACCATTCACAGCGATAACTTCGTCAAAATCAGTGGCGGATACAGATGGGGGGCGTGCGCCTCCTACTCCCGGGGCCACTCATATTGCCAAACATTGCAGAATTACAATTGTAACTTTTTTATTTCATAAGATGGCATTGTCTTCATAATGTGTATAATAACTTAAATTAAAAATTTCTGAAGCTCTGCCTGTGACTTGATAATTTTTTATTACGATAAAAGTGAAGGTAACTCAATATATCTTTTGCGCCCCCCCCCCCCCCCTCTTGAGTTTTTTACTGTATCCGCTACTGGTCAAAATAACGTGTTTTTACTTTCAATTTCAGCATTCATTTGTCTAGGACTCGGTGAGTGGCATCGTGGTTCTTATATTTTGATTCATCGTGTATAATTTTTTTGTAAAAACGATTTATGCATCCCAAATGAAGATGGCAATTTCCCTATGCTTTGGCAGGTAAGAAATAATAAACTATGATTTTCATAAGAAACTATGTTAATATGTGAAGTTTGAAATGCAGGTAATGTATTTAAGAATTTTGATGAATTTAAGAGCTGCAGTTTTGATCGCCAATTAATGCATTAAAAATAGAATAAACATAAATAATGGGAATAATTCTAAAATTTCATAAAAATGACGCATCACTTTTCGGTGAAACCTTACTGAGAAGGTTCCCGCGGCGACAAGCTTGTAAAGAAATACGCAATTCTATCTTTTCGTCAAAATTTGTAATGACGTTATTTCGCTGATTACATCGTTCCTCAAATTACAAATAAATTAAAAAGTTTTCTATCAGTTTTATTTTTTATTTCGTAGGACACTGTAGAACTATATAATGTTTAAAAAATTTCATCAATTAACAAAAAATATATGTTCTAAAAATATGCCGAAGCCATTTCATTCATCTACATCAATTTTTGCAATTTATTGTGGAATGTGAATGCTGTAGACGTGGTAGTTTTCCCTAGGCTGAGTAACAAAGTTTATGAAGTTGAAAAAATGACTAATTTTACGGTGTGCGGAGTCATTTGCACTGGCGTGTCAGCATTTTTGAATTTTCATCCAACAAAAAATTTATAAGAATTTAAAATGAAAATTTCTTTAAAATGACGAATTATTAATTATTTCAGCATGCACACAAACCCAGATATAAATGTGCAAAGTACAGCGGCACATCATTTTGACGTCGAGAGTAGTATTTGCGACCCTTAGGGTTTAGAACGAGACCAACCGACCGAGAAATTGTCTCGTTCCTCTTAATACTGGTCGCGTGTTGTTCCGATACCAAGGTTCTAATAGTGCCATGACCCTAGGGGACATTTTCCTTAGAGTAAGTCGTGTGCACGCAGTTTAACAAGAGGAAGAGATCTCTCGGCTGTGCCCCTCCATGAAATAGAATGGGAATTTTCGTGAGATTAGATGGCGGCAGGTATCGCAGGCGGCATCGCAGGTAGCTGGCTTGAAGGGGAGAGTCTCGCAAATATTTGAGGATGGGCCTGTGAACATTCGCTGCTGTGGGCTAAGGAGGCGTAAGTGGGTCAATATTTTTGGTTCAGAGCCATCTCAATTCTTGCGTTTATTCACAGGGTAGCCGTCACTTGGCCAATATGTGTCGAATTCGACGATATGTTAGATAAGAAAATACTATGAAAATTATCTTTCAGAATGGTAAATGGAATCTCAATAATGTCATTTTGAGGTTACCTAAAGATATAAATACGTAATTTTTGATTTGTTGCTATTAACTATGTCACATTGATAGTGGATTTGAGTGCTAAAGCAAAGTTATCTAGCCAAAACGTTTTGAGTTGCTTATAATACATGTGCAATGTCTGTATTAAATCTCTCAAGATACATACACTGCCACTGTGAAATAAGAGTTAAAATTTTGCTATGTCTCCTTTCAAAACAATTGAGTTATTTACTGAGTAGTGTGGTAATTCATATTTAGGCATATATGTAATGAAGGTTCATAACGAAAAAAGGAGATAAAACCTTAAAAAAAACGAGCGTGTTTTATTTCGTGGTTTAAAGACTTTAAAGATGTCGTAGAATACGGAGTAAGATATATAAAGAGATATATAAAGAGATAGGTATATAAAGGTAAGAAGTACAAATGTGTGTGCGACTAAATTTTTCATGGGAATAAATTCTTTCACCATTCTTCTACTTTTCGTGAAATTTTACCGTAGACTGTAAGTATATAAGTCGGTGTTTGATAGAAATTTTCTTTTAGACTAAAGCAGGAACAGTGCAGAGAATCAATATGTACGCATGCGCAATGTCAAGAAAATTTTTTATGAAAAATGGAATTTTTCTTGATTTGAACCTGAATTCGCCAATCTAAGCCTCGGTCTAAGAGATGAAAACCTCTCGGTTGTTTCCTTTTTTTTGCAATGATCTGTATACATTCTTTATGAATCCTATCTGATCTTATCACCTTTTATAATGTATTTTTCCGTATTGATATATGTAAAAAAACTGGAGAACTGAGAGTTAAAAATGTTTGCTCTGCAAATATAATGGTACCTTCATCCCCAACTTCCTCAATAGTTAGATTAATATCATGTTTTAATTATACCTACTCCAGCCGTAAAAATTATTTGCGTTTTTTTGTCGTCTCCCTGTTAAATGCACTCTAGTAAAACTTGGCGGTGTATGTTTGATTTAAAATCCGAGATTCAAACTCCGATCAAGTAAAATGTTTTCTATAGGAATTAACTTCTTTTAGTAACTTTATTTACATTCGCTCATAAAGGCGTGGCTGCATGTTTACTGTTTTTTCATGAGCATTATTCAGTGCTTTTGGACTATCATGTCGTAGAAGTGGAAATCACTTCTCTATAGGTTTCGTATTGGGTCGCGGTTTTCTATATCGTGGGTAATAGAACCCTCGGGTAGATGGTGATAGCGTTTTTACTGTGAAATCCACTCGAGGTGGAATTGAGGAGGGTATAGAGAGATCCTTGAGGCTCGTCACTTACGGTAGAAAAGCCGAGGTAGTGAGCTTTTTCGGGGTATTTTACAATGTGAGCTACTTGTCTGCCAAGTTTGGTTTTGGAGTTGAGAATATAAGACTACACTCTAAGATTAGGGGCTATACCTTCTGCATAGTGTGTGGTTTGGATATGGAGTAGTCCATGGTGAACTCGTCCCTTTTAGGAGGACCTCCGCAAGGAGGGACTTGAATACCCCCTTAGTAACGTTTGGGATGGAAAGAATGAAGCTCGGAATAGGAGAGCAGGATGGAAAATGTGCCGCAGCTTCTCGTGGCGTTTTCTCTATGTCAAGAGAATAGCATTTTTCCTTTAAGCACTGTAATAGCGATGCACAGTTCATGCTTGGGAATAGATGCGACATCTGGTGTAAAAAAAACGGGAAAACCTGCAATCAATTAGGAAAGCCTACTTATTTCCGGAGAGATATCATGGAACAGCGTATTAAATGATAAACAAAGATATCGTACAGTCTACTTAATTTCATTTTCACAAACTCTATGACTCATGTTTCTACTGACCTACAGGTATCATTTTCATGTGAAAATTATTCTTTATCAAGAAAAAAGGACAAAAATTAGTTTTCTTAACAGTGGGAAATAGTAAAAAGGAAAAGGAAGTAATTTTATGTATTAAATTAAAATGGGTATGTTATTCATTCCCCTATCTTTGCTGTAATCCCTTAACCGCCTTATAACCCGCCCACATCCTCCCCCAAAAACATTTTTCCTTATTTGACATGATGCAAGTCCGGAATTTTGTCTTTTGGTCTGTATGTTGCAATCTATCTTAACGATGTTTCTATGCTTCCTTCCTCCCAACTTTATTCTTCCCTCTGATCCTTCCCCTCCCTTTACTTGAGGAATTGGATTATGCTACTACTAGGTGATGATTACAATCAAAGCACGTGTAATAGAATCTGTGAAATTAAAGTTCTATCGACTCTACGATGTATTTGTGCGTCATTCAATTCAATCAATCAATCAATCAAATGTCTTAAATTTTGTTAAAAATTATTAACCCATTAAATGGTTAAGTGTGTTATGGTTGAATCGTTGAAGATAGAAGACAAAATCATAAGTAATACGATGCTTATAGGTATGAACGACTGTCTCCACGCATATAGCAACTTATTATAATGAATTCCTACTAATAGTGTCATTTTCTTGGGGCTCGCTTGCGAGAACATAACATGGCCAATTAATCTCACCAGTAAGCGTAGCACATGATTTGATCCATTTGATTTAATAGTTTTGCTGATTTTTGTTAATCTGTCTTGGCCTCCGATAGCTAACCGAGTGAACTGAAATGGAGTGGTGATGTTGAATATCATTGATTTAATTTTGAGGCTATTAATCGTGTGTTCCGAAGAGTATTTTATTTATTTTTTTAATTTCGGCTGTAATTTTGCATCCCAAGTTAGCCTTGACAGATGTGGGTTCACAAACGTGTCTTCAGTCTTTCTTTTAGTTTCAACGTATAATTACAAGTTCTTAAAGATTCATTTTAACGTTGAAAAAAGATTGGGAGAAGTCGTTTCTTGAAATTCTACCCGGAGAATAGAACTTGAAATGACTGCATCAGATCGGATGAACGATGCCCTCCTATTAAACAACATTGTTGTTTTGGAGTAATGAATCACATTTATCTAATTTTGAGGAGAAAGTCGCTCAAATAAAATCTCATGGTAATTATCTATTGTATACTTAAAATGAAGAAATTACCTTGAATTTGGTCTCCATTTAAATTTCGAGAGATGCTTTTATAGTTAAATTTCAGTCGTTGAAATAACAAAAAAAGGTCTAATGAGCCTGAAAAACCTATGGATTGAAAAATTATGTTGATAACTCTCAAGTCTCTAATGCTATCGTAAGCAAATGGATCTTATTCCAAAAGGAGGTAGTCAGCAGGCTGTCTAGCAAGGCCTACAGTTTTCATTTGACCTTAGATTTTTTTGCGGAATTGGCAAGAGGTTTTTCTTGCAACGAATGGGTATGTGTGTGGATGTAAGTATATATCGATACGAGAATGGTAGTATCTCCAATGTCCGCATAGAATATGACTTTGTCCGAGATTACTTGAGACACATGTGAATGCTATTCTATTTTAAACGGCTGGTCAGTTTTACTTTCTTTCTTGCCAGTATCCCCCTCTATTGCCATGCATTTCCTTTTCCAGTTCTCCTTCCAGATGCATTCGTACGTTTTTATAATGTTTCTTCAATATTATATTTTTATTCGATTATTTCTAATTTACCGTTGACTTTCCTCGTGTACCATATCCTTCTTCCTGAATGTGTACGTACAATAATATTTAAAAATTGTGTTTTGTGAATATCATCATGTAAGGAAGAGATTAGGGGAGCGTGGTAGTCTTATAGGTAGAGCTCTTACCTGCTGATTGAAGGGTCCGGTTTTTCATAAGGTTGATTTAACGATCAATCGAAAATTGAATTTACTTAAGCAGCCTTCTCCCTCTAATTTGGTAATCCGGACTTTTTCTAAGTTCCGAATACAGTTCCCGTGTCAATTATTGGGTAATGTTGTGCCTATTGTGAGAATTGTCCTTTGCGCACATGAATCCCAATCCATCTACGAGCTCTTGATATAGGGCTCTTGATAGGACGCATTGAACGAGTAATCGTGAATGGAATATACTAAAACAGTCTTTTCCCTTTGATTTGGTAAATCGGAGTTTGTCTGCGTTCCTAATAAAGTTCTCTTGTCCATTTTTAGGTAATATTTTAGGTAAACCTATTCGGTAAGTGCCCTCTGCGTACCTGAAGCCCAGCCTATCGGTGGTGATGTCAACTGAACTGAAAAAAGATTTTACTTTAACAAACACTTCACTTTAATTTGGTAATTCGGTGTTTTCCATGGTTCCGAATGCAGTTCTCTAGTCAATTATTTGTTAATGTAGTACCTATTGTGTAAATTGTCCTTTGCGTGCAAGATGCCCAATCTATTCACAGCGATCTTGGCTCGGTCTAGTTCAGTTTTCTCCCTTTTTTGGGGGGAACCTCGTAGCACAACCCACCCACCCATTGCCAGAAGCCCCCGCTGCGAGCGGAGGATGCGCTGGTGACACTTGAGTGACGGAAAGGGGCGCACCAAGTCACCCGCACCATCGCCCTTCCTCCTCCGACGGCGATGAGGGAAACGGACTAGGGAAAACAGTTTGTGTGGAGAAATGAGCGGGAGGCGATCTCTCCCCAGCCTCCTCCATCCCCTTATAGAAAGGTGGGCAGAGCAAGCAAAAAAAAAACGTGGAGAGTTTTTCGTAAAAACGGAATCCTTTTAAGGTCTCCTCGGAGCGCCAATCCTTCTCCCCCCTCTCTCTCTCTCTCTGCTTTCGGGCTAGAAATCTGTCAGCCGGAAGACAGCTCACCCGCCACCTAGTTGAAGAACCACCCTGCCCAATTTTTTCGAGCAAGTCTACGAGAAAAGGATTCGACCCTTCGAGACATTCTTCTCCCATCTCGTCGCTACTACTCATCCTCCAGTCTTCCGAAATTATCCTCCGGCGGAGTCCCCCTGGATTTCGGTCTCTCCGGAAAGTTCTTTTGAGCGTGAAAAAGGGTGCAATGGAAAGATCAATGATGGATAAGTGGCGATGGGAAGGAGTGTGATGTGAGGAGGAGATGGGGCGGAAAGGAGGCCGAGGGGAATTGTGGGAAGGGTGTCAGGGTTGGGGCAGGATTGGATGACGTTTCAGAGGGTATAAGGTGGAGAGAGATGGCTTCTCAGATGCTTTTGAGTAGGCGTCCAAACCGTGTAATTTTTCTTAATTTGTTAACTGCTCCAAAGTGCCAGTTATTGTGTTGACTAGTATCCCTGTAATAGTGTAATTCGTATAACATTTCGGTCGTATCAATCACGAATATAAGTACCTTGCGTATAAATGTGGGGTGTTAAAATATTTAGATGACTGGGAGTCATTTCGATCCTTAAAAATAAATCTTAGCCAATTTAAGGCTGCACAGGGTTTGATGACTTTATCATGAAAAGGGTTTTGAAAGGAGAGTTAGAGCAAAATATCTCCATTGAGTCTGAGCTGTCGTCTTGCCGGTGTACATATTCTTGTTAATATTTTCTAAAATTTTCTGCTTAACTTACTTGGTGTCGTTTAATGTCGTTGGGAAGGCTTGTTTCATAACATATGAGCGAAAAGTAATATCACTGACGAATGTAAAACGAAGGGTCGTATACTGTTATAAAAGTTAAATCATTGATTAGAATTGACTAGAATTCACATAGCTCCTAGAAAAAAATCAAGGCTTGGGCGTATTGCTGGTTCACTAGTGGCGGAGATTTTTTATTCGTTTTGTAGCTACGAAGTGACAACCAATAAGGATGTCCAGTGATGATTCTGAAAGAGTACCGTTAACATGTATTTGTGATGACTAAAATTTATCTCTCATAGCAGGGGAGTTGGCTAGATGCTTCTCATATATTTGCGAGAAACTTCGACAATTTATCCTCAGGAACTTCGCCTTACTGCTCCAAAGCTATCATCATGTCCACAGAAATTTAATTTTTTGTATGAAAAAAGTTACCTTATATCTTTGAAATTAATTCTTCGTACATGGGTAGGATTAATATTGAGAGCCAAAAATGCTTTGATTTGTAATTAAGATACAAATGAAGTCAACAATTGTTTCATTTGACGATGATTCATCGAATCCGGTCGTGTGATCAAATCAAGTGAGAGTGAATGATACTTAACTGTTCGTAAGTAAATGATTCTTTATTGCATCATACGTCCATTGTCTTTATTTCCCGATAAGGCAGGTGTCGTTTCATAGTTTGTATGCGCATATAGTATCACTACTGCCTGAGTTAGATAATTCTTGAATTTAGACTGACATTACGCTCAGTTTTCGTCATCCAATCGTTATTACGGCGCCTACCGGTTCTATGTTGATAGATTGTAATTTTAATGCCTCCCCGATATAGCATTCGGTAATTACCCTCCTTGTTGCACACATGCTTTGATTCCAAAATGTCTGAATCATTTTTCGTTTACTTCTTGTGATTGAGGTCATTCATCTCTTTATAAATATGAATGCCATGCCAGACTGGCCTTCACGGAAATAAGATTGCTCCAGAGTGGTGTTTGTTGGCCTGGCAAAACTAATTTGGATGAGTTAAAGAATTGGGGATCTCATTTTGGGAGTCTTCTATTCTTCTTTGTCGGCTTCGGCGGCGGCAGGGATAGGTCCTCGCCTACCATACCGAAGGTCGCGGGTTCGAGTCCCGCCTGGATAGGTTGCCCCTTTCAGGACATGTTTGTGAATGATCGTCTGTTGCTGATTGTTTAAACTTCCAATATAAAGGCCACATTGTGCTGTTTTCGGGGGTAATTGAGGTCAATAAAATAAATAAATAAGGTTCACTTATGGTATTCAAGAAAATTGATTTTGTATTTTTATATGATTTTAAGTAATTCATCTTTATATTCGTATCGTAATCTCATTTATACTGTTTTGCAGTCACTCTTATACCCTTATGTTGTACGCAAGTGTACTGCAATACTATAGATCGGAATTTGTCAGCATCCTATCCAATTATTAGCCCAGGAAAGAATCACGTAATCCACTTAAGTCCATTTTAGAGCCTATTTTCTACGCTACTTCCTGTTTCGGGCAGCAATATTCCCTTGGCTTGGTTAAAAAGATCGCTTATAGGACCAGAATGATTCATGATCTCAAAGGTCTTCTTGGTTTATGATTTTTTTAACGGACATTTTTACCAGCTTTCCATGGGGCTTGATAACGAATTGCCACCATGATAATATAATTAGAATGTGGGCGGGCATGACTCTATAGTTAAAAGCTTTTTTTAAATGAATTATTTTCATTAAAATTGTCGTTTTACGAGGGAATTCGGTTTAGTGGGATAAACTGTTTAGGTTCAGCCATTGATGCTACGAAAGGGCTACCACGAATAATCCATCTGTTGTAAGTTCAGCTTTATTGACGCGATAATGTAATTGACCATTAATTACAACTTGCATAATCACCTTAAGCAGCAAATCGTTTCCATGTGGACAATGGTTCGATATACTCACGCTGACTGTATGAAATTTTATGGTGAAAATCATGTCAATTGTAGACTTTGTCATAATAGCATCAGTATATTATACCACCACAACTTCACCCATACTCCTGTCCAGCATCACTAGTCAAACTAAAGACACTAATAAAGGTATTTCTTTTCCACTCCCTTTGACATTCATTCACCTTAAAAAGAATGTTTAGAGATATTTTAGAACCACCCTTGAATACAGGTAAAATGGATAAAATTATCTGCGAAAATTAATGTATAGAATTTGAAAGCAAAAATGAAAGTCAAGTGATTTTAGCTTTATCAGCATTATTCACCCATTTCTGTAATAGTGTGAGTGGGTCACTGGCGGAAAATAAAACTTCGCAAACCTGAGTGAGTGCGTGCTTGAGACCAACGATTTAAAATATTAAATAATTGACTTATCATGAATAAATATTAGTAATAAGGCATCCTAATATTTTAAAATGCCTTGGCTGTTGGATATACATATTTATCACATCAATGAATCATATAACTTTACTCTCAAATTAAATGAAAATTTTTATTGAGATATTGTGAAGGAGACTGGTGATTTTCGTAAAGTGAGAAAAGAGGAGCTGAAACATCGTCTTCGTAAGAAAAGCTGGAAAACCTTGTCAAAACTGTGGAAATTGATGATTGCCAGCGGCCAGACCCTTGTGCACGATTGATGATTTGTGTAAGTAGTTGGACGTCAACGCCACTTGGGTAGCTTGTGACAAACAGTGCATCTGTGCTAGAATTTTCTGGTCATGATGATCACCAGCCAAGCATTGCTTTTTGTCTGTGAGTTAACCAGTAATAGCCTTACTTAAGCTCTCAGTTGAGTACTTAATGACTCCAATTAGCTTTGGGTAGTTCTTTTATATATTATTAAAGAGAGGGACTAACCGCAAAATAACAGGAACTGGAAGGTTCGTTCAGTTATTTTCGATCATTTATAATAATAATTGTGTTCTTGACATTGACTCAATAATCATGATAGGGGTTGCATTTTTCCGCGTTCTCTTATTTTCTTCTCTTTGTTCTATTATCTTCAAGATTTTGAGGCAAAATGGATGTAAAAACTCTACAACACCTTTTATTTTAGTTTCATCCCTTACCAAGTTGGCAACGATTAATGGGCTAAAATTTATTTGCATGTTATTTTTGTCGATGGTGGCTATCGTGGGAAATGATAATTTTTTTATCTAGTTGAATTCAATCTGGGTAAAGGCTGTTGCACTCGAGTGCATTGAGAACCCTGTCATGAGTTGAATATCATAATTTTATTAATAATTTGGTAATATCCGTGATAATGGTAATGTCAGAAAAGCGTTGAGTAGATTATCAAGCCATGTGGATGTCACTCCGCATTCAATCCGTTTTAAATCATCTGGACATTGTAGAGTTTTTCTAAATTGCGTAATTGTTGCATTGCGTTTTGTAACCAGTTAAGGGAAGTGTTAAAATTGTATCGCGATACCATAACTATGCCCAGCTTTCATCGCCTCTTTCCGGGTAAGAAACTCCCAAACGTTGACTGAGCTATTTACCGCAGCTGCTCTTTCTATATGGGTCGAGTCAAGCGGAATTTTTGCCTATAATGGAGATTTTACGGGAGGGAACGTGAGGAAAATCTGGGAATAAAGGAGGAGTGTGGCGATTGATTGGGGCAAAGGCTTTCCCTGAGCGATGGGATTCTCGTCTGGGACAGCTCTCCCAAAGGAACTGCTGCTGAAATCATTCCCATACCTCAAAGAAATTGATTGTGATTTCGTCGGGCGTGAAGCCAAAAAAATGGAGGGAATCCGACGGGTAATAGTTTTTGCAAGGGGGCGTTGCCCCAAAAGCCTCCATCGCGTGTCTTTATAGATGTTCGCTGCATCATTTTGGCCACTTCATTCTCCTGCGAAAAGGTAGACTTATAGTCCTTTCTCGGCCAAGGCTTTTAAAAGCTTCCTTCGAAAGCGTTGCTTTTGTATCGTCCTTTAAACCGTGGTGAGGGTGGATTTTTTTTCCAGTGACCAGGGTGGGTTCTCAGGGTCTCGTGGCCCGTCAGTCCTGAGGATGAGTGGGGTCGACGTGAGAGGGGGGGCACCCATTTTTCGACCCTTTATATAAATTGCAGGGCCCCCAATCTTTTCACGGCTCCTCTTCGGGCCTTCGACGGCGCCGAGGTTGATGAAAAGAGGTCTATAGTGAGAGGTCTATTGATTTCTGTCTGGGGAGTTAGTAACATCTCGCACAATCAGAAAAGCATGCGGTGGAAACTAGGAATCAAATTGCACAAAATTTCGGAGCCGCGCTTAAGGTTTCTATATATCCGTTGGATTCAACTGCCTGATGATGGAGTAAGTGGCGCAGCGAGGAGGGCAGGGTTTGGGGGATAACCCCCCCTCCCTCCCAGAGAGCCCAGAGAATTTTTTTAAATTTTAATTTGACGATTAGGGGGACGGTTGACTCACAAACAAAGCTTCAAACTATTCACACAGCCGTAAAACCCACCGTTCTGAACCAGGTTTTCCGGGAGAGGGTCCTTGCACCTCTCGCCTACCCTGGCAGGTATTCCATACACCCCAGTATTAGTTGCGCCTAAAATCCCCTTGGCCTTAATTCATAGCTGCGCCCCTGGATGGAGTCGATGCTTTACGGGGGATGGAAAGAATATTGTATCGTGCATGTGAAAGAATGTATGTGAGTTTGGATCCAATTTCATTGCACACTCAGTAACAAAAACGCAATTGATTAAAAGAATTCGATCGGGGGAAGGGAAATACAAGAGAGACGAGAATGTGTACGAAGAAAAGACGATGAGAAATCAATGTAGATTATATCAAATAGCATAATATCCATTTATACTATGAAACATTTAAGTTGCAAGTAAGTAAGAGATGTAAATGCTCTGCAAGGAAGAATATGACACCATTGACGAGATAAATGGATTTATGAATCGAGTCTTCATTGAGTTTTGCAGTCCAGTGAGTTTTACAGTCAAGTACTTATAATAGCCGGACAGATCAATCAATCTAACGCCCGGCAGATTATGAGTTTAACTCGGCAAATTGCAAAAATTAACAACAACGGAAAGAGTCTACCTCACACAGTCTTTTATCCCGTAATTAATACGTAAAATATGGAAATTTTCCCCCCTTTTTTCATTAATTGGTGACGTCATGAGAGTTCTGGTTCATAAACTCACCACGGGAGAAGCTTTTCTTTAGGGCATGAGTCGTTAACCTGAATGGTAACAACAGCAATGAACTACACGTTGCCATTGGGAGGAAGGAATGAGTTGCTGAGAATTAGTGATCCATTCAAAAGGGCACGTGACGTCATTGAGTTACAATTACCATTTATTATTATGCGAAATGGTAAAGGTCTTCGATTTTAACGCCAAGAATAGCTGGATAAGTAGGCGACGGATAATAACAAGGAAATGTGTGAATATTATTGATTCAAAGTCGAATTTCATAATGGAAAATGAAAATAATAGTGAGCGATCAGTATAGGTCTCAACGAAAATAGTTACACTTACATTGAATTTATCGAGCTTAGAATTTGGTTTTAAGTCATTTGCACTTAATTCGGTGGAATAAAGGATAATGTCTTGACAATGACTATCAACGCCTGTCGTCATAATTCCAGTATTTGATACTAAAACGGCTTTGTGATGTCTAGTCCACAAAATTTTCTTATCTAATTGTTATAAGACAATTAAGAAAAAAATATAAATAATATTATTATAATTTCTTACATTGCTTGAATCGAATCCTGTAAGTGGATTCGATTTTAGTCACAACAAAAAGGGTTACTGTGGGAAAGCGTGATTATATATTGTGACCTCTTCATAGAAAATATTTTTGAGCGTTCCTCATTGGAAATAAACAGTTGCTCTTATTCCGTTAATTTTTTGATCCTCTGTGCAAATTTATATGATTTGCTGGGGGATGATTTTGCCTTCGAGCAGAAAGGATTTAAAATGAATGGAAATGGGTTTTCGGATGGCTGAGTGGCCCAAATGTAGGCCACAACTTCTTAAAAAGGAGGATTTACGTTTAACTTTTTAAAAGGGAATATGCGTTGATCTTAACCAAGAAATAAAATGTCTACGAAAAATAAAATTTTCAAATATTTTTCTGCTCTTGTTGATCGTTGCATTTAATTGTATGCATTGTTGAAAAATGTAACATTTAAAAGCTACAACTTCCCTGATTTCACCGAATATGCTATCTGTACATCAAAGTCGGTTTTCGTATGTAATCTTCGTACCCTACTATATTGGTTCTTAAGATATAACAATCAAATTTCTTATGTCATTTAAATTGTTTTAATTAATCGAAAAACCTCCCTGTTGAGTGTTTATAATATATATTATCAATTTAATCAAGAGAATTAGTTTTTTTCAGTGTCAATTTACTTTTGAAAAGGGAGATAGAAAACGAGTCAAGCGGTAAATGAGATACTTGCTCTAAAGTGGGACAATTAAGTATGATTCCGCCACTCCGAAAATAGTTCCAGGCGGTCCCGTCACAGGCTTGACGTCGGGCAGATCTATCGCTCAGCGGATCCTCAAACAGCTTTGAATCCCGCCTAAAACGTTACTGACATGGCAAAAATGAGGAGGAGAGGCAGCAAGGAAACGATGACCTCAACCCCCAAGAAGTCGAGGTATTTTGAAGCTGATGAATGACAAGGGGAGGCTTGGCTAACAGATGGATATTCGCGTAGTAATGCCATTCGCAGGCAGAAGATTTCATGAGGAATCTTCAAGACTTCAGGTCAATGTTAAGAATTTTTTGTCCATTAAGATAGGGTTGCAACTCCTTGGTTACTGAGCTATGTCAATGAAAACATATTTTTGGATGCACTTTGCAGGTTTTTTGTCAGGTAAAGAGGACTTAAGGCAGGTTTTTTGGAGATGGGAGCGGTATAATAAACGAAAAAAGTATAGAAAATCTCGTTTAATGTGTATTTTCAACTTTGAAAATGACATTGTGTGTAACGTAAAAACCTGCGTCAGACCATAAATAAAATTGTAAAGCATACTATGTTATGGTATCTGTGATTATGTTTCCTGTTTCATAGTGCCACCAAATACCGCCATCCACCCTTGGGTTGGTTTCAAATGCGACACCTCATGGATAGTAAAGTGCTGGAGTCAGGAAGACCGAGTCGACGTCTTCTGCGGCGGCCTGAAAGTGTCTCGCACGGTCCAAGTTCATTTTTCTCTCCCGACCCTACGAGGACTCCTTCTGACACGACAGTCTCTTCCTTCCCCCGGGTGTGGGGCGCCTGGATGCCGCCATCCGCAAACCATCCGTAGGACCCGCGCATCCCCTGTCGCCTCGTGCCAATTAGCGTCCCAGGGGGCGCCGACCTGTCTTCTCGGATTTGGCCGACGGACTGCTGTCGGAAGGCGGGGAGGGAGGCTGACACGGGAATTCGTGTCTTGGGTGACGCGGGAGCGTTTCTCCAGAGTAAAAAAAATGGTTTTTGACCCCGGGGTTCGGAGGAGGAAAAAATACTCTCGCAAAATTTGGTGCCGTGCTGGCGGAGAGCGCATACTGAGATCCTTATCCTTAAGATGACGATTTTTCAGCTTGAGGCTTGTATTTTTGGGAATGTAATTCATCATTTAAATTATCGCTCAGTTTTATTTTCGTTTGTTTCTCTTGAATTTTTATACATTAATCCTTTTTTCAGTAATAACTAGTACCTAGTTAAGGGATAATTTTCCTCAATTTTTTCATTTTGTCAAATGTGCGAAATATTATGATTGACTTCAATTTTTTTTTATTCAATTCAACTCAACATATTAGTTAGCCGAAAATTGAATGGGAGAATTCGGTCAACCATGTAGGAAAAAGTTAAATGCCTTTCAATAGTCATAATGGTCACACCAAGGATGAAGTTCGCTTAACTACTTAACTGATTAAGGTATAGCTTTTACAGCGGTTCTGATGATCCGATACCATGATAGCTGCTGCTCTCACACTCTCAACTTCCAGAAACCATTACACAAGTCCGATTATAACCGTAGGGTTTCACGCCACCATCAATTATAAAAGAAAAATATTTTAACAACAATTTCACCGAGATTTTATTACGATTTTCTTGAGAGAATCTCAAGTGCAAGTTTTTTTTTGCCTGACTCAACCACTTCTTGACTCTCCCGGGGTTTCATAATGTGAGTCTTATAATGGCATTAATGTCGTTACTAGTGTATAAATTCACGATCATGGAAGTTTGTGCGTACATTTTAACGTGATAAAATTATCTTTCGGTTTAAGATGCGCTTCTCTTTCATTCTCAAGCTTCTTTTATAATTTTTAAACGGAATAAGTTTTGATTTAAGTATCATTTTACTTTCACTGTTGTTTTATCACCGTCCTCTTCCTCTTTTTGACATCGAATCAGTATTTATGACAAAACTTCAGCAGTTTCCATATCCTGCTGAATTTTGGGTGCCCCACCTGTTTCACTCGACATTAGGATACGGAAATTTTTGCATATTATGGGTATATTTACGAGCTAATGATATGAGAAGGCGTGGTTGTGTAGCTGGTAGAAGGCTTGGCTGCCAATCAAAAAGCATTTAATTTGTATCACGTCATAGCTTTCCGACACCCCGAACAAAAAACCTCGAAGTGAAAGGTGACCCATGGGAAGGAATAATTGCCCGCCCTACCCTACCCTACCCTCAGCACGTAGACCACGGTGGTAGTCGTAGTGATCCGCAATGAATGTTTCCGCAACGCCAAGCCGATCATAGTTACTGGTCACGGAATCACTCAATCATGGGTGACCGGGACCTATTCTTAGGAAAGGAGAGTGACCGAAGTGGTCATGTTGACCTCAGTACTTCAACACAGAGTAAAATTCATTTTAGATTCATTTGCAGTGATTTTTCAAATTTTTAACACATTACCATACCACTGTAAACAGCGCTAATTGGCCTTTTACATTGAGATTTTCAAGGCATGTAAAAATTAAACTGCAGAACACGAACTTACATGCTACGGGTGGGGACAACCTACCTACTCTGGCAGGACTCGAATCCGCGACTTACGGTTTGGCTGTCGATGACTTTACCTCGCCGCCAGGGTATATCTTTTTGACGTGGACATTTAAATACACTAAAACGCCTTGGAAGTCGGCGTGTATGGGTGGAATTGGGTCTCAATCAGGAGTGAGCTCCAACTTCGTCTATCCAAAGCAACGTTGAGATTGGACCATTGAAAGACACCGGGTACATTTTAGAGGAGGTGAGAAGCCAAGGGGTACTGGTGATTTTTTTTCTAAACGTAATTAGGTACCGAAACAAGGTTAATAAAGCAAACGAGCTCAATTAGATATTTAGAAGTGCAATTAATTTTCCACTCACTCAATTTTTTCACAGAAAAGAGACTCACTCGTATCCCTTGGTCACCAATTTTTTGTATACTTCTTCTCTCAATGTCAAAACCAAACTCTGTGTGGAAGAAATCACTTGTACGTCTTGGCTTCTCACCCTCTCATTTGAATTTCTAGTGGCAACCATTGTTAATGCACAAACATGTCCCATTGTCCCAGTAGTACTAGATGAGCGGATTTGATTCGGTGGTCGATTGTTGTGCGTTTGTGCAGTGGAGGTATCGATTCATTTAGTTGTAATTACCCCACGCTTTAGCATCTGGGATCGTGTTGGTGTGGCGGCTAGAGTGTTGGCTTCCCACCCCGTGGGCTCGGGTTCAAATCCCGGCGGTGGCAGAGAATTTTTAGAGACTGCCCTATCCCTGCTTGAATGTTGTGTGGAGGACATTTCAAGCTCAATACTCCGTCCGTCAGGTGGGACGTTAAGAGCACCGGGGTCCCCTTGGCGCCATTCGTTAAGAGCAGGCTAATGCCGACGCCGTGTTTCTCTCCACCCTTCCTTCCTTCATGGCGCAAATGACCTCAGCTGTCGGTCGCCTCCTCCAAACACCACCTCGTTAACATCCTCTTTTTACCTGTCCCTCCCTAATCATTTGGAGTGGGATGGGTGCATCTAGTATTCGGTGGTCGCTGCTGCCACCGGGTACCTTTGTGTATTGTGGGCCCACGCTTGAGCCCTTCTCTGCCCCTTCTTCATCTTCATACCTCCCCACCCCTCCGTGTGGCGTCTCCTCATTTTTCTCGCAAGTCTCGACCTCTCTATCGGATCGGCATTCCACCTCTCCTTGCCTTTCCTCGCTCGCATCCATCTCCTCCTTCCGTCTATGCGTCCTCGCAGCCTTGCGTCTTTTGGCCCTGCTCCCCGGGCACACGTGTGGCTCCTCATATCCTTTTGTTTCTGGACCGCCTCGGGCGTTCGAAGGGTTCATCAGTCATCATCTTCTCGCCCGCCTCGGCGTGGTCCACGGGAGTAGGTGGTGGGAGTCGGCTGGAGGAAGGAGCAGTCTCTCTTGTAGTGTGTATACCAGAGAGAGAGGTCCCTCTCTCGCTTCTTTTTACCGATTGCTTCGCTGATGTAAAACGTCGTCCTTTTGTGTTCGCTCTCAGCGTTCCCACGAGCCGTATCGTGGGCTAACGAAAGTGATCGTACCGCTTGGTGGTTGTTTTTCGGGAGGTGAATGTCCACCGTGATCACGGGTCTGAGATCGTCAGATTTCTTTCAGGCTTACGACAGAATGTGGTTTTGGGCAGGAGAGGTTCGAGTTCGCCTCACATTGTCATTAAGCTCGAATTTTGGTTTGGCCAGGATTGGATTGACCTCGCCTTACATTGTCATTGAGCACGAATGTTGGTTTGGGCAGGAGAGTTTTGAGATCGCCTCATATTCAGCTTGATTTTCAGATGTTAAATACATATTTTTATCACTTGGCGCCAAGAATCGGCTGTTTTTTTCAAGTAGGAGTAATTTATGGATTTTTTTAAACGATCGTAGACTGGCTAGCGGTGAAATAATGTTAACTCGCATGAATATCCACTTGTGTGAGAGTAAATTTCTAGAGAAATAAGTTGTCTAAATTGTTTTTTGGAAGGTGGAAGTCCATAAAAAATGTCGACCATTAAGCGAGAAAACTAAACAGCTATTCTTATATACTCTTTAGGATAGGGGCATTTGTAGAAATAAGTTATTCACCTTAAGATATATGTGCATAAAACGAAGTAATGCTATGGATTTGGTTGTATTGTATATTAAAGAGGGCAGTTAAATGGACAGGCTGGAGTGATTAGTAAATGGTTCCACGCAAGTATATTGTAGGCAGTAGAATATCCTTATCAATAAACTATGTCACGGACTCACTCAGTACTTCAGCCTCAAGATTGATCACAGTTTGTGAGGATAGTTCTCAACCCGGGACTTATGACTTTCAGAAATTCAGACAGTGAAAAAGACAACATTTCAAAAATTCATGGAATACAAATTTCTTTTTCGCTAACTTAGAGGATAATTTGTTTGGAGTGTGCCTGAGGCTCTGCTTTGATTTTAGATAGGAATCTATGGATGAGTAGCCTAGCGCTCTGACCGCTGGACCACTATGTTCTCTTGTTTATTTGAGGGTGGAATAATTTTGGAAATTTTGAAATAAGCGTCGTATCGTATTCGGTAAAACTTAACAGAATCACCCGAAAATGCTCGCGAATGGAGTAAATTCAGGATGCCCAGAATTTGCATCGAGTCCTTTGTGATATTAAAAAATATTAGTTAACATGACCTGGTTTAATCATAGCTAAAGGTTAATCTTAGGTTAATAAATGGTTAATAATATGATATAGGTAAAATAATTAACTAGGTTAATTCCTATTTTTAATTGAGAGCTTCCTGAAAAGTATTCTAATGATCTTGAGTCTCTGGCTATTACGCCCTCCTCCCTACCCTTCATCCCTCATCATTATCGTCCCCCTCTCCCCACTAACACCTTCCCCATTTTTCTGCGTCCTTGCCTCTGACTTCCTCGCTTCGTCTCCGTGACAACGCCCCCGGCCCTTATTTATCTGCAGTCTCCATCTCCCCTCCCTCGCTCCACGTCCACCCACCCTCTCTTCCTATTCTGTTATTGGTATTTGACGTAGGCAACCAGTAGCATAAGTCATCTGCTCCATTGAGGGTAGGCTAGAGAAGGGTAAGTGTAAAGATACCCGGTGACGACGCGTCGCGGCTTTAGCTTGCTCTTCGGAGGACGCATGTCGCTCGCACATTCTGAATTCCTGAAGCATTAATATTTTAAAACTTACGTTAACGCCAGGGCCGGTTTAAGCGGTGAGCAAAGTACTTGGCCGCGTGGGGCGCCAAGCTAAAGCGCTTAGGTGCCCCACCTAAGCGCTTGGTCTAATTGAAAAAGTCTTCACGGGAAATCGGCCGGGTCAGGATGGGCATAGCTGCCAACGTTTAAATGGCCTTCTCTGCCATCGCCTTCAGGGCGAATGATGGACTTGGTTAGTGCCGGACTTGTATACACATTTGGGGCGGTCAAGTCGACTATGATTGGTCAGTTTTAGGTTTCCTTTCTCCTCTTAGCTTACTCGTTCTTTCGATCATGAGATTTCACGATTTACTGAGGTTGAAACCCGCGTCTCTATTAATTTTATTATTTGCGATTCTTATTTCGATGGCCTCTTTTGTAAGACGGTCCCAATATCCCTTTGCCTTGCAGAGGATTTTGGTTTCATTGTTTGGTTTCATTTGGTTTCAGGTTGTAAAAAATAAGATGCACACAACAGTTCAGTAGCAAGAAGCTGAGACCTACTTTGAACCCACACTGAACCACGTGGCATATGATTAAAGGCTGAATTTTAATAGAAATTTAAAAGAATATTACGGGTAAATAATACTAAAAGCCTAAAAAAAGTTTCAATACAAACCGACGAAATCTTTTTTTAAATAACGTTTTGGAAGTAATGTTCTCAAGTACGCGTCCTAGATTGACTCATTGACTCGAAAAGGTGACGGTTTGTCATGTGACTATTGATTTTTTTAGTTTTTGTAGCATGCGCAATAGCCATCAGTCGGTCCTACCTACCCTTAATCTGTGGGCCATCTCTTCTTACGCATCCGTTCAGTTCCCCTTTCCAGTGACTTTAATGCCTGGATTCCACGTGCGACCCAAGAAAGAGTAGATATTTACCTAGATGCTTCGCAATATATTACGTAATGACCAGAGGAGCCCTTGAAAGTAAGAAAAATATCTTGATGGAGAAAAGACATGCTTTCACTCACTTCCTCCGATCGTTAAAGCCCATTGATAATAATGGGTTTCGATGGTATTTTTTTTCTCATTGCAGCCATGTTTTTAGAATTCGGCGCTCTTTCAATCAATATGAAGAAAGGCATCAAGTCTCCAACACGAGTAGTCTCCTAATCGTTCTCCGTCTTTCTTTCCGCGTCTTCCATTTTTTCATCTCACTCTGGAAGCAGCCGAAACGTTTTGCGTGTTCATTTAAATTCCTGCCTGAGACTGAGGTATCCTCCGCGGTCATTACTCTGGTTTAGTGTTCGCATTCCTTGTCAATGCGGCTTTTAGACGCACAGAGGGACATTAGTTTTATTTTTTTTGGTTGTATAATGTTAGCGGCGTAAATGACTGTGGACTTTATATATAGACTTGAACCGGGTCGAAGAAGAAGTGCTCCTAATGTATTAGATTAAAAGCATATAGTAGATGGATGTAACCTCTTCCCTATGGGTATAATATGTTATAGCGTGATTGACTTTAATTTAATCCTGTAAAACCAAATGGAATCAGGAAAAAATCGATTTTATTTGCTGTAATATTATTCGATGTATAATAATTCTCAATTTGAATATCAAAAGATATGAAATTTTGTGGTCGACACGATTCGTTTTCGAATGGGAACATCCGGAACATACTCTTTTATTTGCGAATGACCCTTTAGATTGGATTTAACTTCCTTAAGTACTTCTTTAAAACAGCAATGAAATTATCTTCAGTGCAACTTAGCATTAGAATTGGAAGTTTAATTTCAGATTTTATTGGAAGCAAATTCCGATCTTATAAAATTTGCTTTGCGGTTGCAGATCTCGCTTTTTGATTTGAAATTTTCTATAGAAGTTTCGGATTAGCTCGGTTTGAAATAAGAATTCTCCGATTTGTACGATACAGATTCCCATTGTGATTTTGTTACTAAGTAATTTATTTCAATTTTGCATTTATAATGCCTGTGTGTTCCTAAGCATTATTTGGTACACTTTTGGTAACATTTTCTGTTGAATTTTCGTCCCATAGTAGTATGATTCTTAAATTTATGTATCAACGCTGCTTATGATGAAGTTATTAAGAGTATACGTCTGTGTGTGCCGAACCACTACATATGTGGAGATTTTCACTCTTTTTCCATCACTTCCCGAATTAATTTTTTATCTCTAGTGATGTGTCAATTTTAGGATTTTCATAAAAAATGCTTAATCACCTTTCTGACTTTTTTGGCATTGAACGAGGAAGAGTATCGCAAAGTGGTCGGCAAAATTACGCGCATTTTACTATGCCAGCGATTTTTTTTCATTTGTGGACCTACCCTTGTGTGAGTGAAGGTTGCATTCATTTTTATTGCTGTTGTTCCATCGCAAATCTGTGCACCTGGCCCTTCAGTCTCAGTATCTTGCGTTGCTGGGGTTACCGCCCATTGTTTATACTGGTAGAGATAGCGTCGAAAGATCACTGGGTTGAAGAGAGTGCATTTTAGTAGAGGGCATTTCAAGTCGCCTTGGTGATTGACTCATTGATTCATCTTGGACCAGCAAACTCTTATGTTGCGAGTATTCGCAAAATTGACCACCCTTTTCCCATGGTCAAAAAGTACTATTATCATTCAACAGTGTCCTTCGATGCCGCCGTGAGTGTATTTTGAGTGATTTTATTTCTTTCATCGTCACTCTCTGCTTGACATACGGTTCGGTTCGGAACTCAAGATGTTTAAGTCACTTTTCAAACTAACATGCTAACAATGGTGCTATTTTGGTTCCTTTCCAATGGGCATTCACGACTATAGGCGTGGTTGGTCCCGGGACCTGTGGCGTGCGCGCCGATGGATCGGTGATAATTGAATGAGGTATTATAGTCAGTCGCTCGTCTCGCCGTTCCCATCAACAGAAAGCAGACGATGGCATCAATGGTGTGCTATTTGTGTGATTAAATGAGAGACGTTCGCAACGGCCCCCAAGATATTTTCATCAGTGAATCAAGATAAATATACTCATGACTGAAAGGATGAGGGGGAGAATGAAAGCCTTTTGTTATTGTCGCGTGGAGTTATTTTTCTGGGGTGGAGAATTGCGACGGTGTTTAGATGTACGTACTGAAAGTGTATTGTGTTCGATGCAAGATACGTGAGTACTTTACCGATGCCGTCTCTCTCTCTCTCTCTCTCTCTCTCTCCTGCGAGCAAAATTTTATGCAGTCTTTGCCACCGGCGTAGCTTGCTGTTTTGGCAGATGATTGGCATCCATTGAATTCGCGGTCGTCAAAGGGTTTTCTAGCTGGCAATCTCCATGTTGTGTGGTGGAGACGGGTTGAACCCTATGCACTCCGATTGACATACGGTCTCAAACGGATGGAGAACAATTACGTGCGCGCTATCCCGCGTGACAAAGGAACACGCTAGCAAAACACTTGACGGTGCACGGGCGACCGTGATTGTGATTCTACCTGAGTTGTGCAGACTAAAAGTGTATGCGTGCTAAGTGTAGTTAAGCATTTTAAACTTCTCGACTCCTGCGGGGAGCAGACACAGGCAGGTTTGTTCGATAGATGATATTTCCTTTCGACGTTCAGTGGCTAATAAATAGCGACATTGCCAATTCTATGTACCTTTAAATACCTCGGCGAAAATCAGTTAGCAATTCGATTTTTTAAATTTTTCCTTGAAAAAGTCAGTGGCCTCTTTAATTTTATATAAGGTGCGTAGAAATCTTGCGCATTGAGCTTCATAAGATTCTTGAAAATTGTGCTATTTGTGTGTTTTTATTTCCAAAATATAATATAATGCTAGATAATTTTGTAATGGTTTCGTTGATAACACTCAAAGTTTGACTTCTACAAGTCTGAGAGCGACGCTAACCCTCCCATGGTGGAAGAATCAGAGTGTTTTTTCCTTAAAAACTGAGGGAAGCCCTATTTCTGATAGATTTTCAAAAATCCCAAGTAATCTTGTCAATGGTTTTAACTATGTTCCAAAATAGAAAACAACATTTTGTGTCAATGGCAAGTCAAGGTCACTTGGAGAGCTGCAAAACTCCTCATCGTAGAAAAATGACGTGTGTAGTATTTGTTGAATGTGACTCATCGCGTTTATCGTCAAGATTAATGAAAGCTATGTGATAGCAGGGATGTTTCTCTTTTCCTCTACACACTTGTTATTCGCCTTGAAGTTCGTTGTCGACAGTTTACGCGGCTTTCTACTTATATTTAAATATTAATTGGTTTTTTTATGTGCTTTTTTAAAATTTAATTTTAATATCAGAAAAAGCCTCCTACAGAATATCAGTGAATTCTAATGCCTATTCATTAAAATTGTTCACTTTGCTGAAGCAAGCTGTACTTATTCGTTCGTTTTTTTTTATAAATTACATTTGTGCATAATGTGCAAGGTGGACCTAATATCGCACCTCAAGTTGTGTGATTTAGTATGTAGGAAATTTATCTATGAGTATAAATTAAATTTCGTCTCACTCTCACTCAACGCTGTACGCAAAAACGTTAATAATTAAAAATCAATTCTTACAAATGTATTGCTAAATGTAGAATATGCAGCCGAGTTAAACATTATTTTGTAGTTGAAAAATGATGAAACATATTCTAAATAGATCACCCACAAAGTCAGTGATGCAACCTGAAGGTTGGTGTTTTATAGGTTAGGATTGAGCTCACCCCAGAATAAGATATAGGGTCGTGACATCATCCATTCAGGGAAGGGGGGGCCTTCTCTGGGCCACGTCACATTTCGAAGATTTTTGTTAGAGGGTTTTAGAAGCCTTCATACGGGTCTAAACTATTTTGTAGTAGCTATAAATATTATCATCTAGGAACTATTTATCGAGAGACTGGTACGTAACGTGTTTTTAAATTTTTTGTGGGCCCACACGTAAGAACGATATGATCTCGGGAGATACAGCATCATGGTCTATCATTTCCGTCACGGGTTGACTTGTGGAGGGAGGGAAGGTGGAAGAGAAGTGGATGGACTGTGCGAATGGGAGGGGGAAGGTGATGTGCAGGCGTTGTGGGGGTGATGTCCCACCCTCCGCTGTTGCATTTCTGAGTGACGGGCGTCTCGTCTCCATCGAGGAACTCCCAGAAGGGACATTCGTACGCGGGCCGAGGCCGGAATTCGAGCCACCCATGGAGGAGAAGTAGAAGGAAGCGGCGTCACCCCCGAACGCGACGCGACTGTCATCTGTTTTTCGAGTTCGCCGCCCCTTCATCACGTCGCTCCGCTTCCCACGGGAGATGGGTTCCACAAGGGAAGGTCCTCGGTCCCTTTCCGTGTTTCTCAACGGAATGAAATTTCTCTTTCTCTATCGCTTTCGGTTTGTCAGCTCTGTTTATTCAATTTTCCCTTTCCATTCCCTCCCCCTAGTCTATTCCCCTCTTTTTTTTCTTCCAGTGGCCTTGTTTGTTTTTCTTATTTATGTATTAGTGTAACTGCCCGTGAGGGATTTTTTTAAACTCGGGATCCTGACAGTGAATCATCCTCCTTCTTGGAGGGAAGACGGAATGTTACATATAGGAATAGTTCTTTCTTTCCGTTTTTTTTCCTATCTCCAATGCAAAGATGGGAAACCCAGCTGGCGTCTGCACACCGAATAAATGCCTTCCTTTACTCGTCAGCATATTATAGTTTTAAGTAACGATGAATTATTCTATTTTCCACGAGAATAATATATGAAGTACATATTATGTGAAGCCATTTATTTTAAAAATGTTTGAAAATTTCATTTGGCTGAATTATGTGGGAAATTAGTTAATTTTTTCCAACTTTCGTGTTTTTTCTTTAGGTTTGTCGCTCACGGAGATGACTAGTACAGTTTGAACTTCCGAGCCTGTTGGGAAAGCTGAGTAGAGGAGAATTATTGGCTTTCTGGGAACATAGAGAAAAATGCTGAGGTTATGTATATGTACCTGTACCTATTGAAAATCTCTGGGACTTATTATCTTACGCGCCTACGGAAGGAGTTGGTACTCTTCTTGAAGGGTTCCTGAGATAAAATCCTTGCCTGGTTGGAGACTCTTCTGTAACTCTTACACCAGAGCAGCCTAATATTGAGAAAACGGCCGCAGATTAAAGCTCATCTTGCTTTTATGAAATTTGACATCTTCGGAGAAAATAATAACATGCAGAAATTACGATTTAAGTTAATTTATGTGCATCAGTGTGATCAACATCTACACCTCAAATCATATGGATACAAATTATCGAAGATTGAACCTTGAAGCTTGAGAAACTTTTGCTGAAGGGAGTGTCGCTAGATATTGGTATATTAATCCATGCTCCGAACGAAGGTGAACAGCCCCGAATGCAATCATATTTTGAGGTGAGCTCCGACCGTGGAATAACCTTCATCAATACCCATTCAGATTCCAATAGATTGGACCTAAAGGTTTTTTTTTCATCCTCCTCACGCTCTCGGGAAGTTATTTTCTTCTCGAATCCTTTTCATTGATTTGGTGAGGGATCTCTCGCTGGCGATCTCACGTCCTATTGTGGAGACGGGACGAATCTTTTTCTCCATTATTACGACGAGACCCCAGCGTTCATTTTTTCATCCCTGATGGATGGAAGGGGTTGCCAAAGATGAGAGAGCGAAGGGGTCTGATTGATCGATGGGCTGATTAATATCTTGTGCGGAGGGGTTGGACCGAGAGAAATTAAAGAGAGCGGGACCGAGGTCGCTTCCTTGAGGAACCCCCATTGCGGCGCGCAGAAGGGTTGCCGCCAGGTCTTGTCTGGAGGATTTCGTTCAATCCGCTTCCTCTCCTGCCCCTTATACACGTTGTCAGTTCTGTCAGTCCTTCAATTATTTCACTCCTTAATCCCTCTCCTTTCTCTTCACTCGTCGTGACGGTTGTTTGGTCCGCCTTTACTAATTCGGTCGCGGCATCGATGAAAATGGTGAGAGACCGATACGGCAGCGCAGAGGTTATTAATGAATTCGTAATCTGTGCCACCTCTGATGTCCATTACAAATAAAATTATTGGATGGCCGAGGGATTCCGTTTCAATCGAGGAAACGCATCAATTGTAAGTATAATCGATTTGATATTCAACCTGAGAGGAGATATTCCTTTTCCAAGGGGCTGTCATGTTGATAATGCAGTTGGTTTCCTCCTAGGGGGTAGGATTCGTGAAGAAAATTTGTTTTTATTGATTTATCCCAAATTACGCGTGATTTTGATTATAACTCCATCCATGGTAACTACATTTCTGCATTAATGCATGAGATAACTATTAATTACCATTTACTTATCAGCCGATTGAAATAACATAATCGTCTTTCTGAGCGTTTTGCAGCGTTCTTTGGTATTGATTTATGAGTTAGACAGTGAAATTCATCAATGATATTGAATTTATTTATTTTTGCTAGGAATGAGTTTCGTACTTTTAGAAGAGAGCTCACATATCAGAATAGCAGACTGTAAAAAGTGATTTAATATCAAGGATTGAGACTACTAGATGAGCTGCATTGGTCATTAGTCAAAATGGAAAATTTACGCCCCAGCGCGTTAGCCATAGCATATACAATAAGTAAAACACCCGACTCAAATATTCAAGTATGTGAAAGAAGGTTTCATAAAAGCCTCTTTTCTATAAATGATAAATTTATGTGAAAGTATTTCAAGTGTTTTGTTCTTTGGTGGATAGCATTTTTTTTAATTGCAGAGGAAAAATTACAATGAGATAAGAAACAAATGTGAAAGTAAATTAAATTGTTCCCCAAACATGTGAGGTAGGCACCAAGTTTTTGATAAGCATCTCAATATGATAAATAGGTCATGATTTTTGTAATGATGACGTGAGAATAGAGAGAGGTTAAGTAGTAGAGTATTCGCTGTCAGGCTCTACATTATGGAATGAACGAACGGGAATAGAGGTTTCGGTTCAGTTTTTCCCGATTTGTTGTTAATTATTTAGTCACATTTCATAATGATATCACGTGTCGAAAAGGTGTAAAAAATGGTGGGTTGAGTGCACTACATGACTTCCCATATTCATTATGCAAAAAGTTGATTTTAAACGACCGTGCGAGAGGAAAATAAGATAAGTTGTCATTCGCTGCCATCGTTCGGAAGAACGTTAATTGATATGGTGAGTTTCCAAAGTGAGAAAGTCGAATCAATTAATTTCCCCCGACTTCAAAGCATGTTGACCGTTTGATAGAAATAGTGAAATCCAAGATGACCTAATGTGTGTGATTGGCTAAATACGTATTTTTTCACATCGTTCACTTAAATTGGAAATTCTAGTACTATCAAAACTTTATTACTAAGAAGGACGATCAGGACTGAAACTATTATTAAATTATGATTCCTAATGATGCAGAAGTTGAGGTTTCTATAATGGTATCCGCTTTTGGTTGCTGCGCAATCACCTCGAAGGCCCCTGTTAATGCAAAGTCGAATTAGAAGTAGACATATTACATTGGTATTTTTTGTTATTGAATGATTTCAATTTTCTTTTGTCATCCGAAAAATTGCCCTCTTATAGCCTCCTTTTATGCATCACTGCTACACAAGTGAACTAGAGAAGACTTTTTTCTGGGTACTTATTATTAATAAGCTCGTAACTATTTCTTCGCTCTTCCTAATAGCGTATTCTTCTCAACGAAAATATTTACTCTGAGGATTCAACAACCTTGACCAAGCACTAAAAAGCATGGATACGTCACTTAATGGCCATTATTTTCTACCGTGTTTTCGCCTTTAAACCCTGAAAACGACTCATGTTTTCGGGAACACGGTCGAAAAAAATGGTGCGTGGAATGCCCGTTTAAAGTGACGTTTCTTTTTCGGGATACTGGAAGTCAAATTTTTTCACATCCGGCCGGAAAAAAATGACCAAAAAGTTTCCATCCGCTGTCTTCAGTCCGGAAGAACTTGCTTTCATTGAGGAGCGGCTCAAGGTTTCCTCCGAGTGGGATAGAGTACATATATAATTTTTTAAACCCCGCCGCATGACTGACGTCCTTTCCCGCCGGCGAAGATGCTGTTCCCCCGCGGAGTTGCAGCAACAATGCGCTTTCGCTGCCCGCCCTCCACAGACACCTGATACCCATGCGTTGCCTTCCCGCGTGCCAACATCCACGGCTCACACGCCAATGGCTTCCGGCAGTGCGAAGGTGAACCAAGACTTTTTCTGTGTTCCCGAGATTTTCGGAAGCTTCCCTCTCGTTTGCCACCTGTCCTCCGCAATCGCGTTCCTAGCCTCCGGTCGAATCTTCTCGTCTTATTTTTTTCGTAAGCGTTGTTTTGGAAGCGTGAAAAAAGGGATGAAACCGACGTTCCAGTTTCCGTTAGAATGGTTGCCCTGCCTAGGCGTAAATATTCAAAGGTTTCCCCGATCGTTGCCGAGCAAAATGTTGGTGATGGAGATGCCTCGTCTCGGGGCAGCTGGTTTTTGTTTTTCTTGGAGAAAATCTCTGTAGTGCACATGTTTAGGAGTGATACCATAAAACTTCTATCTCATGCCGTTAGAACTAGGTGGGATTTTCTTACTAGGCTTCTTATGCGTGGTTCCATTGATAGTTATAACGGAGTGAGAGTCGCGTTGACGTGTTGGCTAGCGTGTTGATCCCAATGGTACGGGCCTAAATACGGGTGCGGTTTGGGACGTTTTGGTGGAATAGTCTGATCGTATACTTTATAGTGAGTGCGATAAATTAGCTTCTAATACCTACCTCTCCTGTAGGATGGAACTTAACGCCTTAGTACTCTTGGCCCCTTCCGTAAAGAGATGGATATCCCTTTGCCCGCATTTTCTCAACGCGCTTCCCACTATGATCATATATAAACTGCGCAAGTGAATTTAGCCGTCGTATCGGTTTCTCTCGAAATGTTTAAATAGTGTTGGTGCTTTGATTGTATTCCATCATTTGTTGGTTCGTGTCTGTTGAGTAACGACGAATTTGTGCTGGAAACACTCTCATCATCACTGGTCAGCAATCCTACTGTCGGCGTCAAAATGATGTTCCGCTCTACTTTGCAAATTTATGTCTGGGCTTCAGTGCTTGTTAAAATAATAAATAATACGTCATTTTAAAGAATTTTATCCTAAATTCTGATGTATTTTTGCATAAAATTTGAAAATGTGGACACGCCAGTGCAATAAATGACTCCGCGCGACGTAAAATTAGCCGTTTTGTCAACTTCATGAACTTTGTAACTTAACCTAGGGTAAACAACTGCGTCTACAGCATTCATCTTCAACAATAGGTTGCAAAAATTAAGGTAGATTAATAAAATGGCTTTTGCGTATTTTTAGAACGCATGATTTGTTGTTGAACAATGAAAATGCTTAAACTCTATCTAGTCACACATTTTACCTCGAAAGAAAAAATATAAATAATAGAAACGCTACTTAATTTATTTGTAATTTTTTTAATGCAATGAAGCCCAGGTATAAATTTGCAAAGTACAGCGGCACATCATTTTAACGCCGACAGTAAGATGGGTTTTACGCAGCTCTCCACTCAATTGTTCTAACAGCTTATCTTTTCACTCCAACGTATTTCTTCTCTTTCACACATCCTTTACCTGTTTCGTGTAACTTTTACGCTCTGCTTTTCTGTCCGTTTAGACCCGCAGTCGTATTTCTCTCAAGGTAGCTACTGCGTGGTATTTCCCTAGTGAAATTAACCACCGAGGTAATTTTTTTTTTAAATTAGCAAAGGCATCGATCGTTTTAAATTAAAAAAGGCATCGAAGTAATTTTTTTTTCCAAGAACCACTAGCTAGGGGTGAATATGTAAACCCTTTTAATGAACACAAATGACAACATGACACATGACACATTTATTTTCTTGGTTCAGCGTTTCAACCTCAAGAGGTCATTTTCAAGTACCATTGACCTCTTGAGGTTGAAATATGTTGTACCAGGAAAATAAATCCGCGGAAGAAAACGAGTCGTTTTGCTAACTTCCTTGTGAACTTCAACTTCCAAAAAGTTTAGCCGGAAACCATTAAATGTACCTTTTAATGAAATCAAGCCAAAGAAATATATCTTTGCTTTATATGACAGTAATAATTGTTGCATAGGTTTTTCATGTAAACTTAATCTTTATACAGGTAACAAAACACCTTCAATCCGAATCCAATGAATTTTTTGTAATGGGAAGGATTTTGTCCTGAGGAGGTCTCATATTGGTTTCGGGATGAATACGCGAATTAGTAAAATGTAATTGTGAACCACTGACCTATATAGAACCATTTTCGTATGTGGCTGAAAACTTATGCCAAATTAAGGTAAGTATGCAAATTAACGTTGCCATGACAACGTTAATTTTCTTTTCGGAATGGAACCTGCCTTGATGGCTCATTAATAAATACCACCGCTTGTCTGATCGTTGGTACATACGACAGGGGAAACTGTCAGGTAAACCACTCTCTGAAATTATAACGGGTGGTGGTGGTGGCGGAGAGAGAGATACTTTTCTCCTTTTGCAGGAAAATTTGGATTTGTAATGATGTTACTTCCTTGATTTATTTACTCAGTATTTTTATTAGATCTCTCCTAGGCTTGGTTTCCTTTTTTGTTAAAATTGATATTTAAGCTATAGCCAGCATGCCTCATCATATCCTCATTTTTTTCAAACTCTGCACCGGAAATTGAATATCCCTACGATCGAGAAAAATTCATACTTATGGAGCATCGCTCAATATAGCTACAAAAAGTGGAACTGAAAAACGGATGAGAGGTATTGTGTGTCAACTCGATCAATAGGAAAAAAATATTTCGCTTAAAATCACCTGCTGCTACAAAATCCTTGATGCTTAGAACATCCTTGCTCATACCTCCACATCCAGCTTTTTCTCAGTTATTTCCCTTTGAAAACCTTCGTAGGTATGATTTTGGTATTTGCAATTATTAATCAAATTGTACCATATGGTTAAAAATTATTTTGTCGATATGATTTCTTTCGTTTTTGATTGACGTAACTGTATAGTTGAAATTTTAATGTGAGCTACTTCAACTGAAAAATTAAAACAAAAATTTTAAGTGCATTTGCTCATAATTTTACTCATGAGGTAATTATTTGTTGTCGTGGTAAAAATACTAAACGAAGCATCGGAGTTGAGGGATTAAAATGAGCGGATAACGATTGAGCTAGATCGTTTTTAGGAAACCAGTTGAATGTTGTAAATGGATGCACTTGTGTAGATCCAAATGGTGACTGTAACCTGTATGGTCGTTTTGGCTGATAGCTTTTGCCCTCGGTGTCTTCTACAGATTCTGATGCTAACCGATGGAAAAATATCCCTCGTCGAACAAGTTTAAGAAAGAGAATTCATTTCAGACTTTTCAAAGTGGGAAACATGCCGGAATTCACGGGCGACATCACTTGCGAACCACTTACCTGTGTACGTTCGGAGAAAACATTGGTGGGGTTGGGGGTAATGGTCACCCAATGGGTGAGAGAGAGAGAGGAGGGGGTAGACTAGAAAAGGCGGAGAAGCCGCATACAGGCCGTGAATCCCGGCCGCCGCTGTTTGCGAAACTTGCGTGGACCGAGGGGGAATACCTTCGGTGGCTTCGCTCGTGTGTGTGTTGGTTGGTCCTGGCCTGTGTTTGTGTGCGCAACAGGGCACCACCAAAGGGGCCGATCATGCGGAAATCCTCTTTCTCTCTCTCCTCCGCTTAGAAGCAAGCCAGCCCACAGAATAACCGCCCCCCCTCTCCTCGCCCGTGACACCCGATACCGCTCGGCCTTTCTTTCATATACTCCCGCCTCCCTGTACCATTCTCCTCCCTCAGCTTCTTTGATGCCGGCCTCTCACGCGAGCATCTCTGCATAGCGTTGCGCTGAGTGCGCTGCTCTGATGTCTGCAAAACTTTCCGCCTATAATATTGAGGCTATTCATGGGCGACGATTGTAGAAACTCCGTGGCATCTGCTCAGAGTGATCCAAAATAGAAAAAAAGCTAGTCAAGTATAATATCGTCGTTACGTTACCCAGCTAAGTAACTTAAATGGCTGAATCCTAGTGATCTTGATCGCATAAATCTCATTTTGATTAAAAAAAATTGTATCTTCAATGAAATATTTTATCAGGGTGTTTATTTTTATTTGAATAATTTTTAGCAAATTGGGCGATAGCAATGGTAATTATTGGCGTAAATTATCGCTGAAATCGGCTGAGGTGCGAAAATTCTTCTGAGGAAAAATCATTTTCCTTGACTGGCAATATATCCGTGGTATGTAGTTATGGTGGAATACTGTCGTGAATTCGGGATACCAGGTCTGAAAACCCTGCCAAGGCAAATGATTTTTTCTTTGTGTAATTGTCGCGCTTAATCCCTTAAGAATCAACCAATTATTGAGAATATGTCAATGGAATGTAGATGTATATGTAAATACAAGGTTTATGTTTGGTGATGTAGGGGGTGGGAAAAACACTACTGTCATCAGCGAATGGTGAGATCAATGGGGCTTATTTGATAAGACCCCTGTCCGTCCAGTGGCGGATACATATGGGGGGCGCAGGGGGCGCGCACCCCCTCTTGCGGGGCTGACCGTATTGCCATACATTGCAGTACCACAATTGTAACTTTTTAATTTCATAAGATAGCATCGTCTTGTATATACATATAATCAGTTTAAATAAAACTATCGTAAACTTTGCATGTAACTTGATTATTTTTATTACGATAAAAGTATAGTCAGCTCAAAATCTCTTCTTATCTCCCCCTTGAGTTTTTTCTCTATCCGTTACCGTGTCCGTCCCGTGGATACTTATGCGACGCGAGTGACGATTTATGCAAACCCATGTAAAAGTTCTGCTGACGATAGCTCAACCGTTAGCACATTGGAGAGTCCTCGATTGTGATATTCAACAGAAAATCTCCCACTGAAAAAGTTTGCGCACTTCATTTGCATGATCAAAATATCAGTATTCCAATAATGATATGCAGTGCTATTGCTTCTTGGTGAAAATTAGAAGACCACGCCGCACCGAAATTCGAGTTATTCCCACCCTTTCGTGGTATGCCAGAACGACCGCCGGGCTGCACGCTACGGTGATCGCACGGGAGAAGAAAGCCGTCCCACGTGAAACCCCATGGGAACCGTGCGGAGGCGGTCTGGTAGACACGCGCTAAGCATGGGTCGCGGGGGCGCGTTCGGAGCAACAGGAACACGAGGCTGTGGGCGGGGGGGGAGAAACCCCCCCGCTGAGGCGCTAACCCCCCTCCGCCTCTCTCTTTAAGACGCAGCCGACGGAGAAGGGGGGGGGGGGGGAAGAAGGATAAGAAGAAGACAGGTAGGGGAGCTGGTTTTATTTTCATCTTTTTGACCGGCGTTCACAAAGGTGAGATGCTATGGTGCCCTCGCATTGTGGACGGGGAGAGCCGGTAGAAAGTGGAGGATAGAAGAGGCGATTAGTGGTAGGGGGGAAAGAGTGTGTCTGTGTGTGCCCACATAATGGCGTGGAGTTGGATGAAATATTGGAGTGAATATTGGAAGGTCCTGTTTAATTTTTCCCCAAGCTCTCCCCCAATCCCCGCTTTTGAACTTCACCTTGACATCCTTTCCATCTCCTTTCAATGAGATGGATTGGCTCCATGATAAATTAATGCAGGCGCCGAGTCAATTTACTAAAATGTCGTTTCAGGCTGCCGTTGCTCTCTGTATGGAGATGTAACCGCTCCTGTAAGTCATCGAGCTGCAGGTGCTACGGTTTGTCAGGATCTTAATGAGCCACCACGTACTGCGGGTCAAAAAAGCATCCCGAGGAGTGAAGTGGTACCACAATATCTATCGTTGAAAATTCAGCTACTTCTCTCCTATGATATTGTTCATAGGCCTCTTTTCGATGACGGAAATAACGATCAAGAGCGTTATTGGTTGGTATATTGAATAATTAATCGTAGGTATTACCTAAACCTAAAATGGAGGATGCAATTCGTTCGCTACCAGTTGACTCTCATCAACTCACTTATGACCATTTCACGGCGGGTTGTTTACGTGTCACGGTAATATAGCAACAGGAGGGAATTTGTTTACTTTTCACTCGAAGTACAGGGTACTGAGAGTACATTTTTCATATTTTATTTGAATTTTATTTTGTACTTGCTTTCCCTTTAGCGGTGGACTTCAAGGAACTCGGTTGAGAGTCAATGATACTACGGTGTTCGAATTTCGATCTTCATACGAGTAGACTTGGATTAACTTACAGTAGTAGGAGAAAAAGGATATAGCTCACAGGAATAAGTGGCGCCACTACATTAGTGTTGGGAAACTTTTGACCCATATTATTTATTCTTATGGACTTTGATTCATGGTTTTTATGAGAGATTTTACGGGGAATTTCCGATACCGGAGCCGAGCGTTGTGTGTACTGCCTCAATTGCTGTTTTGTGTGAGACTTTTAGGTACTTTTGATCACGTTTGGCGAAAGTGGAGCGAATTTAATGTCATGTTAGTTATTTCCCTTTCTGCGTGAAATGTATTCTTGTAGCTTAGCAATAAATAGATAGATAGATACAATAGATAGATAGATAAGATTTAAGTATTTATCTACACCCATGCCTTTCGCTGCCCTATCGTCTCTACAAAGTTATATTGGTGGAGTGTGGCTATTGTACTTCAAATGATAAAAGGATGATATGTATATCGTTCCATTCATTGTACTGCGAATCATGTATATAGCGAATTTTTTGTCGTTCCTAATCACATCTTTCATTTCATCAAATTCAAATCTATCTGGTGTTTAGTATTCTTAGTTATTCCCATATTGTTCAAATTCGACAGATAGTTGAAAGAGTGAGAATTGAACTCACTACAAACAAGTACATTGGTAGATAAATTTCATACGAAGTTAGGGTGGAGGGTTACTGCGTAATCAACGCAAAATAAATCTAAACCGTACCGCAAGGAAGACGACGCATTCAGGAATGTTTTCCCGTATTTGAACCTTTGGGCCTAAATTCCATAGCCACTCGTATAGGCACAGTATCCTACTACACCAGTAAATATGTTAAAAATATACAAATAATATAAAAATTATGTGAAAAAACGGCAATCACCTCAGGGTGTTCTGAGAAAACTGAAATAGGCTGAAATATTTGGATTCCTAGACAGGCTCAGGAATTTTCTTATCGATCACGGAAAAGACTGGATAATAAAATCCCCGCATGTTGTTAATATTTCGTTTATCTCGTTACTAAGGATAAAATTGGGCGGCTATAATTAGTATCAAATTTAAATCGTAAATATTAAATATTGCTACTAGTGAATGAAATTTAACCTTTACGTCTTCAGATATTTACATCAACATGTAAATATTTCGTGAATTTGGAGTAAATTCAATTGAACATTTCAAATAGTTCCCCCTTAGTGATGAATCGGTTCAGAGAAAGTGATAAATCTGGCAAGGATTAATGTGGTTATTTCAAAATTGGACGCGAGAGACCTCTATGGGAAACCTCTAACCTCTATGTTATCTCTTAACTTTCTCTAAAACGCCTATTTAATGCATTATGCCGGTTTTAACGTCTCGTTCATAGGTTTCGTGCATTATTTATAATAAGCGAACTTCCGCTCGTTTCAAAGGCAGAAATCAATACCTCTGTCTGCAACTAACTCTTGAGCGAATGCTTTTTCAATCCGTCTTCACCAATATCGCAGTCTCTTTATTGGGTCGTGACATTCTAGAATATTCCATACTCCGTAGACGTGCCAGCATTTACAATTTACCAAAAATAAAGCAAATTTTAACAATGTTTTTCTATTTTGCGTTATTTTTTGAAATACCTCGCTGAATGGAAATTTGGTTAAATCATTATGGAGAGCCATTGGGAATTTCTAAAGTGGAAATTCTTTTCCACCATGATAAATTTCTCCTTTCTTTCGCGAATATCTCGTGATATAATTGGTGCGACATCTCACTCACGACTTTCTTGTATTATTTATAAGAAGCGATAGCCTCTCTCCGCTTATGTCATGGTGGCCAATCCAAGGAGTATAGCCGCTGGTATGCGGTGCTTGGTGGGAAAACGGCGGTCTCCGGACGCAGATGGCATTCAAGTCATCCCAACCAACTCTTCCGTAATCGCCCCATCAATCCACCTACTATATTCATATCGCTGTATTTATTCAGGAGCGGTGTCCCGGCGCCTTTTCTAGTCGCTGCCACATATTACACCTCAATCATTTGTGAGTAAGCAACCGTGGCCAACCACTTGAGTCAACTCTCCAGCTGGACCCCCCGTTGCCCCTCCAAAGGGGATAAATAATGGAGATGCTGTTTTTTTCTCATCTTCCCTCAACCTCTCCACCAGACTATGTAACCCCTCACGGCGAGCAGTAGAGAATTAGACTTTTACGCCTGATATTTTTAACTGCAGCAAGTTTCTTTTCAATTTTGTTATTGGTACTAGTAACCTGGGCATGGGGTAAGAGGAGGCAGTTGCGAAAATCGGAACAGTCTTTAAGGAAAATCAGGACTGGATGGAAACGAAAGTTTTCAACAAATTTTATTTACACCCACGAAAAATTATATTAGTTTAGCACATGTAACTAAAATTAAAAATATTTTATCAAGCAAGTAATGTTAAAAACTAATAAATCGTTGTTCAAAATTTCTTAAAATGTTGGTCTAATTCACCATTTCCATCCTAAAATGTTACAACTTGAACGAACATGGCTTGCCCCACCCCTCTAGTTTTAATCCTGGGTACGCCTGTGGCTTGTAACTTATAGTAACTTTAAAAATATTGATTTTTCATTCCTCGTGTAAGGTTACTTCTTTAGATGCGCAGAATGGGTACGTGTGCAAGGAAGGTAGCACAAACCGAGTCACCGAACATTATTATGTTTTGGGCTTTTATTTTTCATTTTAAGCGTAGGGGTAAATATTCATCTATATCTTTTGATTGTGACCTCGGGTTCCCTCAAATAATATAAACTTCCTCGAAATATCACTTTGGTATAACCCCTCTTTATTACACGTCTTCTATCTTATACTTTCTTTCTAACAATTCCCATCTTTTTATCAACAGCTCATAGCAACGTTATTTTAAACAAGCAATGAGCAACCTGCAACATCAACCTAGCGAATAACATAACAAACATTAACATATAAATTGATGTAATTAAAAACCCAAATAACGAACGAAATTAAATAAATTAAGTTAAATAAAGTAAATAAAAATAGAGTTTGACAAGGCACGACGTTACGCGTATTTTTGTTTACACGTATTATATTCGTATTTTTTTCGAAAAAAGTCGTTACTATCTATGCACTTGTGTATCAACTTTCCCAGGCCTATCACTCAATGAAGTATGTAATACTTACAGTAGTACAATAGTACAACATGTAATACTATCCAAAATAATTGTAGAATGTAGACTGAAATTCAGGGTAGGGGAGATAGATCCTTCCCCTGTGCCTCCTCCGACTTTTTCTTTATTATTTTGATGAAATTTTGTGGAGGAAGTCCGAGGGGTTCACTTAAGAGTTGAGCCTTGGATCCTACGATCAATAGCTTTAAACCTACTGTACATTTTTCCTCGTATCATTACGCTCCGCATGTAATCAGTTGGCACAGTTTAATTTATACAGTGGCGTGGAGGGAAGGTGTCTTCAAGCGCTGCCATCGGGTCAGGAAAGCGCCGCCTCGTATCCGATATGGTCGTGAGGTCGTCATTAGTTATTCAGTGCCAAGCCATTCATCCGTGCCAGCCCCCGAAGTGCGGGTCCCATGGTAATGAGTCTGCACTGCCAAGCACGCGGTCCCGCTTTATTAAGTTGTCCACCGAAGGTCATTACGACCACCATATATTATTTTCCTCTCCTCCTTCCTTTTTTTGTTGTCTTTTTGTATGTATTATTATCTTTGTTTCTCCTAGAGAAAAAATAGTTAATGTTACCACCCGAATGACACCTGATTATTTCATTTCTCATCTACACATGACTACTAGGAACTTACAAAAAATATTTCGGTGTTGCTTGGGCCAAAATGTGGAATAATATCTACTGACATAAAAAGTCCACTTCAATTTTTGTTTATAAAAACGATTTTTCGGTATCTATTCAACCAAGAAGGGTCTTAATCTAATTAGTATGCCAGACCTCACTGAAGAACTGTTGTTATTGCTCGTAATAATGTAACTACTTTGAATCAATATATTACCGGGCTCAAATATATGAACACTTTTTTTATATTGTTACATAAAAATATCCTAGGTTGGGCAGAAGCACAGGACATAAAAAGATAAAAAAAAATTCACAGTATTAAATTTTCGGTGGTATACATCCACCTTCCTCAGAGTTAGGTAATTGTTAGTGGACGAAGACGTCAAATGACAACAAATTCGATTTTAATTTTTCCTGGTGAATACTATTGATGAAATCTTCTCGGGTCTCAGTTCGGGTTTGGCTTATACGAAAGAATTAACCTGGCTGAGAACCCGAGAAGATTTCATTGACAATAAATTCATTTTCTATTCTTCCTTCTTCGCGCGCTTCCATACCGCTTCCTTTCTGCAGCATCCACTGCCATCCTCTGGTACCTGTAATCTCCGGCAGGTAGGGCCAGCCGTGTCTGTGGAAAGCTTCTTCTATTGCGTCCTATAAGGTTGTTCCGTCTTCTTGTCAAGGTTTTCATGCGGCTTCTTTTCTCTCCTACTCGTCCCAGTTCTTCATCATAAATTACTCGGTCGATCAATTATGATATACTTAAAATGGTATCATTCGAAGTAAAACCGTGTGATCACGAATTCAGCCTCCCTCGAGTGAAGACTTTATTCATTCCTATTCCAGTGTACCGTGTTCGTAACATAATTTTGTTTTCGGATTGCAACCAAATGGAGTGTTGATAGTCGTCAGTGCTACTTATCTTTGTAAATAGGGAATCCTAGACTTGTCACATACTTAGTATCTTTCTTCCTCTTATGTATTAAGATATGGCCTATGAGGTCTTCCTATCTAGGTTTTCATGAGGCTTCTCTTCTGTCTAAGTCTAATAAGAACTTCCTCATTACTTACTCGATCGATCCATTATTATAAACTGAAAATCGTTAAATTCGACGGAAACCGTGTGATCACAAATTAAGCCTCTCGCTAGTTAAGGCTTTGCTCACCCCTATTCTTGTTCACCGTTTTCGTCAGTGACGACATGGCGAAATTAGCAGTGCCGGAACGCAATTTCCTATGCTTTTTTGGAAGTATGTGTGTGTGTTTTTTTATTACAGGTTATTATTTACATTTTATTTTTTTTAAATTGTGTTTTAGTTGCGAATGTATATATTAGAAATTTTTTGACTCCAAAATTGATAAAGTGTTAGAGTATTATGTATTTTGTTAATCAGTGTCGAAACGGCGTTCCGGCTCCATGACACCACTGGTTTTCATTATTATTTTCGATTTACTATCAAATGGAGTACTTTCAGTCGAAAATACTCCTTTTTTTAATTTTAAAGAAAGAGAACCACATACAGCATGCAGTTGCCATTTTATAGTGGCTAGGTAACAATAAATAAATTAGAGGACGAATAAGCGATATAACAAGCCGAAACAAGATGTAATTTTACAAAAAAAGACAACAAGAATCTGCAGGTATAAGGTACTTCAGTGACAGATATTATAGGGAAAGACTTAAAAAGGATTTCAATGGAAGTGAAAAGGGGTTAATGTGTGGAGGAAGTGAGTTCAACACAGAAGCAATGCGGTAGAAAAACGAACGTTTAGTAAGTGAAAGTTTAGGAATGGGCATGAGGATTAGTGGATGGGAACCGGTGGGGCGGAACTTTAAACTTAATAAAAGGGAGCAATTCAGGGCAGTCGATGGTGGAATTGAGAATCTTATAAATAAGTTTAAAATCAGTTGTGAGCCTTAGGGTAGTGAGATCAGGGATGGAGAGGGAGGAGAGAATAGCATTAGTGTACATGTTACGTAAATGAGGTGCGTAAACTTTGCTACTTTAGCAAATAAATTACTGACACAGTCCAGTGATGAGAGGTTGGTTTGTGAAGAGATAGACCAGATATTTATAAATAGGGAATCCTAGACGTATCCCATACCTATTATCTTTCTTCCTCCTTCTTTCGTCTCCCTATCCAGTTCCTTTGTCCACTTTCCCTCTCGTCACCCTTTCGGAGTTTTTTTTTTCCCCTCACGTTTTTTTTAAGGCCCGTAACTTTTCAGGTCTTCTATGTGCGCACCGAGTTTCGGATTTCAGTCCTGAAAGAAAATTCTTGGTGAAAATAAAAAGGCACTCCACGACAGATGGTCTGACTTGGAGATTGTTAGAGGTCCACTTGTCCCATCTGGCCGCATGCGAAAGCCGCCGCCGTGAGAAACTTTTATTGCACGCGAGCGGTAAGGGTAGAAAAAAGTGAAGGTCCTCCGAAATTCATGGCGAATCCGGTGTTATCTCGAGCTCCCCCGTTCCGTAATTAGCATACCTTCCCTCCAATTCTCAGTCCGCATGAGATAGTTGCTCAGTTGGGTTATCGCATTTTTTTCTATATTACTGACTGAGGCACTGCCTCATTTATAAAAAGGGAGCTGGATTGAATTTAATGTTGCCCCACGTGAATTATGAGTGCCTCATCCTTGCTGATTAAATTGGAGTCGTAATCGTTGGAAATAACGGACTTTTTTTGCAAGTTTATAAATGCAATGGCGTGCCCAGGGTCAAAACTGAGGGCGGGGGGCAAGCCTTGGTCTGTCAAGTTGTAACATTTTAGCACGGAAAAGAAACCAACATTTTCAGAAAATTATAACAGCGCTTTATTAATTTTTAAAATTACTTGCTTAAAAATATTATTTTTATTTCATGTCTTATAGCAATATCATTTTTCGTTGGTTTAAAGAAAATTTGTTGAAAACTTTCGTTTCGCTCCAGTCCTAATTTTCCTTGAAGACTGGCTATTTTTTTCTGGGGGAGGGGCAGATGCCCCCTCCTGCCCCCTACTGGGTACGGCCATGTATAACTGGGATTTAAATTATATATTCTATCTCTGAATGATTTTATTATCCATTTCTATTTTTTATGTCTGGTATGTGCAGAAATAATAATAATAATAGTAATAATAAGAATAATAATAAAACAGATAAAACCATAGATTACAATAGGCCTGATATTTTATTGGTCCACAAATTACAGCAAAGAGCAAACATAGTCGATGTAGCAGTGCCACTAAATCACAATGTTGAGTCTATGGAAAGAGATGAAACACAAAAATATCAGAATTTGGCCGGTGAAATAAAAGATATTTGGAAGTTGAAAGACGTCAGCATTCACCCACTGATAATCTCTGTGGAGGGAGTCTTGTCTAAAAGATTCAAAAAAGAAGTCGAAGGCCTGGGAATTAAAAAACAACTAATTAACCTCCGGCAAAAAGCTGTTTTACTACAGACCTGCCAGATCATGAGAAGATTCCTGGGTCGGACATGATCGGACAGTGTACGATAGGGTGAATTCTCTTCCTTAACATCCGAGCCTAATCCTAATTTGCCCTAAGGTTAGGTGAATATTACCGTCTGGTATAACCAGCTGAGAAAGTGCATGAACTAATAAAATAATAATAATAACAGTAATAATAATAAAATGCCTTTATTCGGGCGAGGTTGAGACTATGAAGTCCCTTCTTCCACCTAAGCGGTGCTTAAAATTCCTGCCTAAAAATATTATTTTTATTTCATGTCTTATAGCAACATCATTTTCACATGAAAGCGGTGAAATTAACCTTAACTCATGCAATGGATTTTTCCTTGTTTCAGTTGGTGTATGGAAATCGTTAAAAACCGCCGAGGGGGGTGAAAATGAATTCACATTTTTGAGAGATGGTTTTAGTAAAACATATAGATATCCTCATAAACGTTTCTTCATGGCATAAATACCAAGAATATTTGAAAGGGAAACCCTCGTAGAATTGAGGCCTAGCAATGAAACCTTGTTCCAAACTGCTTGGCTTACGTTGGAGTGGCTTCAGATTTGAGAGCTTATGATGAGAGCCTGCTAGTCGTTTGAAATACGAGGGAGACAAAGGGTTTTGCATGGAGCGAGGACTAAGGGGTAAGGGATTCATAAAAAAACCGTGTTAACCTCGAGTTTGCCTAATCTTATGTAAGCGCAGAAGTGAGAGGAAGAGAATATGATACATAGATAGAAGAAATAAAGTAAAATTTGTTGTGAAGTTATAAGGGAAGCCCAAATATGAAGGGGAGACAGGTCGCGGTCATTCGCGTAATACTCCAAATGCTTCACCAGTAGAATAATTTAATAAGAGGTTGCGAAATTTTGATGAATCTTCTTCTAAGTAATCAACCCTTGGGTTGGTTTGCAGCAGTCTCTCCATCTCTGTCTGTCCTCCGCCAGCCTCTTCAGCTCTAGGTAGCTGTTGCAGCCCATGTCCTTCATTACTTGGGTGATATAGCTCAACCTCGGCCTTCCTCTGCCGCTCTTCCCCTCCACAGTGCCCTCTAAAACTGTTTTTACCAATCCATTATTTTGTCTCAGTAAATGTCCTACCCATTTACTTCTCCTTGCAGTTAGAATTCTCCACAGGTCTGCTTTCACTCCCAGTCTTTCCAGTATCTCCTCATTCGTTACCCGGTCTACCCATGAAACTTTTAACATTCTACGGTAGCACCATAGTTCAAAGGCATCAATTCTTTTTTTCTCTGCTGCTCCTATCGTCCAAGTTTCACTACCATAAAGCATTATGCTCCATACAAAAGTTTTGAGTAGATTCATCCTAATCTTGATACTCATGTTTTTTGAAACGTATATCTTTCTCTTCTTGTTGAAAGCTATTTTTGCCTGTTGTATTCTACTGCTTATTTCCCTTTTGCTTCTGGCATCCGTGGTGATCTTGCTTCCTAAATACGTGAATTCTTCTACATTGTTCAGCTGTGTATTACCCAAAGTTATATGTGCTGGTATTCCTGTTTTGCTTACAACGAGTGTCTTGGTTTTGGTCTTGCTTAACTTTAGATTGTATCTAGCCAGCGTGACTTCCATCTCCCTAAGCACTTCTTGTAGTTGGTCTTCACTTTCTGCCAAGACTGCTAAGTCGTCCGCAAAACATAGCTTATATATCCTCTGCCCATGGACCTTAATTCCTGCTTCCGGTAAGTTGCTCTCTGCCTCGTCCAGTGCTCTTTGTAGGTATAAGTTAAATAGCGCAGGTGACAATGAACATCCCTGTCTCACTCCTTTTCTAATTTTGGCCTGCTGTTCATATTGTCCAAATCTCAGCACTGCAATTTCTTCTCTATAGAGACCCCAGATAATTCTTCTGTCTTTGTAATTTATCTTTGCTTCTTTCATTATGATAAAGAGCTGCTTCCAATCAACACTATCAAAAGCTTTTTCAAGATCAACAAAAGCTATGTAGGTGTTCTTTTCTGTACTCAATCTTTTTTCTAGTATGATTCTAATGGCAAGTACTGCATCTCTGGTTCCTCGTCCTTTTCTAAATCCAAATTGGTCTTCGCTGAGGAGAGTTTCAACCTTATCTTCAATCCGGCTTAGTACAATGATAGACAGTATTTTAGAGGCATGTGTGACAAGGCTCAATGTGCGGTATTGTTCACATCTGTTGGCTGATGTTTTCTTTGGGATTGGTATCATTATACACTTTTGGTAATCTGAGGGAATGTCACCTGTTTCGTAAATCTCACACACTAGTTGATATAGTGCATTATGTGTTTCTTCTCCAGTCATCTTCAATAATTCTGCTGGTATGTCATCTATGCCAGGTGCTTTATTATTCTTGAGTTTTGATAGTGCTTTGTCAAATTCTCCCCTCAGTATGCTGTCTCCTTCTTCTTCTTGATTGATTTCACCTTCGTTCTCAATCACTGTGCTTGTACTAATTGTCATATATCCATCATATAACTCCTCGATGTATTGTTTCCACATTTTTCCCAATTCATCTTGTTCATAAATTATTTTGCCATTTTCGTTCCGTAGTCCATTGCTTCTAGTTTTATGATTTCCAAAGAATTTCTTCACTATTCCATAAGCCGAATCCATTTCATTACGTTTCATATGTTCTTCGACTTCTTGGCATTTTCCTACCCAGAAGGCCTCTTTTGCTTTTATGGTTTCTCTGTTTATTTCGTTTCTGAGAGCCCTGTACTGTATTTGTGCTTCGACTGTATTATTATTTTTTAATTTTCTTCTTTCTTCAATTTTTTGTACAAGGTCAGCAGTTATCCATTGTTTCCTGTTAATCTGCCTCCGCTTGCCTAATACTTCTTCTGCAGTTGTGAGCACCCTGTTTTTTATCATTTCCCATTTTTCGTTAATAGTCTTTGGCTTCTCAGTTCTTTGTTTATTTGTTTGTTCTTTGAATAAGGAGAGCACTTCTTTTTCTTGTAACTTTCCTACATCCCATTTAACTGCATACTTTGTTTGAAGCTTTTTTTTTTGGCTTTTGGCTTTGGCTTTGATGAATAGCTATTTTTTAAAGACCATATTACTTCTTATTGATATATGCGCAGTAATTGAATGGAAGAGTTACTACTCTTTGTTGGAGATAACTACTGATAAACGATTTATCTCTTTTCAGTTTTTAGGTTAAATGGTATTTTTAATTCTCTTCAATGAAAGGGAAGTCAGTTCATTAGGCTCCAACCACCAACGTAGGAATTATTTATTCCTCATCGTACTGATGAATTTCCGCTCAAATTCAAGTGAACTCGTACGAGTTTATCTCCGTGTCAATTCTCTGTGATTACTCCATCATCCGTTAAATAAGTTGGGCAACTCTTAGGGGCCTTGTGCACCGATGCCTTGGTAAAATCGCCACCATGATATATTGATGACAGATCTTTTGGGAGCATTGAAATTTTCCATGAGTAGGTACTCTTGGCTTCTACTACACCCTTCATGATAAACAAACTGGCAGTTGAAATTGCCTCTGATTTATGGGTATTCAGAGATCGGTTGGGAGTCTCTTATAAGTTCTTCTGTTCCTACCATTTTTTCTTCTGATTTCCATGGCTTCGATTTTAATCGTCGAGAAAAGTGTGTATTTATTATCCGTTTGCTGGTCCGTGGTTGTTTAGGTGGCGTATATTCCGTTGCGATTGAGTTGTTTTCTGTATGCTAGAAAGTGGGAGCCCAATTGTCGTCAGACTAAAAACCTCTAATTTCACGATGAATGTTTATTAATGGACGATTCAAACTAAGCGTTTCTGGAGGCGGAACTAGTGAAAAAATTATAATTAAGTGGCAATAAATAACTCACGCTGGCAATCGTCTAAGCTGTGCAATTAGGGTGCCCCTGTGTCTTGCTGCGACGATAAATTTGATGGTTTAATAACGAGTCGAGGGCTTGTTATTAAAGAGCCAAGTGACCACGGGGCAAGTAATTTCGTTTGAAATGAGCGATTAAGTTGCCCTGGCCCCTTTCATCTGTTCCCGCTCACCCCTGCGGTCATTTTGCCCGCCGGGACCCTTGCGTGCTCTCAAGATACGATTGAGCTCAACTTCCCGTGAACCAGCCGTAAGTATGTCTATTGTGAACGTAGGTTGTGCTCACGGCTCATTGCTAGCTGTATTTGCCCAAAATCGTGGGTGATGTATTTGAGTCCGTTGCTCAGTACATGCATTCGAATTCAAATTTCATGAACTTAAGCTTTTTCTCCGTTGCTGAAGTTATACCAACAGGGGTACAACTCAAAGCGGTTTATGCATACATATCGCGCAGCCTACTCTTAGAAAGTCTCCTCTTTTTTTTTTTAAAGAGGTCTTTCATCTTAACCATTGTACTTCAAAGAAAGCTTACTCACTAAAACTATAATTCTATAATACGTACTGAAAATAAAAGCACTCGTAGATAGATGTGTAGATTTTTTTAATTTTAGAAATAACTTGGAGTTTTGCATCGATCGAACTTAAAGGCAATTAGAAATCGCAGAAAACTTTATTTGGGCTCGATGGGTCCACCATATCTGATGGTACTGATAAAATTACTCTGCATTAATTAATGATGCATATTTGGAATGGGTTTTAGAATGATTGAGATGCTTATTTTTTCGGGCAAATGTTCCGTTTCCCTCAGATAGGTAAGTAATTGGGTATTAAAAGTAGGTGACTGACAGATCGTGCCCGTAGCTCCATAGGCATGAATGGAACATGAGAAAGGGAGGAGAGAAACCCGGCGTCGGCATTAGCGCGTTCTTAACCGTTAACACTCCAATGTTCCCATTTAGTGAAAAATTTATAAAAATTCATGAAAATTATATTTCGTATCTGTGTAAATTTTATAACTTTTGTTATGTAAAAAAAGTATGCAAGTATCTTTTAAAGTGAATCGCATGCCTTGTGTATGCATAGGTCGTTAATTATACCCTTTCAAAATTGGTTATTTTCATCACCTCTGTCGTGAGTATGCGGTTTATTCGATATTTTCCCCTGCACTCTCACTCCAGTAACAAATGCTCATTTATTCAAAAGATCAGTACATATTACGTTGTTAAACTTATTTTTTTGGTCGAGTGTGTATTTTTTTTCAAGCATTAGCAAAATTTTGTGGCGTGTTCCCATTTGGGAACATGCTTGAAAACGCGTTTAAAAATTTTTGTTCGGGTTTTCTTTCATAATATCTCTTAATTAGCTGTTAAATAAATAGGATATGCAAAGAGATATTAAAATCAGCTGGTAAGTTAGATCGGTCTTTAAAGGGTTAAAGAAAGTCGCCAAGAGAGCCACGGCTTAAGGTCTGAGGGACGGATTGATGCACTGTGATTTTCGTGCACTAAACTCTCCGATGAGCCGCCGCCACCGATATCCTTCAGCCCCCCTCGTCTCTTATTTAAAACGGTTGGTTTTTAAGTCTAGGCTAGTTAAGATTTGTCGTAAAGAATAAGTAGAAAATAGTGGTCTCGTCGGTAGAGCGTAATTATCATTCCAGACTTCCTCACCTCTCAATGGGAAAGTTATGGTGAAAATGCTCAAAATGGTTTGAAATTACATTTTCCGAGCAGTCTAATTCTCTATATATTTTTTGAATCGCTTATTTGATAATTTATTCTTGAGTTCCGCTCCCGAAGAGCTACGGTTAACCTCGTTCGAAATACTTATTAGTTAAAGGGATCCATCCTTGAATATTATCGGTCTTCTGTGGTTTACTGAAGTAACCCGATAGCGTTATCCGCGCATTCATGGTTCCATTCGCAATATTTGTATTCGTAATGCAATATTCCATATTTTTCGATTCTTTTCTTCAGAGTAACCTTCGTTCTTAATTCGTGGTTTCTCATTACTTTAATTCGTAGAGAGACCTTTAGGTGGATGGTGGCGGCGTGATTTAAGAAGTATATTTGATATGCATGAAGCTTTCGACACTTGTGCAACAGAACATAACTAACGAAATAAGCTCCACTCTCTCAATTTTTGGAATATGTTAAACTAAGCCTCTGGAAGTTTTTAATATTCAATGCCTTAATCAGGCGAAGGAGAGATATCAAAGATAACCAGGGATGCAAATGCATGGAGAGGCGTGTATGCTACACCAAAAATTTTAATAAAATTTCCGTATTATCATTCAAATGAATTCTCTTCCTATTTTCCGAAGTTGGGCTATGTAAATTCTTCCTGTCCTCTCAAAGGGAAAGTTTTGGTGAACACACTCCAAATGGGTTTGAATTTACATTTAACGAACGGTCTAATTCTCTGTGTATTTTTTGAATTGCTTCTTTGAAATTTTATTCCTCAGTTGAGATATTAATTCGTCGCTATCTTAATTTAGTGGCGTTATGCGTGAAAATTTGATTTGGGAACACAAGTGGCGGGAAATTGATTCAGTAATAAACTTTTTTTTATTACATTTACAGCATTTTGAAATAAATGAATAACCTTAGTATTGAATCATACTTTGCAAGAAATAATGTGAAACGAATGAAGTATACCAATGCTTTTATTATGGAAAAAGTTACTAAAAGGAAATAATTTTTTGGAATAGTGATGTCGAATTACGAATCGCGTGATTAAATTTATTTTGAATAATTGGAATGAAGACGGAAAATACGTTATAAATTCATACATTATTTATTAATTTTAAAGTAATATCCAGTAGGTGAATTGATTATTTTAGAGATTTTTCACTGAAAGATGTTCAAGGACTATTAATATATCCGGCTTAAACCCTGCAAGGAATATTTTTTCTATTTTATTATTAACATGTTAACTACCGATTATTGTTGCGGCCTTCATGACTCTTAAGGGAAAATGATTAAGCGGTGGAGCTGCATCAACGGTTGCATGGTATGGTATTTGGAGGAGGCGACCGACAGCTGAGGTCATTTGCGCCTTGAGGGAAGGGTAGGTAAAGAAGGGTGGAGACAAACCCGGCGTCGGTTTTAATCTACTCCTAACGAAAGGCACGAAGGGGACCATGGCTTAACGTCACGTCCGACGGACGGAGTGTTGCGCTTGAAATGTCCTCAACATAGCATTCGAGCAGGGATCGAGCAGTCTGTGAATATTCTCTGCCACCGCCGGGATTTGAACCAGAGCCCACGCGGTGGGAAGCCAACACTCTAGCCACCACAACAACCCGATCCCCTGTTGCCTGGTTGTGTGTATAATTTTACCAGGCTCGGTATTATAATTATAAGATCCGTTACTCCTTTAAATTTTCTTTCGTATTGTAACCGGTAGTGTGAGAATTTTTAAATGGAATATTGCGTGATAGTTTTATCAACAGTCTCCGTATGTTGGAAGAAAATGGTCGAATAGGGAGATGGATTAGAAACAGTTGCGCTAGCGAGAGAAGAATTTTGTTGGATGAGGAAGCTTTCATCATTTCTTCAATTTTATCTCCTATTCAAGTGTTAAGAGGATCCCGCAGGCTTTAATATTGTATTCCAAGTAATACTTATATTTGCTATGGAATTAATGACACACCAGTCTATTCTCCAGTATTTTATTTCAAAATTTTATTCCTCAGGGAAAACCATTTCCTTAAAGGTAGGATCTAATTATTTTCTTCCCCCCATGTAGAGCTAAGTATTTATTTCCATCAGTATTGTTCGACACAAAGAGAGGTCGGACGAACGATAACCTGAGGGAAGAAATGATGTATGTAATGTCGGAGTTAACGCTGGTATTGAGTGAAGGAATAATGTGAATCTCATTAACTAAGAGTCGTATTATTTTCATTGATTCCCTTAAAATGGACATGATGTTCCAAAAAGCCCCTAAGGTGAGATTAGAATTACCATAGAAATAATTCCGTCCCCCTACGACTTTGAAAGTTGAAATTTCCTCTTGGAAAGGCAGTTCTCTCCCAACCAGCTCCGTAACCACCTATTTAGAGTTAGATATCTTATTCTTGCCTCCTGCTGGATGAGGCTCCTTAGGTAAAAGAAAGTCGTACATTTGTGTGGGCATAGGTGGGCGAGGAGTTGTAGGCATTAAGCGCTCTGAAGGGTAGAAGTCGATGATTTGCAAGCTGGCGATAAGTTCTCCCGCTTTGGATCTCATTGAATATTTCACGACTAAATTATCACCCGAAGCCGCCTGCGAAAATCACTCCCCCGTCGGCTGAGGGGTTTGGTTGATCTTCGTGGAATGCTGCGTTGAACTCGCCCTGGCGATGACGACTAGTCTATATTTACATCTACGCATTTCTCTGCAAGCCACGTACAGAAGTGTTTGGAAGTGGGTGAACCATCACAAACATGCACTATAGGAGCACAGAGGAGGAAAATTTACCTCCACGAACATGCACTATGTAACATGTACGCTACATATGACACATAAGCTATGGGATTTATGTATATCCTACTTATGAAGGTAATCTGCCTATGAAGCCGAACATGCAAAAAATGCTGTTAGAAATACTAAGATAATTCACAAGCATGAATTAAAGATTAATAAGTTAGTAAGCTGCACTATCAGTCAACTAACCTATTTAAATGCTCTAGTTACGCTGCCATTAAAGCCTCTTATCGATCGCGGAAAAAATTAAATTATAAAACTATCTGTTCTACATTCTCTCCTATTTTAGTATTTATGATATGATCTACCGCAGTAGGTTGGCATTTATAAGATATAACTTACTTCTTCAGAAAATTAACTGTCCTTAAATTTACGTAATATGTTTAATCTAGTTTTCAATCTACGGTCTGACAGTGAATCCCATCCGAGTTGTTCTAAGAGATCGGTAACACTAACAAGGCTATCTTTATGGCTTTTCACGTACCCTGCTGCCCTTCTCTGTAGTCTGTGTACACGTTCTAAATCTGCTTTTAAGCCTATTTCATGAGTATCCCAAACATTGGCAGCGTATTCTTAAAGGGGTCTAACGAGGGAGAAACATAATTTCTCTCACTTTGTCGTCGCACGTTCCTATTATTCTTTTAACAAATCCCAATTTACCTTTTATTGACCGAATGCTACTTGAGCTTCACCAGTTATTTTTCGTCCCGCTTTCCTCGTATTCTTAAAAAAAAAATCCACTTTACCTTTTATTGTCTGTTATTTGAGATTGACCAATTATTTCCCGAATATGTTTATTCCACTATAGATCATTAGTGACTCTGACTCCGAGATATTTTACGCATTCTACCGTCTTTAATCAATCTCTAGTCGTCGTATTCGGCTCTGTGAGATACGCGTGTCTTCTCGCATTTTTTTCCATTCGCTTCCCCAAACCCTGCCATTCGATAAATGTAAACCATTCCGGTCAGTCCCTTAATTTCCATCCGAGGCTAACCACTCACTTAGGTTTACTTCCATAGATTTCGGCCTCCCCGCCTACTTGCCGGGGTCGTTTGGTTTCTCGCAGGAAGACAAGTAGCGACACCTCTGTCATTAGTCACAAATTATCGAGTAAGGTTTTTTGGCGTCTCTGTTTGTCCGATCGAAAGTCCTGACTACTGCTGTTGACACGCCCCCTTGAAGTCTCTCTACTTTTTCCTCGATAATCGTAATAGATGCCCTTGAGTCTACATTCCTTCCTTTTCGGCCTTTGTTACGGCAATGAAAGTAGTGATACCATCTATAATCGCTGGGTGATTGGGAGATACCATTCGTTGTAGCCATAAATTTCTATGCTAGCCCAAATTATAATACTATTTTATCGCGAAAATGCAAAACATTTAGATCTAAAAATTAAGCTAAACCAGATATGAGGTTGGTCCACGTCATGGACAGTGTTGTCAATTTTGCCCATACAGTTTTATCTAATATCGAACCCGGCTTTGGTTTTTGTTGCCTATTAATGGTTAATTAATAACTCGCCAGCGTAAATTGATAATGTAAGTGTATTTTAATGAAAAACAGTATGAAGGAGAAAGATGGGACCTCTATATCTTAACAGAAATAAACCCAATTTTTGCTTAAATATTATCTTGTTTTTCGTTGCGATATAACTTTTTAACTATTTGTAAAAATCAGTCGGTACGTGTATTTTGAGTCTATCACATAAAAACCATATGCATATCATTGAACTTCAAGGAATGAAAATGAATGGTAGAGACAAAGTTTAAAGATTAGAATTAGAAGCAATATTTGATAGACTCTAATCAGGGTTTTTGCGCAGATTAGAGTAATGTGGGAAAATTCAAGAAATCGTTTCATCAGGGAAAATTCAAGCCATGGCTCGCGAATCAAAAGAACTCCTCCTCGCCTAAACGCTTCAGACAGCCGAAACTCTCGCTTTCGGCTGTCTGAGGGTTTGTGCCTCTGACACGGACAGATGAATGGTGCATTAGCCTTCGGAAATACATTAACTCGATTAAAAATTGTAGCTGAACTAAAAAAAACTATTTAACTAAACGATTAAAACTCGTATTAGAAAATTTACGGCTACGATTGGACTGAGTTGCGAGGCATTCTTCATACCTTGTCCGTAAATGTGTACCCGTTATGCTTCTCTTTTAAAATAATGCATCCGCAAAGCAAGCTACTCCGAATAATCGGTAAGAGCTACGGAGCGTATATAATCGGTCATACGTAAATCAGAGGTGAACTTGGCCGTGATCGGTTAAGCCGAGCGAAAGTTTTACGCAATGGTTGACAGGAGAGTTGAAACAGTCAGGGTAAATGAAGGTTTTTGGGAGGAGGAGAGAAGATTTAGGGAATAGTCATGGAATTTGAATTCGGAAATCTTGTGATAACTACTGTGGTGGTTGAGTCGAAACTAGAAACTTGAACGTGGTGGGTAGGCTCCATATTAGCAATGATTGTGTATATATACTTGATAATGACTTGATAGCCGAAACTGGTCGTAATATTTTAAATAAATTGTGGAATTCACGAAGTCCCTATGATGCTTGTTAGTAATTATTTTTCATTTGAATGGGTGGAGTGAATCTGACCACCACTTATCCTAAACCTGACCGCACCTGTGAACCAAGGTCTGGATCAACCGCCTCGATCGCTTATCTGTTCCATGGAACAACCCATCCCTTCCATTCACATCCACCTATTCTATTTTCTTATTTATATCCTTTTTTTCTTTAATTCGAACCGAAACCACACCTCCGTCAACAAAGATTCGGCCACCTTAAGTCCAGGCATCCGCCCCGACGACTCCAATTTTCTCGTTTCCATTCGGATTTGCCCCCGAAAAACACACCCTCATCTCACGGACGCCCTCAAAGTTGCCCTATCTCTGCCTCTTTTTTTCTTCCTCCGCGACGGGTTGAATAGAAGGGACAGGAAGAAGCGAAGCGGAATGGTTGTAGGAGGGTGGATGGGAGGGACAGATTCTGGGCTTGTTAGCTGCTCCCTCGGCTCGAGTGGCCTTATATCTATCCACAGGGATTGGGGATGGTAATGTGTTAGGGATGGGTGGGAGGTTGGGGGTATAGGCAGTGATGGCTTGAGTAGGTACCTACCAAGAAAAAATTACAGTTTTCAATGGCAATTATTCTATGGCATTGATGAGCAGCCTTTGAATAGGGTAGTTTCCTTCATCAAAGAAAACGGAAGGCATTTATTGCGATTCGTTACCAACCATTGGTATTCGTAATATGCAAATTATTTGGTTGTAGAAATCCCAGTTTAGACGAATGTTAATGGCCAATTTTAACTTTGAAAAAATACCAGATTGGCGCCCATGCGAAGTAGAATGATAAATAAGAATGATGAAACTGTGACTACATTTCAAAAAGTGTCTCATTATTTGTTTCGAAATGAGGTGCACTTATTCTTAGAAGTGAAGTTAAATGCTCATCTGTGAGTATTTATAACTTGGGCAACTCGTTCGAAGTTGCCAGTATTAATATTGGCAGTTTAGTAAAACATTCCAATAGGATGAGGGAGTAAATGATCGTAACTGATGTAAAACAAAAGAGTAGAATAAAGAGAAAAATTTTTTTTCTTAAAGTCTGTATTCTTTATTATTTACCACTTCAGGAACAATTCCAAATTCGTGAAGATTTTTTTTTGATGTGCCATAATGAATTTGACACCACAGTTTTGATTTTTAACTTAAATTATGTTTTTTTTTTAATGTATCGTTCTTTATAAGGAAAATTGTTTTGTAGAGAGTTTAAGTATAATTTGGGTGAGATTTGTTGTTTGTTGGATTTTACTCTTAAAAATGTTATTGCATGATGCAATCGGATTTTCACATTGACATAAATGCTGGCTTCCCATCCAGTGGGACTGGGTTCAAATCTCAGCGGTGTCCGAGTTATTTTAGGGATCTCAACGTCCGGCTATCCATCGGATGGGACGTTGATCCGTGTTCCCTTGGACGCCTTTCTTTAAGAGCAGGCTAATGCCGACGCCGAGTTTCTCTCCTCCCTTACTTCCGCACCTTTCCCTCGTGTCTCAAATGACCTCAACTTTGCCTTATCCAAATATCTTGCGTCCTGTGATCATGGAAAGGAGAGTTGAAAGAGGGTAAATCAAGACTATTGCGTGGGAAAAGTCGTCGTCGGTCGTTGGCCGTCGTCCCTACCGCGTCAACACAAAAGAATACGTAGATACAACATAGGTTATGACACCACAACAACCCGATTGCCTCATTCAGTAACATTTTTAAGAGTAAAAGGCAATAAAAACATTAATCTTCCAAACATGCTTTTTAATTCTCCGTAAAACAAATTTCTTTCAAAGTTCAACATACAGGTATTCAGGCGTTATATGGTGGAAGTTCGGCATTGTTAAATAAAAGATGGTAGCCCTTTTCCACAATATTTTAATGCGTACTACACGTTTCGACTCATAGAGCCATAATCTGGACTTGTACCAGAGGATGTCTTTGGGAGCCGAAACGCGTCGTACGCATTAAGATATTGTGGAAATGTGCCACCATTTTTTAAAATTTCTTTCTAATGACCGAAGCATTAAAAAACAATATCAGTAAAAATTTCAAATCGTTTGTCGTTTTTGATGAGACCTGTAGGAAGAGTAGATGCTTTCTAGCTTAGCTCGCCGGGATATGAAAGTAAATGGGAGTGAGTGAGCAGGAGGCCCTACCCTTTTGCGGGGAGAAGATTTTTCGGTGATAAGGATAATGGGAATGGCAGTGAGATGGCTTCTGGACTGCCATACCCACCATAGTTCCTCTCCTCATCCTTCTCTCACTGAAGAAAGATTCGTATCGAAGAGAGTTTCGGTTCTTGTAGCGCGTCTTGCGGTAGGGTCGATACAACGATGGGAAGATCTCTCCCCTTTTCGGACTCTAATACGTGAACGTTTTCGGTCCTCTGTCAGCTCTTAGGGATGTGTTCGGAAGAATACAAACTTTGGCTCCGGCTTTGTTTTTGCTACCTCGTGTCTTTTTCCAGCTCAGGTTCATTTTTCAATTCTCTCTCACCGCACCCTTATAAACCTGGGTCCTCTGTCAAGGTGTTTTCGTTGAGGTTTTCCTTCAACGATATCTGTCGCCAAGGAAAACGTTGGAAACTTTAAAAAATGTTTCTGTAGCACGATATATACAAGCATCTTGTATTCATTCGCGTTCATACCCCGAGGGGATTCTCCGAATAGTCAATGTTATTCCTTCTTACTACTTTTCCTCTTCTATTCTTGACCTTGTTCAATTAACTTTTTATGATGTTTCATGGAGTTTGGGTCAAATTGAAACCAAGTTATAGCCAACGTTTCGATTTATGTAAAATCATCCTCAGGGCTCTTGTCAATTTGACCTAAACTCCATGAAACATCATAAAAAGAAAATTCCTTCTTACTAAACATAAGCTCGTCAAATATATTTTTTTAACAGAGTTTAGAAGTAGTGAAGAGTTCTCGGGATCGCCACCGGGTCAGGAACTGCATAAATGCCGACGTTTCGATGTCCGACTCGGTCATCGTCCTCAAGAGTCTCACACCCCTGAGGGCGATGTCCGACTCGGTCATCGAAACGTCGGCAGTTATGCAGTTCCTGACCCGGTGGCGATCCCGAGAACTCTTCACTAAGTCTATTCGCCGGGAAAGCACGAAATCTTTCTTCAGTGTTTAGAAAGTTTAAAGCTTCTCTTATTTTAAATAAAAAACACCAAGATGTGAGTACTGCTCAATAGTTAATCCATTCTTGACTCTAAAGAATATTCATTGTTCATCACAGGTGAAAACCATCGTTAAAAAATATTCCCTTATGCGAAAATCGAATTCGCATCCCCTTTTTTCGGACAGAGGCCGTTTTCCAATCCATGTAGTATGCACTCATTCCCTTGATCCCTTTCTCCCTTGCGCCTTGCTCCCTTACTAATGCTCTACTAGCGCAATAAAGTGTGAACGGAAATAATGCGAACCATTGGCAGTAACGATATGTGACGCACAGGGTAGTGTTAGAATATCTGGTGGCTGATTTAAGAATCAATTTCACCTTTATACTATTTTTATTTACCTCTATACTATATTTTTGCATGTGAAGAGCAAGAATTCACAATGCCGATATAATATAACGTAGAAGAGCTCACATAATAAACACAAAATTACTTAAAACTTCAGTTCAAGATTTCTGAGTTTTCCATTGCCACCATTTTCACGTCCACTTCCTACGAGGGGAAGGTAGCGAGGGAGCATCCGCGTTCCCTTGCGCCCTCGCCGATTGGATCCACCCTTGCTGTCGTCACATCCGTAAGTTGACGATCGAAAAGTGCACGAAGGGTGAATAATTGCGAATTGGAAAACGGCCAGATTTGCCACCATTTACACCACCTTCATCTTGTCAAGGTAAATTCATGTAGCTAGGTAGGAGCGTTGCGAATAATTCCTATTAAGTCTTTTGCTTATGTAATTCTTCAGAATATATCTTGAAATAATAATTTCTGGGCCTCTGGCAATGCTTTTGTTTCCTTATCTTTTTCCACCAGCGAAACGGGTAAATTCTGTGAACGTCTAACCTAACAATAGGAAGCTCAACACGCGGAAAAATTTGTTGAAGGAACTCAAGTCTACAAATATTTGCCTGCACACAGTAATCCAGCTTATAGCCACCTTTTTTCAGGATCAGTTTATTAATCGATATTTTACGTACGTACCGAAAATCTGAATCGTCGGAAACTAAAATGTGGGCTGCATGAATTTTGCTGTAGAAGTTAAATTACTCTAGTAATCTAATGAAATGTTCGTAAAAGGCACTCAATGAAATGATTTCGTTTGTCGTATGACTTCTTAATTAGTCTTTCACTGGGTGATTACCTATGGGAGGTTAGTTTCTATAGGCAGGGGTCAGTGTTGTAGCCAGGAATTTCGTTCGGGAGGGGGGGGGGGGGCAAAACCAGAGGTGAACATTTTTTAATATTTTAACCTTTTTTATATTTCGGGGGTAGGGGGGGGGTCCGACCCCCCAGACCCCTCCTGACTACGCCACTGGTGGGGGTAGAGGTTGCCTCAGACAAACCTGGAGGCGAGTATAATTCAAGCATTGAAGGAAGGGGGAAAGTTCCATCCCCATGGGAATTCAGTCGAGGATGTCGGGAGGTTTTAGCTGGATTCGTTCCTGGGACATTTATGTGGAAATTCAAGCGGATTCACTAGGCTACTCTCAGCAATAAACACTGGCAATACAGTTGTAATGAGTGCTGCCATATTAAGCAGCGGATCCTGGATAGGGACAGTGGGGGTTAGGTGGCTCTCCCCTCATGTATATATACGACAACTGAACAAAATTACCATTTGATTAAGTGTACATTGGATACTCAAAGGGGGAACTATAGCCTTCTAGAGCCCCCTTCTGGATCCGCCACTGATCATATACTTATTAAATATCATTACATTTGAAAATGTTTTCGGTCGACTGCTAGGCGGAGAAGGTAAGAGTTGAAAGCTTACTATTGAGCCGCCTATAAAGAGATTCCTTCAATACCAAAATCGGTTTCAAGGCACTTTGTCTTTCTCACCAGGAATCACTTCCATGTTAAAGCTATAAACAGTCTCTTAAAGGGGTCTCGTTCCAAGCACCTGGCCCTCGTAACGATTCTTAAATATGTGTAGCAATCGTAATAAATATGCTTATTATCACGTATATCCTCTTGTACCTTCAATTAAAACCGGGAATCGCGCCGTCAACCTCTCAGTGGTTTGTAGCCGCAATGACCAGGATCGTTTATTTGGGAATCGGCCTCTTTAATTGATTTTTCTCAATTATCGAAGAAAATATCGTAGGCAGGTGTACGGGAATGACCCGACTCCAAGCATTTGAAACCCACGCAATGCAATTATACCTACGCATTACCATTATTGAGATAGGATGAATGGTATTCGTTAAGAGTATCGTTACGTATAGTTGCGTAATAAATGGAGGGCTTATCATTCCGTATGGGAGCACTTCTGTGCGTCATCTTCCTTTTTTTTCTTTGACGAAATACCGCAGACGACATATTTGTTACGTCATTAGTTTTTGTGTGGGTCCACCTAGCTGCGCTAACAGATGAAACCATTTGGGGTGTATAGGAGCGTATAGGGTTTGGAGGGATGGCTAGCGGTCTTGGTCAGAAGGGAAAGTTTTTTGAGGAAATGGGCGTCGAGGTGATAATTGAGAAGCGAGAGCTTTTTTTTATATCCTCGCCCAGCGGCGTAACAATTAATTGCGGAGCTATTTCGGAGCTTTTTCATTAAGTTTTTTCTCCCCTCTGCATCGTATCTCCGGACCTTGAGAGAGGGCTGTCCATTGTATGTCTGTGTCAGGGAGGGGAGCGTGTGATAGGCTTGTGCTAAGGTGACGTTTTGATGGTGTATTTCAAAGGAGGCGCCGGTGCTCTTTGAATAGAAAATTGCCTTAAACTGGCATTGTGTGTGTTGAGCCCTCTTTTTTTCTGACCTACAGAATCTCTTTCCTTAGTTGGCTCAAGGCGTCAATAAGTAATCAAATCGGGCCCATCAGCATGCATAGATTGTGATCAGGATTTTCATTTACGGCCACGGGACGTCGCGTCGTCTTAAGAGTAACAGGTTCGTCAGAATTTAAATGAAGGGAAGGTGTTTGTGGGATGGAATTTACATAATCACATTCATTGTCGCTTCCATTATTGCGGTGAAATTATATCTTGTCCAATATTGAAAACAATAGTATACATTCTTGTGAAAATTGGAGCAGAAAAAATAGGAGGACCCAATAAAAAAAACCTTTCGCGTTCGGTTCATTGATTATCGAAGAAAATAATGAATTGATGGAAATGCCAGCGACTTTTTCCTTAGCCCATTTAACTTCCTCTTTGTCTTATTTTAGTAATTTTATTATTCAAGGCATTGTAATGTATTTTCAGCGAGTCTTTTATGAGAGCTCAGCTCCAACTTTATTTTTCATTTCTCTATAAAGTTTTAATGAATTTTATTGGTCGAGCTGATTATACTGAAAAGTTCGGAGGCTTTTGTTGGATGAAGTGTAATTACTTTAAGGTTTCTTGTCTAATTTGTCTATGAAATCTAACAATAAGCTACGGCCCAGAAACGAGGATGTTTAGTTTTAAATTTTGGTGCCTCTGCCCTTTTATTTTAGAAATATGAGCTCTAAATATCCAAGACCGTGAGTACATTTTTCGTTATTCTTTCCGCTTAATCTGTTGTGCTAGTCACTATAATCTCCTCTTTCGGATTTTAGAGTTCTTCTTCTTCTTTTGTTTATCTCTAAATATTTTTATCACTATAGTCTTCTAGCTTGAGTCCCTCATTTGATCACTTTATTATAGGCACACTTAGTGTTCGTATTGTTTGTAGTGGCCAAGGAGCCTGTATTTTTTATGCATTCTCTACGTGATATTGTAAGAAAAAGGAATGAATTTTTATTATATTTTCCTTGTGTGAACTCTAAAAAATACAAGCACTGGCCGAAAGGCTTATTCCTATTTTGGTCAACACTTCGAGACTACTTTGCACCTTACGCGTAAGATGGATTGAATACAATTGTGTTTATAAAGTTAGAAAGTACAAAAGATATGATTTAAAATTTATGCCTCGATAAAATAAGTTTTATTATGCTCTTTTAAAGGGAGTCTTCTTGAAGTGTCTGGATATTGCTTAAAATTGTAATTCAGTGTAATATTTATTTCCCTCTTTATTTTATTTTTTCGATTCTCTTTATTTAGTATAATTCTTTCTATTCTCTTTCCCAACTAATTTCATTCGCATCAGTGGCGTAACAATAGGGGGGATGAGTGGGTAGATCTCCTCCCAGAGCCTCGGAGAAATATAAAAAATATTAAAAACTATAGAGTAGTTTTGACATTTAATAACAGCATCTGCTCAAAGTTAAAATTTTAGTGTCAAAATGTAGCAAAATTTATTTCCAGCATGTAATTTTTCAAAAAATTTCCCGGAGGTGGATAGGAGGGGGGTCAACACCCCAAGCTATCCCCCCCAAAGGATTTTCCTAACAATGCCACTGATATGAAGTGTATCCTCTTTATCAGCTTCGACAAGTGATTTCCGTAGTAGCGGTTTCGTCTCAAGAGATCGTCTTTTTTCTTGCTCACCCAATTTAAGAGTAATTGAAAATAAGTATGTACTTCCTAAGGAATTTATTTGCGGCATAAATTCCTTGTAGGAGTGCCCTCATACGGGCAATGGATGGAAGGAATTCAATTCAACCTTTTTATCATATTTTTATTGTACAAACCGCTCAACGAAACCGAAAGGATTATTATGCTGATGATTTACCTCTTTCAGTGAGAGGGATGCGCTCTTATTGTGTGTGTCCTCCTCGTGGTTCCATCGAGCGGAATTTCGTTCGTCTTTTATTTTCATTCCTCTCTCCACGGAGCATTCTCGAGACGCGTGATTGCTCCGCTCTCTTGGACGTTCCCGTCTCGTCCCCGCCACATGGCATTGCTCGTAGTGCATATAGGCCCTCGAGTGGAGGCGAGTTTCATTGTATGTATGTACCTACGTTGGTACATACAAAAGGGTTCCCTATTCCGTGTTCTCCGGGTACGAACAAACTTGCATCCCCTTGCATACGAGTCCGCGCCGCTTATAGTCAACGAAGAGGCGAATGAGGAGGGAGATAAAGGGTTGAGTTTGTGTGTTGGGGCCAGGTGTGTGCGTGTGCCATCTTCCGAAAGGCCAATTATGGTTAAAGAGCAGGCGACCGACCGCCGCCCGCGAGTGTCTGCGCTCTCCTCCGCTGGATTTGGACTGGAGAGGTATCCTCCCTTCTCGGGCGATGGAGTAAGGGGGTTGAAATAGGCGGCCGCCTATCCACGTGCCTTCCTACTAGAGTTTTGCTGCAGTGACGTCGGAATCCCTCATATAATATAAACTTCCGTGGAATCTCAATTTGGGATTACCCCTATTTATCGCGCGTTTTCTCTCTCAACCTTTCATTTTAACAGTCCCCTTCTTCTTTTTATCAAAACACATGGCAGTGTTATTTTAAACAAACTATAAACCACAATAAACAATGTATTTTGAATATAAACTTGGCAAAACATGCATTGAAACAGAAATTAATACAATTAAAAACCCAAATAGAGTACGAAATAAATGAAATGATTTTAAATAAAATAAATAAAAAGGGAGATGAATATGGTGCGACGTTTCACTGGTCACTCTCTCTTGCTCTTTTAGGTGGGTGCGGAAGTCAAAATCCACCTGTAGAATCCAGGGGTGCCCAAACTAAATGATTTGTTGTGGCATGGTATTTGAAGGAAGCGACCGGTATTTGAGATCATTATTGCCATGGGGGAGGGTAGGTAATGTAGGGTGGAGATAAACTCAGTATCGGTGTTACGCACGGCATTACAATACGCATTGCAGCATACTTAAAAAGAGAGAGGTGGAAATTATTTGTCGAGGCTACGGACTAAGATCAAGACAGAAGGCTAACGTTTACCTAAATTGGGTTAAGTTTGGACTGTGTATTCCAATGCAATAATTAATTAAAAAAATATATTGTGGTTGGCGGTGAATTCTTCTCGGGTTTCCATCCGGGAGCAATAGAGTTGAATGCGCACTAGACAGGCTTCAGTTCCCGCCACTTAGGGGAACTGCAGCTAGAACTGGGCCTCAAATCGATTACTCTATGCTTTGGAAATTTAGCCTGTACTTTTCCTTTTGGGATGCTCGTATATTAATTTATTAATTGACAATTAGTATTTCGGTGTTAACCTACTGTGGCGACCTTCAACCAGTAAAGAATATTATTTTTCTATGAATTACTTGATTATTTGCCAATTATTGCCTATTGTAACCATGCAATTTATGGATAAGTGTTCAAACATTACCTCCCATGTTGAAAAATTAGGCTTTTGTATAATGTGGTGAATCATATTTGAAATTATCTCTCTAAACGATGTGTCTTTCTTTTCCTCCAGGAGGGAGAGCAAGCCATGTTTGGAATCTTACCATATTTGGACGTATTTCATCTGTTCATGCTCTCTTCAGCTCTCATGAACGTCCGAGGTGAGTCAGTATATATATCATGGAATAACTTGCTCTAATAGTTACGTACATAATACATGGTGAGATTCATAGCTTTTGGACCATTGAACTTACAGTTATAAATGATTCATCTTAAGGAAAAGAATTCGCAAACCAATTTTGTTTTACCTAGTATTTCTTGTTATAAGTGCCATTCGTCGCATGACACAGGTTCTGTCGATGAGAGAGTAGTTTCCATGCTTTGATCAGTTCGCTTAGAGTTATCGATACAGCGGCTGATCCAATCCCGTTTCCTTTGTCGATTATGTCAGCTGATCATTTATGAAGTCCTCAAAGATAAAAATCGCAGGAATGCCAGATCGGGGGATTTGGAGTTGAGCAAAATAAGCTTTCTCCTTTGTAATCACCTTTTTGTCTCCTAGTGCATTCTGATGAGAAATTGAGAAAACAGTGCTGGCGTGAAATGGAATGTTTTCACTTTCATTTGAAGTATCATTGATAATTATTTTGGAAATAATATAATTAATATTAAGCCTCTGATATTCATATTGGGACACCCTCTACTATGAGTTAAATTTAGAATCTTTTTCTGGATATAATATCTTTTTGGTGCTATAATTTCATTTTTACTACGTTTTTTATATTCGCTTTCTTGTTTGTGTGTCCTTCCGGGTAAAATCTTGCAACTCAAATTACGACCACTACCTGATTAGCTAGAGCGTGGACAAATATGGAGTTCCAATAATGGCCACCAGAATGCAATGGAGGAGCTGTAAACATTGTAGATGTACTTGCCTCTTCAGAGCGCTAGTTACCAGTTAATTTATGTTTTTTTTTAGTTAAGATTATAAAATTAATACTTGCCGGTAAATGGATATCATTCTTATCTCTTAGCAAAAGCGAATATAATCTTGCATGCGCGTCACGTTTTTCATTTTTGATATTGGAAATGTTCTTTGGAAAGTTAAGGCAACTTTCTCATCTAGTACACCTGTATTTAAACTTTACATAATTTAAGGGCCCCAGCGCCTTTATTTTCTTCCATTAGATAAAACTTTTTTTAAAGTGATAATTTTACATTGTAATATTATTTTTTTATTATAATTGTAGTTGAAGGAGGTCGCCTCCTTTAATTGTAGTGTAATATTATAATAAAGTTTTTCTTGCCGAGTGAGAAAGAATCTCAATGTTTCCGGAGATGGGATAGTAGTGGGACTCTCGGTCCGATTTGCTGTGTGAGTGGCACGTTCCACCTGCGGGCAAGGAATGAAAAGCTCGTGGCACCCCAAAGGATAGCGGAGTAGCCTGTCCTTCGCAATGGGAGTTGAGTTGGAAGCACACTATCCGTCTCACCGTTTGCTTTGAATGTCTTGAGGAGAACGATTCAGGATTTATTCAGAGGGACCTTTTCATTGGATCCGGATCCTCCCATCCTTTTGTGTCCTCAATAGCTTTACGATTGGACTGGATTCGTGGAGACAGTGAGACTCCGTGGTAGTCGAAAGGAGTAGAGATGGGTGAACTCCTTTCAGGTTTTACCAAATCCCAAGGTCTTCATCTATCAGCCTTTGAATTTGGTGGATAGGGTGACAGTAAATTCTTCCCCCTCCCCTTCACTATTTTACCGTCATGGAATACCCACAGAGCAGGGTTAGGGACTCTACGCCTTGTGAACCAAAAATCTTAGGTCATTATCTAATTCTTTAAGTCTGCAGTCCTGCCCGAATTTCTAACCATGCTTGCGCGATACGAAGCGATGATAAAGCAGAGAGTATTTCGCTAAGTATCTCTGGATTATTGAGATGGATGAATCACCATCGTTGTAATATTTACCGTGTAGTTAATAGTTACCCTTGGCATGAATATTCTGGGGGATAGGGTTGGTGTGGTGGCTGGTATTTTCCCACCCCGTGGACTCCGGTTCAAATCCTGGCGGTGGTAGTGAATTTTCAGAGATTGCCCGATCCCTGCTTGAATGTTGTGTGGAGGACATTTCAAGGACAACAATCCGTCCGTCGCGTCGGATGGGACGTTTAACCGTGGTCCCCTTGGTGCCTTTCGTTAGGAGTAAATTAAAACCGACGCTGGGTTTCTCTCCATCCTCCCTTACCTGTCCTTTGTCCTCATGGCGCAAATAACCTAAGCTGTTGGTGACCTCCTTCAAAATACCATACCATGAATATTCTGACGTCTTCACTTTAATGGCGACCTCTCAAAGTATAGCAAATGATTATTTTATGGGCTTCCGAAGATTTTAAGCCATGTGAGGGGTTTTTAAGATGAATTAATTTGATTGGCAGTATTTTGAAATAAACGTGATACCAGTATACTAAATGTGAAGTATTTGTGCTGGTTGGGCTAATTTTCGATCCTCGCATCAAATTATGATTTTAGTACATATTCGCTCTATTTATTTCATACTTGTAGTAAATCAATTGAAATAACTCGCGCCCTCTTTGTGGTGGCGCGCGCTACCACAGGCGCAGCCTGGAATTTTTATCCATCCCGGGAGAGGGAAGAAGTAATTGTATTGGTAATATTTTGTAACATACGTGATACCAATATATTAAATTTAAAATTTATTTGTGCGGAATTGTTGGATTGTTTTTCAATCCTCGTATTAAATTATCATTTCGCTACATATTCATTCTACTTATTTCATTCCTTTAGCATATAAAATGAAATAGTTTACAACCTCTTTTGGGCGCTTCGATCTACCATAGGCGAAACCTGGGATGCACTGTTTTCTGGGTAAGCTCGAGGGAAGCGTGGTTGCCCAGTTGTAGAGTACTTGGCTGCAGATGGAAGAGTTCTTGGTTCAAATCCCGAGTGATGCCTTCAGACTCTCTTAAACTAAAACTCTTGAAGGGTGAGGTGGTTCATTGAGAGGAATTACTCCCCTCTCCTACCTTGAATGTGTGTAATTCACGTGATTGTAGTTTAATATGGGGTGATCTCAACTCCCACCGATCCAAACCATCATTCTTATTGATTCATAAGGCCGTTTTGCACTGGAACGTCATTGCATAGGTTAGCACCGAAAACATGTTGAAATTGCGAGAACGCAAGCTTGGAATTAGAGCAGAGGGTATGTTGCCGTCTTGCATCAACGCATTCGTGCATGTGTTCCAGCAATTCACCACTTAGCACGATAAAATTCTTTAAAAAAGAATAAAAATTAAAAAAGGAGTGCGCCTTCGTACCTACGTCAGATTTCGCAATGACGTTCGCTCTTGTAAAACGGCTTTGATATTGATGGCTGTTAGTGAGAGAAAGGAAGGACCGGTGGTCGGAAGACTTCTCTCTACATCAGATACATTAGTTTACATTGAGACATAGTCTCCATTGATTTGGGCTCGGTATGTTGTGGACAATGAGCTACTTAAATCTCACACTGTCTTAGAAGTTGAGAATTGGATTCTTTTATCAAACAGGTGTAGCAATTGTTTCATATTATATCCATTTTCTGACTATACCAGTAAGAATAATCACCCAGTTACATAAGTCACTGCGCTGAAAAAAGATAAGTTCCTCTCTTTGCCTGACTCTGCTGTTTTGTGGTTGTTGTTTAGAGCAATGATATAGAGAAGCGAAGGTGTTTATTCGGAATAGTTAATGTCCTAACACGTATAATGCTGGGGCAAGGGTGATATAAGATACAGCTCCCGGCGTAATTCGATGGACATCCTGGGCATTAAACATAATAAAAGCATTTGCATATTTCCAAATTTATTTATTCCAACCTACCCAGGTTTCGCCATATATTCCCATTTTCCTTATAAAATTTATCTTGAAAATGGCGTTGTGTGCCGAAACCTGGGTCGGATGAAATAAGTGTGGAAACTGACATGTACTTTCACCATGTTCAACTCGGATGATGGCAAGCTGACTACTGCCTCCAGATTTGCTGGCATAGAATAGGATTATTCGCAATGATCTCACCGTGAAGAAGGTACCTGCGCACACCGTAATCTCCGCCTCAATAGTTGATTGGCCGCATTGTGTAGGGCGACGGACATCGCCGCTTTGAATCTGGGAGGCTGGTCAGCACCCATAAGGGGACTCTATACTATATGGAAGATGACGTGCGGCTCATATGGGACGGGTATGGAAATTTAAATCCTTCACGCCCGACAGCGAGGAGGAGAAGGGATGGCGAGCCGTAATGTCCGCGGATTGACAAGCGGTGGCGGCCGTGCCTCGAGCGGGAGGTTGGAGAGGAGGGAGCTCCCCAAATGGATATGCGACATCGGGATGCCCAGGGAACGAGTTTCGTGGTCTCGTCCTGCCTTTCCATCTCGTCCTCTGCCGTGAGGCGGTAGTCTAGAGGAATGGGCAAAGGGTGTTGAGGGATGGGAGGGGGATCATCCATCGTCTGGGGAGATGTATGTACTGTGGGGGAGGGGTGGTGGAAGGGGTGTCGGTCCAAGGTCGCCGGAGGATGCCCCGTCACGTGTTCACGAAAGGCACGCGTGACATATGATGCGTGAGGTGGTGGTGGGGCTGGTCGGTAAGCAAGCTTTACAGGTAGGAGTAGACTGCTATACCAGTACCTCAGGAACGATGTCTTGCTACTAGTTTCAAAACAAAAGCAGTGAGTATTTATGCATTCGTTGACGGAAGTATCCTAAGTGTCAATGCCTTGTAGTTTCCCATAATATATAGACACCCACGTCAGGGGCGCAGCTAGGAGGTAAGGCCAGGGGGGGTTCAGGCGCAACTAATACTGGGGTGTCTTGGGGTATGGCATATGTGCCAGGGTAAGCGGGAGGTGCGAGGGCCCTCCGCCGGGAAAAAAAAGATAAATGGCTAAAAATGGTGAGTTTTACGGCCTTCTGAGGGATATTTTACTAATCCTTCTGTAAGTAATATTAATCACACAGTAGTAAACACTATTCTATAAGTAATATTAATCTAAATAAATAAAATAGATTAAACTTAAAAAATTGTCTGAGCTCTGGGGAGGGTTTTATCCTCCAAACCCCCCCCCCCCTCGCTGCGCCACTGACCCACGTGTTCCATCAATATATAATGGAACTCGTGGTTATCTACGTATTATTGAAAGCGGTAGTACTTCATAACGGCAAAGGTAGATATATTGGCGAAATGAGAGTTACATGAGATCAAGAATATTTTCTTACGATTGACCCTTCACGATTTATAAATTGTAAAAAAGCAACCCATGGCTAAATTATTTGATTGCATAGTTATATCAATGTTTGGAGTTTTCGATGCATCTATAGCCATCGATTCCTTTTGCGTTTAGCAAGCAACTATTAACTCAGTTAAAAAAATATATTCTTGATATATGTGTCTTGTGTATATACATCGTGGTATTGGTAGAACATGTGGGAGAAGGTACTTCAAACTACATTACACTCTCAAATGCCACTAACACGTAGCTAATCTAAGTCAGCTGAAGGTGGATATTAACTCCTGATTTGTTGCATTGACATAATTCACACCCTTTTATGTTTCTGATCTTTGCCTCGATGAAGACTTATCCTCAATGAAGCCTTCGTACACCTTATAAATAAATCCTTTAAGTATGAGTTGACCAGTTGGTTGCTTGGACGTTATGAGTAATTAATTAATTGGTACCTACTTTGAATGTGTGATATCACGCGCGTGTTCCTTGATCTGGGGTGGGCTCCGCCCTCACAAAACTTAATCAACCTTTGGGTTGAATCATTGAGCGTTTTATTTGTGATATGGTATTTCATCATCCTAGTTCGACTCCCGACCTGGGGGTGGTTAAGCCCAGTGAACATTTTCTGCTCAGGCATTCGCACGTGGTGGGTGGTTATTCGGTGCATTTTGACATTCATTCATTTAGACATTTGCTTGTACGAGTACCGTGTACTAATGTACCGCGTAAATAGGCCTTTTTACTTGACTTGTACTTGTGGACTGTGACTAAGTACCTCTATCATTTTATTAGCAGTCCCTGCCCACTCATCTATATCTACATACTACTAAAGGCGTGTGGGGGGTATTAGAACACCATCCATTTGCACATAAAAAGGAAATGCTCTAACGAAATTACGAGGGGCATTTATTAAAGTCCTATATGGTCCGGGGGAAAAAGGAATTCGCAGATCTATCCGTTCTGCAAAATATCTCTCTAAATTTATCGCTTCTGTGGGACCTGGAAATATAATGGCGCCCTAATATTATGTTCTCCGTACCGCTCTTAAAGATATCCATTCTCAATTGTTCAAGCAATCTAAGCTTAGCGCGCAGCCTCCGAGTCTCCAGCGGCTCCCAGCCAAATTCGCTCATGCCTCGTTCAGATTACGATTGTCCGAGCGATCGTCCTAACGATTGTTGGCCGAACTAGCAGTGTGAATGCATGTCCCGACAATAATTCACGTAGTTCCGAATGTTGCCACTTTAGGATGGTTAGGCGCTGGGAGACCGGAAAAGGAAGCGACAAGAGAAAGACGAAAAGTTCGTGAAGCTCCCTTCGCTCTATTTTTTTCATGGATTTGTCCAAACAAGGAAGAATATGGGCGGAAGAAAAATTGTTCATTAAATACACGTTGAACACAGTAATATCTTGACCCTGCATACCTCAACAGCTTTGCTAACCGTCAATTTCTCGTTCACTTTAGATGTCAGCACTAGAGGGCAGCATAGGTTCTAACCACCGTTGTGTGAATGCACGATAGTTCCAAGGATTGCTGTAACAGTCGTTATCTGAACGAGGCATTAGCATCTGGGTAACGCAGTAGGTAGAGCGTGTTGGTCAACTGCGATAGCGGTCAACTTCGAAGCCTAAACCAGACCTAACCCTGGCTTTTTTCATCGCCACTATGAATCCAACCGTCGAACTAGTTTCGTGATGGATTAGGCGATGGGAAACAGGAAGTTGGCAATGCGAAAATATCAATTAAAGCTGTTCTCACATATTTCTCCCCTGGATTGTTTAAAAAATAAAATGTGCCGAATATCGCCCGCAGTGGCGCAGCAAGGTTTTGGGGGATAAGACCCCCCCCAGAGCTCACAGAAAGTTTTAAGTTAAATCTATTTTACTTAATTGGATTAATATTGCGTATAGAATAGTGTGAGGATTAATAAAATATCCCTCAGAAGGCTGTAAAAATCACCATTTTGAACCATTTATCTTAATTCTTTTCCGGCGGAAGGCCTCCGCACCTCCCGCTTACCCTGGCGGGTATGCAATACTCCCAAGCCCCCCAATATTAGTTGCTCCTGAAACCTCCCCTAGCCTTAATTCCTGGCTGCGCCCCTGTCGCCCGCAAGGACCAATCGTATAAAATACGTATTAACCATCCCGCCTTTTGGCCATCGTTGTGTGAATGCACGATAGTTCCAAGGATTGCTGGAACAATCGTAATCTGAGCGAGGCATTAGCATCTGGGTAACGTAAAGTCAGAGCGTATTGGTCAACTGCGATAGCAGTCAACTTCAAAGCCTAAACCAGACCTAACCCTGCCTTTTTTCATCGCCACGATGAATCGAACCATCGAAAAAGTTTCGTGATGGATTAGGGGTGGAATCCTCTTGCGGAGTTTGCTTTCTTGTGGCCAAGGTCACCCCATCACCTGACCGCCGAAAGAGACGCGTGACATATGATACACGCAGGGCGGCAGCGGGGGAGGGGGAAATATTTCGGGGCGGCTGGGAGGGTTGGCCGGTGAAGAATGATAGCGGAGGCGGACGATTAATGGACCCGGGAAGAGGTTCGCCCGAGCGTGTCTGGAAGGGACACGGCCGCGTGTTGCGGCATTTCCTTCCTTTTCGGCTAGGGGAACGCCTTTCGCGATCGGATCTCTTCGTCCGGACGTCTTCCCAGCGGCGTCTCGCGGCGTTGAGGCGTGAAAATAATTTCGACTCGTCGCCGGTCCTTTTGATTGGCGCTAGAGTTCGTTTTTCGCCTGTCTTCTGACCGCAACGTTTTTATACGATTGGTCCCTAGCGGGCGTTATGCGGCTCATTTTATTTTTAAACAGTGTAGGGGAATAAATTATGTGTGAAATCTAGGTAAATAAATAATATGCGAAAACAGCTTTAATTGATATTTTCCCATTCCCATATTTTTCCTAATTTCCCTTCGCATTTCCGAGTCTTTTTGTAATTTGTCAGTATTTTATTTTAATTTTAAATATATGGTACACAGGAAGCAGAATTGTCAATATTAAGTCCTCCAAAAACAATTTTAAAAATCAACCAATGAAGAAATCAATATCAAAAAGGTGCCATGTGCATATTCATGAATTTGAGTTCGGTTGAGTCGGAAGGCTGTTTGTATCGTTGGAGGAGGGAGAGGTGAAAGATATAAGCGAATGGGCGGAGGAGAGGGCTGCATGTGGGCGGGTGGCTTTATTGATGGAAGGAGGAATTACTGCTACACATAAAATGGTAAAAACCATCATGCATTGTGCACATTGTACCTAGTTTCGCTGGCTAATCTCTTTTTTCCCAAACTCTCATTTTGCCTGCAGCCTTGAGGAATGGTTCGAAATTTTTCAAGAGAGTATTTACATACCTTTGTGAAAATATTGCTCGTATTATTATTATGAAAGCATTCTATATTTTAAGGTAGGTTTCCATCGAGTACATAAGAAGTATTCTGGCAGCCTCCTTCATCCTTCATGGACTTCCCTCTTCAATTCACAATAAGGCCTACTCCTGTTCATACTATCTAAAATCCTATTCTCTTCCATCCTATCCCTCGTTTACCTAACATTCTACCCTCTAACACCGTTTTCAACATCCCCTCCCCGCTAAATGCTTCCTCCATCCATACCTTCTGTCTCCTCTGTATCTCATCTAAAAACTGCCTCTCCTCATCCACCATGTCTACCTCTTCGTCGTTCCTCCTCCTCTCTTCTCTTCCTCACATTATGCACAAATGTATTGTTAACCTACTTTTAACCACATAATCTAGGGCTTCTAGTGATTCATACTTATGCCATACTCCTCTCAACGCTTGTATAACGCATCCACTAGATCCTGCAGCCCTCTCGTCGACTATGTAACCAACGCCTGATTATCCGCTAACCTTTTCCTTGAACTCTAACATAACGATTGCTGGCACAGTACTGACTATTTGCTGGTTAGATGTATTCTAGTGAGTAGTCGGCCGATTGGATTCCGATCCATGCTCGGGCATTCATGGGCTAGGGGGAGGCTGCTTCTATCGGTGGAGGTTGAGGAGGTGGGAGCGACATTTGCGAATGGGAAGAAGAGAGGGAGCCGTACGCGGGTCGGGTGGTCCAGAAGGGTTGCGGTGGGGGAGGGGGTTGCGTTGTTTGAGTTGGGGGAGGAGGCGGAGGGAGGCGTTCAGATTGGCCGAGTGCGCTGGATCGGAACGAGTGGCGTCCCCTGGCGATGGGCTCCCGAGATTAGCGCTCCCTACCTGCCTCCCCCCACCTCCCTGGACCATCTCTTGCCGTCGAATTGAAACGTGTTCACGGACGAGTGCCCCGGCCGTTTATTCCCCGTGAGTGGGGATGGAGATGACGCAGGGGCGATATCGGTTCAACTTATGAAATAAAATTAATATAAATAAATAAATGGGAGAGAATAAAAACGGGTCGTGCGAAGGGCAGCCTCCTCCTCCTCTGGTTATTCATACTGAAAGCCCAGCGTAGCGCTCTCAGCTCACCCGTCAGCATTGGACGCCGGCAGAGTGGAAGTTTGGACCTATAAGAACTCGGTACGAGGTGACAATAGTTCAACTAGGCCGTTTGCCTATGGGAGCGTCTGTCACTTGGAAGTTGGCATGATGGCGGTTGTGGTTCGAGTTGAGAAGGGATTCAACGCGAATGCTAGTATGCGAATCGGATTCTAGGCGCGCTTGAAAAAGCAACAGTTTTACGCGCACTTTCTCAGCTGATGTTTTACCTTGGACCTTCCTGGTCCCCTCTTCCTTTCTTGTTTTTTAATTCATGCAAGAATATCACTTGCATTTCGCACGCATCTCGGACCTCGGCCGGAAACCCGGAATACAAAGTGATTTCTGTACACTAAATTCAACTAAATGGCCCACTCAAAAATGTATATAAATGTTCACACATGAGAGGGTATTTTACGCGCATGCTAGTATTTGAATCGGATTCTAGGAGTGCTTGGAAAAGCAACAGTTTTACGTGCCCTTTCTTAGCTGAAGTTACTACTCCTTAAACATCACTGATGCGAATATATTGGCCTTCTTCTACCCCTTTTCCCATCTATATTTCCATGCTCTAGTTTTGAATCCATTTGTATGGCAGAAATTCAATCTTTCCGTATAGAGTGAAGTATTCTTTCATTCACCCATCCCACCTCCCTGAGATCCATAGTTCTATTAAACCTTGTGTAATTTTTGTTTCCTTTTCTTTTATTTTTTTCGAAGCATATTCGTCTTCATTATGAATCACCTACTTCACCTTTTTCCTACTCATCATTTTCCTTAGTTTCATATTATTAAGTTGTAATTTACCTAAATCATTCCTCGTTGGCATACAGTGACGTTTTAACACTAATTTTCGTCTAAAGAGTCTTGGGTAGAAATTTATTTAAATGGAACCACCTTGAAATGAGTTCTTTAAAAATGTGCGTAAAGCGAAGGTAGGGTTTTCTCAGCGTCTGTAGATTGAAGCATAGCTTAAGTAAAATTAGACGCAGATTCAGTTCCAGCGGTTCGAAAACATCTGGATAATTCATCGCGAAAATGTTCGGAGAATGGAAAAATTCTGATATTTGCAAATTCAAGCTACTGTTGCACGCTTAGTAGTTTGAGTATGTCATCACTTCTGGTTACGGATAATCTTCATACAAACTGTCACATTTACGAAATAGTCAGTTACGAATTTTGTGGCTACCAAATTGTCGCGGTTACGAGATGTCGTGGTTACGAACTGTCCGTTTACGAAAAAGTCAGTTACGAATTGTCTGATTACCAATTGTCGCGGTGGGGAGATGTTGTGGTTTCGAACTGTCGTTTTACGAGATGTCTGTTACGAAATAGCCGTTTATGCATTGACGTAATACTAAGTATCCTATCTTCCTGGTACCCTCTGCCTTGCTTGTATTGTAATTCATGCAAGAGTGTTACTTCCATTACACGTACGCATCTCAGATCTCTGCAGGAAATCCGGAACACAAAGTGATTTCTGCACACCCAATCCAACTAAATGGCCCGCTCAAAACTGTATATAAATGTCCGCACAAAAAGTCGTGTTTTACGCCCATATCCTACTGGGGAGATGGTACTTGATTTCACTGCATCGTGTGGGCAATTAAATAATAGCTATCTCGACTACAAAGCAGTAAATTCCTTACAGCATTCTCCTCGGTCGAAGATGCTTCTGGGGCACTTGGGAATGAGCGTTGGACCATGAGTAGGGCTTTATAGTCATCGCATCCTTCGACGTGGCTCGGTGGCGAATGTAGCAGCGGTTTGCCCTGGGGTTGAATCTTACGTGAGGGCGGCACGTCTCGTTTGGATGACTATTGGGCCCTCTGGGTTGGTGGAGGAGGCTTATATTGTGGCGGAATGGTTTGGGTGCGCTGATGAGCATTTTCAAAAAGGGTTTGATTGATGGGGTCATTGAATGTAGTGTTTCCCTGGAAGCAGACCGCGGTCGGCCCGCTAATTGAGCGGGAGTAGTTCAAGTGGAACCCGAGGAGATGGGATTATGGTGGAGAATTCCTTTTTTTGTGCCTACGGCTTCTCTTCGCTTCGTCGTATTACGTTACGCATCAGCTCTGTAGCTCTTCCATACGCAATCTGGGAAGGTAATGCTCGAGGAGATATTATTTTTGTAGGACGTTTTCATCGTAAACTTGGATTATGGTCCCTATAAAGATTGTCCATAGCGCATGGGCTGCAATCGGTAGTACTTTCCGTGGAGGTGCATTATTACCATTGATAAGTGCTGTCTCCTTCCCGAATAAGACTTCCCCTTTTCTACTCTTTCCAACTTATACATTAACCCTATTCTTTTCCTCTCCCTAATGAAAGGCGTATTTCCAAAAATAGGCAAAGAATCTTTCACTGCCTGTTTCTAAAACAAAGTTCACGCTCTCATCGGGTCTTATCATAATAAAATGCAATAAATGCTATGTTCAAATGGCATATTTCCACAAATATTTGTCTCAGTATAAGTTTATTCATTTATTTAAAATAAATGTAATTTAACACAATATTCAAATGAAAACCTAATTTAAAAAAAACGCATATTGGTGAAAACTTTATTTCTGCATTAGTTGATAAATCGCCTTGCTGATTTGGGTACATCACTTTATCTTATCTTCTTTTGTTTGTAGCTATTAACTAAAACAATTTGGTCCGACATATACAGGATTATTTGTGTGTGGACGATTATACTCTTGTAAATTTATAGAATACTCATATGGGGCTGAGTGAGTAGCCTCCGAGTATGTTTCAACTTTTTGTTAAAAATTCTGCATTGGGATTACAAAATTAAATATTTTCTCTCATTCTCTTCCCTTCTTACTTCTTATCTAACGCTCTCACTTCTTACCTTACGTTCTTCTCTATAACAATGTTTCTAGCATTCTTTCCCCTCTAATAAGTACTCGCAGGCAGGCTTATGGAAAAATTACTTATAAATTTACATGAAGCACTTCAAAGCTTTGGAGCATTTATAGAAAAAAATAGCGTTGATTGGACGCCGTCTAACATTCCCCTGAAGTACTAACTACAAACTGCCACTCAAACTCTTGAAAGTATCGTTTTTTCTTTATTTTAGCTCCCACGGTGCCTTTTCCAGACTTTGGTTATCAATTCCATATTTTATCCATGGTATTTTTATTGTCATTTCATATAAATCTTCAACCAATTATATTCAGCGGATATCTAATCAATCCTTAAGTTACTACTTTTTATAGCGTTTTACGTGGGAGATGTGAATTTGCGCAACTCGTGTTTCTCCATTGTTTAAGGGGTTCATTGGCTTACATGTTGTTTTAGTACCTATGTCAGTGGTGCCTATTGTTTGCTTTGTTTGCTGTTAGCCTACCTGATAAGGTTAAGACGAATGTTGTTTATCAGAACAACTACCCGGTGAAAAAGGTAGCATTTCTTTTGAGTAAGAAAAAATTTTATTTATGTTTTTTTTTTAGTTTTTTCCTCCAGTGGATCATCTGTCACAACACTTTGCCGAGTTTACTGAAAGCGTTTATTAAATTTGCATATTCAGCATATTTATTCCGAAGATATTGTCTAATTTAATTATGATACATATTTTTCAACCTTGGTGCCACGTGGATTTATCACAAAGACTTCCTTTTCCCCATTTTTAGGACTGATATCAAATCCTTGGTCATGAGAGAGGTAAATAGCATTACGAGAACTATTTGCGTAATTTTCTTTTGGATTTTATCCTAATGCTTTCTCTCTTTGCTATTCGGATGGCTATAACACGGTTCTTGTTTGCCATTGTTTGGTACATTTAGTGAGGAGAGATTGGCGCGATTTTTTTCAAAAGAGACGGCGTGTAGTGGCTCGGTAAAACAGTGCGGAATAATTTTCAATATTCATGGTGTGGTGTCCTAAGAGATGGGTCTCATTTCGTTGGGAACATAATATTCGGATTGAAGAGCGGCGTTTTTGAAATTAAATAATGATCAGACTTCCATTAGATAGCTTAGTTAAGCTTAACTTTGGTGTATATAATAGCTTAACTTTGGTGTATATATTTTTTAATTCAAATGAGGAAGAATGGGTGAGAGTTTCCAGTAGATTTATTTCGTAATAATCCATGTAAATCTATTTTCCTCGGGAGAAGACCACCCGTACACAAATGGTGAAGATTATGGTAAAAAATTAACTCTAAATACAGTAATCGCATACTGTGGATTAAATTATATTATATGTGCGGTTTTAGCGGATAATACTCAGGTTAATTCACATGGTTACTTCGTATGTCCTTTATGAGTGAATTTTTTTGCATGCAAAAATAATATTTCTCAGAAGGTCTGATTTGAGAAGTCTTTTAAACTCTAGATTTATTTTGTGTGTCCTTTTTCAGAGAATGGAATGGTATTTTTGGACCACAATTATTACCTTGAACTCAATATCATTTTCCTTACTTTCTGATCTTCGTCGTTTATCGTAGTGTTCACTTTTCGGTTCTACAAAGTGTAGTTAGCGTTAACTGGAGCATGATGAAACCGTTACCTTAACTTGAGAGTATTTGAAAGTTACATCAAAGAAAAGTGGTTCAGAATGACTTTTAGTTATTCTTGTTGCCTTAAGGGGAAGATTTGTATAAACTAACTTTTTATTCTCCGTTGATTTTCAAGGGAAATGTGGTTGCCCCGTTAAAGGATTTTCCTAATTTGAGTAATGAATACGATAATATCGACATGAAACCTTCGCTAATGTATTACAGTCACTGCATTTTTTCTGTATAGCTTATTTGTATTGGCATAAATTGGAAATTGTAAGTTTTAAATGTTATTATTTATTGAATACATGTAATTTTAGACAAATACAGTCACAACGAAAGAATTCTTGTAGATATATATTATATGGCCGGCACTTATTCTGTTATATATACTTAAATTTTACACAAGGTGTCGTCGTTTTTGATCCACCGCAAATTATTTACAGCAGCGTACACTCGATTTTTACAGTTATTTGACGTTCGATTTACTTGCTGATTATGTAGCAGCCCAGGCGCAGATTTCGCCGGCATGCTTTTATTCTTGCCGAATATTTCAGATTCTGGCTACCCATTAGGGCATTTGAAATTTTATCCATGAGGGCTTTTGTAATTTAAACTCATCCGAGGATGGCTCAGAGGTTAATTAAAAATCTCCGAATTCTGGAAATAACTTTCGACCCAGCTTTGTGAAAAAAAACGCGGCGTCAAGGTGAGTGCAATCAAGCTCGTGGGACACCTGTATAAATAAGCATAAATACACGTGCTTTGGTTTAAATGGGAAAACATATAGTGGTTAATTTGTGGACACGGTCTGGCGCGTGTAAATTTTCCCTACCCCTCACGTCGAGGTGACACTCTTTCATAAATTATACTCGCTCTTTTTTTTTTCCGCTTCGGAATCAAGTGTGGAATGTCTGTGGAGAAGGGACGTGGCGGTAGTTTGAAAAAGTAATGAGGATTATCTGGAAGCTGCGTTGTCGCCTCACTGGATGCCCTTGGGCAAGAGTAGGGGAGACGGGAAACGTTTACGCGCGGGTCATCGTTCAAAAACAGTGCGGCTGAGCGCATCACAAGTCATACCGTTCTAATGCTGTTTCTTGTCGAGCCCATTTACAATCCTTATAGCGCCACAGTCAAAAGCCTTTTAGAAGATTTCTAGTTCTCATCCAAGAAAGTGAATATTTTAAAGCATCTAACGGGCATGATAGCTAAGTATCAGCTTAGAATAGGTGCATACTAAAGTATCATTTAAACCAGTAATTAATTATTTTTTTTAAATATGGTCAAACTAAGAAAATATTTATAATCATTTTCGTTTGAGTGGAGGAGAAGGATGAACAATGGAGCACATTCATAGTCTGTCACGCCATATTATTCTTACATGGTATAAATCAATTTTAAAAATCTTCATGTGCATATGTTAACATTTGCTAATTTCAATTCCAAATATTATTGATAATAATCTTATTTTGCATGAAATGGAACACAATCACAAGTTACATTCAGTGTTGTCATGCCAACGTTTCTTATTGCTAGATAAATATATCACTTATACTTGTTCACACCATATTTACGCCTCCACACTCTTTTAATTGCATCATTTAATGATTTTCACAGTTCAAAATTTATATACAAGAATATGTGCCTCTATGATATCTCAAAACCAAATTAGTAGGTAAGTTGGGTAAACCTGTCCCACGTCCAGTGCTAGTTTACACTCTTGATTTGGGATAACTAATAATTTTTTACTGGACTATAGATCTATCAAATAGAAAAATGAAAAAGCTAAATCAGTGTAAATGTTCCCCAGTCTCCGCTACGTCCAGAATTGACACTTAAAGGTTGGTGACTTATTATCTAGGTGAAGGGAATACTAAAACGGAGGATATGTGGTAGGTTTGTGATTAGTTTCGCATAAACCGAATTGACGGCGGTAGATCAAATATGAGTGGACACCTTTACGAGTTTGTTTCTTACAAATGCTATTTGATATATTTTACGGCTGGTATTTTCTTCTTTCTTGAAGACGATAGAACACGCATAAGTTTGCACGTTCATCATTTTTTTCCCATGAGATCAGACATGAGTAATTAAAAGGACGATATTTTTCATTGTTTGATTTTAAGCCATTTACAAGAGATACCGCTCGTCTTGTGCATGGATAGCCTATGGCTCTTGGGCTGTGGAAGGAGAACTATTAATAAATAAACCTCATATGTAAGCAAGTATTATACCAATCACATTATCAAATTCATCGATCTCCATCTTACCATTCGCAAAATCGTTCTTACGTGTTATTGCGTCTTAAAATAACATTCTTCCCATCTCTCTCGGGCACGGAGAAAATTGCAAAAAAAGGAATTCTTGCGTCTTATAATTTTTTTGGTTTTTATCCGCGTGAGGCGTTGGGTTAGTTTGAGGATGCGGATGTGGACGTATTATTTACGAGAGTCTTCGAATGTCTTCGGGAGGGGAGGGTGGATGGGATGGTAGCAGCGACGCGCGGTGGTAAGAAGTGGGAGCATTCTCGGCAGATTCTCAGTGGAGGAGAAAAATCCAAGTCGGGAGGCCAGCACGGTTGAAAGCGAGCCACTGTAAGATAGGGAGGGAAGGGGTTGTATAGTTTATGAATAGGGCGCAGGTGATAGATAGCCTAGCGTAAAAAAAGAGGAAGAGGAGCCGGTGGATAGGTTGATAGGAGCAAAAATCTCCGCATAATCTCCCTTTCCTCTCCAAAGATAGATAAATGGGCGTGTTCTTACCTCCCGTTCGTTAGCTGACGGGATGATCTTCGCGACACAATGGGGCTTGGAGCATAAATCGTCATTATAACCTCCTAAATCCGGATGGAAAACGATGGCGATGGACGGGCTTTAAAAAAAAGATAATATTGGTTGTAGCTTCGGCGACCAGAGTCAGGTGGGACGTTAAGAAAATGACGGAAGCCCTCAGGATGAACCTGAGTAATATCTTTCAGAGTGGCTTAGCGTCGTCGGAAGAAGACTTTGGGAAGGATCGTGGCGGAGACGTCGATGGGCAGTTTGTATTTTACGTTATCGAACTTAATTGAGGTCCTCGGGGTTGAAATCCCATTGTGTGGTTCTCGGTCCATGTCAAGATTCCAAACTTGATTTATGTGGTATTCTGTGGTTCCGTGTTCGTGGTACGTTGAAGAATTCTGCTTGCCAGCGGTATTCTTTCGAGTTTATAAGCCTTGGTCGCCTAGAATCTAATTGCTTCTTTGAACGCACTTGCTTATTTTTAAATATGCCGAGTAAACCTTAAGTTATCAAATGAATAACCACGACTTAGGCACTGGTAACTGCTGGTTAGTAATTTTGGTGGTGTTATGAGATCACTGAAATCATTTACCATGCATCATCTGTTTCATATTACTTATCCAGGCTTTAAATTTATTTATAGAATTCCAGTTACTTTTGCCTGCATCTTAAAATCTGATTAAATTCATGATTTAATCATTTATTTTATTTAATTTAAAATGCTTTTAGGGCGCGAGTCAGAATACTATTCCTGTTCATCCATTTCAAAATTGATAAATTTCAGGGGACAGATAATTATCATATCTGTGACTCTTATTCGAGACTCATAAAATTAAGAAAATGGTGGCTTAACTATTTCCCTGAGTATATTTGATCGAAGAATCATCATTTGAAAGAGTAGGAATTCAAAATGGTTAACTGTTCCGCGATCATTTGTAATTGAGGAGATTTTTTGGGTTGACTATAAAAATATCGTAGAAGTTTTACTTAAAATTTTACGGGGATAATATGCATTACACCTCGTTTCGAAATTTTGTTTTTCAAAACGATAAATTTCCAAGAACTTTCAAAGTTAATGTTTTCCTCGGAATTTTGGCATTCAACTCTGTATTCTCTTGACTCCGCGCTCACCTTATATAAATTGCCGGTTGCGGCGTTGAGTCGAAAATGGTAGATCTGGAAAATGATAGATCTTGAAAGTGTTAATTTTCCTTCTCATGGGCATTTCTATGTGGAGTGACTTGAAGTGATCCGTCACACCTGCGGCGTACGTCCGCTCTTCTTTTGTCTCTCAGTGGCTGCTAAAGAGAAGCGAAGTAACATTTTCATGACAAGTTCAAAATACGCTATCCTAGCTGTACTTCATTGAAATACGGCCTCAAAAATAGGCTTTCAATGCTCTTATTTCTGGAAATTGAAAGCATTTGAAAGTGAACAGTTTTATACGAGCTCTCATGGTGGTACTTTTCAAATCAAAGGGCATACTTTAATTACTGCCAGAATACTTTCGTAATTTTGAAAAAAAACCGGTACACAGTTCCTTATACCTTAGAATTCAGGATAAAAATAAACTAAGCACTTCACCTTACTAAATTTTGATTTAATAGCAATTAATGAAATAATTGATGCCAAATGATGCTAATTACGTATATATAGGAGTACGATCGACTCAAATAGCAAGAATGATTGTGAACTGAAAAGTAAATGGATAAAATTATCCACATGCTTCGTTGATTTTTTTGATTTTTTACCTCAATGTTTGACGTATATGATACATTAACTTTGAAGGTTCTTGAATTTTTTTTTTGTTTCGAAAAAAATTTTGCAATTTTTGCGGCGTAATGCAGATTTATCCCCATAAAATTTTGAAGTAAAATACGTTTCGTTGGCCAAACTTTTTTTTCCATGAAATACTCGTATATGCTTTGGAGAACGGAGCCGCGATACAAGCTGCTTAATGGCCTAGGCGTGGATAAGGTGATGGGGTGAAAGTTGAGTTCACCACTCAAGTGGAGGCACTAGACTGATGAGAGAATCCGAGCCGCTTCCACCAGCACATCAGGAGGCACTCGTAAGTGGCCCTTGTCGACGGGCGCAGAGTGGAAGTGAGAGATTTTTATCGCCAAGTGTGGATAAAAATCTTGCATGGAGATTAGAATCTGGATTGTGAGTAATGGCGATGCCTTTCCTGATGAACGGTTCACGTTTGCGGAGGTTTAGATTTTTTGGAAGACTAGTCGGGCATGCGGGATGAATTAAGCGTGCCTCGTCCAAGCGGAATTCCTCGCGAGGATTCTGCGGCGGAGTAGAACAACTTCTAATAAGGTGGATGGGAATACCTCGCTAATAATCGAGGGGATTTTTAGAATGCTTTTAGTCAAAGCTCGGCGGAATCTTTGGCCTAATTGAGTTAATTAGTTGAACCGTTTCGGGAAAGAATAACATCTGAGAGATTTATGCATGCGTTTCAGAAATGATCTTGATTTGAAATGGATTTGGACCTTTTTGGATGGTCGATATCCTTCGGGAAAGGTTTTCTGGGAAGCAATTCATGGCTAAATGGCTCCGTCGACTTCCGCTATTGACGCAATTCCACAATTTTGGCGGCGGGGTCTTGTCTGCCAACAAGAGGTCGCGAGTTCGAGTCCCTCATGATTAAGTGTCCCCTATTAAGGGCATGGCAGTTCGTGCACGTTTAATTTGTTGAACACCACCTTGCAAAATGGCCTATAGATGCTGTATCCGATGGTATGGGAATGAATGAATAAATAGTTAATTCTTCTGAATATTTATATTTTTAATTAAAATTTTCATCATTAACCCAATTCTTTCAATTGCTATAGATGACATCAATTTGGTTCCTTAGCAGCAATATTGTTTTTGGGAGTATATTATGTTTCATATGTACTTATCACTGCGTCAACAGTCAGTGTTCTCAGTTACTATGTATATTCTAGACCGCTATTACGTTATTTATTACTCAAGACAGCATAATAAAGTACCACCATCACAATATGAATATAATTGGACTCAAAACACCGTTTGAAATTCCATATCCTGTATTTTATTCCGTGGAGTGCTGTTTATCCTTTATGTAATTAATTTTTTTCATCGAAAATGTTCATTTTCTAAAATTTTAGGAAGACTTCTATAGGATATGGGCCAAAAACCGCACACATGAATTTAATACTCTCTTGGATGATTGCTCGTTTCTGCAGTGACATAAAAGCTCAAATCTCTTTTTCGAAACATTTGGTCGAAACTTTAATCCTAGAAAATCATCGATCAAAATGCTTTCAGTATAAAGTTATAACTTACTTACCTTCTTTTATAAAAATATCCTAGTCTTCAATTTCTGTATCTAGACTTATATTTTCATAGTATCCTCGGAATTGGTTATAGGCCGTGGAATGACGATATGGATATCTTTCTATGTTTATATATTTCTCATATATGTACAGAGGGGGATTGGGTTGTGGTGGCAATAGTGTTGGCTTCCCACCCCATGGGCCTGGGTACAAACCCCGGCGGTGACGGAGAATTATCAGAGAATGCCCGATTCCAGCTTGAATGATGTGTGGAGGGCATTTCAGGCTCAACACTCCGTCCGTCGGATGGGATGCTAAGCCGTGGTCCTCTAGGCGCCTTTTGTTAAGAGCAGGCCAATGCCGACGCCGGGTTTCTCTCCATCCTTCCTTCCCCTTCCCGCAAATAACCTCGGATGCCTCCTCCAAATACCATACCATACCTTGTGTACAGAGAAGTAGTTTTTAAAAATATTTTTGTTTGAAGAATTTCGCAGTTTCTTTTATTTATCTTGCAAATTCCTTTCGTAAGATGCTGCGTCGACAGTATTTTTCGCTCAACGTTTTACTCTTCCTAATGGGAGCGTTATCAAGAGAATGAGAGTAACGTTCTCGTCTCGATCTTATAATATATGATCTGTAGTCCCATTGTTGGCCCTATTTGAATTGAGGGGGTGGGAAACCAAGGGGTACAAGTGATTTTGTTTTCTAAACAGGGTTAGGAACAGAAATTAGGTAAAGAAAGCAAAAATAAGCTAGCTGATATTTTTCAGTGTATTTGATTTTCCACTCGATATCAGTACATATACAGAAGAATGATGAGGATCAAATGTACTCATTGACCGAGTTAGTAATGAGAAAGTCCTAAGAAGAGTAGGAGAGAAGGTAACCTCATGAAAACCTTATTAAGAAGACGGAGCAGCCTTACAGGCCACATTTTGAGACATGATGGCCTGATGAAGACAATCGTGGAGGGAAAAGTGGATGGCAGGAACGGAAAAGGAAAACCTCGAAAAAAATATATGTCACAGGTTAAGAAAGATGTGAAAGAGAAGAAATACGTAATTGTTAAAAGATTGGGTGAGAGATGAATCGAGTGAGGAGCTGCGTCAAGCCAATCTTAAGCCTGAATCACACGATTAGTTTATCCGTCAATTCCGAGTGATCACTCGCAAATGATCGTCGCCGGCAATTGTTTTTCGCGATCGCTCCAATGATGGGGATTCCGATCACTTTTTCAATCACTCGTCTACCATCAGCATATCAGCCAATCAGAACGCATGCCCATATGGAGCGATTGCATCGCAACGTTCGAAAATCGTGGAAACGACGTAGGTAAACATAAACACGCTACTTATTTTTGTGATGCGGGTCCTATGAAAACAAGCTGTGATAACGGAAGTGATGCGAAAAGTGACGGCGGGAGGGACCTTGTGATTCAGGAAAAAGATCACTCGAGCGATCACTTATCTGGTCGCGAAAAGCGATTGCTCGAGTGATCATTTTTCGCGACAAAAAAATGATCGTGTGATTCAGGCTTTATGATTGTTGACCAGTGATGATAATCATTACAGAACTTAGACTCAATCGTATACCTTGGCTACCAAGTTTGTATTTATTTAATTATTTCTGCACCTTACTCTGTTTGGACATAAAATCTCTTGTATCCCTTGGCTTCTCGCCCCCTAAATTTCGCGCTGAGGACGATAGCCGTTGCGCATTAGAATGGGCCAGGAACACATTCCGTACCCTGCTCAGGTTATAACCATTCTCCCTATTTAAATTAAATGGGATTTTTTGTTATTGACAATGGGATAGCGGATCATATATGAGGGGTTGAGAAGCTAAGGGCCGTATTTATAGTCCGCTTCTGGGAGCCTTCTATCGATAGAACGCTTCCACATGTCTTCCAAGTACGAAATCGGTATTTATAGACGCATAGTAACCTTCTGGAATACACCCATTGTCACAACAAGCTGGGTGAGGATTCAAGCTTGCCCTGCGACATAATCGCGAAGTGGTGGAAGCAGGAACTACATTAGTTTGAGATGAAGAAGAATCTCTGTGCTATTGTGTAATGTTTTTCAGGCTCAGTTGCTTCCGTAGTGCTCTCTTGAAGTTATGTATACTTATTTATACCTTATTAGCTATTATTATGATTCATATGATATCATATGCTTAAGTATTCCTGCGATATAGTTTAAATGTTAATAGTAGTTTCTTCACGGTGTAAAAATTATTCTGTTTCTATCTTTAGGATGCAGATATATTCCCGTTCATTAAGAGGTACAAGTGATTTCTTTCTAAACAGAGTTAGGTAAAGTTAATTGTTAGAAGAAATACTAAAAACTTGTTTGCCATGGGTTATCTGATCTGTACTGACATCGAGTGGGAAATCAAATGAATTATTAATCATCTAATTGATCTGGGTTTTTTTCTAGACTTAATTTTCTGCAGCTAACTCTGTGTAGAAAAGAGAAATCACTTGTACCCCTTGGCTTCTCACCCCTCCATATAAGATCGAGACGAGAACATTTCCCTCATTCTCTTGATAACGCTCCCAGTAAGAGGAGTGAAAAGTTGAGCGTAAATTTTTTCCACGCAGCATTTCCCGAGAGGAACTTACGAGTTGGTATTTAAGTAGTTCCTGGTTGTTTTCTCTCGAATTCCATTGCACGGGTAATCTTTAATGTTGTCCCTCGTAAGTTTCGTTTCTTGCAGACGTCACACAGGCGAGCCTACTCGAAGTAATGGCGACTAAGGAATGTAAATTTGGGCTTCAGCGCGAAGGGATTTTTTTTGGTCAGACGATTACGGCCAAGGAGCAAAATTCTTATTTTCCTCGTTTTCAGTATTTTCCTGTGGAAAAAAAAACAAAGTCAAGGTTACATTTTTCCACAGTTTAACTTATGTGTCGTCATTTGTATTTTAAAGTTCGTAAAATTTGGAATTTGTGCTCTAAATATGGGAGATATCATCCGTTTTATGGCTTAGCCGAATGCGTAAGGCTCATGGCAGTTAAATTGGCGAGAGCATAGAATTCTAAGTAGTTCCGGGATCGAAGAACTGATCAACAAGTTTAAATAAAAAATCAAAAAGAGAGCTACGTAACTTAGAGAAAGTAGGTGATTCTTGATGCAGTTTTACTATGCACCCACATGAAATAACATTTAAGCTTAATTTTTAGATCTCAATGAACAATTTTGAGCTCAATTTTAGTTCCCTTATCGTAGCTAGAGCGGCATCGGCTGAATGTAAGTGATGTACCTATTATTTACGCAAAAGAATTGTAAAAAAAACTAACAAAAGAAAAGATAAGTAGGAATGAAATCAGAGTGCAATTTTGTGCCTCATCACAATGCAAGCATCGAAAATAATTTTTTTAAAGGTAATTACAGTTGTTAACTTGACTAGTTTCAACACTGCTACGAACCTTAGCACACTGAACTATTGACGACACACCTTGGCTATACATTTAAAATCAAAGTGGCAAATCCTAAATAAATTTTATTTATTTATTTTAGTATTCTTCCGATTAAAGTAGGTTTCCATGGAGTACTTAAGAAGCATTATGGGAAAATCCCCTTTCTTCAAACACTTCCCACTGCAATTCAGAATAAGGCCTACCTCCTTTTATCCTATGTGAATATCCTCTTCTTTTCCTTCCTCTCCCTCGCTTACCCAACATTCTACCCTCTTACACTGTTTTCAAAATACCATCCCCGCTCAGTACTCGCTCCATCCATACCTTCTGTCTCCTCCGTATCTCATCTAAAAGCTGCTCTACTCACCCACCATGTCGAGCACTTCTTCGTTCCTATTCCTCTACGTCCATTTCACCTTCTCCATTCTTCTCCATACACACATCTCGAATGCCTCCAGTCTTCTCATCCTCCTTCCTCAGTGTCCACGTTTCCGCACCGCAAAGAGCTACACTCAAGATCAAACTCTTCAGTAACCATTTCTTTAAACTCTTACATAACGATCCTCTCAGAATCTTTTTCCTGTTCATGAACGCTTCCTTTGCTAGTGCAATCCGCTTTCTGATGTCCATGCTACTGTGTTCGTTTTCCTCTAATGCGCTGCCTATATAGTTGAATTGCTCTACCTGCTCAACCTTCTCCCCACCTACTTTTATCTTGAGTTTCAAATTACTCGCTCGCGATGCTTTACAAAACCGCTCGACCTTGGTCTTCTTGTGATTAATGCTCGTCCCATACTCCTCGCAACGCTCCTCTAACGCATCCACTAGAGCCTGCAGTCCCATCGCTGAATGGCTAATCAACGCCTGATCATCCGCGAATCTCATCGATTGAAACATTATTACTCCCACTTTATTCCAGCTTCCAACTCACCCCACGCTTCTCTCGCCATTTCCTCAGCGTATACGTTAAAAAGCAGCGGCGATAGAGGAAAACATTGCTAAATAAATATATTTATTGATAAAAAATGATACGTAAGAAGTATGTAACAGTCCGGAAACTAAATATATTTGCGTAATTTAGGCGAAGTCGGTGCAATGGTTTCCGTTTTGCGATGTTAGCATCAGAGATTCCCAGCCGCGTTTACAGTTTCAGGCAGTTTTTCGCTAATATCTTTCTTACTTTATCGTGAACTTACACTTTCCCGCACATATTAAACTTTGTCGCTAATTTTTATTCTGATGAGTGCCGTCTTAACAACGTCTTGTTAGAAACAGCTTCGCTAAATGGAAACAAACGTAATTCTCCATAAAAGGCAATGTTAAATTATCCTAAATTTACCGTCAAATATCTAAAAAAAAGCTCATAAAAATCCCTGTTTCTTTGGATCATTGAAAGTGCGTCTTTAAAATATGTGACCAAAGTTTTATCAAATTATTGTTATTTTTACCCAAGCGCACCAACTACCTTAAGATCCACACGACTAGGTACATACTAAGGGGACTGCATAAAGGCGGCCCAATTCCATCCCATAGAAGGCTGATTACTGTTGCCGCTTCCGACGCATTTTAACCCCTTACGCTGTAATGACAAGTCTTGCTGTCAAGTCGGCTTTCAAAAATATCCGCGGCGCGGTGACGAGTGCATTGCGATCCAATTCTTTCCAATATTTACAGTTAAATGTTTGTCATTGCGAGAAATAGTATTGAAGAGATATGAATTCGATAAATATCATCATGATTGAAAATTTAGGTAGACACCTCTGGATACATCTTGTTTCTCCGTGAAACTCGGATCGATTTGTCCATCAGTGGCGACTTCTGTAAACCCATTTAAATGTGCAGTGGGTGGCAGCAAATTGAGAGGCTAACTTGAGGATCCTCTTTTGTATAATATTCGTCGTACATTATTTAATCCATACGCTTATCCCGAAGTTATCCCTTGTTAAGCTCTCACTTGACTGCCGTTTGTCTTCCCAATGTAATAGGGTGGTTTCCTATTATTTTTTTATCGCCTGAATCGAAAGACTATTACTCCTGGAGTACGAATTTCACAATTTTAGATTTTGAAATGACAATTATCTATTTTTCGCGATTAAATGAAAAGTGAAAAATTTCAAGCGCGCGAAAACGCGACGGCTAAGTAGGAATGATGGGAAAAAGTCCGTGTGACGTATTTCTGGTTCCCCCTGCCGCCTTGTGAGGTGACCTTGGGGCGAGGCTTGGGAGCTGATACGACGCAGGCTGCTAGCAGGTAGCTGAGTACCCTGCTAGCTGGTAGCGCTTGGCTTAAATAATGATTATTATTCCCCTATCAAACGAAGGAAACTGTCCGAACTTAGGTATTTTTAATGTGTGATTATTAAGAGATGTTTCCCTGAGCTCTGTGCCTCATGCATGCATTAGTAATCTCAGACGATGTAAAACTCCTATCTACTCGTATAGAAACTAGGTCCCTGTGACGTCACGTGGAGCGGAATCGCATTGGCGCCAATCTGGCCTTTTTCAAATGAAGTTAAAATCGACCGTTGCCATTCGTCTAAACTGGGATTTCTAAAACCAAATAATTTGTATATTATGAATACACTAATGGTGGGTAAGGAATCGCAATCATTGCATTTCGTTTTCTTTGATGAAGGAAACTACCCTATTCTTTTCCCGTGCAATGTTGCTCCATAATTTCTCTCCTCCGATTTCTTCATCAAACTTTTTATGTCACATTTCCCACGAAGCAACTTGACATCTTTCATTCCTGATGAATCCTCAATTAGAATTTTTCTCATCCATGTACGTATTATTGACATATTTTTATAATTTTCTCTGTGTACTCTTGCATTTGCACTTGTGTATTTGCGTTTTTTTTAGTACAATTCTTTCCCGTGTCACTATTAAATAACATTAATTCAGTGTGCGAACAAATAAATAAATCAATGAGCTGACTCATGGTGTTCATGTCTATTTATATATCCATGCATCTACCCTTGGTCTCATTAAGTTACCTGAAGTATCAGGAAAACTTTGTAAACATAATTAACTGGTCAAAATACCAGGGTAGTTTTTAAATTGTGGCTCTCTCGGTATCTTGCAATTAAATTTGCCATTGTTTCATCCTCATTTTCGTCCAATAAACATTCACCCCGCTTTCTTTCTTGGCGGCAGCCGACGTGAATTGTACTTGTAAAAGAAAGCTTCGAATGTCTCCGACTCAAAATATTTAGGAAATGCGTTATCTTTTTTTAAGCATTTTTTAACATAATACACAGTTTTTTAGCATGCTTTAAATTAGTCCTAGCGATTCTTCTTTCTATACTCATTAAAAAGCCTAGGGATCGTTATAATTTAGTTTTTTCCGTTGAAAAATTTCTTCTCTTTCCATTGGCATAGCTCTAACCTGTTTTTTCTTTGTTTCGGTTCTTCGTTTTTTTATCCTCGTTTCATCACCCTTTTGCTGAGATCAACCATTTGCTCATTCCCTCCTCCGTCTCTTTTTTTCGTCAATTGTCTTCGTCCTCCGAAAGAAAGAAACAAAGAAACAAACAAACGTCCAAGTTTTCATCCTCAACACTAACCCTGTGATTCCTAACTCCTCCCAGTTCTCTATCCACGTCCAGCTTAGGGAAACTATTGAAATTGATTTATGCGCAACAATCAAACAGCTCGTTCAATTCCCTAGAAAATTTGGTAACTGAAAAATTTTATGCATGCTTATATTTAAAGTAGTGCAAAGCATCCAATTAGATTGATCACTATCTCTACTGCGTTATCAACGCATTTCAGTTATGTTTCAATTGCAATTATTTGTCGAAGAAAATGTCAACTTCATCTCATTCTTCAATTTTTCCTTTAAATTATATTTTAGCTTTCACCGGATAGACATTAGCAATGTGGGAAACAAAGAACAGGCAACCCTGTTTTTTATGACATCGTGGATTTGAAACACGTCAAAATATAAGAAAATTATTGACGGTATTATCGATATCTTTACTAATTCCTTTTAAATGTTGTTTAAAAGTTGTTTTGTTAAAACCGATCTTGAGAATTATGTCATATAGATTTGGTTGTGTGGTATTGTTTGGCTCGGGGTTCTGGCTTAGATTTTTTTACTGACGAGTAGGGGTAGTGGCGTAACTATGGGAGGGGATCAGGGGAGTAGATCCCCCCAAGGCCTCAGAGAAATATAAACATATTCAAAACTGTCTAGTTTTGACACATAATAACTGCATCTGCTATAGTATAGTGAATAGTTAAATTCTGAGTGCTAAAATTATGTAAAATATATTTCCAGGTATGTCATTTTTCAAAACTGTTTCTGGACCCCCGTTGCCTGGGGGGCCGCCACCGCCAGGTCCCTTTATCCTTCTTCAAAGTATATTCCTAGTTATGCCAATGAGTAGGAGGGTAGTTACTTGCTATCGTTGTCTTTTCTTCCCTTATAATTTGGCCACTTGGGTGAGATAGAATTAGCCTTTTCTCCCTCGGTGAATACTCCCTGATTTATAACCACCTTCTCCGCCCCTAGCTCTTGTATGCTTTCCACTTATTGTCAGGAGTGATATTTCATCCGGCGGAAGGGTTTCTTTTGTGAGAGGATAGGTGAAATGGGTTTTGAAGACAAAGGTCGATGAGTAAAAAACCTCTTAGGGCGTTAGAAAATACTTTTCTCCCCTATTATCTTTCATTGCACCTTTCTCTAACCTCTTTGAATCATCGGGCAATATATAGCCTAGAATTTATATTTTCACGGAATGAAATTGATTGTTTCGCGATATTTATTTTACCACCTTCCAGAAATATTAATCCTTCCCTGTAAGGTAACGCCTGTAAGGTTGGTTTCAAGTTTGGAAAGTCAAAAAGAGCTTCTTGTGCATATAAAAATAAGGTTCTTACTATAAAATCCTCTGAACTAAAAGTAGCCTCTTAGTTCAGAGGATATTAGTGTTTATAATTTTTTAACGTTTATAATCGGTGGTTAAGCCAGTATGTTCAAATCATGGGGACTGCATCATCTTCTAAATTTTTCATCCTTCGAAGTGTTGCCGATTAATTTGACAAAAAATTGTGTTACGTTTACATTCACATAGGTTGCTGGTCTCATATTTGTTAAAGTTTCGTATTTGTAGTTGTACCCCTTTTTAATTGGCTTCTCTCAAGGCCAAGGTTAAACATGCTCTTCAGAATTTTTCAAAAGGTGCGAGGAGAGTTCATCTGAGGAGGGGGTACATGTGGGGGGTGGTTCAGCTGGAGGGGGTAAGATCACCGTGGAATATTTGGGGTATTTGTCCCCCTTCCCAAAAGTTCGCCTTGCCACGTATACTTGCCACATGCTTTCCCCAAAAATGCCTGAAGGACCTGTATTTGATTTATTTAATATGCAGTTGAGTTTTTCACTTTTTTACTTCGATTACTATTTTCAGTTTTCATTCCGTAAATTTAATTCACTTCTGGGTTTTGATTATAATACTTACTAGGAGAGGTGAGTTCTTAATTATGTAGTCTTGGTATATTTTTCACCTCTATAGTCTTCAAAATATTTTCTTCCTTGCAGTAGTACCGATAGAGATTTGAGAGAATTTAGTCAAACTGTTCGTAGTAAAAAAATTAGGGTAAGCATGAAAGGGGGAGAAATAAAAACATTATTCATAGATAGAATGAGGAATAATCGAACTTATGCAGTCCAAATGGAGAATTTCAGTGTTGGGAAGGGTATATACCGCGGTAATTTTACACATACAAGCCTGTCTTAACCCGTTCAAAAACGTATTAATATTGTGGCGGCTTAAGGAGAGACGCATTTCGTCAGTCAACTGTTCATCCTTACGACAGCCGCCACCAGATTCCGCCTCCGGGAGCACGGCAGCGGAGTCCTCTGGCTTGTTGATAATACACTACAAAGTTGTATTGTTGTAAGATTGTTGATAATACACTACACTGACCCTATGAGGGAGTAGTGTAGAGAACTGCCATCCAGAGGACTCTGCACGTAACCGCTACCGTCCAGCACGCACGACGCCATTGGCCGCTGTACAGTATAGCGAGTCCACCATCTTGTCTACACCACGCCGCCTCACGGCTGTAACTTGTCGTTCGAAAATAAAGTGTTTATTTATTGTTTACGCCTGCGTGTTACTGAAGTGTTGATATCCCCTTCAGTATCAATAACTCTTTTACCATTTTACCGTCAAGAATTTTGAAGATTTTACTACCGGGTTTGGAGATTATTTTTGAGGACGACTTGAGACTATCCCCTGTGCAGGAGTACTTGTGGGTATCGATTTCGCTGGTCAAAGTTTTTTGTTTGTCGCTCCGAGCGTAGAAGGAGTTGGAAGATATCTTGTAGAGAAGCGAGGGGAGGCTCACGAAGTTTACCAATACCAGCCTACTTTAACTGGTAGAAAAGTATTAATAATAATTACTCTTTTAACCTGTTACAGTGAAGAATTTTGAATATTTTATTGCTAGGGTAAGTAGTTATTTTTTTTTAAGAAATTGATATTATATATTATATTGAGTTTGCTGTGGTAGGTACTAATGGATACTGATTTCTATGCCCAAAGTTTTTTTTTCTCCGAGTGTGGAAGGAATCGGAAAATATCTTGTAGAGAAGTGAGGGGAGGCTAACGGATTTTATAAATAAAAGCCCACTTTAACCTGTAGAAATTAGAAATAATAGTAGAAATAAGTATAAATAAGCTTTTTTATCACGACAGAGTCAAGAATTTTGAAGATTTTACCAACTGGTTTGGTAATTATTTCTTTGGACGACTTGATAACATCACTGGTGCTGTAGCACGTATGGGTATTGATTTCACTGATTGAAGTTTTTTTTGTTGCTTCAAGCGTGGAAGGAGTCGGAAGATATCTTGTAGAGAAGCGACGGGGAGACCCACGGTTGAGTCGATGGCGTCTGCCTGATGTGGGTGGAGACGCTTTTCCACCCAAGGGAACCTTTCCGCAGCGTCGGAAAAGGATGCTGCGGTAGCTAATTGGACAAGGAAGGGGAGGGACTCCGTTTGGGGGCCAGGTGGCTCTGGGATTCTTCCAAGGCGAGGAAAGGTCCCTCTGCGTAGCGAACGACGTTCTGGGAGTGTCAGTAGCCTCCCCCTGGTCAGGGGGAAGAATGCCATTCAATTAGTTAGGGGAGTAATTCAATGTTTATTCAATATCGTATTTCTTTCCTCGCTCTCGAATACATTTTTTTGATGATCGCCCGAGGCCATTCATCGATCGATAAACCTGTTAGTTTCTAAATTGAAACGCCTCGTTGCCTGATTCATTGTGAAAGACATCACATATACGCGTGCATATTTTTTTGATTCCGGAACAAGTGTCCTAATGGGTTTTTCTCGATAGCAAGAACTCTTCAGGACCACAGAGATTTTTATCTTGGTATCAGTACACGTGAGACCAAGAATATCCATTTCTTGAACGCCTCCCGTGTTATTTTTGATCAGGTGTTCCAACACGATATCATAGCTTGTTTTTACTTACTCTTGCCGCACCAATTCAATTTTCATATTTCACGTTTTTTACCGTCGAATAATGACTTCAGTTCTTCCACTGCACCTCTAGTTGGATCCTTTGAAAAGTAATTTTGGGATCCAAATTAAATTTTTGCTGCTTTTAATTTCTTGGTGAGACAGAATTCTGCCCGAGTGATTTATTTTAGTTTAAAATTTATGGTTGCTATTTAATTCGATTAAATCCGTGTATTACGTTTTCATTGTATGCATTAATTTTACCCATGGTAAGTTCTCAGCCCTCTATATAGCTGAGCATCATCGCCACTGGTCACTGTAAACTATGCGTACTTTTTTGTAAAGAAAAATAATTATAGCGAAAATATTAGGTCGTGTGTGAGGTTTTTATTTCTTTTATTCTGATTTAAACTTAGGGTAGATTATTTTTTTCCGCAATTTAAAGAGGTTCTGCTACGATCATTAAATAATTTTTTCTTTCAATATTTTTGTTTTCAAATCATTTTAACAACTAATTTTAATAGAATAAAGACTTTTTACTCCGTATGCATATCTGGGCTACATACAATTGAGGAGATAAACCGGTTGTACGCAAAATTAATGCACGATAATTCTGTTTATTCTTTACTTATCATAGAATTTTAAGAGTTTAATTTTAAGAGAAAATTTTAAGAGTTTTCTTACTCTTGACCTCAATTGTTAAAGTTAATTAGTGTCTTGGAGTGTTGGTCTTTCAGTACTAAATGCAAATTTTTGCCGTGGTTTCAGTATATTTAATTACCTTCACCAAAATGAAGCCAATATCCCTAGTACGAAAAAAATTAATGAAACTGAAGACTAATAAAGGAGAAATGCACATAGAGGCAATTCGCAGCTTACCGTAATACATTTGTTGGTGCAACTCTAAAAGAAAATTCTAAGGTAACGGGTGAGAAACGGGTCTTTGACATCTTGGCGCCGAAGAATTAATCGTCGAAATCTCTCCGTTAATTTTTGAAGTAATTAATGGAGAGAGCAAATTCGTCGGAACTGATTGTGAGTCGACCATTTCCAATGCTCTTGTCTTGTTTTAGCCCGTCAAAAAATATTAGTCTTCCTGTTCATCCAAAGACACTCTGCCCTAGAATGTGTCTATTGCTACTCTCGGAGATGACATTGATGAAGAAAGTGGTAATTAAGAGAAAGTAGGTAAGAGAAGAATTATGGATCCTGAGAGTTGAGGTTATACGTGATATTAAATTGTCAGTACTATAAATAGAAAATATTTTCATAAGCTAAGGTGATGGTGAAATTAGATTGTATAGACTATGATATTAATTAATTTTATACGATTATTTTTCTCTTGTAATGAATAGTCAATAATTTGTTTGAATGGTGAATTTTATTGCGTGGATTTTCAATGTCTCAAATTTCTCCTTTCCCTATTATAGGATACTATGTGATCTATATGGATTAGATGTAGATATTTGCGAAGTCTTCTGAAACACTTGCTCTGGTTTAAAACATTCCTCCGTATTTCCTCTTGAAATGGATTTAATAATTTTGGTTTGGTTGGAATGTTGGTTGTGATTTGGTTATAAAAGTTACAAGTATTTTCCGAAAAAAGTTATCAGTATCATAGTTTTTTTAAATCCTGGGGATAATAGCACCAATTTCGTGCATTTATGTTGAAAAAGTTTCTTGAATTAGAAGATCTGGTATCGAGTTTATAGAATTCTGTATTAGGGACCGTCCATGAGAAATATCGTTGTTATAGCCTCGCTGATGTCGCAAACATAGCTTCGATGCGGCCTCTAAATCAGTTAATCCTCGCGTATGATGTCTAATTTTCGTGCTATAGAAAGTAGTAACTTAGGTTAGAATCCAGTGAAAGGCAGAAATGAACTTAAGATTATTCGCATGGAATATCCGGTCAATTATTAATTTTTTTCAGAAGGAGCAGTTGAAAGAAGTGGGAGTATTTTCGTAGGAGGCTTTTCTATGGATTAGTTTTAACGCTAAGAACTCCTTATGGATGTACTGATGTTGGCCTAGGGTTTTGGAATCCCACTTTGCATTGAAATTTTAGCTTAGCTGTTGTGATGGTGATCAATGTGAGAGCTTGCGAAAAAAATAAAGGAATATTCTTAAGGAGGGAAAATTTTAAAGAGGTTCCTCGAGATATTGTGTGCCATAAAACCTAAAAAAAAAGTGGTTTGAGTTGAAAAATCCAGCTGCTGAGATTAGAATGCAGGCCCTGGAGAAGGAATGTGGAGGCAAAACCTCTGACCTCTACGATTCCTTTTAATGGAAAAGAGACGGGGACGGAATACCGAAACATTCCACGTAGCCGCGGTATCTTTTTGACGCTCAGAGAAGTGAAGAAAGCATTTGAGTGTAAGTATGCTGAGGACAAATTCGTGGATATGCATAACTTACGGAGCTATAAAACCCTTTTACGGTATTGTACTCAAATATTTAGCTATTTTTTGGCTGTTTTTGGAGCTTGAGGGATGATTTTTATTGCCAGCGAAGGTGTCTAGTTTTTATTAGGTGAGAATTGATGACACAGGTTGGCATATTTGCTTCAGCCGTAACAGTCTTGTGTAAAACTGTTAGAGGACCACAGCGCTGTTGGTGATTTTCTTAGAAAAATTATTACTACTTGTATTACTGCATGAAGTTCATAGACGATTCCTAAAATTAATTAATACCTATAACGTATGTAATAACTATAATAATATTTTTACTACAACCTAGCTGCACAGCTTTTTACTGGCTAATTAAATGAGAAATTTGTGCTTTTCTCAACCGATGACTATTCTAAGTGGAGTTACGCCACTTTAAGCTGCTGTGAACCAGTAGTCTCTCTTCTCAAGCTTTCTACTAATTGGCTCTCACAATTGCCTTTGTATACTTAAATTTTCCCATGTACAGGAAAGGGCTCCAGACTCTTCTGCATGTTATATTTTGTGGAGGACTTGATAAGGAAAGAGGTTTAACTTTTCGTCGTGACGGATTGCACCCTTAAATTCACTAGTTTACTATGTTAAATGGCACGTGATCGCCAGTCCATTGCACCCTCTGCTAACCTTTGTCTACCATTTTCTCTCTCTATTCTCATTACCATTTTATTTATTTATGGCAACACCACCGAAAAAAGCGCTGTTTAGCCTTTTACCTCGGAGTATTCATAGTATTTAACAAATACACATACACGAACATCCATGCCCTGGATAGGGACAACCAACCATAGGGCCAACTTCCATGGGGCAACATTTTGTGCATACACCCTATTAATTTTATGCCCAGTTCGCAAACAATGACCTTCTTCCACCTTTACCCGGTGGAAATCTTGCCCTCCAAAGAGTCGAGAAATAAAGGGAGCCGTTTCCTTTGCCTCTAGAGCGCCTTGAAATTCGTAGTATTTTAATTGTTATTCCCTAAAAAGGCTCGAGAGTAATTCAAGTGCTTTCACAACGTGCAGCGTAAATCTCTCGGGTGGAAAAAAGCAGGTTTTGGATCCCCGTGGTGCCTTTGTACGCTTCGTGACTGATTTTTTTTCGTCCCCCGAGAATGGTGATAATTTTGGTACCGTTGCTCGAAAAAATTGCGAACGGTCGCTTTAAAACTGGCTGGATCCGTGCTTAAATGCCACGTTTTCGTATCCCCATTCTTGTTTTTTTCGGCCTCGCGTGAATTTGAGCGGTTGATGAGTCGAGTTGAAATTTTTGCGCTTGAAATTTTGAGGGGGAGGACTCGGAGATGATGTAATCTTGCTATTTTATCTCGACTATTTTGATTCGCTGTCCTACGTATATGTATGCTTCGGATAATGCTGCATTTGTGTGAACTATGGCTTGAAAGTGTGACTTTCTAAGCGAGACTTTGGTTTTGATGGTAGATGACTGCTCCCTACCCATGCGGAATGCGTTTGAATTAATCTCAGCCGGCCAGCCCAAGAAGAAATGATTAAAGAAAGAAACTATCCACGGTGTTTCAGGAGGAATTTGCAATACTTTAAGAGGTGGTAGGGGAGACAATTTTAAGCATTTTTTATCCATAAATATGAGGTCGCAACTCCTTTGTTACTGAGCAATGTTTACACCAACATTTTTTGGATGTACTTTTTGTAGTTTCCATGAAAACAGTTTTTCTTGGTTATGCAGCCTTTTAGACAATTTGATTAATACTCTGGATTTTTAATAACGTTAAATAATTAAGGTTGGACGAAAATGTACGTTTATAATTGCCCGAAACAAAAATCTTTGAGCTTAATTAAACGAGAGCTTTGAGCGAGTGTCAACTATACGATAGCGCAGTCTCACCCATTTTGTTTGCTCGGATGTCCAAAGGGATGCTCAAGGTTAATGTAAAGAAGGGATATTAGGGTAGGAAGGAAGAAATAGTACGAAAACTCACGCTATTAATTTTGTATACGTCTTTAAATGAAGGCGCAGCACTAATAATAAGCTTTCGCCTTCAAGTGATGAGTTCCCATTTTTGTTGTAAAAGCGGAATAGGAGGAATCTACTCATAACACTAATTTCCTTTCATTTTCTGTATCTCAGCCTGACTATGAATCCTCGTTTCTAGTGCTTTTTCGTCTGCGCAATCGAAATGAACCTGGTAATCACACTTAGTGTTTTGTCTCCATTTTCCGAGGGCTGTTTGTTTTTCAACCTCCGATGAGTCATGAACAGAAGACGAAATGATTGATTAAAAATTATTTCATTGCTAAATATTGACCAAAGTTTTGGTGCCCTTTTGACTTATTGGCCTCAGCGATTGAGTCGTCCCTGTGGACAAGCTTTACCATACCTTCCTCAATAGGGTGGTTTCCTATTATTTTTTTATTGCCTAAATCGAAAGATTATTACTCCTGGAGCACGTATTTCACGCTTTTAGATTTTTAAATTACGATATCTATTGTTCGCGATTAAATGAAAAGTGAAAAATTTCAAGCGCGCGAAAACGCGACGCGTAAGTAGGAATGATGGGATAAAGTCCGTGCGACGCATTTCTGGTTCCCCCTCCCGCCTTGTGAGGTGACCTTGAATTATTAGTCAGGTCAGTCTGGTCCAACTTCCCCTCCCCCTCCCCTCTCTCCCCCCTCCCCTTTCCCTCGGGTCATTGACCTTGCGACAGTTTGGGTCCCCTCCCCCTCCCCAGGTGAATGATCGACGGCATTGGGGCAGTTGGGTCCAATAGTTCACTTGGACATCCTTTCACTTATTTTTGGCGGTCCTTACGTCATCATTGCCATCCCCTACGTCACACTGATGGTGTTAATTAGGTAAATGCCACACGCAGCTCAGTTTCCCTTTATGCCCCGCGACGTCACCGCCTTCCCATGTTGTCGCATGCAATATTAGAATTAATTAAGAGGCTGAAAAAACTTTTGGCTCGTAGAGGTCTCGAACGTGGGCCTCTTAATTCATTAATCAGAGCCTGTGGAACACACAGCGACATAATCAGAGAGGAAATCATTTCCTTCGCGAGTCGCTAAGACGGCACGAATTTCCCATGAAAGGGCTTCAGCGTTTAAGGAATTTGGTGGATTTCCAATCTCTGACACGTTGATTTTCACACAGTCAACGTATTCACAAAAAGCTCTCTCGTGCTTGCTATCGCTCTCACTGTGATATGCATTGAAAACAGCATCAACGTATGCACTTAGAAGTCTTAGAGTGTAGGAAGACCATGCGTTCCGCTCTTCCCATCGTATTTTAATACAATCAGCATAGGCCATCAATCCATCCCATGAGGACTTTGCTAGGTAAACACTGGTTTGTTCATTATTGTCTTTCTTGTCCTCCAAGATGAGGGATTTTGTGTCGTATATGCGTTTAAATTTTAAAACACAATTCCCTATAGGGACACTATGCGGTACCACATCGCTATGAAAATATGAATTTATCAGTTTCTCAGTTTTCATTAACTCACACCAGCCCAAATAGTCCAACACGACAGAGCAGCGTCCGACTTTGCTCAGCGCTATGAAGGGGTTGCACTTGTTTTTCAAATCAAGGCCGATTGTCACTCGCTTTGTATCGCTGTAATTCACTTTATAACCACATTCAAGTATCCCGAGGTGTTGAGGTTTTCGAGTCAGCGGCAGCATGGGCTCACACGCGGGTTGTTCCACCTCTTCAATCTCCGGCATGTTGGGCGGCTCGTAAGATGGACGGGTGTAACGTCGGCTGTGGGGTGGCCGGAGCGAATATGGTCGTGAACGCCGACGACGGGGTGATCCTTGCACTTCACCTCTCCCAGGCATCCGGAAGGAACCTCTAGGTGTTTCCATGGCTATGGGATTACTGCTGAAGGTTTTTTCAGTACTGGGCTCTTCCTGTTTTCCCCAGGAAGGGGTAAAGAGGTAGAGAAAGAGAAGAAGCGGGGAGGGGATGAAAAGATGCCTCTTCGCACTCGTATAAGGTGAAGTTACTGTCGCGGCCCTCCCGATCTGCCCGTAGAATAGAGGATTGCCATTTCATATCGTCATTTATTGGTACCAAATTCCAGACGGAGACCAGATTTACAGGAATTATTGCATAGGAAAACTTAGTTAAGGGATTACTTGCTTCTTTCTATGAAAATAATTCTGTAATTCAAAATTATTTTTCGTAATATTGGGCTCAGGAATTTATCACATGTTACGCACACATCTACATTCAGGGTAATCCAGGAGTCTGGTTTTATCGCACTCAAACGTATCCGAGAAATTTTGATTTATTTCGGCATTGTCACCGAGAGCATCACACGTAATATTCCTAGCACAATTATTACAGAGACTACACTCACACAGTTATTACTGGGAAATGATTCTGAAAGCTCAAATGAGGGTAGAAGACTAGCTAGGCTGCCGGCACTCATTCCGAGAAAAATGCCTCAGCTCATGGAGCAGTGCTGACAATTTCTGTTTCCGCCGCACAGTTGATATCCTCCGTAATAGTTGGAATCGTAAGCCCTTCGTGATCCTGTGACCAGAAGCCAAATGGAAATTCCCTGCCTGTCATACCGGGCGTTAACCAATGTACCTCATTTTTAGCTGGGGCTATTAAATCGCCATATCCAAGTTGTCATTATCCCTGCGATAACGGTCGACTATCAGAATCTGAAATGAAGGCACATAAATTTTAAACTCAGGACTTGCGGGAGTGAATGAACATCAGAAACGAAGATTTATGAGAAACACTGATTGGAAGAAAAGAAACGACAGAATGCTAACCTCACGTTACTTCTCCGCAAAGGGGTAAGTCTCTGATTGGCTTCTATTCTTTGCAGTAAATGGTGATCTTTCATCTACATCTACCAATTACCCTGCAAGCCACCTCTAGGGTGTTTGGCAGGGGGTGATCAATCACCAGCATGCAGCATGCATTTGGACTCCATCTTTGTGTGTCATAGATGGATATTTTCCGACCAGCGAGCGAGCGTCAAGTGAGACGTGTCCCATTGTCCATTCTCCAGAGGAAGGGGGAGGGCGTACCAAAACACGATAGTGGGGGAAATAAAACTGAGGGGCATCGCCATATGACGAGTGATCATTCATTAGTGACCAAGACCTACCAGCCTTGCAAACGCTTTGCAAACACGGGAGGGGTAGGGTAAGGTTTCGTCTCGTCGCAGTAGTGAGAAAAGATTATTGTTTCGCTCTACCGCTCGGAATTCGCATGTCTCTCCCAAGCAGCGTAAAACAACTGAGGATAATACGTAGTGCACTTCGCCATGGAAAATCGTACGCAATGGATTGAAACGCTAGGAATGCGAACGAGTAAATATCGCACCACTATGGAGATGTTTGATTTCGCACCACCACGATTTGAATTCATAAGGGGGGAATGTATGAAATCCACGATTAGTGGCGGTAGTATAATTCTCCTTAGCGAGAAGCTACTATAATTTCTGCATTGCTATTTTCTGTTAGAGATTTACGAGTATCTTTGAGACGGTAATGGCTAACGTAAATAATTTTGTGTTACATTAGTGTGTCATAATATTGAAAAATGGGAAAATATCGATTACAAGTATAACAATGTATTAAAATGGCTCATTCGAGGAATTTTTTATCATCTTTAAAGTCACTACTACCTGACGTAATATTACTGACTACTAATACCCCCCTCCATCTCACCCTCGGTTCTCTGGATTTAAATAGGCGGAGTCATTATTTCCGCTAAATATTAGGTGCATTGACATTACAATTTTGTCAAGTTCCGGCCTTTTAGCACTATTCCATCAAAACTTATTCCTCAATATTTATTTACGTGTTTATCAATTCAAAACTCTTCCCTTTCTCCTCGTCTCTCCGTTCAAAATTCGCGATTATCGGTTGGTGAGGTAATTTTGTCTCCTCAACTTCGCTTCTCTGCGCCTCCCCCTTCATGGGACTGCAGTCAAGCTATTATAAGACGTCGGTCCTCCGCTAATTAGGCAACGGTAGACCCTCTTCAAGTCTCTTTCATACCCGATGGTCAAACTCGGGTGGTTTCACCATGTGCTGGTTCTCTGCTGCCAATACGTGTTGTCAACCTTAGCGTCTCAAGGTGTATTCGCAATAATCCTGTAACTCATGTTTTCGGCGCCATCATCCTACTCTTGGTCAATGCGACAAGTTCGCTTACACGCTACACTTTTTTTCCCGTAAACACTTTTCGTTTTCTGCTAGAAACTTTCGTGGCATCGTAACAGTGCGATGTGTATACGTCGCCGTTAACTGTATGCAGTGTTTCCTCGGGAGCAGAAATAAGCATGTTAATCGGAAAAATTCCTCACTTGTGTGGCTTGGTTCCACTTAACGCGAAAATAGCGCGCGTTTTTCGCCAACCGAAACGAAGTTTAACGCTTATTCGCAAATTTTAAATTCGATAACCTTAATATGATCCCAAAATTCTGCCTCGCGGTAGCGGGTAAGAAGATTTTTTTTTATTTGCGTCACTTCACCGACGACTTTTGGTTTCAATGGCGTTCAGCAATTTGTTACTGAAAGGATTCATAAGTAAAGTATAAAGTAAGCACCACTTCCTAAATCCAAAGTTTTCATTGGAGGAATACATGATAGATTCATCGAATCACTTGAGCATACATTTCTGCCTTGTGTTTCCAGAATTTAGCAAATGATGACGTAGATTCAGTTGAGTTCAAAAGGCATCAAATCGTTCTATCAGCATCAACAAATTTCACTGAGGATATGGCCCGGCGCCATCGAAGTTATTATTAATGCATATTTTATGCGACGTATCACAGTCTCTATTAAACACTGAGTATCCATCTAATTTTAAAATAGTGATGCGCTTTTTCTTTTCTCCTTTTGAACACGGATTTATTTTACGAGACGTGTATGATTATTGTTACTCACCATGCCAATGATTTCTTTTACTAGCTAATAGTTTTATTCACATGGTAGCACGTTCGTGTCCTTAGCATTCTCATAGTTTCTGGTCTGACCGTGTGCCGTTGTCCTATGTGCATGGCCTGTGCTCGGCAAGCGAACGCGTTTCTGATTAAGGCTAGATGGAGTGCTGCGTGCCTGGTGTGGAATCACCCGTTCTACGCACCCTGATGGCGACTTGCAGACACCTCGTATAGATAGACGTTTGAATAACTTCTGATATATTAATACGCAGTCATCATCATTTACTCGGTTCGTAATTGTGATTTAGAGAGGTCTTATACAGATAGTGAAAATTTCGTGTTTTCGTGCCAAGTTTCTATGTCGAGTGAAATTTTTGAAGTGTGAGATACCGAAAATTCTTGATGTCAAAGGGAAGTATGTATAATGACTTCTAATTTTTTGTGCTCATCAATGGAATTTCGTTTTTAACTAAACTCGAGAAGGATCTTATTTTTAGTGGAAATATCGTGCTTTTCAATGCGACGGTTCTATGCTGAATGAACTTTTTGAGCCGTACATCATTGAAATTCTCTGAAACTCTCACTGGAAGAAAGTTCAAGTAACTTCAAATATATTACGTGCTCGTAATTGAAAGCTGGTGAGCTGGTATATTTTAGAGAGTTCTAACTTCGGTGGAAATTTCTTGTGTTTGTTGTGCGTTGGTTGAGTATTAGCGAAAGTTGTGAAGAATGAGATTATGAAAACTCGTTGAAGAATGTTTGAATAACTTTTATTATATTACGTGGTCATCAAGGAAATTTGTGTGCACTTAAAATGTGGAGGTGTGATTTCGGAGGAAGCAGTGTTTTTCCCTGCAAGGTAGAATGCCAAGCGAAATTCTTGAAGATCGAAATTATTGAAAACGAAGATTTCAAAGCGAATGATGTTTCAGTAATTTACGGCATATTAAGTGCTCATCAATGAAATTTCTCGTGTAATTTTAATTTAATGAACTCTTACTTCTCTGGATTTTTTCGTGCTTTTCTCACGCGTAGGATGATTGCTAAACGACAGTTTTCAAATATGAGTTCATTTAATTTACTATTGATTTCCTCAGGAGTAATTTTCTTAGCACTTCAAGCATATTACGTGCTCATCCATGAAATTTTGTAATTATAATGTGCAGAGTTTTCACTACAGTGGAAACACCGTGTTTCCATGCGTAGGTTCTATGCTAAGAAAAATTGTTGAAACGTGAGATTATTTAAATTTAAATATTTTTTAACGCTTTTAATGGGAAGGATACTTGAATGAATTATTTGTATTTATTATTATTGTATTATGTGTATTTATTACTATTATTGTATTATGTGTAATAGTCATTTCAAATTTGGTAACTCTAATTTAGAGAGTTCTGACTTCCGTGGAATTTTTTCTGTTTCTGTGCGAAGGTTCGACGTTCAGTGGCATTTTGAAGCATGAGATTACAATTTCTTATATTTAAAATAACTCAAATCAAATATACGGGCTCACTAACAAAATCTGGTGTGTAATAATAATTCATAGTTCTTATTTCGGTGGGAAAAATCTTGCATTCCCGTTGGAACGTACTATGTTAAGTAAAATTGTTGAAGCGTGGGATTGTTAAATATTTTCATTTCCACGGGAATAATGTTAGATTAACTCTTAGCATGTAACGTTGTTATAAATTATTTTTATGCAATCGTAATCTAGGTTGTTTTAAGTTCGGTAGAAAGTTCGTGTTTATAGCACAAACGTTTATGCCAAATAAAATTTGTGAGGGGTGAGATTGTTAAAATTCCTGATTCTACGATTAAAGTGTTTAAAAAAATTATAACATGCTTTGAGCAAACCAATGAAAACTGCCGTTAATAAGATTTTAGTGAAAGAGATATTCTAACGCTGGTTGAAAATTCTAGCGATTTCTTACGATTTCTTGGTGCTAATTATTACTATTATTTTTTTTATGCGGGAGTTTATAAAAATTCTTATTGCCCCCGCATGTTGAATACTGTAAGAACTTCTAACATATCAAATTCTCCTCAAAGAAATTTCGCGTTTGACCAAGGTCTAGAGTGTTCATAACCAACCATCGAATCAGCCACAGGGTATTATATACCGGTGCTTTATGCATTCCCTTATCCTTATCAAGTTTACAGGATTTTGTTGTTGAATAATGATATCATCAGCTGAAATATGATCGTAGGAACATTCCCTCAACATCCAGGCACTCTCCCCCCGTATTGTTTTATTTAGATGCAGTGCCTGGCTGTTGAGGGAATGTTCCTACGATCATATTTCAGCTGATGATATCATTATTCAACAACAAAATCCTGTAAACTTGATAAGGATAAGGGAATGCATAAAGCACCGGTATATAATACCCTGTGGCTGATTCGATGGTTGGTTATGAACACTCTAGACCTTGGTCAAACGCGAAATTTCTTTGAGGAGAATTTGATATGTTAGAAGTTCTTACAGTATTCAACATGCGGGGGCAATAAGAATTTTTATAAACTCCCGCATAAAAAAAATAATAGTAATAATTAGCACCAAGAAATCGTAAGAAATCGCTAGAATTTTCAACCAGCGTTAGAATATCTCTTTCACTAAAATCTTATTAACGGCAGTTTTCATTGGTTTGCTCAAAGCATGTTATAATTTTTTAAACACTTTAATCGTAGAATCAGGAATTTTAACAATCTCACCCCTCACAAATTTTATTTGGCATAAACGTTTGTGCTATAAACACGAACTTTCTACCGAACTTAAAACAACCTAGATTACGATTGCATAAAAATAATTTATAACAACGTTACATGCTAAGAGTTAATCTAACATTATTCCCGTGGAAATGAAAATATTTAACAATCCCACGCTTCAACAATTTTACTTAACATAGTACGTTCCAACGGGAATGCAAGATTTTTCCCACCGAAATAAGAACTATGAATTATTATTACACACCAGATTTTGTTAGTGAGCCCGTATATTTGATTTGAGTTATTTTAAATATAAGAAATTGTAATCTCATGCTTCAAAATGCCACTGAACGTCGAACCTTCGCACAGAAACAGAAAAAATTCCACGGAAGTCAGAACTCTCTAAATTAGAGTTACCAAATTTGAAATGACTATTACACATAATACAATAATAGTAATAAATACACATAATACAATAATAATAAATACAAATAATTCATTCAAGTATCCTTCCCATTAAAAGCGTTAAAAAATATTTAAATTTAAATAATCTCACGTTTCAACAATTTTTCTTAGCATAGAACCTACGCATGGAAACACGGTGTTTCCACTGTAGTGAAAACTCTGCACATTATAATTACAAAATTTCATGGATGAGCACGTAATATGCTTGAAGTGCTAAGAAAATTACTCCTGAGGAAATCAATAGTAAATTAAATGAACTCATATTTGAAAACTGTCGTTTAGCAATCATCCTACGCGTGAGAAAAGCACGAAAAAATCCAGAGAAGTAAGAGTTCATTAAATTAAAATTACACGAGAAATTTCATTGATGAGCACTTAATATGCCGTAAATTACTGAAACATCATTCGCTTTGAAATCTTCGTTTTCAATAATTTCGATCTTCAAGAATTTCGCTTGGCATTCTACCTTGCAGGGAAAAACACTGCTTCCTCCGAAATCACACCTCCACATTTTAAGTGCACACAAATTTCCTTGATGACCACGTAATATAATAAAAGTTATTCAAACATTCTTCAACGAGTTTTCATAATCTCATTCTTCACAACTTTCGCTAATACTCAACCAACGCACAACAAACACAAGAAATTTCCACCGAAGTTAGAACTCTCTAAAATATACCAGCTCACCAGCTTTCAATTACGAGCACGTAATATATTTGAAGTTACTTGAACTTTCTTCCAGTGAGAGTTTCAGAGAATTTCAATGATGTACGGCTCAAAAAGTTCATTCAGCATAGAACCGTCGCATTGAAAAGCACGATATTTCCACTAAAAATAAGATCCTTCTCGAGTTTAGTTAAAAACGAAATTCCATTGATGAGCACAAAAAATTAGAAGTCATTATACATACTTCCCTTTGACATCAAGAATTTTCGGTATCTCACACTTCAAAAATTTCACTCGACATAGAAACTTGGCACGAAAACACGAAATTTTCACTATCTGTATAAGACCTCTCTAAATCACAATTACGAACCGAGTAAATGATGATGACTGCGTATTAATATATCAGAAGTTATTCAAACGTCTATCTATACGAGGTGTCTGCAAGTCGCCATCAGGGTGCGTAGAACGGGTGATTCCACACCAGGCACGCAGCACTCCATCTAGCCTTAATCAGAAACGCGTTCGCTTGCCGAGCACAGGCCATGCACATAGGACAACGGCACACGGTCAGACCAGAAACTATGAGAATGCTAAGGACACGAACGTGCTACCATGTGAATAAAACTATTAGCTAGTAAAAGAAATCATTGGCATGGTGAGTAACAATAATCATACACGTCTCGTAAAATAAATCCGTGTTCAAAAGGAGAAAAGAAAAAGCGCATCACTATTTTAAAATTAGATGGATACTCAGTGTTTAATAGAGACTGTGATACGTCGCATAAAATATGCATTAATAATAACTTCGATGGCGCCGGGCCATATCCTCAGTGAAATTTGTTGATGCTGATAGAACGATTTGATGCCTTTTGAACTCAACTGAATCTACGTCATCATTTGCTAAATTCTGGAAACACAAGGCAGAAATGTATGCTCAAGTGATTCGATGAATCTATCATGTATTCCTCCAATGAAAACTTTGGATTTAGGAAGTGGTGCTTACTTTATACTTTACTTATGAATCCTTTCAGTAACAAATTGCTGAACGCCATTGAAACCAAAAGTCGTCGGTGAAGTGACGCAAATAAAAAAAAATCTTCTTACCCGCTACCGCGAGGCAGAATTTTGGGATCATATTAAGGTTATCGAATTTAAAATTTGCGAATAAGCGTTAAACTTCGTTTCGGTTGGCGAAAAACGCGCGCTATTTTCGCGTTAAGTGGAACCAAGCCACACAAGTGAGGAATTTTTCCGATTAACATGCTTATTTCTGCTCCCGAGGAAACACTGCATACAGTTAACGGCGACGTATACACATCGCACTGTTACGATGCCACGAAAGTTTCTAGCAGAAAACGAAAAGTGTTTACGGGAAAAAAAGTGTAGCGTGTAAGCGAACTTGTCGCATTGACCAAGAGTAGGATGATGGCGCCGAAAACATGAGTTACAGGATTATTGCGAATACACCTTGAGACGCTAAGGTTGACAACACGTATTGGCAGCAGAGAACCAGCACATGGTGAAACCACCCGAGTTTGACCATCGGGTATGAAAGAGACTTGAAGAGGGTCTACCGTTGCCTAATTAGCGGAGGACCGACGTCTTATAATAGCTTGACTGCAGTCCCATGAAGGGGGAGGCGCAGAGAAGCGAAGTTGAGGAGACAAAATTACCTCACCAACCGATAATCGCGAATTTTGAACGGAGAGACGAGGAGAAAGGGAAGAGTTTTGAATTGATAAACACGTAAATAAATATTGAGGAATAAGTTTTGATGGAATAGTGCTAAAAGGCCGGAACTTGACAAAATTGTAATGTCAATGCACCTAATATTTAGCGGAAATAATGACTCCGCCTATTTAAATCCAGAGAACCGAGGGTGAGATGGAGGGGGGTATTAGTAGTCAGTAATATTACGTCAGGTAGTAGTGACTTTAAAGATGATAAAAAATTCCTCGAATGAGCCATTTTAATACATTGTTATACTTGTAATCGATATTTTCCCATTTTTCAATATTATGACACACTAATGTAACACAAAATTATTTACGTTAGCCATTACCGTCTCAAAGATACTCGTAAATCTCTAACAGAAAATAGCAATGCAGAAATTATAGTAGCTTCTCGCTAAGGAGAATTATACTACCGCCACTAATCGTGGATTTCATACATTCCCCCCTTATGAATTCAAATCGTGGTGGTGCGAAATCAAACATCTCCATAGTGGTGCGATATTTACTCGTTCGCATTCCTAGCGTTTCAATCCATTGCGTACGATTTTCCATGGCGAAGTGCACTACGTATTATCCTCAGTTGTTTTACGCTGCTTGGGAGAGACATGCGAATTCCGAGCGGTAGAGCGAAACAATAATCTTTTCTCACTACTGCGACGAGACGAAACCTTACCCTACCCCTCCCGTGTTTGCAAAGCGTTTGCAAGGCTGGTAGGTCTTGGTCACTAATGAATGATCACTCGTCATATGGCGATGCCCCTCAGTTTTATTTCCCCCACTATCGTGTTTTGGTACGCCCTCCCCCTTCCTCTGGAGAATGGACAATGGGACACGTCTCACTTGACGCTCGCTCGCTGGTCGGAAAATATCCATCTATGACACACAAAGATGGAGTCCAAATGCATGCTGCATGCTGGTGATTGATCACCCCCTGCCAAACACCCTAGAGGTGGCTTGCAGGGTAATTGGTAGATGTAGATGAAAGATCACCATTTACTGCAAAGAATAGAAGCCAATCAGAGACTTACCCCTTTGCGGAGAAGTAACGTGAGGTTAGCATTCTGTCGTTTCTTTTCTTCCAATCAGTGTTTCTCATAAATCTTCGTTTCTGATGTTCATTCACTCCCGCAAGTCCTGAGTTTAAAATTTATGTGCCTTCATTTCAGATTCTGATAGTCGACCGTTATCGCAGGGATAATGACAACTTGGATATGGCGATTTAATAGCCCCAGCTAAAAATGAGGTACATTGGTTAACGCCCGGTATGACAGGCAGGGAATTTCCATTTGGCTTCTGGTCACAGGATCACGAAGGGCTTACGATTCCAACTATTACGGAGGATATCAACTGTGCGGCGGAAACAGAAATTGTCAGCACTGCTCCATGAGCTGAGGCATTTTTCTCGGAATGAGTGCCGGCAGCCTAGCTAGTCTTCTACCCTCATTTGAGCTTTCAGAATCATTTCCCAGTAATAACTGTGTGAGTGTAGTCTCTGTAATAATTGTGCTAGGAATATTACGTGTGATGCTCTCGGTGACAATGCCGAAATAAATCAAAATTTCTCGGATACGTTTGAGTGCGATAAAACCAGACTCCTGGATTACCCTGAATGTAGATGTGTGCGTAACATGTGATAAATTCCTGAGCCCAATATTACGAAAAATAATTTTGAATTACAGAATTATTTTCATAGAAAGAAGCAAGTAATCCCTTAACTAAGTTTTCCTATGCAATAATTCCTGTAAATCTGGTCTCCGTCTGGAATTTGGTACCAATAAATGACGATATGAAATGGCAATCCTCTATTCTACGGGCAGATCGGGAGGGCCGCGACAGTAACTTCACCTTATACGAGTGCGAAGAGGCATCTTTTCATCCCCTCCCCGCTTCTTCTCTTTCTCTACCTCTTTACCCCTTCCTGGGGAAAACAGGAAGAGCCCAGTACTGAAAAAACCTTCAGCAGTAATCCCATAGCCATGGAAACACCTAGAGGTTCCTTCCGGATGCCTGGGAGAGGTGAAGTGCAAGGATCACCCCGTCGTCGGCGTTCACGACCATATTCGCTCCGGCCACCCCACAGCCGACGTTACACCCGTCCATCTTACGAGCCGCCCAACATGCCGGAGATTGAAGAGGTGGAACAACCCGCGTGTGAGCCCATGCTGCCGCTGACTCGAAAACCTCAACACCTCGGGATACTTGAATGTGGTTATAAAGTGAATTACAGCGATACAAAGCGAGTGACAATCGGCCTTGATTTGAAAAACAAGTGCAACCCCTTCATAGCGCTGAGCAAAGTCGGACGCTGCTCTGTCGTGTTGGACTATTTGGGCTGGTGTGAGTTAATGAAAACTGAGAAACTGATAAATTCATATTTTCATAGCGATGTGGTACCGCATAGTGTCCCTATAGGGAATTGTGTTTTAAAATTTAAACGCATATACGACACAAAATCCCTCATCTTGGAGGACAAGAAAGACAATAATGAACAAACCAGTGTTTACCTAGCAAAGTCCTCATGGGATGGATTGATGGCCTATGCTGATTGTATTAAAATACGATGGGAAGAGCGGAACGCATGGTCTTCCTACACTCTAAGACTTCTAAGTGCATACGTTGATGCTGTTTTCAATGCATATCACAGTGAGAGCGATAGCAAGCACGAGAGAGCTTTTTGTGAATACGTTGACTGTGTGAAAATCAACGTGTCAGAGATTGGAAATCCACCAAATTCCTTAAACGCTGAAGCCCTTTCATGGGAAATTCGTGCCGTCTTAGCGACTCGCGAAGGAAATGATTTCCTCTCTGATTATGTCGCTGTGTGTTCCACAGGCTCTGATTAATGAATTAAGAGGCCCACGTTCGAGACCTCTACGAGCCAAAAGTTTTTTCAGCCTCTTAATTAATTCTAATATTGCATGCGACAACATGGGAAGGCGGTGACGTCGCGGGGCATAAAGGGAAACTGAGCTGCGTGTGGCATTTACCTAATTAACACCATCAGTGTGACGTAGGGGATGGCAATGATGACGTAAGGACCGCCAAAAATAAGTGAAAGGATGTCCAAGTGAACTATTGGACCCAACTGCCCCAATGCCGTCGATCATTCACCTGGGGAGGGGGAGGGGACCCAAACTGTCGCAAGGTCAATGACCCGAGGGAAAGGGGAGGGGGGAGAGAGGGGAGGGGGAGGGGAAGTTGGACCAGACTGACCTGACTAATAATCCTTGATCGAGGCTCTGAGCGCTGATAGGACGCAGGATGCTAGCGGGTAGCTTAGTACCTTGCTGGCTGGTAGCGCTTGGCATAAAAAAGGTTTATTAATACCTTATCAAACGAAGAAAACTTTCCGTCCTTAGCCAGTTTTAATAGGTGATTATTAAGACGCGTTTCCCTGAGCTCTGTGCCTCATGCATGCATTGGTAACCTCAGACGACGTATAACTCCTATCCTCTCGTGTAGAAACTAGGTCCCTGTGACGTCACGTGGTGTGGAATCGCATGGGCGCCAATGTGGCCTTTTTCAAATGAGGATAAAATTTGACCCTTGCCATTCGTCTAAACCGGTATTTCAAAAACCAAATAATTTGTGTATTATGAATACACTAATGGTGGGTAACGAATCGCAATCAATGCCTTTAGTTTTCTTTGATGAAGGAAACTACCCTATTGGATGTTGCCGCCAATACTTCCAAATTTGCCTTTGTCCTTAAGCTCATCGCCCGTTTGAAAACGCTTTCTTCCTAACTTCATCTTCATTTCAGCGTAAAGTTGGAAGTCCCCCGGCACTAGGTCGGCATTGCACGACGGGTGATCGAAAATGTTCCATTGAAATTGCTCAAGGAGCAGTTTGACTGCATCAGAGCTGAGATGACGGGCGTTGGCATGAATCAGAACACTTCCACAAGTCAGCACGCCTCTTCTTTTGTTTTGAATGGGAATGGATGTTATGTTTCATTCTCTAGCCACAGTGCATTAAAAATTTTCTCTTTTATCGGCGTACAGATCAAGACATGTCAATGCTGAAGCCATTCGACGAGTTTTCTGGCTGTCGCTCCGCAGTGCACACTCGGCGGGAGAATCAATTGAGGCAGATTGCCACTAACTTGAAACTATCCACTTACGGTCAGAAACTACTTGAATGTGGTGCGGATGACGCGCAGTTGCCTTATCCGTATAGTACCCGCCTTAGCTTTTTGCTGAGCTATCGGAGGATGAAAATAATCACCCTTGTAGTTTCATATCTTAGAAATTACCTGAGGTTTGATTGCGCTGACGATTTACTTTTAGATTTAACCTGCCCTCCGGTCTCTCTGAAAGCCATTTTGTGTGGTAACTGGTACATCAAAAGGCATCCGGCTCTGGTGTCTTCTGGATCCCTCTCCGCTTAGATCTTTCTACAAAGGTGCCGTCGATAATTTTTGACATCCATTTTTTTTTAAAGGACATGCTATCTGTGTTTGGCTCTCGAGACACTTAAGGTGTGGCTGCGGATAGAGAGGATTTCTAGATATCAAGGAAGATGGAGTGGGATTCATGATAGCAGGAGATTCATGAAAGGCAAAAAAAATGAGTGAAGTGAAAAACGATAGTTCTTCGATGTCAGAGTAGAAGGCAGAAGAGTTCTTGTCAAAGGCGGGAATGGATGAAAAAGGTAGGGAATTTAGGACAACGAAAAAGAGTATGAGAAGTTATGCGGATCCTTGTAATCCTTGAATTTAGAATAGAATAGAATATGAAATTTATTATTCCGGGACAAGTTTGTCCCTTAGGAACTTATATGGTTATAAATATCATAGTCAGATATATTACTAGAATAAGTAGATTTACATTATACATCGATTTCACAGAATGCGTCTAAATATATGACAGAGTAGAACAAAAAAAATACATATGTATATATAATTAACAGCAAGACAAACGTATGAAGTCATAAATATATCCGATTTTTTTGGATGCGACTAAATATGTGACAGGGTAGAACAAAAAAAAAAACAAAGTGAATTTAGGCATTATATTTAGGCAAATTTAGTATTAGGTACCTTTTCCAATGTTAAAATTATCCCCAGGATGATTTCTACCGGGTATCTAAGTGCTGGAATTATCCTTTTAGCTGATATTTATCGGAGACTGGAGAAAATGTTATTTTAGTTTTTTTATATTTATGTATTTTCTATATTCGGTGGTAGGATATCAATGTAAAGAATTATATGTTGTTGATGATAAAGCGTAATGAAAAGGTAAAATAAAATTATTTAGAAACATCATATGGAATACAATTCATTATGAGAAATTCGCTTACCCTTCTCATTGTCAGCTCAGGAAAACCCAAAAATCGATATGCTTAGTACTATGGCCACATCCCGTAAAAGACAACTCCATTGATAACTGCATCAGGAAAACGAATGAAATCTTTTAAAAATTTACTTCAAATGCTTCAGTTACGCCTCCTTTTTTAATAAATTTCCTAATCTGCATTTGTGGACATTTTATTAACCCTATCTAACCCAGAGCTGCTTCTGGGAGAAATTAAATTTCAAGACTTCTCATTTTTAAAGACACAAAATTTTCTGCTCGATCATATTTATTGTGGCCATTGCATTGGCCATATTTCGTCATTAAACTTTACAGCACAAAAAAGGACGTAGTTTTAAATCTACTGAATAGAGATGGAAATGTTTGAATTTTTTTATAACTCAGAAGCAGCATACAGTTTAAATGGGTTAAACTGATTGTATAGTATGAATTTAACAATAAAGCCTTCCGTATTATTGGTGAAATACGTATTGAGAAGTTTTACCGATATTGAAAAGGAAGAAAATCATGTGAAAAATGATTACAAACAAGTGGAAATAACGTAATCATGATGAGATGGAAGGTTTTTAAGAGTAACCAGACGAGGGAAGTTAAGTGCCTTCCGAGAACGCACGCGGCAGATGCTTGCATTCCTGAGGTTGGTTACTGTAAATCAGCGCTACGTTTATTTCGCAAGAGGCAGGAGCGGCGTCTCTCTCTCTCTCTGTCGGCCCCTTCGATTGATATCGATACCCTCCTTCGATCATCTCACTCTCTCTCATCGTCCTCCCCATCCCCGCCGGTGGCGGCGCCACAATCAGATTTTCGGTTGCGTCCACCGGCCGGTGGCAGGGTGGGACGTTGTCGTAGCTCACTCCCTCTTGACTTCCCTTTCGGTCGCCGCCGAGGTGTTCGTGTCGGCGCCTCTCAAAAGAACCGCCGTCGTGTGTGTGTGCTGGAGGAGTAACCGGAGTCGAGGGTCCGGCCTTCCTTCATTAGCGGCTGCCGCACCAGAGAAACGGAAGGGAGAATGGGCAAGGTGGTCTTGGCAGGTCCCAATGGGTAGCAAGCAACGCACTCAACACGTATGAGGAGGCTTCTTCGATGCACAAATTCTGTCATTATCATTAATATTATCGGTAATCTACTGGTTTAGGTGTTGCGTATTAAAATAAAATGCAGTTGGATGTTTCCACATAGCCAAGGGCCTAGCTTCCCTTCATTAGCGGCAGCCGCTACACAGAGATGGACGGAAGAGTGGGCAAGGTGGTCTTGGCAGATCCCAGTGGGTAACAAACAACCCACTCAACTCACTTAAACTCGGATGGGAATCTCTGTCAGACCGTAGACTGAAAAATAGACTAAACCTTACAGTTAAATTCAAGATATTTGTATTCTCCAATGAAGTTAACCATATCTTACGAACGCCAACAAACTGCGGTGGATAGGATCACAGAAATAAAATAAAAGATATAAACTGTAGAACAAATCGATTCATAATGTCGTTTTTTCCACGATCATTAAAAGACTACAGCGGCATCGTTAGAACTCACAAATAGATTACATGACCTGTAGTGTAGCCTACTAACTTGTGTATAATTTAATGCATGTTTCTGAATTTTTTTATTTTTTCTAACAGCATGTTTTGTGTGTTCTAGCTTTATTGGCAGATAGCTTAATGAGTAATTGGCAAGTTTTGCCTTTGCATGAATGTCGTATTTTTTTATACGTCGTATTTCTTTGTCGAATGAAGTATTGTTTGCAAGTGTGGGTAGCGTTTTTTTTTTACTGTGTGGTGTGCATGTGGGAATCCTATTTCTTGCTGCATGCTGTTGATTGATCATCCCCTGCCAAACACCCTAGAGGTGGCTCGCCGTGTGGTGGGGTAGTCAGGAATTTCGTTCGGCGGGTGGTCCAAAACCAGATTGGAAAATTTTTAAAAAATCAGGGTACTAATTAGAGGGTTTTAAACTAATTTTTACACTTTTCATAATTGAAACAACTTCATTTGTCAAAGGAATCTTTTGTAAATTCATTTTTTCAATATTTTGTTTTCTTCTATGAAGAAAACAAATTGTGTTTTTATATTTCGGGGGTTGAGGGGTTGTGACCCTCGCAGCTAAGCCATTATGTAGATGTAAATATTTTAATGGGCATGACGAGTTTTTGCCATTATCCGGTAGAAGGCTAACGCTGGTTATTGTAAATCAGCGTATGAGATGCAGAATTTCAGTTTTTCCCAGCGTATATTTTGAAATATTAATTATATCGTATTTTCTACCGGGTGTGGTTTTGGGTGATTGGTCCCAAAGTTTTGAAGGCTGAATCTGCCATCGTCTACAGGGGTAAAATGTGGAACCAAAATACCGATAAGTTTTTGGCTACCCCTGAAGACGAAAGCCTACTCAGCCTTCGAAACGTTGGGACCAATGATCTAAAACCACACCCGGTGGGAAACCCAAGAATTATACCTTTAGTGTATCAGGTGATAGCAAATATTGTGAATCAACTCGTACCAAATGATGGCTCTGTGGGCCGAAACACGTCGTATGTATTTAAATAATTATAGAAAAGTGAAACTACCCTCTATTTTAGTATGCCAAACTTCCACTATATTACTACTGAGTCTTGAATTTAATTTGTTGGATTTATTTCAATGTATAATTTTTCACACCGAATATTCTTCTATGACACTTCTTTAACCACATTTCGTTAGAAGACTTGTTTTTTCCTTGGATTCGTGTTGTAAATACCTTGCCAGACATGCTCTGTAAATGAAAATGAAAGCCCTGTACCAACTCGTTCGCCATTGGGGAGCATGTATTTGGGCAGCCAGATTCTGGGCAGCCAACCAAAAGGGAGCATGAATTGGGACATCCTTACTCAGGTGCTATCATTGCTGGGCGTTAGGCCAATAAAAAACAAGAGAAATTTGGAATGATTTGAACAAATGATGAACAAAACCATATTGATAACATGTGCAAGTGGTTTTGAGTTTTGGATGTCGGAGAAGAGTATTTTATCATGATGTTAGTATCTTAGGCAACCTTTTTGTTTTATTAATAGTAAAGTGGGGGTATTCTATTAAATTCGTAGATTTAGTTCAATATTCTTTCTTAAATAGGTTGTAGCTAAGTTTATTTCGAAATTTTAGCGTACATTCCTATCCTTTAGTTTATAATATTTCAATCGTTCTCTCTTCCAAGTACTTTTTAAATATTCTATTTTAGCAATTAATTTCTAGTTTTGTATTTTTAGGCCATGTTTATGTAATCTATTCATACGGCTAGCGGCTAACTTCTTAATTATTTTCTGAATTGTTTTAAAGTTTTCCATATAGATTTTTAGCCAATTTATTTGAACATATTATATATTACGTAGATAAATCAGATTTCGGTATTTTGTAGTTCCTATTATCACTCTAGATTTTAATTTTTGTTACTTTTTCTTACTCCAATTTCGGCCTCTGTCCAATAACGCCGGCATCACTTTTCTAGTTTTAACTATTTTTTCCGTAATTTCTACACTCAATCAACGCTTTTTCATTATTATAAGCAAGACAAAAATTACCAAGTACTCGAATATGTCTCAAATTATCGACACTACTTGCTAACAAATACGTACTTCCCCTTGTTGCCCATCTTCTAATTTCTTCCTGAAGACGCTTCCCACGTTTTGAAACAAGGGAGAAGTGGGGAGAAGGATGCACTCGTCGATGCCCAAATCTGGCAGCCAAGTTGGCTGCCCAAATTCCCTTCCTTATGCTGGCTAACGAGATGGGACTTTCTTCCAAGACGGCGTCATGCCCAAATTCTGGGATTGGCATTGCCAAATGGCGAATTGGACACAGCTTAAGTCTTTTTTTGAAACTTGGGCGTCAATAGAAAACAAGTCAGTGCGACGCCCGAGAAGCGTTTAGCATCCTTTCTCTTCGCTATGAAGTAATGTCTACCCTATCATTGGTCCCACTATCCTACCGTAGGAATTTTCACGATCTTTTCTTCATTTACAATGCCTTAAATGGCAAGTTCCGATCCTCAGAAATACTGCCTTTCTTTTCACTCCACATTCCCACCCGCGCCTTTTGTAATAATCACCTACTACACCAGCCAAAATTCCGTCTTTCTCTCTCTCAGAGATCACTTTTTTTAAAGACTCCCTACCTCTTTCAATACGATTTCGTCTACTCACCCTTCCCTGGATCTTTCAACGCCCATCAGATCATTCAAGAGGCAGCTTCGAAAAGCCATCTTCTGAATCTTTTTTTCCTCATACATCTTTTTTATAGTTTTCTTATAGTTTATATTTATTAAAGCTGCAGATTTTAAGTTGTCTATTCAATGTAAAGGCCATTTTGGCTGTTTTTGCGTGATTCAATTAATAAATTACCGGCTATAGTATCCTCTTCCACCTCAGTCTTCCCCACCCAGTCTTTTTATCTTCCGTGTATTGTTTTGTTTGGAGTTTCCTCTCCTCACCCACCATACTAGTTTCTTTTCCTCTCTGCCTAAAATTTTTATGAAGGAAAAGAGACTGCAGAGAAATTTTCAAATTAATTTGCAATTGATTTCCTTTTCACGCAAACAACATTAACATTGCCAACGATAAACATACGCCATTGTTTTTATTATCAATTTGTAAACTGGCTGGTTGGGGTGAGTTTTGACTCGCCGGTACAGCTTCTGTATAAGCGTCTTCGGCGCTGATATTTAGTGGCTTGCCGTGGTTGTTCAAGTATTAACACAGGAAAGGTTTAGGAAACCAATTTTCAAGAAGATTATGACACCTCTTTATTAGTTTTTAAAATTATTTGCTCGAAAAAATATTTTTATTTTAATTTAATGTCTTATACTTATATGAATTTTCTTGCAAATAAAAAAATATACCTTCGTTTTGAACTAAATTTACTTTTGCTGCTAGGGAGGCTGCCCCCTGCTGCCCCTCGCTGGGTATGCCCATGCTATTATGTGAACACGTTGAGTGCCTGCAGTAAATTCAAAACATCTTATTTAGCGTGCTTACAATTAGGTGCTTCACCCCTGAAAGCGTAGCGCACTATAACGAGATGACTAAAATAAATATGTGGGCAACGATGTCCTTGATGAATAGTGCTGCCTTGTCGTTAGCCTTCTCTGCAAAGAGATTATTAAAGTCTCTGAGGAGGTACATGTAAGCCACCCTTACATCAACTCTGACTCTGTAGTGGGCTGCTTGTGCGTCTCAGTGCGTTGAGTAAATCTAATCTAAGATTGCCTTTATTAGCTCTTGAATTTTGATTAGCTAGGATACAATCACGATGTCAAATGTCGATTTGGTGATCTCTGTCAACTTAAATAATTTTACCTTTTCAAATTATCATTATTTCGTTTTATTGTATGCTATAAGAGAATACTAATTGACTGGGGAGAAAATAATGCGCTACTTTGACTCAACAATATAATCAGACTGCTTGAGCGAACAATGGAACATGTGTACAGTTTAAACTTGAAGACGACGTAAAGTTGTTGAAATTGGTCGTTTTTTTGGTTTTAATTCTTCAATTATCAGGATTTATTAAAAGTAAGTTCAATGATAAATTATCGTATTGTCTTGTTATAGTCTCGTTGATTTGTTTCACTTTCCTAACAAAATTATAAATCCAGGTTTCGAATAGAATTTATTTTCATTCTATTTAGCCGTAGATTTTTCCATTAATTTGTGCGAGTCAGAAAAGATACCGCACCCCCCGAAATGAGTAAAATAAAATATTAGTATACCGTAACTTGAAGAATTATTATTAATCATGCGCGAGTGAATATCCGTGGCATTCGGTCGGTTTTTAAATTTATTTTAAGCATGGAATATCATGGGTGTGTTTATTTAAAATGACTTGAACTAACCTCTATTTGATATTGGCCCGCCCCAAAATATAACCTACTGTTTATGTCACTCATTTGTAGTGTTCGCTAAACCGCTGAGATTGCCTTGATTTCTGAGCAAGCGTATGAGAGGGAGACTGGTGTCCTCAGTAAGTGGCGCCGCTAACGGCCAAAGATCCAAATATTTCGCCTAGACAGGAGTGGATGTCTCGTGCTTGAAGGTTGTTTACAAACCTTTTAGCTCACATCGTTAGTATATTCAGCTCTTTATCATCGGTTCATAATTTGAGATACTGAGACGGAAAACTGCCATTTATTGATAACTATTGTGTGATACACACGTTTTATCCGGCTTTGGATTTTTCCCATTCACGGAAGACAGTCCTGTACTTGGCCACCAAGCACACAAAACGATTAATGCAGAATTTTTACTCTTTGTTTTTGCAAAATTATTTCCCGAGACGCCAGAAAACCTTTATATTCGGGAATTATTCTTTAATTTTCGTGATCAAAATGTCCATGAATTATTTGAAAATTTCCTGTTAATGTCGGGAAATAAATATTATAATTTTAAGTTATTCGTTTCTTTAATGGAAATCAACTTTGAACACAAAGCATTATAATCCGTGGTGTGATGGTGCCGCAAGAGCACGGCACGTTTCGACACTGGTTAACAAAAGATATAATAGTCAAACAACACTTTTATTAATTTTTTGCCTAAAAATTTACATTTATACATTCGTAACCAAAACAAAAATTTACTAATAAAATGTAAATGACTTGTAATAAGAAAAACATTAATATTTCACTTCTAAAAAAGTTGAGGAAAGTGCATTCCTGCACTGATTATAATTGCGCCTCGAACAAGAAAGACCATATATATTTTTTTTTAGTTGGGGAATTTAAAATTTGAAGCTTTTTCCTTTTTATTTTTTAAATCCTAATTGGCTTTAATTCATCAAATTGTCGATGTAAACAAATATTGCACACCCATCCTAAAAATTTGTAAAAATAAGTGCGGAAAACATTTTTTCATGAGTTACCCGCACTAAAAGAGCTCGCGAATCGTGTAAAGAAGCCATAATATATTTCAGAGGAAAGAAATATTTATCTTAAAAACTCTATTAGAAATGCAGCGTAAGAGGGAAAGAAATATTTTGAATAACACTCTACTTTTTATATACCTACTTTGTTTTTTCATGTCACCTTCCCAAAAGCTGACGTAATCGACTTGGTACGTCTGGTCACCCCTCAAAGTTTGCAACGAAGCTAATGCAATTATCACGTACACACTCGGTGCGATAGTATTCTATCATCCCCTGCGGTTTATGTTATTTTGATTGTGATTCGTTGGCAGTTTCTCCGCAGACTTGGCGAGATCTGCAATCTGCCCCGTTGAGGTCACAAGTGTCTTTCGCTTTAGACGAAACATTCCCAGAGATGCTTCCTGAGTCATGCGCCTCGGCGGAAAAGTGCACGAATGGACGGCTGCACGTCGCCAAAGATAACTCGCGACATCAGGAGTCACGCGCCTTGATTCTCTCTCCGTCTGGAATAAGGCCGGCCTCTCCTCCTCCTCCCGCTGCGCGCGGCGTGAGAGACGACTGCGAGTCTCCGTGCCTTATCTGGACCGTGCCACCGATGAGCTACTCACTTCCCTGCTGGGAAGACATATGCGTGTGGAGGATCTCTGTTTGAAGGAATCGATTCGACCCGTGGGGCTGCAGGCATCGAGTGTTTATCGATGGCTAAGCTTTAACCACATGTATCTAAAAAATTGGCTGGTCTGAGTCAATGCTGCTAATACTTTTAATAAAAAATAAAATTCAAGCAAAAAACAACTCTTTGCTTGCAAATTTATGCTTCTTTTTCAGTTTTATGTATTTTTGGTTTTTAGTTTCAATTAAAATTTTATGCAATTAAAAAAATAAATAGTTTTTTTTTCTCTTCTGAAAATTTGCTATTTTTGAGATACGTGTTGTTAGAACCTAGCCATCGATATGCATTTTGAATATTAATATTTTCCCGATTGTTCCGTTGTGCATACATTTTTATTAGCGCTTTCAAGCACGTCAAGGCTCAAATTGCGGCAGTGAAGACAATTGTTTAAAGGCAAGAGTCCGTGATTCAATTCCCGGTACACAATTTTTCCCATGGCAGTTAATGTAAATAAGGGAATCGAATTCTAATTTTTTTAATATTACTTAATCATAATAATTAATTAATGGATGCCTCATAACTTCTACTCTTGTCTGCCTCCTCGTACTAGTCCATATTAACCCTTTGTGGTCCAACGTATCGCTAGCATCAGATCCAACGACAGGTTTCGCTCGGCATCACAAGGAACAGCGATTATACAAGGGCTCAAGGGATAATACATCATTTCAAGAGATATCACTCATTGAAAATTTTCTAAGAAAAACCTCTTTGATAGAACATTGATACTATTAAAATCAGTAGATTTTTACTTTAAACTGTGGAATTTTAACAATAAAATGAGATAAATTTAGAGGGAAACAATCGATCATGTCAATATTTTTCCTAAAAATTATTTTGAAAAAAATAATATAATAAAAACAATTGGAATCGTTAAGGTTTTGATGAGATACCTACCACCCTGTGGCACAGTAAGTATTTTTAGTATTTTTTCTTCATTTTCCAGGAGCCCTTGTAAAGTGACATTGTTACCATGGTTGGAATTAAATCAGATGTCGATGGTTTTCATTAGTACGTGCTATCAACTATCATGATTCATGCGAATATAATTTACTCTTAAGGTTAATAATAGAAATTTAACGCTAGATGAGTACTTCAAAATGCTTAATAGTTTTTTTTTCTCGATAAACTTAATCTGACAACAGTAACTCCAACGCTTTATAACGATTGGTAACGCTTTAATCTCTATACGTCTAGTTTTTTCCTCAGAGCTTTAAACTTACGCAGACACTATTCTGCAGTCAGTTGTAATTTCCGCATGTTTAGTTGAATCGGGAACCGTTATATACATTCTTGATATAAAATACATCGGCTTTACATAATACCGTTATTCCAGCTCCTGCACTCAAGGCTGCATACTCTTAGGGCGTTTTTGAAATCTCGCCCGTTTTAAATTACTGAGGACATGGCCGCCTTACGCATTCCCGATTATAACATTTCAATGGAGGCTAGCACTTTTGTCCTCTCTGTATATACTCTGTGCCATTGGGAAATACATGCGCTGCCCCACCGCCAAATCTATTTCTCTTAAAGCTGTTTTACACGGTACACGGAATGGCGCAATCTGACGTACGTGCGAAGGCGCAATCAATATTGCGTTATGTTAAGCGGTGAATTGCTAGAACGCATGCGAGAATGCGTGGATGCGAGACCGCAAAATAGCCCCTGTTCTAATTTCGTTCATGCATTCGCGCAATTCCACGCCATTTAAAAAATAATTGCAGCTCTAACCTGCGCAATTCCGTGCTCCCTGTAAAACAGCCTTTACGTCTTCTTCCCAATTCAGCGCCCTCTATCTCTTCCTCCCTTTGCCTGTTAAGGGATCTTCCCTCTCTCAGCCATGCATCCACCCCGGGTGGCCGTGCGACCACCTGAACTCAACTCGCCTCGCAAACGATTCCAATCACGCGTCCCCTCTCTCTCCCTACTGGGTTCTCTGCCGCCGCAGTTGAGTGCAGAACAATGGGGTGAGGTTAGCGAGGAGGAAGAATGCTCTCTTTATCTGCTACCTTGGGTCTTTGAGCATTTCCATTCGTCCAAGAGGTATTTTTTATGCTTCTCTGTTTAGTTTTCTTCACTCCGGCATTGCCTTATCCGCCTCGCCTCGGATGCTTCTTCCACCATGTGTTGCTCGCTGTCGTGGACCAGGGCACGACTTTTTTTCCAGTGCGATCGGCTTTCGGTCGATATCTTCTTCATATGCAGGAGAGAATTCTCGTTGAGCGCATGAATCGCATCCCCCTTGAGTGAAGCGGCAAGACACATGGTCTGATGAAGGAGCAAACTTTTATATCATTCGTCGCTCACCTTTTGGCGACTGGGTATGGGTTCCAAACCAGCATTGGTTGATTCAGGGGGGGTATAATCCCTTCCCTAATTTTAACAATTTTTTAAAATTTATATTAGTTTAATAGTTTTTGTATCCTTGTGAAGGAGTACAGGGAGTGTGTATGCAAATGAATGGCTGTAAGTCCCAAAAGTGAGAGAAATTTCAGTTTTATTTACTACAGAGCGCAGCAATCCCTGCAAAACATTTGCACGGGAGATCGTCCCGGGGAATATTCATTACTCCCAGTACCCAGGTGATGACCCAACACCCCAAATTTGATGCTGAATACGCCCCTGCGTCCAAGCTTCTTCCAGTGGTATGTCCGTGTCTATAGACGGATATAGACCCCCCCTAGACGCTTAAAAAATAGGCGAAATGTTTTAGACAAATATTCATTAATTTTATATCTTAATATAAAAGTTATAAATATTTACATACTAATAGCTTTTATATCAAAAGGAGGAGTATATTTCATACAGTAATTGTCGTATGTCGTTTTTAATCTAAATGTGAGATGAGCGTTTGCCTGTCAGTCCATGGTGCCCCCCCAGAAAAATATTCTGGATCCGCCCTCGTCCGTGTCTATGGGTTTTGAGGACTCACAAATTCAGAAATATTATTTTTCAATATGAAATTTTTTATTCAATCCTCTCAGCATCATCAGATATCTTTTTTTAGGCTACAGACGCATGTAGCAAAATTTAGAGAAACGTTATTGAAGTGAAATATCTATGACATCATCATCGTCAGTCAACAATACTAAGATTGGTTTGACACAGCTCTCCACTCCTCCCTCCTATCCGCTAACCTTTTTATAGCGACGTAATAATTCTCTTTTGAATCCTTAATAATCTGTCCATTCGGGGCCGGCCCTTGCCCTATTTCCCTTTCACTTGTCCTCCAACGATAGTATTCATCAGGCCATCATGCCTCAAAATGTAACTAAGTTGTCCCGTCTTCTGCTTAAGGTTTTTAGGAGGCTTCTCTTTTCTCCCTCTCTTCATACAAAGACAGATTTTCTGGTCTTATTTGTGAACTGCCTCGATCAATAACTTATTTTCTTTTATCAATAAACCCTTGTTTCCACTCCTTGATCATGGAATCAATCGCAGCATTATTTATTGTTTGCCAGTTACTGCGTAGATTTTGAGAAAACCGTTACCGTGAAATATGGTGTTTTTTAGTCTAATTTTACTCTCTTGGCATTTTTCTTTGCCACTTATTCATGATAAGTAGATCGTGAGATTATTGAAATGTGTGATACAGGTTTGGAACGTTTAATCCCTAGTTAAAGGATCACCTTTCCTGACCCAATCATCATTTTATTCATAATTTTAAATTTGCAAATTAAAGATCGATCCTAAGTTATTCTGGTCCCGTTACTCAAAGAATTCTCCATCTGTTGTGGGCTCTTCCATTCAGACATAGCGGTGGTATAACCCTTCCTCTTGAATATGCAGAGCCTGTGTTCTTGGATGAGCCATGATATGGACATGCTATCGGCAGTGACCAGGTGCAGGAATGATTTAAAACCCGAGTGAGTGGAATTCTTTGACCTTAGCAAGCTGCTAATAATGACACTGTTTCGTCTTGGTGCAAATCCTGAGTGAGGAACATATTTTGAATTGGCCGTGGCGTGCTTGGAATACGAAATCGTTGTCGGCAGACGTGAGAAAGTGCGAACAACATGATTATTTTTTAAACCTCCCGTAATGGAACCTCTTCATTTGCATGTTCTTCTGATTTCCTTTTATTATCGGTACTGTCACTGTTTACCGAAAGGAACACGTGTTCATCACCATTATCGTCAAGGTAAGTATCTACCTACATCCACTCACACAAGAAGCCGACAGATATTCTCTCAGAAAATAGAATCTGGAATGCTGTTCATTGTATTGAATTTATAACCGCCCTTCTCAGGTTTATTTAAATAAAATGAGTCTACATTAAGAAACTTACTGTAATAGAAATCACAATTATTTTGTATGATATGTGATACGGTTTGTTCGTAGTTATCAATATTATTTAGATTAGAAATTAGAAATTACAGTATTTCCACTAAATTTATTTTAACATGAAACGTTCCGTTTTTGTAAAATATTTTAAAGCGCATCACGTGCAGCCAATTTCTCTCTAAAATAAGCCCAAAGGGAGCTGCATAGAGGAGGCCCATTTCCTTCCCATTGAAGGCTGATTTCTCTTGCATCGGCCTCGGTGGCGGTGGGGTAAAGTCCTCTTATACGAAACCGTAGGTCTCGGGTTCGAATCCCGCCTGGGTAGATGGTCCCTATCCAGGGCATGGATTTTTGTGTCGTGCTTTGTTATTTCCTCCGTTGTAATGGCCTCTATGTGCTGTTTACGGGGGAGTTTAAAAATAAAGAAATATATAAATCGGTTTTCGAAAATGTCCGCGGCGCGGTTTTGAGTGCAACGCGATTCACTTTCTTCCCATATTTTGCAGTAAAATGTTTGTAATTGCGAGGAAAAGTAATTAATTTCATGGCTCGCATAATCGTGAATATAAAATTAGGTTAATCGTACATATAAATCTCGGATCACTATGTCCGTCAGCGACTCGAGTGGCGACTTCAGTAAACCCATTTAAATGCGCGGTGGGTGACAACACATCAAGAGGCCACCTTGAAGATTCCCTTTTGTAATATTAGTGAATATGCCCTGCTGCTAATGGAGAGGTGGCGAGAGGAAGGATGGGATACGAGAGTCTGGTGTGATGAGTGAGTCATGCCGCAGACTTATTCTCTCGCTAATGAATCGCAAAGATTTTCATTCTTCAAGTATCCTCTCATGATTGGCGGTTGTAGCAGCGTCGCGCTTAAATAATTGGTGGGCATGGGACAGCATTTGCTCGGACAAATCGGTCACTCAGGTTGTGCTGCAGTATGGTTCGAAAGGGCGCAGGAAAATCCAAGCTATGATTATTATTATTTATTAGCGTTGGACTTCGTCGTACAGCATCATATTTTGCTAGGAAAATAATCCCTATTAATAATTTCTATAGCTGTAAGTGGCATTGTTCATTTCGGTGGGCTACCCGTATACTTACCCGTAGTTCAAGAAAGTTTGATTTTTACTCCTGCGTGGTATTAGTTAATCGGTGAGAATATTCTACGGTTATCTGATTGTGCAATAATCTTCTTGTCCTTAAAGATTGCATTTGTTTTTACTGTCAAAAACAAGGAAATTTTGTCTCTTGAGAAAGGGGTCCGTGACTTTCGCTGGATCCTGAACAATATTTTAGAAGTAGTCGTTTTTTTTAATTTGATGGAAGATACGAGAATTTTGCGTTATTCATCACATGAAAAATGCTTAGTCGCATCGTATTCGTGAAAATATAATAAATTCAAAACTGAGGGGGGTGGATTTTATTTTCCGCACGGAGGGGTCCGTAATTTTCGTTGTTTTATATTTTTACTTTAATGAACCAAGTTTACAATAGTTTTTGTTTATATCTGACCGCCAGATTATTGGGATTGTTTCATTACCCTCTACTGCTGCTCTTTTATGGAATTTTCAATAGCATCTTTTCCTTATAGCATCTGTTATTCCATCTTAAGTGTTGCAATTATCCTTTTGTATACATACCCTATTTTATATCATTTGCGTTCATATGAAAATATTATATTCATACATTTTTTAACAGGACATGTCTTTGTCGTCATATTTTGGAAATTACATATTCAATTACGTTAATTTCTATTTCATTATATCTCTTTGGGAAAATATTTAATGGATAAAATGAATATAAATATATGTTCATATTGATGAGAAAATCTGATGAAAGTTTCCATTTTTCGAACTTTATAATTTCGGTTGAGATTTATATCGCGAATTTTGACATAGTTATTCATTATTGTTGCATTGTCTCCACCCTAAAAATGCGCTAGCAAGTGGTTGTATACAAATATTTGATAAAGAGTGTTTCCTTTTATTTTGTTTTTGGCTTGGAATGAGTATTGTGTTTTCTCTGGTGGTAATCGGCTCTTGCGTTTATCGGTTGCTCAAGCGCGGTGATTTGACATTTTTCTTGTTTCGGTTCAACGTACATTTTCATTTCCATTAACGGAGGAAAAGAATTACGAGTTTTTTTTTGCAAATGTCATGGTTCGTTGAAATCTTTAAAGAATCGTCTATTTACTTGAAAAATCTTTAAAATCTCTCTGTTTCCGGTATCTTTCTTGTAGAGGAAAGGAGCAATCGCTTCTCCATAGCTAGGTTATTTGTGTGAATTCCAAAACTCGCACGCAGAGAAAAATAAATCTGTGAATTATAATAGGAAATGATACAAGTGAAACTTTAAGCTGATGATCAAGCGAAGAGCTTACTCTCCAGTGATTTTTATGACTATCGCAGTGGACGGCATTATTTCAGCCTGGAGAAAGCACTGATGATAGGGTTCAGGTGGCTTTTTCTATCATTCTTTTTCACCATTGACCTGGTGGAGGAAAAAAATGCAAAGTATCGCAATTGCAGCCCTTTCTAAATGAAACCCGATCTGCGCATTGCAGTTTCCTTCGCTTTTGAAGGTAACTCTTGTTTTATGAGCTCAATTCTGGAGTTAGTTTTAAAGTGAAACGTCTCTACTAGCAGTGTATCACCACCGTTAAGCGCATTCACAACATAGCATAGCGTATCTTGGCGTAACTTTACATGTCATGGACCAGACCTAGAAATGGCACATTTCTACCATGACTTCACAAGTCGTATCCATGGCGAAATGCATTTCGTGGGCGTGCATACTTGGGTCTATCGATATAAAAAAAATATCTTCCCTGCTACTGATTCATTTTAAAAGAAATTTGACCGTTTTTCAGCTAATTGCTATCCTAGGTCAAATCACACCACTTTAAATTGCTGTGTCCTAATGGACGCTCTTTTTGAGGATTCAACACCAAGTTAAGTCAAGTGTCTGTGACAGTGGCTACTTATTTTAAAATATTAGTTGTTGCAGCCTTTATTGCAGCCGTTAGCAGCAGTTATTGCAGCCACCCAGCAGGGGGTGAGAAGCCAAGGGGTACAAGTGATTTTATTTTCTAAACAGAGTTAGGTACAGAAATTGATAGAAAAAATATGTAAAAACTTGGTGGCCTAGGGATACGAGTGAGTTTCGGTTCTGCGCTGACATCTAATGGAAAATCTAATGCACAAGTGAGTATCCAATTGATCTTGTTTGTTTTCTTCAATAAATTTCAATAATTTAATAATAATTTTTATTTTCTAATGGGCCAAGGAAAGAGTGACATGTGCATTGAAAAGTGGGGAAAAACAAAGACGAAATGAGGAAATAAGAAGCAGTAGACGAGGCCATGGCAACAATAGCATCTGTAGCGTGTCAATTATTGTTCATATTGAAGACCTCTGTCCAAATGAAATCGTTACACTTTTTTCATTTGGTCCATTCTTTGGTCATTCTTTTTATTTTTTATTTTGGCCCTTGGCTTCTTATCCCCATATATATTGTTCACATTAAGGCTCAACTTTTTATGCTAAGGTGATAAAATACGCTGCTTGTTTTGCTCATTAAGGGAATAGAAATTTTAACAAAATGATCATTTCAGAGGAGGTATCGATATGGTATGATTAGGGGTATTAACCGAAATTTATATACATGATGATGCGATCAGTCAAATTCACAACTTTTCTATCATATATATATAGATATCTTATCATACATCATTAATATTCTTCGCATTTACGAACATTATAATGCAAAATATTGGAAAAACCTGGGTCACACTGCATCATCACCGCGCCGCGGACATTTTTGAAAGCCGATTAAAATGCACCCAGGTGGCGACAGAAATCAGCCGTATATGGGATGAAATTTGGCCTCCTATATGCGGCCCCCCGTTGCCCGAAACTATTTTCCCGTCGCCCAACCCAAGCAAAGGACGATGTGCCAATGTAGGCCGAATCAATTCGGCTCGCCGTTTCAGCGTCTGAGCGGTGGATTCCACCGGAGCCCTCTTGACCCCAAGTACGTTAGGACCCCGAGGAAGTTCCATCACATCCCTAGCTGCTCCTCACCAGCCTCATCTTTTCGAGGGCTCTCTTTTCCGAGGACCATGCGGAATCGGTTTCTACGCTGTCTCTCGCCGTGCGGTGGAACGCGAGGCGAACGTGCCGTGGCGGAATCCATTAAGTCGTAGGCCTCTTAGCTCAAAGGCGTAACAAAGGATGCCTTTTATACATTTATTTCATCCGTGGCCCATCGTTTGGTTGCGGTTTGGCACGCGCCTTCATGGGCCAATCTGACAAGAGTGGGGCCAAGGCTGGACTTGCTATTAGTGTTTGGAAGTCAAGCGGGAAACGAATCGACACATTCATGTTTTTCATAATGAAAACAGTGTTTACTTTTGTCCCATGATATAATTCGCGGTTGAAATACTTGCTATATTTAATAAGTAATACCAAAATTCTGTAATTAATGCTCTATGTGAGTCCGTTGCTCATTCTGTGATGGCTCTTGTTCGGCGAGAGAGAACTTTTGGAATTAGTGTCCTTTATGTAGCACTATTAGCAAATCTCTTGCAATGATCGTGGGAGAGAAATTACACAAAATAGATTGGAAACATACTGTAAATAGAGTTTGAATGGATGACAGAAAAAACGCAAAACCTTAGTTTGGAAATCCAGTTGAAAATCTCAATTAACTATTGAATTTATTTATGAACTATTTTTGTTATTAACGACTCGTCGTTTCGTTACGCATTAGTAAGTCTTTCTAAGTAACTAGGTTTATTGAGCGGTGACATGTTGGGCCTTTAGGGGCACATTAGCGTTTAACCTTTGGAATTAACCTTTCATTATCACCATATGTAATATCTCCTTATCATTTGTAGATAATCGAACAAAATGCGAACACTCTAATTTAGACGAAATCTTTCAATTAATTCTATTCCCAGGGAGAAAATTATGATACTTGAAAGGAAGAAGTATGATAACATATTCTCCGTTGGCATAGCGAGGGGTTAGTCGGGGGATCCGGACCCCACCCGAAACTAAAAAACACAATTACTTTGGTTCATAAAAGGAAACAAAATATCGAAAAATCATGAATATACGAAATATTTCTTTGAAAAATGGAAGTTTTTCCGATTACGAAACGTATAAAAAAGTTAAAAACCCTCACTTAAGTATCCTGTTTTATAATATTACCCCCCTGGTTTTGGACCCCACCCAGAATAAAATTCCTGGTTACGCCACTGCCTGTAAGAACTTGAGTATCGAATGAAGATTTAAGCTGGGAAAGCAGTGCCGGTGTCGCAAATTAAAGTGTCACACGAAGACTTCTCTTTACGAGTCGCGGCAACCTCAGTGCAAGGAGTGAGGATCACGCATCGTTCGAATGCGTCGCGTGGGGCGCCCTCCCAAGTGCACAGTCGGAGTATCTCTCGCTGGGTGGGTGGGTGGTTCCCACAGTGTGTGAATGGGTGGGCGGTGAGAGCAGGTGGGCCTCACAGACCAATGCATGCGCACACACATGCATCGTGTGGGGGGGGGAATGGGGACCCCCCAAACACCCGTGGCCCCCGTCCCCTCCCTCCGCTCTCTATCGTCCATTTCCGCGCCTTTTGACTTTGCCGCTCCCCCCTCACCCCAAAGCCGCACTGCAGCCTCCGTCATCATCCGTCTCCGTGGCGCGTGAAGCCTTCTTCTTCTTCTCCTTTGGCCCTGTCTCTTTTTCTCGGTCTCCGGAAGGGATCGTTCGTAGTTTAGCAGGCAGCGCCAGGCCTTCCCTTCTCTTGTCGTCATTCGGAGTCTTAATCCGTGGCGAATCGCGGAAGACGGGTGGGTATCTGGTGGGGTGGGTTGACCCCCTTGGCCCCCCACCACCACCGTCCGCCCTCAAGATTCGTTCTCGCCTCTTGCTCATCTTTTCTGGACTACCGAGTGTTCAAACTGCTCGAAGGTAGATTTTCGAGTGCGTGCACTTCTGTGAAATTCAGTTTTGAAGAATCGATTTTTACGCGTATGTTACGCAGATATATATCTTATTAGTATATCTTTTATTATCGTAGAAATATAAAATATATTTCCATTTTAAAAAATCCACAAAATTGGTGAGGAGTGGCTCTCGTATTTTCGTTTGGGTGCAGTTACCTTGATTATTTTTGGTATTAAAATGGAATTTCTGAGAATTTCCAAGAAACAACTTCTTAGTTAACCGATAAAATAGTGCAACACAACTTAGCCTATACTTTAAGAGAGTTACCATTACTGGTAAAATTTGCAATTATTTATTTATAAGCATTCAATTTTCTTGCTTGAAGTTAACTTAGTAAGTGCGTGCAATCTATGAAATTTAATTTTGAAGATTTGATTTTTACGCGTGTATTACGTACACATTAATTATTTTTCCTATAAACCAGAGGCTTATTGAAGAATGAGAGGAGAGTTGCTCTCTGATGTTCGTTTAGATATAGGAATCTTAATTATTATTGATTTGAGAATGGAATATCCAAGAATTTCCAGAGGAAAAAAATACTCAGCTAGCCGATAAAACAGTAGTACACAACATAGCGTATGTTTATGGAGAGTTTAAATCCTGGTCAAATTCATAACAACTTAAATAGATGAATTCAATATTTGGAGTGAATTAAATATTTGAATAATGTTTCACAAATGATGAATAAGTGACACAAACTATCCATTGTTAGCTACATTAGTTATCTATTTAATGCAGTGGCATACATATATTGGTATAGCGGTGACTTTGTAGTTAACAGAACACCGTACAGAATGCTTGCTACTTATTATTATTATCATCATCATTTATGCTCATGTCCACATATTAATCTTAAATTTGATAATGGAACTTTCGCAGGTAATTTTAAATTATTAAGATGCTTTGAGTTTTCGATGATTAAATATAATTTATTATAAAGATAATTTTGCCATAGTAGTAATCTTAGTCGGAATTTTTTAATTGAGCGAGCGTATTTGTTTACTGCCCTCTGTGAATTAGGGAGCAGCCGAAGTACTGCTCGTAGTGCTTAGTTTTAGTTTTCACTCTCAACCAACTCGAAAATTTAAGCTTTGGTGGCATTAATACGTCACCAAAAATAAACGAATGGAAATTTTCGAAATTGCTAGTTATCAAGGTAATTTCCCATCTTTTTAAAAAATAAAATTCGAAAATACTTCAGCAGACAATTTTTTTGTTTTTCCGGAAAAAGTGTTTATATATTTTTTACAGCTAGCAGTATGCAAAATTCCCTATGCAAGAGTAAGAGAACTCTCTTCTAAATGCAACATAGTGCTATTTTTTTGAATCGTCGTTGCAAAAAGTTTAACAATGAAATAAATGCTATTTTTTCTTGAATAATTTACCTGAAAATTTAGTGCCCAAGCTGCATCTCAGCATCACTAACAATGATTTGAAAATGAGTTCGACCTTAGAAAAAGATCCCTTGCATTCCACCTTCGCAGTCCGAGAAAAGTTTTCAAGATTTCTATCGCAGTGCCATTGAGGGCTGCTGCAAACCAATCTTAGGATCGCAATACCATCGGAGGAAGCATGTTTCAAATGGTAGCATGACGTGATAGTGACTCCCTCTAGTGCTGTGCATTTAATATTCGATTCCCAAGTGTCCATGCGATTCACGTTAGACAGATGTCCTCCCGAACAAGTATGGGCCTATCCGGCCTATCTATTCCCTCTTCTGCCCAGCGCCACCTCTTTTCTCTTCAACATCCCCTTGCGGCAACACCCTCCCAATATCTCTCCTAACCATTCAGACACCGCGCATTCATCGGAAAGACATCTCTTGTATTCCTTTCTTTTTTTTCAACTTTTCGCTGCTCAAACATCCTTGGCGACCGCCATTACAGTCACAAAAATCCCGGTCGAATGCGAAATCCTTTGCAAACTGGCGTCGTCTCGGCGTCTGCCTCATTTCTTTTTCTTTTTTTGTCCACCGCGACATTCGGCGGGAAACGGTGTAACGAATCGCGGCACGGCTTGCGCCTTTACACGGCCACCCGTGGAACTAATCGCCGAGGGTGGGCTCTTTGTATGAATGGGAAACGGGCGTAGGTTGGTGGGGAGTTTGCATGCGTCGTACCTGCCCCTCCTTACCTTTCGCTCTCCTTCCATTCCTCATTCCCTTTTTACGACCCGACGCGAGAGAAAGGAGCCGACACGTGGGTGGAAGTAGTTAAGGATATAGGGAGGGGAAAGACCACTGCTACCACCTTGCGACCTCGAAAGGATTTAGAGTCGAATGCGGCACGGTGGGTTGGCGTTCACAGGGTGGTCTCCCGCTGGAGCATTCGATTTCGATCGATAAATGGTGGCGTTTATCATTATTTAATGTTTTGATCTGGCACGAATCCAGACGGAAGGTTTGGAGGGGAGGTATCATCAAGTATTGCGGTTTTTTACCCCCTTCCCTTCCCTCTACGAGAAATAGGATTTACGGGTTCATATTTTGAAAATATATTTTCTTTAGGAAGAGCTATTTTCATACAGCTGTAATGCACGTGAAGATCATATTGGAATCTCACAGTATAAAGATAGAATACCCATCGTGTTTGCTCACGACTTTATTTTCTTCCCCCGAAGGATGGCGACAACAACCAAAGTAATGAACAAAACTGTAAACAAATAATTGCTTTTACTAACACTTCCAACAGATTGCTCATTGTCTTTTTGTAAATAGTATTGAAATAGGTATTTTAGGTATGAAAAATTATTGCTCAAATATATAGTGTGGGAGGACTAAAAATAAAATTTTGCTGATTGTATACGCGCATTGATAATGATAATTAATATACCTGCCCGTGCGACAATAAGGTGATATTCTTTGGCGAGGGCGTTTCGGTTCAATGCAAAGAACTTATTAAAACGAGACTCACTGGAGACCTGGGGAAGATCGACTTAAACGGGTTCGACTGTCTTGGGAATATCTCGGGGCGCTCAGTGTTGGGCCTCTTCCTGTAACATCTGTGAATTCCCATGCATCCCCGTGCATCACCCACAATTGAAAATCGCAATTAAACGTTAAAGAGAGCAGGCTATATTTATCCACTACTGCTAGCTTGTAAATGGCAGCAAGAATGAAACAAGGACTGCGTAGATCATTCGAATGGACCTACCATTCAGGATGGCTGTGGTCATGCAGAACTCCCCGTATTATCGCTCTGAATTACACCATACTTGACCTTGTACAAGTCGATGCATACTAGATAGTGCAGTTGAACTTATGTAAATTCAAGTATCTTATGGTACAGATTTTCGCGTTAGTGTCTACCAATTCATGAGGGGACCTGTAAAAAATACTAGCAATTGCTTTAATCTTTGTAGAAATATCACAGAAATACGATTAAGCGCAGATATCAAATCCGTTCTTTCTAGAGCAAGGGGACTAAAAATGTCATCATAATGACTTAAAAGGACTGGCTAATATAAAATTTAAGTTATGGATAACAGTAAGAACCATAAAATGCCCATTTTATCATAAAACAACCATGGGGACGATTCTAATTGCAAGACCTATATATCTGTACAACCTGTGAGTGAACTGTGATAAAAACAGCGAACTGAAAAATACACCACGCCTCCATTAATAATTTTAATCCTGCTCTAGAAGTTAGAGACGAGAGAAAAAGCTCGGGAAAATCGAGTTTTTTTGCTATGTAAATTGTACCGCATGAATCAGAGAGACCCAAGCTAAGTCTAGCGAAAAGGTCTTTGAAAGTAAATAGTATGATCTATAATTTAAAAGTTTTATGGCGTCAGTTTTGATCAAACTACGGGAGATATCACGAATATCACATAAGCTCAAGTCGGCCTCTAATTGTGTTGTCACTCACCGCGCTTTCAAATGCGTTTACAAAAAACGCCACTCGCATTGCTGAAGGACAAATTGATCCGAGTTTCACGGGGAAATAAGATATAATTCGGGGTGTCAACCGAAATTTATATAAATGATGGTGTGATCTATTAAATTCATAACTTTTCAACGGTATATCTATTAATTATAATCATTATACTGCAAAGATTGAAAAAAATGGATCGCATTGCATTTATCAAGGCGTCGCGGATATTTTTGAAAGCTGATTAAAATGCGACCGTAGTGCCAACAGAAATCAGCCTCTATGGGATGGAATAGGGCCTACTCTGTGCAGTCCCCATGGGAGATATGCTGAAAATGCTTCCGAATGAGGCAGGCATGATTTTCTTGAACTCGGGTCCGATGTCTAGCAAAGCAGAAGTATGGGTGCTTCGTGGGTGGGCAAAGAGGAAGTGTAATGCGGGCGACACGTGACAGGCGCAACAGATGCCAGTATTAAATGCGGAAATGCATTGCGTCATCGCAAGCTATTCGTAATTTCATATTGACTGCTTTATAATTTAATTTAATAAACATGTATTTTATTACATTTTAATTAAATTAACACGTAATGCATGTATTATCGTGTATGTTTAACGTGAATAATGAATATCGATTTGATTGGTTGTCTGTCAAATTTTCCTTCTCCTTATCCTTCACCGATGCCGTGTTTACCTTCAGAAGATCCTGCGGATAATTTAAACTTGCCCGTTTTTCAATTCCCAAGTTTTTAATAACTTTTTATTCACTACGTCGTTGTACTTTATATTTTTCACTGGATAGATTACGCGTTACCATTCCTATGATATGGTGTAGCATACGGTTTTGGTTACTCACATGACGACTATATTTGTACTTAAATTATCTCTCCTGCTACTGACGCAATTTAATCGCCTATCAGGATGGTATTGGTTTAAAAATGAATTTTTGAACATTATTTTTTTCACGAAACTTGTTCTGTTCTATTTATAGCTACATTTGCTCTTCAATAACTTAACAAACATATCTCGTCAAATGAATCATAAAAAAATATTGATTTATTGAGGAAAGTAGTTACTTGATTACTTTAAATACATGTCAATGTTTTACCGACGTCAGTGATTTGCCCATGCACGGTCTATTCATAGAATACAGTTTTTTAAATCCATAAGCAGTGCATTCACATTTGTATAAGGCGGAAAGGAAAAATCTTTTACAAAAAAATATTTACGTGTTTGAATGGACCGTATTAGTTAGTGAGGAGACAAAAATCACCCTTTTCGTGGGTGATACCTTTAACTAATATACACGCTTTTAGCATTAACCCTTCGGCTAGGGTCATTTGAGGAAATTTGGTTTGGTTGCATTAAAGATGGCTGAAGGACATAAAAAATAGTCTGAGTCTGATCATCATATATATCCTGTGAGAAAGTATTTTATGGAAAGTATTTTCACCACAGTTTAATTGAAGCTTCGTAAATAAACTTTCTCGCCACCAGTCACATAAATTTCAGCATTGCTCTTAATAATTTCAGCAATTACAAATACTATTCGAACCCAGTCACCGTAAATGATTTCCTATTACCATAAACATTCGTCCTTTTGGGTTGCCTATCCAAAAAAATCGCTTTTTGCAGGCTATGGCATATTTAAAAATGAAATGGTGTAAAATTTTCATTTATTACTAGCACAAACTACCGGTTTCCCCTCCTGATGCTTTGGTTAAAAAAAACCGCTCATCATAGCGGGGAAAATATTCGCGGACAAACTATCTGTTGGTGCGAAGCCAATCGATCATAGCAGCGGGCGAAGCAGTTGATCCGTCGTGTACGGCACCGTGCACGTCTCGAACCCATCGGGGGGAGACGGCGAGCAATAAATTTCACCCCGTCAATACGCCGAGTGGGTACCTACTCTCCCATCATGTCCTCGTCTTGTTTTGCCGAAGACAAATCCTCGACCCGGGACGGCTGCAGACTTCTCTCGAACGGAGGAAGGACTCCCACCTCCACTATTACTCGCCCTGTGAGCATAGCTTGATTCTCCACGCTCCGTGACCGGTGGCCATTATCATCCGGGAGACCATCGGGCAGTGCGAGGGAGAGCATACAGAGTCTCCTCTTGCTCGTCGAAGAATACGTTTTTTAACCCTCGTTTGCTCTTCTGTTAGCTTCGTGGCACATATATGGCCTTTTCCCGTTTAGATGGGTTGGGGCAGGAGGGGAAGAGAGGAGAGAAAAATAGGGTAACTTCAGAAGAAGGCCGCTTCTGTCCCTTTTCTTCCGGCGTCGGACCCTCTGAGGAGCTGGGAAGATCCCCGAAAAAAGCAAAGGGAGACCCCCACGGGAGGAGAAATGTGTGAAGGAAACCTCCACGGTTTCTTCGCTCTCTCTCTCTCTTTTACACTGTCGACTTAACAGCCTTCTCATTTTTCCTCACCGGATCCATACTTTTGTAGCGTCGTCCAGTTCACGATACCGCTCGGGGAAAGCGGCGGTATACCGCCCGCACAATACCCGCCGGATTACCCGTTGAAACGAAGGATTAAGGACACAAGGTGTATGCATCGCGAATTAGCTTAGAATTATCACGTGTGACAGTGCTAAAATTACTTTTCACAGCCAGCTGCTAATGCCACCGAGTCCCTTGAGCAAAGTTCCCCGTCCAAGGAAATGTGAAGTAGTGTCGACAGGTAGAACACGGTGGTTAAGGTATCTCGTTTCATTTCATACGCGGGGTACCGGTCCTTAGAGATTGGCATGATAGGAACAGCGATAGAACCTCTCATTATTTGACTCATAGCACTTTTCATCAAGCTGCTTAATCATTTACAACGCGTGGATTAGAGTCAACAGTCCCATGTCTTCCATAGAGCAGTGAGGACCGCCAGGGATAAGTCGTGCGCATTAGAAGATAAGATCCCGATTCATTTAGCACTTCATATTTTCAGATACTAATCTTAACTTGCCCAGTGGAATAAGGGAGTTTCCCTCGTTTCGGGTTGGTGTTAATATGCGGGCTGCAGTTTTTCATTCATTTCGTTTCGAAATATATATTTTATTGTTGTTAATTAGGATACAAGTACTTATTGCCTCGCAAATAGTTATTCCTTCGTTCTTTTTGGATTAAATTTCTCTGCATTTGGTGCAGAACCTCTGGTAGAGCTGACGAAAAAACTCAACGTCAAATTATTGTAAAATTAAAACGTGTGAGTATTGAGGTATTATAAATCGAACATATCACCTGCGTTATTTATGCAGTTTCATAGATTCGTAGGAGTATCTGTTTGTGGGAAAGAAATATATTTTTCTCAAATAATCATTTTTGTTGCTGTTGGAAATAGGTTGGTTATTAATGGACGAGACGTTGAAAACAGACTGATTAAATAATGTTATCATAATATACGACTTTTAAGTGGGCAAATTTGCGATTATTGAGATTCTCCAAATAATTTATTATTTAATATATTCTAAGTTGTCTAAACAAAAGGAGCTGAGGAGGCTACTTCCGAAGTAATTTCCGGCTTGAAAGACTGAAGGGTACTTATGCATTATAGCACATAGGTAAGAATATTCATTCAACATGGCATATGGGTGTGCTTCGTTTTCACTCGGCGATTAAAACTGAACTTATTATTTACTGTAGAGTTCATCGTTATAGTAGTATGTGAGAAAATGCAGTTAATCTTAATGAAACCACTTTGTTGAGTTGTATGCTATGGACATCAGAGCTCATCTATGATTCTTAATTATCGAATATTTTAGTCTAATTTGTCCATTAGAAATGAGTAGCTTTGTAGCTCCTATCCAACCCAATTGTATGGCTGATTGGGTAGACGTAGGGAAGAAGTAGGGCAGGAGGCGATTTTACCTATGTTCGTTTAATCGGTAGAATACTATAATAAATAAATAAATTCATTTTGCACCATCTCTATCGCAATTATCCCCCTACTCCTCGCACCACCCGATGAAGTCCACCATTCTTTGTTATTTATTTGAAAATAGTTTAATATTATTTTGTTCGTTGTTGGTTACGTTTTGCTCAATATTAGTTAATACTCTCTTGTTATTCTCTGTCCTCTGTAATTGGCCACGTGCTGATTTTGGACTAAATTACATAAATAAATAATTTGCCTATTTTAATTCCAATGAGGCTCATTATCATCATCTCAGTCAATAACAAATCATTGACTCGCAACAAGAGGTAAGTATCTTGGTTTTTTTGTTAGAACCGATTTGGCTTGTGGAGCGTAACAGGAGCGTGGAAGAAACATATTCAATGGAAAATGCTGAAATGGTGTCTTTTAGAGTAGAGAAATGGCACCGTTCGGGTAAGACGCCCTCTTTAGTTCTTTTTGGGGGCAAACTGATCATTTGCAATGTATTTCTGAATTTGAAGTTCACGCGCAAATATTCTGGCGTTCACTGTAACATCCTTTTGTTTATCTCATAACTGGAAAAGACATCTTTCCATGTACAATATATAATTTTTCAGAATAGAGCCGTGCTTTTATGTAATTTGATGCGCACAAATGTTATTTATTGTCTTTTTCCATACCATTTTAATTCCTTCATCGCAGGTTAATTTTCCTAAAATAGTATGTCACAAAAAGTGATAGGCTGTTTAGTTTTGGAATTTTCATTTCCTTTAACTCATAAAATAATCACTCTTCCTCCTAAAAGGGAAAAAGTCATTCAATAAATATTTCATATTTTTAGTCCTATTGATTTCCTGGAGAAAGTCTAAGGAGAATTTTATCCTCGTTATACCTGAATCTAAATTTTGGAAATATTCCACATAGCTTCTTGCTCCCCAACTCCCAATGCTTTCTCCTATATTTTATGCCATTACCAATAAAAAAACGCCCCATATATATGTTGAGTATTTATTTTGTTGAAGTCAGCCTATTTTAACTTATTTTTTGCTCTAATTCCTCTCCAAACGACATTACCTTCACATCGTTTAATTTTGCAGATCCGAATCGTGGAAATAATTTAGGAAATTGATGTTAATTTCATAAAAATAGCCATAGCTGTATTCACCGCTGAAAGAATCATTCGGGAACAACTATTGTCGAATAACGCTTTACACTTGTTTCCTTTTGAATAAGGCACGAATATTACAAAACAGGATCCTCAAGTCTGCCTCTAAATGTGTTTTCAACCACCGCGCATTTAAATGGTTTCACAAAAGCCGCCACTCGCGTCGCTGACGGACAAAGTGATCCTTGTTTCACGGGGAAATAAGGTATAGTTTAGGGTGTAAAGTGAAAATTTTATGCACGATGATGTGATATAATAAATTAATAACTTAACAATGATAATCCTGGCGATGACAAATATTATGCTGCAAAATATTGGATCGCATTTTACTCATCACCACGCCGCGGACATATTTGAAAACTGATTAAAATGCGACCGCAGTGGCAACAGAAATCAGCCTTCAATGGGATGGAATTGGGCCTCCTGTATGCAGTCCCCTTGGAATGCGGATTTATAACCTCTGCTATTCTCTCATGTGTCTTTCAATTCGCTAATCTTTCTTCCGAGTCTTCTTCGTCTTTGTCTTCGCTTGAGTCCTCTTTGCTCCTCTCCATAGAGCTAGAAAAACTGTAGACAATATTTTGTCATGAAGATTTTTCGATGTAGTTTCGCTTTAAAACCACTATTTCATAGGCAAGCTTCGGCGGAGTTGTACTACGAGGGTATTCATTATCTATGTTGTTCTAACTATCATGGGCGTACCCAGCGGGGAGCCAGAGGGGCAGCTATCACCCCTAGAAGCAAGAGTAAATGTAGTTCAAAACGAAAATTTTGAACAAATTTTATTTAAACCCTAGAAAAGTGATAGTAGTATTAAATATGTAATCAAATTAAAACTATTTTTCCGAGGAAATAATTTAAAACAGCAATAAAGCGCGATTATAATTTTCTTGAAATTTAGGTTTCATAACCATTTTTGCGTTACAACTTGAACGACCACGGCCTTCCCCCCTCTGGTTTTGACCCTGGGTACGCCCTTTCTATAATTTGCTGGAATTTTCATTTATAGCTATGTTGATTTGAATTTACGCGGAAGAATTGGTGAGGGAGGCATGGAATGATTAGAGATGGACGTTATATTGGGGTAATTATATGTCCATTCGTGAATTTCGCAGGCATTTATTAACCAGTCGGTAAAAAGATTGCAGTTACTAGAGGTTGCAGGCACTGGATGCGTTAAATAAACGGTTTGAAGAAAATGGAAAACTGAAGAACAAACCTAAATATTAAGTCCAAAGTACAGGCAGCTTTGTAAATCATCGTGAGCGAGGAATCTGAGAGTTATCATGCATGTATATGGGCAAAAACTTAAGCTTGTAGAGCAGTTCAGTAAGGTATTTGGTGAACACCTTAGAAGACACCTCAGGCTCTGCCAACCGGAAAAATCCGCGGTTGTAGAACACGCCATTGAATCCGATCATAGGGTAAAGTGGGATCACGTGAAAATTCTATGCCGCGAGACTGATTTCTGGAAAAGACTGGTTAAGGAATCCATCGAGATCCGGCTGGCAACTAACACCCTCAATCGTGACACAGGGTATTCACTGAGTAATGCATGGAAACCGGCACTTAAGAAAATAAGATTGGCTGCCTCCCAGCCAATCACGTTAGACCTCACAACCAACTGAAGAGTAAACAAGCTGGCAAACTTCATCCACTCACCATTAGCCCTGAGGATGGAACCCGACTCGTGTTCCGAAACGTCGGCAGAATGGAGGGAGACCACCCGGCTGGAAGCCCGAATAGCCTTTTTTGAACATATTCGCCGGGAAAGCATCAGATTTTACTTCACCTTAGAAGAAAATTAATACAGGAAGTTGAGAAAATAGTAAAAAGGAAGGCCTTAGTCATTCGAAACGAGAGTGTGGTTGAGAATGGAGTTCTTGATCCATAAAATGAGGTGGGCCGATAGAGGAAAGACGATGTGATTCGCTTGGTGAAATAGGAGAGGAAACTCTTAGAGGAAATATGTTGAAGACGGAAGATTTGGTTGGTACGAATGAAGAGGTAGAAGTACGTAGGAAGAGATTTTAAAAACCATATTTGGAGGAAAAATTTTCGGTAAACGGGAGATATGGAGGAAGATAATTGGTGGGTTCATATTGTGAATGAAAATGACTATGCCCAACTGGGAATTGAACAGAGAAGTCCATTTTGGCGAAGGAGTACAGATGGGGTATTTCGCAAAATCCATGTAAATTTCATTTAACCGGTAGAATTTCTTCGATTACTATGGTCAGGAAATATTTTTTTAGTTTAGAATAATGCTAACGTTATTTATTAATTAATGTTTATTTTATTTCATTCTCAAACCACTGAATACAGCTCATATTGGCCATTTTATACCGGGGCATTAAAAGAATGTAACAATTAAAGGTACACGAACAACCATGCCCTGGACCGGGGAAACCTACCCAGGCGGGACTCGAACCCGCGACCTCTTGTTTCGACAGGCGAGAACGTTACCCCGCTGCCACCGCGGCCGGCAAACCTTGGTCAGGGCTTATTATAAAAAACAAAAGACCAAACGGTAGTTAATATGACAATCATTGAAATTGTTACAAACTTTAACGCTGATGATACATATGAATAACATCATGAAAACTGCACAAAAAAGGGCAAAACTTTTATGAAATGAAAAATATAATAATTATTCATCATGTTTAATTCTTTGTTATTCATTACTCCAACCCGCGACCTCTTGTTTGGCAGGCGAGGACTATACCTCGCCACTATGAGCCCACCAGAATGATGTGGATTAAGCGCGAATTTCAATTTTAATTGATATTTTTTCCCGAACTTAATTTTTTAATTTTGTGCTTGAAAACCTCCATTTTTTTTCCACAAAACTTTCTTCCACTTACTCTAGAACCAAATGTTGATCGACAAGTCTCAGCAATTAGGCATTTCTTGTCATTTTCACACTAACCAGGCGCACTCTGGAATAACACTTGCGAAATTAGGCTTGCCACTTGCTCCTTTGAGAAAGGCCCTTTACCCTTCTCTTTCCTTTCTCTCTTCTTCGGAATCGCCTTGTTCTTCCTTCCAAACCCTTCTTCTTTTCCTCCCTCACGCGAGTCCTGTCCTTCTACTTTGCCTTTCACCGTCTCTTCTGCTACCCCACACCATAGTCGTAGGTCTTTCCCGTGTGTCCGAAGCCGCGCCTCTCCTCTTAAGTCGCCGGCCCAACCCTCCCGCATTGTCTTCCCATACCCCTCACTCCCTCCGCAAGAACGCCGCAGAGCCGTCGTCCCGGCTGATTGATTTCCATTTGAATGCGGCCAGCACGGAGACAGAGCCCTCTTGCCTCCGAAGTGAAAGAGCGAGGTGAGAGATTAGGGGTGGTAAACGAAGTAGGGAGGGTAAGAAAAAAATAGCCGCTTTTCTCCGGGGTAACTAATTTTAGCTTTTCTTTAGGGTGGACGCCTTTTGTTAGAGCTGGCGGAGACTTGAACGCGAGAGCCGCCTCCGTCGGAGACTTTAACGCACGTTTGACGATCTCCACACGACTGAGAATTTTTTTCGGCGTAGGTGTTTTTCTCGTTGTCAACGCGGCAGCTTTTAAAAAGGTGGGCCACGCTCCCTCGAATACTATGGTCATTGAGGGAGGTGGTGGCACTAAAGCGAGGAGTGTTCTCACGTATTTCCGAGCTCTTTCTCTCATTCTCTTCTGGGTTAAAGTCTTTTCTAATGGGAGTGGACCGCCTTGTAACTACGAGGCGTTTGGTTGTAGAAACAAATTTCCTTTTGTCATCGAGAAGTCTGGTATTTGTTATCTTGTGATTGATGCCAGCGTTTCCTTTATGATCCGCATACCTTGGGCGGCTACTGTAAATTTGAATGGTATATATCCTGCTACATGCACCTGCCTCTTGTCATTTAGTATTTTTTCTTTCTGTGTAAACACTTAAGCATAACGTTTGAGCAAGTGTGGATCATTGTGCTAACGGAATGCATGATTCCTTTACTGATGCGAAGGGGAGAAGTTGTGGCGCTCATATCTCCCTTTCGCGATAATGCATGTTTAATGATTGGAGGTAGTTCTCATCATGTAATCACTCATGCATTTCGCAATTTATGCTAATTAATCTGCCAGATCTCCCGGTAGTCTGAGAATGGAAAGGAAATTCTTGGTCTCATCAGATTTATCAACTTTGTGCCAACTATGCCTCAACTATGTGCCATTATAAATTTTCTGTGCATTTTCTTATTCTGCATTAACAATTAAATCTTCGCTAGGCTGAAGTTAGTCGTAGCGTAAAAAATATAAGAAAATCTCATTAGAGTGCTGAATTACTCCAATAAAAATTATGATGGAGGCAGATTAATAATATTGTTAATCTTGGGGCTTGATGATTCAGAAATAGTTTTCACTTAATTTTACGTATATGGTTACTGCGTTATTTGCATTAAAGTGGTGTTTTTGATGGTTTGTCTTAGATATGAGTCATAATTTGTAGAAATCCGAAGTTAAGATTGCTGTATAATTCAAATAAGCATAATATTGCAGAGGAATTTTAATTTAATTGATAATTTTACTTTATTACTGGTTGTAGAGAATATTTTTATGTTTGAAGTATTTTTATAATGAAAACTACCAGATTCTCAAAAGTAACAACTTTTTTCTCTTTATTTTGTTACACCACTGCTGCACAAGCTGCCCGGTTATCAACTGCAGTGTCTCTTCGGGATTTGATGATGTATGTGACAGACTTCTAGGCTTATATTATGCCTATTTCGTTAGTATAGTGCCCCAATTACCTACGGAATGATTCGATTTTGCAAGGCACTTCAGACTCTTTCATTTTCGATCAAACTGTGGGAATTTTGGGAATTGGGATTCTGCGGTGAAGTATTAAGATGCAAACGCATTGAATTCCTAAAGGTAAACGAAAAAAATGTGATGAATATTTCTTATTTCGAAATTATGTCGCAATATTTCTCCTCCGTCTTCATTTTTCACTGTGACCGAGTCTACCACAAGCGGCTAGGGGGTACCTAGGCCACATTCGAGGAAAGTGTCCGTGTAACCGGGCTGACCTCAGTGAACCACGTAGCGACTCCCTCGGCGGGTAGCAAGAGGTTAAAGTTGTGTTTGAGCATTCCGTCCACCCACTGGCCTTCCTGTTGTGGAGAAGCGGGAAGTTGCGGCTGCTTTCAATGAATGCTCAAATAAAAGCTGAGAAAATAACTAATTTCAAAACTAATATTTAAGAGGATATTTTTAGGAATATATTCTTCAGGAATTAATTAACTAATTTTGTTATTTTTGCTAAACTTTGTTCAAATTTCTGAATACAGATCACACTCAATATACCCCTACAATATTCGTGTTGGGAATTGTCATTATTTTATTCCTCTGTTCATTTAAGAGTTAGATACTCTGGTTCAAATCATGCATCACGTTAAAAAGGAAATACCTCTAAGCATTAAGCAGCACTGGCAAAAAAACTGCACCTGATAACTTAAAATACCCTCGCATGTGGATTAGTTAGTGCGAGCTCTACCCTCACTTATAGCTCGCCTACGGTTTGAAACACTGAGGAAGTAGACTCTTGTTTAGGGGAATTCAGCCGCTTTCAGCAAGGCATTTGGACGAGCTCGTCTTCTTGATGAGGATGAAGAGGGAGTACGGATCCTGTTTCTCTTTTTTTTCGTCATTTGGCATGAGGGCGCCACCCTGGCTGCGGACCCTCCCCTCATTTTTCTCCATCGCTCACCACCCATCCTCCCACAATCGACGAGGGGGGTCGGAGGGGAGTGGCTGGACCATTCTTGCTCCTCTCCTCCGAGTCGCTTCCACGCCCCCTCAAGCGAAGGATGAAGGACTCTTCACCGCCTCTGGGGGCATACGTCCCCCGGGGCGGCCTCGGACTCCGCCTCTCTGCTCTGCAGCTTTGCCCCTTCTCCTCTCGGCCTCAAAGGTCCTATTCCTCCCCTCCTTTCTGCCGCAATTAGTTTTTAATGGACGGGTCGGAGAAAGCGTCGTTCTTTTGCTCTACTAATCCCACCATGTTGTCTCTGCCCCGTTTTCATGATGAGACAGTAATTAGAGATGGAAATTTCGATTCGAGTTCCGATCCAAACATTTCGATTTTTCAACTTCGATCTTTTCCCTTATGGAATACGGGAGGTGCGGGTACCCTCCCCCAAAAAATGTTTAAGATAAATAGTTCAAAATGGTGAGTTTTACGGCTTTCTGAGGGATTTTTTGTTGATCCTTACACTATTCTGTAAGTAATATTTATCTAATTAAGTAAAATGGATTACATTTTTAAAATATTTGAGTTCTGGGGAGGAGAGTTTATTCCCCAAAAGCCCCCCTCGCTGCGCCACTGTTGCGGACAGCAGCTGGCTTGTGTTTGGTCGCATAACTCGGCGTCGACATCTAATTCTGTGCAGCGTTAACCAAACTCAGTAGACGTCACCGTTCGGTGCAAAACCATCCCTCAGGTTGCTCCGCTCCAAAGAAACGTGGGGAGATGGCCTTATGGCAGACGAATGGGGATGGGGCGCAGCAATTGGCGCAGTCTTTTTCGATCCTAGTCGGCGCACATCTCTAGCTCTATACTGCTAATAGTGGAGACGTTTCGGGGGCACTGCACTGTGGAGGTTATCGACCCTTGTTTTTTCCCCCTATTGCATTACTCCCGAGCGGCATGCGACAGATTGGCAACACATGTTGGCCGGAGTCGCGTCCACAGTGGTCGCTCAGTCGCTCCGCGCAGTGGTGTCTCTGGGAAGCCCGCCTTGGTGGTGTACGGTCTGTGGAGGAAGTGGTTGGTTGGAAACGGGATAGAGGGACGGGCGAGACTTTCTTTTGAGGGACCTTCTTCTTCCCTCGGTCAGGCATGCGGAAAACCGGCGCTGGTCGCTGTTGACGCCCGCCTCCCTGGATAAGCTTTCCGCAGTCCTTCGAGTCACATGCCCGGCCACCCTACCCTTGTCGCCCGCCTCTTTTCCGACGGTATATTTGCGACAACTTGTCTCCTTTCCTCCTCCTCCTCCACTGCCTCCTCGGGTGTCGTAATTCAAAAAGAAAACGTTTTCGGAACCCCTCGTTTTCTGATAAACCTTCTGCACCCACCATATAGTATTCCCGGGAAATTCTTTAAGAAGTGCCGGCGATCGGAGGGGAATATGAATTCCCATCTCAGACCGATGGAAGATATTATTTATGGCAGTAATTTTTTAATCGACTTAACATCCGATGGAGTGGAAGGGGATAAACGTCTGTGCCATGGACCAGAACGTCTTCATCGCATCGCCGAGAGAGCAGTTATTTTCGCAGTGAAAGGAGGAATGAGATATTTAGAGTGCTTAACCGTTGTAATACCTCTTGATATTTATGACTTCCCGTTCTTTTACCGCTTGACGCGTTCATTTAATCATCCACTCTAACCCCTATTTTTGCTTTCTTTCACTCGAACTATCGATTCTGTTTTGTTAAACGTTATTAAACTAAAATTTTAGTTGGGATATAGGAAAAAAGGGATGCATTACATCAGGCACTTAACGTAAAGTATACTTCATGGCTCTTGGGTGTTGATAGAGAAATTAACGCGTACCCAACGCCACCTATTATTCATCTGCGTAATTAACAGCAAACTGCAGCATTGTTAGCATTGAAATTTCCTTTTTTCTTAGCCACATCGATGCTTTTCCCGCAGTTAACTTCTGGATTCTATATTATAACCATGTTATATTTTTGTCCGAGAAATTTTCTTCCATGATTACGGTATGAGATAAATAATCACGAATGAAAAGTGCACGAATAAAAATTACTACGAAACCTACTGGAAGTTCCAAAATTTCACGTTAATTTTCGCGTTAAGATATGCTAAACTATGCAAGAAACACATGGTTTCTTGTATAGTATAGCAGTTGGACATAAGTTGGACGCGACTATTCTTACGAGGGCCGTTTTTTTCAGCCTCAGATAGCTCAGCAAAAACACCATACGAGCGACAGGCGGGTACTGGGCAGGTAGGGCAATTCCGAGTCCTGCGCACCACACGCTCAAGCGATTTCTGATCGTAAGTTTCTAGTTTAAGGATTCTAGCAATCACATTAACTGCACTGCCTCAATTGATTCTCCCGCCAAGTACGAACTGCGGAGCGACAGCCAGAAAACTCGCCGAATGGCTTCGGAATCAACTTGTCTTGACCTGTATGCCGATAAAAGAGAAAATTTTTAATGCACTGTAGGTAGATAGTGAAATATTACGCCCACTCCCATTCAAAACAAAAGAAGAGGCATGCTGACTTCTGGAAGTGTTCTGATCCATGACAACGCCCGTCATCTCAGCGCTGATGCAGCCGAACTGCTCCTTGAGCAATTTCAATGGAACGTTTTCGATCACCCGTCGTGAAATGCCGACCTAGTGCCGTGTGACTTCCATTTTTACGCATAAATGAAAATGTGGCTAGGTGGCAAGCGTTTTCAAACGGGCGATGACCTTCAGGACGAAGGCATAATTCATTAGAAGCCATTGATGGCAATATTCCATGAAGAAGGTATGGTAAAGCTTTTCCACAAGCACGACCAATCCCTCAATCGCCGAGGCGATTATTTCGAAAGGACACCACAAATGTACTCAATATTTAGCTGTTATACAATTTTTAATCAATCATTTCGTCTTCCGTTCAGGGCCCATCGTAGCTTGAAAAAAACGTCTCTTCTGTCTTTTTCCTGTCTCTTCGAGTTCTAAAATCTCCCTGCGGATTCTTTATTTTTTCTCTTTTGGCGGGCCTTCACTGGAAATTTACGAAAGTTCGGACGCGATCACGGGCGTACAGACAACGTTACCCAGATGTTAAGCGAATTAGGTTGGGAGCCGCTGGAGACTCGGGGGCTACGCGCAAGGCTTAGATTGCTTGAACAATATGGATATCTTTAACAGCGACACATGGAACATAATTTTAGAGCCGCACTATATTTCCAGGTTCGACAGAGGCGATAAATTAAGGGATATTTTTTGTCGAATAAAGGACTTAAATGAATACTGGTCGTGATTTCCTTAGAGCACTTCCTTTTTATGTCCTAACATCCATCACTACACGCCTATAGAGTCGGCTTTCATGCTAGTATGCAGATGTAAAACCTAAAGACACGGAGAACATCATATCAGAACCCCACTACATTTCCAGGTCCGACAGAAACGATATATTATGCCTAACGGATAGATATGGGAATAACTTTTCCCCCGCACGATAAAGGAGTTTAATGTATGCTAGGTGTAATGTCTGTATAGCATTTCCTTTTCATGCGAAAATGGCTGGTGTCCTAACACCCCCTGCCACACGTCTTTTAGGTGGCTTGCGGGGTATTATGTAGATTCGTATTGATTCACGTAAAACTGGGAAAAACTAGGTTTGACCGACCGTTCGGCGTGCGAGGCGTACGCGCTACCGTGCTCGGCGGCGACGGCGAGGAGGTCTGAGGACGCGTGCAGACGGGTCGTGTCCCTGAGGATGGCGTGAGCCGTGGGTGAGTGGGTGGGAACTTCGCAGTGAAGGCGGGGGGGGGGGGGGGTCCGAGGGGAACGGGGGTCGTTTTTCTGCGAAGTAAGGAAGGGAGGAGGGTGTTTCAGGGATTTGAGATTTTCGTCCCGCAGGAGGAGTCCTCTTACCGTCCGCTCGCTTCCGCATCCGTGGGCAACTCATCCTTCGCCCTTTTCAGAAGACGAAGCGAAGTGGGACACGAATCGGAGGGACGCGGGTAAGTCACGCGTGCAAAGAAAGGCGGTGGTGGTGGCGGCTTTCTTCGTTTTTCGCCGGGACGGATAGGAGAGAGGGGGATGTCGCCGCGCCAGTGTGCGTGAGGTGGTCGTGTGCTGGGTGGAAGGAAGGGGTGTTTTCGCAACGTGACGATGGGAAAGATGTTCCTGTTTCAAAATTCAGTCTCCTCCTACTTGTAGCCCAATTTTCCTCGTGTTATCCCAGCGGTTGTACCAAGCATATTATTATCAACCAAAATTTTTGGATTTGGCTATTTTCGTGATGGTAAAGGATAGAAGGCCGTTAGCCGATCTCCATAATAAAATATGCCAGCCAAAATCAATGTCATACAGTGGATTTACCAATGAATATATCTTCCAAAAACGTTTTTCTACTGTTAAAAGTATTCAGTATAGAAAAGTTTGAATGATTTTTCCGGAAGACTATTTCAAGATACAAGCGCTCTTTTGAACAATGGAAACTTTTTGCCGTGGTGCATTGCGAGCAAAAAACTTTGACCTTGTATTGGTGATGGTTCAATGATATTACAATCTAGTTTGTATCTTTCATTTTTGTGGTTTTTCCTATTTTGAGGTTTCTTGGATAGTTAACTTTTACTTATACCGCTACTTTAATGCACACAGCGACCCGGGTTTCCATGAGTTATCATCATCTTCAGGCGTAAATTATGATGTATTTATCTTATTATTGTAACCTAGTTGCCAAACGGAGGAAGAGATGAAATTTTCAACGGACGCCAGAATAGGGGAAAAGGATGGGTAAAGATATTCATTCATCAGATTGCTGTCCTGACTTTCAATAATTTTTAAAATTTTTGCGTCTCAAGGTGAATGGTGTGAAAGGGGAAATTCAATGAAATAACCTTGACGTAATATTAATTGGAGTAGTAATTATAAATTATTGTCTAAACGAGTCTCAACTTTATTGAGATAATCACGGAGAAAACAATCCTCTTGCTCAACATGTTTTATTTCGTCTTTTCATAAATCCTCCATCATCCACAATTCTTCTTTCTCATTTAATCCATCCATTCTTCATCCCTTCTGGATATACGCAGTGCTTTTCGTGAGTCACAAGCGGTTTTAACCTAAATATAACGCAACTGGAGGCGCGCTTGCAAGGATTATTTTGGGCGGCACTATAACAATTTGGAATGGTGAGTAGATGCTTAGGTGGTGGAAATTGCTCCTCTCCTCAAGTTGGTTCTGGGAAGGGTCCTTCGTTGCTTATTTTCCTCCTCGGCTGCGCAAATCGTCTTCCCCAACCGAAGGTTTTTTTTTCGAGACCCTGTTTTCGGGGCGTGATCCTTGAGGTGTCTCACCTCGTTGGGTGAGTGTTAATCGCTGCCGTTTCGGAATTTGCCCCGTGCCACATCTTTTGTCCTGAATTTCATGGAAGAAATGGCCATTCTTTCTTTTCCGCGTATTCTTGCAATCCGTTTCTTTTTACAGTACGACGCACGTTAATGAATGCTGGCATAAAGGAAAAAAATAAGCCCATTATTTCTCCTTCGGGAAATAATGTAACCTCGGTTTTCTGTGTAGAAAGCCCCCCTGTGCCGTAATTTAGTATTATACTCCCGAATAGTGAAAGTACGTGGAATTTGAAAGATTTTTTATGGAAAACTTGTCATTTCTTCGGTTGTAAGCCAAGATATTAATAATTGGCAAAGAGATTAAAAATATGTAATTTATTTTATAAGTATTTTAACGTAATTTCTGCAATTTAATTTCCTTTTTTCCATTGATCTGGACGATAGTTGAATCTTAATGTTCGTCTTCTCACAAAATATCTATATCTATCTCTGAAATAAAAATATAGAGAAATACTTCTTGCGGGAATTTAATGATTATATTGGAATGTGTTCATGGGAACTTGATCGTTAAGATTTAGGTGATAACATATTTTGTCACAGTAATTCACTAGCAGCAAATATTTTCCTCCCCTTGCTAATTAAAGGGCATACTCCTGGTTCTACACACGTAATTATATGACGTATAATATTAGCGCTTCAGGAGAAAGGGAACTTCCGTTGTCTCAGGCGTGTCTTCGTTGCATTTATTATAACGTGTGGGAAGGTTCCTGGAATTTAGAGTCAGAAGCGGGGTTTTGAAGGCTACTTCAACCGAGTATAAGCTCATTCGTTTCACCATTCACGTACGGAGTTGAACCGTTTTCTGTTAAGTATATTTTTGATAAATCATTCAAAAATGTGTTTTTATGTGAAAAGTAATTTGATCGTAATTGACACATCTCTGTGGCACCAATGTTTTATAGCATTTGCAGAAAATACGATATTGTTTTACAATATTCAATCATATTTATTCGCAAAAAAGACCAAAGTAAATCTGTATTTGGTAGAGTATTTCGCATGTCTGTTTTTCATTGCATTGCATACACGTATTTTTATCTTCATTGTAACTGACGCACCCTTTTTATGCCTCGCAAGCTTACTTGCATTGGATTGTGCAATCCGACTTCCGGCTCAACTGCCCCTTCTTTTGGGTGAATCTTGTAGTCCGCATCGAGAAAGAGCAATGCACTCGCAAATTGAGTGAAGAGAAAACGTTTTATTCTATCGTTTCGTTTCTTTGAGGGACAGAGGAAAAAGATAACTGTTGTCAGGGGAAGAATAGGAGGCAGATGTGAAGTCGAAATCATTCGCTCACTAATTCGTACCAAAAGGCAAACTTGATGCATTCGGACCGATTCAATCTTTTCCCGAGACTCCATTTATCCAACGGCGACCTCTTTCGACTCGACGGAAAAATTTACCCGTGTCCCATTATCCTTAATACAACCTTAAAGTGCATTCATTCATGGGCAGCACTTTGAGCATGAATCTTTTTTCTCTGCATCCCTGCACACTCGGATGCTCTCTCAAAGTCTCCAAAAGTATTCTTCTCTCCTTCCCTAAAGTCATTCATTGTGGTTCCACCCCCTTCCACGGGGAAGATAGTCCTTCGCAGGGCACACGACGATGCAGCGATGACCATGGTTCCATCTGTTCGCGTCTTAACGTTAGCATCTTCGGAGACGACTGACCTTCCGCCTCGTTGAGCAGTCGGTCTCAAAAACCCCATAAAGTATAGATTTTCCCAGCGCTCCACTAGGTCGCAAAATGAGTAAAATTCCGGTTTAATGGAGTTTTAACGCCTCGAGTTTACTCCGCTTTTAAAAACCCTCGAAAAGGTTTCTTCCTCCCGAGAAAGGTGTCCGCTAAAGGTGTGAATGACTCGACTTCCCAGCGTCTTCCCGGGTTCATTGTAGACGTTTGCTCATTCTCTCTCTCTCTCACTGTGTCCTCTTCGGAAAACCTTGAGAAAAGATTTTTCTCCTTGCTTCACACCTCATTCTTCCTCTGCTCCGCGCCTGAGAAGCATTCCTTTTTTTAAGGGGTAGCCGTCGTCGTGTTTATGAAGCGTTTCGCTCCTCCAGTGAGCAAGTCTCCTTTTTCAATATGCGCGTGAGTGGCGTGGAGGGAGAAAGGAAGAATTCAGTGTGTCGCGCTCCTTAGAGTCACTTAACCGTCCTCATTATGTTTTCAAATGCGCTTGTTAAAAACTCATCCGTAGTCGTGGCCCGAAGTTTCTTGAACGCCGGCAGCCGAGAACATATAAAGGCAAGCGTTCCAAGTGTCGTTTTGGAGTGGAAATCGGAGGGAAAATGTGGAATGAAGTGAGTGACTGATAATTCATTAGAATGATCCTGCTGTCCAGGGGCGCAGCTAGGAATTACGGCTGGGGGTTTCAGGCGCATATAATACTGGGGGATTGGGGTATTGCATACCCGCCAGGGTAAGCGGGAGGTGCGGAGGCCCACCGCCGGAAAAAATTAATACAATCGGTTAAAAATGGCGATTTTTACGGCCTTCTGAGGGATATTTTATTAATCCTCATACTATTCTACAAGCGATATTAATCCAATTTAGTAAAATAGATTTAACTTAAAAAGTTCTATGAGCTCTGGGGGGGGAGGGGGGGCTTTATCCCCCAAACCCCCCCCCCCCCTCGTTGCGCCTCTGTTGCAGTCCTCACAAGTACAAGAAAGTTATGTGAAACGAACCGATGGAAAACTAGAAGGAATTTTGGATGAAAGTTTCTCGGGTTTCCAACCAGGTCATGGCGTAGGCCGACGTTTCATTGAGGGACTTTACCAACATCCTCAGAGCTGATGATGCCGATGCCGCTGTGTTGTCTTATCCATACCGAGGAGCCCGAAAACCGAGGAACTGTCGTCCATGCTATTTTCCGAGAAAAGCTCAGATTCATCATGAAAGGATTTTGATTACACTGGTCTGTAAATTGAGTGGGTTAGAAGCCAAGGGGTACAAGTGATTTTTTTCTCAACAGAGTTAGGTAAAGTTAATTGTTAGAATAAATACACAAAAACCTGGTTGCCAAGGGAAACGAGTGAGTTTCACTCGTTTCCCTTGGCTGACATCGAGTGGAAAATTAAATGCACTGCTAAGTATCTAATTGATCTCGTTTGCTATATATACCTAATTTCTGTATCTAATTATGTGTAGAAAAGATAAATCACTTTTACCCCTTGGCTTCCAACCCACTAAATTGTATTGAAAAAATCCTAGGTACATAATTTGTTTTATAGTTTATATAGAATATTCATTTATAGTCTTATTTTTATTCGAAGGATTTGAATGGATATTATCTTAAGATCCACGTCAAAATATCCCAAGCACCTCATTTCAACTACATAAAAAATAATATTTTATATCTTATGGTATTACTAAAATCACACGAAGAGTGCTAAATGAAATGGAATCATCGAACAGTAGATCATAGTCCATTTGAGAAAAGTTATGGCATTTACATTTAGGTATTTTCAGAAGTATTTCGCGCAACTGGAAAGTTATTTGTTTTAAAGGCGAAGGAAAATATTGTAAGAAACACGAGCCGAAAATCTTATCGTAAACATTTGGACTCTAACAGTAGGGTTCTGCATTTAGATCCGGGAACATTCACACTTATCTAAATACTGGTGAAGTTACCGGTATATTCTGGTAAATAATAATTAACATTATGGATTAGCATAAAGAATACATGAAAACGGAATGTTGAGCCGTGTTCCTTAGCTTTCGGGGAGGATATAGTGAATGAAGAAGTTGAAGAGTATATATGGCTTTGAAATAGACAGAAAAGATGAGGAAAAACATTTTAAATAAGCCTTTGGGGCTAACAAATGTAATTGTATTATATTGAATGTATTTATTTTGAGTTATTTTCCTGTGAAAAGCTTGTAATTTTGTTACTTGAATTAAGCATGTCGTAAATTAGGTTCACCCATGCCTCATCCATCATTTAAGTTTTGCGGTTTTTCAAGGTAGTCATGATTCATATTGATACTGACTCCGCGCCGTATCTTGATGCGGTAGACATGTATTGAAATTACTTAAGGGGTTCCCAAGTGCACCGCTAGGAAATGAGCTCGTGAGTCATTTTCGTGAATCGAAATCTTTTCACTGATGTGGTATTGCACCGGCGAAATTGGAGGGCATCAAAGCTCAGTCCGCCAGAAGAATAACTTCCTGAGATCGTCGTCATGATTTGAAGGAAATGAAAGCCCTTCAACGTGCATTCGGGAATAGCAAAGATTTTATATCTCTCCATTCAGGATAATGGCTTCGCGTTTCGGGGCTCGTGTTCTGAGCCTAAAGCTTTTTGATTTTGTTTGGCAAGCCAACCGTTTGGATGCATTACCGTGTGAGTGAGGCTGTTTGTCAATTTGAATACGCTTTTTGACGAGAATGACTTAACGTTATTCTTAGTGATGCAGTTTTGGAACTCTTTAAGCCTTTGCATTAGTAACAATAGTTTATTTCGGCCCATACTCATAGTTATTATGAAGTAAGGCCATATTGGGAATTCGAAAACTCCAGTGGAGAGAAGTGGGCAATGCCCACTGGGCATGTTTGCACCTGAGTTACGGTGAGATTGTAATGTCATCATGGTGTGCTTTCAAGTCATTTCTTTTCTTCTCATGATGATACTTGACTCAATCCCTGTTCCCTCGCATTTTCAAAGATATAGTCAAATAATTATTAAGTCCTTCCTGTTACCCACACAAAATCTTAATAGTCATTTACATTAGAGTACGATAAATCACATCACTGAAATAAGCCTGTTCCAGGGTCACTATCACAACCATGAGCAGTTTTTCTTGAGATTTGACAAATAACAAAGTTTTATTTACTTTTCATTATTTCAATTAGATTCCATAATGTTTTGCCTGAAAGAACTAATTATATTACCGTAGCGTCTGATTTTATCAAATACAGCCGCCGCCCCTCGTCACCGTGCTAGCTAGCCTCAAGTCTTCCCTACGCTAAATGTGATTAGAAATCAATATGGATAAAGCTTAATTCTTGCAAAACCAGACTTCCATTTCCGTTGCAACCGTTGCGGCAACCCTATATTGAAGAGAGAAACCCAACTCCATAACCTCAAAATTGCTCCTCCTACGACAAAATCTTTTACCTCCCCTACAAACTTAGTATGAAATTATTCTTGCAGAGTTAAAATGGAAGCCCAATTTTGGAAGGGGGCATACCGGTCGACGTAGTTAGCAAAATGCTCATGTAGTGACTTTTTTTATATTTAGGTCAATTGATTGTCACTAAAATTAATCGATTATAATTTAGAGGGATCTATTGCCGAACGGATACGGATGAGAACCCGTTTTTACCCCCAACATTACCTAATTTCTCTGATAAATTATCGGTCGAATGCAGGCAGAAAAATCATTAATAACGTGTAACCGAATATTTTTGTACAGGTATGGTATTTGAAGGATGCGACCGACAGCTTAGAACAATCGCGCCATGGAGGAAGGGTGGGTGAAGAAGGGTGGAGAGATACCCGGCGCCGGCATTAGCCTACTCTTAACGAAAGGTGCCAAGGGGAACACGGCCCAACGTCCCATCCGACGGACGGAGTATTGCGCCGGAAATGTCCTCCACATAGCATTCTGCCCTTAAACTCATTTATCAAACTCGCCATGTCCCATTCCTCAGCAAGTAAATAAACCTCCCTCTACACCTCCCTTTCCTCGTGCCTTCTATTTTGTTCTTTACTATCTTATGCCACTGCTCTCTGTTCAAATTTTTTATGCTAAAATTTTATGTTTGTTACTGCGTCACTATAAATTGGCAGAAATGCTGTATGTGAGTGACTCCTTAAATAAATAAATAAATAAATAAATTCAAGCGGGGATCGAGCAGTCTCTGAAAATTCTCTGCCACCGCCGGGATTTGAAACCGAGCTCACGGGGTGGGAATGCTACACTCTAGCCACTGCACCAACCCGATCCCCTTTTGTACAGATTAACGCAATTTAACACATTCTTACGCAATCAGAAATGTAAACCTAACCTGCCAGGTAGAATACTTAAGGAACAACGACAACAAACTTATTGTTAGATAGTTGGGTATGTAGTGCACCTGCTCTCATTAATTTAACTGTCGACCTAATATCGTACCCTATCATTTTGTTCTCCGAATTCCGTGCGAAGAGGACCAGGAGTGGTAAGGGTGTGAGGATGGCAAGGTGCGGCTGCGGTCGGCGGTTTTTAAGTGTGGGAAAGGCGATTTTTGTGTGTGGTACGGGAGAGATATGTGGAGCGCCAAGGGTCGGTCGGACGAAGAGAGGAACTGGGAGAGTGTGGTCAAGAGAGAGGGAAGACTGGAGACTCTCCAACCTTCCCTCTCTCTTGACCACATGCGTACAAGTACGGCAAATTAAAATATTTGCCGTTGATTAAGAAATTTTCAATGTTTTTTTTACGTTTATTTGCATTTAAAGACCGGTTATTGTATAAAAAATTGAATATTCGATCTACGTGGCTTACCTCGACAATTACAGATGTTACTGGTGCATAATCGGCCGAAAAAAACTATTCAAATCACGCCGAAATAGCATAAAAAGAGGGCGTGTGTGCGGGTTGCCTACTGTAACCATAAAGGACCCTGGCACCACAGCAGGATGACCAACTACAGGAACAGAATTTTTTCTCTGTTCATTTGGTACCTCGGGATAAATTTTGACGTATGCCTCCAATTACCATACCTGTACAAAAATATTCTCTTATTAAAGATTTTTCTGCCTGCATTCGCACGATAATTTATTAGAGAAGGTAATTTTTGTGGTAAAAACGGGTTCTCACCGAAGGTGTGGGTTACAGGAGAGGTTGTGGGTAATATTTTGTATGAGGGATGAGGGTATTCGGTTGTGGCTTTGGTGATCCGAAGCAGTGACCAAAAATTAAGTTCTCTAATAAGTTTTCGGCATTAGCGACAGAGGGTAAATACCCTCAGTGGATACTCTGATAAATGCATATAATTCTTGAATACATGATTATTTTTAAACTTGATGTCTTCCTTGATGATTGCTTTAAGTTCTTAAAAACTTTATTATTTTTAGCCGTTTAAATGACATATCCGATAAAATTATTACTCGTCTTGCAGTTGTACTTTAAATGAAGCGTGGAGAAGTTGAGGAAGTCCTGGCCGGTGATTCTCGTTCTCCTTCCGTCCGGATCTTCGCTTCGCCTCGGCAACTCGACGCGAGGTGAACATTTTCAGCTCGATTATTCTCGTTCTTTCCGCCCTGCCTATCGCTTCAGTTCGGGTAATTTCACTCTCTTGGCGAAATACTGTGACTGTGGCAATGACGAATACCCATAAGTCAATGGGTACGAGATAATTTCAGCGATCAACACATTGCCTCCGCAGTCCGAAACAATTATAGAGCGCGATGCACGTTGGTAAGTTCAAATCATATTTCTAAAATATATTATGCCATGTTTATTTCGTGAGACTATCAAATGGCTACATTAAGCTACATTGTTGTACAATATTGCTTATTCATTAGTCGTTTTCTATAGTTGAACATGATAGCGTTCTCTTTGTTTTTAATCTTTTTCGTAGATGTAAACGATGAGTCCAAAAGTCACTCCGGTGAAACTTATGGGTTAATATTTTCAATTTTAACCTAACCCAGATGGCACAAAATAAAAGAGATATCTGTTTCTTATGATTTACTTACGGAAGAAAATGATAAGCACCTTTTCATGGGCTAAGGAACTTATGCAAGGCAAGGATAAGATTTTAGGGAAGAATAGTTAAGGAATACAGTCCCATATTCTCATATTAACATAATTTGCTGATGTTGGATGAACACTAAAGGCGGCATAACAGTAAACTACACATCCTATGCTGCCTAGAGATCTGCCGGACATAAATGTAAAGCCTAATAGTGAAATTCAGTGAGTCTTTATAAGAGCTGAACAGCTGAAGGTAGATTTTCCTGTGCATAGGAAATATTTTGACAACTTCAAGTGACTTGAAGTCTTTCCTCTGAAGATGAAAAGCATAGTGTGCGAACCTTTTTCTTGTGGTGGAGAGAAAATAAAGTGGCCACGGCAGGAATGGACCTTATAACCCTGAGATTGGTAGAGAGCCGTGCTATCCACTACGTCACTACTTCATTTACTATAAGACACGCTCTTATATGACAAAGCTCCGGTCAGTCTCTTTCTTATTATTTCCAATGAAGCGTCCACGAGTATAAGAACCGAAACAACAAGTTTTCTCAGGCAATCCAACACACTTATTTGCTCAGAATAACGGCACTCCCACAGTAGCACAATACGCTTGCCCGACAAAAGCTTCGCGGTTCATTAAAATGCAAACCCGCTTTTAATCACATCTATTGCATTGCGTAGAGCGACAAGCAAGCAAGCGACGAGTAAAACAACACACAGGTTGTATGCCAAGCATTTGAATAACAATTAAACTAATTGGGATAAAAAATATATCATAATAATGGTGTATAGCTGTAATTACATCACGAGTCGTTCTCTCGTCAATTCTTTCACCAAGTCGCTAGAGTGACTTTATACTCGTCGCTATCCAAATTCGCTCTTGGCTATATGCTCGATAGGCAGAACGAGCATAAATTTTTCGTCGCCAGAGGGACGAAGCGAAGCTTTCCTGGTGAAATGGCTGGCGAATGAAAATGAGAATACGAATTCAGTCACCGTTCGCCAATATTTTCGACAAATCGCGTTGGCTATAGCCATGAAGAACCAGAATCAGGCCCCTGGTCTATGAATTTGGAAAACCCTACTCTAGCCCTTTTACTGCCAGCCCATTTCAGGTGGGATGTACGAAGACTGCCAAGGCTATTTTCCGGAATTAGCAACATTTCAGATTTAAAAAATTTTCAGCTACTTAATTTTATTTAATATGTGTAGATTTTTTTTCCGAATTCTTAAGATATATTTACATCTTATAACCATAGGTACATTATGGGGGTTTACAAAAATTTGAGCCGTTGAAAAGGTCACAATCAGAAAAAAAGTGAAATAATTGGGGCCGATAAATCGGCCCCTGGCAGTTTTTGCTCAACCAGCGAGGACCGATATATCGGCCCGGTGGCAGTGAAAGGGCTAGATACTCTACCGACCAGTGATATTTGTTCGGAACGAAGACCTCCTCGGGAGAGATGGAAGTTCGGTAGTGAGTGAGTGAGCCGAGGGCACTCGTTTCGGTTGAACAAAGGTCCCTCCTTGTATGTCCTTTTATCCCATTCAGTCATCGACGGAAGGCCTCTCCTTTGCCCTCGTTAGGGGGAGGGGGCAGTAATTCGTTCGGGTCAAGGGTGTTACCCACCCCCCTGACGACTTAGAGGAGCCGTCTTGACCACCGGAAGTGGTCCCTCGATGAAGTGCCAGGCGCCTATGGGCATGCCTGAGGTCTGCGGTTTGTGGAAGCGTTTCCTTTGAGGAGTATGAGATGCCCTCGTGGATTCCCACGCCCGGAATGTTGCAGGAAATTACTGTAAGGTTTCTCCAGACCACGCTGGATTATCTGATCGTGATCCTTTAACCCATTAGTGCATACAGTTATTTTTGTCAAATGTTCATTTAGAAAGTAATTATTCTGGCTAATAAGGTTCATTTTAACTCGTTTTTGCAATTTTTAAATTTTTACAATAAATAATTTAAATAATAACGATATATCAGACAGTCAGTTTTCAGTGTTGATTACATATTCAAAATAGTGCAGAAAAACTTGATAATAAAGAAAATAAAAAAAATACATTTAGAAGAAAAATGAGATAAAAGTTATCAACATATTGAGCAAAATACTGCAATAAAAAATAACATACTTACCCCGTGCGGGTGACTGAAAATTCACCGACGAAGGTAGGCTTACATGGAGAATTCCCGGTCTGTCCCCCATCGCCAAATTGAACTTCTGCTTCTCTTCTGCTCGCATAGGAAAGGCCTCGTAGACCGCTGTTCATTTTATTCTTTTTCCAAACTAACACTTTCGGCCCATCCCAAAACCACAAACATGCGTACAGCAATGAATAAAAGTTAATATTTTTTCCTATCTCGCAAGCGGAGTTATTAGCGTCATAGTTAGCATAAAAGCACGTGTTTTCTACAACGATCGAACAAAATACCGTCACAGAAGCATTCTTGCGCGTTATACTACAAAAAAGTTCATATCTGCTCGAACTGTTATGCTTTTCACATGTTCTCTGAGACGAGGGCGAGGGTGCCCAGTTATAAAAAATATTGGGGGGCCCATATCAGGAGTCTTTCCCTGGGAAGTTTCATAAATGGTGAGTTTTAAAGATTTTTGAAGCATTCAAGAAGAGTCATATAATCAAAATTAGAACCCTGAAAACTCGACTATCAATAACTGGACATTCCAGGGAAAATCGACAAGCCTGACACATTTTTTCCTCACCCCATAGCGAATTTTTTAGGAGGCTCGGGTCCCCTCAGGCTACATGGAGTCGGCGCCACTGGATCAGGGAAGAATTCTATTTCTCATAACTTGTGTCATAGTATGCATTAGTATAGCATTCCTTCAACAGCTCTCTGGGATGTAAATTAACTAACGTAACTTTTATCTTTTTAACAATTTTATGTTAATTTGCGCAATATGTGCTTTGAATTAAGGTTGACATGAATGTTTCGTGTTCTTTGACTTTTGTTAACACAAGAAGGACCACACCCGTCATTTTTACGGGTTATCCCTAATTGCTTAATCATATTACCTACAATATTCTCTGTCGTCTTAATTTTTTTCTGACTTTTATTTGTTTTTTATCGTACCTTTTCTGTTGAAATATAATTTTTTGTTTTCAAATATAAACGAAGTTATACCACTTATATACCTTAAAAGCCCAACACCCATCAAAATGACGGGTTAGGCATTTATATTTTATTTGTTACTGAAACTCGTATTTTATTTAGGAAATCCATTCTCCATATTAAGACTGGGCATTTTAATATTTTTGTTAGTACATTTTATGTATTTAACATTACTTCTTACATTGTGAATGGAAATTATCATCATATCTGCCGTACGCTGCTTATTGGTGTAGTATGTGGTAGGTCGGAGCAGCGGGAGCAGGAGTGACGTGACCACTGCTCATTTAAATATTTTATTGTAAATTGATTTTTTATAAAAATTACTCAGTTGTAATGATGAATGAAGAAAACGAAAGATGAAAAGAAAATGAAGAAACATTTAATGGAGTTATCAATTAATTTGAACATAAAGAAATATTAAAAATAATTACTACCGTCAAAAAAGCGGATAATGGTACTTTTAAGTAGATATATACAATCACAGTCCTTCTAGTGTCAAGGGATAATTCACCACTTTTCGATAATTACGAGACCTTAGCTACAAATCGCACCCTTCCTGCGGATTCTATCCTAGCATAGATAGGATTCCTCGGCCCTGGGGTGAGATTTGTCGATTCCTGGTACGTAATTAAATGACTCAGACAGGAAATTTTGGGCTATTCATCGCTCAAAGAGGTGCGGTTCGACATGTGTTCCTCCTTCCTCCTCTGATTCCAGAGGTGTGGCGGGTTCGAGAGCTGTAAAAGTTTTTGAAGGGAAAGTTCCCTTCGAATTTCGATTTCCTTGGGAATGCGCGCTAGGATTCGACCCCGGCTCTTAACGTATACTTAAGTAGTTGAAATAACTTTCGGGTGAAAATATATCTGAGGAAAAGGATCATTTGAGGATAATTGCGGACGAAGAGGCAAATATATCTTGGAAGTCCCGCTCTCTTCTTGCCATATTGTTTTGCTACTCCTCGTTATTGTCTCAGCGGTAACTGTTTCGCTGCTCGGCGTTCAAAATAATTGTTAGGAAGGTTAGGAGAGGTATAGGAAATGCACTGCATCCATCTACCTCCCCTAAACGGGTGGATACTTTCACGAGCAAGTTGAAGAAAGGTCCTTCAATCTTCGTAACCCTATACTACTCGAACTACACTAATCAGGAGGACTGGGTTCCAGTGGAAAGGCCTTGTGATTGTTGACATTGTGTGTAGTATTCGTATAAAATATACGTTGCCGTAAGGTATTGTGTGGTTTTCTGATAGGGCATAATAGGACATACTACTTACATATTAACTGCACAAATGGTTCAACGGATGCATTAAATTTTAGATAAAATTCCTCAAGGCTACAGAAGGTCATTTAATTGCCATTGAGATTCAGTTCCAGAAATTCAATTTCATTGATTAGCTTCCGTTTAACAGTTCGAAGTTTAATCGTATTTAGATTAATTTAGAAATTCTAACTGTGCCCTTATGATAGAGAAGGTAGTTATCTAGTATGCATTGTTATAATTTAAATTTAACCAGTTGAATAAAGTTACCCAGAAGAGCTCTTGAACTAAAAGTATTCCTAGGGGTATCATCTGCCTTAAGGGGTACTTGCGCATTCATTGGTCATTTCCCTTGGCTAAAAACCTGATGAGAATTCCTCACCAGCACTCAAGAATATTTGTTTTGCTCAGTTCTAACATCACTTACAAGAGTTTGAACAACGAACCGCGCGAGGAAGATTACTAGCGTGGATGCGATGGCATTCTAAGCATGACTTCCTGAAGTATCTCCCCAAGAGTCATCGATTTTCGCCGTCAATAATTGAAGAAGTAGGCAACAGATTGAAAAATGGAAAATACTTCTCTCTTCTTTTATAGAATCTATTTCTGTCGGCAATACAATTCCGGCCTCTGTGACGAAGGGGTGCAATCCTTGCCCGCCAAACCGAAGGTCGCGGGTTCGAGTACCGCGCGGGTAGTTTTCCCCTATGAAGGGTATGGCTTTTAGCGATTCTCCATTGTTATTTGCTCAAAGCTCCCGATGTAAACGCCTAATAGTGCTGTTTTCGAGGAGGTGAATTTAAATAAAAATGAAATAAATATAGAAAATAAATGGTGTACGAGCCAATAGGCGCGCTAATTTAAAGTTAGTTATATATGGATTTTGGAGATAGCCTGATTTTCAATGCTTTTTGTATTGCTATATTTCAAAGGTATATGACATAATTTATAACCAACATTTGAAGTGTAGATATGAACAGGAGATGATTCAAATAGCATAAAATACATGTCAAATTACGTCCTCAGACTACTGCCAGAGAAAAAATTAACGTATTTGGGATTTCGGTGATAGTCATTTTTTCGTCCGATATAATAAATCTCCATTTGATTAAAAACGACCATATTTTTATAACCCATTAAAACTGTGAAACTGAACTCGATAAACATGAAATAGCATTAAACCATTGTTATTGAACGTAATATCACCGTTGTCATGGTTAAATATCGCGTTCCAGCATTTTTACTTAACGCACTCAATGCGGATGCCTTGAATTCAGAGTATCGGTCCCCTTATGTTTCTTAGCTCGCTATCTGTCTCCGCGTCTTCTGCTAGACCCTGCAATTGTCCCAAGCGTATCAGTGTATCTTTCGCAGCGTTCGGAAAAGCGTCGTTTGAATATAGTAGAATATTTGCCTCCACACCGCGTGGCGTTATATTTTGATAATTTTTTTCAGTACTGAGAGTGTTACGCGATATGCGATAGTTACTGGTATGCGATATGTTATATATACCCAAGATATGCGATAGTTACTTGTGGGCTCCATTTTAGAAATTTTGCAAATTTGCTCTGTTTTCTTATGTTTAGTCCTGAGAGAATTCTGGAAAAATACATAAGGTATCTAATTATTAGGGACAGTTGAGTCGTATAGGTTACCTATTACTTTCTACATGTCATTTCCAAACTTGGCAGGTGGTTTAGGTATGATCCTCCATTTTGAATTTCTTCTCTCTAACTGTTTTCCTTGGTTGAACGTGTATAATTTGAAGTAACACAGGCGATTGCTGGACATTTGTTGTTGTTTTCCCATTCGGAAATCTTTGTACGCGCGGCTTTCCTTCTCAGGGAGGGAGGGCAAAAAGTGGCGAAGGGCCCTCATACCCAGCCCTCAGTCCACTTGACGCGTAGTCGGTAGTTCGCATGTGCACGGCTCGATCCTGAAGCGGCGCCACAGATTTTTACAGCCATAATTTACGAAAACTCTCGGTCAAGTGGGAAGAGAAGGAGAACGGAAGGAATTGATGGCCCCGGAGAGAGTCCCAGCGGTGGGCCCGTAGGGCTCCTTTTGATGGGCGGTCTGCCGGGGCCCTTTCTAAGGATGGCCCTCGGGCTACGCCCCTGTCGTTAATCGTTAAATGGGGGCGCGTATGGGTCCCTCTCTTCGTCTCCCTACCGGACCTTTATACCTACCCCTCTCGCGAAAAACTCTCAAATTTTTCGTAACGGCGCCCGAACTAGGTAAGCACGTGTAGTGTTGGGACGTCTGGAGAGTCTCACAAATGCGCCCGCCATTTATAGATATATATTTTAAGGGTTTTTTTTTTCGTGGACTGGGACTCCTTTTCGGGTGCCCACAGAACGTTTCGGTGCCGACAAACGTGTATTCTACATAAATTTTTCCGTTTCGAGACGTATTTGGAGCAGAGGAGACATAAAATAAGCCAGGTTCCTCTTAGGAGAAAATTGGGTCGTTTTCGAAAAGGTGTCCCTTTGGAAGAGGTTATCGGTTGTGTTATTATTCGGGTTATTTTGGAATACCAAGCATGCCACACCGTGCGCAGCTTGCTGTAGTCAGTAATCATCCTACTAACTTTAACCCAAGATATGCGATAGTTACTGGTATTAGGTGTGTTCCATTTTAGAAATTTTGCAAATTTGCTCTGTTTTCTTATGTTTATTCCTGAGAGAATTCTGGAAAAATACATTCGGTATCTAATTATTAGGGACAGTTGAGTCGTATAGGTTACCTATTACTTTCTACATGTCATTTCCAAACTTGGCAGGTGGTTTAGGTATGATCCTCCATTTTGAATTTTCTCTCTCTTACTGTTTTCCTTGGTTGGTTGTGTGCGGTAAGACGTGTATAATTTCAATTAACACAGGCGATTGCTGGACTCACGACTCAATAACACGATTTGAATGATACTTCGGCTAATTTATACATGAAATAATTGCGTTTTAAGTCACGTAATCGCTACGAAAATGCGTAACGGATTAATAACTGCTCTTTTGTAATTTGTTGCGTTTCTATTGAGCCCTAGTATTGGGCCAATACTGAGTGCCTCCCAACTCTTTCCCCATTCGTGTTCAATTCTTCGTGTAATCCTTTCTTTTCTTTGAACCTACAGTCCATTGAAATCTGCTACTATTATTATTATTATATTTTCACAGCATTTTCGCTGGTTTTAGGCGAGGTACGGGTATCACCAAACACTCTCGTCTTTTTATTCTGTGTTGAAAAATTTTCTGACAATCCGAAATGTATTTAAAATTGCTGCTTTTTGTATTGTAATGAACAAGTTTTTCGGCAGTCCAATAGTTTTAAGACCTTGATGGACTGAATGAGGCATTACTCCTGCGGCAGAGATAATTACTTGTATTAAGTGTACTTTATCTGATTTCCATAATTTCTTAATTTCATCTTAAAATTTTTCATACTTTTATTCCATTTTGTTGGTGTAGGCTGTTGTGATGTTATGCAAATTAGGTAGGGCAATGTCTACCAAGAACGTTTCATTGTGAATTGTATCTTGCACTACAAGATCAGGTTTATTGCTAAGGACTGTTTTATCGGTAATAATTGATCGGTCATAATAAAGTCTATTACCAATATTATTATTATTCTTGTCACAAAATAAATTTCATAGTTCCCTTTGAATAGATTACCAAGGTATTGGTTACACGTAAATTCTTATTATTTTTTTGTATAGTCCTGCCAAGCATTGTGATTATTAACAGTTTCCAGGATAATAATTTCCAGTTTTGACAATGTATATGTTTACATATATGCACTTAAACATTAATAAAAAAAGCCAACCTTATGTTCATACATTCATATAAAGAAAATCCCTAAAACATAAAAATATTACGATTTCAAAAGAAAAAAAAATACATTTCATAGTTCCCTTTGGATGGGTTACAATCTTTAATTCTTTTTTTTTCTTATATTTGTTAATCATAGTTATTATCAATCTATTATTATTCATTCGTGTTACTGTTACCTCCTTCTATCTAGTAAATCAATTAGATTCCGAAAAAGAAGTCTGGCTATTTGTAAAATTAAAATTCTTGTAACCGCTCCTGGCCTGTATTCCATATAATTATATGGGAAATTTTCTATTGGATTCCTTTCATATTTACTTAATTACCATTTTCATTGTAGAGCATTGGTCGTATACAGGTATGCAAGAAGCCTGTGTGAAGCTTTAACTTGAGACTGGTATTGATTCTGATTTCTCCCAGCTATGGAGCGAGTACAGTCACGTGTTCCTCGTCTCGGCTACGGTTTCCACGCCGGCTTAAGATCGCCCATTGCAGCCCTCGTCCGGGGAGGAGTTAATCTCCAGTGTCACGCCGCATAAATCTGCTCCCTTGACACCTTGCACGAGGGCCCACTGACAGCCGGCCGCCTGTCTCCCCGTGGATTTACAAGCCGCGCGCGTCTCCCGGGCGCTCGCGGGCGCAAGACTCGCATTGCATGGCGGGAGAGAAATGAGTCCTCCCTCGGAAAGTGGGAACAAGAGAAGCACTGTCGTCGCTCCTTTGTTCCGTCCCATTGACGAGTGTCGGGAGTGCTTTTCTTTTGTTCGCATCGAGAGGCGACGGCGGGGAGTGGTGAGGCTCCTTCTATTATGTTAGAACCTTTAAGGAGAGTGCTACAGTTGCTCTATTCTCTCAGCTCTTGGAATGACATTAGGACAAGTGCCACTGGAGTGGGGATGAAGGTTGGGTGTTGTACGAGGGAAAAGCTGTGGAAGGGGAAGGACCGGAAACTCGCCCGTGTGCATCACGCCTATTTTCACGATATGTCATGTTGTAAACCAAGTAGGAAGAAGAACTGTAGTAGAAAATTGTGCAGACCAACTTAAGTTACTGATGATAATTAGGAGACGTAGAAATAAATATCATATCAAGTCCCTTTCATTGCAACCGATGGAGTAATTGCTGACATACAGTACCTACTTCAAACTTGTTGGTACTGAATATTTGCGAAAGCAATTAGTTTATATTTCGTAGACATGTGAGGGCGTCGGGAGAGGCAACGATGGCGTAGTAATATTGAACCTACTCAAGGAAAAAATCATTGCACTGGCTACCAAGCCTCCTTATCGCCGTAGGTACTTCTCCTAAGAATAGGTTGCTATTTTATATGCTGCTGTTGCTGGTTATATATTTTATATTTTTTGTACCAGATAATGCTAATATTTTTTGATATCTTTACGATTAATCTTTTTCCATCTTTTCCTTCATGACCTATTCAAAATTATGGGTTAGATAGGGACTTTGCTTTCCCAAGAGTTAGCAATGTTCACAATTTTATTAACTACAGCTGCCATCCTGGGGGGTACTACAAAATGTACTGCCATATGATCTTACATGTCCAAATAATTACTGATATGAGTGCCGCGACAGACTTCGAATGCACAAAATAAAGTTTAAATGAGCACTAAATTTTATATGATAGTTACCTACTCAACTTCATGCATTTTTCAAATGACCTTGTGGCTTAAGGCACAAATATTAATATTTCCTAAGTTTTAAGAATTGTTTCTTTTAGATACCGTACTGATGGAATCGGCGTGAAATTGGAATATTTTGTTTTTATCATTACAATTCCTCATTGCTCCTAATCATTGGAAATCATCCATAGTGGTGAGGGTATATTTTGATATCATGAACGGTTGGAAGCAGTTTGATGGCATACTTCACTGCTGTTTATTGCAATCCATGGATGCGCATTCAATTCTTTTATGTAAATATTTGAATCAATGATCTTTTAGTCGGAGATGGCAAAAGAAACTAAACTAAACTCAAAACCAATAAAATTTCAATAGTTCCTTTCCCATGAGGGAAATGTAGAAAGGAAACGAAATGGATTTAAACCCGGTGAGCTAAACTCGGGGTCGAAACGAAATCGGAGTCAAACCTACTTCGGGTTGAAACTTTACTCAAACTCAGGGACTAAACGAAACGCAGATAATGTGTCGCATCGGAGGGACCACGTGCTTCACCTTCGAATGGTTTAGTTTCAACCCACACACTGACTAACTTGTGAGTACGAAGTATGGTTGAAGTAGAGGTTCGGCCTACCGCCATTAGATGCATGGGGTGCTCATACTTTTCACTAACAGGTGAACGGTGAACGCAAACTGGCCATTCAGTTTTAAGCTCAATACTGGGTGCTTTCCATTCATTGACATACGTCGACACAAGTCGACTTGCGTCGCGGTTTTCGTGTTCCATTCGGTGTGTGTCGCCGACTGTTGTGACACAAGTCAACAAACGGTAACGCACAGGAATAGGAGAGTTATAAACAAATGCCGCGAGCCGACAAGTCGACTCATGAGTCGCATGAATGGAAAGCACCCGCTTTAACCTCCCTGTACGCATGTCAAACGTAATGGTTCGAAACTACTCCCTCTTATCCCCCTCCACTTAACTTCTGGGATCGAAACCTAACTATGAGCAGCGGAGTTTCGATTGATTTAGTTTCGTTCCCGGGAGTAAAGTTTCGTTCCGAATTGAAACTAAACTTCTTGGTGATTTTAATTTCGTGCGGGAACGAAAGTAAACCTAGGCCTCGCATTTTCGGTTCCCTCCGGGTGGAAATAAAACATTGGCGTTTCGTTACACTAGCCATACCTGTTTTTAGTTGATCTCAACGAAGTGGGTTGGATAGAGAAAGCACTTTTACGGTCAAGTACACCGGCGCACGTTTCTCGTCTCTACTATTCTCAGCACGGCGGAAAGCCAGGAGACAAGTGCCATCGGTTTGGCGGAAGAACAAAGAGTGTGAGGCGACTATAGAACGGCAGCAATCGGGGGAAGGTGGGACGAACGGTTCTCTTGTGTGTGCATTAGGCTACCGGGGCCCTCGGAGACAATGGCGAACACCTTAACTTTCGAGGTGCAGTTTCACCCGAAGTATTTACGATGCATTATTGCCCTTTTCACGCGAAGAAGGTACTCGCCCTCATTCATTTGGCGACGAAAGCCCTGCAATTTGGACGAGAGCCCGCGGGACCCTCTCAGGCCTTAGTTTTGGTCGCCTTTAAGTCCAAGCAACAAATTTATTATACGACCTCTGAGTCGTCTTTGTTAATTTTGAGGTCAAAAACTTTCGTCCTTGGCATTTTGATTTAGGGTGTATGAACTTCCATGGTTGTTTACTTAGGGCATTGAACCACCATTGCATTTTACCCCTGTATTTAGTTACTTGAAGCTTGATATGCATTCTATTACTTTTGATCATGGTACCATACGTTGCGCATATAAGTCTTGACTCAATCGTTTTTTTATTCGAGTTTTTTTTTCTGACGACAATAAAAACTCTCCGTCCATGCACCCTCAGTTAAAGTCTCTTTTAATAATATGTCTTTCTTTCTTAATCTTACATACTTTCTCCGAGTAAGAGCTAGAAACCTTCATTCTTATATGCAAAGAGTAGAATTTATCCTGAGTGTCGGATAATTTTCTGTCAAATATTATGGCATCAATAGTACTACCTTAATTTGCTGAAATTAAAGAAACACGTAGGCTCCTACTAATAAAAATTGCGTCTCTGACCCTGTAGGTCATATTTTTTTCTTGGCTTGCCGATTCATTTTAAACTACCTTAAGAAGTTGAAAGTTTAAGGTTAAATTAGGAGACCTTTTTCAAATACAAGAATATTTTAACTAACGACAATTCCCACAACTACAATCACTGAAGATTTCATGATCGTACTGAAAGTTATTAAAATAAATACATCGGAAACAAGACTGATGGAATATAACTTTTGTGCCTCCGTAAATATCATCCATCATACACTTCACACAATTTTCGAACATAGATCATAACCAGTATTTTTATTCAATCGACGTTTAAAAAGGAAACAATGCTTGAAAATTATAGGTTTTTTTTACCTTTTATTCTGCCAACTAAGCTGTTTCACACCAAAGTCACCTGTATACTCACGTTGCTTCGCAAAGTTTCAGACACCATAACTATTGTAGTTTTTTATTGGTTGATTCCTTTTATTTCACACCATATCCATGTGGGTTCGATTGAAACAGTTGGCAGACATTTTGTTTTTTTATGCATTTGTAATTCCAAGCGTATTCATTACGCCAAGCTGTGTGCCATGCTTCACTGAATTACGTGGAATGTCTAGCATTTCAATTACTAAATACTGAACTGTATTTTTGTTGCATAAAATATCGAAGGAAATATTCCATAGGGGGCTACAACCCTCCAATTTCGAACAATAAATATTTTTTGTCATATTTTTTCGTATATTAAACCGCATTCTGTGGCATCGATGTATCTTGTAAACCTTCATATTGTACGTAATATTTTTGACTCTAATATATTTATAATCATGTATGTTTCTTAAGGACAAACTTTTCTCGGATTACTACATTTCATTTTCTATTCTATTCTGTAGCTTCAATTTTGCCAGCAGTTTTTTTTTTCAATCCTTATCTTTAACCTTTCATCAAGGGTTAGATAAGAACGTGAAAAGAAGATTGAAATTATATGCTATGCCTCGTAACAGTGGCGTAACTAGATATATGCTTTGGGGGGTGAGGGTCCCTGGGGGGGAGGCAAACCCCCTCAGGCAACGGGAGTTCCGAGAAATTTTTTGAAAAATTACATGCCTAGAAATACATTTTACATCATTTAGGCGCTCAAATTTTAACTATAAGCAGATGCAGTTATGATATATCAAAACTAGACAATGGTTTTAAATATTTTTTTATATCTCTTCGGCTTTGGGGGGATCTATCCCCTCATCCACCTCCCCATAGTTAAGCCACCGCCTCGTAATGATGACCGCGCACCTAGGTTCTCCGGGAAAATGAATTGGTTCGTCTCAGGGGTGTTTCCTTGAATCAAAATGGCATTCCTTGTTCTCCTCGAGGATCATTATTACCGAGGACTAATGAGGTGCCGTGGTGGAGGCATTCGGGAGTCCAATTGTCTGAAACCGCATTCGCTCTCATCCCTCGTGGCTTCCCTTCGCATGCAACCGCTTGATTAATGGAAGGGCGGCCAATAAAAGTTGTACCGCGAGCAACTGTGCCAGTAGGATCATATCCTTCACGAATTACGGTGAACAAAAATCCAGGTGCTCGCTTGTTCAAGTGTTCGCTTATGACGAAGAGTTTTTTTATGAGATCCAATTACGGGGGGCATAGCGAGTTTGGTCGTCATTGCTTGAGGACATCGGTTTTAACTCGTGAACCTTTTTTTTTACTGCGCGCAATATGGAGAAAGAACAAGTAGTAAGTGCACAATACTGGTCAAAAGGCAGGTGGGATTGCTCGTAAAATGGCTTATGATTAAGAGTTTTTGTGCCTAGACATAATGATTAGGGGCCCAGTATTTTATTTTTACGATGAAGCTCATCCTCTTCTCTCTGAAATCATCGCATTTTCCCTCACTGAGAAGTATATCCTTCCAGAGCTCAATTGCCGTCGTGTTCTTTCATTAAAGAAGAGTTCCCATGCGCTAACCGCTGTTTTAAGACTATTTTTTAAAGTGGTGTAGGAAATGTTGCAGAAGTCATGAAGACGGCGATTTTTATGTCATGCTTCACTCCCGTCACCATAACGTTCACCACATCGACTGGTTTAAAAAATGATTTCTTTAAATGAGTGAAATTGTATTGGATGACTGGAAAAAACAGGTAGGAACGCAACTCTTAACATCATTTACGCCTCTGCATAAGTCTTTATACATGAGAGACTAGATAATTGAGTTTTTTTTTCAAGCCTTTCATTGGCTACAACCTCGCTTGGAGTTTGGTGATTTGAGCGGTTGTAAGCTATGAGCACACTACAGGCTTCATTTCGGTATGATGACGGTCAAAATTTCATTGGAAACACTTCCAAATGCAGTTAAAGCAAGCCAACCATGATTAAAAATAAAGCTTTGTAATTTCAGCGATGTTTTCGGCCGGTACGGCGTACCCCCTAAAATCCAAACTCGTTATAAGCGTACCGGTTAAACTACCTTTTTTAAATCTGTAAGAAATAAGTTCAACAGATTCAGGCTTCAGTTACTGGAAGTTAGACATATTTAAAAAAATAAAAGACTTCAGTACTTTTTCACAAAATGTTTTACTGCGTACAACGCATTTCGGCTCACAGAGCCATCATCTGGTACAAGCTGATGGCTTTTGCACCAGATAATGGCTCTGTTAGCCGAAACGCGTTGTACGCACTAATAAATTTTGTGGAAAAGTGATTCAACCTTTTATATATTTAAATCTGTGAATAATAGACCTACTGTAACTTGTCGAATGTATTTCAGGAAGAAAAATCGGAAATAATTAGTTACTTGTTCAGAGTTATCTCGTGGCAAAACTTGGAAATATTGTAAGAGTTTGACATTTCAATTGCGGCCGGATGTATAAAACATGTTCAGCTGTTGGCTGATTTTGGTGAGTACCGCCTAAATTTTTTCCCAACTACAGCACTGAGTAGTTTCACATAAATTTATTGAAGGACGACCTAGGTTTCCATGTGCGCGTCATCATCTGGTGATGACGATGACAGATAGGTGTCAGCACCAGATGATGACGTGCCACGTTGAAACCGACGTCGTCCTTTTGATATGGAATAACACAGTTTTACTATTTATGATGTTTACTCTATTCCATGAAGTCACACTTGAGAAAACGAATTATATGTAGCCAACCATGGATAATACTTGCTGAAATTATTATTTCATCCAGCCCAAGAATTTGATTAAGTTTTAATCAGTCAGGTCGTTATTATTTCGTTCGTAGCATGTAAAATTTCCTGCAATCTCTACTGTTTAAAAAAATGAAATTCTACCTATCTACCAGAAACACTCCTACATGCTGATGAAGCCTAATTAAGCCTAACTTGTTGTAATTATTAGCTAAGCCAGCCCAAGATTTTGATTAAATTTCGTTCAGTTAGGTCGTTATTGGTTCGTCCGTTTTATACAAGTACGTAAAACTTCCTGCAATCCCTACTGTTTTTTTTCAATAGACTTTTACGCGTATAACTGCCTAGGATAGGGACTTGTGTTGAGTTTTTCGGGTTGCTGGACGTGGGGGTATGCTTTCAGTAGAGGGGATGGGAAGTAAACGCCGTCGTTTGGGGGTTGAATGGGGTGTGGGGGAGAAGGTGGCGCCAATTAGGAAGCGCACGGTGGCGACCCTCATTGCGGGCGGACCCTCGTGCCCACGGATTCCTTCTTCCTAATTGGGGACCCGTCGAAAACCTTCGTTTCTTTCTCTTTGTAATTTAAGGCTTCCCTCCACCTCCTCGGCCCTCTCCCTCTCCCTGCCCCCCGGCGGCATTGCGTACGCACCCTCTTCCCTGCTTTCTTCCCGTCGGACTATCACCCGGCTGTATGTAACGGTATTACAGTATAATCTCTGCAGTCCGCTCTTGCGGTAACCAAACGCAGTGGCGTAGCCAGGCTGAGGGTCAGGACCCCTCCCCCCGAAATATAAAAACACAATTATTTTTTAAGGAATTCTTCTCGGGTTTTCCACCGGTTGAGGCTTTCCATGGCCAAGCCTCATGAGCGTTAGCCTCAACCGGTGGAAAACCCGAGAAGAAATCCTTCAACTTGTTCGCCAGGAAAAACTTCGATCCTATTTCACAATTATTTTTCTTCGCAAAAGAAAATAAAATATTGATAAATCATGAATTTACAAAATATTTATTTAGAAATGGAAGTTTTTTCGATTATGAAGTGTGTTAAAATTAGTTTAAAACCCTCTACTTAATACCCTTTTTTTCAAATATTTCCTCCACTGATTTTGGACTCCCCCGAACGAAATTTCTGGCGACGCTGCTGAGTGCTGACCCAACACGTCTAGTAATCCGACGTGAAGGGCTGGCGACCTTCCTTCGGCTAATGTAATTTAGTCAGTTTAATTTAAAAGATTTTTCAATACTTAGTAGTTATTTGTTTTATTACCTACTGTGTATGTAATTGTTCTTAATTTCATGATCTGCAGGAAATTTTTTTGGTTACTTGACCCGCTGAATCGGGAAAATATAACGTGATACATGAGAAAATAAGATCGATTGGGCGCGTGGTGAATGTAATTTTGTTTTTACTTTCTGTAACAAAGTCGAAATATGTGCATTCAGCTCGGTATACGGCTCTATCGCAGCATGAGTAAACCTGTCGTTAGGAGCGATAACACCTAGTAAAAAGATTCTATGATGTTAATATTGCTTGAACCACTGTGCCGTGAGCACAGTCTTGTGCTCTTTTACCGATCACTGTGTGATAATAGGGAGCTTGTACGTTTCAAATAATTGGGCGCTTTCGATAATCCGGCTATGCCACGGCTGCATATGTGTCAAATTACCGATATCGCACTGTTAATAACATTGAATTTGTATTATGTAGTACAGTTCTTAACTCCCATCCTCCGAGCGTTGATTCATTTTCTCTATCCTCGAACGTATTTGCTAACCCTACTCTATCTTACCTCTCTGATCATCAGTAGCATCACTTCCCATACATTTATTATCATTGTTCCGATTTTCTATATTTTGTTTACTTGTTTTCGGTATTATTTTGGAATTGGTGCTCGTTATATTTGATGTATTTACGTGTTATTGTGTCACTGCAAGTTGGCAATATTGCTGTATGTGATTAGTTTTAATAAAATAAAACAGAGAAATTCTTGGCATTTAACGAGAAAATTCATTAAGCCTCCCTTCAAGTCTCATACAAATACAGTTTGGTCAATTCGTGATGCTGTGAGAGAAATACAAAATGAGTTCGATTTCATTTGCTTGAAAAGCAATTTTGGAAATCTCGTATAATTTAAAGGAGTTTCGAATTGTCATCCAATGGACTTCCATGAAGTCACTAGTTAGGAATATTGGTTGGAGAAGGTGACCTAGAACTCGGGTGATTTGAGTCATTAGTGAAAAAAATGTTGGAGAGGAACCCGGTATCGGCATAACCTGTTGTAAAAAAAGGTGTCTAGCTTAACGTCCCGTCCGCAGAGCTACGCTTGAAGTGTGCTCTAAGTGTAGTGCTCAATTTGGGAATTACCATTTTCCGCATATGAAAATTATCACAATAAAATCTCTGCCACTTGAAAATTTTATGGAGGCAGTTCATTTTTCTGGATTCGAGCGTGGACCTTCTAATAATACTACTTTTGGTTGGTATAACCTGTCGAGATGGAAATCCGAACCTGGGCTGTCAAGAGTACAGACGATCTGGAGCGCCGAAGGCGCGTTTAGCACTCTCGATTGCATTAAAGCCGCCTTTACCAATGTAAAAAATGTGATAAATGGCGCTTGTAAAGCATATCCTGTGAAAGAGAAAGTTAAAAAAATATTTGAATTTGCAATGGGCATTGCTAACTATCCTAAAAAAAAAAAATTAATATTAACCTTGAACAATAACAAATAACAATAACAAATAAAAAACAAAAATAGTATTAACGTTGAGCAATAAGTTCCTTACATCATCAAGTTGCTCACACTCTGGCCACTACATCAATCCAATATGTCCAATTGTAAAATATCTTTTACCCAGCTATTCTTTTTACCCGGCTTTCCCTTACTTGGCTACCCTTTAGCCTCGGGTGGATTTTTTCTTCTTGCCAAGCTCCTGGTTCCTCGGAAGACCTGCTACCTTGCCTCCAGGCTTCTTCCGTTTCCAACGGACCCAATTTCTGTTGGGCCGCATCCCCGCTCCCTGTATGCGCCGAGGGCAAGTGATTTGCGCCTCTCTAGGGCTCCCACTTGAACGTGTGCCAAGGTCGTCTCGTTGCTGATTGCGCGTCCTTTGGTGTGGTGGGTTCCGACGACTTGCTGAAAGGGGTGGGAATTGTTCGGTAGGCGCCTCATTCCGTTTTCCACCTTACCCCCTTGTCTCCTGGCTGACTTGCGTGGCGGAATTTAGTAGGGAATTCCCCCGGGAAGGGTCTCACGATGTATCCATTCCGTTCGGGTGGTGTTTGACCAATTTATTGGTAGGCCTTCTGGGACCACCACTGCCTTAATTGTCTCTCTAGCCTGCTGGGTCGTCCGTAACTGCGTCAGACAAGGCTGACTAATTGGCGGCCCGCTCCTTCGTCTTTTCGTTATGTCGTTGGCGCCGCTGTCGCCGCCGCTGGCCCTTGCCTGCAAGTCCCGGCCTCTGGGGTCTTGGTTTGCGAGGAAATCGGTGCCTTCGCCGAAGGCGGTATCAATGCCTACCTGCCATCTAATCCTTTCAGCGACTCACCATCTAACAGCGGATACGAGAGAGGGCGGGATCGCGGGGTTACACTTCTAAGCCGAAGTCTGAAGCTTATCACCTCTGCACCACAGAAGGGGGAGGACATGGCAGGAAAAAGAAAGGAGGCGCCGCCGCGATAGGAGCCCGATGACGCCTCCTGGGGAAGGATAGGGAAGGAAGGGCGGAACGGGAGTACCCTCGCCGCTATAGAAGCGACCAAGGCCCACTACTAGCGAAACCATACTTTAATGTTTCTACGAAAAGGAAAGATTTTCCTATGAGGCAGGAAAATCCTACGATTTTTCGTAGATACTATGTTACACGAATATTACGAGAGGATCCTCAAGTCGGCCTCTAAATGTGTCAATGTCAACTACCGCACATATAAATGGGTTTACAAAAGTCGCCACTCGCGTCGCTGACGGAAAAAATTGATCCGAGTTTCACGGGGAAATGAGGTACAATTCGGGGTGTTAACCTATATTTATATAAATGATAATGTGATTTATCAAATTTATACCTCTTCAATGCTATTCCTCGCAATTACGAACATTATACTGCAAAATATTGGATAAAAGTGGATCGCATTGCAATCATCACCACGCCGCGAACATTTTTAAAACCGATTAAAATGCGACCGAAATGGTAACAGCAATCGGCCATCTATGGGATTGAATTGGGCCTCCTCTATGCAGCTCCCTTAGTCTTTTCATTACGTCGTCGGCGCCGTTGTCGCCGCCGCTGACCCTTGCCTGCAAGTCACGGCTGCCGCGGTCTTGGTTGCGGCGAAATCGGTGCTGAAGGCGGTATCAATACTTACCTCCCATCGAATTCTTCCAACGACTCACGTGCTTCCCTGGTACGAATGTACCTATATGCCATCTTTGATCCACTACTATGTTAATTCATTCTTATATGACTTCCTACTGCCTACTCGACCTACATCTATCCCTACTTGCACTTTTCTACTTGCCTTCTCCATTAAATTCCCTCTAGCGACAAGACTTGTATTACTTTAACTCATGAAAACTCATGTGTCTCATTGTGACTCAAATTATCATTTCAAAACCTTGTTATATTTACGCATGATTTAACACTTTACCAGCGAGTACAATGAATAAGCTTCTCTCCGGTTTGCGCGGGGTCAAAAAATTAAGGCAGCATAAGTTTCGGGTCCCGTTTCGTAACCCATTCTCACTTGCTGTATTTTTCAGCCCCTTCATTCTTGAGTTATGATAATAGTGTTGAGTATTTGACTATTTATTACGAATTGGTCATTGCAAATTGAAAATTTATTGCAATCAGTGTTTTCATGGACTCATAATATTATTAACATTTCATCATTATTTACCATATTATGGTAGCAAAATGTGCGGAGCTTCGGATGGAGAAAACATCAATAATGTTGTAAATGTGTATGAGAGATGATTCATCAATAAAATAAGATAAAAAAAATTCGCTTCGTTCGAACGCATACTGACAGGGAATTATTTTTTCGGGAAAATTCCAGGACAACCAGTTAACTTTTGCTAGAATCATGGCAATAAAAAATCTTCACTAAAATATCAGTAATATCAAGCTGAACTTTCTATGGAAACTTGTTTCAATATTTTCTTCCGCGATGCTTTCCCTTCTTTTGCAACCTTGTCGCTTTCATTATGGTAGAATTTAGCAATAAATTTTTGATCGTGAACTTGAGGGATGATTTTGCCTGAAATAGTGGTGCATTTCTTCACATTCGTTGGCATTTCAACTAACCCATCCCAGTTGAAAACTCCCGAAGTAGGTTTCATGGGATCACCAACTCATAAAAAAACCTTATGGCATAATTACGAGAGTCCAAGGGAGTAGTAGTCCAAGGGAAGCCATTGTTTCCATCATTAGGTTCTCCATATCTTGTGCCGTCTTAAAGTTCACTATTTCGGGGGTCGAAAGATCATAATCGACGAGGCGCCTCCCATATAAGTGCCTCTCTAACTTTTCTTGACTCGTGCACTCCTTGTTCTCGTTCCAAGCCTCAATGATCCAGCCCGAGCCATCTCCACATTACTTTGCGCCTGCAAAATTAAAGCTTTCTTGTTAAAATTTGAAGCCTCGCATCTTACGCCTCTTAATAACCGTTAGTGGTCGCACCGTTATTGAAGTAGAACATCTTTACCTGCGATTATTGTCAAAGCATTCTATCGATTAAGGTAAGTTTTTTGAAGTACGTTAATGAACCGAAGAACCTTTTTCTTTGAATATTTTTATGGTCCAATTAAAGAAACCATGCATTATAGGCATTTGATACTTGGCTCGCAATCCATTAATATCAAAGTATGCTACCGATTAAGGTAGGTTTCCATGGAGTACCAAAGAAGTAATCTGGGAGCCTTCCTATGCTTCCAGCACTGCTTTCTTCAATTCACTTTAAGTACTGCTCCCTTTTAATCTATCTAAAAATCCTATTCTCTTCCTTCCCCTCCCTCAATTGCCTAACATTCTACCCTCTAACACCATTTTCAACATCCCCTCCCCGCTAAGAACTAGCTCCATCCATACCTTCTGTCTCCTCCGTATCTCATCTAAAAGCTGCCGTTCCTCAGCAAACATGTCCAACATTTCCTCCTCCTCTCCTTCTACTTCACCTTCTCCATTCCCCTCCAGACCCACATCTCGAACGCTGAACTGAGGATTTTTTATGGCGATTTTCATCCTTGATATATAGCTTTGCACCCAATGCATGACTTGATGCAAAGTTACTTGTTTCATTGTACTTGCATACACTGGGGGAGCTTGTGCGATATAATTGCAGGTTCCTCACCTCCGCCTTACAGTGAAGCTGAGTACATTGGTAGAGGAACAGCTAGATTACCGAAGTAAACCTTCTGTTTGATAGTAAATTGTTGAAGCGCAATGCGGACTGATCGTCTTCGCTCAAAACAGGTGGGTTTTCGGAGATACCGCTAATGATGGTCGTTATTCATTGAGCCGGTGAAACGGTACCATTAATCCCCACCCGACGTCCACAGCATTGGCAATCGTCACCGGCACATTTGTTCATTAGCCACGGATGACTGCGCGCGCGTACCTATTCCAGCAATCGCGAGGGGAAGACCCCCGCCTCTCGGTCCCAGCGATGTAAGACCCAATGACGTCGGCACTTCTTTCCAGGTATAATCTTTTTCATTCCGACTTTTTTTTCAAAACTCGCCCGTGTTTCTTTTCTCGAGGAAATTTTTTTACGGTCGCAGTGTTTTTTTCATGACTGGGCCAATGGGATAATTTTTGCCCTTCCTTTTTTTATTCGAACGCTCTTGCGATGCGTATATTGCCCGTGTTATTTTTTTTGTTGCTTTATGTGGAAAAATGTGTTTCCGCAGAACAAGAGGGATGAATTTCTTCTTTCTTACGAGCTTCTTTTTTCCCATACTCCGTTAACTCATGTGTTCTTTTCCAATTTTTTTCAAAACTCGGTTAGAGATCTGTCCCACGAATTGTTCACCCACCCTTAACATCACGACTTCCAGTTTTTTTCTGTATAAAACCCTAAAAAGAGATCGTAAAATACCCATTTTTCTCGATAAACGTGTGTATTGACAACGGGTTTTGTAGATTTGTCACAACTTAACGTATATTTTGACCGTAAAACGACGTTTTTGGCCTCAACAACGTGTTTCCCGAAACGATTTTTAGGGTTTTTCCCCATTTTTCCTGGGGTTTGTTTTCTAACTGCGATTTTTTTACTCACCTAAACCTCCTCTTTGTTGGAATAGTTTTTCTCAGAATCCAAATAAAGTTTTTTATCAGCATTTTTCATCTTAGACCCACTGTCCCTCCTTTGCTCATGTACCTATCCCTTTTTACGATAGTCTTCCGCATGGGAGGTGATTTTAGTTTGGATTTTTTGCGTTAATACCACGTGACATTTTGTCGTTTTTACAGCCTTCACTTGGGAAACCTTTAATTGAGGGAACATAAAAATGAAACTAATTAATTCCGTGGAGTCATACCGAAGGTTTGACTTCCTGTGAGGTCTATTAGATACGATCACAGGCCCACTTCAGTAATTAGGGTGATCTTCGGAGTTTTCTCATTTTCTATCTTGATTTATTATAATGCTTGAGCCCGTTTAAAGATCCAAAATGAAGCGGATGCCTAAGTTGCTGTGACCGCTAAAAATATCTGAAAATATTAACCTGTCTTTAGAAGAAATATGCGTACAAGTTTACGCTCTCTTGATTGGAGCTCATATATTTTCACTGTGGACCTTTTATGCGCGTAAAAAATTAGCTATACTCACACGGAAATATATTTCATCTCTTTTTAAGAATCTTTAGAAATTTACTATCCATGCAAACTATGTGGCTTCTGCAGGGAAATATGCGTGGGTAGAATCATATATTCATCTGTGTTTCGTTAAAGTAGTTAATTTATAATGCCGATGAAAATAAAATTAATTCCATTCAATAGGGGAAGGTAGAGATTGTTTGAATTTGACTTTCTGCATAGATTCAACGTACACGTTACCTTGATATTCAGTTAAAGTTTTTGGACGTATAGTTCGTGAGATTTAGAAATAGGTCACGTCAAGTGCAGGTCACGGGATTTCTTCTATGCATGCCTCTATAGTGGAGATTGCTGGATTGGAGTTTCTTAATCCATTACAAACCAATGTTGCTCCTAAGTAATATTAAAAATTGATGAATTATTCACGGGTTATCAGCTAGGTTAATTCTGCCGTAAAAGCCGACGTTTCGAGAGACGACTTGCTCCCATCTTCAAGGCCGTGTTACTCTTTGAAAGTCCAATTTCACGCTGAAATTCGACTTTCGTGTGAAATTGGACTTTCAAAGATTAACACGGCCTTGAAGATGGGAGCAAGTCGTCTCTCGAAACGTCGGCTTATGCAACAGGATTAATCTGGCTGGGAACTCGAGAAGTATCCATCAATAGTATTCACCAGAAGTAATTAAAATAGTTTAACATCAAAAATGTATGAATTTTCAGCTCTATTAAGGAAAAATCTAAACTACATTTACTTATGTGTTGCAAAGTGAAATTGGTGAAAAGTTGTCCAAATATGTAGCTGTCACAATAATTATGACTGAGTAGAAAATTTTCACGTTAAAAAAAAAGAGAAATCTCGAACTTTGATTCCTCCCAGGAGCAGCTGTGGGTTAGATAGGGTTAAAAGGGGATGCATGAATACTCTTTTTGTTTCATCGTTTAATTATACACCCTAAACTTATCATTTCAATTTCAGTTATTTCATGGGCGGTGCTGTGCAAAAGTGCTACGGCGGTAATTTGGATTGGAACTCTTATGTACCACTTTTTGTTTGAATTAACTGAATTAAAGCTTAGGCAGAATTAGGGGGGGGGGCAGGGGGGCACGTGCCACCCCAAACACTTAAAAAAAGACAAATTTTTTATGCGGTTATAACTACGTTCGTTTTTTATATATATTTTTTTCTTTTTCTTACATAGCCCTGATGATGATTTAAAAATAAATCGAAACGTTGGCTGAAACTTGTTTTAAAATTGACCCAAACTCCAAGAAATATTATATCGTGTTTTTTATATAAGCAGAGCCTCAATAATTTGATTTCATATTTAAACTTTTATGTTATAATAAAGAGAATATTTCGTATAGTAAGTGTTGTATCTTGTTTTTAAACTCAGTTATGAGAAGATCGTTTGCCTTATCCCCTCTTTTGCCCCCACAGAAAAAAATCCTGAATATGTCCTTGGATTACAGCATGATACTGCAATTCTGTAGTGATCCCGCAGCTCGTCTAAATACATTCACTTTTATAATTTTGGCATTCTGGAATAACCTCCAAGTTCCATACAACGAGGCATTTCCATTTCCACCCAATTATATCCATTGTCGGTGCACATCTCCAGTTCCGTTTCTTTCAATTGAAATTAATTTGATGGACTACATTTTAAGTGGTGATAGCGTGTAATGAGAGCGAATGGAGAAATTTAGTCCTTAATAATACAGCACCCTATCAGGGTGAGTTGCCAATTTACCGTAAAACCAAGGATGACGAGTAACTAAAAATGTACCTGGATAATTGCAGATTTTATTATTTGGTATGAATTAATACTTTCTCTATCCGTTCCTCACACGATTTCTCCAAACGCAACGATTTCCTTCCTGCTCTGCTTTTTTAACTCTCTGGCACCACTGCTTGAGAAAGAAGAGGCTACTTGCGTTTAGTTATTTTGAATAATAAATAGTGTGTTATTGCATAAATTTTGAGTAATAAAAATAATAATTAGAGCCCTGCTAACTGTCCTCATAAGGTGTTTTTAGATAAACTAAAAAGTAATTTTGCTCTTAAAAATTTACTTTTTGCAGTTAATAATAGTATATATACTTGGTACTGAAAACTAATTACAATTTTAAAACTGAGAAAGTTATTTTTGGAGTAGGTTATAATCGTTTTTATTTTTAAAAATATAAGATCGTAAACGTAAATCTATTCAGTGGAGATTTTAGTTTCAAGTTTTGGTATCAGTTTCCTTTCCATTTTAAATAAATGCTCTTAGCACACTACCAAACTATGGGGAACTAAAAGAGCAGTTCTAAAATAGCAACTGTTACTGAGCCCATTATTGCTTTTTTCTGGGCCTCCCCCATTTCGGGAAAAAATCTCACGATGGAGGACGCGGCACTTTCGTGACAGAGGGGACGGGAAGAGACTTGAAACGGTAAACCCGGCCGATCGCATCGGGTGACCGTTTGGGATCCGTGTGAATTCCACTTCCCTCGTCTCCACCCTTTGCGGTCCCCTCGATTCTCGCGGGTGACGCGGCCGGTAGCGGAATTCGGGACGCGTCGATTAAAAAAAAACCTAAAAGGTGCGGAAGGAAAAAAATAACTGTGCTCGTCGTCGATCGGTTTGGAAAGGGTGGATTCTTAGGCGGGCGTGCGGGTGAAGCTGCGACATGTATGAATGGGGAAGAAGGTAAAAAAAGAGAGACAGGAAATGCGCAGTGTCATGTCACGTTTAGCTGTCCACCCTAGCCGGAAGGTGGTGAAAGAGATACGATTGGTAGGTTTATCCCACGTAGTGATTCCAAAATGTCGTACAGTATTGATTTTTCGATCAATCGATTTTTAATCGACATGAAAGGCTCGACTTTTAAACAAAACTCGAAATTTGAACGAAAACATTGATAAATCGAAAAAATCGACAGTTACTTTTTGTAAAAAATAGTTTGTACTTAAGCATGTTTTACTCCTCCGTAGTGATGAAAAACTGTCGTACGATATCGACTTTTTGATTAATCGATTGTTAATCGAAATGAAAGGCTCGACATTTAAACAAAATTCGAAATTTGAACAAAAAAATTGGACCAATCGAAAAAATCGACAGTTCCTTTTTGTAAAAAATACAGTTTGTACTAAAGTATGTTTTGGTTCCACGTAGTGATGGAACAATGTCGTTCACTGTTGATTTTTCCCGAGCTATTGATTTTTAAACGAAATGAAAAGCTCGAATTTTCAGCAGAAATCGAAATTTGAGCAAAAAGATCGACTTGTTTAAAAAATCGACTGTTCATTTAAAAAAGATTGAACAACAAAATGTTTATTATCTATTTGAAAAAAACTCACTATACGCATTTGAGCGGTAGAAAAAAACTATGTAGAGTACATGCTTGAATTATTAGCAGTGAACAATTTACAAATGCACGCAAATTAATGTTTTGGGATGCCCCTTGGAACCATTCGGATTCACTGAAATTTTTTAGAACGTTCGACTGATCGTGAGGCTTTCTTGATAATGGAGAGGGTTCATTTTCAATTCTAGAGGCCTCAGAGACAAATTTTTCACCCTGAATGGATTACATTATCATGGGCCTGTAGTGATGCTGCTGAGATCATACGAAATGGTCAAGATCAAAGTTGAAAAATCAAGTTTGGATCGAAACTCGAAGATCATAACTCCATGCCATTGTCCTCGATCTTTGATGAAAAAAACTCGATGACCTTTTTTTCCATCACTATTCCCACGAATCCACTTCCAAATCAATGACTTGTTTGATTGATTATTTTGGTTGCAAGACGCCATGCTCAGAATATACGAGCGTCTCTATGAGAGAAATGTATATAGCTTGGTTGAACGTTGGAAATTCTTCTATGTCCTTTTTTGCCGTCATTAGTCAATTTGATATGACTAGGGAACATTGTTTGGAATAATATACGATTTTAATTTCTCGTAGCGAATACTATTTTTGAATTCTTCTCAGGTTCTCAGCCAGGTTAATTCTGTAGTAAAAGCCGACGTTTCGAGAGACGACTTGTCTTTCATCTTCAAGACCGTGTTTCTCTTTGAAAGTACAATTTCACACTGAACCAATACGACCGTTTACCGAGGACAACATTACGGCTCGGGTGTCGTCCGATTTGCTGTGGTCTTTTAAAATTCTTTATGTTCTTCCCTTATGTTTTTTATACAATTAATTACAGGTCTCCATGTATTGCTAAGGTGAGAGCCGGTGTCCCGATTGAAATTTTTAGGATTGAGGCGCTTCCTTAATTATGCGTTCCCAATAACACTACTCCGATTGTTTGGAGTAGGTTTCCGAGCACTTTCCTCATTACTCAATGGAACGAATGATAACCCTGAACATAGAGCTCCAATAAAAATATTCCTAACCCCTTCTCATATCCCAACACCCAATTAACCCCAGTCAGTGGCTTATCGAGGGATTCGGGGAGTCTGGACCCCCCAAAATATTTTAACGCAATTAATTTGCTTCATAAAAGAAAAGAAAATGAAGTTTTTCCGATTATGAAAAGCGTTAAAATTAGTTTAAAACCCTTAACTTAGTACCCTGTTTTTTTGTTTCCACCGCTGGTTTTGGACCCCCCCCCCCGAACGAAATTCCTGGCTACTCTACTGACTCTAGCCCTTAATGCAATCACATGGCATTAAATACCGCAAAAAGTTAATAAAAAATAAAAAAGGATGGATCCAAATTCTCCAGAAACCCCCAGGGGACAGCTACCTGGCTGGGAACTGTGGCTACAAGAACATTATGTGAAAAAATGTCTTAGTCGTAGTCTTGGACTGGTAAATAAACTAGGTACGTTCCGCATAAGTACTTTTTTCAGACCATCTAGGTTAAAAATGAGGCCGATTCCAAAAATTTTCCAGACTTAGTTTAGCGCTTTTTCATTTCTCTTACACGCAAGTTTACGCACAATCTAGCTGGAAAAAGAAATCTATCAATCAGTCTCGATCCAAGTTACTGCACGGGAGATTTTAATCAGCATCGGGAAGTAGATGAATTCTGCTGGAATGAAAGTTTGTCTATACGCTCACGCTATTAATGTGAATTGTTATTCCAATCACGTATCCAAGCGAGTTCATGTAGAACTTCTATTTTACGCGTTCTGGAGTGTAGGGTGCGGAATCATGGACACTTAAGAAGGAGGGTGATAGTAGACTTGAGGCATTCCAGGTGTGGGTGTGGAGATGAATGGAGAAGGTGAAGTGGATGAAGAGGAGGAGGAACGACGAAGTGATGAACATGATGGGTTAAGAGAGATAGCTACTTGATGAGATACTCAGGAGACAGACAATTACAACAGTAAGGTCAACAGAAAGGGAATTGCGTTATCAAATGAGGCATGCGTAAATAGAAAATTGGTAATACATGTGGTAACTTGAGGACCATTCTGTAAGAGTAAAAAAAGAGGCTATTGAAAAGGCTGATCTGGAGTGTAGCGATTTACGGTGCGAGACATGAATACTAAAGAAGAAGGACGAGAAAAGATAGGAGACGTTCAAGATGGGATATTAAGAAGAAATTATATTAAGAAGAAATTAAATTAAGAAGGTTCATCGGATGGAGAGGAGGAGGAGGAACGAGGAAGTGATGAACGTGGTGGGTTAGGAGAGGCAGCTTCTAGATGACATACGGAGGAGACAGATGGTATGGATGGAGCGAGTACTGAGCGGGATATTGATAACGGTGTCACGTATAATTTTGGGTAAACGAGGGAAAGGAAGGAAGAGAATTGGACTTTTAGACGGAATGAAAGTGAATATGCCTAATTGTGAATTGAAGAGAAATACAAGAAGGAAGGGCAGGCTGCCAAAATGCCTCTTCATGGAAACTTAATATAATCGATGGAATACTTTAATTATTTTTAGCGTTATCTTTGGAAATTTGTCGGTTTTTTCAATCATAATTCGTCTCGAACGGTACACTAATGTTTTCTTACGCAAAAAGTGTTTCTTGTTGAACTTGTTCATAAATTGAGGCAAGCACAACTCCTATAGCTTTTCGGTGACTAACATTCTACGTGCACCGATTTTATCTCCTCCTCTCCATATTCTTCAAGTCACCTTTAATGCCACTCTTTCATTTTCCCGCGGAAGCAGAACGAAGACCGAACACAATGAAGACGACGCCATTTGGACGCCCAGACTTTTTTAACCACTCGAACGGGCGGTTTTTTTTCTGTTTCTCAAACGTACGAGTTTCCGCAAGTGACCCATCTCTCTTTTTCCTTTCACCATTTTACTTCTGCCATTGGAATATAGAGAGACGGGGAACCACCCCTGCCTTCACCGACTCGTTGTCTGCGTGAAAGGGTTTTTGCCGGCCAAGTGTTCATCCGGACTCCCGGACGATGATTCGGCGATTTGCTCCTCTTCTTTGAAAACTCCGTGAAAAATCACCGATGGGCACTTGCCCGAGGATATCTGGGAGCATTGTCGACGTCGTAGTCGATAGGTTCATGCAGGGGGGTGCGTTATAATAGCGAGTAGTCCCACCTTCTGATTTTTTTAAGGGACGCCTGGTGTCAATTCAGCGCTTCTGCTGGATAGAATAGGCTAATGATATAGCCACCTGTTGGGGGAGGTCGAGTTTTGAGCCTTCAGATTCGTCTAATATTACTCCGTTCCACCCGTTCGTCTCTTCTCTAAAGGGGCATTCCTTTCTTTTCTTTATATTTCCTCCGCATGGCCGATTCATTGGTGAATATCGTTATCGATCACCTCGCTTGAAAGATGGGATGTTTTTTTCTATGGATATTGATACAAGATTCACGTGAGTGGATGAAACTGCATTAAATTCAAGTGTCTGGTGGCTGTGCCCAAAGAATTCTATAAATCGGTGCCGATTCCGTGCGCTTGGCTTGGGTCCAGTCTGTCTGGGTTTTCGTCGTTGTGGTTCTTATTTATAGCTCTCCGTGAATTTGCTCCTCCGAAATTTACCTGGTACAATCTAGACGATAAATTAATTCCCTATTAGTTTATTTTAACGAACTATATCAATTTATTGTGTTTAGCTTACAAGATCCTTCCACTTGGCTTGCTAAAGGGTCCACCGATGGCAAATTGCTAAATGATATACAAAACATTTATTAACAAATAATATTGAAAAAACTAGCAAAAATGAAATAGGTATAGAGAATACATTTAGGTATTCCACCTTTTGAAGACACAAGCGTTCATTCCAAATATATTGAACATAACCAATTTAAAAAAATTGAATTTCCTCCAGTAACCATGCATGTAGTCTTTCTTTACTTCTACCATGTGTTTAGTGATGCAACTGAAAATTTCTGGTATATATTATTTTGCTAATATTTTACCATATAAGTTGCAACATCTATATGCTACCAATACAGGGTAATTTATTTTTGACCTACAGTGTTTGCTTTTACAAGGAATCTTATTCTCTGTTTTATAATAACGTTCCACTATCATTATCAATTTAATCAATTGGTCAAAAGTTAACACATCATATGTTTGACACAAATATTTTAATTCAGAATTAACATTCAATGGTTTCCCCCTCAACTTTGTGGAAGTGAAACTTCACAAATGACAAAACGACTTCGTTTCATTTCAGAATTAATGCCAAACGCTCTATCTTCTTCATTTAATTTCAATAGTCTCCTCTGATTCCTGAATATTGATTTCAGCAGAATGTTAGGAGCCATACTCCAGGATGTTATTCTATGCAGTGGCATCTGGGGGATCCGCCCCCCCCTCCCCGAAATATAAAATCACACTTACTCTGCATCGCAAAAGAAAACCAAATATTGAAAAATCATGAATTTACAAAAGATTTCTTTGACAATTGAAGTTTTTCGATTACGGGAAGTGTTGAAATTAGTTAAAAACCCTCTACTTAGTACCCTGTTTTTCAAACATTTTTCCCCTCTGGTTTTTAACCCCCCCGAACAAAATTCCTGGCCACGCCACTTTTTCCCTACCTCAAAATAATTTGCACCATTGCGTTTTGGCTTCGACAATAGTATGTAATTTTTACGGTACATGTTACTAGACGTTCATACATTCTTCTTCTTATACCGTTTTCTATCGGTTAGTGTTGGTTGGCGACAGTCATCCATCTCTCTCTAACGTCTGCCAACTTCTTCATTTCGGAAAATCCTCCGCTTCCCATATCCTTCATTATTTGCCTCCAATACTCCAACATCGGTCTTACTCAGTATCTCTAGCCACCATCCCTTCCAGAACCACCCTTTCCAACCCTTTATGCTTCTATATATAGCCAATACATTTTTTCCGTCTTCCTATTAATTTTCTCCCCTTTTTGGTTCATTTTTATTAAAACCTTATCATTAATGATATATATAATTTGAATAGCTAATATATTAAAGGATATAGATTAGTGTATTGTCAGTGTTATAGTTTAGTCTTGTGATTTCATGTAATTCAAATTTGTTTGCACAACTCTTGGATTTCTTTTGTGACATTGAGATTCCTGTTTTCAAATGTGTGGCAAATATGTAGCATATCCAAGCATCCATAGGTAAAACGAATCGGTAACTTTAAGCGGAATCTGAATTCCAATGGGGTACCTATGTTCCAAATTATACATGCTCTACAAAGTATTGTATTTATGTGTGGGTTAAATATTATTATTTGCCTTACGCTCTAGCCACCTTCTCCTCATTATTCTGTAGCATCTCATCTCAAATGCCTGCATTATTTTTATTCTCTGGTGCCCCACAGTCCATGCCACAGAGGGTTAGCTGACTCATATACCAATTATCTTTGGAAAATTTTACGTCAGAAATCGCATTCATCAAATCATGACGTTGTGATAATTCTGAAAAATATAATCTCAGACATACAAGTTACTTTTCACTTCATGTTCTCCTTTAGGGAGATTTTTTTATATTTTCATCCCCAACCGAGCCCAGTTATCACCTCCATCATGGGTAAGTTCATCTCAATCCGCCCTGACTTTCAGGTTTACCTTCCGTATTGTTAAAAAGTCGTCCTGGAGTCAAAACATTTTCTTTTAGCGCCTGATCTCATAGAGTAAATATTCGAGAATCGTCAGACCGTGGAGTAAGGATTGGCTTCTTGCCGATCTCGTGCCTGCGGTAATGCATTTGCATAACAGTATCGATCGGTAGTCATCATAAATGGTGAATAACGAATCTCTTACAGAGCTCTTATTCTAATTCACTAATGGGCTGTGAAATTTGAACGGTTGGCCCGCCAAAGGAAAGGGTTACTCATTACATATTCGGCTCACAACCTCCAGCAGCAGGGGGCTTTCTCATTGTGTCATCAAATTTCGATGCAAAACGTATGCAAAACCCTAGGAATCCGGTCCCTCATCTACCCATATCACCATGACACTAAGAAGTGAGGGATTGAGTATTCCTTTTTCAATGTCGTTGGGCAGGTAGGCGCATGCATATTTTGACTGATTTACCCTATGAAAGGTCTCGGATATTTTGACATCGTGATTTCGTCGCGCTACTATTCCCATGCATGACACATTGAGATATTGTGATACCTAATGGGCGACTTTCTGGGCTTGATTCGTCGATGAATCTTTCATTATCACCAAATGATGACAGGTGATCATTGGAAGGGTACCTCACCCAACCGACTGTGCAGGAAGTGCTGGCGCAGTTAAAATTGCGTCGTGTATAGCGTTTTAGCTGTTTTTGAATGTTTTTGGATAAACCATGGTGAACGGTGAGGAATATTTTGCTTGCATGCAGCAAATTCCGCGTCTGTATTCGTGGACTTGAAGAAGCTATTCTTCAACCTTGCACGAATGAAATTTTGAATAATTTTCTCATGGTAAGGAATTACTTTATCAGACTTATTTATTTGTATGCCCTTGGTTGGCATTCTATATTTTCGATTGGGGTTGAGCTCTCACTCTCAAAATCTTACTTCACAGCCACCCTCCCAAAAACGCCCTTTCGATAGCGAAAATGATCCGCAGGCCCACGCCAATGTGAGCAATGAGCTCACCCGAGTCGGAAGTCTTCAAGAGGCTTCCCGCGAAGGTCGCCCGCGCGTCGGTAGCGGCAACGGAGGCAGTGCCACCCGTTGAAATCAACGCCATTCTGCGCTCTCTCTTGGGCATCCATCAACCCCAGCGGCGGCGGCGGCACGCTATTAATCAGCGCCGCTCGATCTGCAATGCTATCACTCAGGTGACTCAGCAAGGTTCCGTGCACGTCCCACGTGGCTCGCCCCTGCCGGGAGAGCCCTCTACCTTGGCGGGAAAAAAAAAACAATTGACACATACACTGCGTTCTATACAATTTTGCACGGGTTGCGCTTCCTTCTGGGTGAGGGTAGATGAAACCCTTTGCCTCCGTGGTTAAAAAGATCGTAATACAAGGGAATAGGAAGGACCCCGCCCTTTTTCCCGACTGTTATAGGAGTATGAGGAGAAAGAGGTAGAAATTCCCCGCGTCGTGACTTTGCTCATCGCTTTGGGTGAGCTAATAAATTCGCCGCGATCTTTGGAATGTTCGAATCGATTTCCTTAAGCCAGAGGCCTTTCTTCCATTCCCCCACTATCCCCGATCCATCTCCTTTCAGGTGCAAAAATCCTTTCTCCCGAGGGTTGGTTGCGCTTGCATTATGATGGGTACCCACTCCCCCCTTCGTTCTGTTTCCCTCCGTCCTAGGTCTCTCGGCTTTCTTCCAGTGCGATTATATTGTTAGGGGATTTCTTTGCTCCCCACAGAGGCAGCTTCACCCCTGATTATTACCTTTTCCCACCCCTCCAATCAGTTAACTCCTATCCGAGTGTGGTTGCATGCGTTCCTAAGAGGTCGAGAAGCGGTTTACAGCTCTTTGTGGTTAGGCGACTTTGATTTTTCTTCCGGCTCTGAAAGATGCAACTCCGATTAAAATATTTTTTCTTTATGTATTTGCAGTGAATTCCATGATCGGTGTATCCTTGTTAAAAAAGAAACTGTGCGTGTCTCACACCTACCTGTGTGCTTTGAGGGATTGTTATGAAATTTATAGAGTATGCAGCTGCGGAATTTTGTGCATAAATTTATTTTTTCAATAAAATTTAATGCAAAATAAGCATCTTTATGGAGAAATGTATGTGACATAAATGAAGGCGGAAATATAAAAAAAGCGTGTATCATAAGGCATATTTTTTTTTCTTTTCAATAGTATCAATAATTAGATTTCTAATGTGACATATTATTAGTTAAAAACTGCTTATTGCACTCATTGCATTCTTAAACACGTTAAATGGAAAATAAAGAGTAATTTATTTACTGATTATTTTTTGGATGAATATTAAAATCAATTCCATTCCTAGTTATTGGAGCTTATCATAAATTCATTGACATTTCATTTAAGCAGAGTATTTATTTCAGTTAAAGCAAGCATAGAGTAGTAAAACAAAAAAAAGAGGTCATTTAGGTATGAGCACATTATATTTTGTCACCGTTCCTCACACTGCTTGTAGTAGCGTCTCGCTGAATTTTTTTCCCATACAAAAATTAATTGTGCGTGATAAACATTGTAGCGAAGGCTTACCCAACAGTTCCCTAAGAATAAACATAACTACTCATTTTAAGAACACGCCATCGTTGCGTTTTAATTGAATACCAACTTTTTATTGGGGTCTCGTCGCACGAAGAGCCCAAAATTCTCATTCCAAAGACAAGAACTGACTGGAAGAGGAAAACAAAAATGTTTGAAATGAAACTACAGTGGCGGCTTGCCCATAAAGAATCTCGGACGCCGCCCCTCTCAAAGATTTGAAAAAAGAAAAAAATTAAATAACAATTCAATTGTAATTATACATCTATTAACCAAGGTGTTTTTTCAATCGCATACATTGAACATGTAGGAAAAACACGAAAAAATAGCGCGAGAAATTCGCATTTCCAGCCGTGGGGCGCTGGCCAGAACGTCCCAATCCATCACCATGTAGTTATATGAATATGAGTGGTAGTGGTGGGGGCAGCTGGTGCAATGACGCGTCTAAGCTTGTGCCTTATGGAAGTCTTGCGACGCCGCCCGAGCATGCGCAGAGCGACGTATCTAGTGAGTTGACATAGCCGCGCCGCCCGGCGGCCGTGTAATATTGGTGTTGCAGTGTTGCAGAATACCTCGTTTTGGTAACCAGTTGTCTTATTATGTGTACATTGTTTTGATGTAAATAGGCCTAGTTGTAGTTGAGTTAATCGAGTTAGTGATTGTTAGTGTTTTTGTGTTAGCGATAGTTTTGTGTATTTGGTGAGTCATTATGGTCTCTAGATTGCCTTAAAAACTCATTAAAATATACAAAATATACAAAAATTTTGACCCCCCCAGTGGAGTGTGCCCCTCCCAGCATTTGACTCACAAGCCGCCACTGTGGAACTATGAACGAAAATTCGGTAGTTCGGCACTGGGCACCTGGGTCCCCTCGCGCGAAGCAAGTGCTTTTAACCACCGTGCTAATCCGACCACATGTCCCGTCCAAGGCGCACGTGTGCGCTGTAGGTGTATATATAAAAGGAGGAGGTACACGTACATGGTGCTCTTAAACTGCAATCTTTCTCCGCTCCACCAGCTGCCGTCCCGGGCGCAAGAAGGGAAAGATTCGCTCTTTTTCTCTTTCTCTCTCTCTCTCCTTCGCTCGGAGAGAAAAAAAGGGAGGGAAAGGAAAGAGACGCTAGGAACGTGCACTCAAGTGGGAGACGAAGGGGGAGGAGGAGGAGGAGAAAGGGTTTATCGCCAATCACGTGCGGGGGGACACGGCACGCGAAAAAAAACCGGTCTTCCCCGTGGCGGCAGCGGCTTGGAGTGCGCGCCTCAAAAGAGGCTCTGAGTGGGTGGAGGGTGATGTTGAGGGAAGGGTTGGAAGTCAAAGGGTTGGGATGAGGAGAGAGAGGGATGCTGTTTTGGATGGAATAAGGCGATGTGTCTTCCTCACACTCATGGCGCGCGTCATGAAGCGAAAGGAGACCACATTCGCATCCCACTCGGGAATGACGGCATATTTCACAAGTGCAGAAAGGTTTCTCGGGTTTTCCACCGGGCAATTTGCTCCATGTCTCCCCACGTTTCGAAAAGCGGCTTGCCTTTCATCCTCAGGACATCTTCTAAATGCAAGCTTTAACATATTCCACGAGAGTTAACGTGTATCTACGGAATATTTTATCAAATCAATGGAATTGCGACAGGAATGTTTTGTTTGTGATTGTCTTCCTTTCGACATGTTTGGGATGGAATAAGACGATGTGTTTTCCGCATACTCTTACTCCCATGGCGTACGTCATGAAGCGAAAGGACACCGCATTCGTATCCCAGTCGGGAATGACGACTTATTTCACAAGTGCAGAAAGGTTTCTCGGGTTTTCCTCCGGCCAATTTACTCCATGTATCCCAACGTTTCGAGAAGCGATTTGCCTTTCATCCACAGGGCATTTTCTGAATCCAAGATCTAACATATTCTACGAGGGTTACGTGTATGAACGGAATATTTTATCAAATCATTGGAATCGCGACAGGAATATATTTTTTGTTACTGCATTCCTTTCGAACTGTTTGAGATGGAATTAGGCAATGTGTTTTCCTCTCATTCTTACTTCCGTGGAGCACGTCAAGAAGCAAAGGAAGACCACATTCGCGTCACACTCCGGAATGACGACATATTTCACAAGTGCAGAAAGGTTTCTCGGGTTTTCCACTGGGCAATTTACTCCATATTTGCAATTTGCTCCGACGCGACGTTTCGAAAAGCGACTTTCTTTTCATCCTCGTGGCATCTTCTGAATCCAAGATCTAACATATTCCACTAGGGTTACCTGTATCTACGGAATATTTCATCAAATCGCGATCGCGACAGGAATATTATTGTTTGACCGCATTCCTTTCGACCTGTTTGATATGGAATAAGACAATGTGTTTTCCTCACACTCTTACTCCCGTGGAGCACGTCATGAAGGAAAAGGAGGCCACATTCGTGTCCCACTCAAGAATGACGACATATCCCACGAGGGTTACGTGTATCCACGGATTATTTTATCAAATCAATGTTTCTGGAGATCATCGGTGGCATGGTGACATGCTTGATCAAAAATGAACTTTGTTTATTGATACAGAGTATTTATTAACAACTCTACCGGTTTCGACCTTTTCAGGTCATTTATCAAGAGTTAACAGGAATGTTTTATTTGTGACGGTCTTCGCTTTGTCCGGTTTTGGATGGAATAAGACGTGTCTTCCTCACACTCTGAATCCCATGGCGAACGTCGTGAGGTAAAAGGAGTCCACATTCGCGCTTCACTTAGGAATAACGACGGTTACTCATCTCACTATCTTAACGGAATATTTTATTTGTGACCGCCTTCGTTTCGTTGAGCTAACAGTTCTAAATATTTACAATCAAAAGATGAAGAAAAGAGTCTCCAATGGCCGTAAAATTTAGCAGCACTCGTCCAAATAAAAAAAAACAAAAGAACAGAAAACCTTCCTGTGGTAGTTTGCGGAAATATTACTTCCTCGCCAGTCATATATCACCATCACAGCCGCATATATACAAACCATTTGGTGCCTACAAAAGGTTGTAGGGACCTCGCTACGGCAATTTAGGTTTGTAACCTTGGATCCTTCGTGGGGCTGATGGACCCCAATAAGGATGTTGGGTTATTCCCATAAACGCATTTCATCTTAGACGTAGATCTCAATACCTTTACTTCATATTTACCTATGAAAAAAAAGTTAAGCCGTGTCCGAAATGGTTAGGCATAAGGGCAGTGGCGATTACAGATGGGGGGCGAGGGGGCGCGCGCCCCCCCATAGGGCCGCTCGTAATGCCAAACATTGTAGAACCACATTTTTTACTTTTTTATATCATAAGATGGCATTGTCTTGTATTTTTACGTAATTGATTTAATTAAAACCTTCTTAAACTTTGCATGTGACATGATTATTTTTATTGAGTTTTTTCTATAACCGCATCTGCATAAGGGAACAGGGATTTGATAACCCGGAAAACAATAAATTAGTAATTAAATTTTAAATTAAAACAATACATTTTTAATAGTGTGCTGCCAACCATTTACATATGTTCTGTGCAAAATTATAGACTTCCTCCTGTTTCATTTCGGTTTCACCAATCAATATTTTCCACTTATTCATGGGTATTGATTAATATTATTATTGAAAAGTTAATGAAGTTCACCTGACGAAGACTTGAACCTAAGTATATGAAATTGATCGTCGTGGATTCGCAGGGGATGCTGTGTGGACTTCTGGCCAATGCAAATGGTTTTTCTTCTGTACCTAATATTTGATTACGAATACATCTTCTCGCATCTATTCAAGGTGATTTGCAGTATATAATTTATAACATATGTGCAAGAAATAATTTTTAGTCCTATAGCAATCAATGGCTTTTGTTTGGAAGCAAGGAATCCTTAGATAGAGCAGAGTTCCTTCGGTAGGATGTTTCGAATTCCCGCTCTCTTTTTCTCACATGGCCTTGCAGGTAGCGACTCCTGTGGCCACCTTCGGAACTTGGTGATGTCCGTCTTCTCTACCTCAAACGATCCGAATGATAGGGTTTGAGCCGTCTGAGAGCTTGGGTACACTTTGCCCTTATTTAGAGTTGATACTGTTGCCCGTAGAATGCTCAGGGTACTTTGAGATAACATCGTCAGGGCAAATTAGCCATTGTGTGTTTCATGGCTGTATGAACTACGTACTAAACCCTATCTCCAAGTCGCTACTTTAATATAATCGGTTCGAGTTTCAATCATAATCTCTTCTTTTTCCCGCCGATTTTTCATTTTGAGGTGGAAATTAAATATATAGAGTTGGTTAACTATTCACTTTCTTTTTTCGCCTTTAACTTATGGGTTTAAGGTCGATGTGGTGGTATAGTTCCATTATCTACTCACTGTTAATTGAATTGAAATATTTCTATGAAAAATTAGAAGACGACTAGTTTCGATACAATATCATTATCATAGACGATACAGGGTACTGGAACTAGTTGTTTCATCAAATTGTGAAAGAAGTTGAGAATTGCAATTCAAGGTATTCATGTTCGTTTGTTGTAATCTAACATAAGTACAGTATCCTCATTGCAACTCTCGAACTGAAATATGCGGCCAAAGAGGCAAATAAGGCTACAATTGAACAGATTAAGCGACAAAGGAAGAGCCTTTTTTGGCTTAAAAATATGAAATTTGCTAATGTATTACGTCTTCCCGATTCGTTGACATTTTCCCCCTCTTCCGAAACAAATAATCGAGTGCCCTCATTCAGATCGAGTAGCACGCTAGCACGGCCCGGAATTCAGGATACAGGGAAGAGCAGAAATTGCGTTAAACCGTTGGTATCGATATAGGGTTGATAAAGGGATAATAATTTGCTGAAATAATTTTACTTTTTTCAATGTTCGTTCCTAACTTCGTGGTATCCGTTGCCGGCCTCGGTGGCGGCGAGGTAAAGTCCTCACCTGCCAAGCAGGAGGACGCGAGTTCGAGTCACGCCTGGATCAGTTACCTCTATCCAGGGCATGGTTATTTGTGTTACAGTTAAAATGTTGGCATGTTAATAACCCCGGTGTAAAAGGCCGTATGGAGCTGTTTTCGGCAGTATGGAAATAAATAAATAAAATGAAATAAAGAACGGAAGAATGATATGTTAATGAAAGTAAATGGGTAATGCCCCAAAATATTTGGATGTATGACCGAAAGGGGGAGCGTAGTTGTAGAGCCTAGTGGGTGAAGTGCTTGGCCTCAAGGACTTCGGGTTCTAATCCCGTGCGAAATCTTCTAACACCCTCATCCAAAAATCCTAGTTATTTCGGTATTTCAAATGGCGTTATATCAGTGATGTTACGAATTCGGTTATTCCACAAGGAGGCCGGTCCAACGTCCGTGACAGCTAGTAATTTATAGCAATACAACGTGATGTATACAATATAAAAAGTACATTGGCAATATCAGTTTACCATGGTACTACTGGCTAAGTTCTACTGGCTAATCTAAATCCCGATGAATGCCGCGATTTTAACCCATTATTCCCCAGACTGCACATAGGGCTTTTAACTCCGGTTATTTCGTATTTTACGGTTAATTATGGCCTAATTAAGATTAATTTTCGGACAAAATTAATATCTTCAGCATAATATATGATTTGCATAATGTTGCGTTTACGCAACGCTGGGAAAACTCCGGAAAATAAAAGCAAAAAACATTTTGAAAAATTAGGTTGCATATTTTATTTTTCATCGTCTTTTCTGATGTAATGTTCAATAATATGCTGCTCGGAATTAAACGTGGCGCTTTGAACTACATAATTATCCTTGATTTGCAAATTTGACATCTTCGCCGGGAATTATATGTAGCCTGCGGATGAAATGCCGTATTCTCCCTTGACGGGCATGCTGCGGTTAACCCCACATACATGTTATTTTTCCTAAGGTGGACACCAATTTTTATGCCAAATGTCATCAGCCATTGTATTGGAAACTATTTCTAGTCTCAGTAAAGTTTTACGATCTTGGACCGAAATTCTAACTGAGGAATTGCTTGGCCCGTGACTTAGGCGTAAAATCACCACGGATTCACCACTGCACTGTCAACCCCTTTTTGGAATAGAGGTCACCTCCATTTTTTGCTCATAAAGTGGATACGGTAACATACAACATAATTATCGAGAAAATCTACCCCTCCCATTCCCTGATTGTAATCGTTGATGATATTTCGATTTTCTAAGGGAATCTCCGGGAATATCTTTTTGTCCTTACTATGGGTACCATATTCCCATAATTTAAAGCAACAGCGATGACAGAGTTATCCTGCCATCGCACTAAGAGAATATTTTTTGACCTGTCAAACGAATAGTAGAAATCCCCGTTAGGTTTTTTATCAAATCTCTCGAAGACATGAGTGCGCAGTTTTCCGTTCGATTTCCTCTTGCTTTTCCGGTTGAAAAATAACAGTTATCACTTAAGAGTTGCTAATAGATTGTAACTGATGAAGAAATTATCAAAATACTTGGCAAGAATTTTCGGAGACTAACAAAAAAATTCAGCAAATTTATTACAACCCTTTCTTCTAGTGAACTTACAAATCCTAGGCATATTACTTTCAAGTTCCGCCTCACCATATGGCAAAAATTGATTGAGATAGCCTGTAGATGAGGTCAGACACCACAATGTATAACCTACTCTAAATTGTTCCCCACGAATGAACATTTTAGCTGCGTGCTACCTGAAATATGAAACCATTTGTTGGGAAAATTCCTAACTGAATGGAATTTTGGTTAAGTCTATTGAGAAAAAGTCCAACTTTTAAAAATGTATCACTTTGTGTAGTTGAGAATTATTGGAGAGCTGTCGATATTTATTTAATTCATCAAACCAAATCCTCGTCATAAATTGCCTCACAATTGCGACAGACATCTCCTCTTGGCTTGTCCAGTACAACTTAGTGCGTGGTAATACATGATACCCCGATAACATTACCATTCCAATTATTTTTATATCTGCCTCACTCTGAGTAAATGTATGGTTATTTATCTCCTCAGCGTAATTATTGAGTAGCTCAAAATTAATTCAATTAATTTTCCACTGAGAAATAAGTGACGGAGCTCAATTGGTGAGTGTCCTCCATACTGAGTAATAAGTGTTTCTATTCCCTTTTTCACACAGAAATTCGGGACTCCTACGGAGGTAGATTCTATTTTTTCACATTTAGATGAACCGCTGTTTGTTCTGTGCATCTTTAGATCTGTACGGCGTATCTTTAGGGCGTGCGCGTTTACTGGACGATTTTCCTTTTGATACTGCTTGAGTAAAATATGATTTACCTTGCAGCACCTCCTCCAATATTCGAAATACTGAGAAGATGTAATCCCCATTGTAGTTCCAAAGTTAAGAAAATATTATAAATCGCCTCTCCTGTCAATTTATATTCTTCAGTTACCTTCTTGACGCTTCTTATAAAGTATACGCCTGAGGCGTAGAAATAACGAATGATATTTTCTTCAATTTTAAATCTGAAGGAAACCCCTGAATAAGTTATTTAGCAAAAAGACGAGCAAAAACTACTGCGGTATGATTGATATAATTACTGGATGAGAATTAAAGATGCATTTCAGAGGACAATGTCACTGATACGAACCCAACTGGAGCTAGATTATTAGCCTTGCATCACCTAAGCGATAGAAGAAAAAATAGGTAACTCAGGATTGCACGGAGAAAATTCCAATGAGCGACTAGAGGAACGCTCCACCTTCCATCACAATCCTGCTTCAACTAATAGGTTTCTCACCCTCTCATTCTACCATCTCTGAAAATGAATGCATCTGAAGCTGAATTTAACGTCAACGAAGTAATCCTTTCACTCAGCGACATGGGAATGACATTGCCCTGCATCGGTTCCACTTGTGCGCGCAACAGTTTGACTCCACGAAGTACCAGAGTGTTCGATGTAAAATTCGTACCGATGGCCATGTTGGAATTCAAGATACCATTCACCCTTTACTATGCAAACTCACAACCTGTGAGTGCCACAAATGCATCTAAACTGCCTCCAAAAGACTACGTTGTCGATTAAAAGCCATATTGACGATTTTCGTTATGCTTTGAGACAAGCCCTCTGGTCTACCAGAGAATTCCCATCGTTGCGTAAACGCAACATTATTTACAACAACCATATTTATACCAGTAGCGATGAAAGTTCGTGACAAAAATAAACATGATGAATAAAGAAGCTTAGAACTCAGAGAAAACATTACCTCTAGCAAGATCGCCCAATAAATCTTTGTAAAAAAATATTTACAGTTTGTAGTACTTCAGCGCTTCGAAATAGGCAAATTTCGAAGTAAAATAAAAATTATTATTTTAATGAATATTTTTCCAAAAATAACTGAAAAAGAGCGCATGGTATTTCAGGAATTCAGAAACCCTGAGAAAAAATTATCCTGAAGCAAAGGTTTTTTATAATAATTTCAATTCAATAATGTTGCGTTTACGCAACGCTGGGGATTAATGGGTACAGCTGTCTATCTCGTCAGATAAATATTCAATTCCAGTTGACTTGAACTTAATATATTTTCAGCACTTATTCCATTATTAGTCAAATATTAGTCCTAAACTTTTCAAACCATTGAAGCTGCGGTTTTTAGACTTCGGTCTCATCATTAATTTGTTAATAATTCATTGGGAAATTAGTGACGTGCGGGGTTTATGTTTAATTTTTTTTAACATGTCGCTTTTCTATAATACTTGCCAAAGTGATAAATGTTCGAAAATCAACGGATATTTTCTCTTCATTGACGCTAGCGTCACAATGAAAGCAAATGAATTTTTAATTGACGTATTTAAGTAAACCATCATAATCATCATCGTTATTATCACTGGTCAATGATCCTAAGATTGGTTTGACGCAGCTCTCCACTCAATACTCTTTTGGCTAATCAGCTAATCTTTTCACACCTTATATTTCTTGCCCATCTACTTGTCCCTCGCGTACTATCTTCATCAGATCATCATGACTAAGGCCTTTATGGTGATGACATATAATAATTATTTAAATAAAATACCTAGGAATGCTCGTTAATTTTAGTAGTTCTCCGTGAAGTACAATCCGAAGGTCATTTTGTAATCTTTTAGTTGAAGTCTTTAGAGCTTTCTATTTACTTGATCTTTTGTGAAGAAGGCTTCACAGTTTCCCTAATTCAGGGTGGGATGATGTGGTTAATAGCATTTTACCCTAGAGGAGGGTCTATTTGCTCTAAAGTCATCGAAATTCGCTCAAGAGCCCTCAGAGACTTTCCTTGCGCCCTCAGCGGTGACTTGGCTCTCCTCGAGGACTCTTAAAATGGGTAAGTCTCTGGTTGTTTTGCGTGGTTATGAGGTGGAGTGTATCTTCCCCGGCATCCAGCCAGTGTAGCTCGTCTTCTTGTCCCGAAATGGTCGGGAGAGTTCTCTGATTGATGAGCGAGTCTTAGTTGGACACGTCCTCCTAAAGCTCTTGCTGAGTGACACCTGTGAAGACGGCCTTCTCTTGAGTGTTTTCTGAGGTGTGGTCGACACGGAAATCTTCAATGATCAAGGAGGTATGAAGTTGAATTATGGGTGACATTAGGTCAATAGATGACCACTGACTAAAATTATTATCTGAAAATGGTTCCTAAAGAAAAAGGATCCTTAATAATAGCGTCTCTATGGGTGTCCAGTAACATCAAATAGAATAATCAGGGAGATACGTGGTAAACTAGGATATGTAAATGGTGTCTAGGATGTATAGTTTTCTTCGAGATGGGAGCCAAAAATGATGAAAAATTAAGTGCATTATGCCCAATAATATGTTGATTTTCGTGAGTGCATTCATTTCTAAAATTTTGTACATCATTGACATAATTATTATTTACTTACATGAAAATATTTATGAAGCTTTCAATAAACAGCATAATATATTGCATCACATAAATGATTACACGGTTTCTTTTGGTTTTCACCTTAATTTTACCAACCATTTTTTGACCTTAATTTCATTTATTGTCGTTAATGTTCATAAACTAAATCGTATTTGATTGAATTTTCGGTACAACCACTTTAAATGCAACGTTACCATATATTGTGTATTGAGGAAGCGCGATTAAATTTCTTAGAGAACGAAAATTTTCAATGTTTTTGAAATAACGTATTTTTTAGGGTATCTGAGCTTAGCGTCTATAGCAGCTACGATCGCTATGGTGAGATTCTTTCAGAAAATTTTAATCTCACATTTTCGCCCAACCTTAATTATTCTATGCACTCAAAAATTCAGAGTATAAAATAAAATATCGAAAAAGCTGGGTACCCAAAAAAATCCGTTTTCATGGTAACTACAAATGCACCCCAAAAAATGTTTGCGTCGTCATAGCTCAGTAACTCAGGAGTTGCGACCCAATGTTTATGGACAAAGAAATGCTTAAAATTGCCCTACTACCTCCTGAAGAATGATAAACAAATATATCGTTCCTACCACTAATTTTATACAGCAGCTCACATCACGTTTTTCGATTTCCTCGCAATCATTATTAGGTACTGATGATTATGTACCTGATGATGATTACAGTGCAATCGAAACATGTTTTGTGGGCTAATAATCAAAATTAGAGGGCATTACGATATCTTTGGTTACTATCCGTTATGCTCTTCCATGATATCAATTCGGAGAAAGGTGACTTTATGATATTTCTGTTTGCTGCCTCCATCCAGATCCGTTAATTACATGAGGTGATTTTGGCGATTTTTGAACCCCCTCTCCCCCCTCAGTGATATTCCGTGAGATTTGGCTGAACCCCCTCCCTCTAATCTCACGTGAGATTCAAGGTACTGCAGATTTTTTCAATGCGAACTTCATCCTTTGGTGTATATCACGTGAGATTGTTCAAAATGCGTATTTTCAGTGTAAATACGTTAATCTATGCTTCAGTTTGTTGCATTTATTAAAAAAACACAAATTGATTGATTATATTCAATAGAGATATCTTTTTTTATCATTCGGTGGGCTGCTCTACGATATTTGTGATGTGCGTGTGGGAATCTTATTGCATGCTGCATGCTGGTGATTGATCAACCTCTGCCAAACTCCCTAGAGGTGGATCGCAGGGTATTATGTAGATGTCTCTCCGGAAAAAGTTGACTTCACCACACGAAGTATCACAGATTCCTCCTAAAATACCCTGTATATGCGTGATTGATACAAAATTGAACAATCTCTTTGGCATCTTTTAAAAATGCACTCGTTTTTTTATTTCAAAATCCCGAGAGGGAAATCATTTCGTTTACGCGCCGCGGTCTCTGAAAACCCATGCCCGGGAGAATGGGTTGCGATACACCCGAGCGTCCCACCTTCCGAAAGGAACATTTCGTGACTCAGCAATGCTATTATGTGCCCGAAGATTACTCTCTCAAGCGTCGGAGGCGTCTCACGACCCGGTAGGCGAAGAAGATTAATAACTCCGCCGACCACCGATGGATCCCGAGCTTTAGGCACGCCCGTAATTTATTGCTTCCTATGAGTGTGACGTTGGGAAACGATGTAACGAAGCAATTTCATCCAGTGTTCCTTCTCCGTGGTATCCACGGACGTCTTGTGCGAGAGCCATGGTTAGGTGATTTCGATGCGTGACTCCACTACACCCCTGTCTCCCCATCCTTCCCTTTGGGGGTGAAGTTATCCTTTCTTTCGTCCCATCTTTTCCACCCTGACAGTCGTAAATCCATAGAAGGGGTCTCCTTCGCGGAACGTGCATGTAGCCATTATTTATTTTTTATTCCAGCGGTTTTGCCGATTTAGCCCGACTGTAATTGCGCGTCTCCCGGTGCCGTAATGAGGTACAAATCGGCGAAGTTTCTCGGAGGTTTCGTCCACGATCGAGCGATATCCGTGATAGATGGATGGAGCGCCACTACTTTTCGGCTCGTCGACAGGCAACTCGGCCGTCAGCATAGTTTCTTTCACCACGCCCCGCTGCTCTCTTGAACCCTGAAGCGTTTGAAGCCGAAACGATAGATTTTCAATCCCTCTGATGTTCTTCTGATCGTATATGTATTCATTGACATTTTTTAAAGGAGAGGATAATTGATTATGATTTCCGTGAATCAATCGACGTCCCTCGCAGCTCATTCCTCACATACTTTATTCCTTTTGAGGCTGGTTTCACACGTAGAAGGGTAACGCTAATGTCCAAAGAGATATTGCAGCAAAACCTGGTGGCATTTAGGCAGTTATTTTATCAGTGGTCATTCTTGCCATTACTGTCATTGCCAGATATCTATGTCTATAAAAAGCACTTGCATATACATTTTTTGCATCATATGTCTTCTTATGATAACTATATTACATGGCTAAAGGCATCTCAAAAAGGTTTTTAAAAGCATGATTGGTTGTAATTAACAGAAATAAATGGTTGATTCACGCTACTTCATCGTATAGGTATTTTTGGATCTCTCCATCTTCCTAGTTTTCACCGCTATAAGTTGGTTGTCATAGGTCAACGACAGCTTTCCCGGGATTCCACCAGGTGTCTCCAGGTCGAAGTTCAAGGACTGCTCGTAAAATAATCAGTTATAATAAAATAATCAGCGCGGATAAATTTATCTGAGCCTATTCACGTGAAACCTATTAATTATGATTTATCTTGTGAGTTTCTGAATAGATGTTGGACTTGTTTCTCGTCAATATCATTTTGAGATTCAATTTTCCTCACGTCCTGATTTTGCTTCTGTATTATGTTTTTACCTCCATGTTCGCCTACATCTACATAATATCCTGCAAGCCGCCTAAAAGGCGTGTGGCAGGGGGTTTTAGGACACTAGCCGTTTACATATACAAAGGAAGTGCTCTAAGGAAATCACGACTAGCATTTATTAAAGTCCTTTATGGTTTGGGGAAAACGAATTCCCATATCCATACGTTCGGCAAAACATCTCTCTTAATTTACAGTTTCTGTCGGATCTGGATATATAGCGGGGCTCTAGTAATATGTTCCCTATGTCGCTATATACATTCTCAATTGTTCAGGCAAAAGCCTACGCGCAGCCTCGGATTCTCCAGCGACTCCCAGCCTAATCCGCTTAACATCGGGGTAACGCTGTCTGTACGCTCGTAGCAGTTTTTGACGAACCGCGCAGCCTTCATTTGTTTATATATTAACTTTTATTGAGCCATATTTTTGTTTCCGTGAATAAATTTGTGTTTGTTAAGATACAAGCAGCCGTTATTAACTCGACCGGTTTCAACTTTTACAAGTCATTTCTCAGAGTTGCCTTGCTGTAGTCTAACGATTGCGTTTTCTTTTTTCAGACTTACTCCTCACTCGGGGGTTACATGTCCAGAGCATTTCGCCAAGGGAATTCCCGCAAAGATTGTTTCATTGTGATGAAACAATAGGATACGAATACTGTTGGGTAATCTTTTACCAGGAACTATGAGCCCTAGTTGAATTTCGGAGGTGCCTGTGACAGTTCCCGATGATGGTATGTTGATCTCCAATTCATATTTATGTCTCTATTTAGAAGCGTGTATAGTTTAATTTAGGTCGGAAATTTGAGACATCAGCTCCATAAATTAAAAGAAAGGAAGGAAGCTGGGCTTGATGTTCATTCCTATTGTCAGAATGAGAATAATTCAGTCTACAAGGCTACCTCCTATCGGTTATCAGTAACTTACAAGCTAGTTTTAATAAGTTTATCTTTGGTTTATTATTAACCTTGTTGTGGTTAATCTTGGTGCTATAAATGTTTATACCTTACATTCCAAAGAGAATGCATGAATGGGTGTGCTCTTATTTGAAAAGAACGAAATTTCAAGTAAGTATTTGATTTGAACTATAATACGTATATTACGACAAAGAGAAATGTTAGAGAATATTTGGATTAGGCGAATTACGATGAACTGGTTAATACCGATTTACCTTCACGCTACGATGATGAATTTTATAGAATTCTTTTTTCATCAATCTTGTAAAAAAATGAATGTGAACAGTGTAAGAAAAGAATACCTGTAAGAGAACATTTTCACCTCGAAAAAAGCAACAGGGAGGATAAAAAAATGTTATGATAGAAGTGTAAAAGAATTTGAAGAATATTTCATGTTTGAAAGTTATATTTGTTCTTTCATTGCAAGAAAGGAAAAGCGATATAAAAAAAGTTATACTATTAATATACCTCACGCGCCATGGAATTGCGTTTAAGTTTTTAGATCCGTTAATATACATACTAAATTCATATCTCGATACCCCTAAAAATGAAGACATCATTTCGGCATGAAAATAATGTATCCTTATGATGCTCAATGATATTTTTTGGGAGAATAATCCTGCTCCTCTTGCTTCCCAATCTGACAACGATCTTGACTTTATCTAATCTGCTTTTTGACGTCTTTTTACCCGTCCACTCAAGGGGAGACTGGACGTTATTTCCCTACGGGTGGCACAATAGGTAATGCAACTCCGTTATTTGTTCCGCAAACTTGGTTATCCCGGCCCGAGTGCGTCCCTTCTCTGCCGACTTTCTCAACCGATCCCTATCGAGCAGTGGGCCGTACAGATGCTCCCTCGCTGATATAGACTCCTCATGTAGACGTCCCTTTTCCCGTATCCAGACGTCCTCCTCTTCCTCCCGCTGCTTCTAATATGCGCCTACCTGGAGAGTGTGTCTGCGCGGAAGGAATGTGGATGTATTCATTGCCTGTGATGCCATTTTGCGGCGATCGCGTGTTTAGATTATTTGCCAAACTCCTCGCCTACATTCGGTGTGGCACGCTCACAGTTCTATTTTTCTTGCTTGCACCCAGCTCACTCGCTACATGCCTCAACCCGAGGGTTGGTTTGGGTTGTTGAGGGTAGAGCTCACCCCGGGCTAAGCCTCAGGCATGCAATATTTCTCTATTTCAGCGTTGGGGAGGAGGGTTTCATTAACCTTGTAACAAAAGTGAATGGCGAATATTATCAACTAAGTGGTTTGAGAGTTGACTTCCTGAAATGGAGACAAATATATGAAAAAATAAACTTTGTTACATTCCAAATAGTATTCATTAAAAAATCTACATTTTTCGACCTTTTCAAGTTGTACAGGTGAGCCTGGCATTTAAAAGAACACAACCTTTTCACACCCTCAACTTGAAAATAGTGTTCCCCGTGATATATTTAAAAATAAAATATTTTATATTCCACTAATTGTTTATTATAGAATACGCTATTTGCTCTGTACCTCTTGATAGTGACGTGGAAAGGTCGTTATCGGTAGTTTTTTTAATGAATAATATTGACTTCTTTTCATCCCTATCTTTTATTTTCATATTTACGTTTTACGCCCTTGCGTTCGTCAATTTTATTATTATTATAATTTCCTTAAGCCCGTGTGAAACTTCCCAATTTATTGGCCAATCCATTGGAAAAGTGGATCGCAGTCCAACCGACACACACCAATTTCTGTTCCAATATCCTTTTCACTACATTGGACACGATTTCACGCCCAATTTGGAATTTATAAATATAGACACTTATTACTGCGTCAAACGATGGGACGAAGGGTCAAACGATGGATTGATCATTGCTGAATAAAAATATTATGCCGTCTTTGGGACATTCGTAAGGTGTGATAAAAATTGCAAATGTTTAAAATATGTTTGTATGAAAGACACAAAAATTAAATTTTTTGTCAGAATAGAGTTTTTAAAGCGATTTGAAGTGAGGTGTCGAGTGCGAAATAGAAATTCAAGTTAACGCTGACGTTCAGTAAACTTTTCTCACCTGCGGCCTATCTAATTGATCACAATCTTGGCCTTGAGAATTTCTTTTTATCACGCGGGAGTCTTTAGAAATAGGGACGAAAATTTGTTGCTGATCGAACGAAAAGTTGCAGTTATTTTTATTCACGGCCGTCCAAAACAGAAAAAAACGTCATCTTCGCTGCATCTCTCCTTTTTTGTGCTGCTTATTCAAGTCTTTAATGCGAAAATTCCCCCGATTCGTTCCGGCCACGCCGTGCCGCTTAGCGGCTCGACAGCCAAGCACCTTGCTAACCGAGGGATCGCGGTCGTGGTATTGATGTGGTCAATCAGTGGCCGTCACTCTAACCGGAATTTTTATTTCGAGACATGAGATGCGCTCTATATTATATGCTAGCCAAAGATGCATGGATATTCACAAATGCTTGGGTGTAAGGTCTGATTGGATGTTTTTCATCATCATGAGTCAACAATCCCGATATGGGTTTGACGCAGCGATATCGGTTGACATTCTCAGAGAGTTGATACATCGCTCTGGTACGTTCCAAATTAGAATATACTATGTTGTTAACTGGTCACCTTATTACAGTAGGTTGGTTTCCTATTGTTTTTTATTGCCTAAATCGAAAGATTATTACTACTGTAGTACATATTTCACGCTTTTAGGTTTTTGAATGACGATGTCTATTTTTCGCGATTACATGAAAGGTGAAAATATTCAATCGCGCGAAAACGTGCCTGCTTAGTATGAATGCTGGGAAAAGCCCGTTTAAAATCTTGGCGTTTAAAAACGTGGCTGCTGCTGTGTGAGGCCCCCTGGGTGCGAGGCTATGAAAGCCGCTACGATGCAGGCTGCTTGCTGCCGAGCATGGAGGTAGCGTAGAGTACCCTGCTAGCAGGTAGCCCTAGGCTTAAATAAGGATGGTTAATACCCTATCAAGCGAAGGAAACTCTCCGACCATAGGCAAGTTTACTAAGTGATTATTAAGAGATGTTTCCCTGAGACTTGTGTCTCATGCATGCATTGGTAATCTCAGACGATGTAAAACTCCCGACTGCTCGTATAGCATTTTGGGCCCCTGTGATGTCACGTGGAGTAGCACCACATGGGCGCCAATATGGCCTTTTTCAAAAGAGGTTAAAATTGACCATTAACATTCGTCTAAACTGGGATTTTTAAAGCCAAATAATTTGTATATTAAGAATACACTAATGGTGGGTAACGAATCGCAATCAATGCCTATCGTTTTCTTTGATGATGGAAACTACCCTTTACAGACTCAGTCCGGCTTGAACGTGTCAGAAATAAATTTCTCAAATTTAATAATCATAAAGTAGGAATATTACTTTCTGATTACAGCACGTCGTATCTTCTATCCCTTGCAAATTAAAAACCCTTACACGGCAGACAATCTTTCAAAGATGCCTTATTCCTATACAAAATTATTTATTCCTAAATATATATTCATTTTTCCTATCTCCTTTCATTAGTAAATTTTAATTGACCCCGTCATAGTTACAGAAATCCTCACCCGCTTGTTGTTGATTACCATAGACCAAATTATACCTTCGACTTCCAACTATCCAGGATGATGAGGTAAAACTAGACCGAACTTAGCGAAGAGTTCTCGGGATCGCCACCGGGTCAGGAACTGCATAACTGCCGACGTTTCGATGTCCGACTCGGCCATCGTCCTCAGGGCTGTGATTGAAATATTCAGAAAAACGGTTTGGCTTGCGATATTATCATAGGATAAGCATGAAAATACCCAGGATAAAATAAATATCAAGAAAATTGGAACGTAGGTCATAGTATCCGGTTATGCCCTCGCTACTTGGCTTTCCATTCTTTACGCATGTCTCGCGATCCCTGTTAGAAACTTCGCAAAAATAAAAAAATGTGAGGTGCAAATTGATATAAATTTTAAGCATGCCTCTCGTCAGATTTAGTTTAAGTGAGATGAATATTTCAGCTAGTAGTACACCTGGTTTTTTTGTCAATTCTCACGTATCGGAAAACCGTACTTTTGATTCACCAAGACTACTAAGTTTCGTTGGCATAATGATGAAAGTGAAATCCATCCTTAGTTATTAGCATCAAAGGCGCAGCTAAGAATTAAGGCTTGATGGGGGGTTTAGGCGCAACTAATATTTAGGGGTTTGGGCGTATTGCATACCCGCGAGGGTAATTAAGAGTCAGAGCGTCAAAAGTTACATTCCCCAGGGCTTGTTATCTCATCAGTAAATATACCGCGTTTGGGCACCACGAGGTATAAAACTTCTGGGGGCCTAAAACCCCCGAACCTCTCCCCCTGGTTACGTTCCTGCCGCTGCACTTTCATTTGTTTGCAACGTCATCTCCTTTCACGACGTAAGCCCCACACAACAATGCTCCATCGTCTTCAGGAGCATCCTCCGCTTCCCTCATACTCGTGGTCTACCTCCGCGACAAAAGGAGGCCTCCCTACTTCCATCTCCCTCTACGTCTCGGCCCGCGTTTCACTTCATCTCTTTGCTCGCCCCATCCCTCACTCCACACTCGCGTACGGCACGATTGGACTCCCCGTATCCTCGGCCACACGAATCAGCACGGGGGAAGAGGATGAAGGCCTTTTCCTTTTTAATAGATTGGCATCCGCGATAAGGAGGGAGAGGTGAAAAATAAAACGAAAAGGTAGGAAAGGAGGGATGGGTTTTTTTGCGGCTCCCCCGACCGGGGGAAAAGAAAGGCTGAAGGTAGATCGGGGAATGGAGATAAGGCGTGAGGATAGGAGGTTGGTGGGTGGACTGGGAGAGGAGAAAGGAGTCCGTCCTGTGGTGGTAGTGTCCCGCAGAGTGGTCGTGGAGATTCCCTCTCGCTTTTCTCTGCTCGTCATTTGCTGGAAGGGAAGGTGGTGGTGATGCGGGAGGGTAGTTGTCTGAAGACCAAAGGGATTCGCACAAGTAATAATCGCGAGGGGGATCGAATAGGGTAGTTTCCTTCATCAAAGAAAACGAAAGGCATTGATTGCGATTCGTTACCCACCATTAGTGTATTCATAATATACAAATTATTTGGTTTTGGAATTCTCAGTTTAGACGAATGGCAATGGTCAATTTTAACCGCATTTGAAAAAGACCAGATTCGCGCCCATGCGATGCCACTCCACGTGACGTCACAGGGACCTAGTTTCTGTACGAGTAGATAGGAGTTTAACATCGTCTGAGATTACCATTGCATGCATGAGGCACAGAGTTAAGGGAAACATGTCTTAATAATCACCTAATAAAACTGCCTATGGTCGGAAAGTTTCCTTCGTTTGATAAGGTATTAATAATGATTATTTAAGCCAAGCGCTACCTGCTACTGCTAACAGCCTGCATCGCAGCGGCTCACATATCCTCGCCCCAAGGTCACCTCACTTTGTGGCAGCGGGAACCAAAATAACGTCACACGAGCTTTTCCCAGCTTTCATACTTAGCCGTCGCGTTTTTGCGCGCTTGAAAATTTTCACTTTTCAATTTATCGCGAAAAATAGATATCGTCATTAAAAATCTGAAAGCGTGAAATGCGTACTCAAGGAGTAATAATCTTTCAATTTAGGCAATAAAATAATAATAGGAAACCACCCTATTGTCGTGAGTCCACAGAAATATTTAAGACTCAGAGTTTTCTACTTGTTTCTGTGTCACAGAACACTAGTTTTGCATGTTGAGAGTTCTATGCTTGAGTCTGGGCGTGAGTATAATAGCCATAGGCGGATTCAGGGGGGGACGGGGGACGTGTCTCCCCCCCAGACGCTAAAAAAGGCGTAATGTTGAATACAAATGTTAATAAATTTTACATTTAGTATAAAAGTTATACATATTTACATATCAAAGACTTTAACATTAAAATCAAAGAGTATATTTCGTAGAGAAGGTACTTGTTGCATGTAGTTTTTAATCCCAAATAAATATGAGGATGAACAGGAAGGAGCTTCTGAGAGGATCGTTGTGTGAGAGTTTAAAGAAAAGGTTAGTGAAGAGTTTGATCTGGAGTGTAGCTCTCTTCGGTGCGGAAACGTGGACACTGAGGAAAGAGGACAAGAGAAGATTGGAGGCATTCGAGATGTGGGTATGGAGAAGAATGGAGAGGGTGAAATGGACGGAGAGGAAAAGGAATGACGAAGTGCTGGATATGGTTGGCGAGGAGAGGCAGCTTTTAGATGAGATAGGGAGGAGACAGAAGGTAGGGATGGAGTTAGTGCTTAGCGGTGAAGGGATGTTGAAAATGGTGTTAGAGGGTAGAATGTTAGGGAAACGAGGGAGGGGAAGGAAAAGAATAGGATTTTTAGATAGATTGAAAGAGAGTAGGCCTTACAGTGAATTAAAGAAGGTAGTGCTGGAAGGAAATGGAGGCTCCCAGCTCACTTTTTGAATACTCCATGAAAACCTACCTTAATCGGTAGAATACTATAATAAATAAATATGAGGAGACCGTTTACCTGTTCGGCCCTGGTACCCCCTCCACCCCGGAAAAAATCCTGGATCTGCACTTGATAATAGCAGAAATACTAGTACCGATTTATTTTTGTTGGGTTTTACAGCTCATGAGAATGCATTACAGTAATTTAATACCTTCGTCTTTTTGCTGGGAGGGATGGTAGAAGAAGAGTAGTTGTCTGAGGACGAAATAAGATTAATGAACTCGCTAGAGGGATCGAAGCATAGTGGGTCCACAGAAATATTTAATCCTTTAGAGTTTTCTACTTTTTTCTGCGTCACAAAACCCTAATTTTGTTTGTTGGGAGTTCTAGACTTAAGATTATGCGTTGAGTAAAGCTTGTGGAGAAAATAACAGTAATACTTATAATATTGAACTACAGTGTGTCCAAAAAAATCTTTAAGCCTTAAGAGTTTCTATTTTTTTCCATATCATATAACACCAATTTTGCTTGTTTTGAGTTGTCTGTGCGATGAGAATAGGATGTGAGGAAAATAACTAAGTATTACTCATGGTTGTTTTATTTTCGTTGGGCTTTAAAGCTCATGAGATAATATAGCTGTAATTTAAAATCACTGTCTTGAGAACTGTGTAGAATACTTCCAGGGTGAAATTAGTAAAAAGTCATGTTTCTCCAATGACCAGCTTTGATGCGAAATTAGAGGCCTACAGTGAGCTTCAGAGCTTTTTTTGAAACGCATCTACCCGCTCTAATACTAGGTCGAACCATAGGTGACCGGATTAATGGGTTCATATTTAATCATGGAATAGTGTCCCGCAGAGTGGTCATGGAAATATCCTCTCGCTTTGCTCTGCTCGGAGGATTCAAAAACTCGCTCAAGTGGTAGTCGCGAGAGGGATCGAACTATAGTGTGTCCACAAAAATCTTCAAGTCTTAGAGCTTTCTGCGTTTTTCTGTCACAGAATACTAGTCACACATACTTTTGCCTGTTGACAGTTTTATTCTTCAGTCTGTGCGTTTAGCAGAGGTTATGGGGTAAATAACAATAATGATGATGAAGTCTTTTCGGGTTTTCCACCGGGTGAGTTCATTTTAGGCCGACGTTTCGATGGCTGCATCTGTCATCGTCTTCAGGTTATCTTCTGGTGGCTCTCCTGAAGATGATGGAAAAATCCATTAGTGACATCATGTACCGAGAAAGAAACATTTCGAGGATTTTATTGTTCTCTTACATTCTTTGTATTCTGCATTTACATTGAAGAAAATAATAGTTTGGGTTTTCAAGTAGTGTACTTTCGTCATTGGTAATCTTAACAAATGTGCCAAAAATGTAGACGATCCATAGAATGATATGAAGATAGTTCTGATGGAGTGTTCTAGGGATATCATCCGGGCCGAGTTGGACATTACTTCCAACGTTTTGATGGCCTTTTCTGCCACAGTATTCAGGGCGAAGCCATTCGAAACGTTGGCAGCAGTGGCCATCTTGACCCGGCTGATTTCCCGAGAAGACTTTACAGCAATATACGCCGGGAAAGCACCAAATCATTCATCACGAAGATTTTATGTTAAGTTTATCTTGCTCCAGATATCCCAGTCGAGATGAGGCATAAGATAGTAATAGTATTCTATGGCCATTTTCTTCTGTCGAATTAAAATACTCAACTTGCAGTACGCCTCTCAATGATACCAAGGCTGTAGGCTTCCTCACATAATATTGAGATGATGGTAAGTCGTAATAAAGGACCGGGAGGGATCCTCGGGCTATATGAACGCAGTGAAGAGAAACCATTGTGTTCGCGAGGCTCTGATCCCCCACTTTCATCTCTTGTCTGCGGCCAAGGTTGCGGAAAATATCGTGGAAGGGCGTGTTTTTGTAGGTGGAGCCGAGCGTGCTGGGTGCTGTAACTAAGGTCCGCGGCCGGCAGTAAGATGATGGTGGTCGTTTTTTTCTCTCCTCTTCTTATCCTCTTGTGCTGAAATCGCTTCATTCCGAGGTTCGCGAGCGCTCGCAATTGGCTCCGCTTTCCGTGGCTATAGCATCATTTCACTGCCTAAGGGGGCTGCCACGTAAGAGAGACGTCATAAGAGGTTTTTCATTACGTTCTCGAGAGCACAAACTAACCAGGAGGAGGCTGGGGGTGAAAAAGCTTTTTGAAGGCGTGTGATTGCTCGCTTTAAAAACCGAAATGTGATGTTTTCAGATAATGGATCCGAGGAAACAGCCCGAGGTCGTTTTATCTTGGGTGTGGCTGGAGTTTTTCTTACTTTTGATGCGCGAAGCTCATGTCTTAGTGCGTATAATCCATTAATTTTTTTCTGAATTCACTCCTATCTCCTTGGCGATAATGATGCATGTAAAGGCTCGAGGGCTAATCGTAAGTGAATAAAAGCCTTAGGATAGGGTAAATGGTCCGAAAAAGTGAGGAACGGTGGTACAAAAAGTTGAAAATTTGATGTTTACTTCCTTCGGAGAGATTTGAAGAGAATTCAAATATTAGGAGAGGAGTTGAGGAAGTTCCTCGCTTCTCATTTCATAGTCATTTATGCTTATGATGGCAAAATTTTTATCTATTTTTTTTTTAGAACATAAAAGTTTTTGTCTTACTGTACAGTTGAATAGAAGGGCACATATTTTCTGAGTCGCTTTTCCCCGTCAATGAACTTAATTCCCATTTATGCCCCTCTTATCGGTTACGTATTTACATTTAACCTCTTATCATCGGTAAAAGATCATATTTGTTCCGGCCAATGTGAGCATTCCTTAAGCAAGCAGTCCCCGAACTTTGATTCCACAAAATACTTTCGATTATCCTTCGTGAGTTTCTCTCTTCTTAAATAGCGCAGAATATGTTTTAAATAGCGTCTAAATACCTCGTATTGAAAATAGAGTTTGACGCTCCTCTATTGCCTGCAATCAGCATTACCTGACATAAAGGCAGACTAATCAATATGTAAACTTAAAATTTTAAAACTATTTCCAGATAGCCATGTCATTTGTATGTATAAAATGAACTAATGACTCATTTTACAATTCTTTTATCCTGGACACCTTACGTTTGTTATTTCTATTCAGCGATCACTTCTCTAAGCAAGCAATCTTCTGCGATCGCTTTGGTGACCGCTAAAAACAGGTTTCACTGTGTTTGATAAGACGATCTCATCAATTTAGATAAAATGTATTTTAATTATTATGTAAATGCTTTTTATTGGTATTTATTTTTATTGTTTTTTAATGAGTGCTGAATAGTGAAATATAAATATATTTCATTGTGATACACGTATAAGTCTTTCGTATTTGCATGAGTTAGTTTTGGGTCACCCATATTTTATTAATTCTTTCGGAGAAAATCAAGGTTAATGAATATATTTACTGCTATGTTATTATTATGCTGTTAGGGTAATTAATCAATAAAAATGATTGGAATGATTGATATTTTGATGTATCAGTAAATAAATCGGTAGAAATTATTGCGATAGTTGATTTACTCGCTATTGAATTTCGAATGGCTGCAGCAAAGCCGCAAGAACAAACGAGAATTTTGACGGACTTACTTCACTTCACTTAACCATATTGCTCTTACGTGTATTGTTTATTTTATTACATTGTTTGTATATTATATGAGTTGTAACGTGTAAATGTACTTGCTCAGCTCATCAACTTGAAATGCTCCACTTGGCGTTTAAATTGACTCAATTTCAGCCTTTTAGTTTGTCTAGTATTTTTCCTTTACTCTCTTTTTAAAATTTGTTTCTTAAGCATGTAAAAATTCAAATTGATACGTATGGAATGGTTCACCCTAATTTTTCCTGGTTTGTTTCTAAACGAGTTTAATTTTTTTAACTTTACAATTCTTGATTTTTTAGTTTTAATCCAGTGTAATGTCTAGAGATTTAGCCGGTCTAAAGATGATGATTGTAGTTTTCTGGCTGTGGATCGGCGTCTTCAAAGGATATGGTCCTCTAGGCTAGATAAAATCTCGTTCTATGAGTGGGTTGGGTTCTGAAATGGATGATTCTCCTTTGACTATATGTTGCATGTTTTATTACGTCTACCTTTTTCCTGTCGCCTTTGTTATGTTTTGCGATTTACTCATCCCAGGAAACCTTTCTTATGAAAAGTTATGGCGCGCGATCGCAATAATATTCCTGGACGAGATTTTTAAAAATATTTCTTTCCCTACCTGATGATTTCCGTAAATTTCCTGCTTGACCTTTCCTTGACAGCTTTACATGAATAAAAATATCTCAAAACACGATTACGTTGGAGATAACTTACTCTCTGGATAACACTCCTTGTGTTCATAGCTCATAGTGTTGAGCCGAGCTTGGCATTAGAGTGATAGAGACCTGTGTACGGTAGTTGTGAAATCGTTGCTCTGTTACGCTAAGGTTATCTCGTTTTTGTATACTTTCATAAATGAAGTACTAAATTATCTTTGCGCATTAATTTTTAACAATAAACGGTTACGATGAAGAAGTAATGAAGAGCCACTTAATAGATAATCCAGGATGAATGTGATTAGATTTCCAGGACGAATGTGAATGTAACTAGGATTTTTACAAAATCATATTGGTAATGCCTATATGTTTTAAAGGAATATCTTGAACCTCGTAGCGAAATGTTACGTAAAAAAGAATTTGTAAAATATTTTTGCCATCAATTTCCATCTTAATGAAATTAAGTTTCTTTTCTCCTCTAACAACGATGCGTGCTCTGCTGTATCGGGCACTTATTTTGGTTTCAACCACAAATATCGCTGTCCTAGTTGGCGATAGGGTAAAGTCCTCGCCTGCCAGACCGGAGGCCGCGGGTTTGAGTCCTCTCTGGGTTTTAGGTGGTCCCTATCCAGGGCATGGTTGTGTGTGATAATCTTAAGTTGCTACACGTTATATTCCCCCACTGTTAAGGCTTTAATAAGCTGTTTTCGGGGCAATGAAGATTAAAATAAAAATAAGTTACCTATGGTTATGAAGAAAGTCTTTGATGCCTACTTTTTTGTATGTATTTCAGTCATGCAACAAATTTCCATCCCTTTATTTATTCATAACAAATTTATTAAAAATGAGTGTTGTCACTGGAAATTTCTGCAACTATTCGTTTTCAATCGTGCTCAAGTGATCGATTTGTCTCGGCGATGGTTCTATAAAAACTTTTCCCGTGTTGATACGGGCATACTGCTGCGTCATATATTGTGAGGAGATGAGCTCAGAGTCACGCATGATTTGACTGATAATTTCAAGAGAGATGAAATTATAATCCGTTTAATCCCCTAAAATGTAACTCTAAATTATTACTCATAATTGAAAAGAAAACGCGAGAGGCTGCTGATGGGCAGTAGGTACACGTTTCCCTCGTGAACTGAGCAAAAAATGTCTATATCAGTGAACAAGCGGAAACTATTTTTATGCAATCATGTATTCTCTTCCAATTTTGGGCTCAATCTGGTGTTAAACGATAAAAAAATATGCTTAAAATAACAAGTTTTCTCTCTACGTAGTTGACTCAGGGAAATATGACAAGGTCGAGAAAAATACATTTATTCTGGCAGTATTGAACTTAAATTCCTTTATGATTTTTATTACTACCTGGAGTACTGAAAAATATTTAGGATATTTATAGCTTAAATTCATGCGTAGAGAATTATAATTTATATTGGAATGGTCTTGATGCGAGCGGCTAGGGAAAAAGTACATTCTAATTTAATAACTACTTAATTACGTTAACGTTTTGTTTTCAACCGCTGGTACTGAAACAGTACTGTCCGTATTTATTGCTTGCTTAGAGCGTTAATGTAATCCCAGTTTTCCGAACGAATAGACGTGGGAATTCGTTTATCCCCCGAGTATAAGAGGACTTCGATAAATACTTGGCAGAAATTCATGAGGTTATTTCCTTTTTATTTTTAAACAGCTGGTGTCCTAACACCCCCTGCCACACACCTATTGATGGGGGTTCCGGGGTAACATGAAGATGTAGATAAAATCGATTCTGGGATGCTTAGTCTACGACTAAATCTCTCCTATCTCTCCTGCCTTAATTTTTTCTATTGTATTTTTGTTCTGAAAATTTTCCACAGCTATGAAATTATTTTCCTTTAAATTATTTTTCTATTTATTATTTCAACCTTAAAAGATTTCTTTTTGAGTGCTAAAAATGAGAATAAATAGGTATCGGGAAAAAATTGGTGCAGCGAATATAGAGAGGGAATGGTCGGCCACGGTATTTTCCCGTTCGAACTGTCTTCATTCAGAGCATGCCTGCCCCATGAAAATACTTCCTGCGCAAAAACCTAAGAGATATAAAAAACTATCTTTGGGAGTGGTCATAACTTCGAAGTTTTGAAAGGCGATGAACGGTATACATTTGTCGTGCCCCGGAGAAAAAAATTTTAGGAGCACCTTGTGAGAATTCTTCCTTCGCTGAATCCTTTCTGTGACGCACAACCCGTTGTGGGATAGGATGTTGGGGGGATGGACTTCTCATGGGTCCTCACAAACACACCCCCGACTTAGCGCCTGTAAAGATATGATTTACTATTTTGAAAAAAGAAGGAACCAGGAAATCTGAAGCCATAATTTCCTCCCTTGAAAAATGCTCGAAGTACTGCTTAATTTTGGCCAAGCTACTAGCACTGGAATGCATTTGGTTTGTTATTGATTACAAGCAGGCCATCCGGCGTCGCTCGGGAAGGATAGTACCCTGAGAACAAGGAAACCTATAACTTGGATTTAATGATAATATAGGATTTTTAGGTTTACTCTTTGACCGTGTAAAGAGGCGAGTCTATCTGGCAGGATGCCACACCGCAGAAGTTGTATGATGTGACGTAACAAACGTCAATGCAAAAACGACGCGACGCAATTGAAAGTAATATTACGGGGTCCGGGAGCATAAGATTCATGTATGTATTAACTTTGGTTGCAATCCATGCAGCCTTAGGGAAACGCATAGTGGACAAACAAACAGATATCCTCTTTTGTATACATAGATACCAGTCAGTGTATTATAATTCTGTCCTTGTTATTTATAAGTGGTACTTAATTTCTACTCTCTCAGCTCAACTTCGGCGTAAGTACTGGTAATGAAAAATTTTTCGTGGCATATTTTCCCACCAGTTGCATTACAACTTCTATCAATTGAAAAATCGCTGGCTGAACTCAATATTTTCCGAATTAACTTAGGCGATATTAAATGTGAAAGCAACTTTGTGAAAATTTCACTGATATTTTTATACGTACATATTGCGACCAGTTACGTCTAACAAGTGAAGCTTCATCGGGTGGAAGTACGAATTTATTGTCGTTGTAACAGCGTAAAAATTGTTTTTCATGTATGTTCAAGACCATACTTTTACTTAATAAGTATTTAAAGTAAGGCATAATGTAAATAATATATCAACAGAAGTATTTTTTCTAGGTTTTCACTCTGTGTTTATGGCAGAACCTCGATACTACGGTATAGTAGGGTACGGCCATTATTTCTAAATGTTGAAAGACGATTAACGCTCTGAGTTCGTTAAAATTGCTTCTATTCCATCAAATCTTACATTCTACCTCTAAAAAAGCTACGCGCCTGATTTGGGAGTAGTACCGATTTTCATTTTACCTATAGCAGAGTTATATAGAAGTTCAGCTAACTTTAGCTCTCATACTGATGTAAATGACAAACATAGCTAGTAGGTACTGAAGTGGCAATGGTTGATTATAATCGCCAGCTTCGATAGCTGCGGGACAAAGTTCTCGCCTGTCTAGCAAGAGGTCGCGGTTTCGAGTTCCGCCTAAGTAGGTTGTCCCTATCCAGGGCATAGTTGTTCCTGTTCGTGTAATTGCTAATTATTTAATAACCCAGATTTATATGGCCAATACGTGCTGTTTTCGGTGAAAAAAGCCCTGAACGCGTACGCCCACACCAGTTGCACAGTAACTATTGGCATTGGTATGTGTAAGTAGTGCGTATGTTCATATATGTGTTTCAGTACTCGTTGAGCTAATCTTTTCACACTCTGAATATAAAAAAATGTTTTTATATATTCAAAACACTGAAAATTTTCCGCATAGGGCTCAATATGAAGCATTGAGGTAAAAAAAATATTGAAAAAGGAAAATTTTTTTCCATTCTCCCGGTTTTCATTCAGTGCAGCATCCTCTACGCTAAAGACTAGAACCTTTAGGTGTGGCCATTGCGTCCAAGTTATGAGAGACGGTAAAAGGTGTGCGTTTCCATAGAAAATTAGGAGCACCTTGTCAGAATTTCCCCATTGTCATCCTTTTTTCGAATGAATGATCCATTGAAAACAGAATTATGAGAGGGTTTTTGCTTGCATTCCATCAACCCTCGTATTACACTTCAAGTTATCGCTGTTTCTTTACAATGCGTTAGGATATTTCTTTTATTCTATCGATTTCTATTTTTTACCTATAAAAGGTTACGCTCCGGATTCAGGGAACCTTTATTTTACCAATAAAATTTTATTATTTTAGCTATGTTTTGGTCTGGATACTAGTAGTGAACATTCCATTGTTATTAGTACCTTGGTTTTTCTTTCCACAAACATGTTAACCTCCTTCCATTTAGTTTTTGTTTTGAGGAAGGCGTTGGTTTCATGTTCTAAAGCCGTGCTGAAATCCATGTAAGAAGTTACGACTGTCCAGTGCCCAGGTAAAACATGGTATTGCTAACGACGCTACATTCGAGAACCAAGCCTATAATCGATGTTAATTATTTAATTACATTGGTCGACAGTTCCCTGGGCCATATCTGTTTCCCTTTCTGAATATCGGTAAAACGACTGTAATTTTCTTCTCCACCGGTATCTTACCTTAGAAAATGTCTTCTTAAATATATTCTGTGAGAACGGTGGCGCTGATTCCTTGAGGACGCGCGCGGGTATTCAGTGAACGAAATAATAATGTTCAATACTGCGAAATAATAAATTTATTTCCCCTATAAAAATTCCAATGTTAGCTCAGTCTTGGCCCAAATACTGAAACAGAAATGTCTATTGTTTTATTACTTTTTTTTTCTTATAAGTTACGTTATTGACTCATTTATTAAATTTTGCATCTAGGAACGTGTAAGTTTCAGGCTAAACGCTTGCCAAAGTGTTAAAATTTGCAATGATCAGTTTGGTCGGAGTCTCGTCAACCTCCGGTGAAATGACAAATATTCTAATCTTTTGAGCCGTAAAAATTGCTTATGGCAGCTTCCTTCATTTACTTCCCTCATCAAAGTAAAGGAAAGTACATGAAGGAAGGGTAGACTTCCAAAATGCTTCTTAAATACTCCATGGAAACCTTAATCGGTAGAATATTTTAATAATAATACTGTTTGCTGATTACATGATATTTCTTGGAGTTGTATTGAGGCGTGACGGTTAAAAATATCTCGAGGGTAGTTTTTTTCCTTGCTATATTCTTCATCCTGTGTCCCGTTCCTTCGTCCAGATCAACGACGGGCTAGTACCTTTGAGTGAGGCCATTACTCTCAAGTTTTGAAAGGCGATGAGAGCGGTCTCGCGTTCTCAAAAAAATTAGGAGCACCTTGTGAGAATTTCCTCCCTCAACGAATACTTTTTTTATTATTTTTTACGAATGAATAACCCGTTGAAAACGTTGGAGGGTTGAGCGGGCATTTTGCTTGCATTCCATCAACTTCCAACTTGTACCTCTGAAAAAATAACACCCTCGCCAGCTCCCGAAGCTCTCCCATTACATGCCTACCTTAGTACAACCTTCCCATCAGCCTGCGCACCGCCACCCCCTTATTTTTCCTTTCACTTGTTTGAGTGTGGTAGTGGGAGTTGGGTCTCGTGAGAGAGAAGAAGGTATAGAAAGGAAGAGGGGGGGGAGGTACGCACACAAACCGTTCACCTGCGAGCTTGTTTTCACACGCACGGGGCATTTCGAACCTCGACGCGTTGTTGTGAGAGATAGAGATTCCGTTTTTTTTCGTCCTTTTTCACTCTTCAATTTTTTTCAGCTTCCGGTCTCTCGGTTGTGGTCGAGTTGAGAAAAAAAATTGGTGGGACCTTCAGAAGGAACCCGTTCTTGATGCATCCTCCTCCTCATGCACTCTCTCCCGGTAGTGTGCGCAGCCTCCCCGCTCTTCCAAGTGGCCCTTCGAAAGGACCACTAAGTTCGACCCCTCAAGTGCCGTTCCTAACCCTCCTCATACCTCACTCGATAATCCGTTCCCTTTGGCTTTCCGTAGAGAGGGAGAGGACTCCTTTCCGCTGGACCGGTCTCTTTTCATGACGTATACTTATTCAAAACTTTAAAATGAATGGGAAATATGCCTCTGTTGGTAGTCACGCGCACGGGTTTTGATGAAACCATTGATGAAAGTCGCCATGAAAAAATAACTTTGCTAAACTGGTATTCGAACCCATATCACTCGATTGCCGTCAGGTTTGCGACCAGTTACACCTCCAAAGGCCGTTTTATACGGGGCACGTACTTGCACAATCTGACGTGTGTACGAAGGATGCAGTCAAAAATTGCGTCGTGGAAAGCGGTGAATTGCTAGAGCATGTGCGAGGATGCCTGGAGGTGAGATGGCAAAGTAGCCCCTGCTAAAATTTCGTTCATGCATTCGCAAAATACCATGCCATTTTAGAAATTAATTCAGTTATAACCTGCGCAATTCCGTGACCCGTGTAAAACGGCCTTAAGAAATTGCACGAAAGGGAGCCCATGGTTCTTTTTAACTTTGGTAATTTAATATTATTTTGAAGGTTCAAATGCATGACGATTTTTAGATACTTTTATTTCGGTTTTTGAAGTCTTTCTTCATAATTTATTTTGTGTCTCAAATTTCTTATAACGCTTGGAATTGGCAGTTTTTCCTTAATTTCCTTCCTTGGCTTTCAAATTCTGGACAATTCTGGAATTATAGAAAATGAGCGGACAGCCAGATGCTGACTTTCCGAGAAAGTTGTGCGTGTGTGTATGTAGAAATATTTATCGAAAGTATAATGTAGAGCAATTGCCTCCCGTACTCGTATAGCTCAGTAAATTGAAAATACGCACTTCGTTTCACACATCGGTTACATAATGCTGAAATATATATCTTTATTTTGCCGACCATGGGAGAAAGTTATTCATTTATATCGGTCTTAAAATTGAAGATCTTTACTTCTCTACAAAGTTCAAGGTAGCCTCCTAGTTCAGTAGTGAATTCTTAGTTGGAGATACGGGTTTTGAGGCATTATTCTTGCTTTTGCTTTAATGGTGACCCTATTTTCTATTTGGGGCAATTCTGTGTAGCGACCAACGTCGTAAGCTGTTTTTCAGGATAGTGAGCCCGCGTTCCATGATGCGGTGGGACTGGGAATTTTACAGTTTATGGACGGTCCTGCCTATCGTTGATCAGTCTACCCTTTCGCTTCCTTCAACACCTATTCCTACTATGGAATTTCTGTGGCAAAAAACTACGCTGTTACGAGGCAACATTTTTGTGCTGTTCCGCTCTTGATTTTATCATCGTCTTATGCTTTGTTTGGGTTAACTGTAAGGATTCAAGACAGAGAAAACTTTTTTTTTAAAGAAGCTTCGAAGGATCTATTATTTATGAACTCACGGGAATTTTTATTGCTCTTGGAATTTTTGAACGGTTCGTATCTCAATGCGTCAATTGACGTCTAAAAAATATTTCCTTTAGATTATTCATTGACTGTGTTATCGAAATTTTTGTGGAAAATGTTTAGTTCTTTTTTCTTATGTTATCGTACAAAAAGTTGTTGTAGGTTCTTCCTTCGTTTGTTCGTAAACGCCTTTCTTTCGTGATCAATCTTATCAATGCATGAATTTTTGCATTGATTATGCTTTCTCTAAGTGTGAGTTCTGATAAACTGATTCCTTACCTCTATGGTTAACTTTCCCGCGGTTAGTAGATCTTACTTTTGATGGAACTCCATACTCTCTTATCTCTATACTCTCTTCGCCTGAGCTATTAGGCTGATAATGTCTTTCTCCCATCGCTAGATATCCTGCTTCCCAAATAGCATAATTCATCCGCCTCTCCCAGTTAAAACGCTAAAAACTCCGGGGTCCCTCGCTCCTGCTTCAATGCGCCCCTGAAATGAGTTCAAGATTTTGAAGGTGCCTTGCTTCAACTCTGTCTTTAGCTTTTGTTTAATTTTTTTCTGCCATATCAGGTGCTTCGTTTACACTCTTGCACTTTTGAGGTTTTCACCACGTGCAGATAGGGATACCACGGCTAAGGGATCACCTCTGTCGGTATTTGAACCGAGGTTTCCAAAATGGGAAGCCTATAATAGACCAACCACCAGTCAGGCTGTGCCTCTGGGTCGTCCCTCATATTCTTCCCACCCTTCCCTTTCCCTCTCGAGGAAGCCTGTTGAAGAAGAGGCATGACAGTGCTTTTTTTCGCGGCTGGCGGTCGGGTTGGGGTGCGTTTTAACCCCCCTAGCACCATCCCGAGTGGAGAAAAAAACTTACTCTGCCGACCCTGTTCCACTCTCAGGGGTTGCATGCACACCCTGCCATACGCCTTCTCCAATTTCAACCCCCCCACCGAAGGAAATCCTCCCTCATCTTTTTTTTTACCACCTATCGCCTTCCCTCTAGAAATGAACCTCTTCTTCCGCCCTTTTTTTCAGTGTCGATCCCATGGCCCGCTCAGGCCCGCTTGCACCACGCGACCCGGCGACTGGGCGTGCGTGGGTGCGAGGGACACGACCGTTCGTGTGTGAGACTGCTTCGTTTCAAAGCCGCCTCGGGTATTCTTCTATCTCTCCGTCTGGTGAGGGAGTCGGAATGACTTAAGCCCGTATGACACTTGCCAATTTATTGGCCAATATATCGGGGCGCAATATTGGTTAAAATATTGGGCTTTAGGCATCGTATGACACGTACCAATATTTACACCAATATTGGCCGTTATAGTGTTCTAATACCCCACTAGAGAACGCCACATAACACAAAATGCCAAAAGAGCATCTCAAGACGCAGATTGATTGCCAATGAGCTACAGAATGGGAGGTGGCATAATAATTGTAAATTTAATAAATATTTCGAGGGGCTGCAAAGATATTCTCGAATTGCTCGAAATTTCATTCGGGTGAGTTCCTTGAATGATGAGAGATAGGAAATATTGTGATCTCATAGGTGAGCCAAGATAACGTAGCGGCTCGTTTTGGCTGGAATATGTTCATCGAATAAACAGAGTTTGTGTCATCAATTGGGACTTTCACCCGAAACTTTAGCGCTCAAATCATGAAAAATAGTTTAATAATTGTAATTTAAACAAAATATAGACGCAATCGAGGAGAATCACGACGTTTTTATTCATTAAATATCCGAAATGTTATTTCCGAATTACCCACTTTAGACAGTTGATGTTTGTGAATTTATATTCTCTCAAAGTACACATTAATTATTTGAGCTATTTCATGGGTTGCTATGCTTGTAAAGTTTTTATATATGATATTAAAATTCCGAGGTGAAATGTTTTGCAACGAGCTTCTAGATTTGGCCACTAGGAGTCGACAAGACTGAGTTCTGATTGGAGATTGGCCTCGAGAAAATAGAACCCGTTCTAAAATCTAGATTGGCCAAGAAATTGTGCCCAATATTGTGAAACGGAGATTGGGCTAGAAATTGGTGTGTGTCAGTGGGTCCACAATCCAATATCCAATGGATTGGCCAATAAATTGGCAAGTGTCATACGGGCTTAAATGTGTGTTTTCATCACGCTTGATTTTAATTTTATGCTCAAAAAGATGATGCAAGATTTTCCCCGCGTGTCAAGTGCAGAAAGGTTTTTCGAGAATGAAAAAACGATTTCGTTTCCCATGATCTTAGGTTTTCCGGGCGTATCAGGCGCAGAAAAGTTTCTCGGGTTTTCCACCGGTTGATGTATTCCATGTCTCCATGGGGAACTTTTCTGCGATTTCGTTTTCTTTCACGAATTTATTTTCATGGCGCAACATGTTTCAACCTCTTAAGGTTAAAATATGTTGTACCATAAAAATATTGTTGTACCAAGGATAACACCGGTTGATGTTTTCCATGCCTCCATGGGAAACTTTTCTGCGATTTCGTTATCTTTCACGGATTTAATTTCATGGTGCAACATGTTTCAATCTCTTGAGGTCAAAATATGTTGTACCATGAAAATAAATCCGTGGAAGAAAACGAAGTCGTTTTCTCATTTGTGAACTTCAACTTCCAGAAAGTTGTGCCGGAAACCATTGAAAGGATTTTCGTGTTTTCCACCGGGTAATTGGCTCCAAGTCTCCCGGCGTTTCGAAGAATGATTTGTTCTTCATGCTCAGGGGATACTTTGAAATGAAGATTCAGGAGATCCCCTGAGGATGAAGAGCAAGTCGTTCTTCGAAACGTCGGGAGACATCGAGCCAATTACCCGGTGGAATACCTGAGAATCCTTTCTGCACTGCTAAAGCTGTTTACGCGTTCATTTTTAATCATGAACAATGGATTCACAATTCTTCGTTAAAATATTCGTGGGTGTTCGTCAAGGTTGATTAAAACTTTTTAAGCAATGCGTCAATTTTTGGGTGCCCCCAAAGTTTCCCTGCTGATGCCGGTCGCTTAATCAAGGGAATATGTTTCTCTTGATGAAGCAAGGGCGTACCCAGGATGAAAACTGGGGGGGGGGGGGGCAATCCATGGTTGTTCAAGTTGTAGGTAAGATTAAGGAACGGAAAATATGAATGAAATCAACATTTTAAGGAAGCTGTAACAGATCTTTATTAGTTTTTAAAATTATTTGCTTGAAAAAATATTATTTTCCTTGAAGGCATTTGCGATTTTTGCTTCTGGGGGGGCAGCTGCCCCCTCCTGCCCCTCGCTGGGTATTCTCATGTGATAAAGCGATCTGCATCGTCTGGGAAACGTTGGGGTCACCCAATAAATGACGCGGCGACGTAGCTCAAAAACCCTTTCACTACTATGGATTAATGCTCTCATGCGTGTTTTTCTAAAGATCGATTTGTAAATGTGTAACCCGAAATTTTTTCTTTGCCTTTACAATTTAGGAATTTTTTAGGAATTTAGGTATTATTCGTACCTTTGAATAAATACCTCGTGGATTTTTAAGGGAGGAAAAATTCATAAACTAGCTGTTGGTGAAATACAATATAAATAACAATAATCGCCACGCGAGTTATTAAATTATGAGTAACGAATAAGGGCTCAAAGAAAATATTCCATTTGCATCTTTTCTGTGCTGGTATCCTGCAGGGCCGGAAATTTACATTTTACAAAAAAGCTGGTTGAGCTGGGTTTATATTGAACAACATAATGTGGATCACCCCGGACCGTTCACCTACCTCACTGTACTTTCTTCTTTAATATGCAATGAAAACTACTACTTGCCATTATCTCTGGAAGACTTTCAAGATTCCAACCGAGACTTCGGTTTTTCTTTTCTTATATCCCTTGCAGTAATCATTGATTTAAAAAATGATCTTTTGAGAGAATGATCAGCTGCATAATATCAGTAAATTGTATGGCTGATAAAAAATTCGGGTATTTTGTTCTAATTTACATAGTAATCTTATATTAGTTCACCTTTATTAAGCATTTTTTTGTTTTTAAAATCATCCGTCATCAACATACTGCTTAGACAAGAAATTTAAGGTGATTTATCGGTTGTAAATTTAAAATCGGTTAAATTTTTTGCATGCACAGTAAATTCGCAGTAACCGTTATCTATACGACCTGTTTTGGCCTCCATGTGCTTCGACTGCTTTATTATCTTTTCTAAAGCTTAACATAAGGAGAGAATTACGTACAGTTGAGTTCCGGGATGTAATTGAGGCAATGGAATATGCACAAATTACCTTCTTCCGCCCATTACGACTCAATGGAGAGGGTCTTCCTCTTTCCTGGATAACAGTCAGCCCCGTCCATGAGAGCGTAGACCTGGAGATGTGTGGATGTGATATCCCCTTGCTCCCCTTCTTTGGGCCTGTTTTAAAGAGAAGGAAAAGGAGATGGAGAGGGCAAGCCAAGGGAGGGTGAACCGAGGATTCTTTCCCCGAATATTTTCCTCCTCCTCGCCTTTTTAGATTTTTTTGTGCCAATTCAATCCATTTCGCCTAGTTGCCACACTGCTTACTTAAAGAAGATTTTCTACTCCAATATAGGGCTCGCAATCCGAGTTACATTACATATTGTGTTATTCACGGTATAGTGTTTCTTATGGTCTTAAGGGAAAAGACGGACAACTTAGTTGGCCACATTATATGAGGCATGAACAAGGGCGTACATAGGATCAAAACTAGAGGGGGTAAGCCGTCGTTCAAGTTGTAGGACAGAAAAGGGTAAGGAAACCAAAATTTCATGAGAATTATAAAGGAGCTTCATTAGTTCTGAAAATTATTTATCGGAAAAATATTTTTATCTAAAATTTACATGTATTATAATAATATCCCTTTCTTGTGTTTACAGAAAAATCGTTGAAAACTATTTTTTGTTGTTGTTTTGAACTAAATTTATTTTTTCTTCTTAGGGGAGGGGTAGCTGCCCCCTGCTGTCCCCCGCTGTCCCCCGCTGGTTACGCCCATGGGCATGATGGCCTGATGAAAACAATAGTAGAAGGACAGGTGGAAGGGAAGGATGTCTTGGAAAACGACCAAAACGGCAATTTGAAGAGTATCGCGCTAGCTATACGTGAGAGTAGCTGCTCTCATTATACCGTTACATTTTTTTAGTACGGAAGTTTAGTAACTAGGGCTTTTAAAGCGGTATCCCATAAATAAAATAATTTCATTCACGAACGGCATACTTCCTTCATTCTCCAGATATTTTATTTACCTTTGAGGTACTCGTACCCTGACCATTATTTTTTGCTCGAAAGTTTTGTGTTAACTTTTCCTTTTTTGCATTCGAGACACAACATGCAGAGGTTTTCTTCACCTAAAAATGCATTTTCTCATCTTGCATGCATGAAAAATTGATTTAAAAATCTTAAGCAGAAGACGGGACACCATACTGGGCCATATTTTGAGTCATGTTGGCCTGATGAAAACAACAGGAGAAGGACAGGTGGAAGGGAAGGAGGCCAAGGGACGACCTCGACTGAGTTACATGGGACAGGTTGTAAAGGATGTAAAAGAGAAGAAATACGTCGCTATGAAAAGGCTGGCGAACAGGAGAGAGGAATAGAGAGTTGGGTCAAAAAAATCGTGGGATTGTTGACTGATGACGATGATGAGTATTTCTTTAAGTAAAAATCACGCTACATCGTAGCAGTATTCAAGTTTAATTGAGGAAAATGACTTGAGATTTGCTAACATTTCAAATTTGTCAATTGGACGGTTTCTGCTCCTATTTATTGCCGGCAAACCATCAAGAAGTACTGAGAAAGGTAGACTGTGTTAGTTTATTCAATTTTAGTTTAGAATGAATTTGAAAAATGTGATTTATTTGGCATAGACGTAAATTGTCCAAGTTTTTCTCATGGTAGCTTTTCTTTGCGTGGAAACATGATAAGTAATGCCAGTATTCGGGTAGAATTGTATTTACCTGACTTGATAATCGATAAAAACTCATAAACTCTTCAGTTAGGATTGTTTTATGGGAAGAAATAGCAGAAAATTCTCGGGGAAAAAATTGAGTTGGCTTTTGTAGCTTAATCCTAAATGCTAATAAATGTAGCTTAGATTTTGTGTTTTATTCTCGTTATGGTATTTCTCAGAACGTTATGGCTGCATTTCAGTTAAGTAGATGATACTTGGCTAACTTTTTTCACATTTCATATCTCCTTTAATTAGGCTGGTTTATAGAAAAATAAACATTCGCGTGAAGAGCGTTATGAATTACAGAAAGCAAAATCACTGCTATGTTTTGCAGAACGGATGTAATAAATAAGAACTTTAATGCTTCACCTTAAAATCTGGAGATTTATAAACACCTAATAGTTTGGAGCTAACTTGTAAATAGTACTTAGTCATATCAAATTAATTTGGGTTGTTATCAAAGGTACTTCGTGAAGTATCTTGTTGACAATGAGGCAATTAATGCCATCAGCACATTTCATTTTTTCCATTAATGTTTTTGAAGATGGTATTGAAGTTTTGCTATAATTCTACGCATTCATATGAAATTTTACATTAATTTAAAAATTAGAAGTAATGTCCATCACCTGACCTTAAATTATGGAATTAGAAAAACTTAAAAACACTCGGACAGTATTTCCGGAAACTGAATCCATCATTACTATGGCATCGTCACTTTGTTTGCTTTTTAAATTGCTGTTTCATTGTTTTTCAATTTTTAAATGAAGGTTAATAATTTTCACGGACTGCTATCTCGCATGATTTAATGCGTAATTATTTTCACTATGGCCCCTGTGAAATGGGAATCAAAAGTTTCTGATGCAGGAATACGATGGGATTGGCTCATTTCAATTTTTATGTTCCCCATCCAACCCGAACGCACCTTCCTCACAATCCTACTCGGAACTTTCGTGAAAGGCTCCGCTGAAAACGTTTCCGACCGGTCCTCATCAATCACTTTGATTTACAGCCGCCCCGGTCCATCGGGGGCCTTTGACGATCGGATTAAGGGGTGGACTGGGCGGGGGGAGGCTGTTTGGGCCCTTAGCGACCGGGAAACAATTGCGAGCGGAGGAGATGCGGCCCATAAAAGTGTGGCGGGTGAAGGCAAGCTGTGGTGAAGAAGTAGAGAAAAAAAAACTCGACTCACCTGCTGACAATGCGTGCCAATATAAAAGTACGACGCCTCGTGCGCCTCTACTCCTCACGCTGGGGGATGCTGGCAGGATAATGGATGCAAGAAAACTTATTGATGCTCAGGAAAGGTTTTCTCGTTTGCTATTCTTCCGATTTGCTCCTTTTCCAATCAGCGCATCGTTTGCCACTTACTGATGACAGTTTATTTCGTAATTAAGGGTTTGTAATAGCTAAGAGTTTCGAAACGAATAATTAAGAGAGATATTTTGCATAACAGATAGGTATTGAAATTCGTTTGTCCTCTGAAAATTATTATTATTAAAGTGTTCTACCAACTAAGTAGGTAGGTTTCTGTGGAGTATTTAAGAAGTTTACTGGTAGTCTACTCTCTCTTCATGGACTTCCCACTTCAATTCACTATGAGGCCCTTATATTATATCTAAAAATCCTACTATCTTCCTTCCTCACCCTTGTTTACCTAACTCTAACCCTTAATACTGGTTTTAACATCCCCTGCCCGAACAATAAAGGGTTTTAAGAAAGTCTAGGCGCAATTTCGTTAGAGCATCTCCTTTTTTATTTTTCTACGGATGGTGTTATAACACACAGCCACATGCCACAGGCCTGTTTAGGTGGCCTGGGGGGTTTTATGAGGATGAATAGGTCATCCATAAGAAGGTAATGCAGAAACCGTTGCAAGAGCCACTAATTTCTTCCCTCGGTTGTGTTAGCCACTGCCTTATCAATAGCCAGAATGAACGGCTAACTTGGTCACAATGCGTGCCAATATAAACGCCTTGAATCATCACGCTGTGGGATGCTGGGAGGATAGTAGATGGCAGGGGTGCCGACTTAGAAAAAATATTGGGGGGGCCCGAACCAGGGATCCTGCCCCGGGAAATTTTATAAGATTTAAGCATTTTAAAAGAGTCATATGATCAACATTAGAACCCTGATGACTTTAATCTCGATATCTGGACACTCCGGGGAAAATCGACAAGCCTGACACATTTTTCCTCACACCCATAACGAATTTTTGAGGGGGCTCGGGCCCCCTCAGGCCCCATGGAGTCGGCGCCACTGGTAGATGGGAGAAAACTTATTTATGCATTGGAAAGGTTTTTTTTTATTACTATTATTCTGCTATGCTCCATTTCCAATACGCTCATCCTTTGCCTCTGAGTGATGACCGGTTCTTTCGTCTTTAAGGGTGCTGGCGCAGCTAACAGTTTGGGAACGATAAATTCAGAGAAATATTTTGCCGAACGGATAGGTATGGGAATTTGTTTTTCCTAGGGACAGTATCATTATTAAAGTATTCTTCCGATTATGGTAGGTTTCCGTGGAGTACCTGAGAAGTACTCTGCCATCCTCCCTTCCCTTGGTAAAATTCCCTCCTCTCTTTACAATAAAGCCAACTCCATTTTATTTTATCTAATAGTCTTATTCTCTTCGTTCGTTTACCTCGTTTACCAAACATTCTACCCTCTAACATTGCTCACTATTTCCATCTCAGAAAAATAAAGGACTTTAAAAATATCAGGTGTAATTTCGTACGACCATTTCTTTTGTATTTGTTAACGGCAGTTGTTTTGATGTCCCCCGCATCACGCCTTTTGAAGCGCCTTGTAGGGTAGTATGTAGATAAAGAGTCAGTCAGCCATAAGGAGGTAATGCAAGAATCGTTGTGAGAGCCGCTAATTTATATTTTAGTGACCGACAGTAATATCCAGAATGAACGCTCATAGTTGCATTTTGTTGTGAGGATGGCAGTAAGTTCCAATTCTGGTTCAAGGTTGGGTGGCGTGGGTTAACGTCGATGTGAAAACACTTGTTGATTGACTACGGCTATTATGCTACCTCTCATTCATTCATACATTTTCTTTCCACAATGCCGCTCATAAAATACTGGTTACGCGTTAAAATTAACTCGTACAAGTTAATTTATCAATGAATGATTGATTTTGGTGGCCCAAAACGGAACATGAACGATTGCATGGATCAAATCAGTTCCTTTTTCTGATCGTATATTCTCACAATTCGGTTGGTTACACGGTGCATTAAGGCGTTCATTCTCGTTTTCATAAGTCCAAAAAATAACTAGTACGTGTTAATATCTCGAGTAACCAGGCCTTAACAGTCAGTGTCTGGAAAAGGCGACATGGTAGAGTGGTTAATTTCAGTATAAGTTACAATTTCGGTAGATTTACCTTTCGTCTTTTTATTACTGCATTAACATGAAAAAAATGCTATTAGGTAAATGGCATTGTTACAAAATTTGATCTAAACCTTCTATTGATGCTTTAGAACTACTGGGAACGGTAATTAACTTTTTTTCTCACTTAAAGAATCTTTTTCAGTATTCGCTTCATTGTAAAAATTTAATCCAATGAAAGATAATTTTCAGGGATATTTAATGGAAATTTGCTGCCCTTTCTGCCATTCGCGATGCCTGCTCTTTGATGGCTATGACTCGTTCCATTTGTTGACCTAACAGGGAATTCATTGCTTTATCAAAGTGTGTACCACTTCGTACGAATACATTCGCGGTCCCTGAAGACTTCTCCAAAAAGCGCTGTTCTCTTTATCTGCAATCATTTCTTCCCACGGGGTTGATCTATCGGAGACCGAGAATTGAAAATTAGCCAATAGTAGCCAAAAATCAAAATATTGTTGCCAAAATATCTTCTGGATATTAATGGAAATCGATTTTTTTACCAAAATGATTTAATATTTTATGGTAATTTTCAGATTATGCCCAATTAGAAGATAGGTCTATCTATCCGCTGAGATAATGGCTCCAAATTTCAGTTGAAAATTAATCATTATTTTATTATTGCTGTTAGGAGGTTACAAATTAATCGACACCTACTACTCATGCTTGAAAATAAAAACTACTCGGGGCGGCAATGCAATATGTACCTTTTTTTTCAATGAAGAAATTGTTTTTAAGTATCAGCTTCACTGTAAAAATTAAAATTAATGACACAGAATTGTTAGTTGTCCACATATATAATGATTTCAATAAAGAAGTATTTTTATTACTTTATGAATGTATCAAATCATTCGAAACCTGCTATTGATGGGTAATAAAGTCGTAGGAGTAGCAATTCAGTACCCCTTTTTCAACGAAGAAATTCTTTTTCAGTATTGGCTCTGTTGTAAAAATTAAATTTAATAAAATAGAATTTTTAGGGATATTTAATCGGTAATTTGCCACCCTTGGGCGCCCTAGGTAAGACCTGAATTCCTTGCCCTTTCAGTGTCTGTTCTACTATGTATGAATGCATTGGTCATTCGCGATCCCTCAACTGTTCTCGAAAAAAAACTCATATCTCCATTTCGAACAGTTTCTTTCCACTGGGTGGTTGAGCAATCGGAGACCGAGAGAACCATAAATTACGAAGCGATTTCGAGTGCTCATTGCCGCTTAAGAACGGCGCAATAACTTAATGCCCGCTCGCTGCGCGGTCCTCGACTCCATTCCGGCGCAGTGCGGAGGCATGACTTCCGCCATTTGGGATGCACACAATAGAATTACATCTCCCGGCGACGAGGACTTTGGAAGGGGAGAGGCATATTTCCAGCTCCCAGTGCCGTTCTCCGATAAGGCTGAAGTCATTACACCGATGATCGACGGTCTAAGAAGAGGGTAATCAGCGGTGAAAGGATTGAGGCGTCTAGTTTTATTGCCCCTCTCACTCCGGAGTGCTATTTTTCAACTGAGATTTTGTGTCATAGACTAGTAGTGTCTTTCTCTAGCTGTCTCCTCGGTGGGTTCACAAAGAGCCATAGTAGGGAGAAAAATAATGGCGCGAAACAATGGTCAAAGGAATGACATAAAATTGTTATTCCGAACCGGAAAATTGTCCCGTCATGGCCCACAAGTTTTCACTTTCCTACGGATAATTTAGTTTTATTTCTCTTTTTTGTATCGTTACTTGCTATTGTCTCTTTATTGGAGATCTCTCTCATTGTGAGTAAAAGATAAAGATAGCTTTTTATAGACTATAATGGTACAGGAAGTGGCACCGCAATGAATTTCTGGTATCATCCACTGAAACTAAAAGTCACAGCCCAGTGGTGTGATTCATAATACATTATACTTGATGTAAAATATATGTAGCTATTTTATGACAATTGTTCAACTTTCGATGAGATTTTGCAGGAATGAGAGGTATATGTCGCAATACACTGTTAAATCCGCTCTTGGTATCTGTATCGTCGGTGTAACTGTACATATTTCGCTATTATTACGCTTTTCCGTGCATCAGAGTTCTTTGCCTTTGCATGGACAATGGAAATGGCTTGATATATTTATCTTCCATTCTACTAGGCACGCCTAGATTTGTTTCATGGTTAGGTTAGTTGAAGCCTTATGTCAGTGGAGATTATGGATATCATTTTATATTGAATTACAATGAAAGTTACTATTCCCTGTCCTTGATTGCTCAGTTATTGGTGACTCCGGCTGGTGAATATTAAGAATCGCCGATATTCAGTGGGTGTTGAGTTACGTCTATTCAATTTGGTCCGTATTTTATCATAAAATTAAAGCGACATGCGAGGAACAAAATTTGAACATCGTGTATCGGCATTCTGGATTCCAAAAAATCACCGTTTATGGACGCACTGAACTTTATCCCGGACTAAGCCACACCCTTAACACTTTGTAACCCAGAGCTGCTTCTGGGAGAAATCAAATTTCTAGATTTTTCATTTTGAAAACACGAAAATTTTGCCCTCAATCATTATTATTGTGCCAGCCACACATTTCGCCATTACAATTTACACCATAAAGTAATGCGTAGTGTACATATTTCTTAAATAGAGCAGAAAATATATACATTTCTGATGTTGGTCAGGAGCAACATTGGGTTATAATGGGTTAAGTAATACGCATTCACAGTGCCTAAGTTGATCAGTTTCTAACATCGACGTGACCTCGTCCCTTTTTGCATTATGCAACGGTTGTTATTGCTATTAAGAAAATGGGTCATGTCACTTCAAATCAATGCAAAAGAGTAGCATACTCAATCCTATCCTCCCTGACTCCTTTCAAATTCGGCCTATTTAATGACCCGTATTAGTAATGAAAATACCATTTGCAGAATGTCACAAATGTTCACAAGATAGTTGAAAGACTGCACAGTCGGGAAAATTGTGATTTCTTATGTTAACATAAAAATGAAAACATACATTTGTGAAATTGTGCGTGTCTACCAATAGATACCATTCGATAACTCCACAGCACAAACGCTCAACAATCGCCCACCGAATAAAATCCGCTCATCTAGTAGCCCTAGTGGTACTAGATGAGCGGATTTGATTCGGTGAGTGATTGTGCAGTGGAGGTATTGCATTGTGTAATATAGGTACAGCCTTTCAATGAAAATTTCTTAAAAGGAAATCTATAATTCTTTTCTCCGCCACGAATTTTGACCTGCTTGCATGAATTTTCAGACGAAGATTCATTGCCCTTACACTCAAAACAACCCCGAAAAATGTTTTGACAAAATATATATTATTTTTCCTATGCATTGCTCTATCCTCGAAAAATATCGGAGGGAAAATTTGTGGCATCGCCTTTAAAAAAAAATCGCAACCAATTCAGTACACAACGACAATTCTATGAATCGCTCTAACTTTAATCAAACGCCGTAGTGCAGTAAGATACTTTTTATACGTAAGTACTAACTGGGTAGAGACATATCATCTCTACTACAGCTACAAACAAGGCATCTACAGCGAATTTTAGACATTTTTCAAGTTAGCACGAAAAATGCTAAAAATGTAAATAATTTGAATTTGTTAAGCGAGCACTCATTTTTTTACATCGGGGTATAACGCTGGACTTTGACTGATATTTAAGACCAAAGATGTAAGCTATATTTCTTTTAATTATCGACAAAATGACCTTTTAACGTTTCCCCGAAAGCAGTTTCATTATTAAAGCATACACTCAAGCCCCGGTATAAATCTGCCAAGCACAGCGGCACATTATTTCGAAGCCGGCAGTATATTCGAGCGATATCGTTATTCGAGTTCCACAATCGATTCTAACCGTGTGAAATCGATGGCGGAGATTGCTCATCGGCCGCGTGTTTGTCCACGTGCGTGCGTGAGCCAGTCGTGCGCTTCTGCGCACTCTTACAGCCTCCTCCTTCTCCTCTCCCCCGCACCAACCTCCTCAATCCGGCACCCACTTTGCCCTGCCCCCCTTCTGCCGCCCCTTTGCCGGGGAACACAAAGGCCATCGGCTCAACTGTCCCTCCTCTTTAAGACCCTTCGGCTCCCTGAGGAAAGGAAAAGATTTCGGAGATAAGATAAGAATAGTCTTTTGAAGAGATAGTCATCAGTGGAGAGATCTACCTCGCACACCATTCCACCTCTTTTTCTCGTATCTTTTTTTTTACTCCACCCATCCACTTCTTCTGATGGACGAGGGTCACCAGGTTTTGTTGAGAGGCCGAGGGTAATGCATAAAGGATATCGGAAGGGATGGCTGTTTGGAGCACCCACTCCCCGTTTCCCGGAGTAAAAGTGTCTGGGTCTCTGGATGTGGTGGATGTGTCAAAGAACGCAGCAGAAACTTGGGGATACATCTTCGGTGGTTTAGAGATGAAATTATGTCTTGAATCTCATATATTTCTATCATTATGCATAGCCATGGTCATCGCCGTAATCATACGTTTCTGTTCGGTGTAAAGTGTAAGGTTGTCGATAATTTTGTTTGTTTATATTTATTCAAACATTTTATCCTTCGTTGGCAGGTTTGATTTCCCCTACTAATTGCTTTTTAAATTGTTTAAAAAATGGAAAAATATGATAAATTTCGTTAATACATAATTCGTATTGTTAATGAGACAGTATTTACTATTTGTGTTTATCATTAGTTGATTCTTTACCTAGTTTTTCTTTTTTATCATTTCTGGAGTGGTACTTAGGTTTTTGAGGTTATTATCGGTAAAATCTCTATACCCTTTCTGTGGATACTAAAAATCGCTCTATGGTGATTTATTCTCTTTGGTGGCCCGGCCAATCAGCATTAATCAGTAATTGTTAAGGTGGTTATTATTTCATTTCTTCTGCTCGTATTATCGATATCTTTTTCATCATTTCCTACTTGTGCTCCGCGGCTTTCTCTCATATCACTTTACGAAATTCTCTAAAAGCTCGTATTAGTGAATCACGCATAATTTAAACCTTTGCTCGTATGCTGTTGCCTTGATATGCTTTCTATTCAGATTTTTTCTTCCCCTGGCTATCTTCCATAAACCTTTATGAGACGACTTTTAAGTCTTCTTGGCACAGATTTTATTTGCCTTACAACATTTGGTTGCTAGGACGGAATTAGAGACGACAGCTAATAAAATTTCGGTGATTGATCGTGTGCTCAGAGCTGTCCATGATAAGCCAAATTAATAAAGGGGAAATGGAAGCATCTGTGTGTCGAAAAAGAAATCGATCGATATTTGTGGAATTTAAAACTAGATTCGATGAAAAAAACGTTATAGTCGTCATCTTGTCTTACCGAGGGATATCTTTTTCAGTTGTGTCACTTATGTGGTAATCGATAAGAAAATAAATGATGCGTATGCTGATTAAATTAAATTAAAGTTATAAAAGACTTAATCAGTCGGACAGGAATGCTTTCGTGGAGTCCCTGAATAACTAAAAGAGATGCGTGGAAGTCGTGACGATTCCAGTATTTCGCAATTGGGTTGCGTCAGGTATTATGTGGAGTTAATGAGGTACCGTGTCGCGTAGACAGCAGTGATATAAATTTCATATTAATTTGGAATTTTAACGGTGGATGTTTTTTAATGGGACACATCAATAAAAAATTTTGTAACTGCGTTTTTCAATTCTCTGAGAAGTTACATCACTGTGTAAGACTGCTTGGCTCAGCTTCCTTATAAAAATTACTCTTCTCGGGTAATAAAATAATCGCTTTTGAAGTGGCTCTCGTTTATGTATTTACGATATAATATGCCTTTTGAAAATAATTTAGATCAGGCTAATGCTGATACTGCGTGAATATTTCACATTTTTTACCGCTATTAGTTCAGTAACAGTCCTGAAAGACTCCATGTTCGACTGCATTACGTTACCCTTGGACAATTCTGAATTTCAGCGACGGTTGTTACGATGCCTTAATATCTGAATCTATCGTCGAAATATCGTACTGTTAAAAAAATGCTTTAAGTCTTAGTCATATTTATTATTTATATTTATTTTTTCCTCTTCGTGATGATGAAGCGGCTGTCAAAAATAAATTTACAGAAGTTAGCGTAATTTTCCACTTCATGCTCGAGTAATTTAGGAAGCGATGTATGTAAATTCGGAAGTTATCGTACGTATTGGAGGCAGTTTCACGATAAGTAACCAACCGCCGTGGAATCGGTATGACAGCTGACTCATTCAAGCGTGGCGTCAGACATCTACCATTGATTCGACCATGTTCCTGGGTGGAATTCAAGAGTGGCAAGGTTATGTTCTCCAGCTAAGATTTAATGATAACATAAATAGGCAGTGAAAAGTTCCGAAAAATTGAATTTCGTCACAATCTCAGCTTGAAATTTTGAAAAAAATGATTGAGTTCAAATTCTGTTCTGTAATTGGAATTTGAAAATAGCATCTCGAGTGATGTGCGTGTCCGTATTTTGAGTGAGTCCGAATTTTATCTGCGGGATATCCTTTTTTTCAAGAGTAATTGAAACTGTTTCAGGTGTGCGGGTAGCATGCGCAAATTGGAATAGATTTGGGGGACGCAAGTAGATACTAGATCGTATCATATTTTCTAATTCTGGTTCCCGTCATTGTCTGGGTGCAAAGGGTTTAATTTTTTCAAGTTTAATGTCGGGGTATAGATAACTAATTGAAAGTAGTTTCGAAACATTTTCAGTTTGGAAATTCTCATGCAGATATACATCCATTTTTTCTTGAGAAGAGATTAGGATTACTATTAAAAATGCATATTTTTCTGTTACGGTGTTCAACAGCGACTTTACTTCCTACTTTAATCGCATACTTAGAGATCAGCTGGCTCTTAGGTTAATATTTCTATGAAGATACGTGAGCAGAACTAATTAATTAAAAAAAATTCATCTAGATTTGCACTTAGTTATGCAAAGAAGTAGGTAAATAATATTCATGGGTTGTTCGAACCACTTGTGGCCCGAAGGCTGCTGTTGCGGACCATTGCAAATTGAAAATATTTTGAATTTGCTGTTCTTGGCTACAATCTCTTATAAATTCTCTACTGTAAATACCCTTTCTGCTAGATATTCATCCTGTCCTAATCAATAGGTAAATGTCATAATAATGACTTGTTTGTTCAGAAACTCATCGAGGCCGTAGTGACCTCTCGTTAAACCTTCATTGGTAGTTTTTTCTCGAAAATCAATTCGATATCTACCTACACTGTCCCATAATCGGCATTCCATCCTTCATCTCCTTTACTTTAAAAGGGTTTAGGAGCTCTTTCTTGGACAATATGTTCGTAATATTAGGAATCTGGCCTCAAAACACCATCTTCATTGTAACCTTTGTGTGCTCGGCCTGTTATGTGATGTTCACATGGTCTAACACAACTTTGGAATTGCCTTTTTGCGCCGTTATCGTCTTTGAGACGATATCTCCATTCAAGGGTTTATCTTTCCTTTTTCGCACGGACGCGAGCTTGTTTAAGGGGGTTGAAATTGACCATATTTCCCGTTTGGCGACAACATTTCAATCCCATTTTCGGGTCGCACAATGGTCAACTACTGTCGAGATGCCGAAGTGATATCGGCTTTGGAGAGTTTATCGTCGGTGTCTATCGAGGTTCCCCCACGTGGCTTACCTGTTCTATCTCCTGCGTACCATCTCCTTTGCTCCTTATCTCCGTATCCTCTACCTACCTCTCCGCGGACGCCTTCAAAGTTTTCTTCGGGATTCTCGTGGAAGAAATCTCACTTTCCTCACCTAAACATCCCCTCTCTTATCTTCTCTTATTCCACATCTTCCAGCCTCGTCCCTAATCCCCATTCTCAGCCTTTTTCCCAGAATGAGGTTATCTTTGATTTACATTACCCATGGTTACGTTTACCATTTTCCTTTTTTATGGCTCAGAAGTTTTTTTTTCATCTCCCTCTTCGTGCGTTTTATGAAAGGCGAGGAAAGATTTTTCTTTATTTGTGAGGATCATATTTTCTCGAGGCTGGTTGCTCTGTTAGCAGTTTTTTAAATCTACATCTCTAGAAATACACGGACTTGATGTTCAAGGTGTTCGGTGTTCACTGGGAATAGCTGTGGTGAATTTTTTGAAAGGTTTCAATCTTCTGGGCATGCTGATAATACTCCAGTGGCTAGCTAAACAACCGGAAGACCTTGACACTAATGGCTGAGAAGGTTATAAGAATGGAAACGCAGTACTTGTCTGTTATTAAGGTAAGCTTTATGTTTCAAAATTGATAAAGATAGGTTCATAAAGCGGACACCACAGTTCCCATTCTTAATTTTCCCTACTATTTACGAATACGTCACATATTCATTCCTGATATTTTTCTGAGAAGATATGGAAGCAAACACTACCATAATGATCGTCGTTTTATGTCGTCACAGATATTACTTTATTTTCTCAACGAATTTTAAGAAGAATAAGTAGCACCTCCGCGTGATGATTGTATGTCTCAATTTGATACTCAGTGCTAGTTATTCAAATATTTTTTATTAGGTGATGTCAATGAAAAAACTAAGCCTTTAACACATGCCCTCACCCTAGTTTTGATTTCACATGAGGTATATGCTTACGGTTGATTACTTCATCGGTGTCGAAGCTTTAGCGTTATTACATAACTCGTTAATTGATTCACCGCAATTTTTCATGCATCTGCCGTTCCTTCAGTATGCCTCCGTTTCTATTCCCACAATGGGAGCATTCTTGACTAAGTTTCAGGTGTCATTCGTTCTATACAGGGGGGTAATCATAAAAAATCGTCATCTATCTCTCTCATAGTTTGCCGGCAAATTGTGGGCTGACGTACTCAAATCGTAATTCATACTTTCCCTCATATTTTCGTATCTTTACTTTTTATGGGGATATTTTTTTATCTTGGTGGCGCTCCCTGTTTCAAAAATATATCTTTGTGCGAAAACAGCCATGTGCTAACATATTTTTGTTACCAAGTATCAAAGCGTGGGAATTTTCTCATGCAATTCGCGTTATATTATTGAACTTATGTTTACTTCGTTTTGTTTTATTTTGTCCCTATGATGTGTTAAGCTTATTGACTGTCGATAAATTCCGTTTAAAAATTTCTAACTATTTTAAACTGGACTTCTGAGGTTCAGTTCGATGAAAAATAGAAGTTTTTTTTTTAAAGAAAACCTTAATTCGAGAATGTATCTCTTTTCTTGTAGTAGCGGCAAGATGGTTGCGGGATAACTAAAGGTTTGACCAACCTCTGGGGAAATTATTGTTTTCCCAATAGAAGCTGAGACGTCGGAAATATTACTCCACAGCCCACTGTACATATGTTAGGCGTCCTTGTCGATAGACTTATTACTCTGCCGTCTGTAGTTTAGTAGGTAGAACATCTGGAAAGGACACACGATAGACCCGCTGTGGTCGTAAACGTCACTAGATCAGTAAAATAGTGGAAGAGTTAGTTCCTGGCTGTTTTCTAACCCATGGAACCAACCGCTCAAGGCCAGAAGCCTATCTAACTAGGTATCTACCGTTATCTTTTTCTAGGAGGGTATCTTCCAGTTACGTTCGTACAAGGATTTCACAAAGGAAAGCCGCTGTGAATAAATTCAGAGGAAAAAAGTTATTTGTAGCGATGTGTAGCGGAACTATGGTGTGTGTGTATAACTTTAAGCAGTGTGTCCTGTTCTTAGATCGTTCGTGAGGTTGGCGCAGTGTTATTTAAGATTATTGCGATCTAGTAACATTGAATGTCGAAAGAGTTTGAGACAGTGGTAAAATATTTAGTAATTTTATTGCCTTTGCCTTTGATTAATACGCAGAGTTTTTCTTTCTGATTGAAATGATTCTCCCAGACAGACTAGTAAATTGATGAAGTGGCTCGTGGAATTTTCTGCAAATTAGTCACGGTTTTTCCGACGAGTTTTACGTAAAATCCGTAGGCAGTATTGTAGTATCATGTTTATAAAGTTTTATAACTACATTGTGGATAATAATTGACTTACCCTCGTAATAACAATGAATCCTAGGAAACATCATTTTCAACATACGAATTTTGCATTAAAAACCAAGAGCTTTCGATGAATATTTGTAAAAATAGGTCAAGGAATGAGGGAAAAAGAGCTATCCCCTCCGTACTGGACCCCTTGTACAGTAGCGTATCCAAGGGGGGTATCCATTTTTCTATGGGGGGGCAAACTGCTCAGACAGGTATTCTCATTTTTGGTTTTAAAATCAAAATATAACAATTGCTGCAGAAAATATTCTGTTTATTTTGACGTAAAAGTATTTAATATTAAATTAAATGATTGACGCTCCGTAATGCATAAAATAAAACGAACGTAATGATAACAGTATTAAAAATCATGTCCTTTTTTTTAATTCTGGGGGGGGGGGCGGCACTTGCTCCCCCCCTAAATCCGTCCATGCCCTTATACACACCCGCATTCCATCCCTTCGTCGTTGACTCCCTCTCCTCCGTTCCACGAAGTGTCTTCTCGTGCGGTGTACCAAGGGGCGCTCACGGGGCCACCGTCCCCTTCGTACCTGTCCGTCCCCTCTTCATGCCTCATGGATTCTCGCATCCCTCTCCCACTCCACCACCGCGCCTCGACCCGTTTTCTCCATCTTTTCCCCCAAGAATCTCTCTCTTCCACCCACAAAATCCGCCAGGCCTTTCTGCAAGCCTTTCGCAAAGCCTCCCTCCCATCTTTTTTCCCGGACGGAGATTCGGGACGCTGATAAGGCGAAGCTGCGCTGTCAGCATCCGATGTCCCCCGATTCTCTCCTTCCCATCCTCCGGCCGATATCCCCGTGCCAATACCACCTTTCTCGCCGCACGCCTCAGCTCCTTTTGTGTTTCCCACCCTCGTTTCTTTCTTTCTTTTTTCTGGAATCCTCTGCTTCTTCTTCTCTTCCGCCTCAAAGATCACGTCGTACTCCTGCTTCTCCTTCCGTCTTCACAGGATGGACTGCTGCTTAAGGATTGTGCGAGTGATGGTTGGGGACCTCTTGTAGTTCCTACTACTTGTCTCCTCAGTCCTATTCTTTGCGTTGAGTAGGTCGCAACGCATATGTCGTTCGAGGTACCAACAGCATGGCGTGCGTGAGTGACTATAGGATGGCCTCTCGTCCTAAGGTTTTCGCTAAGCCGTCCTTATTCAAGATTTTCCTTCTCTCTCTTTCGTGTGAGATTTTCTCGCTCACAACTGTGGTAATGTTTTCCTTACTTTCTTCTAGTTCCCACGTTTTACCGGTGTTTTGGTTCTTTCGTCATCGTTATTCTTTTGTCGGCCTCCGTGGCGGTGGAGATAAGTCCTCGCCTACTATACTGAAGGTCGCGGGTTCGAGCACGACCACCGAGAGAGGCAATTGAATACTATCTTACCCAATAAGGGCTAATTAACTATAAGTAAAATAACGGTTTTATAATGTCTGATAAGCGCTGAACGTAGGATAATACGAAATTTTAAATAATGGTTTTATAATGTCTGATAAACTTGTAACGTAGAATAATAAAATTTTGTATTGTCCGAAGTTTAGCGCTTATCAGACATTATAAAACCGTCATTTTACTTATAGTTAATTAGCCCTTATTGGGTAAGATAGTATTCAATCACAATTCAATTGTCTCTCTCGTTGGTCGTGGTTCGAGTCCCGCCTGGATATGTTGCCCCTTCCAGGACATGGTTGTGTGTTTAATCGTCTGTTGTTGATTGTTAAGACTACCGATGCAAAGACCTCATTGTGCTGTTTTTGGGGTAATTGAGTTAAACAAAGAAAAATAGAGATAAATAAAATTATGGTGAGCTTAGAAGCCTTTGTTTGAGCAATTAACATCCTATGGTGAGGTTCCTAGTTCAAATTCTCGGGGAACCTTTTGACTCTGCAGAAAAATAATTCTGCAAAGGTTTTCTCCAAGCCATGCTTATTCAAGATCTTCCTTGTCTCCCTTTCGTGAGAGATTTTCTCACTCACAACCGTGGAGATGTTTGCCTTACTTTCCTCTTTATTTCTCTCTTTTTGCCGATGTTTTGGCACTTTAGTCATCATAATGGTGAGCTCCTACTGGCTTGAGCATTTAGCTTCTGACCGAAGGGTCCGTGGTTCAAATCCTTGGGGAAGCCTTTAGAGTTTCCATATATATAATTCTCCGAGTGTGTGGTGGAAATGCTCACCCCTGCCATACATCCTATTGGTCGTTCGCAAAGTGCTATATAGATATAAATGATGCTTAGGGAAAGGGAGTGGCCCCTACCCTAAAACTGTGGTATCACACGCTATCGTATAGAACTAAGTCTGTGTGTGATCTAAGGTGAGTTCTACCCTTACCACTGGGAGCCAATCTTCAGATTGACTCATTTGGTGGGCAAATCAGTATTCTTACATGGTGTGAATCAGCGCATGCAAGGATGGGTTTTTATTGAATGATGACTGCAATATTTTTTATTTGCATGGAAAAATATTTTATTCATTACAAGGTGTAAATATTTTAAGAATGTATATTTCTTGGTTATAAAAATTATGTATAAAGATGTGAATAATCTAAGTTATTGGTCATCCGTGCGACCCCTGTAATACTCGGGTCCGAGTACCTTTACCTTTCCCAAATATGGTGGTCATTTTTCTAAACTCAAAGACGATTTTTATGATGTCTGGTTTGCGCTAACCAAAGGATGATACATGCTTCAACATTGCCTGGTGATAACTGAAAGTTCTGGTTAGCTTGAAGTCCGATCTTATACCGAAGCTAACTAGAACGTTCAACCATCTGTAGCTAAATTTAAGGCCGTATCCTACCTTTAGCGATTATCAGACATTATAAAACCGTTATTTTATTTATAGTTAATTAGCCCTTATTGGTAAGATAGTATTCAATTACAAGCACCGGCTTAGTGACAGTTCAAGGGAAAGCTTTCCACCAAATTTTAAAGGTACTTTATTTTATGAACACGTTTAATTTCGACCTCTTGCTCGCTTCCTTAATTCGTCGAAGTAGTCACACCCACGACGTTCGTGCACCATCTGCGGTGTAAATTTGATGTGATGGGTCGAAAGCAGCGGCATCGAGAGGCCATGATTTCCTTCCTACTCAAATTCCTCTTCGGTTCATCGGTCGTTAGCTCTAGAATGACTTCAGCGGGTCTGACTGAGTCTTTCCTTATGCGCGTTCATTCAACCATTAAACTAATTCCAGAAGTGACGAGCATCTAGGCTGTTGAACTTATAAGTCTCAAATAAAATTATTAACTTTCGACGGAAACAAATATATTTTAAGGCCGTTTTACACGGTGCACGTACTTGCACAATCTTACGTGAGTATGAAGGCGCAGTCAAAATTGCGTTGTGTAAAGCGGTGAATAGCTAGAACACAGGCGAGAATGCGTGGACGTGAGATGGAAAAATAGCCCCTGTCCTAATTTCGTTCATGCATTCGCGCAATTCCACTCCGTTTTAGAAATTAATGCAGTTCTAACCTGCGCAATTCATTGTCCTATGTAAAACGGCCTTTAAATGAAGTTATTCAGTTTTGATGGATACAAAAGAGTTCTCTCGCGCGCATTACTATAGGGAGAACTTTCGCGTTATTTGAGTATCCGCGGAAAATTTAAAATAATAACTGGTATTAATGGCGGCTAGTTTTTGGTCACCCATACGAAAAAATATGTTCAAGTGATCCTTTCTTAATTCATTATATTGTAGTACTTGATTGTAACTACGCCAGCATTATTCTACTAACTTAAGGTAAATATTATTCAAAATAAATTATACTCATTCATTTTTACGGATTTTAGAGTGTATACAATTTAGTAAATTAGAGTAATAGACTCGTTTGATTCGTGGGAGTTTCTGAAAGATGCTCATTGTGACGATGGGAGTAGGTAATTGAGGAATAATTCCAAAAAGATATTTGTTTTTTTTTTAATACTTTGTGTACCACGGGAATAATATTACGCCTTAGTAATATCCTTGAAGATTGCCTTGTACGTAGTATTACAACTAAAACAAAATTTTTTACTATTTCCTTGTATAAAATAGCTCATATTGAACATATTAAAAAATATAATGTATTTAATGACTGTTGATCATCTATTTCAACTTTATTTATTTTTCAAAAACAGCATGTTTTCATAGTGAAATGAAGTATTTCAAAATCAGCAAAGAATTTCATTTAAATCATTTCTTAAATGAAAACAAAGTTTCTGCTTTAGTGAATTATTTTTCGTAATAAATATAAATTTTCTGCTAATGCCCGAAAGCAATTTATGAATACAGTAAAAATGCCCCGGATTTTTCAGTAAGGCTTTTAAATTAGCACTCAAATTGTTAATCGCGGGTGGTATACGTTAGAATCAGATAAATATTTGTGTACTTTGCCATTCGGGGAAATCCGTTGGATGGTCCCTTGTGTTTTATCAACATTCCTCCGAGTAGTGGTATGCTTTCACTTTTCCGCGCACTTGAAAAACTTAGTGGTCTGCGGAGTGGTTCAGAAAGCCAAAGGTCAGCGGTTACCACTTATCGGTTTCCGGTACAGAGGGTTTTTTCCCATGACAATAAATGTGGGTTACTTCGGGTAGAAAACCTGAATGAGTGGTTTAGTGAGGATTAAAGCTAGGTTATTTGTTTAACGTTATGTATGCTCATGTATTTTTTGAACACCTTGCGTACCGGAGTATATAAATGTGGAGGAACGACGAACCAAAAATTACGATATATCCATTCACACAAATATCGAACAGCAACTGAAATCGTACTTACAAGCAAATATAGTATTCTTTAAATTGTGTAAGTTAACGCGCTTAAATGAAGAGAAACTTTGTCATCGGTCCGGAACGCTCGGTAAAAAATGACGAGAATAAATCGCCATCCATATGCTAAGGATATATTTGAACAGAATTCACTAACTCCTTTTTAATTGTGTAGTATTCCGTTGAAAGGTTTCTTGGTTGGATAGATTTTACCTATACCACTTCTTTTTTTGTTAAAAGCGACGCGGTTTTCTATGAATGATTTTCATCTTCATGCGTAGATTATTACGTAAATATTACAATATTTTACTCCCGATGATGGTAGTTATTGATCGTATCCCGCATCGCTTTATGTAAAAAAGTAGCGGCGTAAGTAAACATAATCCAACCAAAACGATATGTTAGTAGATTATTAAAACCTTTTAATCGTGCCTAATATTATAATAAATAAATCTATTTAAAATTAACCTTTTAATTGCACCTCTTTCTGCATTTCTTTAAATAATATTGTCATATTTTACGCTCAATTGTTAATTTTACTTATTTCCTGCTTACCCAAATAATTTAATTTTACTTATGGCATTTATATCGATTTAAAGATTCTAAATGTACGTTTCCACTAACCGGCCGGCCACTATCAATCATCCATGCGCTATGCTCCCACGGCCCTCAACGTCTTCGTTTCCCTCCATAGCTTCCACCTACCTTATCTCCTCTTCCCACTTTATATAAGTGTTTCGTCCGCCCATCCTCCCACCAGACACGCCGTCTCGACCTTTTTAAGGGCCGTCCGCTGGGCATCGCCACCTGTTGTATGCACACCTACAGCCGCTCTCCCACTCGCCGGGGGCCCGAGCGGGCGGCTGGGCGTGCGCGGGGGCCGGCGTCGCCGGCGGCACTTAAACACGCGCGCCCCGCGACTCCCACGTGCGGAAGGAATCGAATCGCGACGTCAGTGTGAGAGGAGCATCCACTGCATCCCCTGAACCGGAGACGGACGGTTTGGTAAGACAGGTGTGAAATAGGCGGAAGCAACACTCTTACTCCCTTTTCGTTACGTAAAATACTTTTGCCCTCGTTTTTTGAAAATTTTATTTATTTATCTTCAAACCACCGAATACAGCTCATATTGGCCATTTTACATAGGGGTTTCCAACAACTTTAACAAGTAAACACACACGAACAACCATGCCTTGGAATGAGGTAACCTACCCAGGCGGGACTCGAACCCGCGACCTATTGTTTGGCAGGCGAGGACGTTACCCCGCCGCCACCGAGGCCGGCTTAGGTCATATGAAGTGAGCTCTTGTCTACCTTTGCCTGTATCTTAAATACGAAAACCATTCCTCGGTACTCAAATGAAATTATTTTATGCTCGAGAGGTGTGAAAATTGGGACAAAAGTCAACACTACGAAACGTTTTTTGCCTTGAAAATTTTTTAAATTACAAATTTTAATCTCAACTCTCTTAAACTCAACAAAAATTAAGTTTTAAATAAATATTGCGTCAATAAAATAAGATATTCGGCCGGTCTTGGAGATTTTTTGCGGGTATTTTGGCATACGGCAGACGTCATAGAAAACTAGTATTCTAGAAACATAATGACGACTTAGAAAGTTTTTTGATCTCCTAGTCTAGGATATACCCTTATAGCTAGCCTAGGACATGATCACTTTCTCACCGCACCCGATCTGCCATTACGTATTCTACAATTAAACGGTAAGTCGTTTCCTATGGTAGGTAGGTTAAGTGCTGCGGAACACGCGGTGCGTCTGGTGACTCGGTATTATTAATTAATTTTTGCTTCTAGTTGTCCTTGTTTTTTGGCAAAATTGTTCAGATATGGTTGAAACATATATGAAGGGGTTTCAGATTTTAAGATTTTATACATAAATACACCCATTTGCCATTTTCTTCGCCGTTCAATTTTTAGAATTTTTAATTTTTGTTAATATGGGGTAATGTGGTCGTAATATACAACATCGCAGATATAATGTAAAAACAATTTTGAATTTTTTGTCGTTTGGATAATTTTGATATATTTGGCATAACCAAAGAGCAAAACCAATTTGAGGTATCAACAAAGTATTAGCTAGTTTAAGTCGCAGTGATTAAGGGATGTGCGTTTATGTATGCCAGTAGTTCAAATTTTGATTGATAAATATTCAGTGGCGTTAGTTACGCTATAAATTTTGCTGTTATCGTGATGGCCAGTACTCACTGTTCTCCACTTATTTATTCTTTTATGGTGGGACGAAACTCAATGTGGATACGGCGATAGTGTCCGCATTAAATTTCTGTATGCCCTTCCCTTGCTGAAGACGATTTTCCCTATAGATAATCATATATTCCAGAGTATGTATCATGTTCCCGTCGTTTTTACTTTTAAATGAGCCATTGGCGTTTCAATGAGGAGGCTTGCTTTTGGGCATGCCACGCATGAAATATGGTCTGAAGTAAATTTTTGAATCCATTAATTGAGCCAAGGTTAAGCTCATAAATCGAGCGACTGAGTAAATCACTTTTGATTCAAATCACAGCTACCGTGTTTAGAATAAGTGAAATTTAATTTGTTATATAATGCTTGTGTTTTCCTCTCGGCATTTAAAATTGATAAATATGCTCAGGCAAGTCGTAAATATGAACACCTGTCATCCCATTAAGGCATAGGGTGGCTATATATAATAACTGTTCCACCACAGCTATCATATGGAGACTATTTTATTCGATATATCTATATATTGTAAAGCTTCCCTCATTTGTTTTAGACCTTGTTAGCCCCACTTCTTTTAGTAATATGGATATGTCATTTAAATCATTGAAATTGTATGCTCAATCATGAAAATAATTTTGCTTCTAAAAGGCAACAATGGCTGAGAATATTTTACTTAAGTTCTCCCTACGCGCGTGTTATGCAAGCTGTTATTCCCGTCAAATTTGTGTAATGATGATCCGGGAGTGATGAATCAATAGTATATTAACTTCAAAGTGCATTCTAGCTTGGGCATTATTAACCTTCATCAAAAAACTTTAACTCCCAAGCTATCTTGTGATATAGGCAATTAGTATAAAAAATTTAAATAGTCATGAAATCATGAGTAATATATCCAATATTTTTATTAGTTTTGGCCTATTTGCTGCAGAAATTCTGGCAAATATTCATTGGCGTTACTGCAAAGGCAGCCTTTTGGCGTTGAGGTTCTTCGTAGAAGTGTGTTTTTGAAGCCTGCTTTTTTTTATGCACTATGTGAGGCTGGACTGTGTGGCCAATTTTTATGGCTTTGTTAGCATTTCAAGTTACCTTTTTAATTAATGTGAATTTAATATGGCTGATTTGCTTGCTCTGAGGTCATTGCGTGAGTCTCAGTCTTAGCGTCGAAATGCGTCGTACCAAATGAAAATTTCTTTGAAAATTTACAGGGGCTGTTTTGCAAGAATTTTCGCCAAGTGAAAGCCGAATGTATCGATTTGATTTCTCTCTCTTTTTTTCCCTGAGACCCGAGGGAAATTTTTATGATGGCAACGGAACGCCAGTTTCCCGAAGTGCCCACTTGCTGTGTGGTGTCTTCTTGTCCTCGGCCATTGGCCATTGGCATGCTCCCTTTGGAGTAATTTTGTCGAAATGTTGAGCCAGAGCGTTGAATGTCCCAAATGGTTGGCGACCCCGTGTTTCCGCATTCCACTCTCACGCAGGTTGAAGAAGAGAGTCTTCCCATGCGGTCGGGAGGTCGACACAATCAAGAGCCTTGTTCTCGACCACACCCTCGAAGTCGCCTTCTTCTCTTGTTCCTCCGATGACTCCCATCTCTCCTCTCGTGGCAAGTGCCCAGCTGTCCCCAAGCACTCCTCCCACGTCGTGGTCCGAAGGGTGAGGATTCACATTTGGAACCGGATAATTTGAGATGACGCGTTCAAATGTATATTCGCTGTCGTGTAATTCCAGCTTCTTTCTTTGGATAGGAGGAGTCGCAGGTGGGCCACTCATCGCGACGAACTCGTCCTTTTTTCCCTCTCTTTCTCAATTGAGATCGTTTTGAGGAGTGTCCTTCTGCTCGTTTATAAGGGATAATGGCACAATTCAGAGTTCTTTCTGTTCCTTCTGATTTCGGAATGGAAGATTTAAGATGTCGTTTTGTCATCTATGTATATGGAGTAATAAAAGACGTGGTTCATTTCACCCCTGCTCCTGTTGGAACGATTGAAAGTGTTAACATTTATTTTTAGGTTGCGATAAGACCTGTGCGTATGTGGTAAAAATTCGATGGCAGCGGCGTCCGGTGATATTTTTCGGCGAGCAACGGCGTCCACGCCGTTCGACAATACGGCGTTAATTGGTCACCGACGATGGCAGATTGTAATTCAGTGATTTAGAAGCGCAAAACTAAGATTAAATATTGAATACTTATCCTTTTAATACTGAGTATATTCTTGGAGGTTCATGATCTCATTTTTGGTTCGGTACGCAGTAATTGCTTTCGGTTGTATATATATCGGCCATTTCTGCCACGGCCTTTTTTTTGTATATACCCACTCTGCAAATGACAGGTTGTCGAGGAACGGGTATTTCTAAATCAATTATCACCAATGCCCTTTTCTAATCCTTATTAGAGATACCTTTCTCCTCCCTGGTGCCCCCCTCTTTCGGTGGCCTGCACTCCCATTAGCGTTCGCGCGACAACGTCCTCTTTCTGTGGGACCGTCTTTGAGACGCGGACGTTGAAATCTCTCCGGAGACTTTAACGCCTCACTGTCTGACTCTTTAGAGCTATGCACATTCCACATGCAAATAAGTTTAAACTTGGAAGCGGTCTTTCTTGCCATGAGAACAAAGAGTTTCAAGGGAAGCCTAAGCCAATAAGATGCTAAATAGAAGTGGGAGAGGTTCGCGTGTCAGTGACCCAAACAGTTTCTAAGTTCTATTTTTAAAGAATGCCAAACATTAGAGAATGGTCCTCTTCTATTCCATTGATTGCTATTCAGTTGATCGGTGCCCCTTCGAAGGGAAACCCATCAGTCGTTAAGAATAAATTTTTCTCCCCAGGCTCACCTGCGAGGCCCGAATCCTTAATCTCTCTCTAGTCCTTGAGGCCTGTCGTATTTTATCATCTGCCCTATACGGGGAGGAATGATCCTGCATACGCCTTGACAAAGATTGATTTCTTCTTAATTTAATACACCGGAACATGTAGTTATTGGTCATTCTTTAGGGAGGTGCGCAATCACTTTCTTGACGTTTAAATGAATCACTTCATAAGATAGTTTCATTACTGCTCGACAGGACCCAATTTTTTCTACTTAAAAATTTCACTCCAACCAATTCTAATAATATCCGTTAGTTCCATTTCGTATACGCGCTACATAAATATATAAATAAATTTAATTTGTCGTAAAATAACTTGAATGTGAAATTTTTTTATTTTTGTTCAGTTTCGCAACAATAAGAGAAAATTTAATGTTCACTTTACCATTTTCGTACAAAAAATTTCTTCTTTTGGCTGAGAAGCAAGGTTAATAAATATTCATAGTTTTTTATTTAAGTTACAACTTTTCCACCTCATGATCTTATGACTATAGTATTAAGTATTTTAAACGGCTGCTAAAAGAATGCCGTTGAAAACTGAAGGAAATACAAACTGTGTGGACCGACTGATAAAAATATAATCGCTATTTTTTATTAATGCACTATATTTGCGTCTATTTTCAGTTGCAGGTAGATTCTGCTACCCCTTTTGCTTCAATCTTTTATCTTTGGTTCCTACGTTTCAAGCAATTTTAGTGGTGTTTACTTATCTCGTTTGTACGTGGATGAGGAATGTTATGCTTTGTGCGGTGTAAGGTCGTTGTGTGTCCTTAGTGTGCCTGCGTGGGTCGTAAAGTTTTGTGGGGCGCAATCCCAAATGGTATGGCTAATGCGTGATAATTGGAACTTCCTGATTCTAGCCTCTGAAAATATCGGTTTATCCCCACGCAGTACTTTTCAATGGTGATCTCTCTATCTATTAGCGGTGCCGTAAACTACGTTTTTTTCTTATCCAGGTCGAATGTGAAAAATAATTTCACGAATTTAGTTTCCTGTACATAGCCTTTCTATTTTAAGTGTATATCATCCTGTAGAGAACTAAGCACATATTTTCCAGATGGCTTGAAAATTATATTTCGGATTCCGTTGCAAATAAGGATCGAAAATTAAGTATGCTATTCTGTCGTCGTAGTTTTTATATACATGTAAAGTGGAACAACAGTGGTGATTATAATGACTACCGAGGGCGGAATTGAATAAAATAGTCTCAATCTTTTCAGTTTCTCCAACTGATCCATTGATTGGGTGCAGTTATCCACAAATTACTCCTCAAGTCTATTTCTGCATTATTGAATTGTAATTTTGACAACAGAGGGGTAGGACTTCCTACTCGGCGAGAGAATCAACCGAAATATGCACACGTTATTTTCAGAGTAATGAAGAAGTAACTTTGATGGTCAAGTTAATTTTATTTTATGTCATATTTTATTTCTCGACATTTCCGTGGAATGATATTTTGATTACTTCTCTTAAATCACACAAAAAACCCTCAAGCCTTAAACTCTTTTTTCATGTTAAAAAATACTACGTTTAAAGTTATTATTTACATTAAATTGAGAAAATATTTTTGTTGCCTCAGATAGAAGTGTATACTTATAAATAATAGTAAGCCCGAAGGGAAATAAAAATAACAGTAAATCACAGAAAATGCTGGCCTAGAGTAAGTTCTGATTTGAGAAAATTTGGGAAAGAGTTTGTTGCAAGGCATGAAGAGAATAAAATTCGGCCTAAATTATGTTCCATTTTAATAATTTTATGTGACGTTGGTAAGTACTGTGACACTGTAACAAGGTATTTTACGGACACCGTAGGATTTACGTTAGTCAATTTTTTACCTCACTCATAATGAACTACCTCATGATGATTTACCTCAATCATATTGATCATGGCAACAAAATATTTCCTCATTAAAATAAACTCAAAAGAAATACTACGTAGCTTAGATATTTCCTAAATGGATCTGAAAAATCATATAATTTTGATGTTGCTTAGTACCTTGCGTTATAATGGGTTAAACGCATCGACCAAATCACTCTGCGGTTTAAAGAAAATTATGTTATGCATGAGGAAGTATTGAACCGCTCATCGGTCGTTCAAGAAGGGACTGAATGGGAGGGGAAGTAATATGGAAAATATTATTTCCTCTCCATATTATTTATTTATAGTTACCTTAGTTATTTGGAGAGATAAGGAGTGGGCTTTCGAATTGATTAATTAATCGGGTGTTATAGTAAAGTATAGGAACAGCATCAACCTTCATCGTTCTTTCAAGCTGGGGATTGCGGTGGAGCGTAAGTCGCCATGAGCCTTTAGAACCTAATATAGATAATAATTCCTGACTATCACTGATATTCAGAACTTTTCTTTTTTTACCGAGTATGATGAAACTGAACTATTCGTCAAAATGAACTGTTTAACCTACCTCAAAGAACAATACAAATACCTCATTGACTATTTATTGTGTTTGGGATTGAGTTGACTATAAATGTTCACTAGTTAATTTTTCTGCATTATTCGGTTGCATTATAATTTTATCAAACGGATTGAAATGCACGAGGAATACATATGAGATAGAAGATTGTAATTTACATATCGGCAACCTTATCTATGATATAATTGGGAGGTAACACATTGTCTTTTCTTATCACAAGTGTTCTTTAAAGGAAAGATTTTTAAAGCAATTTCTATAAAAATTGATATGAGTCAACATCATTGAATGAATGCCGTGAGCTGAGAGAAAACTCATGAGCAAGGAGCCGGAGATTTTTTGATGGACGATTTAATATGATGGTCGCTCATAGCCATTGGCGTATGAAACTTACATATTTAAATTGGAGGTTACCTATCTCGGATTCGGCGTCTATTTTTTTTTGGAAGTTCTGCTTTAAAATAATCTTCTCCGAAAATTTTAAACAGATTTAATATTATAGAATATTTAAGGACAGCTCCCGAGATTGAGGTCTGAACCATTCTGTTTTTACGTTTTTCTTAACTTACTTTCGTGTCTGTCTGTTTGTTACGGTGGAATTTTGTAACTCAATTTTAAGACACTTAACGACTAGCTAGAGCATTGAAACTTTATATCTAGCTCATACCTTGATGACCATGCATATTTATATGCTTTCTGTCATAATTCTGGCTAGATAAAAAAAATAATTACAAAATTAATTTTATATGGAAAATTAATTCCTCATTTTGCAACCGGTGGCGCGGCAATCACATTTCAGCCAGAGTCCTCTATATTGCCATATGATAACTACGAAGTTGACATGATGAGAGAGTAGTGTTGAGAGAGCAATCTAGAGGACTCTGCGCGGATTGATTGTGACAAGATTCCAATTATCATTTTGGTCGATAATTTAGTATCTGATGCAACTCCTATTTGAAGTATTGAGTAATTGAAAAAAAATGAATCATAATACTGACCTGACATAAGGTAATGACCTGAAACGGTTGAAACCGGTCGAGTCTTTTATTAAATATTGTGTGGAATACAACGGAGTTTACTCGCAGCTTGGCTTTCGGGTGATCCTCCGCGTCCATTTATTTTCGCCATGACAGTTTCATTGGCATTGCAGCACGCGTCTTCAGGCTTGAAGTGTCGAATGGAAGTTTTTTCTCTTCTTAATTAATCCTTGGTTTTGGGCAGGTGCCTGTTAACTGGTCGGTTTGTGGACGAGTTTCATCCAGGCGTTGGAGAATGATTAGCTTTCCTCCCTTTTGAAATTAGGTGTTTTTTGTCTACTTAGATAGCCTCTCGCATGGGTCGTGGATAGTAATACTTCTCTTTAGCAATGAGTAAAGCATTTTCGAAGCCTTTTGCGTTGGTCCTTCCCATACAGCCTCGACGATGGCGTATAGGTGATATTGTGTATTCTTGGTGGCCCTTGTATGTTCCTTCATTTTGCATTTCATAGCTCGTGATGTTTGGCCCATGTTTGAGTCTGGGCAATGAAAAGGAAAGTATGTATTTTTCCGCCAATTCATTTCCGCGGTACAACTAGTTTCGACGGGGCGGCATCTTCATCAGGTACATTCATCATCATTAGGTGCTTGATGAAGACGCCGATGCGTCGATACTAGTTGTACCGCGAGAAATAATTGGTGGATAAATACAGTTTTCTTTTCATATCCTAGATTGAACTTCCACAAAGTTGAGCAGAATCAGAGGCGTAGCCAGAGGGAGGGGTTTTGGGGATTGACCCCCCCCTCCCCAGAGATCATAGAAGTTTTTAATTTTAATCCATTTTACTTAATTGAATTGATATAAATATAGAATAGTGAACGAAATAATATAATATCCCTCCGAAAGCCGTAAACTCACCATTTTAAACCATTTATCTTAAAATTGCGCAATTTATTAATCTCGCACCTAACGCTTATCCTGGTGGGTATACTATACCTCCACATACCTTGGTATTAGTTGCACCTAATCCCCCCAGCCATCATTCCTAGCCGCCCCCCGGAGTGGAATACTATAGAGAATATATTTTGGGACTTGATCACCTATTGCGACATAAGAACATCGAAACTCATAATATTGCCTCACTGGTTGACTTGAGTGAATAATATTTTGGATATCGATTCCATAATATTTATCCATTTGAGATTGATGCTTTCATATCATATTTATTCTGCGCGTGACGTCGTACATAATATCATCCAGTCATAATTTCAGCTATGATTTGGTGCCTTCCCAGCGAATAGATTCCGTGAAGTGTTCTCGGGATCGCCACTGTGTCAGCAACTGCATTACTGCCGACGTTTCGATGTCCGACTCGGCCATAGTCCTCAGGGCTATTGAGTGAAAGCTAGCGCCAATAGGCCATGGGACGATGGCAGAGTTGGACATCGAAACGTCGGCAGTAATGCAGTTCCTGATCCGGTGGCGATCCAGAGTACTTCAGTTCACGCATTCACGCATTTCATTTATGATTTTCTTTGACTGGGGAAAGCACGAATATTAAAAGAGGATCCTCATAATCCTCTAAATGTGTTGTCGCCAAGGAGGTTGTAGGTAAATATACTGGAGGGGGAACCACTGGTTTCGAGCGTGGAGCGGAATGTGGCAGGAATGGGGGTGCTTGGGTAGGATAGCCTACTTTGACAAAAACATTGATAATCCCTTAAGAGTAAATGCTAACTATTTGGTGAAATATTCGGTTGTTACGCTAAAATACACTATCGCAAACGTTCACAGTAAACCTTTTTTCTATCATTATGGGATGGCTTCGTGAAAATATGCCTCGAATATCTTTTCCCAAGGAAAAATTATTGTCAATAATCACGGTTCCGCTGTGCAACCAGCTTAGCCGAAAATAACATTTTAGAATTGTAAAAATTCCATTCCCCTGCACTAATATCACTTTTCTTGGATTTCCTGAAGAATATTTGATTAAAAAAATTTCGTTTTGAACTAAATTTACATTTACTTATATGAGGGGGGGGGGGGAGGGCAGCTTCCCTGTACTGGACCTTCCCCCGCTGGGTACGCCCATGATGATATGATCTGTCAAAATCGTTATTTTTCAATGCTGTTCCTCGCAATGACAAACTTTGTACTGCAAAATATTGGATGAAAGAGGATCGCGTTACACACACCACAGAGCCGCGGACATTCTTGAAAACAGATTAAAATGCGTCCGCAGTGGCCTCAGAAATCAGCCTTTTATGGAATGACATTGGGCCTTCTCTATGCAGACCCCTTGAGGAAATATTGCGTAAACCATCATTCTCTACGTCACTCTGTCGTTTAAGGCCTCCTTATCGTTGTCGTACTTTAATTGGTTGCTGCTTATTCCACGTAAGTGTCCAATGATGGGTAACTCAAAGGGAAAAAATGATGGAAATAGGGGCTATGATGACAACTGAAAATGACTACGTCCGAGAGCCATAATTTGTGCCGTCATTTGCGGCATCCCTGAACTGGTTCATGAATATTTGTCGCGTCATTCTGGCTTAATTAATCGTGGATAGAGATTTAAAGTGGCACTAATTGAACACTTCAAAACTTGAAAAATAATTGGCAAAGAGCTTTGGGCCATTAAAAAAAATAACGCGCAGTGGATGTCATTAAAAATAATAAAATTCAGCGGAATATATAATCTATGGAGATCAATGGGAGAATAAGGGTAAAATAATATAATGCAATACAATTAGATAGCCAAAAACGTCATCAAATTTTAATGCATCCCAAAGTATATCCAAGGAAATATAATTTGGAATTTGGCATGCCATGGTGACATTGTGACGATGCCTTTGGTGACATGCATCATAATGTGTAGAACAATATGGCCATGCAGGAAAAAATCACATTTACACAAAAAATTGAAAAAACCGCAAAATGAAAGCGTTCGAGAAATATTTTTTGAGCTAGTAGAGTTCATCATGAATGACCTAATGCTCTTACAAAATTTTTTAATGCCATTGTATGATCAGGGTGCGTGGCAACTAAAATTTTTCATTTTACAAAGAGTAAAGGAATATAATTTCGAACTTGACCACCTATTGTTACATGATGACAGTGAAACTAGTAATATTGTCTCACAGGTTGACGAGAGTGAATATCTTTTTTGATATCCATTCCATAATATTGATCCAATATAGATAGTTGTAATTTTAACATATTTATCTCGCGCGTGATGTCATCCAGTTCGCTGCGAAGTGGCATCCATACACTTTGGAGTGGAACATTTGGGTTGGATAGTTTCTGCAGCCCTTCATTATATGCCGTTATCATAGATTCCCTCTTCTTCTCGAGAATTTTCAAATCGCGTTCCATTTCTTCGTACTCTTGCAGATAGGTGGCCATATTTGCTGTACATCTCCGCTGTCTTCCTCGCGGCTGAATTTTACCAGCTACCATTCCTCGCAGATGTCCAGTTTTGCGTTGGGACTGGTTCGTTTCCTCCATGGATGGTTTGTTGTGCTTACGGCAATGGGTGCGGGAATGACGTGTTCTATCTCCTAATTCCCAAGCATCCGCGTAATCCATACGAGTCATCTGCGATGAAAAAGGAAGCGTTGTTTATGGATAATGTTGAACTGATACTTAGTGGTCAACGGCGTAGAGGGGGGGCACAGGGGGACACGCATTCCGTAAGACAATTCATTTAAGCTGAAAACTATTAACCTATAAAACAAATTTATTCTACTCCACCAATATGTTTTTGCCAAACAACTTCCCGACGACCGATTAAATGTGCAATTTTAAGTGTCAAAATAGCATAAAATGCGATTACTAGAGATAAAAGTCTCCATATATTCCCCAGAGGAGGTTTCAACCCCATTATCCCACCCTGTACGTGCCCCTCAAACTTATTGTTTTGGCTACGCCTTTTAATGTGCTTTTGGGAATAAGTTTTGAATGGGGTAATTCAAATGTTTTTGTGATGTATTTTCTTTTTATGTGGAGTATTCTCTCAAATATTGAAAATTTAATAAATGAACAATTCCTACAATAATGATAATAAATAATTAATAAATGAACAATTCATGGCCTACGATTGGAAGGAGGTTAAGACATGGGAAAGATTCATAGAAGTGGAGAGTAATGTTCGTTATCCACCGCGGCATCTAGATTTTCACCGTTTCAAAATCGGCTTAAGAACAGAAATCTATTCCCCCTCTTGTGCATATTTAGTATGTTATTCAGAGGAAACAAACCCTTTACCCTCGGCAAAGGTATTTTAATATAATTTGAATTATGTACTTACATTTTGGGATGAATGCATTTGGTAGTTAGAGCGGCAGGAACACTTGCATCCAGGTGAAGTCTGGCCGAAGTATTGGCGGGAAGGGGTCGTCTGTTGCGGATGGAGCTCTTTATGCTCCTGTCGCCTCATTTCGTTGATTATTATATGCGTCAACCTGTGTAGTAGGGCCTCTCTTATTATTAGGGGGTCGGGCTGTTCCCACAGCCATTCGTTTTCTGGCTCCTGCCTCATATCCTCGTAAACGCTTTCCAGGAGTATCTCCACTTCCTCAATATCCTCGCCTCTCCAAGCCCGGTCCACTAGCTCCAGGAGATAATCCAACGGCATTTGTGAGATTCCCAGATTTTGTGCGGGTCGCCTAGGTGGTGGTGTGTAAGTTGCAAACCTGACACCAGGGATCGCACCTTTCCGTTGTTCCCGTATTTCTGAGGGTCCATGTTGGCATGGATGCCTGAAGTCATATTCAACTTTGAAGCGATTATTCTTCGCGTCCAATCCTTGGCTACAGAATTTTATCTGCTCAGCTGGCTCATAAGGATCGTGGAAGGCTCTACGTTGTGTCGATGGAACGTTGTTTTCGTTTATAAAGACACCTTCGTTGTGGAGATGAGGGTTCTTGCGATCCATTCTGTGGGTCCTATATCCCATCCGCTCAGCCGGCTCAAGAGTATGGTAGGAGGCTCTGGTTTTTTGTGATGGAATGAAGTTTTTATTGATATTATCACCTTCGGTATGTTGACATGGTTTCTCGCGGTCCATTCTATTGTCCCATTTCTTTCTATCGTCTTCAGCCAACATATAAGGAAGGTTGCTGGCGTCAACGGGTTCTGATGGGATATATATTGGCTTTAATGAATCACCTTCACCATGGCCGAAATCTTCATTGCATCCCGTTTGAATGTTATGGCACAGTATTTGTTTCTTAGGCGGCATAACAGAATATTCCAAATCATGAAATTGCTTTGGTGAGAAGTGGTGTGCATTAATACCGTTACCGTTCCCATGTAAGTAATGATTCTCGACACCAGTTGCGTTTTTCATTCCAATTATTTTACTATCAGATGGAAGATCTCGACAGTTTCCGTAATAAATGCCGTCATTTTCGACACTTCCCATAAGTTTCCCATTTTTGTGATTCTTTCCCTTATCCAAAGTTTCGGTCTTTCGTTCTGTAGGCACGCAAGAATGATATGTAGCGCCAGGATTTTTTAGCGGGGAATGCTGAGAATTAACCACCTCATATTCAACGCTGACACGAGTATTAATGTAATTTGTTTCCTCTTCTAGGCTTTTTCCCTTAATCAAATTATCTTTTTCTTTGTGGCCCACACTTTTGCGACAATTACCCTCATTCCTACCTTTTGTTTCCTGTTCAGTTGGCACGTCAGAATGATTAAATGTTCCACTATTCACGGGTTTGGAATAGATTGAATTTTTTACCTCACCTTCGGCATCTGGGCGTACGTTGGTGTTACCCCTTCTATGGTCGTGTCCTTCTCTTTCCTTTTCATTCGGCATGGGAAGACGGATTTTGTCACCAGGCGAGGTTTCACTAGCGACGACATGAGTTTGTGTCACAATCACAGGTTTTTGTACAATCACAGGTTGACAAGAGTGAATATCTTCTTTGATATCCATTCCATGATATTGATCCAATTGAGATAGTTGTAATTTTAACATATTTATCTCGCGCGTGATGTCATCCAGTTCACTGCGAAGTGGCATCCATACACTTTGGAGTGGAACATTTGGGTTGGATATTTTCTTCAGCCCTTCATTGTATGCCGTTATCATAGATTCCCTCTTCTTCTCGAGAATTTTCAAATCGCGTTCCATTTCTTCGTAGTCTTGCAGATTGGCAGCCATATCTGCTATACCTCTTCGCTGTCTTCCTCGCGGCTGAGTTTCATCAGCAACCATTCCTTCCAGATGTCCAGTTCTGCGTTGTGACTGGTTCGTTTCCTCCATGGATGGTTTGTTGTGTTTACGGCAATGGGTGCGGGAATGATGTGTTCTTTCTCCTCCTTCCCATGCATTGCCGTAATCCATACGAGTCATCTGCGATGAAAAAGGAAGCGTTCGTTATGGATAATGTGTAGCTGATATCAAAAGAGGTCAGTGGCTTAACCAGGGGGGCGCGGGGGGACACGCACCCCCTAAGACAATTCATTCAAGCAGAACAATATTGACCTATAAGACAAATTTATTGTTCTCCACCAATATCTAGCGATTCGATCGATGGATTTTTCTTCCTCATAGGAAAATCCACTAGAATCGCAAGAACATTAATTGCTTATGCTTGATTTCGCTAATAGTAGGGCCTCCTTCGCTTCTATAGCGTTGGGGTGTTTTTTCCTCGTCCCGGCCCTTCCGAACCTATCCGTTCCCAGAGTTGTCGGCGGGCTCCCATCGCGGCGGCACCTCTATCCTTTTTCCTTCCCTTCCTTCCCCTCCCCGGGTGTCTGGGCGATTTAGCTACTGGCTTGGTTCCCGGCCCCGGTGCGTTGTATCCCTCGAAGAGTTCACCTAAAACCCTCAAACTCATTGTACTCCACCAGTATGTTTTAGACAAACAACTTTCCGAGGAACGATTAATTGTGTAATTTTAAGTGTCAAAATAGCATAAAATGCGATTACTAGAGATAAAAGTCCTCATATATTTCACAGAGGAGAGTTAAACCCCCCTTACCCCCTCTGTTCGTGCCCCCCAAACTTATCGTTTTGGCTACGCCTTTTTATGTGCTTATAGAATTAAGTTTTGAATGGGGTCATTCACATGTTTTTGTGATCTATTTTCTTTTTATGTGGAGTATTCACACAAATATTGAAAATTTAATAAATGAACAATACTTATTCTTGGCCTATGATTAGAAGAAGGTTAAGACATGCAAAAGACTCATAGAAGTGGATTTCATTGTTCGTGAGATTCATGTAAATACTTATCCCATACGAAAGAAACAGCATGAAAAAATAGCATAGGCAGCCTATCAGATCCACCGCGGCATCTAGATTTTCGCCGTTTCAATATCGGCCTCAAGAAGAGAAATCGATTCCCGCTCTTGTGCATATTTAGTATGTAAAAAACCCTTTACCCTCGGCAAAGGTATTTTAATATAATTTGAATTATGTACTTACATTTTGTGATGAATGCATTTGGTAGTTAGAGCGGCAGGAACACTTGCATCCAGGTGAAATCTGGCCGAAGTATTGGCGGGAAGGGGTCGTCTGTTGCGGGTGGAGCTCTTTATGCTCCTGTCGCCTCATTTCGTTGATGATTGTCTGCGTCAACCTGTGTAGTAGGGCCTCTCTTATTATTAGGGGGTCGGGCTGTTCCCACAGCCATTCATTTTCTGGCTCCTCCCTCATATCCTCGTAAACTTTTTCCAGGAGTATCTCAACTTCCTCAATATCCTCGCCTCTCCAAGCCCGGTCCACTAGCTCCAGGAGATAATCCAACGGCATTTGTGAGATTCCCAGATTTTGTGCGGGTCGCCTCGGTGGTGGTATATAAGTTGCAAACCTGACACCAGGCATCGCACCTTTCCGTTGTTCCCGTATTTCTGTGGGTCCATGTTGGCATGGATGCCTGAAGTCATATTCAACTTTGAAACGATTATTCTTCGCGTCCAATCCGTGGCTACAGAATTTTATCTGCTCATCTGGCTCATAAGGATCGTGGAAGGCTCTACGTTGTGTTGATGGAACGTTGTTTTCGTTTATAAAGACACCTTCGTTGTGGAGATGAGGGTTCTTGCGATCCATTCTGTGGGTCCTGTATTCCATCCGCTCAGCCGGCTCAAGAGTATGGTAGGAGGCTCTGGTTTTTTGTGATGGAATGAAGTTTTTATTGATATAATCACCTTCGGTATGTTGACATTGTTTCTCGCGGTCCATTCTATTGTCCCATTTCTTTCTATCGTCTTTAGCCAACATATGAGGAAGGTTGTTGGCGTCAACGGGTTCTGATGGGATATACATTGGCTTTAATGAATCATCTTCACCATGGCCGAAAGCGTCATTGCATCCCGTTTGAATGTTATGGTACAGTATTTGTTTCTTAGGCGGCATAACAGAATATTCCAAGTTATAAAATTGCTGTGGAGAGAAGTGGTGTGCATTAATACCGTTACTGTTCCCATGCAAGGAATGATTCTCGACACTAGTTGCATTTTTCCTTCCAATGATTTTACTCTCAGATGGATGATATCGATACTTGTCGTAATAAGTGCCTTCATTTGCGACATCTCCCATAAGTTTCCCATTTTTGTGAGCCTTTCCCTTATCCAAAGTTTCTGGATGGTCTTGAACACGTCCTCTTTTGGCCGAATTTGCTCCATCAATTTCGGCATCTATGCGAACGACGGTGTTACCACTTCTATGGTTGTGTCCTTCTCTTTTCTCATCATCCGTCATGGGAAGACGGTTTTTGTCACCAGGCGAGGTTTCATTAGCGACCACAGGAGTTTGTGTCACTGGATGGTGTTGAACACGTTCTCCTTTGGCCGAAATTGCACCATCACCTTCCGCTTCGTTGAGTTCTGAGCGCAAATCGTCGCTCAGGTCTTCTTCAACGAATTCCTCGGCCAGCAATTTCTCCTCGGTGTCGTCGAAGTACATTTTCGGATACGGAGGCATTGGCTCCCCTGACCTTGGGGGATTCGTGAGCTTGTATATCCCCGTGAGTGTTCCGATTGCCATGTCATTGAGGAGAACGGACAGGTGGATGTTTCGCCTCTCCTTTTCGTCCAGGGTCTTGGGAGTCACTCCGACTAGATAAATCAACCATTTTTCTGCCTGGGTTCGAAGCTCGTTGGGAATTTTAATCAAATTCGGTTGAATATGCTCCAGGTGGACGATATACTCTTTATCCAGCCTCTCCTCCAGGCTGTTACCCATCACACCTCCAGAGATGCTCGATGCACATCTCTTTAAAATCCGTTCCATGATGTACAAGCCGGAAAATATGGATGGCGAGATCTGCTGTTTTGTATCAACTCCAAATCCACTGAATGGAATCGATAATGAGATTAAACTGCAGGATATAAATGGAATCTCGTATTTGCACGAGTTCTTTTCGAACTCTGCTGGCCGAAGACGGAACTCCGCCGGCTGTTGCTGACTGCAAACGCCTGCAAGATGACTATTTTCTTCCTCTGCTACTCAAGTGATTGATGTATTACTCACTGTAGCTTTTTGATACTGTAAACAGTGCGTGTAAACTTCGTTTAAAACACCACAATATGCTATCGCATCCGCTCTCTATCGCTTGGAAAATCCAATTGATAAAATGTCACCGTACGGCTACGTTTTCTGGTTGCCAAGGTAAACGAAAGTATTGTTGCCGCGCCAGATTTGCCGTCTGCTGGCCTGCGGTAGAATGTGCGCTAAGTTTATTCCCTATGCTATATTCCATTGTAGTGAGCTGAGTTCTGTCCACGTAGAGGAGGGTGGATGAAATATTTGTTTGTTTTGAGGATTATCATGTTGTGTGAGTGGTAAATACCATTTAAGATCACCATATTTTTACGGCGGATACTGATTTTGAAGGATGTTGCGCAGTGTCCAATGTTATTTTTATTTTGATAATTATGGAATAAATGAGCTGAATCGCCTCTCTATCTTTACGATTATACGAGAAATCATTTTTGATGACAATATAAGTAATGAAAACAATATTTTACGTCACCGTGTATTTATTTAAAGTCTAAAGGTATTAGCTGATTCGCCAAAAGCCGCACGTATTTATTATATGTATTTTGCCGATGTTCTTTCCTGGATGAATAGTTCTTTTCTATTTTGTGGAATCTGTTGAAACTTCCACTGATTCTTTAAGTATTTTACTAATAACTTCACACAACGCACAGGACAATATTATTTTACTTCAACTCAACACAGTAAATAGTAAACAGATTAGATCTCTTAGATACCATATTTAACACTCTCTCTTAATTTTTTTCTTTAGAAACCACAGAAAACAAATTACATCATTCAACACCATAAAACTTTTCTTGAAAATTACATCACAGAATTAATTCATATAATAATAATCATTATACAGCAAAAATTAATCTCACATTTACCTTTTAGCAAAAATTAAAATTCCTTCAATTACTTGACAGTAATAAGTTTTTATGTGCATGAAACTTGATACTATTGAGGGGCTTGGTAAATATATCAGCTAACTGATATTGTGTTGGACAGTAATTTAAAGTCACTACTTTTTGTGATACCTTTTCAGAAATGAAATGATATCTTACATCAATGTGCTTGCTTCGTCTATTAAGCTGTCCGGTCTCAATTAGTCGAATAGTGCTTTGATTATCCATATGTAAACTTACACTCAATTCTTTACCAACCAATTCTTCAATAACTGTTTTTGCATATATGACTTCCTTCACACAGTCAGCTGCTGCAATATATTCTGCCTCTGTAGTGGAGAGAGCCACAATTGGTTGTTTACGTGACCACCAGGCTACTGGACCTCCACAGAACTTCAGGACGTATCCACTTGTGCTCTTCCTAGTCTTTAAGTCACCTGCATAGTCAGAGTCAGTATAAGCAGTCAGAGTCAAGTTTGATCTTCTTTTGTACCGAATACCCAGGTTCTCTGTATTCTTTAAGTACTTCAATGTTCTTTTTACATTTTCAATGTCTGTTTTTGTTGGATTTTCTAGACTTCTGCTTTCATAGTTGACTGCAAAAGTCATGTCAGCTCTTGTTTTATTCGTCAAATATAAAAGACTACCAACCACTTCTCTGTAAGGAAACTTGAGAACACTTTTATCCCTTTCTTTGTGCTCATCAATTCTTTTCCCAATTTGAAGAGGTGTATCAGCTCCCTTGGTATTTTTCATCTCGAATTTATCTAATATATAATCTGTAAACCCCTTCTGAGATAGGAAAATAGAGTCCTTAGTTTTTGTTACCTCTATGCCAATTAAAACCTTTGGATTATTTCTTGTCTTTGTTTAAAACTCCTTTCCCAAACTATCTAATAAATCGTCTAAATCAGATTAATTTTCTCCTATCATGATCCCATCATCTACATACACAGCTAAATACAGAGTTCTGTTCTCATTTCTGAATACACACTGCTCTGATTTCAACTGAAAAAGCCCTCTGTTCAGTAAAAACTTCTTCAACCTTTGATTCCATTTCAAGGGTGCTTGTTTTAATCCATATAAGGATTTTTCTAAACGACAAATTTTATTTTGACACTAAAATCCTCTGGCACATGCATGTAAATTTCTTCTTCTAGTTCTCCATAAAGGAAAGCTGTTTTAATATCAAATGCCTTCATTTTGTAATTACTTTTAGCTGCAATGGCAAACAGTATCCTCAGTGATGTTGTATTCACCACTGGGCTGAAGGTTTCTTCATAGTCAATTCCTCTCTCTTGCTCGCAGCCTCTAACTACTAATCTAGCCTTGTATCTCCCGTCTTCTTTAATTTTGAATACCCATTTACTGCTTAAAATTTTCTTCCCTTTGGCATCTTGAGGACTGACATATTTCCATGTTTCATTTTTCATCAACGATGATTTTTCATCTTCAATTGCTTCTATCCATTTATCTTTTTCCTGTCCAGTTACAGCTTCATTATACGATATTAAAGCCATTTTACATTGATATTCCTTCAAGTTATCTGGTTCTTTAAGTTTATTTCTGTCTCTAAGATTGTAGTGTAATCTTCATCTTCTTCTTCTCTTCCAGCTGTTACACCTTCTGTTTCTTGTACTATATCTTCTTCATCTTGATTTTCCACCTTTACTCTTTTTATGGTCTTTTTAATTTCTCTCTCTTCCTTGCTGTTATTTTGAATTCCAGGAATGAAGACTACATCTCTAACTACCTCAACTGTTCTTTTATCCATAAGAAATACTCTTACTCCTTTTGAACAATCTTCATATCCCGCAAACATCCCTTTTTTGCCTTTGGCATCCCACTTTTGTCTCTTCTGAGATGGCACATGAGCATAGACTTCTGATCGAAAAACTCTGAGCTTTTCAAAATTTCCAAAAGGTTTACCGAACCATAACTCATAAGGAGTTTTGCCTTTTATTGAGCTTGTTCCAGTTCTATTGATCACATACACTGCAGTATTAACTGCTTCGGCCCAAAATTCTTTGCTCGGTTTCTTATTCAACTACATTGTTCTAGCTGATTCTACCAAAGTTCTCATCTCTCGTTCAGCTTTCCCATTTTGCTCAGGATTGTAGGGCACAGATTTTTGATGACAAATGCCCTCACCTTAAAATATTTTTCTTACTTCCTTATTTACAAACTCAGATCCATTGTCACTTCTAAAAATTTTAATCCCTTTTCCAGTCTGATTTTTTACGTATTTTGTAAAAACTTTCAGCTTTTCTTTCACTTCGCTTTTGTTTCTGAGAAAATATACTACTTTGAAGTGTGCTAGGTCATCTTTCAATAACAGAAAATACTTGCTTCCTCCAATCGACTCTGTCTCCATCGGTCCACATAGGTCTGCATGTATTAATTCACATATGCTTTTAGAGCTACTGCTGCTTGGAGTGAATTTTCTTTTTGCATATTTCCCTTCTACACAGGAACTGCAAAACTTGAGGTTGTTTTCTATAAATGGAATTTTCTTTTCTTCTAAAACTCTTTCCACTAAGGTGAAGTTTTGATGACAAAATCTATTATGTCACTCCTGCAAAGTTTCGGATTTCTTTGCCAAATATAACTCAGCAGTTGATTGCCTGGTTGTTCGAAAATCCATTACGTACAATTTACCGGATCGAATTGCTTGTGCACAGATTTTATTGTTCATGTTCTTCAATACGCATTTCTTATCATCAGACTCCAGTTTGTATCCCGCATCAAGGGCTATTCCCATAGAAAAAAGGTTAGTTTTAAGTTCAGGCACATACAAGACATTTTCAAGGATTGTTTCCATCCATTCTTCACCGTTGTTCGCCAGAAGTTTCACCGTCCCGCAACCAACCGCGTCCAGCGTTGATCCGTCTCCAATTTTTATTTTCTTAGGCTCACTAATCTCTTGGTATTCCTTAAATATTCCAATTTCATTGCACATGTGTTCGCTGGCTCCGCTGTCTAAGTACCAAATTTCTTCATTTACTCGTTCATTGAAAAATGCAGTAGAACTGATGAATGCATTTTTGCTTGTTTTAGCTTTCCTTTCATCATCCTTCAGGAAACGGCATTGCTTAATAAAATGTCCCGGTCTCTTGCAGTGATGACACAGTTTTTGATATTTCGATCTTTCTCGGAAATAACTATTCTTTTCTTCGTGATTATTTTTCTTACAAATACTGCAAAACAATGGTTTGCTATTACATTTATTTTGGTTCCTTGAGTATTTCGTTTCCGCTCTTAATGCTGAGTTCTGTATTACTTCATCGTTAGAGCTTTTAAATTTTTGTTACTCTGCCGCCAATCTCGCTATGAAGTTTTCAATTGTTCTTTCTTCTTTCGCGGTAGACTCCCACGCGGTGCTGAAGTTTTGATAATCAGCGGGCAGCACTCTAAGTATCTTCGTTATTAACATGGTTTCATCAATATTTTGCTGCAGCATTTTAAGTTTATGAACTATTGATTGGATGTTGGAAATATTTGTCATTATGTCGGCACTCTTCTCGAAACGGAAATTGTAGAACTGTTGCGGTAAATTACACTTCTGTTGCTCTGTATCACGTTCGTATATATTCGTCAGGGTTTTAAACATATCATGGGCAGTAACACAAGACATAATATGCACCATTATCTTTTTATCAATAGTCGTTATTATATACTTCTGTGACTTGGCGTCCAACATCTTCCAGTGACGTACGTCTTTTTCATCTTTCACATCAGCCAGACGTTGAATTCCGTCGACCACGTCCAGTAGGCCACTTGCTCGGAAGAATATTCGTATTTGTAACTTCCACAATTCGAAAGTTTCAGCTCCTTTTAGTATTTCAATGTTTGATAGATTTTCTGTCATTGTTGCCGAGTGCGTTATTTTTTTTACAATCTTCTTTTAGTGTTTTTTATCGCCAATATTGTCTTTTTTCTTTCTTCTATATTTTTACGTTTTCATTGGAACCTAAGCGTTCGGTGAATATAGGTGCCTGGGTCCATGACCTGTTGAAACTCCCACTGATTCTTTAATTATTTTACTAATAACTTCACACAACGCAAAGGGCAATATTATTTTACTTCAACTCAACACAGTAAATAGTAAACAGATTAGATCTCTTAGATACAATATATAACATACTTCCATCGTGCTTTTTAATGTTTGATGTCTACAGTGTAGCCAGAGATGCCGCGAACATCTTCTGCCCAGGCTTTGAGTTTGTCGCGGAACCATATGCTGGAATAGGGCTTACGGAATTATGAATCAAACTCCACTTACTGTTTGAAGATGGGTTGTTAAAAATTACATTTAGTCAAATACGTTCATGTCAGAGTTAGTAAGAAATTTGTTCACCGCAATGTTATTTTGTCCTCTGTGGAATCTCTACACTGCTAATATGTGAAAAATTCTTTTTTTGGGCTATATCATACACTGTTTAATAAAACGTTGCCTTTTTAGTTCTAAAGCCCCGTGATTATTTTAAACGGATCTTGATGAATGAAAGCGAAAATACTTTCAAAGCGATGGGGGATTCTAGCGGTGATGAAACGGTGGAAAGAATGCTGAGGTGAACTTAGAGGGATGTGTGGAGAGAATTTCATGGTGAGCACTGGTATGAAGGGGCCGCAATAATTTGAAACAAAGTGCGTTTTTTTCAAAAGACAAGGTAAAGGCAGTTATATAAAAGAGAGAATTCCTGAGGAATGCAGAGCGAATAAAAACACGAGAGAAAATCCCGAATGTGTGGATGATGAAGAGTTGTAAGTATTATCGCAGCTGTGAGGTAGCTACTCCTACTCATTTGCTTCATGAAGTCTCGGGTACTAAACTCAATCGTATGCTACGTAACCAGATGACATTTTGAGCCAATGATTAATAAATTAGCTCCTTTTTTTAATGTACGCACTTTTTTATTGCCCTTCGCCGGTTTCCTCTTTAAGACCTTACTATAAGAGGGTGGGAATATCACCACATCGCTGATTAAGTTTGACAAGGTTCTAATATTCATTTTGCTCGATGACTTAATTATCTGATAAAACTACTATTTGATGTAGAACGTAATTGAAAAAAACTGAATTTTCCTGAAACTTTTAAGGAAATAAAGGAAGTAAGATTTGAAAAATTTGTTTTAATGATGTTATTAATAAAACTATAGATGTTTGATATTCGCGCCCTGTAGTGGATTTTCTTTTATGGCCTAAAGAGGGCAGTAATGGATTTACCACTAACCACGACACCTGTCGGAATATTTTTTCGTTATCTAATGCTTTCCTGGGCCCATAAGGCTTCGAAACCAGCCTCATTCACTGACGCACCGACTAACAGGCATCATCGTAATATTCAAGACGCCTGACCGTGGAGCCTATCGCCTGGCGGGCTGGGGTAAGTCACTCAGTGCTATCGTGGAGGCTAGTTATCTTTTTCGATACAGTTCACTTTGTGTTTTAATTATGAAATGTCCGGCAATTCTGTAGGTCTCTCGGATTTCGGCCACTAGGGTGGTTTCCTATTATATTTTATGCCTTAATCAAAAGATTATTACTCCTGGAGCTCGTATTTCACGCTTTTAGCTTTTTAAATGACGATATCTATTTTTCGCGATAAAATGAGAAGTGAAAATTTTCAAGAGCGCGAAAACGCGACGGCTTAGTATGAATGCTGGGAAAAGCCCGTGTGACGTCTGGTTGCTGCTGTGTGAGGCTACCTGGGTGCGAGGCTATGAACGCCGCTATGATGCAGGCTGCTTGCTGCCGAGTATGGCGGAAGTGTTAAGTACCCTGCTAGTTGATAGCACTTGCATTAAATTAGGGTTATTAATACCCTATCAAAGGAAGATAATTTTCCCATCATAGGCAATTTTAATAGGTGATTATTAAGAAATGGTTGAGCTCTGTGCCACATGCATGCACTGGTAATCTCAGACGATGTAAAACTCCTGACTCCTCGTCTAGGTCCCTGTGACTTCATGTGGAGTGGCATCGCATGGGCGCCAAACAGATCTTATTCAAAAGAGGCTAAAATTGACCATTGCCATTCGTCTGAACTGGGATTTCCAAAACCAAATAATTTGTATATTGTTAATGCACTTATGGTGGGTAATGAATCGCAATGAATGCCTTTCGTTTTCTTTGATGAAGGAAACTACCCTTTTTCGGACGTAACGGGATACAATAGTTATAGGTCAAATTCATTTTATGAATGCTTACGTGGTTTTAATAAGAACCAGGACTCACCGATGCAGCGACGTGTAGAAGAGTCATGAGAATGCTTGAACCTTGTTAAGAAGATTTTTATCAGGGGTTTTTCATTTAGATTTATCTGGGTTAAATGAGACATTTTGTTAATATATCCAGCCTCTCGTCATTCCCTCACGTTGAAATTACCTTATTTATTCGGTTTTCAGTAATCTATGTATTGTATTGAATGCGGTTTACCTACTCCTACTCTTTCTTTCTTCATCGTATGCTATATAAAATGGTGGAATTTTGAGCCAATGTGGAATGAATCAGCTCCATCGCGAGCTAAGTATTTAAAAAAAATTGTCTTCCACCGGTGTCAGGCATAAGACCTTACTTTAAGAGAGTGGTAATACCACCAGCACGCGGATTCAGAGTCCTCTATATTGCCATATAATAACTACGAAGTTGAGAGTAGTGTTGAGAGAGCAATCTAGAGGACTCTGATTTCAGCGAATTTTTTGTGTGGCATGTTGAATGCTGTGCAACATATGAGCATTTTTCAGAAAAATATTATTAAAAAATCAATTTTTATAGAACTTAAATAAAAAAAATAAAGTGAAATAACTTGTTTTAGTCAATTCAAAACTATAAATTGTTAGCTAGTTGAGTGATAGTGGCATAAGGGAAGAGAGAGAAAGGAAGAAGAAAAGAAATTAACACTAAAAGGATGCAAATAATATTATAAATAAAAAATTAAAAACAACGTTTTTCTCGCCAACTAAAAAGAAGAAAACAAATTTCTCTGTTCATATCTGAGTCTCGATATGAATTGTTACTAAAATGGTGGCATACTATATGGCAATATTTACGACCAAAATGAAAAACGTTGGGCGCATGTAATGTTACATTTAGGGTTTGCAATAAATATGTATTTGGATTATTATCATTTCCAGTTGGGTTTTCCATCGTTATGTAAATTGATAGCATCTGCTACTAATTGATACTATCCACTATTTTCAAGGTTATTTAAAGTTCAGTTCATATTGAATGAGGGGATAATGTTCAGTACTTAACATCTGAATGTATTAGAAATTAGCACCTAATGAATTTATTGATTAATGTTAATATTCAGGAAGTCATCAGTTAATGTTTAATTTTTCAGCAAATATGTATGGATGTGTTATTAACTGACACGCAATGTTTGAAGATTTAATATCTGAGCGTTTTTGATTCTGTTTTAGTTCTCAAAGATCAGTATGCCTATGGTTAACGTTATGTTTAACTAAGGTCGTTTCATTAATGTAATAGTCGTTATTTTATTATATTAGAGTAATAATATCCTGTCCTAGCCTCTCTGCAGTAGATTAACACATTTATAATCTTTTTCATAAGAAATGTACCCTATTTTCTCAATGATTACTGATTGTAATAAATGATAAACCTCATTCTGAAACAAGGAAAAAAATCCGTGCCTGAGAATTCTAAAATTTCGTCTGGCACTTTAAAAAGCAGTCTTCTTCCTAAGAATGTCTATTCATTCTCGAATCCCTCTTTACGCTCAGCAATGCTGTGCTCATTTTTCTGAGATGAAGTGACATTGAAAAGTACTTACCGGGAGCCATTGATGATTTAGCCCCTTTCCTAGGTCATCAATCATATTTTCGATGGGTCTTCCATTTCCGTAATATATCTATTAGCTTTCATAGCGTCTGGAGCTCGGCACCTAACTGCTATAAGTAATTGATTTCCTCTGCAAAATTTCCAACCTTGCGACGTTGCGGATTCAAATCCCAGCCGTTGGCTAATGGTAGTACTTGATTGGTTACAAAAAATTAAACATTCCATAATGTCATTCCTTTGTGTCCTCATCGAAGCCATAAAAAGCCTGTATGTGATGAGTAGGCGGAGTGCGGGCATATAATTTTATCCTCGCTTTCTCCTTTCTCGTAATGGTCGCTTTAACTTCATCGCCCACAAACCATATGTATAAATGATTACTCTGGATAACTCCCACGGCATTAGCTCCTACAGTAGCTGCCAACTATCATCCCAGATTTTTTTCTACTGGACAGTATGTATTATGAGTGAATCGTATTTTCATACACCTACAGTGTGGTCGATTATCGAACATTATAACAGTGAACAAGAGTGAGATGATTGCACATGATAAATTGCTTAGATTCACAGAGCGTGAAAGAGATAAGAGTTTTCAGGTTAGAGGGTATTTTTCCGGGTAATTGCTGCGTATCATTATCTCAGAAAATGGTTAATCCCAAGGATCGCACCGGAATAATACCTGCTGCGCATCGATCGCACTTTCTGATTTGAGGATTTTGTCATACATCGCATTATCCTTTAGTTTAATAACAGGCAGGGTAGGTACTAATGGCAAAGATACACCAACTGCACTAAATACTATTGTTTACGTCCGTATCTTGCACAAGCATATTTTCTTCTATGATTTAGCTGGATTATAATTCCTATATATTGCCACTACTCAGTCTTTTTTAGTTGTCTATTACAGCATTATGTCTACCACTCTCTTATTACCTTTGTAGCATCATTCAATTATTATAAGTTTGCGACTTGCGGCGTGAGTCCAATGGGCTTTCACTTGAAACAATATCTGATGGTATCTCTTTCATTTTGCTTCTTCAGTGTGGCCACATCTTTCGTTCATCTTCTCAATATTTATTTTACCTCGTCTCGTATATCCGTTGGCTGTATCATTAAACATTCGACTAGGTTCTTGTATCATTAAAAAATTATAATTGCATAATTCCTACTAGGAAGTGCAGAGACCAGGTGCTTTGAGCGTTACATAATTATGATTTTGCTTCACATTCACCCGCATTTACTGAATGAAGCGCAGCTTCTGCTATGCGCCGGTTTGTGTTTCTGCCTCGTGATAGGAGACAGAAACAAATAATACAGGCTTTGTATGGCTTTGCTCAGGACAGAAAGCAATGAAATTATGGGTAGTTCAGTTTTTGTTACCATTCAAGTACTACTATTAGCCAGCGGTTGGGGTTTGAATCCGGTATGTCGCAAGGTTGGAGATTTTACGGAAGAAATCAATTGCTTATAGCAGTAAGGTGCCGAATTCTAGACACTATGAAGGCTAATAGATATATTACGGAAATGGAAGACTCGTCGAAAATATGATTGATGACCTAGGAGAAGACCTCAATCACCAATGGCTCACTGTAAAGACTTTTCTATGGCACTTCATCTCAAAAAGATGAGCACAGCAATGATTCAAAGCTGAGCGTAAAGGGGGATTGGAGGAATTGGGATTGGTCCTGATACTACTGAGGAATTAAACCCGAGAAAGAATATGCGTTTATTTTCCTGCAACTTCATTTACTTTTTGATATAAAGCAATGATTGATCAAATATTCTTTGATTGAAAGTTTTATCTGTAAATGCCTGAGGGGGAAAGTGTTGGAAATAATTTACGACTGTCAAAGTGAGTGGAGGGTAATAATCACTTATAACGGTGCTTAGTTTGATTGCGCGCACTCGTCTTCAGAGGAAATACAAACAAGACAAAAATTCCGCAACAGCACCTACGAATAATATTCAAACAGAGAAAACTCACATTAAACGGTCCAAAAACCCTCTCGCTCCGGCCTCTCTGAGTCAAGGAGAAGACGAAATTTCGGAATTCCGATAACATATAGCTCTATGTATTTATTGGATTAACTTTTTCCCTTTTTCCAAATTGTTTTGTAGTTAATTTTAATCTGTAATTTCACCCAGACCATTACTTGAATCACTCACGTAGTGTTGTATTATCCGTGAAGCTGGGTTCACTCATCGAAGCTGACGGATAAGTCATGTTTACACCATACGTAAACACGCACGAGTTAATGTTTGATTGCATGAATAAGAAAATGGACGCCAAAATCCACGGTTTAATCACTCAACTTGTGCGGATGTATGAACAGAAAGTAGAATCTGCTCTAATTAGATTAATATTTTCGTACATGCTAATCTTCGGTCCACAAAAATCGTTCATGCAGTCAGAAATAAACTCGTACGTGTTTAAGTTTCGAGTAATCAGGCATTTATTCTCGTCTCGAACGTAAGGATAGCGATCGTAAAGAACTGCAAAGAAAGCTGGTATTGTTGGTGTCTTGATTCTATCTATCAGCAAAAATGAAGTATTTGAGCGAAGTAGGAGTCGTTGGGAATGGACATATCACAATTAGTTGTTGATGTAATTACACAGGCTACGAATATTTACTTTATTAATCGTTAGGGATCAAGGTTTAAGTAAAACATGGTTAAAAATTCTCGCAAAGAAGAGGAGATGACATTATTGCCCTTCCAAACTGCTTAATCTTTTTAATCTTAAAATGGTGGCTAGATTTTTTACATCCCACCCCACTCACTAGGGTCTAAATCTCAGTGCAGTAGAGACTTTGCAGAGGCTACTTTAGAATGATATCGCTGCGTGAGTGTTGTGCGGAGAAAATTTCTAGGCCAACACTTCAACCGTAGGATGGGACGTTTAACTATGGTCCCATTGGCGCCTTACGTTAAGAGCGTGCTGATGCCAACGCCGGATTTCTCACCATCCTTCCTTCCTTATCTCTCGGCGCAAATGACCCTAGCTTTCAGTCCTCCAAATAACATTATTCTATGCCATCACAATGCGCAGTAGCTATCTTTGGACACTTCTGTGTCGATGGTAGTGGTGAGACGTGATTCCTGAGCCGCTGATGTAGCAGTGCACTATTGTAACGTCGTGCGGCCCGAACCGATGTTGTAGGTCGTATTTTAAAGCGGTTTCCTGCCCTTGGTTTTAGGAACCGAATGATTACACACAAATATTAAAAGTCTTTACCCAAATCTTATTCCCATTTAAAATCCTAACCAATCGATTCAATGAACAAATATTGAGTAATTGATTTGTACCCTTTTAAATAGCCAAAATTTAAGATACTACCAATGTCTCGGGGAGGAGAGGAGCCGCTTGGTTATGGCATATGCTGATATCGAGGGGCTTCGGTAGCACGGGCCGGTGGCTCCCACTGATGGCTAATTTATGAACCACTATGACTGCCTGACCGCTGACGAGTGACTTATCACTCATCCCACTGCGAATCTACCGTGCGGTTATATAGAAAAGATGAAACAAGGGTGTTTATTACAAAGTGGAAGAGGAAGTTTACTCATTTTCAAAATGGAAAAGTACAGCTTTCGAAGCGTAGTTTGACTATTCTGAGACGTCTCACAGCTTCACATTTACACATATTTTGGGAAATGGAATTCTTGCAACATCCGGTTCATTAGAGTAGTTCACTATGAAGTGTAGATCAGACTTTATAACGAGAGACCGGATGAATAAAAGTTGAGCAAATGCTCATGAGCATAAGATTAGAGCATAAGCATTTGCTTTGAGCAAAAGAATTTGCCCCATTTGTCATGGCTTTGGTATCTGCATTCATTCGCCTGCGTGGGAAAATCTCCGACGAAAATTTGCGGCTTTCGTCTCCCGGGTCAAGAAACGCCCAGACGCATATTTTCCTCTTTAGTAGGGAATTGGTTAAGAAACATATATTTAGCCGAACGGATAGGTGTGGGAATTCGTTTTTGCACTACCTTATACTCCAGAGCAAATGATTCAGTTTAAATACCTTTTGCTCAACATTTTTCACTCAGAGCGCTCGCTATAGAACGACTTTCTGTGCTGTGCAACAACTTCCTCGTCTACAAATGGAAGTTTAGCATGTATTTCACAACTTATTTCTGCTATCTATGCTTAACATTAGCCTTTCCGTCATTGCGCGGGTACATAATTATGGGTCGGGCCCTAGAATCAACGCATGATTCTGTTTTTTGTACTTACAAACTGAAGCAAATGCTCCAAATTCCTTGAGCATAAGCATTTGCTCACTTTTATTCATCCGGGCCGATGTTTCTCAACTAATCGATGCAGGAAGGAAACTGGGATCGCAGAAACCCGCTGTACTTGAAAGTGATGTGGGTTGCATATGTCGACAGGTTACGTTCACCCCCATTCCACTCTCCCCTCCAATACCAACCTCCCCTCCGATCGCGTCTCGCCCGTCCAACACCCAAGTCCGCTCCAGCAGTCAGTCACTCTCGCACCTGATTCCCCCGCGGCCACCGCTTCCCCTACCCCTCCTGACGGCCCTCTCCTTTCCACCATCACCTCGTCTTCCCTTCGTTTCCGTGGTCCCGCGGCAGCCACGCGCACCCACTACGGTCCTCTCCTTCTAACTTTCTCCTTGTAGAAGAAGAAGACTTCCCTAAATCTTGTAAAGCAAGAGTGAAGAGAAGAAAGAAGACGAAGATCAAATGTTTATTTAAGAATTTATTTTATTTTAATTTTCTGAAAAGTCTAATTCATGTTTATTTTCCTGATAAGTCTATTTAATTTCATTCTTTTGTCAAAGTGTATTTTTTTATTTTTTGAAAGTTTTGTTAGCTTAAATAATTAAAACGCACCATTCTGTATGAAACTATTGAAAAATTATCAACTAAGGGCTAAAATTGTTAAAGGAACCCTAATTTCTGTATTTGTAATACTTACGGAATAAAGTAAATTGTAAGGGGAGAATGGAATCAGACTGGAACTCAGACTGGACATTGATAACATTCCATTCTCTCTCTTTTTTATAAGTAGATATAACCTTCTTCTGGCATTTGTGGTCCATCCACGGGCTATGATATCGATACTTCGTTCGGCGTCATCGAATTAATCAATTAGGAGAAAGGAATGCTGTTTTCAGCGCTCATAATGCCGTTTTTTCCCTTAATGAGAGTTCATTTCATCATCCCTCCTGATTCTTTGTCAGTTTTTTCACTTACTTTGCTCTTTCACTAAGCAGGAATTCGTTTTGTGAAGATTTTGGCTGTTTTTTTAAATTTGACTGATTCAAAGTCAGCCAAATTCTTCAGCCTCATATTTTTCTAATAGTTTCCGGAGTGCTGGTTTTTTTCTGTATATTCCAATAAATTCCCACTTAGTTTTCCCTATTTTATCTTAGTAACTGTTACGTAGCATTTTTTAAGTTTTTTTTTTTAACCTTAGCTATTACCGTAGTTTTTTCTCATTTCTTCTTTAGGCAAGAGTTCTGAATTTCACTTCTCTTTTTTAGCAAGTGCAGACTACCAATTATTTGCCCTTAATTACCATCCCAGCAGTTATGAACCTCTTGCTCTATTTATGTTATTTCTCGTACCTGTATTCTGATCTTTCCCTAAAAATAAGCCATTCCTTACAACAAAACTGTGCCTGAAAATTTAAGGGAAATGTGAGTGCTCTTCTGATAGTAAATTTTTAAACTCAAAATTCCCGTGCTAACTTCATTATTAATTGTAAAGAAAGTTGATACTTATAATTAAACTTGACTTGGTTATATTTAGGATGAATAACTATTGGCTATCTTAGTGAAAATTAGTAAGAAAATGAATAAATTTTAATATTTATCATGTCCAATTGAATACTTTCGATTAATTAAAAATTTACAAAATGAGTATTTAGAATGAAGAAGTGAGATATCTAAGACGAATAAATTCTCAGAAATTTTTTAATATGCTACTCAATGATTTTTAAAATCAAATCAAAATTGCTAAACTATCTAAAAAAAACCACCCCTTAAATTGAGTTCTAAAGATAGTTATCGTCCTTATCATAGTAACTTTAAAAATATATGAGAGTGGTGAAAATAGGTAACTACCGGAATATGTATCGTTTTGACTTCTGGCGTATAAAGGATTGTCACAAGGGGTTTGGAAATGGTTCTTTTTGAAAAGTTCCTGGTCACACCAGTTTTTTGCGGAAGAGTTGAGCTTATGTTTTTTTGTGATATCTCAATATTCTTGTTCAAATTCATTACCCATTGTTAAATTTGCAGTAATAACTTTATTCTATTTTAAATGTTTTGAACTATCCTGAAAACATCCTAATTGCATCCTACAAATTAGGAATCACAAATGTGCACAACGGATGTCCACAAAAATCCAGTCCATTGATTTTTATGCATGTCCGCCCAAAATTACTCCGGTGTAATTAGAACCCAAGACTTTTAACGAGACGAATGGAGACCCGGCCACGGAGGGAAAATATTAGGTCTGAATGTATCAAAAACTTAGCTTTAAAGGCACAATCCGGTGCTAAGATTTGGAGCTGTGATATGCTGTAAATTTAGCGAGTGTTATTGCCTGCTGTCAGTAAGTCAGAAAGTCTTTGGACTTGGTTTTATTTAGTTACTAAGCATTCATGTACTCTAAACGCATGATAAACAATATTTTCTACCGAATGACCCTACCTGTTCACTATGAACTGATATTTTGAACTGTTATTTTTACTGAACAGGATCAAAGTGAACGGTTCATAAAAATGAACAGTTTAACCCACCTCTACCTACTGAGTGAGACACTACTGGTCTCTGGGTCGAATCCTTGGTGAACTCAGTATTCCCAAATTAAACGCTGGAAGGGTTAGTATTATTATTTGTGTATGTATTATATATGTATGCTTGAGTTATATGCATAAATATTTAGAATTATCTGTGAGTCCGTGTAGCCTTTATGTATTTTTGAATGAAATACAATTTTCATTTTTGAGAACAGCAAAACAGACGACTGGACGACATTTTTTCTTTTTTTATTTATCTCGATTGCTCCCGAAAACAGCACAAAGTGGCTTTTACATCGGGAGTTTAAGCAATCAATAACAGGCGATCACTCACACCCATGTCCTGGAAGGGGAAACCTATCCCGGCGGGATTCGAACCCGCGACCTCCGGTATGCCAAGTTAGGACTTATCCTCGCCGCCACCGAGGCCGACAAAGTGTGTGTTTCTGTGAGTTTCAGTCAAAAGTTTTCGTCTGTGATACATACCAGCTGTCATACTGAATGCGTATGAACAGTGGGAAACTAAATTTTATTTGGCAATTCATCATGTTATAACAGTTCCATCAAATCAGTTCATAACATTCACGAGTATTTTTCCTTCACCAACCCTTCTCGGTACATTTGATTCTTCCCGAGGACGATGAGGAGATAGACGAGGCGATCTTGCAGCCCACGAACTTGCGCTGCCCATCTCGGTCGAAAGAGATGTGGTAAGGAGGCGTTGAGTCTCTCCTCGCCGAGAGACCCGCGGTCGGTGCGGTGGGCGTGCTATGGCGTTGAGCGCGCGGCGACGTAGGTCGAAGAAACGCACCGAGTTTATTCTCTTCCTCTCTTCACTTATGCCTCTCTTCGCTGGATTGGAAGCTCGGAGGCGTATGCTAATGACCGCGCTCCCCTCTATATAGTCTCTGGACTGGGAAATACGTGGAAACGGAGGCGGAATTTATTATCGGCATCATTCGAGTCGATCCAAATAATTATTTATTCGCTGGCGACTTTATCTGGGGGTGTCAATGCGATGGGTTGGTGGGAGTCTAATAGGAACGTTCTGGGAGAACCAAAACACCCGAATATGAGTCGGCTTGACCGGAAAGGGGCTCTCCAAGTCGTCCCACAACTCCGGTTGATTTCCGGTCTCGGATTTACGTGGGTAGACCGTTTTATTTCTTCGAGTGGATCCACTCATTTATTCATTGGTCATTGTTAGGAGTCTTAGAAGATTCTTCTTTTTCTTGCGAGGATTTATTGGTGTCCGTCTCGATCCGACTAGGTATTTTTATTTTCTTTTTCAGGCCTGAATTTATAAGTGGATCCTTAGGGAATCAACTGGTAGCTACTTGGGCTCATTTGGAAGATTTACGATACCTTTCTCCGCAAGTATTACGTCTACGTTATGGTACGATAGCTATTTTCATTCCGATCCATAGCATTAAATCTCAGCTTCTTTAATTTAATGCCTTTATGGTTAACCAAAGAGAACTTAATGGCTTTGGCTAAATGGATTTTTACAGGCAACCGTTTCATGGGCGTCTTCGTAAAATTCCTTAAGCGTAGTACATTTTGAAATTATTTCTATTGCGCTTTTTACCCTCAAACATTTACTAAAACCGTATCCGAATTTGTCGTATGGTGGCATTATCCTTAATTGCAATGATGTCACCACTTCAAGAAACCGTGGTTGGTTTTAATAAATCATGATGTAGAAAAAGGAAATATAAATGATTTATTTAGTTACTAGGGAAATTATCTTTTGATGATCAACCTATTTAATGAACTTTGGCGAAATATTAACTGCCTAAGACTTCACTACTCTGCCAGCTCTTTCTTGGAGGTCTCATGATTTCTACCTACTCTATTGATGAAAAGATGTGTATCGCCATTTTGTATGCTGAGTTGCGGTTGAAACGTTTTCAACAGAGGTTAAAGGAATTGCCCGTAAGAGAGATTCAATTTCCCATCTGTATTTTTAGCGTTATGTGTAGACTTGATGTTGAAGTTAATGAATTAATAAATTAATAATTTAAATTAAAAGAAATAAGTAAAAGGGTTTATCGAGGGTCAACAGTTGTCGATTAGTTACAGGAAAAGATCAATCAGTCAAAGAGACAACAACTTGTATAATTTGAGATTAATAAGATCATTATTTACATTACTACTGTGCCTAATAGTTATTTATGGACCAAAAGAAGAATTAATTCCAATATTTGAATAGTTTGAAACTTTGTATCAAAGAATTTCTCCTTACCTTCGAATTGAATCGTATTATGATTTGATAGAGCTTGATTCTAGGCGTTTATTAAGCCTTAAGATAAAAATATTTCGTATTCATGTTGTCGCAGCAGTGGCACATACACGCGGAAAACGCAGTCCTACACTATCGTCTTCTAACCATTTTCCTGGGAAGTATCTCTGCATTTTTTCATCGATACAGTCACCGAGTTCTCCCAGCATTATTCGGTAGCACATGACACGAAGCGCTTACGTGATGGTGTTTTGAGGTACCTCACAGGCCTCTGGGGAAATAATTCTATTTCATTTTTCAAAGGGCCTCATTTCTCACCCTCGGATTCCTTACCCTGGGGCCCTTCTTTGAGGAAAAGCTTCATTTTCTGTCGGATGTCGTGACCGGCCGTCCGGCGGAATAGCACGGTAGGCAAGCGGCCGTGAGAGAAATGGAAGCGTATCTAATAAAACCTGCCTCCCGGATTTCGTTTTTACTGCCGAAGTGCTCCCGGCTGTTAAAACTTGTATCATTCGAGGATGAATAATTTGAATCTCCTCGGGAGTGAATCGGAATATTTTGTATTATCAGGTGCTCAAAAGGGGTTTAATGATTTTCTCTGCTTTTCACGCCATTGAATGCCGAGAAATTTACATTCGATTTCCACCGCTGTGACCATATATTGTGGCTCAAGTTTGGAATTGTTGATGCACACAAGTGGAAACAGAAACACCCCCGAGGAAATACGACTGATTTCGAGATCTCCCGAAATGAATTCGGAACTTAATGGCAGGATAGATCAGTTTCGAATTCCATTTCGATTCTAGGCCGTATTTAAGTCTAGCGCTTTATAATCGATGCAAACTTGCCTACGTTTTCTTTTGGAACGCCCCCTCTCTGCGTGGTCCTACAATTTAGATAATTTTTGATTGGAAGTCTCTTGTGATCAGTTTCAGTTTTGATGAGATGTTGCTCGGAATCGTGAGATAAAGGATTTATTTTGATGCATGGAATTTGACATGGATGCTCTCATTTATTATTTAAATCGAATCTCCGATAAAATAGGTATTTTGGAAGGATTGGGAGTCGTTTTTGTCCAGAGCTTAAAGTTAAAGGATTGACAGGTGTTCCAGAAAAACCTATCAGAGTGAGCTATTATAGGGTGGTTTCCTTTTATTTTTTTATTGCCTAAATCGAAAGATTATTACTCCTGGAGTACGCATTTCACACTTTTAGATTTTAAATGACGATATCTATTTTTCGCGATTAAATGAAAAGTGAAAAATTTCAAGCGCGCGAAAACGGGACGGCTAAGTATGAATGCCGGGAAAAGCCCGTGTGACGCCATTCTGGTTCCCGCTGCCGCAAAGTGAGGTGACCTTGGGGCGAGGACATGTGCGCCGATAGGCGCAGGCTGCTGATGCAAGCTGCTAGCAGGTAGCAGAGTACCCTGCTAGCAGGTAGCGCTTGGCTTAATTATGGATTGTTAATACCTTATCAAACGAAGGAAACTTTCTGACCATACGCAGTTTTAATAGGTGATTATTAAGGCATGTTTCCCTGAGCTCTGGGTCTCATGCATGTATTAGTAATCTCAGACGATGTATAACTCCTATCTACTCGTTTAGCAGCTGGGTCCCTGTGACGTCTCGTAGAGTGGCATCGCATGGGCGCCAATCTGGCCTTTTTCAAATGCGGTTAAAATTGACCATTGCCATTCGCCTAAACTGAGATTTCCAAATAATTAGTATATTATGAATACACTAATGGTGGGTAACGAATCGCAATGAATGCCTTTCGTTTTCTTTTATGAAGGAAACTATTCTATTGCCAACACTGCAGTATGTCTCAAAGCGTAGGCTGTGATGTAATTTGTTCATTTATGCTACCATAAATCAATGATTTAGGAATCTTTTGATGCATAAGTATTGATTGAGTAAAGGTTACTTTGAAGTGTAAGTTTCTCTGGCTATTACGAGTTCTTTTTGCCGCACACAGCCTGTTATTTTTCCTAAATCACAACGCTTAGTGGCACAATGCTGGTCATTTTTATTACACGATATTTTCAATATATTTTTATTTGTACGCTTATTCAACAGTAACTTAAAGTTTATTTACTGACATCTTTCGATAAAGTATATAATATCGGTTTTTTACTTCGCCCGACGTCTTCAGATTTCTTTCCTCAAAGTCCCTTTGTGCTATCCTGTATCCTCTTGCATTCTTGCACCCTGATTGCGTTGTGCACCCCCTCGTTCTTGATATTCTTTGGTACTCCTCTTTTTCTTTTCGGTTTCTCCTACAAGTTGTTCCTTTTTTACCCGCGTTCATTCTTTTCTCATGTTCCCATCATTTTGACTGCCTTATGATTCTTTGATTAAAAAATTTCACCAAGTTTGGCAAATTTCCATTTCCATACATAGATATCTAAATAATTCCTAATATTCTGGAATGGAAAAACAAACTCGAGCATTCAAATCACCAATTTAGCTTACTTTTTCATTGGAGAGGTGTCTGGGATTTGGCTTGATGGAATAGCGATTCTACTGATGCCAGGTCAACTCGTAGATCACTAAGCTACGGAAGGTGTTAACTAGGTGCGTTGCTTAGCACTCTGTATAAAGAGTGGTTCAAACAGATCTCCATTTTCGGCGCCCTTCGACGGAATGAAAAAATTAACTCAGTCCAGCGAGCGTCAACCGAACATTCCCCTTTCATCGCATGCAATTGAACCGCGCGCCTTATCTCATTTTGCAACTGCCTTTTCACTTCAATTCCCCCGCAACCGTCCCGCAGCCTACTCGCGCGGTGGTGGCCTACTCATTCGCCGACATCTGACGCCTACCACAGACGCCCATGGCTCTGTCTAACCCACCTCCTACTCTAATTCACCGCCTATATCCTCGCGCTGCCCTTATATATATTGGTTAGCCGTGAAATCAAATACATATTATAATCCTCCATGAACTGTAGAAAAAAATGTGGCCTTATGCCAACTGTAGTGGTCTAAAATTCACATGTTTATTTGTTTAAAGAAAATTATTTAAAATACTTGAAGATTTGTATCAAGGGCACTGCATAGAGTAGGTCCTATTCCATCCCATAGAAGACTGATTTCTGTTTCCACTTCGGTCGCATTTTAATCGGTTTTCTATTGTGTCCACAGTGCGGCGATAAGTGCAATGCGATCCACTTTTTTCCAATACTTAGCATTATGGTGTTTGTAATTGCAAGGAATGGCATTGAAAGGTTATGGATTTGATATATCACATTATTATGTTGGCAAATGTCTGTTAATATCCCTAATTTCCCCGTAGAATTCGGATCAATTTGTCCGTCAGCGACACGATTGGCGACTTTTGTAAACCTATTTAAATGCGCGGTGGTTGACATCATATTTAGAGACCGACTTGAGGATCCCCTGTTGTAATATTCGTGATTTGTATCTAGAATCTCCCAGAATTTCCTCGAACTGTAGAAAAACTGTGGCCGTATACCAACTGTAGTGACATAAAATTCTCATGTTAATAAGCTAAAAAAAAAATATTTGACATAATTGGAGATTTATATCGAGAATTCGTTTAAAATATGGGAATAAATTACACTTTTCTGCGTTCCATGTTCAACTCATGGGAAAACATTTTATGCCAAGGAAACAGCGCTGTAGTTGGATAATCTGAATTATAAGTTCTCGTTAAAAATATAATTGCCGATATATATCTGAAAAGTTCGGTCTTAAATTTTCTTCCTATAAATGAGATGTTGCGGCAGTCACATTCTATTAAAAAACGGCTGGGTTTGAGATGAGTTTGACATCTAAACTGTTTTCTAGTTTGATAAAACTTCGTGATGGGGGACCTGAACTTAATGGAGGTGAATTCTCCGCCGGGGATACGAAGTAAATACTACTTTTCACTGAAGTCGGAAAATATTCACTTCACGTTGTGTATACATACTGTGCTAGGAAATGTTTCAAAATTTTAATTCTATTTCACATTCAGCCCAAACCTTGCCTTAATGTTTATGGTCTATTGAAAAATACTGTGCGAATAAAAGTAATTCTGTAATATTTCTGTTCCATTTCTAGGAAATTCACCTTTTATTTCATGTATTCACCTTTCTTATTATAAAACAATTTTGTATTTTCAAATTTTTAGATTCAAAATTTATTTACTTAGATGGCTCTATTTCATAAGTTGAACGGTGTGAAATATTGAATAGCTATTCTCATTATTTATTAAGTTAAATATTGAAAAATATTTTCATTTCTACCTCCCATCAGGGTCACCTGTCAAAAGCTAACTGCGCGAGCTACCCCTAAGTTTAAATGTTAAAAAGAGGGATTATTGGCGTATGAGGTTGCGACGAAGATTGAAATGGCAAAATCCGAGATTAAATTATACTCCTGATGGGTCAGATAGGCCACTTGCAACGATAACCTCTATTAATCTGTTTATTTCGATTGGAAATTTTATTACTATCTCCTTTAGTGCTCATGAAGGAAAACTATGCCGTGATGCCTGATGCCGTGTAAGCCACCACCAGGGTGAGTGGCACATGGTGATTCCACACTGGGCATGAGGCACTCATCCTAGCCTTTATTAGACACGCGCTCGCTTGTCGGACCCAGGCCAAGCACATAGGACAGCGAAATACGGTCAGACCAGAAGCTAGGAGAGTACAGGAGACGAACATGCTACTACGCAAATAAAACTAGTATTAAGTAATAGAAAACGTAAAATTAGCGTAATAAGCGAATCAAAGTATCAAGTATGAAATCGTTGCAGGCTTGATTTTTTGGAAGTTTGCTATATCTATGATAAAACACAAATGGTAATTTCCACACTATTTAATTCAAAACTCAACGACCGACCATGGCTTAAACACTTTGGCCTTGAAAATGACACAAAGTGTTGAAACGACGATCGGTCGTTGAGTGCTGAATTAAATAGTGTGGAAATAACCATTTGTGTTTTATCATGGACAAAGTATGAAGGTTTTAATAAAATATATTTTTAAATTTAATTGAAGAAGCAGATGCTTTGTGAGGATCCATTGTAAGAATAAAGAATAGTACTTTGCACTTTTCCACATAAAAATTTATTTTAACAGAGTCGGCATGTTTCACTGCACTGCAGCATTATCAATCTACGGAAAATCGTAGAAATTTCCTTTCTCGTAGGAAATTTTTTCCTTTCTGTAGAAACATTTAATTATGGTTTCGCTAGTAGTAGGACCCGCCCGCCTCTGTGACGGTGCGGGATTCCTCCTCATTATCCTTCCAATCATATCCTACCCAAGAGGCGTTGTCGGGCTCCTGTCGCGGCGGCGCCTCCTTCCTTTTCCCTACCTTGTCCTCCCCCTTCTGTGGTGCTGAGGTGAAAAGCTAGCGATTACAGACCTCGGCCCAGAAGCGTATCCCCGCGAGCCCGCCGTGGAGTCTCGTTTCCGCTGCAAGAATAAAGAATAGTACTTTGCACTTTTCCACATTAAAAGTTTATTTTAACAGAGTCGACACGTTTCACTGCACTGCAGCATTATCAAGACTAACCAAAAAAAGTTAACCATTACTGAATAAATGGGCACTTGCGCTCTCACAAAAAATAGAAGTTTGGAGTCGAAGTTAGGAAAGAAGGAGAAAGTATCCTATCCTAATTTTTAACGGTATCCTTACTCTTCCCCTCCCTTTAAAATAAGGATAGGACAATTATAATTTTCTCTTTCCACCCCACCTTCCACTCCTAACTTCTCTTATTTTTACTATTTAATTTATTATTATTATTATTATTATTATCATAACGTATTGCTTCAAGTAGGCAATTACTAGGTGACAGGAATAGGGTAGTTTCCTTCATCAAAGAAAACAAAAGGCAATAATTGCGATTCGTTACCCACCATTAGTGTATTCATAATATACAAATTATTTCGTTTTATAAATGCCGGTTTAGACGAATGGCAATGGTCCATTTTTATCCTCATTTGAAAAGGGCCAGATTGGCGCCCATGCGATGCCACTCCACGTGACGTCACAGGGACCTAGTTTCTATAGGAGAAGATAGGAGTTATACATCGTCTGAGGTTACCAATGCATGCATGAGGCGCAGAGCTCAGGGAAACATGTCTTAATAATCACTTATTAAAACTGGCTAAGGTCGGAAAGTTTTCCTCATTTGATAAGGTATTAATAATCCTTATTTAAGCCAAGCGCTACCAGGCGGCAGGGCACTAGGCTACCCGCTGGCAGCCTGCGACGTATCAGCGCTAAGCCTCGCCTCAAGGTCACCTCACCGGGCGGAGGGGGAACCAGAAATACGACGTACGGAGAGATTTCCCATCATTCCTACTAACGCGTCGCGTTTTCGCGCGCTTGAAAATTTTCACTTTTCATTTAATCGCGAAAAATAGATATTATCATTTAAAAATCTAAAAGTGTGAAATACGTACTCCAGGAGTAATAATCTTTCGATTAAGGCAATAAAAAAATAATAGGAAACCACCCTATTGATTTGCATACATGAATAACAAATTTACGAATCTAACAACTAAATTAGAAACAGAAAAGATTGTTATAGCAAAAAAAATATAATAATTCATTAATTCTTATCATACAACTAACAATTGAACTATGGCCCCAATAACCCAATTCCAAACATTCCATGAATACAATAAATCTAATATCGTACAACTGGCAAGTGAACCTTGACATTATTAACCCCATTTCACACCCTCCCTAATAAACCACTATGTAATTAACCAATAAATGATGAACACTTATTCCTAAAAATTTTCGCTTTTTTGGGGAAGATCTTAAAAATAACTTCAGGTAGGTAGTTCCACTCCTTTATTCCTCTAGTAGGAAGGATTCTTTTTCAAAATGTCTGTTTCTGTTTTTTTAACTTAATGTGAGTGTACAAGTGTCTATTTATTCTGGAATGGTTAACTTTTTTTGGTTAGTCTTGATAATGTCGCAGTGCGGTGAAACATGTCGACTCTGTTAAAATAATTTTTTTATGTGGAAAAATGCAAAGTACTTTCGTTATTCTTAAATATATTTTTTTATATCCCTTGATAACTTCTCTCATTTCTCATGGTTATACTGAGGTTGGTTTTTCAATATTTGACTAGGCTTTGCGCAGCCGTCTCGAGCCCTCTTTTTCATATTTACCCCGAGAGCCACGCGTGGACGTGGCGGGCGGAGGCGATGGGTTGTCCGTGGGGAGTGACCGTGGCGATCGGAGTGGGACGGGAAATGACATTTGCCCGCGTGCGTCACCCAGTCGAGATGGGCTGCAAAGAGCGGGGATTCCGCTGACATTCTCTGCCCCGCCCACCACCCTGCCAAACGTCTTCCGACGCACCTGCTTGCCCTCCCATTCCCCAACGACGCATTAGACCACGTCATGCCGGTCACTAGCAAAAGGGGGCGTGCCCGTGGGAATGTCGATCACGTGGGTCGATTCCTACTCTATTCTCCGCATTTTGTTAGTATTACCTCACTGTTAGCAGCCTCATGGCCACAGAAGACATGAACCATGTATAAGGATTACCATGGTTCTCTCCCACTATGTATTCCACCGCAATAGTTAATGGGATATGTATGTAGGAATTTGAGTGGAGGGAATTTTTCATAAATCCCTGTTTACGATTGGCTTTCCCGCATAGTTAACGTATACGTGTTTAACGTGCGTGCATAAGATTTAAAAAGGCGGTTGCGAAAACATGAATAGGTCGAGCGGTTCAACTATTTGGGCAGTACATTCGAGAAAAACAGACTAAGCAATCTGTAAGCTGCAGCAAAGACAGCAAGAAAAGCATAGTTTAGCAAGGGAAATGTTCATGAATGGGAGAGAGATGATGAGAGTGTCATTACGTAAGAGCTTAAAGAAACGGGCTGTGAAAAGGTTGCTTGGCTGGAGTGGACACCAATTGAAAAAAAATTTACTTTTCTTCGTTATTAAGGAACAAAATGGCCAAATTTGTAAAGACCAACACGAGGTATTTTCGGTGGTATGAAAATAAATTTAAAAATAGTAAAAAATAAATTATGCGTTATGGCTGATAGGTCCATAAATTCCACTTGTTGCTGAATTTTTCTTCAAGGTCCTCATCACAGAAAAATATTACGTTCGTTATGTTACATGCATTCGCATTTACCGCGTTCTTTATTTCATCTGATACAGATTTAATAGACGAAGCTCTTCCGGGCAGAAGATCAGGCGAGTGAATTGGCGATGGCAACCGCCCTGCAAACTAGCGTTTCAAGGCTAGTACCAACCGACCTTGATTTCCATTATTTTTAAATAAAATACATTTAAAATTTATTTTGTTCGCCTTTCCGTCGTAAAAAGTATTTTGCACATTACATAGGATGAGTATGCTATCATTCTGTTATATGCTATTGCCAGTGGTTCACCAGTAAACATTCGTTCCATTTAAATAAAATGAATTGATTAAATGAAAAAAATAAGGCGAAGAAATATTTAAATAAATACTTATTATTAAGTTTTAAACTATTTTTAAGCAGGAAATATCACGCTATCATTTATTTGTGAATATTGAATAATTATTACCTCTATTATTTCATGGATTTGATTATGTTTGGAGCGCGTTATTCCTGTTGAAGGTGTTACTCTAGACTCAGCTCACTAGAGGATGCACTTATAATTAACATTGATGTCGTTTGTGAAACTTCTGTTTATTCAATTTCAGATGTTCATTAGAGATAATTATCCCGCGCTTCATTGTAACGCAGAGTCTACATAGCGCGTCATAAATATAAGAAACTTTATTATTACTGGGGAATGAATATCCAAAAATGAAATAAATACTACGAATATCATGGTCATCTTGTGCCCTGTGTCGTATAAGTTTTACTTGAGAGCAAGTGAGTATTAATGGACAGCATGTAGAATGATGGGAAAGATAGAAACACATCCTTGAATATTAGTTCGGTGAGTAACACGCCATTTTTATGAGAAGAAAAAGGAAAGCATCATCGCTCTGAACACGAAATCGTAATGAAAATGCAGATGGTCTAATGAAATGTTTTCCCCCTTAACAAGAAGCATAACACCAATTTAAAAAAATGGAATCTAATTGAGTTCTAGGTTCTAAAAAAATGCTTAGCCTTTTCCATTCTCCTGAGAGTTGGAAATGTTTTTTTTCTATCATTGGACTCATGGGAACTCATATTCATTGGGCAGGAATAGGTAGTCTGGCTACTTGGAGTCATGGAAACGCATAATTCAACCCCTTCGTGTCGGCATGGGTTGAAAAAAGAAACGACCCCAAGGGTATCCATTCTGTCAGGGATGTCGATTTCCTATGAACGTCCACCCCCTCCTTTCCCAAAACGGTAGGAGATAGTTGAATGGGAGGAATATAAATTCAAAGGTGGCGGCGGTGCGCAATAAAAAAATGTATCGTAGAAGGGTATAAGTTTCCATCTCGCCCACGTAAAGAGAAAACCCTACCTACAGACCGATGTATCGATTCAATTTTATTTTGGTCGCCGGCGGACGCGGATGTAAAAAAAATACGAAACCCACCACCTTAACCTTAACTGATGAAAAAAACCATTAAAACCCCCAGGGAAATTCTGAGGAAAAAATATAATTCATCCCGCGAGTGTAAATTGCGTGACAAAGGGTATAAAACGCATTAGCATTTGAAGAATTTTGGAAGGTTTTTTTCGGGAGGATCCAGTTAAGAAAAAACCGCAGCCCGAATATTATCTTGGAACGGAGGGAAAATTTCGGTAGTCCAACAGAGGGGGCGTGGTCGGAGTGGCCCTGTGCTGACCCCTCAGGGCCGGCTAACACACCCTGGGAGTCACTATAGCTCTAGGGAGAATAGGTGGCCGGGCCGATTGGAAAACGTTGGGAAGGCGGAAGGATCATTCGGCGTAATGGGGTGAGAACGGGAGCAGGGAGGAGTGGATTCGGGCGAAAAGATCCCGCCAACAGTAAGAACCTGGATAGTAGAAGGCGGTAGCGGTTGAATTCAGAGGTGGAGTGCTATAGATCCCTGGTATCATGTCAGTATGCTGCTATTTCGTAACCAACATCTCGCAAACAAACAGTTCGTAACCACTACATCTCGTAACTACGACAATTGGTAAATAGACAATTCGTAACTGACTATTCCGTAAATGGACAGTTTGTAACCACGACATCTCTTATCCGCGACAATTGGTGACCAGATAGTTCACGTGACAGACTATTTCATTATTAGACAGTTCGTAACCCCGACAATTGGTAATCAGGCAATTCGATACTGACTATTTCGTTAATGGACTGCTCTTAACCACGACATCTCGTACCCGCAACAATTGGTGACTAGACAATTCGTAACTGACTATTTCGTAAACCGAGAGTTCGTACAAATATCATGAACATGCCCACTGACTACGATATCGATGGCTGTCATCGGAAAACCAAATGCTTAGTTAATATTTCTTTTAAAGTCGAAGGAGAAATTGTCTACATGAAAAGCTGAACCCACCGTGACACATGCAAATGATGGTCGAAAGTTGAAATGCGTGCAAGAAGCCGGAAATTAATATTCTGAAGTTATCGGTCAGAAACAAGGGTATAAACGAGTGGAATGAGGCATCTGAAGAAACATCATGGCTCTCCCCGCAAGAGATAAATTTAAGAAAAAGGTTGATGTTCCTCGATCATACGGTTCCTTTAAAAGTGTGGTAAGTGGTTGATATCCACTTTTTTGGTATAATTTCATAATAAATGATTGGGTAACTACTTTTCCCCAGTAAATCAATGTACTTGAAGATTATTACTGCGTAGCCACAGGACGGATGTATGTCCGCTACTGTCAATTGTCGTAGTTCCTAGATTGGCAAATACAGTTCCTAGACTTTGAATTATATTGCTTGTTAATGGATAGACATTGCCATGAAAAGTCGATTTCCGAGAGTCGGCTATCGCATTAACATTTCATTATGAAAACGTGAGAAAACTCGAAAACGTCCATAGGAGTAGAAGGGCAGATGTTCAAGCGAATGCTTTAGGTGTTATTCTACGTATAGAAACTATGAACAGCACACGATTTGCATTGCGCAGCTCCATAATTTCTCCTTTCCGGCACAAAAATCGGTAAGCATCCCCTACTGAATATCTCAAGATCGAACCCACGAATCGAAACGTTATACTCGCCAGGTAGAAAAAAAATATGAGAGCATATATCTCTCAACAGGCGCCAGAATTTTCAATCATTTTAAATTCCATCCCCGGACTCTATGAATCTTTCAGGAGTAACGCGTTTGAGGGCCGGAATACGACGGAAAGGGAGGGAGGATTTATGGCACGACGGGGAGGAGAACGGATAGGAAACTAATGTTGAGAAGCGAGGACAGGGATGGAAATCATTGGCTTCTCGTAAGGGCCAAGCTCCACGGAGGATATCACCGCCCTGAGGGCCGCCACCACGGACAAACCACTACTGCTCCCAAAAGTCTCCTTCTCTGATTTATAGATAGGCTTAATCGGGAGCTACCTCCGGAACCCTTCAGCGGTGGCCGATGAACAGGAGTTTGGTGGACGGGTAAGGATGGTAGCTGAGAAGTGGGATGAGTCGGAGTCCGCTAAGTGGTCCCCGGGGAGGCTTCGGAGCGGCAAATTAGCGGGAGGAGAGAGACAGCCACGCCCCGAGGGCGTCGGAAGGCGTACGACACGGGAGATTTTTATGTTGATTGTATTCGGATGTGGAAATGAGCGGGGCGGGGGCTTTTCCCTCCATTCGCCTCTCGGCTCGGCCTTCCCCCATCTTCCCTCGGGGAACCAGCTTATTTCGACCACGGGGGTGAGTGAGGCTTTTGCACCGTAATAGCTGCACTGCTCTAGCACATGCCGCAATTTCTTTACAATGGGACTGTATAGAGGAGGCCCAAATCCATCCCATAGAAGTCGAATTTCTGCTGCCACTTCGGACGTATTTTAATCGACTTTCGAGAATGTCCGCAGCGCGGTTATGAATGCGATGCGATCCACTTTTTCCAATACTTTGAAGTATGGTCTATGTCTTTGCAAAGTATGAAGTTTGAAGTATGGTCTATGTCTACGTCTTTGTATGGCCTATGTCTTACTTTGGTCTATGCAAAAGCGAGGACTGTCATTGAAGGTATATGAATGTGATAAATCACATCATCATGAATGTAAATTTCGGTTGATACCCCTAATTAAATTTTATTTCCCCGCGAAACTCGGATCAGTTTGTCCATCAGCGACGCGGGTGGCGACTTTTGGAAACCCATTTAAATGCGCAGCGGGTGACAAGACATTTAGAGGCGTACTTGAGGATCCTCTTTTGTAGTATTCGTGGTTCTTTACTTAAATCAAAACGCCGCACAGTGGTCCGAAATTGGAAAAATCCGAACAAAAGTCCAAAATGGCTTTTTTTAGATAGGGACTTAAAACTTAGCGTAAATACTCATAAATGATTGCTGATTGTGGATTTGTATTCCATTTTACTTATCGTTGATCCGTTGCTGAGATACAGTAGCTCAAATATGACCATTTTTTAAATAATCAGGTGGTGTTGCGGTGTTATAATTTTTATGGAATAAAAAACACAATATTCCTTTGAACAGATTATTTGGCTGTATGGTCTATGAGTTTTAAAGATTTTGGTTCAAATCTTCATGGTTTCACAATAGAAAATGGCGTACCCATTTTTCGCGTGGAATTCAAATTCCATAATAAAGTAGACATAATTTTTCGTTTTCGAAATACGTTACTCGGGAAATTTACATAACAGTATGAGGTCAAGGTTATTGACAATACTGCGAAGACATCTTAGAAAAAAGTTTGCGACCAAAGAAATGATAGCGATTTTTTAATCGCGCGTCAAGTCTGTGCTACGCGACGCGGGACCCTGAGGCTCGGTAACTGCGGTCAATTTATCAAGTTTTATTTTTTAGAATTAATCCCTTAAAATCGTAATTTGAAGCATGGAGCATAGACATTATTGACTTAAAATACTATTACCAGGATAATCGATCGATCGATTTGACCATTTAACGCATTAATCTAATAAAAATGGTAAGGATTAGATTTTTATCCTAACCATTCTACGGACAAGAAGTATACTTCGGATATTGAAGTATTGTTAAGAGATTAAGTCGGCATGTGAATGAGAGAGAGGAATGAACAGTTTCTGGGATTATTTCACTCGTTTAAGCTGCTGCTGAAGAAATAAATTATGAATCACCTCGTGCTACACATACATACATTTGGTGGCTTGCACGGTACCTCGTATATGTAGACACAGTTTACCATTGTGGTGATTCGTCTCAACACCAAGATGGGCCTTTAAAGTCACACTTTTTACTTATCTTCCGAAAGGTAAATTACAATAGCAGTTTAACTTAGAAAATATATTGTCTTATAGCCATTCTTTAAGCCGAAGATTTTCGCTCATTTAAGACGCCACCTATATTTTCAGAAAATAATTCAGTTGAAGTCAACGAATTACTTTCGCTCAGCAATTTACGTAGTTTGGGACGAATTTATAACCGCTTCAGCTAACGTATTTGGAACTTGGTTGCGTCATAAATTTATTGAGAGTTAACTATGGAATTAATTTTGTGAAGATCTAATGCTCAATTTTTAAATTGGTTGCTTTATCATTTCGTATTTTTATCGTAATATGCCAAAGCGGCAATTTTGCGACTTTATAGTTAACAGAAACGCCCTTGAATACAATCTGAAAGGTTGTTGGTCCCAGCATGGGCCACTGACGATTAAGTGTTTACACACCTAAGGAGATCATTGACGGCATGATTTTGAGGTAGTAGTCTTGCATTGCTTGGCTGCGGGTCTAGTTCTAGCTCCATCTGACTCCTCATGAACAAATTTTGATGCTTGGACCTTTATTTTGTCCAATCATTGCATTCACTGATAGCATGATTAAAACAAAAACTTCAGGGTATGGATTAATAATGGATTAGCGTAGAAACCGCTAAAGACGCACGGTTAGGCTACGGTCTAGGTTTTGATTTTTCAGGGAACTAAAAACATAAATCTTCCAGTGTGATATGGACAGATGGTCATAATTTATTTAAGTACCCCATTGGTTAACGTAGATTTACATGGTGCGTTAAGCAGGTTAGCTCAACTTGCTCTGGTTCTACCTCTCTTTTCAATTCAAAATAATGGTAATATATCTGCTCTATCAGTGGGAACGAAACCCTTAGGGCGGGCTCGCGGGATACACTCCTGGAGCAGGGACTATAAGCGATCAGCTTTTCTCCTCTGCCACCAGAAGGGGAAGGACGGGAAGGAACAAGGAAAGGAGGCGCCGCCGCGATGAGAGCCCGACGACGCCTCCAGGGGAAGGACGGGGAAGAAAGGGAGGGGACGAGGAGTCCTGCACCGTCACAAGGCGGGCAGGTCCTACCATCAGCGAAACCAAGCTTACGCAATTAATATGCTACCAATTTTAGTAGATTTTCCTATGAGGAAGAAAAATCTATCGATCAAATCGGTAGATATCTGTTCTATCAATAAATTTTATTATCTTCCTTTCCTTGCTTACCTAACATTCTTCCTTCTGCCACGAACTTCAAATTCCCCTCCCCGCTCACTGTGCCATCCATCCAATCCTCTCTCCTCCACATCTTGTCTTGTAGTTTCCTCTCCTCGCCCACCATGCGCAGCATTTAATCGCTTCTCTTCCTCTCGGTCTACTTTCTCTTCACCTTCTCCATACACACATCTTGAAGGCTTCCTGTCTTTTCTCGTCCTTTTATCCTAAGTCTTCATGTTTCCGCACCGTATAGCGCTACACTCCAGATCATCCTCTTCTCTGGTCATTTCCTTGATCTCTAGCGCAATGATCTAATATTTCGCTCTTTCCTATTCACGTATGCCTCCTTTTCTAATTCAATTCTCTTGCTGTTAATTTTATGTGGTGCTTGTTGTTATGAAAAGTGATACCCCGGCGTATTAGGGTCTTTAAAATTTGATGCTGGATCTCGTTATTCAAGCCTTCCAACCGCACAGAGAATATTACTCCGAAGGAGAGTCAATCCATTTAATCTTCTTGGAATACACCTACGGGGAAATTTTCCACTTCGCTTTTCACCTTGTTATCTCGAGGATTCGCGATGATGGTTTTTTTGTTTTTAAACCGTCTACGAAGTGGAAACGTTTCTGAAAACTTGGACCACCTTAGGGAATACCAGCTTATCCTCTTTGGTAGAAAATACATTTTGAATGAAGCACTTGAAAATGACAAAGGTTTATTATATTTCGTGTCCATCTAGTTAAAATTCCACTGGAAAATTGCCTCTGATATGGGTTTCGCCGGAGGATGGGGACGTTATTTGAAGCAAAGGTTTCATGTGCCTGGAAAAATCCCAGATATTAAGGCGTGAAAAATAAATGAATCTCCACAATAGCCGCATCATCTGCACTATAATTTTTCCCATGTTTTTATCAATATACTCTCGAGGCGTGAAAATATGACATCTAATCAGTTCAACCTGGAAGGCATCCAAGATTAAAATTCCGTCCGTGAAATCCAATTTTTTTCCATCTCTGAACATTAAATTAAGTATCTTTCAGGGTATAAAATTGATGGATTTTTTGCCAACAAATTTGAAAATCTGCTCGCCACATCGAAAACCTTTTTAATTTTTTGCAACCACCTGCTCAGTAATGAAGTAAAGATATATCAGAAGTACCAAACGCAATAGCTACCTGTGGCAATGTTTAAGAGTTAATGGATTTTTGTAGTGCTATATACCTATGTATTTGGTTATTTGCCTCAAGACTTCCTTAATGAGTATTTGGCTATTTTTGTCATAGCATGAATGTGGAAGTGGTATTTGGAATGTTTTGATGGTGTGCGTAACATTTTTATGACCGTGTGATGTTCTTGTGGGAATCCACAGGTATGCAGGTGAATTAATCACCCCTTGCCAAACACCCTGGAGGTGGCTCGCATGGTAGTATGTAGATGTAGACAATCACGCGCCATCAGACTAGAAACTTGGAAAGAGGCATATGTGTTCAAGCGTATTGGTCGAAGAAATGGCGAGGGATCGTGAATACCTGCTATTCGTGAGTGTATGCGTAGCTGCAGGGGTCTATTCGTGGTATGTGGGTAGGGCGGACAACTGGGCCGCGTCCAGCCGAGTCCTTGATTGCACCCCCTCCTCGCCTTTTATTATTCCGAGTGTGGGCCCCAAACAGGTGGCGACGGCTCATCCCCAAGGGCCTACCCCACCTCCCTGGAGAGATCCGCTTCACCCCTCGCGATGATTATCCCGCGCCCCGGCCGCGGTCTCCTTCTCCGTGTCTTCCCGCCATTCGGAGGGAGACATGCTAATCGTCGCAAGACGCAACCCACGGTCCCGCGGGCCCTTCCTCTTGAGGCGACTGCCTTTGATTTCCGCTCTTCGCATGCCCCGTTCGGATTACGATTGTTCGAGCGATCGTCCTAACGATAGTTGGCAGAACTAGTGGTGTGAACGCATGTCCGGACAATAGTACACGTAGTTCCGAACGTTGCCACTTTATGATGGCTAGGCGCTGCGAAACCGGAAGAGGAAGCGACAAGAGAAAGACGAAAAGTTTGAGAAGCTTCCTTCGCTCCTTTTTTTGCATGGAGTTGTCCCAGCAGCACAGGTTTCACCATCGTGGTGTGAATGCACCATAGTTCCAACGATCGCTGGAACAATCATAATCTGAACGAGGCACTACTTGCTGGCTAGCCTCGCCTATTTTATAACGTTTTTAAAAACTCGCTTGGTCGTTTGTCTTCTCATCCGGGTTAAATCTTGTAACTCAATTTTAACTTAAATTCCGAATATCTATCAAGGTGAAATTTTCAGGATAACTCAGAACCAGATGGCAATGCAATATTCTAACATGGCAGCGCTGCGATCATTTAAAGGAAAGACACTTATAGAGAGTCGTGACAAATTTACTTACATCAGAGATAATTGAAAAGTTAATTGAATAAAAATTTACTAATAGAAGAAGAAGGAGCTAAAATAGAAAGAGGAGGCAGATGAAGTAGGTAGGAAATTAAGAACGTATTATTTGAAAATTCAAATTCTTCATGGCTTTGGTAGGTACATATGAACCATTCCATGCTGGAAGTAAGGTTGTTGTAATCCCTTAAAACTTGATATTCTCCTTTTTTGCAATTATAAATTTTTGAAACTCTACTAGCGTATACTCGTGACAGAAACTTTGTATTTTTTATAAAAGAAAATTTTCATTTCGTACTATCATTATTTTGGTCTCCTTGGAAACGTTTTTTAGCCAAACAATTGGTTCTTCCTGTCGTAGGTATTCTAATGGCTGCCATAAACACTTGCTATAAATTGTGCTTGGGTAAAAACGTTCTTTCAATGTAAAAGTTCTTCAGAATCTCCATCATTGTGAGACCTCGGTGAAGCTGTTTTGCTTTCTTCAACTCGGAAGCTTTTTTTTAGCCAAAACAAATCGTCTCCTCTGACGCAGGTATTCTTAAGGCAGTTTTTCACGGGGCACGGAATTGCGTGGGATTGCGCGAATGAATTAACGAAATTAGAACAGGGGCAATTTTCCCGTCTCCCAACCACACATTCTCGCATGTGTTCTAGAAATTCACCGCTTAACACGACGCATTTTTGATTGCGCCCTCGTGCGTTCGTCAGGTTACGCAATGAAGTGCCCCGTGTAAAACGGCCTTTATGGCTGCCGTACACACTTGCTGCAAGTTGTTGTTGCGTAAGTAATTCGCTTGGCTCAAAGGGTTTTAAAAGGTAAATTTCCTTCTTACTGTGACAGGTTCTCATATGGCTGCCTCACACTCTTCTTCCCCTTCGCATTGACATCTTGGATTGACAGCAAGGGCCTATCATCTAGTATTATGAGTCTCGTTACTGTTGCCATATAAAATCAGGAACTTTGATGACGGAGTGGTATATTTAAAAAAATTATTTTCCACGGCTAACCACGGAATGGAATTAGGTTTTCTTCTCCTAGAAAGAATATTTGAAACGTCATAAATAAAGGCCACTTTCATTGCTGTCGTTGCTAGAAAGCGTTTGTACTATCCACTCATTAAAAATATAACTTAGGATTCTCTACAAGTAATCAGTCAATAAATGATTATAAATTAAACCGGAAACGTTTTCTCACCTCAATTTGTTCGTTAGGCCAACTGACTCAAGAATCATTTTATTACTTAATGATGAAGATAAAATGGATTGACCGTGTAAGTAACGAGTAAGTGCTAAGAAGAGTGGTAGAAAAGAGAATTCTCCTAAAATCCTTAAGCGGAAGACGGGACAACTTAGTTGGCCGCATTTTGAGGCATTATGGCCTGATGAAGACAATCGTTGGAAGTATAGGTTGAAGGGAAGAAGGGCAAGGGATGGACCCGAATGAATTGCATAGGACAGGTTATACAGGATATAAAAGAGAAGAAAGACGTCGCTATGAAAAGGCTAGCGGATAGGAGAGAGGAATGGAGAGCTGCGTCAAACCAGTCTTAGGATTGTTGGCTAATTATGATGATTCTCATACCATCGAATACAGCAATTCGATGGCTAAGTTCTAACAACACGTATCTTAAAAATAGCAAATTTTCAGGAGAGGAAAAAACGATTAATTTATTTACCTGCACACTAAAATTAAAAACCAAAAGTTCATAAAACTGAAAAAGAAGCATTCATTTGCGAATAAAGAGTAGTTCCGTGCTTGCATTTTATTTTTTTAATGCTATTACACTTTGTTTAAGATACCCATCTCAAACCGGCCGAGATACGTGTTGTTAAAACCTAGCCATCGATATATTGGCCATTTTAAATCGGGGTGTTCAACAAACTTAATAATAAGACGCGTGCGCGCAACCATGCCGTGGATAGGGGCAACCTACCCAGGCGGGACTCGAACTCTCGACCTTTTGTTAGCCAGCCGAGGAATTTAAGCGATACGTTTCCATTGGCCTTCAGTTCTTCACATTTGGGAAGTTCTAAGTGCTCAGCTGACAGAAGACCCACGCTTGGATTTTGCGGAAGTGAATGATGTGCGCGGAGTCGAATTTCTGTGCTCGACGGTTTTTCTTTGGCGCGTGACGCAGCATTACGCCACGACCAAAGTCAGCAAATAATGAGCTTTTCGATAACTGTTGCCCCGGCTCGTGGGCGCTCTTCATCGATTTACTCAGGTGGTTATGCGTTCGTTCGATTCCATACTTGTGCTTAACACGTGTGGGCGAAATAGATAGCTTTTTCTTTATGATTTGGAGTCTGTGCTTTCAAATCGTTTAAGTTTACCTTCCGTCAAGCGGAATTACTTTTTTTGCTGTAATAATAACGAGGCTGTAATAATCTGGCAGAAGAAATCAGTATTAATAATGCGTAGGTTAGTACGAAATGTGATCGTTTATATTTGAACCTTAATCCTTAAGGATTTTTCAATTTTAATACCTGATACAATCGCAGAAAAAGTGGGCGAAGTGTCTGCCGATTCACTTGTGGCCTTGAAAATTAGAAAATTAGTTGTTGCGGTCCTTAGATGATGGAGCTTAAATCGAAAGCTCCAAACTTTAAATATAAGAATTTTATCTTGCCTCTTCTAATTGTTAAATTATGGACTTACTTTCACATCTTTCAAAAATTCTTAAGCTTGGTACCTCGTGATATCAGCAAATTTTTCTTAACCCAATATATTTTGATGAATGTGTTACATTTGAAAATGGGAACAAAATTAGGAGTAACTCTATGCTTTTTAAACTGTGCTGCATATTTTACAAAGTGTTGGAGAAAACGCCGATACTGAATCCTTCAGGTGCCTCAGGTCAGCCTGATTGAGGTCATGGCTGGGTGGTATGCTATACCTTTCAGCGAGTATACGACAGCGTTGAGAACTGACTTTATGATGGATTTTTCAAGCATCTGTGTTTATTGAGATGGCAAAATAAAAACTTGCACTGAAGAGCCACCATAAAAATTACCATATTACCTATTAGAAAATACAATTCGTCATAAACCGCTACGGGCGTACAGACCGCTTTACCCAGATGTTAAGCCAATTAGGCTGGGAGTCGGAGAGACTCAGAAGTTACGCGCTTGACTTGGATTGTTTGAACAACTGAAAATGGATATATTTAGGTGCGACGTGGAGAATATCATCTTAGAGCCGCACTATATTTCCAGATCCGACAGAAGCGATAAATTAGGAGAGATATATTGCCGAACAGATAGATATGAGAAGTCGTTGTTCCCCCGAACCATTAAGGACTCTAATAAATGCTAGTCATATTTTTGTTTGAGTATTTGCTTTTTATACGTAGACGACTGGTGTCCTAACACCCTCTGCCACACGCCTTTTCAGGCGACTTGCGGGATAGAATGTACATTTAGACTTGACTTGACTTTTGGTTTATTTTACCAGGCCCAGATGAGGCCACAATCCGGCCCCCTCTTCCCCTGGGCCTGGGCTCTTTTACATAAGATGATGCTATTGAGCATTGTATTGGCACGTATGCCGATAAGTCCAAAATATGTGATGCCAGGATGAACGGTCAAGTCAGGAGGCTGCTACGGTGTGGAGAGACTCCTTTCATCCACCTATGTCATTTAAGGCAGCCTCCTTTGAGTCGGAACCACGGGACTCACCACATTTGATAAATAAATAAAGAAATGAAAATTTAGTGCATGCAAATGTTAAAACAGACGATTTGGTTAAAATATGTTAAATAGATAGTAAGAAGTATATACAAACTGAGATTTCAATAAGTAGTAAGGTCAAAATTAAAATGTTCAAGTCCAACGAAAAAGAGTTACAAATCATTAAAAGGAATTATAAAAAGTCTTCAGATTTTTAGTGAGTAGAATGATAATCAACAGAGGCAAAAGAAACTATTTGGATATCTGCACCGGAAACTCCTGGCGCAGACGCAGCTTAAGATGAATGTATCGTTTTTTTAGATCGTGCTTTTTTACTCAAAAAACAAGTCTCCAATTTAAGCTATCTATATAATTCCCGGGGATCAATGATAGAAGATTGTAGATAGGACACGATATCGGTCCCGTCATGAATTTACTTCACGGCTTTTTTCATTATCTTATCGGGTACACAGTTTACAGAGTCGTCGCTGTCAATATCAGAACTATCGAAAACACTGGAGGAGAAGACATGTTAGGAATTCTCGACAAAGTGAGAGTCAATGACGACGCTCGAGGCTTGGTCATCCACGGCATTCTCGGGATCCACCACCTTCCTCATCGCTTCGTGCTTGGGGGGAGAACGATTACCCCGTTTTGTTGGTCTATGGGCACAGGGCAGTCTCCAAGACAGTCATCGAGGCTCCCTCCGTATCAGAGACATCTGCAACCGATGGTTGAGTCGCCTCCGCATCCAACGATGCTTAGATGTACCCTGCATGAGGTTTAGGGGCATTGGAACACCCGTAAGTGATCCTGGGGATATTCCATTACTTCTAAGTGTTTCTGGAAAATTAGTTTAAATTAGCCTCTGAAAAGAACATTTTAAGTACTATCAAATATTGAAATTTATTTAAACTTTAAATGTCCTTGTTTTCAAAGTACTAATATACAGAGAGGTCTCATCCTTTCTTTCGGACGAATTACCATTTTTGTCGGGGGGACAGGGATCCTCCTGCTCCCCCAAAAATATCCGCCCGAGATCCGCTCCTTACACACCTACTGGTACTTATTTAATGTATATATTCGATTGAAATGGGTTGAGGTGATTCGTTTCCCGTGTTTTTTTCCACTGGTTGTTTTTCTGTCTGTTGCGCGGAGAGGCGGATGCCCACGACTCGAGAGACCGCCGTGGGATCTGGTTCTCGTGGTTGCGCGTCCGTGGGGCCGGCGAATGCACCCTATTTAGGAAACGGAGTGGATGCATTGGGATGGGGGGAGGGATAGGGGTGGACGGAGGGGAAGCATCAAAAAAAGGATCGTGATAGAGGTGGTGCAGCCACTGCATCTTCATCACTCATCAGATGCTAATTTGTCCCGTCTCAGATTGAAATATGTCCAACAAATGTAGTAATATAAGACACGGACTCAGGCGTTACTTTGTGGAACTGCTTCATCATAGAATAAAATAAAATTACTTTGTTCTATTCCACACTTTACTTTAAATAGCACGACCCGGGTTTCAGCATCTCATGCTATCATCAGGTTGATAGCATGAGATGCTGAAATTTCGTCTATTGCTATATTTCGTCGTGCTACTTAAAATAAAGTGTGAAATAGAACAAAGTAATTTTATTTTATTCTAAAATGTAGTAACTCTAATTTTAGTTGAAGTTCTGAAACACGTTTATCCTTCTCATAGTATTCTGCAAACTGACGCTGAAAACGTGCTTTATCCTTCATTTATTCGCAATATTGAAATCTATAAATCAGAGTGATGCAACCCTCTATTATCTCTCTCCCAAGGTACGTAGTTCCTTCATATCCTGATTTGCTATTTCCTTGTATTAGTCTTTATCTACCCTTAATACTTATCTATTTATCTTCCTTACTGGCCTTCCTCCCTTCTTCTAAAGCGTATGGTAGCCCACAGTTCCCTTTATTCCCCTTTTCTTCGTTACACTTTTTCATACTTCTTTATATATATATCCTATTATTTGTGACTCCTATGACAAATGTTGCTATTTGGCCTTCCCTCAGAGACAATTTTACTACAATTGGTGTATCTCTAACATTTTAACGAAAAACTTTTTATAAGGTGCAATATAAAACAAAATCCATCGTAATTATACAACGTCGGAGTTTCAAAAAAATAACTACGGAGTCACTATAAATCAATAGGTCGTTTTAGAAATGAAAACGCATCATCGGGGTAGGAACTGTGCAACGGTTTTATTTCTCAACAGAAAAAAATTAACTTTGGACTGTGGTCATTTTTTTGGATTTATAGGCATAAAATATTTCATGTATTTTCTTTTAAAAAGTGTATCGTCTATGATAACAGTATCTTTCGTGTATCAGAGCAGCTTCAGTCGTATGCTTGCTTTGAAACGCGTAGTCGAAGCCAGACGTGGAACCACCTAATAAAGGACGTTGTTAGCGGCAGTACCCCGAAGGAAGTGATGTTCCTTCCCGGATCATATCCCAAAAGGTACTCTCATACGTTTGTGGCGCTATGTCGCTTCAGGCCATAGACGTATTAGTCCTCTTGGTGAGTATCCATAAGACTCGTGAATAGCTGAGCCAACTCTTGTTCGTAAAAAAGCTGCAAACTTGGCCAGCGATAGCATTTATCTGCTTTACTGCAAAGACAGCTAGTTTTGTGTATTGTGAGTCATTGGCCTTAACCGTCTCGTTGCACTCCAGGTAGGAATTACTTATCTAGTTCACCATAGTCGTCGCTATTTCCTGTAAATGGTGAGGCAAGTATATACGGCTTGGTGAAGAATGGTAGATATGGGTACAGTGCGAAATCAACAAGGAGACGTACTGTAATTTAATGGACACTTATGTGCTACAAGCTGGGGAAGTTTTCCTAAATACCCCATCTTTCGTATTTTCAGACGGAATGTGTCTTAATACGTGTTTTCACCTTGTACAGTATCTATATAGAAAGAGCTCCGATTACTGAACCGTCTCCACCGAATAAGACCCATACGTCTGCAATACTCCATTGGTTGAGAGTTCTTCCGTTCGAGCGCTAGTCATCATTTTGCTAGGCATATCTCCTCCAATTGGAAGCTATACAGGAGCAATTAACGTCGTTGTATACGACTTGTATGGCACCTCAGAACACAAAAAGAGTGACGCATACAATGAAAGCAATAAATTTTAACCAATAAATTTTGAAGCGTCTTCTTACAACTAAAAGCATTAAAAGATAATGTTTCATGTTGTCATCCGCTTTTCAATGTACCACTATTACCGACGACATTCAATAAATGCAGTGCGTTAAGAAGGAATTTCGCGGCATATAATGTCTTAGAAGGCCTATTGTGTCTTCGTCTACGAGAAATTTCCTGATGTTTGCCGTTGCAATCTACTTTTACTCCATATTTAACCAAGAAAAATGAAATTTCTGCACGTGATAAAAGCTCCCACTAACCGATGCTGTGATTGCGCTCTGCGCTCAAGCTGCCTAACCACTATCAATCCATGTTTCTCTCTTCTTTCCCTTCTTTGTCATACCGCCTCCCCTCCACCGTCACTCCTCCCATTCTGGCTACTTGAATTTTCTCCGTTAGGGAATCTCCGATCCTCGCTCCTTTATTTATACATATGTATACATATATATGCACACTCGTGTCGGTCTCTCATTCCTTCCCTTTGTATCAGTCTTCCTTTTCGACCCTTCCTTCAATCTCCATCCTAGGACCTTGGGGGGGCTGACTTCCATCCGCTTTAAGGATTGCTTTTCTCTCTTCCTCTTCTGTTTTTGGTGCAGTGCCACGTGGGAATGCGATGGCTCCAGTCGCTCCCGCGATGCGTCCACATAATTTCCGAGGTCCTTTCGGGCACATCCTTCCCTTCTCACCAGTGCTTACAGTGGAATGTAGCATTAAATCCAACCGGCTATCCCAGATTCAGGGTGGATAGCCACAGGCTGGAGGGAGGCTGTTTTCTCCCGTCCCTCCTGTGTAATATTTAACGAATGATATGCTGCGAGACTTGGGATGGATTATCTGTGGTAACATGGCCGTACCCAGCGGGGGGAAAGGGGGCAAGCTGCCCCCCCCCCCTAGAAGCAAAAGTAAATGTAGTAAAAAAAAAGTTTTGAACATAATTTATTTAAATCCAAGAAAAGCCATATTGGTATGAAACGTGTAATGAAAATAATTTTTTAGCAAAAATTTTTAAAAACTAGTAAAGCACTATCATAATTTTCTTGAAATTTTAGTTTCCTTAACTTTTTCTGTGTTACTACTTGAACAACCACGGCTCGTCCACCACTAGTTTTTATCCTGGGTACGCCCTTGTGTGGTAAAGAAATGGGTGGAAAGATATGTAGTGATTAGAGCATTAGGTTAATGATCGTGAAGTCCCGGGCACAAACCGAGGGAAATCTTTTGGATTAACTCCTGAGAAACCTTAACCTCACTTATCAAAGTCTATCTTCGGGCTTTAGCACCATAAATGAGTCAATGTTAGTGAACGTAGATTGCTTTATTCTTATCAGAGGATTTTGGATTTTTTACTATTTGACACAATAAATTTCTCTTAGCTTAGCTCTCTCCATTCTTCTCTAAAGAGTCTTCATTTAGAACTAGGGCATAGAAGTTTTGTGCTTTTTTTGTGATTTTGGCCATTTTAAAGGCGCCAAATATGAATTTAACTTTGTTCCCACTCGAAACTCGAGGATATCGATTTCATAACGCGGTCATTCCTGGATTTAAAAAAATGAACTTCGAAACAAAAATAGTATCATGGTAAATTTACCCGCGAAGATGTTTTAATCCGTATTTCTCCGTACAGTTAATCAGAGTTGACGGAAACCGTCTCCATACGCTAATAGTAACGCTAGTAGCTCACAGAAATTTATTACTTATACCGCTCTCGATGCAAACATCTTTCTTCATCTACTTCTTCATCAACGAGGTACGTTCAAGGCACTACCAGGGTGTGTGGCACGAGATGTTTCAACGCAAAGCATGCGGCACTAATCCTAGCCTTAATCAGACACGCGCTCGCTTGCCAGACACTGGCCAAGCACACAGGACGACTGGAAATTTGGTGACTGGAAATATTCAGCAATTCCATGGCCTTGGTAATATTTCATAATAACGCAGTCGCACAATTTCTCCCTCAACGTTCGAAACCTTCACCAGGCTGAACCATCATTGTCCTTAAAAGAAACTCTTTGAACGAGACAAAATTTCTTTGAAATTCTAATCCGTAGCTGAAGATAATTCCCTCCCGTAAGATTCTGAGTAACTTTGGTTGAGGATAGCTATTATGGCAAGCCCGGGGAATCCCCAAAAGTCACGGGAAAAGGCTACTTAGGTAAAGGACTAGCCTTAGTTAGACACGCGCACGCTTGCCGGACACAAGTCGAGCACACAGGACAATGGCACGCGTTCAGACCGGAAACTACGAGAGTGCTAAGATGACTTTATATTATTTTGTTCATTTCCGATTTTCCCTTGGACAGCTCGTAACGGCCTTACATCAGGGGTTCCAACATTTACAAAGCACAACAGACACATCCATGCCATGCAGAGGCGTAACTATGGGGAGGGATGAGGGGGATAGATCCCCCCCCCCAAAGCCTCAGAGAAACAAAAAAAAATATTTAAAGATATTTTATAGTTTTGACTAATAATAACTGCATCTGCTTTAAGATAAATTTTATGTGACAAAATAATGCAAAATGTATTTCGGGCATATCATTTTTCAAAAATTTTCCCGGTCCCCACGTAGTTTGGGGGGGGGGGGGCTCGCCACCTTAGACCATCCCATCCCCCCAAAGTATATTCCTAGTTACGCCACTGATGCCATGGATAGGGATAATTTACCTAGGCGGGATTCAAACCCACGACCTACGGTTTGGCAGTTGAGGACTTTACTCCACCGCCACCGAGGACGAACGTGCTATCTAGCAAATATAACTATTAGTAAGCAATAGAAAACGAAAAGTTAGCGTAGTAACTGATTCATGCATGAATAACTCATGCATGAATCAGTTACTACGCTAACTTTTCGTTTTCTATTGCTTACTAATAGTTATATTTGCTAGATAGCGTTGCGTAGCGTTGCGTAGATAGCGTAGCGTAGCGAAACATGACAAGAAAGGTATGCGAATAGCTAGTAAGTTATTAACTATACATGCAGAGCGGTGGATTTCTCGGTGGCCATTGGGTAGGGACGCCAAATTCCGTGACTTTTATTTGTGGTTATTTTCTTCAGTTTTGGCAACGCTTGCACCGCGCCATATGGCGTGGTCATCTCGCTCCATAGGAGTGGTTCGTGAGCGTCCGCACGATAATCTCGCTGGTGGAGAGGGGAAAATCGCAGGAGCGCGTTATTTATATTGTCTTGCCTTGAAAGGCGCCGCCGATGCCGAATATTTGTGGATGCCGACGCGTAGCTGACCATGCGGAGGCGAGGAGGGGGATGTTTCCGATGGGGAGTGCGCGTGTCGATCGTTTTTTTGTTCTTTTTTAATTTTTTTAAGGAGGTAGTTAGTGTGTGTGGGCTGGGAAACTCCACGGTCGTGGTCATTGCCAGAGCTATCCGTCTCCGCGGTCGAGAGGGAACGTTGAACGGAACTCCACAGATGGCATTCAAGTCTTCGTGCGGGCGTGATATCAACCAAGACGCCTCGTTTTGTCACTCGTCTCTCGGAATCTTATGCATGAACGTTTTGAAATGAATGTTTGTTTTCCCGAAATAATAGATTCTGGCACCGTTTCACTGATCACCTTTTCAGTTGATACATTCGTGTATTGTTTTTGTGGAAGGTTTTCATTACATCTACTTCGTTTTAATTAGCTCTGTAAGGTCCCTTGAAGCCCTCCTCCTACATATATCTTATCATATCACGGGTGGTGTCATGGATCAGAACACTTTCATAAGTCAGCATGTTTCTTCTTTCTTCAATGGAAATGGGCGTTATCTTTCACTGTGGTTCTACTTGTAGGGTTCTTGTCCACGACCAACGCACCTTTTTGAAATAAAACACGGTAGCATAACCTATTCGATTGTTGAAAGTAGAGCCTGATTTTTCTTTTTTGCCTGGTTATTTCTAACATACACTTGACCAGCGGAGATACATTATCTATGGCCTAGAGTCACGTACAGAATTGTGGTTGGGAACTTATAAAAGTTAAAGATATCTCATTCGAATCAAAATATTATATGGAGGTTAATTGAATGCTAAATTGTGGATTGGTGCATTAAAAATTAAAATTCTTGAATAGTTTTAACTAAAATATTATGGCATGATAATTTTGCTGCCTGGTATCATGCATGTACAAAGGGTGCATCTATGCTTTTATGCATCTATTCTCTCTCTTCTGAATTTACACACTAATTTCGTGTTCGCGTAAAATTGCTTATATAAATGCAATTTCTATCCCCTCATGATCATCAAATTGGTATGTAGCATTATGCAATTATCAGTCAATACACGCATTGTAACACACTGCTCGTTACTTCCTTATTTCAAAAATTTGTTGATTTTATCTTTCCAATTATATATTCGTGAGTATAATGAGCTAAATGAGAGACTACTATTGCCGCAAAAAAGGGAGAACGTTGAGTTATAAGCATTTGTTTAGCCGTGGCAATGCACCCCACCAAAACGACGAATTTCGTCTTTTTGGCTTATTTTAAGTTAGGGGAATAATATAAAAATTTCCTCGCATGAAAAGTTTCGAAATATTTTTTACATATAGCATACGAAACTGCGATAGATATTAATTTTATTTTCTACACCTCGAAAATTGATATCTACCTTTCGGCCATTTAAAAAATCAAAGAATGGGTAAAATTTAATTTTAAATTTCTATTTTGAATGCGAAGACATCATTCTTTCTATAAAAAATTCGATGAAATCCACCAATAAAGTATTTTGCCCTTGACGAGATGAAGAAAACGACCGTTCGCCGCTTTCATAGTTTTTCGCGTGTATTTCTTCCATCTTTCGACCTTCAGAAGCTAAAAATTTGCGTTTAAACAATATTTAATGATCCACTGTAGTAGTCGAATAAACAATGAGTAAAATGATATATTACACGATCCTATGGAGCTTCGGCAGGATTTTATACGAATGCTTAAAGTTAAGCGTTGTACCATTTTTGCGTAGATAGTAATTCACTGAAAGTGGGATTTCGGTATCAGAATGCTAAGTTAATTTCTTAAACCACAGTTGATAGCACTTTTGAAAGTATCATTCGTTCTTCTGCATTCCCAACAAATTTTATGCTTCCTTCTCGATGCCTTGGGAGGTTGCGCTTCCTGGCGGTGGGAACTGTAAGTTCCAGGAGATAGGGAAGTGATAAATGGTAATGCGCGTTTCAATGGACTATTCATGGATTCCATATCGCGGTTGCGTGGGCCTGAATGATGCACTCACTGTCTCATTTCTCAAAAGAATAACATATTTAGGATTGTTTTATTATAACCCTTCATGGGAAAGAAAATGGATACCAATCTAATGGGGTGCTCTCATAAACTTAAAATGGTTACTTTCTAACATGTGTAAATTAATAAGTTAATGTTATTAACGTGTGAAAAATATGACTTGATAATTCTCAATATTCATGTTGCTACAGAGCTTCTAAGTTCGGGGAAATTACTCATTTCTTTCGCGCTACAAGAACGCCCTTTGACGTCAGAATGCGAGTAAGCAGATCCACTACATGGCAATAACAAACAGTAACGAACATAACAAACAGCTACGACGATACTGATTCATAACTTGAAGGGTATTTTAAAAACAGTTGCGAATGCTTTAAAGATTTTACGGTGCACGTATTGCGCGATGGCTGACTCCGAAAGCGTATTCTGGGAACATTCTGATGGTAGTCTAAAACTCGGACAAATAATCTACCAGCCAGACGAATACGTACTGTTTTCTGGCCACTGACGTCTCGATCAGCAAACATGTCGATGGATCGTTTGGAGCGCAAGATTATTAAGTATTCAATTTGCAAAGTGGAATTTCAAGAATAAAACGCAGGTCAGAGAACAGCAGCTTTCACTGTAATTTTCTGTGTGGATGATATTTTTTTATCGCATAACTATCCATTTTCAGTGGAATTCCCCATTAGTATAGAATTCACAATTGAGTATTTCAACCCTAGAGTAACATATTCTGTGTTTCAACCGTCATAGTACTTAGCACGCACTTCATTCGTGAATGAGAATGGTTGAGCTTATCGAATCAGAATGTACCGTCGATTTCCAGGACAGGAATGAAATAAAGAATTGGCGTAGAAAAATTGTCCTTAGAGTGAACTTTACTGAAACCCGTAATAATGTTAATAGTTGTGATCTTGTGTTGTAATTTCGTCATTGATAGCGTACAGTCATAGAGCTCATTTGATGGAAGCTTGGTAAATTCTCTTTGAATATTTTTTATAGTATTGTCTCAATTCATCATGACGTTAGTGAAGTTTAACGCTCGCAACATTGAAAAGAAAGTCAAAACTATAGGGAAAGCTTTTTCTCTTAGATTTAAGCTTCTGGTTGTTCAATTATGTAACCTTCAATTACTTATACATGTCTCGTACATTTTTTTGACTATATTATATCACTATAATCTTATCACCAATCAATGCGATAAATTCCACTTTTATTTTGGAATTTTGGGGTATCAATCTTTTATCATGAAATTAGTGCGTACTAATTTTTTTCGAACTGTTAATGCAGATTTAATACATCAATGTAAACTTTCCTCGCTGTTAAAACTGCCACATCGGTCACCATGTTTAATAATGTAATTATAACCATCTAATTCGAGAACTGATTTAAGTAATTCGTGGAACAAGTATACACGCTTCCTTTGAAAAGATTGATCTATATATTGCTTCGATGTGGCAGTTTTAATGGAGGTAAAATATAAACATTTGAATATCGCCTGGCGTATCATATGCTAAAAAAAACTTCATTGATTAAAACGGGTAAAAGCTATAATTTTCCTCTCTCTCAGATCGCTATCTTAAGGATCTAATGGGGGCGATAATGATGAACACTTTGGAGTCGGGAAGGAATGGAAAGCAATTAAATCGCCAATTATACGAAATGAACGGCGTTATAAACCAGTCAATGTGGTTGGCGTGTTATTTTATTTTACCCCACGTTTTTTTTTGTACGTGTTTGTGAGGAGAATCATTGGACCACCTCCAGTCTTCCTAACCCTCAAAACTGACCCCCGCACATATATTTTTCTTCCCCTTTCCGTATTATCCCTCGCGGCGTCATCTCGTCGGTACAGCCGAAATAACCACATCAGCATAACACCAGCCCATTATGGACCAAACGTGCGTGAGCATATTTAAGCATGGACCGTCCCGATGGTACATTTATTTTATTATTATTTTTTTTGGGAGCGATGGGATGGTAATTTCCACCCCCTCCAAGGGGGTGTTTGTCTTTTTTTCTTTCTTCCTTTCCCGAGATACCACCCCCAACTCTTTCTGGGCCCGCCCCTTCCTCGTCGTGTGGAGATGGGAAAAGCCACCCACCTCAACGCACACGGCACCTGCCACCACGTTATGTTATGTCTCCCGCGCGTGGACCACGCCTCGTGACGCCTCCCCCATTACTCTCTCGATCCGTCCGCAACACCCTTGCAGCCACCCACGAGCGGTAGGCCGCAAAAATTGGCACGAGAATTGCGATCGTTTGATGTTTGGCCGATATTGCGGGTACAGATGGCAAAATGTCGGTTAAAAATTGGAATATAAATCGAAATTAAACGCTCGATTTTTCGGATAAAATCGAAATTTGAACCAAAATATCGATAACCTGAAAAAATCGATAATTAACCTGCAACATTCCTGCAGCCACCCACGTTCAGTCGGAAGGAAAAAATAAGGACGAGATTTGCAATCGCTTGATTTTTAGGCGAGATTGTGTCTGGTGAAGGGAAAATGTCGGTTAAAAATCGATTTTTAGTCGAAATGAAAAGCTCGACTGGTCGACAAAACTCGAAATTTGAACCAAAATATCGGTAAATCGAAAAAATCGATAATTCCTCCGCAACACACTTGCAGCCACCCACGTTCAGTCGACCGGAAAAAATGCAAACGAGATTTGTGATCGTTTGATTTTTGGCCGAGATTGTGTCTAGTGAGGGGAAAAAATGTCGGTTAAAAATCGATTTTCAATCGAAATGAAAAGCTCGACTTTTCGACAAAAATCGAACTTTGAAACCGAAAGATCGATTAATCGAAAAAATCGACGATTTGATTGAAATCGATTTTCCCTCGCTAATTGTGTGCTCGAATGGTAAAAAATATTTAGTTCCCGCAAAAATACCGTGAAACTGGGAACCATGGCAGACCAGCATGGCATAGTTAGGCTCGGGCTAAACAGGATGTACGTACGTCCGGCTTACGACGATCTGAATCAATTTTTCGATCTTTCGATTTTTAATCGACACGAAAAGCACTACTTATCGGCAAAAATTGAAATTTGAACCGAAAGATCGATTGATCGAAAAAAATCGACGATTCCTCCACAACACCCTAGAAGGCACCCACGAGCGGTCGACCGAAATAATTTGGCATGAGATTTGCGATCCTTAGATTTTTGGCTGAGATTACACGTTCGAATGGTGGACAGGTTGGAATATAATTTTGATCACAAATTTTAAAATAAATTTTATTGTTATTAAATAAAGTGAAACTCTAAAATGTATTTATTGAAATAATTTCATTTTAATGTTATTTAAATTAAAATAATTTTTAATAAAATAAGTCTTGAAACATTTCTGAAATTTCCTGCTGAAAATGCCTCAATCGCACGCACATTACGACAACGTGCTCCTTCCACGAAATTTTTATGGGAAGTGGTTTTATCGCAATTTTTTAAAAATTTATTAGTGATAATATTCTTGTGATATTTGGATGAAAGGGCCATGTGAAAAAAGGATTAGTACTTAACCGAGCGAATTTCGTCAGTCGGCACAGCAACGTCTGGATATTGCCTTGTAGAGCTGTGTATGTCATATCCGACTTACGACTAATCTGACCTACGGCCAACGTGCCATGTTCGTAAGTCGAGGAGTCCTTTTATCACAATATTGATTAATGTCATCTCATTCCATTATATAAGGAATCCAATCAAGGACGTACCCAGGATCATAACTAGGGGGGACAAGCCGTGGTCTAGGAGAGGGGCAAGCCAAGTTGTGACATTTCAGCATGGAAAAGGTGAATGAAAACAACATTTTAAGAAAATTATTTATTAATTCATGAGATTATTTCCGTAAAGAAAATTTGTTGAATGCCTTCGTTTCAATTCAGTACTGATTTTGCTTAAAGACTTTTGCGATTTTCCCTTCTAGGGTGGGGGCAGCTGCCCCTCGCTGGGTACGCCCATGAATCCGATACTAAGTTTTTGGTCAATCATCCACTTGCCTCTCGACGAATGTCTGCATCACGCCATTATGTATCGCAACGTGACCATTCCGTCTTCTTCATATGGTTGTCATCAAAATTTTCTTTTCTCCCGCTCTTCGTAGAATTACTTAATTTCCCACTGGTGGATACATTTCGTCTTCTTTACCAAATTTCGAATGCCTCTACGCAAGGCATCTCTACTGCTGTCACAGTTAATGTCTAGCTGCCACATAGGAATGAAGAGACGATGTGACCAGGATCTCTGTGCGGCGATGTGATCAGGTCTCCCCTGTATGGATGACCTAATTATTATATTCGCTCATGGAAAACTGGGTCGCTTTTTTCGTTAAAATTTGGATTTATAACAGAATTTTGATTTAATTATGTATTATATTCCAAAATATTTTGATTTAATTATGTATTATATTCCAAAATATTTTGATTTAATTATGTATTATATTCCAAAATGTTTCAGATGGTCTGGTACCATCGTTTGTGATCGTCTTAAAAGTTTGAACATAAGTAAGTCCTTGATATTGGAAATAGATATTTGAAACTATATTGCTCTTTCCAGGTTTCCACGGAGTAGCCAAATAAAAACATGGACCAAGTATAACGGAGTATAACGGGTGATGGCGTCGTTCTAATGCTTAGAAGGCAGTCTTCAGGCCAGATCCTATGGTCGGTCACACTCCTCCATAACGTGAGTTTCCTACCGCCATGATTAAGTTATGGAATAACTTAGGAAAATATTTTCACGCATTTAATTTGGAAAAAAGTTAAAAAAAAAAGTGCTATACGGAGCAAATAAGAAAAAAATGGTCAAAAATTTCGTAGGCGTTGATGGAATTAAAACTTTGCTGTTTCCAAATGGTGATTTATTCTCTCCGCAAAAAAGCGCATTTTTAGAGTATAACCCTCCCCCTTGAAAGGTCATGGAGAGTCAGTGGTTGACCTGATTGTTCAGCATTTTTTTGGATTCTTTTTAGTTAGGTGCAGAACTTTTTTTCGATGGGCCATATTTCCATAGTAAAAAATAGATTCTTCCAATCCGCCCTAGTGCCCACCCTGGTGTAAGCTGCTCCTTTCGTGAATTAATTTTCCCTTTCACTTCTACATAAACTATACCTTGAAGGGTGAAACATTCATATCGATGGTCGAAAGGTGCCTATTATCCTTCCTAGGTGGATATCCATCCCGTTGAGCGTGGTGGGTTGAAGGGTTGGCGTCTGATGACGGGCGGTCTGGAGGTCAGGCACATAGTCAAGGCGCCGTGGGTGGTATTTATATTTGAGCGAACGGGGTTCTTTCGAAAAGAGGAAGGCAGGGTCACGGAAAGGTAGGCACCCCACGAGTGTGGTCCATCCATCCCTTAAGGTCGTGCCGTATCCCGGGTAGACCTCGTTAAAAAAAATTCGGACGGTATATTATCTCATCCTTGTCCGACGCCACGCGACCAGACCGTTTCCGTAATTTATTGATTTATTTAAGTAGTTTCTCATGTACAGCATTTATGCCATTTTACAGTGACGCAGTAACAGGTATGAAATTTAAACGTAAAAAAATAAATCGAAATATAGTGTGCATGATAGAATAATAGAAAAAAAAACCTTCACAGACACGCGGAAAGGGAGGTAGAGAAAGGGTTTAATGAAGAAATCTCCTTCGAATGATTTGATTTTAGCGGTTTTAGTCCTACAGAAAAAGATAAGCCATTTCCCTCCGCGATTTTTAGATAAAGTTTAAACTTTTTGCCACTTTTCAAGGTCTTAGTTTTGCATTTTTGACGAGTAGAGAAAGATCGACTTCTGTAATTAATTATCTAAATATCATGCGTGTCAAGCAAACTATCAAAACATTACGGCAGTCACTAAATTTAAGATTAAGCATGAAATTTATGTGGTCACTTTGTGAAAATTGACGCTGATGTATGTAAATATATAATATTTGGCGCGCCGCTGACATCACCAAATATTGTATTCATTCAAGAATTACCTATATGATTTTGGAATCCTCTCCTAAGCCTGGATTTCTTAATTTAATTTAAGTCCCAGACGTAAAAAATTTCACGCATTTGTTTGTACGGTGCAAGACAATACAATATCTATGAGCCTAATTGACTAACTTTGTTGGAACCTCACATTATTAAGAACCAACTTTTTTCAAGCGCGTAGGGATTGGATCCAGTTTTTACGGAACTAAGGGAAGTCTTTCGTTATTAGAAATGTCGGTGGGATCATCGAGCTTTTGCTGTAAATTTCTATAATCCCTGGTTGTAATTTCAAATTTCACTGGTTCATTTCTTCCCGTACATTTGTAGAAATTAGGCAACATATCCTGCGGCTCAAGGCATCCTCTATTACTTTACCCTCAATGGAAACGACGCACATCAGGCTGAAGTAGAAGAAAGCTGGTCAAAAATCATACCTACCATATTTTTATAAGTATTATAACGAAATCTTTCTACATGTGTTTGTTTATGATATTTAATATAAAGTTTGTATAATACTGATCCAAATAAGTAAAATGGATTAAACTTAAAAATTTCTCCGAGCGCTGGGGGGGGGGGGGGGTGAGGGGGGAGGTTTATCCCCCAAAACCCCCCTCGCTGCGCCACTGGGAAAAATTATGAATTTGATATATCACAATATTCATGTTTATAAATTCCGGTTGACAACCCTAATAATACCTTATTTACCCGTGAAACTCGGATCACTTTGTCCGTCAGCGGCGATAGTGTCGACTTTTGTAAACCCATTTAAAGACGCGCTGGTTAAAAACGTGAGGCCGATTTGAGGATCCTCTTTTGTAATATTAGTGGCCGCGCCGCTCAAAGTGACTTTGGCAAAGCTCCGATGACATTTTATTTTATTATTATACGACCTCACATGTCGCTCTCTCGTGAGTGCGTAAGTGTGTACATTGACTCTCGTCTGCGGGTTGAGAGGACGAATTCGTGGGTCGCCACGTCCGAATCATGACTTGTGAACCCTTCTCCGCGCAATATCTCACGCCTCTTAAAACTCTTATTTACGTCGTCGCTAAGCATGCTGTGCACGCCTTACCCTTAAACTGTTCCCCCACCCCCTCGCTCATATTCATTAGCTCTTCCCCCCACCCACACTCCTCCATTCTCCGCGCTACCCTTTCTTGGCACTAGACTACCCCGCGTTCTTCAATACAGCGGTCGTATTCGCCACACAGTGCCGCATTTGACAGCGTTAGTGGCGCATTAACAGCGAGTGTGCCGCATTTGACCACGTCTCTTTCCCCGCTCTCTCTGCCCTCCAATTCCATTTCGTTTCCCATCCTTTTTTCATCTTTTCGGTTTTGTTTATTTTTCCAAGTCGCCTTCACCGTAGTTTCCATTGTAACAGCTTTTTTAGCACCCTCCGCGTCAAATTTAGCGCTTTCGAAGAGTGTTCGCTCGGTGCTGCAATATTGTCTTCTTCCGTTTCGGCGGGACTTTCAGTGTGATTTCACCTTCAGTGTTGAATTTCACGCTCTTCAGGCTTCATTGGCGTTAAAAATAACGTATTGTGCCGTTAGATTTTTTGTGTTGTTTAGGTTTTTAAAAAACTAACTTTAATTCTGATTTTAATATTATATACTCTTCATACCACACTTTTCAACGATATTCAATTTAAATGTCAACTTTTAACTATTTTATAATGAAAGAACATTTCTGTGCCCATATGTTTCTCTTTAATTTCTCTTTTGCTGGAGGGGATGGTCTGAATTTGGGTCGTCGTATTTGAGGCTTGCTTTTCTAACTGAAAATAATTTTTCAGCTTTAAATGATACATTTAAACCTGAAATTATCCATGAATGACGTATTCCTTTTTTTAACATTCAATTAGCTTCAAACCGGTTCGTTTTATATACTCAACGACATGAAATTATTTCAAAACGTGATCCGAATATGGTATTGCGAGCCTGTAATAACAAAAATATAACTTTATACTAAAAGAAGTCCTTGGAATGAACACAAAAATTGAATGTTGCCAAAAGTTTGGCGAAAAATACGCAATATAAAAATGTAAAAAGTGCCGGGGATCAAACCACGGATCCTAGGCTCTCTAAGTCACTGTGCAGACCACTACGCTATCCAGATTCTTTAACTCTTGTTGGCAATTTTACCTGGATTTGACACTGCTAGATAGTAGTTTGGTCAATAGAATTAATTTACCACGAAAATTAAAGAACCAGGATAGCATAGAGGTCTATGTAGTGGCCCGGAAATGTAAAGGTCCAGGGATACATTCCTGAGTAACGGGAATTTCTTTTTATGGCAATTCATGTCATAATACAGGTTCACGCGTTATACCTACACCATTTTAGACACGTCGCGGAGTCGAACTAACATTCTGGCCAGGGCCGGATCAAAGGCGGGGGCCAAAGGGTCCGCTCCCTGAGCTACTCACCTGAAGCTTTTAATCTGGAACCCAAACAACCCAGTACCAGAAGGACAAAAGTGAAAAAGCCGCGACCGCCGATGGAAGCTACCACCGGAGCTTCGTGCACGGAATCTGACTCTTAAGGCCGATTTACACGGAGCAAGGAATTTCGCAAGTTTGAACTGCAATAATTTCTTAGATGGCGTGGAATAGTGCGAATGCTTGAACGAAATTATAACGGGATATTTTGCCATCTCACGTCCACGCATTCCCGCATGTGTTCTCGCAATTTACTGCTTTACACGACGCAATTTTGCCTGCGCCTCCGTACACACGTCAGATTGTGCAAGTACGTGCCCCGTGTGAAACGGTCTTTAGGCCATTTGATTCGGCCAACACGGGATCGTCCACGTCATTTTACGTTCAGATTGTCCAAGCATGAGCCTTCCGCCAATATAGAGGTAAATCTCTAAAAATCGGAAGTACAGAAAAAAATCATCATATTTGAGGGAATTCGAAGTGAAGTTGGCTTTCGTTTTTGGTTAACATGAAGACGTCAACATTGACGTGAATAAACAGATTGCTGCAAATTGTGTTACTTGCTTTTTCAGTTACTACGTTACAAACTGCTAACCTTGAAACAGTGGACTTCCCACCAAAATGGGACTCGGACCACACAAATCCTCAATCCGGCCCTGATTCCAGCGACTGGTGAATACATATCAGCAGTGGCGTAACTAGGAACATACTTTGGGGGGAGGATAGGTTAGCGGTAGGTTAGGTTGCGAGGGTAGGCGACCCTACCCCAGGCAACGGGTGGTCTGGGGGATAGTCACCGGTCAGTATGCAGTGACTCGTCTCAAGACATGATATTGATTAATGATATTTTACCTTTTGCAGATGAAGTTATTGTCTATCAAAATATAACAATAGTTTTTAATAATTTTAGGGGGGATCTATCATCCCGTCCCTTATCCCTCCCAACAATAGTTAAGCCACTGCACATCAGCGAACATGCGTTCGCTCCATGTAAATACCCTTGCATTGGAGAGGCTAGCAAAACAGATGGACGCTTTATCCCACCTCTTCCGCGGCGTTTACGAGGGACACTTTGCGCCCTCGGCCGCTTTCATTGATGGGAGTTACTGTGGCCGCAACCGTGGTGGCGTGAGCCTCCACACAGAGGTGGCAGCAGCAGCGGCAACGGCAGCAGCCTTGACTCCCCCACACCACCGCCTTATACCGGCTCGCTCCCTCACACCACCGCACTCGCACGACTCCCTCCCATTCGACGGCCCGCCCGCCCGCCCCATACCACACGCGGGCCGCCTCGTGCGTGCGCTGCGTGTATTATGTTACGAGCGTGGCAGGCGATGTGATTCGTGAGCCGTGGGATGGGGCGGAAAGGACCCAGGCCGGGAGAGTGGGTGAAGGGTTGGGGGATTAGTGGTGAGGAAGGGGGTGAGGCGAAATATTTTTTTTTATTCTTTTAACCCGACGGGATGAGTTGTCCCGAAGTTGATAGGAGGAAAGGAGGGGAGGAGGATTGGTAGGCCAACAAGCTGTAGGATACTCCTTGGAGGCAGTGGCGTAAATATGGTGGGGGGATGAAGGGATAGATCCCCCCCTCAAAGCCTCTGAGAAAAAAAAATTTAAACTATTTATATTAGTTTTGGCACGTAATTTCTGCATCTGCTTAAAGTTAAATATTTAGTGCCTAAAAAATGCAAAACAATGTAAAATGTATATACTCGCATGTCGTTTTCCAAAAATTTCCCCCCTGTTGCCTGGGGGGGGCCACGGAGAAAAAAAAATATTTTTAACTATTGTCTTAGTTTAGGCCTGTAATAACTGCATCTGCTAAGAGATAAATCTTTAGTGCCAAAACAATGTAAAATGTATTTACAGGCATGTCGTTTTCCAAAAATATTCCCGGACTTTGCCTGAGATTGTCATGGGTTGCCTGGGATTGCTATCGCCACCCCAGGCTATCCAATCCCCCCAGAAGCATATTCTTAGTTACGCCACTGTCTTGCACCCTTATTTGATCCTTTTCTTCCCTGTCCCAAACCTGATATTTTCGCCCTTACTTAAGGTATTTGCAGGTGTAGGGATTTTTCGAATTAACTCTGTTTATCTCCGCTCCGAGGTTGTACTTTCTTTCTACACGATTTTTCTTACCTCGCTTCGCATGTTTCATCCGTGGAATCTTGTAATTGACTTTTAAACCACTTCCCACTATCGGATCGGCTTGAGCTGTCAGTGCAGATCATAATTACCCATTATTCTGCGAGTGATGAAAAGCTCATTTATTACTCTTTTGTGCATTTTATACCGTTTCTTTAAAAAGCGCATTTTGAATTAAAAAAAATTTATTTTCAATTCACTGGAAAGCCTTGATCAATTTCATTCCATCTGTAATTCTTGTTTCCTCCATTTCCCTTACCAGCTTACCCAACATGGCACTAGGTGTCATTTGCGCTTTTGTTGTTGTTACTAGTTCCAGCCCAACATTCTGTCTCCCATTCCCTTCCACTAGTTTTCTTTCCTCCTCCATTACGTTCGTTTCTTTTGCATTCCATCAATTTCAATCTCTCCATCCCAGGAGTGGATAGAAAAAAACTCAATGGGGGGCGCAAAACATATCCTGAGCTACCTTTATCTACTTTTATCGTACCTAATGATAAATAATTAAGTTACAAGTAAAATTTCAGAAAATGTTATTTCAGCTGATAATACACATATACAAGACAATGATTTATGATGTAAAAAAGTTACAATTGTGGTTCTGCAATGTTAGGCAATGCAGACCCTAAAGGGGTGGGCGTGCGCCCCCCGGGCCCTATATATGTATCCTCCTCCAAGCCCAAATCTCGTCTTTTCTCGTCCTTAACTTCGTCTCTGTTAGTCCCAAGTGTCCGCCTCGTGAAGCGCTGCACTCAGATTCAAACGCTGGGTCGGTAATTTCTTGAAACCCTAAGATGGGGCACTCTCTTCCAGTGGTGCAGCGAGGGGGGGACTTTGGAGGATAAACCCCCCCCCCCAGAGCTCAGAGAAATACTTAAGTTTAATCCATTTTACTTAATTGGATTGCTATTACTAATATAATAGTGTAAGGATAAATAAAATATCCCTCAGAAAGCCGTAAAACTCACCATTTTGAACCATTTATCTACAAATTCCGCAATTTATTAATCTCGCACCTACCGCTTATCCTGGTAGGTATACCACAGCCCCACACACACCGGTATCAGTTGCACCTGAAACCCCCCCATCCCCCGGCCTTAATTCCTAGCTGCGCCCCTGCTCTCTTCAACTGTCTTCTATGCTTTAACGAGAAGCTAACTCAATTTTATTTTTACTATACTGATGTCCTTTTTCTCCATGGGGGTGTATAATGTCTTCACTGCACCTTTTGAGACGTACATTTTATGGTTACTACCTTGAACACCAAAAGGAGAGCGTGATGGCCTTGTGAGTAGACTATCCTGCCGAAGCCTACATGCCCAAAGGTTCAAATCCCGGATGAGGCCTCTGGACACTCCAAAACTCCTCCCTGAGCGATGAAGACAAGAGAGGGAACTGGTTACTATATCCTGAATGACTATCCTGAATAGAAACTGCTCGAGTCTTAACATCCCCGCCACTCGCCTTTTGAGGCGGCTTGCGGGGTAGTATGTTGATGTAGATGGCGCAAGCTATAGTTTAGGCGCAACTAATACATACGGGAATTGGGGTATTGCATACCCACTAAGGTAAGGAGGAGTTGCGGGGACTCTCCTCCAGAAAAATTTGAAGAATAATGGTTCGAAATGGTAAGTTTTACGGCTTTCTGAGGGATATTTGATAAATCCTAACACTACTCTATAAGTAATCCTGATCCAAAGAAGTAACATGGATTAAACATTAAAATTTATCTGAGCCCTGGGGGGGGGGGGGGGGGGGGTTTATCCCCCATACCCCGCCCTCGCTGTGCCACTGGATGAATGCATGATGTTTACACGATGCTGGCTTGCGTAGTTCAAAAAAATATCGCCTTATCCGAGGTCGCGTCCAGAATTTTTTTCTGGGGGGTACAGAGGCTGAAAGGTAAACGGTTTTCTTATATGTGAGATTAAAAACAACTTGCAACAATTATTATGCGAAATATTCTCTTTATTTTAATATAAAGTTATAAAATGAAATCAAATGAACAAGGCTCCATAATATACAAAACAAAGCGAACGTAATGATAACCGTATAAAAATCTAATCTACATATTTAGGGTCTAGGGGGGGAGGAAGTGCCCCCCTCACGCCCCTAAATCCACCTATGGCCTTATCTCTATAGCTTTTGATCTTTAACGTCACATTCCGGAACTTATCTTTAATTTGAATTACTGAATGAGCCATTCTCTATACTCCACGCAGCTGTTGGATTATAACTGCGTGAAATGGTTCGGTAAAAAATAAATTAGAAGTGGATGCAGTTGCATTTCATAGGCTACACAAATATTTTGATTTGCATTTGATTTTTATAAAAAAAATTATCCCTTCCGTTCGACTGGTCCCCTTATCCCATTCTTCTCCTTGTGACTAGTCGGGAGAAGGAGTGGCGATGCTTTCTTCTCTTTTTGTTCTTTCAACGGAGGATCCTTTCTCTTCCTCCTCTCTGCCGTCGGAACGCGGCGGTCCACGAGGCTGCTTGGTGTGGGGAGTGGGAGGGAGTGTGGGCAGGTTGTAGAGAGAGGCCGTGAGAAAGCGAGGGGACACCGGGTTCCCAGACAACGCGCGCACCAATCACGACTGGGCTGCGGCATGCGCCTCTTCCCCCCACCCCACCTCCTACTCTCCCCCCCCCCCCTCCCCATCACTGCCGTTCGGACGCGCGCTCGCCAGCCGGACCCTTCCCACTCCACTCCACCACTCACTCACCCCTCCTCCCCCTCCTCCTCCTATCTCTACCACAATCCCTCTGCACACTTGTTTACTCTCTTCCCTCTTCGCTCTCTCTCTTTCATTGTCAGAATACCAAAAATCATATGAGGTGAAAAGTCATTGGGTACAAGTGAGGTTTTTTTCTAAACAGAGTTGGGTATAGAAATTGATAAAATAAATATGCAGATGCTCGATTCATCAGATGCTACATATATATGGTTAAGTTCTAACCACACGAATCTCAAAATTTGGCCGCTTCGGGATGATATTGATGATATTATTAATGAACAATATAATTCAAGCAAAAAACGACTTTTTGTTTGCAAGTGCAAGCTTTTTTTCATCTTTCTGTAATTTTGGTTTTTAATCTCAATTAAAATTATATACAATTACAAAAATAAATCGTTTTTTTCTTTCTCTCCTGAAAAGTTGCTATTTTGGAGATACGTGTTGTTATAACTTAGCCATCGATTTGGAGTTTCTCTAGGGAAGCAAGGCTTTGACGTTGACATTGGCAGAGAAGTCAAGGGTGGAAGCATTCGAAACGTGGTGCTACCGAAGGATGATGGAGATAAAATGGATTGACAGGGTAAGTTACGGGGAATTGCTAAGAAGAGTGGGAGAAAAGAGAAAAGTCTTCTAAAAACCTTAAGCAGAAGACGGAACAACTTAGTTGTCGACATTATGAGGCATGACGGCCTGATGAAGACAATCGTAGGAGGGCAGGTGAACGGGAAGAAGGGCAAGGGACGGCCCCGAATGAGTTACTTAGGACAGGTTATAAAGGATGTATGAGAGAAGAAATATGTCGCTATGATAAGGGTAGCGGATAGGAGAGAGGAATGGAGAGTTGCGTCAAACCAATCTTAGGATTGTTGACTAATGATGGTGATGACTGATGCTTGGTGGTCTAGAGATACGACTGAGTCTGCGTTCTGTGCTGAGACCAAGTGGAAAATCCAATGCGCTACTAAATGCCTATTGAATTAAAAAAAACTGCATTTTTCACTTGAGTACGTAATTTTCAACATAAAAAACCAGTTTTGTCGCTGTGCGCCATCGTCAATTCTTAACTGCTCGATGGTAATATTATTTTTGTGATATCTACAAGGTTTTTAATTCAACATGAAGCAATTTCACGATGTAACGCCTCAAACTATTCATTTTGCTAAATTCTCGTATATTTTCTTTGCCTAATTTACGTAAGTACTAAGTTAAGAAAAAAAAACTTGTACCCCTTTGCTTCTCACCCCCACGTATAAATTGACTCTCTTCTAGCCCCTACAGCGATATGCAATTCTCAGCCTTCCTCTTAAATTTTTTTAAAATTATCTATTTTTCCCGAAAAGGGCATCAATGTGGCTTTTTAATTAGGTGAATATTCAACAATTAACAATGAACGATAACAATCATGTCTCTCTCACTCTCTCTCCCGCTCACATGACCAAATACCATTAACTCCTATATAGTCAGTTCTACAATGATATGCAAACCTCTGACACCTTCTGCAATTTTTTTAATTATCCATTTTCCCCGAAAACAGCATCTACGAGGGTAAACTTAAAGTAAGGTCTTCAACTTTTTGCCATTAAATGTGACACTTATTTACATTGTTGGTTACATCGTTGGAAAGGCCATGGTTCCAGCTATTTTTTGGTGTAGTCACCCTGGTGCTCGATGCCTATCCTCATTCGTACGATAGCCTTTTGAATTCCGTCGTCATGACAGCTTCCGCCCGCGTTGCGAAGATAGGTGTTGACCTCCCTTCACACCTCGTCATCCGTCGCAAACTTCATATTATACATATACTGTCTGATGATCCCTTGGTGTTTCTTCAGGGAAAGCAACTTGTGGAGATCATTGAATATCCTAAATATCATCTCCCCTAGGAGTACAAAAAGATTATATCTGTATAATTTTAAGATTTCGAAATACATCGTTATAGATATTTGCAAATCTGTATTTTATACATATTTTATACATGTCTGATGATCCATGGTCCTTGATGTATAAATCTTTAAAATATACAAATAATATCCTTACGGCGTAACCAGGGATCATCAGACAGTATATGTATAATATACAGATTTACGATTCATAAGATATGTATAATATGCAGATTTACGATGAGTTTTGCGTATTTAATCTATATAAAATCCATATTATGGCAGCAAATATAATACGTAAAATATCTAGATATTATCTGCGTGGTAGAGGACATTTGCATGTATTTTATACAGATATAATATGTATACAGTGTATACTATGATATCTAGATGCAATCCTTTTGGTGCTACTAGGGTCCTTCCTTTTCAAAACGGTGCACAACTTATTCCGCACATTTCACGGGCTGCCTATAATGGTCCTCGGGGAGCTGTTTGCGCACCCACCTAACTGTGGTGGATATTTGCGTGGCCGGAAAGGAACTTGAGGCACCATTTACGAACGTTTTTAGCATCCATACATTTTCGCGGTAAACATAAACCAATTCGCGATCAGTGTCGATAGGTGTCAACTTTACCCAGTCAAAAATTTTATGACGGACCGAATTTTACACGTGGACGGAGATGTGAGGGTAAGCTCCATGGAGACGGCTGCTATGCCAACAGTGAGCGGTCAACAGTGCTTGACGGCGACCTAGAGTGGTAATGAAGGAACCAGGGAACACGATGGTGTTGGCGAATTGCGTCTAGTGCTTCATGCGGCGACTTCAAAGACTTTACTTTTAAGTTTACTCTCGTGTATAGTATTTTGCGGCCGGGAGTATTCAACAATTAACAATGAACGTTCGCAAATCATTTATTTAGATTTATCTACCCGAAAACAGCACTGTTAGGCATACATACCGATTTTGACGGCCGGTAAAATACCGGCCAATATTTTACCGTAGAAGCGCTGCTTGCACACACGCCGGATTTTAGCCGGTTAAACGATACGTTGCTATGTGGTTGAGCCGGTGATCCACAGTGGAAATGACCGGCAGGTAACTTGCATTTTACCACCGGTGCGTGGTTGTCAGTGTGCAAGCTCCCATTCCTTCCCATTGTTCACTATTGGAATGTGGACGTCCGATATTTTATCGGCCGTCTACGGATATTCTATCGTTTTTAAGGTAATATAGATCTCAGTGTCTACTCCTGATCACTGCAACAATCCCACTGGGCTCCTTCCTCGCGACTGCAGTGCTCGAACTAGTAGAAATACTCAGTTCTGTCAATGGAGGATGGTTGCCACTTGCGATTTAAGGCATTCATTTGTCCTCAGTGTTTTCCTTTGGACTGTCCTTTCCGAGGCAATCTGTGAATGTAGACCTGTAGGACTGAAGGGATTGTCTTCTGGTCATTGTTCTGGCTTGTGCCCATTGGCTTGGTTTTTGTACAAGGCAAACGTATTAAAAATTGTCGAGTAACAATTTTAGCTGTTTTTCCTGTCTGAGAAAATCTTATCGCAAATAAATATTATAAATAAATTCCGGAGATTCAAGCGTAATAGAGTGGAATTTTTCCATTTTGAAAATAATACTTCCAATTTTCCACGATTATTAAACTTATTACGATATTGATTTCAATGTAACTATATCATCCTCCAGATGATCTAGTGTCTTTTTGAAGGTGATGTAGCAACATTGAAACCCAGATTGTAATAAATGTCATAATTGTAGTAAATTACAAGTATTTATTACAATATTATTATAAATGTATTCTTCCAGTTAAATTTGATAAACATGGAATGTTTTGCTAATCATCCTGCCCTGTCTCGTCTCCCACGTTGGATTTCCCCTGATCTAAATAAGACCTGCTCCCTTTGATTCCATCCCTTAATCATATTTTCTTCTTCCCCCGTTTAGCGGAATACACACCTCTGACGCGGTCTTTAGTCTCCTACCTATCGCATGGTTTTTTCTCCATACAATCCCACTGTCCCTAACGCATCACATCTAAAAAAACGAATAGTTTGAGGCGTGACTTCGTGAAACTGCTGTAACGTTATTAAATATCCGCTACTTAACAAATAATTTCAGCATAATTAAAAAACAAGCTCTATATTTTGAAACTTGGGAGCAAAAAACAACATCAAAAAGTCACCATGACTATCACAATCCCATTTATATTATCCGTACTACCACTCACTGAACCACCGCCATGAACTGCACCAGTGTGGATCTTGAGTTCTGCCGTATCCCTTTTCTCCCGTTCTCTTCTCCTCTCGTAAGCGCTTCCTTTTCTCTGCGTTCTCTTCTTCTCCCTGCCGATCTCGAATTCTGCCGTATCTCTTCCTCCGCTCTCTCAATACACCGCTACTTTAGTCTTTCTCCCGATCTTTCTTGATAACACGTCTACCTCCTCCTTCTCTCCATACACGACTCCCCCTTTCCCGTTCACAACAATCTCCCCGTCCCTCACTACCATTGTTAGTTTTAAATTATTTACAAACAACATGGTGGCTTGTTTACATTATGTTACACGGCGTTATGTTGAATCAAAATACTTCGTCGTCGTCGTCATCGTCAAACATCGCTATTGTTAGATCAATTTCGCACAGAGACGAAACTGGCCGCTATTAAAATTATTTATGTGAAATTTACAAGGTTTTTTGATTAATAATTCAGAAACTTTAACACACTATGTCTATCTATCTCTTCTTCACTCCTTTTCCTCTCCGTCCACTTCACCATTCCTTACCACACCCAGCGGGGGGCAAGAGGGGGCAGCTGCCGACCCCCCAAAAGCAAAAGCAAATGTAGTTCAAAACGAAAAAGAAAGTGATTTTAGTATAAAACACGAAATTAAAATATTTTATTTTTGAGCAAATTAAAAAAAACTAAGTGCTGCTATAATTTTCTTGAAACTTTAGTTTCTGTTACCTTTTCTGTGTTACAACTCGAACGTCCGCGGCTTGCCCCCCTTTAGTTTTGATCCTGGGTGCCCACTTGACTCCCACGTCTTGAACGCATCTCGCTATTCTCGTATTCCTTCCTCAGCGTCCACGTTTCCGTACCGTTAAGAGCTTCGTTACACTTAACACTCCTGACATTTAAGTCGAGAATCATACTCACGGTTTCTTTTCTAGCGCAGAAAAATATCATGTCAGCCAATACTGATGGAGGTGGAGCAAACATTTTCTGATGAGGCTGCAACATTACCGCCGCGTATTTTGTCTTGCTTGTTGAAAATTTTAGTCGCCATCTTGAAATTGTCTGGTTATTAAAAGTAGACTCTTTTCAGCATGTAATTGTGTATTAAACGTCAATTAGTTGTAACTGAGAAAATAATGAGGCATGATTATCAAGACGGAAAAGGAAGACCTCGAATCAAATATATGGAATAGCTAAAGAAGGATGTGAAAGAGAAGAAGTACGTAGGTGTGAAAAATTTAGTGGATAGGAGAATTGAGTGGAGAGCTGCGTCAAACCAATCTTAGGATTGTTGACCGGTGATGATGATAATGAATTATCAAATTTAAGTTAATTTTTTTGGGTTTAATTAGTTGGATAGTATGTTCTGTAGGAGTGGAATTGTTTTCGGTTACATTTGGAGTTATAATATTGTATGAAATATGTAATAAATGAAGTATCCATTAAGTGAACTTATAGAAATAGCGGTGGAATAAAATTCTGAAATTTTTTTAAAGCGAAAGAGAGGTAGGTCATTGACATTTTATGGCCTCATCTGTCGTAAGTAAGCGGGCTACTGCCCTGCCGCGACGCCGCATTCATGTGGTGAATCTGAGAAATCTGGTAACTTACCTCAGAGTCACTGTTTGTTATTAATGATTTGTAATTTATTGAACATTTCCGACCCTCTCATTGAAAATTTAGGGTATCATTTCTATTTAATATTTGATGGTACCGTGGTTATTTTGCACCTGTTTTTAATGGAGAGTACATTCATGTAGCTATTATTGCTTGTATTAACTCTTGTACGTGATACTGACTGTTTGTTCTCCAAAAGTTTGATTCCACCTAAATAATTTATAGTACCTAAACTTCGCTTTATGAAAAATTTTATTCACAGCTCTGAATTGGACACGAAATTAAAAAGAATTTAACGACATTCAAGCAAATGAATGTTATAAAGAGTTAACCCTGTATGCTGAAACTTCAAAACTGGTGAGAAAAGAATCGGAAAATAATTGGTCGAAACTATGCAGGAGCGATCATGAAAAAAATAATACCGAAATAGAGCATAAGCTATGCACTCAAGAAATTTCAGTTTCATTGCAAATATATTTTGCATTATTTGGCAAACTTAAGCGCAAAGTTTATGGCATTAGATTAGAAACTGTAAATATAATGTATTGGGCGAAATTCACAAATTATTTTAGGTATTTCTCGAAACTTAAAATAATCAGGTTGCCGAAATCCGGGTTCGAATCCCGGTCAAGGCGAATGATTTTTTCTGTGTGGATCTTTCGCACGATTGTGCATTGCGGGTGACTCCCGTAAAAGTTATCACCGCGGCTAGTCCCGGTATACTTCAAACTAAACCACAATGTTATTCACATCAGTCTCATGTCCTATCCATTTCGCTATAACTTAGTAATCTGTTGTTAATTGTAATTTTCAGCTGTGCGTTGTTTGGCGATAAAATATATTTATTTATGTTCTCTGAGCAACAATACTCTTCGGATCTGATGTTCATTAAAACGAAGTGTCTGAGTTGAAATCATATTTTTCACTTACGCTAAACCTTCCCTAAACCCAGTGTCTTCTATAAGTTCGGGTTAAGAGACTAACATAATCTATTGTTATATTCATCTTATCAAATACGATGAATCTGTGCCTGCTCTGGCGATACAAAAAATTAAAACTCAAAGCTTAATCTAAAAGAAATTATTGTAATTAATGCACCAAATGCTCAAATAAAAAACTAGTTGTTGCGGATGCATTTGAGTTTTTTTTATGTACGATGGCGTAGCCAATAGCTTTGATACCACTTACAAATCATGACGTGTAGGTACCGTTAATATCCGTTATTTCCGTAAGCAAGCTCCGGAAAATCTAATGGAATGGGATGTGAGTGGTCGACAAATTTGTAGCATTTTTTTATTTTTAAGCTGTGAATAAATATTACGAAAACTGCGCACGGAGAGAGCACGAAGTGTAGTAAATGGGCGACTGTCTTAAGTTCTTTTTTCCTCCGAAAATAAAATATCGGAGACTCATGCCTGGACTGCAAGTTGAGAGGATTTTTACGACCGCAAGCTCGGTCACGTATTCGGGGAAAAATGTCAGGAAGACAGAAGGGTTTGAGGGAAAGGAAACGCCGATGATGCTGATGATGCAATTTGAAATATAAAAAAATGAGAAAAATAAAATCTCTTCGGTGTTGCAGGCTCGCAATTAGTCGGATGTTTTATTCATTTTGCGTCTGTGATGCAGCCGCGTGCCGCCGTCGGAACGTTTAACAGCTAACGGACGTGGAGCCGAGGGGAGTGGAGTACGATTAAGAAAGGGATGGAGATGGGGATTGTATCGGGAAGTTGAAGAAGCGATTGCAATGCGGATGCATCGAGGAAAATGATTTTTCTTTCCTTGGATAATTGGTATTCAAACACGATTCTTCTCTTCATGTCGTCACTATATCTTAGAGTTCGAAATCACATGTACCTTTCTCCACTTATCAAAAGATAAAATGAGTCTCCTTTCCCACAAAAAAATTAACTAAAGAAAATTATCCAAAAAAATATCCTTTGGGATAAAATAATCCTACTCCAGTAATAGTAATTTTCAATTTACTAATAAAAAAATATCTTGTGCAGTGCAATAAAAAGCGGCTACTTGCACACAAAAAAAACAATAAAAGAAAATAATCCTAAAGAAAATATTCATTGGGATAAAAAAATCCTACTCTGGTAATGGTAATTTTCAGTTTACTAATTCAAAAATATCGTGTCCAGTGGACCGCTATTTTGATCACATGCTGGTGACATGTAAGCCAATTTATTTTAGTTTTAATAGTTTACATTTTTTTGTTTTAGGGTTTCTTTTATATGACCCATTATAACCCAATGCTGATTCTAACCAGCGTCAACATTTTTATAAATTTTCAGCTCTATCTAGGAAATATCTAAGCCACGTATTATTTTGTGGTGTAAAGTTTAATGAAGAAAAAATTAGCTGCAACGATAATCATGATTGAGTGAAAAATTTTCAAGTTTTCGAAATGAGGAATCTTAAATTTGATTTCTCGCAGAAGTATTTAGCTCTGAATTAGAGAGGGCTAATATTTAATTTTAGTCTCCTTGTTTTAGTGTTCATTGCCTTTGCTTCGATTTCTCCTTCACTCACATAGGAAAGGTCGAACTAGTCCCGATACACTCTTGAAATATCGTTCCCATATTAGTGCAACTGCATAAAAGTGGAACAGTTGTCCTTCACTATGTAGCCCGCTGCCCCAATGCAGTTGGTCGTCTTGCTCTCCTTAGTAGGCATTATGGGATATTTTTCATAATAGTTCCGAGAAAAACTGGAAAAATATGAGCGGAAAACCATTCATGACTGTTATTGCTGCAATTTTAGCTGTTAGAATGTTGAAATCTTTGGCAAATATGGTCACAAAGGCCCTGTAATTGCATCCTTTGGTTATTCTTTCTATATTTGTATATAATATTTATATATTTCTATCGGATTCTTTTTTATGTTATTGTAGTGAAAACATTTTTACTATATTTCATGCCTTCGTGTATCAATTTATTGTAACCAGTATCATTCATAGCCCTGAAGAAGATCATCATCACTGGTCAACAATCCTAAGATCGGTCTGATGCAGCTCTTCACTTAATTCTCCTATCAGCTTATCTCTTCACACCAACGTATTTCTTCTCTTTCGCATCCTTCTTTACCGGTTCCATATATTTCATTCGAGGTCTTCCATTTCCGTTCTTGCCATCTGAAGAAGGTATAAGAAGTATACCGATGCGTTGGCAAACAATTTTTCATATCATTCTCACAATCAGACCCATACCCCAAGAAGTTAATTATCACTAAGTAATTGAGGTCAAGAAAAAGAAGTCGATTTATCCTTTGGTACAAGATAATTCTTCCTTGATCGCTGTGGGTGAAACCTTGAAGGTTTCTTCCCTACTGAATGCATTGCACTTCCCGAAGGAGGCACTTAGAACCGTGAGGATCGGACTTGTAATTTCGTCTGGGTTGAAGATCTCGCAGTACCAAGAGTGAGAGAGTCTGTGTTTTTAGCAGGGGCGGAGTGGCCTGGTCGGCGATATCCGAGGGTCCCCACATCGCTCACGTCTATCGTGTCTAAGTCTCTTTGTGAGACTCTGTTGAGTCCGTCGTGAGTCTCTTTTGTTACACCGTTGCCGTCTATGAACGGTGAAACAAAAGAGACTCAGAATACTTAAGGCGAAGTTTTTTTTAGTATAAAATTCTGCGTTTTCATAAGTTGCTTTATTTACAACACACTCAGAGTAAAACTGTCACATAAAAGTATATAAAACAAAGGAGTCAGATGAGTAAAGAGAACCTGATTTTATTTTAAAAGGATTAAACGAAAAGTTTATTTGAAGAGGTTTTTTTTAGATTTATATTATTAAATTTAATAAGCTGCGACATTTTCACTTTTTACAGTATTTTTTTTTTAACAAAATTGCTATTTTGTTAAATTTTGTCTAGTTTTTTTTTAGAACCAGAATAGCGTTAAAAATCCATTTCCGGAGGGTCCCATCACGATCCCCAGCCGAGGGCCCCTATTCACCCCTGGTTGTTAGTTTTTAGCGGCGGCGTTGCGGTGTCTCATTTGTATTCCATTTGCGGCGAGGGAAGTGGGTTGGGCAGTCGACAGTGAAGGAGGAGGAACGCCGGGCCCAGCACCGTATGCCCATCAACCAACCCCTCCCATGAAGCCCGAGCGCCAATCAACGCCAATTTTCGATTCGGGTAATTTGGAGCCGCGGTTACTTACGCGGCGACGCTACGCTTCATAACAAACTCACTCCTCGTACACTCTCTCTCTCTCACACACACACGTACTCGTTGCAAACGCCGCTCGGTTTCATCTCGCGCTCCTTTCTTTGTAAACTGCTGCTGATTGTATGAATGGACGTATGTGTGTGGATTATATGTGCCAATTACGCACTCTCCATTCAACCATGTCAGTTCAGTGTGCAAGGATGCGTGGACCACTCATAGTCTCTCACAGACTAATAAGTTTTCTCCCATTGCAAATTTACATCAAACTAGACTGGGCAATTATCTCCTGCTTTCGAGTATTTTTGGGTTACACATTGCTTTTTTTTCAAATTATGGGAAAGCCGAAGCCAATTCCGACGAAAGGTTTTGTTCCATGCTGTTTATATTGGGTGAAAACATTACTTCCATTGCATTCAACGCTAACAAAGCATGAGGATGTTAATAAATTACATTCATTTTCAGGAATTTCCTTTTTTATCCACTTTTCACTAAAAATACCGACTACTTTGGTTTCAATCAGGGATGGCAAGTGAAACGATAATGTTTCACTTCGACCTGGAGGGAAACAAAAATACAAGGCCTAGGTTTAGTTTCGTTCTCGCACGATATTTAAAATCACCAAGAAGTTTAGTTTCAATTCGGGACCAAACTTTACTCCCAGGAACGAAATAAATTTAATCGGAAATCCGCTGTTCATAGTTATGTTTCTATCCCAGAATTTGAGCGGAGAGGAATAAGAGGGAATGCTTTCGACCCGTTGCGTTTGACATACGTGTAGAGAGGTTAAAACATCGAACTAAAGAATCGAATGGCTGGTTTGTGTTCACCGTTCTCCTGTTAGTGGTAAATATATATGAGTGCCCCATGCATTTAATGGCGATAGGCTGAACCTCTACTTCATTCAACCATGCTTCGTACTCGGTGTATGGATCGAAACTAAACTGTCCGAAGGTGAAGCAAGTGGTCCGTCTTGTGCGAAGGATTGTCTACGTTTCGTTTCGTCCCTGAGTTTTAGTTTAGTTTCTACCCGAAGTAGTTTTGACTCCGATTTCGTTTCGACCCTGAGTTTATCTCCCCGGGTTTGAATCCATTTCGTTTCGTTTTTACATTTCGCTCCCGAGGACGAAACTATTGAAATTTTACTGGTTTTGACTTTCGTTTCTATTGCCACCCCTGGTTTCAATGACGGCCTCGGCCACCTTGAGCGCTGCTGTGTGTATTTACTCGTTCGCGTCCTCTCTCCTCATCCATCTCGCTCGCCTCCTTTGAGTTCCGCGGTGTTTCCCACGGGGTGAGAGAGAGAGTGCCTTGAGGATGAGTGGCCCAGGGGGGATGGGGATGATGGGAGTGGGTGGAGGGAGCGCTAATGGACGTGCCAACGGCTCAGACCCTCCTCGCTACTTATCCACAACCTCCTCACCATTACCACATCACCCTCACTCACTTTCGCTGAACTTGGTCGAGGAAATTTAAGTGGATGCATCATTCCTCTCGATCACTCATGTTGTTATGGTATATGCCAGTGATGCAACTATGGGTGGGGGGGTGAGGGGTTAGAACCCACCCAAAGCATCAGCGAAATAAAAAGGTTATTTAAAAATATTGCCCAGTTTTGAAATATAATAACTGAATCTGCTTAAATTAAAACTTTTAGTGCCAAAATGATGTAAAATGTATATTTAGGCATGCCATATTTCAAAGATTTTCCACCCCAGGCCATCTCATCCCCCCAAAGCATATTCCTAGTTACACCATTGGTATATGCAGTGGTGTCGTGGTGCCGTATCACCCCGGAACGCCGTTTCGGCACTGGATAACAAAAGACAAGGTCAAATAACATTTATTTAATTCATATCCAAAACGAGAACTTTTGTAATAAATTATATTTAAATTAAAATTATTATTTTATTATAAAAAATAAAATAATGACTTGTAATATAATTACACACACAGTAATATTTCACTTCTAAAAAAAGTTACGGAAAGTGCCCTCCAGCACTGCTAATTTTGCCATGTACACTCTGTATATGGTATATATTTGGAGGAGGCGAGCGACATTTCTGGTTATTTGCTCTATGATGGCAATAATATTAATATAATCTCGTATTTATTATTGGAGCGAACTCTATTGTTCTCTCTTACAATGAACGCTGGGATTATTATCTACCTTAGAACAATTCAAAACTTCGGGAGCACATTGGAGGGACACGGGTATAGCAGTAAGAACATCAAGAAGAGAATTGCGTTAGCTGATGAGGCGTTCATGAACAGGAAGGAGCAATTAGAGGATCGCTATGTAACATTTTAAAGAAAAGGGTAGTGAAGATTCTGATCTGGAGCGTAGTGCTTTATGGTGCGGAAACATGGAAACTAAGGAAGGAGGAGCTAGATAAAAAGAAAATTACTTTCTTTTACTTTCCAATATGTAAACTATTCACTTGGTTTCTCGATGGAACCTAATTTGGAAGAAAACTTCGATTTAAAATTGTTTCTGTATTTATTCAATACATTTGGAAGTTTTACTTTTTCCATCAAACTAAGCCACTATTTACTATATTGTGTCATGGAATTTGTATAAGCGTTCTACCCAACCGCAGTAATTTCAAAATAATTGTATAAATATCTGGTCAGAGCCACTGTGAGCAATATTTGTAAAGTATTCGAGATATAAATGTGATTTAGCAAAGTCGGGGATATCGGAGATTACATTTGATATGGGCTTTACTTAATAAATACCCCTCGCCTCTAAATTTGATAAATCGTAAGTACTTGTCTAGAATTCAACGAAGCTTCGAGTTAAAAATTGGTTAAAGATATTTTTAATGCAACCAAAGTCTCTACTTGAGTATTCAGCAAACCACGAGTCTGGGTTCGAGATTTATAACGCACTTGATAATTTTTTGAATTTCAAAGACATTTTTCCGAATAGATGAATGTAAGAGAGTTAATAATGAAAATATTATGCATTGCGGCTCGTCTATAGCGTAACCTGTGAGCAATGAGATTTGGAAATTATTAATATACTAGATGACCCGGAATTACTCGTGAAGGATAGTACCCAAAGAAGTGAGAAGCTTGTAACTTTGAAGTCGTGGTCACATGACACGATTTTTAGTGAAAGGTAAAAAGCAGTTATGATGATGGCATACATATGTAACAGCAAACAATGGAAAAAACGATGTCCGTATACCGTGGACAGGATCATTTTATACCCCTTATTGATCGATGTGTGTGTCCATACTTGTTTGGACCAAAAATGTCGTGTGTACACATACCCCAGCAAAAAGGTTTTCATCGAGATTAATAGTTTAGTGAGAGTCCTTTAAGTTATGTTTTCTCAATGATCGTGTCAAAAGGTGTGCCTACCATTACAGAATGTCCAACCGCAGAAGTTATATGACGTGACGTAACAAAGGGTAATGAGAAAACGACGCAAAGGACGCGTCGGACGTAACCAGAAGTACCACTTTGAACTTTGATAGTGTGAGATTCACCTACATACTAACTCTGGTTAAAATCCGTGAAGCCATATGGAAATGCATAGCGGACATACAAAGAGACATCCTCTTTCATAAGTAGATTCATTCCTAATGCTCACAACCAAATCATCACTATCTAATCAACAATCCGGAGTTGGGCCTGACGAGCAGAGTCAAGATCAGTCATATCCCCTTCTAGTATCTTGAATTTTTTTCCAAGCGATGCGAATCTGTATTATGGTTGTTATTTATTTTATTAATTACAATTAATTGCTACGCAATAATTTATTTATCTCCATCGCCCCGAAAAAAAAAGCATTTAAGACCTTTACAACGGGTGAATCTAACGAACAAAAACGTAGGATGTTCACAAACACACGCGTTATGGATAACCTATCCAGGCGGGACTCGAACCCACGGCCTTTGCTTTGGCAGGCGAGGACTTTACCGCCGCCGCCGAGGCCGATATTTCTCAGTAATGCAATGCCTTGAAAATGCTTAAACTTCTTTTTTGGGGAGTGAAACCTTGCGGAATATCTTTATGAAATATCTCTGTGAGTAATAAAACTTTGAAATTAAGGAATTGAGTAGTAAGCATGTCGTCGCTATAATTCTCGTCGGCTTTGACGTGAAGTGAGTGTGATTTACCATCGGAAAATTTGCTAGCGCGTAAAACCATGTGGGGAACTGAAACTCTATCTGTCATAACTCTTGTGTGCTATTCGAGTATTAGATGTATGGCTGAGATATAATCTCCTCACCCTGTGTGGTGTCTAGAATACACGTCTCGTTAATTCTAGAAGATTTTTATCGCTGTGAATTCTGATGTGTAGCGCTCGTGAAAAGCAAAAATTTCTTAGAACTACAACGGAGAGCTGGGTCGACAAATTTATGCTCTGCGTCACATTATAATTTTTTCACACACACCGACAAATGTTAAAGCATTAGAAAGGTTTCCAGCGATTATATTTACATTGTAGCTTCATCGTTTGATATATTTTGATAGCATCACTAGGAGAGATATGCTTGTCTGCCATTATACTGGATTTTATAATTTCCTCTTTACGTGCTGCTAGGACTTTAAAGTAGGAATACTAAAAAAATATTCCTTTTTTGAAATACGACCGTAGTAAAACAGATCGTGGAATCGGATCTGAGAAGTATGTGAAATATTTCGAATACGGGCGTGGAGTACCAAATTAATGTTAGGGATTTTGTGGGCAGTAGTCAGAATGCCTTAATGGCAGTAGCATATTTCATTTTTACGCGTTTGTGCTTGCCTATTTAAATAGGTAAATAAAACCACTATACTACAAAATGCCCGACTTAATTTTTGCCTAAGGCATTTGGATGCGATCTGGAATGAGTGTCATCACATCTGGCCCCTTTACCCACACTATCCGAAAAAATTTGCTTCTAAAAATGTTCCCCTAGCCGTGGTCCTCCAAGTCCCTTTCGTTAAGAGCACACTAACGCCGACGCCGGGTTTCTCTCCATTTTAGTTATAAAATTCCTTAGTGATGAAAGTCTCAGGTGCTTTATTAGTGGTTATTATAACAACTCTTCTTGTATCATATGTGGTGTAAATAACCACTTTCCTTAGAAACTAGATAGTTATTGGGGATGAGGTTGGTGTGGTGAATTGATTTCTGTCTTCTCACCCTGTGAGGTCAGGTTCAGATCCCAGCAGTGGTGTACATTAGGGCGGATCGCAAAAATCGATTTTTTTCAAATCTATCTGGCCCAATGAAAAAAAGTTGTGGGACCGATCAAAAAGAAGGCCTGAAAAATTTGAGACCTGTACGTGAACCCCTGACCCTCGCTCAAATGCAATTTAGAGGGGGAGGGTCAAAATTCGAAAAATATAATACTTTATGGTCATTTCCTATAGATTTTGCCGAGTTACTGCCCTTCTAGGGCAAACATTTCGTGCATTTTGACATATCTGCCACCGTTTAGCCACAAAATGCCTAATTTGAGTCCGCGTCCGCGAAGAAAATATCCCAACGCCCACGCAGCGTCGCGGATACCAGAGCCGCAGGCCGATCCCTTCCCCTCCACGCTCGCTTCTCCCCCTCCCACGCCTCTAATACAGCTAAATTCATCCCGCGCATGCTGCTAGGAGGTCGTTTATCTTTGATAATATAAATCAGAAGATGGTAGAAGGTAAAAAACGATACTTAGTGAGACGACTTGTCCCTTATTTGGCGCCTCGTCGGCGTAAAAACAAATCGATGTTACCAACTTTTAGAGAAGTGATGAAATATTTTTAGATCTGCGCACGCAGGAAAGGAGACTACGGTCTATGAAGACGCCTCTCGAGTGGCTACGAAGGTTTGGGAACTTAGGTTATGCACTTCTATTCCGGTATTGTCCGACAGCTGTGACTAAATGGATTTTGGGTGAAGGCCACCGGCGTCCCCTCCCCGCTCCCCCCTCGAACGCCACAGATGCACCAAAATTCACACCAAGTGCGTCTTTCTTCGTTAGTCTTACTATTATTTGATGTATCAGCATCGTCCGGTGAGGAACAATCACGAAAGAATTACTCAATTACCTGCTTTCCAGTCTGTATTTCTTATGTTAATGTCATTCCTCGTCTTTTGCTGCTGTCAACAAAGTTTTGGTAAATTTTTTCGCGAATCTTTCGTCCGTATGTATAATAAAAGGAATATTTAAATTCAAATTTGAACTTTCATCAATAGATTTTTCAATTCCACAGCGCTAAGCTCAGATATAGCCGAAGGAACCGGAGTCTCTCTCCAATATATCATCAGCGGGTAGTACTTTACGTCGATATTTAAATCCAGCTATTAAAAAAATCTCGGATTGATCGCCAAACGCATCCTTGCAGAAACGCAAATTGGGTCCCTACATTACCCTCCCAACGTTTATGTCGCAAATCCAAGTCAACATAGTGCAATTAGCAAATAGACCTCTGTAAGGGATGAAATACGATTTGATGCTTTCCTGGCGAATGATGAGGGTGAACTCTTTTCGGGGTTCAACACAATTTATCCCTTAGGATGAGCCCCCAGTCGGAGCTTGAAATGTTGGCCATAATGGAAAAATTAACCCGGTGGGAATCCCGAGAAGAGTCTACCCACACTGCAAGGGATGTTGGAATTATGCTTATAGCAAAGGGATGATGCCTCCTTTTTGGGCGGTATTCGCTTGGTACCACCATAATCAAATTCTTTTTCATTCTGTGTATCTAATTTTCACTCGGAAAGGAATCGATAATCGCAGATTTTGTAACTGTTGCTCTAATCCTCCGACGGGGGAGGCAAACCTCCAAAAGTGGGAACCTGTTTCTTCAACTAACACCACACATTCCCCTCTAAACTTGTATTGATAAGTCTTCTTCCCTTTTTTCATCAGACAAGAGTATAGTCTTTCATTCCAATAAAATAAGGCCCTTTGATGACACCTCTCTTTTCTTATTCACAGTAATTAGCATCTTTTTCTGTCTACGTAAGTAATTCTGGTACGCTAGCTTGAATGTATCTCACGAAGTTATGACTTTTGCGTCAGCTAAAGTTGCGGGAACGATCATTGCTGTTGCTTGGTTCTTGCATATACCTCTATCACAGTTGGCAGACGCATTTTCCCGAAAAAGTTCCCATTTGAGTTTATAGTCCTTAATGTTTATTTTATGAGGAAAGTAGAGATACAAATCGGCTAATTTCTCGCCAGTTTAATTTTCTTCGGATGAATTGATGAAGAAAATTTTTGATACTATTTTCCCGTACAAGAATTGACGATGATGACTCAACGCTCTCCTACGATTCCCTTTTTTCCTCAGTTGTCGAGTTTCTTCAGGGTTCAATCCAGCAGCCATCATCTTTCTTTTCGTCAGCTTGTCTCTCAAAATACTTCTTCATTGGGGGAACCTTATGCTCCTCCATGCACTTACACGCAAAGATATCGCATAATTCAAAATGTTCCTTTAAATTTTTTTGAGTCTTATACTTTAATAAAACCCTACTTTTGGCCTATTACGATTTTCCGTAAGTTTTAGTACTTCCTGTGGTACCGCTAAATCCATTTAGTCACATTCATAATGGAAGAGGAGCGCGTCACCATAGTTCGCAAACCTTCATAGCCACTCGAGAGGCGTCTTCATAGACCGTAGTCTCCTTTCCTGCGTGCGCAGATCTAAAAATATTTCATCACTTCTCTAAAAGTTGGTAACATCGATTTGTTTTTACGCCGACGAGGCGCCAAATAAGGGACAAGTCGTCTCACTAAGTATCGTTTTTACCTTCTACCATCTTCTGATTTATATTATCAATGATAAACGACCTCCTAGCAGCATGCGCGGGATGAATTTAGCTGTATTAGAGGCGTGGGAGGGGGAGAAGTGAGCGTGGAGGGGAAGGGATCGGCCTGCGGCTCTGGTATCCGCGACGCTGCGTGGGCGTTGGAATATTTTCTTCGCGGACGCGGACTCAAATTAGGCATTTTGTGGCTAAACGGTGGCAGATATGTCAAAATGCACGAAATGTTTGCTCTAGAAGGGCAGTAACTCGGCAAAATCTATAGGAAATGATCATAAAATATTATATTTTTCGAATTTTGACCCTCCCCCCCTAAATTGCATTTGAGCGAGGGTCAGGGGTTCACGTACAGGTCTCAAATTTTTCAGGCCTTCTTTTTGATCGGTCCCACAACTTTTTTTCATTGGGCCAGATAGATTTGAAAAAAATCGATTTTTGCGATCCGCCCTAGTGTACATGTTTTAGAGACTGCCCAATCTCTGCTTGGATGCTTCGTGGATGGCACTTCATGTACAGCACTTCGTCCGTCACATGGGACGTTAAGCCGTGGTCCTCTAAGCCTCGTTCGTTAATAACACACAAATGCCGACGCCGGGTTTCTCTCCATCCTTATTTTCCTACCCTTCTCTATCGCGAAAATGACCGTAGCTGTCGGTCGGCTCCTACAAATACCATACCATAACCAGGCGCTATTTCTTCTATCGAATCTAAATCTCTATTCAGTGCGAGGAGAGTATCTTTTAAGGCCGTTTTACACGGGACACGTCATTGCGCTGGTTAGAACTGAAAACATTTTTGAAATTGCGAGTATGCGAGCTCGGAATCAGAGCAGGCTGTTTTGCCAACTCGCGTGCATGGATTGTCGCAATCGTTCTTGCAATTCTCCGCTTCACTCGTTGCAATATTCACTGCGCCTTCGTACATACGTCAGATTGCTCAATGAGGTGCCCCGTGTAAAACGACCTTAATGCAATACACTACCTACTGAATGAGACTTTAACGAATTGGTTCATCTGGTGCATTTTATCAAAGTAGAAATACGACGAAAGTTTCTCCACAATTCTCTGCCCATAAGTTACTCAAAAGTGTGGAATAACTCGGTGCCACGGTGACCAACAACCTTATGGAGTGAATAAAATGTGGCTATATCCAGTTATCACTCAGCATTCTGGTGGGAAACATGTTTTTGGTGTTAGTGGCGGCGTACTCACCAGGTGGACGGGCTTTGTGTCCGAAAAAATCTCACAGGCCCCGAAAAATCTATCTAAAAATCTCTCAACCTGCGGTATCGTGTAACCATTCGAGGCGGGAAACCCTTTCCATGCACCATAAATCACGTCTGCGAAAACTGACGAATAAAATTTGCTTAAAATGACCATCACGTTCTTAGATATCTATGTGACACGGTGTGACACTAGCGCCCATGTTCGGTGAAAAGGCATCATAATATTGAAACATAATCCAAACATGTACAATGCTTCGCCCATATACGAATAACTGTGCATGGGCAGAAGAGCACGGGCAGAACAGTGAGTTTAACGTACGGAGGGATGGGCTACTTCCTTGTATGACTCACTATCGTTTGCATCGTCAAAAACACAAAAAGCGAATTGAAACAAGTGAATTGTTTGCACTTCTACTTTGAAGAGTAGCTTATCATCTTTATTGGCAAATACAGTCAAACTTTCCTCTATAAAGGAGAATTGGAAATGTGAGAAACCTCTATGAGAAAGACTAATTTCCGTATTCCCTCATTTTTACCCTTGAAAGCAGTAACGGTTGCAGAAAAAAAAACTCAAGGTAGGGCGCAAAAGATATTTTGAGCTACCTTTACTTTTTTCGTAATAAAAAAAAATCAAGTTACATGCAAAGTTTAAGATAGTCTTATTTAATCTGATTATACGCATATACAAGACAGTGATATATTATGATATAAAAAAGTTACAATATGGTGGTTTCCTATTCTTTTCAATTGCCTAAATGGAAAAATTCTCCTAGAGTACGTGTTTCACGCTTTTAGATTTTAAAATGACAATATCTATTTTTCGCCATTAAATGAAAAGTGAAAATTTTCAAGGGCACGAAAACGCGAAGGCTAAGTATACAAATGCATAATGAATTCAATTAACATTTGTTTAGTTTTACTTCGTTTCAATTTAAAACAGACATTATTTTATGGTTATGAATTAGGGTACTCTTACAACTTTGACCTTATGACCTCACAATGTGGGTCCAAACTAAAAATTTGAATTTGCCTTATGGGGTTTCCATGTTAAAAAAATCGAGATAGAAAAAAAGTCTGAATTTCATCGACCAAGATGTCTATTCTTAGGTTTTCGGACACGAGAAAACCGAAATTAACACTTTTATTTACGAAAATTCAAGCGTTGACCCAGTAAGGTCACAACCAAGGTCATATGGGTGGCGAAAAGGATAAGCATACCAACGAAGGTATCGAAGGGTGCCCAAGTCAACGGTTCTGTCCTATTACTCTACTATTACTAAGATTATTGTTACTCAGGGTAAACAAATATGTACATTTGGTCGCTAACAAACGAACATCCGAAAATTACAGTAACAACACCAAGTGTAGCTACGATGGTGAACCGGTACCCTCTCGACTTTAAAAGTCATTTGCATGCGGACGAAAGTGCCTGTCATCGGCCTAGTACTCGACCACAATTTCATGCTCAGGGCACGCTCTGAAACTTAAGCCGGATTGTAAAGTATTCTAGTTGAGTGGGACCTCTTGGACGTCCGGCGGACAACGGGTGGACCCCGCGGAGTGCGGGCATAAAAGTTTTCCCGGTTGTTTTTTTCTCTCCCTCCCATGCGGAGTTATATTATTATTTACGGATCGGCGCTCATTTCACGGCCCTTTGTCCGCCATCCGACTTCCGCTGGGGGAAAATCCTTCCAGCAAAAACCGAATGTGGGCCTATCTCCCACTCGGTCGAGATGACATCGCTACTGGATGCCGAGCGCGAATATATGAAGGAGGGGGTGGGGGGAAAGTCGAAATAAAATGGAAAAAAAATATTTAAAATAATAAAAAATGATGAAATTACTACCTGCAATAAAAAAAGACGAATAAAAATTAAAACGACTGAAAAAATACTAATAACATCAAAAAAGACAAGAAATAATGAATAAAAATATTAAAAGTAAATACCTACTTTAAAATATCTGATTTTTGTTTGAGTATTAAAAATTATTGTTTTTCCGATTCCTGCCAAAATTAGTCAATGTTAAGTTTCTGATAACACATACACAGCACTGCATCGATAGTAGTGGAGTAACTAGCAATATTTTTTGGAGGAGGGATGGAGAGGCAACGGTCCGGGAAAATTTTTGAAAAATGAAATATCTGGAAGTACGTTTTATCACTTTGGCACATAAAATTCAACTTTAAATGGGTCCATTTATCATATTCCAAAACTAGCCAATAGTTTCAACTTTTATTTTATTTCTCTGAGGATTTGGCGGGGATCTATCCTCTCATCCCCCCTATAGTTGCGCCACTGACCCATAGCAGCGGCTCCCAACGAACCAGTCGGGGGTACGCCGAAAATAATTGGTGATGTCGGACGCCAGGAACTATGTATCTCGTAACCAGGAAATATTCATACATATTGTATGGGGTATTTAAAACAAACTTTCTATATTCATACAATTATTTATATCTAAAAGAGCCACCTAATAGTAGTGAAATTATGTACTAAAATGTCCACGTTACAATTTTGGGGTTACAATATTAGTTATATACCTACATATGGAGGGTGACGGGAGGAAAAAAGTTAAGAACCACCGGCAAAGATAAATGCTCACAATATTAATCGAATTGTTAGCTGGCTGGTTTGGGGTGAACATAGATTACCGGGACGGATGCAATGCGACAACGGCTCGACAAATAATGAGATAATGAAGCAATAATGAGAAAACAAAAGTCGAAGCTACCAACAGTGGACTTTCGACTTGTAGTTTTTTTAGGCAGCTGCTTTGCCAATTTCTTAGTGCTGGCTTCCGCCCTACTCGGCTGCGTCATTTGTTTTACGGCTCTTCAAAAGATATATCCTCCGTGGGTATCTCGAGTTCTTATCTCATTCCTCGAAAACCGCGGGGTGCAGCAAAGGATCCACGTACGACTAAAATATGCCTTATTTAATTATTGGTGAAGAATAAACCTTGGCTATTTGATCGAATAACTAATAATGTAATTTTGAACTGCTCCTCAGTATCGAATTTACGGTAGCTCCGACTGTTTTGGTTAAATGCAAGGGTGAGGAGTGTGGAGTAATTAATTTATGGTCAAGCGAATAGGGCTGATATATTGAGCACGGCAAAGATTTAGACTGTAGCCAATTTAATTGGATAATAACCTGTCTGAGAAAAGAAGGAATTTATTGTGGTATGGTGATTCGTGATGTAAGCTACAAAATGAGTTTCGCGAGATTGCCGAGACTAACAGCAGATGATACTGGTATATTGAAATAAAAGGTAGTTGCACTATTTTACAGTTATTTTAATGCGTACGACGCGTGAGAAATCTTGTACCGCATAATGGCTATATGAGCCTTAATGTACGATGAAATGTTTGATACAAGTGTACAATCTATTGGACCGATTCATTTTAGACCATTTCCTTTTCTACATTTTTGTCGGTAAAGACTCTCGTTTTTATCCTTTCAAACTGTCCCAGGATTCTAATTCAGTGCTATCGCTCCCTTTTGAGAGTAAATTTTTATGTAAAAATTAGTGATCAAATCTAACTTACTTAATATTTTAATCAATATTGCCGTACTCCATAACTCTGCATACAGATATGATCTTTTTTTTCTTCAAATTTGTGATCTGGGAAGAAGGATGCCAAGAAAGAGTATTATTGGCAAAAGATATTTTATGGTTTTAATTCAAAACTTATCATCTTCTATGAACTGGAGTAGATACTGATGTTAGGAGATACTCATACATTTTATGCCTAAAAGCGAGAAAACATTTAGTATTAGCCGCTCAATCTGCTAAATTATATTACGGGGAAATTTATGCATCCGGTAAATTCGATCACTAGTCTAAAGCTGGGATTACTCGTCGAAGTCCACTACTATTGCAGTCGACTCTTACGAACTACGAATTACCATCGTCTGATTGGGCAGTGAGTGGGCTAAAAGGGCATGAATGGATTAGAGACGTAAATATTTATGTGATATGTTAGCTAATTTAAAGTGTGAATGCTGTAGGAATCAATCACAGATGATACACTCTTCCCTATTGCGGGTGGTAAAGTGGGTTTTACTATGAAAAAAAGTAATGTAGCTGAAGTTTGATATTTTTAAATGTTTTGCGTCAATGTATTTGAATTTATTTTTCCCCTATACAATAAGGTGAAAACATTTCTCTTTATCTAACGGCATTTGGATTCACTTCTGACATCGCGAAGATTTTTGCTCTCTTGGGGCATTTCAGTGTTGACAAAAGTAGCGAAATGTCGCTAACTTTGATGTGTAAGCCCGCTTAAAAAAATAAATGCCAGTTAAAAGAGCCGAGAGACTTTTTACGTACTGCGGTAAAGGGGGACGGGAAGAGGAGTCCACATTTCGTTCCGTAAGGGCCGTTTTACACGGGGCAACTACTTGCACAATCTGAAGTGCGTACGAAGACGGAAACAAATTGCGTCGTGTAAATCGGTGAATTGCTAGAACGAATCCGAGAATGGATGGACATGAAAATAGCCTCTCTTCTAATTTAGTTTGCACATTCGCGCAGTTACGCGATAATGAGAACTTAATGCATTTATAACCTGCGTAATTACGTGCCCCAGGTAAAACAGCCTTTGAAGCTTGCTTAAAGTTGCTTCTTCATTGACTGGAGAGCTATTCCTTTTTTTCAAAACTTGCAAAATACAGCATTTATAACATCGTTGGAAAGCTATGCACTCTATGCATTACATCATACTGAATATAAATTTAGGTGAACACTTCTGAATATATCCTCTATTCCCGTAAAATTTGGATCATCGTCAGCGACGGTAGTGGCGACTTTAGTAAATCCATTTTAGAAGGCGATAGTTGACAGCATATCCAGCATTCAACTGGTGAATCCAGTGGCGTAATCAGGGGGAGGGGGGCCAAGGGGTCCGGGTTACCCCAAAATATAAAAGCACAATTATTTTCCTTCTCAAAAGAAAACAAAATATAAAAAAATCACGAATTTACAAAATATTTCTTTAACAAATAAGTTTTGTCGATTTTGTAAAGTGTTAAAATTAGTTCAAAACATATTACCAAGTACCCTGTTTTTCTAAAATTTCCCCCCATGATTTTGGAACCCTCCCCCCAACGAAATTCCTGGCTACGCCACTGTGTGAACCTATCGTAATGTTCGTGTCTGCAGCGAACAACCAGAGAAGCACCTCGCACTAAAAACCGGGACCTATTCAAGGACTTCCTCAAGAACGTTGACTTGTATGACACCACCTCTCTCCGCAATTTTTGTGTCTAAAAAATCTTGATTTGCGTCCCTTACTGCCCGTGGAGTTCCAGCCTTTTTATTAAGGAGTTGTTTCCAACCCCAGTGAAAAAATCTGGGTACATTCCCGGCGCTAACCCCATCGCCGTAATTCACTGCGTGCCTGCGGTGTCATTACGGCACCTCGGCTGGAAGCCAGCGCTGTATAGAAAAGCACCCTTTTTCAAGCATAGTCACTTCACAATCGAAGACGCTTAGCCTGGTGCTTATCGAAGCGGGGTGATGATACACACCTTTTTCTTCCCCATCACCATTGGCGGCTGCGGGGATCCATAGACCTGTTAAACCGATACACAATCAACGCTAAATCGAAAAACGCCCCTCCTACCCAACCACTTCTCTTTAGTCGACTGGTTTCCATTTAATATCCATACTTTATTCAAGCGAGAACATCACCACACAAGGACCGCTTTCGTGAGTGAAAGAAAAAGAATGGTGAAACGAACGATTGGGGAATTCTATTACGATCCAAATTGTTATTTTTTTTCTTCAAAAATAGCTTCCCTGTCCCTTCCACCTTCCTCCTTTCGAAAGGAAATCCTCTCATCCATTCGGTCCAGGGAGGAGGAGTTATGGCATTCTTACTTCGTGCATATCCCGCGGAGTGATCATTTTTCGTCATCGAATCGCTTCTTTTCGTTCTTTTTCTTTTATTTTTTTTATTTTTACGGTCGGATGGGCCCCTTGCCGCGACGACGAAAAATACCGATGATTTTCCGGGCGATGTGCGTGCTGGTCGGGTGTTTTTATAGGAGGTCCGCTTGTTTTTATTGCTCCTTTCACACACTCTCTCTCGAACGTGTGCGGCCGCTGTGTCTTTGCCTCGACCGACCTCTTGTCCACCCATTCCCAATCTCTCTCTCCTTATTGCTTATCCCTCCTCCTTCTTCCAATACCGATCGCTCCTTCCATCCTTCTCCTTCTTCTGACTCATTCTTTCTCTTAATCTTGGCTCTTATATTCTTCTTCTTCTGCCTCTTTCTATCTTTCTTGCTTTTTCTATCGTCCTTCTTCTTCTGACTCTTTCTCGCTCTTTATCATGATATCTATCGTTTTACTGTTTCTTGTGGATCGATGTAGCAGGGGCGCAGCCAGGAATTAAGGCTGAGGGGATTAAGGTGCGACTAATTCTGGGGTGTGTGGTAGTATGGAATACCCACCAGGATAAGCGATAGGTGCGAGATTATTAAATTGCGGAATTTTTTGACGAACGGTTCAAAATTGTGAGTTTTACGGCTTTCTGAGGGATATTTTATTAATCCTTACACTATTCTATTCTGTTAGTAATATCAATCCAATTAAGAAAAATGGATTAAACTTTAAAACTTCTCTGAGCTCTGGGGGGGGGGTTTAACCCCCCAAAACCCCCCCTCGCTGCGCCAATGTGATGAAGTAAGTGGAACTATGGGACGGTTTTAATTAAATTTAGTTAACTATTTGCACATTATAAGAATCTCTATCCTTGTCTTAATCTCTATCGTTTAATGGTTTTTTATTGATCTATTTAATGAATAGAATTGTGAGTAGGTTCTAATTACATCTTGTTAACTATTTGCACATAATTAAAGCAGATGATTACCAATTATCCCATTTGAGGCCTCTAGTTTAATGGTATTTTTTCTGAACTACTTTCCTGCAGGGGTTCTTAAGAGGGTTCTTAAAAATCACCTAAGTAATTAAAATAAAACAGCTAAATAAGAACACCAAACTCAATGCGATGTACCACGCACTCCATTTTCGCTAAAACCCGGATGGTTTTTTATTTTTTTACAATAAACACCTTGCATAGCAACACTGAAAACACGACCAATGGAAAATACAAATTCGCTAAAACTATCAAATAATTTAACCCAAACGATAAAACAAAACCATGCAATGGTGTATTTAGGACACCGTACCTTCATCATCTTGTTCAACCTCTCTCGATCGATTTATTGAATAAAAGTGTGGCTCGAAATTAATTGAATCTAGTTTACCCACTATTTGCTCCTTATAAAACGGAAGATGACGAATTATTCCATTCGAGGGCTCTAGTTTAATGGCCATTATTCTGAAATGCTTTGCCTCACTACCTTGTTTAACCATTCTTCAAGGTGTTTGGCTTTACCATGTTACTTTCACCACCAACCAGACAACCACTCATAAAAGCGACTGTACGCAATCCAAGTTCTTCTCAAGACAACTCAAAATGGCAATCATCTCTCACTAGCGGATAGATTAGTAATGCACGTGATCACAAGAAAACCTGACTGTCACCAATAAGCCTTTAATGATGAGGTTCTAAGTAAATAATTTTGGACTTCAAACAATGGAACATCACTATAGTTCATATACATGAGAATCCTCAGGAATCAACGTTTTTCCGGGAAAGTTGAATGGATGACTCCTAATATCATCTCCTAATACCTGTGACGTCACGTGGAGTGGAATGTGCTCCGATGCGATGCAGGCTGCTAGCAGGTAGCAGAGTACCCTGCTAGTAGGTATCGCTTGGCTTAAATAAGGATTATTAATAACCTATCAAACGAAGGAAACTTTCCGACCTTATGCAGTTTTAATAGGTGATTAATAAGAACTGTTCCCCTGTGCCTCATGCATACATTTGTAATCTCAGACGATGTAAAACTCTTATCTACTCGTATAGAAACTAGGTCCCTGTGACGTCACGTGGAGTGGCATCGCATGGGCGCCAATCTGGCCTTTTTTAAATGAGGTAAAAATTGACCATTGCCATTCGTCTAAACTGGGATTTATAAAACCAAATAATTTGTATATTATGAATACACTAATGGTGGGTAACGAATCGCAATCAATGCCTTTCGTTTTCTTTGATGAAGGAAACCACCCTATTGCGCGTCCTCCGCACCACATGCTCGAGTCATTTCTGACCGTAAGTTGTTAGTTTAAGGGAAGTAGCTATCTCATTTACTACACTGCCTCAATTGATTCTCCCGCCGGACAGACAGCCAGAAAACTCGCCCAATTCCTTCAGCATTAACATGTCTTGACCTTAATGCCGATAAAAGAGAATTTTTCTTGAATGCAATGTGGCTAGAGTGTGAGACAGTGTGAAACATCACGTCAATTCCCATTAAAAAAAATAAGAGACATGTTGACTTCTAGAAGTGTTCTGATCCATGGCAACGCCTGTCATCTCAGCGCTGATGCAGCCGAACTGCTCCTTGAGGAATTTCAATGGGACATTTTCGATCACCCGCCGCGTAATGCCGACCTATTGCCGGGGGACTTCCATCTTTACGCTGAAATGAAAATGTGGTTAGGAGGGAAGCGTTTTCAAACGGACGATGAGGTTCAGGGCAAAGGCAAAACAAGTGTATTACACATTTAGCAATGAAATCTTTTTTAATAAATCACTTCGTCTTCTTATCATGACCCATCGAAGGCTGAAAAAAACAGCCCTCGTATAGTGTCGAAACCTCGGTCAGACCATTAACAAATTTGTGGAAGATACAATTTTTAGAACAAATAATACTTTTTTTAGTAATAACCTTTTGATGTGAGGTTCCACAAATATTTTAATGGCCTGAACAAGGTTTCTTCTCTTCACTAAGTCATTATACCTTTGAGAATGACTATACCTAAGTCATTCTCAAAGGTGAGTGGGCATCATCAGAAGAACATAGTGTATAACGTCGAAACCTTGACAGACAATTAAAAAATTAGTGTAGGATGCAATATTAGTGTATCCGTGATTATGTTTCATGTATTAGATAATCCATTAGATATTTTTGGTGCGTGATTGTTATCTCACGTTTGAGTAAGCAGTATTAATCGATGGACTTTTAAATTTCGGCAGATGGGCTCAGGTTTCGACTGTCTATTTTCGACGATCGCTGTTCAGCTACGTTGAAACAATTACGGATGGACATGCAAAGATCCGCAAACAGTTGACGTTAGCTGGCTGTAAATGCTGAACCGATTATGATGATCGATAAATAGTCTCGATAGCTAATTTTCCCTCGCATAAGTAATGTAACATTGTGTGTGAATAATTTGAGCACTATATTAATTGAATATTTCGCATACACTGGGTTTCATTTGGTTGAAAAACAAGTTACAAATACGAAATCCCGAATCGTAGCTAAATCCAAAACAAAATTCATTAACTGATTCTTCAATGTGTGGTATTCCATTATAAGGTTTCTTGGATATTTCACTTATTCATATACCACTAGTTTTTTTGCATAACGCGACCCGGGTTTCGATGAGTTACCATCGATAATTTACGCCAGAGGATGATGATTATGTAAAAAACTAGTGGTATAAGTAAAACTGAAATATTCAATCCAAAACAATTAATATTCTAAAGACATTCTACCCCTTTTATGACTATGGGAAAGAATATTCGCCAAAGTAATAAATAATTGGTCCTTAGGTATGTTGTTAACCATCTAAATATTTTGTTTAAAGATTTTCTCCTCTTAACTAGGGTCATTTACGATATTAAATACAAAAGAAAAGGGTTTACTGCTCTAACTCTCCAAGACTTCCAAATTATACCAGACAAATAAACTAAAAACTGCATATCTACGGACGTTAGTGAGAGTTGAAATTAAAAGTTTATATTATATGTTTAAGAATAAATTGTTAATGCTGAGTAAGTACAAGAAGATTTTATTTTTATCTACGTACTACATTCCTACTTATTTATTCATTATTTATTTATAAATTCTAAGAATGCAACAGATCTCCTTCCTTCCACCTTTTAAGCAAGGTCGGAATCTTGCCGCAACCTTTTCCTCCCCTCTTGATACAGCTCGCTTTTCGTAAAGGATTTCTGTTGAAAAGGATTTCACCGCTGGCCGCTATTCTGCTCTTTTCAAAGGATGTCCGCATTTATGGAAAGTACACTTTCGTGTACCTCCCAGTGCCGAACGACCTTGGGGGATGATATTTTTGAAAGCCGTGCGGTTTTTTCTCGGCTTTTTCCTTTGATGGTGCTGTAGTGGCTTGAACATGTCCTATTTTTTGGTCCAATCACCAACAACTCTTACCTTGGACCGTAAGTATTACCTTTTTAGACTCGAAGGGGTTGTTATGATAAACCGGTATGGTGACTAGGAATGGTAAATATATTTCCCTGAGAATTGATCTACCGTTCAAGCGTAGGTACTGTCTAAAACCCTGAGAAAAATCAAACCCTTTCATCATTTCAGACGGTGCAGACGGTATATATAAACTTTATCGCTGAGCTTTTGGCATATTGTAAAACAAATGAAAATGCACCATTAGTGGCATTTTAATCTTTCGCCGAATTTCAATGAGACGTAATCAAATCCTCTATCTTGGCTGTTAACAGAAAAACATCATGTTTTGCATGTTCTAGCTTAATAGGAAGATTACCATAGTAAGTAACAGTGGCGTAACTATGGGGGGATGAGGGGATGTATCCCTCCCCCAAAGCCTCTGAGAAATCAAAAAATTATTTAAAAATATAGTCAGAATTTTATATATAATAACTGCATCTGCTTACAGTTAAATTTTAAGTGCCAAAATGATATAAAATTTATTTTCAGGCATGATATTTTTCAATTTATTTCCTGAAATCCCTGTTTCCTGGGGGATAGCCCCCACTATCATATTTGTTTCATAATCCTAGTTACGCCTGTGGTAAGTAGGATGTAGTATATTATAAGTCATATGTAGCGTACGTGACACATTGTACATGTTAGTGAATGTTAATTTCAATCGTCTGGTGCATGGCGGAGATTGTTCACTGAGTACACCAAACACTTGTGTGTGTGTGGCTTGCAGGGTTGTATATAGAATCACGTTGATTTTTTTCACTACCCAGTAATATTAAGCGAATTTTTCGTTGAGTTTTCAGTATTCTCTAATTTTTTCTGTAATGCGGTCTCTATGCGTGCAGGTTTTAAGGCGTTGTTTATGTTCTTTTTCTCGTGTGGGACAGGTTTTCTCTTAGCCAATGCGCGCGTTAATTCCTATTTTTTTGCATGTGTCTTTCAGACGTGATCACCCTTCATCTCTTGACTGCCCGAGAATATTATTCTCATCGAAACGATGGTAATCCCTTCCCTTACTTTCTTCCCTTTCTTTACCGCGCGATCGAGAAGGACGGTTTTTTTCTTCGGTCTTCACGTAATGGGAGGCTTCAGCGTTATTTCAGATCTGCGGTCACCTTCGCCTCTGAGGTGTCAAAATTGCTCCTCTCAGCGGGGAGTCGGGACACGTGTTTAGAGTCTTGATTTCGAGTCGAGTCACACCGGGGCGTCGTAAACAGCGCCTCTCCTCGCCTTCACTTGTTTGGATACGTCCCCCATCCCTCTACTCATCTGCCTATCGTGGGCTTGACAACCCTTCAGCGTAAGCACGTATATCTTTCGGGAAATGAGACGCTTAAATGCGATTTCTCTTCTCGCATAACTTTTCGACGACTGCCACGACATTCGCAGTCAGTGTCTCACGGGGAAGATGAGGGTAGGCGAAGATTAGGGAAATTATAATAATATCATAGGAATAATTTTGAATTACCGGGACTAGCCACGGTGATAGCATTGCGCAATCATCCGCAATGCGCAAATGTGCGAAATTTCACAGAGGAAAAAAATCTTTCACCTTGACCGGGATACGAACTTAAATACCTCGATTTCCGACTGAGTCCTTCAGCAGCTACCGAGGCGTCACATTTCTACAGAGGGGATAGGAATATTATTTTAATAGGATTTGTTATGTAGTTTTTTATTATTGTTGATTGTCTTTCATTTTTCGATTTATCGCCTACTTCTGGATCTACTTTCGGTTAAAAATGGATAGGCTTAACTTTTCGTGGTTAAATTGATGACGTTATCGGATCATACTGAGTCCGTCACCGCTTCTCAGATTCTCCTCGGCCTTTTTTTATGGGTCTGGTTTGGTTCGTAACTTACAGTGAGGGTAATTGATAATAGATATAGCAATAGCTATATTCCTTTCCTTAAACAGGGCTTCTCTCGGAACGAGTTAATGCGTCGACAATCTTATGTCATCACCATGTCCCTATGTACATTACCTTTTCTTGATGCTCCATTATTTATTTGAAAGAATTTTTATCGATGGATTTTGGTTGGAAATTTCTCATAACAACGTCTAACTGGAAGATCTGAGCCTACAGAACAGCTTTGGCACAGGCATGCACAAAAACCTTTGTCGTGGGAGTTATTTAGTATTTCCGTGGGGAAATGACCACTTTTGCAGAGTTTTTCGCTCTTCAAGTGAACTATTCAATGAGCCATTATTCCTCAGGACAGCAACGATAGCACGAAGTACCGTTCCCTTGGAAGTGAGCCGTTACTCGCGCGTCCGTTGTAGTCATTTATGGAACTTCGGATAACGTCCGTATTATGATAAATATGTGACGCACAAGAATCTGAACACACATACGGAAAATTAATCACAACCTCTCAGATTTGGGAGAGTAATCTTGTCATTTGTGGAGGTAGAAATTGCACTTCAATAACTACAAAAAAACTTTTCTCTAGTGGAGTAAGTCAGTAAATGAAAATAACCCCTTTCAGATAGCTGTTGGATCATCAAATGAAGCATTCAAAGAGCCCTTTATTCTTCGTTGGCAGATACGATGGCACGAAGTACCGTTCTTTTGGAAGTGAACCGTTACTCGCGCGCAGTAGGTGGTCACTTATTGAACTTCCGATCATTGTCCGTATTGAGATAGATTTGTGACGGCATCCGAATCTGATCATAAATTCGGAAAATGAAGAATAACCCTCTGGTGTGGGAGAACCATTGCATCATTTGTGATTAGAGAAATTGCGTTACCCTAGCTACAAAAAAACTCCCCACTGGGGAGTTAGTCAGTAAATGAAAATATCCACTTTTGGATAGCCGGTGGATCTTCAAATGAACCGTTCAATTAGTAATTCATTCGTTGAGGCAGCAACGGTGGCACGAAGACCCATAGAAATGAGCCGTTACTCATGCGCCGCTGGTGGTCACTTATTGAACTTCTGATCAATATCCGTATTAAGATACATTTATGACGGCATCCGGATATGAACGTTAGGGCGGATCGGAAAAATCGATTTTTTTCAAATCCATCTGGCCCATTGAAAAAAAGTTGTGGGACCGATCAAAAATAAGGCCTGAAAAATTTGAGACCTGTAGGTGAACCCCTGACCCTCGCTCAAATGCAATTTAGGGGGGGAAGGTCGAAATTCGAAAAATATAGTATTTTATGGACATTTCCTATAGATTTTGCCGAGTTACTGTCCTTAAGGGCTAAAATTTCGTGCATTTTGATGTATCTGCCACCGTTTAGCCACAAAATGCCTAATTTGAGTCCGCGCCCGCGGAGATAATATTCCAACGCCCACGCAGCGTCGCGGATACAAGAGCCGCAGGCCGATCCCCTCCCCTCCCCGCTCACTTCTACCCCTCCCACGCCTCCAATACAGCAAAATGCATCCCGCGTATACTGCTAGGAGGTCATCTATCTTTGATAATATAAATCGGAAGATGGTAGAAGGTAATAAAGGAAGCTTAGTGAGACGACTTGTCCCTTATTAGGCGCCTCGTCGGGGTTAAACAAATCGATGTTACCAACTTTTAGAGAAGTGATGAAATATTTTTAGATCCGAGAACGCAGGAAAGGAGCCTACGGTCCATGAAAAGGCCTCTCGAGAGGCTATAAAGATGTGCGAACTATGGTGACCCTTCCCTTCCATTATGTGTGTGACTAAATGATTTAGCGGTACAAAAGGAAGTACTAAAACTTACGAAAAATGCGAATAGGCCAAACGTAGGGTTTTTGCTTAAGTACAAACCTGAAGCACTTTGGAAAGAACATTTGAAATTATGCGATATTTTTGCGTGTAAGTGCAAGAAGGAGCATAATGTTCCCCCCAATGAATAAGTATGTTGAGAGACCAGCGGACGAAACTAAAGATGATGGCTGCAGAATTGAGTCCTAAAGAAACTCGACAACTGAGGAAAAAAAAGAGAATCGCCGGAGAGTGTTGAGTCAACATCGTCAATTCTTGTATGGGAAAATAGTATCAAAAATATTCTTCATCAATTCATCCGAAGAAAATTAAACTGAAGAGATATCATCCGATTTTTATCTCTACTTTCCTCATCAAATAAAAATTCAGGACTAAACTCAAACTGGAACTTCTGCGAGGAAAATGCGTCTGCCAAATGTGATAGAGGTATATGCAAGAACCAAGAAATAGCAATGATCGTCCCCGCAACTTTAGTTGACGCAAAAATCATAACTTCGTAAGAAACATCCAAGGTAGTTTGCAAGAATTATTTACGTAGACAGAAAAAGATGCTAATTATTGTGAATACGAAAAGAGAGGTATCAAAGGGTGTCATCAAAGGGCTACATTTTTATGGAGTGAAAGACTATACTTTTGTCTGATGAAAAAAGGCAAGAGCACTTATCAATCCAAGTTTAGAGGGGAATGTGTGATGTTAGTTGAAGAAACAGGGTCCCACTTTTGGGTTCGCCTCCCCAGTCGTAGGATTAGCAAAAGTTATAAAATCAGCCATTCTCGATTCCTTTCCGAGTGAAAATTAGATACACGAAAATAAAAAGGATTTGAATGCGATGGTGAATACCGCCCAAAAAGGAGGCATCATCCCTATGCTACAAGCATAATTCCAACATCCCTTGCTATGTGAGTAAACTCTTCTCGGGATTCCCACCGGGTTAATTTTTCCATAATGGCAAACGTTTCAAGCTCCGACTCGGGACTCATCATCAGGGATAAATTTCGTTGAATCCCGAGAAGAGTTTACCCACATCATTCGCCGGGAAAGTATCAAATCATATTTCATCCCTTACAGAGGTCTATTTGCTAATTGCACTAATTTGACTTAGATTTGCGGCATAAATATTGGGAGGGCAATCTAAGGACCGAATTTGCGTTGCTGCAAGTATACGTTTGGCGGCCGATCCGAGATTTTTTAAAGTGCTGGATTTTAATATCAACTTTAAGGACTACTCGCTGATGACATATTGGAGAGAGACCACAGTACCTCCGGCTACATCTGACCTTAGGGCTGTGGATTTTCAAAAATCTGTTGATAAACTTTCAGATTTGAAGTTAAATATTTCTTTTTGTTATAGATACGGACGAGAGATTCGTGAAGATATTCACAAAAACTTTGTTGACAACAGCAAAAGACGAGGAATGACACTGATATAAGAAATACAGATTGGAAAGCAGGTAATTGAAAAATTCTTTCGTGATTGTTCATCCACAGACGATACTGAAACATTAAATATTTAGACTAACGAAGTAAGACGCACTTGGTGTGAATTTTGGTGCATTTGGCGCGCGGGAGAAGCTTGCGGGGAGGGGACGCGAGCGGCTTTCGCCCAAAATCCATTTAATCATATCTGTCGGACAAAACCGAAATTGGAGCGCATATCCGAAGGTAGCACACCTTTATAGCCTCTCGAGAGGCCTTTTCATGGACCGTAGGCTCCTTTCCTGCGTTCTCGGATCTAAAAATATTTCATCACTTCTCTAAAAGTTGGTAACATCGATTTGTTTAACCCCGACGAGGCGCCTAATAAGGGACAAGTCGTCTCACTAAGCTTCCTTTATTACCTTCTACCATCTTCCGATTTATATTATCAAAGATAGATGACCTCCTAGCAGTATACGCGGGATGCATTTTGCTGTATTGGAGGCGTGGGAGGGGTAGAAGTGAGCGGGGAGGGGAGGGGATCGGCCTGCGGCTCTTGTATCCGCGACGCTGCGTGGGCGTTGGAATATTATCTCCGCGGGCGCGGACTCAAATTAGGCATTTTGTGGCTAAACGGTGGCAGATACATCAAAATGCACGAAATTTTAGTCCTAAAGGGCAGTAACTCGGCAAAATCTATAGGAAATGTCCATAAAATACTATATTTTTCGAATTTCGACCTTCCCCCCCTAAATTGCATTTGAGCGAGGGTCAGGGGTTCACCTACAGGTCTCAAATTTTTCAGGCCTTATTTTTGATCGGTCCCACAACTTTTTTTCAATGGGCCAGATGGATTTGAAAAAAATCGATTTTTCCGATCCGCCCTAATGAACGTATATTCAGAAAATGAAGAATAACCACCAGATTTGGGAGAGCCTTTGTATCATTTGTGGAGAGAGAAATTGCGTTACCGAAGCTACAAAAATACTCCCAATTAGGGATTGAGTCAGTAAATGAAAATATCCACTTTCGGATAGCCGTTGGATCTTCAAATGAACCGTTCAATGAGCAATTCATTCGTCGAGGCAGCAACGGTGGCACGAACCATAGAAGTGAGCCGTTACACGCGCGCCGCTGATGGTCACTTATTGAACTTCCGATCAATGTCCGAGTTACGCTAATTTTGTCACGGTTTCCGAACCTGAACATGAATTCGGAAATACAGTTTCACTCCGCAGATCTGGGAGGGCCACTGTGTCATTTGTGGAGAGAGAAATTGCGTTTCAGTAGCTACAGCTGCATGTTACGAGTGCTCTTGGGGTTGAGCGCTGTTCGAGTCACGCGTGGCAAGATGGAAGGGGAAGGGATTGAGCGAGCGTCAAATGACCTTTCCGGGGGAAGTTGTTCCGCCCACCGACCGGTTGCTGTTGCTGCCGCCGCGCAGGCTGGCGCGGACGGTGTGTGGGCGTCGGGAGGACGGTGGCTGGGGGCGGGTGGCCTTCGGGGGAGGCTGTCACCGTCCCGTGGGCTGAGGTGGTTTTGCCGCCTTCATCTGAAGTCCCAGCCATGTCTACACTCGCCTCCCTCGAGAAGGGGTAAATTGACTGCCATACTTCTGGAGCGTCATATGGTGGAAGTATGATATTGTGTTACGTCGTGCCTTACTTCATATTTATTTATTTTATTTTTATGAAAGTATTCTACCGATTAAGGTGGGTTTCCATGGAGTACCTGAGAAGAATTCTGGGATCCTACCCCGGGCGTACCCGGGATAAAAACTGGGGGGGGGGGGCAAGCCATGGTTTTTCAAGTTGTAGGTAAGATTTAAACATGGAAAAGGTGATTGAAATCAACATTTTAAGGAAACTGTAACAGCTCGTTATTAGTTTTTAAAATTATTTGCCTGAAAAAATATTATTTTCCTTAAAGACATTTGCAATTTTTGCTTCTAGGGGGGAGTAGGTGTCCCCTCCTGCCCTCGCTGGGTACGCCCATGGATCCTCCCTCCCCATTCACCACTTCCCTCTTCAATTCACAATAAGAACCACTCCCTGTCATTCTATCTAAAAAAAATCCTATTCTTTTCCTTCCTCTACCTCGTTTACCGAACACTCCACCCTCTAACACTGTTTTCAACATCCCCTCCTCTCCAAGTACTCGCTCCATCCATACCTTCTGTCACCTCCGTATCTCATTTAAAAGCTGCCTCTCGTCACCCACCATGTCCAGCACTTCGTCGTTCCTCTTCCTATCTGTCCACTTCACCTACTCCATTCTTCGCCACACCCAAATCTCGAGTCCTGCTTTATTTATTTAATTTCGTTTGTCATTTGGGTTTTGATTTTATTAATTTATGTCTTCATATTATATTTTCCTTTCATATATGATAGCAAGTATATCGCGTAGATGAAATTAGTTTGAAGTTCTCGGCTTTGCTCGGAAGCTAATTTTTTCCGAGAAGAACTTTCTGTTGTTAAAGGAGATGAATATTTGTCATGGGGCACTTATGTCTACGAGCACGAATGCGGCCGTCGAGAAGTAGTAAATTAACTGCCATCTTTCTGGTGCGTAATATGGTGGAAGTAGGATATTTTTATTTTAAATTTAGGCCTAAGCTTTTGTTCACAAAAAATAACTTGTCGTTGCCGTAATATTGTTTTGTTTCATGCTTTGGGCGTTCTCGCTTTTTTGGTAGATAACCTTAGTGAGTAGATCGCAAGTTTTGCCTTTGTAAGAATGAGGTAGTATAATTTGTTAGTATGCGTAACGTTTTTTTGGACTGTGCGGTGTACATGTGGGAATACGATTGCATGCTGGTGATTGATCACCCCCCTGCCAAACACCCTGGAGATGATTCCCAGGGTATTATGTAGATTTAGATGAGCTGTAGAGTTGAAAACTCAAAAAGAGCCTCAATTGGTCCACAATAACTTAAAATGGCGTAACTTCTCTTATGGCAGTCATTAGCCGAGAAAAAAATCAATTTTTTCCTGAAATTAACTGGTGACCATCAATGAACATACTTTTTTCATCTAAGAGACATGAAGACTAAGTAGGTTTTCTAAAATCAGGAAAAATGGCAGTTAATATTCCCCCTCTTCTCTTAATTTAGCTGTTCATTTATAGCTTAATTATTTTTCTTCTTATACATGTTAATTAACGTGTATTTGAAATAAGGTTTCTTTTAAATTACAGAGTGATATTTATTCTCTGTTTTATGTGTAATGTTCAATGGTTTCCGTTAAATCTCAGAGTATCTTTCGTTCTTATATACGAGCCATATTCATAAAGTAAGAGCCGTTTGCTTGTATTTAAATATTTGAGCTTTGGAACACAGTTTTACTCCTGATTTACGCCATCCACTGATTCATTGAGGGGCTGTAGAAGCAGTTTTTATGTTTCAAAAGCCGTTTGCCTGTCGGTGCATGCGAACGACAATGTCCGCGATAATCGTTGATCCTGCCACCCGTGAAGTTCTGTCATTCGATTCTTATATGGAAAAGAATTGTCGGCTCCTGAAATTCATCGGGAGTTATGCCTAGTTCATGGACCTGCAGTTATGAGTGAAGGAAAGATTAGCCAATGGTGCCGTGACACCAACTGGAAACAGTAACTCGGTGGACAACGTTTCAAAACCAAAGAGGAACTCATGAACGGCTTCTTCTTCCTTCCAGGATTAGGCTACTAAGCCTGTTCCGGCTCCACATTACCATCTTTTCCTTGGTCTTCCTATACTTCTCTTGCCAAATGGTTGATATTCCATTTCTTGTTTTGGAATTCCTTCATTTGACATTCGAAGTAAATGTTCTTTCCATCTATGTTTGTAGTCTTGTAGTTTGTCAGTGACTGCCTCGAAACCCAGTTCATCTCTTATTTGGGTGTTTCTTATTTTATCCAATCTTGTGCAGCCTTTTACTATTCTAAAAAATTTCATTTCTGATGATTCTATTTGCCTTAATCCATTCTCATGAACGGCATTGTCAATTAATTCAAGCTTCTATGCAGAAGGATTGAAGAAGCTGGTGCGGCGATATTAAAAATGCTTAAAAGTGAACGGCGATTATGTAGAGAAGTGAAGTAGATTTGTTAAATTAAATTTGATAACTAATAAGTGCCAATAAAATTTGTTTCGTATGAGTACATTTTTTCCTGTGACCGAACGGCACTTACATAATTGTTCGTTAGGCTTTATTGTTGAATTGAACTGTCTCCGTAGTATCGGCGTCCGTAGAGGGAGTGTTTGCTTGAATTTGTATTCTTTTCTTTTATATTCATGCATAGATAGATTCTGAAGGGTGATTATAGTTATTTTCTCATGGGCCAGGGGCCTCAACATGCAGTTGCACAGAAGGTGAGAAGACAGATGCACCATTCCGGACCCCGTGTACAACGTCTATAAAGAATACCCATTATTTACATTCTTCCTCACGGTTATTATACGTTGTGAAAATGCTTCCACCTCGTCACATTTTTGCCTGAATAATTAAGCAATTATTCACCTTTCAGTATTGGTATTCGTTTGGTAGAAGATGGCTTTTCCTCATTTTTCTCTCTACATTTAACTTATCAATGTTTGGGTCTTTGTGAGAAATGGCTCCGGTTAATGTTTTTCTATAATTTATGTTTGAAGTTATTTTCCTTCATTTCACGAGAAATGACAACGTCTATAAAGAATACCCATTATTTACATTCTTCCTCAGGGTTATCCCTTCGACTACCGACTAAGTAAGGTCTCACCTCTGGTCCCGAGATAGATGTACCCATTGCATTCCTAGGTCGGCGCTCGGCTGCGACGTCGTGCTGTCTCGCCCGCAAGTCAGACGCGTGGGGGGGAGGAGACGGCTGTCACGATTCCGTTGGAGGCGTGGGGCATTGAGTGAGGGGACACCTTTCCCGTGATCCTCAGCCGAGGCTCAAGGTCGTTGAAGGTTGAATTCATTAATGCTTCCTCTCAATTATGCGTGGTATCTCTGATAATGAAGGGGTATCATATGCAAAGAGGCTTTTCCCCCTACCAAATGCTTTGTAGCTTTTTCCGAATAGGTATTTTTTCCTGCTTCGATTTTTATAACAGATGCGAATAAACAATGTAATATACGTCAAATTTCTCTACATTTGCACGATGTTTCGATATGTTTCCATAGTTTTCCGATAAAAAAATGGAACGGTTCAAAATTTCCTTTATTTATATATATTATTTCATCTCAAATTAATTGTAGGGGATGATCGTATCACACTGTTTCTCCGTATTTGCCTGTTATGCGGAGGTCTTAGTCTATTTTATAATATAGGATATTCTCTTCGAAGCAGTTTCGACTACATTCGAAGTTAGATTAAAAATCTTTACCGATGATATATCAAGTTATTTTCATTTTAAGTATCCATAAATGACTTAATAATTTTCCATTTTAAAGTTTTGAAGTGACTTCTCTTATATGCATAGATTAAATGCTTGATTATTTTTCGTGCAAAGCACCCAGGTTTACTTTTGTAAACCAGGGGTGCATTGTAAGTAGCATAAGTTTGTAGTAAGGAGTGCGATATGTAGTTGGCTATAGAAGTTTGAGGATCCAACATACGTTGTGAAAATGCTTCCACCTCGTCACATTTTTACCTGTATAATTAAGCAATTATTCGCCTGTCAGTATTGGTATTCATTAGGTAAGAGATGGTTTTTCCTCGTTTTTTCTCTCTACATTTAACTCATCAATGTTTGGGGCTTAGTGAGAAATGACTTCGGTGAATGTTTTTCAATAATTTATGTTTATAGTTATTTTCCTTCATTTCAAGTCAAACGAACGGTTTTGGAGTGTTTCTGGCAAATTACAGATAGATAATTGTCCAGAAAAAAATCCATGAGAAAAAAATTTCAATAAAGGTTGCAGCCACATCCATAATTACAAATACAGACAAACTTTTCATTTTCTGAATTGTCTAGAGGTATGTATAATGTCCTCCCATTTCATAGCAAAACCAATGTGTATACGGACGAAAGAAAAGGTAAATTTAAGTATACACCAAGCCGGATTTGATAAAACACAACATGTATTCTAACTTAACAAATAACTAAATGGTAAAGATACATAATAAGCTTTAATGGCATAAACAAATTTTTGAAAAAAAAATAAGAGTAACTTATTTTATTCCCGGTAAAGTAAATAAATATAATATTACCGTTTATCAGAGGAATATGCTTTGGGACGACCCCCTCAAACAACGGAGGTCAGGGAAAATGTTTCAAAAATGACATGCATATAAATACTTTTTCCATCATTTTGGCACTAGCTTTTTTTTAGCTTTTAGAAAATTTAGCTTTAAGTAGATGCAATTACTATGTGTCAAAACAAGACAATAGTTTAAATAATTTTTTTTATTTCTCTGAGGCTTCGGGGAGTCCACCTCCCTCATTTCCCCCCATAGTTACGCCATTGATTAGATGGCACTAGCAGTTACATGGAAAATTTTTATCAATGTCATGTATATGCTAGTAAGTTATTTTTTTTATCACGGCATCGTTTGAAAATCTCTTCGTTTCAGTTTCCCCGAGAGGAAGAGAGCTCTGGAGTCTTGGTCGATCCCTTGAAGTCTTCCGTTTAACACGGTGGCCCCAAAAATTGACTCGCACCCCTACCAAATTTCCGCCTCCCCTGCTATTACTCCCCGGAGCTAATTACAATCCTGTCCTAAAAGGTGAAAATGATCTCACCCTCTTGTCAGCCCCACGGATCGCGTTAATAGTTAATCAAAGCGCCACCCGAGATCCGGAGCATTTTTTGTATACCTCACGAGCGATCTTCCGGGGTGCAAGAGGGTGCCCATTTGCTATGCTAACTTGATGCGAGCGTATAATTTTCCTGGACTCATTCGGTGGAGGCTTAATGGAATGACGTATTTCTGACCGACGCGACGGATACTTAAAAACTATCTTTCTCCGCCTCCTACATCCTGCCACCGGGCTTAGCTTCTTAGATTAGCAACATTTCTCAATGGTCAACCTCTCGGGTCCATTTTTCCCTGGCACTTCCAATTTCACGTTTTCGGGAATGCTGTAATTTTGATTCCTCCCCGGCAGCTGCACGCCCATTTTTAGAGCTACCTTTTTTCCCCGGCAGGCTGGTCAGTAGAAATAGTTGACCGACAGCTATGGTCAGTTTGGCTGTCAAGGGAGGATGCTTCGGTGGTAGAGGTCATATTTAGGTTGTGAGTAATTGTAGGATGAAATCCGGCTCGGCTTGAGATTGCTGTGAAGGAAAGGCGCCTAAATTTTCAGAGCCTTGTACTCCATGCGACTGACAGATTTAGGACCTACACTTTGTTCTCCAAGGGAAATTAGTCGTGAAACTTTTATCATGGGTTTAGCTATGTTTCAGTGGGGGGAGTAATTTCAATTACCGCGTACAAGTCAACGGAAACTTAAACATTAGATAAAATTATTTTGATCCCCAGCCAAACTAAATCAATATTATGTGGCATTTCAAAAATAAGTCGGTACTTCATTTAAAATAACCATTTTATAATTTTTCTAACTCTGCTATCATGAAAACATAACATTGCAGTGAATTTGCCGGCTAAGATATGAAATTAATTCGCAACACTTTTGCTAGTCTGCTCACGTTCTCCGATGATTTCAGCATTTTGAGGGAATGGAGTTTGATTTGGAATGGAAAACAAGTAATTACATAAAATTAACATAGTACTTGGCTAATTATGACCCATAGGTGGTCCGAGGTTTCAGAGCGTTGCTTTTTTAATAGATGATAACATTTATCCTTTTTTTAAGAGCTTCCGGCAATGTATCCAGTCTTAGAAGACATGACCTGGAACAAAATGTATTTTCCCTTAAGGAAAATCTTTCATTTTAAGACAGCTATTTTATAAATATCGGCTGGCCATATATATGTCCATCGATTAGACTTGCGTTATTTATGACGAATTCCTGTCTGTTTCTAATAAGGCTCCTTGGTTGAAAGTATCCAATTCAATGAACCTTGAATCTTGTGTTCTAAGCTAGAATTAGCTAGAAAGATAGGTATGATGCAATTCGCTGAAAATTGAAGTCATACTTCACCACGAGAAAAAACTACTTTCCCATGTTTAGAATTAAAAAAATAGCATGAGAATTCAAGTCATGCGGAAAACAGATTGAGACAGTGTAATTATTCATAGTAAAATTCAAAGTAATTGCGTAAAAATAAATAAAAAAAAACCTGGACGGCATTGAAGACGTTGAAGATGACAAACGCCCCCGACTCTCCATTACATCAGCAACCAGTGTAAACGTGGATAAAGTGAAAGAAATGATTATGAACTCGTTGTGACATGGTTATGAAAGAAGGGACTACTTCGAAGGTGGCAACATTAATGCAGGTGAATAGATAAATATTATTATAAAAAAAAAACAAAAATTCACGTTATTTTCTGTGCAAATTATATGTGTACTGAGTTGTTCTCTTCATCATCGTGCTTAATGCCACGCAGGAAATTTGTTTTATTCTATTTATGTCACGGCCATTTACATGGTTATCTATGTCACAAAAATATCACTTGAATACGTGCCTAAATTATCTCTCCTTGAATAATGTGAAAACCGGCGCGGCGGTCTCTTGAGTTATCTACTCCTTGGGAGCGCACACTTATGTTTATGACAGAGACGTGACGACAAAGTTATCGGGAATTGCTGACCATGGTCTACTACTACTACGAGTACCAGTTCATGGACCAGATAACTGCGTCGCTGGACATAACATCCTGTTTGTTTGTTAGCGAAGAAAAGAATGCATCTAGACACGATTCAGCATTTTAATAGCAGTGCAACTTGCGGTGTCAATGATACGATGGCGATCGTTATAAGCGTCTGGATAGAATTTTTTTCCCTCTTTCGTGCGATAAACCGAGCGTATAGAGAAAATGCTGTCACTGCATTTTATTGCAGAATGGGATCAGATGATTTTAAAATAGCTCACTTCGTGGCCGTGTTCCCGAAGAATATAATGTAACTCAAACCTTAAAACTCATTACTTGCAGACACATGGAATTACGATACTTCGATTCCAACTACATATTCATAATGCCTCTTCAAACAACTCTTCTACGAGTCTATCGTGTCTTTCCTCTAGCTTTAAGTATTTTCATTGAATTATTCGATTTATTAAACTGTTGCTGAATATATCCAATGAGAAAAAAAATCAAAAGAATAATACTTAAATAGAAAAAAATGAAAACGCAAAAAGTTGCAACGGAAAAAATGATAATGATAACATTATTTATGGAAAAATTGTCATGACCGTAAAAAATTGAATAATCTGTTCGGATATCAATATTTTCAAATGTTATCAATTTAGTGTTTAATTGCGGATTTTGCTAATAACCTAAAAAATAATTTTGACTACAGGGGAATTATTTATTTAGGAGAGATTTTATATTGATAGCGCGTTCAGTTGTACTTGAACTAAAATATCTCCTATCAGATTGTAAAATTATTATTCGATGCAACCACAAAATTGCTATGGGCATGTTTACGAATAACGTTATGCATCAAAGTACTTACCCACAATAAACGTATGTAGCAGAAGGGAAAACGGTTACTACTCGGCCAACGTTCACACACATTATGTGAGAACCACAGTAAACTCTTCACAATAAAAGTTTTACTCGGGTGTTAAATTTATTGCAATAAAAAATTCGTAGCAATAAGACGCATATCCAAATTTTAATACTTCATAACGTTGTTAGTTTAAATTATAAACGTAATAAAAAACTTTGCGATACGAATATCACGAATATATAACTATGTAATTAACGTGTTATAACTTAAGTCGTCACTTGGCGTCGATCAGACTCCAAAAATAAAAAAAATATCAAAACTTATTCCTTAAGATTGCCAAAACTTATAATCTTATTGGTGACTATTTCAGAATCATAAAATAATAAGACGCAAGGAATATGAGTTTCCTAACTATGAAAATACGACGTGGGGAAAGTAAAGAAAAAGGCCTGGCGTCTGGTAAACGCCACGCTTCCAACGGAGGGTTAACTGCAGTATTCGTTCTGTCCAAGCACTATAAACTACGTTGAGCTTTCTAAGGGCGTTGTACACTGGGGAACATACTTCATAATACACAAGGAAAAATAATATAATTAGGGAACTAAAGATACCGGTTTGAGATCGTACTCTTATGTGAACGAATTTAAAACCGTTTCTAATTTGCATTCAATCATACACTTTGACGTTTTACACCATCCAAGTTGCCGTACACAAGGATTCATGGCCTTTAAGTGTAGCATGTATTACTCGAAATTATCTAGTGTGAGTCAAACACAAATTTTCCTGTATTAAAAAAACGCATGAATACCTTGGTCCCGTATGTAGTTTCTGATTTTAAGTAAACAATGATCTTTTCTTACTCTTTCAATACCTTAAATTCCATACACAATCCAACGGGTGAGTTCACTTAGTGAAATTATGACAGTAAAAGCACGCCATAACTATTTGTTAGCTATTTTATCAGTTTCGACCTCCACAGATCATACTCAAGTGTGCCGTGAAATATTTAGTTTGAAAAGAAAGATCATTCAGATGATGATAAAGAGCTAAGGACTTGAGGTAGATACAGAACGGCATTATGAAAAAGAATAGTATTAAGGCACTTAAGATAAAGATACCAGTTTGATAACGGGAGAAATTGAGAGCTGCAGTACAGCAATCATAGGATTGCAGTATTATGAATGCATGAATAAGACATTATAAAAAAAGGAGATGCTAGATATTTGAACCTAAGATTTGAGTGGGTTCAGTTACTCGCATTCGGTCGTAAAAAAATTATATTTGTATACGATTTTAAGTTTTACTAGTGAATTATAACCAGGAATTCGTCTCGGCCTCTACACCAGGTTAATTCAGTCACATTGGCCTACGTTTAGAATAACGAATGTCTGAATGTCCAAGTGTGATGCTTCGTCTTGAGAATGGAAGACAAGTCGTTTTCTGAAACGCCGCGACGCGTCGGCCAATACGACTAGAGTAACCTTGTGTAGACCCCGAGAAGAATTTCTGAATAAGGGTTTTGTTGGCAGTATCACGTTTCTCTGAACTAAGCACCAACTATTAGGCACCAGCTTAATGGTTCAGTGTGGGATAAAAAGTGTCCTTAAAACCACATCTCTTGAGATAAAAGTTTAGTGAATTGCCGAGTGAGTCGCCTCATTCATAGAGATTGAATTTCATCTCCGAAGCTTGGTGGAAAATTTCCAGCTGTTAACTGTTTCTAAATGCGTTCAAGGATACAGCGATTTTTTTAATAGATGTTTTATGTCATTTATAATTATTCCTGCGTTACTTTGTGCACCTGAAGATGTAAACACGGAGAAGTTTTTTATGTCTTTGCAAGTCAGATGAATGTATCCGAGACAAATATTGAATTAAAAGACGCTTTATAGTGTTGTTTGAATTATCTTTCATGCGCAAAATACGTATTTTTATGCTTCAATCAAGTATCTTCTATGCAAGTTCATCGTATTTTATCAATGTCCACATTATTGCTTTTTAATTGATGGTCTTCATTACAAAAAATAGATTCAGTGACCTCAAATGCTCTGAATGTCCAGCTTCTAATATAACATAAGCTTGCTACTCCCATGAAAGGGTTAAACATAAAAGGGTTACTTTTATAATGATTGTTTTTCGAGCTCGAAAACAAATATGCGCGATATTATTCATGGGGAAAGTTTATGAAATATTCATAGCTAATTTCGTGCGGCAATAAAAACCAGTCATTTCATGCCATATTTGTTAATGCTCAACGGGCTCATATTTCTTTCTACTGCTCATCTCAAATCTGAATATTCTCGATGATAATTTTATGGGTAATGACGCGGCTGCCATCTGTCGTCGATACCTTCCGCAAAGCTTTTTATGGTCGTTTTATACTTTAACCTCTGCATGCGAAAATCAGTTCCCTTAATTAATTCAACTCGCCTCGCATTCCTGAATATCAATTTGACAAGCCCCTGTGACAAAATACACTTGTCCCCATGGATACTGCTATTACGCATACTTTGCGTAACAAATGGCACCGGCTGAAGTTTTTCTTCTAGAATTAAACCAGTCAAAAATCTTAATCGTCCACTTGCGTTTTAAAAATCAAAACATATTTTCGTTTTCTCCTGCTATGGTTAGAAAATTAATCAATATTTTTAAATGAGAAGGTGTGTTGGTCTTATGATACGTGCATTATGTTGATTTAATCGGTTTTCACTGCGACTCTGAGGGCCTGTGTTATAATGCCCACTTAAAAGTTTTCGAATCTTGGAAAGCGCAATTAGCGAATTCTTACACGAAAGGTTACTTGTTTTACTAAACGTTATTCTGAACTGCTATTCTTGACAGTCACTTTTGAGTATTTCATGTCGTACCAGGCATTATAAAACCGACTGTAAATCAAGAAAGCATGCGATCACTATCTCTGCTATTTTAACCGCATTTTTAATTTATACCATAGATTTAATATTTTCTGCAAATGCGATTTAGGACGAAAATGTAAACAAGTCAAAAAATATGAACCAAATAAATATCCGCATATGTTCGTGATAGGATATTTCATACTTCTACACCAACTTTTGACCTCATATCATATATTACGGTTATAATTCTAACGCTTAAATGTGCAGTTAGCAATGACTCATTGGGTGTAAATTCTATTTCCGAGCATTAAAATTGTTTAATATTCCATTTCAGCTTCTTTCTTGGTAGTGGCGCTAAATACTATCTTAACTAGGCCGCTAGTCTCATGGTTCTTTGACAGGATGTGTATATCTTAGATCAATTTCCATTGGATACGCAAAGCTAAGAAAATTTTTTACCTTACTAAGCTTTATGCTGGCACACATTCTAACAGTGGCATCGTGGAACGCTATTTAAAAAATATTCGTGATCTTACCTGTCAGTAGGTTAATGAAGCAATTTATAGTCATACCTTAGCTATTTAATATATCATTAAAACAATAAGTCAAGAATCATTAAGTCAAATAAATAAGTTACACAATGAAAGACTTGGATTGAGAATGAAAGTCTTTTCATCAGTGGTCATTTTTTAATTGATGAAACAATGCGCCCATTTTTAATATTCATTTCGGTATTAGTCATATAAACTAGGGCTGAGTAAATTACTTTCAAAGCTTAGTGGTTACGTCGATGCTGGCTAAGAATCTAAGAACTATTTCTTCGATCTTCCACTGAGACCGCAGCTAAAGGAATGGGGAATTCCACTGAAAATGGATGATTATGCGATAAAAAAAACATCCTTCATGCTGAAAATCACAGTTATAGCAGTTCATCTCTAACCTGCGTATTATTCTTAAAATTCCACTTTGAAAATCGTATAGTAATCTTGCGCTCCAAACGGCCCATCGCCATGTTTGCTGAGCGTGACGTCAGAGTCCAGTAAACAATACGTTTACGTGGTGCCAGTACACTATTTGTCCCAGTTTTGGAAAAGCTTGTGTACCTCTCAGTTCCACTTTTTCATAGCATTATATGTTTATTTCATCATCAGTCGTGTGAAATATTTATCCTGAATAATTGGCAGGTTTATAGAATTTATGGAAACTGGAAGATGCAGCAGTCTTGAGAAATAGCGCTTAGTACTTTTTCATCCTCCTCATTTACAGCGATTTCCACAGTATGTGGTTATAAGTCTCACTTTACGTTCTGGTGTCACCTTAGCCCCAACAGTGTAAACGCTCAAATTTATTAACAGTTGAAGCTATGAAACTACTGCGACTCACCGTAAGCTTTTACTCCAGACCTCAGGAATGCTTAGTAAATCGCCGTCAAATATGTTCCGTTTTATTCCTCCAAAACGTTCACTTCACACATTCCAATATTACATCAAGTACACATTAAAAGCAATGAGTAAATGACAGTAGTTAAATGAGATAATAACCAAGCTTTATATTACTAGCGAACGAGATTGTTGATTTAATTTATGTTACATTTAAATTTTGCGGCTTCTTAACTCCGCACCAAGAAATCTTCATTACTGGAGAAGAAATAATTGACCATGAATTAATCTACCTTCAGATTGTTCCCAGAATGCGTCTTTATGAAGTCGGAGACAGCCTTTACGCAATACGCGCACCGTAAAAACTTTTAAAGTATTCACAACTATTTTTACACACCCTGAAAGTTATGAATCAGTATCGTCGTATATGTTTGTTATTGTCAATATTGTTTTGTTATTGCCATAGAGCGAATCTGCTTACTCGCATTCTGACGTCACAGGGCGTTCTTGTAGCGCGAGAGAATTTAGCAACTTTCGCGAACTTTGAAGCTCTGTAGCGACAAGAATATTGAGAATTATGAAGACCTATTTTGCATGCGTTAATAACTTTAACTTATTTATCTAGACATGTAAAAAAATTACCTTTTTAATTTTATGAGAGCACCCCATTGCGCCGATACTCGCTGCGGATTGCTTCTTGTCGACCGCGTCCTTGTCGAGATGTGATGCCGATATTTCAAATGTCAGGAACACGTTCGTGGAATGAGTCTAGCGATAGATCTCACGCCGAGAGATCAACACGCGATGATTTCCCCATGTGCTTCGGCGCGACGGACAGAGACAGGCTGTTGGCACAGCTACCGCAGGAGCAGCTAGGGTCGAGCGACAACAATAACTCATCTAGAACTCGGAGGCTGTTTAGATCCTTCGAGCACGCGCAACTCCGGTCGGCTAATTAGTCTTAACAACTCCAGTCCCTTCCTGGAAGATTATCTCCAGCCCTTCAACACAATTGTCTCCCCGCCACTTTCGTAGAAACAAAGCGGAGGGATATTTTTCTCACGAGATTCTGGATATCCCGATATCTGCTCCGGGGGAAGTGGGTAAGCTGATGTCGAAATGTTAAAAAAAAATCCGTTCCTTGAGTTTGTAGCGCTGTAGATTGACTATGACGCAGCCAATTCCTGTCTCATCTTCTCGCTTACGCTCATTGTCAGTGCTTAGCTTATTTTTTAGGCAGTAAGGAGATTTGACCGAGAAACGAGGATGTGTCATATTTATGAGATAAGTAAAATGCTTCTCCTATTAAACATCGACTAATGGCCTCAAAATAGGCTTTCCATGGCATATTTTCAGGAAATTTTATTTGAAAATTCCGCATTTTTATTTACGATTTTGTGGTCATACTTGTCCAAGTATGCGAAGAACGTTGATTAATGCTACAATATGCATACCGTTTTTTGGCAAACTGTTGTAATTCAGTATACCTTGACAAGCATGGTATAGTTAAAAAAACATTTTTGGCATGACTTCGTAAAATGTCCTCATCGTTTTGAAATAATAAAAATAACGTCGTTTTTCCTCATGGATTTATTACAAAATTCCACTGCAAGTAGGTTTCGAAGAGGATCTTCATTAGCAGGCACATGGGTAATAGAAGATATGGAATTTATAGTTTCTTTTACTTGGGGGAGGTAGACTCGAGGAGGAGGTAGTTCGGTTTTAAACGTTTTCAAGGCGGGGTCGGTGGAGATGGGTAATGGTCTGCTAAGCGTTTGGAGTGTTTAAGTGGCTATACCCAAGGTGGCATCTCTTACAAATGTGCTGATAATGAAGGTCATTTTTGAAACTGCGGTCGATTTGAAGTTTTGTTATAAATCTATTTGTAAAAGTAAAGTTAATCTTGTTATTGAAAAAAATCAACGGACTACTTTACGAATTATTGCTCATTAACGTAGTCATGAGAATAGCTGATAGGAGAATTGAGTGGAGAGCTGCGTCAAACCAATCTTAGGATTGTTGACCAGTGTTGATGACTCATTCGCAAATGAATATTGGAATCGAAGTCTTCACAAGTAAGTTACATGAAAATGGCGCGAACCTCTTCAAGGCTTTTAAGTTTAAACCTCCTCCCATTACCGCCCAAGCGGATCGTTTACGACTCATCACTCAAAACACTGTAGTTAATGCAAAAAAGTTATAAATTCCAGATATATTTATTCATTCCCTGAGTTCCAGGTAATGTTTTCTTCGTGATTAAACCAGCTGCTGCTTATTCGAGTGCTTCAGTATAAAATGGAGGACCCCTCGTGCCAATATAGAGTTCAGACCCAAAACATTTGCTGGGCGGGTAATGGGTTAAAATCCTCCCGCTTTACCTCCTTGTTCACGAATCTATCCATCCGGAGGAAGAGGAGGAAACTCCTCGGCGGTTGCTTACTCATCTGCGGCTTGCCGACAGCGAGCAGGGCAATCTACTGCGGGCTCCGCTTCGAATAAGTTATCCTTCGAGACAAATCGTTTCGGCGGAGCAGGAAACGTAGCGCTGAAGTCTCCGACGATGGGCTGGCTGCTTTGGCAATGGGGAAGAGACTTGAGCCGCCGCCGCGCCGCCGACAAATTGTTTCCGGCCGGGCGACAATGAGCGAGAGTGCCGCCGAGATGGGACATGCGGGAGTTGGTTGCCTTGGAGGAGGGCGGGTCCATTAGAGGCTGTTGAAGGATGAATGAGGGGGGGTGGGAGGCGCTTTATATTCGGTGGTTGGGAGGGGTGGGCTTCATTGCTGGGGGTGTGATCACGTGCCGAGGAAGGAATGCGGGGAATGGAGTGGGATGGGGGGAAAAGATGCGGGTGGCTTTGTTCGTCGTTTGACTGGATGGAGAAGCAAATGGTTCGGGTTATTTTTTCAGTGGCTAGAACGACGGATTCGGTACTGGAATTCATCTTCGTGGTTCCGTAAAATTCTCTTATTTTAATAATAATAGTAATAATTATATCAAAAACCACAACTATTATCATAAGTATTTTTTGTTAATTCTTAATTTTTTAAAATTTAAATTCGTTGTTGAAGTTTACATCGGTCACTATAAAATCCGAAATAAGGTTGTATGCCATAATTTCCTCACATATGATCCTGGCAGGCTTGAAAATAAAACCTCCCGCTTAAATGCAAACTCCTTACTCTCCCCATTCCTCCCTTCCGTCTCCTTGCCACACAAGTTAAATAACAAGCAATAGCTGACAACCTTGCCTTTAACACCGGCTCATTGTTTGCTTTAAACACCTATTTATTATCCTTAGAACCACTTTTGCTCATTACCCTTCTATCCAGCGTCTTACTCTGACCCCTAGTTGACTTTCATCTTCACTGATAAACATATCTGTGTACTTAATGGTATATCCATAGTAGGTTTGGAGGAGGGCTCACCGTTGGGTCAAAAGTGACCCTAGATAAACTACCATTCGTCTAGTATCGGTTGCCCTACCGAGAGTAATTTACATGTAGTCCTCTCAAGGGATCATTGGAACCCACAAGACTCCGCTATAAGGTTGTAGTCTGAGGCACCGGTATATCGGCATATAATCACAATATTAATTTACAGGAGTCTTCGGATCCCTGTGTAAGCTTTTACAGCTCACATGAAGGAGTGGTTATTGAATTAAAAATAATAAAAATTGGCCTTCTTTCTCTGGAATCCTACTTATTCTCCTAATATCCCCTAATTTGCACGGAATTCAATGCCATAACGTCGTCTGCCTGGGTGGAGTCCAAGTGCTGCCATTAGTTCCGACTTTCACCGCGGCCTCAAAAACTAGCCACTTTTCATCAGGAATGTAACTGGAATGGGTCCTGCTTAGCTATTGCAGCAGGTTCCATGTTTTCATCATACATGCAAAAATGCATTTTTATAATTATTACAGCTATCATTATTATTTATAATTATCATTAAAGTATTCCACCGATTACGGTTGGTTTTCATGGAGTATTTCAGAAGTATTCTGGCAGTTTTCCTTCCCTTCATGTACTTGCCTCATCAATTCTAAATAGCGCCTACCCTCCATCATTCCATCTAAAAATCCTATTCTCTTCCTTCAACTTCCTCGTTTACCCAATATTCTACCCTCTAATACTGTTTTCAACATCCCCTCCCCATAAAGTACTCTCTCCATCCATACCTCTTGTCCCCTCCATATTAGAGACGAAATTATTATTTTTATACTTATTATTTATCCACCGAATTCCGGACTATAAATTCCTTTCTTACAATCAAATTGATGGTCACGCACATGCATCCATGCCCTGGATGGAAGAAAATCCACCCAGGATTCGAACCCGCGACCCCTGGTGTAGCAGTCAAGGAATTTACCTGCCGCCACCGAGGCCAGTAAATTATGGTGAGCAAGGATTAAAATTTTTTATACAGCATAACACACACTACTTGCTACTTCGTTTAAGGTCATTTGGACAAGACAATGTCTGTACGTGGATGGTTTATTATCTCTCAAGGTAAGCATAAAGCATTCTGGCTGCAAAGCAGTTCGACCAGGTAGATGCATTTCGTTACCAAGAGCGCGTAAAAGCTTGAAGCTTGGTAGTCATCGACTTGGTGTCTTGGGGTCTTTCACTCAGTCCGTAAGTAACCAGATTAGCGCTTTCAAATCGCAATTCTATTTAAGGATTCGGTTGAGGTGAGTGAATGATTAAGTTGCAACGGAAATACGGAAATGAAATCCTAATCATTCGGCCATTTTTCAAACGTTAACGCGATAACTGTACGATAGCGATATCACTGTTCTGAAAAAAAAAATAGTTCAGAAAATGCCTGGCTACAATTTAGGGTGTTTCTGGCTAATTTTGGGTCGCTGAATCCAAAAATGACCTACGTTATTTTCTATCACCCTCCATTTATACGAGCATCCCCTAAATTGGGGAAAACAACCCCTTATCTAAACTTATCGCTTTTCAAGGGACTTTTACTAATGTTATCTGCTTCTGGTTAGAAAAAATAACGTTTTAAGGCTATCAGGATCAAGAGAGAGACAAAATTCACTGGGGTTGAAAAGGTTTAGGGGGTAAAAATTGAAAAAAAAAAACTATAAAAAATTAAAATAATCGTTTTTCTTTGTTTTTTATGACATATGATATGGTAGCTAATGTAAAGGTTTTTAAGGGATGAATACACTGTTCACTCCCCCTACTTTGTAGAGGGTTAATATAACATAAAATAAAAGAGGGGAATTGGGGTATGCGAGTGATACCACTCGTATACCCCCTTTCCCCTCTAGGAAGTGGAGCTGCTTAAGAGCTGCCAAAAAAATCTGAACACAAATCAGATTTGTCAAAATATTATTGAGTTTTTTAAAGTGACGCTATCTATCTTAAAAGCTAATTACGAATTGACTTTGTTGGCAAGGGTCATTTCAGGAAAATTGCAAATTAACGTGAATTTAGGCAGGGCTCAGAAACTTGCGCAAGTGTTTATCGCTCTGTTGTCGCGTTGGCTTTTTAATCGAGTATACCTACAAGTTCGAAGGGACTAACGCTGGAACCGGTTAAATGAATCTCATATTAGCATGTATAAAAGCAAACTCTTACACTCAACTAGCTCCGGCAATAAGCCATATCAGCAAATGTCAGGGACCCTTTTTATGACTTATTACAAGGAGGATTAGAGGGGCGATATGCTAAGCAAAACGAAGAGCTATTTATAGCGTTGAGCTTGTTAACATGGTCATGGGGAACGTGTGAATAATTTTCGCCTATATCTGTTTGATTTTGCACCAGGCTGGTTTCCGGAATTTTTTCAACGTGAAATGTCATGTGGAGTTAAGAATAAATTAAGATATGAAAGGAGAACCCAATACCCTATAGTTAAGTACCGTATAATCATTTTTGGTGATTTAAACCTGGAAAATAAGGCAATCGAACTCCAGTGATTTACTTAAAAAAATAAACGTGTGCGTCCGTCGGAAAGCTTCCGGTCATATCATGCAATTTGTTCCAACCAAACCTTTTTCGTGAAATATTGAACAGAAATACAATATTTAATTTTTTACTTCACCTGTGGTAAGAATTTAAGAGTTCCGTAATTTCTGTTAGATTATCATGTTGAAGAAATTATTTTAAGTATTGATTCGAAAACTTAATCGCCTGGGCGCCTTTTCAAGAGATTGCTTTCTTTACGTTATTAACCGCTGCGCGCGACGTAAGATCGTACTCACCTGTCTTGTGGTGCCTGTGTTTAATGAGTCATTTCGTCTGTACGAGGCCTTTGGTGATCCTCGTATCAAATAGGATGTTGGGAACCTACCGTGGAAAAAAAGTGCTGAAGTGCTGAAACCTTGTCTTAAAGTTTATTAAAGTGCTCAGTGGTTTACGTAGAGATCAACTCGCATTGTCCATTCATCAAAACTTTTCTACTTCAGGAAAAAATCATTTAGCGATTCTGGGGGATCTGTGGTAAGAATTTAGAGAAAATATTCGGGGGCCAGATTGATTGTCCATGAATAGTCCTCCACAGAAGTTCCTTACGCCAATTGAATGCATTTGCGAGTGATAAAGTTCATCAGTAGCTCGTCCACGGCGTAGCAGAATCTGCCCACCAAAGCATCGTACAAAGCATATTAACGTGCTTAGAACGACTTCATAATGGATTTCGATTTAATGATTGAATCGCGGTCTTAGTTGTGGAAGTGTTTCACTTTAATGTTTCACTAATTTCTCAGGGTAAGACCAGCAAAAACGTCAAATGCTCAGCATTCATAATTATATTTCTGCAATTACAGAGGAATGCGTCCAAGTTGTGGTATAGTAGAAAGTTTTAGGTGTATGTGATTAGCCTTCTCGAAGTGACTCCTATTGTTGTTGAATGTACCAGTAATGCGCGCATATTAAACATTCAACACTGTATTAAGTGTTAAGTATTGGCGGTATCGGTAGCGGCGGGGTGAAGTCCTTGATCGCCACGCAGGGGGTCGCGGGTCTGGGTAGTTTGCAGCTATCCTGGGTATCGATGGTCATATATACGTTTGATTGTTAAGTTAAAACTCCCAATGTTAAAGGTTAATATAGCTGTTTCAGATGGTAAAAGAATAAAATAAATAAAATGAGACAATTTACTACTGGTTAGCCAACAGTCAGCTCTAAAGAAGTTGGTAGTTACTGCAGTTACTGATCAGTTCTAGCCAGTGGTGTAGCCAGGGGGGGTGCGGGGGGTCCGGAACCCCCCCCCCCCCGAAATATAAAAACGCAATTGTTTTCCTTCATAAGTGAAAAGAAAATATTGAAAAATCATGAATTTACAAAATATTTATTTAACAAATGAAGTTTTTTCGATTATGAAAAGTGTTAAAATTAGTTTGTAACCCATTACTTAGTACCATGTTTTCCATAAACTTAACCCCCTGGTTTTGGAACCCCCCCCCCCGAACGTAATTCCTGGCTACGCCTCTGGTTCTAGCTCCAGTTTTCCTCTTCGTCAACCATTTTCCTTGCAGTTTTTTATTTCCCCTTTCCGTGCCTGTAATCACAATGACGGATGTGATTTTAAATCGAGAGCGAGCTCCCGCCCATATATCCGCACACATCATTTCCTCTTCCTGCTCCACCCCAGTCAACCCCAGTGTCAGCCCATTTCCACCCTGTTCACCCATTCGGATTACCCTCCGAATAAATAATAACGGAGTAACTCATGAGGGCTGGGAAGTAGCTGAGAACTATGTGAAGAAAATTGGAACCTTTAGCTTCAATTATAAATTCATTTCAATAAATTCAAACTCAAACATTGAAACATCCCACGTTTGAGGTTGCTGATATAAAGCCAAGTATTCCTTTTTATTTGCAATGGCGCGTTATATTTTAGACATGTTTTGCTGTATTTAGGCGAGGGGATTTTAGGATTACCATAGGCGTAATGTGAGACTAACATGAATCAATATCAAAGCTGAATAGAAAGTGTGAAACGAACATTTTCATGTGTTATTGCAGGAATAAGAAATAAAATATTAATCTCGGTAATTTTTCGCGATAAATACAAACTCAAAATTTATAACAGCATTCACACTAAGGCCACAGAAATATAAAATGATTTTCACAACTCAAAGAAAAAAAAATTAATTACAGCCCAAAAGTTGTGTGAACGCCTACACACCCTTGTATTGACGTTCACATAACAACTCTTGTGTTTCATTCTATGAAGTGTGACACACACTCTTAAGGGAGCCTACAGAACATTATGTAGATGCAGTAAGCCCAAAAACTAGGCAGTGCTGCGGAAAACGAGGATAAATACCATCATAATTAGGGAAGGGTCCGCAATTTCATTTAAATGCGCTGCTCCTACAAGTGCATCAATGGAAAAAAATTGGGAATTCCACAAAGTTATGGCCAATCCAGCGCTGATGATGAATCAATGTTTTCTAATTCCTTATCCCATTAATTTGTTTCCTTAACTATTCCTGGTTTTTCTCTTATTAGAGTAATATTAGCACTGTAATTTAATGTTTTGTACTGTTCAATTCTGCGTATGAGGGTGCAGGTTCTATGGAATGCTTTTGTTTTTCATTCAAGGAAGTGCAATTCTTCCGGGCTTCATCGCTGCCAATAGCTGCAAAATCCCAAGTCTTGACAGGGCGAATATTTAGACTATATTCCTAAGGCTATCTGGTCATACGTAAGGGAGGTACAGGAAAATAGCTCTACAGTCTCTTTTCTTATAAATGAAGGTGGCGATAAGGTGACGAACAATCGAGGTAAATCTAATGTCATAAATTACTTTTTTCATTGTGTCCTCAATAATTTCACGACGAATATATCAACACCTTTACCTCGCCTTAATATACTTCCATTCCTTGCAAAATATTGGAACATATTATTTTCCATTCGATAAGGGGTCATCTAAACAGCAAATATCTGTTATTAAAAGAGAGGCACGTATTTGGAAAAGGGAGGTCTTGTGAAAATAACCTCATTCTTTGCGGGAGCGTAGATCGAAGTATATCCAAAATTTTATTAGTTAATTCGGAGAAAATGTTATCTCAGACGACGTGTAACAAATATTTCGTCTTCCGACGCAATATAGCGTGATTACGAGAAGAAACTAAAAGAAATAGACAGCAAAGCAGAGAGATTTAGAACGCCATTCCTCCCTCGTACTATTAAGGATAGCAACAGTGTCTCAATTAATAGAATTATTGGCGTCACTCGCTAGGACGACTCTCTGCATGTTTTGTTTTTCTTTTTGGTTATAACCTTGCATGGATTCGCCTTAAGAGTTACTAACCATTGGCAAGTTATGTCTTTGCACGGATGTGTAGAATATTTCTATGAAATTGCGGCGTGAAATACGGCGGTCATCTGACATGCTGCATGTTGTAGATTGGTCACCCCCCGCCAAACACCCTAGAGATGGCTCGCATGGTATTACATAGATGATGGCGCAGAACTTACTAATAGGTTTGTTGACTTTTGATAGGTTGTATCCTATTGACTTATGTATTCCTTAATTCATTTTTCAGAAATTTTCCTCTTTTGTTATGCCATCTCATCATGCTTGCATGAGCAGTTGGCAAATTTTTCCTTTGCATGAATGTGGAAGTATAATTTGTTAGTATGCATAACATTTTCCAATTCCCAGGTCAGAACAGGGTTTGTCATTCTTGGGCGTCAAGTGCTTTGGGCCCGATAGGACTTTCACTACCCAGCCCGCAGTTGATGGCTACAGCGTTGCCAAGTCAGAAGGGGACTTTTATCGCAGATTGGACAAAATTCTTAAAAATCATCGTAGAAAGACGATCAAAAAACGCCCGTATTTCTGGTGTGATCAAGAAGACGATAAAGCTAATAAATTGTTGATAGCACTAAAAGAATTGTAAAATGCAAAATGTACTACGCGTGGCCCAGATGGGTGGGGGCCCTTCCGGTGTTTTGGGTCCGTCCCTCGCTAGCTCGAGTCCTCGGGAAAGGGTCGGATTAGGCTCGGAGTCGAGGTTGAACCCTCATTACCGGGACTGACCATCGGTAGTCCTCACTAGAGCGACATTAACCGTTTCTTTTATTAGTGACCTAATTCATAGAGAAGAGAAAAGTAACAAAATTGTTTCATGTCATTACCTATATGGCCTAAGTTTAGCGGGAGCACCTACCTCCCCCCAACGGAGGTCCCACGCCTCCAGCCACTTGTTCTGTTCCCCACCACTCTGCCCCCAGTGGCATATGATTAGCGCGACTGCATTCCCTGGGCGTATGCCGTGGCGAGCGTGAAAGGGAAGCCGTCTCTCGGATGAGGGCGAGAGCACAGATGGTTCCGGTAATGCCTCGTTCAGATTACGATTGTTCCAGCAATCGTTGGAACTATCGTGCATTCACACAACGATGGTTAAAACCTTTGCTGCCTTCCAGTGCTGAAATCTAAAGTGAACGAGAAGTTGACGGCTAGCAAAGCTGTTGAGGAATTGAGGGTTAAGACATTGCAGTGTCCAACGTGTATTTAATGTATAATTCTTCTTCCGCCCACATTCTTCCTTACTGGGACAACTTCATGCAGAAGAAAGCTTCTCAAAGATTTCTTCTTTCTCTTGTTGCTTCCTCTTTCGGTTTTACAGCGCCTAACCATCGTAAAGTGGCAACGTTCGGAACTACGTGAACTATTGTCCGGACATGCATTCAGACGGCTAGTTCTGCCAACTATCGTTAGGACGATCGCTCAGACAATCGTAATGTAAACGGGGAATGGGCGTGTGCCGTGGCGAGCGTGAAAGGGAAGCCGTGTATCGGATGAGGGCGAGAACAAAGTGGGTTCTGGGAAGACACCCAAGCCGGAAGTGACCAGGGAAGGGAAGTAAGGAGAATAGGGATGGAAGGAAAGAAGGAAGGGAAGCGGAGAGCAGTTCTGACGAATACGTGACTTTCCTCTTTTCCGGCGTATGATAAGTACTGGTTTCATCTTCTCGGGTTTTCCATCACGTGAGTTGTTTGTAGGCCGACGTTTCGATTTCGGAATCCGACGTAATTTCATTTTGAAATTCTTAAAACTCAAATTTCTGGGATTGAGGCTTCAGTGACTCAGTCTTTAAGTAATTATAAGATTGTATTATAGACAGAGAGGGAGGAATTCAAGGTTACTGTAGCTCATAGTTTGTCTTAAGAAGTCTTAATATATTACATTCCTTGCTCCTAGTCTTCTGACTTGCTACCCAGCAAATATTGAAACAATGCGGAATAACGAAGGCCATTTTTCTTAAAATCGTTCCGTGGTCACTCAAGACTATTTTACTTTTTATTCGAATTTAATGGAAGCGTTAGAGTATCGTTTGCTTCGTATTACTACGACTGCCTCCAGTCTCTCAGGCACCATTTTCCACATCAGCTATGAGGAAACCTCATTGCTTTCCCCGTAGTCAGACTCGGGGGCGGATCCAGGATTTTTTGGGTGGAGCACAAGGGTCTGACAGGCAAACGATCTTCTCATACTTGAAATTTAAAACAAGATACGAGGGCCGTTTATTTTTCAAGCTCCGATGGCTCATGAACATAAGACGGAGTGATTGATTGAAAATTATTTCATTGCTAAATATTAAGCACACTTACTTATCTTACTATATATTATATACTTATATATAATATATATTATACATAGTATAAATAATATATTTACTTTCGTCATAATAGCCTCGGCGATTGATCAATGGGTGGTGTCTGTGGGCATTCTTTGACAAGGTTCAAGAAAGAACACGGAAAGAACAGGGACGTTGTATATGACTGAAATTCTAATGAGCAATTTCTTCATGAGGATAAAATAAAATGGTTAACTTCCACACACTTTTTTATTAACAAACTACCGACCCGGTTTCGACACGTCGGCTTGTACACACACACTTATTTATTAACAAATTACCGGGTCGGTAGTTTGTTAATAAAAAAGTGAGTGGAAGTTAACCATTTTATTTTATCCTCATGAATATAAAACATTTCCACTATATATCGCCGGACACTGTGAATTATGTAAGCAATTTCTTGTTGGGGTGACTTTTTTTAAATAGGACGAAACTAAGACTTCTAACATTATTTTTGGGCAAAAGTTCGTCCTTTTGTGGCACAGGAAATCAAATTTTGTACAAAAACTGAAAAAGTCAAAAAGTCATAGCTCTAGTGGACAAGTTTTGCGATACCTTCTTCATAGGATGCTGCCGCTAATGACTTCCAATGAATTTTGCCGTTGTTCTGAGGCTCATCGCCCGTTTGAAAAAGCTTCCTTCCTGGTCAAGTCTTCATTTCAGCGTAAAGATGGAAGTCAAACGGCACCAGGTTGACATTGCACGGAGGGTGATCGAAAATATCCCATTAAAATCGCTCGAGGAGCAGTTGGGCTGTGTTTGAAGTCTTCGTATTCCAGTTTGAATTCCCACCTAAGGTTATTCGTTATTCTTTTGTTTCAGAGTAAGTCAAATTGTGTAACTGCCCCCACGTGCTCCGGTGCCGTGGGCAGGCAGTCAGCTTTTGGTCGTCATGAAGAACGGTTGGAGTGGAAAGTTCTTTTTTGTCATATATCGTCAAACTGAAGCATTGCATTTTCAATGATCGTGGTCCACCTGGTCCTTCGAAACATTTATCTTCGTACCCAACGCGTACAGGCTGCATTAGCTCTTAGATGACGGGTGTTTTCATGGATCAGAACACTTCTAGAAGTCAGCATGTCTCTTTTGTTTTGAATAGGAATGGGCGTAATTTTTACACTGAGCAGGTGGATTAAGGCAAAAATTCTCTTTTATCGGTATAAAGGTGAACACATGTCAATGCTGAAGGCATTTGGCGCGTTTTCTGGCTGTCGCTCCGCAGTGCTCACTCGGCGGGAGAATAAATTGAGGCAGTTCTGTTAATGAAGTTGCCACTAGCCTTGAACTAACAACTTACGGTCAGAAATGACTTGACGTGCGGTGGTGCAGGGGTTACGCAGTTGCCCTATCCGCGCGGTACCCGCCTGTCGCTTGCATGGTGTTTTTGCCGAGCAATCGGAGTTTGAAAAAAAACCGCTCTCGCACAATAATTACGGAACGAAATATTGTCTTTATTGTAACATGAAAGTTATCAATATGAAATTAAATGAGTGAGGCTCCGTAATGCACTAAGCAAAGCGGACGAAATGATAGGAGTATAAAAAATTTTGTCTATTTTTTTAAGCGCGTATGGGATCACGTGCCCTCCCTAAATCCGCATATGGTCAGACTTAAGGCTAGCAAAATTAACCTCCGTGTTTCGGCAGGTATTTAAGGCTCTCTCATTTGTTCACTGTTCAAGAATGTAGGAGTGAAAAACGAGTTTAAAAATTTATCTCATACCAATGGCGTTTTTTAATTTGATGAACATGCTCGCAAGCCAGGTACTTTCAGTTGCTCTAATCAATATTACCTGTCAGTCTCCTTATAAAGTTATCATATCTTGCGACCACTGTAAATTATTCTTATGCCACAGGTCAGTTATCTTCTCCAGCTATTATCAATATTGCTTGCCAGTTTCTCCATGTAGTTACCCTATCGTTTATTTCCACTGACACAAGTAATCAATTATTTCCCTTTAATTACCATAGGTTTCGAAAGGATGATAGTGGCGAATTGATTTCATGTTTTAAAAGTAACCACGTTCTCTGTGACCTTAATACTATACGTGATTTCGTGAATGTAGAAGCTTTACCGTAACATAATTTTTGGTACTTATTACGCTATGCTATTATCCCTCTGCTCTAACAATAAGTAAAAACTTACATAGTGTAAGTGAGTATGACCTTCGATATATGCTTATGGCTATCCCTAATAAGGCATTTCAATTAAATTTCCTTCTGCGAGAAACTTCAAGAAAAAAGAATATTGTGATTGATTCAGTCTAATCGGTATTAAAATCTATATACTATAAAACCAACTTGCGACCACTCACTGACTCATACGAATGTTTGGGGCGAACGGGACGAGATACGACAAATAGTCATAAATGAACCCCCTAAAATCGTCTGAAACCCTAGGAAAAGTTAGGAAAACACAAAATTTCTATTTTATACCTATCTATCTATTTATCGATTTATTTCAAATTAATTATTGGAATTAGTTTTGAAAAGTGGCCACGTAAATGCGATGGCGGCGTTACGATCATTAAAATGATCTCTATATCGAGTTCATAATGTATCAGCGGTGCACGTTTACTCTCATTAGTATTCCGGTAATATTGAATAATTTTCCGCCCGTGCAATTTTGCTGAATGATTATATCTTCTGGATCTGAAGCATCGCTGAGATTAATGAGGTGGTCCAACTAGTAAGCAAAATGTAACTACCCCGTTTTTTAGTTAAATGTTGTTCGCCAAGATTTCCATGATTTATCGTAGACAGTGGGAACCATGCCGTCATAGAAGCGTCGTCTTCCAATTCGAATTCCTCCTTCCCTGCATGCATTCTTCCATGACACCAGTTTTTTTCGAATTCCTCCATCCATCCCATAAAGAAAGGAAATATCAAAAACGTCAACACCTTGTTTTTTCCATCTTCCTCTGTGTCTCTTAGGCGAGCGCAGCCACGTGGTTCCAATCTAGGGAGCGGGAGGAGACACGCACGGCGATTGTTGTTCGCTCGAGCGTTGTCACTTGTCTCGCGCGCGCGCCTCCCCGCGGCACCTCCGCTTTCCAACTCCACCGAGCGACACTCCCGCCGTGAGATCGTCCGGTCGGCGGGCGCTCGACCGTGGCGCCACTTTCCCGTGAAACGGGCGTCAAAACTCCCCTGCTGTGACGGGAGTCGATTCAGAGTTCACACCGACTGCCCACCGACATCGGTGACTGGAATTTAACCCACGAGACCTAACTATCGAGGACGCTATTTACTGGTCTCTGAGCTGTGAATCGTAACTAATCCTGATCTGTCGTGTTGGCAAAACACTGCTGTGAATTTTGTATCGAAACTAATGCCAGTCGGAATTTTTCGGCGTCGCAACTAAATCTAGTCGTACCGAATGGAGGAAGAGATAACTTTACAGGCGTAAACCCATGTCACGGGAAATGGCGGCATACATATTAAATTTAAATGGCATGCAGGTATGAAGCGGTAAAATGTGATATGAATAAAGTAAATCAACGCAAAATATATTATTATTTTTACAAATAGTAATATTTAAATGGTGATTACAGTTTGGGAATATTACTTAACAAAAAACCGAAAAATACATATGTGAGTAGCGTAGTGTGTGAGTTGCAAACAAATCGATGTTAAGGTATACAAGCAGATAACAGTTATAAACACGCAATATTGCACTAATATTTTACGATAAGGAAGATATGAAAACGAAGATTAACGCAACACTCTGGCAAACATAAAATAAAAAAAAACTAAAACAAAAAAAAAATGAAAATATTAGTCGGAATTTATTATGCCATATATATGTGCGGTAGAGGTAACCAATCGCAAAAGTAGGGCTCAAAATTAAAAATAGGTTTTCGATATTTAATACTCGTTATACATATATATACATATACATATACATATATCCGTTTTTTTTATTAATACTCGAAATAACGTAGACTACAATGCGCTCCTTATTCAAGCAATGCTGATATCATGAGACTCACACGTCATCAACATGGCGTCGCCCGAGAAATACGTTTTTGGCGCGGAATTCGAGTTGAAACTATACCTCAGTGCTTCCTGTGAACAAGATAACCTTACTGGCATACTTAATCTGCAAATTTGCAAAAGTCAATGCAAAATTTGGTCGAAATGCAGAAGAGCTGATGACTCGCCGATTTTAAGTTTGTTGTTACGGAAAGGGTGACATCGTATTAAAAGATCCAATTTAGCCGCCTAACATGTCTATCATAGACTCAATCAAAACAGATAATCCATTGCATTGGCTGATATGGAATAATAATTACGAAGAATTGGATGAGCAACATTCTAGGAATGCATTTGAGCAAGAGAAACGGGATCCAAGAGGAAGGGTCCCTTTTATGCTTTCTGTCACGTTGAGACATTTATAATCTGCTCGATTACTATTACAACATGCGACCAACGTTAATACTGAGAACAGGGAAGGGTGGACTGTGGTTCAGGAAGCAGTGGCTACTGGTGATCCCGAGTTGCTTCAATTGGTGTTAGAAAGAAGAAATTGTGAACGATATTCTAGCAGAATTGGTGGAATTCCTAACTTAAAATAGAAATTAAAAGAGGCTCCAGGATTTTATGTAGAAATGAAATAGGAGTTCACTAGTTGGGTTCCTTTAGTGTCAAGAATGTCTCCAAGATACATTAATGTAGTGATAACATTTCAGACATCCCTCGGTGCACCCTATGAAAATTAATACCTATTTGGCATGCCAGCTAAAACAATGGGGAATTCAGAAATAGGGATGACTTTTCGGACATGCATCAATCGCTCATGAAATAATTAAGACTAAATTGGGTTACGTGAACTTAGAATGCAAAAGTAATCCGAAATTCATGTTATTGGAGACAGAGATAACCTTTTGGGCATACCTCAGTCCTTAATTAATACTTAATTGGAATACCTAACCTTAAAATGCAAAAGTCATTCAAAATACATGATAAATATGGGGAAATACTAAAAGATCCAGTAAGGAAGGGCGAAAGTCTAAGAAAGGATTCCTTATGAATGAGAGACCTGTTAAAATGCCATACACTAACCCGTGAGTTATAAGCTTGAGTCCCATATCCTTGTGGTCTAACTTAAGTAATGTCGGGAGTTCACCAAGGCGTCGGGCAACGTTTGATCCACAATGGCGGGAGACAGACTTCTGGAACTCAAGCGAATTGAGTTGGGAGGGTGAGGAAGATGAATCTATTGAAAAGACGTAGACAAAGAAGTCTTTCAGGCCTAGGAGTGGCGAGACAAAGGAACCGCAAAAGACGTCAAGTAGAAATTGTGTTCAGCCTTTCACAGTCTCAGCATGAATAAATTAAGGGCATAAGAAGGATATTATTTTACCCGTTAGATTGTATATTATAATTCTCTTCATGTTGCTAGACAATTCTAAAATTTATCTGCGGCTCAAGCTTATAAGCCTGATGACTTATTGTGCACCTTATACTGAATTAAAGGCCATTCTTTAGACCAATGATTTTAACTAATTTATTGACAACATATGGTCAGGTTTAGCCTCAGTCAAATTTAAAACTAACTGCATAGTCGTGGACACAGTATTATTGTTGAGTCAGGAGATAATCGAACTTAAAGAGAAACAGGCAATGATACGCGGCAGTGTATTGTTCCAGTTTTATCTCATAAAACTTTAGTCGCAAATTTTAACTTATCAACCAGATTAGGAGCAACGTACGCTATCTGAATAATGACTTCTATCACTTTTTGAAAAAAAATCTGTGGACTAGCGTACTCACCCAAAGGTTGCAATAGCGTTACTTATAGAGAAAGACTACCAAAGAGTATGGGTTAGGTATGTGTGATAGTTTTGGTCAGCCCTCCGCCGCGAAACTATTTCCAATTTTTTAGCGAAATTTGTCGTATTTATATTGAATAAAATGTAGCTAAGGCTATGGTTTATGGTAATTCCATTTGCGACGAAATTAACTTTAAAGAAAACGATGCAATATATTCGATGAAATTGTAAAATACCTAATATTTGCAAAACTTGCAATTTGCATGATCAAAAAACATTTATGAAGGTTATGTTCAGATACGTAAACAAAATGCCTTCTAAATATGCCCAAAATTATCGTGAGACGGAATTACTGCCAGGTCATCCTCAAAATTGTAATAATTTCAAACATCTTCAAAATACTGTGAATCGAAGTATGATCTGAAATCTTTTATTTTATCTTTAATAAGGCTCTGAATAATGTTTCAAATATTGATTTATAAAATTCAATCATTTAGCTCTTGATTTATTAAGAGAAAATATTTACAGACTAGATTTTAATTTGAGAGAAAAATTTGACATTTTCGCGGAGATTCGGAAATGAGGTGTTTAAATCCCCCATTCTAAATGTAACCTTTATTCAATGTCTTATTAAATTGAGGACCAATAGAGGAATCTTCGGGCATCTAATTGTAAATTATTTTCGAAATTGATGTGGACGGGAAGGTAGGCGAAGGGCGGCCCTGAATGAGTGACGTAGGACCGATTATAAGGTCTTGGAAGAGATGCAAGACCAGATGTATAGAAAGTTCGACTTATGACAATAACGACAATTGACGATGACGATGGAGAATTTCGTCACACTAATCATCGAACAGTTGACGTATGATGAAGTTATCCAAATTATGTGGCTTATTGGTTTAATACCATTCATAATTAGGGTAGTATACATTTTTTTGTTACTAAGGTTCCATCATAGCGGTATTGAAAGTGGAATGTCCCAGGGTATACTAATACTGATGACTTATTCTGCAGTGAATTCGCTTTTCTACTATTTTTTTATCAATCAATGTCCGGCTTGATAGGCGGCTGGGTAAAGTCCTTGGCAGATAATCTACGAGTCTCGGGTTCGGCTCTCGCATAGGTAAATTTTCTCCCATTCAGGGAATGGATGTAAGTGCATATCCATTAACTTAATTGTAAAGGCCGTTGTAAACGGGGCAAATAATTGCACAACCTGACGTGTGGACGAAGGCACAGTCAAAATTACGTTGTGTAAAGTAATGATTTTCTAGAACACGTGCGAGAATGCTTGGACGTGAGTTTGCAAAATAGTCCCTTTTCTAATTCTGGTCGTGAAATAGCGAAATTGCACGCCATAGTTAGAAATTTATTCTTTATTTAACCTGGGAAATTACAAGTCCCTGTAAAAAAGACTATAAAGTCCTAAATTAAGTTGACAAATAAAGGCTAAATTATTATCATTTTCTTATTATTATTGCTATCGTTTTATTTTCTTCCACAGTATTTTTGCTGGTTTAAGGCGATGTACGGCTAACACCCAACACTCTCGTCTTTTCAATTCGAATTGTGTAATTAATAGAAAAGTACATATTTAAAATCGCTGCTTTTTATATCGTAAGGAACGATTTTTTCGGTAATCCGATATTTTTTAGACCCTGGTGCATTGAATGAGGCACTACACCTGTGGCAGAGATAATAATTAGTAGGATGCGACCTCTATCTGATTTCCACTATCTCCCAATTTCTTCCTTTAGTTCGGCATATTTTTCAGCATTGGTGATATGAGTTTTCATGATATTGTGCGTATTAGGTACAGCATTAGAATAAAGAACGAATGGTAAACTTCCACAGTATTCAAACTTATACACTTCCACCATAACCTGTAACTACTCACACTTATACACTCACTCTTATGGTGGAAGTGTATAATTGTGAATAGTGTGGAAGTTCACCATTCGTTCTTTATTCTAATGCTGTACCCAATACCCATGAGAACTTATATATCTTAAGGTCTAAGGACTATATTATGGTGGAAGTGTATACGTGTGAATAGTGTGAAAGTTTACCATTCGTTTTATATTCTCATGGAGATCAAACTTTTCCACCACGTATAGCCGGTCACGGTTACTTAAGTCGGTCCAGCAATATGTTTCAAGTATGTTGTAATGTGGTTTTTAACGTACAGCAACAGATCAGGTCCATTTCCAAGGATATTTTTATCGGTGATTATTGATGGGTCTTATTATTATAAAATATTTCTTGCATTTCTCATGAGAGTTCAAAAAATTAATATCGCCCCTTTAAATACGCACGAAATGTGTTCGGTGTCATGCTTATCGCATATTCTTGCGAAGGCTGATGGTGTGCCTACCGCTTGAGTATGGACTTCTACGCACACGGAGAATGTGAATGATGCTGGATGCTGTGCATTGAGACTCACCCGCGAGCGAAAGGATTATAAGTCACGTGACCTTTCTCCTTCCATTGTGCTCGTCTAATCCTGAGAAATCACCGCGTCCGTCTTCTTTCCTGAGGGTGACCGATCGTTTCCATCCTTTGGGAGGATTTACAAAAGCCAACCCTCGTCGCTGGAAGAGCTCACCCCGTCTTGAAAAATGACCGGCAACGGGTGAGCGCGCCTTGCGGACTCCTTGACGGGCGCCACGCTGAACGAGATTATCCCCACTCATCAAAATACTCGTCCGGGCCTCAGTGTCATTTTTCTCTTTTTTTTAACTCCTTGGGAAAACGACCTTTTTTTTAAGAGCCCAAGTGGTCCTCTGGCTCAATTTCGTGCGTCTAATCCTCTTCCGAAGGGTTCGCTTGGAAATCTTAGAAGGAATGTGATCTGGTAGCGTGGACCAGAAAGGTTAGTTCGAGGAAATGAGGAGAGAAAGCCGTTAATTTTTTCCCATAAATCACGTCAAGAGTGATTTATGGGAAAACTAACTTCATTTATTTTCGTGTGGATCCAGAATTCTGATGGTCTCCTTGGTACGGGGGAATGAGTCTCCTTTGCAAATGGAAATGTCACCTCTGTGTCGCAAAAGTCTGGCTAACGTCCAGCTCAGCGTCCTTTCAGTGGGTAGATTCGGAACCCGCTGGGCAATTTCCGAGTTATCATCTTTTAATGTTAACATTCCCGGCTATAATTTCAGCCATATGGCGGGGATTATACAGGTTTTGAAGATATCGTTGGAAATATTGTGATGAGGGATTAAAGTTTTGAGCTATGGGAAAGGAGCTTAAACTGCTTTCGTATTGTCGTGTGATCATTTTTCAAGACTACTCCCGCGGAGAGAGATTTTTTTCCATTTAGCCGAGCGCTTCATTATCCAGGATTTCGTTTCGTATGCTTCGTCGGAGTCGAAATGTAGGTGGAAATTTATAACCCGATCTTTCTCGGATTTCAGTGCCAGAAATCCTTCTCAAGAGATGTGGTGTTTTTCGTGAATAAATTCACGGGCATGATTTTATCACCAGTGGAAGCTTTTATGCGGAAATGGAATCGACGAGAGGAACTCTTCGAGGAAGGCATTAAGAAAAGATTAATAAATATTTAAGCTTGAGTGTTGCTTGGCTTGAAGTTTAATTCGTGTTTATGGTTACCGCTTGGCCATTTCACCGCCATCGGCTGGTTTGGTGATCGCACCCGTAGGTTGAATCGGTAGAATGATGTTTTGAACTCCCGAAGGTCATACTTATAGGGACTGGAAGATGAAAATACTCATTAATTTTTATTTACAGCCATTGAATCCAAAAGCAGTGTGGAAGACGTTTTACATTGGATTTGTAAACAAAAGGTTAAATAAGAAAGTGCAGCAAGAAATAACAATTACAAAAAACCACACATTTAATACACTCGGATATCACATATTATTATTCCACTTACATGACCGGCTAATATTTGCAGAATTTTGAAGATGAAAATATTTATTTTTAAAAATTTATTCGAATTAAACCCTAAAAAGGCTCTAAGACCTTTTTAAACAAAAGGTTTAATAATAAAGCCTAGCAAATATTAAAAAATACAAAACATATTAAATCCAATCGGTCATCACTTTTATTTCACATATATGACCGCCTCAAAATATGCGAATTTTTGGATAGATGACTGCGTGTCCACCTGCATTTACAAAGATTACCTGATAGGAAGGATGTGCTGAAGTAATAATTCTCGGGTTTCCCACCGGGTGAGGTTTTGGGTGCTTTGTCCCAACGCTTTAAGGATGAGTCTGCAATTGCCCTCATGGGTAAAATGTGGGTCCAAGTTCTTGTCGGTATTTATACCCTCTATTGCCGTTCAAGTGGCCCCGGATAGGTTCTTTCTCGATTGGTGTTTTTATATTATGTTGTGTATCTATGGCATAGCTAGGAATATGCTTTCGGGGGGGGGGGGGATAGGATGGCCTGGGGTGGCGATTCCCCCCCTCGCCCAGGCAACTTTTTAGGGAAATTTAAAAAAAATGATATGCCTGGATATACATTTTACATCATTTTGGCAGTAAAAAATTAACTTTAAGCAGATGCCATTATTAAAGTTCAAAATTAGACAATAGTTTCAAATAACTTTTTTATTTCTCAGAGACTTTGGAGGGGATTTAACCTCTCATCCCCCCCGTAGTTACGCCACTGTCGTGGTTGATTATGCTCCTCCACGTTGCTCGCGCCAGAGAGCGCCAAGGGATTCCTAGGGTAAATTTGGCTTAATCGCCATTCGCTTCTTTTGCTGTGCGCCCGTGTAGGTGATGGTGTACGATTGTAGAACCTGGCTGTGTTGTGGTTGTCGGCCATGAAAGGAGCATTTGCCATTCTGTCGTCCTGAAAGCAGGGTATCTAGCTGAAGCTGTCCAGAGGAAGCCATCGTCGGGAGCCCGAAAATCAAGCGACTGGTGATTTGGAGTGTGTGGGATTGTGCAGGGGTAGAAAATACGGTTCTCTGATGTCGTATCGCGCCCAGTTTTTGTTCTTTCGGTCTGATTCCTACTAATAGCTACCCTAGAGTTACCCCTGCACACGCATTGCTTAGCTAGAAGCCTCTGTATCAAGTGAGGTCCTTTTCTCAAAGGTTGATATGCGTCGCTTCTTTTACGATGTGATTCCAATAATTGTTCGTTTGACTTAGAACCTTCGTATTTTTGAAATTCATTCTATGACAGAGGTCCAGGCAATGCTCTGCTACCTCTGATGTCATTGGGTAGAACAAGCGTATGCCTACTTCGTGTTCTGAATTTAGTGCATTATATACGACCCTGGAAGTTGACAATGAATATTTTACTTGAAGGCAATATTTTTTTCACTCGAATGCCATTTCATACCATAGATCTTTCATATAGGTAGATGGCGCATGACGTCACGTAAGCGTGGTCAACACAAGCTTGTCGTGTATCACGTGACTCGGGTCAGCATCGTGGTGAATACGCGTAGTGCCTTCGGTTGCGATGAGAGATTTCTGAAAGGAATTTGTGTTTCTTTTCACTGCTAAGTTTTTTCTTGTTAAAATTAATGCCATATTAACCATGGATATATATATATATATTACTGAGTAACGATACGTGTAACGCATTGCATGTGCTATTTAATAAGAAAATAAAAAGCATTCAGAGTAGCTCAGGCATCCGGCAATTAACGGAACGAGGATATTTTCCGTGTATTGACGATGGAAGTACTCACTAAGTATTCAGAGCTATTACTTTCCTATTTCTACATTTAAGGGACCATATCCTGGAGCAAGATTTTGAAGAAAATCAGACAAATAACTTAGTTCGTGAAATAATATTCGAATACCTAATGATCAATCAAGAATAAGAACAAGTAAGATTTATTTTCTATCTATTTTCAACTCATTCGGCTACCTGAACAAAATTTATTTTACAGAATCTGTATGGCATCCAATTCCAATGGCATGTAACTGTAAAGACTATTTTTAGGCTACATTATGCCTATTTGAGTGTGAGCTGAGGCTAAGCACTTAATCAGTTCTTCAGGTTCCTCTTTTTTCTATTGCCCTATGCTAACTGAATCTCGTTTAGACTGTATGGTTTCTAATTGCTATTATGTTATTTCTAAACCCTTTTTTTCTTGTAGATTCTGTTTAATGGATGCTGTCTATCCTTATTTTGGAATTATATGAAATTGATATTTAGGGGAACACGGGGCGGAACGAGGTGGCGGGTCGGAACGGGGTAAGCGATTTTTTTATACGCGAAAAAAAGTGCTGCGCAAGCGGCAATAACTATATCTAGCCCAGATTGGTGTTCCTTAAATGTTTAACAGCAACAGTTTGGACTAGTTATATTTACTCCTGCTTTATTTCGCACTTAAAAATCGCTTGCCCCGTTCCGCCCTGCTACCCCGTTCCGCACTGGGTTCCCCTATGTTTTACCAAATATATGGACATACACACTGTGGTCGTTTAGAATGTAAAATTTATAGTCTTCTTTGATGGAGTGAAATTTGAGCTTCAATTTCGTACTCAAACCTTGTTTTCCATTGTCGGCAATACATCTTCGAATGAACTTTATTATCTGCGATGTTTTCATGACACCTCCAGTGGACGTATTTCGTTAAAGGTTTCTTTAATAAACAAGAATTTCTTACTAGTGTATGTTGAAGCATATTTAATCATTTTATGCGCACTGACTTACGTACGAGAGATGTTAGCGTATAAAATTTCATAAAATCAATGCTGGCACTGTGACTATTGCGGGTACTTTTGTTAACTACCATTCTGAGGATCTTAAGCTATATTTTCATCAATTTGCCCTGAGCAACGAGAGATAATTACCAGATATGAGGAATAATCAGCTGGTTACAGCTCCTAATGTTCTTCTCTGGCTTTGAAAGTCATGCAACATTGGAAGTGCCTTTCCTTAGAATTGCCTTTTATCCATTCATGAAGCCCATGGTTAGTTAACAATGACATTCTATTAAAAGCTTATTATTGAAAAAAAGATAGTACCTATCATTTGTGTAGGATTACTTATTAATTTACTGAATTGGTGGTTGAAATTCATAGTCCATGGTTGTGTATACATTCTTTTTCAAACCGTGTAATCTACCTCCGTGTTATTGCTAACTGCTGTCAAATTTTTACGTACATAATTCACAGTGTCCGGCGATATATAGTGGAAATGTTTTATATTCATGAGGATAAAATAAAATGGTTAACTTCCACACACTTTTTTATTAACAAACTACCGACCCGGTTTCGACACGTAGTGTCATTATCAAGGTACCTTGTCGGTACCGGGTCGGTAGTTTGTTAATAAAAAAGTCTGTGGAAGTTAACCATTTTATTTTATCCCCATAAATTTTTACGTATAAAACGGAGCTTTTGGACGCAGGTCTGTAAAGGACACAAACGAAAACAAGCATGTATTCCTACAGGCTGCTTCAGTTGCGCGTAATTGGGGAAACTAGTTCTAAAAAATTGATTTGATGTGAACTCTATTTTGCAATTAGGTCCGTATCTAATAAAGCAAAACGTAAATAAAAATAAATAGCAAAATAGACTCGTACTTCCCTAGCGCTGTTAGTAAAAGTGGCATGTCTTTTACTGGAGCGGGAACGATATTCACAACAGAGAATTCAAACGCCGCCATTAATTTGACCCGAACCATGTGACTCCAAGAGCGAAAGGGGGGCGGTATGTTGGCTACGCGCTCCGGCCGTAAGGGGCTAGGGGAAAGCGCCATCTACTGTATAAAAGATCTATGTTTCATACCTTTTTATTACTGACATCTAGACTTCTACAGTAAAATTGGTGCCTAATTTAAAAATATCATTATCAATGGTTTACATTTTTTCTTAAAAAAAAACTCGAAAGGTCAAAAAATAATTTGGAAATTTTATTATTTCAATAGTGATCAATTATTAGAATCGTGAAAATTTTCGCCACGGTGAAGTAGATAGGCATGTTAGTATTCAAGTCCGCTAAAGTTTTTTATTTTTTGATATATTTATTACTTTTTTAGTTAATGTTACGGTCCTTAAGGCTAGGCTTAATCTTGTTAATAATATAAAATTGTCTTACCTTTCAATTACTAATGACCTTTGAATGATTGCATTTTAATCTGTAAATAGTGGAGGAATGATGATTATCTATAGAATTTAGTGACGCAAATTGCAGTATCAACTTTCATAACGTGGTGATTATTTAAATTTATTGCTCTTTGATTAATGACCAGTTAAATAAACACAGACATATGGACTATGGCGAAACATCTATGTTCCCGCGGTGTCCCTATCATCTATTTTCATTATCAATTCTTAATGCATTTAAGGTCATCTGTGATCAAATGCTGTTTATGATTTGATAGTGAAGAAACTTGACTAGTATCGTGACTGCCCTATCCTAGATAGGTCATCCATTTTTCCTTCATCATTATTCACCCAGGGAGGCGTGGTTGTTGAGGGGGTAGATGTATTGATTTAATGATTAAATGGTCTAATCCGGACGAATCCTTTGGGCTCCCCATGTGAAAATAGTTGTCCAGTACAAGTAGTCCAGGGAAAGGAACTGGTCTCTTTACTTGAGTGCCTGAGCTTAACTCGCCTGTGGTTTACCCTAGATGTTTAAAGACAGCTTGAGAAGAGCCTAAAAATACTTTACTTCTCTACCGATAAGTTGTGGTCTTATTGTCCTTGGAAGTGGTAAGTAAAACTTCGAACAAAAATCTATAGATAGTAGCTACCTCCATAAGCGTCCACTATCCTCCGGAATCGAAAATATTTCCCGTGTAAGCAACGTAAGTTCCACTCCTTTTCTGCAACCACTTATTTCATCGACAAGTGGCCATATTTTTTCGGCAAACGGATGAAGTGACCAGATTTGGACCTCTATTCCCACGAAACATTTTCGAATATGGTTTGAGAATTTCCAATGTCAACATTGGAATTCTGAATTCGGAGCGTCTAAAAAGAATTATAAATATATATTTATAAAAAAAACTTTATACAGAGCCTTCCTTTGGTGGCTTGTAAGCAGTATTTCTCATTCCTAAAGATTCTTCTTAAGGATACATAGTAAGTGTACCAATAATGCATATATATTCCAGTAATTAAGATAATCATTGTAATTAATACATTTGGGAGCCTCAAAGTTATTTGTTCAATTCAATCGTAATGGCGTTACCAGACCTAGCCATCGGATCGTAGATGTTCAGCATATTTAGCCACCCGGTGGGAAACCCGAGAGCCCCTCCTGCCATTTCTTTTCTGTCAGCTGAGAAAAAACCTATTATCCTGCTTCATTGTCCTGCACCGCAGTGTGTTAACTTTCGATGTGATCGAGCCACCGCGATGAATAAGATCGTTAGAAGTGACGTGTGAGAATGTATAAAGAACGATAGGAATTTAATTCGTAATAGGGTGGTTTCCTATTATTTTTTTGTTGCCTAAATCGAAAGATTATTACTCCTAGTGTACGTATTTCACGCTTTTAGATTTTTAAATGACGATATGTATTTTTCGCGATTAAATGAAAAGTGAAAATTTTCAAGCGCGCGAACACGCGACGGCTAAGTATGAATGCTGGGAAAACCTCGAGTGACGTCGTTCTGGTTCCCGCTCCCGCAAGTGAGGTGACCTTGGGGCGAGGCTTGAGCGCTGATACGACGCAGGATGCTGGCAGAGTACCCTGCTAGCTGGTAGCGCTTGGCTTAAATAAGGATTATTAATACCTTATCAAACGAAGGAAACATTCCGACCATGTGCAGTTTTAATAGGTGATTATTAAGATATGTTTCCCTTAACTCTGTGCCTCATGCATGCATTGGTAATCCCAGACGATGTAAAACTCTTATCTACTCGTATAGAAACTAGGTCCCTGTGACGTCACGTGGAGTGGCATCGCATGGGCGCCAATCTGGCCTTTTTCAAATGCGGTTAAAATTGACCATTGCCTTTCGTCTGAACTGGGATTCGTAAACCAAATAATTTGTACATTTTGAATACACTAATGGTGGGTAACGAATCGCAATCAATGCCTTTCGTTTTCTTTGATGAAGGAAACTACCCTATTGAATTCGTAATTCATAATTGATGCATTGAGTCATGAAAACTTTGACCGTGCCTTGCCCTCCCTTCTTGCCTTGCCGTCTGGGGCGCGTGACAAATCGTGCATGGGGAAGAACACGGCGAGAACGGTGCATTTCTTCAGCCCACCCCGCGCCGTTATCCACCGCCTCAACTTACACGTGACTCCTTCAAAGCGTTTATGCGCCATCTCCCATAATAGTGGCTGAGGGTGGTGTATGAAACATCAACTCTCTCTCTGCACGTTAATGAACTGTGCAACTTCCATGAGCTATTGGTATTAATTTATATGTTTCTGTACGTGTATTTTAATACGCACATTTGTAAATTCCCGATGAATGATTCATCAATTTCTGTCTTGTTTGTTGGAGAAAAATGAAGTGCATTTGTAAAAGAACGTGATAACGTAAAAATTTTGATCTTCACACATGCCTTTCAGTGCTTTACCCTAGAACTTGAACGCCCTAGAACTTGGCTTATTTTCACAAGTTTCACTTGTAATAGTTTTCGTTTTTTGAAAACATTATTCTGAGAATTAGGTTATTCCGTATTCTTTTGATTCCTCTGCGTAAAAATCAATTGACATGATAACATCAGACTCCACTTTTACGTTGACAGCATATATAAAAAGTAGAAACCATTACGCTAATTATAGAATAGGACCATTTGTGATGTAACCCTATTGTGAATATTAAGGAATTAATCAGTATAATATCAGGAGATTCAAAGGCTGATTGCAATCCTCAGATATTTTTGGGGAGTAGCTTTTAAATGCCGTGTTATTTCCTTTAGCTCATAAATACTTATGAGAGAATCAGTTGGTATTATCATACAGTAAACACTTACTCTATGGTAATTTATACTGTCAGTGCTGTTATATTTAGTTCGTATGTTTTCAAAGTATTCAGGTCATATCACTCAGGTTATATCTCACCAAGAAAGGTGTGAAACTCTTGTATACCATATGCAACGCTGCTTTCCAAGCTTTCAAAAAATTTTAATCAGCGCCTAATATATCTTATGTATTCTCCGTTAAGTTATTGTGATTTAAACACGGTGGTATGTTACGATTACGTATATTACGTATATGATTTGATGATACCAAAGGCGTTGATACTTATGTCTGTGGCTGATGGAGTAAATGTACGTTTTATTCTCACATTTCCCTTATTTATGATTTATCGGATAATTGTTTCCTTTTTTAAATCTTGCTAAATCACGGTGGATACCCGCGTAAACATCGAAAAATTCATTTAATTCTATATTTTTCATTTAAGGAATCTATCTTGCCATCTGTACTATGAAAATTTGAAAATACTAAATTCCTACTACGAAAGGAATTTGGCCTCTGGGTGCCGGAGTAAAGTGGTTTTCCATAATAGCTGTAGGCTTGACTGAATGAAATTGATGTGTTTTTAATGAGAAGCGTGTACATCATTCAAACATCAAATCTATCTGCCTAATCATCATAAATTGAGCTTACCTATTTCCATTTCTTTCGCGTTTTTTTGCCTCTTACATTCTATTTTTTCGCTTTCCGGCATAAAAAATATTTAAATATTTGTTAATATATTCCGGTCTGTCCAATTTGCATTTTATTATCTACGCCTCATCCTCTTTTTCTTGCCGTCCTTGACTATCTAGTCTCTGGATTTTCCAAATACTCCATCGCGTTCAGTATTCCGCTGCCTCTCCGGAGAGGAACTGCTTAACTGCTTCATCACCATTTCAAATTAAAATAGCGATAAATCCTCCTGTTTTATTGGCAACGCTCGCTGTTTACACGCGTTCGTGTCGGGAAAAGTTGTAATTCAACATCGCGCGAAGCTCTTGGATATGTACGCGAAAGGGTAAGAGAAGCTTCCGCCACCGCACCAATTCATTTTTCTCCCCTCTGCCTCGGCTACTTGCTACGCTAACTCATCCGCTGTACCCATGCCTATATTTTCAATCCCTTTTCGAAAGCATTCTTGTATTTTTCTTCAGTGAGAAATCTTTATGGAGCATTTATTGGTAAGCAGAGTAGACTATAGCATAGAGAAATACTTTAGAATATATTCTGCGGTAATAGCATTTATAGCACTTAAGTATGTAATGAAATATAACAAACTTTGTTCTCTACGACTTAAATTTTAATCTTCGAGTGGATCATTATCAAGATTAGTTCTAGACAATATTATCAATAGTCTTGAAAATGATACAGTGTATCGAAACGATTAAAAGTTAAGTTGTGGGAAGTAGAGTATGTTATATTTCCGAACTCAAAATGTAATTCTACAACGTTAGCAATTCAGCGCAGCACAGTAAAAGCTTAACGGAAACGCCTAAGAATTTATGAAAGCTATTCAATTTATGAATCTAATATGACATTAAATTCAATTCAGGGGCGGATTTAGGGTCACAGAGGTCTTGACACCCCTCTAAAATTTTAAAAGATATTTTTAATTTCTATTAGTTACATGCTTTTTACTCCTACACTCAGCTATCCTCGGTAATCATGCCTATGTTTTCAATCTCTTTTCCAATGCATCTCGTCTTCTGTTCAGGTGACATTACTCATGCAGCATTCAATAGTAAACGGAGTAGGTAATAGTAAAGGTATCACACAAATAGTTAAGCAGAAACGCAGGCTAAGAATTTATGCAAGCTATGTAATATGTGAACCTAACTATATTCAAGTCAGGGGTGGATTTAGGGGGGGTGATACAGGGGACATGACGCCCCCCAATGTTATATTTAATTTAAAATTTTTATCAGTTAAATAGTTTTTGTACACTTGTAAAGGAGTACAATATATGCAAATGAATGGCCGCCAGTACCAAACGTGAGAGAGGTTTGAGTTGTATTCATTGTAGGGCGTTGCACTCCCTACTGTAAAAATTCCCCTCTCTCACTGGGGGTATTCCATATTCCCCTGACGCAGGTCATACCCACCCCCCAAATTTGGTGCGGTAATTTTCAAGTATCACGGCTTATCTCATAGACAAATGAAACAAAATAGATTTGAGATGAAAGTAATCCTATATAAAAGCCTACTGTATATGCCCAGTACATTTCATGACGATGGCTTATACTAATACATCGTATGCACCCTCTCATGGTTCGGCGGCTCACCTCCCTCCCCCAAAAGCGTGGAGACTGAGATACCCTCAATAGTAGTCGCCTCACTTTCTCCCAGTACTTTACATGCATAGTTTACTTGGCTACTATTTGTGGCAGATTTAAGTCATTATATTGTGTTACTGATGATAAAAGAGAACCACTATTTTACTATTTTTGTAATCCCCCAAGTATGGTTTTATGAACTCACAAAATTTTCAATCTACTGCGGTACACTATCTATGCTGTCCTCGTTAGCACCCGTTATTTATATGCGAGGAATTAAAGGAAAATATTACTGATCGATTGACATGAATTCGCACTTCTAATTGTGCCTTTCGAAGTGAACTCCAACCAATTCGCTTGCAACAACTGAGGTCTAGAAATATGAGAAAATATTTTTGCGAAGTTAGTAACCGATACGTGTCAAGGTATACTTATGGATATTATTCAAAAATATAGTTTTCATGTCGTTAGCCTCCTATGTTTAAAATTAGTATTGCATTCCCCTTTTTATTTTTTAAATATGAATAATAGAACCATTATTTTCATGATAACAATAATATTTTGATAATGGAATTTATAATAATTCCCGTTAATTATTGCTTTCCGAGTTGGAGAGTAATTACCTCGCGGGCAATAGTTTGAATTCCAGAGTCGAGGTATTGTTCATAGTTCATGCTTGAATGACCTCCCGGGAAGCGTCTGAATTGAACCCATCCCAACTGGGGCGTGTTCGCCAAAGTCCTTGGTTCCTCGTGACGCAAATTCACACGGTGGTCGTGGAGCCACGAGGAGGGACCACCCTTCGTCATTCTCTTCCTCTCAACCTCCCGGCGATCCTCCTCAGAATCATCCACACCCCGCTCCTCCTCCTCCCACCACCAGGCGTCGCTTCTTTTCACGCCAGTCACGTGCCTCCGCAAGTAAATCGCTTTTGGCCGCTCCGCCAAATCCTTCCCGCCACAATCCTCTCTCTCTTTCTCTTTAATCTCTTCACAGCGTGTCCGCTCATTCTTTTCCCAATGGAGTTGCGCAATAGGCGGGGACGGGAGGGAGAAATTGAGAGGGAGTGTGTGTGCGGAGAACACCTCTTTTCATTCCCTCTCTCAGTTTCCATTTCTCCCACGGTGAGGCGACACTCATCCACTCCCTGGGTGGCCCCATTCAACTTGCGGTCGGCGGCGTTCCCCTATGATGTGTTACAAGGAGCGTGAGTATTCCTCCGCGAGGTACACTTGCATGCATTGGTAATTGATCTCGTTGTGTTGAGTAAAAAGGATGATAGCCTGGGTCGGAAACACCCCCATGCCTTTGAGATATATTTTCTTGTTTGATTAGCTAATAGAATGATTTAAGTATACCGGCACTAGTCGTGGTGATAACTTTACGGAGTCACCCACAGTGCGTAATAGCGCGAAAATTAGACATAGAAAAAAATAATCATTCGCCTTGACCGGGATTCGAACCCGGATCCCCCGATTTCCGGTGCTTTAGCCAGTTAAGCTACTGAGGCGTCATGACCCTCTGATCCCCTAATAAAATAAATTTAAAGCTGCTTCAGAATTATTTTACTACAAGAGGTTCATGTTCAATTTTAGTCTTTTTCCACTGCCCGAAGAACATACTGCTTTATGTGGTTTCTACTTATTCCATCGTGTAGGCCGTGTACTCCAGCTCAGCCATTCTCAAAAACCTTTGTTAGGGAGTAAGAGTATCCCTACACGTGATACCTGCAAGCGGCAATTATTGGGGTCTTTTTGTTGGGTGAAAAAGATGCTAGTCTAAGCAGTGGCGGATACAGAAAAAACTCAAGGGGGGGGCGCAACATATCTTGAGTTGTCTTTACTTTTATCATAATAAGAGATGATCAAGTCACAGGCAAAGTATATAAAAATATTATTTGAAAGTGATTATAAACATGTAAAAGACAATGCCATCTTATGATATAAAAAAGTTACAATTGTGGTTTTGCAATGTTCGGCAATACAGGCGGACCCGCAAGGGGGGGGGCGCGCGCCCCCTGCGCCCCCCATCTGTATCCGCCACTGAGTCTAAGTCGGAAACATCTCCATGCCAACGGGATGAATGTTATAATTTGAATAGCTAGTAAAATAAAGTTGAAGCTGTTTCAGAATCATTTTATGACTAGGTAATCATGACCAATTTTAGAATTTTTCCTCGTCCTGAAGACAAGGTAGCTTTAAGTATGTTTTTTTTGCCGGTTCCTTAATGTAGGCCATTTAGGTACTTCAGCCCAGCCATCCTCAAAAACCTTTGTCTGCAGCATCTCGGTTCGAGTCTTAGCTGCGCTACAGCCAACAATGTATTATGCGATAAACATATCTAAAATTCTATCGAAGACTTCCGCGGTGTTATGGTTTAAAGGCCGTTTTACACGGTACACGGAATTGCGCAATCTGACGTACGTGCGGAGGCGCAATCAAAATTGCGTCGCGTAAAGCGGTGAATTGCTAGAACACATGCGAGAATACGTGGACGCGAGACGGCAAAATAGCCCATGTTCTAATTTCGTTCATGCATTCGCGCAATTCCACGCCATTTTAGAAATTAATGCAGCTCTAACCTGCGCAATTCCGTGTACCGTGTAAAACGGCCTTAAGAGCATGCTCTTCGTTCGCATTTTTCTCGTAATATTTCCATTCTGTTGGTGCCCAGTTTTGTGGATATTTTTGCTGGCGTCATTAGGTTTCGATTCACCTTGAACATGTGGATGAATGTTGAAGAAATAAAGGAAGTTAGCTCAAATTGAATGAAGCTAACATACAACAACAAATATATATGGTTCTATTGCTGCATATTTTTTCTTAAAGTATTTTTTCTGCGTATGATAAAGTTCCACGAGTTCCATTTCCCTCCACCATAAGATGAAGGATATAATTCAGAAGAATTCCAAAATCTAAGAACTAAATCGTATCTACACACCATATGCAAATGCATTAAATTATATTATCAATTGCAACTTTTGGATGTAATAACCTTTAATTACTTTCCTTTATAAATACGGATGTGAATACAAACTTGTAATGAACAATCGTGAACCTATATTTTTGAACCATTCTGAGGAAATGTGTCTTCGGGAAAATGAGCATATTGGTAAATGAAACCGCTTTGTCGATAAATGGTTTAGTGAATGATCTTTCCTTGGAGACTAAAGCGCTCCCAGGAGCATGGATGTAGTAACTGTAGCCGGCCTCGGTAGCGGTGGTGAAAGTCTTCGCCTGGCAAACCGTAGGTCGTGGGTTCGAATCCCGTCTGGGTAGTTGGTCCCTATTAAGCGCATAAATGCTTGTACCTTGCACTGTTTATGTTAGCATCCCCCTTGTAAAGGCCTGCATGTGCTGGGTGTGGGGAAATTTATGTATATTAAAGAGGATGCCATTTTGTCTGCCCGCTATACGTTTCCATACGGCTGCACTGATTGCATCTTAAGTTAGTATATAGGTGCATCTCATGCTTCAAAGCGATGTAGTGCTACTTTCGGTTACTTCCAAAGCGTTTTTTGCGCCGTTTTCTCATTACTGCTAGTTACATAACGTCATACAACCTCTGTGTATAGGCACACCTCTTGACATGCACACAGATTTTAAAAAATCCTATGTGATCATGAATCCAAGTTCCAAGTTCCCCACTTCTCTGGGTACTGTCCTACCAAAGCAACGCCGGGTGTCCTAATAGTAGGAAATGAATAATAAGTAAGAATGAGCTGGGTGTGTTGAAGCTATCGGTGCAGGGTGCAGTCTGGGATGATGGTTCTTCGATTTGCTTTCGCTTTCAGACATATTGCTCTACATAGAGCATTTATTGAGCCTCGCCCCATCTAGCCTACGCCGTTTCCTGCTCTATGGGTGGCCCTTTATGGCGGCACCATTCACTTCGGCCTCCTATTCCTTGCAAGTGGGCGTTAACCAAGCCGCACGCGAAGATAGACTTTTCTCAAGTATCGGCACTCTTTGAATCACTCGTGTTTTCTATTCAAATTTTTCCTCTTCGTATATTTTTGCGTATATTTTTGCCACTTACGTGTCAGACTGAACGCATAATAGATTGCCACTGCGCAATCCAATGAAAAAATGTTCATGCGATTAAAAAAGGCTCTGCCGTTATTGTAGACATTTATAGATGTTAAAAGGCAACATTTAGAGTATAATATTGCAGTGTAGTAAACTATAATTTTTTATCAATACTTTTTCCAGCTAATTGAGCTCACTACTGTGCTATTTTTATTTGACGAAAGGGATTTGACCGAATTCACAGCATTCATCTGCTAATAAATCAATAATTAACTGTGTAACTTGCATGCATTTGTATTTTTGTCCTAATGGAATAAGAAAAGTAGAGCAAGACGGAAAAAATGAGATGCGTGTAATAAGTCTCACATAAAATATTTTAAGTCCTTAATTGACCGGGGAAAACTACTTCCCATAACCATCCATTCAGCAAACTATCTCTATTAATATACTGTTCCTTTCCAGGACCTATTTCTGTTTATTGGACCTAGAAAAACAAGAAATATCACTATCTGATGGTGCGGTTTTGAACATAGTTTATGAAAACAGCATTACTTATAATTCACTTTTTATTTTTCGTATTTGTCTTCTCAAACATATTTTTTACATAATTTATCTCCAAAAGAATTGGGAAGTTCATTTTTTTCGGCTGTTTAATATTAGAGTCACAGGTTCTCAAATGATGCTCTGAATTTACCTTGGTAGCTTATTTTTTCTGTACATTAAATAATTGATGTTGGACGACTTTTTGCTATTTTAATTTTATGAAACGATTAATAACAAAATGTATGAGATTGCACAATCATATTGTTGATACACAATAGCTCTAGTCAAATTAAGCACAAAGATAAATTATGATCGATCAAATTCGTCCAATGTTTATTATTTATTGTCATTAAAAATCCAGAGTACAAAATAAAACGTTTAGGTAAAAAAAATGTGAAGGGTAAAAAAGATTTGGTAGTTGCGAAATGTTGCGCTGGATATGTCCTCTTCACAACATTGAAGCAGTGATCGAGTTTCTCAAATCTCAAAATGGGTGAGACTACGCAATCGTACTGTCGATATCCGCTCAAAGTTCACGTTTAATTAAGCACAAATATTTACTTTTTTCATAAAAATTTAGTCTTACATTTTGTCCAAACTTAATTAATTAACCTTCTTAAAAATTAAGTGTATTAAATATTATTTTTCAAAAGCTGGATACCCAAGGAGCCGTTTCCATGGTAACTGCAAAGTGTATCAAAAATGTTTGCGTTGCCATAGCTCAGTTACTAAGGAGTTACCCTATCGATACCTCCACTGCACAGACGCTCAACAATCAGTTTTATGTATACCGGTACTAGCCAAGGTGTTGAGGAACTATTTCTTTTGTTTGTATCCATGCGCTCACTCCGGCCGGCCAAGGGAGTCAGTCTCGTGGTCAGTCAGCCTCGCGCAATCGTCTCGGGTGGACTTGTGGGACAGTTCCCAATCCTTTCAAGATCATTTAGTTTACTTTGTGCTCTTCTTACTAGTGTAATTTCATTAAAAGAATCCCGATAACAAACCAGCATTTAAATTAATACAGTCCACTATAATTCAATACCCAAACACAAGGAGATAACTTTTACGGGAGTCACCCGCAAGGCACAAATTGTGCGAAATATCCACTGAGAAAAAATCATTCGCCTAAACCAAGATTCGAACCCGGATCCCCCGATTTCCGGTTGATTACTATAGGGTATTATTACAGTTTTAAACACCATCAGCCTTTAAGTTTTATCAGCCTTTAAAAAAATGTATTAGAGCATTAAATAATACGTTTTAAAGGCTGGATACCCAAGAAAAACAGTTTTTATGGTAATTGCAAAGTGCGTCCAAAAATATGTTTGCGTTGCCATAGCTTGGTAAGTAAGGAGTCGGGATCCCATGTTCATAGAGCATATAATGCTTAGTGTCTCCCCAACCACTCTCTTAACCCTCTTAGTGCTATCCTTCTTCCTGGGTTACCGGCGAGAATTGCGGAGGGTATTTTCATAAAATGTCGCAAAGTGGAAAAAACAATATAGAGCTATTTCATTACACATCCATAAGCGATGTTTTTTTAATTATTTAGGTTACACTGATTAATATTGACAAAATATTTTTACGTTTTTTTTTAATATATCAATGTAATAATTTATAGAAAATTAAATAATGTACTTTATTGTACACGATATATCGGCCCGCCGCACTTTTCGCCCGAGCGGTAGAAACCGATATATGGATAATGCAGATTCGTCCTGAAATACTCGGTATATAGATGATGCGAAGGAAAATAATCGATTAATTCTCCGTCTCTGAAGTCATACTACCCTTGTGGGAGTGGTGCAATAAATATATTATCCTCCAGTGTTTGGACATGTATCACCCTTGGCGTCACCCTTCTGAGGGGGAGAATGAGTCAATGAATTGGGATGTGGCGTCAACTTCGCCCTCATCCGAAAACCCCATTTTTTCACGGAGTGTCGTCTCCTCACGGAGACCCGGATGATGACTCCCGCCCAAGTGCGTCACTTGCAGTGAATCATGTTCCATCGCTGCCCAAGTCGAGGTCTGGATCCGGTTCCGTGAGCAGCGCGCCTTTATCCTCAAATCCCCTCCACTTGAGCATGATTGTTTTCCTTCACACGCTCCGATAGACGTTACTGCAGTTATCATTTATTCGTGCGTGTTGGGAACTCTTTCGAGTGAACATGTGAATCGATTGGGAAAGGCGCTATCGGGCGTCATTTGTCTTTATTCAGGAGGAAATTGACGGAGGGACTAGCTTTTGAAATACAGTAGTGTTACATGTATGGTGAATTCTTTTCGTGATTTCTCCGGGTTTGTTGCTTGTAGGCCGGCGTATCAATGGCACCATCGTCCTTAAGCCATGTAGTTCAAATTGTCCTTCAATTACGATCCTCTTTGGTGATGAGTGACAATTATTTAATGTAAAAGTGCGAAAGATGATGTTGAGGTTCTTCGTCGTCAATGCTCATTGGATATAATATTGCGCTATTCGAAGCTAATTTTAGCTTTAAGGAATTCCCAATGAATCTCGCTTAAATAAAGTGTAAATTATTGATATTCCCATTTCATTTGGCACTTACACATTGCTATTGTATTAATAATGATGAAAAGCGTAACATAGTGGAATCTCGCCGCATTGAAGACACGAAAGATTTCATCGTTGGGAAAGATGATTTTTTGGGAATATGGAAGCTCTGTTTTTTATCATGGAGGTCGATAATTTTAAAATTTACTTCATAACCTGCGAGTTCAGTGGGAATGTTGTCCGGAGATGAGTAGTTGACTCAACATTGATCTCATCGCATTCTTCTTATTTTAAGATGGTATCAGTGGCGGCTTGCCCATAAGGACTCTCGGGCGCCGCCCCTCCCAAAGATTTAAAAAAGGAAAAAAAATAAATACCCATTCAATTGTAATTATACATCATTAACCAAGGTGTTTTTTCAATCGCATGCATCGAAAATGTAGGAAAAACACGCAAAAATTGCGCGAGAATTTCGCATTTGTAGCCGCGGGGCGCTGGCCAGAACGTCCCAATCCATCACCATGCAGTTATATGAAGAGTGGTAGTGGTGGGGGCTGCTGGTGCTATGACGCGTCTAAGCTTGTGCCTTATGGAAATCTTGGGACGCCGCCCGAGCATGCGCAGAGCGGCGTATCTCGTTAGTTTACATCTCCGCGCCGCCCGGTGGCCGTATAATCTTGGTGTTGCAGAATCTTTGGTGACCAGTTGACTTATTATGTGTAAATTGTTTTAATGTAAATAGGACTAGTTGTAGTTGAGTTAATCGAGATAGTGATTGCTTTGTGTAGTAGTGGTCTCTACATTGCCTGAAAAACTCAATAAAATACAGAAAACATTCAAAAATATTGACCCCCCGGTGAAGTACTTCCCTCCAAGCTTTTGCCTCACGAGCCGCCACTGGATGGTATTACAGTGAGAAATGCTTATTTGTCGCTGGGGATCAGTTGAATTCAAGAAGATGGCATTCATTCCGTTACAGATAGTTAGACCCAGAGATACACAAAACCTTACTGCTCTTACGACACAAAATAACTTTCATATATACTAAAGATCTATATAATGGTATTGGGAATAGTACTGGGCAGTAATTTCTTGGGAAAGTAACTGCATCACTTGACGAAAGACCAGATATTTATTCGCAGAATAATTACGATATCAATATGATTGGATATATCCTCGAAGTTTGTACAAGTTTGCTTACGTATTGTTTGCGATTTGCATAGAAGTGGCAGTCTCTTTGGTATATTTTTAGTTTAAATCACACACAATGGTGAGAAGCTACCAAAATAGCAACCATCCACGAATCCGTGTTTCCCCCTCTGGTATCATATGAAGCAGGCTTATGAGGTGATGATAGTGGGACGTATCACGAAAAATGTAATTGTCTGCTGAACGGAAAGACTTAGGCCCGTATCATAAAAGTCCCCTCGAAGTTTGAGCTGAGGAGGGCCTCGTTTGAAGCCGGCCTAGCTCGACGAGGAGATCCCTCGATCGCATCATATCATAAAACCCTCCTCCAGCTCGGTTCATAGGAGGAGGGGTTTGAGCCAGCGGAAATGACGCATTGTTGTCGACGATGTTTCGGGTTTCAGAGTTGACAGTCTTCCAGTATTGTTCCACGTTAAATTTTTCGAATCGTAATTTCGCAGACATGCGCAGTAGCGATACACCGAATGCGACCGGGGATATACCCGCCAATATCAACAATATAAACAGAAATGGCTAAGTCGGAGCGGATGGCCAGGCAGGAGCAGGAAATTTTGTGCAATTTGGTGGTCAAGTACAAGGACGTAATTGAGTGCAAGCGCACGGATGCGGAGTCCGTTTTGAGCAAGGCAAGATGTTGGCAGAAATTAACTGAAGAATTTAATAATCACGGATGTGTAAGACAGGTAAGTCGACATCATATAGAATGATCTAATAATCAAATAGTTTTTGATATATAACGCTTTCGAGATCGGTTCTGGAATATATATGTAAATCAGTTCAACTGTGCTTATCTTATGATGTATTTCGGTTTTATTTTATTCGTGTAACTTATAATTTGGTATTACTTAGCCGTTATATCTTTCACGAAATGTTTCTTTGTTTTCCATTTATTTAGCGAAACTGTAGACAATTGAGGAAGGCGTGGGATAATATAAAAATGAGGAGGAAAAGGGTGCTAGCAGAGGAAGCACGACGTCGGATGGGTACAGGCGGAGGACCTTGCCCATCCACGTCGAAAGACAGCACCATCCCAGAGTTGGAAGTGGCAATTCCATCGATCGATCACCATCTGTTGTCAGTTGGGGATAGTGATCGATTGATGGAAGCACCCAGCGGCCCTGAAGACTTTGTTATCATTGATGGAGACCTCGGAGGAGAAGGTAAGTTCAACGGGTCATTGAAATGTATTCATTAATAATGTTGATTACTTATTTAATATTTTTGTCGAACAAAATTCTGTCAACTGTACACCTCAAAGTTTATCAAGACATAATTAGATTGCACTAATGAGTGGAAGTAATGTTCAAGGATACCTAAATACCCATGCACTATTTTTCTTATCCCTGGCAAAAATATACAGTGACTTTTCAGTGATGTACACAGTGAATTCAGTGACTACTCAGTGAGACCGTGATTTGCCCAGTGACATTGGGCCAGTGGGCTTGACAGTGATCAATATGTAATTGATATTTTAAGTTAAAACATAGATATATTAAGTCAAAAATTGAACAAATCAGTCAATTTAAGAATAGTTTATCTCGCCTTATTTGAAAATGACCAGTGATTTGTTTTAAAATCAAGAATCACTGGCTAAGTCACAGGCTGCCACTGCCTAGGTCAATGGTTATTTTTGCTGGGGATCTTGGGTGTTGTGCTGTGCAATGGCCTTTAAAATAATCAGTTATTGATTTTCAAAGAATTTCCATGATACTATGAAACTTGTAACATAACTTTCATAAGTAATAATTCCATGTAGTCATATCTGAAAGTATCCATTTTATGACAATTATTTCTCATGTTTGCAACCAGGTTAAAGCTTTTATGCAAGCCAACGTTTCGGAAGACTATTTGTCTCCCATCCTCAAGGCTGTGTTATTTAATGGAAGTCCAATTTCAAGATTTAACCTGGTTGCAAGCCCGAGAAATATTCATCAGAAGTATTCACCACTAAAAATTAAATTCGTTTATCCATTTTATTTTTCAAAATGAAGATGCCGCTGGGTCATGGAGTGAACCCCACCAGTTGGAGGAGACACCCATAGTGGAAGCTGTGGGATCCACAGCTGTTGTCTCTGGCTCTGCTTCGGAGCCAAGGCAGGCTGTGGATACCCTACAGTCCCCTATGGGACCTGGTCCCTCTCCACAGCAGCCAACAGACTGTGTGGGGGGAACCAGAAACACCACAGCACCAAGGGCTCTTACAAGAGCTGAAGCTCATCAAAGGGAGTTGGATGCAAGGTTAGCCAGAATCCATACTGCCTCAGATGATGAAGCGAAGATGAGGCAGGCTGCCGCAGAGGATGAAGCTCTTCTGCGGCAGATAAGGATTCAGGCAGCACTCGAGGAATTGGAGCATCAAAGAACATTGCATGCAATGGAAGTAGAACATAAGCGGGTATGGTATCTCTGTTTGTAGATCCTTATATAACTTAGTCACTTTAGGAACTCTTATGTTAATGTATGCTTATTGTTTTTATATCTTACTTGCATCATTTAAATAATAGTATGTTTTTTATCTCTCCTGTCTTCCATGTGGATTTGACTGATTCCTGAGTAACTTATAATTCATAAAATGGCATTCATGTACCTACACAAATTCATGATAATACTTGAATAATATAAATATGTAACAGGCTGTATTTTTAGTTACATTTAATAATGACAATTTGTACTTGCAGGGGCATAGTGGAAGAGTGCCTTGGAATTTTAGATGATTAATTGTTAATTTTCTTTTCTTTCTAGCAACAATATAGTAAGTGAAAGGTGCTGCTTATATTCTACTTGCAATTCCTCGAGTGCTACAACCTTGCATCCATCTCTCCTGAGTGCCGTTGGTGCTGTTGGTTTACCTCCACTGCTGTGATTCACTCCATGTGCCTATAGCTCTGGGTGGTGCTTGTCGCTTGCTTTCGCTCCAAGCACCCTTTTCCTCACTCCAACGCCTTCCTCAATTGCTGCATGTCCATGATTATTTCTGCCAACATCTTGCATTGCTTATGACGGACTGCATACACTCAATTATGTCCTTGTACTACCAAATTGCACAAAATAATCTGCTTCTGCCTGCATGGCCTGAAATATATTTATCTGATATGGCATGAAATTGTTTTCTTTACAATGCCTGTTTATCCCTTAATATGCATGCTGGTCAATTGGTGTTGCTTCTTTTAACTGTATTTATTTAAGAAAGTTATTAATTTCGGGGGTATGGAATTTGCAGAATTTTCCTCTGGGTCATTCAATCAATTAATTTGTCATTAGTTGGTAAAAACCACAATAAACATTGTCAAGTAGTGACCTTGGAAAAAATATACATTTTCATGCAAAGCTAAATGGGAAATTTTGAATCATTATTGTTGTATCCAGGGTGGTAGCCCTGTCCCAAGGATAAGACATGTGAGGACGGGGCACGCCCGGCAGTTGTTGGCGGGACTACGCCATGCGTTGTATCGTGCATAGCCCAGAATTAAAAGTTTATTTCCTATTGGACTCTTGTGTTTTCCTGCAATAGAACAATTATCTAACTAAATCATTGCTTGCATCACTATCTGCACTCTTTGATTTTTACAATATAGTTAGTAATAAAATTATTTTTTGGTTAGAATTTAAATTTATCTGGAAAGTAATCACCTAAGATTTTATTCAATAATATATTAGAAAAAAAAGGCATCAGTTGCTTGATATTTTTTTAATAATTGCAAGAGCAGGGATAAAATACATAAATTTTGGCAGAAACCTCAGTAATCATATACTTTAGCAGGTATAACAAGTTAACAATAACATATTATCTGGAAAAGAAAATAATGTGATATGATGTAATACACAGTTACAGGTAGTAGGAAAGCATATGATTTTAGAGAATTTTCTTTTGTTAAAATAATTGCATAATCTAATCAGTTAATATCCAGTGATAATTATTATGAGCCAAGGAGCAGACGGTGCAGCATGTCCACTAATGTCAAAGGCAGCATCACCTAGTTATAATAAGAAAAGCTGTAATTAGTCACAACATTTATTTAAACAAACACTGTACTTGGGAGTATTTTAAGTAAAAACCAATTTCCAATCCAAGGGTGGGTGGTGATATTGGTGGGTGGTGGAGGTGTGTGACAGCTGAAACATAATCACTGATACACTATTTCATGTTCCACAAAACCTTTTAATAATCTGACCTAGGTTTCGACTTGGTACAATATGTCATTCTCAAAAGTTAAAATACATGTTTGGTGATCTTATACTGTTTTCTTATACCTTATACTGTTTGATCTTATACCTTCAAATGACTTGTCTTTACCCCCCTTCACCTTTCCAAAACAGTATAAGAACATAAAACATGTATTTTATCTTTTGAGAATGACATATTGTACCAAGTCGAAACCTAGGTCAGTCTATTATAAGGTTTTGTGGAACATGATATAGTATATCAGGGATTATGCTACCAAAAGCCAATTTAATTTGAAACTGGATCTCAAAAGTTTACATGCACCACAATATAGACATGCTAATATTGTTTAACCCCTCAAAAATATCATTTACCACTATCAGCAGCCAACCATTATTTGTCATAATTTAAAACCTGATTTATCTCTGTTTTCATGTATATATGTAACAAAATGATCATGGCGTGACATTGTGCACTCTATGCTATGCTTTTGCGGTCTCTTGATGTCTTGCATACATTGCATTGCTTCATTACCCTCCTGACAATTTCATTTCCTATTCAGAGCCCAGACATCCCATTCTCCTATTTTCAATCATGTTGTGAGAAGTTTCCCCACCTCCCTCTTTCACCTTACAGCATGCAGTTATCCTTGGATGAAGGTAAAGTAGCGATTAGTGAAAGCCCTTCTTTCAACTATGGCACTGAGATTTCTATTTTGCACGGCAGGTATTGGAACATCAGCATGGGGATCTTGCAATTGTATGTGCTCTGGAACTGGCTCCCTCTGGCTGATGGCCACGTTGTGGAGCACAGCTCAAGCCAGTATTATTTTAGCTGATGTTTGAGTGGCTGTTCTCATTTTCATTGAGAGGCAGGGAAATCGCCTCTTCCATATCCCAAATGCCCTCTCCACTGCAGATCTGGTTGCAATGTGTGATGCATTGTACCTGAAAAAAATAAATAATATGTATACAACCGCTATCATTTCCATGAAATCATTTTGTCACTGCACATCACCCTTTTCAATAAAAGTTAGACAATTTATTTTTTCCTCTAACCAACCTATGCTCAGCTGGTGTGGCTGGGTTGCGCACTGGTGTGTAAAGGTATCTTAGCTATGCTATCTCCCAGCAATAAGCCATTGACTTCATCTCTGTTGAAGCGGAGACACAGTCAGCTGTTGTGGAAGATCCCAGCATCGTGAGTAGACCCAGGCCATCGACAAACAATATCCAAAATCTCCAGCCTGGGTCCAGCAACCACCTGTTACATGCAGAGCAAAGCAAATATCACTTGTATTTGTTCTAATACTAAGGTAAATAATCATATCAAATCAACCCCAGGAAAGTGTGCCACTCGATACAAAAGTCTTCTTGCAGTGGCTAATTCCTCGTGTGATTGAAGAATCTTCACTACCTTTGGCAGCTTCCCAGTAATTTCTGTACTAATAACCTGCAATTTAATTGGGTCAAATCATCAAACCAATGTATTGTATATTTTTAAAGAAGTATTAATCATTACATTTACGACGTAGTAACACAAGTTAAATTTAATTAGGTTTCCAACTCTATTGTTCTCTTTGACCAAGGCAAAAGATAAATGTAGAGAGATGATTCAGATTTGTGCACAAGGGCGTACCCAGGATAATGACTAGGGGGGCAAGCCATGGTCTAAATGGGGGGGAACCAAGATGTAATATTAGTGTATGAGATTATTTCCATGAAAAAATAGTTTTACTTTAGTTACATGTATTGTGCGTATAATTTTTCACCGGTTTAAATAAAATTTGTTGAATGCTTTCGTTTAAATTCAGAATAGATTTTGTTTAAAGACTTGCGATTTTTTCTTCTGGGGGGGGGGGGGGGGAAGCTGCCCCTCGCTGGGTACGCCCATGATTGAGCTTAAATAAACAAAACCGCATGCCTTAATTAACTTCGACATTGTCGACTGAGCCAGTTCGTGGAAATCGCCAGAGACTATCTACAACAATGACAGAAACACATGATAATTATCTATGGCGTTTCGAAGAATATAAATGATATACTATGTAAACATTTATCTGAAATTCGTAGAGAGTTGCACGTATGTAACACCTTTAGCTTATAATAAGTTAATATATAAATGCTTTCGTCAACTAATATAATTTGCGCCTGGTGTTTCATGATTATTAGTTATACAGTGACCGCGAGAAGAATAAAAGCAATGATGTACGTAACAAAAAATATCAATGCACTACTACACCACTACAAATATGTTAGGAAAAGTATTTAAATCACTCACCTGAAAACTGTCCGTGGAATAAAACCTTAGGAAAGCAAGCAATTATAATAACCTTGGGTCAGGAACGCCTCTCAAGTCGGCGTTATCCCGGCCGTAGCATCGGAAGTAACACGTCGGTTATATTTACTTTTTGAAACCTGTACCTGACGAAGAATTCCTCGTTCGTGTACCAATCTAGTGGATTGTCTCCATCCGCTAGACGGATTCTGGGTGCATATACGAAGGCATCTTCCTCAATATGACCCAAAAACTCTTCCAGATCGTATTAATCCTTCACATTCGGGAAAGCATCCATCTTCTCACAATGGCGGAAGACACCTCAAACGCTTTGAGCCGACAACAATCTAACCTCAAAGTTTGAGTCGAGGCTGGCTTCAAAATTCGACGTTTTTGAGGTTGAGGTCGGTTTTATGATATCGCATCTCCTCCTCCTGACGACAATGAGGTGGAGGCCGGCTTCGAGGGGACTTTTATGATACGGGCCTTAAGCTTTCATTCTTTCCTCAGATAATTAGGAGGGGATATATTTGTGAAATTTACCGATAAAATGAATAGCAATTTCCGCTTTAGCACTTGAAGCCGTGCCTCTTTCTTTCTTCTTCATTTATTAATTTTATTACCTCCGGTTTTGTTGTAGACTTTATGGCTCAAAAATGATGAAATAACTCCCATCTAGTGGCAGAAGCCCAAAATATAAGAACTTCGCGCGCAGCGACTTCCGTCCAGTTATTTTTGGGTCCCCCCTCGTGTACTATATTCATAGCTGATCTGTTCATTTACCTAAAAAATCCTGCAATGTGACCATGAATTCCAAATTCCTAGTTTCCCTCTTCTCTCGGTACTATCCTTACCGATCAACGCCGGGTGGTCTACTAATAGGTAGTAAAGTCAGTCGGTATGAGGACTTCAACTGAGTCCGCGGTTTGGTATATGGTGCCCTCTGGGGAGTGCTTAGTTTACCCATCGTTAATTCACGCTAATTGGAGACACGCATAGGAGCGTACTCTTGGCGGACGCCCCAAGTCGTGGCCGGGCGTCGCGTCTGTCGGGGCCGGGACCGCCATGATCGAGAACCGCATTTGACTCTTCCCATCCCAACCCCGCTTTGGGGTCATTCGACCACCCGCGCGCAATCACGCCTCGTGTAGGAGGGAGTGGGTAAGATAGGAAGGGGAGAGGATTATTCTCGATTGATGAGCATCGGGGGATTCGTTCCAGTCAAAGCATTCCTCGCGCTATGCATAAATCAAGTCGGGCCCTTTTTTTAATCCATCCAATAGAAGACGATGCTTCGTCTCCCGGTGGGACGTGAAAAGATGCTTTTCCTAGAGCTCCATTGTTCCGCCAACAAAGAGTCGACCACCCCTCTTAATTATCGGCGCAAAACATCCTGCCCACAATGGTGGATGTATCAAAGGTTGCAATAATCTATCGATTATTACAGCTGTTGCTTCGGTTACGTGAGAGTAGCTTCTTATGTATCCATTATACCCAGAGTTGGTTGTTTCCGTTATATCGTAGAATTGAGTATCCTAGTAATGCTTGTGGTGAAGTGGGTTCAGCATGTTGTGGATTAAATACCAGTGGATTTCATTTTTTGATGTTGGAGGACGTATCCCTCCTGCTTGACTTGTATTTTTTGGTGATTTCATTTTCTAAATTCCTTTTGCTAAAAACGCTCCAATCCTGACATTTTCAGGGTGAGTTAAGAAACTTAACATTTGCCTGTATTTATCGGGTGTGAGGTATATTATGGAGACACTGGGCAATGTTTACGTAGGTCTTCTCTGTACATTATGAAATTTACAGATGGTTGCGTACACTTTTCAATAAGTTTTACATCACCAAATAGACAATGTACGGCACTATAATGCAACCTTTTCCGGCCTTCTCAGTCCGGGAATGGAGTTCCACGCTTTGCCCTTGTGTCTCAGAGTTTCATTGAGAATTTTCATCTTCAGATCCATAAATTGTATTTTTTTTAATTTTTAGGTCAAATTTTATCATCGCCTTGAGTCTTCAGCGTCATATCTACAAGTTTCTCTGTTTTCAACTTTTCCAACGAGTCAAGTCTCTTCGATGCGAGCATTACCACGCCCCGACCTAAGGTACGTATTTTTTATTTTTTTTCTATTTATGCCGTCTGAAATCCCATTACCTCTTATAATTTTGCGCCATTACATCTACTTAGTTTTCGTATTTTTGATTTTTTCAATGTTAAGTATTCTCCTCAGCCGATCGATCGTTGTCGATTCGTTGACGAAAAAACCGATGGAATGTTTAGTCTATTTTTTCCTGTTAATATTACTTTTATTGGCACATATAAACGCACTTATGAAGTCGACTAATGTTCATTGAACTGATTTAATTTCCACGGCGACCACGGAATCAGCATTTTGCATTCCGATCCATATTTTCGACTATGCGTATCATCGATTTTTTTCCGTCATCAGTGGATCGGAAAAAAAATTCCCATTGAAATTTTTAGCCAAAAGTGGACTGATAATTCCGGAAAAAAGAAATTCACCTGATCTGAAGCCTGTTTCGCACGTTTCTTGATAATGTGGGGAGAAGTTTCCTTCGCCATTCTACTCACCTTATAATGGACACGCCCATTGAATTTTTTGCTTGTGACAAACAGTCGCTGTATTTTTTGTTGGAGATGGGAGAGTAAAAGTAACATAACAGCAATAGGCATGTGTTTCAGGGCTACTGGCATCGTCGACTCTACTATGGTAAGCTCTGCTGGAAACAAGAGGTGAAATTGCTGGAAACCACGGATTACCTCGTTAGTTACATTTTCAAGTAGGCTACTTGATGGATGTGTTAGGCAATGCATTAATTATGGAGTCAAAATACTTGGTTTTGGAAAATCAAGAACCTAATTCGTCTCTTTTACGTTGTTTTATTCATTAATTTCTTCGGGAAAATTAGGTGCAATTTCCCGGACGTGAGTATTGACTTTTTAAGCCCTACGCAAGACTGTGTGGAACATCTTCCTTCATGTGAGTTTCGTTCGCTCCTGTTTTCTGTTATTTAGATGAAATTTAAATGATTATTTCATCTCACCTTTAAACTCGGTTCAGGGGCGCGGCCAGGAATTACGACTGGGGGAGGGGTTTAGGTGCAACTAATAAGGGGTTGTGTGGGGGTATGGAATACCCACCAGGATAAGCGGTAGGTTCAAGATTAATAAATTGCGGAATTTTAAGATAAACGGTTCAAAATGGTGAGTTTTACGGCTTTATAAGGGATATTTTATCTATCCTTACACTATTCTATTAGTAATATAAATGCAATTAAGTAAAATGGATTAAACTTAATATTTCTCTGAGCTCTTGGGTGGGGGGGGGGGGGGTTTAACCCCCAGAACCCCTCCTCGCTGCGCCACTGACTCGGTGAGTTATCATTCGCTAATGATGGAAGGACAGGTTATCTGCGATCAAATCCTTGCCAACGTACCTATTTCTGGCATGAAGATGACTTAAGGGGGCGCCCTAGAACGGTCGCGGAAGACGATGCAGACCCTTTCTATTAACCAGTTTGTGCTTCGCTCATTATAGGTACATAGCGGTTTCTTGACTCAGAATATTTCAAAGCTTAAATCTGTGCCTTGAGACAAAGACGGGTTTTTTACCAGGTTTCCTACTGGAGATACTTGACGCTCAATTTCACGATTTTAGATTTTTTTCAATGACTATCACCACGTCGCTAAATCGCGTAAAGAAAATCCAACCAGCCAAAGCATAATATAATCCTTCAACTACAAGCAAAGGCTGCACGTATGCCACACGTCGTAGATCAAAGCTACAATTTGGGAAATTGTGAGAATTTGCAGCCAGTTTTTCGATAACGCGCAGTCGTTTCGAGTCATCCTAAACACCTTTCCTCCTTCCGCGAGTCATCCTTCACTTCTTTGCCTCCCCTCCTGGCCCTCCCTTCCGAGGCGCGCAGGCCCTCCCCTCAACAGCAACACCGGCAGGCGGTTTTCTTAGCTGCTTTTGTCAGCTATTATACTGCTGTAACAACACCATCTATGTTCGGCCTTTTTACCATCGAAGCTCTGCAGATTTTCCTGATTCAACTCGACGGGTAATGCACTGGTTTCTCCATATTGGGGTGGGATACAGTCCTAGCCTGCATCACTGAAGGTCGCGGTTTCGCTTCCCGCTCTAGGCAAATCGCACCTATGCAGGGCATGGATTTTTCTGAATGCGCATATTTGTTGTTCCCCCGCCGGTATCAAGACCAAATATTTCCTATTTTGGGATAGCGAATATAAATGGAATATAAAATAAAATATTTTTTCAGGGAACGAGCTCTCTCATCCTACGCCATATAAATAATGTATCATTTGCCGCGCTCCTAGCCGGACTGCCATACGTTCACCACTCCTTCTGTCATTGCCCAAGCTTTGCGCGATACGGGAGGTTCAAGGGGGCGCCCGGGTCACGTGGACCGTGTGGGGGCGGTAGTTGGAGGGGGTAGGGGGTGTACGCAGGCGCCTCGTGGCAGTAAACCCGTCCATCGTTCATTGGACCCCGATAACACGAGAGCCGGCCGTCAATGGCTCGGTAGGGTCAAATGGGGCTATTTGGTGGCCGGAGAGAGGTCGGGTCATTCGACAAGAGATGATAGCCCCGCTGCAAGTGGAGCGGGACGCCGAGTCCAGACGACATCATCGGCACATCCCCTTCCAATTCTTTCGTGCCATCCTCTCGTTGGATGTCGCGGACGCCCGCCAGCAGTACTTTGTTTGTCTCATTTCCTTCTGGCGACACCCGCGTGCCCCTTTTTTATTTCTCATACCATTCCTTCTTCCAAGATTATCGTCCACGCAGGCGGATCGTAAATATGTGGCTCGATTAACAGACTCTTGAGATATTCAGTTTAATGGCGACGACGCGACGCTGCGCTGTCGGCGAGTCACTGCGGTTGTCATGGCGTCCGATTATCGGGAAAGGAAAATATCAAAGACGAACGCCGAGCGAAATCTGTCTTCTCCTTGCCTCGACTAAAATTGCTGTGGAAGCGCTGAAAGAACATGTGATTAGCATTTTTAAAGCGATTGATGTTTTTATTATGTCTGGCAATATTTGTCAATATATATGTACATCAAACTCGGTATTTTACTCTGCATGTGTGACTTAAGTATGAAATGAGTGAGAAAAAATGTGATTAATGCATTGATTTGATGCATCATTAAAAAAAAGAGCTGGAATAAACACGCTGTGAAAATGTCTGCTAAGGGATTTTATTCGTCCAACCACTGTTTAACTGATAGATTTTTCATACGCTTCCCTTTCGAAATCAAAAATATTATTTTTCAACGAGTTAGAGACATTAGGACTCCATGAAAATGTTTGCTCTTATTTTCTTATAGAATTTTAAGTGTTCATAGAGAAAGTAAACAAAGATGAGCGCATTCAGTGCATCCCACATACATTTTTGCAACAGTGAGACGCTTCCATCGTCTAAATGGATTCCATCCACTCAAACGTATCAACTTCATGATCAGTTTATTTAGAACTTACCGTGCTGACCCCCAATTCTGGCAATTTCCAATACTTTCGTGCCACCTATGCCTTGACAGCCAATCTTAGATGCGAGGAATAGCTGTTTGGTATCATTTTAAAGCATGAATTTTACTCACGTTTTTTATTAGTTTATTTAGAGGTTAGAATTGAGGTTTGCCACTTTGTTTAGAAATGGCTAACTGCGATTTTTCAAAAGATGGATGGCGTGATAACACGCACGTGCGACGAAAATTATTAAAGATATTTTTTTTGGCATTAAAATGGTTTCAGGGGATGGGGTTGGCGTGGTGGCTTGAGTGTCGGCTTCCCACCCCAAGGGCTCGGATTTAAATTCCAGCGGTGTCAGAGAATTTTCAGAGACTGCTTGAGTGTTTGTGTGGAGGACATTTCAAGCGTCCGTCGGATGGGACGCTAAGCCGTGGTCTCCTTGGCGCCTTTCGTTATGAGCAGGCTAATGCCGACGCCGGGTTTCTCTCCACCCTCCCTTACCTACCCTTCCCTCATGGCGCAAATGACCTCAGTTGTCGGTTGCCTTCTCCAAATACCATACCATAAAATTGTTTCAGTATTTTTCGACGCGACAATTTGAACGACGTAAACAATAAGTCGTAATAGAAGCTTAATTTATGGACCTATTTGACGAAAATTATTCATTCAGCCAAATTACGTAAAAATTATTTGAACTTGGAAAACTTGTATTTATTTCATTTTTCCAATACATCTCGTAAGATAATACTTAAGCAGTTAATACTTACTACAAATAATTAATACTTAAGCAGTACCTTGAACATTAAATTTTTTCTTGGGGAATGAGGAGGAGAATGGGTAATGCATAAAAGGTATTTTAACCATGGATTATTTGAGTAATAAGTCATAAATTTCTCGGTAATTTTTAGCGCATGGTATTCAAACTGGAATAGAAATGTTACATTCCCAGAATAGATATTCGTACTTTTGTGAGCAGTTCTCTATGTGATGGTAGGGGAATGACCCAAACCTTTGGGCCTGATTGATTGAATTAAAAAAGTAAACCAATATATATATTTTATAGCATGAATTGTCGCATTGTCACTATTGCACCGGTCCTTTCTATGGCGCTATTAATATTTTTTGCAGTTCATTGAACTTTCATCTTTCCTAATGAATAAAACTGACTATATCGAATATTGAAGAACAAACATAGGAAATGGAATGCATAAAAAGAATACAACCCATGGAGAATTTGACTAATAAGTCATAAAATTCTCAGCAAACGGTATCCAAACTCGCGTAAACTGATAAAAAATGTCATTCAAGAAGAAATTTATAGCAAGCATTACAGAGGAAATCCGCTCGGGGAATCCCATTTTTTCGGAAGTCGGTATTTAAAAAAAAATATCTTCAAAGATTCTCGATATCACTCATTTTGCCGCAACCTTTAAAAGCGTGTCCGGTCAAAGCACGAATAATTATATGGAAACGGAAGTGATGGAGAGGATTTTGAACCCTTCTTTGGCTATAGTAGAAAAGTGTTTTAAGTTAGATTTAATGTTACCGCGGCGTTTCTCCAAATGAGTCTCGGCTTTCGGGCGTTCCTCCACGTTGAGTTGTCCGTAGGTGACGACAGTTTCTCCAGCCATTCTGCTGGCTTCTTCAGGCCAGAAGATTCCAGTCAGACCATTTCTGACCTGATGACGTCAGCAGGATGGCTGGAGAAATTGTCGTCACCTACGGACAATTCGACGCGGAGGCAAGCCCGAAGGCTGAGACTCATATAGAAAAGTGTATTTATTTCTTTCAACTTTTATCCAAATCTATTTAAGATGATGCTTACCAGATGTACTATTTTTGTTCGCATTCCTCTCCAGCCATAATAATGGCCAAGAACAGGTACTTGACGCGTGATTTTTTTGCCCCATTAAATATAGTAAAATCTCTGTTAAACTCCAACTCCCACAGCCATAATTTCTGCATCAAGAATTTTCCAGTCATTTGAAGATAAGCTTCTTTTCAAACATTAAGATGATTTGGCTAACATGTTCCTTATTCTAAGTTGTGTTGGATTGGAGGTTAGTTAGCTTTCTGAGGAATTTTGCTAAGTCGAAAATCGGCTGTCTAATATGTAGTGCATTTTGGGTAACGCCTTCCATACGTTTGCCTGAGTTTGCTGAGTACCTGAGTACCAAAGTGTCATCAGGTATTTAATTATTCAAGTACACTATGTATTTCCAATGAGTATGTTTTTGTTTGCTTTGACTTTAAGTTTTAGTTTCATCACATGTTAGATCCCAAGATTTTCACGAACCTTGCAGTGAGAACATTAAACCTGTGCTGTCAATTCTTCCCACCACACTGTGTGACTGGTAATATTTATATCAAGGAGGTTGTAAATATCTGGAGGCGCTATTTCCGAGTGTTTAGCGAGGTCAAAGTTCCGCCATCTTGGTTTGACAATTTTTGGATTTAGTCTCCGACTGATATTTTTAGGAGGCTAAGTTTTTTTTCTGAAAATGAACTACATTAAGTGAAAAATGCTACCATAATCATTAATATTACGCTGGCGATTGTTATCGGATTTTTCCGATCATTCGCGATACTTGTATTCATGAATAAACTCTTTTGGTGGGGATATCCGTGAAAATATACTTTTGTTCTGTAATTTTCAGATTTCTGTTGGCTAGAATAAAATTATATACCAGTATAAGTGCAGGTAAATGACTAGTTTACTCACGTAAAATTTTATTTTCAGCTGAGCTGGTCGTAGAACGTAACCGTGGTGATTGATGATAATTTTTCCCTGGGATGAGGGAAAAAGAGATGAGAGGATAAGAGATGTTTGAGTCATAAATTCGCGAAGCATGTCAATGAAGTAAGAAAAAAGGTTTACATTGTGGGTTCCATAGGTTATGTTAATGTATTAACGAGTTAGGACCAAATATTCCACCAAGTAGTAAGCATTCACCCAAATGGGATTGTCAATGTTTTGGTCAAAGTGGGCGTGGCTTGTTCTACCCAAGCACCCCCATTCCGGCCACACTTCGCTCCACGATCGAAACCAGTGGTGCCCCCTCCAGATATTTACAACCTCCTAGATTTATATACACCAAGGATGAGGTCCTCCATGAAAAAATATATGACTTACCCGGGATTCGACCGTATCTCCTGAATGCCGGTCAGGCGTGTAATCCTATTAAACCACCAAGCCATCTTATCAGATTGCACTTCACGGGGGATCCGGGTTCAAATCCCGGTTGCGCAAAATATTTTTTCATGGCGAACTTCATCCTTTGAGTATATACCTTGCACCCGTACGCGTGACTGCGTACAATGTCACTTGTTCCTTGCAGTGCATTGGTAGTATATAGCTTTCAATGGACGAAATAACGAATTTGAGTAATCTAGGTGAAATTAAGACAACGCAGGAAAATAATTACTAAATTTATGAGTATGAAACGGATGTATGTACATTTAAGGAAAACGTGGACTCGCTCGATTTGGTTGGTTATCTTGAAAGGAAGCGAGAGGAGAGGAAGACTAGGATTCATCCACAAGATGAGCCCATGTGCAGCGATTGTCTTCTTTTTCCTCTCAATGGTGCGGTATCGTCAAAACACAAAAGCGCCGAAACAGAGGACGGCACACTTTCAACTATTGTAATCGTGGTGGGAGTAAAAGATCCATTTTTTTGTGTTTTTTTTTCGAGAGAATGAAATCTCATGACGCAGACGTCGCCTCTTGACTTTGAGCGTGCAGGCGGCATGAACCAAGGGAAGAAGTAGCCGGGCGATAAAATTCGCTGGAACGGGTGGAGGACGGATGAGGAAGCGCGCGTGGCAGTGTGGACGACAGGAAGCGGAAGGAGCGGCCGCATCAACCGTGGATAAAGGGATCGCGGGCCATGATGCGGGCGATGCATTTGAAGCGCAGCGGATGGACGTCGAGAGTGAATTGGACACTTTCAAGCGCGATGTCTCGCGGAATCCCATGCTCGGCTTTTCGCAGTATTTCATATTGACCTAGTAGGGTAGTTTCCTTCATCAAAGAAAACGAAAAGCATTGATTGCGATTCGTTACCCACCATTAGTGTATTCAAAATATACAAATTATTTGGTTTTAGAAATACCGGTTTAGACGAATGGCAAGGGTCAATTTTATCCTCATTTGAAAAAGGCCAGATTGGCGCCCATGCGATGCCACTTCACGTGACGTCACAGGGACCTAGTTTCTATACGAGTAGATAGGAGTTTTACATCGTCTGAGATTACCAATGCATGCATGAGGCACAGAGCTCAGGGAAACATGTCTTAATAATCACCCATTAAAACTGCCTATGGCCGGAAAGTTTCCTTCGTTTGATAAGGTATTAATATTCCTGATTTAAGCCAAGCGCTACCTGCTAGCTGGGTACTCTGCTACCTGCAAGTAGCCTGCATCGTATCAGCGCTCAAAGCCTCGCCCCAAGGTCACCTCACACGGCGAGAGCGGGAACCAGAATGACTTCACACGGGCTTTTCCCAGAACATGGTTTTTTATAATTTTTTCCCAGATGGGAACATTAGACTGCAAACAGTTAAGGCCATCCTTTTATTTAGGATAAATCTCATTGATTATGGACCAGATAAGGGATTACCATGAGTGTTCTCTGGTTTGAACAAAAAACCGTTTAATAATATCGGTGATATTAGCCTATTACTAACTTGAGAATATACAAAAATTTTAACGCTAGAAATATGTTAAACGGTCTCCTTCTCCAATAAAATCATCTTGAGCTCGTATCTTCTTTCATGTCTCTTTTTACCGCAGCTTAAACTATAAACACGCATACACTCAGGCGTAGAGGCTGTGAGAAAGGTGCATAATTTTTTATCTACTATCAGGCTTTCATAAAAATTATCTCTACTTAAGATTTTATCGTAAAGTAAGTTAAATGATATATAACACGTTTTAAATTATAGCCTGTTTTGATACATTTCTGCATTAATACCTGCATATTTACGAATTTTTTTCGGATTTAGGTGTCAGCAGCACAATTAGGGTGGGGTACTGGATGCTATGTGTAAGAAATAATCGTAACTGCAACATTGCAACTTGATAATCGTAATATTGTACCTTGAATCATAGTAGTTGTCGAATAGTTTTGGTTTAATTAGTTTCTATTTCTTCGCTCGCTGTTTTGGATGGACAAAAGTTATTAGAAACTTTCTAATTACTTTTGTCCATCCAAAACAGCGAGCGAAGCGAGTGGCCTACCATCTGACGTGCGTCTAATACCTACTTATACGATAACGAATTAGTTGAACGCCCTGGGAGCAATGGAACCACCCTGCTTACTCTTACTTCATTTTAATCTAACTCTCAAACTTGACTCGGCATACATCTTGGTTGCGTCCTCGCCAATTAAGCGCAGTCATGAAATTCTCCCAGCTGGCCTCACTCCCGCGCACCTATCTCAGATCCAAAGTGCATCCCTTCTCGTTCACGAACTGCTCGTTAGCATGGCGATAACACGGCGAGGGGTCTCAGCTAACGATTAGCCACCTAGCGAAGATAAAAGCGCTCCGACATTTTGTTAGGATTTGATTTCCGAGTCGTGACTCTGAATGAATCCACGAGTACCGAGGGCAAGTGTAATATTCCGCGATATCTCTCACGGTGGTTAACTGACGTAGGTGCAAGTCTTACATATTTGTGTGAAGTGCGATGGATGGTTGCACTCATGATTTCACTCATGTTTCCCGCGTGTTGAATTAAGTAACTACAGGTATTTCACTTTTACACCGCAATAATCATAAAATAGTTTGAAAAATATCCTCGCCAATTTTGGAGTCCTTTTCCCAGTAAACAATTGAAAATTTTATTTCTCTCCGGCTTACCTATATACTCGAGCTGTATACTATTTTTCGCAGATTCAGTTCATAATCAAGAAAGAGGATATTGATATTGAGAAGTAACGAAGGTGTGGTGTTAATTTGTGGAAATAATAGTATTTTGTGTTGTTCTTTTGATGTCAAATACAACTCTTATGTATTGAGTTGCAAAAAGAAATGATCGTATGTATCTTGTTTTCACCAATGCTATTGGGAGTATGGATGCACGTTCTAATGATGATACCGAATACTATACTCAGTATTGGTCGATTGGAATCGCAGCCTTTCTTGAATGCCCCAAGCTATTGATAGATGTCGCTCTGTGCCTGAAGTATTGTCGTACTTAATCTAATAAAATAGACGATAAATCGAGTTAAAAAGTGAATATTCTGTGTTAGTGGAATTTTGATGACATTTCATAATGAAAGGCTAACGGTAATGAAGTCTATTCGTGTAACGACTTTTTCACTATCATTAAATTAAGTTATCATAAAATTTAAATAATAAAATCAGGTCTAATTTTTCATATGGTTACTGCAATATCGTCAAATGTAAGAATAAGTGCCAAAGTTTACAAAAATGATATGGACTGGATCAGAAAGTACCAAAGGAGCGAATATCTTAATCCCTTTAAGGTGAACTCTACCTTGCACGGTATAATAAGAGAATACGACGCAAAGAGTTTTACCTGCTGTAAATTCTTCCGGAAAAACATCAAATAACTTAAAGTATCGTATATCAATGATAAAATTATTTAATAATTTTGATGACACCTCCCACTTTCTTACTGACGATATCCTACTCTATGGGCAGCATTTGGTTACGATGTTAACTCTAAAACGGGACGTTGGACAGACGGCGTTATCCAGATGTTAAGCGAATTAGGTTGGGAGCCACAAGAGACTCGGAGGCTACTCGCTAGGCTTAGGTTGCTTGAGCAATTGAGAATAAATATCTATAAGAGCAACACGGGTAACAGCATATGAGAGTCTCACCATATTTCTATGTCCAACAGAAGCGATAAATTGATAGAGATATTTTGCCGAACGGATAGATTGATATGAGAACTCTTTTTTCTCCTCAAACCAAAAAGGACTTCATTAAATGCTAGTCGTAATTTTGTTAGACCATTTAATTTTTATCTATAAACGGCTGGTGTCCTTATACCCCCTGCCACGTGCCTTTTTAGGCGTCTTGCGGGGTAGCATGTAGATGTAGATTTAATACATTATAGAACCCCTCAGTAGAATAGAAAAATAGTCAAAAGCTATTGGAGGAATGAATGGAGAGAAAAATCTCTACCATGGTAAAAAAAAAAAACTTGATGACTTTAATATTGAGGGAGGAATAAGAAATCGATCATGAAATGATAAATACTATGATTTTATTCTTCTTAAAGCAGTAGGTATATTTTAATTTTGTTAGTAAAAGAAGGAATATGGGGGAAAATATATGAATGTAATTGTCAAGATCGGTGAATGTTAGGAGGAAGAGCTCAAGTAAAATATTTTATACAAGTTTAAAATAGAGAAAGACCTTAAATGAAACAAATGCAAATAGAAGTGACGCTATATTAAAATATGTATTTATGAGATTAAGTATGTCAATACAATGAGATTGAGTATATAGATGTAGATGTTGAATGGTCGTCACGATCGTTATGTAAACGGGGCATCAATGAGAATGCGATGGCCAAGAGTCGTAACAGTGCGAGGAATGAATGAAGGAGGCGAGGGATGAATGGAAGTTCAAATAAAGCAACAGGTGGCAGCGGGAGAACACATTCAACGCCTCCCTACGTTATCCCCCCCCGCCCCCAATCCCACCAACCCATAGCACAAACCACGACCTTCCCCCTTTTCAGCTCCGACCCTCCCGAGTCAACGGGCGTAACATTGCCGGCTATAGCTGCTGCGTCGCTGACGCCGACAACTAACACTACACGCCGTGACGCCAAATCTGGTGAAAATCGTATTAAATGAAATAATGTTCTCCAGAATAAACTACATCATAAATGCAGGCTCATTATTAAATTTTGCTTTGAGTCTCATCTCGATTTTAGCTCAATTTTTCGTCGTCTCTCATCAATTCGTGCCGATAAATATCACATCAGAACTCCGAATTCAAATTACACTCTCGAATCCCTCTTGATCTGTTGGATGTGGTGGGCATTATGTAGGCCCCAGTTTTGTTATGAAGAGACACATGCGGAATAATATTTAATGTTGTCAGTTTATTAGTCAATACCTATTAATGTTTAATAAAGGCGCGTTTTTTTTTTTGGGGGAATTTAAATATTTTTCATCCATTCTATGCATAGTTTACCATGCGCTTCATTCTGAATTAAATCCATAAGGTAAATATCAAATGCCATGTGTTTTTGACCGTTGGCGAATGGTGCTGGATGGCTTTTTTAGATCAATGTTCAAATATAAGTAAGCTAGACTATAAAAATCTTTACTGTATTTTTTTCAGTTTTGATTTTAGAAAATAATAAAAGTTATTAAAAATTTTGCCATCGCTCCAATTTTTTCCATTTTTGCTCCATTGCTTTCTGAAATTTCACTCGAGTTTCAATTCTTCAGACAAAAATTGTTTATACTATTTGAATAACAAATTCTCGTCAGACAAACTTCATCAGCTTAGCAGTTCACCGGAAGGTACTAATAAAAACAATTGAAACGTTTTCCACTTCGACCCCAAGAAGAGAATTATTTTTAAGCACATAATTCGTCCTGATAGAATTACGCTAGAGAATGATTTGACGATCTGCTTCTTCAACGACAATCCCAACAGGATTTTCCTATTGTAACCTGTTTAGTGCTGCCGCGTTGTCCGTTGATGTGGACGCGTGCATTTTCAAAACAAGGGGAACCACACTCCAAAAAGCAGGTGATATGCTCAACCTCTCCCCCTCGTCCTCTAGACCTCCCACCACCAATTATCCTCGCATGTGAAGGAATCTCAACCGAAATGGTAATCAGAGTCTTACCTTTCTTCCCCCAAAAACTTTAACGTGTAAGTTCTCCTCCTTCTTCCGCCCTCGTTGATTAAGACGGAGTTTAATGACTTCCCGCCCCTTCCCCTGCTGCTTTGTTAGGAGTTTTAGATTTCGTTCGCGTTTGTTTGAATTTAAAGCCCGAAGCCGTTAATCCAAAATTTTAACTGAACTGTCAGGTGTAATTTTGGTACGAAAAATGCCACTTCTATTCCCGTTTGTTGATTTTCGTGGGTAAATACGTAGTGATAATAGCTAGCTACTGCTGCCACCGTACCTTAAGAGTAATACTTATTATGCTTTTTTCATAAATAAAGAGAGATTAAATTCATAAAACAGGCGTTAAAATAATCATATTTCAACCTAGCGATCATGGAATTGAGTGGAATGTAAAAGGCTAATACAGAGGATTCATGCTTGCGAAAATCAATGGCTTTAAATGTGACAACTTGATTCAATAATATGACTGCCTGATCGTCACAAAATTACATAATAGATTAATAACTTGCTACACAATATCTTTTTGCTTGAAATAACCCTTTCATTTCAATGTGGTGTAAAATTTAAAAGTTCCCTACGCCTAGGATATGATTATTTGAAATTGGCTTGGAACAAATAAAACTTGAGTGAGGATTTTATCAAGTTAATAAATATCATTGTTTTTCTGTCCCTCGCATGCATAGCGTGTGATAAATTATATTTTGTTAACTGAACCATCTCTGACCATTGACAATGCACTGTTGTTAGTTTCTTGGTGATCTGATGGAACCAATGGAGGGTGTAAATATATTTCTTTCCTCGTCATATACCTACTATATTAATTCAGGCAAATATCTAATCCCATTAAGTCTTTAGTTCCCGTTAGGTAACTACAGTGGCGTAGCCTCGGGGGGCCGGTTTCGGGGTTGCAACTTCCCCCTTGAGCCTTTAAAATAGGTGCCAAAAACGGTTAAGATGGCCTCAATAAATAACTTTTAAGAAATACTCATACAAAATCACCGTTCCTAAAAATCACGTTTTCAATATCAAAAATCCCAAAATTTTCCGAAAGAGGAACCCCCATTTCAAAATCCTGGCTTCGCCGCTGGGTAGCCATAGTTATTACTATTGTTGTTCCCGGGCTAATGTTGGGCAAATATACTATATCAACTTTCTTGCACTATTAGAGCTCGGCGTTCCCTGCTTTGGAGAAATCGCAGCTTCAACGGAAATTAGGTACTCTATTTTGTCCCACGACCGAAATCCACTGCTTCCCACTTCAATCCCTTTGTTTCTCTTTCGGCTCGTCCGCAACGAATTTCAACGTCGTCCGTTGCTTCGTCCATTTCAGTGGACGCTTTTTATTTCAAATTCAAAAAAAGCGGAGAGTGCGTTGGAGGGGAAATGTAGATGGGGATCCGTCGCCGGAAGTTAGTTCGCGTGGAGTGGAAGAGAGGGGTGGAGGAATGGGGGATGGGTCTTGCGTGGGTGGCAGTCCATAACAGGTGAGGGAGACCTCGTAAATAGGCGACAGCTGTTGAATCAAGAGATTAGGCTACAACACTCGCGCATGCGTTTTGATGGCTCTGTTGGCTGATTATAATTAATGCATGCCATTCACACAGAATTTCTAACGCGAATTGAGGGCTCAGACCATCAATGTGGGCATCCGGGTTGGGGTGCCGGTAGAGTATTGTAAAAATTCTTGGCATTCATAAGTTGTTTACACATTAAGGGTATTTTTAGATGTGTTAGAACAGTATATTTGTGGTTATACTGTCGCACAATGAAAAAACTACTGGAGACACGCTTGAAATCTGGGAAATTTGAAGTTTGTTTAAATTTCCAACGCTTCTCACGACCGTAGAATATTCACCTATTTGAATAACTTTATCGTTCCTTGGAAATTAACCACACATAGAAGCTTATTTCTAAAAAGTAAACTTGAAATAAGAGGTGTAAACTTTTATTCGCAACCCCAGAATACTGCCAAAATTTGTAATAAGGACAAAACTTTCAGTTAAGACTTACAGTTGCTCAAAAAAATTTTACGGAAAACGGCTTATAAATGCAAGTTCTGTGAGCAGGAATTTCAAAAGAAAGAACTATTCCAAGAGAATCTATTCTATTATTTTATCAAAATCTGAAAAAAGTTAGCAATATGCTTAGGGAAAAAAAATAAATTTTTGCCAAACTTAAAATGCTATTCCCTAACAAATATAAGAAACGAATTCGTGATATCAAATTTGAGAAAAATCTGAAGGAACCAGACTAATGAAACGAATGGAAAATCAAGTCTTATATTTTTTAGGGAATAGCAATCAAAGTAAATATAAAACCCAAAAAAACACTGAGAAGTATACTCACTTAACAGAATTAGTTAAAAGAGATTCAACGGAAAAAGTTGAAACATTCTCGAAAATGAAAAGGAGACTTCGTTGATTTCCCCTGATTTATTTCGTACATACCTACGGACGAAATGAATCAGTGGAAATGCATTCTCTTACCTTGGGTATCTTTTATTCTATTTTAGGTTCATGATAGGGATGGAATGATAAACTTTTGATTTGCCACACGTCTGGTATTAGTCGGTTTATCAAATATTTCACACCTTCTGCTCATCTCCACGTCATCAAAAAATCATTTAGATAATCGACGCAAAATCACGCGATTGATTATGAGCGTGAAAAATTTCTCATAGCCTCTGGGGTGAATTTTTCGTAGCCGTTGCGAAAAATTTCCGCTACTTCCCGTTCCACCGTGGGAAAAGCGAGCATTTGGGGCGCCCCCGGGTGCAAAAATTTGGTCGTTGGAAACCGTTGATTTCTGCGATGGAATCAACGCATACCGCCTATTGAATTTTCGTCAGGCCGATGTAATTTGATTCGCAGCTGACCGTAGAAGAAGGTTGGAGAACTGGTCCGCCTATTTCCCCAGGCACTGCATTGCCTCCAGTGTGATTCCTACTTTACCTCGCGTGATGCAAATCGCTTTTTTATAGATCATGGGAGATTAGAGTTTTTTCGTGAATTATTTATCTTGGTTATCCTAATATGAGTGATAAAAAATAATGCATGAGATGATCGTTGCCAAAATTCACGACCATATCTCGGTTTGAACAGAGTATTCTTTGTGACGCAAGACGAAAATCTATGCCATTAATCGCGACTACAAACATTGGCCTAGAAAAGCATAAGCTTGAAGAGACGTTAGAGTTTACTTACCTGGGATGTCGAATTACCAACGATGGACGGAGCAAGAAAGAAATAGTCATTAGAATAGCGCAGCCAAAGAGGGATTTCTACGAAAATAAGAATCTTCTTTCGGCTGAGAATACAAGCATAGAAGTACGAAAACAATTCATCAAATGCTACATATGGAGTATGCTTCTCTATGGAAGTGAGTCTTGGATATTGACAGCAGCAGAGAGGTCAAGGGTGGAAGCATTTGAAATGTGGTGCTACCAAATGATGATGAAGAGAAAATTTATCGACCATGTAAGTAATGAGGAAGTGCTGAAAAGAGTGGGAGAAAAGAGATGTCATCTGTAAAACTTAAGCAGAAGACGGGATAACTTACCACATTTTGAGGCATGTTGGCCTGATGAAAACGTTTGTAGAAGTATAGGTGGAACGGAAGAAGGGCAAGGGACGACCCCGAATGAGTTACATAGGACAGGTTATAAAGGATGAAAAAGAGAAGAAATACCTCTTCATGAAAAGGCTAGCGGATAGGAGAGAGGAATGGAGAGCTGCGTCAAACCAATCTAAGGATTATTGACCAATGATGATGATGATGATAATTCACGTGATAAGGGCATACCCAGCAAACATTCAATTTTAAACTATTGATTGATATTATTTTGTTATGAAATGTATTTTTACGTAACCGTAGCCCTAATTTCACGATAAATCCTAGCTTGAATCGCTAGCTAGATTCGCTCCTCGGCCTTAAGGAGGTATCATTCCCAATTTATTAGGATAAGATTATCATCTTAAAACTTAGAATCTCGCATTATATTTAGATAAAACTGGATGTTTACGATTTGATTTGGTGGGTCTCAAATATAGTTTATCTAAATGGTAATTTTTCGTGGTGAGAATAAAAATATTGAGCTGTTTCGGTGCATAGCATCAGGATCTCTTGATTAGATAGATACAGAAATATTTATTGTTCAGGAAAAAATCCATGAGAACTAAAGCAATAATAAATTACATAAATAAATGATAGTTTGCTAGCACATTGAACACAAGATAGTTGATAACAATGATGATATACTGAAATTTTTAAAATTTATATGCATAATGTTATTCCATTCATGACATAATCAAGCATAGAAAATGCATGTAATATAAGTAAAAAAACGGCGGGGGGTTTTGGGGGATAAAACTCCCCACAGAGGTCAGTGAAATTTTTAAGTTTAATCCTTTTACTTAATTTCTCAGAAACCCGTAAACCTTACCATTTATCTTAAATTTTTATGTGGCAGGGCCCCCGCACATCCCACTTACCCTGGCGGGTATTCTACACCCCCAAACCCCTCAGTATTGGTTGCGCCTAAAACCCCCCCTAACCTAATTCCTAGCTGCGTCCCTGCGTCTGATTGCCGGTCTGGTATGCTACCAGTTACACTACCAAGCCATATTATTCAGGGCGAATCTCATACTGGTAATAGTGTAACTTTTAGCATACCTACCCGGCAATCGGGAGATCCGGGCTTGAATCCCGGTTGAATTAGCGTGATTTATGAAAAATTTCTCGGGATTCCCATCGGGTGTGGTATTGGGTTAATTCTCCCAAAAAGAAAAAAAAGAAAGATAAAAAATATATTTGATTTATAAAGATATTTGGCTGGAAAGATGACTTGGGCCTCAAAACCTCGGGAGTGTACAGCGTCCCGTGTGAGTGCGGTGACGTTTACACTGGGGATACTCGCCGCACAGCAATCGATTATAGCGTGATTTGTTCTTGGCGAATTTCATTCTTGGAATATATAAATCGATTTGAGTCAAACTTGAGATCCCTGTGGCGATTTGAAAAAAAAGCAGTCGAGATGAAATGAACCCTTTTAGTCTTGGCGCACTGGCGTCGCTTCCCACAGTGAGTGGAGTGTCTCGGTTGGCCGCACGCATGGCCGCCTTGTTTCTTTCAGTGGGTCGCGTGTGACTTGCTCCCCCTACATCGAGCCAACCTTCCCTCCCAACCCCCTCTAAAATCCCCACCGTCGCGCCGACTCGCGTGCGAACCCACCCATGACATCCTCCTTTGCACCTCTCCTCTGTGCCGTATCGCAGGATTCAAAAATCCCCACTCTGCTAAAGCCCTCAACCCTAATAAGGCATTTCCATGAAAATGTCAACTTTTTCTCACAAATTAAAATTTAGGCTGGAAATATTTTATCTTGATAAAGCAATAGCGAAATGATTGAATTTTATGAAATCATAATTTGAAGCATCATTCAGAGCCTTATTAAAAGTTTTCGAATTATACTTCGTTCCATTGAGTTTTGAAGATGTTTGATATCATTGCAATAAGGAGGTTGACCAGGTAGTAATTCCGTCACATGTTTATTTTGTGCATATTTAGAAGGTATTTCGATAATTAATTTTGTTTCTGTATATGAGCATCACCTTCGTACATGTTTTTTGATCATGCTCACAATCAGTTAGAAGTTTTGCAATTTTTTGTATTTTACGATTTTATCGAAATATCCTATTGCATTGTTCTCTCTGAAGGTAATTCCGTCACAAATGGAATTGTCCAATCACGAACCATCTTGCTCATCCGGCAGAAATATTGTAAACGTTGTGGCCTACGTCTGAATCGCACGATCTTTTTTTTCCATCCCTTTCGAGGGACAGCTCTATCGACACCCTGTTCGGCGCTTTTATGCGGAGGTGTGCGCTGATTGGTCGAAATCCTTGAAGAATCGTTTCTACGCGCTGTCGAGGGGGTAGCCATCCTAGCGGTTGAACGGGCGTTTAAGTTGTAGTCTTGTAGTACTGGGTCCCGGCCCCGGTAGTTGTAAAACCCCCCTTGGTTGAACTTTCTTTGCAACCGAAATTGCAAAAACATCGAGATTTCTGATTACCATTGTGTAGTTACGGCCTTCTTTATCCAATGAAGTGGCGTTGCCGAAATCAAGAAGAACCCGGAAGAATCTTTGCTGACAGTCACAATCTCCGCGGAAGCCTTCACGGAAACTTTTATTTAATTCATTCATAATATATGTTGAGAAGTGCGAGTCGTATTCATATAGTTATGGCCGTTCGGTCACAGGAAAATTATACTCATATGAAACACCTTTTATTGCCACTTTCAGTTGGCTACAAACCTACTTCGTTTCTCTACATAATCGCCGTTCACTTCTAAGCATTTTTCGCACCACTGCCCTGCTTCTTTAAGAGACCTTCTACCCCTCTGCATAGAAGTTCGCCTCCATGGAGTTGAACCGATGGGACTAAGTCACAGGCTCACACTACTGTTCAAACCAATGAGAAAATTCAAGATTTTCGTTAGGAACTCTCTGACCACCCACCGTGCAGTCCTTACCTTGCACCTAGCGACTACTTCCTCTACTTGCACTTGAAACAGTGGCTCGGTGGACAACATTTCGAAACCGAAGAGGAACTCAGCGGCTTTGTCAATTACTTCAACTCTGAGGCGGTGAGTTTCTATGAAGAGGGATTAAAGAAGCTGGTGCAGTGATAGGAAATATGCGTAGAAGTGAACGGCTATTATGTAGAGAAGTGAAGTAGGTTTGTAGCCAACTAAAAGTGCCAATAAAATGTGTGTCATAGGAGTATATTTTTTCCTGTAATCAAGCGGCCCTTACTTTATGAATATGCCTCGTATATTCAGTTTAAATAAATAAGCATTGGATTTTTAAGTATTAGGGTTAATTTGATTAAGTGGGAAATATAAGATGATTCTTGGGTAGTAGCGGCCTTCTTCATTCAATAAAGTGGCTTTGACGAAATCAATGTCACGGGTTGGTCCCGGAAGGATCACTGGCCACAGTGAAAATCTCTGCGGAAGCCTACATAGAAACTTTAATTTAAGTCATTCCGTATATATGTTGACACCAGAGGCGTAACTATGGGAGGATGAGAGAGATAGATCCCCCTCTTAAGGCCTCAGAGAAAAAAAAACATTTATAGTTATTGACTAGTTTTGACTTGTAATTAATGCATCTGCTTAATGGTATAGATCATTTATTAATATCATGGAAGTGAGATGAGTCACTGAATTCCGACGGGACCCGAATCCACTGTTGCTTGGGGGGGGGGGGGGGGGTCGCTCCCCAGCCCCCTCAGTCCTCTCCAAGCCATATTCCTAGTTACGCCACTGGTTGACATATTCATTCTGTTCAAATAAGTAACAGTTATAATTGGAAGTATTAGAATTTATTTACATGCATGAACATATTGGGAATGCGGCAGATTTACCCGAGGAATCACCAGCGTTGTGGCCATGAGACCATCCACCCGTCACCAATCCGTGACTTTTACTGCCCCCACACAGCATTTTTCCCACCCTGTTCTTTCCTCCCCAACCCCCTACGGATGCAAAAAAGCTCTCTCGTGCCCCTCCCATCATCCGCTTCCGCCGACGACGCGACGGTTTAAAACAGTCACGCGCCCGTGAATTCCACACGACACGCCCGCCTCTCTGAGAGCCACCGCACCTTCCACGCGCTATCGCCGTCCCCCTCCGCCACACTCCGGAAGCCGCGTCCGGGGGCGGTCGGCGTTGACCTCCGAGGGCAATCCATCCATCCATCGGTGGGAACGGCTGGCTTGGAGGGGCAGTGCGTGGTAGTCGTCATCGTCGGCCGTGTGCTTTGGGCGTGGGAAGCGACAGGTGCGGAAGAATGCGATTAATAGCCGACCGCCTCTCTCTGCTCGGCTGCCTTCCCTCGTGTGCCTTCCACCTGAGCAGTTAGCTAGCGTTCTTTCAGTATGAAAAGCAGTCCTAATCACGGTGTGGTGGGAGTGATTCAGCCAGCGTGATTCATGCATTAGATTAGGGTGTGATTTGATGGTGAACGGTATATTTGAATGGGAGTTTGAAATTTGAATGTTGAAATGGAAGAGACTCCTTCAGCAGTCACCTTCTTGGGCAAATTCGCATTGAATTGAATTTAACTTTGTATTTTCTACTGATTTTATTTATCAGTGGCCTAAGGTTTCAGCGGCTTAGCGTCATCGTGATGGTTAACGTATTGATAGATTTTATAGCTTGATATCCATCGACTTCTTAACCGTTACAAGGCGTTGAAATCGCGGTCACTGTAAAATAAATTCTGTTCAAAAGCGAAGTTTTATCTACGGTGAGTGCAATTAGTATACGGACAGCTCTTGTTCCTAGCATAAATTTTCATTTTCTCTGTGTTGCGCTTTTGTTTCTGTCTTGAAATGATTCTCACTGTCTACTATAGAAGCTCTTTACTCATGCATACACTGCAGCAACAGCAAAAAATAATAAACTTTCGAAACTTCAAACAAAATACAAAAATGACTTCAAATGTGTCGCACAAAAAGTATTCGGACACTTGAATTTTTCGAAGTCACAATGCACACCTTACCCAGTACTTAGTGCTTTTGGTTTTCAAGGCTTCTTGAAGGCGATTTGGCATTGAATGGACCAATTTTGATGTGACAAGAAGGGGTATTTTGTCCATTCTTATAGCGAAGTAGTCTTGAGGTCATTCCTGTTTGATATATGCCTTTCCCTAATTTTTGTCTCCAGAATACTTCACAGATGCGCTATCAATATGAGGTCTGGTGATTGTAGAGGGATGTTTTACTCTCTGAATGTGTTGCACACGATCCACAGGTATGTATTTTTTGCCGTGTGTTTGGAATCATTCTCCTGTTGAAATATACCTTTGTTTCTCAGTCCCATCTTCTAAGTATTAACTCAAAAATTTTGCTTCAGTATGACGATATACATCTTGTGGTCAATGATCCCTTCCAAAAAGTGCAAATTACCCACTCCAAACAAGCCCATGCGCCCCCACACCATCACAGAACCAACGCCGTGCGTCACTGTTGCTTTCAAGTTCTTGGGATCAAGCTGTATCGGAATTTTGACACATTGCTCTACTTGTTTTCCTCTGCATTTATGTAAAAATTCAAGTGCATACATATTATTTTTCAGCATCCGATCTAACATTTGTAGGGATGAAGAAGGTCACTTTTATTCGATTTATTTTTTTTAATTCCTCTATTTCCGCGTTGATTGATTTTTTTCTGCGGGAATCATCAGATTCTCATCAATTGAAGTGAAATACATTCCAGCAAAAAATCAGCAATTGGGCTAAACGTGTAAACGCTAAACACCATGGATGCGAGGGCCAGATACTTTCCCTTAGTCATCCTGCGCTGAGGGAATCAGCAGATTTTCAATGGATTGGGATGTCCAAAGGTGTCACCGAGATTATAACTCCGTTTAATTTGATGACCAAAATCACCGTACTATATCGTTCTAACCACCCTTATTGCCGAAAATGGCTTCAACTTATGCTTAGAAATTGGTAAGGAACAGCTTTGGTTAGATTAGGAACTGTATTCGATGAGAAATGCCTAAATTTTCCATTTTTGTAGTACCTAGTAGAAAAGTGAATAGAAAAAAATGAAATTAGAGGCTACTTAAACGCATTTTTGCTGGAAATTGCTCAAAAATGTTGCTCACAAGTGGATAAGGAGGCATTATACAAGATGTCCACCCAAGATGCAGTCAAAGGTGATTCTTGTGACACATACTGAGTTTCATACGAGATTATGACACGCTTACATTCCCTGCCTACTATCCAGAATGAGTGACATACCTTAGCGTAGGGGGTGTGCTCTCCCATCTCCAAGTTGACGTCTCCGAACCACGGCACGGAAGGTGTTCTCATCGGACCTTTGGTGTCCATTTTATGTATTATAAATTGTAATGTGTAAAATTATATGTGTTATATGGTTTTTATTATCCGTCATTGAATTTTATACAAAATAAAATATCCCATTAATGCATTCAATCCTCACCGTAGTTCGTTGATAGTAACATTAGTGTCACGCCCGTGTGATATCATTGAAACCCGTGATAATTCCCAATACACGTAGGATACTAGGCAGAGTTTCTTGATATTAATCGACAGGAAAGTAGCAAAGATACCCGTTCAAACTAAGTACTAGAGATCAAAACTGCTCGTTCAGCGAGACTTTGTAGTAAGGGAAACATTTACCCCGTAAAAAATAGCCAAATATTCCCAAATATGTCAAAATAATGTACCATGCTCGATGAGTAATGGTTTTATGCGTCAGTTATAATTCATAATTAATTCAACTTCTATTATTAGTTTCAAGGTCGAAGTACCAATTGATGGATCGTTGGTGACTCTGTACTCCTCCAACTGTAGGAAATGGCTACGGAGTCGTACGTTCTACGCAATAGTTCTATGTGTGATAGACAAAATTATGATGCAATATATATTTGATGTGACAGAAATTTAAGCTGCGGCTCTTTGCGTGAGAATTCCGCCGAGACAGCCTCTCCGCATCCTCGTGAAATTCCAGTCACGCGCCTCTTTCGTCGCAAGCCGCGACGCGACGGCAGCCTTATCCCCCGACCCCCACCAGTCACTCTCTTATCTACCGCATTTTTTAGAAAGCGGGGGCAGGGGGAGGAGGAAGAAGGTTGAACGGGCGTAAAGTAAAAAATTATAAACTACGCATACCCGCTTGGCCGTACCGCGAGAGGTCGTCCCTTCCGATAGAGCCCTTCCCCCACGGCCCAGCGTCGGAGCTCACGTACTTGACCCCTGGGCTCCCCCGCCGTGCGGGGTCATCTCCATCTATCGCTGCCGCCCGCCTCTGCCTCCTGACCCCCTTTCCTCCCAGCCCCATATCTTATCCACTTTTCCTCGCCTCACCCCCTCCATCTCCGCCAGCGGTCAGACGACCACCCCTATCCCCCTGCTTATTCTTCCCCTGAAGTCTCCCGGCCCGCGACTCGTCTCCCACGGCTGCCAACTGGGGTGTTTCAGGAGGAAGCCATCTCCCATCCCAGGTTTATTTTAATGGCCTATGCCAGCGGATCCCAACCGGTGTATCGGGGGTATGCGTACCAGTCGGGGGTACGCCGAAAATAATCGGTTATGTAGGACGCCAGGAACTATGTATCCAGGATATATTTATGCATATTTATGACGTATTTAAAACAAAGTTCCTATTTATGCAATTATGTATAACTAAAAGTGTCACCTACCCGTAGTGAAATTATGTAATAAAATCTGCACGTTACAGTTTTGGGGGTACAATATTAGTTATACACATAGATTGGTACGGGAGGTAAAAAGGGTTGGGAACCAACGCCCTATCCGTATAATGCACTGAATGGTTGAGGCTTTTATATTGTGGGATTCCATTTTAAAGAAGAAAAACAAAAACTTTGCTTCCTGTTTTTAATTTTAATTGTCGATTGGTTTTGATACACTGTATCATCATCTAGATTAGTCCTGGTACTATTCTTGGTGATGGTAAACAATTATTGGGGATAATGATTATGATGATGGGTGAAAATAAGACGAACATCGAAACTAGTAGGAAAAAACAAGTAAATTTGTTGTAAGCTAGGTTTTTATATTCTTTCCGTCTAATGCATATACTTAGGTTTCATTTTGATTTCATCCATTTCAAAAGCTAAAAAAACTGAAGATTTATAATTAAATACGCCTGCATTAAATCGTACACGGGTAAAATTTAACCGATGAATATGATTGTTTCCTTCGCCATTTGAAGTTTGAAAACGCCAAATACCATTCCTTGTTGAACCAAAGTTGCTCCTTAATAAAAATGCATCCGCAAAAATTACGGGTACTGTCGGCAAGAAAGTGGTCGAAACGATATGGTGTGTTGGTATCGAGGGAGGACGCTTGGATGCTGATTAAACGGATTCATTGCTACTCTCATTCAAAAGCGCGGAAATTTACGTTACGAGTCACGAGTTTCAAGCGCATGATGATTCTCAAAGCGAGGAATAAGATCTCTTTTAAGTCCAAGTTTTACCCTAGTAATGCGGTAGTCAGGTTTCTCGTGCGTTAAGAGCAAAATAAGGAGTTTACTGAAAGGGGGTGGTATATATACAGCGAAACAGAAGAGATACAGAATTAGATGACCCAGTCCAATATATATATACTATGCGGTGGGTATTGGCCTAGGCCTATGGTCGAAAGGTTCGGGGTTGAAGTTCGAGTCAAACTTCAGCAAACTTGGTAAAAAAATTCAGCCATGGTCAATGAATAAAAATCGAAATCGTCTTTTGCCCACCATTTCTCAACAAATTAATTTGCCATCATTGACCGAAATTCCAGCTATTATCCTGATTATTGTGGACACTGAGGAAGGAGAACGAGAGAAGGTTAGAGGCATTGGATGTGTGAGTATGGAGAAAAATGGGCAAGGCGAAATGGACGGAGAGGAGGAGGAACAACGAAGTGCCGGACATGGTGGATGAGGATAGGCAGCTTTTTGATGAGATGCGAAGGAGGCAGAAGGTATGGATGGGGCGAGTACTTAGCGGGGAGGGGATGTTGAAAACAGTGTTAGAGGGTAGAATATTAAGTAAACGAGGGTGGGGAAGGAAGAGAATAGAATTTTTAGACAGATTGAAAGGGAGTAGGCCTTAGTGTGGATTGAAGAAGGCAGTGCTGGAAGAAAAGGGAGGCTCCCAGATCACTTCTTTAGTACTCCATGGAAACATACCTTAATCGGTAGAGTACTATAATAATCCTGATTGAGCAATTTTGGTGACATAAAACTTATGCGTTGCTATCGTTCAGCAAAGCAAGGATGAAAACGAAAATGAAAAGGAGAATTCGTTGCTATCCACAGATTTATTTCGTCCGTACGACATTTTTCGAGCATAGAGGTCATTATCAAGTACCTCTATGGTCGAAACATGTCGTACGAACGAAATAAATCTGTGGAAAGCAAAGAAGTCTCCTTTTCATTTTCGTGTATTAATTTCCACAAAGTTGAGCCGAAAACCATTGAATGTACAAAGAAAGGATATTTTTGCAAAGGCAAGCATCACGCTTGGAGAATCAGAACGGAGTAAACTTGAATGAGAAGATGGAGTGGGCGGAGGAGGAGTTTGCGAACGGAGTGATCGGCTGGAGATAGCGGCCTTTCGGACCGCCGTTGAACCTCCCTGCCGGATGACCCGTGGCGGCGGCTGTGGGGCGCCCGCTCTGGCCAATGTTCAAGGGACGCACGCGCTCGACCACGTGATCAGCGGGGCCGCTTCCAGCGTGACAGGCAGCCGCCGACGGAGCTCCAAAGCAGCGCCCATGTCGACATGCCGTGCCGCGAGGTTTTTGCCTTGACGGAACATCTTGTGTATCCAGCTATCCATCTTGAGCCAACTCCATCAGACAGCTTATGCATTGAGTGACAGGACTTCCTGTTTTGTCTGGCTTGTTCTGTTTTTTGTACTGACCATGGGGTTCCGATATCCCCCACTACTATCAGGGTACCGATTATCTGGGCAGGGGGCGTAGGGGGCTTGAGCATCCCAAAAACTGTCCAAAAGTTTTCCTTAAATCTGATGTAGGATTTGACGTAACCCATCAATCCCCAGCGTTGTGCTAACGCAACATTATTGAATCCTAATATGGTAGTTTCCCATTATTTTTTAATTGCCTATATCGAAAAATTATCACTCCTGGAGTACCTATTTCGCGCTTTTAGATTTTTAAATGACGATATCTATTTTTCGCGATTTAATGAAAAGTGAAAATTTTCAAGTTCTAAACCTGTCCAAATGATTGCTGGTCGCTAAAGGCATTGCCTTTGTTGTCATTTACATAAAAATATGCAGGAATTTTTCGGGTTTTCTGCCGTGTATTGTTTTGGGTGCACTGTCCCAACGTTTCAACGCCTAAGTCTGCCATCGTCTTTAAGGGTAGAATGTTAGCCATTGAAACGCTGGGACGATGCACCCAAAACAATACCCAGTGGAAAACCCGAGAAATATTCCTGAAGATCATACGCCTGGAAAAACTGCAATTCTACATGTATAAAAATGTTTTATTGGAAAACTCATATTTCTTTAGTGGCGATGTTCGTAACATGGTTTGTACTCCAATGCCAGTTTTACATTTACAGCATCCGATGGTGTAGGATTATGCGTGATGCAACAATAGTCGGTTATTACCACTTGCTGAGTGAAGTTTCTGGCTTCGAGCGTGGGCGTACCCAGAGATGGGCAGGAGGAGGCTGACCTCCCCCGTAGAAGCAAACATCGGGACAGTCTTAAAGGAAAATCAGGACGGGATTGACACGAAAGTTTTCAACAAATTTTCTTTGAACCCACGAAAAATGATAGTATTATTTAGTATAGCCTATTAGTATACCTAAGACATGTAAATAAAATAATTTCTTTCTAGCAAATAATTTTAAAAACTAATGAAGCCCTGTTATAGCTATCTTAAACTGTTGGTCTCATTCAGCTTATCCATGCTAAAATGTAACAACTTGCACAACCATGGTTTGTCCCCCTTTGTTTTGATCCTAGGTACGCCCTTGACTTCAAGTTTGAGGCCGACTGAATATTCCATATCATCTGAATTCAATAGCTTTACGACTCTCCAACTTATCGTTTAAAAACATTACGCCAAAGCAAGCTTTCTCGGGATTTCGTGAAGTGAAAGTGAAAGAAGCTCGTAAGTAAGAAAGAAGCAGTGCATGAAGGCCGTTTTACACGTGAAACAGAATCGTGTAGGTTGGTACTGCATTGACACTAAAACTTTAACTTTGACACTAAAACTTTAACTTTGAGCAGATGCTGTTATTAAATGTCAAAACTACTCTATAGTTTTAAATATGTTTTATATTTCTCCGAGGTTCTGGGAGGAAATCTACCCACTCATCCCCCCCAATTGTTAAGGCCGTTTTACACGGGGCACGGAATTGCGTAGGTTAGAGCTGCATTAATTTCTAAAATGGCGTGGATTTGCGCGAATGCATGAACGAAATTAGAACAGGGTCTATTTTGCCATCTCACGTCCACGCATTCTCGCGTGTGTTCTAGCAATTCACAGCTTTACACGACGCAATTTTGACTGCGCCTTCGTACACACGTCATATTGTGCAAGTACTCGCTCCGTGTAAAACGGCCTTGAGTGAACGAGAGATCGGGGGAGTAACATACTCAGCATCATCGCACTGCTTCATGGTTAGGCTTCCGGTGTGGACAGTCTACGAAGCAGACAGTTCGTCGTTGGATTTTGTTACGTCCAAGCATCCGCGCGACTACTGTAGTACATTATAGAATGCCTGTAATCAACGCAAGTCTTAATTACACGTGAGCCATGTGTTTTAATTACACACATTTAAATTCATATTCTTTAACATGTAAAACATTTTTTTGCCTTTGCAACTTCATCTTTTTTTCTGTATCAAGGTCTCTTTAAGATTTTTTGAGTATGAAATGATAAGGTACACTATTAATCGCCTTCCTTATTTTGCAATACTGCTCAGCAAGGGAGGTTTCAGGATTTTTTTCTGGGGGGGGGGGGGGACATCAGAGTCTGAGAGGCAAACGGTCTTCTTATAGAAACCAAATATAGATTAAAAACTGTATACCTACAACAATTACTCTACGAAGTATACCCTTAATTTTAATACAAAAGTCGTTAATACGTAAACATTAATAACTTTATCATTAAAATATGAAATTTATTAGCATTTTTATCAAAACTCTCGTCCATTTGTTAAGCATCTGGGGGGGGGGGGTACGTGCCCCCCCTAAATACGCCTAAGCAGTGGCGGATCGATCTATTGGGGGGGGGGGGGGGGCTACTAAGTAGATAGAATGGTAATTTTTTCCGACCCCCACTACTGCTGGAATTTTAACCCCCACTTAGCCCCCCCTTGTCCCTATCCTGGATCCGCCACTGCTTATAAGTGAATGGAAAGGCTTAGGTTCCTAGCAGTTTTATATAAATGCAGCGATGAGTGCAAGTAAAATGTGGCTAGCAAAGATTACTCGAACCACTGCGGAGGACCGTATCTGCACTCGCCATCGCAAGCATGCTTTCCGAGGGGTGTGGGAAGTGATTTACCAGGGCTGGGCAATGAAGGGTTGTCGGGAACTGTGGGAAGCCCTTTTGTTTTCCTCCAGGCCGGTCTTATTTAGGAGATCTCCCTCCGGAGGGAAAAGAGGTGGTTCCTGATTCACCGCATCGTCCCACGAAGAATAGACTCCCAGTCTCGGCTCCGTTCCCTTTGTATCTCCGGTAGTGGATCTCCTCTCATTCCCCCCCCCCCCCCCCACGGACGCCATTTTATTTTCATTTCTTTTTTATTTTCAGTTGTGGGTGGACCTCTATGTCGGCATCTCCGGTCGAGATTTAAAGGGGTTTTAAAAGAAAAGAAGCCGGGGATCAATTTATGAAGGCTTTTGGGAGCACGGTTGAAGCATGCAGACCCCAGGGTGCCCGTAAAAGTTTTCGTATCCACCCATCTTATCTTTCGCTTTCCTTCCCAACCTCCTCTCTGGCCTCGTACGCATTCAGTTCCTGCCGCGAAGACTGTGATGACGAACCGTTGGTGGTTTTGAAAAATGCTGTGGTACTAATTTCACTCCCATCCTTCCCAGGAGGATTTTCTATCCATTTTGAGTTCCCCGCAACCTTGAGACATTTCGGGGAGGGAATGTTGCGTTCCTGGGAGCTCCTGGAGCGTGTCCTATGATGATCCTAACGATTTAAGCGTTATGGGCTATGGAGGAACCATGTGGGCTGAGTGAAAAAAATAGAGAACCAGTGCTCCTAAATCCTTCATTTTAAACAGTTGAGTCGCTTGCAAGAGAATTGTATACAACAGTGACGGATGCAGAATAAATTCAAGGGAGGGTGCAAAAGACATTTTGAACTACCTGTAATTTTATCGTAATGAAAAATAATCAATTTGCATGCAAAATTTACAATAGTTTTATTTGGAAGTTCGACGTATTGAAATGAAAGGTAGTTTAACTTTTCATGAAACTAAATAAAATAATTTAATGCATTCGGCGCGTTTCGGCTGTACTCTGTTCATGAATCATCAATGAAAACATAGTATTATTCTTAGTATTATTAATCTATAATATGATATAATATGATAATATATTATATTATAAAATATGATTGGGTTTTCTTGTTTAAAATAAGCCTACCTTCCATTACATTGATCTTGCCACCCCAATATTATCGAGTCATTATATTAAGTCATTGAAACATGGAGAATTTTGCACGGGTTAGTCACAACCTCGGGGAAAACCTAGCAGAAATGCTGGGAGACAATCGAGAACTTGATTCATCAGATTTTTTTATGCTCAATCGACCTTTTTAATAAAATATAATTATTACTCTTTTTATGTTCTTTCCGATCATATTTTGAGATCGTACGTGTTTTTTTAATTAGTACTTTTATTATATTTTTTCTCCTTTCCTGTCAGTAAGTGATGAAAAATGGCCATAGCAGCCGATGCACCTTATAAACTAAATACTACTGCTTATAGGGTAGGTGTCAATATGGAGAGAGGCAAACCCGAAGGGCCAAAACTGCTAGACTGAATTAGAGGAAAATTCCCAAAGTGCTGTGGACGTAACGATCCGTTCCATCATTGAGGTTATGCTCTGTATTTCGTCCAAACTGGTGGTTAATAGTTTTTGCTGATGGTTGTTCGGTCAGGGTTAGACAAATGGTAGTCTCCCTCCACCGAAATATGAGGATCTATATTTGCCGCGGACTCGCAATATGAGGTTGTATAACATTCTGGGATTAAATTTCAGAGGGGCTTACGATGAGTCTTAGTTTATTTAATTGTTTTATTTCTATTTAAGATCGAAGCCTCTATTAAAATATAAAAAAATAATCAGGCCACATCCAGGCATATGGGAATTTGTATTAACTGACAGAGTCATTTCCTTCTTGGTACGTTTAGCAAAACGTAAAAAAATTTGAATATAAACCATGAATGAATATATTTCTTGCGTCCAAAGCCGTCTTAGTATTCTTCACTCTTAAGAGAAGGTTAGAAATCTATTGTTTTCAAACGTTTATATTGTATTTTATTAGATGAGATCCCTTCCAATTTTGGATTACGCTAAAATAAAAAAATCGTATAATTTTACGTAATTTTTACAGAATATTTATGCTTGTACTGTGTAATTACTGTTATTTAGAGTTATTGCGCAATCATGCAAACACTTTTATGTCTTATCAAGGTTGTCCTCTAACTCTCACATCAAAACTAACGTATTTGACGTAGCCAATTTCATAGATGGATAATATATGAGTTGAAGCCATCAAGATGCAAATTAAAAAGCCGTTGCTGCCATTAAGTAACTGAGCAGGGAACGAATACGCATTTTACGTCATATAATGTTTCAAAGTGTCTTTCAATGTTCTCTTGTAATACTGTTTGGAGATAGTGTTAGTTCCTTGATGGACATTGCATGTGTCACCGTTCTATTCGACGGTAAAGTGCCAAACCCAGACCAAAGATCTCATTTCAAAATCATTAAATGACAATCGCCTTGCACGTCGGCGATCCCTTTCATGGTTGACTCGTTATAGTCGATGTTATTACCTGTTATACCTCGCGTCGCTGTTTTGATATCGCCTACCGCCCTTCCATTGTGTTGCGGTGACTGCCCTAATGGCGTTCTCAGGCTAGCAATTCCGTGTTCAGGGCCGGTGACGTGAAAATATTTATGGAAATGAAACGAGCTTAGCAGCGAGACCGCGGGAAGGTTGTAAGGTCTCAAACGTGCTCCGAATCCGTGGAAGGGAGAGAGAGTGCAGCACCACCTGTGATTGTCCCGGAACGAATGGGGATCACGCACGCGCGACTCTTACCTAACGAGGACAATTGACTCGGTCTTCTTGTTCTGCTCTCGCTCATCTGGCCGTTCTGCGATGCTGCACCTTGCTTCTTGCTCCACTGCCGACCTTGGAGCCGACACGGGCGGTTTGTGATGAAGAGAACCATGGATGAAAGGAAGGGAAACGCTGTCGCGTGCCGCTGCGCTTGTGACTGCATGGCTCCTACGCTGGAGCCACTCGTTGGCGTCTACGAATAGGGTAGTTTCCTTCATCAAAGAAAACGAAAGGCATTGATTGCGATTCGTTACCCACCATTAGTGTATTACCATAATATACAAATTATTTGGTTTTAGAAATACCGGTTTAGACAAATGGCAATGGCCAATTTTATCCTCATTTGAAAAAGGCCAGATTGGCGCCCATGCGATGCCACTCCGTGTGACGTCACATGGACCTAGTTTCTATACGAGTGGATAGGAGTTTTACATCGTCTGAGATTACCAATGCATGTATGAGGCACAGAGCTCAGGGAAATATCTCATAATAATCACCTTTTAAAATTTGCCTAAGGTTCGGAAAGTTTTCTTCGTTTGATAGGGTATCAATAATCCTTATTTAAGCCAAGCGCTACCTGCTATTTGAGTACTCAGCTACCATCTAGCAGCCTGCGTCGTATCAGCGCTCAAGCCTCGCCCCAAGGTCACCTCACACGCCGACAGCTGGTACCAGAAATACGTCACACGGACTTTTCCCATCATTCCTACATAGCCGTCGCGTTTTCGCGCGCTTGAAATTTTTCACTTTTCGTTTAATCGCGAAAAATACATATCGTCATTCGGAAATCTAAGAGCGTGAAATGCGCACTCCAGGAGTAATAATCTTTCGATTTAGGCAATAAAAAATAATAGGAAACCACCCTATTCAAGTTACGTGTTATTTCTATTGGCATTATTTTCTTCTTCCCAAACCACCGAATACACCGTTGGTTACGTGGCGTCTACCAGACGCCAAGCAATTTCCTTTTCTTCAAGGATATTGTTAATTTTATTAACTTAGGCACGCAAAAATGCCTGGTTAAAGGCCTTTTGTACTTGCTTTTTTTTGCGAAAGAACTAAATTAGATGCGGCAGAGAAGTGTAAAGGTAATTATTTTTTTCATAATTCGACGTACTTTCTCAAGCACCATACATTAACTGCAGTTTGGAAAATATTATTATTACTAGAGTATTATGACAGTATTCTACCGAGTAGGATAGGTCTGCACAGAGTATTTAAAAAAACGGAATTTCCCAAAGTTAATTTATTTTATGCAATATAACTCGGAAATAATATATTGGAAAAAGTGTTAAATGGGTTCCAGATTGCGTACGGTGACAATCTTGGCGTAGTTTAAGCAAGTACCTTGTGATGATATAAACCTGGTAAACAGATCAGCAAGTAGGATATGTATTGTTAGATGAAACTTTCAGGCGTAACAAAATACTTGACGTGTGGATATTGTTAATTTTATTAGCTTAGGTACGCAGAAATGCCTGTTTCAAATTGAGTTGTTCATGGGAGTGGTGTCCACTAAATTAGACGCGGCACAGAAGTGCAAATGTCATAATTTTTTTCATAATTGGACGCAATTACTCAAAGTACCGTATATTACTTGGAGTTTGGAAAAAAGTATCATTAATAAATTATTATTACAATATTCTGCCGATTAGGGTAGGTCTGCACGGAGTACTAAAGAAGTGACCTGGGAGCCTCCCTTTCCTTCCATCACTGCCGTCTTCAATTCACTGTTAGGCCTACTCCTTTTCAATGTATCTAAAAATCCTTTTCCCTTCCTTCCTCTCCCGCGTTTACCCAAAAACTGTTTTCAACATCCCCTTCCCGTTAAGTACTCGCACCATACATACCTTCTGTCTCATCCGTATCTGATTTTTAACCATGTCTATTACTTCGTCGTTCATCCTCCTCTCCGTCCACTTTTTTTCTCCATTTTTTCCAAAATCACATTTCGAATGCCCCCAGTCATCTCTCCTACTCCTTCCTAAGCGTCGACGTTTACGCACTGTAAAGCGCTGCACTATAGATCAAACACTTCACAGGCCTTCCTTTAAACCCTTAAAAGGACGAGCAAATTTTTTCACACAAATGTAAAATAGAGAAAAGCCCATAAGGTAGCGAATACAAATTAAAAAGGATATCTTAAGAGGGTTTTAATTTCGGATATGTTATTCCTTGGGGTAACTTCATTTAGGCCTAAATTGGAATTAAAATTTCATGATCGTGGGCTCTTGCGAATACTTTTTTTGTTCGCTGCCCTACGAGTAAATGTAATTGGAAAAATGCCCTTAATATTTTCCTCCATACTCATAAACTTTGATTACCCTATAATCATTACTCATAGAGTCCATCAAGGTGGTCGACTTCTTTAATGTACGAGATACGCCAAAGTTTCCTTCAAATGACCCTTCCGGTCCGTATCTCTCTTTTTACTTTGATTAAAAAACAGTCGCGTGACGTTGTTTCAATATGTATCAGGAGCCCCGACTCGTCAGCAGGATTGTATATAACAGTCAACGTATCGGAAACCATTAGGTGTTTGGAATGGGGCCGACTAGCGGACAGCAGATGTCCGATGGGAGAGCCACCGTATGAAATCTTGGTTCCTTCTGGAAAACGCCTTCCAGTCGGTATTCAAAACATTAGGGCGACGTTGATGCGGTCGTCTTCTTGGGCGTCGTACCCCAAAGATGTTTCCATATCCGTGCTTCCAATCGCCGAATCCTCCACCTTAACGCCTTTCACCCACCTTCACGGACCAGAAGCACGCGAGCTCTTTGTGAGGGCTATGAGGGAGTGGAAATCACCAAATTTCGATTTAAATGCAGACGGCATGAACGATATCATCCTACGGTAGGAATCACTATTATATCCAGCGTGTAAACTTCTCTCGGGATGGCCACTGTGCAGTGGTGTTTTTTTGGCGTTTTTTGAATAATAGGGTACTAAGCAATGGGTTTTTAATTAATTTTACCACTTTTCACAATCGAAAAACTTCATTTGTTAAAACAATACTTTGAAAATTCATGATTTTTCAATAATTTGTTTTCATTAACTAAGGAAAATTATTGTACCTTTATATTTCGGGGGGATGCTTCGGACCCCCGGAGCCTCCCCCTCTTGCTACGCTACTGCCACCGTGCCGACGTGTCGGCATAAATGGAGTTTCTTACACGGTGGTAATCCCGCGACCGCCGCGGCGTCGGCGGGAACCCGAGTCGACCGCACGCTCGAAAAAACGATGTAAAATTCGGCGTTGCTAGTTGGTGTAGGATTTTACTTTAAATTCACAATGTAAAACCTTTATAGAACGGCGTGGTATAAGTCACTTAGCGGAAGTATCTACTTTTTCTCAACATTTATGTAAAAAATTGGCTGAAAATAGGATGCGCCATTTTCAGTGGCGTAGCCAGGGGGTCCGGACCCCCCCGAAATATACAAACACAATTATTTTCCTCCGTAAGGAAAATAAAGTATTGAAAAATCATGAATTCACAAAATATTTATTTGACAAATGAAGTTTTTACGATCATGAAAAGTGTTAAAATTAGTTAAAAACCCATTACTTAGTACCCTGTTTTTTCAAAAAATTTCCCCCGTGGTTTTGGACCCCCTCGAACGAAATCCCTGGCTACGCTACCGGCCATTTTGTTATATATCTATGGATAATGATGAAACAAAGTCTTTTAATACCCTTCAATTGAAAAAAAGAAGTGTTAATTAAGATGGTATAAGAGCTTTGTCCATAAAACTATTTATGAAACCACTCCACGAGGATCAAGTTGACATATTTCAGAAAAATCGAGGGTGGTCATTTTCGTCTTAATTTATTCAAATTTGATCTCAAATATATCGTTAACGTGAGGGCACATGAAATAAAAAATATGGCAAGTTATGCAAAATTTATTAGAAAATATGTATACGAAGTTTCCACGTCCTATATGAAAATAAATCGCTTTTTGAGAATTTGACCAGCCTTTTTCGATTCTAGCCGACTGTGCGACGTTTCCAATTTCTACTCGGGGTCATCCTCTGGGCTGCTGAACATAATTTCGTGGCGATAGGCCTTCTTATCGTAGAGTCTTTATTAAGTCTATGATCAGAAGGCAATTTCCTCGAAATGACTTTCAGCGAGAGACTAGATTGGAGTTCGAAACGTCGCACAGTGGGCTAGAATCGAAAAAAGCTGGCCAAAACCTCAAAATCGATTTTTTTGAGCTAGGAAGTTGAAACTTCGCATACACACTCTCAAATAAATTGTGCATTACTACCCAGATTATTTTGGTCCTGTGTTTTCACTTTAACAATATATGTGAGGTCAAAGTTGAGCAAATTTAGCGAAAAACGACCACCCTCGAATTTTTCTGAAAATTACCGACTTTATCCTCGTGCAGTGGGTTTTTAAATAGCTTTATCGAATAAACTGTTATACCATCTTAATTGGCACTTCTTATTCTTTCATTTGAAGGGTTTTTCAAGATTTTGTTTCATCAATAACCATAGATACATAACAAAATGGCGGAGCCTGTTTTCAACCCATTTTTTTACATAAACGTAGAAAAAAAGTAGACATTGTCACCGGCTTACACTAAGTAACTTATATCATGTCGTTCTTTGAAGCTTCTATATTGTGAATCTAAAGTCAAACCTTGCACCAATTTGCAACCCCGAATTTTAAATCGTTTTTTCGAACGCACGGACGACTCCGGTTCTGGCCGGCGGCGGCGGAGAGTACGGCGACGCGGCAAGCGGGTGGATGCAATATGGTCTCATTCACTTTTATGTGTGGATAACAGATATATTAGTGACAGAAAATAATCACCAGAAAAAAAAATTAATAAATATTGCTACGAATGACTCTCATTATGCAATCGCTGGGCACTGCAAGAGGTGCACTGAAAGGTTTCTTTCTTTGAGTGCATTCCGTGGAGAATGGACTTAAATCGCGTGCTTTAAGTGGGGAAACGGACTCTTTTACTAACTAACAAGCTCTATTTCTAGGCAAGAGCCCTCGATGATCCATGGCCTCCACTTCCTAACCTGCCATACATATTTAAAGGCCTTCTGACAACGGTCGTTTTATAGTATTGTTGTAGTGCCGAGCCCTTCGAACTTGTTTTTGGTTTGAACTCCTGCTAGCTTTAAAAGTTTCGGAAGGCATATTACTCACATCGAATAATGTATTCTTTCTAAGAAATACAGTTCATTTTAATCTATGTCTTATGCTCAATTTAAAGTATTGATTTAAACCTCTTACCTATATATCGACGTCATTATTCTTAATAAACTGCGCTGCTGACAAAATGGTTATTTTTCAGAAATATTTTACCATACAAACATAACACAAACAAAAGCAACACAATTTACACTTTTCCCAACTAACATACTGCAATTAGCACTGTCAGCAATAAAAGATTACTGTTTTTCATTCACTATCTGACGAGTTTTTATCACTTTCATTGTCTGAGCTAAAGCATAGTTTTCCTTTTTCAAAAACAGATCCATTACATTTTTCGGCAAGCTGTGTGTTTCCTCCATTTTAATTGGCGTAATTTTTGTCATTATCAGTTATGACATTAGGAGTTGTCTTCGGAATAAATCCCTATTTGTGGCCACTCGTGCCATTTTTCTAGTCAACCATTCACGGAATTTTCTCACGTCCTTATACCGTGCCTATATTGCTTCCCCTGACAGTTGTCGCAATTAAGAATGGACTCTTTTGCAATGTCAGCTCCGTGAATGAAGACATTATGTACGGTTGGTGGCATAGCAAAATTGTTTTTAAAGCGCCAGTAAGAGAGAGAGAGAATTAAATTATTTGGAGAGGAAATCTAGAATAATTGTGATGGCTTTTGAATACTCGTGCCTCTTTCATGCTTCGCCAAACGAACAGCATTTTTTACCTAAACAAGAAGGCACAAAGGTGCTCACGAGCAATAATTCATGAGACATAGGCCCTCGTCCTCACGTGCGATTATATTGCGCATGTCCTAACTGCTGTCAAAGCCGTGTTTGCAAATTAAAGTGCACTTTATATTCGACGCGAAACTTGGATCTGTGGAAATGCACGTTAAGATTCGAGTCGCAGTAAGATGCAGAACCATTTTTGGAAACTTCTTATGTAACCTCTGCTACAATTATTTCATAAAAGTGAATGAGACCATATTGCATCCACCCGCTTGCCGCGTCGCCGTACTCTCCGCCGCCGCCGGCCAGAACCGGAGTCGTCCGTGCGTTCGAAAAAACGATTTAAAATTCGGGGTTGCAAATTGGTGCAAGGTTTGACTTTAGATTCACAATATAGAAGCTTCAAAGAACGACATGATATAAGTTACTTAGTGTAAGCCGGTGACAATGTCTACTTTTTTTCTACGTTTATGTAAAAAAATGGGTTGAAAACAGGCTCCGCCATTTTGTTATGTATCTATGGTTATTGATGAAACAAAATCTTGAAAAACCCTTCAAATGAAAGAATAAGAAGTGCCAATTAAGATGGTATAACAGTTTATTCGATAAAGCTATTTAAAAACCCACTGCACGAGGATAAAGTCGGTAATTTTCAGAAAAATTCGAGGGTGGTCGTTTTTCGCTAAATTTGCTCAACTTTGACCTCACATATATTGTTAAAGTGAAAACACAGGACCAAAATAATCTGGGTAGTAATGCACAATTTATTTGAGAGTGTGTATGCGAAGTTTCAACTTCCTAGCTCAAAAAAATCGATTTTGAGGTTTTGGCCAGCTTTTTTCGATTCTAGCCCACTGTGCGTCGGCTGAAATGAAGTTACTAAACCTGTTGGAATTCAGAGAAAATTTCACCCATATAATTCGCCCGAAAAGCATAAAATATTTTAAATCTACATTTTTATACTACCTTGCGAGCTTCGCAAAAAGTGCAAATGTTATTTTTTCCTCTTCGACCTAAACGTATTCTGAATGACGTTAGGGATTTTTACCATCTCTTAATTTTAACCCTTTCGCGACTGTGCGGGGTAACTCAGTTACCCCAAATTAAGTTAATGTTGCATAATTTTTGTTATTTATTTTACCCTTTTTATATTTCTTGTATTTGAGCTCGACCACTTTGTCGTTATTTAGGTGACGAATGATTTTTTTTACATTTAAATTGTTTTTGAAAACTTAAATTTTATTCGTGGGGTAACTGAGTTACCGCGCGCATCTGTTGGCGGGAGGAAAAAATTACTTGTTTGTTATATGAGTGCAGAGAATGCAATGTTAAAGTTGAATTCAATATATTTTATTATATTATAACTTCAATAACGTCAATATTCTACGTGATGGCACCTTTTGTACTTGCTTTTTTCACAGCATATTAGTCAATGTACAGATACAATAGCAAAATATTTGAAATATTCCTGCTATTTAGCACGCATTCTATGTAAAAACCTAAATGTAGCCAGCAATGTATTTATAAATTATACAAAACAAGATATTATATCATTAAAAAAAGAGACTTGGTGTTGAGTTACTGGAAAGGCTGAAATACAACACATGATTTGTGAATTATAAATGAGGTGTAAAGACCTGAAGTACCCCACAAAGTCGTTCGTGTAAGTTTTCTAGACAAAGTCACGGGTTAAGCCAAAGACCAAACCGACAATATTTGTAGAATGCGATATTCAACCGACGATGGTTTAAAAACCTCTGCGACGTTACTTGGTTACAGCATTAACCTTTGGAATATATTTTATTATTTTATAGCCTTAAATAACACTTTATGATGACAGAGATTCAGTGAAAGGCATTGTCGGAAATATCTCATCGGAATTTTCGATCTTATTGGAAGTGGTGAAATATTCACACTCAAGTCGAGCCAAAGCGAGAAGCCATTCCCAGAATCGTCGTATATTTCAAATAAAAGTTCGAAAAATATCATTTTTTCATATTATGTTTTTATCGTTTGCTTTTATTTCACCATGCTACATCTTGATGTCGTATTTCACTCGGGATATCGTCTTTTGAAGAGCCTTTGCGGGCATGTGGAATGGAATTTTTCCGTTATTGAATGGAGCGCTAGTCAGTAACTTTGCGATCTCACGTCATTCTTATTTTAGGAACTATAAACTCAGTTTTGGACTTATAACTTCGCCATCTGCTCTTCCTGACCTTTTATTCTATAATCTCAAAGATGCCATGTGACGTTGACGAAGGTTATCACCACTGGTGGTTGCCGTCAATACCACGGGTGCGCACCAACCTCCAAAGGATACTATCTATAATATTTTATCCTAAGTCATATTGTAACTGCATCTTTAAAAAACATATGGCTTTGTGGTAAAAAAATGAAAAAAATAATTCCGCTCTTTTTGTTTGTTACAACTCAAAGTAGATGCATAAAAAAGCATTGTTTTTAGTTTTGAGTCGACAATAACTCTTGAAATGTTTTCGGATACTTTATTTTTTTGAATTGGATTGCTTATTTATTATTTATTTTTGGATAATGTCGACGCCGGATATCTCTACACCCTTGCCAAGCCTTATAAGTCGTACATGAAGAAGCTTACCTATCGGCTACAGGAATGGGCTGTGAACTGGTCTGTGTAATTGTTTTTGAGTTTTTTTCCGATTTCATATTTCAACCATTTAAAATGTGTTCTTGGGGATCACGTCACCACTGATACATAGTTAAAATAAGTAATGTAGATAAAAATGAGTATTAATTGTGTTATGTACACATAAAATGGATTGAATTATGCTGTTAATATTGCTATTTCTCAAATTATAATCGGCATTTGATGAACAAATGAAGTTCCTTTAAAAAAATTTAAGTTGTTCAAGAAATCTGTATGCAATAAATTATTTATCATCAGTATTATATTATATTATAATATTATATTTCCATCCCAATAATTTATGATTATTGGGGATCAAATAAGAATAATTGGAAATTCTTGCGTTGGTTTCCGCGGCGTTGTTCTCGATGACTGCTAATTTTCGGGTTCTCCAGCCGCCTCTGTCGTTTATGGTTGACAACAGTTTCGGGAGCCATCCTGCTTTCGTCTTCAGTTCGAAGGAAGAATAATTTTATAATCTTATTCCCCTACCCTTACCTCATGTAGCAAATTCCCTTTGCTGTAAGTTGCCTCTTCTAAATACATATAACACCATACCATTGCTTTGAATGTGGCCACCTTGGTAGCGCTCCTCCGGGTCGTGGGATGATGCCATGTAGCCTTTGAGTTCCTTTTTCGTGCTTTGCTCCCTCCCTTTGATGACTCTCCGGGGCCACCTCAGTGAGCATTACGACGCGGGAGCACCCTCTAACCGTCTCACCTTGCTTGTTCCCGCCCCGCCCCCCTCTCTCCCCGACTGCGATGCACCGCCGCCCGGGGCGGCTGCATTCCTCCGCCCCGGACGCATCATGTTGTGAACTCAGGTGTGCGACCACCCCCGGCCCTTCCTCCCCACTCCCCCTCGTCTGGGTGGGGAGCCTAATGGCCAAGAGTGCAGACTTATCCTTTGGGCCCGCTATATAAATTTGACCGGTACAATGCATATTCGTCCCTCATTTTTTTCTTCACGGATTTATGCCCCTTAATATCCTTAATACGGTGATAGGCGAAGCGGAGACGGTGTAATAAATCATGCAGAGGAGGAAGGAGAGGAGGAGGGGCGCCAACGATACAGCAATGATATGAAGGCATCGATACTTGTATCGTGTCAACTTCTTTTTAATTTCCTAGGCATTTAGATACCAGTATTATTTATTTTATATCGTTGGTACTTATGTTATCGTCACTATTAGATATTAATTAAGTATTCTGCCGAATAAGGTAGGTTCCCGTGGAGTATTTGAGACGTATTTTGGGAACCTCCCCTTCCTTCATGTACTTCAATGTTCAATGCTCAATAAGACCTACTCTGTTTAAATTTTTATATTTATTTCAATCTATTTAAAAATCCTTTTCTCTTCGATCTTCTCCCTTGTCTACCCAAAATTCTACCCTCTAACACTGCTCTCAAGATACCCTTCATACTTTCTGTCTCCTCCGTATCTTATCAAGAAGCTGCCTTTCCTCACACACCATGTCCAGCACTTCGTCGTTTCTTCTCCTTTGCCTTCCTGTCCACTGTACTTTCTCCATTCTACTCCACACTCACATCTCAAACGCCTCCAGTTTTTTCTCGTCGTCCTTCCTAAGTGTCAATTTTCCCCTAATGTAAAGCAACCTCTTCAGGTTATCGTCACAACAAATTTCTCATAAATATCGCATTCACATTGTTGTTGTTGCAGTGTGTGAAGGATGTGGCTTCTTCTAATCTGCATCAAAATAGGTAGTCTCCACAAAACAAATTATTACGCTTTGCATTGCATGATTAGTACATGAACCCTTGATAAAGGTTATTAAAGCTTGTACAGCCTGTCAAATTTAGAATTAATACCTTAATCAGAACTTTTGTGGCGTGATTTTAAATACCTTTTTTAAGATGCAAATTGATTTTTTTCTGGTTAAAAATGTGTGAGATGATTTGATGAACAGATCTGATTCTTTCCTCGGTAGAGCGATGTGATTATCGCAAGCATTGGTGTCATTTTGTCGATATCGCTCTGCTATTCATATATTGGGCACGAATATTCCAACAGTTCATCTCTATCCACATACTATCTTACCAGCCACCTAAAAAGGCGTGTGGCATGGGGAACAATTACTTTTTATGTTCAAGCAACTGGTGTGTTAACACCAGCACTCATTAAAGTCCTATATGGTTTGGGGGAAAAACGAATTCCCATATCTATCCGTTTGGCAAAATATCTCTTTTAATCTACAGCTTCTGCCGGACCTGGAAGATGATGATATCGATACTTTGGGCGAGCTATCTTATCCCTAACGGAGAAATCCTTTCGGATACTATTTTTTTTTCTTTTTCTACCTTGGATGCTCTTAACATATTCTCCCGCTCTCTTAACCACCTCAGCTTGAGAGCGCTTCAGTGTTCATTTCCCTTTATTTTCCCCGACCCTTCCCTACAGGGTGTCTCCGCCGCCCTCTACATCAGGTGTATTGGAAGGGAAGGGAAGACTTCACGTCTGGGAAAACAAACAACCGGGATGAGCGATGGCCTACCACTCCACGAGATGTGCAAGTGGGATATTTATTATGAACCACCTTCTTCTGCCGCGTGTGAAGGCAACCCCATCTTGTGGTTGGTCCTCCTGTTTCCAACCCGGTTACCGAGTATCCTTTTTAACAGTCAACTGCTGCATAATGGCCTGCAAGCCTTCTTAAGGGTGTATGGCAGCCAAATGTCATTTGGGCTCGCTATCTTATCCCCAGCGGAGAAATGCTTTCGGATACTATTTTTTGTCTACTTTGGATGCTCTTAGCATATTCTCCCACTCTCTTAACCACCTCAGCTTGAGATCGCTTCGCCGCGACTCCCATACTGGAAGTAATGGCAGCGATTAAGCAATGATTGAATTTGATTAATTTTAATGTCTCTTTTACTTTTATTTCGCGAAATATTAAAAAAAATTGTACCTTTTTAATTTCAAAAGAATATCTTAAAAATTAAAAGTCTGCCACACCATTGAGAATTATTTTGTACTGATTTTTTACCAACCTTTTCTATAGGAGAAGGGAAGCAAAAACACTCGTTTTCATCCAGAAAAATATCGATGCCCCAAAAAGAGCATCTCAAATCTCGCAGCAAAGGCTCTGGGAAAGCAATTATTCGGCTATTCCTAAACTACTCATTAAATAATTAGATCCGACTTTACTAGCCTCAGTAGCTGTAATTGGTGATCCACAATTTTCTTATCTTATGTGCACTCTCCCATTCTTCTCTACACCTCTTGATTTATTGCTGTATCTTGTAGTACATAATTATTTGTGATATTATGCCCCGAAATTTTTATTAAATATTTACCGTTGAAATCCAATAAAAAAGAGAGATGGAAATTTTCCCCGAAATTTTGTGTTGTGGAAAATTTTGAAATTTATGGGAAAATTGGCGTCTATATTTTTCATTAAAGCAGGATGTCATTCCACTGCATTTCGCCTTTCTCGGTTACTTTTACTTTTCAAGTACTTTTTCATTATTTAAAATCTTCTATGACTGTATGTTAGCCGTCAAAACAAAAAAAAACTGAAACTTCTCATCACATGTAACATCTCATACCCAAGTAACATCACCTAATGATATTCAGGTTAAGAAACTAATATTATAATATAGGAGTTATACAAAATAAAACAAAAAGAGCAAATGTAAATCCATAAAACTCCTTTACCATTCTTAAATATTTCCATTTTGCTGACAAGGGCGGGAAAAGATTTGCTTCAAGTGTTTCGAGTCAAGTATTTCAAAATCTGTTTTTGATCTATACTATTTGTCACAATGTTTCCGCAATTTAATAATTAACAAGGGCTGAATAGGTGAGAATTATTGTTCAAACTAAGCCTTAAGTGGGTGTGAGGCTCAAAATTTTCACCGTTTTGAACCATTGTCGGTCCAGGCTCTCGAGAAGAGCGGGAGAAAATGTCAAAGAGCCAGAAAACGCGTTGAAAAAAATCAAGCGGTAGATTCCGACCGTAAAACAGAATAAACTGCGATGTTTGCATACTCTCCGGATGTGTTCGCGTGCCATATGTCGTTCGGGGCCTCTCGTCGTGGCGACGCGTGCTTTTCGCGTGCGTGCGGCATTTGATTTGAAGCCTATTTGACCACATCTGTGTTCTCGAGCGAGGATTCTTGGTCGCCACTCGTGCAAACAGATGTAACTGCCCTCTCCATACGGAGATCCGTGCCCAGCCATGCATCCTTTCGGCCTCGGATATAACACTCGAATAAAGTATGCAAAAATACAACACATGGTGTTCAAAAACCTTCCCCATCTTGCCATTTTCACGTCAAGTTAAAATGAGCCGTCCCTCACTCTGAGGGTGTCCGTAGAGCAGCTTGGCTGGTGGTGTAATCCTCCGCTATAGTACCGGGCATGACACCGGTCAATAGGGACCTATGATGTTTGAGGGAAAATGGGCCCAAGATATGAAAAGCTGTGATGTCCCACGAGAACTGCGTATTTTTGTTTTGGTGAGGCTCTCGTCGAGTGTTCGACGCTGAAAGAACTGCTCCATAGAGACGGACCCTCGGGATCTCCTACATCTACATGCTACCCCGCAGGCCGCCTAAAAGGCGTGTGGCAGGGGGTGTCAGGACACCAGCCGTTTACAGCTAAAAATAATGAAGTGCTCTAACGAAGTTAAGACTAGCGTTTATTAAAGTCCTTCATGGTTCGGGGGAAAACGTTCTCTCCATTCATTCCTCCAATAGCTTTTGACTATTTTTCTATTTTACTGAGGGGGTCTATAATCTATTAAATCTACATCTACATGCTATCCCGCAAGACGCCTAAAAAGGCGCGTGGCAGGGGGTATAAGGACACCAGCCGTTTATAGATAAAAATTAAATGGTCTAACAAAATTACGACTAGCATTTAATGAAGTCCTTTTTGTTTTGGGGGGAAAAAAGAGTCCTCATATCAATCTATCCGTTCGGCAAAATATCTCTCTTAATTTATCGCTTCTATCGGACCTGGAAATATAGTGTGGCTCTAATATTATGTTCCCTGTGTCGCTTTTAAAGATATCTATTCTCAATTGTTCAAGCAATCTAAGCCTAGCGCGCAGCCTAAAGCCTTCCTGAGAACCACCGCTGCCTCCACAGCCAAGGAAATAACGTACCCAACTTCCCACCTTCTTTTATCTATCGAGTCTGGTTGCTTTCATTGAGTCGGTCAGAATTTGGGGGGAATTCATGAAAGACCGTTCCTTTTCTTAATAGGTTATATTTTACTTTCAATCGGTTTTTCGTTCTACCTTTTAAACGCCGCCGCACTCCTGCCATTAGTTCTAATGCCTGAATCATACGATCATATTTTTTATCCCTTTGGAGGGAGAGCTCCAACGATGGAGAAAAATGATCAATTTTCCGATAGCTCGAGGGATGGGATTTCCATCCCTTTTGTCATCACTTGGCACGTCTGTTTTTCGTCTTTTGCGCCGTCCTTTGGCCCATCGGAACGCACATTACCACGCCATGCTTGGCTCTTAATTGAATGACAGTTGTGTATACGGAAAGCGATGGAGTAAGCGATGAATGAAGGGTCGGTGAGAGTGACAGTGTGATTCGGAAAATGATTAGTCGAGCGATCATTTCTTTGGTCCCTGAAAATGTTTTGCTGAGCTATCTCTCAGAGGGATGGAAAAATGATGGTGTGATTCAGGAATAAGGAACATTATAAGAGCAAGAACAAAACGTTTAAAATGGAAACTGGAGTTAAAACACATTGGAAGTTCCTAAATATAATATAAGAGCTTGTTGTGATTTCATAAAGCATTGCTGCATTTGTAAGATCTTAGAATTTCCTGGCGTATCGAGTGCAGATAAGATTCGCGGGCTTATCCACCGGGTTTTCCTGCATGTCTCCCGACGTTTCGATGAACGACTGGCTCTTCATCCTCAGAGGATCTTCTGAATGTATTCAGAAGTCAAAAGTCATCGAGAAGATCAAACGTTGGGAGACAAAACCAATGATTAAGGCTTACTACTGAGATAAATTTTGGTCTGGGGGGCTATTAGAAGGTGCTGATTATTTACCATGCATCTTTGTATGGAGCTAGACGAATTCGTTTATGACAGCTGTAAATATCGCTTTCGATTGAGATTAATCTCCATTTTTTAATCTGTCCTTTGCTTATCGAGTGATTTAAGTTGAACGAGCTAATTTTTTAACGCTTTTTTTCTCTTTCGGAGTTTAAGTGGCATGGGAGTGCCTCATTCTATCGATTCATTAATTATCATTATGGCTTAATTAATTTCGATAAATTATCATGGCTGGATGTAGCATTCTCGAGCCACTGCTTTCTCTCACTCTCCCCAAGATATCTCATGAAATATCTTACAATTGGGTGTAAGTCATCATGAATTCTGTTTTGATTATCAATTTAAAGGCAAATGGAGAATATTTCGTTCATTAAATTCTAATTTGCGAATTTTGGTCAGAGTTACTGAGCTTAACATGAGCTATGGCACGCATAAAAATAATCCTCCTAGCAAATTCCCTAAGGTCGCTATACACGTTGAATGATCATGAGAATGGTCATGCTGAATGATCATGCGAATGAAAAAATTCGCCGTGTTTAACGGAAAAATTCGCGAATGAACCGTCATGCACATGATCATTCGGTCAAAATGAGAACATGTTCTATTTTGCTCGCATGGTCCTGTGAGTGATCACGTGATCATTCAGCATGATCATTCGCAGAGTCATTCACCGTGTATAGTGGCCTTTGTAAGTTATATATATAGTGGCATATTATCATTTTTATAATTTCCGCTCCGGTAGTCAAGGTTATTCTCAAGGTTATTAGCTTATGTTTGTACAAGATTGCTAATTACGTGTTTCCCTTGCTAATACCCATAGGCGGATTCAGGGGGGCAGAGGGGAACGTGCCCCTCCTCCAGAAGCTTAAAAAATGGACTAGATTTATCATTACGTTCGTTTTATTTCGTGTATTACGAAGCCTTAATCACTTAATTCAATATTAATAACTTTCATATCAAAATAATGTATCATAAAGTAATAGTTATTAATATAAGGAGTAGTTAATACAGTATAAAATTTTATACAGTAATGGTTGTATCTTCTTTTTAATCTCAAATATGAGAAGACCTGTCAGACCCTTGTGCCCCCCCAGAAAAAATCCTGGATCCGTCCCTGTTAATACCCAAAGCATTCAATGTAATAAAATGATTCAATCGGAGGGGAATTTTTCCATACTGAAATAAATACTTGCAATTTGCTACGACTATAAAATTTATTAGGTGCTAGCAATCGATGAAATACTTGCATTGAGATGAGGTGGTGTAAATAGCTAGGATATATTTATAAAATACAAAAATAAATTTCATAACCGAGAAAAATTGCAAATGATTATTCCAACATTAACTCTAAGTTGTAATTACATTGGTATATTAGGTCGTTACTCATGGCAGCAACGGATTATGTATGAAGACAAGAAAATAGTTTTAGCTCACCAGGGGGTCTATTCTCTAACTCGAAGCGCGGTAGCTTTCTGGTGGAAAGATGCTTAATTAAGCTACTTGCTCCCACTTGTATTCTCTAACGCTGAAGCTCCGGCGAAGGGAGCTTGCAGAAGCTACCGGTAGCTTATTAGGCTCCAACCCTTATTCTCTATGGGATTTGAAGCTACTTCCGTAGCTTCAAACTAGCTACCACGGTAGCTTCGCGAAGCGCGCCCTCGAACCCCGCGCTTCAGCTAGCTACCATCAAAATACATAGGTAATTCCCATAGGGCCATGGGAATTCCCATAAATACTCTACAAACTCTATGGGAATTCCTATGAACCGCCGTGAACCAAGTGGCGCGTGTCGCTAATCTTTTGTTCTATCCCATCAGTCTTTCTTGACACGGCTAGCGATTGAGTGGTAAACAAGAAAAGTGTTGACTATTTTTGTTGTTTTGCGTAATTATTTTCTTTAATGAGGTCGGGAATGCTGCGTAAATTATTTGAAGCCTTCAATTATTGTAATCTTAACAAAGTAGTGGGCATGAGTGACAAATTTCGTGACTAAACATATATGTTTCGGAGTGAACTATCGATCGCGTTAACTAGTTGATTTCATTATTTGGAGAAGAAAAATGTTGCTTTCAATCATTTTATATCACGTGAAATCTTATTTTGCATGAAGTCATTACTAGTGAGAAGAAAAACCCCGAAAATAGTGATTATTATTGATGTTGCGAGAGACTGTTGTAGTGACGGTACAAATTGATGCGTTGAAATCATTACCAATGCCAATGTATCCACTGCACAGAGATGGATGTCTTATTTTTGCAAGTGTTTATACATTTATGATTAACTTTACCGTGCATTATTAGCAACGATCTTTGTTGTGAAGTGATTGTGTGAAGAGAGTTTAGTGTTACATAGATGCAGACCGTAGAGAGGTGGATATATTATTGTGTTATAATGCAATGTAAGGTGTTTCATGATAGTTATTAATAACTTTTTTGCTCTTCCAATGAATAAATGTGTTCATGATATCATTCTGCTTTCATTTGTGTGTCTTTGGCCGTATATACGCATTTAATTTCAGTGCCGGTAGTTAAGTTGGTGTATTTGTTTTGAATTTTGAGAAAGTGTAGCCATGGATATTCCAGAAGCCCACGGAGGAAGTCATCACAAAAACAATAATATAATATGACTTTAATATTGGGAGAAGGAACTACGTTTAATAGGTTGTTTTTTTTCATAATGATGGTCAAGTTCTAATGAATCGCCCTCGCTTGCAATAGTGCAAGCTTGGCGGTTGGCATATAATACTTATTCATAAAACCATTTAAATATTAATTTAGCCGTCGTGAGAACGGCACGGCAGTAAAGTTTTGTGTAAATATCGTTTGAAGCATATTGTGAGCCTAAAATGATTGCTTAGGCCAATCTGAGTGAAATGACGTAACTTTCAAACATAATTTTCTCCACCTTCCCATTAACTTTGTTGAAGATATTCCCGAAATAATATACACTTATCGTATGCACATGTTATTGCGATATTCTCTCGCAGTGCAAGAAGGAACAATCTCTGCACAGAAACAGTTGGTCATCAAAATTTTTGCATCAAACAGGCAAAAGCATAAGGAGCGCTGAGTGTAAAGTTCTCGGGAATTAGAACGACAATGTGATAGCATTGGTTTAATGTGTTGGTAGTTTACTAACATTTTGTCTTCATTATATTTACATGGCCTACATGATTATCAATCGTGACATAAAGTGCTGCATCGATCGAAACTATTGAATTGATATAAAAGCCGCTTAGCCAAATATAATTATTTCTACGTATTTCTATTATTATTCGTATTTATATTATTATGAAAGCTGAAGGCACTCAGCATTTCGTAATTTACAAAGCACATTCATTTCAACTAGAAGAAAAAGTCAGTCGAGAACGACTACATTATGATTTTCCCGCAGGTTACGAAATGAAACGAGCGATTTCATTGGTTCTAAGAGTAAAAACTGAGTTCGCACGAAATATTTCTCATACCCCATATCCGGTCTGAGAAAGCTACCAGAAATTCTCGGTCTGAGAAAGCTACTCCCTGTTAGAGAATAAGGTTGGTAGCCAATTCTGGTAGCTAGTTCGAAGCTACCACGACGGGAGCTTCGAGTTAGAGAATAGACCCCCTGGCGTCATCCTTGTAGACGCTTCCCTTATTGTGAGACGAGTTCTGCCATGCCACAATGAAAAGCTCAGGAGACATGGATGAGCACATTTTTTTCAACGTGAAACCCCTTTCAAAATGACCGCTAGCGCCGGGACGTATGGAGACGGAGCGGTGAAAAAAAGGGTGGTGACAGAGGACATGGGACAGACATCGAGGAAGAATGGGCAATAGTGCCCGAGTCCCTGGGGATGTTATTGACGGATCGAAGCACGGGTGAAACGGGGGCGTCTCTCTGAACGGGCGCGGATGGGATCAAAACGGTGCCAGGACAGAAAGGAGTGCTCGAGTCGGAGGGAGTACCATACCTCGAAAAAACCCGTTGGATTTTTAAGGATATCAAATTGCGCGCGCCCTATACCCGCTTTGCCGTGTAACCCGAGCAGGACTTGCCCCTTAGCTGGTCTCCTTAGGGTGAAACCTGTCCAGCGCGGGACATCCCAAGACACTTCCATGCTTTTCCCCCTCCCCATGCACGAGCATCCACCCTGTCAGAGCTCATCCCATCTTTCACCTCAGCCCTCCCACTCCAATAAGCCTTTACTCTCCCGTCGAGACCACTCACAGGTCGGTAACTCCGATTTCTGAGCAAAAGAGCATTGTCACCGTCGTAAAGTGAAAAATACTGGGATATAAAATGTTCTCCAAGGCTAATTTGAGGGGCGATAGAAATTTCTAAGCTGGCTATAAATTTTAATCGGGATGATGGATATAATTTAAGCCATGTGTGGAAGAGATCATTCTCCAACCGGTATCCAAATGATTTACCTAGACTAGATATCGCGCTTCGTATAGTACGGAATAAACTTCAACAGCAGTATCATTCGAAGTGAGATAGAAACTGGCAAAATCTAAATAACTTTCTCAGCTGACTTCAATGCTTTCGCCAATAGCCTGTCGGGAAATAAAAGTAACGGCGAACTATTCCAGTAATTTTCATTTTTTATGGAAAACCTTTTTCGAATCCGTCTAGGTATTTTGGTTTGTTTATTTTGGAAGAAAAAGCTTCATATGTTTTATCTCGATGGCACATATCTTTTAATTGTAGTAAAAATATCCTATTCCTCAATAAGGAACGCAGGTAAATCCTGAGTAAATTTTGCTAGTGGTGTTATTTTGGAGAGTACAGGTTATGATTCTCATGAAAATTATCTTTCCTGAAACCTCTTTCCATTTGTTTTATTTCATTTTAGCGAGGATAAGGACTTATCGTTCGGCATTTTGGCTAGTTTCCTGAGGAATTTTCCGTATTAGTTCTGTGTCACTGCTGATAAATCGACATCGTGATGGATGTTCATTCGTGTGCAATCTAAAAGACGGATAGATTTTTCGTAGGGTACGAGTGTTGACTTTGTGCGTTCTTGCCGTAATTCAGCGGGTCGTATCACTAGAATTTATCCATGCTCGAGTTTACTGGTGCGTATTTGCGTCAGCACGCTCTAGATTGCGAGGACTCACCGCGGACAGGAGGAATTTATCGGGTTTTTTTCAATTACTTATCATACACATTTACGCATAGCGGAAATTAATAGCAGTGAATGGATAGCAGATATGTAATGAACGTCCGACAACTGAATGACAAATGACTAAAGGGTTGATTAAATTCATCGCGGCCTTCTGCTTTTTCCAAAGAAAATATTGAAGTATTTGGATTTGAATAAATTTGATTTATGCGTTGGTTTCATTCCAAAACCGATAATGTAGTAAGTTCACTTCGTTTACCGATGGTACTTGTCTTTAAAGCAAATTCTTATCCCTGAATATTCAGGATATTTTATTTCTTAATATTTTCAATCCCTAATAACTTATTATTTAGCATAATGGTAAAATTCACAAGTTATTAATATTTTTCGCTTTATCTTTGAGAGCATTTACAATGTGTTAAAAAATCGAGCCAAGAAATATTTGTGACCACGTAATAGTTTAAAATCTGTCCACCTAACAATTTGTGTACTATTTTCACGTCATTATAACTGATCAGATAGGTTTTTTCTGTGGTATTGTGAATAATATCATATTAAAACGAGCCACTGAACGTCTGAGCATCTAAAGGAATTGAGTTAGGATAAATGCAAATGAAATTCAATACTGATTGAAAATAATACTAGCAAGTGCAGCAGTTGCCAGTTTCTTTTATTGTTTATTCTTGCTCAGCGTTTGGTCTTCTACCTGCATTCCGTCTGTATTAACTTCTCCTCATGTTTAAATTTATTCGTATTGTTTATCGTTTGCTGCCTAGAAAATCTATAATGCTAAGTTTATTTACTTTGCTGTGAAGGATATTTAGTATTCAATTTAAACTAAGTGAAATTAAAAAGTAAAGTTTAGCCATGATGTTGCCTTTAAAACAGTACAGTAATTCCGTGCTTAAAATACGCATGGTATTGAATTTAAATATTAATTTGAGGATTACAGCTAGATTTGATAATATAAGTCGCAACATTTTTGAAAAGTTACTTTCTTGCAGGTTTATCTCAATGTTATTTTTACGGATTATTATGCGACAGCTGATCCAAAGATACTCGTTACGTTATCCATTCCATGGTATTTTCATGGGTATTGCTGTCTGAAATACGCAATTTTTTACCTCCCTTTGCATTGGAAAATCGGTATCAGTTGATCCCTGGGGCTAGAATTATTTTCATTGAATGGCGTTGAGTTAAGCATCCATTGAAATTCGACTGCCTTATGTTCTCGACTTATTTGGTTCATTGATGAATGGTCTCCGCGTCTGAATGCCAATTTGGATCTCTCTTGAATTGCTACAAATTTCATATCTCTTTTTCGTCTTTCTCTCCCCCATTACGTTCTCATCCTTCATGCTCGCACGGTAATCATTTCGCACCTCGTTCATTTCTCGATGTTCCTCCGACGATTACCGCCCAATTATTAGGTGCAAATTTGATGTGCCCACACCGTGGAATTGCATTCTCATTTGATCCCCTGCCGAATTCACTTGCGAATTCACCCACTTCCCAACGTTTTTTTTACGTTTCAATCTCCATCGCCGTGCATTCTGTCTGATAGCCTCCCTACCACATTCCACGGTTACACACGGTGGTCATTTGGTCGCCCATTTATTTCGCGCCGTTCCACCATCCTCTAACTCCTTTCCATCATTAGGGAGGCTTTTGTCTCGCCTTTTTGCGCCCCCGAACCCACTATTATGTGTGGACTCTCGATGGTCAGTCTGTAGGGGAGGAAGAGAAAGAAGGTTTGAGCTGGACTCGTCCGCTTCGGGCTCTCTTATCACCAGAATATCTCTCCTCAATGCTTCCACCCGACTCTCCGCCCGTCGCCAACCCTGCGAGGAAGACGCATTCCTTACACAGGAGCGGCCTTAATTAGGCCCAGACCTCGGTTTTCGACGCCGAGGGGGCCATGAGTTCGAGTTCTCCGACACTTTTCTTTGCGATTTCTTTGCCAATCCGACGACCAGCCCACCCCCTTCGGTCTTCGCCGAGGAGTCTCCCCAAAACGCTTCCCCACGGCGCATTGGGTGCGAGGGGCGGTAATAAATCGGTACGAAATGTTTTGGCGTAGCATTAAATTGCTGTGATATTCTCCAGGCGGAGTGGTGTCCCATTGCGCCTTAACGTCTCTGTCTCAAAGTGACAGCTAATTTAGAGGCAAATGACTCTGGAACATAATATCGGTTTCGGGCCCCGATATCGGTTCGAGATCGGGGGGGCAGGAAAAATTATTCCATTCGGTTTCGGTCGTGAGGATGGCTTTGTGGACGCGCCCCCGAAGATTGGATGTCACTGTCAGGAAGGGGTAGCGCACATTAATATACCCTCTTTGAGCGTCACATTAACATGTAAATTAGAGATGGGGGCATTCCATCAAGGCTAGAATTGAATATTCCGGTTATTACGTGCGTTTTAAATGGTAAACCTATTCAAATTAGACGAAAACCGTTCCTTGATTTATTTCACGGGCGTGTGCTTGGCTTGGTTGAAATAAATCGTTTTCGTTTGACGCTTTTGCCCTTTGCGTTTCTGATTGTCGTCTCAAGAAAAAATGAATAAAAATATGTTGTGTATTTGTTCGTTCAGTTTATAAAAATAATATTCATCTACTCGCTCTGTGAATATTTTTTTCTTTATCTGCCCATTAAATATTTCATCTCATCTCATAAATGTATGCATAGAGCCGATGATTCGTGAAAAGTACTTATTCTTTTATGGTTTTTATTCGCTATTATTTGGCATTCGTAGAGCCATCTGGTGTATTTATTTTTTTATGATTGGGGTTTGGATTATATTAAATGCTTGGAGACGTTGCTCAAATTGAGCATGAGGAAATATTTGATTCTCTTCGACGAAGGTCTCAAAATGCTATAAATTTTCCCGACGAGAAATCTACAATGCAAGTGAAATGTTATTGGTCTCCGATTCTCTTCTGGCGTATCTTAATAGCTATGGGTTAACCTGTTCGTAACCGCAGAGTTCAAATTAAAACGTCTATACATATTTCAAAAAAGAATCGATGTAGCGGTTCTCAAAAAATATTTATGTAGCAATACGTTAAATTTAGTCCCCATATCCTTAGTCAGGAGTTTTCAATATGTTCTTTTAATTTTCTCTACCCTTCAAATATCATCCATCTCCCAATGTCATGATATAAAATCCCAAATAAATTATCTCCCCTTTGGAATTCAAATTTCGAATTTTCTTCGCACAACTGTCAGTTCTTGGGTGTTCTTTGCATCGGATTTGTTCCTCTGCATTAATTGACCATACAGTAATTGAAGTTACGTCTTTTGTGCTGATTAATTATTATCCTCTCAAGCTGGTTCATACACCTTACAAACCTAATTGCGGTGATTAAATTAACGCCTAAATCTAGTTTACCTTGAATAACTGGTGAAATTGAATTAAAATTCTACTTCGAAGAGAATTTTGAAAGCAGGACAGATTGTAGATCATCATTCGCATGTATTTTCTCATAGCCGTTAAATAATCCATCTCATATCAGATTGTAATTTCTTTTCCTAAGTATTGCATGTAAATCGATCATAGCTATTCATGGTAAAAATATGAATGGTAACGCTATTGATAGTATGTATGTGATTCCTTTATGGGGTATTAAAATATTTTTGAAGTATGAAACTTGGCATTATGATCAATATACTGATGGCATCATCAAAGGACATATTAATCATTATAGAAAATATCCTGCGATATAATTATTTCCCGCAGAACTCTAATGAATGTCAATTTCTTTTATAATAGGTTCTGCCCAAGAATCACATTTTCTGATATGTTATATTATATGGAAATAAATTAGTGGCAAAAATTATTTTAAATGTGGTATAACGACGTCAATGGATTCGAGTAACTCAGGGCCTTTGAAATAGACTAGGGCTGAATTTGCACCAATCGATTACGGAAATATCTCGAAGTGCTGGCAGCTGTGAAAACTTTCGTACTAGGGTGTAATTTCTCATTTCGTGTCCATTGTTTTTTTCTTTCCCAGAATTGCGTTACTATAAAAATCCAAGGAAGCTATTTACACTCGCCTGAGCCTTCGTATTTTTAAGTCCTCCTTTGAATATTTCCGTATTTTTTTTCAAGCGGAGCAAAGCGTCCTCCTTCATTATGGGATCAATATTAGCCTGCTCTCAACGAAAGGCGCTCGTGTGACCACGGTTTAACGTCCCATCCGAAGGACGGAGTGTTGCGCTTGAAATGTCTTCCATGCATTTTTCAAGCAGGGATCGGGCAGTCTCCGAAAATTCTCTGCCTTCACCGGGATTTGAACCCGAACTCACCGTGTGGAAAGCCAACATTCTCGCCACCAAACTATTCCAATCCACTTCAAGTTCACTTAGAAACAGATGAGAGCTGAAGTTGCGCCAATCTATAACAGAAATCTCTTGAAGTGAAACCTAGCACCTGTGAAAGCTTCTTATTTTGTGTCCATTATTTTTTTCTCCTCGAGAATTTCGTCGCTCTACAATCGCAGGTGGCTAGTTACACTCTCCTGGGTCTTAAAATTCTTAAGTTCTCCTTTGAATATTCCTGTATTTTTTCCCAACGGAGCAAAGCGTCCTTCTTCGTTTCGGGCTCACGAGGTGTGTATTTATGCGGAGGCAAGGACGTGGGTAGCTAATCGTCCCGGGGAACGGAATAACTTAAGCAGCAGCAGCACACTAGAAGTTACAGGTACGAATCCTCCCTCTTCCACCTCTCCTTATCGTCTCCAGCCTCTATCCTTTTCCCCCTCCGTATTTCTCTTCACGTAAAAAAATTCTGATCCGCACCATCCCCCGACCCGCTTTCCTTATTTAACTTACAAAATCACATTCCCATAACCATGGCTTTCCGAGGCTTACACCTGCATGGTCTCTCCCATCTATGGAGCGTGTGGAGTCGTCTAAAAGCTTTTTTTTTTATACTTTATACATGGTTTCGAGACCGTTAATTTGAAATACCATTTCCCGCATTCTCGATCTCAGCATGATCCCTTTATGGTCCAGGGCTCTATAAGGCCTTCTGTACTTTGAATGCCATATTTTTTTGATTTTTTTGTTAGCTTTTGCTTAGAATTAAGGGAGTTGGGGGATGATTTTTTGAGATATGGGTGTCGTTAAGGCTGTAGACCAATTTTAACATTAATTTTGACTTACCGTGCTGGCGTTTGCACTGTGGATGTGTACCCCAGTCTGGCCATTTTCAATAGTTGCGTGTTAATTCTTAACAACCAACCTTTGGTGCGAGGAATAGGTGTTTGATATCATTTTAAAGAGGGAATTTTACCCTAATCTTTTTCATTTCTTTGTTGAGAGGTTAGTATCCCTTTGTTGAAAAATGGCAAACTACGATTTTTCAAAAGATGGATGGCGAAATTTATTACGTCCATAGCACGGAAAATGTTAAAAAAATTATGCAAAGCTCATACTTCAGTGAAAATGGTGAACGTAAGGTTAATTTTAGTATGGATGGTGTAATTAACGGAATTATTTGCTTTGAAGTGAATATAATTTAAACCAATTATTCGTGTCAAAATGAGAATACTCAAATTAAATTTGTCTTAGGAGAGTAAGCGAGTGGCACACATGATAAGTAGTTTTGTTGGTCGCAATATTTGAATGCTATTCGAAATCGATACTTGAAAAAAAAAGATTTCTTTGATGTCCATGGTCCATTCTCAACTTCTGAAGCAAAAGCAATGCTTAAAGTACCCCAAAGCAATAATTTGTTAATTTCCATGTAACAATATTTCTCTTTAGAGAAAGCTTTAAAATTATATAAATATAAACAGTATAATTGTTTTCTACATAGTCAATTTTAGGAGTTTCTGCATTACAACTTATGCGTTATTCTTCTGTGTAAAATGCTTTATACATAGGCGGATTTAATGGGGGGGTACGGGGGCACGTGCCACCTCCATACGCTTAAAAATAGTCGAGATATATAGTTCACATATTAATCAAATTTATGTTTTAATATAAAAGTTATAAATATTTACGTATTTATGACTTTGATATTAAAATTAAGAGTATACTTCATAGAGTTATTGTTGCATGAAGGTTTGAATCCCAAATGTTTGAAGACCATTTGCCTGTAAGACCCTCGTGCCCCACCCCCCAGGAAAAGAACCTGGATCCGCCCTAGGGTGTATGTACTCCTATGTTTTTCCTCGAAATACAATTCACCTATATGTGAGGGTACAAATTGGTATAACAAAAAACTTAGCAAGCTTACATTCATCCCTGCTGTAGTAACATTGTAATGCCTATTAAAACGGGAAAAGTAATTCACCAATTTTTGAGTGGCCTTATAATTTTAAAAGGTTCTCCTGTTAGTTTAAAAAAAAAAATTTCCATTGACACAGCTTTCTAAAATAATATTCTCCAATTACTGTATTAGAATTTTTCAATGATGTATAACCACCTACCACCTATTTCACCAGTCAATGAGCTCGCTCTTTACACTGGCACATAGTGGAAGCTATTTATACTGGCATATACAGGCACCGCCGAGTAATGTCATGGACATGTGTTCATTATCGTGTTTCCTTTCAGAACTTTTTCAAGTGAGCAAAATTATGATTTAGTAATTACATCCGTGCACTTGTTGTTTACACTATTTAACATCCTCGTGTACTTATCGAAGAATCTCAAACCTGTCACCCTGTGTACAAATAATGGAGAGTTTCATTTCACAAACACTCTGAAAGCTCGAGTGATAAAAAATTGCACGCAATTTCCTTCCGTAAAAAGGAGGCCATTTCATCCCCAACGTTTTAATTAAAAAATTTCCGTCTTGATGAATCGATTTGATTTGGGCGAGTGAAATGGAATGGGTACGATGGCGGCGTCAAACATGCCGAAAGGACTGCATGCGGGGAGATGGGGAGGGGGTAAGTCGGTCTCCGACGCTCATATTAGCCCCCACACCACTGCGCAACCCCTTCCACGCCTCCTATGGACCACACCAAATCCGGTAATCCTCCCTTTCCAGAGACGTCCATTCCATCGTCTCCATCTTCCATCTCTTTCGTATGGTGAGGGAGAGAAGAGGGTTTATTGGTGATGATGATGATGATGATGATGATAATAATAATAATATTTATTGGTTCTGGGTACCATACTCCTAAGAGCACCAATTTAACAATACTAGTGTATTTAAGTTTTAACATTCTACAGAACAAATATCTTATTAAATTGTTTGTGAAAAAAATACAAGAAAGGAATTAAAAATTAAATATAAACATACAATCAGAATATGTACGAGTAATGTACAGTAAACCTAAGGGAAAAAAAAGTGATAACAAAATGACATAATTCTTCTCTTTGTGAACAAACCAAAAACAGAAACTTTACTGGATTACTGAAGAAGGAAAACATTACAACACCTCTGTAAATCAGTACAAATAAAGAAATTTTATTGAATAATAAACTAATAACAAGGCAAGAAAAAACGCCGCTGATTCTTTTGTGTATAATCTGAGACAAATAACAAATACTGAACAGCAGCTTCACAAAATCATTTTTTGTGCATACTGAACTACTGAATTATGTTTTTAAGTAGAAGGGAAGAATAAACTTTTATCTTGAATGTTTGCGTAATGAAAGTATTCTTCAGGTTAATATGGAGGGAATTCCATCATTTCGTAGATTTGACTAGGAAAGAGTGATGACACTGGATGGGTGGGGCAATATAGGTCAGATGGTGCACTTCTTGTATTCATACTTCGGGACTGTGGTTGGTGCATAAACATATTTATTAAGTATTTTCGTTCTGAAGCGGAGAATAAAGAGAACAGAAAGACACTGAGCGAATACTTACGTCTAGTCTGTCCTTGACAGATAACCAAGATAGTTTTTCCCTATAAAAGGATAAATGTGTAATTGACAGCATGAATGAGAGTAGATTCTCCTTATTGTAAATTGAACCGGGAAGTCATAAACGGTAGGGTTCCTAGAAAACAGTAAAATGCAAAACGTCATTGATATACTCGGATTAAAAGGGGGAATTCTTTGATAGAAATATTTCTGGTCTTATATTTTTCTATTATCTCCTCATGGTGGACTGAACCGGGAGATCTTATGAGGAAGAATTGGTAGGGTGGGGAAAAACGCAAAACGTTCCATGCAAATCTTATTGAACCAATAGCATTCTTTGATAGTAATATTTTGAATCTTTTAATTTGTTACATTTATGAGCCGATTTGAGAGCGATTTTCGAGTAACTAACGCAATTGGACTTGAATGAAAAAAAATTATCGTGACAATAAACGATATAGTATTTTTTCGAGTGATTTTTTTATGTGTATCGCGATTTTAAGATGAAACGAACTTTTTGTTTGTTTTTTGACAAAAAATTATCTTTGCACTATATTTGTTATCACAACTGTTTTTTATACCAGCTTATTGGTATTACGAAATTAAGTATTCGTAGAAATTACTCTTCCAAAGCAAAATTGTTGTTATTTAAAAAAAATACTTTATAGAATTTTAAGTAATAAATGAACTATTAGCTATTTTTACTCTCATTGTTCTCTTGAATGTTATACTTTACTTAGGAACGAAATGCTTGATTTTTCTCCCGCTGGAACCTCTTCTCTCTTTCATACGTAGAAATTAGTCATTTCATTGACGGAATCTGAGTTGTTTTTTTCGTAGGTATTAAATACCATCCTTCTCATCTTCGCGAAGCATAATTTCTTTTTGAAAACTTTAATTCTCCAATTAATAATACTAGTGACCTGGGGACTAGAATGCCGAGAAAATGAATTCCCTTAACTTTGGTGAAAAAGCAGCAATATCCTTAAAGATTGAAATAAAAACCGTGGTATAACCCTAATTAGCGAAACAGGTGGGCTACGGTTACGCTTCTGCGCTAGCAACCCCACTAATTGTTACCTGAAGCGGTAGAGTTTCATGTAGGAGTGGAATTACAAGTAAAAATGTTCGAAAAGTTGAAAATCTCTGTGAAAAACTGCTGAAATGAAAACTGAATCACAACAAATATTTAAACGGGATAGTCTGTTGAGGCAACCAGTCGAGTTGCATACAGATGGTTCGAGTAAAAGTTCATGGTAAATACTCAAATCATCTCATTGAAACTCATTGAAATAATATATTCTATTCATCTTCTCCGTAATCACTCATCAATTCTGGTATGAAAATCTCTCTCTGATAAGCCCTCTCTCCCTATCCTCCTTCCTCCACAATGAATGTTGCATCTAGTTGCCAAAATAGAAGTACATTAAACACAATGAATTAAAAGTCTCCATGCAAAATGCTGAGGTAAAAACCGTAGTGCAGCCTAAAGTGAGGAAGGTGTTGTATTTTCAAGCGGCTAGAACGGTCGCACTTAGATGAATAAAGAGTAAAGATCTCCTTTGAAAGTACTCTAAACATTGAAAAAATCTATTCTTCTCTTCCTTTCCCTTCTTTCTCCGTAATCACCTTCCTTTATCCATTCTGGTATGACAATCTCTCTCTAGTTGGCCTTCTCTTCCGCTCCTGCATTCTCCGCATTGAATGTTGCACCTAGTTGCCAAGGTAGAAGTCTATTAAACGCATAAAATAAATTTAAAATCTCCAAGCAAAATGCTAAGGTAAAAACCGCAGTGCAGCCTAAAGTGAGGAAGGAGTTGCCTTTTCAAGCGGCTAGAACGGTCGCACTTAAGATGAATAAAGAGTAAAGATCTCCTTTGAAAGTACTCCAAACATTGAAAAAATCTATTCTTCTCTTCCTTTCCCTTCTTTCTCCGTAATCACCTTCCTTTATCCATTCTGCCGAGGCAATCTCTTCGTCTCCCGGTCAGTCTCTCCCCATCCTCCGCCTGCTGTGGCACGTGATATACGCCGGGGGACGGCGGAGTGGGAGGAAGGTTGGAGGCGGCGGCGTGCCTCTGGAGGCCTCAGAGGCTGAGCGGGGAGGGAGGGGGGAAGAGGGGGCTCTCTCTCAGGTGGGAGCCAAGTTCGCCACCGTGGGAAAGGAATCCGCAGCCCGGCTGAAGGGGAGGGCGGATCGTGTTGTTTGCGGAAGGGGGTGGGGTTAGCGGAGAGGGAATTTTAAAAGGGGTAAGGGAAGGGAATGGCCACACTGAGTGAGCTAATGAGCAAGGGAGGTAATAATTTTCGCCCTACACGCGACAACTTTCAGGACTGGATGGTGGGAAACGTAGTGTGATCAATATTTTAAAGAATCGCTCCTCTGTCACTGAAGTGCTTTGAAGTGTTCGATTTGGTACGGGGGGAAATTATATGGAAATGTACCGGAAGAGACTTTTATATGTGGCCGTGAGATATAGAATTTCCGTAACATCTGTGCGTGCGAAAAGCGTTTAATGTTCAATATCCATTTCGCTAGGCTAAAACGTTTCGGTTTTGGCGTCCATAATGTACTAAGTATATGTTTATATAGGTTTAATATCAGTTATTCTCTGCTAGTGAATGGCCACATGGAGTGAGCTAATGAGCAAGAGAGGTAATAATTTTCGCTCTACACGCGACTCGGAATAGATGGAGGAGAGAGAAACTTAGTGTGATCAATATTTTAAGGACTCGCTCCCTAATAACCAAAATGCGTTGAAGTCTTAGATTTGGTCCCAGAGGAAAATTATGTGGAAATTTTATGGAGAGACTTTTAAACCGGGCCGTGAGATATAGAATTTTCGTGAAATCTGTGCTAGCGAAAAATATTTCATCTTTAATATTCGTTTCACTAGGGTAAGAAGTTCCTGTTTCGGCTTCAATAATATACTAATTGTAAGTGCGTGTTTATATAGGTAGGTTTAATATCACTCATTCTCTAGTAGTAAATTGCAACACTGAGTGAGCTAATGATCAAGGGAGGTAATAATTTTCGCCCTACACTAGACAACTTTCAGGACTGGCTGGAGGGAACCGTAGTGTACTTTAAGGAATCGCTCCTCGGTCACAAAAAAGGCTTTGAAGTGTTCGATTTGATCCCGCAGGAAAATTATACCGGAAGAGACTTAAATGCGGAGCATTGAGATATAGAATTTCCGTAATCAGACACTTCCCATGATTTTAGTGTCGCGAATGCGGCGATGATGCCACGTTTAAGACTGTATTTAACGAAAAAATAATAACCCTGCTTCAAAGAAGGCTATTCGGGCTTTTATCCGGGTGGTCTCTCTCCATTCCCCCGACGTTTTCAAACTCAAGTCGTATTCCACCCGACTGAATGCCCTAATAGCCGTCTTTGACTATTTTCGCCGGGAAAGCATCAGACCTTACTTCAATAACCCTGCTTCTCTTCGAATCCCCTCATACATGATGGGTTTTTCTTTTTTCCGATTTTGTGATATTGGCGGAAGGCTCATATTTGTCGTGTGGCCCTGTATTGGTGGATGGACTATTGCCCAGACCCCTTGGGCTGCCGCCCTTTTGATCAGGCCCTGGTTCATATGAATTGTAAGAATTCGCGCCGATTAGGGTGGTTTCCTATTATTTTTTATTGCATAAATCGAAAGTTTATTACTCTTGGAGTACGCATTTCACGCTTTTAAATATTTAAATTACGATATCTATTTTTTGCGATTAAATGAAAAGTGAAAAATTTCAAGCGCGCGAAAACGCGACGGCTAAGTATGAATGCTGGGAAATCTCTACGTGAGACTTATTTCTGGTTCCCGCTGCCCCCCTGTGAGGTGACCTTGGGGCGAGGGTATGTGCGCTGCTGCGATTAGCAGAGTACCCTACTATCAGGTAGCGCTTGGCTTAAATAAGGATTATTAATACCTTATCAAACGAAGGAAACTTTCCGACCATAGGCAGTTTTAAAAGGTGATTATTAAGACATGTTTTCCTGAGCTCTGTACCTCATGCATGCATTGGTAATCTCAGACGATGTAAAACTCCTATCTACTCGGATAGAAACTAGATCCCTGCGATGCCACGTGGAGTGGCATCGCATGGGCGCCAATCTGGCTTTTTTCAAATGAGGATAAAAATTGACCATTGCCATTCGTCTAAACTGGGATTTCTATAACCAAATAATTTGTATATCATGAATACACTAATGGTGGGTAGCGAATCGCAATCAATGCCGTTCGTTTTCTTTGATGAAGGAAACTACCCTATAGTAAGGATGCGCGCCGAATTAACGGCTCCGTGGCTAGATTTCGACACAAACTTGACCGCAGTACTCCGTGAATGCGCAAGGCGGAGACTACAAATGCTAATCGTGCATGGAAAGAGTGGAATAAATGAGACGAAGCGATGGAGTGAAACTATCCTCTTCCCCATTTTCTTGTAGTTTAAGGTAATTTACTTCGTCTTAGAAAACGCCCCCATAAAAAATTCGGCTCTTTGTCATCGCATAAGGTTCTGAAGCAATGTGCTGTTTTCACATACCTGAGACAATTTGTTCAAGTCCGTGACAGATATGGTAAACACCGGTCATAAATTTGAAAGGTTAGAGGTGGCGGGTAAGAGAAGGCAGCGGCAGGAGCCAAATGCGTAAATTGTTCACATTCCCCACGCTCAACGAAATGGAAAATATGCCCAGGAAGTTTATTGGGTGGTCAGTCAGCTTAAGCACGTTGACAAATTTAAGAGGGAGGAAGAGTGAGCTTAAATGAAGTTCGAACAAAATATTAGCCCCCCTCGAACAGACTGAGGTGGTGGCGTAAAAAGCGTTGCCACCAGCTCCAAAAACGCGTTTGCATACCCGTTTATACTTCCACGTAGGCGTCTTTTCCATAAATAAACAAGAAACCCGGTCGGCTTTCAGGTGGTTGGAAGGGAAGGATGGAAAACTACCCCATCGAGGAAGAAACCGGTGAGCATTAATCCTTAAAAGACCCGTCGAATTTCGTCGTTGAGAAATCTATTTATTTAGAGTTAACGGCGATAAAGTTTACGCTTGTTCGGATGACCTCAGGGCGTTGGGCGAGCGACTCGGAGAGTTCAACGCATGTCAATGATTTAAATGCGTGAAAAGTGTCTGTGTATGCATCATGCTTGACCCCTGAAAGAAACATAAGATGACAATTAAGGGTCAATAGAGTTCTCTCTTCATTCTAGTATTCTTTTTACTCTATATTTCTCTAGCCTGTCAATGCCTAAAATATTCTAAAGGGCTGATGATTTATAGTAATAGTTTATTCATGAAAACTGGGGAAGGCATTGCAAAATTACTTTGCCGTTCCAAATCTCTATTATTCTATTTTTTATGATTGCAATTATTTGAATACTCGATTGCTGGTGAATTAATTATGTGATTAATTAATTAATATAAAAAGTGAGGTTGAAAATGTTTTTGAGATCAAATGCTTCTTAGAGAAACATTTTAAATTTTTGGCTCTGCCATTTTATTATTTAGTTCTACCATGTCTGTATAAACAATTTAATGTAGTGAACAATTTAATTTGGCGAACTCTGGAATCTAGAAAATGTTCATTGCTATAATTCTTCCTTCATTTATCCATCCTAGTGGTTATAATATATCTCCAGCCTTTTCCATTTTGTAGTATTAATGCTACTGAGGAAAATGAGTTGCTTTGCGGCATTTTCTCCCCCTTATTTTCATTAAACGTGTAGCCATTATGGCCACGGTTATGGGCTATATATATCCCAGCAGAAATCAAACATGCGACATCCGGTTGTCAGGCGCAAGTTTTACGAAGGTCACTGAGACCATCAAGCGCAAAAGGGATTGTCACCAGTATTATTTTTTACTAAACGACTTTTTGATACTGTAATTCATAGTTTCATTATAAACATCAGTTCATGATTTTAACTTTTACCGGTGATATATTAAATATACAGATTATATTCTTTTGAGATTTGATTGTGATTTCTATGCATGTTTTTATGACTCACAATCAGTTTTATGTGAGTCTCTAAACATAGAATGATCATCACACTGTTAACACATGTGATCATTTAAGGGTATACTTGGTACTGAGAGAATAAAATTAGATTTTTGAGTAACTTATGATGATAATTTCACTGAAAAATACTGGGAATATGGCTGAGCACATGGGGCGTAATTTTATGAAAGAATTCGGTACTATGCATCGCTAAAATTTAAATTATTTCCATAAAAATTCTGCTAATTTTGTGTGTAAGCTACTACTCATTTCTTTTTATGATGTAAAACTGTAATTAATAAATGTTATAACAACGGAATAGTTAATTTTATATTTCAGTTATCTTATGAACTTCAGGACGTATTATATCAGGCATTTAGACATCTGCTAAAATAGAGTTAAAAACGGCAGCGTCGATAAAATAAAAATTACATTTGCTCGTATCATCGGTACCTGGTACTGTGATGATACCGGCGATTATTGTCACACTACGTATCACACGCACAAATTGTACATTCCGATTGGCGAAAATCTAGTGGTTACTCATATATCCTTCTTGACCAATTGGGATAACCGTATTATGCATTTGCAGACCAACATATCAGCGTCCTTAGGCCGGATTACACGGTATATTAATACGCACGAGCAGAATAAAGGCTGATTGCACGAACGATTTTGGTCGACCAGAACGGAACATGTACGAATGCATGAACCGAATTAGAACAGTTTCTATTTTTTATTCGTTCGTTTGCACAAGTTGGGTGATTACACGATGCATTTTCGTGTACATTCACGCGTGTATGAACTAAGATATTAACTCGAACGGGTAATTGTACCAAGTAATCAGGCTTTGAGAATAGGAAGATGTACTACTTTGTAACTCAGCCATTTTTTGTGCTAAGCGGTCAAAAGCATGACAAGTACCAAGGGCGTACCCAGGATCATAACTCGGGGGGCAAGCGATGATCTAGCGGGAGGGGGCAAGCCATGATCAAGGGTGGGGGCTAGCCATAGGATTTATGAGATTATTTCCTTGAAAAATAGTTTTATTTTAGTTGCATATCTTATACTAATATATCATTTTTCGTGGGTTTAAAGAAAATTTGTTGAATACTTTCGTTTCAATTCAGTACTGATTTTGCTTAAAGACTTATGCGATTTTTGCTTCACGGGGGGAGGGGGGGCACCTGCCCCCACCTGCCCCTCGCTGGGTACGCCCATGACAAGTACTTTTAAACTCAAATATTTCTTACTCTTTTGATTTTCCTTTCGGTTTACCGTGGCAGCTTTTGACTGCCAAATAAAATGTGGCCAAAGTTCACGATTTTCTTTTGCTCTCAATCACCACGTATAGGTTGGGGTGGGTTCCTGATCCCTCTCCCTGGATCGGATCCTCATTGTGAGTCTTAAATGAGTATTTTAAGGGCTTAAACAACCACTAAAAGGTGGACAAGTTCACAGTATTGCACCACAGGAGAGAAAATCAAAGCGGTACAGTAAAAGAGAGTTGACCATTTTACTGAGAATAGTCAAGTACAGACATAAAAATTGCTTGATACCTTTCCAATACAAGTATTGATAACAAAGTGTAATATATCCTTGCGCAACGCACTGATTTCCATCAACCCCTCACAAAAATTGAATTGGCCCTGCAAGAAAAGTAGGATTGGTTCTAAAATTGTATAGAAACAAGTAATGCAAGTTGAATCAGTTGTGCAGTAATTGAAGCCGAATTAGGTCATCAATAATTACCAACTACTAATTTACTGCAGATTTGGAATACACATTTTTGTAAACTATACTCATTAAATTTTGCTATGCCTGGCTCGAGCTATCAGGCAACCATGCATTCACTTTTTGTGACAGACTTGGCATCATACCGTTTCGTAATACATTTTCAGTGCCCATTTAGAGAAACACCATAAATCATGACTACTATATTTAATAAAAACTATTCAGGCTACTTCTTAGTCAACCTTACGTTGGGGGTTTCAGTAGGAATAACGGTCTTCATTACCATGCACGAGTGGTATACGTGACTTTTCTGATGATCATTATTTACAAATTGTGCTGAATCTCAAAATGAAAGACTTGGCGAAAAAATCCTTTTTGTTTTAATGGTTCCATTTATACCTGTGTCACCTTAGGTGTGAAAATATTTCAGGCATCAGCTAATATCCTAGAAAATAAAGAGAGAAATCACAAATTCATTTCCTAGAGTTTTAGAGTGAATTCAGCATGACTGAGGCATTCAGATGTGTAACTCTTTGAGAGAGGAAGAGCCAAGACCAGCCATTACCACTGGCATTCCACAAGTAGAAGGCGTGACTGATAAAATTCAATCTAATTTTTCACAGTCGCTATAAATTTGAAGTAATTTGGCTTATCGTTGATAGGGAACATGAGAAAAATATTCTTATAAACAAGGAGAATGGATTTTATAATGCCTTTACCCCTACCCTGATGCACCCAAAGTTCAAACGTTTCGTCCATTCTTTTTGATTTCGACCCACACCATACCTTTTTCTTGCCGTTTCGGACCGTCTCGAGGGGTTGCGGCATCTTGTGGAGGTGGGTGGGAGGAAGAAGATGGCGTGGAGGAGGAAGGAGATAATGGAGTGGGGTTGGGAGGTGGAGGAAGGGTTGTACGTGTGAAGGGGGAGGAGGAGGAGTAGGTGGCCGTGGGCGTAGGGACCGGCAGGTGCAGCATCTCGTGGCACGCGGTCGGTGGGTGGGAGGAGGAAAGGTTTAAGGCCTCCTCCTCCCCCAGTGGAAGGAAGGCGATGGACCCAAGAACATCCCCCACCCCACCTAGCAGCCCCAAAGAGATGGAGGGGGGGGGGGAATATCTGTTCATCCGAATGCTTTGGTTCATATGAGTCGGTTCATAGTTAGATACGGTTCATGGTAATGATTCGGTCCGTGGTAATGATTCGGTACATGGGAAATATTAGGTATTCCAATAATTCAATGTATTGTGTCGATAATAGGTCCAATGATATTTGATGTGTCAATGTTAGATCCAATTTAACATGAGAAACATTGTTTCAGTAGGTAATGTTAATGTCTCAGTTAATTTTTATGATTCGGTATATGGCGAAGATTCGGTTTGTGTTAATGACTTGGTGTAATATAAATGACTTCATTAATATTAATGATTCAGTTTACGGTCGTTATATAGGTAAGATACCTGAATTATTTAAGTAACGTACAGGTAAGTGAAGGATTAAAATTCATGGATTTGGATGTTAAATTCTTACTTATAATTAAGTTAGTGAAAATGTTATTTCCTGCGATAGTGGATTCAGGTAATTTTAACGATTGGTAAAATGGCATTAAACGTGGGAAATCGTGTTTTCTATGAAGAAGAATTGTATTTTTTCATATCTCATTTATACAGTTATTTCAGCGATATTTTAGCATACTACTCTCAGAGTGTCATTCAAGTGGTGCTCCATGCCTGTTACAATATTTTTAAGTATATTTAGGCAAATTGTATTTGAAGCTAATATTTAACTGAAAGTATCTATATTTTTCATTTTCCAAAGGTGGACAAAATGGTACCCACATTCTTTAAGTAAAGTAAGTGGAGGGTTAAAAGTTATGAATTTTGAGGTTAAATTAATATCTTTCTACGTGGCTAGACATTTAACGCTCATCGATTGGCTATTCTGTTCCATTATGATAAGAAGGCTATGCTTATAAACTTTTCTTCCTATCTCCGCTAAAATCCATTTTGACTTGCTATAAAGCACTAATGTGGCTAATTACAAACTAGTGGCCAAATTAAAGTATAAACTCTTTATTTCGGTTAACAATCCAGCAACTTTCAGACGAAAAATTCGTCATCCTTGTCGAGAATCTTTTAATCGTAAGTGTCATAAAATGCCGTTATCAACGCACGAATCTTCCACCTGTCCACATGTTCCTTTTACTCTTACTTATAAGGGTTAGGGTTCGGGTAAATACGTGTTAAATCATTTGCAAACTAAGGAGAATCCTTCATTTTGAACGAGCTCGATTGAAAATTATGATTTCATTCATTCATCGGTTGATACCCGCACATGGTTCATTTTGAGCGACTCATTCATGAACGACTCAGCGTGACCGATGGGGTTGAGGCGAAGGCGGCTAGTCCGAAGATGGGGAGGAAAGTTCCCCTCCCCGAGCGCGTGCTTATACAGTTGCGTGTGTAACGTGGCGGTGGGATGAGTTAGGAAATCTTTTTCTCTTTCTCAGGAGGCGTGTGTACAGCGTCCATCGAGGCACGTGGTGGTAAAATGGTCCCGCGCGGTGGTAAAAAGGGTTCCGCGCGGCGGCGGCGGTCAAATGGGCCCGCGTGATGCCCCAGGGGACTCGCTACGGTCCGGGATGTTTTCCCCTCGTCCGTGGGACGAGCTCAAAGGGGAGTAGGATGGGGTAAAGTATTGGTTCGGCGTGTTGTGGGGCTTTAAAGAAGAAGATGGGTGGAATGGTTTGGTGGCCGTTCCACGAGAGCGAGGGACGGGTCAGCATAAAGAAGCTGGAAGGAGATTAAAACGTGTGCTCCCACGGGAGAGAATACCTTGAAGTAGTGGAAGAAAGGCAAAGCGCAGCTGCGGGTCGCAAGTGGTTCGGGAATCCCTCGTGGTGGGACGGGGTGTCGCAGCAGGACGTCGCGGTTTGTCGCGTCCTCATCGTGCGGGTGGAAAGATTTGATCTATCACCTTATGGCTCGGTTATAGCACCAAATATCGTGGGAAACGGGGTTTATATACTCGGTTTGGAACGGTTTGAGGGTGGGAGGTTTGAAATTGTCCGAGATTTTTGTTTAATTGGACCCAAAAAAGGGTGGAGACGGCGTGCCCTCCCGAAACGCTCCGGAAATGTATTCACGGAATATCAAATGACGGCCTCACTGGGAACGGGAGTGAAAATGCAGTGAGTACATTCCGCCAGTACGGACGCCATGTGTTAACGCGAGTATTATCTACTCCAAAATAAACCTTACAAAGGTAGTAGAGAATATTCAGTCGTTCTTACAACCCTATAATTTACCCGTTTGAACTCCAAAAAACCATTCCATACTAGATTAAATTTGGAAATCGTATTGATTGGTCTCTTTTTTATTACTTTACCCTTGTATTCTTGATTTCAACACATTTTAGGTTTATTTTAATTTATATTTATGCAGCCTTAGTACTTTAACTGTCCTATGGAAATATTTGAAGGCATTTTTCCGTATATGTTACGTGTAAAAGAAAATGGCTATTGCCATTGTAAGAAAACATTGCTTTTATCTCTTTTCAGTGATCTTAGTCTTTCAAATGTCACTCTGGGTACATTGCCCTTTAAGTGGGAAAAATCGAGATAAGTAGGTAAACAAATATTGTTATTTTGCGGTCCAATGTAGCATTCTTAAAATTTCATATGCGTATTTTTGGATATGGTTTCGCTAACAAATTTTAAGTTCGTTTTTATAGGAAAGTAATTGACATTGTGATGAAACGGGATGTGTGTGTCATCTTCAAAGTTTTTATTAATGGGAATGTAGTACAAATATATATTAACTTCGGAGCTATTTAAAATTGAAGCTTGATAAAATAATTGAAAAAATTTACAAACAATCTTCCATTCTACTGTAAAATTAATTTAATTCTTTAAATATTATAGGTCTGACGTACAACATTGAGAATTTCTTTGCTCGCTTTTCATTCTAGGAACGTTATTTACTTCTCTTGGAAACTGTGACGAAATATTTCACGTATTAATTGACTTGTATCAAGTTCCTATGATCCTTTTGTTCATTGAAAAATATTGTATAGCTAACCGTTACTGTTGATGACCGCTAAATTAAATTCACACGCCCAATGCATAAAAATGTTTTCAATGTTCCAGTTTACCAAGAAAAATATAGGTGATTCATTACAGGCTACATCTTTCTGCAGCACGTTCCCCTAACTGGCTTTGCCATGTACGCGCTCTTTGCTATTCCTGAAAGCTTCGAATAAATCTAAAGGCACAACGTTTAGAACAGCCATTGGTGTTTTATGTGGCTCCTTTAAATTTAAATCTTCACCTTTACCGTTAGATAAGCCTTTCGACCAAAAATCACATAAGTCTCTAATATTATTTAAATGTCTTCCGGTGGCCGCATGTTCTTGTCTTTCTTTACATATATCGGGTATGTTCTCAGAGGTTCTTATTTGTTTTTGGAGTTAATGCTTCGTTAGGCGCGTTAGGTAGCCGTATTGAAACATAAACAATACAAGGGTTGCAAATTGTCAGATCCGTCACATCGTCACGCTCGTAATGGCATCGGGCTGAAAATACATCTGTTGGTCTACTATTCGTTTACATGTGTTCCCGCGGGGTAGCGGTTGTCTCATCCGCCTACTACACCTAACCTGAGTGTTAACTTTCATCGGTTAGTCCCCAAGGACTGCCAATTTTTTTTGGCTATGTATCATGAGATTGTGCCAGCCGTCCTATATGAGATCAATCTTATAATGGCTTCGATCGTAGGTTTATTGCGGGCCATTATTGTCCACGTAAGGGAAACGGACGCGTGCGTGGCTCGGGTGACGTTTATGGAGGGGTCTCATAAATCGAATCAATCGAAGGCACGGTCCGAGGAGATCCCTCCAAAAATGGCATTGGCGATCACTGACTGACTGCCGACGTGGCGGCCTCCCCTCACGGTTTTGGGATGTCAAGGCTACGGAAGTATTCTGCACGATTCTGAGGCATACAAATTAGATTATCGTTAATAATCAAGTATTCTTCCGGTTAAGGTAGACATGTCTGGAGAATTCTGCGAATTGCCCCCGGCCTGTCACCCCTCCCAAATTGAACTTCCCTTCAAGTCACATCTAAGGCTGCTCCTTTCATTCTTTCTAAATATCCTATTCTCTTCCTTCCCCGCTAAATTAAGGGCGTACCCAGGATCATAACTATGGGGTGGGGGGAAAGCCATGGTCTAGGGAGGGGGCAAGCCAAGTTGTGACATTTTAAGAAAATTATAACAGATCTTTATTAGTTTATGAAATTATTTCCTTGAAGAAATAGTTTTAATTTACTTACATATCTTATACTTATACATATCATTTTTCGTGGGTCTAAAAAATTTTGTTGAATACCTTCGTTTCAGTACTGATTTTGCTTGAAGACTTTTGCGAGTTTTGCTTCTAGGGGGGGGGGTTACTCTGCCCCCCCCCCGCCCCTCGCTGGGTACGCCCATGCCCTAAAATTATATTCCTCCCACTAACGCGATTTTTAACATCCTCTCACTGCTATTTCCTAGCTCTTTCCAAACTCTCTGCCTCTTCTGTAACGCATATAAGCTTTTTCTCTTTACCCACCATGTAAAGCATTTCATTGTTTCCTTCTTTTCTCTGTCTACTTTACTAACTTTACGTACTTACCGTCTACATTCTTCTCCACACCCACATTTCAAATGCCTGTACTCATATCGTCTTCCTTCCTAAGTGTAAATTTTCCACGCTGTAAAGCGCTTCATTCCAGATCAGAGTCCACCCCAGCCTTTTCTTTAGACTCTTTCGATTATCTCATTTGAAATTTTCATTCCACGTATGCCTCCTTTGCTAATTTTCTTCTTGACGCTTTTACTGTGTATGCATTTCTCTAATGCTGTCCAGCAAGTTTGTGGCGCAGCATTGTACGTATGTTTTTACGCAATCGAATAACTTCAGCCTTATTGTGATTTAAAAATTAAAAGCTTGAAGCATAAAAATTACGTTAGGGAATATCTCTGCCTCCAATATCCTGCCAAGTAAGAATAGAACTCCTATAAGAATGAATATTCCAATTATTTGAAATGTTCTTGGCATTGCTACGAGTAGTTGGAGATACCAATGAAAGAAACCTATTTAAGCATGAGTAATTTGTGGAATTCAGAGAAGAGTACAAATTATTAAGTTGTTATGTACTTATATACATGTATATGGTACCTTACTTATGCCCACTTTCGATGTATTGCATCATTTTCAGATGCATTATAGTGAATGAACTATAATACAGTACAACGTAAACGGTCTGATAAATTCATATTTGCGGAAAATTTCCTTGTTTATATTTCATTATGGTCAATAACTTGATTCTAGTTTTGATTTTATAATACCCTGTCCCATAGTGAAAACAAATAAATTCCTCAATACTGTAACAATTTTGTTTGTGATTAAAGGTAGTTTGTCAGTGACTCAATCGTGTATAGGTAATGAGTATGAGGTTATATTTTTATTTATCCAACAGAAGTCGTTGTGGAAGTAATGCTGTAGAAAATTTCTATTTTATTCACTATGTTCTTTTATCATTGCCTTGAATCATTAGATAAATTTTGTTTAAATTAACTTATAATTTACGTACTTACCAGTTACTATAATTACTTTTTTCATATTATCTACCTGTTTTTAGACCTTCCCGACTATTCCAATTGTCAGTGTTATATTTTCAGCGGATGTTACGGTAAAAAGTCAGTATCTTCTTTTATAATAAGAAACATTCTTGCACTAACCTGAATATGAATCACTTTTATGAAAGTTTTGGAGTCACTTTGTTTCGTTTTACTCACTATTTTAACAGAAACTTGCTAATGCCAAGAAAGCAAGAATTTTACTAAGAGTGAAAATTCCTCTATTTCCCTTTGAATTATATTACAAAGTATCTTATATTTTTGAAGTGATCTTATATTTTATATGAATTTTAAAGGGATTCGTTTCCAATCTGTCGATTAAAGTAATTTGGATAAACTATTAACTTTCCTTTAATTTTCGATTTTTCAGAGATTCTTTTACCTTTACGCATGTTTTTACTTTTAAGGTTGGATCATGCTAAAAAATCCATTCCAAACCCTCTTCGTCTGAATGTGTATTAAGGTAGACGTGTTTTGAAGGCGCTAATTGTAAAATTATGCTTGGAAAATGCTGTATATGCCGCAAGTATTTTCTTTGGCAAACTATTGCCTTACATTTTCCTCCAGAATTATAAGTCACATTATAATAATTACACCTGATTATGAGAAATACTGGAATACACAACTCCCATTCCCAATTGTCACAGAATGCCTCATTTGAAGTTGAAGCATCTTTACATGAAGGTGAGAAATTACCATCGATTTGGGAGAACTGCTGAAATCGCCGTGATATTAAAATGGAACGGAACACATGAGAATTATACGACCCTTATTTAGGCTGCACCCTGAACCCTTTAAGGGTGCTAAGTGATATCCACGAGGTGTGAAATTTCTTCATGGGTTAGGGATTGAAATTCCAACTATTGTTATTTTATCGACAAAATTTTATATTAACCCCCGGTAAAATTTCGGTTGATATAATGACTTGAAAGATTACACATGATATGGCTATAAGTGGAATGTAGCCTCTCACAGCGGTGGAAAACCTCTGGTTATGTTATGGAAATTAAATAGGCATTCGAATTTTCGATTACATTTTGGTCATAATAGCCTGGAATTTAACTATTTTTTTTAGTCTGAGCGTCTTGAAAGCAAATACTTTAATAACATAGGGTGCGCCTCATTACTTCAGAAACCTTAGTGAAACCTTTTTAAAATAACTTTTAATTTAATTTATTTTTATGACCAAATATTTTTTTTATAACTACTGCAATTTTTGTCTAAAAGGTTTTCGTGGATGCTATAAAAAATATTGCCCAGGACATTAATAATATTAAAAATATCGCATAACCCTCCTTGTAACATGCAGTCTTGCGTTTAAAATGGGGTAATGGCATCTTTCTCCATAAAATATTCCGGGGGTAAAATAATCCCCAATCGGATCTCCGTTCGGGGACTACTGGGAAGGATACAGTCTTGGAGGAAGGAACAACATTTGAGCTTAATTAAACAAGAGCTTTGAGTGAGTATCAACAGTGCGACTGCCCAATCTCACCCGTTTTGAGATTGTTTCAGACAATTCAAACAACATATTTTCGTCCAACCTTTATTATTCAATATTATTAAATATCCAGGGTGTTAAATAAAATATCGAAAAGGCTGGATACCCAAGAAAATCCGTTTTCATGGTAACTGCAACGAGTATCCAAAACATTTTTTCGTTGTCATAGCTCAGTAACTAAGGAGGTGCGACCCCATGTTCATGGACAAAAAATGCTTAAAATTGTCTCGCCTACCACCTCATGAAGTATTGTCCTCCCAAAACACCCTGTATAAGCCTTGGATTTGAGTATAATTATCCTGTTTCTACAGAAAATTACGCAATAGCTGTCGAAAATTGTCGACAAAATAATCATATTGGGGAATCGTACTTTGTTATTTACTACGAGCCTGGGTTTATCAGTGGTTTACCTCGATCCATGGGCGTACCCAGCGAGGGGCAGGAGAGGGCAGCTACCCCCCCCCCTGGAAGCGGAAATCGCAAATGTCTTTAAGGAAAGTAATATTTTTTCAAGTAAATAATTTCAAAACTAATAAAGAGCTGTTACTGTTTCCTTAAAATGTTGATTTCATTCACCTTTTCTATGCTTGTATCTTACCTACAACTTGAAAAACCATGGCTTGCCCCCCTAGTTTTGATCCTGGGTACGCCCTTGCTACGAGCGGGGTAATGTGTGTAATAAAACTAAATTCACGCGCGTTGATTGTAGGTATAACCAGATCGGCCCTTACACTTTCGTCGATCAGGAATGCGTGTTGTTAAGGCCGTTTTACACGGTACACGAAATTGCGCAATCTGACGTACGTGCGAAGGCGCAATCAAAATTGCGTCGTGTACTAGAGAACAAATGCGAGAATGCGTGGATGCGAGACGTCAAAATAGCCCCTGTTCTAATTTCGTTTATGCATTCGAGCAATTCCACGCCATTTTAGAAATAAATGCAGCTCAATCCTGCGCAATTCCGTGCCCCGTGTAAAACCGCCTTTAGGAATGGAAGACCGACAAGACTTCTCCCCTCCCAGGCATCCTCCAGACAGACACGTGGACACTCCATATCCCATTCTCCGGTGCGTCATCCGTCTCTAATCCCTTTCGGAGACATCTCCCGCTTCCTTTGGAGAGTGGTCTCGATAGGGGGCTTGAATGCATCGGGGGATGGATTCCCTCCTACCAGTCTGTTTCTTTTGCCGTCGCACGGTCTCCCGCGTCTTAAGGCAGCGGCGAGGGTAGACAGGGGCGGAGATGTTCGTGTGTCTGGCTCGAGGCGAGACGTCAAGTGACCAGAGTTTTCCAAGTGTCTGTAATCGTTACAAAGAAATCGGTTCTCGCATTTCCAGATTAGATACTTCAAAACCTTAGTACCGAGTACAAAGTAATCGCGATTTGCGGCCATAACTTTACCTGAAGGTGGATACAGGTAAGAATAGCGCGTATTCATATGCATCTTATTTACTTCAGATGCAACTTAGATTATTCAAAACTTTAGTATCGGGTACTAAGTACTCGCGATTACAACCAGTATTTTTCCCGACGGTGGATACAGTACCAAAACCTGCTGTTGGCAATGAAAGCTATGGGGGTCCTGGGTCCTGATTTTGAATGGGCTAAATACTTATTATTGTCACTTCAACCTCACATCTACCACAATATTCGATTTTTCTTAAATAATTTTGTAAATACTTCTTAAATAATTAGCAATAACCATCCATCCCGGTCATGTCTTCAACATTGTGGAGAGGGAAAAGTCTTTTTAGGTAGTCCGATTGATAATAATGTGTTTCATGTTATTTTTAACCTTACAGGTTAAAAATAACATGAAACCGTTTACAAGGAGGAACGAAAAAGTCTATCCTCTTTAAAGTATTCAGTACTAGGAATCGCGACTGTACATTATCTACAGAGTCAAGGCCTGATCAAGAACTTTTTTCTGAGGGTGGGGTGGGGGCACAAGGGCCTGAAAGGCAAACGGTCTTCTTATATTTTAGATTAATAACAACATGCAACAATTATTATGCGAAATATTCTCTTTATTTTAATATGAAAGTTATTGATATGAAATGATTAAGGCTCCATAATATAGAAAACAAAAAGGACGTAATAATAACCGTATTATAAATTTTGTCTATTTTTTAAGCGTCTGCGGGGGACACATGCCCCCGTGCCCATCCCCCCTAAATCCGTCTATGTTCAGTGGAATTGGATACATGAGTAATCACTCGTAAAAGGAATCCTGTGAAGGGTATGCGGAGAGAAATTAAGAGTACAAAGCAGTCGCTTTTCCGTAACAAATGACGAAATATACCGGTATCAATTGTACACGATGCTGGAAAGGTCAATTAGGCTTGGTGGTGAGGGAGAGAGGGTTTGGTTGTGTATAAATCAACAGCGCCAAACGTACTGCACTGAAAATGAATTAATTTTGCCTACTTTTAATTTATTTCATATCTGCTTTTTGGAAGTTGTCGTCTTTCTTGTGGAGCTTCTTTTAAGATTTAAACAAGAGCTTTAGCCCGCCTCGTCCAGGTCTTTCCCCAAGTTAAAGCATGCTTCGAATGAATTTTAAATGCCAAACGGAAAAGGGCCATAAGTCTGAGTCTTTTTCTTTGATCGAGAACAGGCGCCCATGTGATCGGCAAGCAGTCAAATATATTGAGGCCTGCAGCGTCGAGTAAAAGCCCTACCTCACTTACAGACTTTTCCAGACGGCTTGGATTGAATAATTTTTATTATTCCTTCTCCAATCGCATTCTTGATGTTCTCAAAGCGAGTCCCTTGGAGCAATTAAATATGTGACCGCGGAACGCCTCAGAAATATCTTTATTCCTCACTCAGCCTCACACTTAGTTTCATCCGTGAAGAGCCACCGCAGACACGCCACTGCGATTTCCATAGATAATGGGGGACGTAAAATAGTTAGAGGAGCTATAGGAAACCTCTATGACCATAATAAAAATATATTTGTTACCGTAGAACCGTAATAACCGAACACTATAAACATTTTTATTTCCCTCCCGCGCTATTAAAGTTTACCTGAGCTCGGTTGGGTAGACCCTTCATAACCCCACAGATCTCCCCCACATCTTTAACCTATTCTTCTTTGCATATTGACCTGCCCTTTCTTGGCCAAAATGATGCCTGTCTGCTTCTCACTTAACAGCTGGAAGACTTTAGACCCTTACACCGCTCGGTGTCTTAGTTCGAAACGGAGTGCATGTAGTCCGTAGACAAGTATGCTTCTTCTGCTGCTTCACCATTGATGAACTTCCTTCCAACATCAACCCGTGTAACTGGCGTCACGAATAAATAAATGAAATAATCGTCGTAAATCGTCGTAAATATTCGCAAAATGTTGATAATTATCCATTATAGTCGCGAAATTGCTGAATAATTAATACCTACTTGTTTTAGTGAAAACATTTTTTATTAAATATCTTTCATTTTATTACAATTACGCAATTTTCAGTTTTTATTCATTATTATTTTCATTTTCAGTTATCATTCATTCAAGTTATTGAGTAGCTTATTATGACGTAGTTTTGACGTAGTGACTTCTCTATTTACGTAATGGAAGATAGCATCTATCGAATATTTTTTTAAGTAAAATCTCGCGCGGCTCTTTGGTGATGATGCTGACGTGTGACGGGACAAGCTCCTCAAGATTTGCAATTCCTATAACTGTGATATTGGTATATTGTGCCTTAGTAACGCACACAATTTTTACAGGCGGAGTGGCAGATTACGTGATTTTGACGTAGTGAAGATTATGTTCACGTAATGAAGAAACACTTCTCTCGGATATTGTCTTAAGTCAAAACTCGTGCGGCTCTTTAGAATAGATGCTGGCTGACGTGTGGCAAGATAAACTCCACAAGAATTGTTGTTAATTGAACTGTGATTTGTGGAATATTGTGCCTTTGAACGCATACAGTCTTTAAAGGCGGAGTAGCAGATGAGGATGGGCCAGTTTGAAGGGATAAACGAGATTGAGGAGTGCGTCGATGCTTTCCACCCTCGCCCCGCCTACACTTCCGCCGCACACCTTCGGGGATTCGAAATTCACCCGCTCGATAATGGCGGGACCTCTATCCCGCTCATCAAGGTTCTAAGGAGAGGTGCTTGAGACCCAGCGGGTGCCCATGCCCCGGCCAGGTTCTACGTTGGGGTGCGAACGATCTCTGCTGATCGTCGTGGAGATGTAGGTTTCACGGTTAGCGGATAATAGGCAGCATTTTAATGGGCTTGAGTGCGAGTGGTTTTACTTTTAAAGAGGATCTTTAAGGGAGGAACCGTGGTACATTTACAAGAGTTTAGGGTTTTTGATTTTTGTATTTTTAGGCATGATGTCCTGATGAAGACAATCGCTGAAGGACAAGTGGAAGGTAAGGGAAAGGGACGGTTCCTTGCTCTTCCGGCCCGAATGAGTTACATAGGACAGGTTATAAAGGATGTAAAAGAGAAGAGATCCAGGAGGGCTGCGTCAAACCAATCTTAGGATTGTTGGCTAGTGATGATGATTTTTTCAAGTATTATACTTTTTAAAAATTCGCCACCATACAAAGAAATTCCTTGTCTACGCTTTCGTGCATTTAATTTATTCAGATCACTGATCAGAAATATTAAGTTTGGTTTGACGCAGCTCTCCAATCAATTCTTCTATCAGCTTATCTTTTCACACCTCCATATTTATTCTCCTTACCTTCTTTACCAGTTCCATATATTGTTTTAGAGGAATTTCTTCTCCGTTCTTGCCATCTACTTGTCCCTCGGTGATTGTCTTCATCAGGCGTAAGTGACGCATTTTTCGATAGAAAAAAATGTCAAAGGAAAATTTACCTCAAGTTGTCATCGTTCCCATGCTACGCAAGATTATTACCGAGAATAAAAAATGCACAAATTTTCTCTTGTATGCATGAATTATTTTCAGGAGTATATATGCATAATAAGAATGATGTGGCGTCAAACTATGGAAACATGCCCTGCGGGAATTCAGTATGCGTGCCATTTAGCCATTTTTGTTATCTACTCAAACGAGCATGATAATTGTATTTCCGCTTGATTTACTTGGGTTAATGATGAATAATTAAGCATTCTTACAAATGAGTGCACCAATTAGCATAAATCACAAGATACGAATTACTAATTTTCTCTGATATAGGTTAGAAAATATTTACTCTCTTGGCTTAATACTAGAACCACGGGCGGGACTTTTTTGTCCCATCGCCCTTTGCAAATGCTTGCCATTCATGTACTAGTGGTTTGATCCCTTTAAAATTTCCCGACTTTTACTCATTTTTATGCTCTTTCGAATGGTTATATTGAAAATATTGTACAATGTTTGGTTCGCGAGAAAAACGACGATTTATCTAGAACCGCGGGATGGGACTTTTTTGTCCCATATGGGGAAAACATACAATTTCAGTTTTTTTTTTGTACACTTATTTTGTATTTAGCATAATAACAGTTTATTACGAAGGGGATCGATGCAAAGATACCGTTATTCTGCCAGTTAGAAACGCAGAAGAGAATAATCTGTGCACTGCGCCGGCCGCCTACTCACGTCCTCTGTCGACTGTCCTTTACGTTACCTGGTTATTCTTGACAAATAACACTTTTGCTGTCAAAATAAGTTTACTTTATTCCTAGTTATACTTAATGAAACGTTTTAAACATTGCCTACACACGTGTTTTGTTCACACAAACCACAAAAAAACCGTCAATTATTCTTTAACATGACAGGATCAACGTATTTTGTCAATGGGACATAAAAGTCCCATGCCGCGGTTTTGGAGGGGTTGGAAAGTTCAGCGGTTCTTGTGTTAAACAGGAAAGATTCTCCTCTAGCTGAGACGCTGGCGAGTATGGGTCGGTAGAAATGGCAAAGAAAACAACATTAAGATCTGTCTGAATTGTTATTCGCTCTACCTTATGGATTTTAAACAATGGGCTGTGGGTAAACTTACCCCGTGTGGAAAAGTGACCCGGTCTCTCCTATGCTAATTCATAATACGATGAGAATGCGCTGGCATCTAAACACCCCTATACTGCCGGGATTGGTTCCTCGTAAAAATATTGAATGAAGGACTGAATTTTTCTTTTTCAGATAGATAAACCCCAATTATCTTGCGTATCATTAGTCATTCAAGCATTTTTAGTATCTAATATTTTGGGTCCTGTGTGATTTTTAAAGGTAATAATTAGTCTATTCTCGGGTTTCGACAAATAAATCTTTAGTCAGTTTTAGGTGGTCAGTATTCTCTGACCTAAATCTAATTTTGAGATTTTAGATTGGAAATGAAATGTGTACGTCCAATGACATTGTTGGATATGGGGGCTCTTTGTTTTGATATTTCTGACAAGGAATGTGCATGAAAACTAGGAAATGCATATTAGTGGGAGATAAGATGGATCTAATTGGGACACAAAATATTAAAAATATAGAATAATAGTAGTGAGAAATGATTTTATTTTTTTTATTATTTAGATGAAGACGACGTACTGAAAGATATATTTGCTATTTAATTCTGGTAAATGGCATTAATGTCAGGCAGTGGCGCAGCGAGGGGAGATAAACCCCCATCCCAGAGCTCAGAGATTTTTTTAAGCTTAATCCATTTTATTTATTTAAATTAATATTACTTACAGAATAGAGTAAATACTAATAAAATATCCCTCCGAAAGCCGTAAAACTCGCCACTTACCTTAAAATTTTCTGGGGAAGGGCCTCCACACCTCCCGCTTACCCTAGCGTGTATTCCATATCTTCCATACCTCCCAGTTGCGCCTATTACCCCCCCCCCCCCCTTGCCCTAATGTCTTGCTGCGCCCCTGATGTCAGGTGTGTCAGAGTATCTGGGGGTGCTCGGTTGACTAGAAGGGGAGCAAGACTAGAGGAGCGAGGTAGCCGACTGGAGAGAGCTTTGGGTCATGGATTCCTATCCCGGGTAAAACGTATAGAGACCCTCCTCCTCCTTTAAATAAAAGTCATGGCGGTGCAAAGTAGCCCCTGGTAATGAACAGGCTCCTTTGTGGCTGTGGCTTTATCTGAGGTGAGCTCAGTGGCGTAGCCAGGATTTTCTTTCGGGGGGCGGGGGGTCCAAAATCAGGGGGAAATTTTTTGACAAATAGGGTACTATGTAGAGGGTTTTAAACTAAGTTTAATGCTTTTCATAATCGAAAACACTTCATTTGTTAAAAAAAATGTTTTGTAAATTCATGATTTTTCAATATGTTGTTATCTTTTAAGGGGAAAAATAATTGTGTTTTTATATTTCAGGGGGGGGCCGGACCCCCTGAACCCCTCCCACTAGCTAAGTCACTGGGTGAGCTTCACCGTCACCCATCAACGGAGCGCACGAGTTGAATCACAAAGTGAGACAGAAGATTACAGTCTCTAAAGCACAGGACACTTAATAGGGAGCGAAAGACTTCACGTGCAGATCCCCGGTTCATCGGTAACTTTTGCTTGCACAAATTTTATAAATAAATAAATGTATTTAAGTTCATATATATTGAAATAGAATAGCTTCTTTAAAACACTGCAATTTTACAGCATTTAACATTTAACAACTTCAGGAAGTAAAATTAACTACGAACTTTATGAAAATTCAATTGTATTGGAGTGGAAAATATATTGAAAATGGTTTAGACGTTAAAATTCAACAATTTCAGGAAATAGATTTAATAATGAACTCGTGCAAAAACATTTATATCGATTTCATCCTTATAAATTGTCTAAAGCAATGTCTTTGCAAAAAAAATGAGCCCCAACAATGACTCTGCGACAGTTGAAGAGCAGGAAAAAATTACCCAGTATCTCCGTATTCGACTAACGGTGTGCGCATTCAGAAATTAATATGCTTTTGATACTCAGTACGGGACTAATCCTCATTAAATATAAAAATTATAAGTTTTTCCAGATACTTAAATTGAAAATTCCATGCATGCGACAGCCTCTTCAAAGAATACCAAATGCATCTTTTGTGTAATTAGTCGCTACACAAATGGAAATTCTAGTATTTTTCCGTGTATCGCGGACCACGAGCTCTATTTTGGTATTTGGTGGGGAAAGAAAAGATCCTAGGGTGACTAGTCGGAGGAGTCGATGCATACATTTTTTCCTTGATCCCTTCCTTGGAATTATTCACGCCTCTCCACTGATTGCTTCCCCAGATATGTCAACAGCAGGAGGAATATATTTTCATGGGTACCCTCTCCTCCAGGCCTCTTACTTTTTCTATCTTTTTTAACTTTACGATCGTCGTGGAATAGTCACGATTCCTTTTTGATGCTCTTCTCTGCCGAGGAATAGGGATACGCCTAGTTCTTTTTCACTCCCAACTCTCTCTACTCTACTATCTCTCCCTTTTACACGCGGCCACGCGCTGTTCTCTATTAGACGCCAGTGGCGATGAGATTTCTATCTGTGAGGCGTTCGGAGGTTTGGTGCAGTCCTCGTGGATGTAGACGGGCGAACAAGTTCGTTAAGCTTCCACCGCATTATATTTTTTTGGTGGCCAGCCGCAGAGATTCATGTATTGTGAAGAACCAGTAATTAAGGAGAGTCTGAGCCACTCTATTCCTTGGAAAAACGGCATACGCCCTGTAAGGTTTAGGTTCATTAAGTATTTAATGAAGGCCAGCATTGGATAACATTATTAATAGGTGAAGCGGTGCACCATATAACTCTTTCAGGGTTACGAAAATTGCGTTTGGTATTCTTTGAAGAGGCAGTGACATTACTGGAATTTTCAATCTCTATCTCGGGAAAACTTATGATTTTTACTGTCAAATGAGGATTAGACCCCTACTAACAAGTATTTGTAAGTGACAAAAGCATATTAATTATAGAATGGGTACACAGGTAGTCGAATACGGGGATACTGGGTAATTTTTTCCTGCTCTTCAGCTGTCGCAGAGTCATTGTTGGGGCTCATTCTTATGCAAAGACTTTTCTTTAGACAATTTATATGGATGAAATTGATTAAAATTTTACTGTACGAATTCATTATTAAATATATTTCCTGTTATTGTTGAATTTTAACGGCTGAAATATTTTAAATATTTTTTTCCAATCCGATACCATTGAATTTTCATGAATTTCGTAATTAATTTTACTTCCTGTTGTTGTTAAATGTAAACGATTACAGTGTTTTAAAGAAGCTATTCTATTTCAATGTATATGAACTTTAATATATTTATTTATTTTATAAAATTATTTGCAGCAAAAATTTCCGACGAACTGGGGATCTGCACGTGTTAAGCAAACTCGATCTTTGGATGGGCGTCTATTACCCGCGACCAATCAAAACAATCGGGAGAGTCCAAATTGTACAGAGGCACCGACGCCGCGGAGCTTATAAATCATAATCGATTTCAATTTAGTCTTGACCACTTCTCGCGTCCATTATCCGCGAACCCGCTCCGCGCAAACTTTTATAACCATCGCCGATATCGAGTCGAGTTATCATCCGGGGCTTGTCCGCTTTTTAAAAAAAGGAAAACACCTTAAAAAGATAAAAGGAAAAAGTGAGGATAATCTGTACCCGCTCATCATTTACGCTCTTTTCGTGGTTTCTTGCCATGTGAAAGCAATCTTTTCGCATTTTATGGACACGTTCCACCGGTCGGAAAAAGAATATTGAAAGAAAAAAAGTATGGTAGGAAAGGGATGAAAATCGCGAGCGAATAATAAATTTCAAGGAGCGTCCCTCGACCCAAAAAAAAGGGACGCCCCTTTTAGGACGTTAATTGACCGCACACGTATGGGCATTAATGCCTGATCCCGGAGAAACGTACAGTCATCGCCCAATTGGGATAATTACGGTGACTCGGCCCGCACTCTCTTCTGCTCCATTGGCGGCCAGCGGGCACGGCCCCGCCATTAATTACTAATGAAGGAGGGACGGTGGGTAGAGTGGGTGAAAACCACCGGAATATGCCCCTCGGTGTGTTGCTGCTCGTAATTAGCATCGCGGAGCGCACCTTCGCCCCCGCCTCGCGCGCCCGAAGGCGGTGCGATGCTAGGCGATGCTACTCTCGTTGGGAGCGAGAGCTATGCGAGCGGATGCACTGCGAGCGAATGCTTGGATAGTTCCATGGAAGAATTAGACCTCGAGATTTACTCACTCACTCCCAAGGGACACTTATGCCAGGTAGTTGACATTTAGCCGCCCCAACAGTTTCCCAATTTTGTGTTTTAGGATGTGTATTTTCATTCATTATTGGGTTTTGTAAAGCATCACGTGAGAGACGCAAGATAAGTGTAGGTTGGGAATAAAGGACAGACAGAGCAATTCAACGATTTAGGCAGCATATCAGAGTAGTAAGGAAATTAGGGAGAGTATTGCGTTAGCAAAGGAGTTGTTCATGAACAGGAAGGAACTGATGAGAGAATCGTTATAACAAAGTTAAAAGAAAAGATTAGTGACGAGTCTGATCTGGAGTGAAGCTCTTTATGGTGCGAAACGGTGGGCAATAGGATGGAGGACGAGAGAAGACTGGAGGCATTCGAGATGTGGGGGTGGCGAAGAATGGAAAAGGTGATGTAGACGGAGAGGAGAAGGAACGACGAAGTGCTACACGTGGTGGGTGAGAAGAGTCAACTTCTAAATGAGGTACGGAAGAAACAGAAGGTATGGATGGAGGGAGTACTTAGCGGCGAGGGATTGCTGAAAATGGTGTTATAGGGTAGAATGTTAGGCAAACGAGAGAGAGAGAAAGGAAAAGGATAGTTTTTTTAGATACTAAAAGAGAGTAGGGCTTATAGTGAAGAGGCAAGTGCTTGCAGGAAGGGGAGGCTCCCAGAATTCCTCGTAATTTCTTCATGGACCTACCTTAATCGGTAGAATACTTTAATGATAATAAACGAACATTCGTTGAGTGATCCTTTGACGAATGTAGGACTTTTTTAGTGGAAAAGGGTATATCCATTGAGATCAGTGGGCGAGCAATTGGAGGCGACACATCGCTCGCGACATTCGCATGACTCACTTTGGGCTTTGACTGACTGCCGGGTACGATTTGAGACACATAGCTAGAATAGTTCTCGCTCCTAGCATAGCTTCCCACCGCCTTTAAGCCTCCTATAATCGTAAGCACGCGCGCTCGAGCCGTGAGCTATGTTCAGGCTGTGTTCTCCGCCCCCACTCTATAACACGCCCGCAGCGAGGTAACCGTAATATATGCCAGCCATTAAGTCACTGGGCGATATATTTCACGGCAGGGATTTTTTTCAACCCAATTCCTTTTTCTCCTCATCCTCCCCCGCTTTAGTTTCCTTTTTGAAAAAGTGCGCCGCCTCCTCCCGAAAGGCCTTCTTCATCTCGGTTTAATTTATATCCGCCGGAGAGTGGTGGAGGCTGAAGACATTAGCGATCAAAAAGGACTGGAGTGGGCCTTACATATGCGCCCCCCGTCTATATCCCCGGAGGAACTACCTTACACTTATAGTCAGAAGGGTGGATACCTATTTGCCTAATTCCTACTCAGGGTTGGGCATAATACTCGCTCTCCAGTATTTAAAATACATATACAAAATACTTGAAATGTTAAAATTTTAAATACTGTTTAAAAGTACATTAGAACATGTCTGTCAAAATACTTATTAAAATACTGATTTTTTAAATTATGGGAATGGGCTACCTCGAAAGAACAAATCCATGGCCAAGCTCTAACAACGTGTATCTCAAAAATTGCAACTTTTCGGGAGAGCAAAAAAAAACGATAATTTTTTTCTAATTGTGCGCTAAAATTAAAAACCAAAAATTCATAAAACTGAAAAACAGGGTAAATTTTCCAACAAAGAGTTGTTTTTTGCTTGGATTTTATTTTTTAATGTTATCACACTTTGTTTTAGATACCTGTGCCAAACCGGCCAAATTTTGAGATACGTGTTGTTAGAACTTAGCCATCGATATACTTCAACAAAATAAAACCCACCCATGCATCCTCACATTGCATTGATACCAACCAACAAATGTCTAATAAAAAGACTAATCAGGAGTTTTGCCAAATGTCAACAGTGAAGAACCAAAAAGCTTACTTTACCAATCGAACTGCTGATAAATTGCGCTTGCATTTCTTTCAGTCTTTTAAGTATTTCAATTATAAAATACTCCCATTATTGTGTAGCTCAAATGCAAAATACATTACATAGTTCGTTCGAAAATACAAAATGTTAAATAAAAATGTATTTGAAATATGTATTTAAAATACGTGTAGGTTAAATTCTGCCAAACTCTGTTCCCAGTTAATAACATGTGATATATACTCGTACTGATTATCTTAGATCTGTATACTCCGGATTATTCCAAAAAAGTTTCATGAATACCCGCGTATATAGGGTTGAAAGATATTACATTTAGGCAAAGTTCATACTACCTTTCTATTATTAAAGTCCCTGATTTCCGCTAAAAATTTTCCTAACTTAATATCAATGTCAAAGTGGTCGTATACAGAGTGGAGAAAAATTGTGTCACGAAAACTGAGCCTTGCATAGCTGATGACAGAGGGAATGAAAAACCAAGGGGTTCTTTATAAGGTTACAACGCACCGGGGCTGGGACTCAGTACTACAACTGATACTCCCGCGCACCCGGGTAGGGGAAAAGATGGTAAGGAAAAAGGATGGAGGAGCCGCCGCGATAGGAGCCCGTCGGTGCCCCTGGGGTAGGGTTAGGAATGGAAGGGCGGGATAGGGTAATACCCATACCGCTATGAAAGACGACAGGGCCCACTACTAGCGAAACCATACTTTAACGTGCCAACGATTTTGGAAGATTTTAATATGAAGAGAAAAGTCCAAAGATCAAATCGTCGTATAAAGCAATGGTTGATAAAGAATAGTGTTGACAGTAGGAACGAAAATTACCAATGATTTTTAGGTTGAACACGCACCATTTTTAAACTACATAAACCTTGAACTAATCGCTCCGATTGGCTTCGAGTTTACTCTGTTGCGGGTGCTCTGGACAACTAATGAATTCGAATGCTATGCCTACTGGAGATCGCGATGCATCCAAGGCATCTGGCAACAGGGAAAACTCTTGGAAATCGGAGGGCTTGGCTTTAAGTTTCTGTGTTTTATAAATGGTGCATTTTCGACCTAAACCATCATCATCATTAGTCAACAATCTTAAGATTGGTTTGACGCAGCTCTCCATTTCTCTCACCTATCCGCTAACCTTTTCACAGCGACGTATTTCTTCTCTTTTAACCTGCCCTATGTAACTCATTCGGGGCCGTCCCTTGCTCTTCTTCCTTCCACTTTTCCTTCAACGATTGTCTTCATCAGGCCATCGTGCCTCAAAATGTGGCCAACTAAGTTGTCCAGTCTTCTGATTACGGTTCTTAGGAGACTTTCTCCCATTCTTCTTAGCACTTCTTCCTTACTTACACGGTCAATCCATATTATCTTCATCATTCTTCGGCAGCACCACATTTCGAATGCTCCCATTATTGACTTCTCTGCTGCCGTCAACGTTCAAGCCTCGCTTCCATAGAGAAAAATACTTCATATGTAGCATTCAACCTAAAAATCAATGATAATTTAGATTCGTACTGCCATCAGCCATCCAGGGTAAACATTTCGTGACAATATTAATCTCTAGCATGAGAGCGTTGCACTCTCTGCTGTAAAATTACTCAAAAATAAAATCCTTGAAAATATGATACACTAAAAAATGAAATCCTCCCGGACCCAGGTAGTGACCACCTTCCCCATATTTGATGCTGAATGCGCCACTGATGACTTGGAATTCAAATTTGGCTACGAATATATAGCGTTTAAACGATTGTTTTTGGCGTTCAGGAAAGGAGGCAGTGAGCACATTTTTTTGTGCAAAAACGTGAGAAAATTTTGATGATTGTGAGATTTAATAAGCCGACGCAAAATGAGTGACCATCTTTCCAATGGTAGGAGTGAGGCGAGGAGGAATGTTAATGGACGACAAATGTGCTCTAGGCTGGTCTCTCGGCGGCATTTCTTCTATTCAGAATCCATGACGTTTTAAAATTTCCTTAAGCGAGATTTGAAACGTTTTAAGGCAGTGTTTCTCGATGAAAAAACATAGATTAAAGATTCTAAACTTGTTCCGCTGTTAGTGTTACGATGACGCATGCATACAAGGGGTATTTTTGGAGGGGAGATGAAAAGAAACCGTCCATCCTCAGCAAAAAAACCTCAATAAAGCCAAAAACTCGTTTAGCAGCACTTTTAGTAAGTTAGGTACCTTGTACATATCAATAAAGCTTAACTTCGTGCTAATACTACACTTTTTTAACTTATTGAATATAAGAAAAAACCTAAATCGGTCAATTCTTGCGAAGGTCATGCATTTTTTAGGGAATATGGACAACAAAAAATTGTAATCGTCATCGTTCGCTCTAATATCTCATCGGTCAATTCGCTCTAATTTGCAATAACTGTGAATATTTTTAAATGCTAAATTTAGAATGCCATATTTTGAGGTTTTTCCAGTTTTTTTTTCGATTTCAGACCACTGTTTCCAGGCATGTTCCCTCCTTACAATACTTTAGTTTTATTATTAACACAAAATTGCATGCAGTTAGTTAAGACAATTTTAGCTTCTCACCCTGTCAATTTGACTCCTTCTACCGTCTTTTTGGGAATCCTCATTGGCCATCAGGATCTAAAAAGTAACCTTCAGTCTACGCCAGAAAAATACATACTTGATCTTCTGTAATGCCATACACAGTTTACGGAATTAACCGCCTTGGATTCCAGCGAAGTTGGTTCTTTTTCTTACACACATAATAGTTTTCTTCGAATTTTTAAGTTTTTAGCATCTTTTTACCATTGTGATTTGGTTAATAATAACTGTTGCATGCATCTAGCGGATATATTGCTGGAAAACGGACCATAGGTTATCGTGTTCAAAATATGTGAGCGCGTTAGAAAATTTGCTATCTAAAGTCATCGCAATGACGTTTTCTCATAGTTAGAAGTTAGAAGTAACAATTAGTTCGTAGACTAGCTGACCGCCCTTCGTAGAGCCTATGAAATTTTTCTGAGGCGGTCTTATATCTTACCTTCCTCCGTTTCACCCTTCGGCTTAGCGGTGAAAGAAAAAATGCGTGAATCGTGGCAGAGCCTCAGGAATTCAGCTGTATTTTGTCTAAGGTCAGAGAGTTTATATTACTATAAGAGGCTCCACTATGGAGCAGTTTCCGCGTTACAGTGAAACCGGTCTCCACGCATTAATTCGCACTCCAACTTTAGTCACTAGTGGCGCAAGGATCGGTAATTGTCAATGTATTTGGTTTTGAATTCCCTTCACAACTTCAACTAACTTCCTTAGTCTAGTGGCTACGGTGTTCGATTCCTACGCTGAGGTTATAAGATTGAATCTTGTCTGCGGTACTTTTTTGTATTTCATTTCTACTTTTTATTTTGCAGAGGCCTGATTTAACAATTAATTTTATGATTTTTACTGAAATTTTCACTTTTATTCTCAGCGAGGAATTTTTTGTGCTCATGCGGCATGTGATGCTTTCCCAATTTTTCTCACGGCGGCTTCCTTTGAATTATTTTATTTCGTTGGCGCGGCACGACGCATTTTTTAGTAACACATGTACTTAGATTCCAATTATATTGCTGTACGGTATTGTGGACTCTTACAATTCAAGCCCAGTTTTCGAATCGTTGGAAAAGAACCATTGACATCCTGAGAGAGCGAGCTAGGAAGGGAATCGGTTCTTCCTCCGGAGTTTGGCAATATTTTAAGCGAGCGGTCAATCATTTAACAAGAGGCTCCAGAGAAACGTTTTGATGGTAAATTCTGCTTTTTCCATTAATAGTAATATCAATTTAAATCGTTAAAGAATTTAACTTTTCCGGTTATGTTTTTTCCTACTCAGCAGGGTGCTAAAGTTGAACTAATAGCGAAATCCGATTCAAAAACTAGGCATGAATGGTAAGAATGAGTCCATAATATCATATTGCGACAAAAGAGGAAACCAAATACATGTGCATCTTAAAAATGCGTCGTGCTGCGATAGGAAAATGAAATAATTCAAAAGGCAGCTTCCGTGTGAAAAAATTGGAAAACATCAGACGTTGCAAGCGTACTAAAACATTTCCTCGCACATAATTAAAAATTTCAGTGTAAATCATGAAAATAAGTGTGAATAGCAGGTTTCTACAAAAGAAAAAATAGGAGGAAATTATAAAAAAATACCATAAACCAGAATCGATCATGAAACTTAAGAATAGTATTTAAGCACCGTAACCAACTACAGTTACAAGTACTGGTGCATAGTTTTGAAGGGATTACATTTCACTTGTAAATGTTTCACTGGCTTTTTAAACTATTAAATATGTCATTGATCTTAATATTAATTGATTGAGCTTAAAATTTAGCAAGAAACAATTTAATTCTCGCGTACCTTATCACTTGCGGGCTAATACGTATTTTGACGTGTATCCTAACGACTGGAGCGCCGCTATTTATGGCGATCGGCGGGAATCAATGGAACTGTGGGAGTAGAGAACCCTGTGTAGGGTGGGAGATTAACTCGCAGTATGCGTTTCCTTTGTTTGGAGGCGGTGGATGAGCTTGCTTTTTTCCACGTGACCGTTCAGCCAAAGCAGATATCATTTTTCTGTGAAATTTCCCGAGTGGTAAACTCATTGACCAAAGTCAAATTTTTTACCGGACCCCTTCCGCTGCATTCAATTTCGGCTTATTCTTCCTTTGTTCTCATCTTAAAACGGCCAGAAACCACTCCAAAGGTTTTTGCGTGCACGTTGAGTTTTTAGATTTTTTATCAGCTATTTTTCCACTTTTTTCCTTCTCTCATTTCTTTTCAAGATTAATGAACATCGCCAATTTTCATACCAAGTTGCTGCATTTATTTCTCAGTGATATTGAAGTCGAGTGTATTTTTTCGGTTTCGACAAAATATGTAGTTTTCTTTTAATTTAGGTCTCGGTTTGTAGTAAATAAAATGCAGGTTAATTTTACTCTTACACTATCGGATAATATATTCGAGAGTTAAGCCTTATTGAAGAAATTTCATTTGCAAAAATTATAGTTCGAAGAACCAAGTTGACTAAAGTGTTAACCATTATTTGCATGAACTTGGTTAGTCTCGCAAAAATCGTTTCAGGCTTTACTTGGTGGAAATGCGATACATCCATTGTAAAAACTACACATGGTATTTTCCACACTTCAATATAAAACTCCACTATCGAAAATAGCTTCGACATTCTATGTCATTTTCTTGGTAAAAAAATGAGTGAATTGGGTCTTGAAAAGAACATAGAATGTTAGTGTTGGAGTTTTAAATTAAATTGCCGAAATCACTATTTGTAGTTTTCACCATGGTTTTATCTTGGTTAATCTATTATTCAGTTTTACCGTTATGGAACTAACTGTGGATAATGCATGAAACTGATTGTTAGATGAGTTAATCATATTACATATTTAAGATACTGATATGATATTCTGGCATCCTAATCAACCAATAAAGTCAACTTTCTTAGGAGATAAGTCGTGGAACATAACTTATAATAATGGTAAACGAAGATATAGTATAGTCCACAATTTATTAACCGAGTACTACACGTGTTTCAAATGTGAAGCAATTGAAACACGTGTAATACCTACTCGGTTAATTAATTGTTATACATTTGAAACACGCATAGTACTCGGTTATTAAATTGTGGATAATACGATACCTTTATCATTATCCTAATAAATCCTTGGCTCGAGCATGCCTTCAGAGTTTACCTCAGGTAAGGCCTTCTTCGTGCTACCTTTGGAGTATACTTGAGGCCAGCATCTTGGCTTCTTCGCGTAGAGGGCCTCCTTTACGACAGGTTCGTTTTAGGATCCGCTCCGATAGAGTCTGCGTCTTTGAGAGAACGCCCGTGATGGCGTTGCCATTAGCGACGGCGTCCATTTGCAACGGTGGTGAGCCCCCGCTTCCACGGAACTCGATTCATCGCCGATAGCGATCGTCTAATATCGCCCGTCCACGCTTTTCAATTAGTTCTCGCCCAAAATTCCAGCGACTGCCACGCCAGATGGAGGGCACCACCTCCGTCCCACTATATCCCCACCCACCCACCCAATGCGAAATGCTATCGCCCCCACGCTGAGCCAGGCCCTGGCTCGAAATTCTAAATTGATAATTTTAGATCCGGACCTGATTCATTTAGATGATGCTACTCCCGGCTTGATCCAAGTTTCCAGGACAGACAACCTACGTCCTACGTCCTACCAGTAAACAGGACGCATTACTCCTTCTCTAGAAATATTTCCTCCCTTTGCTTGCTTCCCTGTTGTTTTTCTCGTTTAGCTTGCACTAAGACCTTGAAATAGAATGGTTTACTATTTTTTATTGCCTACATCGAAACATTATTACTTTTGGAGTACGTATTTTACGCTTTTAGATTTTTAAATTACGATATCTATTGTTCGTGGTTAAAAATTTTCAAGCGCACCAAAACGCGACGGCTAAGTATGAATGCTGGGAAAAGCCCGTGTAACGTCATTCTGGTGCCACCTGCCGCTGAGTGAGGCCACCTTGGTGCGAGGCTATGAGCGCCGCTACGATGCAGGCTGCTAACAAGTAGCAGAGCACCCTTCTAGCAGATAGCGCTTGGCTTAAAGGATTATTAATACACTTGCAAGTGAAGGAAACTTTCCGACCATAGGCAGTTTTAATAGGTGATTGTTAAGAGATGTTTCCCTGAGCTCTGTGCCTCATGCATGCATTGATAATCTCAGTTGATATAAAACTCCTGGCTACTCGCATAGCATCTAGGTCCCTGTGACGTCACGTCACGGAGTGGATTCACATGGTCACCAATCTGGCCTTATGGTATAAGGAATTACAGAACAAAGAATGCAATTTCATACTTCGAAGGATTTCTTTTCGCGATCGGCTGATAATGCCGCTTTGCGGCAAAATCGGACGCGAAAATAACTCCTTAAACTGTAGAATAAGTTTCCTAACCCCTGACGCCGAGAAATAAGGAAGAACCAGGAAAATAGCAATGAAGTAGCATGCCTTTTTATGAGCAATGATAGGTAATACCCAAGAAAATTCATCAAGCAGGTAGATTTTAAATGAGAAGCAGGAAAAGATTTTTCATATGAACCCTGCATATTGATGGGAGAAAAAAATACTTTTTAGACTTTCCAGGAACTGTTTGGTATTAGGGATAAGTATGGTGGCTATGCTACTTGACAATGCAGACGTGCTCAGAATTTTTTATGGCATTGCTTTTCTGTGAAATTGAGTTCATTTTCACTATGTTCGGTGTGAGAAAATAAAACGAGCAACAATTATCTGGACGTTAATTATTCTGTAAGCAGCGAAAATACATTTTCTCAAGCTAACTAATTTCTCACATTAGTACATTACTTTCCTTGTGAGGGTGATGAAAACTTATCAATATTCCACACACATGTTTACCCAACTGGTTTCGGCACCTACTGCGTCATTATCGAGGGTATTCCAAAATATTACAATTGGGAGTTGGTATTTATACGAGCCCAACAGGGGTGGATGCTAAAGGAAAGAGGGCGGAGGGAGTACAACTGATTGGGCATCTAAGGAGCGGGTCAGGTGATTTGGCGTGGAGTGGTATTGAGGAAGAAGAATAGATTTTTCATATCAAGGTAAAAAGGACGGGGATTGTGGTGGGTCATAGTGGAACAAAGGGGTAGAAAGAATCATTCAAAATCAAAAGAGATATTGAAAACCAAAGCAAGGGAGACATTTTCAACTCTACGCTCATTTAAAAAATGTAACTTTTTGCCTTTCTTTCCCTTTCTTTTTCACCCATACTCTCCCCCTGTTGCACTAAAAATATGTAACACACTCGCGAAACAGTGGGAGTTATAGTTAATTATGGCAGATTAAGTACCAAAATGGTTGGGTGAAAAAATATTTTATGGAATTTTTCTAAGTTATCTTTTCTCCCAATGTGACGAAATTGCAATGAAAATAGGCAAAAAAACAGATGAATCATTGCTTGTTTATTTTTGTTGAAAATGTGGATTTTATCTCTATTCTGTGATCTTATCCTACTTTTTGTTTGTTTAAGGTCAACTAAAAAACTTTTCCGATAACTTTTATGCACAAATACATAACATGTTCCAATTAACTATAGCATCGCGGGAGGTACTACAACACCTCCCACCACGCTCCTACTGAAGCGGGTATTTAGATGCGGATGTACACATTTTTTTCCCCGAATCAATCATCAACTTTGAAAAAAGCGGAAATTATTACAAAAGCAACCAGCCTCCGTCCATCTCACTCGCTTGCGTGCCAGACGGGATGAATCAACAGCATTTTACTCCCTCGGCCCGCAAATCGCCCGAGAATTATTATTCACGTGGAATCCTCTTTGGGTCCTCCTCCCATCTTGCCGCGTTTCAGTCGCCCGAGGGAGACCTCCTCGGCCCCGCCTGCCGCCCCTTACCCCATACCACGGACCCTCCACCCACCTTTTGTGCACGCATTCCACCGCGCTCACCTGTGCCCCAGTATACGCATCATCGAGATAGGAGGCTCTCTCCCGCCCCCATCCTCTTGGCCGACGCCCCGGGGCCGGGTCCACGCGCGCCGCCCCGCTTTAGACCATTCTCTTACGCGCCGTTTCTTCTCCTTCTCACTGTTGCTTCTCCTCATCCACGCCCTCTTTACCCTTCTTTTCTTTCCTCATCCCTCGTCTCGTATTCCTCCCTTCCTGCCATTTCGCGGCGTTGCCAGATTTGCATGATTTCTATTCTTATATTTTGGGTTTTTATTGCATACTTTTTCTTAACTCGATTCATCTGTTTCATAAATGAAATAAGGTATTTGATATTTTGATCCATTTCCCACTGTCGGATTGGCTTAGAATTTGGCGCTTTTTCTTGCTCCTGACGACAGCACAATATTCAATAATTAGACATTTGTAATTTGTTCCATTGTGAATTCCATTAATAAACTAAAGAAAAAATTTAAATATTTTTTCCACAAGGAAAATTCTCGGGCAGAAATTTCTTTAATGGTTGTGGTTCGATCAATTTCATGATTAACCTCTGAAAAGTAGCAAATGAAATTAAAATAAAAGAGATAAAGAAAATTAAACAGCTTAAAATGCACTAAAAATATAGGATAAGATTTTCATTATTCGGAGAAAGAAGTGTGGGTGATGATTAGTATTAGATATGAATATAGCACGTCAACCCTTACTCACCTATCAGGCTCTTCTGCAGTCATCTCCATTGAACCTAATGAACGCATTATTATGCGAGCGATAAAAAGCTTTTTTATTTCTTTTTAGAGCATTTTATATTTTGTTGAGAAAAACGTGCTCTTTTCTTTTCATATTATATTATTACTTCAGCAAGATTAAAAATATCTCTTACGGATATTTTCCATTTAAAAAATCTCTAGTACATTTCTGCTCTTTCTTACTTCAGCAACTATTTATTTCTACTCTCTCACCCAGTATTTTGAGCCGAGGTATATTCTGGATAGATATGGGTGGAGCTCTAACTGTTAGGGGGTAGCATGTACGCCACTTGGAATAATTGTATTCCAATAGTCTAGGTAGGGGAATTTGAGTATGAGATGGAATTCTCCTGCTATATTTGGCTTTTATCAATATCATATCCTTTTTTAGACGTTTGTAACACTTCATTTCATTCCAGCTTTTTGTGCTAGTAATATACCAGCAATTAGAAATCCCTTTTCAAAATAAATATTACACAATATAACTAATGACTTCAGGCTTTACTTTGTGAAACCTCTCCATATTGGAAGTAAGGAAATAAAACTTTGTAAGGTTTACTGTTATTTAATTATGGGCACGACCCGGGTTTCGTAACTTGGTTACATCGTCAGCTGACGATGTAACCAAGTTACCCGGGTCGTGCCCATAATTAAATAACAGTGAACCTTACAAAGTTTTATTTCCTTACTTCCAAAGATTACACAGATAACTTTCTGATTCTGCCTATTTTGTTTGATCGCTAGTAAAAAAATTATCGATGAAGAATAATTGAAATATCATTAGGTATATGAAATTTAATCCTTGTCCATCACCCTCTTTTTTTAAACAAATGAATTGAATTTCAGATTTTCTTTAATTCATGAGAATTTGAATGAAGCCTTTCATCGCCAATGCCTCTTCCATTAGCCTACCCCTTCCCCTCTTCCCCTCCTGCCCCCACCTCCACTCCCCTCCCCTCTCTCTCCACGTCCACCCCCTCTTCCTCTCCAGCTCGTCCTCCTCACGACAACCCGCCGCTCGACATCCCATCTTCTTCCCTTCTTCTCCATTTCAATGAGATGCTTAATTAATTTTTTGTGCCCCGGAGAGAACACTAATCAACTTCACGGCGATAACAAAATGCTTAATTACTTCCTCCACCGACAAAAACTGTGTATCTTAATTTTCATCATTTTGAAATGCTAATGGATTTTAACTTTAATGTTTAAAAGGGGTTGGGAAACTAATCAAGGGCTGGCTCTCCTTGCGGATCTTGTTCCAAACTGTCGAGTAATGCTCGCGACGTTACCATTTTGCGTGCTTACTTCCAGTTGACTGAGCTAAATGTAATTTGGTACGTCAAGTCTATCAAACTGGTCCCAAAGTTGCCTTGGAAGTAGAAGGTATTCGAGGAGACTATGTAAAAATCATGGCGTCAATTATGTTTTTAACTTTTTATCTCTAAATCTAACAATAAATGATGAAATCCTTTAAAGAGTAAGAGGAAAAAGAATAAGAAAAAACAATTTAACCATCACTTTTACGCAGAGCGAGTTTGATATAGGGATGGAGCATAAGCGCTAACATTGCAGGGTTTTCCGAATTCATAGACCGGGTTCTTTCTCTTCTTTGGATTTAAAAAATGAATTTTGCGGTTCTGTTGATTACCAAATCATTCCTAAAAAAATATTAGAGGAGGCTAACTGTGAGTTTCAGTTTCATTCGGAAAATATTGGAATTTGTTGGCTGTATTTTGAGTGGAACATTCTGTTGAGACCTACCGTGAAAAATAATGGCAAAGGAATTTTAGCTCACCAATTTCGTAGTACGTGTTCTAATTTTGTATTTGGTGACGAATTTCAGTGGATTTTGATTCCCTCGTTACACAGTCACTGAATGAAGGTGATGTTCTGTGAAATATGAAGCTGGAGACATGTTTATGACTTTCTCCATACTGACTGAACCTAACTTGAAACTCGACTGATGAAACCTTTTAAAGAGTAAGAGGACAAAGAATCAGAGGAAGCCATCACTTGTACCTTCACTTCATGTTGACAGACTTGACGTATCAAATGAAATATTGGTGCAAATATTGATACATGTCGTACAGTATGTAACGTCCAATATTTTAAACAATATTGCTCGCTCGTTTATTGGCCAATAAATTGGAAAGTGTCATACGGACTTAAGTAAAAGTCCTCGCTACGTGAGGTGACGAAGAGATATCAACTGGTGCCTCTACCCCGGTTATGTGAAATTCTCGCTCTCGTAGCTTCATTTGGGGCCAGCTCAACCCTCACTTATCCCTACCATCTTTCGGGTTATCTTTAATCTAAGTTAGGTACTTCTCTTGTGGCTAAACTGTATTTTGTTTTTCCCAAACAAAATTTTTATATTGACTCAATGAACCAGCTCTTAACATGTGCATGCATTTCGAAGCAGAATAAATTCTGAGTACAAGTTTTATGAGTGGATTATGGATTTCTTAACAAAAATTTTGTTATTAACTCAATTATTCGGCTATTTTCATGTGCATGCCTTTCAAAGCAGAATAAATTATGAGCACAAGCTTTATGAGGGGATTATGGATTTATAAATGAAAATGTTTTGATTTTGCAATCTAATCGTAGTGCGTAGGGCTTCTGCCTGTACGACTACCCCACTGTTTCCAGAAGTAGGCGAGGAACTCAACTTCATCTTCAATGCCTCCCAAAGAATATTTTTTGGGATTACTCCCTTTTTCCAATGCTGGTAGGTATATGCAGGAGTCGAAAAAAAATTCACTAACTCTTGCTTTACCTTATAGTATTCCAAAATAAGTTTTCCTGGATATACACAATTACTTATACTACCTACTTTTTATATCAGAGCGCGACCCGGGTTTCAATGAATTATCATCATCTTCATGCGCAAATATTTATTTGATTATCTTATTATTGTTACCTAGTTACTTGATGAATTTTAAAACGGACGCCAGAATGGGGGAAAAGGATGGGTAGAGATATTCATTTATTCAGGAGTACTGTCCTGACTTCCAATAATAATAAAAAATAATTATAAATTTTTTTACCCATCCTTTTCCCCTATTCTGGCGTCCGTTTTAAAATTCATCAAGTAACCAGGTAACAACAAGAAGATAAACAAATAAATATTTGCGCCTGAAGATGATGATAATTCATTGAAACCCGGGTCTCGCTCTGATATAAAAAATAAGTGGTATAAGCAATTGTGCATATCCAGGAAAACTTATAGGAGTCAAAAAGTCGAGAAACCAATTTTACCTCTTCGTCTTGGTCCGCCATTGGCGTTCTCTCCACGAAATCACGTCGCCCTGACTTCCAGGAATCGCGTCGTCACTGCTGTCGAGAGAAGAGGAGGACGGCTGGGTGTATCAGGAACTTCGTCTGAATAGGACGGGGGATGTTGGAAAAAACATCTCTTCTCTATTGAATGGGTCCGTCTGATGGCGTTGGATTGGTATGCCGTGGGAGTACAATGCGCCTTTTTGGATGGAGATTGTTTATATACAAACGCGTGCTTTGGCTTCTTGTGGAGGGATGAATATCTGGATGAGATAGCAATTTACGATGCCTGGTATGTAAGGAGGGAGATGAATGCCTTAGGGGAACTTTGTGGGAGTTTGGTGAAGACTCTTTTTAGAAGGAAATTATTTTGTGCCTCGGTGCCTCGGTGGTATAAAATGCTTCGGTGATAAGTTCGTCGTTAGCGCTTAATCCTAGACACGCTCTTACCATTAGACTCCTAGGCGTACATATTAGCATGGCCGCTGTTTTGGACATTGTTGTACCTAAATTATTGCGCATTTTTGAGAGAAATTCTCTGTAGGCATATTGTAGTAAAAAGAGGTATAAAAAAAGGAGCGCGGAGTCGTTATTAGAAATACTGATATTAAATCGGCTTTTTTAGAGGGAAACAAAAGCACCCCTCTGGGCTCCCTCTAAAGTTCCATCCAGTGCCTTTCAATAAGCCTAAAAGTATTGAGAAAAAATACTTAAATGTCATGGAAAATAAATTTATATTTCGATAGTTAATAACGAATCTATTAAATCAATTGTTTGTTCATTTATACTAACAACAAACCAAGGAATCCAGCAAAAAAAATCATTTCATTTTAGTGGCAGTTAATAAAAATGGAAGCTCTTGGTCATATTAATTGTTGGCTGTCTTGCGCATGTTTGCTGGTGACGTTGCAGTCATATTAGTATTCTTTAATGATAAAAGAATTTGCTTATGCAAATGAAATCCCGAACTAATTGCAGTTGTCCTTTCTGCTGAGCTGATTGATAATACCTGAGAAGGATCGTTATGTAGCAAGTTCATTACTCTCACATACGTCTAAGTGGTTCGTCAACAGATAAGGTGACTTGTGACTGCGGTGTTTTTGTGTGAACTCTGTCTAGAGCATTAGCTTCCCCAAATGTTGGCCTGGGTTCTAATTATGGTGTTTGTAGAGATTTTCCTTAGATTGTCTCGTTACTATTTGAGTGCTAGGTGCAGGGCTGTAAAAGCACAGCTATCCGTCCGTCGGATGGGCCGTGAAGCAGTAGTCCCTTAGGCTTCTCTCGTCGAGAGCATACTAATGCCAACGCTGGGACTCCATCCTTAACTTCTTTTCCCTTTGGCGCAAATAATCTAAGCTTTCGGTCACGGACTCCACGATCACATTAAATGTCGCGCCGAAGGCGCGTTTACGCCGTACCGGTAAACCATGTTTACCACAACCAGCCAGATTACAGTTCAATTATATTTTGTGCATTTGTTTGTGTTTTTTGGGGTAGTGTGGTGTTTGTGTTTTATCAGAAACTTACATACTAAACAGTTGTTGAATTTTTATAAAAAGTCTACAGAAAGTAACCTTTGAATATTTTTATATATTTTTTATTATTTTGATAATATTTTAATAATTTTTTGTTCATTTTTATTTTGCTTTTTATTATTTTTTCCATTGTTTTATTTCATTATTTTATGGTCACGGACTCCGAATACCTACACCTATATGACATATGTTACCACTCCCAGGACAGAAGACTTTCAGTTTTGTAATTTGTAAAATTTAACCTTTGATTCAAAGAAGGCTATTTCTCTCATTTTACTGGCAGTTAATAAAAATGGAAACTCTTGGACAGATTAATTGTTGGCAGTCTTGTGTATGTTTGCTAGTGACGTTGCAGTCATCTTCTTCGTCATAGTATTCTTCACAAATGACAAAACGATTTGTTTTCTTCCACTGATTTATTTTCTTGGCACAACACGTTTCAACCTCAAGCGGTCATTTTCAAGTGGAGTTTGATTCGAAGAATGCTATTCGGGCTACCATCCGGGTGATCCCTCACCTTTCTGCCGACGTTTTGGAACTCGAGTCGTGTTCCATCTTTGTGGCTGAAGTTACCCACGTCTCAGCCCTGCCCTGCCCACGGTCAGCCCTGAAGATGGAACGCGACTCGAGGTCCGAAACGTCGGCAGAATGGAGGGAGACCACCCGGCTGGAAGCCTTCTTTGACTATATTCGCCTGGAAAGCATCAGATTTTACCTTTACTTTGTAAAATAATCGATACAAGTGACGATGGAATTTTAGATACTACCTATTACAAGTCAGATCGAATTCATGAAATTATTGGACTATTTATACTAGTAGTTATAACATAAATTTTATAAGAGGTGATACTTAAATGCAAGACAGCTGTAACCTATTTTTGAGTTCATAAAGAGAGTGGCAGGTAGTGAACAGGTAATATACCTGACCGGGAATCGGGAGATCCGAGTTCAAATCCCGGCTAAACAAAATGATTTTTTTGGCGAATTTAATCCTTCATGTACAGAGAAATGCTTTATTTAAAGCTTTTCTTGAGTACACATGTTCCCCTCCTAGTCGAGCATATCACACGGAGTGGAGAAGGCCCCTTAGTGTAGTCGATGGAAAAATGAAATTGCGAACGAGTAACGATGAAAATATCACGGATTGGATCATTTTCTCAATTTTTTAAAATGGATATTTCTTAATTTAGTATTTTGTATACTTTTCTTAATGATAGTATATATTATTAACCAAATAGTTCTCTCTAGAGAGTGTTTGAAAGGGATAGCTTACAGCTGAGCGTAATAATAGTCGTTTATCTCTATGATTCGTTTAATATAATTTTTATTTTACCTACCGAAAAATAGGAGCTCCCAAGAGTCTGATATTGATATCGTCTTGTGGTCGATGTGAAATCAGAAAGAAGAATTTTTACCTGTACTCGCTAAGCCCGTCTTCTTGCGTAATTGGCCCGCATTTCTCCGTCAGACATCTCGATAGATTGCGCGGGCACGATTGGTTGAGAAGTCGATATAACCGTAATGCAGGTATCGAGGGCAGTTGTGTTACATCCTTTGGGGAGTTGCGATCGACCCGAACAACAATAGTCCAGTGTCCGGATGGAGTGTACTCGCTAATCATCCCCAAGCCGCTGCTACGATGCTATCGCCAAAGACGGCTTGCCTTTTCAGCTTGTTGCCTCGACGGTGATGCCGTCTTGAGATTGGGCACGGGTCTTGAGCCCTGAAGATCCTCCAATGGGAGGCGTCAATGCCCCTCCAAACACCTCGCCTCTTCTCCGCGGTGAGACCGCCGCAGTTTTAATCGGCGAATCTCGGGTTTTTCCCATCCGCGAATTTGTTTGCTCTTCGTAACGGGGCCCGAGGATGGGCCGTACCAAACGATACTTGTCTCACTGCTTCATCGATATAACCTTTCTTCCTTCTTATCTCGTTCTCGTTCACTCCTAAAATTTCCTGCCCGCAACGCGACACTGGAGATACCGCGTAAAAGTGCTCCGAGCACTTTCATAAATCACCTCACGCCGATTTTAGTCTCTGTTCGAATTTTTCCTCCACGTGTGAGATCAACCGCGCATCAAATGGAGTGGAGTACTCGCTTCTCGCAATGTACAGTCTTGAAATAATTTGCGATTCTCAGCAGTAGTGTCGAGACCCATAGAGTTTTTGGCTACTGATGGAAGAGTCATGAGTTCAATTCCCTTTCAGCACCTTTAGCATAAGTAAAGTTGTCTAAGTAAAGAGACCCTTTACTCTGAATGTAACGTAATTGCGCTGGTTAGAACTACATTTGTTTCTCACGATGGCGTGGAATTAGGCGAAATCTGGAACGAAAGTCTCAAGACCTTGCATTCTCGCATGCGTTATAGTGATTCACCGCTTTACACGACGACATTTTGACAGTGCTTCCGTACACACGTCAGTTTGTGCAAGAGCGTGCAATGTGTTAAATCGCCGTCAGGGGTTGCGTCAAGGCCCGTTTGGTAGAGTTTCGGGCCACTGAATCATGGGTTCAGTTCCCTCCAATGTAAATGCTCGAAGTGGCTTAGGAAAAGGAACCTCTTACTCTGAATGTGTGAAATACATATCGATGGCTAAGTTCTAACAACACTTACCTCAAAATTTGACCGGTGTGAGTTAATACTGCTAATACCTACTGTTAACAAAACATAAAATTCAAGCAAAAAACCACTCTTTGTTTGCAAACGTATGCTTCTTTTTCAGTTTTTATATATTTTTGGTTTTTAATTTCAATTAAAATTATACCCAGTTAAAAAATAATCTTTTTTTACTCTCCTGAAAAGTTGCTATTTTTGAGATACGTGATGTTAGAACTTAGCCATCGACATGCCTGCGGCTTCGTCTTGAGTGAAGTCTACTCTCACATTTCATACCAAAACTTCGGGTCGAATGAAATGAAGCAAATGAAACTTTTAATGTAATATCTACTCCATTTAATGGCAAAAATTATTTATTGGTGACCTATTTCAACGTGCAACGTAATCATCAGGAAAAATTGATACTTTTACTATATCAATCTGATCTGATGCTGACGCTATGCATAGAAATCCGTTGTAACTATTTAACTTTCATCATTAAGTGGTCGTCTTCTGTGGTCACAATGCTAGGATTGGTCTGCAACAGTCTTCCAATTCATCCGATCTTGGGCCATTATTTTCCATTATCTGTACGATTGGCATCCAAGTTCCTTCTTCAACTGTTACCAGTGGCGTAACTAGGAATATGCTTTGGTGGGATGAGGGGGATGGGGAGGGGCGACCTCCCACCCGAAATTTCTTTCTTAATGAAGTTGAATCTTCATGTTGGATCAGTGTGTCAGTGAGTGGCATTAGTGGAAATAACTACTTTTATGACGAAGCATTCAATTTTCAACTATCATATATTTAAATCGCTTTCATCCGCAAATCAATAGTTTTCACCGTACACTAGCGTCTTTGCTCTTCGTAATAGGGCCATTGGGTTGGGCTGAAACTACAAAATACTCAAAATTAAATCAGAACTTGAAGCTTGTACGTGGTGGCACAGCTCCATATTACAAATAACAGACACTTTGTTACTTCCACAAAATGTTTATAAAAATTTCTATTTAATGACCGGTTTCGGCTGTTACGCCGTTATCAAATATATAAGACCACCATATTTTCTGTATTTGATAATGGCTTCAACAGCCTAAAAACGGTTATAAAATTGAAATTTTTATAAACATTTAGTGGAAGTAACAAAGTGTCTGATGCTGACTTTGAAAATACTCATTTTCCTGTATGATCGATGTCTCCTCTACTTCCGCATATCTCTTCATTTCTCTTAAAATTTCGTGCCTGCAATGTGATATTGGAGATAACGCAAAATGTGTCCCAAGCTGTTCCTTAAATCACTTCACGTCAATTTAAGCTTCTATTCGGAAGAATTTTCCCCCGCACTTGTTGAAGATGCCCCGCTCCAGCATTGATGCTAAGCGATATTTGATGCTGTTTTAGCCACGCGTGTTGAAATCTCCCACTATCTCTGTACATTAAAGCCGAACTTGGCGAACCAATGCGAGTTTATCAAGCTCCGCTTTTACCACTTGGAATACCACTTGTAATTTTTCTTCATGTAGTTTTCCTGCACTCGAGAAAAGAGTAACAATTTAATATTATTTTATTTCTTTCCCTAGTTTACTCATGATACTCTTCTTGGCAAAAACTCTGCTAATTTATTACATTTTTATCTTTTTCTAAATGCCTCGAAAATACATGGCAATAGTTATATTTCCATGCCTGGTGTAACGTTAGACGTCTGTTTTGTTTCAAATCCTCTTTATTTTCTTAAAAATACAGCTTTCTTATTGTTATTTATCATTTTTAGTTGTGTTCTACTGGTGTTTTGTACTCTTTGGTTCGCGACCAAACATATGTATTTATTTATGCAGTCTCGGTAACAATATCTTTTCATGCGATGTTCTTTAAATGAAGTGTTAATCGATCAGAGGTGAAGTCTTATTATTCATTTACGCTATAACCACTGCCTTTCAGCAGGAATATAAGTTCACGTTAAGAAAATAACATTTCTTTGCCTAACTACTTCGAGAAATATTCTCTTTTTCTTCTTTGCTCAACAATCCCCCTCTCCTCCCATCTAAGACTCCATAGTAACGAAAATATCCATAATTAAACATCAAACGTTAAACTGGCAATGGTTTCTCAATGGTGGCCTTTGAATAGCCCTATTATAGTGTTCAAGCGGAATCAAGTTCTCTCAACCTTCATATGCCTTTTGCTGACTCGCAATTAAATACAGCCAACCCTCGATAAGTAAGAACTGGATAATAGAGAAACCTCTATGAGTGAAACTAATTGTCATTATTATAGTATGCTACCGATTAAGGTATGTTTCCATGTTTCCATGGATAACTAAAGAAGTGATCTGGGAGCCTCCCTTTCCTTCCAGCACTGCCTTCTTCAATTCTCTGTAAGGCCTACTCCCATTCAATCTATCTAAAAATCCTATTCTTTTCCTTCCCCTCTCTCGTTTCCCTAACATTCTACCCTCTAACACCATTTTCAGCATCCCCTCCACGCTAAGTACTCCTCCCATCCATACCTTCTGTCTCCTCCGTATCTCATCTAAAAGCTGCCTCTCCTCGCCAACCACTTCGTCGTTCCTTTTCCTCTCCGTCCATTTCACCCTCTCAATTCTTCTCCATACCCACATCTCGAATGTCTCCAATCTTTTCTCGTCCCCCTTCCTCAGTGTCCACGTTTCCGCACCGTAGAGAGCTACACTCCAGATCAAACTCTTCACTAACCTTTTCTTTGAACTCTTAAATAATGATCCTCTCAGAAGCTCCTTCCTGTTCATGAACGCCTCCTTTGATAGTGCAATACGCTTCCGGATGCCCTGTATCCCCTCATTTTTTCCCTAGAAAGCCGTCTGTAGTTAAAACATCGCGCAATTTTGAACCATCCTTCCCATTTCGTTTTACGCGTTTATTCTCCCTCGATTGATCTACTGGCGTGTTTTATCCATCCATTCTCCTCTCTCTCTCTCCGCCTCATCGCCTGAAGCCCTCATGAACGGCATCGTCCGCGTGTAGGTACTTCAAGGAGGCGTGGTCGCCTGCTGAACTCCCTTGTCTTGCTGGGGCTCTTTCGAATACCGTCCATTTCTCTTTAGCTCCTTTGGGTAATTTTGGATTTCCTCTCGCTAGTCGTATGTAGCCTAATTTTTTGTTTGATGAATTTTCTTCAGTAAAGATTTCGCTACTCCTCTTTCGCTATTATTCCTCTAATATATTTATGCTTGTTCCAGTGTTGTCTTTAGATCTATCTCATAATCTCTCTGAACATCAATAGCAACACTCCCCATTTCTTACCACTGCTACAAATTTCTTCAGCTTTATGTACTTGTGTTCTTCAATTTCGAGGTTTCAATTCTCGTTTTATTTTATGTACTTGATTCTCGACATATTTTCGGTAGATTTGTTTCCCGTTACATCATATGTATTTCGTTTCTTGTTATATATTATTTATTATCTTGTTATTACGCCTTTGTAAATTGGCAATGAATGCTGTATGTGGGCTTATGAAATAAATAAATACAGTATTTCCGCAGATTAAAATCTCATCATAGCTATTATACCGATGAGGTTCGGTTAACATAAAGTATTTATCCAAACGAGTCGATAAGTGCCGTCCATCCAAGTCAGATTTTGCTCTTCATTATATCTACAAGTATTATGTACCGTAGAAGCTGCGTGTACTAAGAAAATGTAGTCATGAAGCATGTACTATGAATCGACATTTCTAAGTATATACTTTGCGTATTGATGAATAGGCAAAAATTAAAGAGTATCGAATTTTAGCTTCACTACCCTAAAAACATCTGATTTTACGTGACTCCTATTGCTATATCTACATGAAATGCGTCAATTGGGTAATTTTTAAATTTTATAACCATACGGACTCGTGCTTTCCTCGTGCCGATTCCTCCGGTTTGCATCTCCATGCGAAATTAAATCATGCATGTAGTAAACTCAAGTATATTCCTAAGGAAATCCTACTGCCGAGATTCAAGATCTTGGAGTGGGAAGCTAGAAAACAATCTATTGAGCCAGCGATACCGTCGCTTGATTAACTGGGACCGTTTTTATACCAAGGATCCAGATCATCATCAATCAATCAGGATCTCATAAGTAAAATCCCGTTCAATTTGCCTCGGTCGTGACTAAAAATGTGCAAAAGCCTTGAGGGGCCTTCTGTGGGAAAAGGCGGTCCCTCACGTCGCCAGGAAGCATTTGCCGTAATTACCCGTGTACTTTTTTTTTATTTCCCTCCTCCCGGGATATGTTTTTAACGCAACAATGAGCCTTTTTACGGTCTCAATTTCGCCCTAAATTAACCCACCTCTTTCTCGTCTTTCATCTCTTCGTCTCTTTCCACACAAGCCACGGACACCCCCTGCCACGCTCCTCATTCTTCCCGCCCCCTCTTCTTTCCACTTCTCTCGAGTCTGGGAGAGGAGACAGTTCAGTCGCCTGGCAGCGGGCCACCCATGAGGCCGGGCGAGTGGAGAAGGTTGAGTCCTCCTCTCTGCAAAGGAGTCTGCCGGGGGCGAAGGGGCTACAGCCACGCCCCTTACCCAGTACTCCAACCCTTCATGATATGTTGCTTGCTTCTTTCTCCCGGCTACACCCCTTCTGCCAATCTTAAGGGCGCGCACTTTTTCTTCCTGAGGTGTCCATTGCCTCCAATGAGCATATCTCGACACGGAGAAGGTAATATTAGAGCTCCACTATATATCCAGGTCCGATAGAAGCGATAACTTGTGAGAGATGTTTTGCCGAACGGATAGATATGGGAATTCGTTTTTTTCCCCCGAGCTAAAAGCTAGTACTAGCTTCGTTAGAGAACTTCATTTTTATGTATAAACGGTTGGTGTCCTAACACCTCCTGCCACACGCCTTTTAGTCGGCTTGCGGGATATTATTTAGGTGTAGATCTCCTTGAATTGAAGGTAAAAATATAGTCATTTTGATTTTTAGAAGTTTAATGAATAGTGAATGTAATTCTTGGTATTATTTCAGTATGATTTTTGATTTCCGGGTTAACTCCGCGTTGACTCATTTTTGTTGGACGGCAGTTTCGGGCCACCTCCCGTCTTTGGGACCAAAACTTTCGGGCTGGGGTCTTTTGGACCCGAAGACGGGAGCTGGAACGCGCTTAAATCTGTCGTCACCAAAACTAAACCGGAAACCAATCGTCAATTTAATCTCCGTGGAAGCCTCCGTAATAATATTATTTCAATATCTTTTCAAACAATTCTACCGCATTTTCCATCATTTTTAAGTAGCTTTACATTATGGCAAAAGAGAATCACTGACCAGGTGAAAGATCTCTTACCGTTGGCTAAGAGAACGATTCTACGTTTACTGCCAAAGAAAAGCAATTCAGACCAGCAGCAATATCCAAGATATCTGATGCAGGAGGGTTTGCTATTCAGACCCAGTTGATTATACGTGGTTAAATATTATCTTACGGTGAGGGCTAAAGTCGTCTTGCCGCTAATAACCACCGACATGCGAGGGAGGTTTAAAATATTCTCGGAATCCAATAGAAAAAATTTTCCTACATCACTGAAACTTATTTTATTTTTCAATATAGTCTCCTTGTAGATTACTACATTTGGTCCAATAATATTCTAGTGCCTTGATGCCATCTAGAATATGAGATTTCTCTAGGCCTGCAAAATAGTTGTCAACTCCGGCTTTCTGTTCTTCATTTGAAGTAAATCATTTTATCCACCAGGTCCACCATCAAGAAATTTCAATTTTGGGAAGAGATGGAAGTCTGACGGAGGCACATCAGGTGAATAAAGCGGAAATGGCAACAATTAATACCATAGCTCGTGTTATTTTGCCATGGCGACAGAACATGTATGCAGACGCGCATTGCATTGATGAAAGATGACATTCTTCCTAGCTAAACCTGGCCTTTTTTCGCGTATATTTTGTTGAAATTAGTCCAAGAGGTTAGCATAGTATTATCTTGTAATTGCTTGCCTAGTGGGGAGACTATCTATAAATAGAATCCCCTTCACATCCCAGAACACTGATGCCATGACCTTTCCAGTCGAAAGAATTGTCTTTGCTTTCTTCGGTGGTGGATATTCAACATGTTTCCACAGCTTTGGCCGTTTTTTTGTCTCTGGGGAATAGTTATGAACACAAGTTTCATCTTTGGTCACATACTGGTGCAAAAAACTTGTTTGTTTCCCCTAAAACGGGTCAAACATGGTTCCGATACATTCATTCTCATGCATTTTTGATCTAGCGTTAAGAGTCGCGGCACTCATCTTGCAGATAATTTTTTCATTTCTTATTTTTCCGTTAAAATATAATATACCCTTTAATATGACATCTGGCAAGCAAGAGCAATTTCACCCTTTCAATCGACGATCCTCTATTACCATTTGGTGTACTTTTGAAATAATTTCTGGAGGAGTGACACTTCTTGCCCTTTGCGCGGACCATCATTTTAAACTCTTTACTTTACTTTACTAAACTTTAAACCCCCGACCAAATTTAAACTCTTTTGTCTTCTTGGCAACAGTTGACAATGAAGGAGCAGAGCCCCCTAGTGTATTCTGGAAATCGATCCTTTGTTTTCATACCTATTTTTACGAAGTACTTAATCACTGCACGAATCTCGATTTTTTCCATCTTCGCAAATCACTATGCGGGAACAACAAAAAAGCCATGTCGCTGTTGTTACAGTTCTTTTCCACGAGCATTGACATGGCATGTGTTTACAGCAAACAGTCCTATGGATATCACGTGAAAAGTTCGTTGCACTAGCGCTGACAACTCGTGGTGATTCCGAGAACTTTTCATACCGCCCTCGTATATTGTCCATTAACACATCTCATAACAACACACCGTAGTAACTATGATATTAATATGCGTATATGTGAAAAGCATTGATTTTCAAATAAATCGGCCTCGGTGGCGGCGGGGATAAGTCCCCGCCTACCATACCGAAGGTCGCGGGTTCGAGTCCCACCTGGATAGGTTTCCCCATCCAGGACATGGGTGTGTGTGATCGTCTGTTGTTGATTGCTTAAACTCCCGATGTAAAGGCCACGTTGTGCTGTTTTCGGGGGTAATTGAGATAAGTAAATACATTAATAAATAGCTCAAGGTTCACCTCTATACGGTTAAATTATCACACATACGTCTTGAAATTGGGTTAAAAAATGTTTTTCATAGGCTGAGAGTTCAAAATAAGACGGAGTTTCAAAGTATACGATGTTCTCAGTTTAGGCTTTTAGAGATTACTATCGGCTATGAACTCTGCCAGAGTTTGGGTACTGTGTCTCTCTGCTATATGGGCACTCCATCAGTCTTAATCTAAAAAATTCCTCCGGTAAAGAACAAAATTTTTACTTGCGTTAATGGACATGATGAAAAAGATATCATAAAATCAGTTCGGTAGGGGAATTTGCAGAGGAAAGTTTTGGGAATGTTAGTCCAATGCCTCTGCGTAAGACACAAGGAATCAATTTTACGCATATAAAAAAATATCCATTAAAAAATAAATAAACAAATAATTAAAATAAATTATTTTTATCAATAAAAATTAATTTCAATGCTTTCAGGCCAATTGCAAATGATAAAATAAATTATTATTGACGTCAGAGGTGACAGGCGTCGGATGGATGAGGAGAAAAAACATGTGCTTTGATTTTATACTTGCAGACCGCACATTCCCCTATGTCATCAAACCAATTTCCTCCTAAGGAAGCGGAAAAGATCTGGACCGTGGAGATGGAAAACACTAATGAGTTTTGAAGATTGAATCATAAGTCTTGGACCACTAGATTTCATTTCGCTCATCACGTTGTGTTCCTGAGACTTCTGCCGATTAATCATTGGAAAGGAGTGTCATGGAATGCAATCGCTCGGTTATGTCACGCAGGGGAACAGTTGGGAAATAGCGCCGTGTCTTCGGGATAATTATATGCATGAATGCAAGCTTAATCTTGAGACGCATCTGCGAGAGACACCGCTCATCTAATATGTACAAGTATCGTTTTCCGGCTGCGTTGCGTGATGTGGGTGGCCAATAGTCTAGGCGTCGGCGAGATAACTTAGCCGGGCACACCTAGTCACCTAGCTCTCGCGCAATCATCACCTCGCTATCCTTTGAAATTTCTTTTTTTAAATCAGAATTGATATATATGAGGTGGATTTAAGTTCTAAGGTGTCCGATTTTTTTAATAACTGGCTACTCACCCGAAAACTATGAAACTGGCATTACCTTTCGACGTAATTTTCCTGCAGATGTACGCATTTTTCACAATGTCGACGCCATGATTCTATGGCCGCGGCGAAGGCTTCTATAGGAGTCTGTTTAGACCACTGGGAAATTGCCTAGATTATTTTTGCTCGTTGTCTTTAGATGTTCTGCCTTAATTAAACTGTAGCACCCACGAACGTACTTTTGACGCATCTCTAACTCCGTCACTACATGTCTCCTTAAGCTGTCGATGAATTTCAAATGCTGTCACAGCACACAAGTGCAGAAACTGAATGAAATATCGCTGTTTTAGTGAGGTAAGTGTCGTCATTTCAAGTATCTAAAACAATTCTGATTCTAGACGCTGCAGAAAGATACATATTATATCTGTTTATTAAGATTATATCTGTCCTATAGTTTAGCCATCTCTGTCATGTATTTACAAAGAGCGTGCGCTCATTTTAAAACAACAAACATGTTCCTATTTGTTTCCCGTCTGGATAAAAAAATTCTTAGGCCCTAGAGCTTGAATGCTCGTTGCATACAAAAGGTATCGCTGGTGATCTTCACAAGGTGTGTTTTAGAAACAATAAAGACGCTTATGTCATATTTTCGTGAAAAGCTCAAAATATGCTCTTCTCATAGGTATTAATTGACTGATAGCTGCTATATTAGTATTTTCGAGCTATATTTCTGGAATTTCTATTTGAGAAGCAGCATATAAATGCACGCCATTCTTTCCTTACCTTAAATAAACCTTTGATTAATCCTGGAAAATGTATTTTTACAGAGAAATAATATAATAATCGTTTTGCCCTGAGTCATGATAAAAATGTGACCAGGATCGTCAACGGACTAATTTATGAGTTATAAGCAAATGAACGCTGCGATTGAAATCAATTCGTGAGTTATCAATTCGTAATTCGTATAAAATGGTGCGTTGGTCAACAGTAATGTGTTGAGAAGTATTTTCATAATAAACTAAGGATTGAATAATCCACATTCTGAGTATCTCAGTTTGTTGTATTAGCATTGATGGATGTAGATTGCGTATGACGAAAAAACTTTTTTCAAACAACATACGCGAAAATGTTTGCTTTTTATTACGCAGTCACAAACTTACTTCCTTCAATGGCTATCATATCCTTTATTAGCTTGCGGTGTGTGGTTCTACTCTATCCTCGTGAGATATAGAACCCTTTTTTTCATCACGCAACCTCTGTTATCAATACAACAACGTAACATAGCTGTGCAACAATGCAAATGTTGAATTTTGTTTATTTTCTCGCCAGAATACTAACGAAATGTGAGCGTAAATCATAGACATTTTTGACTCCACTTTGGTCTCTCGCGAGTTGCAGAACGACAGAAGTTGTTGTAGAGGGATAGATGATAGTAAAACTTACCTCAAACTAAGCCATATGCGAATGAATTTCACACATTCAGGGCAAGGCCTATTATTTTCCCTGGGGCACCTCGCACTTTGAGGATTTTGTCAATGGGTGTCCGCAGGTTTAACCCGTAATTTGGAAGCGGGATGTTCATTGCAAGAAATATGTTAACGATCTTGCGAGTAGCAATAAATTGCCCGTTCCGGATCCAAACGCTAGCATCCATCTTATTGAAAAAGATGCGAAAGCTGTCTTCACGAAATTCATTTAGAGAGAATATAATGCCGAAGACTGTGATTCTGATAAGGTCCCCCCTGCTATCGCTGTTGGGTCGTATAGTGACATTTATAATTCTAAATATAGTAGATCTGTGAGTGGTAAAATTATTCTTTTACCAGGTTCAAAAAGGTATTTAAAAATGTCGATTATTTGACATTAGATTCGAAAAATGCTAATATAATGACCTTGAAAATGACACCAAGTGTCGAAACCATGGTCTGTTGAGTGATAATACAATAGTGTGGATATTACCATTTGTGCTTTAATAATGGACACTTAATTACTTTCTATTCCGTAATTCGAAATTTGTGCCGACAAAATATCATAAATCTTCAATTTTATCGAGATTTTTTATCCAAGGTCTTGATGAGTATATCAAATATACCTTCCAAGGTTTCCAAATCCACTGTGATTTTCAAAGATTCAGCACCGCTCCCCATTACCGCTGGATTTCGTCACTAAGAAGACCGGTTGTGTGGCAGTGATGCATACTCTTAAACGCTTACCTTAAGAGTGCTTCTATCTTCAACCCCTTGTTTTATTCTCTTAGCCACCACAATCTCTTACACCCATCCACTCCCCCTCTGTTGGCTACGTCAATACACTCGGCTGGAACTCTCCTCTTGAAACAATGGGACGCTAACTCGTCGCTCGGGGTCAAGCATCGGCCGTGGAACGGGCCGAAGCGGCAGAAGCTATAAAGAGCCATTCGGGAGTGGCCTAAACTCTCCGATACTCATTGAACTCTTCTCTCTCTTCTCCCTCCTTCCTGCGTCTTCACTTATCGCTCGCCTCCAATCAGGAAGATATTGAGTGCAGAAACGACTCTCGGGTTTTCCATGGGGTTATTAGCTCCAACTCTCCCGACGCACAGTGGGCTAGAAACGAAAAAAAAAGCTGGCCAAAACCTCAAAATCGATTTTTTTTGAGCTAGGAAGTTGAAAATTCACATACATTTTCTCAATTAAATTGTCGTGTCCACGTCGGTATCAGTCTCTTGGCGGAAGTCCGGGGTAATGTCTACTTTTCTCTACGTTTACGTAAAAAAAGGGCTGAAAAGAGGCTCCGCCATTTTGTTATATATCTACGGTTATTGATGAAACAAAAACTTTAAAAACCCTTCAAATGAAAGAAAAAGAAGTGTCAATTAAGATGGTATAACAGTTTTGTCGATAAAACTATTCATGAAACCACTGCACGAGGATAAAGTCGGCAATTATCAGAAAAAATCGAGGGTGGTCGTTTTTCGCTAAATTTGTTCAACTTTGACCTCACATATATTGTTAACGTGAAAACACAGGTAAAAATAATCCATAGAAAAGAAAACCCATGTATCCTTAATGAATTTTATATGCTGGAAGAATGTATGATCTTAAAGGAAGATATTGAGCTTGTTTGATATCTTTGGATGGCAGATTAAATATTCCTCCTTGGGTTGGGGCATTAATAACCTCTGATACTATAGTTTGACGATAAGTATAGTAAGTACAAACTAGGTAGGTACCATAAATTTGGAGTTGTTTTTCGTGCATCGAAGCTAATAATAATGGACCTATCCCTATTTTAACTGAGAGAAAGAGTTTTGATTTCAGTTGAATCTAGGATTTTATTGATTAAAGGAGGCAAGCTCTTTTCCAGAAGCAATACATTTGAGTTAATGTATTTTTTATGAAAAAAACTGTTTTTAGCTCAACGCCAATTGTTAAATACCAAATTCTGTTTAGGTAGCTAAATTTGTACCATAATTTGGGTGTTTAATAATAAAATGATAACATAATTTTAGATAATGAGTACATCAAAAAGCAATTCGTAATTTTTTTTCTGTAGTTTTAAAATCCAAATATTTTCCTTGAGTGCAACAATGTTTTTAATTGGAGCTATATAGACGGTATTGGTAGTACTTCACATTCATGTTTTTTCTTATTTTTATTTTGATTATTAAAGTGGAATTGGTTAAACTTGCTAAAAATATATCGCATACTTACTTTTGATTTTGAAGATCAAGAATTGATTTTGTTGCCTAATTATCGATGAAAGTGGCGTGAAAGTGAACATTTCCGTAATAACTTTAAAACGGCGTGGTGGAGTTAAAAAATCGTTCTGAAAATATTATTAAAGTGGAAAGACAGTGCTGTCTAAAGACTGGGGTAAATTGAGCATGGATATTGACTTAGTATAATTACAATCTTAAGACCTCAAAATAGAAAATATATAAGGGTATGTAGTCAGTCTATTCATGATTTCTTTCTTTAACCCACAGGTGCTCGACGATGGAATTTTAAGAGGACGGCGAAACGTCTTACCAATAACCCAGACCTCTGATGTTTAAACGGTCGACGTGGATATTGACTCGGTATAGTCTCAGTATTTATACCTCAAAATATAATACCTATTAGGATAAGCAGTCAGTATATTAATTTTTTTCTTCGATCCACAGATACTTAACGATTGTAGTTGAGAGGATGGCGCAACTTCTTTCCATTTACCGAGACCTGTGATGTCCAAGCGGTCGACATGGATATTGACTTGGTATAGTCTCAGTATTTATAGCTCAAAATAGAAAACCTATTAGGATAAGCAGCCAGTATATTCATGTTTTTTTTCTTCGATCCACAGATGCTTAACGATTGTAGTTGAGAGGATGGCGCAACTTCTTTCCATTCACCGAGACCTCCGATGCTTAAGGTCGACTGCGGCATGCCAGCTTCCTTGCTTCTCAACGACGCGATGGCCTATCCGGCACCCTTTGGTAAGCCTCGGCGCGAATGCAATCAGCGATCGCTGTAATGAGGCTCCCATGTCCGCCTCCACCCCGACCGACGCATTTTATTGGCGAGTACTCAAGCCCACAACCCTTCCACTCCAACGGCCTCCCCTCCCTCTCGCCATAAATTTCTCCTGAAAAGCGATCCTGCGGCCAAGGCTAAGGACCGAACAATCCCCTCCACTCCCTTGCGTACGTCCGCGGAGAACTTCTCTGACCTTTAACCCCTCTGCCAACATCCTCCCCCCGGCCCTGCCCTCTCTCATCCAGTCTCCTCGCCCAAGTGGCCAGCGTGCGTGGTGCCTCGAAGGGTGCAAAAAAAAAAAGTTTTCTGTCCACCAGAAAGGCACGCAATTGCTGTCGCTCGGAGATTTGTTGCCCTCTGGCTCACAAATATTCAGGACTCAGGTCGTAAGTAAGGCGTGGGTCACCTCCAAATTCACGAGGGTATAAGAAATAGTGATTAAATGCGAAGGGAAACGCTTCGCACTTTCCGCATAAATATTTATTAAACTGCAGTCGACATGAAGTAAGACCTGATGCTTTCCCGGCCAATATATTCGAAAAAGGCTATTCGGGCTTCCAGCCGGGTTGTCTCCCTCCATTCTGCCACAATGGAGGGAGACCACCCGGCTGGAAGCCCGAATAGCCTTTTTCGAATACAGCCGACATGTTCCGCTGCACTGCAGCATGCTGTAGTTTGATGAATTTTTATGTGGAAAGTGCAAAAGTGTTTCACTTCATATCTTATAATGGATCTCCACAAAGTATCTGCCTCATCCATCCTATTTAGAAATAGTGATGTCTAAACTGTCGGTCAAAAACTTATTCAACGAAATGATCGATGGATTTTTCTCCTCATCCATTTCGTTGGTAAATCAAGTAATGGTTTCGCTAGTAGTGTGCCCCGTTGTTTCTATTTCAACGCTTATCCCTATCCCCTACCTTCCTCTCATATTCTCTCCCTGGAAGCGTCAATGGGCTCCTATCGCGGCGGCGTCTCCTTCCTGTTTCCTTCCCATTCCAACCCCTCCCCGGGTGACTGGGCGTGTCTCTTGAATTATTAGGTCCCGGTGTGTTGTATACTTAAAGCCATCTAACGATTTGATCGTTGGATTATTCTTCCTCATAGGATAATCCTCCAAAATCGTTAGAATAGCAATGGCTGTTGCCTGGTTTCGCTGGTGGTAGTACCCGCCCGCCTTTGTGACGGTGCGGGATTCCTCGTCCCTTCCCTTCCTTCTCTATTCCGTCCCAGGAGGCGTCGTCGGGCTCCTATCGCGGCGGCGCCTCCTTCCTTTCTCCTTCCTGTCCTCCCCCTTCTGCGGTGCAGAGATAAAAAGCTCGCGCATATAGGCCCTGCCCCCGGGAGTGTATCCTCGCGAGCCCGCCCTGGAGTCTCGTTCCATTTGTATCCTTAAAGCTTGGCTTGGGCTCTCATTCAATGTCGGTCAAAAACTGTGTAAACTGTCAATCAAAACATATTTTTCGAGAAATCTATTACTAAGCGAATTGAAAAGCTCGACTTTAAAACAAAAATCTAAATTGAGCAAAAATCGATTAATCGAAAATTCAGCGGTTATTAAAAAAACAGTTTATGTAGAAACATGTATATTAAAACGTGCTTTTCCCCTATTAAAAATAAAAAAGGGCGAAAAAAGGTATCCTGTCCACTGGAAAGGCACGGTTTCCGGTTCCACTAGTTCTTGAGCATACTAACGGAAAAGGAACCACAGCCAAAAAGAATCGGTACCGAATAAAATTTTCGGAAACCCATTTTAAAAACTTTCTCTAGTATGGTTTTCAGCAGATCCAAGGTTTTCTCGGAAATTTAATAGAGGGAAGACTTCTTGGGTTTCACACCGGGCCCAAAGCGTAATTGATTACGACTTCTCGTCTCTGTCTGAACAAGATGATAGACTGCGCCTTAGAAACGTCGGAAGAAACCAAACTTTGGACCCGGTAGGAAACCCGAGAAGTCTTAGAACTTTTCTTATTTAGCTTACAATTTACATGTTATAGAAGCAATTACTTGCGTATTTAATTGGCATAGTATGTTCATGGTATAAACCGAAAATCATTTATATAGCTTTCAAAAATTTTGCTATGAAATTGAAACACTTAATTTAGAACCGGAACTGGGAACCGTTTTAAGGAACCGAACCGGAATCGAAACGAATAAAAACTGGAACCGACTCATTCTTAAATGAGCATATGTATATTGGATAAAATATAACATACAATAACATTTGGTACAATTCAAGAGAAAATATTTCACAAAATGCGTTGAAAATCGGAAAAAATAGCTAATGACGGACACATTGAATTCCGCGAAGAAATTTTGATTGGATGGGAAACTCTGACCCTAATGGATCTTCATAATTAAATTTTAGTTTTTTCTTATCTATTAGTCATGGTGTCCTGACCTCCCAGCTTAGCCTTTTATAGCATCTCCGGCAGTTGCCCACTGCTATGCGTTCCCAATCACGGGAGGTTTCGGAAAGATTAAATTTTACCCAAAATATCCAAAGGCGTTCGCTCCCAACTTTTTCCTCTGGAGCGAGCCGTAAAACTTTATGGATCGTTTTTTAGGCTGCATTGCGCGGCTGAGGCTAATTGCACCTTGAGCGCTGCGAGATGGTCTTGCAGAGTGCAATGAATGGTGCATAGTACGCTGCACGCCGGTAGCAGGTATTTAAGGTGAAAACAAGGGTTTTCTTGGTTTAACGGTGGCCACACGCATGCTGGAAAATCGCCAAGCCGTTGAAAAACTCTTTACTCACGGGCATGTTCGAATTCTCGTCAGCTCGTGGACACCAAAAATTATAACTCTCTCAATATGTTTAAATAAAGTAATTAGCCTGAAAATAATTTTCCATATTCCGTCGTTTATCACTTTATTTAATATTGTAATTTTGTATTTCAGATAAAAAATTCAAGATGACTTAAGACAAAATCTTGTCAAAAACAAAGAAAAAATTATATCAGTTGGAATAACTGCTACCAGGGTTGTCGGTAAGGTCACATCGCGAAAACGTATTTTAGAGTCTTTCATATTCATTGTGGTTTCATAGAACCATAAGCAAATTAAAGGTGCGATACATTTTATTTTTAGTTTTATTTATGGTCCATTAACGCGTAAAACTAAAACTTTCATGTATTCTGCGACTCGAGGTTTATAAAGTCAACTGATTTAGGCACGATATAGTTGAAGTTCGACGTATTGAAATAAAAGGTGGTTAAAGCTAAAGTTTTCCACCATTATTTTAATGCGTACGACGCGTTTCCGCTCACATATCTATCATCTACATGTACTTGTCGATCTACATGCACATGTAGATCGTGTGTAACAGTACATGCGAAATTCACATTTATACGTTTGAGAAAGAGGTGGTGGTGGATTTGGCAATTATGAGGAAAAGGGAAAGACGTAAGGTGGAGAGATAGCGAGAAAACGGACAACGAAAGAGAAATAATGTGATGTTCTCATTTACTCTGATGTCTTGTTCCAAATGATGGCTCCGTGAGCGGAAACGCATTAAAATAATTGTGGAATAGTGCAATTACCTTTTACTTCAATATGTAGAGCTTCCAGTATATCACGCCTGAATCAGTTGAATTTGTGAACCTCAAGTCGAAGAATATATGAGCGTAGAATTGACAGCATTCTCACAAAACAATTTGAACAGATCTCTCCTCTGAACTGAGGCCGTAGGCGCGCGTGCCCGTGACGTAGGTGGCGCCCTCGCGGCCATCTCCCAATGAAAGCACTGCGATTTGCCGCACCTCCCCCTACCGCACTTTCGTGCTCCACGTCTACCGGGGTGGTCCTTCCCAAAGTGGTAGTCAACTCCCCACCCCTAACTCCCTCTCCCTCCATCTCACCTTAGAGAGCCCCATAATTACAGGGTCCGAAAATTTTCCGAGAGGCGTTAGTTTCGTCGACGTGTTGGGAAGCAAAATTTTCCTCCTCTTCACGCGTGGGATTTTTGGGTAGTGGGGGGGGGGGGGGGGGGAGAGAATGAAAAACACGGCAATACCCAGGAAACTTACATTTGGGGTATGCTTCTCTACGGAAAAGTGCCACGGACAGTGACAGAAGCGGGGAAATCAAGGATAGAGGCCTTCGAAATGTGGTGCTACAGAAGAATGATGATGATGAAATGAATAAGACTAGTAATGTTAGTAATGAGGAAATACTAAGACGAGTAGGAAAGAGTAGAAGCCTCATGAAAACCTTGAAAAGATGAGAGAACAACCTTGTTGGCCATATTTTGAGACATGATGGTGTGATGAATACAATCGTCAAGAGACAAGTGAGATGGCAAGAACGGAAAAGGAAGACCTCGGACAAATATATGGAATACGTAAAGAAGGACGTGGAAGAGACGAAATACGTGGTGTGAAAAGTTGAGCTGATGGGAGAATTTAGTGGAGAGCTGTGTATAAACCCAGGAAAGGACCGCGGAAGGAGAAGTAGTCGATAGAACTCCTCTACGATTCTCTCCCTGCAAGGCAGTGGCGTAACTGTGGGGGGATGCGGGGATAGATCCCCCCCATAGCCTCAGAGAAATTTAAACAAAGCATTTAAATATATTGTCTAGTTATAACATGTCATTACTGCATCTACTTGTAGTTAAATCTTCAAAGGCAATATTATGTAAAAATGTATTTCCAGGCATGTAATTTTTCAAAAATTTGCCGTTTACCACTCCCCCCGTCGCCACCCCTCACCATCCCGTCACCCCCCCTCCCAAAGTATATTCCTATTTACGCCACTGAGGCAAGGAATACATCGGAGCTATTTTGAATAATTATCAGCTTTTCTAGGAAGTGTGGCATGAACAATGACAGCCGCGGAGCAGTCTAAAATAGAGGTCTTCGAAATTTGGTGCGATAGAAGTAGGGATCAAATGGATCGACCGAGTAAGAAATGAGGAATTCCAAAGAATAAGTAAGAGAGAAGAGAAGCCTCATGAAAATCTTAATAATGAGACGGAACAGCCTTGTAGGCCACTCATTGAGTGAAGAATTATTCCACTGAATGAAGGCGGAGAGGAATGGGGTAGTTTCCTTTATCAAAGAAAACGGAAGGCATTGATTGCGATTCGTTACCCACCATTAGTGTGTTCATAATATACAAAATATTTGGTTTTAGAAATCCCAGTTTAGACGAATGGCAATGGTCAATTTTAACCACTTTTGAAAAAGGCCAGATTGGCGCCCTTGCGATGCCACTCCACGTGACGTCACAGGGACCTAGTTTCTATATGAGTAGATAGGAGTTTTACATCGTCTGAGATTACCAATGCATGCATGAGGCACACAGCTCAGGGAAACATGTCTTAATAATCACCTATTCAAACTGCCTATGGTCGGAAAGTTTCCTCCGTTTGATAGGTTATTAATAATCCTTATTTAAGCCAAGCGCTACTTGCTAGCAAGGTAGGTACTCTACGCTAATCACCCAATCATTCTTCTAAATCTACTTAACCTTTAAAGACCGAACTAACTTACCAACTGATATTTATTATTTTTTGCATATCCCATTTACTTTTACAACTAATTAAGAGATATTATGAAAGAAAACCCGGACAAAAATTTTTAAAAGTGTTTTCAACCATGTTCTCAAATTAGACCACGCCGAAAAATTTTGCTGTCGCTTGAAAAATAAATATAATCTTGACCAAAAATCTAAGTAATGTAATGTGTATTAATCTTTTCAATAAATGTTCATTTGTCACTGGAGAGCAAGTGTAGGGGAAATATCGAATGAACCACATAACTATCACAAAGGTGATGAAAATAACCAATTTTGTAAAGGTATAATTAACGACCAATGTATACAAAAGTCATACGATTCACTTGATAAAATACTTCCCTACTTTATTTCCATAACAAAAGCTATAAACGTAATCACAGATAGGAAATGTAATTCTCATGATTTTTATAATTTGTTCCAAGTGGGAATATTGGTCCTAAGAAGTCCAAAGAAGACTAGCAGAGAAGAGAAGCCTTATGAAAACCTTATGAAGACGGAGCAACATTATAGGTCACATTTTGAGACATGACGGTCTGATGAAGGCAATCGTCTAGGGACAGGTGAATGGCAAGAATGGAAAATGAAGACCGGACAAAATATAAGGAACAATAAAGAAGGGTGTGAAAGAGAAAAAAAATAAGTAGGTGTGAAAAGATTAGATGATAGGGGAATTGAATCGATGGCTGCGTCTAACCAACCTTAGGATTTTTTATCAGCGATGTAGATGATAATGAATAACGGAATTTGAATATTGTCAAATAAGCATTTTCATCCATATTAATTACTATGATAAAATATTCCCCTGAACCAGAATGGAACCACAAGCCTTTGACTTACCGTGCCACTACGATCTCCAGGTTCCTGAATTACCATAGCAATTGTTAAAGCCAAAGGTCAGCGGTTCGATTCCAGGCGGAGTTTTTTTTTCTCGAGGTAATTAATGTGAATTTAACCGCAGTTAAGGATCGAAATTTTACAAATTAATCACACTGCCGTTGGACGATTTTCACCGCTTCTTTCCGTCATGGTATGGCATGATATTTGGAAGAGGCGACCTATAACTGACATCATTAGATGGAAGGGTGGGGAAGGCAAGAGCATTAGTCTGCTCTTAACTAAAAGCGCCAAGTGGAACACGGCTTAACGTCCCATCCGATGGACTGAGTGTTGCCCTTGAAGTAGCCTCCTCTTAACTGCCAAGGAGGGATCGGGAAGTCTGAAAATTCTCTGCCATTGCATCGTCGGGATTAGAACCCGAGGCCATGGGGTGGGAAGGTAATACTAGCATAACACCTACCTGATTCTTGATATTCGCCTCTTATTTACCTCACGACAAATTAAAATTAGAAGATATCTCATTGCGCTTTCAGGCTCTGATTGATAGCAGTGATTTTTGTATTTAATTATTAGGTTTCTAGACGCAATAGGTCGTTTCGCACCTCCCCTTCTTCTCATTCTATTCGTTCTCCATCAGTTATTCATTAAACTCCCGGTAAACAGTAATTCCTTGATTGGATAAAATGGTGCTGTGAAATTTTAGTCGAATAACATCTACATAATACCCTGCGAGCCACCTCAAGGGAGTTTGGCAGTTTATATAACATGTGTTCGGATGTGTATTCTGTTCAACACCAAGTCGAGCCACGCCACCTGTCCACGAACTTTGAGTTTTCGATTTGCTTTTGTTTTTTATTACTCCGCGAACGTGAGTGAACTTGTGTTTTGTACCAGTCGTCCTGTGAACTTCCTTAGTGCATCATCCAAGAGCAACCCTGGGAGACGGAGCCATCGGCCTGCCCGCGGGGTCTAGCTGGATCGGTGAGTGGTATGCGCCAGCATGGTTCGACTTGGATCGAATTAATGGTGATAGTGAGTAGTAACATACAGCCCACGAATCAGTCAATCGCGTTCAAGAGTGATCAACATGTTTACTCAGTTAGTCCTTAAAGAATCAACTGCGGCATCCTGGTCATTTCTCAAAATAATTTCAACTGCCCGTAATTTATTTCAAGATCTGACATTTAATACATACTGAAAAATCGCAATCTGAAAGTTTAGGGCGATAAGTCGTGAAAATGATTCATTATTCATTTTTGGAAAAATCGAAAATTTGATTTAAAGAGCTATTTAGTATGAAATAATGCTCATAAGTATGATATTTCGTAGATTTCACTCTACAGAGGCCTCGGAGAAAAGTGAATTCAAGTATTGCGCGAAAAATGGAGCAATAACTCGTCATGGTGGCACGCGCTCACTCTTGGAGCCTTATCTCGGGAACAACTGGTCACAATCAGAAAATATTTTAGGTGCAGCATGTCAAAGGTCCAATGTATTGTTGGTTACCATAGAAAATTAGTTGAAAAATACCAGCGCCTTCTTATTGCCATTCATATCCGAAAAACAGCCCGAAATGCCAACATTTCTCGAATTTGAGTGCAATGCGGCACGCCTTCCCGTTATCCAATTGCAATAATATTTGACAGGATATGTTTTTGCACCAATTGGCATAAAATGAGGGGGCGTCCCGAAAGAAATTCGAAAAATCGAAAAATAGGGACCACCCTAGTATACAGTGCCACTCCTAACACTTTATTTGAGACAAACTTTTTTTGATTTTATGAAGCAAGATTTTTCAATATGCATTTTATTTCCATAAATGCATTCAACTTCATTTGGCCTCCGGTCAACATAAGAATGGTGGCAATTGTTTTCGAGTTGCAATACTCGTAGTAAGGGTAATATATATTGTCTGTGCGTGTGGGTTCTTCATGGCCTGGATTGTCTGCTATTTGGCTGCTACTCCGCGACGGGTAGCCGTTCGCCCGACCAGCGTCTGGGCGGGCCAAGGAGGACCGTGGCAATAATAACTGCACCGCCAAGGGAGAAAAATGTGCCCCTTCTTGCAATTGACTCATTTCAGGTGGGACGCCGTGACTAATTCATTTATGGCCCTCCTCGCCTCTGTGTCTGCTTTCTCTGACTGCTCTCCACCTCCCTCCAATCAAACCCTGCATACACCAAAGGGGGGGAGGGGGGAAAAAACTTGGAAGGAAGCTATTCCCGAGGGCGAACTTTCGTGGCCTACCTCTGAGATTCATTCAAACTGCCCGAGACCAGTTGCTCCGGCAACTATTGAGAACCAAATACATGTCGCTTCTGTGGACGAGGTGAACTTCAATTATTCTCTTGTCATATTGCACATTGAGTGAAATGTCAAACTTATGAAGAAATATTTCGTGCTTTCCCGGCGAATAGACTTAGTGAACAGTTATTGGGATCGCCACCGGGTCAGGAACTGCATAACTGCCGACGTTTCGATTCACTCACAGCCCTGAGGACGATGGCCGAGTCGGGCATCGAAACGTCGGCAGTTCCTGACCCGGTGGCAATACTATTCACTATGTCAAACTTATGTCTGCGTTTAATATTTTCCTACTAAATGCTATAAAAGTGATAAAAAATTATCATTCGGAGTAGAAATAATTATGTATATTTTAAAACAACCACATTAACTTATTATTTGGCCTAATTATTTTAATGAAATTTGAGTTATCATATTTGTAGAAATTCCGAGGAAATGAAATAGGATTTGTTGCTTTCCCGGTGAATAATGTGGGTAAATTCTTCTCGGGATTCCCTTCGGGTTAATTTATCCATAACAGCCAACGTTTCAAGCTCCGACTCGGAGCAAATCCTCAGGGCTGCTGAATATACATGTAAAAATGTCAATAACGACCTCAAGCATGTATTGAATAGAGTACTAAATAGTAAAGTATGCATTTATTTTATATCCTTCAAAATCGTTGAATAACCTGATATTTTCTCGTAGACTGTTGATGCAAAGGAAACTCAAAACGAGTGTTGCAAATGAAAAACTGAATTATTCATGCACGGTGTCTATAGTTATCCAATCATTTCTAGTTACAATTGAATGAAATTTTTCTATGATTGTCAATGACCGCATTTTTTTAATGAACGGTAATAACCTTGCTTCTTTCCATATGGTGGAGCATACGTAATTGTTACAAGGAGAGGTTGTAGGTCATTATTCCCGTCATTGAAAACGATGTTTATTATCTTATAAATGTCCTACTATATCTATTTCTGCCAGCTAATGGTCTTGATAAAGTCTGTTGCCCCTCCTATTTTCACTTCACTTTTGTGCTCCCCCATTTCTACAAAAGAAGATCGATCATTCCTAGGATGGAGATCCTGCCTGTTCTACGCACTGCAACTTAATTATTTAAATCGCTTGCTTACTTTAACTGATCATAAGCATGGCGCGACGTTTATTCCATTTTAACACTAAGTATTTTGCTTTCCACAATTTGTATGGTGCTTAGCCTCCATGTTAATTTTCCATGAAATAATATTGGGAAAATAGCTTTGATAAGCTGTTTCGTTAATCAGATAGAGGGTGCAACATTATTGGTAATGCTCGTGCAATCTGATTTTATATTTGTGAGAGTAGCATAGATGATGCATCGTCATTATCAGTTAATGCTAATTACAGACTTTGAAATCAATATGACGTCTATGTTTGTTGTGATTTATTAAATTATTAAAATTACTACCAATATCGCTGAATTTTTCTAACCTTTTGGCACGTGTACACAACAATCTTCTCAATATTTCTCGCCGTACATAAGAATCTTCCTTGTATAAGTGCATAACTTCTTTCATTTCTTCTTATTGTTCCCAACGTGTAGGAAAAGCTTCTCATTCAGAAAAGGATACATAATACTTTTCATGGCTTTTCTATATTAATATCGTTTCAAGTTGTCTCAGTTGGCACAGCGGATAGTTGCCATTGACTTTAATCGCAAAAAATGCTTTCTTCGAGTCTTATTTGTGGTATTTATGGATACTCAGAGTTCAGCAGTTCGAGGCTAGAGGCATAGTTCTGAACTTTTTCTTACGTGCGCCGCTGAAAATGAGCATTTAATTGAAAATGAGGTTAGGAAATATCTTTTCCAAAATACGTTAGTGTAAAAAAGCCCGAAAAACCCGTTGCCAATGGTCTACTTATTCTTTAGTTTTTAAAGTCGAATTAACCTTGGTTAGAGATTTTTCTGAATTTTTGGCGTCGTATGTGAAAGTTATTTCCATGAATCTATTTCTTGATAGGTTTACATAAAGTTATGAAAGACTTTTTTTCATGCTATTTATAATTTACTTCTCCATATTTACTCATCGTATATTCATCTTTGACGTGTTAGAATATCCCTTGCATGACCTAGTTCATTTATTGAAGTAGGCCAAAAGAAAATATGCTGTTTTACGCAAAGGAGAATAGGTGAAAAAGAAATATTGTCTCATAAAATTTAAAAGTGGAGCTGCTATCTATAGGATTGAATGTGTTTTACAAGTCATGGGCTTTAAAAGGGAATTGTCGAACACTTCGGCATACCACACCCTCGATCGGCATACCCCACCCTTTTGTCGTGAAAATATTCCCTAGACTTCTTCGATCTTGATTGGTCGAACGTTTTTGAGATGCACCCTACCTATTTGACCGTTACTAGCGTATCATTATGCCCCTTGCTTGAAGAGGCTTACCGATTTCCGATTCCACCTACCTTTGACGGCCTTATATTAACACATTATGCCTTTTTAGATCTTGCTAGGAAATAAGGATTTCCTTTCATCCAATGAAGTAATTTTTTTATAGATTCCACCTTGTAATAGGCTTAAGCAGGTGTCAACTCGAGCCGCCAAGGAAAAGGCAGAATCTTCAGTTACCAAATTATAACTAACTACATCAATTTTCCGCCTTAAAAGGTCTCCCTGGCCCTTGAAAAGCGCCCTCAGGGTTTTGGTAGCCCTTATCCTTTTTATATCTAGGTCTCTCTACATTCCCCGTACCTCTTGGTATTCGATACCTTAGTTTTATTCTGCAGTTCGCGCCTCCCGGCCTATATTTTCCTCGCGAGAGGTTAGCAACTGACACGCCCCTGTTAGGCTGTCTCTAATGGGCCTTTTCCAACCCTGTGGTCAATTATAGGTTTCAGGAATCCTACCTAAGGAGTTTAGACGCTCCAAAAAGCATTTCTGACCATTATTATCGGTGAAATCTACCTAAAATGAACATTTTTTCCTACTCTTTTACGGTTGGCTAGGCTCCTTAACATGTGTTCCAGTGCTGAAGCAGCTTGGGGCATTGTATCTATAGAAATCTGTACAGTGTCTCTATGCCAAAATCAACTTGGTCCACGTTGTTTTAAGTTCTTATTTTGTCTTTGTACTTTTTACAATTTCATCTGAAGTATCGGTAAAATATAGGCCTAGTTACCCTAAAAGTTGGGTGGCATGTATCGCTTAATCATGGCATTGAGAAGAAAAACTGCGCAATCAGAAAAAAACGGAAATTACATTTGGATTGAAGTTTTCGGTATTTCTCTTGAATTCACTGATTTTTCGTAGCCTTTTCTACGCTGAAGAAAGATCCAGCAGATTTGTTTCCCATTGTAAAATTACAAAAAAATCTTTAAACCTGGTAACAAATCCAATCTTTTAGTAACGTAGGAATATCTTTTTGCGAAAATAAATATGTTTTTGTTGATAAGGACGCTTTCAGCTCAATACGACATTGAAAAACTCCACATTGTTCACTGTATAGGTACTGTCTATCATTGCGCCCCATTATCTACATTATCTACATTGCGCCACATATGCAACATTTAAAAGAGTAATAAGAGTCACGGACTGAGCAACATGGACTTAAGAGTAACGCTACTTATCCATGGATTTTCATCAGATTTGCTTGTCATTCTACCAGCCAAGAAATGCTGTGAGAAAACACGAAAGCATTAACCAGTTGATTTGATTAATTGATTTGAATTTAATTATTGAAGGAGGAGGATTTATGGCTGTGGATGATATTTCCGTACTTATTTCCCTCACTGATACTAACTGAGTTTGAAATTGAGTGTTTATCTGCTGCAGGTCATTAATGGGTCAGTGAAAGACAGTAAACGATTTATTTTTCATGGCTTAAAATAGACCACTTAATGAGAATATGTAATAATATATTTTCCATGTGCAGCTTTCAAATTAGACTAAAAATTGCATTAGCAACATTAAGCAATTGGGAGTTAGGTACGAGGGGAGATAAGGGGACTTATCACAGGGAGATATATTTTTTCAACCTTTGTAGCGGAATCTACGAAGGATACTTTATTTATGAAAGGGAAACACCATTTTATCGCAATTAAAACATCTGTCATTTATGAGTAAATTTTTCAACATAAGTTCATATTCTGTCGGCCATACGACCGTTTGCAGTTCGGTTTCATAGCTCGCTGTGTCGTAATGATATTTTCAGTATACCTGAATATGGTTTCTATCTATAAAATGTGCGTCAATTTACTTTTTTTCCGTTCATAAAAGGTTGAGGGTTCCAGTGCCTTTGCTTTTGCTCGTATCCGTTTGAGCTTGATTGATGGTTGTGAAAGATTTTTCGGTGCTGATTTCCCTCGCTGATATGAGTTCGAAATTAAGTGTTACTTTTCTGCAAGGGATATCGTCCCCAGGCAAACAAAGCTTGTTTCTGCTTTTTTTGTATTTTTGAACGATTGTATAAGTGTATCACGGGAAGATACCAGGTGGATGCAGAAGGTAAAATGAAAAGTGTAATTACAGAGATATCAATTTTGAAATCTATTTTCTTAAGCTCAGCCTTTCAGCCGAAGGTTGTATGAGCGTCCTCAATTTCGCGTCGTTACTTTTTCCCACGAATACCCAGGTATTGCTGGAAGCAATAATTCAACGCCTGTGGAAAAATGTTCATTTTCCTTACGGATGCATGACATAAAATCCTCCCGTGAAGTTTGAAATGAAAGTGACGAGGAGTGAAGATGGTATTTTGTGTCACTCCTTTCAAACTCAAGTGATTGTCACTCCAATGGCATGATCGGAGGACTCCATCAAATCCAATATAGATTTGGTAACTCCTAAATTGGTAAAATAAGGAGACTGGTGGGTTCAGGTGAAGCCCCAGGTATCCGGCACGCCGGAAAGGTGACCACAAGAACGAGTAACAAGCGTTGAATGACTCCGAGGCTACTATGAAAGGTCATGTCATCATGCATCTAGAGAAAGTGTTACTGTGAACACCCAACTGTATATTCGCTCGGCCTCGTCGCAAATAAAGAGGCCAAACCTGAATTAGTTGTTAATTATTTCGCGGCAAAAACACAGAGGCCACTAAAACTGTCTCCAGGAGCAACAAGGGCTGTGGAAACGAAGCAAAATTTCTTCAACTGTCGGTTGCTAAACAAAATTTGAGTGTACGTACACATAATTTCAACTTGTAAGAAACCGAATGATTCAATTATCGATAGAGGGCCGCTCTATACCCAGGGTTGGAGAGGCCATAGAAATGGTGAAAACACCGAAATATTTAAAGCCGAACGATACCTTCAGTGCACAAACACTCAATAAGCGCCCACTGAATCAAATCCGCTCATCTAGGAACCCAACAATACGAACCCTCTTAGCTGGCCGTAGCCTGAGCATAAACGCTCACCTCCAATTCTACCTCAGAAGCTTGGAGAATTGGAGGTGAGCGTTTATGCTTAGGCTATTGCCGGCTGAACGGATTCGTATTTTTGGGCACCTATATGAGCGGATTTAATTCGGTGGGCGATTGTTGAGAGTTTGTGCAGTGGAGGTATCGAGGAGGACATTAGTAAGCTATGCATGATTTTGCACTTTCCTGGCGAACAGAATATTTCAACTTTTCTCGGATTTTCGCGCGGGTAAGATATTCTAACATAAGAGCGCCGACGTTTCGGGTTCCGACTCTTTACCCATTCTCAGGGCTACCGCTATGCAACAAGCTGTTACCGTGTGGGAAAGAGTATGCCACTGCCTAGACCAACTAAGACGCATCTCACTTCACGAGGAAGATATCAACCCAAGACGGGCCAAGGCTGCATGGATCTGCAGAGGTATACTGGATCTTAGGCGAAATAGTTTTCTTGAATGTGTATAGATAGACACGGAGGAAGACCCAAAAAACACTCTTTTTTCAAGAGTTTCCGCCGTTATAAATAGGAAACATTATATTCCTTATATTCGAAGAGAAAGCAGAAATATATAATTCATGTTTATAAAATGGATGCCATTTAATATTTTCTGAAAAATAGGTATTGTATCCTTTTATGTGTTTCGTATCCATTATTTTAGGGCATAACTTCGTAAGGAATTAGTAAATCAATTGCGAATTATATCCGAACGAATTATGCTCAGATTACCCAGTAGATAATGCGCGAAAACGAAAATGAAACGTCTTGCCTCAGTAATGGTAAATAATTCTTCCAAGATCAAAATTTTATGTTATTCCTGCGAAACTAAAATATTTGTTTGAAGTCAGCTTTCTGCATATTGTATCAACTATAGGATTGCACGAACGGCAGTGAAAGAAAAATATTCTGCATACATTTTTTTATCGCAAATGTTTTTAAACAATGAGGTCTATCATAAAGATTGATACCAAATAAGCCTTAGCTCCCGGTGATCACCGGAGTAATCTATTGCGAAACGATATTCACGGCGGTATATGGTCGTGAGAAAATGTTCATTTTTTTGCTAGTTGCTAAGAGGCTGCATTTTTCAAGTGGCCCATAAAAAAAATAATTACATCGTGGATGCGCTAATATTAACCAGCGAGTTTATAGGGTCTAATTTCTTGCGACCCATCCTGGAAAGAAAATGAGTGTAGGAAGAATAAAAAACGCTATCTGCTAACGCCTCCTCCATTATCAGCTAACTCGCCAAATTATACACTTGTAGAGCGACAAGGTGCACACTATCCGCGGAGATGAAGCATCGCAGCGACGATTGTATAGGACAGAGTTTTTTTTTAACTTAAACTGCTTTTCCTCGCCTCGTTCACAGCTACGCCTGCCCAAGGGAATCTCCCTTCACGGATATACTTAAAAAGTATATCTCAGCGGAAGCGCTCTCCAAATTGGACTGCGATGGGAATAAAGAGATAAGGCAAGTCTTTAATGAAAGACTCAGTGGCACCAACCTATGCTTAGGAAGTTGTCGCAACATGGGATTTTTAAGGAATGAACCCAATACCACCCCTTACCAGCAACCTCCAACCAGAGTTTTTAAGTTCCATGTTTTCGCAAGAGAAAATAACGGACTTTACTCTCTTATTCGTAGGGATAATTTATATTTCGTTCCTTAGACGGGTCTTTTTTTTTTAAATAAAATCTATTGATCTGATCTTTACTTTCGGGGCCCCTATGGTTTGATTTCGAGGCTGATGTAGGATATGGCGTCGAAAAGGAAAAGTTCGTAATTGTGGTTGCACGGAGCGTATCTCCCGGAAAAACTGGATAAAATACCTAGAAGCAGGGGCGGATAAATGTCCCTGTTTTGGTACCGGGAGGGTTCACTAACTACCGCGGCGGTGCTTTGGTGGTATGAAATGCTACTCCACATTTAAGCTTGCTTAGACAAGTAGCCATTCCAGAATTCAGGCAGGTGAGACTTGGTTTATCGGCCGAATTCGGAAGTAGAGATTTGAGAATACCAGTTTTATGTAGCACCATCATGCGGATCTTACGAAACCACGTGGACAAATCGTTGGGATAGTTGGGTATTTTCTGATTTCTCTTGTAATTTTTTTTGTATTAAGCAATCATAACGTTGTAAATAGTATAACTTATGCATTCATATTTATGTTTAATGCTTTGTAGTAGCCATTCATTACTACAATTACATTTACGGTGGTTCTTAGGTTTAAGCTGTTTAAGGCAATCAATTGAGTACACTTTTTTCTCAGCTAAGAAAATAGTGTTTTTTTATCGAGGTCACGGTTATGGTCATTTGGAGGCATTTGAATGATCGCCGTGAGCTTGCAGCCAATATTTCACCTATACTTGATTACTTCCTGAATCTTTATCGCTATTTGCCGTTTCCCCTAGATATCAAAGTCAAGAAAAACTAAGACCAAGAAGAAAAAAACCTCAAAACCAAGAAAAATCTTCCTTGACATTTTCTGCTTTATTTTTCGTAGTGACTCGAGGATTAAACCTTTTACACCAATGCTGTCGTCATAACACTATCCCCGATGCGACTGCAATATTAGGAAATTACGTCATCGCCTTTAGCGCAGCCATCGGTCTCGAATTACGCATTCCCCAATAATCTTAAAATATTGTATGTTGAGCTGAAGAAATGAATTGTAGAGCTACACCAATTAATATTATCCTTTCTGTTTTGCTAAGAATTTAGGTGAGGGGGGTGGTTACCCCTTTATCCGCCCCTGCCTGGACGTATACCATCCCTGGTCGCTCAATGTAGTTCAAATCCATAGTAATGCTCTTTATCATTTTATTAATTGATAAGCAAAAATTTATATGTTAGTTATCGTTGAAAGCTACAATTAAATTAGCTCAATTATCGTATGAAGCAGGTATTATGGTTTATACCATGCCTAAGTATTGATGCACATAAATCGCTTAAATACAAATAAAAAACTTGTACACCAAAGCAGTTTATTAGACCACAAATTCAGTAATTCTACATAATGCAGTAAAATATAAACTATAGTGAGTTTGGCTTTGTGCGGCGTATGCTCAAATGCTGAAGAAAGGTTACTGCCAGCGCCGCGAACTCTTTTTTGTTTTTTTTTAATTCGCAGATTTAAATACTTATCATTGCATTAATGCATGGGCTATAGTGCTTTGCTTTATTAAGATGGAGATGGTAATCTTTCACCTATCGCTCTCCTAAAATCACACTCTTTCCAAGATACGACTCACAGCATGCGCTGGTTATTTGTTTCTCAATTTTTTATTTAAATGTATGTTGGAAAAGAGAGACATCGTCACTTCCCTTTATACTTGAAAATCACCTGCTACACATCATTATTTGCTCGATAAATGTAATGAGTTAATATAAGGAATATCGATAGCGAGAGGATGAGACAAAATGGATGCTGCTGGTGGGAAAGGAATTTTCCCTTAAATTAACGATATTTTGGTCTTCTGTATTTTTATCAATCATATCAACTTTTGTGTCCTCCTCCTTGTTCCCTCTAAAATGAAGGAACACAAATAAAGATATTCAGGTTGTTCAGCATTGCTTTTTGCAATGGCATTCATTTTTTCCACTCAAACTCTCACCAAGCCCTTGTAAGATTAGTTGCATACACTTTTATACTCATACATTCAGTTTCCGTCAGCAATGCCATGTAGGTTGTATTCCGCACATCTTCAACGAAAATATTTTAAACTATTTATCAAATAAAAATTGGTAAATATTTTACAAGAGACCCATGATTTTTCAATTGCGCACAATTATGGTATTAAAATCTCGCGAAGAATTCGTTTAAGTGACTAATGTTCAGACGAGAAGTGGTTACTATGGCAAGAACGAGATAAGCCACAAGCTGTTATTGTTGGATAATGCTTTAAAAAAAGGTTCGTAATATACACCTTGTAACCAGTTCATCGGCGAGGCTGCAACATCAGGGGATCAAACTCACCCAGATTTTTTTTAGGCACAGCCTTGGGTGTATCCTCCCAAAATTAAACCCTTGTTTCCCCCAAAAATTCTCTGGCTGTCGCCTTGATGACCAGTATTGAGGGATCTTCAGTAGAGGAAGCTTCAGGCATGGATTCTTGGGGCGTTGGATAATGCAGGACTGACTCCATTTGGTGGTTTGCAGCCCAGGAGCCAGAGGGTGAACTTGGCGGGTGCGTGAAATGGCTCCATGCTTTCCCGTGGCAGCGACCTGCGTTGTATCCACAGTTTGAAGGCGTTAATAGTGTTGACGATGTCGTTCCAGGAGAGCATGAGCGAGATTAGGACGTCTTGCACGCCGTTGGCGTAATCCAGGACATCCATTCTCTCTGCTGCCCTGGGGAGCATCCATACATAGCCCTCCACTGCACGGTTGGCTGAGATGATTAGGATGAGCCCAATGCAAGTGAAAAGCCTGTGGATAGCAATATACGCCTCAGTTAGTTAACTACGGATACGTTTTTAATTATGGTGCCTGTTAAGGCAAGCGTCAGCGGCAGGATAGCGGTATCAAATTTTGAAATACGTTTGATTTCCACGTTGAAGTGAAAAAATTGGTCATGACCTACTTCATTTCTCCTGCTACTCAAACGAAGTGGTGTTTTACTGTCATCAAGACCATGTCTGAGAAGTCACGAAGAGACTCGAAACGGTGGCATCTCCTTGACAGCAACAACCAATCTTGACCAATCTACTATGCTAGCCATATTAGAAAAGTGAAATAAATATTTCTCTCTCTAATTGATGCTCATTTTAAATATTAGTACCAATATAGATACCCTTACTCAAGTCAGAATGTAAGTGAGGCAACTATGTGATATTTTTTTAAATAAATTTGCAATAATTAACTAGTATATTCTATCTCAAATAGCCTACGTAAGTAAGCTCATGGGGCAAATATTTATTGAGGGTATCAGAAGAATTTGATCGCACAGCTAGCATTATAAATTTTTCAGCCTGCAGAAAAGGAAATTTATACGGAAAATAACGAAAATTGAAATATGATTTGGGTACCTTTCCTTTGCGATGCTCATCCTTACGTCCTTCTGAACGGTTGAATATCTTTTCTTCGCTTTAACAACGGCTGTTAGAGTGATCATGCTCAGGATTAAGTTGGAACTCAGCAAAATCGTGTCCGATCCTAGGAGGCATCCTTGCGCTATGCTGTTCGCTGCAAGTTAAAAAAAAGAACTTAGGAATACAGAATGATAAACCTTTCCTATTATGCGTATCCGCGTACTTATGCAGTCATTTGAGAAGGGTAATTGAAGGAGAAAAAGGGTAGACCAGGAAAAACTTAACCGCTAAAGGTATATGCGTTTTACTTTCAAGCTTTCAATGCGAGCCTATACTTGTGCGCTTGTAAGGTACTGTTTGCCTCAATGAATATATTTCCAATTACAAATTATTACAATTATTAATAATGTTTACAACGCGACCTTAATATTTATAACAATTTTAAAAGTATTCAAACTGGCAGTAGTTGCTTTTTTTGACCTTGGAACAAGGACCATTATATCTCCTCTTGCTGGAATACCATTTACAGCATATTTATCCTGTCACAACAAAAATCGTAATTATATTACACATTCTGGAGGAAATAACTGAGAGTAAGTAGCGGGATCTTGCAGGAAAAAGCAGCATTGAAAAAGAAAGTAAATTTTGACATCATAAGTAACAGCCTTGAAATTAGAAAAATAATTCTCAAAGCCTACGGGGATCCAAAACCAGGGGGAAATTTTTTTTTAAACAGTACAGATACTAAAGTTGGACACTTCTATTTACTACCGATTTCAATGTGCATCTTTTCCCTTTCATTTGCTTTAAAATTTCTTCATTTAATATTCGGTCTTATCTACGTAGTATTATTGTATAAGTATTGTCCACTTAATTTTTAGCATTCGTCTATAACACCGTAGTTCGAATGAATTCAGCCTCATCTTACCCTCTTACCCAGAGTCCATGTTTCTCGGCCACATAATGCCACACTCAATACGTAGGCCTTGAGAATTATTTTCCTAATAGGGTGGTTTCCTATTATTTTTTTATTGCCTAAATCGAAAGATTATTACTCCTGGAGTACGTATTTCACGCTTTTAGATTTTTAAATGACGATATCTATTTTTCGCGATTAAATGAAAAGTGAAAATTTTCAAGCGCGCGAAAACGCGGCGGCTAAGTATGAATGTCGGGAAGTCTCTCCGCGTGACGTATTTCTGGTTCCCCCTCCCGCCCTGCGAGGTGACCTTGAGGCGAGGCTTAGCGCTGATACGACGCAGGCTGCTAGCGGCTAGCCTAGTACCCTGCTGACTGGTAGCGCTTGGCTTAAATAAGGATTATTAATAACTTATCAAACGAGGAAAACTTTCTGACCTTAGCCAGTTTTAATAAGTGATCGTTAAGACATGTTTCCCTGAGCTCTGCGCCTCATGCATGCAATGGTAACCTCAGACGACGTATAACTCCTATCTTCTCGTTTAGAAACTAGGTCCCTGTGACGTCACGTGGAGTGGCATCGCATGGGCGCCAATCTGGCCCTTTTCAAATGAGGATAAAAATGGACCATTGCCATTCGTCTAACCCGGTATTTCTAAAACAAAATAATTTGTATATTATGAATACACTAATGGTGGGTAACGAATCGCAATCAATGCCTTTCGTTTTCTTTGATGAAGGAAACCACCCTATTTCAAGGCTGTTACTTCTGGATGTTAAAATTTTACTCTCTTTTTTAGCACCGATTTTGCCTGCGAGATTCTGCTTATCACTCTAGCTTACTAGGTACTAAGGTACTAAGTGGAGGGTTTAAAACTAATTTTAATACTTTTCATAATCGGCAAAACTTCATTTTTCAAAGAAATCTTTTGTAAATTCATAATTTTTCAATATTTGGCTTTCTTTTGTATTGCAAAGTAAGTATGCTTATATATTTCGGAAGGGGGGCCGGACTCCCTGGACCGCCCCCCTAATTACGCCCCTGCCACGAGGGACATGTTGATGGGAGAAGGCTCAGAGGAAAACCACCAGTTTATAGACCAAATAATGAAGGATGTTGGATGCTAAAGCTACGAGTTAATAAAGAGGGAGACGGGGAAATGAGAAGAATGGAGAGTGCCTACCATTCTAGCTGCTGCAAGTCAATCTAGGGATTAAATACCAGAGAGAGAGAGAGGGATTACAGATCGCTACCAAGGCTGGATTTTGAGGGAAATAGCGTAGAAAGAAAACTTAATATTTATATCCTAGCCCTTTTAGTGCCAGCGTATTTTGCCCTGTATGCTGAAGAATGCCAGGGCCTTTTTTTGGCGAATTCGCAGGTTTGCGCTTAAAAATTTGCATAAAGCCTAATATGCATTTTCAGGAACTATTTTCTTTTAATCTGCTCCCAAAACTTACGGGTATGTTAAAGCATGACAGATACTGAAAATTGTTACCAAAGCCACATGAAACACAAAAAATAAAAGGCGTGAGTGTAAAAAAAAACCTTGGGACTCTTCGCACATACCCCCCGGGCCGACTGACCGGCCTGCTGGCACTACAGTGTGTCCCATTTATCTTGACCACCCGAAATAACTTTTTGTCCTGATGCAAATTCAAAAATGTGTCAAGCAAATTTTCATTAGCCGTCAGGGGGATATTAATCAGCATGGTGGCCTTCCTTGTATATTTGTTATTTATAAAGATATGAACAGCGGTATGTCTTTTTAAATGACGCCCTAGACGTGGACGCGGTTGTGATACCGAGCTCAAAGTGACTTTTGTGTTACGTTTTAACTTGCTTGTCATTTGTTTACTGCTAACTCCAGTAAGTGGACGAGTTTCTTATGTTTTCATAACGTTCTGTTTATGTTAATGGTCCACTGTGCTACATTTATGAATAAGTCTTTAGGAGACGAAATGAATCGCCGAATAAAAAATATAGGGATATAGGGTGCCATTTAAAAAAGACATACCGCTGTTCATATATTTATAAATAACAAAGCTACAAGGAAGGGAATATTTCTGATTAATGTCCCCCTGACGGATAATGAACATTTTCTTGACACATTTTTGAATTTGCATCTGGACAAAAAGTTATTTCGAGTGGTCAAGGTAAATGGGACACTCTGTATAATCGCAAGGGGACTGCATAGAGAAGGCTCATTTCCATCCCATAGATGGCTTATTTCCGTTGCCACTTCGGTCGCATTTCGATCGGTTTTCAAAAATGTCCGCGGCGCAGTGATGAGTGCAATGCGATCCACTTTTTTCCTTATTTTGCAGTGTAATGTCATCAAATGCGGGGAATATCATTGAAGAGTTATGCATTTCAGAAATCACATCACTATATGTATAAATTGCGGTTAATACCCCTAATTATACCTTATTTCTCAGTGAAACTCGGATCAATTTGTCCATTAGCGACGCGAGTGGTGACTTTTCTAAACCCATTAGAATGCGCGGTCTTTGACAACACTATTAGAGGCCAACTTGAGGCCGATTGTAATATTCCCGTTGACATCTATCATTTAACCCAGAGCTGCAGGTTTGTTCTTTGATTTTTATATCTTTTCCCCAAAATTGTGTGAAACAAATGGGGAAGCTTTTGGTACTGTTTACTATAACCAAGCCTTGACTCTCCCATCTATATCTCGGCAGCAGAAAGCATATCAAACTCCTCTATTTCCATCTTTTTACGTAACGTAAAGCTACCGTTACCGTATAGTATGAAATGACAATACATTGCGAAACGATATTAGTAAGATTATTTTCATATTTGGAACTGAAGTAGAAATTCTTCCTACTTTACTATAGGAAAAATAAACCTTCCAAGTTACTAGAAAAATAAGCTTTAATTACTGCTTCCTTTCACTGCATGACTACATGATACGAGTAAGAATAGTATTTTTGGTGATCCGCGAGTAAGTACTTGTTATATAAACTTCATAGATATGCCTTGCACTCCTTGTTCTCCAAGAAATACTTTGCCGTAGAAAAATAGTATTGATCAGGAAATAGCGATGCTTTTCACGAGCTGAACCATTCGAATGGTACATTTCGGGCCGAAAACGTGCTCAGTTTTTTATTAAATATATTATTTTGACAATTATAGTGCTCTGTTTCATTTAATTACATTTTTTTTGGATGCCGCAAAATTTTTTTGGAAAATATATAAGGTAATCGCTAACCCTTACTTCTGTCCTTGAAACTGTTAATTGAAGAGCTAACTTGTATTTTTATCTTTTCGGAAAGACGTGGCTTTTATTATTTATATTAATACAAGTACGATCTGCAAAATACGACGGTGAAAATATTTTCGTGAAGAAAGTAGTGTGCCATGAGTTGGTATTTTATTAATAGAATATACGATGGTCCTTCTTTTAAGGCGATAAAATATGCAACCACTGCCAGTATGAATTTTTAAATGCTACAAGTAATGTAGTGATGCTTTATATTACTTAGTATATATTATTCAGCAAATAACAGGAATCAGGCCATCACAATTATGGCAATGCTGTTTCAGTTGTGATGATCACGAGACTACAACTGACTTGCGCCCACGCAATACTCGAGCAAGCATAGAATGAAAAAATCTGAAAAAAATATGTTAGTTCGGAGAGTAAAATCATCAATGCCGACGTAGCGAAGGACACACTCTGAAAGGTTAACTTATTTCATGAGCATAAAAATTACTTATTTAATTTATTTATTAATTAAGAACATTTAACCACTAACTATACGATTTGTTCATTTTTTATATTTTATAATTGATATGAAATAATGATTCATATGACTATTATGAATTTAGACCGATAGAGAAACTTGAAATCATCGTCATTACTTATAAACTCTGTAGAAGTTAGGCAAAAATATACCTCATTTCCCAATTAAAATACCACCCAAGGAATTTTGATGCTTAGGTGTGTGGAAGTAGTATGGCTTTCACCTCTGATCCAGTCCTGGGTGAGCGATGCCTTAGGATTAATTCCATTTCGTGATGTCGAGAAGGTTGTAGTTAGTCCGGAGGAAGTGACAATCAACAGCGGCCACATGATGGCAAAAATTGCTCTAAATACCATGTTCCTCTTCTCTATCTGGAAGTTTTTCGCATATCCTGTGGCAGCAATATCCGCACAAGGTGACTTTGAATCCCTAGAATAATGAAAGCAAATGAGACCGCGGTAGTTACCAAAGCTTAAACAGAATATTACATAAACCACACTGAGGAAGGTATTAAAGTAAAGAACAGTAATTTACTGTTTTGGAGTAGCATTGACGTTTTTGTACGTGTCGTAGGTTGCCAACTCGTGCCCCATTTGGGATGGATAAAGCTCGTTTAAATTTCATTAATTTGCTATCAAAACCGATAGTTTTTTAGGACTTCCGCTATTTTCAGTTTTGAAATCATGGTATGAAAATGATAGGTCATTTATTCGATTTTATTCATTGATTGCTACTTTAGCTTTATGAAAGTCATCTCAGAAGACTGTATAAAAAATTCTTCTATTTGGAAATAATTTATTTTGAATGTACACACAGCAAATCAGTTGTTACAAGAAGGAATCATTTTTTCCGGTAGCAGCCTCTTGATAATGACCTGAAAAGGTTGAAACCGGTCGAGCCATTTAATAAATATTGTGTGGAATACAAAAAAGAATACAACAATACAAAGTTTCCTTTTTTATCCGTCAACTCACGAGTCCGCAAAGTAGCTTCGCAAACCATTGATTATTTAGCAACAACTGGAGAAGACATTAATAATGCCTAACAGATAATTTATCAAATATGTCATTGAGACTATGAGGTTAGATTAAGAATATGAGGTTAGGCTTGAAATGTGAGTGGAATTGAGAATATTTGGGGTAGCAGGTCATGGAGAGGCTATAGCAGATGCTATTGTTTCTTATCGTACGGGAGAAATGTCTCTTAAAATCACTGTTGCTCTACATGCTCCTTTTGTATTCCATTGATCTTTGTAGCTCATGGCCATTGTTATTTGCTCTGCTTATTTCCGATTTTTGGAGTGCTACTCAAAATAATTGGCTCGCAATGACTTGATATTGAATGACTAGCGTTAATTGGAACACAGTGCTCTCACACGAAGCAAAAGTCCTACTTTTTTTATGATGATAAATTTTATAAAAATATTGGGACACTTTATCCACAAATGAGATCGTTAGTAAAAAGATTTTTTTATTCGTTTTATCCTAGTGGTATTTAGGGCACATAATAAGGGCATGGAAATTATTAATAGTGAGATATGAAATTGGTTGAGAAATAAATCATTAAAATGAAAATGTAACCCCCTATTAAGATTGAATTGTCAAGATCTGAAGAGTTTAGAGGTCAATTTTTCCAACAATAGCTTATTTACGTTTGCTCTTCAAGGCTTGCAAGGAATGGCTCGCGAAGACAATGTTACAACTGTCCATGGCAAAATGGAAAACACCCATAGTTATTGCTACGCTTAAATCCACAACTCCACTACCGACTATGGTCTCGACACTGTTATGTTATTCTAAAGGTCCTTGGGAATGACATAAGAGTGCCGAAACCATATATGTTAATTGGTGGTGGAGTTGTGTATAGAAGTATGAAAATTACCATTAGTGTTTTATGTTATATCATGGATATAACGTACTGCCACCACGACAAACCTGAAATAATTTCATGCAATGTTACAGCTGATCGTCGGCTATTGACTCTAGTGCCTGCATGTGAATGAAAAACGAATTAGTAGGGTGTTTAAATTTTAGGTACCACACAGTGAGGAAACCAATTATTCGTTAAACATATTTTTCGCGTTTCTAAATAACTCATTTACTATTCAAAAGTCTTAAAGGTACTGCTTTACAGCCATTCTATTTTATACTTAGAAATAGTGTCACTTTTTCGCGTTTATCCAAAATTTGGGTCCTCACTACTCCTATGTGAAGGTACCTAATATCTCTGATTCTCAGGACTGTCTCTCATTTTCAATAAACACACACACACACACACGTGCTGATGGTGGAATTGGAAATTGGGAATTAGTCCTACGATAGTCCCACGAGGATGCACATTTCCAGTCCGTAAGCCTTGTCCAGTAATCTCCTAACTATGGCCCGCTGGCCATATCCGGCCCGACTCATAATTTTATCCGGCCCACCGACAAACATTCTCCAGTAGGAAGTATGTGAAATCTAAGTATCGAGAAAATTTGTTCGATGATAATTTGAGATCAATTCTTACAATTGGCTCATCTAATCTGGATCTCATCTAATAATTTTAATAAAATTTTGAAGTCAAAACGACAGCATCATTCGTCACACCCATTCGGTTTCATGAAGCTAAAAGCCGGAATCCATTTAGTTCACCCTAGTTTTTGCTAAAAAGATATTTTGTTAATTTTTCCATGTTTCTACTTTAATAAATGGGGATATTAAATCCCTGCAATGATTAAAAATATTTTTTATTCCTTCTGCCCGTATAAATGTTAGAAATATATGATGTCGCCCGTATATAGAAAAATTTTGAGATCTTTGGCCCAGTCAAACACTTTTAAGCCCACTTACGTAACTGGAGAGGGAGGAGGGTAGAGGGAGGGTAAAGGAGAGGAGGAGAGATAAGAGACCTCCGACGACGCATCCGGGTGTTTCAGGATTTTTCTTGTAGGGAGAAAGGATTTAGGATGGAATAATTACGACGTCGTCATTAAAGTGACCGAAGTTACCAACATAAAAGAGTATATATCAGTTTTATTTTTTCTTTTGGGGATAAACTGTAAGACTAGATGATGTATCAACATTTTAGTTAATTATCAACTAAATATGGGTTTTAAAAATACGTAAAAGTTTTATATTAATCTAAATTAATTATTGTATCTTATTTCGGAAGATGAATGCTGTTGACGAAGCAGTTTTTCCCAGGTTGAGTGACAAATTTCATGAAGTGTACAGAACGGCTAATTGTACGGTGCGCGGAGACATTTATTGCACTGGCGTGTCCATATATTTGACTTTTTCATAAAACAAAAATTAAACAAGAATTTAGAATAAAGTTTTCTTTAAAATGACGCATTTTTCACTATTATATCATGCACTAAAGCCCAGTTATAAATTTGCTAAGTATAGCGGCACATCATTCAGACGCCGACAGTAAGTTATTAGGAGACTATTATCCTATGAGAATAATAATAAAAAGATTCCTCTTTAGATGTAACGTATTGGCTCCACCCATCAGCTCGTCGATAAATTTTTTTCAGCTACGATTAGTAACTCATGAAATATATTTTCTAATTCAATGATAACGATGCCATAAGTTATCTTAACCTTCATAATATGAATTTGTTACTTTTCCACGGCTTCCTTCATTGCGTTTTGGCTTACCTAGTCATCAAGAATGCATCCAAGCACATTACGTTGAGCCAGAAAGCAGATCCAAGGAGGAAGAATTGCACGATGAGAGCTGTAAGTGAAATTGTAAGTGTAAGGGAAATTAGAAAATCATATATTTATGGTCCTAGAGAGAAGAAATAACAAAAATTATTTTACCTTTAGGCGATGAAAATTGCTCAAAAGTAGAACATGATTATTTTAGAAAACATTTAAACCGATTTCCACTTACGTTTGAGGAAGCTATTTGGAGGGTAGCATATAAGCTGTGAGCCAAATTTCATTTCTAACTGGCATGGAAAAGTGTTTTTCTTTTTATCGAGGCAATCTTTGATTTTTCAAGCACTCTCGATATTGATTTGAACACAATCAATACATGTTCATCACTACGAATGGATCTATCTTGAGAGGTGTTTTCTTGGATACCATTTTTGAGACACAGTGCTATCTCAGCAAACTGTGCTTTTCACCATTTTTAATAACCGAGTTCTCAGACTGAGCGCTCATGTTTGCCACCGCGAGAAGCGTACGTAATTATAAGGAACAGCAGTGGATTATAACTGCTGATACCGTTATGGAAGTGGAAAATTGTGTCAATTTTACCAGTAGGTGTAATGAAGGAAAAGCTATCTCCTTGTATTTTTGTACTAACACGTTAACTGATATTAGGTTTAAATTAATGTAAACTCTTAACTTCGTTAAGAGTGCTTTAGCCAGTTAAGCTAACGGGGCATCATTACCCTCTGTGGAAAATGTGGAGCATACCGTACATGATAGTTTGTTCTGCTAAGTATATCATGCTACCAACATCCCAAGTCGTGCGCACTGCGCCAGAATCGGAGAGCAAAGCCCGAACTTTTAACACTAGTTGTATTTGCTCCCGATTATTTTAATTATACCGGGACTATCTGCGGTGATAACTTTTCGGGATCATCTGCAACGCACAAATGCACATTCGACCGGAAATCGAGTTCGTATCCCGGTCAAGGCGAATGATATTTTCTCTCAGTGGAATTTTCACACATTTGTGAATTGCGGTGAATCCGTTAAGTTATCAACGTGGTTAGTTCCGTTGGTATGCTTAAATTTGTTCGGAGTCACTACCTCCTATGTAAGTTTTAGGGGTAAAGGGGAGAATAAATGATAGCGGATAGAGGGGAGTGACTGAACTGCTATTCACCATGGAAAATGGCACCGAGGAATATTCAGCAACATGTCATCAGATTACTGCTTTTCACGGACAAGGGACTTGCAAGATGTTAAATATCCGAGAAAACCCTAAGGTAGTACCCATTTTTTAAAGCATTCTAGAAAAACACGATTTATTTGCGGAGATGTCCTTGATCCCTTATTTAGTCCGCTTGTCCTAAGAAAACTAGACGTGATAGAAAAAAATCTGAGCCCAGATTTCGGAATCAGCATAAAAAACACCTATAGGATCACTAAAAAACATGTCTAGGACAGAGAAAAAAGTTTTTTTTATTGACCTGTGTGATTGGTCGTGAAGAGATGGTTGAAGAAGTAAGGATAGCCATTGAATATTGAGGCTTAAAATTGGGATTGTGTTGAGGGGTCAAATTACGACATGTGTGCGGTAAGGAATCATTAAAAATTAAAATGAGTATTTTAAAACCGGAGCAATAACAACATTTTGACTCAGTTCAGTTGCACTCCACCTACTACCTTTCATTTATCTCCCAACCTCTTCTAGAGAACTTGTACATATATGTGGCACCCACACCCAAAAATATTAGGAGCCACCCTGATTAATGACGCAGTAAGAACGGAATCCGATTGAACTAATTAATAATTCTGTGGTACTAAGATACTCTTACTCTCACCGAATGACTCAACACGATAAATATCTAAATTATATTAAACATTAATTAATGAGGCTTAGTTTACATCTTCCTGATCAAGACAACTGCTCAAAAACCTTCCCTCTTCGCTCGAAAGGGACTATCTTGTATCCTCATTCAAAATGAAAATAAACTTTTTTTTAAATCCTTAATTTATTCTGTACGGACTTGACTTTGTCAGTAAGAGCTTGGAAGTCCGGGTGTGTAGGTAGTAAAATATGGATATAAACCTAGCTAATTTCTTAATGAATGTATCTTCCACAAATTTGAAGCCAGAATGGGTTAATCAGTTTCAACCTCATTTACTTACCCAGTAACAAGCAATCCATGTCAGTCACTTGCGTCGAAAACACCGTCACCGAGGCGTACACGATTCTTGCCACCACCAAGTTGATCAACAAGTAGAAACCGTTGATCTTAGTCAAGAGCTGATCATTCGACCCTCCCGCACTCAGGCCGGTCAGAATGGAGCAGGCGAGGAATACCAATGGTGGTATCCTCCAGATAAGTATTCCCGCCGTGGTGAAGGTCTCGTCGGGATAAATATTCTCCAGGCAAACGTAGGGCCTCGCCTTGTCGTTGCTGTCACTCTCAAAGCAGTAGCTGTCCGGTCCAAGTTCTCTCACGTGAGATTTGGGAAGACTGAGTCGACCGTCTGGTAGGAGACTGTAGGCGTTGTCATGGTACAAGTCTGGTTGCAGGAGGTAATCCTCGCCTCTGCACTGAGATCTCTCAATCAACAACTCATCGACTTGCATAACGGTGTGCTTACCGTTAACGCCGTCAATCGCCACTTTCAACTCGAAGTCGTGTTCACTCCACACGCAGCCTTTCCCTCGTCCGTACTTGTAGGAGTGTTTTTTTGGACAACACTTCCTCAAGCACATTCCTCGTAGTTCACACCGGCAGCCAATAATGGTGGAATTCTTCCTGTACCACTTCCCACTCGGGTAAACTATGGAATTCCTATTGTCCAGGATACTGCCGTTGTCAAGTAGGACTGCGGAGGTAATATTGATTCCCGGACCTCGTTTGCATTGGCGTAGCTCGGAGTTTTGTGATGTGGAGTCAACTTCGCTTCTGGATAGGACCACCAGCTGAAACAGCAATATCGAGGCGAAGATATGGATGGCTACATGACGAAGAGACATCGTGGATCGTATCCAGTATGGGATTATCGTAGCTGAGTGACAAAATCTCCGCCAGCTTGGCGTCTAAACTTGAACGAATCTCAACTCTTTTCACGGTAACTATTAAATTTAAAGTCATGCGGCCTTAAACTCAAAATTTCGATGGTATAGGGACACGAAATCTTGTGGATTTAAACTGAATTGTACCTCTATCCGCTTTCCTCAGTCTCACTCATCCAAGAAGGAACTATTCTGCCACTGTCGAAGAAAGGAAATGCGCTTTAAGTGACGTCGCTAGTTTCCCGACGAAACTCAATTGTTTGGAGCGGATGCGGTTGTGTAGAAAACATGCGACTTTGAATGTCTGTGTATTTTTTATCTCCTTCGCGTCCTGGGTCTTATCAAACTTTGTCGCCTTAAAGGATAACTGAGTCAGTTTACCGACATTCTATCGCAGTTATAATTTCCTCTGATTATGATAAAAATGGGACCAGAAGAGCCTTTTGCAGTGTGAGAAGGAATAATTTTATCCGTCGGTGTGCTATATTTAACAGGTTTATACCAAGTGTTGATTTTCTTACTAAACTCAAATATTTTTGTCGAAATAAACTTTAGTTGTTTTGGTAAAAGTATTCGCAAAACATTGTGTTGATTGAGAAAATTTTGGAGATTCCTTGTAGTTATTCTAGGCCAGTTGTATGGTGTTTCCTCTGTCAAATTATGCGCTTGGTAAGCACTGCATAAGTATATTGGCTTGCGCTGGATTTTTATCTTTTTTGCAGTTTTTAAAATGTGAAATTCATTTTATTTATATTCATGACTGCAAAAATGACACTATTTGGCCTTGACATCGAGAGGTTACGACAAAGAGCAATCGATATTCGCAAAAATCCATATCCTGACAAGAGGTATCCAACCTAGGCGGGACTCGAACACGCGATCTTCAATATGACAAGGCTATTAAGAACCTGCCTTCACCGAAGCCGGAAAAATTTATGTCGTCTGACTTATGAACCTACCACACATAAGATTACTATTATAGAATTTTATTACCGCTTGAGGTAGGCTTTCGTGAAACACATCATGTATTACCTCGATCTGTCCCCTACCTAATTCGAAATTTATTTATTGATTTCTAGTAATATTTATTCCCCTTTCGCCATGTATGTTACTCATATTCCAATTTCTACTTTTGCATCATCCCTGACATTTATCCCTCTAATACATCACTCAGCACCTAGTCTAGTACTTCATCCATCCTCTGTCTCCTCCATTTCTCCTCTATAAATTTCCTCTATTCAACAACCATATCTAGCACTTCCTCGATCCTTTCTCTTTCCTACCATCTATCTGACAGTCTAAATAAATTGTAAAGAAGAACAAAATAAACTTATCTCATTCGTTAATTAGACATATACATAGACATGTTACATAGAGATGTTACATGGTCGTCGGCATACAAATTAGTTAACTTCTCGCTAGTTTGGAGAGAGAGACACAAAATCGTTCCGTTCTAAGCCGATGATCATAATTTGAATTAAGGTTAAAAAGAGATTCCGAAGTCTTCTACATTTGAATCAGTGAAAGGTGCTCGTAGTAATCATTTAAGTTGTCGCTCAGTATCTTATGAATGAAAAAGATCTACTTTTAATCCACATGGTTCGAGATAAACAACGAATTTATTAATACCTATAACAAAATAGTTATAACATAAATATTGCTCTATGGGACTTAAAATTCTGCTTTGATTTAGAGAAGCTACTCTCTGTTATTGACCATTCATTAGTCATGTGCATGCGTATGGAAAAATTAAAATTTGCTCCTAAAACTATGTGTTCTCTGCTTAATCATATATATTTGATAAAATTAATTTACAGGGATACTGTTTTTGGGAAAATTGTGTGAGAAAACCAAGCCCACTAGATGTGTTCCTCACTCTACTTGCATATTAGTGCAATTGAGAAGAAATCAACGTATTTTTGGGCTTCGCACTTTGTATGAGTCGGTTAGGAAGGCGTTATAAAGATATTTGAGAGGCATGTTACGCTGGGAAGGCCATGACTGGTGGCTAAAATTTGAGTGTGCCCGTTCAGATGTTGTGATCCCTCGGCGTGGAAACCAATGATCCCCCTTGGCTACGACATCTGAAGGATTGATATTCACATCTGCGCTAGGATGGGTCGCCCTTCCCTTCACGCCGAGTCACACAGAAGTGATAATGCTAGAGGTTCCGTTTTTCTCCAGTTTCTGAATGTCGGCCAGCTAATGGCGTCCCGGGAAAAGTGTTTTCTCCACCCTGGGTAAACGGTAAAAAAAGGAGGAAGATTGAAAAAAAGTGTTTAGTTGTTTCAAGCTAGCTTCATCTGATTTTAATATATCTATATAGTTGTTTGGGGTCATCAAAAATTACATTGAAACAGTTCTTAACACGCTCTTAGGAAAGTACTTGGAGCATTGAGTTGCAGGAAATTATTAACTTTAAAGTTTCCATATAAGATGCTTAATTTATGGAGTAAGTGATCGGCATTTTTGTGACCATAAATGAATTTATAGGGCGTTTGATGGGATAGCCATCAACCCAGCGGCGTAACTATGGGGGGGAGGGGGATTTGGGGAATAGATCCCCACCCCCCAAAACCTCAGACAAATAAAAAAATTATTTAAAACTATTGTCTAGTTTTGACAAATAATAACAGCATCTGCTTAAAGTTAAATTTTAAGGGCTAAAATGATGTAAAATGTATTTCCAGGCATGTCGCTTTTCAAAACTTTTCCCGGAACCCCTGTTGCCAGGGGTTGCAACCCCAGGCCATCCTAGACCCCCCCCCCCCAAAGCATATGCCTAGTAACGCCACTGCATCTACCTATCAACATATATTCCAATCCAAAAGTACATTTGTTTTCTTCTCAATCCCATTAAAATGAAAGTAGATATTACTTTTGAATGTGCACCAGGAGTACATTATGTCATTATTACTGTCGCAAACTCAGCAGGGTTGAACTTAAATACCAGTAAAGTGAAGTGTTATACCATATATGGCATCATTTGATACCAAATATATTTGGTATCAAATGATGCCATTATAACTTAAATATAAAAACAAATTTCATTTAACCAAGTAATAATCTTATCCTTGTGATCGTTTCTACGGGGGTAATCTTGAAAGTAACATCCGTTTGTGTGTAGCGCGACAAGTAGCGGGTGTAGTGCCGCCATATTGACATCGGCGCGCGCAGCAGATCAGTACGGTTACGACTGTGCAAGGCGGTGCATCGAATGCTCACCCCTTGTCCTATAATATAGATTAATACTCACCCCTTGTACGATATAAACTAAACGAAAGTCAAAACCAGTAACATTTCATTTGTTTCGTTCCCAGTAGTGAAATGTAGAAACGAAACGAAATGGATTTAAACCCGGGGAGCTAAATTCAGGGTTGAAACTAAAACGTACCAACATAATTTTTCGCACCGGAGGGACCACGTTCTTCACCTTCGAAAATTTTAGTTTCGAGTTTTCTTGGATATTACACAATTACTTATTCCACTTCTTTTTACAGAGCGCGACTCGGGTTTTGATCAATTATCGTCATCGTCGGGCGCAAAGTATGATCAATAATAATTATTATGTTGTTTGTAATTGTGCAATATCCAAGAAAACTTATAATGGAATACAACAAAGTTAATCATGAGTAAGTGATTTTTATTTATTTTAGTTTCGCCCCACACACCGTGTACGAAGTATGGTTTAATGAAGTAGAGGTTTGGCTAACCGCCATTAGATGAGTGGGGAACATATATTTTACCACTAACGGTGAATGCAAACTAGACATTCAATTCTAAAGCTTGATGTTTTAATCTCTCTTTACGTATGTCAAACACTATTATTATCTATTCCATCTTATGCCTCTCCACTCAACTTCTGGAATCGAAAGTTAACAATGAGCAGTGTAGTTTTGATTAATTTATTTTCGTTCCTAGGAGTAAAGTTTCGTCCCGGGTCGGAACTAAACCCCTTGGTGATTTTAATTTCGTGCGGGAACGAAACTAAACCTAGGCCTCACATTCTCGTTTCACTTGCCATGCCTGCTAAAAATATGATTGCCATAATAGAAAATTCCGCTAAGTGTTAAGTGAATGAATGAATGAATATTTTTATTATGCTCTAGGTAAAACCTATGAGAGCAAAAAATAGAAAATACAGGAAATGTTCCACTCTTAATAAAAGGCATTTTAACAAAAATATGGCATTATGGAGATTATTGCTAGGCTAACAAGTAGTAGATATTTAGACAAAAAATGTAAAACATACAATACTTATAACACAAAAATATAATTTTTAACACAGCCAGTAATGAACACGCACATATACATACACACATTTATGTAGAGAGTTTTGATAACATCACAACTTTAAGATGATAACTTCAATGAGTTGAGGAGACTGAATTAAGCCCCAAACTTCAGATAGGAGTACAGCCTTCCTTTAAACGACTGAAGTGATTGTGACGTCTTTATATTTGGCGGTAGAGAGTTCCAAAATGTAGATCCAGTTGGATGAAAAGAATTGAAATATATATTGGTGCGGGCTTGATAAATTTGTGCGGCTTGAGGAAAGTGCGCGGTGTCATACGATTTCTTTGGACAAAAATCAATCAGCAGCCGAAAATAATCGTGAATTGTGTGTGGTGTATGGACCAAACATTAGGGGTGAAGGTGCAGTCCATCAGTGGGCACGATTTTTTTAAAATGGAAGAACAAAAATTATTGACAAAGGAAGGAGTGGTAGGCCTTCTCTTGTCAGTAATTTCGTCTCAGCGGTTCAAAATAACGGTGAGCTTCAAAACGCCGCGACAGGTTGGCTGCATTCACGGGCGTCACATTTTTATCAAGAGGTGATTTCTAAGGCCGTTAAAAGATACGACAAGTGCTTGAATCCATTTGGCGATTGTGTAGAAAAATAATGTAAAGTTTTAATTTTCAGATGCATAAAATAAAATTGTTCTAACTTCACTTGTGTATTTATTCATTTCATAACTCCAGTTATTTTCTGGATCATCCTCGTACTATAATTATTAGACTCTCTCAAAATATCATCCATCGAACATCCGGCAAAAAGTACTCTACTTGAAATTTTTGCGAAAGATTTAATCTATTTTTTCCCTTCGTTGTCTAGACTTACCAATTCTAAATCCCTAATTAATTCCTAATTAATTGGTTGAGTCTTGAATTAAAGTGTGGACATTACAATTTGTAGTTTTTATAATGGATACATCGAACTTCCACCAAGTCAAGCCTGAAATGATTTCACATGATTCAATTAAACTACTATGTTTATCGTAAATATTAACAAAACTTGCTGCTCGTCATTATATTCTATGAAAATATTGCTCATGGTGTGATGAACATATTCTCCCGAAGACGAAAAAATTCAGTGAATGCCATTGCAGTTTTGTACCAGGAAGAAACAAATGATGCACCGAAACCGTCTTGGGCTGCAACGGCGCAATCTTGACCGCTCGGGCGAACGGCGACTGCAATTACGATATCCGAGGGCGGAAGGGATGCTTCGAGAATGTGGGTCACGTGCCATCGGATCCCTCGGAAAGCAGAAGGCGAAGTGCGGTCCCTCGCTCACGGTCCCACTCCTCATTCACCCTTTCCAAGGAAACTCCCTCCAATGATAAGGCCCAAGAACATGGCGGCTAATCGTTATACATCTGCATTATACACTGCCTAATATAATACCCATTACATTTTTTATTTATGTATTTATTTATCAAATTTTCCACATACAGCATAGTGTGCCATTTTGTAGTGGCACGGTATAACAAACATAAAAAGCACAAACACAATCAAACATAATGCATTTAAATAAATAACAATACATTGAAGTAAACTTATTGACCTTATGTGTCTCTATTAAGGTAGGAAAGAGCGCGGTTTGTAAAGGAGTGGTTTGGAAAGGAGAACGGGTCAATGTGATCTGGAAGGGAATTTATGAGGGAAGAGAGGCGGGAGAGGATGGAACGTTTGGCTAGTGACAATCTGGGAATGGGCACATGGAGGAGCGAATGCGTTCGAGTGGGTCCGCTTGGAACTTTAAATGCTAGATTGAAGACGAGATCGGGACAGCCTACGGGAGAGATTAGAATGATATGTATTAGTTTTAAATCAGATTTGAGGATTAAATTTGGAATACTAGATATAAAGAGATTGTGCAAAACAGTATCAGCGGACATATTACGAAGATGAGGGGCTCTGCTCTTAGCTATATTAGTGAAAAAATTTGTCACTTTTCATTTGTCACTGTTTCTTGTCCATTTTCCACTACCGCCACAAGAATTTCCGTACTTCTCCCTCAATATGATTAGATCTTCTCTTGGTATTGCAATTCTAGCTGATCGACGTGTCCTCAGTGACAGGAGACTCTTCATAATTGTTATAAATGCAAGTACAGATCATCTAACCTCCTTGTCTTTTCCCGCTTCGTGTTCCTTTGCGCACGACGAGGTCGAGTAACTTATTTCATTGTTTCACTCCCCGCCTATCTATCTCTAAACGTTCTTTTCTATTCCACCTCCCTTCCTCCATTAACTCCTATTCAATACATTCATAGTGTTCCCAATTTCTATCCTTTTTTCCCCATCCCCCATCTATCTCGTACAATCTCCATCGCAATTTTCCCCCTACTCCTCTCACCCCTCTATGAATTCTATTTCTGTTATTTTATTTGCTAATACTGTTGAACATTATTTAGTTAATCGTTTTTCACGTTTTTCTTACTATTTGTTATTTTTTTCTTTCTGTGAGTACTTTGTGAATGACATTATGCTGTTCTTCTACATCCACACAATACCCTGCGGGCCACCTCTAGGATGTTTGGTAGGGGGTGATCAGTCACCAACATACAGCATGCAAAAGGACCGCAGCATTCACACCACACGGTCATAGAAATATTATGCATGATAGCAAAATATACGTGCGAAGACATAGCTTACCAGTGGTTAGTTATTCCTGTCGCAAATCCATGCAAGATTAGAACAATAAGAAGAAAAAAAACATTCAGTGAGTCGTCCTAGCGAGTGACGCCATTAATTCCATTGATTGAGACACTGTTGCTGTCTTTAATACTACGAGGAAAGAATGACATTTTAAATCTATCCGTTTTCAAAATCTATTTCTTTTATTTAATTCTCGTGATCACGTCCACCATCGTCTGCAAACGTAAGGTATGTTTACGTGGCATGAGAAAATATCTTCCCTGACTTTACTAAGTAAATTCAGCCTATACTTCGATCTAAGCTTTTCTAAATTTCTAATATATACATTCGTAACCCATCATCATCATTCGTCATCAATCCTGAAGTTGGTTTGACGCAGCTCGCCATTCCACTTTCCTATCCGCTAGCCTTTTCATAGCGACGTATTTCTTCTTCATGCATGCATGGGCATCAAATATATGCATAGTAATGATGGAGGTATTCATACTAATAAAATATTTAACACACGTATTTTTACAGCAATAATAGTTTCGTTTAAGTGATATTTAATTACAATGATAAATGTGTTGCATAATTTCGCGTACCCCAAATTTAATGCTTTAAATAGTTGTTAGTAATGCTTGCCAGGGTTCCCACTCAACCGTGAAAACCTTAAAACCGTGAATAAGCCGTGAATTTCGTCTACCGTGAAAAAAAAACCTGGAAAAAGCCATGAATTTCGTCATAAAACCTTAAAAATCTCTCAAACTCGATTGTAGAACTACAATTGACAGATCAAAGAAAAATCGACACGTCGGTCATGTTTCAAGGTCAGTCTGCACGCGCAGGCACTGTCCACGCATTTATCTCCACACGTATATTCGAAGCGCAATAATTTTTTTATATTGTGGTCCCCGGGTACCAACCCTGACGATGTATAATGGAACAAAATGTAGTCTCAATTCACGCGTATAGCATGAAAAGTGCGCTGGTTTTTGTTTCATTGCTCTACGATAACTAGGGTGGAAGTTATGTGATTTTAAGTGTATCTTGGTGCATGAAACCAGATTTTTCGGGATTTTGGGGACGTTTCGGTGAATCACACGAAAACTGAGGGTGATGGAGAAAAACTAATTACATATTTGAAATCAGCGCGAAAAAACCTATAAAGATCGGCTAATAAACCTCTTGCGCCAGAAAATTTTTGTTTTTTTGTAAACCAGTGTAATTGGTCCGTGTACCATGACGACATATTATGTGCCTGTGAGTGGAAGACGGGTAAACTAAGTGTTCATTTACTCTGGCGAAAAATCAGATACTTCTTCTCTTCCGTACCACCCTGCTCCTTCCATTTTCCCACTCGCAACCTCTAGCCGGCCCTGAATTTTGATATCAGTAGGTGACGTCATGAGAGAGAGAGAGTACTTTCATCGCTGCGTTTGCATTCGCGACGTCTGTCGCGTTTGATAAATGTTTAGTTAACGCGCGGCCGTTGATTGTTACGTCATCAATATTTTTGCCTGAAATGGTTTGTCAACAGAACGTGAATTTGACGACATTTAGACCGTGAAAACCTGGAAAATACCATGAATTTTATAATATTGTTAGAGTGGGAACCCTGATTTGCTTAAATTATTTAGACGCATTTAGAAACATTGCAAAGAATATCGCAAATGAATTAGCATGTAACGTATTGTACCTCAAGTTATCCACCAGACGCCAAAACCAACAAAATATTCGTATTAATTCCAGAAATACGGCAGAACATGAAATCATATTGGTGACTAATTCAGAGCATAAAATAATAAGATACAGGGAAGGACAGTTTCCTAACTATGAAAACACGACGTGGGTAAAGAAAAGAAAATGGCTTGTAGTCTCATAGACGCCATCCAACCAACGTTAGACGTTAAGATGCGTTGCATAATGGAATGAGTTGGGAAGAACCCATCGAACGACCCCAAAGGAACCCATCTGTGTGGGAGTAAGGGAAAGGGCCACTGACATCCCCGCCCTCTCCCGACTCCCTTGCCTGCAATCTGTCGAGTGACCCAGTTTCGTCGTTCCGTTCCCCCACTGCATCCACGTTCCACTACTCCGGAGGAAGTGGATAGACCCCTTGTGCGGGCGGTCGCGTCACTTGTTGATGGGATTTACGAAGCGGAAAGAGAAAGTTCCCTAGATTGGAGAAAGGAAGGGTGCACTTTTCCCTGCATCCCCCGAAACACAGCCCCGTCAGGCTGTGAGCACGTCGTAATGGGTGAATGACTTGAAGAATAAAAAGGTGGGGGGATATAGGGGAGCTTTGGTTTCCGTCTGGGTTATAGGGAGCAGTGTGCAACAAGTGAGGAGGCAGAGCATCTGATGTTCTAGCCGGCTTCCGTGGCTTAACTTCACCCCGAGTGGGCAGCACTTTATACTCGGGGTTATAAGGGAGCTTCAGCTTCCATATGGGTAATAGTTAGCAGTGTGCAACAAGTGAGTAGCCAGTGCAGCTGATATTTCCCGTGGCTTTACGCCAGTCTCATACAACAGTCTCGATGATTGCGCCTCTAGTTAAAGGAGTAGTTTCCCCATTTATTTACTCGGTGGTGCCGAATATGATACGAAACAAAATCATTTGTTCGGCTCGCACAATTTGCAATGTATCACTCGGTATGCATATGCATGTTTTAATATATATCAGCTTATGTGAGATCTGAACCATTTTGTTTTTTTTTAATCACTGACTTTTTATAGCTGAAAATGACTTCAGGCAAATTTACACCTCGGCTTTTACATTAAAATTTTGTGTACAAAACGAAAGAATTTCATATTTAAATATCATTTCTGCCTTAACTAAAGCAAGCTGTAGTTCGATTTAAATTTTCGGGTATTCGTTTTTGGAATTTACAAGCCCAAATTTTTTTGTTAATTCATTTAAGAATAAGTTTTGTTTTTTTATTTTGTTTTTGTTTCCATCATTACGCGGCTGAAATTTTATTATTCGTCATACTTCGCATAACTTTAATATTTCGCATCAAATTATAGTTTTAATGTTTATCTTACATATTTAATTAGTACCGTAGCATTAGAATTCAATTTATTCCATTTTTAACTGGAGTGGAGGAAAGTAATGGGAGAGAGGAAGTGGAAGAGATTGGAAAACCTGAAAAAGAAAGTGAACAAAATAGAGATGATAGTAAAATAGGGGTTGATGATGCCTGGAAAAACAGGAGCTGGAAAAACAGAGAAAAACAGCTCTCCATTCCTCTCTCACAACCGCTAACATTTTCATGGCGACCTATTTCTTTCCTTTTACATCCTTTATAACCTGTCCTATGTAACTCATTCGGGACCGTCCCTTACCCTTCTTCCCTTCCACTAGTCCTTCTACGATTGTCTTCATAAGGCCATCATATCTCAAAATGTGGCCAACCAAGTTGTCCTGTCTCCTTCTTAAGGTTTTTAGGAGGCTTCTCTTTTCTCCCACTCTTCTTAGCACTTCCTCGTTACTCACACGGTCGATCCATTCCATCTCCATCATTCAGTAGGGGTTAGTAGTTGTAGAATTGTGTAAAATGAATGCACTACACACCAATTTTGCCTTGAGGATATTTTAGCATTATCGAAATCTAGGCCGTAATGAATTTTATAAATATTATTTCGATATGGAAACATTCCACTCCATTACGCTTGAATCTACCGATTTTATATGATTAAAATTTACTTCCACCACACAACATTCACGCTACATATGGCACCTAAGAAATAGGTTTAATCTTTATCCTACTTTCGACGATAAAAAAAACGAATAAGGTGGACATCCAAAGCCGACAGAGAGAGGTGTTTCATCGGGTACCAAGTGAACGGAAGTGGCACTCCACTTACAAATAGACGTGACCCGGAGGGTGAGAGTGATAGATTCCGGGCAGGTGAGCGGAGAAGGTGGAAGGGATTTCACTCTCTGCACCCAAGCGCAGGGAAAGTAACGAGGGGTTTGGAGCCTTTCTCGTCTCATACAGGTGGTACACCTTCCGCTCCTTAATATAAAAAAGGGGAAAGGGTCGAATCCCTGCTGGGATCGGGGGAAAGTCGTAGAAAAAAAGTGGGAGGCTTTCAGTCTATATCCCTTTCCCTTCCTCTCGCTAAAGGGTCTGTGGAAAACCCTTGGTTGATACCCTATGACAGCGGATCCGGCGGGTCCCAACCTATGCGTATGCGTACCTCTTGGGGGTACGCGTCGAAACTGTCGGGGATACACCGAAAATAATCGGTGATGGAGGACTTCAGGAACTACGCATTTCTTAATAACCATGAAATATTGACTTTCAATCCTAAATCCGAGGAAGGTGGTACTGCCATCGAAAATGTATTCGTGTGATTCTTATATGTCCTCAATTGTGCTCTAGGCTGTGTGTACCAACCTATGTTATATTTATGTGAACCATAACATATGTTTACATATTATGCGGAGTATTTAAAACAAAGTTTCTTTTATACGATCATTGATAACAAAAAAGTGTCACCTAGGTTCCCGGAATATGCGTACCTTGCATAATTTATATAAAATTATGCAAGGTAGTAGTGGTGAATTAATTAGTAGTGAGCTGCCTCAGTGCTATCTATTGGTTACTCTTGTGGGCCAAAGCAAAGGGAGTTTTCTGTTTATGAACCCCCGCCGATATCATGGTAAGTAAATCTAATTGTCATGGTAGCGCAACTGATAGAGCACCCAGCCGGCAATCGGGAGGTTCTGGGTTCGTGTCCCAGTTAGACCGCATTTTTACCGCATTTCTGGGTTTTTCCATCTACCACAGCACCGTTGTCCTCGTCCTTGTTCTCTTATATGTATGTTCCTACAGTGGCGCAGCCAGGGAGGCTTCGGGGATAAACCCCCTCCCCATAGCTCAGTGAAACTTTTCAGTTAAATAAATTTTACTTAATTGCATAAATATTACTTATAGAATAGGGTAAGGATTTATAAAATATTTCTCAGAAAGCTCAATATTTATCCTAAAATTTTTGTGGAGAGGGCCCCCGCACCTCCTGCTTACCCTGGTGGGTATACCCCCACACACCCCAGTATTACATCTACATCTACATCTACAAATTACCCTGCGAGCCACCTCTAGGGTGTTTGGCAGGGGGTGATCAATCACCAGCATGCAGCATGCATTTGGACTCCCACATGCACACCACACCGTCCAAGAAACGTCCCGTATAATAACAAACTATACTACTATATGCTGTTAGAAATAGAATATAGAATAGAAATTCAGTAACATGCAGTAAGTTTTACATAGGTTAGTAGGCTACACTACAAGTCATGCATTCTATTTACGCGTTCTATTGCTGCCGTTATAATCTCTTATTGATCGTGGAAAAAATGACATTCGGAATCTGTCTGTTCTGCAATCTATCTCTCTTATTTTATTTATATGATCTGATCTTCCGTAGTACGTTGGCGTCCGCAAGATATGGTTAACTTCGTCAGAAAAGACACTGCTCTTGAATTTATCTAAAAGGTTTAGTCTATTTTTCAATCTACGGTCCGACAGAGATTCCCATCCGAGTTTATGTAAGAGGTCAGTTACACTAACAAGACTATCGTAACGACCTTTCACATACCTGGCAGCTCTTCTTTGCACGCGTTCTAACTCTGTTATTAAGCCTTTTTCATGAGGGTCCCAAACACTGGCAGCGTATTCCAAATGTGGTCTAACGAGGGAAAAGTAGCTAATTTCTCTCACTTTGTCGTCGCACTTTCCTAATATTCTTTTAACAAAACCCATTTTACGATTAGCTTGACCGGTTATTTCTCGAATATGTTTATTCCACGATAGATCATTATTGAGTCTAACCCCTAGATATTTCACAGATTCAACTGCCTTTAACTGCGTGCCCCGAATGACATAGTTACGCTGTAGGGAGTTATTCTTCTTCCAGAAATTCATTACGACGCATTTTTCCAAATTTAATTCTAACTGCCAAGCATCGCACCAAGCTTGGATAGCAGCAAGGTCATTCGTTAGTTCATCTATATCTTTGCTGGAACGAATTTCTCTGTAAACTACAGCGTCGTCTGCAAATAATCGTAACTTACTCTGCACTACTTCGCCAATGTCGTTTATATAAAGAAGGAATAGGAGTGGGCCAATGACACTACCCTGAGGAACGCCAGAAGTCACTCTAACCTCATTGGAGACTGCACCGTCTAATACTACTCTTTGGACGCGGTCGCTCAAAAATTCTCTAATCCAGGAAATGACATCTTCGTCTAGACCATAAGATTTCAGTTTTATTATTAACTTTCCGTGGGGTACTTTATCAAATGCCTTTTTGAAATCAAGAAAAATCGCGTCTACTGGAATGTTGTCTTCCCCGGAGACTAAAATATCGTGGGCGAAAAGCGCTAACTGAGTTTCGCACGATCTGCTTTTCCTGAATCCATGTTGATTTCCCATTAATAAGTTTTGCGCGTCTAGGTGTTTCATTACCGAGCTGACTACGATGTGTTCAAGGACTTTGCAAGAGATGGACGTTAAAGATATCGGCCTGTAATTAGATGGCTGTTCCTTGTCTCCACTTTTAAATATAGGCGTTACATTAGCGATTTTCCAGTCATTAGGTACTTCGTGTTGCTTGATGGATTTACTGAATATTAACTGCAAGTAGGGGGCAAGTTCTGAGGCTAGTTCTTTATATACGCGAGAAGGGATTTCGTCTGGACCAGGTGATTTATTTGGACTGAGCGATTTCAATATATTTTCTATTCCGAGCGTACTAATGTCAATAGCTGGCATCTTACGTAGACAGGGATTGTCATCGGTCTCGGGTGAGTTTTCGGAAGGCTCCGTGAAAACGCTCTTAAAGTAGGAATTTAATAAATTGGCTTTATCGTAACTGCTTGTCAGCACATCTCCATTGTCGTTTCTCAGCGAACATACGGTAGATCGTTTACCTTGAACTTCCCTAACATATGACCAAAATGCTTTTGGGTTATCCTGTAACTGCTCTACTAGTGTTTTTCTTTTAAAATTCGTGAACGCATTCCTGAACGCTTCCTTCGTGGCGGCTTTAGTCATCCTATATTTTTTAATTATTAGCTCGCGTTCATTAGCGGATAAATCCGTGCTGACTTTTTTCATTTTAGCATGACACGCTCTCTGTCGCCTCAATGATTTTCTCACTTCCGCGTCGTACCATCTCGGTTCGCTGCCTTCTTTTACTATTTTACTAGGGATGTAGCTATTTATTCCCGAAGTTACGAGCGAAAGAAAAGCTTTCCAAGTATTTTCTACATTTAACTTTAATACTGATTCTTGAAACTCGGGGAAAGCATTTTTCATATGACTCTTAAACCCATCAAAATTAGCTCTTTTAAAAATGAAAACTTTACGCTCTTTTTTAAAGTTTACAGCGGTATTTAGAGAAAACTTTGCAGTTACTACCCTATGGTCACTTATTCCTTCGACAGTGCCAACGTTTATTACCTGATGTGGTATATTTGTCGCTAATAAATCAAGAATATTTTCTCCTCTGTTCGGTGCGGATGCTATTTGAAACAATGAATTAGATGTGAAAGTGTGTAATAAAGCCTCGCAGATCACTTTATCCCTCCCACCAGGAATTAGTTGCACCTAAAACCCCTCCTAGCCTTAATTCCTAGCAGCGCCCCTGTGTTCCTATACATTTCTTTCCTTACCTATAAATTCATTTGTATATTATGTAATAAAATGTGGGGGCTCAATATTAGTATTATGCATATAGAGGGGTACGGGAGGAAAAAAGAAGGTAGGGAACCGCTGCCCAGGTAGTAGGACAACATCATGGGTAAAAGGGAAACGGAAGATTTGGTGGCGGTGCAACAGGCAGGCAGGCAGGATAAGGGTGAAAGACAACTGGTCTAGGGATTGGGTCAAGGACGAGGGATGGAAAAGGGCAACCTGCTGGCGTATTTTTTTTTCACCCTTCTTCATTTTCACTCATCACAATAAGCAGTGGGGAGGAACCTCTTGACGAGTGTTGGAAGCCAGTCACTGTCCTCGTGGAGGATGGAAAGCTCTCGCGGAAGAAGGTTCTAACACCCACGCGAATGCTTTCCCCTCGTTCGAGCCGCCCTTTTATTTTCGTGTTTTTTATATCCTTTCCATCCCTCGAGGGGGCGGATGTACCAAGGGACAGAGGCCCAGCTCATTCATTTCATATATACCTTTCAATTCTGTGAAAATGAGGGAAGTTCCATTTCCTAGAGAGGTGGCGAGGGAAAGTTATTGCAGGTGTTGGATCTCTCGTGATCGGAGAGCGTTCAGAAGATGTCGGGGCGTGGGATAAAGAGTCATCCAATGGGACGTGAAGTGGGCATTTTGGCGTTGCAGAAATATGTTTTAATTCCGACTTCTCGGTGCGTGACTCGATTGATTTTTAACTACGATTGGTCACTACGTGCCTACATTATTTTGTTGATGCATGTTACTACATTGGGTGCTTTCCATTCGTGCGACTCACGCGTCGACTTGTGTCGACTCGTGGTAACTGTTTATAACTCTCCTATTCCTGTGCGTTACCGTTTGTTGACTCGTGTCACAACAGTCGGCGACACACACAGAATGGAACACGGAAACCGCGACGCAAGTTGACTTGTGTCGACGTGTGTCAATGAATGGAAAACACCCATTGCGTACTAAACTTTGTTTCCTTGGATACTGTATGTTATTCCCGTTTATTTTTTTAGTACTGATACAATGGCGTATCCAGGATCATAACTAGGGGGGGGGGGGGTTAAGTGATGGTCTAGGGCGGGGCAAACCAAGTTGTGACATTAGTTTATGAGATTATTTCCTTGAAAAAAATAGTTTTGTTTTACTTACATATTTTATACTAATGCATATCATTTTTCGTGGGTTTAAAGAATATTTGTTGAATGCTTTCGTTTCAATTCAGAACTGATTTTGCTTGAAGGCTTGTGCGATTTTTACTTCTAGGGGAGGGCAGCTGCCCCCCCCCCCCCCTGCCCGTCGCTGGGTACGCCCATGTACTGATATTTTCGAACTTTTGCTTGTTAAGTGCACCAACGGGAAATCCCAAACGTAAATTAGGGTTAAGCTCGCATGCTAAGGTACATGATACGCCATATCCTACGCTGTCCGATCATACCCGGCCCAGGAGTCTCCTAACAATCTAAATACATTTTTTTATACCATTCATGCATAGCTTTAAATAGAATTTTCTGCTTAATTAGGAAATAAAAAATATCGACCATATTATAGATATTTAATTCGAAGGAGCAGGGAAATGACCATACTAAGGTATATTCTAGCTCTTATTAAGAATCTTTTTATGATAAAATCTTCTTTGAAACCTAGAAAATGCTGCATTTTGACTGTTCGAGATACTCCAGTCGTAAACACTCTCATCCTAATATTGATATTTTGAAGAGAAGCCAGTGAAATTGCTTTTTACCATCTCTTAGTTGGCTGTGTAAGTGTAAATTAATCGAGTTGACATTAAATTTTGACTCTCTAGAGTTTTCGTTCATGGAATCCCCACCGCAGCCAAAACTCCTCCACCAAGGTGGCAGCTGATCCCTAGCCGCCCTCCGCCCTGCTGTGCGGCTGATGAGAGGGGGTTTAAGGGATCACGGCAGGGCCCAACGAAAGTGGGAACATTCCCTTTCATCCTCGATGCGTCATCCGGCAGGGTTTGAGGTAGCTTTAGGGATCCGCCTGACGCCACCAGTGACTCCGATTGATTGTAATGTAAAAAAGGGGGATAGAAATCGCTTGTACCTCACTTGTGAGTGAGGCCTCCATTTGGAATATGCTGCTAGCGTGGGGGACCCTTACGAGGTAGGACTAATAGCTGAAATCAATCGAGTACTGCGCAGGGCGGCCAGATTTGTGATGAGTTGTTACGACAAAAAGTGCAGGGTTACCAGTATGTTACACGAGTTAGGTTGGGAATCTTTACAGGAGCGTAGATCGAAGCATAGGTTTAAGTTACTTAGGAAATTCGAAGGAGATATATTTTCTCAGACGACGTGAATCATATCCTTTGTTTACCATCGTACTATACGACGCGATCATGAGAATAAAATAAAAGAAATAGACTGCAAAACAGAGAGACATAAAATGTCATTCTTCCCTCGTAGGTACTATTAAGGATAGCAACGTTGTCTCAATTGATAGGATTAATGGCGTCACTCGCTAGGATCACTCATTGCATGTTTTTTTCATAGTTCTAACCTTGCATGTATTTGCTATAGGAATTACCAACCATTAGCAATTTTTTATGAATAAGCATGTTTATTTTGCTAGTGTGCGTAATATCTCTATGACCGTGCGGTGTGCATCTGGCGATCCTCTTGCATGCTGCATGTTGGTGATTTGTCACCCCCTGCCAAACACCCTAGAGGTGGCTCGCAGGATATTATGTAGATGTACCCCTAATTCGTATCGTGCCCCTCGTAGTCCTACGAAACGTTTTGAACTTTGCGCCAGCTGCTTGATTCGAAGCTCATGATTTCTGAATTCTGATTGCAGACGTAATCGATAATTCCATGGCCAGGTTATATATTAGTAAAACTAATTTCTATGCTCGCTGGATAAAATTTGATAAATCATGTGAAATGGTCTCGTAGATAAATCTAGCTAATCTAACTAGACAAATCCCACTCTGGCAAAAACCTTAGAGGTGGCTCGCAGGGTATTATGTTTATGTTACTAATCTATTCCGATCTGCACATTTTATGTATAAATCAAAATTTGATCCAGCTAAAATTTCGCGGATCCAGCATCAGATTTGGGTGGGGGGGGGTGTTCATGATCTTGATCCAGTATAGATTACCCGCCAGGAGATCAGGAGATAGGGGCGTTCTCCCATGTGAATTTTTCATCTCGCATCCCTTGTGTTTAATCAGTTTCGATCCCAGCAGATGGCAATGCTTAAGTAAGATTACCCCAATTCATGGCCCACTTTGGGTTAGCCAGCTGAATTTCAGGCACCCAAATCCATACTCCCAAATGTCTCACGAGTTCGGGCACAGTTTATTTTTTTTGAGCTTGTTATTTGCAGTAGGGAGTGCTACGCTCTACAATGAATGCAACCCAAACTTCTTTCACGTTTGGGACTTGTAGCCATACATTTACATATACACTCCTTTTACTCCATCACGTGGATAAAAACAGTATTAAACTAATGAAAATTTAAAAGTGTTTACAGAATTTGGGGGAGGGGGATCATGACCCCTATAACCCCCCCCCTAAATCCGCTACTGTGTGGAACATTTTTTTTATTACACTGTCTCGTTATAATTTTCGATGGATATATCCTCGAACCCCGGCTCCTCTGCTCGGGAAGCCCTCTTTACTGCCCCTCTTGCATCAGCCCGGAAGCGGTCGCTTCCTCGTGCATCACAGGGGCCATGCCGGAGATGCCTCCCTCCTCCACAACCCCGCCTCCCTCCACCTTCTCCCCCTCGTCCTATTTGGCCTGCGCACCGATCCCCTTCCCTCTTGCGCCGGTAGCACGTTGTTCTCCCGCGGACCACACAGGACGATCGTGGGTTCCACTTCAAATGGGCCGACACCCCCTACCACACACCTCGCACACCCTTTCCACCTCCTCCTATCCCACCTATTAGGTACGTCCCACCGTCTTCCGCCCTTATCTCCCGGCCCGTGGTCGGTTCCAACCTTTCCTTGCCGTGATACGATAGTCTCCTCCGGACCGTGTCTTTTCGCAGTTTTAGGCAGGATTCTCGGAGGCGTGCAGGGAAGTATATAATAATGACATCCCCGAGGCGTGAGTCTGGCTGACTTGCGCTGTAATTATAGAGGCGTGAAATTCGACCACTTCCTTCGGCCCGACAAAAATTATCTTGGGTTCTGATTGGATGTTGAAGATTTCGTGAGAAATTTATATTTGTGGAAGGCCTTGAAGGGATATAGCTTGTTGGTTAACTGGTAAAGCATACCTGAGGCGGCAGTTGGGATATCCGGGATCGAATTTCAGGTTAACCATACGATATTTTCCTATCGAATTTCACCCTTGGTGCAAGTTTAATCATGAAAATTCTGCTTCTTCAAAATTCGTGCGGCACTACTGTAGTAGCACGTCGGATTTTTTACGCCTACATAATGTACTGTACACGACTACGAAATCTTTTAGGAGGGAGTAAGGTTTTCACCGTCATGCGATTTGTTTCTTCGCAATGGTTCATAACCTGCTGACTTGGACGCATGTATTGATGCAGATTGTTCTGCATTTCTAGATCTCCATTTTGAGAATTTAACCCTATACTCGCCTGCATACATTTTTCAAAATGGAACGACTTGTTATTATTGGCAGCAACTCATACATTTTCAGAAAATATTTTTGTATTATCCGGTTTCCATTGGCAGTGCGGAAATATTTTCCCTTGAGTTAACATAGCGAAACTCATGTAGAAACGTTTGGCATTTGACCTATATAATTGAGTAAGTACATTATTAAAGTTCACGTAGGTCTATCATCAACAGTTACTATACAGGTATTCATGCATTTGCTTTACTAGGAGATGCAATTTACCTGGAGGACTCTTCACGGCTCAGGAATACCTATTACATGATATTGAAGAATAGTAGAGGGATATCGTTCGAAAAAGACTTAATATGTGTGTGTGTCTATTAATTTATTTTTCTACATAGCAATGAAGCGATGGGCTTAATGATATCTGGGAAATTATCTCTGTCTTCGCTTTGCGGAAGGATTGCACATTCACGATGAAGCAAACACTGGCAATACTCCACGCTAATTTGGTGCAAAAACCTACCCTGGTTTTGGAATCTGTTTTTAGTGACGTAGAAAATAGGACTGACTTTGAGTCGCCGAAAACCATATTGATATCGCTCTAAACAGGTGTGGAGCGTTACTCGAGTGTGTCTCATTATGAATAGTGATATCTAGACTATCTTACCATTATTTTTGGCCTTAGATAGGTTAGTACTATCACATGCACGTAGACCGGCAGTAGAAATTTCTTCCCTAGATTTTTTTCGTATTTCTTTCGACGAGATAATGGTATTTCATATTCACAAAGGATTCACAGCTTCTTCACCGTGTAATTGGCTGTATGGCTTCTATGTTTCGAAGAACGACTGGCTCATCATCCCCAGGGAATCTTCTGAATCAAGTTGGTCCGGTATATATACGCCCTGTCCATGGGTCAGGTGTAATCCCATTAGCTCTGGAGTGCTCTGCAATTAGGACGTACCCGGGATCAAAAATAAGAGGGAGGGGGGAAAGCCATGGTTTTTCAAGTTGTAGGTAAAATTTAAGCATAGAAATGGTGAATGAAATCAACATTTTAAGGAAACTGTAACAGCTCTATATTATTTGTTAAATTTATTTTCTTGAAAAAATATTATTTTCCGTAAAGATATTTGCAATTTTGGCTTTGAAGGGGGAGGCAGCTGCCCCCCCCCCCACGCTGGGTACGCCCATGTTCTTCAGTTGGCGTGTTACCTTTAGAGTTGGTGTTCAGAAGATCCTCTGCAGATGAAGAGAAAGTCGTTCTTCGAAACGTCGGGAGACATGCAGCCAGTTAACCGGAGGAGAACCTGAGAACCCTTTCAATACCTGATACACCGGGTAAATGTAAGATCTTACATACATATTTCATATTCATTTTTCCCGAAGTTGCTGTTGCACTTATTGTTTTTTAAGAGCTTCTCGAACACCTTTAGATTTTTTTCGCATCCCCATCCAGTCACTTTAAAGTAAAGATCTACATATTTTTTGCATAATGATACCCTCCCAGGCAACATATTTTTTTGTTTCATCACCATCAACAGACACTAAAACGTCCGCTGGGGAAAATTATTAGGGCTCTTGCATTTGTTTTCTCATGTAAATATTATGTTTGGCGAATTAAGTGAGAATGGAAGGCTGACGGACCGTCGGCGGCTTCTTTTGTGGATCAAGCCTTTCTGCCCGGAGGGCGAGGAACCATCTCCCGTGACTTTGAGCAACTTGCAAGAGGGTGGTCCTCATTCAATCCATGCCTTTATTCCCCCTACCCGTCTCCCGCCGCCCGTATCCCCCGGCCACGAATTTCAATGGCCGTACAGGGCGCTGCCGAGACTAAAAACTATTCTACGCCGCGTAACCAACGCCGAGTCTGCTGACAATAAGGTCATGACAATCTCAGGATACCGTGCGTTTCAGGAGGAATTCGCTGTTCGGTGATCATTATCACTGGTCAACAACCCTGAAGGTACGTTTTCATGGACGCGTTTCATGAGGAGAGACGTGAAAACGGGATCTTTTGCCGATCAGAAGCCTGGAATCCTTCGCGTGAATTCGCGCTAGACTCGTCGCTCATAGTTAAAGTCTTCTCAACCTTCCCACTGTCATCCTTCTAACTTCCCGCCCACCTCCCACCTTATTGCCCAGCAAAGAGTGCGGCCTTAGGGAATTTTTTTTTCTTTCATCTGTTAAACGATCGTAGATTGTTCAATCACAATCAAGTTAGTCTTTGAAACTCAATGTATTTCACTCATGTCTTTATTTGAGCATATTTAAATACATGTATTTCAGTATTTATTTCTAAATGCAATCTTCCTCTATTTAACAGCAGGCTGAAGCGTAGAGAACACGATGAGTAATTACAGATAAAATATTTCTTTTGAAATTGTTAAAATAAATGCAAAAATAAATTTAAAAAACCTAATATAAGCACATTAGAAGAACTAAGTACCAACGGGTCTTGAACATTTGTTAGGCACAATACTTCAACTCATAGGTATGTGAACATTGTACTGTGAGGATAGACTGACCAGAGAAAAATGTATACATTTAAGAAATTTATGTGAATTTAAACTACTAATTAATATTATTGGTTATTATATCAATCCATTACAAAGGCCTTGAGAAACTATCTCTCAAATATTTAAATGTTGCTGCTAGACCTGCTTTGTTCGTCCAGTTGCAGCAATACAACCACGAAAGTCAAGGTAGCCGTCGCCATCTGAAAGGGATTAGGTAAAATTCATTTTTCAGCCGGCACATGTATATAGCGCAGAAGTTCTCGTGTATTAAAATTTAAACTTATCAGTTATATATTTTGATTTCTGCTTGAGGCTTTTGCAACCTTGGATCTCTATTTTCTCCATTTTTTTCGGGTTAGCTGCGTCGAATTTGATTCCAGATGACTTTTTGTGGCCTATGCTGGCCACATCTTCAGATCAGCAGGGCTATTCAGTAACTCTTTACGCGGTCGCGAAGACGAAAGATTCCGTTTACGTGGTTACGCCGCGTAAACATTCGAAGACGCGTAATTTGCTATTCAGTAGGCTTCACGAAAACATTTTCGTGCCTTCCCCTCCGCGGTAGTGGGGGAAGTCGAAGATACCCGAAGTTTACCTGCTATACGTCACTGCGAGCCAATCAGAGAAAATCGGCATGCAATTGTCCTCGACAAACAAAAATAGAGCGAGATTCGGCTGGTGAGTGCAATGCTACTATGAATTATAACGTTGATTAATGAAAAGTATGTTTTATACTTTTAAATATAAGTGAGAGCTCAACGTGTATATTAATTTTGAAGGTGAGTGCGTTGGAAATATGTGTGCGATTAGACTCCAAAGATTACCGTGAGTAATTGGGATAAAAACTTGTAAATGAGAGGTATTTGGCGTTATTATGCATTTGCTTATGCCAGATTAGCTTATGCCTTTGCTATGATGGACCTATTTTAATGATAATGCAAATGTTTGAATTGATTAAGTCAGTTTCGTCATATCGTTTCTCGCAGAATTGGCCAGATAATTAGTTATAGGCAATGAAAATAGTAATGTAAACAGTCCTCATGAGTGTGGTAAAATGTTTTGAAATTTATTATCAACAGCCAGCGATGTCCTAAGAATAGTTTGCTTAATTATTGGAAGACTGTAGATAAGAAAGGATAACTTTACGGGATGGTAACAGGGTGCTAAGAAGACGGAAAATAAGGTGAAGAACTAAACCTCTCAAAATAGATAAAAATAAGAATCTATTTACAACGGACTGCCTATCATTACGTTGCAGCGTTCAATGTTCACAATGACTATAGTGATGACTCTTCTACTTTTACCCTGAAGTACCTCACAATCAAGAAGGTTAAGAGACCCAAACAGTGATAATTGTTAAGGGAAATTTCTACCTAGTGGAAGAAATTATATGTCTTATGCAAGTAACAGAAAAATCCATTAAAAAAATAATGGATGAAACATGACCTATTCGTAATATTTCTTTTCTCATTTTAGACCATTCTGATGAGGTTGGTGGCAAATACAGGATATCCCTTCTACGAAGGATCCCATGATTAATTTTAAGGCGGAAAACCGTAGTTTGACCACCAACAAAAGCAATGGTAGTATATCTATTTGTAATTTACCAATGCATTAGGTAACCTGTTAATGATCGCTTGTCTAATATTTCTGGCCTTGTTTAATAAATCTCTTCCATTAATTAGGGACTCTGCAAGAGCTGGGATCTCCATAATAATCAGCCTGGGAAGGGAAAACCAGCCCCCACATACATATTATGAAGTACAACACAACAATTAACTATCAATCCTGATTTTATTGGTGTACATTCCAGCACTCAATGTCTCAGCAATCATCTGAACCTAGAGTTAAGAACCCCCATGCACCTCTCAATAGACTTCATAACCCGCACATGGGCTTCGGTTTAATAAGTTTCAGGGGTACTTGGCCTGCCACATAGTATTCCAGTCAGGGGTCAGTGGTGGTGTGGGTTACCTAAGCCTCCTATCATTCATTACACTGTTTTTAATATATTCAGTGCTTAAGCATACATATATGATATAAAAATTATTCTTTCTTTTCGATGCAAGGAGCTTACTTTAAAAAAATTAAGGTCATTTCTTCCAATATATTATTAATATCATATAATGTATGCTAAATTATGTACCAGATGATTATTTTCCCAAATTTATTCCAAACAACGAACACTGATATCCAATCTACCAAATACCTTTCATTTCCCTGTGCATGGCTGATTGATTCCATATATGTATCGACATAACTGATAATCTGGAAAAAATTATGCTTGCAAATTACTATTAAATAAAATAGGAATGACTTAGAAATGATACTCTCTTACTTTATTTCCTTTGAGTTAACCTGTAATTATTTAGTAACTATAAAGAATAACGAAATGCAACCGTAGTTCTGAAGGTGGTATCAGTAATCATCACATTTCAAATTGATTAAGAGCTTGTACTCACAAGTATGTTATTAATATGCTTCTGAGTGGGTTTACATAGCATATGGGATGAGAGTAGTTACAAGAGACTTGAGCTGTGGATGTAGAATGGGTTTCATGATATAGCGAATATGAATCATTTAATTACAGGGGGTGGGGAGCTGTAAATTGGTAAAAGTTTGTAATATGAATGGAAGAGTGGCATTATCACCAAATTTTTTGGAATACCAATGGAAACAATCTAGGTAAAGTTCATGAACATCTGGAGCAACATCTCCATTAATCGGTTGCTTACATCATGCCATATTATAATACAGGAAATTTAACGAAAGGAACTGGATCCCTTATTGTGAATGCATAAATACCTATTAACTGTGTTAGGCCTATTTGTAGGAATACCTCAATTATCACCAATTAATTTTAAAAGGACTGACATATAAGTTAATGATGATTTAAAAACACTCAAGTGAATAATTTTCAGAATCAAGGTCTAATCCATGACAAATTATTAAATAAATTATAATGTTGGTTTGATTATTCTCCAACAGTATAAATTTGTTGGAAAATGCTATGTAAACAGTAATGGGCTTATCATAACTTGTTACAAAAATTCATGGGCATCGGCATCAGCAGCAATTCACGCTTAATTTTATATTACTCAACTCAGTTCTTTTTTTTTTGGATGGGAATTATATATCTTTGGTCAATATGGGAGGAGCATTCTATGCTTCTGTAACCCCCTCAACTTCTCTGCTGACAGAGGGATGGCTAAGTCCCAAATTATTGTCACTACCAGTAGCTGCCATGCCCATAAAAATGCAGTGCACAAAATATCTAGATTTAGGGAGGTATTCCATGTACAATTTTCACAAACTTATTATAGGGATAGTGGTTGATGTGGTTTAGTACTATACCTTCAAATGCATTGGTACTACAAGAGCTCCTTGAGCTGGAATCATGTGAGGGAGATAAAATATTTAATAGTCTCCAAGCTAAATCTTTATCCAATATTTTCCCTAAAATACCTCTTATGTTAATAAAAAAGGGTCATATAAATTCATTAGTTCCCTCACACAAGACTGTCTCTTTCATCTCTCTCCTCCTCCTAAGTATTTCTAGGGCTCTCACACCATTAATTTTCAATCAGATTCCATCATTAAATAAATTAACGATACACATTCAAATGAAAATAGGTAGGCCTCACCTCACCTTATGAGAACATTAAAATTGTTATCTCAGAAACAATAAATGGTCTCAAAATGTTATATGGAACAATATATATCTGTAGCACATTATGAAGTAATTGGCTGTCTTATTTCATAGGTTTACTATGAGCCATTTCACATAAAAGCATAAATCCGTTATCTAGGGTTCTGAGTGGCTAGAATGTGGGAGTCAATTCCTTTATATACTGCATTCCATCATGATACTGCAGCAGGCACAAACGGGTATCTGTCTTTCAGACAATATCCTCTCACCACTATCCACATTCAATACAAATAAGATGATTGACTTGCCTCAATTCTTTAATAGGGACCATCACACTAATGGCCATTGAATAAATACTCTCCCTCTCTCTTCCATAATAATCATAGTCATGCCATGGACTCTTAGGCATAATCGAAAGGAAACATCCTGTATGATAGATATCACAAAAACGACATATGTCTCCAATGTATATACTAACCATTTTGAACAAAATAAATCTCTTATGCCAATAAATACTTACAGTCATCTTTTGTCGCAAGACAGATGACACTAAAAACAGAAGTATACTCAATAATGACTACTTGGTAAAATAATTTAAGTTGTACCCACTATGCTATACATAAATAACATGCCTACAAACGTCTATCTGTCGTACAAGCATCTACCTATCCACAGTTTAGACATGGTAACCTCCAGCCACAGCAGCTGCACATTTCATTTGTGAAAAGGACCTAATATAAACACACAAAATCGATTCACCTATCAGTTATATCCTTTCAGTGTCAATATCTTGTATTTGATTAGTTAAAACAATAGCCATCACAACGTAGAGAAAAAATATACATCCACTATATGGCAATAATTGTGAATATTTATACATCGCCAGCCTGAGTAAAAATATTGATCAGCAGAGGACCTGTCTTTCTGCTAGTTATGTCCCTCCAACTTCATCATCCAAAAATATCTTATACAACTGTATATACAGACTGTAGAGCGCAGCATTCATTCATGTTATTTTAGCATTGATGTTGAACATGAGCCCTTTCAAACCAGAAGAAACTAAATAAGGCGCGACCGGAGTTTAAGCCCATTGTCGCATTGGCGGCGGTTTCTGGAACTATTTATTGCGAAAAAACATTATCGAAACCATTGATAAAACGATTTCCCGTTCCTTTTAGTGCAACCCGTCCTACCCAACCCGCCCGGGCGATCTTACGTGGATAGATATTTTATATTAAATATATATATTATTATATTTATATATTTTATTTTTCCTAAATAGTTCTAGAAACCGCCGCCAATGCGACAAGGGGCTTAAACTCCGGTTCACCCCTAAATAATCTTATGATCATACTAGGAGTTGTTTACCTTCTTAGTGGATATTAAAAGTAGCATTTGTACTTTATCCTAAGTTCTTGAATCCCGCTACATACTCCTTTTGCATATACACTAGTATTCATAGAGTAACACTGCATTCCGAAGTGGGAAAGCACTAACTAACGCCACAAAGATGACTCGCAGCAGCAAATTCATGAATGGAACACATACGTTTCCTTAAACAGCAAATATCTTCCTAACTTTGTAACCGTCCCGGGGAAAAGTAGAACAAAGCATTTAAAATATCTTCGTTCATACATCATCTACACTCATAGTGAAACAGACGACGGGAAAATGTCTTGTAAACACGGCTTAAAAACAAGATGCGACGACACATTTTCAACTTTTCACTTTGATAAACGGTTGAAAATAAATATAGTACTATTGAGATATGCAATTAAGCGGGCGATAACGATAAATATGAAAAATATAAAACATTTCCTCAATTACAGATAACAACACCTCCAACTCCAATAGGCATGTATTCCGAAAAGAGAATATGAGAAGCATATACAAGACAAGAATAATTTAAAATTCATGAAATTAACAGTTAATTATGCAAAAATATTACTTTCACGAAATGAAATTACGTCCACAACTACAATGAACACCGCTGTTTACATGGCAAAGCAAATACATGACATATATTAACAGCATGTGGCCCCGTCGTCTACCGCGGTCTGCTGTTTACGCGGCGGAAACTGAGTTTTCGTTGACAACTCTCGTCGCGTAAACTGAAGCACGAAACTTACGCGGCGGAATGTTCGAAATGGCTTACAGAATAGCAACAATGTGATTTTCGCGATCCCGTCACGAAATCTTTCGTCTTCGCGACCGCGTAAACAGTTACTGAATAGCCCTGCAGGTCTGAGTGCCGATAGATGGAAGAAACTTATTCGCAAAACCACGCCAAAATTTGAGGTCCTCAACATTGATAGGTCATGCCCCAGGTAGGCCAGACACCCTTAAGATGATAAATATATTGAACCATTTCCATCAATCGGCACTCTGGCCTGATCAGGAGATGTGGCCACCATAGCCCGCGAAACGTCATCTTTAATCAACTTCGACGCAACTAACCCGGAAACACTGGTTAGATCATATTTTGATACTTGCTGCTACCTATGCACGTTGTAGTTAATTATTGTCCAGAAAAAATGGTGAAACTCGATAAAATTTAGGTGAATTAGTTGCAATTGGCTAATGATATTCGTTTAGCTTGTTTTAATGTTGCCTTAATAATTCCTATCTGACATAGGAATTTCCTGGCAATCTGAATTTATTTTTCTCAATCGGTCTATATTTAAATGCCACTTGTAATTTACTATCTGACCATCTATCTTTATCTCAATATCAAAATTATATCATTGAATTTTACACTCGGTCGTTCTTTTGTGTTTGAGAAATATATTCTGCACGGAATTAGAGCTTTAGATATCTTTCTATTCCAATGGAAACATATCATTTTCAAAGGCTTATTTATTTTCTAATACTACAAAGTTGTCGCGAAAATAATAATATCCATTAAAAATGAAGGTCCTCATCACGAATGCAATTTTTTAAGCGGGAATTTTATTCAAAAACCGTAATTGATGGCCTATGGATGAGCGTATTTCTTTTATATTAAAGTATAGAGTTCATTTCTCTTATGTTAATGGTGCATCGTAGGTTGGAAATTTTTAAATATATCTATAACTCTGAAAGTCTTACCTTCCGTATCAGTTCCATGTCCAGGTTAAAGAATCCGCACACCGAAAAACCTAGTTTTAAGTGAACTATCTGGCGCGATAAAAGGTATGCCTGCGGAGAATAAAATGAGAAATAACATTTGTCGATTATGCTATTGTTGAAGATTGGGAAATTCAGCATGGCTATTAAACCTAATGTAACTCTGAGAAGGGTGCTAGTAAAATTTAAGAATCCGATAGATCGATCAGACAGATGTGGAGTTCAGCGGCGTAACTAGGAGTATGCTTTGGGGGAGGATGAAGGGTCCTGGGGGTATTACCCCCCTCCAAACGACGGAAGGTCCGAAAATTAAAAAAATGACATGCCTGGAAATAAAGTTTACATCAACTTGGCACTACAATTTTTACATTTTTATAATAATTGCCTTTAACTTTAAGCTGATGCGGTTATTATTTGTCATAACTAAAAAATTGTTTTAAACACTTTCTTTTATTTCTCTGAGGCTTGGGGGGGGGGCATATATTCCCCTAACCACCCCATAGTTATGCCACTGGAAGAGGGTATTCGTTGAAAGAAAGCGAGTGCAATGGTACCAGCATGAGGCATAAAAGCTTATGAGGCATAAGCTTCGATGTCAGGAAGAAAGAACATTTAAAGTGCTTACAGAAATGATAACAAAAATGATAAAAATAATTTTGCTAAACACTTAACATGCAACTGCCACAGGAGTGATTTTAAAGATGAATATTTTAAAATGATGCCACGACCGCCGCAACTTATATTCTTGGGTGCAGTTGAAAATTTTAAAAATTATTGTAAACCAGGACAGCACCCTCATAAACGAATATCTTTACCCATCCCTTTCCCTTATTTTGGCGTCAATTTCAAAATTCATCCCTTCCTTCGTTAGGTAACTAGGTAACAATAATAAGATAAATACGTCATAATTTACGTCTGATTGTGATGATTACTCATTGAAACTCGGGACGCTTTATGCAAAAGAAGTGGTGGCACAAATAAGAGTTAACTTTCCAAGAAACCTCATTATTAAACTCTTTAAACTCTTTGATGAAGAGCCAAATATCTTGAGGTGTTTTAATAAACATTGAAGTTGCTGCACGCATAATGGAGTGTATTATTTTAAGCGAAAAATCCTCGGATAAAAAGTCATTCTCCTAGGCAGATGATTCCTCCACAGAGAAAAAAATATTACCCTCTCTGGAGGCATTTGATTTTTTTTTCTCTGTGGAACTTTCGCACATCTACGCATTGCGGGTGGCTCCATTGAGTTTTCACCGTGGTCAGTGTCGATATTCATAAAATGTTATATTAAGGTTTGGAATGTTCCCACTACTTCATTGCCCCGTGCATATACATATAACCCCTCTAGAGATATCAATCACTAAGTCTGGATATTGCTAAGTCTTACCTCTTCTTTTCCAAGTTCATTTTTTGAATCAATTGTAATCATGACCAAAGTTTTCTCCATGCGATTGACCTGAAAACATTATATAATGTTTTTAGAAGAAAATATTCGGGGTACCCGTTTTTAAATGCTGTATATAAATGGTTTTCTAAAAACTTATGTTCTCAATTATTTCCTTTTATAAAATTTTGATAAACATGATTTTGATAACACCTTTTGGAAAGCAGTGATTTATGTTTAGAACTAAGGTAACAACGAAATTTGTGACTGCTAAGTATGAATTGATTTGCTAATTTGTACAACGCGATATTTAACAGATGTAATGTGTGGATCAATTAATTGCTTTAAATACAGTAAAAATCAAACTACTTTTTTCCATAAGTAATGCATCAACCATTGACTTTTCCAAGATCTTGATGCTATTTAGGATATCTTAATGATTTATTTTCCATAGCTGTTGCATACCCCTTATTCCCTTTTCGAACGAATTAAATGCTTGAAAAATTCTTTTTAGATTCTCAAAGGCCAACGTTTCGGAAGGCTATTTGTCTTCTATTTTCAAGGCGTGATACTCAATGACAGTCCAATTTAACACTCTTTCTCGTTTCTCGTATGAAATTGGGCATTCATTGAGTAACACGCCTTAAAAATGGAAGAGAAGTTGTCTTCCGAAACGTCGTTCTATACAACTAAATTAAACTGGCTGAGAACTCGAGAGGAATTCCTCAATATGATTCACCAGGAGAAATCAAATTCGTTCATCATTTAAATACTTGCTGCGATTACTCTTACCTCTCTTGTTATCCTTTTTGTTGCAGCAATCAGCCCCAGTAGTGAAGCAGTATGGGCCAGAACAATGCATGACCTGTTGATGGTCAGTAGGGGCCTATCCAGTATGGCCAATGTCGAAGTATTGGCCCAGTAAGTGAAGAGAGTCAAGTACATGCCCAGGGAAAGAATCACGAACAAAAGTGTCGGACCGTAGATGACCGACAGTTCTTGCAGCACACTGTGAACCCTCAAGTGTGCTAAGGCGAGTTTCCTGCAGCAGGAGTAGCTGAAGATCTTAGGCTTACTCTGGTTCCAGTTTTCTATCCTGCCCGTGTTTTTCAACGACCAAACATTGTCGTTCTCGATCTGGAGGACATATTGGCGGTAAGATTAATGTTAATCAATAGATTTAAATAATTTATAGCTATGAAATCAATCCAAGGTCATCTCATGCAGTGACGTAGACAGGATTTTGAAATGAGGGGGCTTTACAGGAGATTTAGGGGTCCTTCCATGGTGTACGGAAAACACCCCAATGGCAAATAATGATACCCCCTGGACTATTTAGGGATATTTGATGATGAAAACGTGATTTTTAGGTCACATAAAAGTTTTTTTGTACGAGTATTTATTAAAAGTTATTTATTGAGGCCATCTCACTCTTTTTTGGAGCCTCTTTTAAGGACTTACCCGTTGCGACCCGTAAAACACTCCCCTCTTTGGTTACGCCACTGATCACACGCATGTGAGAATAGGGAGAAGCCCAATACATGGCCTCATGTTTTCATGATGGTGGCCACGGAGCATTTATTTTATTACCACAAAGTTCAAATAAAATGGAAATCCATTATCTAAACCAATTTCAGTCACTCAGTTAGTTTTCTTGTTTACTTGCCTTGAGCTTCAATTGTTGAGAATAAAAACGTTCTATATCCGTAGAACTTTAAGCTCAAAGGAGACCGAATAAGTTCAACTTATTCAGGCGTTATACATTGGGAATTCGACTCATTGAAATGATGGGCACTTTCACACAATGATTTAATTCGCAAGACGCGTTTTAAATTTCTTGTACAAGGTCTTGTTCCAGATGATGACTTTGTGAGCAGAAGCGTGTAGTACGAATAAAATCATTTTGGAAAAGTGTAATCGCCTTTCATTCCAATAATACAAAGAGATTTTCTAAAAGCTATTGATCTCTCCAATTTGGAGCTCTTGATGGCAAAAGATAGTATTTAGTATGCCCTCTGCGTGAGAATAATGACAAAATCAGTATCGTCCTTTAAAACTGTAAAATTCTGACGCGCTAATGCGCTCTTCGGGAATCGGAGCATCATTTTATAATTTAGAGGACGCACACCTCCTGCTCGACCAGGAGTATTTTGACGTTGTTGGTTATGCATTACTCATGTACATGTTATGCTGTCATATTGAAATTTTCATGGTGTACAGAGTAAATGTTGCTCTACATTTGTCTGTAAGACGAGTGTGACAACTTTACATCCGAGAAAAAGTGAGGAAAAGTTTATATTACTGAGACACTGGCAAATGGTAACCTATGTGTACTGTATTAAGTCTTAAAATTTCGAAATGGTACCAAAAAATTTAAGTGAACAATCCGTCACCAAAATCCTAGTGGAGAGGGAGTTACGCTTTGTCATAAACGGTAACCAGCGATTATGATGAAAGACAGTGTTAGCTGCAACTGATAACGCCTCAACTGACTCAGGCGTGATACAGTGGAAGTTTTGTAGTATTTAAATTATAGTTGGTGGTACTTTTGCACAATACTTATTGTAAAAAGTGCAAGTATCTTACATTTCAATGAATACACCTCAATTTTAATGCGCAAAAAAAATAATTCACGACCACCATAGAGCATTGGCTATACCCTTAGCCTACCTGATATTTCCTTGCGGTTGGTTTGAATATTTTGTCTTGAACTAGCAGATTTGGTAGGTCAGATGATGTATGGTGTTCCAGAAGGCGTCGCAACTCGTTCTGCAGTCGAGAACAGCAGGCGCCGACGACCAATAGCAAGCCGAGGTACTGTAGGCAGACCGTGCAAACTGCAGCGATCAGGTAATTTTGCACGACGTAGTCAAAACCATACAGCAAGATTCGCTTATCGAGACATACGGCTATTATGGGCGATACTAGAACGAGTATGGCTTGGTAGGCCATCAACCCTCGAACCACTCGCCTCTCTACATTCAGCTGTTCATGCTCATTTCCTGGTGAACAGCGTGCGATTTTCCGGAGGAGTTTGAAGACGGTCCTTAGTCTGGATTTCCTGAGGTTGTAGATCCACACGGAAAGCGGTCCAATCACTCTGAAGAAAACAGCGGCAATGTAAGCCAAAAACACTTGCATCGGAGTGGACGCGTGCTTTAGCTTAACGCTGCTGCCATTGCCACCGATCACCCTTGAGGCGGTGAGGATAAAGCTCGCAATTATGAAGAAGATGAGCACCGATTCGAGCATTCTCAGCAAACTTTTCTTCCATCCCCGTGTCTCGTTGACTCCTTGCATGTGTTTCTCAAATCCAATAAGCAAAGGTTGGCTGATGGTCTGAATTGGTCGGAGAATTCCGAATATTTCTGTAATTTAAAGGGATGGAGGAAGTGATGAGGCCATCTACTCAGAGCAAATTATTTAAGAATTCTGAGTACGAAAGTGAAACCTTTATGTCTATGGTCTTCAATCTGCAGCCCCTAGGCGCTGAAGAAAATATTGTCTTTTATTTGTTGTTGCTGTTGTTTTTGCCATTTTTAATATTATTATAGATTAAATTGTAATGATAATTATTACAGATAGAAGTTGAAACAAAGAGACAGAAGCATAAACACATGACGATGGCACAGCGTGGCGTGGAGATGAAATGAAGGCCGAAAACACATGGAAAAATTTCACTTCGACCGGGAATTGAACCACGGACCTTTCTTAAAAATTTTGAGATAAATAATCAAATCACATTGAAGTTTTCAGTATATAAATTGAAACAAAATAATAAAAAAACCATTGCTCAGTACGAAAATATTTTCAGATAATATTGTCATCTATGAGAGCAGGAATGTGACGTGAGAAATGAATGTCATCATCTTTCATAGGTAGTTTCCATTAAAAATTATTTTGCAATTCGGGTCCCTACAGCCAGTAACGTAGGAAGTAGATGGAATACAATAAAATGGTGTAATGCGTGATTTTTTTGCCTTTCTTTACAAAAAGTGACATTAAAATAATTTAGCTTTAGAGTGAAATTTCGTTGTAAATTTTAACAAATAACCATCGTAAACTATTGAGAGCAATGTTAGCGTTAATGAAATGAAATAATTTGTTGTATTCCACCAATTTATGTTTCGGTACTACTAGTTTTGACTTAGCGGCGCGGGCGTCATCCTCTCCTGGTGCCCTAGGATGACGCCGCTGCGTCAAAAATAGTCATACCTATAAATGAATTGATGGAATGATGCAACAAAGTTTTTCAGTTAATTAACGTTAAACTAACTTGCAAGAAGTTGCGCCTAAGACGATAGAGAGTAATTTTATTAAAGTTAATGTGTGCTTACGCGAGTTATGGATAATAGCATCACTACATAGGTGTCGAAGAGTAAATTTTGCCGTAACACTGATCCTCACTAGGCTTCAGTGAAATTTTAATGCATTGAATAATTATTAAAATAACTCCGAGCAAAACCAAAATTTGTTACAGTTATGCGTACCCAGGATTTCAATCCGTCAATGGTTCCGCTGCAAAGAGGTCTCATGTATCTCTATCTTCAAAGTTTTTGAGATAAATTATCTAATCACATTAAATTTTGCAGTGTTAAAATTGAAACAAAATGGTAAAAAATCTCTGCTTCGTTCCAAATTATTTTCATAAACTCTGAAAATTAACTTATTAATTACCTTTATCGAGCTTGAAATTATTTGTAGATTGCATTGCCGTGTCTTAGTAAGCTTGCACTCAAGATGGAGAAGAAACTATGACCTGAATTATCGTGTGTACGTACTGCACCATATGATGTGTTCGTTACGGTCGAAATTGCCACATTATCTTTTGACAGCTTTCAAAAATTATTTATTTTCCTATTTTTTTCTGGGGTCCATTTTCTCAGTTCTATCGGCATTTACTGAAAGACCTCGGTCATAATATTGTTGACCTTATCACCTTAAATTACCTTTACTGTTCGAAAGACCTCGGTCATAATATTGTTGACCTTATCACCTTAAATTACCTTTACTGTTCGATAAAGCTGAGCAGAGGGCTAAATAATTCATCACTCACCATCGATCCCCTTCCGTAAGTTCATCTTCGAAGCTCTATTTAATTTCGTATTTTTTCAAGAGGGCGTATTATACAGCATTAATCACATTATGACATGCGTATATCATTTTTAAGACATTCTATATAATATCAGCTATGTTTTATGAGTCTTTCTAGTACAATTAATCTGTTCTCCGTTTTCTCTGCCGTGGTTTAAGTATATACGAATAGTGCTGCATGTATATATGTCGGCAATTTGTTAAGTACCCTACTTCTTTTGGTCTTATAATTTTCCCCTGTCACTTATAAATATACTAGGTCTTATGCATCTCTCTATTAAAATATTTGGGAGACATAATCCAATCACATTGAAGCGTGCAGTGTAAAAATTGAATCAAAATAGCAAAAAAGCAAAAAAACAATGCTCCGTACCAAAATATAAAAATTCTGAATATTAACTTATTAATTACCTTTATCGAGCTTGAAATTATTGGTAGATTGCATTGCCGTGTCTTAATAAGTTTACGCTCAAGATGAAAAAGAATTATCGTGAATCGTTTATCTTGCTTTTGCACATACCGATAGGTAAAACACCTTCATTACGGACGACAATATATCTGTGTTACCTTTTGACTGCTTTCAAATATAATTAGTTCTCGGAAAATTTTCTTCGGTCAATTTTCTCACTTCTATTGTCATCTGTTGATAGACCTCGGTCATTATTGTATTAACCTCATCACTATAGTCACTGGTTCTGCTCGATTAATCGGAACGGAGTGTAAAATAATTTATCACTTGTTATCGATCCCTTTCTGTGAGTTTATCGTTGATGCTCTAATAAATTTCGTATTTTTTCAAGTAAACGTAATTAACAAATTTATTTACCTGTGACAAGTTTATAACATTTCAAGGTCATTCCATGGAATATCGGATATTTTTAATTAGTGTTTTTTAGTGCAATATATCTGTTTTCCGTTCTATTTTCCGTTTTATATACCATGGGGAATATTGCTGCATATACGTCAGTCATTTGTGAAGTACCGCACTTCTATTGATCTGATAATTTTCTTCCGTCTCCTGATTAACATACCTACTTATAATAATGATTTGTTAGTGAGGCATCTGCATATTAATTCGAATGGCATATAAGTAGTAAAAATAACTAGTTCTTGTATTGCTAATACCAACTATTATTTATTTTGTCGTTACAATTCAATATCTTTATGCTTTAAATATAACTTAAACATAGTTATGAGAATCCTATTCTTGGAAAAAATGAAAAATTGTCATTTAAATAGGCAAAAGATGACAATTCGTCGCTGTCATTGGCTTCTTCACTGGAAAAATCGCTTGAAATATTTCTATAGTACGTTCCATTGTTCGACATGATGGGTAATGTTCCACTTAGTTGGAAGAGTATCACCAGATATGTCGTAATTTCAGCGACCATCTGAAATTTAGGAAGAATAGATTACTTTATTTATTCATATTTCTATAGCCAAATCTTTCACCATTTGGCCAGTCAATTCAATGTTTCGGTGTCTTGTAATTTACTTACCGAGGTTATAATTTTCACTTTGATATTAACAAAACCGCATAGTGAAGAATCAACCTTCAAGTTGTTTATCTGTTTACCAAAAAGATGCAGCTGAAATAAAAAAAATAAGCTAAACGTTAATGCGCGATTTTAATTTAAAATTGTAAATAGTCATAAGAAAATAAGTAAAACAATTTTGAAAAATCGTTTGACTGAGAGCTGAATAAATAATTAAACACAGGAATCTTGCATTTGAGAGAGACTATAATAAAATAAAATGAAATAATTTTCGTTCATACTCTTGTCTATCAGTTGAATTAAAAAGTTTGCTGAATATCAGGGAAAAAAGTTTGCTCAAAATTTATCGGAATTCTTTATACCTATATGAATAGAATTTTAATAAAGACACAAAGCCATTGCATATTACCTTTTACTAATGAGGACGAGAGTCAATATTATTAGGTTTTACCCACGTTGGTTCACATTTTTTACACTTGGTACAAAATTCGCCCATTTTGTATATTTATGTTTTTTTAGGATACAATTTATGTCTTTATTGCTTTAATGTGACTGCATGTAATTTTAAGAGTTACTTGATAATGAATTTCTCTGGAAAGAATTCATGTAAGACGAGGGGTTAGACGGGAGATGGACTTTCTAGTCCCAATAATGACGAATAATTATTATTAATATTATTATTATATCATAATTATATAAATTATCAATAATATTTTAACCGGACAAATTACTGGGCTAAACTTTCTAATATTTACATATAATGCAATGCATGTTTATATCTAAGCTCTTTGGTTTTATTAGGAAGAGAGTTTAATGTTGCAATTATGAGTTGTAATATGATTCTTCCAATTGTATTTTTCATTCATCACCATTGGATATTGTCTTTTGGTCATATATTACTAAACATTACCTCATACTGAACATCTCGTTCTATCTCTCTGTCAGAAAGTTTATTGAGTAATATCCACGCCTTAGTCCTCTGGAAGTAAGAGTGGAAATTCAATGTAGCGGAATCTCTAAAAAAAAATAAATTAGAATTGCTGACTAATACAGTGTGTCAATTTTGTTTATACCTTATCCTTTATGTTGGTAGACACGTGCACTTCCAAGACTTGAATTAATGCCTGAAGACTGCAAACTGCTGCTAATTCCATGTTAAGGGAGACATATTTACCAACGGTATTATTTATGTTTAATAACCAGAAGAAAAAGAAGGTGAACAAGATGAGATTTGTTATCCACATAGCGAGAACCTGAGGTCCAAAGAATGCGTTCAATTCCTTTATTCCGGTTAGAATGGTCATGTGATTACTTCTCAAATGTCTAATGATACGACAGCGATTTTTTGGAGCGGTTGAATTTTTACATCGGTTCTGGATTCTCGCATATGGAGTCAACCTGGAAAAGCTCTTCAGGGTTGAGGCGAAGCAAGTGTCGTGAACCATCAACAATGCATAATATTGAAGGTTGATCAGAGTTATAAGCGAGGTTCCATAGCAGAAGCTCACCGAGATCATGAAGAGAATTGTGGGAAGCTCTCTCGGTATCCAAACCCACAACCATCCCAGACTGTCTATGACATTCAGAATGGTCAGGATTCGCAATAATCTACTACCCTCATTAAGCCTCCTTGAGTTCAGTTTTCCCCAGTGACAGGACATAACCACTCGGTCGATGGCAGTCGCGACAAAGTTTTCCACTCGAGATCTTTGCACGATGAACATAGCTGTGCCCGCTAAATTTACGAAGACCATGAGGTGTGTGAGAACGTAGTGCGTCTTCACTATCAGAGCGCTGAACTCGGGATAGCGGATTTCTTTGAATTTCTCGTGCGAAAAATAAATTGTCAAGCACTGAATTGACAACGCTGCGGCCAGCAGTAAAGGCCCCAATACCCTACTCACTCGTAGTGGTACCGTTCTTGATTTATCTTTGTCTGGCTTAATCATTGGCAGCCCATAAAACCTTCCAGCCAACCACATTGGTCGTAACAATCGTTTTATATCCAAGAGAGCTTTTCTCTTTTGATCTAGAATTCTCGGGATCTGTCTCATTGTACGGGTTTACTGCGCCCAATTTTTTGGAATTATCTCTTGGATTATTTAAATGAATTTGCGAAGCTTATTCTATCTTTTTACTGATGTGTTGCAATTTAAAATTAAAATCGCATGAAGGATTCCTCTTTCACATGTGCCATGAAGAAGATAGACTCACAGTAACGAGGTCCTCCTTATTCTGAAAAACTCCAGCTCGTAACTTGGTTCCTCAGGAAACGACTTGAACTCGATTTCAGTATCTACCTGTACCCATTTTACTATATAGATAATGCTCTTCGTAGTTTAAAGTCGCAAAATTCGCCTTGTTCCAAATTTGCGCTAAATGAGCTTCTGGCTTTAAATTGAAGAATCATGCATAAAAACCTAACCCAGGAACACACAAAAATATGGAACGTTCGCAAGTGAGGAGGAAAGATTTTCAATTCAGGAGGTTTCAATGGCTGAATATTATTCGTCAATTCAAGGCCCGAAAATGTTATTAAGCTATAATTTAAGTAGTGATACGCTTTGGATATACTCCTTGAGAACTCGTGAGAGTGAGTTCTGTGAACTATTCTCGAGTGTTTACTACAAGGACTAAATTCGCTCTAAGATGAACCACGTTTCTTCTTTCCAGCTGTTATTTCATGCACCAAACGTGTCGATATTTAAAACGCAGCTCATGATAGCCTCATGAAAAGGTCTGTTCATTTGCTTAGCCATTATTTCTCGTAAAACATTCCCCTCCATTTCCAATATTTGTTCAGATGGACAGTTCATACTCTGTCACTTTTTGAAAGGAATCAATATTATCAGGCGAGGGGCTCTTTTTTAACGTTTCCTGTGGTGTTAGATTGTAATTGCGTACTTATTTGTGCTACTGACTCGCCAGCCAGCATGAGAAAATACGAAAGTCATTATGCAATGCGCTTTTTTAGTAAATATGACGTGAAAGGTATTGGAAAATTTGAGGTGATGGTAGAGCATTTCTCTATAATATTGACTGCAGTTTATTAATTTAATTTTTATTATTTCGGTAGGAAACCACCATAACTTTATTAATCCCATTGTTATGAACTTTATCTTTGTTACTTCGGCTACATTCTATCTATTTCATAGTCCATTTTTCTAATTACTTTTATATTCAAAGTCAATGCTTAACAACAAAAGAAAATATTGGGATGTATGGCTGAATGAGTCATCGATAATTGAAAAATTCAATTTTAAAATAATAAAATAAATTATTCATTGTTTATAGGAACGCTTTTATTAAGTGAGGTTAAAGTTCTGCCATGAATAAACGCAATAATAATTTGACTCGGTGAAATTTTAAGATTTCAGAGTTATTGTTTTAGACATGCAGATCTTTCATTGTAAATGCCTTCCAACCACGACTTACTACATTTTCCTTTAATTAAGCTCAACTATGAAATGAATGGGATGTTCCTTAACACACTCAATTATTTAATAGACATTAGTATTCAAATAAAACTAAATAGCGTTTCAGATAAAAGAATTTGCCGTTTATTTTTAATAATGTTGATCCGCTAATGTTTTATATTCCATGTTCTCACGTGTTGTTTGGTTGTATTTTTAAAAATGTACTTTCAAGAAATTAATTCATGCAAGTTACTGCATTGAAAGTTTCTGCTAATCATGCAATATGTTGTCTACAATACAAAGATTGCATTCATATCAGATATATTATAGAGGAATGAGGTTAAACGTGATAGATTCTTAAATCCTGCGACTTTTTCCCGGGTATTTCAAGTGTCTTCAATTCGTTACATGAATATATTTGTACATTCCATCGAAAAAATATTTTGTTATTGCAGTTAATAGTAAGCAGTCTGAAAACATATCACAAATTTATGCAGAAAATTGGTGCTGGTATTCAAGTAGTCTCTTCAATGATCATGTGTGAGGATTTCAAATCAATTTTTCTGGCTAGTCTTTTCGTATGACATAAACAATTCAAGAAAGTAAGACGCCGCTAATTTGACACTTTATTTCTCCTAATGAATATTTGTATTTATTATTACATAAGAATTTCACATTCTGAATTTCTAAATTTAAACTTGAACGATATAAAAAGCAGAATAGAAGTTCATATATAAATGATTAGTCCCATAGTGGGCAATCTATGAGGAGAGCACAAACATATTTGATAGAGGTTGTTCTTACTGACTACAGTTTGTAAGTTTCAACCACTTTTTTTCAAAATTATTGAAAAAATACAGGTGCTGAAAAGATTGTTGTTGCTTATCTCATTTAAGATTTTTTGAACTATACTTATAACTTTTATTTTATTTTTATTTTCCCATAGTAATTCTTTTTCTTATCTTGGTGAAAATAAATGTATAAATCAAATCAAATTTCACAACTACTCATGGAATTTACCAGTTTTCTTTAACAGAAATTGCATGAATTTTCCATGCATATGCTACATTTAATGTTATGCATTTGATTTTTTTTAATCAAATTGTATGACACGGTATTTTCCCTCCGAGTAGTGACTGCAGTCCTTGATGACATCATGTTAATAATTAAGACTGCTTCTCGGTTGTTCTTGGAGCTCGGTCATACTGGTATAATATCACCATATAAGTCATCATCGCCGACAACATCTGCGGAAAGAAAGCCGCATTAGCTCGTAAAAATTGCTTTTTATCAAATTAGTTTTTTTTTCATTTATTAAGTCATACTTTTATTAACGCTTAAGATTGGATATATCTAATTGTCTTAAGGCATTAATACTCATTTTTAGGATAATGTCAAATTTAATAATTCGATCATTTATTGCACAAAATTAGGATAATTAACACATCATGTTAAAATATATCACTAAGGATACAATTGAGAAGTTTAACTGGGCCTGGACACTTTTCGCCTTGAGACCACATTCGAAGAAAGACCTCCTGCCCCATCTTTTCCATGAAAAAACTCCATGAATGGCAATTTCCTTGATTGTTGATGCCGTTTAAAAAAAAGTGTGATATTAGCATCAAATAATTCGAGCCGATTCGGAGTTTTTTCCACAGAATTGGTCTGGTATTCAGTGTCTGGCAGTGAAACTAGACGATTGTTGGTGATCTAGCGACGGAGTTGGAAGTAGTAGCGTGGAAGAATGCTACTGATGCATCACCAACTGCACAGTCTGCCATTTCAGTTGCCATGGATCGTTGGAATAAAGAGAATCGCGACTTCGCGTGCAAAATACATTAACGAAATTATCAAAATGATAGAAGCTTCGTGCAAACATGACGAGCTCTTTTTCATTTTAACATTCCGCGTAATCGAACTGTTTGAAAGATTTTTCAAACCGATCCAAGCTCTCAAACAGCGACTTGCTGACGAGATAGCAGCAATGTCTGCGAACATGCTACTACAGGGTTCTGCACAATTTCCAGGACAAGCTGCAAGAATACCGTAACTGCGATCAGGGGCGGGTGCTTTTATACCCCCCTATGGTATCCAATGTCTACTGTATAGATTGGAATTTTTTTTCGTACCCGCAATACTGCTGGGAGGTTACCTCCTACTTAACCCCCCTTCTCCTATCCTGGATCCGCCACTGACTGCGATGGTCGACATTTAGAGGACATTATTATTATTAAAGTATTCTTTCGATTAAGGTAGGTGTCCGTGGAGTGCTTAAGAAGAATTCCGGGAGCCACTCCTACCATCATGCACTTCCCTCTTCAATGCACAATAAGACCTACACCCTTTCATTCCATCTAAAACTCCTATTCTTTTCCTTCCTCTTCCTCGTTTACCAAACATTCTTACCTCTGATACCATTTTCAACATCCCCTCCTCGCTATGTACTCGCTCCATCCATACCTTCTGTCTCCTCCTCATCTCATCTAAGAGCTGCCTCTCCTCACCCACCATGTCCAGCACTTCATCTTTCCTCCTCCTCTCCGTCCTCTTCACCTTATCCATTATTCGCCACACACACATCTCAAATGCCTCGAGTCTTTTCTCGTCCTCCTTCCTAAGTGTTTTCGTTTCTGCACCGCACTACAGATCATATCTTCACTAACCTTTTCTTTAAATTCTTGCAATAATTTATCTCGTTGTTTATTAAAAAAGACTGTCTTTGTACATTCAGTTGATCGGCAATAAAATATTTAAAAATTCATTTTTCTACAACCATATACTTTCTTAAATGATATTGTTTCCTCGTCGTCGCCTGCATTTTCCTCATACCTTGCAAGTTGATTGCTCAGTAAACTTACTTTTGGTATTAGCTTGGAAGCGTGTGAGCGTTTTGTATTAATTAAAATAATTACCGATGTTATAAGGCGAAGTTGGAGTTTGAAGAAGCCGCAGGCCGAAAAGGTGATCTTTAGGCTGACAAGTTGACTCTCAAAATATTTTAGCTGAAAAAAATAGAAGGAAGAGTTTCGTAACTTTGGATAGTTGGGAAAAGAGTGATTTTATAATTTGTGTTGTTTAATTAAAAACCTATGAAATATTATTTGCTGTCAAAATATTTTAAATTTGAATAAAAAAAAAAATTTTCTGATTATTCCGATCCCCCATTCTGATCGAAAGGAGATTTTCGTTTGATATTTCAAGATATATCAATTTAACTTTGGTAGATATTCTCCTACTTCTTTGCTGAGTTCCTGGTTTGCTGAGTCTTCGTTTTGTAGGTCTTGAATGAGAGTCCAGGTTCTGTCTACCTAAAAGAAAAGAATATCCTATTTTTATATGCTCTCTCTTGCCCGTTCTATATGAAATAAACTCCCTAAAATAGTGTCATAGTTGTAAAAGGTAGTTATCTGGCTCCAATTCTGAGGAGACAAAATATTTAGCCAGTGTAATTAATGTTTTCTTTTATAATCCTAATCTTGAGAAACTTATAAAAATTGTTTGTAACTTTAAAAATACGTACATAATCTTCTCAACCAGATTATTATCCGAATCAGTTATGTGACATAAATCGTCAAGAATTTATAAATGCGTACAAATGATGGTAGAGCTGTTCTGTTTCTCTTATGATAAGCTTGTTTACCATATTTGACCATCGATGGAACTCAAATTTCCCGTTGTGTGTTGTTGGTTGGATGTTGTATGCATTGTATAGTGAAGATTCACTGAAGTCAAGAGAATGACGCTCAAAGATTTGTAGGCGAGAAAATTGTTTTCATCAATTTGGTGACGTATGTCGGAGGATAAAATATATGTAGGTATGAGGCGTGCTCATAAAATAACGGGAGGAAATTTTGAAATTTCTCGCGGCTTTTGAGAGTTAGACTCAATTTTTATGCTACGCTGTGTACATTCCATTTTAGGAATGATATATTTCAGATGACATTGTAAGAAACTCGGACCGAAATGGAAGTTATCCTAAATATCAAGTTCAAGAAGTGTTTCAAGGATTGCATAAAATCTAGAACAAGTTCATAACATCAAACGGCGACTATTTTGAAGGCAGCATCATGTATGTAGGTAAGTGAAAAAAATCTAAAAAAAATTAAAATTCCAATTATCACCTTAAGGGACCTCGCATATGTCGATGTCAGGTAAGGATGAATACGATAAGAACAGCTTTGACATGCTAAATAATTTCACTTCATTTTGAGAATGGTGCTTCTATCTGATGCCTGCCTTTGAGTTGGCTCGAAATAAGAAAAATGAAATCATGCAAATGTTTTTCATCGGTATATTGTATATTTTGTACCTGGTTTACGATTCGTTGACACGTTGAAATGATTTGGTATACAGTCGCGGAGTTACAGGCATTTGACGCTCCTTTACGCACCATGAATATCACTTGGTAGCCATACAAAACATCCGCGTTACAAATCCAGTACGCTAGGAAAGTCATGTTTGTGAGCGTGATGATCACCAATGCCAATACCTGAGGACCGAACACCGAGTTTAATGTCTCTATAGACTCGTACAATCTCAGGTGAGCCAACCTAATGCTGTTGTAAACCGCCTTTTTGGAACTGAGCTCATCATACCGGCATCTTTTTCGGCGATTTTTCAAGTTCTCAACAGAATCCGTACCGGATCGTACACTACTATCCTTTAGCTCTTGGTTTTCTTCACCGGTAAAAGCCACATTGGCTATTCTTTCGTTAATATGTACCAAGCAGTGATGTACCAGCTGCAAAGACAGGTAGTATTGAGAGCAAATGTTCGAGAGTCCTATGGAACAGTAGAGGATGCAGATGGACGCGACCACGGTCCTGGTGAAGAAGGAGGTGGAAGTGATCATTATCCACGTGACGATCTGGGATATTGTGAGAATCCAAGCTGGACGACCTATTCTTCTGATCCTCGATGTACTTTCGGATGCGTCTCGACCCAAGTGGTAGGCCATATCACACACTTGGCGTGCCGTATCGCAAAGGGTGGATCTTCTGCAAATGTAGAGAAATATCCCCGCGTTTCCAAGAACAAGTGTCTTCACGGTTAGGAAGAATGAAGCGTCCCAGCTGAAGAAACCGCCTCCATGTACAAACTTCAGGTGGCATAATTCAGACCAAAACCTAGTGAGCGAGTAGGAAGAGAAAAAAGTGACCAAGGCGAGTAGCGGTGGTCCGTAAATCAGGCGGAATTTGTTTTCAAGCTTGCTGCCGCCATTTATCAAGAAAGACAACCCCATAGCTTCGCTTAGTACTAGTACTGGGCGGAAGACCAGTTTCACTCTCTGTATATCTGGTTTCATCGCGGTTGTTGTTTTTTATCCTTGATGGAAGAAAATGACCAGTCACATTTAATGTACAAATTGAACCATTAGGTTAGTTCTAGCGCCTTCCTCTACTTTCCTCAACTATGGTCCTTCGTTACCTGTGGGAGGATTTGGATTCCTCTGCAGTTGTGAATCGAATTGGTTAGGTTGAGATGATGGCGGCTTCGTGTTCTCTATTACTTACACCCACCTTTTACTGCAGCACTTTCCTACCTGAAAGGGAGCAACCTTTTCCGAGTGGTAATTCCTTGATTAAACCTTTTGACAATAATGCGAAAATACTGGTCTCCTATCATGAATAAAATATTGATAACGATATATATATTGTATCTATGCTGACGTCTGGAGGTTCTATTTGGGCGTCAGCAGGATATGATTTTTCCTATTTTCTCTTTTATTTGGAATGCACTGAAAGACGATAATGCTCAGCGTTTTGTTCGAGGAAAAATTTTAAGATTTAAGATGTTTTAATAGCTCTACGTATTTAAAGTTCTGTTTTCTTGAAAATTGTCATTTCGTCGGCCAAATATTACCATATTACCATAGTTATATTATTCTATACACTGAAATTCAGGCAATGCTTTTGGAATAACAGGTGATGGAAATCAGATAGCCTTGAAGGATCCAAGTAGTTTTACGCATTCCCTTCCAAGATATTGATGTTAACCCTCCGAAAACGATCTCAATATTCAATCGCTTACTCGTTCTAAGTTCCCTTTCTTTTCTCTCCTCACTCTAGTTCCGGCAAATTCGGAGACTGTATTCATTAATTCGATCAATAGCCTCAAACACATTACTTTTATATTATGCGGATGTGCAAAGGACTTCAAATTTGTACCCATTATTAAGTTATAAATGATTTGTGTAGCTACTTCAATGACGTCATTTGTAACTAGAAAGGCTCTACCGTTGCTTAAAGAATTGACCAATTCTTTCAATTGCTTATGGATGTCAAAGCTGCTCATTTATGTAAGTGGTGGAAATCGATTCAGAAACTTCTTGCTAGTATAGGCAATATCGCCATTATCTTGTGTCAACTCTTTCGGTGTAGACAATATTCCAGTGTGCTATAAATCCGTCAAACGGAAGTTTAAATGATTTCATGATGAAGGATGTTTTCAGCTGCTTTTTGAAGTTTGATGCGTTAATATAGAGTAATCATCACTTACATAGTTGTATAGCGATAAGAAAACCATAGTAAAAGGAAAATTAGGAAGGGCCTCAGGCTTTCAAATTGCGGGTGTGGAATATGTAGGATGTTAAATGGACAGAAAGGAGGAAAGTTTAAGTTCTGGATTTGGTAGCCATTGAAGGAAAAAATCCTTTAAAATGATCAGGAGGTTGAGAATGTTGACGCATTTTACGAGGGCTGTCATTCTTTTATCCGGCATAATAAATAAAAATCAAATGTATTTAGTTGAAAATAGTTTTATTGTCTTTCAAAATATTCTCCACAGTAATTGACACACTTTTAAATACGTTAGAACCACTTGTTATAGCAGCCTATCCAGTCTGACTGAGGTACCACCAAAAAAAATTCATTTTGAACGCATCAGTAGCTTCTTCTGTCGTGGAAAATCGTTGACAACCTAGTTTATCCTTCAACGATGGAAAAAAAGAGAAATCCTAAGGTGCCAAATCAGAAATTTACGATTTATATGTCAGAAGGCACTTAGCAACACCATTGTTGCCAATTCAGGGTGCATAATTTTCAGCCCCCGCATACTAGTTGAGTCAAGGGTATGTTGAACGCCTTGTAGAAATGGCGTCGTGAAAAAGGGGAACGCATAAAGCTGTAATTCTAAATTTCATAATGGTTTGCTGGTCATACACCAAAATAAAGAATGAGAAACTGCATTGAATGATCTATAATGATGTATATATATCTAAGAGCACTAATAGGATAAGAAATTCAGCTCTCATTGGAATAAACAGCAAGGCACGAATTTCTCCAGCATAGGACATATATGTAGTGATTTTATTCGTCATTCTTTTTTTCATTTCAGAGGAGTTACAAAATGCTGAGGAAAACTACAAGGTCTAAGTACAAGTTGGATGGTTTCAATTTTGTATATGCCAATTATTTATAAGGTGCCGACTTCCACATAAACAGCACATTAACGAATAAACAGAGGGGCTCCAGCATTAACAATTTAATGCAAATACACTCACGCCTTGGATAGGGATTACCTATTCAGGAAGGATTCGAACCCGCGGCTTACGGTTTGGTAAACGAGGACTTAACCTTCTGCCACCGTGTCCAATAGTGGGGTAAAGTGGGGTATTGCAGTGTTCTTCGTCAAACAATAATTGCTTGATTAGACTCATTACTGTGGGTATTGATTTACTTTTTGTGACTATTTATTCATATTTAATGATGAGCTTTCTTCTGCTAATCCCTCTGGTGAATGAAGCTGGATGATGATAATTATATTAGTGAATACTGATGAAACTAACTGCAAGAAGGAGAAATATGTTACGCTTCTGGAATTATTAGTAAGTACCGTAAACCGTTAAGGAAATCTTTTACTGAGCATAATTTTCTAGGTTCCAGAGTGGGTAATTGTCAGATCATCGTATTTTGATGTCTTACAACGAGGGAAGCAATTTCAAAAATCTTTTGTGGGATGAAACCTTTCACATAATGAAACATGCACATGCACGTATGGAAATTATGCAAAGTAACTTCGAACCCCGTTAAACTGCAGTATTTTTTAGATGAAATGAATTTTATTGTACACAAAGGGTTTTACTTACGGATAATAATTGCTGTGGATCCAGTGTGAAAAGTTCTATAGCTGTGAACTTTAGGTTTTTTCTTTGAATTTGGGTTCAGAATTCCTGTAGCTAAAATACGAGTAAAATTAAATCCCCTGCATTAAATTCTGTCATAGTAGTCTTTAGCGTGTTTTAATTAATGTTGACTGAAACCAAAAGTAGCATTTTACAGGAGTTCACCAGCATCTTAACGTAATTAATTTTAAAATCGAGCTAAAAAAACTTTTTAATACCTGCTGTAGTATCCATCGATTGCTTGACCTTAATATAGCCTTTTGAATATGCTCCTTAGCCTGTCTTGACTGAATTGCACATAAAAACTCTGTATTTAGATGTAGGTACTGTAAGAACTTATGATTTATTTAAGTCATGATAAACTAAATCTATTTTGCTGTAAGTAATTAGGTATTATCTTGAATAGTAAATAACTCTCTTGTTTAGTGGTAGGATATTCAAGTAAGTGATTATAAACCCTTGAGATATATTCTTTCAATGCGTACCGATTATAGCATAATACAAAGACAATTTTTTGTATACATCATAGGAATCTAGCGATTTGATAGATGGATTTTTCTTCCTCATTGGAAAATTCTCTAAAATCGCTGGCATATTAATGTCTCTCCTTTTTCCTTCCAATCCTCCCCTTTCTGAGGCGCCGAGGTGATAAGCTAAAGCTTCCAGGCCCTGCCCCCAGAAGTGTATCCTGCGAGCCCGCCCTAGGGTTTCTTATCCACTGTGTACGTCAAGGGAACTTATAGCATATTTATAGGAGTGTTCTATTTGGATGGGTATGGTGCCCAGGTGCAAAGTGTTTAGCTTTTGCATGGTATTGTAAATGGCATTTTTATAATTCGGAATAACATATTCATTGCTTTCGGTTTCTGAAATTCAAGCCAAATATTACAAGAATTGCATTTTCTATGCTGATTAGCCAGGCATTAAAATGAATATATATTTACATTTGTGGCATATTTATAGAATTCTGACCTTGACTTCTTTTTGGTTTCATATAAAATGAAATAAATTTATTGCCCTAGTAAGATAATTAGGTTGATAAACGAAGGTTTCCTCTTTCAACCTTTTATTTCATACACCAAGCGTGTCGATATTAAAAATGCAGCTCATGATGACCTCATGAAAAGGTCTGTTCATTTGCCATTATTTCTCGTAAAACATTCCCCTCCATTTCCAATATTTGTTCAGACGGACAGTTCATACTCTGTCACTTTTTGAAAGGAATCAATATTATCAGGTGAGGGGCCTTTTTTAACTTTTCCTGTGATGTTAGATTATTATTGAGTACTATTTGTACCATTACTCGCCAGCCAGCCGGAAAAATAACGATAGCCATTATGCAATGCGCTTCGTTAGTAAATATGACGTGAAAGAGAATGGAAATTTGAGGTCATGGTTGAGCATTGCTCTATAATATTTGCTGCAGTTAATTAATTTAATTTTTATTATCTCGGTAGGAAACCAAGATAACTTTATTTATCCCGTTACTATGAACTTGGAACATCTTTGTTACTTCGGCTACTATCTATCTAATTCATATTTCATTTCTCTAATCACTTATATGCTCAAGGTCAATGCATAACAATAAAAATAAATTACTTTTATTTTCACGGTCAATGATGAAAAAAAAAATTGGGTGATATGACTGAATGAGTTCTTCAATAATTAATAAGTAAATCAAAAAATAATAAAATTAATTATTTCTTGCATATAGGAACGTTTTTATCAAGTGAGGTTACATTTCTGCCATGAATGAGCGCGTTAATAATATGACTGAATGAAATTTCAAGATATTCTGTGTTATTGTTCTAAAGATGCCGATATCTCATTGTGATTGCTTTCCGACTTACTATATTTAACCTTATTTTTAGCACAATTATACGATGAATCTGATGTTCCCTAACATACTCATTTATTGAATAGAAATTATTAATCAAATAAAACAAAATAGCGTTTTAGCTAAAAGAATTTACAGTTTATTTTCAATAATGTTGATCCACTAATCTTTTATATATGAAAGTTTCTGCTAATCATACAATAATTTGTCTACAATACAAAGATTGCAATCATATCAGATATATTTTAGAGGAATGAGGTTGTGGGAAATTGATTCTTAAGTTTACTCGGTACGAATTCTTAATATTTATTGAGAGAAGAGTTAATAACATAACCGATGCTTCTCAAAAGGTTTTATTATTGGATGTAATTTGTGCCTCAGCCAAAGCGTGAAATCACATATCTTACAAAGGTTATAATGTTATCTCCATGTCTCAAGCCTCAGAATTTCCTACGTTTTCATTAAAAAAGACTGGAATACGAAATTATCCATTGGTACCCAGGCTCCTTTTTCTTTCTTCAATGCATGTTGTAGTACACGCTGGTGAAGTTTGGTATTACTGTAACGTAGCTTTTGAGCCTCTGTCAAACTGGTATAAAATTACTAAGTATGCCATAAATGATGATGTCAACTGTAACATAAATTTTTTCATATTAAACCATTAAATGTGTAATTAATGTTAATTATAGCTATGTTAGTGGATTGAAAATAATATAATTGGCTGATTTCGTCAGTAAACACTGACTATTATGACTTGTTTTGGAAAAGGCTTGCTAATCTAAGTACTTCACCGTTGTAATCAGGTGATGGTCAATTTTGAAGAAACCGCATGCCGAAAACTTAAGCTTCAAGCATTTCAATTCGCTTTGGAATCGCTGCAGCTGTTTCAGACATAAATTTACTAATATTATTATTTTTACCCATATTTATTGTCCAAATTATAATATACATAATATCATGATCGTTCATACCTCTTGAAGAACATCTGGATCTCGAATGTACACGATGGCTTCGTACACACGCTTCCAAGTCTCTTCCCCCTGTAAAATGTGAATAAAAATGAGCACAATCTCTTATAACGGCATCAACTACTTATTTCGAAGACTTCGTCCGAAACGATTATGAAAATTTTTGACCTGTCGAGAGAATAAAATATTTTTTAATGTTTAACTTCTATTGAAAATTTCTAATCATATTTTAAAATTTTTTAAACATATATTTTCTAGAGCGTAGGTTTCCGCGGCGATGGTTTGATCTCTGCATTTCTCCAGGGTTTTCTTCCGCGTCAGATTGTTGGTTGACAACAGTTTCGCTGGCTATCCTGCCAGCGTCTTCAGGTCGAAGGTGTCGGCTGTATATATTTTCTATTGAACAACAAAATATGGGTTCTTAAAATATGCAAAAGCTATTCTATTTATATCAATTAAATTTTTACCTCTTTGTGGAAGATGAATGCCGTCGACTTCATAATTTTCCCTTGGTTTAGTTACAAACTACACAGGGGCGGATCCAGGATTTTTTTCTGGGAGGGGCACAAGCAAGGCCGTATCCAGGATTTTGTTCTGGGTGGGGCACAAGGATACCTCGTAATACAAAACGAATGGAATGATAATGGGACCGTATTAAAAATCTTGCATATTTTTGAGGGTCTGGGGGGGGGGGGGGCACGCGCCCCCGTGCCCCCCCCCCCCCTGGATCCGCCTATGAAACTACATTAAGTTGACACTACGATCAATATTAAACAATAAGCGGAGTTTATTGCGCTTCTATTGCGCTAGGCGAATCTGCATTTTTTCTTTTTCATAACATTAAAATTATATCAGAATTTTTAAATAAGGAATATATGAAATGACGTGTTATTCCATATTTTATTATGCACATGAGCCAAGATATAAATTTGCAAAGTCCTGGGGCTCGTCATTCTCATAGCAATTCATGTATCAATAAATTACTTGGATGCAATGTCATTGATATCTATTAGACAAAATCACCCCATTGAGGATACTTTTCTTCTATTCAGCACTGCTAAGTCAAAAGAATGCAACGCGGATTATTTTTCCTTCATATGTAGTGATTCTCACGCTCCCCAAGAGGAAAAGTTAATTACATACAAACAATCACGCATCAGTTGACTTACGGAGGTATTTATGGAATTCCATTCGATGGAATTCGCGGTTATACCTTTAGCCTTGGCGGCCTCGGTGGCGGCGGGGTAACGTTCTCGCCTGCCAAACAAGAGGTCGCGGGTTCGAGTCCCGCCTGGGTAGGTTTTCCCCGGTCCAGGGCATGGTCGTTTGTGTACGTTTACTTGTTACATTTGTTGAACACCCCGGTGTAAAATGGCCAATAAGAGTTGTATCCGGTGGTTTGAGAATAAAATAAAAATAAAATAAAAATGATCTTTCCAAAATATGTCTGCGTGCGCATGAACCTTGCACGACAATAAATCAATTAAAATGGTATAACTAAAGCTATGTTCCAAAACAGCTCATTAATTCATGATATGGTGTCGCAAACAATGAGAATTTAAAAGATAGGGTAGTACCCTACATTTCGTATAACACGACTCCAAGAATCGTCAGGAATGAAGTGTGTTTCAACCTCGTAAAGCATATAGAAATAACGACCAAACACGAGAATTTTTGTTGCCACAAACCGCTTTGGTTTTCCATAATTTGAAATGACGTTTAACCCCTATCAAATTTTCATTCGCTCAAATAGTGAGTGAATATTTGATCCCGTTGGCAGATTCGTTTAAGAAGGTTCGTTTGGTTGCCTAACGATAGATCTCGCCTTTGACTAGATAGTTGGCGTTTGAGCCTCACAAATGCATAATATGGGGACCAGTTGTTTTCCTTGGGCAATACTGCACCTCCAGCAATTTCGTTTGGGGGTGTTCAAAGCGTTACCGCGGGATTTGAATATGATACTCATGATAAGAATCTATCTACCTATAAGGCTACCAGGCTCCACCCCATCAAATATTCAAATTTGAAATTATTAATTATTTATAATGCTTCAATAATTAATGCGCGGTTTTAAGAACCCAATGCAATGGAAAAAATGGTCGTGATTGTTTTGTCGCCTTAACCCAAAAAATATTATTTGCGTTTTATCCTCTGAGCTCAGTTACATTTTCAGTAGTGCCTTTTTGGCATAACATTTAGAGGTTCACAGTTTTCATTGAATTTTCGCTGGTAATCAATATTTCGCATTTCATTGGCGTAACTATTGGGGGTAGGAGGTGGATAGATCCCCCCCCAAAGCCTCATAAAACTGTTGCCTAGTTTTTAGGCATAAGAACTGCATCTACTTAACGTTAAATTTTCAGTACCAAAATGATTTAAAATGCATTTACAGGCATGTCATTTTTTTTATTTCGACGGACCCCGGTTATTGGGAGGGGGAGAGTCGCCCAGGGAGAGTGGGATAGACCCCTCATCCTTCCCCAAATCACGTTCCTATTTACCCCACTGTGGCATTTTATCATAATGACAAACTTTGTGGCTATTTTTCGTATATTATTGTATGGGATACGTTGCTGCCTTTTATTGCTTATAGTATCATAAATGTGGGTTTTTTTTGTAGTTCCAGAGCGGTTGTAATAGTGTACTTTGCAATCTGTTTAAAGATGGTATGACAGAATTTTGCTATGCGTTCAGACATTTTGTAAGCGTTTTAATAAAAAGTTTTCCGTAAATGTAAGTATTGTGGGAAACCAAGGAAAGCCCGTGATTGACCTTCGTATCTTGTTCTGCATGACTGAATTTGTGTATTTTGTAATTGCTCTATAACCCAAATCCGAATGACCATAAGTTAAGCGTTGTATACCTTCTCTATTATCCGTTGACAATTGGAAACAACAAGATACAATGTAAGAATGTAGCAAGAGCTGATTGCCAGTTTTCTTCGGGTAAATTCTAAGTGGACTCCTTTCCAGGCTCCTGGGAGGCATACCCAGTAAGCCAGTAGTGTCACATTGCAGAGAGTTATTAACACCAGTGCCAGCATCTGAGGCCCGAAAACATAGTTCAATGTCTCAACACACTCGTAAACTTTCAGATGAGCCAACCTCGCTCTTTTGCAACCCTCTCGCCCAGTGCTAAAACAGTTCCCACAGCGCGCTAAAGATCCCTTGCGTATACTTTGAACCGTATTTGTTCCAAACCAACGACGATATCCTTTCTTCTCAGCCTTATCTTTGTTCAGGGAGCTCGTACCCTCAATCATGTCGTTTATATTGTCCAAACAGCTGGCGGCCAAGACGAGAAACACATAGTACTGTAGGCTGATGTTGCAGATACCCACGGAAGAGTATAGCACGCAGAAAAAGGCAGGAAAAGTTTTAAATGGTCTCAGCGTGAATGCAAGTGTTAACCACGTGCCCACCTGGGCAAGCATGGCCAAACACGCCAGGCGATGGGTTTTGCGGGTATTTAGTGGGTCCAGATATTTCCCACGACGCTTGAACTCGTCCACCAGTTTGGATATGCTGCTCATGGCGACACCGAGCTGAGACCTTCTCGCAAAGTAAATCGCCGTGGCGATAGAGGAGAGGATTGTCACCTCGAAGGAGAGCATGATCGTTGCCTTCCATTCGAAGAGCCCCCTTTGGTAATAAGTGCTCATCTCGATAATGTCCTTCCATATGATGTTGTAGGAGTATGCAGACAAAATGGAGAGAGCAAGTAGCATCATCGGGCCGTGGATGCGACGGAAGGTCTTGATGCACACATTGCGGTCATCCGTCATAAAAGATAGACCCATTAGATTGCTTATGATCAACACGGGCCTGAAAACTTGCAATACGTACTGACGTGAACCCTTAGTAATCCTAGCCATGAATTTTGTCGCGTTGTATTTGGTAGAGTTGAAGTTCCCGTTATGCTTGAACAGAGTAGGATTTAGAGGTACTTTTTTCAACAGTTTTTTTCGTTAAGTTCCTTCTAATCGGTTATCCAAGAGATCTGCCACCTTCTCCTGCACATGATTGAGCATATAAATGTTGCTCGTGACAGATGAATACCAGCATCTCCAAGTACTATTCGTAAAGAAACTTCGAAATTTTAAGGTTAAAAATGACACAGTCTGGCAAATTTCTGTTTCATGAGCACCTTATTGTATAATTTTCGAGACTGGGGTGAATTTGGTTATGGGTAGATTTGATAACCTTTACTAGTGGGAGAGCGCTTCGTGGAGAAATCAATGGCAAAATGCTCTAGTAATTATTGTTGGTAGTTTTCATTGGTAATAGCACCAATGAAAGCATAATTTTCTCGTCCAAAAATTTATGGGAATGAGTTTATTATCGGGAAAATATCAGGTCAGTGGTCTAATGGAATAGTTGAGGTAATTTTCATGAGGCCTCTGGAAGAAAACAAGTAATAATTAATAAGGAGGCGTATCTATGATATCAATCGAAGGAAGAGTGCTGGGGGGTAAAGGTTACTTATGCATTGAAATGCGTCTTGATGTAAATATCAATGGATTGGTCAGAAGTCAAGGCGTTTTTTCAAAGAAATATAAGTGGTGTCGATATTAAATACCCTTGACAGAAAGCAAAGAGTAAACTCCTATTTGAAGTAGTCCCTAATCGTCCAGTTGAGAACGGAATCTTAAGCACATGCAAACACTAGGTGTTAATTATTGTGCTTCAAAATCCATGTCATTTATTTTTGTATTCTAATCAGTCTTTGGCATGTGAAGCTTTCTTCCAACAAAGCAATTTTAATTTGCACAATGCTAGAGGTACCAACATTGTTGCATATATTCAATTATGCCACTATGTTTGGCACGATAGTTTTAATTTATTCATCATCATTCAATATATTTATCACTCATTAATTTATAAAATTAATAGCCGGAAATTAATCTCCTCACGGCCATGAATTACGCGGTGGAATATATATTATGGTAGTAATCTTTGCACGTCATTATATTACACACTACATTATTACTTTTTCCCGGGTATTTCAAGTGTCTTCAATTCGTTACATGAATATATATGTACATTCCATCGAAAGAATATTTTGTTATTACAGCTAATTATAAGCAGTCTGAAAACATATCACAAATTTATGCAGAAAATTCGTGCTGGTATTCAAGCAGTCTCTTCAATGACCATGTGTGTGGATTTCAAATCAATTTTTCTGGCTAGTGTTTTCGTTTGAAATTAACAATTCATGAAAGTAAGACGCCGCTATTTTGACACTTTATTTCTCCTAATGAATATTTGTATTTATTATTACATAAAAATTTCACATTCTGAATTTCTAAATTTAAATTTGAACGATATAAAAAGCAGAATAGAAGTTCATATATAAATGATTAGTCCCATATTGGGCAATTTATGAGGAGTGCACAAACGTAATTGATATAGGTTGTTCTTACTAACCACAGTTTGTAGGTTTCAACCACTTTTTTCAAAATTATTGAAAAAATACAGGTGCTGATAATATTGTTGCTGCTTATCTCATTTAAGACTTTTTGAACTATACTAATGACTTTTATTTTATTTTTATTTTTCCATAGTAATTTTTTTTATTATCTTGGTGAAAATAAATGTATAATTCAAATCAAATTTCACAACTACTCATGTATTTTACCAGTTTTCTTTTACAGAAATTGCATGAATTTTCCATGCATATGCTACATTTAATATTATGCATTTGAATTTTTTTTAATCGAATTGAATGACACTGTATTTTCCCTCCGAGTAGAGACTGCAGTCCTTGATGACATCATGTTGATAATTAAGACTGCTTCAGTGTTGTTTTTGGAGCTCGATGATACTGGTATAATATCACCATATACGTCATCATCGCCGACAACATCTGCGGAAAGAAAGCCGCATTAGCTCGTAAAAATTGCTTTTTATTAAAATAGTTTTTTTTTTCATTTATTAAGTCATACTTTTATTAATGATTAAAATTGGATAAATCTAATTGTCTTAAGGCATTAATACTCATTTTTAGGATAATGTCAAATTTAATAATTCGATCATTTATTGCACATTATTAGGATAATTAACACATCATGATAGAATATATCACTAAGCATGAAATTGAGTAGCTTTAACTGGGCCTGGACCCTTATCGCCTTGAGACCACATTCGAAGAAAGACCTCCTACCCCATCTTTTCCATAAAAAAATCCATGAATGGCAATTTCCTTGATTGTTGTTGCCGTTTAAAAAATAGTTTGTTATTACCATCAAATAATTCGAGCCGATTCGGAGATTTTTCCCCAGAATTGGTATGGTATTCAGTGTCTAGCAGTGAAACTAGACGATTGTTGGTGATCTAGCGACGGAGTTGGAAGTAGTAGCGTGGAGGAATGCTACTGATGCGTCGCCAACTGCACAGTCTGCCATTTCAGTTGCCATGGATCGTTGGAATGAAGAGAATCGCGACTTCGCGTGCAAAACACATTAACGTAAGTGTCAAAATGATAGAAGCTTCGTGCAAACATGACGAGCTCTTTTTCATTTTAACATTCCGCGTAATCGGACTGTTTGGAGGATTTTTCAAACCGATCCAAGCTCTCAAACAGCGACTTGCTGACGAGATAGCAGCAATATAGTCGAACATGCTACTACAGGGTTCTGCAAAATTTCCAGGCCAATCTGCAAGAATACCGTAACTGCGATTAGTGGCGGGTGTTATTTATACCCCCATCCATATATCCAATTTCTACTGGATAGATTGGAATTTTTTTCGTTCCCGCAATACGGCTGGGAGGTTACCCCCTACTTAACCCTCCTTCTTCTATCCTGGATCCGCCACTGACTGCGATGGTGGACATTTAGAGGACAATATTATTATTAAAATATTCTATTGATTAAGATAGGTGTCCGTGGAGTTCTTAAGAAGAATTCCGGGAGCCTCTCCTTCCATCATGCACTTCCCTCTTCAATGTACAATTAGGCCTACACCCTTTCATTCCATCTAAAACTCCTATTCTTTTCCTTCCTCTCCCTCGTTTACCAAACATTCTTCACTCTGACACCATTTTCAACATCCACTCCTCGCTAAGTACTCGCTCCATCCATACCTTCTGTCTCCTCCTTATCTCATCTAAGAGCTGCCTCTCCTCACCCACCATGTCCAGCACTTCGTCTTTCCTCCTCCTCTCCGTCCATTACACCCTCTCCATTCTTCGCCACACACACATCTCAAATGCCTCGAGTCTTTTCTCGATTCCTTCCTAAGTGTTTTCGTTTCTGCACCGTAAAGTGCTACACTACAGATCATATCTTCACTAACCTTTTCTTTAAATTGTTTCCATAATTTATCTCGTTGTTTATAAAAATGGCTGTGTTTGTACATTCAGTTGATCGGAATAAAATATTTAAAAATTCATTTTTCTACAACCATATACATTCTTAAATGATATTGTTTCCTCGTCGTCGCCTGCATTTTCCTCATACCTTGCAAGTTGATTGCTCATTAATCTTACTTTTGGTATTAGCTTGGAAGCGTGTGAGCTCTTTGTATTAATTAAAATAATTACCGATGTTATAAGGCGAAGTTGGAGTTTGAAGAAGCCGCAGGCCGAAAAGCTGATCTTGAGGCTGACAAGTTGACTCTCAAAATATTTTAGCTGAAAAAAATAGAAGGAAGAGTTTCGTAACTTTGGATAGTTGGGAAAAGAGTGATTTTATAATTTGTGTTGTTTAATTAAAAACCTATGAAATATTATTTGCTGTCAAAATATTTAAATTTGAATTTAAAAACAAATAAAATTTTCTGATTATTCCGATCCCCCATTCTGATTGAGAGGAGATTTTCGTTTGATATTTCAAGATATATCAATTTAACTTTGGTAGATATTCTCCTACTTCTTTGCTGAGTTCCTGGTTTGCTGAGTCTTGGTTTTGTAGGCCGGCCTCTTGAATGAGGGTCCAGGTTCTGTCTACCTAAAAGAAAAGAATATCCTTTTTTTATATGCTCTCTCTTGCCCGTTCTATATGAAATAAACTCCCTAAAATAGTGTCATAGTTGTAAAAGGTAGTTATCTGGCTCCAATTCTTAGGAGACAAAATATTTAGCCAGTGCAATTATTGTTTTCTTTTATAATCCTAATCTTGAGAAACTTATAAAAATTTTATGTAACTTTAAAAATACGTACATAATCTTCTCAACAAGATTATTATCCGAATCACTTATGTGACATAAATCGTCAAGAATTTACAAATGCGTACAATTGATGGTAGAGCTGTATCGTACCTGAACTTTTTTGATAGTTAATGATAATACTAATATGACGTATGGTTAAATGACTGACTTTTTATTTCTCTTAAGCTTGGGTACCATATTTGACCATCGATGGAACTCTAATTTCCCGTTGAGTGTTGTTGGTTGGATGTTGTATGCATCGTAATGGTGAAAATTCACTAAAGTTAAGAGAATCACGCTCAAAGATTTGTAGGCGGGAGAATTGTTTTTATCAATTTGGTGACGTGTGTCGGAGGATAAAATATGTGTGGGTATGAGGCGTGCTCATAAAATAACGGAAATAAATTTTGAAATTTCTCGCGGCTTTTGAGAGTTAGACTCAATTTTTATGCTACGCTGTGTACATTCCTTTTTAGGAATGATAAAATTTAAGCTGTTTTCCTTGTTTACTTTGTCTGTAGCAGCCGCTGAGGTAAGACGTGTTTTTAAGGGCTCTGTTCAAACTTCATGGCTTATTCCAGAATGTTTCTCCAAATAGTATACTAACAATGCCCATGCCTCCATATGTGTCAGATGTACCTACTCCTAAAATTTTCATATTTGAAAATAATGAGGAGAACTTGGAAGGGCCGTTGTTTGGCAAGCTTAGATGACATTGTAAGAAACTCGGACCGAAATGGACGTTATCCTAAATATCAATTTCAAGAAGTGTTTCAAGGATTGGATAAAATCTAGAACAAATGCATAACATCAAACGGCGATTATTTTGAAGGAAGCAGTAATTATGTAGGTAAGTGAAAAATACTTTAAAAAATTAAAACTCCAATCATCACCTCAAGGGACCTCGCATTTGTCGATGTCAGGTAAGGATGAATACGATAAAAACAGCTTTGACATGCTAAATAATTTAACTTCATTTTGAGAAATGTGCTTCTATTTGATGCCTGCCTTTGAGTTGGCTCGAAATAAGAAAAATGAAATCATGCAGATGTTTTTCTTCGGTATATTGTATATTTTGTACCTGGTTTACGATCCGTTGACACGTTGAAATTATTTGGTATACAGTCGCGGAGTTACAGGCATTTGAAGCTCCTTTACGCACCAAGAATATCACTTGGTAGCCATACAAAACACCCGCGTTACACATCCAGTACGCTAGAAAAGTCATGTTTGTGAGCGTGATTATCACCAATGCCAATACCTGAGGACCGAACACCGAGTTTAATGTCTCTATAGACTCATGCAGTCTCAGGTGAGCCAACCTAATATTGTTGTAAACCACCTTTTTGGAACTGAGCCCATAATACCGGCAATTTCTTCGGCGATTTCTCAAGTTCTCAACAGAATCCGTACCGGATCGTAGACTACTATCCTTTGGCTCTTGGTTTTATCCACCAGTAAAAGCCACATTGGCTATTCTTTCGTTAATTTGTACCAAGCAGTGATGTATCAGCTGCAAAGATAGGTAGTATTGAGAGCAAATGCTCGAGAGTCCTCTGGAACAGTAGAGGATGCAGATGGACGCGACCACGGTCCTGGTGAAGAAGGAGGTGGAAGTGATGGATAACCACGTGACGATCTGGGATATCGTGAGAATCCAAGCTGGACGACCTATTCTTCTGATCCTCGATGTACTTTCGGATGCGTCTCGACCCAAGTGATAGGCCATATCACAAACCTGGCGTAACGTATCGCAAAGGGTGGATCTTCTGCAAAAGTAGAGAAATATCCCCGCGTTTCCAAGAACCAGTGTCTTCACAGTTGGGAAGAATGAAGCGTCCCAGCTGAAGAAACCGCCTCCATATATTAACTTCATGTTGCCTAATTCAGACCAAAGTCTAGTGAACGAGTAGAAAGCGAAAAAAGTGACCAAGGCGAGTAGCGCTGGTCCGTAAATCAGGCGGAATTTGTTTTCAAGCTTGTTGCCAACATTTATCAAGAAAGACAACCGCATAGCTTCGCTTAGTACAAGTACTGGTCGGAAGGCAAGTTTCACTCTATGCATATCTAGTTTCATCGCGGTTGTTGTTTTTTATCCTAGATGGAAGAAAATGACCAGTCACATTTAATGTACAAATTGAACCATTAGGTTAGTTTTAGCGTATCCTCTACTTTCCTCAACTATGGTTCTGCGTTACCTGTGGGAGGTTTTGGATTCTCCTGCAGTGGTGAATCGAATTGGTTAGGTGGAGATGATGGCGGCTTCGTGTTCTCTATTACTTACACTCACCTTTTACTGCAGCACTTTCCTACCTGATAGGGAGAAACCTTTTCCGAGTGTTAATTCCTTGATTAAACCTTTTGACATTAATGCAAAAATACTGGTAAAATACTGATATGAATAAAATATTGATAACGATATATATAAAATCAATCGTTAATGTATATATATTGTGATAGATCACGGGTCTATACAATAATATCGTGGAAGTTCTGCGGCGCGCGTTCGCGATAAAGGTATCTAAATACTGGGGATGGATTGACCTCAGTGCAGAGCACAGCACAAGATAGAAACGACCTCTTACAAAATGATCGGGTTTACACATTTATTTGCAAAAATTGACCGTACAAAAAAAACAAAAATCAGAGAAATACCCTTTCCTAGTTCTAATGAGGGATGAATGATTTGCTTTTGTGATGAAACATAAATGAAAAATAAATGAATCAAAAGACGAAGAACACTACCCCACCAAAATTACTTAATTCTAATACAAAAAATAATAGGATGAATGGATGAATGATGAATTTACAAATGCCAAAGAATGTACAGGCTCCTCGTCCAGTTCTGCGAAATGTCCAGCACTATCGCTTTGAATATGCAAACAAAGTGGACGGGAGATTAGTGATACAACTTTTCTCTTTGAATGTTGAAAAATCTTGGCAAAGGGTTGCGTGATATCGTTCCACAAATCACTAATTTCGAGTGAACAGCACTCGGGGTCTCTTCTTGAGGAATTATGTTGGATCGAGCAGGGAGAGTGGATAATGCACTATCCGGGGAGATGGGTTGGAGTATTTTACCGCATCAATGGTGTGGTTCTCTGTCGAATCACCGTCTCGGCTGGTTGAGCCCAACAGGCTACTCTCCGCCTGCGAAGCACAGCGGGTGGTTCCCACGTTGAGTCGTGAACTCCGACTGACTCCTTATCTCCCGTTGACTCTCGTTCTCTTGTGCGCTGGCCTTATCTCGGCTCGGAAGGTCTCTCTGCTTCCGCGCACTTCCAAACACAAATGTCCTCCCGTCTCCTCGTGAACACCCGTTATATAGCGGCGTTCACGTGACATAACAAAAAAATGACACTCGAAAAACCCTTGTACTTGATGGGGACGCCGCTCTAACAGTGCTGTGCCCGCTAAATTTAAAATGAGCGATGGCTCACACCTGGATTTGGCCGCGATGAAATCATTGAAAAAAAACGACGGTGCTAGTCGTACCGTCACATCGCCCCCCAGCACGAACGAATTTTTCCTTTTTCTTGCTGGGTGAAAGATGAATGCAAGAAAAATGAAAAATGAGTTCGAGCTTATGCACGAAAAAAAAAAAATCAAGAAACAATTTACTTTAGTGATTCCTTATCCCCTATAAGGAACCAAGGAAAATGCATTATAAATGCCTAATTCGGATCCATCCTCCCTTGACAACAAGTAAGCATTAGGACCAACCCTCTTTCCATCTGTCTCGGCTGGGGACTGGAGGTGAGTCACACAGTCGACGCGAGTTTAACGCGAAGTCTTGACCTTCTACTCGAGGTGCGCCTGGAGGAGGCGGACTGGGGGATTTCTCCTTGTGTCGCTCCTTCCCAACCTTGCGTCCTCGCTCAAACGTGACGGAATTTATACGATAACCCTTATCAGCTGCTCGCGGCCTCGTATTTTCGGAACCTTGCAATGCACCTGGATGGAACGAATTTTGAGTAGCCAGCGTGCCTGTCTGATAAGACTGGTCATACAATCCTAGTAATACAATCAGTCGTTCAACCGTTAAATGATCAATTGACTTTAACATATTCTGAATCTGAATGGAAAACTGTCTAATTAGGACCTGAATAATTTCTTCTTCACTCATCGGTGGGGAACACAATCGCGCTTGCGCTACTTTTTCAATCGCAAACTGTTTCATCGTGTTCGACTTTCCCCTCACATACCTGTCTGTAATGATTTGCATGCGGAAATTATACTGGGTGTCAGTATCCCAAAAGTTAGCCAAAAATTTTTCCTTAAATTCCGCAAGTGTTGACGGAACTGGCCATAGCGAGTTACTCCATATCTTGGCATCACCGCTCAACATTTGAAAAAACACTTGTGGTTGCAACGCCTCTGGCACAGAGATTATGGAAAAATAATTATTAACTTCCTTTAGGAAGGCAATAGGGTGCTCGTTGCTAAGGGCAGAAAAGGTGGGTTTTGTGAGAGAGTGGGTTGATACGGCCGCTGATTGCGTGGTCGTGCCCCTATCTTTTAAAGCGGTCACTTCAGACTCAAGGGAGTTGATTCTAACGTCGCAGTGTACTTTCACTTCCTTCTGCGTCGCGATCACTGCATCGTAAGCCTGTTCCAACGCACTGGTACGAACCTTTACATCGCCAATCTCCGCACTTACCATTCCTCTACATTCTTCGCGAACGGCCCTTCCTATCGTTTTTACACCGTCTGCACACCGTGTTTCTACCTCATTAATTTTCCTTTTTACTTGGGAAATCTCTTGCGAAAAACCTTCGTTCCACCTATTCATCTCAGCTTTGATTTCAAGAAACATGGCTTGATTCCTTTCCTTACTCTCACGTATTTCCTGACGCGTGATTTCATGACTCTCATTACATTTATCAATACCTTTTTTCATCTCCTGACGCATGGTATCATTACTACCTTTTATCTCTTTTATCTCCTGTCGCATTGAATGCATTAAGGAAAGGAGGGTATTAAGCGGGTCTTCACGGGACTCCGTTTGACTGACATTGAGACTACCGGGTTCGCCGGGTTGCACGGATAAAGATCCAACCTCCTTCCTTTCGGGGGTCTCTAACACCATACCCGCTAGTCCGAGCGCCAACCCATCGGTATCTGAATGAACGCTCTGGTCGTCCGTATCGACCTCGTCATCCTTTTTCTCCCGATACTGTCTAAACGCTGCCATCTGATCCTCCTTGTCTGCCATTATTTAAATTAAACTTGCAAAACCCAATGATACGGAATCTGAAAATTTTGATTCGACGTAACCCTTTTGACAAAATGAATCGCGTATTCATACGAAATATGACCGCGCGTTCATGGACGTCAATTGCGACCATTGGTCATTAAATTCAATCTCAAAAAAGTGGTGCTGACTGAAGGTCACTTTCAACTGAAAGGAATTTTCCATGCCAGTACGAACTATTCGAGCGGCCCCGCACGTTGGTGCGCCAATTGTGATAGATCACGGGTCTATACAATAATATCGTGGAAGTTCTGCGGCGCGCGTTCGCGATAAAGGTATCTAAATACTGGGGATGGATTGACCTCAGTGCAGAGCACAGCACAAGATAGAAACGACCTCTTACAAAATGATCGGGTTTACACATTTATTTGCAAAAATTGACCGTACAAAAAAAACAAAAATCAGAGAAATACCCTTTCCTAGTTCTAATGAGGGATGAATGATTTGCTTTTGTGATGAAACATAAATGAAAAATAAATGAATCAAAAGACGAAGAACACTACCCCACCAAAATTACTTAATTCTAATACAAAAAATAATAGGATGAATGGATGAATGATGAATTTACAAATGCCAAAGAATGTACAGGCTCCTCGTCCAGTTCTGCGAAATGTCCAGCACTATCGCTTTGAATATGCAAACAAAGTGGACGGGAGATTAGTGATACAACTTTTCTCTTTGAATGTTGAAAAATCTTGGCAAAGGGTTGCGTGATATCGTTCCACAAATCACTAATTTCGAGTGAACAGCACTCGGGGTCTCTTCTTGAGGAATTATGTTGGATCGAGCAGGGAGAGTGGATAATGCACTATCCGGGGAGATGGGTTGGAGTATTTTACCGCATCAATGGTGTGGTTCTCTGTCGAATCACCGTCTCGGCTGGTTGAGCCCAACAGGCTACTCTCCGCCTGCGAAGCACAGCGGGTGGTTCCCACGTTGAGTCGTGAACTCCGACTGACTCCTTATCTCCCGTTGACTCTCGTTCTCTTGTGCGCTGGCCTTATCTCGGCTCGGAAGGTCTCTCTGCTTCCGCGCACTTCCAAACACAAATGTCCTCCCGTCTCCTCGTGAACACCCGTTATATAGCGGCGTTCACGTGACATAACAAAAAAATGACACTCGAAAAACCCTTGTACTTGATGGGGACGCCGCTCTAACAGTGCTGTGCCCGCTAAATTTAAAATGAGCGATGGCTCACACCTGGATTTGGCCGCGATGAAATCATTGAAAAAAAACGACGGTGCTAGTCGTACCGTCACAATATATATATACAATAACGATTGATTTTATTAATGAGGAAGATTTTTTATGCAACGGTTGTTCCCCATTGCCTTATGTAATCATCTGTATCTATGCTGACATCTGGAAGTTCTATTTCGGCGTCAGCAGGATAAGAGTTTTCCTGTTTTCTCTTTTTTTGGAATGCACTGAAAGACGACAATACTCAGCGTTTTGTCAGAGGAAAAAGTGTTAAGGTGTTTTGAGATGGTTTAATATCTCTACGTATTTAAAGTTCTGTTTTCTTGATAATCTTCCTTTCGTTGGCCAAATATTACATAGTTACAATAGTTGTACTCTTCTATACACTGGAATTTAGGCAATGCTTTTTGAATAGCAGGTGATGGAAATCAGATAGCCTTGAAGGATACAAGAAGTTTTACGCATTCCCTTCCAGGATATTGATGTTAACTCTCCGAAAACGATCTCAATATTCAATCGCTTATTCGTTCTGAGTTCCCATTAGTTTCTCTCCTCGCTCAGGTTCCGGGAAATGCTAAGACTGTATTCATTAATTCGATCAATAGCCTAAAGAAATTTAATATTATATCATGCGGTTGTGCAAAGGACTTCAAATTTGTACCCGTTTTTAAGTTATTAATGATTTGAGTAGCTACTTCAATGACGTCATTTGTAACTAAAAAGGCTTCATCGTTGCTTAAAGAATTTACCAATTCATTCAAATGCTTTTGGATGTCAAAGCTGCTCATTTATGTAAGTGGTGGAAATCGATTCAAAAACTTTTTGCTAGAGTAGGCTAGATCGTCATTATCTTGGGTCAACTCTTTCGGTGTAGACAATATTCCAGTGCGCTATAAATCCGTCAAACTGAAGTCTCAATGATTTCATGATGAAGGATGTTCTCAGCTGCTTTTTGAAGTTTGATGCGTAAATGTAGAGTAATTATCACTTGCATAGTTGTATAGCGAAAAGAAAACCATAGTAAAAGGAAAATTAGGACGGGCCTTTGGCTTTCAAATTGCGGGTGTGGCATATTAAGGATGTTAAATGGACAGAAAGGAGGAAAGTTTAGGTTCTGGATTTGGTAGCCATCGAAGGAAAAAATCTTTTAAAATGATCAGGAAGTTGAAAATATTGATGCATTTTACGAGGACATTCAATTATTTATCCGGTATAATAAATAAAAAACAAATATATTTAGTTGAAAATAGTTTTATTGTCTTTCAAAATATTCTCCACTGTGATTGACACTTTTTTAAATACGTTAGAACCACTTGTTATAGCAGCTTATCCATCTGACTGATGTACCACCAAATAATGAATTTTGAACGCATCAGCAGCTTCTTCTGTCGTTGAAAATCGTTGACATCCTAGTTTATTCTTCAACGACGGAAACAAAGAGAAATCCTTAGGTGCCAAATCAGAAATTTACGATTTATATGTCTCATGGTACGTAGAAAAACCATTGTTGCCAATTCAGTGTGCATAATTAGCAGCCCTCGTATAATCTGAGTCAAGGGAATGCTGAACGCCTTGAGGAAATGGTGTCGGGAAAACGGGGACGTGTAAAGCATTATTTCTAAATTTCATAATGGAATTTTGGTCATACGCCAAAATAAAGAATGAGAAACAGCATTGAATGATGTAGATCAACGTGTGAGAGCACTAATAGGAATATAAATGCATCTCTCATTGGAACAAACAGTTAGGCAGGAATTTCTCCAGTATAGGACTGTATGTAGTAATTTTATTCGTACTCCTTTTTTTTCATTTCAGAGGAGTTACAAAATACTGAGGAAAACTACAGGGTCTAAGTACAAGTTGGATGGTTTCAATTTTGTATATTCCAATTATTTATAAGGTTCCGACTTCCTCATGAACAGCACATTACAGAATAGACTAAGGGGTTCCAGCATTAACACTGTAATTCAAATACACTCACGCCTTGGATAGGGATTACCTATTCAGGTAGGATTCGAACCCGCGGCTTTCGGTTTGGTAAACGAGGACTTAACCCTCTGTCACCGTGTCCAGTAGTGGGGTAAAATTGGGTATTGCAGTGTTCTTCGTCATACAATAATTGCTTGAATAGATTCATTATTGTGGGTATTAATTTACTTTTTGTGACTATTTATTCATATTTGTTGATGAGCTTTCTTCTGCTAATCCCTCTGGTGAATGAAGCTGGATGATGATAATTATATTAGTGAATACTGATGAAACTACCTGAAAGAAGGAGAAATATGTTACGCTCCTGGAATTTTTGGTACGTACCGTAAACCGTTAGGGAAATCTTTTACTGAGCATAATTTTCAAGGTTCTTGAGTGGGTAACTGTCACATCATCGTATTTTGATGTCTTCCAACAAGGGATGAAACCTTTCACAAAATGAAACATACATATGTGCGTATAGACATTATGCAAAGTAACTTCCAACTCCGTTAAGCTGCAGTATTGTTGTAGATGAAATGAATTTTATTGTACACAATGGGGTTTACTTACGGATACTAATAACTGTGGATCCAGGGTGAAAAGTCCTAGAGCTGTGAACTTAAGGTTTTTTCTTTGAATTTGGGTTGAGAATGCCTGTAACTAAAATATGAGTAAAATTGAATCCACTGCATTAAATTCAGTCATAGTAGTCTTAAGCGTGTTTTAATTAATGTTTAATGAAACCCAAACTAGCATTTTACGTGAGTTCGCCAACATCTTAACGTAATTAATTTAAAAATAGAGCTAAAATAACTTTTTTATACCTGCTGTAGTATCCATCGATTGCTTGACCTTATTATAGCCTTTTGAATGTGGTCCTTAGTCTCTCTTGACTGAAATATGCATATAAATAATATTTAGATGTTGGTACTCTAAGAACTTATGATTTACATAAGTCATGATGAACTGAATCAATTTCGCTCTTAATAATTAGGTATTCTCTTGAATAGATATAACTCTCTTGTTTGGTGGTAGGATATTCAAGTAAATGCTAAAACCCTTGAGAAATATTGTTTCAATGCGTACCAATTATAGCGTAAAACTAAAAACTTTTTATACAAAATTGGAACCCATTACAAATTTATCCGGGTCTCCTATTTAAATAGGTATGTTGCCCAGGTGCAAATTATTTAATATGGTGCTTAGCTTTTGCATGGTGTTGTAAATGGCATTTTTACAATTTGGTACTACATATGAATTGCGTTCGGTTTCTGAAATTCAAACAAAATATTGCACACCAAAATGCGAATAATTATTTCGAATTCTGCCTATTTTACCTTTATAGCTTATCATTAACATAGATAGTTTAAACAATATACGCAGTTAAACATTTGCAGGTGAAATCAATTCCCTTGAGAACGCAAACCTACTATTGTCTGTCATAACTATTAGCAATATAACCCAATACGGGATGTGATTGGTGGACAGCTCCCGATTGACTATAGCACTATGAAGATTAATTGAAATGTTAGACCCAGTTTTGTGACATTCCCCTTGTTAGCGACCGAACTATTTTATTATTTATTAGTAAGTATTATTTGCACTAATCATAAGTCAACACGAGACCTGAAATATTGTTAAAGCAAGGATTGAAAGAAGAGCCATTAGTAAAGGTTGATGAATTAAAGGGTGTGAGCCTTCCCAAGAAAATTAGAGGTATTAGCTTCTTAAGCAGATTTGAATAAAATTTATTCATTAAATTAACGTAAATGATAATTATCGTGACATGGTCGACGTCGTTCTACTTTTCCATTTGGATACGATTAAATAATAAGGCTGTTCTTCATCATTATGACATTATGTCTATTACTTGCTGCGTCAATAGCTATATCAATTTTTAATTAGTATGTGTATTTTCAATATGCATATCAGTTCCTAGTTTGTACCATGTTGAAATGAATATGATTAGGTTTTAGTGACTCGTAGGTAATTTTATCGCATTTGCATATTTAAAATAGCGCAAATGCAATCCCAGATAAAAGAAAATTTTGATTAGCCTCAGGTTTACAAATTTCCATTATGAATTGAATAGGATGTATAAATAACATAAAGGAAAAAAACGAGGTTTCGAGAAAAACGGAAACGTAAAAATGTCATATGTTAATCAAAACACATATATAAAATATATGAATGAATGTTTTTCAATACTCACCGCATCACTCGTGTCTTTGCAATAATAGACGAGTGTACATATCACTAACAGCTTCATTGGAACTCTTGCTAGTATGAAGGAAATAAATGGCCTTTCCACGTGTAAGCCACCCATCAGAACGAGAAAGTAAGCATAAAAGTGGAATATAGTCCGTAGTAGAATACTTAAGCATAAAACGAGAAGGAATATTCCGTAAATGCGGTTGAGTTGCAGTGCCAGTTTCATTAACCTACGGTGCATATGTGCCAGGCGAAGTATTTGATTGGACTGATATTGCAAATAGGACTCGCACTTCTTGTGGGTATCCAAATTGTGGCTCATGAACGCTATCTCTCTGCAGAACAACCCATCGAATATCGCGTTTATTCTCCTGAATGAATAACTCATAATTTGAAGGATGAATATATACTGTAGTGTCAAAGTAAATGCGCAGAGGTGTACCATGTTATAGAACATTACATGCCACCAGTTCTCATCTCTGTGTGGTCGAAAAACATGGCGCAAATGAGTTGCACTCCTGATGCTTGCGTAGAATACGGCGCCGAAGCTTACCAACGCATTGCAGGCACGAATTTTTCTCAAATCAGTCTCTTTACCCAACTTGAGAATTACCCTGTTTAGTCCGGTGTGTAGTCTTTCAAAGCTCTTTCTGAAAATTATCGCAGTTATCAGGCTAACCACGCCCTTAACGGACACACAAAACGTCGGTAAGTAGCCCATGTAAGTTGCGATGGTCCTATCTCTGGAGGAATGCTTACCTATTTTATGTTCTTCAATTTTGTTATCAATGACTACCTTCAAAATGAGCCCCACTACAACAGCTATGACGGACATTGCATACAGCTGAACCAAGAAACCGTACTTAAATTTTCTCTTGCTGATGGTGTAAGTGGCCAATCCCATTAGTCGACAAAGTATGAACAGGAACCTCATAATCCAGAAAATATGAAGATTCTTTGAACGGCGACTTCTAATTTTACGCGTCGAAGATTTTGAAAGGATAGACTTCTTCATGGCAATATACCGAGCTCAATAAGTGAAGCAGTGTACCTAGGTCACGGATTTAGGGGTTCCTAATTCTAATTTAGTCTACACTCTCATTTAAACTAAGCTGGCGGAGAGGAGGGAGCAGCCACTTCTTAAAAAGGGTTCTTTGTTTTAATATAGTGAATTTTACCAACTGAGATTTGGACTCTGGTCGCATTGCAGACCTGAGTCAGACCTTGCTTGGGATTGAAATATTTGATAACTGACTCACGACACCTTATGTTATTTCTTTCGTTGTCTTTCGGTAAATAACACTCAAAAATGCCATTTGTCGTTCATTTTAGTTTCCAATATGTTCACGGGTAATTATAATGCAAAAGGAGCGTATCAATTCAGAAGTCTTGGTAATGGCAAAAAGTTTTGGGAAATTCCAGGAATCATTGAACTAGAGAAATTCAATGATATCACTCAAGTCTATTATAAACTTGTGAAGGCTACTCATTTGGTCACTATTTCAATTAAGTGTGGAGTTCGGTTTATTTCAACGTGATTAATGCCTCGCTATTGCGAAGCTTTTCTCGCCATGAATGTGAGCACACCCTAGAATAACTTATCACTCTCTGGTCGTTTGAAACAATTAACGGCCGCGAAAAACTGAGCCATTCTGCCACATCTGCATGGTTTTTATATGTTTTTAAATCAATCGATATTTCAATTACTCTGTCCTAGTACTCTCAAAACGACACCATTGTTTCTTTGGAGAGGACGTTATGGAGTGGTTCAAACGTTCATACCTAAATAGTCGAATATAGGTACAATGTGGCCAGAAATACTTACTACGACGCTTTTCATTTGATGATGCCTACTATTTTATCCCCGGAACCGTTTAAGGCAACAGTGTGGAAATTTCCGGGTATTGAAGAACTGAAACGTTTCCCTGAAATTCATCACTTCATTTTCTAAGCAGTTTATCCTGGCGTCAAAATTAATGTATATTTTCATGAATGACGTAGTTATAGAAATCTGACCTTAATTACTTTTTGATTTTATGTGAAATGATTTAAATTTATTGCCTTTAGTACGATAATGATCATTTTCAATACTTTATTCTCTGTGAAAAATAATTTCGGTTACAAAGCTGGCAAGCCTCCTTACGAATAAAATATGCCGACCGCCAAAAATCTTCATAAGTGATCCATGGAAACCTTACGTACCTAATGGGTAGAATGCTTAAATAAAAATAAAGGAAAGTAAAAATTTATTAATAATATGGAGTGATTCAGAGTGGTAATTTCTTTATATTGGAGAGCTGAAACTTTTTTTCTTGAAATTTGTCACTTCATTTTCTAAGCTGATTAGCCAGGCATAAAAATGAATATATATTTACATTTGTGGCATATTTATAGAATTCTGACCTTTACTTCATTTTGGTTTCATATGAAATGAAATAAATGTATTGTCCTAGTAAGATAATTAGGTTGATAAACGAAGGTTTCCTCTTTCAAGCTTTTATTTCAGACACCAAGCGTGTCGATATTAAAAATGCAGCTCATGATGATCTCATGAAAAGGTCTGTTCATTTGCCATTATTTCTCGTAAAACATTCCCCTCCATTTCCAATATTTGTTCAGACGGACAGTTCATACTCTGTCACTTTTTGAAAGGAATCAATATTATCAGGTGAGGGGCCTTTTTTAACTTTTCCTGTGATGTTAGATTATTATTGAGTACTATTTGTACCATTACTCGCCAGCCAGCCGGAAAAATAACGATAGCCATTATGCAATGCGCTTCGTTAGTAAATATGACGTGAAAGAGAATGGAAATTTGAGGTCATGGTTGAGCATTGCTCTATAATATTTGCTGCAGTTAATTAATTTAATTTTTATTATTTCGGTAGGAAACCAGGATAACTTTATTTATCCCGTTACTATGAACTTGGAATATCTTTGTTACTCCGGCTATATTCTATCTAATTCATAGTTCATTTCTCTAATCACTTATATGTCCAAGGTCAATGTTTAACAATAAAAGTAAACATTGGGATATATGGCTGATTGAGTCTCCAATAATTGAATTTTGAAAATCAATTTGAAAATAATGAAATAAATTATTCATTGTATATAGGAACGCTTTTATTAAGTGAGGTTAAAGTTTTGCCATGAATGAGCGCAATATAAACTTGACTCGGTGAAATTTTAAGATACTCATAGTTGTTGTTTTATAGATGCAGATCTTTCATTGTAAATACCTTCCAATCACGGCTTACTATATTTTTCTTTATTTTTAGCTCAACTATGAAATGAATAGGATCCTTAACTCATTCAATTATTGAATAGACATTAGTGTACAAATAAAACTAAATAGCGTTTCAGCTAAAATAATTTGCTGTTTATTTTTAATAATGTTGATCCTCTAATGTTTTATATTTCATGTACTCACGGGTTGTTTGGTAGTTTTTTTTAAAAATGTACTTTGAAAAATTAACTCATGTAAGTTACTGCATTGAAAGTTGATGCTAATCATGCAATATTTTGTCTACAATACAAAGATTGCAATATTGTCAGATATATTTTAGAGGAATGAGGTTAAAGGAGATTGATTCTTAAGTTTACTCGGTATGAATTCTTAATATTTATTGAGAGACAATTTAATAACATTTCCGATGCTTGACATAAGGATTTATTCTTTAATGTTGATTGTTGCCTCAGCCAAATGCGTGGAATCATACATATGGAAAAAGGTTTTAATAATATCTCCATGCCTCCAGCCTCAGAATTTCCTACGCTTTCATTAAAAAGAAACTGAAATACGAGATCCCGAGGATCCTTTTTTTCTTCAATGCATTTGTAGAACACGATGGTGAAGTTAGCTATTACTTTTATGCAGCTTTTGAGCCTCTGTCAAACTGGTAGAAAATAACTAAGTACGCCATAAACGATGATGTCATCTGTAACATAAATTTTTAATCATATTAAACCACCAACTGTGTAATTTATGTTAATTATAGCTATATTTGTGGATTGAACATAATCTAATTGGCTGATTTGGCAGGAAACACTGATTAATTTGACTTGTTTTGGAATAGACTTGCTAATCTAAGTACTTCACCGTTGTAATCAGGTGATGGTCAATATTGAAGAAACCGCAAGCCGAAAACTTAAGCTTCAAGCATTTCAATTGGCCTTGGAATCGCTGCAGCTGTTACAGACATAAATTTAATAATATTATTAATTTTAGCGATATTTATTTTTCAAATTATAATATAAATAATGTCATGATCGTTTATACCTCTTGAAGAATATCTGGATCTCTATTGCACACGATGGCTTCGTATACACGCTTCCAAGTCTCTTCCCCCTGTAAAATGTGAATAAAAACGAGCATTACCTCTCATAATGGCATCAACTACTAATGTCGAAGTCTGCATCCTAAACGATGATGAAACATTCACGACCTGTCGAGAGAATGACATCTATTTAATATGTAACTTCTACTGATTTTTCTAATTCTATCGAAAAAAAAAATTAAACATATTTGCTATTGAACAACAAAATTTGGGTTCTTAAAATATGCAAAAGCCATTCTATTTATATCAATTAATTTTTCCACCTATTTGTGGATGATGAATGCTGTCGACTTCTTAGTTTTCCCTAGGTTTAGTTACAAACTTCATGGAGTTGACAAAACGATCAATTTTACGGTGCGCCGAGTCATTTATTGCACTAAGCGAATCGCATTTCTGTCTTTTTCATAAAATAAAAAATAAATCAGAATTTTTAAATAAAGAAAATATGAAATGACATATTATTCCATATTTTATTATGCACAGAAACTAAGGTATTAATATGTTAAGTTCAGGGGCTCGTCATTCCCAGGGAATTTTTTGTCATAGTAATTCATGTCAATTGATTACTTGGATACAATGTCATTGATCTCCATCAGAAAAAAAATCATCGCATTTAGATGTATTTCATCTAGTCAACGCTGCTGAGTCTAAAGAATTCAACGTTAATTATTTTTCCAGCATATGCAGTGATTGTCATCCTACCCAAGAGAAATAATTCATCCCATGCGAACTATCACGCATCAGTTGACTTGCGGAGGTATTTATAGAATTCCATTGTATGGAATTCGCTGTTCTCTTTTTAGCCTTGGCAAATGATTGTTCCAAAATATCTCTGCGTGCGCATGAACCTTGCAAGACAAGGAATCAATTAAAATGGTATAATTAAAATTATGTTCCAAAACAGCTCACTGAATTCATGATATGGTGTCGTAAACAATGAGAATGTAAAAGATAGGGGTACAAGCCTACATTTCTTAGAATGCGACTCCAAGACATATAATCGTAAGGAATGAAGTGAGTTACAACCTCGTAAAACATATAGAAATAATGGCCAAGCGTGAGAATTTTTGTTGCTACAAACCACTTTGGTTTTCCATAATTTGAAATGACGTTTAACCCCAATCAAACTTTCATTGGCTCAAATAGTGATTGAATATTTGATCCCGTTGGCAGATTCGTTTCCGAAGGTTATTTATGTTGCCTAACGATAGATCTCGCCTATGACTAGACGACTGGCGTGTGAGCCTCACAAATGCATAGTAAGCGGACCAGTTGTTTTCCTTGAGCAATATTGCACCTCTAGTAACTTCGTTTGGGGGTGTTCAAAGCCTTACCGCGGGATTTTAATCCGAGACTCATGATAAGAAATATCTATCTATAAAGCTACCACGCTTCAACTCATCAAATATTCCAGTTTGAAATTATTAATGATAATTATTTAGAATGCTTCAATAATTCATGCGCGGTTTTAAGATCCTCTGAGCTCAGTTAAATTTTCAGTAGTGCCTTTTTGGCATAAAATTTTGGAGGTTCACAGTTTTCATTGCATTTTCGTTACGCCACGCTATTTTGGTAATTGAGTATACAGTTATTGCCTCGATGTTCTTCCGATAGTTGGCATTTAAGTAGCGTAACTATGGAGGGTATGAAGGGGATAGATCCCCCCCACATGGCCTCAGAGAAAAAACACATTACAAAACTATTGCCTAGGTTTTATACATAATAACTGCATCTACTTATAGTTAAACTTTCAGAACAAAAATGATGTAAAATGCATTTCCAGGCATGTCATTTTTCAAAAATTTTGTCGGAACCCGATTTTTGGGGGGAGGGCAGTCGCCCCCTAGGCCCCAAAGCATATTCCTAGATACGCCACTGTGGCATTTTTTGTGATAATGGCAATATTTGTGGCTATTTTTCTTATATTATTATATGGGATGCGTTATTGCCTTTTATTTTCTATTGTATTTTAAATGTGGGTATTGTTTGTAGTTGCGGAGCGGTTGTAATAGTGTACTTTGCAATCTGTTTAAATATGGTTTGATACATTTTGCTATGCGTTCAGGCATTGTGTAAGTGCTTTAATATTGAGTTTTCCGTAAATGTAAGTATTGGGGGCGATCCATAGAGCACACGTAATTGTCCTACGTGTCTAGTTCTGCATGACTATGTATTCGTGTATTTTGCAATTGCTCTGGAATCTCAAGCCGGATAACCATAAGTTAAGAGTGGCAGAATCATGTAGTACCTTCCCTATTATCCGTTGACAATTCGAAACAACAAGATACAATGTAAGAATGTAGCAAGAGCTGATTGCCATTTTCCTTCGGGTGAATTCGAAGTGGACTCCTTCCCAGGCTCCCGGGAGGCATATCCAGTAAGCCAGTAGTGTCACGTTGCAGAGTGTTATTAACACCAGTGCCAGCATCTGAGGCCCGTAAACATAGTTCAATGTCTCAACACACTCGTAAAATTTCAGGTGAGCTAACCTCGCTCTTTTGCAACCTTCTCGCCCACTGCTAAAAAAGTTCCCACAGCGCGCTAAAGATCCCTTGCGTATACTCTGAACCTTATTTGTTCCAAACCAGCGACGATATCCTTTCTTCTCAGCCTTTTCTTTGTTCAGGGAGCTCGTACTCTCAATCATGTCGTTTATATTTTCCAAACAACCTGCGACCAAGATGAGGAACACGTAATACTGTAAGCTGATGTTGCTGATTCCCACGGAAGAGTATAGCACGCAGAAGAAGGCAGGTAGAGTTTTCAATGGTCTCAGCGTGAATGCAAGTGTCAACCACGTGCCCATCTGGGCAAGCAAGACCAAACACGCCAGGCGATGGGTTTTGCGGGTATTCACTGGGTCCAGATCTTTCCCACTACGCTTGAACTCGTCCACCAGTTTGGATATGTTGCTCATGGCGACACCGAGCCGAGACCTTCTCGCAAAGTAAATCGCCGTGGCGATAGAGGAGAGGATTATCACCTCGAAGGAGAGCATGATCGTTGCCTTCCATTCGAAGAGCCCCCTTTGGTAATAAGTGCTCATCTGGATAATTTCTTTCCAAACGATGTTGAAGGAGTATGCGGATAAAATGGAGAGGGCAAGTAGCATCATCGGGCCGTGGATGCGACGGAAGGTCCTGATGCTCCCATTGCAGTCATCCGTCATAAAAGAGAGACCCATCAGATTGCTTATGATCAACACAGGCCTGAAAACTTGCAATAAGTACTGACGTGAACCATTAGTAATCCTTGCCATGAATTTTGTCCCGTTGTATTTGGTAGAGTTGAAGTTCCCGTAATGCTTGAACAGAGTAGGATTTAGTAGTACTTACAAAAGGTGTTTTTCGTGAACTTACTTCAAATCTGTTATCTAAGAGATCTGCTACCTTAACCTGCAGGTGATTGAGCATATAAATGTTGCCAGTGCACCAGCCTATCCAAGTACTATTCTCCTTTCAATTAACGTCTCGTGTGTCTATACACCGCCGGCATTGATGGCACTGCTGGTATTGGCGTATTACAATTTTACTTTTGCTTCGCTTGTTTTAACCCCTCCTAAGCATTGAATTGAAGAAACTTCATTAGTTCAATATTGAAAATGACACAGTCTGGAAAATTTCTATTACATGAGTACCTTATTGTGTATTTTTCGAGACAGGGGTGCATTTGGACATGGGTTGATTAGATAACCTTTACTGGTGGGAGATCGCTCGAGGAGAAATCCATGACAAAATGCACTAGTAATTATTGTTGGTAGTTTTCATTGGTAAGAAAACCAATGAAAGCACAATTTCCAAGTCCAACAATTTATGGCAGAGAGTAAATTATTGGGAAAATATCTGGTCGGTGGTCTAATGGAATGGTTGAGGTAATTTTCATGAGGCCTCTGGAAGAAAACAAGTAATAATTAATGCGGAGGCGATTCTATGATATCAATCGAAGGAAGAGTGCTGGGGGGTAAAGGTTACTTATGCATAGAAATGCGTCTTGATGTGAATATCAATGGATTGATCAGAAGTCTAGGCGTTTTTTCAAAGCGTAAAAGTGGTGTCCATATTAAAGACCCTCGACAGAAAGCAAGGAGTAAACTCCTCTTTGAAGTTGTCCTTAATCCTCCAGTTGAGAACGGAATCTTAAGCATATGCAAACACCAGGTGTTGAATTATTGTGTTTCAAAATCCATTTTTTCCATTAATTTTTGTGTTCTAATCATTCTTTGGCATGTGAAGCTTTCTTCCAACAAAGTAATTTTAATTTGCGCAATACTAGAGGTTGAATGAAATAAAATAACTATGTTTTATTCCACACTTTATTTTAAATCGTACGACCGGTTTTAACACTTAGTGTTATCATCAGGTACAATTAGATGGGTGGCACGATCTTAAATAGGTCAATAGCTCTCTTTTTGTTCCTTGTCGTTTATCCCATGCAGGCCAGCTCAAGGCCTCCCCCACTCCTGTCTTCAAAAATCAGCTTTACCCGCCATCAATGTTCCTTCCCAACCACCCCACCCCCTTTTTTTATCCCTCCCCTTCCACCCACGTTTACCTATTTAAGAGCGTTCCACCCATCTAATTGTACCTGATGATAACACTAAGTGTTGAAACCGGTCGTTCGATTTATAATAAAGTGTGGAATAAAACATAGTTATTTTATTTCATTCAACATGAAGCAATTCCACAAAGTAACGCCTGAGACCGTGTCGTATAATACTAGAGGTATGCCACTATGTTTGGAACGATAGTTTCATTTATTCGTCATCATTCAACATATTTATCACTAATTAATTTATAAATTTAATAGCCGGACATAAATCTACTCAAGGCCATGAATTATGCGGTGGAATATAAAATATGGTGGTACTGTTTGCACGTCATAATATTACACACTACATTATTACTTTTTCCCAGGTATTTCAAGTGTATTTAATTCGTTACATGAATATATTTGTACATTCCATCGAAAGAAAATTTTGTTATTGCAGTAAATAGTAAGCAGTCTGAAAACATATCACAAATTTATGCAGAAAATTGGTGATGGTATCCAAGCAGTGCTTCAATGTCCATGTGTGAGGATTTCAAATCAATTTTTCTGGCTAGTATTTTCTTTGACATTAACAATTCATGAAAGTAAGACGCCGCTATCTTGACACTTTATTTTTACTAATGAAAATTTGTATTTCATTATTACATGAGCATTTCACATTTTGATAAATTTAAATTTAAACGATATAAAAAGCAAAATAGAAGTTCAAATATAAATGATGATTTCCATGGTGGGCCATTAATGAGGATTGCACAAACATAATTAATAGAGGTTGTTCTTACTGACCACAGGTCGTAAGTTACAATTATTTTTTCAAAATTATTGAAAAAATACAGGTGCTGAAAAGATTGTTGTTGGTTTTCTTATTTAAGACTCTTTTGAACAAGACTAATGACCAATATTTTATTTTTATTTTTCAGTAGTAATTCTTTTTCTTAGCTTGGTTAAAAATGTATCAATAAACAAAATTAAATTTCACAACTACTCATGTATTTCAGCAGTTTTCTTTTACAGAAATTGCATGAATTTTCCATACATATGCTACATTTAATATTATGCATTTGAATTTTTTTTAATTCCTATTGGATGATACGGTATTTTTCCTCCGAATTGTCTCTGCAGTCCTTGATGAAATCATGTTCACAATCGAGACTGCTTCTCGGTTGTTCTTGGAGCTCGGTCATACTGGTATAATATCACCATATACGTCATCATCGCCGACAACATCTGCCGAAAGAAAGCCGCATTAGCTCGTCAAAAATAGCTTTTAATTGGATTGGTTTTTTTATTTCTTAAATCATACTTCTATTAACGTTTAAAATTGGATAAATCTATTTTTGTTTTAAGGCATTAATGTTCATTTTTAGGATAGTGTCAAATTTAATAATTCGATTATTTATTGCGCAAAATTAGGATATTTAACACATCATGTTAAAATATATCACTAAGCATAACATTGAGTGGCTTTAACTGGGCCTGGCCTCTTATCGCCTTGAGCCCAAATTCTAAGAAAGACCTCCTGTCCCATATTTTCCATAAAAAAGCTCCATGCATGGCAATTTCCTTGATTTTTGTTGCCGTTTAAAAAATAGTTTGCTTTTACCATCAAATAATTCGAACCGATTCGGAGATATTTGCCCAGAATTGGTCTGGTCTACGGTGTCTGGCAGTGAAACTAGGGGATTGTTGGTGATCTAGCGACGGAGTTGGAAGTAGTGCCGTGGAGGAATGCTAATGATGCGTCACCTGCAACTGCACAGTCTGACATTTCAGTTGCCATGGATCGTTGGAATGAAGAGATTCGCGACTTCGCGTGCAAAACACATTAACGTAAGTGTCAAAATGATAGAAGCTTCGTACAAACATGACGAGCTCTTTTTCATTTTAACATTCCGCGTAATCGGACTGTTTGGAAGATTTTTCAATCCGATCCAAGCTCTCAAACAGCGACTTGCTGACGAGATAGCAGCAATCCCTGCGAACATGCTACAACAGGGTTCTGCAAAATTTCCAGGCCAGGCTGCAAGAATGCCTTAACTGCGATCGGTGGCGGGTGCTATTTATACCCCCCTATGGTATCCAATTTCCACTAGATAGATTGGAATTTTTTTTCGGACCCGAAATACTGCTGGGAGGTTACCCCCTACTTAACTCCCCTTCTCCTATCCTGGATCCGCCACTAACTGCGCTGGTGGACATTTAGAGGACATTATTATTATTAAAGTATTCTACCGATTAAGGTAGGTGTCCGTGGAGCGCTTAAAATCTCTAGAAACGCCGATTTGGAAATATTTGCCTATTAGGATGCAATGCCTTTGGTTTAAATATGGTTAACAAGCTAATATTTAGAATATAAATATTCGGCCGGCCTCGGTGGCGTCGGGGTAAAGTCCTCGCTTGCCAAACCGATGGTCGCGGGTTCGAGTCCCGCCTGGGTAAGTTACCCTTATCCAGGGCATGGGCGAATGTCAATATCCTTCATTGTTAATCGTTAACTCCCCATTGTAAAGGCCGAAAATGTGCTGTTTATGGGGTAATGGAAATAAAGAAATAAAAATAAATATAACTTTACCCAATCAAATGTTGTGATGCATCATTTCATTATGAATAACGAACAACAACTGAAAACGTGCTAACGAATACGTACTGTACGCTTTAAAATTGTTTAGGTTGACGCGCCTAGTATTTTTGTCATCCGTCCGGAACGTTCGGAAAAAAATGACGAGAATTCTCGCCATCCGTTCGCAACGTGTTAAGAAGAATTCCGGGAGCCTCTCCTTCCATCATGCACTTCCCTCTTGAATGCACAATAAGACCTAAACCCTTTCATTCTATCTAAAACTCCTATTCTTTCCCTTCCACTCCCTCGTTTACCAAACATTCTTCCCTCTAACACCATTTTCAACATCCCCTCCTCGCTATGTACTCGCTCCATCCATAACTTCTGTCTCCTCCTCATCTCATCTAAGAGCTGCCTCTACTTACCCACCATGTCCAGCACTTCGTCTTTCCTCCTCCTCTCCGTCCTCTTCACCTTCACCTACAGACAATACTCTTCACTAACCTTTTCTTTAAATTCTTGCAATAATTTATCTCGTTGTTTATTAAAAATGGCTGTCTTTGTACATTCAGGTGATCGGCAATGAAATAATTAAAAATTGATTTTTCTACAACCAAATACTTTCTTAAATGATATTGTTTCCTCGTCGTTGCCAGCATTTTCCTTATGCATTGCAAGTTGATTGCTCAGTATACTTACTTTTGGTAATAGCTGGGAAACGTGCGAGTTTTTTTGTATTAATTAAAATAATTACCGATGTTATGAGGCGAAGTTGGAGTTTGAAGAAGCCGCAGGCCGAAAAGCTGATCTTGAGGCTGACAAGTTGATTCTCAAAATATTTTAGCTGAAAAAATTAGAAGGTAGAGTTTCGTAACTTTGGATAGTTGGGAAAAGAGTGATTTTATAATTAGTGCTGTTTAATTAAAAACCTATGAAATATTATTTGCTGTCAAAATATTTAAATTTGAACTTTAAAAAATAAAAATGTACGGATTATTCCTATCCCCCATGTTGATAGAGAGGAGATTTTCGGTTGATATTTCGAAATATATCAATTTAACTTTGGTAGATTTTCACCTACTTCTTTGATGAGTTCCTGGTTTGCTGAGTCTTCGTTCTGTAGGCCGGCCTCTTGAATGAGAGTCCAGGTTCTGTCTACCTAAAAGAAAAGAATATTCTATTTTTATATGCTTTCTCTTGCCCTTTCTATATGAAATAAACTCCCCAAAATAGTGTTATAGTTGTAAAAGATAGTTATCTGGCTCCAATTCTGAGGAGACAAAATATATAGCCAGTGCAATTATTGTTTTCTTTTACAGTCCTAATCTTGAGAAACTTATAAAAAGTTTTTCGTAACTTTAAAAATACGTACATAATCTTCTCAACCAGATTATTATCCGAATCAGTTATGTGACATAAATCGTCAAGAATTTATAAATGCGTACAAATGATGGTAGAGCTGAATCGTTCCTGTAATTTATTGATAGTTATTGAGAATACTAAGTATGTAACGTATGGTTAAATGACAGACTTTTTCTGTTTCTCTTATGATAAGCTTGTGTACCATATTTTACCATCGATGGAACTCTAATTTCCCGTTGTGTGTTGTTGGTTGGATGTTGTGTGCATTGTAATGGTGAAAATTCACTGAAGTTAAGAGAATCACGCTCAAAGATTTGTAGCCGGGAAAATTGTTTTCATCAATTTGGTGACGTATGTCGGAGAATAAAATATATGTGGGTATGAGGCGTGCTCATAAAATAACGGGAGTAAATTTTGAAATTTCTCGCGGCTTTTGAGAGTTAGACTCAATTTTTATGCTACGCTGTGTACATTCCTTTTTAGGAGTGATAAATTTTCAGTAGTATTCCTTTTTTACTTTATCTGTAGCACCGCTGAGGTAAGACGTGTTTTTATGAGCTCGGTTCAAACTTCATGGCTTATTCGTGAATTTTTGGCCAAATAGTATACTAACAATGCCCATGTCACCATATGTGCCAGATGTACTCCTGAAATTTTCATATTTAAAAATAATAAGGAGAACTTGGAAGGGCAGTTGTTTGGCAAGCTTAGATGACATTGTAAGAAACTCCGAAGGACCGAAATGGACGTTATCCTAAATATCAAGTTCAAGAAGTGTTTCTAGGATGGGGTAAAATCTAGAACAAGTGCATAACATCAAACGGCGATTATTTTGAAGGCAGCAGTATTTATGTAGGTAAATGAAAAATCTTTAAAAAATTAAAATTCCAATCATCACCTCAAGGGACCTCGCATTTGTCGATGTCAGGTAAGGGTGAATACGATAAAAAACAGCTTTGACATGCTAAATAATTTCACTTCATTTTGAGAACGGTGCTTCTATCTGATGCCTGCCTTTGAGTTGGCTCGAAATAAGAAAAATGAAATCATGCAGATGTTTTTCTTCGGTATATTGTATATTTTTTACCTGGTTTACGATCCGTTGACACGTTGAAATTATTTGGTATACAGTCGCGGAGTTACAGGCATTTGAAGCTCCTTTACGCGCCAAGAATATCACTTGGTAGCCAAACAAAACATCCGCGTTACACACCCAGTACGCTATAAAAGTCATGTTTGTGAGCGTGATGATCACCAATGCCAATACCTGAGGACCGAACACCGAGTTTAATGTCTCTATAGACTCATACAGTCTCAGGTGAGCCAACCTAATGCTGTTAAAAATCGCCTTTTTGGAACTGGGCCCATCATACCGGCATCTTCTTCGACGATTTCTCAAGTTCTCAAAAGGATCCGCACCGGATCCTGGACTACTATTCTTTAGCTCTTGGTTTTGTTCACCGGCAAAAGCCAAATTGGCTATTCTTTCGTTAATTTGCACCAAGCAGTGATGTATCAGCTGCAAAGATAGGTAGTACTGAGAGCAAATGTTCGAGAGTCCTATGGAACAGTAGAGGATGCAGATGGACGCGACCACGGTCCTGGTGAAGAAGGAGGTGGAAGTGATGGATAACCACGTGACGATCTGGGATATAGTAAGAATCCAAGCTGGACGACCTATTCTTCTGATCCTCGATGTACTTTCGGATGCGTCTCGGCCCAAGTGATAGGCCATATCACACACCTGGCGTGCCGTATCGCAAAGGGTGGATCTTCTGCAAAAGTAGACAAATATCCCCGCGTTTCCAAGAACCAGTGTCTTCACGGTTAGGAAGAATGAAGCGTCCCAGTTGAAGAAACCGCCTCCATATACAAGCTTCAGGTGGCCTAATTCAGACCAAAGCCTAGTGAGCGAGTAGAAAGAGAAAAAAGTGACCAAGGCGAGTAGCGCTGGTCCGTAAATCAGGCGGAATTTGTTTTCAAGCTTGCTGCCACCATTTATCAAGAAAGACAACCCCATAGCTTCGCTTAGTACAAGTACTGGGCGGAAGACCAGTTTCACTCTACGCATATCTGGTTTCATCGCGGTTGTTGTTTTTTATCCTAGATGGAAGAAAATGACCAGTCACATTTAATGCACAAATTGAACCATTAGGTTAGTTCTGGCGTATCCTTTACTTTCCTCAACTATTGTGCTGCGTTACCTGTGGGAGGATTTAAATTCCTCTGCAGTGGTGATGTCGAATTGGTTAGGTTGAGATGATAGCGGCTTCGTGTTCTCTATCACTTACACTCACCTTTAACTGCAGCACTTTCCTACCTGATAGGGAGCAACCTTTTCCGAATGGTACTTCCTTGACTATAGCTTTTAACAATAATGCGAAAATACTGGTCTCCTATCATGAATAGAAAATTGATAACGATAGATGTATAGTAACGATTGATTTAATTAATGAGTTAGATTTTTTTATGTTACGATTGTTCTTCATTGCCTCATATAATCATCTGTATCTATGGTCACATCCATAAGTTCTATTTGGGCGTCAGAGAGATATGATTTTTCCTATTTTCTCTTTTTTGGAATTCACTGAAAGACGTCAATACTCAGCGTTTTGTTCGATGAAAAATTTTAAGATTTTTTAAGATGGTTCAATAGCTCTACGTATGTAAAGTTCTGTTTTCTTGAAAATTGTCCTTTCGTCGGCCAAATATTGCCCTGTTACCATAGTTGTATTCTTCTTTATACTGGAATTCAGGCAATGCTTTTGAAATAACAGGTGATGGAAATCAAACAGCCTTGAAGGGTCTAAGTAGTTTTACGCATTCCCCTCAAGGATATTGGTGTTAACTCTCCGAAAACGGTCTCATTATTCAATCGCTTAGTCGTTCTGACTTCCTTTAAGTCTCTCTTCTCACTTCAGTTCCGGCAAAATGATGAGAGTGCATTCGTTAATTCGATCAATAGCCTCAAACACATTGCTATTATTTCATGGGGTAGTGCAAAGGAATTCAAATTTATACCCATTATTAAGTTATTAGCGATGTGTGTAGCTACTTCAATGACGTCATTTGTAACTGAATAGGCTTCACCGTTGCTTAAAGAATTGACCAATTCATTCAATTGCTTTTGGATGTCAAAGCTGCTCATTTATGTAAGTGGTGGAAATCGATTCAAAAACTTTTTGCTTGTATAGGCTACATCGTCATTATCTTGTGTCAACTCTTTCGGTATTGGCAGTAATCCAGTGCACTATAAATCCGTCAAACGGAAGTCTCAATGATTTCTTGATGAAGGATGTTCTCAGCTGTTTGTTGAAGTTTGATGCGTTAATTTAGAATAATTATCACTTACATAGTTATATAGCGAAAAGAAAACCATGGTAAAAGGAAAATAAGGAAGGACCTAATGGCTTTCAAATTGCGGGTGTGGAATATTTAGGATGTTTAATGAAGAGAAAGGAGGAAAGTATAGGTTATGGATTTGGTAGCTATTGAAAGAAACAATCCTTTTACGAGGGCTGTCATTTGTTTATCCGGTATAGTAAATAAAAAACAAATATATTTAGTTGAAAATGGTTTTATTGTCTTTCAAAATATTCTCCACTGTGATTGACACAATTTTACATACGTTTGAACCAATTGTTATAGCAGTTTATTCAGGCTGATTGAGATACCACCAAAACATGCATTTTGAGCGCATGAGCAGCTTTTTTTGTCGTCGAAAATCGTTGACAACATAGTTGATTCTTCACCGACGGAAACAAAGAGAAATCCTTGGGTGCAAAATCAGAAATTTACTATTAACATGTCAGATGGCAGTTAGCAACACCATTGTTGCGTATTCCGGATAAATAAATAGCAACCCTAGTACAGTTTGAGTCAAGGGTATGCTGAACGCCTTGTAGAAATGGCGTCGGGTTAAACGGAAACGTATAAAGCTGTAATTCTACATTTCATAATGGGATACTGGTCATGCGCCAAAACATAGAATGAGAAACAGCATTGAATGATGTAGATCAAAAGCTAACAGCACTAATAGGAAAAGAAATTCAGCTCTCATTGGATCAAACAGCAAGACAGCAATTTCTCCAGTATAGGACATGTATGTAGTAATTTTATTCGTACCTCTTTATTTTATTTCAGAGAATTTATAAAATACTGAGGAAAACTGCAGGGTCTAAGTACAAGTGGAATGGTTTCAATTGTGTGTATGCCAATTATTTATAAGGTTCCGACTTCCTCATGAACAGCACATTACAGAATAGACAAAGGAGTTCCAGCATTAAAAATGTAATGCAAATACACTCACGCCTTGGATAGGGATTACCTATTCAAGTAGGTTCGAACCCGCCACTTACAGTTTGGTAAACGGGGACTTAACCCTCTGCCACCGTGTCCAGTAGTGGGGTAAAGTTGGGTATTTCAGTGTTCTTCGCCATACAAAAATTGCTTGAAGAGATTCATAATTGTGGGTATTATTTTAGTATAACTTTTTGTGTCTATTTATTGATATTTAAAGATATATATTGGATAGTTATTAAGTTCGGATTGATTTATTTTTCAATTTTTCCATTGTGATCCTTACTTCCACTACGGTATGACCTAAGCTGGCACTAGGAGCTTTCTTCTGCTAATCCATTTCGTGAATGAAGCTGGATGATGATAATTATATTAGTGATTACAGATGAAAGTACCTGCAAAAAGGAGAAATGTGTTACGCTCCTGATATTTTTGCTATGTACCGTAAGTTAGGGAAACCTTTTACTGAGCATAATTGTCAAGGTTACTGAGTGGGTAACCGTCAGATCATTGTATTTTGATGTCTACGGACGAGGGAAGCAATTAAACAGAATCTTTTCTGGGAACAAACCTTTCATATAATGAAACATACACATGCGCGTATGGAAATTATGCAAAGTAACTTCCAACCCCGTTATGCTGCAGTACTGTTGTATACAAAATGAATTTTAATATACATAGGGGGGTTTACTTACGGATAATAGTAGTTGTGGATCCAGGGTGAAAAGTCCTAGAGCAGTGAACTTTAGGTTTTCTCTTTGAATTTGGGTTGAGAATGCCTGTAACTAAAATGTGATAACACTTATACGCACTGCAGAAAATTCAGCCCTTTTAATCTCAAGTGTGTTTGAATCCATTCGGAATGAAACCCAAACTAACATATAACATGATCTCACCATCATCTTAACATAATTAATTTTGAAATAGAGCTACGAAAAAGTTTTATACCTACTGTAGTATCCATCGATTGCTTGACCTTAATATTGCCTTTTGAATGTGCTCCTTAGTCTCTTTTGACTGAAATATACATAAAAATTCTGCATTTAGATGCAGGTACTCTAAGAACTTATGATTTATATAAGTCATGATAAACTAAATTAATTTTGCTGTAAGTAATTAGGTATTCTCTTGAATAGAAAATAACTCTCTTGTTTGGTGGCAGGATATTCAAGTTAGTGATCATAGACCCTTGACATATATTGTTTCATCGCGTACCAATTATAACATAATACAAAGACATTACTTAGTATACAACATAGGAACACATAACGCATTTATGGGAGTGTCATATATGAATGGGTATGTTGCACAGGTGCAAATTATTCAACCTTGTGTTTAGCTTTTGCATAGTGTTGTAAATGGCATTTTTACAATTTGGTATAACATATGAATTGCGTTCGGTTTCTGAAATTCAAGCCAAATATTGCACACCAAAATGCGATTACCTCGTTCGAATTCTGCCTATTTTACTTTTATAGCTTATCTTTAGCAGAGATAATTTAAGCAAATAGCTGTTAAATAGTTGCAGGTGAAATATATTCCCTTGAGAACGCAAACCTACTATTGTCTGTCATAACTATTAGCAATATAACCCAATACGGGGTGTGATTCGTGGACAGCTTCGGATGGACTACAACACCATAAAGTTAAATTGAAATCTTAGACCCAGTTTTCTGACATTCCCCTTGTTAGTGACCGAACTAAAGTAAGTATTAATTGCACTAATGATAATTATGCACGAAACCTGAAAGATTGTTAAAGTAAGGATTAAAAGAAGTACCAATAGTAAAGGTTGATGAATGAAAGGGTGTGAGTCTTCCCAAGGAAATTAGAGGCATTGGCTTCTTAAGCTGATTTGAATTATTCATAAAATTAACGTAAATGATAATTAACGTATCACTGTCGATGTGGTTATTCTATTCCATGTGAATACGGTTAAATATTAAGGCAGTTCTTCATTACGATGGTCTTAGGTCGAATACAGCTGTGTCAATAGCTATATCAATTTGAAGTTAGTACGTGTATTTTCAATACGCATGTCAATTCCTTTGTTGTGCCATGTTGAAATGAATATGATTGGGCTTTTGAGATAGGTGGTAATATTTATCGCATTTGTACACTAAAGAGCGCAAATGCAATCCCAGATAATAGAAAATTTGGAAAAGCCTCAGGTTAAAACATTTCGATTATGAATTGAATAGGATCTATAGGAGAAAAAATAAGGTTTCGAAAAAAATGGAAACGTAAAAATGATATATGTTAATCAAACCACATATATAAAATATATGAATGAATGTTTTACAATACTCACCGCATCACTCGTATCTTTGCAATAATAGACGAGTAGACAAATCACTACCAGCTTCAATGGCACTGTTGATAGTATGAAGGAAATAAATGGTCTTTCCACGTGCAAGCCACCCATCAGGACAAGAAAGAAAGCATAAAATTGGAATATTGTCCGTAGTAGAATACTTAAGCATAAAACGAGAAGGAATATTCCGTAAATGCGGTTGAGTTGCAGTGCCTGTTTCATTAACCTACGGTGCAGATGTGCCAGGCGAAGTATTTGATTGGACTGATATTGCAAATGGGACTCGCACTTCTTGTGGGTATCCAATTTGTGGCTCAAGAACTCTATCTCGCTGCAGAACAACCCATCGAAGATCTCGTTTATTCTCCTGAACGAATAACTCATAATTTGAAGGATGAATATAAAGTGTATAGTCAAAATAAATGCGCAGAGGTGTACCATGTTATAGAACATTACATGCCACCATTTCTCATCTCTGTGTGGTGGATAAACATGGCACAAATGAGTTGCACTCTTGATGCCTGCGTAGGATACGGCGCCGAAGCTTATCAACGCATTGCAGGCACGAATCTTTCTCAAATCAGTCTCTCTACCCAACTCGAGAATTACCCTGTTTAGTCCCGTGTGTAGTCTTTCAAAGCTCCTTCTGAAAATTACCGCAGTCATCAGGCTAACCACGCCCTTGACGGTCATGCAAAACGTCGGTAAGTAGCCCATGTAAGTTGCTATGGTCCTGTCTCTGGAGGAATGCTTACCTATTTTAGGTTCTTCAAATTTATTATCAATGACTACCTTCATAATGAGCCCCACTACAACAGCTACAAAAGACATTGCATACAGCTGAACCAGGAAACCGTACTTAAATTTTCTCTTGCTGATGGTGTAAGTGGCCAATCCCATTAGTCGGCAAAATATGAACAGGAACCTCATAATCCAGAAAATATGAAGATTCTTTGAACGGCGAGTCTTAATTTTGCGCGTCGAAATTTTTGAGAGGATTGACTTCTTCATGGCAATATACCGAGCTCAAGAAGTCAAGCATTGTACCTAGGTCACGGATTTAGGGGTTCCTAATTCTAATTTAGTCTAAACTCATTATAACGAAGCTGGCAGAGAGGAGGGAACAGCCACTTCTTAAAAAGGGTTCGTTGTTTTAATATAGAGAATTTTACCCACTGAGCTTTGGACTCTGGTCTTATCCTAATAGTCTTAAATGCCATTTGTCATTCATTTTTAGTTTCCAATATGTTCACGGGTAATTAGAATGCAAAAGGAGCGTATCAATTCAAAATTCTTGGTAATGGCCAAAATTTATGGGAAATTCCAGGGTTCATAGAACTAGAGAAATTCAATTATATCACTTAATTCTGTTATAAACTTGCTAAGGCTGCTCCTTTGGTCACTACTTCAATTAAGTAGGGAGTTCGGTTAATTTCAACGTGACACGTATAATGCATTCGCTATTGCGAAGCTTTTCTCGCCATGAATGCGAGCACACACTAGGATAACTTATCACTCTCTGGTCGTTTGAAGCAATTAACGGCCGCGAAAAACTGAGCCATTTTTCCATATCTGCATGGTTTTTATATGTTTTTAAATCAATCGATATTTCAATTACTCTGTCCAAGTACTCTCAAAACGACTCCATTGTTTCTGTGGAGAGGACGTTTTGAAGTGGTTCAAACGTTCATACCTAAGTAGTCGAATATACGTACAATGTGGTCAGAAATACTTACTACGACGCTTTTCATTTGATGATGCCTACTATTTTATACCCGGAAGCGTTTAAGACAACAGAGTGGAAATTTCTGTTCATTGAAGAACTGAAACTTTTCCCCTGAAATTTTTCACTTCATTTTCTAAGCAGTTTATCCTGGCGTCAAAATTAATGTATATTTTCATGAATGACGTAGTTATAGAAATCTGACCTTAATTACTTTTTGGTTTTATATGAAATGAATTAAATTTATTACCTTTAGTACGATAATGATCATTTTCAATACTTTATCCTACGTAAAAAAATAATTTCGGTTACAAAGCTGGCAAGCCTCATTACGAATAAAATATGCCGACCGCCAGAAATCTTCATAAATGATCCATGGAAACCTTACGTAATAGGTAGAATAATTAAATAAAAATAAAGGAAAGTATCTGGAGTGATTCAGAGTGGAAATTTCCTTATTTTGGAGAACTGAAAACCTTTTTTCTCCTGAAATTTATCTCTTCATTTTCTAAGCAGACTAGCCTGGCGTCAAAATGTGACATGTTTGTGACATATTTATAGAAAACTGACGTTAACTACTTTTTGGTTTTACATTAAATATATTAGTTTATTGCCCTAATATGATAGTTAGGTTGATAAACCAGGTTTGTTCTTTCATTTCATTCAACAAATGTATCGATCTTTAAAATGCAGCTGATGATAGCCTCACGAGAGGTCTCTTCATTTTTAACTATTATTTCTCGTAAAACATTCTCTTCCATTTCCAATATTTGTTCAGCAGGACAGTTCTTACTCTGTCACTTTTTGATAGGAATCAATATTATCGGGTGAGCGGCTCTTTTATCACGTTTCCTGTGATGTTAGATTATAATTGCGTGCCTATTTGTGCTTCTGACTCGCCAGCCAGCCGGAAAAATTACGATAGCCATTATGCACTGCGCTTCGTTATTACAAATGACGTGAAAAAGAATGGAAATTTGAGGTGATGGTAGAGAATTTCTCTATAATATTTACTGCAGTTTCTTAATTGAATTTTTATATTTCGGTAGGAAACCACGATAACTTTATGTATCCCGTTGTTATGAACTTGGTATATCTTTGTTACTTCGGCAATATTCTATCTTATTCATATTTTATTTCTCTAATTACTGCTGTGTTCACGGTAAATAATGAAAAATAAAAGTATATAGAAAAATATTATATTGGGGTGATATGACTGAATGAATTAATCAATAATTTATAAGTTAATTTAAAAATAATATAATAAATTATTCATTGTGCATTCGGACCCTTTTATTATAATAATTTGACTCGGTGAAATTTCAAGATATGTAGTGTTATTGTTTTTTACATGTAGATCTATCATTGTAAATGCCTTCCAACCACGACTTCCTTTTTTTTATTTTTAGCTAAATAATGAAATGAATGGGATGTTCCTTAACACACTCAATTTTTGAATAGAAATAGTATTCAAATAAAACTAAATAGCGTTTCAGCTAAAAGAATTTGCCGTTTATTTTTAATAATGTTGATCCGCTAATGTTTTATATTTCATGTACTCACGGGTTGTTTGGTAGTATTTTTAAAAATGAACTTTGAAGAAATTAATTCATGTAAGTTACTGCATTGAAAGTCTGCTAATCATGCAATATTTTGTCTACAATACAAAGATTGCAATCATGTCAGATATATTTTAGAGAAATGAGGTTAAACGAGATTGATTCTTAAGTTTACTCGGTACGAATTGTTAATATTTATTGAGAGACGAGTTAAAAACATTTCCGTTTGCTTCACATAAGGATTTATTCTTTCACGTTCACTGTTGCCTCAGCCAAAGCGTGGAATCACATATCTTAAAAAGGTTTCAATGATATCTCCATGCCTTCAGCCTCAGAATTTCCTAACTTTCATTAAAAAAGACTGGTATACGAAATTATCCACTGGTACCCAGGCTCCTTTTTTTCTTCAATGGATTTGTAGAATGCGCAGGTGAAGTTACGTATTACTTTTATGTAGCATTTGAGCCTCAGTCAAACTGGTAGAAAATAACTGAGTATGCCATAAACGATGATGTCATCTGTAACATAATTTTTTTCATATTAATCCATCTACTGTGTAATTAATGTTAATTATAGCAATGTTAGTGGATAGAAGATAATCTAATTGGCTGATTTCGTCTTATTATTACGACTTGTTTTGGAAAAGGCCTGCAAATCTAAGTACTTCACCGTTGTAATCAGGTGATGGTCAATTTTGAAGAAACCGCATGCCAAAAACTTAAGCTTCAAGCATTTCAATTGGCTTTGGAATCGCTGCAGCTGTTACAGACAGAAATTTACTAATATTATTAATTTTAGCGATATTTTTTGTTCAAATTATAATCTAAATAATGTCATGATCGTTCATACCTCTTGAAGAACATCTGGATCTCTATTGTACACGATGGCTTCGTATACACGCTTCCAAGTCTCTTCCCCCTGAAAATGTTTTTTTCATCAATCAATTTATGTTTTTACCTATTTGTGGAAGATGAATGCTGTCGACTTCTTAGTTTTCCCTAGGTTTGGTTACAAACTTAATGAGGTTGACAAAACAATCTATTTTAAGGTGCGCGGGGTCATTTATTGCGCCAGGCGGGTCTGCATTTCTGTCATTTTTCATAAAATAAATAATAAATCAGAATTTTTGAATGAAGAATATATAAAATGACGCATTATTACATATTGTATTATGCACATGAGCCAAGATATAAATGTGAAAAGTCCTGGGGCTCGTCATTTGAATTCCTGGAGAATGTTTTCTCATAGCAATTCATGTATTAATAAATTACTTGGATGTAATGTCATTGATCTCTATTGGAAATAAAATCATCGTATTGAGGGCATCTAGTCAGCACTGCTAAGTCTAAAGAATTCAACGTTAATTATCATTCCTCTATATGTAGTGATTCTCACGCTCCCCAAGAGGAAAAGTTTACAAAATACGAACTATCATGCATCAGTAGACTTGCGGAGGACTTTATTGAATTTCATTCGAATAAGAAGCGAAAATTCGGGGTTACCTCATTACCTTGTGCAAATTATTGTTCTCAAATATCTCTACATGCGCATGAACCTAGAATGACAAGGGATCAATCAAAATGGTAAAATTAAATCCATGTACCCAAGCAGCTCACTGAGTTCTGGTTATGGTGTCGTAAGAAATGAGAACTACAAGAAGGGGGTACAAGCCTACTTTTCTTAGAATGTGACTCCAATACATATATTCATAAGGAATCATGTGCGTTTCAACCTCGTAAAACATATAGAACTAATGACCAAACGTATGATTTTTGTTGCGAAAAACCTCAGAGTTTTACCAGAATTTGCAAAGACGTTTAACTCCTATCAAATTTTCATTCGCTAAATTAGTGAGTGCATTTTTGATCCCGAAGGAAGATTCGTTTCCGGAGGTTAGTTTGGTTTCCTAATGCTACACCTCACCCCTGACTAGACTACTGGCGTGTCAGCCACACATATACATAATAAGGGGACCAGTTTTTTTCCTTGGGCAATAATGCACCTCCAGGAATTTCGTTTAGGGGTGTCCAAAACCTTCACGCGGGATTCGAATCCGTTACTCCTGATCAGAAGCCTAATGCGTTGGCCCTATCCACAAGGCTACCACGCTCTCACCCATGAAATATTCAAGTTTGAAAATCTTAATTAATTTTAATGCTTCAATAGGCAATGTGAGCGATTTTAGGAACATAATGCAATGGACAAAATGATCGTGTTATAGCCTTAACCCATCAAGTATCTTTGTTGGTTTACTTATCCTCTGAATGCATTTATATTTTCATAATTGCTTAATGTGGCTGTTAACAGTTTTCATTACATTTTCGCTACGCTAGCCTATTTTGGTAATTGAGTTTACAATTATTGCTTGTTTTTCTTCTGCCGGTAATAAGTGCTTGGTGTTTTATGTGATTATGGCATCATTTGTGACTATTTTTCGTATATTATTATGTTGAGTGTGTAATTGCATTTTTTTGCCCAATGCACTCGTAAGGTGTTTTGTTTGTGGTTCTAAAACGCAATTAATAATGTATATCACCATCGGTTTAAAGAAATATTTGACAGATTTTGCAATGCAATCAGGCGTTATGTGTTTAAACTTAGAGGTTCTCTAAATGTAAGTATTGCGGGCGAACTATAGAGCACCCGTAATTGTCCTTAGTGTCTAGTTCTGCATGACTGTGAATTTGTGTATTTTGTAATTGCTCTGGAATCTCAAGCCGGAAAGCGATAAGTTATGAGTGGCAGAATCATGTAGTACCTTCTCTATTATCCGTTGACAATTCGAAACAACAAGATACAATGTGACAATGTAGCAAGAGCTGATTGCCAGTTTTCTTCGGGTGAATTCGAAGTGGGCTCCTTCCCAGGCTCCTGGGAGGCATAACCAGTAAGCCAGTAGTGTCACGTTGCAGAGTGTTATTAACACCAGTGCCAGCATCTGAGGCCCGTAAACATAGTTCAATGTCTCCACACACTCGTAAAATTTCAGGTGAGCCAACCTAGCTCTTTTGCAACCCTCACGCCCAGTGCTAAAACAGTTCCCAGAGCGCGCTAAAGATCCCTTGCGTATACTCTGAACCTTATTTATTCCAAACCAGCGACGATATCCTTTCTTCTCAGCCTTCTCTTTTTTCAGGGATCTCGTACCCTCAATCATGTCGTTTATATTTCCCAAACAGCTTGCGGCTAAGAGGAGAAACACATAGTACTGTAGGCTGATGTTGCTGATTCCCACGGTAGAGTATAGCACGCAGAAGAAGGCAGGTAGAGTTTTTAATGGTCTCAGCGTGAATGCAAGTGTCAACCACGTGCCCAGCTGGGCAAGCAAGTCCAAACACGCCAAGCGATGGGTTTTGCGGGTATTTAGTGGGTCCAGATCTTTCCCACTACGCTTGAACTCGTCCACCAGTTTAGATATGTTGCTCATGGCGACAACGAGCCGTGGCCTTCTCGCAAAGTAAATCGCCGTGGCGATAGAGGAGAGGATTATCACCTCGAAGGAGAGCATGATCGTAGCCTTCCTTTCGAAGAGCAGCCTGGGGTAGTAAGTAGGCATCTGGATTATGTCTTCCCAGAGGATGGTGAAGGAGTAGGCAGAGAAAATGGCCAGAGCAAGTAGCATCATCGGGCCGTGGATGCTACGGAAGGTCCTGATGCTCCCATTGTGGTTTTCCGTCATAAAAGAGAGACCCATCAGATTGCTCAAGATCAACACAGGCCTGAAAACATGCAATAAGTACTGACGTGAACCATTAGGAATCCTTGCCATGAATTTTGTCTCGTTGTATTTGGTTGAGTTGAAGTTCCCGTTATGCTTGAACAGAATAGGATACAGTAATTCTGACGGTTTTTTTCGTATAGTTCCTTCTAACCTTCAGATGATTGAGCATATAAATGTTGCTCGTGACAGATGAATACCAGCCTATACAAATTCTATTCTACTTTCAATTTACGTCTCATGTGTTTATACACCGCGCGGTATTAGTGCCACTGCTAGCATTGGCGTATTACAATTTTACTTTTCCTTCGCTTGTTTTAACTACTGCTAGGTATTAAATTGAAGAAACTTCATTATTTTAAGATTTAAAATGACACAGCATGGCAAATTTCTGTTTCATGAGTACCTTATTGTGCATTTTCCGTGACTGGGGTGCATTTGGTAATGGTTAATTTGATAACCTTTACAAGTGGGAGATTGCTTCGAGGAGAAATCCATGACAAAATGCACTTGTAATTATTGTTGGTAGTTTACATTGGTAAGAAAACCAATGAAAGGACAATTTTCTTGTCCAACAATTTATGGCAGAGAGTATATTATTGGGAAAATATCTGGTCGGTGGTCTAATGGAATGGCTGAGGTAATTTTTACGAAGTCTCTGGAAGGAAACAAGCAATTAAATAAGGCGGAGGTGATTCTAAGAGATCAATCGAAGAAAGAGTGCTTAGGGTTAAAGGTTACTTATGCATAGAAATACGTCTTGATGTAAATATCAATGGATTGATCAGAAGTCTAGCCGTTTTTCAAAGTGTAATAGTGGTGTCGATATTAAAGACCCTCGACAGAAAGCAAGGAGTAAACTCCTCTTTGAAGTTGTCCTTAATCCTCCAGTTGAGAACGGAATCTTAAGCATATGCAAACACCAGATGTTAATTATTGTGCATCAAAATCCATGTCATATATTTTTGTATTCTTATCATTCATTGGCATATTAAGCTTTCTGCCAACAAAGCAATTTTAATTTGTGCAAAACTAGAGGCACAGACATTGTTGCATATACTCATTTGTGGCACAATTTTTAGCCGAAAGTTGTCATTTATAGGTCATTAATTCATAAAATTAATAGCCGGACATAATTCTCCTCAAGGCCATGAATTACGCGGTGGAATATATAGCATAGTAGTACTGTTGGCACATCATTATATTACACACTACATTGTTACTTTTTCCCGGGTATTTCAAGTGTCTTCAATTCGTTACATAAATATATTTGTACATTCCATCGAAAGCATATTTTGTTATAGTAGTTAATGGTAAGCAGTCTGAAAACATATCACAAATTTATGCAGAAAATTGGTGCTGGTATCCAAGCAGTCTCTTCAATATCCATGTGTGAATATTTCAAAACTATTTTTCTGTCTAGCGTTTTCGTTGAAATTAACAATTCGTACAAATATGACACCTACCTGATAAGGAGATAAGCTTTCCCGAGTGGTACTTTCTTTACTAAAGCTTTTAGCAATAATGAGAAAATACTGGCCTCCTATCATGAATAGAATATTGATAACGATGGATGTATAATAACGATTGATTTAATTAATGAGGACGATTTTTAATGCAACGATTGTTCTTCATTGCCTTATATAATCATCTGTATCTATGCTGACATTCAGAAGCACTATTTGGGCGTCAGCAGGATACGATTTTTCCTATTTTCTCTTTTTTTGAAATACACTGAAAGACGTCAATGCTCAGCGTTTTGTTCGAGGAAAAACTTTAAGATTTAAGATGGTTTAAAGCTCTACGTATTTAAAGTTTCGTTTTCTTTAAAATTGTCCTTTCGTCGGCTAAATATTACCCTGTTACAATGTTTGTATTCTTCTCTATACTGGAATTCAGATAATGCTCTTGAAATAACAGGTGATGGAAATCTGACAGCCTTGAAGGATCCAAGTAGTTTTACGCATTCCCTACCACGATATTGATGTTAACTCTCCGAAAACTGTCTCAATATCCTATCGCATATTCCTTCCGATTTCCCTTTTGTCTCTCTTCTCAATTCGGTTCCGGCAAATGATGAGAGATTATTCTTTAATTCGATCAATAGTCTCAAACACATTATTAATATTTCATGGGGTAATTGGAAGGAATTCAAATTTTTACCATTTATTAAGTTAATGGCGATGTGAAGCCTTACGTAAGGTAAGTGATGGAGAGCTGCTACCTTTAAATCGTAATTTGCCACTGAAAAGACTTCACAGTTTTTTTAAGTCATGACTGAAAAACCCATTCAAATGCTTTTGTATGTCAAAACTGCACATTTATGTTTGAGATGTAAATGGATTCAGAAACTTTTGTCGTGTCAAGGCTGCATCGGTATTCTCTTGGGTCAACTCTTTCGGTAATGGCAGTTTTCCAATGCAAATATTAGTGCATTATAAATCCGTCAAACGGAAGTCTCAATGATTTCGTGATAGAGGATGTTCTCAGCTGCTTGTTGAATTTAGAGGCGTTAGTGTGGAGAAATAATCACTTAAGTACTTGTATAGCTAAAATACTACCACGGATAAAGGAAAATTAAGACGAGGCTCAGGTTTTCATGTTGAGGATATGGAATATTTAGGATAGATGTAAGGTTTCCGCGGCGTTTCCACATATGAGTCTCTTCTTTCGGGAGCTCCCCCGCCTTATACTTGATTAGCCTGGATAGCTCGGTAGTCTGAGCATCTTCCCGGAAAGCAGAAGGTCCGTGGCTCGATTTCTGGTTCAGGTGTAATTTTTCCAACCGACATCCAATCCCCCAAGTGCCCATATAAGACGGCAAAATTTATGCATATCTACATCTGGCATGGAGACTCCAGCAGGGTGGCTGGAGAAACTGTCGTAACCTATCGACAAATCAACGCGGAGGAATGCCGGAAAGCTGATACTCGTGTGAATATTTAGGATGTATAAAGGACAGAAAGGAGGAAAGTAGGGATGTGCGAGTACTCGAAAATTCTAGTCGAATAGTTGGTACTAGACTCAAGTGTTTCGAATAGTATTACAAATGTCGAGTCGGGTAGTGTCGGTTACATATCTGTCGAGGCCAATAATTTCGAAATCTTCCGACGGGAGGTGCTATCATTAAACTCGAGTAATGATATCGTTTTTAAAGTTGATAAGTCGTTCTAATGCCTTGGTCTTCTATGGAAAAAATGCGAATGTTAAGTTTTTAGCGGACAATGCCGGTTTTTCCCGGTGTTTGACGCCACAATTGAAAGCCATCTTTTAGCCTTTTTGAGCCCTTCGTACTGTACCGATGTTAATTTTTTATTATTACCATATTAAATTTGAATTCCTACTTGAACTTGCAAAAAAAAGAGTCTCTATGATTGAGTAAAGGAAGTAATAAATAAAGAAAAAATATTACGATCTACAAAGCTAAAGTTAAGTTCAATAGTTCAATCGCTTCGTCCACTTACATTCCATGAAGGTTCAAGATCCATAAAATTTATTGATATAACTTTTAATGAAAATTCCTAAGGTCACAATTTTGGTGAGAAAGGACTTGTCCAGCCGCACAAGTGTGTTGCAAAATAAAATTCTCTGCAGGCAGTAATAATTACATGGAGACGTCAAACACTGCTTAGAGTGCCTAAAAGAATGTAGAAAATTGGTTTCTTTGCTTGAGAATTTGAAAGTATCAATATTACATGATTCGTTTACGCTTACATTGTCTATTAAAATTGTGAAAATGCATTTACTGAGGCCACTTTGCAGCCGTTTAGATAAATATACATATTAATTGAATTGACGGCATACTTCTACCGGTTAATTTATATGAATTATGTTCAAGGAACTGTTTATAACACTTTAATTTTCATTCATCTCTCAATTCTGACACGATTTAAATCAACTTTCATTGTTATTTTTTCCTTTTTACATCAATGTCAGCATTTGTAATTGAATATTTGGGATGAAAGAAATGAGAATATATTGGAGCATGCTTTGCTGTATTACCTCGTTCATTTCATCAATTGCCATACTGGAGTCGACTCGACTCGATACTCGCGAGTAGTTTTGAACTCGACTCGAGATCAAAAAGTACTAATTGCACATCCCTAAAGGAAAGTTTAGGTTATGGATTTGGTAGCTATTGGAAGAAACAAATCTTAAAAATGAACAGGTGGTTGAGAATGCGGATGCACTTTACGAGGTCCGTCATTTATTTATCCGGCTTACAGGCCGTTTTACACGGTACACGGAATAGAGTGTTTGCATGGGTGAGGAATAAGCATGAAACCCTTTCCATTCAGTGCATACATGTTTGAAGTTCACATATGTTTAATGAAAATTCCATGTGTTATGTTATTATATTATTATTTAAGTTTTAATAACCTTTGTTTTAGCATCGAAATTAAGGAGGGTAAAACGACCTGTAATTGGCTATTCGTTACGTGACGTCATCTCCCATAGTATAGTTGCAAGCGGACGGGAGCATTGATGAATAACTTATATTTCACGTATTTTACGTGACATTTCTTCATTTTTCTGCAGGTAAATTTGCAAAATGGAACCTGGCTTCGTTAAGGCTTGTTCAAATAACCTCCCAGACGTAGGCCCCTTCGTGATCGGTGTATATCTAGGGCCTATCTTTGTTTTTGTAAGGTCTGTAACTTCGTTTTCTCCCGAGTTGGGAGAAAATAGACTCGTGAAGCGTTTCATCCAACACTTAAGTCTCTAACTCGATTGCATATAGACGATGAAGTAAAGAGTGAAGTGAGTTGTGAATGTAACATCTTCGAGGAAATTATTTCTTCCATGCTGGTTTAACCAACCGTGTACATTTCGATCAAAGGTATCTATCTGACTATTGCGAAGGGGATATGTTTCATATTTGAACTAGTTGTGCTTTAGGGATACATCGAACGCGTATTAATTTTCATTCGTTTGTTCGCTTCTAAGTTCTGTTTGATTTTATTACGTATTGAACCTATTGCCAATTCATTGTGAGCTTTCGCCAGTATGTACATTTTACGCATTTCGTTGCGCTGTTGTTCGTTTTTGTTTTGGTCATATTTTGGTTACGGTAGGAGTGATAGTGAAATTCGAAGTTTTTTGATGTTACAATTACTGGTTTAGCAATTTGTTTCAGCCTATTAATTTAATTGTCTTCGCAATGTTAATGTGAAATAACGTAAACTGATTCTAAGTCGTTAGTGATGTGTGAGATGTGAAGAATCCTTACGAATTTCAAGGAGTGCAAATTCTTTTAGTGTGGTGTGCAGAGTGATTGGAAAACCGATAATTATGCTTTATTAGTGTTACATAATAGTATTTTATATTTATTGTGAGCCAAGTTCTTCATTGAAACAGTCGATTCGGCATATACTGATTATAAGTATCAAAAAGACAGCTCGTGAAATGTGTGCGTGGTAGTGCTTTTTGTGATATGATGAGCAATAAATATGTACAAATAAGGGTAATTTTGCCTTGTTTTTTTATACATTAACACCTCTAGTAAACTATTTTTCCCTATGTTTCCGCACTTTTATGCTGTCAATATTTGAAAATTTAAATGTAGCGAGGCAGGTTGTTGTTTTTCCTCAACTTTAACATTTTAGGAGTTGCAAACATATGTTACTAATTGCTCGCATGTAGGTATTTGCAATGCATCAAATTTGTACCATTCATACATTTACCGTAACATTATTTTCTTTACGATTCTTTATTGCATAGTAAAATTTTTAAATTTTCCTTTTCCACTCCAACATAGTGTATATCTGCTTTTCTAGTATAAATGCTTACAATACTGACGTTGCTAATTATGTTTTTCCATAGTCATCAAGCATACATAATGAAAGTAAGCATATGTAGTGACAAAATATGCAATGTATATCACCAATGAATACACGGCCGTTTGTATACAAGAATAACTGCATCTCAAACATACATATGCTTCAGTATTACGCATTAGTCTCTCCTTTCTGAATGGAATAATGTAATAATGGCATCGACTTAAGATCCCTCCGGGCTGCTAATAACCATTTCCGTCGTAGTTCAGGCTTATCGGGAACATCCACAAAAATCTTGTTCGGTGTAGAAACACGGGTGCTCCCACATATCGGAACAAAACAATATTCATTCCGGAATTTTGTCCTACAAGCCGTTAATCTATCTTCGCTCATGGCTACGAACTTAAAGAATTATTGTACGAAATATACCACTAATTTATAGTAGGAGAGATGGTTTATTCCGTCAGATTCACCTCAGTGTTCGTAAACCAACAATAAACAAGGTTTTCATCAATCGCAGGTGACGGAGGAACTGCAGTCAGTTGAGTATGGGGATTGACGTCACAAGCCCTCTGACATGGCAGCGGAGTGTTTTAAGCGCAACATTGATTTTGGAATGTTTATTTGTTAATAACAAATTCACCCATGGTCGTACGACTGTAGGAATTGGAATTTTGCTTAATTAAACCAAACTGATATTTTTAACAGGCCTCACATAAAAGGGCAAATACTCTATTGCGCAATCTGGCGTACGTGCGAGGGCGCAATCAAAATTATGTCGTGTACAGCGGTGAATTGCTAGATCACATGCGAGAATCCGTGGATGCGAGACGGAAAAATAGCCCCTGTTCTAATTTCGTCCATGTAATCGAGCAATTCCGCGCCATTTTAGAAATGCAGCTATAACCTGCGCAATTCCGTGCTACGTTTAAAACGGCCTTAATAAATATAAAACAAATATTTTTAGTTGAAAATGGTTTTCAAATATTCTCCACTGTGATTGACACACTTTTACACACGTTTGAACCAATTTTTATAGCAGTTTATCCAGTGCGATTGAGGTATCTCCAAAACATACATGTTAAAGGCATCAGCAGATTCTTTTGTCATCGAAAATCGTTGACCACCTAGTTTATACTTCACGGACGGAAACAAAAAGAAATGCCTGTGTACCAAATCAGGAATTTTTCGATTTATATGTCAGATGGCACTTAGCAACACCATTGTGCCAAGTCCGATTAAATAATTAGCAACCCTCGTATACTCTGAGTCAAGGGTATGCTGAACGCCTTGTAGAAATTAATTCCGGAAAACGGGAACGTATAAAACTGTAATTCTAAATTTCATAATTGTATTCTGGTCATACGCCAAAATAAAGAATGAGAAACAGCATTGAATTATGTAGATCAAAATCTAAAAGCACTAAAAGGATAAGAAATTCAGCTCTCATTGGGAAACACAGCAAGACAGGAATTTCTCCAGTATAGGACATGTATGTAGTAATTTTATTCGTACATCTTTTTTCATTTCAGAGGAGTTACAAAATACTGAGGAAAAATACAGGGTCTAAGTACAAGTGGGATGGTTTCAATTTTGTGTATGCCAATTATTTATAAGGTGCCGACTTCCTCACAAACAGCACATTACAGAATAGGCAAAGGGGTTCCAGCATTAACAATGTAATGCAAATACACTCACGCCTTGGATAGGGATTACCTATTCAGGTAGAATTCGAACCCGCAGCTTTCGGTTTGGTAAACGAGGACTTAACCCTGTGTCCAGTAGTGGGGTAAAGTTGAGTATTGCAGTGTTCTTCGTCATACAATAATTGCTTGAAGAGATTCGTTATTGTGGGTATTAATTTGGATATATGCTTATTAATGTGGGTATAAACTTTTTGTGACTATTTATTATTATTTAATGATATTTATTGGAGATTTGTCAAGTCTGGATTGATTTTTTTTTCTATTTTTCCATTGTAATCCTTACTTCCACTACGGCATGACATAAGCTGGCACTAGGTGCTTTCTTCTGCTAATCCCTCTGGTGAATGAAGCTGGATGATGATAATTATATTAGTGATTACAGATGAAAGTACCTGCAAAGAGGAGAAATGTGTTACGCTCCTGGAATTTTTGGTATGTACCGTAAGTTAAGGAAACCTTTTACTGGGCAAAATTTTCAAGGTTACTGAGTGGGTAACCGTCAGATCATCGTATTTTGATGTCTTACAACGAGGGAAACAATAAAAAAAATCTTTTCTGGGGTGAAACCTTTCACAAAATGAAACATACACATGTGCGTATGGAAATTATGCAAAGTAACTTCCAACCCCGTTAAGCTGCAGTATTTTTGTAGATGAAATGAATTTTATTGTACACAATGGGGTTTACTTACGGATACTAATAACTGTGGATCCAGGGTGAAAAGTCCTAGAGCTGTGAACTTAAGGTTTTTTCTTTGAATTTGGGTTGAGAATGCCTGTAACTAAAATATGAGAAAAATGAAATCCACTGCATTAAATTCAGTCATAGTAATCTTAAGCGTGTTTTAATTAATGTCGAATGAAACCCAAACTTGCATTTTACAGGAGTTCGCCAGCATCTTAACGTAATTAATTTTAAAATAGAGCTAGAAAAACTTTTTTATACCTGCTGTAGTATCCATCGATTGCTTGAACTTAATATCGCCTTTTGAATGTGCTCCTTAGTCTCTCTTGACTGAAATGTACATAAAAATTCTGCATTTGGATGTAGGTACTCAATGAACTCATGATTTATGTAAGTCATGATAAACTAAATCAATTTTGCCTTAAGTAATTAGGTATTCTCTTGAATAGAAAATAACTCTCTTGTTTGGTGGTAGGATATTCAAGTAAGTGATCATAAACCCTTGAGATATATTGTTTCAATGCGTACCAATTATAGATTAATACAAAGACAATTTTTTGTATACATCATAGGAATCTAGCGATTTGATAGATGGATTTTTCTTCCTCATTGGAAAATTCTCTAAAATCGCTGGCACATTAATGGCTTTCCTTTTTCCTTTCAATCCTCCCCTTTCTGAGGCGCAGAGGTTATAAGCTAATGCTTCCAGACCCTGCACCCAGAAGTGTAACCTGCGAGCCCGCTCTAGGGTTTCTTATCCACTGTATACATCATAGGAACATAAAACACAATTATAGGAGTGTCCTATTTGGATAGGTATATTGCCCAGGTGCAAAATATTTAATATGGTGTTTAGCTTTTGCATGGTAAGTATTGTAAATGGTATTTTTACAATTTGGTATAACATATGAATTGCGTTCGGTTTCTGAAATCCGGGCAAAATATTGCATACCAAAATGCGAACAATTATTTCGAATTCTGCCTATTTTACTCTTATAGCTTACAAAATACGCAGTTAAACATTTGCAGGTGAAATCTATTCCCTTGAGAACGCAAACCTAATATTGTCTATCATAACTATTGTCTATATAATCCAATACGGGGTGTGATTCGTGGACAGCTCCCGATTGACTACAAAACATTAAAGTTTGATTGAAATCTTTGTGACATTCCCCCAGTTTATTGACATTCCCCTTGATAGTGACCGAACTAAAGTAATTAATATTTGCACTAATGATAAGTCAGCACGAAACCTTAATGATTGTTAAAGTAAGGGTTAAAAGAAGTCTTCCCAAGTCTCCCCAAGAAAATTAGAGGCATTGGCTTCTTGAGCTGATTTGAATAAAATTTATTCATAAAATTGACGTAAATGATAATTAACGTATCAGGGTCGACGTGGTTTTACTATTCCATTTGAAGACGGTTAAATATTAAGGCAGTTCTTCATTTCGATAACATTATGTCGAATACTAGTGGTGTCAATAGCTATATCAATTTTAAGTTAGTACGCGTACTTTCAATACGCATGTCAATTCCTAGTCTGTGCTATATTGGAATATAAATGATTAGGCTTTTGAGTCTCGTTGGTAATGTTATCCTCATGCTTCCCAATTGGTTTTTCTCTTAGTTTCCACATTTTCTTTCAATGCAATTATTAAAAAAGTAAATATAATATTTATGGCAGAAACTACGGAGTTATTTGAAAAGCAATCGTATAAAGTAGGGCAAGAGTCAGCGACCGTATGGCAAGTAGGGCAAGATTCGGCGAATTTTTAAGGCGAAGAGTGCATATAAAGGAATGCTAGAGAAACGTAGAAATTCGATAAACGCCCAAAGCACAAATAATACTGACGCAGCCCTGCATTTGCGTAAAACTGAAAAATAAGAAAAACTCACGTTTAATCGTTCGTTGCCTTCCACTGAACGCGGCCCCGTGTGTTATATTTGGTCACGTAAATGCAACTGATTGACTTCAAGTGCCATCATACCGACATTAAGAGAAATATTTCGAGAAAGGATTTTTGCCCCATGTGGACACTTGCCCCTCACTACCCTGCATGCGCACCCTCTCCGTCCATTGATTTGCATTAATTACATAAATATGAATAATTTGGAATACTCACCGCATCACTCGTATCTTTGCAATAATAGACGAGTGTACATATCACTAACAGCTTCATTGGAACTCTTGCTAGTACGAAGGAAAGAAATGGCCTTTCCACGTGTAAGCCACCCATCAGAACGAGAAAGTAAGCATAAAAGTGGAATATAGTCCGTAGTAGAATACTTAAGCATAAAACGAGAAGGAATATTCCGTAAATGCGGTTGAGTTGTAATGCCAGTTTCATTAACCTTCGGTGCAGATGTGCCAGGCGAAGTATTTCATTGGATTGATATTGCAAATAGAACTCGCACTTCTTGTAGGTATCCATTTTGTGGCTCATGGACTCTATCTCGCTGCAGAACAATCCATCGAATAACGCGTTTATTCTCCTGAACGAATAACTCATAATTTGAAGGATGAATATAAACTGTAGCGTCAAAGTAAATGCGCAGAGGTGTACCATGTTATAGAACATTATATGCCACCATTTCTCATCTCTTTGTGGTGTAAAAAAACCGAACAAGTGAGTTGCATTCTTGAAGCCTGCGTAGGATACGACGCCGAAACTTATCAAGGCATTGCAGGCACGAATTGTTCTCAAATCGGTCTCTCTACCCAACTCGAGAATTACCCTGTTTAGTCCCGTGTGTAGTCTTTCAAAGCTCCTTCTGAAAATTATCGCAGTCATCAGGCTAACAACGCCCTTGACGGATATGCAAAACTTCGGTAAATAGCCCATGTAAGTCACTATGGTCCTGTCTCTGGAGGAATGCTTGCCTATTTTAGGTACCTCGTGTTTGTTTTCAATGAATACCATTAAATTGAGCCCCACTACAACAGCTATGATGGACATCGCATACAGCTGAACCAAGAAACCGTACTTAAGCTTTCTCCTGCTGATGGTATAAGTAGCCAATCCCATCAGTCGGCAAAGTATGAACAGGAACCTCATAATCCAGAAAATATGAAGATTCTTTGAACGGCGAGTTCTAATTTTACGCGTCGAAAATTTTGAAAGGATTGACTTCTTCATGGCAAAATACCGAGCTCAAGAAGTCAAGAAGTGTACCTAGGTCACGCTTTTAGGGGTTCCTGATTCTAATTTAGTTTATACTCTTATTATAACGAAACCGGCAGAGAGGAGGGAACAGCATCTTCTTAAAAAGGGTTCTTTGTTTTAATATAGTGAATTTTACCCCCTGAGCTTTGGACTCTGGTCTTATTCTGGGCCTGAGTCAGACCTTGCTTGGGGTTGAAATATTTGAGCACCGACTCACGGCTCCTTTTGTTATTTCTTTCGTTGTCTTTAGCTAAATAACAGTCTTAAATGCCATTTGTCGTTCATTTTTAGTTTCCAATATGTTCACGAGTAATTAGAATGCGAAAGGAGCGTATCAATTCATAAGTCTTGGTAATGGCCAAAATTTATGGGAAATTCGAGGGTTCATAGAACTAGAGAAATTCAATTATATCACTCAAGTCTTTTATAAACTTGCAATACTCCTTTGGTCACTACTTCAATTAAGTGTGGAGTTCGGTTTATTTCAACGTGATTAATGCCTCGCTATTGCGAAGCTTTTCTCGACATGAATGCGAGCACACCCTAGGATAACTTATCACTCTCTGGTCGTTTGAAACAATTAACGGTCGCGAATAACTGAGCCATTCTGCCACATTCGCATGGTTTTTAGATGTTTTAAGCCAATCGATATTTCCATTATTCTGTCCTAGTACTCTAAAAACGACTCCATTGTTCCTGTGGAGAGGACGTTTTGAAGTGGTTCAAACGTTCATACGTAAATAGTCGAATGTAGGTACAATGTGGACTGAAAGACTTACTACGACGCTTTTCATGTGATGATGCACTTTCATTTTATCCCCAGAACCGTTTAAGGCAACAGAGTTGAAATTTCCGGGTATTGAAGAACTGAAACGTTTCCCTGAAATTTTTCACTTCATTTTCTGAGCAGTTTATCCTGGCGTCAAAATGAATATATATTTTCATGAATGACGTAGTTATAGAAATCTGACCTTAATTACTTTTTGATTTATATGAAATGAAATAAATTTAATGCCTTTAGTACGATAATGATCATTTTCAATACTTTATTCCCTGTGAAAAATAATTTCGGTAACAGAGCTGGCAAGCCTCGTTACGAATAAAATATGCCGACCGCCAGAAATCTTCATAAATGATCCATGGAAACCTTACGTAATGGGTAGAATACTTAAATAAAAATAAAGGAAAGTAAAAATCTATGAATAATCTGGAGTGATTCAGAGTGGAAATGTCTTTATATTGGAGAACTGAAAAATTTTTTCCTGAAATTTATCTCTTCATTTTCTAAGCAGACTATCCCGGCTTCAAAATGTGACATGTTTGTGACATAGCTTTAGAAAACTGACCTTAACTACATTTCATACAACAAATGTATCGATCTTTAAAATGCAGCTGATGATAGCCTCACGAGAGGTCTGTTCATTTTTAACTATTATTTCTCGTAAAAAATTCCCTTCCATTTCCAATATTTGTTCAGCAGGACAGTTCTTTCTCTGTCACTTTTTGAAAGGAATCAATATTATCGGGTGAGCGGCTCTTTTATCACGTTTCCTGTGATGTTAGATTATAATTGCTTACCCATTTGTGCTACTGAATCGCCAAAAATTACGAAAGCCATTATGCACTGCGCTATGTTATTAAATATGACGTGAAAGAGAATGGAAATTTGAGGTGATGGTAGAGGATTTCTCTATAATATTTACTGCAGTTTATTAATTGAATTTTTATATTTCGGTAGGAAACTACAATAACTTTATGTATCCCGTTGTTATGAACTTGGTATATCTTTGTTACTTCGGCAATATTCTATCTTATTCATATTTTATTTCTCTAATTACTTTTGTGTTCACGGTCAATAATGAAAAATAAAAGTATATAGAAAAATATTATATTGGGGCGACATGACTAAATAAATTCTTCAATAATTTATAAGTAAATTTAAAAATAATGTAATAAATTATTCATTTTGCATAGGAACGCTTTTATTAAGTGAGGTTTAAGTTCTGCCATTAATGAGCACAATAATAATTTGACTCGGTGAAATGTCAAGATATTCAGTGTTATTGTTTCATACATGTAGATCTTTCATTGTAAATGCCTTCCGACCACGACTTCATATTTTTCCTTATTTTTAGCTAAATTATGAAATGAATGGGTTGTTCCATAACACACTCAATTATTGAATAGACATTAGTATTCAAATAAAACTAAATAGCGTTTCAGCAAAAAGAATTTGCCGTTTATTTTTAATAATGTTGATCCGCTAATGTTTTATATTTCATATACTCACGGGTTGTTTGGTGGTATTTTTAAAAATATACTTTGAAAAAATTAATTCATGTAAGTTACTGCATTCAAAGTCTTTTAATCATGCAATATTTTGTCTACAATACAAAGATTGCAATCATGTCAGATATATTTAAGTGGAATGAGGTTAAACGTTATAGATTCTTAAGTTTACTCGGTACGAATTGTTAATATTTATTGAGAGACGAGTTAAGAACATTTCCGTTGCTTCACATAAGGATTTATTCTATCACGTTCACTGTTGCCTCAGCCAAAGCGTGGAATCACATATCTTAAAAATGTTTCAAAAATATCTCCATGCCTCCAGCCTCAGAATTTTCTACGCTTTCATTAAGAAAGACTGGAATAGGAAATTATCCATTGGTACCCAGGCTCCTTTTTGTTCTTCAATTGATTTGTAGAATGCGCAGGTGAAGTTAGTTATTACTTTTATGCAGCTTTTGAGCCTCTGTCAAACTGGTAGAAAATAACTGAGTATGCCATAAACGGTGATGTCATCTGTAACATAATTTTTTTCATATTAAACCGCAAACTGTGTAATTAATGTTAATTATAGCTATGTTAGTGGATTGAAGATAATCTAATTGACTGATTTCGTCAATAAACACTGATTATTATGACTTGTTTTGGAATAGGCTTGTTAATCTAAGTACTACACCGTTGTAATCAGGTGATGGCCAATTTTGAAGAAACCGCAAGCCGAAAACTTTAGTTTCAAGCATTTCAGTTGGCTTTGGAATCGCTGCAACTGTTTGAGACAGAAATTTACTTGTATGATAAATTTTAGCGATATTTGTTATTCAAATTATAATCTAAATAATGCCATGATCGTTCATACCTCTTGAAGAACATCTGGATCTCTAATGTACACGATGGCTTCGTATACACGCTTCCAAGTGTCTTCCCCCTGTAAAATGTGAATTAAAATGAGCACAATCTCTTATAATGGCATCAACTACTTATTTCGAAGACTTCGTCCTAAATGATGATGGAAAACTTATGACCTGTCGAGAGAATAAAATCTTTTTTAATGTTTAACTTCTACTGAAAATTTCTAATTCTATTTTTAAAAACTTTTAAAAATATTTCCTATTGAACAACAAAATATGGGTTCTTAAAATATGCAAAAGCCATTCTATTTGTATCAATTTATGTTTTTACCTATTTGTGGAAGATGAATGCTGTCGACTTCTTAGTTTTCCCTAGGTTTGGTCACAAACTTCATGAAGTTGAGAAAACGATCTATTTAAAGGTACGAGGAGTCATTTATTGCGCTAGGCGGGTCTGCATTTCTGTCATTTTTCATAAAATAAATAATAAATCAGAATTTTTGAATGAAGAATATATAAAATGACGCATTATTACATATTGTATTATGCACATGAGCCAAGATATAAATGTGCAAAGTCCTGGGGCTCGTCATTTGTATTCCTGGAGAACGTTCTCTCATAGCATTTCATGTATTAATAAATTACTTGGATGTAATGTCATTGATCTCTATTGGAAATAAAATCATCATATTGAGGGCATCTAGTCAGCACTGCTAAGTCTAAAGAATTCAACGTTTATTATCATTCCTCTCTATGTAGTGATTCTCACGCTCCCCAAGAGGAAAAGTTTACAAAATACGAACTATCATGCATCAGTAGACTTGCGGAGGACTTTATTGAATTTCATTCGAATAAGAAGCGAAAATTCGGGGTTACCTCATTACCTTCGGCAAATTATCGTTCTCAAATATCTCTACATGCGCATGAACCTAGAATGACAAGGGATCAATCAAAATGGTAAAATTAAATCCATGTACCCAAGTACTCACTGAGTTCTGGTTATGGTGTCGTAAGAAATGAGAACTACAAGAAGGGGGTACAAGCCTACTTTTCTTAGAATGTGACTCCAATACATATATTTATAAGGAATCAAGTGCGTTTCAACCTCGTAAAACATATAGAATTAATGACCGAACGTATGATTTTTGTAGCAAAAAACCCCTGAGATTTACCAGAATTTGCAAAGACGTTTAACCCCTATCCCATTTTCATTCGCTCAATTAGTGAGTGCATTTTTGATCCCGAAGGAAGATTCGTTTCCGGAGGTTAGTTTGGTTTCCTAATGCTAGACCTCGCCCCTGACTACACTACTGGCGTGTGAGCCACACATATGCATAAAAAGGGGACCAGTTGTTTTCCTTGGGCAATATTGCACCTCCAGGAATTTCGTTTAGGGGTGTCCAAAGCCTTCACGCGGGAAGCGAATCCGTTACTCCTGATCAGAAGCCTAATGCGTTGGCCCTATCCACAAGGCTACCACGCTCTCACCCATGAAATATTCAAGTTTGAAAATCTTAATTAATTTTAATGCTTCAATAGGCAATGTGAGCGATTTTAAGAACATAATGCAATGGAAAAAATGATCGTGTTATAGCCTTAACCCATCAAGTATCTTTTGTGGTTTACTTATCCTCTGAATGCAGTTATATTTTCATAATTGCGTAATGTAGCTGTTAACAGTTTTCATTACATTTTCGCTACGCTAGCCTATTTTGGTAATTGAGTTTACAGTTATTGCTTGTTTTTCTTCTGCCGGTAATAAGTGCTTGTTGTTTTATGTAATTATGGCATCATTTGTGACTATTTTTCGTATATTATTATGTTGGGTGTGTAATTACATTTTTTTGTCCAATGCACTTGTAAGGTGTTTTGTTTGTGGTTCCAAAACGCAATTAATAATGTATATCACAATCGGTTTTAAGAAATGTTTGAGAGATTTTGCAATGCGTTATCGCGTTATGTGTTTAAACTCAGAGGTTTCCCTAAATGTAAGTATTGCGGGCGAACCATAGAGCACACGTAATTGCCCTTAGTGTCTAGCTCTGGATGACTGTGAATTTGTGTATTTTGTAATTGCTCTGTAAACTCAAGCCGGATAACCATAAGTTAAGAGTGGCAGAATCATGTAATACCTTCTCTATTATCCGTTGACAATTCGAAACAACAAGATACAATGTAAGAATGTAGCAAGAGCTGATTGCCAGTTTTCTTCGGGTGAATTCGAAGTGGGCTCCTTCCCAGGCTCCTGAGAGGCATACCCAGTAAGCCAGTAGTGTCACGTTGTAGAGTGTTATTAACACCAGTGCCAGCATCTGAGGCCCGTAAACATAGTTCAATGTCTCCACACACTCGTAGAATTCCAGGTGAGCCAACCTAGCTCTTTTGCAACCCTCACGCCCAGTGCTAAAACAGTTCCAATAGCGCGCTAAAGATCCCTTGCGTATACTCTGAACCTTATTTATTCCAAACCACCGACGATATCTTTTCTTCTCAGCCTTCTCCTTGTTCAGGCATCTCGTACGCTCAATCATGTCGTTTATATTTTCCAAACAGCTTGCGGCTAAGAGGAGAAACACATAGTACTGTAGGCTGATGTTGCTGATTCCCACGGTAGAGTATAGCACGCAGAAGAAGGCAGGTAGAGTTTTTAATGGTCTCAGCGTGAATGCAAGTGTCAACCACGTGCCCAGTTGGGCAAGCAAGACCAAACACGCCAGGCGGTGGGTTTTGCGGGAATTTAGTGGGTCCAGATCTTTCCCACTACGCTTGAACTCGTCCACCAGTTTGGATATGTTGCTCATGGCGACAACGAGCCGTGGCCTTCTCGCAAAGTAAATCGCCGTGGCGATAGAGGAGAGGATTATCATCTCGAAGGAGAGCATGATCGTAGCCTTCCGTTCGAAGGGCCGCCTGTGGCAGTAAGTACTCATCTGCATTATGTCTTCCCAGAGGATGTTGAAGGAGTATGCAGAGAAAATGGAGAGAGCAAGTAGCACCATCGGTCCGTGGATGCGACGGAAGGTCCTGATGCACCAATTGCGGTATTCCGTCATGAAAGAAAGACCCATGAGATTGCTCAAGATCAACACAGGCCTGGAAACATGCAATAAATACTGACGTGAACCCTTAGGAATCCTTGCCATGAATTTTGTCGCGTTGTATTTGGTTGAATGAAAGTTTCCGTAATGCTTTAACAGAGTAGGATTCAGTTATTCTGACAAAATCTTTTTACGTATTGTTCCTTCTAATATGTTCTCTAAGAGATCTGCTACCTTGACCTGCAGGTGGTTGCAAAGGCCTTTGCAAAGGTCTTTCCTCCTTTCAATTTACGTCTCATGTATCTATAGACCGCCGACATTAATGCCACTGCTGGCATTGGCGCATTATCATTTTACTTTTGCTTCGCTTGTTTTAACCACCGCTGAGTATTAAATTGAAGAAACTTCATGATTTTAATATTTAAAATGACAGTATGGCAAATTTTTCTGTTTTATCAGTATTTTTAGTGTATTTTCCGTGCCTGGGATGCATTTGGTAATTGGTTGATTTGATAACCTTTTCTAGTGGGAGACAGCTTAGTGGAGAAATCCATGAAAAACTGCATTAGTAATTATTGATGATAGTTGTCATTGATAAGAAGACCGATGAAAGCACAATTTTCTTGTTCAACAGTTTTTGTCTTAGAGTATATTATCGGGAAAATTGCAGGTCGGTGGTCTAATGGAATGGTTGAGGTAATTTTAACGAGGCCTCTGAAAGAAATCAATCCATCTTTAAGACGGAGGCGTTTCTAAGAGATCAATGGTAGAAAGAGTGTTGAGGGGTAAAGGTTACTTATGCATAGTAATGCGTCTTGATGTAAATATCAATGGATTGATCAGAAGTTAGGCGTTTTTTTCAAAGAAATATAAGTGTTGTCGATATTAAAGACCCTTGGCTGAAAGCAAGGAGTAAACTCCTTTTTGAAGTAGTCCCTAATCCTCCAATTGAAAACGGAATCATTACAATATGCAGACACCAGATGTTAATTACTGTCCATCAAAATCCATATCATATATTTTTGTATTCTAATCATTCTTTGGCATATTAAGCTTTCTGCCAGCAAAGCAATTTTAATTAGTGCAAAACTAAAGACACAAAAATTGTTGAATATATTCATTTGTGGCGCAATTTTTTAACCGAATGTTGTCATTTATAGCTCATTAATTTATAAAATCAATAGCCGGGCATAAATCTCCTCAAGGCGGTGGAATATATAGTATGGTGGTACTGTTTGCACGTCATTATATTACACACCACATTATTACCTTTTCTCGGGTATTTCAAGTGTCTTTAATTCGTAACATAAATTTATTTGTACATTCCATCGAAAGCATATTTTGCTATTGCAGTTAATAGTAAGCAGTCTGAAAACATATCACAAATTTATGCAGAAAATTGGTGCTGATATCCAAGCATTCTCTTCAATGTCCATGTGTGAGGATTTCAAATCAATTTTTCTGGCAAGTATTTTCGTTGAAATTAACAATTCATACAAGTAAGACACCTACCTGATAAGGAGATAAACTTTCCCGAGTGGTACTTCCTTGACTAAAGCTTTTAACAATAATGCGAAAATACTGGTCTCCTATCATGAATAGAATATTGATAACGATAGATGCATAATAACGATTTATTAAATTAATGAGGACGATCTTTAATGCAACGATTGTTCTTCATTGCCTTATATAATCATCTGTATCTATGGTCACATCCATAAGTTCTATTTGGGCGTCAGAGAGACATGATACTTCCTATTTTCTCTTTTTTTGGAATGCACTGAAAGACGACAATACTCAGCTTTTTGTTCGAGGAAAAAGTGTTAGGGTTTTTTGAGATGGTTAAATAGCTCTGCGTATTTAAAGTTCTGTTTTCTTGAAAATTGTCCTGTCGTCGGACAAATATTACCCTGTTACCATTGGTGTATTCTTCTATATACTGGAATTCAGGCAATGCTTTTGAAATAACAGGTGATGGAAATCAGACAGCCTTGAAGGATCCAAGTAGTTTTACGCATTTCCTTCCATGATATTGATGTTAACTCTCCGAAAACATAAGGGAACTCCTGAGTTCCCTTATGTCTCTCTTCTCACTTCAGTTCCGGCAAATGATGAGAGATTATTCTTTAATTCGATCACTATCCTCAAGCACATTTATAATGTTTCATGGGGTAGTTGTAAGGACTTCAAATTTGAACCCTTTATTAAGTTATTTGCGATGTGAAGAAGTAAGGTAAGTGATGGAGAGCTGCTACCTTTAAAACGTAATTTGCAACTGAAAAGGCTTCACAGTTTTTTAAAGTCATGGCTGAAAAACCCATTCAAATGCTTTGGTACGTCAAAACTTCTCATTTATGTTTAAAATGTAAATGGATTCAGAAACTTTTGTCTTGTCAAGGCTGCATCGGTATTCTCTTGGGTCAACTCTTTCGGTAATGGCAGTTTTCCAATGCAAATATTAGTGCAATATAAATCCGTCAAACGGAAGTCTCAATGATTCCGTGATGGAGCATGCTCTCTTCTGCTTGTTGAATTTTGAGGCGTTTATGTGGAGAAATAATCTCTTATGTAGTCGTATAGCTAAAATACTACCACGGATAAAGGAAAATTAGGACGAGGCTCAGGTTTTCACATTGAGGATATGGAATATTTAGGATAGATGTGAGGTTTCCGCGGCGTTTCTCCAACTACAATGCTCCTGCAGTAAATGTTACGTAGGACAGACCGGACGATCTATCGAAACCAGAATAAGGGAACATGAACTTGCCATGGAGAAGAAGCAGTTCCGCCTTTCCTCCGTCTAGGAGCTCGTGTATTCGGAACCTGGTTTCAATGTGGATTTTGATAAGCCTAAAGTCCTGCGTAATCAAATCCGTTACTATCCTAGTCTAAGTCGAGAAGCTACAGAGATAACTAAGCATCCTGAGAACTGAAACAGAGGAGATGGCTGCACATTGACTAGCAGAAGGAAATGGATCTTCAAAATCAGCGACCATTTAGATCCCACCTGAGAACCAACCTATCAGAACCCACATCCGATCCCCCAAGTGCCCATATAAGACTCAAATGCAAAATTTATGCATCACTACTTATGACATGAAGACTCCAGCAGGATGGCTGGAGAAACTGTCGTAACCTATGGACAACTAAACGCGGAGGAACGCCGGAAAGCCGAGACTCATGTGAATATCTAGGATGTAGAAAGGACAGAAAGGAGGAAAGTAGGGATGTACGAGTACTAGAAAATTTGAGTCGAATAGTTGGTGCTAGACCCGAGTGTTTCGAGTAGTAAAACAAATGCCGAGTCGAGTTGTGTCGGTTACATATATCTGTCGAGGCCAGTAATTTCGAAATCTTCCGACGGGAGGTGCTATCATAAAACTCGAGCAATAATATCGTTTTTAAAGTCGATAAGTCGTTCTAATGCCTTGGTCTTCTATGGAAAAAAATACAAGTGTTAAGTTTTTAGCGAACAATGCCGGTTTTTCCCGGTGTTTGACGCCACAATTGAAAGCTATCTTTTAGCCTTTTTGAGCATTTTGTACTTCCAATGTTAATTTTTTATTATTACCTTATTAAATTTGAATTCCTTCTTGAACTCGCAAAAAAGAGTTTCTCTGATTGAGTAAAGGAAATAATAAAGAAAGAAAAAATATTTTCGTTTACAAAGCTAAAGCTAAGTTCAATAGTTCGTTCGCTTCGTCCACTTACATACCATGACGGTTCTAGATCCATAAAAGTTGTTGATATAACTTTTAATGAAAATTCCTAAGGTGTAAAATTTGGTAAGAAAGGACTAGTCCAGCTGCACAAGTGTGTTGAGAAATAAAATTCCCTGCAGGTAGTAATAATTTTACATGGAGACGACAAAAACTGCTGCCTGAGAGTGTAGAAAATAGTTTTTTTGCTTGAGAATTTGAAAGTGTCAATATTACATTGAACGTTTACGCTTACATTGTCTATTAAAATTGTGCAAATGCATTTACTGAGGGCTCTTTGCAGCAGTTTGGATACAAATATTAATTAAATTGACGGCATAATTCGACAGGTTAATTTATTTCACTTATGTTTAAGGAACTGTTTATGATACTTTAATTTTCATTTATCTCCTAATTCTGACACCATTTACATCAACTTTCCTCATTATTTTTTCCTTTTTACATCAAGCTAAGTATTTGGAATAGAGTATTTGGGATGGAAAAAATGAGAATATATTGAAGCGTGATTTACTGTATTGCCTCATTGTTCATAATTGCCATACTCGAGTCCACTCGACTCAATACTCGCGAGTGGTTTCCAACTAGACTCGAGATCAAAAAGTACTACTTGCACTTCCCTAAAGGAAAGTTTAGGTTATGGATTTGGTAGCTTTTTGGAAGAAACAAATCTTTAAAACAAACAGGTGGTTGAAAATGTGGATTCACTTTACGAGGTCGGACATTTATTTATCCGGTATAATAAATAAAAAAACAAGTATTTTTAGTAGAAAATGGTTTATTGCTTTTAAAAACATTTTCCACTGTTATTGACACACTTTTACATACGTTTGAACCAATTTTTATAGCTGTTTATCAAGTATGATTGAGGTATCTCCAAACCATGCATTGTGAACGCATCAGGAGCTTCTTTTGTCGTCGAAAATCGTTGACCACCTAGTTTACTCTTCACGGACGGAAACAAAAAGAAATCATCGGATGCCAAATCAGGAAATTTTCGATTTATGTGTCAGATGACAATTAGTAACACCATTTTTGCCAATTCCGGATAAGTAATTAGCAACCCTAGTATACTCTGAGTCAAGGGTATGCGTTGTAGAAATGGCGTTGGGAAAACGGGAACAGGTAAAGCTGTAATTCTAAATTTCATAAAAGGGATACTGGTCATACGCCAAAATAAAGAATGAGAAACAGCATTAAATGACCTAGATCAAAATCTAAGAGCACTAATAGCAAATAAATTCAGCTCTCATTGGAACAAAGAGCAAGACAGCAATTTCTCCGGTAAAGGACATGTATGTAGTAATTTTACCATTAATATTCGTTCTTCTTTATTTAGTTTCATAGGAGTTACCAAATACTGAGGGAAACTACCGGGTGTAAATACAAGTGCGATAGCGTCAATTTTATATATATCAATTATTAATTTAGTCCCGACATCCCCATTAACAGCACATTACAGCATTTACAACGGGGGTTCCAATATTAACAGTGCAAAGCCCGTAGACCCACGCCCTGGATGGGGATTACCTACTCAGGCGAGATTCGAACCCACTATTTTCGGTTTGGTAGGCGAGGACTTAACCCACTGCCACCGTGTCCTGTAGTGGGGTAAAGTGGAGTATTTCAGAGTTCTTTGTCGTACATTAATTGCTTGTAGGGATTCATTATTGTGGGTGTTTAATTACTTTTGTGACTATTTATTCATAGATAAAGAATTTTTTGGAGATTTATCAAGTCTGGATTGATTTATTTTTTTGCTTTTCCATTGTATTCCTTAGTTCCACCACGGTATGACCTAAGCTGGCACTAGGAGCTTTCTTCTGCTAATCCCTCTGGTGAATGAAGCTGGATGATGATAATTATATTAGTGATTACAGATGAAAGTACCTGCAAGAAGGAGAAATATGTTACGCTCCTGGAATTTTTGGTATGTACCGTACGTTAGGGAAACCTTTTACTGAGCATAATTGTAAAGGTTACTGAGTAGGTAACTGATAGATCATTGTATTTTGATGTCCACGGACGAGGGAAGTAGGTAATTTCAAAAAATATTTTCTCGCATCTAGCCTTACACATAATAAAACATACACATACGCGTATTGAAATTATGCAAAGTAACTTCCAACCCCGTTATGCTGCAGTACTGTTGTAGACAAAATGAATTTTAATATACCAAGGGGGGTTTACTTACGGATAATAATAGTTGTGGATCCAGGGTGAAAAGTCCTAGAGCTGTGAACTTTAGGTTTTTTCTTTGAATTTGAGTTGAGAATGCCTGTAACTAAAATACGATAACACTTATACCCACTGCAGAAAATTCAGCCCTTGTAATCTCAAGTGTGTTTGAATCCATTCGGAATGAAACCCAAACTAACATATAACATATTCTCACCATCATCTTAACATAATTAATTTTGAAATAGAGCTACGAAATTTTTTTATACCTGTTGCAGTATCCATTGATTGCTTGACCTTAATATAGCCTTTTGAATGTGCTCCTTAGTCTCTCTTGACTGAAATGTACATAAAAATTCTGCATTTAGATGTAGGTACTCTATGAACTCATGATTTATATAAGTCATGATAAACTAAATCAATTTTGCCTTAAGTAATTAGGTATTCTCTTGAATAGAAAATAATTCTCTTGTTTGGCGGTAGGATATTCAAGTAAGTGATCATAAACCCTTGATATATATATATTGTTTCAATGCGTACCAATTATAGCATAACAGCGAGACAATTTTTTGTATATAATATTGGAACCTATTACAAGTTTATCGTGGTGTCTAATTTGAATAGGTATGTTGCCCAGGTGCAAATTATTTAATCTGGTGTTAGGCTTTTGCATGGTATTGTAAATGGCATTTTCACAATTTGGTATAACATATGAATTGCGTTCGGTTTCTGAAATTCAACCCAAACATTGCATACAAAAATGCGATTCCTTCGTTTGAATTCTGCTTATTTCGCTCTTATAGCTTATCGTTAACATAAATAATTTAAACAAAAACGCTGTTAAACAGTTGCAGGTGAAATCATTTCCCTTGAGAACGCAAACCTACTATTGTTTGTCATAACTATTAGCAATATAACCCAATACGGGGTGTGATTCGTGGACAGCTCCCGATGGACTACAACACTATAAAGTTTAATTGAAATCTTAGACCCAGTTTTGTGACATTCCTCTTGTTGGTGACCGAACTAAAGTAAGTATTATTTGCATTCAGTCAGCACGAAACCTGAAATATTTATAAAGTAAGGATTAAAAGAAATACCATTAGTAAAGGTTGATGAATTAAAGGGTGTGAGTCTTCCCAAGAAAATTAGAGGCATTGGCTTCTTAAGCAGATTTGAATAAAATGTATTCATAAAATTAACGTAAATGATAATTAACCTATCAGGGTCGACGTGGTTATACTATTCCATTTGAATATGGTTAAATATTAAGGCAGTTCTTCATTTCGATAACATTATGTCGAATACTAGCTGTGTCAATAGCTATATCAATGTTAAGTTAGTACGCGTACTTTCAATACGCATGCCAATTCCTAGTCTGTGCTATATTGAAATGTAAATGATTAGGCTTTTGAGTCTCGTTGGTAATGTTTATCGCATTTGTATAATGAAGAGTGCAAATTCAATCCCAGATAAAGGAAAATAGGGATAAGCCTCATGCGTTCAAATTTCGATTATGAATTGAATAGGATGTATAAATAACATAAAGGAGAAAAAAATTAGGTTTTAAAAAATACCGAGATGTGAAAATATCACATATTAATTAAACCATATCACAACGAGCATAGGGGAATTAGGGGCAAGAGTACGCATCTAACAAACAATTATAAAAATTATGCATTCATGTTCAACCTTTAATTTTTATTTTTTCACAATTTGTTCACTGTTTCATGTACTTCAATACTTATCTTCCATTACTGGATAAGAAATTAAGAACTGCAGTTATTCCGCAAAATGTAAGAGAAAAACAAATAGGAGATTTGTCCCTCACGTGGGACAAGAGTCCTCCCATTATGGGGCAAGAGTCCTAATCACAGTTTTCACATGTGAACATTCTCTTTCCATAAAATGAGGTGCAAGGTTATTTCTTCCATGTTTTGCATTCATATCATATTATCCAATTAACATTTGGTGGAACTGAGTACAACTTTCTACAGCCTACACAGTCATCAGTTTTTCCTATGAAGTGAATGCCCTGTTTGCCAATCAGAAACCACCACTTAGTACTAAAACCCTTTACTTTCTTTTTAGATATCTTCACGTTAAGTTCCTGGGTGTTGGAGGAACTCGTAAGAATTTCAGACCACTCTGAGTTTTTGCGACCCTTTTACGCTTGCGATGCTTTTGGATATAGTCTAATGCTCTCAAGAGAGGCATGTGCCTCCCGTTGTCTGCTAGGCAAAATATGGTTGTAAGTTGTAAGCAGAAAGCATAGTAAAGTACTCAAGGTGGAAGGTTGTATGGACATGAATTTGGTAAGGGAGTATAATGAAGGAATATTTGAGATTAAAAAAGTTCTCCACCTTCCATGATAACACTATATCATCAGCAGAGAGTTTTAGATCTCCCTTACAATGTTTCAGCCAGCCATGGTTAATGCTTTAATTGATGGATACCGAATCTGTCGTTAGCAAATGAGTTCTTGGAGGTGCTCCAACTGCAAGCTTATTTTCAAACGCTTTCTCGGAAACATAAGGACTGAGGGAATGTACACTCATGCCTGTTCAAGGGTAGTTTGGACAACAACGGGGAGTATGATGCATATCTACGTATAAAACGCATATGAAATTCTGGAAATAAGTAATATTTTCCGATTCCGGATCATTGCATGCTATATGTTATCGCACATACCGTCTCAAGACGTGTATGCAGAGACAACCTCCAAGGTTTGTTACCATCATGCTTCCCAATCGGTTTTTCTTTTAGAGTTTCTGCATTTTCTTTCAATGCAATTATTAATAAAGTAAATATAATATTTATGGCAGAAACTATGGAGTCATAAAAAAAGCAATCCTATAAAGTGGGGCAGGAGGCAGCGGCCGTGGGGCAAGTGTACGCATGCGGGCACTTGCCCCACGGCCAGGGCTCTTGCCCCAACAGCACTTGCCTCACCTAATACGCCCTAACAAAACCACATAGTGAGCTGCGGACATGCTAATTTAATGAATTTTTGAGGCAAAAAATGCATATAAAGGAATGCTAGACAAACGTAGCAATTAGATAAACGCCGAAAGCACAAATAATAATGAAGCGGCCATACAAATAAGATAAACGTTGCGTAAAACTGAAAAATAAGATAAACTCACGTTCTATCGTTCGTTGTCTTCCACTGAACGCAGCCCCGTGCGTTACATTTGGTCACATAAATGCAACTGATTGATTACAAGTGCCATCATCCAGCCATTAAGAGAAATATTTCGAAAAAGGATTTTTGCCCCATGTGGACTCTTGCCCCTCACTACCCTAAATGCGCACCCTTTCCGTACATTGATGTACAATAATTACATAAATATGAATATTTTGCAATACTCACCGCGTCACTCGTATCTTTGCAATAATAGACGAGTATACATATCACTAATAGCTTCATTGGAACTCTTGCTATTATGAAGGAAAGAAATGGCCTTTCCACGTGTAAGCCACCCATCAGGACGAGAAAGTAAGCATAAAAGTGGAATATAGTCCGTAGTAGAATACTTAAGCATAAAACGAGAAGGAATATTCCGTAAATGCGGTTGAGTTGCAGTGCCAGTTTCATTAACCTACGGTGCAGATGTGCCAGGCGAAGTATTTCATTGGACTGATATTGCAAATAGGACTCGCACTTCTTGTGTGTATCCAATTTGTGGCTCATGAATGCTACCTCGCTGCAGAACAACCCATCGAATATCGCGTTTATTCTCCTGAACGAATAACTCATAATTTGAAGAATGAATATAAAGTGTATAGTCAAAGTAAATCCGCACAGGTGTATCATGTTGTAGTACATTACATGCCACCAATTCTCATCTCTGTGCGGTGGAAAAAAACCGCACAAGTGAGTTGCATTCTTGAAGCCTGCGTAGGATACGGTGGCGCAGATTATCAAGGCATTGCAGGCGCGAATTTTTCTCAAATCGGTCTCTCTACCCAGACCGAGAATCACCCTGTTTAGTCCCGTGTGTAGTTTTTCAAAGCTCTTTCTGAAAATTATCGCAGTCATCAGGCTAACCACGCCTTTTACGGTTGTGCAAAGCGTCGGTAAGTAGCCCATGTAAGTCGCTATGGTCCTGTCTCTGGAGGAATGCTTGCCTATTTTAGGTACCTCGTGTTTGTTTTCAATGAATACCATTAAATTGAGCCCCACTACAACAGCTATGATGGACATCGCATACAGCTGAACCAAGAAACCGTACTTAAGCTTTCTCCTGCTGATGGTATAAGTAGCCAATCCCATCAGTCGGCAAAGTATGAACAGGAACCTCAGTATCCAGAAAATATGAAGATTCTTTGAACGGCGAGTCCTAATTTTACGCGTCGAAATTTTTGAAAGGATTGACTTCTTCATGGCAATATACCGAGCTCAAGAAGTCAAGAATTGTACCTAGGTCACGGATTTAGGGGCTCCTAATTCTAATTCAGTTTATACTCTTATTTTAACGAAGCTGGCAGAGAGGAGGGAACAGCGAATTCATAAAAAGGGTTCTTTGTTTTAATATAATGAATTTTACCCACAGAACTTTGGACTCTGAGTCTGGTCTTATCTTGGGCCTGAGGCAGGCCTCGTTTGGGGTTGAAATATTTGAGAGCTCACTCACGCCACCCTTTGTTAGTTCTTTCGTTGTATCCCACTAAATAACCGGCTTAAATGCCAATTTTAGTTCATTATTAGTTTCAAGTTTGTTCACAGGTGGATATAACGCAAGTGGAGTATACTTATTTAGAAGTCTTGCGAATGGCTAAAATTTAAGGGCAATTCCACTTTTTATAGTAATAGCTAAAGTCAATTACGTCACTTAAATCTGTTATGGACTTGTAAAGGCTACTTCCTATATCACTACTTCAAGTACTGCGGTTTTCCACGTTTCATAGGACTAGAGAAATTCAATTATGTCTCTTAAATCTGTTATAAACTTGCTAAGGCTACTTCCTAGGTCACTACTTCGAATAGGTGCGGAGTTCTGTTGATTTCAGCGTGACTAATGCCTTGGTATTGCGACGCTTTTCTCGCCATGCATGTGAGCACACCCTAGGATAACTTGTCACTCTCTTGTCATTTGAAACAATTAACGGCCGCGCTAAACTGAGCCATTCTGCCACATTCGCATGGTTTTTAGATGTTTTAAGCCAATCGATATTCCCATTATTCTGTTCTTGTACTCTAAAAACGACTCCATTGTTCCTGTGGAGAGGACGTTTTGAAGTGGTTCAAACGTTCATACGTAAATAGTCGAATGTAGGTACAATGTGGACTGAAAGACTTACTACGACGCTTTTCATGTGATGATGCACTTCTATTTTATCCCTGGAAGAATTAATGGCATCAGAGTGGAAATTTCTCTGTATTGGAGAACTGAAACTTTTTCCCCTGAAATTTGTCACTTCATTTTCTAAGCAGTTTAGCCTGGCGCCAAAATGAAAATATATTTTCATGTATGACGTAGTTATAGAAAACTGACCTGAACTACTTTTCGGTTTTATATGAAATGAATTTAATTTATTGCCTTTAGTACGATAATGATCGTTTTCAATATTCTAGGCTATATAAAAAATAATTTCGGTTACAAAGCTGGCAAGCATCCTTACGAATAAAATATGCCGACCGCCAGCAATCTTCATAAATGGACCATGGAAACCTTACGTAATGGGTATAATACTTACATAAAAATAAAGGAAAGTAAAAATCTATGAATAATCTCAACATTTGTTTTTAGTTTTGTTGAACGACACAAATTCTTGGTTTTTAGGCACAAATGTTATCCCAAATTCGTCAATACTGACCCTATGATGTTATTTTTTAGCTGTCTACGCTAAGTTTTCTATACATACCAGGTGTTTGCAAGCCTCAGCTGCCCTGTAATATATATGTGGTCTTTCAAAACAATCAATTTCCTTCGAGCAGTAACACGGCCTCGTCAAAAACCATCCCCAAAATCACCGGTTCAAGAAGGACTAAGGTTTCAACCTCAGTGGGCCCTTTGCGCTGTATTTTTGTGTTTGTGTCTGAAATATTTCCCGAGTTTGTGGGTGACCTCAGCTTGTGTGGCCAATAGGCTGAAAAAAAATAAAGGCTTGTTAGCCTCAGCCCATCTGGAAGAATACGACCCGCAGTAGAAATGGCGATATAAAAGAGAAGGTAGGAAAAGGTGGAACCCTGAGGGTTTTGTCATGTAACCAACGTAAAGGATGACTTAATCAGGGAGACATTAAGAAATGTGGTCCCTCTAATTCTAGCCCACACGTGAAACGGATATGGGGGGACTAATTTTGTAGTTCCCAGGACGATGAGGACATATAGTCAGAATATATACTGGTAATATAAAAAACAAACAATTCATAGGAAAATATAACAACACGGTACAATTTGAATAGAAACTGCTGCGTTTACTTTGATGAGAATAAGTTTGCTGGTCATATGTTTAAAATTTTTTCCATGATTGGAGCCTATATATTTTGCGTACCTCTCCGATAAAGCCACTGGTATACGTATATACTTGACATCACTTGTTGTTAAAATAATTTAATTTTTCTTCAAGGAGCGTAGTAGTACAAGCGGATAGCAAGATTCAATTGTTTGTACAAGCTCATAACAGAGGTTTTGAGAATACAAAATCGCTCCTATAAAATTCATTATCCTGCAGGTGGGCAAAATTAACTACTTCCTCCATTATTTCTTTCCGTACCATCCAAACATTTTAAAAATGGTGTTCTGTTCATATCAATGACTCTTCACTAATTACACTGTCATTCATTTATTTGAAGCTCGCTAAAATGAAAACCTATACTCAGCCTTTCGTTCACCTTCCCAACCTAGAATTCCTGGCAAAACATGGGTGGAGAATAAGAGGAGCAGGTAGAGGTTCCTCAGAAATGAGGAATGGTGTGGGTTAAGAGACAAGCACGTGGCCACGGGAAATCTTTGAAGGCTTCCCTTCCCCCAATTTTTTGTCATGAGGCGTCTAACCGTGTTACAACTACATCTCTACATATTACCCTGCAAACCCACTACAGATATGTTTGGCAAGAGATAATATACCTTCTGAGGAGACCACTTAACAGCGTTACTATCGAATCAATTAAAACAAAATTACTTTGTTTAATTCCACACTTTATTTTAAATAGCACGACCAGGGTTTGAGCATCTAATGCTATATCTATCTATTTAAAATAAAGTGTGGAATAAAACAAAGTAATTTTGTTTTATTTTATTCTATAATGAAGCAATTCCACAAAGTAACACCTGAGACCATGTCTTATATAGGGTTACAACCCTTTGGTAGTCCATTTTTCGATATTAATTTTTTTATTTAATCATTTAAAAACAGCCGAAACGGCCTTTACATTGAAAAGAAAACTTAAAATCAGCTGCTTTAACAAATATAATCTATAAAAAAACTATGGAAAGGTAAATAAAAAAGATTCAGAAAATGGCTTTTCAAAGCTGCCTCTTGAATGATATGATGGGCATTGAAAGATCCAGGGAAGGAAGAGTAGTCGAAAAGGTATTGAAAAAAGGTAGGATGTCTGTAAAAAAGTGATCTCTGGGAGATAGAAAGACGGAATTTAGGTTGGTGTAGTAGGTGATTATTACGAAAGGAGCGGGTGGGAATGTGGAGTGAAAATAAAGGGAGTTAATTTCATAATGTTTGTCTATACGCAAGGACGAATTTAAATTTCAGAATAATTCAAACGAAATATAATGCTGATTTGAAGAAATGTAGCGAGTACTAAGCGGGGAGGGGATGTTGAAAGCGGTGTTAGAGGGTAGAATGTTGGGTTAATGAGGGAGAAAATAGGATTTTCAGATAGAATGACAAATAAGCTTTATTGGGGAATGAAGAGGGAAGTCCACGAAGGGAGGGTAGACTGGAAGTATGCTTCTTAACACTGCGTGCTATGGGCGTAATATTGCGCCATCCGTCCTTTGAAAAATCGTAGTTTGCCATATTTTAACAAAATGGTACTAACCTCTCAGTAAACAAATGAAAAAAACAAAAACCTAATCCATTTCTTTAATATGATACCAAACACCTATTCATCTTATCAGAGGTCGGTTGAAGAAATAACAAAAAGCTCGGGACGAGAACGGTTTCCATCCCATTCTCTTGAAAACGCTCCCAGTAGGAGGAGTGAAGCGTCGAGTAAGAAAATGTTACCTACACAGTAATTCCCGAAAACAGCCACCAATATTTGATAAAACAAAAGCATTGAAAATGACCTGCACTGTCGTAGAGATCTTCGGTACTAAGATCATCACGGTGAGCGTTAAATTCTGCATGCAAACCTTCCTTAATCGGTAGAATACTTTTAAAATAATGAAATGTAGGTATGATTTTCGGTCCGTTGCGATTTGGCTATAAAATATTCGAATATACAACCCGTACATTACCCAAGCTCCCCCATTCTAAAGGCCATTTTACACGGGGCACGGAATTGCGCAGGTTAGAGCTGCATTAATTTCTAAAATGGCGTGGAATTGCGCGAATGCATGAACGAAATTAGAACAGGGGCTATTTTGCCGCCTCGCATCCACGCATTCTCGCATGTGTTCTAGCAATTCATTACTTTACACGACGCAATTTTGATTGCGCCTTCGCACGTACGTCAGATTGCGCAATTCCGTGTACCGTGTGAAACGGCCTTAAGAAAGTTTCTGGCTAAGTGCCTGTGTGTAGGGCTGGTGAAATAGCAAGGGACCAAGGTGGTGCGGATGGAGGCAAGTATATCTGTGGACGGAACTCATGGCAGGTAGGATGAGGGGGTCCGAGAGGACCACCGGCGAAGGGCCCTACAAAGGCCCACGATGATGAAAATGACCCGTGTGTTCTTCTCCGCTCCTCAAGGTGGGCGGTCATAATAAGCGAAATGGTTATATGACTCTAGTGGATAATAGTGGTTTCCTCTGCCCCAACTAATGAATCGACTCATGGCCGGCCGTCGGGTGTTTTGCGCACGGCGGAACACTTCACACAGGGGTTCCGTGGAATGAAATACCTGGGTAAGTTTAGGGAGAATATTAGTTGGGTGTATCTTTCCGGAGGCAATATTCAGGTTGGGTTTGGTCATGCGTGAGGCTGCCTCCTTGTTCGGTACCTGAGGGCAAAAGGGTTCTTCTCAAAAATAAAAAGATTTAGTGGAAGGTTTAGTTGAAGGTTTTTTTTTTGCATCTCGGAGAGCGGCCTGTTTTCCATAATAGGTTGTATCCGATGGAAAATCGGAAGGGTTCCATGGTAATGCGTATGCATTTTATCCTAATTGGTCTGAAAAGGGTCTCCGTTTCCCCATATCTCTTGGCATATGACGGGCTGCTGTATTTTCGATTGATCATTCATATCGTACTGGGTTCATTTGATCTACATCTAAATGGTACCCTGAAAATCACCATCAGAGGTGTTTGGCAGGCGGTGAATCATCACCAATATGCAGAGGATTAAATGTTTCTTCCACAAACATTCACTTAGCAACATGTACGCTACATATCAGTGGCGCAACCTCTCAGTTTTGGGGGATAAACCCACCCCCCCCCAGAGCTCAGAGAAATTCTAAAGTTTAATCCATTTTACTTATCTGGATCAGTATTACTTATAGAATAGAGATAAGATTTATCACATATCCCTCAGAAAGCCGTAAAACTCGCCATTTTGCCTACGATGTTTACCTACGAAATTGTACCAAAAATAAATTCCCACTACTGAATTCAACGATAATTCGGCTCACCGTAATCTAGTGGGCCCTCTTCATTGCGTAAATTGATACTTGGGGATCAAGCGTTTCGCAAACCAAGTCTCCGGTAGCGCAAAAGGCGATAATGCTAACTTAAGATAGGATGTCAAACCCCTTCGGTACAAATCACTTTCATCCGAAATTACTCACCCAAATGTAAATTAGAAAACTCCGTGCAAAAAATAAATTTAGAAGTCATAGAAGGTTTTCTTTTCGCTAACCCATGCTTTCCGGACAGAATTTGGAATAATATTATAATAACATCTGTAATTAAAAAAGAAAAAATCTAATAGCAAATATACTACATCGTACCTGCTGGCTTATAAATTTGATTGGGTCAAACATAGTACCATGAAACTGAATTTTCTTGCGTTCTGTTTACCCACGAAATTGTACCAAAGATAAATTCCCACTACTGAATTCAACGATAATTCGGCTCGCCGTAATGTAGTGGGCCCTCTTCATTACGTAAATTGCTACTTGGGGATCAAGCGTTTCGCAAACCAAGTCTCCGGTAGCGCAAAAGGCGGACTCCTCTGTTCAATTTATAGATTCGCCTCGCAGCGATAATGCGTGCTTAAGACAGGAAGTCAAACCCCTTCGGTGCGAATCGCTTTAAACCGAGCTTCCCCTATTCTTTGCCCTACGATTGATTCGTCTCGTTTTACTTTTTTCCCTTCCATTCTGGTGAATTCCGCTCACCGGAAGCGGAGGCAGAAAAAAAAGGTGTGGCGGGACGAATCTTTGATTATTCACGAGTATACCCGGCGCTAAACTTTTAATTCATGGTCGAATTTGTGCAGGTGAGACGGCAGCACGCAAGTTGTTGGACCATTTAGCGAGGGAAAATATCAATTACGATCGGACCAAAATGCGAAACCTATAGTTAAAGAGTGGACCTGATATTTTTCTTCTCTGTTCTTGGGTTAGTGTGTCTTAACCTGGTTATTAAAGTGATGTCGTAATGGCTTTATCCTCGTCTCGTCTGCCATCTGTATATCTCGCTGTCCATCTTCTTTGTCGGATGTCCGCCTGTACAATGTTCGCGTTTTTCCCACATGTGGAAATATTTTTACCCACGAGCTTAAATTTTGAATGCAATACTTTATTGAAATGTAATCCGACAGTAATATCTTAGAAGTTTCCATTAAATTTGTGTTGGTTTCTCCCTAAACATTGTTTGAAACTTCTGTGTTTCACTTTATTTTCGTTTTTGATCACTTGACTGTAAATATATGAACCGTTGTCTAATAAATTGAAGATGGGTCAAGTGAAAGAGGGGAATGTATAGTAACAGCCTCGGCATAAAACAGATAATATATTATTGTTAATTTACACGGTTTTTCTTTGCTTACCTTGGCTGTTTGTCTGTTTTATCGATAGAAGTTTTCAATTGATTTTAACACACTTCCCATTGCAAGATTGGCTTGAAAATTTTCACACTCACTTTTCTCCAGTTAAAATGCAATATTCAATAATTAGACATTTGAAATTTTATTCCATTGTGCTCCAATTAACTAAATTTCCTTATGGAAAAATAGCTTTAAATTTTCTGAAATGATGACGTCAGCTACAACTTTTTTGGCAGAAATTTCTTTAGCTGCTCTAGTTTAATATATGAGAGCATGAGAAGCCAAGGGGTATAAGTGATATTTTTCTCAGCAGAGTTAGGTAAAGTTAATTATTAGAAGAAATGCATAAAAAGTTGGTTGTCAAGGGGTACGAGTAAGTCTCTGTTCTGCGCTGACATTGAGTGGAAAATCAAATGCATTACTAAATATCTAATTCAACATGTATGTTTCGTAACGTAATTTTTGCACTTAACTCTGTATAAAAAAGAAATCACTTGTAATCCTTGGCTTCTCACCCAGTCAACTATAATTCAACATTAAAAAGTAGAATATAAAATAAAAAAGGTAAAAGAAACACGCTTTGTCGGCCTCGGTGGCGGTGGGTTAGAGTCCTCACCTGCCAAGCTGAAGGTCGCGGGTTCCAGTCCCGCCTGGGTAGATTACCCCTGCCCAGGGCATGGTTGTCAGTTATCGTCTATCGTCGTTATGCTCTATCCCACCGATGTAAAGGCCAATAAGTGCTGTTTTCGGGGATAAGAAAATAAATAAATAAATAATAACAGTATTAAGTGCACTAAAAAGTAAAAAAATGAGCTTTTCATTTCTCAGAAAGTAAATCGTGGTTGCTGATAGGTTTAAATGCTAATATGCCAACCCTTATGTGCAAAAGATACAGGCCTTATATGGTGTAAGTACGACATATTTAAATAAAAGATGGTAGAACTTTTCCACAATATTTTGATTCGCACGGCGCGTTTCGGCTCACAGAGCCATCATCTCGTACAAGACACTGTCTTACATTTAAACATCACCTTTATGCCTTTAAGAAAGGGGTGGGGAAGGACATCACATGCTTGAAGAAGGGGTGGGAAACAGGCGTACAGAGGGGAGACAGTGAGAAAAGATACTAGTGAAGAGATACGGGAAATCCAAGGTGGAAGGAGGACTCTACGTATAACTGTAGAATAATGACACGTGGGAAGAACCACAGAAGGGGTAAAAACGATAACTTTTCTCATTCTCTCCACTCTGTACGCCTTTTTCCCACCCCTTCTCCAAGCATGTGACATCCTCCCCCACCCCTTTCTCAAAGGTATAAAGGTGATGTTTAAATGTAAGACAGTGTCTTGTGCTAGATGATGGCTCTGTGAACCGAAACGTGCCGTGCGCATTAAAATATTGTGGAAAAGTGCTGCCATATTTTATTTAAATGTGCCAACCCTTATTTATCCATCAGGCTCTTCCACATTTGTTTATAATAAACCTAATCAGCAACCGCGATTTATCCTCCGTGTGATGAAAAGGTTATTATGTACTTTTTAGTACACATTTTAATGTATTTGGAAAAAACTTGTTATTTCCATCTATTTTATTATTTTTTTGTTTTCTCTCTTGTTTCACAACCCCTATGAAAAAATTGTATAAAACTGTTTCAAATTTTTATACATTGCCATGGCAATGTATAAGAATGTATAAAAATTTGAAACAGTTTTATACAATTTTTTCATAGGGGAAGTTTTATCCAAAGCAAATTGGCCAAGTCAAGTTCACATATCGATTGCTTCGTTCTATCTCAAAATTTTGCCGGTCTGAGTTAAGGCTGCTAAAACTGTTAATAAAAAATAAAATTGAAGCAAAAAACAACTCTTTGTTTTCAAATGTATTATTCTTTTTCAGTTTTATGTATTTTTGGTTTTTAATTTCAAATAAAATTATATACAATTAATAAAATAAATCCTTTTTTGCCTTACTGAAAATTTGCCATTTTTGAGATAAGTACGTGATGTTATAACTTAGCCATCGACATTTCACTTTTGTCATTATTTTATGGACAGGAACTATCACACATTATGGCAGTGTCCAGGTTAATGGATTCTTATGTTTTTGGCAGAATCCCTTCAAAGTCGATTTTTTCAGTCGTTAAATTGTATCATTCGGTATTTACGGTATCATTGTATTTTACGTGATGGCAGACATCTTGATTTGAACGACGACATGGTAGTCTCAAAACCGGCTTTCTAAAGCAAATAATCAATAAAACGTCGTAAGTATTATGTTTGGCAATGTGTACGCTGTATTTTTCCGTTAACAACGTGTTCATTTTTGGCAAGACTTTCGCTCGTCCAAAAAGGTGATTAGTGCGAATATCAGTCTTTTGTTTCTCCTGCCAGTGGCGTAACCATGAGGGGATAGATCCCTCCCAAAAGCCTCAATGAAATATTTTTTTATAACTATGGTGTAGCTTTAATGTATAATAACTGCATCTGGTTAAAGTAAAAATTTTAAGTCCCAAAATTTTGTAAAATATATTTTCAGGCTTGCCATATTTGGAAAAAATTTTCCGGAACGTTCTTGCTTATGCAATGCGTTCATGCTTAGGCAATGCCTTTGCCTGGGGCGGGGGGTCGCCCCCTGAGGCACCCCATTCCCTCCAAAGCATACTCCCAGTTACGGCACTGTCTCCTGCGATCGGTAGCCAATCATCAAAGCGGTGATTAATGGTAACGCAACTCTTAAGATTTCATCGCGATGTTTGCTAGAACCCTTTTTCCTTCGTACCCATGGTGAATTTCATTTGCATCAGTGGGGATTGCGACCGTCTTATCTCGCTGGAAAACTTTTTTAAATGCTTCGGTTAGTCCACGGTGTGATTCGCTTCTGTCATCTCTGATGTTATTCTCGTATCTCTTCAAGGCTTTCATCTCCCGTTGAGGTGTGTTGCTATGAGCTCGCTGGAGTGTGGGCTTGTAATGAAAAGCGGGTGGAGGTCCCACGAGTACCTAATTCCTCTCTTCACCTGTCGGCGCGCAATCACCAATGCCAGGGGTGGCTGGTTCGACCCCCCTCTGTGTCTCATTTGAAACGGATAATTGACGAAGACGAGACAAACGGTGCGGATTCAGCCGAGTCACCCGGCCGAATAAATTATTGGCAATCTCCGTCGGTTCTCGGTTTGGTACTGAGACCGAAAGGATACGTGGTGGTCAATATCAATTTCAAAAGGAATTTATTTCCAATGCTGCCAGTGTACATGGATATTTACATAGTATTTGTAGTAATAGACATATTTACAGCATGAATCCTGGTTTAGGGCAATTTTCCTCTTCAGGGCTTGTCATAGGTATTTTAAGTTTACAAGTGTTTGTGAGCTTGTAGCAGCAATTGTAGTACATATTATCTGACACTCTTTTCCTCCGGGATGGCTATTGGTCCGACATTTGTCCGAGACGTGAGGGATACCGGCAAAACCCCACGTAGACCGCCGTTTAATAGATGATGGTGAACGTTGATGTTGCAGAAGAAGTCATGTGGTGTCTGGAAGGCGTTATCCTTGTGTTCTTTGCTTGGATGGTGGAAAAAAGATCTGATTTTAGGAAACCGACCCAGAAAGGCCACCCAAAAAATTGACGCGGTGATCCAAAAGTATTTAAAATTAACATTGAAATATATAAAATGATAAGTGAGTGGATTAAGGTGCTTATATTGAGATAGGGGGGTGATTTCAATACTTTCTGCGTCACCTTTGAAGTATGCAATACCTCTCAGCGATAATGTGTCTGAGATATGATATGCGTGGACAAGTAGCTTTTAGATATCGAAATATCATTTTCAAGTATTGGTTTTTTTAAGTTTCTGAGACAAAACCATTCATAAGCGGGAGCCGCCTGAAATATTTCCATCCATTCGATTTTTTAAATAAATTACGGAGGAAGGGACCCCCCTAAATCCATCACTGACAAAGATAGACCATGTACCTTGCTCCGCCTTTTTCAATGCCGTATTTTTTATGGCATTCGGAGTGGCGAACACATCTCTGAACTGATTGTGGTTCCATGGAATGGGCCTTAGTTTGGCTGTAATTAATTAATTTTCGAGCGGTATATTTTACAAGCGGTATATAATTCTAAAATTACACAAAATTCAGTTGGCCTAATGGTGAGCGTCTTCGGCTCTAACCCGGGGTTTGAGGCTTCGTTACGGCAGTCTATTTTGTAGTTTTCATTTTGATCATGCGGCGACAAGTATTACACTAATTTTAATTTCAGCAAGCATAGGCGTGAGAAATTTTTTTTATCATCATAACGGCGATTAGGTGTTTAAGCAGAGGCTATAAGTTACGGAAACCCCGCGGAGGAAACTGAGCTTTCCCCTGGACGCTTTGTTATGGTTTATTTCCTTCCCCGCAGTTGCTTACGTTGGCTTAATAGGGAAATAGTCATGCAATCAATTTTCATTTCAAATTGTAGTCCGATACGAGGGGAGAGGCACCCACTAGCTACAGTTCCAAGCTCAAGCCGCCATAATTATTCCTGAGCGCTCTCTCCACATCTGCCTCAACACAATCAAAGAAAAGAATCGCTCATTGCAAAGTTGATCGTTCTCGCTTCAGCGCGCGTCACCCGCTGTGATCCGATTCTCGCCCGAGATCTGATACGACGTCCGCAGAATCTCATCGCAGTGATACGGCAACAGTATCCGATTCTGTTTTGGTCCGGGTATCAACTTTCTCGCAGAGTGGCGAAGTTGTTAATTAAACGGCGCCATTGGGTCGTTTAATCTATCGGTGGTTTTTATCATCCAGCTGGCAATCCATTCAGAGGAAAACTCCACGATGGTATCGACGTCGATTCACGGTGAGAAGGATTCGTTGGGAGAAATTGGAGATTCGATCCCCGTGTGACTTGTATCTTTTCAACGCGGACAGTCATGCTTCTTGAGCCGCTCTGGTTAGTCTCTCGCAGGATTTTATCGGTAATTGTAATTATTCAACCGGCTACCGACATAAACCGGGTGTTTTAAAATGAATAGCGGGGTTTTAACGCTGTAAAATGTTCATTACACTAAACTTACACAATAATCGATATATGAAGGGGTGGGAAGCTAAGGGGTATAAGTGATTTTCAGCTTAGTAACACCACTTGTCTGTTTCCACACACTTATTTAGGTCTAAATAAAAGTGTGTGGAAACAGACAAGTGGTGTTACTGCGCTGAATATCAAAGATTTCCACCGTATCACGCCGGACACTGTATCTTTTATAAGTGATTTCTTTCCTAAACAGAGTTAGACACAGAAATTTGGTGAAGAACGCAACGAGATCAACTAGATATTTATTAGTACCATTGATTTTCCACTCGATCAGTTGTTTCATGGCGCTGAAACGCGCCGGCACCATGCTGGTTAGAGGCACTGGTTAGAAAAGACATAAGTCAAATAACACTTTTGTTGTAATCAATTTTGGTACCTCAAGATTTCTGGTGTATGCACACATTCATACCCAAAACAAAAATTTTTGTAATAAAATGTTAATAATAACTTTTAAATAGAAAAAATCACGAGTTAATTTATCACTTTTAAAATGAAGTTAAAGAAAGTGCGTTGCGGCCCTGCTAATTTTGCCATGACGTCACTGCACTCGGTGGCAGCACAGAGCAGACACTCAGTCGTATCCCCAGGCCGCCAAGTTTTTGTATACTTCTTCAATCAATTTCTGTAACAAACTCTGTTGAGAAAAAAAAACTCTTGTGCATCTTGGTTTCTCATTCCCTCTTATCAAATGAAAGAGCAACTTAAACAGTTTTAATCGTCGGCAATTGTGCGCTTGTGCAGCCAATTTTTTCCGCCGCCAACCGTTTGGAAATTTGATAGCAAAGAAGGCGACTAGTGGACGGAAAGCTTTTAGTGTTTTACAGTTCGTAAATTTGTAGGGATGGCACTCAGGATGTGCAACGTGGACCGATATTTGTCCACATGCCGGCGCTATGTCAATCCGATTAGTTTTAAAATTCTATTTTAAATTTAATTTTGATTACTTTGGGTAACTCGCTGGGATGCCGACTTATAAAAAATATTGGGGGGGCCCAAACCGGGGATCTTGCCCCGGGAAATTTTATAAGTAGTGAGTTTTAAGTTTTTTAAGCATTTTAGAAAAGTCATATGATCAACATTAAAACCCTGAAAAATCGAATCTTGATTTCTGGACACTCCTGGGAAAATCGGCACTTTTTTTCCTCACACTCAAAACGAATTTTTGAGGGGGCTCGTCCCCCCTCTGGCCCAATGGAGTCGGCGCCACTGGTAATTCGTGTTTTTCTGTGTTATTTATTAATTCCTAATTTTTGTCCGCAGAGAACGCACTCATCAGCAGCCTTTGCTTTAATTTCTCTTTCACATGCACGGGAAATTTTTTCACTGGTCCATCACAATCTAGCAAATCCATTCTCTTTTTTTTCGTCCCAAGGGCACAATCATGTATAATGAAAAGGTGTTAGACTCGCACCGAATCAGTAGCATGAATTCAGGGACGAAATGCCGAATAAATAGAGCGTTTTGTGTCGTGTCACGACAATCAGGGTCGTAGTCCGCAACCTGTTAGTTGTCGAAACGTTTCTACATCAACATGGTAACCTGCGAGCCACCTCTAGGGTGTTTGGCAGGGGGTGACAAATCACCAACGTGCAGCATGCAAGAGGACCGCCACATGCACACCGCACGGTCATAGAAATATTACTCATGCTAGCAAAATATATCTACATCTGTATAATACCCCGCAATCCGCCTAAAAAGGCGTGTGGCAGGGGGTGTTAGGACACCAGCCGTTTACAACAAAAAAAATGAAGTGCTCTAAAGAGGTTGGGACTAGCGTTTATTAAAGTCCTTTATGGTTCGGGGGAAAAACGAATTCCCATATCTATCCGTTCGGCAAAACATCCCTCTTAATTAATCGCTTCTATCGGACCTGGAAATATAGTGTGGCTCTAATATTATGTTCTCTGTGTCGCTCTTAAAGATATCCATTCTCAATTGTTCAAGCAATCTAAGTCTAGCGCCTAGCCTCCGAGTCTCCAGCGGCTCCCAGCCTGATTCGGTTAACATCTAGGTAACGCTGTCGGTACGCCCGTAGAAGTTTTTTTTACGAAACGCGCAGCCTTCCTTTGTATTTTATTCAGTTCGCGGATTAAGTCTTTCTGCACGGGATCCCATACGCTCGCTGCATATTCAAGGTGCGGTCGGACGAGAGCGAAATAGCACCTTTCTTTCACTTTCTTATCCGAAAATCTTCCCACAATACGCTTGACGAACTCTAATTTCTTCAGGGCTATGCCGCAAATATTCTTTATATGTGTCCCCCGCGTGAGGTTCGAGGTTATCGTGACTCCCAGGTATTTCACTTCGTCTGTTGCCTTTATGTTAATACCATCCACTGCATAAACATGATTTGAGTTGGACGAATTCCGCAAGAAATGTACCGCCATGCATTTGCTTAGATTTAGTTCGAGTCCTATATGCTTATTCATAAAAAAACTTGCTAACGGTTGGTAATTCCTAGAGCAAATACATGCAAGGTTAGAACTATGGAAAGATAACATGCAATGAGTGATCCTAGTGAGCGACGCTATTAATCCTATCAATGGAGACAACGTTGCTATCCTTAATAGTACGAGGGAAGAATGAAATTTTAAATCTCTCTGTTTTGAAGTCTATTTCTTTGATTGCGATTCGTTACCCACCATTAGTGTATTCATAATACACAAATTATTTGGTTTTAGAAATCCCAGTTTAGACGACTGGCAATGATCAATTTTAACCTTATTTGAAAAAGGCTAGATTGGCGCCCATGCAATGCCACTCCACGTGACGTCACAGGGACCTAGATTCTATGCGAGTAGATAGGAGTTTTACATTTTCTGAGATAACTAATGCATGCATGAGGCACAGAGCTCAGGGAAACATCTCTTAATAATCACCTATTAAAATTGTCTAAGGTCGGAAAGTTTCCTTCGTTTGATAGGGTATTAACAATCCTTATTTAAGCCAAGCGCTACCTGCTAGCATGGTACTCCTCTACCTGCTGCAGGCCTGCATCGTATCGGCGCTCATATCCTCGTACCAAGGTGGCCTCACATGGCAGCAGCTGGAACCAGAATTACGTCATATGTGCTTTTCCCAGCGTTCATACTTAGCCGTCGCGTTTTCGCATGCTTGAAATTTTTCACTTTTCATTTAATCGAGAAAAATAGATATCGTTATTTAAAAATCTAAAAGCGCGAAATACGTACGCCAGGAGTAATAATCTTTCGATTTAGGCAATAAAAAATAATAGGAAACTACCCTATTCACCGCTTTACACGATAAAATTTTGACTGTGCCATCACCCTCGCGAGAGATTGTTCAAGAACCTGTCCCATCCCATATAAAATCGCCTTCAGGGATACATTGGGGAGAGTATTGGGCTATTGATGGAAGATTCAAATTTCTAATGGGTTCAAATTTCTCCCGGCAACTCTAACTTAAATGCCACAAAAAACCTAGGAAAAGGAAGCGCTTATTCTAGATGTGAGAAATTCTCATACCTGTGATCTCGTCTGGAATGAGGTCCACTCTCACATTCTATGCAAAGCCTCTGGCTGAATGACATGAAGAAATGAAGTAAATAATGTTTGGAATAACCACTCCTTTTAATGGCAAAATTCATTAGCAGTGAAGCTTTTCAACGCACAGTGTAACCATTAGGCAAAATTAATGCTTTTATAACATTAATTTTACCTTATGTTTACACTATGCCCCGTGTAAAGTGGCTTAAAGCTGCGTTTACACTAACAATGAGTAATATCCTATATAAGCAAGTTGCATATAACATGTTTCACTAAAAAGTTACGAACCCTTGTAACATGCTACACGTAACATTTTGATTATTATTATTATTATAGTATTCTACCGATTAAGGTAGGTTTCCATGGAGTACGCAAGAAGTGATCTGGGAGCCTCCCTTTCCTTCCAGCACTGCCTTCTTTAACTCACAGTAAGGCCTACTCTCTTTCAATCTATCTAAAAATCCTATTCTTCTCCTTCCCCTCCCTCGTTTCCCTAACATTCTACCCTCTAGCACTATTTTCAACATCCCCTCACCACTTAGCACTAACTCCATCCATACCTTCTGTCTCCTCCGTATCTCATCTAAAAGCTGCCTCTCCTCGCCAACCATATCCAGCACTTCGTCGTTCCTTTTCCTCTCCGTCCATTTCACCCTATTTCTTCTCCATACCCACATCTCGAATGCCTCCAATCTTCTCTCGTCTTCTTTCCTTAGTGTCCACGTTTCCGCACCGTAGAGAGCTACTCCAGATCAAACTCTTCACTAACCTTTTCTTTAAACTCTTACATAACGATCCTCTTAGAAGCTCCTTCCGGTTCATGAACGCCTCCTTCGCTAATGCAATTCTCTTCCTAATGTCCTTACTACTGTATCCGTTTTCCTCTAACGTACTGCCTAAATAGTTGAATAGAAACAAAAAATTATGTTATACAACATTATGTTATAAAACAAATTTAGGTTTCCCGCTCCGTGTGGGAAACCTAAATTTTCTTTTATAACAAAATGTATCACGTAAAATCTTTCACGGATTTGTAACGTTTTCGTGAAACATGTTATATGTAACTTTTTTATAGCCCGTTACACAGTGTAAACGCAGCTTAAAGACTGTTTTCGTGCATAAAAGTTGTTGGAATTGGGGAGTCTTGGAACCCCCCCGACAGAGTGACGCCCCCCCCCCGTCCTTGGCTTTCATTCCGTGAAATCGCTCGAGGCCGGAGAGGAAAAAGACCACGCCCACTCCAATCAGACTTACGAGGGCCCCCCTCCCAAAGGCACCCAGACCTCACACGTCGCGCGAAACAAATTCAAGAGCATTCAAATTGCTAGATACTCGTGTATTATTCGATTGGGATGTCTGGGCTGTCTCAGGAATCGCAACGGAGGTAGGTAACCCACTTTGATTTGAGGTGGTCCCACCGTATCCTGAAATTATAGTGGCACCAAGCAGTTATATTATTTGGCCGTGAAAAGGTGAAGTCAACCAATCGCTGAAGAGCTTAGGTGGCGGTGGGATAATGTTGGGGAGAGGGGTTTCGGAAGGACCTCTACGTAAAAAATAAGGCGGCATGTGTTTACATCAGGTGATTGGGTAAATATCGATAAGTGACGATAAATATCGATATCATTAAATATTGATCTGAGTGCGGGAAGATTCGTCTATTTTATAGTTTTCATAAATTCGCTTCGTTGTTTGTCATCTTGTCCAATGTTGCAACTCAATTTTAGCCAACTTTTCTAGTAGTTATCAAGCTGAAATTTTCAGGATGAATCAGAACCAGATGACAATACAGTGTTTTAACATTTTTTTTATGACTTTACATGTATCTCGATTGTTATCCAAAATTTAAAATTAAATATGGATATTAGTTCAATAAATGACCACCAAAATCCGATGGCTACGCTGCGACCATTTTAAGGAACAACAGATTTGTTTACGTCAAAGTTCACTGAAAAATTGATTGAACGAAAATTAACTTGCATTCTTTTTGGTTCGTGATGAAAATATTGCTCTTTATAATTTTTTAATATTTTATTATTTTTTGATACATTCATTAAACTGCAGAGAAAATCAACTTTACATACCTTTATGCTACCTTAGCGTACCTAAATGACTTCATTTGCATTCCGATTCACATCCACAACAAGCCCCGGCCTTATAGATTGGATATCTGGTCTCTTTTTCGATAATATAACCAAATTTTTTCACTTTGTCTATACATCTACATAATACCCTACGAGCCACCTAAACATGTTAAAGTTATAAAGCTACAAAACACACAAAATATGTTGCTAGATATACTAAGAAAAAAGAGAAACATGCATTATGGAATATATAAGTTAGTAGGCTACACTGCAAGTCAACTAATCTGTTAGCAAGTTCTAAGACTGCCGTAATAGCCCCTTTCTCTATAATGGTTGCTCTTTTATTAAAATTTATATCCATAGGTTCATGCCTCGCACACGGATTTTCTTCTTTTTTTGTTGTAAGCATAAATGTACCTCCTTCAGATAGAATCGATACTATCATAAGTACTCTCACGGATTTATATTATATCCTCAATGTTTTTTATCGGCATTGTGCCATTTGGAACGTGCAAATTCCATAATTTTGATCCCAGTAGGCGTCATTGTGACAAAACACTTAAATAGTACGTAAAGTCACGGAAATAATGCTTCATAGTGGCGATATAGGTTGATATAAAACTTGAGCTACGTAGCCAATGGATTCATCATCATCTGGAAAATTTCAGTGAATTTAGAACTATAAGTAAATTTCATTCTATAAAGGGTGAGTTACAATGCTTCCCACTACTTTTAATAATTGTAGTTAATTATTTTAACTTTCTTATCCGGGTGACGATAACAGCGAATATCGGTAAAACCGGCTGGCAAATGTAAAATCTATATGTATACATTAAAGACGATGTCTGTTTGTCTGTTCGCAAAGCATTTCCATACGGCTGCACGGATTACAAGCAAAGTTACTACGTAGGTGCATCTCATGCTCCCAAAGCCCATAGTGCTACTTTTGGTTGCGCCCGACGTGGCCTTTGCGTCGTTTTTTCATTACCGTTTGTTAAGTCACGCTATACAACTCCTGCGGTTGGAAATCCTGACAGATAGGCACACCTCTTGACACGCTCAAAGCGGGAACATTAAAATTCTCTATGATCATGAATTCCAAGTTTCCCACTTCTATGGGTTATATCAGTCCGAGCAACGCCGGATGGCCTGCAAGTAACATAATAAAGCCGGAACATTGGAGAAATACGTCGCAAGATATGCTCTGCTTCACTAAATTACTTAGAGCTCAAAAAAGCTATAATGAGCAATAACATAGCAGGTTTTTTGCATCCTTCTTGTTGACTTGCGGTTGAACGTAAACATTCCGACGAACGTCATCCGTAATCGTATATCGTGCGTCATTTGTTTTCAATACAGGGTAGAAACGGCTTTCTTTATCATTACACAGCTTACAATCAAAACATTAAAAAAGTTATCATTTCATTAGAAAACAGGTTTTCTAAAAATAGCATAAACCATTTGACGTAGGATTAATTGCCATGGTGACGTGTTTAAAGGACCATTAAGGCCTGATCTTTCCTTGCAGCGTTGGAGTTCCTGCAGTTTGTTTGGGATGAGTTGTGTTTGCTTTTTGGCACACATTTTCGCCTTTAATGATTTAGTAAACGCATCACTTTCAATCTCCCGTTTTTTCGGTGGCTAATTCCTCGTTTTACTCCATCATCTTGAAACTATCACTGAATATAAAATAGGTCCTTGTGTGTATCTCAGAATTTGATACATTTTCCTCTCAGTATTTCTCAACATTGACGTACCCAGCGAGGGGCAGGAGGGGGCATCGACCCCCAGAAGGAAAAACCACAAATGTATTTATGGAAAATGAAATTTTTTCAAGCAAATAATTTTAAAAACTAATAAAGAACTGTACAGTTTCCTTAAAATGTTGGTTTCATTCACCTTTTCCATGCTTAAATCTTACCTACGACTTGAACAACCATGGCTTGCACCCCCCCCCCCCCTTGGTTTTGAACCTGGGCACGCCCTTGTTCTCAAATATATTTGTTTACATTTACGAAAGTGGAAACTATTAACTTGGATCTATGCTAGGTACCCTTAATTATCTAGATGATTACTTACGTTTTCAGGGATTCGTGAAAAAAAGAAAAAATAGGTCTGAATGGAAGGGTGTGAGACGCTTTCCTGACCCTATTAGGGGCATTTGGTCGCATAAGCTGGCAATCTGGTTATTTGACATTACGAACGACGCTTGTGAATCATAGCGGTTTCCATTTTTTTCAATTTTATGATTTGCCGATATAAAATCCCGAAAAAGTACTTGGTGTACATTTCGAGGTAAAGTAACTGCGTATTATTAATTATGAAAGAAGAATTATGAAGAGTGAAAATGCTACATAAACCTATCAAATTATGATCTCCATATCTATTATTTTTCTTAATTATGGCGTTGTAGTAATATATTTCAACTGTTTTCCCCCTTTTTAAAACGCAGGTAATTTCTCAAAATATTTATGATTGGATTGCTATCTTTCCGGGTTGGAAATCAGTCTACCTCTCATTAACGCCACATTAAAAACGTAATTTATGCTTAGAATCGCTGTCATCGTTCCAATAAACTTTTTCGCTCTTCGAAATTTGAAGGTTTTAATATTTATACCATTTCCTCTTATGTGATTGTCACTGGCAAAAGCATCCGATTTCCTCAAATTACTTCGATAGAGCACTGCTTATCAATACTTCCCATTGACATATTGGTATGGTGTTATGACTTGAAGAGAGATGGAAAGAATGATGTGGCTACAAAACTACATCGTAGTCATTTCTGACGATATTTTTTGCCAAGAAATCAGAAATTTAAGACTAATAATCTCACTTTTAAGAAAACGTCGATTGTAATTGTAGCCTTGTTAACTATGATGTTTGGGAAGGTTAGCTTCATAATAGAGGTTGCTATGACTATTATAAACATTGAGTTTTGAGTCACCGAACTGGTTTGTAATGACGCTCTTTTTTACTGATTCTCAAGGCTTCGGTTTCGATAATTTGTTTTAAATTACGTAGTGTTTTACCGGATGGCAGCAGTTATCGAGGAAGTGCGTCAGCAGTGTGCGTCACAGGCCAGAAAAAGATAAGTTGAATTCAGAGGGAGAAAATAAAGTCACTATTGGGCGAAATAAGACTCGATTAGGTTATTTTGGAGGTAGTTATCGCTCACTGTGTGTACGCGTTACATTGTAAGTTAAAATTGTTACAAATATCTTTATTTTATTCTGGTTTTCTCCTTCTGTGAAGTATGTGACATTGGAAATTGTTGTGCTCATCAGTCAAGCACCAGCCTAGCCGCATAAGCGATTGTTTTGCGTCTTTATAAAAGAGTTACTTAGCGATTTCATCTTACTACCAACCACTTTCTGTGGTAGCAGGTACATCGCATATTTTAGTATCGTTCCCAATTCTACGAGATATTTCTCATTTTAATATCACCTGTCCGGATACCTTCTTAAACGAGGATGAAAGCTTTGGCAACTGAACGGAAATTAGTTTAATATGAATGGATTGTGAAATAATTGGAATTTTAATTTGAGTATAACGGGACTAGCCACGGTGATAACTTTACGGAGTCACCCACAATGCACAAATTGTGCGAAAAATCCTCAGAGAAAAATAATTTCCACAGGGGATAATGATCGGTAGCTTAACTGGCTAAAGTACTCGCCCGGAAATCGAGGGATCCAAGATCGAATCCCGGTCAAGGCGAATGATTTATTTCTCTGTGGACTTTTTGCACAATGAATTGGAGCATTAAACAATCAGTTACCGAACGGAAATTTCAAGAACTCAAAAGAATAGAACCGATCGATGTATTTTCACATTACTGAAAAACACATCATTCAAGCAGCTTATGTTTTCTAATTGTCCAATAAAGTCATTGAGCACTTTATAAATTTTGCACTTGAAGATTCCCCTGATGAGAAAATATGAATGCACGAGACAGGAGAAAAGAGCAAAAGGCTGAAGAGCTGGTATGGTATTTGAGGAGGCAACCGACAGCTGAGGTCATTTGCGCCACGAGGGAAGGGTAGGTAAGGAAGAGTGGAGGGAAATTCAGCGTCGGCATTAGCCTGCTCTTAACAAAAGGCGCCAAGGATCACGGCTTAACCTCCCATCCGACGGACGAAGTGTTGCACTTGAAATGTCCTCCACACAACATTCAAGCAGGGATCGGGCAGTCTCTGAAAATTCTCTGCCATCGCCGGGATTTGAACCCGAGTCCACCGGATGGGAAGCCAATACTCTAGCCACACCACCAATCCGACCCCCAATTGAAGTGCTACTGCAGGGTAGGCACTTATAAAAAACCTTTTCCCCCTCCCCTCCTGCGACAATTCCTGAAACAAACACCTCTACCTATTCCAAAACGCAAAAGGCAAGCGTAAAACGTCCGAACGTGCTCACCTTCCTAATTATATTCCTTCCACACAACTATCCTATCTGCCGCTCTGTGACTTACTCACGATTGATATTTTATTATTTTTTATTTAACTCAATTACCCCCCAAAACAGTGTAATGTGACCTATATATAGGGAGTTTCAACAATCAATAAACAGACAAGCACACACATCTATGTTCTGGAGGGGGCAACCTATCCAGGCGGTACTCGAACCCGCGATCGTCAGTATGGTAAGCGAAAGTATTGTAACGGCAGTGATAGAACTCATAAATAGATTGCATGACTTTTAGTGTAGCCTACTAACCTATGTAAAACTTAATGCATGTTTCTTAGTTTTATTATTATTTCTAACAGCATAGGGTAGTATAATTTGTTTGTATACGTGACGCTTTTTGGACCGTGTGGTGTGCATGTCCTTGTCCAATTGCATGCTGTATGCTGGTGATTGATCACCCCCTGCCAATCACGCTAGAGGTGGCTCGCAGGGTATTATGTAGATGTAGATAGGAGAGTTCGGCGTGGCTTGGACCTCAGAATCATAGAAAAGCGAATTTCTTTTTAGCAAATAAAAACTCATTCGTCGTCCGATTTATAACGCCGATTCATCATATGATGGAATTCGCTTTACGATCGGTTCTTCGGTGTGTAATTAATATCGTAAGTCGAGGGTCTACTGCACAGTATTACACTCAGCTTGATCCTCCATGACTGCAGCACATTACCTACCTTACCTCCACACCCTGTAGATACTCCCCCACGCACCCTCGGACCGGAAACCAGAATTTATAGCCGTCTCGGTCGCAGTTTGGGGGCGCGGGTGGGCAACCTTGCCAAATTGGGATCTCCTACGCCCGACGCAAGAGCGGGCGGACTCCCCCGCACCACCCAATCAACCATCACCCCCCCACGATTTTTATGGCTTAGTTTGGGTTAAGTACTATGGAAATAAATTGTTCTTGTAGAGGCGTTGTCATGAGGATGCAACACTCTCGCTTAATGTTTTTTGTGATTACTGTTTAAGATTAGCTCCAAAAACTTTAAATTTCTGAGATATTTCTGGGTAGGTACACAGTTTACCCTTTTCAGAATTTACTTTTACGTACTTTAAAAACATTAAACAAACTTTTAATTTTTCCTGGCATATTGTTTAAAACTGAATCAAAAAACTGAAATGTCTGGATGTAGGTATAGAGTTCACCCTTTTCAATATTTACCTGTTCAGTCAGCCAACTTTTGTAATATCGATGTATTTTGATTAAAACATTCTTCATATAAATTTATTTAGCATATATGCATGTATTGGCATATCTGAAAGAATTGGGCTCTATTAGCCTCTTTAATCAAGTATGAACCTCCACAACAAATTATGATAATTGTATTTTACATAAGATACTTAATATTTTATTTATAATACGTGTCAACATTTTTGTGAAGGTACTGCGGAGAAAATTCAAGAAAGCGGAATTTTACATAAGTACACGCGAATTTATATTGTTTTTCTTGAAACATATCGATTGTATGTTTAAGGAAATGCTTTCCAAGATAAGTTATGATAAGAGCTTATAAATATCGGACATTTTCCATGCGACCTTTAAGCATAGCTATTCCTTGTGTTTAAAAAGTATATGTTTCATTTCACTATAGCGAAAACAAATATTTTTCTTTATTATTAAATTGATATACATATTTACAAAATATCTATTTTATGGAAAAAAATCTATCCTTTCTGATAAAATTTAAATGCATTATTTTTTCTCTTGTCTCTTTTGTTAAACTAATTTTGTTCAAGAATGTTTGTCTCTTGTTTTTTTATATATTTAAACTGACCACTTAATTTTTTAATGGCCAAATCTCAGGTTTACTTATATAAATAAAAAATTACTTCGTACAAAATTCCGGGACGGCCTCATCCGATGCTTACACTCTCATATAACCTGACAACCAATGTTTAGCATAGCCGAATAGGGAAGAAACGATACTGTCCCCATTTCCAATCACTATTAAAAACAAATACGGCATGTGAAATACATGAAGAAGTTGTAAAAGGCAAGTATGAAGAGGCTGTTAAAAGATGTGAAACTCGCTTTCGACAGAGAGGAAACCCATCGGTAGTATATTTCCTTCTCCTCGATCCCGAGGTGGGTGGAAGGTGTTGGTCATTTTTAAGCTGGAACCCTTGTAAATCTTTAGGGCGTAGTAGATTAAAGCACAGTTTGAATCCACCCAACGCCTTGCCCTTGGTCAACTTGAGCAATTCGGGGGAGTAGGCGTCTGGCTTTCGCGGGCTCTGTGGCCGTTAACACCTTTAGGATAAGCATGTAGACACTAGGCGTTAGGTTGGAGAGCTTATGAAGGGCGAAGGATTAACAAGTTCCTTGACCAATAGGGGAGAAAGTCTCGAACATGTTGAAAAACTGGGGGAGGGTGTTCGGAGAGTGTCAGTGACTTGCAATTAATGGGAATAACAAATGTAAAATTACTGCTTAGTCTACCGGTGCTCCGTTCCAAGACCTACATCAAAACTCTGAAAATAATTAACGGAAAATAATGACTGAATAAAAATTGCATAAATAACTTGCGAGAAATCCTAAAATTATATTCTTTAGTGATGGCGTGAATTTTTTTGTACTCTCGTTGGACAAATATTAATACTTGCAGTTGACTGTTTAATATTTTATAAATTGTTTTATGAATAGACCCTGAAGAAATCGAAGTATTAAGGATTCACCAGCTTTAAATCAGTGGTTGAAAGTTTTTTTTATAGAAAAGTGAGGCGAAGAATTGATTCTGCTCTCTAGATCTAAAAGAAAAATAAATAGGCTTTGCGCACTCTTCCGCACACTTAAAGGGGAAAAGGCATGGGGGAACTACGGAAAAAGATTGAATACCCCAGCTATATTGGTAGGAATGATCACGAATACAAGATGAAATGCCGGCCACAAAGGACTAACGTAAAGAAATTCTCGTACCTCAACAGGACGATTACGGAATGGAACAGACTCCCTGCAGAACTGTTTAAGCCCTACCCTAACGACGTAAGGATTTTCAAGAAGAGGTGTAAAGGATTTTATATTGGAAAATTATTATCATTGAATTTTAAATGTTCACCATCTAGTTTCATTATGGCGATGTATTTTTCGTTTACATTGTTTTTGTTTTTTTTATTTTGTATAAACTGTTACCACCTGGCAAATAGCCAACTTGTAACTTGTAAAATATAATAATAATAATAATCACATCAATTCAATATTTTTGTGGCGAATTTTCTTAAGAAAGCATACCATTCATTAATCGCATAATATATGCGGCCTGATGAGGAAGGCGTTTCCTGGCTCCCTTGGAGTAGGTAGGACTCCTCCCGTTACCTGCGACTCTGCGAGTAGGGGTCCTCCGCGCGCTGAAGATATTCTCTCGGTCGCAGGCAACGCCCTTGACCCCCACTTGGCACGGCGACTCGCCCTCCGCCCCCGATAGTCCCTTGCCAAATGTGTGGAGGCTAGGTGGACCGCCCGCCGCCGCCGTCCCCCGCGTCCCACGAAAGACGTCTGCCGGGCTTGACGGTCGGCGCGACTCCGCGCGACCCGCCGGCGCCCCCCCGACCACGCTTCCCGGCTGCCTGACGGGTGGGACCTCGGCTGACTCACCCGCACGCGTCCGAATCGCCACCTCCCACACTCGCCAACTTCTGGGCGCGTGTCCTTCCACGCTCGCTGCTCGTTTCAGCAAGTTCGTTTCCCATCTCCTCATCGTCGGTGGCATAGTTCGGGAGAGTGGAGGCATTTGGGTTTTTAGCACTAGAAAGCGTCGGAGCGGTCATTTTGACCGTTTTCAAATTTCAAACTTCTCTTCCCTCAATATGTTTAAAAAAATTTGTTATTTCATGACTTGAGATGAATTTTTGTCCTCCTAGCACCCACAACAATTTTTTTTATTATCGGCTAATTGAATTATGAAATAATTTCTGATGTATCTAAATTCGCCACAGCGGTCATTTTGACCGTTTTCAAATTTCAAATTTCTCTTCCTTCAACATGTTTTTAAAAAATTGATATTTCGTGGTTTGTACTGAATTTTTGTCCTCACCACCCACACCAAAATTATTTTTATTATTGGCTCTATGAATCATGAAATAATTTCTGATGTATCTAGAAGCGCCAGAGCGGTTATTTTGACCGGTATTTATCTACATCTACGTATTTCCCTGCGAGCTACCTATAGGGTTCTTGGCAGTGGGTGAACAATTACCAGCATGCAGCATGGAATATTATTAATTAGTTTTATTAATGTTCCACTTATTATTTGTGTTCTTTAAAATCATATTTTTTCTACCATTTCGGATAGCAGTCACGTTAGCATATTGAAATCACAACTGATTTTTGCATGCTTACAATTTCTTGCTATGACGTTAGAGCGAAGGATTATTGCATAGACAGCCTAAAAGTTCACCTGCTTTAGTTTATGTTCAAGTAGAAAAACTAAATTGTTCAAAAAATAAATTTATTTTTGAAAATATTGTAAATATGAGATTGAAAAAATATAATGATAGTACTACAAAATAAAATATACGAAAGAAATTATTTCACACACCACCACAACGAGAAAAAACACCTACCAGTCAAAATGACGGCTACCAACGATTTTAGCTATGGGAAAAATACGGCACTTCTATGTAACTTTAAAGCCCGCGAGGAATAGTATTCTTTCGAAATAGGACGCATTGAGTGGGTGTTCAACCGGTAGAAATGCCGAGGCTATGAAATGATAAAGAAAAATTATGTTGTGATGCAAGAAAAGGTGATTTTTTACGCATTTCTGTCATCTGCTCACGAACCCCTCTTCACCCTCCTCTTTCGTAGTCGGAATGGGTGTTATCTCTGCCTCTACAGTATGATCAAGAGTGGTAGCCTAGCTGGTCTACATCTACACAATACCCTGCGAGGGTATTGACTCTACCTCTCCTATACCCCCTGCCACCCCCTGCCAAATACCTCTAGGGTGTTTGGCAGGGGGTGACAAATCACCAACATGCAGCATGCAAGAGGACCGCCATATGCACACCGCACGGTCATAGAAATATTACGCGCACTAGCAAAGTATACATGCTTGTACATAAAAAAATTGGTAATGGTTAGTAATTCCCAGAGAAAATACATGCAAGGTTAGAACTATGAAAAAAACATGCAATGAGTGATCCTAGCGAGCGACGCCATTAATCCTATCAATTGAGACAACATTGCTATCCTTAATAGTATCTACGAGGAAAGAATGAAATTTTAAATTTCTCTGTTTTGCAGTCTATTTATTTTATTTTCTTCTCATGGTCGCGTCTTATAGCACGATGGTAAACGAAGGATATGATTCGCATCGTCTGAGAAAATATCTCATTCGAATTTCCTAAGTAAATTAAGCCTATAATTCGATCTAAGCTCCTGTGAAGATACTGGTAAAGGCTGGATGGAAAGGTGATGGATGGAAAAAGAGTGCGAGATATAAAACAGTCTTTATTTGAGCTAACGATATGGCATCCAGATTTAATGATAGTGCAGCTATCTACATCTACGAGGTACCGAGCAAGCCACCACCAAGGTGTGTGACAGGGGGTGATTCCACACCAGGCATGCGGCACTAATCCTAGCCTTAATCAGACACGCGCTTGCTTGCCGGACAGACAGGCCAAACACCCACGACTATGCGTTTGGCAACTGGAAATATTCAGCAATTCTATGGCCTTGGTAATATTTCATAATAACGTAGCCGTTCAGTTTCTCTCTCAAGGTTCTAAACCTTCAACAGGCTGAACCGTCATTGTCCTTAAAAGAAACTCTTTGAACGAGGCAGAATTTCTTTGAAATTCCAATCCGTAGCTGAAGATTATTCCTTCCTGTAAGGTTCTGAGTAACTTTGGTTGAGGATAGCTATTATGGCAAGTCCGGGGAATCCCCAAAAGTCACGGAAAAAGAGTACTTAGGGAAAGGACAATGGGCTACGGTTAGGCATGCTATCCCCTCATTCTTTTGAATGGCTTGCAAGGTGAAAGGAAGATTCGAAGGGAAATATGTGGCAGTCTCCAAAAGAGAAGGTGGAGCCTCGAGGTATTTAGACGCACGGCACAAGATAACTAATCTCAGAATTGAAGGGAAAACCCAAATTAGGGATAGATAACATTTTGATGCTTGAGCTCCAACATTAATCCACTAAAATATGACATCCACACCAGCAACTGACTGGGATATTAGCATCGACTCTTTTTATCAGTGGCGCAGCGAGGGAGGGGTTTTGGGGGATAAAACCCCCTCCACAACTCAGAGAATTTTAAAAATATAATCCATTTTACTTAATTGGATAAATATTACTCATATAAGTGTAAGGATTAATAAAACATCTCACAGAAAGCCGTAAAACTCACCATTGAGCCATTTATCTTAAAAAAATTTCTGGGTGAGAGCACTCAAAACCTCCCGTATTCCATACCCCTAGTATTAGTTGCGTCTAACCCCCCCTCCCCTAGCCTTAATACCTTGCTGCACGCCTGCCTTTTGTAGCCCAGTCACTGAAGCTTTTCTCCGCCAAATTCTTTGAGAGTGAGCCGATCAACATCGAATTTTTGCATGGTTAGAAAATGTGCCTTCTTTAGGAAAAACTACAATTGACGCTTCCAACTCTTATCGGGGTTAAACATTTTCTTTTCTTAAAATTAACCCCGGATACCGATGAAGGACCACATTGTAAGCAAAAAAATACAAAATAATGCTTCTATGATTAATCATTACTTTTCGTGTTATTCATGGTTGAAAACTTAATTTTTGTTATCGGTAGTTGTTTGAGATAGGCTTTGGTCCTTCCCCTTGGGGTATCCAATTTACTTAAGATAAAATGGTAATTTTGTTCAGCTATGGAATATACAGATGCAGGCTGGGAGTGCCCCTAAAACCCAAATTACTTTTAAAAAAGTACATAAACCTGTATATTAAAAGCTTAATGTTTTGGAGAATTGATAATGAGACAACTTTAAAAATGTTGCTTCAAGCCTATTAATTCTCAAAAGGAGGTTATTTTCTATGATCTTTGCCGAATAGTCCTGAAGAAGTTAGGATTCGTCAAGCGTTTTGTGGGAAGATTTTCTGATGAGAAAGTAAAGGAAAGATGCTATTTTGCACTAGTCCTACCACACATTGAATACGCAGTGATCATATGGGGTCCGCTACAGAAATACTTAATCCGTGGACTGAATAAAATATGAAGGAAAAGGTGAAAGCTGCGGGAATCGTCAAAAACTGCTACGGGCGAACAGACAGCGTTGCCCAGATTGAATTAGGTTGGTAACCACTGGAGACTCGGTGGCTGCGCGCTAGGCTTAGATTGCTTGAACAATTGAGAATTAATATCTTTAAGAGCGACGCGGAGAACATAATATTAGAGCCCCACTATATTTCCAGGTCCTACAGAAGCGATAAATTAAGAGAGATGTTTTACCGAACGGATAGATATGGAAATTCGTTTTTCCCCCGAACGATAAAGGACTTTAATACATGCTAGGCGCAATTTTGTTTGAGAATTTGGTTTTAATTGTGTTTGCTTTTGATGGCTGGTGTCCTAACACCCTCTGCCATACGCCTTTTAAGGCTTCTTGGGGGATAGTGTGTAGATAGATAGATCTCCACCTAGCATCCCCCTTTTCCCTACCATGTATCCGCCACTATTAAGAAGGTAGAAATTTTTCGAATCGCGGGAATTAAAAGAGCTACAGGAGGAGAAATGAACAAGTGAAAGGTAGGCATAAAAAAAGCGCGTTGTTGTACGGTTTCGGAATTCTATAAAAAAGTGCTCGCAAGGAGAGTTAAAGAATGTTTGTTTGCCGCGCTAATAATTCTTCCTCACCTTCATTTGGAGGAGTGGACGTCCTCGGAGGGAGGCGTTTATATCGCCCGTTCGGTTCTTTCCACGCGCGCACATGCTCTCCTCCTCGTGATTAATCTCGGCTGGTCGTCCCTTAGCAGCGGCGGTGGCGGCAGGTGCACGGCCTCGCGGGACTTGTCGCACTTAGCCCGCGGACGTGATAGCGGGCAGTGTCCCTTTCCTGCTCGCCTGAGACGGGAAGCACGTCCCAGCCGCGTGCGATAGCCGTCCACTTGATAATTTTCGAGGACAATGGAGAGAAAAAGAGACGGCTGAGAACAACATTTCCTGAGATAGGTTTATGCGTTTGGAAGGGAATGAGAAAAGGAGAAGTTTCTTGCCTGTTTCGACAATAGTAGCAAAATTTTTGTCAATCTACCCGTTTAAAAGCATTACATAATTGATTTGCTTAATTCACATTTTACAGGACTGTACCACTGTCAGGGATGAAAATTATGAGCGTAAAATGCATCATTTGTGCATCGCCATCACCATCATCAGTCCTCGACAATCCTGAGATTGGTAAAGAGTTCTCGAGATCGCCACCGGGTCAGGAACTCCATATCTGCCAACGTTTCGATGTCCGACTCGGTCATCGTCCTCAGGGCTGTGAATGTCGAGTGATTCAATTCAATTCAAAATTTGTTTATTCCACGAGCAAAAGGTTACAAAATTAACAACGATAACAACATAACAACTACTCGTGGAGCTGGTGTAGGCTTGCGCCTCTTCAGCATTACTGGGGATATTCACTGGTACGGGAGTGGTGTCGGCCCGGCATTCGCCCTAAGGAGGTGGGAAACCCGTAAAACCACCATCAGGCCACCACGGTTCGCAATAAAATATATATAATAAAATCAACAAAATAGTCACCCACGTGCCAAAATAGATTACGGTGGTAACTTAACAATAAATATACTCTGAAAAATAAATAAGGGACAACACACAATAAATAAATAAAATAAATAAATAGACATATATCACTGGAGTGGGTCTGATACCCGACACTGGAGTTCACTGGCATTTTAACTGGAGTTTGTTATGTCTGTAATGTCTTGTCTTTGCTCTATCTGCCAATAGTAGGAGGTGCACTTTGGGGACACACTGGGGGGTCACTTTCACTGTCGTTGATTGACGATGTCCTCTTCCTTTTTCGTGTCCTCTTCTTCCGCACGAGTGGGAGTCCTGGGATGATGGTTAGTGTCTCTGGAGCTGGTATGGCTGGTCGATTCGTTGGAGTGTGCGGTATTATGACGTCCCGGTGGTAGAGGTGCATGTGATCGTTGATGAACCGGGGGGCAGAGTAGAGCTTCTTCCTCTTTCTTTTAATGATGGCCCCCTTAGATGGAAGCATGATGTCCTCGAAGAGCTTGGGGTTGTGTATGGAGATCCGTTTGGCCGCGTTGGTCCTTAGTCTGCATAATCTGTGGAGGAGAGGTTCAGTATTAGTTGTTTCGTATACTCTTCGAGCCTTCGTTCGAGGGTGCAACAGGAAAATCTGACGTAAAACCCGTCTTTCAAGTGCGGCGTATTGTCTTAGGGCATTTCCGGTCGGGAGGACAGCCAGTGCAGCGTACTCCATGACAGGTCTAATGAAGGCCTTGTATAGGAGCAGGCCGCACTGTTCTGAGACCCCGCGCCCTCTTGCTCTTACTGCGCGGATTAAATTACTTCGTCTGTTGCACCTCGACCATATGATGTGGACATGCTTCCTGAAATTGAGGTTGTGGTCAATTAGGGTCCCCAGGTAAGTTGCGGTGTCTGAACGGTGGATTTCTTGGCCCCATAGGGTGACGCTGAGGTTGTCAAAGTGCTTCTTTGCTGCGGGTTTGATGATAATCAGCTGCGTCTTCTTTGGGTTGGGCCGGATTCTCCAGTCCTTGAACCACCTATCTAGCCGGAAGAGCATGGTTTGGACTTTCTTCACTGCCTTGTCGGCCTGCGGGGATGTACTCCATAGGGCAGTGTCGTCAGCGTACTGTATTACTTCCACTTTTTGGCTCCTGATGCGGCGGTTGTTAGTGGGGATGTCGTGGAAGTACAGCGAGAAGAGCAGGGGGGACAGCACAGTGCCCTGTGGGACACCTGCTCGTAGTGGGAATGCGGAAGAGAGCTGCGATGCAACTCTCACCTTCGCGTTTCTGTTTCTCAGGAAACAGTTGATGAGCCTCAGGATGTCCGGCTCCATCCCGGGCAGCTTCTCAAGCTTGTACATGAGGCCGTCGTGCCACACGCTGTCGAATGCCCTCTCTATGTCCAGGAACAGTGCTGCCGTGTATTGATTCCTGTTGCTGGCTTCTGCGGCGGTGCTGGTCAGGAGTGTCAAAGGGTCCGTGGTGCATCTGTGGGGACGGAACCCATACTGGAGCTGTGGTAGTCCTCCGTTACTCTCCAGGAGATCCGTCAGTCTCCGGACGATGATCCTCTCGAACCATTTTCCCACGGTGCTGGTCAGACTGATGGGCCTGTAGTTTTCTGCCTTGGCTTTGTCCTTTGTCCTTTCATGTCGAGTGAGAATTTGACTTGCTTACATACAGTCACTCTGGTGGTCAGGTGACTGCTGACGACAGCCAATCAGCAGTCACCTGACCACCAGAGTGACTGTATATAAGCAAGTCAAATTCTCACTCGACATTCACAGCCCTGAGGACGATGACCGAGTCGGACATCGAAACGTTGGCAGATATGGAGTTCCTGACCCGGTGGCGATCCCGAGAACTCTTTACCAAGTCCATTTGCCGGGAAAGCACGAAATCTTTCTTCAATCCTGAGATTGGTTTGACGCAGCTCTCCATTTCTCTCTCCTATCCGCTAAACGTTTTTTAGCTTTAAACGGCTGGTGTCTTAACACCCCCTGCCACATGCCTTTTAGGCGGCGGGGTGTTATGTAGATGTAGATGTAACCTTTTCATTGCGACTTATTTCTTCTCTTTTACACCTGTCCTATGTAACTCATTCGGAGCCGTCCCTTGCCCTTTTTCCCTTCCACCAGTCCTTCAACGATAGCCTTTATCAAGCCATCGTGCCTCAAGATGTGGCCAACTAAGTTGTCCCTTGTCTTCTGCTTAAGGTTTTTAGGAGGCTTCTCTTTTCTCCCACTCTCCTCAGTTCTTCCTCATTACTTACATGGTCAATCCATTTTATCTTCATCATTCTTCGGTAGCACCATATTTCGAATTCTTCCACCCGACTTCTCTGCTGCTGCCAACGTCCAAGCCTCGCTTCCATAGAGAAACATACTCCATACTTAGCATCTGATGCTTTGTTTGCTTCTATGCTTGTATTGTCAGCTGTAAGAAGATTCTTCTCTTTGTAGAAAGCCATCTTTGCCTGCTCTATTTTACTGACTATTTCATTGATTGATTATTTACAGTGTCAAGCGTGCCATTCGCATTTCACAGGACTGCGCCACTGTCAAGTATGAAAATTATGAGCGTAAAATGAATCCTTTATACACCGTCATAATCATAATCAGTGGTCAACAATCCGTAGATTTGTTTGACGTCGCTTACCCCTGGATTCTCCAATCGGCTAATCTTTTCACACCTACGTATTTCTTCTCTTTCACTTCTCTCTTTACTTGTTCCATATATTGGTTCGAGGTCTTCCTTGTCCGTTCTTGCCATACACTTGTCCCTCGAAGATTGTCTTCATCAGGCCATCATGTCTCAAAATATGGCCTAAAAGGTCATTCCGTCTTCTTTCCAATGTTCACCTGACGCTTCTCTTCTCTCCTACTCTTCTAAGAACTTTCTCATTACTTACTCGGTCGATCCATTTGATCCTTATCATTCTTTTGTACCACCACATTTCGAAGGTATCCACTCTTGTTTTCTTCGCAGCTGTCATTGTCCATGCCTCATTTCCGTAGAGAAGTATGCTCCAAATATAAGTTCTGATGCTTTATTAAATCATTAATAAAATGAGACATTGCAGTATTTCCACTTATAGTTCTATTCTATAAGTGGAAATATTGCAATGTCTCATTTTAATAATATTATGAACTTCCACCACATCGTGCCTAACATCATACAAGATAATTTATTAAATCATGGATTATATACATGTTTAAGCGTGTCATTCGAATTTTAGAGGACTACACCACGGTTAAGAATGGAAAAGATGAACGTTAAATGAATCATTCACCGCTGAAATAATATGATAATCTTGGAGTTCCGTGTAATCTTCTAAATAATCCCTAAACCTTGAATATTCACCAAAAAGGCTCTTGCTCTAGAAACGAACACAAGTATTTGAAGCCGCGTAGACATTTAGAAATCAAAAGTTAACGTTCAGTGTAATTCCTTGTTTCTTAAAATGCATATTTGCTACGATTTTTTGGTACTACATGTATTTAGATTCTAATTTATTAGATTTCTTTTCTATGCATACAATAAATTTACTAACAGGCTGAGAATAACACTTCCCCGAGGTAGATTAATGATTTTTGGAAGGAAATGACAAAAGCGGTAGTCCCTTGTCTATTTTGGCAGTAGTAGCATAGGAAAATGGATGCGCAGACAACTAAGGTTATTAAGATCGCACCCATCACATTGTCTGTTCCTAACGAAAAATTATTATTAACAAAATAATAATAAAAACAATGTAATAATATATATCATTTGTAATATGTACCTAAAAATTTAGTGAGAGAGCATTGTAAATAGTTGAACTTGTATTTTATTCTTAAGGTCAATGAGTTAAAAGTCAGCATAACAAGGCTTTGGAGACCGTCGCTTAAGAGCCCCTTCCTCATCTCCTATGTATAGGATGTACGTTATCCAGCACGTTGGTATTTTCCTTATTAGAGAAAAGGTTGCGTGCACTTTATCTCGCCATATTCCAATATGATGATTCTTTTTCTTTTACGTCCCGATTTTATTTCACTCATTCGTAATTTCCGTGAGAATCTAAGCAAATTAGAAAAGGTAAATTTTCATTCGTAATCAAATAGGTAGCTATTGATATCCCGCAATTGTTTTCGCGGGGTTGCATTTGTAGCGAAACAAGGCATGCCATGTCGTAGGCTTTCATGGTACCTGAATGAAGGAATAACCATCTTCCATGCTCCCACCGATTACCTTATGATATGATAGCTACAGTTTCATTAGCTATCCTCCGAACGTTTGAAGGTCCTACGGAGATGATCGGAGGATACCGTGAGAAAATGTTTTAACTAGCAGTTACGTGTTAGAAATCCGGAAGATCTCTGCATTTCTTCAGGGTTTCCTTCCGCGTCAGCTTGAATGTGGACAACAGTTTAGCTGGCTATCCTATCAGCGTCTTCAGGTCAATACTGTTGTCCACAAACAAGCTGACGCGGAAGGAAACCCTGAAGAAGCTTGTTTGTGGACAACAGTTTAGCTGGCTATCCTATCAGCGTCTTCAGATCGAAACTGTTGTCTACAAACAAGCTGACGCGGAAGGAAACCCTGAAGAAATGCAGAGATGAAACCATCGCCGCGGAAACCTACGTTCTACAATCCGGAAGATGTTCAACTCTCCTCATCATGGTAATGTGAATTCTCCCCTTCACTACTTTTTGCGCCCTAAGTACAGGCTGAAAATACTGGATCTGAAGGACCCAGCCTGGCTTGAAGACGCCTGCTATATACAATAGTAAGAGAAACTTCGCCATCACCGTGACCAGAACGCAGACAAAACCCGTAGACCAAATAAATAGCTTTAAGTGTTGACATTTGGAGGAAGCAACTGACACCTATGATCATTTTTTTCATTGCGGAAGATTAAGGAAGAGTGGAGAGAAACTCGATATCGCCGTTAATTCGCTCTAAATGAAAGTCATGGACGGTTTAACGTCCCATCTACATAATACTCTGCGAGCCACCTCTTTTCTGGGATCTTTCGTGGAGTAAACACATTCGAAAAGTATGCGGGAAACCTTGCCGTGAACTGGGATTTGTAAAAAGAATTTTGGGTAAATGCCTTAAAAAGGTGAAAGAGATAAGATACCTGACTCTAGTAAGGCCTCAGAATAAGCTGCTAGCGTATGGGACCCTCATGAAGTAGGACTGATAGCTGAAATCAATCGAGCGCAGCGCAGGGTGGCCAGATTTGTGATGAGTTGTTACAACAAAAATGCAGCGTTTCCAGTATGTTACACGAGTTAGGATGGGAATCTACACAGGAGCGTATAAGCTTACAGGAAGTATAGGTTTAATTTACTTAGTAAATTCGAAGAATATTATTTCTCAGCCGACGTGAAACATATCCTTCGTTTACCGTCGTACGAATAGTATACGTGATAATGAGAATAAAATAAAAAGAAATAGACTTCAAAATAGAAAGATTTTAAATGTCATTCTTTCCTCGTTCTATTAAGGATAACAACGTTGTCTCAATTAATAGGATTTATGGCGTCACTCCACTCGCAAGGATGAATCATTGCATGTTCTTTTCCATTGTTATAACCTTGCATGTATTTGCTACAGGAATTACTAACCGTTGGCAAGTTTTGTCTTTGCATGAATATCCATTTATATTTTGCTCATATATTTCTAATACCTTGCGGTGCGCATGTGGCGATCCTTTTGCATGCTGCATGTTGGTGATTGGTCTCCCCCTGTCAAACCTAGAGGTGCCTCGCAGCTATTAAGTAGATGTAGATTTAGGGTGTTTGGTAGGGGGTGATCAACCTCCAGTATGCACCATGCAAGAGGGTCCCCACATGCACACTACACGGCCACAAAATATTAAGGATAATAATAATTATAATAAAATATACGTGCGTATTCATGCAAACGCAAAACTTGCCTAGAGTTTGTGAGTCCCATACCAAATCCATACAAGGTTAGAACGTGGGAAAAATATAATATAATGAAATCTTAGGTCTCAGACGATGAATGAAGTGACGAAGTTGAACAGCCTTACTCATAGCTTCCCAGCGAGGTTAGAAAATGACCTCTAAAAATCTCTTATTCTGATGGATTATTTCGTGATAGGAAGATAACATTTGGCAACCGCACCAAACCTTCCTAGATCATTTTTTTGAGCGAGTGAGATTTTTTATTTATTTTTTGTAAAAATTTTTGGCTATCCTGGTAAGGAGCTACTTCTCTCCTTTTTGAAAATTTTCATATTTCTAAAGTTTACCTGATAATTCAGAACTAAACTTGAAAATTAAATTGATAATACCAATAATTCAAGATAAAAGTAAGATTCTTGGGATTTGTGAACGTCTTTGCACAATTAAAGCGTGATTGATAATTCCTAAAGGCAGTCCTCATTCAGACGTGCCCTATCTTCTAAGTTGGATTTTCTTATTCTCAGATCCACACCTAACGACTTGGAATTACTACTTTCTGAAGCCTAGTCAATTTTCTTTCGCTCCAATTCACACGAATCTTTGAGCGTTCATTCATTTCCGGACTATCCCTCCGTAGAGGCTCCGTTCGTGGGAGCATTGAATCCTTAGCACTTTCCGGCTTTCTAACTTTCTCAGAATTGAACTTTGTCGTCTCCTTTAAGAGATGAAGAGGAATATTACATGTAGAATAGAAATAGAATAAGTAGGAATCGAGATAAAATATTGCAAATTTTAATTGATACCTCACGAATTGAAAATATTAACAATAACAGACACTTTGTTACTTCAACAAAAAATGTCTATTTTATGACCGGTTTCGGCTGTTACACCATTATCAAATACAGAAAATATATTTAATATTGGTGTAACAGCCAAAACCGATCATGAAATAGAAATTATTTGTGGTACTTACAAAGTATCTGTTATTGACAATATGGAGCCCTTCCACCACGTACAAGCTTCAAGTTTCGATTTTACTTAAAATATGCTTCCACGGGAAGCCGTTAACGATTGTTAAATTGAAACTGTAGTGCTTAAACTTCGCATGGAAAATTCTTTTTCGCTGTATTAAAGGAGTCACTTTTGTAAGAAATTTATTCGATGAGGAGGTAGTGCCTTCTCTGACATCTCTCTGTGAGTACAGCCTCTTTCAAACTGTTATCAAATTGCTTACAGTAGGCAAACAATTCTAACTCAGAGCATAATTGTTTTTTTTAGGTACATGTCGAGCATTTTATAGTTCAATATCTCGTACGCACTCTTTTACTTTACTTTGACTTGATTTAATCAGGTTGAGGTGAAATCTAGCTCAATTTCATAAGGAATGATAGTTCATGATGATCTAGAATATTCATGCCAAGAGGGAATGCATACAACAGATCTATAAGCAATGAAACTAGCAGTCAACTGTTTGTGCCATGCACTCGTAAAAGCCGTCGATGGAGAGCGGTATTTATAAAATTTACTGGATTATGCAGGAGTAACCTTCCTGTAAGATTTGAAAGAAACACGATCTCCCACGGTTGTAAACTTTCATTCCCAACCTAGGCTTCGATGATACTTACATCATCTTCAAGATATAAAATAGTGATAGAACTATTTTGTAGCTTGAAGATAATGTATTAACATCGAAACCTTGGTCGGGAATAAAAGTTTAAAACCGAGGGAAATCTAAAGTGTTTCTTTCTTTCAAAATGCAAAAATTCCACTCCATCATGCCCAGCTCGGCTGATCTTATTCCTTTAAGCCATTTTTTATCAAAAAGGGAAGGTCTTTAAAGGTTCTTCAATTGGTTTCTGCATTGTACTACTGTACAATGTACTTACTCCCTTACCTAGCCCCTCTAGAGGTGTCTTGGACACAATGGAGAGGTAGACAATACTTTGAAATTGCATATTATTGCATTGCATGGGACTTTGGAATGTAGGGATTGGAATTCTCCCCTTACTGCCGTCAAGACGTCACGAGATGGGGAAGTGTTGGGTGGTCGTTGTCTGCCAGGACATTAGGCACGTAACTCGACCTCGAAGTCGTGAGGACACAGTTGCCTTAATACTTCACTCAACTCTTCACGCGATCCTCTTATATCCTTAGGCTTGAAAGGCACTCTGGAATGTGTGAAAATTCCAACAGCGTACGATTTGCTGGAGGCAAAAAGCTTTTACATCGCATCAGCGAAACTCGGCTCGAATTCGCTTTATTAGAGGGATGACGATGGTTTCAGGTGTTTTTCTCGCCTTAGTTGATACCATAACCCATTATTTTCCTTATAGTTTAAGCGGATTTGAGATTAAAAAGTTGTTACTTTTCTTCCCTTTACATGGGTCGCTTCATTTTAGGATCATTTGTGTGCAGTATCTTTGACTGCATACGCTTAGTGGTCACAAAAGTTACCGAATCTTCATTTTTTTATTGTTGTTCATTTTTCTCTTTCATCTATTACAACATTTACTACATTTTTAGCCAAAATATCCCTGAATCGTGGATTTTTTGTTAAAAATGTAAACTCGTGGGTGGGTTAGCTCGTACTGCAGTCCCTAGTAGAGTATTCCTCATGTTGGTAAATAACTCCCTCGCAGAAAGAAATTCATGTAGAGCTAACTCTCAATTGTATCATGGAAATATTTTAAATAAGAGCAATTTTCTGGGAAATTTAACCTTTACTACAAAGGTACTTCATGAAGGTGTGTATGCCATGCGTATTAGTTTTTGCAAATTAGTTTTCCCAAACTTAAAGCCGATTATGTTAAAGAATTGTTTTTAACTTTTGATTTAGCTTATTTCGTTTGAAATAAAGAGCATAAATAGATAATAATGGACAGAATGTACACCTTTCCGGCGTGAAATCCATTTCTTTTTTCACCTCCTCTTCATTCTTACAGCATTTTCAATGTTTAAGACTGTTTCGAACTAGCCTCTTTGGCAAAAACTCCAATAGGAATTCGGAGAATATTTTATGGCAGTAATTTTTATCACTTTCCACTGTTTTCTAGATGCATGGCATTGAATCCATCATTAACCTCCAGTATCATTTTGCATTCATGGACACACGTAGTCATGAGCTGAAAGTATGCGTAAGATTTGTAAATTGCCATTTAAAGTAGCTGAAGAACTTTATGGGCCAAAGTTGTGCTAAGAAATATATTTATTGTGTGTGATTGTCTGGCAGAGAGAATGTTTCTTCAAGATAGCATCACCTCGGAGAATTCCAATTGCTGACGTTACCATCTACTAATATGAAATTTCAACTAATGTAGTTTGCACAGACTACACTAAAACATTTTGTGTCATAAATCATTGAAAGCAGTACCAGGAAATTAAATTTTTCTTTTCCTTTAACGTTAACCGAAGAGTTTTACGTATATGTGTGCAGGTAGTCCTCAAATAATTTCATAAATTAGATTAAAGATAAAGGAAAATGTAAATTAGAAACTCAGAAGTATAATTAAAATATTTAATTAACTTTATAAACATAAATACTCATTTCTATATGAAAAATTCTTACAACAATGGAAGACTTTTGTAATCTTGTTGTTTTAAGGCACAATTGTTACCTGTATATGTATATACAAATCACAGAATGTTCGTAAAGGCATAATATACGACAAAAATACAAATATTTAGATTGCACAATTCAATAATTTCCACTTTTTCTTTTCACCCCCTCCTAATGGCCACTTAAAGGTGTTGCGTCAATTGTCAAACGCCACTAAAATACACTTTTATATTGGAGATCACAGTACATGAATCATTGATTCATGAGATATTAAATGCAATATGAATAAACAAACCTCTAAATCTCAGTAGGCACGTGAGTTGGTACAAAAATAGTCATAGTATGTGCTTATTGCTAGGATTAAGTCATAGAAGGCACCTTGGTGATTGAACCCACTCTTGAGGGCTGTAAATGTGAAATTCAGCATGCTAGATACTTCAAATTTCGTTCGATGCACTTACAACGAATGTTCGGTGCATTGCAACGAATGGTGAATATGAATTCAAAAATACCTCTTATTTCTAAGACACATATTTCGTACAAAATTTTATAAGAAAATATGGTGAACGGTGCAGAGGAAATGTTTAAGGCACGAGTACCACATTGTTTGTTTCAGCATCATTCTGACTTGAAGTCAAGGATACATAAGTGATAATCATGAAATCAACATAAGCATTAAGAAATTAACATATTTACAGCTATACACGTAGTCAGTAACCCGTAGGATACCGTTAATGGCCGGAAAGGCCCTTGATGTGAAGCAGAGATGGACTATCGCGTCGCTGGTGTCATCATTTTGACTCAGTTCCACGATTCGCGAAAATCAATCCCATTATCAACACAAGCATAGTCTATGTATGTACATCTTGAGGAGTTTCCACTATGTGATTCTTTGAGAGAAACAGTCTTTTCTGGAGATGGACAAGTACACAAGCCATCTACCAAGGCCTCCAGGGGCATCCATCCTCCTCCCTGATCTCTTCCTGAGCCGGACACCTCTTCATCACAAGCGAGAGGGGCTTCTGGAGCGGCGGGCTCATCGGCCTGGTGCGGCCCATGGTCTCGGCAGTCGCCCTGGACATTGGTGGCTGCGCCGCCGGAGACCCAGCAACCACCGCGACCGGCTTCACGGCCTGGATCCTCCCTGGACTCAGCCTGGGGACGGTCAGCGCAAAAGCGCCGGGGGTGTCGAAGGCCACCGGGGACATGGAGGCGGAGGAGGAGGCGGAGGAAGAGCAGGAGGCCGTGGAGGCGGTCCTCGAGGGGTGGAAGGCGGGGGTGGGCACGGCCAGAAGGGGCGGAGGCGACCCAGGGTTCTCCGAGGAGGAACACGACGAAGAAGGCGTCGTGGATGGTGGGGGTGGTTGCACCCGGAAGGCGGAGTTGGGTGAGGTCGTCCTCTGCTGTTGGGCAGGGAGGACCAGAGCGATGTCTCCGTTGGGCAGTCGCGTCGGGAGCAGCTGGAGGCCGGTGGCGGCGAAGAGGGCGGAGGTCGCCTGGGCAGAGGGTGCCATGCCGCCGGGAACGCCTGGACCCTGCTTGGGGGCCAGGGGCGGCAGAGGAGGGGAGTCGTCCATGGGCTCCGCTGGTGGCCTGGCTGGAGCGTTGCCTCCGTTCTCGGTGGTGGACACGCCGTTGAGGCAGTGGGTTAGATGGGAGAGCAGCCTCCGCTTGAAGTGTTGGTCCATGGAGGGTGAGGATGAAGCGGAGTTGGCCTCGGACGCGTCTGCAGAGTGCCTCATGAGGAACCTGGACACCTCCGCGGCGCACTCGCTGAAGCCCGCCTTGTACTTGTTGAGGATGGTTGGGTCGGCGGCCGCGGAGAGTGCGGCGCGTTGTCTCCTCAGCGTTTCCAAGTGCCGGACGGTCATCTCCAAGATGTCAGCTTTCTCGAGCTTGGAATGTCTCGCTGGCTGTGGGGTAGACAAGAAAGAAAAATTTTGGTTAGCTAAATCCGAGCAGAAGATTATATTTACCTCACTGATTAATTATACCGAGAAAGTTTAACCGTTAAAATTAAAATATGCGATGAAAAGAATATGTTTCTAAATCAATGAAATGAGATATTTAGTAATATTTCTGCAAGTATAATGATCATCTAGAAGTATGATTCTCTTTTCTTCGTGCAATTTGCAACTTATTCACATTCAACTATTAGAGATTTTATTTCTGAGTAATAGGTCAGAAGTCCTTGACTGTGAAGCATAAAATGTAGTCAAAACACAGATGAGAGTGCAATATTTAGTAAAACAAGTAAGTTGGAGTTCATTGGAGTAAACAAGTTCTTTGGAGGAGTATGATTAGTAAACTGCGTTCATATGGAGACATAAATATCGAGCGGAAATGGAGGGTTGAAGATAATAAATCTAATATTAAGACTGGCTACGGCTACAAAGGAAACGGGAAATATTGGAAGATTACAAATCACTAAAAGGCTGAGTGAAAAGCCTATTGACTGAACGGAGTTGTCGTCAAAAATTTTAGCAAAGACCTTCCCGTACTGGTAAAAATGACTCAAAGGAATGTTACCTCAGGATAACCCATTACAGGTTATTATCTTCGTTCTCAATCGAACGCTTCTACGACTGCAGGGCACAAATAATAATGGTGATGTTCAATGTTCACAGGTCTGTTGTATATATTCCTTCTTGGCACGAATATTCTACACCATCATGAATAATCATTCAAGATTAAATAAAGTTAAGCATCACCGTACCCTCATTAAATCAAGTGACAAAGTTTCCAAGAAATTCCTGATTTCCACTACAAATAATAAGAGGGAAACTGAGTTGGGTGGGATCAAATTGATTATCCCGAATAAAGGAGATGAAATCCACTGAGCCCCGTAACGAACTCTCGAAGCATCTAAATGACGCCTAATTTGGCAAATGAGGCTCATAATGAGAGGATTTCGATTGGAATCACGCCAACTCAGCGGCACCGATGCCGACACCACGATGAAGCCCTTAAAGCTGGGATTGTTCGCAATTTAAAAATCCTCGGAGCCATCGCGGTGGTCATCGGATACGACGGTTTCAATCGAGACAGATGGGCCGACTCGACCTCATTATGTAAATTTTCCTGCGTTCTCCGCTCACAAATATGGAGAACTCCTTTCACGGCCTCCAAAGTCGGTGGAGTTGAAGAGAATTGGTTTTTAGCACCTTCCGAGCTCACGCTATGAGCTTCTCCCATCTGGACTCATCCAATCACTTTGCGTTCAGGGGGGGTAACAAAATACGATGCCCAAACACCTGCTAATGGGTTGACGGAATGCTCTCGACAGAAAGTCTCGTCGGGACCCAATCCAATGGAAATCCGCCCGTTGGCTAAATCTCTTCGGACATAAGTAATGACCAGGATCGGATTGAGACACAAAAATGTACTTAGAGTGAAACGGTTCGCGAATTGAGTGCTCGAGAGCTAAAAAAACGATATTTTTCACCTCGCAAGGAAATTAAAATTTGGAGGAAAGACGAATGAAAGTGGAGACTTAAAAAAAAAGTAAATTGTTTCCTCAAGTAAAAATTAGCACCTTGAATGCCGTGGGAAAGGAGAAATCTGCACTCACCTAATTTAGGTGTTCCAAAGCCGTTAAGTACATGAAAAAAGTACTCGAGCGTCGAGTGTAATTGCCATAGACTCATTTTTTGTGAAGGACATAATTGGCTTTCCTTATTTTTTTTAATGAACTTGATTTCCCCAGGACCACCAGGCAGGTGAACTGTAGGCCAATTGCGATGGGTTAAGGGAACAAACGTTTGTTCAACGATAAATGTTCACTGTTGAATTACCGGTTGGTGAAAGAGCTTGCCCTTTTTAATTACTTTATGACCCCTTTCAACAAGCCAGTTAAGACTTTTGAGCGCACTTGGGCAGTCCGTAATTATCCCCAGAATCATAAATGGCTCATGAAGTGATTGAGTTTCCAAATTGCGCCGCAGTCATTTTCCTTAGAGGTAGAATTACAAGCAGATGAGAAATAGCACTCGGTGTACTTAAAGAACTCGCATTCCTTCGCGTCGACTGCATCGTATTTTGCAGAACGCGAAATAACGATTCCTTCCCTACAAAGCGTAACCCGATGACTTAAAAGTTCTCTCGAATTTCTTTACTTTGATTCCATTTTTTTGCCGACAGTCCCACTTAAGCCTCCAATCATCGAGGACATTTAAAAAGACTTCATTCCTGGAGATTATGGAGTGATTCTTGAAATACGAACTCTTCGAATGGGTCGTCCCGTTAATGTTCGAACTGCACTCACAAAAGGCTAATGCGTAAAAAAACATAGCTGTTGGGAGAGAAAGGAAATCATCGCGTAATTCGAGCCGGCCGTTCAATGGAAAATACTAAGCGGGCAAGCAAAGAGAGGAAAATGTAAGTGTTTGAGATTCGAATGCTTCTTATGGCACCGACTCTCGAGAAATAGCGGGGGTAACCTGATACTTACGTCTTTCTTGGTGGCGTCCAGGATGAGGGCCTTAAGTTCGTTCAAGCAGTTGTTAATTCTGGCTCTCCGCCGCTTCTCCATGATCGGCTTATTGCTCTGCAAAGGAGATCAAAAAGAGCCAGATGAGCGACACAATCGGGGTGAAAGGAAAGGAAATTATTTAAAGTGACATAGCAGGAATGAAAAATAAACATCTAACCAAATGCAAAGTAAAGATCTCATCACCAGGGATATTTCTTGTTCGGAATGAACTAGGGAAAGCTATCCGTGGTTTGAGTTATCAAGAGATACGAGGTAAGTGTCGTCTAAGATACTAAATAAGTGGTATAGCGCAGGGGCGCAGCTGGAGGGGGTTTTTATGCAACTAATACCTAGGTGTTTGGGGGTATGGAGTACCCACCAGGATAAGCGGTGGGTGCGAGATAATAAATTGCGAAATTTTAAGATAAATTTTTCAAAATGGTGAGTTTTACGACTTTCTGAGGGATAATTTATCAATATTTACTCTATTTTATTAGTAATATCAATCCAATTAAGTAAAATGGATTAAAATTAAAAATTTCTCTGAGCTCTGGGGGGGGTTTATCCCCCAAAACCTCCCCCTCGCTGCGCCACTGGTATAGCGTAAGGGCATAAATGCACATTGTCAACTGAAAGTTTCTACCAGTTCTAAGTGTTAAATTCTGGAGATAGGATGAAATATTGCCTTTATTGCCAAGCAGTTTTGATAGGTTTATCCCTCATAATACCTCCTAGCCTTTCTAGTCATCCTGGTGTTAGGCTTAATTAAAATACGTTACGTATTCAACTTAGATGGAGGTCACCTTATATAATGCCCCCAGGTTCAATTTAAAATTTATCAAAGATAAAAAAGCAGAAGTCTAGTGAATAATATAGGATAGGTCACGTGATCTTAATATCGGCAGTGATTGTGAATTTCGTTCTATATGAAGATTCATATATTTTACTGACTATGGCAGCAGCGCCTCCTGTCAGTATACTCGATGTTTCAAAAGGCCTGTAAACGCTGCAAACCGTGATTAACGATGAGTATTTTTCATTATTATTATTACATATTGTATTATTATATAACGTGGTACCATAGCAAATACGCCTGAAAACGTCCTTTATATACTTCCAGAAAATACTTTTCATGAAACTTAGTCAGATTTCCAATAAAATACTATTTTTTCGAAAGTTGCGAGTCCTATCTTTCATAATTTTTGGAATTCTGCTAGATGAAGCATGAAAAATATACTCTAAATACTTGGAGAAATTATTCAAGGGTATTCAGGAGGTGCCGTCAGTGTGACCATAAACCTAACGCAAGGCAACGCGCTCCGAGTGGGCAAGCGAGAAAGACAAGAGAAAATCGCTTGAGACAAAGGCGAACCTGAGGCGAAGGAAGACCTCCCCTCCCCTACCTCCCTTTCTCCGCCCTCCGTGGCGTGACGCACGATCCACGCGTTGAAATCTCCGTCGGCGGCGGCGGCTCTACATCCGGCGGCGCGTGAGCTATCCGATTAGAAGGCGGGCAAGGTGCCTCGACGCCGCGGCGCGTGGACGTAGCTTGGCGTGGGAAGCAATTTATCGCCCGTTGAGGAAGCACGCCTCTGAGAAGGCAGGCGGCCGTGCTTACAGACCAAGTAAGGACGCGACGTACCACACACGCTAACCGTTTCGACGCCCCGAAACCAAACGAATGTGGGTGAAACTTCAACCCTGCGTGATTTTGAAAGAAAAAAGAGTTGCCACTAATCAAATAGTTAATGCTTTCACGAGCGTTTTTTATACAAAGAAGAAAGGTTTTTATCTTAACACACTCATCCGTTTCACGTATTATCTTACGTTTCGTAACTACAAGTGATGACTATGTAAATAGCACGTTACGGCACTGCAACACCTAGCATGGAGGCAAATAAATATTTTTCAATGAAAACACGCATAACTTTATTCTAAATATCCACTTATTGTTATCTTCACTCTCAAGTGCAAAACATAATTCATCTCTTTGGTATCATAGCCAATTAAAGGGAATATTAGATCGAGCTCAGGTCTAGGCGATAAGAATTTAAAAACCTTTTAATAGGTTTTGAATTTCCAGCTCCAATGTATACACCAATTTTGCTCCTAACTCCGCAAAATGTTCCCGATTCAGTAACTCATGATATACTGAATTTATTTTAAGGTTTGAAATACTAATAACATATACATTTTCAGCGTGACATTTCAACAATTCCTATATGCATCCATAACAGGAAAACACTCGAGTGGTCGATCATCCATCCGTTCACGGTAAGCGGGCTGGCTTCCGTCGCGGGAGAAAAATATCGGACTGCAGCGAGTTCACACTTTCACCGCAAGGTAGCAGTCGGCTCAACGGCGGTAGGGAGAAGCCGCCTAGTAGTTCCCGAAGCTATTCGGCGCCACTTTTCACGTCATTTAAACTGAAAAAAGTTCTCTCGACGTCTGGAACAGAGCGCAAGCGGTGGTTTTATACTATCTCAGGGGGACCAAGGGATATATCACTCTATAAAATTTATAAATATAAGAGATATGCGTCTAAAAATGAGCAACTTTTGCGAGGTGCATGAAATTATATCCTTTATTGGATCACAGCAATCTTCAACTTTGAATCGCCTTAACGGAAAGCCCTCATGAATACGACTTTCAAGTCTTGAATGTTGAGTAACAAACTATCGCGGTGTAAAAGAAGCAAATGGAGGAAGGAACAATGAAGATATATAACCAAAGTAAAATCCAACCAAAATCTTTCGGAGTAGAAAATAATGCGAGAAAATTCTCAGAAAATATAGCATATTATAGTGGTTACAATTTGCTGTAACCATAATTTTGGAGTGCTTCCTACACTCCACAGGATTATTAACCACAGCAAAATAGCCTATTCTTTCCATGGTCACCTTTCAGGATTCTTGGTAAGCATTTCATGAATTCACCGTGGAAAATTTCTTTGCTGATGTGTGTCGACGGCTTTTTTCGTCAAGAATTGCTGTAAGCCATGTTTTACAGGTTTGCCTCTAACATATATCTACTCTCCATCTTTAAGCTTCCATATTTCAGCGAAAATTCCCTGAAATACCCCATAATACCGCATCACCAAGCATTATCCCAGATTTTTAATGGGAAACCGAGAGGGCGTGGAGAGTTATGAATGCTGAAAACATGGGACGGGTTGTGAAAAATGACCGTAGTTTCTGGAGGAAAACGCTTTTACTGAGCATTATCCCGGAGAGAAATAACCTTCACACAATCCTTCACGAAGGTATGGTCGAGACGAAGCTAAAAATTTTTTGAGAGAATGGCCATCGTTTGGAAAACTCATTGGGAATTACACAAAAGTTCCACCCTCCAGAGGAACCCCACGCACATAAGGTTCGAGTTATTTTTTTAAGAGCGTAACCCACCCCCAGCCTCCGATATTATTCTCCTTAAACGTCCGTAATTTGCCTCCCTTTTAAGACCTTCTTGCAACCGAAAAAGCAGCCTCAAAGGACGAGCAAAAACTTTTTTTGCAAAGTCAGCGAAACGCCCCTTACCTTTGGCGACCATCAAAACTAAAGCGAGCCCAAGAATACCGTCATTACCGGCTCGTAATAACGTCCCGGGTCGAGGTTTTAGTGTTCATTCCCTTGGTGGACCATCCCTTTCGTGGGAGCGGAGCGCCCTCGTTGTCTTATTATAACAGGTGTTCTCGGAATTGTCTTGCGTCGGCTGAATGGGCACGGCGGCTCCTGGGAGAAGTCACGTTGTAATTGCGGGTGTAAACTCGGGGAGGCGGTATGACTCCTTGAATTCATACATGAAGGTGCACTAAAGAGATACACGTGAAATGAATCCAATACTATGAGGAAGCAGTGTTCCTTGAATGGTCCATGCTATCCACTCGCACTTTTCATGCTCTCCACGCCCTTATGAGTGAATACGGATGTAATTTTGTCGACTGTCCCGCTGTTTACTTTCTGTTTCCTTTACTGATCCAGGAATTGTCAAGCTTAGAGTAAACATATATTCCCCTCTATTATGAGGTCCTTATTGAGACGTACCTCATGGTTTGTAATAGACGATGTATGGCTCCTCGCCTTTGTACATTTTAAAGAAAACTTTGTGACGGAACAGTGAACTTCATCAAAGAGCCTATTCCTACCTCTATTCGCACATAAGATAATCCGAGGAAGTAAATAGAGGTCAGTTTATACTCAAAGTGAAAAGGAGCGGAAATTCTCAGGGAAAACTGAGAAGTAATCAGCATTTTTTTCAAGGGATTAGGTAACTTTCGGAGCTCACGATAAGTTTTCGTGTAAATATGGTACAGATATAAGTTAATACAATAATTCAAAATATAATAAGTGATTCTCATACGATACGGTAATAAAGTAGAAAAACACATTAGCTTTGGATAGCCATGACTGAGCTCCATACCCGAAGTCGAAGAGGTGAAATAGAAAACATGTAACCTTTGAAGTGAAAGCAGCGGCATAAAACTAATACTTATGCATCAAAGGATTATTTGTGAGAAATTTCACCCCGTAGACTTCAATCTGGATTGAAATCGCTCCAAAATATTGTTTCGTAGGGGAGAGTTAATGCGTACTTTCCTGGCCGACAGCGGGAATGGAAATACGCGCCTGCGTACGATTCTTTTGCCGGTAAAAACGGAGTAAATCGTAGCCCCGGAGCGCAGCTTGACCTTTAGCGTAAAGAGCAGCGGTCCCACGGTCTAGCCTGCCCAACAAGGCGCTGCCTCCGGTGAAAGGGCGAAATTATCGCGATTATTGAGAGCGACGTCCGTCGGTTCCTGACGAGGATCGATTTTGCTGCGGCGAGATAGTAATTCGAACATGCACTTTCTCGAATGCTCCGTGGCTAATCTCCCGTCCTTGCGGTTTCGGATCTTAATGGCGACCACGTGTTGCAGCTGCTTTTGTGCTGGAGGAAATAGGATAGTAGAATAGGTTGTGATGATGGCGGTCGTAATGAGACTGAATGGTGTATGAAACCTATTGTTTCCTGAAAAAATCATCAGATGACATGGCAATAATGTACATAGCCTCTAAGATGGAGAGTGAATTTGCCGGGAACACTTTGCCGTGCAAGTAACGCCCGGGGTGTTATCATTCGAATCGGATAGCGTTGTAACTAAACCTATTGTTGATGAATATTTACTTATGCAGGAAATAGAGACGTAAATTTTTTACTCCAAAATTCAGAGTAGAAAAAATAGATACCTTCTTGATTGGCTACCTTGAGGTCTTCAAATAATTACGCGTTCCCTTAATTAACATAATCCTTATTTTTGTCAAACGTCGCACCTCATCTGTCGTTAGCTAACACTACGCATGGTGACTCTACGCGAAAAGGATTATTTAAGGCGCCAACTGACTGACCTCAACCACAGGTAAGCAGGATTGACCTCAAATATCGGTCATATCCACAAGTGATCCTCCAACCTGCCTGAAGAGATGTAAACTTTTTCAGGAAATATATCGTGGAACACCATATTTAATCACGCACAAAGATATTTTGCTGCCCACTTAATTTTAATTTCACAAACTCTACTACGCGTGTTTCGATTGGCTTGCGATCATCAACAGGTATACACAGTAGAGGAGTAGGTAGAATTAAAATCAGGTGGTCAGTACGATATCTATACGTTTCATTCTGGCTGAAGATAGCCATCTCCGGGAAAAAAATGAACGCAGCATAGTGTCCAAACAGATTCGAATCGCGGCAGTTTCGACTCAATCGAAAACGTAACTTCGAGACATCGCCGCCCGCCTACTTAAGTAGTCTGACGCGTGGTAGTGTTGGTGTAGGAGTCGCGCCAGTCTGGCTGCGCGCGCTCAGCCGTCTTTTCATTTTTTTTTTCTTCGACTCTCAGGCGTGACTCGGCGCAGGAGGATGTGGTCACAGGGCGTGGGTGGCGGTAAAAGGAGGAGGTGCCGTGTATTTTTTTCTGCTCCCGACCCTTCTCCCATGCATCACGGCAGGAAGGGATTTCTCCGCACGGATTGAGACGGATCGCTACGCCAACCACGTTTTTCTGAACTCCTCCACACCTTCACCCGAGGGTTTTTTTTTCCTCATTCGTCCGCCGGCCGTCAAAGGCAATCAGTAGGGATGGTGGCAAAATATGTTTTATTCATAATCCCCTGAGCGTTATTGTAAGACGAGTAACGTGCAGGTCATCGTTCTATTCTCGACAGAGAAGATAACGCAACGTTTTTCATTCCCACGAGGAAGAGGAAGTGACTTTGCTGCCTGTAACTACCAAATTATTTGTTGTCTCCCATCTTTGGTTCATCATATTACCATGATAATAAATAGGAAGACAAATGGAAACTGTTCAAATGGTTCAACTGGTTTAAATCCCTTTGAAAATAAATATCTCCCAATTTCACAATAGATCGATTCGAAATTATAAGCAGTAAGGGCTGTCTTCGCCTAATTTGATGTACTAGATTTCTTCAGCCCGGATGGGTTCCATGGAAGGTCAGCTGTTGAAGATCTATTTTCTACATCGCGATGGGTTGACAGCTAAGCACAGTTATTCTGAAACTGATTCCCAGTGTGGCTTTTCTAATTTTGGAACTGAAAGTGAAACCCATCGAATTCATGGAGATATCTCGCCTACTTCTTCTGCTTTCTCCTCCATTCAAGCGACCATGGTACGGAAATGGTACAGGAAGGTATGAACTACGACCGCCATTTTGCCCGGGGAAAAAAATCAGCAGTACATAAAAAATATAAAAAGTAAAAGTATATGAAGGCGTAAAAAAGGGTGGTTTTTCGTGGAACCTACGATGCGAATGTCATCTTCCTTAACTCTCAGTAGCATCTTGCCATCGGCCCAGCAGCTCAATTAGCCTGAATATAACAAGGATGGCTTTGGAACGGAAATACAATATAATTTTCTATTATAATTCACAAGTATCACTGGAATTCTATAAATTAATTAGTAATTATGATTAGTCTCAATCTAAAATAACCACCCTTGCAGAAAATTATCACAGGAGGCCCATTAATCCACAGTAACCGCCAAATAGTTATTGGATTTTGGAAGGCTACTCGTGTTTCCTACCGGGTCATTGATGTCATGGCCAAAAGCGAACACCAGAGAATTACAAGTTACTGGCGAACACTAAATTGTGCCTCCTGTGGAAATAACCTGAACGGATAAGGCAAATAGGCAAGGTAATAAAATTCAGACACTGATAGCAATACCCAATCAAAAATATTGGCAGTAAAATGGAAAACTGTACACATTCCTGGACTGTGCATATCTATTAACGACAGTACGTCATTGAATTCTCTCGCGGTCATGGATAAGTAGCTATCATCAAAAGCTATGGCAAAGAATATCTCAGCCATCAATCCAACCTTGCCCATCTGTTACGCACGTTTCCACCGGCCGGTGTCCTTGCGGCGTGCAGGACGCTATCAGTGGCAGCGCGTGGAGGTATACAGGCGGTGGGCCGAGGCAGGAGCGAAGCCACCGCACCGTGGAGAGCGAAGCCATTGCCGCGCCAGTTCGTGTGCAGCGGCGCGCGGCCCGCGCCACGGCAGGGGCGTTCCGAAAGGGAAAAAGCGGGCCAGACAGGACAAGGGGTGGGTGGAATCGGTCGTCCGAACCGAAATGGGACTTGATTTTTTTTTCACTCTCACGAAAACAAAACCCCTCACTTTTTATCTCTTTGTGATTTCCTCTACGCATCGCTACCACTGCCGGTGGGTGTGTGCTGAGGTTCGTCTGTTATTTGAACTAGTTATTTAGAGACGTGCATTATTTCTCAGGGCCTAAATCTGAAAAACTTTTACTTTTCGAGTTAGTTTACCTGCTATCACTTGTAATATTTTTCTCTAGTACCTACCATTTGACGGTTACGATTATGCAAGTTACGAAATTAGCCATGTTTTTTTGTACGCGCTTGATGATACGTAGTATACGAATGATTTCTCGGAAAATAAAAAAGTTAATAATTTTTTACACCGATTTTTTTTTCCTTTATCTGGTAGAATTACTTTTCAAGATAGAGAAAAGTTTTTTCCCCCCTAATTTTACGATTTAACTCTTTGTCAATTTTATTTTTCTTTACTAGCTTTTGATTTCATTCTTTCGTAGCAGTCGATCGTCACGTTTAATTAAACTGCTAATTTACACTCGTAATTTAGATGCAATACGTGATGTCTGCTCTCCAAACAATATCTAAAAGTTTTATCCTTTTACCAATAATAATTCGTTATATCATTTCTATTTGAATTGACACGCTCTATTCGACGGATAAGGTGATGCAGATGGAAAAACGTTCGTATAAATACTTTATAAAAGTTAATTGGAGTCTGTTATCGTATCGATTGCCAGGATTGATTGGAATGGCTAAGATTAGACCTTCCCGATGCTTGCTATAACTTTGATCGGTCCTGATTGTTACCTAATCACCCACTATAAACTCCTAAAGCATTAAGCGTGAAAGGAAACGAAACATATTCGCATCGGTCAACAAAGTGCTAACAAGTGACACGGAACATAAAACCTCAAATGAAAAAAGTCAGCTCGGCCAAAAATTCAATGAAAGTTTCTACCGATAAATCAAACCTAATACGTCTTGTTTTTACGATTCCAATAATTATGAGAATATCTTTAAGCATGCCTAAGACGGGAGTAGAATCAATTAAAGAAGTTCTCCTTAGAACCACTTAACGAGATGCCGCGTACGTGACAAGAGAAAATTGTCTCGGCGTAGTGACTAATTTATGGCGGCCATGCTCGGGTTTTCTTCCGCAAAAGCTTCATTCATTACTAATTGGGCTGCCAACCACTGATTGCCCTTCGAGACTCGGCTAATAGCAAGGCATCAGGTCGATTGCGAGTTCAAAAGCCACCGCCTAGGACTCTCCAGTGGTGCGTCTCTCCGCCAACAGCAAGTAGAAACGCACACACATTCTCTGGAATCCTTGGAACTGCATCGACAAGAACTATCTTTCAGTAAACACGGCAAGACCACCCCCAACGGTGACCACTTGACAGTGACGAAGTGGACATAATTTTTCAAAGCTCACGAATCGTATCTACGGAGTGAAAAACAATTTTCCTCGGAGAAAATTTCAAGGACTATCGGCGCCGGGCTTGATAATTTGGTCTCGGTTTCATGCACCTGGCTGGCGAGATTCATTTCTCCAATTACGTTTGGTGTTTTTCTCGGTTGTTGAGGGAGTCAGGACGGTCTCATCGATATATTTGCGAATCCACAAGCAACATTTTAGTGAGATAACTCATTCTGAAATTTTATTTACATCGGTTCGCAGATCAAGCGTTGCAACTTTGTGAGCCATCTCATAGTGCATTGCCTTACTTTTACATGCAGGAATAGAAATATTTAATTGAACGAAAGTCCTTCTCACCCTCATTTTACTATCGTCATGTGTGATCTATTTACAATGCATATGTGCAATATTTGCTATGTCAGGTCAGGCATTAAAATGCTGTGCATAACTCTAGGTAATGCTTTTAGCGAGTAAGAATCAGAGTAAGTAATTTATATTTTATTTAACATTGGTGAAATAGAACAATAAAACGAAAAAAAACAAAGAAAACCCATAAATACGACGCCCATTTCTCACGTATGCAATGAACTGCGTCCTTTTAGTACCACACCTTACGATTCAAAGGACTGGACCTTCGTTATTTGAACTTCTATGGGAATTTACCCATATTATTTGGCGAGGCCTTAAGCGTTTTTCAAACTGCAGTTGCTCGAAATGAAGTAATTTGAATCGATACTAAATTAAATTCACGGCATTATCGCAATTTTATATTCCTGACATTTCAGTATCAATCTCCCAGACACTTTGACGGGAGATTACCAACCACCCAGCTTGGAATTCCGTATTGATGAAGACGATCCGACGGTGATACATCCCCTAGCCTACCCCGCCATCGGCGATCTACACGCAAAAAAAAGGCGAAAATCTGACAGGCGTAACTACAAAAATGCTAGGCAAACAAACGACCAGAGACAGGGAGGACGGATGAGTAACCCTTTGACAGGCAGTCTTGTTACTTGAAGAAGTGGACACGCCAACGACTCTTTCGCTACGGCGGAAAAGACCGCGGGCAAAAAGGTAAACCCACACTCATAACGTATGCGCTTGTACGACAACGGGATTGGAGAAAAAATCACTTTGAGAGGCCGAGGAAAAAACAGCGCGAGCGAAACGAAAAGAAAATATCAACATGAAATCCAGGAGGGAGTGGGAGGGAGTATATCACGTACTGTTGCCGCCCCGTGGCGAAGCATTTGCCAAACACCTGTTGCGCCGTGAGCCAAAGGAGGGGAAGGTATCGCGGCAACCGGACTTCACCCCTCCGAGAAAAGACGGAGGAGTGACGGGCAATGGGCGAAAGTAACTGAGTTACCTGTATCGATTACATTTTAGTATTTTATTGTAATCGTTACATTCCCAAATATGTGACTGCTACGTCTACTTCATTCATTATTGTCCAGTAAATGCAAGCATTATCAAACGAGAGCATCGTAAGTTTTTCCTAACAATTTTTAGCAAGGTTTATAGAAGTGACTGCCGGTTTGACTAAACTAACTGTGTCATCGTTAAACTCTTATTTGGCATCCGTGACTGAAAAAATAATTTTTAAAGCCTCTATAAACCCTAGCGGCACTAATTTCGCGCACTTTAGCCATCTTTATTTTACTAAATAAACTAATTAACGTAATAAATCATTCCTCCTTAAAATATTAATTGATAAACTTGAGGAGGTAAGGTTCCGATTTCGCCATTGAAAACAAATACTTTTCACCTATTCTACTGAAAATGTTTTGCCAACATACAGTATATCAATGGAGCTTGAAGCGTACAATTTAGGTACTCGAAATGAGGATAAAAAAATCCCTTTTACTTATGAATATATTCGGTTCTGTAAAATCGAGAGCTGGTATGAAGGAGCGTCGAGCGGATCTTCGGTAGGCGGCGAGTAGAGAGGGAAGTTGCCGGGGGGAAAAGATGGTCGACCCGGCCACGCCGCTCGGAGCAGACATCGAGGCGCGGAGAACCGTCTCCATAAGGAAGGAAAGGGAAGATGAGGCAGGCGGCGGAGGCATTGAGGAAAACCGGTGCGTGCCGGCAAAGGAGTACCTGCCGATGACTCACCACCGCGGGGAAGAGGACGGTAAATTATGAGCGGCGATCGCATGGGAAAGGATTGTCGTTCTTCCGCGGAGATCTTGATGATGTTTTTTGCGGAGGAGGGATGACGCTATTCTGTACTCACACCCGTCCTCACATGACCAAGAGATGGGTGTGCCGTTTTTTTTTTATCCATTACACTCGCATCCACGTATATCTTTTTTCCCCTATGCCCACCACGGAGTTCTAGCAAGGTCGTCCGGATATTGACACTTCTCCGCACACAAAGAACGCAGAGTGCGTGGGCATCGATGTGTCCGCATTGACCGACATACGTGCCTATTTTACGGTAAGCAGAATGCGTCGTGGAACTCTCTGATTCCGAGTATATACGTGTTTATTTATGCGACCGGAAAGATTTCGTGCCCGCTTTGGGTTTCCGTGGGTCGAAATTCTCCCTCTTCAATGTTTGCTCTTAAACTGTTATGATTCAGAGAAATTTTGAGGTGAGTTACACGCAGAATATTGATTGAATTAGCGTCTCATTTGAAAGAAGGAAATATATCGTCGTGCCTCCGCACGCATTCAATAGGGCATGAATTAATGCGGTTGAGCAGTAGGTACATTTCAAGGGTTGTAGACCGTAAAATTGCAAGTAACGAAATGGACTTGTTATCTGCAATAATTAATACTAAGAAGTATCAAACTTTGATAGGAAGTCTCCATTCTTTTCGAATCAAGATAAAAGCACTTGCACCTACAAGAATGTAGGTCTTCGGATGAATTCCGTGGTGAAGAACCGTTTCTATGGTAGAATTACGCTCAAGTACAGTGTTTATTTCGTAACAATGCATTGATTTGCAACCGTAAGTATCACTGAGGCCTAAAAAAGGAAATTCCACACTCCTTCATCTATGATGACATGAACTTTCTCTGCATGGAAGTTGAATAAAAGAAAACCTTGATGAGCTTCACACGGGGTCAACCAGGCCTAGGAGGGCAGCCAGGGTGTCGGTCACGCCTGGCTCACGCACGGATGGCCATGGCCACTGATTGACGGCGACACTCTCTCGCTTTCCCAGTGCTACACCGCTGCACACACACTATATCATCCCCCAACAGCGTTAAACAATCGCAATTCCAAAATTAAGCGAAAAATCATTCGCCTGCTGCTTCGACGTCTCACTGGGCTTTGGGAAGAAGCAAATGTTTATTCATTAATATTTGCCAAACAGGTGCCCAGATCTAAGGCATTGTTTCAGGCATGTTTGCGACCTGAACTTTGAAAATTTTCTCTAAAAATTGATCAAGAATGTGTTACAAATACAGCGGGCTGGTCGCCGGCGCAGGTGTCCCCTGTCAATGACACTACTAATAGAGATAGTTCGTTGGATGCAACGTGAGTTTAATAGCCTAAGAAGGATGACGAGAAAGGCGAATGGGAAGAGTAGATGGGTACGTGCAAAGGGAAATGGAAGTAATTATCTCCTATACAAGTGCAATAGATAATGCCTAGCAGTAGCTCGCAGGGCATGGGGCAGATGTAACGGCTATGAGTCAGACGAGAAAAGCCAAAGAAAATAGCCTGTGAGAATATGCTGACGACTTTGGCGAAAACACTTACCCTTCGGTTATCGGTGGCGCTCCTGCGGTGCGCGGCCGGCATGGCACTGCCGGTGACAGCGACGGCAGCGGTGTTGGAGCCGGCAACGTCCGCAGCGGTCCCTCCAGGGTTTCCACCGGGAGCGGCCTGTGCGCCGGCCGGGACCATGGGCCCTCCAACCGCCCCGGCTGGGGCCACCACACCTCCGCCCACCACGACCATTGGGCTACCGCCTACCGTCGTCGGCACGCCGGCGGAGCCCGGCGACCCGCTAGCACCCATCTCTGGCACCGCCGTCTTCGGCGAAACCCTTCAACAAGATCACAATCACAGGGGGTCCCTTGCGGAAGCAAGCACCCTAATCGCTCCGGAGTCCTCCCCGTATGGTTCTCACTAGCAACAAGTTTCCAGTTTAGCGTATACCGAGGGACGGCTCACACCAAGTAGGCGGCCCTATCCCTGGACACACTGATAGATTCACACACGGCGTAATAACTCTCCCGCACCAAGTGGTCGGAACACGAGTGATGTAGTCTGCGCACCAGCTACTCAAGGCTTCTGGGGACTTCAACGTCTGCACGTGTTGATCGCCCGCGTGCCAGAGCTCGACTGACTTGAGTGGCGTGAGAGCGGGCGCTGGAATGTCCCAGCCCACACCCTTCCTTCCTCCTCACCCTCCCTCAGCCACCGCCGAACCCGACAACAAACCCTTCCCACCCCACTGCTCCCCCATCCCTTCCCCCCGCGGGCGGCCGTCACCCTTCCCCCATTGTCCCTCCCCCTTCCTCGCACGATTGCCTCCACCGCTTTCCCTCCACCCCCTCCTCCAAGGGCCTTCCACTTCGCCGCTGCGGTCGTGGGCAACCGTCCAACGCGGCTCGCGCCCGCCTCGCTGCCTGCGCGTGCTGGGAAAAAGCGGCAGGGGGATGGGGAGAGGAGGAGGGGTTGGGAAGGAGGCAGTGGCGGACGAGGCCTCTCGGCCGGTGCGCGCGCCAGTCGGCCGCCCGACGGAGACCGGGAAGGAGCCAGTGGCGGGAGTTGGTCCATGGACGATGCTTCTCTGCCTGTAGAGGATTCTGCGGCGCGTAGGGCTGCTGCGTGGCAAAGTATACTTTGTTTTAAGTTTACGGTGGAGTACTATTATCTCTACGGAACTTGCGCTGAGCCTGTTAGACTCACCTCGTTAGTACATTCTCATCAATTCCTGACATTTCTCAACGATGCGCTCATAATCTCTTTAACTTTTCTCTACTCTATAGTAATGTTTTACATGCACAGGGTTCCGATCAATCTATCACTAGGTCGGAATAGGATACTTTCGCTCACTTGGTCCAAACCCATCAGACTCTACGCGAGTTCTTGCGTTACTTTTTTGAAGTAATGTTATTGTATTTTATATCCCAACCTATATAAAGGAAGAATTAAATATGTTATTAGTCAGTGGCGTAACTTTAGAGGGGATAAGGGGGATAGCTCCCCCCCCCCCCCCCCCCCAAAGCCTCAGAGAAATAAAAATTATATTCAAAATTATTGTCTAGTTTTGACTTATAGTAAATTTTAACGTTACCTTTTAATGAAACCCAAATTTGAAGTGCTAAAATTATGTAAAAATGTATTTGCAGGCATGTCATTTTTCCAAAATTTTCCAAAAAGGGTGGTGGGTGGGATGTCGACCTTCCCCATCCCCCCCAAAGCATATTCCTAGTTACGCCACTGTTATTAGTCGTAAATGGAATGAAAATATATCAATGAAATGGACCTTTCAAGTATTGTTAATTTGATATTTACAAAAAAAGATGGAATATTCTCGACTTTCAGGCTCAGCGAGATTACTTACGTTCCGAAAAAGGGCGCGAGTTCTGCAGGGTTAAAATGTACATCCATGAAGGCAGTGGATGCCAAAGAGAAAATACGAAGGCAAATTATTCTGCATGATGATGAGAAAAATGATGATTCACTCAATGATAATATGATTAAATAAATCAACGTAGCGAATAAAATTATTATTTTGTGTTTAAAAAATAACTTAGTTTAACCAAAACCTAAATATTAAATAAAATACCTTGTGATAATGTCAGCAAGACGGGTGAAGAGAACATTATCATCTGCGTTATACCCTGCGAGGCACTTAAGTTTTACGTGGGGGTATTTTTCTGCATGTTAAGAGGCTGGGTTGTAGACCGTCACGCGAGCATTAACGTAATTAGATTAAGTTCTCACTAAGCATGCACATTGCATTGCACATTTCGTTTCGCTGCAAAAGTAGAACTTGATGTAGGTAGCTTTGGTATCGGGGTCAAGCTTTACCTGCCATTAACATTTGCAAATCAAGGTAATGAACCAAAATATAAATTTATTATAAGGTAAGTACTTATATTTTCTCGGAGCATTCTACAGGTATGTTGCTAATCACCCGGCTTGTTTCCCTTAAGACGTTAAAATTTCGTCTTTAATTCAAAATACTGCCTATTTCCTTTCACGCAAATCAATTTTATACGAATACTATTCATCATAAATTAATTCGATTAGTAATATAATGGATATTCTTCCTTGGCAAGGTTGCTTTGAATTCATTCCCTCCTCCCTCAGTACTTGTCCTAATAAACTCAATATCGAACTCACCAACCCGCTTTTTAAATATGTGAAAGGTTATGAATCGCACCATCACTGTGCGTTTACTTATTTACCTAAAAAAAATTATGATTTTATGCGGCGGCGTAACGAGGAACTAGGCTCGGGCGGGGGGGGGGGGGGGGGAAGATCCTGCGTGGCGTGGGGGTGCGGGAAATTCTTTGAAAACTTGCATGCCTGGAAAAACATTTTACATCATTTTGGCATTTAAAATTTAACTTTGAGCAGATGCACTAGTTAAATGTCAAAACTAGACACTAATTTTAAATATTTTTTTTATGAGGCTTTGGGGGGGGGATCCCTCTCATTCCCCATGCTTACGCTACTGATTATATGGATGGATAGGGAATTCGATTTGCTGCAAATTTCCTTTCGAAGGTGGTATTTAAGCTGATATTTTACCTCGGGTAGTTTAGTAGGGGTATGAGCTGTAAAACGTGAGGAGAAATAGTACGAACCCCTGGATATTTCTTTGAGTGACAGCGATGTAATTTTCTCGCCTCCCAAAGTATAAGTCGGAGGTATATGTTTCCATGTGCATATGAATTACACTTTGCGTGCCTCCTCTAAGGTGTTTGGCAGGAAGTGACCAAATACCAACATGTTACAATTTCAAATTCCTCCACCCTTGATTTCTCTGCTGATGCCGCAGTTACTCCGTTATTGAATTGGCATTTAACATCCGAATAGAGTTGAAGGGATAAATTATTACATAAGTCTAATTACATTACCTTTACATTGCATGAATTAAGATATTAATTACTAAGAATATTTTGGCTATCAATGTGTCTTTGAGTTATTACCATGGGTTGCACGGAGTTCAGCACCCTTGGTGGGATATCTTACCAACTGAATGACTATATTCTTTTCATTTTTATTATTTTGTACATTGCTAAAGACCACTTAGTGCACATGCGTGGAACCTTAGTTGTAATGTTACACACTGGCGATTGGTTACTCCTTCCAAAAATGTGCCTCGCAGTATGTTATGTGGATGCGGAAATTTCTGCAGTATTTTCTTCAAGTCTCCCGTGATGGGGAGTGAGGGCGGGAAATGGTGATTGGGGAATAAGGAGATAAGGAAGGGTGGTTTGCATTGTTGTCGGGAGGGTCTTTGCAATGAGCTTGGTTTTTCCGCAGGTGATTAGGGAAATGGTTCCTCGTTTGGGTTCCTCAACCGTTATTCTGTGCACCCTTTTACACCAGGTGTCTGAGCTTGAAGGAGGCGACGATGAATGGAAAGTTTTGTTTGCAGTTCAAAAAAATGTAAAGTTTGCTCATATTTGACCATTTCACTGGCTCCGTGAAATCCATGGATAGACGTTGATTCATCCCAATCCGGGATTTGCGCCTCGTGTTTTGCGTCCTTGAAAAAAATGACGGGCATCCTTTCCCAAGAAAATACTGGCATAAGATATTCCTTAGCCTATATGACCAATAAGTCTTCATATATATCTGAAAAGTTTTTCATTTGCATGCATTTCGATCATATAAATAAAATAAGAGAGATGGACTGTGGAACAGACAGATTTAGAATGTCTTTTTTCCACGATCAATAAGAGATTATAACGGCTGCGTTATAACTCACAAATAGATTAGATGATTTGTAGTGAAGCCTACAAACTTATGTATACTTTAATGCATGTTTCTGAATTTTATCATTATTTCTTACAGCATGTGATATTATAATTTGTTAGTGTGCGTTACGTTTTTTTTAGACCGTGTGGTGTGCATGTGGGAGTTCAATTGCATACTGCATGCTGGTGATTGATCACCCCCTGCCAAACACCCGTAGAGATAGCTCACAGTGTATTAAGTAGATGTAGATAAATGTGGAAGTATCATTTGCTTGTATGCGTAACATCTTTATGACCGTGTGGGAATCCTCTTGCATGCTGCATGCTGTTAATTGATCATTCCCCGCCTAACTATAGGTGGTCGCAGGGTATTAGGTGGATGAAGAGCCCTCATGTGATCACATAAACTGGTTTTTGGATAATCAATCATAATTCAAGATCGAAAATCAGCCAGCGGCGAATTTTGGCGACCCACAGTTATTTCTTCGAAGACCGTGGTAAGAAAGTTATTCCTGTATTTGGTTGCTAGGGAATTTATAATGCAGCTAACTATGCTTCTTTCCATAGAGCTAAGTTTTGAAGTGAAATTTCTATTATTATTAATGCTGTCGTTAATTCCTCTTTTAAATTATTATTCATCAATGCCTGCTCTTTTAAATTGTTGGAAAACATTTTTGTCACTTCTTTCCATTGTCAATTTTCAAATATTTTATTGAATGTTTTAATGACGCATATCATTTATGCTACTTATTGATTCCTTATGAATGTATTACCTGATATTGGGTCGTCGCAAGTCATAATTAAGCATGACTTTCTAAGAAACGTTATTTTTTATATCTTTAAATGCATATATTTTGCAATTTTGTTGACAGATGTTCAAGGGGCACTTCATGTTGAATAAATGAATAAATATCAATAACATGTTTTATCGTTATAACTAATAATAGCAATAATGAATCAATCAAATATTTTTCAAACCCTGCCGCGGTTGAAACATTATTGTCATAATTAAAACTTGGAACCAAGAGTTTTCACCATAGAGTAACACAATGAATTTCGTCGTGAACCGCTCATTTGGAAAATTAGCGCTTCCACACAATTAAAACGGCGTCAATTACGAACGAAAAAGAGCTTTCCTAAAAAGAATATTAATACATGCATACTCAAAAAGCAAATTTTCACTGCGTGTCCATAAGAAAGACTATTCTATTTGTTTTTCTAACTGTAAAGTATCTTCTGGAATGCGTTTGACGCTGACATGATAATAAATTACGCTTTTAGAGTCGTCAAGTGTCCAAACTCTCTCACACCGATGGCTCAGCACAGTTATTCCTGGATTCCGTAACCCATTTACCAGCAATTACCCCCATCCTAATCACTGCTTTTCCTCCGGCGGCGAAACATCTGGCTTCGAAACTTCGGTCCTTGGCTCTCTCTCGTAACTCAGACGGGTTGAAGTGGGGGAAGTGGGTGTTGTAATGTAAACACACAGTTGGGGAAGGCCGGCACCTGTCTGCTCCCGGAGCTGCACTGGCCGCCTTATCTCCACCGAAGCATTCCCCTCGCCCCCACTGACAGACGGAAAGGGTGCCCAAAGCCTCTTCATGCGCTGACATTTTCATGCATCTCTCATAATTAAGCCGTAAGCGGGTGTTGTATGATTTCGTCCAGTCGAATACAATTTCTTTCATACTCTTATTGTATTACGTATATTGCTTTTAGATGAGGAGACAGAAAGTATTGATGGAAGGGGTACTTAGCGGAGAGGCTATATTGAAGACAGTGTTATAGTGTAGAATGTTGGGTAAACGAGGGAGAGGGAGGTAGAGGATAGGATTTTTAAATAAAATTATAGGGAGTAAGCCTAATTATGATTTGAAGATGGAAGTGCTTGAAGGAAAGGGAGCCTTCAAGAATGCTTCTTTAGTATTCCATGAAGAGTACTCCTACCTTAATCGGTGGTATGCTTTAATGATAATAATAATTGTATATTTCACTCACAATCAGTACTCTATCGCACTAGGCCGATCGGCTCCGATCTTACGTCAGCATACTACGATAGATCAGATCATATAAATAAAATAAGAGAGATAGACTGTAGAACAGATCGATTTAGAATGTCCTTTTTCCACCATCGATAAGAGACTATGACGGCAGCGTTTGGTCTTACTAATACGTTAGTTGACTTGTATTCTAGCCTACTAACTTATGAATTTCTTAATGCATATGTCTGAAAATTCGAAGTAGTTCTAACAGTTGTTTTTCCATGTTATACAGCTTTAAAGGCACATTACCTTCATGAATAGTTGGCAAGGTGTGCCTTTGCGTGAATGTGGAATTATATTTTATCAGTAAGCGTAACGTTTTATGCCAAACACCCTACAAGTGGTTCACAGGATATGATACAGATGTGGAGACGTAGATATTTTGCAAGGATATTTAATTAGTGCTACTAGAGTAGTAGGTCAGTGGGCTCCGGTCCCTAATAAAGGCTATGCGTTTTATTGAACAGCTTTGGCGTCGTAATTACGCATAATATATGTGTGAGGCTGTGCATTTATATGTGCATAACCGCGTGCTTTGTACTTTTGTCAATCCCTGACTATACCGTGTCACGTGGAAACTGTTGTTATTCAAATAAATCATGTGAAATTTCGAAGTCATAGTCTACAGTGGTTACCAAATTCCACGAAGTCACGCTAGAGGGTGCTGTTTCCATCAAGGGTATGCATCTTCTAAGATTAAGCTTAAAGTTTATTTTGAGATGTTTCAAGTAGAAAAAGTTTCAAACGTTAATTGTTATTTCAATTATAAATTCGAGCATCAACATCGTTATGTGCAATCAAAGGACCTTCATTCGTATTTTCCTTGAAGTAGCAGGAATAATTATGAAAAACATATAAATAATAGAAAAATTGACTCAAGGAATCATTAGATTGAAAACGGAAACCTATACTTATCTCTTATGGTGAGATGGATAACTTGGGAAAATATTTCCATCCGTGGTTCTCAAAATATCTTTCATAGAGAATGCTTTCCACGTTCCTAGTCTAGTTTCAACTTGAAAACTGTATCAATAGAAAATCAACGACCGTGTCTCGACAAACAAATAAACTGAAGCATAGGCAACAAATCGGAAGAGCCAATGTCAATAAACGCGACGAGATTATCTTGTTTTTCTCCGCTGGGAAATAACGCCTTCTCCCGCTTCGGTTGACTGAGGTTCTCTCACGGCCTAACGTGAGCAGGAGGGAAGTCAGTTGATTGAGGAAGGCTCAAATGTTTCGTCGCGGAAAAATCCGAATGAAAGTCGATCACCGGGTTCACGGCAGCGTGGCGAAATTGTTCACGGCCCACAAAAATTGACTGTTTTTCTTTTCTTACTTTTGAAATGACAACATTGGTGCTGCAGGTACCTCGGAATCTCGTCTCGAAGGCATGGGCACTTTCACTCTCAGCTAGGCTCATAGGCTTAGGTTATAGTAGACCGTGGACTTGAATATAATGAATATATGGTAGTGAAGATTGCTCGGGTGCTCCATCGGGTAGTTTCGTACATGGTTATCGACGTTTCTACATCTACATAATACCCTACGAACCACCTCTGGGGTGTATGGCAGGGGATGTCCAATCACCAACATGCAGAATGCAAGAGGATCGCCACATGCACACCGTAAGGTCATAGAAATATTACGCCTAATAGCAATATATACATGCATATTCATTTTTTTTAATTGGCAATGGTTATTTATTTCTATTGGTAGCAAATACATTCAAGGTTAGAACTGCGGAAAAAACATACCATTAGTCATCCTAGCGATTGACGCCATTAATCCTATTAATTGAAACAACTGCTGTCTTTAATAGTACGAGGAAAGAATGACATTTTAAATATCTCTGTTTTTCAGTCTATTTCTTTTATTTTCGTCTGACAGAACACAGGTTCCTAGTTGTTGCTCAGGGAGTAACCGCCGTCTCAATTGATAATTTATTTATTTATTTCCATACCACCGAAAACCGCTCTATACGACCTTTTACATTGGGGTAAATAACATGTTAACAATTTAACAAACACACACAACCATACCCTGGATAGAGGTAACTTACCCAGGCGGGACTCGAACCCGTGACCTCCTGTTTGGCAAGCGAGGACTTTACCCTCCCGCCACCGAGTCCGGCAAAAAATGTTTTTCGATAGCCGGATTGCTATGGCCTCCTTCGTAATTCTTCCCCAAAATGGGTGCAATGTAGTGAATAGACCATGGTACTTTCATTCTCATCCTTGAAATTTAATATATGTTATATTTCAGTTTGGGAAAGACATAATATAAAAGACATTAAAACAATAGACTCACATGTTTATTTTTTTTATTTTCGGTGGCCCTACCACCTTTCTCAGAGTTAGCAACAAAAGTCAATGTGTCAAATAATGAGAAATGTTCTTCAGGGCATACTTAATAATAATAATAATTGTTTGTTACTCCAAAAAATAAAAGTACAGAATAGAATTAATTACATAAAATGGAGTAACTTTAAGTAGCCATTAAGGTCGATCTCGTCATTTCTCGTCCTTCCGACTTCATCTGCACATTGCCTATAGTTCCCAATTCTGAGGAAGATGGTGGTGTCACCGAAATTTTAAGAAATCGTGTGTCTCTTTTTAAGTGTCTTATATACCTTGTCCTTCCCAACCTGAATAATTTTTGTACAAAATAACTATCGAGGAATATAAATCAAAATATATGCTATAATTTGTACTTCATGGCTGTGGCGTAAATTCGCAAAGGGTTTGTTACGGTAGTCTTTGAAATTCCAATAAATGGACAAACGAAACTTTACACACAGTCTCGAATAAGATCTTACTTGAAGGCTCGCGATTGGTGCATATTGTAGGTAAATGCATGTTGGACTATCTGAATACTTAACTTATGTTTTTATAGTCTACGTCTAAATAATTACCTGCGAGCCACCTCAGAAGTTTGGCAGGGTGTGATTCTACACCAACTTAGAGCATGCAAAACGCTGCTTCTTCGTAGCCATCGAAGAAATAGGCCATACGACATGCCGACAGGCGGGTTGAGTTCTCACCGATCGTGGTGATCATAGTGGTGGAATGGCTTCGACTACCCGGTACTCCTGCGATTAACCAATAGGAGAAGTGGAGAGCAGAGTAAAACCAATCTTAGGATCTGCAGATAATACGCCAGGAAAAACTTTAATTTTACAATCTTAGGATTGATGACTGAAGATGATATATACAGTATTTGTTAGTATGCGTGACGTTTTTTGGACTGTGTGGTGTGCATGTGGGAGTCCAATTGCATGCTGCATGCTGGTGATTGATCACCCCCTGCCAAACTCCCTAGACGTGGCTCGCAGGGTATTTTGTAGATATATCTTGGGAGCCTCTCATTGTATTTGGCAGGGTTGAGCCAGTACCAGTACGAACTGTCCTGTAAAACATTTCTCATTATTTGGAAAAAATTGAACATGAATGTAGATGAAGTAGCTTAACGTCTGACCTAAATGATCTTGCTCCTTAAATGACATAAAACTGCAAAATAATCGCACCGATATAGGAAAAAGTGGAGTTTATAAAAACCTTGATATTGAGAATTTGTTGAACCTTGCAATTTTTTTCATATACAAAAGCAGACGTGGTTCAGAATAAAAATTTGAAATAGTAGAAACGAATGGAAAAGATTTATCGAACACGTCTTCCCTCGTCGCTCTATGACGGTCATAGTGTACCCGTATTTCGCAGCTGCCGACCGATTACGTGTATTATAGCCACGATTTTTCTATACCTTTTTCCTGAGGAAAACTTTTACAAAGCAATCGGCGAAGGTTTTTTTTCCCCGTCCTTCCGAAAAACTGGAGATGAGGGCACAATTTTTTTGGCCGGCCATTCCGGAGCCTTGACCATTGCAAATCCCTTCCTCAATTCATGCCGCCATCCAAAAAAAATATCCCCGCCCACCTCAACGGAGAGCTCGCGTCGGCCTCAGTCCCAAACGAGATGGGCGGGGAAAAAAATCGTTTCCTCTTTCCTGCGTCCACCATGTCGTATCTGCTATTAGGTAGTTATCTATGTACTATATGGGTGTATATGTATGTGTGCCTTGCCTAAGCCTTGCCATAGCGATGAATTTTTCAATGGCAGGCGACAACCACTTCCTTTTGATGGCCGATGGTCCACGGATTGCTGTTGGTCCAGATATGAAAGGTTCAAAGATTTTGAAACTGTTCTCTTGAAAATTTTACATTGGAAATGTGAGACAATATCTGAACATAGGGTATCGATGTTTTGAGAATTAGACGAGTCATTGATCGAAGCGTTAATAAAGGTGAAGTCAGCGATCACCAGTCACTCTTCTGATTTGCCTATTACTTGCCTGAACTGGCATCCATTATCATCGTAATTTTCCCCCTATTCCTCGCACCACCCGATGAAATTTACTATTCTTTGTTATTTATTTGTAAATATTGTTGAATATTGCAGAAAAGTTTCTCGGGTTTTCCACCGGTTGAAGTCGTCCATGTCTCCCGACGTTTCGATCCGCGACTTGTTGATCCCCTGAGGAATCAACATCATCCGGTGGAAAACCCAAGAAACTTTTCTGCAACTGATACGCCGGGAAAAACTAAGATCATACACTTGCTGGTGATTGATCACCCCCTGCCAAACACCCTAGAGGTGGCTCGCAGGGTATTATGTAGATGTAGATGTAAACAAATTAACAGATATTATGAGGTTAAGTAATACTTAATGAATTCATGAAGAGATAATATTTACTCTTAAACATTGCGTACAATAATGATGCCCCTTCCAAACAACTCTTTCGGTGGCTTGCTGGGTAATATGTAGATGACTGGGTGTAGATTAATCTAAAAGCCACCGGCAGAGGTGTTTGGTAGGGGGTGAACTGAATCTATCTCTTCTACAGTCTATCTCTTATTTAATATTTATTATCTGAACTACCGTAGTACGTTGCGGTTCGTAAGATATGGCTAACTTCGTATAAAAATAAACTGCTCTTGAATTTACGTAATAGGTTTACCATTTACATAATGATGTCCTCGATGGATATCGAATATTTTTCATTATTTTCCAACAAATTCATCAGCATCTACATATGCAGATTACCTGTAAGCCACGTACAGAGGTATTTCGCAGGGGTTGAAACATCACCAGCATCAGGAAATATTCGGAAGCATGCTTCATATTTGATATGAAACATATGATACATTCCAAGCTTCATGAGGTTTCAACGTGTCATAACTTGCCATCGTAACCGTAGGTCTTAGCAGCCATCGTCCATCGAGGAAGCACACTTGACAATACCAAGTCGACGTAGCCAGCCGCACAGACATATATAGTTATGTGCACCCTTACTTGTATATACATAGCTATGTATATATGTGCCATTAACGACTGTCTACGCCCTCTTCGCTCGAGTAGGGAACCGACCCACTCCACTGATTCTTTCGCTTTCCTAAGAACCCATCCATTCCGACCGACCACATCCTCCGAAAGAAAAAAGAGGGTACCTCACCCACACCCGCCCACTATTTTTGGGGCCAGACGACCTGCAGCAGCCCACTTTTTTTCTTTCTGGGCCCTCTCCTGCTCGCCCATTGTATGGTAGGACTAGCCCCAAGGGATCGAGGAAGAGGGACTTGGAGGGTTAATGTGGAAGGGATGAGGAAGTATAGTGCCCTCAGTCGAACTGTTGTTTAGGGTGGGTGGATTTCCCTCTATGCTCTGGGAGCGGAAGGCAGAACGGTCGATGAGGTGAAGTCAGCGATCACCAGTCACCCCCCTGATTTGCCTATTACTTGCCTGAACTGGCATCCATCACCATCGTAATCTTCCCCCTATTCCTCGCACCACCCGATGAAATTTACTATTCTTTGTTATTTACTTGTAAATACTGTTGAATATTGCAGAAAAGTTTCTCGGGTTTTCCACCGGTTGAAGTCGTCCATGTCTCCCGACGTTTCGATCCGCGACTTGTTGATCCCCTGAGGAATTAACATCAACCGGTGGAAAACCCAAGAAACTTTTCTGCAACTGATACGCCGGGAAAAACTAAGATCATACACTGTTGAATATTTTTTGTTCATTATTGGTTACGTTGCTTAATATTATTAAATTCTTTCTCCTATTATCGTGAGTCCTCTGTAATTGGCCTCGTGCTGTTTTTGGACTGGATTAAATAAATAAATGTGAAACAGTAGTTCTTAAAATGAATATATGCATGTCATAGAAATTGCACAAAAAGCCGCACCGGATAATGCTCCACTCTTCCTCCGCGATCTCAGCGCCATCCGTCAGGGGACTGCAGACCGCGGAACTAAAAATTACGTCTCCACACGGATGCTCATTCTTCCCCGTATCCCCTCGGGCACGAAGACGGCGAAACAAAACGTGGGACGGCCGATGCGGACATTACGTCCCTCGGTAGCGTGAAGCGGGCGTAACTCCCAACCGCCCACGCGGGCCTCACTCGCTCGCTGGCCTCAGTCCAAGGGCACGACCCCCTTCCCCTCCGACCAGCCACCCACGCCAAAACCACCCCTTCTCCCCTCCCGAGAAACCAAACCAGTCCCGCGTGAGAAAGAGCCGATCCTAGCTTTTCCCAGGCCCCCAAAGATTGTCGGCGGTGGGGGCGGTCCCGCCTCCTCAACCCCGCTAACTCACTCACCCCCGCACTCTCCCCGGACCCCCTTCCCCTTACTGGAAACGGTCAGGCTGCGCTGCAGGGATGCCCATAGAGTGGGCTTAAGAGGACGCATCACTGCCTCTCTCCACAGGCATTTCCCTTGACATATTACTACTTCCCCCTGCCAAACACCCTAGAAGTGGCTAGAAGGGTGTCATGCAGATGAAGATTATCTTTAATATACAGGTTCTATTATCTTCAAATTTTCAGGGCATTTAGATTTTACCCATATCAATATTTTCTATTTTTCTAAATATGAAAATTTAACCTTTGTATTTTCTCGGTGGTCGTTATAGTATTACAGTTATAGAAGGGGTTTACTGCAGTCATATTACCTTTTTTATGCGTGTTTTATAATTTTCAATTTTACAGGGTATTTAGATTTGGCCGTTGTCAACATTTTTCTATAGACTTGAACATGAAAATTTCACTTAAGTAGTTTCTTGGTGGCCATAATAGTATCCCAGTCTTTGGATCGGTTTACTGCAATCGTATTACCTTTCATAAACGTGTTCGATGATCCTCAAACTCTTAGGGCATTTAGAATTACTCCTTATTAATATTTTCCATAGTTTTGATATGCATATTTTACCTTTGCATTTTATCGAAGGTCATAAGAGTATTCCAGTCCTTGGATTGATTTACTGTAGCCTTCTCCTTATTTCCAATCGATTCATATAGTTCCCTGATTTGCCTCCTCATATATCCTTCTAAATTTGCCCCAAGTACGTATCATTGGGGTAATATTTTTATTAATGTGGTTTAAAACTTCACAAAAACGATACCAAGTCTTATTAGATTGGGTTCATGAACAAGAAGATAGTTAATCAATAGACTTTGAGATGCAGGTGCATGTAGGCTAGAGTCTACTGCAAACGCCTAGAAAATTTTTAGATGATAGCTCAAGTTTGAAACGAGGAATACGTCAGCATAGAAGACAAACTGTGATCGGCGGAGCGGGAAGATATGCCCCTTACCACAGTTTCAACAGTGTTGCATCTAAGCCCCACACCACCTTCCCTCTGATGCTGATCGTCTAGTCGTGACTGGAAGGAGTAGGTGGGTGGGGGTGGACATCGGCGGCACGCCTGGCTCGCTCCCCCATTGGCTACCAACCCTCCCTCTTTCCACAATCCCTCACCCCGTTCTCACTACCGAAGCACACTCGCACGATAGTCGCGAGCTCTGTTATAAGGAACGCGCCTCCGAATGCCATCGTCATTTTTAGTTCACGCCCTCGCCGGGTATTTGATACTGGCGCTGGACTTGTGGAATAGGGTAGTTTCCTTCATCAAAGAAAACGAAAGGCATTGATTGCGATTCGTTACCCACCATTAGTGAATTCAAAATATACAAATTATTTGGTTTTAGAAATACCGCTTTAGACGAATGGCAAGGGTCAATTTTATTCTCATTTGAAAAAGGCCAGATTGGCGCCCATGCATGCGATGCCACTCCACGTGACGTCACAGGGACCTAGTTTCTATACGAGTAGATAGGAGTTTTACATCGTCTGAGGTCACCAATGCACGCATGAGGCACAGAGCTCAGGGAAACATGTCTTAATAATCACCTATTATGTATTGTATTATGTAATTATAACTGCCTATGGTCGGAAAGTTTTCCTCGTTTGATAAGGTATTAATAATCCTTATTTAAGCCAAGCACTACCAGCTAGCATGGTACTCTGCTACCTGCTAGCATCCTGCGTCGTATCATTGCTCAGAGACTCGCCCCAAGGTCACCTCACTTGCGGCAGCGAGAACCAGAACGACGTCACACGGACTTTTCTCATCATTCCTACTTACCCGTCGCGTTTTCGCGCGCTTGAGAATGTTCACTTTTCATTTAATCGCGAAAAATAGATATCGTAATTTAAAAATCTATAAGCGTGAAATATGTACTCTAGGAGTAATAATCTTTCGATTTAGGCAATAAAAAAATAATAGGAAACCACCCTATTGGACTCACAATCAGTGGTGCAGCGAGGAGGGTGGCCAAGACCCCCCCCCCCCCTCGCCAGAAATATGAATACACAATTACTTTCCTTCATAAAAGAAAACAAAATATTGAAAAATCATTAATTTACGTAAGATTCTTTGATAAATGAAGTTTTTTCGATTATAAAAAGTGTTAAAATTAGTTTAAAAACTTCTACTTAGTACCCTATTTTTATAAAATTTCCCCCCTGGTTTTAGACCCCTCTGAACGAACTTCCTAACAACCGCACTGATTGGACTAGATAATATTTTTCCGCGTATTTATCAAGTGAATTGCATTTCTAAAAACACTAGAAAACTCTGGTTTTTTTCTGACAGCACAAGTGTGATGGGGTCGTTTACTCAGGCCCGATATCCAATATCATTAAAATAATTTGGTGCATGGAAGGCTGCGAAAATTATCTTCTGCATTCAGCTATTCTCTATCAAGTCTATAATAAAATAAATGAAAGTATAGTTTAATAGCCTACTCTCAACGATGGGCGCCAAAGAAACCGTTGCTTTAAAGTCGCATCCGACGGACGCAGTTCTGTACCTGCTTGGTGTGACCAGCCGAAGGCACCCAAACAATAATCGGGAAATTTCTGAAACTGGGATTTGAAACCGGGCCCATAGTGTTGGAAGCCAGCACTCACACAAGTCCGATCACTATATTATTTCCATCGCCGTAAACATATCCCTCTTTTACCGACATACCATGAATGATTGTGCAGGTATGGTAGAAGTGATCACTAGACGAAAATAAAGGGGATAGACTGAGAGTCAGAGAGATTTAAAATGTCATTCTTTCATCGCACTATTTAGGATAGCACCAGGGTCTCGATTAATTATGTCACTCGCTAGGACAACTCATTGCATTTTTTTCCCATGTTCTAACTATAGTAAGTTTCGAGATTGCATTAAATGTAAATTTCGTTTTAATGCGTAATATTTTTATGAACGTTAGTTGCGCATGTGGGGTCCTCTTGCATGTTGTATACTAATGATTGACCACTCCCTGCCAAACACCCTAGAGCAGCGGTTCCCAAAGTGTGGGTCGCGACCCCCAAGGGGGTCGTAGGCCGTTCGGAAAGGGGTCGCGAGACACTAATAATATGGTGAACAACGTACTTAAGCTTGGACGACCATTTTTAGGGGGTCGCGTCTAAAAAGAATGAGCTAAAATGGGTCGCGGAAAGAAAAAGTTTGGGAACCGCTGCCCTAGAGGTTACTTTGTAACTTTAGATGATAGTACTAATGGGATAGGGGTACTCAGTACTACCACTTCCCCACCCACAGCCACACTTGAGTGGCTCTTCCTCGGCACATCCGCCTCCTCATCGACAAAGGCTCCGAACATCACGCCTGACACATCTCCCCCACCATTCCACTCCCCCCTCCTCCTTTCCAATACGCGAGGAGCCGCCACTGACTCGGTCGGGTAGCCTAGCCTCTTCCCCATTCCACTCGACTACCCGGTCGACGACGTCGTCTCCGCCGTGGATGGTGGTGGGGGGAATAGCCACGCGCCGATGCGAGCATTCCTCTGGGCGCTTCTACTCTTCTCCCCCGACTCCCACCTCCTCCTCCTCTCTCTCCCACCCACTCCCGCGGTCGGACAAAAGGCTTCGTTTTCCGGAGAAACGCCCTACCGTCATCCCCTTTTCTGTGCATTCCACGCCCTGAGAAATTTTGGCGCTCGCCTCAGACACGGCATTAATAGAAAAGCAATTACATCTGGGCTCCCGGCTGGGAAACGTCGTCTGAGGACCGAGAATCTCGTACGAGTTTTCTGGCTGGCGGAGGGAAATGGGATCATTTTGCATCTTGACTTGGGTTACGCTTACGATACTTTTGGAATATCCACGTCATGCTCTATGATTCATGCTGTTGTTCATCGTTCTGGATGTTTTTACGAGAAAATAATCCTTTCAGAGTTACCAAAAAATTTAGTAGCAATTATGGTCATGTAAAATTTGGAGCTGTGAAATGCTTGAATTATAAGAATTAATTTTGTCAGATGACTAGTGATTTGTAAAATATCAGGTAAAATCCGAAGTATATTTGAATTTATTTTGTAAATTTAATTCGTAAATGTTAATATAGATTTTGAGATGAACAATGCTCTTATCGAAAAAAGTTACTCATATTTTTAGTTATCGCATCATTCCACGCATAGATACTAAATTTATTATCATCGTATCTTTCATTTCCTTATCAGGCTAGTTACCATCTCAACTTTTATTAATAGGATTTGGAAACTTAATTTTTGATGATATAAAAGATTACTAGGCAGAAAGTTTGGAGTTTATATATATCTGTAACGTCATGCCATTTTTCTTTATTTCAAAATTTTTTATTTAATTTTGTTTGGAAATTGGGTTTTGATTTTATTAATTTACATGATATTGTGTACCTATTTTTCTTAATCGATGTTTTGTTAATCCATTGTTTGTTTTAAAATGGGTTGCTATGTTGTAGTTGATACAAAGAAGGTGATTATTAAGTAAAAGTTTGAAGCGATAAGACGTGAATAAAGAGTGCAATGGAGAATTGTATAACTTCAAGGAGTTTAAAAATCTATTGAGAGACCCCAGTGTCACATACCCTTTCAAAAATTATGAAGAAATCTTCATGAACGGCGTTCTCAGCACAAGCTCCTTTTCGCCACACGTTTGTATCCTTCAATTTAGTATAATATCCTTTCCTTGCTGAAACAATTTGTAATATTTACAATCCATACATTCCATGAATATTAAGCAATTTAAACTAATTGAAATGAGTGTTAACTTCATAAATTCCATTGATAAGAGGATTTGAGACATAGAGTGTAGGTGTGCCTTTTGTGAACCATTTATTTTCCGGATCTGCTTGATTTCGAGGTGAACTCCTGAGGCTGAATCATCCCTCTGTGTTGGTCACGCGCCAATTGGGCGGTGACCGTTGGTGATATCATTATGCCTCTTACCATTGTCTGAGTATGGTAAACCATTCAAGTCAACTTTTAATCTACTGATTTCGTCTTGAAAAATTCAACCCTCCTAGATTTGCAAGTCGTTCTCAGGATACAGAAATTAAAGCTAGAGAATTACATCCACAAATCGTCTAGTTAGAGCTGCGTCAAACCAATCCTAGGGTTGTTGACCAGTGATGATGATAGCAAATGTATACAACTACCAGAAATTTCAAAAGTGACTCACAGCGGATCAGTACTTGATATATATTTTACCGTGCCAATATCCAACTGAGCTAATTATTTCTAAGATTTGGTTAAATACCTCCGTCATAGCAGATCCATCATTGATATAACGAGCTATGTTGAAGCTTTAGATGAACCCAATTTTAATGCGGAAGAACTACATTTCTGCTGTTCCTCGCAAAACGTAGAATAATGTCAGAATAGTGACTTTGACTTGCTCTGTTCATTATCCTAACTTAGCGTCTTTCAAAACTGTTTTGGTCACAGCGAAATAAAATTTTCACCCAATCCTTCTCGTACCAAAATTCTCCTAGTAAAGTCCACCGTTTATTACTGCAGCGACTAAAATATTTCTTGTGAAGTGTGGAAAACTGACGGGGATTTATATAAGAGCAAAATTCGAAAGATTTTTAATTTTTTGCTCCATTTATGTTCATTTGATAAGGTATTTCATTTTCATAATAAGGATACTGCGATAAATTTTCCATGCCCACTCGACAAACGTGAAGTTTACATTTTATCTTTGATAAGTGATTAAACAGAGGTTCGAAAAGTGACCGCACGCTTATTTTAGCACCATTACAGCCATTCGCGTGCAAATGTGATGGGTGACAGCTCATCTCTTCAATCTTTCCCCTGGAACTTGGCCGAGGTCTCGGCTCATCATCAGGTTGCAGCGCAGAGCCACATCGTAAGAGGGTGTATTTTTTTGTCTGCGGTGGTGGTGGAAGTCCCCTGCCAATCACACATCTCGGATGACGGCGCAGACAACGGCCCGAGGAGCACGTCCGCATGATTGCTCCGGTCAGTTATGGAAGCCGTCTTCCAAACGGGCGCTCTCCTCCCAAGCGTCAATCATAAGCTAGTTCCCTACTGGGGCAAAAACATAATGTGAGTGGGTGAGAAGCCTAGGGGTACAAGCAGTGGCGACGCAAGGGGGGGTTTTGGGGGATAAAACACCCCCCAGAGCTCAGAGAAATTTTTAAGTTCAATCCATTTTACTTAATTGGATTAGTATTACTTATAGAATAATGTTTGGATTAATCAAATATCCCTCTTCTATATCTACATCTACGTGATACCCTGCGAGTCACCTCTAGAGTGTTTGGCCGGGGGTGACAAATCACCAACATGAAGCATGCAAGAGGACCGCCACATGCACACCGCATGGCCATAGAAATATTAAGCACTCTATCAAAATGTACATGCTCATTTACAAAAACTTGCTAATGGTTAGTAATTCCTAGAGCAAATACATGCAAGGTTAGAACTATGAAAAAACATGCAATGAGTGATCCTAGCGAGCGACGCCATTAATCCTATCAATTGAGACTACGTTGATATCCTTAATAGTACGAGGGAAGAATGACATTTCAAATCTCTCTGCTTTGCAGTCTATTTCCTTTATTTTATTCTCATGATCGCGTCTACTATGGTACGATGGTAAACGAAGGATATGATTCACGTCGTCTGAGAAAATATCTTCCTCGAATTTCCTCAGTAACTATCTACGCTCCCGTAAAGATTCCCATCCTAACTCGTGTAACATACTTGAAACGCTGCACTTTTTGTCGTAACAACTCATCACAAATCAGGGCGCCCTGCGCTGTACTTGATTGATTTCAGCTATTAGTCCTACCTCCTAAGGGTCCCATACGCTAGCAGCATATTCCAAGTGAGGCCTCACTAGAGTCAGGTAGCTTATTTCTTTCACCTTTTTTGGGCATTTACCGAGAATTCTTTTTACAACTCCAAGTTTACGGTTCGCTTTCCCACATACTTCACGTATGTGCTTACCCCACGAAAGATCCCGGGTAATGGTGACCCCCAAGTATTTAACGAATTCGGCATTTGGTAGTGAAATCCCGTTAGCGGTGTAGCTCCTTCTTGAAGAAACCAAGGGGTACAAGTGATTTCTTTTTTCTATGCAGTGTTAGGTACAGAAATTATGTATAGAAAACCAACCAGATCAATCAGATATTTAGTAGTGCACTTGATTTTCCACTCGATGTCAGCACAGAACAGAGACTCACTCGTATCTCATGGAAACCATGGAGTCCATTTCTACCACACGGGGGGCCCACGTTCAATGCTTCATTTCGACTTATTTTTTCTCCACTTTTTTGTATTTCTTTTGCATAAACTAGTGTTATACTCTTAATTTTATGATTTTTAATCAGAACAACATTTTTCTGGGTGGGAAATCTTTCCTATGTGCACGCTAAGTTGGTTTTATTGCCCTTTTGATTTTGGTAGTTTTTATCGAACTGCAGTGGCCAGTTCGGTAACAATTACCAAACCAGTTAGATAGAATTTATCAAACTGGTTTGGTGATTGCTACCAAATTTTTCGATGTGCCACATGAACCGAAAAGTTTGATAAATTTCATCAGGTTTCGATAGTTCTGACTAAACTTTTTTTTCCGTGTAGGTGCGCGACAGTTGGAGCCATCCCACATCGCTGGTCCTTCACTTCCTCCCATCTCCGCGTCCATTAGAACCGTTAGAGGCATCGTGATGGCGCATTCATGATTTTTCGGCCTTCCCAAGTTGCCCCAGTGGGCTGGGAGGGGGAAATGTCCTGTTGGAGCGGACACTGCCCATTGTTTGGAAGCCAGTGCATGGCGTGAGCGGAGACTCGCAAATGCCGGAAGCTCTCTCTCGGCCCCTATGTTGCACACGTTCTGATCACTCGGCAAGGACGTCGCTCCCGCGTTTTGCCGCCCCCTTCATTAAAATTCGTGTCGCGAGTCTTCCCTCGATCGTGACGAGTGGAGAATGAGAAAGAAATAAGTTATATTACGCCAGGAGTCAAGGTATAAAACTTAAACTTAACGGCTTAAAGACAGTGCTAGAACGCGTGCAAAGAGGAGTTGCCAGGTACGCGAAAAGTCGTTACGAGTCTCGTTGGTTTAACCGACCTCTTAGATAAACTCGGATGGGAATCTCTGTCAGACCATGCACTAAAAATAGATTTAACCTTCTAAATAAATTCAAGAGCGGTGTATTTTCTGACGAGCCATATCTTACGAATTCCAACATACTATGGTAGATCAGATCATACAAATAAAATAATAGTGATAGACTGTAGAACAGACAGATTCACGATGTCTTTTTTCTACAATCAATAAGAGACTATGACGGCAGCATTAGAACTCACAAATAGATTAGATGACTTGTATTGTAGCTTTCTAACTTATGTATACATACCTTAATGCATGTTTCTGAAAATTCTAGTTATTTCTAATAGAATGTTTTGTGTGTTCTTGCTTTATTAGTAGAAAACCTTAATGAGTATTTAGCAAGTTTTACCTTGGAATGAATGCGGGATTAAAATTTGTTAGTATGCGTAGCGTTTTTGTAGCATGTGGTATGAAAGTGGGATTCCTATTGCATGCGAGAGATTGATCACACCCTGCCGAACACCCTACATCTACATAATACCCTGCGAGCCACCTCTAGGGTGTTTGGAAGGGGGTGATCATTCACCAGAAGGTAGCATGCAATCGGATTCCCGAGAGGTGGCTCGCATGAAATTATGTAGATTTATATGTTGTTTTTCCCGCTTACAATAAGGAGCATATCGATGACTAAGATCTAACAACACGTATCTCAAAAATAGCAACTTTTCAGGACAGCAAAAAAACGATTATTTTTTTTATTGTACACTGAAATTAAAAACCAAAAGTTCATAAAACTGAAAAAGAAGCATTCCTTTGCAAACAAATAGTTGTCTTTTGCTAGTATTTTATTTTTACAATGTTATTACACTTTGTTGTAGATGCCTGTCTCAAACAGGCCGAAATACGTGTTGTAAAAATTTGAATGTGAATTTGAAATACGTGTTGTAAAAAATTATCCATCGATATACATAATACCGTGCGAGCCACCTCTAGAATGTTTGGCAGGGACCCTAATACCTGCGATAACTTAGGTTTAGGATAGCTTGACTCGGAATGGTAATATAGGCCCTGCATACATAGTTAATAACTTATTATTATAATAACTATCTGCATGAATTGTTTGGAATGTCATAATTCATGGAAGAATCAATTTCTGCGCTAACTTTTCGTTTTTCTATCCCTAACTAGTGTCTTAATTGGCTATGGGATGTATCCTCGTAATGAAAACTATGGGATTCCGTGTCTTTGTCCCATGTTCAAGTTTATTTTAAACCTTTTTAATTCTTCGTTAGCTTATTGGTGGCATTTCGGAAGAGATTGGATTATGTTCCCCGTTTAGGAGTGAAACAAATTCGTTAACAAAGATTTCCCAACCATAAAATGCTTAGTTATTTTCTAAAGACATGTTATTCATCTACGATGGGGATTATCGATACGCGGATTTTATATTTAGATCTCTTGTATCCTTGGCGGTAGATTATCCTTATGTATATTGCTTTTCATTTCCTTGCCAGCCAACTTAGACATAATTTTAATTTTCCCGGGCCAAATGCATTTTACCATTGAAGATATTTTATGGCGTCTGGTGACTCTATTTTTGTTAGAATTGAAGCTTTTTTACGGGATTGTATCCAAATCCGTGGACGGAGTGCGAGTGGTTTTAGAATAGATTGGAAGTCAGGGTGTTGGGCGGTATAATGAAGACAGGCAGGCGGAAAGAGCGTTCACCACCATAAGACAGGTGTAGAAGATGCTGGAAGAGTGACAAAGCTTTCCGTTCATGGCGTATAATCGTGAACTCCGTGGTTCTACAACATGAGTTCCGACGTATCAATGCGAGAAATACACAATTCTAAATTATGGTATTGTTGTACAGTATTGTTAAAAAAAAATACTGTTTCACGGATATGATCGTTTGATGCTAAAAGAAACATTAAGGCAATGGAAGAAATGTGGAGAAATTTTTGAAAAATTTTTAATGGCCTCATCCTCCAGCTGTTTGAACCAATTGCTGTTTAAATTACGTATTTTTTTAAATAACAGCCTGATTTTACGCTGTTTAAATCATGTTTTTGCGATAATAAGTCATAGCTAGCCCACATTTTCAGCCGAAAAGGCTAAACTTATTGTAGAAAGATATCGCTTGACAAGACATTGAGCCAGGTACGTTGTTTATCGATCGTTATGTAATGTTTCGACGTTTCAATTTTCCTCCCTATTCACTACTTATCTTCAATCAAGATGTCTTCTGATAAATTCCAGCCAAGACCTACGTACCTATCTGTTGTTGTGACACCGTGGTGCAATCATAGTGCTTTGAATTACAAATCAGAATACTACTTGTTCATTACCTACGCGTACACCCAAGTCAAAGTATTTTTTTGTGGAAGGAAAGAGTAATTATTCATTCACAGATTTATTTTTATACTTGGATTATCAAAGTCATGCTAATGGTGTCAGTTTTTTATATGTGTCTCTCAAACTCAAGGTGGCTTTGGTTAGGTGTCGGTAGAACTCTCCCTGAATAAGCCTCAAGCATTCACTGCCGGTAGGTACAGATACTACCCTGGGTCTCTTCGCTCGGAGAGAATTATTTTCCCGGGTTCTAACCCGAAAGCCTTCGACTGAGGAGCCCAACTTTCTAACCCTTGAATGGCGACGCTCCGCTGTAGAAGATAATAAGGAACGTATGATCCCATACCGTGGCGTTAAACGCCGAGTCCTTCCGCTAAAATTAATTTATAAACGACGAAGAGGCATTTGCATGTCATTTCATTTTAAAGTAATAGTAATGAGCATCAAGGATTGCGAGCACAATTTTGGCACCATTGAGTAAGTGACTCCGTGGCGCAACGGTAGCGCGTCTGACTCCAGATCAGAAGGTTGCGTGTTCAAATCACGTCGGGGTCAATCAATATTTTTTCTGGCGACGCAAGTAGTAATTATCGATTTATTTTTATGTATGGATTGGGAAATTCATGTTAATTATTTGCCTTTGTTGTATTTTTCTCTTGGATTCTTTTTACTGATGCCGATATGATTTTGTATACAATTTTACCTGATACCGCTCGGAATTTCTTTTAATAATTCGTGGTTTAGTATCGGCAATTCGTTTTTTTTGTACCAGCTAGGCCCGCAATGGTGGCCTTAAGAATATATTCATATCAGTCTTTGACATTTTTAAACAATATAAGCCATCTCCATCAGAGAATTTTCCATTATTTCACGTCAAATATTTTGCTTTTTGAGTTTTCTCATAAGGTAAGGTTTGTCCCAAAGCATTAGTTCGATTTCTTATGACTTGTGATGAAAATCGACATTTATATGTAGTTTGTACCTTTAATCACTTAACCGTGTTTTGTTGGTCATTTGTCCTTTTACTATGTATGTACCATATATGCAGAAAAAAGTAGTCTCCTTCAGCAATCAAGCCTAAATGTTCCTTTAGATAAAAATGCTTGTGAGCATTTATTTAATTGCAATTAAGAGTGAAATCAATGAGATGGTGCTAGGTGAATTGAAAAAAATGTCTAATGGCAGGTCCATTTGTGTTTTAACTATTGAAATACATCAAAACTGCGGGAATGAAATGAGATTTCCTCTCTAGTGTTTTGAGCAACTGTTCTTTTCCATTTGATAGTATCGTGCATTAATCTCATCATCATCCAAAATATTACCCTTTGTCTAGCTTTCCAGATGCTGCGCTACCGCACATATGGTATTTTATTTCAACCTACTTTCTCTACGCTTCACTATATCTGTTCTGTCTAGAATTCAGGTTGATTAAAACCTTAATCCAAACCAAGAGTCACCATAAGGCTGTCCCAAAAATAAAAATCTACCGACTATTGAGACTGATGGCTGCGTAATAGTCTTACTCAAGTGTTGGAAAACGTGTTGAAGGTGATGAAAAGATAATCGGTAAGTTCAGCGGAGCCACATCTGACGTCTAATAATCTAGGCGTATAACTGTATACCTGGTGCACATGGTACGTTTTCGCATTATTTCCAAACTTTCTTTAAAACCTCTTTCATGTGTTATCTAAGTTATCCATTAATATAACGGCCGTTTTGAACGGTGAATTTTCATTCGAATGATATTGCGAATGACCGTCATTCACCGTGTGAAACGGAAATTTCCTGCATTCGAATTATCATTAGATTTAAATTTAAGCATGTTATAATTTGTTGAGCATGCTTGAAATCTCATTAGAATGCAGGAAAATTCCGTTTTACACGGTGAATGATGGTTATTCGCAAGATCATTCGAATGAAAATTCATCGAGTAAAAAGGCCTGAAGAGATTCCGTGTGATAGCGTGATATGGCTAACCAAATCAGGCCTTTTGCTGATTTAAATGCTTGATATCAGGAAAAAATTTCGTGCATTAAAATCGTTTGCTTTCAAATTTAGCATGTTGGCTCCAGCGATTCGAATTCTTAAGAGTATTGTGGAGCAGATTTTTCTAAACGGCTTACCTAGGCTGATTCAAAATCAGATTACCGATTTTAAGGTTTATCCAAGTCTCATGAGAAGCCAGAGCTCAAGTTAATATAACGAACCACTTTTTTGGTGCGTAAAAATGAAAAATCTTGCACGTCTCTTGTTGGTTTTTTTTATCTTTAATTGGTCCCGCCCTATACAATAGGGTAGTTTCCTTCATAAAAAAACGAAAGGCATTGATTCGGATTCGTTACCCAACATTAGTGTATTCATAATATACAAATTATTTGGTTTTATAATTCCCAGTTTAGACGAATGGCAATAATCAATTTTAACTGCATTTGAAAAAGTCCAGATTGGCGCCAATGCGATTCCACTCCACGTGACGTCACAGGGGCCTAGTTTCTATACGAGTAGATAGGAGTTTTAAATCGTCTGACAATCGTTGTGAGATTACAAATGCATGCATGAGGCACAGAGCTCAGGGAAACGTCTCTTAATAATCACCTATTAAAACTGCCTATGGTCGGAAAGTTTCCTTCGTTTGATAAGGTATTAATAATCCTTATTTAAGCCAAGCGCTACCTGCTTGCAGTGTACTCACAGTGGCAGCCGGAACTAGAACAAGGGCTTTTCTCAGCATTCACACTTAGTCGCCACGTTTTCGTGCGCTTGAAAATCGTCACTTGGTCGCATAACTGTAAATAAGTACTACTGTAAGCACTGGTTATATTTGGATGATTTCCTGGATTGTCATCCGGTATCCAAAGATGAGAGTTACACCAATGCAGTTATTGTTAATGCATTTACAAAAAGTTGTTACAATACACTTAGTAGTGGAACTGAATTAATAAGAATTAATTAATTAAAAGAAATAGTCCAACCGTTGGAAAAGGAGAATTTTTAATTAAATCATTAGCGGAAATTTAGAATAGAATACTTTTTGCTTGATGTTAAAGGAATTTTGAGGAAGTCCTAATTATTATGGAAGAAACAATCACATGGATTAGGTTAGGTAAATAGGCTTCAGAAAATAGATTAGATTTTCAATGCCTTTTTTTCGCATGAAAATGTGGGACCATTATGTTGCGATACTTGTAATAGTTAACTTTTAGCTCTTGGATAGCTTGTCTTCGACTGGGTAAAATACTCTACGCGTTTGGAGTTAATAACCTGGATAAAATCTTCTCGGGTTTCCAACCGGGTCAGGGTCTGCATGGTGTAGGCCGATATTTCGTTGGGAGACTTTCCCAACTTCCTCAGGGCTGATGATGCCGATTTTGCTGTGTTACGATATATAATCCCTCCCCCTTCATCCAGTTGGTCTCTGATTGGTTCGAGATTTTCCATCCTTTCTCATCCTGTGCAGAGTCCTCTGGATGGCAGTTTTCTACACTACTCCCTCATAGGGTCAACTATGTAGTGTATTGTTGCAACAACTGTAGTAACAATCCAGAGGACTCTGATCCAACGTATTGCCGAGTTCCAAGCGCTACTTAGTTGCAGTCCTCGATCTCTGTTGAAGTTATTTGGGTGAAGACGGATCTCCACGGCTTCATTAGTGATACGGTCCCAATAACCTCTATTCCTACCGAGTTGGGTATTTTCTTTCCAGTAGATTTTATGGTTTTCCTGGGCATAGTGTTCTGCAATGGCCAAATTTTCAAAAGACCGAGTCGAGTTAATAACGTATTGTATTTGTAAATTCTAACGATTTGTATTCATTTTTAGGCATGTTAAAACTCTTTCATAAATCAGCCCAATTCAGGTCTCAGCCCCTACCTCCGCGCTCAACCCATCTTACCGCTGACCCATCATCCACTCAATAAGAGAGTGAGGTCTGCTCAATCATGAGCCACTCCCAGTTCGTATCTCCGCTCTCCCAAGCCTCCACTTTCCCCGTAACAACCCTCACATAAAAGCATCAATAGGCATTAAATTTGCTGACCACTCCCGCGGCATACATTCCAGGATTTAGTCTTGGAATGCATCACCGTAGCTGATTAATCCATACTCCACTCCCAGCTCCCACAGTGCAATTCTCCTCCATCCCCCCACTTTTCCCGTCGCAATATTCGTCGCATAACATCTGCAATTGATGTGGTTGTAGTCCATTGCAATCGGACGTAGTTCATTTATGTGTCTCACGTTGAATCAAGATTGAATAGTTGTTAATTGCTTCCATGTTAGACACCGGGTAAGTTGGACCGGAGAGTTGCTTGCACGTATCAATCATGTTGCTGATTGATCACTCCCTAAAAAACACCTCTATAGATGGTTTGTAGGGTGATATGTAGACAATTGTGACTTCGAGTCTGCGTCCCCATTTCCCTGCATGTATGCGGATAGTTAACCTGTGGCAGGGCTCGAACCCGGCTTGGAAAGTTTCATAAACTGGTAGCAAATAAGGTCAGACAGATACTCTGACCCGTAGATACTGCATATTCATTTTCCAACTGATTCCTGGAACGGCGATGCAAGTCACGCAACTGTGGGAATTGCTAACTGTTGGCAAGTTGTCTCTGCATAAATATGCCCGTATTATGTGCTTTTATGCGTAATATTTCTATGACCATACGGTGTGCATGTGGTGGTCCCCTTGCATGCTGCATGTTGGTGATTGATCACTCCCAGCCAAACATCCTGGAGGTGGCTTGAATAGTATTAACACAGATTAGGGACCTACGGAATAGGGTGGTTTCCTATTATTTTTTTATTGCCTATATCGGAAGATTATTACTCCTGGAGTACGTATTTCACGCTTTTAGATTTTTAAATGACGATATCTATTTTTCGCGATTAAATGAAAAGTGAAAATTTTCAAGCGCGCGAAAACGCGACGGGTAAAGAAATCTCTCCGTGTGACGTATTTCTGGTTCCCCCTCCCGCCTTGTGAGGTGACCTTGATCGAGGCCCTGAGCGCTGATAGGACGCAGGATGCTAGAGGGTAGCTGAGTACCTTGCTGTCTGGTAGCGCTTGGCTTAAAAAAGGTTTATTAATACCTTATCAAACGAAGAAAACTTTCCGACCTTAGCCGGTTTTAATAGGTGATTATTAAGACATGTTTCCCTGAGCTCTGCGCCTCATGCATGCATTGGTAATCTCAGACGATGTATAACTCCTATCTTCTCCTATAGAAACTAGGTCCCTGTGACGTCACGTGGAGTGGCATCGCATGGGCGCCAATCTGGCCCTTTTCAAATGAGGATAAAAATGGACCATTGCCATTCGTCTAAACCGGTATTTCTAAAACGAAATAATTTGTATATTATGAATACAGTAATTGTGGGTAACAAATTGCAATCAATGCCTTTCGGTTTCTTTGATGAAGGAAACTACCCTATTCCGTAGTTCCTTATTCTGTGGTATTAAGTAGATGTTGATGTTTTAGCTTCTTTGGCAAATTGCCTACATGAGTAGGATTTATATTAATCCCATAGCTCATGTGTTGTATATAGTGTACATGTTGCGTAGTGCATATTCGTGGAAGTAAAAATTAATCCTCTGTTGCAAGATGGTAATGGTTCACTTCCTTCAAAATACCTCTTAAGGTGCCTTGTTGGGTGATATATAGATGCAGATTGCGATTTCTAGCTTCCGTGAAAGATTCCATCAGTCTATACATCCGTGTGGATGCTAAAACTATGACAGGGCTCGAAATACTTTCAAAGCTTCATGAAGTGGTAGCATTCCAGGTCATACAGATAATTCTAATGAGCCTCACCATGACATAAGGTTTTTAATTATTACTTGGAAGGTTCTTACTTCTGTGATCATTTCGTGTGTCTCCTATCGACGGTTGGGAGAAGTATTCGTAGGATGAGGTAATTTTAGGTAATGATTTTCATGGAAAGATCGCTTGATGAATTTCTGGCATAAGGAAATAAGGGCAGCGTTATGACTTCATAGCTTCTAGCTTCATAACCACAATGCCTTCATGATTAGTGGGCATGTTTCGCCTTTGCATGAATGTGGGAGTATATTTTGTTAGCATGCGTAACATTTTTATGCCCGTTTGGTGTGTATGTGGGAATCCTCTTGCTGCATACCAGTGGCGTAGCTAGGAAAATGCTTTGGGGGGTGGATGAGAGAGCTTTGGGGGGTATGTGGGGGCTTTGGGGAGTATATGGGGACTTTGTATTGGGGGCTACCAACCCAGGAAACGGGGATTTCAGGAAAAGTTTTGAAATATAACATGCCTGAAAATGCATTTTACATCATGTTGGCACTTAAAATTTAACTTTTAGCAGATGCGGTTATTATATATCAAATCCAGACAAGATTTAAAAATAGTTTTTTGATTTCTCTGAGGTTTTGGGGGGGATACATCCCTTCATCCCCCCATAGTAACGCCATTGCTGCATACTGGTGATGATCACCCCCTGCCAAACACCCTAGAGGCGGCTAGGGTATCCTGAAAATGTAGATGTAAACTGGTATCATTCCAGGTCAGACAACTATTTCTGATGAACAGACCTACAACTACTTCTTATGAACAGACCTACAACTACTTCTTATGAACAGACCTGTGGATACTGCCTCATCATTTGCCAACCGATTCCGGGGGCGGCGATGCAAGTCTCACAACCCCTGCCACCCTCCGAAGTGCCTCTGCTGGATAGCCATCATCCATTCGAAGGGAGAGAAAGAGAGACCCATTCATGCACCACTCCCATCTCGTACCTCCACTTTCCCCGTCGCAATATTTCTCGCATAACAACGGCCTCCGCCGCCGCGGCTATGGTCTACCGCCAGCCTCACCCAACCCACCCGCCCCGCCTATAAACGTCTCTCCTCAGCTGCGTGGGCGCCCGCCAGCGAGAGCCATCCAAGCCACGGGAACCGCTTATCAAACACGCACGTGCCCACAGCACACACGACGCGGCAGGAGGAGAAGTCGGCCTCCGCTCAACCAGCTCCTTCTCCTCCGGCCGGCTAAAGGCAGCATCGTCCGCCGCCGCTTTCAATCTCCTCCTCCTCCTCCACTGTGCCTCCACGTCTCGACGGGGGGAGGGTGTGAGGCGAGGGAGGGAGGGGGACAGAGAGGAAAAGCGAAGTAGAGAGATCGTGGGAATGTTTAAGCGTTGGACGGCCGCCGAGGGTCTCTCGCCACGGAGTCACGTCTGCATGCGGCTGGGGGTGGGGGGAAGAGTAGGAGGCGGGGTCAGTTGGGGGGAGGGAGGGTATAGGAGTATGGGGGAAAAAGGGGTGGAGGAACGCGTGTGTAGTAATGGGATGGATTCCGTTCTGTTTGGGTTGAGTCGTTCGCGGGTACGAACGAGACGTAAGAGTCGTTCATTTTCTTCGAGGCTGTGAATATGTCTCCTCTGCTTTTTATTCTCCATTTTTTAGTCTCCGCCGGCCTCGGTGGCGCCGGGGTGAAGCAACCTGAGTATCTAGGTGGTCATGGGTGAAGTCCCCGACTACTAACCAAGAGGTCGCGGGTTCGAATCCCGCCTGGGTGGATTGGCCACCACCCAGGGCATGGATATTTTTGATTGTCAATCAAGTTAATTGAAAGAGAGGACAATGTTGTCCAAAATCCGCTTTAAAACGAAAGACGAAATTATTATTGTTATTACTATCCATACCAGTGGCGTAACTATGGGGGGGGGTGAGGGAGATAGATCCCCCCCCAACGCCTCAGAGAAATAAAAAAATATTTTAAACTATTGTCCAGTTTTGACACAGGATGACTGAATTTCCTCGAAGTGAAATTTTAAGTGCCAAAATGATGTAAAATGTATTTCCAGGCATGTAATTTTTCAAAAATTTTCCCGGACCCCCAGTTGCTCGGAGGGGGGGCCTCACCCCCAGACCCTCTCATCCCCCCCAAAGCATATTCCTAGTTACGCCACTGCTCCATTCCATTTTTGTTTGAAGAGTTATTCTAAATTCAGATTGGATTCCTGGATCCCTGAAGACCATGGGCGAGTTGTTCATCGAAACGTTGGAAGGAGAAATGGAGGACCTGACCCGGTGTGAAACCCGAGAAAACTTCACTGCAATTGTTCGCCGGGAAAAAACCAAAAATTATATTATTCTAAATATTTTATTTTGATTTCTTGGTAAAATTGTAAAGACGCAGAAATATATTTAGATGAATGTATAGTGATGAATCTTCCTCTGATTTACGAAAATTAATTGATCACGCTCAGTCGACAAAAACAGTTGTAAATTTCTACTGGACGGGGTATAATTCATATACGCTTTATCAATATTCTTTGAATTTTTACTAAGTAGTTATTGGAGCATGGAATCGGGGTGTGACCGGTAACTCAATGGTAGTACCGGCTAACCGCCACCATTGATAATTCTTCGCATGCTTAGGTATGTTAAATAATTTTTTTGACGTAGTATTCTTCGCCGGTGACCGTTCTGGCGGGACCATAGTCTATCAATAGTCTGCACGCCGTGAAAACCCGAAAAGGCGGAGGATCAGGCATGGATATTGTTTCCGAATCGATGAATGAAACGGATCCGTGGCTCTGAAAACAGTGTGCGACCTATTTGGAAATATAATTTTATTTCTTCTTCCAATTGTTTTTTCCAATGCGACCTTTGCTAAGAGGTAAAATAGTATGGATGTCGTCATGCTTGTAAGCCTTGTAGTCAGGGGCGGATCCAGGATTTCATTCTGGGGGGACACAAGCAAGGCTGTATCCAGGATTTTGTTCTGGCGGGGGGCTCAAGGATACCTCGTAATACAAAACGAACGCAATGATAATGGGACCGTATTAAAAGTCTTGCATATTTTTTAAGGGCCTGGGGGGGGCACGTGCCCCCGTGCCCACCCCCCCTAGATCCGCCTATGCTTGTAGTGAGAAAGCCGTCCGTTTATCGAGGCGACTCATAATCGGTTGGAAACGGGTTAAAGATTCGTTCATTTATTCAAGACTCTCGCTGCGTTTAGATCCTCATTTTCAAGATCGTTTAGAGGTCCGTGATAACATTCATTGTATTGTTTACTTCATTCGATCTCATCCGCATTGGAAATTTTATTTTAGAATCCTGATAAGGTCGAGAGTTCAGTGATTGGACAGGCTACGTTCTCTGCGATGTGACTCATTCGGGTTCTGGAATGGTTTAATAGATTCGTTCATCTTCTTCACGATTCAGTGCGTTTTTTCCGTGTATAAACAACCCACAATGTCTGTAACGGATTTAAAATTAAGACTGCATACTTTATCGAGCGTCTTTCTTTTCTTGTTTCTATAAGACGGATCCGCTACCCACATGTATGTGTATTGTAAGTTATTACCCCTTAGTTCCTAGTTCGTTTTTCCACACTTAACTTCAGAACACACTTTCCTGTTTGAGGTTAGTGAATGACGCATTTAATGTAACGTAATCGTCTCTCTACTTTTCGGTACTCGTTCGTTCGGTTCTCGTTCGCATTGGAGTCGTTCACTAAGACTCATAATCGCTATAAATGAAAATATTTTAAAAAGATAAGTTTATATGAAAAAAATGTTCCCTATTCAGCCATTCTCCCGTCAGTTTGTAATGATATTTTATGAATGCTGCTGCCCAATTTCCAAGACCTTACGACGCCATTTGAGTTCTAGTTCATTGAATGGATCAGGGAGAAATATTCATTGATAGGAGTCACTCATTAGAATTTATACAGCAACTAAAGTATAAGGCGCGGTCACAAGGCCGAGGCGTGGCGGGATAGAGCTCGCCATGAGTTGATGATGTCATCAACTTGCATGACATCACGGGGCTCAGTGGCGGCGGGGTAAAGTCCTCTCACCCTAATCCGGAGGATGGGGATTCAAGCCCCACTAGAGGAAGGTATCTGGGTAAGTTCAGGGCATGGGTATACACGCTTGTATAGCTGTTAATTGTCGAGGTCCTCGATGTAAAGGCCACTGCCAACTATTCTCAGGGTATGTGATGAAGAAAGGAACTTCTCGGTGCCGACTCGGCAATGGAAACGTGGATTTAAACGTTACTAATCCGGTATTTAACGAAAGTAACTAATCCGGTGGAACACCCGAGAAAACTTCACGAAGTACATTTTTCGGGAAAGCAATACATCTTTCGTCATCAACTTATTTGCGAAGGGTTAAGTCCGCGATGTTAGAGTGTGCAATTTCTCATATGTTTAATGTTTCTCATATGTTTATAGGTTACCATGTTACGGTAAAATATTGTTAGTTGTTGCTGATTAAGTCCTTGTAATGGTTGTATCTGTATGGCTTCTTAAAAATCAAATAACAAGAATATTAACGAAATGCAACACGCGAATCGCTAGAAAAGTAGGCTACGGTTCGAAGAACGGAAAAATACGAGTTCCCTTATTATTCGATCCCTTTCGCAATCGACAATACTTATTATAAAAATGGCGAACGACCCCATTATCAGATTTCCATTGACCGAAAGCATATGAAGCATTGATAGCAGTGATTAAATTTTTTATTACATCTACATTGCACCGTGAAAGTCACTTACATAGGTGCTTGGCAGAGGTTGAACCTTCACAAATGCGCACAAGAGCATTACAATTTCCTTCCGCAAACATTCCCTACGCAATATGTACGCTACAAATCAGTGGCGTAACTATGGTGGGATGAGTGGATGAACCCCCCCCCCCCAAAGTCTCAGAGAAATGAAAAATTATTTGAAAAACTTGTCCGTATTTGAAATGTAATAACTGCATCTGGTAAAAGTTAACACTTTGAGTGCCGGCCACTAATTTTAAAGCCCTACAAAAAAAATCCAGCCATTATTACTAAATTCGCATTTATTTTTAAATATTAGCATCGAAAATATATTTATATCGATGAGTATTTCAATAAAAATGGACTTGGCTCTTCTTTATGAATGAGTTGAATAACATTTATTGCTAACTTTCGAATATATATTTTAATAATGAATACCTACGTTTTGAATGAATACATATGTTTTTGAAAAATAAAAAAGTTGCAACAAATGCTGCACCGCCATAAAATACTTAATATTTTTTATTACGCTCAATTTGAGCAATTTAAACCACGGAAATCATACAAAAGCATTGTTCCAAGCAAACCATTCCAAATCCTGGATGACAAAAAGGGTCACTGCACCCTCAACGAACGGTTCTTTCCTCCAAAGAATTTTCACACAAAGTAGGCTGAGATAAGGGTGCCGGTAGCTACGGAAGACTTTTCGTCCTCAAGACATTAAAATAACTCTTTTTCCATCGAGCAGTTGATTTTTGAAATAGCAGAACCACTAAGCAGTAAACTGGACAAGTACCATGGGCGAAACATTACCGCTTCACGCATATGAAGTCAATTAAATGGAAAGACGTAATATTACGTCCATGGCAATCCTCGCAAGGATTAGCAGGACGTAATATTACGTCCATGGCACGCAAAGTGTTAAATATTAAGTGACAAAATGATGTAAAATGCATTTTCAGGCATGTTACTTTTCAAAAATTTTCCTGATATCTCCGTTTCCTGGGGGGTAGCCCCCACTAATCCCCCCTCATCCCCCCCAAATCCCCCCATCCCCCCAAAGCACATTCCTAGCTACGCCACTGCTACAAATGGCATAACCTATGGGATTAATATATAATCCTAATTATGAAGGCAATATGCCAATGAAGCCAGAACATGTTGTTAGACATACAGGGGAAATTCAAAAACATTAAAGTAAACAGATTAATTTTTATCAGGGACATCATCTTCCCATCAGCTCTCATAGGGAAGTAGTAGTGGTGCCCACGGCACTCGTTCGCGAGTGGGTGTTGACACGCCAGGCGCTGAGTCAACCTTAAGCTGGAGTGGGTGGCTCTGGTTTGTCTCCGAATTTACATAGGGCCTACGATCAGGTGTTGATAGAGTGACTCACGCTGGTTGGCATGCAAAGAGTGTGGCGATTATGTGGGATGTAGGATTGGAATATAGCTGCGGGCGGATTAGGCTTACAATTATTCAAAATACGTAGATATCTACCTATATACAAATTTCAGCACTTAAAAAAGCTTCTTTAACTCTCGTATGTGGGAGTTTATTTCGACCAAATGAAAGCTCGTGAAAGATTTCAGGCTTTCCCGGTGGATGGCTCGGGTTAATTATTCTCAGGTTTTACACCGGGTCAAATGGCCCATATTAGCCGACGTTTCGCCTGTTATTTTTTTTTGTTAAAGAAGGTCACCATAGAAATCACTATAAAGAATAAAATTAGCTACTTTTCCCTCGTTAGACCACATTTGGAATACGCTGCCAGTGTTTGGGACGCTCATGAAAAAGGCTTAATAACAGAGTTAGAACGCGTGCAAAGAAGAGCTGCCAGGTATGTGAAAGGTCGTTACGATAGTCTTGTTAGTGTAACTGACCTCTTAGATAAACTCGGATGGGAATCTCTGTCGGACCGTAGATTGAAAAATAGACTGAACCTTTTAGATAAATTCAAGAGCAATGTCTTTTCTGACGAGGTTAACCATATCTTGCGGACGCCAACGTACTACGGAAGATCAGATCATATAAATAAAATAAGAGAGATAGATTGCAGAACAGACAGATTCCGAATGTCATTTTTTCCACGATCAATAAGAGATTATAACGGCAGCAATAGAACGCGTAAATAGATTGCATGACTTGTAGTGTAGCCTACTAACCTATGTAAAACTTACTGCATGTTTCTGAATTTCTATTCTATATTCTATTTCTAACAGCATATAGTAGTATAGTTTGTTATTATACGGGACGTTTCTTGGACGGTGTGGTGTGCATGTGGGAGTCCAAATGCATGCTGCATGCTGGTGATTGATCACCCCCTGCCAAACACCCTAGAGGTGGCTCGCAGGGTAACTTGTAGATGTAGATGAAGAAGGTCGTAGCAACTCATCACAAATCTGGCCGCCCTGCGATGTACTCGACTGATTTCAGCTATTAGTCCTTCTTCGTAAGGGTCCCATACGCACTGGTTCTCTGGCCACAGCCCAAACCGATGAACGGATCTTTCATTGCAGCGTGTGAGTATGACGAGGGAAACGGGAGTAGCCGAGAAAGTGTTCCGTATGCGAAAGGGCCAGAAAATGAGCACTCATAGCCTAGTCGCGGAAATCCCACGCGACTTGACACGTATCCTCACTATAGACACGCTTCCTGTCACCTTCCTCGCGTAGGCGCTGCTCCACATTTGCGCTTCGCAATGCGATTGTTCCTTTTTTCCTTCTTCGATCATGTAAATCACGAGGAGAGTTTTGATATCGCCACCGGGTCAGGAATTGCATTTCCGCCGACATTTCGACGTCCATCTCGTCCATCGTTCTCAAACTTAATGATGGTAATAACGAATTCGTATTTTTCCACGCAAAGTTTATTTTACCCAAACTGTTACGACGGTTACTTTTCAACTCCTACGGTAGGAGTTGTACCCTTGAGTAAGTAAATTAAGTTCTTGAAGTTAACTGAGTAAGTTAATTAAGTTATTTTTAAAACAATGCTATGATTATTCCAACGAATGAAAGTACACGGTGAATTCCACTTAACTTATGATAATGATAAACGAAGATATCGTATCTTCCACAATTTATTAATCGAGTACTACACGTGTTTCGATTGTTCTACAGTCTCTACAGTCATCCTCAGGTGCAAACTGAAACTAATTATCATTTAGTTAGTTTGTTTCCATTAGTACCCGAGGATGATTGCATAACAATCAAAAAACGTGTGGTAGATACTCGGGTAATAAATTGCGGAAAATACGATATCTTTGTTTATCATTATCATTAGTTATGTTTCACGAAATCGATCCTAAGAAAGTTGGCTCAACTAACTTTTTAAGGTGACCTTTTATGTTTTTACCATTCATGCCTCATTAATAACAATACGGTTTAAACAAGGCAACCACGTTAGGAATATACGTTGCCAAATTATTTGTTAGTACTGTGTAGCTGTTTTTTGAAATTCGCCCTCCTTTTTTCAAACGAATTCCTATATTAATAAAACCCGATATTTTCCAGAAATATTTTTGACTCTTCATTAGTTTCGGTTTCGAAACCAATATCAGTTATTTTTAAGATTTATTTGTAAACCTGGTAATAGTATGCTTTACAAACAGGGGTACTAGTACCATATCTTACGGAATTAGATCTGTTCCTTTTCTACTTTCAGGGTGTACATCACTGGATGTTTCTTTCAAGAAGCCATTTCTAAGTACTTCATTCGTGAAACTTTTTCACGGCAATCTCTCCTCGCCTCTGAACTGTCTTTGGCTCGAATCCTACCTGGGTAAGTAACCTACCATGGCATATGAATACATGTAAGCATACCCCTTTAGTTTTAGTTTATTGTAGTTTTCAATCTACGTACTGACAGCCATCCCTGCCTTGCTAGTGATACATTGCCTCTTTGACTTTTTACAGACCTCTGTCACTACCATGAGTTATTCATGTACAGCTCCAAATCCATATGGTCAGGACTCAAATCGATTAATTTTTTAGATACATTTATTTCTTATTTAATTCCGCGAGCCCTTACTTTCACCAGTAACCCGTGACTGTTCCGTAGCGTTCCCCGGAAAATTGACGGCATCGGAGAAGAAGAGGTGAGAAATAAATAATATCCTCTGCTGTCTTCTTCGCTCCGTTTCATCCACTGACGTTATAGTATCTTATCGATCGTGGAAAAAAACGACATCTAAATTTATCAGTTCTACAGGCAATCTCTATTATTCAATTTTTATGACCTGGCCTACCGAAGTATGTTGGCGGTTGTGAGATATTGTTATATTCGTTGAAAAATAAAGTACTCATAAATTTACGTAATGTGTTTCATCTAGTATTCATTTTACTGCCTTAGAACTTCCTTGTGACTTCCTTCGCTCTAACCTAGGCTCTTCGGATTTTTTGGAACTTAATGCACAGGCATGACTTATTCACGATAATCCAAATCCACGTGATCAGGACTCTTATCGATTACTATTCATAATGAATTCTTAATAGGTTTAGTCTAGTTTTAAACTTTCGGTCTGACAGATATCCGTTATCCGTGCCTTCCTAATGACACGTAATCATTTCGGCTTTTTACGAAATTATTTCGCTGATATGACTTGTTCAAATTCAGTTCCAAAACCAAGGATTCATATAGATTAAATATATTTTAAAATGCATTGTAAGCCAATTTATTTATTTCGTCGAGCCCTTACTTTCACCGGTTACCCGTGACGTTTCTGTAACGTTTCAAAGAACATTTTCGGAATCCGAGAAGAATAGGGGAGAAGTAAATAATATCTCCTTCTCTCTTCCCTCCATTTCATTCACTGACGTTTTCTACATCTATATCTATCTACATCTAAATAATACCCTGCGAGCCACCTCTAGGGTGTTTGGCAGGGGGTGATCAATCACCAGCATGCATTTGGACTCCCACATGCACACCACATCGTCCAAAAAATGTCCCGTATACTAACAAACTTTACTACTATATGCTGTTAGAAATAATAATTGAATTAAGAAACAAAAGTTATAGTCTCTTATCGATCACGGAATAAAAAGACCTTCTAAATATATTCTGCAGTCTATACATCTTATTATATTTATATGAACTGATCTACCGTATTATGTAGGCGATCGTAATATATGATTAACTTCGCCAGAAAATAAACAGCTCTTCAATTTACATGGTATGATAAGTTTATTTTTTATTCTATGATTTATCCGTGCCTACCTACTCATACTCTACTACATAGGCTCTTTGTCTTCTTCATGACATTTTGTACTGACATGACTTGTTCATAAACTCATCAAAATCTGAGTTTTTAAAATGAAGTTTTGGCCAGTTTATTTATTTCCTCGAGCCCTTACTTTCTCCGGTAACCCGTGACGTATCTGTAATGTTCCCCACAAAATTGACATCATCGGAGAGGGGAGAAGTAAATAATATCTCCTTCCGTCTTCCATTTCATCCACGACCCGCGTGCGCGGGAGATGGGTTTGGTTCCGTGGGATGAGGGGCGGCGGAAGAGGCAATTAGTTGGGGATTGCATGCGTGGAGAGCCACGGCCCGACACGACTCTCCGCCACGATGATGACGTGGCGGGGGCTGGACACGCTCTGCCCCCAGCCCCTCTATCTGCGCTCTCGTGCAAAGGGGCGGGCGGATAGGCGAGCGAGGTCAGAGCTGTGGCTTTTGAATGTGGGCTGGATACATAGGGGAGGAGGATTGACGACGGTACAAACAGGGTGCATTGTGTGTGGCGATGGGATAGGAAGAAAGAGATAGAGGAAGCTAGAGGAATTAAGCGGGCTTCATTCTATGATCTATCCGTGCCTACCTAGTCAGACATGGTGTCTTTGGCTTCATACAGACTTCTTGCACTGGCATGATTTGTTCATAAACTCTTCAAAAGCGTCTGTTTGTTAATTTAAGAGGTGGCAACCCCAACACTGGTCCTTACCACAGGGGTGCCTACATTCCACCTTGTAAAAATTAAGCTGTTAAAATTTCATGTACCACAATGTGGAATAAAATACATTATTATTATTATTATCTTAAGCCAAAGGAAAAGAATAAATATACATTTCTAGCACTTCATCTACATAATACGCTTCGAGCCATCTCTAGGGTGTTTGGCAGGAGGTGATCAATCACCAGCAGCATTTGAACTCCCACATGCACACCACACGGTCCAAAAAACGTCACGCATACTAACAAATTATACTACCACATGCTGTTGGAAATAATAATTTGAACTGTGGTAGCCATGAGAGGAGGGCTCTTGTCCTCTGGCTCCCCTTACCTGAACGTGGAAAAAAATCACAAGTCTGTGATTTAATCTGGGTCGAGCTCGTCCTTCACATGCCCTAATCAACCTTCTTGAAGAATCACTTTGATATAGGAATGAAGAAACGGAATCATCCTGGTCTCCTCACAGTATGGTAACTAATTGTAAGCGACATGTACCTATCTTCATAGGCGGAACTACGGGGGGGACATGGAGTCACGTGCCCCCCAGACTCTTCAAAAATATGCAAGATTTTTATTACGGTCCCATTATCATTGCGCTCGTTTTGTATTACGAGTTATTTTTTTGCCCCCACAAGAACAAAATCCTGGATACGGCCTTGGTTGTCCCCCCCCTAGAAAGAAATCCTGGATCCGCCCCTGCCTATCTTGGTCCATGTATGGTTAAAGTATTCGCCAAATGCCAAAAACCTCAAAGCAAGTCTGTCATGGCTTCGGGTAGCCTTGTCTTCTGGCCCCCCCCTAGTAGAATGTGTATATTCACAAAACTGTAATTTATTATGGGTTGAGCTCGACCTTCACATACGATAATCAATCTTCTTGTCAAATGACTATGATAGAGATTGAGGCGAAATCATGAAAATTTTCTCATATCGTGTTAACTATGCGACGTGTACGTTTGGTCTTTGAAGGGTATGCCTGACTGTAATAAAAAAATTGTCTAAATACCTGCCACATGCTAAAAACCGTGCAGCAGACAAGTCACGGCGACTGGTTGGTTGAGCGCTTGGCTTCTGATCGGAAAGTCTTGGGTTTATAGCCCAACCTGAAGCATTCGGACGCTCCTCTTTTGTTAACCGCTCAGATTTTCTAATTTGACAGGTGTAAAGTTATTTCTAACTTTGATGCCATTTATTTATATATAACGCATCCGTCACTGCTTATAGATATTTGTACCGTTACCTCCTAATCTGATTTGTCTGCGCGAGGGTTTTTGGCTTATAGCGAGTATTTTAACCATACGTGGACTAAGGTACTGCATGCCTTATGGTCAACTCATTGTGAGGAAACCAGTAGGATTTCGCCTATCCATCACTCTAGTGCTGTTGTTTCATCAAAAAATTAGGTAAGAATGTGTGAGGTTCGAGCTTACCCCAGGCTAAGCCGAAGTGGGTTTTTCTACACGTTGAGATTAGGGGGAGAGGATACAGATCCTTTTCCTGAACTACATCCTGCTCTGAGGGTTCCCATGAAATAGGATTTTTGGCTGAACTCCGTCTTAAATAAGGAGGCTTACTCTGACAAGTAAAATTGATCGGATTGTGTGAAACTATTGAATTATTTTGAATAATCTTAGCGGATCATTAAAAAAATCCTTCTTCCATGCGTATTTAGGGGGTCCTTCTGTATATAACTGTTGGACAGTGGTACGCATAGTAAACCTACATTTTTTTATTGTGCATAATATTTTTTATTTATATGGAGTGTAAAAACTGTAATATTATCGACAAAGTAATGCATAATTCATATGCTTATGGTGGCTGAATAAATTGAATTAAATTATATTCTAGCCTTATTATAATGTTAGAAAACGACTAGAATAATTAAAAACCTCTCTTTCATCTTCTACATAAATAATTATTTGGTATTTGAAGGTGCAATCCGTATCCTTAAAAGTATTGAGACTCTGACTGCAGAACGTGCTTGGTGGAGCCACCCGCACTTTTCAAAACTCTTCCATCGTCTCCGAAAGATGAGAACTGAAGTTGCGCGTGCTGCGCTCTGTCGGCAGAGGGGTGAACTTTCTCGAGCGAACCACTTCGGACGCGCGGGTCATTCATTTCCTCTTGGGAAAAGTCATTATAGACGTGACTCCGGGTAAATAGAGCATTTGAACCCTCAAAGGGCTGCAGGTGCCACATTTTATAAAAATACGTCAAATTGAAAACGGAATGAGATTTCTCTCCGAAAATTGATGGTACAAACAAAGATGCCTTGTGTTTCTGCCGCTTTCATTTTGAGTTCTATAGCTTCTTCCGGTGCTTCACTGCGAAGATGAGTTTTCCTTTTACTATTTTGTCACGTATATTTCGTGCCTTTCTTTGGTAGTAACGAAATAGTCTATTTCCAAGATTTTGAGTTGTTTAGATTTAATTTTCAGATTTTATTTCTTTCGAACTCTGTTCCATTTTTACTGATAATTTTCAGTGGTAGGTTCCAACTAAGACGTTTTGTAGTTCATACATCTCAGGAGCCAGGAAGTTTGTAATAAAATATAATAATGTTCAAAGTATAGATGTGTAAATTACTATCTGCCCTCTGCCATGGAAATTTAAAATTGCTCACATGTAACTATTTACCCTAATTAATTAATAACATATTCCATAATAATACTAGTGGATCCATTCTAAGATGAATTTAAAATATCTAGACTATTAATACTCTAAAATAATTACATGTAAAGTTCCAATTGAGCTTTTGTGTGGAGCATGCACGATATTAAATTTAATTAAACCAGCAATGCCATGCTTAACTTCGATTAATATATTTATACTAAGGGTCTGAAGGTAAATCAGTGCACCGAAGGTTCTATTGCTTTTCAAGTCAAAGAATATTCTGATTGAAAGAAATATTTTTCACTCAATTTTAACTATTTATTTTCGCTATTACCCCTATTCATGCATATTTAAAGCTCAAGAAATTTTGCGTAGGCACAAAATATACGAAGTATTTTCACTTTCGTACCCTCAAATAGTCTCTTATGGATTTTCGTATTCATTTGGGCCAGTGGTGGAGCGCGGTGGGGGGTCCGAGGGTTCTGGACACCCCCAAATATAATTACACAATTACTTTGCTTCATCTTAAAAGGAAGCAAAGTATTGAAAATCATGAATTCATAAAAAGATTCCTGTAAAAAATGACGATTTTTTCGATAGTGAAAACTGTTAAAATTAGTTTAAAACACTCTACTTAGCACCATGTTTTCCAAAAATTTCCGCCCCATGGAATTGAACCCCTCCCCGCGCGAAATTCCTGGCGTTACTTGACAACGGAGGGGAAGAAGTTCCAACTCAGCCAGAGAAATTCAACGGTAGTTTACACGTTAACGGTAACTTACAATAAACAAATCAATATTCACTTTTACTGACCATCTTCGGAGTAATAAAGAAAAAAGTACGTCTACGACGTCGATTGTAAAAGGGTGGTTTCCTTATATTTTTTAATTGCCTGAATCGAAAGATTATTACTCCTGGAGTACGCATTTCACGCTCTTAGATTTTCGAAGGACGAATTCTATTTTTCGCGATTAAACGAAAAGTGAAAAGTTTCAAGCGTGCGAAAACGCGACGGTTAAGTAGGAATGATGGGAAAAGTCCGTTTGACTTATTTCTGGTTCCCGCTGCCGCCATGTGAAGTGACCTTGAGGCGAGGCTTGAGCGCTGATACGACGCAGGCTGCTAGCAGGTAGCAGAGTACCCTGCTAGCTGGAAGCGCTTGGCTTAAATATGGATTATTACTACTTTATTAAGCGAAGGAACCTTTCCGACCTCAGACAATTTTAATAAGTTATTTTTTAGAGATGTTTCCCTGAGCTCTGTGACTCATGCATGCATTGGTAATCTCAGACGATGTAAAACTCCTATCCTCTCGTGTAGAAACTAGGTCCCAGTGACGTCACGTGGAGTGGAATCGCATGGGCGCCAATCTTGCCTTTTTCAAATGAGGTTAAAATTGACCAATGCCATTCGTTTAAACCGGGATTCCTATAACCAAATAATTTGTATATTATGAAAACCCTAATGGTGGCTAACGAATAGCAATGCATTTCGTTTTCTTTGATGAAGGAAAGTACCCTATTAGTGAAACGCTATTTCACCATTATTTCAGGAAATGTCTTTGAAACCACTTCACTTAATTTCATGTAAATAAACCTCAATACTTAAGCTCTTTTTGAAGTAATTTTTGTCATTATGTTGCATGGTATCGACCAGCCTTTATAACGCCGTTTAAAGGAAATGATATTACGCGTCCGGAAGTAATGAAAAATCATTTTCTTTGCAAAATTAACGTTTTGTAGAATCATAAAAATCAGCATCGTGGAGCATGTAAGAACTACAGATTTGAATCGAATATACTTTAAAGAGCGAAGGGAATCGTGAGGAAAGGCCTGATTACACGGTACATTAACACGTACAAGTTAATGTACGTTTGCGTAAATGATTTTGGTGGAGCGGAACGGAACATGTACGAATTCTTGAATCAAATTAGAGCAGGTTCTATTTTCCGTTCATGCATTTGCACAGGTTGGGTGGTTACACGATGCATTTTCGTGTTCATTCACACGTTCATGCATTCAGACATTAACCCGTGCGTGTTAATGTATCGTGTAAACAGACCTGAATAGACAGATTTTCGAAGCATAGAATTCGGAAAAAAACTTCTGGGACAAAGATAAATTTACCAGGTGTCACCGAAAAATATATTAATAGCGTCAACCTCCACCCTTTGCACAAAAAATGTCTTAAAGGGGGGGGGGAGGAATGGAAAACATGTCATATATAAAATATGCCCTGACTTTTCAGCAAGAAAGAGATATTTAGGACAGTTATTAGCAGGGGCGCAGCTAGGAATTAAGGCTAAGGAGGGTTTAGGCGCAACTAATACAGGGAGGTTGGGGGGAGGGCAGGGTAAGCAGGAGGTGCGGGGGCCCTCCCCCCGAAAATTTTTAAGACAAATGGTTCTAAATGGTGAATTTTACGGCTTTCTAAGGGATATTTTATCAATCCTTACACTATTCTATAAGTAATATTAATCCAAGAAGTAAAAATGTAATAAACTTATAAAATTCTCTGAGCTCTGGAGGGAGGGGGGTTTATCCACCAAACCCCCCCCCCCCCGTCTCTGCGCCACTGGGTCTTAGCACTGAACAAGATAAAAATAAACGGTTCATCATCGTGACCAGATTTACCCACTTTTACTTCCTACCCTGCCCTTACTATATTTCCAATCGCACTAATGGTTTAAGTTGTCGGTCACCATCTACGAATACCAACTAACAAATTCGTTTGACACTTCTATGCAATTCTACTGGCTTACATTTGTAGGTGCGTTTCAAGATTTATCAAAAGCAGAGTTATTTCTACCTGTGGCATATTTTGTTCTTCGCCGTCCATCGCGGACGCAATTACCTCGCGAGAAGATTTCTCCCTTTTTGTACCAGTGTCATAAATAATCCCAGTGACCAACACGCGGTACGGTGGGTCGAAAATGGCACTGACGAATGGATACGTCTTTTCCAAAGGGGACACATTCATTCCCTTTACTCCTCCATCCTCCGCAGATGCGCCGCTGCCAGTTTAAACAACACGGTGGCATTTCGCATCGAGAACAATGCATTTCGCGCCAAAAAATAAAAGAACGTCGCGAGATGGGAGAATTTTTCTCCGTGATCTCACTCTTTTCAAGTCCTTCCATTGTCCGCCATCTCTTTCCTCCCCATTAGGAGACGTGGGCGTATTTTTACGTGTCTTTTTCTCTAAATTCGCCCCATTCCTATTATGTTTTTTCCTTCCACCCTTCCCACGCTATTCTCCACTCACTCCAACCAGCTCCCGCGCCCGCCGAGAGCGGCGACAACAAAGGATAACTTTTCAGGAATCTTCCTCCCTCCCTTTTATTACAAGCGTGCAATTCCGCGCTGCTAAGAAAGGAAAGATGCTCCACTTCCCTCTCCGACTTTACTGAGACGCATATTTTGCGTGGCCATTTTTCGGGCGGCATCTAACGAAATGGCGCGCGGCGCCGGAATCTCTTGTGGCCGCCCCATTTGACTCCGGTATAGCTGACGTTGAGCTTTGTTTATGCGCGGCCGAAATGGGTCGCTTGGCGGCCTCGTTATTATCATTGGCCTGTTGTCCTTTAAAGCGGGTTCGGTTCGAAGGATTTGGCTCGTAAATTGAGGGATTACTCGTTTCTATTCTTTCATGTTGTGCGGTGCTTTCGGCATACAGCTTTCTCGGACTATTTATACCCTTGTAATCAAGAACTGCATTTTCAGGACCCATTTATGGGAAAGAGGGTCACTATATTTAAAAAAACAAGTATTCGTCGCTAATATACTGAGAAATTCAGAACTTCAAATGATGCTTGATTTTTGCGTAATTTTCTGAGTAATGAAACCCGTGGGGTTGGTTTGATTCGGTGAGGGTAGAGCATATGTCTAACCCAGCCACAGGAGTGTGAAGTTCATAGCATCAGAATTAGGTGCACTCTATTGGCCACCTTGCACGTCTAGTATTTTATATTCCCGAAGGCTTCACCTTGAATTATAATCCTGACATTTGCATGTTAACCTGGATTTTTGAGGTCCATGAAGACTGTACCATTACGGTATCCTTTGTTGTTAGTTGATTTTGAAACATGAATTGGTGAAGTAGTATGTCGAACAAAACTTGCTGACCTTGAGTTACAATCAGTCTAAACTTTGGTTTGTTTTCAATAAAGTTAAGAGTTGAGTGCTAGTCAGGGGCGGATTCAGGATTATTTTCAGGGGAGGGGAATAAGGATCAGACAGGCAAACGGTCATCTCATATTTGATTTTTGATTAAAAAGTAAATGCAAAATAACTTTACGAAATATACGCTATTTTAGTTTAAAAGTTATTAATATGGACATATTAATGAGTTACACATATGATAACGGCATTTTTTTATTTTTCCTACTGAGGAACGGCATTTTATTAAATTTTTTTCGATATTTTAAGCGTCTTGTGAGGCACGTGCCCCCGTTTCCCCACCCCCCCTTTAATCAGCCTATGGTGCTAGTAGATGTTTTGTGATGAGATATCATTAGAATAAATTAGGCATAATGAGAGTTTTTGAAAAATATTAGATAATAAATAATAATAATAATATAGTTTAGATATCTAGTTTCGTGAAATTTACTAGCGAGTTTTTAGGCGAAAGGTAATGGAATTCAATAATTATGCTAACCAGTTTTTTCCTTAAATTGAAGATAGAATCCTAGAATATATCAAAGATTTTATTGCACAATGTTGTGCACGATAATGTATTATAACCGATCGAAAAGAATGGACAAAATTGATTGTGAAAAACATAGAAAGAGACACAATAACTAGCAGACATTTCAACGGGATGACAGGTGCCGAAGGTGAACCGAAGATAGCGGGTCATCCCGTTGAGCTAGTTATCGTTAGTGTCTCTTTTGTATGTGTTTCTGTTTTTTTCACAGTCAATTTTGTCCATTCTTTTCGATTGGTTATACACATAAAAATATATGTAGGTACTTTAAGATAAATGAAAAGAATATATAGGTGCATGATTTTCTCTCGATTCGAAATCTAGCGACAAAGGATTAAATGTCCTGGAAATGCCTTATGCCTTTAGAGGACGCATTTACTGCGAAATTTTCAAGAAAATTATCCAGCAGGGAAATCTTTTAGGAATCCACCCAGGCCTTCGAAAAATTCCCTCCCATTAAAATGATGAAAATTGAGTGTACGTGGTGCACCATATACGGATGTTTCAAGATAGCCGGGAACAATTTTTAATCCTGCCTGCAGTTTTTTTTTTAAGTTGAGTGGTTCAAGAAGGGCAATGTAAAGGAAAACTTACGATATTATGGAGTAGGGGTGAATGGCGGTCAGAACGGACGATTTTAAAAGTGACATGTGTTAATATTTCTTTTATAAGAAATTTTTACTCCATACTTGGAACTTAAATCAAATTAAATGCTAAAATATATATATGTTCATGCAGCTATGTTTTCTTCATAAAAGAAAACGAAAGGCATTGATTGCGATTCGTTACCCACCATTAGTGTATTCATAATATACAAAATATTTGGTTTTAGAAATCCCAGTGTAGACGAATGTGAATGGTCAATTTTAACTTTATTTGCAAAAGGCCAGATTGGCACCCATGCGATGCTACTCCACGTGACGTCACAGAGACCTAGATGCTATACGACTAGATTTACATCGTCTGAGATTACCAATGCATGCATGACGCACAGAGTTCAGGGAAACATCTCTTAATAATCACTAATTAAAATTGCCTATGGTGGGAAAGTTTCCTTCGTTTGATAGGGTATTAATAATCCATATTTAAGCCAAGCGCTACCTGACAGCTGGGTACTCTGCTACCTGCTAGCAGCCGGCATCATAGCGGCTCTCATAGCCTCGCACCAAGGTGGTCTCACACGGCGGCAGCCGGAACCAGAATGACGTCACACGGGATTTTCCCAGCATTTATACTTAGCCGTCGCGTTTTCGCACATGAAATTTTTCACTTTCCATTTAATCGCGAAAAATAGATATTGTCACTTAAAAATCTAAAAGCGTGAAATACGTACGCCAGTAGTAATAATCTTTCGATTTAGGCAATTAAAAAATAGGAAACCACCCTATAATAGCCGTTTGATATCTTATATGTAAAAGATAACGTTGTCTACAACGAAGTGGCTAGCTATAACCGCTTTGACATCGCCTTCGACTCGTAGAGTAAATGCAAAAGGCAAGGCGCTGGATTTGGCTGGGCGGTAACCAAAAGCTGTGGTTTACATGGAAATGATAAATGTAACGAATGAAACACCATAGGTTTTATAAAAATCCTAACTCTTCTCCTACTTTGTGAATATAATTTTAGTGCCAAATCTGACACCAAGGCCAATCACCGTTTTTTTCCGTCTCAATCGCAATGTTAACCCTTTCCAACCCAGTGCTGCTTGTGAAAGAAATCAAATTTCAGGATTTTTCATATGAAAACTTGAATATCTTGCACTCAATCATAATAGGGTAGTTTCCTTCATCAAAGAAAACGAAAGGCATTGATTGCGATTCGTTACCCACCATTAGTGTCTCCATAATATACAAATTATTTCGTTTTAGAAATACTGGTTTAGACGAATGGCAAGGGTCAATTTTTATCCTCATTTGAAAACGGCCAGATTGGCGCCCACGCGATGCCACTCCACGTGACGTCATAGGGACCTAGTAGAGTATACGAGTAGATAGGAGTTATATATCGTCTGAGATCACCAATGCATGCATGAGGCGCAGAGCCTAGGGAAACATGTCTTAATAATCACTTATTAAAACTGGCTAAGGTCGGAAAGTTTTCTTCGTTTGATAAGGTATTAATAATCCTTATTTAAGCCAAGCGCTACCAGCCAGCAGGGTACTCAGCTACCCGCTAGCAGCCTGCGTCGTATCAGCGCTCAAGCCTCCCTCAAGGTCACCTCACAGGGCGGCAGCGGGAACGAGAAATACGTCACACGGAGAGACTTCCCGGCATTCATACTTACCCGTCGCGTTTTCGCGCGCTTGAAAATTTTCACTTTTCATTTAATCGCGAAAAATAGATATTGTCATTTAAAAATCTAAAAGCGTGAAATACCTAATCCAGGAGTAATAATCTTTCGATTAAGGCAATAAAAAAATAATAGGAAACCACCCTATTACCGTGGAAGCTATATATTTCGTCATTACAGTTTACACCACAAATTACGAGTAATTTAGATATTTCCCAAAAAGAGCAGAAACTTTATACCTTTTTGCTGTTGCTTAGAAGCAACATTGGGTTATAATGGGTTAAAAAGGATTGGGGAGGACTCATTACTCTCTGAAGAAATGTCGAAAAGAAACAACATCGGTCCTCAGAGACTGGTCACAGGTCTCAGGATAATAAGAGCGGCGTAATTTTCCTTCAGTATACTCATTATTGAGATAAATCCCCGAGACCATAATCTCGGAGGTTGAGAATAGTCGCTGATGGATACATAACCGAGTTGAATCTCGAGATCATTGCAAGAGATAAGGTCATCTGTGGACACGTAGCTTAACGAACCGTGTCAGACCGATAAGAAATGGAATAAATGACGATAAGTAAATGAGACACGGTGACCTGCTCTGCTATTGCACGTGACGTCATCACATTTTCAGCGGCAGGGTCAAGGACGTCGATTTTTCGCCGCGAAAAGTTTGAGAAGAAGGTGACTGAACGGAAAACGGAAAAATACGGATATTTTTTTTAACTCTAACACTGTCGAAAATGAAAAAAATGGCAAACGACCCCATTACGAATTCCACTCGCGTTTCATCGTGGGGTGATATGACGCAGCGAAGTGGTTTCTTTGAATCTCTGTTGGCAGGAGAACGTCCTCAAGGGATAGCTGCATGCATACATTACACGCTCTCGATGCTTATAAAAATGCAAATGCGATCGCTGCCGTATCCTCGCGTGGAATCGGTCGGATTTGAAAATGAACAATCTGGTCGATTCGTTTTCCTTCCCATCAGGCTTGTATTCATTCCACTGTGAATGAGGTACCTCGAATTGCTTCTACCGTTACGATGCTCTTGCGAAATCATTTTTTGTCGCTTATGATTTCCGTTGGTGAAATAAGCTACAGAACCAGAGGCACGACAACGCCTTGAATAATATTTTGCGTGTTTTTACGACTTTTAAGGCTCGAAGAAAATGAGTAAAATGCGGAGAGGGGCAAGCTAACCTTATATTTGTACGCTATCGTCGAATATATTCTCGATGTGTATCTAAACGGCATCGTTTTGCGGAATCTTTCCCTTGCTCAAGTTGCGGAGATGAGCAGGAAGTATACAGTCAAATTATGCAGGTTGGGACGATGGTGAAAGTAATATTCCACATTCCTTAGGCTAAATGGAAATCCTTTATATATGCAGCGTTATGAGGCCAAAAAATTCAAACAACATATTTGCATATCTCAACTCATCTAAATTAGTATTTTATTGCTTTTCCTTCTCTCAAATGCTTGTAGCAATGTCGAAAATGCATCTCAAGTAGCTCTGAATCTAAGTCACTACGAATGTACAAATTAGTCGAGTAGTTCGACGAGATATGACAAGATTATTTGTATCTTGAAGTTTATGCTATAGATTTGGATACCTCAGGATAGGGGAACAGCATATAAACTCCAAAAGTGTATACTCCATTCGCAAATGAGTTGAAAATAGTACAGGTCTTGTGAAATGGTAATAATGATAATAATGTTAGGGTAACATTTTTAAAACTTATGCGTCTGAAACATAACTTATTATTTCAAGTGTGTAACATGGCAGAACTGACAATAAAATTGGGTCAAATTCTATGCGATTATTCCTTGATTTGAAATTCCCGGTTCTCAGTTTTTTTTAGAATAATGGAATGTACTCAAATTAGTCCAATTTCTCGCCTGCCCTATGTTATTTTAAAACGACTCTTGCGCTAAGAGGACAGCTGAATATTGTTTAGAGTCAGTTGGAAACCTTACTATTTTACTGTAATTTTTTATCACACCCTTTACATTTCATGAATTTCCTTAACCATCCATTAATTTCATAGAGCGATGATTAGCATGCATATATTATTTTAAATAACCTCTATTAACTGCTCGTTGGCTCTCGAAATTACAGCTTTTAATTTTGGTTAGTGCATGGAGGTGTTTTCTTCTTTCAATAGTGGTGCGTTACTTCTTCGTCCTTGCTATGTCCCTCGCCGCATCTATATCAGTGGATATGCTTCTTATCCGTTCAATACATGCCACTTTTAATCTTCACTACTTAACTAACTACTTTATCTTCAGGAGATGCAGTTTTGGCCGCCATTTAAGACAGATAGACCTCAGTTTTGATATTTTTATTTTTAAGCCGTTTTTTCCATAATTTGTCACATTATTTTACATTACTGCGTGAGGAATATTGTTATACAACTAGCTGGTATCAGTATGGACATGCAAATTTAAAAAGCCCAACCAAAATTGGGCTTTTACTTTTGCAAGTTTATTTTATATGTTTAGTGTAAGCTCCACACACTATTTCATTTTTTTAGTTACTATCTCGTGAGTGATTGAAAGAAAATAAGTTCCACAAGGCTCTTTGCTAGGCAAAGATGGAGGTTGGGAAGTTACAAGGCTGACAGGGGGGTAATACACGGAAATCAAGCTAAACACTATGAATCAAAACAATCGCGCAGCTCACTCACTCTCCTAGCAGATTTGTTCTAAGGAAATTACCGCGTTGGTCTCCATAACACACACATTAGGGTTTGCGAAGCTTCCGCTTACGCCAGTGACCCACTCACAGACAAGAAACCGACAAAATTATAAAATTAGAAAAATTACGCTCACAATCATGCACCTCGTGGATATGCTCTATTTTTCTAATTTTCTAATTTTGTCTGCTTCTTGCCACCCACTTCCAACAACTTCTAACCACTCACCTTTGCCCAGCAAAGACTACGGCCTTGTGGAATTCCATTTCTTTTAACTGTTCAGCAGCCGTAGATCGTTCAATCACCTATGCTATCTCGCAGAGGCGCCGACTTCATGGGGCCTGAGGGGGCCTGAGTCCCCTCAAAAATTCGGAAGTAATGAGTCAGGCTTGTAGGTTTTCCCCGGGTGTCCAGATATCGAGATTCGAGTTATCAGGGTTCTAATGTTGTTCATATCACTCTTCTAAAATGCTTAAAATAACTTAAAACTCACTACTTACAAAATTACCCGGGGCAAGATCCCCGGTTTGGCCCCCCCCCAATATTTTTTGCAAGTTGGCATCCCTGCTATCTCGTGAGTTTGAAGACCAGAAAACTGAGCATACATGCGCGTAGCCAGGCGGTGGCATATCTAGCCTTGAGTACCTTTGATTCATTGAGTCACTCAGTTAGACAGTGATGCAACGCGAATTTTTGTTTTTATAGGTGAGGGCAAAATCCTCCCCGGACTAAGTCTGAGGATTTTGAAACTCGTGGTAGCATGGCATATTCTTTACTCGCGGCCACACGCACACCGAGGCCTTTACGTGAGGATTTTAAAAGGCTTCATGCGGGGTTCGAACACGGGACCCTTCGGTCAGGAATTTAGCGCAGCTCTCACTTACCTTCTCAATCCTTAATAGTTGCAATAAAATTATATTTCATGGTGAACACTAACGAGGCATTCATTGATTTCCTCCATGAAGCCTTAATTTAATGCGACTTATTCATTACACAAGGCTTTTCCCCGAGTATAAAAGTACGATATTACCTGGTAAAAATTGTCAATGAGATCGACATAGTTACACTTCACGAGTTGAGGCGGGCTTATACAAAATATTAGCGTTGACTGTTAGAGCCATCTATCATTCTTTTGAAGAACTAAAAGCAAACTGCCACACAAACTGTGTTGAAACAGAATGGAGTGATTTCTTAACTGCCTCGAAATTTTTTCAGGGGGTTGAATTCTCCATTCAATGCATTTGGCAAGCCCTTCTTTTTCATCCTAATAATTCCTTATTGAAAAAAAGTACATTGTGAAGTTATTGTTCTAGAGCGATCACGAAACACTATGCAATGGCTTACTCGGCACTTTATCACAGGAAAAAAATGTGACCCATGAGGGGATCGAACCCGCGACCTTCGCGTTATTAGCACGACGCTCTAACCAACTGAGCTAATGGGCCGCTTCACCATTTAAAAAAATTGTAACTAAATTTAGTTCACTTTACAAACTTTCACTTGATATTATAATTATTTATGGTAGTCAACATGTTCCCCTGTACTGCAGCATCATAAGGACTAGTATACGTATATGGTTACCACGGTATGGAGGATTTTTAATTATTCTCTTAACGACGGTAACAATGTTTCGTTCACAGTCCTGATGATGCTGCGTTGCATAAAACATGTGTTGACTAGAAAACATTATTTGTATAGTGAGTTCAATTTCGCAAAGTTAAATTACTTTTCTGAAGCGTATTCTCATTTAAAACATACCTACGTAATCATCCTAAAATATGCAGGGTACATGGAGTAGGCTTGGACAGTGGGGTAGCCAGGAATTTTTTTCGGGGGGTGGTCCAAAATCAGGGGGGATTTTTTTTTTTTAATCAGAGCTGTTGGTAGAGGGTTTTAAACTTATGTTAACACTTATAGTACTCGAAAAAAAATTAAAGAAATATTTTGAAAATTCATGATTTTTCATTATTTTGTTTTCTTTTCTTTTATGAAGCAAGGTAATTGTGTTTTTATATTTGTGGCGTAGAGAGAGGGGGGACAAAATGCATTTGGATCCGAAAATATCCGATCCAAAAGATCCGGCTCCGAAAATCAAGGATCCGATCCGATTCCGAATCCGAAAAAAAATCCTGGATCCGTCCATACATAATTTTAACGTTAATGAAATGAAAAACTTTGCTATATTCCACCAATTTATTTTAAGGTAAGAGTAGCTTCGACACAGTGGCGTCATCATCAGGCACTAACTCCTGCCTAGAAATGTCCACCCCTTCCACCTACCTTCTTCCTCCCTCATGACCTGGATCAAAAATAAGGACCATGCCTTTGATGATTCGACTCTTTGTACCTGATGATAACGCCGCTTTGTAGAAAATATTCGCACCTTAAAATAAATTGGTGGAATACGATATGTTTTTCATTTCATTGACGTTAGAGTGGTATCTCGTTTTCTTCAAGCAATTGATAGCACAAGTTTAAAACGAGTGATCAGTCACCAAATGCGACTAGTTGAGTGGTAATAGTAAAAATAGACGCCTTTATTCGGGCGTAGTTGAGACTAAAGAGACTTCCACCTAACCCCTAGTTAGCATCATTTCATACATATAAAGGTAAATAAACATTAAGCATAGAAAAATATAGATTAAAAAAATATACTATTAGTGAAATGTCAAACAAGGTAAACAAGTAGATATATGCGAAAAGTCTGTCTAAAAATATTTCGTTTTTAGGGAAAGTACATGAGGATAAGGGAGTAATATCCTTCAGCGAGATAAACCCACTGCAGGAAAACGCCCACACAGGAAGGGGGCGTGAAATACCGGTAAATACCTACTGAATGTGAGTGAAAACTATTGCTATGATACATGGGTGGTATGCATTCCCGTGCAACTTTCCCCCCTCTATATAGCTACTTCTCCACCGCCAACACATCCAGTGGTAGCCCCCGCCGTAGAGTTTGCTCACGATTCCTCGGAAGAGATGCTCCACCCTCCAATCCCCTCGGGCTTAACCCCTTCCTCAGCCCCGAGCGGACGATCCGAGCCGCCGCCGTGCACGCTCGTGTGGTTTTTACGGTCACGCGGTGACCTTCGCGCAGTGGCGGCCTCTCTGGGCGGAGGGAAGAAGGAAGCGCGGCGAGCATAAAAAGGTGAAGGGGATGGTCATCCTCCCCTTCGAAGTCGTGACGGAGGGGCGCGGCGCGCAGGACGGCGTGCGACTGGGCTTCCCACGAGTTGGTTCGCTATTGATGATTATATTAATCGGAAATCACGCGGTTGGCTCGATCACTCCTAAGCCAGGTCGACACGTCGAGGTAAGCTTCTACAGTAGTGGCTAAAGAAAGACGTTCCGCTTCTTAAGTCGTCCAAAAAATGTCACAAGAGTGCCAATCTGCAACGAGATGGCCGCGAATATTACATTGGGATTCTCAAGTCCGCCGCTAGAATTTTTGTCGCTCCGTGCGCTTTACAAACAGATTTCAAAATCGCCAATCGCGGGGCTACCAGTCATCAATTTTTCACGAGGAAATACGCGGCATTAATGTGTGACTGATCCAATAAATCGTATTTACCACCCATATTATGCATGCGAGACAATTGTCTACTAAAGAAGACCATTTCCACTACGTTTAATGGCGAAAGTCACACTGAACGAGATACAGCTGACTAGTTGCGCCGCCGAATAGAATGCGCGTGAAACGGCTACAAATGTAACGCCAGGTTCTTGGATCTCCTTTTAATGGAGTCGCCTTGGTGATGGCATAAGTAGAAAAACATGAGAAGATACGGTGGCGAAGGAAAAATAATTTCATCTCATCTTCTTTGCTGGAAAATTAAATCAATGTTTGGCTTATCCTTGATCTCTGTTAGGTAATAATTTGAAAAACAGTAATTTCTAGTTATATTTTTTGAGTTGTAGGTTTTCTAACCTATGTTAAACGATGCATGAACACCGATTAAGGAACACTAGACTTTAATAATGTGCCACCATTATCAAGATACATCAGGAGAACTAGCAAACATGCATAAAACAAAAAAGCAAGCAAAACCGAAACAAGTGAAAAGATGCACAGCACACCATGATTACATTGTGATAATAACGAAAATATTATATCAACACTTAGCATGCGTGGCTCAATCAGCAATTGACGTTTGCGATATCAACATAACCATCGAATCCGCTGAGTTTTAACTTTTAAGTGCGAATGTTTGAACTTCGCTCATAGTGCCAATGAATACTTCAATCGATTCGTGCTATCTACGCAGAGATACATAGTCGTTGTCCACACCTTCGAATCAAACCTAACCGCCGAACAATATGGCGGTCAACTTCAGCGCGTAAACCCAGCTCTCAGCTCCAGCGATAGTTTTTCTGGCTGAAATAAAAATGAAATTAGGTTTCATTTCCTTGATATCCTGATTGAACCTTTCACCTGTTGAAAAATTGCAGTTTACTGGATATATTGTGATATAAATGTATTGGATAGTTATTCATTGCATTTTTTTTAGATTTGTGCAAAAGCTGTGGGTGATAAGATGTTTTGAGTGTCATATTCGCATTCAAGATTCGTCTACAGAATACAATATAGAGCAAAATGTCGCAAGAGTTCCACCCATCCTTGCCTTATTCAGACACGCACTCGCTTAACGGACTCAAGACAAGCACACAAGACAGCGATATGTAGTCAGACTAGAAACTAGAAGAGCGTTAAGGACACGAACATGCTACCATGGTACCATAACATTTAGTTAGCCATAGAAAATGAAAATATAATTGTTTCAGTTGTGACTTTATGGAATCTACTTAACATTATGAAAAGTAAAGAAAACTTTGAAATTCCACATAAATATTGAATATACGACCAAGGTTTTGACAACCTTCTACGAATTTGTACCAGGCTACGGCGTATCACGTCAAAACTTAGGTCGTACATCACACATTTACTTAGAATTACGAAGTTTTCTTTAATTTTCATCAAGAAAACGAAAACTTAGTGACAGTAAAATACCACGGGGTGAAATAAATTTGTATTTTGTTCCATATTCTCAGTATGTATTTATAAGAATCGAGCATATTTTCATCATTTGGTGACTTGAAAATCAAAAGGTTGGAAGGAGATGTGGAAGACCTAACCCTGTGTGAAACGCAGAAATCTTCACCACGTCGAACATATTCAATCCGAGGCTTTTTCGTGATTCATGTTCCCATCCTACCTCTCGATTCTTCCGTTCGCCACCCACGGGCCGGGTGGGCCTCAACCGAAATTCATTAACTCTTTATTAAATTTGTTGGTATTCCATTATAAGTTTTCTTGGATATTTCACCTTTAATTATACCACTACTTTTTTACATAACGCGACCCGGGTTTCGATGAGTAATCATCATCTTCAGGCGTAAATATAGATATATTTATCTAATTATCGTTAACTAGTTACCTAACGGAGGAAGAGATGAATTTTAAAACGGACGCTAGAATAGGCGAAGAGAATGGGTACCTAAATATATTCGTAACGCGGTAACAATAAAAAGATAAAAGCATCATAATTTACGCCTGAAGATGATTAACTAACTATTCGAAACCCGGGTCGCGTTATGTAAAAAAGTAGTAGTGTAAGTAATAGTGAAATATATCCGAGAAAACAGGCTCAAAAAAAAAAAAAAACTCAATCGCCAGGCGCTCGCACGTACGACTACGCCGTGCAATTTAACGGTGCAATAAAACATCTCGGGGGAACGGATCAGGGGAGAGGCAGGTTGATGAGAAACGATCTCACTCTTGGTAAGCATAAAATGGCGTGACTTTTATTGTTCTGACTGGACGTGTCTATTCGGACACGCTTATGATGGGTTGTTTATCCTGTCCATCGGGAGGCAATCGGCTTTCCTTGCTTCAAGTTGTATAGGCCGCCATACACGATGAATGATCATGCGCATTATCGTGCGAATGAAATCATTCGCCTTGTAAAACGGTTAAATTCGCGCATGAACCGTCATGCGCATGATAATTCAGTGAAAATTAGAACATGTTCTATTTTACTGGTATGATCCTGTGAATCACAAAGATCACGTGATCATTCAGCGTGATCATTCGCGTGATCATTCACCGTGTATAGCGGCCTTATGAGGGATCGAGCAAGTCACTTAGTGCTTCAATCACAATGAACGGGAGAGGTCAAGGAGGCTGCGCGTATGCCAAAAGCCGAGGACAGTATTAAATCATAAAATAAAAATACTTTGTTCTATTCAACACTTAATTTTAAATAGTACGGACCGGGTTTCTGCATATCATGCTATCATCAGGATACCATCCTGCACCCAGCACCCTGATGATAGCATGATATATATACTATTTAAAATAAAGAGTGGAATGGAACAGAGTATTTTATTTTATAATGAAGCAGTTCCACAAAGTAACGCCGGAGACCGTGTCTTATATTAAAAATTTTAATTATATTGTCATGTAAGGAAAGTGTTTGCTTAGGAAACGTTATACTTATTAATAGATATTTCAAAACCCGGATTATTACCCCTCTTCTTGAGTAATGGTGGTTCTCGGAGATGCTTCCGCTGGTGAATCTGGATAGCGTTATGGTCGGCGTAGTGGCCTGGAAAGCCAACGGCTTAAAATTCACATAATTTTATTACTTTAATGTGGGCTTATTTTTATTTGAAAAATACTTTTCAAAGTTTTCCGGGTACATAAATTTATACTTATATTTTAGTAGGGACGTATTTGTACTAAAAGAAAAATGGAGAATGTCCTCATATCGGCGGGTAGTCAATCTTTATTTTTATGAATTTGATGCCCTATCATGTAAAATTTTCTAGGTAAGAAAGTGCCGTAGCCCATGAGAAGCATGGCAAAAGTAGCTTAATTCAGGAAAATGTTTGTGTTCCAACAATACTTGATTTAAATTAACTATAGTGCGTAATTGCAGTGCCACGGGAATCTTAAATTTAAATTCAAATAATTTTACATACTGTACTCACCTACTTTAATTCCTGGGATTATGTACTGTATTCATTGCGAATAAAATTATCACAATAGGGTGGTTTCCTATATTTTTTTATTGCCTGAATCGAAATATTATTACTCCTGGAGTACGTATTTCACGCTTTTAGATTTTTAAATGACGATATCTATTTTTCGCGATTAAATGAAAAGTGAAAATTTTCAAGCGCGCGAAAACGCGACGCGTAAGTATGAATGCCGGGAAATCTCTCCGTGTGACGTATTTCTGGTTCCCGCTGCCGCCCTGTGAGGTGACCTTGAGGCGAGGCTTAGCGCTGATACGACGCAGGCTGCTAGCGGGTAGCTGAGTACCCTGCTGGCTGGTAGCGCTTGGCTTAAATAAGGATTATTAATACCTTATCAAATGAAGAAAACTTTCCGACCTAAGCCAGTTTTAATAAGTGATTATTAAGACATGTTTCCTTGAGCTCTGCGCCTCATGCATGCATTGGTAACCTCAGACATTGTATAACTCCTATCTTATCGTATAGAAACTAGGTCCCTGTGACGTCACGTGGAGTGGCATCGCATGGGCGCCAATCTGGCCCTTTTCTAATGAGGATAAAAATGGACCATTGCCATTCGTCTAAACCGGTATTTCTAAAACGAAATAATTTGTATATTATGAACACAGTAATGGTGGGTAACGAATCGCAATCAATGCCTTTCGTTTTCTTTGATGAAGGAAACTACCCTATTGTGCTGTTCACAGAAGGTATGTTTCTGATAACTCGTATTTTTTTAACTATTGAGATACCTCTCACATTTTTAAGGAGACTCTACAATTACATTCCAAGTAAATGGAATAAAAATTAACGTTTAAATAATTACCTTAAGCCGCAAACTTTTCGTAATAATAAATTCAAATAAATAAATTACAGTGTAAATGTTGTTAATGAGATCGAATGAAATTGTATGTTATATCCTTGCAAACTTTCTAGCTGCTACTACGTAATGTACGAGGAAAAGTCAATTATTATCCGCAATGTAGCTATAAAATTTTAAATAATTATACAACAATACTGCCCACAAATTTTATATAAATTTTATTTAATATTTTTCATATTATTTTTATTTGTTTTTCAATATGTAGGGTAGACAGAACCGTGTCTATTGTGCAGATAGTGTGTGGTTTTCAGCATGAAAGCCATAGCTATTTACTTTGCATATCGGAAGGTCTGCCAACTTCAAAGAACTACAAGAAGCTTCTGTTCATATTGTTCTGCCTGTCGAGAAAAATTTATTTGCCTTTCAGTTATATCCCGTTTTATGATCTATAAATATTGGTTCAGCTGTCGATTCACCGCTTTTCAAATCCGATTAGGGAATCGTTGCGGCGACTGCAAGCGGTACATGAACTCAAAATCATCGACGAGGCTGTGCACATAGTTGTCGTTTTAAGTTTCATAAATCCAGGTTGATATCCGGAATACTACACTCACACGATTTTACGCGTTAGGATCGCGGAAACGTGATGCACACTCTTTTATTATCCAAGTCCTCCTTATGCGACCTAGGCACAAAGTACTTAAAGTCGAGGCAAATGTTCTGGTGGTTTTACTCACAACCACCGTTGGCGTCATGTCATGAATCAAAGGTGGAGCACCTCGAGCATTTCGCAAGTTGCAAAATTTACGTAAAAACTTGCTTTAAAAGAAATTTCTTTTTGATCTTTGCGAGTTATACGACCGAGTGAGACGACAGCGAGAGAAACGATGGGTATTGCGGGGAAAAAGTATTAGATAAACAAAAGCATTATGTTTGTAGAGGAATGATTTTTTTCATATTTCTTTGATGTTTTAGTTTTTTTTAGATTCCCTTTGCTTATTAAATTGCCTAATTGCGATATTATTCACTAATTACGTAATTTACCGCACCTATTTAGTTGCCGTTAACCCTTTCAAAACCAGAGCTGCTTCTGGGAGAAATCAAATTTCAAGATTTCTCATTTGTAAAACTTTAAAGTTTCGCACTCGATTATAACTATTGTGGCAGATAAATATTTCGTCATTAAAATTTACACCACAAAATAATACTTAGTTTAGATATTTCCTAAACAGAGCTGAAAATTTATGCAATTTTGATGGTGCCTAGAAGCAGCATTGGGTTATAGTGGGTTAAGGCGCGTTAATCTGCATTCAACGAAGGCACTTCAAGGTATTCAAACGATTCTTAACATGGGGTAATATTCGGCCACCATGCAGCACCGTGCTTGATAATAAATAACTGGTTAGTTTTAATTAAAATACATAAATATTTTACGACTATACTACTTCCACTATTAAATAAAACTTCTCTTTAATAAAGATATTAGCTCTGATACCTCCTACCCTGTTAAGTATTACGTTACCTACCCTGTTAAGAATATGTGCACTTAATGAAATACTGAGGTGAACTTTTCAAATTAAGACTGAAGCACCCCACACATGGTATATTACAGTAGCGTAACCAGGATAGGGGGGATATGGGAGCCTTGGGGGGCCACGCCCCCCCAGGCGAGGGGGATCAGGAAAATTTTTGACAAATACTGGAAATAAATTTTACATCATTTTCGCACTTTAAATTTGGATTTCATTAATATGTTAGGTTAAAAGTTATTATGCATCAAAACTAGGCAATGGTTTTAAATATTTTTTTTATTTCTCTGAGGCTTTGCGGGGGGGATCTATCCCCTTATCCCCCCATAGTTACGCCACTAGTTTATTATATATGCCTTCTATGAATATTTCAAGACGATGGCCTTATTCATCAACAATCCTGAGATTATTATCTACGCAGCTCTCCCATTCCGCTCCCCCATCTAGTAGCCTTTTCATAGGAACGTATTTCTTCTCTTTTACATCCTTTAAAACCTGTGATATGTAACTCATTCTGGGCCGCTCATTCCCGTCCATAAGTCACTCAACAATTTTCTTCATCAGGGCATCATGTTTCATGATGTGGCCGACTTAGTTGACCCATATCCTATCCATGATAAAAGAACACAAATGGTAATTTCCACCCTTTTATTTCAAAACTCTACAACCGACCATAGTTTCAATACATTGTGTCATTTTCAAGGCCTTAATATGTTGATAACATGGTCGTTTGTTGAGTTTTGAATTAAAAAGTATGGAAATTACCCAGTGCTGTAGTTGGGAAAAAATATAGGCGGTACTCACCAAAAGTTACCTACAGCTGAACTTGTATTATACATCCGTCCGCGATTGAAATGTCAAACTTCAACTCTTAAATTAGTTCATAGTTGTGCCACGAGATAACTCTGAACAAGTAAATAATTATGTCCGATTTTTTTCTGAATTCCATTTGACGATTTACAGTAGGGCTATCAATTTTTTACAGATTGAAAAAGGTAGTTTAACCGGTACACTTATAACGAGTTTGGATTTTAGGGGGTACGCCATTCCGGCCCGCACCGACACAACTACAGCACTGAAATTACCATTTATTTATTTAAGTAATTTTTCACATACAGCCGTGAAGCCAATTTACAGTGAATTTTTCATAAGCAATAACATGTATTAGACACTATACAATAACAATATAAAAACTAATAAAGAATTAACCTGTAGGGAAAGTAAAACATTCAATTGGCAGAAGATGGGACAGAGCTTGTGCAGTGAATTTGAGTTATTTTATCATGGATATATCGAACTTCCACAGAATCGAGTCTGAAACGATTTTATACGTTCCGTCTTGTCCTTAAGTTTTTAGAAGACTTCTCTTTGCACCAGCTCTTCCTAGCTCTTCTTCATTTCTCGATACACTTTATCTTCATCATATTATCTCATTAGTAAGCTATACTTCAGTCATGAATAAAGATCATTTGATGGGGAGAAATTCACCTTAATGTTTCGACAAATTCTAGATAGAGATTTCACAGATATCACCATTGCTAAGGCTCTCCTACTCTACTTCTCTTCCATAGTTTGTCCGATGATAACCTAATGCTCCCCAATTTGGTCAATGTCTGCTCCCACTAATCTTGTCACCCTTAACAGTGTTACTACTTGTTTTTGCAAAAATTGTAAAAAATATAAAATCTCCGCGAGGAACCTACTGGTGCAGTTTTATCCTCTTTATCCCTGCTAGTCACTCCCTTCTCCGACTGTAATCAGACATAAAATTCATTTACAATGCCCTTAACCCTCACTTCGACAGTCCTGATATTCTTTATTTCTTCAACATCAGAGCACCATCCCGCCACACCCGTTCTTCCTATTCACTCCACATGCCTATAGCCTGGCTATCAGTAATTAAGCGCTCTCTATTCTAGCAAATTTCTGTTCCGATAATTTCTCTTCCGGCAAATATTGATCCGTTTTCGTTGTCATTTAAAATTTTTACTCACTTGGCAACATCATAATTAGTGTATAATTCATTATATTAATGGAAAAATACTGAGCTTGTGACCACGGTAATCGGTTTTTTCTTTCGTATTTTGCTTGGAAATAAAAGAGTAAAACTTTGTAAGGCTCACTATTATTTTAATATGGGCACGACCCGGGTTTCATAACGTAGTTACATCTTCACGTGTACACGACCTGAAGATGTAACTACGTCACGAAACCCGGGTCGTGCCCATATTAATTTAATAGTGAACCTTAGAAAGTTTTATTTCTTTATTTCCAATATGGAGAGGTTTCACAAAGTAAAGCCTGAAGTTATAAGTTGTATTTGTTTGATTTAAAATTGTATTTAGCTTATTTCTTTAATTTTTAATTGTTATATATGCATTCTAAATTGTAAGACTTGATTTCTGTGTACCATTTTATTAAAATAAAAAAATAAAATAAATAATTTCATGCTTGAATATCCGTTGAGCAATCCTCCTCATATTCCGCCGCCTTGACCGTTTTTCACCTAAATGACTCCCTTCGGAAACGCGTAAAGGGTTGCACCTGCTAGATGGGTTCGGATTGCGTGAGAGCGAAAAAAAACTGGTCGGGAGATTTAAAGAGGAATAAATGTGCCTTTACGTCTCAATCTGTTTTTGCCGACATTTTTCGTCATTATCCCGGGCGGTCTGGAGTAATTTGGACGAGGGGAGTGTTGTTTCTAGTCGGGTGACATTCACATCAATTTCACGCAATCGGAAAAAAATTCTCCTTTAGTCATTTTTTATTTTCACACGATCGCGTTTGATTGAAATAACATCCATCGAATCTAGCAGCTGTTCTGCAATGCGGTGTTTGAGAGAGAGTGAGATTGAGTTGAATAAGGTACTATTAATCCTAAGCGAATACCTCCCTCTCGACCTATCTTTTTTGCTAACGGGTTAACTCGCGTGAAAATCATGTATCATCATCATCATATTGAAACTTCCAGGATAAACAAGAATATGTACTACCAAAAATTTTCTCAAATATTAAATTAAAATCTCAAATATTAAATAAAAAAGCTAGAGAAAATAATTAATAGGTAAAACGTAAAGTACTCAAATGTTTGATCTTAGGTTTTCCCGGCGTATCAGGTGCAGAAAAGTTTCTCGGGTTTTCCACCGGTTGATGCTTGCCATGTCTCCCGACGTTTCGAGCAGCGACTTGTTGTTCATCCTCAGGGGATCTTCCGAATCTTCTCGAAACGTCGGGAGGCATGGAAAACATCAACCGGTGGAAAACCCGAGAAATTTTTCTATTCAAATGTAAATTACTCTTAATATTTGACAATAATAATGTACGAAATATACTCTAAAATATGCACCAATATATTACCATGAGAAACATTCCCCTGGACCGGGAATCGAACCACGAACCCATGGCTTTCCGGAACACGGGGAGACCACTACGCAATAGATTCCTGAATTCCCATGGTAACTGTACCGAGGCTCTATCATACGGTAATTGTACCGAGACTGATGGTAAGATGAGCCTCGGTATTGTACCATTAGCCTCGCCATTACAAGGGAATCCAGGGACTTGAATAGCGCAGTGGCCTGGAAAGTGATACTAGCTTAATTCGTTTAACAACTAAGTAGCGCTTTATGTGCGCCCGTAGAGTTTTTGGCGAATCGCGTAGCTCTCTTTTGTATTTTAATTCATCTACATCTACATTTACATAATACCCTGGGAGCCACCTCTAGGGTGTTTGGCAGGGGGTGATCAATCACCAGCATGCAGCATGCAATTAGATTCCCACATGCATGCCACAAGGTCCAAAAAAGGTTGCGCATCCTTAAAAATTATAATGCCACATGCTGTTAGAAATAATAATAAAATTAAGAAACATGCATTAAAGTATACATAAGTCAGTAGACTACACTACAAAGTCATCTAATCTATTTGCGAGTTCTAACGCTGCCGTTATAATCTCTTATTGATCGCGGAAAAAAGAAAAGTAATTAAGTTTACGGATTAAGTCTTTCTGTTACGGATCCCATATTCTCGCTATTTATTCAAAGTGTGGCCTGACGAGTGAGAAATAGCCACTCTTAAAGATATCTTTCTAGAGCTATTCTCAATAGGGTAGTTTCCTTCATCGAAGAAAACGAAAAGCATCGATTGCGATTCGTTACCCACCATTAGTGTATTCATAATATACAAATTATTTGGTACTAGAAATCCCAGTTTAGACGAATGGCAATGGTCCATTTTTATCCACATTTGAAAAGGGCCATATTGGCGCCCATGCGATGCCACTCCACGTGACGTCACAGGGACCTAGTTTCTATACGATTAGATAGGATTTTTACGTCGTCTGAGATTACCAATGCATGAATGAGGCGTAGAGCTCAGGGAAACATGCTTATTAAAACTGGCTAAGGTCGGAAAGTTTTCTTCATTTCATAAGGTATTAATAATCCTTATTTAAGACAAGCGCTACCAGCCAGCAGGGTACTCAGCTACCCGCTAGCAGCCTGCGTCGTATCAGCGCTCAACTCGTCTCAAGGTCACCTCACACGGGGGGCAGGGGGAACCAGAAATAAGTCTCACGGAGAGATTTCCCGGCATTCATACTTACGCGTCGCGTTTTCGCGCGCTTGAAAATTTTCACTTTTCATTTAATCGCGAAAAATAGATATCGTCATTTAAAAATCTAAATGCGTGAAATACGTACTCCAGGTGTAATAATCTTTCGATTTCGGCAATAAAAAAATAATAGGAAACCACCCTATTACTATTATATTACAGAGCTATTCACCGTTTATCTGTGACCCAGATATCCCTTACCTACCGGCTACCTCTTACCTACAATTCCATAAAAGCTCCTTCTATTGATATAACATCATCAATTTCATCATTTAAAATCCCCCTTCAGGAATCTTCCTCTTTAAATCCCTCTTTTCTTTCTCCGCCCTTCCTCAGTTACAAATGAGCTGATGAGGCGTTATTAGAAGTGAAGTAATACGTGATATCTGAGTGTATTTAAACATGTTTTTGTTGTTGTTTCTTGTTGTGCCTTATTATTTAACCATTTATTTAAAAATCCAATGTAAAAGGTCATATGTACTGTTTTTGGGTTTATTGCAAATAAATTATAAAATAAATTGTTCGAGTAATATTAGCCGAACGCGCGGCCTATAGTGGAGATTTTATATTCTGTTCTCCGTGTCGCTCTTAAAGCTATTATATAGATAACTTTTCTCGATTGCCCAAGTAATCTAAAACCAAGCGCGCAGCCTCCGAGTCTCTAACGCCTCCCAGTCTAATTCGTTTAAAATCCGTAACGCATTTTGTGTAGCTAGGGACGCGTGTCCTCAATCTCCCTCATTTCTCGGAGGAATGTCTTAACTAAGGAATAAAAAAATCCCAGGAGTCGGAAAGTTTGTGTTATTATGGTTGCGTACTGTTCATATCACGAGGAGGGGAAACTTTCCTCGGCAGGGTGTACTTCAATGACGGGTGAATTAGCTGGAGCAAAAAAAAATGTGTTCGCCAAAATCTCTACCTTCAGTCCGTAGTGCTGTGATGAATAGTGGTTGGTGACTTGCTGAACCGCTTGAGTGATGAGTGAAAAGTGACGCAAGTTAGCCTTCGTCTAATGAAAGCACTCACTCTGAAAAATGCATTCAAGCATTAATGAAAAGAATTTAATACAAAAATACTACCCATATATTTTGCCGGTGTGACAGTTTGTTTTGTTTGATAATAACTGTGTTGAATAGTTTATTTTTAGTATTGGTGTTGAAAAATAGGCATAGCATAGAAATAAAATTGTAGAATTATGTGTAATGGTCAAGATATCAACGTTTTTGGCTCAGTGCTGAGTAAGCCATGTTGTACTCATAGGTAATCTTCGACAGCATTGGAATCCACTCCACTATCCATGATAATCTTTAGATCAATCCATACTTTTGCAATGCATACCATTGAAAATGTATTTTATCTTTGGTAATTACCCACGAGGTCTTTTGCGGAGTGCAATTTGAGGGATCTTACGTTATTTTTCAGTGAAATGATTCGGACTGCTTACTTTGTTTCGTGCCAAACACGTTTTGAGGGACATCCAGCGTAGCCACCACGTGTGTTTGGCATAAAACATTACAAATTGCGAAGGAGATAATTCTGTTATTGTAGTTTAATAATGGTTAATATCATATTTGATAAATGAATTTTTATAATCACAGTTGAGTTTCATATACTTCGATGCATACTGCGGAAAGTTATGATTGCGACAAAATAAAATATATAGTTTCCGATACGTAATTCGGTGAAAATCTTTGACACATAACATAATAAAAGCAATTGTACATTTTCACTCCTATTTACTTCTACCGACCCAGGTTTCGGCACATAATGCTATTTTCTATGCCTTGAGATATGGGTCAGTAGAAACAAAAAAGCGTGGAAATAGTCAAATACTTTCATCATATGAAATAGCGATAAATATCACCATCGGTGAAGTTCTTGCCAAATATTTCGTTCAGAAATCGTACATCAAAATGTTGAAAGGTGTTCTTTTCTTGGAAATGAAAACTCCGGTGTAAATATGGGAAAGAAAACAGCATTGCTTCGAACCCAACCCCCTCTACCCACGCGCAATGTACTTTTGCTATTTACTCCTTCAGTCGTAACTTCCATGCCTCCGGAGCAGACTGGCCTTCCTCTGTCATACTCTGTATAGCGTGGCTGGATATTGCGCTCTGAATGCTGGGTAATGCCTCTTGCGACCGTCCAATCCAATCTCTACCCTCACACACTCCCTAACCCACCACTCGTAATCCTGGTAATGGAAGCATTTCACGGAAAATGGGTTAAAGTCACCCTCGCTCTTCACAAGCGCGTTTATAAAGTCAATCTCCATTGGATTTCCCCGCGGAGAAATACGGCGTCCATTAAATGCGTGAGTAAATGCGTGCGCATAGCCGGCCGTGTGCTATCTCCCTCTCTGATCCGCGCTCGCCCGTGACATTTAAGTGCTCCGGCCATCTCGCCAGATCGCCGCTTATTTCATATCACCGGAGCATATTCCCCCTCGCAGCCCCACGCTTTTTGAGTCGGACGTGGGAAAGTGTGATCGCGACCGCGAGCGCGGCGGGAAATCCATTGCGATTTGTCCGCCGGAGAGTACAAACGAGAGTACTACATCTTTGCGGGGTTTCTCAAATTATGGCGATGCTTATTCTGGACCGATGGACGTCTTTTTTTATACCACCACTATTTTCAAATCCACCCTAAAATGCCACCTGAACAATTCACCGCTCACTGGCCCATAATTCTCTTTCTTACGTTTAAAAATTTTGTTTTCCATTTATTTTATTCGTGACGATGAACTCATCTCTCGGGATATCAGCCGGGTCAGGATGGATTTTGTTGCCAACGTTTCGATAGCCTTCTGTTCCATCGTCATCAGGGCGGCGACTCATTCGCGGCTGATTTCCCGAGAAGGGTTCATCAGCAATATTCGCCGGGAAAGCACCAATCCTTTCTGGACCGATGTACGTCTTTTTCCACCGCCTCTACATTCAAATCCACCCTAAAATGCCCCCTGAACAATACGCCGCTCACTCACCCATAATTCCCTTTCTTACGTTTAAAAAAAGTTTGATTTCCATTCATTCAAGTTTCAAGTTCAACATATTTATTCACGAACCAACAGTTACATAGAATTTAATTAATAGTAGTGGGCGTGACTTGGTGGAAATCTATAATCGCAGGAATAGAAGGATCAACAACTTTGCTCTTTCCACATGGTAATTTATTGAGACCGACCATGGTTTCGTTACAGCGTAACAGCGTACAGGTGTTTACCTTGATAATGTTACGCTGTAATGAAACCATGGTCGGTCTCAATAAATTACCATGTGGAAATAGCAAAGTTGTTGATCCTTCTATTCCTACATAGAATTTGGAATAAAAACAGAACAATAACAATAACAAAGCTCGTGAAGCTGTTATAGGCTTGCGCCTCCTCAGCATTACTGGGGTTGAATCACTGGTGCGGGAGTGGTATTGACCCGGAATTCGCCCCAAGGAGGTGGAAAATCTGTAAAACCACTGTCAGGCCATCATGGTACAATAAACTATAAACAATAAACTCTAATATAATAGTCACCAACGTGCCAAGGTAAATGAGGTGGTAACTTAACAATATATAGACTGAATAAATCTCTGCAACAATAATATATACTCTGAATAAATAAATAAACATATAAATAAATAAATATCACTGGATTGGGTCTGTACCAGTCACTGGATGCCACTGGATGAGGTTACATATCATTGGCAGTGTTCTCTCATATTAGTTCTTATTGTTTGTGCTCTATCTGCCATTTTAGGGGACACTTTGGAGGCGGGGGGTCACTTATTTCGCCGATCTTCTTCGGTTTCCTCTTCTTCTTCTTCCGCACCAGCGAGAGCGCGGGGGTGATGGTCAGCGATTCGGGGGCTGTGATGGCTGGGCGGTTCGTCGGTGTGTGCGGAAGTACGACGTCCCCGTGGTATAGATGCATGCAGTCGTTGATGAACCGATGAACCGGAGGGCAGAGTAGAGCTTTTTCCGTTTTCAAATTATTTATTCAATTCTTTGTCAGCTTCGTCATTTCGTCTTTGGTGGTGGAGTAAATGCTTCGTACTCTACATGTTATCGATATGAGTCTACGTCAATACCAATTCGGTTCCATGAAGCGAAAGCAGGGATATATTCATAAAATCTTCTCGGGTTAAGCACCGGGTCAGGCTTTTTGAGGCCAACGTTTCGATGAGTACCTCACTCATCGTCTTCAGGGCTGAGACTGAATGCCGAGCTTGGTCAACGCCGGATATTTATTTATTTATTTTAGCTAGCCAACGGACGGTTGAGGCCCATTGTTGACCAGCCGATTCAAATTTGGGTCAAGGGTTTTGGAGTCTGAATTGTGACCGCGACCGTTGTATTTTATTTATCAGCGGTCTCCATATTTGGCTGATGTTCTGCCCATAGTCTCGGTTAAGCCTTTTGTCTTCGAGACGTATTTCAATTCCCTCCTTCACAATTCGATCCCAGTACCCATTAGAACGGCAAAGGATTTTGGTGCCGTCAAAATTTATGGAGTGCGCCATATCGAGGCTATGTTCTGCCAAGGCCGATTTTTCTGGTTGACAAAGTCTTATGTGCCTCTTATGTTCTTTTATTCTTGCTTCTACCGTACGAGAGGTCTCTCCAACGTAGGCAAGGCCACACTCACAAGGGATGTGATACACTCCAGGCACCCTGAAGACGATGAGTGAGGTACTCATCGAAACGTTGGCCTCAAAAAGCCTGACCCGGTGCTTAACCCTAGAAGATTTTATTCATTCAATTCGCCGGGAAAAACTACGATCATTTATTAGGGATATATTCAGTTTACTCCGATTTTTTCTGACAAGATATTTTGTAATTTTTCCATTTTTATACTCTTATTTTTGAGGAAATTAAATTACTCGCACTAATATGTTTTTTTACTAATTTTTTATTCCTTCGGCTCGCATAATATTAATATCTATTTATTAATTCTTTTTTAAAATTTTATTTCAATTTCTATATTTAATTATATATTAATAACCTATTATTATTTATATATATACTAGCTGACCCGGCGAACTACGTACCACCTAACATTCAATGAACTTATAGTTTAGTTGCACCATTTATAAATAAAGAGCGGCTGTATCGTTTTAATCATATTTGATTTATTATAAATTAAATAATAAAATATAGGTGAAATAAAAATTACACGCATTCAGTTGTTGGCTCTTTGTGTTAGCAACCGTAAAAAAATGTTTTTAGGTCTAAGTCCGTAGCGTAAACTTGGCTCGTTTACGGGGCAGGTTAACGCAACGCTAGACCGACGCTTGACTGATGCTCAAAATAGTGTAAAAAAGCCCCTATGAAGCAGCATTCGTATCAAATGACTTTAGGCGCGCCAGTTACAGTATCTTTGTTTGGAAAAAATGCACTGCGTAAACGTGCTGCATGCGGTGTGCCCTACACATTCGGGTTTAACGTCTTGCGTCAAGCGCCTTCTGGTAAACAACAGTTTTTGTTTTGTTATCAGGCGCAAGATAAAGCGAATGAAGCTAAATAATAATAGCGAAGCGAAGCAGGGACGCAGCGAGGGGGGTTTTTGGGGGTTAAAACCCCCCCAAAAGCTAAGAGAATCTTTTTATAAAACATTTGGTTATTAATGATAGGGGGACGGATGAGTCACAAAATGTTTTGATGTTCACACAGCCGCAAAACCTACCATTTTGAACCTTTTATCCTAAAAAATGTCTGGGGAGGGCCCCCACACCTCTCGCTTACCTTGGCGAGTTTTCTATACCCTACAGACCAGTAGTATTAGCTGCGCCTATCCTTAATTCCTAGCTGCGCCCTTGAAGCGAAGGAAGAAATACAGCGGATGGTTTACTGACTCGTAAACATACCACATATTATTTACCATGAGAAAATCATGGGTTTTCACTGACACATGAGAACAAACACCACAAAAACTGATAGACTGACCATGCGATTTGTTGATCGTTATCACGAATGCAACACGAATTGGAAATTGAATACGTTTAAGCTCTAAAGGGCATATAAGTTGGGATAATGGAATCTTCCGATTGAGAACTTTCTCATCTTTGAATTTTCCTTTGAGTATAGTGGCGTGAATCACTTTCATTATCAGTTTTTTAAATAACTAAACACGTTCCGTTGGATAGTTTTGGTTGGTTTAGGTTTCGAAAGATCATGAACACAGAGCCTACTTTTAGCTGTAAATCGTGCCGCGGTAAGCCAGGAGCGTCCAAGGACTTTAAATATTCAGAAAGATAGTTGGTGACTTCGTCTTCGTTTATTACAAAGTTAAAAGATTTGAATTCATGCAGAGTACACGGAAATTACTGATAATCAACAATTGCTTGGAGATTTGTTTACACACACGGTAGTTATGTGTTTGTTGACAACTCAATTCGAGCTGAGATAACCTCTAATTCAATTATTTTAATACTATTTTAATATTACTTTAATATTTTTAACATGTTTGAACATTTAAATTTTTTTTAATGTTGTGAAAAAGATCAGTCAATACATTAGTAAAAACGAAAAAAAATCTTATTTTTTTGAGCGTCTTAACAATCAACACCTAAAAACATATCTCTAAGATAAAGTTGAATTTTTTTTGTGAACCTTTCCTATATTTTAATGCCCTGTATGTTGTCCGGGGCTGAGACGAATCCAAAGAGCCTAATGTCACTAAAATCGGTGCAGCCGTTCTCGAGTTATAAGTGTTCTAACTAACACGATTTTCGACTTTCTTTTATATATATAGAAGATTATAACCTATTAATATATATATAATTATAACAACATTAAATTCTAATGTGGGAAATATATAATGCGGCCCTTATATTGAAAAGTGTGGATGGTTAAATGATCGTTCTCTCTCTACCATGGATGTGATCCGATACGAAAAAGCACTTTAAAGTACGAAATGCAAAAGTTTCGGACCGAATTCACTTTAAGGTACGAAACCGAAAAGGTACGAAATGGGATGGCACGAAGCCACCTCAAATCCGATGTGGGACTTTAAGGAAAAAACTGCCGAACCGAAAAGACACGAAAGTTTCATACCAAAATTTATGATACTCAAGAGAGTCTACGCTCGTGAAATGATGTGCCGGCGGAAGACGTAGCCTCCGCCGGGCTGCCGTCCGTGAGAAACCCCGCTGGCTCTTCCACTATCGGAGAGAGGGAATAGCGGCTCGAAGGCAGGATTGGAAGGGGGAAAACTGAGGAGAAAAACTCTCGACTCATCGGAAGAGGTCGACGTAATGCATCAAGACAGGGGGGAAGAGTTTTGCTGTCCAGAGCGGGAGAGGCGGAAAATCATAATTTTTGTGTGGAAGCAAACCAGCGAATCTTCTTTGATCCGGTCCGACCACGTCCCTCTCGCAGCCTCGTAAACTTATCACCGGCCGGGCACTTAATATTTTCCTCTCCTCCACATCTTGCGCTCCCAAGACAACCTTTCTCCCATATTCCTCTTCCGTAAACAGCGTCTTCAGCCCATTCGCAGTCTACACTCGACTCTTCTATATCTTCTTTGAAAAGTCATTCATTCATCCCTCCATGAAGCGTTAGTCTCCGCAATACCTCACTTAGTGATTCAGCCTTAAAGCTATTTCGAATAGGTGAGGGTAGAGGTCACTAAATAAGATAAATGCCATCAAGTCCTTTTACAACCAGATGTAGTTCCTTTTCTTGACCACCTCATATTTTCATGATTTTTTTAAGGGGTTTCCTTGGGAGTCGAACCCGGGCCCTTCGGTCAGCATCCAAGTGCTCTTAGCACTATTAAAAGGCTTAGTCTCCCCAGGATGTATATTTATGGAACAACTCACGATTAAATTATTACCAATCCTGTTTAGATTTAAAAAATGTTTGGGCCAATTCTAAGCGTAATTTTTTTTACAAAATTTAAGTAAACCTTTTCAATATTCAATCATAGCCATAATGAGAGGGTGAATATTATTCATTTTTCGACACCTTTAAATGTCTTTAGCAAAGTCTTACCTTCAAAATAAACCGTAAATGATGTCTATACGACGGTATGGTGGTGAAATGTAAGGAGGTTTATGGTTCAAGGCACGTCTGTTTGGCAGAAATGTGAAAAAATCAAAATGCGAATGTAACCCATACAATATTTTTCGCAAAACGGTCCCGGGGTGTTTGATTTGAGGTTAATATTGACACATACTGAAAATTTCATTGAAATTTAACAACCTAAGGGACAAGCGTTTGTTGAATTGAGTTGGAATGACCCAAAGATATTATTGAATATTTTTTTGCAACGCACTCTCATATAATTCTCTATTGCCCTCTCGGTATTATTCATAACTGGTTAATCTGGAAGGTCAAGGTCAAGTGGGGGAAATTATAGTTCTCGACAGGTAGATAAACTTGCGACAGCTGTGGGGAAGCGGCTGTGGAAAAAAAATAATGAGGTGGATTTTGATCTACAAATGCTTCCCACGTGCCTCACAGTACGTCATTGGTTTGTATGAGTAATAAAGATTGCAAAAACTTGTTCCAACTTGTTAGGTCATCGTTGTATCAAATGAGCAAATGCTTTCCTCTCAATATCTCAATGCTATCATTTTCCTCTGGGAATGCTCTGTACTTTCGGAATTTGTTGGTGCAAAATGAATTTTGTAAATATTCGATTTATTTGATTCAATTAACTAGACACACTTGTGTCGTATAATTACATCGGTTACTATGGGGGAATATTCCAAGAAAAAAAAACTTATCAAGATTAAACTGCCCTAGAATGCATTAAAAAGTTGCATCATCCTGAATATGTAAATATATTGACATTATCTATACTTGTCTTAGTACACCTTACGATTACGATAGCCTTGTTAGTGTAATTGACCTGTTAGATAAACCCGGATAGGAATCTCTGTCAGACCGTAGATTGAAAAATAGACAAAACCTTTTAGATGAATTTAAGAGCAGTGTCTTCTCTGACGAAGTTAACAATATCTTACGAACGCCAACATAGTATAGTAGATCAGATCATCTAAATAAAATAAGAGAGATAGACTGTAGAATGATTCAGAATGTCTTTTTCCACGATCAATAAGAGATTACGACGGCAGCGTTAGAACTCATAAATAGATTAGATGCCATTGTAGTGTAGCCCACCAACATATGTATACTTCAATGCATGTTTCCGAATTTTTTAAATCATTTCTAACGGCATGTAGTAGCATAATTTTTAAGAATGCGTAAGGTTTTTTGGACCGTGTGGTGTGCATGTGGGAATCCAATTGCACCCTCGAGGTGGCTCGCAGGGTATTATGTAGGTGTAGACGTAGCTATCTTTCGAATGAAAGCCTAAAGATTACTGATCTAATGATGAATAGGCACTAGAAGTAGTACGTGCGCCATGGGTAATATTCCCCGGAAGCAGCTTAACTTATATTTGTAATCATATCCAAGCTTTCAGTTGCACGAATTTTGACGAGAAAAGTTATAACTCACAGTCATCGATAAACGTCAATGGAGTACTTCTGCCAGTGCTAATAAAGGTTCTAGAAAACTTAAGAATATATATAAATCTTGTGCTTATATAGATCAGGTAATCGATCGCCTTGAACTGATCAGTGATCACTTTCCATCTCGTGTATATAAATCTTATTTAACCTTTCGCGTGCGACGTAAAATCATAGGTATAAATTTGTACTGTTGATCTTACTTGAGAGCAGATAATTTACCCTGGTAATTGGGATCAGATGTGTAAACTTCACTCTCTTCCTGGTAGAAGTAATCGCGACATGCAATCCATTTATCAACGTTCCAACCGCATTATGTCATTCTCCTTCACGTCGGTTTAGAGTGTTGCCGCACCCGTAAAAAAACATAGTGATATTATCAGGGAATTCGATGAGACTTGATCGATCCTTCGATATTTCAAAGAAATTGTTAATAGTTCTGGTCACGATGGTGATAGACACATCCAATGAAGTTTTGATCTTTAAATGGTTCACAGGTCTAACGGAGTAAGCCTTAGGTTTGTTCGAATGATGTGCAAGTTTGCTAAAGAGTTCAATTTCAGTTACTTAGTTCATCGTTGGGTTAAAAGAGCCTTTCCTTTGGAGATGTCGGTGCCATCATTTTGCCCATCGTGATCAATGAAGATGGCAATTAATAATTGGTTTATTTTGACCGTTTAAGTAATTTCCTGCATATTTGCCTAGAACATATATGCGACCTTTGATATCGTTGAGAAATGTGTACTAATTTACTAGTCGACAGCTATGTTACGTGTGTTGATAACAACAGAGTTAAAAACTGATTACCTTCTTGTCACTCAAATCGACAATCATTGAATTTAACCAGAGAAGTTGGGCGTTGTTCAAACCCTTATCTTCTACTATAGAGGTATTCATTAAGAAATATAACGCATGAATAGTTTTTGATGCACACCATCTATGCGATTTAATCGGTGATATACATATCTATGATTGATACAGGTTTTTTAATAATATCTATAACTTTTTAATCTTTCACGTAACGCGGTATGCACTCACTTTTTGGTTTTGCACTTAACCTTACTTTTATCTGTTTACACAAATAAAAAAATGACTTTTATAATCTTATTATTGCTCATGGCCAAAGGGTTGTCACTCTCTTAATGCTGGTTAACGCAATTCAGGATAAACATCATCCGGAATATTACAAATCCACTCCCAAAATTAGTTGTATGTTGAGGCGTAACATAAGCGAAATGATTAGCCCTAGCGAAGTCCACGGCAGAAGAGACGTGACATCAACCGCTCTCAAAATTGACGCTGGAAACCTAATATTAACTTTTATTAACTTTTTTTTACCTTAATATGACTGTTACATAGTCATCGTAGGTATTGAAGTACATCGGCATAATTAATCGCTGAATTCCCTAGGACGAAGAAATACATGCATTTTTTTCTGAGCGTATTGCATACTGCATGTTGGTGAATACTCACCCCCTGCCAAACACCATTGAGATGGCTCGCTGAATATGCCTTATTGTTAGATGTAATTGTATGTGCCATTGCATGTGCCATTTTTCAGTGGCAATTAAATATCTCAGGAACGTTATAGGCCTCACAAAAACGGTTTCCCAACTGAGAAAATATATCGGTTAAAGAAATATAAGAATCTTATCAGAATATTTATTTAATTCAAATACGGCTAGATCTCGGCCGTATCTATAATCCGTCGTTCGAGAAGCTGGAAAATTTCAATTATTATTATTATTGCTAAGCGTAGGTATTCCAATCGGCCAACATACGAGCCGAGATTAAGTATCTAGAATTTCGTGAGTAAAATGAAAAAATTAATAAATTTTGTGCGCGTCGCCTCTTGGATTATTACACAATGACGTCTGAGTGCGCCAAGTATTGCATATTCATTTTCCTCGCGCAAGGCGTTGAGCAGACGTGGATTTCGTCCACGTGGACTCCGGCTTCTTGGAAGGTCATAACTGCACGCGCCATTGACGCAATCTTTTCTCCTCCTTGCTCCTTCATTACCCCAGCTCTCTTCTCTGAAAGGGAAATGCAAATGTTACCGCCTTACCTACCTCTCAGCCCATCTCATCGGCGCCAAGGCGTTCACCAAGCAGCGACGATATAACTTGAATGGAGTATGTCAAAGCGCGCGACTTATTGCCACGTGTAAGACAAGGGATGGGCTGAGACCAAGGAGGTTGCATATATCTGGAGGCGCTGTAGTCGATTTTTTAGCGTGGTCAGAATTCCGCCATCTTGATTTGACCATTTTCGGGCTTAGTCTCAAACAGTGTACGTATATAATCAAATATTCTATTCCTTATATTCGCCTCTGATTTATAAAATGAAAATGCTACAATTACTTCTTGATTGTCGTCGGAGTTTTCCGATCGTTCGTCACACTTATGTGTATATTAACCAGTCCATATCGATGCCTAAGTTCTAACAACACATATCTCAAAAATAGCAACTTTTAAGGAGAGCAAAAGAAACGATTTATATTTTTAATTGCACACTGATTTTAAAAACCAAAAATTCCTAAAACTGAAGAAGAAGCATTCATTTGCAAGCAAAGAGCTGTTTTTAGCTGGTATTTTATTTTTTTAGTGTCATTACACTTTGTTTAATAGAGTTGTATCAAACCGGCCAAGTTCCAGATACGTGTTATTAGAACTTAGCCATCGATATAGTCATATCGTGGTGATAATATATCGTCGTGAACATACTTTCGTACTATTATTGCGACCGGTCCACTGGCAAGTATCACGTAATTTGCTGAAAAGTTTCTCGGGTTTCCCACCTCGTTGTTGATGTTGTCCATGTCTCCCGACGTTTCGATCAGCGACTTTCTGATCAACCTCAGGGTATCTTCGTTAAAATGGCCAATATGAGCTGTATTCGGTGGTTTGAGAATAAAATAAAATAAAAAAAGAGCATCATCAAGGTGGCTTGGTTATAGAAAAAAATACCAAAACTAAGCTTCCCCATTTGTTTCACACAATTTTGAGGGAAAGGTATAACAATCGAAAAACAAACTTTCGGCTCTGGGTTAAATGATACATGTAAACACGACTATTTACAAAAGAGGGTCCTCTTGACGGCCTCTAATTGCGCTGTAATCCACCGCGCATTTAAATGGGTTTACAAAAGTCGCCACTCGCGTCGCTGACGGACAAATTGATCCGAGTTTCACGGGGAAATATGGTATAATTATGGGTGTTCACAGAAATTTATATGCATAATGATGTGGTCTATCAAATTCATAATTTTACAATGGTATTCCTTGCGATTTCAAAAAATACAATGCCAAATATTGGAAAAAGAAATTGACTGCATCGAACTCATCACCGCGTCGCAGACATTTTTGAAAGCCGATTAAAATGCGACCGAAGTGGCAACAGAAGCCAGCCGTCTGCGGTGTGGAATTGGGGCTCCCCTTGGTTTAGACCCAAAGAGGTTGCAAATATCTGGATGCGCTGTTTCCGAGTTTTTAGCGTTGTCAAATTTCCGCCATCTTGGTTTGACAATTTTTGGACTTAGTCACCTCAAGTAATCAGTCGGAAACTAAGTTTTGTTCTGAAAATTATCTACATTGATTGAAAAATGCTAACATAATCATTACTATTTCGCCGGTGATTGTCATCGTCTTTTCCCATCATTCGCGATGCTTCTATTAAGGTATAAACTCTGTGTCTGTTAGCCGCTTTATTGGTGAGGATATCGTTGAAAATATACTTTTGTACTGTAATTTTTAGATTTCCGTTGGCTATAATAAGATTGAATACAAGTTTTAGTGCAGGTAAATGACTAGTTTACTCTAATAAAATTTTATTTTCAGCTGAGCTGATTGTAGAACGTAACCGTGGTGATTGATAGTAATTTTTCCCTGGGAAAAGATGTTTGAGTCATAACTTCACGAAGCCTACCAATGAAGTAAGAAAAAAAAGGTTTACGTTTTGCGTTTCATAGTTAATTTTAATGTATTAACGAGTTATGACCAAAAATTTCACCAAATATTAAGCATTATGGGATTGAAAATATTTTGGTCAAAGTGAGCGTGGCTTGTCCTACCCAAGTACCCCCATTTCGGCCACACTTCGCTCCGCTCGAAACCAGTGGTGCCCCCTCCAGATATTTACAACATCCTTGGTTTTGACCACACAGCGGTCCCGAAATATGAAAGGAGACACGTATGTAGGTATTGCTGTTTCACCCATTTCTCCTGCATTCACCTGCGCACCTGGGAACGAATCTGTTCGGTCGTGTCTCCCGCTGAGAGCCATCCCCCCCTTATTCCCCCTTCCACACCATACTTCCCCTCCCCATCTCCTCAATGAGAAAGCGGACGCCGCTTCAGATCGGACCGAGAGTGGAATCGACGTGCCGGGGGTAAAGGTTGCGGATTGCGGATGTTGGCGCGGGCGGAAGGAGTTGCAGGGTGAGAGGGGGGAGGGGTATTTGGATGGGCTCAATTGGAAAGGGGTGGGGGATATTTGGCCGACTTCGTGGAGTTAGTGCCACTGTGAGTGGCTCCGCTTACATTTTTCACTTAATTTAAATTTAAAAATAAATGAAAAGAAAGAGATGGCAATTTCCCACAAATTTCATTATTTTTTATTTAACAAAGCACGACGCGTTTCGACCGTCAGGTTATTCTCAAGTACAATACTGTATATGAAAATGATCTGACTGTAGAAATGCGTCGTGCTTTGTTAAATATAGTGGCGGGATATTTCAATCTCTCTCATGTATTTATTAGGATCCATTCCACTATATCTCGCCTCCCTTCGTGAATTTTAACTACTGGACGCAATTGAACCAGAAAATACTCCCAACCATCAAAATTTAAAAAAAGAACTCTTTATGTACTAGACTCATTAATATCTCTACAGTCATTAGTTAGCTTTAAAAACTCTTTAATTAACATTTGAATGCTTAATAACTATCATTCCAATCTTATCGCCGCGCTGACGGCATTTCTGAAAACGGATAAACATGAGCCCAATGAGGAAACAAAAATCTAGCTTCAGTGGGACTGAATAGTGCCCGCCTCTATGCTTTCTCCTTGCCCTTGGGACTACATGAGAAAGGGGAGGTGAGAGGGATGAAGATCATCCCAGGGGTTTAGAGCTGCCGGCGGGAGTGTGTGAGAATTGACAAATGGGAGAGGAGAAGTTTGAACTGGAAAAAACAAATGTATGCACGTGAGCATACCGTCTATCCGAGTGTGATAACTACAGAGCATAACTTTTCACATTGTTGTTGTTGGAGACAACAGTTTCTCCTGCATTCCAGCAGGGGTCTTCAGGTCGAAGTGAACAACCACGACGCGGTGAAACCAGGAAAATGCAGCCTACATTACTATTTCCATTACTTATTGCAATCCCGATATGACTTTTGCGGTTTTGCAATGACTTAAAGTTCCTCTGGTTAAGTGATGATATATGGCCACTCCCCACTGGATGATATGTGACGTCTGTTTACGTGAAAGGGAAGGTTGTGCTCGCATGAGCCGCTGTTATTACCGTGAGTACATTGGGACATGCTCCAGAGCATCTAGAACAATCTTGAGTCCGACACAATCTTGAGTCCTCAATCAATCTTGTAAGCTCATATCTCACTCAGGTAAAAGTTGAGTTTAAGTTTGAGTCTGTATTAGAGCAACAAACTTAGACTCTAATGAGCTAGAATTCAGTAACTATTGGTGGTAAGCTTTTGTCACTCAGCGCCTCACGATCATCAAAAACTAGTTTTTTTCAAGGATTTTAATGTAAAACGTGGAAGAATTTTTACTGGAGATATTTCCGTTAAAAACTTGAGGCGACGGCATCGGACATCGTGGTAGATGGCGTCTCAATTTGAGTATGGACAAATGTAACTGTGAGGAATGAGCGAGCTTTGGGACTCTACTGACTGTGGTCTCGTAATACCAATGGACTGAGGTCTCATTTTTTTATTTAATGCAAATAAATAAATAAAAAGGGGCAAATGAGTTTGCGTCTGGATCGAGACTTCAGTAACGTTCTTGAGTACGGCTCTCAGTGTTATGCCATAGGCCATGGAACTAGTAACAATACTTCCAGCTATACTTTCCAACAATACTTTGGGGTTGCATGCGGAGTACCATAAAGGTGGTTTTTGTGGCACCACAAGCTCTTTGTAAAGCTAATGTAAACGCAAGCTGTTTCAGACCCTCGGTTGTTTTGTTACTGGATTTTAGTGGACCTCTAAAATGACAGATATACCTGCACTTTAGAAAATATGCTTAAGCGACACAATAGTTTTAGGGAAGTATATACCGACTTTTTCACTGTAGACCATCAGAGCTTATGATGCCGAACATTAAACAACTGCTCACGTATTCACAAATTTCTGTCTGCGCCAACCCGCGGACGGGATGACAGAAAAAAGACTTTGAAAAAAATAAACGATGTCGTTATGAAGTGGGTGATCTCAAAATTGGCAGCATTTAACCGAACATTTACTAATGCATCATTGCTCTCTGTCATTCAGCCCTACACGAGGCTAATGGGATGATCAAAACAGATTACGATCGCAAAAAACCTGCATCATTCGTTCCTCGAATTAATCCAGCAATGACGATAAAACCAATCCTTGGCTTTGAACACCGCCTTAAGAATTTTTTTCTGATCTTCCAAGTACGACTCCGGCCTGCTCATTGACGCAAATAGTTCCCGCCGCAGATTTGCTCGTGTAACTGCGAGAACAAATGAGTGAACACGAGCGATTCTTCGGAGGAAATGCAATGGGTTGGTCGGTGCGATGTTGATGAGTCAAAAGGCGGTTGGTTGAGTGCTGACGACCGATAAATTGCGTCACAGGAGGGACTCGCTTGAGTGCGAGTGGGGAAAAAGCATTTGCATTCCTTGGCTGAAGATCATAAGGAAGAGAGCATGCCCTTGCGAGTACATGCGATTTGCTGGTATGTGTGCACGCGTTCCTCTACTCCTCCTCCTCGTGGCGAGCCGACTTTAATGACCGGCGGCGAGAATTACGCTTGAGGTGGTGCGCGAACTGGTCACGCTACTTTTATATGTCACTCCTGCTTGCGATCACCTCGTTTCAATTGTTCCCGTTCACTCAGCCGTGATGAGAATCGATTCTCATTTTCTTTTTTGTAGGACAATGTATTCCCCTTAAGAAAATATTTCATTTTTTTGCGGAGCATGAAGTTCCAGGCTTCGCTTGTGGAATTTCATCGCCGCCACTTGACCCTGATGGTATGTGCTTGACGCCGAGCGGATTTACTTCGATCGGATTTCATTCCGAAGGGGTGATTTCGATTGGTTTCAGCGCGATAGAAATTCGGAGTATTAGAAAATTTTCATTCCTTGCTTTATATTGCTTACAAAAACCTTGTTTCTATTTTTCCTTCTATCAATCGAGATGAAAAACCATTCTATTTCCTATTCTATAGGACTATGTATTGAATTTTGTATCACTTAACACTGATGGGTTATGCTGGACAACGATTGGAGTTATTTCGATCGGTTTTTCATTCCGAGGGACTGATTTCGATTGGTTGGAACACTATCGATTATATATTTATTTCAATTACCCCCGAAAACAGCTCAATGAGCCTTTTACATCGGGTGTTTAAACAATCAACAACATACGATCACACACACCCATTTCCCGGATGGATCAACCTATCCAGGCGGGACTTGAACCCGCAACCTTCGGTATGGTAGGCGAGGACTTCCCGGAGAGGATCCCCGTCGCCACGCAGTGGTCGGCAAGGCCTGTCTGGTTGGACAAAAGTCAAATATTTAGGTTTGGGTAAATTACGAGGAAATGTTCTATATGAATAGGTAATGAATTGTTGTTTTAGATAATATACTGTTTTCACGGATTTTTTTTTCAAATATAATCCACTGTAATCCATAATTACGTACTTTCAGGTCGATATTAAAAAAGCCCTGCAGGGCCCCGGTGAAATTTAACGCAGTACTGAAGGAAATAGTCGTATAAAACGTGCTGTAGAAAAATAGGCTGCGCTTAGTTGCTCCTTTTGGAATTAAAACGTAATTTCTACATGGTAATAAGTTTATTCGAGCTGTGCTTTTCAGCTCACCGTAGAGTAGCGCTAGTGAGATACGGGAGAAATTGGAAATATCTGTGTGCGCCACGCGAAATAGTCAGTCCAGTAATCACGAATAAGAAATATATTATTCATGAATTTTTAATAAATATGTTCCCAAATGGAAACATTGTACTGTTAAAAGTTACCTTTTACATTAGTTTCTTCTGGAAATCTATATTTATTTTTTATGCTCCATGTACCCATAAAAACGCACATAATGGGGTTGTCTTGGATGGTTTTATCGAAAGAGGCAATTTAATGTCTTGTGTCTTTTACGATAGTGATATACCTATTATTTCCTTTGTTGCCTCCCCAAGATACTCTATGAATTCCCAAGTAGTTAGTATCAATGGTACTACCTACAATAATATTGTCACCTGTTATATGAGATTACATTATAGAGCGTCAAATGAAGTTAACGTAGGTGATTTTAATGATTCATTACATATGTTCAAGAAGAAGATTTTAAAGTATTTACTGTAGGTAAACTGTTCTCGGGATTCCCACCGGGTTAATTCTTTCATAACGGCCAACGTTTCAAGCTCCGTCTAGGCGCTCATCATCAAGGCTGAATGCTGATTTATAAACATACTATCATATCCTCATCATTTGGCGTACTATCAAAATGATAGATGATACAAGATTATGGTGACAGGGATATAATCATAATTGTCAGCACTTTTATTTTCTTCCTGCTCTCTACTTGTTAAGTTAATAGAAGATTGCTCGTGATAGTTTCAAATAGCAATGCATGTTTTTTCCAATGTAATTCATTTTTTAATGTTTTGTTCTGATGAATTTCACAAATATTAAATATATCAAGTAATCCATATGTGGAAACTGAAATGATCCCCGTTAGTTAAATTATTCTTAATATTAGCTCTGGAAAGAAGCTGAAAATAGCATTCATAGCAATAGCAATTTAATAATTTCGCAATACATTTTTGAAGTCTATTTTTAGATAATCATTCAATAATAATTTCAATGCACAATTTCTAAAATATTTAAGATATTCTGTAAATCTGAACTTGTAAACTGGAATGGCCTCCATTAAATAATTATTGTTAAGTATTGCTAATTCTGGGAAGAACATGAAGATGGCAATTTATGTATAATACTATTTCACAATTCATTTTTAAATTTTTTTACGGTCAGTCATACTTTTCAATGCACAAATTCATACTGATATTTATTTTTTCAATTCATCAAATATTTAAGTTTTTTGTGAATCACAATTTGTAAGCTGAAATGACCTCTGTAAAATAAATTGCTGTTGTTATTAGCCTGGAAATAACCTAAAAATAGCAATTCATGTATTTCACAATTCATTTTTTCAATGTTTTTTAACGGAGAGTCACACTTTTCTACGCACAAATTGATACCAATTTTTATTTTTTTTATTTTCAAATATCTATGAGATTGCGTAAATAAAAACTTGTAAACTGAAATCACAGCCGTAAAAAAATTATTGTGATTATAAGCCTTGGAAAGAACCTAAAAAATTGCAGTTCATGTAATTCACGATTCATTTTTATTTTTTTACGGTTAGTCACACTTTTCAATAAACAAATTGATAAAAAATGGCAAAACCACTTCGTTCCGTCATTTGTGAACTTAAACTTCCACAAAGTCAAGCAGGAAACCATTGAACACAAATTGATACTGAAATTTATTTTTTTCAATTCAATTTTAGATTTTTAGGAAATCACAATTTGTAAGCTGTAAAGACCTCTGAGAAATAAATTAAAATTATTATTAACCTGGAAAGAACCTAAAAAATAGCAATAAATGTATTTTATGATTCATTTCTGAATTTTTTAATATTAGTCACACTTTTCAATACACAAATTGATCGTTTTACAGTCAATAAAAACACAGTCGTTTTGTCATTTGTGAACTTCAATTTCCAAAAAGTTTAGCCAGAAACCATTGAACACAAATTGACATACTGATATTTATTTTTTCAATTCCAAAAATATTTTAGATTTTGTGAAAATCACAATTTTTAAGCTGGAATGACCTCTAGGAAATAAATTTTTGTTTGCCTGGAAAGAACCTAAAAAATTGCAATTAATGTATTTCACTTATCATTTTTTAAATTTTTTGCTGTAAGTCACACTTTTCAATGCACAAATTGATCATACAGTAGTTTTATTATTTGTGAACTTCAACTTCCACAAAGTTTAGCCGAAAACCATTGAACACAAATTGACACTGATATTTATTTTTTTTTAATTTCTCTAATATTTAAGAGTTTGTGTTAATCAAAATTTTATTATTATTATTTGTGTTATTATATTTTATTATTTGTAAGCTAAAATGACCTCTATGAAATAAATTGTTGTTATTAGCGTGGAAAGAACCTGATCTTTCTTACCGATATAATCGTCAGCGTTCGCGTTCCACTTCGTCCGTCCAAACATTCATCTCCTGTCCACTCCAACCTTCGTCCTTCCAACTCCAGCGAGTAAGAAGCGGAGGAGGCGGAGGAGGGATTGATGTTCGGCTCTCACGATGGGATGCTGGGTAATTGCGCAGCATAATGAAACGCGCCGTGCTCCCAAAGACTAATGGCCCTGAGTCACGCTCGCTTTGAGTCGCGCACCGCTCTCTCATACTCTTTCACCTTTCCCATAATCCCCCTCGCTTCCGCCCCCCCCCCCCCCCCGCCCTCACCTCCCCCACTACGGAAAACTCCGATTCCGAAGTCGCTCGTTTTCTTATGTCCAGTGTTCACTCCACGGTCTTAGAAAAAGAGTTCGTTATAGTTAAGGGATTCTTCTCGGGTTCTCAACCTGGCTAATAGGGTGGTTTCCTATTATTTTTTATTACCTAAATCGAAAGATAATTACTCCTGGAGTACGTATTTCACGATTTTAGATTTTTAAATGACGATATATATTTTTCGCGATTAAATGATAAGTGAAAAATTTCAGGCTAAGTATGAATGCTGGGAAAAATCCGTGTGACGTCGTTCTGGTTCCCGCTGCCGCAAGCGAGGTGACTTTGGGGCGAGGCTTTGAGCGCTGATAAGACGCAGGATGCTAGCAGGTAGCTGAGTGCCCTGCTAGCTAGTAGCGCTTGGCTTAAATAAGGATTATTAATACCTTATCAAACGCAGGAAACTTTCCGACCTTAGGCAGTTTTAATAGGTGATTATTAAGACATGTTTCCTTGAGCTTTGGGTCTCATGTATGCATTCATTGGCAATCTCAGGCGATGAGAAACTCCTACCTCCTCGTATAGAAACTAGGTCCCAGTGACGTCACGTGGAGTGGAATCGCATGGGTGCCAATCTGGCCTTTTTCAAATGAGGATAAAATTGGCCATTGCCATTCGTCTAAACCGGTATTTCTAAAACCAAATAATTTTTATATTATGAATACACTAATGGTGGGTAACGAATTTCAATCAATGTTTTCGTTTTCTTTGATGAAGGAAACTACCCTATTCAGTTGTATGGGCCGACGTTTCTGAAAACGACGTGTCTTCCATTTTCAAGACGTGTTACTGTCTGAATGTCCAATTTCACACTGAACCGAATTGACCGTTTGGATAGTACAAGATTAAGGCTCAGGTGTCGTCCGATTGGCTGATGGTCCTTTGAAGTTCTCTATGGACTTCCCTTATGTTCTTTATGCAACTGATTACAACCCATAAAGAACTTCTGAAGAGTGTTAGTTTGATTTGAGAATGCAGCACGGGATATGGACATTTTTATCGATGTACATATAACATAAATGTTTCCAAAGCGTCTGCGTATCTTCGGCACCTGATGATGTAACTTATACTTTAAAGCTATGTGCACAAGAGTGGAATGTGAAATACTAGTTACAATTTTATCAAGGCAAACTTTCGTATCTCTCTTGCAATTATTGAGTGCAGTCGTTTTTAATTACTGTCAGTTATTTCAGCGAGATTTAGTATAATATAATAGCTCTCATCTAAATGCATAACTTGGAACTGTGCGATGCTCTTTAGCTAATAAGTTAATCACTGATCCATAATGCAATTTTGAATACCTTTGTACTACCGTTTGTTCTGTACGTACATGTGTATCTACGTATTACCCTGCTAGCCACCTACGGAGGTGCTTGGCTGGGGTTGAACCACCACCAACATGCACCAAAGGATTAAAACTTGCTTTCACAATAATGCACAGTTAGTAATACTTCGTTAAAAATGCCCATGAAATGTCACATGAAATAACATATCGCAAAAGTTTTTTTGATTAACATGCATTCTTTGTTTCACTTCAGCCAATGGAAGCACGGGTAGGTGTGTGATGGTATCCCACTGAGACCTCACCCATCTCTTACGTGGGAGAAGGTTTGCCAGAGATTACTTGAAAACTAAATGTTGATGAGGATTTTTAGTTCTCGTTTGAATTTTATCCAGTGAGCGTGTCACGGAATATTTTCCAAGGTGACGGGAGGTGAAGTCAAGGGTCAAAGGCCAGACCAGCAGGTGGTCCGTCGTGTGGATGAAACGCAAGTGGCAAGTGGGTGGTTCATTCCCTGCATTCGTATGGGAGTTGAAATTAAAAATAATAATTCTTTCCGCTCTCAAACAAGGGACGTGGAGTCTTCTTCAGATTTTTTTTCAATTCTTTTTGGTAATACATCTTTTTTGGCCGGAAAGTCCAATTACACCTCTCTTTCGTGTTATTCTACGTGACTGACCAGATCCGTGTTGTGATGACTTTGGAAGGAATGTTCTCTATGCGCACACAGTAAATTTACTTATTATGTGTGTGTCCCTGACGCTTTGGTCATGGATAATCACGGCACTACTTCACTATTAGTTTTATTTTTTCTTGCGGGGTAAAATGTGGGACAAGATTATGTTCAAACATTTTCTTTAATTAACAACAAATTATAAATGCTATAAACACGCCAAAGCCATTTTATTGATCTAAATTAATTTTTTCTACTTATAGTGGAAGATAAATGCTGCAGACGTAGTAGTTTTCCCTAGGTTGAGTTACAAAGCTCATGAAATTGACAAAACGACTAATTTTACGATGCGCCGATTGCCCTGGAGTGTCTACATTTTAAATTTTTTCTTAAAAATACATCAGAATTTAGAATAAAATTTTGTTCAATGACGTATTATTCATTATCTTAACATGCACTGAAGCCCAGATATAAATTTTAAAAGTACAGCGCATTATTTGACGCTGATAGTTGTCATAGAGGAAGGAAGATAATAGGCAGATAAATCAGTGCGGGATAAAAAAAGGTTTGCCATAACAAATCAACTGGATTACGGTGATTGCTGTAATGCAAGCACTGTACAGTACCTACTATTAGGTATAACTTTTTTATGCATTACTCGATCTGGGGTATTTTCTTACGAGATTACTTCATTAGGCCGCTCGATTAAGCGTTTTATGCAGTAGGCGTAATTATTTCGTCCAGAAGTCTCATTGGTAAATTAAATGGCAACGTACGAGATATATAAATATATCGCACTTTTAGAAATTTTTGAAATCCAGTTTTACTCTCATTAATATTATTTACCTCTGAAATCTGGGCTGTTCAAACCATAACCGTTCCATATCCACTGCATAAAGCTCTTTGAGTTTGTATTTCATTTCAGTAAAACGTCAACTTAAGTATAAACTCTCTGTTAGAGTAAACTAATCGCACTCATTTTTGAGGATTTATTGCTGTACTTATTACTAATAATTATAATTGAAGATTGTAAAATTAATATTTAAATAATAATTGCCTTTAGTAGCATATACAACTTGGACCTTCTGGGTATTAGGCTTGTCGGAGGGTTCCATTTATCCTACGTAGAAGCTCGTTGAAAGCATAACGTTTATATTAAATTTCAAGGTTCAACTTCATAAACAATGAAAAACAATAGCATAACACAAAAAGTTTTAGGAACTTTGAAACCAAAATAGAAGAATTTAATATAATTTGTACATTTCAGGTTGAGGAAAGAAGTTACTAGTTTACAGTTTCGCTTATTAACCATTCTTTCACTTTACTTTTATTTCGGCCAAATATTTTAGATTACATGGAGCCTTTGGAATACAATTAAAGGTCTGAGGTACAAAATACTTCAACAACCTTTTACCATACAATTATTATAAAGATACGTTTTCAACGAGGGGCTGTTACATTTATCCTTAGAATGTGTATTATTAATTTTGATCGTGCCAGAATCCTTCTAATTACACTATGGAAACCTACCTTAATCGGTAGAATACTTTAAATGATAATAATAAAGGGCTTCGATGACTGTTAGATCTAACCCAGGCATTCAAATCTCCGACATCGCGCTACTTAATTCTTTCGTATTTTTTCTTTACAGGTTAATGGTCGATATACTAGCACACTTTGTTGCGCGCATATCGAGGCAGATTTCAAGCATAATGTAGATGGATGACTTTCAATATTTTTAACGTCAGTTTATTCCTCTTGAAATGCTCAGCAAAGGAACTAGCCGGTCGAATTAAAAAAAATATGGGGCAGTCCTCATTTGTAGCTGTAATTGCACCTTGAAGAGAGTGATTGAAACTCTCAAGTGCTTGGGTTGCAAACATCTGCCGGCGTTTCGGGATATTCTTTGGAGATAAAAATAAACAAAAATCCAAATACGTGGGCGGAATGGGCATAACATCTGGCTGAAGTGTATGCAAATATTTACTCCCCCTCGGCGGAAGCGTGCAAGACTTTGTTTTTCATTGCCTTAGACTACATCGTACATCTATGGAAGCCCTCAGCTTCCAGGGTTTTTCCAGAAAGCGCGGGAACTTGTTCATGCCATGTGCACACGAGGTTGTGCTTGTCATTGGCTTCCGTGACTCCCCGAATTTTTCATCCTTGCTTACTTACGCACTTGGCGGATATGTTGTCAAAGAATGTTTAGCTGTCATAGATGACATCCGTCGAAATGAAATCACTCTATGATCTTTGCCGAAGGTTGGTTTGGATTGATAAGGGTAGAGCGTACCTCGAGTTAAGTTGCATATGCATAAATATCACTTACTCAGGGTAGGAATTCTATTTACTTTCCCAAGGACACAAAGCGAGGATTTTGTTTGAGGACTTCCGAAGGCTTCAGCCGGGATTTGAACCCGGCTCCCTCAGCTATAACACTCTTCCCATCGAAATTTAAAAGTCAAAACTTGGTGCAGCTATTTTTGGAGACCGTGGCACCATTTTCATGCAATTTCTTAGAGCATATTACGAGACTACTATCATTTTAACTTCAACAAAATTTTGACATAAAATGTTTCTAGTATATTTCGACTTTTTTTTGCTGGAATATACATATTTATTAATCGCAACTGTAATTCACGTTTTAGACAAGTGGACCGCATTTATTTTGTAATTTTTTACAACTGATATTTTTTTCAGTCTTTCCAGGGCGTAATTCGCAGTTTTCTATCCGAAAATGAATTATCTTCTTCGATGAATTATCTTCCCTCTCAGCAGCCGTTTCGGAGTACTCCTGGTAATTGAGTTGGCTCTTACTTATAGAGACTGGACGATTTTAATTTAACCGTCGGCAGCCTCTATTATAATTTTCACTTCGTCATGGTGAAATGAATTATGACGAAGAGATGTTGACGGGCGATGTTGATGGGTTACCACAGTCCAGACTCTATGACGAGGCTTCCTTCACGGAATAGTAGAATTGCTGAATTTTATTAACCTTAGAACATTTGATGGATTTGATTAACGCGGTCCCTTTGACAGGGGGCTCGCGCTTTGACGTCATTGTTAGTTCTTCTTCCACAGTGTTGGTTAATGATGGGAGGATACCGCCATGTTCCTCAAATTTGCGAGGCGAAGGATTCGATTATATATTTTTTTCGGCTGAATCACTTTTCACGTGTGGGTTTTCATCAGTGTGGTGTCGGCATTCGGGAAAGGGCAAAGGAGTAAATATGACCCAATTACAGAGCAAATAGCCCGCTCGCCTCTTTTTTTCTTCATTGATCCGAACCGCAGCTTCCTTCAAGGACTTGCTCTATAACGCCTCCAAAGCTCACCTTTTCATCAGTGGACATATTGGTGGATTATTTTTTTTCTTATTTGTTCTCCAAAGTGCCGTCCTGCTCGGCAAGGATCAATCAAGTCCCTACGTGAGTTCAGCCGCTATGTAATATTATCCTTCCTCAGAGGAGGTTTCCCGAAACAATCTTGTGAGAGCCTTTTTTTGCAGCGTTTCACGCGTTTGGACTCGGGAGCCAGTCTACTCTGAACATCCGCATCCATATGGAGCCGGGCATGTTGCCTAAGGAAATATTGGCAAAAGGTGAATCTTCGGCGGCATAAACTATCTCATGCTCTTCGTTGCCTTATTATTAATGCTGGTACTGTACGTGTAATCGTAGGTTTATATTAGCGTTAGCTCGTGAACGAAGGATTAAAAATGAACAGTTTGCTGTAGTTAATAAATTATTAATCGTTATTTATCAAAGAAATTGTACAATATGAACTAAAAATTTAATTTTCACCCTCAAATTTACTAGCTGGAAATTATTTCCATCCATTTTCCATGTCTCACTTTCTAAATGACAATTCCCGACGATATAAGCTCCTAATTAGAGTCAAATTACGGAGTAATATTTAGATGTAGATGAAGCCTAAAAAAGACGGGTAGCTACTGAAAAATCTCATCCATTGACGCTGACTGAAACCTAGGTTTTTAGATGGCGAGGCAGCACCCTAGCCACCTCACACATGCAATCCTCATGAAGGAAGATATTAACACAAACTACGAGGGCCAATCCATAACTAATGCAGACAAATTTGGGGTGGGGAGTAATGACCCTTATGAGCTCACCTAAATCCACCCCTAGACGGATATGGGTTTTATAGTACATGTATGAATTATAGTGCATTATGAATATGCATGTATATTTTCGATACCTCCCCTGCATGAACGCTCAAAAATCGCCCACCGAATAGAATCCGCTCATCTAGTACTATAAGGGCTATCTAGGTGAGCGAATTTGATTCGGTGGGCGATTGTTGAGCATGTGTGCAGTGGAGGTTTCGTTTTGTTAGTATGCGTAATATTTCATAATATTTCATTCCATATCCTACAAACGCCAACATACTGCGGAAGATCAGATCATATCAATAAAATAAGAGAGGTAGACTGTAGAACAGTCAGATTCAAAACGGCTTTTTCCACGATCATTAAGAGATTATAACGGCAGCTAATCTAATCCATTTATAGAACTCATAAATGGATTAGATTACCTGTAGTGTACCCTAATAACCTATGTAAAAATTAATTCATGTTTCTTAATTTTATTATTATTTCTAACAGCATATGGTAGTATAATTTGTTAGTATGCGTGACGTTTTTTGTACCGTGTGGTGTGCATGTGGGAGTCCAATTGCATGCTGCATGCTGGTGATTGATCATCCCCTGCTAAACACCCTAGAGGTGGCTCGCAGGGTATTATGTAGATGTAGATGAATATTTCTATGACCGTGCGGTGTGCATGTGGCGGTCCTCTTGCGTATTGCACGTTGGTGATTGATCACCCCCTGCCAAGCACCGTAGCGGTGGCTCGCAGGGTATTATGTAGATATATATGGCAATCTAAAGGGGAAGAGTCGATCGGGGCGCCTCAAGCGGGTGAGCGAGGAACGACTTTGCACACGGACACAAGCCAGAATCATTAAAAGGGAGACAGAAGGAGCACGACCATCGGGAACCGGACCACTCACGAGCCCTCTAACCAACTTTCGCACCTAAAGAAAATGAAAGGAAGGAAAAAAATCTGTGGGAGGCATCCTTGAGTTAAAAAAATCACGGAAGAACACCGCGGGCGACTGCGCCTAAGGGATCGGTGGGGAGTGGAGAATTTCGAGTGAGCATCTGGCCTGCGAGCGACCGGAAGAATATTAGCCTGACTCCATCCACCGAAAGATGTGAAAGAATACCTTTAAGAGGACGTATCACTCCCACTCCGACGGCTCTATTTTTTTTGAAACGAGGTAACTGTTTAAAATTATCGGTATCGACAAAAATTTTTATACTAAATAGCGTAGATGGTATATATATGCCGAAGAGGCGGTAAGGGTTAGGAGAAGAAGTATATTTAGAAGAACGCCTGAGCTAAAACATATTTTAAAACTGTATAACCTCTTCAGACCTCAAAGTGTATTTTCCGCACTAAATTTGCATTTGCCTAATTTTTATACAGAAAAAGAACTGAAAAATATTAAACCGCTTAAAAAACATTAATCCGCGAATCACCCATTATGTGTAAAAAAAATAATGCAACAATTACAAGAAAAGTCTTTCGTGCAAAAATAAAAGAACGCATTGCATGAAGAGTATTGGTGTTAAATAAGGTCCTGTTATTGAAATAATAAAAAATAGCGCTAAAAATGTATCAATACATGGTACTCCCCTTTATTAGCGCCACTCATGGAAGAATAACACCGAAACTAGAATTTTTCGTCACCAACCACGCCTGAAACTCAAGAGGAAGATAGAAAACAGCCGAGTATGTTCAAGCGCAGAATGCATAGAATATTTAGTATTGAATATCCATAAGCAGACATGATCATTCATGATTACCATTAAATACCAAGAACTCAAACTTTTCAATGAAAACTGCACAGTCACCGATCGAGTGAGTTTTTAGCCTATCCAATTGTCCTTCATAAGTCTTACCGCGTATCCCCAGGGTGGTCGAGTACCGTTCGTTATACTGAAGGGATGAGGTATAGTAGGGTGGATGGATGAGTTCTTGCTATGCTTTCGGGACGGACCCGATTGGATCGCCTTCTTTTGAAGCCCTTGAAGGCAAAGAAAGATGCAGGCGCACGGTCGGTAAGGAATACGAGATGCATCCTTCAACCCCGCCGAGACAGTGGATGCATGCTCGTGAATGAATGGCGAAGCAAAAAATGCAATGGAAAGATTGAGGGAAGGGCCATACCCATTACGTTGCCTTGAGTTAATCAGCATCCCTTGCATTCACCCGAAGCCAATTCCCCCCATTTCATTAATTACAACGCCCATCAAGTTTTTATTCGGGTGCAAAGGGGGCGTTCATTTTGGAACGGGATTCAATTAAAGGTGGTCTTACACATCTCGGAAATGAAAAGATTGGGGACTAAGAAAATTAAATGAAAATTGATATTATTTTGGGTGGCGGTACGTAGTGGTTTTGGTGAGGGGTGAGTTATTTTTCGGCATTTAATATCATCAGGTGCACCTGCGGTAAAAGTAAGAGTAATGAAATCAATTAAGGTAAGACCTTTTTTACGCTCCTTATTTTTAATTCTTTGGAAGTGAAATGTGCAGCTTTTAATTGCATGGAGCAAGAATTACAGGAAGCGTTGCTATTGAGAGTTAATGTGGAATAAAACATTGACTTTTAATTAATTGTTCTATAGACAAAAAACTTATTGTATTTTTGATAGACTAGCCTAGCCCTTCCCTTACTCTTTCCAAATTTAAACGAACATATGTGGTTTTAAAAATGTGAGAAATTAATTGCAGATTACGGCAATATCACTAGAGTTAATAAGTAGAAAAGGGCTAGGAAAAAGTATAGAAGTCAGCTTTTTATGCTTATTTTATTGTTTGAACTCGATAAAAATGATATAATTAATTGAGATTCTTCAGGGATCTGTCTGCTCAAGGATCGAGTTTGCCATTAATCTTTTAATTCAAGAATGAAAAAAGAATGCTTATTTTCTTGAAGCAATTGATTTATTTTAATATCCTCTTCACCATGAAATGTTTGAAGTAATTGCATTCTGTTTTATATAAACTATTTTGCTCCATTCTCAAGTAGCATCGCACAATTATCGAATGATAAATATATAGCAGACCTGTGGATTCAGATTAATACTCAATTTAAACGCTAAAAGACGTTAAGGAAAGGTGATGCCCCATATCCTAACCTCTTGCAAAACTCATGCTACACAAAGACCGCCATGTCCCAACCATTGTGCCTGCTTCTTCTTCTCCCTGATTTGTCCCGGCCACTCATATGACTACTAAACCGGGTAGGAGTTTCACAGCGGGGGACCGGAATATTGAGGCTTCTGAATGAAAACATCACCGCTCCGAATAGACTAACACCTCGACGCTTTGGAATCCTCCTGTCCTCTGTTTCTGTTTGTAGTCCCTGTTTCGGCTTGTAGTTCCGAAGGAGGGAAGGAGAGGGTTAGATGAAAGATGAATACACAACTACCAATCTAAAATATATTAACAGATACATATAAATGGTATTGAACATGTTAGAAATTAATTTCATATTAGGGTGGTATAACTAGAGTAGGAAAATAGCAAAAGTGTAGACTTCGTATTTCGTCACTTAAAATACGCTGTAAATGATAGAGAAAGACATTTTAATTAGGGATTTTACTGCTCAAAGACTAAGTTTCTTATTATTCTTTTAATTTAAAATTGAAATACATGAATATTTTTCTCTTCAAGCAATTTTAGGCATCCTCAGCATAAAATCTTTCAACTACATAATTGTAATTTTTGTTCTTATGCTTAAAATTCTAAAACTCCTATGCTCTCATTCTCAAGTAGTATCGCAAAATTATTGAATAAGGAATGTATAGTAAACGCCAGGTTTCAGAATAATTTGAACGCTAGAAAACCTTAAGGAAAGGTAATGCGTGTTGTCGTAAGCACTTGCAAAACAAATTCTACAAAAAGACCGCGATGTCCTAACCATCGTGTCTGCTTCTTCTTCTCCCTGGTGTGTCCCGGCCTCTCATATGACTACTAAACCGGGTAGGAATTTCGCAGCGGGTAACCTGAATATCGAGACTTCTGAATGAAAACATCACCGCTACGAACAGACCGACACCTCGACGCTTTAGAATCCTCCTGTCCTCGACTAGGTTCGGCTTGTAGTTTCAAAGTAGGGAAAGGCGAGGTAAGATGAGAGATGAAAACACAATTGAAAGGGTTCGTCTCACATCTACAAGGTCCAAGACCGGGCCCAATGACATCGGACCCTTTGATTGTGCTCAGTTCGAAAATAAGCACGTTCTTGAATGAGTACAGCGAGGCCACAACACTCATCCCGCAGATTTCGCTTTCCACGGTATAAAGGGACGGAAGCTGTGTTGTTGCAGGGTCGCATTCCGAGAAAACACGCCAGTAGAAAGGGAATGGGTAGGGTTCCACTCATACCCTCAGGATGAGAGGGATATAACGGTGAGGGTCATAGGAAGGGTTCCGCAGAGATCTGCTGAAGGGAATGATGTATTATGTTTTCCATGCCTGGCCAACATTGTGCGCCAGGTGAACAGCTGGCGAAAATCCCCACTTTAACTGACCAGATCACGGCATCCGTTTTTTTCTTCGTGAAAAACTCCTCAAACATCCTCCTCCCCCCTAAAAACTCCTTTGCAGTCGGAAAAGAGGGATTCCGGCCTTTTTTTCTCGTCGGAAAACCCAATTTACGCATTTTGAAAAGCCCTTAAATGTCTTAAAGCGGTTAATTCTGCGTTCCGTATTTCCTTCTAAATAGGTTTCCTGCCTGCGTTGAGGAGGTATGCACATTCAACTTCGGGGGTTGAAGGAATCACTGCTTCCCTATACCGTTAGCATTGATGGCTTATCAGCGGGATCTCTACAGAGGGTATGGTCAGGGTACCTGCTGAATCTCTAATGATGTTACCCAGGGTTCGGCAGGCTTTTGGGTCCAATATTGACGATCGCGTAAGACTTGGCAATCATGCTTGGATTTAGTTGTATATTTATTTGCTGCGTAACCCCCAAGAAGTGGTGTGCAGGGTTTCCTTTAAATATAGATTTGAGTTTATCTTTTATCAGTCGCAGCTTAATCTTCATCGGTATATTTTATTTTACTTTTAATTGAATTAAAGATGATATTTCGTTAGTGCTTTGACCTTGCGTTTTAATCTACTTTTCCTGAATCCACGTTGTTCTCATTAACAACATGTAGCAATATAAATAATTTAAATAATAAAATAAAATAACTTTGTTTTCTTTTATCATATAATGAAGCAATTCCACAAAGTAACGCCTGAGACCGTGTCTAATAATAAATAATTTAGTGATAAAATCACCATTTGACACAAAAATAATTATATTTGTCCATTCAGTCTGAGTGGTTGCACAGGTTGGATAATGAATACTGACGTTCCATCCCATGTGGATTCAACCCGAATGAAGTAGGGTTAAGCGAGACGATAGTAATTGAGGTAGCGAGCATATTAAGGGAGCATGAACAACACTCCCGTCTGCCCATGATTGCCGTCGCTTACCCGTGGCTTGTTACGGTGAGGGAAGGGTATTTCCTTGCGTAATGCACCAAGTACACATTTTTTCCATGTACCAAGGGGAAAGAAAGTGAACGGCAGGAGGTCTTCCACCTCATCGTCCGTCTGTTGCGTGCTGTTTAAAGTCTTCAGGGCGGGAAGGTGAACGGCCAGCGATCGTCAGGGTACAAGGGTTGTCGACCCTTGTTGCATCTTGCGTGGAGGGTGCCGGCTGCACCAATTACCTCTGCTTAGCTGAATCTTTTAAGGGGGGATGGCTTGGGATCATTTGTCCGGAATGGATTGGCTTCGGTCACCATGGGGATGAGCTGGCATTTTCCATCCATATTTACGTCAAACTGAAACTCAATACCTCGTCTTCGTGGGTTTATTTTAAATCAAGATTATGGACATCATTTTTTCTCAACTAGTCATGCTTAAGATTTACGGAAAAAGTGTTTCCGACACTCACCTGATTAACGAGATTGGGTATATCAAATGAAAGGAGTTATCTTTTTCAGTTAGATTTTAATACACTCCGTGATGAAACTCTCAGATTCATAATTAGGAATTAGATCAAATTGCTATATGGCTCCATAAAAATGTGGAAAGGTGTGTTTTATAGCGAAAAAATATATAATATTGATTATGAACATGAGTTATAATGGAGTCTACTTTTAAAGAAGGTTAAAGATTCATCTTCTGATGTGTCTTTTCTAATTTTTCTGCAGTCTATGTAAAGAATAGAATAATAATTTGGAAGAAAATTTGAAAAATACTCGGCAAAGATTCTTTTGAGAATTTTGACTTGGAAAATTTCCAAACAGGAATGAATGTGCCGCTTAAAGACGTCTATAGTGATCAATTTTTCGTTATGATTACTTATGAGAGAAACAAACGCGATACGAAGTTTATTCTGTAAATATTAATAGTTCTACGGATTTTTAAATTGAAACACAAAAATATGAAATTGACGCTTCCACGCTTAAAGACGTCTTCATTGTTGACTCTTTCCTTATGATTTCTCTGGTCAGAAACAAAAGTGATACGAAGTATATGCCATAAATAGTAAGTTCTAATGCCTAGCTGTTTAATATACTGCTTTTATTTTTACTTCACCAGAGGGAATTTATTTACATTATCCGTCGCGTACTTCACTGTTACATTCACGTACAGTAGCCATAGGAAGAGTAAATGACCACTACCTTATAGTTGAGGTGTTTCATAGTGCACTGCCCCCTCTTCACAATTCTTTCAGAGCACCCCCAGTCCGTCAACCTCGGCGAAGTGTGTAACTGGAGTAGGGTTCCGCATATCGAAAGAACGAGGATGTACGGCTAGTGGTCCTGACCTTCCGCTTCGGCTGAGAGGCCGGTCCTAGAAGGTGCCCATTTCTAAGGGTTCCGACAGTGAGTGGTGGGCGTGCATAATCGTGACACTAGAGTCTGCTTCGAATTTAATGAGGTGGCTGAGACTCAAAAGCAGCGATGCGGCGACGACTTGGCGGCCGATCGCCATCGCACCGAAGTTATCGACCCCGGAGGGGCGATATGGAAAGTATTGGCGACGTATCGACATTTGATCCTCAACGACGGGTATCGCCTATCCGTCGGAGATGCTTTACTTCCCGATCGCAGCTGCGCGCAGTTGGTTTTTAGGGACTGACTTGAGTAGGATTTGTGAGGCAATGAATTGGAATGGTCAGTGTGCTTATCTTATAGATTTAAGCGGACGTATGTTTGGTCAGTGACCCCCGAAGTTAATTTTTTCTGACTTCTCATCATTAATTTATGGCCATTAATATACAGTATCGTATATTGAAAAGTAGACTAAAATTATAGCATATGCAAATTCAAGAGAAGTTCATTTTCGGACGCAGTTTGAGCTCAACCCCAAAATCCTGTCCTCAAATGTCTGTCCTTATATCTTATTATGTAGTTGTATTTTGCGGTGCCTCAAGCAAAAGTCTTTTTAACATTATTTATCGGCAAATTTATTCATGTTGAAAGGATAAATATAAATAATAGGTTATTTCATCATAGTTATTCATTTTGGACTCCTTTAGCATAAATTTCTCGCTGCTTAATGACAGCAGCACATCTGCCTTTTGCGTATAACGTTAGACCGAATTGTAGCCATACATTTGTACCTCAACCGTAATTTTCTGCGATTTGTCATTACAAATTAACCACAATTACCATCGTATACCTATCGACATCAGAGGGCTTATTCTATATTCAAAATTGGGGCTAAAATTCGGATGACGTCACATATCTAGCCAAATTCGATGATTGCTTGGAAGTTTAATACATGTGACCGTCTACGAACCCCGAGTAACGGCTCACTTCCAGGGAAACGCGTAATTTTGTTCGTGTATACGCGTGAATTTGTCGTTGCATCGGGCAATGAACGATTCATCGAACGATTCATTTGACACAGTTCTCCGAATGTGTACATTTGGAACTCAAAATAACCCTCTAGGCGGAAATTGATCCTCTCAGGTATGGCAGAGCGAATTTTCCCGTCTTTCCGTGCTTACCGAGTGTGCAAGTTTTGAGGAATGAGGCGCTATATACTCTTAGTGAGCTTCCGAAGAAGAAAAAAGACCTTGGAGTAGGTCTTAGCAAAGAAACGGGGGTACAAGGACCCCTCGGGGGCCACCAGCGCCCTCCTTGCCTCGGAGAGGGCAGTGGTTATAAGGAGCTTCCACGAGGATAAAGTCCCTTCAAGCTGAAAGGCGGACGGAATTGGAGACGCCACAGGGGATCCGCCTGGCTCCGGTGAAGTGGAACGTGAAAATATGGAATACAATTAGTTTGAAAAAGCTCGGTCGACCGCGTGGGATTGGGGTCTCTTTTCGGGGGAGAAAAAATAAGAGGCCATCCCTCAGAAAATATATATATTATCATCCTTAAGAAGTGCGGATCGGAGCCGTGCTTAGGAAAGCATATTGGTCAACAAGGGAACAATATTTTCGTGGGTTTCCTCATACTCTCCCACACTCCTCGGCCGGGTCCTTTCCTTTACCGTGGATGCTTCTTCACGTGTGGTTAGGGTATACACTTTGGTTGGAGTGCGACCCCCCCTAAGTAGTCGGTCGTTGGGATCTCCAGTAAAAATAGGCACTCTCCTGCTTCTTATGCTTTCCCTCGGGATTATTAGTTGCCCCCTCTCCGCTGGTTGTGGGTGCCTATTTCCTTGAAACCTTTCCTCATTGGCAAAACACGGGTATACATTCGAATTCTGCGCGTGAAATTTCTTAGAAAAAATCCCGGAATGAGCTCAAAAGGACGGAGGAATAGTCACTGGAGTAGGAGGATGTATATGAGTATTTTGAGGACTGCGATGCAATTCCATTCCTCTCATTGTTGTGCGGCATGCCTCAGGTGCTGCTTTCTTAAATCTTCGGCGTTCACGAGCCATGGAAATGCATATCTTGGTTATCTATACATTTTCTATATTTTGGGGAATTAATCGGTGTAGTAATATAAGATTTGGTGCTTTCGTGGCGGACGGTGTGGATGAATTCTTCACGGAATTTCCATCTCGTGATTCCCATTTCTCATTCTTATCCACATACATGGTGTAAGTTTTGGTACATGTATGGTGTAAAAAATTACAGCATTTAGCTTAGTGCGTGATGAAGTGTATTAATAGTTTTTGCATTGCTAGTAGTATTATTAATTTACAATAACTAGGATTCAGTTTTTGATATCCTAAATGTTCCTCCCTTTCGTAATACCGTTGACCGTTGACAAATAAAATGTTCTCACTCTCCTTCTTAACCTTGGAAAATGTTCAATCTCAGCTGCAATATATTCGACAGGACACCTCATAGTTGTGGCTATGTTTCTGCTGAAGAAGATATTGAACTTTTGGTGCAGAAAAAATATTTCTTTGCACTTAAGCTTTGTATCTTCCAATAGGTCTAATTTTCCCCCGCCATCGAACAAAGTTTATTTTTATCATCTACATAATACCCTGCGAGCCACCTCTAGGATCTTTGGCAGGGGGTGACCAATCACCAACAAGTAGCATGTAAGAGGATTTTTCAAGCATACCCATATAAACACTGTCTCACAAGCCGCCTCTATAGGCGTGTGGTGGAGGGTGTCAGTGCAGCAAATGATGGAAGTAACTTGAGGCCATTTGCATCGACGTGGACGCAGTGCTTGTTGTCGCGACTTTACCGCTCACATGAGGCATTTACTTTGGGTGTGAATAAAATTATATCTATTTTTGTGCTAGTAGTTTACTCTTTAATAATTGAAGCCATGAATTCCAAAAGGCTCAACTTTAATTGGCCAGAATTTGTAGTGAAAATTTATTTATCCACTCGATGATAATAGAGACATTTCCTCATTTTGTTTAGAATTGATATTACGTAGTGTAGGGAAAAATTAAATTCATGAGGAAAATTCGTAGAGATGGATTTTGTAACTGTGAATGTGTGAGGAGGAACTGAATGCCTAACTTTCCCACTAGATGGACATTTGCTGTTTTGGAATACACGGCTTCCATTGTCTCTCGTGATATTGCCATCGGAAATCGAGCCAAAATACCTTCGAGTGGTTCGGTCCATTTTTGGCCGAGAGAGGTCAGCTTCCCGCGCCTTGGACCTTGATGATCGGGGGTAACTTGCGGACGCGAGGAGGAACCGCTATCTCAGGTGTCGATTTGATTCACCAAGAACGTAATCCACAGTCAATGATTACATCCTTGAGCAATGTAAAAAATCGCTGACTTCCTTTGGTGATATCTCTTGCTTCAGTCTCATTGAGGGCGCCAGATTGTCGAACTGGAAACCTACTTCATCGAATACTGTTATTGCATTGTTTTCTGCGATATTCATCTACATAATACCCGGCGAGCCACCTCAAGGGTGTTTGGCAGGAGGTGCTCAATCACCAGCATGCAGCATGCAATAAGACTGCCACATGCACACTACACTGTACAAAAAAGTTACTCATACTAACAAATTATACCACCGCATTCATTCAAAGGCAAAATTTGCCAACTACTCATTAAGGTTTTCTGTCAATGAAGCTAAAACATAAAAAACATGCTGTTAGAAATAATAGAAAATTCAGAAACATGCATTAAGGTACAAAGAAGTTAGTAAGTAACAATACAAGTCATCTACTCTAGTTGTGAGTTCTAACGTCGCCGTTGTAGTCTCTCATTGATCGTAGAAAAAAAGACATTCTGTATCTGTCTGTTCTACAGTCTATTTTTCTTATTTTATTTATATGACCTGACCTACCGTTGTATGTTGGCGCATTCTGTATGCGAATAAGTTCAATTGATTCAGGCATAATGCAGTGGAAGTTCGACATATTGAAATGAGAGGTAGCTTAACTTTTCCGCAATTATTATAATGCGCACGGTGCGTTTTGGCTCAATGAGCCATCATCTGGTACAACAGCTGATGATGGCTCAGTGAGCCGAAAGACGTCGTGCGTACGCATTAAATTATTGTGAAAAGGTTAAATTAAGTTACCTTTAATTTTAAATCTGCTTGCGAGTTGAGTTGTCTCGGTTCTAGCCATTATTATTAACCCGAAGCTTAACTTAGGGGAAATTAGAGAAACTCACAGCAAAGAATAACTTGTTTTAAACCCACACTCAGTTATCACGAACTCACCAGCACTAGGTTTGTAAACAATTGTGCCATCATCAGTGGCGTATCCAGGATTTCTTTATGGGGATGGGGGGAGGCACAAGCAAGGCCGTATCCAGGATTTTGTTCTGGGGGGGACACAAGGATACCTCGTAATACAAAACGAGCGCAATGATAATGGGACCGTATTAAAAATCTTCCATATTTTTTAAGGGTCTGTGGGGGGGCACGTTCCCTCGTCCCCCTCCCCCCCTCTAGATCCGCCTATGGCCATCATCACTTTGACAATGGTACTGTAGTACGGAAACCCTGGCTGACTTTTACCAACTATTTTATGAATTATTTTCTTTTACAGCTAATATTTTCTGAGTTATCTACCTCGGAAAAATTTTCTTTGCGAATTATATTCACTAACAATAATAGTAATTTTATTCACTCCTACATTTTGATTTTACAGATGAATAACAAAGAAAACAAATAAAAGAAGCTTTAGGTGGTCTCCAAAGTAATAGCTACAGAACTGAGCCACCATCAGATAACAAAAATGTATGCCAATAAAAGAAATAATAATGCTGTAAATAATGCATGTGTGTTTTTAAAGAAATAACATCAAAATAACTGTTCAATTATTTCCCGTGAGAAAATTCAGCCTTTTATATGAATTACAAAGCTTTCAAGGCCAAAGTCAAATGAATGTAGATAGGTCATGAAAGTAATTTTAATCCTCTCTACCTTTTCACCTGTCTTTGGTATGATGCATTGCCCGAGGCGGGGGGGGGGAGCTCATCGCGTGGTCTTCTCCCCTCCCCCTGGGTGCAGTGGCCCATGGAACCGTTTTTTGACGGAGAAACGATCGTGCCCCCCAACCTGGAGAAAACAACGGAACTTGGTGGTGGGAGGCGAAGGCAGGTGCACGCGCCGTCAGCGGGGATGCTGCACGCGGCGGTGCTTACCCCTCCCTCTTCTCCCCACTCACGCTTCCATACAAAGCACCCTTGGAATTCTTGTTGTGATTGACGATGAAAAGAAAACTGTTAGGTACGTGATTTGGTCCATTGAATAGCGTTCAGAGTCGACGAGTGACACGCCAAATTAATTGGGCAACACGACAATAAAAATAATAATCATTTATCGATAACATATGAATCATGATTCACAGAAGTAAATATTTTAGACATACCAGCAACGGAAAATATTCTCGGTTTATTGGCTTAAAATATAAACGTAAGATATTACTTTTCAATCAAATCGTGGTTTTAGTAGATTTTGAGGGGTGTATTTGGAGGGGATGCACCTAAGACTTTACATTGGGAAGCATTGGGTTGCACATTCGGAATTCGTTTTTTCCCCAAAAAAATAAAGGAATTTAATAAATGCATGTCATTATTTCGTTTGAGCTTTTGCTTTTTATAAGTTAACTGCTGTTCCCGTCATATTCCCCGCCACACGCCGTTTTAGGAGGCTTGCAGAATAGCATGTAGGTGTAAATATAAGACTGTATCTTCAAAAATTCAGAGGTATTACAGGTGGTTTCAGTTTTGACAACTGAGTTTGCCGAAATGCAATTTCTTGGTTTTGATATCTATGCTGTGTACATGCAAAATTATGTATGCACTATATCCATTCCTAAATTTTTGTAGTACCTCAAGTTTTTTTCGCATCGATACGTAATACTCGAATGACCTTGCCGCTATCCAAGCGTGGTGCGATGCATGGCAGTTAGAATGAAATTTGAAAAAATGCGTCGTAATGAATTTCTGGAAGAAGAATAACTCCCTGCAACGTAGCTATATAATTCAGGGTACCCAATTAGAGACTGTTGAATCCGTGAAATATCTAGGAGTTAGACTCAATAATGATCTATCGTGGAATAAACATATCCGAGAAATAACCGGTCAAGCTAATCGTAAAATGGGTTTTGTTAAAAGAATTTAGGAAAGTGCGACGACAAAGTGAGAGAAATCAGCTACTTTTCCCCTCGTTAGACCACATTTGGAATACGCTGCCAGTGTTTGGGACCCTCATGAAAAAGGCTTAATAACAGAGTTAGAACGCGTGCAAAGAAGAGCTGCCAGGTATGTGAAAGGTCGCTACGATAGTCTAGTTAGTGTAACTGACCTCTTAGATAAACTCGGATGGGAATCTCTGTCGGACCGTAGATTGAAAAATAGACTAAACCTTTCAGATAAATTCAAGAGCAGTGTCTTTTCTGACGAAGTTAACCATATCTTACGGACGCCAACATACTACGGAAGATCAGATCATATAAATAAAATAAGAGAGATAGATTGTAGAACGGACAGATTCCGAATGTCATCTTTTCCACGATCAATAAGAGATTATAACGGCAGCAATAGAACTCGTAAATAGATTGCATGACTTGTAGTGTAGCCTACTAACCCATGTAAAAATTAACGCATGTTTCTTAATTTTATTATTACTTCTAACAGCATATAGTAGTATAATTTGTTAGTACACGTGACGTTTTTTGGACGGTGTGGTGTGCATGTGGGAGCCCAATGCATGCTGCATGCTGGTGATTGATCACCCCCCGCCAAACACCCTAGAGGTGGCTCGCAGGGTATTATGTAGATGTATTCAGGTCTGCTTAAATTTTTCCTATACGATAAGAGTTATCTGTAGACTATCTTATCTATACGGAGCAGAAAACAATGTTTATTTTCCTAACTTTTGAAGTATTTTTTTAATTTATAAGTTTTTATCTCTTGATTCCAATTCTTTATAGCTTACAAATATGCTCTCCAAAATTTTAAATTGCATACGTGTTAATTAGTCTATATTGACGACTACTGCTTTGGACTCATCGAAGTAGCTTCTTTACAACAGTCGCAATAAATTCTCCTTTCTGAGAGAGAATATTGTCTATGTTATCAATCTAAACATAACATTAATTTCGAATCGAATTCAGCAGTTACATATGAATTATCAAGATTACAATGTCATGGTCAAATGAATGTGGATCATACCTTATGAAAATAATTTTGAAACTGCATGACTTGCAATCTAAATAGATGAGAGGGTAAGATTATTTATTGTAATAATTTTTCGCTAAATACGCTATGGTAAATATTTCTATACTTATTAGTTTGATTGGTCATTGCAATATTTCTATAGGAAAATTGTTGATAATATTGCTAGTAACAAGAAAACGCGTCATGATAAAAACAAATCCTGTGGAAATATTTTCAATTCTCATTTAACTAATAAGATATTCATTCTATTCTTTTGGGTGTTAACATTAATGGAATGAACTACAATTTGTGTTCACATTTCTTCATATTTCTATAGCCTTGATATTCTTCCAGGTGGTAAATTATGAACAGTCTTGAATGCTTCGTAGATATTAAATTGAATATCACGTAAAAAATTACGAGAATATTTTGAAATAAATGCAAAGCGAAACCATTTGAGGATGCGATAAATTTTGCATTTTCGCAGTAAAGATACCGGAACTGAGAAATTACATTCATTCCTGTCGTAGTCAGTTGCCAAAACCAACGATTATACTAGGACGTTGGTCTGGGTTCAGGTCAACCCCGTGAATTATTCAGGAGGAATACATCTTCCATCACTTTGAATTTTCTCGCCCTTAATCTCAGTATTTATGGACTCGCATCCACTTATTTTGGCAACACTTCCCGTGATCAACCGAACTTTGGGAATGTCCTGCCAAAATATTTCACGTATGAGGAGAAGTATGGATCCACTCCACCTTGGGGTAGTAATTTTCTTCGCCCACAGGAATAATAATAACAGCACTTGGCGCCTGTTTTTCCACAGATCGGTAGGCCAATGGAGGCAGCCGAGAGGAAGGTTAAAATGGTGAACGGTGGGGAAGATAAATTCAAAACTCTCGGACCAGCTCGAAAAAACTACCCAGGGCGCTTCCCATAATTGCCCATCATATCCTCCCCACTGGAAAACGATGGCCATTTTTTTCCGAAAAAAATCCATCCCTAACAAAGCAAAGGGGATGCATTTTGGGATGAGATTTTTTTCTCTCTGTTCTCTCTCTAGCTACAGGCCCGTTGATTTTTTTCCATCATCCCGAAAGGGACCACTACTTTTCTTTGAGGATTTTTGGGGTTACCTGCCGACTAGCATTATCCCTGCGGTCCGCAGGGTGATCGACGTGTAGGAAGAGTCGTGATAGCGGACCCTTGTGAGGGACTCGAGTCAGACTGCCTCGCACCTGTGACCACTCCCTCAAAAGAACTTACCGTTATCCCATGGAGAGGGAGAAAAGGGTGTCCACCCCTATATTTTGGGGGAGTGGCCTGAACATCCCCTCCCCCACTTGTTAGACCGGCAGAGAGTGGATCTTTCAGGGAAAGAGGATTGTATGGCGGTAGAACCCCAGGGTTTTATCAGGGAAGGGACCAGTGTGGACAGGACGTTGAGTCGAGGTTTTTAAGGGATTGCTGGCGGTGATTCAAGGGAAGGCCATGCATGTAAGGGCGATGACCCTGGTAAAGCCTACCTTTCCAATGCTGGTGGGCACATGTTTCTTGAGACCCGTAAGCATGCCTCAGTATTCTTTTTGGACTTTCGACGGCCACCTGTGACTTTCGGGTTTAGATTTTAATTTTCTTTGTCGTTTTTGGGTCTGTACGAACTTAACAAAAGATTCAAGACCAACTTGTGGCTCCTCACTTTGACTTTTTGACGCTAATTGCTCTGAGGCCCGCAGTCCTCATTGACCCCTTGGGGAAAGCTAACACATTGCGGTAGGTGCGAAAATCATAGACCTAAAACTCGCGTTTCAACATATCCTTCTACACATGAAGACGATGGCAAACTTAGCTATCGAAACGTTGGAACCATATACCCAAACAATACCCGGTGGAAAACCCAAAAATCATTACTGCAGATAAAACGTCGGGATAAACTCAAATTATACAGCATGCCTCTTAGTTAACTGGTTTTCAGAATAAAAATTAAAAGAATCTGAAGGTGTGATTCACGCTTCATTTGTTTCTCCTGCTCATTTTACTAATGGGAGATTAGTATTGCATCATAATAAAAAAGGTGAATATTAAGTTGTTTTATTGGATAATGGGATGGATAGATGTCCGGGTGGGTATTATGTAGACTAAGCAAAAACATACGCAACTTGTCTGGTGCTTCGTACGCAGATGGACCCTGTTTCTCAGGATACTCCCTGGCAGCATTGTAACACTATTATAATTGCTATTATAGTAGAATATCTCTAATCTACATAATACGCCGCGAACTCCCTCAATGGCGTTTGGCAGCGGGTGAGTATACACTTACATACAGCATACAATACGCTACGCCTTTGTAGTCTTCGAAAAAATAGGCCATAACGCTTTCCAGGAGGCGATATGAGCTCCCATCGTTCATGCATTGTTCCATGCAAGTTCGCTACCACCATGCTCCTTGAAATTATATCTACATCTACATAATAAGCTGTGAGCCACCTCTAGGGTGTTTGGCAGGGGGTGACCAAAAACCAACATGCAGCATGCAAAAGGACCGCCGCATTCGCACCACATGCAAATAGAAATATTACGCATAGTAACTAAATGTAATTAACAAACATTGAAAGTGTTAGCTCCCTGATATTTTTTGACGAAGGAATTATTTGAATGGAAGCAATAGATAGTTTCGACTCCAAAAATTTATAAATAGCAAAATGAAAAGGTATATATATCCTTATTAAACCCACCATTGAATAGGAAAAATATTCCAATGTTACTAGTTTAAGCAGAATATTCCTTAGCATATTTAGAGGAGTAATCATTCCCATTCGACTGGACTTCTCTCCTAAAATATTACTTGATTAAAAGCTGAGGCATGATTATCATTTTGTAATGCTCAGAATGTGTTAACTCTTGAGACCCCTAGTAAAATATATTTAAAAATGAGAATCATTCGCACAGATTTGTATCCCTTTGGGAATTTTTTTTAAAACGCTGTTGGTGCTGATAATTTTTATGAGAGAAAACTGTAAATATCCTGAAAATTTCACATCACTAACACTGAATGAAATATATATAGTTATTTATACTCGGAGCAATACCCTTAGAGCAGAACACAATTTTAAATGATTGCCTAATATAAGAGCTCATTAGGTTCATGAAAAACCAAACAGAAGTAATTTAACGATAAAGCAGTACGATATAAAAATAATAACGAGATGACGAAGAAACAAGGATTTAAAATTAACGACGTGCATAATATGTAGGTAGTATTTTGCTTAGCACAGCTGAAATTTGCTCTGCACTTAGTAGAGCTATGTATGATTTATATTTGAATGCATCAAATTCTTATCAAACCCTTCTGTTTTACATCCTCAGGGAGAGAATCCAAAAATTTTGATGCCGTAACAAGAAATGAATTTTGGTAGGTAGTTGTACTTGGAATTGGATAACGTAAAGAATAATATTTTATATTTGTTATTTACATCCGCAAACAGCATTGCACGGCCTTTACATCGGGACTTTTGATAACAGTTAACAACCAAACGTGTACAAGCATCCATGCTCTGGATAAAGGTAAATTGCCCAGGCGGGACTTGAACCCACGACCTTTGAGTTGGCAGGCGAGGGCTTTACCCCTCCGCCACCGAGACCGAATAACGCTGTTAAGCATTTCCCGGAGAAAATTAGGAATTCGCTCCCCGAAGTTTTAGTCGATAGCAAGCGGAATTTTTGCTCGATAAATCAAGAAAAAAGACCATGCGAGAAGGAGCGATGCGTTCTCGTATGGGTTGGGTAGCTCTTTTTTCTCTTATGTTTGTTGACCTTCGATGATATGACTCGTCCTGGCAAAGTGAAAACCAGGGTGAGGCCGTGCCGTGATTGTTATGGAATCGGTTGAGTCATTGAAATCGGAAATGGGGCGTGAAGGCGGATAATGTGTTTGCAGAAGCCGTGGAATGGTGGAGGCGAGGGTGTCGCGAATGTCAAACACAAAAACCCATTTTCTGCATCACGCTCGATTTCGCTGAAGACGCTCCGAGAAGGGTCAAGGCCGCAATCGTCGAGTAAACGATTTGGTGGGCGCGGGGCAAAGGATTTATGGTCACAATGGCGTTGGAAAAACTCTCATCGAGGAAAACGCCCCAAGTTCGGGACGAAGCCACGCGGTTCTAGCAAAATACGCGTTTAAATACAGTTTCCATATTGAACGCGAGTGAAACTAATATTACATCTACATCTACATGAGACCCCGCAGGCCGCCTAAAAGGCGTGTGGCAGGGGATATTAGGACACCAGCCGTTTTCAGCTAAAAAAAATTAAGTGCTCTAACGAAGTTGGGACTATGGTTAGGGGGAAAAAAGAATTCCCATATCTATCCTTTCGGCAAAACATCTCTCTTAATTTATCGCTTCTATCGTATCTGGAAATATAATGTGGCTTTAATATTATGTTCTCTATGTCGCTCTTAAAGATATACATTCTCAATTGTTCAAGCAATCTAAGCCTAGCGCGCAGCCTCCGAGTCTCCAGCGGCTCCCAGCCTAATTCGCTTAACATCTGGGTAACACTCTCTGTACGCTCGTAGCAGTTTTTGATGAAACGCGCAGCCTTCCTTTGTATTTATGTTTGTGCTATAACACGTAGAATACTTAGTTGACCAACAAGTCGGTTTGCGGTTCGTTTGGTTCAGGCACAATTTACATTATTCAGGCTGAGGCTGCTTTTTTACTTTCTATTTTCTCTGGACCACCTCGCCCTACATCTAAATTATCTCAGAGTCACCTCCGGGTGTTTATCACGGGTTTTTCGAATTTTCTGAGGATTATTTGGGAATATTGACCCAAAAGATCACCAAGTATTCGAACCTGGAACCCATCGGAAAGCAGCCTAAAGCACTTCCCACTGGGCCATGAACCTCCCTTCCTGGTAATAATAACTCATTGTCAGTAATAACTTCCATTTGAATAATTAGATCAAACTTTTATTATAATATCTGATTTCACGTTCACGTTTAATAAAGTCCGGTTACCTATCTTTCAGATTAGCCTTTGCAAATATTATTATTTTTTAAACTTTCCCTGTACTACGTAATAGATCACAAGAACGATTTCTATGAATGCAGCTTCATTCTTTTTAAAACACGTAAATATGTGCTTAAAATTCAGGAAGAGCGATTTGATCCATTGGTTTTGCGCAAATTTAAAAATGTTATATTTTTTACAAGCTTTAGGGGATTTAATTTCCTAGTTACTTCTATTCCTGACTTTTTAGGGAATAACTACACGTCAGGCCTTCGTCCGCAGTCCACTTATTTTATCTTCCTGTCGTGATTCCACTCAATCTGAATGTAAATGTACGCGTAAGATTTTTTTACATATTGTCTGAAGGATAGTGAATTACCTCAGTAGCGTCAGCATGTATGCAGCCTACATTTATTTTGCTCCTAGCTGAAACAATAACACTCATTATTACTCATTTGACGATATGAAAAAATTATCGCAGGGATGGTATAACCGGCCATTCATTTGAAGGGAAAATGACCTCCTCCATACAGCTCTGTAGCTTTGGCAGCCCCATTAAATGCACTGCTCGGACAAATCCACATTACATTGTGGCTGAATACTCAGCAAATATCATGCAACGCTCTCAGTTAGCTTCGGAAGGCGAAGCAGGTATGCTTGCTCGTGCTTCAGTTTTTGCTTGTACCTCTTGAACCTCGATTGACGCTAAATAGTGCCCTTTATATGGTGAACCGGGGGAGCAGATAGTTTACACTATTGCAGGGGATGTTTTTGATGCTAAACGTGGACGATGAGTGTCTAACTGAAAAGTTATCTTATATTCAGTGTTCGTCGCCTGCGAATTCTCAACGAAGTTTTATGGTTTCAGGCTATATTGGAGTCGATATCAGAAGTTAAAGCGAAATTTTCTTTCATTAAATTGCTATTTTAGTAAAACATTGTGCGACCGATCGGTGCACCTTTCACATACCGAATCGTGGAACTTTTGTGAGTAAATGTGATGTATGTGAACTAGAAGCGGAAGAAAACCAAGTGACTTCAGCATTTGCGTCTTGCTTCTAGCTAGATGGACATGTTCATGAATCCGTTCCGTTCAATCTGGTACATGATAGAAGTGGATCACAGATTGAAGCTGTTAAATCGTAAGTTTTTTCTTATTAATACTTTTAGTTTCATATTTGCACTACCTATTTTTAATTGCATCATTATGCATCAAGTTCGCAAATTTTAATTAGATCTTATCGGGTTTTTCTTCCCGTTATATACTGCATTGATTTTTCTTTGTCCGAATCACTAACCGAAAGTCCTACATAATTTTTCGGCGTGTATGAAGTAGATGTCACCTGACAATAGGAATTGCCAACCATTGGCAAGTTTTTTTTGCATGAATATTCACGTATCTTTTGCTAATAAGCATAATATTTCTATTACCGTGCGGTGTGCATGTGGCGGTCCTCTTGCTTGCAACATATTGATGAATGGTCACCACCTTCCATACACCCTAGCGGTTTCTCGCAGGGTATTATGTAGATGTAGACAATGTCAGGTAGGTAGCATTATTGAAAAAAGTAATACTACACGGAAAAATAAAATACGTCTTGTAGAACGGATCCTCTAATTCAAACCCTAACAAAAAGAAATAGTTTGCAAAACAGAGAAATTTAAAATGACATTCTTCCCTCGTACTATGAAGGATAGCAACGTTGTTTCAATTGATAGGATTAATGGTGTCACTCGCTAGGATGACTCATTGCATGTTTTTTTCCATAGTTATAGCCTTGCATGTATTTGCTCTAGCCATTAATAACTATTAGCATGTTTTTTATGAATATGCATATTGTGACGGAACAGGCCCGTTTCCCTGCCAGCCCGTCGACCCGTCTCAGCCCTCACGCTCCCGAGTGTTACCCCCTCCTTCTTTCCTTCCCCGACAGCTCGCCACTCCGAAATCTGGTTTCGGTAGAATGTGATTTTGGGAAAAATATTGCAGAAGAATACGATCTTAGATCGTTTATTAGGGCGCCACCCAAAACCGCGGCCCACGAACTAGCTTTGCCGGTAGAAGCAAGGACGTTCCAAACTCCCAGGATTAAATAATTGTTAATACGGGTGGACAATATGACAATGCGGACACTGGTTGTTTGACTCACGCACGGACAAGGGTTTGAGGATCCGACGAATGAACACTGACCTTTTACATTATGCACAAAAATCACCATTTATTATTGAGACTTTGGCGAAAACAACGAAAAACCATCAACGCACTGATGAAAATCACCCTTGAACAATACTAAGCCTAAGCTACAAACTAATGATGGATGAATGAACACAAGCAAAAAGATGAAATACCCTTGATGACACAAAGAAATAAGAATTGAAAAGCCATTACATGTTCCTCGTCTGCCTCCTGGAAAGACGGGAAATTATGATACATTAAATTGCCCTTATTTACGGGCGTAAGACGTGCAATCAATAGTCCTTTTCTGTTCAATTAACTATTTAAAAACTCGGTGCAGTTATTGACTTTTTGCAGTCTCGCATGAACTCTTGCGAAAGTGACTTGATTGGTCTTTACATGAATCACCGGTATTTGGATGAAGTAGACGGACTTTAGAGTGGTAATCTTTACCCTCTTGGTACTGCTTGAAGCACTTGGGAATGTGATGATACGGGAATAATTACTGGAGATTGATACTTATGGGCATGGCAGTCTGTGGTTCCCGACGACTCCGTCGCCAGCGATTCGGGGAGCTTTTTGGCTGCTCCGGATGAAAACGGCCCACAAGCGCAGCGACGGCCTCACTTTCGGCACAGATGTCGCCTTCTCAAACGCCTGGGCCAGCACCTTTATCCGTGCTCCGGAATCAGAAACTGCTCCACTTCCCCCGGTCGCTCTCCGTCACACACCTCTGCAATCACAGCCGTTGCCTTTCTTGGGTCTCCTTCCCTCTCACAGCTGAGCATTGACTGCCAGCTCCCAATTATGTGCTCTCTCTCTGCTGGTACCTCGAGACCGGCTTGTCTCCCTCTCGACCAACAGACCAGTACCGTGTCCGTTCACCAACTAACTTCATCCCCCCTTCTCCTCCTACCACGTAACCTCGCTATTCCCGATTTTTCCGTTACGGAAAGCTGACACACGTCACTCACTTTGAATTTTAGCCAATCACGTCACTGCACAAGTGGCGTGATCGCCTTACATCCTATGGGTACAATTGAATGGGAACTAAAACCATGGTATTTTACCGTCTTATACTACATGAAGGTCAGAGTCACTTCGCCCGATCCACGTAATCTTCCACGGGGAAGATCGTAGCCGCGTGAGGCGCGCTGACATGGGACGAAAAGAAAAAATATCGTGACCACCCGTCACAATATATATTTTGCTATTTTTCGTAGTATTTCTATGACCGTGCGGTGTGCATATGGCGGTCCTCTTGCATGCTGCATGTTGTTGATTGGTCACTCCCTGTCAAACGCCCTAGAGGTGGTTCGCAGGGTATTATGTAGATGTATCGTGCATTCACACGACGTGTGCTGCCCTGCGTCAACCTGTACTATCCTCCAGTGCGGGAATCTAAAGTGAACGAGAAACTGACGTAGGTATTCAACGGTGTTTGGCGAGATGTTGTGGAACATATTGTATTTATAAATGAAAGTGAAAAAACTTTGTGAATGTCCACAGTATTTATTCAAGTGCGACGCGTTTCAGCGATTCATCGCTATCATCAGGTACAAATGCATGGTTTACCTCATCTCATCAACGAGGGCCATTCGTGCAATTTCACCCCAAAAATATTGGTCTTCGAGAATAAAGGACGTCGGCTTGACGCGTTTGAGCAGTGGGAGATCACCAGAAGGAGGAAACGCAAAGTAAATCTCATGAACGACATTGAGTTCCTTAGTCATTCCCCGCTGTTAGCCCTGCCCCCGCTAAAACCTTCAACCGAACCCCAATTCCTTACGTATCCCAACCGCCTCCCCACTCCATTCCCCCATCCTTTACCCCCCAACCCCTCTCCCACTTCCACCAACTCATAACCATATTCTATTAACTCCTTTCCGCATGTACATATATAAGACTTCTTGACGCAAACCATGCATTTGTACCTGATGATAGCGATGAATCGCTGAAACGCGTCGTACTTGAGAAACTGACGGTTAGCAAAGCTGTTGTAATATTGAGGGTTATTATATTACCGTGTTCAACGTGTATTTAACGTATAATATTTCTTCCGCCCATATTCTTCCTTGCTGGGACAAATCCATGAAAAAAATAGATCGACTGTAGCTTCACAAACTTTTCGTTCTTCTCTTGTCGCTTCCTCGCAGCGCCTAACCATCGTAATGTGGCAACGTTAGTAACTACGTGAACTATTATCGGGACATGCATTCACACGACATCTGCCAACTATCGTTAGGACCCTCTCTGTGTCTGATAAAGAGGTGCGCTCCCTCGCTAGCTACCAAGGCCAAGTCCACTCGGTTCAATTGGGAATGAGGGATCACGCAAGTCAAAGGTGGAGTGCTAATGTTCCCTTACCGAACCCACATCTCTCCTCATCCCTCCCGCCGAGATTTGCGCGGCCGATTCGGATTCCGGAGTGAATTGGCGAGCGCAGGACGGAACGTTTTTACTGCGGGAGGGATGAGCCCATTTTACCGGAGCGCAATTATCCGCCGCGCGTCAAGAGCCCGCGAAAGGGGGAAGGTAGAATGTCGGTCTTGCATGCTCCCGCCGCCCCCTTATATCCTGATGGGCTCGGCTTCTTCTTTTTCCATTCCACTCACTTGGAATGATGATCGTCGGCTCACGCGCTTCCAACAGCTAGAGGTGTAAGCGCCTACCCCGGGGTCAAAGGTCTTCCGCAGGTGATCGCGCCATCTCCCCGCCTACCTCAGAGCCATCTAGCGTCGTGGAAGAAAAAAATCCAAACCTGAACTTCCTCTTAATTCCTCGGTTTTATGGTTTCGCTCTACTACGATATTGAATATACTGCTGACATTGAACGTGTATGACCTACGTACTTGCATTACTTACATTTTACGGCACACAAAAGTACCAATAACTTTTCAATTGACCCATTGGTTTCGAAGTTAGCAGAGATTTGCGTTTTTACAACAAATCCATCAAATTTTTTGGTAAAAACAATTTGTTTTCTGCAAATTGTCAATAATAGATCTGGCAATCTTATATCAAAATTCCAAGTTAATGGAACGAAAACAATGGGACTACCAAGCGCTCAAACCTGGGCAACTTGATTTTACGCGGTACTTTTTTTAGAAAAAAAAGTACAGGAAATACTATGAGGCGGAATTTAAAAAAAAGTAAATTATCCAACGTAGAAATAAATTCTCTTTCGTATGCTTTTTGTTGCATTGAAATTGATTACCTCGTTTAGACGATAGAGTTCCTCAAACTCGGTTGTCTTGCCTTTTTTTTACGGACAATAGAGCAAGCTATCGGTGAAAACATACCTACTCATTGTGGATATTCCCATAATGAAGCCTGTAAGAAAGAGAATTAAACGAGAAACTACAGGGTTCTCTTCGCAGAAACCCAATAACGTATAAGTGAAGGTTAAACTACTCTTGCATGTTTATATACTGACCGAGCATTGTTGACAATTGTTTTCGATCTCTGCTGGAGGTTTTCACAGTGTTGTGTTGCAGTTATCTCCATAGTTTCTGGATTGGCTGCGCCAATTTATTTTCTAGATGACGTTTCGTGGCATATGCTGGCCATATCTTCTCAGTTCTGACTTAGATCTGATGTAAAGATGTGTAAATTGATCTTGAAAATTAATTGACGCAGCCACCCCGGAAATAATCAAGAGTTTACCCACATCATTCGCCGGGAAAGCATCAACTCATATTTCAAATCGAGAGAATTGTTATCAAGGGCCTTGAAAATGACGGTCTAAAGTTGAAACTATGGTCGTCGATTATTCAAGTTTTCAAGATTATTCAATTTTAAAAAGTTTCACTTTAGAGGATATTTGAAACTTTATTCTGCCTTTTTACGTTATTTACCTAAGATGCTTTTGCTCGCCTTCTGATAGCTTCTACGCTCCACCCAACACTTTCCACTTATGCATTCCTCTACCATCTCATTCACTTGGATTCGAGATAATATCATCACCCTGACTCCTTTCCCCGCTCCCTCTGACCTTCCTTCTACCTTGGACGAAGCCCCATTTTACGTGTGGAAATACGGCCGATCCATCTCATCAATACCCTAGGTTTATACCATAAGTGAGGCCATCTCCTCTACCTTCGTTAATAGCACCTACTGCACCATACATTCCGCGACAGCATTGTGTCGTCCCCAAGCCGGAAGGAAAACTATTCGCCTTGAATATAGGGAGTTGATTCAGGCTTAATCTGGTGGTATTCTTATATGTTGTTAATTAAAACTTGGTGATAATGCAAAATGACTACCTGACGATCTTGGTGTCATAGTTCCGGAACGCGTAGGAACGCCGCGGCCGCGCCGTTCCGGGACTGGTTAACGAAAGACATAATAGTAAAATAACAATTTTATCAATTATGGTGTCTCAAAATTTTTAATATTATTCTTAACCAAAACAAAAAATGTAATAAAATGTGAATAATAACTTGTGATAAAAAACACGCACAGTAATATTGAACTTCTAAAAAAACTTAAGGAGTGCGTTCCAGCACTGCTAATTTTGCCATGGCGTCACTGATGACGATAAAACAAAATGTAGTGAAACCAGTTGAGCGAACAAAAGTGTTAGTGGAAAATTGCCTGCAGGAAAGTTCCAAGTTAAAACTTCTAGAAGAATATGCTAGATTATCCGACTTTTTGCTACAATAATTTTTATTGCCTTGCTTCGTCTGTCTGTTTCATTGGTGGAATATGTATGTTATATTGATTTTAAACCACTTCTCATTGTCGGATCAGCTTTTCATTGATTTATCGGGAATGCCAGAAGATGTCGTCAATATATTGCTAATGAATTTATCGAAATGGAGATGAAAGCAACTTTGCATAATTCTGCCATCTTTACATGACGTCTTTTACATTCCCATTAACGTATACTGCAAATATCGGCTTTCAAAATGGGATTTCTATTCGGTCTTATGATTAGTTAACATAGTATTGAAACGTTTTTAAAATATCCACTACTAACTTAACAAATAATTTCAGTACAATTCAAAAACCAGCTCTATATTTTAAAACTTTAGAAAAAAAAACAACATCAAAAAGCCACCATGATTATCACAATCCCATTTATATTATCCGTACTACCACTCACTGAACCACCGCCATGAACTGCACCAGTGTGGGTCTTGAGTTCTGCCGTATTCCTTTCCTCCCGTTCTCTTCTCCCCTCGTAGGCGCCTCCTTTTCTCTGCGTCCTCTTCTTCTCCCTGCCGATCTCGAATTCTGCCGTATCTCTTCCTCCGCTCTCTCAATACACCGCTACTTTAGTCTTTCTCCCGATCTTTCTTTATAACACGTCTACCTCCTCCTCCTCTCCATACGCGACTCCCTCTTTTCCGTTCTCAACAATCTCCCCGTCCCTCACTACCATTGTTAGTTTTAGATTATTTACAAACAACATGGTGGCTTGTTCACATTATGTTACAGTATATTTTCACTTTTTTCTACTTTGGTCACTCTGTTCAACAATTATATTCCTAGGGGTAGCTTGAATATACCTCTCTACCGGGTTTTCTGTTTTCATTGCAGGAAGTATTATTGTACTCATTTTCGTTGAAATTGATGTCATGCTGAGTATTCTCACCGCTTAATGTTACTTCTTCAATGGTTTTTATCGAAATGGTGCAAATTGAAATGCACTAAACGCATACTTTGTATACCTTCTTTGCGTCATTATCCATGAAGTGAGAAATAACAAAAATAACACCTAAAATTACCATTTTATCTAGTTGAAATGGGATACTGAAAGGGGAAGATGGGTACTCCCCAGTCGGTCTCTTGATCCACCACTGTAAATACCTTGTGTGTATAGGTTGAATGGAAAAAGAGTCAACGGCAAGTTCCAACTTGCGAATACTTGGAAAGCTTTTGTTATCGGCGACCTTGTATGCGGCCTTCTGGCTTATTCAGCCAACGATATCACACGCTGGAGTCGGGTCGTCAAGCTCTACTGCACCAAGCCAAAGGGTGTGCATTATCTGGAGGCTTTGTCGGCGGCAGCTCCTTAATTAGGCGACCAAAAGGCGCAGCTTCCAGCCATTGGCAGGCACAGTGGGCTGTTAAATGGAGGGTGACCAGTGCCTCGGATCGACGCTCCTTGAGGGCACATCAGACGCGGTTCTCCCCTTATTCTGAATGTGGGAGTCTGGAAGTGCTTGCCTCGAGAAGTGAATCGCGTAGTGCATTGTGTTTACTGACCTTGCAGCGTTTATAAGCACGATGACGAAAATCAAACCAGAAACTAAGTCTACATAATACCCCGAAAGCCACCTAAAAGGCGTGTGGCAGGGGGTTAGGACACAAGCCGTCTACAGCTTTAAAAAAATGAAGTGCTCGAACGAAGTTGGCACTAGCGTTTATTAAAATCCTTTATGGTTCGGGGGAAAACGAATTCCCATATTTATCCGTTCGGCAAAATGTATGTCCTAATTTATCGCTTCTATCGGACCTGTAAATATAGTGTGGCTCTAATATTATGTTCTCTGTGTCGCTCTTAAAGATATCCATTCTCAATTCTTCAAAAAATCTAAGCGTAGCGCACAGCCTCCGAGTCTCCAGCGGCTCCCAGCCTAATTCGCTTAACATCTGGGTAACACTGTCTGTACACCCGTAGCAGTTTTTTTATTAAACGCGCAGCCTTCCTTTGTATTTCATTCAGTTCGCGGATTAAGTCTTTCTGCACCTGATCCTATACGCTCGCTGCATATTCAAGGTGCGGTCGGACGAGTGCAAAACAACACATTTCTTTTACTTTCTCATCCGAAAATATTCCCATAATACGCATGATGAATCCTGTCTTCTTCAGGGCTATGCCGCAAATATTCCTTATATGTGTATCCCACGTGAGGTTCGAGGTTATCGTAACTCCCAGGTACTTCACTCTGTCTGTTGCCTTTAAGTTAATACCATCCACTGCATAAAAATGGTTATAGTTGGACGAGTTCCGCAAGAAATGTACTGTCATGCATTTTCTCAGATTAAGTTCGAGTCTCCACTCTTCGCTCTACAAATTAACGTTGTCTAAGTCCGATGTCAGAATTTCATAGAGTGACCAGTAATTTCGCGATAGATGACAGACTCGTCAGCAAATAAACGTATTTTATTGCTAATGCGGGAGAAGACGTCATTAATTTCATCTCGATCGGATTAACACATCGTTTTACTGAAATACTTCGATGGATGGATTTCGTAAACTTAGCGAAAATTAACGTTATCCTTTTTTTAACCTTTCAGACCAATGAGTCTCGGAGCTGTTTTATTTATGCTTCAGGTTCCTTATATAATCAGGGCGGATGGAAAAAATAACATCACAGTGAAATTTGAAAGAAATATTTACTAAAAATTATTTTACAGGATGTAGGTTCGAAGTTTTTCGCGGCGTTGATCAGATGATCTCTGCATTATCTTCGGGTTTTCACGGCGTCCTTCCTTCGATCTGACGACGCTGACTGCAATGTCAGCGAAACTGCTGTCGCCGAAAGCCAACGGACGTGGTGAAAACCCGAAGAGAATGCAGAGATCATTCTACAGTATGGTACACATATGTATCCCTTGGGATTTTACGATAATATTTTTATGCACTATGATAATACGAAGAAATCATTCTCACCAAGAATACTTTTTTATTAGGCATGGTCGGATCGGATACCTCGGATCCAAAGTTGCGGAAGTCATCGGATCTGGATCCGAAATTTTCAAATAATAGCTTCAGTGAATGCAACGCCCAACTTTAACCGCTTTCAACCCCATAAGGGTGGAAAGAGTTCCGATTCTATCTTCGAATGCGTCGTCGCATGCGATTCTTGTCCTACTCATGAACCGTTTTGTTTGAAAGCTCTCGCAGAGGTTACGTTGGAGAATTTCAGCCGTGAAAAATAAAAAAGGCGAAATACGACTGGCACATAGTGTGACTCTTCCCAAGAGATTGAACAATCATCGGGGAATCTCAGCGTCAGGAATTTGAAAATGCATTTGGATCCGAAAATATCCGATACGAAAGATCCGGCCCCGAAAATCAAGGATCCGATCCGAATCCGGATCCGAAAAAAATCCTGGATCCGTCCATCCCTATTTATTATCAATCATTATTTATTAATTGATATAATCTTTATAAACATAATTTATTAGCTTTAAACAAGTGAATACATAGCTTAATGAAAACACATGACTGCGCACACTCAATTTGCTTGTCATCCATCAGTGGCATTGCCAGGACTTTCGTTCTGGGGGAGGGCAAAACTAGGGGGGGAAATGTTTTAAAAACAAGGTACTAATTAGGGGGTTTAAAATTAATTTTAACACTTTTCATAATCGAAAATACTTCATTTTTTAAAGAAATATTTGGTAAATTCATGATTTTTCAATATTTTGTTTTCTTTTACGGAGGAAGATAATTGTGATTTTTATATTTCGGGGGGTAGCCGGACCCCCCTCTATCCCCCCTCCTCGGCTGTCATCCATCATGTTTTAAAAATAAAAAACAAAGCACCTGTGGTATGTAGTGGCAGAATCGTGTACTGCAAAGCACAAAGAAGTGCAGCGGCGGGTTTAAATGACAAAAATTCACACTTGAAGGATTATAATTATGAAATGGATAAGGATTATTATGTACGTTGGGTACAAAGAGGTTAAGATTAGCATCACTTACTTAATTTTCATATTACCGATCATTTATTTCGCTCAAATTGCTCTGAACACTCTGCACTAGACTTTATATTTTTTAAATACTAGTCACAGCCTCCATTTGAAAGAAAAGCGGTTAATATTTTTCAGGATAGATGTGTCGGTAATTTTGCAACTGAGGGAGTTGGCTGTCGAAAATTTAATAAGTGTTAAGTGGTAATATTTCTGAAAAATTCAATGCATATTTGATAGGCTTCTTAGATCTCCACTTAAAATTTCTTATCAACTATTCTACGTGTAACAAAAACTTTCATTTTTAAGTTCGAAATATTCAATTCGTAGACCAGCGTGCATATATTTCCGTGTTTTGTAGAAAATTTTAAAAGTAGTAAAGTACATAATGAGGAACTTTGTCTTGAAAATTTCAACTTTTACTTTGTTATTGTAAAATATCAGGGAATCTAGCCAGCAAATTCTCTTAAAATAAATGTAATTTCCCCTGCCAAACACGCAGGAGGTGGCTCGCAGGGTATTATGTAGATGTAAATGTAATGTTATCCTGCCTTTTTGATGGACATAGAATCGTTTCAGTTATAATTTGGCCATAGTATTAAAAGGTATCTTGCTAAGAAAAGTTCCTCTACCTAAACCCAAGAACACCTTTTGCTATCTATGTACAACTTCGAGAATATTATGAAGACATTGCTCAAATAATTTCTCCTGTTTCCGTGGATTAAACAAATTATCTGGCCGATGATTTTCCATTCCAGAATGCCTACCGTAATGCACTTAATGTATCACACTATGTTCTTAACCAATTTTGTCTTTCGTAGGAGCCCAAGGCCTAATATAGACACAAATAATCACTACTTAAGCGCACTAAGTTAATTGTAGTATTTACTATACCAATTTTATCTTTATTAGTCGCCCAGAGCCTGACATAATCACACATTTAACCACTGTTTAAACGCACTAAATGTAGGTACTGTAGTATATATTCTATACCAATTTCTCTTTTGTAGGAGCCCAAGTCCTGGCATAATCACCCATTTTGATAACCTTGACATCTCCGTTTGAATGCTCTCAAATTCTTCCCCCTTCCACAATCGACACTTATCCCCCTCTTCCACCTCTCCGCCCTAACTTCCTTCCCCGCGGCCGCATGGAATCCTGGGAAGACTCTCACGGGAAAAACGCGGAGGGCGAGGAGGAGTCGAGGAAAGGGAAATATCCTGGCCCGCGTAATAGAGGGTGGTGTCCGCCCTCGTTGGTAATGGCGGGTAGAGCTGGGCAGGAGGTGATTAAATGGTGCAAGTGGGCAATTTAGGGAGAGGGAGGGGTGGTGTGAGCCAGATCCAGCAGATCTACTTTGTTGTGGTATTCTACTGATTAAAGTAGGTTTCCATGGAGTACTTAAGGAGCATTCTGGGAGCCTCCATTTCCTTCCAGCACTGTCTTCTTCAATTCACTCTAAGGCCAACTCCCTTTCAATATATCTAAAAATCCTATTCTCTTCCTTCCCCTCCATCGTTTACCTAACATTCTACCCTCGAACACAGTTTTCAACATCCCCTCCCCGCTAAGTACTCGCCCCATCCATACCTATGTCTCCTCCGTATCTCATCTATAAGCTGCTTATCCTCACCCATCATGTCCAGCACTTCGTCGTTCCTTCTCCTCTCTGTTCACTTCACCTTCTCCATTCTTCGCCATCCCGAAATCTCGAATGCCTCCAGTCTTCTCTCGTCCTCCTTCCCAAGGGTCCCAATTATTCCAATTTCAAACTCTCCATGATAAACCACAATGTCATCAACCAAGAATCGATGAACACTTATTCCTACAAATTTTAGCATTAGCGGGGAAGATCTAAAAAATATCTTCAGGTAGGTCGTTCCACACCTTTATTCCTCCTTGTAAGAAGTTTTTTTTTGCAAAAAGGTCTGTTTTCTGCTTCATGAACTTAATTTGGTATAAATGATCGTTCCTCTCAATGTAGCAGGGTGAGTCCGGCTTAAGACCTATTTCCCTCTAACCCTGCTCTTTTGTAAAGTCTATGTAGACCCCACATAACCTATTTATGGTTCTTCTAACTTTTAAAGTTTTCTTTTGAGAGGATTCATATTTTCTCGCGCAGGTCGAATGGGATAGTTTAGGATTTAACATCCCTCAATGATCTGTGACATATTTTAATGAATAAAGTCAACTTTTTCCGGAGAGATCTTCATCTACATACTACCCCCCAAGCCGCCGAAAAGGCGTGTGGTAGGGGGTGTTAGGACACCAGCCGTTTACACATGAGAAGGAAATGCGAAATTACGATTAGCATTTATAAGTGTCCTTTGTGGTTCGGAGGAAAAAAGAATTTCCATATCTATCCGTTCGGCCAAATATTTCTCTTAATGTATCGCTTCCTTCGAGCCTTAAAATATAGTGGTGCTCTAATATTATGTTATCCATGTCGCTCTTAAAGATTTCTATTCTCAGTGGTTCAAGTAATCTAAGCCTAGCGCGCAGCATCCGAGTCTACAGCGGCTCCCAGCCTAATTTGCTTCACACCTGGGTAACACCATCTGCACGCCCGTAGTCATGCCGTTAATATAAACGAGAACATAAGAGGACCTATAAAACAACATAAAAAGTAAGATAGGAAGGAGCAATTTACATGCGTTGTATGAGGCATTTGAAATATCAGAATTTTTCAGATTTAAGCATTTCACATGATATTGGGCCTATAGGCCAAACCAGCGCAGTGCTTGGAACCGCACTAGCCCAGAGTCCTCTGTATTGTTGATAATACACTACATAGTCCTTATACACTAATACGCTACATAGACCCTATGAGGGAGTAGTGTAGAGGACTGCCATCCAGAGTACTCTGCACGAGCCTTACATGGTACGCCAACTGCGGTAAGAAAGGAAAGGAGCCTTTTTACTCCTATGATGAAACCAAATGTTTGAATTGCAATAATAATCAAGGGATGTAGAGATACTATTGCCTCTGCAATCACATCAACTCTGCGTACAGGAGACATAGATTTACTGATATGAAAAAAGCTGTGTTTGGCTAAGACTGCTTTCACATGTATTCGTATAAGCTACAAAGAGTATTACATATATTAGTAAACAGTGGCGCCTACTCCATGGTGCCTGAGGGGGCCCGAACCCCCTCAAAAATTCGTTACGGGTGTGAGGAAAAAATGTGCCAGGCTTGTCGATTTTCCCCGGAGTGTCCAGATATCGAAATTCGAGTTATCAGGGTTCTAATGTCGATCATATGACTCTTTTAAAAATGCTCAAAAAACTTAAAACTCACTACTTATAAAATTTCCCCGGGCAAGATCCCCGGTTTAGCCCCCCAAAATATTTTTGTAAGTAGGCGTCCCTGTTAGTAAAACAAAACATAGTAAGTACTAGCGATGCGAGTGAGCAAAACAACTTAATTTTGTCTCACACTTTCCAATGGCAGTTTTATCTATTTTTATTTTCTTTGCGGATTTCGACTTTGGCGTGTAAATATAGTTTTTGACGAGGTTAAGCAAATTAACATTTTTTTATCTTTAATTTTAAGTCTATTGAAAAAGCATTATAAAGTACCTTCTCTATTTGTCTGTGAAAGGCAAAAGTGTATATTTTTTAGGAATTGAATGCGAAGTGTTCATGCACTCTCGACAATATGATGCTTAAATTATATGTCGATATATGATTAATAAAACCCTCACATTTTCACCTATAGGTATTTTTATATTTTCTGAAATGAGAAAAATGTTCCATTTTATTAAGTTTTCCTTAAATGTCCCCAACTCAGATACCCGTAGATCCTGAGAAATTTTTTATTTTCCTCTTTTAAACTTGTTTAAAGATAAGATAACCAGATTTATATTTTTTTAAAAGTCCTCTCATCCCTTACTTAGCCATTTTCAATCACTGCAAATGTTTCAGAAATAGATATTCTGGATATCCTTTTAGTTCCCCGAAAATAAAAGAGTCTTGATGTTACTGTCGATGTTTTGGGGTAGAAAGCCGAAAATTCACCGTAGATAACAAGTTAAAATTTATTTATCCTCCAGGCTGTTGATGACCGTGATTATAACCGGACATTGAAGTTAATCTCTAAGTTCTGAGCTATAAACGCTAGAAGAGGAATGGTTTTATTTCCGCAGCTTTTAGTGACCTCGAGACCATGAATTTCAATCTCGTATAAAAAAGTATATGTAATAGTATACGAGCATTATTTAGTACGAGAAATACCGGCAAATCATAGCTGTCCTCGCGAGAAGCAATTGGCTTTCATTGTGCGAGTAAAATTAAAAGCTTTATGATGAAGTATGCATGCAGACAAAAAATTGCGTAATTAAGTCTGCTAAGGGAAAATTAGGCAAAAGGAAGAGTAAAATGAGATAGTGCCTTGTTGGTGGTCTTTCAAAGATGAGTAGAGTAGGCACAGAAAGTAATCAGGGTGATAGGTAGCGGGAAGAAAGATTGATGCGATGGTATGGAGTAATCAATGCGATACTTACAGAGGATTCAGAGCCAAAGAATGGAGAGAATCGCACCTAGTTTATGTCAGTTCAAAGAATTATGATTAAGTATTATTTCATATCTTATTATTATGTATTCTGGTTAAAAATTATTTTAATGCTTATTATTAAATTTTATGATTCTACATCTACATAATACCCTGAAATCCACCTCCAGAGTTTTTGGCAGTGGGTTATCAATCAACTGCAAGCAATTGGACTCCCACATGCACACCACATGGTCCAAAAAAGTGACGCATACTAACAAATTATACTACCACATTCATGCAAAGGCAAAAGTTGCCAACTACTCATTAAGGTTATCTAGTAATAAAGCTAGAACACACAAAACATGCTGTCAGAAAAAATAAGAATATTCCGAAACATGCATTAAGATATACATAAGGTAGTAGGATACACTACAAGTCATCTAATCTATTTTTGAGTCATTAACGCATAGGCAATAATAATGAATAGTATTTATTGATTGTGGAAAAAAGACATTCTAAATCTGTCTGTTACGATTAAGTCAAGTTAAAAAATGTACGTGGATTCTATGCTATTGAGTTCGCAGTCCCATTAGTCAATTATTTCATGCGCTTTTCATCTATTCGCAAAATATGTAGGTATATGAATTTGGAATAGATAAATTAGCTCTGAAAAACGCATTACGGCAAATGAGATTCAATTATACTCTATTTTAATTCAGTGAGTGGAGTAGTTTGGTGTTAATAGGGTTATATTTTTTATTGCCCAAATCGATATCTATTTACGCGATTAAATGAAAAGTGAAAAATTTCAAGCGCGCGAAAACGCGACGGCTAAGTATAAATGCTGGGAAAAACCCGTGTGACGTCTGGCTGCTGCTGTGCGAGGCCACCTGGGTGCGAGGCTATGAACGCCGCTACGATGCAGGCTGCTAGCAGGTAGCAAAGTACCCAGCTAGTAGGTAGCACTTGGCTTATTAATGGAAATAAGGATTATTAATGCCCTATCAAACGAAGGAAACTTTCCGACTATAGACTATAGGCAATTTTAATAAGTGATTATTAAGAGATGTTTCCCTGAGATCTGTGCCTCATGCATGTATTGGTAATCTCAGACGATGTAAAACTCCTATCTACTCGTATAGAATCTAGGTCCCTGTGACGTCACGTGGAGTGGCATCGCATGGGCGCCAATCTGGCCTTTTTCTAATTAGGTTAAAATTGACCATTAAAATTCGTCTAAACTAGGATTTCTAGAACCAAATAATTTGTATATTATGAATACACTAATGGTGGGTAACGAATCGCAATCAATGCCTCTCGTTTTCTTTGATGAAGGATACCACCCTATTCTTGAGAATAATAATAGATGTCTTCCATTAAACGTGATTTTTTTTTCGCAAACGCCTCAGAGTCATCAAGATAATATTTCGTCAAGTATTTAATTTAAATTTTCGCTATTTCTTTATGTACGGTCGTTAATCTGCGACTGGAATTTCTTCAGTGGACGCTTCACAGATGCTCTTGTACATCGAGGGTATTCCGCGGCAAAAAATCACTCAGGCCTGCATGCGGGAAGGGGGAAGGTTACGGAATCCAATTGATGCGGCGATAATCCGTCTTCATTCAGCTCACCATCGTGAGGGAGATTGGATATTTCCAAGGGCCTACAGGGCAACCGAGACGGCGTGATTGAGGAAGGCCACGTCCTCGCGGCGAAAAGGCATGAAAAACTTGGAGATGCATAGCGAATACGCTCATGTAGGTAGGCAAAGAGCCTCTCCCACTCTTTGCACTTAATGGCTCGGAATGCGAAAGCGAAAATGATCAGATCCAATGTCGAAGCGAGGGAGTAGGTCCGGGGTGTCCGGACCCACCTAAAATTTAGAAACACAATGAATTTGCTTCATAAATTTAAGAAAAATTGCTGAAAAGTTATGAACTTACAAAATATTTCCTTGAAAAATGAAGTTTTTTTTTATTATGAAAAGTGTGAAAAATTAGTTTAAAAACTTCCTCTACTTGTTACCCTGTTTTTAAAAATTTTTTCGTTTGGTTTTGGACCCCCCCCCTCCCCCCGAACAAATGTCCTGGCTACCCCACTGATCAGATCCCCTTGAGAAAAAAAATTAGATCAGTCGAGTCGCCGCTGAACTGAATTGAGCTGGGATTAACGCCCAGAAAATAATTTTATATGGGCACAATTTCATTCATGCTTATTTTGTGTTGCAATCAAAACATTTATATACAGGTGTGTTCGTTCGTTACGACCTGTGTTAAAGCATATTTTTGTGTTGTTGGAGTGGAATATTTTATTGTTTTTGTCCAAACATTTATTTCTTGTTAAGCCTTACAAAAATTTCTTACTCTCATGGTTCTAGATTGTGGTCTCATTTTTTATTCCTGTTGTAAGCATAAACAGGGGGAATTTAGTGGGAATTTTGGAAAAGAGGAATAGTATCGGGGTATGGATGTGATATTCAATTCAATCAGCTTGTTTACTCCCTTGTTGAATTCTTAACTTTTATTTAATTTCCTGAAAATTTTCCCATTTTTATATTTACTAGAGCTTTTATTGCCTGACTGAGGTTTGCGGTAAAAATTGTGCTACGAATGAGTTAGTAGTTTTTTCATTCCCTTACTTGCGTTAGACCATCGGATCTGTGCTTCAAAAGATGGTGATGACCGTTGATCATCAACCTTTAATTTAGATACCCTTATTAATTAATTTATTTCTTTAAGGAGTTTCTCACATACAGCATTTCTGACAATTGACGCAGTTACACACATGAAATTTTAACATAAAAAATCTGAACAAAGAGTACAGGCATTAGATAGTGAAATACAAAATGGAAGACACGAGGAAAGGGAGGTAGAGAGGGAGGTTTATTTATTTGCAGGGGAATGGGACGTGGCGAGTTTGAAAAATGAGTTTAAGGGCAGAAAAAACGGATCAATATTGTTTGGTAATGAATTTAGCAGGGAGAAAAGGCGGTTTTGGAGTGAGTGCTTAACGAGGGATAGTCTAGGGATAGGCGTATGGATTAAGGAATGTGTACGAGTGGATCGGCAAGGCACTCTGAAATTAATGGAAGAAAGCAAATCAGGACAATCAATGTGTGAATTAAGAATGCTGTAAATAAGTTCTAAATCTGTTTTAATCCTTTGTTAGCAGAGATCAGTGACTTATAGAGAAGATAGGAGCGAACTGGTGGACATGTCACGTAAGTGGGGAACTCTGTGTCTCACGATTCTGGAGAAGAAGCTTGTTATACTGTCAGGAGGAATGATGGATGGAATATCAGTCAGTTTATCTTTGTTTTCATGGTGCCTCACAACGGCTTTCTTGCTGTCATTACTGCCAGGAAATTCAGCACAGTGAATTGCACCTTAGATTATTTGACGTGGAAGCCTAGAGATGTATTATTTTTATGTATTTATAGATGTAGATGTATTTATTATGATGTATTATTTAAAAAAAGGGACCATGTAATTTGAGAAAAGTGACCGTAAGGACCAAATCCGATTAAGGAATCGTTGCGGCGACTGCAAACGGTTCATGTATTCACAACCAGCGACGAGAATGTGCACATAGTTGTCGTTTTAAATTTCATAAATCTAGGTTGACATTCTGAATTTCTACACTCGCACGATTATATGCTTTGGGATCGCGGAAACGTGATGCACACGCTTTTATTACCCAAGTACTCCTTATGCGACCTAGACACTAAGTACTTAAAGTCGAGGCAAATGTTCTGATCAAATAAGATTTAATGCTTTCCCGACGAATATTGTAATTGAGTGGGTTGGAAGCCAAGGGGTGCAAGTAATTTCTCTTTTCTATACGGAGTAAGGTACAGAAATTAGGTATAGAAAACAAACGAGGTCAATTATCTACTTAGTGCTGCATTTGATTTTCAACTCGATGCCAGCAGGGAACAAAGACTCACTCGTTTCCCTTGGCAACCAGGTTTTTGTGTATTTATTCTAACAATTACCCTTATCTAACTCTGTTGAGAAAAAAAATCACTTGTTTCCCCTTTCCTCCCATCCCTTAAATTATAATTTATTACTTACTTTAATAAACTAAATTTATTGTAACAATGAGACTCAGTAATCACATACAAATAAAACAACATTAAGCCCCGAGTCCAAGCTTGAAACGTTAGTCGTTGCGGATAGATTAACCCGTTGCATAGGCGCATCTAGGGGGGAGGGGGCACGGAGGCACGTGCCCCCCCAGACCCTTAAAAAAATATGCAAGATTTTTTATAGGGTCCCATTATCATTGCGTTCGTTTTGTATTACTAGGTGTCCTAATGCCACCACTCCCATAAAAAAATCCTGGATACGACCTTGCTTGTGCCCCCCCCACTAAAATTAAATCCTGGATCCGCCCCTGACTCTGTCGGAATTCCGAGAAGAGTTTACCCACAAATGTTCTGGTCGTTTTACTTCCGATGGTTGGTATCATGTCACGAATCAAAGGTGGAGCAACTCTTGGGCTATAGTTAGTGTGTTATAGTTCAATCTCATTTCTCTTGGATAACGCAGTCTCCAGCCCACCTTCCGATGGCCCGACTTTTAGGAGTAGGGGGCGCGGATGTTTGTCGGCATTGTCGGCGGGCGTGTGCCGGGCAATAGGGGCGGGTGATGACGGGCGGACCTGCGCCGGTCCTGGGCGGAGAACCTGCAGACCGCGCCGTATGTGGGCACGGGTTTTCAGTCGGCGGAGGGCGGATCCGATTTCCACGCCTTCTGCCGTGGAAGTCGGGAACTCCTCCACGCTTCTTGCCTCGGGCCTGGGCGAGCTGCGCGTATAAAATATATTATAGAGCGCCCTTCCGACTTCTTCACCGCCTTGCCGGCTTGAAAAGACTTCTTGAAAAAATCGTGCGAGAAAAATCGTCCCCGCAAAAATTCATCAATGTTTTTTTTCCCTTTTCCATTCTTAACGTGCCACACCCCTTGAGTCGTGAAATGCCATCCACAGTGAGGGAAGGCGTGGATACTTGTGGTCATTCCCACGTTCCAATTTATTTTTCTTCACCTGGAAGATTGACTGCTGTTGGGTTCAGAGGGTCACGGGTTTGTTTGAAATACGATAATCATTTACGTCTTTGTAAATCATGACTTTTGCGGGAAATGCGTAATCTAGGTAGGGCAGTTTATCTGGTGGTAAGGCTGAAATCTCTTCAAGGAATGAATGGTTAATTCAGAGAAAGAAAAAAAATACTCGTTATATTGTAGTTCTACTCGTATTAGTAATAATTCAGATGCGTATGGTATTTATTTTTTACTACTCTTTTACGAAACCTTCACTCTTCACTATCACTTGAATCTAATTGAATTATGAAGGTCACTTAAGCACACTGTTCTTCTTTAAGGCAACCTAGTTTTCTTATTCTGTTGTTGTTATTAATTCAGTATTTTGTATGCTTCGTGCGTTGGTTCCCGCTGCGATGTTGAAGTTGTTTGCAAATGAAGAACCCGGAATTTAGCAATAATCGTGTTTATTTAGTATAGTCTTGCAGGAAGCAATAAATTTACTTTACTTTAGATTTGACTTTTGAAAATTTTGAATGAAATATCCTTTGTATATTCCACTTAAAATACTTTCAAACTACAGAAAGTTACTTCGTCATTTTCACATGATTCTCAAGCGTTATAATTATGTACCATAGAAGTATTGAATGATTCCTAAATATCTCACCTAAAACTAGTTCGCAGTTTAATTTTGCAGAAAGGTTCTATTTCCCTCGAATGACTTTATTTGAAATGCAGTAGCATTTAAGGTATCCTTGCGTTATTGTTAGGAATAGTATATCAATTATGGTAGTAATATATATTATATGGTAGTCAAAATGAAAAATTATCATTTATGTTCGCCATTTTTGAGTGCTTCCTTGTTTGTCAGCTCTGTATACTGATTAAATTCGTATTTTTCACCATGAAATCTACCGTCTCCCAAATTCTTCTTCCTTTACCAGAGAAGAATTAAGGTGGCCACGGCATTTCTGGAAAAATCGAAAGTACCTATTGTCACTTTAAGATGGAACTCGAATGGAAGTTTTCATGTCACTAGCTGAAAAAATATCTTGTGGTAATTGATGAATATCTAAAAGCTTCGTTTCTACGCATATCAGACCGTAGACGTGTAGTTTTGCATACCACCAAGGCGCCACGGAAAGTAATGAATCATCCACCCCCAAAAACTATGACATGTCCTTATCTGAATTATAAAATCACGCTTAATAATCTCAATTTTTTATCATATCTCTAAATCTCATACTTAATATAATGCGAAGGACATTTTAACTGTTTTTTTATGATATTATCGCTATGCCTACAAGAGAGAGGTTTATTATTGAAACTAGAAAGTTAGTGTTCTGCAGTGCAAATATCAAGTACGCTGCGGGCTTGACCCCATAAATTTTATCTTTTCAAGCCTTTCATATCTCCATGTATACGTAAGATTCGAGTAATAGAACCCCTTTTTCTCTTCTCATCTTCCTCAATTTACTTGCCCCTATCAGAATGTCACCGATAGGATGATATTGGATATATTTTTCTCTTGAAGCGCAAAATCGCATTGCTAAAATTTCTATTGGTTAGTATTGACAGTCACGAGGCATAAAATTTGTTCCTATATGCATTCAAATTATGTTAGATTACTATATGTTTCAGTGATGAAGAAACCATATTTATTTTAAACAGAGTTGTGTCACTTTACGTAGCAATAACTTCTTTTGGATTCCTAAAATCAGAATCAGACTAACCAGATGTACAGCTACATCTACATAATACCCTCTAGGGTGTCTGGCAGGAGGTTATCAATCACCAGCACACAATAAGATCCCTACATGCACACCATTCTGTCATAAAAATACTACGCTACCAATACTACTAAATAATATTATAAAAAAATACCTGTACATTCATGCAATGGCAAAACTTCCTAACGGCTAGCAATTTCCTTAGCAAATACATGCAAGGATATCACATTATTATTATAGTATTCTACCGATTAAGGTAGGTTTCCATGGAGTACTAAAGAAGTAATATGGGAGCCTCCCTTTCCTTCGAGCACTGCCTTATTTAATTTATTGTAAGGCCTACTCCTTTTCAACCTATTTAAAAATCCTATTCTCTTCCTTCCCTTCCCATGCTTCCCTAACATTTTACCCTCTAACACCGTTTTCAACATCCCCTCCCCGCTAAGTACTCGCCCCATCCAAACCTTCTGTCTCCCCGTATCTCATGTAAAAGTTGCCTCTCCTCATCCACCATGTCCAGCACTTCATCATTTCTCCTCCTCTGGGAAAAATAAAAACATGCCAAAAATGAGTCATGCAATCAGTTTGATTCATAATTTACGCTGATATATAGTGGTACTGCGTTCATGCTCTTGATAGGGCCTGCCCATTCAAGACTGCTACTCCTGGGGGTCTCTCGTGGTGGGAGGTAGGCATGGTGTGCCGCTAATTAAATTCCACGGGAAATCCGTAACGGTAGAAGAATGGAAATGGGCGGACAAGGGGGTAGACCATCCGGTCACGAGCATACGCCAAATGGAGATGAGAGCGGTACCTACACTCCCGACAACAACTGTGCGTGTATGATTGCTTAGTTAGTATGTAATTACGGCGGGAGAGAGGGCGGTGGTAGCAATGCAGGAGGGGCGGTTCTGAGGGGTTTTTCGCATGAGGAAGAAGGTCTGGACTCGCGTCAATAATGTGAGTGTAACCCTTTCGCAGCAAAGGATGGAGACCACCTATTCCTTGCTCCCTCCCTGGAGGTGAGGAGGGGCCGTTGATAGCAGAGGGGTGGGGCCCCGTCGTGAGTGCTGCTATCTAGTTTGGTCGTGCGTGAACGGGCGTTTTTCCGTTTGAGCTGGGTGGGTTCTTTCTGTCGGATTTCGCTGGCATAGTGAAGAAAGAATGTCGGTCGAAATCGGTTTTTTTATCGAAAAGAAAAGGTCGAATTTCCAATTAATAAATCGAAATTTGAACCGAACGATCGATTAATCGAAAAAAATCGACTGTTCTTTTTTAAATACAGTTTGCACAAAAATATGTTTATTATACATTCGAAAACAATCAAATTACACATTTGGGATGTGAAAAAATCCCCAAAGAATCTACTTACAATTCGTACGTGAATTATTAGCAGTGCAAATTTACGAATGCAAGTAAATTTAAGTTATGGTATCACCGCCTGGAACAATTCGGGTTCACCAAATTATTTTGCCAAGATAAAATGATTAGTGGCAAAGCCAGGATTTTGAAATGGAGGGAGGGGTTTACCGTAGATTTCGGGGCCCTTCCGGGATGCATGGAAAACACCCCAGATCAAAAGGGGGCCCATGAGATCCTTTCCCGAAAATGTTGGAATTTTTGATGTTGAAAACGTCATTTTTGGGACTCAAAAACTGTAACTTTGTACGAGTATTTATGAAAATAAAGTATACAAATTGGATGTAGTAAGAGCTTTAAAGGCTCGAGGGGGGGTGGGCTTGTAACCCGGAAACCCCTCCCCCGTGGCTACGCCTCTGATACTGATTACGATGCATCTTGATGATCGAGGGCGTACTTTCCGAATTTGCCGACCGTAGAGAGGAGTCTTACACATGGGACGGATTGAGGTTATCATAGGCCGGCAGTGACGCTGTTGAGATCAAACGAAATGGTCCAGATCGAAGTGGAAAAGACGAGTTTTGATCGAAACTCGCAGATCAAGGCTCCATCTCGATTTCCTCGATCTTTGGCATTTAAAGTTAGATTTTAATCGAAATCGATTTTTCCGCATCTACGCTTGTACGCCATTCGCTAGTTTCATCTCGATATCTTCCCGCGGGTGTCTTCCATACACGGAAGCGAAGCATCTTTCTGCTCGAAAGGTGAGGGCTGGGAAGATATCTTTGCTGGAGATGAATTATCGTCTGTAAACGTTTTAGACCTATATTTATTCGAAGTTTCACTTCTTTGTCCTTCTACATATATATTTTACGTATCTACGACGATATGTTAGTGACTATAATGGAGTTGCTTGAAGAAATACTGTATAATAAAGATATATACTGTTTGATAAACGGACACCAACCCAAGTGTCAAAAGGTAACCCCTATTTTCGAAGTTCGGCAACGCAAGTCTCCCCTGTCTTAATGGACTTCCTTCTTAAATTCGCAGTAACGTCTACTCCCTTTCATTCTATCTATAAATCCCTTTTATCTTCCGTACGCTCCCTCGTTTACCCAAAATTCTAGCCTCGAACACTTTTTTCAGCATCCGTTTAGTACTCGCTCCATCCAGACCGTCTCTCTCCTCCGTAGCTAATCTAAACGCTGCCACTCCTCACCCACCATGCCTAGCACTTCGTCATTCCTCCTCGTATCCATCCACTCCATTTTCTGCATTATTCTACAGACTCACATCTCGAACGCCTCCAGTCTTATCCCGTCATCCTTTCATATTGTCCATGTTTCCGCGCCGTAAAGCGCTGCACTTTAGATCAGAATCTTCATAAGCCTTTTCTTTAAACTCTTACATGGCGATCCTCTCAAAAGCCTTCCTCTTGTTTATGGATGCCTTCTTATCTAAAGTAATTCTCTTCCTGATGCCCTTGCTGTTTTATCTGTTTTCATCTAACGTGCTGCCCAAAAAAGTAAATGGTAGCTGCTCTACCTGCTCAAGTAGTGGCTGTATTCAGATACACCAGAAAGCACGTCGGAAAACATCGACCTTCCCCGTTCCTTCATAGGGTAGCCGAACAGGATTCGCTCATTAATAAATCGTCCTTTAATCCTAATATTTTCATACTTCAGCTCTCCATTTCTCCCTTTGCCTAGGTTTTCTGATGTTCTTCTTCCCCGTTTACGTCTCATTCTTCCCAAAGTACTTATCCATTGGTCAACCTTGGGAGACATTATCTTCAATTTTAACCTCCATTACATTCCTCACGTAATTGCTATGTCTTATGAAATAGCCTCTCCAGAGGGATTTTCTCTGGCGTATGGTACTCAGCAGTTACCTTTCTTCTCCAATTTTTCGATACGTCTCCTTTCTCACCCTATCCGTCCATTTGATCTTCAGAGCCCGGAATGGATATCCCTGAGGAGGAACGACTCTCTGTGAACATGAGAGATGCACAGTCTTCAGATCTTGGCCGCAGCATCCACGCCCCCTGCCCTCAACCTCCAGACCCATCACGTCCTCATAACGACTCGCAATCTGATTCGTATCGCCCGCGCCTCCTAATTGGCGCCTTCGGGCGGTCGCCATGACGCCTCCAGCGAGAGCGGCTCTTCACTGTTTTCGAACCTCGCCGCCGCGCCGCTGCGCTGTAGGTAACGACGCGTCACGATCGATGATTGATCGCTGCCTCTTCCTCGGCCGTCAGACCACGCGGACATGTTAATTAAACGCGGGTCTCTCGTTAACGTGAGCGCATTAAGAGAGCGAGCGGGAAAAAACGCGAGTGGAGACGGTGAAGGAGGAGTGGGCTGGGCTTGAGGAGGAATTCTATGCGCCAATCACGGCCAGACAATGACAAACCGTCCGGCGGCGCGCTCATTCAAAATGAAAGGTCGGCTGGATGTGGAAAAAATGTTAATAGCCGGTGTTCGATGCAAGTGATGGGCGTAGTATTCGCACTCACGGTTAGTCGGGTGGAACGCTTTGCGCTTCAAGATGGAGCGTTACTTAAAAAAGAGGCCCTTAAAAAGAGTAAAAAGCATCCAGTTTTAGCGCCTTTGTTAGACGCATCATATTCTAATACTATAAGAGTCTCAGCTTCCGGGCGTTCCTCCGCGTTGAGTTGTCCATAGGTGACGGCAGTTTCATCAGCCATCCTGCTGGCGTCTTCAGGTTTTCGGACCTGAAGACGGCAGCAGGGTGGCTGGTGAAACTGTCGTCACCTATGGACAACTCAACGCGGAGGAACGCCCGGAAGCCGAGACTCTTATCTAATACCATATCTCTGTGTTGCTTTTATCTCTGAATCGCGATTTATTCTATGTTACTATTTTTATTTGCATTGAAAATGAAAATATCCTGGTGAATGCCGCATTCAGCGTTATCAAATAGCGCTGGGTTTTCTCTCATTTTGCCGTCGTGGTTAGGCATCTGAATCATGTTTCTATGCGTGTGCGAAGGCAAATTAGTTTGACTGAATATATTTGACAACAATTATAAATTTGAACATTTTACCTATAAAACTGTGGAGATATTAATCCAACCTCTTATATTGAAATACTGTTTTAATTGTAATATATAAAATAATATTTACTTCAATACAATCCGGGCAGCTCAAATGACGAAACTTTTGAATGGATTCCTAGGGTTATTTAATGTGCATAAAATCCAACTGAAGCCTTGTCTAATGGTGAAATGATTATGTATTTTCTGTTTTTCTTCCTTGAACTATTAGAGTGCATATTTTCATCACGATTTGATTAAAAATGTGTATTTACACTCTAACAACTCTCGGTGACGACGTGAGAAAACAATGGGAGTCAAACAATAATGGACATCAATTCTTGTGGACGACGTGAAAAGAAACAAAAAATGGGAGTTATTAAAAAAAATAGTCGTGTTCAGTCGTATGTGTCGTCGCTTCCAATTTTTCGTCCTGAATAAATATCCATTGTGTTTGAAATAGTGTGTATTTGGTTTTTATAATATAGAAAAACGTTTCACTATGGCGCCCAACGTGGGCCCTTTTTTTATGTACACGCCGTCAACAAATATTGTTATCCATTATTATTTCACTACCATTGTTTTCTTCCGTCGTCAAGGAGGGTTGTTACTGTGTACAGGACAAACAGACGGACAGAACTTGTATATTTGACCTAACAATAGATTTTTAAAGTTTCATCACTTGGACTTTCAAGTATTTTTTCCTGTGGTGCTTAGGTCAGAATCGTTGAAATTGTGTACTAAATTAATTACGCCCACTATTTCTGTAATAATCGTCAAAAGGTAATAATTCTGAGAAGAAATTAGGGATTTCCGTCAATTTTAAGCAAATTCAGTGAGTGAGCGAATGCAACTTCTTTAGGAGTTACAGACACTAAAGTGGTGCTTATTTAAAATGTGACATTAGTGTGTACTCTTCCCGGCTGCGTACGGAACTGCAATCCCACTCATAGCCTCATAGTATGTGACATGCTTCTACGAACACTCTTTCATAAAAGCTGAATTGTTGCAAAATTACTACAGGACTTCGCACATATCGATGGCTAACTTCTAACAACACGTATCTCAAAAAAGCAGCTTTTCAGGAGAGCAAAGAAGCTATTTATTTTTTAAATTGTATATAATTTTAATACATTAATAATTAAAACCCAAAAATACATAAAACTGAGAAAGAAGCATACATTTGCAAACAAAGAATATTTTTTGCTTGAATTTTATTAACAGTACATATTAGCAGTATTGACTCAGACCGGCCAAATTTTGTGATACGTGTTATTAGAACTTAATTCACTAATTCTTGATTTACTTTGTGGTATTCCATTATAAGTTTTCGTGGATATCAGACAATTACTTATACAACTTATTTTTTATATCAGAGCTTCACACGAGTTTCAATGAATTATCATCATCTTCTTTTTGATGATAATTCATTGAAACCCGGGTCGCGCTCTGATATAAAAAATAAGTGGTATAAGTAACTGTGTGATATCCAGGAAAACTTGCTAGAACTTAGCCATTGGTATGCCCCTGAACCTGATGAGATCTGACTTGAAGGTGTTACTTGGGCACTAACAAACGGGCGGATGCCAAACGGAATCATCCCTTCTTTCGTAAGAGGCGCCGGCAATTCCTTTCCCCACACCCCTCCAACCCTTCCGTCATCGAAGACAAAGATGATCCTGAATCCTCTCCATCATTCCTCCTCCCATTGTTGTTCTCCTTTTATGAAGTGCGCCGGAGATGTGATACCGGCGGCTTGGATCGGCAGCGGAACCCGGGTCATTTATTCTCGAAAGGGTGTTATTATTCGTTTGACGGATGTTGCGTGTAATTTCCCGTGTCTTGATCAGATCTCATTTTGGTGGATTACATTTTTCACCTTGCCATTAATTCCCGCTAATGCAATCTCACCTATGATTACTCCAACCCGATTCAGTGCAGTCTATTTTCTGAGGTATTTTGTTTTTTTTCTACCAGCCTGCATTCCATGGAGGCCTCGCACTACAAGGATAGTGGGTGATCACGAAGTGTACGTGTACCTTCCTGTCGGAAATTGAATCGGTAAGTGAAGCGACAGAGAAGTCAACGTGATATAGCTCAGAAACGTTAAAATTGTGTGCTAAATTGATTACGCCCACTTGTTCTGTAATAACCGTCAAAAGGTAGTAATTCTTAGAAGAAATTTGGAAACTCTTGTCATTATTAAACAAATCAAGCGAGTGAGCGACTGTAACTTCTATACGAGTCACGGTATCTAAAGGTGAAATTAGTCTGTACTGTACTAAGCTGAACATGAAACTGCAATTCCATTCATACCTTGATAGTACGTAGAATGCATCTGCAAGCACACTTCCTTAAAAGCTGTATTGTTGCAGAAGTACTATAGCACCACGGAACTATGTATGTTGCTGAGCTTATCCATGATAAACTTTCAAACACCAATATTAAATTCCACACTTTAATATACAACTCCACTACCAACCATGGTATCGACACTGTTTTTAGGTAAGAGAATGGCAGTGTAAGAGAGTCGAAACCATGGTTAGTAGTGGAGTTGAATATAAAAGTGTGGAAATTACTATTTGTATTTTACATTATGGATATATCGCTTTTCCACCATGTTGAGCATGAAACGATTTCATGTGTTGTTCAGATAAGCTATCATCAGTCATGAACTGTTCCATGGTAGTACAACGTTTATGGAATCATGAAAGTGAATAATTACGGAATAGTCTATGCCAATCATAAAAGGACACAAGTCATGAGTCGAATAAAAAGCTATATTATTTTATATTTTTACATAACAAAGAGTAAATTCCCAAATTATCAAATTGGGCACTTACTCTTTGTTATTAAATTATCAAATTGGAGTAATACATGTCCCAGAAAAATGATTAATTGTAAAAATAGTAATAACTTTTGGAGCGCCTATTTCATATTTTTATTACTCCCCCTAGCCAGAAAAATCTCATCCTATACTAATGGTGGATGCACTATTTTAATTGTAAGGTGCTAGATTTAATTTGGATACACTTGTGGTTATTCTATTAAAGTTTGCCGGAAATGAGAGATATTTTGAGCACCTTAAAATTGCCAAATTCACAAATCGAAGCAATAAGTTCAAGAAAAAGTATCGATTACTACAATATTCTATGGATTTGATTTGATTATTTCATCAACGCTGCAACTTTCACGAGAGTTGTAGGTGAGATTATATGCTTTAACTGGCTTTAGAAAGAGACAACAGTGTAAGTATTTGGCACAGTTTTCAGCCTATAGATATTTTATCTCTCGCATATTCGTCAAATTCAGTTTATAGAGTCGAGGAAAATAATTATAATCTAAAATTAATAAAATTATCTGGTAAAGGTTGTAGACTGCAGCAAGCCTCACCTTCGACATTTATGGTGACTGTTATGATTGAATAGTCAGGCAGGAGTACGTAATAAGAATTTGATTTGCATTATTTCACTTGTCCAAGGAAATAATGACTCCCTATTCTGTATAAATTATTCATCTGATCTTTCCCATGACCTGAATCGAAAATAACTTGGCAATGTTACCTAGCCGGCATTAAAATCACTGAAGACCATTGAAATGCGAAGTTACTTTATGGTGACGGTTTTATGAATTCGATCTTATTTAAGAGCGAATATTGTTTTTATATTCGAGCGCACACTTAGATTCCAACACGGAATCTATTTGGCGTCGACAACATGCTCTAATATGTTCACGTCCACGACAGCACGGAATAACCGTATGCCTCTTAAATATACCACAATTCATTGTTTTGAATACTTTACGACGGAGCTTGTGTCGTCGTAAGGGATATCGGGAGAGGGAAAGTGGGAGGAATAAAATCTAACCTGGTTTAACTGGTGAAGAGTGAAATCAATTTACTCTTTCCTTGCCTCATCGCTCATTCTTCTTGGGTTCATGCAGGCAAATATCGATGAGGTCAATTACTATTGTGGCATTTATCTTGACGCCATCACCATCAGCACATAAGAAGGGTTTTATTTATACTCCAGCCGTATACAAGTAGAAAATTCCCTCATCCTGGTTTGAGAACCGATCTCAGAAAAAGATCAATGAATATTTTAGTAAAAAAGTAATCCATTTGAATTTTTTTATTGATTTGCTTACTAATGTTACCCTAACCAATAAATCTTTTTACAATTTATTGTATTTTAAGTTTACTTTCGACGAATTTCTTTATTGAAGCTTTCGCGGCTCATGATGATTAAAAATAAGTCACATACGGGTGTATGCCGCGTGTCGTGATGGAGATAGCCCCGACGTTTCGCGACCGACTGCTGGTCACTTTTTCAAGGGAATAAACTTGAAAAAGTGACCAGCAGTCGGTCGCGAAACGTCGGGGCTATCACCATCACGACACGCGGCATACACCCGTATGTGACTTATTTTTAATTTACTTTCAACGGTTTCAAGCATATTTTCTGGATATCTGGCGAATTCGCCGCTATGATAGAATCACAATAGAAACAAAAAACGAAGAAAATCCAACTCTGATTTTAGTAAGATATTTATTTATTTCCATCGCCCCGAAAACAGCTCACTAGGCCTTTTACATCGGAGGGTATAACATGAAACAACAACTATCACACACAACCATGCCCTGAATAGGGGCAACCTACCCAGGCGGGACTCGAACCCACGACCTTCGGTTTGGCAGGCGAGGACTTTACCCCGCCGCCACCGAGGCCGGCAAGATATGTCTGAGAGCTTTTCTTACAGCACTACTAACGTTTAGATCACTATGATACTTGTGTGGTGTCGTTTAGTGTGATTTGAAGCTATAAAAATTAGGCACAGAATTAAATCCAGAGTTAAAGAGCAGTGTATGAAGTGCAGAATATATTTTGAAAAAGAAAATCGGAAAACTGCGAAAATAATGCTACAAAAAATATAAGGATCGAGTGCGAGACATTATATTGTAACTCTATATTTCCGTCTGTTGCTTGATATTAATTTTATTTCTTACGGCTTATGTCTTATGGGTTATACCTAACTACTTATCTGCTACCTATGTATTTCCATTGTAGATCAGCCCTCTAGGCCATCCATTTTACGTCTCATCTAACTGAAGTGGTTGGCGACAAATTGAAATACTTTAATATGCAGTTCTTTATTTTTAAATTTTTATCAAAATCGATTGTAAAAAATATAGAAATTCTTTTAATATATGTGCTAGAAACTCGGTGTTAGAAATCGCCTATCAAACGAACCAGTCCGCAGGTCCGTTGAGCGGTGAAAGTCTTCAGCTTGCGGCGCTCGGAATATGACGAGATGTTAGCTGGGAGTCAACGGCGCCCTGGGGCCCTCAATCCTTGGTCCACCGTCCATCGCTCCATGGGAAAATTTCCGTTCATTGAGGTCGAAAATCACTATGTTCAGTCGCTCGCGCCGATCCATACCAACGGGTGCGGGGAATTCACGTAGATCTACGGACCCGTTCACCAAAAAAAAAAAACACCCCCTTTGTTTTGCCCGGCAATCCAATTGATGGTCAGATAAATCTCTCCTTATCTTGCTGCGCCCAAGAGAAAAATAAGTAAGAAAAAAAAACAAGGCGAAGACTGCGATGTTCTGGTATTATCCAAGCTATAACGCAGCAGAATACTGGTAACACCCATCAGAAGTGGACGGAGGAGCAAGTCTCCATGGATGCCATGGAAACTTTTCGGCGCTGCCACCGAGATGCACGAAAGATCTCGGTTGAGATAACTTCCGAAATATCCTGCCCTCCGGCGAGAGGAAAGGGCCCAAGTATGGTGTAATCTATTCTCGGATTGCACGTCTCCGCACATAACGACGTCTAGCGGACTGCACTTTTCTCTCCTGCAGGCGGGCAACGTGCACCTGCGTGCGAATGCATAAAGCATGCATTAGACCGTGAAGATCGGATATGACTCGAGGCATTATCCGAGAAATAGGTATTCTGACCTTTAACACATTACTTTGTTCAGTACGTGCCGCAGCGTTGGCTAATGGAACGGGGAAAAAAACGCACCTAAGCTCTCTTTTAGAACATATTTCACGTCCGATGTGACAGACCTTAATGTTTGACTCCATTTCTTGCCCCTTGCTGTGAGTTCGAAATTCGATTCGAAGTAATTAAATGGGTAACTGTACAACTCAACTCTCTCGACATTTTGTACGACTTCTCAAGCATGACTGAGGGTATTTACGGTCACCTCCGCGTAAATATCAACTCTTCAGTATGCTTTTGAGTGAAACTTTGGAAATTTAATATTTTCCTAACCAACATTGAGCCAGTATTACCCCGTGTGTTGGCAAAATCAAAATTTTTTTGCCTGATTTCCATAATAACGGGGCATATCAAAACATTTATTCGACTAATTTATTCATTTATTTTTGCATAAATTTATACGTAGGTTATATCCTGTTGGTATCACAAGAAAATAATGTATGAATTTATTGCCCACCTACGTACGAGCTTTGTTATACGAGGAAAATCGTATTAAAGTCATTTACGGTGTAGTGGTAGCAGTGATAATTCGACGAAACAATTGAAGTTGAGTTTTCGATATTTTTTAAAATATACATACATCGATATTTACTCTCAACACAAGTATTTAGGGCACGTTTCAAATTTCTACGCTTACAATACGCTGTAATCATGTTAAATCATCCTATTTGAAAATAAACATGTGTTTAAAAATGAATCACCATGCTTTTCCCTGGAGATTAGTTAATTACTAATTTATTTCGATGCAACAGTGAAGTTAATCCGAAAAAAATACCCTTTTCACAATAATTTTTTTGCGGATAATTTCTACTTTCCTATAATTTATCGCAGCAAGGTAAGTAGCTTGAGAAGTGGGGAACGGATCGAAACAGGGGAAAATGTGGCATATTTTTTTAACTCCATCAGAGTCTAGATTAAAATAAATTGGAGTACGAAATCAATATGCTCTGGAATATCTCACGAGCCACCGGAAATATGATAGAACTTACACTCTATATTCCTGAACCCCTAGGCGATGAAATGACGAGTGTAGCTCGTCACGAAATTCCAACCCACTCTTTAATTCTTCCCACGACAGAAAGTAGTAATCAGAATTCTTGCCGCTATGAATAGTCTGAATGACTAAGTAAAGTTTTTGAGGCGTGGGAACAGTGGATTTTTCCTGAAAATTACATGTTTTGGTAGAATTAATTTCGAAAGATTGGAAAAGATTGTGAAAAATATTAAATTTACTCTTTTCTAATTATAATATTTGTAAATCTGATGCAAGCAATAGCTACTTGTGTTTTGGATGCATGACAAAAAGCACAAGATTTTCAACAAAAATCGTTCCACAGACAAAGATAAGCTTAATCTTAGCTCACCCTTAGGATATCCTGCATACTCATCCACATTTTTTATCACTGCACGTTTTATGGGAGGAAATATATCTTCACCCGTTTCTTTGATTTCTCCTATATGGCTTGGTCAAGTTTTTTTAACCAGGGTTGGCAATTGAAACTAAGCGAAAGTCAAAACCAGTGAAATTTCAGTAGTTTCGTTCCCGGGAGCGAAATGTAGAAACGAAACGAAATGGGTTTAAACCCGGGGAGCTACACTCAGGGTCGAAACGAAATCGGAGTCAAAACTACTTCGGGTCGAAACCTAACTAAAACCCCGGGACCAAACGAAACATAGACAATATTTCGCACCGCACAGATTATTTTCGACCCACTCACCGAGTACGAAGTATGGTTGAAGGAAGTCGAGGTTCGGCCTACCGCCTTTAGAAGCATTGGGCACTCATATTTTTACCACAAACAGGAGGACGGTGAACACAAACTGGCCTTTCGATTTTTAAGCTCAAGGTTTTAACCTCTCTACACAAATGTCAAACATAATTGGTCGAAACTATTCCCTCTTATGCCCCTCCTATCTTCCTCGTCGGCCTCCGTGGCGCCGGGGTAAAGTCCCCGACTGCCAACATAGAGGTCGCGGGTTCAAATCCCGCCTGGGTAGATTAATCACCCGGGAGCGAAATGTAGAAACGAAACGGATTTAAACCCAGGTAGCTTAACTCAGGGTCGAAACGAAATCTGAGTTAAAACTACTTCGGGTCGAAACTAAACTATCACCCTGGGACCAAACGAAACGTAGATGATATTTCGCACCGCACAGTCCAGGGCATGGATGTTTGTGACTGTCAATCAAAGTAATTGTAAGAGAAGATAATGTTGTCCTAAATTCACTTGATAAATAAAGACGAAATTATTATTAAACTTCTGGGATCAAAACTAAACTATGAGCAGCGGAATTTCTATTAACTTAGTTTCGTTCCAGGGGAGTAAAGTTTCGTCCCGGGTCGAAACTAAAGTACTTGGTGATTTTAATTTCGTGTGGAAGCGAAACTAAACCTAGGCCTCGTATTTTCGTTTCCCTCCTGTTAGAAACGAAACTTTTTTTTCGCTGAAATGACGAGTCCACCTCATAATGAACTTCCGAAGCCAAATCGTGCAATCGTCAGATTTTCGTAAGTTTAACACTATTTATGGGACCAATACAAATACAGGGTGTTTCAAAAAGGACTTTACAACTTTGAAAATTCATATAAATTTTATTAAACAAGGTACAGAGCTGGTTTTGGTGTTATTTTAAAGGAAAAAAAACTTCAAGTTTTTTTTACCTTACACTAAAGATGTTCTATGTGGCTTCCGTTGGTTATTCTGCAGACATCCCATCGGTAGTCGATATCTTCCCAGACTCTCACTAGCATTTCAGGTGTAACTTGCTCATCAGCAGCGTAAATTCTTGCTCTAAGTTCAGCTAGAGTGGCCGGCTAAGGAGGTACGTACACCATATCTTTTATGAAACCCCAGAAGAAAAAATCGAGTGGTGTCAGGTCTGGGGAACGGGGGGGGGCATGCAATTGGCGCATCACGGCCAATCCATTGACCTGGGAAGCGGTCATTTAGAAAATCCCGGACGTCAGTCAGATGGTGTGGTGGTGCGCCATCTTGCATAAAGAAAACATTTCGTTCTCGGTCATCCTCATCAATCTGTGGTATTAAAAATTGTTGCCATAATTCTGTTGTAAAGTCCTTTTTGAAACACCCTGTATTTTGATCGTTTTACAAATTTAAAACATCGATAATGTACATAAAGAATTCATATTTTTTTAAATATGATGCATAGGAAGGAATAAAATGTTTTTATACGAGTAGCGATAGTCTCGATGTTTAATAATCACATTTTATTTCTATGTTGATTAAAAACTACAAAATATCATTTCATTACCTACTATTCCATTTATAAAGAACCGCAGAAAAAATAAATAGGAGATAGGAGCACGATATTCAGAAAATATCGTAAATTGAAGTGGAAGGGGTAAATGCTTGTTTATGAATTGTCGTGGTATTTCTAACATTAAGTTTTAGCTTCGTAGTCGAATTGCCTCCTTAAAAAGGGATTAGCACCATAGCTTCTGCGTCATAATGTATAGCGTGCATGTTGCGTAACACATGATAGTGGAAATAAGCTCTAACCCTTATAGATGGTGTCGTGCATGGTGGGTTTTTGTCATGGTTGCATGTTGGTAACGGTTCCCCCCCTGCCAAACACCTCTGTCGGTGGCTTGTAGAGTAATTTGTAGACGTAGATATAGGGATGAACTTTCTTGCTCGTATGACGGCATTGAAGTAATGTGTTCTAATTAGCATCATGGTCAGTGTCCAAGTGTCCTGCATGTGGATGCAATTCTGCAATTTTCTGTTGTGCATAGTTGATGTTGGTGATGGTTGCATGTTGGTGAAGGTTCACTCCCTGCCAAACACTTCTGTAGGTCTTGAATGATGTTGGGCACGATATGGTGGAAGTTCTTAATATTATTAAAATAAGACATTGCAATATTTCCACTGAGTTTTATTACTACACAACGCGTTTCGTCGTCACAAACGACATTATCAAGTGCGACAAGTCTTACAGAGTTCCTCCTTATATGTATCTTGGAGCTTGAAGGGAGGGGGTAATGTACCCTTCAAGCACTGAGATACATATAAGGAGGAACTCTATAAAGGGAGGGGGTAAGGTACCCTTCAAGCACCGAGATACATATAAGGAGGAACTCTTTAAGATTTGCCACACTTGATAATGTCGTTTGTGACGACGAAACGTGTTGTGTAGTAATAAAACTCAGTGGAAATATTGCAATGTCTTAATTTAATAATACCTCTGTAGGTGACTTTCAGGGTAATATGTAGATATAGTAATTGGGGTGAATGCTCCTGCTCGTATGACGGCATTGTATATAATGAAGATCTTCTTAGTAACATGGTTAAGTGTCCGAGTGTTCTTCAAAAGCTCACGTCAAAGCGCCAGCCAATCCTGGTAACCCACGAGCGTACATATTGCGAGGAGAAAAGCGCACAGATAAGTTTTCACGTGCCAAGAAATCCACCTTAATGATTTCCTCGTTCTATTCTGTTCGGGTGGAGATCATCGGCGGGTCATAATTGATCGCGGCTTAGTTATAGCTCTTAATTACCCGCACGCTTTCCGATTTATCATCAAGGCTGCGAGGGCATTCGTAAATGACCTACCGTAATGAATGGTTGCGATTATCCGCGAACGAAATGAAGCAATTGCGCGCGGAATGAAGTCATAAAGTGTCTCAGGAGAGGGAAATTCGAGCAAAAAGAAGAAGCTGTGACGCAAGAGGTTTCCTAGGGCGGAATATGGTGTTCGGAAAACAAACGCTCGTGAAGCGATTTGTGCTGCGGATTATGGAAAAATGTAACGCTAAGGCTATTTTACACCGTCCAGGTTTCTCTTCAACCGAATTAATTTAAAAGTTTATATTTTATAAATGAAATTTAAAATCGTTATAATTAATTCAGCTTGAGAATCTTGATGGAGGAAAGATGAAAGAGTAGGTGGATACCGGTAAACGTGATCCTGGGTTTTTCTTTATAAATCCTCCATTCTGCAATCATAAATCGGCTGAATTTCGTTATAATTAATTCAGCTTGAGAATCTTGATGGAAGAAAGAGGAAAAAGTGGGTGGATACCGGTAAACGTGATCCCAGGTTTTTCTTTATAAATTCTCCATTCTGAAAACTTAAATAGGCTGAATTTGACTAAGTATGACCCAGTTCAAAGGCTATCATGTTACTGCGATCATATAATAAAACACGTATTTATCATAGAGTTGAATTTAATAAGTAATGGAAGTTTCTCTCAATAAATAAAATTTCTTTCTATACTACCGGTTAATTTTTATGGGTTTACTCAACTTATGGCCAAAAAGCCGAGCGAAGCCTTTTCAATTTGTTTATAATCAGCAGGCACCCGGTAAAATTTACAACTCTACAGCCAAGTTAAGTCGCCCTAATATGAGCAGTTAAAGTAGAACATTTCGTCAGCTGGGTAGAACTTATGAATAAGAATGAAGACCTCCTAAGAATGTTGTGAATAAGTGTGCAGAATAGGCTGGTGAGAATTCTGTTATGGAGTATAATGTTTTGCGGCATCGACAAGTGAACGGATAGAAATCATTGATAGGTGACGGAAGAAATTGCAACGAGGAATTGGTGGACATAATGCGGGTGGAAAGGGAATTTGAGGAGGAGATAATAGGGCAGATGATTTTGATCAGTCGGGTATCAAGAGCGGGAAAGTTGCCTGAAATCACGTTAGAGTGAATATTTTTTGTAAGCTGCGTAGAGTGGGAAGAACATCTACGTATAAATATAAGACAATAGAGTATGTGCACCCGGGAGGAATACGATTGAAATGCATTTTATTCGATAAAGTGTATCGTAAATATCATTACTTTCGATTAACAGCATTAATTGTTGCTTGGTTTGTTTAATAATTAATATTTAATATGCATTGTTTTCGCAACGATATTGGGCAGACGAAAACGCTCATCTATTGGCTCCTCGGTATGTGACGTCATTCTGTTTTATCTCATCAGCGTGCAAGGTGTTTATCGTGATATGATCGTGTTTACGATACAATAACTACGTGTTCATTGGAAAAAGTTGGTGGATCTGATCTGTGTAAAGGGAAATACGTTTAAGTGCTTTTCATGGATATGGTTTCGTGAAGGTTTCTTCAAATAATATCCCGAAGGTGGATGCGTCAATGATTGACCGTGCTGATTATGTTGGACTATACCTACATGCCTCGGTACGAAGTTTTAATGTTGAACTGGAGCTTTTTTGTTGTCTTGTCTCATTCATAATAAAGAGAAATGGACGAAAAACCTCATCGGAAATTAGGTCTAACATAAGTGAATTAAGTAAGATTGTTTACAGTAGGTAATTGGCCAAAAGTTTGTTAGCACGATTCGAAGGTTTACGGAAGTAAAAGTGCCGGTACGTTGATAACTATCGATATTTGTATTATTATCATTTCAAATACCGATCATAATTTAATTTATCTATTTAACTATTTTCTATTCTATTATTATTTAACCTACTGACTCGCAAAAAATAATTGTTCATATCATTCAGTTACGGCCCGTGGTGACTGGATAAATATCCATAGTTTATTATTTAATTGCCGCTACTGATCTGGGTTCTTCTTCTTCTGGGCTATTTAAGGTTTGAAACGTAAGCACAAATAACTGAAGTTACATTTTGGTCCAGTCTAAGCAGTAATCTGATCTTAATTTCTTTAAAAAACGCACTTTTTATCGACGTATTTGTTCTTTCGTAGAATTAATGTATTCAAAAGCAGAGTTCTGATTATCTCAATGTTTCTACAAGTTATTTTCATTTCGCTAACAGGGATATGTCAGTCAGATATACATTTGCTTGGTTGAGGTTTATGAATAGCATTTGTGAGGTATATCTAATAATAATATTATTGAAAACTTGGTCTGGATGAATGATGGAAATCTCTCGGGCTGGAAACCAAATGTTTGATAGTTAGATCAGACGATTACTTTTTATTCATTCGGTTTCAAATGCTTCTCGAAGCATTTGTTATCACAATTTAAAAATTGGTTCATTTTACATTTCTTCACAGCATAAGCTTACAGGTTTTCAAGGTACAAGTGTCTTGTTATGACTATCCATTAAGCGAGGAATCCCTGCGCGCGGTGCATTTCCAAAAAGTAGTCCCGACTTGTGATACGTAATAATGAGCTCATTTCACATCCGATTTGGAAAATATTAGCATCACTGTGTTTGGAATTAAATTACAAACATTTTGAATACCCAAACTATCACTTTTTATCGAAAATTAATTTTCCGTTTTTTAGTTAGTAGTACGGGCACTGTTACTAAGATAGTTAGTTACTAATTAGTGACTTAGTTTTCACGAATTAAGTCGTACCATTTTCAAGGATCATCACTGTTTAAGTGTCTCTTAATTTTAAAATCACTATAAATCTGCAAACGAAAGCAAATGCGAGAACCGAGGAGTAAGAAATACGATTAGGTAGTTCAAGGTAGAAAAGTTGATAGAGTCTTGTCGTCAGCGTAACCGAGAAATAAATGAATAGAAAGATGTAGATGATGGCATGTACACACTTTTAATCTAGTTCATAAGCCATTCCATGGCTTCTTTCCAAACTCAGTTTACGCTGTAGAGGGGCTCATCCTAAAGAACAAGGTATGCCTGAGAACACATCGAACAAAATGACGTCACAGCCTTGAGAATACGGCCGACTGGTGTTTCAGCACATCATTAATTTTGCAAATTTTAATAATGAATATCCCACTTAAAAAGTACCCCTCTATTCTCAGACTCGGAATTTAGCCTAATTGAGGTTTAAATTTTTTTTAAGATCACTTCCCAAAAATGTGCACATACTCTATTGTTATCTTAGTGAATTATGGAGGGAAATTCAAATCGGGAGGCGGGATTGACCGGTCGGGGTAACTATACCCTTTTTCCCAACTGATGGCGTGTGACCTTGAACGCGCTCGAGGACCGCTCACTCTTCTAGCCAATCACAGAAGTGTGGTAGGTGACAGTTTGTAGGAGACCGCAATCTCTCTCCCACTTTCGTGCAGTGAACATCGCTCTTCTCTCGCAATGTTGCCAAACATAATCCGTGGAGATCGAGCTCGTACTGCCTCACGTACAGTTATTTCCACGGGCATGTCAACGCTGGTCGGCCGGATGGAGGGAAACGGCGAGGTGGAAGGGGCATCGCTTCTGATTGGCCACTAGATCTCTACCGTCCAGCCCCAGCATTTCGGAAAAAGGGTATAGCACAATAAAGTGTAAAAGAAAGCTTCGCGAATCGCCAAAAAATTTCTACGGGCGTACGTAAAACGTGGCGCAAATGTTAAATAAATTATGTTCGGAGACACTGGAGACTCGGAGGCTGCGTAGTAGGCTTAAATTGCTTGAATAATTGAGAATTGATATTGTTTAGAGCGAGACGGAGAACATCATATTAGAAGCCCAGTACATTTCCAGGTCTGACAGAAAATATGACTTAATATAGATATTTTTCCGAATGGTAGGTGTGAAAATTATTTTTTTCCCCGAATAATAAAGGATTCTGATGAATGCTAGGCGTAATTTCGTTAAAGCATTGCATTTTCATGTGGAAACGGCTGGTGTCTTTACACCCCCACCCAACGCCGCAACGCACACATTGAGGCGGCTTGCGGCGCAGTATGTAGATGTAGATGATTGCTCCCCGTAACTCCATAGATAGACCGTGTCCGGTAGAATCTTTTTGCAACAACACGTTTGATATTTAAACAATCATACAACTAGGTGTTTGAAAATTAGCGGTCCAACATGGTACAATTTTTTGAATGCAGGTGTTCACGCAAGAAACAGTGCAAAAAAATATACCGCGTAAAGTATTTCATAATTATGAAGATACTTTCATATTATAAAATTTCATTGTTACGATTTATCTTTTCCTGACCTCTGAATTATCTGAATACTCTAATTTCATTTGGAACTCTATTAAATTCAATTACGAGCAGTGTTACGAACTAGTCAGTTTTGGAATGACACGAAAAGGTTGCAACTCTCAATTATTGTCTTGTGAAATAGGAATTACTATCAAAAAATTTGATTTAAATTCTAATTAATCTATTCGCATAATGCGTACCAGTTTAAATCTCTAAATATAATGAAACTATTATCCTAGGCAAGTGAGCGTATATGATATCCTGGCATCATTTATCTAAAATGTTTTTAAACTGATTTTATTTCTTCTGAAGTTTGCCTTTGCGCTCGAAAGAATGAGCTTTTAGGTTTTTTTATCCCTTAATATTATATGGGAGACAATTTATTCAGAAGGAATATGAACTAAACTGTTATTTTCGGTATGTTAGACAGTCGGGAATAAAAGGTCAACATCTCAATGGACTGTCGATGTATAATTTTTTTCTAGCCTTGTTAAAACATGTACCTTGCGGTTAACTGCGATGTAAATTTAAATTTAAGGTAACAATGGTAACCATGCAAATGTAAAAAAATACAAGTGAATTCATATTTTGCTAAAGTATCTTTTTGGAATAAAAATAAAGAAGTAGTCTTAAAATCGGTGAACAAAGGAAACACTGAATGCATGTTGCTTGATTCTCCTTGATTTGCTTGCGTCTTTTACCCGGAATATCTCTGGGGATGAGATCAAAGTCTAAATTGACTTTTTTTGTTTACAGATACACGGTGAAGCGTGACGCTCTTTCCTCAAATTAGAAGAATGCTTGCAACATGAAAATTAAACGCAGTTCACAGCTTACCTTTTCCACCTCACCGAATTTCTCAAGAAGTGAGAGATCCGACTTAGATTACTTGGATATTGAGGAAATGAAGTGGATATTGTTGGCTAACCTTCATCTTATCTACGGTGGAGGAGCTCCCTGTTCTTAAAAGGGTAATTACATTTTTTTCACCGCCTTCTCATCTCTCAAGTAATGGGAAATTCTTCTTACCGTACTTCTTCGCCGGCAAATTTATTGCGCGTGAGACTCAAGTGTACCTTTCTAATTTATTGACGTGATTTTATCCGAGCACAAACTTATCGCACCGCCTTATCAGGTGAATGTTACGTATACGTTAATCCAAAACCCTATCTATGAATTATATATATAATAATTGAAACATATATTATTAATTTCGTTTGCAAGTTTTCTGAAGGAATAAATAAATATTATTTAGGGGGAATCATTACTTTTCCACATCAAATTTTTGTAAAAGTTGGAAGGAGGACCCGATTATAGGCTTTAATAAATATTTCGGTACAAACATGGTATTAATTTCAAGGATTAACCATTATTAACTATCTTTCTCTGGAAAAAAAAACAAAGTTGAAAAAATATCGTTCACTCAGAAGATATTTGTACGTACTTGAGCTCATGTCATCGTATTCGTTTGCTCATTGACGTAACTATGGAGAGGATGAGGGGATATATCCCATCCAAGACCTCAGAGAAATACAAAATATTTAAAACTATAGACTAGTTCTGACATGTAATAACAGCATCTGCTTGAGGTTCAATTTTAGTGCCGGAATGGCGTAAAACGTATTTCATGGCATGTAATTTTTCAGAAATTTAACCAGATTTAGCCTGGGAGGAGGGGTCGCCACCCCAGGCCATCCCATACACCCCCAAGTCATATTCCTAGTTACTCCACTACGTTTGCTTATTTACTTCAAGGCACGATACATTAGGAATATTCGCACCTTCGGCGCTCTCATACTTTAGCGGTGAGATAAAAAATGGTTATTCTTTCATCATCATAAAATTTGTTTGAACGTACTTTTGCTTGTTCTCTCTTTGGTACATGTTCGTAAGCTCCATCGAGTTGAATTTCCATCCCTTTTTCATACTTCTATTTTGTAGATATGTTTGACACTGAATAGGCATTCATACATTTTCGTGTGTAAATTTGGATTCGCAGTGCAAATAGTGACAATAAAAGTTTTGCTACTCATTACTGTAGCCGCGGCAATAATTTTATTCCATCATTTACCATTTTAATGACTGATTCCTAAGCGATTAGCCTCGTTACTTCGGTACTTTCCAATGATCTTAGGGCTATTTATAAATGAAAAAGTACCTATGAAAAAGAAGTCAGATAATTTATAACCGTGACACCATGGGTGACTATCACAGGGATTAGTGTGAGGAAAGTCTCATGTCAGGATTAATGCCTTTCCAGCTGCTGCTTTTCAGCTTTATTACCTTCATAAAGAAATAGCAATCACATTTCCAATCAGCTCCTTGGATGTGATACCGTCACCTGGTCACCGTGTTTGTTGGGTCAGCTATAAAAATGCGCAATTAAATTTGTTTCATTCTGCTCTGAGATTGCGCCATTCTCTCTGCTTTGATTACACATTGTTCTGGTTCAAGCCGTCTTGGTGAATAAATAATGATTTATTGAAAGTTAAAAAATCCCCTTGCACCTCAGGCTTCATTTAATTCTTTCATTTAAACTTTTTTGGGAAAGTTGATAGTCACTTAATACGTTCCTTTAACATTTTGCGCACTTGCACATCGTAGGTGAGCAACGCTCATTGCTAAATGCCATTGAAAATAGGCAAACTCTGGTGATGAGTAAACAAATTCATCTTCCTTGCCAGTAATGCGTGTTTTAAATAAAAGTATCGTTGAAATTTATGAATGAGCTATTGCTTCCATGATTATTTTATGCTGTTTTTTTGTAATAAGATTGATTGTTTTGTAGTAGACGCCTTCAGCACCGCCAAAAGCGGGTATTTTTTACGAAATTCCTTTTCAAATGCTAAACTTTTGAACGCCCCCGTAAGTAGATAGTACTCCTCTTAGGTGGTTCTTATAAAATAAACTCGAGTGGGGAGTTTATGAATGCACATATACAGGTTTATGTACACGGATTTTTTCATTTTTTTACCGATCGATATTTTGTATTGACTTCTAAAAAACAGAAAATGGAATTTATGATAAATAATAACAATAATAATTAATGAATATATATATGACTTTATTTTATATTTAGACTACGTCGGAAGAGTGTTTAACTTTGAATTGTACCTTTATATTGAGCTACAATCATGACTCCATTAGTACCGCATCGACTACCCTGCTCCTTTTATATTGCATAAATTATAAACTGAGTTTGTTTTAAGTTATTAGCGTTAAAAAAATTAATTTTTGAACTACTAGTAGCTTTTCTGACGCATCCCAGCGCTCCTTCTAAGCATTGTCTCTACTCCAGCATTACCATTTAGTGATCCTGTGTGTATCAATCTATAGCTTCCATTTCAAAAGTCTCCCTCATGAAGCCCCTTCATCTCGCTGATGCTTAATACGTCGAAATTCACCTTTTCAATCCTTGATTTGCATAAATTCATGTAATTATGATATTTTAATTTTGTTTTACTTATTGTTCAATGATTATTGTATTACCTACACCGGAAAATCGTCACGTATCCCATGACTTTTTTTCGTCGGCCAAGATTCAGAGCTCTTAGAGACATTATTTTCAATATCGCCTCATCAGGTTTACGAATAACTGTTTCATTTTTCTGGCCTGACGGCACTGTCACTCGGCCTTGCCCCTTTGCCGTGTGTCCAACGTTACTACCGCCTGACCCCTTCGGGGTTTGGAGTGGGTTGAGTGCATGCTGCGTCCTGGGGAAAATCCTGTCTCTTTTTGAGAGAGGGGAGGAATTGGGTGGACTGTAAAATTCTACTGTAAATCCTACCCTTGGAATCCGCATGTAGGTCGGAGAAGAATCACTACTGTTAGTTCTTGGAAGATACGAATCAGGATACGGTTGGCGGTTGAGTCCCTGCCTTTCGAACGGCAATTAGCGTTACTTCTGAAATTTTTGTCCTTTTGTATGAATTTCTAATGCTCTCCAGCTCTCTATACCTCCAATGCAGTTGGAGAAGATTCTGCCATGATGGGCTTTCGTTTGTAGATTTTTTCGAATGCATATCAGTAGCGAGTTGAGGAAGAAAGTAAGAAATCGAGAAATATATCATAAGAAGAGAATTGTTGCGATTCAAATAGCTGTAGGGAATATTGAAGATCAGACTGGAAGTGAATCGGAAAAATCAGTTCAAGGACATTCTCACCAATCCATTAACATCTGCGTGTGATGGAAGCGACGAAGTCCAAGATAGTGAATCCTATGGCGACTTTGGCGTAACAGCAAATGCACAGCTCTATCCAACAAAATGCAGCTGTCCTTTTATGAGGTAAATTCCAAATAAACCAGACAAATTTGGAATCAAGTACTGGGTTTTGACAGATGTGAAATGAAAATACAGCCTAAATGAATTTCCATGTTGTGGCAAAGATGATGATTGGCCATCAAATCAAGCGATGGGGAAATAAATAGTCACTAAAGTTAATAATAAAACGTTATTGTACTTTTCCACACGATTTAATTAATACGACCGGTTTCGTCGCAGAGGCGACATCATCAGGTACAGAATCCGTTATAATAACAGTTATTTTGTTCTTGTTTATCTGGTTGCTATTACGTTGGTAGGGGAGGGTTGCGTTGGGGTTGGAGCGTCACTCAGCTTCAGGGGAATCTCCAAGAGCGGGGAATAGTTTACAAAAATATTTTCATTTGCTAAAATTCCATTTTTTATATGCTTCCTTATCTCCAACTCCTCCAAGCAGTCCATCCTTCTTCCCTTTCCCTCAAGGTGGAGAATTTCCGGAACAAAATTGCTCCTGTGGTCACTCTCCCATAGATGTTTCGCAAAATGCGATTTTTCTAATTCCCCGTTTCTCAAATGCCTTCCATGTTCCTCTGCTCTTACTCGGAACGAACGTCCAGTCTGGCCTATGTAATAGGTCTCACAGTCACTGCACTTGAGTCTGTAAATGCCACTTCTATCATTTAAGTCAATTTTATCTTTTGTATTGCATAATAACGCCCTTAAATTAGATGTGTTATAATATGCTATTTTAAAGTCTTCTCTGGGAAAAAGGTTTGCGGTTGCCTGTGAAATATTTCCATAATAACTCAGTTTGCACCAGCGTTTCTTATGCTCATTATGAATGGATGAATGGTATATCATTTTCTGTGCCCGGAGGGAGTATTTCTTCCTTAACAATTTATCTATTACACTTTCTTCGTATCTGTTTTTAACTGCAATGTTTTTGATGGTTTTGATTTCCATGGCGAGGTTCTCGGCAGATAGGGGGATGTTGAGCGCTCTGTTTAACATGGCATGAAAGGCGGCTAGCTTATGAGAGGGGTGGTGGCGGGAGTCGGAGGGGATGACATGGTCGGTGGTAGTCTCTTTCCTGTAGATTTTGAAGTCGTAGCCTTTTTCCGAGGTTGAAATAGTGATATCGAGAAAGTTGATACTATGGTTGGATCCTTTTTCACATGAGAACTTTATGTTTTTGGCTTGTGTATTCAGTTTATTCAAAAATATGTCCAGTTGCCTCATAGTACCAGTCCATATGGCAAACACATCGTCAACGTACCTGTACCAGCAATGGATAAAATTGGTGTTCACTGAATCTTCACTGAAAATTTTTTCTTCAAACTTGTCCATATATAGTTCCGCTAAAAGCGGCGATAGCGGAGACCCCATTGCCAAACCTTCTTTCTGTCTGTAGAATTTGTTATCCCTCTTTGCAACCCTCCCCTACCAACGTAATAGCAACCAGATAAACAAGAACAAAATAACTGTTATTATAACGGATTCTGTACCTGATGATGTCGCCTCTGCGACGAAACCGGTCGTATTAATTAAATCGTGTGGAAAAGTACAATAACGTTTTATTATTAAGAATGGATTTTCACAAAGTAAAGCCAGAAACAATCAAGTCACTAAAGTGACCATAACATACAAGAATTCAGGAATATATATGTAACTTGTAACATTTATTTTCCATTTATCCAGCTGGCAGGAAATAATAAAAAATGGAAAACTTCTCTTGCACGGACAATCTGAAAAAAACAGGCGGGACGCACGAATATCCATGACCCCTAAAATAGCCATGTAATCCATTCAAAGCGAGTGTTCAAAAATACCTTAGGCCATACTCTTACGTAGAATCAGGCAAACTAGAACAATAATGTACTTTTACTCAGCAGCATGATCTCAGACGACACTATTTCCTAAACGAATAAAAGAATACCAGAGACCATCCTATTTCATAATAAGAACAAAGCGGGAGTAGATATGATGAATAGTATGCATCAATTTATTTACACGTCTCCAAATCCAACAGTCTTATCTCTACGGGCACAAAAAAGAAAAAGATGCCAAGTACCATCAAATGGAAGCAATTTCCTTTGCGTTTTCCAAATTCCTTTTCATGTGTAAATGGCTGGTGTCCTAACACCCCCTGCCACACACTTTAAAGCGACTTGCGTGTAATAGTGTAGATTAAGATGTAGATGAATAAATCGTCCAATGTACGTATTCAGCGCAAATAAAATTTTGTGGAAACAGCGCTGAAAAAATACTTTCTGTCTGAGATTTACAACAAAGTAATAAGTTTTAAAAATTTTAATGCAAATTTTGTAAACCCAGTACGCCTATTGTTTAAACATGTAACGCAAATTTTGTATTGAGTGTATGTGTTTTCATTATTAGATTTGCAATCGACTACTAAATACGGTTTAATCCATGATTATTTAAAATAATTGTTATTAACTTTTGACGATGGAAATAACATTTAATAATGTTAAATAGTGTTTTTAATGAACCGATTCAACAATTAATACAATTAAACTGAATATTGGATGAAAATTAGGCGTTTTATTCCTAAATACATTTTAGGGGTCAAATGGCCCCTAGCCGTCCTTCTAGGTAGCGCGAAACCCCCGTCCTCCTAGTGTTAAGCTACCGAGGCGTCATTCTTCCCTGTGGATATTTTTCGGACACTACCGGACAAGGTGTTACTGGACTGCTGAGCATATGATGCCACAAGCAGTCCAAATCGTGCGCACAGCCGGAGAGCAGGCCCGCACATAGAACACAAAGAGGTGTTCGCTCTAGACTAGTTTAAAGTAACTAGACTACTTTAAACTAGTCTAGAGCGAACACCTCTTTGTGTTCTATGTGCGGGCCTGCTCTCCGGCTGTGCGCACGATTTGGACTGCTTGTGGCATCATATGCTCAGCAGTCCAGTAACACCTTGTCCGGTAGTGTCCGAAAAATATCCACAGGGAAGAATGACGCCTCGGTAGCTTAAACTGGCTAAAGCACTCGACCGGAAATCGGGGGATCCGGTTTCGAATCCCGGTCAAGGCGAATGATTTTTTCTCTGTGGATCTTTCGCACGATTATATTACATAATATTGGAAAAAATTATCGCATTGCACTCATCGCTCCGCCACGGTCATTTTTGAAAACCGATTAAAATGCGACTGAATTGGCAAAAGAAATCAGCCTACCATTCGATGCAATTGGGTCTCCTCTATGCAGTTCCCTGGTTGCCATCCTTAAAATTCTATCGCATTTAACCGATGTACCCTCTCGAATAGTCCCCGTACTGGTGACTACTTCAGGCACAAATATTAAAAAATAGGATCCTCAAGTAGGCTTCTAAATGTATTGTCAATCACCGAATCACCGCGCATTGAAATGTGTTCACAAAAGTCGCCACTCGCGTCATGATGGACAAAAAGATCAGAGTTTCACGAGGAAATGAGGTATAATTATGGTAATTAAACACAATATAACAAAACAACCAAATTTAAACACATGATGATTTGATCTATCCTAGTTATTATTTTTCAATGCTATTCCTCGCAATGACAAACATAATACTGCAACGTATTGGGAAAAAGCCGATAGCATTGCACTCAATACCATGCCGCGGACATTTCAAAGTCAATTAAAATGCTACCGAAATGGCAACAGAAATCAGCCTTCTATGGGATGGAATTCTGCCTCCTCAATACAGTCCCTTTGACTTCAGATGTGAACGTAACAATTAAAATAATGTAAAATGATCCAACAGAAGCAGAAATGGCTGAAAGTAATATTATCCTGCTGCTATGCAACCTTTTATCTCTGTTGCCGAAAAGCAACTCGGAATTTCGACTCCATGGCGTGGATAGTGCATGAGCTCCCTGCTTTTTGATATGAAAATAGCAAAGAACTAGATCGGTGGCAGCTGGTCGGCACCGAGGAAAGAGGAAGAGAGAAAGGCCCGAGGGAAAGGCTGCCCTCCGCGGGTGCATGCGGAGGAATACCCCAGGGTGCCTTGACCCCCGGATAGCGCCCTCAGCCCCCTCTAGCGTTTCTCGATGGCTCCGCTCGGCCGGAATGAAGCCATCAAAAACCGATAGACGTCTTCGGAAAAGGGTTATTGTCAACGGAGCGTGGAGAATGCACTCGGAGAACTCGAGAAAAAGAATCCGTTAGGGCTGCCTGTGTATATGTATTCATATTCCGACAAAAACTGAACTCGAGAAGCGCGGAAAATTGGAAGGAGTTGAGTCGGGAAGTGTGTAATTTAAAAATAAAATTGATGAAACGATGCCGCTCTCTCCTTAATCTATTTCCAATTCTCAGGCGATCTCAGTTATTGGCCGGCACAGCCCACTCCTTTGCTATGATGGGTTAATAGAGAAGAGACCTCGTGCAAGCACGCGGAAAGGAAAGTGTAAAAACTGCTATCTCTCCACGGATTCAAAAGAATTCACAGGTGCACAACGCATCAGAACCGCCCGCGGAAATGGGATGCACTTCCTCCAAAAACTTGCGTAACGCTTTCGTGTTCTTGCCATCTATACTTTGCTAGCTACGAATTGGTAACTGCTATGACTTTTACCCTTTTCAAAGGTACGTGAAGATATTAATGAAAGGATAGTAATGGTGAAGATAGAAACTATATCCATAGCTACTGAAGTGATGAAGGTTTACATGCCTACATCATATTATGGAGTTGAATAAGTGGATGTCTAACCAAGATAAAATAGAAGTTATAAAACAGACTTTCGTATCGTAGTACTGAAAGATTGAGAGAAATCCGCACAATATTGTGTTCTTAACCCGAGTTTCTGGGCTCAAATCTAGGAGCTTCTGAGCTCACGTCACGGTAGTGCTAGATAGATTTTCCAAAGAAGCCCGATTATTGCACGACTGTTGAAAGAGTGCACTTTCAGATCAGTTTGAGTAGAACTTCGGAAGGTCTGACACGGTACTTCTATAGTGCACTTTAAAATTTCTTAACGGTCGACTCGAGTCGTACATTAAAAAATAAATTTGCGGAAAAAGTCCCATGTCTCTTTTTTTCATTAAATTAGGATGTCATTCCACTACATCTCGCCATTCAGTTCAATGCACTATCTGGAATAATAAAACCAATATTTGATAATAGGCAGCGATTCTTCCGGATTTCCTTCCGGGTTTATCCATTTTTCTGGAAAATATTTCGTCAATGTTCCAACGTTTGATTCATCAGGACAACTGAAGCGTCGATACAGAAATTTGGTCGTCTTTATATACACCCTGTTTGGTGCCTTTTTTTGGAGGTGTGCCCTGATTGATTGAGATATTTCCATGCGCTGGAGAGAATGTAACGGTCTTCACGGGTGAAGTTCTTGGGTGTTTTGGCAATTTCAACTGCCTCCCTGATAATCCTTGGGTAATAGGGGCCTTCTTTCATAATCTTCTTAATCTCCGGCGAAGCCTACTTGGGAACCCAACAATTGCCGCCCTCGTTGGCGGGGGGGGGGGGGGGGGGGGGTAAACTCCTCGCCTGCCAAACCTAAGGTCGCGGGTTCGAGTCCCGCCTGGGTTAGATACCCTTATACAGGGTATGAGTTTTCGTGCACGCTTGATTGTTAAATGTTATCAACCCCGATGTAAAGACCGAACAGTGCTTTATTGGTGGTTTGTGAAATAAATAAATTTGATTTACGCTCACCCTATATTACTCATTTTTTTATTAAAAGACTCGACCACGTCATAGAGAAGAAACCAAAGAAACGGGTTAAAATGTATATCCCCCTATAACGCGTGCGGCGAAATGATAAAAAAAGTGTGGATTAGCACGAAGGATATCCTAAGGGTGAGCTGTGGGTAGGTGTATATTTTTCTGTGGAATACTTTTTGTGGAAAATCTGATGCATATAATCTTTTCTTCCCATCCATGTCACAGAGTTAGCTATTATTTGAAGCATATTTATAAATATAATGATGGGAAAAGAGTTAAATTTAATATTTTCCACATTCTTTTTCAAACTTTCAGAAAATAATTCAACCAAGATATGTAATTTTAGGAAAATCTCGTATATTCCCACGTCTCACAAACTTAATTCAGTCATTCAGACTATTCTTGGTGGTGAGACTTCTGATGACTACTTTTTTGTTGTTATGAGAAGAATTAAAGTGAGGGTTGATTACATAGTTTTACAGATATCTCCCATGTTGTAGTGGTGGTTAAAAATGTGGATGAGTGCGCGTGCTGCGTTTGGGTGTGCATCCGGTTAAGTATACCTTCCGCAGGGGGGAAATGCCTCCGTGGGTCCACCTGCCATTCTGTCCATCAGATGACTCCTGCCCACTGGCTATAATCTTTTCTCTACAGCTTACCTTCCGCCCACCGACCCCACTTTGGAGGCTGTCCACGTCAAAGTAGACGATGCCCTAAAGTAGAATATTTCATAACTATTATAATGGTGCTAATTTAATTAATAGTAATAATATATTTTATTCTGTACATACGCTATCTTATTTCAATTTATGGAAGTATGGTAGCCTATAAGGCGATAAGCCTGTAATTAGACTTACTTTAAAAATTCGTAAATTCTGAAAGGGAAACATAAAAAAATACTCATTACCTGAAGAAAACATTGAAGAATTTTTATTCGTAAAAAATTCAAAACCTTTGTAACTGTAGAATGAGTAATAATTTAGAGTGAACAACACACATGATGTTAAGCATATTGTACGTATACAGACCTTTACAATAACGTTTCAATATTTTTAATAGTTATTTTCCGTTTTTATATTAAATTTATGTACCTTTTTATTAGTATTCTACCGATTAAGGTAGGTTTTCATGGAGTATTCAAGAAGTGAGCTGGGAGCCTCCCTTCCCTTGCAGCACTACCTTCTTCAATTCACTGTAAGGCCTACTCTCTTTCAATCTATCTAAAAATCCTATTCTTTTCCTTCCCCTCCCTCGTTTCCCTAACATTCCACCCTCTAACCCCATTTTCAACATCCCCTCACCGCTAAGCACTAACTCTATCCATATCTTCTGTCTCCTCCGTATCTCATCTAAAAGCTGCTTCTCCTCGCCAACCATATCCTGCACTTCGTCATTCCTTTTCCTCTCCGTCCATTTCACCCTCTCCATTCTTCTCCATACCCACTTATGTACCTATTTACCGAAAAAAATAGTTTCTTTAACCCCTTCCAATTCGAATAATTTTCCGAATATCGTGCTCCTATTCTCAATTTATTTTTTTCTGTTCTTCTCTTTCAAATGATAGGTAATGAAATGATATTTTGTAATCAACATAGAACCGTGAAAAAAAATGTGATCCTTAAACATGGAGAACACAGCTATCGCTACTCGAATAAAATCATTTTAATCTTTCCAATGCATCATGTTTCATGAAATATGAATTATTTATGTATAATATGTACGTTATAACATTTTTAAGCTTTCAAAATAATTACATTGTTCCTCTAAATAGTGCTAAAATAATGAAAATCCGATGACGAGATACACTCGTCATTGCGCGGTTTAGCGTCGAAAGTTCATGACGAGCTAGACTCGTCATTACAGCACAAGGGATTAATTGCATTGGGTAATATATCAACCGATATTGTTCCCATGTTCAAGAAACTCATTTTGCATAATGTTAAATTAGGTTTCGGCTTGGGGATCCAGAAACCCCTGCTAAAGTTAACAAGCGTATTGCTCTCATATAGTTTTGGGCTGCATTCACTACGCAAAAAGAACATTTTCAACACTTTATAAAAATACCTGTATCTCAACGGACGTATGTTTGGTTCGATGAGTAGAGAGAGAGGACGGGAGTGACTATAACGTTGTGTAAGTAATGTCAGCCATACTATTTCGCTCTACACTACTACTTCTCATAATTCTATGCTAATATAACGTCTGGTGAATATGTTTTTGAATTTGTTGTGAATAATTAACAGTTTTCACCGCGCTATTTACATCAGAAAGAGTTGATTGAGGCAGTTGTGACAAGACTCATTTTCAGTGCGGTAATTACTGCATTTCATTTTTTGCTGGTATATTTTGAGTCTCATAAATTGTGCTTGTTATATGAATTCTCGCTGCATTGTAATCATAATCATATTTTTTCTAGGAATGATTACTTTTTCTGCATCATGTGAAGGTTAACATGATGCCAGTATAACCTTTGTGGTTGTCTTCTTTGCTCATTTTTTAAATTGAACTGAGTTAAATTTACTGTAAAATATAGATATTAAGCCATCGGACGTGTATAATTAATCATCAATGATGACACGTCCAAGATCATCATCAGAACGTTTCCAATCAATCATATTAATCATCATCAGGATGAGCAGTTTTCCCTGGTTATGATACGTAAGCAAAAATCATGAGAGAGAATAATTGTGGTCAGTAAAACAATTTTATGAATCACTCCAGGGTTTTATGGGGTTGTGCCTTATGGATTTTTAAAGAACTTAAGCGGCAGATTTATGGTTTTTTGGGAATATCCCGCGTCAGGTTATTAAAATGGCCGACGTTTCTTCTCCTATGCCGGAGACCTCATCAGGGCAAATGACCGTGTTGTCTTTATTTCGCATCAATTTATAGGTGGTGGGTGGTGGTAGGGAGTTTTCTGGAAGCTTGTTTTTCTGGAAATGACCGGAAGCCATGTGTCACTGATCTTCTGCCCGTTGTCTCTGTTGAAGTTGTTTTTATGCTTTTTGATTTCTAAGGCTTCCCGGAAAATCCTCGTTCTAAAGTACTTCTCCCTGGCGAGAATTTTTGGGCTTCCCACATCGATGGTATGTCCCTGTGCGGCGTGTTCAGCGACTGCTGACTTATCAGCGTGGCCCAGTCGAATCGCCGCGCTGTGCTCCTTCACTCTGGTTCTTATTGTGCGTCCAGTTTCACCCATGTACACTTGGTCGCATGTGCCGCATTTTAATTGGTATACTCCCTCCGTTTCCAATTTTTTCCCTTCCTTTCACGTTTCGAATGATGTCTCTAATTTGCGTGCGTGGCTTAAACACGGTTTTTTTATCTGATGTTTATGTAGTATTCTGGATATTTTATCCGTGACCCCTTAAACTTAAGCGGCACTTTTGCGCAGAAGCAGGTGTTTTCTTGCCCGCCCACATTCATTAGGCATACAATCTATCTGCCAAAGTCTTTTTTTCTCATAAATATTTTTAAGTTGCAATGGAAATATTACGTATTATAATTAGTTTATGAACTCACATCGGTATTCAAGGGTTAAGGTGTATGACACCTGCGTAAGAAAGCCATAGATGTTTTATGACCCATTGCTTTAGCATTCGCAGTAATTTTATTACCTCATTAACTACTTCAATGGCTGAACGGCTATTTTAACGGCTCTTCTGAGAATATATCCTCGGTACAATTTTATGCTATGCCGATGAAATTGCCTTTATTTTGTCTATGCGCTTTCATTTGGCTTGAATTATGCGTCGATTTTCAATTAGTGTCCGGTTAGCTGTTATTTTTCCTCAAATAATTAGTTACTTTTCAAATTTACCACTCTCACAATATAAATAGTAATTAAATTTCGTGTTTATTCCTTGACTTCGATATTGTTCTCCGGCATATTTGGTAATTAGGGTCAAAAGCTGATAAAGAATTAGCGTAGGGCCATTAATGTACAAGTTTATGCTCTCTTTAGCAAACCAGAAGAACTAATTACTTACGATCCGTATGTTACTCCGCAGAAATAAGCCAAGTCGCTTGGTAAGCATCGAGGCAAGTGGTGTTCTTACTTCAAGTTAATGTGCACTAGAGCGTTGAAGATGGCTGTTCAGTGCTCAGTAACAAAAGGCCAAGGTCATAGAAACATGGAAGTTGAAACACATAGCTGCAATACTTCTCGGAAAAATTAACTATACAGTACATCAACGGAGCACACTTTTTGTTCAATTCGGACACATTATTTACAGAGTACTCCAGATTTTTTCATTTTCCATGAAATAGTCATCAATATATACATACTTCCCCGCATGCCACGCTGATGGGCGTGTGGCAGGGAGTGTTAGAACACCATCCGTTCACACATAAAAAGGAAATGCTCGAACGAAATAATGACTAGCATTTATTATGGTCCTCGAAAAACTAACTTCCTTACCTATCCGTTCGGCAAATTATCTATTTATTAAAAAAAATATCGTTTCTGTTGGACCTGAAAGTTTAGGGAGATTCTAATATGATGTTATCCGTGTCACTCTTTAATATATCCATTCTTAATTGCTCGAGCAATCTAAGCCTGGCGCGCAGCCTCCGAGTTTCTAGCTGCTCTTCAACCAATTCGTTTAACATCTGTGTAACGCTGTCTGTACGCCCGTAAGAGTTTTTAACGAATCAGGCAGCCCTTTTTTGGTTTTTAATAAAGGTGGGTCGTCAATGTAGCCTTAGCTGTAGTCTTTCACGCCGCCACTAACAGAGTTCTCCGTTTTAAGTTTCTCTCGAGCATCGCCCATACTCTCTCCATGCATGTTGCATTAGCTCCCCTTCCCTCCAAGTCCACATCCGTGGCAGGTCTATTCCGTTGCCGTCAAAGTAGATGATATCCCGGCCTAGAAAAGCGCCTTGCCCTACGAGCTCGGCTGGCGACGGCTTCCTGAAACGCGATGCCAGCGCCCAACGGGATGTGAAAGGCGCGGTTCTCTATAGTGGAGGCGTCCGAGGTGTGGTGGGCAAAGCAGCCGGCCTCCGATGAATACGGTCCAGGTTTCATTCCCCGTGGGCACTGGAGTCATTTAACATACCGGTGGGCAGGGTCATTGGTTCCGCCGCCCATCAGTCGTGTCCTGTGACGCCCCTGGGCGTGATCACCGTGAACTTGGTGACCTCAAAAGAAGGCTGTGAGATATCTTTATGGTATTTATGGAGTTCATTATATATGAGGCTTCTTGTGGGTTATATTAATCTATACCACGTTTATTTTTTCCATGTAAATTTACCCTTCGGGGCAATTTTATGTAATACTAATGAAAGTGCCTTTTAGTTTGCGATTGCCGTTAACTTTGATTTTTCATCGCTTTTCAATTTGTGTCCCGTTAACTGCTATTTTTCCTCGAATGATAGATTACTTCTAATTTACTATCCTCGCGATATAAATAGTGAAGAATTAAGAACATGTGAAGAATTTAGCTGGTTTATAGCGGCGCAAATATGATTTGAATATTTTATCGTTTTGTAACAGTACATAAGATGTATCTGTATATCTCAACATACGTAATGTCTTCTAAAAGCATATCCCTCAAAATGGTGTAAAACTTGCCATTTTATACCATTAACCTTGAAATTTTTCCGGAGGAGGGCCCCCGCAACTCCCACTTACCCAGGTGGGTATGCAACAACCCCCACGCCCCTAAGTATTACTTGCGCCTAAAACCCCCCCTAGTCTCTCGCTGCGCCCCAGCACCCGCTAGCCTTTTTTTAGTGTCGTATTTCTTCTCTTTTACATTCTTTATAACCTGTACTAAATAGCTCAGTCGGGGCCGTCCCTTGCCCTACTTCACTTCCATCTGTCCTTCTACAATTGTCTTCATCAGGCCATCATGTCTTATAATGTGTCCCACTTAGTTGTCCTGCCTCTTGCCTAAAGTTTTTAGAAGACTTCTCTTTTATCCCAATCTTCTTAGCTTCTAGTTATTACTAATTCGGTCGATACATTTTTATTTTCTAAAGTTCATCGCCATTATATATATTGCTCAATTGTATTTCAATAATTTTTTGGGTTCTAGTTTTGCAAAAGCCAAGGGTGCTTCCACTAATCTTCCCTCGAAAATATTAAAAATTCTCTATGACCCCTAAATTGTTTTCGATCTCACAATTAAGTTTATCTTTTCAATCCGTATCATATTTCCGATTGCCCACTTGTCTTTCAGCGCTATCGCTGAATGCCTGTCTCTTCTTAGGGGGCCTCCTATTCCCAACCACAGAATTCATTTGAGTCAAAAGTGAAACGGACTTACGGATTCAGGTTGCCCAATCGAGAAGATGACAGTGGCATCTCCCGAATGGGAAAGAAGACGGCTGGAAAGAAAGCCGCGGCTTAAAGCTCTCGGTTTCATCACCAGCTAATGGAATACATATGCCTCGAGATAAGCATCTCGGCTCATTAAAAAGCTCAGATTCAGCGGGAGGGTGGGCGGGAGATGTGGTGATGGGTGGATTGACATCCCCGCCGGTGGCTGTGCGGTAGGAGCGGTAGCATCACTGTCTCCTACCATTCATCTCATCCCACAGAGTGGAGGCCGGAGGTACCACGAAATAGTGAAGAGCTGGCCCCGAAAGAAGTCTAACCTCTCTAACCCTTTCTCTACTAGTGACGTAAATATGCGGCAGGACCTTTCTTGACCCTGGAGACGAAAGTCGCAAATTTTCGTCGGAGATTTTTCTGCGCAAGTGAACGAATGCCGAAAATATACTTTTCCTAATTCTTCCCCTTTTACGACGGCCGTGGGTTTTCGAAGCCTTAGTTTCGGGACCCAACAAAGCGGGACATAGGCCGCACCCTGGAAATCCGGGAGAAGGTACCCGGACCCCTCGTTTTATATTTCCCTCTCTGTGGTAAGGGACAGCGGACATTCAATTGTTCATTCAGTCACTTTTCGAAATAAGTATTTTTGTTCTTTTCTCAAAAAAATATAAACTAAGAATTGAATTCTAATTTTTTTGAGCAGCGTTTACAATTTTTAAACGAAATTCTGCTAAAAATATTAACTTATATCTCGATTTCAATGTAAACATCAAAATGGAGATTGTTGCTGCATTAAATGCGTTGATATTGGCAGTAGAGCCTCGTTCAAAATTTTTACAATCCTCGGAATAAAACGAGAAATTCAATTCAAAGTCTGCAATTTAATTGCAAGCAACAATTATCCATATAGAGCTATTAACAAAGCATGATTAACCGCCAACCTATGCCGCTGGTAGGGTTATAAACCCCAAAAGGAGGGAGCCCAACTACCTTCGGAGTCCGAGATAATTCGGAGTCCCCGCGAGGAAGGGTCGAACAAGGTTGGTGCTGAGAGTGTATGATTATCCGCGAGACTTTTCTTAGTAACGAATTTCTTGCAAAAATGCTCCGTACAGAGGGAACGGAGGAGTCTCTTTGGGCTCAGTACAGCAGTCATGCTGAGGAGAGAACTCCACCGTCTCGGAAGGGCTGAAATCCGATGTTTTTCTGTAAACTTACTATAGAGGACGAATCACCAGTTGGATGAAATGAATGGGCTCGCGGAACATTTTCTCGGGTATTCTACGGATTATTGTTGTGGTACATGGCCCCAACGTTTCAACGCGTTTTTCTGCCATCGTATTTAGCGGTAGAATGAAAGCCTTCACTCAACTCAATGGAGACATTGGTAAAATTAGCCTCACCGGAAGGTTTATCGGGTTTCTCACTGGGTTTTGATTTGGGTAAATGGTCCCAACGTTTCAACGCGCTGGTCTGCAATCGTCTTCAGAGCAGTGGCGCAGTGAACGCGCCCCCCCCCCCCTTGCGGGGCCTCCCGCATTGCCGAGCATTGCGGAACCACAATAGTAACTTTTTGATACAATAAGGTGGCACTGTCTTGTATATGTATCCAACGAATTGATATTTGGATTTTTCTTATTTATAGAAAAATCTTCCAAAATCGTTGGCACATTAAAGTACGGTTTCGCTAGTAATGGGCCTGTTCGCTCTCATAGCGACGAGGGTTCTTCCCTATCCCTATTCTGGAGGCGTCGACGGGCTCCATATCGCGTCGGTGCCTCCGCTCCCCTCCCCGGGTGCGCGGGCGGATCAGTTGAATTACTGGGTCCCGGCTCCGGTGTTTTGTAACCCTCAGATCCCCTTATACCCCCAGATAACCCCCTTGGGTCATGATTTTCTTTTCTCGTGTATGTGTAAAATAAATTTAATTAAACATCTCTTAAACTTTGCATGCTACTTGATTCTTTTTTATTACGATATAAGTAAAGGTAGCCTAAGGCGTTTTTTGCCCCCTGCCCCTGAATTTTACCTGTATCCGCTACTGCTTCAGAGTCACGAAAGCCTTCGCTCCACCCCTAAATACGATGGTATACTTATCCTAGCAGGAAAATTTATCGGGTGTCCCACCGGGTGTGATTAAATTATAAGGTCTCAATGTTTCAACGCGTAAGTCAGCCATCGTCTTCAGTGGTAGAATGAAAGTACTCACTTTAAACCTTAGACTTAGCCTCTTAGTAGACTTATCCTCGCAGGAAAGTCTCTCGGGTTTACCAGCGGGTGTTGATTTAGGTATATGGTACAAACGTTTCAACGGGTGTCTGCTATCGTCTTTAGGGGTAGAATGAAAGTCTTCACTCTTATCTCTGACGAAGATGGCAGACTTGGCCGCTGAAACGTTGCTACCAGATAAGACCTGCGGGAGACCCGAGATTCTTTCCTGCCAATCAATCGCCGGAATATACACAAATTCTACATGAAACTCTTTGTAATATCGTTTTGGGCATTTTTAGGGATGCGATAACGGTTTTGTTTTATTTTTTTCTTAAATTTTCCCATCGTGCCTTGTTGCCTGAAAATTTTGTTCATGGAGAATTATGATTACCATCGATATTTTGCCAGTTTTTCTCAGAATTTAAGGTAGAATCGGAACTTAAGATATTTTTTCCGTCTTTTTTCTCACTTGTAACCAGAAGGGTCATTAATCATTGGTGTTCCTGTACTGTAAAGAGCTAACGAAGTTAACATTTATAGTATTGAAATTATAAGTTATTCTCCAGATTTGTAAACAATTTTTTCGTGAACATTCACAAAAGGAAATCAGGCAATAGAAAAGGAATTTCCTGGTTATAATCACTCAATTTATTTTCAGGTAAATATATCGCCCGTCGTCAAGAAAATTAATACAATTTGAGGCAAAATGCACAAGATATTTACATGCGAAACTCTATACACTCTGGTAAAATTGGATATACTGCCAATTTTTCTCCAACACATATGATATCATTTAGTTTTTCCACGTAAACACCTACCAGTCTAAACTAATTATTTTTTTGGCCAAAGATACGGATTCGTGTATATTTTTTTAAGATATAGAATTCACTTTCAGAGTAATGTAGGCTTATAGCTAGAGTGGTTACGTTCACATTTCCAACTGAGGGAAGTTACTGATGATGGGAATTTTCATTCTTTTGGTCGTATGATTGCCTGTTTATAGCTATTATCGATTTAGATCTCAAGGAAATATAACTTGTTCATGATTTCCCTGCGTTGGTCAATAATTGCGATGTTTATCTGCCTTTGGGTGCGGAGAAATATTGCCAAAGCACGTGTAGCTCGTTATCCTGGATACCTTAATGTGGTCATTAATCATTGGTGTTCCTGTACTGTAAAGAGCTAACGAAGTTAACATTTATAGTATTGAAATTATAAGTTATTCTCCAGATTTGTAAACAATTTTTTCGTGAACATTCACAAAAGGAAATCAGGCAATAGAAAAGGAATTTCCTGGTTATAATCACTCAATTTATTTTCAGGTAAATATATCGCCCGTCGTCAAGAAAATTAATACAATTTGAGGCAAAATGCACAAGATATTTACATGCGAAACTCTATAAACCAACATTCTCGAAATCGCCCCTACAAAATGCTCTCAGGGCAAATAATGGCTCATATTAGTGTAAGGGGAACAGTGTTACCTTTCCGTTGTAAGCGAAGGAGATGCCGGCCTCGGTAAGGGCGTGGTAAAATCCTTGCCTGCCACATAAGAGGTCGTGGGTTAGAGTTCCGCGGGGGGTAGGTTGGGGTAGGGGTAAGTTGCCCCTAACTAGGGCATGGATGTTCGTGTACGTTTGATTGTTAAGTTAAATAACCCCAAATATAAAAGGCCAATGGAGCTGTATTCAGTGGCTCAGGAATAAATAAATAAACAAAAAGATGGAAGACAGTTAAGACACTGCACACTGTGCATAAAATTGGCATTTTTATGGCTTATCGGTGGCAGATAAGTCTAAATTCACGTCACTTTTTGACTCTAAAGTACAGTAACTCGGCAAAATCTGTAGAGAATGACCATGAAAAATCAAATTCGCGTATTCGTGATCCTATCCCCTATAAATGACCGATGAGCGAGAGTCAGGGGTTCAGCTAGGAGTCTCAATTATTTTTCATGGCTTAATTTTTGATCAGTTTCGCAAGTCTTTTTCATTGGGCCAGGTTTTCTTGAAAAAACTTAATTTGTCCGATTCCCCCTGCTTCATATCCACCTTGAGCTCTCATGCATTTATTTTCACGGAGGGTGACGAGAGGTGGAATTCCTGTTCTATCGCTTTGACCCGCGTGAGTGCCCCGCCCTCCTTTTATTCTGCCGAGGGAGAATGAGGCGGGCGAGAGGGGTAAGAGGAAGCTTGGGGAGAGGGGATAATGGAGCGGTGGGTAGGTTGACTCCCCTCCTCCCTACAAAGGGGAGCGCCTTCTTCAAGAAAGAACTCCCAGTGCGGCACGCGAGCGACCTCCACCTTCATCCTCCTCCACCTCCTACAAACCTCCTTTGTTCGTCCTTGAAGGTGCCCTGCTCTGAAGTTGAAGTCACTACAGTGCTCGCTTATGCCTCGTTCTGATAACGATTGCTCCAGCGACCGTTGGAACTATCGTTATTTTGCTACTATGCGTAATATTTCTTTGACCGTGCGGTGTGCATGGGGCGGTCCTCTTGCATGCTGCAAGAGGACCCCCCCCCCCTGCCGAACACCATAGAGATGGCTCACAGGGTATTATTTAGACGTTGATGTATCGTGCATTCACATGACGTGTGCTGCCCTGCGTCAACCTGTGCTGCCTTTCAGTGCTGAAATCTAAAGGGAACGAGTAACTGACGGTTAGCAACAAGGCCGTAGCCGGGGGGGGGGGGGGGATCAAGAGGGATTGATCCTTCCCCGAAATTAAAAAAAAATAGATAAATATTATCTACTTGATGCTCGCTCGGTGCTCATACGACGATCTCATATAGCAGCGCAGTGACATCTAGTAGTGAGTAGTGATAGTACGTAGTATCACTACTCACTACTAAATGTCACTAAATAGCACGTACTACGCCAACTACGCAAGCAACGAAACTTCGGGGTGTTCGAGTTGAATTAAGGAGTAGTCGATAGACTTGTACTCCTGAGGGAACTTTCTCCTCTCTAAAACGCCTCAAAACTTATTTGAGGTGGTTTGGCTTTGATGTCAATCCACCGCAGAATTGACATTGACACCGAGGAGTAAATTAATTTGTTCGCTGCAAAAAAAATAGAATACTAAATTTAATATTTAATAATATATTTATATTTTCCTTTAAGGGTTTATAATAAATGTATACATTTAATCGTATACGCTATTTTATTTATCTTATAAAAATAATTTTACGTTTGCCTACTATTCCATGAAACCCCCCCCCCCCCCCCCCCGAAAATATTTTCTGGCTACGGCCTTGGTTAGCAAAGCTGTCGTGATATTGAGGACTAATATAATACCGTGTTAAATGTGTAATTAAAGTATAATATTTCTTCCTCCCATATTCTTCCTTGCTTGGACAAATCCATGAAAAACAATAGAGCGATGGGAGCTTCACAAACTTTTCGTCCCTCTCTTGTCGCTTCCTCGCAGCGCCTAACCATCGTAAAGTGGCAACGTTAGGAACTACGTGAACTATTGTCCGGACATGCATTCACACGACTAGCTCTGCCAACTATCGTTTGGACGATCGCAGGGCCAATCGTAATCGGAACGGGGCATGAGTTTCTGCAATAAAGGTTCCCCGAGTCCAGTTGCAAATGGTATAGAAAATCCGATTGGCGACCGGCGTTCAATCCTGTAAATCAGTTCTTGACTCAGTGCGCGCTGAGTACGAATGCCTGTTTTATAAAACTTTAAAAAAATAAAAATACACAAATCCGGCTAATTATTATGAAAATAAATATTTTTTGTCACTGTAAAAGAAGTTAGTATTCAACATGGTATACTTATTAAATTAACTTGGAAAGGAAAGCTTGAGACTCACACTACCATTATTTAAATGAACTAAGTTTACTATCAAAAACTAAATGCAAAAGCCATCTGTAAAATCGGTTTAATTGATAACGGAGTAATCGTCTCTTTAACTTTATGTTGTAAATATGGCTGTGACATGAAAATATCTTATTTCCAAATCATGAAGTTCATCATACCAAAATGGACTTATTCCTTCTTCAGTTCTGGAGAAAAATGATAGATGCGTTCAGTACGCGCTAATTATTTCTAAAAACACTCCAAAGGTGTGAAACTAATCGTTTTAGTGCTAAAGTTTATTTACTGTTATGTATTTCCATACACCTGCCTGATTGTGAATCTTTACAAGAGCGCAGGGAAAACTATAGCATGAGTTTACTCTGCAAATTAGGAGAGGATTTTATGCCAGATGATATGAAATAAATCCTTCACTTACCCCCACACTATGGTAGAAGGGATAAGGAGAAGAAGAAGAAATAAATTGCACAGCTTAAGATTCCATACTTTCCTCGTACTGCCTTGGATAACAACAGTTCTGTAATTTATGGAATTAAGAGTGGCAATGGCTGAGGCAATGGATTGCATTATTCTTCGTTTTTCTTTGAATATTTTTGATTCTTTACGCGTTCGCAATGTAAGTTATTCATCTCTTCATTTTTTAATACTGTTTGACGATTGTTTCTTTGCTGCATCCCCTTTCTTTGAATGTAAACTTTCATAGATCGGAGATTTTTTAATAAATATATTCATATTATTTTCGATAACCTTGTTTTGCATCATCTGCATCTATATATTACACCGCCAGCTTCCTAAATAGGTATGCGGCGGGGGGTGACACCAACTGTTAACATAAGAAGAAAAGGTAGGCGTTAGAGGTATGACTTCTGAACCCCACGTACCATTTCTTAAAGTCTTTTTGTTAAGGGGAAAAAACAAATACTATGCTTTATTTATCTATTTTTATTTATTTATAAAGCCCATATACAGCAATATTGCCAATTTATACTGTCCCAATAACAAGAAAATATATGAAACCTGTTCATTCTCCAAATATCTCTGTCATATTATCGTATCTGTCGGATCATGAGATACAGTGAGGCCCGAAAATAATGTTTTCCGTGATATCTGTTCTTAATAGCTTTATACATCTAGAGCCTATATCTGGAACAATGTTGTGGACCTTATACGATGCAGGTGAAGATGAAAGAGACTCGGAGGCTGCGCGCTTGGCTTAGATTGCTTGAACAATAGGAAATGGATATCTTTAAGAGCGACACGGAGAACATCATATCAGAGCCCCACTATATTTCCAGGTCCGATAGAAGGGATAAATTAAAAGAGATGTTTTTCCGAACGGATAGAAATGCGAATTCTTTTTTCCCCCGAACCAGAAAGAACTTTAATAAATGCCAGTCGTAATTTCGTTAGAGCATTTCCTTTTTATGTGCAAATGGCAGGTGTCCTAACACCCCCTGCCACACGCCTTTTAGGTGGCTTGCGGGGTAGTATGTAGATATAGATGAACTTCCAGCCTATATATATGTGGTGTTTATGAGGTTATGTAGTGCTTGATTCGTTATCAGAGCTGAAAGCAAATCCGTAGCTTTTGCAAGCTGCAGTTTCTGCCGAGCGGAGTGAGTGAGGGGATGTTGCAGGGGAGGGGTGGCAAGTAGACTCTCGGACGTAGCGCTCGGCTTTTCCCACGCCTCCGCGGCGGAGGACGCTCTCGCCCCCACCAGGCGCATACCTCGCCGCGGCGTCGCGTTCCAGCGATTCCCATCTCGCCCCCAGACCTCCCCTCCTTGCCTCTCAAATAATCCCTCCCACCCAGCCCACTCCCCACACCTCTCCTCATTCCTTCGATGGGTCACGCGTCGCGTCGCGTCATCAGTCCTTACCTCGGTAGTGTATACAGGCTGGTATATTCCCTCATAGAAGGCTACGTGTTAGTGAAGCCATAGCTCGCTAAGAGATGCAGTAGCGCATGTGAGTTGTAGTATTTACTGGCCATGTACTGAATATCATCTATTCGCCATCAAATATTACTGCCGCGCCTCAAATAAAATCACTATGGATGCAAAATACCATTATATTAATAAGTCTTATATTAATAAGTCTTGTATTAATAAGTTAACTACGAAGGATTTCAGGCTTTCCCGGAGAATTGATAGAAGGTAGAGTTCTCGTGCTTTCTACCGGGTACAATGGTTGATTTCTTCCGTGCGCACATATCCTTAAGACCTTCAATGCAACGGTAGATTACGTCCTCAAAGCGTCTGAAGAAATCGACCATTGGATAACTTGGATAACCAGACACAATAATACTAATGTAAGGGATACGTACATGTATGATTTGTTTATTGCAGCACTAGTTAAATCAAAAATCGCTTTTGTTTTTTTTTCAAAATATTTTGATAAATCGATTCATTTACGCTTTTCTCCTAGAAATAGGAACGATAATTTAAAGTAATTTTAAATTTTTTTTTTGACTCTTTGGGGATAAAGAAGGGAATATGAATTCCTAGAGATATGTGTGAATGAGAAATTCCACGGAGAGATTTTTCATCCTTATATTATTTTATCTTTCTCTTTACGTGATGTACACTTTCATCCCATATATTCTCAGAAAAAAGCATTGTGAGTTTGAGTACTAGGAAATAATAACAGTTTATTAGACATTTGTATAAAAAGTGAATTGTTCCAATTCCAACACGAAAAGAAATTTAATGAGCTGCACGACCTCTTCCTCGTTCAAAAATTTCTTCCGCAATAATATGTGTGGGGACGTGAATTTTGGCAAATGGCTGGAAATTCCTGCTCCAAATAATGTCAGAGATAAAAAATCGAAAATGAAACTCATCCTTCACGTGCGTGAAGACGAGAGAGAAGGTTGATCAACCTCTTGCGTTGGTCTTTTCATTAAATAACTTGGAAAGTCCACCTTAATTACGGGGTGAGGCTTCAAATGGATTTTCTGGAAAATGGAATTTCTTGGACACAATGCGAATCTTGAAAGCAAAGTATTTTGTTTTGAAACTAAGTAGAAATTTCGAGCACATTTCTATGACTTTATATTTTTCCTCTGTTTCTCTGGTTTCATTCAAACAGTGCAGATGATTTGTAGGAAATTGTATGTCATTCTTATATACTAATTGGGATCAGTAATGCGGGCAGAAAAAATAAATATGTAGATCTGTAATGCCTTACTTCGGTTCATGTATTAATCCAGAGAATTCCCGCATCTTGGAACTTTGGTAATCTAACTATTACTAAATTTTATTATGGTATGGTATTATTGGCTTTGGTAATACAATATTTCTGTTGACAAATATTTCTCGGGTTTGCATCCAGGTTAAAGCTTTTATGTAAGCCGACGTTTCGGAAGACGACTTGTCTTCCATCCTCAAGGCTGTGTTACTTTATCGAAGTTCAATTTCACACTAAATAAACAAAAGTAACACAGCCTTGAGGATGGAAGACAAGTCGTTTTCCGAAACGTTGGCTTGCATAAAAGCTTTAACCTGGATGCAAGCCCGAGAAATATTTGTCAGAAGTATTCACCAGGAAAAACTTAAATCGTTTAATATTTCTGTTAATTTACGGGAGAGCAGCGAGAGAGAAGTTGCGTCAGCTCCGAAGAAACAAAATATTTAGTAAGGTTTCCAGTGATGTTCCATGATAGCTCCAAACGCTAGCTTATAGCGCAAAATTTAGTCAAAATGTATGCATGATATGTTGATCAGTGTATTATTGAATTGTTTGGTAGTAAACGAAGTAGCATGCTGAAGTTAATTAGGTTTTTCTTAAGATACTTAATTATTGGAAATTTATTTACATATTTACGGTAAAGTTTTCAAAAAATTTTCGAATATTAAACGAACGGCGAGAGAGCCGAAAACCTACTAACAGTTGCTAAATTGACATTTTGATGACAGAAGAGGGAAATATTAAATTTAATATAGAATATTTTAAAAACGTACCGAGAAATTATTGCGTCAGTATCCTTGTATTAAAATAGGTGTGACATACATAAGCAGAACTGTGAACAAATATCTCTCATATGCCACTGGAATTCAGTGGAAAAATTTTATTTCATATAATTTGCAGGAAGCTGTGTTTTCCTTACATTCACAATTTAATTTCCTAAAGAATTCATTTGTGTCCATTCCAATAAGAAATTTATTTTCTTCTGGAAACGAGGAAAAACATTTCACGAGAATCAAGAGAGCTGAAAACTTTTCAGTTAAGAAATGATAAATTTCGAAAATCGGGCGAATAGTATGGGGGACGAAAACCATATTACCGTGAATCATTCAACATTTTGATGCTATGTAAGGAAAGTATAAAATTTAATATAAAGTATTTTAAAAAGATTCTGAGAGTATATTGCGTCAGTATCCCTGTATTAAAATTGGGGTGACAGATATAGGTGAAACTGTAAACAAGTTCCTCCAATGGAATTAACTCGAAAACATTTCATTTCATTTCATTTAAAAGAAGCATTTTTTACACATGCTTATTTAGCTGAACCATTCAATTGCGATCATCCCAAGAAAAAGCTTATTCTCTTTTGGAAACGAGAAAAAACACATTTCACGAGAATCACGGGAGGTCCCCAGTTAGGAATGAAAATTTAAAAAAATCAGACGAACAGTACGAGAGACGAAAATCATTTTCCCTCAACGCGTTCAAAGTTTAATTTAAACAAACTTTAACAAAGTTTAACTTAAGAAAGAATCAATGAATTTGATGTTAAATATTTTTTGGACGTATTGAGAGATTCTTGGAGTAAGTATCATTGTATTAAAATCGGTGCGACATTTATAGGTAGAACTGATAAAACTGTAAACAAGTTTCTCTAATTTGCCTCTGAAATTGACTGGAAAAAATTTCATTTCATTTAATTTTTATGATGAATTTTTTCAAATACCTACCTATAATTTGCTGAAGAATTCATTTAAGTTCATCCCGTGAAGAATTCCATTTTCTTTTGGAGACGAGAAATAATCATTTCACTAGAATCAAGGAAGTTAAAAACTCCCCTGTTAAGGAATCACAAATTTCGAGTATCAAACACACAGCACGGGAGCCGAAAACCTACTTACGGTTACTAAATTAACATTTTGATGCTAGAAGAGGAAAATATTAAATTCAGATCAAAATATTTTTAAAGAATACTGAGATATTTTTGTAGTCAGCATCATTGTGTTGAAATCGGTGTATCGATGTTGAAAATGCCGACCTCGCTGGCGGCGGGGTAACGTCCTCGCCTGCCAAACAAGAGGTCGCGGGTTCAAGTCCCGCCTGGGTATGTTTCCCCGGTCCAGGGCATGGTTGTTCGTGTACGTTTAATTGTTAAATTTGTTGAACACCCCGGTATAAAATGGCCAATAAGAGCTGTATCCGGTGGTTTGAGAATAAAATAGATAAATAAATAAAAATAAATAAATAAACACATATAGGCAGAACTTCTAGTAAGTTTATCTAATTTGCCACAAGAATTACAGGGAAAAAATAATTTCGTTTCATTTGCGAGAATCCTTGTTTTTCATGCGCTCGCATTCTATTTTGCTGAACCATTCATTTAAGCTCAGCTCGAGAAGAATCTTATTTTCTTTAGGACACGAGAAAGAAAAACATTTCACGAGAAGTTAAAAACTCTTAAAACTTAAGGAATGACAAATTTCTAAAATCAGGTGAACAGCGAGGGAGCCGAAAACCTACATACGATTATTAATTAGCATTTTGATGCTAGAAGAGGAAAATAGTAAATTTAGATCAAAATATTTTTAACGGGAACTGAGATATTTTTGTAGTCAGTATTATTGTATTAAAATCGGTGTGACACGTATATGCAGAACGGCAGGCAATTTTATTTTATTTGTCACAGGAATTACAGAGAAAAAATAATTTCGTTTCATTTGCGAGAACCCTTGTTTTTCATGCGCGCACCTTTTATTTTGCTGAACCATTCATTTAAGTTCATCCCGAGAAGAGCCTTATTTTCTTTCGGATACGAGAAAGAAAAACATTTCACGTGAAGTTAAGAACTCCCCAGTTAAGGAATGACAAATTTCTGAAATCAGGCGAACAGCGAGGGAGCCGAAAATCCCTAACCCCAAATAGCCCGCTACCACAACTCCACGACCCATGTTTTTTTCAAGCGCTCGTCCACTTTCCTGGATGTTCGTTTCAATTCTCCTCGCTACCAAGGCAACGCAAAACATTTAGAACGGAGGAGATAGAGTCAAGCGGTAGAGAGTGTTCTCCGGACTCGGGAAATTAATTAGGGCCAAAAAATAGCCCCGGGGCGGTGCGAAATAAAAAGCCCTCTGAAAATTCTTCACCCGACATCCCCGTGTTTTTCCTCCGGTCTCTAGCCACCCGCTGTATCGTGACCGCGGAGTCGCCATCTGGGAAGCGAGCCGAGACATGCTCTGCAAGCCAGCAGCCACCGTGCGCTTGTGTACATAACCATGTTCCGTACTATTCGTCGCTTCTTTTGCGGGAGCACGTTGGCCGTTTGTCATCCTGCGTCAAGCTCAAGGTCCCTCTCCAAAGGTTAACACTGGTTTGGGAAAGCGGTATTCTACATCTGAATCTACACTCGGGAAATAAATCCCAAATCTCAGCCATTTGCTGGAAGCATTATTTTTTAAATCACCATCGCTTCCTGTGTATTCTTCGCCAATGGAAAGGGATAAATAAAATGTATTGGATACTCAACGTTTCACTCCTCCTACTGGGAGCGTTATCAAGAGAAAAAGTTATGATGTGATCAAATTTTTATTGATATAGAAAGAAACCATTAAAAGAATGACTTCAAAAATTACTAAGTAAATATCCTACCTTATCTTTAACATCCTTTCGTTTTAATTCCTTTATCTTATTTTCCAATTTAGCTCCTCTTCTATTCATAGTTAAATATATTGATTCATTTCTCTTGATAACGCTCCCAGTAGGAGTGAAACCTTGTGTAAAGAAATGTTACCTACGCAGCAATACCCGAAAAAAACCACCAGCATTGATAAAAGAAGATAAGAAAAATCTTTATTGGATAATTTACTGCTATCATGAAGATTCTAAGTTATTTGCGGAGAATTACTAGAATGTATTCTTCTCGGGCTTCCAACAGGGTTAGAGTCTGCATGTTGTAGGCAAACATTTCGTTTTGAGACTGTCATCATCATCAGCCCTGAAAATGCCGGGAAAGTATCCCAATGAAACGTCGGCCTACAACATGCGGACCCTAACCCGATAAGAATTCATACTGCTATCATTATCTCACCCTTCCTTTTGTACACTTAGTTCCATTCGGTCCACCTCAATGGATGTGTAATATATATTGTTCGTACTGCAACTGTTTACTTTGACAAGATCTAACTATTTGTAATTTAAAGGTGTCTGTTATTTCTGTTCTTTTTAAATAGAGCCTATTTTTTATAACGGTCTTCTATTGTCCGTGATAAAAAGTATTAGTTCACCATACTGTTCCAAAATGCATCCCTCAAAATTTATCGTTTTAATCGGGCCATTGGAAAGGCCATTACCTACACCGACAAACTACTTCGAAAGTGTTCTCGATAAATGCGAGGTGTGGAGTTTTGGATCACCAGCCATTTGCCTAAAAAAGTGCAAAATTTTTAGAACTATATAAGTTGGTTTGGTGTATTTTGGATTGTAACTAAGCTTTGATTATGTTCCATAACTGTCCATGGAAGAACTCTTCTGCCTTTTGGTGATTTAACTGACTTATTCAACCGTATATCACGATTCAGAAAATGTATTGTGGCTCTAAAATACTCAATACCACGGTGTCAGCATGAATAAGATCCTTCATTGATTGCTCCATTTTGACGCGTGTTGCCCTTGGCTGTCGGTGTTTCCGACCTAATCCGTGTCGACGCTGTTTGAGGGATTGCGTTCACTCTCATTATAATTTCGGAGACAGGATTTTGTTTGGTTATGATAATTTTTTATGTACTGTTATGTTAAACTCTAAGTATCTCCTTATTCGGATGAAAACTTCAATTTTCGTCGACATTTTTGAGAGCGAGATGTAGGCCAATTTCGGGGCCAAATGATGTATCAGGAAACGAGGAAAACGTTGATTGTGGAGTCATGTATCCTTTGTATCCTACACTATTGGAAAGGGATAAACAAAATTTATTCGATAGTTTTACTGCTATCATTTTCTCACCCTTAATGCTATTCCGTACCTCGGGATTGCTTTCAATGTGGAATTCCTATGATTTTATCCTTTCCTTCGAAGAATCGTCATCTCGCAATAAACTGCTCCAATCATCCGGACAGACAGTTGACTAATTAGTTTCGTGTACGCGGCTCCTTCATTCCGTGATCCGATGTCTTTATGGTGCGCGGCATTTCGTAGAAAGACGCCGAGATACGTTTCGCTGAGAACAGTCGTTTTTCTCTGTCACTGCGGGGTGACTCAGTCACCACTGATGAGTGTCAGGTCGACTCGGAAATAACCTCGTCTCTTTGGTTCGTACCTGTCTGAAGCATTCGTTTGACCTCTACGTCGCATTATTTGTTCCAGTGTATCTCGATATCTCGGCTGGCAAAAAAAGATTGTTTTTAATTTTTGAGGAAATGAGAATTAGAAAAAACAGTGGAATTTTCGGGAAATTACAATGATAATATGTGATGAAGGAGGTGAGGGATGAGCTGGTGAAGTTAGACTCGGCAATTACACTTTAAATTCTTCACTTAATTATATTTTTGTAATGGTCGTCGCGTTAATGAAGCACAATATTTATGTTAATAACATCCATTTCCTCCTTTACTTTAGGGTTTCAGTAGTTTTTGGTAATTTAAAGCTGTCACACTCACCACTAAAATTCGAGGAATCCTAACGACGAAAGCGGCATGTTAGTAGGTCAATCTAATCAATCAGTGGCCGAGGGTGGGATTTCGTCGACAAACTTCGGAGGGTTTTAAAATCTTGATTTTATGCGCTGAATTCTATTCACCCTCTTCCTGCCCTTATTTATGGTTTGACTCAAGGGGGTTGTAGATTGCGAAGGGATTAATTGCCATTTCGTTTTATTTCAGAAAGCCGGTTTGCAGAAGAAATACTTGCAGGATTTACACCACGCGCGTCCACTTTGCACAGGCAACAGGTCAACGGCAATACCGCTGGATTATTCCGACAACTGCAATGCAGAGTTGAGCACTTTCTCATCTACACTCCACCTCCCCATTGAAGCCTCCATAAGGATGTATCACAAGACCATGTAGCAGAAGATCATTAAGGTAAATAACTTAACTAGAGTGGGTAAACTCTTCTCGGGATTCCCACCAGGTTAATTTTTTCACAATGACCAACGTTTCAAGCTCCGACTCGGGGCTCATCCTCTGGGCTCGAAACGTCGGCCTTTATGGGGGAAAAATTAACCCGGTGGCAATCCTGAGAAGACTTTACGCACATCATTCGCCAGGAAAGCATCAAATCATGTTTAACATAACTAGAGTGTTTCGATGCTTCTTCAGCTTGCCTTAGGTAGAAACATTTATGCAGTGGCGTAACTAGGAATAAGCTTTGGAGGGGATTAGGGGCCTAGGGGGCGACTCCCCCCCAAGCAATCGGGGTCCGAGAAAATTTTTGAAAAGTGACATGCCTGGAAATGCATTTTACATTATTTTGGTACTTTCAATCTAACTTTATGTAGATGCAATTATTATGCATCCAAACTAGGCTATAGTTTTATAATTATTTTTTCTGTGAGGCTTTGTGGACTCTATCCTCCTCATCCACCTCCCATAGTTATGCCACTGCATTTGTGAACATTTGAGCCAAGATTTTTTTTTTTAGAACCAATATCATCACTTAACTGACAATTTAGATTTACCACAACCGATGGTTTGATACATATTGTTTCCTCTAAACATATCGATTTAATCGAATTAAGAGATTATAATGGCAGCGATAGAACTCATAAATAGATTAAATTACTTGTAGTGTAGCCTACCAACCTATGTAAACTTAATGCATGTTTCTTTATTTTATTATTATTTCTAACAGCATGTGGTAGTATAATTTATTTTATTTATTTTATTTTATGCTCAAACCACCGGATACAGCTCTTATTGGCCATTTTACACCGGGGTGTTCAACAAATGTAACAAGAAAACGTACACAAACAACCATGCCCTGGACGGGGGAAACCTACCCAGGCGGGACTCGAACCCGCGACCTCTTGTTTGGCAGGCGAGAACGTTACTCCTACGCCACCGAGGCCGGCAGTTTGTTAGTAGTAGACGTTTTTTGCGCTGTCAGGTGTGCATGTGGGAGTCAAATTGCATTCTGGTGATAGATCACCCCCTGCCAAACACCCCAGAGGTGGCTCGCAGGGTATTATATAGATGTAGATCGCTTCAGATTGAGCTATCATCGCTGAACAACTTCCTGGTCACTGCGTCGTTATAACTGTGGCGAACTATTTTGCATATTATAATGGAGAATAATGGAAGCTACATTTCATCTGGCTTTACGAAATGTTTTTAAAAAGCTGACGTTTTAATACTCCCCCAGTCACGTGGTCATCTCTCTCAACTCGGTTCAATTTCACGCCCCTAATTCTTAATACGCCACGTAAACGACGCGCCGTTTGCGATCCTCCGCGTGGTAGTTTTAATTTTATTATGCTCTTTCCCCCCAAACCAAGTGTCTGCTATCCGTTCTTCACGACCGGTGTAAAAAAAGTGAGGAGGGAGAGAGAGAAAGAAATATATTTTAGGAGACGATGGACGTGCCCGGAGCGGCATAAAAATCGGGACAAGCATGCAAATGCTTCCTCACGAGACGGCTTAAAAAAAACCATGAAAATTATGGAAGGGTTGGTTGTACGTACAGGATCCCTTTTGGGGGAAGTTCATGCGTTTGTACGCTCTCCGGGTGTGGGAGAAAGGGTAGAGGGCAAGTTACGCTGCATAGGTAAGGGGAGAGGGTAAGAAATGCACTATCCCCCCACATTAATTGCCTCTTCATCCCTCTTCCTCTTCTCGACTTAACCATCTTGTCGGCGGGAACAATTTGACTCGTTTTTTTTTGTTTGCCTCCCATACGCGTGAACTCCTCGCTGCGGTGGAAAAAGCAGGGAAAGAGAAGGAAGAAGTAGAATAAGAAGCAATAGGGATATTAACGAAATAAATAAGAACTCTATTATTATTAAAGTAGTCTACCGATAAAGGTCGGTTTCCATGGAGTACAAAGTATTCTGGGAGACTGCCATTCCACTCTTCAGTTCACTGTAAGACCTACTCCCATTCATTCTAAGTACCTATCTAAAAATCCTGTTCTTTTCCTTCCTTTCCCTCGTTTACCTAACATTCTACCCTCTAATGCTGGCTTCAACATCCACTCCCCGCTAAGTACCCCCTCCATCCATACCTTGTGTCTCCTCCTTATCTCATCTAAAACCTACCTCTCCTCACCCACCATGTCCAGCACTTCGTCGTCCCTCCTCCTCTCCGTCCATTTCACCTTTTCCATTCTTCGCCACACCCACATCTCGTATGCCTCCAGTCTTATCTCGTCCCCCTTTGTAAGTGTCCACGTTTCCGAGCCATAAAGAGGTGGGAAACCCTACACACTATGTCTTCCCTGAAAACAGAACTAACAGAATAAGTAATATACTGTAGTATAAACACTTATCATTTATCTATAATGATATCGACTATAAGCACAACTCACTGCACTATAAACTGCATACAAAGAAGAAATTCATTTAGTTTTTGTTTGCAGAGGAATCGTCTACCTTTTTTGTGTGACTTTCAACCGCTGCTCGATCACGTAATTGTTTGATTACCAAAAATTCTAAAAATTCAAAAGCTTCAAAACATTGCAACTACAGTTGTTTTTTCATTTTTACATTGAAAAGTGTAATCTTATAGGGTACTTTTCGGGCAACATTGGAAAACTTTGAGTATTTTTTTTACCTCCAATATGCGTGAACTCCACGCTGCGGAAAAAACAAAAGAAAAGGGTAAGATGAAGCGTGCATGTTGTGTGGTGTGGGAATATTTCGAGTTACCGAGGGAGAGGGTAGACGCGACCCCCTGGCGGCGCTTTTTAATCGTCCGGTCCATCTGGGAGAGGACCACTTGTCTCACTAAAGAGAAGGAACTGCGACCGAGAAGGACCGAGGATTGAAGACATTACGGAATGGAATGAACTGGGGAAGGTAGAGGTCAACGTCTGCCAGCTCACGCGCAAGGATGAGTGGTACGGAATAATTCCACGGTGGGGATGTAATCTTCGTCAATGTCGTGAACCACCTGGTGCCTCCTTCACTGTCACTAGCAGGCTACAGCTGAGTTAAAAATGTTTTGGGCCGGTTTTCTAATGTCTGATTAACGCTACCCATAGGGTGATACAACCTTTTTTGTTACCTAGAGATGGCTAAAAGTTCTGATTACTTTCTGTATAAATCCTGAATCACACGATCATTTTTTTCGTCATTTTCGAGTGATCACTCCAGCGATCACTCGAGTGATCACTCCTAAATGATCGTCGCCGGCAATTGTTTTTAGCGATCACTCCAATGATGAGTATTCCAATCACTTTTTTCATCACTCGTCTGTTCGATTTTTCCGTCGCTGGAACCGTCACCGAAACCCCATATCAGCCAATCAGAACTCATGCCCGTATGGAGCGATTGCAGCGCAACGTTTGACAATCGTGCGAAAGACATAAGCCTCGTTCACGTTACGATTGTCCGAACGATCGTCCTAACGATAGTTGGCAGAACTAGCCGTGTGAATGCATGTCCTGACAATAGTTCACGTAGTTACGAACATTGCCACTTTACGATGGTTAGGCGATGGGAGACCGGAAGAGGAAGCGACAAGAGAAAGACGAAAAGTTCTTGTATTAACTCTCTTCGCTCTATTTTTTCATGGATTTCTCCTAGGAAGGACGAATATGGGCGGAAAAAAATTATTCGGTAAATACACGTTGAACACAATAATATCTTGACCATGCATATCTCAACAGCTTTGCTTACCGTCAATTTCTCGATCGCTTTAGATGTCAGCACTAGATGGCAGCACAGGTTTTAATCATCGTCGTGTGAATGCACTGTAGTTCCGTCAATCGCTGGAACAATCGTAAAATGTATGAGGCAATAGATAAACTAACACGCTATATATTTTCGTGATGCGGGTCCTTTGACAACGAGCTGTGATATCGGCAGTGATGCGAAAGGTGACGGCGGGAGTGACCGTGTGATTCAGAAAAATGATCATTCGAGCGATTACTTCTCCGGTCGCGAAAAGCGATTGCTCGAGTGATCACTAAGAGGGAAGGAACAAATGATCGTGTGATTCAGGCTTAAGATTAGACTTCAAGATAAACCGAAATCTAAGTAACCGCCGCATTAAGTGGAAAAGTGTAACATCTTATGGTTAGCGTTAACCATACATTATAAAATCGGCTTTTTCACTCATGGAAACCTAAAATTTTATTGTTATAAAATGTAGATTAGCATTGAAAGTTTATCAATCGCCCATAACTGTTCCGATTCTCACGTTGAATGTTCTTTAACAATTAAATATTAGATCTTGTCATCATATTACTTCAATCCTTGGATAGGTATCCTGCAGTCTCCTATTTATCTCTTTATCAAACTTGGAGTTTTAGTTACTGGATGTTCTTTGTCCTTTTACCCTCATTTACTGGCTTCAAATACTCACCCCTTGACCTTTCTCGTGGTACTGTACGGTTTGAGTTTGAAAGCTGAAATTTTGGTATGAACATTTCAGATTTATACCTGTGTGTATTACAGTTTTACCGTTAATATATTTAACACCTTTAGCATTACCATTTAATTTAGCTTTAGTTTTTGGCAATATTTTTTAAGCTGCACTATTTCCGGAAGTAGTTCCAGTTTAAAATCATCACTTAAACGTTAAGTACGTATGAAAACCTAGCCAATCATAATCCTTTTTATGGTGTAAAAAGTGAAACAATATGAATTTTTTCTATTCTGTGTAATTTTTTAGTTTAAAATTTATCTTTCGGCCATCTATAATATTTAACTATACATTCTGTTTACAATGTATGCTACACAAGTCTTATCAAAATGTTACACTATTATTTCGTTGCGATGGAAAAGTTGCAGACTACAGGATATTTGTGTGTATTCTTGTAAACTGAATCGGTTTTCGGTTGTTTTTAGAATGGTTGATGAAGTCTGTATCGCAAACTTGACGGAATTGGGAAAATTACTCGCCGGGGCCTTTGCTCGAACCAAAATCATACGAATATGTGACGAGAGATTTAACCAGTTTCAGTAGGGATATTCCTCATCCGTAATTCATGATGGCACAATAAACTTCGTAGACTCAACTGAAATTGCTAATTAACATTTTAGGAGCGTGTTGCAATAAAAAGTTTTATGCGCATGCGTATGTGCACGTTCTGTTGAAAAACGTTCAGCGGCTGAAAATAAAAACATTATTAAATGAAATTAAAAAAATACTGATATTGTTATTTAATCGTGGTGCATAACTTCCAAAAAGCAAGGCAAATAAAGTTATCATTCTTTCTTGGTTATTTCATGAATCTATCATTACCGAAATATGGTCATGAGGACGCGAAGGAAACATAGGCTTGAAGGATGAATATAGACGTTGAATTTAATTTATACATTTCGTAGGCGGAGTGACCAACTAGATATAGATAATACACAATCGCCAGCATGTGAGAGGCACCGCAAAAGCGCACCAAACAGTCATAAAAATTGTACGCATAGTAGCAAAATATACGCACACATTTATGCAAAGTGAAATCTTTCAATGGTTAGCACCCCCTCCATCCATACCTTCTATCTCCTCCTTAACTCATCTAAAAGCTGCCTCTCCTTACCCACCATTTCCAGCACTTCGTCATTCCTCTTCCTTTCCGTCCACTTCATCTTCTCCATTCTTCGCCATTCTATGCCTCCACTCTTCTCTCGTCCTCCTTTTGTAAGTGTCCACGTTTCCGAGCCAGAAACCATACAAACTACGTCTTCCCTGAAAACATGGAATAAGTACTATACTGTAATAGCAAAACTTACCGGCGTTGAAGTCATCGTCAACGCTTGGGTGCTGCTGGATGCCATGCATCACGTAGACTGTTGGTGAAGTGAGCATTGCGGACAAGAGGTTGTTGAGCAGAGGGGGCAAAGTGGGTGGAGTATATGTAAATCTCGAAGATGCCGCTGGGGCTTAGTGTGGGTGGGGGAAGTTGAGGTGGACGTAATAGGAGAAGGGACCCGTCAGACCTCACTCCGCTTATGATCATCGCACCACCCTTGGAGGAACGGTCTGGGGGGGGGGGGGGGGCGGGTGCTTCACAAGGGGCTGAGGTGGGGGATGCTAGAGCGTGGCTTTGTGCACCCGCGCCGCTTTCGTCTGCTGTCAGAGGAGGGGGAGGGAGCACTCTCGCTCGCCCAGCACGGCTGCCTCCATTCCTCTGGAGTTTAGACTGACCCGTTCCATCCTAAGATTTGTGAGATGATGGCGTTTTGGCCATGATAACTTAATAATAGAAACACATATTCGTCTCAACCCCTGACAAATCTATATTGTGATATATACTAAGTATTAAGAGTTACGTAGGACAGGTTATAAAGGATGTAGAAGAGAAGAAATACGTCGCTATGAGAAGATTGGCGGATATGAGAGAGAAATGGAGAGCTGCGTCAAGGAATTCTTAGGATTGTTGAGTGGTGATCTACATCTACATAGTACCCTGCGAGCTACCTCTAGGTATTTAGCAGGTAGTGATCAGTCACCAGTATGCAGCATGCAATGATGATGATGATTATATTGGATGTTTGGTCAAACGAAAAAGCGACTTATCAACGAAGAAATATTCGTCTCAACCCCTTACCAACATATATTGTAATATACACTAAGTGTAATGAGTTGCGTAGGGCAGGTTATGAAGGATGTAAAAGAGAAGAAATACGTCGCTATGGAAAGACTTGCGGATAGGAGGAGGAATGGAGAGCTTCGTCAAACCAATGTTATCATTGTTGACCAATGATGATGATGATGATACTATTGGATGTTTGGTCAAACGAAAAAGCGACTTATCAACTAAGACAGCGTGTATTTTTAACTAAAAGTTTTACTAAATTTATTTCTAAATACTTAATTAATTATTCAAAAACAGCCGATACGGCCTTTAGTTTGAATGTAAAACTTACAATCTGAAGCTTAAACAAATATAAACTACTAAAAACTATTAAAAGGATAAAACAGACAAAGATTAAGGAGAAGATGGCTTTTCGAAGTTGCCTATTGAATGATCTGAAGGGGATTGAGAGATCTAGGGAAGGGTCAGCAGATGAAATGGTGTTGAAAAAGGTAGGAAATCTGTAAAAAGTCGGGGAGAGAAAAGACGTAAAGTAGGTAGAGTTCATAATTAGGTACCATTAACTTTCGAATTTTTACGTTTCAATATTATAATAGCTACTACTATAGTTGACTTCTTGTAAATAAAATTTTTTGAACGTTTCTCAGTTAGGTATCTTAAGTATAATTGTGCGAAAAATCCACAGAGAAAAAAATCATTCGCCTTGACCGGGATCCCCGGTCAATTCGCCTTGACCGGGATCCCCGGTCAATTCGGATGATTTTTCGCACAATTTGTGCGTTGCGGGTGACTCCGTAAAGTTATCACCGTGGCTAATCCCGGTATGTTTAAAACCTTGCAATTGGTTCATATAAAAAACTCTATAAGTGGTACTTTTTCACCATTATTTAACAAGTCCTTTGGAATTATAAATCATATACTGTGGTAAGAAAAATTATTTGTTTCTTTTATTTTTATGTGTGCGTTTTTTTGTTTTTAACTATTAATGTTATATGTCTATTTTTTAAACATTAATTTCACCATCCTGTTCTGTTTCCCTGGTATAAATGATCCAGAAAGGCAATAGAGTCTGAGAGAATAGGGGGGCGATAGTAGGACTACGGTGTACAGGAACCTCCGTCACACTGAATCCTCAGCCAACCTCCTCACCCACCCAGCCACAATCCCCTTGAGTCGCTCGCTATTGCTTCCTTAGAAGAGACCGCCAAAAAAATTGTTAGAGGGCTGAAAAAATGTTTGTCGGCGCTGAGGATACCCCGGCTGCAGGATGGGGAATTGGCGGCGGGTTAAACTTCGGTGGTTTTATGTTCCCAACTCGCTGGGGGTGGAGGCAGCCATTTCTTTCAAAGCCTTCAAAGACCCGAGCCATGCTACAGCGGCTTGCGGTGGCCTCTGCAACCCATTCCCTCGGCATTCTGCGGGACTGGTCCCCACCAAGTGGCCTTTCCGCTCATTAGTGACTTGTCCTTTTCGCGTTTTTTACCCCAAACCAGCTCCCAACTGGAGATTAGCTGGAAAGGCTGGAGAGGGGAGGGACGTGGCAGGCAGACCGCGTGGTAGATGACGCTCCTCCGACTCCGGAGATTGCGAAATCGTTCGAGGCGTCGGGTACGGGGAGGGAGTGTTTTCGGAGCCACGTGCGTTCGCCCCGACGACTCTGCTGCAACCTGCTGAGATAAAGACACCAGAGTCGGTAAAAATTCGAAAATAATTGTCCCGTGGGGAAGGAGTGTTGTTTTTTCTCAGCAAGCTCAGCGACCGGGAATGATTTAGGGTTGGTAAGGGAATGGGGAAGCTTTCTCAGCGTTCATATGGGCGTCGTTGTGATACTTCATCTCCACGTGGTTGCAGAACTGCTTACTTTAACTCGTTAATGGAATAATTAATATTCTCACACCAAAATATGGCGGGTTTTCTTTAAAACTAAGGTATCTGCTCGCAACAGTCAAAATACGGGGTGTTACAGGAGGAATCGGCAATATGTCAGTAGGGGAGACGATTATAAGCATTTTTTTCTATTTAAAAATGGAGTCTAAACTCCTTGCCATGGAGGTTGTAAATATCTGGAGGCACTGTTTCCGAGTTTTTAGCGTGGTCAAAGCTCCGCCATCTTGGTTTGACAATATTTGGACTTAGCCTCGGACTTATATTTTGAGGTGACTAAGTTTTGTTCTGAAAATGCGCTACACCAAGCGAAAAATGCTACTATGATCATTAGTATTTCGCCGGTGATTGTCAACAGTTTTTTTCCCATCATTCGCGATACTTCTATTAATGTATAAACTCTGTGTCTGTTAGCCGCTTTATTGGTGGGGATATCGTTGAATATATATTTTTGTACTGTAATTTTTAGATTTCCGTTGGCTATAATAAGATGAAAAACAAGTATAAGTGCAGGTAAATGACTAGTTTACTCTCGTAAAATTTTATTTTCAGCTGAACCTGGTTGTAGAACGTAGCCGTGGTGATTGATAATAATTTTTAATAATTAATAATTTGCCCTGGGAAAAGATATTTGAGTCATAACTTCACGAAGCCTACCAATGAAGTAAGAAAAAAAGGTTTACACTGTACCTGCCATGGTTTATTCTAATGTATTAACGAATAAAGGCCAAAAATATCACCAAATAGTAAGCTGTGAGCCTTATGGGATTGTCAATAATTTGTTCAAAGTGGGCGTGGCTTTTCTAACCCAAGCATCCCCAATCCGGCCACACTTCGCTCCACGCTCGAAACCAGAGGTGCTCCCTCACGATATTTACAACCTCCCAGTTAGTTACTGAGCTATGACAACGAAAATATTTTTTGATACACTTTGCAGCTACTATGAAAAAGCTTTTTCTTGATATTTATTTTATTTTTTTAAAGTTTTTAATTTTTATTTCAAACCACCGAATACAGCTAACATTGGCCATTTATACCGGGGTATTCAACAAATTTAACAAGTAAACGTACACGAACAACCATGCTCTGGATTGGGGAAACCTACCCAGGCAGGACTCGAACCCGCGACCTCTTGTTTGGCAGGCGGGGACGTTACCCCGCCGCCACCGAGGCCAGCGTTCAGCCTTCATATCCAGCATATCCATCCTTTTCGAAATTTTATTCAATGTTCTGTACTTTTAAGGAAACTAAACAATTAGGGTTGAAAGAAAACAAATGCCCCAAGGTCGTACTCTTTGCTGGGTAAAAAAGTGTGGGGGGGTGTGTGGGAAGTTAGAAGCAGGACAGTGGGGTGACACAAAAATTTAGCTGAAACACAATGAAAACAAACTATCGCGCAAGCTCACTCAATCACCTAGCAGATTTTCTCTAAGGAACAAAATACCACGTAGTCTCAATCACACACACATACTCATTTTTACGAAGCTTCCGCTTACGCCAGTGACCCACTAACACCAAAGAAATAGACAAAAAATATAAAAATAGGATATTCACGCTCACACTCACATCGCGGAGTTAGGGTTGGACGAAAATGTGCAATAAAAACTGTCTGAAACAATCGTTGAGTTAAATTAAACTAGAGCTTTGAGCGAGTACCAACAATAAGATTTAGCAACCTTCCCCATTTTGAGATTTTCGTTTCCATGGCAACTGCAAAGTGCCTCCAAACAATTGTTTGCGTTGCCATGGAGTTGTGACCCCATGTTTCTCCTCTTAAGACCTAATAGTTTATTTTTTATCCAAGCTTTCAACATTAATAATTTTTGTTCTATTCATTAATAAAATATTATACGTGTGCACATATATTTAAGAAATAGGGTGGTTTCTTATTATTTTTTTATTGCCTAAATCGAAAGATTATTACTCCTGGAGTACGTATTTCACGATTTTAGAATTTTAATTGACGATATCTATTTTTCGCGATTAAATGAAAAGTGAAAATTTTCAAGCGCGCGAAAACGCTACGGCTGAGTGTGAATGCTGGGAAAACGCCGTGTGACGTCATTCTGGTTCCCGCTGTCGGCGTGTGAGGTGACCTTGGGGCGAGGCTTTGAGCGCTGATACGACGCAGGCTGCTAGCAGGTAGCTGAGTATCCTGCTAGCTGGTAGCGATTGGCTTAAATAAGGATTATTAATACCTTATCAAACGAAGAAAACTTTCCGACCTTAGCCAGTTTTAATAGGCGATTATTAAGACATGTTTCCTTGAACTCTGTGCCTCATGCATGCATTGGTAGCCTCAGACGATGTATAACTCGTATAGAAACTAGGTCCCTGTGACATCACGTGGAGTGGCATCTCATGGGCGCCAATCTGGCCATTATCAAATGATGCACAAAGTTTAAGAAAAGACTTAGCTGAAACAGCTAAGTCTTTACTTAAACTTTGTGCATCACGAAGGAGTTTCACCATGTTACGCCAACCACTATCGCAATTATCAAATGAGGTTAAAATTGACCATTAAAATTCGTCTTAACTAGGATTTCTAGGGCCAAATAATTTGTATATTATGAATACACTAATGGTGAGTAACGAATCGCAATCAATGCCTTTCGTTTTCTTTGATGAAGGAAACTACCCCATTAAAATGCTGCGCCCCATCAATTAAGGAAACCAACTCAGGCAAGAGTAAATAATAATTTTTATTAATATATGGAAGGACTAGCCCTTTCGCGTATGCTTAAAATGACAAACCGAGCAAAACTGCCATCTTTACCTCGCGAGGAGCATATCCGCCAAGCGGCGAGTCGACCTCACATAAATTATCGCTTAGTATGAGTGATGGAGGTTCTGAAATGCTGACGACTCCTTATTTATAGAATCATGCCGCGGGAATACTTCATGGACTCGTTCTTGTTGAAAAAGAATTCTCTAAAAACAAGATGACATTAGTGGGAACCGCGGAATTATATATTTTTTGCACAGATTTCGTACTTACTTCCCCTAAAAAATTCCAGTATTTTTCTCATTTAACGAGTTGCAGCTTCCAGAAAAAAAGTTTGTTTTATGTTACGAGCCCCCGGCGTGATAGCCTTGAGGGGGATTGCCCCATTCTACCAACAACCTCCGGCGCCATTTTTCTTCACTTATATACGCCCAACCGCGTCTCCGCTAGCACAACAGACCCGCTCTCTGTCGGCAAGCTCAAGGAGCACTCCCAATACCGCGGGCTTCCCTAATGCCCTTTTGCCGTAGCGCGGTGGAAACTCATAGGGAGAAAGGATGCAGCAAGATTAATTGCCGTACAGGAAATTTCTTCTTTTTTTCCCTCCTCTCGCTCCTTTCCCCCCAGTGATGTGGCGTGTGTATATTTTTTGTTTGTGTTTGCCTCTTCCTCATCACTCTCGTTTTTACTTTATCCTTCTTCCGCTGCTGATGTTCCATTTCTCGGGAAATCTCCTCGTTCGTCACGTATGTCCAGATACCTTTTCGTTACGGTCTTCCGCTATGCTGACATCGGAGCCGTCTTCAGGACCAACCACCGCGGGATAACCTCGGGCCGATTTTCATAAACCGACCGACTCTAGCCTACACTAGGGAGAATAAAAGGGAAGGGTAGTTAAGATAGATAGATAGAAAATATTCATTGTTCAGGAAAAAATCCATAAGAACAAATAGTACAGTAGTAGTACAATATAGTGCAGCCTGCAGGCACATTAATTACAAAATAGATTATTACAATAGATAATAATGGAAAACTTCAAAATTTTGAAATTTCTATGCATAATGTTTTTCCATTTCATAATATAATTAAACATGGCAAATGCATGAAACCTAAGTAAAACACGGCTAATGGAGCTATGCACCAATTCGGATTTGTTACAAACACACACAAAACTCTTGTATTCTTAACTTCAACAAATAAAATAAGTTAACGTAGTGGAGTGGGTGGAAAAGTCATCAACTAAATTCCTTCGATCATCTAGCCATCCTTTTTTTGCGAAATGGTTGACTTTATTGTGAAATCGTGATGATTTTGTTTACGTGCTTCGAAATTTCCTGGAAATGATGTTCTTCAACTGCTTGTAAAAATGGTTTGTTGGAAGATGTTATGACGTCACTGGCATGTTCAAGTTTAATCTTAGAGATCCGATTAAACGTACATCTACCAGAACATGAATTACATATAAAATGATACACATACGCGCGGATAAGGTTCCATTGACGTTAATGGATGCTGACATATGAGTGCGGACCGTCCGCACGCGGATAATCCATCCGCGTGGCCTCTCCGCCCAATGGATTATCCGCGCCACGGAGACAGCAGTTAGTGCTTAGGTACACATGAACGCGGAGGGCTGATGCGAATCAAGCAGATTTATCAACAGAATTAGAGCGAGCTTGGAGATAACAGTGCGAGTGCGTCTTTTCGCCATGGATAGCGAAATTGACGGAGAATCGGGACACCAAGGTGGGTCCTCTGAGGATTACAACGCACCGGGGCCGAGAACCAAATCAGAGACTTGTACGCCCGCGATCCCGGGGAGGGGTTTGGATGGGAAGGAACAAGGAAAGCGGTGCCGCCGCCGCGATCGGAGCCCGTCGACGCCTCTGGGATAGGGATAGGGTTGGAAGAGAGGGACGGGGTAAACACCTCACCGCTATTGAAGCGATGAGGGCCCACAAAATAGCAAAACTTTGCATCAGTATTTAATATGCCAACGATTTTGGTGGATTTTCCTAAAAAAAAGAAAAAACCCATCAATCAAATCGTTGGATAGTGAATTGACAATGAGAAATTGATTTTAAAAACTATATTCATTAACGCGTAGTTCAGTAAATATGTTCACTAAAGCGGATTTTAATGTTCTTCGTGCCATAATAGGGTGCACCCCAAACCTCCTATGACGGGCACTTTCCTTCCGATTTTTCTAACTTATAATACAGCAATTGCTTGAATTGCACTTGGCAGTATGATGTTCTTCTAACTTGGCAAGCTACACACAGCTGACATGTCCGTGCGGTGTGCATGTGGCGGTCCTCTTTAATGCTGCATGTTGGTGATTGGTCACCCCCTGCCAAACACCATAGAGGTGTCTCGCAGGGTATTATGTAGATGTAGACATTATGCCGGACGCAGACGGTTTTCGTCCGCGCCTATGTGAACAGCGGCGACCGCTCCCCGCGCCCCGCTCGCGTATCGCGGAACTCATGTGAAACGTGCCTTCTACTGCATCAGAAAAGGGGTGATAAACTGAACTGGGCAGACGATCCGGCTGGTGCGAGGCGCAACGGGGACTTCCTCCGGAAGACTTCATACCAGGGAGCCGATTCCAGCTGAGACAACCTTCCATTTTCTCCTCTCACCTCCCCTTCGCTAGACCCCCTTCGTTTGTTTTCCTGGATAAACGGATCTGCGCCGTGATCCTGACGCCTTTCAGTCGCCCGACTGACCGTGCGGGGGCGCCTTCACTGCCATTATGAGGAACCCCTGCCACTATTTTTTTTCCTATTCTTTTCTACCCATCAGCTCCACTTCGAATAATCGATTCTCCCACATCAGCCTTTATACTCTTCTCTCCCTTAGTCGCTCTCAATTTTTCTCACCAGTCATCCCCTGCTCTCTCACGCGTAAGTCTTTTTAAGCTTTGCGGCTAGACCAATTCGTCTTCTCCCCCCTTCACAAGGCCCCATCTCTCTCGTCCTCTCAATGAGTCTGGCTGCTCAAAAACTCTTTCCAGCCTCGTGTACGCGGTGCTCTGGGAAATAATTACAAAGAACCAGGCACTACCTGGGTATTGGATAAAGAGAGCTAATATTGACTGTATTTGGTACGTAATTATCACTAATAGCCAGAATATTACGCTATTGCTTGAGAAAATACTGGAATAAAGTATCTGGATTAAAAAAAGGATAATATTGACATTTTATATTTCGGCCCAAGCCGATTTTTGTTAGGGTTAAATGATAACAGAGGCTCTTTTATTTGGCCGTTAATCGTCTTCATGTGATATTGTATTTCTTTTTTAAGAATTGTGTTTCTTAAAAGGCATCGACCCCTCTGAAAATCTAATAGTAAACAGTCTGCATTAATTTGTCTCCTACGCTACGTTTAAAGCGCTTGTTTTAGTTCATGTTGAGTGCAAATAACAGCCATAAAAATTTTTTATAACGTTAAGAACAATCCGATTTTTCAGGCGGTGATATGTTTCATTCTTTGTACAAATTCTGCGAATGAATCATCGAATTTTATAATTTTAACTTTATATAACTGGAGAAGGATGAAGGAATGCACAATTGAAGGCATGCACTTAAACTCTTCTACATCTACATAATACCCTGCGAGCCACCTCTAGGGTGTTTGGTAGGGGGTGGCCAATCACCAACATGCAGCATGTAAGAGGACTGCCACATGCATATGTATGCATGCTCTGATATGGAGAAAGTGAATGAAAAAAACTACTGAAGTCCCAACATACCAATCAACTTTCAGGTGGAGTCACTTTGTGATAACTTGCTATTTCCATGCAAAAATACATTGGTTATCATTTAAATCGTATAAAAGCATGCTAGTGCTCATAATCTTCATCGGCAACACAATTGAATTCATGCTTTTTGCTATGCTCTTGTTCAGTTTAGGCGGGCATGTTCTCTTTATGAAATGTTAATTTTTGCTTAATGAAACAAATATGCACTTTTTTGTTTTAGATGATATGCAGCTAAGTTTTTATTGAAAACACGTATAAATAATTAAAAAAATACTTAAGTAAACTGTATTTTTTGTTAAATCAACAACTTACAGTGGAATCATATCCATGTATCGTAATCCCTCAACTTCTCTACTAGGTAGTCACTTTCGAAACCTATGCTCATGTTTTTGCTCTCACTTTAGGTGAACATAGTATTTCTAAGGTGTGTGTAAGGTCTAATTTAAATCTAAACTTCTCGTGCTTGAACAAATTGTTACTTTTACGTCACTTCTTTTCACTTTTAACTCCTCAAACATCGTGGAATTTTGTCTCGGATTACCTATCTCTACGATACTTCCTTACCTACCTTGATAGAAATCCTTTCACCTCAAGGCTTCTTCCTTTGAGTGAGCGCTGTGCCCTCACTTTTTTCTACCTCGCCCTCTCCGCTTCCTCCGCGTAGAACGAGCATTGAAGGGCACTTCACACGGTCCGATCGTCGTCTCTCCACGGTCATTTCAGACGCTGGCGGGGGATTTTGAGAAAGAGTATAAAAAACAGCGTAAAAGGTTCTTATGTCAACAAATCCCTGTCGATTCCATTCCCTTGAGGAGCCGACGATCGAGTGTTGGACAGCTTGGCGGGCGCTCGAAAGCGAGACGAAGCCGTTTTTCTGGAGGAAATTCTCGGCCTCGGAGTGGAGTCGACGCGTCGGTGGTGGTTTAAAATATTCGATTTTTATCACGCCTGTCCAAACCAGTGGCGTAGCCAGAGGGGGGAGGTCCGGGGGGGTCCGCCCCCCCTCCGCAATTTAAAAACACAACCATTTTCCTTCACAAAAGAAAAAGAAATATTGAAAAATCATTAATTTACAAAATATTTCTTTAACGAATGAAGTTAAATGGATTATGAAAAGTGTTAAAATTATTTTAAAACCCATTTATAAGTACCCTGTTTTTAAAAAATTTTCCCCCCTGGTTTTGGAATCCTGACGAAATTCCTGGCTACGCTACTGGTCCAAACCGTTCACTGCGAGAAGTATGCTATAAATGTAGCCCGTGCTCGTCAGAATTTCATCCCGAATATTGGATTGAATATGTATAGATAATCCTGGACCTAGCTAAATTTGTGTAAAATACAATCTCAAAAGTTCGTTTTCGTGGATATTCACAAAATTTTGGCCTACATGAAACCGTTCCTAATTGATTAGATGGCTGTGGTAGACAGTGGTTTTAAATAAGTACCTTACTGTGCTGCATTAGGCCTACTTAAGTCCTTAGCTCTTCGGCTTTTTATCCGTGTCGTTTCAAATTTAGTGCTTTAAACTCTGAAGCGACGATGTTGCGGTGAAGCACCGATATTTATACAGTTGTTACGTTAATTTAAGTGCCATCGATTACTAACTTTTATCGATAAACTGGGACCTAAATAAGTATTTTATACTCTTCATTTCATGACTATTTGAAGAACATAAAATCTTACACTTGTTTCTTATAATATATACGCTTCATTTTCTTACCTTGTTACCTCCTGCATCCAGTATTAATGTGTAGTATGAGCGTGACAGATGTATGCTGTATGAGATGATGTATGTAGTATAGATGCATCTAGATGTATGTAGTAGTATGAGCTTGACGAAAGGGAAAGCGTGACGATGCAACGGATCAGACGTTTTGCAATCCATGTAGGTATTTTATGAATTTCATTTATCTACCTACTGCGCCTAAAGAAGTATTAACTTCAACAAAAACACCCAGCGAACTCGCCTTGGTCCCTGAATCGCGGTGGGAGTGTCTGCCCATTGACCTATCATCGCACGTCATCGGTGACTGTCGGCGTCGCGGCCAGCGTCCGTCACGCGTCCGGCAGTGAGATCAGCCGTGAAGTGATTCCCTGCTGTGGAGCAGTGTGGATGGTGGAAGTGGGCAGGCATGACCGGTGCCTTCCGCCCTTTTATCTCGTCCTGGACGCCGGACCTGCGCTTCGATGGGTTTAAAGGGCTTGGAAGTGCTCTTTGGCCGAAGAGAAGTCTAACTATGCTCTCAGCAGATAATTTTTCTACGTTCTCGCGTTGCATAATACCTGCTAGTCCCTCATATTTATGATCATAACCGGTCAGCAGTGTTTAGATTGAAATTGAGTGGGTTGGAAGCCAAGATTTTTTTCTCAACAGAGTTAGGTAAAGTTAATTGCTAGAATAAGTACGCAAAAACGTGGTTGCCAAGGGAAATGAATGAGTCTCTGTTCTGTGCTGACATCGAGTGGAAAATCAAATGCACAACTAATTATGTAATTGATCTCGTTTGTTTTTTACACCTAATTTCTGTGCTTAACTCTGTAAAGAAAATAGAAATTACTTGTACCCCTTGGCTTCCAACTCACTCAATTGTATTGTTGTATCCCAATTCTATGCCCAAACTTTTTTTGCCTTAGAGGCTGGCGACAGTATGATGTAGTGCTCCGGGTTATAATCTATACTGTTGGTTTGCGATGGATGGAGTAAAGATCACAGGGACCAAACACAGCCTCTCAAGCGGCAGGCCGTGAAAATCACTCACTTCCACAAAAGTACACACAAAGAGACAAAGGCTAAAAATGCCAGGAGAATGAGCTCAAGAAGAGGGAGTCAAGATGTGATATCTTTACATCTACACAAGGTCGAAGTAAAAATGAGGGGATCAGGTTGGTGTGGTGGCTAGAGTGTTGGCTTCCCACCCGGCGGTCTCGGGTTCAAATCCCGGCAGTGGCAGAGAATTTGCAGAGACTGCCCGATCCCTGCTTGAATGTTGGGTGGAGGACATTTCATGCGCTACACCCCGTCTGTCGGATGGGACTTTAATCCGTAGTCCCCTTGGCGCCTTTCGTTAAGAGTAGGCTAATGCCGACGCCGGGTTTCTCTCCACCCTTCCCTACCTACCCTCCCCTAATGTCGCAAATGACCTCAGCTGTCGGTCGCCTCCTCCAAATACCATACCATACCTACCAGTAAAACGGACAACTGCAATACGTTACGGCCTTTGAAGCACTCTATTATATGTACAATTTCTATTCAAGGCCGTAGGCCGTAGAGCTCAAATCCTTATATTAATTAATAATATTGTATTATCGTTCATTGCTTCAACCCGAAGGCTGGTTTGGATGGGTAAGGGTAGTGATCACCGCTTAAACAAGGTAGGAGGAATGTGCATGAAATTCACTCAGAGCAATGGTAAGCCAAGTGAATGTAGATTACACTAAGAAAATTAATTCATTTTCACCAGATCTTTAACCGGACAACTTAAAAAAATTAAAAATCAATAGGATTCTCTCTCGCTCGAACTCTAGTTGACTAAAGAATTTTCTTTGTATATGACAATGAATGACATTGTAATTTTAACTGTGTTCGGGAATTTAAAAACAAACATAATCCATATGTTTTACTAACCTCACATCTCAGCACTTATTAATGCTTTAAACTTTAATTAAATATTTGAAGTGAGTGAGAGAAGGTTTACGCACAAAATGTATGAAATAATTTAAATTATTCGACTTCCAAAGAATTTTTTTTCAATAATTTTTAAAACGAATAACTCCTGAGAAGAGTAAAAATTACTTTTTTAAGTTTGAAATAGAACAATGTATACTACAGTCATTAAAAAACTGGTCTTGTTTTAGCATAAAAGGGTACCTTTACTTTTTTAAACGGTAAAATGGTACAATAGATACCGCGTCTCGTTTTAGAGTAAAGGATAACTTATTTTCCGACTTCTTCGGCATTTACTCCCCGTAAATGTATCCAGTAGCATAAAAGCAAACGTGGCTATGATATACATTCACCATTTTAGGAACGTTTAGCGTTAAGCTTCTATTGTGCTATAACATCCATATCGATAGAAAGGGTTCAGACTGGGTAAAAATCTTAAAACGGCAAAATATGAGCATGTGACCTAGTGTTGATTTCTATGTGGACGTTTGAAAAATACAGAGAAAAGTGAGTATATTACATTCTTTTCTCTTTTATTCCGACCCTAGCGGTAACTTTCAAAAATAACATTCCTATTCTAGGCAATAACGGCTGTCATAAACGGCTGACACGATCGAAGGAAAGAGAGAATTAAGGATTCTTCAAGTGTTACTAGCTTGGAACGGAATAATGAATATATAGCACACCTTTTACATATCATTGAAATATTGAAGCAGAGTAGGCCGGGGGAATAACATTAAAGAGAGTTATATCTTCACAATACTTTCAGATTTTAATGTGACAAATAAAATGATGAAGAGTAATTCCTTCGCAATACTTTCCCTTCTGTGCACGAAATACTTCAACCGCTTACCTTAAACAAGAGAAGGCAAGTTTCGTACTATGGCATTTCGCAGCGCCCTTCTAAGATAAAATTACTTATTTTTAATGGGACAAATAAAATTAAAGAGAGTTATTCCTTCACTATACTTTCCCTTCTGTGCATGAAATACTTCAACCGCTTACATTAAACAGGAGAAGGCAAGTTTCGTACTATGGCATTTCACATCGCCCTCCTAAGATAAAATTACAGATTTTAATGTGACACATGTTTTTTTCTAGTCCCTTCTCACGAGGGACTAAGAGGTTCCGCTCAAAACTGGGTCCCGACCTGCCTGAGGCTCAGCTCATTTCGTATTCATCGTTCTAAATCTCGCCTAAACCGCTTTTCTTTGTCACACTCTGGGTGACGAGTCTATTTTCTATTTTAAAGAGTGTCGACGAAGAATATGAGCGGCAGCCACTTGTGCTAGAGCATTGTATTCATGTCGTCGCAGTTTTTATGGGACCCTCCGGGAAAAATATTCACCCCTTGCCCTATATTTTATTCAAGTACCGCTTTGACCCTTTCGGTCTCCTGAAATATCTCTTCTAAACCAGTACCACTCTATACAACCTCTAGAGCTTACCACTATATTCACGAGTAAACACCCCATTGTATAATAGAGGTTGGAGTTTCAGTTCATTTTGAGGATTCGATTCGCGTGATTTGATTCATGGCGCTGATTCGATTCTTCAAATCGTTCATAATGTATGAAATCATAGAATGTTAGTTGAAAACTCTTTGGGCTATGTCGCTTCGTCAATTTTCGGGTGACATTTAAACTCATTCAACCTGAATGATATTTTCTATTTGTTTATGCAATTTTACGTTCAATTCCTAATAAATTAGGGTGAGTTATTTCCATAGTAATGTCCATTTTATTTATTGTAACTTTATACCAAAGTAAATTCAGAGGACTACTATTTTACCCAATTAATCAAATATTAAATTGATTAATAGTAAGTACCGTAGTACCATTAACATGAATCGGTGCTCGACCAGTAGAAGATCCTTATATTCTTACAGGTCAAGTATTAACAGAAGTCTATTTTTCTTTTTACATCTTACACCCCAACATTTCCCGACCTGTACTGGTCGTTTTTTCAAGGGAACGAAGCAAATAAATCGTAGAAATTCACGAATCCTTGATTTGATTCTTTGGATTGACTTCAACGCACTCTGAGAGCAGCAGTACGACGTATATACGAAGGAGTTAACACTTCAGCCAACAGTGGTGCTGTTTTTTTTTTTGACGCGAAGTTTGAATATCATTGCAGCAATTAGATTACAATCGTAAGGCTAAACAGATTCATGAATAAATCACTAGAAAATACTTTTCACTAGAGAACCATAAGAAACTCATTCAGTTCATTCCAACGATTCGTTTAAAATGAACTATTCATTCATGAACGACACAGCTCTTTTGTGTACCCTACCGAGTATGGGTGTATGCAACACGGGAATTTTACAAATGAATGCCTCATCCCACTTTTAAATTGAGTCTAGCGTGCATGTTATTTTGTACGCCATGGAAATATTCCCGTGGGGTTCCCATTAAAACTCATTTTTATTCCCCACGCATGTACAGTTGGAGGCAAGTCAAATAACGTACTAGAGAAGAAACATAAATTTTACGACGTGGACAAGCCATTTTCCCTTTTAATCACAGAGCGGAAATTTAAATAAGGAAAACCTATTATACAGAAAAAAGACATGAAACAGTTATGACAAGAAAAGAAGTTCGCTAGAAATATCGTGGAGTATGATTTGTCACTATTATACCTCGGAAGATATTATTTACATTTCCATATCTATGTAATATAACAGAGGCTAATAAAATAGAAGATTATATTTTGTATAACTACTTTCGCAGTATATTATCCATCATATTTCAGTTTCCGAGACATTCGTCGCTGGATTTATTTCTAGGCCTCCCGCGTCCCTTGATTTCAACAAATTAAATGAACTTTAGATCACGATGAACACTTCACATTTCATGAAAACTTTCACTTCACTCATTGGAAGAGGTATTTTCATAAATTATCACGACTTAGAGATAGGGGGACACAAACATTGTTTATTCATTATTCCGTTATCTGGTGCCGTAATATTGATACGGTGCACCTAAAATTGACTATCCACATTAAAATTTATATAAAACCATTCCAATAACGAGATGAACCAATTTCTTTTTGCTGAATTGAGTTCATTTATTTTTAAATACTTTTAAAACTTGTCAAAGTAGAATATGAGCGTCAAATATTCGTTCATGATAATTGCATTGGTGTAGCACAAACTTAAAAAGGGACACCGCAAATAATATAGACTCCATTTCATCCAAGGGTTCAATCACTTTGTTGGACATTTTAAACGTTCTGTAGCGATTCGTGCCATAAGTTGAGCCATCCTCCATATCAGAGCCAATCAAAGATTTTGACCTCTTTCAGTATCGTCCTCACATAAGGCATGGCGGTTCCGTACTTTCACGAAAGGCTTTATAGTGTCTTACGAGTTGGGAATCGCACCGATTATGAAGTGCTAAAATATGTAATTTTTTATCTGGAGCACAAAAACATCGTTGGAGCTAGACTTGCAATGATACCACTAGACCTAAGCCTTACTCCCGCTTTACTTCACTGACAGGCACGTAGACAAGTGAGTGTAATTATAGTCATATAAATGTTTTTGGTAACATTCCAAACCAAGCGATTGTATTAGGTAGTGATTGATTTCACTCCTTGAATGAATTCTTCGAAAGAAACAACATATGAAGAAAATAAATGTCAGAATAAAAAATCTCGTGGTATCAGTTAACCACCCAATTAATACGAAAATCGCCTTACGTCGAAAGGTGAAAAATGTCAATAGTACCCATTATTTTATTCAGATATTTTATTCACGCATTTCATCGAGCTGCAGTGTAATATTCTGGCACTAATATTGGTGCCTCCAGCACCCCAGCCTCGAAGCTTTTTCCTTGCGGCGACTGCCCGCAAAGTATCCACTATGAAATCGACTATAGCAGCCCTCTGCGGCTCCATCTCACGCCGACAAGCGAGAGCGTTTGGATTGTTCGAGGAAAACACAACTATTCTGTCCTAATTAGGGTAAGGGTTTATCTATAATTGTTTAGCGTTGGCTATTGTACACGTGTGCCTAAAATCTGCTATTATTATCCCTCTCTATACGCCTTACGAGTTATTTTTACAGTATTTTTTCTTGCCTTTTATTAAAATGCCCCACCCTTCTAACTCAGCGATTGAGCTTACCAAACTAAGATTTCAAATATTGACAGGATACTCTCTCCAGGGAAAAGTAAATTTTATTCGAGGATAAATTACCTACGGTCGTATCAGTCGGGCAAATATATTGATCCTTGACTTTTTTGTTGCGTTAGCCGTACAAAAAATTAAGCCGGTAGAAATAATTTGCCCGTGAAATTGGATACGACCATTTTTTTGTTAACTGCCGTCGGAATTTATGGGAGGCGCCAGAATAGACTACCGCACGACAATTCCAGACCGAATTTTCTGAAATTCGACCGGATCTTTCTTCCCATACCTCCGACCCGAAAGTCGGAAAAATATGGGTACGAGTTCCGATAAGAGATTGAACGGGGCCAGTATGCATATGGGCTGAAGGAACGCGGTGGGGTGAGTTGTTTTAACGATCGAATCGGAGGTGGTAGAGCGGGAAAGAACTTACCTTGTGAGAAGTAGGTGGCTGAGATTTAAAAAAATTGGCGTTGCCCTGCTGTTTCGCGAAAAATATATGCATGCACGCAATTGAACGAAGGGATTGACCCTCATCGATAAATAAGTAATTTCAAGGCAAATTTTCTTGGGACCAGTTAAATGTGTTGAGTGAAGATTCAAATCTTTAGATGCAATATTTGAAAGTTTCATTACCTGAAAATATATTTTGATTATGAGATGAAAGTAAATTTTAGTGTAAAATTTTTAAGCTCCACAACTAGCTAGACGTGATAAAAGGTGATTATGACGAGCTTAGGTTTGCCAAATTTGATCACTTTGTTAGGTTTCCGACTTTATTTCGTGGAACCACGATATAAGGAGATAAAATAACGCAATTATCAATACTACAGTCGTTGTCAATGAATATGGAGTGAGAAAAGTGCCAAGTTATTTCCCCGTGTATTCGATATTTTCTTTAAAATGTATTGATTGATTTATTTATAGTTATATTGCTGTCTTTTATAATCAAGGAAATAAATACGAATAATGTATAAATATAGGTAACTAAAATAATGCATTGTATGTACATTTAGGAAAATGACTACCCTGAATCCAAGGGTATAAACTATAGTTTTAATTCTGTTTAAGTATAGTTTTAATTAAAGTACGGTACCATTCATTCATGGGTTACCATTAAGGGTCTTAAGATTGTACGACCAAATTTTACGATAAAATGGTGGCATTAAATTATTTTATAATTTTACTGTGGATGTGAACTGCGCTAGGTATAAAAAATACGAATGAAGTATGAAATAGTCTTCATATATAATACAAATTTTAATAAATAACTCTCGGTTTTCTAGCCGAGTGAGAAAATTTTTGACTGAGGTAGGCTCGGCTAGAAACCAGTGAATTACTTATTAATATAATTCATCGATTAAAAAAAAAATCTTTTAATAAAAATGCTGTCTCCATCGTATTCATTGATAAAAATGTGGATAAGGAGTTCAAAATACTTTTATGCACATGCGTGCTCGGACTTGCTCTCATGTTGAAAGTGGGTGTATGAGCATGATAAGGCTTTGCTAGACGAGGAAAGTGTTAGGATGTTACGGAGGATGGAATTTAGATGTCGAGGCTGGAAGTCTTGTGGTGGTTTGTGGGGTGGGTAGGTTCAAGTTGGGGGGAGAGAAAGAGGGAGCTGGGTCCAATTAAGATCCTGGCGAATCGCGCTACTCGTGGTGAGACAGCAGTGATGTACGGGCTAGTGGGACCCCCGGGGGAACGGGTGGCTGAGCAAGGGAGAAGAGTGGGAATAATGAGGGGTCCAGGAAATGAGGTGTGTCTATAGGCGTATTCCTTGTCCCTATACCGGCGCAAGACTGCTCTCCGGCAGCCGGGCTAGACTCGGGAGTCCCTCTCGAGAATCTGATTACGGGAGCCTTACCGAAGCGTTGGCGCTTTCATCGTTTCATCGTCAAGACCGTGGGAGAGGCATCTAGAGTTGGATGTGCGTGAATAGCCCAGAGGTAGAAATTCTACAGTGGAACACTACTCGAAAGAATACAATTTATACAATCAAATGTGAATTAAAACAGAGGGTCAAACACCGTTAATAGTAGGAAAATATTTTGACTCACCATTTAATAGGATTTAGTGGTTGGCAAACATTTGCTTAATATTCGTTTTTTTCCTGCATGGAAAGTTAATAAACTCCAATTCTTAAGAAAAAGGTATTTTACGGTTCGTAATGTTGGCTACGCACTGGATGTAATTGCAGTACCTAATCATCATTGTCGGGCGTGGTTTAATGAACAGAGAATATCATTTAGATCTCGCACATATTTTAGGCCCATCAAAAGTGGAAATGCACTGTGATACCTGTTTTTAAAGAGATACGGTTTCGTGTACGCATCTTGTGCGCTGCACGACATCTTAGTGAATATGAATGCAGAAGATAATTGAGGGGTTGAGAAGCCAAGGGGTACAAGTGATTTTTTTTCCTCAACAGAGTTAGGTAAAGTTAATGTTTGGAAGAAATACACAAAAAGTTGGTTGCCATGGGATACGAGTTAGTGTCTGTTCTGTGCTGACATCGAGTGGAAAATCAAATGCACTACTAAATATCAAGTTGATCTGGTTTGTTTTCTACACCTGTTTCTATACCTAACTCAGTGTAGAAAAATGAAATCACTTGTACCCCTTGGCTTCTCATCCACTCAATTATAAAAGTCGGGCGTTGAAGTCACTCACTGCGCTGTCGAATAGGGATTAAACCTTTATTTATGAGGAGTTCTGGAAATGATCCAACGGTGTATCTGCCGGTGGATTTCTTAACTCTATGCCAGCGTAAAGATCCTCCTCGGCTTCCCGAGTAGGCTGGCCTCGTCGGCACGCCATTTCCATTACCGGGGCCATGAGATTGTCAGTAGGCCACGCAATCGGAGGGTGGAGGAAAGATGATCACTCAAGCAGTGTGAGTTGTCTGTGTAATCGGTTACATAGCATTGTAAGTGGAGTTCTTCTCGAGAAAGTATTTGAAATAGATTATGTTGGAAAGTATAGAGCGGATATCTTTTCATCAGAAGCTGCCAGTCTGGGTTGGAAGCCGATAAGTTTATTTTTGGGCTACCGTAAAATTTTGAATAGTGTCCGCGACATAGAAAGTCCTATGCTATAATCGCCATTCGGTTGCTTTGTTGTGAGCCCTCACGGGCGAGGGTGTGCTTGTTTAAAACTGTTGTTTTTGGACGCCATTAATCCTATCAATTGAGACAACGTTGTTATCCTTAATATAATCGAAGGAAGAATGACATTTTAAATCTCTCTGTTTTACATCCTATTTCATTTATTTTCCTCTCATGATCACGTCTACATAGTAAGCCGGCAAACGAAGGATATTATTCACGTCGTCTCGGAAAATTTCTTTTTCGAATTTCCTATTAGGCACTTCATTTCTTTCAGTCTGTTTCTTTGTTTGTTCTTACGGATATGTCTAATTTAATGTCCGTTTCCGCAAGCATAACTAATGAGTTCGCCACTACAAGCTATGTATTTTGGTTTCTTTGAATAAAAATAATAAACAGTTAATAATGGACTTTGAAAATGAATATGTCGAATCGGTGTATCATTGCGTAGTGAATTTCAGAAATATTATCATGTATTACAAAAATTTCGCAGCGACTTTGAACTAAAAAGTTCATAAAAATTGTTCTAAATATATAAGTTAGTATGCACGCTATGTAGACAATTCAAATTTATATAAAGCTAGTAGACAATCATGCTTGTTTCTAAAATATATTTTTAGTCTGTAAATTTTCTAACTGCCACAGACGTTGATGTCATGTTCATGAAGCTAACAAGTTTTCACTCAGTGGAGCGTTTGATAAATCTATCGGCTATTACTCAGAAATAAGGTTTGTGAGGTTCCATCATTCCATATTACAATGCATAATGAACATGTCTATGTCGCAACTGCGTTAGGAGTTTAGTTTTACTGTACATTTTTTATCTGTAGAGACAAGCATATTGCTCGTCATCATTTTTTTCGTTATCAAGACTAATATTGGTGGTATTTTGATAAAAAATATGTTTTCAGCATATGTACTCATTTTTGAGTTCAGATTTATATTACAAATCTACCTCATTCTGGGATATATGAGGGAAATAGAAACACGAGAATGTAGTATTTGACCTTTTTACTGTGAATGAAAACCCTGTTTTAGATCAAACTGAAATTTCTTAATGCTAAGGTTTTAGCATTATCGTTTTAATTCAACATAATATAAAGTACCAATCAATATGAATCAATATTCATAGTGATTATTATGCCACCAAAAAAAACTTTATTGTGTTACTTAATTATTTTATGGAGATATTCGTGGAAACAATAGATCTAGATAATTCTCGAAACTTTAAATTCAGGAATTTTACAAGCTTGTTAAAACAAATAATCAACATAGAAAACTACCCGGTGTACGAGAAAATCAAACTAAATTACCTTATTCCGAGGCGAACTCTACGTTCAGCTATCAAAATCAAACTTGGGTTAAACCTTAGAATGAGATACTTCTATGAAGAATGAATTTATTCAGTTTTGTTTGATTCAAGGTGAACTATTTTGAAGTCAAGATCACTATGAAACCCGATAGAAAGATGAAGCAAGAGCAAATTAACCGAAAATTTCGGTGAAGAATTTCCAGGGGAAAAAATTAAATAGTAATTTTTATTTTTAGTCTTAATTTAACCACTCTTTTGCATAAACACGGCTGTTCCCCCAAGCTCTATTGTAACCCGTCGACCACGAACTGGCTCAGTGGGTGGTATGCAGATGTATGTAAATGAGGAAACTTTTGTTTTCAACTTGATTTGGTCACTAAAAAGTGAGGCGCGACTTGCGACATTTCCACGGTGAACTAAGCAGTTAAGGGTAATCACTCAGGTTTTGCAGTCACTCCTAGGTAACTCGTCGTGCAATTATTTTGTTCTGGTGTTGCCTTCATTTCATCCGCGCTTGTAATTATCAGTAAAAGTAAAGATTGTTATCGGTCGAAAATAGGAAATAAGTTGTCTTCATCTACATAATACCCTGCGAGTCACCTCTAGGGCGTTTGGCAGGGGGTGATCAATCACCAGTATGTAGCATGCAATTGGATCTCCACATGCACACTACACGGTCCAAAAAACGTTACGCATTCTAAAAATTATAGTACCACATGCAGTTAGAAATAGTAATTAAATTCAGAAACATGTATTAAGTTTTACATAAGTTAGTAGGCTACACTACAAGTCTCTAATCTATTTGTGAGATCTAACGCTGCCATTATCATCTCATATTGATCGTGGAAAAGATATTCTGAATCTGTCTGTTCTACAGTTTATCGCTCTTATTTATGCGATTTGATCTTCCGCAGTACGTTGGCCTTCATAAGATATGGCTAACTTCGTTAGAAAAGACACAGCTCTTGAAATTATCTAAAAGGTTTAGTCTATTTTTCAATCTAATTTCTGACAGAGATTCCCATTCGAGTTTATTTAAGAGGTCAGTTACACCAACAAGACTATCGTGACGATTTTTACGTAAAGACTTTTCACGTAGTCACATTTCTTTTGGATCCACATATAAAACTTTTGAGTGAATAACTTGGAGACACTAGCAGAGCAGGTTTTCAAAAACTATTTGCAGGTCTCTCCATTTTATAAAAAGCTCTTAGATAAAATTAACTATGGTACTGCATTATGTCAGCGGTTTTGGAATCCCACGAAAGCGATTTTTCACGATAAATACGAATGTAATTTTTTTATTTAGAATTTTAAATATATTTTTATCCCAGGAATTTAATGAAAATATCATGATATAAAATATATTACTTAGCCACTATTATATGAGATTGTAATTCATTAAGACCAGTTGGATGGTTGTCATACCTACCTAATTTTTCCAAAGTTTATTTCCACAATAATCACATAGTGCCTCATGATCACTTGAAAACTACGGTGATATAAAATAAATTACTTAGATACTATTATATGAAATTGAAATTCATCAAGACCAGTTGGATGGTTATCATACCTACCTAATTTTTCCAAAGTTTATTTCCACAGTAATCACATAGTGCCTCATGATCACTTGAAATCTAGCAATAACAATTAATCAACTACTCCATTACCATTCTAGGGTGAAAAGTTTTAGCACATACAGTAGTGCTTCGTTTAAGTTAGTGATCCGCATTTTCCTATGCCTGAGAGTATTTTAAGTTCTAGAGTCTTTTTCTTAAATAAAAATCTGGAATGGAATAGCCAAATATTCCTTGGTACCCGTTTGGCAGATCACAAGCCAATATTTGGGGTTATTTTTCATCTCTCATAAAGTATTAGAACATCAACCATCTCTCATAAAAATTTGAACGTCGACCAGTGGACTCAGGAAAAAATAACATCAGAGGCCCATGGCAAAATTTTTCCCTTCGATATACATTATAGAGACAGCTTCTGCTCTGCATGTGCGATATTGAACGATAGCCCGCGGCTGTTGTCAAATTGCGATGAGGAGCTCGTTTGATCTCTCCTTATCATCGCAAAACCAATTTATGCGGTGAATCGGTGGCTGTCATTTTTTTTTATCATCCTTATTTCGACATCGCAGCGGAAAGTTTGTTGCCCGGTGGCTTACTCGGATAGCTCGCAGCAGTGAAGACATTATTGCGTGAATAATTTTTGGAAACACTTCCCTTAAAGCTCATTCAATTCCTGTTTAAGGATGTGGCCACTTATGAAGACGTTCCATACATCTTTTTCAGTGTGCACGCGATACCTACACGAAATTTGCAGCGAGAGATTTTTCTCCTTCGGGCACTTACATACGACTACTGTGTGAAATGTTTTCTCATAAATCATTTGATGTTGGCTGACACTGCTCTGGTCATGGTTCAATATTTTGGGGATACTTGCTTAATATCAGTTGTAAGTTGAAATTTATGTTTAAGAAGCTATCATTATAGCCATCTAGATTGAGGACGCGAAAATCGTGTGCATATTGAAAGCAGATTTTTTAAGTAGGCAGCAATTTTCGTGTTACATCATTATTTTAACCTCCGCTACCTCAGGTCATCCATTATTTAATGTATTCATATTGTTCCTCATACTGCACAGTCCAGTCATAAGCGGTTATTTTGTTTCCATACTTGGGTCATGGGGAATCACCGAGTAACTGGTGTCAGGTGATTATACATAAATGGAATATTTAATATACATCGTCGTTGTGTCATATTTTAGTGAATGTTCTCACGTAAGGAGGCTCCAAATGAGACAGATATTTCTTCTGGATTGAGAGTTGAGAATAGGCTGCCACAACGAATATTTTATCGGCTACAATCTCTCATATTTATTTAAAATTAAGTGCATTTATTGATTTAGATGCGCTAATTTTTTCACGGGTAAGTTCGCGATTTCGCGATGCAAATAAAATAATTTTAGCTTATTGTAATAAAAATATGTGCCACTATGGACGACAGCAATCAATATTACAAAGCAAATTTAGAGTACAAAGAATTTGGATAACTCAATCTTCATAATTATGAATGTTTACTATTTCCTGAGGTGCCATTTTCATGTGTAAGAATTAAATTCATTAATACATTTCCTCACTCTGGAGTGTACAACGATGGTGGTCGCCTTGTTAAAATCCCGTATTAGAACAGAAATATAAAAAAAGAGCATGGTAAAGTGTTAATAATGTTGCACCATTCAAAAGAAAAGATGTTTTTCTTCTTAAAGATACCATGTGTAACGTTTCGAAGCTTTCCACGTGAACGGCGCTGAAAAATAAATAAATTTCTATGAGAATAAAATCCTCCTGGACCGGGAATCGAACCATGGACGTTTGCACTGATCACCTAGTATCATAAGCCTCGGTACAATTGCCATGGGAAATCAGCAACCTGGATAGTTTAGTGGTCTGCGCTGTGGCCTGGAATGCCTAAGGTCCGTGGTTCGTTTTATTTATTAGCCTTCATCACCCCGAAAATAGCTCATTTTTAGGCCTTTAACATCGGGAAAATAACGTGTAGCTAGTTCATACACTTCATTGCCCCCCTTACGTGCTACTAGCAGCGGCTATCACACACAACCATGCCCTGTGTAGGGAAAACCTACCAGGGCGGGACTCGAACTCGCGACCTTCGGTTTGGTAGGCGAAGACTTTACCCTGCCGCCACGAGGCCGGCAACGCGATAAACTTCAAGAAAACGAGCGTGGTATCTCACAGCAGGGGTCTCCAAAATACGGCTCGCGGGCCGGACCCAGCCCGCGGAGGGCTTTCATCCGGCCCGCGCACTCGTTTCAAGTAGTTGCGATTCTCGCTCGTTTAACTCTGTGAGACGCCGCTAGGAACATTGCAGCGCTGTATTGCACGTCAAAGTCGCCTTCAACTGTTCGTAAATAAGAAATACGACACCGGATACTTCAGTAGACGTTGCTTTCGAATACTTCAGTCATCGGCAAATTTGCTATCCGGCCCGCGGGGCGATTCGGAACTTGGATTGTGGCCCTCGTGGCCTAGTAAATTGGACTCTGTCTTAGAGTGCATAGTTTATTAATGTGCTTTAATAACGGTATGCGTGGTATCGGGCTATTTTTGCAATATTCGGAAGATTAGATATATTTTCTTAATAATGAGACCAATGTAAAATATGTAAATGCACAGTTTGGACAAACACAGAGAAGACCAAACCGAGGCATAGGAAGACAGACGCCAGAAGGAAGAAGACAAGCCCGAAGGCGTCCGACTTGATGGAGGAAAAGCTTTTGTTCTTCCTCTGCGCGGAGGGAGGTGGTTGAACGAGAAAGGAGACTGGCTATTAAGCCACGGACTCCTCGCTCAATACCACTCCCACACCCCGAAATCTTCTGTCTCCATTCCAAGGTGGGACGGAAAAAAAGAACTCGCCCACCCCACATAGAAAAGTGTCTCGTGGATGAAGGTGGGCGGGCAAGACGCCTTCGGTGGTGGCCTTTCGTCCCATTGTTTGCGCACCACCCCACTCACCCTTGATGGCCAAACTTGTGGCTTGGCCACTCTCCGCGGGGTGGTTTGGGCTTTCGCTAGCTCTTGTGTCCCGGCTGGACAATGGAGGACCGGCCGCAAAAGTTTGGGTGAAGGAGTTATTGTTTTTCCACCGCCCAAAGTGGAGGAAGAGGAGGAGGGATGGTGTTGGTCGAAATCTTAAAGGTTTTGGAAGGGGTTGGAGTGGTCGCTTCTTCGGAGAGAGGAAGTGGTGGACAGGAGGGGTGTTCACGAAGATGTTAAGGGGGTGGTCCGGGTGGTTGGGCGGCGTTTGTTCCGCGTATTCGACAATGAGGGCGCTGAAAGTGGGAGGGAGAGAGAGGCAGAGCCGGACGTGACAGCCTTGGCCGCAAATCAAGTCTCAAAACTGTTGCATTTGAGAAGGAAGCGGGTGATGTGTCTCACCTTATAGCTCTGCCACGTGCTTTACAAAACCTAGGCAGTTGAGAAAGTTCTTTTGGTATCGCTTGCAGAATAGGCTGCGAGAAAAATGTGCCTCTCGTATACTTGGATATTTTTTAATGTTCACCTATAGCAATTTTGCCAATTTACAGTGACTGAATTAAAGCTATTACAGACTTAAAGGTATGTATAAGTAAGTAAACTACAATACAAGTCATCTAATCTATTTGTGAGTTCTCACGCTGCCGTCATACATAGTTTCTTATTGTTCGAGGAAAAAAAGACATTCTGAATCTGTCTGTTCTACAGTCTCTCTTATTTTATTTATATGATCTAATCTGCCGTGGTATGTTGGCGTTCGTAAGATATGGCTAACTTCGTCAGAAAATACACTGCTCTTGAATTTATCTGATAGGTTTAGTCTATTCTTCGGACTATGGTCTTACATTGATAGATCCGAGATTATCTAGAGATCTACCCTACCCTAGATGTGACTCGCAGTGTAAAATGTATATGTAGATGTTATTGCAAGTTCCTGTGTGACCCTGTAGCGTGAAGCGTTTCATGCCGTGCAAGTAACTTACATCTTGACCAATCCCATCGATCTGTTTTGCTAAGTGCAGATATTGCATCTTCTTTATCGCGGAACTGATGTTTGCAGCCGAAAATTTAACTTCACTCTATAATTTTTTTGAGAAAATCAAAGCTTTTAAACTCAAATATTCAGCAATGACAGACAAAAATCTCGATAGTTGTGTCCTGTGTGGCGTCTTTTTCTTCCTCTGTTGTTGAAATTTTCTTTGTCCTGTGACAAGGCGGTTGGACGTGAGTGTAACCTCATTCTTCCCTCGTACTATTAATGATAGCAACGGGCCCTCAATTTATAGAACAGGGTGGTTTCCTATTATTTATTTATTTACTTAAATCGAAAGATTATTACTCCTGGAGTACGTATTTCACGCTTTTAGATTTTTAAATGACAATATCTATTTTTCGCGATTAAATGAAAACTGAAAATTTTCAAGCGCGCGAAAACGCGACGCGTAAGTATGAATGCCGGGAAATCTCTCCGTGCGTCGTATTTCTGGTTCCCCCTCCCACCCGGTGAGGTGACCTTGAGGCGAGGCTTAGCGCTGATATGTCGCAGGTTGCTAGCGGGTAGCTGAGTACCCTGCTGGCTGGTGGCACTTGGCTTAAATAAGGATTATTAATACCTTATCAAACGAGGAAAACTTTCCGACCTTAGCCATATTTAATAAGTGATTGTTAAGACATGTTTCCCTGAGCTCTGCGCCTCATGCATGCATTGGTAACCTCAGACGATGTATAATTCCTATCTTCTCCTATAGAAACTAGGTCCCTGTGACGTCACGTGGAGTGGCATCGCATGGGCGCCAATCTGGCCCTTTTCAAATGAGGATAAAAATGGACCAATGCCATTCGTCTAAACCGGCATTTCTAAAACGAAATAATTTGTACATTATGAATACACTAATGGTGGGTAACGAATCGCAATTATTGCCTTTTGTTTTCTTTGATGAAGGAAACTACCCTATTAATGGCGTTACTCGCTAGGACGACTCACTTTATGTTGTTTTGCTGCCGAAAATTTCACTTCACACCATAATTTTCTTGAGAAAATGACATCGAAAAAGCAAAATTCCCTTTCAAATTGAAATTTTTTACAAATATAGGCAAAAACCTCGATAACTTTGTCCTCTGTGGCGTCTTCTTCTTCCCCAGCTGTAATTTTCTTTGTCCTGTGTCTTGACAGTTGGTCGTGAGTGTGGCCTATGTGCATTGCAGTCGATTCGAGAGACAATACGGTCCCCTGTGGACCCTTGGAAGTGCTGGGTGACACCACGTCTCCCACATCCATTATTCTTGCCATGGGATGGCAAGACAGCCGAAAAGAGCACTCGGGAAAAGGCTATGATATATTCTTTACCGACGCGTGCCACTTTGGTGGTCGGGCGTCGCCCGCTTCCAAGGAAAGGATATGGTGTAATGGATAACTGAGAGATTATATGCATACATATTGGCTTTAAGAGAAGGCAAAAGAGCGTGGTGCCCTAATGGTAAAGCGATTGTCTCATGATCTAAGGGTTCTGGATTCAAATCCTCCAAGTGCGCGGCTGATGTATGTGTATTAAGATATGGCCCATGACCAAGGCAGGGAAAAATACAGGCCGAGGAGTGTTTGAAATGCAAAATACGTTCCAAATGTATTTGAAATGTAAAAAGCAAAATCAAAATACATTTGACTTGAGCATTTGAATTAGAAAATAAATTTGTATAGAAATTAAGAGGTCATAAAAAATAACATGTCACGGTATGTTTATGATAGTTTCGAACACGAAGAAAACAACTCTAACGAAAACGAAGTAATCTCTGAAGCAAGTGTTATAGGAGCTATCTTAAGAGTATTTTACTAATGTATTTCTTATTATATAATGAGAAAATACCAAAAATCTGTATTTAAATTACGAAGTACAAGATACATTCAGATCGTGTATTTGAAATACCAAATACATTTTTTAAATGTATTTCAAATACCTATTTTAAACTACTTGTACGTAAAATACCGATTATCCTTGCCCATGGTAATATGTGAAATCCACACCTTAGTCCGGGTGATATCTCTACCCCCCGCCGATAAAAACCTACCTTCAGGGTGTATCATTAAGTAAATAAAGAGGAGGCATTACTCACCATCTCGATAATTCAAATACTATTCTACATCTACTTTCAAGTGATCCATTCTTCAGTTGTTTCACTGACGCTGCACAGTTAAGTGAAAATTTGAGTTTCACAATTTGAAGTCATTCTTAGTACATCGACATATATTCAGAAGCAAAAAATTCAGTCCATAGCGTATTTTTCAGTCGAGAAATGTGTACTTCAATAAATATTTTTCGAGTAATCCCCGCTCAACGTAACGCATCAGCCATCCTAGTTATTTCGACGAATATAAGATGAAATTAGCCAAATGCTCTCGTGGCCTTTTTTGTATAACGTGTTGATGGTTAATGGAAGAGAAAGCGTTGGAGAATTTGAGTGTCAATGAAAGATTCGTTGAGGAAGATTAGAGACTAGGGAAGAGCCATTTATGAAATGCATTTGTTACACGGCGAAAAGGTGATCATTAGAAATTCCTGTTTTTCGAATTTATCAATCCGTCGCCTACTTCTGGAGTTATCCGCGACGAAAAAAATCCCTTTTTCGAACTAGTTATTGACGTCGCAAACTTCTCCGAGCGAATCACCGCTTCTCAGCTACACATGGGTTTTGAGCTGGGTGCTAAGTTATTGTTTAGACTATCGTGAACGATTATTTCTCGCATGAAAGAATCTCCCTGAACTAGTCAATGAATCAAAACTCTAATGATATTGCCAACTCATGAAAAGTGGGCGGCAATTTTTTCGCTTTTTATTTTTAATTTGCCGAGGTAATGTCAGAATGAGGAAGATTTTTTTATTTCATCCTAACTCATCTTTCTCTTCAATTCACGGAATTATTTTGATGTATTCCGATCTTCTGAGTGAACGGCACCATTTTGAGGAGAATAGGCAATGTAAATGTTTTAGAGTGAATGAGGCGGTAAATTTTTTGGAATAGTGAGGTAATAACCGTCATCTTACTAATACTTATTGATGGCATTTCAATATTGAGAGATGCGAAATATCATTCTGTTCCAATGGCTATGTTTAAATCATAGTTATGGAAGCAAACAAACTACTCAAGGAACTGATTTTCGACCCATTAACGTTTGCACTTATAAATTGAATTCGCCTAAAACTAGGTTCTGCGGAGTTTCTAAAAAGTGTCTGGTATGTAGTTTTTTATTACAATTTTTCTGATTATTTTATTTCCTCTGAGATTAGACTACCAAATTTGATGGGACGATTGAGCTTCACTGTCTTGGTTGTTCGTCCTCGTGGTAATTTAACATGAAATGCCAAACTTGGAAATGCCAGACTTTTGAGGGAGTCTGCAGGTGATACTGGTTTGGCTTCGATTCATGGACGTATTGTAAAGAAAAGGATGAGAGTACCTTCCCGGGTTTAGTTTCCACCGTTGTAGCAACAAGGGCGTCCACAAGAGAGCTGACGAATTCAAATGACCACGGAGTGAAATATCTGCAGACTCAGCTTGAGGAAAAGTTGGGCAGGGACAGTCGTCTCCAAATGTGCGAGATGTCTAAACCGGAAGGAAGGGGAAACGGTCCCAAATGAGAAGAAGGAAGAAGAAAAAGCCAGAGAGTCGCCTGGAATATATTTAAGGAAGAGATGAGAGTTTTTAAGTGTCACACCTTGTATGCAGGAGGTGACCGTGGCGGGAAGGACCAATTGTTGGGAGTATTTCTGTGGAACGAGGCGTCATTATGAATCTTCCCCAGCTCGTCAATGGCAGAGCTGTTTTGGGGATTAGTCCAACCGTGTCTCTCTGTTTGGCCCTTCTACCTTCTTCTGGCACCTTTCTTTCCTCGACTCCTGAGACTGCTATCGAGGGAGCTGGACCCACGCATGTACCGCGGGGGAGCTAAGGAGACGTGTATGGTGCAGGGAAGGGTGGAATCGCTGTGTGCGGGCCGCACCACCGCGTGGTCTCCAAACGCTTCGTGGCGCGCGTGTTGTGGCCTGTTGGACCCCCGACCGCGGGCCCTTTTTCGCCCCCCGAGTGAATGTCACGCGCACGCCCGGTCCAAAAGTTTTTTTTCGGAATTTCCCAAGAAAATCCCCCGTCAAGGGAGGAGGAGGCATGGCTTAAAAGTCTATGTTCTCAACCATTCTCCGCAGCCCATTCAACTTGACCATTTACGTCAAACTTCTCCCTTGACTTCTATGGCTAAATCCTCCCTGCCCTCTAAGCTGCTCATTAAAATATTTTACGTTCATTATTTTTTAAATATCTCCTAGAACGATAGCAGAGGACCTGAAGTTTGAGGTGCGTGGGATAATAAAGGCATGCGTGTTACCTACTGCCACCAAATAATGGTTTTACTGATGGTGTCTATTTCACTCTATTTCATATTAGTCCTATGTATTCTATGCTTCGATAAAAGCTGTAAAACATCTTCGAGGTGATCGAGATGTTACAAATTAACTTTTTCACCATATTTTATGCCGCATCAGGACAGTATATGTTGTTGTAAAACTATCCGTGGCCCAGCACCTACGTTGTGAACTTGCATGATCGATGAGAACTCACATCGCCTGCTGTCATGTGTCACTGGCATGCAAATTTTTCGTCGACTACAAAGACGTAGCGTATTGCGTGCTGCATGTTGGTGAATAAACACTCCGTGCCAAACACCATTGAAGTAGTTCGCAGGGCTTTATGTAGATGTAGAACAGAGAGTATTGAAGACATTTGTGGGGCAAGAAGGGGAGGTAGAATCGCCGTATACGGACCACATCTCCCCATCGCCCCGTGGCTTCTAAACTTATAAACTTAAGGTTAAAAAAAACTTTGCTCCTATTTGCATCTTTGAGGGAGATCCATGGATCAAAATTCATAAGTCAACGTGATCTAAATGTGATATTTGATGTGATTTCAATTATATGTGAAAATCAGTGTGAATTGAAGCAAATTATTGTTTTATGATGGATGATTCTGCCTTTCTCCAAAGTATGCCAAGGAAAATCATTTATCTTCAAGTTTGTTCGAAAGAATCGTCTTATTAGTATCTCTGCGAGTTTAATTTTTACAAATAAGACTCGAAAAGGGGGATAATTTGGTCCCCTACGCTGGCGAATTACTTTGAAACCATTACATTCTGAATGAGTAGGATTTTTTCCAAGTTAAACTGATTGTGAACGGTTATTTCTTTGTAAATAGTAATGGAGGGAAGTGTCGAAGGAAAGTTTCCGCTAGAGGGATCAATAAAGTATCACTTAAGGAAGTGGGAGGAGTATTCATTTTAAAGGGTTCGGTGATGGCTAGGCTCATTCTGCATCTTCTCAGTTAAAGATATATAGCATAACATGTTGTCTATCATCTATAGGTGATAGCTTTTCATGTAAAGCACAGTCTTTTTTCATTCCTATCAGATACGTCTCTTATATTTATGATATAGAGATTTTAGAGCTTGTTTTTATTCAGGAAAAAAATATATTTTTTCAACGCATTCGATGTTTTCTCCAAGGATATCTTTAGGATTGGGATATCACACTGGGTCACCTTACCTCTGATACCCTGCTGCTCATGCACGTCCCGATATTAATTCCTGATTAATAATCCCAATATACCCATCGCACCAAGATGTAATTTAGGGTCACGTCGAACTCGTCTCAGAAAGATGGTGTCCGCTCCCCTGTAAAGGATAAGAGAGCAATGCCTATCATCATTCACGAGATGGATACTTCCTTCCTCGAAGTTGAGAAATATTTATAAATTGTAGGTAAAAAAAAGGATATGGAAGTAAATCGCGAGTAATTCTTCATAGTAAGATATCCCCCCACACCTACTTGCTTTTGAAATTACGTCATATTTAATCGAAGAGAATTTTTTCCTCGAAAGCAGGTGGTATGAACGTCTTAAGGGTTGGCAGCCGATTGCAATATCCATTCTTCAAAATTTTCCTTTTCATCTCCTTCTCTCCCCGTGGGGTGTCGCAGGATCCTTTCTCCTTAGAGTTTGACAATTTTCAAGGAATAACCCCCTGAGGGGTCGCTCGTGAGTACGCATAACATTCGGACGTTCCTCTCCTGCGTATGCACCTCTCCTTCAACCCCACCTTCTTCCCCCTAAACGTGTGACAGTCCACGAAAGAGTCTTCTTCTCCTTCAGAAAGCTTTGAATAGGGATTAGGGTCGATTGTTGTGGAATGCTATTTCTGAACGTGGTGCCCATCTATGAGCAATGGACTAAGGGAAGGACATCACACAATGGGGATCCCGCTAACACGCCAAACCCACGAATCTTCCCGATCCCTTTTACCTTGACTTGGAAACGTAGCGCGAAACGATGTCTACCATAGTGGCGTTTAAAGTTTTATTCATATTTAAATATGAAACTTCGGCCGTTCATCTAGAGAATGTTTGTTTTGCTGACACTCTAAGGTTTAGTATATCACAATTGATGAATATTTAAAAAATGGCTCTGATAATTGTCACCATTTACTAATGACAATGGTTGTAAAGTTCATACATTGCAGTCGTGCACTTTACTTGGAAACATGGTGCGAATGGATACACCTGCCATAGTGTCGTTCAAAGTTTAATTCACATTTAAATATGGGCATTTGGTCGTTCAGAAATTTTTGTTTTGCTGACGTTCAATGCTTTTATATATCTACATCTACATTTACATCTACAAAATACCCTGCGAGCCACCTCTAGGGTTTTTGGCAGGCGGTGATCAATCACAAGCATGCAATAAGTATGACAATCACCAGCATGACTAGCATAAAATATCGCAAGTAGTGGGCCCTAAAAATGTGATTATGAGTATTTTCTCAATTCGATGATACCTATGGTTGTAAAGTACATAAATTCGAGTCATACGCTCCCATAAGTTAAATATAAGATAATTTGTTCACACTTTAGAGCGCAATGTTAAGCCAAGTCTAACGTTTGATCAAAAATCAACAAGGATTTTTAGACATTGCGGATCGTTGGAGGACTTATTGCAACACAGGTGCTAATACTATGGTTGTACGCTAATGTGTGGTCGTAAACTGAAATTTCATCGTTCTCTGGGTCAAACAGTCCCACGAAAACCTAGCGAGATTTGTGAAATATGTTGCGGAATTTGCTACAAAAGTTTAATATATTCTATTCAATTTAGTGTAATTTTTTGACAAAAATAGTGTATTCTGTTGTCTTGTATTGTCTTCTTGTGGTCATTTAATCAGATTTTGTATGAATTATACAATTTCCATTGTATTATAGGTTTTCAATTAAATCAAAATTGGCTCAAGGCTGAATATTCTTGTATAAAAAAAGCGACTATTAATGATGCTGATCAAATCGAGCATTAATTTCTAAAGTTTAAATTGTTCATAAATTTTATTTTTATCATTTTTCATAGTTATATAAATTTAAACATTTAAACATGCATTGAATAGCCATAATAATTGGTATATACAGCCTTGCATCAATAAAATGCACATCTTTGATGAAATCACATCTAAATTGCCTTATCATCCATCTGAAGTAGTTAGTAGCCAGAAAAAAAGAGATGCACAACATAAATCTACATCTACATCTGTATAATTCCCTGCGAGCCACCTCTATGGTGTTTGGCAGGGGGTGATCAATCACCAGCATATAGCATGTAATATGATTCCCTCATGCTCACCACACGGTACAAAAAACGTCACGCATACTGAAAATTATACTACCGCATTCATTCAAAGTCAAAAATTGTCAACTACTCATAAATTGCCCACTATTAATAAAGCTAGATCACACAAACAATGCTATTAGAAATAATAAGATCATGTTGGAAACACCTTTTATCCTGCAAACGTAGGAGACATCACATAAATGAAAGGATCAAAGAGTTCGAATGTTAGGCGAGCAAGGATGGGAATCTTTACAGGACCGTACAGCAAAATATGGGTTATTGCTAATACTGGGTAATCAACGCCTGAACATCGGCGAACCTTACCGGTTTAACCCTAATACGGGCACACATATTTTTCTGACGTTATCGGACAAGGCGAGTCCAATGGACTCTTTTAACTTATAATTTTAATTTAAACAATTAAACAGTGAAAAATATTACTTTTTACATCACTTTGTGCATATTGTGTATTATAGAATCATTTAATATAAAATTGATTATTTTTTGTTTAACAAAAGTTTTACATTACTTATTAATTTCATACATAGTGAAACAGCGAGTACAGTGGACCCTTTTGACTAAATCTTTCTGTTTTCACTACATAAAACACCAAATATTTATCGTTACATGTACATAGTGATAATTTTACATTATTTTATATAATTGCTCCCACTTATTTAAATCGGTAAGGTTCGCGGATGATCAGGCGCTGATTAGCCGCTTAACGAGGGGACTGCAGGCTCTAGTGGATGCGTTAGACGAGCGGTGCGAGGAGTATAGGATGAATATTAATTACAAGAAGACTAATGTAAAGTGGTTTTGTAAAGCATCGCAAGCGAGGAATGAGAGAGTCAAGATAAAAGTAGGTGGGGAAAAACTTGAGCAGGTAGAGCAATTCAACTATTTGGGCCGCACAATAGAGGTGAACGGACACAGTAGCAAGGACATCAGGAAGCCAATTGCACAAACAAATGAGTCGTTCATGAACAGGAAGGAGGTTCTGAGAGGATCGTTATGTAAGAGTTTAAAGAAAAGGTTAGTGAAGAGTTCGATCTGAAGTGTACGATCCGGATACGTTGACACTGTGGAAAGAAGACGAGAGAAGATTCGAGATGTGGGTATGGAGAAGAATGGAGAAGGCGAAATGGACGGAGAGGAAATGACACGACGAAGTGCTGTATATGGTTGGTGAGGAGAGGCAGCTTTTAGATGAGATACGGAGGAGACAAGGTATGGATGGAGCGAGTGCTTATTGGGGAGGGGATGTTGAAAATGGTATTGGAGGGTAAAATGTTAGGGAAACGAGGGAGGGGAAGGAAAAGGAAACGATTTTTAGATAGATTTAAATGGAGTAGGCCTTACAGTGAATTGAAGAAGACAGTGTTGGAAGGAAAGGGAGGCTCCCAGATCACTTCTTTAGTACTCCATGGAAACCAACCTTAATCGGTAGAAGGTTATAAGAATAATATATTTCTGCCCCACTTTCACGTCAATTTGCAGAACACCATGCAGTGTAACATGATTTCGTTAGTGGTGCTAGGTTTGGTATGGAATGCCATTCCAAAAAACATATGATGATGCCCAGGTCTCGAATCCACGGCCCTAGCCTGAGGCTTTCTTTGATTAGACATGATGATTTTATTGCAATTTTCGCAAATTTTTCGACAGAAAAACACCTACACAAGAAAAATGCGCTCTATGTCACTCACTGCAGTGAGTACTGATCTATTTTTGCTATTCTTGGATAGGACAGAATGGCTGGCGTTTTTCGGAGGTAATAGGTTTGGCGAGAGGTGTCCGAGCGTGATCTTCACTTTGAGTCCTTCTCTGCGTGGGCTGATGCCTTGCCCATTCGTGCTCAGCCTCGCGTGAGAGTCAGGAGACAGGCTTGTCGCCTTTGCGCGACGTTTCTCGTTGAGGCGATATCGATTTGAGACGCGTCATGGAAGTCATGAGGCATGCCCCGCTGACCACCGCTGCCGACCCGGAAGTCACTTCGGATGTTATCCCGGGAAATGTTTACTGTCAATCACCGAGGGGATGACGTGAGATTGGCAGCGCGTGGAAAATGATGACGGCTCAAAGTAGGCTTAAGAGGCTCACCTTCGAGTAAATGAGTGTCAGTCTAGTAACCTTGAAAATCTTGGTTGTCCTTCAGGAAAAGTCATGTGAAGTAGCCTTTCTCCAATTTCATTACAGTTTCCTGATCTTCATTTTCTGGTCTTTCCATCTTCCGTTTTACTGACGACAAAATGTCAATCACGTAAAATGATAAGGAATTCTTCTCCTCTTATCTGCAATGTTACTTTCATCATATATTCAGGGACTTTTTTCGTTTTTCACGCCCACTATTTGTCGTAGACAAGTATATTGGCCTAACCACGTTATTTGGGGGAGGGATTCATCTATATAAAGCAATATATGAACCTCCATCATTCATTTCATTTACATTATTGATTCTTATGTTAATACATCGATAATTTCATGTGTGAATTTCGTTCAAAGTCGAGGTATAGTTTTCCGAGTGCCAAAACCCGTGCCTTTTTCATCGCAAAAAGGCGGGTAAAATGTATTATGTGAGGATGAGATTTTTATTACATCAAGGAATCGTAGAAATATATTTCCTTCCATTTCCAGTTTATGCCCCTACAAACAACTGAGTACCGAAATACTGAACTTTTTACTCGGCTATCTAGAGTTTTTACCAGGACAGCAGGAATTGGGGATTCTATCATTATAAGTGCATTGGATAGGAAACGTGACATAGATGGACGGAGGGGTCATTCATGGTTCTACCCCCCGTGGATACTCCGGATGTCTGTCTCGCATCTCCCTAAGTCGTCTCCAGTCCAGAATAAGCAGTGTGGGAATGGTTCGGGAAACGCCATAGGTGCCATTTCAGAGGGTATAATGAAAAGGCGAGATGTATCCTGTGACCGGGGAGCAAGGGCGTCCATGTTTTCAAACTTGTCTCCATGAATGACCCTGGCAGGCCACGTGTCTCCCCGACGCCTGACCTACCGCGTCCACGGCGTGAAGAATAGCCGGCGGCTAGACCGGAACGATGGGGACACTAGACTTGCACACCTATTCTCCCCCCCCTCGTCTACACACCTATCTCGTTTCCAATGGGTTCCAACACTTTTTACCCCACCGAGTAACCCCCCACGGTGTTCTTGGCCGTCCACTCTTCGTTGGAAGGTAAAGGCATAAGTATGGGGCATTGGTTTGCAGTCTGCAGACCCATCGCACAGCTTTTTTTTTCGAGCAGAGTGACGTGTAGGAGGATTTGAGCGTGCTGCTTGGATGACCATCTCACTCAAGTAAGCGTTGAAGTTCTCGGATTTCTCCCCAGGTGTCCCAGGGTCTTATCGTATTTATCCCTCGGTGTGGCCTTTGCCATTCAGATGCAAAGATTTCATTCGCATTTACATAAATATGATATTCTAAGAGCTACCTCGAGGTATTTGGTAGTGGTTGGCTTATCAGAAATATTCAGCGTATAATATGCCACATACGCCGATCATTTTTATTGAGGAAAAAATATGAATTGCATATGTTGCATATTGCAAGAAGTGTAAGCTTGCACCAAGTTTACCTCGCTCCATGCAACACAGAACAATTTACTCGTACTCACACAACTTCATGCAATACATTTTGATTGGTTCGTCTAGGCTATCAATTAAAATTAGATGATTATTTTTAGGTAGGTTTCAAAATCATATTGAATGAAAAAATATTACCATTAAAAGTTACTGTCTAAAAATTACTCATGACATCTTGTCTAAAATACTACTTCCGAACATGACCAAAGAGTGGCCTGGAACCTACCATAAACCACGTGCTTTGCGCAAAGCCTCGAGTACGTGAAAATTGCTTGGAAAGAATGATTTAGCAACCGTTCTTTTTATCTTCCGTACATACGAAGAGCGCTTGTGCAAGAGGTTAAATAAATTGCGGGGATAAATACGGAAGACGAGCTTCCGGTTTTGTGCCGGTCATTGGTCTATAGCTCGTTATAACCCTGCTGTTGTGGTTTACTCGGTAAAGGTTAAATAAAATATTTACCGTAGTGAGTGGAACATTTTTCACATTGTCAGGACTACCATCTGAATATAAAGCGGCTAAACATTGCCGCTATCTTTTATTCCAGACCTGTTGTTGCGTGGGTTTGTGTTCTGGATGTACATAATTATCTCATTAGGAAGCTCCCAAGGGCAATAGGATCTGATTTCTCGTGATATTTGATAGAAAAAAGCGAAGCCTTCTTTGCTTAGATGGGTGACTCAGAGCCCTCTTTTAGATTGCGAAAAATAATTTCAGGGTAAATGTTTCCCTTTGACGTTGATTTTAAAGAGGAAATATTTTCTTAATTGGCTACTCAACCTTGTATGAACCAATATTTGACTATTATTATATGTGCTTCTACTTTTAGGTGCTACTATTTTGTGTTTCAAGGCAAAAACAGCTTTCTTACGAGAGAATAGATTCCTAATTTTATCAGTAGAGGTGAATTTTCGTCATTAAATGTAGGCTGACGAAGAGGAGATAAATTTTAAATGAGTGTAAAATAATTCTTAGTCGATAATGTAATGATATCAATTTGGTGGTAATTACTATTTTATCTACAATTATTTCTTCAAAAAAACCTTCGTCATAATTGTATAAGCATACTTACTATAAGTATAGCTGTCATAGCTCTAGTGTAAGCATCTACATCTACACCTACATAATACCCTGTGAGCCACCTCGAGAGTGTTTGGCAGGGGGTGATCAATTACCAGCATGTATTTGGACTCCCACATGCACACCACACCGTCCAAAAAACGTCCCGTATACTAACAAACTATACTACTATATGCTGTTAGAAATAATAATTGAATTAAGAAACATGCATTAATTTTTACATAGGTTAGTAGGCTACACTACAAGTCATGCAATCTGTTTACGAGTTCTATTGCTGCCGTTATAATCTCTTATTGATCGTAATCATCAAGTGTAGGTAACAAAAGAAGAGTCTTTCGGAACTTTTTCGGAGCACTATAGGACGACTAGTTAGTTTCTCCCTCGATCAGCTGCTTTATAAACTAACGGTCGTCCCGTAATAAGCTTTGCGTTGTGTGGTAAAATAGACTATACGAGTAAGCTTTGTTACTTTAGTATTCTACCGGTAGAGGTTTCCATGGTGAAGCATTCTTCAGCATATTTTGACGGAAAGAATCGGTATCGCAACGCTTTTTTAGATTTAAATATCAAACTCCAATACGCGTAGATTATCGTGCATGCAAGAATTCACTGCATTTTATGACGTAACGTTTTTTATGACTTCGTGTATCAGTGTAGATGATCCAAAAAATAAATTGTTTTCTTGCAATTTTCTACCTGGAATGGATCTCTATACAATAAATAATGATTTCACACTCTGATTTTCGTCGGAGAGACTCGTGTTTCATTTATCACCCGATTTACTACTTATTATTACCCTAAAATGTTAATTACTGACTCCCGAGTTCTTTTTGACGGTGCATTGACAAAGAAAGAATGGGTTTGATTTTTTAGGATTGGATTATCTTCTATCTACCATCCATCTGGGCTAGTTCCCAAAATGAGAATAGAATGGCGACCCTCCCAGCCAAGGAATCTTGGGTGGCCCTTTCAGGAACGCATGAAAAAGAAATATTTTTCCCATGTCCTCTTCGTAGATTCTTATCTCCTAGCTTCCTACCCATGAATCATGACATTCTTGTTTCGCGTCACTCCCTTTCCGTTGTCTTTGGCCCGATCAGCGATATAATTCAAGAAATAAGGAATGAAGTAGCGGCGATTGCATTGCAAAACCGTAAAATTCATTAAACGTGTTTTATTACATCTATCTGTAAACATTTTAAAAACGTAGAAATAATATTTACATTATAAAATATACCATTATGTGTATTTACTATAATATATAAATTATAATAAGAGAATATTACTTACCTGGAGCTCAAAAAAATTCTCCAAACATATTACTCGGACGAAAGCTAAATTATTGGCATCATGAAAGAATGGCTTAGTAATATTTCAAACAATTTGTCTGCTAACTTGCATCGATATTAAAAAAGATGAATGATATACCTACGCCGAAATCACGATATAGATCTCATAATCTTAATATGTTTTCGTGTGTGTTCCTCATTTCAATAAAACATATTATTTCCTTTAAGCATAACCCTTAATAATTAGGTTGTCTTCTCAGACCCCAAATTAAAATTTATTAAAAGAATCCAGAAGGTGGAAGAAAAAGAACGATGAAGACGAAAAATTAGTCTTCCTTTTTCAGTCATTTTCCCATTACTTCAAATTGAAACGTTGACAGTCGCCTTATTTTCATTTTGTAGTGACATCATTGGGGTTTTGGCTGATTAAGTCACTTGACAAGAGAATCGCTCAATAGGGTGTTAGTAAAAACGAACCACGTGAGACGAATGCGAAAGGTCGAGGAAGGAGGGTGAAGCGGTGGGCCGCTCGGCAAGAGTCAGTGACGTAATTAACTCCTCAGCGAAAGGTTTGAAACGACGAATTTTCGCCTGCACAATCAATGATGATCTCACGCCCTGATTTTCGTTGGCGAGACTCATTTATTGTGTGTGGGAGTCCAAAGTGAGAGAAATTAACTACTTTTCCCTCGTTAGACCACATTTGGAATACGCTGCCAGTGTTTGGGACCCTCATGAAAAAGGCTTAATAACAGAGTCAGAACGCGTGCAAAGAAGAGCTGCCAGGTATGTGAAAGGTCGTTACGATAGTCTTGTTAGTGTAACTGACCTCTTGGATAAACTCGGATGGGAATCTCTGTCGGATCGTAGATTGAAAAATAGACTAAACCTTTTAGATTAATTCAAGAGCAGTGTCTTTTCTAACGAAGTTAACCATATCTTATGGACGCCAACATACTACGGAAGATTAGATCATATGAATAAAATAAGAGAGATAGATTGTAGAACAGACAGATTCCGAATGTCATTTTTTCCACGATCAATAAGAGATTATAACGGCAGCAATAGAACTCGTAATAGATTGCATGACCTGTAGTGTAGCCTACTAACATATGTAAAAATTAATGCATGTTTCTTAATTCAATATTATTTCTAACAGCATATAGTAGTATAATTTGTTAATATACGGGACGTTTTTTGGACGGTGTGGTGTGCATGTGGGAGTCCAATTGCATGCTGCATGCTGGTGATTGATCACCCCCTGCCAAGCACCCTAGAGGTGGCTCGAAGGGTATTATGTAGATTTAGATGTAGATGTATTATTCATCACCCGATTTATGACTTATTTTTACCCAAGTTAACTAATTATAGGGTGGATGACAATAAGTAGAAGACGGATAAAAAACGGATAAATGTGGGTCTCTTTATTTTTCAAACAATATCACAATCGACAGGAATTAAGAGATGTGAACGACCCCATTAGGAGAAGCATCAGGGTTGCAAAAAAATATGTGCTTAATTTTTTAGATGTTTTTCTCTTTCTTACGATAACGTATTGAAGTTAGGGAAGCTAGGGAGCCACCTTGAGCGTTCTTGTAAATATTTTTTCTAAGGACATTGAAGACATCTTTCGTGCCTTCCTCCGCGTAGTCTCACTCAGTGGCGTAGCCAGGAATTTCATTTGGGGGGGGGGGGGGGTTACAAAACAAGGGGGGGAAATTTTTGAAAAACAGGGTACTACGTAGAGGGGTTAAAACTAATTTTAACACGAATGATGATGGATCTAAGGTTTTCCCGGCGAATAAACTGGAGGAAGTGTTCTCGGGTTTCCAGCCGAGTTCAAGGGTTTTTCAGCACCTACGTTTCGAAGGATAAGTCTGCCATCGTCTTCAGGGTTTTTCACCCTGAAGACGATGGCAGGCTTATCTGATGATGATGACTACGATGTCAGACTGGTGCTGAAAAACTCTTGGACCCGGCTGAAAACCCGATAACAGTTCTTCCTAATTTTAACACTTTTCAAAATCGAAAAAAACTTTATTTGTTAAAGAAATATTTGGAAATTCATGATTTTTCAATATTTTTTTCTTTTATGAAGGTAAATGATATCGTTTTTATATTTAGGGGGGGTCCAGGCCCCCCCGGGCACCCTAGCTACGCCACTGGTCTTAGATGAAGGGGGTGTCCGGACCCCCCATGGCTACGCCACTGGTCTTACTAGATGAATACCACTCGGAGGAACACCCGAAAGCCGTTATCAATGCGGAAAAACTCCGCGGAAGCCTCATTTTCATTTTCTCTGAGGACTCACCTGGCTGCCATAAGGCGCTGCCTCACGCTGTGGGCATGTGGTAAATGAATTTCCCTACCTCACACTCCGGTCGACCCCGCCTTGACCTCTACGCGTTCCACCCTCCCGGCCGTTAATGCCGCGGCAATATTCCGTGCGATTCGGCAATTTATCGCGCCGCCCATCTTCCTGGGACACCCACCAAATCACCTTTCCCCGATTCCCAACCCCTGTCCACTTGCCGGACATTTACTAGTATGCAGGAACAACGGATACGTGTTTCTTAATTTTATTATTATTTCTAACAGCATATGGTAGTATAATTTGTAAGTATGCGTGACGTTTTTTTGGACTGTGTGGTGTTCATGTGGGAGTCCAATTGCATGCTGGATGCTGGTGATTGATCATCCTCTGCCAAACACCCAGGAGGTGGCTCGAAGGATATAATATAGATGTAGATGAATATTACAAAAGAGGATACTCAAGTCATAAATGTGTTGGCACCCTTCTCATAAAAGTCTCCACTCGGGTCGCGGACGGACAAGTTGATCCGAGTCTCACTGGGGAATAAGGTATAGTAATCGGTTTTAACCAAAATTTATATACATGATGATATTAACTATCAAATTGTTATTTTTTCAATGATATTCCTCGCAATTACAAACATTTAATGCAATACAGTGGAAAAAAGTGGATCGTATTGTACTCGTCACCGCGCCGCGGACATTTTTGAAAACCGTTTAAAATGCAACCGAAGTGGCAACAGAAACCTTCCTTTTATGGGATGGAATCGGGCCTTCTCTATGCAGTCCTTTTGACTGGAACTCCGGACCAGCAAGTGCTCGCAAAATACCAACGACGCGTGCATTCTGTTGGCGCACACCGCACGCGCGGTCTTGAAATCCCTCGAGGAAAGTTTATTAAACCGGTGAAGAGCTGGGGGAGTTCCTCTAGAGCAGGCTATTAATTATTTGATGCTGAACGAGAGAATTCGTAAATCAATGCACGTTAAGGATAGAGCAACAGTGGAGCAGCGAGGAGGGGCTTACCACCCCCCACAGCTCGGATAAAATTTTAAATCTTATCCAGTTTACTTAATGGGATAAATATAACGTACAGAATAGTCTAAGTATTATGAAAATATCCCTCAGAAAGCCGTAAAGCTCACCATTTTGATCCATTTATCTTAAAATAATTCTGAGGGAGTGGCCCCGTACCTCCTGCTTACCCTGGGGGGTATTACATACCCCCTAAACCCCCCAGTATTAGTTGCGCCTAAAACTCCCCCTAGCTACCTAGTAATTGCCGCGTGCCTGCAGAGAACAGTTTAGCAAACCCTGTATTCGCAATTGTTGTGCGTTTCACTCTATCATTCGATACAACGTTCGATAAAAGATTGCCCATTCCATGACTTATTGAGTATTTGATAACGTATTCGTCAACAGAGAAGTTTTTGGACTCTCGCAATCAGATATACTGGAAACGCTATGATGACCAAGAATAGAAACTTGCCCCCCTACCCTTTATGTAAAAATCGGTATACGTGTAACTCAGTCTGGGGAGAAATGTGCCTTTATGAATCGAACCTACTTAGGGGTGAATGACGATATTTGGTGGAAGTGTGTTACAGGGAACGTAAACACAGGTACACTAATATTGCATGTTTCATATTTTTTTAATGGTTTAGTCCAGGTTTCGACAATATACGTCATTCTCAAAGGCGAAAATATACATTTGGAGCTTATTTGTATCGGTACCAACTTCCATAACGGTATAAACGTGCTCGCAAAATGTGTATGTTGACCTTTGTGAAAGATAGTGTATATAGCGTCGAAACCTGAGTCACACCATCAAAACATTGTGGAACTAACAATATTAGCATATCAGTGATTATATTTATTTATCAAAAGAAACTAACATTTGCATTGTAGCATTCCAGGAATGATATTATTCATTCATATTTCTTGATAACCCTCGATGAGGCATTTACTACAAATATAACCCAGGTTGGGTACGGCACAGTATAAAAGACTATGAAAGACACAATAAAATAAACATTCGACTAAATTTTCGGTGGCACGACCACCTTCCTCGGAGATGCAGACAAGAGTCATGGACTCATAGGGCTCTTGTTCACAACTCCAAGGAAGGTGACCGTGCCTACGAAAATTTTTGTCGTGTGAGTGTTTTTACTGCGTCTTTCACTGTCTTTTATACAGTGTCTTACCCAACCTGGGTTATATTTGTGATTAATCATGTACATATGTACAATAATTTATTATTATAAATAATTTCGAACCGTACTCTAGCCTAGAAGCTATCTTCCGGGAATCTTGTTCTCTAACTCTGATGAAGGTGGTAGTATCATTCAAAATTTTACATTCATGGGTATTTTTTATTGTGTCTTTCATTGTCTTTTAAACTGTGTTTTATCCAACCTGAGTTATATTCATGTGCAGATGTACGATAATTTATTATTATAAATACTATCGAACGGTGTTATAGTCTAGGATCTTTCTTCTACCGCAGGAATTCTAGGAATGCATCGCGAGAAAGCTTTCAGCTCCTCTGGATATGAACGGTGACCTTTGCCCCTAGTTTTTCATTATTAGTGGACAATCTCCCCCCATCTTCCTCATTTTTCTCCGCTTTCGCCCCAGAATTACGAGAACACTGACGCATTAGGGCGAGGAAAACGGTGGAGTTCGATCGAGATTCTTCTAATCCCCAAACCTGTTCCTTCCCGGGTAATCAGACGCCGAAGAGCTTAGCGGAGCAAGATGCGCGAAAAGTCTCACTAATTGGAACCGATCCACTTAAAAACAGACTTTAGCGCGGATTCGTGACCGGCCACGGTGCGGGGAAACGTAAGGTGAAATAAGTCCTAATTCGTTAAACGGCTTCCACGAAACCTCCCTACCTCCCTCGGCCTCGCGGCCGCGTTGGAACCGGAACAAGCGAGCGTAGTCGTCCGCATCCGAGATGGCTGATTGGTTGTGCAGCGCGATTTGAAAGGGGTAAACGTTGGGTTGGAGAAGGTATTAGGCAGGGGTGTGTAATTCACAGGCAGGCGCGTAATTGGCCCGTTCAAGGCGTTATTCCCCCTTCTGAAAATCGTATGCACCTGCCGCATCTCTCCGTTCCTTTCATTTTGGGTGTAATTGAAATTGCTTTCTCGGAAGGGTTAGATGAGTTGGTCGGGATAAAAGCTTGAAGAACTCGATTCGATTCAGGATTTCTGTTTCGAGATTTTAGATCCAGAATTCCATATTTTGTATTTTGGATTAGGTTTTTCAGGTCAAAAATCAATTTTCTATGATCTTGCTAAAGACCTTTATGTGACATGATCATCATTACTAGACTACAGTCTCATAGTATGTCTAATGCCAATTTTCGCATTTATCCTCTGATTTTTTAATGGATACGAATTATTATTCCTTAACATAAAGGGACGCATCACATCACATACCTTGATATGTTTTACTTGTTTAAAACTCAATGAATTGTCGTGAAATACTCAGGTTATCTAAAGAGTACATTTTTATACATTCGCCTCTATTTCAATTATGAAAATTTTCAAGTAGAAATAAGGGCGAACCCAGGATCAAAACTATGGGGGGGGGGGGGCAAGCCATGGTTGTTCAAGTTGTTGGTAAGATTTAAGCATGGAAAAGGTGAATGAAATCACTCTGTTTACATTAGGAGATCATTCTTTGAAGATTTTTCCTGGAACTTAAATACCTTGTCATACTCAAGAGGAAATTCTAGAGTGTGTATGGCTAATATGGGAATCATAAATTGTTATAAAATAACCCTTCTAATGTGACTGCAGAAAATTAAGAAATACTTATGTGGTGTTAGGCGGAATTTCCGTTGAAGTGGATGCCCGTCATTGATTGTTTTTCTTATAAACATCCAAAAACAGAGATCACCGGAAATGTTGGCCATTTTAAAGTCTTGACGCGGGTTACCCCTAAAATCCATTTATATTCAAAAACATGGAGCACGAATTTTTAGGCAATTGTAAGTAAAATAAGTTGATTAAATTTTGGATTTTATTTGTTTTTTTTATTTTTAAAATATGTCTTAAAATACGCATATGGGTAACTATTGATTATTGTAAAATTTCATATAATCGTTGACACGTCATTAATTTGGATAGACGACCAGGCCGTGAGTGGAATCCCAGCAAACACTCAGTTTTATAAATAATCCACCCGCTGAGCATTCACCAGTTCCACATAATTTGGTGTTGGAGCAAAGGTTGAAGAACTCACCACCGCTGTGACCTCTGCTTCTCCATGATACCTTGCCACACAAATTACCAACACCCGTGTTCCCCTATTCATTGGTCCAGACTTTTTTATAATGGCGAGAGAGGTGTGAATTGATATAATCAGAAGGAGTTAAGTCCATACGAGTGAAGTAATAATTTATATTGGAGTCACAACCGTTCGAAAAATATTTTTTATGACCAATCGCCGGTGTTTTTCAAAGTCAAAAATATTTTATGAAACGATCGATTGACATAAAAATTGGAAGTGGGCGCCACATTGGTATTCCAATGCTTTTTATTATGCTGTATAGTGCTATTAATTTTCGCTAAACAGCGTGGAAATGCTATTGTAAAATATACAATGAAAGCACCTTGAAAGACGTTAATTTTTCTTCCTATCTGTATCCATTCACACATCTTTATCCATGCATAATTATCGATGTATTTTGAACTTTTACGATCGATTAAAATTTGATTTGCACCATCTGTTCAAATATCATTATGAATTTAGATGATCGATTGGAGGTTTGAGGGGAGTCAGGTTGCTTTTGTGTCTATAATATTAGATTTTCATTTCCTGAGTCCAGTTCAAGTCTAGCCGGTATTTCGATACTTTTCTCGAAATGCTTCGATCCATCCGTGCGCGAATATTGCAGTAGAGGATTCCTCAGTCCACCATAAACTGAATTGTCAATCACCGCGCATGATCTACGATAGCGTGACACAGACTAGGTATAATAGGCTCCACATATGTAGTTTATAACTATTATATTCATAAATACTAGCTGTCAACTGTCAAGCATGGGCTTCAATCACTACGCTTACTTTTCGTTTTTAGGGAAACGCGGGTTTAAAAAGACTTTTCAAAAAAATTTATACAACATTAACATGATTTGGGGTAACTGAGTTACCCCGCACAGTCACGTTAGAGTTATACTAGGCTGGTTCTATCAAGTCCAAGGGAATATGTAAGTGCTCGTTGTGGATATGCCATAAATGCGAAATGGCTGCGCGTGCTCGGTTTTACTGCCTCATGGCATTTATAAAAACAAGATCATTGAGCGTTCTTTTTGTGGAGATGGTATTCTCAAGGTCGTCTGCACCACAGACTTCAGAATGGTCGGCTGCAGGCCCGTAAATGATAACTCAGGTCATCCCACCGCTGCAATCTGGCTCTCTGCTTTACACCCAGAGATTAACTCATGAGAGCTGTCATTACAGGAACCATTCCGGGTGGAAACTTTAAACTGTGTTTCCGCAAAAAAAACGTCTTCACCTGCCGCCGAAGGTAATTTCGATATAGCCTTCTGCTGTCTTTAAGATTTTATTCGACCATTAGCCAATCCCAGGTATCCGCTAAGGCGCAAACGAAAGTGCAATTCCTAAAGTGTACGTTTTCCTTTATTGTGACCCACATTTCTTTCTTTTTATTAGTTTATTTATTTGTAAATACTAGGAGAGGGGGAGGGAAAACTTTCTCCTTGAATTTAAAAATCAATTTTTTTTACCAATTATATGCCAAAAATTATTCGGAGCATCTTTTTCGCTACCTCCCTGCGCAACTTCAGCGTGTACTTGAGCTATAAATTAAGTAATTTTTATTTAAGGGAACTTACGGAAGTTGAAGCATGTGTTAAAACTTTTCTGAGTGTGCATGCTTATAATCAAGGAGCGTTTTAATTTCTTCACAATTTTCGTAGAATTAAGTTTCGCCCTGGAAACAGCAAATGTACTCATCACTGCACAACAATACAAAGATCGATTTCACGCAGCTCTCCACTTAATTCTCCTATCAGCTAATCTTTTCACACCAACGTATTTTTTTATCTTTATCATCCTTCTTTACATGTTCCACATATTTTTTCCGAGGTCTACCTTTTCTATTCTTGCCATCCTTGCCATATCAAGTAGAATTATTGCAAAACGATTTCTCTAAGTAACACAATCAATTTCATTGATATGAAATTTCTATTGCAAGAAAAGGGTCCAGCAGAATTCTCACGCAATAATATCGTGGTGATATACTAGTTGTCGCATCCCCAACCATATATTCACAAAAATATCTGGATGATGTCAGTGTATTTTTTACGGGATGGAAGCGGGTAATAAGGTTTTGAAAAATGTTTATAGTTACCGCTGACCTCCAACACTTGCAACAACAACACAGCTGACACTTATTCTGCATTTGGAAGATGAAAAATGTAAAAAAATGCGAAAAAAGTTTTATGGTGTTTAAATAATAATAATTCAAATCCAATTCAAGTTAGATCAGAGTCGAAATCACGTTTAGAACACGGTCTATATTCCCTTAAGTATTTATCTGTTTTAAAATCGTCACAAGTTTATTTCACATTTTCTTCCGGAACCAGTATGTAGAAAATGTAAGCTTAAACGTATTCTATATTATACCTCGGACAGTAATCACTATCAACAATATACATTCTCTTTCTTGCAGTTTTGTAAATGGGCTAGTAAAATTTCCCATTTGCCTCGATGCATAAATTATGGTTTCCTGATGCGATTTTCGGTTTAAGAGTTATTCATTCTTGTTCCTTCGCCCCTAACCCATCACAACTCTTAATTTATTCGCCACAATCATATTAAAATTAGTATTTTGAATAAATTACAATCATATTTTATTAAGTGTAGAAAATTTTTCAAGAAAAATATTAAGTCGTCATTGGACTATGAGCTTTGTTCCTAAGTGTGCTGTAATAACAAAATCTAAAAATTCAGTATCATTTGGTGGAATATTGTACTGATTAAATGTATTTGTTTTTATGGTGAAAAGAAATCTGGTAAAGAAAAAAGAAAGTCAGGAAAGAAATGAAGAGCATGCAATAAAAAATTTATTCATATTTACGTAGCCTCCCAAAATATTGGTTCATCATCGGCGCTGCTGATTTGAAATATTCAAACGTGTATGATGCGTTCTCCAATACAAGTTTTGTTTTTTTTTCTTGTTAGTCATTTATGCTTTTATCATAGTTGTGCTACTCAAATGAAATATTCACCTTTTACGGTCCTTTCCACATCGAAGTGTGATTCTTTTTCCTGTGACGTGTTTGTTTTTATTTATATATTTAATTTTTATTTATTTTATGCTAAAACAACGAAAACAGCACACATAATACTTTTAAATAGGTGTTTCAAGAAGTTTATAATAAAAAAATCACGCCCTCGAAAAACCATGCTTGAAAAACCTTGCCCTGAATAGGGGCAACCTACCCAGGTGGACTGGAACCCGTGACCTCTTGTTTGAAAGGCGAGTACTTTATCCCTCCGCCACCGTGGGAGCAAAGATGATACCGTCACGTTTTTCATCTGCTAATATGAAAAGTTCACGGATATGCAGTTCGATTTTCGATCAATACCTTTATAGTATAAAGGTTATACTATCGTGAAAGACGTGTGTGTTTTCATTGCCGCAACTCCTTCCCTTTTGAAATATCTACGTTTGTGTGGTTCCATTCCCGCCACAAGGTGTTTATTTTACCCGTGGTGATAATGCGCCCGCCGACGCTACCGATTTTAAATATTCACACGTGTGAACCAGACCGCCGCCCCACATTCGAGTCGAAAACAGGTGAATTTGGGGGTGGTTTACGAGTTAATCGCTTCCTGCCTCGCCAACAGACCACCCGGACGTTTTTCCCACGGCGGAGTCGCTTCATTGGACACCTGGTCAAACGCCCTTATCCTCCTCGTTAATCTATACAGGGAACGGATCATGCGAGGAAGCATAGTTTCCGTCGACTCGAAGAATCGAATTTTTTCGTGACAACATTTCCTTGCATTGTTCTCGTCAGAATGGGACGATCGGACTGAATGTGTGCTTCAAAATACCACGTGCATGTGCAAGAAAAAAACTTTAAATATAATGGTCAACGTGAAGATATGATGATAATAATTTCCATTTTCTTGAGCGTAAAGTGATCATCCCTGTCAAGTTACCTAACATTAAAGTCTTCGACTTATCTTTCGAGTTGAAGCCAGTATTACTACGATAAGAAGTATTTAGGAATTAGGCTTGGCAGATTTACTTTGAAGTTAGTCAGTTTGCTGATGATAAGGCGTTCATTTGTCAGTCGGCGAAAGGCCACAACGTTCTTGTACAAGGTAATCTTAGATTAGGAGTGTGAGAGACATGACATGAAGATCGATTCCAACACAAACTAATGATGCCTCTAAATGCAGACATAGATTGCCACAAACTTTAGGAAGTGGAACAATTAGCTTTTTGGCCATTGTAATGTATGACACTTTACACCAAAGTGAAGAAAAAAGTATCGGCGAAGGAAGTGTTTTTTTAATGGAAAAGAGTTTATTATAGGAGCGATTTGTAGAAAAACAAGAAAAGCTAGGGAAGAGAGTTATGTGGAGAATTTGCGCGTTACATGGTACAGAGAAGTAAACACCCAAGATGGAGAACGACAATTACTGGTGAAGTTTCATACGTAGCCGCGGAGAAGAATGGAAAATATATTAGACGGATGGATAGAGAAAAAGAAAGGGCACAGGGCTAGGCATGAAATATGCGCGGGGGATATTGTTTAAATGGATATAGAGGAGGAAGAGCGGGGGCGGATAAAGTGTTGTTTATTATTGTTGGAGTTAGTACTTCCGGGGCGCCTTCGTGGTATGCGACATCTGGCAGCGATGATATGTTTGAGACTTGATCATTCACTCAGTGATCCAGTTTGAGGGTTATTTTGGTTAGGTGAGGGTGGAGCTCACCTCGTATCAAGCCACAGGTGTGTCATTTTCATACATTCAGTGCAGGGGGCCGGTTCCTGTTCCAGAATCAACTTGCTCCTCGAGGATATTTTTGTGGTGTTCGAAGGTTTTCACCCAGGATTTCAACCCTGGACCTCTCGATCGTCAGTAAAATTCTCTACCAACACTGGTCTTCCAAGAATTTGGAGAGAGGGATTTGGGGGGGGGGGGGGCGTTAATCACCACAGACTCCCCCGCCGGTCGCAACGGCCTCGTTTATAAAATATTTTAATTTTTCCCCTTTACTGTTCAGCGATTGTTGACTGTGTAATACCTCTTTCTAGTAATCCCTATTAATATATTCCTTTCTGTTCGGGAGTTTTATTGGTTCACTCGAGGAAGAAGCAGCTCTTTTTGCTGTAGCCAGTGCTTCAATAGTGAATTCAGAAAGTCGCAAAGATACACGGAAAAACCGTTGATACATTTACCATTTAATGAAATTGACTAAAGTTTGAGCTAGACTTTTTAGTACTACCGCTAGGATATAATTCACCTTCATATAAGAAATATTTATTCATCTACATCTACATTATGCCTCGCAAGCCATCTCAATAGGCTTGTGGAGGGAAGTGTTTGGGCCGTTTACAAATAATAAGGATATGCTCTAACGAAATTTGGCCGAGGATTTATTAAAGCCCTTAATAATACGGCGGGAAAACGAATTCTTTTAGGAAAAATATCTCTCTTAATTCATCGTTTCTGTCGGTCATAGAAATATAGTGGGTTTCTAACATTATGTTCTCTGTATCGCTGTTAATGATATATATATTATCTATCGCTCAAGCAATCTAAGCCTAGCGGGCAGCCTCCGACTCTCTAGTGCTCTCAGCCTGCTTTCTGTACGCCCATAGCCGTTGTTGACGAATCGCGCAGCTTTCCTATGCATTTTATCAAGTTCACTGATCATGCCGCTTGCTATAAGATTAAGGTGTGGCCGGACGAGTGCAAAATACTATCTTTCTTTTTCTTTGTCATCCGAAAATCTTCCCACAATACGCTTGACAAATCCTTGCTTCTTCAGGGCTTTGTCTTAAATATTTCTCATACTAAAGTGTTCCTTACGATAGGGTCGAAGTTATTGTAACTCCGAGGCACTTTACTTCGTCTGTTTCATTTATGTTAATACCATCCACAGCATAAACATGGGAATGGGTGTACAACCTTCGCAAAAATAGTACTGACGTGCATTTGCTCAGATTAAGTTCGAATCCTCACTCTTGGCTCCACACATGAGTGTTGTTTAAATCCGATGATAGAATGTGAAAGCCAGACTCTGGCTGCCAGAGTGATCATTAAGTTCGCGATAGATGACAGCTTCGTCAGAAAATGAACTTATATTATTGATAATAATTCGACGGAATAGGTCATCTATGCTTATAAAGAACTCTATTTTAGCACTAATTGCCGGCCTCGGTGGCGCCGAGGTAATGTCCCCGACTGCTAATCTAGAGGTCGCGGGTTCGAATCCCGCCTGGGTGGATTTATCACCATCCAGGGCATGGATTTTTGTGATTGTCAATCAAGTTAATTGTAATAGAGGACAATGCTGTCGTAAAGTCGCTTGAAAAATAGAAACTTTTATTATTATTACTTTACATTTTCATCTGAAAATCTTCCCACACATTATGGTCACAGTAAGTGATAAAGGAAATATGTCGCTGCTGACTTATGGAACCCGGACGCCTGTGGTAGCGGATCTTTCCCTTTCACTCGGACCTTCAGATCGCCGTCTCGAGAGTCGTGGGAGTGAGTGTGTGTGCATGCAAATCCGATTAGAGGCGACCCCTTCTGGCGGCGCGGCTTCCGACATGACAATTCACTTCGCTCTATCGCCACATCTCACGCCGCGTCGCCTCCCCCTACCGACCACCCGTCCAAACCCACACGTGCATTCATGTATAATTTTTGTGCCGGCAATCCCTATATCCCCCACGCTCTCGGAGGAAAACCCATCATCTTTTCCCCCTCCCCCTTCCACAATGTCTGTGGTATTTTCCTCACGGTTTAGAGGATTATATCGAAGTTTCCCGCGTTAAAGTTACCGTTATAGTAAGTGCCTTTGAAAGTTCTGCGATAGTTTGACTCGGACTTGGTAAAATAGGCTCTGCATTAGTCCGGCCCTTATTTTTCAGAATTGAGAAAAATTATTTATATATTATTATACTTTCCTAGTCTCAAAATGGTCTAAATGAGGTTTATATTCACGTGTTAAAATTTGGTTACTTTAAAATAACGGTAACCCGTGCCCCAAGGGCTCTAAGCACTGAGGACCCTCAATTGAGTTTTATGGGGCCGAAAAAGTAATATTCCTATGAAAAATGTGTAAGTAAAGTTCTTCAGGGCCAAATTTCTGTTTGTTTTGACCTATCTCTAAGCGTATACGAGATATTTTCCGTCGTAATATAAGCCTAAATTTGGCAAGATACTTAATGACTCCTACAAAACATTCGTAGTTACATCAAAGGACCAAAACACTGATGTAACATGGAAACACTTCTTAGAAATTCTGCGCCAAGGAATCAACGAACATCTTCCGCAAAAACTGAAATGTGATAATAAGGAACCCCGCTGGTACAACAACGATGTCAGGAGGGAACTTAGGAAACAGATAAAACTATACAACTTGTACAGAAAGTCCATTAAGTTACGTAATAAATCGAAGGAACGTGAAGCTAAAGAAAGTTACGCTGCACAACGCTCAATAACCAAGAAATCAATGCGAACTGCAATGCGAAAGTTTAAGAAAAAAGTACTCGGTAAATTACTCGAAGAAAATCCGAAATCCTTTTGGTCGTACGCGAGAGAGCTTCAGGGAAAACATTCAACCGTAGATTCGTTATTTGATAAAGATGGTAAACTTGTCACCGAAACTATTGACAAAGCTAACACTTTAAATTCCCACTTCGAAAGGGTGTACACTACTGACGATACTCAATTCAATTTAGACATCCCATATACTGAGGAATCGATGGAAGAAATATCTATACAACGTGATGGGATAACTAAACAACTACAATCGATTAAAAATAGTAAATCTCCGGGTCAGGAGGGAATACCCGCGCGTGTCCTCAAGGAGTTAGCTCCACAGATCGCACCTTACTTGGAGATCATATTCAAGAAGTCACTCTCCGAAGGGAAGTTACCGCTAGACAGGAAAATTGCAAGCGTTACACCCATATTCAAAAAGGGAAACAGACATGACCAAGGCAACTACCGCCCGATTTTATTAACATCGATTATAGGCAAGATACTTGAGCATATCATCGTTAGCAATATCATGACTTTCTTGGACAGACGTAACTTCCTCCATGACTGTCAGCACGGATTACGAAAAGGTAGATCATGCGAAACACAGCTCGCGCTCTTTCTTCACGACGTTATAAAATCTGGTGAATCAAAAAGACAAGTTGACGCACTATTTCTAGATTTTAAGAAAGCTTTCGACACCGTACCCCACAACAAACTTTTATACAAATTACAGTCATGCGGAATAAACGAAACAGTTGTAAACTGGATACGCGACTTCCTCAGAGATCGTAAACAAAAAGTAGTTCTTGACGGAATTAGCTCTGATGTTGTAAAAGTTACATCGGGTGTTCCACAAGGAAGCGTAATCGGCCCCCTGTTGTTCATTATATACATTAATGATCTCTGCTCCCGCATTAGCAGTAAAATACGTTTATTTGCTGACGACGCTGTCATCTATCGCGAAATTAGTGATCACTCTGACTATGAAATTCTATCATCTGACTTAAAAAACGTTCATTTGTGGAGCCAAGAGTGGGGACTCGAACTTAATCTGAGCAAATGCATGGCGGTAGTCTTGCGGAATTCGTCCAACTCTAACCATGTGTATGCAGTGGATGGTATTAACGTAAAGGTAACAGACGAAGTGAAGTACCTGAGAGTTACGATAGCCTCGAACCTCACGTGGGGAACATATATAAAGAATATTTGCGGCATAGCCCTGAAGAAATTAGGACTCGTCAAGCGTATTGGTGGAAGATTTTCGGATGAGAAAGTAAAGGAAAGGTGCTATTTCGCTCTCGTCCGACCGCACCTTGAATATGCAACGAGCGTATGGGATCCGGTGCAGAAAGATTTAATCCGCAAACTGAATAAAATACAAAGAAAGGCTGCGCTTTTCGTCAAAAACTGCTACGGGCGTACAGACAGTGTTACCCAGATGTTAAGCGAATTAGACTGGGAGCCGTTGGAGACTCGGAGGCTGCGCGCTAGGCTTAGATTGCTTGAACAATTGAGAATGGATATCTTTAAGAGCGACACAAAGAACATAATATTAGAGCCATACTATATTTCCAGGTCCGACAGAAGCGATAAATTAAGAGAGATGTTTTGCCGAACGGATAGATATGGGAATTCGTTTTTCCCCCGAACCATAAAGGACTTAAACGCTAGTCCTAACCTCGTTAGAGCACTTCATTTTTTTAGCTGTAAACGGCTGGTGTCCTAACACCACCTGCCACACACCTTTTAGGCGGCTTGCGGGGTATTACGTAGATGTAGAAGCCTCTGAAGAGATGTGCTTGCGGATATAGAGACTCAAATCACCGATGGCGGCGCTGAAGGCAGTGATGTAATTTGCGAACATGGCCAACGCATCGAGGATAATTTTGGAAGTTTCTTACGTTAACTGTCCCGTTATAGAACACGCCTTTGAAAGTAGTGAAGGCTGTTCGGGTGGTCCACCGTGTAATCTCTTCCATGGCTGCCGACGGTGGACCACCCGAGCATGCGTCACGACCAACATACGCCGGGGAAGCATCAGATCTTTTTTCAAGCCTTTGGAAGATCTGTGATAGTTAGACTCGGAATAGGCGAAATAGGCTTTGCATGTATTAATCATAACTTATTATATTTGTAAATACTAACTGTCTGCATGAATTTTTACCATGTAATAAACCATGCATGAATAACTTACTACGCCAACGTTTCGTTATTCCTACTAACTACTAACCAGTAGTTTAGGTAGTGCCAACCGATTTTCTAGGTAATATGCTAGAAGTACCAAGGCATTTTTGCAGATTTTGCAGTAGGTTAGGAAAAATATTTAGATATCAAATACAACTAAAGGCATACCTACATTCAAAAACTTAAGGAAATATTTAATATAATATGTGGTGTCACCTTTTTAATGTATTATGCGACGAATTTTGGTAATATGATTGGATTATTATAATTTAAAGAAAATATTTAATGTTAAATTATAATGAATATTGACTATTGCCTTATTAGTGAACTATCAGCATCCAAGGGTGACTTTACAGGAGGAGCATTATCGCGCTCCCGGTACTTTTCGCGAGAGATAGGAGGAGCGTGATAGCGCTCCCCGCGAGATTCACACCACACGGTCCAAAAAACGTTACGCATACCTAGAAATTATACTACCACATGCTGTTAAAAGTAATAATAAAATTCGGAAGCATGCATTAAAGTATACATAAGTTGGTAGGCTACACTACAAAGTCATCTAATCTATTTATGAGTTCTATCGCTGCCGTTATTATCTATTATTGATCGTGGAAAGAAAGACATTCTGAATCTGTCTGTTCTACAGCCTATCTCTCTTATTTTATTTATATGATCTGACCTACTGTAATATGTTGACGCTCGTAAGATATGGCTAACTTCGTCATAAAAGACACAGCTCTTGAATTTATCTAATAGGTTTAGTCTATTTTTCAATCCTGACAGAGATTCCCATCCGATTTTATCTAAGAGGTCAGTTACACTAGCAACACTATCGTAACGACTTTCCACGTACCTGGCAGGTCTTCTCTGCAGGCGTTCTAACTCTGTTATTAAGCCCATTTCATGAGGTCCCAAACACTGGCAGCGTAATCTAATTGGGGTCTAACGAGGGAGAAGAAGCTAATTTATCATGTATGTTGTGTAGTACTTGTTTGTGGAGGTAAATTGTAATCCTCGGGTGGATGTTGGGTATGGTTCACCCGCTGCCAGATACCTCTGTTGGTGGCTTGCAGGATAATACGTAGATGTAGATGAATAGCGGTCATGCGTCCACCTGCATTCGGATAACCGCACCACGGCCACGTCATGACGTCAGCATCGTGTTTGTGTTAGCGCCAAGGAGAGGCACGCCCGTGTGTGGACGGAGTGGCTTGGATGCCGTCGTGCCACCTGCGACTCGCCGCCAATACTTTAATGACCCATAATTCGTCTTCCCCTTTCATACTTCCTCTCCCTCCTTTCCGCCCAACCTCCGTCTTATTTCAAAGTAAACGTTCCTCTTCATCCTACCTGTCAACTCCCATTCCTACGACCGGCCTTGCCCCAATCATTTTAACGTCTTATTTTTTTTGTGTCCAAGAAGTACTCATGCAGCGTATTGCATGCTACAACGTATGTTACGGTACATGGTGAAAACTTACACCCTGAAAATCACTCTTGGTGTGTTTCGCATGGCACTATGCAGATGAAAACGTATATCATCAATCGATAATGGGCAAAGCAGTCAGCCCTTAAATGGTTCGGAGGAAATTTAGTTTTAAATTTCTAGTAATGGGAAGTATATTATCGTCTTCACTATGATCGGGAATGAAGAATTAGTGTGGAATGTAGGTACATGGTGAATTTTCATTTGATACTTCCCTACTCACTCTATTGTTGTTTTAAAAACTTAGTAAATACCAGCACGTAGTGTTTAGGTTATTAATAAGAACTACCGTATAAGAAGATATAAAATGCCCTTATGGCCGTAAAGAGTTACTCTACAAAATTTGAGATCAACTCATTGAGTCTGGTTGCGGTGACGCTTGCTAAATAAAATTTCGCCGTAGTCGCGATCCCAGATTTCTGCCATATAATGGCTGCTCTCTATCTATTCTAAGAAATAAATTGTTAATGTGTTGAATGGACATGCGGTAATCTCACATTAGAATTAATTTATTGCAGTGTGAAGTAATGACGCTTGTTTTAGGGGATATCAACTCTTGCTTTCTTTGAGTAGACTGCACTGCATGTAATGAATACATTTTGAAATGATAGGGCACTCATAATTGTAATTGTAATATTATAAAATATCCATTGATGAAGATCTCAATTATGCATTGAAACCATAATACCTACTATATCAGAAATTTTAGATAGTATCCAAGAAAATTATTCAACTATAGAAAAAATGAGTTATATGCTTCTCCTTAAAGGTTATGAAAAATGATGAATAGCTACCTCCTTCTTCGGTGGGACAGATATTCACATCTTAATTAAGTGCTAATAAATGCAACCTCTTAAATATTTAGCGAGACCCCGGATTCCTGTGAGACCTCGTGTCTTTTGATGTATGTCCTCGTGTCTTTTGAGAATCTGCATATATCGTTAGTTACGGGCAACCATCATTTGAAAAATATCTTAACTGAGGGCAGAACGGTTTCTCGTACCAGTAAAACAGTATCCTGCACCGTATTTAGAGAATGTCACATCTATCACATGATCATAAATATGAATGCTCATTGAATTGATGAATTTTGAGATAAGTGACTTGCAAATATGCGATTCAAATCGAACATCAGGCGCTTTTAGGGAGATTAAGTATAATTATATGAATATCGGACTGCCTCATGAACAAGATGGATAAGTTCTTTTAGATATTTATTAAAATCATCCGACTGGTGGTCAGCTTTCGAAATTGGAGACGTCGCGGAAGCTTAGCATGCAAATGAAATAGACAATCAATATCGGTCTCTGTCTTCCCCTCCCAATAGCATGGTCTCCATGAATTCAGAGTCAGAAGCAATTTAAGTCAGTAGCAGAAGTCAATCAGTGAGTCTGAGGCAATTTTATTTATCAAAGAGGGCTTTCCTTTGGAACTCACATTTTGTTGGAAATATTAAATTTACAAAAGTGAAATATCAACTTGAAAATGCGTAAAAGTATCGGGAGAATGCTTGATATGGATGATATATTTTACAAATATAGTGTTATCTTTTTCAATCTTATCCTCAAAAGTTGATTAAGAATAACTGCTTTGTTGAAAGCCATTTTCATTCTCACCACGGGATTTTTCATGTCGTCTGGCTAGAAATTTTGCCTTTCTCTCTGGTTTTCTGTTGTGATTTTTTGTCATACTTCAATCCATTTGGTCTTCAGTAAGGTACACTCTGGCTATATAGGCATAGAATTTAAAGCAAAAGTTCAACCGAGTGTTATTGAGGTAGGTATTTATCTATCTATGTTGAGGTATGTCCTGTATATGGGATTTATTTACGCATTTCTTATTTAAGTTATTTGTTTCCATTGGTCTCTGAATGTTAAAATTAGTTTGGCCCTTCATAAGTATTGATAAAATGAGCAGAAGCACCAATTTTATCAATCGTCTTAATCCAACAATCCAAAGATTGGTTTGACGAAGCTCTCCATTCCTCTCTCCTATCCGCTAACCTTTTCATTGCGACGTATTTCTTCCCTTTTGCATCCTTTATATCCTGTCATACGTAAGTCATTCGGGGCCGTCCATTGCTGTTCTTTCCTTAAACCTGGCCTGCTACGATTGTTTTTATCAGGCCGTCATTCCTCATAATTTTGTCAACTTAGTTGGCCTATCTTCTTCTTGGGATTTTTAAAGATATTCTTCATTTTTCACAATGTTATTAGTACTTCCTCATTACTTACTAGCTCGATCCACTTTCTCATCGTCGTTCTTCGGTAGCACCACTTTTCGAATGCTTCCACTCCTGACTCCTCTGCAGCTATCGACGACCAAGCCTCGCTCTCATTGAGAAATATGCTCAATATGGAGCATCTTGTGAAATATCTATCAGAGTCAGAAGCAATTTAATTCAGTAGCAGAAGTCAATCAGTGAGTCTGAGGCAATTTTATTTATCAAAGAGGGCTTTCCTTTGGAACTCACATTTTGTTGAAAATATTAAATTTACAAAAGTGAATTATTAGGTAGGTCTTTTAAATAATTTTGGAAAAAGCTTGAAGAAAAATTTACTTGCTTTCAAACACATATATAAAACTACCACTCCGATGTGCGTACATTTATTAATTATATTAAATATAGTATGGCTAACATTACATAAAACCATTTCGTTCTGCAAACATTCGGAATGCATGCAAAATACATTTCCGTCGTTAAGAAATATCATCTCGAAGTAAAATTGGATGAAATTTGTAATCAATAACGTTCTAGTTACATTTAATGAAAAATAATTCCGCTAAGTTCTGTCATTCATATTTAATATCCTTTTGGCAGGATAACACACCTGCCCCCTACAGAGTTGAAGCGGCGCTCCATTCTACATTTTGGGCACATGAGGTAAGTCTGTGTTAATTTTTAATATTACAGCTTGCACAAAATGAGTTAGAATTGCCTATCTTAATATAAATTTTAGAGGCTCATACTTCGTGGAATTCACTTGCAACTATATACCTAATTCTTTGCATAAATTTCAAAGTATAAAATTTACTGCGTAGTCAGCATATTTCATTGCATGTCAGCATAAGTTCAACGCGCTGTTAGCATCAGCGCCCACTCTGCAGTGAATTTTGTGTTTGTGAATAAACGAAAATAGTATATTTCTTTGTTAGGAGGATAAAAATTATTAGATTTTCGATATCGCATCTAATAGTCGATATGCTAAGGCGTACTCTGAAGTTACATAGATCTAAGAGCAATTTAGCGTCAGTATTTTTTCCACAAGAATTCACGACAAAGCTCAATTTCTCACCTTCACCCCTATCCTCTCACCTTCTACGTCTTTTTCCCATTCTCTCACACGTGAGGCTCTCCAACAAAAGGCTCGGTGGCTCCTCGCGGGGATATAAATTAGCGCGTTACACAAAAAGGGAGCCACACACGGCGCTTATGCGGGAGAGAACTCACACGAAGCGTTTCGTGTTTGGGAAGAAGAATAAAAATATAAAAATAAAGAAAAGGGCCTGGCTCGTGTGAGGTAGGTGTCTCTCATTACAACGGAGGTCGACAGAAATATCCCACGCACGCGACACTTTACCGCACTTCTCATTTCTTTTTGATTCAATTCTTCCTCAGCGGGTATTGGCGTTGGTTTTTTAAGTATGAGGCGGGCGGAAACTTGAGCAAGTAGAGTAATTCAACTATAAAATCTTCATCCATTTTGCTTCATGGCTTCAGCCATTGCTTGTTGACTTGCTTGATGAAAAGAAGAAGAAAGGGAAAGTCGACTAGATATGCAATAGCGGTAATGAGGTCCCTATCGGAAAGAAACCTAGACTTTATCAGGACGCATATACGTGCGTCGTGGATTTTGAAAAAGTATTTGGTTAAGTGGATTGGGTAAAGTTAATGGATATTCTCAAGAAAGTAGGCGTAGTTCCAAGGAGGTTGTAAGTATCTGGAGGCGCTGTTTACAAGTTTTTGGCGAGGTCAAAGTTCCGCCATCTTGGTTTAACAATTTTTGGACCTAAAGTCTCCGACTGATATTCTGAGGCGGCTAAGTTTAGTTCTGAAAACGAACTTAATTGAGTGAAAAATACTACTATGATCATTAGTATTTCGCAGGTGATTGTCATAGGATTTTTCCGATCATTCGCGATACTTTTATTAATACATAAACCCTGTGTCTGTTAGCCACTTTACTGGTGGGGATATCTTTGGAAATATATTTTTTACTGTAATTTTTTATTTCTGCTGGCTATAATAAAATTCAATGCCTGTAAAAGTGCAGGTAAAAGACTTTTTTATTCTCGTAAAATTTTATCTTCAATTGAGCTGGTTGTAGAACGTAACTGTGGTGATTGATAATAATTTTTCCCTGGGAAAAGATGTTTGAGCCATAAAATCGCGAAGTTTACCAATGAAGTAATAAAAAAAGTTTACATTGTGCTTTCCATAGTTTATTTTAATCTATTGACGAGTAATGACCAAAAATTTCACCAAATAGTAAGCATTGATCCTCATGGGATTGTCAATGTTTTGGTCAAAGGGGGCGTGGCTGGTATTACCCAAGCACCCCTATTCCGGCCACACTTCGCTCTACGCTCGAAACCAGTGGGGCCCCCAACAGATATTTACAACCTCCTTGCGTAGATTGGAGAGATTGGCGGTTCATTCGTAATCTGTATATAGCCCAGAGTGGCAAGTGAGAGTACCGTAAAGAGAATCTGGGTGGGCAATCATTGGCCGAGGAGGGAAGCAAGGCTGTCCACAATCGTTGTTGATTTTAAGCGTGTTCGCTGAGGATATGGTAAGAGAGGTAGGTGATGAGTTGGAGGCTGGAGTAGAAGTGGGAAGAATGATATTTTAATCAATGAGATTTGCGGATGATCAGGCGTTTATTAGCCAGTCAGCGAGGGAGCTTCGGGCTCTCGTGAATGCGTTAGGCGCTGCAAGAAGTGTTGCATGAGAATTAATCAGAAGAAGACCAAGGTAATGCGTTTTTTTAATCATCGCAAACTAAGAATGCGAGACTCAAGGTAAAAGTAGAGGGGGAAAAACTTGAGCAGGTAGAGCAAATCACCTATTTATGCAGCAGATAAGAGGAGAACGGAGAGAGTAGTCATCAGGAAGAGATGGAGGCGTTCACGAACCGGAAGGAACTTATGAGAGGATCGTAATGTAAGGTTTTAAAGAAAAGGTTAGGGGAGGGCCTGATCTGGATTGTAGCGCTTTGCGATACGGGAGTATGGACACTTAGGGAGGAGGGCAGGAGAAGACTGGAGGCGTTCGAGATGTGGCTGTTGCGAGGAATGGAGAAAGTAAGCGAAATGAAAGGAGGAGAAACGAACTGCTGGAGCTGCGTGTTAATTTTTGCCGTCGATTCTGTAGCTTCTATTTGCATATACTTATCACTTGTGGTGTCTTTCAGAAGTTATACGTAGCAGCAGTGGCGGAACTAGGAATTATGCTTTTGGGGGATGAGGGGGCTTTGGGGAGGATGAGAGGGGTTAGTGGGGGCTACCCCCCAGGTTCATGAAATATTTTGAAAAATAACATGACTGAAAATGCATTTTACATCATTTTGGCACTTAAAATTCAACTTTAAGCAGATGCAGCCAGTGGTGGAGCCAAGGGAGGTCCGGAACCCCTCCGAAACATTAAAAAAAAAACAATTATTTTCCTTCATAAAAGAAAAAAATATTGAAAAATCATGAATTTACAAAAACATTCTTTAACAAATACAAATTATTTGAATATGAAACCTCTTCTTTGTACCCTGTTTTTCAAAAATTTTCCACCGTGGTTTTGGACCACCCCGAACGAAAATCCTGGCTACGCCACTTGATGCAGTTATTTTATATCAAATCCAGACAAGATTTTAAAATATTTTTTTCATTTCTCTGAGGCTTTGGGGGGGGGGGAGATTCATCCCCTCATCCCCCCAATAGTTACGCCACTGCGTAGAAGTAAGGAAATCGGGAATAGAATTGCGTTGGTAAAGGAAGCGTTCATGAACAGGAGATAGCTGATGAGACAATCGTTCGGTATGATTTAAAGAAAAGGCTAGTGAAGTCTGAATTGAAGTGAAACGCTTTCAGGTGTGGAACAATTAATTTATGATTTCATAATTTATATAAATTAATTCATAGTTAATACATTTATAAATCACTAATTTATATCCCACCTTATGTTCGCTCCCGCTGTTTCCCTTGGCATCCCACTGGTATGCTTACAATTGCAGAAGTTCCCTATTATTCATTCCCTTTATTTTGAAAAAGGAATTTTGGGAGGATGGATGGATAAGGAAGGGACCGTGTCGTTCGAATTTAATTCTGATGACTTCGCCACCGAGGGGTCAACCGTGTGCTCCGCCACCCGCTTACACAGTGGACCACCCCGGAGGTCCACGAGGGGTGTATAGCTCATCTTCCTTCCCACCCGCGGATATTAATCATTCTCACACGCACTCTGGCCGCGAGTTCTTTTGTCCGCATCCCTCCCTTTCACGGGCCTTGGCGTCTCGCCGTGTAATTCCCCATGTTTTTTGGGAAGATAAACTCCCCACCCAGAGCGCCATTAAGCGGTTGCCCGGTTTGGTATGCTGGGAACACAGTTCCTCTCCCTCCATCCCGTGGTGTATGGAGCCTCTCCGTCGACCAATCACGTTCAAGGCAACTTTTGAATGAGCAGGAAAAATTCGTGTACTTTTCTCTCATTTAATATGAGGTAATTGTGAATGGGTGTCTGAATGAAATATAAATACGGATTTTAATAAATTTGGATTTGTTTCCTTTCCCGCGGCCGATGACAATAGTATCGTATATCCAGGCAGAAAATGGACATTGTGAGTAATTTGTTCACTATTTATTTTGCCGTAAAAAGGAACTCAATAACCATTTAAAATTATACTTTCATACATACGAGTGAAAAATGATTTTACTGGACATTAGAACCCACTATTTTTTACGAAAGACTCGAATTCAGGCGTATTTGTTAGGTTCTTTTATTTTTATTGATAATGATAACAGATTTCACCACACGTTTATTGGTTTACAAATTAATTTCAGTTCTACGAAGATTTAAAAGGAATGGATTGAGAATTTTAAAAAAAATCAAACGTACTCTTTGGCTAGCGAACTATTATAAAAGCTTTTATTCTATTCATGATAAACGAGCTAGTATTAAAGGCTAAGGGAGCAGAGAAAGAGTTAAGTTGTTGAGAACCTAATTACTTTGGTCCTAAAGTATGAAAAATTTGAGTGTAAATGTTTGAACGACTTTTGTATGAGCTGTGTGATTATTTTGATATGCATTCGCATTCATTTGCATATCTTTCCATTACCGTGTAATAATGTAATTCCATCTCGCATTGGATGCTGATTTCCTTCATATTTTAATATTCTGAGGTGAGTATAGGTATGTGTTATTGTCTGCCTTGCATGGCTTCACTCATTCCTCGTATCTCGTACAAATTCGTTTTGATTCAAGGTGTGGTGGCCATGAAATTTCCTCTCATATTTCTTCGCCTCCTTTTCTCCCGCGTACTTCCACGCTTCTTGTATTCTCATTCCATTTTTGTTCGTTCCAGAAATATTTTAGTGCATAATACTTTAATTAAATCTCGTTTTAACGAAGTTTGCTATCTACCTAATACTTAGAAGGCGTACATTTGATAAAGATGACAATGGCTTGAAATACTATTTGTACATCTATAAAAATTAGTTATAATGGAAATATTGGTGACCGCTGATAATTGTAATATCCGTAATTTAATATTTGTAGAAATATTAAGTAGGTATGTGTTGACTTGCAACTGTATCTAACAATAAGAGTAGAAAAATTCTTTGACTACGTCTAGCCAAAAAAATGGTCAATTACTGGTTTTAAAAAAATCACCTTCATTTTAAAGTGTTCACACTAAGGTGGAAGGTATATTCCCCAGGTTTATGTCCCCCAGGATTCCATTGTTGCATTGTTACATAATTTGTATGTCTGAAAAATTATTCAAAAAGTTGCCGATCCATAAGTTATTGAACACAGCATTATTTAGAAAAAATATTTCCATGGAGGTGGTTTTGCTTTTTGGTTTCACTCTTCCTTGAATATTCCTTAAGGGTTCTACATTTCATATTCATGTAGCTCGAGGGAATAGCGAACATTCAAATTCCTGCGTAACGTGTCCAGTGGTGGAACCTCACCCTTTGATCCGGGCCCGACATCTTTGAAATATGAAATCGTTACTAAATGTCAGGTGGGGAATAAGGATTGACAGCCCAAAATGAATGAGCTACGATCGCAGAATAATTGAACTGAATTCCTCAATCATCGTTGGAGCTATGTTAGAGGCCAAGAAACCTTCAAATGATGAGGCTAAGAAATCTTTCTCCCATCTTGGTGATGAAGAATGGAGTCTTTAGAACGGCTTTCCGTCACTTAAATGCTCGTTTATCACCGCCCAGATGGAAAATTATGACGTTCAAGCCCGTGATCATTGTCAATGCTCGCACGCGGGATATCCACTGACAAAAGAAGGCTTCGCAGCGAGTGGTTACCACAAATTCAGTTTTGATACAAGGGATATCAGCGTGGTGGTCCCACGCTAAGGAAAGCTGTGGAGATTGGCTTGGAGCGTGAAAGGCTTTGGCGGCCACAGGTGATACTCAGCAAGAGGAGGATATCCAGCTTCATTAGATATCCGCTTGATAGTTTTTAAAAATAATATTTTTTCATGAAATATTATTCGTTTCATAATTATACTATCATCTTCAAATTTCGTGTGTATATGGAGTAAAACCTTTCCAACACGAATGTGTACCTATAACCAAATATAAAATATTTTCACCTGTGTAAACCCTGACTGCAAAATTTTCATATCGTATTTTAACTACGGTAAATTTTAAATAGGCTAAAGTACACTTGAAATTTGAAAAAGGTGCTTAAATTTTTAAAATGCAATACGTAATTTAAACTGGTCAGTTAAGTGAGAGTTCTAAGTCCTCTTAAGGATCAAGTGTGCGTATGGGGTCGTTTAGTCAGACCCGAAGTCGTAATTACTTTTAGAAAATTGCGGTAAATCTAAGGGAAAGATTAGTTGCGTCGAAAAATAAATTTATTTTTCCCCCACATTCGGTTATGCCATTGTAGATTTAAAATAAAATTTTCTTAAGTTCCCGATCATTTTTTTCGAGAGCAACGTCATCAGAGATCATATACTTTGTTAGAGAGAACCGCTTGTTGAAGGAATAGAATTGATCAAAAGTGTAGACAGTACCGAATCTCGTAGGAGCGATGCGAATCTGAGATGATTGACTGAGAAATGGTGATCCGATCTACATAAGTGCATAAGCAAGGATCGTCGACGAAGAGGGTGCAAAGTGCCTCGATGATTAAGACTTGTGATAATTTTGGAGCTCGAACATTGTCGAATGTCGGTTGATTTGCAGTTATTTTGGAGGTAAAATTCGTTAGACCCAAGCAGCACTCATAGCGGAGGACTGCTGAATATCCAATTATTTCACACGCTGATTGGAAAATATCGGTAAAATAATTATTAGAGTAACAGAAATGATGTAGGCGACGAGTGGGAATTAGCGCAGTTACATAGTATTGTAAATGATTACAAGTTAAGAAAAAAAATAAAATTCTCTTCAAGGTCCTTCGAGATTTGGCGTGCGCGGACGGTACATTTTTATTCCAATCTCGATAAATATTTGGCAGCACCGCTTTTTGGAGCGTGAGTCCCCTGGGGCGACCTGTTGAATGATGAGAATGCTGATGCTGTCCTTCCAAGGTCTTTGTCCCCCCGAATTTCCCCTCTCCTCCAAGAGGTCAACTTGGACATCGCAATAAATCCACCTTTATTCTTATGCAGGGTCTATTCTTTCGGCGGCGGTAAGGCAGAGTTCAGTTGCCATTACTATTCTATGTTCATGTCTGCCAATATTGATTACGTGAATGCTGGTAATTTCAAGTTCTAACATGTTTGCTCTTCTGAATTTGATACCATGATTCGCGCACAGTTGAAGAGGGCAGGTAGACACTAAGGGTAACTGGAGATATAAGCGTGGTAATGGAATCAAGTTCTAAATACACATATACACACCGGTTGGTTCTTAAATAATGTTCTCCGTGTCGCTATAAAAGATATGCATTCTTAGTTGTACAGGTAATCTCAACCCAGCATGGAGCCTCCGAGTCTCTTACGACTCCCAGACTAACTGTTAACATGAAATTTTCAATCTTAAAAAGTTGGAAAGACTTCATATAAATCAATGAATATTTAAATTCTTTAATGTGAAAATTATAATGATTAGCGGCTCTCTATTCTCTAACCTAACTGACTGGAAGCCGCTAGAGAATAAATCAGTGTAACGCTTTCTATGCGCTGGTAACTGTTTTTAACGAATCTCGCAGTTTTCCTTTGTATTTGATTGAGGTCGCGAATGAAGACTTGCTGCGCTGGATCCCAAATGCTCCGTAAATCGCTGTATTTGGAAAAGTTAAATAAAATATGAATCAGAGAAAATGAGAATACTTTTTTATGGCATGACCGTAGTTGTATCTTTTCCCACTGTCTCTACTCTGTACGCCTGTTCCCACCCCTTCTTCAAAGATGTCAAATCCTCCCCATTCTCAAGGGTATAAAGGTGAATTTTCAAATATTTTGCAGTGTCTTGTACCAGATGATGGCTCAGTGAGCCGAAACGCGGTGTACGCTGTAAAAAAAGTTCTGGAAAAGTGCTACGATCTTTTATTTATTTAAATATGTCCAACTTCCACCAATTGAAGCCTGAATCTGTTGAAATTTTTATGGCAATTATTATTATCAATATCCGATAAACAGTAGGAGGCCCAGCTATATCGTAGGACAAATAATTATAAGGGAAAGTACCTATAAGAAGAGAAGGAGTATTGCATTTCACCAACACTGGTTCACAACACCAACAAAAATGATGTAATTTCGTACCCTTTATGACTACCTGTCATTTGTTGGATTTAATTTTAGTAATTAGTACCATGATTGCCATCGAATTTGTGGGACTGCGCAAACTCCACCTATTTTATTACATTTCATGTGGTAATTTGTGTTTTTTTGCGATTTAAAGTGAAAAAATTTCCATTACGAATTTTTGAATTACTTTTCACTGATTTATTAAGCAATTGGTAAATCTGAAATGTGCATGTGACAAACAATCCCTAATTATGTACTTTTTTCGCCTTATTTTCGCATTCACACAACACCAAATATAAAAGCAGACTTTGTATGCTGATCAAGTTGATATTTAGGCGCGTACTCGTAGTTCCTTAAAATGTTAAGCGCGGGTTGTGAAGCCTCATTAGCACTTGAATGCCACCTTGTCAAGTGAAAAAAGCAGAAGGAGGAATTTTTTTTTTAGTTTTGCATTCCCCAAATTTGAAGTCAATTTTTATATCCATAACCACAGATGAACTCGTTGGCCTCATGCAGCACTTGTAGATGACTGCTGACTATACAAAGATTTTATGTAGTTAGGATATAATGGGATATCCACCTTTTTTTAAAATACTATTAATTTTAACTTAATAATAAATACGAGGCATATTCATATAGTAAAGGCCGATTGGTCACAGGAAAAGAATATACTCATATGAAACACATTTTATTGGCAGTTTTACTTGGCTAAAAAGCTTCTTATCTTCTCTAGATAATCGCCGTTCACTTCTAAGCAGTTTTCGTATCGCTGTGCCATTTTTTTTAACCCCTCTGCATATATCGCCGCCTGTAAGCACTAAGCAGGTCTCTCTTTTGGTGGAATGCTCTCTTCGCTTGAGCTGTTCTACCGATAATTTCCTTCCTGCTCCTCCCGTCGCCAGTTATCCTGCTTCCCAAATAACAGAATTCATAGCCTTGTATGGACCCTATAGACCTGGTTTGCATTTTATGGGACTCGTAGCTCTTACCCTTTGATATGTGACGGGGACGTATTAATCTTTAACCTTCCGAGCCCTTTGTCAACCTCAATTTTCCCCCGTCTTGGGGACATCAATAAGTGTATCACAATAAAACCAGTCCTTCACCCGCCATTTCGTCTGTGGCTGTGGTAAACGGACGGTTGCTGTCGTCCCAAGGGAGGGTATGAATAACGGGGTAAATTTCCTTTAAGGCACGAAAGCGTTTTAAGACCTGAGCCAAAGTGTTATTTGGGACAGGGTTTTTACGACTAACTCGGAAAAATTGAGAAATGGCTAGAGAGGGAAAGTGAGGATGCAATTTGATGTGCTCTGTCCTAAAAAAAATAACAGGGTCTCTTTTGAACGCCTTGAGATCGAATACAAAGGCTTAAGAGGCTGAAGTCCATTAAGAAAAATCCCGTGACCCGTTTTATGGCTCGTGAAAAATAAATCTCAACCAGCACCCTAAATGTTGAAATTTTTAACGCTAGTTAAGATGAACCACTCTAAACCAGCGCCCTAAACTTAAATTTCGTTCTCGACTTGGCCTTTAGCCTTGAGCTGGACCTTGGCCAGTTACTTTTCATGGAGTCACGAGCACTGTTGCCAAATTATGTATTTATTTATTTCTTCCAGTCCAAAACAGCACGAGGCCAATTACAGAGGACTCAAAATAACAGGAGAAACAATTTAGTAATATTAGGCAACGTAACCAATAATGAACAAAAACTGTTCACCAGTGCACTATTATAATCCATTTTCGGGTGTACGTCTGCGTGCTTAATATTTGTCTCAACGTTTCATTCCACTTACTGGGAACGTCGTCAGGAGAATGAAAATATAAACATCTATCGTACCGTTGGAAAAACTGGTCTATTGTTGTCAAGGTATTTAAAAAAGTAAATAAAAATAAAATAAAAGCCAACTTCTTTAAAACATCTACTATAAAAGGAAGATGAAAAGTGGAATATTGTTATTAAATTTTCGAAATATATCTCTTCCACACATGGCTTAAATTATATCCATCATCCCTGTTAAAATTCATAGGTCGTTTAGAAATTTCTATCGCCTCTCTAATAAGTCGTGGATAATATGCAGATTTTCTTGCAATGGCTTTGGCCTCATCCAGGAGGATCTTGTGTCCTGGCCCCGACATAAAATTATCAGCGACAGCTGAAGTTTCCCATTACCTTGCCTTCAGCGCCCTTTCATGTTCTTTCAGCCATGTCACTATCTTCCGTTTGGTCTGTCCGATGTAACTAGACCCACATGAACACGGAATCTCATATATACATTCCATTTGTTATGGGGGAATAGCATCAATGACGGATGGAAGTAGGTCTATGATCTTCCTCAACGTGCCAAACCTGGTTTCAACGTTGGCTTTTCCAGGGATGCGAGCAATCCGGTCCGTTGTTCCTGATATGTAAGGCAGAACTGCAAAAGCACTTGGTTTTGTTTTCTCCATCGGGGCCTTGACTTCCCTTAAAGCTCTCCTAATGAATGAATTAGCATATCCGTTTCCTTTTAAAATTGTAATAAGATGTTCCATTTCACTTTCCATGCTATCTTCATCAGAAACGGCAAGGGCTCTATGTCTTAAGGTCTTGATAACGCAGGACTTCTGACGAGGGTGATGGTGTGATGCCGCGTTTAAGTACCTGTCTGTGTGGGTCTTCTTCCTAAAGACCGAATGTCCCAAGCTTCCGTCTTACCTTTTTCTTACTAGAACATCAAGAAACGGTAAGGAGCCATCTTCTTCGATTTCTTTGGTGAACTTGATGTTATCATGAATATTATTCAGGTGTTCATGGAAATATTCAAGAGCATCTTTCCCGTGTGGCCAAATAACAAAAGTGTCATCAACATATCGGAGCCAGCATACCGGTTGATATTCACTCGATGAAAGAGCATCGGCTTCAAACTTCTCCATGAAGAGGTTAGCTATGACCGGAGAGAGAGGGGATCCCATAGCAGCTCCCTCTACTTGGGAATATATTTCTCCGTCGTAGCGTAGATAGCGGTTTTTGAGGCATAATTCTGCGAGATCGGGTACATAATTAGGGAGCTCTTTCTGAGTTAGTTCCCTTAAAATCAGAACTGAATCATTAACCGGAACTTTAGTAAAAAGACTCACAACGTCAAAACTGACCAGAATATCATTCTCTGATGTTCTTAAATCCTTTAGTAGCTCGATGAAAAGACTTGAGTTTTTAGCGTAGGATTCGGTACTCCCAATAAAGGACTGAATGTCTCTATATATATAGCGGGCCAAATTATACGTCGGAGAGTCGATAGTGTTCACAATCGGTCGCAGAGGTATTCCTGCTTTATGTATTTTAGGAAGTCCATACAGTCGTGGAGTTTTAGAGGCATGAGGAATAACTTTCCAATGATCTTCTTTTGGAATGGAGGATAGCTTGATTTTGACAACCTTACTGCTTTTATTTATAAGATTCTCAATTCCACCATCGACTGCCCTGCATTGCTCTCTTTTATCAATTTTAAAGTTCCACCCCGCCCTACCCGTTCTCATCCCCTAATCCACATGCCCATTCCTAGACTTTCACTCACTGAACGTTCGTTTTTCTACCGCATTACTTCTGTGTTGAACTCACTCCCTCCACACATCGACCCCTTTGCACTTCCATTGAAATCCTTCATTTAAGCCTTTCCCTATCCTATCTGTCACCGAAGTAGTCTGTCACTGCAGTTTCTTGTTGTCCTTTTGTTTTTGTAAATGTAATTATTGTTTTCTACATGTTATATTGCGTCTTCGTCCTCTAATTTATGTATTGTTACCTGGCCACTATAAAATGGCAAGTATATGCTGTATGTGGTTATATTTATTTAAAATAAAATAAAAAAATAATATTTAAGGAGAGTATGAACTCCGATTATGAGATTAACCACTTAAAAAATCATTTTACTTATCCGAGTTACGAACCCAGATCTCCCAATTGTAACTAACCAATGGGTTAGCTAAATGATATTGCCGTGGTGGATTTCATCCTTGGTAGGAGGCAAAAATGTCAGTGTTCTCTGGTTCCGGCCTATCAAGTTCTACCTTGAGAGATCAGAAGACTTGGATTTTGCTGGCGATGCGTATGATTAAATCGAGGAGGTCTACCCGAGAAACGAAGTATAAGCCATGCCCAATACAATTTTAGTATTTTTTCGCGACTACGCTATTCAAAGCAAATACAGTGAAACCTCTCATTTACGGACACCAACGGTCCTCAAAAATGTGTCCGTAAATGAGAGGTGTCCGCAAATTGTAGGTAACGTAAAGAAAACCTCATTTTTACGCTTAATATTACCCCTGAAGTATTATAGTGTTGGAATTTAAGCAAGTCGCATGAAATACTTTTATAAAAAAGACTTTCGGAATCCAAACCCATTTCATCGTGGACGAAATGGTATTGGATACCTGAATCCCTGAAGCCGATGGGCTAGTTGCTTATCGAAACGTTAGAAGATGTGGAGGACCTGACTCGGTGCAAAACCCGAGAAATATTTACTAATATGTCCTTAAATAATTTTCGCCGGCTGGAGCTAATTGAACACCTGGCAACCATGAGTACTCACAGGAGAAGGTGGGTGAGGCACCCCTTTGACTTTCTCCCCATCCACCCCAATAGCCCCTTCTATTTACGGTCAGCGGAGTCGGGCCTCATACCACTGCCGCCGCTCCCGTGGGGAAAGGTCAAAAGTGGGCACGGCCCGATTACGGTTTGCTGCACACGCGTGGGAGTGCACTCGCAGCTTTCAAAGAGGAGTAAGGAGGAGGATGGGCTCGAGAGTGCAAAGGAATTGCACCGAGGCCCTCCGTCCAAAAGGGAAGGGTTGAGGCAATAGAATGGGACGGAAGTTTTTTGTTCGACGTCACTGGGCGACCTCTTTCTTCAGGTTGAAGAATACACCCTTTTGACTGCAGACACCGTTATAGAATTGTCACTGCAGTAGGAACTCATTAGCAACTGTATATGGATACTCTGAAGGCTTCTACCCACCCAACCCTCCCAGGACCTCTACATTATTTTTCCGGCCCCGGTGGCTGCCGGGGTAAGGTCCATGCCTGCCAGACCGGTGGTCGCGAGTTCGAATCCCGCCTGGGTAGGTTGCCACTATTGAGGCCACGGACTTTCGTGTACGTTTAATTGTCAAATAATGTTAACCTCCAGTGATGAATAATGTTAACCTCCATGTCAAAATAAAAAAGTGCTGTTTTCGGTATTGTTGAAATAAATTTTAAAAAATAAAATGCTGAGGATGAAAGGGTCGTATCCTTTAGAGGTTTTAGGAAGAGAGATAGTTTCAATAAGGATACAATATCATTAGTTTGGCACTGCATTAGATTTCTAAGTCGATCATAAAATATGAAACGAAAGTTATATATTTTCTAGTTAGCAGGAACCAGAGTTTTATTTTCCCCGAAGAGTAAAATTGTGCTTATGGTGTACTCAGTTAACTGAACTGCAATTTCTAAACTGCTTTAGTACATATTGTTGAAATGACACATTGCAATACTTCCACTTATAGATTTATTTTACACCACGCGTTTCGTCGTTACAGCGACATTTTCAAGTGTCGCACACACACTTTTCACAATAAATCTATTAGTGGAAATATTGCAATGTGTCATTTCAACAATATTACGAACTTCCACCACATCGTGCCTAACATCATACAAGATATGCTTTAGTACAATTCGCCTTCAATGCAATTCCTCACGCCTTTGAGGTGGCTTGCGGGGTAGTATGTATATATTTCGATTTGAACGTCTGCAACTTCTGTGGATCGATGAGTAAGATAGACGAGTGTCTTTTTTCAAAATGGTAGAAATAAATGAAGAATCTCAGGCTTTCCCTACGAAGCGATAATAGGAAGATTCCTAGGGCCAACTCTTGGACTCGGTGGAAAACCTGATAACTCTCCCTACCGTAAGCATATTAGTAGAAAGCTCCTACTTGAAACCTCCACATTAAGGTTTCTCTTCGGAAAACAAATGCCCCGTTCAGAATACGATTGTCCCAGCGATCGTCCTCACGATATTTGGCAGAACTAGCTGTGTGAATGCATGTCCGGACAATAGTTCACTTAGTTCCGAACGTTACCAATTCACGATGGTTAGGCGCTGCGAAACCGGATGCGGAAGCGACAAGAGAAGGACGAAAAGTTCGTGAAGCTCCCATCGCTCTATTGTTTCTCATGGATTTGTCAAAGCAAGGGAGAATATGGGCGGAAGATAAATTATGCAGTAAACAATAAAGTTAAATACACGTTGAACAAAGTAATATCTTGACCTTGTATACCTCAACAGCTTTGATAACCGTCAATTTCTCGTTCACTTTAGATTTAAGCACAGTAGTACAGTTTTTTTTTTACCATCATAGTGTGAATGCACGATTGTTTCAACGATCGCGGGAACAGTCGTAATCTGAACGAGGCAGAAGAAGGCTTTAATTGGAGAAGTGTTCCTGTGTCCTTCCTCGGAAGGATCAATTGGACCCCGCCTTGTCGCTGCCAATAAATCTTTTCGGAGAATATTGTCCGGCGAATGGTGGACAGCCGCCGAAAGACCGGTAGTTGCGCTGTACAAGAGCTTCCTTTGGCTGCGAATACAATGGGGGCATGAGGGAGCGAACCGAGAGAATTTTGAAGCGACCTTTTCGGCGCGCGGCATTTTCAAGCGAAAAAAGGTAGGGACGCGTTTGTTATGTGCCGAAATCTTTTCCTCCCCCGCGATCCCAAAACTCGCCGCCGACCCGTTCCACACTCGGCAGTAAACGTTAGTAACACCATCGGAGGTTCGAAAAGGAAAAGCAAGGAGTTCGATGTAATTTACAGGGGACGTGACCGGGCTCGAGAGAGGAGAAAATGGCCGGCTTATCTCACGGGTCCCGGGTCCGGGTTCAAGGTGGTTACGGGAATGGTGCCGAACCTTGGTGCGCGAAATGAAAGTACATTTCTCATGTTTGCTTATCCTGCATCGATTTATGTTCGAATTCCTGTTTTCCTCGTGGACAACAACTTCGTGGTCATAATTCAAATTATTAAGAGATTATTATCTTCTTTTTATTTCGTGCCTACTTCTCCTCCTATCCTCACGCATATTGAGGTTTCTTGCGGGTAATTTATTTAGTTGGGAAAGGGGCCCAGATAGTGAACCAAATCTCAGAACGCCCAAATAAACTATGTATTCCGTATGAACTTTAATATATTTATAGATCACAGAGTTCTCCTCATCGCCGTAGATCAACGCCAAAAATGCTCCATCTGCAGTGATCCTACTGATGGGTTAAAAGTTCTTAATAATTATTATTTTTTTTTTCGTTTTCTTGACCTTGTTTAATATACAATATAATATTTCCTGGAGTTTAGGTCAATTTTAAAACAAGCTTCAGCCAACGTTTCGATTTATTTTTAAATCATCATCAGGGCTATGTAAGAAAAAAGGATGAACAATATAAAATACAAAGATTAAAACGATATACAATATTTATGCATAAAAAAAGGTACAATCGGTTTTTTTATACAATAATATAATTTAAAAAAAAAAATATATATATATAGACATATATATATAAGAACAGAATGGAATACACAAAAACATTTGCAATTAAAATAAATAAATCGAAACGTTGGCTGAAACTTGTTTTAAAATTGACCTAAACTCCAGGAAATATTATATCGTATATTAAAATTTCTTTACACTGCAGGTTAATACGGTTGGTTTAACATCACCACAACGTTATATAAGATTTAACACTTTCCCGGCAAACAGAATATATAAACTTTTCCCGGGATTCCGCGCGGTTAAGATTTTGTAAGAGCGCCGACGTTTCGGGTATCGACTCGTTACCCAGTAACGTGTATCAGACGTGTAGACTCAGTAGCCGTGGGAATGGGTAACGTTGGCGAAACGTCGGCGCTCTTACAAAACCTTAACCGCGCGAAATCCCGAGAAAAGCTTATATATCACCACAACATTTTAGTCGCGTTTATTTCGCGATGAAGTACTATGGTCCGAGATTTTTTCCCATTTTAAGAAGAAATTATAAAAAGAATTTAGGATTTAATCAGTCAAAAACTCAATGAACCCTTTCAAGTGTTCGGCCATTTCTCCTCTCGATTATAACGCCGTGACTTCGTTTTGAATTATACAGTTGATAATGTTTTATGTGTGTGCCTTGCTATTTTCTTATGAGAAAAAAATTATCCGTGGCACAGGCATTTTTATAGGAAACTCATTCATTTGCCGAGAATACTGCGTTAAAATGAACTAGAAGTGTGCCTTGATTACCTCCAACTTGATGTTCCATGCATGGCCTTCCGTTGCCATACTTCCCTTCCATTTGCTATTGATTATAATGTTCTTCGGTCTATCATGCCTCTTGGTGTCGGCGATTTAGTTGTTCCATCTTCTTCTCTGGTTTTGCATAAAACTTATCTCTGTAAATATTTGACAGTAACTACTAAACTGGTCTTGCGATCGACCTAAAATTTTCGATCAAATCAACAAAATGCTCAAAACCCATGAATCCTAGCTTCTTTCATCAATCACTTCTTCCTAAAATACGAATTAGTGAATTCTGAAGAAATTAAATATTTTAAACTATTGTGAATATTTCTTCCAGGCTCTTTGAAGAAAGATTTCTTAAAAATTTTTGTTTTCAAATTGTGGCGCAGTTTTCACCATCTCTTTTCAGATTGTTGCTTACCTGCGAACGATATTAACTTCCATTTTCTGACGAAGCGTGAGGTTCTCACGAAATATAGCTTTTTATTAATGATTTATTGATGAAGAATAATTTTTTTCCTTTTCTTGCGAAAAATTATGAAGGAATTGAAATTTCAGTGAGAAAATATAGCGTAAATGCAAAGAGCTGATTTTACCGTGATTCAGAGGCATGTAAATTTGTATTTTATTGGTATTAAATAATAAGGAAACTGTATACAACACCATGGAAATATAAGTAGATGAATGAGTGGTTCTTATTTCAATTTTAAAGTAATTTTCTTGGCTGTTTTTAAGCCACTTTCTGTCACTAGAGGTTAGTGACCAAGGGTGTAGTTTGGAAGGACAGTGACCACCTACTCCTGGTGTATTCTTTCAGTGGGAAAATATGTGAGGGCAATCGCCTGAAGACCCTGAGAAGAAGGTCATCGACTTGATTGTCTAAGTCTTCGAATAATACCCACACACACCTGCGCGTGTCACTTCAAAGGCTGTCACCGGCCTACTCACTATGAAGGAAGCCACTCAACTGCGTCAAGGAGACTTATGAGACACTGCAGCTGATGCCGGTCGATGAACTTGAAAACTATACTCGGACTCGGATTTTATCCTTCCTTAGGGCTCTAAGAATTTTCTTAAGCCCTGAGGTCCGCTTTTAAATCACACCCGACGGTTTCAGAATGGATGGATGCACATGAAATATTGAAAAAAAGAGATAGTGTTACCGTCAGGGTTTTCTTCAAATAGATTCGGTAAGACACTGTAAAAACTGCACCAAAAATGTCTATTGCAACAATTTAAATCCCTTTAAGTGCTGTCTATTTTGTTAGAGCAAATTCAACCTTAATGAATGAAAAAACCTGTTCAGTAGAAAGGCTTCTGGTTATAAAAATGAATACTTAAACACAGTTTGTTTCCATTTTTATCAAAACCGATATAATTAAAAAGTTTTGATGAATATATTGAGGCCCGCGAGGAAAAAAATTGGCATTTCATTTACTTCGTTAAAATGCTCCTTACCACGGAAGATATCATTGATGACGACCTTCCTAATCTATTTTCGTTAATTTGGCGCTAATAGTCTTAATTTTTAAATGATATTCATTTAAAGGTATTGATATGTGAGCCGAATGGGTAGATTATTTGTTTTAGCGTTGATATGTAGGAAACAGCTATTTCATGCCGTTTTGGACCCCAAATTGTGAGTAATCATGGTTTATCTGAGAAAACAGGACAAAAATTTGTATACATACAGGTTGTAATAGACATAGGTAAATGGACAGAGTATAAAATGTGCAAACGAACATTTCGAGATAATACATATATACGTTTATGACCTAGAGAAGAAAAAATAATTAAGTTTGCTTTTTTCTACTCTCTACGACGAGCATAATATAAATTTCACAACTTTATTATTAAAAAAAAAAGAGTTATTTGAGCAATTTTTTCATAGAGTGATGCTTTTTGCCGATGTAGTTTACCCGTCGCTTCTTCAAATTGGCAGCGTATGACGTGTAAATCGTGAAGTTAATACTGTCAGAACCCGTAGATCACTCTCCATCGCTTCCTACTGCTAGTACAACGACCTATTCGCATCAACGAGTAATTTGTGGAAATGAATCCTAGATCCCATCCTTGAAAGGCTTCACATGGTTGACTAACAATCATGCCGTATTTCCATACGCCTGGTATCTCTGAGGAGAAGTCATCGCGTAACTAGAGACGTTCGGTGTCAGTATCCCAACATACGGTCGGCGTAGATTTTTCATCTGGCAAGTGGTTCATCTAGCTTGTCGAGGATTATTACCATCTTTCAAAGCATGGTTTGAAAAAACTGTCCTTCGAATCTTTTCTCAGGTGGAGAACTTTTATTTAAACAAGTAGAAGAATGATGAGCTAGAGTCAGAATGGGAAGAGATAATTATCCAGGAGATCAGTTGAAGACTTCATGAAATTATGACTCGCAGAACAAAACTAAAACGGGCTTCTACCACATCATCCCAATCCCCGTGATACTTTAGGATTTTAATAGAGAAAAAAAAATAATATGAGGGTAATAAGAAGGTGAGTCTAGAAATTCTACAGGAAGGAATGTATTGGACTTATTTTCCATAAGACCTACTAACTATCTCCTCGCAAGGTCCTTGTGCTCCGTCGAGATACCAAAGATTAGGAATAATTTATTTATAATACTTAATGTAGTGTATTAATTTCGTTCAAGATTTTTAACCATATTATTCATCATTTTCATCTTAATAATCCTAAAATAATCTTTATAATGTACATTTTCTTTTTACTCCAAGGCAAAAACGTGCGAATTTCTGCTTAAGCTTCGCAACCTGCGCACAATTACCTGAAGATAAATCAAATTCGTCGAATATTGCTTTATTGAATGTTGCAATCAAGGTATTTTGTAGATATTTCTATTTCATCATTATCAGAGGTCATTTTCCCTTGAATCCCTTCATTCAAAATCAAATTCAGGAAAATGAAATCATGGTGGATGTCAAAAGACAACTTTCAAACCACCAATTCCGGGGATATAGTATTCAATTTGCATGCTACTTTTTGAATATTTATTAACACCTCCCATAGTCTGTGCAAGTACGTTATTGTCAAGGCCTTGTTTAGTATCGAAACCATTGTCGGTTTAAAAAATAGTAATTGTGGAAAATAAAAAAGTGAATTTGGTTTCTTATTTCGAAGTTCCTCAAAATTAACTTGGAAACCTTAGCAGTCGATCCAGGTTTCTAATTCTTAGAGCCATAAGAAGAGTAGGAGAGAAGAGAAGCCTTATGAAAACCTTGTCAATTAGACAGAACAATCATATCGGCCAAACCTTGAGACACGATGGCCTAATGAAGACAATCGTCTGGGTACAAGTAGATGGCAAGATAGGTAAAGGAAGACCTCGAACGAAATATATGGAACAGATAAAGAAGGATGTGAAAGAGAAGAAATAAGTAGGTGTAAAAAGATTAGATGATAGGAGAAGTGAATGGAGATCTGTGTCAAAAGAATCTAAAGATAGTGGGTCACTGTAATGAGAGCTTGTTTCAAAATTGTTATTTTTCTACGTCAAAATTTGATAGCAGAAAAATCAGCCAAATCTCCAACGCGGATGAGCCGACTTAGACACGCCTTGACTGGTTGACTTATGGGAGATCCTTGCGGGCCCTCAGTGCCCAGAGGCAAATCACCTCACTCCCCTGTCCCACTTCTTTTTTCGTCCACGTGACCCGCTCGCCACTTCTCAGGTCCTCGTATAAGGGTCCCCGAAGGGCCACGCTTCCGACCCTTGAGTGTCGAGGCCCTCGAGGCAGGCGGCAACTTGTTGCGGGCCGCACCCAGGGGCCGCTGCAATAAACTCCCTCGACAGAAGGAAACTTCCACTTATGAAGGAGACCAAAGGGTGCCGACGTGAATTTTTACGGGGCGAAACGAATTTTTCTGGGTGTAGAGGGGGGGTGGACCTTTCATGGCCGAAAAGGGTCCTTCTAATGGAGGGGGCAGAAATGAGGGAATTGTGGGAGGAGGGACGTGAAATACGCGCTGGGCCGAATGGGAGGACATATTTTGAGTCGGAGCGGAGGAAATTGGAACGTCGGAGATTTGAGTGTTTAGAGCCGCACTTGAGGGGTGTTTTTAAGGGAGAATTCAGGACGACAAGTGCAGTCTGTGAGGGGCTGTTGCGTTGGGGGAAAGGAAGGATTGCAAAGATATGCCCCAGTCCAACGCACTGCTAATGAGGTGGGCTTTGAGGGCCCAAGGACCCTCTACCGCTGAGGGATACTGTGCTCTATGAACGTGGTGTGTCCAAGCAGAGCTGTCTCTGAGAGAGAGTAGTTCTGTCATTACGTTCTCCCAGTCATGTATTTCATTAAAATCAATCTTTTTCATTTTTTTGTAAATAGGTTCATATTTTAGTATTTAATGCAAATCTTGTTGATTGCTATGTACATTATTATCGTTTTTATTAACTCTTATTTCATCATTTCAAGCCGACCTATTCATTTTTTGATTTACTCCTATATTCTTCAACAACACCTTGGGCTCCCAAGTAGTTCCAAAGTAGGCAGGATCATTTAAATTTTAAAAACTTATTTTTGGCGTACGATATGAAGTTCATGTGAAGCACTCTGCCGAATTTTAAAGGTAGCTATGGTCATAATTACAGTAAGTTTAATTAAGTTTAATTTTATACTAATCATACTTATAACGTGGGATGCCTTTCATTATTCCGTAACGAGACTGATTTCCCAGCTGTTTATACATTTATTCCAGATGCTAGGAAATGTATCCAAAACAACCCATATAAAGATCTAGTGGACCTGAACGGGGAATTCAGTCTGCGCAGCATTTGGGGGCGTTTTTAGTTAGGGTTTTGGTTGGCAAGTGGCCCAGTCCTGATGATGTGGAGAGGGAGTTTTGGGTTGAGGGAGAGAAGAGCGAAGATATAGGCGCAGCTAATGAACTGCTAATGAGGTGCGATCGTAAACCAAAGCCTCAAATCAAGATGCATCTGCTGCTGAGTATTCGTATGCTACTGAAAAGTGGTAACTGTTTTTGTGCTTGAATGAAGGTCTGGGGATAGAAGGCAACATCGAGATAGGCTCAGTTAATCGCTTAGGGTGACTATCCTTTCATGGATAGGCTTATTAAAAATAAAAGAAAACGTTTGACAAACTCATTTTTCATTATAAATGAATTTGTGCTTCACTTATCTATCACATATTGTGAAGTATTCTTGGAGGTGCCTTACACCAACTGTGTGCATGCGCTCATGTGAAGGATTATTTTTAATACTATGAGAACTCAACAGCATCCAGAATGCAATGCAAAACTTCATTGTGCGAAGCCTGGTCTACTCTTAATAAGTGGCACGTGGGGTATTTAGTGGATGTGCGGATGCAGAAGTATTCTCGCTGATTAAATAAGGTATCACATTTATATAATAACTTATGAAATTATAATGTTCAGTACGTCAGTAGTTGATAAAAACATAGTATTTATTGAATGAATCTATATTAAAAGTGGTGAATTTATTTTTACCATTGATGCTCAGTGTACCTAAGCAGCCACGACTACGACGAAAGCAGTTAGCATGTAATGCATTACATTTTTTTGAATGAAATAATAAGTATGCGATGTAAAATTTTAACGAGTAGCGATTTCCCATCAATAGCAAATAAACAAATCTGTGGCAAGTAGAATAATCCTGGAATGAGCGCCAGACATCGGCGCAGAATAAGGACTTGATTTCAAATATGCGTCTTTGGTTCCTTTTAACGTGGCACCACAATAGATCCGCTTGATTTCAATCAATTATTTACGATCCTACTTCTTCCTTCCCGAACGTTCCCCCAAATTTTATTTCACCGTGTCCCCTCGTGATGTGACCAATTTCAGTACCTATTTCACGGCACAAACCGAAAGCAGGAAATGCCCTGAGCGTGAGCAAACCCTTAGGTTCGTATTTTTCCTTCTCCATCAGGTAGAAGAAAGTGGAAAGGAATAAAGAATAGGTTCCCGTCTTCCGTAAAACGTTGTTTATCACCATATTTATGCGAGCCGTTCGCCGCCATTGCGGGCCCCGTGCGGGCAAAGAAAGAACTAGTGGCGCGAGTGTTCCCTCCGCCCACGTGGAGGACTCCGTGAAATAACACTTGACGATTGAAGAGCGCGCGAACTGGGAGAGAACGCCTTCCAGAGAACTGGAGGAATTGTTGAGGGGTGAAAGTGGTTGTTAAGCGGGACAAAGGGAAGCCGGTGTTCTCCAAAGGGAGGGAGGACTTTAGAAATTGCGTGGTAGACGCGGCGACGGGTGCAATATAGCTCCAGGTCGTATTCGGAAGGAGGCGGGAGCGAGGGCGTATATTACGCGTTTACCGGCGTGGTTTGGGGCGGTTCTATTGCTCCGTAAAAGACCGTGCCGCCTATAACCAAAGGAAGAGGGCTCCCTCCAGGTTCGGTGGCGTCCTCACGTTCGACCTTGGTACTTGCAAGGAAGAATCCGGAGACGAATATCGAGAATCCAGACAAGCAATACGCCAACTATCGGCCGAATTCGGAAGTAGAGCTCCGAGGATACCAAGCAGTTACCCAATGAAATCACGTTGACAAATCATTGGGGTTGTTGAGTATTTTCTGATTTTTCTAATTATATTTGTGGTAATAGGCTATCATAACGTCGTAATCAATATTTTACATGCATTCATAATAATGTATAATCCCTTTCAGTTGCCATTCATTGCAAAAATTCATCATTTACTGTGACAGTGGTTTGAAGGTTTATAGTGTTTAAGGTAGCCAACATATTTGACTTTTATTTTCTACCCTAATAAGAATAGTGTACTTTTTATCAGTGTCATGCAATTGCTTATGGTCATCAGAGAAGTCTTTTAGTAATCGCCGCGAGCTAATATAGGCTATTTCAGCTATACTTATCAATTCCCGAATATTTAATGTAATTTTTGGCTGCTCCTAAAAATCGAAATACCTCCTCAAAACTTCAAAAAATCTTCCTTGATATTTTCTACTTTAATATTCGCAGTTGCTCGGCGATTCATCCTATTTTACCTATGTTATCATCACAACAATATACTCAGTGTGTCGGCCATATCGGAAAATTACGTCAGCGCCTTCCATTCACGGCGGCGCCTCCAGCGCCGCCATCGGCGATTTGAGTCTGGAATAGGTAGCTCTTCCTTTTCGCTGGAATTTTAAAATTCAAAGCTGTTTCATCAATTATTCCAAAGTATTCATATAATTTTTTTCTGAATAATACAATAATTTCCGGGGTATTTTCGTTTATTTTTAGGAGTAATTCGGGAAATTTTTCTCGTTTTTGGAAATGTAAGTGGGTTACATATGTAATAATTGTTATTAAATGAAGGAAATTTTATTTCCCTTGAGAGTATGTAACTCCTAATATCCGCCATAAACAATGGAAGTGCGAAGCTTTAAGATCAGCCCTTACGTATAACAAATCAATGTGGAATGTGTGGAATAATGGTGACATTTCCAAGATATTTCCCTGATTTTTGAGTAGCTTTAATTGAAATAAAATAAGAAAGGTTGGCGGCATTTACCAATATCAATCCACTGAGACTGTAGAACAGATAGATTTAGAATGGCATTTTTTCCGCGATCAATAATAGAATATAAAGGCAGTATCAGAAGTTATAAATAGTGAAGTTCGCTGGAAGTGTTGCTTTCTGACTCATGTAATTCTTAATGCATGTTTATGAATTTTCATTGCATTTCTAACAGCATGTTTTCCATGATCTAGCTTCATAGGCAGATTACCTTCATAAGCAGAATATAGTAGATTATGTGTCATATTTAATGCGCATGACGTTTAGTGCACGTGAATGGAAGCAAATTTTAATCGTATAGAGCATGTTGATGACGGTTACCCCCTGCCCAACACATCCGCAGGTGGCTAAGAGGTTGATATGTAGATGTAGTTGCGGGAAAAGAAAGAAGATAGGAAACTTAGGAAAACGCCATAGGAGGAACAGGTGTAGGTATAGGCGATGCAATTAAACGTAGTTTCGTTAGGATTAGGATGGAGGGAAAAATTGAAGTTAAAGTTCCCGAAGGAAGATCAAGAGATATGTAAGTGTTTGGGATAGATCAAGATTACTACGAAGAAGAAGATCCGTGAACTGAAGGAAATAGAATGGGAAAAGGACTAATTGATGGCTGTGAGAGGTGATACCATCTTAAGATTAATAATAATATAATTGAATAGGAAAAATTCACGTATGCGTCATGAGAATTTAAATACGCTCGCATAATTAAATCGAAGCCACTGTCACATGTTTTCAGCATAGATTTTGTAACTGGCCTACGTTATCCCTTTACAGTGAACACAGTGGTCTATGTTAGCCTTTTTGCCACACTAGTTCTACTCGTCATTTTACGTAACTTTTTCGGGTGGCAATGTGGAGTATGAAAAGGTGGATATGGGTGAAAACTCAGCCCTTGCAAAACTTCCATGCAATAGTTCATAGGTTCCTTAATTCGTGTAGTAAGGCGTTGATTTGCAAGCAGAATATAAATAATTCATATGAATGAGAAACTGGATATGTTTGGAACCTCAATTGACTGTGCTGATGTAGTGGTAGCATTGGAATAGATGGAATCGGATCAAGAGGGTATCTTGCTGGGTTGAAATCAAGGTCGAAGGGAGGGGAGGGATCAAGAGGTTCCACAAATGATCATTTTTTGTGATATTGGAAGAGACACCAGTCAAAACCAATAGTCACTCAATGAAGCAGATTTCATCTATATTATTCGTTTTTTACATTGCTATTGTAACGTCAACTAACAGCTGTAATGAATTGCTATTATTTTAGTCTTCCCAAACGATTTCCTAATAATGAGCATTACTGGGATTAATATCTTGGGTTTTCAAACAGGTGGAGCCGTAAAAAGAGGCATTTTCGGCCCCAGCTACATAAACGGTAAGTAAGGGTAGTCTTTAGCTCGAAATAGTATCTGCTAGCCTAAATAATAGCTATCTTAGGAGATATTAGATAGATTAGCTAAAATAGAAAAGATAGATAGCTAAGCAAAAATAGTAGATTTGACCAGGCCCGTCCGGACCTTAGGGCTGTGGACTGCCATGGCCAGAGTGCGCCAGTACTATCGTTCTCCTCTCTGGTACTATGCAGGGATACGTCCCGGTGTCCCGGCGGCCCAGAACGGGCCTGGATTTGACTTGTCCACAGGATGCTTTTGGAGGATAGCTGAAACTCCTCAGACCTTTGGACTTGGGTTGACTTCACTGTCGGCTTTTCTTCAAAGGAAAATGAGAGGAGGGGGGCAGGAATAACGTAGAAACGACAGCAAAGCGGATGCATATCCAACCCAATGGTGGGCGTGCGTATGGTCGTGTGGAAAGTGTCCTCTTCCTCTCCCAACTTTTACCCATGTCCGGCTACAAACAGCAAACAAATGTGCAGTAGCGGATACAGAAAAAAACTCAAGGGTGGGGGGGGGGCAAAAGATATCTTGAGCTACCTTAACTTTTATCGTAATGACAGATAATCAAGTCACATGTAAAGTTTAAGAAATATTTATTTAAACTGATCATACACAAATACAAAACAATGCTATATTATGATATAAATAGTTACAATTGTGGTTCTGCAATATTAGCCAATGCAAGCGGACCCGCAACCATATAAATATCCACCACTGCTAATGTGGCAATTTTCACTGAGGAGCTACTGTCAAGTTCAAAAGAAATTGACTTTACAATGATTAATATTTCGAAAATAAGAACTGAAAATGTCCCGTATTCACAATAATAGATATACTACAGTTATGAGTCAGACATTTTGATTCAATGAAACTTGGTTGTTTAAAGAGGCGTTTCCCACACATTGCCACTGGCCTTGCTCACTATTGGTGAATAAATTATGAAATTAAAATATTCGTTTGGACAATTGAAATAATTTAACAGTAGTGAAAATTGAAGAATTTCCTTGTCTATTATCATCATAAAATAGGCGAATAATGTCTATTATCATCATAAAATTTAAAAAATGATCCAATTTCAAATTTTTCCAAAGATTAGTGACATATCTACGCGGTTCGTCCAAAATTACAGTTTAAAAAAAATCAAGAAACAGGATGCATATTCTTAAGCAGGGGCGGATCCAGTATTTTTTCTGGAGGGGATACAAGGTCTGACCGGCAAATGATCTTCTAATACTTGAGATTAAAAACAAGATACAATAATCACTGTACGAAATATATTCTATTTATTTTAATATAAAAGTTATTAATATGAAATGAAATAATAGAGGCTCCGTAGTACACAAAACAAAACGAACGTAATTATAACTGTAAAAAAATTGTCTATTTTTTAAGCGTCTGGAGGGGGCTGCACATGCCGTCATGTCCCCCTTAAAGCCGCCTTTGTGCTTAAGATCAACCGGCTTTATAAAATATGTACCAATACTCACCCTCTAGATAATTTCCTTACAAATGGATTCACTTTTGTATGCTAAGGACCAGCTTCTGTTAACCAGTGTCAAAGAAATTACGCTATTCTTCCTTCGGCCTATTTTCACGTATCTCTTCATCATATCGTCGTTCCAAAAAAGCGGACTCTCGCAAATACTCAAACAAAAGTAAATTTTAAATATGACTTTGCAAAAAATAATTCACTAGACATTTTGCTTATAATTCAAGATTCCTTTAGCAATTTATTTACGGCTAAGAAATAATATGATATGTTATTTATCATCACGAGTAATAATTACAGAGGTAAGTATCAAGTGTGATAGTTACTACTAATAAGTAGGTACTACTGCTAGACTTTCACCATTACTAGATTTCAATGTATACCCAATAGGTTTCCCGCTACAAGGCTTCATTTTGTGATTAGCTTCTAAACCATAGAAACTATGCTACTTCATTATTTTTACACTTTCTCCGAGCTATTTTTGCTTTTGGGGCAAAACAGACATTTCTGTTTTAAATGCTTATTCGAAAAGTCGTCTAATTTAATACTATTTTTGTAGTTATTATTATTATTATTATATAGTACAAGTTACAAGTTGGCTATTTGCCAGGTGGTAACAGGTTATACAAAATAAAAAGAAAAACAAAAATATAGCAAATGAGAAATACATTACCAAAATGAAACTGGAAAGTATTAAAATTCAGTGATATTAATTTTCCAATATTAATCCTCTACACCTCTTTTTGAAAATCCTTACGTTGTTAGGGTAGGGCTTAAACAGTTCTGCAGGGAGTCTATTCCATTCCGTAATCGTCCTGTTAAGGTACGAGAATTTCTTTACGTTAGTCCTTTGCGACCGGCATTTCATCTTGAATTGGTGATCATGCCTACCAATATAGCTGGGGTATTCAATCTTCCTCCGAAGTTCCCCCCATGCCTTTTCCCCTTTCAGTGTGCGGAAGAGTGCGCAAAGCCTATTTATTTTTCTTCTCCGTTCTAGTGTATTCCATCCCAGTTCTTTCAGCATTTTACCGACACTTTCGGTCTTTTTGTGTTTCCCCATGACGTACTATCATTTGCAAAAGTCTTGCAACAAATCGAGCGGCGCCACTTTCGCTCCACAAAGATTGTGCCCGGAAATTGTATGGTTTTCCGGTGTATGCAACAATCCAATACTAGTCTTCATGGTTCAATGCATGGAGAACGGGTCATTGGGTGGATGAGGTATTTTGTCATCCTTTTCAGTCTCGGGATTTGACCGCTTCCATTTAAGTGATATTAATGTTCATGATATTCCCCCAAACACATTGTAGCATTTAATGCAGTAGGAAAGATCGAAGGTAATTCCTCGGAGAGATTTTAAAAAGTTGGTAGCTTGGCTCTTTTTGAGTGATCTCAGCTCTTTTCAGAGAGCTGGAAATCACGAGTCGTTCACTGTGAACATGGCAGACTTTTGTTTACATCAATCGACTCGGGTTGATGTTTTAACACAATATCTACGACATATGATACGAGGCAGCTTTGAAATTCCCAGTGTTTCATCATATAAATATCTGAGCAAACACGAAAAATATGAATTAGTTAAGCTGATCGGCATTAATCGTTGCGTAAGTAATAACAGAGTTCTCCGACGTCCGTCAATCGGTAAAGATGTATTCCTTTCCACTTATTCAAAGTATGACGAGGAAAACTTAATTCCAGATAAAAGTCCCATTTTTAATGATTGTCGGATTTCAACAGGTATTGTTTGATAATATGTTCTACTGCTGAATTAGTGTGAATGCGAATAATAACTCTAAGCTGCTATGTCGTTGATGATTAAGTTATCTTATTTAGATGCAATCATTTACATATACACTGATGAATTCGGGATAATGTAGGATACTTACTTAGCATTATTAATTGAATTATCTACTTGCATTAAGTAGGTTACATTGTATTAGGAAATGTGTTTGTTGGCAATACGTTTTATGTTTAAGGCATCAGTGGAACTGCAGCTCATTTCATAAAACCTTTCAAGTCGAGTAAGAAGGGCGTAAGCAAATCCTAACAGAATTTCTGTTTGTAATGAATGTATACGCTTGCTTCATTAGAAATACAAATACCGAGTTTGAAACATAATAACAAATAATAATAACTTAAAAAGACGATACCATACCGAAGTCGCAGGCGACAACATCATTATATTCCTATTGTATATACTAACCAGCCGAAACACAGAGTATGCGAAAGCCTCCGTGCTCAAGTTATAATCATATAAACGAATAAAAGACTAATATACCGAGAAAGTGATTATTTTGATCAAATTCGTTCAAGTGAGAAGCCGTAGGAGAAGCACATGAAGGAGCTCCGTGTTACAATAATAGTAAATAATCAAAATTACCGCATGATGACCTTGAGCTAGAAATAGCTCAGCGGATAAACATTCGGACTGGTGATAGGAGGGGCCCGCGTTCAAGTCCTTCCCGAGGTGGAAAATTTTTTATCCTCCGCACAGCCGTATTTTATTTTAAAGTTTTTTTATTTTTGAAATTTATGTTAAGAGGGTACCAGCTGTTGAATTTGAGCATTTTTTGCAACAATTTATAATTTAAATGACCGTGCGACGGGAATCATGCGTAGTTAGCGCGGTAGGACGAATCAATTGCGTTTTCTTGAAGGAACTCCAATCAGAATTACTGGTGAATGTAATTCCTAGTGCTATATGGTTTCCTTTACAGGTCCGTAACCGCTCAACATTATTAACCTTTGGAATGAGAACTATCGTAATAATCTAAGGTTCCATTTACGTAATTTCTTAAATAGATCAATTTTATCTGATTAAAAAGAAAATTATGAATGATATTTTGCAGCGATTATGCTGTCCGTCTATGTAGTATGCTGCCTATTTGTCATCAACTTGCCGCCATTTCCTACCAAGTTAATTTTTCCAGTAAAGTTTTTCAGAATAATTTTATCCTTTTCCGTTTCGTAATTGAGCAGTGAAGGAAACTTTTCTTAGAGATGGAAAAATATATAAATTAAGTGAAGAATTTTACTTTTAAACTTTAGGCCTCAATATTCTATAATCAGTGTTTTTTATGCAGTAATTTTGATGGAAAGGGACAGAATGTGAGACCAGCTGATGTACTAAGTACAATCCTAGGAATAACCTATGTAATGGTAATCCCTAATCCCACACGCACCACGGCGCTTATTTTTAAATATAGGAAAGGCTTATCTTGAGGTATTTATCAACTATTTTTCTAGTGCGTACTTTCTTCAAGCAAATTGTGGCATCAACATGTATATGATAGTGCTACAAATTGGCCCTATTTACACTATTTTGGAAGTACGTGAGAATCACTTACGGCCTGCAAGTTTTACTCCAGGTAACCTACTTCTCGTCCCTGGCTGGTAAAGTTGCGATAAAGATGTAAGGCAAGACGAGGTGCAGGACCTATTAGCTGACCAAATCTACGGCCCGGGAGCACCCGCTTCAGCGTTAAGAGCTGAGGGAGCGGCTAAATTATGCGCAAAGTATTTTACCTCCCTAATAGATGCGCAAAGTATTTCCCTCCCTAAAAAAGGGCGAATATTGGTTTAAATTGACTTTCAATTTAATCTCGGTCCGTTATTGTTATTGGACACCTTACCAATGGAGGCATTCATGGATAGGGAAAAGTCGTACTATTAAGTCACTCTTTAAGTTGGTTGTCCTTAATAATATAATAATGGCCGAAATATTAAAATCGAAACAATAACTAATTTATTATAACAAAAAGAAGATTAATGCGACATGATCACTAAATATGTTAGTGCTATCGTAAAAATTGAAGCCTCTCCTAGATATGTAAACAGTAAAAATAGAGACACATTCTGCTGGCAACGATGAGGCCTAGCGATTTTTTTTGGCAATCAAAATTCCATTTTTTTCCGAAGAAACATTTCCATCGGTGTAAATATATTTATCCATTTAACAAATTGATAATTAATGAAGAAGAAAGCTTATGGAGCTATCTTTATCAGCTTCAACCTACGTAAAGAACTATTTAATGCCAATTAATTAAATATGGTGGAGACGACAGAGTCGTGTTTTTTTCCGGAAAATTGCCAGTTAATTTTTTTTCATTTATTAATTCTTCTATATCGAACAAATATTTCAACAACTTAATATAGTCTCCTGAACGACGTTGAATCCTTAAAAAAAGGGTTACGAGGGAGTTGATTTCCGTGTTCCTAATGGCGAAATCGTGCCCCCAGCCGGCCTTAAGGGGTTTACCATTGGAAGCCAGGCGTCATAGGTACCCACTCTTTTAACGGGTAAATATTTTCAATTATCTACTCCAGTCAACTACGGGTACAAAAATAATCTCAAACGCCGCGACGACTTAATTAACAACATCTACGCTCGTTTACTCAACTGAACATCGTAATGATTTCCTACGTCTCACTCCCGTGTAACGATGACCCGTTCGTGAGTCGTTCCCGAGCTACCATGAAGATTCATACCTAGATAGTGATCATTCAAACTTAATGGTGGCCAGAAATCGACAATGGAGCGAAAGTGGCGCCGCTCGATTTGTTGCAAGACTTTTGCAAATGATAGTACCTTGCTGCCTTTCTTTGCACCTTCTCGATGGATTCTGTTTGTCCCTTTTCATATGGGTCCCACACTAGTGACGCGTACTCTAAAATCGGCCGGATTAATGTCTCATACGCCTTCTCCTTTGTAGTTCGATCACTTTCCTTAAGATTCCTCATCACCCAATGTAACGTTTTGAACGCCTTTTTTGTTAATTGTTCGACATTTGCCTCCCACCCTAAATCTTTCATTAAATACACCCCTAAGTATTTACATCGGTACGTGGCACAAATACCCATAAATATTAGCCACAGTGTGTAAGGAAGGATTTCTGCCTCCTTCCTATCCCATTTCACGCCCACAACGCTCATGAAAATGAGCGGAAGGGGGACAAGTTGAAATTGCGAATGAGGTGCATTGGGAAGGCGAAAGTGTTTTTTTATGACAGCCTATAGCGCTTCGCATTCTATTTTCTATTTTCCACCCAGCCGCCATCAGTTCGGAAAAATGGTATAGCAGCTAGGCACCTGTTACGTTGGAAGTAGAGAAAGCAAGGAGGTTGTAAATATCTGGTGGCGCAGTTTCGGAGTTTTTGGCGTGGTCAAAGTTCCGCCGTCTTAGCTTGAATATTTTTTTGGACTTAGTCTCTGACTGATACTTTGAGGTGAGTTAGTTTTGTTCTGAAAATGCATTACATTAAGTGAAAAATGCTACCATAACCATTAGTATTTCGCCGGTGATTGTCATCGGATTTTTCCCATCAAACACGATACTTCTATTAATGTATAAACTCTTTGTCTGTTAGCCACTTTACTGGTGGGGGTATCCTTGAAAATATACTTTATTACTATTATTGTTACATTTCCGTGGGCTATAATAAAATAAAAATACCAGTTTAAGTTCACGGAGATTACCAGTCTACTCTGGTAAAATTTTATTTTCAATTGAGCTGGGTGTAGAACGTAACCGTGGTGATTGATTATAATTTTTCCCTGGGAAAAGATGTTTGAGCCATAACTTCGCGAAGCCTACTAATGAGGTAAGTTAATAAGGTCTACAGCGTGCGTTATATAACTTATTTTGATTCATTAACGAGTTATGGGCAAAAATTTCTCCAAATAGTAAGCATTGAGCCTTATGGGATGTCAATGTATTGGTCAGAGTGGGAGTGGCTTCTCCTACCCATACCGGCCACACTTCGCCCCACCCTCGAAACCAGTGCTGCCCCCTCCAGATATTTACAATCTCCTTGAGAGAAAGCCAGGAGGCGTTTGTTTGAGATTGGGTGGTCGATGTGAACAGGGAAGAAGATTCACAAATATGAGTGTTAGGCGGGGAAGGGAGGAAGAGAAATTTTGGCTTTCCATGTATCCGAATCTCACGCCCAAGAAAAGGTCTCCACTCTAGGTTGATTCTACTTCGACAGGCTGTCGAATCTGGATAAAAGTGGATGACCATTAGGCCGGCCCTTATTTTTCAGAATTACGAAAAGTTATGTTTTCCTAGTCTCAAAATGATCCAAATGAAGTGTTTATTCACATGTTAAAATTTGGTTACTTTAAAATAAGGGTAACCTGTGCCCCAAGGGCCCTAAGTACTGAGGACCCTCAATTGAGTTTTTGGAACAGAAAAAGGGAGGGGAGGGGGTTGAGGGGAAGTCTCTAGTAAGCGGTGCGGCCCGTACCTCAGCGGCGCCGCGGTGCGGGGTAGCGCCCTGTGGGGTGGATTGCATTACGACGGACGATATCCCTTAAACGCTTAGAGATAGGTCAAAACAAACAGAAAATCGGCCCTGAAGGACTTTACTTATACGTTTTACATAGGGATAGGACTTTTTCTGTTCCAAAAAACTCAATTGAGGGTCCTCAGTACTTAGGGCCCTTGGGGCACGGGTTACCCTTATTTTAAAGTAACCAAATTTTAACATGTGAATATACACTTCATTTGGATCATTTTGAGAATAGGAAAACATAACTTTTCGTAATTCTGAAAAATAAGGGCCGGCCTAATGACCATGAATGAATATTGTCCAAATAAATGCTCTCATTTTAGGAAACGAACCTCCTATTCTAATACCTAAAGCAATGTATTTCAATGCTATATCAGTGCATTTTTTAAATTTTACATGTAAATCATTTGTTTTTAATTATTCTTTTATCAAAGGGAGGCGTTCGAGACGTGTGTGTGGAGGAGAATGAAGATTTTGTATGAAATGAATCTACTTCAATCCATGTCCCTGCAACTTGAAATTCTTGTTAAGATCCTCCGTTCACTTGTCCAACTCTCCTTATTCTACTCGCTCTGAAATAAGAATGCCTTTACATTGACCATTGTAGCTACCAATAAGGAATACTTTTGACATTTATTCAATTAAAATTGCCTTAAATGGTGGGTACCAATCCTCTGAAATATAACCTTGCTCTTCTCATTACGCTTCAACCATACCTTTCTCCCAATTCCCCACCCGCACCTTGAATAACAAACACCTGCTAAACCAGCCTAACTGCCGTTTTTCTTCCTTCCAGGCATCACAATTTCATAGACTTGCTACCATGTTCAACGTCATTTCGTCCCCATACCCTTCCCAGTACAGTAGCGGATACAGAAAAACTCAGGGGGGCGCAAAAGATACCTTGAGTTACCTTTACTTTTATCGTAATAAAAAATAATCAAATCACATGTAAAATTTAAGGTTTTAATAAAAGTGATTATGTAAAAATACAAGACAATGCCATCTTATGATATAAAATAGTTAAAATTGTGGTTCTGCTCTGCTTTTCAGTCTCAATTTTCTTATTCTTTTGGCAGTTGTTTTTAATAGCTTATATTTTTTAAAGCTGCAGATTCTTAAGGTTTATTCTCAATGTATAGGCGAAAATTAACCATTTTTGAATACTTGAATAAATGGAAAGTGAAGTAGATTTGTGGTTTAAGGAACAACGAAGTGTTAGACATGTTGGGCGAGGGGAGGGAGGGAGTCATTTTGTGGAGATAAGGAGGAGACAGAGTCTCTTGATGGAGCGAGTACTGAGCGGAAAGTGGATGATTAAAACAGTGTGAGAGGGAAGTCATTTTGGTACGCAGGAAATGGGGGAGATGAGATTTGAAAAAGAGGTGTAATAAAATAGAATAGGCTTTACGGTGAATTGAATAGGAAATTTCAATTCGGAAATGGACTGTCGTGAGGAATGAGATTATCCGTTTGCAGTCCAATGATCGCATTTGGGAACAGATTTATAAATATTCATGAAAAGTATATTTCGTATCTGTGATCACTTTTATCGATTTTGTTATGTAAATAAATTGTAGAAGTATTTTCAAAGTGAACCGCATGACTTGTGTACACATTGGTCAGTAATTATGCCTTTTCAAAATTGATTATTTTCATCACCTCTGTAGTGAGTATGCGGTTTATTCGATATTTTTCCCTACACTCGCTATCCAGAAGCAAATGCTCATTTATTCAAGAAATCAATGTATGTTACGTTGTTAAACTTAGTTTTATGGTCAAAAGTATAGTTATTCCTCAAGCTATAGCAAAATTTTGTGGCGTCTTCCCATTTGGGAACATGCTTGAAAAACGTATTTAAAAATTTTTGTTCGGGTATTCTTTCATAATATTTCTTAAGTATTTGTAAAATAAATAGGATATGTAAAAAATAATAAAAATCAGTCGGTAATGTTCTTCCTGATTGGTCGCCCTGGGTGAACATACACCACTGGGCTGCCTACACAACGGCGGCCAAAACACGGTATAATCACTTCGACCTGAAGACGCCTGCTGGATTGCAGGAGAAACTGTTGTCCCCAACGCAACCACGACGCGGTGAAACCCGGAAAATGCTGCCTACATGACAGTCGAGAATATTTTAAATATGTCGTATGTAAACCTATGCTGTCCGAAAGAATATCTTTTAAAATGTGTTTATGCTTACTTGTAATTTAAATCGTTTCTGTCAGAACTAGATATATATCAGGGATCCACAATTATATTCTCTCGCTCATCTGTGACCTTTCTCAGCGCTCTGAGAGAGCAAATCAAAGCAAGAATGTCAAACGAAATATGAAAGCTGAAATTGAAGGTGGCAAACTCACTAAATTCAGTGCCAGAAGAGTGGTAGGATTATGTTTCGATTCCAAGAATTTTTATGATTTACGATGTTCTTCCGCCCGTTTTCTATTTCCTCGTCGCCTATAGACCTTAAAACCCCTGACAACCAACGAAATGGTGCTCACAGAATTAAGGGAGTGACTCTTCGCTCTAATATATGTGAAAATGGCTATAAAGACGTCGCTTGCGTTTATTAAACCGTTTATTAAAATTGCGTTTATTCCGTTCTGACGGGTCTTTTGCCGACTTCGACCTTAGCCATTCGGGAGGAAAAATCACCATTTAATAGGATTGGGATGAATCAAACGGGAAGTTTGACCGGTTAAAGTTTCTCTACTTCGGGAGACTGGATGACTTTGGGGTTGTCCATTAATTACTTGGCGTGATTTTGGCGATTTTTGAACACCCCCCAAACCCGTCAGTGAGATATGGCGACATCGACCCTCACCCTCTAATCTCACGTGAGATTGTTCAAAATGCGTATTTTCAGAGTAAATAAGTTAATATATGGGTAGGATTTATAGAAGAAGAAAACAATTTTAAAAAAATCATTCTTATGCAATACTAGTCAATAATAGTAATTCATATCGCTAAAATCGCAATTTTCCATGTTTCTTGCGGGGCAAAAATTACGTGATACTTGCTACCCCTAACATGATATTGGGTGAGAATCGACTTGACCCCCCCACCCCCACTAAACGTCTCACATAATCAATAGATGTCCTTTTCCGCTCTGGTAAGAGGCATGTCAACTTATCTTTCCCTTAAAATGCTGAATGTTCTGTCGTTCCGACATGAAAAGCCGGTGCATATGATACTCGATGTAGGTGCATATCTTCGTGGACGCATCACCCCATCCCAGCCCAGAAATTTACTTCGGGGAGGGCTTATGTGGCGTATGGGTTGCAGTGGCGGCTGGTGGTTATATATCCAGGGTGCGCATTGGAGAAGATATACGATGATGAAAAAGGGCATGAATTTCAAATGAATGCTACTAAATGGCACTGAATGCATTGACGGACTCGATCCTGAGCGCAGGTGGTGTAGGTGGCAGCTACACCGCTACACTACCTGCGAGTTACTCACCAAACATGCGCGTGCGCCCTCGCGTCGTGTTGAGTCTGTTCCCAGCACCCATTTGAACATGGCATGCCCCCCCGATTACCTCGTCCCGCCCGAACCCACAAGCGATCGCGTAGACCTAATATGCGGCCGACAAGATGCCACGGAATCGCACACTTGTAGAGCGGTGAATTCGCCGAGGAGATAGCTGCAGCGTTTGGAGCTTAACATCTCATCTCTTTGTGGAAAGAATTTTTAACTTTCTCTTTGCAAAGGAACACAGAGTTTTCTTCTATAATTAACTTTGGGTGTACAATTGCTAACATGCATATATGCACGCGCCACCACTGGTGGGTTGCATGTACTTGCAATTTGGTGTCGATTCGCACCCATTGTGTATCCAAAAGTTGCGTTTAATAACCTAAAATTTTCGTTTATATGATGTTAAAAGTTAAATCAAAACTTTAAGCTTGTACGCGGTGGAAGGGCTCCATGAAATCAATAATTGACTTTTTTTTACTTCCCCAATGTATATTTTTTAAAATTATTTTGGACCGGTTTCGGTCAATTAATTAATTTTTCAGGTTAGCGCAACCAGAAAAGTCAGCCGTGGCGGAACAAAGCATTCATGAAGACCATGCTATTAGATGGGGAAATACAAAAATCCTTTGCCACGCATAACGTTACTGGGACCGTGTAGGGAATGGGAATAATGGCTATAATGGGAAAAATCAAATGAATGGTGAAATTATAAAAGAAGAAGATTGCTCGTTAAGGAAGCAATAGAGATCCACCTAAATCCCAAAAATTTCAATCGGGACACCGGCTCTCATCTTCATCTACATCTACAAATTACCCTGCGAGCCACCTCTAGGGTGTTTGGCAGGGGGTGATCAATCACCAGCATGCAGCATGCATTTGGAATCCCACATGCACACCACACCGCCCAAGAAACGTCCCGTATAATAACAAACTATACTACTATATGCTGTTAGAAATAGAATATAGAATAGAAATTCAGAAACATGCAGTAAGTTTTACATAGGTTAGTAGGCTACACTACAAGTCATGCAATCTATTTACGCGTTCTATTGCTGCCGTTATAATCTCTTATTGATCGTGGCAATACATGGAGACCTGTAATCAGCTGTATAAAAAACATAAGGAACGTGAAGAATTTCAAAAGACCTACAGCCAATCGGACGACACCTGAGATGTATTGTTGTCCTCGGCAAACAGGCGATTCGGTTCAGTGTGAAATTGGACCTCCATAGAGTAACACGACCTTGAAGATGGGAGACGAGTCGTCTCTCGAAACGTCGACTTATATGAAAGAATTAACCTGGCTGAGAACCCGAGAAGAATTCATCAATAGTATTCACCGGGATAAATTAAAATCGTTTAACATAAGGAATATTTGGTGGGGGACTACAGTTCCCACAACCCGCCCCCCTCCCCGGCTACACGGATTTATGAACTGGTCACATATTTAAATTTTTGGTACAGTATTACTTTTTTTTAATTTACGCCATCACGCCGAGAATTCCTGGGAACGTATGTACATAAAACAGGGCTTTATTGCTAAATATTAAACTTTTACATGTGAGAAAACACTTAGATAACATTTTAAAATTTGAAATATTGGCAGCGGCCTGCTGTGCGACCTCAGAAAAATTTAAAGAATGGTTAAATCATAAAAGAAGAAGAATGCCCGAGAGGAAGCGGTGTGTTCTCTTAAGCATTTAGACACTTGTCTTAATTTACTGTTTCTGGTAGTAATTCATTTTAAATCAATTTAAAGTGATTAGATGTGATTTTGATTGAGTACTTAGAGCTGTTTCTACACGGTTAATTTCAAAATGCCTCCTAAGTATTTCTTTCGGGGCGAGTTTCTCGAAAATATTTACTCTTTGCCACAAACTTCATTATTTAATAAGCACACCTTACTGCATGTTGTGTTTTCTAGCATTATGCAAACCTGAGGGTTATTTAAGAAAACCCTCTTCATGGCCGAAGAGGAAGCATAAATGGGAAGTCTGTAAAGAAATCAAGTAGGTAGTGAGATGAAACTACGGAATGAGCCGCGTGATATGGAATGCGTAATTTATTTTTGGCTGGGAAAGTTGAGGAAAATAAAGCTGTGATTTTATTTTACCTGTCTGAAAGATCTTACTGGAAAGACTGTTAACCTAAATGAAGCTATTTCAAAAGTGTGGCTACGCGATTGCGTCATGGATATTTCTGAGAGATGACGTATTCATGGCAAAATGCCCCTATTTGTTCCGTGGCATCATGAAGAAAAGCAACTCGCTCACTGAATTATCCAGACATTACTGTCAATCAGATAACTCCAAAGTGTACCTGGTCCTTGCCCACGAATACATTTATTATTCATCAGATGAAACAGGCATAAAAGAACCTCACGTTCTCGAGTTCATAACCCAAATGGCGTCTGAAGGCTTAAAAAAAAATTGAATCCCTTTATGACCAAGTGAGCTTATGTAAGGCGTTTATACGATTCGTGATCATCAGATATCGTGGTCATGTTTGAGACGGGAAGGAGGATCGTAATGAGGAATCTTGCTTAGGTATGCATGTGCCTCCTTCATTCGGGAATGCGCCAATGAATGAACCGGATATGAGTGGACTCCTCTTCCAATAATGAGTGGAAGGGCGGCAGTTCTATTGAATCGGTCGCCGGGACCTTAGGAGTCGTCGTCGCGTCGCGTCGCCCGGGACTCATTGATGCTCGTGAGTAAACGCGTGGGAGAGATGGCGACGCTGGCTTAACCACTCCCCTCCCCCCTTCCTCGTAATCGTTTGATGAGCCACTCCCAGAATGATTGTGATTTAATCCACGACGTTTCGCCCTTAGCATGCCTCGCTTGCAACACTAGCTTCCGACACCTGTAAGCGAGGCGCTAGTCTAGTGTCATAATCAAGGAGACATTGATGGAGGCCCAAGAACATGGCGGTTTGGCGTTCTATCTGTTGCCGTTTCGCGCGCATTCCATTCGGTGGCGCCACTAGGTCGCGGTATCTCGCTCGGTGTGACTTTCGCCATTAAACGTGATGAAAGTGGTCTTTTTTTAGTTTACAATTGTCCCGCATGAGTTAAATGCGTGATTTATTTGATTTATTGGCTAGGTACGCATTATTCCCACGTATTTCCTCGAGAAAATTGGATATCGATTTCTGCCACTGGTGGCGATTTTGAAAACTGATTTTAATGCTCGCGGCTCGATATTCCAGCGGCGGACTTGAAAATCCGCTAAAGTTATATTAATAGGCATATGCCTGAATCACACGGTATTTTTTCCGTCTCTCACAATAATAGCGATAGGTATTTAGGGACAAATAAAATGATCGCTTATTGACTTATCATTTTCTGAATTACATGGCCAATGTCCATGTTTCCTCACCGTAAATCGCTACAATCCAGACCTGACTCATGGCCAGAGTTTTCTTTAAACTCTTACGTAACGATGCTGTCATCAGCTTTTTTCTGTTCATTAAATCCTCCTTTCCTTACGTAACTCTTTTCATGTCGTCTTCACTGATGTGTCCATTCTCTATTATCAGCGCCGGCCATCCGTTTCTTTCGATTCGTATTATTTTTAAATATTTATCCAATTATATTGAAAATTTCTGGGAATATTAAGTACATAGTTTTTAGAGGCAGGTTGATTGTCTTGTTTTCTATTGTAAATAATAGCTAAAATAGCTCTATTCCCGAATTTTAACAATGTAGCATTAATGAAAGATATCAAATCTCATTATTTTACTGGGAAACGCAATCTTTTTAGAGACTGATTCTCAATCATAATCGTTATCTCAATTTCCGGTGAAGTTTGTCATTTATTTTTACTATTAACAATTTTCTATTATTATTGTACTTATTAATTTTTTTTTAATTTTTAATGAAATTTATTTTGTTTCACCCATTTACTAAACTCGTTTTTTCAATATGTTTATACAATTTTCTATTAGTTTGTAATTTATACTTTGCGCCAACGTTTACATTTTCTGAAAATTTTGACTGGCGTTGGAGTTCCTTTCATCTTCATCTACATACTTCCCCACAAGCCGCCTAAAAAGCGTGTGGCAGGGGTTGTTAACACACCAGCCATTTGGACATATAAAGGAAATGATTAAACGAAATTACGACTGGCATTTGTTAAAGTCCTTTATGGTTCGAGGAAAAATTCCCATATCTATCCGCTCGACATAACATCTCTCTTAATTTATCGCTTCTGTCGGACCTGGAAATATGGTGGGGCTCTAATATTATGTTCTCCGTGTAGCTCCTAAAGATATCCATTCTCAATTATTGAAGCAATCTAAGCCTAGCGCGCAGCCTCCGGGTATCCAGCGGCTTCCAGCTTAATTCACTTAACATCTGGGTAACGCTGTCTGTACGCCCGTAGCGGTTTTCGACGAACCTCGCAGCCTTCCGTTGTATTTTGTTCAGTTCACGGATCTTTCTGCACCGCTCGATCCCATATGCTCGCTGCATATTCAAGATGCGGTCGGACGTGTGCAAAACAACACCTTCCTTTTACTTTCTCATCCGAAAATCTTCCCACAATACGCTTGACGAATCCCAATTTCTTCATAGCTATGCCGGATATATCCCTTACATGTGTTCCCCATGAGAGGTTCGAGGTTATTGTAACGCCTACAATGTAGGTAGTTCACTTTGTCTGTTTCCTTTATGTTAATACCATCTACATCATAAACATGGTTAAAATTGGACGAACTATGCAAAAAATGCACCGACATGCATTTGTTCAGATTAAGCTCGAGTCCCCACTCTTGGATCCACAAATAAACGTTTTTAAATCTGATGATAGAATTTAGTAGTCAGCGTGATGACTAATTTCGCGATTGATTACAGTGACGTCCGAAAATAAACGTATTTTATTGCTGATTCGGGAGCAGAGGGCATTAATGTATATAATGAACAAAAGGGGTCGATTATGCTTCCTTGTGGAATACCTGATGTCACTTTAACTATATGAGAGCTAATTCCGTCAAGATTTACTTTTTGTTTACGATCATTCAGAAAGTCGCGTAGTTTACCACTATTTCGTTTAACCCGCATGACTGTAATTTGCATAATGCGACATACAATAAATATTAATTCTCTAATTGTCAATTGTATGTTTCATGTAAAGCATTGTTGCAGCAACCGTAGTAGTAGGAGGGGTAGGATCCTTCCTCACTCCGCACTTAAAATTCAAGTGCGGAGTGAGGAAGGATACCCAGCGACTACGTGCGACAGACTCCGGTTACTCCACCCAGGGCGAGCCGTCACGCTTCCCGGCTTGCCATTTCATCATGTCCACCGCTTCGTCCGCCAAGCATTGTCCCACGCGGGGAGGAGGATATGGCATTGCAAGGGACGCGTGACCGCGCGATGGGACCTGGAGGGAGGTGCGTGTGACCTTGACCCTAGGGCGAATGCTCACGTCCTTCGCGGGAGGTCATCGCCTCGAGCAAGGACGTTTGAGAGTGGTAGGGGGAGATGGTTTATCGGGATGGAACAGGGGTTGGGGGAAGGGAGTATGGAAGGCGGCCAAGAAATCAGGGAAATCGTGATGGGAATTGGATTGGGGAAGGAGTTGTTCGAGAAGTAAGGAGCATACGCATTGAGCCGGGCACGTAGCCACAAATTTGCTTCGGAGGGAGCTGGGGGAGGTATACGGGTTGCCTCTGCTGATGTTTTGTGGTCGATTCGCACGCACTGGCGAGCTATATGCAGAAAAGGAAATAAGTCGAGTCTAACATAAAAGTAGGGAAACAAAAACTGGATGAGGCGGATGATTTCTGTTGTCTGGGATGCAGTAGTCGCGATGGAAGAAGCAAGAAATAAATTTTCAGCAGAATAGTCCACGCGAAGAGAGAATTTCACCAAAAGAAAGATCTACTTACAGTAGGAAATCTTATAGAAGCAATAATAGAAGAAATAGAATTACTTAAGGAGATTATTTATCAGAACTTACATGTGAAGTATCATTCCCTACAGTAGTGAGGCGTGGGCAATGACTGCCGCGGAAAGATCAAGTGTAAAGGCCATCAAAATGTGGTGCTATAGGTGCCATATCAAACATCCTGGAGGAATTTTCTAATGCACCGTAAACCAAGCTTACTATAACTCATATATTAGTACTCAATTCAGATATATTTATTTGCAGAATCCTGAAAGATTAATTCACCTTCGGGTACGGGCAAACATTATGAAATGTAGCTTTATCGATAAATATCAAAATCAGATGATTGATGTCCGTAGCGTAGTCGTCTCCTCAGCAGATATATCTGTGGTTGTCACCACGAGAGAAATAGTTTTTGGATGAGCTTGAAGTCTGCAAAGTCCCTCCTGGCTACAGCCTATATTGAGCATAGCGTGAGATCCGGTCAAGCAGCGGTAGTGTGATCTTTTACGTAAACGAGAGAAAATGCTCGTTGAGGATAAATGTCGACTTTTAATACCTATCATGTGTTATTCTAGAAAACTATTCGGAATCTTTATTTTTTTTGCCTATATGCTTTATTTGCCTCGGTTCAGAGCATAACGTTAAATTAAAGCGGTAGTGTGTCGTTTCGAATGAACGTGAGATGATTGATTTGGGATGAATCTGTAATATCTATCATGTGATAATATAGAGGACGGTTATTAAACATTCCATATAAACCCATTAATTAATTATTTTATTTGATACTCCTAACATTCCATTACCATTTGAGAATCCACATAGATTTTTGCTCGAGGTTTTTTAAATATGAGGTTCAACCCAGAAAACACCGAAATTATTATTAAAGTATAATTGTCCTCGTTAAGTATCATATTTATCGTCTTTTGCGAATGATTATTAAAATGAAGACGAAATTTTACCCATAAAAAGAATTAACTCTGGCGTCTCGAAAGCTCCCTCTGCTTATATTTGTTCGTACGAAGCAGCAGGTTGCAAATAGCATAAACGCCCTTCGCAAAGCATCCAGTATGCACAGGGCAAAGATTTATTGAACCGGAATATATAGAACGTGGTACAACCCGTTCCTAGGTTTGTTCCTCATCCTTCACTAAGACATATGATGCTCAGACAGGAATCAGACTTCTTAATTACTGAAAACTGACATTCAAAATTTGTTTATCTTAACAAACAACCTTAATATTCCATTTTTACCGTAGTTGCCTCCAAACATCGACGTACATCCAATCCATGGGGTAGTTGTCGGAAATTATCCCGAGATTTAGATTTTAAAAAACTTCGCCTGAACAGAATAGGACATTCATTTTTTATCAATTCCTGTTTTGTATGAAGACATATTAGCAATGCAAGGATTGGATTTTTGCTTTGCCTCTCTAAGGTATTGTTGAGTCACCAACACAAAGAATCGGTTTTGATTTAAGCACCTTAAGTTTTGCTGTTGTTTTCTTGAGGACTTCTAATTTGACTTATTTGACTTCTTAAACTCGTAAATGCTTTCCCAAGGCATATTAAGTAATAAACAGGATTACAGGCTTAGGAAAGCGCATGATTAATGACACTGGATCATTGCCATAACACTATACCAGAAGAAGCAGGTCGCGGGGTAGCGTATTCATCAGCTGGCGTAAAAGTGACCTGAAGGTTAGAACTGGAGTATGAAAGAAATTACGGGTGTGCTAATCCTGGGATTTGATCATTCCCTTTTATAATTTTCAGATAGAAGGCACCCTGAAGTTGTTGGAGAAGTCTCTCGGCCGACCTACAACATGCATATCCTAATGCCCCGTACACATAACGATTGTCCGAGGGATCGTCCTAGCTCATCTAGCCGTGTGAATGCATTTCCTGATAATAGTTACCGTAGTTCCGAACGTTGCCACTTTAGGATGGTCATAGGCGCTGGGAAACCGAAAGAGGAAGCGACAAAAGAAAGACGAAAATTTCGTGAAGCTCCCTTCGCTATATTTTTTTCATGAATTCATCCAAGCAAGGAAGAATATGGGCGGAAGAAAAATTTACCGCTAAATACACGTTGAACAAAGTAATATCTTGACCCTGCATACCTCAACAGCATTGCTAACCGTCAATTTCTCGTTCACTTTAGGTGTCAGCACTAGAGGGCAGCACAGGTTTTAACCACGCTCATGTGAATGCTCGATAGTTCCAACGATTGCTGGAACAATCGTAATCTGAACGAGGCATAACCCGATTGGAAACCCGAGAGGAATAAACTCCAGTCATTCACCGGGTAAACCTCAGAATAATTTTATTTTTCGCTATTTTTAAGCGAATGCCTTCTGTGAGATAAGGTGGTTTTTAAAGCTTCAACGGACCGTAAAGATGGGTCTCTCAAGAATACCGACACGGAATGCATAAGTACCAGAAGAATGGGTGTTTGTTCGCGGAATGAAGGCGGGTGAATAGCGAGGAGACCTGAACGCCCGATGTGGCCGCGTGCCAGCCGGAGACTTGAACGGCCGAGGTGTCCGCGTGCGCCGTCGAATACTATCGGCCTCCTCCTCGCGTCCTTGGCAAGCAGCGGTATCTGCCGCCGTGGGAAACCACCGACCGGGTGACGCCTTGGAATACGCGACACGACGAGCTTGACAACGCTTCCGGTATTAGCAAACAAAAGGATTCGTGCCTGAGTCGTCATACGAGACTAATTGAGCGATTCACCTTTCGCAGGCCCCCGGTCGTTCGTCACTCCCTGCTCATACGAATCTTCTTGTCTCTTGTGAATGGGAGGGTAGTTTGAGAAAGCTGTTTTTGCGTCACGTTGCTCTACTTCTATAACTTCTACAATTACATTGTACTTTGAAAGCTCCCTCGATGGCGGCAAGAGGTGGGTTTGTTACACAAACGTGTGAATATGAAATTACAATGCTGGCGCATTTTTACACAAATTTGCTTCCTTTTTTTGTTTCATTCTACATTTATTATGTATCTTTTGTACCAAGATTTTACCCGCAACGTAAGAGTGAGGCCATCAAAATAGCAGCCGGTGTGCAACTCCTAGAAAAAACTGACAATGTCCTGTCTTTGCATATTTTTGTGCTTGAGCCTACATGTGAAAAAATTATGGAAATAGTGATAGTTATCCGTGCAAATATATCCACCACTTAAAAGCATAGTGATTGAATTGGTCTTAAATTTCAATGTCACTAGTAAATCACTAATCTTTGTCACAAAAGCAATATATTATTATGATGTGGTTAACAAGTATATATAATTTTGTTGACTTCAGAGAAAAATATGAGATTTTTCATCTGAAAACATAGCCTATTCAAGGAAAAAGAAACTTTATTTATTTATAAATCCAATGAAAGAGTCCAGCCCTCAGAACTAATTGAAAATAATTTCGAAAATAAAAAAATGAAACTGCTACGTTAGCTTTGTAATGAAGGCAATCTAAATCTATTTTAAAATGAACAAAAAGATGCCTTCATTACAAAGCTAGCGTAGCGGTTTCAATTTTTTCTTTACAAAATTATTTTCAATTAGTACTGAGGGCTGGACTCTTTCATTATATTTATACATAAAATTTTGCCATATCCACTTCCAACTCTATTATTGAATATTAGTAACTAATATTATGGGGGAATTAATTAACTCACCCATAATTATCAGAATGTCAGAATTAATCAACTCATCATTGAATTGCAAACAGCCAAAAAAGTGCTACTTAATCGTGACGCATGTAAGATTTCTAGTCTTTGCGCTGGCTCATGGAGTGATGTAGAAATGTAATAATGCGTGTAAAAATATTTTGTTCCTCTCCTAGTTTCGTTCTTTCGTCGTTCGCCTTATCTCCTATTCATGGACAGATAGACTACACAATCATGTCGAAGCAAGTTCGCCAGTGCCTTTTTCAAGGCTCCTTTTGTGTCCTTTGTACCAAGATTTTCCCCAATGCGTAAGAGTGTGGCAGTCACAATAGCAGCCGGTGTGCAAGTCTCAGCTTGTTCAGAGACAGGTTGGTAGCAAGGCCCTACAGAGCAGGTCTTCAGGGCCACTTGTTCTAAAACTTTAAACTCGAGCATATTTATTTATTTCCAACGCAGATTCTGTGAATTTATTTTTTAACCCTGTAACCGGTGACGTGCGGTCTGAGAGACCGCTGCGTTTTTAAAAATATGAATATTTTGAAAATTAATTCTTCAAAATAGCTATAATTCTCGTTAGCTTCATATTTTTGCATAACGAGGACATCCCACTCTTAAAATTTAACGTTCTTTTAATTAATTTCTGTAAATTTGCAACGGAATTCGATCAGGGGTCTTTTCCTTTTAATTTAATGGGTCTCTTTATGCATAAACTTTTAAAAACTGAAACTCCTTGTTACATTTTCCAGCCTTACATAGATAACTTAATGAAAAAAACAAGATTTACAAGAAATGAAAATAAATTAATTGTACCTATTCATAAAACAACCATGTACCGAAATTCATTTTATATTTATTCATGCCATGTATGGAATTCGATTCCTCAAGAGTTAAAAAATATCTCAGCATTCAATAATTTCAAAAAGTCTTTGTTTTCTTTTTATTTTTATGATACCTGAATTTATATAAGCGTCTGCAACTTGCAATTTTTGGTTTGTATGTTTTTTGTATGGTTTTTGATTTTGTTTCATGTTATTGGAAATCTGTATAAAGGTGGTTGTTTGAGTTGGTTGGTTGAGTGTTTGATGATTTCTTCTTTTTTTTATGTTAACCTTCTCAGTCTGAGTGTTTATTATTATGTATTTATTTAGGCTCCAAAGGAAAGGATTCCTAGAGCCAATAAAGTTTATTTATTTATTTATTTATTTATTTATTCCTTTAATAACTGCCTGTTTTAAATTTTTTACTTTATTTTGGTCAAGTAATCTTTTGATACATTCTAGTTAACTCAAAAAAGTGCTCCATTCAACTAGAGTGGCAACTGAAAATTTAAGTGCTTAAAACATTATAGTGCTTGCAGATTTCATGATTGTTTAATGTTTTATTTTAATGTGTGAATTGTTATGCAGTTTTTTGGAAAAATTTTCTTTTGGCAAGCAAGTATTCACCACGCTATAAAATCACCTGATGCGCAGTGGTTTGTGGTTACCTAATCACCACATAGTGGTTTATGAAAAAATTTCAGTTAAATTTTTTATCGCTGGTATACAGAGTTTCAGCGAGGATGCGTTAGCCTCAGTGACGAACCGCGTGAAGGGCGACCAACAACCGCCGTCACTCAAGAAAACGTGGATGCTGAACGTACCATGAATATGAAAGGTCGTCATGTTACATACCGTGAGATTCAGGCATCATTGTTAACCTCAGGGACCTCAGTTCAATAGATCTTGTACGAAGAGTTAGGTGTTAAAAAATTGGTTTCCCGCTGGATGCCGCACCTCCTCACAGAAGAACAGAAAGCAGCTCGAGTCAAATGGTGTCGAAATACTCTACAACGATTGAACTCTGGAGCATCAAAGCACGTTCACAATATCGTAAGTGGTGATGAATCATGGATCTCTAGCTACGAGTCTGAATCAAAACGCCAATCTTCAGTATGGGTCTTCCAAAGAGAGCTCAAACCGACAAAAGTTGTTCGCTCTCGCAGCGTTTCCAAGAAAATGGTCGCATCGTTTGTAGACAATTCAGGGCATGTAGCGACGATTCCTTTTGAAAGTCAAAGAACAGTTAATGCTCAGTGGCATACCTCCATTTTCTTGCCGGAAGTGATCGCCGAGCTTCGTAAAGATAACCCAAATCGACGCATTACGCTCCACCATGACAATGCAAGCTCACACACCGCTCGAGTCACAAAGTCGATTTTGCTACAGCAAAACGTCGAAATTCTAGGTTATCCTCCATACAGCTCGGACTTAAGCCCCTATGATTTCTCACATTCCAGAATCAAAAATATGCTACGAGGAAAGCGGCGTCTGAAGAAGCAGTTGATGCTTATTAACGACCATTTTGACCACCCCTAATGTTATAATGACTGGTTCCATCGAATGCAAAAGTGAATTGACTATGGTGGAGAGTACTTCGAAAAAAAATAACTAAAATTGCATTATTGTACCTCATAGTTTTCTTCATTCTCGAAACTTAAAAGGTTAACCTTTACCTTTGAAGTTTTAAATTATATACTTCGTGAGAAAAATATTTCCGAGTAGCGGCTACCGTTTGATAATGACGTAGGTTTTAAGATCTGCACACCGCCTATAATTATGTAATCATCAACTACTAATCTATTGCTACGCTTAGGATGCACACATGTGACATTCAGCGTATGCGGCAATATTGAGAAGGCAATAATTCACAACACATTGCTATGAGTTTAATTTTATATTTTTTAAGCGATTTCCTTTATACGACTGTTGCGGGACCTTTTATCTCTTCAATTAGAAAATTCAGTGAGTAACCACCCAAACTTTCTCATTCAATGTTCTTCAAAGATTTCATCGCTTTGTGTTACATTCTCACGCAGATCGAACCTGATCGCCCAGTTGCGCATCGCCAACAAGTCCCTCTCCAGCTAACTTCGAGAGTTCTTTGTGCTGCCATCTCTTCACCTATCAATGAACTGCTGGGAGGACGCGCCATGTTGTTTTCCCAGAGCGGCGCAGTTTGAAATTTGAAGAACGTAAAACCGAGGCTGTGCTACATCTCTCCTGGGGTTTTTACTCCAAGGAAATATTTTACTTGAATTTTCTTCTATCCACATGGATAATTGCTCATTTCGTTTTATTCTGCCATTTCTTAGCGACGTTCCACGAAGGTTGAACGCCTTCAAAGTATTATCGTCATGGCATTTTCTATGTCATTATGGGAGGAAAATATTTCTTTATTAAAATGTATTGTTTCTTTATTTTTAGTTCCATATATTTTTAAACCAGCCAGTGAGTGGAAGTACTTCATTACTTTCCCGCTACTCCAATTGGGTATATCATTTTGCAAACGTAAATAAAAAATCCAATGAACCTCGGACCATATTAAGTTAATTCCATAGAAATAACGAAATTACAGCACTTCAAAACTTTAACCGTACATTTGGCTTCAAATTATTGAGTCAAAAATTTGTTATTGCGACGACGCGACGGCACCTTTTCTGTGTTAGTAAAAACATGTCTTTTGCGTATTTTTGAAAGTCTTGTTTTACACTATTATTTTGTTATTACTTATACTATTTGAGTCGCATTACGCGTGAAAATTATGCTTTTCATAGCCACTGCAGTTTTTTGTAAAAATGTAAAAGATTAACAACGGGGAGGCGATGATATTTTGTTGGTTTAGCTGACCTCTTAGATAAACTCGGTTGGAAATCTCTGTCAGACCACAGACTGAAAAATAAACTTAAATTATTGTATAAATTCAAGAGCAGTGTCTTTTATGACGAAGTTAGCTATATCTTACGAACGCCAACATATTACAGAGATCAGATCATATAAATATAATAAGAGTTATAGAGTGTAAAACAGACAAATTCAGAATGTCTTTTTTTCCCCCAATCAATAAGAGATTATAACGGCAGCGTTGGAACTCAAGAATGGATTAGATGACTTGAAGAGTAAACTACCAACTTATGTATACCTTAATGCATGTTTCTGAATTTTTTATTATTTTCAATTGCATATTTTGTGTGTTTTAGCTGTATTGGCATATAACCTCAATGAGAGGTTCGCTAGTTATGCCTTTGCATTGATGTGGTATTATAATTTGTTGGTATGCGTAACGTTTTTTGTGCCGTGTGATGTGCATGTGGGAATTCAATTGCATGCTGCATGCTGGTATTGATCACCCCGTGCCAAACACCCTAGAGGTGGCTTGCAGGGTATTATTTAGATGTAGATATGTGTTTGGTACCTTTTAAAGTAAATACTTTATGATAGACTTTTAATGCTTGGGTGTAACTCAATATTTTTACGTATTCTAGATGGTGCTACTTATTCAATAGTAGCCATTATTTTACATTATTAGCATTGTATGAGTAATATAGATGGTATTTTATCTCCATTGATGTTACCTCTTGGCATCCTTTCAAATCGTAGTCAGTAATTAAATGATGGTTTTGTGATTCATCGCATTTCGGAAGTATGAAATAAAGTCAACCTACCCAATGGATATATCTCGATCCAATGGACACAATAACCTATTTAAGGTAGCTCATAGATCATACAAGTTACCTTACCTTCGTGAATCTCCTTTTTTCGGGCATATGGACGAAGTTCCTCAACTATAAAATAACACATTCCACCATTTGAAAAGACCCTTCAATCTCAATAATTCTTCATGCAAACTCTGTTCGTGTTCAGTTGAGGCCGTCTTCGGTGTGCACCCGGTGGCGGATACATATCGGGGGCTCAAGGGGCGCGTGCCCCCTCTTGATACCCCCCCCCCGACGCGCTCCCACATTGCCGAACATTGCATAACCACAATTATAATTTTTTTATCTCATAAGATGGCATTTCCTTATTTACGTGTATAAATCAATTTAAATAAAATTTTGTTAAACTTTGCATGTGACTTCATTATCTTTTTATTACGGTAAAAGCAAAGATAGCTCAAGATATTTTTGCACTCCCCCCTTGAGTTTTTTTCTGTGTGTACCCCAGTCGGTCATCACCACCACCATTCACTTGAAGAAGTGACAAGCAGTTAGTCATGAACGTCGCGGCAAAATCCGATATACCACGCGGCATACACCCGTATCTCACTTTTTAGTCATCATGAGCCGAAAAATTTTTAATCAACAAATGTCTTACATCATTTAAAAATAGCGGCACGTCAGTCATGATGGAGTGATGGTGAAGTGATTGGCGTCGTTATCTACCATTGTAGGGACCAGGGTTCGCGGCTCCATCTCAACGATATACTATTTTATTGTCTTCAATTTGGTCATTTTTGCCTATCGTGTTAGAAATCAGAAGGACAGAACACACTTCATCTACATCTACATAATACCCCGCAAGCCGCGTAAAAGTCGTGTGGCAGGGGGTGTTAGGACACCAGCCGTTCACAAATAAAAAGGAAGTGCTCTAAGGATATTACGACTAGCATTTATTGAAAGTCTTTATGGTTCTGGGGAAAACGTATTCCCAAATCTTTCGAAATAAATCCTTCAGAATGTCTTTTATTCCACGATCAATAAGAGATTATAACGGCAGCGATAGAACTCATAAATAGATTAGATGACTTGTAGTGTAGCCTACTAAACTATGTAAAACTTAACGTTTCTTAATTTTATTATTATTTATAACAGAATATGGTAGTATAATTTGTTAGTATGCGTGAAGTTTTTGGACTGTGTGGTGTGCATGTGGGAGTCCAAATGCAAGCTGCATGCTGGTGATTGATCACCCCCTGCCAATCACCCTAGAGGTGGCTCGCAGGGTATTATGTAGATGTAGCTTTAGAACTATCCGTTAGGCAAAACATCTCTCTTAATTTATCGCTTCTGTCGGACCTTGAAATGTAGTGTGGTTCACCTGCTTAGTTTGAATCATCAGAATACGCTCACGTTAATGTTTACTTTCACTTTTTCAAGAGTTTGTTTGCCTCGTGGGGCCCCTTCGCCGCCAGGACATTTAGTACATTGCTCCTGACGGCGATCTGGTGACAAAGGGGTAAAGTCCTCGCCTGCTAATCCTGGGGTGGCCGGCTCGAGTTCCGCCTGTGTTTTTTTTCAGCACTCGGGACATTGGGATGTGAAAAACCCTGCTGGTCTGGTCTCGGAAAAACCTTAACACAGGCTGCGCCTTTCAGGATTTCTAGGACAAACGTATTGAACGGATCCAGAGAAGACATGTTCGCAGATGACACGAAAATTATACTTCACAAACAATTATTGTAGAAAAGATTACCTATGGAAGATAAAAGAAATAGACTGCAGAACAGAGAGATAAGATGTAGTTCTTTCCAAGGACTATCTTGGATAGTATTAGATGTACGTTATAAATGTAGTTAATCCTTGCACTCGCTCAGTGGACTAAATGCATCTATATTTTTCTTTCTCTCATTCCCTTTTCTGGTGTGGTTTTGTCGGTCCTTGTCCTCTTTTTTGGCTTTTAACTAGTTTTATGCAGCTGAATGGATATTTATCCACTAAATTATTTGTAATTTTTACATGGCCGTAATGCATGATCGTTGAGAGCTCACACCGGCTGCTGGCATGCGTTATGGCCTGTTTTCGACGACTACGAAGTAGCTTCTTGCATGCTGAATGTTGGTGTGCTATACTCACCCCCAGTCAACCAACATTGAGGTGGCTCGCAGTGTAGTATGTAGATGTAGAAAAAAATGGGCCAGGGGTATAATCGTCAAATAATAATATTGCATTTTGCTGTATTGTATGTATCAATGTTTCCTCCAATCAGTGGCGTAACTAGGAATAAACTTTGGGGGGGGGGGATGGTATGGTCTGAGGTGGCGACCCCCCTCCCCAGGCAACTGGGGGATCGGGAAAATTTTTGAAAAATGACATGCCCGAAATACATTTTACATCATTTTGTCACTTAAAATTTAACTTAAAGCAGATGGAGTTATTATAAGTCAAAACTAGACGATATCTTAAAATATTTTTGTTTCTCTGAGGTTTTGGGGGAGGATCTATCCCTCTCATTCCCCCCATAGTTACGCCACTGCCTCCAATTACCGCGTGCAATTGATGACGATGTATCACGTATTCTTTCGAAACAAACCATTCGCCCGCTCCACCTACTTCCAATTTCCTCTAATACATTCTCTCGATAGGCAAAAGTTTCATCTAACGTACCTACCAGAAAAAATTCCTTCCTCTCGTTGTCAAATCTCCGATCTTTACCTTTTTAACTTCTCACACCCCACTAATACGAATATTTTCTCGCTTTTAGAGCCGTCAAAAGACCCTAAGGTGACGAAATTTTTTTTAAGCTTAGACTGAACGCTAGCATTAGTTTAAAAAAAAGCTGCCAAATCTCGCCACATAAACGTCCTCACCGTATGCATAAGCGGCCGATTATCGATATTCCGACGCCTTTTGATTGATCTCCGTCCCAATACCAAATGATCTTGAACCAACCCTTCTGTTGAGAGAGCGCCTCTCACCTGTTCCGTGGAACCCGGCTATTCTGCATCACAAAGCAGGCGCTGCCGAGGAAAAAAAAGGCATTCGAGAATATTCACGAGGGTCAACCCATAGCTATCTAGTCAAACCCTTTTTTTTTCTTTCCCTCCGTCGATAGCCTCGGGCTCATTATCGCCTCGGATGCCATACGCCCTTAATCTTCCTTCCCATAATTCCCCACGTCGCGAGAGGAACCGATATTCCGGGTGGAGCAAAAAATTGCATCTTTGATCGGGCAGCGGGCTCCGTTGCTTTTCTTTCTTCGGCGATCGAGCCGATATCCCGTGATGTTTGAATAATGGGTGCTGGTCCCCATTGCCTCGGACTATTCCTTTCTATCCAGCGGTCCGTACATTCTATCCCTACGCGGTCCTTCTACTAACAAGGGCCTGTTAATGTTTAACTGCGTTTTTTGTTTAAACTATTGGTGATTCGTGGACAATTCCCAATGGACTACAAAACTACAACGTTTGATTGATATTTGAGACCCGGTTCAATGACACTCCCCTTATAAGTGGAGTGTCGCTATTGCCTCCCAATTTTCCACCAATATGCTTTTCCATTGTCAGTTTTTCTTCTTCGATCGATAAAATAGAGGGATGAAAAGTGAGAATGGCGGAGGAAAACAGATCCTGTTATCGGCAGGAAGCCCCTTATTTACACAGGTAGTGGAACCTATCGCATAATATTTGCTTCTACTCCCGTGGCACGGAGGAATAAATTTTTTACCCTCTTAAATTTTCACACCTTAATCTTCTTACCTGCTTCCCTGGAGCTGATTATTTAGGTATTCCAAGTGCGAGAGATAGGCCATTAACTGTTGCACTTATTTGCCTTGAGGTCGAAGGGTATATAATGAAGGTGTGAGGATAAGAAAAGTTCGAACACGGGGGTGTTAAAGCTGCCAACCTCTCATTGTACCCAATGATTTATCGTGATTTTGAGGAAAAAAAACTTCTTGGCTCAGCCAAGGCTCATCAAAATACGATACCAATAAATACGTAAAGGATTTAACGAAATTTACTCTACTCCTTCACCAGGCGGCAAACCTATTGGCCATACCTTCAAATGATAAACGCGCATTTCAACCACAGGGAAAGTTAGAAGCGATTAATTTAAAGAGGGCTGAGTGAAATGCAGTAACGTAACTAGGAATATACTTTGAAGGAGGACTAGGGGGGGGTAGAGGGACGACCCCCCTTACAGTCAACTGGAGGTAAGGGGGGGAAACTTTTTGAGAAATGGCATGACTCGTCTCACTGTCATGATATTGATAAATGAACTTTAATTTTAAGCAGATGCAGTTAGTATGTGTAAAAACTAGACAATAGTTTTAAATATTTTTTAAATTTCTCTGAGGTTTTGGGGGGGGGTAATCATCCCCCTCATTCTTCCTATAGTTAAACCTTTGGTGAAATGTATTAGCAAACTGAAGGAAATTATGAATGTTCCTTGTGAACATTTTCATCCAATTTCTGTGCAAGGTTACATTTGTTATGGGCATTTTGAATATCTAATTTAAGGATACTTCATCTCGGAGAAGAGTGATATTTTGGGGCAGAATACACTTCTATTAACTGAAATGACCACCCCTTAGGAATTTGCTAACTAAGTAAAGCCTTCCGTTGGCGAAATGGCGTTAAGGAACTAAAAGGAACCAAACTCCAAAGAACCTCTAACAACCCATTCAATCAAAAAATCAATTCATTGAGTGATAGTGATATACTAATTATAAAATTATAGAACTTAAAATCTTCGCTATGAATATTCCCACCAGACAAAACAATTTGTTTTTTCAAGCGGCTAATAATGGATGTGGCTTTCCCATATTAAAGTAGCAAGATACTGTCAGGTAAGCTACGGAAGCTATTCGAAGCACGGCTAGCTATTCCAAGCGCTCAAAGTTAGACAGCTTGATTCCTCGCGCAAAAAATGGATATATATTTTTTAGAAAAAATACCCATAGTACAGGAAAGTTCAGGAAAAACTATCGAGCCAAAGATTTTTAAAAGTAAAAGACCCAACGAAGAAATTATCTTTCATATGATTTATGTTGCATTGATATTGATTGCTTCTTTTAGACGCCACAGCTCCTCATACTCGGATGTCTTGCCTTTTTTTTATAGAGTAGTGACGTTCATTTTGCTAATACGTTCCCTCAGCCGTCTTTAAATTAGCCGCTTCTTACTTTCCCTATGGTTAAAATGTATTATTGCATGATCGTCTCAAAGTAAGGACAGTAAGTTTGACGCTTGTTTAAAGACTGAAGTAAATTTCGTCATTTCCTACTCGCATTCATCGTTATCATATATTGATGAACTGCATTATTTAAGTTCTGCTACTTTTCCATGCTGCATCATTACTGTAATTATTTATAACTAGGATAGAAAAAAAATTAGTTTTAGAAAAAATAGTATCTCTTCGGGCACTTTTAAACCATTCATTGTAGCATCGTAGCCTACAGCCGCAAGCTAATTACAATTATGAATTCCCCAAAACAATTCACTCATTCTACTGAAGGTTACTCATAACCGAGTGGTTATTAATTAATAAAAAGGCGTTCTATTAACATTTATTTTTTTTAATAATCAATATTTTTAGATTTAATTAAAAGAAAGGAGGGCAATAGATTTAATCTAGGTGTAAAATTTTGTTTTTCCATAATAATAACATATTTTGCACGGTCAGTTCACAGTTCTGAACCATATTCAAGCTTTTTTTACGGCCGATCATGCTGTAATCTTAGGAATCAAATCTTCTCAATCTTTCTCTATTTTTATCTTGTGCTTCGCACTTCCCATGACTCATAGGTTGTCATCCACGGTTTCGTATCACTACTTATTTTTCTTTTGTGGAGGTAGCGATCCTCATCAATCCCCAACACGGAAATGAGTTGTTCATTGTCTGTGACTAAATTTGGGAAGACGCCACTGTGGATGGAAAAATTGTATCGACGCCATGCGCATCATTAAACTGTACACGCAAGACTTGAATCCGTTGGTAAGAATTAATTTAAGCGACTTTCGTTGACACGGCTATTTGTCTCTCAGCCGTTCGAGTCAATTTTTTTTCTCATGGTAATTTTGTTGATGAAAAATTGAACACGCCCAAGAGTACCCACGGATTTGGCAGGTCAATGTATGGCCGTGGCGATTGCATGAGGAGCGAGAGAGATGTGAAGCTTATACTACCGCGGAACTCGTATTATCAATCTACTTCTATCAATCCAGTATAATTTTTCTCCTGTGCATGTATACACATTGCTAAAAATAATATTATTTTCTTGAAATTGAACATTTATTTGATCAGTGATTGAAGAAACGAGCTCCCTTTATTTTTTGTAATTCAACAACCTATTCTTAAATTCACGTCCCTGAATACCTGGATTAGGTTTTGATGATAAGATTATTTTAAAGAACTTAATAACATTATCCTCGGTAATTACTCTCATCGCGCAATAATGTAAATTTTCAATTTGAATTAGTCAATAAGAGAAGTTTCGAATGCGGTGATCAAGGGCTTCACCCTGGACTTCGAACCCACGACTCTTGGGTCAGCAGCTAAGTACTCTACCCACAAGGTTACGACGCTCCAATCACTGGAAATAGACACCAATTAATGTGAACACAATGGGTTAACATTTTTTTGCTTTTTTGTCCGTCCATTTCTCTCCGTCTCCGGTTGTTGGAGCTACTTCCCTCCGCGGCATTTGCATTCACTCACCAGATAAATCACGGTTTGGGGCGCACAGGGGGGAGAAGGGTTTATCGCGGCAGGAGGCCTTCAAGGGCCCCTTCACTCGCTGAATGGTTAATCCGTTGAGCGAGGGGTTGGAGGTTCGCCGTGTTGGCGCGATGGGTGTGGCCCGGTGGCCGGCTTCCTCTCGCATCGTGTCCGTCGGAATGTCGCTGCTGTTTGCCCGTGGGAAAGTTCAGGCAGAATGGCACTCGCATTGCTGCGAAGGCCTTTCTCGGAATTTGCATGAAAGTACCGATTTCATCTGAATCCACCCACTACATTGCAAACCGATTCAATAGGTGTGTAGCTTAAGGTAATAGGCGTGTGGCAGCGTATGTTTGCAAGGGAGACTATAACTCACGCCAACATTTATCGGAATACTGTGGTGGTATAATGATTAGTAGTATATAATCACACATAATGCTTCTTATTCCAGCTTATTATACATCCTCACTTCAGAGTTAAACGTTGTACAGTAATATACATTGACTATAAAGAACTCGTTTCATACCACTTATGGGCGGTAGCTATGAATGATGTATATTCTTTCACCTCTTTAACGCCAATGGAACGGCAAATTGTGTCAAAATCGTTTACTCTGACTATCTAGTTGTAACATCTTATCATAATCAGTCATAAATCCTAAGATTGATTTGACGCAGCTCTCCAATTAATTCTCATTTCAGCTAACCTTTTATCTCCGACATAATTTTACTACTTTATATCCTTTATCTCCTTCTCTTTGTTTACAAACGCCTATATTCTCCTAAATGTCTCGGTCATATAAAATCTGTGATGGTGGCAAAAGGATTTTTAAAGCACCACAATAAAGAGCTGAATTATATTTACTACATCAGCTATTGAAAGGACTAGACATTCTGGGTGCAAAGTATATGGCATTTTCATGAAAATTTCTGGATACGCTTTTCTAATTGTACATATTTGTGCCTTAATTATATCTCACTAACCAATGATCACAAAAAATCCGCTTTACGTTCCATTTCTTATTGGAATCGGGTTTTAAAATGAGAATTTCAAGACTGGTGCTAATATCGTAACTTGCCGAAGCCTAAGAAAAATGTTATTATTAATGCGGCAATACACATGTAATTTTGACAAAAACTGATATGATGCTCGTTATTACAATTTTTAATGAAGTAAATAAAACTGAGGCTCGATGCCGCAATAATTTTGCCTCGTCTGTAAATTGATTATGTAATTGCGATAAATTCTAGGCCCTTACAACTGACTCTTCATATTTTATATAGTCTTTGTATCTTAAATCTCATTTTTTACGTCGATAAATATCTTCTATGAAGAATTTTTATTCTGTAACGTATGAGAAGAGGAAAGAAAGATCTTCTCCGGCTGTCAATCGGGTGAATAGCACCATTGCTCATAGGAGAATTAACGCTATGGGCAACTTGGGATGATTTTCTGCATTTTATCGACAGGGAAAACCGCAAATCTTTTCTAAGGAAATTTGTTTTGAATCGTGCAGTCACGAACCTAAAATCTAAACCTCCACTCGGTAGGGGCTAAATAAATAGAGGTGCTGTAGTTCTGAAAATTTTGACATCCTGAGTTCTGCTTAGCTTTCAAAGACTTCCTTTATTGCTCTGGGAAGAAACAAATTTCAACGCCCATCGATTTGGCCAAATATCTCTCCTATTTTATAGTTTCTGTTGGCCCTGGAAACATAGTGCTGTTCTAAGATGGTCTGAGTGACAATTAGAAAGGAATTTTTTTTCAATTGCTCAAGCTCGGTAGACACCCTGGCTCTGAGCCTCCGAGTATCTAGCGGCTCCCTAACTAATTTGTGTGACGGCTGTATAGCGATCTATGATTGCCTATAGGATTTTTTTTTATAAATCACGTAGCTTAGTTCGCGGAAAAAATTCTGTGGATGATACTCGCGATTTCCAGAGTACTATGATGATAAGTGAAATTCAAGTTACAAAAATTTCATTCATTATATTTTTCTATTAGATTTTCAAGTTTCTAGTCCTCTCGCTATTCGCGGAAAAAATGTGTTTTATCACTGGATTTAACCATGATTTATGAATAATAATTAATTTCATGTGTTTGCAAGATGGATTTATTTAATTGTAAGTTGAAATTAGCGGTATGACGCTAGTTGAGCAAACTTTCGAATACATCATATTTGGCTCTGCAAGACTGTTGATGTTACAAAGCCCGATTTTCATCAGTTAATCAGCAATAATTACATTAAAATTTATCACAATAACTGAACAAATTTAGAAATATGTAGTATTAAAAGGCCTACATACGGCCTCAGGCTAATCCAACTATAATTTTCTGTGTCAACAGAATAGAATAAAATCATAACTAACTCAAGGTGCCAAAGTGATAGATATCACCACCATCATTATAAAATTCAATATTTTAAGTATCTCCAAATAAGTAGGAGGCTCAGTGATGAATATGTACAACAGGGGCGACGTAGGTCAAAAGTTTGATTCTTATATACGGCAATATTTTTTCATGTTCTAAAATGAGCTCTTGCTCAATGTAGTCGTTATATATAACTACGTTGATGGAATCACCTTTTCTTCCTTTTTCATCTTTTTTAGAATTAGTGATCTATGCTAATGCTCAAGGACAGATTGATTTCGCTGTTTGTGACTTATTTCGGGAAAATAGAGGATTCCACTTAATTGTTAAAAGATCTCAAATTATAAGCCTGTAGTAGAAAATGTCCGCCTATAAACGGGGTAAATTATTATCGTTAGGTAAGTAAATATAATTGCACAAGAAAAGCAATAAAAAGTATCATGTATTACAGCGCGATTTTTTTATATTTGGAGAAATTTTACGAATGACTGGGAATCCAAACAGTTTAGGTGCTTAATACGTGAAAATGGTTTCTGAAACGTATCCGGAACAAGATTCAATAATTGGTAGGGCGTTCGGCTTCACTATAAATTTTCCCTATCTCCTCATCCTGGCTGTTGACTTTTTCGTGGGCTATCTACCACCTCCGCTGTTGTCGCATCCAGCAAGGCAATGCTCAGCTCTTCGGACTCCAGTTTGTCTTCCTCAACACTTCTCCCTTATCAAGACAAATGACTCTGAGCGAACGGTGGAGACACACGAATAAATTTCCACATTATTCGTGATCGCGACGAAATGAAACTTCGACTGGCGTGACCAAGTCCACTCGTTATGTTTTATCCGCTGGAGCCCCCGCCCTTATCTCTTCCTTCGACACTTAACATTGAAGTTTGTTGGGACGCGTTGAGAAATTTTTCGGGACGAGAGAGATGGCCCACATGTTATCTGAACAGTTAGAGCAAAAAGTTTGCTTGGAGGTTTCGCACGGCTGTTTATGGGTATCCTATTCGTTAGTCAAGGAATTCAAGTTTAATCGCGAGGGATGATGTTGGTTTGGCCGTCCATCACCGCGCCTAAGAAGGCAAATTCTATGAGAATTAAGCAGACCCAGGTGTGGTATACACTCATTATCCAGGGTGACCATGCGCATCACTTTCTTTTCTAGTAATTGAAGCAATTTCTGAATAAGTTCAACAGATTCAGGCTTCAATTGGTGGAAGTTAGACATATTTAAGTAAATGAAAGATCGTAGCACTTTTCCACAAGAATTTTTAATGCGTACAACGCGTTTCGGCTCACTGAGCCATCATCTGGTACAAGACTTGTACCAGATGATGGCTCAGTGAGCCGAAACGCGTTGTACGCATTAAAAATTCTTGTGGAAAAGTGCTACGATCTTTCATTTACTTAAAAAGAAGCAATTTCTCTTTTTTTCCTTGTCCTGTCATTTATTACAGTAGCGTTTATTTATTTATTGTTTTTAATGTTTACCCAAAATACAAATCTAATAATAGGGCAAGCAGTTCACAAGCAAGCAAGATAATGTAAAATTTGATTACATCGATCTTTTATGAATAAAAATATGGTGAAACATACGCATAAATTATTCATCGACAACAATACGAAAATTTTCTCAATGTGATTAATGCTGCAATTAGCTCTCTTAAAAATTTCATCCTATCTTGATAGAAATACAGAACATTACCTATTCAGAAGGTAACAAAGTAGTAGTGAAGTCTTCTTCTGGTAGAAGAGTGATATCCCGAAGAATGATTTTACAGATATATTTATAGTATTTGATAGATTTTCAAAATGAAAGCAGAAAGTAACATCTAACGCACCAAATGAATGCCATTAATTTTGGACATTAATGTGCAAATTGTATGATCTTAGGTTTTCCCGGCGTATCAGTTGCAGAAAAGTTTCTCGGGTTTTCCACCGGTTGATATCGTTCATGTCTCCCGACGTTTCGATCCGCGACTTGCTGATCATCTTCAGGGGATCTTCCGAATGCCGTTCTTCGAAAAATTTTCCGTATATATACACTCCCTCTGAGTTCAGGTGTAACCTGATTGGTTCAGGCGTGTTGTGGTTTTCCCGCCATTTTTGTTGTATATAATGGACTTCAATATTGGTCTCCAAACATTGCTGATTTGGAAGCCCGTGTCCCTGTTGAAGTTGTTGCGGTTGATGCGGATATGATTGGCTTCCTTGACAAGGCGGTCCCAGTAGCCATGTGCCCGGCATAGCAGTTTCGTCTCCTTCCATTGTATGGCATGGTCCTCACTGATGCTATGCTCCGCCACTGCAGACTTTTCCGGTTGGGGCTTCGTGCCTTTGGGCGTATATATCCTGAAAATTTTTCGAAGAACGGCATTCGGAAGATCCCCTGAGGATGATCAGCAAGTCGCGGATCGAAACGTCGGGAGACATGTACGATGTCAACCGGTGGAAAACCCGAGAAACTTTTCTGCAATGTGCAAATTAATTGCCAAATCGCAGAAAAACTTTTAACGAGGAAACTGCTTCTTCAATATGAAGCGCCATTAGAACTACGTTGCTAGTCTTAATTTGTGTTGCCTATTCATCTTTTTAAGAACTATTTTGCGATTTATACCAATACTCAAGAAAGTATAATGCATTTGCTGTTCGTGACTCAATTTGGGAAAACAAAGGATGCCGCCTAATTCTAAAAGGTTTCCAACTATAACCTAGATCGCCGAAACTGATCACCTATGACCAAAATATAACAAGATTAACCAATTAAAAGCACAATTTTGTGCAGCGCGATTGCAATTTTTTGGATGGCAAACATACTCATCAGGAGATAAAACCATGGGAGTAATAGATAATAATCATCGGGGTTTTTATGCCTGCAGTTACTTTTCCCTCTTAGCTGATTTATCATCCAAGGATTAGTTACTTTAGTGTATTAGAATATTGGCTTAAGTTAATATATAAAGCTAATTATATATGAAATGAGGGCTTGAATCACGTACTTATAATTGCATTGTCGAATGAATGCAGTTTTTTGTACCTCATTCAGTACCTTGCATGCTATATTTACCAAAATTTAAATAATTTTTATACATTTTGCTTGATAGAAGCTTAACCTGCTTTCATATTAATTTCTAGCTCTGCAATTTCTCATTAAAGGGTTAATTTTTTCTGGTAAATAATTTATAAGTTAGTTACCCACTTAAGAGGCATTAACCTTAAACGATGGTGATCTGAATGTAGGGAAATGAGTTCTACGGGCTCTATAGATTAACAGTTAAATATGGGTTCTCAAATGGGCGTAACACTTTAACGGCTATAGGAGACTCCTATTTTAACTGTTAATAATGGTTATGTGATCTCTAGCTTTCCTTAATCGAATTCCTGCCAAATAGTCATCAGTGATTCGCAAACTATTATACAACCCTGTGAATTTCCCGTAAATCCACCCTGTGTATTTGAGTTTTGGTGGATACCTAATTGTAATATGGATACCTACCTACTAGTAATAGTCATCATTTTTCACTCTGCCCCTCCCCCAATCTCCTATGAACATCCATATCTTGGTTGCCATCCTTTGCGTTGGAGAGACGGGTATGATGAGGCGTCTGGTTGAATGACGACTCGTCAATGGAACTCAGTTTGAAGGAAAACTTAGGATAATCATCGTTTAAGGCTTATAATTTAACGTGTTTGGATGGATTAATACTTTAAATAGTAAATTCCGAAATCGCAAAATATCATACAGGAAAGTTTTGAAACAAATCACCTTTTCTGTAGTTATACTTTCAAAGCTCATGAAGCCTTTCACTTTTCTCATTATTAAACACTGTATACTATTCATTCATAAAAATATAACGCAAACAAAAACTAAAGTTGCTCGAAATATATTAATAATTGTTGCTCATTTTTTTCGTTAGAAATTTTTACTGCTTTCTGTAAGTAAAAAGAGACGGAATTGCATCAAATTTTGGGAAAAATATTTTGCACTGTAGGTACTTACGTAACTGTATCAAATAGAATATGTGCACTTTGGCAATATCCATGTATTCTATAATGAAAATTTGGTCTGTATTTGAGCGAATTAAACTCTTTAACCTTAGCTTTAATATATCGCGAAATGTGAAGTTCATCTTATCCCGAATCTCGATCAGCAAATCAGCTGGGAAGCAGCCCTCGTATTTATAATGGGTTCGTATATCGATGAAGTTGAACTGATTGCCATCAATTTCTTCTCCCTATTCACGGATGAAACATCCATCACTGCTCACCTTCTCATTCTGCCTTGGATGCATACGTTCAGTGAGGTGAAGCACAGAACATAAGCTTCCAGCTCAACCGGGGTACATCCCCTCCACGACTACCCAATTCTAGATGCCCGACTCTTGATCGTGTCACGGGCGTGGTCTGTGTCCGAAAGCGATTGGGAAGGTCCGTATCCCATCACCACCTCCTGGAGAGGCAAACGACAGCCTAATGATAATATGGTGATTTGAATAGGGGGATAAAAAAATGGTAGCATTCTTCGTGAGGCTTTTTCTCTCTCTCAATTTTTTTCCGTCCCATTTGGCTTTCGTTGCCTATCGTCTCGAATAGTCTTCCTCCCATGACGTCTATAGATCGCTAGATCACACTTTGGCCAATTTTCCTCCTCCCTGTTCGCACCTACGGACCTTTTTTCTGACTCCTAAGCTCATTTTGAGCCTCACCTGCGTCCATAAGGTTGCCAGACTCCATTCAGGCGTTTTGATTGGATTGATAATATGGGAGTTGGAGAAAAAAGTTTGGATATCGGTCGTGCGAACAATGGCAAATCGGCCGCTATTGCCGAACGCCTCGCAAAAAAATCTTCTTGGGTTCGTTTTGTCCGCCTTGAAAAACGGATGTTGCGGTTCTCTTTTCTTACCACTGCTTGAGGGGAGTTAAATCCATTTTGTATTCGCGCTCCGGGTGTTTGATTCCGGAACTTTTAATTGAACCTTTAAATAAATTATAACAGAGTTTCTGCTTTTATAGCTTTCAAAATAACAAAAAATAGTCGTGGTTATGCTAAAACTTATTTCATTTTCATGAAAGCAGTGAAAGTGCTCCGTACCAATTCTAACAAGCACCTCAAATTTATCTGGTATTACAATATATATTGATTGGAGAATTTGCAAGGATATGTGATTATTATCCATCATTAGAATCTGTTATGTGTTCCATAAAATATAGTCCGGTTACTTGCATCCTTTTGAATATTTTTACCTCATTCCTTGGATTTGATTCCTGTCATTATTTTTATTCTTATTTACAATGACTATGAGGCATCAAATATTTTCTTCATATACACTGGTGTAATTTTCCAATACTAGCTTGATTAATTGAAAAACCTCTCTATTATACAGTCAAGATTGATCATTGATAAATAAATTATTCGTCTGTAACCAAGTCTAATTATAAAGAAGAGTAAAAAATTACAGTTAAAAAAAACATCAGGCTTATTTATATAATTCTGAATGAATGAAACGCCGTATCTGTTTAGTTCATTTTGCACGTAAAAACCTAAATTATCCTAGATAGATTATCATGAAATATTCAACGAACTGGATATACGTTTTTTCATGAAAACAATTAACGATGAGTGCAGGAAAACATGAGTGCATGTAAAAACTCTTTTGTTAACATGTTTTTCAGTGTTTTCCACGAAGACGAAAATTATCATTTATATATGAATTCTGAAACCAGTTGAAGGGACTTAAAATTATAACCTGTTTTGTATCAAATAGGTGCGTTTACGCATAGGAAATATATTTCAGTACATTTTATATTTACTAAAAATGGCTTATCACAACAGTTAAGGTCCTGTCAATTTTAACCCTATAAAATTAATGAAATTTTTGGTAAGTATATAAACGCGCTTCGTGTTTTAATTGAATACCCTACTTGAAAAATTATTTCAGAACATCAATCAGGAGTAATTTGAGGATTGCGAATGTTTTAACTGTTTCATGTGGCTAAATCAGAGTAATGTAGGATTGCTGTTGTTGAGAATATACTTTATCACACGAAAATTTTCTTTGAGGGATTTTTTTGACAGTATTCCATTTCTTCGAAGTTCCATGAAAAAGTAGCATGAAAATATTTGCAATGGATAATTTTAAAAGCTGAGTTACTCTATTATAGGATTGAGAGTAGTGCTTCATATGCTGCAAATGACTTAGACGGAAGTCTCCATGATTGACTCCAACGTTAATTTTAGCCGTTTAGCAATTGATTGATCTGCATCTACCTAATACCCTTCGAACCACCTCTAAGGTGTTTGGCGGGGGGTGATTAATTACCAGCATGCAGCATACAATAGGATTCCCACATGCACAACACACGGTAAAGAAAGCCTTACGCATAATAACAAAGTATATTACCGCATTCATTCAAAGGCAAAACTTGTCAATCACTCATTTAAGTTTTCTAGCAATATAGCTAGAACCCACAAAACATACTGTTAGAAATTATAAGAACATTCAGAAACATGCATTCAGGTATACATAAGTTAGTAGGCTACACTACAAGTCATCTAATCTATTTATCAGTTCTAACGCTTCCGTTATAATCTCTTATTGATCGCAAAAAAAAGACATTCTAAACATGTCTGTTCTATAGTCTATCCCTTAACTTTATTTATATGATTTGACCTACCGTAGTATGTTGGCGTTCGTAAGATATAGCTAACTTCGACAGAAAATACACTGCTCTTAAATTTATCTAATGGGCTTAGTCTATTTTTCAGTTTTTTCAAACACTTGCAGCGTATTCTAAATGGGATTAATGCGTTGTGGTGTACTGAAATATTTACCTCCATGCGATATCATCTATAATGTTCGTTGACTGAAGTAATACGTTATTCAACTTGTTCGAATCCACACAATTAGGAAGCTTTGCAGTCAATGTCAGTATAAATTTTTATTCTATCCTCTCGAATTAATAGTATTTGTATGTGAGTGAGAAACTATCACCTAGCGATATCGCTGCAATGTTTAAAGCTATCTGAATTTTTTGCTTTCATATGAAGCACATCTCCAGCAAAGAGACAAGTGTTCTTTGTATTTAGCGGAATATTATGGATGGTATTACAACTTAATTTGCATTAATAAGGAATGTGTAGGAAGCCTATTATTTCCTCGGGTATTGCGGCGGCATCAACATATTTCTTGGTATTGGAGGTATGCAAATTAGGTATAGACGCTATGGAAACTTTTGTCACAGTAGCTCAAAGAAAATGAAATATGCAGGTACTGTACAGCAATTATTTTTTTTCCATTTGACATGCGAAAAAAATGGCACTTGTGTTGTCACATTCGTTAAGTGGTGGTTAAGTAAAACTGTATTTTGGCTGTAGAGCAATCATGCATCGATATTTGTAGAAAAAAAATATTTAATGAACATACTGTATCGCGGCATTATTTACTGTAGGCGAACGGAAATTCTTAGTGAGAAATCTGAGTGAAGAGTTCGTGTTTGTGCCTCTAAACGCCTTCGGGGATTAAAATACTTAGGGGAGAACGAGGGAGCCTCCACTTCACAGTCGCAGAGGCAGCTGCAGCAGGCAAATTGGCATTTCAAAAGCCGATTTCACACCCACAGCCAGAGAACGCCCACGGAATACCGCGCGGTCTTCCAGCAACCAAAATTGCCCCCACGGCGGAGTTCATTCATGCATGGGAAGTCCACTATCCTTGAGCATGGCTGGAACGGAGAAGGATTTGTGGCAAAAATCTCACACCTTTGAGTTGTGTGCTTGGCCTCCCCGCGATGCTTCCTTTCTCAACTCTCGTTTGTTCCCCAAACCAATGAATGAATGAGCTAGGGACACTTAGAAAGGGGAATTCTGCGAAAGGGCCAGTAGGTGCCCGGGCCACGAGGGAGAGCACGTCTTCCGTGATTGGCTGATGGCTCACGAGTCGTGAAGGTTCTTGAACCAAAACCCAAGCACACTAAACTTATGTATAGAAGTTCTTCCATTAGGCATATAGTCACCAAACAATTAACTGCACGTCGCTCAGGAATTTACTGCGCAGGTGGCGTTGGCTCGAATGGAGAAATTGGTTGAGGTTATGCTCCTTCACAGCACCTGTATCCAGGAGTTAATTAATTGAGATTGGAGCGGTTGGAATCAAACAACTGGAAAGAAACGGATAGGAAAATGAATGCCAAATGTCTGATGATTTTTTCGATGCTTAGTATTCTATCGATTTTAAAGTGAAACCATAGTATATATAAACCTTTCCTCAGCACATTTTTTATATTTTCTGTAGTTGATAATGGTGTCGCCGAAACGGTCAAAAACTAGATATTTTCGAAATATATTGTGGAAGTAACAGTGTCTGTTATTGATAATATTCTATCGATATTTAGTTTTAAATCGATATTACCATGGCTTAGGCGGCACATAGATGCATCACAAACCATCTGGGTAGTCCAAGCTCTACTATCACGTAGTTAAGTACTTCCCATAGATAAAAAATAATATATCAATAAATTTTTTCGCTTTAATAAATAATCTATTTATTTCCAAAACCTGGGTGTTTTACATTTTTTTTTTATTGGAACAAAAATTAATTTCTTTTTCCGATGAAATCTGTCCAAAAAGAAAAGCAACATGACCTACTTTTAACCTACATTACCCTCAAAGTTATTCAATAACTAAACTCCTGCTCATATATTTTCGTATACATTCCCGTTTGTGCGTAATCTTGTGTTTTTAGTTTTGATTGCTGTTTTCACCCCATCGACATCCTTTCTTATTTCCATAACCCCCTTATTCTTACCCTCCCTGTTCCCATTTTTTTTTCGCCCAGTAAAGAGCACGGCTTTGGGGAATTATCTGCATTATCTGCATTACTTGCATATCAGTTTTTTTGTTTCTCTCCCCGTCACCATCGGTGCTTGAAGTTTGGCTGAATAAGTGCATTGAGGATCTCGACGAGAGAAAAATTGTCGCGCACGTGCTTTGGCCTAAAAAGAATCCTCAAACAAATCATTCTCCCCTTTCCACTATCCCCCTCCCACAAGAAGTTACCTCGAACGATCTATGGACACGTCTAATGAGTCCCAAACACGGTGACATTCACGTAGATTTCACGCTTCGGGATTCATAGACCCTAGGAACTGGATTCATTCAGACTTAGACTCTTGGCCTGACCACTTGAAAAGACTCGAGAAACTGCTGCGATTGGAAAACGTTTTCGGATTTGAATGGAATGGAGTAGGCATGGGGTTACGCGCGGCGGGTGGCTAACAGACGTGGTCTTCCGAGAACTCGTAGGTTTCTCGTTTGGATGGAGACAATGGTTCACGGAGTTCTCCATCACCTCACTTTTCTGCTTTCTTGGAGGTTTCTTAGACGCGTGGGAGGGGTGGGGCACGGAAGGAGACACTTCTGCAGATGCCTGCACGCCACAGGGTGACCACCAGAAGTGAGGAGTACGTTAACTTCTCTGGTGGTCACTCCGAGTAACTGAGTGGAAAAAGTAACTGAATTACCACCAATGATTACTTATTATAAGATTTTAAATTGCATTTTAAAAAAATGGACCTGTTGGTAATCAATTACTAATTGTTTTCTTCTTAATAGTAATCTTCCACTGTACGAAGAAGCCAGGGTTCAAAATTCCGCTGTATATCCGCTGAAAAAGCATATCCAAACAAATAAATATTGTAGCGGAGGAATCATCCATGACAACGGGGTTTATTTATTTTAACGACGGAGAGATGAGAGTAAACAGAGGATTGAAGAGATTGCGTTTTGAGAACGAAGTGATAGTTAATGTGTACGACTTCTACTGAAATAAAGGTGTTAAGTGTTCCGGAAATAGGAATAGTTGTTTTTTTTATTGGAACCCTCGCACGTAACAATATTATTGTTTCTTAACAAATAATAGAGTATTTTATCCCCAATTCACTAGCTAATATAGCATGTTAAATTTCTATCAATTAAAGCATTGCAAAAGAATTTCTCGTGTCATGTAATGAGTCCCCCACCTCTAAGAAATTAAAAAAATACACAAAAAATAATTTCACTTGTACTTGTGACTGTAAACTGTAAATGGACATCATAGATGATTACTCAACAATACTATCCATTTTTTCTATTAGTTATCAATATTTTTGCCCCGGAAACGGCATAAATGTGGCATTTCACGACGGAGAATATTCAACAATTAATCATAAAATATGAGAAACAGCCATGTACTGCATAGGGGCTACCTTCCCAGGCGGGAATCGAATTCACGATCTTCAGTTTGGGATGCGATAAGTCTACCCTACTGCCAACGAGTCCCACAGTGCGGTTTTAAGTATACCGGAACCAGCCACGGTGATAACTTATGAAATTTCCACAGTGCATTTAGAAAAGAGTGATGCTGTTTCAAGGCATATTACATTTAGCATTTGGAGGTAGACTTAGAAAATATACGTGAAATTCAGCGAGTTATTTTGGTTTTTACTTCTCTCCTTATCTTCCGGACGCTACTGAACCCAATAATATTTAAAATAGACCGAATACACTGTCTCCAGACGGAGGGCACGTTTAGAGGCTTCCAGTTGGCTACCCTGGCACACGCCTGTGCCACGCGTATTCTATCTCATGCACGCCTTCGGGAACGTCTCTGAAAGGAATGTGAGGGCAGTGGAATGGGCGGGCACGTCCCGCGGGGACTCCCGGGGCAGGGACTGACACTTGAGGCAATGGGAGCGCGAGGAATGGGACGCCTCAGTGTCTGCCACACTCGTTTAAAACTCTTTGCGAGACCAATGGACCGTAACGACCGTGGGACCTCAGGGATATATTATACATTGGGAGAAAAGCATATTCTTAACCGACCTCCCCCACCGTCAAGCTGGACTCCTTATGTTCTGCTTCACATTCATTCCAGGTTGGAAAGGGTAGAATTGTTCCCGGCGTGAATCCCCTCGTGGGCCACGAGAGTGACGGGGGTCGTGTGAGGTTTTTTTATTTTCTCGGACCGGGTAGAGTTCGTCCGTATCTATGGAAATGGGACGGGTGAGTGTGGGTTGAGTGTGGCTTTCGTTGGATTGGAGAAAAGATTTCTCTGGTAGCCCTTGAAGTGGTCTAGCTCTTGAAATGGAGTGGGTGCTGAAAATTTGAAGGAGAAATTTTGGTAAAAGGAAAGGAAATATTGGACATTGAAGGCTCCGAAGTGTCGATGGAACGAGGTGATCTTTAGAGATTTGGTTCAGCTGCGGTTGGCCATAAAAATTATTTTCTGGTAATGATGGAGTCTGAAGAATCGGTCTTCTTGGGCGTTTTATGTAAACATTATTAAATGTATTTACTTTGGTAAGCTATATGCTTGTGTGTCTCATTTGACCCCATTTTCGAAAATGCTGCAGAGGAATTAGGTCTATGATTAAAGGATTATTACTTTGTCTTTGGGTGAATTATAGCGAAAATTCACTCGCCAGTCTTTCAAGTGGGGATTAAGTTCTGAAATTTATGAGATATTTTTTTGCAAAGGCATTTAAAGAATTATATCGGGTGGAAGCTCTTGATTACCTGCAGAGCACGAGAAAATAGAGTATTCAGATATATGGCGCCAAGGCCATTCATCTAATAAATCACCAAAGAAAAAACCGATAGAATAAGTATGTACTTAATACATTTTTAGTCTTCAATTTGTGCGGCCAAATAACGGTGTAAAGAAATAAAGTCACTTTGTATAGTTCCACAGAATTTTATTTTACCGGCCAAGGTTTCCTCTTAAACAGTCATTATCAAGGCGGCCATTTATATTGTATTTTTTTCCTTTTAGTTGACTCTTTTTCCATTACCTATCCTTTATTCTGGGTTTAAAAAATCCTAATTTCTCAAACTCAGGCAGTCATTTTAAATTAAAACAAAATTCAGCGAATGTTATTACTCAGAATCCTTGAGTTGAATAGGGTAGTTTCCTTCATCAAAGAAAACGAAAGGCATTGATTGCGATTCGTTACCCACCATTAGTGTATTCATAATACACAACTTATTTGGTTTTTGAAATACCGGTTTAGACGAATGGCAAGGGTCAAATTTTATCCTCATTTGAAAAAGGCCAGATTGGCGCCCATGCGATTCCACTCCGCATGACGTCACAGGGACCTAGTTTCTACACGAGAGGATAGGAGTTATACATCGTCTGAGGTTACCAATGCATGCATGAGGCACGGAGCTCAGGGAAACATGTCTTAATAATCACCTATTAAAACTGGCTTAGGTCGGAAAGTTTTCTTCGTTTGATAAGGTATTAATAAACCTTTTTTAAGCCAAGCGCTACCATCCAGCAAGGTACTCAGCTATCCGCTAGCATCCTGCGACGTATCAGCGCTAAGCCTCGCCTCAAGGTCACCTCACCGGGCGGGAGGGGGAACCAGAAATACGACGTACGGAGATATTTCCCGGCATTCATACTCAAGCGTCGCGTTTTCGCGCGCTTGAAAATTTTCACTTTTCATTTAATTGCGAAAAATAGATATTGTCATTTAAAAATCTAAAAGCGTGAAACACGTACTCCAGGAGTAATAATCTTTCGATTAAAGCAATAAAAAAATAATAGGAAACCACCCTATTGTGAAAAAGAGAAAAGTCACTGTGTGTCTATGGTAAATGGATGGTAGAATATGACAGACATAAATCAATTTGCACGGCTGATTTAGTTTCTACCACTATGCTAAGCCTCATAAGAGAAGGCATCACATTTTATCTTTGTATTCGTAATTAAAAAATTCACACGATTCTGAATTCTCCATTTTCTTACTGATAAGAAAGTAATAGCTCACATCAATACATTTTCTTTATATTACCATGCACTCAGACAAACCTGCTGCTCTATTACGAAGCGAAAGTTTTTTCAAAGACATGTTCACATTGCATATAACACTTCTAAACGTTTCCGACAGATTCTATGGCTATGGATTTTCTTTCAAACTGCTGGAAAATAAATTTCCTGTGGGTTTTTATCACGTCGGTCGACAAACGAGTTGCTATGTTCGCAGCTTTTTTTGTGGGTACAATAGCAAGGCTGGTCAGTTTGACATTACGTGTCACAAAGAAGCAGCTGCTGAAATATTTTTACGTTTTTTGCAAAAACGCAAAGCAATTTCTTGCCATTGCTGAAAAATAATTTCGCCGAATTCATGCATTCCAAACCGTGAAAACGGAGAATAGTAATTATATGAGGAATTTTCACTCCGCTAGCTAACAGTAAGCATGGGTTCAGGTTATTTCCTTAGTCTTTGAGATCCCATGCTATGTGTTTCTCGGTCGTCAGAAAGGCTTGGCGTGATGCTATTCCTTTAATTACGAAACCTGCCGGGCTCTGAGCACGAACCAAACGTGATGGTTTGTTTGTTTAGCGATCTCAAATATCTCATAATGACAGACCTCTAAAATTATATGTTCTGACTTCTGGGTTTTGCAAATCTTGTGGGTCATGAAAATCTCCAGAGGTTACCGGAATTTTCGCGAAATCGGTAATTTCGCAAACGTTTACTGTAAAAAAAAAGTATGTGCAGCTTTATGAGGGGTACAATTACAGCAAATGATCCGTAAACATTCGTGCCCGTGAACGTGCACATCTGTAAATATTTCATTCGGATTGCGGGCGAGCAGAAAGTGCGTGCAAAAACATTTGGTCAAGTGTTCTTCCTATGAGCTTTTTGAAAACTCATGGCCATTCCTCCGCAAATTCTATTTCATTGAAATTTTCAATGCGAGATTCATATGTTTCTTTAACGGCGTTCGATAAAAAAGCGGCAGAAAACTGATATTACAAGTAAAAATAAGGCACCACATATTAGTACACACACAGTGTTAATTTATAGTAAATTAACACTGTGTGTGTACTGTTGCACTGCAAGTATAAAAATATTTTGTAAAAATGTTACTGCTGGAGGAAGTGTTATTTAAGAATATTCATTCCATGAACTTCAAGATGTGTGGCCTTGATATGATTATTTCCATCGTTGGATATCGCACCTGAAACAGAACTGTAACTATATACTCAAAAATTTCGATTTATTATTGTTTTTGAATCTTAGGCTTCGGCGTAACCTATCAAAACGATGCAGATAAGGTTAATGAGTTTCCAGGTGGGTTAGAGGTATTTCTTCGACATATATCGGCAGCTTACTCCGCGAATGCCTCCAGGAATTTCGTCTTCAGGGATGAGTTAGGTTGCGAATTCAGTTGCCGAAACAAGTTGAAGATATCATTGACCCCGATGGAAACTTTATTCATTTATTATATTAAAATTTATATGCGAAGCATTCACCAGTAATGCCTCAACTCATTTAATTCCAAACAAATTTGATTATTTCAAACTAATATGTAAACTACTGCTAATCAATCAGTTCAGTGGCGTAACTAGGAATGTGCTTTTGAGGGGAGGGATGGGATTGCCTGGGATGAAGGTCCCGAGAAATTTTTTTGAAAAATGATATGCCTGGAAATAAATTTTAAACCATTTTGGCACTAAAATTTTAACTTTAAGCAGTCATTATATGTGTAAACTAGAAAAAAGTTTTAAATAATTATTTTATTTCTCTGAGGCTTTGGGGGGGATCTATTCTCTCGTCCCTCCCTATAGTTACGCCGCTGAACCAGACAATGTGGGCACAAACGACACTTGACGGAACAAATTACCCACATGATAACCACTATCTTTTTCCCATTTCCATGTAAAATTTTCCTCTTCAGTTCTTCATAGCTGTTTATATCTACGAACCTTGTTCTCTTATTCTGCTTTTCTCGCCTTCCAACAGTAAGTCTAGCATTTCCTTCTCCTTTATGCACGCTCCATCCTAACCATATTCCCTCCCTCTTTCCCCAACACCACTTTTTTCTTCTCTCCCACCATATCTAGAACATTATCCTTTATTTTTCTCTCCGACCACCCTACTTCTCCATTAATATATGTTAAGTTAGCAGGAGGGGCTGACCTTATTCGACTCGGCGAGGGCAAATTGTTGTTTGAAAGGTCCGAGTAGAAAGCTCAAATTGACAAATCGAAGTGTGAAGTATTAAGAGAAGCAAAAGATGAGGCTGAAAAATGATGCGGTTACTCCTCATCACCTTCACCGAGATAAACGGTCACAGGACAGCGACATGGCCCGTACTCTCAATTCCCTCCATCTGCGTCTAGAGGACGCAGGGAAAGTCTCGATGATTGGGACGTGGCTTGTCTTTAATTTGACCAGTCTGTCGATCCTGTCTCCGGGTGGGGGGTTCCAATCACGGGTGGCTGACGGATGGTGTCGACTCTTCGCGACGTGACCGCTTACGGGAGTGACTGATGATTCACCCTAGTTCTCGAGAGAATGAATATTGGAGAGAGGAGTTGTAGGGAGCGTTGAGGTCAGACTTCATTCTTTCGTCTCCGCCAGCGCGATACTCTGCAAGCCGCCTCTTTCTAGCCATTGTACACGGGACACGTACTTGCACTATCGCAACGGTACGGCCCGCCAGCTAAAGTCGCGGGTCGCACGTTTTAAGGTGTGGGCTCTTGCCCTTGGTGTCGGGAAACGAATAATCATACACAAGTATTTAAAGTATTTACCCAAAGTTTATTTCCATGTGAAATCCCAGTTTCCAAATCAGTTCAATGAAAAGACAAAGTAATAATAAATTTTTGCGTCTAAAATAGCCAAAATTTAGGATATTACCAATGTCTCGGGAAGGAGAGGAGCTGCTGGTGATGGCACGGATGGATAGCGAGGCGCTTCGGTCGCTCGGGCCATACGGCCCGCGCTTCGAGTCCCGCCGACGGCTACGTTGTGCCTGACGACTGACGAGAGACGAATGACCAGTGACTGAGTATGAGTTACTGAGTGCTAATAGCGCCTCCACCGTGCCAGTATATAGGGAAGTGGAACCAGGATGTTTTTTCGTCAAAGAGGAGGGGAAAAAGAAAGGTTATGCGTTCTCGAAAGTGAAAAGGTAAAAATCCCAAGGCATAGTTTTACATAGCTGGCTATTCTGAGACGTCACACAACAACACATTTAAAGATATTTTGGATATGGGAATCTTCCATTTCCGGATCACTGCACTACATCTACATCTACATAATACCCTGCGATCCACCTCTAGGGCGTTTGGCAGGGGGTGATCAATCACTAGCATGCAGCATGCAATTGGACTCCCACATGCACACCACACAGTCCAAAAAACGCCAAGCATACTAACAAATTATACTACCATATTCTGTTAGAAATAATAATAAAATTAAGAAACGTTAAGTTTTACATAGGCTAGTAGGCTACACTAAAAGTCATCTAATTTATTTATGAGTTCTATCGCTGCCTTTATAATCTCTTATTGATCGTGGAAAAAATACATTCTGAATCTATCTGTTCAACATTCTACAGTCTCTCTCTCTCTTAATATTTTTTACATGATCTGATCTTATGTAGTATGTTAATGTCCGTAAGATATGGCTACCTTCGTTACTTCTTTACACTATTTTACCTATGTATGAAGGAGCAGTCAAAATTGAGTCGTGTAAAGCAATTAATTGCTAGAACGTATGCGAGAATGCATGGACGCGAGATGGCAAAAGAGCCCCTTTTCTAATTTTGTTGGTGCGTTTGCGTAATTCCACGCTATAACGAGAAATTAATGAATTTCTAACCTGCGCAATTCCGTGCCCTGTGTAAAACTGCCTTTAAATGTTTAAGGGAGTGGGTTGCTGAAAGTTTGATGAGATTTGTTATTTTTTCTCAAAACAGCTTATTTAGTTTTCTATTCTAGCTCATTAATTGAGTTTCGTGAAGTTTTTTCGGGTCCTCCACCAGGTCAGGGCGTCCATTTGGGTCTACGTTTTGATCCTCGACTCAAGGATCATTTTCTCGTGGAGATGAATAAAACCTTGGCCATTAGGGTGTTCTCATAAAAATTAAATAGCAATTAAAAAATTATTGACAGGTAAGTTAAACTCATTATCGTATGCAAAATATTGCTTCATAATTTTCAATATTCTTCTAGCTACGCAGCTTCGTAGCTCGCGAAAATTACAATATTATTTCGCGCGACAAGAACGCCTTGTGATTGGTGTGACATCAGAATGCGAGTGAGCAGATACACGTCGTAGCTATCCTTAGCAACAACAAACAGTAACTTTATTCATAGCTTGAAGAAAAACAGTTGTGAATAGTTTTCAAGATGTACATACTTCGTGATGGATAACTGCGGCTTCGACGATCTGACCGGGTGGACGACCCGAGAAAACTTCTTGAAATAGATACGGTGGGAAAGTAGCATGCCTGTTTCACTCAATCAGTGTTACAACTGAAAGATTTCGTTTTTATGTGTGAGCATGGATCTCACGCCGTACTTGACCAAGCCGCGTGAATTCTCACGTTCAGTCCAGAGAGGTTAATATCTCTTCGGGAGTCATCTTCCGGTGCGTGAAGTTTTGAGTTATGTGTCCGAGGCATCATTCAGCCTCGAACTCGGGACTATTTCGTCAGCAACCAAGAGCTCGATCGTCTAAATGATGTGGCACTGTACTTTGCATACTTATATCTGGGCTTCAGTGCTAGTTAAAATTATAAATAATACGTTATTCTAAAGACAACTTTATTCTAAACTCTGATTTATTTTTTTTAGAGAAAAATTCAAAAATGTAGACACGCCAGTGCAATGAATGACTCCGCGCACCGTAAAGTTAGCCGTTCTATCAACTTCATGAACTTTGTAACTAAATCTGGGGAAAACTAATACATCTACAGTATTCATCTTCTACATAAGTTGTCAACATCAATGTCGATTAATAAAATGGCTTTTGCATATTTTAAAACGCATATTTTGTTGCTAATTAACGAAAAATTTTGAACATTATCTAGTCTAGTAGACCTATAAAAGTAGTTAAGCATGCTCTACCTTGAAGGTTCGCCATAATAGGTGCGGCAAAACGTTTGTAAAATTCCTCAACATTTTACGTAGTAAACCACCGGTTTTGGCGCTTAATTTGCGATTATTAAGGAGAAACCTCTGTTTTACATTTTTTTCTCCCTTTAAAATCCCATTGGTTTCATCCATCCATCATTATAAAGCTGATTTTTAATGAGAATCACTGAAAATTACTCAATTTTGGTTACCTAAGTCTATCAGAATAAGTTTAGGCTTACTTAGTACCACTCAGAACTTATTCAACTTCTACTTATACGATATCACTGAAAGTTTTGTAATATTTATCATAATCACTAGTTAGAAGGTCGTTTTCTCTTCGTGTTCTAGAGCCTGGTGTCCATTAATGGTTTTATTTTAACCTTTCTACTAGATCAAAACCTGATGAATATGTCTTTGCGGAATAGAAGGTGCAAGATGCCCTCGAGTCGCTGGGAATATTTCAAAGTCAGTATCCAACTCTCAACAGGAGGCGTTGACCATATAAAGGTATCTCCAACCGCGATGTTTTTTTTTCCGAGGCGTTATGAAATTTGACTTGCGTTGCAGCAGCTGTTAAACCACACTTCACCGCGGCGCCCCTCCTGGGCGAATACAAGCACCTTTTACTCTGCAGCCTCATCCACTTTGCCTCTGGGAGAGTGGAGATATAATGCGAACGCAAATATTTGAATTAGTTTTTTTCACTCGGAGGGAGGATCTCGAAAGACGGCTGTTTTGGTGCTTTTTCATTGGAAAGCACCGACGGCCGAAGGCGGGAAACAGAGAGCCGTGTGTTTTTGGCTCCGTCCGGAATTTTCTCACGAGCCGACTTTGATGTGGAAGTGTTGAAGGGGTATTCACAAATAGTATGGGCTGTCTTGGGAAAATGTCCACCCAAATGAAGTTCCTCGACTAGTTTTTCCGCGTAAAAATTCTTTTATTTTAAGGTTTGATCTCCTGATTCCATTATTATCATACTAAAAATTCATTTTTGTGAAGTTTCTCGACTGTTTTTTATGGGCGAAACTGAAGTTTCAATAGGTTTATATCTCCTGATTCATTGAACATCTATGCACAAAAATTCATTTCAATGATTTTTTGAGCTTCATGCACTGTATGAAGGTCAAAAAATAATATTCATTGCATTTTTATAGAACCCATGGTAAGGGATTTATTGCTCATAATGCTTGTTTTCGTCAAAATTCGAATGCTCTTTTCTATGGCCTAAGAACTCTTTCCAGGTTAAAATAATGTAGTATAAAGTTAATTTTTTACAGTTTATTTCTATGACAAAATTTGAAATGTCGTAGTTCGGGTCAAAATGAGCCGTAATTGGTAACATTAATGGTGTAACCTAATGGTCGGCAAGAGTAATTGGCTTTGCAAAAGTCCGCGGTAATTAACTGGTCAGTTTTGGTGACTTTAGTATAATTTTGTCGCAGATATTATGGTTTACCTTTTTATGTAGTACCAAAGTACGCATTTATGTTCTTTTCTATGATCAAATTAATAATAATCTCCTTGTTTAATCTTAAACATTTTCTGTGGCACCGACTACTCTGTGTACTTGAGCGATAAAGCCTTCTCATGCACGTATTCTAGTCCCAAATATAGTCAGCATAATAATTTAAAATAATAAAAAATAATATTTTTCCTTAAAATTAATTAAATTATTTTCCTCATACAAGTTCCCATAAATAATTAAATATACCTGACTCCAGTAATATTTTATATGAATTCAACACACACAAAGCTTCAATCATTCAGTTAAAGGAGAATATATTCCTCTGTAAGACTAAATTTAATTGAACGTCCCATTTGAGCTTCCGAAATGAAAAATATCTCCACTTGTGCTCTTGAAGTTTATGATATGTCAGTTGGAAAGCCAAGTTATTATCGCTTATACCAACGATTCGAATCAGAGGTTCTCATGTCTTCCTCGATGTTGTTTATGATTCTACAAAAAATATCTTAGTAAAGAAAATGATGACTTCCTCATGAGTGATAATACTTCCTTGAAACCGTGTTGTAAATGCTAGTCGATGCGTTTAAAATTTATTCAAGCTTGTGCTTAAAATACCTAAACACGTAAAATGGTACTTACTGGCCATGTTTAATTAATTAAGTAATATAAATAAAATAATATAAATAATACATTTGAAATTAATTAAATTAATTTTCGTCATAAAAGTTCCCATACATAATTGAGTATACCTGACTTCAGTAATATTTTATATGAAGTCAACACACAGAAAGCTTCAATCATTCATTTGAAGCTTCATAAACCAATTCACCAAATCAATTCATTAAACCAATGTTTAATTGAATCATCATTTCGGCCTAAATTTAATTTTTCCATTAAATGAAGCAAACTTAGTCTCAAATTGATATCGAGAAATTACTTTAGGTCAACTTTCTAAGTGTTTTGTAATTAGCTTTCTTTCCTTTCATGACTAATTATTATTTTTTAATTATATGCTTATTGCAAAACCATTAAAACTAGTTTCTCTTTCTTAATGTGAATCCTCATAGCTTGCAACATAGTGACATGTAAAAAATGAAAAAGAGATTGAGTTTTTAGGTTTTAGACGTTGCGCTGGAGCTCAAAATACGTCTTGGTGACCACATCTATTGGCCCGAATCCGCCGCACAAGTGTAGTATAGACATTAACAGTGAGCAAGGGAGTTTTTTTAACGAACTGTTCGTTTTAGAACCGGTTCATTTGGGAAGTTGGTTTGTTTTTGACCCATCTATCTCTACGTTCTACACTCGATTAAGGACAAAATTTCTGAGATGCACTCGAGGGTAGAATTCCATTTGGTTTAATATTTTTTATAGCATGGCTGCTGATTTTTAGTTTTTACTGTTATTTTATGCTTTTATATTTATTTTTTTACTGTTATCTTCACGCTTTCAAAGCAGCGGTCAATCCGTTTGAATTCCATTCGTTCATAATCACGTTTTTCCTTCTTGTTTCTCCCGCCATTTCAGGGATAAAGTTTCATTTTCACTCATGCATAACCAATTTTTGACGCAAATATATTCGGTGCATGCATTATGCTTAGAAAATGCTTTGCGATGGCCTGTGTTTATCTTTAGATTGCAAGTGATGTACACCAATAAATTTCGTTTATGTTCGGCGGAGTTTTATTCAATGCCGGCAGGTGCGCTTGCAGGTGCAAATTATGCGCGGAAGATTTTTTTCTTGCGGCCATAGTTCTCTTCCTCCCTCAGTAGCCGTATCAATTCGCCTCTCAGGACGAGTCTCAAATTGCATTCATACGGCCAATCTGTCCACAGTTGAAAGGGCGTATTTTTTGCTGAATAAACATCCAAGGAACTTTTTCACGTGCGTACTTGCATTCATTTTTTTAATGCGCTGCTATAAACCGGGCTTGGAGGATCACTCCGCACTTTGAATTACACTTTATTATCATCACCCTTTTGCATTACGTCTCTTTCAAGATCTGTCGTATCTAAATGTGATTATATCCACGTGGTGCGAAGTTATCTTTCGCGTCGCTGTTGTTATCGAAGGTATCACCTGCCTCCTAATCGCCATAAAAACAGTTACATTCAGCACCAAAAGTTACCTTGCAATGTTCAATAAGGGCTCCATTTCACACTCAAATAAAGAATAAAATGCTTACGAGGATGCATCAGTCCAGATCGACCGATTGTTTTCATCGCATCGGTGAGCGGTGAGGAGAGGCAACTTTTAGATAAGATAAGGAGGAGACAGAAATTGTGGATGAAGCGAGTACTTATTGTTAGTGGCGAGTGGATGCTAGAAACAGTGTTAGAGGGTCAGGGACGCCGACTTACAAAAAATATTGGGGGGGCCCAAACCGGGGATCTTTCCCCGGGAAATTTTATAAGTAGTGAGTTTTAAGTTTTTTAAGCATTTTAGAAGAGTCATATGATCAACATTGGAACTATGCGAACTCTAATCTCGATATCTGGACACTCCGGGGAAAATCGACAAGCCTGACACTGTTTTCCTCACACCCATAACGAATTATTGAGGGGGCTCGGGCCCCCTCAAGCCCCATGGAGTCGGCGCCACTGTAGAGGGTAGAATGTTTGGTAAACGAGGGAGAGGAAGGAAAAGAATAGGATTCTTGGGTAGAATGAAAGGGAGTAGGCCTTATTGTGAATTTGAGGGGGAAGTGCTTGATGGAAGGGGAGGCTCCCAGAATTCTTCTTAAGTACTCCATGGAAACCTACCTTAATCGGTGGAATACTATAATAATGATATCTTATTTTATTGTACGATTTATCATTAATGTAACGATTTGAACGAGACAGCTGTGGAAATGAGTGACCATTATTTATCGACGATTCTTAGTTTCACTAATTTTATTATATGAGGGATGGTATTTTAAGTAAGACTCATAATATCTTATTAATACTAGTCAGATACTACCAATTTCATTTTTAACATGCTATCATACCATTAAAAAATCCAAGGTCTCTGCTTTGATTTGTATTAGTAAAGTATACAAGATTTCTGAGAAAATTACATCTATAAGTGTGCTATATTCAAAGTTTTATTGGCAAAGTTTACCAAATACTGTTACATTCAATTGATGTATTTTTAACACGTCATGTACGCATCAAAGTTAATACATTATGGATGCTATAGTTTTATTCTGTTACTTGGTAGTCAACTTGGTAGCCATTAGCCTAAGGGTCCTGGCATCTAACGCTGTGTGCTCCTTTCGGTTGGATTCCAATTTTTTTCTATAAATAGCAATTTAGGATTAAAAATATTTTTTCTACATCTTTTCCTCGCAAACGGATGAATAAAGTGGTTTTTTTTGCGATCGAAGCACGTCTCTTCTTTGAGCTCACTCCTTATTCCGCCCCCGTGGCAAATGCACACCATTTGCCTCACCGGATGGGAGCGAGCATAATTTTTCACGAATGGGAAACTATTCCTCGCCCACCTCACTCCCAGGCTGGGGATGCTTTGTCGACACAGTGCCACCGGTCGACTTTTCCGCGTGGATGGAGGAGCGTGAAAGAGGACAGGCCATGCCTTTCTGGCCCAATTGAGGGGGCGCTAGGAAAGAGAAGCAGAAAAGGGAGAAAGAGGAGAATTTTCAATGTGGAGAAGGATGTTTTATGACCTTCCCTCCTTCCCACGTGTATTCATCGTGAAGTCATGAAGGCTTTTGGGGGTAGTTTTTGTGCAAGAACTGGCCCTGGGCTCCTCTTTCACTGGGTCCCTGGGTCACTCTTTAAGACCTTTGGCAGAGGGCAGTTTCCAGGGTCGTCATTGACGTCTGTCCAGGTTTCTCCTGGAACTCATGTTGCGGTCCAGTGAGTTGACGATTGACTTCTCTTCTTCGGGGTGCGTGAAATATGTTCCGTGGATCAGACGGTCAGTGGGAAGGCGACTTGGCTCACCCGGACGGAAAGAAGATCCTTCGAAGCCCATGCGTTTGTGGTGCATTCCATTTCGGCACACCAGAAACTGCTTAATGAAGCGACTTAAGTCTTGGTGCTTATCAATGCGTAAGGATGGCCGGTCAAGCCACACTTCTGGGGGACTGCGGGCAGAAATTGCGGGTACGAGGAGCGGTTTTGTGGTACACCCTAAACCCACTGTCTGCTTGATATTCAATCTACTGGAGGAATTGGGTCAAATATTTTCTTTTGCCATTTTTTTGCTGAAAAATAGTAACCGTCACATGTCCATAATTCATGATTTCACTTAATTTATTTATATTTGGCTAATTAAATGAAGTTATTCCAAAGGTACCTTAGTAGTACATGTCACCTGAGTGCAATTTCATCGTTAAAACACCATTTTTGCTTTAAAATACACAAGTGCGCCATGTCAATCACTTTTTCCGCAAAGTTTACTAAATACAGATATTTAGAATTGATACTGTTGAACATGTCATGTGCGCGTCAAAATATTTTGTGTCGTGGATGCTATAGTTTTAATCCGTTACTTAGTTTTTTTGTATGAAGATTTTCACAGCTTCCTTTATCACTGTTGGTGGTTTTTTTCGGGAAATGCTGCGTAGGTAATAATAATAGAGCAGATAATGTTACCCGTTACTTAGTAATTTACTTGTTAATTTAACTTTTTTAACCACACAGCTGTGAAAATGAGTGACCATGACTTAATTGTATGAGGGAGGATCAATTTAAAGATTGTCGTAATATCTTGTAAGTGCTTGTCAGGTACTTGAAATTTCATCGTAAATATATTATTTAGCCGTTAAAAAATAAAAGTGGTTCGTTTTGATTTTATTCGTGAAGTCTACCAAATTTCTTCTGCCTTGTTATTTGAAGATCCTTTCACTTCTCTTATAGTTTTGATCGAATTTCCCGATCCCGAAGCGGCCCTTCTTAGAAGATGTCAAAATCCTAACTCAAAATATAAGATGAGAGTAATTTACAGGCACTTAAGCTTAATTTCGTTGAGAAGTGTCTCAGGTGTAAAAGATTATATTTTACGCATATGATGAAAGAAAATGCGGATTTATTCAATTAAATGACATCATTTTGTGCGAATTGTCTCGATTTTTGATGGCAAAAAAAACAGAAGTTGCCAGCAAAAAAAAAAAACAATTAAATAATTTTTTCCGAAATAAGTTGCCTACGGAGAGAGACTTTCTCAATTTTGATGAAAATTGTCCTTAAAAAATTTATCTGTGCATTAATGGGTTAACGGCGTGAGCGCAGTCCCCGACCCTTTGCGCGCGAGGTTCTGCTAAGTCGGAAGAATGTTTTACAGGAGCGAATGGTTTGAAATGAGGTAAAAAAACCTCTCTTGGTTATTTGCGAAATCTCTCCGCTAAATATGAGTGCGAAAAAATAAGGTAATTGATTTAAGCACCGATTCATTATAGGAATTTCAAGTAGAATACTTTTTTCCTGATGTTCACGATATTTTGAGAAAGCCTAATTACTATGTTGTTTCCACTAACAATAAGGGACCATAATACCTGCGTTTAGGATATCTTGTCTCCAATTAGGTAAAAAAGGCTCTGCATGCATAGTAAATAACTTACTACATTTGTGAATACTAGCTATATTGGCATTAATGCATGTTATAATTTTGCATGAACCACTATCTACGCTAAATTTTCGTTTTCTATTGATATATAGTATTATTATTTGCATGGCTGCATGCTCGCGTCATTTGCATTCTCCTTGTTTCTGGTCTGACCGCCTGTCGATATCCTGAGTGATTGGCCTGTGTCTGGCAAGCGACGCGATTCTGATGAAGGGTAGTAATACTGCATGCCTGGTCTGAAATCACCCCGTGCCACACACCCTGGTGGTGGCTTGCACGGTACTTCATTGATGTAGACAAATGTAGATTACGCGGATATTTTTACCACGTTTTATTGTACTCGCTTTCTTTTTCGTCCTTCCGGGAAAAATCTTGCAACTCAATTTTCGATCACTTCCCGAGTAACTAGAGAGCTGAAATTTTCAAGATAGCTCAGGACTGGATGACAATACAACGTTTTCATACTTTTACCACGATAGGAAGAGCAACTCGAGTGATATTCAGAAGTAAAAATTAAATATGGAGTTCCAAAATGGTACATTATAAAATCAATAATTGCTGGTCAATATATATCACATTTTCTCCGAGCGAAGGTGAATGTAATCATACATGAGCACCACATTTTTCGTTTTTAATATATGAAATGTTCTTCTAAAACTTATTTTAATTTTTCATCTATCATACTTAGTAATTTAAGGGGCCTTGAGCAGTTATTTTCTTCTTTTTAACAAAACGTGGTTTTTACAATTTTTTTCTTTAATATTATTTTTAGTTTTTTAACATAGGCGTCCGTTGCTAAGGTACTACGGAAATGGAGTGATGAGTCTCTGTGATCATTTTGTCTGCTGTGTGCCTCAAAATACCTAATTCATGCTTTATATGGCGTACTTGTACCTCCTCATGAGCTTGAACGGTTCTAAGGGGACTAGAGGAGCTATGCAAACTAAAAATCCTCCCAATTGATGCCACACAGGATTAAATGGTCTCAGACAAGAGCCTCAGATCACCACTTATCTCGTGGGAGGATTATTTCGTACTTTTCAAGAGCCACCCAAGCTCGTGAGATGCTTCTTGAGCTTCTTTGCTTTTGAAAGACGACAAATATAACGCAGCAATCCCAATATCGGACCATTTTAAAGTGAAAATCAACCAGTTTTCGTGCCAAATCTCCGCCTACCTCCTTGGTTCAAGGGCTCATTTGCCCACGCCCTTAAGTAATGGAGGGGTTCCGTCCACAGATTTAATTTTCCTCTAAGTGCGAGGACAAACTAAGGATCCTTTTAAGGATTCGCGTGGACCGTGATCTCCGACGCTCCGCGCGTGAGAATCCGTATTCCTGTGTGTGCACGTTGAGAAGGGAGGGAGGAGTTTACCGTAGAAGATGAGAGCAAAGCTTTTCTCGAATTTACCCAAATGCGTCGGCGCACAATGATTCCTCCAGAAGGTCAAGATGACGATGGCCTCTCCAAAAAAGCTGGGGCGGGGGAGGAAACGGAGACAAGGGTCAATGTTTGAAGAGTGGAAGGAGAGGCGGGTCGTGACCAGTCACAGCTTCAAGAAGAGGGCACCCTTCTCCCCATATCTCTAGCTCATCCTACCTCTCCCACGTTCTATTTAGCCAGTGTAAAAAAGGGAGTGAGAGGTCGGCTGTAGAGGTGTGGGGAAGAGGAGGCCGTACTCTTTTCGCGGGGTGAAAAGGGAAGGGGCGACAATGGGTGAGGAGGTTTGAGGGAAATATTGCCAAAGGGAGTTGAGTTTGCTATGGAAACGCTCCTTTCCCAAGCATCCCTCCTCACACGGATCCAGAGGCGGGCGGTGTCCAGAAAATGACTAAGTGTTGTGGTGGCTACTCCAACCCCCACTCATCACCTGAGTTTGGCCAGAAACCTTCTTCCTCCTCCTCTCCCTTCTTCCTGTCGCTTTTAAAAACTCCTTCAAGAACGTGTTTAAAGAGGACGACTCACCTTTTGCTTCTCGATCGTCTTCTTTTTATTTTCTGTTCGCGTCCGTCCACACGCTTTCCGTTTCGCCATTTTTGTTCCGTGATTTCAATGTGACTGGAGACATGAGTGATTGCCAGGAGACCTGATATCCTGAGAGTTATCCCTCCCTCTCCTTGAGGATGCAATAAAGGGCAAGTTTCTGAAGGAAATTCGACGTATTCCCCGCGGGGTTCATACCACGTTCTCCGACTTCCCGGGCGCAGCAGCTGCGCAAACAAACCGTGTACATGGGCGCTAGAGGAATCGACATAGTCTCGGACAGTTATTAGGCGTTCGCAGAATAGTTGCGCATCCGGTGTACGGGAAGTTCTTAGCTATCACGTCTCCACACTCCTTGGGTGTAGGTGGTTGTCGAAGAGAAAGGAATCAGGTGTCGTCAGAAGGAAGAATACTAGGGAAGAACATGCCCAACGTGTTCGATTCATTTTTTTTCTTCGTAAAATGTTAAATATGAAAACTGTTCAACTCCCGCCTATGATAGCCATTCATTTAAATTTTCTTGAGCTAGGCTCATTTGTAAAGTGTTAGCAGTCCAGCTTCAATGAAATACTTTCATTCAGGCTTAAAATTGCGAAGAGGTGTTCTGTCATTGTTTAAAACAAACGCTTTTTGCCACTCGCGCATGTCAGTCGATTGAGTTATTGACAAGCTTCATCCTGTCTTAAGTCTGACTGGAAATATGTACACATTAAAACACTGATTATTATCGCCATGAAATTTTGTTTTGAATTTTTCAACGGGTTAGTTTTTGTCGCAAGCTTATTTAAATGTTTTTGGAATGAATCTCTCTTCAAATACCGTTTTTTCAAGCTCCTCTTGAGATCCTTTCGACAAATACAATCGACATTTCGCCCAAATACTTTGAATACATTATATTCTCTCGTCCAAACAACAATTCTTAACGCTATCTTTTTCCATGCCATCAGACTCTCCAGATGAATATTTGGATTTGGTTACCATGCCCGAGTTTTTTTATTTCATTCTGATAGGGTAATGTATTCCAGAACCTTGAAAACACTTTTTAAAATTTTACCCCTTTCTCAAGGGTATAAAAGGGATTTTCAAAGGTTTTGAAGTGTCTTGTACCAGATGATAGCTCAGTGAGCCGTTGCGCATTAAAAAGTCTTGTGGAAAAGTGCTACGATCTTTTATTTATTTTTATTGAAATTGTTTGTTCAAAAATTGTGCCCTGTAAAAGAAAATACTTCTCATGTGATAAAGGGATCTACTTAACTGGTCCTTCAATCTTATCCTTTTAACAGACTAAAGGTAAATATTGCTTTAAATATACCATTTTCCCAATTTATCACATAATTAAAACATACATATTTGGTATTAGGCATACTTATGTACTTAGGATCGTAGAGATCCTTTAATGTTCGAAGTCGCAAAGAAAATATGAAGAATCTCAAGTATAAAATAAATAGGATTGAAAAGATCTCTCCTTTTAGTAATGCCTTCAGTGAGTTTGGTAGCAAAGGTGTTTACCATCTGTTTACGTCCTAGAGTGATATCTCAAGAAGAGTCGACCGTGTATGTCTTCGATACCAGCTGGTATTCCCCGTTTCCCAAATCCCAAACCTTCTCAATCTTAGGACGTAATGTTTGCGCTCAGGCAGAACATCCGTGGGGGAATGAATCCTCTATGGGTTCTTCTTTTTTGCCTATTTTTCCTTTCCCACCTGAGCGCTCGGTCTGTTAAGCAAATACTAGACCGGAGTTTTTCGGCTAAATGGGAAATGCTTCCACTTGTCCCAGCCTAGCGTTCGGTATTTCGGAGCAGGTCGTGTGAGGGCCGCGAAAGTGCGTAAGGATGATGTAAGCAGTGGTGGGTTTTTAGTGTGAGTTATCTCGTAAAAGTGATTTACAATATCTCTCAGGTCAATATTTATCAATGGTCCACATATTTACTTTTCGATAATGAGCTCTAAGGCTCCTATCGTCAGACGGATGTTCACTCTATTAAAGGGTTTTATTTATTTTCCCGTTTTGTTTTGCAGTCCCGGTCTTTCATCACGAGAATAATACCATATGACTTCAATCACAGTGATCACATTGATTTCCTTAAAAATAATTGTTTATGACCAATAACCTTAGGAGTGTTTTGGTATACGTTCGTCGCTGAATGGTGACTGTATACCGTTTTCTCTTCGGCAGTTGCTTAGTAATCACGACCTTCATTCCCTATCCTACATTGTGGACTTCAGTGGTAAATCCTTGCTCGTGATAGAAATTTGAAGATAGTTTGGTGATGTAACTGTTTACATGTCTGGCCGGCAATCTACACATCTGGCTTCGAGTCCTGGCTACGTTAAATGATTTTATTTTCATGATAAATTCCTCAGTTTGTTAATAACCTAGTTGTATCCTTAAGTGTTATTACTTTTCAAAAGCTGGTGCAAAACGTTGATGATTCTTCAATCTTGCTGATTTAGAAAACCACGTAGTTTCCGCCGATTATTGTCTCTCTCTCCTCTAGTTACTCCGGGCAACCCTTGCAGAAGCCAGTTTCATTTTCCATGCACATTTGAGTGTCAGAAAAAAATCCTAATAAATCTTTTCGGTGTACATGATTATTTGTAATGAAAATTTACAAATGCGTGCATATTAAAGTTTTGATATTACCGCTTGCAATTGTTTAACTATATTAAAACTTTTAAGAGAAATCAACCAATTGAGATGTTTTCTAGATGATCGAGTGTGTGCCATTCCGATTTTACCAGCCTTGAATAAAGTCTTTCACACAGGCCGGTTGTGACGCTGTTCATATCAAAGTGGCGGCGCGCGGCGGGGTAAAGTCCTCGCCTCCAAAACAGGAGGTCGCGGGTTCGAGTCCGGCCTGGGTAAGTTACCCCTATCCAGGGCATGGTTGTTTGTGCATGTGAAATTGTTAACTGTTAATAGCCCCGATGTAAAAGGCCGTATAGAGCTGTTTTCGGTCGTATGGAAATAAATTTAACGAGCGTGATGCGCCCGCTCCCAGCGGGCTTCCCCCACTCTTTTCAATGCAGGTCCACAGAGGGATAGGCGCGTTTCTAATTTTAAAATGTAGAAAAAAGGCAGGGTCTTATCTACAAATTTAATTGGAATGTTCATGTACAAATTGAGGTCAGAGGACCTCTTTAAACACAAATTGGAAGTAATTACACTATCCTCTGTTAATAATTGTTTAGCGTTTTCCTTAATATTTACAAAAATATTTTTAAAAGATCTTACCCTAGAGAATGCTACATAAAGTTGGCCATGAGAGAATACAGAGTCAGGCAGGAATAAGCCAGCTCTTTGCAAAGTCTTACCCTGAGCCTTGTTAATAGTCATCGCATAGGAAACCTTAATGGGAAATTGTCTGCGAGTCAAATTAAAAGGCATGGTGGGATCCGACGGCGTTAACTGTATTCTTGGGATGAGGACAATCTTGCCGGAATCGATTTTATTTTTATTTTTAAAAACCAATTTTAGGAAACAATGGCAATATTTAGGAAGTAAGATATACCGTCGCATGTTCTCTGATAAATTCTGTTCAATTTGGTACCTCATTTGTAGAGTTTGGTCTGCGTATAAGTTGAGAAAAAGGCATCTGTACAGTAGAAATAATATAGAGGACAAATTAATTAAAATTAAAGGATATGGTGAAGATTGATGATGAAAAGTCGGGTTTGAGTCGAAATTCAAAGATCGTTTCTCGATCTTGATTTCCTCGATCTTACACCACTAAAACTCGAATTTTTATTTCAAAACGAAATCCATCTTTCCATCACTCATCATCGTGGTGGCGCCTTTCTTCCCTTTTTCCTTCCTCCCTCCGCTTATAATACTATACATCTCGTTGCTTTTCTAATTGACAACTCAAGGTCATGTAGCATGTGAACCAGTGGTAAAACCCAACAAAATAACGTCGTTATCACAGACCCGAAATCGAAATTCTTCAAAAAGATTCGGTAGATGAAGGGAAAAAAAGTCACGATGGCAAAAAATCTTCCTCACCACTCATTCTCCCATTAATAAGTTCCAAAAATAAAATCTCCGTTTATGGTGGTCAGGGGTAATGCCTTCGGGGGCAAGAGAAAAAAAACACCTGCACTTTTACGGAAGTGAAGCTTCATATCGATCGGACGACACGACGAACAAACTCGTTCAATTGAATTCACGTTAAAAACTAAAATAAAGAGTACGAAAGTTTCCGCCCAGTTTCATGAGCTAGTGACGTCATTAAAATGATGGTTCATTGGTTGTTTCACGCAGAAAAGCTCATTGAGAAAAGGAATCGTTCACAACAGAGTTAGTGAAATCAAAATACGAGTGGCCGAGGTATAGTTGAGGATCAGTTACCAATCACCAGAAGTATGTGACGTCATTAACTCTACTGCGAAAGTATTAAGGCCGTCTGCGTTTCACTGCGAATAGCTAAAGAAGATATATGGATAAAATCGGAACGCTGCGTGTCTAATTATTTTTTACTCTTCATCACGATCGACGCATTGAGAAAAATTGGTGAATGTGTCTATTTTATTGCAGGAAAACCATTAATGTTTGAAGAATAAAGATCAAAACAGAGTTAAACGGGGAGGCAACGTACTCGAAACCATTTCTGGTTCAGGGATGATGCCTTCCGGGGCAAGAGAGAAAAGATTACTTGCACTTTTACGGGAGTGAAGCTTCATATCGATCGGACGACATGGCGAACAAACTCGTTCAATTGAATCCGTGACGCGGCGAGAGCAAACAATTTCCTCTCCGTTGGGCGTGGGGAGCCGAGAAAACAATCTATCAAAAGGCCAGCCGCCGCGCTGCCGAAGGGGAAAACAATCCAACCGAATGACACTGGTTTTCCTGGGCGCATTAAATATAAACCATCAAACAAACACGTAAGCGTCCGCCGTGGCCCAAAACAAACATTCCCTCCGACTTGCTCTCCAGTCGACGTTGAAAACAATAAATTACTACGCGATAACCTGCCCTCTATTCTCTTCCTCCGGAGGCAAAAGGGAAGAAAAAAAATATTTCCTCGTTGGAGAGCCAGAAAGCTCTATGAGAAAGGGTGGTGGGTGGGTGGGAGAAGTAACACAGCTCTGTCCATGGGGACGGGTTGAACGTGTAGATGGAAGAACGCCCAACCTTGAGGCAACCAAAGTGGAAGGCCCGGCGCACAGGCACTACTAGTTCAGTAAAGCCAAAGCAGTCAATTTTCAAATGGCTATAATTTGGACAATAGTGAGACTGTAACGTTGAAAATATATATTTATTTTTTGAAGTGATTTATTATTACTTTCACTGCTAAATAGGATAAAAATTGATGTAGCTGATGATTTCAGGCTTAACTGTGTGAAAACTTTACACTATGGGAAATGCAAGAATAAAATCTGTTAAGGCCGTTTTACACGGGGCACGGAGTTGCGCAGGTTAGAGCTGCATTTATTTCTAAAATGGTATGGAATTGCGCGAAAGCATGATCGAAATTATAACGCTATTTTGCCGTCTCAGGCCCACGCATTCTCGCATGTGTTCTAGCAATTCACCGCTTTACACGACGCAATTTTGATTGCGCCTTCGTACACACGTCAGATTGTCCAAGTACGTGCCCCGTCTAAAACTGCCTTTAGGATCACTAATGTGTTTGAAAAAACACGACCAAGGTTTCATGACATAAATGCACCTGTCGATGTATTTATTTTATGAAATCCGTGTCGTGCTGTTTCAAATAGTGGTCCTAACAAATTTGATTCTTTCATTTTCCATAAATATTTTAGATGACTGGGAAGCGCAAATTGCATAAAAATCGTAAGATACTGTCGGATTTTAAAATTTCTTTTACAGCCTTAGAAAGTGCTCTATATATTACAAACTTAGAGTTGTTCCAGTAATTGGACTCCCAAAATTTAGTGATATCACATATTATCTATATCATATCGCTTCAATATGAATAAAATGAGGCATTGGAAAAGCTAGCGTTAAATTTATCGAACTGGTTCCTTCCCTGACTTGGTTGTTACGGGTGTTTCATATTCATTGTGACGCTGATAGTTCGCATACGTAATCCACAATTTATGGCTTGGAATGAGGTATCGAGGACAGAGGACCTGATTGCTATGGCTTTCCACTACCGACGCATAGAGAAGTTATTTATCCAAATCTAAGATAGAAGAAGTTACCATGTACATAATATTTTCGGTATCAAAACTGTTTGATTAACATGATCATAAACGCAAATATGATACCTATGCATAGCATTATCTTCTATTATATTCATGTCCATATTTTGCAAAAATAGTTCCCACGATTGAATTGCAAAAGTAACTCAAGAATTGAATTCAAAGGAATGAAATCAAAATATATAAGTCTAACACATGTATAAAAGAAAGTAAAAATGATCTCTTTTAACGTTCTCAGTTTATTTTTCATGAAGATAGAGCTATTTAAGAATAACACCATCAAAGCTCTTATGGTGAGCTGCGGGAATATACTAAATTTTCGATAGCTCATAATTAGGTCAATAGAGAGATTAGAATGTTGAAAATTTATGTAATTTGGAGAAATTTTTGCATAAATTTCATTCATTAGTGAGAAAAGTTTTAACTTGAATGTAAACTATAATAATAATAATAATAGTAATAATAAAGATAATTAAAGCAATAATATTATTTATAATTTTTATTTATGTATGGAATACATAAAAAAAATTATAAAAATATAAATACATAAATACATAAGGAATGAGGTACAACATTGTTACAATGAGATCGAAATTAATTTAATATGAAGAAACAAATGATCGAAATAGAAGAACAATATTTCACACAAAGTAACAGCAATATTATATGGAATATGATGTTTTGGTCCAGCAAAGCCTGTTAAGGCATATCACCAGGTGTCAGATATATCGTAAACGGATATATATTCAACGATATATATTTAAAGTTTACAATATAATAAAATAACCATTAACCAAAAGACACTCAAAATTAATTTACATAGCAAAAGGTAATCCAGAATGTGAATAATAATTATAATGATAACACTGATAATAATGATAACAATAATAATAATAATGATAATAACAAAATACATACATCAAACTGCAGAAAGCTGTAATAATTTCAACCTGTGATATCAATAGAAAATTTCTGCACGCAATTCAACAGTAAAGAGTTACCTTGGTAAGAACCCGTGCTCTTTACTCTAAACAACTCAGTGAAAACTGAAGAAAATTTATAGGAAAAAAATAACAATAATAATAATAAAAACAACATAAATCCATTAGCTGATTTTGTGGTTGTTTGCTTAGTTAAGTATGCTTTCTTTCAATTCACCACAATGAATGAATGAACATTGTTCATTGAACTCTTTGCCAAACTCCTTGTAAGTACCTCTTCCTACACCTGCTCTTTTTTCTGCGCGGCAATTGTCGGTGCTGGAAATTGAATATTGCACGACCCTCGAGGCGTTCAGTCTGGCGGCGGCGTTGAAACTCAGCGGGGGTGGGAGGGGGCGGAGCCGTGGAGAACATTTTCCTCGAAATGCGAAACCCCTTATTTTCTGAAAAGACGCGAGGGATCCCAGCGTTAGTTTTGTGGTCGTTTGAAGGTGGGAAAGGGTTGGGGAGGGGGAATGTTAAAGGCGTTATGATGAGCGAAGTGTTTTCCACTGAGCGCGTCGCCCCACGGGCCATCATTCTCTCCGGTTTCTCAGCTCTTTTCCCCCTCCACTCTTTCCAACCCACAAACTGATGCAAGAGTGGTCCTACCCTCACTCCTACCTCCCCTCCTCCCCCTTCCCCGGGTGCATTCGCACACTACAAGCATCGAGAAAACGGTTGGACCAAAAACAAATAGCCTGATAAAGTGATGACATCACTGATCACTAGTTATATCTTCGGAAAATCGTAGAGATTTCCATCCTTATAGGGATTTTTTTATTCTATTCTGAGCAAACAGTAAGAAATGGTTTTGCTAGTAGTGGGCCCCGTCGTTCCCACCGCGGCGCGGGTATTCCCTATCCTTCCCTTCCACACCTATCCATTCCTCGGGCTCTCATCGCGGCGATGCCTCCTACCCTTTTTTCCTTCCTCAGTCCTTCCCTTCTTGGGATGGCGCGGGCTTAATTCCCCGTCCTCAAGAGTACCTAGGCCTATGCGTGCTCGCCCCGGGTACCCGAATCCACTGATCAATAGTTATATCTAAAAATAATATTGATAATAATAAATGTATATTCTTAGGATAATATCCTCTGAAACAGTGGCCTATCTACGAATATGCTTTGAGGGTGATGGGGGGAAAAGGGGCACCCCCCCCCCCAGACAACGGGGAAAAATTTTGAAAAATATCACATGTTGAAAATAAATTTTGCATCTTCTTTAACTAAAAAAACAGCTTTTTCAATTTAAATTACTTTAAATTTGTAGAGTTGACAATTTCATCTAGAATGCTGTTCCATATCCTAAGCCCTGAGTTTATAGTTGACGAGAGAAACGTATTAGTTCTGCAGTGTTGAATTCTATATCTACTTCTGACTCACTACTCTTTCGGAATCATTCGGTTCCTAAAATAACTGTACACCGTTTTCTGATCAAACTCGCCTCTGCATTCAGACTTTTTTCTCAGGCTAAATACGGTGGAATAATAATATTTTCGTAATTTCACAGAATGCAGTACTCATTCTAGCCTTAATCAGAAATGCGTTCGTTTGCCGGACACTGGCCAAACACTGGCCAAACACATGGGATAACGACCAGAATATAGGAGACAGCTACGGACACGAACACGCTATCATGCAAATAAAACTACTTGTTGGTAATAGAAAACGGAAAGTTCAACAGAATTAGGTTTATGCTTAAAAACGTAAGCTTGGAGTTTGATGAAAATTCTTTAACACTTTGCCACAAATTTTTGCATTTAGTAAATTGAAAAATGGCATTAATTTTACTTAACAGTCCGCCTTATTTAAACTTTAAGCGTTTTCACGTATTTTTGGGCTATTTATTTTGCTTTTCAAACTATCTACTTGTTGGTAATAGAAAACGAAAAGTTCAACATAATTTATGTTTATGTAGAGAAAAACTTAACCTGTAGTTCGGTGAAAATTCTTTAACACTTTGCCATTAACGTTTGCGTATAATAAATTCATAAATGGTACTAGATTTTCCTCAATAGGCCATCTTCTTTAAACTTTAAGCGTTTTCATGTAGTTTTGGCTATTTATTTGGCCTTTCAAACTTGTTGGAGGCAAATTAAATCTCAGTTTTGAATTCCCGTCTTTCTTTTTCTTCCTTATACTCATGAAAAATTTTCCCTTTTCCTCAAAATACTGTGCATCACTTTCTGTGTGAGCATATACAGGCCAAAAGGGCAGTGGCGTAGCCAGGAATTTCTTTCGGGGGAGTCCAAAACCTGGGGGGAAATTTTTGAAAAAAAGAGTACAAAGAGTAGTAATGAGTTTTAACTAATTTTAACGCATTTGTTAATCGAAAAAACTTAATTTGTTAAAAAAATATTTTCTAAATTCATGATTTTTCAATATTTTGTTTTCTTTTGTAGAGGGAAGAACTTGTTTTAATATTTTGGGGGGAGCTGGCCCGCCCCCCCCCCCCCCGTCTCCCCCCCTTCGGGTACGCCACTGCAAAAGGGAACATATTTCGTGTGGTAGTAATTTACCTTATCATTTGTTCCATTTCATTAGTCGCCAGGGGCACCCCGGAGAATAAAATACTTTTGAAAGATTTATTGTTCGTTAATTTTGCGGGAAATCGACTTCTGTCGAAATCATTCATGTGGTCGAACCAATAATCGACTTGCCTTTTACTAATATTTCACTCACTCACAGATCACTGATTGGCCCGAAGGTTTGTATGATATGTGAAGGTCGAACCAACTTGAACCAAGCCCTTGGGCGAGTGAGATTCACTTATCCTGAGCAGGAGGAGCCATAGCCCTTTTCTGGGCCAGATGCGCTTACTGAGGAAGTTTCGTTAACTTTAATATCTTGATTCTTCCGTTTGTCTTCTGTTTTTCATGGCGGATCCTCGGTGAATGAATGTCTCATGTAGGTAAGCAACCGAATGCTAAGTGATTTTTCCAGTCTTTGGGGTGTGAGGTAGATCTTCAAGTATTTCAATAAATATTGACTACACCCAAAACGCTGCTTCCCAAATTGAAAGTATTTGGAAGGTGGTGAATTTTCATCAATTTAGCCATGACAATTGTGTAGCTAGCGGGATTATTGGGTTACAACCCTACTTTCCCTCAGGACCCAAAATGAACTCCATAATCTTGCACTTTTTAAACAGACAATTATGCTCTGAGAAAATATGCATAGACTATTGAATTAGGTACAAAAGTTATTGTTTTTTTCTAGCTAAATATGTGGCGTACCGGCATTCATTCCGCAGCGAAAACTAGAGATTGTGAAACCAATTTTAAGTTTGAAGTAGCTCTAAATGAAGGGATGAACTGCACCTAAAAATTGTAAAGAATTTTTTTTTAGATAATTGAAAAGATTTCACTTTTCTCGCACTGCTAGACTGAGAAAATTAAGTCCTGACTTGCAATAGATTGTGTTACTTCAATTATAGTTTTGGTTTATTTCTGGCAGTTTCTCGTCTTGTGGAGTGAGCAATAACCCACACCAGTCGGCGTGTTCTCTCTTCCCGTCATATCAGCATTTGGTAAATGCGAAGGCTTCCGTGGAGTGATGATGATGATGGCTGCATTTTACGGGTTTCACCGATTAGTCGTTGTTGTGGTGACCACAGTTGCTAGAATGCAGGAAAAACTGTTGTCTCTACCACAATGACGACACGGTGAAACGCGGAAATTGCAGACCTCAGAAGAGCATTTAATCGTTTGAACTAATTGTTTAATCTGCAGCCTAATAACACTTATTAGAGTTTAAGTGTAAGGGTTTAAAAGCCTAATAGTTTGAGCAAACAAGACTAAGTGAAACCAGATTTAAGTGTGAGAGACTTACGAGTGAAGATTAGACTATGAATTACGAATAAAAGTGAACATTTTTGAGGAAGAGTTGAAATACCTTTACTGAAAAAATCTACGTGCAAATCGACAGCATTTTGTTCTAATCTTTATCTAGCAATTAGCATCTTTTCTTACGAGGCATTTCAGCTCTAGCGGAGAGAGATATTCCCATTACGGGGCAGTTCGTGCCTCACCCCCTTTCCACTCACCGCCATATAACCACCTCCACCCCTTTGTGCTTGCCGGGGTCCATTCCGGCCCCGCCCTGCCCCGGCGGCACGCGGAGACTTCGCACCTGCCCCCGCGACCGCCTCCGGGGGCCGAGGATGGTTGGGGGGATGACCTCCTCCCTCCCCTCGGTTGCGCTTCCCATCGGAGAGGCGCCCAAAACCAACACCGCCACGCCTCACTAACTCGTAATTCAGTTTACCCAAGGATACGATCCGACGGCCGAGGAGGGTGGGGATTTCTGAGGGGGGGGGGGCGGAGGGTGGGAATAAGGGTCCAGGAAAGGCAGCATCCGCGGCAATTGCCTTAAGAAGATCACCCCTCTCCTTCGATGCCTTCTCAAAATTTAGATTTGTTTGTGAACTCCCAATAGTCCATTCAACTAAGGTTAATGATAATCCACTTTTCAGCATAATAATGATACAACAAACTGCCAAAGGCCAAAATAATTTCAACCTGTCACATCAAAAGAAAAACTTTCGTCTCAGCTGAAAAGTAAAGTGCTACTTTGGTGAGAATCCTTACTCTTTACGTAAATAACTCAGTGGAAATTGAAGAAGATTTTATGAAAAAGATAGTAATAATAATATATTCATATATAATCCATAGATTGTCAGCACTACCAAAGCCACACTTCATTTTTTCTCTTGAATAGATAGACTATTGTACTATATGTAATGTATTCATGTAAAATTTGAAGCAAGAGCTCCAACTGCCCCAAATGTGCATCATCTATTAATTAATTCCAGCATTAAAGTATTATGTCTCAAAAGTCATGCGAAGTGGCCTTTTCTCGTTTTGAAATTCAAGACTTCAAGTTCGGAGACCTTTAGAGGTGCAAGCGTTTACATGTGAAATGAAGTTACAATACTCGTTTTATGGCAGTTATTTCAAATTGCATTGAATGAACAAATATTACAGCGCACAATCACGCATGAGGTGCGAAGTTACAGATAAATGTCAATAACGTTAGTCGTTTAAAATATGGGTATTTGATTCAATCGGGTTTCAATTCAGAATCTGCCAGTTTGTCCTGCCAGTTGTATGTAAAAAAGACTTGCTGCCACCACTATTAAATTTTGTCAATTGAAATTCATTGATTATTGAGAGAAACATATTTAGTATTTGAAGATATCATCTTCCAAGATATTGGTAGGGACGATTTCCTTTTACGATATTATTCATTGCCATCTGTCACAATTTTTACGTTTAATCCTCATAGGTAGAAATGATGAATGGGAGGTAAGTTTGATAAATGCATGCTGATGATTTAAGGATGCCTTGTGCGTCCTTATCGTCAGGTGCCATTTAACAAGAAAAATAAGGCGGGCATGAATTGACGTGTGATTGAGACAGGCATGAAAGAAATCGGTTTTTGTAACGTATGGACCATCTGCAGTGACTTTATGGAGCAGAGACGGTTTCCTCAACCTGTAATAAAGCTTATAGATTGCATCCCTCTGCATGAATAATGGTTCTGAGGGCATAATGAACCGGGTTTATTGGTCAATTTGTCCGTAGTTCCATTTCAAAGTCCAGTACATCGAGTACGAGTTACATTTATGGAATATCGATGGACAGCTTCACTTTAACGTGTTCCCAGTTCCCCAGGGTTCCAGTGTGTTCACATTAAGTTCCCAGATTTATTGCTGTATTTTGAAAGCATCTCCAAATATTATCTCGAGAGATGAGCGTCTAGGAGTTATTTTATAATTTTGTATTTTTTCCAAACGTTACGGAAAACTTCCATCCCAATTCGTTACTCTTCATTTAGATACCAAATTCTACATTACGTAACCTTGCCTGAGTGAAACCAATGTACTGTAAGCAGAATTACATGGAATGGACATGGACAGCTTCACTTTAACGAGAAGTTCTCCACCAATGAAACTGAACTGCCCTCCGTTTTCTTTACCTTCAGTGTATAGAGCTAGTGTATTCAGATCGTTATATAGACGGAAATAGGTACAGTAAAAGTATATGTTAGACAGATTCAGATGGTGAGATGAACCGATGGCGTTACTTTATTTATAAACAAAGCGGAAGATATGGAAAGATTTTGAAATGGACCGAATTACCAAAGAAAAATAATCTATTAAAATAAATCATTCTAACACATGGGTGATGATGTGTAGCACAAATAACACACACAGTAAAGATAAGCTAATGTATTTCGAATTTTCTTATAAAAACTTTCAGCAGAAGACACCAAGACACCAGATAATATGACACCATGATAAATCATGAGTCGGCATTCTTTAGTCGCACGGTTCTATCTTTATGCTCTTATTCGATAAGCATTAGCCAAAATTGATATTTAACCGATTCATTGTTATCATACTACCTTTTTTTCAAGATATTTGATATGCCTTTCGGGTTTCAATAGCCATATTTGCTTCACAGCTTTTTGTTAATTAATATAAAGTTCCCAGATTTATTGCTGTGTTTTGAAAGCAACTCCAAATATTATCTCGAGGGATGAGCGTCTAGGAGTTATTTTATAATTTATTATTTTTTCAAACGTTACGTAAAACTTCCATCCCAATTTGTTACTTTTCATTTAGATACCAAATTCTGCACTAAGTAACCTTACCTGAGTGAAACCAATGTACTGTAAGCAGAATTACATGGAATACTGCTATCAATTTTCGATACAGAGTTATTTAAATATCAAAGTTTTTACCAATAACAATCGCTACGAATAATTCATGGCTCGTAAAATTCTCTCAAAATGCTTTCAAGAAAACATTGAATTAGATCAACCACCTTTGCGATAGCAAGTTTCGATACCTCTCATTTCAGCGGAATGTTTATTCCAAACCGTGCTTCGTGATTCATATCTTTAGCGAATATTAATTTTTTTATTTATTCCCATGCCACCGAAAATGCAACATATTGGCGTTTTATATCGTTCTTTTCAACAAGATGACAATTATACGTGCACGAACAACCATATCCTGGATAGAGTCAACCAACGCAGGCGGGACTCGAGCCCGCGGTCACTTTTTAGGTAGGCAAGGATTTTACGCCCTCCCTTTCGTCACCAAGGCCAGCGATATGCATTATGTTATGCATCCTGACCTTATATCTGTATTTAGGCTTATAGCTATTTTAACCAGATACTCAACCAAAATGTTTCGCCTCTATCTGATCCATGCTCTCTCAGATTTATCGTCCATTTCGTCATTTCGGAGAGGTCGAAGCGAAAGATTTTTATAGTTGTTCAGTAAGTACCCCTCGAGTTAGCCTTTTTTGGGATAGCCTCCCAACGCGTGGGGAAAGACCGCCATTAAAATCGTATCAGGAGCACTCGACTGTAAGGCTGCGATTATCGCAGGATTTTCGAGAAATTTTGAAACTTGAAATTAATTTCGCGCCATTGTTTTTTCGGAGGAAAGGATTTCGTAACTGGAGTTTCGTTTTTTTTTGTGCCTCGATGAGTGCCGAAAGTTTGTAAAAATAGCTCAAAACATGCGATAACGCATGAAACACCTCGGTGAACTTAAACTCTCCTCAACCACCTGGCAGCCATCGCTGTCGTTTTCCGTAGCCTCAGATCTCCAACGAGGTGCAATTACGGAACTATGATAATGGTCCAAAGAGTTATCGACTTATCTACGAAATCTCCTCATGTCTCTAATCATCACGTAAACACAGTGCTTTCTCGAGAAGGATCAGGATTTTTTTACGATTCTTCATCTACCGGTTAACCACGATAAACTATTATCGCGTCCACGCGAAGACTACTCTTACTAATACCCCCCTATATACCCGTGTGGCCTTAGATGGAAAATTATCCTTGAGATTATAGAGCTGATAGTGTACGTGACCAGTGGTCTTAGGCCATCATATACCCATGGACAGCCTCCGATAAAACTAAATTAAATGCCGAAATCAAGGTTGATGTGTGTTCTAATACGGGCTGGAAATTAGCCGGGCAGTTTCGTCTGAACCTGAGTAATATTGGTGAAGAACTCTCCCCTTATGCGACCACCACATTTACTAGACCAGTCACAAGTATTTTTCGAACATCCTTGAAAGTGATGCTCTTGAAGAGCTTGTCGGAACATTTGCCGATTCGGCTGGCATTATTCCATTCGCGTTTCTGTCATATTTTTTTTAGAAAAAAATGTCTTTGTTTGAATTTATACAAGCTTGGTCCTTCTGTAAGCCATATGGCCTATCAGAAGGTTCCATAACTACATTAAATTTTGCATTAAAAAGCGTAGCATTTAATGTTCTGAATAAAAATTACCTTGCTGTTATATTTTTTATACTATATTTATAATTTTATTTTCATTAATATATTAAATTACATGAAATTAAAATTAAGAGGAATATTGGACTCAAAATGGGCGAATTATTCGTGGATAGGAGTCAATAGAGATTGATTATATTAGGCATTCCTTCGTCCAATCGTGTGCGTCGTAAACATTGTGAGGTTATTAATAATGTTTTATTCAGAAAAGCCAGTTTGGAGTCAGTCTAAATTTTTCCAAGACTTCGTGCATAATGAGCTTTGGTGAAGTAATTAGAAGAAATCATGTTTTCCAGGGTTCTATGGCATCCTTTCTTGTCTCATGAAGACATGTTGCTACATTTCATGAATATTGCATGCAAAAATCCGCAATTTTTTTACAGGCATTTATGGTCAGACCTATCCGAGAATTAGGAAAATATTGATTACTATTACTAGAACGAATATGTCCTTCTGAAAAAAACTGATACAAGGTATGCCATAGCAGCATAAAATAAATAAAAATATCAACGCTCTAATTAGAGTCACATTTAGGGTTAACGTGAAAATGGCGCCATAGTCTGCCTAAATAAGTGGGACAAGTATTAACTCAAATTATGAGGATAAATTTTAAAAATAAATGTAAATAACTATAAATTTCAAGTTACTAATATTTTACTACCGTAATTTTACCAGCTAAACCCGATGGTAGCAAAACATTTTTACGATAAAAAACAGATAATTTTTTATTTTGAATGGCGCACTAGTAGCCGTATCGCCTTAAACAAACGCAACTTGAATATTATACCAGAATCCTCCACCGCAAACAAGGAGGCTTTCTTTTTCCCATCGCTTCCATTTCGAAGCGATTGACATTGCGCGTATATAAGGATTCACTCTGATTAAAATTTCGATCGAGGGTAGTTTGAAATTCAATCTCTCGGCTATAAATCCTCCCATCTTTCTCATATATCGAGAGCGTTTATTTACAACTCCATTGGACAGGTCTATCGCCCCATGCTGCCGCCTTCTGGAAGCCAATCCTCCCTTCCATTCCTCCCTCCCATTCCTCCTGCGTATTTCATATCTGCGGAGCCACGCTCCTTCATCTACATTGCCTCTTCTTCTTCCGCGAGAGTTGCTTCCAACTGGGGGCGATCAAATCATGGCCACGAGGCGTGGCGCCACCGTAAATAATCATTTCCCCCGTACATGCTCGATCAACACGCCTTCCTTGGCAGAGAAAAGGGAGAGAATATCCAATCGAATGTTACCCACTCCACCTGAACTCTTCGTTTCTCGTAGGATCGCTTCCTCTCTCTACATTTGGCCCTCTCTTTTTTAGGCCCCTTGCACACACACCGATTTTGGACGACCGGTAAAATATCGGCCGATGTTTTACCGGCGAAGCGATGCTTGCACACACGCCGATCTTTACCGGTCAAACGATAAGTTGCTATGTTTTAGAGCTGGCGCCAGCGATCCAGAGTGACAATGGCGGGCAGCTAACCGGTATTTTGCCGGTGCCGGCGCGTGGTCGGTGCGTGTGCAAGCTCCAATGCTCTTTCATTGTTCATTATTGGAATGTGGACGGCCGATATTTTACTGGCCGTCCAAAAACCGGTGTGTGTGCAAGGGACCTTAGAGTGAATACACATTGTGTTTTGGAATTCATCACGGGTTCTCTGCCGGGTCCGGTTTCTCATGGCCTATGTTTCGATGCTCGCCTCGCGTATCGTCATCAGGGTAGGTCACTCATTTGACCTGATTGAGATGGCGAGTCGATCTTCGAAACGTCAGCAATGGAAAACCTGACACGGTGGAGGACTCGAGAAGCGTGTTTCTGTTTATTCATACGTTTTTTGTTGAGTTGGTGAAATAAGAACTCGCGTTGGGGAGCCAACTTAAAAATCATCAAATTTACAATTTTTTCCAGGAATTACGTTGGGAGGTACCCCCTCAGCTCTCCCCGATTACACCACACCTGGTTTGCGCCGAAACCCATAACTGTTTTTGTGTTTAAAGAGTTTTTCAGGAGGAATCCGCAATACCTCAAGAGATGGTAGGGGAAACAATTTTGAACATTTTTGTCCCTAAACAGGAGGCCACAACTCCTTGATCACTGAGATATGGCAACGCAAACATTTTGGATGCTCTTTGCCGTTACTATGGGAACGGTTTCCATGGGTATCCAGGCTTTTCGACATTTTATTTAATGATCTGGTTGTGGAAGAACATTAAATAAATAAGGTTGGATGAAAATGCGCGACTATAATTATATGAAACAATCTCAAAATGGGTGAGATTGCGCATTGCTATTGTTGAAAGTCGCTCAAAGCTCTTGCTTATTTAACCCCAAAGATTATCTCCCCTGCCTCCTCCTGAAGTATTGCAGATTCCTCTTGAAACACCCCGTTAGTACAAGAACATTTTTAGGTGTATGCGCCAGCCAGGGGTGGTTTAATGGGAGACGGCTGAGGTAGCGGACAACCCTGCATATATTTGATGATTGTTCAGTTGGCTCCCAAGTGCAATTTTTCCTGTTACCAGCTCAGAAAAATAGGTTTAAACATTCAGGAATTGTTATCGAGTCAGGATTTCCATTTCTGGTGTTTCGTTGCTGGACGCGACATCTCGTTCAAGTCAGATGAGTGACCTACGACCCAGATGACGATACTCGAGTCGAGAATCGAAACGTTGGCCTTGGAAATCTGACCCGGTGGAGAGCCTGAGAGGAATTCCTGCAACCATTTCGCCGGGATGGCTTACGATCTTATATCATTGTTTTAAGATTGTTGAAGGATATCTAAAATCCACTCGTTTAAGCAAAAGCCTTAGCGCTCTGAGGTGTTGCATAGCATCAAGATGCTGAGGAAAGTCCTGAATCGCCCTCCCCAAAACAACGACTCTAAATCCCTCCGCGTAACCCCTGGTGTAAGCGGCCAAGATTGTAATATCGAAATTTGAGATCACGTGATGAGTCTGATTAGTCGGATCGGCTGACCACAACCAAGGGGTTGTTTTGGCGTTGTTTATTTCTAGACGGACTCAGGCGCAACGTGATGCAACTGCATCATTACGCCAATTATGTCAATGATAATTTTTTGTTCCACAAAATAAGATTTACTCCTTTGATCACCCTCTCCCTGTTTCATAATTCCGTGAATAAGTGCCTGCCACTTTATTTATTATCAAAATGCATTCAGAGTAGGCCAAATGCGTACCAGTAGATTACATTTTATTGCTTATCGTCAAAGTCTACGGTTTAAAGCATACTTAGTAGTCTTATCTTAGTTTACGCGGTTTATTTCGACTTTAAATTTTGTTTCCGTGACATTGACTACTGAAGGCAAAGGAGTAGTAATAGGACTATGGGAAAAAGTTTATTTAGTATTTCTTTTGCATTTTTTTTAATGTATCGTAGTAATAATGGAGTTAGGGTTTGATTACTGCCCTCAGCTTTTTATTACTTCGCGGCCACCTCGTGAGTTCTTGAATATATTAAATCTAAGACACGAACATCACGCCCTCCAGAGGAGAGAAGAGAGAGATAGCCGAATGTTCAATGCTTCCAACTGCTCGTTGACTTGCTCGTGGCTTGTTCTCCCAACTTTCAGTCAACTCCTTCTCGGAATGAACGTGCAGAAGAGAAATTGGCACAAATCATTTTTGGCCTAGCCTGCACCACCTATGAAGGGAAGAACAAATGTAGAAGCATTAGGAAGACCGAAATCGTAGACTGCTGTAAACTCAGTATAAAATACATACTACAAGGATATTTCGCTACTGCCTATGGGACAAAGGTCAAAATGGTAACATCTAAGATAACGCAATACTTCTGCTAAGTCTAATTGACTGCCTGCGACGATAGCGATTTTTTCGAGTTGTTTATTTCTGTTTGAAATTTAATTTCTATAAAATTTAAAACTCATGTCGAAGGAGAATATTAAGAACTAATTAAAACTTAGCCTTTGATAAGTATTTTATCAACTTAAGTTCTTCATTTCCTCTTATTATTACTGAGTTTTGGGTTTCCATGTTGGTCTCTGCTTATAGTTCCTGAGAAAGTAATAATTTGAGGTATTTATAATAATGTATCATATGGTTAATTATGGTGTATTTTATCTCGACTCCGAACAATATCTCATCCAATTCCAACTGATTCCCTTCAATCAGTAAGTGGATGCACGAAGGTTGTGTGCAATTGACAACAGATGTTCCAAGTATTAATAAAAGCCAACTCATAATTTTAAATTGAGAAAAATCATCGCCAACCCTTCTCCCACAATGTGATTTTTACCACTGCTCATTACGTCGAGACACCTGTCTCCATTGGATGATGTTTCAATCTTTTCGATTTTTTACTTCCTTAATTTTTTTAGACTCCGGTTTTAATTCTATTTAATAGTCGGATCTCCAATCGTCAGCTGTCAGAGATTTGTATTATGTGAGTTTCTCTTGAAATTCTTTTTGGATTAATTTTTCCACCACCCCGTAATTTCCTCCCTTAGCATTCTATTTGATTTTCCTGATTTACTAAATTTTTCGTTCCCATCATCAGCTATTTCTCTGTTGTTTCCTTTTACTACGATTTTCGTCGTAGAAGTCTTTTCAAGTCTGTCTTTTATTTGATTTTATTGTTTTATTTAGCACAATACTTTTTCCCTCATATATTTAGCTTCTTAATTATTGGTGTAAGAGTACCTCGTGGACAGGGACGCCGACTTGCAAAAACTGTTGGGGGGGCTCCAACCGGGGATCTTGCCCTGGGAAATTTTTTAAGTAGTGAGTTTTAAGTTTTTAAGCATCTGAAAAGAGTCATATGATCAACATTAGAACTATGATAACTCGAATCTCGATATCTGAACACTCCGGGAAAAATCAAAAAGCCTGACACATTTTTCCTCACACCCATAACGAATTTTTGTGGGGGCTCGGGCCCCCTCAAGCCCGATGGAGTCGGCGCCACTGCTCGTGGATCTAATTGATCCTCTACAAGAGCATATTTCCACTACTTTATTTATATTTTCAATGCTCTTCTCATTTTAAAATCTCCTTATCATTTTATCAATAACTTTTTTTAAATATGGTGGCGTGATTCCTTATCGGAAAATTGATACTACTGTTGTGAATAAAAATACGTCAACAAGTGTTGAAATGGGGACAAGGGACAGTGAGTAACTTCTTGAATCGGTATTCCTGGCCTCGGGTCATTCGAGCTATGATTTATTGTGCCCATCAAATCGTCATCGAATGTGGTTGGTGACGATCTAATGAGCAAAATAATTTGGTGGGGTTTAACTGCAGGATCAAGTCACCGAAGCTGCGTTACCGAAATCTCATGTTATCACCTTCGATGCGAAATCTTTCGTACTCAATTCTCAATTCAGCACTCCATCCATTCTTCATGCTAAGTACGAGATAATTGAACCACATTAGTCGTGCCCAGTTATTATGGACGATCACCTCCGACGATGCTCGTCGTAATTGGCACGGACGAAAGCCTACGCATTTGAGAGTGCCGTGCTTTCGGGGAAAATAAGGCGAAAATAAACGAGGCACAACAAATGACGGCGTAATGCGCAGTGTTTCTCCCGTATTAAATCGAATTGGACGCGCGGTATCAAACGATGGTACGGGGATTTCGCTTGGCAAAACTTGCAGCTGACAGATTCTTTCTTCCCCTAACCTTTTTGCATGGCTCATTTTTCATCTCCTGGATCGAGAAAATTGCTCACCGCGGGAGAGATACTCATTGACGCTCGAAATTACAAGAAGGAGCAATCAAGGAACCATCATCAAGGCTGTTCCTCTAACAATCTCGGTCGTTTCACACCTCTACCAGACGCCTTGCCCGGATCGAAGTCTGTTAATTTGGAAAAAAAAACATCTCTACGACTCCACTGAAGGGTGATAGACGTCCATGGCGGCCTGGAGGTGCGACAATTGTCACTTTTATTCGAATCATCGCTCGGAAATTATCGTGGTAAGAGCCCACTTGTATGCTTCAATTATTCCTCAATTAAACCTTTACCTGAAGCCGGCAGACTGGAAGGTGGAGGCCAAGGAGCTGGAAGATTCGTTTCCGACCTGCTAGTCCTCCGTCTACCAAATTCCGAAGTGTAGCGAGGTAAACATTCCGAAAGATTGTAACGCCTATCTTAAGAGACAAATTCGAGAGTAAAAATATGTATAAACTATGTAAAAACCTGTAGGATTCTCCAGGATAGGAGTAGAAACGTAAGTTGCTTTTAAAAAATCGAAATTCCTAAAAGTTAATTTATTTTATGCTACATAATTTAAGAATCACATAATGGGAAAAGTTTTAAACGGGTTTCAGAGTGCGTAAGGTGACTGTCATGGCGTAGTTGAAAAAAGTATCATGAGGTATGATATGATCCTGGTATACACAAACAGCAATTAGGATATGCATTATTGGATGAAACTTTTAGCCGTAACAAAATACTCGACATGTGGATATTGTTAATTTTTATTACCATTGGCACGTGAAAACTTACAGCGATCAGACGGGCTGGATGATTATGAGCAGATTATTTACGAGCATGAGGTTGGAGCAAAAGTAGGAGTGTTAGAATTTGCCTACAATGAGCTTTACCTTATACATCTGTTTAGTTGAACAACTTCTGTTTAATATTCCAGTGTGATGACCTTTTGCTTAACTTAGTGTGCAGTCTGCGGATTTCTCTCGCTTTCATTTTGAAGTACAATTCATCCCTCTTGACTAAATCAAATAAAATGGCTATAAATCGATTTTAATGGGCTATTGACTCTTTCCAAAAGCACTCTTTCCTCTTATTTTGAAACAAAAAATTTAATCCATTCATGACTTTCCGAAGAACTTCCTCACTAATCCAACCTATTTTGTTTATTCTCTTGTTACTTCATTTTCTTCATTTATTATATTATTCATCCTCATTTCCATTATTGGTTACGCTTATCATCCTACATATCCTTAGATTTATCCCACGTTTGATCACATCTTTACCTACTTGGTAAATGATAACTTTGTTAACTTATAATTTTGTTTTTTGATGGAAAAGCGTACCTCTATGTCTCTTTTGCCATAATTGACTATATGCAATTCCTAGAGCAACTTGACAATGTATTTAACTGCAATAATTTTAATGTTTGATGAGGGCTTAGATGGAAGATGGGACTTTCTAGTCCCTATCTCACCAAAGAAAAACGAATTATCATTATTATTATCATGTAGATCCCAGGACTCTGGGATTTATGGGGCTAGATGTGATATGTGAGAGGTTTCCGTGATCCCACATCCTAATGTAGGGGTCACATTTTTGTCCCCTTATTACATAAATAGTATGTTTCCAGGGTATTTACATTTCGAAAAAATAGGTTCTTTCTTTCACTGATGTTATCCTAGACCTAAAGGAAGGGTTTACTCGGGAGTTTACTCTTTTCTTTATCCCAAATTTATTTCACAATAAGGCCTTTTTATTTTCATTGTATCCATGCACCCTATTATCTTCCTCTCCCCGCTCACCAAACATCCTAACCAAAGAGGGCGAGATGGGGGCAGAGAGAGCTTGTATGGATCTCACGTCCCAAAGGCAGCTCTCACCCGCCCTCTCAGTCGCATTTGCTGCATGTATTCATTCTTTGAATGTTGATCTATCCTTAAGCGTATTCCAAAGATCCATGGATACAAAGAAAACAAAAAGACCTCATTCTATACTCAATTTGAGATGGAAAAAAGAAAATTTTTACGTGTACACACTTCTTTTACCGGCAGGATAAAATTAGTGAAAGGAAAAAGCTCAAATACCCTGGCAATTCACTTTTGATGTAATAAAGGGACATGCTGTTTTGCGAGTACTGGACGAACTGTGGACAAAACCTCTGGACGTGGGATCACGGCAACCACTTGTAGATTACATCATTTTTCATCTATCATTCTTCCAATTCTTACCTACTCTTGTCCCATCTGGTCTATCTCTTCACAAACCAACCTCTCATCCCTGGACTGTGTCAGCAATTTCTTTGCCAATATAGTAAAAAATAGAAAACCGCATTTACGCAACATGTCCACTAATGCTATTCTCTCCTCCCTCTTCATCCCCAATCTCACTACCCATAGGCTCACAGCTGATTTAAAACTTATTTATAAGATTCTCAATTCCACCATCGACTGCCCAGCATTGCTCTCTTTTATCAATTTTAAAGTTCCACCCCGCCCTACCCGTTCTCATCCCCTAATCCACATGCCCATTCCTAGACTTTCGCTCACTAAACGTTCGTTTTTCTACCGCATTACTTCTGTGTTGAACTCACTCCCTCCACACATCGACCCCTTTGCACTTCCATTGAAATCCTTCATAAGCCTTTCCCTATCCTATCTGTCACCGAAGTAATCTGTCACTGCAGTTTCTTGTTGTCCTTTTGTTTTTGTAAATGTAATTATTGTTTTTTACATGTTATATTGCGTCTTCGTCCTCTAATTTATGTATTGTTACCTGGCCACTATAAAATGGCATATGCTGTATGTGGTTATATTTCTTTAAAATAAAAATAAAATAAAATAAAAATCTGAGCATCTTGGGACCCACACGACCTTGAGACATCTACGTAGAGTTATCACTATGGTATGTTTTAAATGACTTAGTGGCTGAGAACTTGGCCTCTCTTTTTAACTTCCTTTCTTTTCACTCTTGAGAGAACATTTTTCGGTACACATTATAAATCATCATCACTACTAGTCAACAATAGTGAAATTGGTTTGACGCAGCTCTCAAATTCTCTCTCCTATCCGCTAATCTTTTCATAGCGACTTTTTTCTTCTCATTCATATCCTTTATAACCTGTCCTATGTAACTCATTCAGGACCGTCCCTTGCCCTGTATTATAAATACCAATGTTATTTCTTAGTCAGTTCCGCAAATACCCCATAGTGGGTGAGAGAGAACAAGGTTGAATTCTTGAATTTGGAAAAAAAACTTATCGGTCGGCCCCCAGTGCAGCTTCCGTAGAATACCCTGACAAAAGCTTGTTAAAAACTGGTGTAGTTGAATAAAATCTACTTTGCACCTGGCTGTGAGTTTGTGTTTATGCATATCATCTTTCTCCCCTGTACTACCTCACCAAAAAAAAGGGTGTAAGATGGAGCCAATGTTGGACCTCACGTCCAAACGCTGCGGCCCCATCCACCGCTTGGAACATCCCGGACCCCAGTCCCTTAATTTTTACCCGAAGGTAAGAAACGTGGCGTCAAATTACCCGCCGCCAGCTCCCTTAAGTCTCCATGCTTATTAACATCCGAATCTTTGTTTTTCCCCTCTGGGGGCAGCGGCAGAGTGTGGGGGGAACGTTGTTAACACTTCTCCCTCGGAACTGGCGTCCCTCCCCCACCCCCTGCCATCTATCATCAACTTCCCCCCCCACACTCCTAGCTTCGCGAACCGATCAGCCAGTCCATTTCTTCGGACACGCTCGTTTTCCACCTCTCTCTCTCTCTCTCTCTGAGGCAGCATACAAAAAAAGATACAAAACCCCCACACCCCTGTCTGTGCCTCTAACTCTACCACGTTCGTTCTTCTTCCTCATCTTCGGCCGCCTCCACCAACCTCCTCCCCCCTCCTCCTCTCCTCCCAACGTAATAACATCTTCCTCACACTTGTTATCCCGTCACCTTTTTCTTCGGAGAAAACTCCACCCACTCCATCGCTCATCTCACCTGCCCTTCCTCCAATTCTCACACTCCAATCTACCCCCCCCCCCCCCTCACACTGACCCCCCCCCCCCGCTCTCTTTCTACTCTCCACGCGAATCAGCCTCCGGGGAGTGAGGATGCTCTGGTTGCTGGAGGAGGACTAGCTTTGATTCTCAGTCCGTGGTACCAAGCTCCACTGCTGGTTGTCGAGGATAGTGGCGCAGCGAGGGGGGTGTTTGGGGGATAATCCCCCCCCCCCTCCCAGAGCTCAAAGAAATTTTTAAGTTTAACCCTCTGAGTGCCCACTGGTTCTCCAGGTACTATGCTAAAAGTGCCGAGGCATTTTTGCTGGTTTTGCAGTAGGTTAGGGAAAAAAATTAGGTCTCAAAAACAACAAAAGAAACTAATTATTCGAAAACTTTAAGAAATCTTTATTATATGTGGTTTCACCTTATTAATGTAGGTATTATTTGACAAATTTTTGGTAATATGAGTTAATTTATTTAAATTAAAAGAAAATAGTTAATGTTAAAATAAAATTAACACTGATTATTGAATTATTAGTGAACTATCAGCAATTAAGAGAGACATAGCAGGAGGAGCGCTACCTTTCTCCTGGCTTTTTTCGCGATAGATAGGAGAGCGATAGCGCTCCCCGGCACTCTAAGGGTTAATCTATTTTACTTAATTGGATTACGTACTTACTCCTGTGGCTGTTAGAAACCTAGAAGGTCTTTGGTCTCACCAACTAGGCGCCTCCAATTACTACGGTTGCCAACCATATCCAGCTCGGCTCCCATCTTTCTCAAATCCTTCTTAACGTCATCGCCCCAGCGCATTCTTGGACTTCCTACTGGTCTTTTGCCTTCGAGTTTGCCTTCCAGAGCTTGTTTCAGCATTGTTTCCTCACTTCTTCTATGGAGGTGGCCCAGTTTATTCTCTTGCTTTTAATTATTCCCACGACATCTGGTCCTTTTGTAAAGGTCTCTCAACTCTTTGTTCTTCCTAATTCTCCATATTTTTCCTTCCTTCATTGGGCCGAATATTCTTCTTAAAACTTTGTTTTCAAATGTTATTAGCTTCTTTTGAGATACTTTTGTAAAAGCCCACGCTTCAGAGCCATATAATAATATTGGCATGACTATTGTTTTATGTATTCTAAGTTTTGTTTTATTTGATAAGACTTTATTTTTAAATAAATTTACTTAAATGAATTGATATTACTAATAGAATAGTGTAGGGATTTATAAAATATCCCTCAATAAGCCGTAAAACTCACCATTTTGTACCATTTATCTTTTAAAATTCTGCAATTTATTAGTCTCGCACCTACCGCTTATCCTGGTGGGTATTCCATGCCCCCACACACCCCGGTATTAGTTACACCTAAACCCCCCCAGGCCTTAATTCCCAGCTGCGCCCTTGGTCAAGGATACCGCTAGTGTGGTTAGAAAAGAATATTAGAAATATTCGTAAATTGTGGAAAACAACGTTTTTTTTCTTGTTATCCAAACCTTCTATCGATGGCTAAGTTCTAACAACACGTATCTCAAAAATAACAATTTCAGGAGATCAAAACAACTATTTATCTTTTTAATTGTTTATAATTTTAATTGAAATTAAAAACAAAAAGTTCATAAACTGAAAAAGAAGCACACATTTGCAAGCAAAGAGTTGTTTTTTGCTTGTTTTTATTTTTTATTAACACTATTATCAGCATTAACTCAGACCAGCCAAATTTTGAGATACTTGTTGTAAGAACTTAGCCATCGATATGCATCTTAATTATTAAAGTTTAAGGCCTGAAGGTTTTTATCAAATATTTTCATTGTGATTTTGTTTCAACTTGTGGTATTCTTATTGAATGTATTGATTTTTTATTAGAATATTTTTTTGCAGTGAAGAGATTGTTGATAAACAAAATGTTTGTGTGTGGGTAATGAAAGAAACAGCCAGAGGCTACAGAGCTTGAGATGTCGGTTAAAAACAGGATATATTAACTTTCATTTCAGACTCAATGCTTTTCATAGTTGAATGATTGCATTTTAGATTGAGAATGGAATAAAAAGCTGTACAAAAAAGAAGATTGTTGGAATTGGAGAATGCGAGAGATTGATTTTTTATTATAATATTTTTTGCGGTAAAGTGATCGTTGGTAAACAAAATTTTTGTTTGAGTGTAATGAAATGCACAGCCTGAGGCTACAGAGCTTGAGAGTTCGGTTTAGGCGTAGGAGTTATAATCAGGTTATATACACTCATTGTCAATTCAGGCGTAGGAGATTACCCAATGGAGCACCAGAGAAGCCTTTAATACCAGCATACCCTGAGATAGCATTAGATCTTATTTCAAATTACTTACGTGCTGAGAAAAATACGCACTTCACTTTTAATTATAAGCACATAATCTGAGAACCGAAATTAATCAAAATGCGTATTGCCATTTATTAATTATTTATTCTCATACCACCGAGAACAGCTCATGTTGGCCTTCACATGGGGGCTTTTCAACATTTTTTAAAAATAAATACACGTTCACGAATAACCATGCCATGGATAGGGGCAACCTAACCATGCGGGACTCAAACCCGCGACCTCTTGCTTGAAAGGCGAGGACTTTACCCCTCTTCCACCAAGGCCGGCAATGCCTGCATGCAATGATTCAACGGCCACATGTACAATTGCTCCACCTTTTTTTTCTTCGAGGGAAATAAAAACAACTCGACTGCGGTGAGAAGATTGGAAAACACATTTGCGGCAGTTTCGTGGAGTCTCCCATTATATATTTATTTATTTGTGACCGGAGTCGATTGCAGCAATACGCCGGGTGCTAAGGATGGTTGGGATCATTAAAACGGTCCAATTTGACGCGCGCGCCTCCATGAATATGCAACGAGGAATCCCGGAATGAAGTTGAGAGCCAGCCGTCCATTCTTTTTGTGCTCCTTCTCCCGCCCATTCGTGTGCGTGTGTGCATTCGATCGACCGAGATTTCTCCCGCCAAATCCCGGCCGTAAACGCCCACTTTACGATCGAGCGGATTCTGGCATCTCAAAAACCCTCAGTCGGGGAAGATGCAATAAACTCGTGTAATTAACCGACCATTGGGTTGAAAAGAAGAAAAAGGAGTAATGAGTAACTGCCCGTGAGTAATTTGACAACGAATCATTGTACCTCCCTATAAGAAGCATGCGGGCCTTGAGAAGCCTTACGTTTTGCTATGCAGCCATTGGAATCCATCGATTTTTCCCCTCTTTCAAAATAAGATAGAAATTTTATTCACTCACTTCCGGGCCACTAATGTACTAGTTGACATTTTGTCACAAAACTTATTCAGTGAGGAAATTCATACATTATTTAGACATTTACAACATTTTACATCATCACTTTACATGACATTTAGTCACCCCAACAATTTCCCTCCATCTCTTAGTGTATATTGCTTCCTGTACGGAAGCTCCAACTTTCTCAAAATCAGATTTTAGTTGATACCACTATCTCTTTTTTAGTTTTTTTGGGTTTTCTTTAGAACCTCCGTCATATTAATTACTTTATCTTTTCTCAGCACATGGCCAAACCATCATATTATTCAGCCCTTAATTTCGTTAATAATATCGCTACCCCTGTAGAGCTCTCTGATCTCCTTATTGAATATTCTTCTCCACCTCCCTTGTTCATGAGTGGGTCTATAAATCTTACGTTAAACCTTATTTTGCAATAATATAAATGATTTCTCCTCTTTTTCGTTTAGCATCCATGTCTGTGAGACTCATAGAACAGTACTGGGCCGATTATTGTTTTGTATAGGTTTGACTAGGTATATATTGAACACTTCCCTTAAAAGCCATGTGCTCTACCCAGCAGGGTACCACCCTCTCCAAAAATAGCTTATGTGATGACTCATTTCAAAGTACGGTATTTTGGAGAAGGTCCAGAAATACAAATTAGAAATAAGCTTTAAAAACCTTCTCAATATCGAAAAATAAATGCCACTCCTTGTTAATTAGATAAAGTTTCAAGTATATCTCTAAAAGCCTAATAGTGTTCTTCTCGAAGCGCACTACAAGGTAATCTCTTAAGACATTATTCAAGTAAAAAATAAGAATCAAAGACAGGTTCAACACATTGCTCTCCATGAAATATTCTTAGTACCAACTCAGGCTAAGCAAATGAGCCTGCAGGAAGCAGCTGCCCGTGAGTAATTTGACAACGAATCATTGTGCCTCCGTATAAGAAGTATACGAGGGTAAATTCGTTAGTAAGGCCGGTTAGGCCGCCCATGTTCTACCTGGGAGAGAACGAATCTCACGGTGATGTTCTCATTCAGTCCGCGAAATTAACCAGGCGTTGCGGTTCCTTCTTACCGCCGCTGATTAATTATGAGTTGCAGAAACTGTCAGTTCGTGAAACAAGAATGAAAAAGAAGAGCATCAATAGGCGTGTAATTGATGATCGGCGGGCGGCGCTTCCGATGATTACAAATCAGGTCTCGTTTCGTTGCTCTTTAACGGAGCGGAATGAGACGACCTCAAGAACTCATCCCCCAGATAACTAGCCTTCTCGTATAGCAACATCCTCACGTATAATGAATAAAGTCGTTGGTTGTCTCCACGCTTCTGCTTCGTAGACTGTTTAGCGTCACGCAAAACATGACTACGTTCATCATCGACCGACATGGAGGAGAAATTAAACGTCGAGACACCGGGCCGATCAGTCAAGCGATCCAGCGGGGCATTTGACCGGCGAAGGGTGGGTACTTTTGACGGTGTAGTGGGAGAGGTTGGACCCCGCGGGGTTTGATGCGATCTCCGTGACTTCCAGACGGAGTCGCCCGAGGGTGCGAAGGTCCGGGGAGATTAGTGAGGGCCTCGGTTCACTTTTTAGGAGGAGAACACGACGCAGGAATAAGAAAAACGAGGACATAGGTGGGGGAAGTTTTTGGAGATGACGTCTGGGGACTACGATCGCCATCATTTTACCCCAACCATTCCGGCAATTGAGACCAGGTTTTGATCATCCAATTGATCAGTTTGGAGAGAAATTAGCAGCAAGAATACGTGAGGGATGAGATATCAATTAGGACTAGCTAGAAACTCGGAGAACATTCTTGAATAAAAAAATTAAAAAATCACAAGAGCTAACTGTAAAGTTACTCAAATTTCTAGGATGAATGTGTATTGCTTATACCACTTCTTTTTAAATAAAGGGACCAGGGTTTCGATGAATCTTCACCTCCCTTTGTTAAAATAAAGTTAAATAGCTAATAATTTACGCTTAGTATACCATATTTGCTTGCTATACTTGTTTTTTATTTTTCAATTACGACTTTCTGTGTACATTTAACAGAAGTATATTAATCGCAATTAAAAAAATAAAAAACAAATATAGTAAACACGAATCACTTCATTTTTTATCACGCACCTACTCTGAATGATTTAATCGGTTCTCCGGATATCTTGCGGATGTCTTCAAGACGATATTGCTCATACCACTTCCTTTTAAATAAAGAAACCTGGGTTTCGATGAATCATCATCATAACAAGTTAAATAGCTAATAATGTACGCCTGGTATACTGCATTTGCTTACTATACTTGTTTTTTACTTTTCAATTACGACTTTCTATGTACACTTAACAGAAGTATATTAATCGTAATTTTAAAAATTAAAAACAAATAGGTAAACATGATTCACTTCATTTGTTATCACACACTTACCCTCTATGTTTTCAACAGTTCTCCGGATATCTTGCGGATGTCTTCAGGACGGAGGATCTTACATAAGCCTCGAAGGAAACTCAAGTCGAGAGCACTTCGATCTGAAAATTCCAGTGCAGAAAGGATTAGTGGCAAAATCGCCCTCATGACGGAAGTCTGTGATCGGTGTAAAGATAAAAACATAAATTATTCCACGAAAACCTGAATAGCAATAAAAAATATATGGTTACTCCAAACAACTGATAGGAGAAAAATATGTTTGGAGGATTTACTCTTGCTTAGAAATAAAATTGCGTAGTGCTGGCGTATTGAATTTGATAGAATATAATACATACAAATGCACGCACGTATTGAAAAATTAATCAGCTTATTAAAACAACTTGTCTGTTTCCACACTCTTTTATTTTCACCGACCATGGTTTCGGCAACTTGTGCCATTGTCAAGGAGGATTATACCTTGACAATGGCACAAGTTGCCGAAACCATTGTCGGTGAAAATAAAAGAGTGTGGAAACAGACAATTTATTTATTTATTTATTTATTTATTTCAAAAGCCCACATACAGCAATTATTGCCAATTTACAGTGGCGCAATAATAAGGTAATAAATAATATATAACAAGAAATAAAATACACATAATGTTACGGGAATCACATCAACCTAAAATATGCAAAAAATCACGTACGTAGAATATAACGAGAATCAAAACCTCGAAATTAAAGGACACAAGTATATTAAACTAAGGAAAATTGTAGCAATGGTAAGAAATGGGAAGCATTTTTACTGATGTTCAGAGAGATAAGATAGAGCCAGTTTAGTAAAGACAAGTTGTTTTAATAAGCTGAATATAAAAGATTTCCACCGCATCACGCCGGACACTGTATCTTTTATGAAAAATTAATCAGTCAATAAAACCGTAGAGGATGTTACAAATTTTGAGATGGTGACGAATAGCCAAAGTGATCCTCACCATTAAGTAAGGAAACAGGAAAGGCATTTATGAGTATTAAATTCTGGAAACAGGATCCCCAAGCCTATGGATATAAAATATCCGTTGATTGATTGCATGAACTTCTGCTTGCCGAAGCGTCTGGGGACAGTCTCCATCTTTTAAGTATTATTTCCTCAAGTTAACTCAAGCTTAGGTTATGTTCAGTATGTGCATAGGATCCAACTCTTGCCGCATCTACTGACAAGAGCGGATATCGGAGAAAAACACCTTGGCATATTCCCTCTGGATGCGACTGGGTATATGCCCATCATTTATAAATACCCGAATATTTGTGGCTTAAAAGTAATCATAGTCCACCATGAACTTGACCAGTGCACTTTCTTGAAGCATCTGCGGAACATAACGTTCAATGAATTCCCTTTAAGGGAGGTGATCTCATTCTATAGTCTTACCATTACACTTACTCTTTCTACATCGTTTTCTTTTTCATGAAGTGTTTCATTTAGATCCTTACTCTCATATCAACTTTAATTTTAGTCCATAACCTTTCGCCTACGTATCAGCTTCTGCTTATATGGCCTGCGTGAGATTGATGAGGCTCAAAACATACGCAGTCCTGCATTAATAAAGATAAGCATGGAAACGAGGAACTAATAAATTGAAGCTAATGAAAAATGCCAACGGCCTAACAAGTTATTTTCTAATGTCAGATTATTCACTGGGAGTAATTACAGGTTGTCCTTGGGTTAACGAACTTCCCGGCTGAACGATTTTTGATCGCCAAATGAATAGCCGATTTTTAATGTCGTGTAATTTTAAGAGATGACTTACCCGTTCCATACCCGGAACAGTGTTCATTTAAGGCGATTTGTGATTTTTAATCAGCGTAAAATAAGTTTTCAATGCAAACCCGTTTTTTAGGAATTGAAATCCATATCCAATTTCGATCATTTTGTGATTTTTTCTCGAAGAAATGAAGTAATCGCTTATTGGTTATCATCTTAATGAAACATTTTCCGAAAGCTTCTTCATTGTGCCATCAGCTTAGATATTGGATCAACTTTACTGGCTGAGGATAAGCAAGCGGTTAGATAAAAAGATCTTGAGACCAGTTTTTACTGACAAGTTGTTAAGAATTTTGATTGAGTCAACTAGTTTGAGTTCACTTCCGACAAATTTTCGGTCAATTAAATGGGAAATCTCTTCGGAACATCGTGGTGGTAATAAAGACTTTTAAGTTTTGCACTGTCCCATCGCAATTCTAAAATTTCCTTGTCGATACAGAACTTCTTCAGATTTTCCTCTCTTAACTTTGTGTAGTGCATTGATCGCCTTCAAAATATTGATGCCTCTACTTTTTATTGAAGCTAGTTAATACGCGAAAAATATTTAAAGTAATGCAGTGATTTTAATGAACCAATGATTTCTCTAGTCACGGACACAATACTCATCTACTTTCTCATTTGCCAAAATTAATGTAGGTTTACATTTTAGATCTAACCACTAAAAATGAAGGCATAGAAAGGATATACTCAAAATGAAGGTATTTATGATTCTATGTTCCTAAAATTTTATCAGTAATTAATAATAAGGATTTCCTCTAGACTGTAGAATGAAAAGGTTACTCCGGGTTAATGATATTTCACAAGAAATAAGCACTTTCTCGTTTTTTTATTCCTGTATTTTTCTGGGTGTTTTGCATCACGAAGGGCAGCTGTTGATATCCAAGGGAATTCCTTCTTCAGTATCAGCTCATGGTCGTAGTGAAGGGTGGGGGAGCGATTATAAGAGGGGTCGAACGATATCTCGAAGGTAACGCAAATACTTAAGGCCTAGCAAATACCAAGTGAGTAGGGTATTTAAAATTAGTCTGTACACAGTTATTTTATGCAAAAATTGTTCCATTTTATGAGCACTAGTAATGTATTTTACTCCAATTATATATACTATGTCTATATGGGTTGTCAGATACGACTGATCATTACCATTATATGCTTCGGTTTATGGCGTTCTGCATATACTGCTTTAACATCTCCATACCTCCCCTTCCTCTCATAGTCCTTCATCTTATCCTCTTTCAGCCGTTTCTTTGTGTACCCTACGTATTCCTAGCTTTTCCTTTACCTGCCTCAACATCCAAAGCCCTCCCTTTGGTATATAATCAGCTTTTTTTTCGGGTGTCTTTCATTTCCCATTCATTTCACGTGCCTTTACCGCTTCAATTTCTTTTTTCATTCCATGTGCTATTGTTTCACTTCTAATGAATTCTTCCCAGGTATTTAAATTCCTTGTTCTTTCTTTTTTTATTAGCTCCGGCTGCTCTTAGCCATAACTCCATTTCCGTGGTCGATAATAAGTGCGCTGAGTTTCTCTTAGTGTCATTTTCATTACATCATTCAAATGTAAATTGTTGGCCTCGATGGTGGCAGGGTAAAGTCCTCGCCTGCCTAACAAAAGGTCGCTGGTTCGAGTCCCACCTTGATAGGTTGCTCCTATCATCTACATCTACATACCACCCCGCAAGCCGCCTAAAAGGCGTGTGGCAGGGGGTATTAGGACACCAGCCATTTGCATATAGCAAGGAAATGCTCTAACGAAATCACGATTGGCATTCATTGAAGTCCTTTATGTTTCGAGGGAAAAAGGAACTCGCATATCTATCCGTTTGGCAAAATATATCTCTTAATTTATCGCTTCTGTCGGACCTGGAAATATAGTGGGGCTCTGATACTATGTTCTCCGTGTCACTCTTAAAGATATCCATTCTCAATTGTTCAAACAGTGTAAGCCTAGCGCGCAGCCTCCGAGTCTCCAGCGGCTCCCAGCCTAATTCGCTTAACATCTTGGTAACCCTGTCTGTTTTTGACGATCCAGGCAGCCTTCCATTGTATTTTATTCTGTTCACGGATTAAGTCTTTCAACACTGGATCCCATACGCTCGCTGCATATTCAAGGTGTGGCTGGATGAGTGCGAAATAGGACCTTTCTTTTAATTTCTCATCCTAAAATCTTCCCACAATACGCTTGACGAATCCTAATTTATTCAGGACTATGCCGCAATTATTCCTCTTGTGTGTTCCCTACGAGAGGTGCGAAGTCATCGTAGCTCCCAGGTACTTCACTCCGTCTGTTGCCTTTATGTTAACACTATCCACAGCGTAAACATGGTGAAATTGGACGAACTCTGCAAAAAATGCACCAACATGCATTTGACAGATTAAGTTCGAGTCCCCATTCTTGCCTCCACAAGTAAACATTGTTAAGGTCGGATGATAGAACTTCATTGTCAGAATGGTTTATAATTTCACGATAGATGACAGCGTCGTCAGCAAATAAACGTATTTTACTGCTAATTCGTGAGCAGAGGTCATTAATGAATATAATTAACAACTATCCTGGTCATGGTAGCTCGAGTTCCTGTAATTTTTTAATTATTGAAGAAACCCTTACGTCAAAGGCGAATATGTGCTGTTTTTGGTGGTGTGGGTGTAAGAAAAAGTCATTAACACAGTGGAATTTTTTAACTTTTTGGGTATATCTTTTGGTATTTTACATCATTGGGGGCAGGTGCTAGGACCCTTGAGGCGGTATCGCTTCCATTTCCTTCCCGAGGCTGTAATAGATAGTGAGGGCGTCGAAATCGGAGGAGGAGAGCGAAAAGACTAAGGCGGGAAATGGGTGACCAATCAATGAGCAGGGGGTGGGGTTGGTGGGGGAGGGGGGGGGAATGCCTCCACTCGTGACGCCTCCAAGCGGCCACTCTCGCTAATTCCGTCACGAACTTGAGCAAACAAGGGTAAATTGGTCGGGCCATCGCCGACACGAAACGGCCTCCGCTCCCTTTGTTCCCGGCCAAGTTATTCATTGCCTACCTTCTCCCTTCCCCCCTCGAGGGAGACCATCGGCAGACGATGATGTGTGGGGGAAAAAATTGGTCGAGCCATCCCGTCAGCTTTCCTCCTCTCGTTTTCTCTTTCCGAAAATCTTCGCCCTTAAACAAACGACGCGCCCCCGGATACAAGACTTTCGTGTGCCTACTCCCATTTAATCATAGGAATCTGTGAAAAAAAATTCCTCTCCGCTTACCCATGACAATAGTTCAAGCGTATTTGCGTCATTTTCAAGTGCATCATCTATCTTCCCGCTGTTTCATCCTCGGTTTTATGCATGAATTACTCATTTTAAATCGCTACATATTTTAATTTTCTACCCTTGAATTTTCTAACAAGTCGTATTGGTTAACGCCTCTTATATTATAAGTCGAAATAACCACAAGTTATAACGTTGATTGTGGCTTTTACAGGCAAATTCGATCATGATACCGCATAGGTAAAAAATAAGCCTTAAAATAAACAAACCATTTTCTACAGGGAATAAACTTCAAAGCATACTACGTTAATTACTAAGTATAGCAAAAATCGAATATAATATTTATCGTATGGAATTAAAGAACATGGATAGCGTAGTGGTCTGCGCAGGTGGCCCGGAAAGGAAAGGGTTCGATTCCCAGTCTATTTTTTCTCATGGAAATTACTGTGAATTTGACCGCCGTTCACGCTCCAGGTTTAGAAAAACACCTTAAAATCATACTATTATCCGAAATGTTTATTGAAAAGTCGGAGAGGCGGCAGTCCACCTTTGTTTATTCAAATAGTTTCTCGTCTCAAAGGTTAACCTAAGTATCAATAAAAGTGCTAAGTATATTCTTTTGAATCATAAAGGTTTCGTGGCTATATAACGTGCTTAAAATTTATTACTAAGTTTCTGCCAGATTTTTTGAATAATCAGGCAGTTTATAAAATATGCGGACGTCTGTACTTAAATACTTTGAATTGATTTTCGGGTTATTAGCCTTGATAGAATTCATATCCAGAATCATGCACAGAAAGAATTCGTAGAAGATACTACTTAATTTTGAAGTGTAAAAAAAAACCAATGAAGAAAATAATATTTATTTAAGTGTTCTACTCTGTTAAGGTAGGTGGTGACTATTTTTTTGGAAATGTCGCGTCGGTAAAGTTATAATGCTGCACTGAAATGTATGCATGGTAAATGCAAATTTTTATAAAATTTTACACCTTTTTCTTCTATAATATTATAGTGTCTCCTATATAATCATCGAACTTAAACATTGTTCTTTTTTTTAATTTTTAGACATTTAAAAATTTTCAAGTAAGTTTTATTATACCTCATCATCATAACAATATGTAAACAATCCTAAGATTGGTTTGACGTAGCTCTCTATTCCGTTATCCTTTCCGCTAGCCTTCTCATAGTGACATATTTCATCTTTCTTAAGTCTTTCATTATCTGTCCTATGTATTTATGCAGTCAAAGACTCTAGTGGGAATATATCCAAATGGAATGATGTAACTTGCGGTGTTCCTCAAGGCTCTGTATTGGGACCTTTGCTTTTTTCCATTTATCTTCTTGATCTTCCTCACAACCTAAAGTATTGTAAATATACGCTTTATGCTGATGATTTGCAAATTTATCGACATTGTCTTCCTCATGACCTTGAAAATACTATTGAAAAAGTGAATGAGGATATTGCCTCAATATCAAACTGGGTTGTAAATAATCATCTAGTTTTAAACTGTTCTAAAACCAAAGCCATTATCTTAGGCTCCACAAAACTTATAAATAAAATAGACCTTGATTTAATCCCATATGTCAAAGTGAGTAATGTTAAAGTTCCCTTCTCAAACGCTGTTGAAAATATCGGAGTAGCTATGTCGAATAATCTCTCTTGGTTAAATCATGTTCAAGATATCTCTAAGAAAGTAAACCAAATTTTATATCTATTAAAATTAAAAAAAGAAGTCTTACCTATTGAAACGAGGAAACTATTAATATCCTCCATTGTTTTCCCGCATTTCGATTACTGCTGTTTGGTTTACAACAATATCCCAGATGATCTAGATTTAAAACTCCAACGCCTTCTTAACTCCTGCGTTAGGTTTGTGTTCAACATCCGAAGAGATACCCATATTTCACCCTACCTTAAAAATATTGGTTGGCTTCAAACTAAAAAGCGCCGGAAATATTTCCTAGCAGCTTTTCTCTACTCACTGTTTCGTCACGAACAGCCCGATTACTTATATACGCTATTTAAAATTAAGCAACAAACTACTTCGATTACCACGAGATCAGATATAAATTTTATATATTATCCCGCCCATCGCACAACTTCTTTCCAGAAATCTTTCCCGGTTGTTGGGTCAAATTTCTGGAACGAGTTGCCTAAAAATGTGAAAGAAATTCGGTCTCTGAAATTATTTAAGTCAAAGGTTCTATAGCTTATTGCTTACCGCCACGCTGTAATTTTGATTGTAAATTGTACGTCTTACCGTTGTATGCATTGTATAAAACTTGTATCATTGATTGGATATTGTATAATTTTTTTTTCTCTATTACTGCTCACAATGAGTAATTGAGCAAATATATTGAAGTATGTATTTATGCTTTGTAAATTGTTTTGTTCTTAGAGGACATCAGTCCTAGAATAATAAATTATCTTTCTTTCTATTATATGTTTCATTTTGGGCCATCCCTCACCACTCGTCTTATCCACCCGTACTTCTTACGTTGTTTACATTAAGCTATTACGCCTCACGCTGATGCCAACCAAGTTGTCCCATTTTCCCCCATAGGGTTTTACGAAGACTTCTCTTTTCTCTTCGGAAAATTTCTTCCTTGCTTAGTCCATCATTGAGAATTTCATTTCCTCATTATTGTTTCAAGTCTTCAGTTTTTGGTTTTCCTAGTGCTTGGCTTAGCCTCCTCTCTTTAAAGCATTAAAAAAAAAACACCCATAAAAACGATTTATGTTTAACATATCTCGGGAGTAACAATCATTTGGGGCGATATCGAGCAATAAGATCTAAAAAGCATACGTGACACAACCAAATTAATTTTCAAATCAATTAACCCTTAAACAGCGGAGTTTTTTCGTTTTTTCATTAAAAGCTACTCAACTACTTCCCAAGCTTTCAAATGAACCCTTAGTTTTAAAATTCTGTTGATTCGTTCCTGCGTGAGGGGTGTTCCCAAATGGGCACGCTAGTCGTTCTGGCCACCGGTCTGCATTATGCATAAAAATCGCTCGTACCTTCATAATTCTCATGTTTATAATTTGATACGACATATATTTTTGCATTTACCCAAAATACTTTATTTATTTACTATTTAGAGGCAATTTTAAATCTTTATACCTTATTTGCCTGGTTTAACCATTTTTCTTCAACGGTTCAAGGAAAACAACACCATAAACCTAAGTTTTGGAAACGAAAAATATTATATGAACGAAGAAAAACATCGAAGAAGTTAGGTATTGAAAAAAATTGTTCAATATTGCTGTTAGAGTCATTGAAAAATATCAATTTGATTAACTATTGCCGAGCATGGTAATGAAAATTGCACTGAAGGCAAAGACCTACGTCACACTTTACACATTTTGAGCGCGCGCGGGAAGAACATTCTTCATACCCGCATTGATTTCTATAACAGTAAGTTTTGTGAAAACGATTCTTGAAAAGAGTAGGAATGAAAATAATATGCCATTCCGACACTGATTTTTTCCGGCAACCAGTAGCTTATAGAGGAAATTTAAGCTTAGACTTGTTGTTGGCGTACTTTTGGCAAACTTTATCCAAAACGTTATTTTGAAGCTTTTCTATACGAATTAGCAAGAGTTTTCCTAATAACTCTTCTTCGTTTAAACATCGCTAATTTGACTGGGAACGTGTCTGGGAAACAAACCTCTCCTCTTTTTTTTTAACTTCGAGGACGAGAATTTTTCAAGCTATTTTTTTGCGTCCACACCTGACCTTTCTGTGTGATGTATCTCTGACAAAGAATTCGTAGCCCTGAAAACCCCGCCCCCGACACGGCAACGCAAAAGGCAAAACTCCTATTCGAGTCGCTCCCTTTCCTAGAAGAGAGAACTACTTCAGTGGTCCGATTTGTTAATACACGCTTTTTTTAACTTGCTTCGTCTGTTTGTCCGTTTCATCTATATGATAGTGCTGTGCCTTCCCCAAACTGGAAGGAAAACTCGTCTTCTTTAATACGGAGATTAGATTCTTTAGCTTTATCTGGTGGTATTTTAGCATGCTGTAAATTAAAAATTGGAGTTTATATAGAGATTAGTAACTGACGTTTATGCACAATATATTGAAAACGGTCATTTGAATGGAAGTGTCGGTGGAAAATTGCCTGGTCCAGGAAGAAGTTTTAATTTGGAACTTCTCCTTCAAGACATTCGTTCGATATTTGTCTCTTATCTGGTACAAACTTTTTATTAACTGGCTTCATCTTTCTGTCTCATAGATGGAATATTTTTAATAAATTTTAACCCACTAATCCTGATTGGATCGGATTGATAATTTGAGCACTTGCTAGCTGCTGATTTTAATACAATATTCAATAATCAAGGCTCTTGAAATTTTTTGTCATCCAATTAATTAAATTAATTTTAATACGCAGAAGACGATATACGTTTCGATTTATTTTTAGATCATCATCATAAAAATAAATTGAAACGTTGGCTGAAACTTATTTTAAAAAATTACCTTAACTCCAAGAAATATTATGTCATATATGAAACAAGGTCAAGAAAAGGAAAAAAAAATACGCAGAAGTAGTTTTGAATTTTCTCAATAGATGGTGCTAGTTTTTTTCTAGAACTTTTGAAACTGAAAGGTTTCGGAAGAAACGAGTTAAACCCAAGTCCATTCCAAAATGTTGTTTTTAAAACTTTAACCTTTTAATATTCCACAATCGGTTATTGGTAAAATAATATTAGATACGATAGTTTTGAGAGTAATCATTTTCTAATTCAATCCCAAACAGTAAGCAAGTGAAGAAAATCTACAACAAGATTCACCTCTGATAAATCACATTCAAAATGCAAAAAATTGAAAATAAACACGCTTTTTCCGAAGACAGTAACAATACACTAAGAAGTAAATCAGTAATCCCCAAATCTCTCAGAGAATTATGCATGAGTGAAAATCCTTGCTCAGCAATCTGAAGCTTTTGCATTAATTTCTAATGAGACTAATTAATACCGAGGTTTTAATCTTCGAATGGATAGAAGCTTAGTATTTTTACTTTTTAGTCCATTCTGTACTGTTTTAATAAAAATTCGTTTGTTTCAATTTTTTATTTTATTTTTATTTTATTTTTATTTATTATTTTAGAATCGCATGCGACGGCGCATTCCAAGATAGAATCGGAACTCTTTCCACCCAAATGGGGCGTTGCATTCACTAAAGTTAATTTTTAAAATTTCGGATCCAGATCCGATCCAAATCTTCGAATCCGATGTCTTCCGCGACTTTAGATCCGATGTATCCGATGAAGGGCAATATCCGCGGATATTTGGATCCGAAGAATCCCGTCCGACCTTCCCTACTTTTTTAGTTAATTTTCTTTACATATGTATATGTGGAAATGTGTAACTATTTTGTCCCTGATTTCCACTCAATTCTCTCAGCCCTCCCGAAAAGGTTACGCCAGTTTTCCACGGCTCCAATTTCGGAACTATTTTCCCTCTCCCGCTTTCCACTTTACCGAATCTCCTTCCCAAATGTTCTTCCCTTCATCTCTTTGGCTCCCAATTCTCAGATCGTAAATCGAAATCAGTCACAACGACCCCCATTTCCATTTTTCCTCTCTCTCCCACCCTTCCACCTTTTCTGCGAGATAGAGCCTCTCTCTTATTTATTTCCCCTGATTTTTTCCTCACCCCCCTCCAACATTCCCACGGCCCGATGCCTTCTGCTATTTTAATGCCTCGTTTAATCTCGTAGACTCGCCCTCCGCCCTAGGAAGTTGCCTTGTTCCCGTTTGTCAGCGGCCTCCTTTTCTGAGATCCCATTCATTTTCTAGCGCTCTCGCCTTCATCGCGATCAAGGTGCCTGCTGGGTTTCAGTGTTATCCAATTCTTGCTCCGTAGAGTTTTTCAAAATTGTGCCGGCCGATTTCACCTGTAAGGTGGATAGAACCTCAAAGTAAACTATGAACAACGGCAACTTTCTACCTGCTGTGTGTTCCTGAGATTGAAATGGCCGAATTCGAGAGCATGTGATGAGTCTGATTGACTGATTACGTCGAGTTAGCTTACTACTTGTTTTTTCGATTTGAAAGTTTATTTTGATTGAATTTAATGCTCACAAATTAGGTGAATAATCATAATTTAAATAAAGTCTCTTTATAATTACTTCCTTAGCTGATTCACAGTTCCCGTAATCATACTAAAGTTGGGGTTCTGAAATAACAAAATATTAATGACACCTAATTTACGTTCTCCACTTGCTAAGTTTTTCCATTTCCCATAATTATTTGGGAGAAAGGGAAAAGTTGGGGTGTCAAAGTTTGTCCCAGCTTTTGGGTATTGCGAAGCCTCTTTGAGCGCTGTAAAGAATCCGAAGAATGATCATGATGGTTGCTCGAATCGATATTTTAATAGCATTTTCGTCACCAATGTGTTTCGTCGACATAGCAGCTTTTCACAGAATTTATTACCTGGGAAGGCAACCGATCCTTCTCGTTTGACTTAATCTTTCTTTCGATTTTCGACTCGATATGGGTGACTTATCTAAGCACTGGTATCCAAAGTAAGCCTTGTATCCTGCATTCACACTTTCTTTGATTTATAAGGCTTCTTACTTTGATTTATAATACTTACTCTTCTTAATTAGTAATTTAGGAAAATTTAGGAAAAACTCCAGGGATAGATGAAATAGACTGCTGCACATTGAAAAGTGTAATCACAAATATAGCACCTGTTTTTGCCCATATCTGCAATTTGAGCTTCGAGAAAGGTGAATTTCCTAATCCATTGAAAAAGGCAGTAGTCATTCCAGTATTTAAAAAAGGGGAACGGCTCAATATTGAAAATTATAGGCCTATTTCACTACTTTCCATACTATCTAAAATAGTTGAGAAGTTGATGAAAGAAAGACTCCTTAGCTATCTCCATAAAGTAAAATTCTTTAGTGTTAATCAGTTTGGTTTTTTAAGTGGTAAAAGTACTGAACACGCATTAATGAATTATATGACTGATGTTTTTGAAGGTATTAATGCCAAGAAACGAGTTGGGACTATTTTTATTGACATCAAAAAAGCATTCGATTCATTAGACCACAAAATACTGTTACAGAAATTAGAAATGGCTGGCGTAAGAGGTATAGCTCTTAACTGGTTTCGGAGCTACTTAACTAATCGTTCACAATGTGTAAAGGTAAAAAACTCGTTTAGTGCCTTTAGCAGTATCAATACTGGTGTACCTCAGGGTTCTGTATTGGGCCCTATTCTCTTCTTAACTTATATTAATGATTTATGTAACCTTGAATTAAATGGTAAGATAACAACTTTCGCAGATGATGTGGCCTTAAATTATGTGTATTATACTTGGGATGAAGTTGTTAATGCCATGCAGCATGACTTATCCTGTCTACGACACTGGTTTCAATATAACGGCTTGGAACTAAGCGAAAGAAAAACAAAATGTATGTTTTATGATATTTGTGACTATTATAATCTTGATGTCAAATTACAGCATCACACCTTAGACTGTTCAATGCACTCTTGTACTTGCCCTGTTATTAAAATGACAAAAGAAGTGAAGTATCTGGGAGTAACATTAGATTATCGCCTGAAATGGGATAAGCAAATCGCAAATGTAAGTGCTGTTTTAAAGCGTAGTCTCACCAAATTTTATTTTATCCGTAATAAATGCCCTCTCTTTACCCGAAAAATGATTAACATGCTTTGGTACACTCCAAGTTGGATTATGGGCTTACTTGTTGGGGTGGAGCTTATTTTAACACCTTAAAATCAGCCTACTTCGTGCAGAAAAAAATTGTTAGACTATTATTACTTAAAAAGCGTTACGAACATTCCCGTCCTTTATTCATTGAACTTAACATACTCCCGCTAAGATATATGTATTGCTATAAAGTGTTAAAAAAAAATTTTTTGCGTAGTGGATATAGCCCAAAAATTTTTGGGAGCTATGTGCTGTTTAATTCTCGCAGAGGTTTCTCGATCCCTATGCACAAGCCTAATTTAACGATGTATAAAAGGAGTTTTTTGTATATGGGACCAAAATTGTATAATATGCTACCAAATACAATTAAAGAGACAAATTGTTTTGGTAAATACAAAAGGTTGATACAGAAATGGATAATGACTTTTGAAGACATCGAAAAGCTATGGTAAATGGTCGGTATATTGCAGAAAATACCCTAGGCATCATATGTGTTGTACATTATAAGTTGTATCTCATCTTAATGTCAGCTCTGTTATTATATTATTATGCACATGTATTTTTTTCTCAAGGTATTGTGTATTTTGGTTGTATGTGTTATCATTTCCGCAATTTATGAAAATTGAAGTTAGCCCAAACACAGGCTTATTGCCTTATGGGCTACCTTACTTCCTTGAATGGATGTAATAGTCTGTAAAAAAATATGTATGCATGGAAGAATAAATTATTATTATTATTATTATTATTTTACGTGCAATAACAACTTACGTGTAGCAACAGTTACGAGTAGCAACTTTTTATGCGTTATTAACCATCAGAACCAGAGTATGCTTATAAAGCGATAGTGCCTTTACATTCCGGGCTAAATAAATATTTGGAGATCAAATATAAAATTTAGAAAAGTCAGTTTTAAATATTGTGTGCTTTTATTTTCACTAAAACCAGGTAATTTAGTTTATGATTAAGTACCAACTTTTCGAGGTCAAAGTCATTCCACTTTATTTCAGAGATAACAAGACATTCAACCTCATGATATCTCATTGTCACCATGGTACCGTACCTGCCGCGATTGCATGTGCTATACACTCTATTACCCGGAGCCATTCCTTGAAAGGCCATCAATGACGTTATAATGTTGTTTGTATCAACGAAGCGCGTAGTGTCAAAAATAGAACTCGGTGGAGATATTGCAATGTTCAATTTTACTTATATTAAGAATTTCCACCTATTCGTGCCTAACATCATACATAATTACAGATAGATTCCCCAGTTGAAATATAAAAAGGAAACGCTATTTTATTTTTATATAATCTCTTGCTTTTTTAAATTTAGTGCTCACTATTTTAACCCTGGAAGTTTGTTGGATTTTTTTGGGAACTTCCGTTTTTTGGAAGAAAAATTTACTATTAGACAAGATGGAAACGACGCAAAATATATCATGATCTCTTTTCATCTCATTAGTTTTGCAATTGGATTTTGTGCGATAAAAATAATTGTCAATTGTAACAGTGTATGAAAAACAAACTCATCTTTCCTTCTCATATGCAATGCTTTTCAAGTGTTCGGAATTCAAAGAGGGAAAATGTCAGTCGTAAAAAAACATGCCTTATTTTCATCATGTATTCTGTTAAAATCACACTCTTAGCGATGGGAATTTTTTGCGGGGCCGTTGGAAGGACTGAAGTAGAAGGTTAAAGAAACATCGGAGTTGACACGCTAGATCCGAAATTCCTAGAAATATTCAGAGAATTTCAACTCGAGGCTGTCACGGAGGGGATAATTCTAGCCCCAAACTACGTCCATTGATCTGACAAGAGCTACAAAATAGGGACTTTACGAACAGCAACACGATGCCCAAAGCAAGCGATTATGTTTTTGCAATTTTAGTCACGAACTTTTCTAAAATAGCAAAATTATATGATATTATGAAATATCTCATTTCATTTTTTCCACTAAATTTTCATTTCCCTTCACATTATTATTAATTTCAGGCTATATATTTGCTAATCTGTTTGCAGATATTCAAGGCAAAATTTATAATTACTAATGGGTATATTAATTACTTATTTTCATGTGTAAGAAGCTTGAGGGATGCAATGCATAGTGCTAGTTATATGTTAAATGTATGAAACTGTTTTGAATAATAATAATCCAGCAAAAGTTCTACATATTTTATAATTTATTAATAATAATACGAATTTGTTTTTTTTAAATAGTCTGAAGTGTCGCATGCTCTTGGATGTCCTCTACACATAATAAATCCTATAAAAAACTTATGATCAGTTGCGATGAGGCCCCGTAAGGATACCTCGAGTACGACTCTGGTGCACTGCATTCTGCGTCATGGGCATTACCTTGAAAGCGAGTTTTATTAAAATTCACTGCGTGGTATCAGGGGTGCCGACTTATAAAAAATATTGGGGGGCCCAAACCGGGATCCTGTCCTGGGAAATTTTATAAGTGGTGAGTTTTAAGTTTTTTCAGCATTTTAGAAGAGTCATATGATCAACGTTAGAGCCCTGACAACTCGAATATCGTTATTTGGACACTGCAGGAAAAATTGACAAGCCTAACACATTTTTTCTCACACCCATAACGAATTTTTGAGGGGGCTCCGGCCCCCTCAGGCCCCATGGAGTCGTCGCCACTGCGTGGTATTTTGCTATGGGAACCACTGCGGTAAAATGAATACGTGCCTGATGAGTTCTCGCCATAAATGCATTTTTCGTGGGTTTGCAAAATTTTAACGAACAATACGGGTTGATTCGATTAATCGTGACTATGGGAGGATAGAGTTTATTTTCCGCACTTATTTAGTGCGTATTTTCTGCCTCAATAATTTCATTTTTTTTTGGCAAAATCTCGGAAAAATGAAATATCAAAATTTACGTACTCCATTGTTATTTTTGGGAAAAACGATTTTAACCATTGGCATATGGCATGATGCAATGATCTATATTTTGCACTTCAATATGAACCTCTTTACATCCTACTTAAAAAATCATAAATATTTCCAACATCCGCCAGTTTGACCTTAAATGAATTTTTTGTTATTTTGTGCTACTATTAATTTATCACTTAGTACTTGGAAGCTGAAGTGAATAATGCCTCACTTTGTAATTGGAACGTTCACTTGGTTCTTAAGATACGGATGGATTTATGAGCATATTTTGTTTCACTTTAATATAAATTCAGCGGTTATGCATAGATGGCGCTATTTGTTCTAACTTTTAAAGGACTTTAAGTTAAGGGCGTGGGAAATAAAGAATGAAATTCCTTCATATTTTAATTGTTTTTTGATAACTTAAATTGGTTCCGTGAGGCATAATATGAAACCATGGTTGTTTTGTGTTACAGCTTTGAGAGTAAGTCAATTCGCTTTGTTATTTTACTCCATATGCGTCTACCCTATTGGAAATAATATAGAACTCCCATGGTAAACAGACATGATCTTCACACATGCAGTAACAAAGAGTTAAAAGGAACTTTGTTCAGAATTACTTAAAAGCTTTAAATGACTATAAAGGAATATACACTTTGGAAGGTTCACTGTTATGTAATCATGAGCACGACTCGGGTTTCGTAACTTGGTTGCATTGTAACGAAAGTTTCGAAACCTTGGTCGCGCCCATTATTAAATAATAGTTAACCTTACAAAGTTTTCATTTCTTTATTTCCAATATGGAGAGATATCACAAAGTAAAGCCTGAAGTTATCAGTTACATTTCACATGGCAAATAAGTAATTTGAAAATAGTATTTTAGGCGTAATGTGGCAACACTTGAACGTGCTTGAAACAGTTATCCTCTCCCTTCGGAAGGCTTGAAGTTGAATTTCTTTCGATATTTTTTTGTGAAAAATTCGCGCTCGGCAAATGGAATTGGAAACAATAGATAGTGAGGTTAGATGTAGATGTGGATGAAATCGATGATCAGATTCCGCCTTCCTGGCATTCTAATCTCTTCTGGTCCACTTATCCTATGGTCCATGTTCCTGATCCGTAGAGTGTCGTCACCTGTGTCTGCGCAGATCCCCTTACCTTCCAAACTCCTTACACCTCTAATCTCTCAGAAATTTTAATATGTACCTCCATATTGTGGAATTTATCACAGGTACGTGATAATGATGCCCTGAGTGTAAAATCCTATGGTCCATGTTTCTGATCCGTTGAGTATTGTCACCTATGCCTACGCAGTTCCTCCTTCTTCCCTAACTCCACCCACCTTTAATCATTGCCCGTTCCCTCTACTTAAAATGTATATAATACACTCCAAAATTATGGTATTCTTTATGATGATGACATCTTCTCTCGAAACTTCAACCGAATTCATTTCACGGAATACAGCCCATTTTCTCGAAATATTCGAAAATGACGTGATTTTCACCTTTTTATTTTGAGCATTTCGTATGACAGCTGAAATCATCGAAGGGGTTGTGGATAAAATCGCTGTAGTCGAAGAGGAAATTGAGGCTTCGTAGAATTATGAATGATGGCAATTCGATTTGATTTATGGAATGAAAAAAAACTCAGTTGATGATGGAAAATGAGGAAGGACAAATTACGTTTGAATCTGGAGAGGTAGGTTCCACGAACATCTTCATCTTCATAGTTTGGAAGATTCAGACTGGACTCGTTGAAAGCTTTGCAATAGTGTGTTTGTGGGAATCTCGGATTAAAGCTCTGGTTTGATGATGCAAGAAATACATTTTTTTATCCGAGTATTTTGCTGGTGAAGGTAGTCCTGACTTAAAGAATTTTGTTAATCATTTATGAGGACACTAGAAACAAATGAAAATTTTTCTTAACTTTGCTATTTTCTCATATATCTTTAATGCCTTATGACTAGTCTTCCACCGTATGTTTATAATTAATCCAACCTGTTTCACTATCGTACGACATCGTTAGAAATTTAGAACTCATTATAGTTAATTTTATATTGTTTTTATAGTTTTATATAGGTTATATGTGGTACAATTATAATAATGATATGGGACAATATTTAATTACTAATGCATATTCATATTTTTAATTATTTAATTGCATTACTAATGCATTCCTCAGATTAAGAGTGCAACAAAATTGAGTAAACATCTTACGACTCACAGTTTTACTCCAGAACTGGTTAGCAAGCTGCCAAAAAACACACTCCAGTCCGATGAAATGAAGAAAAACCTTTCAAGAATCACTCGACCTGAATCCTGAGGCGCGACTCACTTTTTGAGTGGAGGCAATCTTTTTTCGAGTTTTTAAACCGCTCCGCAACGTAACCCGAAATCATTCCGTCGGACTGGGAATCTCTCCCTCCGAGAAGTAAACACGAAAAGCACGCACCCTTGCCCCGCCGAAACAATAACCGCTTCAAATGCGAGCCGTGGCGGTCACGGAGGGTTCTGTAATAAGGCGACCCTGGGGTGGGGTGGGGGGAGAGGAGCGTGTTGATGTTGAGAAAAAGGGGCAGGTTTTCCATTTCAAGCGCACATGTGTAGTCAATTTTTTTCTCAACCCTCGTTTACCGCGGCCGTACGTGTTGGATTGACGCCGTTTTCACAGCGTTGTTCGCCACCTCGTTTGTCGGCTCCGACTTTATGATTGCCTCACTCGCGATGGGGGCTGGTTGGTGGAAGAGCAGGAGGCGTTTGATGATGTGTGAGAGTGCTTTTTTTTGTCGGGAGAAATGAGAGGTTTCAGGTTTTTATACGCGTGGGTCAGACAGTATGAGGGGGTTGTCTTCCAATCATCCCTAAAAAGCGAGGGCTGGAGTTGCCACAGTCCAGGAATATCGATACTCCTCTCCCCGATATACTTAGGCTTTTCATTCACATTTTTCTCCCTGTTTTCTCTCCTCACGGTTTTTTTTATAATTCCACACACATTGAATCTCCCAAGATAAACAAATTTGTCATATACCGTATTTACCCGTTGAAGCCGCGTACGTTTTTTTCCGGAAATTCCGATGAACAAAATGGAGATACGCGGCTTACACGAATCCTCCAAATTTTAATGTAATCCACGCTGCATTTTCCCTCAAATTCAAAAACGTTTATTTCTCCAGATTTTATCATTGAAACTAGGAACCATTCGCAGGAATTACATGTCTAGCATTATTTAACCTTATTAATCATGGTAACGTAAATTTATGGATTTGTCAACGAATCACGTGTTCCCATATTTGATCGCACCCAAAAAGCGTCAGAAAGATTTTTTTTCTCTCACGAGCCGGCACAAAATTGGAGGTGCGCGGGATACGTGAGGGCGCGGCTTACACGTATAAATACGGTATGTATACTATTATATCAGGCATGAATATACCATGCATTTATACTTTAACTATCATATACCTCAATACATGTTTATCATAAAAGGTTTTTTCATTTGAAAGAAAAAATTCACCGTGCAATAGAGATAGGTATTGATTGAAGGCAGGCAGGTTCGAATTCAAGGATTCTTCTCCGATTAGGTCTGCATCAGAGGAAAACCAAACGAACAAAAAAAAGTATAAATTGCCTCTGCACTTCACTCTTCATAGTATGGATGTTAATCAAGAAAAACAAATAAGAAAATGGCTTATGAGTTTAATCAAATCACCCACCGAATTGAAAAAGGTCGGCTGGATCAATGGATGTCCACTATGTAACTTTGTAGTATAATAAAAAATATATTTGGCCGATTCTCTTTATTTCTTGATATGTTATTTAGGACATACATATAGGAAAAGTTACAACGTCCAAATCAGTTTCGTACATTTATGACAGAATTACTCACTCTCAAAACTACCAACCGGGTCCATTAGACCTAGCCCGTCTAGGCTTCTAGACGGGCTGGGTACTAGACCGTCGTCCTAGGGTTAACCTCGGCATCATTTGATGTTTTTCAGTGGTCTCTCTCCTCTGACTTACCTAATAAGAGACATGTAATAAATTTTAACTTTTGATGCAGAAACGAAGACTAGCTAGGTCACAGGCCGGGATTTATTAATGAAACGAAGTGATCCATTTTTATTTATCCTGGAACCATTCTCCTCCGCCGTGAATTCGGGATCTTATCCTCCTCACACTTTCAGATTGACATTGCCGAGGGAATGCAGTCTTGGGTAATGTGAGGGGAACCGATAACCCTTGAAGGGAAAAGAATTCTTTATTTTTTTATTCATCACATAACGAGTGCTTAAGATTAACTAATTCTCACATTTTTAGTATATCGATTCATCGGTAACCAACGAAAATCTATACTCTAGCACCAATCCCTATTTTATTTTCCATTCATATTTTTCATTCATCCACCTGATTCAATCATGGTATTGGCGATTTTTTCAATGAATTCTTTTCGGTATCTTTTATAATAAAAGTAGTATTTGAGGTTAGGATGTGTGATCCATTCTATCATGAGTGAAGTGCAGAGATTATTTATACTTTTTTAATTCATTTGGTTTTCCTCTGATGAAGATCTAATCGGAGAAGAATCCTTAAATACAAACCTTCAATCATACTTTCCTCTATTGCACAGTGAATTGTTTATTTCATGTGAAAGAAACCTATTATGACAAACATGTATTGAGGTATATTATATTTAAAGTATAAATGGTTGATATTTATGCATGACATAATAGTATATATGAGGTATATGTTACCTAAAGTTACCTCCCTATATTTATCCAAGGCTCTATTCTATGTGAATTCTTTAGAACAATAAAATAATTAATTCTGATTATTATAATACAATTTTTCTGGCAATTTATGGGGTAGTGGATGGTAAAGGGCAGTTGGCTACCGTGGAATTTCATTAAAAGCATCGATGTTGCATTTTCCATTTCCTTTCCGATATTTTCTTTCGTTCCGTGCCCCAATCTTCTGCTCCCATCCCCCCTTTGCCGACTGGCGTGCTTGCCTTCTAACATTTCGGACCGAATCCGAACCGCCTCCGAACACCTCCGCGTTGTACACCTGCACCTCAAGGCAACCCATCATTCCGGCATCCCTCTCCGCCCCCTTCCTCCCCACGTTCGTTTTCAATTCCTCCCCCTGGGCAAGAAATCATCCCTCAATTCCCACCCTTCGGGAGGAAACCTCATCGGCACTTTTGACAAGCGAGATCACCCCCTCTTTCGTTCATCCTTTCTACCACTTTCAGTCCCTCCCATTCTTTTATCTCTCATGGCACCCTCCTTTCATGGAGTTAAGGAGGCTCATGATTCCCTCTCGAGTGGTCGCAACGGGGAACCTGCATGATATTTGTTCATCATGCTTGTATGTCTCACTGAATAGACAATTTTCTCACGAGTCCAAATATATAAGTCAGTAGCGGATACAGAAAAACTCGAGGGGGGGGGGGGGCGCAAAATATTTCTGGAGTTACCTTTAATTTTATCCTAATAAAAAATAATCAAGTCACATACAGAGTTTTAGAAAATTTTAGTTCAATTTATTACACACATATACAAGACAAGAAGGAGGGCTCAGGGGAGCCCTGCGAGGGTACAACACACCGGGGCCGGGACCAAGCAATCGTGCTGATGCGCCCGATCACCCGGAGAGGTGGACAACAGGAAGGAAAAAGGAAACAGGCGCCGCCGCGATAGGAGCCCGACGACGCCTCTTGGGTAGGGAAAGAGTTTGAAGGGATGGGACGGGGAAAAACACCTTAACGCTATAGAAGCGAGAAGGGCCCACTAGCTAGCGAAACCAGGCGTAGCCATTACTGTGCCAGCGATTTTAGGGGATTATCCTATGAGGATATATAATCCATAAATCCATCAATATAAAAGACAATGCCATCTTATGATGTAAAATAGTTATAATTGTGGTTCTGCAATGTTTGGCAATACGGGCGGGCTCGCAAAGGGTGAGGGGCGCCCCCTGCACCCCCATCTGTATCCGCCATGATATAATCCAAAAATTCTCCTAGTATTCCACAAACGCCATTAGCTAAATGGAAATTAAAAGAGCTCGAATATCGCTTACAGTCACGTGACCTGAAACGCCTTCTGACGTCACCGTACGGTACACCATTCACTTCGCAAAGAGAGTAGAGCGGTAGAGCCTTGAATGCAAGATATTGAAGTGATAAATAGCAATTATTTTCGCCAAATTTGCGTTTGAGCATCTGCATAGACCGATTTTCTATCCACTCCCTCAGTTTTTCATCAGTGGATACCGTACCGTGACGTCACGCTCCGATGACGTTGTTTTTTCGAGCAGCCGTTGAAGATTAAAAGACTCAGCTAAAAAACATTATTCATCCGCCAGATTTTTGACAGTACATTTGCGGTAGGGACCTTAATATTATAGTAGTTTTAAAAAATTGTGTATGTTCCCCATTCATCTATTTTGGTGTTGTATTCTTCCTTTAACATTTATAAGGGATGAAGTCGGTTTGGTAGCTAGTCTTGGCTTTAGACCCAGTGTACTCGGGTTCTTTTCGGGCTCAAAGACTAGGATTCGTAAGCAAAAGAGAATTGTGATTTCAGGAAATAAGCAATAAATAGTAATTAAATGACTAATAATTACATTAAAATGATGAAAATGAAGTATTAAAAGTAAGTAAAGCCTAAGTTAAGCACGGAAAACATAATATTAGAGCCCCATTCTATTTCCAGGTCCGACGAAGCGATCAATTAAGAGAGATACTTTGTCGAACGGATAGATTTGCGAATTCTTTTTCCCCCTGACCATGAAGGACGTTAATAAATGCCGGTCCTAATTTCGTTAGAGCGTTTCCTTTTTATGTGCAAATGGCTGGTGTCCTAACACCCCCTGCCACACGCCTTTTAGGCGGCATGCGGGGTAGTGTGTAGATGTAGATGAAGTTAGGAAATATAAAAAACTGCTCTCTAAGACATAACCTTTAATCGCATGCTATTTTCGATACATTAGTCTTGAAAATGATACAGTATCATTTTCAGTATCACTGAATTCCGTTTCACTGAATAGTGTCAATGTGCATTATCAGTTTCAAAGTATCAATATTAACCGAATTGTAATGCAATTCGCTCAAAATTTGATTCATGATCACGCTAATGCTTTATGCATGCATTCAACTCTTAAAGTGTATAATCGCATTGCCCGTGGAAGAGAATACATCACAGAATGCTCGTCAATTCCCCATGTGCATGCATTGAATGCTCTGAGCAAATTAGGCTTTTGTAACTCTGGAAATGGTCCATGCAAATTATCGGTTCCAAAGTTTCTACACTCACTGGATTTTACTGCAATTGGCTCCCACCTTGCCTCATGAATCACGCTAATACTTGATGCATCCTTTTAACGCTTCAGGTGACTTTTTACCAACTTAGAATTTTAACCAAACACTGCATAGATTTTAAATTTTTTTTAGATTTTGCATCTCAACTGAAATATGCTACTTTCTTGTACTAAATGAGTATAATATCACATTGTACCTCGTTGCATTTTTCTAAAAAAAATCCCTGAATATGACCAAAATCCCTCCCTCGAATCCCTCGTACATTGCCATTGATATGAAGTGAGGGAAATAATAATTAGAACTCCGAATATTCTCATGAACCATCCACACTACATCCCTACTCTTCTCGCCCCAATAGGGGTAAAATGAGAGTGATTTGTGAAGGAGAGTGGGAGAAAAGGGTCGGGCATCTTCCAGGGATCAAGTGGGGATGCAGCCTCGTGGCGGCGGTTGAGGGTCGTAATTACGGAAAAAATAAATATGCCTGCCATTATGGGTGAGAGGAGGAGATCTCATATATACCTTGAACACCCGCCTCCCATCACAGTTAGAGGGATGGGGAAGGTGTTTGGAGGAAGTGGGGATATGCTATTCACGGTTGCCTCAGGAAAAAAATATGACGTCTGAGGATTGCTTCAACTAATCAAGGATGAGGGGGAGGTGTGACGCGATCATCCATTCCGCCACACATTAGTATCTATGTGTCTGCTGTAACAACCTTTGCCAACTGTTCCATTCTATTTCTCACGCATTAACACGTCGACTTCCCTTCATTCCTGAACCAAGTCCGTGCCCCGAACTGACCTTAAGATTGTTGATTTTTGTTGGGTTCACAGCAGGATCAGTCTTTCCATCACTGAGGACGTATCGATTGACGACTCGACCATTGATACGTCGGCAATGATGGGAACTCTCACTTGACAGTTAACCAAAAAACTTTCAGCATCATACGCAGGGGAAAACTTCGAATATTTTAGTATATTACAGGTGTATTATTGCCCTTTTTTTATTTTTATAAATATCCTTGACGTTTAGGCTCTAATATGTGAAAATAAAATTTAAAAAAGATTAATATTAAGCACTCTTTCCATATAAAGTATAAAAATTCACTGAAAGAATAAACTCTTTTCGTCCCTCGGATAATAAATCGTGAGTTCTGATTAGGTTTTAATGGAATGGGTGCATGGTGCCTTGATGACAATGGAAAACTCGTGCATCGAAACGTCGGCCATGATGGAGAACCTGACCCGAAGGAAATCCCGAATAACCTTCCACGATTATAATGTGGTTGAATTGTGATAATTGGTCTTGTGCAAAAACCTGCAGTCAAGCTTTTGAATACTTCAATACTACGCATAATTCATAAAAAAGTTGTAATTTTTGCATTCAGGTTCTGCCTGGATGAAGACATTTTTCCATCCATCCAATTATAACTGCCAAAGCTATAAAATAGGAAAGCCTATCTTAGGTCACTTTCTCCGCTGCCCACTTCAGATGGCGATATCCATAAATGTCAAGGATTTCCTTGCCACCTAATTAGTGAATTTGGACGAGGATTTCAGGCGCCTTGACTGTTCTGCGTTTCCTCAAAGTCTCTGGTTTTCCATCAGTCCGTGACGATGGAGCAGAAGCTGTCGTTGAACACATTAATCTCAATCCAGTGGTCAGCTTTACGCATTTGAGTGGTCAGCTTCACGGACGCAAGAGTAGAATTACTAAAAATGAACCGAGACGAAGGGAGACTCGACTTGCAAAATTTGGTCTTTTTTCCAGATGAGAAGATCTCTGTGTGATATTTTTAAAGAAAGGCTATTTCCAAGGCTAAGGGCTCTTTCCATCGGACCATTTGATACGTCAGCAATAATGGGAATTCTTACCTGACAGTTAGCCAAAAATTTTTCAACATTATGCGCAGGGGAAAACTTTGGATTTTTTAGTATATCACTGGTGGATTATTGTCCTTTTCAAATTATCTAACTCTTGATAACTTTGTGGTATCTATATATAATAAAATCCCCTAACGACCACTCATTCATTCATTCATTCACGTATACAAATGTTTGGGGTGAACGAGACGAGATACGGCAAAAAGTCTAATGAAGACCCCCTCTAAAATTGTCTGAAACCCCAGGAAAAATTATGAAAACACTAAATTTACAATTATTTATCAGTCTATTCATATAAAATTGAGTGTATGGGGATTAGTTCAAAAAATGGCCACCAAATTCCAATGGCGGCGCGGCAGTCATACAAGCAAACAATTATAGCAACATATTTGTTTATGGAAACAAGAGGAGCTAAACTGGGAAAGAAGATAAAGGAAATGAAACGAAAAACTGATAAATATAAGGTAGGAAATTAAGAAAGTAATAATTGAAGTGTCTATTTCTTTGCGTCTTCTTTCCGCAAGAACAAACACCTGTTTAAATCAAAGCGCATTCAAATGAAAAGCGGAGAAATGTAAGGTAAGAAATTAGTTGTTGTTTTTGGTATATTACATCGAAAGTGTGGTGGTTATTAATTTCAAAGTTAACAAGTGCTCTAAATGCCATATTTGAAATATGATTCGTGCTGTTGACTATAGTTCGTATCTTGTTGGCGATACACGATTGTAGTAGAAAGACTTTTAAACAAGTCTTAGATAATATAGGTTGGTAAAAATGATTTTATTATCGTGTTTTGTGATGGTGATAACTTTTTATTTTTGTTTACGTTCTTTTTTCCGTTAATTTCCTTTTTAATGTACAATGTTATCCGTGAGCTGCAGGAGTGAATAGGCAGTGAATAATACAATATGGAAGATAAGTGCAAATAAAGGTATTTCTTATTCAATTATTTGTCTTGCGAAAATCACGTTTCCTTGAGTGACTAAGTTATTCAACTGTGAAAATTATCGAAATCTTGACATTCACAATGTCTTGTACACCAAAGGCTGTGATCCGTTACTCACCAGATTTATTGCGCATTGCGTTGGATATTAAAGCTGAGATATTTGTGTATCCCGATTCATTGAAACTTTAAATAGAGGTATTTCTGAAGTGAAATAATTCGCGATCACGATAAATAATATTTCGATAAAATTCATCATACTAGCCCCAATTCATGCTTAGGCGCATTTGTTCTAGATATTGATATTCTGTCCCTACGTAATTCGCTTACGAAGGGGAACAGCTGTTACATCTTATTCGTGTATCAAGAATTTGGTTGAGTTTTGTGGAAAATAATTAATAAACGTGTTTTTCATTGTGATACGTAAAGTCGTTATGTTATGATATTACGTATGCAGTGGAACGTGGTCTCAACGTTTTTTGTATTTGAATTGAATAAGTTAGAGAAACTCGTAGAAATTTATTTACTTTTTTAGCCCCTCAGAAAAACGTTTCTCTTTATAAATATTTACATTCATAATGTAGCCTACGTACCATGCGCTCGTTTTACGTTAAAGTGGAAATATTGCCTATACCTAAGCTAGCCAGCTTAAAAGTAAACGATCCTTAAGTAACAAGTAGCAAACAAAAAGTGTAAGACCTCCCACAGTGAGCATAACAGGCCGCAGGCCTTTTCCGGGGGGGCCTAGGGGGGGGCAGAGCCCCCCCAGCGAGCAAAGCGAGTCTATATATAATAAAGACCACTTACGACCACTCACTCACCTATACAAATGTTTGGGGTGAACGAGACGAGATACGGCAAGAAGTCTAATGAAGACCCCCTCTAAAATTGTCTGAAACCCCAGGAAAAATTATGAAAACACTAAATTTACAATTATTTATCCGTCTATTCAATTAAAAGTGAGTATAGGGATTAGTTTAAAAAATGGCCACCAAATTCCAATGGCGGCGCGGTAGTCATACAAACGAACAATCATAGCAACATATTTGTTTATGCAAACAAGAGGAGCTAAACTGGGAAAGAAGATAAAGGAATTAAAACGAAACTCTGATAAATATAAGGAAGGAAATCAAGAAAGTAATATTTGAAGTATCTATTTCTTTGCGTCTTCTTTTCGCAGGAATAAACATCTGTTTAAATCAAAGCGCATTCAAATGAAAAGCGGAGAAGTACAAGGTAGGAAATTAGTTGTTGTTTTTAGTATATTATATCGAAAGTGTGGTGGTTATGAATTTCAAAGTTAACAAGTGCACTAAATGCCAATTTAGAAATATGATTCGTGCTGTTGACTATAGTTCGTATCTTGTTGGCGATACGCTATTGTAGTAGAAAGACTTTTAAACAAGTCTTACATAATATAGGTAGGTATAAATGATTTTATTTTCATTTTTTGTGATGGTGATAACTTTTTATTTTTGTTTACGTTCTTCTTTCCGTTAATGTCCTTTTTAATGTACAATGTTATCCGTGAGCTGCAGGAGTGAATACGCATAATAATATGAATAATACGAATATAATATGAATGAATAATTATTTGTCTTGCGAAAATCACGTTTCCTTGAGTTATTCAACTGTGAAAATTATCGAAAACTTGACATTCACAATGTCTTGTACACCAAAGGCTGTGATCCGTTACTCACCAGATTTATTGCGCATTGCGTGGGATATTAAAGCTGAGATATTTGAGTATCCCGATTCATTAAAACTTTAAATAGAGGTATTTCTGGTGTTAAATCATTCGCGATCACGATAAATAATATTTCGATAAAATTCGTCATACTAGCCCCAATTCATGCTAAGGCGCATTTGTTTCTAGATATTGATATTCAGTCCCTTCGTAATTCGTTTACGAAGGGGAACAGCTGTAACATCTTATTCGTATATCAAGAATTTGGTTGAGTTTTGTGGAAAATAATTAATAATCGTGTTTTTCATTGTAATTCGTAAAGTCGTTATGTTATGATATTACGTATGCATTGGGTGTTACAGTGGAACGTGGTCTCAACGTTTTTTTGTATTTGAATTGAATAAGTTAAAGAAACTCGTAGAAATTTATTTTACTTTTTTAGCCCCTCAGAAAAACGTTTCTCTTTATAAATATTTACATTCATAATGAAGCCTACGTACCACGCGCTCATTTTACGTGAAAGTGGAAATATTTCTTATACCTAAGCTAGCCAGCTTAAAAGTAAACAATCCTTAAGTAACAAGTAGCAAACAAAAAGTGTAAGACCTCCCACAGTGAGCATAACAGGCCGGAGGCCTTTTTCGGGGGGGCCTAGGGGGGGCAGAGCCCCCCCAGCGAGCTAAGCGAGTTCCATTATATGTTTTCCTGGATATCACACAATTACTTATACGACTTCTTTTTTACATAGTGCGACCTGGGTTTCAATGAATTATCGTCATCTTCAGGCGAAAATTATGATTTGTTTATCTTATTATTGTTACCTAGTTACTTCATGAGTTTTAAAATGGACGCCAGAGAAAGTCATGGCTCAGCATTACCCAAGGACATATTCCGCAAGGCTTTTAAACCTTATACCACTCTGAAGAGACTGATTGTTAAATGTAAGGATCAGATAGATCAATTGGATCGATGTGGAGTGTATTCATTGAAATGCAGCGATTGCAATGGTGTATACGTGGGACAGACAGGAAGGATTTTTGAAATTAGGAAGAAAGAACATTTAAGTGCTTACAAAAATAGCAAAGATAAAAAAGTAATTTTGCTGAACACTTAATATGCAACTGTCATAGGAGCGATTTTAAAATTAACATTTTAAAATTATGCAATGACCGCCGTGAATTGGACTCTAGGGAGCAGTAACAAATTTAAAAAATTATTGAAAGTCAGGACAGTACTCTTATGAATAAATATCTCTACCCATTCTTTTCCTCATTCTGGCGTCCGTTTTAAAATTCATCCTGTAACTAGGTAACACCAATAAGATAAATCATAATTTGCACCTGATGATGATGATGATAATTCATTGAAACCCGGGTCGCGCTCTGTAAAAAAGAAGTGGTATAAGTAACTGTGTGATATCCAGGAAAACTTATTGTCCTTTTGTTTTAATTTTTATAAATATCCTTGACGTTAAGGCTCTAATATGTGAAAATAAAATTAATAAAGATTGATATAACTTTAGCTAAACTGTACTCCAGATTTACGGTGCGGAAACGTGTATGTCGAGGATGTAGAGGACGAGATGAAACTTGAAGCGTTCGAAATGTGGGCGTGGAGAAGAATAAAGGTGTTGAGTTGGACAGCAAGGAAGATGAATGGCGAAGTGGTATGCTGTTGGCGAGGATAGAAAACCTCTAGATGAATTCGCAAGACACAGAAGGTTTCTTTAGATTGATTAAGGGGCATGGGTTACAGCTTCGCTTAGCGCCACAGCCCATTACAGGCCTTATAATACCATTTTTACTCTCCCCAGCTTCCGCGCAAAGACCCCAGGGTAAAATCGTCAGAAGAGGGTAAATGCCATATAGGCACCGCAAGTAATAAGTAATTCAGTTCAATGTACTCAAGATTAAGGGAAAATCCAGTCTCTCAAACAGACTGCTCCGCATGTCACGCTAAGTTCCAGAGTGCCTACCCCGTAGGCCGGCCCTTATTTTTCAGAATTGTGAAAAGTTATGTTTTCCTAGTCTCAAAATGATCCAAATTACGTTTATATTCACATGTTAAAATTTGGTTACTTTAAAATAACGGCAACGTAATTTGGATCATTTTGAGACTAGGAAAACAAAACTTTTCAAATTTTCAAAAGAACTTTCTGAAAAATAAGGGCCGGCCTACTACCCCGTGTATTGTGGGTCACGGGGGATGACAACCACCCGAAATTATTTTGCTTTGCAACGAAAAAATCGGAGGGGTGCGAGTTTTTGCATGATTTTTCTCTTCCATCTAATAATATGGACTTCAGTCTAACTCCTAGTGTAAATATCTCAGGAGCAGCAAGCGGCGGTAATTACTTTCAACCTAGCATTTGGTAAAAAATTAACGAAAAACGGTGATGTTTTAAACAAAACATTAAGTTTTTAAAAAAGAATGGAATGTAACAATATTTCTTAGTTAATTAAAAAAATAGCAATATCGATAACTATCGTCAAAACTCCGAATTCTTAATGGTATTCCATTACTTGAGGAACAAACATTGAACTTTTTCGTAAAAAAAGACTTAAAATTTCTTTGATTTTTATTGATTTTAGGCGAGCTATAAAAGTTTTAAAAATATTTTGAAAAAAATTAGCTTCAGTTTTAGATTCCCTGGACATTTTAAAATGATGATATACCCTTCCCGGTGCGAAATGAAAAAATCAATATTTTGATTTTTGGCCAGCTTTTTTCGATTTCAGCCGACCGTGAGTCGGTGGTCACTGAACTTGGCATTAGTTTGACAGCTTGCACACCTTGTATACCTTATAAATCCGCGTTGGGTGTGGTTGACTCAAGCTGCATTTTCCGCATTCTTTCATTGAACCAACTGTCCGATAACTGGCCTTGTTCTCCAGGAAAACGCAAACTGAGTGAGCCAACATAAAATATGATCCGAGAATTAAAAGATTTTTGGAGGAAAAAGATAACCCTGTAATAGCAACAGGGTAGTTTCCTTCATTAAAGAAAACAAAAGACATGAAAATGATTGCTATTCCTCACCCACCATTATCGTATTCATAATATAAAAATTATTTGGTTTTAGAAGTCCCAGTATAGACTTATGTTAATGGTCAATTTTGACCTCATTTGAAAAATGCCAGATAGGCGCCCATGCGATGCCACTCCAGGTGACGTCACAGGGACCCAGATTCTAAACGAATAGTCAGGAGTTTTACATCGTCTGAAATTACCAATGCATGCATGAGGCATAGAGCTCAGGGAAACATTTCTTAATAATCACCTGTTAAAATTGCCAATGGTCGGAAAATTTCCTTCGTTTGATAAGGTATTAATAATAATCCTTATTCAAGCCAAGCGCTACCTGCTAGCGGTGTACCCTTATACCTGCAAGCAGCCTGAATGGTAGTGACGCTAATTGCCTCGCACCAAGGTGACCTCACATGGCGGTAGCCGGAACCAGAATGACGTCACACGGGCGTTTCCCAGCATTCATACGTAGCCGTCGTGTTTCCGAAAATTTTCACTTTTCATTTATTCGCAAAAAATAGATATCGTCATTTAAAAATCTAAAAGAGTGAAATACGTACTCCAGGAGTAATCTTTTGATTTAGGCAATAAAAATATAACAGGGAAACCACCCAATTCTGTTAATCGATAATCCTCGAATGCACCCGTATTTTCTTAGGGATGGTTATATGATCATTAATTTTCTCCCAGAAAATGCTGTCAACTAAATCCAATCGTTGGATCAGGGGTTTATATAACTACTAAAACGGCCGCATAGACCTTTTTTTCGAGACATTCCACAAGGTAGTGTCCGTGGCCGTTAGAATTTGTGATAGGACCTGAAGAATGTAGCAATGAATGAAGTGGTGCACTTAAACGCTTCGTCGTAAGAAAAAGTGTAATGCAGAAAACTTTGCGAACAGCATGGAGTAAAATTTACGATGGAGTGATGATGGTTGGAAGGAGGAGGATTTGAAAACTTATCGGAACTGAAAATAAAAGTGTCAGGATGTAAAGATATTGAGGAAAGTGGCTTCATAGAATGGGTGCAAGGAGGTGATTGCTAACCGAAGCTTGCCGATAAAAGCACCGTTGGCATTGTTCAGGTAACAGCTGTGCTCGCTGACGAAGGTGACGATTCAGATGCGACGACTGCTTGTGACGTTAGCCTAATAGCAGCTGAAACTATTCGAAAAAAATGCTTTCGTGGTAAGATTTAATCATTATGTATTGTATTTAGTGCGGTCTGTTCAAGTTGAATATCGTTTTCATATTATGTGTACGGAAAAATAGGTACCTACAGAATAAGTATTTTCTTTTAAGATCGCACTACGATTCCTCGAGCAGTCAAAAGACTGTACACCCGACGATATTCTTCTGATGCCAAAAATATTACTAGAAAAGTTACCCCGCAACCGTTGCGCATAATAAGTATAGAAAAAAGATAATATGCTATTTCAAGTAATGACTTTTAATGTACATTTGTAGGTGTTGAAAAGGTTGGGAAACCCTGTCTAACCCTTAAAAACCCTATAAAATATGTCTGCGAATATTTTATTATCTAATCTGAAAATTTTCAAGCCATTAACTATCCGAAAAAATTTATTTTCCAGCGTGGTCTTACTCCTATCATACCGGTTAAGCGGTCTTTTTCTGTATTCATATAGGTAATACTCAGAGGTCCATACCATGGTCCAGGAGCAGAATCATAGGTGCCCTTTGTAATTATTTAAGTTTTTTCTCTGTGCGTTTTCGAATGAAGCATGTGGTCCTAGCCCACAACTCATTAACCCTTTCTAACCCAGAGCTGTTTCTGGGAGAAATCAAATTTCAAGATTTTTTCTTTTGAACACTTGAAAATTTTACACTCAATGATAACTATTCTGGCAGCTAAATATTTCGTCATTAAAGTTTACACTACAAAATAATATTTAGTTTACATATCTCCTAAATTGAGCTGAAAGTTTAAAAGTTTTTGATGTTGCTTATAAGCAACATTGGGTTATACAGGGTTAACTTTTCTTGGCCTCTAGACTAACATTCGGTGGATGCTCAACTTCTTCGAAGGATCCAACCCATTTAAGCTTTTATGGCCTATCCGGAGATTCGAATATTGACAAAAGGTTTTTATACTGTATTCGTGTTGCCTCATCAATAATTGCTTTCGGATATTTTTTGTACACAATGTCAGTCCTTTGAGAGAAAAAAATAAAATTAAGCATCTTCCTTGTGTCTATTCCTTAGAAAAGGTGCATACTTACTTAATAATTGCTGCAATTATTTGTTGCGCGCGCCTGCTGGACAAAGGCTCTAATTTCCCCAAGATGGGAATGCTTTGAAAAAATTTAATTATCACTGGTGAAAGCCCAAGCAATTATTGCGTTGACGGGATTAATTAGTAGGCATCGGCATTGCTGACCGTCAGGACCGGTTCCTACGTCCATTCCGACGAAGTTAGTTTACCATAATTAATATTTCAAGAGATAAAATCCGTTCAACCCATTTAGAGTGGCATTGTTTGTTCTTTCTGCAATTAGATATAACTCAACACATAAAACCTAAGTTTCCATCTTTTCTTATCATAAAAGGCATGAAAACATCTCACCTTTGAAGAAGAAAGCACGAGGAATAAAAATTGATTTTCTTTTAAATGGTTACCAAGCATTAGTGAGTCCTCAGTGGAGCTTGAACGAAAAGGTTTTTCTCGACTAAAAGCCTAAAATTTTATAGATAAAAGCGAGATGAGAGCTTAGAGTCATAACAAACTACCCTTGTATTATTCGTTTAGATTTTTTATGCCGTTTGTTTTGGGGAGAATTATGAATAGCAATGAGTTAAAAATGTGTCAAATGTAATTGTGACACCGCCGCTATTTGCATCTACATAAGGGAACCGTCTTCTTTACATTACTAGAGGGAACCGTTACTGTTTTTCACCATTATAATTTATATTCAGGAAAAATTTTCAATTTTGAATGAAAATCAGTAATTTTTGATCAATCCCCGTGCTTACCTTAGCTAAAATTCGTAAAGAGGATGGAATTTGAATTGTCTTGACAAGAATAGAGAGTGAATAAATTTTCCCATGCCTTCTTTGTTCCAGCATTTGTTTATAATTAAGGCAGAATACAATAACAATTTCCTTGTGATTTCAACTGTGATTTCGTAAGTTTATCGCAAATTGGTCACCTTATTCCATTCTATTTAATATTCATTCATTATAAACGCTTTTCCCTAATAAGAGTGTTCTTATCATCTCATACGTCAGTCAACCAACTATTTAACACTAAAACCTTATGCGCGTAAATCTCATGGCGCCAAAAAAGCGTGCTAGTGTAGGACAGTACAAATTCCTACAAATATCAATTCCGCATAATATATTCATTATATCTGATGGGCCTAGATATATAATGCGATTCTGAGATGACTGAGATTCTCTCAGTGCCACTCGGAAAGATGTTTGGTCTTAATTGCTCAACCGATCTTAATCAAGAACGTTGCCTCCTAAGCTCTGAAAAGACTCTTTCGTATCAGATACAAGTGCCTAGTAGACATCTTGTTTCCTAATTAGCATCAATTTGTGTCTACTCGTGTATGGACTCGAAACAAATGCCATCGGGAGGACGTCTTTTCATTTTTTTACTCAATGGCCCTCTGTTTTGTAATTATGAAGTGGAGACTCTCTTAACGGGACACGTGTGATTGATGCCTTGAAGCGTTGTCAGAGGGATGATGATGAATCAGTGGAACCAGAAGATAGAACTACTAGCGAGGGTTAAACATGTTCAGCCGCGGGGCGAGGCTCAAATTTCGATCGGCTTGTGGCCCTTCAACAAGATTGTTTTTTTGTGGCACTTAGCTCGAGTTTTATGCAGGAATCATACCACTTCCTTCAATATTCCCATTTGTTTGTGATGTTTTCATTCCCTCACTCTTCAATTAATACATACTAGAAGCGGCGGATCTATGGGGGAGGGGGGGGTAGAGGGGCTATAGCCCCCCTTTTGTGTGTCCAATTTACATTAGATAGAATGGCAATTTTTCCGACCGCCACAACTGCTGGAATTTGTAACCCCACTTGGACCCCTTGTCCCTTTCCTGGATCCGCCACTGCTAGTCGTAATTCCGAATAAGCATTTGCTTTTTATATGTAAACGTCTAATGTCCTAACACCCCCTGCTAGACGCCTATCTTGGATCCGCCACTGTATACAAAAATGTCTTTGGGCACAGAAATGCAAAAAAGTTAAAATATGCTTAAAACGCACAATTATTTTTTCCTAAACGGTCTCAGGGTATTATTTTGTGGTGGATAATCACCCATTCAGAAATTTTCCTCGAAATCATAGACCCTTAGAACAAACTTTTGTCGAATTGAAGTGGAATGATTCAAATATATTCTTTTATTGCATTTGTTTCTCTATCTTTATAATTTCATTTTTCCTCTTAGCCATCGACTATCGAAGTCTATTACGCAACATTTCTTCAAGAAAACATTCTTTGTAATGAAAAACCTCGACATGTGAAAACGCCATGACATGAATGAAACATGTTAATTATGTGTGTGGGTGGCATAGTTACATATAGGGTTACATACGAAGGGGGTTCAATAAGTGATGCAACATATTTTTTTCCGAAACAGGGGTTGTTTTATTCAGCATTCAAATACACCATGCTATTCCCCAATATTTTAGCTGTATGTCTGCACGGTACCATTCCACTGGTCAATGCCGGAGCCAACTAGGGATGGCAACGATTGATCGTTTGGTGGAAATAATCGATTTTTCTCTTTCAATTAATCGATTAATGATATGATAATAAGTAACCAATTAATGAAACGATTAATCGAATTTGATTCAATTAATCCAAATAATCAAGAATCGGGATAAATGGACACACAAGGGTCTCGTTCACAAAAAAAGTAGTTGGACAGCAATTCCTCAGTTTTAGGACTGAAGCAAAATAAAGGTGAAGCATGGGAAGAAATGAAGTTCATTTATCCCAGGCTTTATGAACTTACTGCCGCCTTATAGGTACTCCCGTACCTATTGAACGATTTTCCTCAAGAGGCTAGAGCGACGGCCTATGAAAAAAGAAAAATACTGACCACAAAAATGCAGTCAAAAATATTGTTTTTGAACTCTTGGGTTGGGGGAGGAGTTCTCAATGTGGAGATTTCAAATGACCAAGAATAAAGAACGTATGTATTTTTCAATGCTAGCAATAATATAAATAATTTCATGGAACTTATTTTGGAATTGTTTGTAAAAACATCAAAGTTTTTTATTGCTTTTAAATTAAAAATCCGAACTGAATTATATCATCTACAACCGATTATCAAATAATCGATTAATTGTCTACCAATTAATCGAATAACTTGGAGCACTTTAACGATTAATCAATTGATTAATGATTAATTTATGATAACATTAATCATAAATCGATTAATATAATTTTTTGCCATCCCTAGAGCTAAGTATGGCAGGTATAAGTGATGAGAAAAATTAGAAAAAAATAGTAATAATATCAGGCCTAACTTTTGCACAGTGGTAAACCAAACTAAATAATTAAAAGTCATGAAATATAAGTCTAAAATTTTTCTTCCTTCCAAAATAAACAACATAAATATTCTATTTTGGGTCCAATTAACCCAGCCGGGTATTCTAGTGTTGATCATCCCCGTAGCGGCAAGGATAAAAAACGCGTTGCCCAACGACTTATCGTACTTTTGTCCCCTACCAGATTACTGCAGACATTCTGCAAGTGCCTATGAATATCTGAGATACCCTGATTTTCCGTTATAAGAAAAACAGTCACTGCCTCCTGTTTGGTACGCACTTCCGTTACAGACTTCATTTTAACAGCTCCGTTTAGCGCGGTCACCTATCGGCAGTCAATGCAACTATACGTGACGAGGCGGGAGCATTTGAAAATTTTCCACAAGAAATGCCAAGTTTTTTCAACTAAAATTGGCCAGTAAATAAAATGTGTCGCATTAATTATTTAACTCCCCTCACAATTAGAGTTGAAAATGCCACATAAAGCTAGTGTTGAAAATCAAAACACAAAAAATTTGATCGCTCAAATATTCTTTATTCTTTGATCTAAACATCGTGAGAGCTTAAATAATTTTATCAATCCTTCGTCGAATCCCATCCCTGGTTATTCTACCTAATATATCGGTGATGATTAATACGTTTTCCGGACAAAATAACCCCCAGGGTACCTTAAAGTCCCTCTCTAGCAGGTGTTTGTAACAATAGCCTTTGTTCTCCTCAACGTTTTAGATCTTATTGCCCTAATTAATTTCGCACCTCGCGCCGTAAAACTTGAAAATGGGTAAGCCTTGTCTTCCAAGAATGAGGGGAAATTCGTTTTCTAAATAGCTGCTTTTTATTCATTGTATTGGTGTTTACTGCTGCTTTGCCATTCAGAATGAGGGATTTTACATACCAATCATCTTTTATTTGGTCTATGGGAATTTTTAAGGATGTGACTGGAGACTAAATCAGAGCACAGTCTTTTGAAGAGAAAAAATCCAATTTTTCCGAGCTCTTAGTGTTTTGGTTTCCATTGCATTCCAGCGTTTTATTTTCAGTTTCAGTGGGCCACTCACGAGAGGAACGTCAAAGACCAAGACATTATGCAGTCGATGCTCCAGAGAATGCAAATAAAACATTGATTCAGAGGTGAACGCGAAGGCAGGTAATTCTAAATACCCTTATTGGTTTGGGCCTTTTATGTATTTCCCGGATATTTCCCCATGATGAGATCAACTTTAATATGGACTTCGAAGATCTGCCGGCAGGAACATTAATGGAAAAACTGAAAATGCTACCGAAAATTCAAGGGTACAGGAATAGGAGAAAGCCATAGTATCTTAAATAAATTATCTATTCTTTTTTATCACTTCCGTCGGACATAAAAACACAATGGTGTTCTCATATTACGTTTACTGTGTCGGTCTGATATCTATTCTTAATAGCTCATACCCTACACTTGCCCAAAAATTACTCAATCAGTATGCGTTTATTTTTCTTTTTCACAGCCAAAAACAGCTTCACTTCATTCCGAAAATGTTAGCAAAATATTTTTCAGGATCTCGCAGCCAAAAGTTTTTTTTTCCCCCTCTCAAAATATTTTTATCCGCTTACAAGAAAATATTGTTTTTTTTGTCTAGATTTTCATTTTTTGGGTCGTTTTTACGCATCCATCGTCTGTACTCAACTATATCTGTAACATAGGTACTCTATACATTGAGATGCATGAATAAATGTTAGGACAGCAGATGTTTACAAAAAAATGTGTACGTTGGATTTATAGCCTCTCATGCGCATGTTTTTCATTTTTGATATCTGAGATCTTCAAAAACATTTTTTTTACGTTCGCATCAATCATATTTGAAAATTTCAGTAATTTAAGGGGCCGTAGGCCATTATTTTCTTATATTCAATAAAACGTGGTTTAAAAAATATTATTTCTATATTATAATATCATATGATTTTCAATGGCTGGTGCCCTGAAACGCCCATTGAGGTGGCTTCCAGAGTCATATGCTCTTGTAAATGAAATAGTGATGTTTTGGCAATTGGTTTAGAATGAATAAAATGTACATATCACTCTTTCTCTTAAATTTAACTCACTTCACTACTTAGATTACGATTGTAACAGCATTAAATAAATTATTTAAGAGAAATAATAAACACCAAAATTAACAATCACTCTTCGTTTTCTCATGGAAGGTATTAACTACGATGAAACCTGAGGAACCCATTATACAAACCGTCGCGACTGCACGTCAGTTTGGGCAACAAATTCGTCATCATAGCCGATTTTAGAAATGCACACGTTGGCAAGCAAAATGTAAGAAAAACATGCCCTGTATACAAGACTCATTCCAAAAAATTGATAGTCTATGAAAAATTATGAATTATATTTTCAACTACAAGGTCAAATTTATTTCGAGGTTTTCAATCTTTTCTTTACGTACAGCGGCCAAGTGCTGACCAAGTGCAGTGTCCTAACCCTTACGGATGGAGCGTGGCCCACGGTTGAGTTGACTTGAAGTGCAGCCACAGACATTGTCCACCTTATAAAAAAAGCGAGCGAAGAAAACGAAAAGAAAAAAAAACAGACGGAAAAAGCATCGGGATGGTTAGAAGAAGTCCACGAGTCGCCTCGAGGTGCAAAAGTCTCCGAAAGGAAGGTTTTTGAGGAGACGTGATATTTGCCCCAAGGTAGAAAGAAGGACTGGGTCTTATATATATTTTTTTGCTATTAAGGGGGCCGACCCGGCGCCGAACCTTTAATTTATATGGCCACCAAACACCTGAGCTATGACGTCTCCCCCAAAAACCACCTTCTTGAGAAAGTGAGGGATTCCATCCTCATTAAATCGCCCAAGCCGACAAAAAAAATACATAACGCAACGCGGTCTCGTGGCCAGTCCACAGAACACACACCTATGGCGGCGAGCTCGGCCCACTCCCGTCTCCCATAACGACATCACCCCTCCCTCACACCCTCGCCTCGAATGTGCCACGCCCCCCTACACCCGAATCCTGCCCGCCAGATATTCCCGAGCGAAATATACTTTCCCATATTTTTTCCCCGAAAAAGGTGCGTTGAAGTCGTGATGATGGAGGTCCTGAAGAACTTACCCGCTACGGAACAGGATAACGCGGAAAGAAGGTTTGTTTTTCGACTTGTTCAAACACGGATCAGTCCCTGGCGGGGATGTTCTTTCTTGGAAATCAATGGGTTGATCAAGAGCTCCACTAAGAGTAAACATAAAAAAATATATTTGGTTTATTTCAAGCCTGCCGAGTGGACGGCGGTGACATTCACATTATTGCCATGAAAAAAATTCTCCTGGAGCGGGAATCGAACCAAGAGCATTCGACTTTTCGAGCCACTGCGTATACCACTACGGTGTTCAAGTTCTGAAACACCATGGCATTTTTACCTTGGTTCAACGGTGCAATATGTTTGGCCATTTTTGGCCTTATGAATTTTTTCTCAAGGCTAATAACGTGAATCATTAAGATCTCTCTAGATGGCAGCGCTGTTTCGAAAACCATTCCTTAACACATTTAATTACCGAACCTCAATGCTGCTATGGGAAATGATAAAAGTTGGTACATTAAATACATACAAATACTTTTTTAAAAGTAGGTACTGATGAATCTCGTCTTCGTGTTTTATTTCCCACAAAGAAGCGTAATCGGACACCTTCTATTACAATCACAAATGACCTCTGATGTCAAAATAAAAGAGTTTACTTAAGATAATGATTGCAATCTGCTCTTTACAAATTAAAAAAAGATAATACAGCACTCTGCTATCCTAGTCTACTTGACGTACTTTCGATAATTATTCTATGTGAGGTAGCAATAAACAGCGAATCCATCTCATTCTTGTCTTCCTGTTGCTGCTCAGCTCCCCTGCCAAGTTAGTTATAATTTATAATTATATTTCCATTACAATCTTCTTCTTCTATTAAGTGCATGAAATGACTCCTATTCAGCATATGTATGTCTCTCTCATCATATTTAAACATATCTCAAATTCATTTCGTTCTAGATTTCCTATGGAACATGCTCCAGAACCTTGAAATGGCGGCGGAATATCTTGACGGATTCATGCACTTGAGTTTTTCCTACTCAATGCAAAAAGAGGTAAGAAGAATTATCATTTCTTGAACGTAAGATGTAGAAAAAATAATTTTAATCGTAGAATTAATTAACAGTAATTTTTACTTATTATTTTAGCCAATCAAGAACTATTTTCTTCTTTTAATTCAGGTTTTTTTTACCGTTACCGTTAAACATCAATCATTTTTTCTATGCCTAGACGTTGGAGGTGAGAAAATTGCAAAGTAATATTCCATTTCGTTGATTAATAATTATCTAATAGAAAATTTATTAATTTTCATAGACGAGCTAGTCATCGTGATTTCTGAAGATTCTTTCTTGATGCTGGCCGAACTGCGTCGACCATCGTGCCGAACAATAAGCCTTGTAATGGCAAACTAATTAATGAACCCAGAACCCCGCCAGGGGTTCGTTGATTAATTAATAAAAAAAAACTCCAGCGCCCTTAGCTTAGAAATACCTCAAAGATTTTGATTAGGATGAAAATAAAAGTTTGGGTAGATTGAGCAGGTGAGGGTCCCAAGGCCATTCGGATGCTGTGCTCCACTCATCTAGCTGTGAAAATCACTTCAAAAAAAGCCGCGTGATTTTTTTTACTTCATCACGTCCGAGAAGTAGACCCACCCATAAAAACATCTGCAAAGCTTCGGGTCGACCACGTCTAATTGCGTCAACAATAGGCTCTGCGGTCAGTGTCCGGCAGTCAAACTCAAGAAACCCTGGACCAGAGTTGCCGTAAAATATTTATGTTCCACACGTAAGTTGGCAGTTTATACCCGAATTTCACAAAGTGCGGGGTTATTTGAGGATGATAGCGTGTTGGATTAAAGCGTGGAGGAGTTATATTTGTGTCGGAAACGGTCGAGATAGTGTTTTTATGGGATAGAGTACCGTTCTGAAATCATTTATTTCTTTGCAAGTTGCCCGATTTGTGGAATTGCTCCCAAAAAAAAGGGAGTCATAAAAATGTAAACCTTAGTCTGTTACAATAAGCCCGCTGTGAAATGGGATGGAATTATTCATTCGGAGGAGAATGACCCAACCATAAAAACATCTGCGAAGCTTCAAGTCGACCTCTTCTAATTGCGTCAACATTAGACGCTGCGGTCAATTTTTTGCAGCATCTAAAACTCAAGAATAACTTGACTGGATTGGTCTTTAAAAATTTCTTTTGCATGCAAGCTCGGCAACTTCACAAAGTTTGGACTTATTTGAGCACCCAAGGGTGTGAATGGACAATGAGAGAAGTCATAATTGTGCCTCATAGGGTCGAGATAATGTTATAAAGGAATAAAATTCCGTTCCGAAACCATATTCATTTTTTTTGCTAGTTGTCTGAATTGTGAAATTACTCGCAAAAAAATGAGTTTCGTAAGCATATAAACCTTTGTTTGTCACGGTAAACTTGAAATAAGATTAATTTATTCGTACGGTTGCACGTGGCATAAAGTGCTCCTATTCCAATGGATTTCAAAATCCCCAAAATATCTCCATACTGTCTATCGCATATTTGGTGGTTGCCTAATTTTTCTATTTCTACAGAGTCCTACCGTATTTCCTCAAATATGCCTTCACATGCTTCTTTTTCCCATGCGTAGAGATTTGAACAATGTAACCACAACCATCATTTTTTTTCCTTTGGCCAAAATTCGTAATTTAATAGTTCAAAAATTTTTAGCAAGAGACCAGTTCTCATTTTCTAGCGAAACTGTGTTGAAGTTCGATTCCACAACACTCGATCAATCCACAACACTTGTGTCTGAGATAGATCTTATTCCTCATTTATTATAGGTCGAAGGAATACATTCGGATTGAAAAATCGTTACGTTATAATGCAATTATTTAGAGCATAGCCAGGCATACAATGAAATGCATAGTTTTAGGGCATAAAAATATATTTAACTGAGATTTATTACATGAAATTCGATCCTTATTCTTTATGTTAATAACCATTATGTCAATAAATATTCTTCATTTTGAATCTAACAGCTAAATTTGTCTACACCTCACTAATTTACCTCTAGGGGTACAATTTATAACATATCATGCGTCGAACTACCATCGTTATGAAAATGTTATTAGCTTTATAAATAACTGTGCACTGTTCTCCGACAGCCTGATATTTAGTCTACCTTTCATATCATTACGTTTGCTGTTTTTCCTCGACTTTGATTCCCCTCTTTACCTCCTCCTATAAAGTTTTAATGATACTTTTCCGGAGTATGTTTTATTTCCACTCCCGCTAGAGGATTGAGGAATGAATCTCTTGAATTATCTCAATGGATTCTTTAGTTTTCTATTCTTTTAAAACCAATGTGCGGGCGAGTCATTGATTTACACTCCGGATAAGACTTACTTTGGTGAATAGAAATATTAGATTCTCTCTGCCACCGAGGGCGGCAATTTAATAGTTTACCCGCCCAACTAATTATATCTAGTGGTACATTTCCAAATATATATCATGCGTCGAACTACCATCATTATCAAATTTTTATTGACTTTCTTAATAACAGCAAAATATACGTTTTCTGAGGGCCTGATATTTAGTTTACCTTTGATTTGCATCTATATGGTATGCTACTTAAAGTGGTCCTCATGTATATTCTTTCTTAAAGCTCTCATTAGTTTCTTCAAAACAAGATAAATGCTCCGAAAGAATGCTTGTACTGCATGCAAGCCACTCCAATATCATCAATTTTTTGCTTTATGCAAAATATCATTTTGATAAAAACGACTGCATCCTACATTCCGATGTTTTTTCTCTGCCACGTATATTTTATTGCCGGAGTTAACTTCCTTGCTTAAATGTTCGGTATCATCCAAATTACGCCCACGAATTCGTTCTGCACCTGATTTCCATTCTGTGATAACTTTTTGTATCCATCCAGCCGCAATGCTCTACTTCATGATTTTATTTTTCCCCTGTTGTCCTCTTAATAGGGTGGTTTACTATTATTTTTTATTGCCTAAATCGAAAGATTATAACTCCTGGAGTACGAATTTCACGCTCATAGATTTTCGAATGACGATATATATTTTTCGCGATTAAACGAAAAGTGAAAATTTTCAAGCGCGCGAAAACGCGACGCGTAAGTATGAATGCCGGGAAATCTCTCAGTACGTCGTATTTCTGGTTCCCGCTGCTGCCGTGTGTGATGACCTTGAGGCGAGGATTGAGCGTTGATACGACGCAGGATGCTAGCAGGTAGCTGAGTACCCTGCTAGCTGGTAGCGCTTGGCTTAAATAAGGATTATTAATACCTTATCAAACGAAGAAAACTTTCCGACCTTAGCCAGTTTTAATAAGTGATTATTAAGACATGCTTCCCTGAGCTGTGTTCCTCATGCATGCATTGGTAATCTCAGACGACGTATAACTCCTATCTACTCGTATAGAAACTAGGTCCCTGTGACGTCACGTGGAGTGGCATCGCATGGGCGCCAATCTGGCCTTTTTCAAATGAGGATAAAAATTGACTATTGCCATTCGTCTAAACCGGTATTTCTAAAACCAAATAATTTTTATATTATGAATAACTAATGGTGGGTAATGAATCGCAATCAGTGCATTTCGTTTTCTTTGACGAAGGAAACTACACTATTCCCCTAATCCCCGTATCTTATTATCCTTGGGGTGCCGGATAGCGTCATCGCGCTCCTCCATTCTCTCGGGAAAAGTTTCACTCTTAGATGCTGATAGTTGACTAATCATTCAATAGTCAATATTCATTTATTTTAACATTCCTTAAATTATAAAAATTAACTCACATTACCAAAAACTCGTCAAATAATACATTACAAAGGAGAAACCACTTATAATAAATATTTCTTAACGTTTTTCAATATATGTATACCATAACTGTTTTTGAGACATTTTTTCTCCTAACGGACTGAAAAATCAGCAAAAATGCCTCGGCACTTTTAGCACAGTACCTCGAAAATCAGTTTGCTCTCAAAGAGTTAAAGTCATTCTTGTATACGCTGTCCTTTGTATCCTCTTGATTTCGGTCAACACAATGCCGCGGCTCAAATTATGAAAAACTAATTAACCGATTTCTCTCATAAAACTTCCTCTCTCTCAGAAAAAAACATATTTCGAGCATATTTACTCCATCGGTCCCGGCATATAACAAAACAATCCTTTGCTTGAATAAAAAATTTGAAAAAAATAGAAAAATCATTGGATTTTATCCTCCATTTTTTAAATTGATTTCCGGATATATTTCCTTAGCAAATGCTCTGATAAGGCATGCATAGCCATCAATTGCAAAATTCTTTAGACTTTTTAGAATTTTATTCTGTAAGTCTATCAGGAATTAATGATTATCCAATTGGTTAAAGCCTTCCCAGCATCTTAGAATCGGTAAATTATTTATAATATTCAAATATCTCGCTTCTGCAATAAAGATTACACCGTCATCTGTAGTTGTTCTCTGAATCAGTTAATTTTTTTATTTTATTTCCTGTGGATACGAGCTTTCAATTTCACGATGTGTCATTTGAATAGAAAAATAATTGAAGATCAAGGAATTTCTATTTAAATTCATAATGTATGCTTACCTAATAGTTCCGCACTTTCATTGATACCAGTCCTTGAGATACATGTCCAGAGCTGCATGGGGGAGGGAAGATTTCAGCTAGACATATCACGGAAGTCTTTTCGCCCTGAGGAAAAGGAAGTGCACGATAATCTCAAATCGTTCAAATTGCGGATTAATGACCAAGTTAAATGCGCAGATTGAATTATAATGGCTGCAATTTCCTCAATAACCACCTATCGAGACCATAGAATGGGCACCTTTTGTAGGGGGCTCGAGTTTAGACTTTTTAAAAAGCGTTCTTTGTTGCACCTTCTTCCCCCGAGGCTGGGCGCTTAGGAAATCAACCCACTGCCGTTTCTCTACCCTCCCCCGTCTGTTGAAACGGTCATTGGCCAATAAATCCAGGCTCCTTACGCCCCAAAAATCCACAGGGAACTTGATGAGCTGCTTTTTTGGGAATTCTCTCCTGTAGATACGCCCTCGCAACATCAAGAACCGAGTGGGAGTGCCATTATTCATAAAGATTAGGCAGTTGCGCTATAATGTATAGACACAATGTGAACCTCTGGGTGGAAACTTGCTGAAGAGTGCTTCTTCTCTTCGCGCCCCGGGCAGCTTCCCTTAACGTTTGGGGCAGTTCGCTCGCCCCTCCTCCTCTCTCACTGTCCCTTTTATCAACCCCAAACTTCCATTTTAACCCCCCTTCCCTCCTCCAAGCCTGTCTACCAAGTGGAAGCTCGTTAGGTTTTTGGTTACGCCCCCTTCTTGCCTTCGTATTTTCTCATCGTCCCATCTCGTTCCCAACCCCTCCTCTTTCTCGTATTGCTTTGTGCGCTCATCTGTTTCGTTGTCGTCATCCCCATAGCTCGTTTGCTGGCTCCAAAAATATCTCTCAGCATAGCCTCTGTCATGAGGAGGCGAGCACTGGTAACACGTATATTAATTTGAGATCCTACCCGGGTTCTGGTGACTCAGAGCAATTTTTTGGGCAATAATTATCTAGGTTAGTTATTAGTATGGCGCCTTGATATTCGCAAATATTACTCCGCAGTTATATTAGGATATTCCCATGAAAATGTCGACTTTTTCTCTCAAATTCAAATTTAGGCTGGAAATATTTTATATTGAAATTCGTGCGTAGGTTTCCGCGGCGTGGTTCACGATGACTGCTAATTTCCGGGTTCTCCAGCCGCGTCTGTCGTTTATGGTTGACTACAGTTTCGGAAGCCATCCTGCTTCCGTCTTCAGGTCGAAGGTGAGAAGTTTTCATTTTTTGCCGTCTTATATAGCACTGGCCGATCTCCTCCTGTGCGCTGATTGGTCAGAACTCTCTTCCAAACGTTGCTGATTGGGTAGCCGCATACACCAAAAGCTAAATGATTGTATTTTATGAAATCAGTATTTGAAAAATTATTCAGAGCCTCGTTTAAAAGTTTTAAAATTATACTTCGAGTCACAGAGTTTTGAAGATGTTTGAAATCATTGCACTTAGGAAGCTGACCTGTCAGTAATACTGTCACATGTTAATTTTGGGCATATTTACAAGGTATTTCGATAGTGAATTTTGTTTCTCTATTTTAGCATCACCTTAATAAATGTTTCTGATCATGCACAGTTAAAAGTTTTGCTATTATTTTGTATTTTACAAAATTTTCGAAATAACCTATTGCATAGTCTCTAAAGGTAATTCCGTCACAAATGGAATTGTCCTTCAATGAAAAATATTTGCTGGCTCCAGATATATCTCTCAGCGTAGCCTCTTTCGTGAGGAGGCAAACACTGGTAATACTGCGCAAATATATTGATACAAAAACCAACCCAGATTCTGGCACCTTAGAGCAATTTGTATGATCTTAGGTTTTACCGGCGTATCAGTTGCAGAGAAGTTTCTCGAGCTTTCCACTGGTTGATGTCGTCCATGCCTCCCGACGTTTCGAGCAGCGACTTGCTGATCATCCTCAGGGGATCTTCGTTTCGACCCTGAGTTTAGCTCCCAGGTTTAAATCCATTTCTTGCTGCTTTTTTTCGTTTGCAATGTTGTGCGCTCATCTGTTTCGTAGTCGTCATCGCCTGGGCTCGTTTGATGGCTCCAAAAATATCTCTCATCATAGCACCTCTCGTGAGAGTGGACTAACTTATGATACTCCGGATTTGTTTTAATGCAAAAACCAACCCGGTTTCTGGCAAATCAAAGTCATTATCCAGGTAATTATTTATCTAGGTTAGTTACAAATAGGGATGGCGATATAAACTAAACGAAAGTCAAAACCAGTAAAATTTCAATAGTTTCGTTCCTGGCAGCGAAATGTAGAAACGAAATGGATTTAAACCTGAGAGCTAAACTCAGGGTTGAAACGAAATGGGAGTCAAAACTACTTCGGGTCGAAACTTAAGTTAAACTCTGGGACGAAGCGAAACGCAGATAAATTTTCGCACCGGAGCTATATGAGCAGCGGAGTTTCGATTAATTTATTTTCTTTCCTGGCAGTAACGTCTCGTCCTGGGTCGAAACTTAACTCCTTGGTGATTTAATCTCGTGCAGGAACGAAACTATATCTAAGCCTCGTATTCTCGTTTTTCTCCGGGTTGAGACGAAACATTTTCGTTTCGTTTCACTTGCCATCTTTGGCTTATAAGTAGGGCTCCTTAATATTCGCGCATGCTGATTGTATTATTCCGTAGTGATATTAATTTAAAAACCAACCCGTGTTATGATAACTCAGAGCCATTTATGATCTTGTTCTTTCCCGGCGTATGATTCTGGTGAAGTCTTCTCAGGTTTTACCGCGTGAGTTGATTTTGGCCGTCGTTTCGATGGCTGCCTCTGCCATGGTCTTCAAGCCAATCTTAAATGCCCTAAAATCTTAAATGCGACGTTTCGATGGATGCCTCTACCATCGTCTTTAGGGCATTTAAGATTGCCTTGAAGACCACGGCAGAGGCAGCCATCGAAACGTTGGCCCACAATCAACTCACCCGGTAGAAAAACCGAGAATACTCCATCAGAGCAATTTTATCAAGCAAGATAATCTAGGTTAGTGGCGAGAAGGGCTTCTTGATATTCGCGAATGCGAATTTTCGGTGAATCATATTTGTTTGCAACCTTTAAACCGTTTGGTAAGGCGTTAATACCTTACTGAATCTATAAGGAAAAAAATAGTAAATCTAGATCTCTGCACTAAAGAAAACACGAAAAACTGCAAAAAGTGGCCGCATGAATAAAAGTCGAGAAATTCATAATGAACATAAGCATGTAGAATTAATCATTTTTGAGAATGGTCTTATATTTTTTTAGGTTCTTAGACCTCATACTTACTTACATTATGGAGGTAGAAACCACGAACGCCATCAGTGATATGTTGACTGTGAATAACAAATATTACTCAAGCTACTTGTGAAATTAGTCTAGTGCAAAGCAACAGGTTTTTACCTTCCTTTCCTCTAACCGCGCTTAGCAACCCGTACTATTTGTTACTCATTGTGAGCAATGATCTGCATTCTCTGAATTCCAAGATGCAAGTAGCCTGACACAAAGTACGTACTATGTAGATTGTGTGTATTACCATGACGTTTATCTATGTACTCAGAAGAAAAGAAGCGAAATGTGTTGGCAAGTAATTATTAATCCACAAGTAAAGACATGCAGGTATTTTCTACCCCCTCATCAATTAATAGGTAGCATACTCTTTTGTGAAAGCGTTTCTCGTGATTAACACAGGTTAATGTTTTCTAATTACGCCAAAGTTACTCATTTTCGGCGTAATTTTGCAACATTTTCCGATGCAGAGACAACAAAACGCTTATGTATTCAATTCGTCCAGAAAATTTTAATTCTAGTATGTGTACTTGTTTTATCACAAAAGTATTTTTTAAAGTTATTTTTGTCTCTCTAATATATATTAGGTCTTCAAAACTACTGTATACTGTCCCTGATTTACTTCATTGGATTTAAACTCTATGAATATATATCTATCTGAAGTCCACATCCCTGTAGCCTTGTCCGGGGTGAGCTCTACCTTCCCCTACCAAACCAACCTTCAGGTTGAATCACTGAGTGAGTGATTAAAGATCGTAGTATTGTGATAAAACTACACCTTATTGTATTTCCCTATTGCTTATCTTATATTCATGGTATTAACATAAAGGCAACAGACGAAGTGAAGTACCTGGTAGTAACGATAATCTCGAACCTATCGTGGGGAACACATATAAGGAATATTTTCGGCATAGCCCTGAAGAAATTAGGATTCGTCAAGCGTGTTGTGGGAAGATTTACGGATGAGAAAGTAAAAGAAAGTTGCTATTTTGCAGTCGTCCGACCGCGCCTTGAATATGCATTGAGTATATGGGACCCAGTGCAGAAAGACTTAATCCGCGAACTGAATTAAATACAAAGGAAAGCTACGTGATTCGTCAAAACTGCTACGGGCGTACAGACAGCGTTACCCAGGTGTTAAGTGAATTTGGCTGGGAGCCGGTAGAGACTCAGAAGCTACACTCTAGGTTAGATAATTTGAACAATTGAGAATAGATATCTATAGGAACGACACGGAGAACATCATCTTAGAGGCCCACTATATTTCTAGGTCAGATAGAAGCGATAAATTAAGAGAGATATTTTGCGGGACGGATAGATATTCGAATTTGTTTTCCCCCGAACCATAAAGGATTTTCATCGACGCTAGTCCTAACTTCGTTACAGCACTTCATTTTTATGTGTAAACGGCCGGTGTCCTAACGCCCCCTGCCACACGCCTTTTAGGCGGCTTGCGGGGTATTACATAGATGCAGATGTATTTCCAGGTCCAACAAAGGCGACAAATTAAGAAAGATGTTTTGCCGAACGGATAGATAAAGGATTTGGTTTTCCCCCGAACCATAAAAGATTTTTATGAATGCTTGGCGTAATTTTGTTCGAGTACTTGCTTTCTACATGTAGATGGGTGGTGTACTAACACCCCCTGCCACACGCCTTTTTAGGTGGTCAGCGGGTTTGTATGTTGATGTAGATCTCACGGTTTCCCCCTCCCCGGCCTATCTCGCATATTCTTCCCACCACCACCCTCAATGCGTCCCTACCCTTTCCCTCTGCCGCGGTCCACGTGGGGATAAATGGTCGCTGGCACGTGAAAAGAGGCACGGGAAGGAGAAAGAGTTGACGGAGCGGGGGAGACTCTTTGTGATAGTTTTTCTTTTTGCCGGCCTTCCGTGCTCATTCGACCGGCAGGCTGCGGCTGTCCTGACCGGGAAAACCCCCCGCCAAGCAGGCCGAGAGAGAGAGAGAGGTCGATCCCAATGGACCCGCATGGCCCTCTCATCTCGGAGACGCGGACCGCTCTCACACAAAGATCCCGTCTCTGAGAGAAATCCGAGACCTCTGGAAGTTTTATTTTTTTCTCTCTTCCCTTGCCGCTGCTTCGACGAAGATCGCGGGGGCCACTTCTTTTCCCACCCCAAAAGAACCCCTCACCTCTTCCTCATACCAACGTTTTCCTCACAACATGCCGCCTCCGAAAACATTTTGTGCAGTAAGAAAATCCCTCCATCCCATCACAGACCCTACACAGCAGCCCCCCGTGGAGTGCTGCGCGCCAGTCTTGGATCGCTTTAGTAGGGGAAATCGTTAACCCGGGTATGGTCTCCATAAAAGGGCTTTATGTATTGGGGTGATTTTTTGGGTGGGTTTTTAAATGTGTTAACTTGGGCGAGGGTTCGCTCGGTGTCGGAACGTGGGCAAAGGCCTAAAGGATACTGTGCTCGCACTGAATAGGACGCCTCCGCACCAGTGTGTGTGCTACGCGATTCTCAGCGGCGATTCGCCGGCGAAAACAACCACTATCCGGCGTTGATATCTCCTCAGTGGTGTAACTATGGGGGGGAATAAGGGGATATTTCCCCCCCAAAGTTTCAAAGAAATCAAAAAATAATTTTTTAAAACTTGTCTGGACTTGATATATAATAACAGTATCTGCTTAAATTTAAATTTTGATTGCCAAAATGTTGTAAAATGCATTTTCAGGCATTTTCTTTTTCAAAAGGGATATTAAAAAGTTCCCACCACCGTTTCAATGGTTTCCACCAATATTTAATGAAGCTAAATCCATTTGATAACAGCTGTAATCGATGTTCTATCGGAAGAGGAGAAAAAGCAACCTTTTTTCATTTCTTTAATTTTGGCCCTTGCTAGACTACATATTGAATTGGACTGTGAATATTTCAACGGCATCTATATAGATTTTTACATGACGTTACCTGGGGGATTAGCCCGCACTAATCCTCCTCATCCCCCCAAATCAAACCGCCGAGTCTACATAATAACATAGAGTAAGCATATACTTTATGATAATTCCCTGCGAGCCACCTCTAGGGTGTTTGGCAGGGGGGAGTCAAGCCACTGCTGCTCCTCACGGGGCTATTTGGTGGCTTACGACGATTAGACACGCCAAAGGTGAATGCTTTAAAGGAAGCCCATCACATCCCACAGAAGGCTGATTTCTATTGCCACTTCGGTCGCATTTTAATCGGTCTCCGAAAATGTCCTATCTTATCCGATCCGATCCTATTTTTCCTAATATTTTGAATCACAATGTATTTATTTGCGAGGAATAACATTGAAAAGTTATGAATTTCATATATCACATCATTATGCATATAAATTACGGTTAACAGCCTTAAAGATACCATATTTCTCGCAGTTACAAAAATTAATTATAAATATAACAGTTAATCAAAAAAAGTGAAGGATTAAAATAAAAAATAAAGACAAATACAAGACTCGTGGAAAGGGAGTAAGTGAAAGAGGTTTAATCTCAAGAATTAAATCCATCCTAAAGGGTATTTATTTTGTAACAGATTTGGCCCAGCTATCCAATTTATTATCCTATAAGCTTATGTGAATGTACGCATGTATCTTCCCTTTTACATCATTGATAACTTTATTTATATACCTCATTGGAAGAATTGCTCTCCCATTATTCCGGTCCATTTGTAATGCCAGAATAAATCATGATGAATCCAATAAATTTGCACCGTCTAGGTATAATGATTTTACCGAATATCTTTTTTTTCCCTTTCACCTTTCTCACACCATCGCACCGCTTCTGATATGCAGGAGCTTATTGGGAGTGAAAAAAGCCCTTGACAAATGCTGACTTGCCAATATTGCTATGGAATGCATAGATATCTTGCCTTGGTTTCGTTCACCGTCGTAGATAAGGGTCGAGCAGCTGGGTAGTCCAAGGTTACACTTTTGTAATTTTGACTCATTTGATATACATTGATACCTCCATCTCTTCAGCACCTTTGAAGAAGCTTTCTTTTTCATTTACGCTAATGTAAGTTTTGATATGGTAGACATCGTTGAAATATTCACAGCCCAATGCAATATATAGCCCAGTAAGGGCCAAAATGAAAGAAATAAAAAAAGGTGCCTTTTTCTCCTCTTCCGATAGAACGTCGATTACAGCTGTTATTAAATGGACTTAGCTTCATTAAATATTGGTGAAAAAACATTGAAACGGTGGCGAGGTCTTTTTAATTTCTGTAGGTCAGCATTTATATTATTTCTATGGCCCTGCACTCCTTCATGATTTTAGATGCAAGAAGGCCTGCTTTTCTCTCGTTTGCAATTTTTTTATTATAAGTTGAGATACTTTGGAATAATGAGATGCAATTTTCCTCGAAAATAACTTTTATTTCGAACTGGGTTTATATGATACTCCATTACCACCCGCCGGCGGTATGTGCCGACATTAGAAATCGCGTCCATTTGAAAGTTATTCTTGTGCTAATTGCATTTAGTATTCTCAAATAGACAATATCTTTCACATTTCCAGAATTCTCGGATTTTATTCGTAAGATATATTGCTGGATACACCTGTATTTCAAACAACTTATTTTATACTTAACATCAAGAGTCACTGATAGGATGGAAATAGGCCAACGAAATTCGAGGGCAATGGATTCCATGGCAACTGGGGTAAAAAAATGTGGTTGTTGAGGCTATAATTCTCATGCGTTTGTGACGGCGGCTGCGAGTCAACTTTGGTTCATTTTAGGCACCATATATATGAAGATTAATATGCAATCACATTCCTATGCGGATTGTTAACGCGGTAGCCATCTTGTCCTGCTTAGTTCGCGCTCTTACTATAAACTCTGAATGCTAATAAAATAGGGAGATTTTCTAAGGGGGATTTTTAAATGACGATATCTTTTTTCGCGATTAAATGAAAAGAGAAAAATTTCAAGCTAGCGAAAACGCGACGGCTAAGTATGAATAATGGGAAAAGCCCGTGTGACGTCATTCTGGTTCCGGCTGCCGCCGGATGAGGCCACCTTAGTCCGAGGCTATGAGCGCCGACACGATGCAGGCTGCTAGCAGGTAGCACAGTACCGTACTAGCAGGTAGCGGGTAGGTTGGCTTAAATAAGGATTATTAATACCCTATCAAACGAAGGAAACATTCCGACCATTGGCAATTTTAATAGGTGATTATTAGGAAATGTTTCCCTGAGCTCTGAGCCACATGCATGCATTAGTAATCTCAGGCTCAGTAATTGAATGTAAAACTCTTCACTATTCGTATAGAGTCGAGGTCCCTGTGACGTCATGTGGAGTGGCATCGCATGGGCGCCAATCTGGCCTTTTTCAAATGAGGTCATAATTGACCATTAACATTCGTCTAAACTGGGATTTCTAAAACCAAATAATTTCTATATTATGGATACACTAATGTTGGGTAACAAATCGCAATCAATGCCTTTCGTTTTCATTGATGAAGGAAACTACCCTATCCATTTAAAGGAGAAATTCTGAAAAATTTCGCACAATATGGCGGATTTTTAATGTTTAGTTCTACAAGTTTAGCTTTTGGTGAAAAGTATCGCGTTCTTCGTCAAATAGATATTCTTTGTTCCTCTCATCTGCCGCGGCCCGAAATATTGTTTGTGAGGCGTCCTAAGTTCTCGGACCGTGGGATTTGGCCAATTTTCCGGCCAACCATGTGGGCGTGCGGTGGTCACGATTCCACGAAAAAGTTTACTGGCATCCGAGGGCGGGGCCGCAACGACATCCCCTCCGACCCACACTGCTTCGGCCCCCCCGTGACGCCAAGAACGTCCTCCGCCCCCCAAAACGGCCCCCGCATAACGACCCGAAAATCTCCGTCGTCACCCCCACTGAACTAGAAGGACATCCCCGCCTTCCACCGAAAGAACACAGAACACTCCTCAGCCTCCGATTTTGCGATGGAAACCAAGGAGTATATCGAAACAAACGTTCCGGCTTGGGAAAAGATTTATCGAGAGAGCATTCGTCCAGTAAATTACGTACGATACTAATCAGGATTTTAATCAATTCAACATTTATAGTATTTCCGATTTCCATTTTTTCCATTCATCATCTTTGGTGGATGGTGATGCAGTATATTGGAGACCCAGGTCTAAATTAAAGCTATTTTTTGGCAAATTACACCTCATTATTTTTTTAAATTTATTTATTTGTATATTTTATTTTTTATTATTTCCACGCCTCCGAAAACATCAATATTCGACCTTAACATCGGGGTTCATGATAACATTTAACGATCAAATGTGTTCAAGCATCCATGCCCTGGATAGGGGTAACTTACCCAGGCGGGACTCGATCCCGCAACCTTTTGTTTGGCAGGCCGCCACTGGGGCCGGCATTCTTCCAACGCTTCCTGTTTGCAAATGGACTTGGTGACGGAATGAAATATTGTTTATTTTCATTACAACGATGACGAATGAACAAATTAATTTTTAACTTAATTTAACACTACCGACTGTGTTTTAACTGTGCAAAATTCGTAATGAAGTAGCTTTGAGCTTGATACATGGCTTGTTATCATTGAAAATCTTTCGAAGTGAAGAATCTGATTTTTTTATGAATGTGATATTTCATAAAGATTAGTCTACTACGATCAAGTGAACCTTTACATTTTTAGTAGACTAGGCGTCACTCTTTGGAAGAAAATTTTATTTCATTCTAATATTTGTACAACTCCACAGCATGTTTATTTCCGTAAGTCCGTTTTCAAGTGAAGAATTGATTGATTTTTCATGAAAATGAAGTCACATAAGTATAAATCTATCACGAGCAAGTATGCATTTACATTTTTCAGTTAACTAGGTGATACTTGGTAGAAGTGAATTATGTTTTATTGAAATATTTGTACAGTTGCACAACATCTTCGTTTCCGTCCATCCGATTTCACAGCTTAGCGGCACCAATATGATGTTTTCCAGGGTGGCTTTGACATTGTCATTTATATTGTTTAGTTAGCCATGGAATCTCCTTCTAGCGCTGTGGCCTATGCGTTTTGGGTGTTTTTCCAGAAACTGACGTGCCCCTCATAGTCAGCACTAGATCCTCTAGCGAAGGATAGCAATCCCCGCCGCCCCCACAACTGCACAACAGGTCTTGGCGTGAGGACACGATCCGTGTTTGCAAATGGACCCCCGGTCAGAACCTCGGCTCTTTATCCCTCCCACCCTCCCCTCAACCCCCGCCAGCGCACCCCCCAGTCGTCCTAAGTACACACCCTCTCTCGCAAAACTACCCCCTCCTGCTCCGGAGGACCCCTCGAAAAACTTTGTGGAAGGAAAACCCGAGTGTGGGCCATCTATCAAGCAGCAACCCACGCTTTCTTTCCTCCACATCTTTCTCGCCCCACTCCAGGCACGTAGTAATAGGGGGTGGAAGCTCAGCTTAGAAGGCTTCGGCCCAGTGAAACTTTTTCCCCATGCATGGGTACTGCCTTAGATTAATTCCCTGTACTGTACTGGTAGCATCATATTCTATCATCATATTCCAGCTTCGTTTTACTACGCATAGAATCTATTCGTTTCATTTCTAAAATAAGTGTTTTGTTATGGCTGAAAATTATCAGTTATGATTCAATATGAGTAAATAGTAATTTGATGTCTCCATGTTCCTGGGTTTCACCGCGTGGATTTTCTTTGTGACGACAGTTTCGTCACAAAGAAAATCCACGCGAAACTGTCGTCACAAAGAAAATCCACGCGAAACTGTCGTCACAAAGAAACTCCACGCGGTGAAACCCAGGAACATGGAGACATCATCTAGACAACGCCGCGGAAAACTACGCATCAACTTCAAAATAGTAATTTATTTGACCTAACACAAGAGCTTGCATTCAATGAATGAATATTTTCCATGGTGTTTATCACTATTGTTTCATACTTTTTTATTAGGTACGCAAATAAGTTCTCGTTGTTTTTTTAACACAAATGCAACTTAATTGTGTAAATTTGGTTGCAAATGAATCATTCAATCTATTGTCCACCGCTAGCTAAAACTCTTGCCTATCATTGTGCCAGAGCCTGAATATCTTAACAGTAAAATTGGTCATCTTTTGAGGATGTCCACGAATCATGCCATTGTTTGATCCAATCATATTAGCGCAACTGTTGATCAGCCAGACCATGTGCCATCGAACGGAACAAGCAATAATCGGACTGCGAAATATCTGGGGAACATGGCACGTGGGTAAAGACTTACCATTTACTTGACGTTAAGACTTGCAACTTTAGCTGATGGGCGTATCCTCAATGACCGGAGACTCTTCTTAAATATCATTAATGGCAAATACAGATCATCTGAACTTCTTTCTTTTTTCCCGCTTAGTGTTCCTTCGCTCACGACGAGGTCGATTGACTTATTTCATTGTTTCACCCCCCGCCTTTCTGTCTCTAAACTTTCTTTTCTATTCAGACTTCCTTCTTCCTATGTCAAATGTGTTCTCCTATGTCAAATGTGTTCCAAATTTTGATCCTTTTTTTCATCCCTCGTCCATCTTGCACATTACTAACGTAATTTTTCCATTATTCCTCGCACCATTTGATGAAGTTTACTATTCTTTGTAATTTATTTGTAGATACTGTTATATTTTTTGTTCATTATTGGTTACATTGCTTAATATTATTAAATTGTTTCTTCCGTTATTGTGAGTCCTCTGTAATTGGCATCGTTCTATGTTTGGACTGGATTAAATAAATAATTGAATAAATTTGAACGTTTCGTGGTAGGTTTTTACAGTTTAGGTAGCATAGTCGATCGTTAGTTGCTTAGTTGCGAACATATTATTTTTTTCTTAAAAAAAACTAACTCCCTTCATAAATTCCTTGAACTAACGTAGTACTCTCCCTCCCAGAAGCTGAATAGCTCCTTCCACCACCTTGAAGTAATTTTAAGGCCACGTTCCTTTCCTACTCACTTGTCTCAAGCTCCAGAATCGCTTCGAGGTCGTCCCTTTTCGCTTCGGCGGCCCTCCTCAGGGACCGCTCCCTTCTTCACTCACTTCACCCACCCACCCCCATCCTCCCCTCCTCTCCCCTACGTCTTCTCTTCTGAGGAATCCGCCGACCCCACCCCATCGGTGCGCACGCCGAAGGAGCGTGCCTCGTGGCCTACCAGGATAAAAGACCCCAGCGGTTCCTCAACGGTCAGGACCAACCACGGGATTTTCCAAGAGCTGTGGTCTGAGTATTATCGGAAGGATAGGGAAAAGTGAACAAAAAACTCTGAAATGGAGAGTAAATATCAAATATTAATATAAAATTACTATACGAAAATTACATGGTTATACTACAAAATTACATTAATAGACTTAGGTACTACCCTTACTATCCTCAACCATATCGTCTTCGATGTTATCATCTCTTCTCGTTTCCAGCTTGTAAGTTTTTTTTCTGCGTTTATGGCCGTCTTTCTGTTGATATGTGAGATTTGTCTGTGCTATTGATGAATTTATTTTCATTTTCACATCCTTTTTCAAGTATTTTTCCTGTTCATTTTAATCAGCGCACTAAATACTTCTTAGGGATTGGCGTTTAATGTTACTATGTAAAATTGTATGATACTAATCACAGGATATTTTAATGTATACACATACTCTGTTGCAAATAGCCTTAATAATTATCGGGAAATATAGTGTTATGGAATCACCATATTTGTGTAGTGAGTAGATTGTTAAACTTTAAATGAAAGGTTCATGGACTCGAAGTCACTGAAAAGCCTTGGAACACTCCCAGCAAAAAATATCATTTTAAGAGTTGAAGGAAGGAACGGTATTCTCTCATCTATACTTTGGGAATTAGATTACAATTAGATGTGTGCGTTTGTTCAGAGTGAGTCATATCCTCACTAATCCATACCAGTCATACTAGCAATCAGCGTATTTTTTCCGTTCGGCCCGTAATTTTCTGCAAGGATTGAAACAGATCATTTATTGGTTTATTAGAGCTTAAGATTTGACTTTTTGTACTTATAAATATGTTGAGAAAACTCGGTGCCAATTTTTTATAATTCTACATTACCACAAAAACTCTACGAAAAACAAGGTGTGCCGTTTTGCATCGGTTTTGGTCACAAATACAACCAATTAGTACTCCAAGTTGATGCGAGTTAACGTTAATAAACAATTTAACAACATTGCGATTTTTTTGTTCGATCGAACAACTGCAAAAGGTGCATCAAATGTTTTATATGCTGAATACGAAAAAATTTCAATACGAGCAATTTGTTTTACGAAATTCGTTCAACGTTGAGGCTATGACATTCTTTGAAAGAGTAACTTATGGTGAACCGCAGGAGCCGAAGCATGTCAAAATTTACTGACAAAATCTTTTCAAAATGCCAACTTCCATGCTTAAATTTTTTTGTTGTTTTGGACAGTTATTTTTCGATTTCTTTTCACTGCTCAGTCTTGTTATAGTTTCAGAAAACCTCTCTTTTCTTCCTACTTTATCTTAATGGCTGTGAATATAAAATTTTTTTCCGAAAATATATGTTTTTCGATGAAGACAGTGATTTTGTTATGATTCGCTAGTCTTTTAAGGCCGTTTTATAAGGGGCATGGAATTGCGCAGTTTAGAACTGCATTAATTTCTTAAATGGCGTGGAGTTGCGCGAATGCATGAACGAAATTAGAACAGGGGCTTTTTCACCATCTCACGTTCACGCATTCTCGCATTTGTTCTAGCAATTCACCGCTTTACACGACGCAATTTTGACTGCTCCTTCGTACACACGTCAGATTGTGCAAGTACGTGCCCCGTGTAAAACGGCCTTTAGTTCACTATTCTCTCCATGCTGCCATTCTGTCTCAGGCACAACACAATTTTTGGATCTAGTCAGTGAAACCAAGTTTGCAGCGGAGTAGGGAGAAGTTTTGCCTTTGTTCCTTGGGTCCACATGTTTTCTCCACGTTGAAGGCTAAGGACTGGTCGTATTGCGTGAATGTGGAGCAGCTTCGTTTGTAGGTGGACCCTTGGCGATCAGTAGGGGTCCTCAAGGAGACTCTGCGAAGAAGTCCCGTCACTCTGCGGGAGAAGTCGTCTCCCGGGGAGAATTTGTCCTGGCCGCTAAATAAAGTGGACTAGCTGCCCAAATGGTGTCGCACCCCAGGATCCCACAACTTAAATGAGAGCAAGTAAGCAGATGTGGTCAGGGAAAGCAAAAATATGACCCCAAGACTTGTTCAAACCAAGCAATCATTGTTGTTAGGTAAGCGGAGAAATTTTTCGTGAATATACAACGTTTTCGAGGCAGAGACTGTAAAAGAAATTAACTCAACCACTTTTTTTGATTTTTCAAAAAGAGACGTGCTTAAAAACCGATTATCATACTCCAATACTGAAGTTTGGGGCCATTTCCTACGTTTTAGTTAATATCTTAAGTTTTGGGTTCTAGGTTACAGTTTTTCCTCTGAAGAGGTCGCTTCACTCTTTACCGGTTGGTCTTATTTCCACTATTATGGTAACGAAGATATAACTCGTTTACAACGCAAGTAATTACCTTGAAATTGTATGCAGAACTCATCCTTTTCAACATGTTACTGCGTATTAATTAATTAAAAATTGGAATCTGAGAAAATTCCGGATTGAAATTTTAAAAACTTATGAACTGGAAAGAGTTGGAATTTTTCTTTAGCATGTATCCTAATTCAAAGCATGTTTTGAAGAATTTTCATTTTTCGACGCTGAAAACTGCTTTGACTCCTTCAATCACACGAAAACCCCATGCATACCAACAAATGTTTTTCTCAGCATCCAATGTCTATTGAATTTGGGGTTACCCATGTACTAAAGGCCACTATTGTTCAATGGCTCCTGATTTCAGTGTAACACGTATTGAACTATTGTAATACGTAACTAACGTATTGAGTATTATCCTTCTATGACACCAAGTACTGTCACTGTGAAACAAAATCTTGGCACTATGCCAAATTCGAGTCGTCTAGTTATTATTTTAGTGTATGCACTGCCCTGAGTATTTCAAGCGGATAGCATAAGGTTATATTGAATACTCATACCTAATGAAAATAGAGCGGCAGTGTGGGAGAATGAGTTCTCTTAACAGCTTGTTTTATTTTAGAGTTTAGCTATTAGTTTTTCTTGAAATTTTGTGTACTGAAATTGATATAGTATGTATTCCTTTATAACAATATTTTTCAATAAATAATGACAATGGATGATCATCTCGATGAAGCTCGATAATCTTGATAAATTATATCAATCATCGATTACTGCCTCCATTTTCAGATACCCAACATCGGTATTGGATCTCATCGACTACTTCCACCTATCGAATATCGATATTCAGAATGATCAACTATTATTCCACAATTTATGTTAAACCCACCATGTAAATATTTAATATTACTTCCCCTAATACTTGTCTCGGAATATTTTCTCCATATTTGACCTAAAAATTCTTGAATGACGCAAAATTACATCGAATGAAAATTTTTCTTTCAATTTTTTGCCAATAACTACTCTGGATATGAATGTATGTGTAAAATTTTTCTGCTCCGCCCATTTGTTTCGAGCTAAAGAGAAGTTTGGTCGCTGGAAACCCCCACAGCATTCTTGAAGATGAACCCCTCCATCTCGTACGAAGGACACTGGTGTCCGGAGGAACCCTCGGCCCCTCCCACTTGCAGTGAAAGGCAACGAGGCGTCCCCCGACCTAGAATCGCTGTCGATTCGCAAGCGAACACCGCACAGCCACTTGCCTCACATTAGCCATCGCATTCGTCAAACTCTGAAATACGAACCCTTCAAGGAAGAGGAAGTGCCTAGCTCAGGCGACGGAAGACGAGGAAGGAAGGCTAAGGGTATGGAGTAAGGGTGTGCCCCTGGGAGGAGGCTAGTGAAGCGAAATTAAAACCATTGCCTCACATCTCCAAATACAGAGTTATCTTTAAAATTACAGGATTAAAGTAGGTATTTGCTTCTATATAATGTATTGTAGAACACTTCGACTATCACAAATTATATCAGTGATTCGACTTCGGGATTTTGTCTGACAGCGTGACATATAACTGTAAAGTTTTGCCATTGAAATAAAAAGCCACTTTTCCACTACGTTTATTACTGAGACTGGCTGATTTTGGTAAATTTTCGATGCGGAATCAACGGTTGAAGCGAATGTTACCAGCAGTTACCCTTACAAAAGTGACACCCTATTTTGTTACCAACGGGCATTATTTCCCCAGCATTTTGCCTGCATCTATTAATACTGTGAGTATCAAGTACTTTGAACGGCTAACACAACATTAATAAAGCTTGAATTCCAAACAGATTGAGATAACTACACAAAAGTGTAAATGATACCAGCTCAGCATGTCTGCAAGTGCATCAAATAGCATTGACTCTTGTCAACAATTTTTCGTATGTCAAGTTTCGTAAATTTTTCGCCGTTAACATTGGGATAAAGTTTAACAATTGTCTGCTCTATATTCCCTCGAAATTTCAAGCTGATTCGAGAATTTGGTTCAAATGAGCGACATTTTTGTAAAGGGAGAAATTGAAAAATGGAGAAGGAAATTAAATAAGTTATAGATGAAATGCATATGGAGGGGCTCTCCATGAAATATCGCATATTTCGCCTTAGTTCCGATGAGAAACTCAAAGAAACTATGAACAGAGTAATCAAGGTGGCTTCTTATGGTTATTTCCGCGACTGTTATAGAAATTGGAAAAAGTAAATATATTCAATCCTCCGTTATTTATTGCATGTATTATAATCCTGATTCATGTCCTTCTTTTTGAGAGATACATATAATGCAAATAAAAATTATTATACATATTCATATAATATATACCGACATCCTGCTACTTTTTTGCCATATAAATAATTAAATGTCGTCTTCGTGTTGTAAATTTTGACTCATTGAGGACTCTGCCGGTGGTTCTTCGAGACAAAATGCTAATTTTCTTCAGGTTTTATTATTATATTTATTGAGATTTCACTTACTGTAACCGTTGGAGGATTCATGCAAACATGAAATTACTTTAACGATGTACCCATATACAGAATTCTATTTTATCATTGCATCGATTTTGTCAAATAATCTATTATATGTTGGTTTCGTACCATCATATGATTCTATCTAAATGGGCTGGAAGATGGATTCCACAATTTAAGCTTTTAAAACTTAATCTTGGTCAAACAAAAATTTTATAATCATCCAGATTGACTACGGACACTATATATTAATTAGAGATATACAAATTATTAATTGAAATCAATAATGGGCAAAGAAACCCCACCACAATAAGTAAAACTATTTATCAGTGGAATCAGCCAATTGGTGATATTCCCAGATATGGGAAAGTCGAAGCGGGTCAGGAGGGTATTACGTGATCTGGGTATTTTCCATTAAAGTCTTGACTGCCAGCGAAGAGGCCGAAACTAGCTCATTAATATCTTTACTCTGAGATGGAAACCGCTGGCGTTTTGAAAAGAGCAATATGGCTAAGTGCACACTAGCTTAGCTTCAATTTCTGTCGACTGGGTAGTCGTTATATTCCCCTCCATAATGGGGGTACACAGGACACTCCCTTGTGGCATAAAGAAAACACCCTTCTCCATTTCTTCCCCTACCCAAACCTCCCCCCTCTCTGTCCCCTCCCTTCCTTTGCATAGCTCCCCACCCCGTGGCAAACCTCCGACTTCCGGTGTGCCGCCAAAATGACCACTCCACGCGCTGTCCGGCATGACTTGACCACCCACGATTGTCCCTGGCCCATTCACCCTGCCCCATTCAAGCTCCTCTTTCTCCTCCGCTTCTGCCAGCCTCACAGACGTCACTCACTCGCATCCTGACCGGAAAACCCTTCTCTCCATACCCACAACACAGTGAGGAAAAAATCTACGAGGGCAAGTTCGGTCCGCGATCCTTTTTCGCACTGCAACGCCGCGTCTCCGAAAAGTAGCGGACCTTTTCTAGCCCATGCTTCCGCTGTTTTGTTGTCCGGGCGTCAATCTTTGCCTCTCCCATTTGACCAAAAAAAGAAGAACTTCGGATGGCCCCATTAGAACACGAATTTTCTTAACGCCGGAGGCACGCTCGATTAGTTTCATTGCGAAAATGTATACAGTTTTCTAACTGCCGCATTGAAGGTGGGTATATAGGGCTTTTTAACCTCGCAATTGTTGCGTATTCGAGTGCCCTCTCGGGCTCAAGTTTGCGTTTCACCACGCCGACGCTGTCTCGAGAAGCTCTTCCGATTTTATTCGGCGGAAATGTTGCGTGTTTCCTCTTGCTCTTTTTATTTAGGCGTTCGTGTATAGGTGTGGCCGTTGAGTGGTTGAAGTCTCTTGATAAGTGGTAAATAAAATGCTTTGGGCCCTGCACACGGTCCAAAAGCGGATGCACGGTTATCTTTAGCCTCTTACGCTGTAATGACTAGTCTAGCTCGTCATGAACGTTCGACGCCAAACCGCGCAATGACGAGTGTATCTCGTCATTGGATTTTCATAATTTTAGCGCTATTTAGAGGAACAATGTAATTATTTTGAAAGATTAAAAATGTTAAAACATACATAATATACATAAATTATTCATATTTCATGAAACATGATGCATTATAGGGACTTAAATGATTTTATTCGAGTACCGATAGCTGAGTTCTCCATGTTTTATAATCACATTTTATTTCACGGTTCTACGTTGATTGCATATTAAAAAATATAAATTCATTACCTATCATTTAAAAGAGAACCACAGAAAAAATAAATCGAGAATAGGAGCACGATATTCGGGAAATTAATCGAATTGGAAGGGGTTAGGTCTCTATGAGCTCTTGCATTTAGGTGGCCTTTAGTTGAAAGTAGGTGGTTGAAATCTGGCCTATTAGTCTCAAGGAGTTTCGTAAGTGGCCTCTCCTGCTAAGGCTACTACACTATGATCCATTTTGGAAACTAATTTAATCAATCGACCATCTGATGATGACGATTTGCAACAATTGAATATCAATTCTTGTATAATATAACAAATAAACCTCGTTCTGTAAGGATTATACCTTGCGATTCGAATACCGGCGAGATATAATTATCTTTACCACATTCAGTCAGATATTTATAATTAACGCCGGGATATTGGCTTCTGCAAACATTAATTAGGCATAGAACGTTTTAAGGGGAATTTCATCGGCGGAATATAACATAATATTCAAGTAATATTCGTATTCGTTCAATTTCTATTTATTTAAGTACGAATTTGCACTAATTGTAATTTTAGAATTACTTATATATAGCTGAATATATTTTTGACTTCTTTTGTCACTCATGGCTGTTTTTATTTTACGTATGCAGGATAAGTAATAAACGCATAATTATCATTGAATATTTACCCCATGATGTATCCGAATTTCTGTTTACACTGTTTGAACTCTCACCATCTACTTAAAAATGTCAAAATAATGTTTCCGGTAAAAGGTGACAGGAGATGTGGAAAGGACGGCACTACTTCAGTGTATCTTCCCTTCTCTCCTCTTCTCCTAACACTCTAACATGCACTTTTGTAGATATCTCTTCCTAGGTTCCAGCATCCTTTTCTTTCCTCTTTTTTACACCCGTAATCGGCTTGTCCACTGGATCAGGGCTGGATAAATGGGACTTCTGTCCAGGGAGGAGAGCAACCGAAGCCATCCTTATAGTGAAATTTGTGCCATTTCACTCTCTACAATGGTTTCCTACTGAATGTGTTATTGATTTAAGTGGTCTTTTCCGTAAATACACATACAAAGTAAGTATTTTCCAAATGCTTGAGAATTTTCGAGAGAGATACCTCTCATGGCCTATGTTTACATTGGTGTCATTGACTCTTGTAAGCCCACCTATAAATTGCCTGAACAATACGTCCCACAAGAGAAATAAGTTTATTATTTGATTTGGTTCATTCCGTCGTAATTTTATGTTTGTATCGGGAATTCATTGCATTTTTCTATCGAAAGGGCGATTTAGGGGTTTGTGTTCTGTATCATTTCATAGTTTTATTTTTGCCCTACTTTTGTACCGAAAATCAGCTTCATAATACATACTAATAATACAACATTCTACACTACATACATACTAATAGTACATTTGTAATGTAGAACACTCTTCATGATTGACCTTTTGATCACATATTCTTAGTTCCATATCGATTAGCATCAGTGTCAAATCAAAGGTGTTTACTTGGTGTCGAAGGAAATGGAAACAATACACTTTTTTCTATTTATTTGCGACTTCTTATGATTCATGGGGAAATGAATGCTTTCCGGGTTAAGATCACGTTTATTCATACGTATTCAAGCTCCCGACTTCACATCCTCATTTGGATTGGTATATAGTTAAAAATAGGATATTAGTGATTCATAGTGCGGAATCGGGTCATCATAATTACAAATACGTAGTTGGATTTTAAGAGATTCGTTTAGAGTATTAGAGCTCAAAGTGAATCTCATAAAAGTTTTCAATTTATTTCGTTGAAACCCAAAAAGTAATTGAAGTGTTTCGTGTTCATTATGATTCAATTTATCGTTGCCGAGTCTGGCTATAAAGAGATTAAAATTTGGAAAATTTAGTCATTTTTTCCTCAGCATATACCCTTACGGTGCCACTTATTTAATTGGAATATTTTTTTAACGTTAAAAAATAAATGTTTCCAAACAGTGGGCAATTGACTAATTGACATCTGAATTCTGATTGCTACGCATCTTGCAATTTTTGGCGAGATATAGCGGAATCGACTTATCGAGAAACTCATTTGTTCCAGATACCCTTTCCCACAGCCATTCCTTTATCGAAAGAACCGCTTGAATTAGGTACTTAAGCAGAAATCTGCTTCGGTGGGTGATAGGGTGGTATGCGGATTTCATGTACTAATATTTTATACTCAATTCGCACGCTTTGGAAAACCATTTATTTCATTATTTATTATTATTATTTATTGAAGTATTCTACCGATAAGGCAGGTTTCTATGGAGTTCTTAAGAAGCACTCTGGGAGCCTCGCCTAACTTCAAGCACTTCCCTCTTCAATTCTCTGTTAGGCCCACTCTCTTTCCCCTGGGCGTCGCACTACTGTTTACAGTAAATCTTTTCTCGTTACCGCTTGTCGGATTTGGAATGAGATACCAACTGATGCTAAAAATTGCATATTTGTCAAAACCTCTAAACTAAATTGTTATGATTATTACTATCTCGATAATATTATCTCGACCTCTTATTTTTTCAAATTTGTTTTCTGGTTATTATAGTTAATTTTTTTCTGTAACGTTTTTTTTGTTAAGTTAAGAATATTTGGCTTTTTTTTATGCTTGTATAAAATGCGACTTGGAAAACGGCTCAATTTGCCGTTTTTTAATATATTTCATGCATTTGCTATGATCGGTTACGTCATGAAATGGAATATCATTGTAATCACTTATATTGTTTTTGATGTAATGTGCTCGCAAAATGTAATTTAATATTATTTTTGTTCTTACGGAATATTTCCTGAACAATAAATATTTTTCCATCAATCTATCTATCTAACTACTCCCTCCATCCATACCTTATATCTCTTCCGTATCTCGTCTAAAGGCTGCCAGTCCTCACCCACCATAAATAAGCTATATATGTGTTTCGTTTTCATCATACAGAAAATTCAATTCATCGTGGCCAAGAAATTATAAAATGTTACTACATCTTTCGAGAAATTGAGTGTGAGAAGATTGTTACCCCAAGGATAGTGGTCTACTCAGCAAATGTATTGCGGGTAGTCGCCTTAAAGGGAAAACATTTCACGGGTCAGAACAAAAATTTCGCAGGACAAAAAATTACGTATGAAGCTACTGCATACCCCTAAGCTACTGCATAAGCTGTGGCTGCATACCTGCCTCACTTTGGGCCTGAAACGCTGCTCACGCTGAAAACCAAGGCATGCCCGTCTCACCTCTTCTCACCATTCCACCGAACTCCTCCCACCATCACCACCGCAGCGATTCCTGTTCGTGAATTCTCTAAGGTGTGTTTAGCGTCCGCCCACCCCAGTTGATGGGCAAAGGTTTTGAGGAAAATATCTCGCCAGAATTCCAGGAGGAAGGATGACAGGTTCTTGGGGACCGTTGTGTGCAAACTGTAGAGAGAGAGAGTTTCCGAATGCGGGGCCTGAAGGGTTTTCCTATTCCTCCTCATTCATCTCCAGATCCAATTTCCGCCACACGAACCCCGTCCCGTTAAACAGCTATGGCGAACCGAAGGCACGCGTATCCTTTTGAGGACGCATACCAACCGTTCAACTGAGCATTATTGGTAGCAGATTACTGTTTTAATACTTACATGGTTAAGACAGGGTTATAGCAAAAATTATTAATAAATATAAATTACTTTTCAACGGAAAATTCAGCGCTGCAGGTGTTAATAAAAAAATAACGTGGACTAATTTTAAGAATAATTTTATGTGTGTACTATATTTTACGAAAAATAAGTTTTAAATCCTTCTCTCTTGACTCACTCTGGAGATGAAAACCCGAGTCCGTTTTGGAAACGTCGCGTCGTCATCAATGAAGATTTTCACCCGGTGGACAGTCCGAGTTCAACTAAAAGATTTAGAAAGACATATTTTATTCAAATGTCCATCCATCAACGTCTAAAGAGCTCAGAAGTGCACGATAATGAATGTTTATTATTTTTATATTTATTATTCGCCGGGAAACGACGAGATCAAAAGTTTTGATTTCTCTGAGATACGAGTTCATTACTTTAAGAGCAATGAAATTAGTAAGATAAGTTAATAGTAGAGCGTTGATGTAGGTTTCCGCGGAGTGGTTCAGATATGTTACCAGGTTGTCCTCCGCGTCGATTCATCTCCGAGACTACAGCTTTGCCGGCGTTGTAGCAGGTGTCTTCAGGTTTGAAGTTCCGGATACAAGTTTCTGCCTGTCTCATGAAAACCAAGGCCATTATAAGACGGGAAAAAGTCTGATCCCAACACGCTGGCGACACGAAGAGGAATCGAAACGGAAGGCACTTTGGAAACTTAGCTGTGCCTTAAAAATACAGATATTTTTTTACCTAAAATCATTAAATTTGACAAAAACTTAGCTTGAAAATTATTGAGAAATTTTTTTCCTAGGTTTTCAAATTATATTAAAAATACATGAAGTTTGACATGCTAAGAGGTGTCAAACACCTCCTAACAATTTTACACTCGTACCTTCTAAAATTTTACACCTTATTTTGGCACCACTTAACAGTTGGTTATATATATGAGGGGATAAAAAGCCAAGAGGTACAAGAGATCTTTTGTTCTTAACAGAGTAAGGAATAGAAACTGGGCAAAGAAAACAAGCAGGATCAACTGGGTATTTAGTAGTGTATTTGTTTTTCAACTCGGTATCAACACAGAAAGAGACTCACTCGTATCCCTTAGCCACCAATTTTTTTTATATTTCTTTTATCAATTTCTGTACCTGAGGAAGGGGAAGTAATGGATTGAAAGGGAGTATGCCTTACATTGAATTGAAGAAGGCAGTGCTAGAAGGAAAGGGAGGCTCCCGGAATGCTTCTTAAGTACTCCATGAAAACCTACCTTAATCGGTAGAATAATATGATTAAAAAATGCATAAACTCTGTTTAGAAGGAAAATCACGTGTACTCCTAGGATTTTCACTCTTATATCAATGCTAGGAGGTGTGTTATTCCACCTTTGACGGTTAGAATTAACAAAGCACGAATGCAAAGACCATGAAAATACGCATATCGTGGCTCTTCGAGCCGTCTTCGAGCACATAATCGTTCTTTCGTGATCTTGCCCCGGAAGTGCGAACGAGAGCGATTTGTTATACTCGTGCGGGAGCATAGTTGATTCTAGCCGGTATTCATTCACAGGCCGAGGCCGCGTCCCTTTTACTCCAACATTTTTTATCTTTTATATTCAGTGCGGAAAGTCTAGAGCAAATGTCATCAAGAAAGATGGTTTTGAGATAGCAAAGCATGCATGGAGTCAAACCCGAATACATCATCTTAAGAATATACGTCGCGAGCACTCAGCATATTTTTAGAGGCACAAAACTTAAAGTTTTTGGCAAATTTTTGTTTTCTAAATCTTCATAAATTAGGAGGAAAATCAATGTTTCGATGAATATGGATTTCATATTCTAAAAAAATATCCCTTCAGGTTATAGTTAGTAATATTGGTATTAATATGCTATAATTATTATTTAGTATAGAAGAACGATACTGATAATGCTTTGTGTCAATAACTTATTGATTATATGTTAATATTAATTTATATTTCTATTAAAACGAAATCATCACATTAAATATCATCCTTAATTACGCCTGCATGGTCTAAAATATGTATTTTTTATCGTATAATTTGCCATGTATAGCGTTGTGTTGAAAGTCATACCATATTTATTATCATTTAATTTCTGAAATTACAACTCTTTCATTATTTATAAAATTTCAATCAATGGGACTTTTCCTTAAATTTAAACCCGAGTTGCCAGGAATTTTTAGTTTAATAATGCCATAGAATTCCGAGATAAGGCGTGTAAATACCTGTACTTCTCAAAATTTTTAGGTGTCTTTGCTCTCGCGACTTCTTAGGGTGCCCTTCTAGCAGGGAAATATCAATCAACGCCGGAGACGATCTTTTTTTCTTGAAACTATCACAACTTCCCCACCTTGGAATTCGGCCGGCAAACTTTTCTATAAAGCCCAGCCATCTAGCAGGTGAGCCTTTGCGAGGTTTATAGTCGCATGCCAACACATGTATACGTGGTAAACATGACCGTGTCCTTGCTCCGGATGAAGACAGGTACGCCTTTAAGCACTTTATACCGAATCGGCGATTCTCACTGAGCTTAGTGCTGGAATCCGGGTTGTAGACCTTAAAAACTATATCTTAATCCCAAAGGGGTCTCCTCTAGTCCTGTAATCCGTCCTGCTTAGGCCGGTTGAGCTGTTGAAGACGCATCTTTGTTGTTCTGCGATGATCTCGAGCGAATTCAGGTCGGTTGGGGTTTAGTCGTGACTAATCCCTTCTGCCAGGGATTTTGTATCCTTTCCACCGGAAGAAGTCCACATCGCCTGTCTCGTTTTCACAAGGGTGCCCTATCGCACCCCTGCAGGGGACACACGGAATTACTCGAGCATTGGGCTGATCCGGAGCAAGGGCATTGGATGAGAAAAGCGGATCTGATGAGACCTGGTGCCCTATAAGCAGTGTAGATATAGTGTAGTCCGCAGCATGGATTAGAGGGAATGCATACCTAAATGCCGTCAAGTGATGGGATTGATTCGTGAATCCCAGTGACTAAGTGTATCTTTGGTTCTATTTAAATGACTTATGCAGCCAATTTCGACTGGAATAGCCAATCAGAATGATCATGGGACCATGCTGTGTAATAAGTCGATCCCACCGCGGGAACGACGGTGAAATTTACAAAAATGCCATGAGAAAAAATTCCTCCGGACCAGGGATCGAACCACGGAGCTTTGACTTACCAGGCTACTTCGTAGATAACTACGCTATAGAGGTTCTTTAGCTCCCATGACAATTGTACCGGAGCTCATAGCATTATATGTTGGATGAGAAAAGTGGATATTCATGAAAGCGTTATCTAAAAATCTGATAAATCAGAAACGCGATAAAGTTTCTCCGCACCTCATTTTATGTGTAGGAATCCCTTCCTTCTGACATAAATGAAGTAGCTGATATTATATTTTATATAGGTATTACATTATATAGTATATTACTGGAAATATTGAATGTGACCATTCACCGAGAGTTGGCAAATAAAGCAGCGGAAATCGTGGCGGCAGCTTTATAGTTTATTTCCTTGCGTTTTTCCACTTTATCAAGCAACTGGACCATGTTATGGCATATGCCGGCATCTTGTCGACCTCGGTGGCGGCGGGGTAACGTCCTTGGCTGCCAAACAAGAGGTCGCGGGTTCGAGTCCCGCCTGGGTAGATTTCCCCTGTCCAGGGCATGGTTGTTTGTGTACGTTTAGTTGTTAAACTTATTGAATACACCGATATAAAATGGCCGATAAGAGCTGTATTCGGTGGTTTGAGAATAACATAAAAATAATAAAAAAATATCAATGGATTTTCATGATTTAATTTGAAAGGCGAGATGATACCTTGTTCTTTTATCTGACTATTTTCTCATGAAACTCTAATATTTAACTTTCAAGCCTACCAGTTAACGCTTGTCACCATTTGTGAAAAAAATAACTGAGCAATCCGGAGTTATCACAGATCAACCGATTCGTTTGACGCAGATTCCACGTCCATTCTCCTATCAGCTAATCTTTTAACACGTCCATACTTCATCCGTCACGATAGCTGCCCTGCCAAACACCCTAGTGGAGGCTCGCAGGGTCACTGGCGCGGCAAGGGGGGGGGGGGGGTTTGGGGGATAAAACCTCCCCCGGAGCTCAGAGAAGTGATCAAGCTTAATCCATTTTACTTAATGGATTGATAATACTAATATAATAGTGTAAAGTTAATTAAAAAAATCCCTGAGAAAGCCATAAAACTCACCATTTTGAACCTTTTATCTTAAAATTCCACAATTTATTAATCTATCACCTACCGCTTATCCTGGTGGGTATTCCATACCCCCACACACCCCGGTATTAGTTGTATCTAAGCTCCCTTAATCCCTAACTGCGCCCCTGCGCAGGGTATTATGTAGATGAAGATGTGCCTCGTATCTCTTTCGTAGCCTTCCTTTTCCGCGTCTCTATTCCACTTTTTCATCAACGGTAGTTTTCATCGTTATATTGGTCAATTATGTGTCTAAACAGGATTTGCTTTTTATGGCAAACTCATTATCCCAGTCATTAATATTTCTCGTAAATGTGTCGGTCAGTTACTGAAAATAGGGACAAAATATCTCCTACCTGTAAATAAAATATGTTAGCTCCCGTTGAACTTGAAAAAGTACCAATGGTTTTAAGCCAGTTATTGCTCAGTTCTAGTGGTGTCATATTGTAAAGAAAAGACATAATACTCAAACAGCTTTTTTATCAATTTTTTGCCTCAAATTTTCTAATGTATTAATTTGCAGCCAAACAAAAAATTGTAGTAAAATTTAAATAAAGAGTTGTAATAAAAAATACAGAGAGTAATATTTCACATCTAAAAAAGTTAAGGAAAGTGCGTTCCGGACCTGCTGATTTCGCCATTACCACTGCTCAGTTCTTCAAATTGTGTCCTCTCAGATGTAACCCATACGATAGTAGTACTTCATTTATTACTCAAGCATATAAAATATTTTCTTGAATATGTCAGTCTTATCGTCTTCACTGGTTGTCTTCCTTTTTCAACTTTCCTTGGAATGTTAGGGCTCTGTAACACCCGGCGGGATAAATCTGCTGTTGGTGGGCTGAAAAATATAAAATTTTGCGATTCAAAGTGTGTCATCAACTTTTTATCATCGCTGTTACTCCTAGATTTGCTATTACTGTTACGGCAACGTAAAAGTTTAAGCTCTAAAGAAATTCATTGAGGTATATGGTCCACGTTCCTTAAACTCTCCGGTCGAACCATCCAGTACTTAAATATCACCGCCAGAATGTTATGTGTTTCCTTTCTACTTTCCACTAGCCCGCACCCCCAAGGCATCTATTGTTGGGCGATGGAAATGTTGAATGTGACCATTCACCGAGAGTTGGCAAATAAAGCAGCGGAAATCGCGGCGGCAGCAGCCGGGCAAGATCGAAGAAAGCGCTGGTACAAAAAAAAAAAGAGGAGAAATGGTTCTCCTCTGTCGGCCGCCTGGGAAGTGAAAGGATAAAGGTCCAGTGGAATATAGAGGAGGTTAGGGATTAGGGTACGAAAGGGATTACCCTGAGAGAGAGAATTTGAAAAAGGGGGAGACTTCTGGCAGGATAATGCGTGCGTCAGGGCTCGGTGCCAAGTGAATGAAAGGTAGACCAAGGGACAACAAAGGTAACCGTGGTGCACCATTTCCTCCACGCGCCGTAATCCGCTGTCTATCTTGTATTCAGAGGGGTTGTTTGCTTAGTCGTCCCTACGTAGGTTTTTTTCTGCGGTTCCAAGTCTCCCAAAGTCTTCGATGCCAACCCCGCTCCAGAAGAAGGGATAACTCCCATGTTGAAAATTTATGGAGTAAAAATTGAATCGGCTAGATGTGTTTTTTCTTCTTCTGCTTCTCCTTTTCGCTTGGACCGTGCCTCAGGGGCAAATGACCCCCGGCCCTCGACTATATCCCTCACAACATCTGCTCCGTTTCTCGTGAAAATCTTTCGAACTGCAGCGGATGAGTTTCTGAAAGTTTACGGGGAGACACTCCTGACATTATATTCCCCAAATCCGGGACGTGTCGACGGTATTTGCTGCGATGGAGTGGTGAATGAATTTTTATTAGGTCTTAAATATTTCAGCTCCGTTTAAAGCTTTCCACCAAGGATATTGGGAAGCATTACGGATAAATTGAGACACCACGGGAAAGTGTAAGGAAATTCTTACACTTTCCCGTGGTGTCTCAAGAAAGTTTCTTCATTAAAATTTGAAACGATAGTCACTAGAAGTTCGGTGCTAGTAGATACAAATATACTCAAGGATTTGAAGATTCCCCGCTTTACTTATTTCATTGTCTCCAGGTCCATGAAATAAATAAAAACTCCTCGGAATGAGCGAAAGATATTAGTCCTCAAATTTTGTGCAATACGACTAATTTACTTCAAGGGAGTTAGAATCAGATTATTACTCTATAATAATCATAGCAATCAACTTATGTAAATATCTACATCATATTATTCAGGGGATATTTTTATTTTTATATCCCAATCATATCATTGCGAAACCATTGCTAGGATAATTAAATTATTTACTAGTTAAGACTGACAACATTTCAGCAGATAGCGACCAAGGTTCCTTACGATGTGTACTGGTTCTTAATATAAACGATGTATTTCAAAATTTTCTTCCAGATTACATCTAGCTGGGACCTATTCATGCAAAAAATATTGCCCACCTTTAGCATTTAACACCACTAACCTCGTTCTATTTAAAGAGTTTTAACCACGCCGGCAGCCGATATGCATGGATTTCTATCACATTTATTACCCCCTTCACAAAGTGTCACTTATTGCAGGAGTGCTCTTATTTTTTTACTAGGAATTTATAGTAAAATGTGCTATTTTGGCATTATTTATTGGTATAATGCATGACGAAGGGTATTTCAATGTCAAGTTTTGAGTCAATTACCTTATATTGAAATAATTATATTAACAGACCATGCTGCATAGCTGTCAAAAGATATGTTTACTCCCTTTGCACCACTATTTGTCTAAATACTCTATCTTCTCTTATTTACTATTTAATTTTTATCGTAGATAGAGTTATAATACATGAAGGTACACACGCTCGTATTTCATAAAACTTCCCTGTAAATGTATTTATTTTAATGTTCCGAAACTCCACAAATTGGAATTTTCAGTTGAACATAAGTCACTAGTGGGGTGTTTCACCCATTCAGTGACTCAAACCAAAGTTAATTAGGGTTGGTGAGGGTAGAGCTCATCCCAATTAGCCACAGGTGGGTGTACAGGTAGTTAGCGTGGGGCTTCCAGTTCCTTTTCCTGGGCCAGCTTGCACTCAGAGGATCAGTGTGAGTGTGGTTGTCCGAAAACTTCATCCTGGTTTTGAACCCGAGACCCTATGATGAGCAACCAACCCACCAAGCCACCACGCTCCCCTACAAATTTCCCTTAATGCGCCAAATTTGAAAGGATGCGGAGAGGGTTATCCTGAGTGGGTCGTTGAATTCACGTGACTTGAACCGAAGTGAAGTGAGATGGGTATTATTTATTTGCGAGCAAGCTCGAAGTGAAGAGCGTTGTGTGTTTATCGCGTCTTTCTCCGGGGGCCCCCTGATAAGCCTCTGACAATACCCCGTGGAAATCATCTTGGGATGCCACTCTTCCCCCTTATCCTACCGCGGACAACATCCCCAAGGGTAAATCAACGACAAATATTTGAGCGTCTTCCCCTCCCGCTGACGACGCGACGCGGGTGTTCCCAGTTAAGTCACAAAAACCAAATCAAATACCTTCACTTGGGAAACCTCTCTTTTTCTGTCCCTCTTACGTGCATCGTGCAAACATCAGCCTCTTTTCCTATCAAGTGGGATCAAGGTGACGGTATTTTATGTACACATCGACCACTATCCCATTAGCAAACGTGCATGTAATATACATTTTTCAAAGTTCAAAACGCGCTTTGGGTTTTTGCGAAATAATATTAATAAATTGGTTGTATATACGCATACGTTCTTTAGTATACGAAATACAGTTTTGTGTGATTCTGAGGAATAAATACTTAATGAGCAATAGAAATTGATAAGAGAAATTAAAAACGTAGTAATTATGTAGCCTCAAATAGTTGACTTTGACAAACACTAAGCTTAATTTTCAGAAGTCACCCAAACGAAAATCGGTCTTAGTATGTTTGGTGTAAAGTTATTAGATATATAATCTATTTAGAGTACGCATCATGCTCGCATAATCGGTTTTATTTTTTCAGTTTTTTTTTAACGGAATGCTTGTTTAAAAATTTATCCCAATCCCTGCTTGACTGTTGTGAAGTGGACACTTCAAGCGATATGGTGTTCATTCTGAAACCATGTTTCTTACTTGAGAAAAGTCCATACAACGGAGATCTCGGTCGTAAACGAGATTCGTACCGCGGTAGCCCTTAGTCATGGTCTGAATGCGTTGGTTACCGAGATATCAGTAGTTCGTAACGCTGCTACGTGACCGTGGTCAGCGCCTCTGTCGCGGCCGGAAAAGGGAAAAAGAAGTGCTAAGTGAAGGACGATTTTATCATTAGTGACAATGAGAGCGAAAATGGATCGCGGAAGAAGCTTCAGATTATTGGAGGCGATTTTAGAGAAAGATAAGTGAAGTTATTTGCGGAGTAGTTCTATTATTTTACCACAGGTCATTCATTTTCACTCGAATTTCAAAACGTCGGCACACGAGGGCAGCACGGTCGTTATAATGCACGTTGGATGTTGCCGAGATACTGACCAAAGTTATGTCCCTCTTTGATCGTCACCTCGTAAAATAACCGACGGAATTACCTATGTAACACCTAAGTTATTTCTGTTTCCCTCATCCCGCTATAGAAGAATACAGAATAGGAAGGGTCTTTTGTCCCTTGCCCTCGCAGGTTCACCGATAGCTTATCCACGTGACCGCCATTCACTGGGTCTATCTCTCCACTCCCTCTTGTCGACGATTCTCGTTATCCTTGAACTCGATGGTTGGTTTGGATAGGTTATGGTAGAGCTCATAATCCGAGATTCGGGCTTAAACGTATGAATGTCACACTTTCGTTATAGCTCCTGCACTGAGCAACTGCAAGTAGTTTTAACACCAGAACACTCATTTTCCAAGTGCAGAAAGGATTATAGGGTTTTCCACCAAGTAATTGGCTCCATTTTCTTAACCCGAGGAAAACTTTTTGCACTTGAAACGCCGGGAAATTCTAAGATCTTACATCTCATTCTCCCTGTTCTATTCCGCGGAAAAAAATCCTTGAGACCCATACCGATAATTTGGATTTAAATGTCTAAGAGTAGTTGTAGTATGCTCCTCGTCATTGGTTCAAATGCATTACTATTATCCAAAAATTGCTGTGGGGGGGAACTATTTCTAGTTTATGGGCGTAAAGGAGTGAGAACTATTTCTAGACGTTTTGTCTATTCCAAAGTTCTAATTCTTCTCTCATTTTCCTCGGTCAGCCTCACAATTTTTTAAGCTAATATCAGGTCATATGTTGAGCACTTCATGTTATCCAATGGAGAAAAATTAAATTAAATTTTTCGCTCTGGAGCGGTGTAATTTATTGTTTTTGTGCCGACTGATCTGTACTATTCTGCTTTAACAGGTATTTAGCAGTTTAGGCTTCATCTACTTACCATATAGCTCTTTCAGAATAAACTCAGAATAAAATATCATCACAGTCGTAAAAATACTAACATATTGTCAGCATTTATGATCAAATTCAATTAAAAAATCGATAAATTTTGGAGCATTTATTTATTATATCTATTATTATTATTTTCCTTTTTCCCTCTTGCTATCTTACAAGGATTGTTCACAGTGAACGGACCAAGTCAAGTTCAACTGTGTTCTGTTATTACTTCCGTTATTATTCTATTGAAAGGAACAAAAGTCGGACAATATGACAGGTGTCCAGGATGACTGATTTTTGTATTTTTGGTAGAGTTTTCTCCAAGTTTAGCTTTTGTAGCTGGTGAAGAACTTCGCACGGTGTGATTCCTGTTGTTGTTATCACTATTGGGCATATATCTACTGACTGCATCTTCCACAAGGCTTTGATCTCTGCTGCAAGTTCTGCATATTTGTTAATTTTGGTGGATTGTGCTTTCTGTAAATTATGGTTTAAGGGAATTGTCACGTCTATGAGGGTAGTGTGCCGTTTTATTTTGTCTATTATAACTATGTCCGGTCTATTGTTTTTAATTGCTCGGTCAATTTTTATTTCTGCATTCCAGTATAATTTGCACTCAACGTTTTCCATAACATCAGGGGGATGGTATTTGTAGTATGGTTCATCTGTGTCCAGGATTCTATTTTTTCTTGCCAGTTCTTGGTAAATGATTTTGGCTACATTGTCATGTCTACTGGTGAATTCATTTGCAGCTAGGGCCGTGCAACTTCCCTTTGGGTGGTGTAAACGGTGTTTTGTAAGAAGGGTTCTCACAATTCTGTTTATTTCATTAAGATCGGTGGAGGTCCATTTGATAACTCCAAAGGTGTAGAGAAGGATTGGTATTGCAAAAGTATTGATGGCTTTTACTTTATTTCGCCCGTGAAGTTCCGTTTTCAGGATATTTTCTATTCTGCTGCTAAGTTCTTTCTTTATGTTGTCTTTTAACTGTGTATGGGGTATGCCCATTAGTTGGGCAATGCCTAGGTATCGGTAATTTTCGGTTTCTTTAAGGTTTTCTATTAAAGTATTTTCATCGAGGGTATAACCATCTGTGGCTGTTAGTTTTCCCCTCTGTAGATGAATGGATTCGCATTTGTCTATACCGAATTCCATTCTGACGCCTTTAGTAAAATTGTTAGTTATGGTTAGCAGTTTTTGTAACTGCATGGGCGAGTTCCCGTATAGCTTCAATTATTAGCTTATTATTATTATTTATTATTATTATTATTCATTACTATATACCGAAAAATAATAACAACTATGGTAGAGGTGTAATGAATATTAAAATCCTAATGGCAATAAACGAGTTACCAGATAACTTGAAGAGAATAAAAACTATTAGGGAATTAAAAAGTAAACTAAAAAAGCACTTACTGGAGAGATCGTAAAACTGATGTCTTATAATTTCTTAGATATGTTTTTGAGTGTCATAATGTAATACTCCTATGTTGCTAGGGAATTTAGGAATACTTTAACGCTCATATGTATGTTGGGGTGTACGTATATTGTCTGTGTGTAAAAACTAAATAAATGTTTAGTAAGAGTAAAGATAATAATGGAATCTGCTGATAAGCTTAATGCTTAGCAGGACCATTAAAATGCAAAAATAATGTAGTCTTTATTCAAATGTAAATATTTAGCAACTTAAATGCTTCATTGCAAGATATACTTAACTGAATGAATTATATAATGACAATATCATATTTTTCAGATAATATTCTATATAATGTAACGTTTTAAAAATTTTGTATTATGCTATGCAATGTGACTACTTATTTGAATGGATGTTAACGAATAGTTAATATTTTATAGGTATGGAACTATTGTTTGAAAAACATTTGTAACTATCAAATGTATTATTTAAACAATTTTATCCTTGTAATAAATATATATATTATTATTAAATTATGATTATTATAAAAAAATATTATATTTGCCTCTTTGAGTCATCATTCGCCCGCTGGAATTGGCTTTCAAATATGGCAATAGTTTTTGCTCTACTTTCCGCCGAATGCATGTGGGGTTGAATATAATCAATATATGTTATTTCATCAGTGTCATAGCTCGTCGCTCTCATTCGTATTACGCGCCGTGATGTTCCTGGCATCAATAAGTATTCAGAAAGTGCTGTAGGTGTCGCTACCTATCGAAAGCGTGAACTTTTCCCCGTGGTCAGAAGGGGAACTTATGACGGCAGTCGAAGTTAGAAAGACCTGCCTTGCTTAAATTGATTCGTCTCTTTGGAATGTTTTTCCCCCTCCTTTAATCCATGGGGCGTAAAAATGTGATGAATTATTCGCTGGAAACTAAGAAATTTATTTTGAATTTTTGTCCATCCATCACGATTGAGTATGCATATTTGCACTGTTTTCCAATATAATGTTCTGCTATAACTAACTTCTTTCGGTATCTTGATTTGGTATAAATTATATTTTTAATAAAATATGCTGTGAGTAAATAAGCACTCGTTAAAATCACCATGATATTTTTTAAGCCTGGGGAAAACCCACATTCAGCCCAAACTTCCATACTGCCATCGTTCTTGGCAAAGGCGTAGCGAGGGAGGACGTCCGGCCCCATCCCCCCCCCCCCCCCCCACCCGAAATATAAAAACACAAATCACTTTGCTTCCTAAATGAAAACAAAATATTGACAAAATCATGAATTTACAAAATATTTAATCAAAAAATGAAAACTTTTCGCTTATAAAAAGTGTTATAATTAGTTTAAACCCTCTATCTAGTACCTTTTCAAAAATTTTCTTCCGTAGTCTTGGACCCCTCCCCCACCCCGAACAAAATTCCTGGCTACCTCACTGGTTGTCGTTGTTAATTTCCCATCCCCCTTTACGACTATACTTAATTCAAATGGGGATTGAAAATGATCCTTTATCGACCAATGCTTTCTCGATTGAGAGGATTATTATCAAAAATACTCAGAAATACTTTGAAGCTTAAAGCTACTACGAAAAAGTTCCTGCTTAAATAACAAGGGCAAATATAAAAACTGGAAAATTAGTTCAACCCACAGCATAGACCGACAGAGAAACATTCCTGTAGGCAAATAAATTACGTTCTGTTTTGCCGAATTTTGATTTCTGTTTCCTGTATACTTTATAACATAGTTTTCCACGGTATATTTCATTCATTATTTAAACAGTGTGTGATGTCTAAATAGCTAGTCCGCTAAACCATGAACCATAGGGTGCTGAGTTTAAATATTCCCGCACCTTTTGGTGACTCTGAACCTTCTCCTACCAATAAATATTTTTTCTGATTCTATAATTGCAGGAACTTCTTGTAAGATTGTAGAGAATAAGACAAGGGAAATTGGTCGCTTGAATTGAGGTTATGAAGATTGCGCGTTTAGTTAGTTCGCATGTTTACTCGCCATCTCAAATCAAACATCTACTGACAACCTTAAAAAAAATAGTTCCAGGATCGACGTAGTGGAAATGTGCTGTGTTACATATTCTACCACAAAGCTCTTTTAACAACCATGGTTTCGATACTTTTAGGCAATTGGCAACCTTAAAGGTGTGAAACTTAAAAGGTCGAAATTACCATTGGTGTTTTATATTTCACTATGGATATGTTCTGCTGACAATCTTCGCCCATTTGGTAATTTCAACGGGCCTTCCCAAATTTTCTGTTATAAAATGTGTTCATGGAAAATAAAGGAAGTTATTCAAGCATATTACGACGAGAAACACAATTTGGGATCCTATCTACTTCACAGATGTCCCGAGGTCATTTGATTTTGAATGAATCATTAATGAAAATTGACTTCCAGGAGATAACATCTAATTGACTTTGAACTAATACAAAATGGCTTTTTTCGGCCTGCTTCATGCGTCAAAGGTTAATAGGGGCCACTTCATCACAGTGTGAAGTATTTATCTAGGCTTGGGATCACCAAATTCGGGTGATTGAAAAGCAAATTTCAGCTTTCATTTCAAACAAGGCCTATTGTATCTCCAATATCATTTATATTTTTTACAATATATAGGTATAGGTAATAGACTTTTTTGAACGCTCAAGGCTAATTATAGCATGGAGAAGAGAATAATAACTTCTTATAAGTATATATCCGTTCTTAGTGTATTAAAGCACGTCGATTCCACTCGTTGTGTCTGCGCGAAAGAGGAAAAGATATTCAATGCGTATAGGTAAGAAAGTGGCTCAACAAGACTACATGGAGATACTTTGAAATTGCGGAATACTGAAAGGGAGAAAGTTTAGCAATGCATTGCACGAAGGAGAAATGTGCCCATTCTGCTATTTCCTTGTAATACCATGAATATGCACCTTATCAAATGTGCACCTTCTTCGCATCGAGGATGAATTCTCTAATGAGTACCTTTTTGATAAGTGTTCGTCCCTTGTATAAATTTAACAATCTGTTTTCTCGTATCCTTTATATTATTGTGATATAGATAGTTAGCTTATGGGTAGATTTGTGACTTATTTCAGAAAGAACAGATAAATTACTATGGTGAAATTTTCGTCGCTGTTCGACTTAATAAACATTCTGAGCCTATGCTTAGGTTTGACCACTGTCACCACGTCCAAGTCGGCCTGGAGAAGTCATCACTTTCTGAAGAGATGGAAAAAGCCTTACTCCTTTCTTCGACGAATAGTAATACTAGTTATCATCTCCTTGAATGCTTTCTGGATGTATACCTTCATCTGCTCCTTGATTCTTCTGAAGAGGCGTTCAATACTCGGTTGGATGCAGGTCTTGTGGTGGTCCGCACTTCATGGAACTGCATATTCGTCGTTCTGGTCACCTCGCCGTCGCGTTGAAAGTATACACGAAGTAACCGACAAACTGATCGTCATAGACTCGAGGCTGGGACTGTACGATGGCGGATGGTCAGAGGGAACTGCTGTCACCCTGATCCTGAGCTCCGCCCTTAACTTTGTCGTGGTCGCGGTTGTCATCGGAATGTTCCTTGTAAATGCCGAGCGAAAAGAAGACTTCGATCACTTGTACTACACCATTGTCATCATTTATCACCTATTGCTGTGCCTCTTTTGCGAACTACAGTTTCGGATGCTAGTTCTATTCATCACCAGGGCCAGTAAGAGGATTCGGGAGGAGATCTCGAAGCTTCTGGGACCAGAGGTGATATATCCGTCGGATCCTTGGCCTCAGGAATTGAAAACCACGTATATTGACGCTAGTGATGAAGCCTCTGCTGAATTTTATCCTGGTCCTTCCTGGCAGGGCAGCCCATCTGATATCCATAGTGATTTCATCGATTTGATGGAGATGCATCTCCTTCTCTACCGATGTAAGAAGAACGTAGACAAGGCATTCGGTTGGCAGATATTGCTGAAGGCCATTTACGACCTCTTTGGCATGACATTCGTTCTGTTCGGCATTGCGAGTGCAGCGATCTCCGAGGACCTGACTGATTTGTCCGTTCACGCCAAAGCGGTCATGGCTTTCCTTTGGTTCTCTTTAGCGAGTGGGAAAAGTATGGGAGAGAAGGTGTCGGCATGCGAACAGATGTACAGAGAGGTAACGAAAGCAAATTATTACATATAAAAGTAATCGACTGCACTAAAATGAAGCATCGCTCATTCCCAACTATTCCTCTTTTATAACACATTACACGCTTGAAAATTTAATAATTCTCTTGAAAATTATTACATGTGTGGTGGAGACCAGGGGTCTCCAAAATACGGCCCGCGGGCCGGATCTGGCCAGCGGAGGGCTTTCATCCGGCCCCTTGGAGACCCCTGGTCTAGACCATTCTCGACGTCCTCTATCTCAAACGAGAGAGTTCATTTCCTCACATGTAATTTTTTTGCTTTTGAGGTTCAGGAAAATGTGGAAAAAAGTCTTCTCTATATGCAGTTTGCATTTTAAGATATTAGCGTAAATTTTAATGAAGAATAATGCGTTATTAGCTAAGAGGAAATGATGACGCATTGCATCTGGTGACTGACTGGTGATGCGTCCTCTTAATGTCGGAAATTAGTTGCACATTCGCCAATAATAAATACTGTGGAGTCTAATTATATCCCTTAAATACACATTGGTTACATGCAGTTTGGCTCATAACCTATGCTACTGGAAAATGTTTCGGATTTACATTTTTACCCCTTTCATTCTAGGAAAACCTAATCAGGATGTTTCTATCACGAAGAATAACTCGCAGGAAACGAAGTGAAGAGATCCATATGGTGAGGGAATATGCAGATATAATTGGATCAAATTCTATGAGAAAGGTTTCTTAAATTTTCGTGTCTGGACTGATATTTCAAATTTTTACATCCCTTAGGTAATATTTAATTACAATTTATGTTCCTTTCCGATCAACAGCTTTGTCAATTCTACGAGCAAATACGTCACACAACTCATCACATGACTGGAAGTGGTTTTTTTGTCCTCAGGAATACACTTATAACCACGGTAATGTATTTGAATATTATGATCAAAAATAACTAATTACTTTACCGGCTCTAAATATGAAATAATGTTTTTAATCAATAACTGTGATAAGCACGGTACCTTAGTGGGGTGAGCGCTTGGCTTTTTATTGAGGGGTCCCGGGTTCAAACCATAGGTGAAGCTTTTGGACACCCTCAAACAAATTCCTGTAAGTAGGAGGTGGCCCAGGAAAAGGAACTGTCCCCCCTACCCTGAATGCGTTAAACACCTGTATTTTAGTTCAGGATGACCTCTACCCTCACCTATCCTAACACATTATTGGACTTAACTACTGAGATAGTGAGCTGTAATTCTATAATTGCTGCCACAATCAGGCTGAGAAGTATTTCAGTGTATTCATATTCAGTACGAGCCATATTTCAGAAGTCTGAATTTGCAAAATTTCGTGAAAATATGTACATCTCATTAATTACCATACCTTGTATCTAAATGGAAGGTTTTCGGCGCAGGGGTGGTGTGGCCAGGTTGGCTTGTCAGCGATCGCCGAGGGCCCTCACAATGTTCGCGTCTATCGTGATGCGTATAAGAAAGGTGTGATAAAAAAGACTGAAGTTACCTAAATCAAAGATTTTCCCAATTATAAAACTCTGCGTTTCCATAGTGGCTTCATTTACAACACACTCAGTGTGAAAAGATTGAATTAAAAAAAGTAAAATAAACTTTCAGAAGATAGTTGAAAGCCTGATGCTTTCCTTTGAAAGGGTTATTCAAAGAGGTTATGTTTGAGTTTTTTTTTAATGGATTTCAGTGCAGTTTTAAGGAACAAATACACTTAATATATAATAAAATAATAAAAATATACACTTAAAATAACCAATAATTAATAAAAAATAATATGAAATAAATATTTGATTTCACAGCTTATAACATTTAATATATTATTAAATGTTATAAGCTGTGAAATTCTCACTTTTCATAGTATTTTTTCTTACGTAATTGCTATTTTTGATTAACTTTTGTCTAGTTTTTAAGAGCTAGAATAGCGTCAAAATTCATTTCCGGGCATGCAATTTTCAAAAATTTTCCCGGAGAGGACCTTTAAGGAGGAAAGGGGGGTCCTCTCCCGGACGAGGGCCCCCAAATACCCCCCAGACCGCCCCTGATTCGACGTAGAACACTCACTCAAATTTCATTTATAAAAAGCAATAGTAACTACATAGTAGTACTGATAATAGCATGACTTTTCAATGGAATGGAATGAACACAAGATAGAAAGTGAAAGGAAAGTAATTAAGTCGTCATTGGCACGGTTGGTGTGTAAAAGATTTATGCAACAAAACATTTTTTTAACTTGTGAAGGTCATTGATATAAAGCTCTCATAATACATGGCAAATTTTTTATATAGAATTCTCGTCATCTTTGTATTTTCTAATCTTTACTTCAGTCACCTTAAGCATTCATCAACATGTCTACAACATGATCTCAATTACTCATGATTATTTCTGTAGTTGTCGTCAAAATATCTTTCCCAAGAAAAAACTTAAGCCATATGTTCCAAGCATGGCTCAATTGCAAAGGTTATAAATTATATAATAATGTCGTCGACTATAAATGTTTATTTTTATTGGTGAAGTAGGTGAAAAAATTATACAAGTAAATTAAGTATGAAAGAAAGATCTTCAGCATTTCAAGAGAACAATAAGTTGGGGATGGAAAAATACAAAAAATTATTTAAGTATACCGGGACTAGCCACGGTGATAACTTTTACGGGAGTCACCCGCAATGCACAATTGTGCGAAAAATCCACAGAGAAAAAATTATTTCAAAATCCACAGAGAAAAAATCCCGGTCAAGGCGAATGATTTTTTCTCTGTGGATTTTTCGCACAAAAAATTAAATTTTGGGCTGCCCTTATTTTATTTATGTGCCTTTTATTATCAACATATATACCTAGTTTTGATTTAAATTGATGCATAAGTTTGATTTCTTCTCTTTTTCTCTCTAATTGTAATCGTTCAATTTTTCAGGTCATTGGATCAGTTATTACATACGTCTTTATTATGCTCCAGTTTCAGTTTTACTCGAAAGACTCCTCTTCAATATTCGATACTTCATTTCGTCATTGATTCAATAATTATAAGACTGCAAGTGAGGAGAAAAATTTTTCTTTGGAAATTGGTGTATTCTTCCGTGTAGAATATTATCAGTTTACGTGATGAGATACCTATGGCCACAGGTATTTTTGCTATTTTTTCTGTGAAGCAATAAGGCAGCTGGCGATGGAGCACTGGTTAAATAATAATTCAACACGTATATGACTGAAGAACTAGTTACCATAGTCATCCTGTTATTCATTAACGCGTTGAAGCTGAATTGCAGCAGCAAAATCACATAATTATTGCAAGAACACAGAATTTGATTAGAGATAAAGGCATGAAAATGTTCAGTATCACCCTTGGTTATCACCTTGCCAACAGCATCCGTACCTTTTAATGCTATACCCTAAACATCTTCTAGTTCCACAAGTGTTTAATGCATTTCGGTGGACTTGGGGTTAAAGCTATTGTTACCTGAAATAAGGAATCTGGACTCTCGCTGCTTCAATAAAACAATTTGAAAATGTTTGCTGAATGGAAAACGATTTATTATATTTAGGGCAACATGGATTGGTTGGTTACTTACAGTATATTTTCATGCAATATTTCTGAATGATTTATGTGCTAACTTAGATACTTGTTTATAAAATGTAAATATCGTGAGTGGGTGTATTTTACAAAATGTAACAGAGACTATCAAATTTAATAAATTATTAATGAGAAATTAATAAATATAGGAACCTGACAAAATCATGAATTAAGATTATTATAGTATTTACCTTTTATTTATCTTTTATAACTGGGACTATCACTCAACAAGCGCTTTAACCTTTATAGCTTAAATAATTCCTACCTTTATGTCACTGAAACACTTTAATTAACTACTTAAATATCATTGAGACAATAGCTGAAGACATGCGTATGAGCCATTTGGTAAAAAAAGATATTTAAAGGAAGGTGTTCCATTAATTTCATTAAATGCTTGAATGAAAATAATAATAATAATTTTTAAAGCATAATATACTCAATTTGAAAAAATATGTCTGCCTCAAGTAATTTCTAAACACAATGGTGCACGGATATTCTTGTATTTAAAAAATTAAACTAGAAATGTTAGTATTGATTAACAAAACTCACAATCCATTGCATGTAATGGTGACAATGATAAAGTGCTAATATTTGGATTTCAAGAATAGTGTAAGGCCATCTTTCTATATGGTGTACATTGTAATATTATCACTGAAGCACACTTCTGGTACATATGAAGTTTGAAACTGGACTAAAATTACGAAGTGTGTTACCGCCGCCGCTGATATCTGAAAAAGATGAAGTTTCTATGACCAATATGCGTCTAATTGTGATAACTATCTATTCAAAGTCAATGATATTCAATTGTCAAAATCTAATAAATTCTGTTTTATTTTAATGCTAAATTGAAAAAATAAGCAGCATCCAATAAATTCATTTTGGGTTTTGTGCACGGCGATATAGCAAAATATGTCATCTATCTTATATTTCAGGTCGGTATGAGTACTGTTCATTATGCACTCTGCTGTATTTCATTCATTGTAGGTATACCTTGACCTATTTTCTATTATTTTTAAAGCACATTTGTTCCTAAAGGAATTTACGGCTATACACTCGTTGTAAAATGCTTCACACAGTTGATAGCATCTCTGTAGCGCTGTGAGAATGTAATACATGAAGTTAAACAACGTACCGAGGTTAAGAAAGAACAATTGACTGTGAAAAACCCAGAGGCTGAGAACTGCAGCGGCGTATGCTGGAACTGAATGGAGAGAATCAGCAGCTGAAAAATGAAGAACGATGATATAAAATTTCATTTTTAAAAGACGATTGCTTTAATTTTTAAAGTCCAATATTTGAGATTTATTCTTCATAAATGCTTCAAGAAATATTTTAAATCTATCCGTCATTTCATTTTCCTGGAAATTTAATCCCTCGAATTTTAATTTTTGATCTTGGATGTTACATGATAGACGAAAATTGCTCGAAAGAAACTAAGCTTAGGTAGACGAATCAATTTCTTCAATTTTTCTGAACCATCTTATGCCTATTATTTATATTAAATATCATTAAATAGCCTAAAATTTTTAATCAATAATCATGGGATTTCTCTTTGCCAAGATGATACTCAAATACCCATTACAAAAATCTGAGATTTAAGAAATAAGAGAGACACCATTAGCTTAAATAAATACTTACGTGTTCATATTTTGTAATGACTTACTTCGTTACGTAGGGCCGGATTCTTAGACCTAGAGAGGTGGCTTAGCACAATATTCTTCGCCCTGCCCGCCTGAAAAATAGCAGTTTGTTGTCAATAAATATTTATGAAAATTTTGGGTTTTCTATCCAGTTTTTATCACTGTTGTATTCAGTAATTAAAAACTAGGAATCCTAAAATGTGCTCAAAATTCCAAGCTAGCAATAATGGAGAAGCCCTTGAGACGTTTTCATACCTTGCTGCCATCAAAGTCAAATAGCTAAATTACAATGGTATGATTTCATTACTTTTACGACAATGATGGCGATAACTTCGGATTCTTTGGCTACTCACTAATGTGGTTATAAATTCCAGAGGGAATCAACCTATGTCTTATATCCAGGGATACTATCCAGGGATAATACTAAACTAAAGTCAAAACCGGTGAATTTCAACAGTTTCGTTCCCGGGTGTGGAGTGTAGAAATGAAACGAAATGGTTTTAAACCCTTACGAAATGGATTTAAACTTAACTCAGGGTTGAAACGTAACCGGAATCAAAACTGCTTCGGGTGGAGACTAAACTAAAACTCCGGGACGAAACGAAACGCAGATAATACTTCGCACCGGAGGAACCACGTGCTTCACCTTCAAACACTATAGTTTCGACCCGAGTACGAAGTATGGTTGAATGAAGTAGAGGTTCGGCCTACCGCCATTAGATGCATGAGGCACTCATATTTTTACCACTAACAGGAGAACGGTGACCACAAACTGGCCATTCGACTTTCAAGCTCGATGTTCTAACATCTATACACATATTTCAAGCGTAATGTGTCGAAACTATTCCCTCCGCTCAACTTCTGGGATCAAAACTTATCTATGAGCAGCGGAGTTCGGATTAGCCTAGTTTCGTCCCGGGTTGAAACTAACTCCTTGGTGATTTTAATTTCGTGCAGGAACGAAAGTAAACCTAGGCCTTGTATTTTCGTTTTCCTCCGGGTCGAACATAATCATTGACGCCATGATTAAAAAAAACGAATCCACTAGCCAGGAATATCGGATGAGCAGTTTTTACGTATATTTTGAAGAATAAAATAGCTTTGAATTGAATTGTTTGCATAAATATATATTTGAGACATTTTTTAAAAGAAGATATTTAAAGTGATGCCTTTTTTAAGGTTTGAAGATGAATTTAAAAGATTTAACGTAGTGAAGGTGGTTTGTCTCAAAACTGGACATACAGAGAGTTGAAATTCATTGCTTCAATTTTAATAGCAAAGCCACATGCTTATGAAAATAATACCTCATTCGAGACAGCTTGGCAGGACCAGAGCATGGCTAAGAACATCCCGACACTCGGTATCGTCCAGCAGAGCATTCTAACTGACAATCCGTTCGATAAACTACGTGTAGGAGAGGGACTGATTAATTCCTCAGCCATGAAATACCCCTGAAACGCCATCTCAGTCAACTCCAGCAGGGACTGTAATAATATAGACGTTCCGTACATGTCGTTTATGCCACGGAAGAGGTAGCAGAGAGCAAAGTGGCTGGAGGCCAAGCCTCTTATGGCTGAGCCTTCTCGGAAGTCCACGATGTGGCGGTGGGATGAATGCTGGGCTGACGATCCCATCTGCTGACGCCAGTTCATCCTTAGGGATAGAAGCCGCCACCTATCGCAGGCAACTTCCAGGCGTTCGTTGATCCTCCGGTAACATTTCCTCATTATTACCATGAGATACACAACCTGCATGTCGACTAACATCGACACCACCAGAGGAGCTACCAGGTATAGGCACACGATCAGGAAGACCGAATCCAAAGTTGAGAAGCCCCTATTTGTGAAGAAACTTACAGCCGTCACACTACCCGCCACGATTACCAGCGATAACTGGAGCCAGGAAATACGTTTTACCCACATCAAGTCGTTCTTAGTTAACTCGGACTCTTTATTCACGAATTCTGAGGATCGTTGCAAGATGTCCCTGTGGCAGTGGCGATTGCCCACAAGAGATAGGCTTGAGCCAAGGGTCATGGCTTGCATGGCGAAGGCGCGGAATATCACCAGTACCGAATCCATGTAGTTATTTCTTTGGTCCATGAATTTCAGCCAGCTGGTGTAGAGCAAAGGTGCTCCAATTATTGATATGGCGACGGAAGCTATGATTAGTAATAGTGAATAAGTCGCGTGCAGTCGATCCAGTTTCTGAAGCTTGAGACTTCCAAACCTTGGAGCTATTCCAATCATCTGGCTTGTTAGAAAAATAGGTGCTGCTGTGCAGAAAAATATTTCCTTGCTTTCCTTCACCCAATGTGAGATTGCGCTCTTAAAAGTGTTAAATAAATGTTGAATATTGAGACACATCATTCTCCCAACTCTCCGTGATTTGATCCTCAAAGTCATGTTACCTTGCTGTCTTTTTTGCATAGTAATGTCTTTTACCAATCGCAAAACTCAGGTCAAACTCTCCGTCTTTTATGAGTGGAGCTAAATAGATTATAAAAGCCTTGTGTTAAGTGGCTGTGAAATCTTTAATGTTTAGCTGCTCACTGACGACCTGTACAATCAGTCATATTTCCGGAACCCTCTTTTTATGGTAAGACCCCATGTCTCACCTTTTCAATGACGTTGATCGATACTGCGGAACAATTAGTCCCAAACTCTGAGATAATTGGTCTCTTTACTTCAAGTCAATGATGAATAAGAGCTTTCTTGAAGCTTCAACGTTCATTTTTCCTGATAAAAAGAAGTGACGAATTCTTTCCTTATTGTTAAAACTAATTTAAAAAAATATGCTGCACGCATTTCTTAACCCAATCCATCATATTGCGATAGTTTTGCTGTATATTCATGATTTATATCGCCAGGACAACTTCGAGGGTCATAGGGACGCGCAAGGAAAGGTTGTAGCCTAAGGAAAAGGGCACGTGTTTTGGTGATTTGAAATTAAAATAAGCCGATAGTGCGATGTCAATATGTATCCTTTTAATCTTCCGCTGGTCACGTGGCTTCTATCAGACGCCAAGGCATTTTCTTTTCCATACCCTCATCGTGTTTTCAAAGTGAGGAAACTATCCCTACCTGTATCTTACTATTTTATGGTTCTGAATTAGCCACCAATATTATTTTATATTTCGTCGCATTTCTGGAATTTTCACGAATATTTTGTTGCTTTTGGCTGTCTGGTAGACGCCACGCGACAACTTGAGGTACAATGCGTTGCATGCTAATTGCTTTGCGATATTGCAAAGTATTGGAATAAGTTTAATAATTTAAACAATCATTATTAACAGCTATTTAAAGCATTAAATTTGGGCAACGCGACTTTTTGCTTCACGTTAATGATTGTATTCACTATATCAAATGAATGAAACTGTCATTGCTGTAAAAAAAACGTGTGTTAGGTATTTTCTTAATATGAATATCTCCATTATTTTTATTCGTATATTTGATGCCGTACTTGAAATTGAAAATTATATGAATGATTTTTTGTATTTAAAACAGTTATATCAACTGGATTGTATTTTCTTTAACTATTGCTAAATGGTGTCTGCGGGATGCCGAGCGACAAATTGCGTACCAAAATGTGACGCGACTGACGGAGGGTTAATAATGATAAAACGAATCGCGCTCATAAAAATTTTTCAACATATATCTGACAACGGTGCATATATCTTAAAAGGAATTATTGGCAAACTTAATAGAAATCAAAGGCTCCACCTTGAAAATACATCCCGTAAAAAGCCGTTTTTGTCTGGTTGAAATTTTGACTTCATCGCACGTACAACTTAAGTTGAACTCTCATTAGAAGGAACATGTGGATAGAGATAGATTGATTAGAGACTGATTAGAGTGCTCAGTGGTATTAAAATCTTTGATGTTTTACTGCTAATTTACGGTCAGCGCAACCTGTCATATTTCAGGAGCAGTCTTTTTGTGGTAAAACGCTATCTTTTCAGCGCCTTATCTTTTCAAGAACATCGATGGATCCTGCGAAACAATTAGTCCCAAACTATGAGATAATTGGTCTCCTTACTTCAAGTAAATGATAAATTAGTTCCTGAAAATTCAATTTTCGTATTCCGTGATAAAAAGGTGACGAATCCTTTCCTTGATGGTTCTGCTAATAAAATAATATTATGTACTCATATGGAAACCAAACTCATGCATACAGAGATATATTTTCTTCATATTTATGATTAATAAGCGAATTATATTCAATACAGATGCATTTGTGAATGTTTAACGTATTGCAAACTAGTATAGTCCAGTAGGTGTTCGGATTCGTTTGCCTCTAGCGAGAATTATTTTTCTCATTATTTCTGTGTCCATTCAATCAATACCAACCCCTCAGTAGGCTTTATTAGAAACATTTTTGCTGGAAATGAATCATAAAATATGCCATCTCTGCTATTAAAACACTGACTGTTTTAAAGATGAAGGAATTTTACTGCAATTGTAATTTTTCCGCATGTATTATAATAGATGGATTGAAACTATTCAAGCAATATAGCATGTGATATGCTCCTCAGTTCAGCTGAAAATTCTAAGAAATACAATGGTACTGCCGTCATAAAATATAGAATTTCCATTATAATATAACCCATACTTACTTTCATATTCCATTTTATGGCGTTGCATTCCTCCTAGGTATAAAGAGCTATTGTAAATAATTAAACCTTAACAACTTATAGTTGCTGAACAATTGCAAATTATAAAAGGTTCATATTCTCTAATCGAATTTTGTGATGTATTCTATGTTTACGGTCAACGGGATATAATCATACAAATTCTTTACTATTCTAGGAAGCGCAGCTGTATCGAATTCTTTTTCGAATTTCCATGGCATTGAGACCTATTCACTCTAGAAAGAAAGATGAATTAGGTGAAAACCCCTCAATTAGATGTAATCTTTACATTTTCTATCTAGTACCTGAAATCGTTATTCCATTTCGTCTCACACCCGGTATGTAATCATCTAATTGACTTCGGATTTTCATTTTGTTAATGGATAATCGTAAATGGAATCTCCTAATCCTGAATGGGAGTAGCATCATGCTAATTTTCTCCCATTCTCTGGGCAAACTGAAGGACTTTAAGGCAAAATAATTTATTACATTTCTGATAACAAGCTCCTATAAAAGGTAAAAAGGAAAATAGAGCATTTAGCGTGTGAATTTCCTTTGCAATGCATGACGTGGTCGTAGCTTTTAAATTTCTTAAGGTTTACAGAGAATATTCTTTCGTTAACACATGTAATGTACAGAGAAAATTTCTGGGCGGAAAAGTGAGGTACATTAAAAAGTTATATAAACAGCGAACCATGAAAATCCGATCATCAAGTTGTCTATTCGCTCTCTAATTGAACATTACTGAATTAATTTAGCATCAACAAAGACTTTTTAAATTTTATATTCAATCAATTATTTGGTCGTTTCGCTTGATTAAAATCTAAGAAAGTACAAATTCTGGCTACATATTCACCTTTCATATGAGCATTGAAGCGGAATATTACCCAATTATACAATCATATTTCTCAATATCATTAACATTACATTGCGAGCAATTTTTTCAAAATGCATTGGTGCTGAGAATTATGAATGGAAAAAAAGTTTAAATCTAATGCGCGTAGTCTAAAATTAATTTTCCGTTTCGTTTTAGAGTCGATAAGATTGCAGAAAATTAATGACATGTTATGTAATTTCAAAATACTGAGGAAGGGAAAAACTCAAAGAGCCTTATAAATCGAACATCTTATTGTTACGGTCAGGATTTTATCGGCGAGGCTGTAGCTGATGGCTATTTTACTATTGTAGGTGTATCATGTCATACCACACAAACCAAATTGAGTTGAAATGCGTGCGATATAAACTAATGCTAAACATATATTAGAGCCCAGCGTATTGCATATACCTTTTCTCTGAGTAATTTTTAAGTAATAAATGATAATCGTAACATATATTGACTGAATGTCATAGTGCTGTATAGGACCTTGCTTTTGTATTTTTCAGCGTGGGGGAATCTATTTCAGAGTGCAAAGTTTTTAAACTAGTATTTTTCACGCCGTTACCTTTGATTTGCTGCTTTGAAGTGTCATGAATAACAAGAAAAATTGCCTTACGGTTGCATTAAAAAAAAAAACCCATTCCCTAACTCATTTTCCGTCTCTCTAAAAAATTTATTGGTTAAATCGTATTTACAAAATTTACAACTGTGCTTTCAATTGCTTGGCTAAAATTTAGCAAAAACAATTCTTTCGCATTGAAAATGGCTAAACTCTCGTCACTTATAGACTACTTAAATGTACTCAGCATCATTCTTGGGTTGTCGCCAATCAGCACTGCGAAATCAGCCCGAAAAAGCTACTGGTTGATTAAGAAATGGGGGAGAGCCATCACATTCTACCGTAACCTTCTGTTTAGCCTAAACATCATCCTCACCATCCTCAACATTGTCACTTTCATTTCTCATTTTATGGGAAAGAAATACGGCCCCACGGTCAGCTGGGTGCTACTCTTCTGGAGAACTTGCTACGACTACATCTCGCTTAGCACAATAATGATAACATTTTGGCGCAAAGGGATAATAAATCACACGGTGAACACTTTACTTCGTTTGGACGCAAGATTAGGCCTCTACAGTGGTGGCTGGAATGATAAAACTGCAATATCAATGATCTTCGGCTCCTTATCTGGTGCTCTCCCTTTTGTCGTGGCAATTTTCACGATTGTTACGAAATGTAGGAATAGGATGAGTATACATCGAATTTACCAGCCCATAATAGTGCTATTTAACCTCCTCGTGGTCCTCATGGGTGATCTTCAGTTTCGGATGTTGGTTCTCTTCACGGCAAGGGCCATTCGAAGGATTCGAGATAGGATCAAGATATTCTCGGATTCAGATGGAGGTAATTCAAGACATCGAAGCGAGCGTGGGAAACGATCGCTATCCGTCGCTGATGAGTCGTTCCACATAGGCAGCAGTAGCGATCGTTGGGAGCAGTCCGATCGAGTACTCAAAGAGTCAGGTGACTTTATTCGTCTCCAGGATTTGATGAAGATGCAGCTCTCTGTATTTCGTTGCAAGAGGAACATTGGGAGGGCCTATGGTTGGCAGATACTGTTCAAGTCTATCTTCGACGTCTTTAACACCACATTCTTCTCTTACGGGATCCTGGACGCCGCAATTTCTGGAGATGTGGCCTTCTTTGGGTACCAGATCGTGTATTTCCTCGTTTGGTTTGTTTTCTCCACGCTTATTGGATTGGTGTACAAGGTTTCGGCCTGTGAAGAGTTGTACGAAGAGGTATGATGTTTACTCAACCTCTCGAATAACAAAATAAATTAGTGGCTTCTCAGTAATGTAGCCATTCATTTCATGTAGGAAGTCTGAATACCTTTTAGTACCTTTGTAAAACTCAAATATTTATGCAGAAATGTATCATTGAGGAGTTTATTTTTCCTCACACATCTAATATGATAATTACTTTGAAAGTAACATACGCTTCCTAATTTTCTCTACTTTGACTGTATATGTTAACTGATTAATGACCTAGAGTACCCTGCCAGCAGGTAGCGCTTGGCTTAAATAAGGATTATTAATACCCTATCAAACGAAGGAAACTTTCCGACCATCGGCATTTTTAATAGGTGATTATTAAGAAATGTTTCCCAGTGCTCTGTGCCTCATGCATGCATTGGTAATCTCAGACGATTTAAAACTCCTATCTACTCGTATAGATACTAGTTCCCTGTGACGTCACGTGTAGTGGCATCGGATGGGCGCCAATCTGGCCTTTTTCAGATGAGGTTAAAAGTGACCATTAACATTCGTCGAAACTGGAATTTCTAAATCTAATAAGTTGTATATTATGAATACTACACTAATGGTGAATCGCAATCAATGCCGTTCGTTCTCTTCGATGAAGGAAACTACCCTATGGTAAACTATATTTTGAAGGAGAATCGAATCTTTAAGTATAATTTATTTTGATTTCCTCTATTTAATTTCTTGGCATTTATGATTTTTGTTTAAGTAATGCATTATCTGATTCTCGAATAAGTTACAGTTCATCAACTACATGAAAATTATCACATTCCATCCGCATTTCTTGGTCTTTTTTTAATCGAAATTGTTTCTCCTCATGTATTTTCTTATGTAAAATGTACACAAACAGGAGTTTTCGTGGCAAGGGTGGTTAAAATAAGCAGACATCATTCCGAAAAGTTATAAGAAATTTAAAAAAATGTTTTTATCCGATAATGAGTTTCTGATAGCTTACATATTTCACATGCATTCTACATATTTGCTCAACAGTTGCGATAGTTTTAACCTTGCTCTACACTACTGTGAGTTAATACCCTCAATTGTATGTACTTCTTCTTCTTTTAGATGATTTGTGACGGATTTTTTAATTGAAATACTGAACTGTTCATGAGAATTTATACACCATCAGCTTATCTAAAAAAATTGATTACCAGGAACACATCTTGCTTTTGCTCTTAGATTTATGGAAAATTAAAGATTCATAGCTTTCTATTAATGGAGTATTATATACTTCTGATTATATCATTGAATTCTTATTTAAATTATTCTGCTAACTATGACCATACTTTGTTTGCAGGAATGCCAAATGAGAAAAAAGATAACAAAAGGAATCGTTGCCCGTGCATATAGGGATCAGTACAATATTGTGAGTATCCGAATGAAATCCAATAAGAAATATTATTTTTTATTAGAAGAACTTTCGTGGGCTAAAACTCTGAGAGAATCTCATTTTTATGGAAAACGTTGATAATTAATCCTAAATAAACTGAATTGGTTTGTTCTATACCGATACAAATTTTTCTATGTTATATTTAAGACGCGTTATAATTTTTTCTCACTTTTTTACTACAAATGTAACTTTTTCTCTTCATGCATTACACAGTTATGAACTGAGTTTTTGAATTTTATTTGGGAAGGACGCTTCCTTTTTGCTATCATAGCCCGTTTTTTATTGCCTGGAAGATAATAATGTGTACCTAAAGATACATCATTTTAAATTTTTCCTCTTAATCGATGAGGAAAATCGAGACTTACAGTTCCGTGTCATGATGAGGCCGATCAAAAGATAAGCTGTAGTCATTACGAACAGTTTTGAGAGGTTCCTTTCTGTTTTCCCTGAAGGAATGAAATTCTTGTAATTCAGTCACATTCAAAACAGTTGACATAAGTTGGACCTTTGCACATAATAGCCGGTAAAATGTCCAAATTGAGTTGGCCGTATCGTCAAATTGTAAACGTGTATTTTGACGAAATCACTCAATTCGTATTCTAGCCGTCAAAATGTCCCTCTACTCGCCATTATGGTGCATCATGCTTATACGGAGCCACTTATGTTCTTTCCGTTTCCTCCTTAGATTTTCATGAGGATTTTCTCGCTCATATAAAGGTTCGTGATTTTCATGTCGGTTGGACTTATGGTTTCGTTTAAAAAAATTTTATAATTTGTAAATTTGGAAGTTATAGTTACTTAAGGTATGTGTGGTTGACCGCTTAGGATTGGTGTGTATTATATTTATTTTTTCTTGCCTTGTACCATATACTCTTGAGTAATTAAAAAAAAAAATTATTTATCTGTCCTAGCTAGAAACAGGTTATTTCCAAAAAATAGTCTGGAACAATTCAAGTCTCACTAAGTCTTATTTACGAAATTAATGTTCCTTCGATATGACCAGATGAATAAATAAGATATGAAATATTGAATGTCGTAGCGATCAGTATAAAAATTATTCCTAATGGCTTGTTTGATGCTTGATTGGGTTGCATTTAAAAACTATCAAAGTGCACTCAAATACGATCAAAACCATTACCCTTGTTGTATGAGCCACATGCATATTTCTGTTTTTTTTTTTTAACAGCAGCTTTCCCTCTTTTACCAACAACTTCTGCATACCAGCCGCCCTATGGATTCTAAGGGGTTTTTTGTGCTAAACTACAGGTTTCTTACTTCGGTAAGGTCATGTATATAGATTCATTTTATATAACTACTAGTTTTTTTCTTGACCTGTGTGAAGCATAATATCACTTTTTCATTCCTTTTATGATCACCTGGCATGTTTTCTTATTTTACTCAAGTAATTTATTTTAAAACTTCACATTAAATCTTACGGCCGTATTGATAGATTTTCGCTGAAACACGCTAGTAGGGGGGAAACACACTAACTTAGTCGGCTTCTAATACCTTTAAGTCTCCTACTAAGGTATGGTATTCATGGATTCTTTTAAGTAAGCCACTAAGAGCTACTAACTTAGTATGCTACTAGCAAGCGCGGCAGCCGATACCCGGTAGCGATTTGTTTTTAACCCGCTTGGATACGCTTGGAAACACTGCATCCGACTCCTCCGCGGCGCCGAAAATTCGTAAAAACATCAAACAAAAGATATTAATTCAGTAACAAGCATCGAAATTTCTACTTGATAATGGATAATTCGATGTGATATCGCATTGCAGATACATTTTTTGATTGCTGTACACGCAAATGATGCTGTACCATTGGGAAAGGATAAATTTATGACTACTACCGAAGCATTTGTATGTTTGAAATGCAGTTATTCTTGTAAAAACGGCCGGGTATTCCTTGATGATATATATTGCATATTTTTTACACTTCCGATATTTGTTTTCACTAGAGTATGCATTATGAGTATGTAAAAACATAACTAAGAAGGATTTCGTTCTTTCCCGGCGAATGCTGTTGATGAAATCTTCTCGGGAAATCAGCCGGGTGATGATGGCCATTGCTGCCAACGTTTCGATGGCCTTCTCTGCCATCGTCTTCAGGGCGAATGATGGACCTGGTTATTGCCGGGCTTATATACGCCGTTGGGGAGGTCAGGTCGTCCGTGATTGGTCAGTTTTTTTAGAGTCCTCTCCTCCTCTCAGCTTACCCATTCTTTTTATGATTGGGTTCCACGATTTGCTAAGGTTGAAACCCGCGTCCCTATTCATTTTATTGTTTGTGATTCGTATTTCGATAGCTTCCTTTGTAAGGTGGTCCCAATATCCCTTTGCCTTGCAGAGGATTTTTGTTTCATTGAACTTGATGGTGTGATTGTTTTTAATGCAGTGGTCGGCTACGGCAGATTTTTCCGGGTATCCAAGTCTAATGCACCGCTTATGTTCTGATATCCTGGTTTCAATTGTTCTTCCTGTTTCCCCAATGTAGCTATCTCCACATTCACAGGGTATTTGGTAGACGCCAGAGGTCTTGAGTCCCATTCTGTCTTTGACCTTCACAAGTTGGCTCCGTAGTTTTCCTGGTGGCTTGTGAATTGTCTCAATGTTGCGTTTTCTGAGAATACGAGACAATTTCCCCGAGATTGTGGAAACATATGGAAGAGCAGCCTTGGCAATGGGCTTAGCTTTGTCATTATCTTCAGGAGCCAAAAACTCTTTTGTTGCGCGTTGATCTTGAAAGGTCCTTTTAAGGGCCTTCATAATTTCTGTCTTCCCATAGCCGTTTCGTTGGAATGTAGTTCGTAAGTGGTTTATCTCTTGCGGCAGGCTCTCCTCATCTGCGATGCGTTTGGCTCGGTGAAAAAGTGAAGTCAACACTGCATTTCGTTGAGATGGGTGATGGTGGCTAAGTCCGTTGAGATATAGATCCGTATGCGTTGGTTTGCGGTATACTCTGTGACTTAAGCTTCCGTCTTCTTTTCTGCGGATAAGGACGTCGAGGAATGGGAGGCACCCATCTTTTTCCATTTCCATAGTAAATTGGATATTGGGATGGAGGCTGTTCATGTGCTGCAGGAAAGCAGGTAGCGTCTCTTGTCCATGCGGCCACACGATGAAGGTGTCGTCAACATAGCGGAAGTAATATTTCGGCTATATATAGCTACATTGGGGAAACAGGAAGAACAATTGAAACCAGGATATCAGAACATAAGCGGTGCATTAGACTTGGATACCCGGAAAAATCTGCCGTAGCCGACCACTGCATTAAAAACAATCACACCATCAAGTTCAATGAAACAAAAATCCTCTGCAAGGCAAAGGGATATTGGGACCGCCTTACAAAGGAAGCTATCGAAATACGAATCACAAACAATAAAATGAATAGGGACGCGGGTTTCAACCTTAGCAAATCGTGGAACCCAATCATAAAAAGAATGGGTAAGCTGAGAGGAGGAGAGGACTCTAAAAAAAACTGACCAATCACGGACGACCTGACCTCCCCAACGGCGTATATAAGCCCGGCAATAACCAGGTCCATCATTCGCCCTGAAGACGATGGCAGAGAAGGCCATCGAAACGTTGGCAGCAATGGCCATCATCACCCGGCTGATTTCCCGAGAAGATTTCATCAACAAAACATAACTAGCAACGTCAGTATTAAACACATTTACATTCGAAAAGCAGAAATACACCTCAATGTCGGAGTAGAAACGGAAAATTTTGCAATGCAGAAATGAATCATAAAGAAAATAACGTTAAGGTAAATGTGTGAATGATACACATTTATTACGTTACAAATACCTACGTGCGAGCAATCAGTAACATATGTTTGCTACTCCTAAAATGTTATAGTTAAGGAAACAACAATCTGCCTCGCCACATTAAAATTTTTTAAATATTGACAGCGTAAAAGTGCGGAAACATGGGGCATATAGTTAACTAGATGTGGATAATGTAAACAAAAAAACAAAGCACGATTAATCTAGCTTGTTTTACATATGTATTGCTGATAATATCACAAATAGCACTACATCGCACAATACATTTCACTTTACATTTCACGAGCTGTCTTTATGATACTTATAATCAGTACATTCCGAATCAACTGATTCAATGAAAAACTTGGCTCTTAGTTAATTTATAACACTGTAACGTAACACTAATAAATCATGATAATCAGTTTTCCAATCACTCCGCACAAACTAAATGAATTTGCAATCGTTGAACTTCGAAAGGATTCTTCATATCTCACTTCCCACTCATCACTTACGATTTAGTATCAGTTCATGTTATTTCACATTATTATTGCGTAGACAATGAAATGAATAGGCTAAAAAAATTCTAAACCACTTATAGTAACATCAAAAAACTTCCCATTTCACTATCACTCGTACCGTAACCAAAACAAAAACCATAGCGCAACGAAATGCGTGGAATGTAAACACTGGCGAAAGCTCACGATGAAGTGACTAGAATAAGTAATAAAATCAAACAGAACTTATAAGCGAGCAAACGAATGAAAATTAATACGCGTTTGCTGTATCGCTAAAGAGAAACTATTTCAAATATGACACATATCCCCTTCGCAACAGTTAGTAGATACCTTGATCGATTTGTATACGGTTGATTAAACCAGAATGGAATTTGTAGAAGCTCATACACTCACAAATCACTTCACTTGTCACTTCACTCTTTACTTCATAGTTTTTATGCAGTTAATTCACTTAGGGGTTAATAAATTTACAAATTCTGTACACTTTCACTAGAGGCACAAGTTCACTGCACATCGTACTTTCCTTGCAGCTATTAAAAAAAACTTTCAATTCCTGTCAGTAATTACACTACATACGTTGCCTGCCTTACTTGAAGAATGGATTTTCGTGTTCCATTTTGGCACAAATGCGTAAAAAAACTATGAGAGTATAAAAATAGAACCAGAGTTAGTCATCCAAAACGGTCCGCCATATTTGGTAGCTCTATTAGACAAGGCCGGAGGGCGGCTAAGAGGCAGCTGCTAAGATAGTAGCATACTAAGCTTAGCAGCCCTTTGTAACGATCTATTAATACCATTGTGCAAGTATGCTACTACTTAGAACGCTACATAGGCGTTGGTAGCTTACTATGAATCCGGCCGTTAGTTTTTAGCATAAACCTTATCTTCTCCTTCTACGGGAGCATTTGTGAAAATTTTCGAGATAAAACATAAATATTGGAAGTGAGAGGCTCAACTTGTTGAAGCGGTGGGTTTGTTTCATTACTCCTCCTGTCCATGGTAGCTACAATTTCCTCATGTACGCTATAAAGTATCATTGAAGTTTCTGTTTAAGTCCTGAAACTGAGTGTCAAACAAACGTAGAATTTGCTCCAAACCGCCAAAGAGGCTAACGTTTTATTATTGACTAGCCGGCCATCCGGCGTATCTCGGGAAGGATAGTACACAGAGAAGTTGGAAACTTGGAACTTGGAATTAATACTTTTGGAGCGTGTCAAGAGGTGTGCCTGCCCGGCAGGATAACCAACCACAGAAGGGGCGGTCTGCGGTGATTGGGGGCCCTAGGCGAGAGCTCATGATAGGTCCCTTACTGGAGTATTATTGGGTCCTACCTAGGGCTGTGCGAGACTCTCGACCTCCCGAGAGTCTCCACGGTCGAGACTAGAATTTCATTTCTCGCCTGGATCGAGTCTTGACGAGAGTCGAGAAGTCTCGCCCATTCGAGATTTCTCGACTCCCGTCGAGACTCCCGGCACCTCGAAAAAAATAAAACTATTTCTATTTTAGACATTGAAATTAATTTAACAAAAAGATGATTTTAAGATATGTTATACTCGAGCGCTGTGAAGGACCTCCTAAGCTCAGGGCCCTCGGCGATCGCCGACCAGCCGACCTGGCCAGGTCACCCCTGGTTGTATGACGTGACGTAACAAACAGTAATGAAAAAAACGACGCAAAGGACGCGTCCGACGCAAACCGAAAGTAGCACTTCAGGGTTTGAAAGTATGACATGCACCTATTTACTGACTTTAGCCTAACTCCAAACGTGCAGCCGTAAAGAAATGCACAGCGGACGGACTAACAGACGTCCTCTTTTATATATACGAGCACAACATTGGAAGTAATTACACTATCCTCTGTTAAACGCACATGATGACTCATACTTACGTATCAACAGGAGACTTGAACGTGGAATCAGCCGCATTTTGATAAAAGTTATTAAAAGAATGCGAGATATTGTTGCAAATGAACAAATGTATCAGTTTGTGCGCCGTTAACGTCAGAAATATTTGCCGTTTTTTGTTTTTTTTTTGTTTTTTTTTAATTATTTAAAAACCAATTTCAGGAAACAATAGCAATATTTAGGAAGTAAGATATGCCGTCGCATGTTCTCTGATAAATTCTGTGCATTTTGGTACCTCATTTGTAGAGTTTGGTTGCGTATAAGTTGAGAAAAAGGTATCTATACAGTATAAATATATAAGGAGATAGAATAGATAGATAAATATATAGAAGACGCAACGGAAAACGCTTTGCAGTGAGGTTTGGTTGCGAGGTACCCTCGCGGCGACCCCCTGCTGTTGGGCGCTAACGAAAGTTTCAATAATGAATTATAAGGTTTAAAATAGAGGCTTCTTTCATTTATTGTTTCAACGCTGAAATCGTAGTGACTAATCCGCGAAGTATTATGTTTCATCTTGCCCTGCGCATTGGCTCCCTATCTCTTGATATCCATGTCTGATTGGGTATCGGGTTGGTGTGGTGGCTAGAGTGTTGGCTTCCCACCCAGCGGGCTCGGGTTCAGATCCCGGCAGTGGCAGAGAATTTTCAGAGACTGCTTGATCCCTGCTCGAATGCTATGTGGAGGATATTTCAAGCGCAACACTTTGTCCGTCGGATGGGACGTCAAGCCGTGGTTCCCTTGGCGCCTTTCGTTAAGAGCAGGCTAATGCCGACGCGGCCGCGTCGGGCGCGGGTTTCTCTCCAGCCTTCCTTCCATACCCTTCCCTCATGGCGCAAATGACCTCAGCTGTCGGTCGCCTCCTCCAAAAACCAAACCAACCAACCAAACCCATGCCTGATTTATAGCAAAGAGCCTGGAGGACGATATCGTAATCTGTTTCATTTTTTCAATATACCTGTATCTATGGACGAAAGTAGAAAATATACGTGTTTTGAAATTGTAGGCACATGAAACCACATCCTAACGATATATTACGATGGACTCATTCACCAAAACTCGGTTTCAAACTTTTCTTCGTACCGTCCTTGAATACAATCACTACAATGTATTTTTTGTACAGCAAATTCCCAAGAAGATTGTTTTTAATTCGGATATGTTAAAGCACTCGTTATTATTATATATTTATTGTTATAATAGCTTAAAGTAATCGCTTCATCACTTTCATCCAGCTTCATAGTCGCCATTGTTCTACAATGTTAGCAAATGTCTTTGAAGTGTTTATTTTGAATTGTTGACTTGTAGATGACCCAATATTTGATTATTTGCAGCATACTCCATTAAATCTTTTTCTACTTTCAGGTCACGGCGGTCATAATCACCTATATTTTTATTCTACTTCAGTTTCAACAGTATACGAAAGACACCAGCTCCATATTTGACATAAGTAAACATAAATTGTAGTGCTCGTATTAATAAAGGAATTTTGCATGGTGGGAAATTACTATTATATGTTTCTGCTTAGTCTCAAATATGTGAATTAATAAGTTTTTCAATCATCTCAGATCGAGTGTACCAAGAATTTTGACTGGAAAGCAGCCATTTATTGTTGGAGAACATTTAATGATTCATTTATAATATCAACATGAAAAATTCTGCATCTGAAAGAGCCCATCCCTACGTCCCATTGCTAATTCAGGGATGTTCAGGAGCATAGTTCAGGTATTATGACTGACTTTACACTCTTTGTTTACAAATATTTTAGCTTAAGGGTAAAATAGCAAATTCTACGGTATAAAATGCTATCGTTCTTCAGCCAGGAAAATTATATTGGATGAGCGCGATCATTCGTGAAATTTCGTTGCGTCGAGGCGCTGTCGCAATAAACACGACGAGAAATCCTTTTGTAGCCTTTCGGAATGGAATAAAAAATATAGCAGAATGTTTCCCCGTATTTTTGTCGCGTTTTCCGTTCCACTAATCGCAATAGACTAGGAATACGCTGTCTGTAATGCTCGTGAAACTGTCGTCACTAAAAAATGAACCAACGCGGTGGAAAACCCGTGAGCCAATTCAATTAATCAACCCTTTGAAAATCTAAAGAGGGAAGCCAAAAATCGATAATAATAATTCTAAGTTTGCAATGCGACACTGTATTATATGACATTACTATGCGATAGCGATACTCAAAGGTATTTTTTATGTGAATAAAATTGCCCATAATAAGGCCTCCACTCCAAGATGGTGATTTATGAAGGAAATCACATGAAACTCAAATGCGCAAGTAGTTTTTATTCTTAGTTGGATTAGTTAGTTAGCAGTAGTTGATCGTCTTAGTACATGGTTTGCGTGAGTAATTCGTGAAGCAAAAACGGTATCTATGCATTCCCTATTGAAGCGATCCTCCTTGGAGATGCATGACCATTAAGGCGGGCGGCTCAAGACGTTTAATCGATATTGACGGGGTGCCTCATATATAAATACAAATATACATGTGTGACTTGGGCTACTGAACTAAATGAACCCACCCCTATTCCTGAGTGGGACCTGTTCATTTCTGTGAAAACATTGTGCTCTGCCCAGGGAATGGCTGCTTTAAATTTTTTTTCTCCAAACTCTCCGCATATAACCCGGAAAATCATCAATCCCTATTCACTTCTATTTCTAAGATATGCTGAAGAATGCATTTTGAAGCAACTCTTCTTCATTTTTTTGGAATAGGAATGTTTTATAGTTTTTTTCGTACGTTAATTCTATTTCACCGTTGAACACATTATATCCATCTATGATAAGCATCAATTCGCCTTTAATGACACCAAAATATCGTGAAAGCGTTTTGGATGTCACCGATTGTAATTATCAAACACTGATAACCTTTGGAATAGAAGAATACTTAGAGAAAACTGTGTTTAAAAACTGAAGAACTTTCCAAACAAGTACGAATTTAATAGCTTCGCTTTGAATATAGTCTTTTTCTATTCCATCAGGTTTAATAATCGTCTGTAGAGAACCATGACTATATATCTTACGGATATCCCCAATAGAATGAGGGGCACATATTTCGAATTGCACAGCTGATCCGTTTTCCCGTTCGCATTCTTTGAATTCGCCAAACATAAGGCTTTTATTCATACCAATGGCATAGTCCAATGCCTCATTTATTCATTAAAACTGTATCAATTATCAATCGAAATTTTCAGTATTGATATAAACTTAAGAGTATATCTTTATATTTCAGGCAATGAAGAATTGAAAACGAAATTAGGAATATGATATGAATAATCTTCGTTACATATAACCACAAGCGTGAGTTACTAGTCGAAATTGAAAATAGAATCATGGTTTTACAGATTGTTGAAGACAAAATTTAACGTTTGCACTAGATGTAGGTAAAAGAATTATCCCATAACCTTCTTTCTGCCTACACTATGTACCTAATGACTGTTCTAATAAATACTCTTCATCGAGAAAAATATCCTGCCTCTTTATCCTGTTTATAAATCGTATTTTCTTCCTCATACCTCACTTACGTAGTAATTTTGAACCTGGCCAGTTGAACCAGTAACATTTAACCTGCAGTTTAAATGCTGAAATTCATTCGAAATTAATTTAAAGCTTTTGGGTATGTTTTCCATGCAATGCATATATATTGACACTTGATTGCTAGAGATAGTTTCTTTTGATGAGAATGAAAAAATAGATTAATTTGAATCCTAAAGTATTATAATTGGAAGAAAAGTGGATTAAAACAATGAACAAAATAGCGGGATACAGCATTCACTTTTCTGCACAATGATATTTCAAACAGAAGTATCTTAAAAAATGACAAAAATGAAACTTCTTTACGTCTTTGCGTCTTTACAAAGGAAGGGAATTTTAATAAACCTATTCAAAATCCTCCGCTACAATTTGTCTGTGAGGGAAGATACAAATTTATTTGATTAATAATTTCAGGCTATTTTTTCATTCATGAGCTGTATTTTAATGAATACTTTTTTATAATTAATATTTATTAAAATTTTATTAAATTAAACTTTGAATTACTTTTATTACTTCTTCAGATTCATTAGGTGCTTGTTAGAATTAGTGCTTTAATGCACTGAAATATGTGCTAAAAATAATTATAAACTATCCATTGTGTAGGATGTAATTTTATTTATTTCAACTAAATACAGTTTTTTGGCTTCAAGCCTATTAGTGTCAATTAAGGTTTTCAGTTTCAGTATATTTTTACAGACCCAGAAATTTATGTACAACTCTCAGTCATTGCAGTTATCTCTCAGGTATTGCTAGAGTCAATCTGCTTGCCCTAAATAATTCTTTTCACCGATGCAATTGCAAAAGGTATAATTATTATGGATGTATAAATTAAATGGTTTGTTAAGTAATAAGCAACGAATTTTTCAATTATCGTGCTATAGCTTTATTCGAATTCATTCTAAATTTTTATTATGTGAGCATAATTTTTCAGAAAATATACAAAAGATTAATGCTTAGAAGCTAAGAATGAAGTTTATGTTGAAAGAGTACCTCCGTCCTAAACTATCTTAGATCATTTTGTTTCCCTTCCGTAGTTTTTATTTGTATTTTCTACCTTCATTGGCATGAATTGCAAAATAATGAAAAGATAAGTTATCACTGCTGCCACCATCTGAAAAAATAAAAGAGACATACATCAACTACTTGCTGGGAGTATTACTTTCGTATTCAATTTTGATCACATAACCGTGTTTTACGTGAAGCTTGTCGTATTATTTGGAAAGTATAAGGCTCCTCATTAGACAAATCGGTTCTCTATGGTAAAATGCTATGAAAAGTATAGTAAAATTTCGTTCCCAAAGATTCTAACACATATTTTTACAATTTTTAAGTTCTTAACCAAAACAATTGTTATTTTATTGAGAAGCTTATAAACATAGATAAAATTTCAGAATGTTTTTGTCATGGAGTCATTTTTTGGTTTCATGATACTCATAACATCGAGACTATGTATTATGCTATGGCCTTAATGTTCCTTATTTTCAGAATCACACCACTAAAGTTAAATGAGAACGCACTACAAGCGAATAAGTTAAAATAAGTCTTTGTTATAAAAAACATTTCTAGATTCCGCTTCACTCAGTGAAATAACTAAAATATGTATCCATTTTACCGACCGATTTCAAAACAGTGCAGTCCATTCTGAAGACTCCACAGGCAGTGAAGAAAATTTTCCCATGGTGCATCTGGCTGATAAGGACTCTAAGCTAAATAAATGAGAAATAATTCAGTGAGTGAAAATTATTGACGATTTCTGTATGCTATTGTACATAAAATCACAGCTATTCATATGGATAATTAAAATGTAATTCATTACTTTCACAGAGCGTTTTAGTAATGCTGGCTTCTAGCGATATGCATGACCTGCTACACTAATTGTTTTACGAATATTTTTTTCTGGGACACATTGCCGATGATTTAATGTCCTGCATCGATCTTGCTTTAGTGGATAAAATAGAATTTCCATGAAACTCACTAACTTTTAGTTTTTCATATCTTCATATCTTTTCATATATCATTCCATCTCCATTTACGATTACGCTTTTTAAGATAATTTTAAATATAAAATATATTTCATTTTAAATGTTATCACCAACATTGTTTGGCCAGCATGCTTAGAATGAGCTTAACATGCTTAAGAATGCTTTGATGCAGTTTTCCATTTAATTCTCATTTCAGAAAACTCATTTCGCAAAAACTCATTCCCATTTTATTCAAAGTGGACTTTTTTTCTAAAAAATATTTTTCCGATTCTTATACTTATTTACTGTTTAGGTATTTGATTCTTTCAATAGAGAAGTATTTTTTTGCCAGAGTAAACTGAAGGAAATTATCCAAGCAGTAATTTTCTACAAATGATATGAAGACTTGGGTTGTGTACGAAATCCTTCATGACTCCAATTCGTAAGGTCTACAAAACTTCAGTTTTTATAAAGAATTACCTTACCTAAAACGAGCACCTTTTTCGTTGCTTTGTGTTTTTACGATCACGGATGATTAAGTTACGTACTCACCTACAATTACTAAGTGGCTAGCAAATTTACAGGTGGTTTTCCAACTTTGAAACTTTTAGGAATGCTAATTAGAACATCGAAGAGGAACTTGTAAATGAAAATTTCTATAACTGCGACTTTTTCCTAAAATATTTTGAAACCTTCATAATAGGTTAATGCACGAAAATCTATTAAACATTATTTTTTGGGATCCATTATATTAGTAAATAATTGATACGATGCCCCCTGCTACGTAGTGATAGAGCTACAAGTAATAACCATGCCTGTTACGTCACTGTTTACCATTGTAGTAGAGAGAATGTAGAGACTATCTCCAGAGAACAATAAATAGATTATATGTACTGGTAATATTTTTGAAAATTTTTACAGCCATTAACAATTACTTAAAATAGTGTCAATTCATGGCACACATGCTTTAACGAAATTAATCTTCATGTTCGCACCTGATTTTTGAATTCAAAGTGTAATATGAATAAGGACACGACGAAAAACTTTAAATTGGATAAATAATGCAGTTTCATATTGATTAATTACCTCTCGTCGAGTACTCCGGTCTCTGGTTTTGAGAAGAAGTCCTATTGCCATTGCACGCGATCTTTCGTCCTGAAAAATAAAATAATAGTTCATCAGTAAAGTGATAGTTTTTCATAAGCGTATGCAGTCCCTGTAAACCATCTGGTACAAAATAGCTATGACAGCAAGGGCTGAATGTAAAAAAAAACTCAAAATTGAGTTGATAGGATTACTTCTTTGTATTCAGGCTAAAATTCGTAGGAAATTAGATACAGCAGTAAGGATACAAGAATAAGAAATGCCTTTGCAAGGAAAGTGTTTATGAATAGGATTAATTGACTAAAGGATCCTTAAACTCCCGGTGTGAAAGAGGAAAAATGCTAGGTACGAAGAATACGATATATCATTTATCTGTCCTAGCAGATAGCTCCAGCGTCGCAAATAGTATCATTATGCCTAGTCGTATGCCCACGATTAATGCGTTCGATACATAATTTCCCGGTTACGGTTACGGTGGTTAAAGTATTGGGAAGGGCATATCATTAAGTCCATATCGTAGATGGTGTACAGCATTTGATTTGCGTTGAGATTTTCCTTAGTGGGATACTGAAGTTCATCACTACCATGAAAAAATAAGAAGCGTACAGAGTAAGTTTCAATTATGTATAGAATTTGTATCGATTGCAGACTCTACGCTAAATAGCGGCAGATCTATAAATTTAATGGTTTCAACGGCTAGTTTAAGGTTAGGTACACGATACATTGGAGTCTGCATTCAAAGGAAATTTTTCTTTTATCTCTCCCTTCTTGGATCTTCTGTGTCACACCAATAAACCGAAGAAATTTACGTAAGCGATAAAGGCAAAGTAGGTAAGGGGATTGGTTGATAGAATGGTGAGTTATAATTCTTGTGGCTCAGTGTAGGCTTGGAAACCAAGGCAGATATCGGTGAAAATACATAACCAACTATATATAGTTGGTTATGTATTTTCACTTACCTCATTCGATGGATTGCTTCCAGTAATATCAAACATCAGAAGTTGTATCACCAAATTATGTAATCAAGCACAATACTCACATTTCTCAACACTTTCTCTGACAGAATCAAGATCGAAATTGTCCAGAAAGCAAAGGCACCGTTCCAGAAAATTCCTAGTACCAGGACACTACTCATCGGCGTTTTGTTAAGTCCCAGGAGTATTTGAACAAAAAATGCTATGTGTAAAATCATTGACACAGTTGTGATGCCCAAATTGAGTAGTTCGAAGTCACCAAACGTCATGTTCATGTACTTAACGGTAGAAAGCAATTTAGAACGAACAATTGTCACATATCTAACGGATGGGACCAGCTTCTTGGATCCTATTCTCTCTGGTGACAGTTTATGGTCTTCAAAGCAGGAGTCTCCAGCTTGGGAGCATTTGAGTATGCTCAGTTCATTCATGGAATATCCTGACTGGCCAATCTCCTCAAGGTAGTGGTTCAGAACGTAAATACTTTGGTGAGTCACGCTTGCGAGGTTGAAAAACCACAGGTTTAAGGACGCTGTCACGACCGTGTACCACGCATTTGCAATTATGTTGAATGTATTTAATGCACTTTGACTCACTTCAATCGTTAGTGTTACGTGAATAATTATTATTACACTAACTTGAATGAACACGATCAGCGTGGAAACAGCACTTACTATTCGAGTATGCCTCAGACGGTTGTAGTCTTTGTAACCTCTCATCATTTGGCCAATTTCACCCAACTTTCGAAGCATTTTAGCATGCTTTGATGATTTCCTAAGAGGGAGAATGAAGGTCGTCACTGCCGCACAATACATAAAATAGTTCCACAGTACAATGATGAAGGAATTTTGGCTCAAATCCGTATCAAGGCTGAAGTACATCAATCGCATATAAATTTGGATTCCTGCCACGAAATGAATTATGGTTAGTGATACCAAGCATTGGAAAATGCACCCCCAGGAAGGTTTAGAACTAAATTTACTTCCTTTGGTTCTCGGTATCGCACCAGTAAGTCTCCCCAGCCTCAATATGGGCCAAATTGCGCCTAAGTAGCTGTTGGAATGAGTAGGTGAGGCAGTGATAAATCTTCCCATTGCTGGAAACGAAGTCTTTGAAATGTTGAAGGAGTTATTTTCGCATAAAGCCAAGAACAGTGTTGTCAAAATATCTCACAAAGTAATATTTTACATCAATATTCGTGTTCTAGGTGTGAAATGATTTCCTTTACGATTTCGTTATTCCAGTCAGTAATTTACAAAGAGAGTAAGAGGAACGATTTTCCACTTAGAATTCGGGATTCCTTATTAATGAAGGAATTTTCCTGCGAGTCACGATTGCTTCAATTCCCTTCTAAGAACTGATGTATCTTTTTAATTCTTATCGCTCTGATTATTATCAGCAAGGCATTCTTTGTTGCCAAAAAAACAACTAGACCCTTGTCATAATTCCCGTCTGAGTGAGGATAAGGCGTCTGATTTTTATCGTAAATGACACAAAAGGACTTATTTAACTTTGCCGATTAGGAGTTGGCACGTGAAAGCGAAAATTGTCACAAGTTTCTATAAAGAGGGTGGTGGTGACTCTTTGCTGCCAATCATGTTCGCTTTCTTTCATTTCTTAGGTCTGCTCTTTTCTTAATTTTAATCGTCATGATTGTTATCAGCATGGCATTCTTTGTTTCCAAAAAATAACTCGACCGATAGAAGCGATAAATGAGGAGAGATGTTTTGCCGATCGGATATATGTGGGAATTCGTTTTTCTCCCAAACAAAAAGGACATTAATAAATTCTAGTCCTAACTGCGTGAGAGAACGTAATTGTTTTTTGTGAATGGCTGGTGTCCTAAAACCCCCTGCCACACGCCTTTTAGGCGGCTTGCGGGGTATTATGTAGATGTAGACCCTTGCCATAATTCCCCTTTATGTTAGGATATTACTTCCGATAATTTCACCGAAAGGCTTTATTCACCTTGTAAATGATGGACTAGCTTGCGAAAGTGAAATTTTAAAAAGTTTCGATTAAGAGGGAGTAATTGGGAGAGATGACTTTTTCGTGGTAACTATTTCAGTAGCATGACGGATTTTAAGAATGCAAAATATTTTTACTTCTAAACATGTCTTTCATTGACCACGGCTAGCATCCTGATGATGCTAAAATCAGCAACCTAGCCTACCATATCACAAAAGTTAGAATCGGTAACCAAAATATACCATATGAGGAAACGGTAAAAAACCTCGGAGTTATATTCGATCGAACCCTTAGCTGGAAGCCTCAAACCCATTATGCGAGGCGTAAATTTTTGGGATCACTGCATCAACTTTTCAGAGCCAGAGAAATACTTACACCCGACATACGAATTTCCTTAGTAAAGACATTAGTCTTCCCTCACCTGGATTATTGTGCAGCCTTATTCACAAACCTAGACGACGAAAACAATTTTAGACTCCAAATGGCTATGAATTCAGCTGTAAGATTTATTTACGATTTAAAAAAATGGGACCATATTAGTAACTCTTACAACCGCCTTGACTGGCTTAAGTATAGAGCGTCGCAACCTTCTGATAATAACTCTAGCCTTTAGTGTCTAAACGACCGGTTACCCGCCATACCTGTACGAGAAATTCGTTAGAAAATCTTAAGTACATAATATACCTAACCGTAATCATACCATTATTCATACCTCCATATTCCAAAACATCACACGCCTCATATCATCAAATCATTCATATTAACCGCCTCACGAATATGGAACTCTCTCCCAGCCCAAATAAGAAGCAGTACAAATATAAATAGGTTTAAACATAGTACATATGGGTTTCTGAAGAATGTCCCCTTAACCTAAAGTTGAATATCTTTTGTTTATATTCATGTTTAGCCTAATTCTTATTACTATTATTGTTATTTTTATTGATACACGTGTGAATTAATGGTCAACTAAATTTATAATTGTGATAAATCACAGTGTTATCCTTATGTTATGGTTCCTAAAAAAATTTTTGTTTGACATAATTGTCATAACATATTATTACCCTAAATTCTTGTAATTTGTATGTTATATCGAAGTGCGATTATTTATTTATTTTTCTGAAAATATGGTATTGTTTTTTTTCATGCTCTTGGCGATCTGCACTGGTTGCATTTGTCTGTAATTACATTTATTTACTTTTTTGCTTCTATTTATCTACCAAGTTGAAAATGTGAAAAGCTGTACATTTATTTTCTCATGGGACCCAGTGCCTACGAAAATAAACGATAATATTATTATATCACATTCTCTCCCAATCCTCTCTTCTTTGCTATCACCCGCTATCACTCTTTCGCGAATTTGATGAACAGATATCAAAACAAATCAGTTCGCCAGTGCACAGATTTCATGCCAGTTCTGCGCTAAATACCATGATAAGAATAAAGAGTATTCCTAAAGGTGGGAATGCAATATTGCTTTTTATTACACCAAATTCCATAATTTTCAAGAAAATCAGATATTAGCCTTGCGTTTAATAATAATGTATTCATGTTCAATTCGGTCATTTACATATTTTTCATCGCATTACGTTAATGCAAAACGGCCCGTGAGAGTGTGTTTGAACCAAGTGATAAATTCATTTGAAAAAACTGCCTACGAAAGGAATTAGTTAGTAAAAGGTCAGTAAAGATGGATGCGTGAAGAAATTCTACGAGAGTGGTAACCAAGGTGCACATCATCGGTTTGCATGCAATATAGAAAAGTGATAACACAGGCCAACAATGAAATAACTTTTTTACTGAAAATACCTTATTCTTATGTTTTTTAAGTTACTGAATCCAAATATGACAGTTGTATCACCCACCATTTATTCACATTTTACAGTTAAATTTATGAAATCAAGCAATATTTTTAGAATTTAACAGCTTTTTTATAGTTATGATAAAATTGAAAAAGTAGGTCTAATGAACGAAGATAATGGGGATTACTGTTGGTACTTCTCCGAGAAGCTCAGCAAGCGATTCATCGCAGAAAAAGCTGCACAAGAAGCTTCAAGGAAAAAAGGGAAGGGAAAGAAAATGTAGACCAATTCCAGTTGACAAGTGAACCCTGTATTATCACGCTGTTGTAAATGCAAACAATTTTATCACGATGTAGTGAACAGTAAATACAAACAATTTAATGGTATAACACAGTGTTTCATTGATTTCCCTATTTACCGGATAGGGGTATTAGACTAAATATTAAAATACATATTGCTTGGAAACTATGGGTGATACAAAAAAAACTAAGGCCAGTTTTGGATTCGGCACATAAAAATCTATAAAGACCAGCTATTAAAATAAAAAAAGTTTTCAAACAAAATTTTTTTGTTGGCCTGTGTAATCATTCCGTTGACCCTTAGCTACATGCGCCCGCGAGGGTAGCGCCAATGCACGCTGGCGGCTTTTTTGCCGCACTTCAATATTTTTGGTTTTCCTAAATATACATTAAAAATTTGGGGTGTTTTAAAGTATTTGGATAATAATAAGGCTTCCAATAATTAAAAGCAATATAATATTTTTTCTTTCATTTATAAACAAAAATAAAGCATATTGATATGCAAAGTTCTTGAAATTGAATAATTTTCTTAAGGAATCGCAGGCGATAATGTTCTTGGTCGTGGAAAAAGTACAGGAATAGAATACGAATGTGCCACCAGTGATCTATACGCAGTAAACCCGCTATTTCGAACTTTCGAAAAATGCGGAAAAATCCCCACTTATCGTGTAACTAAGGGTTAACAAAAATGCTCGTAACTAAATGCTCACTAACCTGCTCACACCTCCGAATCAACAAAGAAAACATATGAATCCTAGGATATTAAAATTAGCCAATTTAAAAGTTCGAGTTTACCAGTCATTTTATAATTTTGGCCTTTTAGTTTTGAGTGCGACAATGGTTGAAGAGGGTTGCCTCTTGCTTGTATCAGTTACTCAAAATGGAACGCGGGAATAGATGTGTTACAGTGGATAACAGTGGCGTAACTAGAAATATATGTTCTGGGGCGATGAAGTGTATATTTTCAATACAATGGTTAACATTTTATTCTGTGCTCATACTTTTTTCTGGAAATATACAAAAATTTAATGCATACAAGTTTGGATTGGAATACATGATGCAAGTGAATTCGTCTTATATTATCTTGGATCCATTAATTTCCCGTCCTGGGTTATTATTTGTAATATCTGCCTTCATTGGCATGAATTGTAAAAGAATGCAAAGATAAGTTATCACTGCTGCCACCATCTGAAAAATATAAGAGAGATATGCATCAACTTCTGGCTGATAGTACTTACGTATTCAAGCTTAATGACATAATCATATTTTTTTGCAACACTAATTTTTTTTACTTTTATAATTGGAAATGGGGAATGACCTTCATAAGATGATACTTTTTCTGGTAAATTTTATTGCAATGCCTTGTAAAAATTCATTCCCAGGTGCATTTTTAGTTTTCTTACACATTTTTAAAAATCATAACACATGAAAATGCTATTTTTCTTGAAAAGTTGAAAAAATTGCATGCCATTGGATGGGTAGTAATTTTTTTTATTTCATCAGGCTTAATGGCATAAAGATTGTGACCTTGTATTCCATGTTAGCAGAATCACACAATTAAAGTTACATGAGAACACACTATTAGCGAAAAAGTATCAGCCTGTGTTGCAAAATTCAAGTCAAGATTCAATTTCACTCGGTTAAATAGCCCTCATTTCCATTTTACTGACCGATTTTAAAACAGTGCAGTCCATTCTGAATACCCCACAGGCAGTAAAGAAAATTTTCCCATGGTGCATCTGGCTGATAAGGACTCGAAGCTAAAGAAATGAGAGATGATACAGGGAGTGAACATTGCTGTATTTTATGGTAAATAAAATTACAACTTTTCACACCGATGTAGGATTTCATTCTTTGAGAAAAAATTTTTATTTGCCTGTTGATTTGGTTAGAATCCTGTGCTTGTATGTAAGCCATTATTTTGACACAGTGTTGGGGTAATGTTGGCCACAAGTGATACGCTTGACGTGTTATTATAATAATTTCACGATTTTTTCTCTGGCAGTCCTGATTGGGTGCATAATTATAAAAAAACTTGAGTATTAAAAACCTTAGGTAGCGTATGTAATCCTCGAAGACTCTAATTTTTATATTATGAAACTTCATGTTAGGTTAATGTACGAGACTTAATTCAACGGTGTTTTCATCATGATTATTGTTTACAACATTGATTACATGTAATGGTAACATTTTTGAAAATTTAACGACAACAGGTAAATATTATGCAAAATAGTACCGATTAATGTGGCACACATGCTTCAACTAAGTTACTTTTCATCTTCGCGCCTGATTTCTGAATTCAAAGTGTGACATAAAATGAAGATAAATAATGCAGTTTCATATTAATTAATTAATTACCTCTCGTCGAGTGCTGCAGTCTCTAGTTTTGATAAGAAGCTCCATAGCCAATGCACGCGATCTTTCATCCTGAAATATAAAATAGCCGTTTATTGGTAAAGGAGGAGTTTTTCATGAACGTATGTAATACCAGTGGTATTATAATACTATGTTAGCAAGGACTGAGTACAAAAAAATGACCTTAAAATTGAGTTGGGGGAATGATTTTATTATTAGCCCTTAACCAGTGACGTGCGGTCTGAGAGACCGCTGCGTTTCTAAAATTATGAATATTTTCAAAATTAGTATTTTAAAATATCTATAATCATCGTGAGCGTCATAATTTTGCATAATAGGGACATAGTGCTCTTAAAATTTAGCGTTCTTATTATTAATTTCCGAAATTTTGCCACTGAATTTGGTTAGCGGTCTGTGAGACCTCACGTCAAAAAAATAACAATAAACGTAATGCTGGTGGAAATGATTCAAAAAGTCGTTAAAAAAACTCCTAGTGATTTTTCAAGAATAATAATAATTAATAGTTTTTAAGGCAGACTTTTTAGTGGTATTATGTGGGTGATTAAGTACTTAGTAAAAAACTACGATAATAATAACAACTCAAGTGTTTTTTATATCAGGTTTTGATCCTGTTTTAAATTTCTTATCAATTTTTCACATCACAATTTTCACTGAAAAATGGGTTCGTATTGGGAACGCATAATATTAAATATAAGTTTTAGAATAGTGAAGCAGTCAAAAAAACAATAAAATAAGCAATAAAAATGAATTTGCAACGTTTTATGAATTTTGTTTTATTGCGGTTTCCCGGACCGCACGTCACTAGCAGTGTAACAAGAATTGAACGTCACTAGTTAGGAGTTAGGGCTGAATTTCAGTGGAAAAAAGATACAGCATAACATATAGAATAAGCCAGATATAATACAAAGTATATAACGATTAAAAAAGCGTTTTCTAGGGAAAATTTTACGAATACAATTGAATTGACGAAAGACAGTCAAGGAGTGAAATAGGATGAGTGTAACCATGACGACATTTCTCGTTAGTGAAATAGGATGAGTGTAACCATGACAACATTTCTCGTTGAGCTTTAGAAGGAAGAGCTGTAGGAGTAATTTATCCTGTGGTATACGAATTTTCTTGTTTCTAAGTCGAATTCTGGGTCCAAAGGCGAAAATATAAGATGGCGGCATGTATGGTGACGATTTTTATTGCCCAATTTAGATTCTCTACTTCTTTTTGAGTCCATGACCAATGGGTATTCTCTAAAATTATATTGTATTTGAGAATGTATCATCCATTACAATGAAACTATTTAACCACTTCAATGTGCCCAAAATGGGCCAAAATAAAAATGGCGGCAATTAAAAAAATATTAATGAAGTGTGGCCATGCAGTGGGGCATACCGGAATATAGGGTAATGGGATCGGCAAAATCAAAACTAGGTTGTGAGAAAATGATGTTATAAGATATTTTTTATATATATTTGAAGGTTCTACACAAATCTGGTAGTTTTCTAAATCTGATTGTACTGGAAATTTCCGACTTTGGTAGTTAATAATGAAACTTGATTTTCTCCTTTTGCCTACATGGGTGAAGTTGTGGAAAAGGCCACAGAAATCACTTCGCCGTCGTTGGTCTGCAACTGAAGGAGTCGCGCTCGGTGTGAAAAATAAATTGTTTCCTACTAATATTTTTTGTTATACAAGTGATATATAGGTCAAGGGAACTTTTCAAATAAAAAGACAACTATCTTGTCGACCTTACCCCGTCTCACAGTAAGATATATGAGGTAGAAGCAAACCAAAATTCAAGAAATGGAGATATATATTAAGGTTTTTACTAAGTGTAGTTGGTATTTTTGCCATTGTTTTAATGCTGATTAGGCCAAAAGCAAGTGTTTCTAAACAGTCGCCTTGCTTTCTTTATTTCCCTCAGCCCCTGATCATATGCATTCATCTATAATTTAACGTTAGGTGGAGAATTAAAGTCAGATTAATAAATCTAAGCTTTTTAAAAACTATACTAAGTGTACTATACTTTTATGTATACTTTCTATGTGGTCACTCTTAATTTTGGCATCTTCTTAGGAGATCTAATACGAACAATTAAACAAAAGTTATGTAATTAACTCGATCGAACACTAAAGTTGTAAAGCGCTTATCGACTTCAATTTACTAAATACATTCATATGAAGAGAGAATATATGGTAATTATTAATATGATTCACATTAATTACAGATACAAGTTAATTTGGAGGTTAATAAATATTTTAAATACGTTTTATCGTTTTCAAAATCTTAAAAGTAATAATGCAAAAACTCCGCTCTGGAGAGAGATAGAATTTATTTCCTTTCTATTTTTAGTTTAATATGCCCATTATTGTTGGATATTTTTTTCATAATAATGCAATTGATTAACGAAAATCGATCATCGTTTCCACTATCCACGATCGAAGTTCTTCGGATTTTTTAAAACTGTTTTATATAGATGTTTAAAAAAAATTTATAATACTGTGAGAAAATTTTGATTTTCCATAGCTGACTGTAATTCATTCAATATCTTCCAAATATTAATGAAACCTGAGCAGTAAAAAAATTATATATAAATCTGAAAAAGTAAACCAAATGTGAAAGACAGATCGCGACATCTACCTTGACCACTCATTCGCATAATTTTTGTCGTCGATGGGTTACTTCCAATAGCATAAGAGCGGTATTACAAAATTTGGTTCCCGTTAGTTATTGCCGAAAATTAAAAAACATACTTTGGATGAGAAATTTGAAGAAAAAATTCCTTAGCATACTTATTTGGTTTCCATGGCAATTCATTATTTGCTATTAAAAACAAATAACGCTTCTCAAAGGCAATAAGGAATGCATCGCTCCGAGGCTAAATCATAACCTCAGACTACTGGCGTGGCTATATAACTAAAGAGCTGAATGAAGAAGGATATGAACATTATCAGGTCAACCACTTATGCAACTTGCTTCATACCGTAGGCCCAGAGGTGCACAACCAATGAACCCAGAGAACGTGGGGCTCCGCAAATTCGCGCAACAAAGAAGCAGCGCGGAACGAAGCACGAGGATATAAATAATATGTAAAAAATATATATACCATACCCATAATATACCTACTGCCTACCCATAATGCCATAAAAATAATAATAATAAATTCGTTCATTTCGTGGGCCTTGTGGTCCATGAGAAAATTATTGTACAACTTTTACAAGTTCAGCATGACATTACATTCATAAAAGAAAGGAAAAAATGAAAAGAAATACAAAAGATTCACTAGTTGCAGACCGCCGTTAACTTACAGACAATTCGGCAAAACAATATTAACGAAAGGAAAAATATCATACTGCGATATAACTGACTAATTATTACAAGAAATTAAGGCGACAATTTATTATGACAATAGTGTCACACAAACAATATTTTCAAAAAAGATAAATGACAGATTGGTATAACACTCTAATTTAACACAATTTTAAACTCAATTTTCTGCAACAACATGTTTGAGCCAAGAATTTATTTGAGATGATTATTGTACAACTGATACAAGTTCAGCGTGACATTACATTCATAAATGAAAAGAAAAATGAAAAGAAATACAAAAGATTCACTCGTTGCAAACCGCCGTTAGCATACAGACAATGCGGCAAAACAATATTAACGCAAGGAAAAATATCATACTGCGGAATAACTGACTAATTATTAAGAGAAATTAAGGCGACAATTTATTATGACAATAGTGTCAAACAAACAGTATTTCAAAATAATAACAAATTAGAATAGCACTCTAATTTAACACAATAATACAATGGGTTAGTTTTCCGTTATTCTCCTTCTCCTTCGCGATTCAACTTATTCCTAGTTTAGTTTCTTTGTTCAAATGCCTTGCAATGAGTGATTTGATATTTTGGTTGTGCATTTCTAATATTCCCAATATTTTGTTTTGGGCCTATCAAGATTTGATCATTAGCTTTATGTGCTAATACTTTACATATCAAGAGAATTTATTAGGTACGAAAAAAATACTGTTTTTTAGGATTTAAATTTTGTCGAAAATTTTTTATCTCCCTACGTCAATGATGAAAATTACTAAAAATGGATAGAAATTCTCTAGCTTAGGACATATAAGGATAGATATTATAATAGAGAGGGATTTTTAATGTTAATACTTTTAATATTACACGACTGGTGTTTCAAAGACTAACGCCGTCTTCAACTACTTAAAAACCTGACATCGCACCATGTGTTTTAAAACAGTTTTTTCGTTAAAATGTTTGTTAAAAAAACGTAGCACGAATTCTTGGACACGTGCCTAGCGGAGTTAATGATGCGCAAGGGATGGAGTGGTGACGATCCATTCCATTTGTTTTTGGAATTGATTGTCAAGATGTAGCCACCAGCAGTGGCGGATCCAGGATAGGGACAAGGGGGGTTAAAAATGGGGTTAAAGTGGGGACTAAGTGGGGTTAAAAATTGCAGCAGTAGTGGCGGTCGGAAAAATTTACCATTCTATCTAGTGTAAATTAGATACCCTAGGGGGGCTATAGCCCCCTTTGGGTATCTAATTTCGTGAGATAAGTGCTCCCCCCCCCCCCCCCGTAGATCCGCCACTGGCCACCAGATAAGAATGTTTGAGTTCGAATTTAATGAATGAATTGTTTGTTCTCATTTTCGAATTGTTTTGATGATTTTAAAAATGTTCGGCAATAACCAATAGGCAGACAAAGGTCGACATTGGCCAAAAAGCGAAGCCACCGAGGCAGCAAATGACTTATCCCAGCACCGTAATAAGCGGAGATTCGTTTATTCAGGAGAACTTGCTTCAAAAATACGTAAAAAATTTGTGGGTAATACGATATCTTAGCTGATCATTTTCAACAAGGAGGGGAAAGTAAGAAATAGAATTTTAGACCGATAGAATTAAGTGTAATAGTTCTCGGGTCTAACTGAAGACGTGGGTATCGAGACAGGCATTGATGAATATTGAAATACGAGCGTGCTGCGCCCGCTCCCAGCGGGCTTCCCCCGCATTTTTCAATGCAGGTCCACAGAGGGATAGGCGCGTTTCTAATTTTAAAATGTAGAAGAAAAAGGCAGGGTCTTATTTACAAATTTAATTGGAATGTTCATACACAAATTGAGGTCAGAGGACCTCTTTAAACACAACATTGGAAGTAATTACACTATCCTCTGTTAAACGCACATGATGACTCATACTTACGTATCAACAGGAGACTTGAGTGTGGAATCAGCCGCATTTTGACAAAAGTAATTTCAAGAATGCGAGATATTGTTGCAAATGAACAAATGTATCAGTTTGTGCGTCGTTAACGTCAGGAATATTTACCGGTTTTTGTTTTTTTGTTTTTTCTATTATTTAAAAACCAATTTTAGGAAACAATATTTAGGAAGTAAGATATGCCGTCGCATGTTTTCTAATAAATTCTGTGCATTCTGGTACCTCATTTGTTGAGTTTGGTTGCGTATATATTGAGAAAAAGGTATCAATACAGTAGAAATAATATAGAAGATTGGGTTTCATCATTAACTCAACATAATCGATGGGAAGTCAAATCCCAAATCACCTTAATTGATGTATTACTTCCAATAATTCAAACATCAGAAGCTGTGGTACAAAATTTTGTGATGAAACACGATACTCACATTTCTCAGCACTTTTTCTGACACAACCAAGGTCGAAAATGTCCAGAGAGCAAAACCACCGTTCCAGAAAATTACTTCTGCCAGCACCGTAATCAGCGGGAATTCGTGTATTCCCATGAGAACTTGCGTCAAAAATACCATGTTCAAGGTCATCGACACTGTCGTGAAGACCAAATTCAGTAGTTTGAAATCACCGAAAGTTATGTTAACATCCTTAACGATGGAAAGTAGTTTAAGACGAACAAATGCCACATATCTAACAGTTGGGAACACTTTCTTGTATTCATCCCTCTCTGGTGACAGTTCATGTTCTTCGAGGCAAGAGGCTTCAAGTTTGGAGTGTTGAGATTCGAATGGTTCATTCGTGGAATATCCTTCTTCGGCAATATCCTCGAGGTGTTCGTTCAGAACGGAAACAATTTGATGGACCACGTTTGCGATGTTGAAAAACCACAGGTTTAAGACCACCATCGCGACCGTGAACCACATGCTTGTAACTAAAATGACTACCATGAATTCGCTTAGCGCCAAATCAGTTACTAGTGCCAGGTACAGAATCATTGCGCTCGCTTCGATCCACACGAACAGCATGGAAACAACGCATACTTTTCGAGTATACTTCAGATGGTTGTAGTCCTTGTAACCCCTCATCACTCGGCCAATTTGACGCAGCTTTTGAAGCATTTTCTGATGCGCAGATGCTTTCCTAAGAGGGAGACTGAAAATTGTCACTGCCATGAAATAAATTACAAACCAGAAAGATATAATAATTAAGGAGTTCTTGTTCGTTTCAATCTCAAGGCTGAAGTGCATCAATCTTATTGACAGTTGAATGCCTGCCGCAAAATGAATCATGGTTAGGGAAACCAAGCATTGCAAAATGGATCCCCAGGATAATTTTGCTTTAAATATGTCTCCTTTGGTTCTTGGTAATACACCAGTAAGTTTCCCTAGCATCCATATGGGCCAAATTGCTCCTAGATAGCTTTTGGAATGTGTAGGTGAGATACAGGTAATTATTCCCATTGTTAGAAGCAAAGTCTTCGAAATGCTTAAGGAGTTATTTTCGCATAAATCCAGGAAATACCATTTAAAGATATCTCACCAACTAAGAGTTTACATTCCTGTTCTCGTTATGAAGTGGCTCCTTGCTAAATGTCGGTATTTCAATCAGTAATTTAAAAATAGAGTAAGAGGAACGATTTTCTGCGTAGAATTCGGAATTATTTATTAATGACGGCATTTCCTGAGAGTCACGATCACTTCAATTCTCTTATAAGAACTGATGTATCTCATTAATTTTTATCGCTCTGATTATTATCAGCATGGCATTGTTTATTACCAAAAAATGACAAGACCCTTGTCATAATTCCCGTCTGAGTTAGGCGTGAGGCGTCTGATTTTTATCGTTAATGACATAGAAGGGCTTATTTCACTTAGCCGATTATGAATTGGCTCGTGAAAGCGAAAATTTTAATAAGTTTCCGTAAAGAAGGAGCAAAATATTTTTGGTGATAACTCTTTGAGAAACGTGACGGATTATAAGAAGGCGAAACATTTGTACTTCAAAGCATTTCTTTCATTTACAGTGGCTGGTGACCTGATCATGCTAAAATCAGCCACTTAGCCTACCACATCAAATTGCGTTTCGCATTTTATGCGTAAATATTTAAAAATCATCTCAGTCAAAAAGAAATTAACGCCAGTGCACGGATTTAATACCTGTTGAGCGCTAATTGCCACGGGAAACACTGATGTCATGGCAAAAATTAGAAGTGAGCGTAATTTTCTCAACATTTTGTGCGAGTGAAATATTATTATGTGTGTTTTTTATCACAAGTTATTATTCACGTTTGATTGAAAAAAGTTTGTTTTGGTCACGAATGCTTGTATTAGGAATTTTGAGGCGAAAAAATTGATAAAAGTTTCATTTGACTTTTTTGTCTACTACGGCGTTCCGGCCCGTTTCGGCAACGTGATACCACTCTACGGGAAGAATACAGAGTATTGCAAAATGGGAATGGCATTTGGGAATGTAGGGTAAGGTTGCCTAAACTGCAATAGTTTGAGGAAAAAAAACGATTTAACTGAAAAATAAGGAACAAAATACAAAATTTTATTGCTGCTTCATACAGGAAAGTATGTCTACTTCTCTCACAATTTTTCGGGACAGTAAATTCCAAGTTGAACACTAGCATAAAAATTCAATTTCTTACCGTTGCCAACGGTGCGATTTAGGCAACAGGTTTCCCAAATTACACCACCGAAGCCATAATCACCATATGATGTTTCAACAGCAATGAGAGACAGTGAGACAAGTTTTTAAAGGTTTTTTTAGTTTAGTAAACAGAGGAAACATCAAAATACGGGGAACGTTAGGAATGAAAAAAGTAAAAATAAGGCATATCTTTGACACTAATAATAGACGCAGTTTTTCTGAAGAAAAAATCAGTTCTCGATCTGCTGATATGTGAAGACATGCCAATAAATCTGTTTCAACAGCAAAGTGCTTCGCTTAAGGCGATGGATGAGAAGTTATGATAATTTTACATTTAGCCACCCAACTTCCATTGAAGCACTAATATAATCTACATATATTGTTTACCTACATAATAAATACATTGCTTGCTTAGAGAATTGGCAAAAAATGTAGTAAATAACCACAATATCCACGTCAATCAGCACTTTTTATGAATGCATTCAACATGGTTTCCAAAATGTGAAGTCCGGTCCAGGTAATGAAGTCTACAACCATGTATTCCAGTTTAAATCTGTTCAATCCAAAAGAGGCCTGCACAAAAGTCGCCAGGCCCAAAATAAGCGAAGAAGCAGTGCAGGACAAATTCAGAAGTTAAAATCACCAAATATTTTGCTGAAACATTTCAGGGCAGAGAGTAATTTTAGGTGAATAGTTGTCATCCTAATAACATTCAATGCCGAACGCTTTAAGTTATTGCATTGCTTTTTTGTCTTTTGGCCTTTTAGTTTGGGGCCCATCCCTACTAGGGTGGTTTCTATTATTTTTTTATTGCCTAAACCGAAAGATTATTACTCCTGGAGTACGTATTTCACGCTTTTATATTTTTAAATGACGATATCTATTTTTTGCGATAAAATGAAAAGTGAAAATTTTCAAGCGCGCGAAAACGCGACGGCTAAGTATGAATGCCGGGAAAACTCCGTGTGACGTCGTTCTGATTCCCGCTGCCGCAAGTTAGGTGACCTTGGGGCGAGGCTTTGAGCGCTGATACGACGCAGGATACTAGCAGGTAGAAGAGTACCCTGCTACCTGGTAGCGCTTGGCTTAAATAAGAAATATTGATACCTTATTGTACGAAGGAAACTTTCCGACCATAGGCAATTTAATAGGTGATTGTTAAGAAATGTTTCCCTGAGCCTGTGCTTCATGCATACATTGGTAATACCAGATGATGTAAAACTCCTATCTACTCGTATAGAAACTAGGTCCCTGTGACGTCACGTGGAGTGGAATCGCATGGGCGCCAATCTGGCCTTTTTCAAATGAGGATAAAAATTGACCATTGCCATTCGTCTAAACCGGTATTTCTAAAGCCATATAATTTTTATATTATGAATACACTAATAGTGGGTAACGAATCGCAATCAATGTCTTTCGTTCTCTTTGATGAAGGAAACTACCCTACTGAAGTATTATTCCTCTTGCTTGTATCAACTGCTTCAGGTAATGGTTCTGAGCAGAGGTATTTTGGTGCACCAGATAAAGAAGGTTGAAGCACCACAGATTCGTAGCAGTTGTTGCGATCGTACACCACATGCCGGCTGCGTACAGCTCATCAGATTTCCAAAAGGGTGCCTCTAGTGTCTCATAGTTAATCATAACAGATATATTGATGCACACGATAGCCGTAGTAAGCACGCTTACTGTTCTTGTACGCTGTAGTAGGCGATCGTAACTGCTACAGTTTCTTCTCATGAATTTTATCTCAGTCAGTGTCCGGATCATTTGGAAATGTACGGATCTTTTCTGAGAGGAATGCTGAAGGTCGTTACTCCAATACAAATCATACTAGCGTACCACAGTAGTAATATCATAGAGTTATCGTCCACCTCAAGGTCAAAGCTGAAAAAATTCAACCCACTGCCTATATATCTGTAAATGAGGATGGCAGCAAGTACGATGATGGCGATAACGGAGACTAAACATTGGAAAATACATCCCAAGGAAGTTTTAGGTCAGTCTCTACTCTCAATGGTTCTCGGTACCAATTCCAATTATCGAACAATGACTGATGCGGTCCAAACTGTCCATAGAGTGTCTTTTGGATGCAAATTGTCTTTTTTATACGTAAATGGCGAGGACTCCATTACTTTACGGTGAGAATTGAAGTGTATCCATTTATTTTCAATTAAATCTAATTTCTCTCCTTTGTCAAGTATTTTTGAAGGTATATCCCCAAGTTCAATGAACAAGGAACAATATTAACTGTTAATCTTATAGCAAATGCAAACAGTATAGAAATAGAATGCATAAAATAAAAGGAAGATTTTCTTACCACATGCCAGTCGTTATTGGAGGCGTGGTCTACGTTCCAATCAGAAGAACTGAAATTTTGGCTGTCGCCCCGCATCAACGCCTAGATCTTATCTTTATCTTTTCATGAGAGCATTATTACTGGTATCCATCGATTTACAATGGTGATTTTTCCCCAAATCATCTTAATTCGTGCAGCCATCAACCTACAAGAAGGCTAGTCCGCATATTTATGCCTCACCGTTGTCTTTTAATATCGTGAGTTTACTGTTCATATACTCATCTTTCTACCTTATTCAGTAGATGTAATAGAACGGTCATTAATCAGAATTCAACTCAGATTAAGGATTGAAGTATCGCGTACAGTCTAGAGGATTATTTTCAATTAATTCTAATTTCCATCTTGCCTATTGTCTCTTTGGTATTTCCCCCAAGTTCAATGGACAGGGACACTTTGAGCCCTGAACAATGTAAACTGTGATCTTTAAAGCGAATTATACAGTACCAAAATAGACTGAAGAAAAGAAATCGAAAATATTTCTACCCAATGCCAGTCGTCATTAAAATCGAGGACTACATTTAGGAGAACTTATACTTACCATATTGTGGTCATGCCTCTCTACCTACGTCAATGCCCTGATCTGATCTTACTTTGTGAATATTATCACACATATCCATCGATTCATATGTGTGGCTTCTACCCTCATCATTGTAATTCGTGTGGCAATCAGCTACCTAGCCTGCACATTTATTCCTTATCGTTTTCTTTTCATATCGAGAGTTTTCTGTTCATATGTTCATCTTTCTATCTAATTCAATAGATTGAGTCGATAGCTTGTTCCTGTTGTACTCTTTATCTAAACACCACAGGGGAAAGATAGTTCACGGGATTCCTTTCGGATTCTGTGACAATTTAAGTAAACGTGCCATTTTTTAATTGCCGACATTTAAAATTTACATTATCATTGTATAACACTTTTGTTTACGATTAGTAATTTTCAATCTATTAACAAGAAGCATCTTTTAGGGTCGTTCAGACTCGAAATTAGGATTCAATAATAGATATCAATGGATCATAAGAGGGGGAAGCCAGTTTCGAAGGAAAAAAAATCCACACCATTCAGCCCATCTCTCGTAAGCTTAAGATAAAAAAATCGTAAATTTTCGCTCGCTTTTTATGAGTTAGTGACATCATCTGAGGGCTGACTCATTTACTCGTTTGGGAAAACCTTTAATGGAGGAAATAAATCCTTCACTATAGTGTGAACATGACCAATGACACGATGCGCATTTCCAAAGCCGAGGGACAGCGGAGAAGCGGCAATTTGCGTGAAATGAGTGCGTGACGTTATCAACTTATCCGCAAAGGGTAAAAGCCGTCGACTTTCCGTCGGGAGTATCTATAGAAATGGCGGCTGATAGAGAGACGGAACAGTAGAGGATCTCAATTTGTTTTGATTTCTTCCAGAATCGATGAAGATCTATGAAGAGAGAAGAGCAGGGATTAGAGGAAAACAGTATCCGGGGATATAAAATGCACACTCTTTGGAGGAAGGATGAGATTAGATTGAAACAGGAATAGTGAAAGCGGCCGATAAGTCAATTGGCTACGTTGACAGTAGAAGGATAAGGATGTCAAGGATAACCGAGGAAATGATAAAAGGAGAGGTAGGCGCTTTGTACGCTAAGGTGAAGTCGCTGTCGAGCATAAAAAGAGGGGAAAACATGTCAAGTACTATGGCTAAATATTCGTGGATTCTAGACGGGGATCAAAATAGATGGAAGGAATATATAACGAGGATCTGTACGTATGATTTTACACTTTCCTGGCGAACAGAATATTTAAACTTTTCTCTGGTTTCCGCGCGGTTCATATATTCGAGGAGCGCCGGCCCAACGTTTCGGGTTCCGTCTCGTCACCCATTCTCAAGGATACTGAATGAACATTTGAAGTGACCATTGAAGCACAGCATGAGGAGGGGCGGGATTGGTCTAGTCCCGATTATTGTCGCGGAGGACCAGCGTAAACCTCTGATAATCATAATTCTTTTATAGTTCGATTCCAAGAGCTGCTGATCGAATATCCGTTATCTGTATATCAGTAGGAACAGGCCGGAAAGATTGAATTTATAGGAGGAAAGTGCATTGAACGATGATAATCTTTTTTATCTGCGTTCTGAAGAGAATTCGTTTCACCTAAAAATTTTGAAGAGCATCCACTGGACTTTGGTTCCCATATTTAAACTGATGTCAAGTTTTATCTTTTATTTCTGAACATTGCTGGAGATGTTGTTCCTATCATGATAAAATTCTAAGAGTTTGCATTTTTATCTAATCCTGAACTATCCCGAACATTTCAGCGCTCTAGCTAATCATTAAGTGGTCTATATTTGAGTTGCAAGATTAATCCCGGGAGCACAAACGCGCGATTGAACAAGAAATCTAGTGTAATAAAACGTGTTAAAATACCCTTACGGGAATAAAACTTAATTTTTAGCAATTAAATTATCTTTGTCCAACCAGCTGCCACTCACCTTTTTAAGGACCATTTCTGACATCATAAGATTTGACACAGTCCCTAGTATTTGAATTCCGGTCCAGGCGAAAAAATCTACCACAAGGTATTCCGTCGGAGCTCTGGTGGGCCCGAACAATACCTGAGCAATAACCGCCAAGTTAGACGTGACCGTGAGCGTTGTGCAGTATATATCGACGAGGAAGAAGTCACCAAACGTCTTGCTTATACCACAAGCTGTGGAGAGAAGCTTCAAACGCACAACAATCATTCGTCTTACAGCCAAAGCAATGTTGAAAATTTCTCTCTCTGTTCTGGGACTGTCTCTTTCTTTTCTAGATAGAATTTTGTGTTTCGAAGTTGCAGTCAGCTGGTGGGCAACTTCAAAACGGGTAAGTTCTTCCAGGGTTTGATTCAGAATGGATACCCTCTGGTGCACCAGGTGGCAAAGATTGAAGATCCAGAGATTAGTAGTCGCTGCTGTGACCAGGCACCATATCGAAGCAATGAAGAGCCCTATGTCAGTTTTGTACATCTGTCCTGTCGGCTCCAGAGTTTCGAACAAGAGCAGTGAAGATATTTGTATAAACACTACCATCGTAGAACCTACGCACACCCTTTTTGACGAATTTAATAACTTGGTCACTTTCGATATTTCCAACTTCCGATCAATTGTTTCAAGAGTTTTTAGCATTGAATATTGCACAGATGATTTCCTCAGCGGCAGGGTTATGTTTATCACTCCGATATGAAAGCATGAGCTAAGCCATAAGACGACTATCAAGGAGTTGACATCAAACACGTCATCGCTGCTGTAGAGCGATAACGTTCTTTTAATTTCTCTGGGAAAATAAATGCCGACTAGTGTTGTTACGATGACGAGGGAAGCAAGGCAATGTATTATGAAGAAGATAGAGAGGTTCTTTTCCCCTTTTCGAAATCCTGGATTCACTGCAAACAATCGGCCTAGGGTTAGGACGGGCCAGATGGCCTCATAGAAATATATTTCTCTCGTAGATGAAAAACATCTCCGTCGAATCATTCCGAGGTACGGAGAATGCTGCACAGATCAAACCTCACGGCCTCACACTTAGGGAATAGGAAACCCTTATATACGTGTTCTTCGTGACCGGATCACAAAATCAATTTTTATCGCATTTAGCTAATGGCTGATGAGTGTGGGAACATTTCAGACCCTTGATCTTGTTCAGTGTCCAGACAAGGGAAAATGCTTCAAATTCAGTATGGTATGGCTTGAGAGCAGAAATACCGTCGCTGGCCCCTCAATAATTTACGAAATCGAGAGCACATTTGCTTCCTTTGAAAACGCTGGTTTGTAACCTCATTTCAGAAAAAGTTACTTATGCCATATTTACAATTTTATTAATTAAAGAAAGTGATCAATCTGTACAATGAGCTTTATGTTTTCCTGAAGAGTAAGCAATTTTGACATTGTTACTGTTAGCACCAAGCCACAGATTAAAAAAACACTCGTCGTAAATACAGAGTATTAACTGTATTTATTAAGCATAAATTCACTCCTCCTATCAGATCAATAAACCCCTGCTTCTCACTTCTGGATGAATTTCTGATCTTGTACATTGAAAGTATTAAAATCACCGACACTATAATTTGTATAATGTGCATTTAAATTAGAAATTTTCAATTGCATACTTTCTAAACTTTTATTCATGCTTTAGTCAGCTCGTTCTCGGAATGAATTCGATAGCCACACTAAAACATGGAATATATTTCAAAACACCGTGATTTAAAATTAATAGGAATTGAGTTTAATTCGTCAACCTTTCACCTCATATGTCATATCAACATGACAGCACTTACACGGCGTAAATTCTTGAGCATTATTTTAACAATTGAAAATTTTCACTAACGGCGAAAAAAATTTAATTTTTTTCAATATTTTTTGTTTTAAAATTTCATCTGCTAGTATATACAATTATTAATTTACAGAAATATCTGAGTTACTTTGAAATTAGTTCACTACCATATTATTTTACCGAGAAAATTTGAATAATCAACTCAGCGTTGAATATATCAGTTGTTATTTTTTGTGTTCGTATTTAATAATTTCTAACGCAAAATTTCTCTTGGTCACTACTTTCTAAAGGTAAATTATCTAGCTATACAGGTACAATGTCAGGTACAGGTACATTCTAAGGTAAGCACATTTCTTCAGAGGCTAGATCTTGCCAGTGTGAGCAAAGTCTTTGCCATGGGAGGGGAGGGGTTTGAGTCTGTAGTAAGTGGTGCGGGCCGCGGTGCGGGGTGGCGCCCTGGGGGGGGGATTGCATTACGACGGACGATATCTCCTAAACGCTTAGAGATAGGTCAAAACAAACAGAAAATTGGGTCTGAATTGGGTTGGGATTTACTTTTACGTTTTACATAGGAATAGCATTTTTTTACCCCAAAAAAAACTCAATTGAGGGTCCTTAGTACTTAGGGCCCTTGGGGCACGGGTTGTCATTATTTTAAAGTAACCAAATTTCAACACGTGAATATAAACCTCATTTTGATCATTTTGAGACCAGGAAAACATATCTTTTCGCAATTCTGAAAAATAAGGGCCGGCCTAAGGTACATTCAAAAAATTTTAAACTAAACACGATTATAATTTAAGTAAAATATTTCTATAGCATGAATATTTCAAATTCTCACGAGTTTCATTCAAAACTCTCAAATACTATCTTCTAGTTATCCCCAAAGCCTTGCTAAATTCCTATTTATTTTTCAGGTACAGGAGATATGGTTAATTAAGACTTAGCGGCTCCAGCATTTCATAATTTACCCTTGCTCTGATTCATTTTTCCCCAGCAAGGATCAGAAATGGAATATAGCGGTGGATTGATTTTAAAGTACCCACTTCCTCGATTGTCAAGTTTTGGTGCCTCGGGTGACGCTCTCTTTGGGCCCTTGCTGCACTCTTTAAGTTTCTCTTTTTGCTACTTTTAATTTGTTACTTTTGAAATAAGGAAGGGGACGATGAAATATTTTAAGGTGTGGTGTTGTCAATTAATAAATGTTCAATTATTCATGGAAGTACCACTTCATTTTAAAACACTTTTTTATGTTTGCGTTTTTTAGGCTAATTCTCTTGTTCAATTAAGGACTTACTTCCGCTCTGTACTTACATGCATCCGTTAAGCGTTTAGGTAATACGCAGCCATTGTATTCATATATCAATGCGGTAAAAAAAAATGCGGTTCATGGTACAAATTGATCACTTTCTTGCACCAATATTAAACTGAAGATGACAAAGTCATCCACCAGGAATTTTCAGAAATTTATTACATTAAATCCCCACAATTATCGTTTTCCTATTTTTTTTAGATAACTTTTTTTTTTGTTTTCAGTTACGCGTTGTGGCAATTGTCCAAAAACTCCAAGATTTACAGCTCTGTAGATGTATAATTAAAGAGTGTATATTTTTTGCATTGACTCTTTTCACTCCCAAGCCACAGATAGAATTTTAGTGTTCTGCATCCTGAGGTAAGTATTTTTTGTCGCTATGAGATTCAATGTCCGCGGGAAAAAATACGAATTTATTTGCTGCCTTTGATACTTCATCAAGGTAGCAAAATTTCGTGTGGGTGGAAATAAAAATGTATTTAAATAAATATTTTTACGGCTTTAATACTATTATGAGCTCGTATTTCCTTATGATAATGACACGGGAATGTTGAAACCGGTCAAAATCGTACAAAAGCTGTGTAAAGTTCTAACTTTTTATGATATTTCTTGGAGTTTAGGTCAATTGAAACCAAGTTATAGCCAACGTTTCGATTTATTTAAAATCATCCTCAGGGCTATGAAAGTGAAAACATGAACAATATAAAATACAAAGATGAAAACGATGTACAATATTTTTACATAAAAATGTTACGATCGCGTTTTTCATACAGTTATATAATTTAATACATATGATTCATAAGAGGAAGGCAAGTTGGTTAGGGCATATATTAAGAAGGAATTGTTTGGAACGGAGAATAATAGAAGGGAAGATAGAAGGAAAGAGAGGAAGAGGAAGAAGGAGGATGGGAATGTTGGATGATATAAGAAGAGGAAGAAAATACAAAGACCTAAAGGAGGATGCTCAGGATAGAGAAAGATGGAGAGAAGTCCAGTGGAAACCTGTCTAAGGACAGTAATCACTGATGATGATGATATAATTTAAAGTATGTATATAAAGGAAAAATTATTTCAGATATTCGGGTAAATCTCTTCACCGGCAGATTTTACAATACGAGAATTAAAATATGAATTTTATATTGTTAGGAATATTGTATTGTTTTTATTGAAAAATTAGTGAATTGATCAGTAAAAAATTAAAATACAGAGTCAAACAATTATATCCTAAGGTCGTCTCTACATAACATCAAAAATATAAAACTTTCAGCTCTAAAAATATAAACTTTCAGCTCTATTTAGGAAATATTTGAACTTCGTGCTCTTTTGTTCAGTAAAGTTTTATTGTGAAATATGCAGCTGCTACAAGAATAATTACAAGAATTATGATTGAGCAGTAAAATTGTCACATTTTTAAAATGAGAATTTTTGAAATTTTATTTCTTCCAGAAGTAGCTCTATGCTAGAAAGGATTAAATATCTCTTGTTGATAGCGGTTTTTATGAATGCGAGAATAAAAATACAGCATGAAGATTTTTAGGTGTATATTTCTTGCCGTTAGCAATATATTGTGAGCAAGGCCAAACATAAAAATTTAAGGTAGTGAGATGTTGTTTTACCTTTTTTATTGTGTTTCATGTGTTAGCAGAATGCTTGTAATAAATTGTGATTTACTAGATTTAATTCGTGCAGGAATTTAAATAAAGAAGTAAACAGTCATTTTTTGTTATCTGAGTTTGTGTGTTCGAAAATAAATATTAAAATTTCAAAAAATGTGGAAAGTATTTCTCTTTAAGCATATGTCTATTATGGTGCGAAAATTAAAAAAAAGATTGAGATACAAAAAGATAATTAAAAAAAGAGTCAGACCCGTCGTAAACCGATATTACTACATGAGAATAGCAATATAAACTTATGCAGGCTGCCAGAAATATATTTTTGCAAATAGAATTTTATGTTCGAGTATATATTTTTTTCATTTAAAGATACTTTGTATGTGACAGTAAAAAATTAAAATCTAAGGTGTTGAAAAGTAATTCTCGTTGCAAGAATAAACACTGTAATTTTACTGGAGGTACACCCATCTCGTTGCTAGTAGGTGTCATGTTTGCAAGAGTCGAAATATGAATATATGGAATACTTCCCGTCATAAACGGATATTACGACATGGGAATAGCAATATAAACTTATACAGGCTGCCGGAAATATTTTTTTTTTAACAGAATTTTGTGTTCGAGGATATAAATACATGTTTATAAATACATAAATCGAGGCATACATTTCTTATCTTTAGCAGAATACTTTGTGAGTAAGACCATCTTATGAACTTAATATGGTGCGGCAATTACTTTGTCACTTGTCGATTTAACGTGTGCAAAAATTAAAATATGAATTTCAATACTCATTACATATCATTTATATTTCTCCTTGTTAAAATACATGGAAAAACAACTGTTATTTACTGATATAAATATATTTTTGTCGTATGAGATTTTTCCGAGTGCGATAAATATATGAACTGAAAACACTTAGATCATTATGGATACATTGTGTTCAAGATAATTAAATTTACTATAATAAGGCATATTTTACGTGTGAAAGTAGAAGTTAAGTAAGTGATAGTGAAAGTATGTAAGTTAGGTAAGTTATTTTAAGTGAGAGGGTAAAAATTAAATATTAATTCAAGATAATTAGGAGAATATTTCTCTTCACTTGCAGATTTTAAATTTTCCTACGAGATTAAAAGTCCGTATTTAAGACAAAAACTTCTGAATTAAGAATATTTGGTGTGAGTTAATTTAGAAATAAATATTTTAAATACTGAGGCTCTCGTCATTAGAAAAATAATTATTACATTTCTTCGAGATTAAATACATGAAAATCAGTGCTAAGCTAAATATTTTATAAAGTTAGCGGATTTTATTTTTGCAATGGTAAAAATATGAATTTAAGATACTGAATTATAGGGTGTTAGTTGAACCCCGTTGTTGCAAGAACACATATATGAATTTAGAATCAGAGGTTCATCCTTCACGTTGTTTGGAGAATATATTTGTGTGAGATCAAAAATATTATGATATTCTGTTTAAAAAAATTTCCGTCACAAACAGATTTTGTCTCCCCTATAGCAAAAAACGGAATGCAAGATACAGTGAAAAATCTCTCTTGCCATATTATGATTCACTTAATTTTATTCATGCAGGAATTGAAATAAAGAAGGAAACAGTTCTTTTTTTTTAGCAGACGTCGTGAGTTCGAGAATGAACGTTAGAGTTTCAAATAATGCGGAAAATTATTCTCTTATATGGGCGATAATTTAAATATGAGTCTTATACATTTGTCTTTTCATTTGCAGATACTTGTACGTGAAAGTAAAAAAATAAAATCAAAGGCACTGAAAAGTATTGCGAGCAGCCTTTGTTCAAGAATCAAAATATGAATTTAGGATACTGAGGCAAATATTTTGGTCGCAAGCAGAAGTTTTGTTCATGTACGAAAAAAACCTTAGACAATTTTTCTTCTTTGACAGAATTTATGTAGGTCTAAAAATGTTTATGAATTTTAGGTATTGAATAAAATAATTCTTGTGCTTAATAGTTTTTATAGGTACGAGTATTAAAATACATAATTTCAAATATTGAGGCTTATATTTAAATTTCAGTTGTGGAGGTTAATGTTATTAGTTAATTCCAAATACTATGTGGGTGATAATAAAAAATATAACTCAGTATGCATTGTTAAAAAAATGGCAGATGGAATTCTTGATAGAATTTTTACACGAATTCAAGAAACTAAGGTTATTCATTCTCGTATTATTTTTGTTTGTAGAAACAAATACGTATTTTTTCTAAGGTACCAAAATCTTAAATATAAGCCGTCGATAGTAGATTTTCTGTTTGGGATAATAAAATTCAAAATTTTAGATTCTGAGATTCTTCGTCTTTAATACATTTTATGCCTGGCATAAAAATGCATGGCTTTGTGATGCTAAAAATGCATTTAATTAAAATACTGAGATAGAGTACCTCGTCTACATAAGGTTTTGTGTGTAAGAGAATAAAGTTTTAATTTTAAATACTGAATGAAATATTTCGCGTCATTCGCGTTGACACATTTAATAAGTGCGAGAATTACAATAGCAAACTATGGTTCTATGGCTTTCCTCGCCGTAAGCTTATATTCAGATGACGTGTGTGATATTAATAAATATAATTTAATTAAATAGGGTAAATATTTAATTAAATTATAATGCTGTGAGAATGAAAACAATTAGTTAAGTTTCTTACATATATTTTTTCTTGTCGATGGAAGATTGTATCCGAATGGGAGAAAAAATTTAAAATACTGAAGTAATTATATTTTTTTATTACAAATTTATGAATGAGAGATTTAACAGATGAAATAGAGATACTTATTAAGTTTTATGTCCAGTTATTAAATGCTGAGCGAAATGTTTTATGTATTAGAATTTTGTGCTGAAATAATAATTACATTGATTTCAGAAACCGAGTTTAATCCTTGTTACTAGATTAAAATTCTTACTTGCTAGTATTATACATTCTAAATTTAAATTAGTTACCCGAGGAATACCATATAAACAAAGAATAAACACACATGCTAATATACAGATGACGATTAAAGAATTCAGAGTACATATTTCTCGAGGATAGATAATAATATTTATGAGAGGATAATACTGTGCATTTAAAACACTTAGGTAGATATTTTTAAGCAGTATTTTGTGTGAGAATAAATTAAATTTACATATGCTGAGCTTTGTATACCTCATGGCAAGCGTATTTAATACTTGTGAGAATAATGATCACGATTTGATAAGCTTAGGTTGTTACTCCTATTTGTTTTCAGATTTCATCTATGCGAGAATAAAAGTCAAAATTTAATAAAATTCTCCTATTTGGCAGCTTTTGTATTGCAAGTATTAAAATATGAACGTATATGCAACGGGATTAATATTTTTCGTCATTTTAATAATTTTATGTGCTATGTGAGAATGAAAATAAACTATAATGTGGCAAAATTTCCTCTTGATAGCAGATTTTATTACTGCGAGAATTAAAATACAAATTGAAGGTATATTTTGTATCATTTGAAAACATAAAGTGTGCGAAACTATAATAAAAAATTGAGTAACACAAGGTAATTTCTTTTACGTTTAATAATTCAAAGTTTCAAGAGTAGATGCATATATCAAAGGAATTGATGTAAATCCTTCTCAAATGTTACCAGATTTAATGTGTGCGAAAATAGAGGTTTGAATTTAATGAAGTGAAATAGATTTTCTCGTTTAATGATTTTAAGTGGTCGAAAATAAAAATGTAAGTTCAAGATATTGATGTATATTTTTCTCGCCCTTAGAAAGCCATGTGTGCGAGGAAAAAAAAACACACGAACTTTAGGTTTACATACGTACATAGTTTTTTCTTCCTTTAGCGCAGTTTCGTGCGAGTGAGAATAGAAATGTGAATTTAAAATTCTGAGATTGCTCGTAGTTATCCGTCGTAATTTCAGATAGTGATAAATAAAAAAAAGGATAGTGACGAAAAATACCTTTTGATTCCTTAATTATTTATGACCGAGAATTAAAATATGGATTAAAGGTACTGAGGTAAATTTACGTCGTCGGAAAGTGCGAAAATCACAACACTTATGAAATTTGAGTTAAATTATTCCCTCAAAGGTAAAATATTCTCCACAAGCTGGAAAATTTAAGTATTCTTTGAAAGAGTATTTAAGTATTCTCCACGGATGTAGATAAATTTCTTAGCATGTCTGAGAAGTAAAATGTGAATTTCATGCGCTACAGTAAATATTAATTTTCGTTTAAGTACTGAAATCGCGTAATAATATAAAGGGGGATTTAAAGCGGGGTAAGTAACCGAGTGGCAGAGGAAACGGGATTAACATGATTTTATAACAAGAGAAGTTGAAAATTTCAAAAAAGTTCAAAAATACAGCATTATAATTGAGGCGGCAGAAGTTCAAGTTTTCTATCCGTCTTGGTAAATATTTGGAAATTATTCTGAGAGAGTGGAGTTCAGAAGACATGTAAAATTTGAAGTGTGTTGTTTAAAATTTCAAAATTCTGATAAACTTAAATGATTTTTATGTGTTGTTCAAATATTTTAATGCACTACGTGAAGCCAAGGAAATTATTCTGAGAGAGTAGTGTCCACAAGTACAATTAGTATATTTCATAGTAGCAGTGTTGATTTTAAACTTAACACTTTGACTGCGACTCTTCAGGTGCCGTATGATCCAAAAATGCGGAAATTTTTTTTCTCGCCAACAGGTCTGAAATTGGATGTAATGAACAGCCAGTATCGCCAAACTAAAATTTTCAATTTTTTTTCGGTAAAATTAGATAATTTATTTTCCACGTCGATCGACGTGGTCCGCCGTTGACGATGGTCCGTGGTTATGCAACCCGCATCACATGGTGTTGTGAATTCACTAATGCTTAAATGCATCTTATTTAGACGCTATATATGGATTATTTAAACAATTAGATAGTTAATTTGTATTGAATTACTAGCCTCGTACCATTTACTGAATATTTGAACTCGGAATCCCATCTGACGTTCTTTTTTATCGTACATTTTTTACACAAAACATTTTTGGACGTTCACCTTAGCTTGGGGGAATATACATTTTGATGTTGATCTTCTGCACATATTTTAGGTAAATACCGGTATTAGCTACTTTTTATGCCTAGTCTCATTATACTTACCTTGGAAACCAATCTTAGACCTTTAGATCTTTTATACTCCCTACTTGAATGGTTATTCACTCGACGGTTCTTGAAGAGTGGTGGAAAAGAGTAGAGGTATAATACTATTTATGCACTCCTCTATGTTGAAAATACAGTAATAAATTGGTAAAAGTTTAATTTCTAGGATAATATGTATTTATCTCGGATTTAGATTAACAATTTGCATTCTTAGCTAATAAAGTAATAAAAATTGAAGGACTTTTACAAATTGTTTATCAGGTTTTATGACCATTAAAAAAGAGATCGTCAGTAAATATACAGGAATATGATAAAAACACTCACATAAACAAACAAATCTGAAACATATCCTCCAAGCATGATGCACGTAATTTAATCCATCCTTCCGTGAAACACTTTGAAGCACTTTTCTAGGCAAAGAGGAGGATTTTCTGCGCAATCAGGGCAGTGGTATATAGTTTGCTGGCGTTTTCCTTTTTTTGTACGCACCCGGCAGTTTTTTGTTTCCTTCTATCCCCTTTAGTTGTCATGGGGTTGAACTTGGGAAAGTGCATCTCTAGTGGTTGGGTATTTATTTGGGAAACTATGACATTTTCCTGAGTCCGGCCAAAACTGACAAGTTTTCCTATAATACTGAGTCTATAACTCTGTAGACTCATTTTCTCTCCCTTTGAATAAATTTTGTACAGCTGAAAGCTGTTTAGTAACATTATTTGCCCAATATGGAGAGCAAACTTTTTATACCAACGCAGTGTCTTTTTTGAGGTTATGTGGTAGGACAAGAGTTGATCTAACACCACCCATGAATTTATTATATTCCCTCACCGCTTCTGGAACCCACCTTTCAATTTTTCTTTTGCTGACACAATTCACCAACTTTCCCGAGTGCTGTGTACTAATCATTGCCACCTCCCTTTTGTCCTTCCATTTTAGCACACAAACCCCGTCGTCCGACCACATTTCCACCACTTCTCCATTGTTTATTTTTTTCCCAGTAACTTCTGCGGGATTACATTTCCGATTACTCCTCAACGTGCCAGTGCACAAAATTTTATATGCTGCTGAACTTGCAACAATGTCCACACTGGTGAAGTAGTTGTCCATAAATACAGTGTCCTACTCCTCCATATGCCTGCAAAAGTTTATGAACAACACAGCCCGCGTGCCCAAGTCCTCCCTCGGAGTTTTCCCCGGCTCCAGTGTAAACGAAAATTTTTGTGACTAGGCCAGTGGGTTCAGCCAGCATGTATAGCTTTACACCGAACTTATGTTTTTTTTCCTTTGATGTACTGCCTGAAAGACAGTCGCCCCCTCCAAAAAATCATAGACTCGTCAATACTCAATTCTCGGGAAGGGTAATATATTTCATCCATTATGTCATCAATATGATTTAACAGCGGCCTTATTTTCTGAAGGCGGTCACATAAACGTGGTTTTCGTGTCCCTTCGGCAGGTGCAAAATGTAATATTCTTAAAATTATTTGAAACCTGTCCCGAGACATGTGTGAAGGAAAGAAAGGGATGTTATAAAACTTGTCTTTCCGCCATTTATCCTGAATCTGGGATATTTGGATCAGTCCAATGTGCAGTGGTAGCCCCATAAACACGTAAAACTCATCCTTTGTGACAGGTTTCCAGCATCCTATGCGTGCGCAAGGAGATAGCCTCTCTTTCAAGAAACGGTCCGCGTTATTATTTGTTTCTTGAATAATTTTTTCTACTATTTGGTCAGTAAAAAGCAGACGAAAAAAATCCCGTTGGGTGTCTCCATTTGGTTTCACTTTCAAATTTCTCTGTCCAGTGAAAGTCATTTCCGGCAATGCGGGTGTTTCCATAGACCAAGTGCGGTCAGTGCGGCGCGCGTGGATAGGCAAACCCGGAGTCACAGTTGAGCCATGGGTTAGGGAACTTGAGGAGCTATCACACATACCTATGGATGAATCTTCGAAAGCGTCATCATCCTCTGGATACACGCAGTCTTCGGATTCGGTGCTACCATCCATAGGCGGATCCAGGGGGGGGGGGGGGCATGGGGGCACGTGCCCCCCCCCCCCCCCAGACACTCAAAAATATGCGAGATTTTTAATACGGTCCCATTATGATTGCGTTCGTTTTGTATTACGAGGAATCGTTATGCCCCACCCAGAACAAAATCCTGGATCCGCCCCTGCTACCATCATCCTCCATATCGTCGCTACTCAGAAGAAAGCTGTCATCACTGTCCTCTGAAATATCATCTTCTAGGATCACTTCAATTTCTTTTTCTGGTAAATTTCTATCTGTGTATACCGAAATTGCAATGGTTGAAGGCATACCTACATTCGTTGACAGAATAAAATATATTATATAAATAAAAAATACACAGGAGGTGCAAATTTTAGCAGGCAGATACTTTGTCATCAATTTTTGAAAAATGTTTCATTTTATTACCTAGTATTGATAAAGAGGCATTTGAAGGACCAGCTGGAGACTCTTTGTTTATAGAAACAGGATCCAACGACGGATCAGAGCCTAAAACGTTAATGCAAAGAGTGAAAGAACTAATCGTTTGCTAAGTGTTTCCGAGCGATCTCAAACTGACGAAGGAATAAAGCAATAATTACCTGGAGTTGATTGCAATTCAGGAGTGGATGACAATTTGTTTTTGGCAATCCTTGTTTTTTTTAATTTTTGTTTCGATGATTCCTCTAAATAGAAAATTCGCTTTTGAGAATAAGCACTGTACACAAACTATTAAAATAGGAAAAAACTTAGCTAGACATTGAGGAGATATTTCTACTTGACGTCTTCTTTTCCCCATTGTGGATACCACTGACCTAATGTACTCGAGCTAAAATTGCACTCCCCGATATCAGAACGTCTCTCCTCCACGTTCACGTCTGTTCTGCGTTATCGAATGTTATATCTTCAGGATAATTTTCAACCGTGCCGTCACTTGGTAGTACATTGCTTGAAGTTGTTGCTCACCGAGTAGTAGGTCAGAAGCACAGCTAATGTAGCAAAATGTTGAATCTGTCGTGTAGTTTTCTGATTACAACACAGAATGTGACACCATCAAATGTTTCCTTTATGACGTAATGGTATCCAGTTCCAGAAATATCAATTACAGCGTATTTATACCGACGTCCAGTCTCCATATACTCATCTTTCCGTTTCAGGTCTGAATATATTTTCGGCAACATTGCTTCTTCATCACGGTAGAATTATTTCTAACGAAGTTTCCACTTAGTATTCATTGTGTACCGATGGGTTCTTTAGCACTCATAACATAGCTATCTCAACTACATCTGAGAAAAAACCTCCACTATATACTAATGATGGCAAAAAAAGATGTGCCGTTGTCTCTAAGAGCATCAATGTTTATTATTTATGTATCAGCATTCCACACGGTATGAAATGTTCGTTAATATAAATAAAAATTGCATAATATTTCATTTATAAGGTTTATTACGGATTTTAGGGTAAAGAAAATATGCGAAGCGCCAAGTTCCTCGCAAAATGCTTATATTTAATCTGAAAAGAGACCATAGGAAAATGATAAAAGTAACTCAAGATAATGATAAACATAACTTTCAATCTAAGAAAGGCATCTTGAAACGGCTCCGAATATATGATGCCTGGACCATAAAAAAGAAGAAGAATAAAGGACATGTCGGTATATATAGAAATAATACAATTAGAAGCCATATCTTACGAAAATGACTGAGCACGTCGATCGACGTGTTCCGCCGCTGGCAGAAGATCACGACCACGTCGATAGACGTGCTCCGCAGTGAACGTGTTAAATAATACAGACTTGGTGTTTTTAAAGCTCTGTTTAAATGTGCATAATTTCCTGGTGAACATAAGGAATTAATCATGGTAAGTAGCGGCGATATTGAAATACAACCAAAACTGTCACTTTTGGAAGGCCGGATTATAGATGGCTCTGGAGTTTCTTGAATAGAGGCAGGAAATTCTCGCAACTTCGTGATGCCCTGAACAGTTTTTGGCCCGCCATCTTTATTATGAGATGTCTTTTTTCCTCTTCAATTCTGCTCCATATTTACAGCTTTGCATGTCGCTTAAAAATTTTGGCTGATAGATATAATCTCGAAAGTTGAATCGCGCGTCACCCCCAAACAGCTGAAATGTAAAATGCTAAGTCTTAGCTGAGAGCAAACTTATGTATCATGGAGATTGAAATTTTATTCTAATAGTTTATTGGAGGAAATTATTTGTGAATTCAACCTAAAAGATTCTGTTTTATGTTTTTATTTTCATTGTCATTTTATTTTCAAAGCAGGTAATAATTTTCTGCAGACTTACAATTTTACTTTTTTTCGTTCATGCAGTTCAAAGTATATTAATTCGCCAACTTTTTTCAGAATAATTACTTAGTAAAGGGTCAATATAGTTCTGATGCATTTATTTGTACGAACTGCTATTTTTCACGAGTAGATTGTTGCATTTACTGACAAATTCATAATTTATTTATCAAATATACACCTTACAAATCATCTTTTGCCAGGAGCAACTCTTGCGTGATTTTTGACGCAATTTAGCTCTTTAATATTAGTTTTGATTTTTCGTCCTCTCCTAAGCTTATTCTGCTCAGCATTATTTGACTATTGAAAAATTTTCTGTTTTTGAATTTTTATGTTTAAAATTAAGTGACACCTTTTAAATGAATGGTGTGAAGAAGAAACAAAGTAACGGGAAAATTTTTTTTCATAGCCATTTAAATCCTCCACACTTCAATTACATAAGATATATTCGATTACGTAAGGGTGCAATACATTTTGTAATTTGGCCGACGAATTCAAATGAAAGTGTATCCAGCATGTCTATTCGTTAAGCTTATATTTTCCTGAAGTTATTTAGTTAGGCATATTCATTTCGTCATTCGCCAGTAAATTGCGTGATGCATAAACTTCAAATAAAAACATTCTCAATACTTAGAATTAAGTTAGTTTATTAAATCGTTTTTTTTTCGTAAAATTGCAAGCTGGTAGGTGGCTGTATATGTGGTCACCAGTACCCAACTCAGTCCGGCCAGTTGCTCTGGTCCAATTCCTTATCTTTGCTATGCACTCTTATTGGCATGAACTGCATGAGTATGCACAAGTAAGTGATTATAGCCGCAAACATCTGTAATTGAAAAATTTAATTGGATTAAAAATAATTTGATATTAACAACGGTACAGGTACTAAAATAAAATCTGAAAGTGCTCCCAGAGTGTTATTACTACGGGGAATGTAATAGAAAAAGATTTAAGAGGAATGAGGCCATTGTATTCATTAGGGTACCTCTGCCATATATCATCGTCATATTTAATTTCTCCGTTAATAACAGTGTTAAAACTTTAAAAATTACCGATACAGATTTGATATATTATATTTTGTGAACGAAAAAAGATATTTTAAGTCAATTTTTTCATGAGGGAAGTTTGACATTGTAATTTTAAGCTGTTACACGAATATAAATTAAATAGTACCCTGCATATCTATTTCTTGTTCTGCACGATTTCATTTTCCTGAATTGTTTAAATTAATTTAAATTAATAATAATAAAATTAATTTCCTGAATTATTTGAATTAATTATCCATTTATTACTTACAATCATTTTATTTAATATCATCGTCATCCCAAAGGGATACTTGTCGTTACTAATTGTGGGTTACTGTATTTTTTTCTCATTCCAATTTCGTATCAGTCGTTTTCAGTGTTACAGAATAATCTAAACATCTTTAAGTAATTGCAAAAATTCGAATGGATGGTAGTGAATACTCAAATTTAATCAAAGTTATCTTTTACTCACACGATAATCATGACCAGAAATGGATAGTTATTAAAGTATAGTAACCAGGTACAGAGGTATGTGAGATGAACTAGCATGTGATTTCAGAGGAAAGAATGGCTTTTTGACTGAGCATTTTCATTTATGTGAAAAAACTGGAAAAATGTCCATTTTTATAGACATTAAAAACCATATTAAATATCTTACATCGCCAAAGCATCACGATTACCATAAAAAGGAGTAGTTTATAAAAAAAGCTCGTTTTATTTTAACTAGTGTTGATGTGCAATTTCATGAGGATTATTTGAGTTAAATAATTTTTTTATCTCTAAATGTGCAAAGTAATAATTCTAGTATCATTAAATTTCATCCATCAAGCTCTCCATTTGAGAAAGTAGGTGAGTCAGAATTTGTCATCTACATTGTATTATTTAATTTTCATACCATTATTGTGCTTATGTATTTAATTCTCCAACAATATAGCATTTCAATTATTTAAATATGAAAAAAGACTTCAAAGCTTTATGTAGTAAATAATTACCAACCGATTTTAAAACCGTACAATCTAATCGGAACACCCCTCCAGCAGACAAGTATAATTTTCCATGGTACATTTGGCTGATTAGAATCTGCACCTGAAACAATACAAAATTATTAGAGATAGTATTTATTTAAGATATGAGCAAAAGTTTCCACTATGCCCATATATTATATTAGCTCTATAGAAAAAATTCTCTTTTTTTACCAGTGTCAAAAATATTTTTCCTCTTTCAATTTTGAGTTATAGTGCAATTTATCTGTAGTTGAAGGTTTCGTTTGTAATATTTGCGAGACTATTTCTGTCAAGAATGTATTTTTTGGGCATTTAAATGATAACGTGGAAAATATCACTACCTTTTATTCTTCCTTTATAATACTGTATATTTTACTAACGGAATGTAGCGAAATTATCCCCTTCATTAATATAACTTCATATTAGGTGCATACCAGTGGCGTCATGGTTCCGGAACGCCCTGGAACGCCGTTCTGGCTCTGGTTAACAACAGTCATAATAGTCAAATAACATCAATGTTTTTAACTCAAAATTTATAATTTATACATTCGTAACCAATGCAAAAAAATTGCCATGAAATTTAAATATAAATTGCAATAAAAGAACACACAGAGCGATATTTCACTATTTAAAAAATGTTTAGGAAAGTGCGTTTCAGCACGGCTAATTTCGCCATGACGTCACTTGTGCATACTAATATGCATCCGAGTGTTACAAGAAAAAATTCGTCATATTAAATCTCATCATCATCATCATGATTAGTCAACAATCCTAAGATTGGTTTGACGCAGCTCTCCATTTCTCCCTCCTATCCGCTAATCTTTTCATAGCTACATATTTCTTCTCTTTTACATCCTTTATAACCTGTCCTATATAACTCATTCGGCGCCGTCCCTTGCCCTTTTTCCCTTCCATTAGTCCTTCAACGATTGTCTTCATCAGACCATCGTGCCTCAAAGTGTGGCCAACTAAGTTGTCCCTTCTTCTGCTTAATGTTTTTCGGAGGCTTCTCTTTTCTCCCACTCTTCTTAGCACTTCCTCGTTACTCACACGGTCAATCCATTTTATCTGCATCATTCTTCGATAGCACCACATTTGGAATGCTTCCACTCTTGACTTCTCTGCTGCTGTCAACGTCCAAGCCTCGCTTCCGTAGAGAAACATACTCCATATGTAGCATCTGATGAATTGTTTCCTTACTTCTATGCTAGTATTTTCAGCTGTAAGAAGATTCTTCTTTTTGTTGAAAGCCCTCTTAGCCTGCGCTATTCTACTGTGTATTTCTTTCTTGCTCCGTCCATTGCTGGTAATTCGGCTTCCCAGGTAAGAAAACTCGTTCACCTCTTCAAACTTATGCTTTCCTAGGTTGATGTTTGTTTTAGCCTCCTCTCTTTTGCTGCAAACTAATAGCTTAGTCTTCTTTTTGTTGATTATCAGCTGATATCTGGCCATTGTCCTTTCCATCTTTGTCAACGTCTTCTTTAAATCCTTCCCTGTCTCGGCTATGACTGCTATGTCGTCAGCAAATCGCAGCATGCTAATTTTTTCTCCGTGGATATTGACACCCGAAGCTTTCTCCTTAATTTCATTGATGGCTTTCTCTATGTAAACATTAAAAATTAAGGGGGAAAGCGCACAACCTTGTCTCACCCCTTTTCTTATTCTTGCTTCTGCACCGTTTGGTCCACATTTGATCACAGCTACTTGGTTTTTGTACAAACTATGAATAATTCTACGATCATTGTAGAGTACGCCGATTTCTTTCAGAATTCTAAGCATTGAATTCCATTCCACGTTATCAAATGCCTTCTCTAAATCGACAAATTCTATGAAAGTCGGTTTGTTTTTCTCCAATCTCTTCTCTATGAGCATCCTAAGAGCCAAAATTGCTTCCCTTGTGCCCCTGCTTTTCCTAAAAATGAGCCATTCCGGAATTAAATCAAAGTATGCAATGGAATGTTAATGGAATTCATTACTATCCTTGACCCCACGAATTTTACCACATTTTGCTTTACAGGATTGCCAGTACGTATGACTCCACTGATGGCAACAAAATTACTCCACGGGAAGATTTATGTACATAAATATGTACCGGTAATCTATTTACAATCACAATCAGAATAATTTCGGATGAAAAAAATATGTTGAAAGACCTAACGTAGCGTTATTTGATCGGAAAGAAGGTCGTTTTATTACTAAAATATAATTTAAGACTAGCTGACCCGGCGAACTTCGTACCGCCTAACAATCAATGACCTTACAGTTTACTTCCACCATTTATTAATCAAGAGCGGCTGTATCGTTTTTAATCATGTTTAATTTATTATAATAAAATAAGGATACAAATTCAATAAAACTACGTAAATGAGTACCAAAATTGCTTGTCAGAAAGACATTTTCTTTATTGAATCTACATAAGGTGGATCGGAGCACGTTTACGCGGATTTTTTTCAACAAATTTTCTTACGTTTTAGCTTAAGAAATTTTGGGCATTGTGGTTTAATAAAGCAGTTCATGAAATAAAAATTATACGCATTCATTATACGCATTGGTTATTTGCGTTATTAGCTGTAAAAAAATGTTTTGGGTCTGTTGCATACACTTGGTCCATTCAGGGGGGAGGTTGATACAACCCCAGACCGACGCTTGACTGATGCTCAAAATCGTGCAAGAAAAGCCCCTATGAGGCAGCATTCCCATTAAATGACTTAGGGCACGCCAGTTTTAGTATCTCTGTTTGGAAAAAATGCACTGCGTAAACGTACTGCATGCGTAAACGCACCACGGTGAGCCCTACACATTCGGGTTTAATGTCTTGCGTCAAGCACCTTCTGATAAACAACAGTTTTTGTTTTGTTATCAGGCGCAAGATGAAGCGGATGAAGCTAAATAAATATATGAAGCAAAGCAGTGACGCAGCGAGGGGAGGTTTTGGGGGATAAACCCCCCCCAAGAGCTTAGAGAATTTTTTTATGAAAGATTTTGTTATTAATATTGGGGGGACGGATGACTAACAAACAAAATATATTTATCTATTCACACAGCCGCACAACCCACTATTTTGAACCATTTATCTTAAAAAATGTCTGGTGGAAGTGCCCCCACACTTCCCGCTCACCTTAGCGAGTTTTCTATACCCTACAGACCCGTGCTATTAGCTGCGCCCAAAACCCCCTATCCTAGCTACGCACTTGAAGTGAAGGAAGAAATACAGAGGATGGCTTATCGACTTGTGAACATAGCACGTTAAATTGACCATGAGAAAATCATGGGTTTTCATTAGCACATGAGCACAAACAACACAAAAACTGAAAGACTGACCATACGATTTTTTAATCGTTATCACGAATGCAACACGAATTGGAAATTGAATACCTTTAAGCTCAAAAGGACATATGAGTTGAGATCATGGAATCTACGGAATAAGGACTTCCTAACCTTTAAATTTTCCTTTGAGTAAAGTTGCGTGAATCATATTCATTACCAATTATTTTAATCACCACGCACGTTCCGTTGGATAGTTATGGTTGGTTTAGGCTTCGAAAGATCATGAACACAGAAACTACATTTTTCTGTAAATCGTGCCTTGGTAAGCCAGGTACGTTCAAGTATTCAGATAGATAGTTGGTGATTTCGTCTTCGTTTGTTACACATTTAAAAGATTCGAATTCATGCAGAGTACGAACTTTTGAATTTACCTCGTTTTAGTCATCCACATCTTCGTTCTTGCTCGCTACTCGATTCCTCGACAGGAACACGGACATTACCGTTTGTCAACAATTGCTTGGAGATTTGTTTACAAACACGGTAGTGAAGTGTCAACTCGAGCTGGGCCACGGCTGGGCTTACAATTAGCTCGAATTAAATTTTTTAAATGCAATTTCAATTTAATTAATATTTTGAATATATTTAGAAATTAAAATGTTATATTGTTACTAAATTCAGTTATTAAAGTGGTAAAAACAAAACAAATTATTTAATTTGTAGTTTTGACCGACTTATCAATTGTTGTGTTACTATAACTCCTAAAAGCATGTCCATAGGAAATAGATGAATTTTTTTGTGAAATTATCCTTTTTTTAATGGCCTATATGTTAACCCCGCCTGAGACGAATCCAAAGAACCAAATTTCATTGAAATCGGTGCAGCCGTTCTCGAGTTATAAGTGTTCTAACTAACACGATTTTCGACTTTCTTTTATATATATATAGATAATACAATATCGTACCTACAATATACTTGTTTCATATTTCTTGAAAAAAAATAGCGAAAAAAAGGGAATAATTTCCTTCTTATTTTCTCCGATAAATATACTGTACTCGTCACAATAAGTACAACATGTAAGGTACAATACAAAACAGAGCATCGCGACTGAAATTAATAGACAAGAATGATTAAGAATTAACTATTAAATTAATCGGGAACTGAATTAATCAATCAGGAACTGGAAATGAAGCCATTCTTGTATTAGTTAAGACTATGCAATGGAATAATGGTAAAAATTCATTACTTTCTTTGACCCTAAAGATTTTACCACGTTTTGCATTATATGATTTTTTCCATATTTTGTTCCATTCAATTCTTTCGCATTAGATATAACTCTAAGGTAAATTTTGAATTATGAATTTTTACTCTGGGTGATGGCCAACGGAAATTCTATCATTTGGATTTCCTACCCACCTCTCGCCTGGTGTTTCTGTCCTTCGATCTGAGAAGAAGCTCCATCGCCAGGTATCGCGATCTTTCGTCCTGCGAACAAAAATTAAATAAGAACCATATCCATAAAGATTTCGCTGAAAGTAAAATATAGTAACTTGAATTTTATTCACTGATTATAATAAATTTTAGCATCTGCCCGTAAAGCAGAAGGTCCGTGGTTCGATTCCCGGTTCAGGTCAAATTTTTCCATGTGTTTTCGGCCTTCAACTCCTTCCCTACTCATTTTCTCCTTGGCTGATGAAGTGGCTACAGCTACGAAAGTCTCCCAGTTGTATTTTTCGTGTGAGTGTTTCCTTTTTTTGTGTCTATGTATATATTCATATATAACAGATATGTGTGTGATTAGTAAAGGCACCAGCGCACATCAGAAGTTTTCAATGAATATTTGAAATGAAAACCTTTTGTGGAAATTTTCAAAATTAATGATACATATCCATTTCATTGAAAAGTTGTGTATAACCATAATCAGTGGCGGATCCAGAGCAGGGACCAGGGGGGTCTAAGTGGGGGTTAAAACTTCAGCAGTAGTGAGGGTCAGAAAAGAAACACCATTCTATATAGTATAAATTGGATACTCAAGGGGGGGTCTATAGCCCTCTTAGCCCCCTCCATAGATCCGCGACTGACCATAATGTATCATATGTGATACATGTTAAAATGTTTCCTTAAAGATTAAAAAATAGGAGAAAAAAGCAATTAAATGGTAGCAATTGAAGCTTTTTTTTATATATTTTATGAAGAAAAAACTTTTTTTAGCACGTATAGTGGAACATGGATAGCTCGAATATCAAAGGACCAGTTAAAAAATTTGAATTATTCAAAAATGCAAATTAAGAAGTTCTCAATAAATAGGTCCAAAAAAATAAAATTCACATTTACAATCAAAACTATTCATTAAATTGACACTCTTGAAATATAAATATTTTGATTAACGCCTGCTAAAAATATTTAAGTAACCTTAAAGCAGGATTATTTATTCCAACAAACTAAGAAGTAAAGCATGGTAACATTTTTATTCTAACCTTAAAATGTCATCAGCAACATCTGAACTTCTGTGCACTACCAACTTCACTCGTAATCCTAAACATTTAGACAAGATGTCATAGCATAATAAACTGCATAGAATCATAATAACCAAAGAGATTAGAAAAATTCGTTCAATTGTATTAGGCTCAACTATGTGGAAGTTAATACTCGGAAATGAAAAGGATACTTCGTTGTATGATCTTAGGTTTTCCCGGCGTATATGTTGCAGAAAAGTTTCTCGGGTTTTCCACCGGTCGATGTCGTCCATGTCTCCCGACGTTTCGATCCACGACTTGCTGATCATCCTCTGGGGATCTTCCGAATGCCGTTATTCGAAATTTTTCCAGTATATATACACCCCACCCGAGGTCAGGTGTAACCTGATTGGTTCACGCGTGCTGTGGTTTTCCCGCCATTTTTGTTGTATATAAGAGATTCGGAATATATAAGGGAAGGGAATATTCAGAGTATATAAGGGCACGGCATTCGGAAGATCCCTTCGGAAAAAGAAAAGGAGACTTCGTTGTATGATCATAGGTTTTCCCGGGGTATATGTTGCAGAAAAGTTTCTCGGGTTTTCCACCGGTTATAAGGGATCGGAATATATAAGGGAACATTCGGAATATATAAGGGAAGGGAATATTCGGAGTATATTAGGGAACGGCATTCGGAAGATCCCCTGAGGATGATCAGCAAGTCACGAAACGTCGGGATACATGGACGACATCAACCGGTGGAGAACCCGAGAAACTTTTCTGCAGGAGACTTCGTTGATTTCCACTGATTTATTTCGCCCGTACGATATGTTTCGAACCATTGAGGTCATTATAAAATACAAAAAATTTGAATGGTAAGCAAACATACATACTCCTTCCACTCTCTCCCCATCCCCTTCAAAGAGTATATATGTTTGCTTACCATTCAATTTTTTTGTACTTGATAATGACCTCTATGGTTCGAAACATGTCGTACGGACGAGATAAATTAGTGGAAATCAACGAAGTCTCCTTTTCATTTTCGATTAGAAAAATTGAATACGTACTTTAATGACTAACAGAATATTTATACTTTATAATTTACACCTCAATTTGACACACCAAAAATTCGAATTATCCACGATTTTTAGCATTGTTTGAATACAAAATTCTAGGTACCAATAGAAATATTCGAATTAAAGAATATTTAGAATGATAGAAGTTCAAATTATCCATGTTCCACTGTATTTTGAAATTCGTGCAGTTAAGGGTTACAAGTTAAGAGTAACATGTGCCTGAAAAGATGGACTTACGTATTTCAGGAGATCATCTGATTGAAGCAGCACCTTTATCGTGATCGCCTGGTATGACCCCGTCCACGTCAAGAAATCAATTAATATGTAGCGCGGAGTGGCGATAAGGTCATTGCTCATATGTCCATCGAGGAACACGTGAGCCATCATTGTTATCGTCACGAACGAGGTGAACCAGAATGCTAGGAAGAAAGCACCGTACAATTTACTAACTGCCTTGTTGAGAGAAAGCAATCTTAACCTGTACAACGCAATTTGCACGACCTTGTATGCTTCATCTTTTGTTGCTGAACACTGGCGAAACTTATATGATGCAGGGTTGCGTCTGGAATCGTTCATATTTATGTTGAGCTTACATCGTTTCCGAGTCTTCGAGCTGTCCACCATCTCTATCACCTCCTCCAGGCGATGATTCAGGATTTTTGCCTTCAGAGTCAAAGCTGTAATAAGTGTGTCGAAGTGAAGGGCTGTTACCACCGACACAACAGTTGCCCACATGCCAGCATACGCCAGCCAGGGATTGGCGTGATGAAACTCCCCGTCCAGATCTAAAGATTCGTTGCAGAACAATACGACTAATTGGGTAACGCTCATCATCGTGGTGTAAGTGCTTGATTTTCTCAGGGCACCCAATGTCTTTGATGAACAAAACTCCCCCCCATCATCTTGTGACTCCAGATCACACAGGATCTGATGATAAATTTCTCTCCTCCAGATGGGTATTACGTAGCTGAATAGCCCAGTGAACAGTAAGACGAGGTATCAGATCGCTTCGAGGAGGCGTATGAACCCCGTTTTCTGTGAGATTGATCCAGGGTACATAAAATTCTGAGATACTAACACTGCCATAGGAATCATGATGGAGAGAATGGATAGAACATTTTCCAGTATCAACCTTGTAGAGAGAGCTTCTCTCTTGTCTTTCTTTGGGTAGCACGGCGCTACGCCTGTTAATCGGCTAACATAAAATAATATTCTCAATGCCCAATAAATGTTTTTGCCGTTCTTGGTAGCAAACATTTTCATCTTTCACTGGACTTCTTTTCTAAAATCAGTTTGACTGAGCCAGAAAGCTTATTGTTTCCGAAATAAAAACCACTTCCACTATGATAGCAGCTATGAATGGTATTTATATAGTGGTAATAGAGGAACAAGAATGCGTTTTACAACAATCTAGATGGTTATTTCCATAGCTCCAAATAATTGGATGGCCTCCATGATCTTCAATACTACGAAGCTGTGCAACACTGTATTTACTCCTTAATGGCCAAGTATATATTTATTAATAATAATGAACGCGTTTTTGCACCCTAATGCTAATGCTTCAATCTTGCAGAATGAATACTTGCAATTTTCCAAATTTCAGGAATAGAATTCTATGAGCCTTACATTTTCTTTCTGTTATCGTTTCCTATTTTTCTACCAGTACTCCACTGTGATTGCAGCTATAATCGGTAATGGAATAGTGGTATTGAAGGAGCAAGAATGCCTTTAATAACAATCTAGGTAGTTATTTCCAATGCCCCAAATAATTGGATGACCTCCAGGATCTTCAATCCTACGAAGTTGTACAGCACTGTAATTATTCCTGAATACATATTTATTAAGAATAACGAACGCGTTTTTGCAACCTAATGCTAATGCTTCAATCTTGCAGAATGAGTAAATATGGCGTTAAAACAGATGATTGTTACCCGTTTTGGCCATTATGTTATCAAGTCACCTGTCCACGGCTTGGAAAACTCTTGAGGATTGTAAATGAGGGAAATGACTGAAAAAATCTAGTTTTTTTCTGTTTTCCCTTCATCCACACTCTCATTAATAAAACAAATGGATTAAAGGCTTTCTGAAAGCTGAAGAGGTGTTTGGAATCAATTAATTAATCGCCCAAAAATTATGTCCTAAGGTAGTATGAAAGCTTATTTTCTGACATAATGACAGTAAGTCCAAATTTGTATAGTTAAAACTTTTCAAAACTTTATTTTGGAAATTTACAACTCTATTTAATAATAAAACAGGAGCTCATTGAGCCAGAACAATTAAAAAATGGAATTAATGCGTGGACAATAGATTTAATATGTCCTTCCTTAGTTTATTTCCCAGCAAAAGTCGCTCGGTACGGAAAATATATATAGCATATCATTCAGTGATTAGCTCCTTTTTTACAAGTACTTAATTACATTTAGATATTTAGCAATGTTAAGAAATATTTCCTATATTGATAATGCATGAAAATATTGCTCAACCACAACAGTTTACCCTTTGACAAATATTATTACAAACACTGTCGGCTGTTTTCAACCTGCAAGTTCTTTCCCAGCCCCAATTAACGACGGAATTCTTGATTATTTCTTCACGAAAAGAATGTAGTTCACTTTTCTGATTATCTCTGAACATGGAGGCAAGGGAAGCTGCTATATTAAAATTAATTTATTTGTTTTCATTTTATTGAGCTGGAGTTAAATCTTTCTTTATGTTTTTATGAGCAGAATGCATTGCATACTCTCCTTGCCTTTTGTCTTACTGAACCGTCTTGAGCCCCTAAAGTTACGTACCCTGAACCAGCCTAAAGCTTGCGAATGCAAATAATCAGCTCGGAAAACATCTGATGGGTATATATTTACTGGCAGAGGATTAACTTTCACGCAAAATTCTCGAATGGATAAATTTTGATGAGCAATTGAGGGTCCGTTTTTTTATCCAAACTGTGGGGGTTCACTTCCTCGGAAAAATACGTCAGTGGAGGTCATCATAACCACCTATTTCGTTATGAGTATGGAAGTATGAGAGATATTAGCCAAGATTCAATTACATTTTTCAGTAATTCCTAAGGTTAGGATGAATTTGGGAAGTCATACAGGTAGTAAGACATTTTTGAATATCTATTTTTACATACGGTTCGTTGATTGTAAGGAAAAAATATTATTAATAATCTCGTTTTTTTTATTTGTACAGCTCACATTGGTACTCATTCGACCGCATAAATGAAAGCATTTCGTTTAAATAGCTTCAAATATTAGTTCTAAATTGCCTAATATTAACAGTACACATTACTCGGTGTATGAATAAAAAGCTACATCATTGAAAATGGTAACGGATGTTTCGAGATTTTTCTCTGTGTTTGCTCGTTATTATCGACAGCACTTAAATATGTTACTTCATTATGAAGTAAATATTGTAACCACAAATCAGTGTTGTACAGAGTTACCGTACAAAAATAACGAACTAATCCCTGTTATTGCTGTTAGGACGATACGCTTCCCGCCTGGGTGATATTGTGCCCTCTTGGCAACAATTGCTGGTAATTGCATTACAACTTAAAGGCATGGTCAGAAAAGGCAGAAATGGTCAATACTTTATCGAAGAAGTTGATTTGGGGGAGTGGAGGGAGTATCTTTTGTGTTTGAAGCTTTCCCTTCCCTGAAATTGACAGAGCGCCGAAACGTAAATCGATTCACCTTCTGTGGGTTTTTGGGAACGTTGGTGGCATTAATAAAACAACATTCATTATGGTCGTCGCCTTCCTTCCATTGTGGCACTGGCTGCTAACATCGAGGACAGATCTGAGTCATACATTAACTCGGAGCACTCTTCATGCCGCACTGAACTATCAAAGCTGTCGATCTCGCTGGATTACGTCTCAGGACAGCACTTATCAGCCTTTTGTTTTACACACTCAATATAGGCCATTGTTTCCGCAAAATGAATTACTTTTATATTTCTTGTGATTGTACGTATTGTATTTGTAATATTGTGCTTGTATTATTGTCAAAATGAGCCATTAATAAAAACTCTGAATGCTTAAAACTTGTACAACCGCGAAACAGTAAGCAACGTAACTCTATTTCATTTCAAAAATGCGTACTGTTTATATATTGCTCGCAAGTGAACCAAATTTTCACAGAATGTTAACATGCCGTCTATAAACAATGAGTTTATTTTTTTATACCATGAGGGAGGTGGACATGAAGGGGTTTGTTGCGAGCTCTTAAGACTTAGCCCGTCTCCTACCGGAAAAAGAATTGATATTTATCGGATAACCTATGCAGTCATCTAAAGATGTGGTTGGTAGCTGCACAGCATATAAGTTCTACCAGAGATTTAATTGCTATGGATTTCAGCTAAACTTTTCCTTAGACCATCACCTTTTTTTGCGGTAGGAACTGAAGGTACTCGGGCATAGCTACTTCACACAGAATATTAAATGAGGAAAAATATTTTGCTTACTTAGCCACATGGCAAGCTGTAAAACAAGGCAACGAGCCTTTGCGTACCCGCTCATGATGGAAGCATATCACAAGTCCTTTGCTGTCATGACAGCCCATTTATTGAACAAGACACCAAAAGAATTTAAGACCTTCAATGGCTTGCATTTAGTCAACTATAATTTTTTAATCTACTGTTCAACCTAAAATCACGTAATTAATGAGCGTTTAAAAGATATACTTTCCATTTCTGCCCTGGCTTCGCTATGAAATTAGTTAACCTTCATTGGTGAATCATTGAGCTATTCAGCAGACATGATGCATTGAATTGAGTAATTATGCACTTTTGCTGTATTAATGTCACTATTCGTGCTATTATTGAAGTAATTATGAAGTACTATGCTTTGCCTTAAGATTTTTTTAACCGAAGAAATAATTTTTTTATGATTAATGTGCATGGGTCATCTTATATATAAAAATGAATCGCAAAATGTGTTGGTAAGCGCATAACTCAACAACGCCTGGACCAATTTGGCCAATTCTTTTTTTTAAATGTTCGTTGAAGTCCAAGGATGGTTCTTACGGCGAGAAAAAATCGAATAATTGCCGGGAAAACCCTAAAAACAGCCCTTTTCTTTTTCACATACAAACGTTTTCTAACTAAAACGTAGAATCAATTTGAGCTTTATTGCTATTATATTAAGTTCATATTAAATTACAAGCACTCACTGTTATCTAAGAAATATAGGCGTGTAATGTAACATTTTAATTACTAAATATATTCAAAATATTAATTAAATTGAAATTACATTTTTAAAATTTAATTCGAGCTGATTGTAAGCCCAGCCGTGGCCCAGCTCGAGTTGACACTTCACTACCGTGTTTGTAAACAAATCTCCAAGCAACTGTTGACAAACGGTAATGTCCGTGTTCCTGTCGAGGAATCGAGTAGTTTTAACTCATTTCCTTGGAATGATTGCAAATTAGTTTCAGTGAGCTCATCAACAAAGAGTTCCAGAATATGATTGATCACCAAAAGAATCAAAGATGGTTGATTTAGCGAGCAAGAACGAAGATGTGGATGACTAAAACGAGGTAAATTCAAATAGTTCGTACTCTGCATGGATTCGATCTTTTAAATGTGTAACAAACAAAGACGAAATCACCAACTATCTATCTGAATATTTTAAGTCCTTGGACGTGCCTGGCTTACCAAGGCACGATTTACAGAAAAATGTAGTTTCTGTGCTCATGATCTTTCGAAGCCTAAACCAACCATAACTATCCAACGGAACGTGTTTGGTCATTAAAAAAATTGGTGATGAATGTGATTCACGCAACTTTACTCAAAGGAAAATTCAAAGGTTAGGAAGTCCTCATTCCGTAGATTCCATGATCTCAACTCATATGCCCTTTTGAGCTTAAACGTATTCAATTTACAATTCGTGTTGCATTCGTGATAACGATTAAAAAATCGCATGGTCATTTTTTCAGTTTTTGGGTTGTTTGTGCTCATGTGCTAATGAAAACCCATGATTTTCTCATGGTCAATTTAGCGTGCTATGTTCACGAGTCGATAACCAATCCTCTGTATTTCTTCCTTCGCTTCAAGTGCGTAGCTAGGATAGGGGGTTTTTGGTTCAGCTAATACCACGGGTCTGTAGGGTATAGAAAACTCGCTAAGGTAAGCGGGAAGTGTGGGGGCACTTCCCCCAGACATTTTTTAAGATAAATGGTTCAAAATAGTGGGTTTTGTGGCTGTGTGAATAGTTAAATATGTTTTGTTTGTTAGTCATCCGTCCCCCTAATATTAATAACATAATCTTTCATAAAAAAATTCTCTAAGCTCTTGGGGGGGGGGGGTTTATCCCCCAAAACCTCCCCTCGCTGCGTCACTGCTTTGCTTCGCTATATTTATTTAGCTTCATCCGCTTCATCTTGCGCCTGATAACAAAACAAAAACTGTTGTTTCTCAGAAGGTGCTTGACGCAAGACATTAAACCCGAATGTGTAGGGCTCACCGTGGTGCGTTTACGCATGCAGTACGTTTACGCATACAGTACGTTTACGCATGCAGTACGTTTACGCATGCAGTACGTTTACGCATGCAGTACGTTTACGCAGTGCATTTTTTCCAAACAGAGATACTAAAACTGGCGCGCCGCGAATGCTGCTTCATAGGGGCTTTTCTTGCACGATTTTGAGCATCAGTCAAGCGTCGGTCTGGGGTCGTGTCAACCTGCCCCCTGAATGGGCCAAGTGTATGCAACAGACTTGGACCTAAAAACATTTTTTTACAGCTAATAACGCAAATAGCCAACAACTGAATGCGTATAATTTTTATTTCATGAACTGCTTTATTAAACCACAATGCCCAAAATTTCTTAAGCTAAAACGTAAGAAAATTTGTTGAAAAAAATCCGCGTAAACGTGCTCCGATTCACCCTATGTAGATTCGATAAAGAAAATGTCTTTCTGACAAGCAATTTTGGTTCTCATTTACGTAGTTTTATTGAATTTGTATCCTTATTTTATTATAATAAATTAAACATGATTAAAAACGATGCAGCCGCTCTTGATTTATAAATGGTGTAAGTAAACTGTAAGTTCATTGATTGTTAGGCGGTACGAAGTTCGCCGGGTCAGCTAGTTAAAAATAAAAATAAACATGTTGAATAATTTCATAAAAATTATCGTTAAGGATCTGATGGATGCGTCGATAGATTATCAACGTGTTCTATAGGAAATATAAACTGTGCGGAACCAATTATGAAAGAACAAGTCACTGCTGCAAACATTCAATTCAAATTTAGTTAAAATATTGCCTTTCAGTCTCTATATCTTGTTCGAAGCTTTATTTTATAATAGCTATGGTTATTTAAATACCAAAATGTATTCTGTAATGATTTGGGCCTCTTTATAATTATTCTCGTACTCATGGATTCAAAGCTTGAGTTTACCAGAAACTGAAAAATAACTTTTTAGACAAGCAACTAAGGCACTGCAAATTTTAGAGATTCAATACCAGTTCAAAATCAGTCACGTCCCACGTTATTTTTTAGAAATGATACTCAGGTTTAGGGCTATGTATTTCTGTGAGGCCACCATTAACCCTTTCTAACCCAGAGCTGCTTGTGGGAGATATCAAATTTCAAGATTTTTCATTCCGTAAACTTGAAAATTTTGCACTTTTGCATAATTATCGTGGCTGCTAAATATTTCGGTCTTAATGTTCACACTACAAAATAATGCGTAGTTTAGATATTTCCTAAATAGAGCATCAAATTTATACATTTTTCATGTTGCTTACAAGCAACAGAGGGTTATAATGGGTTAAACTTGGAGCTCTGATATTCTTTTACGCTACGCTACGGTACGCTTTAAAATGCACTAATGCTAATTAATCGCTAATTATTTCTACATATCTTACGTTCTTTATTAGTCCCTCCGATGACACCAAGACAGCGATGACAACTGCTGCAAAAGACCCCGGCCATGTTACAGTGCTGACGAGGAGGTAGCGGTTGGTGGCGTATTTCTGGCCTTCGTACCAATTCCCTATGGCCACCTGCATGGCCAGTGTGAGAATGATGAGCGAAGAGAGCGCCGTTGATAGAAAGGATCCTCCGAACAAGCGATTGACGCTGCGCGCGACGTAGATCAACTTCATCCTGGCGAACGCCAACCGACGAATATCACCTGACAGTCGCCTCTGATCGCAGCCAGCTCCCTCTGAAGAAAAATTAAATGATTTTGCAGGAATCACAGCTCTAATTGAAAATAAAATCAACTGATTTGGGCGTTACTTGGTGGAACGATGGAATGTTCATGGTGAAACAAAACTTCGACGTTTATATCAAGACTTGATAATGACGGTATAAACGTCGAAACTAGTAGACTCTTAAAATAAAAGTTTGTGGAATAGTACTGAGTTTTGTTTCACCATGAACATCTAATTGAAAATCTAGGGAACTAGGGAACTAATACGAGTGGAGTTCAATAGGTAATGCAAAATGTTTTTTTTCTGTGACCGGGTCTTGTTATTCATCATTCAAATACACCGTCTTATTCCCCAATACTTAAGCTACACAGCACTATTTTTCAACGTAATCTCCATTCAACGCAACGACTTGACGCCAACTTCTAGGGAGGGCCTGCTAGGCCGTTGCTTTTTTTAAAAAATGATCCGATTTAAAAATTCCTGGTCTCAAAATGTGCGAAATGGTGAGAAAAAAATTATAAAAAAGGTTCCAGGTTCGTGCGACGTCGGATAGCCGTGCCTGAGACGCCTAAAGACCATATTAAGTTATTGTGAATGTGGAGTTTTTCGACCCGAATAAAACATTCCTATGGTAAACATGATATTTAAGAGCTCTTTGGACAAAAATTTCAACAATTCAGCCGTGTTCAGTGGTAACGACAAGCCAGGGGCATTATGTCAATGTAATTTTTGAAAAAGTACACTTTAAGCGAAAAGAAGGAATAAAACTAGGTTTTTCACGACGTAAATACGTTGAAACAACTGTATGAGATCTCGTCACTTTTCATGCCTAAGGCTCAAAGTTGAAATTTTGTTCTCGAGAAAGCGATTGCGATTCCATCGATGTCGGAGGAATGTCGTACCTCATCAATTAAACTTCTTCATCATCCACTCAGAAAATGATGAAAAATGCATTGCCCACCGTTTATTCCTCCATAGCCAGATCACTGTAGACATACTGCAAGCGCCTTTGAATATGTGAGATACCCTGGTATTCCGCCGAAAGAAACTCAATCACTGCCCATTGTTTGGATCACACCTCGGTTACAGACGCCATTTTAACAGCTCCGTTTAGGGAGATTGTGCAGTCGGTAGGATCACAGTCATCTACATCTACGTCTACATAATACCCAGCGAGCCACCTCTATGGTGTTTGGCAGGGGGTGATCAATCACCAGCATGCAGCATGCAATTGGACTCCCAAATGCACACCACACGGTCCAAAAAACGTCCCGTATACTAGCAAATTATACTACCATATGCTGTTAGAAATAAAAATAAAATTAAGAAACATGCATTAAGTTTTACATAGGTGAGTAGGTTACACTACAAGTCATCTAATCTATGAGTTCTATCGCTGCCGTTATAATCTCTTATTGATCGTGGAAAAAAGACATTCTGAATATGTCTGTTCTACAATCTATCTCACTTACTTTATTTATATGATCTGACCTTCCGTAGTATGTTGGCGTCCGTTAAATATAGTTAACTTCGTTAGAAAAGACACTGCTCTTGAATTTATCTAAAAGGTTTAGTCTACTTTTCAATCTACGGAGTCGTGAGGCGGGCGAACAGAGTGAAGGAATCAGAGCGAAAAAATTGGCCTCACAACAGTCAGTCAGCAGTGGAAGTGTGTGTGCAATGATTGAGACTCTCGGATATTTAAAATTTTGCATAAAATGGGTCCCAAGAAGTCTCACAGCAGAACAGAATTCAAAGAACAACCATGTCATTTGATTTTGACAGCATTGCCCCATCCACCATACAGCCCAGATCTGGCACCGTCAGACTTTCATCTCTTCGGACTTCTTAAATACAATTAGCGTGGAAGTCACTTCGATGATGATGAGAGCGTCATTCAAGCGGTGAAAACGCGGCTTCGCCACAGGACAAGAGTTGGTGCCGGCAGGGAATACGGGAACTTGTTTTGCGCTGGCGTGATACAGTACAAGTTCATGGAGACCATGTTGAAAAATAGTACGTGTAGAACAAACATGAAACTATATTTTAAAATTAAACACTTTCGAATAAATAATTTTGAGAAAAAATATGAGGCATTATGTATAGAACGACCCTTGTAGATCAGCGCAATAAGTGTTAAAGGTAGCGCACAACAAATATCTAGTAACATCTGCCTTCCTAATACCAATGATCTTCCATATTCTGTTTTTCTCGCTCGTGTGTCTCTTAACTCGTTACTCAATGCCTGGAGAGATCTTAGCCATAACTCCTTTCACGGAACATCCGCTTCAAGTTACCTGTTTGAGGGAAACCATCGTCTGGAGATTCAGGACTCGATTCCGTAGTTGTTGACGTCCTGTATATAATCAGCTTCGAATCATGGACCAGCCCTTCGAGGCTTTTATTTACTACTCCAATCCTTTGCCTAAGCAAGTAGGACATAATGAAATGCTGCAAGGTGACCAGCAGAATAGAAACCGTTGACATGAGTCCAACGATGAACATCCATATTGACGAGGAGTGGGCCTCTCCATTGGGATCCAATGACTCGTTGAGCACGATGGCGGAGAAGTGGAATGCCACTAGTGCGCTTGCAGTTTTACAAACCTTTCTGGACCGATCTAGCAGCACCGATTCGTCAGCCAAACCCATAATAACGTCAAACTCTGCAAGGGATAGGTATATATCGAAATTGAGACTCCTGGACCTTAATGGGAGAAGGCGGCAGGCGATTCCAGATTGAAAGAGCATTAGGTACCAGGCGATGCTCAACTTCACGAAGAAGTTGATCTTGCCCACGCCAAAGTAAGAAAGCATAGCTTGAATTTGCATCGGGAAAAGTATCGCCGCGAGGACGTACATCACCATGGTGCCAATAATGCTGTATGCGATTGGTGCCTTCCGGAGCGAATCTTCGCGGTTTTCCTTTTGGTGGTATGGTGCCACTCCATTCAACTGGCTGAGCAGGAACGAAACTCTTGTAGCCTTGTACAAACCCACCAGCTTATAGTTGATGGCCGTGCTAGACATTTCAGAATACGATTACGAATTGAAATATAAAGATAAAACAGAGACAAATTGATTTCAACATTTCGCATGGCACTCTGCTAGATCAATGCACGCTCAACAGTCGACGAGAGGTTTAATTAGCTATTGAAAATAAAAAATGAACGAAAAGAAAGCTGCTTTGGTGTGGGAGTTGTCAATGCGTGGTCCAAATCAATGCACGAAACTCAGAACAAAGGGTTGTCAATCATAGCTAAAGACTCTGCCTTTTGTTCAAAAGGGACAATGGATCGCTCTTTAAATGCTTCCCCAGCTACACGTGGAAAGATATTTGCTAAGCACCATTTATTGACTTCATCTTTTAGTGTTTAACGGCCAGAAAAAGTAATGTATGTATGTTATTCACTATGAGAGAACAAAAAATGTGCTACCTTATATTGGGAAAAAAACAAGAAAAGCAGTTACGGAGAATGATAGCGGCAAAAAGACATTTGGAGTGAGATGCATAAAGGAATAGATACATATATGGAAATAATATTTTCCAATTTGGACACAAAAATTTAGTTCCAATTCTATTGAAAAAAATACCCAACGTTTCCCTATCTTCCGCAAAGATAATGCTTTACTTAGAATGAAATACTAAGAGGAACAATAGTTGGTATTTTTCAAGGATTCGCAAATTTAGTAGACTTTCTTGAAATAATGACAAATGACGCAGTACAGATCGTCACCATATGTTTTGTGTTCCAAAGGGCTCTTGCTATACATGTATCTCAATACATATCTTATTTTTGCATACATGAATTTGTATTAGGAGGTTAAAAAAGTATCTAGGCCAATATGAGGGCCAGGTGTAAAAGATTTCTCCTTACTGTACCACAAAGCTGTTTCTTTTTCCGTTCTTCGTCGTTTCATACTGATTTCGTGTTTAAATTTACGAATCTACGACGAAAAGAATGACTATTTTAGCTTTTTTCCTTGCTGAGCGTTTCTTTCAATTAAAAAAAAACAAATTCTAGGGTGAAAATTTGCCGGGGTTCAATAGTTTACCACAATGTTCCCTCAAGAATAACTTTAGTTTGTTGAACCTACCTTTTTCCTATTTAGTCATTTACTATTTACTCATGTCTAATTGCTGAGAGATAATCGATCAATCAATATTATTCTTATCCAGTATTGAGTTTAACGTCTTAGGCGATTCCTTGAGGAAATCGAGAATCGTTATCGGGTAAGAAATAAAATCGGTGGAAATAAAGCATGATATCTCTTATCCAGTGTCAATGAACTCTCCTTCCCTGTAATCCCCGCTTACCCTGCATCCTTCTATCCCATGGACGTATGAGTCAGCTGCCCCCACCAAAAAGAAAGAAAAAGAAAAAAAGAAAGAAGCAAAAGCAAATTTAGTTCAAAACGAAATTTTTTAGAAAATTTTCATATAATCCAATTAAATTGATGATATTATAAAAATTTAATTAAAATAAAAACATTTTTCGTGCAAATACTTTGAAAAACTCAGTAGGCGCTGTTATAATTTTCTTGAAATTTTGGTTTCCTTAACCTTTTCTGTGTGAAAACTTGAACGACAACGGAGGAATTTGCTCCCATTGCTCATGGTCCGCAAAAGATCAAATTTTAATTTCAAGTTGCCATTGTGCATGAAAATTATGATGAGAAAAAATTAAAAAGCAAATATAGAATTATTCAATTTGGATAATAACTTCGGTCTGAGTTTAAAAAAAAAAAAAAAATTTCTCCGGTTCTTTCATAATTATTCAAGGCTTCTCCCATATTATTTTCTTGCGCTATAGTCAATACGTTACGATTTATTCAGTTCAATAATTAATTTAAAATTCCAACAAATACATAGTTTCCGTATTCAGTAATATCTTCTGATCACGAAAAGATATCGAAAAGTGCATATATTACGTTTTTTCCATGATTTTCAATAATTTTGACACTTTCTATTATATTTCTCACAATTTTTTATTGAAATGTCCCTAATGCTTTACAAATGGATGACGGATTTTAACATAATTAGTGTTAGCAATAAAACTAAATTAACGTAGTGATTCACAGCTCTTGCTTATCTGAGTTATCGTAAGACATCTATTGCAAGATAGATCTTGCTTAGATTTTGTCTAAACAACTGAGACCTCGCATTGAGGAGGCACGATTTTTATCAATGGAAATACGCGCGTATTAAGTTACTTATGCGTGTTAGCGTAAATTTTATTTCCTTCTCTTTAAGGCTGTCGATTCTGTTTATGCATTTCTAAACCCATTCTATTTCAAATACGTGACGCTTCTCAGAAATTAGTATAACTGAGACATCAGTTCCTGGCACGTGAATTATCTTGCTCATTCTGGAAAATTCTCTCCACTTTGCCACCAATGCTGTCAAAACTAAATTTTATGGATCAGCAGTCATAACAATAGATGATTGACAGCAAAAGGGGCAACTGTGCAAATATAATAGGTTTATTTCATTGCATTGAGTTCCCAAAAACCGTGAGAATTGCTTTGTAAATGCGATGAGGTGCACAAGGATATTCCTCTGTTCGTGTCATAACGTCAACGAACGCTTTCGCATTAACAACGCGGCATTAAGAACCTTTCTATCCAATAGCTTGGTGAATAATCGAGAATTTCGGCGCGAATGTTGCATGCTTCTTCGTCCTGCGGCATTTTGATTCCTATGTGACCAAACTGTGCCTTCTAAAACTTAACATTGCTACGAAAAAGTGCCGTAAAGAGATCATATATGTGATTTTGGGCCTTGTAGTGAATTGGGGGTGTAAAACAAGTTGTTATTACTAGAGCATATGGATATTTTCAGTGATAGAAAAGTATTTTTCCGTGCTAAGAAAGCGTGCTAATTTTTCCACTCTTACTTATGTTTTGTGCTTATCGATTTCAGCCTAACACTGAAAGTATAGGTTTGATGATCAACCTCGCGATTTTATGTATACTTCCTTATATACCTCATTCTATTACAGGATGTCTAAGATCAACAAGTATCCGTGAAAGAAATCGACAATATTTTCTTTAATTCCTCAGCCAGCCGACATCTTATCATCGTGTAGAAAAACTGAATAAGCTTTTCAAAACTAATTTAGCTCATGTACAGCACTTTTATGATGAAAAAAAAATAATCTCCATTTCATTGTTGTTTATTTATACAAGAACTCTAACGTCTTCGAGAATCTCATTCTGCTACCCTAAAATTTTATGAAAAATTAGATTCTACGTTTGCCTCTTTTCGAATTTATATTCATTTCAAGTAAGGATAGTAAACGGCTATTATTGAGGCTAGTGTATCTAAAAATTATATTACAATATTATTTATATACGATTTTATATTTAAAAAAATATAATATATATTTTAATATATATTATATATAATTAAATAGAATATATTTTTTTAAATATATTCCAATATAATTTTGTCTGATAAAATTTTTCCATTGCATCATAATCATTCCACAGTTCTTATTGACAGGTGAATCAATAACGGATGATTCGGAAATTTTGTGGAGGGAAATCGAAATTATTTGAGAAAGCGTTTTAAGGTAAACATGATGTGATATTTTTGGCGTTCCCCTCTCCTAGTTAAAAGAAGACAAAATATTTCCCTCGATTTTAGAGAGTAGAGTAACGCTCTAGATCATGGGTCAAAGCGTTCTCGAGACATTAAAGCCCATCATCATTATGGGGAGGATTTTAGGCCTGGCCCATTACCCCTTGCGTCCCCCAAAAAAGAAAGGAACTTGGCGATTCATACGATACCTCCCGACTATCCACAGCGTGGTGATCCTTGTGTCCATCTTGCCGGTATCCATTACCACAGTCCCGCACTTTGTGAGCATCTCCTCTAAGCTCACCATCAACGGAGAACAGTCATACATCAACCGCCTGCTCGTGATGGTCTTTTGCATGATCCTGTGGATAATCACCTCTGACAATGTATTCACGTCTCTGTTAAGAAAAAGCAAATTCCGGCAGCTAATAGAAGCAATGGAAAACCCTGCGGAGTCCACCTTCACCGTCGTTTTCCTCCCGAGGATCCGAGTGATGGCTTTGGGTTGTCTCTTCTTTCTAATCCTGCTTACATTCAACTTCTGTTTCTTACTGACCAACGGCCGGGACTCGGAGGATCTGGACGTCACCAACTTCGACATCTTCGTGCTCAACTACGGCATTCTGATCTCGATGCTGTGCGCCTGTCTGGTTTGGGGAATCCTGACCATCATCCTGATGCAGTTCAGAGCTTTGAATGATGACTTGGTTCGAGCGATAGCCAGAGTGTCACGAAAACCTGCCAACGTCTGGGCTGATCTGTCCCAGAAGGATATGGCGAGCTACAAAAATTCAGGATCATCTTTTAGGAACCATGGGTATCCTCGTAGGTTTAAACCTCTGTCTGAGCGATACGTTAGGCTCTGCGACGCCACCGCACTATTCAGCTCTGTATTTGGATCTCACCTGTTCTGGACTATGGTGAGCGTGTTCACCATGAGCATGGTTATGTTCTATTTGATTTTCCAATGGTTCTTCGGGCTGTTGCACTTCAGGAACGGGACTCCCTTTATAGTTTTTGCACTCAGCTCCACCGCCTCCATGACAATGGATGCTATAGTGAAAGTGATTCTGTGCAGTAAAATTTCGGAAGAGGTAGGTGTATCACTTGTAACCCGTCTAATATTTTCTGGGAACCGAGGAATATTACATCAAAATTGTGATTTTTAAGCTTTCAGCAATCTCACTCAATGTACGCTGACTGTGCTGAAGGCATTCCGGTTTGTCCATTCTCCAACTTTGAATTGGTCTTTTCTAATCGTAATCTGGTATATTTCTTATCATTCTCAAGTACAACGACTTTTCAGTTTATGAAGACGTTATTAATCTCTTGTATGAATTAAGAATTCATGTTGGATTGGGATCTTTGAAGTTGGACCACCTCGTTGTCTTAGCTTAAGTACAAAAGAAAGACTGAAAATTTTGTGTACCATATGGCAGGAAAGATAGTCCTAATCTCTCCTTCTATCATCCCTGCTTCCTTTGATCACCTATGACCTTAAGTTGGGGAATAAGATCTTTTGCGAGGTAATCTACAGAAAAAACTATCAGTTGACCCCGGTCTGTAATGAAATTTAAAAAAGTACACATTGCCTAAGCTTTCAGCAAGCTCACTCAATGTAATATACCTCAGCTAAATGTATTCAAAAGGTTTAGGTAGGTATGCATGGGTTATTTACAGAACAATCCGATTTGTCCATTCTCCAGCTTTGAACTAGTTTCCTCAATCTGTAATTAGGTATATTCCCTTTCATTCTCCCGATCAATGCCATTCTCTCCCACTTTTCTCTCTCTTCTTTTTACTCGGCTATAATCTTAAGTTGGGGTAAGTCTCGCGATGTCCCCGATTGTAAAAAAAAAATTACTTGTGGCCCCTGTTCTGGGCCCAAAATATTTTCGAACTAACAAGGAAAGTACGTCAAGTGTCATTACAAGATCTCATGCAAAATTTGATATAAAATGGATACGCGTGAGGTTTAGTTTAAGTTTTAGTCGCCAACGCTCAATGCTTTTCGAGATATTAGCGACGAAAGTTACCAGGATAACGCCGAAATCTATTAAATACGCACTACATAAATACACAGGCAGAGCTCTTCGTCTTAGCAACGGAGTGTAAGGGCCCCACACGCACTTTCAACTTTTTCAAAGTAACTATTTAGTTGCTAAAAACTCACGTGGTCTATTCCTGCCGGCAACAGTTTACTCACCCTCAGAATAGGTCCGGACGCAATTATTTAGTTGCGGCAACAAAAAAGTCGCCCGTGCGCGAGGTCACAGTCAATGCCGTGCGTTGCATTGGAACTTCCTCAAAGTAACTAAATAGTTGCTTTGTAAAAGTTCGCAGTGCGCGGGGGCCCTAAGAATATACTATTTCACTGCGGGATGCATAACATTTAGGATATTTTTATAGGGTACTTTCAGTTGCTAATGTCTCGAAAAGTATTGAGCGTATTTGGCTGAAACGAAAACTGCACCTCTTGCGTGTCCATTTTCTATTACCTAGCAAAATTTAAATCTTCCTTTTAAATCTTACTCTTCACTCTAGTGACTTTTCCCTTGTGAGTTGAGAGACTTTTTTTCATTCTGGAGAGGCAGAAAAACCGGTGAAGTATTTATATGAAATCTAATAATTGTGGTTCATGTTTAAAATTACTCGTTGAAAGAACTTGTTTTCCTAAAAATCTTGGGTCTAATTTTATTGATTTCTTTTTTTTCAATGCATCCTCTTCAAGTCCGGTAAAACAGGCAGAATTATTTCGGAATCTGTTTTGAAAAGCGACGACTTTTCAGTTTATGACGAGGTAAGTGATATTTGGTATGAGTGCAGAATTCACGTTGTATTAGGTTCTTTAAAATTTGACCGTCTCATTTTGTTAGCTTGAGTTCAAAAGAAATATTGAAAATTTTATTCTGGTAAACTTTGTGCATTCCGATTTCAATATTTCACGCTCATTGGAGATAAATGATAATGAAAAGTTGTAGGAAACGCTCTTTCTTCTTCCTATATATCCGAATGATCCGTATATTTGGCTTACTCGATGTAATACTGCATGGAGTACTCAATTTGTAATAGAATTTAAGTATTTAAGCTTGTCTCATTGCTGTATTGTCGCATTGCATAAAGAAAATTACTAACTTCGTGTAAAAAACAAGATCAAATAATATATCAATCCCCAAATTTTTAATTCGTATGTGATGCATTTTTGGCTCTTTCATAATTGTGTTAATTTTACAAAAATTATGAGTTTTTTATCGGTCACATTGATATATTTTTCGATAGGATAAGATAAAGCTTTAAATGAATGGTGGGAGAACTTTTTCCTTCCCTGCAAAAGGCTTTTGTTAATTATTTGTGAGCACATAATGTGTATATATTTTGATATAATAATTATTTAATCAACCCCATAAAAATATGCATTTAAAATTTACGAAAATAATGACAACAGCAATAAAAATATGTTTCACTAATGCATCACGTATCTTGAATTTTATCATTCTTTCTCAAAACCTCCAAACCTACTTTAAAAGGTCTTAATACTATGTGAGTTTTCATTTTTGGATGTGACCAGACATCTGCTATTCTGAGTACTTATCAGCCATGAATCATATTTTTCCATAATTATAAGATTTCATAATTATGGAAAAATATGTTAAATATATAAAAAAACATATATTTACAAAGTCTCTACAGCACATTTTCTAAAATATATTATGTACTTGCAGCTCATCGTCATGGGTGCGCAGCTAGCTAATATGAAGGAGCAGGTCACAGCGCTTGGATTTTTTGAAGTCAATATGGGGATGCTAACTTCGGTCTGTTTACTTTTTTTATATCTAGATTAAAATTAACTTAATCACTCATTTTTTTTAATCCATAGAAGCTTAAAAAATTATCCTACGCTTCTAAAAACTTGAGTTTATAATATTTGAAACTTGATGACTATCCTTTTATTACTTTATATTATTTTCTTATACCCTCTTGCTTGTGGGAGAAAAATGTCGATGCTTGGGTCAGAAATCCAAAAAACGTCTAAAATCAATTCTAGTGCACCTCAATAAATTTTACTAATCTAATAATTCAAGGCTTTAAAACAAACATCGCTTACTTTACGGCAGTATTTTTAAAAAATTCATGGCCGTGCATTTCAAAGTTCATAAGGTGCTCTATCTTCCGCCAACACTACATGATTATCATATTTAATTTATTTACATACCTATGGGAACCCTCTGGTCACAATAGTTTTAATGTATACTTTTTCAATACGATATTATATGCATGTGCGTACCCAGCGAGGGTTAGGAGGAGGCAGCTCCCCTCCCCCCCTCCCCAAAAGCAAAAATCACAAATATCTTTAAGGAAAATAATATTTTTTCAAGCAAATAATTTTTTTAAATATTAAAGTTACGGTTGTTAGGTTGTAAAGTTAGCTGTTACGGTTTCCTCAAAATGTTGATTTAATTCATCGTTTCCATACTTAAATCTTACCTACAACTTGAACAATGATGACTTGCCCTCCCCACCAGTTTTCATCCTGGGCACGCCCTTGATTATATGATAGACCATAAAACTCCAACTATTCACTCTTTCTATACCACTCCTTCAGAAGAGAAATTTAAAAAACAATGAATTGATAGGGATACATAATTCGAAGTGTTACATCCATCGACACGAAGAAAAATAAGTTTTAACAAGTTTTTGTGTTTTCAAATAGTTTCATTTTATCGCCTTTTAATTGGGCTATAGACTTTGAAGAAGGCCTTGATGAAGAAGGGTTACTTTGTACTAGCTGGGAATATGAGCAGTAGGTAGTACATACATGACTTAATTTTATATAGATTTATTCGCAGACATCTACAGTTTTGAAGTCACAGATGTTTAGCGCTTATGGCAGAGCGCGGAATATGATACCGTATAGTCACCATGTTTCTTGAAACCGCTATTTAACTGAAATCACTATTACTTTCCACAAATTTTCTAATCTATAAATGGTCCAAGCCTTCGGAGAACCTTGATTAAGGGAATGTCCCGAAACCTAAGTCGGTGGCTAGATTTAAAAAAATTGGACAGTGACCAAGGTTGTTGGTACATTTTAGGCATGCCTCGTAATCGACGGTGAAATCTAATAGACCGGGAACCGAAACAATCCACCAACGGCAATTTGGGCTCCTACGAAGACCATTGAGTCATCCCAGTTCCACAATTCTACAATGAAAATGAATTATTCCATGCATCAATTATATCCATATCTTAATCATTCCAATCAATTTTACATTATGTATGAACTAATTCTTCCGATTCATTACCTTCTAGTTATTTTAAATCTTTCACAAAGTTATTCATCATTTAATTGTCCCTTCATAAAATTCTTATGGGAAACTAGGAACCTGCATAACGTAGCTGTGTGAAGAGTTGCCCGAAAAGACGAAGGTCCGTGTTAGATTGCCATGCATAAATATGCAAATAGTATTTCAATCCTATTATTGATATACTGCACCCCTCCTTATATTCCCATTGCAAGCTATTTTTTTCACGTCTATGAGGCTTTTCTTCCTCTTATCCTATGATCTTTTCCCCCACTGTTGGCGGCTGGACGGTAGAGAGCTAGTAGCCAATCAGGGAATCTACCCCCTACACCTCAACGTCCTCCTCCCTCTTTTCCCCTTCGCTCCCCTCCATGTGACCGACCAGCATTGCCAGTCCGTGGAATAAATGTTTGCGAGGCGGAACGAACAGCCATAACCAACAACAATTTAGCAACACTATGAGCTGGAGAGTGATACTTAGTGTACGAGAGTCAGAGAGAGAGAGAGACTGAAGACTCCTTCTTATATGGTCGTCCTCCACTTTTCCCTTGGTCTTCCTCTGAGGGCTTTTCCGTCAATTTTTCCTTTCGTCGTGTTTTCCACCCAACTGATGAGTCTCATTACGTTGCCAATCCACCGTGTTCTTCTTTAACTTATTGTTATCCATGGTGTACTTTCTTTGCCAGTTCTTCTATATACCTCATTCCTAACTTTATCTGTCAATTCTAACATTAGCATCCTCCTCCAGCATCAAGATCTTACGCCTCCATTACTTTCTGATCACTTTTTCCGTTGATCCAAGTTTCTGAACTATACACTATACACATTATATTTCCCACAAATTTTTTTTACGCTTTTCGATTGCCAATCAAGGGCAATCTTTTCCAAGCTAATAATACGTACATTTTTATATCAACATGGCATGGATGTAATTTATTATTTCTCTTTCAGATGTTTGCAGCATTTGTGGCTCACCTCTCCATCGTGATTCAGTTTCAACTTGCCTTCTCTCAAGACATTCAAATGAGCTCAAGTAATGGCTCCCTAGCGGATTCACAAACAACGGACTCAAACACTGTTCAGCTTTTTCAGTAGTGACCTTTCTGCTATAAGTATGTCCAAGAGGTTTCCCAGAAAAGTTTGCTGCATGGTCGTCGTTAATGATTGCAATAGGTTGTGGTTTCAAGGCTGACTTGTAAAAATATTTTTGTTTTTTTTTATCATTTGCGAAAAATGTTGAGAAACTTCTGTTTATCAGCCCATTCGGATATCCATGTGGATTCAAAAATTCTGCTATCTTCTACATTCAAAGTATCATAAACTTTAAGATAATGCGAAATTCTTCCAGGAAACCTGGATATATTCTTTACAGTATATCTATTTTATCTGTCATTATATACAGGGGAAAAGTGCCAATTGTTGTTCTCAATTTGTATGTGCAATGAATTTGTTTTTTTCGGCCAAGTGTGGTCACACTAAATATATCAATGTTTAGAATAAAAGACGTGCTTATCGCCAGCAATGTAAGTTTCATTATTTCATCGATTCCAATATTTCTGATAGTTGTTCAAAAATCTGTGACTGATGTTCCCCCTTTCGTGACTGATTGAAAAAATGTTTCATTCTTACTAGCTACATCTTCTGAGAGTTGATTATGTTTCGTGTACCAACTTAAAACCTAGGAAAATAGGAAAAATGAGTAACGTATATATTGGTATTTATCACAATCATCGTGACATATTCCAGCCACGAGTAGCATTGGGGAAGTTTTGTTATTGTTGGCGAAGTGTTTAGGTAAAGCAAGGGAATATGACTTTCTACAGTCCAGATTAGTGATTTCATTTTCTATCGGTTCTCTCAACACTCATTCTCTGTATATAGAAATATTTCAATCGACTGTTATTCCCCTTTTTGTTACAAGCATCTTCGAAATACACATATATATCGCAGTCCAACAATTCACGTCACTCATGTGGTCATATTTACAATCCGGTCATGTCGAAAGTATTTTTTCTGAGTGAACTTCAAATCATTTAACTGCTCAAGCATTCACCTTACCTGTGCAGCTTGGATCGAAGTTAATTCGCGCTTCAATAAATCGTCATTCAGAGCTTATTAACTCAAGGGAATATTTCATTACATTTTTAAATGGCAACAGTGTTACTAATGAAGACAGGATGCAATATTACGGATACAGATGCATTTAGAAGCGATGAGAAAGATATTAAGAAATAAGTAAAATGAGGAAGATATTATTAAATAGGCCTTCTTTCCTTTTTGGTGGCCACTCCTTTATTTGGGAGTTTCATAGTTACGAAAGCCTAGATTTAGAAACACTTTGCTAGACTTTCGAGGGACAATAATCGTAACTGCATTTCATCTAACGATCTGATCGTTGGATTATTCTTCCTCATAGAATAATCCTCCAAGGTCGTTAGAAAATTAATTGCTTATGCTTCGTTTCGCTTTTTAGTGGGCCTTCCTCGCTTCTATAGCGTTGAAGTGATTTTCCCCGTCGCGTCCCTTCCGCACCTTTCCTCTCCCAGAGGCGTCGTCGTCGGGCTCCTATCGCGGCCGCTCCTCTTTCCTTTTCCCTTCCTCTCCTCCCCCTCCCCGGGTGATCGGGCATATAAGCCACGGGCTTGGTTCCCGGCCCCGGTGCGTTGTATCCTCCAAGGGCTCCCCTGAGCCCTCACACGTTGCATGCAATGCTACGTGCCTCGTTCGATACATGAAAATAAGCTTCTTGGTCAAACTAGTTTAACGCCGAGAATGGAAGTGATCCTGGGAGGTCCAACAGCGATGTCAGAGAGGATCCTATCATTATCAAACCATTACGAGTGATAAAGTCAAAATTTCCACTAGACGGATAGTTTTTTACGCAGTGTATTTTCAAGTTGCAGCCGTAGATGTCTATTTAGTTTTATATTAAATACTTCTCTGATTGATGCACCGTTGGCAGAAATAGGGAGTAAACTTTTCACTAACGCAATTTATTCCCCAGTTTTAAAAAGATAACGTACTGCCAACAATTCAAATTTCAAATCACTTCAACACGTCCCATTTCCTTGGGCCACAACCTTTCCCTGTTAGAAAGGCTTGCCCGTTCATAAGACCTCAAGAAATGCACGGGCGAGATCAATCATAATTACACAGTAAAACTATCGCAAAATGCATTGGGTTTTAAAATAGATACAGAATATCATTTTATAAATTTTCCAACAATTATCATCATTTATCTGCATCTTTTAGCACGAAATACAAACGTTGAAGCCTCAAAAACTCATTTATCATTGACTTGAGGAGACCAATTATCTCCGAGCTTGCGAATAAACGCTAGCGGGATCGATAGACGTTTTTGAAAAGGTGGGGCATAAAGTCTTGCCATAAAAGAAGTGCTCCTGAAATATGACTGAATATTGTGCAGATCGTAAATGAGCAGAAAACTAATCAAGACTTTACAACCATTGAACATTCGGCCTCTGTAAAAAACTAGGTCTACCCATAAGGTGAGTTTACCGAGAGTTAGACCTGAGATTTACGAGTAATAGAAAATAATTAGAAGTGTCAAAAATGCGGCTTGGTAGCATAATTTTGAGGGCCAAATTAAGCGGTACAAAAAAAGCTATGTGCCTAAAATTTCATTATTTATTTAAAACTTTTAAGAGTGCGCTCTAGAATTGGGTGAAAGGATGCAAGAAAAACTTTTTCTGCCTCACAACACCTATTCTTTTAACTATATGTTTGGAATAGCTCCAAAATTTGAAAGTCTCAGGCTACAAAAACTGGATCGACTGCACTTGTCGTATTCACTATTGCTATTCATAGCTTACCTCGCCATATCAATCATAGGAGCACCTTTACTCTACACCAGATGGCTGGAATTCATGGACCAAAGAAAAAACTCAATGGATTCGGCACTAGTGATATTCCGCGCCTTCGCCATGCAAGCCATGGCCCTTGGCTCAAGCCTATCTCTTGTGGGCAATCGCCAATGCCACAGAGACATCTTGCAACGACTCTCATAATTCGTGAATAGAGAGTCCGGGCTAACTAAGAACGACTTGACGTGGATAAAACTTATTTCTTGGCTGTAGTTATTGCTGGTAATCGTGGCGGGTAGTGTGACGGCTGTGAGTTTCTTCACAAATAGGGGCTTCTCAACTTTGGATTCGGTGTTCCTGATTGCATGCCTATACCTGGTAGCTCCTCTGGTGGTGTCGATGTTAGCCGACATGCAGGTTATGCGTCTCATGGTAATAATGAGGAAATGTTACCGGAGGATCAACGACCGCCTGGAAGGTGCCTGCGATAGGTGGCGGCTTCTGTCCCTAAGGATGAACTGGCGTCAGCAGATAGGATCGTCAGTCCAGGACGCATCCCACCGCCGCATCATGGACTTCCGAGAAGGCTCAGCCATACAAGGCTTGGCCTCCAGCCACTTTGCTCTCTGCTACCTCTTCCGTGGCATAAACGACGTGTACCTACTGAACGTCCATATTATTACAGTCCCTGCTGCAGCTCACTGAGATGGCGTTTCAGGGATAATTCATGGCTAGGGAATTAATCAGTCCCTCTCCTACACGAAGTTTATTGGACGGGTTATCATTTAGAATGCTCTCCTGGACGATACCGAGTGTAGGGATGTTCTTGGCTATGCTCTGGTCCTGCCAAGCTGTCTCAAATGAGCTATTATTTTCATGAGTATGTTATTATTGCTGTAAAATAATGAAGCAATGAATTTCAAAACTGAACTGGTGCATTTACTCAATCTTTGGAACAAACCAATTTCGCACCACATATTCAAAGGTAAAATAGCCATCAATTTTATATTGTTCCCTTTAAAATACCTTTCGCAATTATTGAAATGCATTCGTATAAAAAAAATTAGACGCAACGATTCTTGTATTCCCAAAAATTTACATAAAAATAGTTTTTTCGCCATTTCTGACTAATGGACTCGGGCCGTATTGTAATTCATGGCTACATTCGTTCTGATTTTTCATGTTAACGAACCAGGTACGGGCATGCAAACGAAGATGGTACACGACTGTAGCAAGTTGTCGCAAGAATTAGAAACTTGACGATCACCACGAGGTAATAAATTTTATTCACCTAATCCAGGCAGAGGATTTGGTTTGATTCCCCCGGAAATTTTAGCCACATTAGTGAGTAGCAAAAGTATCGAATGAAGTTAGCACCATCATAGTCGCAAAATTAACTCGTACTTGGTCGCACCCCTAAACTTTCGTAACTTGTCGGGTCGGGTCATTGTGAGTTTATTGCGATTTACAAAACTTTTTGTCAACACATTGGTCATTTTACTGCTACTCACTAAGTAAGTTGGTCGAATAAGGTTATTAAATTTTTATGTTTTAATTTTCAGTGTATTACATTTTTTCCAAGATATTCATTTATTTTGCCATTACCATGTATCTCACAATTTTTATTAAAATTCCTCATATGCTTTACTAGTTAAAGACGGATTTTACCGTAATTAAAGTAAGAAATAAGCTCACAGCTCTTGCTTATCTGAGTTATCATAAAAAAATATAGTGAAAATTACGTAAACAATGGCTGATGCATAGAAAACGGTATCAATATGTATGCAGATAACATATACAGAAATAGACTAATAAACTAAAACAGAATAAATCGTCGGGTCGAAGGCGGAAAAAATCTGATACGCTCACGACCGCGTCGGGTCAAAACAACATAGCAATACTTTGAAAATCCAACTTTACTCAGCGGTAAAATTACGAGTAATAATAGACTAGGAAAAAATTGTAATTTTGAACGACGTTATTTTATTTTTTAAATCATCTCAGAGAATCCAGTCGGGTTAATATGACCGGACGCAACCAAATAAGGGATAATGAAATGTTACAATTAAAATTTAGTTATTTTGAAATGGTGGCAGCAAACTTTGAAAACGTCTCATGGGCTCCTACATAATTAGCTAGCTTGGAAATTTGAGAATATTTGAGCATTCCTAGTTTTAATTATAGAATGTGACTGTGGAAACATTGGATAGTAAGTGTAATATTTATTTAACAATGCGTTACGATTTATTAAGATAAGTAATAAATTAAAAATTGCAATAAATAAATAGTTTCCGTATTCAGTAATAACTTCTGATCACGAAAAGCTATCGAAAGGTATACTACATTATATATATTACATTATTTCCAAGATTTTCATTTATTATGCCATTAACATCTTTCTCACAATTTTTATTAAAATTCCTCATATGCTCTACTAGTTAAAGACGGATTTTACCGTAATTAAAGTAAGAAATTAGCTCACAGCTCTTGTTATCTGAGTTATCATAAGACAGATCTATTATAAGATAGATCTTTCTTCGATTTTGTCCTAACAACCAAGACCTCGCTTCGAGGAGGAACGATTATTTATCAATGGAACTATATGCGTATTACGTTAATTATGAATTTGAGCGTTAATTACATTTATTCTCATAAAGGCTGTCGATTCTATGTATGCATTTCTAAACCCATTATATTACAAATACGTGACACTTCTCAGAAATTAGTATAATTGAGACATCAGTTCCTGGCGCGTGAATTATCTTGCTCATTCTGGGAAATTCTCTCCACTTTTACCAAAACTAATGCTGTCAAAACTAAATTTCATGGATCAACAGTCATCACAATCGATGTTTGACAGCGAAACGAATATAATAGGTTTATTTCATCGCATTGAGCTCCCAAAAACCGTGAGAATTGCTTTGTAAATATGATGGGGTGCACAAGGATATTCCTCTGTTCGTGTTAGAACTCCAACGAACACTTTCGCATTAACGACGCGGCATTAAGAACCTTTCTATCCAATAGCTTGGTGAATAATCGAAAATTTCGGCGCGAATGTTGCATACTTCTTCGTCCTACGGCATTTTGACTCCTATATTACCAAACTGTGTCTTCAAAAGCTTAACATTGCTACGAAAAAGTGCCGTAAAGAGAACATATATGTGATTTCGGACCTTGTAGTGAATTAAGGGTGTAAAAGAAGATGTACTTACAAGAACATGAGGATATTTTCAGTGATAGAAAAGCATTTTTCCGTGGCAAGACAACGTGCTAATTTTTGCTACTCTTACTCATGTTTTGTGCCTATCGATTTCAGCCTAACCCTAAAAGTATAGGTTTTATGATCAATATTGCGATTTTCTGTGTACTTCCTTATATTCCCGATCATATAAGAGGATATCTTAGTTCAACCAGTATCCGTGAAGGAAATCGACAATATTTTCTTTCATTCCTTATCCAAACGACATCTTATCGCCGTGCAGAAAAACTGAATAAGATTTTCTACACTAATTCAGCTCATGTACAATTACGTACAGTCAAATGTGGATACATAAATGTACATGAGCTAAAATATTACACACATAGTACATTTATGATGAGAAAAAAAATCTGAACTGCATTGTTGCTCATTTATCCAAAAATTCTCAAAAACTCTCACCTCTTCGAGAATCAAATTCTGCTACCCTGAAGTCTCATGAAAAATTAGATTCCACATTTGCATTTATTCGAATTTATAATCATTTCAGGTAAGGATAGTAAACGACTTTTTCATCATATATTAGATATATTCGAATATATTTTCAAAAATATATTCCAATATAATTTTGTCTGCTCAATTTTTCCTTTATACCATAATCATTGTATACTTCCTATTGACAGGTAATTATTTGAGAAAGCATTTTAAGTAAACTTGATGTGATATTTTTGGCGTTCCCCTCTACTAGTTAAAATAAGACAAAATATTTCCCTCGATTTTAGAGAGTAGAGTAACGTTCTAGATCATGGGTCAAAGCGTTCTCGAGACATTAAAGCCCATCATCATTATGGGGAGGATTTTAGGCCTTGCACACTACCCGTTGCGTCCCCCTAAAAAGAAAGGAACTTGGCAATTCATACGATACCTTCCCACAATCCACAGCGTGGTGATCCTCGTGTCCATCTTGCCGGCATCCATTTACACAGTTCCGCACTTTGTGAGCGTGTCCTCCAAGCTCACCATCAACGGAGAGCAGTCATTCGTCAACCGCCTACTCGTGATGGTCTTCTGCATGATCCTGTGGATAATCACTTCCGACAATGTCATCACGTCTCTGTTAAGGAAGAGCAAATTCCGGCAGCTGATAGAGGCAATGGAAATCCCTGTGGAGTCCACCTTCACCGTCGTTCACCTCCCGAGGATCCGAGTGATGGCTCTGGGTTGTCTTATCTTTCAAATCCTGCTTATATTCAACTTCTGTTTCGTACTGACCCACGGCCGGGACTCGGAGGATCTGGACGTCACCAACTTCGACATCTTTGTGCTCAACTACGGCATTCTGATCTCGATGCTGTGCGCCTGTCTGGTGTGGGGAATCCTGACCATCATCCTGATACAGTTCAGAGCTTTGAATGATGACTTGGTTCGAGCAATAGCCAGACTCTCACGAAAACCTGCCAGCGTTTGGGCTGAACTATCCCAGAGGGATATGGCGAACCACAACAATTCAGGATCATCTTTTAGGAGCCTTGGGTATCCTCGTAAGTTTAAAGCTCTGTCCGAGCGATACGTTAGGCTCTGCGACGCCACCGCACTATTCAGCTCCATATTTGGAACCCACCTGTTCTTGACTATGGTGAGCGTGTTCACCATGAGCATGGTTATGTTCTTCTTGATTTTCCAATGGTTCTTCGGGCTGTTGCACTTCAGGAACGGGACTCCGTTTATAGTTTTTGCCCTCAGCTCCACCACTTCCATGACGATAGATGCTATAGTGAAAGTGATTCTGTGCAGTAAAATTTCGGATGAGGTAGGTGTATCACTTTTAACCCGTCTAATATTTTCTGGGAACCGGGGTGTATTATTATTAATCAAAACTTTGCTGTTTAAGCTTTGAGCAAACTCACCACATGTAACAACATGGAACAACCCGGTTTGTCCATTCTACAACTTTGAATGAGTTTTTTCTAATCGCAATCCTGTTACATTTCCTATCATTATCACGTACAACAACTTTTCAATTTATGAAGACGTAAGTAATCTCTGGTATTAATTCAAAATTCATGTTGAATTGTATTCTGTGAAGTTGGACCGCCTCGATGTCTTAGCCTAAGTACAAAAGAAAGACTAAAAATGTTGTGTACCATATGGCATGAAATAAGAGTCCTAATCTCTCCTTCTATCTTCCCCGCTTCCTTTAATCGCCTATAAAATTATGCTGGGGAAAAAGATCTTTCGCGAGTTCATCTATGGAAAAAACTATCATTAGTCGCCGTTCTGTTCTGAAATGTTTAAAATTACACTTTGCTTAAGCTTTCAGCAAGCTCAATCCACGTATAATAACTCAGGTAAAGGTATTCAAAAGGTTTAGGTAATTATGCAAGGGTTATTTATGGAACAATCCGGTTTTTTCCATTCTCCAGCTTTGAACTAGTCTCTTCAATCTGCAATCAATTACATTCCCTTTCATTCTCCCTATAAATTCCATTCTCTCCCATTTTTCTCCCTTTTCCTTTTACTCGGCTATAATCTTAAGTTGGGGTAAGTCTCTCGCGATGTCCCCGGTGGTAAAAAAAACTACTTGTGGCCCCCGGTCTGGGCCCAAAATATTTTCGATGTCACAAGGAAAACCCGTCAAGTGTCACCACCAGATATTATTAAAACATTTTTTAGGCGATATAAAATGGATACACATGTGGTTTAGTTTTTATTTTAGTCGCCCACGTCCAATGCTTTTCGAGATATTAGCGACGAAAAGTACCACGATAACGCCTAAATCTATTAAATAGGCACTACGACAATACACAGGCAGTGCTGTTCGTCTTAGCAACGGAGTGTATGGAAACTATTTTATTGATAAAAACCCACGTTGCCTATTCCTGCCGGCAACAGTTTACTCACCCTCGGAATAGCTGCGGACGTAATTATTTAGCTGCAGCAACAAAATATCGCCCGTGCGCGAGGCCACAGTCAATGCCGGGTGTTTCATTGGAACTTCCTCAAAGCAACTAAATAGTTGCTTTGTAAGAGTTTCCAGTGAACGGGGGCGATAGGAGTGTACTATTTCACTGCGGGATGGATAGCACTTAGGAGCTTTTCGGGTACATTCAGTCGCTAACGTCTAGAAAAGTATTGAGCGTTTGCGGCTGAAACGAAAACTGCACCTCTCAGGTGTCCATTTTCTATTCCTTAGCATAACTTAAACGAGATATGGTGGTGGCACATCCCTTGTTGGATGAGAGACTCTTTTTTATTCTGGTGAGGCAGAAAAATCTAAGTTGTTAATTAAGTATTAAATTTATTTATATTAAAGTTAAATTAAGTATTCATGTCAAATCTAATAATTGTAGTTTATATTTAAAATTGCTCATTGAAAGAACTTGTTTTCCTAAACATCTTGGTTCTTATATTATTTCTTTCTTTTTTTCAATGCATCCTCTTCAAGTCCGGTAAAACAGGCAGAATTATTTCGGAATCAGTTTTGAAAAGCGATGACTTTTCAGTTTATGACGAGGTAAGTAATTTCTGGCATGATTGCAGAATTCACGTTATATCGGGTTATTTAAAATTCGACCGCGTCGTTGTGTTAGCTTGAATTCAAAAGAGAGATTGAAAATTTTATTCTTGTAAACTTTTTTCATTCAGATTTCAATATTTCATACTTAGTGAGTAAATAAATGTTAATGGACACTTGTAGTAAACGCTCTTTTTGCTTCCCATGTGTCCGAATGACTCGAATATTTGGCTTACTCGATGTAATACTGCATGGAGTACTCAATTTGTAATAGATTTTAAGTATTAAAGCCTCTCTCATTGCTGAATTATCACGGATGGGACTAATAAAATACGAGTAGTTAAGATTATCTTGCTTCGCCAGACTTGATTAAAATGTATGATAAAGAAAATTTCTAACTTTGTGCAAAAAACGAGATAAAATAAAATACCAATCCTCAAATTTTTAATCCGTATGTAATGCATTTTTGGCTCTTAAATAATGGTATTAATTTAACAAAAAGTACGAATTTTTTATCGGTTACATTGATTTATTTTTCGATCGGAAAAAATAAAGCTTTCAATGAATGATGGATAAACTTTCTTTCCCCGAAAAAGGCTTTCGTTAATTATTTATGAGCAAATAATGTGTGCATAATTTGATATAAAAAATATAGTATCACCCCCCTTAAAAATATATGTTTTAATTATTATTATTATTGCTATTGTTATAATTTTCATTATAACAATATATATTGCTTATATATATTGCAGATATTATATATTGCTATTGTTATAATTTTTATTATAACAATAACAATAATAATATCTGTTTCACTAATGCATCGCGTATCTTGAATTTTTTCATTCTTTCTCAAAACCTCCAAACCTACTTTAAAAGGTCTAAATACTATGTGAATTTTCATTTTTGGATGTGACTAGACATCTGATATTCTGGGTACCTACTTATCAGCTACGAATCATATTTTTCCATAAATATAAGATAAGTATTTACAAATTGTGCGTCTCTACAGCAAATTTTATGAAAACATATGATGTACTTGCAGCTCATCGTCATGGGTGCGCAGCTAGCTAATATGAAGGAGCAGATCACAGCGCTTGGATTTTTTGAAGTCAATATGAGGATGCTAACTTCGGTCTGTTTATATATTTTTTTCATTTCTAGATTTAAAATTACTGACTCACTCATAATTTAAAATCCATAGAAGCTTAAAAAAAACATTCTTCGCTTCTAAAAAACTTGAGAATATACTATTTGGAACTTGATGACTATCCTTTTATTACTTTATATTATTTTCTCATATCCTCTTTCTTATGGGGGAAAAATGTCGATGCTCTGGTCAGAAATTCTAAAAACGTATGCTGAATTCTTGGGGTAGGTACCTCATTAAAGTAAATCTAATGAGTAAGAGCTTTAAAGCAAACATCGTTTTCTTTACGGCCGCATTAAAAAAAACTTTTTCGTGGCCGTAAATTTAAAAGTTCCTAAGGTATTCTTTCTTCTACCAACACTAGATGATTATCATATTTAATTTGTTTACATAACTATGGAATTCCCTCTGGTCATAATAGTTTTAATGTACATTTTTTCAGTAGGATATTATGTGCATGGGCGTACCCAGCATGGGGTAGGAGGGGGCACCTGCCTCCCCTAGAAGCAAAACTCGCAAATTTCTATAAGGAAAGCAATTTTTTTCAAGCAAATAATTTTAAAAAACCAATAAAGAGCTGTTACAGTTTCCTTAAAATGTTGATTTCATTCAGCTTTTCTATGCTTAAATCTTACCTACAACTTGAACAATCATGGCTTTGCCCTCGCCCCCATAGTTTTCATCTTGGGTAAGCCTTTATTATATGATAGACAATAAAACTCCAACTATTCACTCTTTCTATGTCATTCCTTCGGAGAAGACATAAAAAATAATGATTTTTAAGGAATATATGATTCGAAGTGTTGCATTCATCGAGACGAAGGAAAATGAGTTTTAATAAGGTCTGTTGTTTTCAAATAGTTTCATTTTGTCGCCTCTGAATTGGGCAATGGACATTGAAGAAGGCCTTGATGATGAAGGGTTACTTTTTAATAGCTGGAAATATGAGTAGTGGGCATGATTTAATTTCATATACATTTATACGGAGATGTCTACAGTTTTCAAGTCACAGATGTGTATCGCTGAAGGCAGTGCGCGGAATACGCTACCGTATAGTCACCATGTTTCTTGAAACCACTATTTAACTGAAATCTCTTTCACTTTCCACAAATTTTCTAATCTATAAATGGTTTTTAGCGTTCGGTGAATCTTGATGAAGGAAATATCCCGAAACCTAAGTCAGTGGGTAGATAAAAAATTGGACAAACACCAAGGTTTTATGATATATTTTAGGCATGCCTCGTAATCGACGGTGAAATCTAATAGACCGGGAACCGAAACAATCCACAATTGACAATTTGGGCTCCTGCGAAGACAATTGAGTCATCCTAGTTCCATAATTCTACAACGAAAATGAATTATTCCATGCATCAATCATATCCATATCTTAATCATTCCAATAATTATACATTATGTATAAATTAATTCTTTTGATTCATTACTTTCGAGTTATTTTAAATTATTCACAAAGTTATTCGTCATTTAATTGTTCCTTCATTAAATTCTTATGGGAATCTAGGAACCTGAATATCGTAGCTGTGTGAACAGTGACCCGGGAAGAAGGCGAAGGTCCGTGTTAGATTGCCGTGCATAAATATGCAAATGGTATAGCAATCCTATTATTGATAATACTGCAGCCATCCTTATCTTCCCATTCCAAGCTATCTCTTTCACGTCCGTGAGGCACTTCTTCCCTTTATGCTTCATCATTTGTCCTATACCCTTTATCCAAACTGTTGGCGGCTGGGCGGTAGATAGCTAGCAATCAGAGAAGCTACCCCCTCCACCTCAACGTTCCCCTCCATCCCCTCCATGTGGCCGACCAGCGTTGCCAGACCGTGGAAATAAATGTTTTCGAAGCAGAACGAGCGGCGATAACCAACAACAATTTGGCAACACTATGAGCTGGAGAGCGATACTTAGTGTACGAGAGTCAGAGAGAGACTGAAGACTCCCCCTTATATGGCCTTCCTCCACTTTTCCCTCGGTCTTCCTCCACTTTTCCGTCAATTTTTACTTTCATCGTGTTTTCCACACAACGGATGAGTCTCATTACGTTGCTAATCCACCATGCTCTTCTTGAACTTATTGTGATCCATGGTGTCCTTTCTTTGCCAAAACTTCTATATACCTCATTTCTAACTCTATCGGTCAATTTTAACATTAGTATCCTCCTCGAGCATCAAGATCTATGGCCTCCATTACTTTCTGATCACTTTTTCCGTTAATCCAAGTTTCGGAACTATACACTATACCGTTATATTTCCCACACAAATGTTTTCACGCTTTTCGATTGCCAATCAAGGGCAATCTTTTCCAAACTAATAATACGTGCATTTTTTTATATCAACATGGTATGGATGTAATATATTATTTCTCTTTCAGATGTTTGCAGCATTTGTGGCTCACCTCTCCATCGTGATTCAGTTTCAACTTGCCTTCTCTCAAGACATTCAAATGAACTCAAGCAATGGCTCCCTATCCGATTCTCAAACAACGGACTTAAACACCGTTCAGCTCTTTCAGTAGTGACCTTTTTGCTTTAAGTATTTCCAAGAGGTTTACCAGAAATGTTTGCTGCATAGTCGTCGTTAATGATTGCAACAGGATATGGTTTCAAGGCTGACTTGTAAAAATATTTTTGTTTTTTTATTATTGCGAAAAATGTTGAGAAACTTCTGTTTATCAGCCCATTCGGATATCTCAGTGGATTCGAAAATTCTGGTATCTGCTACACTCCAAGTGTCATAGACTTTCAAACAATGCCAAATTCTTCAAGGGAGTCTGGATGTATTCTTTACAGTCTACCGATATTATCTGTAAATATATAGAGGGGAAAAGTGCAAATTGCTGTTCTAGACTTGTATGTGCAATGAATTTGGTTTTTTTTTCGGCCAAGTGTGGTCACACTAAATATATCAATATTTAGAATAAAAGATGTGCTTATCGCCAACAATGTAAGTTTCATTATTCCATCGATTCCAAATTTTTCAGATGGTTGTCCACAAATGTGTGACTGGCGTTCCCCCTTTCATGATTGATTGAGAAAATGTTTCATTCTTAATAGCTATATTTTCTGAAAATTGATCCTGAATCGGGTACTAACTTGAAACCGAGGAAAATGGGCAAATCAGCAACATATCTATTGGTATTTATCACAATCATCATGCCAAACTCCAGCCACGAGTAGCATTGGGGAATTTTTTTAGTTATTGGCGAAGTGTTTAGGTACAGAAATGATCGCAAGGGAATATGACATTCTACAGTCTCATGTGGTCATATCCATCCGGCCATGTCGAAAGTGTTTTTTCTGAGTAAACTTCAAAGTATTTATCTCCTCAAGCATTCAACTTACCTGTTAAGCTTAGATCGAGGTTAACTTATGAGAAAAAAGCACACAGAGCAATATTTCACTTCTAAAAAAATAAGGAAAATGCGTTCTGGCACTGCTTATTTTTCTATGGCGTGACTGTTAAAAATTATAATTTTTATCTATGTTCTTCCTTTTTCGGCTGCTTATTCTCTCCATTCAGTTCCAGCATACGCCACTGCAATTCTCAGCCTCTGGATTCTTCACAGTCAATTGTTCTTTCTTAACCTCAATACGTTTCCTACCATAATTTGGTAATTTATAAAAATGCCCGTATGAAGCACTTCATAACATGTGTATTGTCAAAAATTTCTCCAACGATAAATATGCTTTTGAAAATGATGGAAATAGTAAAGGTTTATTTACAATGAAAGAAATGCAGAAGTGTACGTAATGAACCATACTCATACCAGCCTAAAATAAGATCTATAGTCTATTCACTTCATGTCTGCGGGTGAGCTTTCGTAAGAGCCCGGACACTCTCGGATGGCTTCGCTGATAGGGGAGGGGTAGAACCGAGAGAGAGAGAGAGAGAGAGGAGGAGTGAACATAACGTTGCCAAATGTACATGCCATGCCGCCCTACTTTGTCACTGAAAACGTATGAGTCATAGGTGGACACGGGTATTTTGGCCCCGGCGTCGAGACAATATACCTTTTGGAAGGCATTTGGGATAATCCTTTCATAGAAGCCCATGACCATGCCCATGACATTGTCAGCTACGGCGATGAATGAGGAACCGTTGTTGAAAGGCACACCTACATTAAACACATACAAGGAGAACGCGTGAGGTTTGGCAACACTGCTCCACGAGCAGGTTCACGATGTTCACTCGGCGGAGGTCTGAGAGCGACTCACTGAGGCCACGCCTACTGTTTGCTGATTGGCAAAGGCAAAGTCACACGTCGAGAAACTTTCCCTCCCCTCATATCCACTTGCTTTGGCCACACCAGCTCACCCGCAGAGATAAAATGAACAGATTATAGTTGAAATATTTTGCTACATCAGATTGCACAGAACCCAAAACACGAGGTGATTTTATTGGATGCTGCTTATTTTTTTCGTTGTAGCATTAAAATATAGCAGAATTGAATACAGCTTGTCAAATGAACATCAGTAACTTTGATTAAATGAATGATAGCCATCACTATTGGGCCCTTTTGATCATACACACTTAATCTCATACATATCAGCGGCAGCGGTAACACACACTGTAATTTTATTCCAATTTCAAACTTCATATGTACCAAGTCTTAGCCACAGTGATAATGTAACAATATTCTCCCTCTAATAGGTGACATGACCATTTCTTGAAAAGCAAACGTTACGTCATCATCAAATGTGACGGGATGTGTGGTTTTTTATAGTCGTTATATAATTTTCCAGTTTAATATTTTAAATTGTGTAAATATCCGTGCAGTATTATGTTCAGACACTACTTCTGGCATTAACAGTTATTCAAATTCATTCAATAATGTATAAAAATGTTGCTTCCTCTCATTCAAGTATATAATACAATCCATGGAACTCCTACCTATTATTCACTTTCTCTGCCAATTGGAATCTATGCCTGGTCTTTAGAAATTGTCTCTATAATATTTGTGGTGGTGGTAAAAGAAGTGGTGTATCCATATGTTTCTGTCACTTATAGGTAGGACTTATTTTTAGATGCAAAGGTTAAAGGCTTTAGCCCCTGATTATTTTAGTATTAAAAACTGAATAAAATATAAATGCTTACATTTAACCGGTAACACACTTTAACCTTTTGAATCGATAGATTTTTTTCAAGTTCCAAGGCGAGTTTTTCATATTTTTCGTAAATGCTTTATTAAATTTTAGAGTGCCTGTTACATACTGTAAAACACAGTCATTGAAAAATCTTTTATCCTATAACCAAGCATCTTAATGGGCAGTCAATGACACTCAGTATATTTCATGTAAAGATTCTGCATGAAACCAACCAAATCACGTCGCCCAAAATACAATAAACCGTTTTACATCCAGGGAACATCTTCCAATTTACTGATTGCAACAGCGAGAGCCCAGAATTGTTATTTCAGATAGGGATTGCTTTATCCTTAAGTCCACCGACACGTATAGTCTTCAAAAACCAGGAGATTACCGTGGCGTAGAAATAAATGATGCAAATGTTGTGGTGGACAGACAGCCAAATAAGATACTAAACAGGTTTTCGCCCTTAAAATCTAATCAAATTATGTACTATTACAATAATAATATGATTTTGCATATGATGCTCAACTTTTAATTATAAATAAATATCAACATTTAATTTAGCTCCCTGGTAATCGGACACGTGCGTTAGATCAGCCAACTTAGCAAATTTTATTTAAAATGCGCTCCAAGCCCATTTTCCTTAGTGCTCTGCACGAAGAAGTAGCAAAGTTGTCAATAGCTGGAGGCATTTCATATAACAGATAATAAATAACAGGGAATAATACACTATGATCCAAATTTTTAAATTTTCTTCTAACTTGCATTCTTGTAACAGTTAAATCAATGACGAAATGTAGTATCAAATATTGAAGAGGTGTCTTTGGAGTAAAACTGAAACTGTAGCATGATAAATACGTAGGTTATAACTGATCCAATGACCTGAAAATTTGAACGATCACAATTAGAGAGAATTATAGCACAAATAAAACTCAATAATTAATTTAGATCACTAATAGATATTAGCAATAAAAGTCAATGACGGATTTGGTGCTTTCCAGGTGAATCTTGCTGATGAAGTTTTCATGGGAAATCATCCGGGTCAGAATGGACATTGTTGCCAACGTTTCAATGGCCTTCTCTGCCATCGTCTTCAGGGCCATTGAAACGTTGGCAGCAATGTCCATTCTGACCCGGCTGATTTCCCGTGAAAACTTCATCAATTAAATATCGTGTTAAGTGATACCATAACCATTTGAGATCATGCTCATCCATTACGTTGAATGTTTGCAGTGATAGTAAGAGTACATTATAAAATGTAAGCATGATCAGAACTCTAAGTAAAGCCTGAATCACACGATCATTTTTTTTTCGTCGCGAAAGTGATCACTATCGCGAGCACTGCGCAAAATGATCGTCGGCGGCAATTGTTTTTCGCGATCGCGATGTGGATTCCTATTTTTCGCTCGCTATTATCGCTATTTTTCATCACTCGTCCGGTCGCTTTTTCCGTCGCTAAAACCGTCACTAAAACCCCATATCAGCCAATCGGAACGCATTCCCCTATGGAGCGATTGCAGCGCAATGTTTGACAATTGTGGGAACGACATAAATAAACAAACACGCTATATAATTTTGTTATGTGGGTCCTATGACAACGAGCTGTGATATTGGAAATGATGCGAAAAGCGACGGCGGGAGTGACCGTGTGATTCAGAAAAATGATCACAAGAGCGATTGGTTTTCGCGACGGGAAAAGTGATTTCGATAGTGATCACTTTCGCGACGAAAAAAAATGATCGTGTGATTCAGGCTTAAACAATTCTTCATGAATAATCAGAGCTTTATAACAATGACGTTCATAAGTGTAACAAAATATTTTGCCATATAGTCTTATGCAACTTTTACACATCAACTGTGCCGCTGACTAATCTACTCTAATCTAATGATTACTCTATGCCTACATCATAAAGCTTTTCATTTACTTACTATCCCTTTTTTCATTTCAGAGAAGCGTTATGCTAATATCAGACAGTCGTAAAGTATTATTGTTTTTAAATGAAGTGTGAAGGAGTGATCTCTGTCAAACAACTTCCAGTTAGAGCGAGGCACGGTAATCATAGTGTAAATATACATAATACTATGCATTATACATATTTTCACGAAATTTGAATAATTCAGACAACCGTTATACAGCACCACGGCTGCCCAAGGCCAAGGCTCACATTAGCTACACTTCAGCTCACACACTCAGAGATAGAACCTTGAGGTTGGTTTGCATAGTTGAGGGTAGAGCTCACCCTAAACTAAGCCATAGGCGTGTGAATTTCACACGTTGGGGGTAGGGAGGCCAGATCCTTTCCCCAGGCCACCTCGCACTTAGAGGATTTTGTCTGGGGCTGTCCAAAGGCTCCAACCGGGATTTGAACCCATATCCCTCGATTGGCAGCCAATCCCACAACCCACTACTGTATCACGTTAGCCACAGTAATTGCTAAAACGCATTAATTTGTATTTAGAGTGGAGTATGTAAAATATTTAGTATACTTTTGTTCGCATGCTTATATGTACTATTCAAATACATTACCGCGGTGATGAGTGTATTCCTGAGGACAAAGAAACCACTTCCAGTCATGAGATGGGTTGTGTGACGAGTTTGCTCGTAGAATTGACAAAGCTGTTAATCGGATAGAAATGGTTATTGTAATTAAATGTCAATTGATGGACGTTGAAATACAAAGCAGTCCAGATACGTATATTCAAAAGCGTATACATTTCTCAAAGAATTTGATCCAAATAAGGTGAGCAAGAGAGGCATTTTAGAATATTAACCACATTCGCATCAAATATGTATATCATTGGCGTTCTTCTGATGCAACTTGGTTACCTTACTTCGGACCGCCTAAGGTGCTTCTGCTTAAGTTTCGATGATTTCTACAATCTTTAGCAGAGCAACAACATTTGAATGTGAATCAAATTCAAAACTGGTTATTACGAAAAAGAAAATGCACAACGAATATCGTAACACCGTGACTCACAGTTCACTGAAGGCGAACAAAGAATTTCATATGTGTTGGCTAATAGTAGATAGAAAGACAAATTCAATAAATACTACTCACATAAATTGGTACTTATTTTACAAAACAACTAAAATTCGACCTCAACATTATTAGAAGAAGATAAGTTTACAGTATGAAACATTATTTCTTATGTATTGAGCCCCTTAAACAAATTCTAAAAACGTTCTTTCACTGATAATATTTAAAAAATTTGATTACTCTATGCCTACATCATGAAAGCTAATGTTTTCTTCAGTTAGATGATTCAACGTTAATGCACAATACACGCATATAATAACAATTTTCATGGAGAAAAAAATGTCAAAAACGAATTATGATTTAAAATTTTAAAAATGTACAGTGTGACTCTTATTTTGCCATTTTCAACTCTGAATTTCGTAGCTAACTACTCAGAATCTAGGATTATTATACAATATTATTATTCCCGTTCTTTGCACGGTCTTATTTGGCGTGTAATTCGCTTCCATTAGCTAACCCTACAGAGAAATAAATATTTTCCATTTAACAGCATATGTGATTGACTGAGTCTTAAACGTACAGTGTAGGTACTCTTAACGCAATTTGGAGTTTTATTTACATACTAACTCACCATATACATTTCTTCGCTCCGTTTCCTGCGAGTTACTCTTCGTGACAGCAATATCCTGAATAGATTTTCCTAAAATAAAAAGGGTAAAATGTAATTCCAAATTTTTTCCCAGTAGCATAAGGTTGATACTAACTCATCATATATTACTGTACTAAATGCATATTTCATTGCATTCCTTCGCTCAATGCACAAATGATATGGAATATCATATGTTGTGAGGAAAAACAATCGACTTCATTTTATTTATTACTGGAGAATATGCAACTATTTTCCCACATTACGAGGATATATCACCAGTCTTGTTTCGTCTCCGAATACTCATTGCTCGTCATTAAACCTTCTACATTATATTTATTCACTTTATGCGCAAAATTGCATGGAATTTCATTTATTGACGTAAATAATTTGACCCCACTGACTTTATTATTGACGGATGTGCGACTAATTTCCCACATTAAGAGGACGTATCAACGTATCAGTCGTCTTTCGTCTTTTCTTTTGACGCATGACTTGTGACTAGAACTTACGATATTGTATTTAAATTTGAAGATGCTGTATGGAAGACTGCTATAAAATAATTTAATGAATCTTAAATACAACAATATTAGACATGAGGAAATAAGTATTCTTAATTTTTCAACTTTTAGATAGAGGAAAATTATGAAAAGGGTCGAATCCTTCCATTCTGATATTTTTAAGGCAGTTATTACAGTTTAAAACGAGTAATACCAGTGTCGTCATAGAAAAATTAGCAGTGCCGGAACGAACGTTATTTTTATTACAAGATGTTATTTAGATTTTGTTTTGGTTGCGAATGTATGTATTAGAGATTTCGAGGCAGCGAAATCGATAAAAGTGTTATCTAACTTAAATATTTTTATGTCTTTAGTTAACCAGTGCCGGAACGGCGTTCTGGCGCATTCCGGCACCATGACACCACTAAGTAATACGTTACAAAAGACGACCAGATTGGAAGGCGTAATGCTTCATTTTAGTGCAGTTAATTCCTTTTATCTGTCATGACTTTGTTTTCATTACCTCTCTGTACATTTGCTCGCATGCTGACACCTTCTCCCCCATACCCTTCCCGGTCACGAAGGAGAACCAAAGGAAAGCCGTGATCGATTTGACGTGCACGGACAAATCATTCAGGTCTTGAGAGATCACCGCATTCGTTATGCCGAACAGGATGAATGTTGTGTTAAAGAGGTCGTAAATGGCCTTCAGCAAAGTCTGCCAACCGTACGCCTTGTCTGCGTTCTTCTTACATCGGTAGAGAAGGAGATGCATCTCCATCAATTCGAGGAAATCACTATGGATATCAGATCTAGCAGATGGGCTGCCCTGCCAGGAAGAACCAGGACAAAATTCAGCAGAGACTTCATCACTAGCGTCAATATGCGTGGATTTCAATTCCTGAGGCCAAGGATTCGACGGATATATCACCTCTGGTCCCAGAAGCTTCGAGATCATCTTCCGAATCCTCTTATTGGCCCTGGCAATGAATAGAACTAGCATCCGAAACTGTAGTTCACAAAAGAGGCACAACAATAGGTGATAAGTGATGACAATGGTGTAGTACAAGTGACTGACGTCTTCTTTTCTTTCGGCATTAATAAGGAACATTCCGATGACAACCGCGACCATGACAAAGTTAAGGGTGGAGCTCAGGATCAGGGTGACGGCAGTGCCCTCTGACCATCCGCCATCGTACAGTCCCAGCCTCGAGTCTATGACGATCAGTTTGTCGGTTACTTCGTGTATACTTTCAACGCGGCGGCGAGGTGACCAGAACGACGAGTATGCAGTTCCATGAAGTGCGGACCACCACAAGACCTGCATCCAGCCGAGTATTGAACGCCTCTTCAGAAGAATCAAGGAGCAGATGAAGGTATACATCCAGAAAGCATTCAAGGAGATGATAACTAGTATTACTATTCGTCGAAGAAAGGAGTAAGGCTTTTTCCATCTCTTCAGAAAGTGATGACTTCTCCAGGCCGACTTGGACGTGGTGACAGTGGTCAAGCCTAAGCATAGGCTCAGAATGTTTATGAAGTCGAGCAGCGAGGAAAATTTCACCATTGTAAAATCTCTGCTGCAACCTCACTGTTTCATTAAATGAGTCACAGAATTTGTACGTTCTAAAAAGCTACCCGCATCAAAATAACTGAAATAGTACGGAAGAAATATGGTTTAATTTATATGGATGAAGAAGATTTATCAGAAAGTAATGCATCTACATTGCGCAGAGCAAGTGCATTAGATAAGGTGCGTGTACACGGCATTGCAATGAACTCACACCATGATCACATTTCTCCTTTACATGATAGCTCACCTAATGCAATGCTAAACTTTCACCCTTTCAGTATTTCGCAATAATAAAATAACGATTTCAAATTATCTTCATAGAGTCACGTTGAGCCACTTGCTCAACACTAAGCAGTCTTCTCATATTTCGCGCGCCTGTGGAATCGAAATGTTTCAATACACTACGAACGGATATCTTCTTATAAGAAGGTACTCTTTCCGTTCTAAAATTAACCTTGAGGGTCTTATAAAGCCTATCACCTGAATATTTATCGTGAAAAAATATAAATGATGTTTGAGGAACAATTTACCTTGCATGAAATAAAAGCTGACATTTGCTTCACCCTCGCCCAAATTTAGTGATCCCAAACCTAGATAAACACCTCATTATGTGATGAGGTGACCCCCATTAACTTTTGACATAAAACAGGCAGGAAAAGAGGAATTTCGTGTTAGTTCAAAGTGAATTAGAAGATATCTGCTGAAAGTCAATTTCCAAAATGATTCATTCAAAATGACCTCGGTTTATTCAGCTGCCTTGCAGAAATTGCGTGGTCAAGTAATCTTTGTAAAGGTTAAGCGTGTGGTAAGGATTGCTTAGGGAATTCAATGGAAACTTCTTAGTTTGTTTAGAAACAAAATTTCTCCATCTACAATGTAATTAACTCTCCATCAAATGAAATTCACTGGAATGTGGTGTACCTACATAATAATTTTATAGCTGTCATGTCTAAATGCTATTTCTTTGTTCACGAAAATTAAAAAAAGCAGATCATCACATCTAGCAAAATATGTATTTTGGTTTCGTTGATGAAATGGATTTCTATTTAAAATCACAAGGCGGGGGCACAAAATGTAGGCAAATCAATGCTTGTATTTTAAACCTTATATTTTAAAGTAAATAATTCAACCAAGGCGGTATTTTCAGGAAACAAGAGTAAAATTGACTTTGAAACAGCAATGCTAGGGTGTTTACTAAACACTGTTTATGATGGAAATTACGAAAAGTGAGTAGAAAAATACATAGGTTATGTGGGGTGTACAAAGTCTTGACAAAAGAGCGGGGTCGGAAGGAAATAGGTCTAAAGCTGGACTTACCCTGCTACATGGGAAGGAAAGATTAATAAATTAAGTTCAAAAACAGAAAACAGACATTTTGAAAAAACCCTACCTACACAGAGGAATTAAGGAGTGATACGACCTACCTGAAGTTATTTTAAGATATATCCCGCAAATGCGAAATTTTTTAGGAATGTTCATCATCATTTATTTATCATTTATTGGTTACTTACATAATGGTTTATTTATGGAGTGATTGAAATTGGGTTATTTGGGTCAATGTTCATTGTTAGTTGTATGATATTAGAATTAATATATTATTTTTTACCATAGGTGTCTTTTCTGTTTCTTAATTTGTTATTAGATAGGTAGAATTGTTATTTATGTGTGTAAACCTAATGCTACCATCAAGCAACAACGTACTTTCAGTAATATTTGATAATAATAATAATGATAATATCATGTCAATTAGCGCACAACATGCATGAAATCCGCGCACTGAGGAGCTGATTTTTTTTTAATGTTCGTGCATAAAATTTTGCGAAAGAGAATGAGTATTTAGTCATGAAGTTAGAATCTGGGGAGAATAAGATATGATATTCTAGGTGGCTGATTTTAGTTTGATCAGGTCGTTCGTCACGGTAAATTAAAGATTTCTACTGATTAAAGATGTCTACCTAACATCTTTCTTTAAGAAGACAAGTTTCCCATTCCAAAAATCCTTCACGTTACTTATTTAACATAGACATATATAGTTAACGCCGAAAAAATCATGATTCACTCTATATCAAAACTTCCCTCGCTAAAAAAATTCCTCTATTAAAAAAATTCCCATTTGCGCTCCAATTCATAATTGGAGAAGGGAAATAAGCCCTTCGGAGTCATTAGTGATAATAATCAGGACCTTATCCTAACTCAGACGGGAGTTATGACAATGGCCAATCCATTTTTTGGCAACAATGAATGTTTTGCTGATGGTAATCACAGTAATAATGAGACAGATCTAACTAAAAGCGAAAGAAATGAATGGAATCGATCGTGACTGACGGGAAAAGCCGTCATTAATAATGACTCCCGATTTATTAGCGGAAAATCGTTCCTCTTACTCCCTTTTCAAGATACTAATTGTAATACCGATAATTAACAAAGGAACCACTTCAAAATTATATTATATATGCTATAGCAAAAAATTATTTTAATTTTAACAGCCCGTGAATTAGAGATTGGGAAATGTATTTTCGAGTGATGTGATTAGAAAAATCTCTTTAGCAAAAAAAACAGGTTGAGGCATATACATGCAGACAATAGGTTGTATGTTCTTGTAGATTGATAGGTACACGAATTACGACGATGAGGGTGAAAGAAACCTTTATGAATCGATGGATGCAAGTCATAATTTTCCCAAGAAAAGATAGAGATAAGATCACGACATTGGCGGAGGCAGAGAGGCATGACCTAAGTTTAAGTTCTTCTGATTGGCGCGTAGACCAAGCCTTTAATAACGATTGGCAAGCACTAGAAAATTTTCTGCATTATCATTTGATACTGTTTGTATCCGATTAAAAGTCCACATCCAAAGTTTATCATCATCATTAGTCAACAATCCTGAGAATGGTTTGACGCAGTTCCACATTCCTCTCTCCTATCCGCTAACCTTTTTCACAGCGACGTATTTCTTCTCTTTTACATCCTTTATAACCTGTCCCATGTAACTCATTCGGGGTCGTCCCTTGCCCTTCTTCCCTTCCACTTGTCCTTCAACGAGTCATGCCTCAAAATGTGGCCAACTAAGTTTTTCCCGTCTTCTGCTTAAGGTTTTTAGGAGGCTTCTCTTTTCTCCCACTCTTTTTTGCACTTCATCGTTACTTATTGTTCCAAAAAGTGGACTTGTTCATTGAAATTGGGGAAATACCTACGACAAGATATGAAAATGAATGGAAAGTAGATGTAACAAAAAGTATTCCCTTTAAACATACTTACTACGCAACACTTCCATTCTTACATCAAGGTAATGGAATCCTCGCCTTTCACACATCAGAAAGAAAGAAAACTTTTTCCTTTTATATTCTACATTCTCTTTCGATACTGTTTGCATTCGCTATTAAATTAACAGTTAATATTGATCTAAAAAAGTGTCCTTGTTGATTGAACTTGGGGACGTACCATCAAAAATACACGACGAAGGACAGAAATTAGTTTTGATCGAAAATATTCGATACACGATAAGTAATGGAGTCCTCGCAATCTACGCATCAAGAACACAATTTGCATCTAAAAGACCCTCTATGGACAATTTGGCCCGCATCAGTGCTAGTTCAATCATTAGGATTAATTCCGAGAACAAATGGAGCTAGAAACGGAGCTAATCCTTCCTTGGGATGCATTTTCCAATGTTTAGTGTCCATCATCTCTATCATCGCCATTGCTGTCTTTCTCATTTATAGAGAAATAGGCAGTGGGTCGAAGTTTTTCAGCTTTGATCCGGAGGTGAACGACAACTCTATGATGTTACTACTGTGGTACACTAGTGTGTTTTGTATTGGAGTAATTACCTTCAGCATTCCTCTCAGAAAAGCATCCGTGCACTTTCAAATGCTCCAGACACTGACTGAGGTCAAATTTATGAAAAGAAATTGCAGAAGTTACGATCACATACTACATCGTACAAGAAGAGTAAGTGTGCTTACCACGGCTATCGTGTGCATCGATATATGTGTTATGATTACCTATGAGACACTAGAGGAACCCTTTTGGAAATCTGTTGAGCTGTACGCAGCCGGCATGTGGTGTACGATCGCAGCAACTGCTTCGAATCTGTGGTGCTTCAACCTTATCTATCTGGTCCACCAATGTATTTCTTCTTTGAACGATAACCTAGAGAAACTGATACAAGCAAGAGATATAATCTTTCAACCAAGCATGAATTCGATACTAAAAGCTCAGAAGACAAAAAAACAACGGAATGGCTTCAAGCGTTCGGCAATGTATGTTATTTGGATGACAACTGTTCGCCTAAAATTACTCTCTGCCGTGAAATGTTTCAACAAAATATTCGGCAATTTTAGACTTCTGGATTGGTCCTGCACTGCAGCGTCGGTTACCTTGGCCTTAGCTTATTTTCTGCAAGCCTCTTATGGGTTGAAGACACAAAAATTGGAATATATGGCGGTAGACTTCATTACCTGGACCGGACTTCACATTTTGGGAACCGTTTCCAATGCAATTGTTTCAGAAAAAGTGCTGCGAGACGTGAGTATTGGGGTCATTCACTACATTTTTTGCTGATTCTCTATGCATTGGTTTCCCACCTTTTGCAATACTCTCTATACAAGTGATCTTTTTTAATATTTAGCCAAGTAATATAGATTATCTCTCAAGATCGATTACGGGAGTGGCTATTAGTATAATTACCACACCTTCTTATCCATCGCTTTACGGGAAGGAATCAGATGCTTAAATAGGCATATGGGGATGTTCGAACTGGTCAGTATATTGGAAACTTCGATTTTTTCTCATTTATAACTGAAAGATTTATGTCTTAATTATTAAACTCTTTTTATAAATCGTATTGTACATAACGATTTTTAAAAACGTAACCTCCATTTTATGTACTAATGAATTTAATAACGTATTCCTCACACAGTAAACAATCTCGCTCATCAGAATCAGTTTCAATTATATTTCAATTCTCTTTTTACCCATAAATTTCCTTCTTATTTTCAGAAAGCTAATTTGTTAAATATATCTCAGCTTCCCTGCCACCGTTATAATTTAGGTACTCAGCATACCTTGCTTTTTACTAGAAATCCTCATTCCACATCTATAACTAGAAATAAGCTTTCTTTTTTTCTATTAATCCACTTAGTTTATCAATCCTTCCCCCAATTTCATTCATGAGTCCATTCATGTTACCACTACTTTATTCTCCTCCTACTTCTACTTTATTATACCTAAATTTTATTACCCTGGGTTCATATAATTTTTTTGCTGATGTAGTTATGAGAACATGTTTACCACTTTAATTTTCACACAGTAGATTTTTCGGACACTCAACTATTCGGAGACAGTTTGTTTCTGTCGATTTTAACCCTAGAGGTAGCATACACTCTCAGGGTCGTTTTACAAACCGTAATATGATGAATAATATGTAAATGACTGAATTGAACATAAAGCAATCACTAAACACTCGGCTTTTATGCGCTACAATTGATATCCATTGAAAATGCTATAATATTCGATAGAACTCAATGCCCACCTTTTGCAATACTCTCCATTCTCATCATGTCAAATACCAATAAACGGGTATGAAATCCGCGCACTAGCGAGCTGATTTATTTTTTATACCCATACATCAAATGTGCGAAAGAGAATGGCGGGCGTTATTTTTGATGTAAGGATCAGGCGAGAATGTGGTATAGTAGGCTAATTTGCTGATTTTAAAATGATCAGTATGCATTCCATGGTAAATGAAAGACATTATTAGAAGTAGATTAGCATTCTTAAAATACTTCATATGACTGGAATTGTTACCACTAAAAATAATCACTCCCAATTGCTCTCTCTCTCTTAAATGAAACCTTTTTTAATTTTTTTTTTCGCACACTAATTCATAATTTCCAGGGAGAATTAAGTCCTTTGGTGCCATTAACGATAAAAAACAGACGCCCTATCCTAAAACAGACAGGAATTATGACAAAGGTAGGGTCATTATTTGAAAACAAAGAATACCATGCTGATAACAATCACGACGCGTCGCCGCGAGTCGCGACGATTTAAATTAATGAGATCGAAGCGAACAGAAGATATTAAAGGAAGCGAACATGACTGACAAGCACATGCCTTCATTATTACAGAATTCCGAATTCTAAGTGGCAAACCGTTCCTCATATTCTATTTTTAGTATTACTTACTGATATTACTACCGGAATCGAACAGGAAATTATTTCCTAACGATAACACGAACACTGATGTAAACTATCACTTTGTGAGATATTTAGACAAGATTGTTCTCGGAATTAATTGAAAAAGACACTTTAAACATTTCGATGACTTCGATTTTTGAAATGGAAAGAACTACCTGTACCTCAGCTGCACATTCTAACGGCTACCTACGGGCAATTTGGCCCGTATTCAGGCTGGGAAGACTTACTGGCACGATACCAAGAACCAAAGGAGACATCTTTACACCAAAACTATCCTGGGGATGCATTCTTCAAAGCTTCATATCCTTATCAATAATACATTTTACGGCAGGCATTGATATTTCAATACGATTGAAGTACTTCGAGCTCGTGGCCGAGTTGAATAAAAATTCCTTGATTATGTTATTCTGGTACATTTTTGTATACTTTACGGCAGTGACAGCCTTCAGTTTCCCTCTTAGGAAGGCATCTGTTCATGCCAAAATGCTTCGAAAGTTTCAACAAATTGGCCAAATGATGAGGGGCTACAAGCACTACGAACATTTAAGGCGTACTCGAAGAGTATGTGCTATTTCCATGCTGATCGTGCGTATCCAATTGATGGTAATGATTCTTTACGGGGTGCTAATGGTTGTAGAGGAGGAAAGCAAATTCGCGATTGTCATGTTAATTGCAACCGCGTGGTTGGATGTCGCGATAGCGGTCTTGAACCTGTGGTTTTTCAACCTGGCAAACGTGATCCACCAATGTATTTATATTCTGAACCACCAACTCGAGGAAATCGCTCAAGCAGGATATTCTACGAGTGAACTGAGCCGATCCCAATACTCCAGACTTGGAGTTTCTTGCTTTGAAGACCATAAACTGTCGCCAGAGAGGGATGGATCCAAGAAATTGTTCCCAACCGTTAAATATGTAGCATTGTTTCGTCTTAAACTGCTTTCCGCCGTTGAGGATATCAACAAAACTTTCGGCGACTTCAAACTACTGGATTTGGCCATAACAACAGCATCATTGACTTTAAATATGACATTTTTGACGCAAGTTTGCCTCGGACTTGACGCAAGCCCGCTGATTGCGGTCCTGTCAAATGTAATTTTCTGGAACGGCACCTTAATATTCTGGACAGTGACGACCTTAATTGTGTCAGAAAAAGTGCGAAGAAATGTGAGTATTGCCCTTGATCACCCAATATTGTTGTACCAGTGCTGAAGTTTGTTATTATTGGAAGTAATCCATCAATTTAGGGAAGTAAACTACGTGAACAACAATTTTGATAATCACCGATCCCTGTCACCATACCCACATTTTCAGTTAGACACAAGAAGTATTACTCTTAACCCTTTCTAACCCAGAGCTGTTTCTGGGAAAAACCAAATTCCAAGACCTCTTATTGTAAAAAAGTGAAAATTTTCTTCTCAACCACAATTATTGTGGCAGCTACGTATTTCAAAATTCAACTTTACAGCACAAAAGAACACGTGATTAGTTTAAACCTCTACTGAATAGAGCAGAAACGTTATACATTTTTGATGTTACTAAGAAGCAACATTGGGTTATTAGGGGTTAATTCTATCAACCAAACTTCTTACTTTAATTTCCTCGCTCACGTAATATTTTTTCCCTCAGATTAGATTTCTAATCCTTTCTTATTCCCGTTTCGTTTTTCGCGAATCCAGGATAGAACTCCATTTGAGTTGCGATATTTTATACACTCACACCTCAGATGTAACCAGCCTTTTTTCTTCATACGTCATCCGTAACTTTATCTCCATAGCGTACTGAGCATCGTTTGAATACGTTCTGCGCTCAAGGGCGGATGTTGGATTTTTTCTTCGGGGTGGGGGGGGGGGGTCTAAGGTCTGACATACAAACGGTCTGACAGGCAAACGGTCAAATTGAAACTTTGTTAAGTAAATATCGCATGACAATACATTTCCTCGGAAGAATAGGACTATCGCCAAATGAAGCGACGTAGCTTCGAGCATTGGCGCGAGGTGGCATTCGCTCACTCTGGGGGCGATATTTCGGGAACCACGGGTCACAATTGGAAAATTTATTAGGTGCAGCATGCCAAATATCCAATGTGTCGTGAGTTACCAAAGAAAATCATTTGAAAAATACAGGCGCGTTCTTATCGCCATTCATCGAAAAACAGTTTGAAATGCCAAAATTTCTCAACTTTGAGTGCGATACGGCACGCCTTCCCGTTATCCAAATGCAATAATATTTTACAGGAGGTTTTTTTACACCAATTGGCATAAAGTGAGAGTGAGTTCTGAAATAAATGCTAAAAATCGAAATTTAAGGACCCACCCTAGTGCACGTTGAATAGTGCTAAACGAGTTTTCCTGGACATCAGACAATTACTTATACCACTTATTTTAAAATAAATGGTATAAGTAATTGTCTGATATTTTAAAATAAGTGGTATAAGTAACTGTCTCATATTTTAAAATAAGTGGTATAAGTAATTGTCTGCTATCCAGGAAAACTAATAATGGAATACCACAAAGTAAATCAAGAGTTATTGATTTTTTTATATATTTTTTTAGTGCTGAACGAACCGACCAGAGGCCATCGTTGTTCCTCAGTGACGTTTAGAAAGAGTCAAAATTGCACGAAACATAAATAAATTGTACTTTATAGAATGCATAACAAAGAAGTCGGGAGGGAAGGAGGCTTTTAATTTGATTTTAAACTTTCTCCAGGAGCAATATTGGAATTGCTGAGTTCAGGCGCAATGTGTCTAACAGACACAGATGTAAAATAACATATTTAACTCTTAGCACGGTTCAGTGGTAGACCTTTAAACTTTAAAGCACCATTATTAGTGTAGTCTAACATATAAATTATTTCTTATTTTCTATGTTTATACCCCTATACACACCGTCATCCTGCCCCGGACCGATCCAGCAAGGTGCGATTTAATCTGCTCTTTAGGCTATTAAGTTTTATGATATGCATTATATTTTAGCATATGAATTCTATATGACTAGGGTTTTTTACTTCGCTATATTATATAACAAATAATGCTTTTATTTCACTTTATTTTACCAATATATTGCTTAATTATGCTAAATAATCCGCCACTGATCTGTCGGCATAAATGCGAAAAGCGAAAGGTTGCATATAGCGTGTCAAAAAGCAGCTACAATGAGCATAAAAGGTCTATGCCACCTATTGGCACGGAGAAATGAAAAATAACTTGCGCTGATCCTGTCAGATCCATTGCGCCCGACGGAAGGTTAAAATAGTAATGTATAAGCTAATCAGGGGTAACACCTTAACGATAACATTCAGTTTCATGTCAAGATAACGTAAGGTGCTATTTAGGCGTGAAGTAATTATCATGAATCGATAGATGGAAGAGATATAATCACAAAGTAGAACGATACAGATTCTGCATCAGACAAAGTCTTGTTAAAACAGTACAATTTCGACTGATAAGCAGGAGAATGAAGATAGTAATAATGAACGCATCAAAATTTGATGAAAAGATAATTCCTCCTTCTCCTTTTCAAACTTTATCTTGATTGACATCCCGCTTATTATCCCTAGGAAATAACTTCATTATAAGAATTCGATCATATTTGGTAGTGGAAATATTTCACATAGTTCCATAACAAATGGTTATATGATATTCTGCAAAGGGCCCACCGTTTAAAGATATTTATCGGAAATGAACGTAAAGTGCTATTTTGATGGGGGGCGAGGAAGAGTTGAGGGCTGTGCATTTGGCTGATGATCGAAGTGTACCGAGTTCTATATTGCACATCCTGGATGAAGTCTTAGTTAGGGGTGGGTTATAGCCTTACCTCTCCAAACCAAACTTTATGTTGAATATCTGAGTGACCATTGGATGGACAGCAGTTACTGTAAGAGGAAGAATGCAGGACCGTTCAGCGTCTCATTCAGCAGAATACCAACGGGTATTACGGCCTGCATTAATGGCCGGATGGTTTATTGGTGTGATACCGAGGATCCAAGAAGAGAGAGATAAAATAAAAATCTCCTTTGGATGCAAGCTCCAAACTATCGCATCCCTAATCTTTATACTTACCGTGGGAACCATTAAATTTCTAGCAGATATGCCGCTATTTAGCTTAGAGTATGCGCTAGATGAAAATTCCTTAATTGTAATTACTTGGCTCGCTTTAATGTTTTTCATGGCAGTGATAAACTTCAGTATCCCGCTCCGGAAAAGCTCGAAGCATTATCAAATGCTGCACGCCATGTATGAGATCGACTTAATGATTTGGCGTTTCCACGGCCGTGACCACCATGGCCGTACCCGAAAATTATGTACCGTTACCACATTGATCGTGTGCGTACAAATATGCGTAATGATTCTATTTGCGACGCTGGAGCCATCTGCACAGATATATAAATGGGACATGAAGGTAGTAATATTATGTGACATGTTCTGCTTGATAGGGACAACGGTAACGAACCTGGTGTATTTCAACTTGGCTTACATCATGAATACCACGATAAAAATTTTGAATCGTCTCCTGAAAGACCTGATACAAGCTGAAGATACCACTTTTTTGTCGAATGAGTACCCTGAACTTGGAACTTCTCGCATCAACGGTCGGCAGATGTTTGCACAAGATCGCTTGAACTCCTCGAGCTCAACTGTTAGATGGGCGACGTCTGTGCGCGAGAAACTGCTTTCAGCAGTGAAAGGATTCAACAAGACGTTCGGCGACTTCAAGATCTTGGATTTGATTTTTTCAACAGTGTTGCTCACTAGCAGCAGCGCAATGTTTTTGCAAATTGTCTGCGGATTGACATCCCTTACGATGGAATATCTACTGGGAGATTTTATAACTTGGACAGGACTCTACATTTCAGGGATGATGTCGACGGTGATCATTTCGGAACGAGTTCGGAGAAACGTAAGCATTGACCCGTTATGCATTTGCCCACGGTCTTTAAGAGGATACATAATTTTCGCTTGACCTTTACATCCCGATCATATTTTATCTCTCTTACAAGTTTCACTTTTGTAAATTTAAGTAACCGATTTGGAATTGAATTTCGTTTCTGTATTTGTTTGGGACAACTGTGGGCAACATCTTGAACAGTCCATTATTTTTTTTTCGTTAAAACTTTCGCGGGTACTCGTCATTATGATTGAAGTCTTTTGGGCTATGTCGCCGCGTCAATTTGTGGGTGGCCACAACGTTTCCCGACCGATGCTGGTCGCTTTTTCAAGGGATTATATACATATATACATAATCCCTTGAAAAAGCGACCAGCATCGGTCGGGAAACGTTGGGGCCACCCAAATATTGACGCGGCGACATAGCCCAAAAGTTTTTAATCACAAAGTCCATTATTTGTACAAAAATTTTCGACGACAGTAAGTTGCCACTGGCATTTTAACTCGGATATTTCATTGCCGAATTCCGCAGAACTCATCATAGGGACATCGTCGACTGTGATAATACCAATGAAACTGCTGAGATATGCAAATAGTATGCCAAAGGGTCTAGCAAGTTAAGATGGTAAAACGTTCCCCATGATATTTAAAAAAAAATAAAAATACATCCTTTAAGCTTAACAATACTTAAATCAATACTTAAAGCTCATCAATAATTTTTGTGTTTCCCCAAATTTTCAGGTTTAATCAATTGAAATTAATCCAAAAAATAATTAAACACGATTTTTCGTTTTTTAACCATATATCCAGTTTTTAATTTTTATAAAAACGTTTTCTTGATTTTAAAATGTGCATGCTATCGTTCTACGATCCTGATTTTTGGTGTGTGATTGTCGAGTGGAATATCTACTGAGAGATTTTATCACTAGGACAGGGCTCTACATTTCAGGGACCATGTGATCATTTCGGAACAAGTTCGGAGAAATGAAAGCGGAGACTCGTAATGAATGTGTCCTCGCTCTTCGAGCTTCATTTAATGCCTATTTAATCACTATTTAATGTCATATGACATATAAATTCTAATCCTAATGTCCACTTTTTTAAATAACCGGCGTGAAATTTCATATCTGTATTTTATCGCCACAACTGCGTCCAGTATCTTGAATAGTTCATTTTTTGCGCAAAATATCCACGGTTCTGTGGGAATCTGAGTTATCTACTCGTAATTCATCAAGCGCCTGTGTCTTCCGTTCGCAAAATGAGAAATAACGGTTAATTTTCAAGTCTAACGGCAATTCTATAGACATTTTGGCAACAAGTGCTTTTTTTTACTTATTTCACCCTGATGAATCCGAATCTCCTTATTTCCGAGCCAAATTTTGGGTCACAAAAACAGGAATGCGGCCAATGCGACAATAATATATATGTACACAATATGAAAAAAGAGAAAATGAAGTTTGATGTATCATATTCTCTCTCATACGGAAATTTCCAGCACAATGAAACGGAGGATATTCTCAAATTTGCGACGCATCTACAAGTGTCTGTTGTAACATCATTCACTCCGGTCTTTTTTGATTATGATGGCTAACCCATATTTCGTTATGCCAAATTCCAGTGGCAACATTTCTGGATGGTTATACTTTTAATCTCACACTTATAAGAAACAGATCAATTTATCCGATAATAAAAGCATGGTCTTTAGTGCAACTTATGGTCTCCACTCCCATCCACCGCTGAAAAAGTGTGGAATATTGCTGGAATCAGATACTTAATTAGGCCTATGGGGATGTTCGAACTGGTCAGTAGTGATGGGACGATCATGAACGATTCGATCAAAAAGATTGAATCACTAGGTGAATCAAATGACTCATGATTCATTTCGTTAAACAAGTCGATCATCAATCATCAATCACTCCGACTTCCGGTTTCATATCAATCATCCCGGTTTGTTTCAAAATTTGGAACGATCGATGCTTGATCTCTTTTCGTCAGGGCAGAAATAGTTGTGAGAAAATTAAATACTATGTTATGAAGAACTGATTACTTCTGTAATCTATTTCTTAAATGTTTTCCAGCAGTTATCAGTATTAATAACACAATACACGTAAAAGGAAAATATTAAGATGACTCCTGTAGGAGAACGTTAAGAAGTAGAAGTTAAAGCTGGTTACATTTTATTGTGCCGTTCATAAAATTATCCTGCAGATCAGATTCATGCATAGCGTGTGGTGTATTTTGTGTTATATTTTGATCCACAATAGTTAGAAATTATTTTATTAGTGTTAAGAAACTGAGGCAGTTTTGCCTTCCCAAATATTTTCATGACACTACTTCCTTCATTTTTACAATCTAATTTACTCATCTAAGAATTCAAAATCAAAATAGTATGTGAAATGATAATATGGATAGCAATCAGCGTTACCAATGCTCTTCGCAGATGAGGCAGCATTTATTCAATTATTCAAAGTGATTTATTACATCCATTGATTGAGTCTTTTCGATCGTGATTCCTTTTGAGTCTTTTCGATCATTCCTTTTGAGTCTTTTCAATCATGACTCCTTTGAGTCTCTTCGATCTTGATTCCTTTGAATCTTTTCGATCTTGATCCATTTGAGTCTTTTCGATCATAATGATTGAATCATTTGATTGAATAACTTATGTGACTCGAGTCAAAATGATTGAATCACTAAAATGATCGACTTTGCCCATCACTACTGGTCAGCATATTGGAAACTTCCATTATTTCTCATTTACAGCTGAAAGATTTATTTTTTTATTTTTAAACTCTTTTAATAAATCGTAATGTACATAACGATTTTTAAAAACGTATCCTCCATTTTATGTATTAATGAATTTAATAACGTATTTCTCACACACTAAACAATCTCGCACATCAGAATCAGTTCCAATTATATTCCAAATCTCTTTTTACCCATAAATTTTCTCCTTATTTTCAGAAAGCTAATTTGTTCAGTGTATCTGAGATTCCCAGCCACCGACATAATTTAAGTATTCAACATGCCTTGCCTTTTACTGGAAATCCTCATTCCACATCTATAACTAGAAATAAGCTTTCTTTTTTTCTATTAATCCACTTAGTTTATCAATCCTTCCCCTAATTACACTCATGAGTCCATTCATGTTACCACTACTTTATTCTCCTCCTACTTCTACTTTATTATTCCTAAATTTTATTACCCTGGGTTCATATGATTTTTTTGCTGATGCAGTGGTGTGAGAAAGCATTTTCGTAATTGGAACTATTCTCACGTGTCCATTTCAGAATATTACGAGAACATGTTTACCACTTTAATTTTCACACATTAGATTTTTCCGACACTCAACTATTCGGAGACAGTTTGTTTCTGTCGATTTTAACCCTAGAGGTAGCATACACTCTCAGGGTCGTTTTACAAACCGTAATATGATGAATAACATGTAAATGACTGAATTGAACATGAAGCAATCACTAAACATTCTGCTTTTATGCGCTACAATTGATATCTATTGAAAATTGGTATAATATTCGATAGAACTCAATGCCCAATCTTTCACATTAGTGCCCATATAAAGATGCATTTCTCCTTGCTAACTACTTTTTCCATAACTTAGTATTCCCACCTTTTGCAATACTCTCCATTCTCATCATGTCAATTAGCAATAAACGGGTGATTTATTTTTATTTATTTTTAATACCCATGCATCAAATGTGCGAAAGAGAATGACGGGCGTTATTTTTGAAGTAAGGGTCAGGCGATAATGTGATGTAGTAGGCTAATTTGCTGATTTTAAAATGATCAGGATGCATTCCATGGTAAATGAAAGACATTATTAGAAGTAGATTAGCATCCTTAAAATACTTCATATTACTGGAATTGTTACCACTAAAAATAATCACTCCCAATTGCTATCTCTCTTAATTGAAACTTATTTAAAATTTCGCCTTCACGCACTAATTCATAATTTCCAGGGAGAATTAAGCCCTTTGGTGCCGTTAACGATAAAAATCAGACGCCTTATCCTAACACAGACGGGAGTTCTGACAAAGGTAGGGTCATTATTTGAAAACAAAGAATACCATGCTGATAACAATCACGACGATTCAAATTAATGAGATCAATGAAAACCTATTAAAGGAAGCGAACATAACTGACATGCATAAATGCCTTCATTATTAAAGAATTCCGAATTCTAAGTGGCAAACCGTTCCTCATATTCTATTTTTAGTATTGTTGATATTACTACCAAAATCGGACAGGAAATTATTTCATAACGATTGCACGAACACTGATGTAAACTATAACTTTGTGAGATTTTAGACACAAGATTGTTCTCGGAATTAAATGAAAAAAACACTTTAAACATTTCGATGACTTCAATTTTTGAAATGGAAAGAACTACCTGTACCTCAGCTGCACATTCTAACGGCTACCTACGGGCAATTTGGCCCATAATGAGGCTGGGAAGACTTACGGGCGCGATACCAAGAACCAAAGGAGACATCTTTACACCAAAACTATCCTGGGGATGCATTCTCCAAAGCTTCATATCCTTATCAATAATACATTTTACGGTAGGCATTGAAATTTCAATGCGATTGAAGTACTTCAACCTCGTGGCCAAGTTGAATAAAAATTCCTTGATTATGTTATTCTGGTACAATTTTGTGTACTTTACGGCAGTGACAGCCTTTAGTTTCCCTCTTAGGAAGGCATCTGTTCATGCCAAAATGCTTCGAAAGTTTCAACAAATTGGCCAAATGATGAGGGGCTACAAAGACTACGAACATTTAAGGCGTACTCGAAGAGTATGTGCTATTTCCATGCTGATCGTGCGTATCCAATTGATGGCAATGATTCTTTACGGGGTGCTAATGGTTGTATACATAGTGAAGGAAAGCAAAGTCGCGATTGTCGTGTTAATTGCAATCGCGTGGTTGGAGGTCGCGATAGCGGTCTTGAACCTGTGGTTTTTCAACCTGGCAAACGTGATCCACCAATGTATTTATATTCTGAACCACCAACTCGAGGAAATCGCTCAAGCAGGATATTCTATGAATGAACTCAGCCGATCCCAATACTCCAAACCTGGAGTTTCTTGCTTTAAAGACCATAAACTGTCGCCAGAGAGGGATGGATCCAAGAAATTATTCCCAACCGTTAAATATGTTGCATTTTTTCGTCTTAAACTGCTTTCCACCGTTAAGGATATCAACAAAACTTTCGGCGACTTCAAACTACTGGATTTGGCCATAACGACAGCATCATTGACTTTAAATATGACATTTTTTACGCAAGTTTGCCTTGGACTCGAGGCAAGCCCGCTGCTTGCGGTCCTGTCAAATGTAATTTTCTGGAACGGCATCTTAATATTCTGGACAGTGTCGACCTTAGTTGTGTCAGAAAAAGTGCAGAGAAATGTGAGTATTGCCCTTGATCACCCAATATTGTTGTACCAGTGCTGAAGTTTGTTATTATTGGAAGTAATCCATCAATTTAGGTAAGTTAACTACGTGAACAAAAAATTTTGATAATCACCGATCCCTGTCACCATACCCACATTTTCAGTTAGACACAAGAAGTATTACTCTTAACCCTTTCTAACCCAGAGCTGCTTCTGGGAAAAACTAAACTCCAAGACCTCTTATTGTAAAAAAGTGAAAATTTTCTTCTCAACCACAATTATTGTGGCAGCTACTTCTACTACTTATTTCAAAATTCGGCTTTATAGCACAAAATAACACGTGATTAGTTTAAATCTCTACTGAATAGAGCAGAAACGTTATACATTTTTGATGTTACTAAGAAGCAACATTGGGTTATTAGGGGTTAATTCTATCAACCAAACCTCTTCTTACTTTAATTTCCTCGCTCACGTAATATTTTTTCCCTCAAATCACACTTCTAATCCTTTTTTATTCCCGTTTCGTTTTTTTGCGAACGCAGGATTGAATTCCATTTGATTTGCGATATTTTATACGCTCATACCTCAAATGTAACCAGCCTGTTTTCATCATACGTCTTCCGTAACTTTATCTCCATAGCGTACAGAACATCGTTTGAATACGTTCTGCGCTCAAGGGCGGATGGAGGAATTTTTCTAAGGGGGGGTCTGCTAGGGTCTGACAGGGAAACGGTCAAATTGAAACTTTTTTAAATAAATATCGCATGACAATACATTTCGTCGGAAGAATAGGATTATCGCCGAATGAAGCGATGGAGCTTCGAGCATTGGCGCAAGGTGGCGCCACTTGGGGTGGCATACGCTCACTCTGGGGGCGATATTTCGGGAACCACGGGTCACAATTGGATAATTTATTAGGTGCAGCATGCCAAATGTCCAATATGTCGTGAGTTACCAAAGAAAATCATTTGAAAAATACAGGCGCGTTCTTATCGCCATTCGTGTCCGAAAAACAATTTGAAATGCCAAAATTTCTCAACTTTGAGTGCGAGTCTTCCCGTTATCCAACTGCAATAATATTTTACAGGAGGTTTTTTTACACCAATTGGCATAAAGTGAGAGTGAGTTCCGAAATAAATGCGAAAATCTAAATTTAAGGACCACCCTAGTGCACATTGAACAGTGCTAAACGAGTTTTCCTGGATATCAGACAATTACTTATTTTACCACTTATTTTAAAATAAGTGGTATAAGTAACTGTCTGATATCCAGGAAAACTTATAATGGAATACCACAAAGTAAATCAAGAGTTAGTGATTTTTTTTTAGTGCTGAACGAAGCGACCAAAGGCCATCGTTGTTCCTCAGTGACGTTTAGAAAGATTCAAAATTGCAGGAAACATAAATAAATTGTACTTTATAGAATGCATAACATAGAAGTCGGGAGGGAAGGAGGCTTTTTAATTTGATTTTAAACTTTCTTCAGGCGCAATATTGGAATTGCATAGTTCAGGCGCAATGTGCCTAACAGGCACAGATGTAAAATAGCATAATTAACTCTTAGCAAGGCTCAGTGGTACGCCTTTAAACTTTAAAGCACCATTATAAGTGTAGTCTAACACATTAATTATTTCTTATTTGCTATGTGTATACCCCTATAAACACCATCATTCCTGCCCCGGACCGATCCAGCAAGGTGCGATTTAATCTGCTCTTTAGGCTATTAAGTTTTATGATATGCATTATATTTTAGCATATAAATTCTATATGACTAGGGTGTTTTACTTTGCTATATTATATAACCAATAATGCTTTTATTTCGCTTTATTTTACCAATATTTTGCTTAATTATGCTAGCTAATCCGCCACTGATCTGTCGGCATCAATGCGAAAAGCGAAAGGCTGCATATAGCGTGTCAGAAAAACAGCTACAATGAGTATAAAAGGTCTATGCCACCTATTGGCACGGAGAAATGAAAAATAACTTGCGCTGAGCCTGTCAGATCCATTGCGTCCGACGGAAGATTAAAAAAGTAATGTATAAGCTAATCAGGGGTAACACCTTAACGATAACATTCAGTTTCATGTCAAGATAACGTAAGGTAATATTAAAGCGTGAAGTGATTATCAAGAATCGATAGATGGAAGAGATATAATCACAAAGTAGAACGATACAGATTCTGCATCGGACAAAGTCTTGTTTAAACAGTACAATTTCGACTGATAAGCAGGAGAATGAAGAATATAATAATGAACGCATCAAAATTTGATGAAAAGATAATTCCTCTTTCTCCTTTTCAAACTTTATCTTGATTGACATCCCGCTTATTATCCCAAGGAAATAAGTTCATTATGAGAATTCGATCATATTTGGTAGTGGAAATATTTCACATAATTCCATAACAAATGGTTATCTGATATTCTGTAAGGGCCTACCGTTTAAAGATATTTATCGGAAATGAACGTAAAGTGCTATTTTGATGGGGGGCGAGGAAGAGTTGAGGGCTGTGCATTTGGCTAATGATCGAAGTGTACCGAGTTCTATATTGCACATCCTGGATGAAGTCTTAGTTAGGGGTGGGTTATAGCCTTACCTCTCCAAACCAAACTTTAGGTTGAATATCTGAGTGACCATTGGATGGACAGCAGTTACTGTAAGAGGAAGAATGCAGGACCGTTCAGCGTCTCATTCAGCAGAATACCAACGGGTATTACGGCCTGCATTAATGGCCGGATGGTTTATTGGTGTGATACCGAGGATCCAAGAAGAGAGAGATAAAATAAAAATCTCCTTTGGAAGCAAGCTCCAAACTATCGCATCCCTAATCTTTATACTTACCGTGGGAACCATTAAATTTCTAGCAGATATGCCGCTATTTAGCTTAGAGTATGCGCTACATGAAAATTCCTTAATTATAATTACTTGGCTCGGTTTTATGTTTTTCATGGCAGTGATAAACTTCAGTATCCCGCTCCGGAAAAGCTCGAAGCATTATCAAATGCTGCACGCCATGTATGAGATCGACTTAATGATTTGGCGTTTCCACGGCCGTGACCACCATGGCAGTACCCGAAAATTATGTACCGTTACCACATTGATCGTGTGCGTACAAATATGCGTAATGATTCTATTTGCGACGCTGGAGCCATCTGCACAGATATTTAAATGGGACATGAAGGTAGTAATCTTATGTGACATGTTCTGCTTAATAGGAACAACGGTAACGAACCTGGTGTATTTCAACTTGGCTTACATCATGAATACCACAATAAAAATTTTGAATCGTCTCCTGAAAGATCTGATACAAGCTGAAGATACCACTTTTTTGTCGAATGAGTACCCTGAACTTGGAACTTCTCGCATCAACGGTCGGCAGATGTTTTCACAAGATCGCTTGAACTCCTCGAGCTCAACTGTTAGATGGGCGACGTCTGTGCGCGAAAAACTGCTTTCAGCAGTGAAAGGATTCAACAAGACGTTCGGCGACTTCAAGATCTTGGATTTGATTTTTTCAACAGTGTTGCTCACTAGCAACAGCGCAATGTTTTTGCAAATTGTCTGCGGATTGACATCCCTTACGATGGAATATCTACTGGGAGATTTTATAACCTGGACAGGACTCTACATTTCAGGGATCATGTCGACGGTGATCATTTCGGAACGAGTTCGGAGAAACGTAAGCATTGACCCGTTATGCATTTGCCCACGGTCTTTAAAAGGATACATAATTTTCGCTTGACCATTACATCCCGATTATATTTTATCTTCTCTAACAAGTTTCACTTTTGTAAATTTAAGTAACCGATTTGGAATTGAATTTCGTTTCTGTATTTGTTTGGGACAACTGTGGGCACCATCTTGAACTGTCCATTATTTTTTTTTCGTTAAAACTTTCGCGGGTACTCGTCATTATGATTGAAGTCTTTTGGGCTATGTCGCCGCGTCAATTTGTGGGTGGCCACAACGTTTCCCGACCGATGCTGGTCGCTTTTTCAAGGGATTATATACATATATACATAATCCCTTGAAAAAGCGACCAGCATCGGTCGGGAAACGTTGGGGCCACCCAAATATTGACGCGGCGACATAGCCCAAAAGTTTTTAATCACAAAGTCCATTATTTGTACAAAAATTTTTCGACGACAGTATGTTGCCACTGGCATTTTAACTCGGATATTTCATTGCCGAATTCCGCAGAACTCATCATAGGGACATCGTCGATTGTGATAATACCAATGAAACTGCTGAGATATGCAAATAGTATGCCAAAGGGTCTAGCAAGTTAAGATGGTAAAACGTTCCCCATGATATTTAAAAAAAATAAAAATACATACTTAAAGCTTAACAATACTTAAATCAATACTTAAAGCTCATCAATAATTTTTGTGTTTACCCAAAGTTTCAGGTTTGACCAATTGAAATTAATCCCAAAAAAAAAAATAAAACACGATTTTTCGTTTTTTAACCATATATCCAGTTTTTAATTTTTATAAAAACGTTTTCTTGATTTTAAAATGTGCATGCTATCGTTCTACGATCCTGATTTTTGGTGTGTGATTGTCGAGTGGAATATCTACTGAGAGATTTTATCACTAGGACAGGGCTCTACATTTCAGGGACCATGTGATCATTTCGGAACAATTTCGGAGAAATGGAAGCGGAGACTCGTAATGAATGTGTCCTCGCTCTTTGAGCTTCATTTAATGCCTATTTAATCAGTATTTAATGTCATATGACATATAAATTCTAATCCTAATGTCCACTTTTTTTAATAACCGGCGTGAAATTTCATATTTGTATTTTATCGCCACAACTGCGTCCAGTATCTTGAATAGTTCATTTTTTGCGCAAAATATCCACGGTTCTGTAAGAATCTGAGTTATCTACCCGTAATTCTTCAAGCGCCTGTGTCTTCCGTTCGCAAAATGAGAAATAACGGCTAATTTTCAAGTCTAACGGCAATTCTATAGACATTTTGGCAACAAGTGCTTTTTTTTACTTATTTCACCCTGGTGAATCCGAATCTCCTTATTTCCGAGCCAAATTTTGGGTCACAAGGACGAAAAACAGGAATGCGGCCAATATGACAACGATATATGTATACCAGTGGTTCCCAAAGTGGGCGCTACCGCCCCCTAGGGGGCGTTGCTGTAGTCTATGGGGGCGAAGAGTGCCAAGGGGACGGCAGGGGGGCGTCGGAAGGCCCTGACAATGTGACAAATGCGACGGTTTCATAACCTTCCTTTTGTCTTCGTTTCCAAGCTTCGTTTCTAAAGTTTACTTTGTTTCCCGCATATGGAAGTAATTTAAACCATGTGTTTTCTTACATTTTCAAGTAAAAACGGTTGAAAAATATTTCCAAGCCATTCTTGCACAAGGGAAACGTTTGAAGGGGTTTAGTTTCATTTGGTCTATCGTTGGTACAACTTCACGACACAGAGAACTTAATTATTTATTAGTCATTGTTTTTAATTTAATTGTTACAATGTTCCTCATTTGGTTAATTAGTATAAGATTCTGCTTATTATTTGAAAGATACCGATTAGGGGGGGCGTTGAGTATAGGTTTATGGATCCTAGGGGGCGGTGGTTCGAAAAAGTTTGGGAAACACTGATGTATACAATATGGAAAAAGAGAAAATGAAGTTTGATATATCATATTCTCTCTCATTCAGAAATTTCCAGCACAATGAAACGGAGAATATTCTCAAATTTGTGACACATCTACAAGTGTCTGTTGTAACATCATTCACTCCGGCCTTTTTTGATTTTGATGGCTAACCCATATTTCGTTATGCTACATTCCAGTGGCAACATTTTTGGATGGTTATACCTTTTAATCTCACATTTATAAGAAACAGATCAATTCATCCGAAAATAAAAGCATGGTCTTTAGTGCAACTTATGGTCTCCACTCCCATCCACCGCTGAAAAAGTGTGGAATATTGCTCGTGGAAATAAGAGACCCTAACATTTTCACAGTAAACTCATTCGTTTATACCTTATCACGTGAAGTAGATTGTGAGGGTTAACAATACTAATCTTGAGCATAATAATCTTTTTACTAAGCATGTGAAATAGATTCGGTCATAAAAACAGAACGACAGAATTAAATATTTTAGTGTAAACATACTAGAAAACGTGAAAAATTGAGATGACAAAAATGCAAGAAAAAGACTCGGATGTACGATTTTACAGCCTTTAAAAGTTAGAATCGTAAAATCTTTAGGGTGTAATGCGGGATTGCAAAATCTCCGTACCTAGCCATAAAGCCGGAGGACGCGAATGCGCGTCCTAATTAATTAACAGGTTATTACTTTAGAAAGAGAAAATTGAATAAAACTCCATTAAAATTAGCAAAATATCGAATAAATTTTGCAAAAAAAACCATACGTCTTTTTAAAATATATAATAAAAAATACTCCTGGTTAAATGTGTTAAGGCTGGGGAGGTTTAGGTGCAACTAGTACCGGGGTGTATGGGGGTATGGAATACCCACCAGGATAAGCGGTAGGTGCAAGATAAATAAATAACGGAATTTTAAGATAAATGGTTCAAAATGGTGAGTTTTACCGCTTTCTGAGGGTAATTTATTAATCTTCGCACTATTCTATTGGTAATATCCATCTAATTAAGTACAGTGGATTAAACTTAAAAATTTCTTTGAGCTCTGGAGGAGGTTTATCCCCCAAAACCCCCCCTCGCTGCACCACTGCTACATTTAATTAACATTTTTTCAAATTTGCAGCCATTTTTATTTTGGCCCCTTTGAAGTGGTAAAACTAGGCCCAATTCTGATAGAAATTACATTCTAAACGACATTGTAATAACCAAAATATCTATAAGAGGCATGGACTTCAAATGAAGTGGAGAAAACATACCAACATTGGTGATAAACATCGTCGCCATATTGGCCGCCAAATTATACTTAGCCCTTAGGACCCAAAATTTGGCTTAGGATCAAGCTAATTTGGATCCAGTGCGATCAAATTGGTTTTACAGGACTTTCTACTAAAATTTATGAAGAAATTCCGCCATGGTTACATTTTTCCTATTTCAATCCTTGACTGCTATTTCTATTTCCTCCTTTCATCAACTCAATCCTATTCATAAACACTATTCTTATCCTTACAAACATTTTATATTTACTCCTTACTGCTGAATCTCTTCTCCATCGAAGTTTCCCCAAATAATTAAGTCAAATTTGAGGCCAATTTTTGCATTCAGTCCTTGATGTCATAGTGTTAGAACTACACATGGTTTACTGGGACTAAATAAGTTTATGAAAAAATGTTGCTCTACTGACATTCATCCCCAAAGGCAGAATCAGAATAAGATACTTACTTACTTACTTAAGATATATTGGATGGAAATCCTAGAAATTATTCTGAATAGCATCCATTGGGAAAGCCTCAAAGCCTTACCTCCCTCGTGGAATGTAATGATCCTTTCATCAACTCAATCCTATTCATATACATTTGCCTTTTAAATGCTTTTCTTATCCTTATATCCTCCCTGCTGCATCCCTTTTCCACTGATGATCTGTCCAAACAGTCAAGCCATTCCATCAACTCAATTTTGAGGCTATATTTTTACATTCAGTCCATGCCATCATAGCGTTAGAGCAGGACATGGTATACTTGGACTGAATGTGTTCATTAAAAAAAATTTCCTTGTACTAATAAACTGTTATTTAATTTTTCAGGATGAAAGATCGCGAGAATTGGCAATGGAGCTTCTTCTCAAAACCAGAGACCGGAGTACTCGACGTGAGGTAATTAAATAATCAATATAAAACTGCATTATTTACCCTATAAAATGATACTACTGATTTTCCTTATTGATGCAACACTTTGAAAATGAAATCAGGAGCAATCAGGTCATGCATATTGTGAGATTGTAGCAGTATCCCTAAGCTCAGTCAAAGTAACGATATTTGTGAATGCACAGGATTATTGTCGGTCCACATGAAAAAAATTATATAAAGACTATTTTACCAAGGAATGAAATTCTACATTGATACACGTTAACTGTTGTGATTTTATTTACAATAATATACAGCAATTATCATTAATTTTCACTTACTGAATTATTTCTCATTTATTTAGCTTAGAGTCCTTATCAGCCAGATGCACCATGGGAAAATTTTCTTCACTGCCTGTGGAGTCTTCAGAATGGACTGCACTGTTTTGAAATCGGTCGGTAAAATGGAAATGTTTCTTTTTTTACTGAGTGAAACTGGATCTGGAATAGCATTTTTTAGCAAAGGCTGATATTTATTTGTTAAAAGTGTGATCTCATGTAACTTTAGTGGAGTGATTCTGTGAAAATGGAATACATATGTATATAGAACAATATTGTTATAACATGATTCCTATTCTTGTCTCATGAAACCAGCAAATTAAAACCCATTAAATGACAAAAATAACTCAACTTCGTCAAAAATACTCTCAACTTCTCCAGTAAAATTACATTTCCATTGGTTAAGATTAAAAAAAAGACTGTAAGCATGCATGGGAGTGAAATTTTACTATCTTTTTCCAAACATTTTACCATGAAGAGCTTTGTCTCATAAAGAGCCTTCTACTTTCCCAATAATGGGACAAGCATTGCAAGGAACACGATAGTGTGATTGAATTTGAATATGCAATACTATAAATCAGAAGTTGATACGTTTCTTTTATTGTTTCCAGATGGTGGCAGCAGTGATAACTTATCTTTGTATTATTATGCAATTCATGCCAATGAAGGTTAATACCACAAATAATTACCAAAAACGGGAAATGAATGGATCAGAGATATTTTAAGGCGAAGGCAGTAGCATCATTTATTCTACACCAAACTTGTAAACATTAAATGTTTGTATGATTCTTGAAAACTTATGAGCACAGAATAAAAAGTTTGGGTCAATTTCAATAAAGCTAACATTAGTAAATTGAAAAAATTTTCCTTGCATATTTGTAAAAAGCATTTAATGTATGCATAAAATATGATAATACTCTTTCCATTAGCAGTAAGAATTATTAAGGGCAAGGAAGATGACATAAATCATATCTGAGAGATGATTGATGAAGTAAATTAATTTCTGGGCCAGAAAAATATGCTGAGAATGTAAACCAATGACTAGACTCTAATAAACTTGGAATCAAAAATCAGTATTTTAAAAAATAATGCAAATAAACTCCTACATAAAAGAATCTTCAATATTTATTTACTAGTTAATATTTCAGCGTTTTATAATCACTTCTCCCAGAACAAGCAATTCAAGAATGGGAAAGAGCACCAACAATTATCTTCCTTTTATAATTTTGAAAATTATCTGCCACATATGCCATAGATTAAAATATGGGCAAGGTATATGTACCTAGGCATTAGTTTGTACCTAATGTTATGAATGAAAAACCGTATGTTGATGAAACCTATGGAAATTCTATTATATCTGACAAAGCAAGACCGATGCCGAGCATTTAGCTTTCAATAAGGTCTTCTACTGCTTGTGTATATTTATGGTCTACAGGTAACTTAACCGATGGAAGTAGACAAGAAATATCCCAAATGTATACGTCTTCAATTTTTCGTGTATTATATGTCGCGTATTAATTCGTGACATTATAAGTCGCGTATAATTAGCTGTTTCAGGCGTAGCTTCATTAAATCTACTTGACATGATGAAAATACATGGCATGATATTTATGTGGAATAACTAATGTTTTCTTTACTTTTCATCATGCGTATATTTATGGTCTACAGGTAACTTCCATTAAGTTACCATGTAGACTTGAAATATCCCAATCGGCAGTAGTACATCACGTATATTTATGGTCTACAGGTAACTTCCATCAATTAAGTTACCTGTAGACTAGAAATATCCCAAATGTACCGTATATCTCCGAATATAGTCCCCCCCCGAATATAGTCCCCCCCCCCCCCAATTTTGAGACCTCAGTTTTGGGAAAAATTTTAAAATGTAAAGGAAGGCAATTTTTCTGTGGTTAGCAAGTTAAGATTCTAGATTCGATAAAAACTTTTATTTTCTGTGAAGATTAAGAACAAATCTGTTCACATATTTTCCATCACAACAAAATAACTATACCTAAAACATGTTGTGATCCATTGCATGTATCAGTAATTTATAGTTCCTTAACCAGATGTAATGAAGAAATGAGAAATTTTTTTAAGTATCCAAGGCTATTGTATTTTTTAAACCTTTACAAATTATTAATATTTTTGATTTCCAAATGACTACAGACAATGTCAATATATAAGCTTTAACTTAAAGCCCATAAACAGTATTGCATTTGGCCCTGAAACTTCCTTAGATCCAGTGTAACACACCCATCAAGTCATCACAAATCCAAGTGACCTGAAGAATTTAGGAAATCTAAATAAAATTGTGTTAAATAAATTATAAATATTATAAAAATATTGCTATCAAATGCCTGCTAAGCAAAACAATTAAACTACAGGACTTACAAATATCAAAGTAATAAAATTAAGAAATAAACTTTTTCCAACAAACATTAAAACTGAAAAAAAATTATATCAATTTTCAATGCCTCGTCGCGAATCATTGCATAAGTTACACAAAGAGCTTCTGCTCTGCATTTGCGCACAAATTAGACGATATTGTCCTCTAATTCTTTGAATCTGCCGCATTGAGACCCCCGAAATGACTTCCGCGATGTATTAGCGCTTTGCTAGCGCTGTAAATACTATGATTTACGGCGTATTCTGCAACGGCTATTTTTAAATTGGCATCGAAACTCCGTCTTTGAAGGCCTCTAATCTGCGGCAGGATTGATACTCATCTTTCTACTTGATCCATCACCTCACTGTTGAACGTAAAATTATTTTTAATAAAGAAAATATCGCGGAAATAATTGCGAAACGTTATGCGACGTAATTTATCGATCCAATTTACCCTGACGAATTGAAGATATTCCTCAATAAATTGATTACACTTTCGATGCTGAGTCGCTGTATTTCGATCAAATGCAGTAATGCCGGCGCTTCTGGTTTAAAGTCGTCGATTATTGCGCCTTTTCAGAAACAAATGCATCACCTATTGCGCATTCTTGTTCTGTGAAGGCGGTAAAGGCAGTGGTTGTAAACACGAACCGCACGGACGTATAGTAGCTACGGACGCAATGAAATGCTAAATTGTCACGAAAGGTTCACTTTATTTGTTTATTTTTCGCAATTATTTAAATCGTGTAGTTATTAAATGAGCGACGGATACATATACTATTGATTCAATTCTAGTGTTTGATTAATGTAATGATAGTGTGTGTTTAGTTTTCATTTTAATTATTTACTGTTTTGCGTCATTAAGTGATCAGTGTCGATTGAATTATTCTAACAATACTTTTCCAAGAAAAATTAGCGGCTACCCGATGGATTCCGTGAAAACGCATATTCGATATGCTATTTGAATCGGAATAATCGTATCTGTACAATATTTGTGGTAAAAATTGTCTTAATTTCCGGTAAAACGTGGCAGTATTTACTAATATCTCCGATTATAATCCTCATAAATATACTCAAATAGAAAGACTACGAGAACATTAGCCATTATGCCGTTATTTATTACTTTATGGTCACCTTTAGTATGCTAAATTGGATTACACTCGATTATAGTCCCCCCCCCTTACTTTTCCGCGGCCATTTTTGGAAAAAAAGGGGGGACTATATTCGGAGATATACGGTATACGTCTACAATTTTTAGTGTGCTCTCAGGGACATACGTAGTTTAAAATACAAAATATGTACCCTTGTATGGAAACTAAGAGGTCTTAAAAAAATATAACTTGCCTTTACATTTTATAGATAGTTGTAAACATGAAGAAAACAATTCTAACTATGACATTGAAATAAATAAATAGCTAGATTTTAACCCTTGGGCTGCCAGGGTTCACAATTTTAGCTCCCAGCCAGTGCAGAAGAGAGCCTTTTGCAGGAAGCACCCCCTGCCTGGAGGGCTGGTCTGGTAGAGTTAAGCCCCTTAGCAATCCTTATGTTAAGGGAAAGTCCCTATGTGCAAGATATCCAAGTAGCAATAAACATTTTGGGTAAATCCAGCAATCAGCTTGCAAAACCTGTAAAAACGTTCCTGCACTTTAAGGGTTAAAGCAAAGGGATACAGAAAAAGGGACACCCACAAAATGTTTTGCCAGACGTTTCAGTGGGATAACCCACCACCACCCAATGAGAGAATGGACTGCTGCTGTCTTTTCTTAGCAAGATCTTCAGCAAGGAAGGAACCCCACAGCCCATCTCTGACTACACCTAATTTATTGTTTCCATGTAGTCTTCTGCAAAGATTTTAACTGAAGGTAGGGATTCTTCCTGATTTCCTTCCACGTTTTTTTCATTTTTCTCAACAAGATTTCGTCAATGTTTCAGTTGGCTTCCTGAAATCTACTCTAGTGGTACGAATAGTAAACGATAGCTTACAAGGAGACATCGCCAAAGTGATGTTCGGGATCTGGATGTGGATGTTATTATCTGAAACTATATAGATAAGGTAGAAAAAGTGTCACGGCTTTCTTCCACATAGGCCCGGTTCGAGAGATATTCGCATGTAAAGGTTTCGCACAGCATGAGATCCCTTGAGTAAGGGCTCAAGGGATTCCAGCATAGGCGGATCCAGGGGGGGGCACGGGGGCACGTGCCCCCCCCAGACCCTCAAAAATATGCAAGATTTTTAATACGGTCCCATTATCATTGCATTCGTTTTGTATTGCGAGGTATCCTTGTGCCCCTCCCAGAAAAAAATCCTGGATCCGCCCCTGGATTCCAGATTACCAATTTTCCGGGTCACTGGATTCTGGATTTGAGGTCCTCAACTGCATATTAAAAATACTACAATCCAGCCACTCTCCAGATATCCTCTTTCCCATGTAGATATTTTTTTTTGCATTTTTTCAGGACCATACTCACTCGGGCGACTCTATTTTTTTGCATTAGACAATGGACAAATAAAAGCATGCAATAATTTTTAGAATATGAATTCACAATGCAAAAATTAAACATTCCTTTAATCTCCTCCCAAGTTTCGCTTTCCCACAGGACAAATAATAATTGGTTTCAATTATCAATACACTAAAAATTTACCTAACTCCTAAAATTTCTGTACTCACCTCAGGATGTTAAAAATAAAATTCATTTGTTTACAACTTGTTCACATGGGAAAGCCCTTGTCTATTTTTAGGAGAAATTTTACATCCATGCCCCAAACAAAATCATCATTTTTAATATGCATCTTTAATAGAAATGAAAGGTCCAAATTTTTTCATTATGTCCCAAAGCTCCTTCCATGGTTCACCGCCTATATGAAGAAAATGCATGGGAAAGAAACCTTATTAATCTGAAGAGACACGAAAACAATCATGAATGTATTTTCCAACATGTATTGGAGTACATTTGGTTTGGCTTTGGCTTTCCCGACCTTTGCGGTGGAATATAAAAACTCATTCCCTACGTACTATGTGGTATGAAATTGGCTGGAATAATTAAAGCACATAAATCAAAGCAAATTTGGTCAAATAATTGATATATTAACTCTTTACATATAAATTTACATCATAATGCTGAAAAATACAAATCAGTGATACAAATCTCAAAACCTGAAAACCGCAAAGAATTTATACCCATCATCCAAGTGAAGTTATGACTTCATTTTCAAAGAAAAGAAATGTCTTCATGAACGTCATTCATTCACGAGCGTCAAAGAAACAGAATGAGTTGGAAAAATAAAGCAATTATTCCAGTTCTTGTAGCACATCGATGTTCAACTGCACTTAAATCACTAAACGGCAATAAGCATTGGAAGGATAAAACACTCACAACAATATAAATCCCTACCTTTCCAGGATATAAGGAGAAAACCAAAAGCTATTTTACAGTCAGTTGCTTCACAGATATTGGCTGCATCTTGTTTTCTTCCACATCACTGTGAAATATCAGATTTATGTAACCTCAACAATGAAGGTATCTCATTGAAGATCTTAATTTTGTTCATTTGGCACAGTTTTAACTTGGTACCGCAATTTTACAAAATGGGTAAAACAGCAAACACTTATTCCATAGCAGAGAAATATGATTTCACACTCATTAAGCGTACTAAACATAGGAGCCATATAGGTTCTCTCTATATATTTATGTCCATTTGAAACCTCAGCACTTAACAACAATTACAGCTGATATATACCATTCCAGTCATCAGATAACAATTGGACCCATAAACAAAATGGTAATACTCAGTGTGTTTAGGATATAAAATAGGTTTCCTTCATCATGAATGAAAATACAGACTTCTCTTCATGAATCTGGTGGATTTGAATAACAGTTAGTGATTAAAGCATTACCTGAGCTTTCCCAAATGGCTGTTTGGGAAAACCCATGGTATCAATGATAACTCTCTGATAATGTGCATACCATGACTCTGTGATGGTAGCACATAGTACGAAACATGAACAATGTCACAGTCACTACCAGTCAACCTATAATAATCACCTATGGGCCTAGAGTCCATAAAATGCAGCAATTTTTTTTCAGGAAAACATTCATCATAGAGAAACACCACAGTATAGTATAACAAGTATCAAACAATAATCATCTACATTACACTGAAATGTGTAATCCACCCTGTACATTTTGTCAATTCTATATCTTTAACAAAATAAAATGTTTCTTTTAATTCATATTATTGCAAGCCACACACTTATACATTACACCTTATGCAATTATACTGCACTTTTTCAATTAACTGCGATAATGTCTAATTTAATCCATCAAATATGTACATACCGAAGCACTAACTGCAAAAAAGTAATAAGTATTTAGTGCATTCATGAGTTTCTTAAGATGTATACACAAAATCATGAATATATCCCTACAGCAACAGTCAAAGATGAATAAATAAATTACCAAACCAACTTACAGTATGGTATAGTTTGTTGTTTTGTGTTTAATCTTCGCTTCGTGCCTTACGTGCCTTTGCACAAAATCCAGGCCTTCTCTTGGGGCTTCCATATATTTTGGAGCGCCTCAGCAGTGATGCAATACATTATCACATTTCTATAAATTTAACGCATGGCAATTCACACATGATTTTCACTGAATCCAATTTTCTCAGACACTGTCAGCCATTGGAGTTGGTATCATCCTAATATGAGTTGCATCCGTTTGAACACCATTCATGTTGGCTGCTTGCAAATCTCTCCATGGTGTAAGAAGAATTTTCAATCGCTGGAATATAAAATCCACCATGAAATGATGATAACTACAGTGGAACTTGGTTAGTACGTTCCTCCTTAGTACGTTTTCCTCCTTAGTACGACGATTTCTCTCGGTCCCGGTACCATCGGAACAAAATACAGGCAAAAGTATTTGGTTAGTACGTTTGGAAAAAATTGCGCTTTCCTGGTTAGTACGTTCAATTGCTAGCCGTGACGCAACCCGCAATTCGTTCTCCAGTATCTTCTTAAGGGTCGTAAAGCTCCGAAGTCATGATTTAATTTATTATTACTAGCCATTAACATTCTTGCATTCATTCTACATATCTTTCTTCGACCGTGATTTATCCAAATGCATTTCTCAATTCTTATGACGTGATGAATTTATCAGGAATGTCTGACTATGCAAAACTGCAGCCAATGAGAAGCCCCAATTTTCCCCACCCCGAGCTCCTCACCTTCTGTTGCCTCTGGAGTGCCCACTGCGCACAAATTTCACGAGTGGGCAATTGTTGCTATTGCACGAGTTATCATGATGAAGAAATGAGTCTTATCCAATTCCCACTTTATCTAAAGCAGTACTGCACGACGTCAATGCTGCGGAGTACGTGCGTATTTGACTACTGCTGCGAGAGCAGACGATGCTCTGGATCTCCACGCGAAGCTTAGCTTAAAAATACTTGATCTCGGCACGAAAGCAGACGACATTAAACAAATTTTTAAAGTAAATTTCAGCTGTATAATATAAAATCTTCCTGTAATTACGTCGTAATCTAATAATCTTGCGTGTTATTATTCGATATATCGATCGATATAACAATCGATATGGCTTTATTCCAGAAGCGAATGTGTACGGCTGTTGCCGTAATTTAAGGTTAATATAATTTTGTCCAATTTTTATGATGTTTAAAAACAACCCGTTGACATACTCAGGGTTGTTGTTATATTCTCCGAGTATGCTGTGACAAAAAAGAAATGACTTAGCTTTACTTGTCCTCTTTCTATAAATACATATAGGATAAATCACGGGAGAAAGACGCCGTTTTCGTGTAATTGTCTTCGGAAAATCTATTAAAACATTGTGATTTTTATTCACATGGTATTGTTTTTCAATGTAGCGCCCATTTTCTTTATTTTAAAGGTGAAAAGAGTTCAGGAAGGCGATCCTACGAGAACTACCGATAGTAATTGTAATTATGACGACTTTTCCACAGATTGCAATTACCCCGACTGCTATTATTTACTTTCCTCGTTAGCACGTTTTCCTGGTTAGTACGTTCATTTTTTGTGGTCCCTTCAGAAACGTACTAACCAAGTTCCACTGTATAAAGTATTCAAGACCTATTGCTGTGCTAAACCTTGGCCATTTGATCATGAGAATATAATGTTTATCAAAAATATTATTAGGAACTATGTGTTTCTTTTAACTCTAACCACAGAATTATCATGCACGCTTGGTGAATTCGTGCTGGTTTTCCCTGATCCATCACCTTTCCAACAATTTCATATGCAAGACGTGACCCATAAATAATGTGACTAATTTTTCCAGAAACAACAAAACACTACAGGAAATTTTAAAATTGCTGGGAGGAGCATTTGGTACCCTATTAAACTATATACATGGTCTCAAGGGCGTACCCAGGATCAAAACTAGGGGGGGGGGGGCAAGCCTTGGTCGTTCAAGTCCTATTTGTAAGAAACATTCTAGCAGGAAAGGCTAATGAAACCAAAATTTTAAGAAAATTGTGACAGCAATTTATTATCTTTTATTATTATTTCCTTGGATAAATAATGCTTTTTATTAAAGATCCCTATCTTTAACGTATATAATTTTTCTTCAAAAGAAAATTTGGTCAAAACTTTCTAAGGGGGGGGGGGCAGCTGCCCCCCCTGCTCTGGGTACGCCCATGAATGGTCTAATTCATCTTTAAACTACTGTAGAATCAGAATGTTCTCACTGAGGATCTCTGTTCTGATGAAACATGGCAGGAAGGATCATTCTGCAGACCAATGCTAGACTAACAAATTTTTGTTAACCTTTTATTTGTATAGGACAGTGGCATAATTAGATATATGTATGCTTTGTGGGGAGATGGGAGAGCCTGGGAGGGCGACCCCCCCCCCCCCTCTGGCAACAAGGTGTCTGGAAAATTTTTGAAAAATGACATATGTACCTGGAAATACATTATATATAATTTTGTCACTTAAAATTAAACTTGAAGCAGATGCAGTTATTACATGTCAAAACTAGACAATAGTTTAAACATTTTTTATATTTCTCCAAGTCTTTGGTGTGGGGGATCTATCCCCCTCATTCTTCCCCCCCCCCCCCCCCCCCCCCCCCCCCCCCCACATCCATAGTTACACCACTGGTATAGGAGATCTTTGAGGGTGATTGCTTGTTTAAGTCACAACCTCTCATTTGTCATTCGTCATTCAAGAAATATTAAAAGGAGGTTGCCGATGGAAACAGCAGTGAACATACTTAACCCTTTCCTGCCAGTGCCTATGCCGGTAACAGGACCCTAAGGATTTGGCACCCTGGGACGATTAGTAGCATCCCGGAGTTCACAAGAGTGAGACCTGTCTGACAACACGGAAGCTGTGATTGAATTCGCGGCCATCAGCCACTAGACACATTTCCCATGTGCTTGTATTTGTGTCATGAAATAAATGGACATGATTTTATTTGTTATATAGGGCTTAGTTATTTCTCTTGATACGAGATAACCCTCGAAGACCCTAAAAGCATATTTTAAACCTCTCTGTATGGAGCTCTTTTTTGGGGAGGAGTTGCCCTGATATTCTCGTCCCTCCTATTTGGGACCTTCAACCGGACACCCACCCATTACCCTGGTCACGGGACTAGACCCTCTGAACCTATCTTAGCATGAGTCCACAGTCAACTTATAGCTTCACCACTGTTTTTTTAAACCAAGTATTGCTTATGAATTTCGATAATTTACTCTTCTATAAAATTAACCCTTTCACTGCTGTGAATGTACTTTTTCTTCATGCCTGCCGTGCATTTTTGCCGAAGCAGTTTGAAGGGTCCCTAATCCGAGACCCTTTCCTCAACGACGAGCTCACCCTTGCTGGCCCGTCTCTTGGACCCTTCGAGCGGGGGGCCTCCCTCCCCAAACGCGACTGCTCTGACTGCATTTTGAAAATCTATCAACCAATGTGATCATCAAAAAATAACTGTTTGTATCGCACTCCTGCCAATCTGGCAATCAAGTACGTCTTGAACCGTGTTTCTGCAATGAGAAATAATGGTTTTGTTAACTTTGCTAAAGTGGCCAATTTTCGGTGGTCCGCAGCCATGTTTTTAGCAAAGTTAACAAAATCGTTATTTCTCATCACAGAAATACCGTTCAAAGACGTACTTGATTGGCAGGAGGGCAATGGAAATTGGTGATCAGACTGATTGGTTGATTTTAAAATTGCAGTCAGAGTGGTCACTTTTCGGAAGGGCCGCCCCCCGCTCGGAGGGTCCAAGAGATGGCCAGCAAGGGTGAAAGGGTGAGCTCGTCGAGGAAAGGGTCCTGGATTTGCGACCCTACAGAGGGTGTACCACACCCACCCTGTAAGTACCTGCTCCATGGCCCAACGGAACACATTTTAACCTTTTTGCCGCATGTGAGGAGAAGGTTTTCGGAGATTGAACAGCAGTGAAAGGGTTAACTAACATTTTTCTAAGCAGATTGGAATTTTAAATGAATTTCTAGCATTGATAATAACAAAGTTAGTGAAAACAAGATACTTAGACTTTAAATCACAAAGCTTGAAATTAGTAATGATAAAATTTCGTTCAAAAATTGCTTACTCACAGAAAAAAGTGAAGAATTCATTTCAAAGTATAAAAAAAGAGCATGTGACAAAATGTCATTGAAAATTAAACCACCCTGTGATGGATTCCTGCAGTGAGGAGGATCATAATATGAGAGGATGGGTCAAGCTTCATTGCCAAGGAATAGTCCTAAGGTCTCGCTAAGCTGGGTCTCAGGCAGGGCCTGAATGCATCCGACCATTGCTACCTCAGAGGTCATTTCCCTTCCCATTGCCAGCTATAGTTGATGTCTGGTCGTTCGCATTGAAAACTTTGCGATAGCCGTACACAACATAAGGTCTTCGGCATATGAAAATGCTCATAGGCTCCACCCAAGATTCAGCACAAAAGGGATAAACCTCTTGATTTATAAATAATATTGCTTATCTGTGTTACTGCATGAGTTAAGCCCACAAAAATTATAATTTGTATTTGGTGACATCATCAATATTTTTCTGCTTTGACGCATCTTCAGGTGACACAATTATTAACAATATGTGATGATAAAAATCTTATTGCTTAGCTTGAAGCCACTAGGTGTGTCCAAAGGGTTGGGAATGGTGGACTGTAATATAGGCATAGAAGTTACAGCTATGAAGAAGAAGGTGTAGAAGTGTAGCTATGATAGCAGGAACTTGACTCATTGAATAAGCAGTTGTTAACCACAGGCAAGGGTTCTGAGGGCTCAGGTAATAAAAAGTAGGGCATTTAAATGAAAACTATTGCATATCAAGCTGCAAAAAGACAGCAGGACACAAGTAAAATTGAAAAATCGTAATCTCAAATGCTAAGAAATCAAAAAATATTGCATAAGTGACATCACATATCTATGTGATTGAAAATTAAACTCACCTGTTTGAAGGTACCAGGAGTTATAATTATTTGGTATATAGCCATGGCAGGTATCATCATAACACTCGATCCAGCTATCATCCATCCTAGTACATTGGCCCAGACTGGGTAGACGTAATCACCGTATTGAAGGGGTTCATAGCCGATAAGGCCATAAACAATGATGAACTGAGAAATGAAATAAAAAATGTAAGAATAAAGAAAAGAATGTGAGAATAATAATGATATCTTCAATGGACCAAGTATCCACTCAAAGGGTAAACAGTCAAAAAATTTGTAATCAAGAAAAAGCATTAGAGTTGAAATAAATGTATTTTTAAATAAATATATTTTGGGAATTAAGAGTAGGTATAAATTTGCAGTTGAAAAGAAAATTATATTGTCAAACATTTATTGGTATTAGCAAAATACAATATTTAGCAGTAACTAAGGTGAAAATATCACTTTCGCTCTCCCTATTGTTTCATCCCAAATTTTATGATTTAGTAGATACACGGTAGACCTTCATCAGACAAAAGGTAGGTACTGAACATTCTTATGAAAATAGGCAAACAGTCGATTGATGGGAGATTGTTTCCTCATCTGTGTACTGCCTAGACTGCACAAGTGAAAGTAGCAAATGTAAAATCAGGGTGGACAAGATGTGAGACAAGGTTGTCCAATTTTGCCCCAGATGTTTTATCTGTATTCAAGGAAAATGGTAAATCATTTATGGGATTAGTTAAGAGGTGTGAGTTTAAGGGGAAGAGTTTATTTTTAAAACAGCAAGATTCGTGGATAATTATAAGGCATCACTTAGACATTTGTTGAGAGGCCTACAGACTCTAGTGGGTTTGCTACATAAATTTAGGGATGAATATGGAATTATAATTTCTTCATGAAGGCCATTTTTATTTTCATAAGTTTTAACATAGAAGTAGATGGCCAAATACAATTTTTTCCCACCATTTGAAATGACCTTAGTATTACACTGGCACTTCAGACTTTAAGAAATTAACTGAGGTCTAAGGAAGATTATATAACACCTAGCTACATTAAGTCAATGAAAAAAATGAATTTTCAATCAAGATAACAACAGTCAGGCAATAAAATGTATTAAATTCTAAACAAAGTGGTGGATTCTGATGCAAGCAGTGCCAAAACTTCGAACCTCTCCTTAAACGGGAATCATTATGGGAATGATTAAGGAGAGTCTTTACTGTGGATTACAAACAAAAATTAGTTGATATATGTTTCTGCTTGGAAATTCTACTACTCTCCTCCCAATCTATTTTGCAATGATTTAGTTAAAATTTATATTTAATGGAAATTCAAATAAATGGTTTTTAACCCTTTCGAGACGGTGGAGTTTTTGCCTCAGCATGACTGCTGTACTGAGCCCCGAAGGATTCTTCTGTCCCCTCCGTACGGGGCATTTTTGCAAGACATTTGCTAAGAAGGGTATTGCTGATAATCACATACTCTTAGCACCTGCCTTTTTGGACTCTTCCTAGTGGGGACTCCGCATTATCTCGGACTCTGAGGATAGTTGGGCTCCCTCCTTTCAGGGTTTATAAATCTATCAGTGGCATTGGTTCGCGGTCAATCATTATTTGTTTATATGAATTAGCTAAGTATATGGATAATTGTTGCTTGAACGTAAATTGAGGACTTTGAATGGAATTCCTCGTTTTATTCTGAGAATGATAAAAATTTTGAAAGCAGTTCTACCGTCAATATTAATGCAGCAACAATTTCCATACTGATGTTTATACTGAAATTGATATATGAGTTAATATTTATCGCAGAATGTTGTTTAAAAATTGTAAATGCTGCTCAAAAAACAAAGAATTCAATTCTTAATTTATATTTCTTGAGAAAGGAACAAATATTTATTTTGCAAAATGACTGGATAAACAATTGTATGGCCATGGTTCCGTTACCACAAAGAGGGGTAAGACGAGGGGTAAGACGAGGGGTCGGGGTACCTACCTGCTCCCGGATTTTAAGGGTAAAGCCTAACCCCTAAAGGGATGGGTCCCGAAACAAAGATATTGCACTCCCGCAACCATCATAATAGGGGGAGAACAAGGAAATGTGTATATTCGGCATTCACCTGGGTAGGAAAATGTCCAACAAAAATTTGTGGCTTTTGTCTCCCGAGTCAAGAAATGTCCAGATGCATACTTTCGTCTTTAGTAGGGAAAAGTTTAAGTCCAAATATTTCAATGAATTATGGATGTACGCTGTTGGTTAGTTATCATGAAGAAGGGGCCACAGCTTGAATGAGTTCACACTGAATCTATGTACGTACCATCAAGAAAAGAGGAGCCACAAACTTCCAGCACACCCTCCAGTAGATGCCAGGGGAAAATTTGAGCATCATTTTGATGTCAGCACAGAACCTGTCGATCCCTGGTAAGAAAATAATTAAGATGGAACATTATTTCAGCATTAAATGCTTCACATGTACAGAACAGTATTATTGGCAGGGATCAACATACCTTTACCTTTCAAACAAAAGGGGATACCAAATGCCTTAATTTTATGCAAAAATCACCAAATTTTTAACATAATTATATCTGACTGATAATTCTACCGGAATGAAATGAAAGGTAATTTTTGTATGCAAATTTAAGATCAGAAATTATATTTCCTGGTTTAATAAAGGTGATTGAAGGATGACTTTCATTTAGCATTCACCAAAGTCACCAGAAAAAATCACTGTAAAACAAATTCTATCACTCCATCACATTTCAAATAAGACCTCAATACAATGTCATTTTCAATCATCTTTGCCCTTTTGGCGTGCTCAGAATGGTTCGAGAAGGGCAGTAAGGATATCAGTATATCATTGGTAGACAAATAAAAACAAATACATATTGAGTTACGTCAAATTGATCAAGTGACCTGCAGACATGAAAAGGTAGCCACTTAAGCCATACAATATTACTTGTGAAGATATAGGAAAAGGTGATTACAAATAATATCTTTAACCCATGAGAGCATAAAGTATTTTAGAATTCCACCATTAAAAAATAAATTTGATTTTATAATTAAAGTATACATCACTAAAATAGAGAATTATGGTGCACATATAAGAGCAGCCATTATCAGATTTGCTATGAGATCTGACCCCCAATGTATGAACCATGCATAGATCGGATGGTCAGTTTTCAGTGATGATAACTGACATAAAATAGTCTGCAAAAAAAATACGAAAAATTGCAAAGAAAAAGTTCATACTAACGAAAAAAAATGTGAGAGAAATTATCCACGTATTTTGCTATATACAGTGGAACCTCGTTAAAGCGAGTACGGGCTATAGCGACACCCCCGAGGGACCCGCAGGGATATTATGAGGGATAGCCGATGCACCATCAATTGACCCTATAATAAGCGTGTTAAAAAATTCGTTTTTACGAGACCCTATGGTTTTGGCTCTCGCCATAGCGAGGGTTTCACCGCCGGAAGACTTTCATCAAGACTCCTTAACCTCTGTAATTGCTAGCGATCTGTTAGAAATGAAGTTAATGGAGTGCTCAGTCTCAAATTTATGTGGTAAACTGTCGTTCGATAAATATAATGATGACGAAACAATGCTTTGCATGATTTTTATTCAGTGCGGCGCTTATAAATTGTTTGAATAGTTAGTCGTTGTTTGAGTAAGGAAATTTAGTGATGCAAAAAAACATCGCCTTTCGCCTGGATTTATGCTTACGTTGATCGGATAGATGTTTATCTGTCGCCGCACCACTCCTGTTCCTGTATATCTGTTCGCAACAGGTATATTGGCTATTATTTGCTCCACCTCCGGTAAAGCGACAATTCGCTATAGCGATTGTTTATTAGTGCCCCGTGGGGTGTCGTTCTATCGAGGTTGCACTGTAGATACTTCAATAAAAAATGATTTATTTACCCCATATGGGTGACTAAAAATTCTTTCAATGCTATGTCTCACATAAATGATTCTTAGCACAATAAATTCAAGGAAGCAACTAGGATATTAGCAAAGTGGTGAGTACAGATTTCCATTTGAACATAATATGATATCACAATGTAGCGCATGCTAACTGGAGCTCAGAAAAAAAAATAAAATATGCGCGTCCAATATATCGGACACTATATGCACTAATGGTTTAAACAATTCATCAAGCTATGGGATAAAGGTCATAGTTCTTAAAAAGGGAGAACAAGGTGACGATTTACTCTTTTGCAGGAAAATATGTTGGCAATAGTTAGAAACTTGCTTCAGGAGAGCTGGGTGGTATGCCGGTAGCGTCATGAAGATGTTTTTTTGGTCAATTCAAAAGCATTTGAAACCAAACTCTTCATTATATAATCACCTTGCTAAATGCATGAGAAGAAGAAAAGCAAGATTTCCACAAGGAAAATACAGCTGCCGATGAAAAAAGTGAAGCACAGGCTACAAGTCATACTAAGCATTACCATGTTAAGAGTTGATTCGACCATAATTTCCAGTAATGCCAAAGGCAATAGAGGACTCAGGTCCTGAAATGCTAGTTTCTCTGATCATTGCCACCCAAAACCTTAGACAAACTCAGTGGCGCAGTGGGGGGAGGGATCTGGGGGATAAAACCTCTCCCAGAACTCAGAGAAATTTTAAAATTTAATTCTTTTTAGTCAATTGGATAAAATTACTTATAGAATATTGTAAGTATCAATAAAATATCTCTCAGAAAGCTGTAAAACTCACCACTTTGAACCATTTATCTTAAAAAATTTCTGGGGTAGGGCCCCTACACCTTCTGCATTCCATATTTTTATTACTAATACCCCAGTATTAGTTGCTCCTAAACCCCCCCTAGCCTTAATTCCTAGATGCATGCCTGCACAAACTTACACATAAAGAAAACTAAATCCTTTCGAAATTTCACTGCTACTTACCATAGATCCAAGACACAGCAATGGATTCAAAGAGTACAGCAAAAAGCATGGAATAACCTGCAGCATATCGATCAAGCAGATGGAAGAAGTAGAAGCCACCCTGAAAATGGTTATTGGGGAAAAAATTAATTATCAATTACTTGACGTCATCAGACTGAACTCATTATATTATTTCCAAAATGAGGAATCAGTTTAAAGAGCATCTGTATAGGTACATTTGCCATATTTAAAATATGCTTTATAAAAAAAAGATGTATAATTATAATATTGATGACATATTGTGCTAGTAATATTATTATAGGAAATAAAATTGGCAAAATTTGAAATTTTAAAAAACCTGTGCAGAATCACCTCAGATTGTATGCTGAATCCATGGAGTGGAACCAATCATAAAGTAGGGATCTACTGTATGTATTTAACTAATGAATAATCGAAAAGTCGGACTTCTCTTTGCTTTTAAATTCACTCAATGAACCATGTTAAAAAATTATAAGCAACCACAGAGCTGCTTCATCGTTGAAGACTACACATCAATCAACAGAAGTTTACAACATGGAGATTGAGTACTCCCAGAGGTGAAGATCAGGAATAAAAGAGATGATTCCTTCATGCATATTTGGAGCAGGGCCCGTTTAAGTGGTAAGCAAAGTATGGCGCTGCATAGGCCTCCAGCAAAAAGGGGCACCTAAGCCCTCAGTCCAATATGTATGTAATTTGTTTTGAAGTTCTAAAAATATCACATTCGATACATAAGAGGAAGCACATTGTTCACGCTGATGTTTAAGTCTCCACCCTCATTCCTAAACTATTACTTTGTATTTATTTTAAAATGTATCCAAAGAGAACAGGGATGCCGACTTACAAAAAATATTGGGGGGCCGAAACCAGGGATCTTGCCCTGGGAAATTTTTTAAGTAGTGAGTTTTAAGTTTTTATAAGCATTTTAGAAGAGTCATATGATCAACATTAGAACCCTGATAACTCGAGTCTCGATATCTGGACACTCCGGGGTAAATCGACAAGCATGACACATTTTTTCTTCACACCTATGCTAATGAATTTTCGAGGGGGCTCGGGCCCCCTCAGGCCCCATGGAGTCAGCGCCACTGAAAGAGAATCCCTACTACCTCTCAGATTATTATTGAAGAGGTGGGCGAGTGTTGTTCACTTACACTAGGAAATGTCTAGAACCGGCTCTGATTTGGAGGGCCGATGAAGAAAATATGTACTTGCCATACCCAATTAACGAGGTTTAGTCATTCGAGCATTATGCTGATGATCATGGATCATGGGGTGCAGATTCAAATCTGGACAATGCAAACAGAGATCCTCCTGGTGTGAACTGCCCAAGCTAAACAATCAAGAACCACCAACCTCAATGCTTGACATGGCTAAGGCTCAGTCCACGGTGAACTTTATCCTCACTGATTCCAACCAACTCTGGGATGAATTACTGATCAAGGGGGAGTACATATATTGAAAGGCTAAACTTCCAAATTCACATTCCAAATATAGGAAAAATATTGTAATACGTTTAGCAGAAAAAGTAGTTTTACTTCAGAAAAGCATCAGCAGGAAGCTTAAGTTAACAGTAGTTGTCAAATGATTCTTGTACATATATGGCACTGCGGAACACCTTTAGGAAAGCATGCCATCATTCTGTAACTAGTACAGATACTCATTACTCTCATTCATAATCTATGAGAGACATTGCCACCGTAACAATGACACAGATTCATTAAATGTATCTAGTTTCTAGTATTCAAGGTATTCCAGTATTTGCGGATAGTAATCACACATCTCTAGTATCTACATAAAAAACTAATGCGACTTATGACAGTACATAATAAAAATTTTTATCACAATGAGATAAATGTGAAGGAAATGCATAAATATGCCATAAGAACAGCACGGTAAAATGGTTTGAGTACCCATGAGGGAATGTAGAGATGAATGGATATTTACCTGTGAGCATGAAGCCAGTCCAACAACAAAATATAATGAAAAGAGACCTGCAACAAATATTTCTCTGTTCCTTCCGATGGCAGGAAACTCGTCACTTAGAGCAGTAATGATTGCCTCAGAACCACCGAACTGGAATGTAAAAATTTATTTTTTTATTTTTGAGCCTTTCGAAAGGTGATAAGCATGGCATATTGAAACTTTTGCATTCATAAATACACACAGAAAAATTGTCCACTCTCAGGGATTTAAAGAAGATTAGAAGCACTTCATTCTGGAGTCAGACATAGAAATGGCTGAAGAATAATTGATGTAATGGTACTAACTGGCTGAAGCAGCTTATGAGGGAAAATAGAATGAGTAAATCTATGATAAAAGGAAATAAAAATGAAAATAGGTAATGCAGATAGGGTTCAACAGAATCAGGAACCATCTGATATCATAGGAAATTTTGCTTGGAAACAAACTTGGGGCCTCTTATTTTATTGGTTAGTGAAACTATGGCTACTTTTATCAAATCTTACTTCTCGCTCCTGTCGAGAAGGTGTAACTGTCAGAAAATGGAGCATCAATCATTTCCATTCAGCACATCTCACATGATTTGCCATACTTCATGGATATAGGCTTCAAGGATAGGTTAAAATAAAATAACTTTGTTTTATTCCACACTTTATTTTAAATATCACGACCTGGGTTTCAACATCTAGTGTTATCATCAGTATGTCATATATCATATCATAGATGTTGAAACCCGGGTCGTGCTATTTAAAATAAAGCGTGGAATAAAACGAAGTTATTTTATTTTATTCTATAATGAAGCAATTCCACAAAATAATGCCTGAGACCGTATCTTATATTCAAGGATAGGCATAATAATGATTTGTTCCAAGAGTGCTTGAGTCAATTAGCCCCCCATTTAAACTTTGTCCCTAATATAGACAGTTATAAAATAAGCATCATTCTGAATATAAAATATAATAAAATTAATTAAATAACTTTTGCCATTATTTTTCTGCAATTCAACATGCCATAGGTAGGTACCCAAAAGCAATTTTTGATCAATCAAGGTGAGGGCATGAGGGTTGAATATCTATGATAGAAAAGATAATTATGTATATCTTTTGCCAATTCCCTATCTGGGAATTTTCACTATTAAAATTAATGATTTATGCTACATTTCTTCAAAACATATGGTCCACAGCACCCACAGCATGCCGATGGCTCCAATCCTTGTTGGCAATGTGGTCATTTACTCAGACTTAAATTGTCCCACTCATAGTGATGTGTATCAAGCCACACCATCCTCAAGTAAATCAATAAAGTATATTGTATACGTACTTCAAATAAACTAAGATCCAATTTAATTAATTAAATTTTTCCTAGCAAACCAGCTATGCCACAGCTTTTCCAGGTCTCCTTCTAGATGTCAAGAAGACATTTTATTTTATGGATAAGAGGCTTTGATTTATGGCAACATTGGCAGTTGTAAATCTAAATTTATGCAGAGCAGTTTGTCTCCAACAAAGGGGCAAAACATATCTGAATTCATAATTTTTTCTCAAGTCCAACTTTTAATTTTCTACCGTGATTTTTTAAATTTACATTCTTTTAGTACAATGATATATTATATTGACTGAAAATAAGGCATGGCTTCAAACAAGTTTAGCTTGATGAATTACCGTATATGTCTGAATATAGTCCCCCCTTTTTTTCAAAAATTCCCTAGGTAAAAGTAAAGGGGGGGACTATATTCAAACGCATTTTTTTAACTTTTCCCAAAACTGAAGTCTCAAAATTAGGGGGGGACTATATTCAGAGGGGGACTATATTCGAAGAAATATGGTAGCAAAAGATAATGAGAGTACATATGTATGTACATTGATACAGCTGATGGGGAAATCAAAATTAAGCAAGAAACATTGATGCTAAAGTCTACTTGAGAAACTTAACAAATTTATTCCATTAATCACAAGGAGTTTCATGCAAAGTACCTAATACTTAATAACTTACCGAGCTGTCAAGGCCTAATGTGAGCAACATCATGAAAAAGATGAGTGCCCAGAAGACAGATCCAGGCATTGTGGCAATTGCCTCTGGATAAACAACGAAGACAAGGCCAGGGCCCTCTGTTGCAACCTCCTCTATCGGCTTCCCTGATGCGTGTGCCATGTAGCCCAGGACCGAGAAGATGACAAACCCAGCCACAAAACTCGTGCACGAGTTAATTACAGAAGTGACGAGGGCATCCCTGTCAAACAATAAAGAGGCTAATCATATTGCACAAAAGTATATTAGGTGGAAATTTGAGAAAGTTCTTTGTTCCTGAATCAGTAATGGCATCACTCCAAACAAAAATTTTGATAACTTGAAAATTGACCATTCACTAAGTTTACCAACCGAGCTGAGACTGGTATGAACTTAGACAGAACTGAAAAGGAAAAAAGAGCCTACTTGAGGTTTTATGTTTACCAAAATGAATTTAACACCCTATCCATACAACAACCTATCAATTATGTCATCCTTCCATTTGCCTCATGCCTACGTGTTTACGCATTGCTTTATGTCTCTTTATCAAGTCCAGTCAATCCAGTTTCTCAATATGGAATAAGAGATTAATGATGATCATAGCATAGATGCTTCATCATTGATGATAAAGCGTCTGCGATGCATCATATGACCATGGCAAGGCACTGTTAATAGCAAACTAGTGAATTGACATTGAAGGGAAAATCAGCAGAGATTATTTACCATTGATAGGGAATTTACTTGGTCAATTTCTATTGTGAATAGCTTAAATAGAAGGTTCACTATGTGTTCTTCGTTGGAGCATGAAAGCTCCTGGCAAAGTCAGGGGTGGTCGGAAAGTTATTTCTGCTAACCAGTTCAATAAAAATTATTAGTTTTGTGAAGTTGTGAATTGTCAAAGCTACCTTTGAACATTAATGCTTCATTTAAGAACAAAACTGAGTGTCATGGACTATTCTGCCCAAGAAACAGTGCCTCTGTGGAAGAAGGTTGTCATTGGATGACAAAGAAGATTTGCTATGAGCAAATGAGCAGGACCAGACACATAGATGCATTCAATACTCAGGCCTGCTCAACCAGCTTTCAAACTGTGGTAGTCAGCCTGCTTCATTCACCACTGTGGACTGAGTCCGTCAGAGTGATCTCGGCATCAATTGGTGAATGTAGTGATGGTCAGATTAAAATCATGTATTATTTTCTACTTTTAATGACATGGAAAGTATCTCAAACATCTAGTATGAAGATTTAAAAAATCAAGTTTCCAAACTTTTTACAGTAAAACCTCTATGTAGTGAACCTCTTTACATCATAAACCTCCATACATCATACCACCCCTACGGTCCCGTCATATTTACATGTAAATTTATAGGCAAACCTCTTTGTAGTGAACCTCTTTATATCATAAAACCTCCATTTATCATACCAAGGAGATAACTAGAGACCATTAATGCAGTAGCCATTACGTACATGGAATGACATTTTCAGCAATAAATGTTTCACTTTTTTTTCTTATATACCTTATTATGCTGTAATTTTCACATTAATCATTAGTTATGGCCATTTTGCTCAATATGAGAGCATACCTAACAGTGAATAAGAAAAAAGTTATCCAACTATCCTAATCATTTTAGTTGACTGTTGAATTAAGAGAGATCACATCGTTTTCTCTCGAATCATGGTAAAAATCATGTGATAGCGCTTGCTTTCTGTAATTATTAAATAATAAATATATGTTCACTGATGCATGCATGTTTGTTTAAACACATAAATATAATGGTTTAAAAGACAGTAGTGCCTTTCATTTCCAAAGGATGGTGCCTATCACTGAAACCATTCTATAGTGTACCTCCATGCATCAAATTGCCCAAATTTTGGTCCCCTCCTTTACGATGTAAAGAGGTTTTACTGTATGAATAAATATTCAAAGGCTCATTTGATTTCATTAGGAATCAGCACCCTTAAGTTATTGAAGTAATTTTTTGTACCCACACAATACATAGTCGTACATTACTTGTATAGGTAGATTAGAAAAGCATTTACGGGCCGAGTGTACTGCATACATAATAGTACATTGATTATTTGATGACTATACTAATATATCAAAGGAAAATATGCATCTGCTGTCAGGCGCGCAGCTAGGAATTAAGGCTAGAGGGGGGTTAGGTGCAACTAATACGGGGGGTATGGAATATGGGAGGTGGGGGTGCCCTCCCCCTGAAAATTATTAAGACAAATGTTTCAAAATGGTGAGTTTTACTGCTTTCTGAGGGATATTTTATTAATCCTTACTACTATTCTTCAAGTAATATTTATCCAATTAAGTAAAGTGGATTAAATTTTAAAAATTTTTTAAGTTCTGGGGGGTTTTATCCCTCAAAACCCCCCTCACTGAGCCACTGTCTCATGTATGTATTATAGAAACGATCTAAAAGAGAACCCCCTAAATGATAGGGCATGAATCATCAATAGAATATCAGCATAGAATTAAAAGTTAGGTTACACTATTACTTACTTGTATACATTGTTGTGAAATTTATTATAGGATGCAAATGCTAAAAGCACACCAAACCCAGGCCCAAGAGAAAAGAACACCTGAGTAGCAGCATCCACCCATACCTTCAAAAAAACCATACATTCTTGTTAGAATAAATTTACGCTTCTCTTAAAAAAGAAGAGTACATAAATTACCTGTGGTGCTCACAGAAAAAAAAGTCTTTCAAAAAAATAAGATGCAAGCTCCAATGTCGACCCTCCCTCAAGCTTCGAGGGATAATCAAGGATAAGTGATTAATTTTGCTTCTGATTTTGAACACTGACCCCTGACTGAAATTCCTGTGTACGCCACTGGTGATAATAAACGTCATTAAAAAAATTAATTTTATAAACAATATGATGATAGTCATGCCTGACCAAAGAGAGGATAAATGGAGCAAGTTGTGCCATAAAGATAAGTGTGGGGGTGGGTAAAAAAATTTATGGGGCGGCTTTTTAAAAGGCATACTGCACACTGGTGTGAAGTTGGAGCGAAGGTGTTGCTTTTATGGGGAATGCTGATTGGGCAACCCAGACCTAAGACCTAATTCGTGAGATGAAAAACCTTTGCAACGAAAAGTGTAGTTATCCTGCAGCATGCAACACTGCATTACAATTTTGCGATCGCAACTCACGATGATGACGAACTAATCTTGCGATGCGTGCGACGCAGCTAGAGCTGAAAAAACTTCGCTGCCCGAGGAAAGGAACAAACGCGCAAAACGCTGAACAGTTCCAGACTTCACAACGGTTTTATTGATACTTCGTTCAGACCAGGGGTCTTCAACAGGGATGCCGACTTACAAAACATATTGGGGGGCCCAAACCGGGGAACTTGCCCCGAGAAATTTTAGAAGTACGTAGTGAGTTTTAAGTTTTTTAAGCATTTTAGAAGAGTTATATGATCAACAATAGAACCCTGATAACTCGAATCTCGATATCTGGACACTCCGGGGAAAATCGACAAGCCTGACGAATTTTTTCCTCACACCCATAACGAATTTTTGAGGAGGCTCGGGTCCCCTCAGGCCCCATGGAGTCGGCGCCCCTGGTCTTCAACCTTTCTTAATGCAAGTACAAAAAATTGATTTGACATCGTCCCGAGGGCAACAATGCTCCACGTCACTTTACCACCACATCAATGTAATAAATAAAAAATGCATACACTTCAAAGTGCAATAATCTGTATTGGTTAAAAAGTTTGATCAATCAATCCGATTTTTGGAATTGTTTATTTTTGACGAGTGTGTCGATATTTTGGTCGTAATACAATCTTTTCTTTAGCCTCTAGGGGCCGCAAAAAATTACCCGACGGTCCACGGGTTGAAGGCCATTAGTTTAGGCCCCTTGCAAACACACCGATTTTGGACGGCCAGCAAAATATCGGCCGATATTTTACCGGCGAAGCGATTTTTGCACACACGCCGGATTTTTACCGGTCAAACGATAAGTTGCTATGTTTTTCAGCCGGCGCGCCGGTGATCCACTGTGACAATGGCCGGTAGCAAACCGGCATTTTGCCGGTTCCGGCGCGTGATCGGTGTGTGTGCAAGCTCCCATGCCCTTCCATTGTTCACTATTGGAATGTGGATGGCCGATATTTTACCGGCCGTCCAAAATCGGTGTGTGTGCAAGGGGCTTTAGATTGTGCCCAAAAAGTGAGTTCCTCTACGTCACACCGCGTTGCGTTGGCCAACCTCAAAGGCGCCAAATTTGAAATTTCGGGACGCGATTCAATTTTTTTAATGTTCGTATTTTAATCTGATTGAGCTCTGATTTTTAAAGTTCGTAAATCGAAGGTTCGCAAGTAGAGTACTAACTTTATGAAATGAAAATATACAACCTTGGTAACTTTTTCACAGGAAAATTTATTGGTACGACGCGTTTCGTACTTGATAATAACGCCTCGGTACTGAAGTCTTGATAATATGCTAAGTATTCATACTCAATTCAATACTCAGTATTGAAGTACTTGATAATGACGCCTCAGCGTCGAAACGCGTCGTACCAATAAATTTTCCTGTGGAAAAGTTACCAAGGTTGTATATTTTCATTTCAACATGGATTTTCACAAAGTTAAAGCCGAATCAATTGAATTCTACTAACTGTATATTCGAATCAAGATGAAAAAGGTAATATAGAGAAGCCCCTCAGATACCTTACCTCCGCCTTGGTTATGGCTGAAAAGTTTGGCGAGAGGTAGTAGCGGATGCCTTCAAATGCTCCAGGCAACGTAATACCACGGATGAGAAGAATGAGCAGCACGACGTAAGGGAAGATAGCCGTGAACCAAACCACCTATAGAAAAAAAAGTGGGAAAAGAATCAATATTAATAATTAAGGTGCATTATATTTGATTTTTAAGAGCATGAACATAAGGTTTAATAATACTTTTTACAAGTTTTTGCTTTCCCTGGCTTTTCAAAAAAAGCAAACTTTTCTCTGAATTAAAAAATCACCTCACATGGAGTAATGAGGAAGATGTATAGTGTAAAAATAGCTAGAGTGGGCAAGGATAATTGAAGAATTTGCTCCATTACCTGTTGTAGTCACTTGTGGGAAAACTACTGCGCAATGTGCACATTCAGCTGCACTGAGAGAACATCCCTTATTTATATGTAAATTTTAGATGCATAACAGCCTTTATTTATTCCAGATAATATGCGAGAGAGTTGTACCAATTTTTTTATGATTATATCAGGCTTGACTCAATGCATGATTAGACCCTAGTTGAACCAGAAATTTTCATTCGGATGTAGACTATGAGTAGTTTATCCTGATCATGTATAACATTTAATGACTTTTAACAGACTTTTAGACCAACATCCTATTTTCATGGCTTTGTCGGACGTTAAGTGCTCGTAAAAGATAAATCCTGAATTGCAAGATCATCTTTCACGTACGAATCCAGTGATCATTCGACCTATACTTTTCAATGACAGGGAACATATGCAATTTCTCACGTGATAATTTTATGTACTACACGGTATTTAAGGGGTCCCTGATGCACATGCGTTTGGTCACTTGCGCAGATTGGCTGCTGCTGTATTTCACGTATTAGTAAATTCAACGGCAACAAATACCGCCCCTGAAAATGATGACGTCTGATAGTCATAGTCGTTCTCCTATAGTTTAACCGGTTAACGCCTAGCGGTACCAAATGGTACCAGCTGGTAGTGCAGTTCTAAACGTAACTTTTTTGTCATTTATCGTAATTTATGAGGGTTTTTGAGAGTTTAAAATTAATAAGCATATTTTCAATAACTTTTTCCCCAAATTTTGCTATTTTAAAGCTATAATTAACGTATTTAAAGCCGTTAGAAATTTGAGAATTATCAACTAGCCAAAAATAACGGAATGTTTAGAGCAAGCATTTCGATTTTCTTCACTTACGCCTTATGTACTGTTAAAACAAAAGTTTTATTGCTTAATTATGATGGTTATAACATTTTTTATCATATAAAGTATGGTTATTTGATTTGACCTTAATATTTGCGATGGCGATGTTGGTACCATATCGTACCGCGAGGCGTAAAAGACTAAATTTTGCACCTAATAACTCAGAATTTCATTGACATTTAAATACATGATTACCGCAAAAATCGCAGAAACTTTTTAATTCAGGCATTAGAGGGTTAAATTGACATTGCTGCCATCGCTGACCTTATACGTGAACAATTATAATGTCATTCGGGCTTAATATGTGTTTCTGAATCGCAGAAAACATCAGAAGATAAGAAGAAAGTGATAATATTAGAACTAAATTCACCATTTACCTTGCCCGATGTTGAGATACCCTTCCACAAGCTGAAATAGCATATGACGTATACAGCAAGGAGGCAGAGGGCGAGGTCCCACTTAATTTTTCCAAGGTCGTCAATACCCGTGCTGCGGTTCATCTCCAAGATATATCGGCTAAAGGATCATAGAAAGAGAAAGGCCAGGATGAATTATGATAAAAAGTAATTTCAAAGACAAAAACAACACCGCTAACATCGGTTATTGGCACTTGTAGATTAAGCCCGATTAAGAATTTCCTCCACACCTTGTCGTATAAAAAACTTCTCAGTGACTGAGCGTCAGAGGTCTGTGAGGTCTGGTAGGCACAGTTATTCATAATATATCATCAATGGCTTTTGGATATTCATGAATATTTTTTTAAACATTTTCTGGTAAGCTGGTATAATAGAAACTTACACCGGCGGGCCATCTTAAATTTGCCCATATTTTTAGTTTTTTTTCAGAAACAGGTTTCTCACTATCTCCTCCATAATCCACCACTCGTCAGAGGAGTATACAGATTTAAATTTCAAGCGAGGCATGGGTTCCCTTTCTTATAATTTCTTAAGGCCGTTTTACACGGGTCACGGAATTGCGCAGGTTAGAACTGCATTAATTTCTAAAATGACGTGGAATTGCGCGAATTCATGAACGAAATTAGAACGGGCTATTTTGCCATCTCACGTCCACGCATTCTCGCAATTGTTTTAGCAATTCACCGCTTTACACGACGCAATTTTGACTGCTCCTTCGTACACACTGCAGATTGTGCAAGTACGTGCCCCGTGTAAAACGGCCTTTAAGGAGACAACAACCATCAGCAACTCTGAACATTGCTTTGGATTCAATACCGGGCTCTCACCCTCGTATAACTGTGGCAACGAAAGGCGATCCACGCTTGCCAGTGCACTTCAGGAATATTTGTTTAATTTAGTAAGGTGATTCCGATCCTTCGAGTTTGTATCCCTCTACTCCTCACATGTACAATGATGAATCATGAGTACCAATAACTTAGATGAACACAAATGAAAAGACGACTTCGTTTAATAGGGTAGTTTCCTTCATCAAAGAAAACGAAATGCATTGATTGCGATTTCTTACCCACAATTAGTGTATTCATAATATAAAAATTATTTGGTTTTGGAAATACCGGTTTAGACGAATGGCAATGATCAATTTTATCCTCATTTGAAAAAGGCCAGATTGGCGCCCATGCAATGCCACTCCACGTGACGTCACAGGGACCGAGTTTCTATACGAGTAGATAGGAGTTATACGTCGTCTGAGATTTCCAATGCATGCATGAGGCACAGAGCTCAGGGGAACATGTCTTAATAATCACTTTTTAAAACTGGCTAAGGTCGGAAAGTTTCCTTCGTTTGATAGGGTAATAATAATTCTTATTTAAGCTAAGCGCTACCAGCTAGCAGGGTACTCAGCTACCTGCTAGCAGCCTGCGTCGTATCAGCGCTCAAGCCTCGCCCCAAAGTAATCTCACACGATAGCAGCGGGAACCAGAAATACGTCACACGGACTTTTTTCTCAGCATTCCTACTTAGCCGTCGCGTTTTCGCGCTCTTGAAAATTTTCACTTTTCGTTTAATCGCGAAAAGTAGATGTCGTCATTCGAAAATCTAAGACCGTGAAATTCGTACTCCAGGAGTAATAATCTTTTGATTTAGGCAATAAAAAAATAATAGAAAACCACCCTATTCCACTGATTTATTTTCTTGGTACGACATGTTTCGATCCATAGAGGTCATTTTCAAGTACTTGCTAGGTACTTAAAAGTTGCCTCTATGAATCGAAACATGTCGTACAAAGAAAATTTATCAGTGGAAGTCAACGAAGTCGTCTTTTTATTTGTGAATATTAACTTCCACATGGTTAAGCCTGATACCATTGACCTGTAGATGATGATTAAACCAAAATAGGGACAGAAAAATTAATGTAATGTTGGATAACTTACTTAAAGAGACGATACCATATAATATTTTGTGCATAATATAATTATTCATGCAAGAATTCTACCGGTTAAGGTTTTCACGGCGTATAATAAATATTTCTGGCAGTTTCCCCTCCCTTCATAGACTCCCCGCATAAATTCACATTTTAATTTTTTAACATTAAAATAATAGCAATTAGCTGGTGCGGATTAAGGTCGTTGTTTTGGAGAGGGTGGACGGTTCATCACTTTCTTCGACCCCTTATAATATAACTTTGCCCCCGTGCATCTAAATGGAAGTTTCAGATCAATCAAATCGTGGCGTTACAATAGCGGCCGTGCATTCTGATTGGATGAAGGGCGGTGCCATGATTGGTTTCAGCAACAGAAAAAGGAATGTACCAAGTGATGGGATTTCCATCCCTCGAGTCATCGCGGAAAATGATTGCGTGAAAAGGTCATTTTTCCGTCATAATTGGAAGGATCGATGAAGCTGTCCCTCGAAAGGGATGAAAAAAATTGATCGCGCGAGCCAGGTTTTAGTAATATTTCATATAATATGCGCTCCGCATTTAAGCTTTTCACACACGAATGGAATACATTTTCTTACGGTGGGCTCGAACCAAGGGAGTATCCCATCCCTTTTCCCATCGCTGAAACTACCCTTCAGCCAATCAGAACGCACGAAAAATAAAAGCGATTGTAACGCCGCGCTTGGCGTTTAATTGAACCACAGTTGTTCTTACGGCAAGTGACGGAAAAAGCGACGGAAAAGGGGAAAATGGGATTGACCAAGTGATTCAGAAAATGATACGTTGAGCGATCATTTCTTTGGTCCCTGAAAAACCTACCGCTGGAGCTATCACTCAGAGGGACTGAAAAACTTATCTGGTGATTATGGCTTCATATTCCTGGCTTTTCAATGCCTAAAATGAGCTCAATGCCTAATAAAATGCATGCGTAATATATCCAAGAACGAAACAAAGAAGTCCTAGGGAGACAGATCGCACCCTTTCGTGCGGTCAAATTTCGCCTTTTTGCGGCGAATTCTTTGTTTAAAACTTAACGTTACCATCATGAATTTTTAGGGTGTACACAGTTGGCACTTAGTCAACATATGTTGTTATCTCAAGCAGTGGCGCAGCGAGGGGGGGTTTTGGGGGATAAACCCCCCCCCCCCCCAGAGCTCAGAGAAATATTTAAATTTAATCCATTTTATTTAAGCGGATTGATATTACTAACGGAATAGTGTAAGTATTAATAAAATATCCCTCAGAAAGCCGTAAAACTCACCATTTTGAATCGATTATTTCAACATTCCGCAATTTATTGATCTCGCACCTATCCCTTATTCTGGTGGGTATTCCATACCCCCACACACCCCGGTATTAGTTGCACCTAAACCCCCCCAGTCTTAATTCCTAGCTGCGCCTCTGATCTCAATAATAAAAAGTTCACATCTGAGAAATTTTCAAATTTGAGCTTAAAGCAAATTTTGACCAGTGTGACGAAGGTATTGGTGCACTCCCCCATTCAAATTCTCCCGTCATCAAATGCCTCTTCCCGAAAATTTTCTGGCTCCAGCTTTGACTAATGCATCACTTGTGATTCCCTGTGGTCTGATAAAATTACGTGTATCCAGGAGTGAGGATGATTTAAATCTTATCAGGGGCAGCTTGTAACTTCAAGGGCATTCAGAGTGTTGAGTACTAACAAGAAAGTCTTCTGATGAAAAGAGAAGTTACTGAGCAATAGTTAGTACCAGCAGTTAGTAGAGCAATACCACACGATGGATTTGGCATCCGATGCAAAAATATAACGACCAAGAGTCACGTAACACAGCGTTTCCCAACCAGTGGGTCGGGATTTAAGTGGGTCGCGGCGTGGCTCTTGAAAATGTACCAGATCTAACTGATTCACCAGATAATTTTAATTTTATGTATGTGTCATTTTTATTATTTTTTTAACGTAAAAAATCTTGATTAAAGATTGACCAAATGTGTATAAATACCAATTAAGTGTACAATATGCATACATACTTATTTGTATGTGTGTGTGTAATCATGGGTGGGGTAGGGGTGGGTCGCGAAAATGGAAAAAATTAAAAGGTGGGTCGCTAGACATAAAGGGTTGGGAACCACTGACGTAATATATAAAAGAGAAGATGTCTGTTTGTCCGTCCGCTATGCGTTTCTATACGGCTAAATAGATTTCGATCAAAGTTACTACACACATGAATCTCATGCTCGCGAACCCCGTAGTGCTACTTTCGATTGCGTCCGACGCGTCCTCTGGATCGTTTTATCATTACCAAACCCCGCAAGTGCGCTCAGCGCCACCTTGCATCCATTCCCCACCCTCTTGCTTACACTACCACCTTCCGGTAACATCCCCATCCACTCTGCTATGTTTTTATATCTTTGTGCACGCTGTGTGCGAGGTGAAGGCCGATTAGGGAACTACCAGTTCCAATGCTGCCTTTTCTCGTAACTTCAACGTTCACAGGCAAATAGACTACGATAAAACTTGCTGTCCTTTTAACCGTGCATTTCGACAAATCGTGTTTCTTCTCACGTTCATTCATATTTTCCCATTGAGAGGCCAATATGACCATGGATTCCAAATATTAACCTTCCCTTCTCCGGGTACTATTATTCCCGAGCAACGCCGGGAGGCCGGCTACTACTCTATAAGCCCATTAGTTATAAGATGATGGCGCAATTTTCAAACGAGCTGTTTTTCCACGAATAAATACCGCTCGAGCGGAAGTGATTCGCTCTCTTGAGATAGCGCATACCTCCTTCTTGAACGGCCGTGATTCGTCTTTTTGTTGATGTAAAACGTGCGCTATCATCTCGAAATATTTAGACCATGAAGTGAACTTTTGTCAAAAATTTCCTGTTTCTCGTAAATAGAAAATCTTCACGCAATGAAACAGAAATAACATTTTTCACATCTGAGATACAGAAAATTTTTAACAGGCAATACTAGGGTGCATAATTTTACCAATTTTTTTAAAGGAGCGTATCGTAACACCCGGAAAAAATTGCGTACCCGGGTGGGTATCATAAATATGATTTTTTCCAAATCGGTTAGCATCTTCTGTCCGCCATTTTGCCTACAAATTTCGAAATGTTTAATGAAAAATGCAAGAAATGAAAATATTTTAAAATAACGAGCGAGCACTCATTTCTTGCAATAGAGAATAACTTTGGACTTTCATTGATATTTTTGATCAAACGTATTGGATACATTGCTTTTAATTATGGAGAAAATGACTTTTTATCGTGATCCCGAAAGCTGGTTTGTTGGGTAGGCAACCCGCGACACGCTGCCTCATTTTATTCTATGCATGTGATAAATGATACGAGGTAGAAATATTTTAGTCAAAAACGTGGAAATCATGTCTGAAAAATGTCAAGGGTAGTCACTAGTAAGAAAGTAGCACCTTTTTTTATGCCATCGCCGGCTCTAATATTAACTTTATAGCCGCTATGCCTTATGTACCCTGAAAATATCGAGTTGATAGCATTTCAAGTTCTATGCAAGCAATATGTCACCGGAAAAGACCTATTGAGCCATAGGTATGAGTGGTGCTGACCGTCCCGTGCATCCGAACATCATGCGAGCGAGAGATCTTAAAATTCAAGATAGTAACTCTTAGGTCGATTAGCTCTTTTCCTCAAGAAGATTGTGGGAATTCTTACGCGAAGAAAGACTGTTAGCTTTTAAATAGACAAAATAACAATTTGCTTTTATTGTGAGCTTGCCGAAATTTACATGGAATGGTATTTGAAGGAGTCCACCGACAGCTGAAGTCATTTGCGCCATGAGGGAAGGGTTTAGAGGGAAGGATGGAGAGAAACCCGGCGTCGGTATTAGCCTGCTCTAAAGGCCGTTTTACACGGGGCACGGAATTGCGCAGGTTAGAGCTGCATTAATTTCTAAAATGGCGCGGAATTGCGCGAATGCATGAACGAAATTAGAACAGGGGCTATTTTGCCGCCTCACATCCACGCATTCTCGCATGTGTTCTAGCAATTCTCCGCTTTACACGACGCAATTTTGATTGCGCCTTCGCACGTACGTCAGATTGCGCAATTCCGTGTCGGAGCAATATATTTGCTCCGACATCAGAAAAACATTTCTGTTTGGAATTATAAATTGAAATGCTTATGTTAAATGATTGGATACAACTCATAAATCTCAAGTAAATATTTTCTTCAGCTTCTTTTAAAATGGGCTTTGCCACTTGGGGCGTTAATCACATCGTCGCCGGGACCATTTGGCAGTTGGGTAGTCAGGAATTTCTTTGGGAGGAGATCCAAAATCAGGGTGGAAAAGTTTTGAAAAACAGGACACTAAGAGGGTTTGAAACTAATTTTAAAACTTTTCACGGTCGAAAAGACTTCGTTTGTCAAATAAATCTTTAGTAAAATCATGATTTTTCAATATTTTGTGTTTTTTATGTAGGAAAGTAAACTGTGTTTTTATATTTCGGGGGGTTCAGACCTCCCCCCTCGCTACGCCACTGCCATTGTCAGCCATTCTGCCCCTGATCAACATAATCAAGAAAAACGGACTGCATCCATCGCACACATGTACGATTAGGAGGTGTGCCGAACTGTGGCCTACTCTACATGTATTCGCACAAACGAGTAGGAGAAGAAATAGTCTTTAGGAACAGCATAATCTGAAGGAAAAATAAAATAAAAATATATTTTTTAAGCAAACAGATTTTTGCCAAAACTGTATAAAATGCACTAAAAATTAATAAAATAAGCTTTTAATCACGCTGAAATCAAAGGGTGGGTGATAATTTGGTTTACAAGAAATGAAAGTAGAAGAGCCTGTTAAGTGAGCAAAATTTCGCAAGAGAATATTGATAATTTGACTTAATCAGTTGCCACGCTTAATTCTCCGAGAGGTAAAATACTTCTTTTCAAGTTTTTAGTGCATTTTATACTAACTTTGGAAAAAGCGTGTTTTTTTAACATTTCTATATATTTTTTTTATTTTTACTTTTTAGCGATGAATCGTGTAATTGATTAAACCAGAGCCATTATAGAAATTCCCGCCAAAAAAATAACAAACGCCATCTTTTAAAAAAATTTAAAACTATTTTTCCACATGAAAATTTAGATCATTAATTAGAGAACAATGGAACAAAATTTCAAACGACTGATTGTAGAATATCGTGTTCTCATCAAGACCAAGCAAAAGTGCAAAATATTAAGCCGATCCGGTAATGGGAAGTGGGTTTAAAAATATATTTTAAGATATAATCGATGAAGCTGACAAACAGAATAAAAAAGTTACTAAAAAAAGCGGTGTAAAAACAGGTAAATCGGTAAGATATGGAAATTCTGAGGGAAACACAAACAAGGTAAAATGTAAAGGAGAAGTATCTCGAGTAGGACCAACAGATTAATAATAAGAGCAAGACATGGAGGACAGTGGAAATTTTTTAAACATATATTTTACTTAATTGGATTAATATTTCTCATTTAAGTGTACGAATTAATAAAATATCCGTAACATTTGATTGCGTGAAATTGATGTATAAAAGACCAATCGTTGTGGTCAATTGCTATCAATATGGAATAGGTAAGAAGTTATAAAATTGAAATATAAATAATGTATTCCATGAGTATGCCGATACTACTCCCTCATCTTGTGAATAAAATTCAATGAAAATAAGTTTTTCTATCACAATGAAGAACATGCAGACTAGTGCTTCCACCAGAATCAGCCAATCAGAACCTTCGAGTATCACGTGATCTCGGATTTTGCCATATCAATCTTGAGCGCATGCGCACTAGCCGAAAATCGCTCTCGCTTACGTTTACTTTGATCGCATAACTGAATTTGGCTTATTTACGTCACCCATTAGCGTTTTAGAATGGACGGGAAATAATGACGACACCAAACGAGTAATGTTGAGATGACTGGAATCCGTGTCATAAGCAATACACGTGGCACTCCGACGGCAAGAACTGCAAAGCAATAAATACTAAAATACCATGATGATCGTAATTTTTACCGTGCCAGAAAACAAACGAATTCTCAGAAGCCTGCGACGGCGGAAATGCCTATCGGAACATTAACTAAACAATTTGGAGTCGCTGACGATGATTTCTGAAATTATTTCAACGTTCGTAGATACTGATAACGAAAACAATAACAAACGGATGCTGAGTCACAAGGATTCCAACTGCGCTAAGGATTATCACCTCTGCCTCTCCTCCGGTGCGGTCGAGAACCTATATAAGCAGGATTCGTCCGCTAGACAGGACAGATGTGGGCAACGCTTTAGAAGTGGAGGAGAAGTTCGTGACCCCACAGAAAAAAGAGTTACTACAGGGAGTCCTTGGCAAAGGGAAAAACACGGTGAGTTTTTACCATTTTTTTTAACAGTTTATCAATTGAGGGCCTTAGTATCCAAGTGAAATTCATTTTGTGGATTCAATAGGTGTGCAAGTGCAATTTTTTTTGGAAGTAAGTGCAGATAATGGTTCGTTCAATTGTATTAGGCCCAACTATGTGGAAGTTTATACTCGAAAAAGAAAAGGAGACTTCGTTGATTTCAACTAATTTATTTTGTCCGTACGACATGTTTCGAACCATAGAGGTCATTATCAAGTACTTGATCTGGAAAAAGAAAAGGAGACTTCGTTGATTTCCACTAATTAATTTTGTCCGTACGACATGTACGACCATAGAGGTCATTATCAAGTACTTGATAATAACCTCTATGGTTCGAAACATGTCGTGGGGACAAAATAAATTAGTGGAAATCAACGAAGTCTCCTTTTCTTTTTCCAGATAATGGTTGGTAGGGTACACAATTTTGTCGTTTAACATGAGATAAATGTAAACTATAAGTATATGCTTATCAGTGATTCACTAGTATCCCTTTGCCACAACAATATCGTGTACCCCACGAACTATTATCTGTACCAATATCCAAATATAAAAAATTTCACTCATCTCTCTTCGCTTCTAGGGTCCTCAATTACTGTATTAGAGTAACTAAGGAGTAAATAATAAGTGTCTCATAACACCCGATTCCAGATAAGGCCCTTATAGTGTTTTATGAAATGGATTTGAATGTTATTCAGCGTTTGGGGATTACAGTGTTTGTTTTTGGCATGAAATGGCTCAGTCAGGTTAGGTAGCTGGAGAATTTTTAAAATAATAGTTTGTACTTTTTCACTCACACAGTCAGCGTCGATTTCGGTTGTAGCTGTTAATACTTCGCGGAATTATACAGATCTTTCACAGACACTAAAAAGAAAATTTTTAATGTTGGTGAAATGAATTTTATGAAAAATGCGTGAAATCATTTTCACTAAAATTAAAAAAAAAATAGTAAATTTTGCAAAGGTCAGAAAATGAGACTTATTTTTCAAATCGGGTTTGTTTTTTGGGAATAAGTGATCCAAGTGAAGTAAAGCCCATATTTGTAAATGTGAAAATTTTTTGGCTCCACTAATAAAAAAATTCAGTCGATGTATTCGGCAATTTATTTTAAGCATCATTAATTTATTTCTTGGTAAAACTGGCACTAAGTGGAAATATGCTTGACTTGTATAGGTGTACCGATTTCGTGGCTGTGTTTGAATGGATGTGATCAATTTCATCCGAGTGTTTTGTGAAATATTGATATCTCACTTATAAATTAACTTCTTTTTTTGGTGTTTCCGCGTATTTTTGTATCTTACACTCTGAGGAATCCTCCAGCACGCGTGGGGAAGTATTAAAAATACGCGGAAAACACAAAAAAAAGTGCAGAAGGTTTTCTCGGGGTTTCCACCGGATAATTTTCTCCGTGTCTCCCGACGCTTCGAAGAACGACTTGCTCTTCAATCCTCAAGGGATTTACTGAATTCTGAAAGTTCTTCGAAACGTCTGCAGACATGGAGTCAATTACCCGGTGGAAATCCCGAGAAACCTTTCTGCACTTGACACGCTAGGAAAGTCTAATATTTTAAACAAAAAAAATGTTTCGTTTAATCAATGTTTCATGAGAGCTTCAATCAATAATTAAATTTTCCTTTACTACAATGAATGTTTTTTTTTCATTTCTTTTACCATGGGTGTGAACTAAAGTTTCCTCAAAGCCATCATCCGGAAAGATTGGGAGGCCTTATGATGAAGCTGATCGATGTTGCTTTCGCACTGCTGCTGGCGCTCTTCCTTTGTCATCTCATGAGGGACGCGGACGCAATCGAACACAGGAACTACCACAGTGAGTTTAACTTTTTGGCAAAGTTAATTTCAAAGTTGACCTAAAATTAATTAACCTAGACAATCAACCTAAAAAACTTATTTTCTCCAATCTTGTAGATTTTTAGCAATGCCATAGATCAGAGATTGGAGACCTCGTTTTAAGTATATGATTTAATATCCTTCAACCCTTGGTGTTGATCGTAGAGTTATCAAAGCACTATAATGTTAATATGTTATTAATGAACTATATACTCTAAGGTGTCGATCCAGTGGGGGACGTGGGGACGCGTCCCCCCGATACTTGATTCGTAGGATATGTCTCCCAGAGAATTTAATGAGGTTATTATGAATAGGGTGGTTTCCTATTATTTTTTTATTGCCTATATCGGAAGATTATTACTCCTGGAGTACGTATTTCACGCTTTTAGATTTTTAAATGACAATATCTATTTTTCGCGATTAAATGAAAAGTGAAAATTTTCAAGCGCACGAAAACGCGACGGGTAAGGAAATCTCTCCGTGTGACGTATTTCTGGTTCCCCCTCCCGCCTTGTGAGGTGACCTTGATCGAGGCTCTGAGCGCTGATAGGACGCAGGATGCTAGAGGGTAGCTGAGTACCTTGCTGTCTGGTAGCGCTTGGCTTAAAAAAGGTTTATTAATACCTTATCAAACGAAGAAAACTTTCCGACCTTAGCCAGTTTTAATAGGTGATTATTAAGACATGTTTCCCTGAGCTCTGCGCCTCATGCATGCATTGGTAATCTCAGACGATGTATAACTCCTATCTTCTCCTATAGAAACTAGGTCCCTGTGACGTCACGTGGAGTGGCATCGCATGGGCGCCAATCTGGCCCTTTTCAAATGAGGATAAAAATGGACCATTGCCATTCGTCTAAACCGGTATTTCTAAAACGAAATAATTTGTATATTATGAATACAGTAATGGTGGGTAACAAATCGCAATCAATGCCTTTCGGTTTCTTTGATGAAGGAAACTACCCTATTAGCGTAAATGGGGTGAACAATTCTTTAAAATCACAATTTGTATGAATTATTTATTTTTTGAATTCCCGTGGGAGGGCCCCCATTCCACTAGGGGTAATCAATATATGACAATATTTATTTTTTAACAAAAATTATTTACAATTACCAATCCATAATAACGTATTAATCACAATATTATTAGTAGTTCAGTAACTTTAAGGTAAATTAAGAGGTGAGAGAAAATAATCATGTGATTTCAGAATCACTTAGCAGGTCAGTCAATCAACTGGTATATTTGAAAATGTCGGTATAATACTAACTGTCGGTATACTTGAAGATTGTATCAATAACAGTAGGTAATCAACCGTTTACTCTCACTCCTAAAATGTTTCACAATTTCTTCATGTTTCATTAAAATGTTTACATTGGCTAAACTTCATAAGAATTGATAACAAATTTAGCATAAAAATTATTTTAAATACAACTACTTTAATTCATATATTGACATATATTGTATAACATTGGTGATGCGTTATTTTCATCGTCGAAAACGGATTTTTACGATAAATGCACTGCATTCAGTTACTCGACAAGAAGCCTGACCTGAAGCTCTTCTTGTATACTATTTTATAACTTCCGTCGTTTTTTAACGTAAGGGCACATTAAGTTAGATGGATATCAGTGGCGCTGACTCCATGGGGCCTGAGGGGGCCCGAGCTCCCTCAAAAATTCGTTATGGGTGTGAGGAAAAAAATGTGTCAGGCTTGTCGATTTTCCCCGGAGTGCCCCGATATCGAGATTCGAGTTATCAGGGTTCTAATGTTGATCATATGACTCTTTTAATATGCTTAAAAACTTAAAACTCACTGCTTATAAAATTTCCAGGGGCAAGATCCCCGGTTTGGGCCCCCCCAATATTTTTTGTAAGTCGGCATCCCTGCGAATTACCCAAAGTAATCAAAATTAAATTTAAAATAGAATTTTAAAACTAATCGGATTGACATAGCGCCGGCATATGGACAAATATCGGTCCATGTTGCACATCCTGAGTGCCGTCCTTACAAATTTACAAACTGTAAAACACTAAAAGCTTTCCGTTCACTAGTCGCCTTCTTTGCTATCAAACTTTCAAACGGTTGGCGGTGGAAAAAATTGGCTGCACTAGCGCACAATTGCCGACGAATAAAACTGTTTAAGTTGCTCTTTCATTTGATATGAGGGAATGAGAAACCAAGATGTACAAGTGTTTTTTTCTCAACAGGGTTTGTTACAGAAATTGATTGAAGAAATACACAAAAACTTGGCGGCCTAGGGATACGACTAAGTGTCTGCTCTGTGCTGAGTGCTGACACCCTGATGAACATTGCAAATTAAAAGCTTTTTTTAACAAAAATATACTAATTATTTTTTGTGGTATAATACGCAATTTGAATTCAATTTATTCACAAACTTTTAAATTAGGGTTTCCAGTTAAATTTTTCAACGGCAAGAAAGGTCCATTAAATTTCGTCTGACACGATTAAACCGATTAAAATCTCTGCAATTAAGTATGAATTACGAAAAGGCATCATAGTACGTAACAGTTGACGCAATTTTCTATTCCATAATATTATTTAAAAAAGAACGTCACCATATCATCGATAACAGACACTTTATTTTTGTAAAATATTTTCTGTATTGATAATGCTGTTACAGCCGAAACCGGTCAAAAAAATGTAAAAATATATGTTGTGGGAGCAACAAAGTGTCTTTTATTGATAATATGGAGCCCTTCCATCACGCACAAGTTTCAAGTTTCCATTTAATAACGTCACCAGCTACTTAATCTGTAAATATTCCGAATAAAAAACTGCAAACAGGCGTTTATTTAAAATGATTGTCGTACGTGCACATGGATGCATGTATCTAAGTAGAAAACAACGCGCGTAAAAGGAAATTAACATATAATTCATCGATTAGCAATCAATTCTAAGTATTTGTGCGAAGTTTCAAGTTCCGGCCTCAATAGAAAAAAACATTTCGGAATCTTATCCAGCTCTTTCGATTACGACCAACAGTGAGACGCTCACGATGGTGATAAACCAACGGTATCTGTTCACTGTCAGCAACCAAGGGGTAAAAATGGGCTGGCATCACTTTTTGTAGATTATCACCCCACCGAAACAGATTATAGGCTGCGTATCAGGCCAAGAACCAAGGCAGTAGCGAGCGTGGGCGATTGGGGCCTCCTAGCGGATCATCCATTAATTACGTGAGGCGTTTAGGGGAGGTGAGGGGGTCGAGCAGATTCTCACCCAATCTCACGTGGGGAAAAGGGGGGGGGCTGGCAAGTATCACGCAATTCTTTTTTTTTGCCGCAAGAAACTGTGTAAAATGTGATTCTAGACTAAGATCTTAGTAATCCTAAATTCTAGTCTTAACTAATCTTAAATAAAAAGTAAAGGAATAAAAGTAGTATAAAGTAATATAAGGCCGCTTTCAGACGGAACGACTTTACGCGCCCATTTCAATCCGACACGGCGCTCCGCCCTCTACGGCGTGAAATACACACAATGCTAGTCCTCGCTAATGCATAATCCTCGAGGCCGCTTTCAGACTTATCGCCGGCTGCCGTTCACGTGAAATTCAGGCGGCTTTCAGACGAGACGACTCTGCGGCGCGCCGTGCCGGGAACGGAGAACAGCTAAAAGTCATCTCGCCTCAGTGACGTAGCCAGAAATTTCGTTCGGGGGGGGGTCCAAAACCAGGGGTGAAATTTTTTTAAAAACAAGGTACTTAAGTAGAGGGTTTAAAACTAATTTGAACACTTTTCATTATCGAAATAACTTCATTTGTTGAATAAACATATTGTAAATTCATAACTTTTCAATATTTTGTTATATTTTTGAAGCAAAAGAATTACTTTTTTACATTTCGGGAGGGAGGGTCCGGACCCCCCCCTGGCTTCGCCACTGTCTCGTCTGAAAGCGGCCTGATAAGTATAAGTAAACGAATTGTTTTTTAATAAAACCAACGCAATGACGCATAAGTTAACGCATGTACACAGAAAATACGCATTTTGAGAAATCTCACGTAAGATTAGAGGGAGGGGGTGGAGCCAAATCTCACGATATGTCACCAAGGGAGGAGGGGGGGTTCCAATAATCGCCAAAATCACCTCACGTAATTAATGGTTGCCCCCCTACAAGTAACGACAGTGAAATGAAGTGCTGCAGCGACCAATATTCCTAATCTATGGCAGTAGGGTAGCAAGGAATTTTGTTCGGGAGGGGGGGGTCCAAAACCAGGGGGAAAATTTTTGAAAAAAAGGGTAATGAGTAGAGGAACTTAAACTAATTTTAACGCTTTTCATAATCGAAAAAACTACATTTTTCAACGAAATCTAAATTGCAAATTCATTATTTTTCAATATTTTGTTTTCTTTAATGAGGGAAATAAATTGTTTTTATATTTCGGGAGGGAGGGGGGGTTACGGACCCTCCGGACCTCCTTCCTCGCTAGGTCACTGCTCTAAGGCCGGCAGAAGCTACTCATTCTACATATGCTATGCTTATCGGTTAACACTAGTCTAAAATAAGAACATATTAACACATAAAAAAAGAACATGCTTATTCCAAAAATATATACTAAATGTACTCACAAGTACAGAAATAAGCTTTCCATCTCACGAAGAATAAAGCAGGTTTATGCTTCACGCTGATTAGGTTTATGTTAAAGATTATTACTCCTAGAGTACGCATTTCACGCTTTTAGATTTTTAATGACGACATCTTTTTTTTAGTGATTAAATGAAAAGTGAAAATGTTCAAGCGCGCGAAAAAGCGACGGCTAAGTAGGCATGCTGGGAAAACGCCGTGTTACGTCATTCTGGTTCCCGCTGTCGGCGTGTGAGGTGACCTTGGGTCGAGGCTTTGAGCGCTGATACGATGCAGGCTGCTAGCAGGTAGCAGAGTACCCTGCTAGCAGGTAGCGCTTGGCTTAAATAAGGATTATTATTCCCCTATCAAACGAAGGAAACTTTCCGACCTTAGGCAGTTTTAATAGGTAGTTATTACGACATGTTTCCCTGAGCTCTGTGCCTCATGCATGCATTGGTAATCTCAAACGATGTAAAACTGCTATCTACTCGTAAAGAAACTAGGTTCCTGTGACGTCACGTGGAGTGGCATCGCATGGGCGCCAATCTTGCCGTTTTCAAATGCGGTTATAATTGACCAGTGTCATTCGTCTAAACTGGGATTTCTAAAATCAAATAATTTGTATATTATGAATACACTAATGGTGGGTAACGAATCGCAATCAATGTCTTTCGTTTTCTTTGATGAAGGAAACTACCCTATTCCTACTCACGTTTTCTACGCTCATTTCTATTGAAGCAAAAAAGCACTCAGATTTTATTCTCCTGATGATGAAAGGCTTATTTTTTTACCTTTTAGTTCTTTTAATTCTGCTTTCGGAAAAAGAGCGTTTTTTTAATCTTTTTTTATATTTTTACTTATGACTGATCGTGAAAGATAAAATATAGCTATCATTTGAAAAACAAGAGTTCGGAATGGACTAGAACTCGTTTGGCTTGGATTTGAAAATGGTTTGAACTCGTTTCCTCCGAAAACTTTCAGTGCCAAAATTTTTGGAAGAAACTAGTGTCATCAACTGAGAAATTTTGAATATATTTTTCCATATGAAAATATAGTTGATTAATTACATCTAAAAGAAGAAAATTCAAGTATCTGATTATTGAACATTGTTGTCTCATCGGAACCAAGCAAGCGTTCAAAATTTCAAGCTGATCCGACAATGGGAAGTTGGTTAAAAATCATTTACAAGATTCCAACAATGAAACAGACAAACAGGCGAAGTAAGTGAAGAAAAAGCGTGTAATAAAATCACTTGGAAATAGACTCGTTTGACATTTTACTTCGGAGTCTGAGATGGCTGGGAAAATAAAAACATGCGCATATTTCAGTTTAATGACCTGTTTCCTGCCTCTCCAGTTATCACGAAACAACGAAGTTCTTTCAATGTAATTCTCGCAATCCTTCCCTGGAAAGGTGCGTGAAAAGCTGTTGATGTCACTTGCTATCACCCTATTAATCAATGATTTATTTCTTTTCTTTCCCTTTCTCTTGTCCTCAATTTTAAACGTTGATTAGTTCCTTAAGAGGGGTAGTAGGTAGGGTAAGTTAAGAATTAAATTAAATTTTTTTTTCAATGATTCAGTATATTTTTATGCCTTCAAATATTTTCATTTGGCTTTATTCTCCGAGTGATGAAAAGGTTATTTATTTATTTTTCTGCATTTTATACTGTACTAAGTTTAAAAACGTAATATTAATAAAACCTAAAACTAATTAGCGCCCACGATTTATTCTTCATGTGATGAAAAGCTTATTTTTTACTTCATAGTGCATTTTTTTCTAACTTTCACTGGTTTTGGAAAAAGCGTGTCGTTTTTTAATCTCTTTTTAATTCACTTTTTAGACTAATGTTGGCCGATAAGGAGAGAATTTAAGAAAGAAAGGATAACGTGTGGGAAAGAACTTCTGCGCATTGAATTCTTTTTCGGTATATTTTTATGAAGGTATACAAATATATAAAAACGTTGGCCAAAAATTTGCATTTAATTCTATAAGACCTACACTCCAAGACTCTGAACAAACTTATTATTACTCTGGTATTTAACCGTTTAAGTTTGGCTTGCACGGAGCATTTGCGAATCACTCCGGCCGGATCTAGGAGGGTGGGGGGGCACGGGAGCATGCTTTACCCCCCCACAGACCCTTAAAATATATGCAAGATTTCTAATACGTTCCAATTATCATTGTGTTCCTTTTCTATTACGAGGTATCCTTGTGCCCCCCCAGAACAAAATCCTGGATACGGCCTTCCTTGTGCCCCCCCATAAAGAAATCCTGGATCTGCCCCTGACTCCGGCCATCTCCACATTCATCTTGAACCTCATTCCTCTTTTGTAGTGAAGACTCCTCTGTTTTCACACTGCATAAGCCCCTCCATATCTCACGCCAACGTATCACTGTGCAACTCGACCATTATCCTTAGGGATTCTGGAATCCAATCCCTTGACAATGGCAATCCTTGGATTCCTGAATCCATGAGGATGATGGGCGACTTGTACACTGAAACGTTGGTTGGAGAAATGGAGGACCTTAGTGTAAAACCCGAGAATTCTTCACTGCCATTGTTTGCTGGAAAAAAGCAGACATTACCTCCCTCCTGAGTTCACAATAAGGCATATTACCTTTCATTCTATCTACAATCCTATTCTACCTTTCCTCCTGCCCATCTACTGAGTATTCTTCCCTGTAGTACGGTTTTAATATACGCTCCCCGCTCCATATTTGCTCCATCAAAATCCTCTGTCTCCTCCTAATATCACCTAGAAGCTCTCTCTTTTCACCCACCATATCTGTCACTTTGTCACTCCTCTCCCTCTCTGTACACTTAACCCACTCCATTCTCCTCCACACTCACATTTCAAGCGCTTCTGTTTTCTTCTCGTCCTCCTTTGTAAGTGTCCATGTTTCCACACTGTAAAGCTCCAGATCAGACTCACTACTCCTTTGTTCAAAACTCTTACATAACCATCCCCTTATCAGTTCTTTCCCGTTCATGAGCCTCTCATTTTACTTGGTAGCACAGCGGTCAGCGTGGGGTTTAGCATTTGAACGCATGCAGAATACAGTAAAACTCTGATTTGAACGCCAATTGTTTAAGAACTCGGGCAACCTGCATGCATAATGATTAAAGTCCTAGTAAAAGAACAGGCCATTATGAATTCATAACTCCAAAAAAAAACCATGTTTTTATATTATTAGTCTAAAAAAATGTTGTTCGAGAAAGCTCTGCTGCTCTCACTTTTTAAAGTTACACTAACTCTAAAAGCACTGTTGCCTACATAGACTACTGAGGAAAATTGGAATCAGTATTATTAAAAATATTTTCTTGATATTTTGATGACTTCTACTTCTCTTTGGTATAGAGACCTAGAGAGCACCATGGAAGAATATAAGACTGCAAATGATTCATTCTAAAAATTGCCTCGGTGGCACGCCAACAGTTTCTGTTAATTCCTGTGAAGGTAAAGGTATTGACGCTGCTCTACTACCCTGAACATTTCTCAAACAAATAAATATATAAAACAAAGCCCATTAAAAGGGGTAATAATTTTATGCTAATTGTGGAAGTTTATGTTATATGTGGTTTTAAGATCCCCACCGTGTTACTTATTTCTTGAGATTTGAAGATGCATATGTAAAATTTCAGTTTTACAATTTTGTGTGCATGTTTTAAACCATTTCATGAACCGATTACAAAAAGACTTGGAAATTCTGTGTAGATCTAAAATTAACAATGCCAACTTAAGTCCGAATTGGTGACCCACAAGGTAGTGTTAACATTGTTAGCCTTGGGTACCTTGTTAACATTGGGTGGAATGATTGTCACTAAGGAATTTGTAATAAAATTTTAGTTTAAAAATTATGATATAATAGGTAGTTATGTATCGATTTAGGGCTTATACAAAATTTTATGAGGAACTGTAGATGCATATACTTGCAACGGTGAATACTTATAGTTACTATAGCTATATGTACATAGTTCCTTTCTGAAATTGAAATTATCAAGTTTAACTGATTACAAATATTTAATAGTATCTTCAACTTTTCTCTGTAATTTTTGTTAGTACTATATTGTATATAGCATAAATATTGTATATAGTATGAAATTAGTTGGAAATCCATTCAATATCCACTAGACATCCACTAAATCTCCTCTGGATTTTCAATGGATATCGACTGGTTATCTACTTTTAATGTCCAGATAGAGGACATTTGGATATTCATTGGATATCCTGTGGAAATACATATGGCTATCCAATGGATGTCCAATCGATATCTTGTTGCTGTCTGGGTACCCATCTCTGGCAAAAACTGGTTATGTACTTCAGCAGGTTTTACCAGTATTGCAACACCCGAATACCAATGCATGTCAATGGAAGACCGCAACCACAATGCTGCTACAAGAGGAGAGGAACAGCCATATGGCACTGAACATCCTCAAGTGTGCTTCACAAAGCGATGCAAACTAAGGGAACTAAATAGACGCAATGAGAATGATGTCCCAATTATTTCCCAAACGGTCCGCTACTTGATTCTAACATGTGCTCTGCTAATGACAATAGCCACAATAACTTTCCATGGGGTGATCTCCCAGGAAGAGGATTATACTACATTTCAGCTGTTATATACTTAAAGGCAGGGATCATTAATGACATAGTTTATATAACATAGTATATATTAATGACATAGTATATATAGTTTTAATAACCTATATCCAGCATGTGAGCCATTTTTCTATTCCAAAAGCAGTATTTCTTCCAGTGGATATTGATTTAGAACAGGGGTCTCCAAACTACGGCCCGCGGGCCGGATCCGGCCCGAGGAGGGTTTTCATCCGGCCCGCACACTCGTTTCAAGTAGCGCGCGATTCTCGCTTGTATAACTCTGTGAGACGCCGCTAGGAGCATTGCAGCGCTGTACTACACGTCAAAGTCACCTTCAACTGTTCGTAAATAAGAAATACGCCACTGGATACTTCAGTAGACGTTGGAATCGAATACTTCAGTCATCGGCAAATTTGCTATCCGGCCCGCGGGGAGATTCGGAACTTGGAATGTGGCCCTCGTGGCCTAGTAAATTGGAGACCCCTGCTTTAGAAGATACCCTGGGCAGTAGTGTAGCCAGGGATTTCATTCGGGAGGGGTTCAAAACCAGGGGGAAAATTTTTGAAAAACAGGGTAGACAAAAAGAGGGTTTTTAAAACTAATTTTAATACTTTATATAATCGAAAAAAACTTCATTTGCTACAGAAATTTTTGTTAAATTCATGATTTTTCAATATTTAATTTTCTTTTATGAAGAAAAATAACTGTATTTTTATATTTTGTGGGATAGAGGGTCCGGACCCCTCTCCTGACTACGCCACTAACCCTGGGTACACTAATCATTCAATCCTAGGAGAAATTGTGCCAGCAGTAGTGGTTACTGCAGTGGGCATAAAATAATCATTGGTTAAAGAAATTGGTGGTTCCTGCTGATACTTTGAGGAATATGCAGAACATTTTGAATGTATTACTTAAACCTTGTTTTTCCACAGAATTTTTTATCAAATCACGACCATGGTTTCGATGGCAAATTTCATCACCAGAAGATGAATTTAAACGTCAAACCATGGTCGTAATTTAATAAAAAATTCTGAGGAAAAATAAAGTTTGAGTATTCATTCAAAAATAATCATGGGTTGTTCGTAAATTTCATTTTTAATGTGAAATATATTTTATGGATATTTATAAGTAAACTATATAGCTTGTGAATGATGGCAATACCCTGTTATATCAGCAGATTTTCCACTAGCAAGGCTCTTGAAACCTAAATAATTTTGCTGTATTTTACTTTTTGGAAAATCTGGTTAGTAATTATTGCATGCATTGTAATAGAATAAAAAAGTTTCAATCTTTTCTCTTTTCAAATCAATTCAATTTTTCTTTAATATTTTAAAATTAATTTTCCTTACCACAAGCTAAGAGGACTGGTTTGCAGCAGACACCGACTGATCAATCTAATCAGGATTCGTTCTAAGTTTCACTCATTATATATCATAGCTACCCACTAGTATTTACCATCATGTTACGCCAAATTAAAAGGAAAAGCTTTTGCAGAACTTTTTAAGTGGCATAGAAAATCCAGTATCTAACTTGTATGTTTAACGGTAAACATCTTCATGTGATCCACTAACTTACAATGAAATGGAAAAATACATACAATTTTATATGGTAGTGACTAAAATCTTTTTCTAAAAATTTTTTTCAGGATGAATGAAATACTTAATTATAAAACAGGGATCTACTTTAAAAATAAAAAAGTTTGCATTTATTTACAGCCTAAAGGCCGTTTTACACGGGGCATGGAATTGCGCAGGTTAGAGCTGCATTAATTTCTAAAATGGCGTGGAATTGCGAGAATGCATGAACGAAATTAGAACAGGGACTATTTCGCCGTCTCGCATTCATGCATTCTTGCATGTGTTCTAGCAATTCACCGCTTTACACGACGCAATTTTGATTGCGCCTTCGCACGTACGTCAGATTGCGCAATTCCGTGTACCGTGTCAAACGGCCTTAAGGAAATGTCAGCTTCTAAATATTTGTAGAAAAACTTTATCAGGATAAATCATTGCTTTAAAATAAAAGAGCAAAATAATGAATAGTAAAGGAGTGTCAGTATTTGAGCTGATGAGGAAAATCTTTTTAAACGTATCATATGAAATTCACCATTTCCTCTAAAAATACAGTGATGTAAGTGGAATTACTGCCTATTTTCATGACCAAGTATAAGTTTTGCCAATATTTGTATTGGCACACATAGTTTACATTTTTCATGATAAAATGTAGAACCAAAATTTGACCAAAAGAGTGTTTTGCATTTAAGTTTGCATCACAAGCCTTGTCCCTTACCAGGTGCAGTGACTAGGAGGACTGGTTTGCAGCAGACAACGACTGATCAATCTAGTCATGATGGAACTGAATTGGAAAATAGCCAAAATGCCAGCCAAAGAGAAGAGGAGAAGCACATTGCATCCGTGGAAGCTAACCACCCTCAACAGAACCGTACCTGTTTGAAATGTGAGGCAGTAAGTTGTGAGGAAGAAATCAAGCCTACAGATGTTCCCTCTACCACTGCCAAGATTGTTGTCACCTACGCAAACCTAGCATGGGTCTTAATAGCCTATTGCTTGAGTTGATTACATCTGTATTAAGGTAGTAGTAGTAGTAGTACAAGAGTAGTCTGAGAACAATGAAGGGGTATTTAAGAAACAAACAAGCCTAAATCAGGATCCATAGGATGACATTCATATTTTCCAATTTGAAATAAAAGCCTGAATAATTAAATCAATGATGATGCTTTTGGGAGATAATGTGACTCAATTAGGACTAATTATTTTGCTCCCTTTGCTCGAGGAGACTTCTCCCAATGACATTATTATCCTGAAAGCATCTTTCCTAAGAGATAAGAGAAGGCTCAAAGACCTTTAAACATAAGGATTAAGAAACATAAAAAGCAATACATATTGTGTTTTGAAAATATGTATTTTGTCATTATGAAAACTGGATATGTAGAAAAAAATAGCCTTGGCCAGTGGCGCAGCAAAGGGGGGTTTTGGGGGATAAAACTCCCCCAGAACTCGGAGAAAATTTAATCAATTTTAATTAATTGGATAAATATTACTTGTAGAATAGTGTAAGGATCAATAAAATATCTCTCAGAAAGTCGTAAAACTCACCATTTTGAACCATTTATCTTAAAAATTTTCTGGGGGAGGGCACACGCACCTCCCGTATTCTATACCCCCAGTATTAGTTGCACCAAAAATCACCCCTAGCCTTTATTCCTAGCTGCGCCTCTGGCTTTGGCATATATTACTCTACTCTGCAACTGAGAATAAATGAAGTTATACAAGAATTAGTCATTAATAAAGATTGTCCAGCAAATTATGAATATTTTCCATGCATCCCAGGAATCAAGGACGGATACAATATTTTTTTCTGGGGGTCCAAAAGGGTCTGAAAGGCAAATGATCTTCCGATTTATACAAGGCTAAAAACAACGTACAAAATTACTTCTCTTTATTAAACTTGAAAGTTATTAATATGATATTAAAAGGCTGAAGCTCCATAGCACACCAAACAAAACGAATGTAATGATGACCATATTAAATATCCTGTCTATTTTTTAAGCATCTGGAGGGGTGTCCCCGCGCTTCCCCTCCGTAAATCCACCTATGCCTGGAATCCATTTAGTTTAATTGCTGATAGCTTCATTGTTGCAAATATGACATCAAACCTAGGTTGCAATCTTGATGCATGATCTTCATTTCCTTTCATTAAAAATGCAAAACCTGTGTAAATATTGTTGCTGTGAATCCAACTTTGAAGTGATTGTAAAACTTGAAATAGTCTTAGATATAAAATATGAAGAAATATTTTCTCTGATTATTTTTATCTTAGAGATAATTCAAACAAAACAATTCACACCAACAAATTTACATAGATATCAGGGACACAAAGGATGATTCTGTTTTGAATTTCAACCCTTACTAAAGACTATTGTTATTAATACCTGAATTATTTCATTAAGGTCGGAAAGGAGAGCATATTAATCTGAACATAATATAATGATGTGCACATGAGTATCATCAAAAAAGATATCAGAATCCAAAGCATGAAAGCATCCTCCAATTTAAAATGCACAACCTGAAAAACTCCAAAGCAAGTGTAATTTTGATAGAATCCAAATATGTACCGAAAAAGGAAGCTGAAATAAGTTTTGATTCAACGTGTGCTGTTTGCTTCATCAACTCCACTAGCATTCCTTATCCTGAGATCAGTAGCATAGCCAGGGGGGAGGACCAGGGGTCTGGACCCCCTTCCAAAATATAAAAATACAATTACTTTGTTTAATAAAAGAAAAGAAACTATTGAAAAATCATGAGTTTACATAAGATTTCTTTGAGAAATGAAGTTTTTTTGATTATGAAAAGTGTTAAAATTAGTTTAACCCTTCTACTGCCACTGGGCCGATATATCGGCCCTCACAGGTTGAGCAAAAACTGCCTAGGACCGATTTATTGGCCCGACTTATTTGACTTTTTTCTTGTGATTGTGGTCTTTTCAATGGCTGTATTTTAATTAAACCCTCATAATCTATGTATGGTTGTAAGATATAAATATATCTTAAGTATTGGGAAAAATCTAGATGCATTATATAAAATTAAATAGCTGAAAAATTTTAAAATCTGAAATGTGTCAAATTCTGGAAAAAAGCCTTGGCAGTCTTCGCACATCCCACCTGAAATGGGCTGGCAGTAAAAAGGTTAATACCCTCTACTTAAAAACCCTGTTTTTCAAAAATATTCCCTCTGATTTTGGAACCCCCTAAATGAAATTCCTGGCTACCCCACTGTATACGCAAACAATCAGGGCCGGCCCTAGCAGGTGCGGGGCTAGGGGCGAACCTTCAGTGCGGGGCCCTTCACTTAAAATATTAAACTCTATACCCCATCTACAAACTCGAGCATTTTGAATCCCTACCACTCTCTGGCAAAGTATGTGTTCCCCTCCCAAATTCAGACTTCGCAATTACGCCGTTATGATACCATCACGCCTTTGAGTTCAAAATAGTATAATACAAATTAAATTTATAATTATATTTATTCATAAAATTATAACGTAAAATAAACATAAAAAGTGCGCTTCTTCAATGGCGTTTTCAAAACTATCGAATTTTTTTTTTTTTCACGAACGCGGGGCCCCCCAAAGCGCGGGGCCCGGGGCAGTCACCCCGCCCTGAGGTCGGCCCTGCAAACAATAGTTCCCAAGCTGACTTTGCAGGTAACAAAAAGGAGTGACCAATGTCAAAATCCTTAATTTCAGTATTGATGATGGGAAATGAAAAATGTTTGCTATGAAAAACTTACACATTTTATTGAAATCATGATACTTCTCTTTATTTTTGAGAATTAAATTTAAATAAAAAGCCATGTGAAGTTAAATTAAACCACATGGAAAGAAATGCTAAAGTCGGAATCAGCCATTAAGACCTACAAACAATCATATGGTCTGATATTTTGCCATTTCAATCTTGGTTACATTCTCAGAAGTGGAACATTGCCCATGTTTACATTTAGCTACTATGAGGATTTAGTGGGGATGGACTGAATGTCTGGTGCCATAGTCGCAATGCAAAATATATATATATATATATATATATATATATATATATATATATATATATAGCTGACGAAGAAGCCTGAAGTGCTTCGATAGCTTCGACGAGTTTATTTTTTCAATGTGAGTGTTTCTTTTTTGTGTCTCTGTGTTTATCGTTATTAACTTGAACTATTTATATTACGTGCCACGTGCATATCATATTTTCCAAAACATTGTATATATATATATATATATATATATATATAGCAACGAAGCATAGTAACAATAAGAAAAATAATTGACATCATTGGGACAAAGGGATTTTTGCAAGTAGGCAAATTTTATTTGTAACAATGAAATCATGAATTAAAAGTAAAAACAAATGGTCGAAATTTGCTCTACTGCCGTAAATCAACTTATTAACCTAAATCCTCCATACATACTCTTTCTGTAAATGGTACAATAAAAGAGAGGTGTACATAAAGAAAAGAGAGAAAGAATTAAGCAATGCTGTCTGAATTAATTTAATGATTCATGTGAATGTGGATGGCCGAGAATGGGATTGATACTATGTCATATATATTTTAATATATTTTATTCTATAATATCATGGCAAGTTATTATTTAAATTGACTTAGCGCTCATTACTGCTGTCAATCCATTGCTGCAAGTTAGAGCTAAGCAGGACCGGATCAAGGGCAGGGCAAAGGGGGCACGAACCCCGGGCAGCAGATTTCAGGGGGCAGCAAAATTTGAAAAGTTTATCTTAAAAAAAGTTAATTTATATTTTAAATTAAAATATTTGCCCAACAAAAATTATTATTTTATACATTATTATTCTGTAAGATTAATAAAACTTCTTAATGGCAAACATCCGGTGTGTATTTTCAACTACCGAATCTCAAAAAAACTCACGGATGTAAGATTTTATGCTTTCCCAGCAAACAGAACATTTAAACTTTTCTCGGGATTCCACGCTGGTAAGGCTTATAATGACTCAAGAGAGTCATTAGGAAAAACATTTTATCTAGAGCAAAAAATATTTTTACTCACTAGAAATACTCAGTGGCAGCTGAAGTGAACACAAGAGATTTGTTGGCCGTTGAGAGTCCCTCGTCCATGTCCATGCCAGTCTCGTTAGCCAAGGAGAATGATGGAGCAAGCGGGTCAAACACAGATGAGGATGATGGGGAGATGCCTGACATGTTGGAATCCACTTGCGAGGTCATGTTTGTCAGGTGCTTCCTTACGTCCAGCTGATGGAAAGAGAAATAAAAGGATTTATTTCAGAAAGATTGCCTGAACATTGATGCAATGTAAGCAAAGTATGCAGCCATGTAGAACTCCAAGCAATAGGGGCACTTAAGCGCTCAGTCCGATGTTCAGCACAAATCAAACAATGATATTAAAGGTTGATGGTTGATTTACTCCACAATATTATTGTAGAATTAGGATATATCATAAAGTGGAGAGCCATACCCCCACAACTCAGGTTCGTATTATTCCCAAATGGACTCAACCAGTTGTCGGTCGCTCAGTCACATACTGGCTCATCCATAATGGTACCCTTACGTATTTTATGTATTCAGTTTTTAAGCTCTAAAAATATCAAATTCAATAAAGAGCAAGTACATCATTCATATTGATATTTAAGTCTCAACCCTTATTCATAAAGTATTTGTATATAATTTTAAATGTATCCAGAGAGAATTCCTACTACCTCTCAGGTTATTTTAGAGGGGGAGGGTTACAATATCAATTTACTAATGTTTCCACACTCTCATTGGGTGCCGTCATCACCTCACATGACAACATACTTAAGACCTTAAATAAGTTTGTATCAGCGTCCTTAAATTGTTTTTATCATTCCAGAACCTGGATTAAAAACTGACAGCAAGAACTATACATTAAGATTCAAATGCAAGTGTAGCAACAACATTCCAAAGTATGAAAATGGCATTCAAATGTATTCGACATATAAAATAGAAAAAAGAAATAAGCACACTTAAACCAAATTAATATCTATCACAGGGGCGCATCGAAGGGACAAGTTTAATAAAAATTAATATTACCTCGTTCCACAAATGGACTAGTATAATTTATCAAACTGGGCTAAACATGATGATGCATTAGGGAAAAGTTGATCAAGAACAGATAGAAGATCATTTCATTAGCTTTCATGAAAATGAATACTAACTAGTTTCTAATTGAAGGAAATATAAATTTAACTCTTAGAACTCACCGGCCTGCAGAGAAGTGTGTTCCATGAGTTATCGCAAGATGTCCAGGGCAGCATGTAGGTGAAGGAGGCAAAGAAGTACCTTAGGGACCAAGCGATGATTACGTTGTAGTAGAAATCCACATAGAACGCTATCAGTACAACAGAATAACCAATTCCTGTGGGCAGAAATGATTTTAAAATGTATCACTTAAATGAATGATTTCACCATAGTACGTCCGTACACAAATTTTCAATTAAACAAGTGTAAACCTTAAAAGACTATACTCCACTCAGAAGGGATAATTGAGCAGCACCAGTGGCGTAACTATGGATGGGCATGAGGGGATAGATTCCCCCTCCCCCCAAATCCTCAGAGAAATAAAAAAAATATTTGAAACTTCTTTCATGTTTTGACGTATATTACTGCATCTCCTTAAAATTAAATTATAAGTGCCAAAATAATGTACGATGTATTTCTGGGCATGTCTTTTTCAAAAATTTCCCAGAACCCCTATTGCCAGGGTCTCTCTCCCTAGCCCCTCCACCCACACCCAAAGCATATTCCTAGTTACGCCACTGATCAGGACGTTTGAATCAGTTTTTCATGCCAAAGCATGCTATGCTAAAAAATAATTTGAGTAAAGAGCAATTTAGTTCCTCCTGCATAACATTTTATGCATCAGTATGAACCCTTCTTTTGTAAGACTAATACTAAATTCAAACAATGTTTAGCCAAAACAATAAAAAATAACAATTGTTGCACATAGCCATAAATTATGCAATTAGCGGCATGCCCCAGAGACGACAAGAAAGCCAGAGGCATTTCTACCTGCCAGGAGTTCATTTTTGGCCACCCACGACATGTGCACAAATTTTCTACACAGTTTTCTACACATAGGCCACCCGGCCAACTTTGAATATTACACTAATGAATAATATTATTGGAAATAATTATCAATTTTAAAAAGCCAATTTATGTGATGCAACCAGAAATTTGGATGAATATTATTACACAGATATAAACATTGATATTTATGTAAAATTAATCATCCCACTGATCAATGAAGGTCCTTGTAAAAATCAATGTGATCACATTATTATGATGACGATCATGCAGAAATTTTTTAAACCTAAAGTTATTTAAAATCACATCTGTTCAAAGCACACACAAATAATATTCAATAAATCTCTTCTCATAAATAACTGAGCATACCTAAATGTTTTTTTTGAAATTTTTGTATAATAATAGTAGCCAGGCATTTTTCTTGGAGGTGAGGGGTCCAAAACCAGGGGGAAAAGTTTTTAAAAACAGGGTACTAAGTAGTGGGTTTTAAACTAATTTTAACCCTTTTCATGGTCGAAAACACTTCATTTTTCAAAGAAATCTTTAAATTCATCATTTTTCAATATTTAGTTTTCTTTTGTGATGCAAAATAAGTATGCTTTTATATTTAAGGGGGGGGGGTCCGGACCCCCCGTCACCCCCCCCTCACCGCCCCCTCGTTACGCCACTGATGGTATGGTTAACACAAAATACATTCAATAAACGTATCAAGTTTACTACCTCTCAGTGCTGTAGTTGAGCCGGTACGGCGTACCCCCTGAAATGCAAACTCGTTATAAGCGTACCAGTTAAAATACCTTCGCGGCCGGATGTAAAATACATGTTCAGCTGCTGGAATATTTGGTGTACCGCCTAAATTTTTTTCCAACTACAGCACTGCTTCCTCTGCAAAAAAATCAAATACCCATGATATTTCAAACTAGTTATTCGCAGGTACTCCCCAGTGTAGCTGTCACGATCAAATAAATTATGAAATTAAATGTATGGGAAAACCATTGAATAATTGCTCAGATTAATATGAAATGAAACGATTGTGGCTCCGTAAGTCACAAAACGAAAAGAACGTAATGATAGCCGTATTAAAAATCTTGTCTATTTTTTAAGCGTCTGGGGAAGCCTTCTAAATCCGCCTTAGAATTCCCAAAACTTAAAGTGAGATATACACAGAAATCACGAAATTAGGAGAAAAACGGTACAGCTTGAGCAAAAACACAATCAGATCATAAGCAAGAAATAACTGAAATCTATAGGTCATTTATGCTGTATCTGAGACGCGTTTTTTCAATGGGTCAGTATACTATAGCTAAACACCATGAAATCGGCAACAGAAAAAAACGCATTGGAATATCATTCAATGATTTCCCAGATTAGTACTGATCAAAATAGTGCGAATTGAACGTTCATTTGAGTCGAATGGTCCATCGACAACAATTTAAGGTAGCAATTTGAAATGGACTGGATTAAGTAAATAATTAATTCAATATTAAGAGACGTGATAATATTCAAGCGCGAGCATTTATTTTAGGAATACATGATTATTGCTTGTAAATACATGTGGATATTTAAAAGATTAATTTCATGCTTGTATTTCCTTTACTATTTCATCAGTGGATTCGGGAACCCAGGGCGGGCCCGCATGGAGTACACTCTCGAGGGCCGGGAACCAAGTCCGAGACTTACACGCCCGCGCCATCTGAAGAGGGGAAGGACAGAGGAAGGAAAAAGGATAGGAGGCATCGCCGCGATGAGAGCCCGACGACACCTCCAGGGGAAGGATAGGGAAGGAAGGGCGGGACGTGAAAACTCTCGCCGCTATAGAGACGACCAGGGCCCACCATTGGTGAAACCATAATTTAATGTTTCTACGCAAAGGAAAGATTTTCCTATGAGAAAGAAAAATCCTATGAATTTCCGTAGATATATTCCATCAGTAACACAATTAGTTATGATGGAAAGAATTCGAGCATTTCATTTACACATCTCTGAGAGGGTATCAACGTAAAAGAATGCATCCCGCGGGAAAAGACAAATTTGGAATGGGCAGAGGGATATGTTGACTAGCGTCTCCTAAAACGATCGAGGGAAATATCCCTTGAGAGTAAGGGACCCAGAGGGACACAGAAGGAAAAATTTCAGACAATCGATTACACCTAACTTCGTCAAATGTAATTCGAGCCCTTTCTGAACGATTTGGCCCTTCAGACGGGCCCAGGGGCGGGTAAATAACGCGTTCATGGAATTCCCAAAGGCGTTTGCAGAAGTGGATAGTCCATGATTGAATTAGAAGACGGGAAAAGAAGGTGGGTTATCGCTTTCAGCGAAACACGTTGAAGGAATTACTGTACGATGGCTCGTGCTACCAACGAGGAGCCGTGAGTTTAAGTGCCTACATCACTGAGTATGCAAAGATCGCATTGCCGACTCATACTTGGCTTCTTACAATAGTTACACCGTTCTGCAAAAAAAAGTTAAAAAAATGCTCGGCTACAATGTAGGGTATTTCTGGCTAATTTTGGATTGCTGAATTCCTAAAATGACCTCCGTTTTTTTCTATCACCCTCCATTTTTACGAGCGACCCCTAAAGTGGGGAAACCAACCCGTACTTAAACTCGTCGCTTTTCAAGGGAATTTTACTAATATTATCTACTTATGATTTAAAAAACTGACGTTTTGAGTCTATCAGGGTCATGAAAGTCACAAACTTGATTGAGGTTGAATATATTTATTGGGTGAAAATCGAAAAAACCTTTGAAATAGCAGATAGAAATTTTTTTAAGGGATGAATACACTGTTCACCCCCAATTTCGTTAAGGATTAATATTATATAAATAATAATAAATAAATAATAAGAGGTGAAGGGGGGTATAGGATGTGGTATAAAGAGCTTCATCAAAAATCTGGAATATAGGTTTCCTTTAAAACAGTGGCATGTCCAACAGGAACCGAAGGTAAATCGTGGCTGTAGTTCAGTAAAACAACACCATCTTACTGTGCTATAATTATTGCACCGTAAGATGGAGTTCCAGGTGATCGTAGGCGTTACTTTGTGACTCGGAGTAGAAGGAACACAAAGGATTTTGCACGGACACAATCATGCAGAGATGAGTGAAATGCCAAAATACTAGGCTCAGTTAGAATATATTGCTTCCAATGTGTTGGTTATCAGTCACAAGTAACAGTTTAAATTTTAAACAAGAATCAGTCAGGATTACAAAAGCAGCAGCAGTTTGCTATATGTAAGTATTTATAAAAGATCTGCAGTAAATGTTTGAGGGGTTAAAGCACGCTAGCATATACTATGTTCCTTTCTATTACACAGGTTTAAAGCAATGTTTTAAAGCAGGAATTTCATTAATTATTTATCGATTTAGAACTTATACAAAAATTTATAAAAAATTGTGTATTGTTTTATTGCCAACGCATAATGTAAAGTATATAATGAAGAAATGCGTTGTTCTCTGAAAAAAAAACAAGCAGATAATGAGGAAAGTTGATACATTTTAAATCGTAACGGGTGTAATAAAAATACCTTACGTGTAATAGTCAAGTCTTAGTTCACAAAACTGAACTTGGAGTAACATGGCTTACTACAACCAATTCATGACACATCCGTAGAATCATAGCAAAAACTGCACATCAATCATGGAATCGATTAAAGAGGACTTACGACAGCTTTTGTCTCTCGGTATAGTACACCTACTTCCTTGCTACTGCTTAATTTCAAGAGAAATTAGATCTCTTCTCAACTAATGACTATCCGATTCGAGCAACGCAATTACGCAAGCTATTGACAGCTAAAGATGCTCTTTTGAAGTTTTAATATGTAAATTTAGTTAATTCGTAGTAAAAAAGGCTTTAACGGTTAGTCACGGTCAGTTACTCTCCATCTCTGCTATCATGCATCTCTTATATAAGATGTAACCACGATTGTATACGCAAAACCGAGCACTCAAATCATCGACAAATCCAGCCAATGCTACGGAGCCAATAGAACCTCAAGACAGAGGGGTATTGGAGCAAGACAGAGGGTCACTGTGGTCATCCCCCCCAAATTTTATCAAATTTTTTAATACTTATTCTGTTTCATAGTTTTTGTATCCTTGTAAAGCAGTAAAGAGAGCATGTATGCAAATTTTAAAAATTGATAATTTTCCCGCGTTATTTAAAATAAATTACTCGGGAGAACTCCAATCTCTTCCTCTCACTATTTCATACTCCCAGCACCAGGTCATGAATCCTCCCAAAAATTGATGCCGAATCCGCTCCTGCTCCAAGGGATCACACTTGCAGACGCGTATGTGAGATTCTAAGGAAGGAATATGTGGCGCTATGCCTTCAAGTCGTCCCGCCACTTACTCTCCCATAATGTCCTCCTATAGAGGCCTTTCACACCTCTTAAGACACCACTCAAACCTTAATACTCGACCTCCATCCCTGCTGTCACTCCCCCAGAATTTTTACTTCATTTTTTCTCCGCACCCTTGGGCGCCATTCTCCCTCAAGTACTATCTTGAAAAGATCCACATTTTACCCTCTCACCGAAAAATATTGCAAAATAGGTCGGGCTCGTTCGCAAATTTTCTTTAATTGTAGAGTGCTATAGAGTTAGAGAAGCAAATAGACCATTTATTTCCGTTTCTTGATCCATCGCTCTCTTTTGGAGCAATTTGCGATTAAAATCCGATCTAAACTTGAACAAGCAGGAAGCGTATGTGATTCAGCGCAGGAAGACTTAAACCTTTCTAACCAAGAGCTATTTCTGGGAGAAATTAAATTTCAATACTTCTCATTTTAAAAAAGTGAAAATTTTCTGCTCGATCATAACTATTGTTACAGCTACATATTTCACCGTTGAATTTTACAACAAAAAAGAACACGTAGTTTAAATCTTTCCTGAATAGAGGTGAAAATTTACACATTTTTGATGTTCTTTAGAAGCAAAATTGGGTTATAGTGGGTTGAACCGTGATACCTAGATGAGATACGGGGAATTCAACCAATTATGAATTTTAAAATGTAACGTTAGAATGTTAGGTTTTCTCATGACATTTTCAAGATCATGTACCGTCGCACGCATTCCTTAGGAAAACGTGCATAGATTTCCTTTGATATCCCTTCAATACAAAGAATCTTTTGTTCGAAAATTCGAGTATGTTTCCCTCAATTATTTCCTGAGAAAAGCTTATATTTCATTTGTGCATATACCTGCTCATACAATCTGTGTGGAATGGATATAGTAGCCATTTTGAAGATTAAAATTTATATAGATTTCGCCATTTTCCTTAGAGTTCCTTAGATGAGGGGCTCTTTTAACAAAATCGACTTTCCCTAAATCTCTTTAAGATTCGTGTGCTAAATGAAATACAAATAAAAGCTGCGCAACTCCTCGAACATTGCCAAGGGCGTACAAAACGCGTTACATAGATTTAAACAAATTAGAGGGGGCGTGATGACATTATTTTTGCTCTTGTAGTGAAAGTAACCCAATAAAATTTTCTGAGACTTGCATGCATGGTGTATTTTTGACCAACAAACATTTAAAAACTTATCTGGTTAATAATGGGTCAAAAATAGTTTTTATGATTGGTGGTTCAATCTCAGCAAGCCGAGCCTCGGAAGCGGCGTGCAAGGCTTAGAATTATTGATCTGTTGACATATATTATATATATTGATCTGTATAGATATCTTTCAGAGTAGCACTGGGAACATTATATTACAACCCCACTATATTTCCTTAAAGATGGTCAGAAGAGATTTCTTACCATGATTTTCTAGTTGTGCGGTTTTTAAAATTGAATTCTATATTCAGAGATATGTTTTTTTCTTTAAGCGCCATTTAAGAATGAAGAATTTAAAAAAAGTATTTGTAGATAAAAAAATCAGAAATGAAGCTCTCTCGGATGAACTACGACCTAACCCAATCTACCCTAACCACCACACCAGCACATCATTTTGAGGAAAATTTGTAACAATACCGTACACCATTGCGATTAACTTTGGCTTAGCATGTGGTCACCTTTTATTTAATTTATTTTGCGGTAAGATTAATTACGTTTTATTACTTAATGATCCTATCTTAAAGGAATAATTACCATTATTTCCAGTCTTCCTCTCAGAATTCGCATTAGGCGAGGAGAAATTGGAAAATTCGTGAATTGCTGAGAGATATTTGATTACCTAATTAATTAGAACTCAATGTAACAAAATTTCATAACGCATGATTACTGCATATCGTATTTTCATCAGAAGGAAGTAATCTTTCAAAATTTCAAGACCAGCCGGAAATGGGAAGTGAGTCAAAAATCAATTTAAAAATTCCACCGATGAAACAGACAAAAAGACGAAGCAGGAGAACCCGAATATTACAAAATAGGATGTGACATCCTCAAGTCGGCGTATATATGCGTTGTCAACCACCGCGCATTTGAATGGGTTTACAAAAGTCGTCTCTCGCGTCGCTGACGGACAAAATAATGCGAGTGTCACGGTGAATTTAGGAAGAATTAGCGGTTTAAGTGTAATTTATAAACTATCTGATGATGTGATCTATCAAATTCATAAAATTTCATTGCTATAGGATGGTTTCCTTTTATTTTTTTATTGCCTAAATCGAAAGATTATTATTCCTTGAGTACGTATTTCACGCTTTAAGATTTTTAAATGACGATATCTATTTTAAGCGATTCAATGGAAAGTGAAAAATTTCAAGCGCGCTAAAACGCGACGGCTAAGAATGAATGCTGGGAAAACGCCGTCTGACGTCATTCTGGTTCCCACTGTCGACGTGTGAAGTGACCTTGGGGCGAGGCTCTGAGCGATGATACGATGCAGGCTACTAGCAGGTAGCAGAGTACCCTGCTAGCAGGTAGCAGAGTACCCTGCTAGCAGGTAGCGCTTGGCTTAAATAATGATTATTAATGCCCTATTAAGCGAAAGAAACTTTCCGACCTTAGGCAGTTTTAATAGGTGGTTATTAAGACATGTTTCCCTGAGCTCTGTGCCTCATGCTTGCATTGGTAATCTCAGACAATGTAAAACTCCTATCTACTCGTATATAAACTAGGTCCCTGTGACGTCACGTGGAGTGGCATCGCATGGGCGCCAAGCTAGTCTTTTTCAAATGAGGTTAAAATTGACCATTGCCATTCGTCTGAACTGGGATTTCTAAAACCAAATAAATTATATATTATGAATACACTTTTGAATGAATTACAATATGGTGGGTGACGAATCGCAATCAATGCCTTTCGTTTTCTTTGATGAAGGAAACTACCCTATTCTTCTTAATTAAAAACATTCTAATTAAAAAACTGGAAAAAAGTGGATAGCATTACACTCATCACCGCGCCGCGGACATTTTTTGAAAACCGATTAAAATGCGATTAAAGTGGCGACAGAAATCAGCCTTCTATGGGATGGAATTGGACCTCCTATATACAATCCCCTTGCAGAAGAAAAAAACGTGTGGTTACAAGAGAGGTCGACGATCACGTAAGTCCAATTAGATAATGGTATAAGCGGACCCCACTGGTGGATTTAGGGGGAAGGGCACGGAGGCGCGTTCTAAAAAATAGACAATATTTTTAATGCGGTTATGTTTTATTTTGAACATTACGGAGTCTCAGCCATCTAATTTTATAATCATAACTTTGATATCAAAAAGAGAGAATATTTTCTACAGTAACTGTTGTATTTTATTGTTTTTAATTTCAAATATGAAACGACCTGTCAGACTCTTGTGTCCCTCCCTGAAAAAAATTCTGGATCCGCCTCTGGCGGGCCCCATTCAATATCGCAGGCTCACGTCAACAGAGACGGTTCAGTTCAACAAGTGTTTATTTCCATGAGGTAGCATAAAATATATAAATTTAACAGAGGAACAACGTAACAGGACATAATTACTGGAGCATAATAATCGTGGAGCTGTTTAGGCTTTTCTCTTCAGCACTACTGGGTATAAACACTGGTACGGGAGTGGTATTGACCCGGCATTCACCCTAAGGAGGTGGAAAACCCGTAAAACCACCGTCAGGCCACCACGGCAAGGGCGTACCCGGGACCATAACTAGGGGGGGCATGCCATGGTCTAGGGGGAGGGGGAAAGCCATCGGATTTATGAGATTATTTCCTTGAAAAAATAGTTTTATTTTAGTTACATATCGAAAGTTTATTAACATATCAAAAATATATACATAGCATAGGCAGGTCTTTGCCTAACCTAATACCGTGCCCATACCCTCCGTGCGCAGCACGTTGAAGGCGGCTGGTCTGTCCTAACGAGTCTTTGGGTCTCTAAGTAAAATCAAAAACACACAAAATGCACTTATATATCACTGAAAATGCAGCGTCCTAATGATATGAATACAATTCAAACTAAACAGGTCATTATACATTAAATTCACACAGGCACTTGCACACATCACTCACACTGCACACTTCACGTCTTCACCACTCATCTGCTCCCTCAATTCAACTAATATATATATAAATTTTCGTTGGTTTAAAGAAAATTTGTTGAATACCTTCGTTTCAATGCAGTACTGATTTTGCTCAACGACTTCTGCGATTTTAGCTTCAAAGGAGGAGGGCAACTGCCCCCCACCCCCTGCCCCTCGCTGGGTACGCCCATGCACCACGGTACAGTAATCTATGAAATTTCAACATACCAAATATTAGCTATGGTGATATAATAGCAAAGAAATAAATACGTGAATGAAGACATAAATAAATAGTATTTCCCCTGCTTCACTGCTAATAATCGAGAGGGGAGATTTCAGTAGGTACGAGGGAGGAAGGAGAGAACGTGGTCCCCGGAGTGATTCGTCCGTGCGTGAAGTGACTGGATTGAGTGAGATCGAGAAAGGGAGAGAGGACCAAGTTGGGTCCTAGAAGGAAATTAACAATAGGTAGGTGTAAAGGGAGCCGGGAAGAGAGGGGGGGGAAGAGAGTTTTAACGCACCGCTGCACCCGGAGGTTGCGGCTCGAAAGCGAACCAGCTCTGCTGGCGACGGGGGAGGAAATGAGATATGAAGGCATGGGGAGACCGTGCCGTACGCTTTCTTTCCTGCTTAAAGGAATCTCGCGAAATCACTGAAGATACCTCGGGACTCGCGTCTGCATTTTCAGCGAGAGATCTTGGCGAGGTATAATGGTAAAACATCATTTCCGACCTGCTTCCGAAGCAAAATTCAGATAGGCGGGAAATTAACCTCGTGCTTGTGTAGAAAAAAAAACAAATCGTGGTCAACTACGCATAGGTACGTTTACGGTTTTTTGTCTCATAGTTCCATTTTCAGACTTGGATCTTGTCGATATGTGGAGATCTGGATTTTCGAGGGACGCACAGGATTTCCTACGAGATAAACGTTTAATCCTCAAATGGAATGTTAAGACTTGCCTAAGATTGGCTTTTGTCACAAGAAATAATTGAAAATTTATTTTGATGTTTTTATTTGAAGCACTCACGTATCTTTAGTTTTAAGGTTTTCGCAGCGATTAGATGCACTATTATAATTCATTTTCGGGAATACGTCTGCGTGCTTAATATTTAACTCAACGTTTCGTTCCACTTACTGGGAACGTCGTCAGGAGAATGAAAATATAAACACCTATCATACCGTTGGAAAAACTGGTCCATTGTTGTTAAGGTATTTAAAAAAGTAAATAAAAATAAAATAAAAGCCAACTTCTTTAAAACATCTAATATAAAAAAGGAAGATGAAAGGTGGAATATTGTAATTAAATTTTCGAAATGTATCTCTTCCACACATGGCTTAAATTATATCCATCATCCCTGTTAAAATTCATTGGTCGTTTAGAAATTTCTATCGCCTCTCTAATAAGCCGTGGATAATATGCAGATTTTCTTGCAATGGCTTTGGCCTCATCCAGGAGGATCTTGTGTCGTAATTAATTTTTTTAATGAGGCCAAAGCCATTGCAAGAAAATCTGCATATTATCCACGGCTTATTAGAGAGGCGATAGAAATTTCTAAACGACCAATGAATTTTAACAGGGATGATGGATATAATTTAAGCCATGTGTGGAAGAGATACATTTCGAAAATTTAATTACAATATTCCACCTTTCATCTTCCTTTTTTATATTAGATGTTTTAAAGAAGTTGGCTTTTATTTTATTTTTATTTACTTTTTTAAATACCTTAACAACAATGGACCAGTTTTTCCAACGGTATGATAGGTGTTTATATTTTCATTCTCCTGACGACGTTCCCAGTAAGTGGAACGAAACGTTCAGTTAAATATTAAGCACGCAGGCGTATTCCCGAAAATGAATTATAATAGTGCACTCACGTATCGTTTACTGCATTATTATTTTTTTATTGCCATACATTTTGTTATTTCATGGTGGCTCAAATCTGGTCCTATGACCTTAGAGACCACTTCTCCTTGTTCTCCTTCTCTTTGTCATTTTTGTACTCAGATGTAAAAACAAAATGTAGGAGTAAATAAATTATTATTATTCAGAAAAATTGAGATCGAAGGGAACTCTCGTGATGACAACTCCCTTAATCTCCTGATCTCGTGAACAAAAAATTCATGGTATCCAAATATTCTTTTTTTAAATGTTAAAAGTTAGCTTTTAAAAAAAGTTTTCTACGCTAATTCCATGAATTACGCAATTCATTCAAACCTCAAATTCCCTTTCTGCTGGAGGGGAACCTTCACCTGTGATGCCCTAGGATGACGTTCTTCGCGTCACTCTGAAAGGTTGCTCAAGCAATCTAACAGCCTAGCACGTGGCATCTGAGTCTATAGTGGCTCTCTACCCACATCGTGTTGTTAATAATCAAATATATCTCCAAAAGAATGAAATCATTCATTTCAGGCTTTAATATTTAGAAGTATTACTTAATGAGCAAGGAAAACAAAACTATTGGAACGATAATTCAGTGAAATTATTGTAATACAATTCAGTGGATATAAAATCAACTTTGAAGTAAGCATTCCCGTTGAAAAATTTTCAGAATAATCTTTTTTTTCCCTCTTGTGGTCGCGAAATATTAAATTTTAAGTTTACTATTAGAATATAAGCAAAAATATAAGTTTAGATCCACTGAATCATTGAACAATAATAATACTAAATAAATATATAGTTCCACATAGTTTTACTCACTCATTACGTAATTCCAAATTAAAACGCCTGCAATGAATGATTTGATGCTTGTGGAGGCTTTTCAACGGTAATTCCAATGCTGTTGGCCGAAAATCGCTCCACTATAAGCTCCTGTACTCCACTATACTCCATAAGCGAGGGAGCGGTAGAAACATCACCAACATATTTTGCATACAAAATCCTAGCCATTAACTTATGTCGCAAAAACTTCTTTATAAAATAAAATTTTCCCTCTATTGATCCATGGACCAGATTTAATGAAGCTATGAAGAGAGGAGAAGAATAAATTATTTTGTCACGCCGCGAGGGCGGGACTCTGCATCACTCGGTCTCATGCGTTCCGCTTCGGTGACGGAGTAAAAAACGTTCCTGTCCATAAAGTTTCACTCGTACAAAACAGGGCACTTTCAGTGCAAGGCATACTTCGCACTCACATTGGCGTGAAATGAAATACAGAATTGCACTTCCATTCTTATCTAACAATAAGATCACTGGTCATGCTGCGTTAACTCCGCCTCCAACTTCCACGCGACTAGAAAGCTCCCTAAGTAAGTCACCCCGCGCAATGAAGTAACTTTCATTGCCTATACCTTTGGCGTTACTATAAAGAATATAAAGGCGTTATAAAGAAAAAAAAATTGAACTCAACTGCTCTATTACAAAGTGTCCAACCGAGGAAAGCAGTCTACCTACAGTCTATCTACTATCGATAGTCTATGAACGATCAAGGTTCTCGTAAATCATTTCTGGATTGATACACGGTCTAAGCTGTGATTGATGGAATACTTCACTCACATACGTATTGGGTACTCACATTAATGTTGAGTAGAGTTACGCGAAGTTAAGTTGTTGTAAACGGGCCCAAAGTATTTTATAATAACGTTGTTGGTACTGTTGCAAAGTTTCCACAAGAATCATGTCATTCAGTAAAGTCGTAAAGATTTGGAAGTAGGGCTGTGATTGGTGGAATATTTCACTCATATATGGAGGTGATATTGAGTAAAGTTACGCGAATTCAAGTTGTTGTTAACGGGGCCAAAGTCTTTTCTAATTTTCTCCAGAAAAAAATTAATCTCTAGCATCTGAGGGGTTCCTATTTTACAACCTTGGAAACGCCATTGAATTAGAAGTAATTAATTTGTTTGCAATTGACGGGTAAATTTCAAAATATCAAGTGGATTCCCTTAATGAGTTATATTCTGCTTAAAGCTATTCACTCATTATTGAATTGTTTTCGTTTGACATTGGTTTTATTGAGTTAATTGATAAACGTATTTTATCATACCAAAATATAATGAATCTGAAGGTGATTGGAAATAGGAGTACACATTGAAATACAAATTGCTTAGCCAAAGTAATTGTCTCGCATACCTACATATGATATATACCTAACATGGGTTTTGCTCAGTAAATACTAACAATACCTTAATTGATGCTGTAAGTAAATGCTATAATGAGGTAATCAAGGCGACACAAAGTTCTTGTGTGAAATAGGATGTACAAGTGTGACTCATCTTCTCCCGCATGTAAGCCGTAGCTGGATAATTAACTCAGGAGGCCTTCAAAGATATTGATCTAACAACCTCATAACGTCTTGTACAGTGAGAGAAAACGTGTTTAAGCACGTTCAATGGTATTGCACTTTTAATTACTCATTCAATTAGTTTGAATTGCAAACACAAAAAGAATTATACGCTGCTCTTTCAGGATATTACGATCTTATCACGATTTGAATTTCGAGTGCAAATAGGTACAAGTTTGAGCACCGTTCACTTTGAGTTAAAATAAAATATTAGTATTGCGTAAGCAGTTGCTACAACTGAGAATCAAACACTCATTGAAGAAGTCGCCATTAAGTGTGAGACTGTAGTGGTATTAAAACATTTAAAAAATTCTTCCAAGAAATCCTAGCTATAAATTGAGGAGCTCGGGTTTAATTAATGGCAACCATAATGTGACGAGGCGAGCGCGAACAAATAGCCCTCAATTTTAGCAAAAAAGTCACCTAAGAAGTTGCTAAAATGATAAAAAAGTGTATTTAATGCCAAATTACGGGAAAAACTCGCATTAAATTTTATAAAACAGGTAACATAAATCTTAGTTTTTATATTTTTAAAGATAAATCTGGTCTTTTAGAGTAAAATCACTCTATTAACACGGAATAAATGATTTATGATCATGATAGATTTGATCAGTTGACTAGCATTTCTGCAGAAAACATATTGATAGCATTGATTTTATTCATACCGCCACACCTGCTGTTCTATGGTGTGAAATGTGTCTTATATGATGATTTTAAATCTGCTTTAAAGCTTTTAAAATAGCATGGATTAAAATAGCATTCGTAATTTTAGAAAATGTGCCGTTGATTTCCATTGAGAAGGTATACAGTTCAGATGATACGACGATCTTCACGTAGACAATGCAAACAACGCTAAGTTGGGAAATGGTAAATAAAGCGAAAGCATATCATTCTGACTTTTCGCAACTCGCAGCGGTCGTGTGAAAATCTTCTTCATATTTCTATCCTCTCTAGCATTGTCAAAATATATTTTTAAAATTCAAAATCCCTCGCAAATAACCAATATTTATTGTTACGTTACTCATCCTATGTTCAAGGTATAACTTAATGAAACAATTTTAGAATGTATCCGAAAGTATAAATACGAATACATTGAGGCGTAAATTTAGAAAAATTAAAACTAAACAAAAATTAATATTTTCAAATTCTGAGTTATTTTTAGCTCCTATAAAATTAACTTTTGATGCAGCTGGTAAAACCAAGAGATTTGTTCTAACAAAGAGCAAAAAAGACGTAAGAAGTTGAAATTTTCTTATTGAAGAAATGCGGTGGTTAAAGTCAGAGTACGACAGTGCTTATCTTTTTTTATTGGAACATATGTGCAAAACTTTTAGTGAAACAGGTGTCCGTCATTGCGTCATTTATTGCCGATAAAGGCCACAAGTACGTTATGAAAACCTGAAAAAACTAATGACAAAAACTTTACTATTGATATGTTGTACCTTCATTTCAAACCTTTCCTGGAAAAGGTCACTCTTCAATTGTCGTCTTGTTCGGTATTCCCCGTGGCTAGTGGGCAGTTCCGGATTGCACCGCACCATTGAAAAATCGGTTTTATATACGGCGATGCAGACGGCAATATCTTTGGATTCATACTTTACAGCATTCGATGTAATTCTGGACGTAATACTTCGATGTATTTTGGATAAATATTTCAATATTGGTTTTTTATCTGTTTTTTTTTAATTTTGTTTTGAATCTGTGGCAAATTCAACAATACAGTATTCAATCTGCTTCAATTCAGCTGACTCTTTGGAAATTTCGTCAAAATATGACCTAAGATGCAAAATTTCATCTCTTGCGACGATAGGGTACATCTTAAATTTATCATCAATTATTATAATCAACGAAATTCCAGTTGCGATGAAACACAGTCTTATGTTTTTCAATATGTTACGTCAGATTTTACGCACAACACGGAATTTCCCATTGGCATTTGCTAGTTTATTGTTTTGTTTGTAACTAGCGATTCACAGCTCTCTTTGAAATTCTCAAAGATGTGCTTATTTAGTATATTCGATTACACCTTATTGGGGTACAGAAATAGTTAGTTGAAAAATTATTTATGACGAAGACAAGTACTCAAAAGGAAATTCCTCGTAGCAAGACCTATATAGAGTTCTGGTAAGGTTTTTACGAACATTTATGGAAAGGTTTTCGAAAACGTATAGCAATTGTTCTATCATCTATGTACGGAGAAGAAAATAGATAATTGGCGCACGAAGGTAATTGAAGATGATGCCGTCTCCATCATCGCATTCATGTATCTGTCCAGTCCATTTCATGCATTATTTTAAATTATCATTCAACTTATATAAAATTTTACATCACGTTGTGAAGAACCAGATGTCATACGTTTAGGCGTCAATAAAAAATAGGAAATATTTTGTTAGGGATAATTTTATTTTGGATTTTTCTGGAATTACGGAGAGCTTATGAAACCCAATACCATCCACAGCAAATAATTTTATGGGCATACCATGCTCACACAAATGCCCTATTAAGTCATGGAACCCGAAGAGAAGAAAATAACGAAATCATCTAAACAACGCCACGAAAACCTTCGACCCTCATTCATATAACGTCCTCGACCGGAAGACATGAACCCTTCTAACGGGACGTAGAAGTCCCTTATCCTTCATTGAAAAAAGTGAAAAGGAAATTTTCTTCTCTACTTCCACTACACCGAAAAAAGTTTAGTTAGAAATATCAATTTCTGATAAAATTTATCAAAATTTTCGGTTATCGAATACTGAATGGAACACTGAATATTTCGGTAAAGTCACCAAACTCTGAAGCGTATGGAATTCATGCGGTTATTCCTACCAAACTCTTTCGTACAATTGACCAAATCATGAAATGCCAAAATGTTCGATAAAATTTATCAAGAACGTTTGATAAAATAAATCATGTGCTTAATTATTTGCATCAAAATTTAAGCATATTTAACAAAACTACTCCCAAGCATACCAGTTTGATAATTTTTAACCATTTTTTTCATGTTTGATCATCGCCGCGGCGAAAATCTTCGAACCTACATTTGAATAACTTCCCCGACCTGTAGACATGAACTCTACCATAAGGATAAAAAAAATCCCACCTCCTTTATTGAAAAACGTGAAAAGGAAATTTTCTTCTCCACTCCCGCCACGATCTCTTTTCAAGTCCACTGCCCAAAAGTTCTCGGGATAAGATTCCCCATATTCTCTCTCACCACCTACCGTTCCACAGGTCCCTCCCAACCACTTAGCTTTTACTTACCCCCACAGGGACGTAAAGAGAGGGGGGATGAAGAGGGGGTTCTTGCCCTTGCGACAACTCCCTTTCCCGCCATTTCCCCTGCATCCCTTGCGACGACCCCCTTTCCCGCCATTTTCCCGGCATCCCTTGCGACAACCCCCTCTGCCCCGCCTCATCGAGTGAACTGGCCTCCCATTTCCGGGACTGCTGGAATCTTTCCTATCTACCCTCCCCAACCCCAATTCACTGCTCCAGAGAGCTTCCGGCAGGGTAGGCGGACGAGGGAGTAAGGGACTCAAGGGGGGGGATTTTGGGGGAGGATTCATGAGGGGGATTCAGAGAAGGCGATTGAGTAAAGAAGGTCTTTCTTCGACATGCTAACACAAGAAAATCGAAACAGAGCTCCGAGGATGTCCACCGATTCCTTGAATACTAACTAAATTAGCTGAGCGAGGAATCCGTAAAATATAAAGTCAAGATGTATAGTGAAGGGTAATAATGCTTTGTAGAAAATTAAGGTGAAATAAATATATTTCATCAACTATGGGGGGATGAGGGGATAGATCCCCCTCCCCAAAGCCTCGGAGAAATAAAAATATTTAAAACTACTGTCTAGTTTCGACAAGTAATTACTGCATCTACTTCAGGTTAAATGTTTAGTGCCAAAATGATGTAAAATATATTTCCAGCCCTAAGCCATCGTATCCCCCCAAAATATATTCCTACTTAGGTGCTGCATTAAAGCAAACATAATATATATAAAATATTCAACTTAAAAAAGCTTGAATATACATACGAGTACATACATTGTAGCATATTTTTAGCTATAATGTTGATCTATAGAAAAGAGTTATTATGTTTGCGGAAAATAAAGGTGAAATAGATATCTTTTTGCCGAAATAGAATTCACACGCAAATTTACGCTCAGTGAGAAAATTAAAGAAATAACAGAAAGAAAAATGATCATCCTTTGTCTGGATATGAACTGGAAACCAGAATTCACTGTGAAGGCTGTAATCAATTGAAGTCATGAATATGATACTGCGTAATTCACGCCATTATAGTTCTAAACAATGGGCGTACCCAGCGAGGGGCAGGAGGGGCAGCCAGCCCCCCCCCCCCTGGAAGCAAAAATTGCAAAAGTCTGTTAGGAAAATAAGGACTGGAATGAAACGAAAGTTTTCAACAAATTTTATTTAAACCTACGAAAAATGATATATGTATAAGACACGTAACTAAAATAATTTTTTTCAAGCAAACAATTTTAAAAACTAATAAAGAGCTGTTATAATTTTCTTAAAATGTAGGTTTCATTCACCTTTTCCATGCTTAAATGTTACAACTGGAACAACCATGGCTTGCTCCCCCTTAGTTTTTATTCTGGGTACGTCCTTGAGTATACAGACAAATATCGATAAAGATATCATTTACACTGAGTTGTGAAGGCTATATTGCTAAATAAAATGCTAAATTTTACCAATGGAAAATATAGCAATGAAACTGGATTTTCAGCTGTATTAAAGAGGGTAATTTTTTATAAGACAAAACAAGAAACTCAAATTGAGTTCAAAGAAAGTGAGAGGGATGTTTATTGCTACCATGATTTCGAGAAAAATTGATAAAATAATCGATGAGATTTACAACAACTACTTTCCTAAGCCACAATATAATTTTATTGCAAAAGTAATTAAGCGAATAGATAGCAGAATGCCGAAATGTAATTAATTTGATTTAACCGCAGGTTTCCCACAAATCCCACGAATGCTAACTGCATGGACCAACTCATTATACTCACTCAGAACCAATCGATAACGTTCATTTGATCACATGTATAATCGATCGGATTTGCACATAAGCTGTAATTAGTTATCAATTACACGGCTGGGGCAAGCATATAGAGAAGAAAATAGTGCTTCATAAAATAAAAAATACATGTCATTAATAAGCGCAAAGATGGTTAAATCCTACGGGAGAACGATTTATACAGCAAAATAAACCAATCGTTGAAACCAGCGGTGGTGCGTTTAGTGATTGAGTCACATCGCATCAAATTGAATCCACTTGTCGGAGATACGCTCTCGATTGGGAAATAAACTCCGATGGATCGTCCGAACAATGAACATGGAAGACTTTACGTCAATATGCTAGTTATTGGTATTTAATGAGTAAAAATAATCAGGAAGTTTAAGGCATTTAAACATATATTGTCTTTAATAAAAAAAATAATTATAAATTGTGCTATGCATCCATCCATTTTATGACGGCGATAATAAATGACGATTTCAATACATTTCTGTGCCACTATTCTACATCGAGAAAATAATAGTTTAATTGTTCCTAATTTTTTTTTATTTCAGCATCGTTATCCATTTTAAAGAAATACGGAACAAAATGACACTCATAGAGCGGGTCCTCTTAAGAAAAAAACTTTTTTCAACTTATTTCTGTTTTTCTACCTGGATTATTCGCGTATCATCCCGTATTACACCTTTCCGGGCTAAAGTTAAATTATAATATTAATTTAATAATTGGACAAAACTGAATATACATAATTTTTTGACAACTCAAATAGCGTCAAAAAGAATAAAATGCCTTAAATTAATATCACCTTACGCTTAATTCCTTATACACTTCTAATAATAAGGATTTTCGTTAAAAATTGTTTATTATGAAGGGAACAAATCAAATTCAATCAAATTTGAGAGACCTCTTTTTCATTTTAAATATTTCATTTTCTATTCAATGAAATGTCAACGAATATGCTGATTTTTTTTTATTTTCACCTTACGACAAAATAGCAGTTTTTCATACCTTTCAAAAATTATATTCTTCAACCGGTAATAGGCATTCTATTTTGATTATCTAAATCGAGAAATATGTCGCAAGTTATGCAGCATTGAAGACATAATCATAGACGAAGATCAACTCAATTTTTGGCCCTTCCGACGTGGGCCACTTTTTCATCCTCAATTAATCGCCGATTGAAATTTTCGTTTTAAGCATTGAAACTTGAAGAACACACGAAACGGTATCCATTCACGCACTTACATCATCTCAAAATCAATTTTAATGTAACCTTAGTTATTAGACATGGCAGATATGTTATAGAACAGTTGTCATTTGAATTAAGAAGAGCCAGAAATGACTGATTCTTCAAAATAGAATAAAAAATTCTATGTTGCGAATAAAACGGGAACAATGATTATATTAATTAGCCAACATTTACGAGGAGTAACGAAATACATCAAATTTTTAGCTATACCTTTAGTTAATATCATCTGATCAGTAATAAATCTCTCTGAATAAGGATTTTCGTTAAAAATTATTATGCTTTTTGCAGCGAAGAAATCAAATTCCCTTCAATAAAATGCGAGAAACGGTTTTTATACTTTAAATATCCTATTTTCCTATTCAATGAAATGTCAACGAAGATGCAGCGTTGTTCCTTTTAACCTGACGGCAGGAGTTGACGGAAAGTCGTAATTGGCCGCAGTGAGAGGCGTTTTTTGACGGAGATGGTTGTTTCCGATGTCGAGGAAAGCGTGGGAGGAGTTGGGCGCGCGAGGGAAAAGGTCATATTGAGCCGGATTCGGGAAAAAAAGATGGGAGCGATTTTCTGAAAACGAATCGAGATACCAGGAACATTGAAAAGTAATGTATAGTAAGTAAGTAAAATAATAATTAACCCAAAAAGCGCAATGTTTCAACTGTGTACCCAGGATCAAAACTAGAGGGGGGCAAGCCGTGGTCGTTCAAGTTTTAACACAGAAAATGCTATGAAACCAAAAATTCAAGAAAACTATGTAAGGGTTTTATTAGTTTTTAAAATTATTTGTTCGAAAATAAAATATTTTTATCTTAATTACATGTTTTATGCTAGCATCACTTTTCTTAGGTTTTAAAGAAAATTTGTTCATAACTTGCGCATTGAACTAAATTTACTTTTGATTTTAAAGGGGGGAAGCTGCCCCTCCCTGCCCCCCGCCGGAGTCGCCCATGCAATCTTTGATTAATGCGCGGCGTATTTAGAACTATTTGCCACCCCAATTGCCGGTGGACTGTTAAACTCCAAATATCTCCGATTGCGTTTTTTTTAAAGTTCCAGAAAAATATGAAACAAACTACGCATAAGTTTAAAAACAAGAACATGAAAATAAAAACACTTTCACAACTGGCACAGACAAATTTACCATGTTTACCCACTTGCTTAGTGAGTAACACGTATTCCATTTCTGCCTAAAGGCAAGAAAATAAAATCATCTGATTTTGAATCCTGGCCAACAAACTGATGTGAATACCTAAAATGTCTTTAGGTAGCCTGTAATTCAATAAATCGAAATAGATTCCATCAATTGCATATATCTGAAATCGATGAAGGTGCCAACGAAGGTATAACGTTTAGTGGCGAAGAAACACAAATCTTGCTATACGCTCATTAAACTAAATTTCTGAACAAGACTGACAGTAATGAGGAATTTATGATTAATAGACACACAATTTTTACATATCTGTATCTCAAAAGTATTATTTTGCATTGCGATTATTCAAGTTACTGGGTTGTAAGTTTCAACTCTATGATTGCATCAAAGGGGACTCATTGACGTCACAAAGATATATTTATTTAAGAAAAATCTAATGAAAGAAATATGAAAGACAGATCGAATTGATTACATAGATGATGAAATAAAGATATATGAGCTTATAAAAAGCTGAGTCTTTGAGAGGAGGGTCACAAGTCTCACCAATATCTTGTCGCGACTCTTTTGGAGTCTTATCTCGTGGGGCTTTTCTTGGGATTTTCCGACTCTGAGATTCCTCCCCAGTCAACCCTTCAGCAATTGCTTCCAGGATCTCTTCGCTGCCTAATACTGCCACTCGGATGAGGTAGAGCGAAAGGACTTTTAGAGGATTGAGCCAGCGCGGAATTCGCACGTAACAACCTCATTCCTCAACATTCTCTGCGGGAATTTTCAAGATACGTTAAAAGTCACATGCAAGTGTGTGAATTCTAAATGACAGGGTCTATTCTCATGGGCCTCCTATAGAGTACCTACATATATATTGCTTGAATATGGGTGATTATTAAAAATTCCACTTGCTAGAAATAAAACCACACACACATTATTCATCAATGCGTATCGCAATGCCATATCGTAATGCTTCTAAGTGCCAAAATTTCTATTCCCACTACATGGTCCTAATCATTGATTACATCCGAATTTTAGTACTTCAATTCGTTTAACTTATATTATTGCAGCGAATATCTAACATTATTAGCGCGGTCTTCCAAGATTCCGTGGTGAAAAATTTAGAACCGTGGAAAGAATGTTGGTGTTCATTACACCATGGTTGAGATTACCTTTCCAAATACACCTCCGCTACCAATACCAAATGCACATCCTTCCTAATTCCGAAGAGATATTGGGGCCTAAAATATTTACGTATCACGAACCTCAAAAATGGTATATTTTCAATAGGTCATTGCGATGATATCATTTCACATATGTAGTTAACTGCGAGCACAAATATAAATAAGACAGGAAAACGGATCAGAACAGGGCTAAGGAACAACGTATGAGACGACGTCATAAGTAAACAGGACTTCACAACTGCAGCAGTAGCTTTGTTTCCCACCAAACATTTATTTTATTGGTCCCTCAAATTATCAGAGGGAAACAAACTTGCTGTTTCACTAGTGAAATTCAACTTTCATTTAACTGGGCCTTGAAATTTGGGGACATTAAACATAACATTTTCCATGGGAAGCAAATGTCTATTTTCAAAATTTAGAGATTCATTGTTTCCATCGTAGCGTTTTAACTGCGAAAAATCAATCTTGTATACCTATTCTCATAACTGATTACAGAAAACGCTGGAAATATTTGACCTGAGAAACCCCCATTAGACTGTTTTAATGGAGATCTTACCGATTTAAATCCCTTCCACGAAACGAAATAATCAGTCGAAGCTCTGGGATGACCGACTCAAATGTCCATTCAGTTGCTTCAAAACCTAGAAAGAAATCACGTGGCCCGACGATCGATCCATGAGTTACGGAAATATATGTGCGTGTGCTTATATATGCGTGGAGGCAAATGTGGTTCCATCAACGGGCATCAACTGTCGTCTCGCACAATTCCCATCCTTAATGCCCAATCGTTCCAAATATATCCTCGCGGCGATTCAAAGCCACTCTCGGGCCCGAACAATAGCGAGGCGAGTGGCCCGGATACGCTCCTGCGATCGACAGTGCGGCCATTGTCCTCACGCCATTGGCGCAAAAGCCTCGACATGTGGCGCCTCTCTCGACCACTCGGCCGACTAACGGGAGAAGGAGGGTGACTGACATTATTCGCGAGATTTTGAGGGCCTAGAGGTGGGGATCGGTATGTTGACGAGTAGAATATGAACTAGCAGGTGGATAAATCAGGAGGTGAATTCAAGGTGAGAAAGGCCCTGAGATGGAGAGTAACTGATCATGGAACACAGTGGCTGACGTAACGGTTACATTTTCGATAACATTTACGTGTAATTTTAACACTGTCAAAATTGTAACGATTAATTGAAATCCAAATAGAGTTTTCTGAGAGTGAGAGGGTTTTTTCTCTACTCTTCTGTAACACGTGCCCCGTCAAAAAAAAGCCGTGAGACGGGCTATGGTTATTTACATAACTACACTAAAACATCACAAAGGCTCTATACATGAAATGCATTTATTATTAGTCAGTACTAAATGAATTTTGCTGAGATGGTAGCTTAAAAAGCTGCATATCAAATTACCGTGTATTAACCTCGTGAGACATTTTCAAAAAGCTCCAATGAAAATTACCTGGGGCTTAAAACGGTCAATATTTACTTTTTAAAATAATAATTTATAAGTGCATGCAACTGATAACCAGTTTCGAAAAAAACTGCAACTAATACAGCTACTATTTTTGGGTGCTTATCAGTCATCCCCAATTAAAGGCCTCAATGTGTTCCGGTTTCGGGGATTTGGTCGATGAGAATGTGGTACATGAGTTTCCTGCGGTATTTTCTCGGGGTAGGTATAAGTCAACACGTTTATTCCCTCGGAAAGTGCGTCCGCTTGGATGAGTGTAAGTTGCTACATCTAAGACCAATTACGTCGAGCTCAAAAACAATTTTTTAAAAGTAAATTCATCCCATCTATGAATACGGCGGCGAGATTTATACAAGATAACGTTAGTTGGTAAGATACTCAAAGATGTCAGAGATGGAATCACCAAGCCAGACACAAAGCCGAGAAACTTCTCCACGAAGAATCCACATCCTATCTACCATTGAAGGACTCGAAGAACGCAACGACCAGCTATAGGCTGTACTTTATCTGCATGTAATTTCATGAGCAACTTGTTTATGTATTTATATGCATAAATTTTATGTTTGACGAGGGGTTAGATGGAATATGGGCCTTTCTAGTCCCTATCTCGCCCAATAAAGGCGTATTATTATTATATTATTATTATAGGCGGACCATAGCAGATGGTTTATTGGCATTCTGATGAAACTATCTGTGCAACGACTGTACAAATAGAGGTAAAACAATAATTAGTAGCAAATAATTCAACATGAACGGATGACAGAAATTATGTAAATATACACAATTTCAGATCAAAACTTACAACCCTCGCCAAGGTATTGCACCTCCCTTCACAAAAGTGTCTCCACACTGAGGAAATGGACGGTTTATTCTAAAAGATCGAACACCTTTTTCACTGGGATTTCCAGAGCTGCACATTGCTTACTGGATGCACATTAGTTAGTGCACGGTGCTGACGACGCTGAGATGAGCATGGTATCGCGTAGCCAGATGTGTTTGGGAAATAAACTACCGGGAAGCGTACAAAGAGAACAGACAGCTCAAATTATGCACTCAATGTTGGCTTAAAAACTTGGCTTGGTTGTTGGTTGGTTGGAAAACATTTCAAAAGCAAATTTCATCGTTTGCTCCCTTTTAAATTAATAAACGAAAGCAAAAAATTCTTGATCCGCATAAAAAAATTATTCACTATCATATCAGGTCATCAGCTGGCAGAGGTACAACTTCTACTGCTCAGCTCAAGAAATGCTCTCATAAATTTGTAGGCTTAAAAAGTGGGGACACTGATATGGACTGAAAGTTTGGGTGAGTGGATAAATTAGTGAGGGTATCCTAGATTTGAGCATTACACCCGTGCCTTGAGATGACATGAAAAGTCGAAGCCGGTCGCAAATAAATTTTTAGTGGAAAAACAAAGTTTTCGCTCTCATCTATTTACAATTTTAAGAAAATTTCACCAAGTTTTGCCTGACTAATCATTAGACAACTCACCTTTAAACAGCGGCACAAGTCTTCCCCAACACGTGATGGCGCCTTTCCTGTTGAACTGACCCAGAGCCAACTCCATGTAGAACAACGGTATCCCACCGACCACCAACATTATGCAGTACGGCACAAGGAAGGCCCCTAGAATAGAAGAAATTAATCCATATTTTAATACACAATAGATAAGTAAAATTTATTTATTCTTTTACTGGTGAACAGAACTCGCTGGATTGGTTAGATACGGTTCAAACCGCAGCCACATAAGCTTCTATGAAAGTGAGTTGGTCCTCTGCTGTTTCATTTCCGACAAAATGAAGTCCCATTCGGTTCCGTTCAAGTAGCTACTATCTCCTATGATTTTCATTTAGATACAAGCAAGTCAATTTTCCACTTGGATCATTCTTCAAATAGGATTTCCAGCGCATATCATCTTTGACCAATATGTTACTTGTATTCTTTGCAAACCAAAGCAGGGTTCACGTAACTGCGAAAATTCATCAGAAGTCACCTCGATAATCGCTATTATCTCTTCATTTCTTTTGGCCTGCTATTGAATCGTATCCAAAGTCGAGGTTGAAACCTGGAAATTGATAGTGCCGTGTGAGATAGATTGGACCGTGTGAGAATTATTCATTGCCAAATTAACTTTATTATTAAATTGCCAATGATTTTCTTCGCTATTTTTAATCAAATGAATTTGAATAATCAAAAAATAACTGAATACTCTGGAATACAAATGCATGGAGATTCGTGGATGCAGGCAAAGAGATTAGACATGGGAGGAGAGGAAATTTATTTCTTACTTTGTCCATTGCTAGTAAATTGGCTTACCCAGTAAGTAGAAAAACTCTTTCACCCTCTTTTTTTTAGCGATGTAGAAGGCTGTTTTCTTCGTATTTCCCAGACTAGACCAACCAGAAATTCCTCACTGATATTTTCAGAAAGATTGAATTTGAATTGACATTTCATCCACTCCAAAGCATCACCGCAGTCACATCCGCAAAATGCGAAATGTCATCACGACTCCCACGCTTGACACCTTAAATGACGGCACGCAATCACTTGTTGAGCATCTTCTGGAGAATAAACTCTAGGTGATCTCCGATGAGGTTAAGGAAGATAAAATACGAAGGATGTCGAGCGTGCGGGGGGATTGGTTGAACCGATTGAGCATGGTAGAATTAGGTAGATGATTCGATTTTCAGCTTATCCCTCGAAGCGAATCTTAAAATTCGACACACTTTGCTCCTGGACCAGTGACGTCATGGAAAAATTAGCAGTGCCGGTACGCATTTTCCTTAATTTTTTTAGAAATGAAATATTACTCTGCCTGTTTTTATTACAATTTATTATTTACATTATCACAATTTTTTTATTTTGGTCACGAATGTATATATATTAGAAATTTTGAGGTTTAAAAATTGATAAAAGTGCTATTTGACAAATATGTCTTTTTTTAACCAGTGCCGAAACGGCGTACGGTGGGCTAGAATCGAAAAAAGCTGGTCAAAATCTCAAAAACGAGTTTTTTTGAGCTAGGAAGTCTAAACTTCGCGTACATATCTCCAAATAAATTGTTCATAACTAGCCAGATTACGCCGCAGCGTTCCGGCTCGTTGCGACACCATGACACCACTGTCCTGGACACCTTAGTTGGCCACATTATGTGGCACATTGGCCTGGTGAAAACAATCGTGGAAGGACAGGTGGAAGGAAAAAAGGGTAAGGATGGCCTCGAATGAGTTGTATAAGACAGGTTATAGAGGATGTAAAAGAGAAGAAGTATCACGCAATTAAAAAGGCTAGCGGACATGAGGGATGAAAGGAAAGCGTCAAACCAATCTTAGGATTTTTGACGCATGATGATTGCTAACTTATGTCGATATTACGATGCAATATTCATTGGAAACATTCCTTACATTAAGGAGTAGCGAAGGAAAATATTTGCTGTGAAGCAATTAAACAAAATATGAAATAGGACAAAATACAAAAACGATATAAAATCCAACAACAAAGAAAGCAGAGGAGAGATGAAACATTGAATGTGCTGACAGGTGGGACATAGGATTTATGGAGAAATTAATACTAAATTAACAAAAAAGAATCAATGTAGTGAGGGAGTTATTTTAGAATGGAGGAGGCACTTCGTGACAGATACTTTGGGAATAGGCAGATAGAGTAAGGAATGTGAGAGGGAGGATGTAAGTGGGTATTCTAAAACTGAACAGGGAAATCAGGTCAGGGCATTCAGGAGTTGAGTTTAGGGTATTGTGAAGTAATAACTAAAGATACTGTGAAGATATTTTTTCCAAGTCCATCATTATTATCTAGACCGAATTTTTTACTCGAATCCTATAGCTTTTAACAATATAAAACCAAACTGCCATTTATTTTTTTCCCTTCAGACTCATTTACCCTCTGAGGCTATGAATTCGCGTGTAAAATTACAAAGCACTGGCAATTTTAATTCCTATGAAATTAATATTATACAAGTCAGTAGTTACACATTTTTAGACAAATCCGCTATGCAATATAAGCAATTCACATATTTCTACGAAACAATAAAGAAATCAAATATCTACCGAAAACAAATACCTATAAAAAATCCCTGGACGTTGAGACAGTAGCTGAACGATCCACACACTGGGAAACCACACTCTCTTAGAGATAGCGGGATACTTGAAAGACATAGTAATTTCCACTTTTTTAAAGTTAACCTTATACAACAGTTTATGCTTTTAAATACCTATACAAAACCGCGGGACCTAAAGTCAGTAGATGATCCTCTCACTGGGCAACCACTCCTTTTCGCAGAAAAACATTACTATTATTCGATATTTTTTCAAATTACCCCGATGAATCAAAAGGTAAAATATGAATCATTTGAGCGTGACCCACATACAGATGTATGTTGCACAGAAGAAGCAAATCCACGGATGATGGAGAGGTCGCTTGAATCAAAGGTAAGATTTCAAAATATCAGAGTGCGTGGGAGGGAAGGGGTTGGGCGGAAAGGGAGGGTGTGGGTGGGGACAAATCCAATCTTCGATCAAAATCAATGAGATGACTTGTTCTCTCCCAACCCCTTCATCATTCCCTCGGGGCAAATTCGAAAAGGCTCGAGATAGGGAAAGGGATGAAACGTATCATTGCTATTGGTTTCGCAGCTGCGGGACGTGGAACGACTGTCGGGCGCTTAGGTGCAGGTAAAAGGTTTCGATAAATGGAATAAAACGACCCTGTGCCACACCTGTGAGGGAATCCTTTGAGAATTCAAGAAACGCTTTAACACTTTCAGCCCGGAGGTTAAAATTTAAAGTTTACCTTGATCCGAAATTTTTTCGCCATTTTGACTAAGAAGTGTTACATTTTATCAAAAATTATCGAAATAAGTCGTTACGCACAACATTTTTTATTGCTATTTAATATTTTTTTGCCGTCTTCCATGGATGACGCTCGGATCTGGGGAAGGGAAAAGACTGCGGCGCTAGCAGTATTTTTTCGTAAATCGTCCGCGGCAACTTTAAGAAATTATTTACAACACTACCAACACATTTAAGTGAAAATTACCGCGTAATATGGCGCACGAACTTTCGGAGGGCGCTGGCGACAGAGGACAGCTTGAAACCAGAACCGAATAGATGGCTGAAAACCTACTTCCGACGTTAGTGATTCGAGACCACTAAACAAAGGGAAAGCGAAGAACGGAGCTTTCAATGTTGAGGCTGCCGAGCGCAGTCGTCCGTCATCTATAGATGACGCTCGGATCTGGGCGGAGTCCGGCACATCATCTATAGATGACGCTCGGTCTCAAAGTGTGAACAGATGTACCGGTAGATTGGGTTTACCATTCCGTGACTGAGCCTAGAAAACTTACTCGGATATTATTGGATAGTTTAAGTCGACGTGTTTCCTTTGTACCCTAGTACCCTCTTAGTTCGTTGTAGTTTCTTCCTCCTCGTTATATTTCACTTTTTACCGTCGATCAAGTTCATTATTAATAACTTCAGGGTTGACTCAGTGAAACCTCTCCATATTGGAATTGAAAGAGTTGAGTGCGAAGTTTTCAAGTTTTCAAAATGAGAAATCTTCAAATTTGATTTCCTACAGAAGTATCCCTGGGTTAGAAAGGGTTAAATCCCAAAATCAGGACCCAGGCTAAGTGGTAACACACAAACAACAAATTTCGAAGGAAACTACAATGCCACAACTAAAAAAAGAAGAATTTTTGCAATGGTTTCCATTATAAAAAAATAAAGTTTCAAAAATAAAATTTTGTTCCATTAATTGTGACAATGAGGAATAGTTTGTGCCCTGACAAAAACTTTCAAAATAAAGCGACCCGTTGGCTTATGCATAGTTTCATGAGCCTTACAAACTTTATAATTTTATTTCTAAGTTCATTACTACATAAGAGAGAGCATTCTGCTTTGGATTTTAGGTTTCGTACAAACGCATTGTGTTACCTTTTTCGAACGGTTGTTCTGTTTGGCTGAAATAACTGTGGCTGCGGTCTTCAAACCTTCCGTGACTGTGCCTAGAAAGCTTACGCTTACGACTGTGTGGGGTATCTCAGGTATCCCATTTATTATTTATAAATTATACGTTGTATTTTAGTCTTTCCTATAATTCAACACCATGGCTCCTTTTTAATATCATAATATCTTATTTTGCATAATTTATAGATATATCGTTGCCTAAATTTATGTTTTTACATTGATTTTGTGCGAAATGGCAGGAATCTTTCATATTTTTGCTATTGTAACCGAAAATTGACTAACATGCTATGAAACAAACAAGTACAAAAGGTGCCATCATGTAGAATATTTGCGTTATTGAAGTTATAATATAATAAAATTTATTGCCTGCAATTTTTATCCCTGCACTCACATAGAAAACAAGTATTTTTCTTCCCTACCACAGCTATGTGGGGTAATTCAGATATCCCACGAAAAAAATTGAAATTTCCAAAAACAATTTAAATGTAAGGAAAAATCTTTCGTCGCTTAAATAACGACAAAGTGGTTGAGCTTGAGTTCAAAAAATATCAAAGGGACAAAATTAAAAATTAAAAAATGTACAACACTAACATAATTTGGTGTAAATTTTCCTAATTTCCTATTTGGGGATTCCTATATTCAAGGGCTTAGCAACAAATCACCATAAACTACAAGGGAGGAAGGTAATCGTCATGATTTCAAAAACAAACCTGATAGAGAGATGCTTGGTAAAGTGAAAGAATATAAACTTTTATAATGGTAAAAGCAAAGGAAAACAGACATGGTGACGAAATGAAGATAAAAATTGAATGAGAGAAGAGAAATAAGCATAACTTTATAGCGTATATTCATGATAACCAACCTAAACCGAAAGTACACCAGCAATAGCATTAATTTCAAATTGGTACTCAGAATTGGCACGTGCGCAGCGAGGAATACCGTTCGGGGGGACGAATAAAAAATGATATATACAAAAACCACTTAAAATTTACAAAAATTACACCATTATTATTTGAAAACATTAAACATATCAACAGCATTAAGACGTTCCACGCTTTTGGCAACATAGGCATTCATACCAAATATATTGAATACATCCAGTTAAAAATATTTGAAGTCCTCAAATTTTTAATCTCCTCATTTGATGTTATTACCGCTACATAACTGAACTATTCTAACTCCCCTCAAAGTTGCTAGTGCTCACATTTCATACTTATTGCATTCATTACTCGTCCATACTTACTGTCACCATCGCTGGAAAGTTGTATTAGACGCGCCATTAAATCCTTATTGAAAAAGGATAAATCCGCAGCCCCTCGGAAAGTGATCCCGATTAATATATTTGCCAAAAGATGCGATCGAGACTCAAGGGATTAAATGAGCAAAGGGGATCCAACGGAACAGAGTGGAAAGGGTAGCTTTGGGGGTACAATTGAGTCGAAAAAGGGACGATCTAATTGAAAAGGGGAGAGGATAATTGGATCTCTATTAGAATGGACATAATAACATTCCGATACACTTTTATATTATCACTATGCGGATACTATCGGCGAAACCTTTTATCACACTATTCATCAGCCAAAGATAATTATCATTTGGTGAAAAACTGGTCACTCCTCGTTATCGACGGGCCTAAGGGGCTGGAGGGGGATATTATTTTCCCAAATCCATTCGTTTGCTATGGTTGCAGCTAAAAAATGCATGCTTTAGTTTTGGTGAAAACTTCTTTCGTCATAGTAAGTTAGCTTTTTTGATTTGGTCACAGGAGCTTTGGTTACACTAATTAGCTTTGGTTATACTTAAGTCAAACTAAATGTTTCTCTGCTAAAACATACGAATACTATAACTAAAATGAGAATAGGTTGCCCATAAACATTTTATATAGCAATTTTAATTGTATACCTCAACAATTAAGTAATTGAAAAGGTTCGACTGCGGTTAAAAGAATATGTATATAGGTTAAATAGCGAAATTAGGAATTTGCAAGTCCTAAATCTAGCCCTAGAGCTGAAAATGTATACATTTATGATGTTGCTTAGAAGCAACATGGGGTTATAATGGGCTAAAATAGAGTGAAACATTGATCGAATTGTAAATGTAAAAAGTCTTGTAAATCATTGAACCAAAACCACCAGAACTACTCATTAAGAATGCGATAAAACCTTTATCACATCGAAAAAGAGCGTCATCCACACGTTTTGCGGAGAATTTACACTCCAATAAATTTAAAAATGACGAAAATAATTTATGAAATTCTAGGACTGAAAAAAATTCTCTGAACTCATAAAAAAGCTTTTTTAATAATTTATTCGTCTCACGAGCTCTAGTTTGATACTAGTCTTTAAACATAATGCTACCAACCCCATTTAAAATGTAGCCCCAAGAATTTGCGATCTAATTCAGCTGACTTTACAAAACTTATTTTATCTAAACTAACCTTCAGCCATTTATTCCTAAGGTTTGTGATGGGATGCAATCAGTGACGTTATGATAAAATTTGAAGTGCCGTAACGCACTTTGCTTAACTTTTTTAAAAATTGAAACATTACTCTGTATGTTCTTTATTACTATTTATTATTTACATTTTATTAACATTTTTTGTTTTGGTTACTAATGTATACATTACTAATTTTGAGGTTTAAAAATTGATAAAAGTGTTTTTTGGCTATTATGTCTTTTGTTAATCATTGCCGCAACTGCGTTCCGGCGCCATGACACCTCTGGGTGCAATGTATAAATGAAGACACTTATAAAATAATATTATATTTATAGTAGTGGTTAAAGCATCTATTATTAGACTGAAGTTTTGCTTAGCTTAATAGTACTTTTTTTTAGCCTAACATGTACGATACAAGGAATTAAGTTGGTATTATGGAGTTCATTGCACATATTTAAATTTTACCTAAAGCCGTCTGTCTGAGCCACACATGGCTGTTATCTATTTAATTACGCAGCGGAATTTTTAGTAAGTTCATGAGTATTCACATAAATGAATAAATATTGACCATTGTCAGCAAAGAACACTCTCAGATTCTCATTGTTAGGTCATCTTCACAAAAAACTGGTTTTAAATCACGCAGAGAAATTAACAAGATTCTTCTGGCAACAAGACACTCCAAAACAGTAACAAGATCTTTCAAAGTGAGAGCGTACTGTTTGAACAGAAAATTTTATTTGCCACCAAAAAATGGCGAATGATACTCTACATGAAAGAATCTGAGTCTGAAACAAATTTGAAGTTTTCATTTTCCACTAAAATCCACATCACCATCAAAATCGATGCGGTAACGTGTAAACGATACCATTTAATTCGTACTTTTTTGACATCTATTTTCAAAATTATATCGCATGTAATTGCTCTTAGTATTTCGGGCCCAGAAAACTTACTCCTCTTAGCCAAAATATTTAATACAATTTCGACTCCGCAGGTTTTCCTCGCAAATGTTCTTCTGAAACAAAATTACACTAATCCCTTAACCAAGATTAAAGCAGTGACAGCAAACAAACAGGAGTAGCAAATTGACATTGATTCCTATAAGATACAAAACCTTCGGCACCACAGAAACAGCACAAATTAGCTGATGCTTTATAATTGGAAGGAGTGCTTAATACCATAGGAAAATTGGCATCAAATGGATAGAATCAGTATGGATTCAATATCTGGAGGCTACTTAAGTAAACCTACGACGATATAGTAAACATTTGTAGTTAAATGCTTTTACTCAAAATATTTACGCGTAACACATTTCATTAAAACTAATTTTCAAGATATATGTAGACAGAAAGTTAGCGATTAAGCTGTACAATTGCATTGTTAAATATGCACACCTCATTTTTATCGAGTAGGTACTCTTAGATATTTGAGTTTCTTGCGATATCTTGTCGTCAATAAGTTCATTTATAAGCATGGAAAGAATCAAAAAGTAGTCCTTCAACTCTTAAAGGGGCTTTCTTACATTTTAGGGAAAAAATCTTTATCTACGAAATGGTATCGCAATAAAAAAGCTCATTTAACAAGTAGAAAAGGGTGACGCTAGGTGAAAACTTAGACACGTACGAATGCACTACGCTCCCATCGGAGTGCTAGGCCGTGAAACTCGTTTGAATTAGGGCGTAGGTCTTGTCTGGCAGGAAGAGGTTGAAAGAGAAAGTGGCGAACAAGCCCTCCACTGAATATTGTCAAGCTTTTCCATGTATAAGCCAAAGGAATACTATCGAGAACCCCTGCCTTATTTATCAACTGTTTAAATTTAGTTTACCTCTATTTTTGGGCTGATATTGAAGTTTAAGGGATTGAAATTTAAAAATTCAATACTGTCCAAAATTCCAACCTAACAAACTGATGAATTTAGTGCGATATTTCTCTATTAAATTTTAAAGACTGTTCCGGTTTATGACAATAATTTTGGCCGAAAAATTACATTTCTCGGGGGCATTTTAGAAACAATTTTCCGAAGTGATTAATTAACTATATAATTGCGAGAAACCCCAGGCGGCTCTCTTAAAGTGAGAATCCCAATGAAGCTATTCAATAGTTTGGAAATCGGGTATACGTGAAGTGAACAAACACCATTTCACTCACTTAGGAATAAAAATGGTTAAGTGCATAAATTTTGAATATAATTTAACGCACGTTTCCTTAACACTTCAAATCGTTTTATAAATCGTATAGCATTGCATAAAAAGAGCAGTTTGACATTTTTATCCGTAAAAAGAGGCAGATAACTCCTTAAACGTATTGAAATTCCATGATAATAAGCGAAAATGGGATCAAAAAATGTAGGGAACTTACAAAACTATATGCATGATAATTTTTGCAAAAGAGTTACGTCCTAACCTAAAATTCGGAAGATGAAAAAAATTCGCAGTCGGTAGGATTCGAACCTACGCTCCCAGAGGGAATCTGATTTCTAGTCAGACGCCTTAACCACTCGGCCACGACTGCCCGCTGGAAGAGGGAGAGAGTTTCAACGTAGTATTTCTTCTGTCAATCCAATCTTCGCCCACAGATGGATTCGGAAGAAGTTTTAATTTCTTGATACTATTCTTCAATATAACTGAGATGCATGCGTGTCGTTTTTTTACTCATTCTTTTGTACACTATATAAGTATTACATTAAAACCTTCCCGACTATGGTATTGAACCACAAAAGATAATCACTACACGTACGAACTCCAACGTGGAAACAAAGAAGACGTCTAAGGATTTCTCAAATTCATAGAAGACCGGATATAAAAACTAATTGGCAAAGGTAACGAGATAATAATGACGCTAGCCGTCCTAGACCGCATACAGATTGTCACCGCTGAACACCATAATGAATTAATTTGAAGGGAGAAACGAAGATTGTAAAGATTTTCTCGAGACCGGGCAAATTACTATGATGTATATTAGGTTAGATTTTCGCATCAGTTCGCAGTCAATAAAGGATACGGCAAGCCGATTAATCACATTAGACGGAAGGCGTTGCTCTAGTCCAGTCCTTCAAAGTACTGTAATAATTAGGTTGGCAATGATTTTTTCGGACTAGACTGGATTGTTAGTACGGAGGGGATACCTGGTGAAGTACGAAAAACTATGAATTTGGAATTGACTCTAGTGATGGGTCGATCATGAACGATTCGATCAAAAAGATTGAATCACTAGGTGAATCAAATGACTCATGATTCATTTCGTTAAACAAGTCGATCATCAATCACTCCGACTTCCGGTTTCATATCAATCATCTCGGTTTCCGGTTTGATTCAAAATTTGGAACGACCGATGCTTAATCTCTTTTCGTCAGGGCAGAAATAGTTGTGATAAAATTAAATACTATGTTATGAAGAACTGAATACCTGTGTAATCTTTTTCTTAAATGTTTTCCAGCAGTTATCAGTATTAATAACACCAATACACGTAATTGGAAAATATTAAGATGACTCCTGTAGGAGAACGTTAAGAAGTAGAAGTTAAAGCTGGTTATATTTTATTGTGCCGTTCATAAAATTATCCTGCAGATCAGATTCATGCATAGTGTGTGGTGTATTTTGTGTTATATTTTGATCAACTATAGTTAGAAATTATTTTATTAGTGTTAAGAAACTGTGGCAGTTTCGCCTTCCCAAATATTTTCATGACACTGCTTCCTTCATTTTTGCAATCTAATTTACTCATCTAGGAATTCACAATTAAAATAGTATACGAAATGATAATATGGATAGCAATCAGCGTTACCAATGCTCTTCGCAGATGAGGCAGTATTTATTCGATTATTCAAAGTGATTTATTACATCCATTGATTGAGTCTTTTCGATCTTGATTCCTTTTGAGTCTTTTCGATCATGATTCCTTTTGAGTCTTTTCAATCATGACTCCTTTGAGTCTTTTCGATCATAGTGATTGAATCTTGATTTGAGTCTTTTCGATCATAGTGATTGAATCAATTGATTGAATCACTTATGTGACTCGAGTCAAAATGATTGAATCACTAAAATGATCGACTTTGCCCATCACTAGAATTGAGTGCGTAAATTAAAAATTGATATTATAATTGTTATCATACGGTGGGATTCGCGGAGGGGAGGTGAGTAACGCGATGGTGGGGAAAGGACCTAATGGAGGGGAAGGGACGCAGAGCTGCCGCCGTTGTTGCCCAGGTGCACTGTCCAACAAAGAACTCCGCGGAGTTCTTTGACAATGCCACTATTTGATTGCTGTCCGCTGAGGTCGCTGGGGTAGTTTTTTATCCTTAATTCTTAGTACCATAATGCGTTACGCTTTCTGTCATGGCAGTTTTACGCGGGACACTTCAATGCGCAATCTGACGCACGTACGAAGGCGCAGTCAAAATTGCAACGTGTGAAGCGGTGAATTGCTAGAGCGTATACGAGAATGCATGGATGCGAAATGGCAAAATAGTCCCTGGTCTAATTCCGAGCTCGTATTCTCGAAATTTCAATAATGTTTTCTGTGCTAACCTGCGCAATGTCACTTACCGTGTGAAACGTCATTAGTAAACTGTTATCATAAAATCATAATTCCCACAATATTTTCACGAAACAAGGGAATTGTAGAGAATTTTCGGAAACAGACGGGACGCCCTAAAAAGCGATCTATACCGGGACTGTCCCGGGCAAACCGGGACGTATGGCCTCTGTAACGATAAATGGATACACCCAACCAAACGTAGGTATCGGGATGCAGGCGATTAAAAATAAGAAAAATTATTAGGAAGTTACGTGGAGGCTTTAGGAAGCAAGCACGTCTGGCAATGAGTCCCTTGTCTTCTCTCCCGTTGCTTGTTTTTGCTTGCAGGCCGCTATGCCGTCGCTACATTACCCATTCCCGTTTTCGGCTGGCTCTGGGAAGTTCCGTACGTTATTCGTTACCATAAATTAATCTTGCAAGGTATCACCTTGTAAACAATTTTCGTAAAGATGTTATGATTGGATTCAAACGATTAACTCTAAGGCAAGGAGTGTTGGTGTCAATCGATGAGTCACCAGGGATGCGAATCGGAAAATATTGTGTTTATGCTTTCGCATCAAATAATAAACTACTGGTGATCTTAATGCCATGAAACTCCATATAATTATTGTGAAAGCCATTAGCTATGGTATATAGTTAGTAAATTTGGATTTTGTGTTGTCAAAATGTCTATTATTACAGGAATCTAAGTCTACTCCTTCTTTCACATCATCTTCTAGAAACCTTCTTCTCAACAGCGTGTTACAAATTAAATCAACGATCAACGAAGATATCGTATTGCCCACAAGCTAAAGCATTGAAAGACAGGATGGAGTCATGGCGGCGAAAGGTTTTTTGACGAAACTGCTACGGGCGTTCAGAAAGCGTCAGAAAGGTTTTACATAGCTGGTAGCCACTAGAGACTCAGAGGTTGCGCGGAAGGCTTTGACTGCTTGAGAAATTGAGAATGGATATCTTTCAGAGCAACGCAGAGAACATCATATTAGAGCCCCACTATTTTCCAGGCCCGATAGAGACGGTAAATTAGGAGAGATATTTTTCCGAACAGATAGGTGTGGGAATTCTTTTTTTCCCCGAACATTTAAGGACTTTAATAAATGCTAGGCTACAACATATCCTATTTATTTGTAAATGGCTTGTGCCCTAACACCCCCCGCCGCAAGCCTATAGCGGCGCAGTATGTAGGTGTAGATTAGCGTTTAGCGCTCTGAAATACTCAGCCTCATTACTAATCTAATATAAGATTTGGTTGGAGGTTGGTTGGAACAGAGGAAGAAGTAATGGGAAGATGGGCCGAGTACTTTAAGGAATTGCTGAATGTCAATGAGATAGATGAGGAAGATGAGGAGGATGGAGAAATGTTGGACATGAGGGTGGACACCAATATTAGTAGGCCATCAATTGAGGAGGTGGAGAAGTCGTAAAAACGGCAGCGGAATCTAATATAAAATAATAACACCATATTAGAGCCCCAGAGGCGGATCCAGGATTTCTTTCTGGGGGGGGGGGGGGCACAAGCAAAGCCGTATCCAGGATTTTGTTCTGGGGGGGGGGCACAAGGATCCCCGTATTACAACCCACCCCCCCCCCCTAGATCCGCCTATGCAGAGCCCTACTATACTTCAAGGTCGGAAAGAAACGATAAGATACGATTTAGAGAGATATTTTGCCGAGCGGATAGGTGTGGGAATTATTTTTGCTTTGAATTATAAGGGATTAAAGGAAATCCTTAACACCTCGCGTCACACGTCTATTGAGGATCCTTCCAGTGTAGTACGTAGATGAATATTTAGTGCTCGGATACGCGCAGTCGAGGAAAAAAGTCGGTGTTAATTCGACTGGTCAAAAACCAAAAGAAAAGGATAACGAACATTTTTTTCTCCTTCGAGATCGTCTTTCCGCGGCTTGAAGCGGCAGCACAGCACGTCAATCGAGGCCCGGCGTAGGCACCGCGTCACGTGAATGGAATTTTCTCCCACGGGAACACAAAGACGCCGTACAAGAATGGGAGCTCAGAGGGGTCGACCCCCTCACTCATTGGGTAAGGAGGCTTCGCGCATAATATCGAGCGACACATTTCTTTCCTCTCTTCCACCCAGCACACATACGTACGTACATATGTATTGCATGTAAAAGTCTCCCGCGTGAGCCGATGCAAAGTTTTCTCAGCTCCAATGTCAGTTGTTTACGGAGGCCTTTCAAGGATCGCTGGCCGCGAACGAGCACATGGATACGAAACAGAGCCTCAGGAGATTAGCGTAGGTAGAGCCGAGAGCGAAAGAGACGTATTTCTTGACTTGCTACCTTCACTGAATAAGATTTGTAGGAAGAATAGCAGAGGAATATGCCTTACCAGGAATACTAGCTAACTAGAAATGCCTAACAAGGAATATGCCTTGGGGGATGGGATGGAGACCCCTCCACTCCAGGAAAAATTTGGCAATTTTTTTTAAAAGGACATGTCTGCAAATATATTTTACATCATTTTCGCGCTAAAATTGAACCCTAAAGGCCTGGTTACACAATAATTTAACACGTACGGGTTAATGTCTAAATGTATGAACGCGAGAATGAACGCCAGAATGCACCGTGTAACAGTGGTGCCGACTCCATTGGGCCAGAGAGACCCCGAGCCCCCTCAAAAATTCGTTAGGAGTGCGAGGAAAAAATGTGCCAGGCTTGTCGATTTTCCCCGGAGTGTCCAGATATCGAGATTTGAGTTATCAGGGTTCTAATTTTGTTCATGTGACTTCTATAAAATGCTTAAAAATCTTCAAACTCACAACTTATAAAATTTTCCAGGGCATGATTCCCGGTTTGGGCCACCCAATATTTTTTGTAAGTCGGATTCCCTGCCGTGTAACCACCCAACTTGTGAGAATGCATGCACAGAAAATAGAGCCTGTTCTAATTTGGTTCATGCATTCGTACATGCTCCGTTCCGGTTAACCAAAGTCATTCACGCAAACGTACATTAACTTGCACGTGTTAATGTACCGTTTAACCAGGCTTTAAGCAGATGCAGTTATCATTTATCAAAATTAGGTAAATAGTTAAAAAAAAATTTACTTCTCTGAGGCATTTTGTGGGGGGCATCTATCCCCTCATCCCCTCCATAGTTACGCCTCTGAGGAGTGTACTTACAGTCCTGGGAAAATAGCCCATTTAGCGCCAAGAAATATAAAATCAATTGGTGATGAGTTAATTTGGCAATACTAAAATATTGAAGAGCGCAATAACATGAAATTGCATATAATTATTGTGAAAGGCTTTAGCTAAGGTGAATAGAACATGAATTTGGATATAGCCATCTTTTTCGGTACCAAAATGGGTAATTTCCCAAGTATCCAAGTCTATTCCTTCGTTCACATCATCATCTTGAATCTTCTTCTTCTCAATGACGTGTAACAAATTAAATCAAGCCAGTGAAGTTTTTCAATTATTTCACCAAATAAACTCTCTAGAGTCTAGACGAAAGTATGACAACGGTAACAAGTTGTTGCAACGTCAGTGAAATAAAATAACGTGTTTTGCCATCCTGCGAGAGGGCGGATTAAAATCTTGGCAGCTAAACCAAAGATCGCTTATTCAATGCCTGCCTGAGTAAGTTACCTCTATCCAGGGCATGGATTTTTGCGTTCGAGCAGTTTATAAATATTGCAATGCCCGATATATATAGACCGCTGCACAGTGGGCAGGAATCGAAAAAAGCTGGCCAAAAATCATATCTTCCATAGTTTTACAATAAGCTCGATGAAATTTTTCCCACTAATCTTGTTTAGGCTATATAACATGAATATAATGACATTTTTCCGAAAAATCGATCCGGGTAGTTTTTTTAAACAAATTCGAGGAGACGGAAAAAAAACAAAAATCGACTATTTGGACCGCTTTAGTAGAGAGGAAATATTTAATTGAAATTAATAGTTTGGAATAAAAAAATAGTAGCTTAGCATTAAATTTAATAATTCAAATAAAAAATTTCATATTAAATACATAATATTATTTTTTTTAACATTGTTAATTATTTAGTCGATTAACTTTACGTCAACATTTTGTCTGAGAGAACACACATAAGAAATTACCTAGCAAACAATTTATACCATAAACCACAATGCCGAATAAAATTATTTATGTATCATAATAAATAAACATACACACTTTGAAATGTTCCTCGGCGAGGTAAATAACGAAAAAAACCTTGGATGGGCAGTATCACAGAACACACAAGATAAAGATTAAAAACTCACATTAATAACTGAATTTTCGGTGGCATTACCACCTTCCTCGGAGTTAGGTAAAAGACTGTAGGTAAAGGATAGCTGAGGGAAGGGGAAATAGAGGGGAGGTAGGGTCCAAAGAGGGGGGGAAAAGAGTGAGCTGGGGCAATTAAGGGATTATCGGTTGATGTTTAAGCCGGGAGGAAGAAATGCTTTGAATAGCCATATGTAAGTTAATTCAATGGAATTAAGTTTGAGTGGGTGGTCTGTGGGGGGAAGGGAGGCTAAAACTGCTACATTGTAGCAATCATTGAATTGACGCTGATGAGTGTGCGCATGTTTCGCCACCGAGAAGGACGCAAAGTCAGTGGAAATGCAAGATGCCCTGTTGTTATTGATTCTAAGGTTAAGGGGAGTTGAGGATTTGGCTATATAAAAGGAGGGACAGTGTTTGCATTGAATTAGGTAAACTAAATTTTTTGAAGTACAGGAGGCCGCAGGAGGTGGTGGTAAATATATAAAACATAAGGGATAAATTAACCAGACCACTACCAGAAACTTGAAAAAAAAACCAGCACAAATGAACTTGAAATTACAAAAAGAAAGGTACTGAGGAAAGCACTAGGACCAGTGCAAGAGAAAGAGCCATATATAAATCGCCACAACAATGAGGAGTGTGTAATTACTTCTAAAATGAATACAGCCTCGATAAGGAGAAGAGGAATAACCTTCCACGGACAAATTATAAAATTACTTCCGCAAAATTCGTATGGAGACTTTTCCAATAACTTGAAGGACTAAGATTAACAATATATACTTATTAAAAATACTGAGGCATAAAAATTAGGAATGAGCAGCAGAAACATAAATATTTTTTGAGAAAAGCCCAAAATAAGACTGATATGTTGTGGTGTGAGAAGAGGATGGTGAAACATCATAAAATGATGACAGGCCTTCAAAAAAGAAAGATAGAGGGAAGATAAAAATTGAGTTAACGTAGCGCAATGTGGCTCATACGAAAACAAAAAATAAACGAATGAGCATCAGGTGGGTACCGCGTGTATTTTTTTTTGTCGAATTGAAAGTTTTCAATCCACAATCACTCACAGAGGATTACTTATTCGATATCGATTAGTTTGCAGTTATCTCGTATTGGTACTTTACAGCCGTCAAGCAAGGTTCTGCGTCTTAGAAACACATAATTTTATTACATCTTCATTTCATGGAATGAGAAATTGTCCGTCGAAATGGCTCCAGCAATGAATTTTTTTTGGAATCTCTTCGCTAATGATTCCCGTATGGGGAGAAAATTCAATCTATCAATCACTTTCACCACCAAAACTGATTCAAGTCGTCTAAAATATGAACGCAGTTTATAATTAGCAATGCTAAAAAAATTTATCTTCCTTCGATACGGAAATATCGCTTATCGTTCATTAAAGCGATCTCGGCACACAACGCGTGACTCCCACTTAGTGATGGGCAAAGTCGATCATTTTAGTGATTCAATCATTTTGACTCGAGTCACATAAGTGATTCAATCAATTGATTCAATCACTATGATCGAAAAGACTCAAATGAATCAAGATCGAAAAGACTCAAAGGAATCAAGATCGAAAAGACTCAAAGGAGTCATGATTGAAAAGACTCAAAAGGAATCATGATCGAAAAGACTCAAAAGGAATCAAGATCGAAAAGACTCAATCAATGGATGTAATAAATCACTTTGAATAATCGAATAAATACTGCCTCATCTGCGAAGGGCATTGGTAACGCTGATTGCTATCCATATTATCATGTCATATACTATTTTTATTGTGAATTCCTAGGTGAGTAAATTAGATTTCAAAAATGAAGGAAGTAGTGTCATGAAAATATTTGGGAAGGCAAAACTGCCAGTTTCTTAACACTAATAAAATAATTTCTAACTACATATCTCAAAATATAACACAAAATACACCACACACTATGCATGAATCTGATCTGCAGGATAATTTTATGAACGGCACAATAAAATGTAACCAACTTTAACTTCTACTTCTTAACGTTCTCCTACAGGAGTCATCTTAATATTTTCCTTTTACGTGTATTGGTGTTATTAATACTGATAACTGCTGGAAAACATTTAAGAAAAAGATTGCACAAGTATTCAGTTTTTCATAACATAGTATTTAATTTTCTGACAACTATTTCTGCCCTGAGGAAAAGAGATCAAGCATCTATCGTTCCAAATTTTGAAGCAAACCGGAAACCGAGATGATTGATATGAAACCGGAAGTCGGAGTGATTGATGATTGATGATCGACTTGTTTAACGAAATGAATCATGAGTCATTTGATTCACCTAGTGATTCAATCTTTTTGATCGAATCGTTCATGATCGACCCATCACTACTCCCACTGCACTCAAACCGCTCACGACGAAAGAAATAAAGACTCACTATTAAATAACTCAGTGAGCCGATGTCAATCTGTCAAGCAGAATTACTTGCACAACTGCAAAAGGGATTATGTCGGCGAAGAAAAAACTTAACCCAGCCGCGAAACATGAGAAACGATGAAATTTAAGATCATTCGGGGCTCGCCCATAAAAACATTTAATCCCCGTAAAAATAGGTCCAACCCGGTCAAGGATAAATTAAAGAAAGGAAAACAATGAAAAAAAAGTCCATTCGCAGTTTTTTTTTCGTCCTCAGGGCATTGCGATAATGGACGTTGGGAGTCGCTCGACATGGTTGACCACAGCTCCATTACTCTAGCGTCGTCAGTGGGTAAGGCCGAAGGAGGAGCTGACGCTTTGAGAAGGGATGAGAAGCCTTATACGCCTTGAAAAAATGCCTCTAAGGGCACCGAGAAAGCCGGTGTCCCACTCAGTTAACGTGCGATCGAAGAGGCAAAAGCCGAAAGGGTGGTAGGGCGAAATGCATGGCAAATTTAACGACATTCCGCCCTGAATGAGCTGCTAAAAACAAGTATTTTCGCAATTCTCTCAAAAAATGTATTCGCTGCCATAGATTTCAGAGGTAAAGATGAGGTAATTGAAATCGAAATATAGGTACAAAGAGTGAGGAAAATAAAATGATGTGGAAAGGTAACATATTTCAAGTTGGTTGTTTCAGTGTGAATAATTAGTTTATTTTGCGTAACCGCAGAAATGGGTGCAAGCTACTTATATCAGCAAGAGCAGCAATAAGAGACTTGTTGGTTAATCTAGGATATGTGGGGTTTTCCTTGATGGTGGAGCGTGATAGAGCGAAGTTTTTTTTAAGGAATTGAAATTTGGAAGTTAACGTTTAAATAAACTAAGGGAAGTGAAATAAATTATCCAGAAAAACTATTTGCTAGTTATGTTTTATTTTGATTTGTGAAATAAAATCGTGCGTTTCAGAAAACACCCTAATTAGATTAAATAATTTTCAACATTTATGAGCCGACCAGTATTCTTTAGAAAATAGCCGTAGGTGGAATGAATAGACCACTCATTCGTGATGTTCTACAGATTCTGTACATGGCTCAGTCTGCGCAATTGAGGCTAGCTTACGGTGGGAAAACTATTGCCGATGTGTGCCTTACACTTTACCGCACCGCAAATAAATGAAGTGATCCTGTAAGTACTAAAAGGAGACCGAAATAATGAACATATATTTCCGCTGAAGGAGAACCATTGTAGAACATGATAGTACTATATTGTTTTTGAAATTTCATTGCTGCCATAGTTACAACATTCATAACTCGAGAACGGCTGTATCGATTTTAATGATATTTGTTATCGTTTTGGTTCGTTTCTGGCCCGGACAACAGAATCAACATTTTAAAATAGTGAAAGTTCACTAAAAAATTTATCTTGATCTTATGGGTATAATTTTAGGAGCTGCTAACATTGCAAAAGCTATCAAGTCGGTCAAAACTAGATGATTTGTTTTGTTTTTACCAATTTAATGACTGAGCTTCGTAATATTAAAAACGTTTTTATAGTTAACACATATTTAAAATATTAAAATCATTTAATTTAAGCTGATCCCAGGTAAAGTTGAGCCATCAACAAACACGTCTCTACCGTGTGTGTAAACAAATCTCTTAGCAATTGTTGATTATAAGGTAATTGTCGTGTTCCTGTCGACGAATCGAGCAGATTGATATCATTTCCTCCAAAGTTTCGCAATTTCGTTTCATCAAAAGATGAGCTCATCAACAAAGTGTGCCCGAACATGATAGATAACCACAAAAATCGCAAATGGCTGAGTGAGCGAGCAAGTTTGACGGCTAAGAACGATGATGTGGATGACGTACTTCGTAATTCAGAATCAAATCGTCAGTACCTACTCCGTATATACTCAAATCTATTAATTATATGTGGTATGTGGACGAGGTAAACTACCCGCTTTACTTGTTATTACGCCTAATATCAAAACAAAAACTGTTGTATATTAGAAGATGATTGAATCAAGGGAATAAAGCCGAATATGTAGGGTAGACCGGGGCACATTTACGTAGTGCAATTTTCCGAATCGAGTCATCAAAAGCGCGCCGTAAGTCATGACGTAATAATGCTGCTCCCTCGGAGGTATTCTCACGAGATTTTGAGCGCCAGTCAAGCATCGGTCTAGCGTTACGTAAACGTGCCCCAAGGAGTGGGTAAGTTTAAGGAACATACTTCGACCAAAAAATCATTTTTTACGGTTTAAAACACTAATAGACCAACAACTGAATGAATAAAATTGTTAATTTATAAACTGCTTTATAAGACTACTATGTCTAAAATTTCCTAAGCTATAATATGAAATTTAAAAAATTCATCGGAAAATTTCTCTGCATATACGAGCCCCAGTCTACCCTATTTTCACTGAATAAAGAAAATGTCTTTCTAACAAGCCATTGTAATACTTATTTCTGTAGTTTTATTGACTTTCTACTTATTTTATTATAATAAGTCAAAAATTATCAATATCAGCAGAGCCACTCTTGATTTGTAAATGACATAATTAAACTCTTCATTGATTACCAGGCGGTACGAAGTTCGCCTGGTCAGCTGGTATAGTGTATAACAGTAACATCAAGCTAATTTTTGGCTTAATTTAAACGTTACCGCTGGTTATATGTGTCACGCAAATCTTGCTGATAGTTAATTATTTTATTTTATTTTTTGATGATGTGATTACCCCGCTAATTTGTTTTCGTGGAAAGTAATAACTATAATAAATATGTTTAATATCTATCTCTGAGTTAAGTAGCCACTTTTTACGTAGTCCTTTCCTTTATTTAAATATTAAAATTCTGCAAGCATAGAACTAGTTCCTAGCCAAAACATAACACAAAGTTTAGCAATGGGATGCCGTGAAAAAAATTCGGAATGAAAAAAACTTCGGAGAGAAACTTGACGGATTCTTGAAAGAAATGATGAAAAGAAGAAAACCATTAGCCAGAGTGAAGTGCGAAGCGGAGGGCAGACCAGCTACAGGCTTTCAAGGGACCATGCTTTAATTCAGGCGACCTTCCTCATCCCAGGCATATTAATTAGCGCAATTATTCTCCTCGGCTCTTTGCTTTGTCTCACTTGCGAGAGAGCGGGAAGGACCCCATTGGGTGTGTGGTAGGGGGGACAAGATGGTGAGAGGCGTAATGGATGTGAAGAGCGACCACGTGGTGAAAAAAAGGACAGTCAGCGATGCGGGACCAACTCGTGGAGAGACCGCCACAGACTTCGCGGACTCGCTCTCCTGGTGAGAGTACAGCGAATTCAAGAGAAGTGCATGCTGATAAGTATTATAGGTCAAAATAATTTCGTAAAAAATGGAGTGGCTCCAAAAAGGCTTGCGTTGAAAATTTAGGCTCATATCTTCATGCGTATAATTCTTAGGTCCCGTTTCGACGATAGACGTTTTCCAGCTACGCACGTGGATGACTCACCTTAGACAAACATTATCTTATTAAATGGCTGACCAAGACTCGTTTAAAATGAATCAGTTCGTTTGCCACCAAAATGCTCTCTCAGCTTTTTAATGACCAGCTACTCCACCATACTCGAAAACGGGTTTTTGATACGTGTGTTTACGTGGCACGATAGCATAATGATTGGATTTGTATACTTTTCATTCGGAGAATAGAGAATGAAGAAGGCTGCTGTTCATCAACCGTGGTTGACTGAGTCGTGCATAAGATATTGAATAGAAATTTTTAAAATTTTCAATAACTTTTCCGGTAGACAGTGGTACAAGTCATGAATGAATCTTAGCTCATTGCATACGACATAACCGTGTTCGAATTTTACCTTTCATAACTTTGGCCAAGGAATAATATAAAGCAATACCGGAATTCAAACGCCGTCAAAGAACGTATATAGTGCAGCTCAATTACATTGGAAACTTTTTGACAGGTATGGTACAGGCGCCACTACAAAAGGTAGTGCAAATTTAAACCCAAACAAGTGGCAATTTCGTAGAAACAACGGGGTAGTCGCCACATCAAGAAAGATAGAAAACCAATTTATTACCATCAAGGTTGGTGAGACACACTTAACTAGCGGTAATTTTTCAGCGAAGTCAAGAATGTGGCTAAAAGTTATGCTATACAATGAGGTTTAAAGTTACGCTATAAGTTATGCAATACAATGACTTGATCTCAGCGGAAATATATACAAGAGCGGGCATAATGGCTCTGTAATAACCAAAAGCAGAAGCCGTAATTGAAATCCTTATTATTCAGGGATATGGAAGCAGTTAAAAAAGTATTAAATTAAATAAAAAGCACGCCGAGACTAAATTAAAATTATAATTAGATTTTAATAAATGCCAACAATTTTAAATCTTAAAGCATAAAATATAATAGGTATGATAAAATTTTCAATCGAAACGTTAAACATGAAAAAAAATCTTTTGTCGAAGTCAGCAATAAGATCTATTATGATCATGATTCAGGGTTTGCAATCCAATACATTTTGCCACTGCAATCTCATTCCCAAGTGAAGAGTGTGGAGACCCTTGCACGCACTAATATTTATTTCCTGCGAGGACTCAACGGTCAAAGGGAAAAATTAATAAAAACATGAGAATTGAATCTAAGTTTCCGATTACTTCAGCTAAAAAGAAAACATTACATTGCTCTGACTAAATTTAAATATACGAAGTGACAAGTAGAAATTACTTAAAAGTCCCATGAAAAATTATTTCAATGTACAGATCCTTCAATTAAAACATCTTAGATTTCTATTGAAGAGCCAAGAGGAAAAAAATCATAGATTCAAATCTTTGGAGTTTATTGGGCTTTCCTGATAGTAGAGTCCCTGAAAATATCGCGCTAAGACTAAACTGGATTCACTGTCATAACTTCAACTGTTCCTGACTGTAAAAAAAAACTCGGGCAATGCTCCGTTTTAAGTGACTTTTCAGAAGCATACAAAATTGACATTTACATTGACAATTTGACATTGACAAATACCCTAAGACGGCAAGGTAACCACAGATCAGGGTCTAGCCAGGGTAACCAGGGATCAGAAGTCCAATTCGCAAGTCCAATAACAGCCCTCCACAATCGTATAACTCCATAAAATATGATAAACTTGGTAACCCAATTATATCTGTAGATAATATTGCAAAACTTCCAGCTTATGAACTTGATAACCATTTAATGTATTATTAAAAGCTTAATTTCATAAAAAGTTAATGTATTTTATTCTTTTCATTATTGTTAGAAAATAATACCTCCAGGATAATATATTATGTAATTGCAGTGCATCAACAGCGGTAGAAAATAAAATAGGAAGAAAAATCAATGCTCGGCCACTCGCAAAAGTCGCAAAGATTCACCGCAGAGGCATTATTGATCCTGCGATGGCCAACTTACATTCTACTTATTTCCAAAGAAGCTTTCTAAGGCGCCTACAGACTCATTAACAGCCACTAACTGACTCGATCAGCATTTCTTTTATTTTAAGGTTCCCCAGTAATATTCTGCCGAAAGATTTAAGTCGGAGAATAGGGTGGCAACGGTTCGGAAAAAAACTTATAATCCTCGAAGAACTCGATCGGAGATCTGAGGGAAGACTTGGGGGTCTTTCGTTTCACTTCCTCACTCGATAATAAAAAAAAAGATGAAAGGCATTACGAGAAAGGGAGAGAGATCGGCCGAATCAAGGGTTAAAAGGAAGAATGGAAGACAGGAAGGAGGAGATGGAAGCGTAAGTCTTTTGAGTTATAGCAAAGGATACAGGCGGGGCAGGGAGGGGGAGGGGTGAGACAGCAGGGGAACAATAATGACGCCGTTGGGATTAGAGCAAAAGGGGTTCGCCAGGAGATGGAGTTAAGGGCAAGGGTTTATACAAAGACATGCACCTAGCCAGAAACTTGCTCCGGAGGAGCTTCGATGACATGCTGATTGCCAACACTGACGAATTGTTGCCCATTTGCACGCATTGGAAAACCATCAGATTTGATAAAAATCTGGTATGCAATATATCTTTGTGCAATTTTTCGAAGCCTGCCGCGTCAACGGCGGTGAAATATGCAGAAATTGCCAAGAGAAAAAAATTCCCTGGACCGGGAATGGAGCCACGGACCTTAGGCTTTCCGGGTCACTGCGCAGACTACTATCGTATCCAGGTTCGTGATCTCCCTTGGCAATGGTACCGAGGCTCATGGTATTAGATGCTAGAATGTTTTCACATGGCAAATCATGTACACCGCCATGCGCGGCTTAAGCGCAGGTTATAGGGTCTCAACTGGATGTGGATTCATTGAAGCTCTTTCTTCCTCGCTTTGCCATCCTTGATAGACCGCGAGGGCCAATCATCTAGTACCATGAGCCTCGGTACAGTTGCCACTAGAATTAAGAAATCTAGATAACGTAGTAGTCTGCGCAGTGGCCCGGAGGGGCAAAGATCCGTGGTTCGATACCGTTTCAAGGGGAGTTTTTTCTCAGGGCAATAGGGCGGTTTCTTATTATTTTTTATTGCCTAAATCCAAAGATTGAAACGCGTACTCCTAGAGTACGAATTTCAAGCCTTTAGATTTTTAAATGACGATATCTATTTTTCGCGATTGAATGAAAAGTGAAAATTTTCAAGCGCGCGAAAACGCGACGGCTAAGTATGAATGCTGGGAAAAGCCCGTGTGACGTCATTCCTTTTCCCGCTGTCGGTATTTGAGGTGACCTTGGGGCGAGGATATGAGCGCCGCTACGACGCAGGCTTGGCTTAAATAAGGATTATTAATAACCCTATCAAACTAAGGACACTTTCCGACCATAGGCGGTTTTAATAGGTGATTATTAAGAGATGTTTCCCTGAGCTCTGTGCCTCATGCATGCATTGGTAATCTCATTGTCAGACAATGTAAAACTCCTATCTACTCGTATAGAAACTATGTCCCTGTGACGTCACGTGGAGTGGCATCGCATGGGCGCCAATCTGGCCTCTTCCAAATGAGGTTAAAATTGACCATTAACATTCGTGTAAACTGGGATTTCTAAAACCAAATAATACGTATATTATGAATACACTATTGTTGGGTAACGAATCGCAATCAATGTCTTTCGTTTTCTTTGATGAAGGAAACTACCCTATTCATATATGATATATATCTAGTATGAACAGTTCTTCAATTTCAAATTCATCGCAGGTAATTGTTAGCCATTATGAAATAGCGTTAATGGAATGTCAAAATGCTCCTGAGCTAGTGATGATATATCATGTAGCCATTGCTTTGTTAATACGCTCCCTTTACTCCTCTGCAAGGGTATAAAAGCTATGAAGCTAATAAGAATTCAAAAAGTTTGATAAAATTTGGGAGGTATAATGAACCCTGTGATCCCCTCCCCTGAATCCGCCCCTAAAGTAAATTCCCCAAGAACGGGGCTTTAGGAAGGGGTCAGGATGAGACATCGACGAGGGTTCGAATCGGAAAAGGTCCTGACTAGCGGAAGGAAGGGGGAGGGGAGACAGGTGAGACGCGGAGGCAGGTAAGAGGAAGGGGACGGAGGACATTCCGAGTCCATTCCATTCGATGTAAATACATATTTATTCGACAGCCCACAATACATAAGCGGACTGGAATCCTCTTTGCGTTCGAGCACCCCAATCTACGATGGAATCCCCCGGACTGATTCAACCAGTGACGAATATAGGTCATACATTAGGGGTCAAGATCAATGATGAGGTTAAGTAATTTCAAATGGAGGCATTCCATACATGGGCCGACCTAGCGAGGGGCAGGGGGGGGCAGCTGCCCCCCTAGAAGCAAAAATCTCAAGCTTTAAGCAAAATCTGTACTAATTGAAACGAAAGTATTCAACAAATTTACTTTAGACCCACGAAAAATGATATGCATTAGCATAAGATGTGTAACTAAAATAAAACTATTTTTTCAAGGAAATAATCTCATGAACTAATAAAGCGCTGTTATAATTTTCTTTAAATGTTGGTTTCATTCACCTTTTCCATGCTTAAATGTCACAACTTGGCTTGCCCCCATCTAGACCACTGCTCCCCCCCTAGTTATGATCCTAGGTAAGCCCTTGATTCCATAATATTTTACGGGGGTCAGTCCACGTCAGGGAAACGCAAAAATAATAATATCTACAACCCGATCCTTTTCGCTTTATTTCGAATATTGCGTTTGTCCGCTTAACGATACGAAAAAATGTTAAATTGTAGACTATAAAAACAATTAAAACAATAAATGTATAAAAATACCAAGTGACTAACTTTTTTTAAATATCAATAAAGCATTTTTAAATACTTATAAGTGTTTTTGAAAAGGTGTTAAATAGAGCTTTAAATTCTAATGTGAGCTAGTCTATTAGCATAAATTCTCAAATTAATGAACATCGCTATTTTCATCTTGACTAGCGTGAAGCAACCCTTTTCAATTTTAGGAGAAAATCATTTTATTTTCCCAGAGATGCTTTAACTCTTAAAATATTATAAGGCGATATATGTCAGTATTCCAAAAGAAATCACAACACTATCAACATTCTACAAGTAGCAATACCGTTTACTGAATAGCATACTGGGGAGGCCCGAAATATGAGGATTTTTTTAAACTTAACCACGTGAGCAATGTAGAAAAAAGCTTTTAAATACAGGGCTTAAGGTTGTCCGGCCAACTCAGAAGGTTATTGGAGAAGGTCTGAGGGAACGCTTTAGCAATTTTTAATTTAGGACGCAAGGTAAACATGAAAATTCATTGCCTAAGTCCACGGGCACTACGGATGACATTGCTAAATATTAAAGTTCAAACGATTAATGCTCATACATCTAAAAATAACTAATTTACCACAACCACTTCTTCAAAATTTCTCTCAATGTCTACAACAAACTAACTTCCCCCCTTCCTTAATTTATAATCAAGTAGCAATAACAAAACTCAGTTAAAGCTTTCATATTTTTTATACCCTTTTACTATTTTTTAATTTGGAACACCAAGCACCATTGTCATATTTCACACTAGTCGATACAGCTATTATTAAATGGAATAAATTTCGTAATAAATGAAATATAACTTAAAAGAAACATGCAGTTTGAAAGACAAAAAATGCAGTTATTCTTAACCACCAGTATTTTAATATTAATATTGCTTCAATTCTTTTCCTTCTAACCTTCAACGTCTTCGGCGACAGAAGCTAAAGTTATCCAATTTGCAAAATATTTTTCTCAACGGACCTTAATAAATGTAAAGTTTATAACATTTCTTCTACTGGCGCACCCTAATGCGAAAGGCAGTTAACGAAAGTATATGTATTAACAATGATCTACAAACGACTATTTCCATATGCTTAAATTTTTTCTGTTCAGTTATGTGAACGATGCTCACCTTTCAAGCGCCCACACTATTAACTAAAACGTAATATTGAGCTCAAATGTCAACTCCCATCAATGCATATAATAGCTGTGCATATCTCTTAAATATTAAAATTCTAAATAATAATGTCCATACAAAAAAGATTAATTTATTATAATCACTTCTTCCAAATTTCTCTCAATGTCTACCACAAACTAACTTCCCCTTCCTTTATTTATAATTTAATTGAGTTAATACAACACTGAATAGAGTTAGTGAATAGGCTTGCAACAATATGGTCTAGGCTCTTAAAATCCCCCCACCGGCATGCCACGGCTTGCGGTAGCCTTGAATGTATTCAGGCCCTGGACTCCTCCTGGACTTTTGCCACCCTAAGTCAACTTTACTCCCAGCCTAAGGACCACCACAACCCCGCCCTGTGGGGCGATACGAAGCTTAACCTCCTCCCCAATCCACCCAGACTTTTTATAAGTGAGCGCTCAGGAAGCTGAGAGGGAATGTTCTTTCTTAGAGGGTAGAAAGATTTTTTTTTCACCCCTTCCCGAATGGAGTACGGATGTGAGTGGAGGGCTGAAAGACGTGTAGGGTGGATTTTATTCACTCAAGGCGACCAAGAGATAAAAAAATGATAAGAGGAGGGAGAAAGGACTTAGAAAATCTCTCCCATAACCTCTTTCTTTCCCCACTCTTTTCCATTTTTTCGCGCGAATAAATATTTTTTTAAATTCTCTTCCCGAATTTTGTCATGTCTCTCAATCTCCTTCTCCTTCTTCTCAAATCTTACACTTCATCTTCCATTCCGTTCCTTCCCTTCGCAGTTCTGATGATATGGGGTCTTAATCTCTTTCAAAAAAGTTCGGAATCGAAAGGCGAAGATCGTTCACGTTAATGCAGCGAGAATCGGAAGAGATTGCGAAGACATTCGTGAGATTCTCCGAATGCACTTCGAGTTAAGAGGAGAAGCGTTTTCTTGGCGCGAAGGGGAAAGAATTTCTAATGGAATTGATTTTAATTCTACCGCATTCTTTTATGGGATAATGCTGGCGCAATGGAAGACAATGACAAGTTGAGGAAAAGAAGACACTAGACCTCGCTCAGCCCTATTTTCTCCATAACCTGTTATGATTTTGTTCCTATACTGAGTGATAGTGTCGCGCATGCATGATGCGAGCAATGCTTATGTACAATTTAGAGGCAATGATAACATAAAAAAGAGTTGAATGCATAATGACTGGTTAATCTACGACCATGCAACAAATAATTTAATCAAAACGGGCCATTAATTAAACGTTTACAGTCTAATGTTCCCATTTGGGAAAAGATTTATAAAAATTCATGAAGACTATATTTCGCATCTGTGATTACTTATATAGATTTTGTTGTGAAAATCAAGTATGGAAGTTTTTTTTCATGTGAATTGCATGGCTTGTGTATACATTGGTCGTTAATTTTCCCTTTCCAAATTTGGTTATTTTTATCACCTCTGTTGTGAGAATGCGGTTCATTTGATATTTTTCCCTGCACTCGCTCCATCTTAAAAAATGCATATTTATTCAAAAAATCAATATATATTACGTAGTTAAACTTAGTTTTTTGTTCAAGTGTATATTTATTTTTTAAGCAGTGGCAAAATTTTGTCACGTGTTCCCATTTGGGAATATGCTTGAAAACGCATTTAAAAATTTTTGTTCGGGTTCTCTTTCATAATATCTCTTAATAAGTAAAAAAATAAATGGGATATGCAAAAAAATAATAAAAATCAGTTGGTAAGATAGTTCGGTCGATAAAGGGTAAACATATTGTCCTTCGGCAATTTTTTTCTCTATTCATCTCGAAAGTAGGTCATTTTAAATTTTACGCTTTAATCAATGTCACTGGCATCAACTGAAGCACTTCCTTTCTTGAAAACTATTTGCTTCTGAGAAAAATATCTTTAAGCAATCTCCATGACTAGATACTATCATGGCTTTCGTGCTACCGCAGTTAAATTAGAAACGGATTGGTTAAGGAATGGCTAATGACGAATGGAAATTATGAACTCAGGGATCATTGTCAGAGGATATAATAAGTGATTGACAGTTTAATAATACTAATGAATCTAAATTATTCTTACTCGGCAACTTTAAATTTTACTATTTTAATAAATAAAAGATCGTAGCACTTTTTCACAAAAATTTTTTACTGCGTACAACGCGGTGCAAAATTAATGATGGAAGATCGATGACCATTTCCATCAATAAAGCTTTTGAATTTTCAAGGTTCACGCTTCAATAAATCAAAGTATTAAAGTAAATTTTACGATAACATCTCTTTAAATTATAGCTACATAATACTTATTGAAACGAAAATCAGTGTAACTAGAGTTCTACGGCATTTACACTGAGCATCTCACAGAGCCATCATCTGGCACAAGAGCCGAAACGCATGGTACACAGTAAAATATTTGAAGAAAGATTTCGTGCTTTCCCGGCGAATGGACTTGGTAAAGAGTTCTCGGGATCGCCACCGGGTCAGGAACTCCATATCTGCCAACGTTTCGATGTCCGACTCGGTCATCGTCCTCAGGGCTGTGAGGACGATGACCGAGTCGGACATCGAAACGTTGGCAGATATGGAGTTCCTGACCCGGTGGCGATCCCGAGAACTCAGTAAAATATTTTTGTGGAAAAGTGCTGCGATCTTTCATTTATTTATATATGTCTAACTTTCACCAATTGAAGCCTGAATCTGTTGAACTTAAATTTTACTATCACGAAAAAAGTTTTTTTGACATTCTAGGCAATGTAATCGTATATTTTATAAGATATAGTAAAATTTTCAGTTAGAATGGAGAAATGGGATCGTGACTGGCACATGGATCTCCGGAAGTACACGAGGTTTTCGAGAATCGCTACTCTGGCATATAATGGTGCCTTACGTAATGAATGAATCAGACGACCCAATCTACCTAAGAAAAAGACGGATCATCTTTAGTGGCCACAAAATAAGACATGATAGACTGATGAGCACAATCGTCTGAGGAAAAGTGGATGGGAGAAAGGTAAACAACGGCGCCGAATTAGTCAAATTGAACAAGTTTTTAAGAATGTAAAAGAAAATAAATGCGTAAATATGAATATGAAAAAAAGAAGGAGATAGGAAAGCGGAGTGAAGAGATACGTCAAACAAAAGTTTTCTTTTTACCATCATGACGAACACCCGCAAAAGTTTTAACGAAGTCTTACTTGCTAATTATTGTATTCACTCCTCAAAGCTTCTAAGCAAATTTTTCGTTATGCATTTCATATAATATTTCGCTAATTCTTTATATAAATCGGCGTTGAATATCTGCCACTATTCATTGGATAAAAAGGGTATTTTTGGGGACATGTTGTGCACACGATAGAAAAGTAGTAACGGATACGGCGAAGAGAGTATTGTCCCACTCAAATGGTAAAAGGATGGCTAGGCGATTCGGCTCAACAGGTCTCCGAAGGTGTGGAGGGATGAGGGTGGGAAGAGGGTGGGGTAGGAGACTGAATGTGGCATGGATACGGAAGAAAAAGAACCTGTTGAACCAACCACTAGAGCTCCTCACTTGCTTCCCGACACGGCAAAGAAATTAAGCGACGAAGGAATGGCCAGCGGAGTAGTGGACGGGCAAGAGCAAGCTCTATGATTGGCGATAGGAGAGTAAGAATAAAATGGTTTTAGGCCTTTAAATAACAGCGTAAGCTTCATGGGTCTCAAAAATCTGCTAGCATTACACGGTGCAAATATTCCACAAAGAGAACATAATTCACCTTGACCGGGTTGGGAGGAGGCAAATATAAAATGCTACATGCAAGATAAATTATACATATAAGGTGAGATGACTTTTTGAAGATGCTTGGAGTAATCATCCAGCATAAATATCAAATCAATAAAAATATTAACCTGCTCCTCGGCCAAAGTATTTTGTTTGCAATTCTGCTCGATGGCATAAAACTCTTTAACGAACATCAGTTAACACATCAATGGGGAACATGCACAATTTTTTTAAAGTACTGGAATAAGAAGGCCTATACCTCAAATGTCCTCGTCGAAAATTTCGCGTATGAGTAATGCTTGTTAGCTGAGTTATGAGTCTTTAAAAATTGATCTTCATCGGCTTCTTGAAAACACGACGTCATCGGAGCGTGACGTCACGGAACGGTATCCACTGATGACAGACTGAGGAAGTGGATAGAAAATCGATCTACGAGGGCTCAAATGCAAATTTGGCGATAATAATTGCAATTTTTACTTTAAATATCTTGCATTCAAGCCTCTAACACTCTCCTCTCTTAGCGAAGTGAATGGTGTACCGTGCGATGACGTCAGAAGGCGTTTCAGGTCACGTGACTTCAAGCAATATTCGTGTATTTTTAATTGGCATTTATTGAAGTTTGTGGAGTACCAGGAGAGTTTTGGCTTATATATTTGGACTCGTGAGAAAATTTTCTATTCAATGAGACCAACTAGAATGGTGAACAAATTTCATGCATGTTCCCCATTGGACTGAAAATTCAAAGAACTCATTAAAACTCATGAGAACTGAAAATGGGCTCGGTCACCACTTTTTTAACCCTCGATTTTCATATAGTTTAAAAAAGTAAATCGACTTAGGTATTTGTTCATTATTCGGCACTTCGCCAGACTCTCGAGCTTTTCGCGGTGAATAATCGATCACTTCAAAGACTAGTTGCATTGAAATTATTTAAGAAAGAAATTATCCCCGGACAATATACCATTAGTATTAACTGTAGCAGTACACTTCTATTGTCGTAAACTGAAAATTAGCTCGTTCTCCATGAATATCTAACTCTGACTTTCACAGCGATAAATACAGATTAAGATGATTTTCAAAGGTCTACCTTGAAAAATTGTGTAAAGTATGTCATATGTGTATAAAGCGTTTCAATGGACTATACATGAATTCCATATCGCGGTTGCGTGGGCCTGAATGATGCACTCACTGTCCCATTTCTCAAAAGAATAAGATATTTAGGATTGTTTTATCTTCATGGGAAAGAAAATGGATACCATCTAATGGGGTGCTCTCATAAAATTAAAATGGTTATTTTCTTACATGTCTAAATTAATAAGTTAATGATATTATTATTATTATAGTATTCTACCGATTAAGGTAGGTTTCCATGGAGTACGCAAGAAGTGATCTGGGAGCCTCCCTTTCCTTCCAGCACTGACTTCTTTAACTCACAGTAAGGCCTACTCTCTTTCAATCTATCTAAAAATCCTATTCTTCTCCTTCCCCTCCCTCGTTTCCCTAACATTCTACCCTCTAGCACCATTTTCAACATCCCCTCACCACTAAGCACTAACTCCATCCATACCTTATGTCTCCTCCGAACCTCATCTAAAAGCTGCCTCTCCTCGCCAACCATATCCAGCACTTCGTCGTTCCTTTTCCTCTTCGTCCATTTCACCCTCTCCATTCTTCTCCATACCCACATCTCGAATGCCTCCAATCTTCTCTCGTCTTCTTTCCTCAGTGTCCACGTTTCCGCACCGTAGAGAGCTACACTCCAGATCAAACTCTTCACTAACCTTTTCTTTAAACTCTTACATAACGATCCTCTTAGAAGCTCCTTCCTGTTCATGAACGCCTCCTTCGCTAATGCAATTCTCTTCCTGATGTCCTTACTACTGTATCCATTTTCCTCTAACGTACTGCCTAAATAGTTGAATTGCTCAACCTGCTCAAGTTTTTCACCACCCACCTTTATCTTAAGTCTCACATTCCTCGCTCGTGATGCTTTACAAAACCGCATTACCTTAGTTTTCTTGTGATTAATCCTCATCCCATATTCCTCGCAACGCTCGCATAACGCATCTACTAGAGCCTGAAGCCCCCTTGCTGACAGGCTAATCAGCGCCTGATCATCCGCGAATCTCACCGATTTGAACATCATTCCTCCCACTTTTATTCCAGCTTCTAACTCATCCCATGCTTCCCTTACCATCTCTTCAGCGTACACGTTAAAGAGCAGCGGCGATAGAGGACAGCCTTGCCTCACACCTCGGCCAATGCTTGCCCACCCGGATTCTCCGTCCGCTACCCTCACTTGCGCAGTCTGGGCCATATACAGATTACGAATCAGTCGTCTATCCCTCCAATCTACACCTATTCTCTTGAGAATATCCATTAACTTTACCCAGTTCACCCTATCAAACGCTTTTTCAAAATCCACGAAACACGCATATACGTCCTGGTCGTATTCTAGGTTCCTCTCCACGAGGGACCTCATTATTGCTATTGCATCACGAGTTGATTTCCCCTTTCTGAAACCAAATTGATCTTCGCCCAAATACTCGTTTGCCCTCGCCTCCATTCGTCTGTTCAATATCCTCAGCACCACTTTCGCCGCGTGCGATATTAAGCTGATAGTCCTATAATCTCCGCATTCCACAGCTTTCTTCTTTTTCGGAAGCGGAATTAAAACAGTCTTCACGAAATCTTCCGGCCAGCATCCCTCCTCATAGATCCTGCGCACTAGTTCGAAAAACCTTTTCTTACCTTCCTTCCCTAGATTCTTCAGAAGCTCACACGGGATATTGTCTACGCCTACTGCTTTCCTAGCCTTCATATCACGAAGTGCTATCTCTATTTCCGAATCTAATATCCCCGGCCCAAGATTATCCTCCTCCACTGCACTTTCCTCCTCTAGAGTCAATCTCTCTGGTCTGTTCATTCCGTCATACAGGTCCTCCACGTATTCCTTCCATCTACTCTGTACCTCTTCTCGCTCGGTTAGCATCCTCCCATATTTCACCTTAATTTTAGACATGGCTTGTCCTCTTTTGCAGCCCGATAGCGACTTAACTTTGGCGTACAACGCGCCTATTTCTCCATCCTTCTGGAACTTTTCCATTTCCTCACACTGTCTTTTCCACCAAGCCTCCCTTGCCCTCTTAGTTTCACGTCGTAATCGATTATTCAGTTCCCTATACATTCTTTTTCCCTGTTCTGTGTCTACGTTCTTCCACTTCCTCCTCTCCTCCATTTCCCTTATCATGTTCTCCGTTATCCACGGCTTCTTTATCCTTCTACAGTCAACGTAACCAATTGACTTCTCCGCCGCTTTGACTATTCCCGTTTTAATATTATCCCATCTTTCCTCAACAGTCTTAGTACTTTCAATCTCCCGTATACTAATGTCCACTAGTTCCTGATATTCTCTCCTCATACTCCCCTTCAGGGCTTCTACGTTCCATTTCTTCGCCTTCCTAACTTTCATAAGTCTTTTGAATCTTACGTTGCATTTCATGAGCACTGGATTGTGGTCCGAATCAGCATCCGCTGCGGGGAAGCTGCGCGAGTTTTTCACACTATTCCTAAACCTCTGTCTTACCATAATGTAGTCTATTTGATATCTCCCCACATCCCCTGGACTTTTCCACGTGTACCTTCGCCCTTTATGATGATTGAACCACGTGTTTGTGATGAATAATTTGTTTCTCCTACAAAATTCTGCTGCTTTCTCTCCCCTGTCGTTTCGTATTCCTAGACCAAAATCTCCTATTTCGTGCCCATCCCTCCCTTCCCCCACTGAGGCATTCCAGTCCCCCATCACTACCAGATTTTTCTTACCCGGTGTGTCTCTAATTATTTCCTCGAGCTGTTCATACACCTCATCTACTTCTTCTTCCCTATGATTGCTAGTGGGCATGTAAACTTGGACCACCACAAGGTTGGTGGGCCGCGCCTCAATTTCTGCCACCAGAATCCTATCGCTTACCTGGTCTATACCTACCACACGCTTACCCATCTTCCCGTTTAATACTAAAGCTACCCCTCGCTGGCTCTCTTCCCCTCCACTATATATAACCCTATACCCATCACTACAATAGTCCCCGCCATCCCTCCACCTCACCTCGCATAATCCTAAGATATCTATCCTCCCTTTATCCATTTCCCTTTTGATATTTTCTAACTTCCCCGCCCTCATCATAGTCCTCACATTCCACGTCCCTACATTAATAGCCGACTTCTTCTTTTCCATCTTCTTGGTCTTCTTAACTTCCTTCTTCATTGCTGCTGCAGCTGATGATGATGATGATAAGTCTCTGCAAGGATTTCGCATGTTGGCGACCCCGAGGACCTTGCCGACCTCGCTGCCGTGCCCGACACCCGCCCTTTGCGGACGGGTCCCGGGCGATGAGATTCCGAGGCTCATTTGGTTGTACTCCATGTTTACAGGGAAGAGATAGTTGGTAGGGTTTCCCACTTCCATTCCAACAGTGTTTTTCACGTGACACCATCACGTGGACTACCTTTCGTCTGGCTCCTACCCTTCGACCTATCTGGCATGGGTGGCCCTACCGGGAATAATTTAGAATTAATCCCGCCAGTGCAGCTCTAGGGGTCATAGGAACGCGCAAGCCTTTCCACCGCGACAAGGTTGTAGCCCAAGGGAAAGGCAAATATTGATACAATAAAAAATTAAAATCCGCTATTGTTTCTTTCGATACTGAAACGAACTTTGCGGTTCAATTGCAGAAAGCTCATAGCAAACCAATTTAGGATATTTTTACAATATAGAATCCTAAAATACTTAGTGTGAGACAAATCTCGTCCACCACATTTCTGTGATCACACAGTTTTACAATGACAGGAATCCACGTGCGAGTCGCATTTCGACGTCCCTCGTTTGCTCCCCCTTCAATATTCTCCTTCGTGTGCACTCTGCCTCAACAAACCCAATTCCCATCGACCCTCGTTCGCGGTTTGGGTGGACAGGGGCTTCTTCGTGAACACCCCTCTCCAAGCCTTATTCTTATGTCACCAATCCCTCGAAATAAGTCCGAAGTCGGACACAGAAAAGTATTAAAATCTCAAGCTGAAATTTCGACTCCTCTAATCTTCCGAGGCCACTATTACAACTTTTTACTCTGCTTCCATAGCATCTATATCGAATGCTAAGTTAACCAATGAATGCTAAATGTAAAGTACAGCCGTATGAGTGGCATAGTGTTAATGTGTATTGGGAAATATTTCAGTAATTTTTAGGGCATAAACACAGGAGGAGTGATTGATTTCAATGTTAGAGAGGCTTGCATTTGAAATCTCAAATATTGAGTCAACACGGAGGTGTCCAATTGATATAAAGAAAAACGTGGCAAAGCGAGTCGTCAAATACACATTAGTGCGCAACAGGGTAATAATAAAAATCAATGGATATATGCCTAAGTAAAATTTCATGAGGAATCGGGAAATCCTATTTCTATATCCATCAAATGTTTTTAACATATTCCATCGGTTGAAGAATTTTCGTTTTTCTACTCACAATTGTAACCAGTGCCACTAGGATATTCTTAACTAGTAGTGAAGTCTGTAGATTACACTTACCTGCAAAGAGAAAGAAAGCATGAAAATTCCTCAATCGCATCGCAATAAACGAATGAAAAAATTAAATATATATCTTATACAAGTGGTGGAAGTATTGAATAGATGGCACATACTGGGATATATTTTCGACTCTATATAAAAAATTCTCATGAAAAAATCGGAGTAAGTTGAGGTGGAGATCCCAGATTTTACGTTTTTTCTCGAGAATTCACACCTCTAATACAGTTTAAAATTAGTGATAGATTGTACTGGTTCAGCATTTAAATTTAAGTTGGCATACTTTAATCAATATGGTGGAAAATTTCCACACATACTGGCGAATGAAATTGCAATTTTACAATTTTTCCAAAAATATTAATTGAGGCTAAATGAGATCACTAAATAGTTTAACCAATGAAATTGGGATTAATATTCCAGTCGAAAATCATTAGAAATATATACCTGAAAATTGCTTATACATGGAGATCAAGCGGATGGATACGGTTGCTCTAGTAATAAACTTTCAAGTACCAAACGAATATTTGGTCGCGCACGAATAGAAATCTTGGTCCGCATTAGATACGTTAGACTTCCAAGATGGACCATACAACACTTCGTCGAAGGCTCCAAGTACCTAGCGATTTTCCAACCCCAGGCATGCAGAAGGTATGGAGCTGACATAATCTTTCCCTCGCATGCCTGCTGGAAACAACATTTTAAGTAGGACACAACGCTCGCGGGATCTAGGTCCGTCGAATTATCTATGGTCCATCCGATTCCATGAAATACAGTCTGATTCCCAGGATGAGCATTTAAATTCTTACGTAAAGTGGAAATGCGCATGACAAGCTTAAATTCTTGACATATCACTGGAGGGGTTATTTTAGCGAGCAACCCGAAATACGTGAGTATTTGTTTCAACCGTGGCTGGCTCAACTTTGGGGAATTTCGCCATGACGATATGAAAAAGTTGGTCAAAAATAAAATTTGGAGTAAACTTCTCCACGGAAATGAGGCATGGATATGACAGCAGTAGAAAAATTAAGGGTCGAGAACTTCGAAATGAGGTGCTACGGAATAAAGATGAAGATCAAATGGATTGACCGAGAAAATAATGAGGAAGTCCAAGAAATAGTAGGAGAGAAGAGAAGCCCCATGAAAACATTGATAAGAAGACCTTATACGCCATATCTTGAAACATGATGGACTGATGAAGACAATCGTCGAGGGACAAGTACATGGCAAGAACGGAATAACGTCGAATGAAAAATATGGAACAAGTAAAGGAATACGTGAAAGAGAATAAATACGTTGGTGTGAAAAGATTAGCTGATAGGAGAAATGAGTGGAAAGCTGCGTCAAAATAATCTTAGGATTGTTGAATAGTGTTGATAATGATATGAACGACTTAATTAATTTTTCACAGAATATTTATTAAACCCAAACGATTTCGACACTTAAAGTGTCATTATCAAGGGTACCTAAAATTCCAATTTTTGGTATCCTGTGTCTTATTTATACAAGCTTGTGAGGAATGGGGGCCATATCGGAGAGGGTGGGGGGAGCGCAGCTGAATGGTGATCAGAATCTTTGAAGGGGGTGAGGTGATTGCGTCCGTGAGGGTGTTGAGGGAAAAGTATACTCATTGGGTGACAGGGTTAAAAAGAGAGGGGATGAGGTAGTAGTGGTGGATCATGTATGGAAAGAGATCATTTTAAATCAAAAGAAAACATTTTTTTAATAAAGCACGGAGATAAATTTGACTCTTTACAAATTCAAGAGATGCATCATTTTTCATCTTTTCATGGCAATACAGAGGCAATGTAGAGGTTAAGGTCAATGAAAGCCTAAAACAGTTCAAGTTATCATCATTAACTAGAATCACCGAAATCTAAAAACCTTTCACTGCGTAATTCTGAGGTGAATGGAGAATATTACGGATTTTTCATACGGATGTTATTACAAATGTTTTTATTATACGGATTAAATGCTCTCCGTTTACCTTGGTACTTCAAATAAAAAGGTCTTTAAATTTCAGAAATTTTCTCTCAAAGTGGGCAAATTTTTACCAAATTCTCTGCATGCTAAAAACAGCAGTAACACCTCGCCGTAAAATAAGTCATAAACACAATTTATTGTTCTTAACCAAACTTATAAAATATGAAACTCAATTCCATAGGACAGTCCTCACTCCCTTTGGCTCATCAAAAACATCTCCTCTCCTTAACATCTTTTCATTATTACCTAAAATCCACAGCCAATATACCTTCGGTGAGTTATTCTTATTCGACAAGTTGTCGACGACGGCAAAAGTCTATTCTAAGAACAAAGGGTTGGCGAAAATTTCTACCGTTCCTCTCCTTTAGGTGGCGCAAATGGACCGCGTACCGTTGGTCCACACCAAAAATCTTTCAAAGAGAGGGCAGGAGAGGGAGGAATAATGCGGCAGAGCGGGTAGTCCTCGCCAAAACCACTTCACTCGCCCGCTTTCTCCCGATAGGGCGGGCTGCAAAATGTCGGCGCTCAAATTGAATTTCCTCGCCTCTTCCCTCCTACATTCTCATCGTCCCCATAAGCTTCTTTCTCGCGACAGTCCGAAAGGCGGCCATGTTCGATCGATTTCTCTCACGGCCGCACCCACGATGGGCGGCGCTAGTGTCACTGTCATCGTCTCATCAAGAAAATAGTTGACTTAGTAAAAACAATACCTGTTGTTTAAAGTTAAATTTGATCCTGGTAAAAAGAAACTAGTTAAAGTTGAAAGTAACTTTTCTGAAAGCAGATTATAGATTAAAGATTTTCCGGCCTCGGTGGCGGCGGGGTAACGTCCTCGCCTGCCAAACAAGAGGTCGCGGGTTCGAGTCCCACTGGGGTAGGTTTCCTCTGTCCAGGGCATGGTTGTTCGTGTACGTTTACTTGTTAAATTTGTCGAATACTCCGATGTAAAATGACCAAGATGAGCCGTATTCGGTGGTTTGTGAATAAAATAAATAAAAATAAAATAAAGCTTAAGTTTAACTAGCGAATTTTACAGATTTGATAATTTTGAATGAGCGCTTTACCCTCGTTATAAGTCATAGGTTTATAGTGACCCCCTTTCTCGTGTTCAACATTCTGATATAGATGACATTATGTCTCCGAATAGGCATTCTTGCCATCGTGGACTTAGTCTTTGAGTGGTGTTGTGTTGGTATTATCGTCTGAGGTTACGTTCCCAAACTTGGGCAGCCAATTCACTCAACCCCGCTTCTGTTGGAATGCATTCGTCAGGGATTATTCATTGCATTTTCGCTCAACCACCCTGCACAATTTTATCCACAGACACCGTTACATTTTACATATCATCCGTTGAACAAGTTTTGTGCTCAAATTACAACATATTGATATTCAAACAAATTAAACGAATAAAATTAATTTAGGTTAGTATTGATTTTTTTTATTTAAAATTTTAACTAATTTTAGCCTAAAGTTATTTTATAAAAATTAAATATAAAATGAAATATTTAACTGCATTTTTAACGATTAATTTCTATCATTAATCCTTGCCTTTAACAAGGCATATATTATAACAGTCTTTAATTTTATCTTTAAATAAAAGATGGTAGCACTTTTCACAATATTTTTAATGGGTACGACCCGTTTCGTCTCACAGAACCATCATCTGGTACAAGACTCGCACAAGAGGCCTTGTACCAGATGATGGCTCTGGGAGCCGAAAAGTGTCGCACGCATTAAAATATTGTGGAAAAGTGCTACCATCTTTAATTTAAAGTTGTCGAACTACCACCATATAACGCCTGTATCTATTGAACTTATTTAATGTTAACGCTGATGTAAGAAGCCAACTACATGCTTCACAACTACATTCTTGAACGACTTGGAGTAATTTTGCGGTAGGTCATCTTTGGATAGTTAAAAGCGATTCCCTGGGTGCTGCCTTTTGAATTTTAACCTAAAGCATCGCCATGAAGAAGTGATAATGAGAGTATAACATGCAAAACATTGTGCGAACTTTTACAAAGATTACTATATTTTAACTCCATCAACTATTATATGTATAAAAAAGAAACCAACTGTATCATTTAAAAAACAAGAATTGCACGCATAAATGTTTGAAAAATAAGGATACATGATTAGACAATATACGTTATAATAAATTAATTCACACAATATAAATTAACAGGAGGGCAAAGAAAGGTATTGGAGCATAACACAAAATGGACGGAGACATCGGTGCTGTATGTCCTGGCTGATTTATAGTCGAGCTACATTCTTACCCTCTGTTTTCTTGCTTTTTCCATGTATCACCTCTCAGTTGTCATTATCCAACTTGTGTTGCGTTACTAACCCTTATTTTTGTGGATTGATGCAGGGTGATTTAGGAAGAATCTGCAATAACATTATGTAGGGGATGGTGGTAGGGGAAGCATTTTTAAGCAATTTATTTTTCCATGAACATGGGATCGCAACCAGTGGTGTAATGGTGCTGGAACGCGCGCCGTTCCGGTACTGGTTAACAAAATACATAATAGTTAAATAACAGTTTTGTCAATTTTGCTCCCTAAAAATTTCAAATACATACATGCGTAACCAAAACAAAAAATTTAATAAACTAAAAATATAAACTTGTGATAAAAAACAGAAAAAGTAATATTTCACTCCTAAAAAAAAGGTAAGAAAAAGTGCGTTCCGGCTCTGCTAATTTTTAAATGACGTCACTGGTTGCACCTCCTTTGTTACTGAGCTATGGCAACGGAAATACTTTTTTTTTGAATGCTCTAAGCAGTTACCATGAAAACGAATTTTCTTCGGTTTCCTGTCTTTTCGACAATCTATTTATTATTCTGGATTTGTTAAGGACATTAAGTAATTAAGATTGGACGAAAATGTGCGAATACAATGAAGCAATCTCAAAATGGGTGATATTGCGAAATCGTATTGTTCATACTCGCTCGAAGCTCTCGTTTAATTAAACTAGAAAATTAATTGTAATCCCCTTTGAAAAGGCCGGCGAATGAAGAATAAGCACCGGGTAAAAAGAAGTTGTAGAGCGATCCTCGGTTGAGGTAGTGAGGGGTTAGCCTTAGTTTCAATTTCACTCTATTGTAGTATTTTGGTAAAATTTTTCGATGTGGTTTTACTTAGCAGTTTATTTGTATACTTTTTATATTAGATGTGCAATTTATATTCGCTGAGTTTGAGTGTTCAATGAGAACTGTATTGAATTTTAGTTTTCGATCTTTTAAATGTTAATATTTCCGATTTTAAGTGTTCTAATTGTAGTATTTGTAGGTGGAATTTCTCGTGATTGCTTTAATTTTCCGTTTACTTAGCATTTTATTTGTACTTATAAACACTCTGTATTGTAGGTATATTTAAAATTATGGCGTTGCGTGAATGAGTGAGGTAATGTAAATAATTCGATGCGTTGTCATAACTTTTCCGTTTGCCACATTTATCGCTAGTCCTATTTGATTACATCATGCAGTGTTCGACGAAATGAACATGCAAGTCCGTTGAAATAGACTTATAATAATCCAACCTCGCCATCGAAAATCTCTTCACCTCAGTCACCTAGGGGTAGCCCCCTCTGATCTCTGCTGAAATTTCCACCAATGAGAAAGTCATCAGTCGTTGGGACCACTTCCGGACCCTTCCAGGCACCTAATTAATCGACAAGACGAAATAATTGGATGTTCGATGAAGAGAACGAGAATCAGATGATGCTTTCTATACGAACGGAACCACCTGATTCCTTAACGCACGAATCTATATTCTAATCATAGTAAGTAACAGTGTCATCCCTTCTGGGCGATAATATCCCTTAAACTTGATAATATCGTGATCTACTTCCCAATAGCATATAGCAACCTTACTCGGGGTGCATTCCGAAATTCACTGGCAGTACTGCTACTGCTAGAATTCTTGTACCGCAAAGAAAGCCGTAATTTCGGAACGGTCAACAATAGTTATCGTTTACAACTTCGTGGGAAATGTTGAATAGCACAGATATCATCTTCGAAGAAAATTGAAAAAAGTAAGTTGTAAACAAGAAAACTGCAAAATTGATCAATCGAGGCCAAAAATAATATATTTTAATGTCCATTGCAATCAAGGAAACTCACGTAAGAATTGTAAACTCAAAATACTTCAAACTCAAGTGAAAAAATGTCTTCAATTCTAAGGTTTTCTGTGTAAAACGTAATCGATAACAATTTACAACGAATCTATACAAGAATTAATCGGCTGATTCGCAGTATTTACGGCTAAAGCAAAAGTTTAACGCGATATACTTTACATTAAATTTCGTACTTCATGCACTGACACAAGATAGGTGTGTATCCTGAAACTTTAGCAGAAGATAATATGCATACAGTTAATTAGATAGAACGGTGTAAATGGAGACACGTAGTTTATAGCGCTTTGGCCCTACCAAGAATTTATACTTTTCCGCGACGAACACTATTCAGAAAATAACACACTTTCACATCTATTAAATCCATTAAATCCTGTGCAACATTATGGCATAAGGCGAATCTCACAAGTCACGGAAATATAAGACAACGCATGCTTAGGCTTCGTCACTGCTCACACATTAAACTGGCGTCGGAGAACAAGACACATAATATATAAAAATAAGTCCTTTTTCGGCGAACTAATAAGATGAATTCTTCTGAAGAAGCTTTATACATCATAATTCTTCGAGATACTTCAATAATTAATGTAATATGTATGAGTAAAAAACATAACTCTAATAATAGTTCCTTGAACGTTTAAGCAGGCCCGTGCTGGGTCTCCGGAACACCGGGACGTATCCCGGTGCGCGCTCCAGCCTGGAAATCTTTCGCGCCCCCACCGGTAGTCCTCCCCCTGCATAGTGGTGGCGCCCTCTGGCTATGGTCGTCCACCGCCCTAAGAGGGAGTCCAGCACGGGCCTGCGTTGCAGCGTGGAATTTGTCAGAAATCACAGCATATTGACTACTCGAGTCTCTCGAGACTCAAGTGACTAAAGTGAGTAAACTCAGGACATCATTGACACTCTAAAGTTAACAAACAAAATATTTCACGCATTCAGACATAAATTCACACACAACTTGTAATTTTCAAATCCGATAGATATTTATAAGCAGACAAGGTATTTTTTCCGCAGTTAACTTGAAATTTCTAAATATTGTTCATAATATTTCATTTAAAGGCGTACTATGCTTTTGTAAACAATCCGTTAGGTGTATTATAAAAAAAGCGAACAGTGGCTTCCGTCAGGTTATTGCCGCTGCTGGTGCCATTGAGCTGCAGCAGCCGCGGTAGCTCCCGCGGAGAAAAACGTTATCAATTGAGTTACATTATTGTTTACAACGCGATACTGCCGGAAGATTTCGGAACGCTTTAGCAGCTCTGCCAGCGAGTTCCAGAACGTGCCCTCGTATTGGACTTTTCTATTGGACTTGACTATCATTTGTTGGGAAAAACAAAATTTCTATCAACATTAGACAACATCGAGGGAGACGGTAATGTATATCGATAATCATTTCAATTGTTGAAAAATTTCTTGAATCTATTTCACGACTGATATATAAGGCTTGAGTTGTTATTGGCGGGATTTTTCTTTCATGTGTCCAGGTGATATTAATAACGAATTCCAAGCCACTATGGGGTATACAAGGCATACATATTTAGTTAGGAAGCCCAATGATCATGGGGGTTAGTGAGGGATACGCGATGAGGTGTGGTGTCACTGGAGAAAGATAATATGGATCTACCAAGTAAGTAAGGACGAGATGCTAAGAAGAGTGGGTGAAAAGAGAAGTCTTCTAAAAACCTTTAGGAGAAGACGAGACAACTTCGTCGGCCGGGTCATGGCACATACTGGCATGATGAAGGCAATAGTCGAAGGACAAGTGGATGGGAATAGACGTTACATAGGACAAAATATTAAGGCCGCTCTACACGGTGAATGATCATACCATCATTCACAGGAGCATGCGAGCAAAATAGAACATGTTCTAATGTTCACTGAATGATCATGCGCATGACGGTTCATTTGCGAATTTTTCCGCTGTACACGGCGAATGAGTTCATTCGCATGATCATTCACCGAGTATAGCGGCCTTTAAGGTTTCATAAGAGAAGAAATACCGATACCTTCACTGCGAAAACTCTCAGCTATCGCCCACCGAATCAAATCCGCTCATCTACAAGTAGCCCAACAACAATACGTATCCGCTGAGCTGGCAGTGTCCGGAGCATAAACGCTCATCTCCTATTCTTCAAGCTTGGAGGTGAGCGTTTATGTTCTGGACACTGCCAGCTGAGTGGATTCGTATCGTTGGGCAACTAGATGAGCGGATTTGATTCGGTGGGCGATTGTTGAGCGTTTTTGCAGTGGAGGTATCGATACGACGCTATGAAAAGGCTAGCGGATAGGGGGTGGAATGGAGAGCTACGTCGAACCAATCTCACGACTGTTGACTTATGATGACAATGAGTAAGGAACAGTAAGAAGAACCACAAAGAAGTGAAAAAAATCTTATTAGAGATACGGAAAAATAGAAGATTTAAGTCAACTAATCCAGGGACTCAAATAATCCGCACGAACGGCCGTAAAAAAAATCCTTAAGTAGTAGGAATTTGCTTTCATTTTAAAGTTCATTCTAACGATTTTACACCACTTACAAAGAGACATCACTGAAATTATAATAAAATAAGTTCCAGAGATACATGAAAAACAATTACAACACGAAAAAAGAAGCAAGTAAAGAATACTGATGCCATAGTTTTAAAAACGAAACAAGTCTCCTAGACATGAATTTGAATGAAATGTATTTGTAATTATTTGGAGTAATCAAATCATTTTTTTCTATTAATGGATATTCGATTCAGGAATACATATTTTTACAAGGTTATTATGAAGTGATAGCTCTGACAGCTTGAAACATGTGCAGAGAAGTTGATCTGTCGCAAACATTTACTGAACTTGAGCTGGTTTGGAAGTCGCGTCTTAAATTTTCCTTTGCGGACGAGTAGAAAAAAAGACGGTGCGGCAGGAGAACATGGACTGCGTCGTAAAGAATTTTCTTCATTTTCCCCTGATATAAGTAGGGCATGTATTCCTTTCCTATTGGTCCGCCGATAAGCCAATAAGCCTTATCGAACGTTATGGGAGCATGGAAATGAGAAGCCGTATGATTCACTGAGCTTGGTAGACCCTTAAGACTCGCGAACGAAGGAGAGAAATGGGTGGAATATTTCCGACGCTTCTGCGATTCCTTTAAAGAGAATTCTGTCGATCAGTCGCTTTGTTTGCAACACACTGCCGACCGTAGTCAGGTCAGGGAAACAGGCTCTTTGTCGATCAACAAGCGATTAATCGCATCCGAAGTCTCTTCGTGGAGATAAAGTTGGCAGAATTCAGAGTCGAGCGAGCGTGAATAATCCCCTTGGCGAGTCCTACCTATAATTATCGTCACCGGTATCCAACTACGGCGGGGCTGAGAAAGCCTATCAATGCTGACAACAGGTTGACGGGATAGAAGCCAGGCAAGAGCGTAAGATTTGGCGCTATATTTTCCACGGAGGGCAAAAAAAAGGGAGCAGGCAGCCGCGCCCCTGGAGACAGCAGACCCCTGTTTTGCGATGAGTTCAATTTAAGGATTCACGCAAAGAAATGCGCTGATTTTTCGCACGCTTTTAAATTGCTAGAAAACATCAAAAGAAAATTAATTCCCCAGGGCCGAACTCTTTGGGAATTAATTTTCTTTCGAATGTTTAACGGCCGTAGTTCGTTCAATCACTTAAATCCCTGATCGATTACCCTCATTTTGACTAATTCACTAAATTTCCCCGTTTTTTTTACCAAAAGACTGAAATCTTCGCCATGCCAAAATATATACTTCAAAATTGTACATTTAAGAATTTTTGTATGATAAAGAAAAAATAAAATAACTAGGAACAGCAAACCTATGGAGCCCTAGAGATAGCAGACCTATTTTGCGATGGGTTAAAATTAAGAAGAATTCACGTAAATATATGCGCTGATTTTGTTTGTACACATTTAAAATGTTAAAAAAAGTCCCTGATCGTTTACCTTCATTTTGTGTAATTCACTAAATTTCTTCGATTTTTTACCAAAAGAGTGAACCTTTCGATATACCAAAAGATATACTTCAAAATTTTACTATTGAGAATTTTATATCACAGAGAAAAACTATACTAAGGTATATAAAACTATTCTACAGCCAATGGTATTGCATGGGTCAGAAATATGGGCAATGCCAAGACTGATCGAAAAAAAGTTATAGCTTCAGAAAATAAAATTTTAAGACGAACCAATGAGCGAAGACGGAATTGGGAAACCTCCGATTGTTGTGTCTTGTGTTTTATCTCAAATATGAGAAGACCGTTTGCCTCTCAGAGCCTTATTCCCCTTCCCAGAAAATAATCCTGGATTTGCCCTTGTTTGGGGTGACTTACCTACGGACAAATTGGAGCAAAAAACATCAACAATCGATAAGATAACTATGCCAAAAGATTTTACGACTCAGAATAATTAGTACCGGAACCTTTTAAGGTCTTTCTTCAGATTCCGGATTGGGGAATATCTTAAATGTGGAATTTCAAATGTCTGTTAATGGCCTCTGACGACGTAAAACAACTTAAGAGTTGAAGAACAAGACGATTACTGTGAGAATTACATACTCGTGAATAAAAAAGCAATTTATCCCTTCTTAACTATCATATACCTTTCAATAATATAGTTGAATTTAAATCATATATATAAGATGAATATTTGTATTTCATTTACGAGTAGGAAATGGAAAAGTTCCATAATATCAAAGACTTTTGGAACAGAATCATTTCTAATTTCACAAGCGAAAGTCAATTGTTTTTCCCACTTTGGTGTATTTCCAGCTGTAAGGTCAGGTTCAGTTGTAACGATGGAAAAACTGTTGCCCTAAAACATGGAACAACACGGGGAAAAGCCTAATTATAGACTTTCAAAAAATCTCTGTGGAAATCTCCCTAACTTCTTTCATGTGATTTTTCGATTCTTTTACGTTGAGTAAAACGTGTGAACAGTGGCGGATATATAGGGTGGGGGGCTAAAGGGGGTGTGGTGGTAAACCCTCAGAAAAAATCCTGAATCCAGTCTATGTGTCGTGAGATGATTTTCGGATGTAAAAGTAAAGAGAGGTAATATTTTTGCACTCGTCCGGCCACACCTGGATTATGCAGCGAGTATATGGGACTGAATCCGTGAACTGAATGAAATACAGAGAAAAAAGCGGCGCGATTCGTCAAAAACTGATATATCCACATCTGCATACTACCCTACAAGCCGTCCAAAAGGAGTGTGGCAGGGGGTGTTAGGACACCTACCGTTTACACATAAAAAGGAGTTGTGAAATTACGATTAACATTTATTAAAGTCCTTTTTGGCTCGGGGGGAAAACGAATTCGCATACCTATCCGTTCGGCTGAATATCTCTTTCAATTTATCGCTTCTGTCGGACCTGAAAATATAGTGGGGCTCTAATGTTATGTTGTCCTTGTCGCTCTTAAAGATATCTATTCTCAACTGGCCAACGATACGGACGAACAGAAAGCGTTACACAGAATTATATATAGAGAATTACACAGAGAACTAGTAAAAAAAGCTCCCCGATGTTAGAACATTGAAACCAGGAATTTCGTTCGGGAGGGGTCCAAATCCAGAGGTGAAATTTTTTTAAAAACAGGGTAGGTACCGTTTTTATTAAAAGTAAATAATAAAATAAATTTAAAAATAATAAGTAGTGGTTTTAAACTAATTTTAACACTTTTCATAATTGAATAAACTTCATTTGTTAAAGAAATGTTTTGTAAATTCATGATTTTTTAATATTTTGTTTTATTTTATAAAGAAAAAAATAATTGCATTTTTATATTACAGGGGGGTGTCCGGACCCCCTGGACCCCCCCCCCCCCCTGGCCACGCCACTGATTGAAACCTCTCATTTACGGGCACTAATGGTCCTCGAAAACGTGTTCGTAAGTGAGAGGTGTTCGTAAGTCGGAAGAGACCAAAAGAAAACCTGATATTTACGCTGAATATTACCGCGCAAGCATTATAGTGTACGAATTTAAGCCAGCTGAATGAAACTCATGGATAAAAAGAAAAACTCAGCTTCTGAGAGATCGGTCAGAAAACCCATAACGATGGTGTTCACAAAAGAGTAAAATTGTGCTTAAAAAGTGTCCATGTGCGTTAGTTGGAAGAGTTCGTATACTAGAGGTTAGACATATTCATATCCTCCTGCCGGGGAATTAAATTCTGTCCTTAAGTCAGAGGTGTCCGTGAAAAGAGGCTTCATTCTACATGCATTCAGTCCACAAGTCGCGAAATCTTCCAAAACAAATGAATGAGGCCGTAGACGGGAGGAATGTGCCCCCCAGACGCTTAAAAAATAGACAAAATTTTTAATACGGTTATCATTACGTTCGTTTTTTGTATTGCGGAGCCTAAATCATTTAATTCCATATTAATGACTTTGATATTGAAATAAAAAGAATATTTCATCTAGTAATTGCTGTATCTTTTTTTAAATCTCAAGTAAAAGAAGATTATTTGCCTATTAAACCCTTGAACTCCCCTAGAAAAGATCCTAGATCAGCCCTTGAATGAGGACAGTAGAGATGCTCAACCTTGAGAGCGGATTATGCGGAATCATTGGCTCCATCGTAGTCTGAAGCCTATCCTTACTTTGAAACCTCGCTTCGGCCGGAGTTCTATTTTTTGCACGTCAAACTTTTTATACCGACTCGCACGGCATCGGCCCAAATAATAAAAAAAATACCCAGCCTCGCACCAGAAAGTCCCCTCCTGGGAAGTCCTGTCTCCTGTTCCATGGTCCGGGTCGACTGATTGATGTCCTTTCGCGAGGGAAGATAAGAGGGTTTAAGAACCCCACGGCTGAGATGCTGAGCGGAGCGGAACTGGAGGAATTTCCCGTAAATGGGGTCTGAGCACTGGCGCTATGCACTGAGTGAGTAGGCGAACTTTATGGCACGAGGTCAGAATCGTCTTGGTGGTGTGTAAGGCATGAAGTGCCTAACCCATTCGCTTTTAAACCCTTTCTAACCCAGAGCTGCTTCTGGGAGAAACTAAATTTGATGACCTCCCTTTTTAAAAAAGTGAAAATTTTCTACTCAATCATAATTATTGTGGCTGCTAAATGTTTCACCATTAAACTTTACAGCACAAAATAACTCGTAGCTTAAATAGTTTCTGACAGAGCTAAAATATGTACATTTATATTACTTAATAATTTTTTACTTATATGATTTTTATATTACTTAAAAACAATATTGGGTTATAACGAGTCAATTTCTCATGAAAATTTTGGATCTAATTCCCTTTTCGTTTTTCTCAACCCACTTAGTACTATCCTTCTTCCTGGGGTACTCACGAGGAATGCGGAGGGTATTTTCATAAAATGTAGCAACTAGGAAAAAAACAATACAAAGCTATTTTATTACATATACGTAAGCAATTTTTTTATTATTGAGGTTTAACTGGTAAATATTGTTAAACTGGTTACGTTTACATAAATAAAATATATCAATTTAATAAGTTACAGCATATTAAATAATGTGCTACGTCAGAGTCGATATATCGGCCCGCCGCACTAAAAAGGTAAAAGTTTACAATTACATATTATTTTATATTTTATGGAATTAGCATTTATAAATGGGGTGAGGAACGGATAATCACAGCTATAGTGATCAGATATCCGTATTTCTCCGAATACGCCAAGGTTTTTAAAAAAATTCAATTGCAAGAAAAACGGCTTTTAAAAATCAATGCGTGTGAAATGTGATAAAATGCCTGAGAATCAAAATTATTTTCCTTCTATATTTTCGAAAATTAATTAATCAACGAGAAATTCGCAGGGTGTGAAAAGATGAATTTTTATCCTATTTTTCATTATCAATTTTTCAGCAGCATAACTCGCAAAATACTTGTTTTTAGCGCTAGCCTCGCTGGTCTGATAAGAGAGTCAGCGAAATCATTGTATTGATGCAACAAACTTTGATAGTTTCCGGCAATAATGTGTGGAATCTGTAGAAAATTTTAAATGAATAACTTTAACTTTGTTTTTCCATAATATTACTTATTGAACAGTGACTATGGTTTCAACTGTTAACGTCATTTTCTAGGTATGACGTTAACTGTGCCAGAAGATTATGTTATCCATTTTAACCATGGTCGAAATTTGATGGAAAGTTCTGTGGAAAAACAATACTTGAATTATTCATTCAAATTTTAAAAAAATACGTTGACAAATAATGATTACAATATAATCCCAGAGAATAAACATTATTTTCCTTCTGTTTTTTGAAAAATCAAAAGAGATATTTGTAGAATGTAAAAAGTTACACTTTGGTCTTGCTTCTCATTCTCAATTTATCTGCCGCATATCTCGCAAATTACTCGTTTGAAATACACTGAGATCATCGCATGAAATATCTGTTGGAAATAATTCTTCTTGAAATATCCTTCGAAGATCCACAATGATTTCGGCAGTCTTTTCGTGCCTCTTCGAAGAGATGAAATGGCCCACTCGAGCGATCTTCATCCCCCACAATCCTTGAGAAAAGGACCCTTGGGCCCACCTTCCGGCTACAAAAGCTCACCACCATCCCACAGCAAAAGCCCACTTAACGTTTCCTCTGCCCACTTTCCGCGCAAAATTTCCCCCGACCACAAAATACCCTCGACCTGCTGCTCATTCGGAAGAGAACCTCTTCCACATCCCTCCCCTCAGCTCAGTCCCGAACTATAAGTATCGAATTCCAACCAATAAATCCCACCGCTTTAGAAATATTACGATAAGCTCCTCTGCGTGGGTGGAGCCGACGAAGGTGACGTATCATCGAATCAATATTGAACCAGAACTGACGGAGAGAATAAGAGGATGATTCTCTCTTGGGTCGTCTCGCTTCCAAAGATTCCGATACCATTCAATGCTAAATCCAGAATCACACGATAATTTTTTCCGCCCCCCAGAAATAGCTTTTTTTCTCATACCCACAACGCTAACACAAGGTTAATCATTTTACACCATGTTTAACGGTGTGGAAAATTTCCCGAGTGTTTTCGAGACCAGGGAATGCAGCCATATTCACGAAATCAATACACCAATAGGGTAGTTTCCTTCATCAAAGAAAGCGAAAGGCATTGATTGCGATTCACCATTACCCACCATTAGTGTATTCATAATATACAAATTATTTGGTTCTAGAAATACCGGTTTAGACGAATGGCAAGGGTCAATTTTATTCTCATTTGAAAAAGGCCAGATTGGCGCCCATGCGATGCCACTTCACGTGATGTCACAGGGACCTAGTTTCTATACGAGTAGATAGGAGTTTTACATCGCCTGAGATTACCAATGCATGCATGAGGCACAGAGCTCAGGGAAACATGTCTTAATAATCACCTATTAAAACTGGCTAAGGCTGGAAAGTTTTCTTCGTTTAATAAAGTTTTCATAATCATTATTTAAGCCAAGCGCTACCAGCTAGCATGGTACTCTGCTACCTGCTAGCATCCTGCGTCGTATCAGCGCTCAAAGCCTCGCCCCAAGGTCACCTCACTTGCGGTAGCGGGAACCAGAACGACGTCACACGGAGTTTTCCCATCATTCATACTTAGCCGTCGCGTTTTCGCGCGCTTGAAAATTTTCACGTTTCATTTAATCGCGAAAAATAGATATCGTCATTCAAAAATCTAAAAGCGTGAAATACGTACTCCAGGAGTAATAATGTTTCGATTTTGGCAATAAAAAATAATAGGAAACTTCCCTATTGTGATAGTTTGGCAAATGAAAAGATCCAGATATTTCCCTTTTTCGAAACTTCGGTTACTTATCAATTATTTAATATCAATACTTACTTATTATTACTGACGAAAAATCGAAGGTCGAAACGCTTTCGCAGATACATCGATGATGTCGCTTTACACAACGTGGATTATGTATACATCTGGGAACTATTTTGATAACCTTTAACAGTGTTTTCCTCCGTAGTAATTGACAATTGACATTGAGATTATCAGTGACCGAAAGAGTGATCGCTTGACCCAACATTTCATCCAGGGGTTGACCTACGCCGCGGCCCAAATACGATAAAAAATACGGTACGGAAACAAATACGAATATGCGATGTCTATTTCACGATTATTTTGCTGATATCTCAGTGAAATTCTTTTTCAAGAACTTCCATGTTAACTTGTGGAATAATTTGATCTAGTTTTTGTAAAAAGTTGCTCGGACCATTAAGATTAACTTGAGTTCAAAGTATTACGGCAAAAATGCTTTTTATGGCGTTTTTATAAAATTATTCTACCCATTAAGGTAGATTTCCAGGGAGAACTTAAAAGTGATTCACACAATCATTTTTTTCTGTCCCTCATAATGATAGCTCAAGCGGTAGGTGTTCAGGGATCGAGTGAGTGATCGCTCGACCCTTCATTTTCTGAATCACACGGTCTTTTCCATCCCTTGTAATATCACTTTCCGTAATTATAACTATCGTTCAATTTAAATCCAAGCGTGGCGCTACAATCGCTGTTAGCGGCCATTATTAACATTGAAAAGGATATAAGGGTGATCGATATGTAGACAGTTAAAAAGAATATATTCTTAAAGAAATATTTTTGTTAGTTGCTTGACCCAGTCGTAGGGCCCACATTGGTTTGTTTATCTTCATGTTTACCTAATGTACTTTGATTTATTAGTAGCATTCGTATAATCATGATTTTACTGCAAGTGCCCTTTTTATAGCTCAGTAGAAAGTACAGGTGCCCTCCTACAAATCTCTGCCTGCATAAAATGAAACTATCAAAATATTTCGACAGATTGCAAAGACTTAAGTACAAGTTATTCTTTTGTATTTTGTAGCCAGTTGCGTTTGCCTTCCGTTTTCAAAGTTCTCAGAAATTTTTGTAAAACTCTTCGATATATATGTATGAATATACACAATGGTGGATTCCTTTTCCTTTCCTCTCTTTCACATACTCTTGGCCATTTTAAACGATGTTAAGAGATCTACCAAACAAACTATGAACGACAACCTTAGGCCGAGCCGACGTCATCTCAACTTATCCTTGCTGAAGCTACGTCAAAGGCAAGAGTTTTGCTATTTTTTTGTGAATGAATGTTACTGTTGCTCCAACATGTTAGATGGGCGTGACAATCTCTCAACATTGGCAAGTTTTAACAAGAAAGCTAAAAATAAATCGCTTAGCAAACACGTCTTTGACCAATCTGGGAAAAATACCTCATGAATAACTTGCGAAGAGGCGAAAATAGTAAGGGATAATTGTGTGGAATGATGACATGTCTCAAGCTGGTCATGAATGGGATGGGTAAATAGAAAATCTGTTCTAAAGAAATTTTTATGTGAAAGTGAGAGGGAGAGATGAGAAATATGCTTAACAAAATGTGTGGCAAAAGCAATATACGTATTTTGTCACTATACAAATTCGGGTACTAAAATAGGACCTTATAAACTCAGCTTTGTTTTATAATATTAGGTAGTACGTTATATTCGGTCATTTCTTACTTTAAAAAAAATAGTCTATCAATTTCAGTTTAAGTTTTTCAAATTGATTTTAGAAGTTCCAGCAGAATTTAGAGACTTCCATAGAATTATTTGATTTTTCCTAACGGAATGATGGTGAAGGGGTTTTAAAGGTCACACTCGGTCTAATTCACCATCGCGACGTTCGAACAGGACCTCATTTTTTTGAGGTGGGGGATGATAGCTCCTAAATTTGGCATCCCTGACCAATGCAAATGGCGTTAAAAGGGGTCAAAACAAGCGATGGTAGGGAGTAGGGGGTAACGGGCGATGGGCATGTGGATGACCCGCTTCAGCGCTGCACTCCGATTGCTCTCCGCGTAACGCCGAAAACAGGTATCCAAAGGGAAATCATGCAAAGTTAGCAAAGATAATTCCGTTGGGATATCTATAGACTAGTCAGTGAAGAAGGGTAATGAATGATTACAGGGAATGAGGAATTGCAAAAGTTGTTTTGAGAAGATGGAATATCAACAGATGTAAAGAAATGGTGGCAGCAGAGACAATAAGAGTGGAAGCATTGGCGGATTTACCTGTACTCTTTTAGATCTCATAGCTTCAGTTCTTCAATTTCGGTTATAGTTATGCAATTAAGGGCTATTTATTACAAAACCAAGGATGAAAGCATGCATTTTTTGAAGTGATCAATAGGAGGGAGAGACAATAATCACAATTGACATTCTGTAGGATAAACACATCGCTTCATAGTAATCGATGATTCTTCGATTAGTTGGTAAATTTCAATTTTTTATTTCAAATTGGAATTTGTTGGTGCCAAAGAATGATGAAGATGAAATGGACCGACCGAGAAAGTAGTAAGGTAGTGTTAAGAGGAGTGGGAGAAAAGAGAAGTCTCCTGAAAACCTTTAACACAAGCGAATACAATACTCAAAGTTGGTTGTATGGTGGTACCAAAGAATGATGAAGATAAAGAAAGATATTGGCCGGCCTCGGTGGCGGTGGGGTTAAGTCCTTCCCTGCCAAACCGTAGGTGTCGGGTTCGAATCCCGCCTGGGTAGGTGGTCCCTTTCTAGGGCATGGATGTTTGTGTCGTGCTTTGTTAATTCCTCCGTTGTAAAGGCATCTATGTGCAGTTCACGGGAAAGTTGGAAATAAATGAAAATTTAAAAAAATAAAATAAAATGAAAATATAATATTATTAATAAGGCCAAAAATAAATAAAATCAAAAATAAATAAAAAATAAATAAAATCAAAAATAAATAAAAAATAAATAAAATCAAAAATAAATAAAAAATAAATAAAATCAAAAATAAATCAAAAATAAAATAAAATGAAAATATAATATTATTAATAAAGTCCAAAATAAATAAAAAATAAAATCAAAAATAAATCAAAAATAAAATAAAATGAAAATATAATATTATTAATAAAGTCCAAAATAAATAAAAAATAAAATCAAAAATAAATCAAAAATAAAATAAAATGAAAATATAATATTATTAATAAAGTCAAAAATAAATAAAATCAAAAATATATAAAAAATAAAAAATAAATAAAATCAAAAATAAATAAAAAATAAATAAAATAAAAAATAAATAAAAAATAAAAAATAAATAAAATAAAAAATAAATAAAAAATAAAAAATAAATAAAATCAAAAATAAATAAAATCAAAAATAAATAAAAAATAAAAAATAAAATCAAAAATAAATAAAAAATCAAAAATAAATAAAAATAAATAAAATAAAAAATAAATAAAATTAATAAACTGAGTAAGTAGGTAGGGTTAAGAAGTGTGAGAAAAAGACAAGCCTTCTAAAAACCTTAAGAAGAGGACACAACATCTTATTTGGCCACACCATGAGACATGATGGCCTGATGAAGATAATCGTCGAAGAACAAGTTGATGGGAAGAAAGGCGAAGGACAAACCCGAACGATACATAGGACAGGACATTACGGGAGTAAAAGCGATGAAATAAGCTGACACGGAAAGATTAGCGGTTAAGAGAGCGGAATGGAGAGCTTCGTCAAACCAATCTCCGTATTGTTGACTTTTGATAATGATGAAGAAATAGAGGCTCTACCTTGAGTAAATTCTGAGCATCCATATTGAAATGAGGAAGCTGGAAAAATATTCAAAGTAAATCTAATAAGGATAATGACCCTATAAGTTATGACATGGTTGGTGTTCAATAAACGTTTAGTGCGGAATTTTACCAGATTTCTTATTACAATATGAAAATCTAGAATTTATGGGTAAATAATGTGCAAAGAATGCGTAGGACAAAAAGATTGAGAGCGGCTTTCAGAAATAAAACTTTAGGGATTAGAAAGTATAGGTACATCTACGTACTACCCCACAAGCCTTCTAAAAGGCGTGTGGCAGGGGGTGTTAGGACACCAGCCATTTACACACAACAACAAGGAAATGCTCAAAAGAAATTACGACTAGCATTTATTAAAGTCCTTCATGATTCCGGGTTAAACGAATTCCCATATCCATCCGATCGGCTAAATATCTCTCTCAATTTATCGCTTCTGCTGGACCTGGAAATATAGTGGGGCTCTAATATTATGTTCACCGTGTCTCTCTTAAAAATATCCTTCTCAATTGTTCAAGCAATCTATGCCTAGCGCGCAGCCTCCAGCTATCTCCAGCGGCTCCCAGCCAGGTAGACCAAGGCAAAGATGGGTGGAGGATGTGAAAGGGAATAGGAGGAGCTGGTGGTCAGGGGCGGATTCAACATCAAATTTGGGGGTGAGGGTGGGGGTGGCATTATCATGACCCAGATCAGGGGAGTATACTAGAATCCCCCACCCGGGAGAGAGGGGCGTTTTGACAGTAATGAAGTACTACGCTGTACGATAAATACAACTCGAGCTCCTCTCCCGTTTGGGACTTGCAGTCATGCATTTACTACTCTCTTTACTCCTTTACAGAGATACAAAAACTATTAAACTAATAAAATCGAAAATTTTTGATAAAATTTGGGGAGGATCACAGGGGTCATGACACCTGTGACCCCCCCAAATCATCCCCACCCCTGCTGGTGGTGAGGATGTGGAGACACGTATCAGACGACAAATAATAATGGAAGGGAGTCGCGAAGAAGACCTAAGTACTGCATCAAGTGTCGGAGATGATGAACAGAAACTTTAATTCAAAAACTTCTGAATTCTACTCTTTTAAAACCGTTTTACGCGGAGCACGGAATTGCGCAGGTTGGGACTGCATCAATTTCTATTTTTGGGGGAAATGCGCGAATGCATGAACGAAATTATAACGGGGCAATTTTTCCATCTCACGTCCACGAATTCTCGCATGCGTTCTAGCATTCATCGCTTCACACAGTGGCGGATACAGATGGGGGGCGCAGTGGGCGCGCCCCCACTTGTTGTCCCGCCTGTATTGCCAAACATTGCAGAACCACAATTATAATTTTTTTTTATAATAAGATGGCATTATCTTGTATATGCGTGCAATAAATTTGACTAAAATTATCTTAAACTCTGCATGGACTTGATTATTTTCTATTAGGATAAAAGTAAAGGTAACTCAAGATATCTTTTGCGCCCCCTCCCCTCGAGTAATTTTTAGTATCAGCTACTGGCTTCACACGACGCAATTTTGACTGCGGCTTCGAAAACGCGTCAGATTTCGCTAGCACGTGTCCCGTGTAAAATGGCCTTTACAAACTATACAACTATCAGAACAGTGAATGCTAAGAGTAAAGGTCACCTTCCACGACAACATTTTTTTCCCAAAAGGTGGCAACCATGTCAGAGGGACCACAATGGGATGGATGGAGGAGGGAAGAGTTGAACGGTGGAGTCGAACCTCTCCGAGGGCGTGGCGTGAATATTAAAAATAGAAACGAAATATAAAAACGGGATGGATGGGGTGGACAGGTGTTGATGGGTTTCGATGAGATGACAAGGGGACGCCAACGGCAGAAGAGATGGAGTACCCCTTTGACTACTTCTCATCGCCAATTAACGAGGGCGCGAAATGGAGTTAAAGCGCCACTAGCGGCGGGAGCGGAATTAGAGGGAGAGGGAGGGGGGTGGGAAGATGAAAGGGGTGGAGTGAGTGCTGCGGTGGTGTGAGTTGCGTCGCTCCCGAGAGTGACGGAAGGTCGGTCCCTCACAAAGGGTTCGCACTCTGGGGCGACTCTGCGTGGTTGGGCACAAGTGACTGCACTTGACTCTCGGCGCCCACGCTCCTGGCCTAACCCTTTACACCAAGGAGATTGTGAATACCTGAAGGCGCTGTTTCCGAGTTTTTAGCGTGGTCAAAATTCCGCCATCTTGGTTTAACAATTTTCGGACTTAGTCTCTGACTTATATTTTGAGGTGGCCAAGTTTTGTTCTGAAAATGAACTGCATTAAGTGAAAAATGCTACAATATTCAGTAGCATTTCACCGGTTATTGTCATCGGATTTTTTCCCATAATTCGCGATACTTCTATTTATGTATAAACTCTGATAGCCACTCCACTGGTGGGGGTATATTGGGACACTCGTTGGAAATATACTTTATTACTGTAATTGCTAGATTTCCGTTAGCTATTATAAAATTAAATACCTGTATATATGCAGATAAATAACTATTTTACTCTCGTAAAATTTTATTTTCAGTTGAGTTAGTAGTAGAACTTGAGCTAGTTGCCGCTTTATTGGTGGGGATATCGTTGAAAATATACTTTTGTAGTGTAATTTTTAGATTCCCGTTGTCTATAATAAGATTAAATACAAGTTTAAGTGCAGATAAATGACTAGTTTACTCTGGTAAAATTTTATTTTCAGCTGAGCTGGATGTGGAAAGTAACGGTGGTGATCAATAATAATTTTTCCCTGAGAAAAGATGTTTGAGTCATAACTTCGCGTAGCCTACCAATTAAGTAAGAAAAAAATGTTTACACTGTGCGTTCAATAGTTTATTTTTATGTATTAACGAGTTATGGCCGAAAATTTCATCAAATGGCAAGCATTGACCCTTACGGGATTGTCAATTTTTTGGTCAAAGTGGGCGTGGCTTGTCCTACCCAAGTACCCCCCACGCTAGAAACCAGTCCAGATATTTAATCTTCTTGCTTTACACCGTCTAAAAAACTTAAGGAGGATTCTATTCGCGAGTGCGTGATACCAAAAAAAAAATACTTTTCCCATAATAATTTGATAAGCTTAATCCATAAGTAATCGCGAGAGATGAAGTTACGTTTCTACGAGGGTAGCCTTTTAAGTGTCAGGAATGAAGAAAACTATTAGTGATTCAATAACGCAATTTGTTATTGTTTTTCAAAGTACTCTCCATCCACTGTTGATAAAGCTAAAGGCTGTATCAAAGTTCCAGTTTGAGAAGTGTATCGAGGATTGGAACAAGCGCATAATATCTATTAGGCGAAAAGGTCAATGTAGACTAATAAATAATTTCTCAGAAACTAAAATTCGCGTTTTTTTCTGAACACTTCACGTAGATATCCACCTCATAACCTCATCTTAAATGGCATCTGGCATATTGCCTATCTATTCCATTCATTACGCACTTGCAACAGGTCATCATGCCCACATGTATGCCTCTTCATTTTAGGCTTCTCGTACATTATTTAAGAGGTATTGCCGTTATTGTCGCTAATTTCGGTAATTTTCTCCTATAATTATGGGCCAATTATCAAGTCATCTGATTGATTTTAACAGAAGATCGAATTTTCGGCTTGTGCAACCACCTCCGCATTTGAGCAATGTATACAAAAATTTATATTCATTATAATTTTTTTATTTGAAATGGCAATTTCATTGTGGAATATTCTTAATGTTTGAGAGATGAAGGAAGAGGGCATGTGGAGGCGTTTATAAAATAAATATGGAAAAAACCACGACAAAACGTACTCAGTCACATTATTAAACAATTTCTCACTAATAGTTAACTGAAATACATATAAGCATTGTGCACACAGTTCATGAACCGAAAATCTAGCAGACCTTTCCAAAAGGCCTCAAAACTCGTTGTCTGTAAGCCAAAAGCAGCATAAATGTGCTTTTAATATGTGTAATATCAATTCCGGAGTGAAATTCCAACGGTATCAGTCGTATCTTGAAGTAAATTGCCAGAACGACCAACTGAAGTTTCTTTATGTACCTAACTCCCTTACCCATAAGAATGGAGTATACAGATGATATACCAGACTAGCTTTTCCTCCGCATAGTAGAGAAAGCTACCACACCCAATGCACACCCCCGTGTGACCGAGTTAACCTAATTGAGCACTTAAAGTTAATACTGCTCATTATTACACGCTGAATGATAGTAAATGTTACGGGACTCAGAAACTGCATAGAGTTATATAATTTGTCGTTCACACTATTAAGGCCCTGCATAGTTATATTGACAGCTAGAGGCATGGAGGAAATATCTTTAAGTCGTAACACTTTCCTAAAAGGCTAAAAAATTCCAAATACGGTTCGATGGTAATAAATTTCATTTCCAGGTAGAGCAATACCTTGATCTCTGGAATTGTATTGACTCTGGCCTTCAGCTCAAAATAGAGCTTTCAAGTATCATTTCATCAAATCATCAAGGCTTCTGACTCAAGAGGAAATGTATCCAATGGTAATGCTTGAAAGTGAAAGAGCGAAGATGATAGAAAGTACAAAACAACTTGATCAACTCTATTTATATCTCCTAAACTATATGAAGATTCTGAATTGTAGTTTTATAGCGTCTATAAGATTATTAAATGTCATTAATTGATGTCAGGTACTAATGCCGAAAGTACCCTATGTGCTTATCTTACCTTTTTAGTGGAATATTGACACCCTTGGGCGGAAATAAAACCCATAGAACTTTCCTGCATCATAAATAATAATAAGCGGTAGTTCTGAGTATCTATGATCAGATGGAGGCATTTTTTGTATCACTCAACGGGTAAATTTATTGCATTTTTGATAAACGCTGTCGTTGCGCTGCAAGGACTTCTCTAATAATGAACACTCTTGCATTTGCCTCATGTATTGAATCAGGTGAACGTAATGCGGATAAAGTATTTCATGTGGTGCATGAATCCATAAAGGTAATCAGAATATCGTCGTGGTGTCCCAGCAAGTACTACAATCACCGAGGGAAAAATTCCAAATGTACCTCCTCCGATACATATCGCTAGTAACTCTGTTTATAATACTTAACTGTAAATGGATGTTTACATAATTAATGGGAATCAGTGAGCAAGCACTCTCTGAGTTGAAAATAGCTCTTACCACGTGATGGAAATGTAGTACTATATATTTAGTACATTTGATAACAATGCCAATGTAAGAGTTCGCTTAAACTACTCCTCTTCATCCTACATTAGACACAGTTGAAGTCATAAATTCTAAAATAGCTCAAGTCCACTAGTCTGGGAGATGGAAAGAAAAGTTTTCGTGTTAATTATTACAGCAATTAGGGTTCTTGCTTTGATTTTCAAGTGAATAAATATTACATACAGGAACGTCTGCATTCAAACCTTGGAAAAGCCAAAGTGAAGGCTTTGATAGCTTCGACGATTTCCTAAAAAAGTGGTTTGTCTCAAACGTTAGTTGAAAGGACTTGTGCTCTTTTAGAATTCATAGCTTAAGTTCTTCAATTTCGGTTATAGATATGAAAATAAGGGCTACTTATTACAAAACCAAGAATGTAAGTATGTTTTTTTTAACTGATGCATAGTAGGGAGAGAGGAAAATCAAAATAGACTTTCCACAGGATAAACAATTCGCTTAAGAGTACTTAATCGATAATTCTCCGATTAGTTGGAAAATTTCAAACTCCTACTCTTCAAGTAAGCTATCGAAAGCAAGAAAGCCATCCACTATTTCAATACAGAAACTAGATTGAAGAAAAGCATCACTTGGAAACTAGCCATCTGGAAAACATTTCTTTCCACCTCCTTCCACCAACCCCACTCAAAATAAATAAAAGCCAACATACCAAGTTTTCATGATAAAAACATAAGTGGTAATTTCCACACTATTTAATTTAACACTCAACGACCGACCATGGTTTCAACACTTTGTGTCATTTTCAAGCAACCTTTCATTTTTGTTTTTATCATGGATATAGGAATGTTCCACAAAATCAAGCCTCAAACGATTTTATACGTACCTAAGTAAGTATTATCATTTCTCATTGATTAGTGGCCAGCAGAGAGTGTTAATGGTAAAAACTCCTGTGGTATCCCGCGGCTTACACCCAAGGGTCAATTATTAAGTATCATTTTCACTACAGGAGAGATTTTTTCCTGAATTAATTGTTTATTATTTCCCAAAATTTCATGACTTTCCGGAAGAGAGATCATCAGCATCACATCATCACCAGTATAACAACCCTAAGATTTTTTTGACGCAAATCTCTGCTCATTTCACCTATCATCTAATCTTTTCACAACCACATATTTCTTGCTTCACCCATTTCTAGCTACTACGCTTCCCACATTACAGAATTCATTCACTAATTTTTGTTTGCCTATTTTAATGCGAGTAAAAAATGATAGAGGCCACCCTACTCTCATTTAAAGCAGAGTCCTCTATATTGCCATGTAATAACTACGAAGAACAATCTAGAGGACTCTGATTTAAAGGGCACATTGATCGTAAAAATTCCCAATAAGAATTCTTGCAGAAAGAAGGACAGTGTGACATCGGCATCGTTTAGACAGCACTTTTCAAGGCCACACTTAGGAAGCCTACTAAATGAAGGCGCAGCAGTGTCTTGGATCACCTGTTTAAGGCAACAGTAAAAAGATTTATTTTAAAAAAACTAAAAAGCGGAGAGAAACTGAGGCTATATTCACTACGGAAAGTCAGCCGAAAAACGAGGAAAGTGTCACTGTCGTAGAAATGAGCTCTTCGAATTGCGTGTACTTTATAAGTAATCTCAAAGAGTATGCTTGAAATCTCATTGAGCGAGGCTTGGACGTTGGCAGCAGCAGATAAGTCGTAGGTAGAAGCATTCGAAATGCGGTGGCATCAAAGGGTGATGATGTAAACATACAGCGACCCAGTAAGTAATGAGGAAGTCTTGAGATGTTAAGTTAAAAAGTTAAAAGTTAAGTTTTAGAGAGAAAATTTTTTATTTTTCCAAAATAAAAAAGTGCGAAGAAGAGTGGGAGAAAAGAGAAGTCTTCCTAGAATCCAAAAAAGAAGACGGGACAATTCGGTGGGCCACATCATGAGGCATGATAGCATAATGAAGACAGTCATTGAAGGACAAGTAGACGGAAAGAAGGCAAGGGACGCCTTTGAATGAGTTCCATTGTGTAGGTAATTAAGGGTGCAAAAGTGTAGAAATACGAGGGTCATTCAATAAATCCTTAGAATTTCCAAACTATTGCACTCTGAATATTAAAAAAAATTATTTTTTCCAGTAATCACCACTCTTAACTACTATCGCCGCAAAAAAAGTAGAACCCTGAACTTTAAGCATTTATATGAAACTTTGCCGAAGCTCCATAGCATCGTATAATATATGTAAGAAATGTAAGATTGAGAAAAATTCAAAAATAAAATGACAGAAGAGAACGCGAAAGAAAAATACAATGTGCCACTATTCCGCATCAAGATTAATCCAAATGAGTCCATCGGTACTTTGGTTATAAAACTGTTAACAAACGTCCACATCTACCGCTCGCAGGCGTTTATAAATGTATTGTGTTATTCAACATTACAAGTTAATTACAAGAATCACAAGTTAACTGTGACCCTTTTCCCAAAGCCTCCAATAATTTCGCATAGGAGAGCAATATTTCCGAAAAATATGGGACAGACTGATGCTGATCCATCACAACACTTTGTCAATCGTTTTAATGTCTGCCTTCAACTCTCAAAAAATATACTGATTCACGAATTCTTTTTAACTGTCCCTTAGCTGAATTATAACTTCTTCAGAGTTTAATTTTTTAAATATATTGATGTAATCCTCCAAGAAAACCTCATAAACAATGACCTCATGCTGAAATTATGCATCCATTTGCAGAATAGGTTCAGACTAATTCTGTTGCCTTGCTTTTAGTGAGATAAGTTGTTAAAAAATAGAATTTTTTTTATTTTTTCATCATTAATTATTTTAAAAATTCTAACATAAAAGGCATATTTCAAGGATAATTTATGTAGCTAAGGAAGTAAAATTCGATGCAATAATAGATTTTATATCCATCCGAATATTCATATGATATGATATGAATTTTAAGCACACAAAATAGTTCATATCCTTTTGTTGTAGAAGGTACCGGAGAAGAAAATAAAAAGAGTGACAAAATTTAAATACACTACATAAGTTTGATGCTTTAATACGCGTTAAAACATTTTGTTCTTTGAAAGGGATGAAATGCTATCCAGCTCAACGGATGATGGCATCCACCTTAATAGCAGTTTTGATATAGCGCTTCTGCTCCTATGGCGGACGTCTAAGGATAATCTAACTACGGCTGTGTAATGGCCTTTGAATTAACGTCATTGACTCTCGGCTCTTCATCAAGCCCACCGTATTGGCATTATCCCTGCCATCAAAGAGCAATCTGGCGACAGTTTAGGCAGCGCCAATTTTTAATGTGTCGTCAGTTATTTTTTTAAGGACAAGGATATTGCCAAAAAATATAAAAACCGGGCGTTTGGTGCATAATAAAATAATGAAACGAACGTTCATGAAGGTAATGCCCGCAATAAGCCCGTGCGCGTGAATGAGGATATTCTTTTAGTGAGATAAGTTGTCAAAAAATAACACCTAAGAATATATATATAAGTATAAAATGTTTCCAGAAACAATTTTTGGGGTCGCTTTTAGCGTATCGAACTAAACTTTTGGCTACCATAAGACAATAACTGAATTCGGCTCCTACCTTTTTTCTTTCAGTCTTTTAAATATTTTTCCTTGAATTGTTGGGTGTAAATTATTATCTTTATGCGTTTATAGGAGTATTGTATTTAATTATACGTTAAATTTTCAATTTGTTTTCTTTGTTTCATTTTCACCTTCTGAAACAGCCGCGGAAACTCGCGTGACAAAGCGCAATACGCAGCTGCTCCCGAAAGCTCTTAACACCAATTTTCATCATCCTTCGTTTTCTTCAGATGATTCTATTTTGAAGCACAACTTTATCAATTTCTAACCTTTTCCAACAATAGGAATTAACCGCATGAACATTTGAGAAGGATTAAGTAGAGGATGGGTGACGTCACCACTTTGGCCAGCAACATGCTCCTCAATGTTAACGTGATATTGAGTCACGTGAATAGGGTGGTTTCCTATTATTTTTTATTGCCTAAATCGAAAGATTATTACTCCTGGAGTACATATTTCACGCTTTTAGATTTTTAAATGACGATATCTATTTTTCGCGATTAAATGAAAAGTAAAAATTTTCAAGCGCGCGAAAACGCGACGCGTAAGTAGGAATGATGGGAAAAAGTCCGTGCGACGCATTTCTGGATCCCCCTCCCGCCTTGTGAGGTGACCTTGGGCGAGGCTCTGAGCGTTGATAGGACGCAGGATGCTAGCGGGTAGCTGAGTACCTTGCTGGCTGGTAGCGCTTGGCTTAAAAAAGGTTTATTAATACCTTATCAAACGAAGAAAACTTTCCGACCTTAGCCAGTTTTAATAGGTGATTATTAAGACATGTTTCCCTGAGCTCTGTGCCTCATGCATGCATTGGTAACCTCAGACGATGTATAACTCCTATCCTCTCGTGTAGAAACTAGGTCCCTGTGACGTCACGTGGAGTGGCATCGCATGGGCGCCAATCTGACCTTTTTCAAATGAGGATAAAATTTGACCCTTGCCATTCGTCTAAACCGGTATTTCTTAAACCAAATAATTTGTGTATTATGAATTCACTAATGGTGGGTAACGAATCGCAATCAATGCCTTTCGTTTTCTTTGACGAAGGAAACTACCCTATTGCAAAATTACTAGCAAATGGTAAACTATTCCAATGTATTTGGGTACCAAAAAATCATTCAAGGAAAGCTCAGTGGCCTTTCAATGTTAGGTAAAGTTGAAAAATAATTTAATATACTGCATTACATTTTGATATGTGCCGTATTTATACGATTGAGTCTCAACCATGCAACATTTAAAGGCATTCCACCATTTAAGATAAAGATTTTTTTACATCGCTTTAGCTTAAAGAAACAACACGGAAAAATGTAAATCGGAAAATTACTTAACGTATTCCACGAATTAAATTAGGTTTCATCATCATCATCATCAGTGGTCAATAATCTTAAGATTGGTTTGACGCAGATCTCCACTAAATTCTCCATGTGCTAATTTTTTCACACCTACGTATTTCTTCTGAGTTAGGTTTATATGAAGCATATTTTATGGATCTCCTTGGCCTAGCCATTTCCAGATTGGTCTTCCATCGTCAATGCTCGATATGGTCTATTCTTTAATTTAAATAAATAGTGCGAGCTATCGTTTATCAAGGTCTTTGAGAGCCAAATGCTCAAAACCCCAAAAATATTTGGGGGTTAGGCAGGAGAGCAAAAAAATCCAATTCCCCTCCATGTAAATGTAAAAATGTATGGCCGGGGCCTTATTTTTAAAATGTCATCTCTAATTTATTAGGCTCCCACGATGGTAATTTCCACATTTTAAAATTTAAAAAATCTTAAAATTTAAATTTCACTCCCCATGCTTTGCGCTACCGAGATGCTTTCAATTCGATAAAATTATTTCCATTGAAAAGGAATTCAACTCTTGAGTTATTTTCACGTCGTTGGAGGCTGTCAAAAGTCTTTTGAAATTTCCCATTGAATTTAATCTTATACAAGGTCTTAGAAGGTTCGAATATTAATTATTCTGAGTCGTAAATATTTTGGCATAAGTATCTTATCGATTCCACTTATTATCGATTGGATTGAAAATTATCGATTATATAGAAAATTTATGGGTCATTTGCATTGGCAAACACACTGGCCGCTCTATAGCAAATAAATGTCGAAGATATCTAGGCTATTAATACAGTCTCTTAGCCACATTTTTTTAATTGCTTCGGTTTTAAAAAGTGGAAATTATAGTTGTAGTTTTGTAGTTTTTATCATGGATATATCGCATTTCCACCAAGTCAAGCCTGAAGTAATTACATACGTTACGAGACCTCGACTGAATCTACTCAAGTTATTCAAGATTCGAACTTGATCCCTCCGGATGAGAGGCAATGAGCGCTAGGGCAACCGTGTATATCCTATCCCCTTGATAATGTACTCACCAACACGCTTTGAGGCACAAATAAGCAATTGAAAGGTATCAATCCAAACAGCGCCGAAGTTATTGATTTTGTGATTAAAAAAATGATAAATTTTCCCTCCCCGTGCTTTGTGCTGACGAGATGCTTTCAATTCGATAAAATTAATTCCGATGAAAAGGATTGAGAGCCGATAAGCTGGAGCCGGAAAATCAACCACTTTGTTCACCAAAGGATTCGACCACACACCAGCGCATTGCCATCAAAAGAGAATTAAATGTTCCCGCGTGTAAGCGGGCTTAGCGTCCGCGAGGGGGAAGAATGGGGGCTTTTCGCGGAATAAAACGATTTACACAGTCGAATCAGAAAAGCGATGGAAAGGATACACGCCAGAAATGATGTCCAACACCAAATAAATGGCGCGAAACATTCATCTTCTTTTAAAGTTTTTCACACGCAATGGCGGATGTAGGTTTAGAACAAGCGGGGGTGGGGCTGAAACAAAAAACATCCCCTTATCTTTTAAAGACGGTTCTCCCAGGAATAAGTGAATGAAGGTAAGGTTGATCAATAATACGCGACTTTTCAAATTCCTACTCGTGAATAAAATAGAAAATTTTAACTAGTTTAAATTATTTAAATCTAACCAAATACTTGAAAGGTATAAAATTACTTTTTTAAACCGGAGGTCAGGGAAATTCAGACTCAGTCAAAAGGAAGTTTTGGAGATTTTAGGAAATTTGGGATTTAAAATACTTAACAAAGCTGTGCGAAAAGTAAATTTATCACCGTGACTAGCCCCGGTACACTTAAATTTACTTAAAAACGGTGTTTTTAGGATTATTATTTGACAAAAAAGACACCACTGAGCACTAGTAGTAGGTCGTTTTATATTACCAAATCCTGTCAAATAAGCCCTGATTTTAAAACTACGTAATTTGTATGTAAATTTGTTATGGTGCGTAAATTCACCAGAAAAGACAACTAAATACTTTAGTACAAAGGGGAAATCTCCAAAAAAAGTCGATTTTATCTAGTGTATGTTCCGATCCAATGGGGGTGGGGAGTGACAACCACGGCCCCTTTATCCCCCGCCCCCATATACCCGCCACTGTTCACATGTTTTGCCCAACGTAAAAAGATTCGAAATATCACGTGAGAAAAAAGTTAGGGAGATTTCCATAGTGATTTTTTGAGTCTGAAATTAGGGTTTTCCCCGTGTTGGTCCACATTATGAGGGCAGCAGTTTTTCCAGCGCTACAACTGGACCTGACCTCATAGCTGGAAATGGACCAAAATACAATTGAATTGGAAAAACAATTGACTTTCACTTGTGAAATCAGAAATGATTCTATTACAAAAGGTTTTTACAATATGGAACTTTTCAATTTCCCACTCGTGAATAAAATACAAATTTTCCACTCATTTGAATTATTATTTACATTTAAATATAAAATTTTAATGTATAAAATAGTTAAAAAGGGATGAAATTGCTTTTTCCTTCACGAGTATATAATTCTCACAGTAATCGGCTAGTTTTTCAACTCTTAAGTTGTTTTACGTCGTCAGTGGCCATTAAAAGACTTTTGAAATTCCCCATCACATGATCACAATACTTATTACTCTGAGGCGTAAAATATTTTGGCATTTATTATCTTATCGAATGTTGATGTTCTCTGCTCCATTTTGTCCGTAGTTAAGTCATCCCAAAGAGGGGCGGATCGAGGATTTTTTCTGGGGGTGGCACAAGGGTCTAACAGGCAAACGGTCTTCTCATATTTGATATTAAAAACACAATTACTTTACGAAATATTACCTTTATTTCAATATAAAATTTATTAATATGAAATTAAATAATTGGGGTACCGTAATACACAGAACGAAATAAACGTAGTGATAGCGGAATTAATTTTTTTCTTTAATTTAAGTATATCTGGGGGGGGAGCACGAGCACCCGTCCGCCCCCCTTAATCTGCCTATGAATCCCCAAACCTTAAAAAGAGATATACCTGCACATAAAATCACGAAATTAGGAGAAAACGGTACAGTTTGAGCAAAAAAAAACAATCAAAAAATAAGCAAGTAACTCTTTTTTAAATCTATAGGTCATTTATGCTGTACCTGAGACGCGTTTTTTCAATGGCTAAGCAACATGAAATCGGCAACAGAAAAAAACTAAAATTTCCCCCTTTTTTCCATCACGCGAAATGCATGGTAAATAATTGGTTACTATGAGAACAGAAGTCAATTTAAGATATAGGTAATTAAGGGCTTTTGGACACATTCGCGACGGTCTGGCGCAATAATAAGCGTATCAGAGCCTCAGTTAACACGGTTCCCACGTTCTAGTGAGGTTCAGGATCCCTACGGCGTTCGTGACCTCGCTTGCGCATTCTGACTACTATTGGAAATGGAATGGAAGGATAAAATCCTCTCTGTGTCCTAACTTTGTGTTTCCTCATCACGCGTAACCTCCCTCCAATGATATTTTCAATCCAATCAATAATTAGTCATTTAAAACTTGCTGGCAATTTTCCACGAAAAGGTATAGTTTAGTTTTGGGAAATTGCCAGTTAATTTCTGCTGCCAACCTCATATTGTTCAGCAACCGAAGCAATTACAAAAGTATGGCCCAGATATAGCGTAGATAGTCTATATATATTTAATAGTTACTTGCTAACAAGTTGCCAGCTTTTTTGCTCAAGCAGTAACTTTCCTTAACAAAAATTTTCAATCTAATCAATAATTAGTAAATTAAAACTTACAAATACGCTTACGAATAAGGTATACTTTATTTGTAGATATTTTCCAGTAATTTTGATTTTATATGTTACCGATTGGATTGCAAATTTCTGGGCATGGAAATTACCTTACTGCTTCAGCAAAAACACAAGAAACTCATTAGCAAATAATTGTCTAAGATTTATAAACCTTTTATGTTGTATCCAAGATAGACTTTTGTATTTGCTCGGTTGCTAAACAGTATGAATTCGTCAATAGCAATAACTCGCAATTTCACAAAAATAAAGTATTCCTTGTTTGTGAAAATTTTCCAGCAAGTTTTAATTAACAAATTGTCGATTGGTTTGAAATTTTCTGTGAAGGGAGGTTACGCATTTAAGTAGACCTTATTTGTGGAAGATTACCAGTAAATTGTAGTAAGCTGATATTTCAGAATTCCGCCAAAACCTGAAACAACGTGGGACAACTCCAAATCCATAATATCGTATGAAACTCAACCGTTTGCGTTCTTCATGAGATGTCAGCGGGGCACGCGAAGAAAGGTTGGATTATAAGAATGACAACCATGCCCCAAAAACTATCCCACGCTCCCGAATTCTCCATGGCGCACACAGATCGATGCCCAAACTCAACTTTCATATTGTAATTAGCTCGTCAAACGTAAATGGGTCGCTGGCCGACGTTAATTGTCCACGAAAATAGGTCACGCTCCACAACTGGTTTAAAAAAAATAAAAAGTCGCGGGCAGATTATTTCATGCGAAAATTAGGACTTGCGCCGCGCCTCCACTCTCGCGAGAGAATGCACCAAAGGATAGCGAGGTGAAAAGACATTTTTCCAATATTTTCCCTGGTTAACTTAGCACCGGGAAGTTTTCCATTCAAGCTATTATTTGTCCCAGACCAGCTTGGCAAAGAAGGGCCCCATTCCAGTACAATGGAAAGGAAAAAGGACTACCAAAACTGCCAAAAATTCAGTGTTTTCATTTGGATTTTATAACCAACAGTTTTAACTCAGTACGTCTCTCTCCGTTATTGATGAAAAATAAAATTTTACTTAACTTTTAGAATGACCACAGATTTATTCTGACCGCAAATAATCCCATTTATATATTCATGGGTGGAACCAAAGTTATCATTCGAAATCTCAATCACCTTACTCAGATCATCATTTACTATTTTCCTTAACTTTTATTAAAATTTCAGGCATAAATTCTTACCTCCAAATGTTATTGTATATTTGAGTTAGGTATTAGGTATTTGTGGCTGAGTTTGCCAGTGTTACGTAGTTGAATGAATGAATGCAATGAGTTCCTTCGAAAATATCGTTTAACAACTGGCTCTAAGGGTAAATTGCATTCATAACCTACATACTTAGTTATGTCGGTAGCACTTACCAGAGAAAATCTATTGATTATTCCTACATGTATTATGTGATTTTCTAAGCTCATCCACGGTAATTTCTTTGACTTTAAACATAAGATATTAGCCACGGTAGTAGTTACATGTTCAGTTCTACATGCGACTATCAATACGCATTTAAAAAAAACTAAACGTCGACGAATACGGTAATTAATTTCTGCTCAATTCCCCACTAAGTATGTGTACATGCAGCTAAATTAGAGATAAATGATACGCCGTCCACCATAAATTATTCCAATTCCCGGGTTCAAAAATTTGCTCATCTCCAATATTCTAAATCTCGCCGTCGCCAATTCAAACAGCTCAATGTGTCCTAAACATCTACACAGGGCCGTCCCGTGGTGTGGCCGCGCCCGGGGCGAGATTCTGTCAAGCGCCCCCTCCCCCCCCCCCCGGGCGACCGCACCACAACTTACACTCAAAACCAAACACAATGCGAACGGCAGGTGTTTACAGGAATACATTTGAAAAGATAATGACTTAAGATAACGAATATTTTTGTTATTATTGCAGAATGTTAATTTTGTTATTGTAAAAACAACTTTTTAAAAATTCTGGTAATAAAAATTTTTGTTTTCCCTGCCGCAAGATTCCCGTTTATTCTGCCGCAAAATTCCCGTTTTCCCTGCCGTAGCGGCGCCCCCCTGGCTGCTGCGCCCGGGGCGACCGCCCCGGTCGCCCTACCCACGCGACGGCCCTGCATCTACACACAACAAAGATGCACATTCGGTAAGATTCGAACTCACTCTCTAAAAGGTAATTCAATTCACTAAAGGTCTACGACTGCCTTACAATGTAATGATTCAGAATATAATTAGCAGTATAAACTATCAGATCCAAACACTATATTTATTTATCTCTTAAAACAACATTTAAGGTAAGGAAACCTGTGCAAAGATCAAACCGGATTCCTTAAGGCAGCACATAATCTCCCACCTAGACAAGGTTTCGAAATAATCCATGCCGTTCTAATTGGATTCAAAATTCCTCCGCTAAAAGGGCAAAGGCCTCTAACATCAAACCCGACTAATTACCCCACGGCTCACTAGGCTCATAGCCCGAGCTCTACTCCTAAACAATTCAAGCATTCCTGAGTGGTCATAGGGTAAACTATTCGATTACAGGGAGCAAAGAGTATCTGGAGACCGAACACTAACACAATTTTCAATTTTAGAACACTCCCGCTTGACTATTATATTATCGTGACTTATTACCTGCTAAAAATTAAAACTAACATTTTGATATAATTAGTGCACATGGAGTGGACCTCCTTTTTACAAGCAAACCCCAACACCTGTAAAATGGCTGCATTTACCCAAGTTGTCTTATTTAACGTACGGTAATCGTTTATCAATATAAAAAACTTGTCATGTCATAAGCTTGTCAGAAATAAGAGAAAAATTGTAATGCCTATTCCACGTTTTAAAATAAAAACTTTTGATAGCATGTTGCTGTAACGAAGTTTCGAACTCTGGACCCCAATGCAGTAAACGACGATACATACTATACCATCGAACCTTTATACCAGAGGAGTCACTATTTTTTAATAATATAAGACATGATAAACGTACCACATGGAAAATAATTAATTACAGCCAAACTATGGTCCAATCATTGAAATCACTACCCATTCCGAATGACAGAAAAAAATATGGCCTTAAAAAAAAGCATGGCAAGGTACGTGTTATTCCCCTTTGAGTGAAAATAATTGCACATTTTTCGACTCGTAGAATCCGAGAAGATTCGCTGGCCATTTTGAAGGCTGAGTAACCGCATGAGAGGCGGTAAGCCATGACCTACGCTGTTTTCTTTTGGATTCCAAAGTCCCCGGGGTGATTGGCATTCTTCCTTTTTTCGTGGCCGAGCGAGTGTCCTTGAATTATCTGGGGCAGCGGCAGGAGAGATCTCTCATTCACCTTTCCCGAGCCGAGGGATACCCTGGGGAGTACATTCGGATACATTCCCGTGTATCCTCGGTTGAACCTCGCCTCCCAAGATTTTCATTTAAATATTAACGAAGACTGGCGGGTCGAGACAAAAGAAAAAGACGATTCGAAGCACTCCTTGCCCAAAGCTGAGAGCAAAAAGATACAAGAGCGCTGAAGGGGTCTGCGGAGTAACCAGAAGCTGTAGCCAGCATTATCCCATTATACCACAATATTAACTAATCTTGGAGTGTATATGACTCTTGAATACTTTCCATGAAAATCTTGTTACTTCTCCTACTTCCTGAGAAATTTAATGGAAATTATATATCCAATATAATTTGAAAAATGAAAAAAAAGTCGTACTAAGCCAATCCGACCAATCACGTGATCTCTGATTTTGCCGTTTCAATCTTAGTCGGAATATAACCGAATGTTGGTCACATTTACATTTACCCTCGAGGCCCAAAGTAAATCCGGAGCTCCAGGTGAGAGGATATCTCCCGATGGAAATTTTGGAATGGGTTTGCAGAGTACGATCAATGCTTTAAAACATAAAATGCATGTTCGAGGGATACGCTCACGCCTTCCAAAGCGAAAGTCGCGGATTCCAGTCCCGCCTAAGTATCAATGGCATAGGTGGTTTTTAATAAGTTTCGACATTTTTAAAATGCTAGTAAATGGGAGGAACCTGTGAATATTACAGAAAATTTTACTATCGTTATACCAATCGATTGAATAATCATGAAAGAGGAAATATGTTTTAAATTGGGGAATTAAAAAATTTATTTTCAGATTGAAAAATGTTTAATTTTTTTCGGTTGTTGAGAGAATAGTCTTAACGTTAATGGAAATTAAAGGACCTCAGGGAAGTGAGGTTACTCTACCCCTACCCAGATTAAAATAATTTTCACAAGAAAATTAATTATCAGGTAGGGATAAGGTTTACCACTAACTTTCCACTAACTTTACCACTAACTTATTACAGTTAAAACTACTGGATAAAACGCATCAAAATATAATGCCTTACCGATTAGCAAATCCTTTGAAAGGCCTATAACCACAAGTCTTAAAAAAGAAATAAAAAATTACTTGTTTCCTCTGCATTAGCAAACTTATAGTATTATTTGCCTAAAGCTTATCAATGCTATCTTCATTCACAACAAGCGTGTTCATAATCGCCTGCAAGATAGCAAACATCGACCAACATGACCTATGCTATACAGACAAATGATTCAAAAGTAGATAAAAAAGCAGAATCACACACATTATATTAATTTTACGATGACACACACATTATGTACGATGAACTCTGTAACAGAGTAGCACACACATGTGCTTGCAATATTACGTGTAAAATAGCATTTAAATGATTACATTGCATAACGAAAGCAGCCTAGATTACATTGCATTTGCTTTCAATTTCCTTAGAATAATTAACCTTGAAGTGATTATGAAAACATGTACCTCTATAAAGCTAAGAATAATGACTCATTTGATGTTTAAAGATTGCTAATCGTACAGATGTATTTCAACGCTAACGAGATAGGCAGTTTCGGTACACTGAAGCCTAAAGCGAGGCTTTTGTTAAAGATACGATTAGAAAATCCTGAGCAAGGGGGTATGCAATGCCAAGCCTGGCGATGACCTTCTGGCGGAGGAGAATGGAAAAGACTTAGATTGGACACCCACTGGGAAGAGAAAGTGCAGGCATAACTGCAGTGCGAGAGGCACCATGCTGTAGAGGAGGGGATGGCGCACGCTGGAAAGACAATCGTCTCGAGCTTTCTAGCCTCGCCCCAAGAGGTCTCACCGAGCCAAACATTTCGCAACCGCACGGATTAACTATTTCACGATTAATCACTCGCATAAAACTTGCTAAGGGCACGCACTGTCCGCAACTGTTGGAAGTTAATCTACATAACACCACGCAAGCCGCACAAATAAGCGTATGGCGGGCGTATAAGGACATCGGTTGATACCTTAGCAATAAAATATGTATTCTTTCGTTTTGTTTTCGTGTATCTTTTGTCGTCATCACCATTACTGGTCAACCATCCTAAGATTAGTTTGACGCAGCTCTCCACCCAGTTCTCCTATCAGCTAATCTATTCACGCCTACGCATTTCTTCTCTTTCACATCCTTCTTTACCAGTTCTATATATTTTGTTCTAGGTCGTCCTTTTCCGTTCTTGCCATCTACTTTTCCCTCGACGATTTTTGTCATCAGAACATCATGTCTCAAAACATGGCCCTTAAAGTTATTCATTCTTCTTATCAATGTTTTCACGAGGCTTCTCTCCTCTTAGGACTTCCTCATTACTATATAAGTCGGTTTGATCCATATCAATATTCTGTTGCATCACATTTCGAAGGCCTCTACCCTTGATTTCTTCGCTTCGTATTTCCGTTTCCGGTGGTACGAATTAGAAGTACAGAGCCTGAACGAGTGTGTTATCTGAAGCTGACATAATACTCTCAATTCCTTCCTTGAAAGATCAATACCAAAACTGATTTCCACAACAACATCTTAAAATGCATAAAACCTCTTAAGAGGACGCTTCACTCCTTCTCGTCCGGTTTAATTCTTTCGTGACGATCATTCGCTTTCATCTAAACTCGGCGGGGTAAAGTTCTCACCTGCCAAGCAAGAAGTAGCGGGTTCGATTCCCGCCTGGGTAGAATGCCTGTATTCAAGGAATTGTTGTTCATGCACGTGTATTTTGTTAAATTTGTTACACAAACCGATGTAAAATGGCCAATATCAACTGTATTCGGTGGCATGGTAATAAATAAAATAAATCAACCCATTTCCGCCCATAAAACTTTCTGCCTCGGAGTAACGGGATGATATTTGTGTGCGACTCATTTTCTATCAATTAACTAAATAAAAAGGATAAAATATTTAAGGCAACCATGATTTCTGATGAAGGAATACTAAATTAACCTTTTTGATATTATCTCTTATATTACACTAGTATATTATTTTCATACGGTAAGCGTCAATTTTGAAATTCCGTTTCGCATCCTTCTCTTTCTGCAAGTGGGCTTAATTTTATCGGCGCAAAAAATAAACTAATAAGTGGATTAGATGAAAAACTCTAAAAACATATTAGAGACAATATGAAAGCAAAAGAGTTTGCGGTTTTTCGTCAAGAGCCTCATACACATATCATGGAAAGGTATGGTCATACGGCTACAGGACGAAATTAGGTGCTTTTACCTTGAAACTTCCTGGTCCCATGTCGCAGGTCCCAGTCCACATTTGCCTGAACCTCAAATATTTGAATAATCAACCTCATTAATTACTCTGATGCAATTTTTCATGAGAGATACAGGCGAATAGTGAAAAAGAACTCTACATATCCTTGCGTAGGCTTTCACCATGGGGAAAAGATTCAAGTTTACGAAGATGTATACAAGCGGTGCATATCCCATAAACCTCTCTGCTGTAACTATCTATACAATACATATCGTGAAAACTACAAGGTGATAAAGCAGGCTTCAAACGAGAAATTTGTCCTTGTAAAAGAAGAAATAGGTCCGGCTGAAAAGAGAATTGCATTCCGGGTTTTGGAGCGGAAATTCATGGGAAAGAAAGATTCTAGATTGCATACCAAAGTATAGCCTTTTTCATCCAAGCCACGTTTTTTGTGCCCAAGCTAAAATATGTTCTCTAGAAAGGTGCCGGAATTGTGATGAAGGACTGTTTTAGATGTCTTGCTATGCTTAAATGTCTTACATGGTACGAAATTCACTTGTTCACCTAAATGCGAATGGGAAAAAATGGAAAGTCTTACATATATTTAAGTGTGCTTCGAAAGACGAAATAAGCTGATATCCTTGAAGGCTATTCAAATAAAGTAGGAAATCAAAAATAATAAACAGAGTTTAAGTTTTTTTACTTTCTTATTTTTCAATTTTTGAGGTACCGTTTTTCGACGTATTTATACTTTGTTTTTTTGCGATATACCTATTTTTTAAATTTCATCGTTCCTACCGCGAAAACAAAATTTCTGAGTAGTGAAATTTTATCTTGGGTGAATTTTCCTTATATGATGAATAAATATGTACATATGATTATATATACCACTACTTTTACTACTATTTTCACTACCTACGATGTGATGACTCAAGTAAACAAGTACAATTTGTACATCAACTACTTAACTGTGTTGCTAACTTCCCACCACGTAAGGACAATATGAAACCTTATGACAAACCATGTGGTTAATAAGTGCCAAGGATGTCTGCATACGTTAAAGGCATATTATTTATTAAACTCAAAAAAATCTCCATAGAAAAACTCATGACTTTATTGGATAGTTGCCGGACTTTATTGGGTAGCGGAAAATAAAAACTCCTTAACTTATAAATTTCGAATCACACGATATTAATATTATTTAAGTATCCTACCGATTAAGATAGGTTTTCATGAAATCCTTTAGAAAATACTGGCACTCTACCCTCCCGTCATGGACTTCCCTCTTCAATTCATAATAATTAGGCCTACACCCTTTCATTCTATCTAAAAATCCACTTCTCATCCTTCCTCTATGTCGTTTACCTAATGTCCTACCTTCAAACACTGTTTTCAACATTCCCTTCCCGCAAAGTACTCGCTCCATTCATACCTAGAGCGGAAAAATTAAAGGGACATACCGTATTTACCCGTAGAGGCCGCGCACTTTTCTCCGAAAATGCCGGTGAAAAAAATGGGGTTACACGGCTTACAGGAATCATCCAAATTATAATGTAAGCCGCGTTCCATTTTCCCTCAAATTATTATCGTTTATTTCTCCAGAATTTAGCATTGACACTAGGAAACCTTCTCAGGAATTACATTTATAGATTTATTTAACCTTATCAATAATGGAAACGTATTTACCCGAAGAAGCCGCGCGCTTTTCTTTCCGGAAATGCCGGTGCAAAAATTGGGGTACGCGGCTTACACGAATTCTCCAAATTGTAATGTAAGCCGCGTACTATTTTCCCTCAAATTCTTAATTAAATTCCCTCCTGATCTTAGCATTTAAACTAGGAAACCTTCGCTGAAATTACATTTCTAACATCACTTAACCTTATTAATCATGGGAACGTAAAGTTATCGATTTGGCAACGAATCAAGAGTTCCTATATTAAACCGCACCCAAAGAGCCTTAAGAAGTTTTTTTCCTCAAGAGCAGGCCCAAAAATGGGAGTGCGCGGGATATATGAGGGCGCGGCTTACACGAGTAAATACGGTGTACTTAAGTATGACTACTCACCTCCGCCGTTCTTGTAGCAGAGGTAGGGGAACCTCCACACGTTGGCCAAGTCGACGGCGAACCCGATGACGGAGAGCAGGAAGTCCACCTTCTTGCCCCACGTCTCCCGCTCCTCGCTGGGCGGGCAGCCCGTCGGAAGCGCGGCCGCCGCGCCCCCGCCGCCCGCCGCTCCGTCCACCGCCATCCCGGCTCCGTTGGCCGGCGCCGCCGCGATGTTAGACGACGGACTCGTGGGAGACGTCGGCGAGGCCGCGTTGCGGTGAACGACCCCCGCAGACTTCGACTCCGGGGCCATATCCCGCAGCGTCAAGGGTCCCTCGGGTCCTCCGGTCTGCAGGGTTCAGCGGCCCTCTACGGTGCGAAGCGTTCGTTTTGGAAGATTTCGAGGGATGGAAAGGCAGAGAGTTACCGGGAATGTTCGGTAAGGGGGAGATAACGTAAGCGTAACGTTACGGCGCGAATCACATCCATGGACAACACATTGAGCACATAAGCGAGCGGTAGGAAGCGATGCCAATGACTCGTGATGCCAGTGGTTTGCTTGGCGTAGCGGCAGCACAGCGTGACGACCCGAGACGATGGTTATGTCACGGCGTTAAGGATGACACCATAAAAAGGCCACGGTCCAGGTGGTTAAATATCGTTATGGGCCTCAATGATTGTAAAAACAAGTGACAATCAAGGTATAATTTACCGAATTGGTCACGTTATAGCCTCGCGGGTAGTGTGACTAACAGCGGTAACACTCAGCAGGCTTAGAGAGCTATCGGGAAGGGCCACATCGCAGTACGAACACTTGTTGCAAGGCTGCACACACATGCACCGAAAGCGGAGGTAGGAAGGATATTATTGAGAGGAAGACGTTGCGATAGATACGAGTGTACAGCAGCAGGTCCTCCGGATGGCTAAGTCTCCGCGTTCCTCCGGAGATGCGGTCGGAGTGACGAAGGCCCGGTCGTTCCCTCCATGCCAGCCTGGGGGCTGCGTGAAAGGCGCCGTCCTTGGCTCTCAGGCGGCCGCAGATCTGCGCGGGCCCACCACCCTGTGAGTGCAAGGGGAATAATTTCTTTTTTAGTCGGTGTGGCACAGTCGCCGAATTCCAATATACGCGCGGTGCACATTCATGTCACACTCATCACGGGATTTCGGTCAATCGGTTGGGCTAAATGAGATCTTGGGGATGTGGAGAGGAAAAGGGCAAGGTCGGCGTACAGAGGATGTCGGCGAATATTGGTGCACATGAACTTACGACTGGAAAGGGCGTGGCAATTAGTACCAATAGGGAAATCGACACTGAGCTGCATTTTATGCAAGGTTGTTTTAGAATTGGTGTGATTTACTTTAGATTCGCTAACTGCTAATCTAAAGAAAGAGAATGTATTTATTGACTTTTTTTCTCCATCTTTGAGAACAATTGAGCATTTGTTTTAGGTATTCTATTCAGATTTATGTCAAATAACAGACTTTCCACGATGTAGAAAAAGAATAGGATTCGTTTAAAACTTGGTCGTTCAGAAAAAATAATCAGATTTATTCAAATATACACAACGATTTATTCAAATCATTATGCTATAATATTAGTAGATTTCATAAATGCATGTCATCCGAAATTAAAGCAGTCTCCTAATCGAAATAAAGTATCTGCGATTACGGCCGAGATTGCGGCCAAGATTTTTTATGGCAAGTACACAGAAAATATTACATAATAGATTCAATAAAATAACTTTGTATTATTCCACACTTTATTTTAATTTAATTAGCACGACCCGGGTTTCAGCATCTAATGCTATCATCAGGTGATAGCATTACTGAAACCCGGGTCGTGCTATTTAAAATAAAGTGTGGAATAAAACAAAGTTATTTTATTTAATCTATAATGAAGCAATTCCACAAAGTATCGCCTGAGACAGTGTCTTATAGAAAATATTTCCACGATAAAAAATAATAGTTTTTTTGTCATAATTGATATATTTACAAGTAGGTTTAAACTATAAAATATCTGGTATGTGTACGGAGGATGAGGCAATGATTAACATTTAGATAAAGAAATCCCTATATCACTGTCTTAGAGTGTAAATAAAAATAATATTCACTATAGTACTACGTTTGAAATCTACATAATATTGACACGCTTTTCGTTTCTCATGGCAACTACCTTAGGATCATTGAAAAGTCTCGGTCAGCGCCAAGGCCTCGTAGACGGGGCCGTTTTACTTCCAGCTGGACATTGTGGTCCATGTCAAAATAGGGCAATGCCAGCGGACGCCTACAACTGATCCGAGCGTAGCGCGTGCGAGAGAAAGCGTGACCCGATATATATTCAAATCGCAACTTATGCAATCGCGGTCCCTCTGATGTTCCTCAGTGATTTGCAGGCGTTGAATCGAATAGCAGGTACTCCGACAGCCACTGTGCCGGAATGAAAACTACCTGAGCGTTTTACCAGCACGAGACTTCACCGTGAGATTGAAAACGGATTGAGAACGAACCTCGTCTGTTATCATTAGAATATCCGCTAATAAAAATCTACTGAAATCAACTGATCTTGGCGTGACTTGGTTGAACAAGGAGATATTCATGGTAAAACAAAAAAATGTTATTCATGGTAGAACAAAAAAACACAATATAGTACAGTTCCACAAACTTCATGGTGCTGTCGACTAGTTTAGACAGCTGTAGTATCATTCTCAAGACAAACATACTGTTTATGGAACTGTACTGTGTTTTTTTTGTTCTACTATGAATAAAAATATCTATGGTTTTTGGCCAAGCTTTGTCGCTAATTAGTAGATACTTAGCCTATTGCTCCCCTACCAGCCATAAAGAACTCACTAGATTCCAAAGGTTCGTGAAGACATTTTTCTATGGGAGAGAGCCAACATCTGCCCGAAGAAAGCATTGCTATAAACATGGGATTGTGGCTCGTCAATTAAATATCAATTTTAACATTATCGGGAATAAAAGGTACATCCACTCTGAAAAGGTGTTCGACACAATATAGTTGTTGGTCCATAGATGGTGATATACATGTATAAAGGTTTGTCAATTAAATATCCCACCGAAGTGTGTGACAATATCATACACAATATGCCACGCATATGTCACAATGTGACATAATGTGAATCACTCAATTTGAAGTAAACTTTTTCATAGTGAAAAGTAAACCATGAAAAGCATAGTGAAAAGATACACACAAAATAGTACTGAGTTCTTATATCAATTTCAGAAACTCTATTACCCGTAGAAAATAAAAGAACAGACTTTGTAAGGTTCACCATGATACTTCTTCAGGTGAGGAAGTACCATCTTCACCTGAAGATATGACCATGTCACGAAACCCGGGTCGTGTTTTTTTTAATATATTAAGTGAACCTGACAGAGTTTATTCTTTTATTTTCCATGTTGAAAACGTTTCACAAAGTTACGCATGAAACCATCGGTTATCTAATACAAGTGTTTCAACGGGCTTTCGGTCATTCATCATCAACAGCTATAGAGATATTTCTTTTCAACACAGATATAAATATATAACTTCCACAAGTAGTAGGAGGGGATGGATTAGAAGGAAGAATAAGGGATAGAAGAGGGTAGCAGGGGGTAGGAAGCAATTGTCATGCGCACCAGAAGACATAAAATTGCAATTACTTTTCCTGAGACATAACAGAGAGTGCAAAGATGAAAACCTTGATGAGTATCACCATATCATAATGAAAGCATTAGCAATCATCAACCAACTATTCTTTTGGAAAATACTTATACTTACATATTTTTCCAAATTGTAATATACTCTCCGATAGACGAATGATATATTTTATCCATTTAAAAATAATCAACTCAAACAAATAGTGATAATCAATTTAATTTGGATAATTAAAAGTTGAATTTACATTTATTTCCGAATATGAAAACGCACTTCAAATGCTTCTGAAAATGTTTACATCTTTGCATCGGATGTAGATAATTCTTTCACCTATTTCGACTGATAGCTGTAATCTTCACTACCACCCTCAAAAATCTATTATAAATCTAATCGTGTGTAGGCCTGTCAATACGACATATACCGATGATGTTACATACTAGGATATTTGTCCTGGCCGCCTCTCTTTTGCTGCATGCAAGCACCCGAGTCATTAAACAAAAGAAGACTACGGCACTAGTAAGTGGCAAAGGAGAGGAGGCTAGGCAAACCCTCATCTTGGAAAACCAAAGTTTGTAAAGTGAAAGACTTTTTGTTTTTGCTAGGAAGTAGAATATTAAACAATGGAAAAATCAAGAAAGAAATAAAGTGTAGAATAGCGCAGGCGAAGTGGGCTTTCTACAAAAGGAAAAATCTTCTTACAACTGAGAATACAAGCGTAGAAGTAAGGAAAAAAAATCATCAGTTGCTACATATGAAGCATATTTCTATATAGGAGCGAGAGTTGGACGTTGACAGCCGCAATAAATTTCGCAACGAGGCCTTCAAATTGCGTGTACTTCATAAACAGTCACAGAGGGTGTTATGGAGCGAGGTTTTGACATTGACAGAAGCAGAGAAGTCAAGAGTGGAAGCATTCAAAATGTGGTGCTACCGAAGAGTGATGGAGATAAAATGGATTGACCGAGTAAGGAATGAAGAGATGTTAAGATGAGTGGGAGAAAAAGGAACTCTTCTAAAAACCTTTAGGAGAAGACGGGGAAAACTTAGTCGGCCGCATTAGGAGACATGATGGCCTCATGTAAACAATCGTAAAAGGAAGGGAAGAAGGGCGAGGGACGGCCCCGAATGGGTTACGTTGAACAAGTGAGGAAGGGTGTAAAAGAGAAGAAATATGTCGCAATAAAAAGGCTAGCGGATAGGAGAGAGGAATGGAGAGCTGTGTCAAACCAATCCTAGGAATCATGACTTATAATGATGGTAACACAAATTGTTTCTCATATATGCAGCAAACCTCATAGAAAAGGTGTTTTTATGAGTAAAAAGTTTCTACTTCCAAATATCCGTTCCATTTTAAACGCAATTTATGCCATATATGGCAGAATTTACCTTCACGATTCCCTGAATACGTCATGTTAGGTGTGCTTACATAAGGTATGAATTTATTGATGCTCACATCATTAACCAATGACCTTTGTTTTTTCATTGAAAGATCAGTGTCGATGGTTAACGGAACACCGGTACGTGCAGTGAGCATGAAAACAGGTCAAAACGATTAGAATCAGTTCAAACTGCATCGATGTTTTTCTCACGTATATCTAATTTTTCCGTAGCCGAATCCATTAACCTGATTCCCTATCTGTTATGACGTTTGATTGAAATGAAAACCATCCTCTTCTGGAATAATTCCAAGATATTTATAGTGGGAATAAAAGTAACACCACGGAGGCTCATGAGTGTTTATTCATAGTTAAATCTCCGTTAATAAAGAGGAGATAGAATACAGAAGAGCATTATGTCAGAGCTACTTTCATCACGTCCTCATTGCGTCAATACGTAATGCAAATCATCATTACGCATTGGAAGGTCGACAAATGAAAAGCGTATGAGCTAATGCAGCTTCAATGAGCTGAATAATTAAATCAGTGGACGACACAGAAGAATTTATTTATCAAGCTTACCTCCGCATAGATTCACGCTACACTATTCAGAAATGTATCACGGTTTAAAAGGGGTAGGGCACTTAAATGATGATATTTGAAAATTTTGCCCTCTTTTTGAATACAAAAAGAAGTTTTACTTTATGAAAACGTCAGTACACAATCGTCCGTCAAAATATTAAAGCCTCATCGACCTTTGTTTTTGGCTTTTGTCCTTACGTTTTTTGTGTCAACGTTTTAAGTTGCAGCATTTTGACACCTTTGTAGGAGACCTGTTTAGGATTGGGCCTGCTATCTATCGCACGATGATATTTTTATCCACTAATATTGGCACTTGATTTTCGCCATTACTCTGGAGTAAATGCAAAATATTTTGTACACAATTATGATAAGGTGTATAGTATACCTATCAGTTCGGATGGTGGACCTGAAAGAGTGGTGAATCACAGAATCCAAGCAGGGAGGAGAAAAAGTGGGAAATATCCACAGAGAAAAAAATTATTTGCCTTGACCGGGAATCGAGTACCCAGACCTCAGTAGCTTAACTGGCTAAAGTACTCGACCGGAAATCGGGAGATCCGGGTTCGAATCCTAGTCAAGGCGAATAATTTTTTTCTCTGTGGATTTTTCGCACAATTTAATAAATTGACTATTTCTGAATGTTCATTGGAAAACGCCAAGAATAATGACTGTGCCTAAACCAAATATTCATGTCCTTAAATGAACGGGTTATGCACTGACTGTCAACATGTATTTTTTATTTCGTCGCGTAAAAAATCACAACCTGCGCGGCATTTTTGCTAAAAACCTATTTATCTTCATGAGTTACCTACCTTGAAGAAAGCTTCGAGATGAAATTGGATCCAAGGAAACCCTTTAAAAATCCCAAAACTTAGATCAAAATGAATTAAAAGGATAAGATTACCGTAATTACTTCCGGAGCATAACCTCAGTCACGTGCAAACCAGTGATAAGCACACCGCTCTTAGTAAATCCTTTTGAATTAGTCATTTACAAACCACGGTGAAGCACTGGATATTGATTTTTGCTAATGAAGTCAAGCGATAAAATGAGCCCGGCGAAAATTCACGCACATTAAATATCTAAGGGGCTTTTAAGCTAAAACTCGATAATTTAAAGGTGGATGCACTCAACCGTCAACCAATTTGTGAGTGCTTGGCACCAAGGTACACATTTAAACACGTTAACTCCACATTTTCCACGTTCACTCTGAAATATTTTCGTTTGTAGACTCGGGAAGAATTCATCCCGTGGGGTAGCACTCATCACCGGAGTCATCACTGGTCAACAATCCTAGGATTGGTTTGACGCAGCTCTCCACTCAGTTCTCCTATCAGCTAATCTTTTCACACCTACGTATTTCTTCTCTTTCACATCTCTCTTTACTTGTTCCATATATTTTGTTCGGGGTCTTCCTTTTCCATTCTTGCCTTCCACTTGTCCTTCGACGATTGTCTTCCTCAGGCCATCATGTCTCAAGATGTGGCCTATAAGGATGTTCCGTCTTCTTATTAAGGTTTTCATGAGGCTTCTCTTCTCTCATGAAAACCTTAATAAGAAGACGGAACATCCTTATAGGCCACATCTTGAGACATTATGGAGACATTTTTGAAAACCGATTAAAAGGCGACCCAATTGGCAACAGGAATAAGCCTTCTTTGGGAGGGAATCAGGCCTCTCCTATGCAATCCCCTTGGCTGGCCTCAAGGATATTTTGAGAAAGCTTGTGATATAGTTGACTGGATTAAGTTAATACCTAGTCATAGTTCCCAAATGTAAGCTGGAGCTGTATTCTTCCTAATATGCATGACTATATTGTTGCGCTCTCCGAACATTATTGGACGCGTAACTCGTATACATTCGAATGGCTTTTTCTCAGAAACGGTAAATCTAAGAGAAAAAAAAGACATGACAATTTTGTAGATAATTTTCTGACCTACAATTTTGGTCTGCGCAATTTTTATCATAAAACTAACCGTTTGGCCAAAAAATGCAAAAAACTCATTTTTGTGACCTTTGACCTTGAATAAAATTTTTTGCACACACGGGATCGATGGGGACTTTTCAGGATTTCATTAGAGTGGTATCCCTAACGCTACTGGAAATTTTCATCTTGTTGGCAATTTATGCAAGGGTACCCCTATTTTTTGGGCTAATTTGACCGGGCTATAATTCGTGGAAAAAAATATTCTATTTGAATTCAAAATTAGACCTGTATGGTGAAAAAATAGCAAAACATGTTCCCAAGAATAAATTAATCTGAAATAATAATCATACAAATGACTATATCAGAGTGTTAGAACTTTTTCTGATCTTACACGATAATTCCGATGGCTTGGAAGTATTTTTAATTTAACGCGTCGTAAAGATCACATTTCCAAAATATTTTAAGCACGAAATTCTTATGTAAAAAAAATGAGCACCGAATTTAAACACTTTTGCAACTAAAGATACGGATGCAATTATACCTAATGACGTCAGACATCAAGGATTCAATGTAAGTTCCACTGGATGAAGTATCGATAATAACGCCGGACCGTTACTGGAAACGATCCAGTTGGAATGTGCACGTGCGTCAATATATCAAACTCGATTACATTTAATGAGGAGAGTTGGTTTCACACGTTCTCTCTAATTTCAGTAAAAACGTTTGCCAAAATTTACTCTTGCTCCGAGAAAATACGTAAGCATTTCAAATTAAATTTCTGTTCAACTGCGGGACAATAAATTCACACGACACCCTCTCTTTAAATTTACGTGGAATATTACTTACGGCAACGCTATATCCTGGATCTTGTGTTTGATCAACGATCAAGGAAATGCATGAAAACTAATGAGGATATTTGACATTAGCTCCACTAAATACCACGCACGAGCAGGAATGACTTCATAAAAAAATAATTCCGTTGAATAATTCAATATCACCAACCAGACCTCCTGAATCCGTAGTGGTACTAACACAAACCAGACACCAAATGCCATTTTAAATCAGTGACGTTAAGAAGTGGCGTTTTTCCAGGGAAAAATATTCATGTATACACGAAATAATACAATCATATGCCTATACGTCCCTTGTTACTGGAAGAAACGAAACGGTTACTGTTGATTCTTTTGGAAAACAAAAGAGAAACGCAATGTTTCACTCGTGCCACGACAATTTCACGTGCGCAAAATTCAGTGAGAATCTTTAAAAACGATCAATAAATTTCATTGAATTAGACGCTGAATTCAATGAAAAGTATAGTAAGAAATAAAGTGCAATTTTCCCTTCAATTAGCGACGCTCGATAAGTAACTCCAAATTGAGGTAGTTCGCATCAGCGCGTTTCCGTTTTTCCGACTATATTCCATTTTTCTAGGCAGCTATATATCCTCATATCCGAATTGCGGTCTGTGTTTAAGTTTTCAAGGGACTCGATCACCATAAACTTAGACATCCTCAACAATTATTACTCATCGGGAGACATTCGTCACGAAAACGTTACTTATGTTACTCCACCCATAGAGAATAACGCCCCGAATGGCCCTAAGAGAAACCAGTTCTATTTCTCTCACGTATCTATCTCCTCAGTTATGAAAGCATGTACAGCTATCACAACTAATGCTAAAGGCTACGATGAACTAAATATTGTAATAATAAAGAATGCCCTCCCGGCTATTCTTCCTGCTCTTTTAAACATCTTTGATTCATCCCTCCAAACCGCACAATATCCCTGCATTTGGAAGCATTCTCTAATTCATCCAATCCCGAAGTGCTCTGAACCCTCTAATCCATCAGATTATAGACCAATAGGTATCCTATGTACTTTTGCCAAGATATGTGAGCGTGTGGTCTACGAACAACTGAATAAATATATTATTGAAAATGATATACTAATTAATTACCAATCTGGCTTTCGAACTGGATTCAGCAATCTAACTGCCTTGTTAAATATCACCGAGGATATCAGAGGAGCAATGGACAGGCGCGAGGTCACAATACTGGTACTATTTGACCTATCTAAAGCCTTCGACATGGTAAACCACGAAATACTACTCTGTAAGCTTATTAAGTACAATCTCTCTTCGAGTACTGTAAAATGGTTTCGGTCTTACTTAAGCAACCGTACTCAATCAGTCATCGGAACAAACAACACCAGATCCAACTGGACGTATAACCGCAGAGGGGTAATCCAAGGTTCAGTCTTAAGCCCCCTGCTATTTTCCTTGTTTATAAATGACCTTCCTGAGGTTCTAATGCATTGTAAATACCATCTCTACGCGGATGACTTCCAGATTTATTGTCATACGGCAGTATCAGATCTATCTTCCACCATAACATTAATCAATAATGATATCCAAAGAATAGCTTCCTGGATGAGGAAAAACCAACTGCAACTCAACGAAAAAAAAACTAAAGCTATTATATTTGGTCCTAGACATCTTATTACTCAAATTGATGAATCCGCTCTTGGAAAAATTCAATTAGAAAATCGTGTAATACCGTACGAAGAAACGGTTAAAAACCTTGGTATAATATTTGATAAGGAACTCAAGTGGAAAAAACAAGTCCATGTCACAAAACAGAAATGTCTGAGCATACTACATCAATTGTATAGAACCAAGAACATAGTTCCGCCCAAAATTCGAACCACCTTGGTTCAGTCACTAATTTTTCCTCACCTTGACTACTGCTCCTCTCTGTTTACTAATCTCTGCGAAGAAAGTAACAACAAATTGCAAGTAACAATGAACTCTTCAATGCGCTACATTTATGACCTAAAAAAATGGGATAGGATATCTGATACTTACGTTCGATTACGTTGGCTGAAACTAAAACAGCGTCGTTTATACCATGTGATCCTGCTTGCCTATAAAATTTTATCCACTCGTAATCCCGTTTACCTAGCTGCTAGATTTACCTGGAAAAAAGATCTACATGCAGTACCCACTAGGAATCACTCCGTAGATCTTCACATCCCTCAACATAGCACACTTCACGTAACTAAATCCTTCACAATAATCGCCTCTAGAGTATGGAACTCCCTACCATCCAAAATTAGAAATACTAAATCCATACATGCCTTCAAAACCCAGGTGTACGATATCTTAATAAATAACCCTAAAATGCTGTCTGTCTAAAACTGATTGAAGTAAAATTAAAACGGTGTTAAATCGAATGGCTCTAACATATGGTTGCAGAAAATTGAGTGTAAAATTATGTTAAATTTGAGTGTCATACTAAGTTGTTATTTACTTTTTTTGTTTTTTTTTTTAATACTGTTTGTCTGACACCATTGTTATATTAAATTATCGCCTTGATTTCTTGCGATGGTTGGTCAGTTACTCCGCAGTATGATGTTTTCCCTTGTGTTGCTGTTGTTTTGCCGTATTGTCTGTGTGCTGACGGCGGTTTACAACGATTAAATGTTTTGTATTTCTTTTCATTTTTTGTTTTTCCTTATTAATATGATGTCACCAAGGAGGGGAAACTAAAGTATCTCCATTTTGGAAACTGTTTCTCCTTTCGTTGGTATTGTTTTTGCCTAATTGTCTGTAAGTTGGCGGCTGTCCGCAACAAGTGTATCTTATGTGTTTCTTTTTATTTTTTTTTATTTTCTTTTGGGAATGTAATATCATGCTTAACATGTGAAAGTTGTGCAATGGTTTTCTCATGGGCCACAGGCCCACGAAATAAACGAATTTATTATTATTATTATTATTATTATAACTTTATATGTACCCCTTTCTTGAGTTGTAATTCACTCAGGCGGGACTTGAACCCGCGACACCACAATTTTTATCCAAAGAATATAAGCCTTGTTCATAAATACTCCACTTGATGTAACTATTCAGTTTAGAGCTTAAGAGGAGCGTCTACTGTTTTACAAAAGCAACTAAAGGCGGCTTGGCTCGATTTGGAATGTCAAATAGTTTTTAAAAAATCGCGAATTTCTTTTAAATTAGCCAGTAGCACAAAAAAGAGTGAAGTGAATCAAGATATACAGTAATAGAGATCGTAGACCATTTGCAACGGGAACGGTTTTCTTCACGGAAGCCTTCTGACTTCTCGTGGTGACTATTCAAAGTTATACAAAGGATGGAATTCACCATAAAAAAAATTGTAATTTTCCTCAGCCGGGAGACGAATCTGGATCTCCCGATTGTCGGTCCGTTATGCTACCAGAAACACCACCAAGGGAGATCCAGGTTACAATCCCGGTAAATCGTAATGATTTCTTCGCGGTGAATTTCATTCATAGTTTAAAATTTGCACCCGACGCGTCGTGTGACTGCATACCAAGCCACTTGCTATATACGGTGATTTTTAACTCTTCAAAGAATAATTTTTTATTTTTACATTTAAAGCACCTTGCCGAGAATAAAAATTATCATTCGTTCATTAAACACAATTATATTATTATTAATTTTATTATTATTATTCATAACTATTATGATGGCACATAGTCGCTGAACATTAGATCAGTTTAAAAAACTTGTAACCATAAAAATTTAAGTTATTTTTTTGTCATGAATCAAATGTAAACTGTCCAACAGAAATAAATACAGAGAAATTGAGATGCACTAAGGGGACTTGAAGCAAGTGATTTCAATAGCTTCTCACACCTTTTACTGCGTTTTGATGTATAATTTCGATGTCTAGCCACTGCTTACTTGAGAAGCCGGTATTAAATATCCCACGACTTGAAGCACAGACGACCGATTTTTAAGAAAATCAGCATAAACTGACCAAAAATATTAGATTTAGTTGAGAGGATTATTTTTATCAATTCATACGAGTTTTCAATCGATAAATATTATATATTAATTTTTCTCTACACCCCAAAAGATAAATATTTTAACCGTTTTTGTAGAATGAATGCTATTCGGCGTAAGAAAATCAATTAATTTTTCAAGTTATTCCCATACAATCCAGCTAAAAACTAACGACCCGCAAAACTTGTACGGAAACGTGCCATAGAACGGTTGATGCACATGACGGACATTCGCTTTGATTTATGTCTAGCATAATTCACCGCAGCATTTAATACAACCGAGCTTCATCAACACGACATAACATGCACACGGACCGGTAAGATCCGCTAAGTGAACCAGAATCTTAACAATCGAGGGGATTGGAAAAATTTCCTGTCCTTTGAAAACCATAGATCGATATCTCTCCATGTAAACGATACCAGCTGTACGTTTATAGCGCTCGGCTGGAGGAGAATAATACGTTTAATTGAAACGCTCGTGGGCATGCCTTTATGAATTGCCGTACAGAATAATTGGCATGAACCCAATCGTCCTTGGGCGATTTCTTAGTCTTTCATCGCGAGGATAGGTGGGACGCATGAAACAAGCTACAGTACTGAACAACATCCAGTATTTAATCTCCGTAAATGTGCTACAGAACATGTTTTTTTTTTAATCGTACCAAAACTACATCTATTAAGTGATGGCAGCTCATACGGGTTAGTAAATATTATGATTTCTATTAAAAATACTGGGATTTATCAAGAGATGTATGAAACTGGACAAGGATATTTCTATTCCGGGCAGAACTCATTTCAAGCGCGGAGTATTTCAAAGGGGATGAACGCAAACGCTGCACACGGTATATTTCTAGGGTACGGAGTAAATCCACTTAGACTTTCCTCTATGATCAGAAATCTAGAACAGAAGGCTAGAAAAGAATTCCAGGGTTCGGAAGCGTTGGGTCATAACTATTGGTAACCAAGCAAACCACGAGAGATACATGGCGAATCGCTGAGCAATATTTCTAGATCTAGAGATGCAGTAATAGAGAAAATGAAATGTACGACAGATATTATAAAAAATCTAAGAGATTAACAAAGAATACGTGCAAATAATTATTGAACCGTCCCCAATACGAATGCTCCATGACAGGAACACTTCCCCAAGATTCTGGTTGGATAGTTTGGATAAGAAACATCGCTAAAAAGGTCATAAATTAGGCAAATCCTATATTTATTCAATTTATTTAAAACAAAGGCTTCTTAGCACAGCACTTTGTCGTATTAAAATCGCAATAGGAGAGACAAAGTCCATGCAAAATTGTAAGTTTTCCGGCAATAAAATTAAAAACAAAATGTCAGTTGTAGAATACCGTCTATGATTTGATTGACTATTATGTCTGACGCTGTTGAACGTGTTAAGCAAAATAGCAATGCATTTCCTCCACACACAACAGCAGTACAAAATTTACAATTCCAAATGAAAGGCATCGAAGCCAAATTCCAATATTAAGGGCACTTTTTAGAAGAATGATTCGAAGGAAAAATATTGACAGGACTTCAACTACTATCCTATGTGGGAGGACCGGCTGCATGATGATCATTTAAGATATTTTTCCCTTAGAAAATACTGGATTCTGCTTGCATCTTTACAACGAAATTGAAAAATATTTATCCTTTGGAAAAGGGCTTGAACGAATCTAAATTTAAAACAAATCCGAATGACGGTTTGTCAACACGTGGAGAAATGCGCAGAGCGCGTAATGACATCAAAACAATAGGAAGACCGCGAAAACCTTTTATTCCACAACCAGTGAGAACTGTGCGAGCATCACACATTCGTAAAGCTATTCCGTTCGCCAAACAGCGTCGATATGAGCGGAATCCCTATCGGTGCGACTTGAAGGCACAAGGGAACATGCCAAGAAAAACCCTCCTCCAAGGAGTCGCTAGATTCCTTAGGAGACCCGGAAGCCAGAAAGAAAACTGGAGAGGATAGGGAAGGGGTTTAAAAAAACTAAATAAATATATTGAGGATAAGATCTGACTGCAAGACACCGCAAGTGCATGCTTACCTTGAATTCGAGCCGTGGTCTAGTTCTTTGGTTCAGTCCGATGGCCTAGCGAAGGTGGTTGGAGATATGTATCGCTCGCGCTGCACACATGTAAATCTCACCCTATCCAACACAAGTCCCCGCCTTGACTCTCTCCTCCATATAATCCCGTTTGACCGTAGGCCGGAGAAAAAGGAAAAGAATGAAAGGCTGTGCACACGTGAATTGGAGATGAGGCAACACCTTAGCGCGGCGAGGAGAAAAGTATCAACTCGGCTGACGAATCTTGAAGCTGCGCGCGCCGATGCTCAACTATTAATATTTCTCTCTCTTTCTTTAACACACTCGCTCACGCCAAGATCTCGCGAAGAGTTTGAACGCTGGCGCTCACGGACTCGAACGAAAACGAGTCCCATTAGGCGGGAAAACTGGGCGCAAACTTCCGTGGGAGGCGCCTTCCCGCATAGGCGCGCGGACCGGAAAGTTGCGCGCGCAGTTGCTCGTTATTTTTTTGTTTCCACGCTCGAACACATGCGTATCCGCAGACTTTCGACAACACGGCGAGTAGTCTGTCCACTGAATGCGGTGGCTCCGGATCTTTTAGTCATCTAGAATGATATCACGTATTTAGCGTGGTTGCTAAGCGAGGGGCGCCGGACATTACGATTTAGAATTGAGGAAACCCAAACATTCCTCGTAGTGTGAAGAGGCACTGTGGCACGAAGAGGCCCTCTGATGAGAAATACTTGCACATGTGGCTTAGTCTGGGATGAACCCTACCCTCACTTATCCGAGCCAACCTTTTTAAGGGCTGTGTGAGTGAATAGGACAATAGGAATGAGACGAAAGTATCCATCAATAGACAGGAGTAGGATAGAGAAAAACCTGGTGTAGGCACTATACTCCATATAAAAATTAGCTACGGTGTGATGCACCCCAAAAAGGTTTACACATACGTTAACTGAGGTTAGGTTGAAGTATTACCAAGGGGACCGACAGTGGGACGGGTTTCAAAACCGGCATCCACCGTTAGATAGCTTGAGCCCTGGTTCCCCTCACCCCTACACTTTGCCTTTTAACAGCACAAATCGGTGCTCCATTAAGAGCAGGGTGATTAAATCAGCCTCGTTTATCAGCACCCTTTCTCTTTAAAACGCCAGCGACATCAGCTTTCCATCACGTCTTAGAAATGAACTACCAAGTCAACACCGTACACTCCGATAAACTTTGGGGTTCCAAGTGAGACTTGGACTTGATACCAATGTTTTCCGACTGTTCCTCAAGACAGGTCTGTAACTTCGTATCAACAGCCTGTGTAATTCCTCGTATTCCCAGTTTGGCAAGTCCGCGACACGGACTGTGAGCTTCTCCCACCGTGTTGTTAAGGACCGGAGGTGACTTGGCTGAGTTCCCGCCACCACTTTCGACTCCGCGAAGCGAACACGCGGGGAGTTCCACAGGTGTGGACTCGGTAAGGAGATCCACGACACTGGCTTAAGCTTCTCGCCTCGACCACCGCAACGAGTTATGACACAGCTGAGAGGAGAGAACCGGAGGTTCACACACAGCGCCCTCGCGAAACAATAACGGCTGAATGAATGAATGGGGAAGAGTCGTTTAAAAAAAGAAAAAGATTTTTTTAAATTCCACCTCCCTTTCAAGGGATAGCTTCAGTGATGGCTTCAGTGAACCGAAAGACTAAATTCATACTACGAATTGAGCAGAAACAGAGATTGATCATTTCGAGTTTCCAACTGGGTCAGGTCTTCTGCTGCCGAAGTTTCTAAATACTATACCTATATAGAAACAATTAATTAATCTAAACCCTGTTTCCAGACTCTCGTTATTCAAGTGATGTTTCTTTACATTGTTACCAGAAAAATTAATAATTATCGGAATCCATTAAGGAGATAAATAGCAAACATACTGCGCAGCTAGCTTTCCGAGTCGTCCTCCGCGTCGATTCATTTTCGTGACAACAGTTTCACCGGAGTTGCAGCAGGCAACTTCAGGTTCACTTCACACCTGAAGACGCCTGCTGCAACGCAGTCGAAACTGTCACCACGATGATAAATCGACGCGGAGGACAACCCGGACGCCAAGCTACGCCTACTGTACACTCTACGGTAGCCTCCTCCAGCAGTAAACATATAAGTAAGAGTTAGACAATGATTTCACCTTCCTAATCTGAAGCAAAATATCGCGCTGATGCAAGTTAAAATTTTATCCATTGGTTTCCTAAATGTTTAAAGCAGCAACTTTTTACTCTTTTAATGCCATATTTTATGTTAAACGATACTAGAAATGTATGTACGATGAAATTTTCGCGGTATCTTCCATGGTACCTATCATTGATGTAAAAGTAATATACATGAATGTGTTAGAAACCTTGTTATACATTTTACAAGTGGTGCTAAGAATCATTATTTTACGTTTACCTTTGTTCAAATATAGGCCTCCCCATTTTATGAAGTCTTCATGATATATGTTCGACTCAAGCGGAAGGGTCCTGTAGCTTGTAAACAGCAACCAAAAGTCACTATCGTCTGAAAGATCTTTCGTCAACTTAAATTCATCCCAAATATCCTGTGAATGAAAATGCTTAGTAAAATTTAAAACTATCTTACTGCATCCATGCTGATTTTCTCAACAGCAGATAACTGTATGTAATAACCTTTCCTGAAGCGAATTCCAAAATAAATTGAGAATAAATGTTCGAAAATCCACTGTGAAAGACACCGTCGGTCGCCTCCTCAAAATACCTACCTTCCTCAGAAGCTTTTCTTGAAGCAGTTTCACAAGGGCCCAGAAAATGATAAAGTGATCATGGAGGGAGAAAAAACTTTTCCTGCTGCTCATGGATCTCTCTGTTTGAGGATAGGGTTTTCGCTCAAGTCATGGAATCATCCTCCCGCTCTTAGGACCACCAGAACTACGTGGGCAGCCTCTCCATCCAAAGAAGACACTGACTAGCATCACTGAGCGACGAGCTTGGGAGTTCTTTGACCTCTCCTGAACTCTTACCACACATCGGATAGCATGTGATCTCGTCTTCCATAGTGAACAAGGTATGCTGGGCGGATTTAAGCTTGAATATTCATTCTCTTATGAGGATCGCGAACCATTAGAAGCGAATCTGGAATGGCCTAGAGAGCAATTCATCATTTCCGCCTTCTCTCTCGTCTTATCTAACCTACAGAAACTTAGGTTTAAAATGGATTTAAAATTACTTCATAATATGCACCCTAAAACCGACTAATAACTGCCCTGACCCTCTTTCTCTGCTGAGTGTACCAACTGGATCACCCGCTTGCACTCCCTACTCCTTCTGCCTTTTCCCATGACCTCTGTAGCCAAGCGATCACTTTATATCCTCACCTCCTACCTCACTTCCTCCCTCCATAGCGTCTTTAGTTATCATGCAACAATTTCACCGTACCCTCTATATATCCCCTTTGTCAACTAATTTAATGCTTCTCTATCCTCCGTTTTATTCGTGGATTTGTATTTATTGTCCCATTTCATGTTCTCCTTAAAATTTTCACTTTAAATTGGCATCATTGCTGTACGTGAAAAATGATTCAAATAAATAAATAAAATTATGGTTAATTGAGACACATCTGGGTCGGCACCCAGGCTCACAACTAAGAGGCTATCCCATTTATCCGAAGTATTCTGTAAATGTGCATAGAAAATTTCAAAAGTTTTAGGAAAAAGTATGTGGCGCCACTTCTGCTTCTCTGGGAAATTTATTTTCCCCTCCTCCACTTTCCTCCTTTCGTTGTTCTAGGTTACGCACCGTAAATATTTCGCGTGTGCCTGATTATATTTGCACTCAATGGGAATAGTTACTTCATTATTGCAATTTTGTCATTCTGTTTCTGATTATTTTCTGAGCATTTACTGCGTGCGTATTCTGAGCATTTACTGCGTGCGTACCCTGGTTTTCGCCCTTGGTTTGCATTTAACATATTCTAAGACTATCTGAAAGGATCTACGGTGTCTACTGGAGTGCTGCTCTGAAAGTGAAAATTTGGAGATCGGGTCTCCGTCTCGGTATACTTCAATCACATTTTTATCTGCTCCCGCGCTGGTTTTGTATTTATTCACGGGTTTTCGCCATCCTTTTCTTTATAATCTCACAAAGCAGTGATAGATTCTCTCTTCAATGAGCTTGCACCAAAAAAATAAACGGGCATTGAGACAAATTGAAAATATAGGAAATAAGGAAGCTTTATAAGCTCTTTAGATATTAAGCACTTAAAAATAGAGGGGTGTCGATTTTGGTCCGATTTTTGTTGTTCTAACTTGTTATTTGATGTAAAACCATTGGTTTCAGCATTTTATGCGACAAATCATAAGGTCTTGTTGTCATTTACCTCACAATTTAACCTGTAGTTCAGGTTCAGAGGCTATGGTAAATTTATTGCTAAAACTGTATTTTCCGCGCATAATTACGCATCTTCATCTCCCTCTCTCTCATTATGTGTTTTTTATCATTATCAGTATTATCCAAGAATTTTCTGGGTCAATCTGTCGCTCATATGTTAATATTCCTCGCATTTACCGCCGAGCACTGAAAAACGCTTTTAAGTGTGATAGTGTAAAATATTGCCAATAATAACAATGGCCCGTAATTTTCGTATACGTATTTATATTAAGTGAATAAATGACCTGATAAAATTTGCAGATGGTATGAAGTGCCCTATCATGTTAGCGCAACCGTTCCTCTTAAAAAATTATATGTAAAATCGTTATAACGATACGAAAATGCTTTATCTAGTCCGCTAGTTTGCGTTGGATTTCTGTATTGCAAAAAATGTTCCCATGCCGGGAATCGAACCCGGGCCTTCTGGGTGAAAGCCAGATATCCTAGCCACTACACCACATGGGAGGCGTGCGAGAGAGGTAAATTTTATTCAACCAATTCAACTTTATTCGAAATTAATGATTATACACACTCAGTCCCTTCTCTCAGGAGGCCAAATTCCCCCACAACGAGCGAAAGCGAGTTTATTGTGTAAGCCAGCCTTTAGTCCGAAAATTCACCGGCCTTCAAGCATTTCACCCCACCTCCTCCATCTCAGTATTTCCCCTCCTTCCCCGTACTTTGCACTCATACACCCCACTCCACCTTCCCTCCCCCTCCCTTTAATCTTTTCCCCTCGACAACCTTCCCCTTTATTTTTCCCCTCCCGTGTGTAAAAGGGCGATTGCGTGAGAATGATCAACATTAACTGATGAATCGCGAATTGTGACAACCATCAATCACGAAAAGAAGGAAATACTCGAGAGCTTTTATTTCGATTAAGGTTGAATTGTATGAATAAAATTTTACATTATCTCAAGCCTCCCATGTGGTCTAGTGGCTAGGATATCTGGCTTTCACCCAGAAGGCCCGGGTTCGATTCCCGGCATGGGAACATTTTTTGCAATATAGAAATCCAACGCAAACTAGTGGACTAGATACATAATTTTCGCATCGCGGGGACTTTGTGGCAGAACAATTTTTAAGACGACCTGTCGTTCTAAGAACATCAATTCTGACCACAGCTTGTTATAAATTATTTATTCACATAGTCTTAAAGCATAACTGAAAATACAGACGATCAATGTAATAAGCAATCTTTCCCAGTACTCTCCTAGAATGCGCTCTTCGTAGCCTCAGCGGAAAATGCAAGGAATATTGACACATTATAATACTGTAAATGGAACTTTTTTGCCATTGAATAATGAGCTTCAAAATTTGGTACAGCAGTGACCTGAGTTTTGTGATTAAGTACTATTCAAACCACTTTCAATGGAAGAATCCAATAAAAGGTTATTTTGCTTCACCCAATTAAGAAAATAAGTGTAAGGCCTAATTTTTTGTTTTGATCATAAAGCTGCAATAAAATAACTTGTTTTTTGTCTTTCCAAGTTAAATCAACGTGCCATTTCACAAGTTTAATATAAATTTATGTAGGTAAAGGGCTTTATGCCGATCGAGAAGCTTAATAAAAACTTAATGAAAAAACCAAACGATGCCAATTGAGATCTTAAAGTCGTCCTTACATTTTTTCACGAATCAATTGACCTAGAGGCTTCATCTGCATAATTGTGAATACTTTTCATGTTAATGGCCAATGTACCAAACTGCGGTACTAATCAAAACCTGAAATCCGCATCTAGACCCACTTTTTTACCAACATTATAAATTCAAAGTAATGAGAAAAAAATTCTACTTTGCAAATCTAAAAGGAACTAAAAGTGCATTTTTGGTACTTATGGTATTTTGGTGAGGCAATCGAAAGCTGATGTAATTTATAGCGTGAGGAAAGGTAGAGAAGGAAAAGTGGATAGAAACCCGGCGTCGGCATTAGTCTGCTCTTAACGAAAAGAGCATGGCGAGAACGGTGTAGCATCCCATGCGATGGACGCAGTGCTGTATTAGAAGTGCCCTTAAACAAAGCTCTCAAGTAGGGATTGTGTAGTGGCTTAAATTTCTCTGCAAACGCCGGGATTTGAAGGAAGACTCATTGGTTAAGAATCCAGCACTCCAGCAACGAACGAGAATGAATATTTACTGTTTTATCAATGGAAATTAGTGGCTCACGTTAATAAAAGGAAAAATAATACTACATAATAATGTCAAAATTTACCCCGAGCATTAAAAAATATTTGGAAAACGAAATAATTCAATAGTCACCCATTTGTAATCTCTGGGGAAGGAGTGTTATCAAAAAGGTTCAAAAAAAGAAATTGAAAGCCTGGGTATCCATATACACCTGATTAACCTCGGGCAAAATGCTGTTTCACTACAGACTTGCCAGATTGTTAGGAGATTCTTGGGCCGGTTATGATCAGGCAATGTAGGATAGGGTGAATTCTCTTCCCTAACATCCGAGCCTAATTCTAATTTACTTCTACAGTAGGTGAATATTTCCACTTGGTGTAAAGCAGCTGAGAAAGTGCATATAGTCAAAAATAATAATAATTATACTCCATTGCGATTTGTTAATCCAGGTAGATTAAATCATTGTAAATGATATATCAGATATTATATTGATTAAGAAGAAAAATAGAACTTATTACACAGATGCTATCGTAGTACCGTTCTCAAATAACATCGAAGAGAAAAAAGTCGGAAAATAAACAAGTATCAAAATTTGAATATATAGAAATAAAAATGATATGGAATAAGAAATAGGTTTAAACATGGATAAAACCATTGTAAATAATAGAGCAGATGATATATTGATTAACAAGAGAAGTAGAACTTATTATACAGATGTTATTGTTGTACTGCTCTCAAATAACATCGAAGAGAAAAGAAAAAATTGACACGTGGCGCGTAATTGTCTGGCGATAATTACGTGCCACGTAAAAAATAGGTTGTACATCAAATATTTATGTTGAATCACAAAGTTTTCTTTCCTTTTCATTATAAAAAGAAGGAACAAGTGCTAGGTACTTGAATACATTTGGCACTTTCCCACCGCGGGCTATAAGGCGGCGTAGTAAGGAAATGCAAAAACGACAACCGCGGAGCGCCGTGAGGCAAAAGCGTCCAGAGGCGATTGGCATGAGTCCATCTCCTCGAGCCACGCGGCATCGTAACTCATCTTTCCGGAGTCTCGGAGGAATTGCGCAAGCCGACTCCAGCGCCCCCGCCGGCCACCGTTTTTAACTCGCACCAACGCTTTGCGAATTGCACGCGATGACGTCATCCGCATCGCGAGCATACACAGCCAACCATTCACACGATAAAAAAGTGGTCGCACGAAAAAATTCGTCGCTTCAGAGATGCGCCTACAGAGGAGGACTGGGTCAGTGCCCTCGTGTTTTCCTTAGGTAGGATGCCAACTGGCCGAGTGTGGAAAGCATAGGCCACTGGTTTATTTGCGGACTAAAAACATTTTGACTTGGAAGCGAGTAGCTATTATATTTCATTCAAAAAATTCCTTAGAAAAAAAGAGCAATAAATAATGAACCTAATAAAACTTACTTCAAACGTGATAATTACTTTTAACTTCGTTCCTCAATCATATTCTTATAATTTCTAAATTTAAGCTTGAAGCATAGGGACCCCATTCCCCATGCATACATTTCAGAATGAATTACACTGAAATAATAAGAATAGATTTAATAATGGAATATTTAGTCAATGCAGAGCAAAATTAAACCAACAGTGATTTAAAATCATAGCCTGCATATTGCGTGTTAGGAGTAAAAATTAAATCCTTGTTTCTTTTTCATCCTCTTTTGTCTTTCCATCATAACTCCTATATCCCTGTTTTCGTTTTCATGTTCTTGATGCTGAGCCTAATTCTTCTTCTTAGTATTTCATTTGCTCCAAGAGTGACAGTTAATATCGGTAAGTACGTTTTATGACATCCAGAAGAAGCTGTGTTTTACTTTTCGCGTGTTTTTCGTCTCGATGCCATTTTTATTTCCAAGAAATGCCCCGCTAATCCCTACGTTAATATCTATCCCCTCCACTATAAAGGACCAATGTTGGCATCACATTGTCAATGAATAAAAGCCTCCTTAAAAACATTGCATCGATAATGAATTAAGACAATCGTGAAGGACAGTGGCGTAACTAGGAATATGCTTTGGCGGGGGAAAGGGAAGGGCGACCTCCCACCCCCACCCCCCGTTTGGGATAATTTTGGAAAATGACATGCCTGCAAATACATTTTACATAATTTTGGCCCTTAAAATTTGGGTTTCATTAAAAGGTTACGTTAAAATTTACTATATGCCAAAACTAGACAATAGTTTTGAATATTATTTTTATTTCTCTGAGGCTTTGGGGGGGATGTATCCCCCTCATCCCCCCCCCATAGTTACATCACTGGTGAGGGATGACTGGAAGGTAGGAATGAAGCAGGAAGGCCTCAGGATTAATATATGGAGCAAGTAATAAAAATATAACAACTGCATTGGTGACAAATTAGCTCCTTATGGAACCAAACTTATGATTTTTGACCAGCTATGATCTATATCTACATCAAGCCGCCTCAAAGGCGTGTGGCAGGGGGTATTAGGACACCAGCAGGTCCATGCTGGACTCCTCCTTAGGGCGGAGGACGGTCATGATCAGAGGGCGTCAGCACTATACAGGGGGAGGACTTCTGGAATGATCCAGAATGAATCATATTAATTTTAATTATTGTTTTGTTTACTCCAGGCGTTGTTTAACTATGCTGATAAATGCCTTTGAAATCAAGTTAACTGCTCAATGTTGGTATTCTGAGTGTAAAATTTGTCAGTTTCGGAACTGGAGGGCGCCAGAGATTTCCAGGCTGGAGGGCGCACCGGGATACGTCGCGGTGTCCCGGCGGCCCAGCACGGGCCTGGACACCACCCGTTTACACATGAAAGGGAAGTCGAAATTACGATTAGCATTTATTAAAGTCCTTTATAGTTCGGGGGAAAACGAATGCCCAAATCTATACGTTCGGATAAATATCTCACTGAATTTATCGCTTCTGTCGCATCTGGAAATACAGTGGGGCTTTAATATTACGTTCACCGTGTCGCTCTTAAAGATATCTATTCTCAAATGTTCAAGCAAAATAAGCCTTCCGCGCAGCCTCCGACTCTCAAACGGCTCCCAACATGCTTAACACGTGGATAACGCCCATACCAAGATGATATGGATGAGTAAGTATATTTTTTTTCTTTTTTTTTGCACACAATTTCTTAAGAATATAATTTCATTTATGAAAAAAATATAAAAATCAAACAAATCTTGCGTTCCACAATGCACCTTATAAAATGTTTTGAAATTTCACATAATTAATAGAGAAATTGAACAACTATTGTGGAATTAAGGAAATTCCATCGCAAGGAAAAAATATTAGGGATCAGCTTCGAGAAAAGTCGGCACTCTGTGAGGGTGAGCTTATTTTTTATTCCGGTCAAAAACGCCGAAATTTCATTAAATCTTTCTCCCGACTACAACAAGGGACTCCATTCGGTGGCGAAAGTGGTCCAAAACCTCGCGATAATTATTTCGCCACCCAAGCGTAAAGCGATTATAGATAAGAAAATACACCATCTCTCTTCCCGAAACATCTCACTCAGCTAGCACAAATAGGACCATCAAGAGCAAATATCCTTTTTATCACGCCACTCCATCAATCATGATCCCGTAAAAGGAACGATAAACTATCTCAACAGCGTCCCGCTAACGAAGCTATGCTCTCATTGCGAGTTACATTTGGAGAAAAAACTAGCGATAATTATTCACTTGAAAGCGACAATGACTCGCATTAAGAATTAAGTTTTGAACGGCATTAAATAAAATTACCATGTCACTTATTTTATTTCATGGCGTAGAAATATCTATGTACCGGTCATAATACGGAAGATTTTTATAGAAAATGCGTTCGCTGGACATTTTCATATCCTAAAATGGAAGGAATTACCAATTTGCTTGTCATGGTGTGTCATTGAACCAGCTCGTACTTTAGAATAAAACCTGTATCACACGATCATTTATCCGTTCCTTAGAATGATAGCTCCTGCGATAGGTTTTCAGGGTCTTATGAGTGATCGCTTGAGCCATCATTTTCTAAATTAGGCGGTCATTCCCACCGTCCCTTTTTTCCATCGCTTTTTCCGTCACTTTCCGAATCTCTTAATCAATTGAAAGCCAAGCGTCACGTTATTATCGCTGTTAGCAGAGATGCGTTCTGATTGGCTGAAGCACGGTGCCAGAGATGTTTTCAGCGACGGAAAAAGGGACATGCTGAATGATGGAAATAAGGATGGAAATCTCATCCCTTGAGGCATCGTGGAAAATGATCGCGAGAAACGATCTTTTTCGCCATCATTGGAGCGATCGCTGGAGCTATCCATCGAAAGGGATGGAAAGAAGGAACGTGCGATTCAGGCTTCACTTCAAGTGCACTAAAACCACAATGCCGCTAACATTATTGCAGGTTCAAGCTGCAATCCCAGCATTATATCTCACTAGGAATTGATCTTGCATGCATTCCAACTGGTTTTAATTAATGCCAACACTTATGCTACCGATTAAAAATTACATATACTCTGCGAGTTGCGCGCGTATCTCCCTCAGGGAATTAGGCTTACCAAATGTTTGATTTTTGAGCGTTTCCACCACTAGTGACACGTAGTTAGATTTTGTTCGGATGATACTAGTCTATAGTATAAAAAATCAGCCCTCTCTTTTCATGCAAACAAACAGAGATCACATAATTTTGAGCGTCTCCTCTTTAGGAAAATGGAAGAAGAGACAGAGTGAAGCAAGCTTTAATGTAAATTACCGTTAGAATCAATAATATATATACTCATTCGGTCTCACTTAATGTCCTTTCGCCTAAGAACTTTTGGAGCACTTTGAAAAACATCCCATCCACGGGTACTTGCATGCACCACCATAAAGAATCAAGTTAAGGAGATAAAATCAAGGGTAATTTTATAAAAGCCGCACTAGACGTAGAAGTGAAGAGGAATATGTTTTTATTAATTTGATAAAAACTTTACGAAAAACATGCGACTAGCGAATGAATTGTTGCATGACATATGTCTACGTTTAGGAAGACAAAGGTACAAATACAGGAAAGAATTGACGTATGTAGCGTAAATGAACAAATATTGGAGTGAATATTATGCTTAGGCTTCAGTGAGAGAAACATTACATGTTATGTAAATTGATATCATCCAACTCCTAAGAAGACAGAAAACATATCAAAATTCATAAATAAAGACACTAGGTACGGATAAAGACATTAAAAATTAGGTTCAGAGTTATATAGAGATTATATATATAGAGACTATATAACTATAGAGATTAAAAGATGTGCACATTAAAACATAGCTCGTCAAACTTCGGTATATTGCGAAAAAAAAACATGAAAACACAAGTCTGAATTGCGACACATGATATCGGAACTCAGCTGATTCTTTAGCCTCCATCTGTAGAATTTTTCCTACGGCTTACATTACCTATTGATGATAAACAATTACGGCTTACGTTTTAAAATAAAACATCCGTATAAAGGCTAAAGTTATTTTGTGGACCAGGTAGTAGAGATGGTACACATTGCGCACAGGAGGCGAGGGATTGCAGTCGTTCCATGACGGAAGGGTTTGTAAGAATGGAATGCTGAAGAGAAACCCGGCGTAGGCGGAGCCTACACTTAATGAATGTCGCAAAAGGGACCACGGTCTTACGTCCCGCCCGACGGACGGAGTTTTTTTTGTACCTTACTAAACTTGTTATGGGGCTACCTCGAAACGATCTTCGCCACCGTCGTGAAGTCTCTCGTCTAGATGAGAAGCAAACATAGCAAGCAACATTCAAATCCCGGCGGTGAACTTTTCGTTAAAAGCAGGCTAATGCCGACGCCGGATTTCTCTTCACCCTTCCCTCATAGCGCAAATGACCTCAGCTGTCGGTCGCCTCCTTCAAATACCATACCATACCAGCAAACACAATAAACCGATCCAATTTCCGCTAATTTTTTCCCGATTGAAAACGCGTTATATTTTACCTCATCAATAATCAGCGGAAAGGAGTACTCAGGGCGGGATGGCGGAGTTTCACTCGAGAGGGCCGGGTGTCTAAGCCCGAGACTTTACGCCCGCATACTTCATATGGGGAAGGACAGAGGAAGGAAGAAAGTACAGGAGAAGCGCCCGCTTGTGAGAGCCCAATGGCGCCTCCAGGTAAAGGATAGGGATGGAAGAAGTAGGACAGGAAACCTTTAACCGTCATTGGGGCGATGTGTGCCACTATAAGTGAAATCATGATTTGCTGTTCCTACAGAAATGGAAGAATATTCAATGAGTAAAAATACTAGTAAACCCGCGCGAAAATTTCTCAGTTTCACGTTATCTATAAATTGGATATCCCTTTCCTTTCTCCAGGCCATCTCATACTACGAGGATTTGTGATTGGGGGTTCCCGCGGGTTTCACCCGGGATGTAAACCAAGGACTTTTGTCAGTATGCGTGACATTTTTTGGACCGTGTGGTGTGCATGTGGGAGTCCAATTGCATTCTGCATTCTGATGATTGATCACCCCCTGCCAAACACCCTAGAGGTGGCTCGCAGGGTATTATGTAGGTATATATGTAGACCCTATTATCAGTGGCGAAACACTACCAATCAAGCCACCGCGCCACTACAATTTAATGCTCCGTTACTAATTTAAAACCTCTCCCTTAATGCATTTTCCTTGTGCTAAAATCAACATTGGTAATCGATCGCTTTCATGAATAGCAAGCCACAAATTCATTCGGAACTTAATTGATAAGGAAACGATCAATCCAGCTGAGTTACAGCAGTCATTATTAACGCGAATCCATCCACACCGAATCTAACAAGCCCAGATGACCTTAGATAGTAGAAAACTAGATCAGATAGCTCCACGAGTCAGGTAACCTTGTCACATCTCCTGAAACCCATTGACGAAGCATTGGAATTTAGCGGAAATTAGAATGTGTGCGTTATATAAGCTACTGGCTCAGTACAGTTTATATCGTGGGAAAGGGGATATGAGAACTAGGAAGGATTACGTTACGTAACTGGGCGTGCCATTGAGAGGGACACATTCTCTCGGTAATATTTGAGTCGAAACGTGAGAAAAAATTATTGGCTGGGTTGAAGTATCTGCCGTTATTGGCACCTCGTAAATAACTTGGAATCACTCATTCACTCAAGCTAACATCTCCTTATTGATCTAGAATATATGGAGATTACACACGTACTGTACAGAGGCGATGACGTGCGTCGGGTCGCGATAGAGAAGAGAACGTATTATGGCAGGCGATGCTGAATTATTAATGATTAGTAACGGAAAGTTCAGGGAACATGAAAGGAGGATGAAATTATCTGAATAAAACAGAAATTAGTCTTGGATCAAACTCTTTCGACAGGATAGAATTATAAGATATATCATTATAAGGTATAATTCATTAGAAGCAAGGTTGACTTCAGCTTAGTCTATAAGTTGTCCCTCCAGCTACTGATGAATTGGCGCAAGACCTAACTAGTATCCTTAGGTCTTAAAAAGGAGAAACGGAGCAAACACGTGGAAAACTCCACGTGCTGGTGCACTTTATAGTCTGTATACCGTAGGGTGTCGCACAGGCCCGCCAGCTACCGCGAAGCAGTTATTCGTGTTTTTGACCGTGTTTCACCAATTTTTAAAATCTGAAAAAAATTAGGATTATACTTTAAGGTAGGGGTAACAAAACGTATTTTCGGGCGTGTCTAGTGTTTCCTAAAAATTTTTATTTAATTTTAAAAATTTCAAACTTATGTGAAAGTAAAAGTTTAGTTTTCAGTGAGAAATATTTGAAAAAAATCAGGATGTCAGTACGTAATACATAGTATATAGTACTTAAAAATCAAGAAAATGATTTTACAAAAATAAAAACGGGAGATATTCTTTAAAAACTAAAAATCGTGTTTCAATTTTTAATGGGGGTTATCTTCCATTGTTAAGGCCTGAAACTTTGTGGAAACACATAATTTTCATTGCACTTTAAGTGAATATTTTTTATTTTTCAAAATATCTGTGGGCACTTTCCACCATATTAACCTGCTAGACCCTTTGCTTGTAATTGATAAAATATGATCACATGGTTATTCTACAGAGCTGCGGAGGCAATTACAAATTTTTAATCTCCTCTCTTTACCCTCCCATTTGCATTTTTCGTTCGCTCAGTGATGCAGCACTAAGGTTCAATATCAATTTAACTGACTCATACGAATTGGGTTGGGTTGCAACAGTAATTGGTTGGCCTCACACAGCAGCAGCCAGGCGTCACACGGGCTTTTCCCAGCATTCATAATTAGCCGTCGCGTTTTCGCGCGCTTGAAAATTTTCACTTTTCATTTAATCGCGAAAAATAGATATCGTCATTTCAAAATCTAAAAACGTGAAATATGTACTCCAGGAGTAATAATCTGTCGATTTAGACAGTAAAAAAATAATAGGAAACCACGCTTATCCTGGCTGCTATCCTGCTCGAACCCGTGCTCCCGCGACACCTTTACTACTTTACCTGTATAGTGTCAGAAAATAACATCGGCATTCAGATCGCAAACATCACTCTCGCGCAGGGATGCCGCTCACAAAAAATATTGAGGGGGAGTGGGCAAAACCCTTGATCTAGGCCCGGGAAATTTTATAAGTAGTGATTTTTAAGTGTTTTTAAGCATGTTAGAAGAGTTATATGGTCAACATTAGAATCCTGATAACTCGAATCTCGATATTTGGACACTCCGGAGAAAATCTAGAAGCCTGACACACTTTTTCTTCACACCCAAAATGAATTTTTGAGGGGGCTCGCGCCCCATGCCCCCTCAAGCCCCATGGAGTCGGCGCCATGCTCTCGCGCTGTCTCCTTGCCAATGATTTAACTCAAAGGTTGGTTTGGATAGGCGTGAGTAGAGCTTACCCCAGGCGGAACCGCATCTTTTTTAGTTTTGCACTAATTCATGGTCGTGGGGGGTTCCATTCCCTCGGCTACCTCGCTTTTCGATGATTTTTTGGGATCTCGGAAAGCATTACTCGGTTTGTATTAAGTTTTGGCAATTACTTTTACTCTCCACCTTACCTCGTCGCCTTACAATCTGCTTTCCTTTTCTCTTTCGAAGGATTTCTCCCCCCACCTATGAAGTCTATTACCTTTTCTTTTGTTTTCGTCTCCGTTCATCACACCTTCACCATTCTCCTCCACATCCTCGTCCCAATACGAAGGACCGGGTTCGAGAACCATTCGTACCGCTGCAAAAAGTTTTAGTAACTTTTATTGTTCTTCATGTTGGGCGTGACTTCATGGAATCGACTTAACATAACGAGGAGTAAAACTTTGTAACACCTCGTAAATGTATTAAATGTCGATCTAGGTTTCCACGTGACGATAGTCATCGTCAGCACGTCGTTATGATAATCTTGTTAGTATAACTGACATCTTAGATAAACTCGGATGGTAATCTCTGCCAGACCGTAGATAGATAAATAGACGAAACCTTTTAGAAAAAATTCCAGAGCAGTGCCTTCTCTGACGAAGTTGATAATATCTTACGAGCGCCAACATACTAAGGTAGATCAGATAATATAAATAAAATAAGAGAGATAGACTGTAGAACAGACAGATTCAGAAAGTTTTTTTTTCCACGATCAATAAGAGATTATAGCGGCAGCGTTAGAAATAGCGTCACAAATAGATTATGTATATGACTTGTAGTGCAGCGTACTAACTTATCTATATTTAAATGCACGTTCTTGAATTTTATTATCACTTCTAACAGCATATTGTAGTATAATTTATTTGTATGCGTAACGTTTTTGGACCGTCTGGTGCGCATGTGGGACCCCATTTGCACACTGCATGCTGGTGATTGGTCACCCCCTGTCTAACACCCTATAGGTGGCTCGCAGGGTATTATGTAGATGTAGATATGACATGTCATCATCTGATTCATTTGAATAGATGAAGATCTATCTTCTATTGAAATGTACCATATGGGGACGTGCCACGCCGAAACCTAGGTCATCCTTTGACAAATTAATGTGCAATTACAAAGTTTCACTTTTCGTTACAAAAACTTTTACAGTGTTCCTTTTCTAGAATCTTATAATGCCCTCACGTTATTGATTTTTGCGCAATTTTCTCAAAACAATTTTAATTTAAGCGTTCTTTATTATTATACACGACGTCGCCTTCACTAAGGGAAACAACTCGCTCAATCTGCCTTAATTGGAGGAGTGCACATCAATGTCCTTAATTGTCCCTCCTTACTACAATAGCAGCAATGATTGTGACCACGGCGCGTCCTTGGTTCGAGCCCACATACACAATAGGGTAATTTCTCAGGACTACTGACTGTGCTTATGGTACGTAAGGGGCTTAATGAGCGTTATTAATGCCACGGAAACCGAGAAGGGATTGGTTGCAAGCAGAAACTAAAGGAACACCTTGGAGGTGTTTCTCTGGTTGCGGTTAAATCGCCTACAGCATCATAGTGAATACATACAAATTATTTACATACAACCTCTAAGGAAACCACTACGCCAGGGGCACCCACCCTCTGGCGCTCCATTTCTCGACATAGATGCATTTTTATAACGCCTACCGATAAACAACGATGGATTTAACTTTCAGCAATATGCTCACCAAATATACAGCTGATTTATGAAATTTATGGTTTATTGATACTTGCGAATTGACACGAAATGCCAGTATAGGCTATTCACAAAACTAAATAAAAAACAGACATACTTGTCCCATGATAATAAAATTAATTTTCTATTCCTATTCCATTTTCTATGGTAGCCCACCTGGAATGCTGCCTCGCAATAAGGACTATCCCAACGAAATAATTCAGTGTCATCAAACTAAATGCAAAAGAGTTACAATTTAAAAAGGTCTTGCGTATTATATCTCTGACGCGAGACCAAAGAATTGGATTGGAAAAAATTTAATTCTCCCCGGTTCAATGCGAGGACTGAGAAGCAGTAGTTACATGAACGTTTTATCTGGTGGCAATTCAGCGGCCCGATGGACTCGCGCGAGTTGAGGTAGACAATTACTTTAACTTCGGAAGCGAATCTATGGGCAGTGTGGTGGTCAAGGTCTTCCCGGATACCCGACCTTAACACAAGGTGGCCTCCTTAACGACAGTTTTCTAAACATGGGTCGACACATGGACGCGTGGGATTAATTCTGCGAGTTCATTCCCGTCAATCCAATCACTACAGAGTGTGCATATATTCTGCCCTACTTAAATGCCACACTTCACCACTCGTCCGTGAAGATAGGGAATTCAATTTATTGCATAACTCAGTAATTCCACCTCAACGAAACGTTACTCGTGGGCAATCCTGCATGGTAGATTACCTTCCAAAAATTACGAGAAGCAATGGAAAAAAACTCAAAGAATAGAACCAAAAACCAGAGTTATCACACAGAGTTATATCACTTTCGAGTTTCAGTGAAGTTCTAATCAGTAGAACAGCACGGCTACAAAATCACAATTTCACACTACGTAATATATTTAGCCGGAATATCCCACGCACAGCCCCTACACCCGCTTGGAACAAACAGCAATTGGTCATTTACGGAATATAGATGTACGGATTAGTGAACCTTATTGCGACACTTTTTGACGGTCATAAATGTGCAGAATACGGATGCAACCGTCCCAATGTCTCACTCAGTGAATGAATCATACGCAGATTTGAATAAATTAATTAATATTGTGGATGAATAGGTTGCTAGTGTAAATCTAAATTTAATATTAACTAAATTTGGATAGGGGTGCAGGTTTGGAGTGATGGCTGGAGAGCCATTGGATAACATTCGCCCTGCCTTCCTTACCCCTCCAGTATTCAGAGGATGGAAAACATATCGCAAATCGCAAGTTTAAGCTGCGGTAGCGCACTTGGTAATTTGAGTATTAGAATTCTCATACCCTCCATGAGATTGTTTCATCACATCCGGTCTTTATGCCACCTGTCGCGTTTACGAAATAGTTACGAATTGTCTGGTTACAAATTGTTGCGGTCAAAAGATGCCGTGATTACGAACTGCTCGTTTAAGGATGTCTGTTACGAAATAGGAGTTTACGGATTTACGCGATACCTTTTATCCTACTTTGCCCTATCATACCCGGCCCAGGAATCTCCTCATAATCTGGCAAGTCAGTTGTAAAACAGCTTTTTTCCTGAGTTTAATGAGGTGTTTTTGAATTCCAAGGTCTTGAATTTCTTTCACATCACGCTCCCTCCGCATAGATTATAATCATGCTTTGATTATTATAATTATTGTTTTCTCCATACTTCCTTTCTTACCCCTCCCTCATTACCTCATGACTTAAATGACCTCATGACTCAAATGCCCTCAGCTGTCGGTCACCTCCCCCAAAACACCACACCAAATCGGGAGTAGAACATCGCTTGGCTCACCTAAGGTCCCAGCTCTCCTCCGGGGTATCCATCTGCCGCCTCCGGGGGCGGTGGTCGTCCTTCGGAAGGGTGGAAGGGCCGAGGCCGGCTCGGGGGGCGAGGGAGGATGTAGCGGGGGCGGAGGAGGACGAGGCAGGGGGCGGCGAGGAGGAGCGTGGGGCCGGAATGGAGCAGGAGGGGCAGGCGCCCCCCTGCAGGCGGAGCGGCAGTCGGTGTCGCGGGCGGGCGAAGAAAGAGCCTCCAAAGGGTTATGAGCACGGCGAAGCTGGAGTCGCTATGTCCCATGCAGGGTCTGCCAATCACTCCCCCGGCCCCTGCAAAACAAGAGGTACGAACCAATAGGTACTTGAATAGGGTAGTTTCCTTCATCAAAGAAAACGAAAGGCATTGATTGCGATTCGTTACCCACCATTAGTGTATTCATAATATACAACTATTTGGTTATAGAAATCCCAGTTTAGACGAATGTTAATGTTCAATTTTAACCTCATTTGAAAAAGGCCAGATTGGCGCCCATGCGATGCCATTCCAAGAGACGTCACAGGAGCCTGGATGCTATACAAGTAGTCAGGGGTTTTCCATCGTCTGAGGGTACCAATGCATGCATGAGGCTCAGGGAAACATCTCTTAAACACCTGTTAAAATTGCCAAAAGTCGGAAAGTTTTCTTCATTTGATAGGACATTAAAAATCCTTATTTAATCAAAGCGCTACCTGCAAGCAGCCTACATGGTGGCGGCGCTCATAGCCTCGCACCAAGGTGGCCTCACACGGCGGCCGCAGGGACCATAATGACGTCACACGGGCTTTTCCCAGCATTCATACTTAGCCGTCGCGTTTTCGCGCGCTTGAAAGTTTTCACTTTTCATTTAATCGCGAAAAATAGATATCGTCGTTTAAAAATCTAAAAGCGTGAAATACGTACTCCAGGAGTAATAATCTTTCGATTTAGGCAATGAAAAATAATAGAAAACCACCCTATACGATGGCAACCTTGATCATCATCATGCGAAGATAATCAAATATATCAATGGTCAATGAGCCAACCCTATCGAACTTCGGATTCAAAACCCGAGCAGAAGACGATTACCATCGAATATCAAAATAAAGTTGATGTATCCAAAACACGTTGTTATTATAATATGGATATTTTAATAACCTTACATAGATATTCTAATGTTAACATTCACGATGTGTTGTAATAATAGCGGTGCATAGATATCCAAGTTGTAATATCGGTTATATTATAAAATTGTTATTCCAAACAGTATCCATAGGTAGCATATATTATGTACAGTATTGAAGAGCAAAACAGTTTTGTTTGTATGATATGTCTGGGTATTGTTAAAAACCATACTAAGCACACCCACTATCTACCCATTAAATGTTGTGAAGATATCTAAGAGATGTTATAATATGGACCTCAATGTCCACTTTGTGACATCGCTGCAACGTTGTTTGGCGGTCCTTCGGATATTTGACAGAACCCATGAAACATTATTGGATATTCATGGTTATTGCACGGATCTCAAATGTTAAGGCCGACATTGTTGTCTGGATGTTATTGGGACATTGATTGCTGCTAGGGATGACAACCTGGTTCGTAACATAATGAAAGATATCAACGGTCTACGAGCTAACCTTGTGAAACCTCGTATTATTATACATTCGTTGAATAAGCTCCATTCATACTTTCTACGAAGAAGTAGGTACTTCATATTTATTACGCAAACCAAATGTTACTTTGTTTTATCGAAAATATCTTCTCTTAGGGCAAAACATTTATAACTCTTCGCCAAAAACAATCAAAGAAAGCAACAACATATATTCCTTCATAGAGCACGTGAAACTTTGGCCATGTAGCAACAAAAATATTATAGGGGATTCGTGGAGTCTCGTAAAAATAAACATCGTAGCGCAAGCATCTTCATAAATAAAAAGTTGGTAAATTCGCATATTTAGTCAAGTTTTATTTGGTAAATCCCGACCCATTACGGCACTCACTTATGATTCTCAAGCGTATTTTCCTGCGGAATGCTTCAACTTCACTTGTCATTCTATAGGTAAGTACATTTCAGAATGACGCATGAAAATAATAGTTACATTTCCTTTGATAAGGGAGGAATATTTTATTCGATAGAAGAGTGTTGAAACCGGTCGGAATTAGCCAAATAAAAAGCCGTGTTGCATTTAAATTTTTTCGATCTGTTTATTTGTGAAGGCGTTTGCCATTAAGATGTTTATTTCTTAAGTATCTAACCTAAGAATAGCCAAAGATCAAAGCCTCGCCTGCAATAACTTAATAGCATAACAGTACTTGCCATGACATTGCGACTCAGGCCGAGAAGTAAACTAGTCAGCCTAAACTAATAAAAGCGATTTAGAGCATAGATTATAGAAGTATGAATAGGCATTGCTGTCGTCCGTCGCCCAATTCTGTACCACAAGTCTTGAGAATGATACAGTGTATCAAAAGTAGTTGACGACAATATAACTGTGTTTGTAGAAAAGCATAGTTGTTATTTTTCCTAACCTTACAATGGATTTCTACAAAGTTAAGGCCTCAAACATTCAGTTCATCCCTGTAAAAAAATTAAAACCACAGGGATTTGTGCCAATGTCCACAACGCGTTGCAACGTGGGAAAACGCGCTCTTTCTCCCGTAACGAGATTGCCCTCCAACTTATCTCCAGCCATGGATAATATGGAGGCATTCGATGTTGAGAGTTGAGTTAAAATTCACACTAGCAAAAAACCAACGGAGATATCGTTTTAACCAAAACAAATAATTAAGCATACACCAGAACCATGCGTTCATAATCGTTCCATTGAACCCGATATAACTATTTATGAAGTCGCTATTCCGTATTAAAATTAAATCCGAACTGCTAAATATCCTTATATTTTTAAAGTTACCTTTATCTTACCATTCTAATTTAGATAACTTGGGATTAACAGACGATAGGTAGGATAGACAAGCAATGAGTATTGAAATTAATTATGGTATGGTATTTTGAAGGAGGCGAACGACAGCTGAGGTCATTTGCGCCATGACGGATTGGTAGGTAAGGAAGGGTAGAGAGAAACCTGGCGTCGGCATTAGCCTGCTCTAAGCGAAAGGCTCCAAGGGGACCACGGCTTAACGTCCCATCCGACGGACGCAGTGTTGCGCTTGAAATGTCCTCCACACAACACTCAAGCAGGGATCGGGCAGTCTCTAAACATTTTCTGCCACGGCCGGGATTTGAACCCGAGCCCACGGTGTGGGAAGCCAACACTCTAGCCACCGCACCGACCCGATCCCCTTGAAATTAATTATGACCAGCTCGATGGTAAGATATTTAGTTTTGTGGCAACAACTATAGTCATCACAACAGTAACTTTAGTCATAATTATCATAGTTTTCCAGGATTTAGACGCTTACGTTTTCATTGAAAGCCAAGAATTAACACACAAAGAAAACAAAGAAATGCCAATGAAGGAATATGATGAAGGGAGGGAAGACATGCCAACCTTGAGGAGGGGTTGAGGGAGGCCATAAGAAATTAGATTTGGGCGATGTAAATGAGATTAGGCAGCGTAAGGCACAGCCCAGGGAAAGAAAAGGCGAGGAAGAGAATACCGCTTCTCATCGCTTTCAGAAGAAAATCAATTTTACTCGTATGCCAGTTTCAAATTGCAAATTATTTAAAAAATAATCTTTAGGATATGAATAAAAGGGCACCGGAAACGAAGAATGGTTCGAATAAGTACCTAAATTTTTTATGCGAAACTTCTATTTTATCGCAAACAAGTTTAAAGGCCATTTCATACGAAGAATGATTTACGCAGGTTAGAACTGCATTAATTTATCGTTATGGCAGTGGCCGATACAGATGGGGGGTGTAAGGGGGCTCCCGCCCCCCTTGGCGGGGCCACCCGTATTGCCAAACATAGCAGAACCACAATTGTAGCTTTGTACATATATCATATGGCATTGCCTTGAATATGTGTATAATCACTTTAATTAAACATTTCTGAAGTGTTTCTGAAGTCTTATTAGTGAAGAAACACTCTGCATGTGACTTGATTATTTTTATTACGATAAAAGTAGAGGTAACTCAAGATAACTTTTGCACCTCTCCTTGAGTTTTCTCTGCATACGCTACTGCTTTATGGTGAGCAATATCGCGAATGTACAAACGAAATTAGTACAGGGACAATATTGTCATTACAAGACGATGTATTACCGAATGCGTTCTAGAAATTCACCGCTAATTTTGACAACTACTCCTTACAAACGTCAGATTGTGAAATCAAATGCCTCGTGTAAAACGACTTCAAAAATCATCTTCAGATAGTAGACATCTTAAGAATTTTGAGACATTTACGATTTCCGATAAGTATTTTTTTCGTATTATTTTTTTAAATCTCGATCTTTGGTTTCATATTCACGTAATTATGATAGTGAGAGCATGCGATTGAATCAGCAATCTTTTGATGACAGATGTTTTTGAAAATAGCATTTGCATTCAAATTGATGATTGATTTTGTGTTGCAGCATTCCAAAAGTAAATTAGAAAAACTAATACCTTATTAATGATCCAAAACATTTTTCAAATAAACCAATCAATTTTGTGACTTTGGGTGCGAAACTTTATTCAAGCAAAAGCTAACAGAGATATCGTTTGAACCCAATAAAAATAATAGTTAAGTATGTATGTAATAAATCCGTGCGTTTATATTCGTTCCAATGAGCACATATATAATAGTTAAAAAAGCTGCAATTCCATACTAAAAAAAGCCAAAATGCGGGGATACTAACCTATCTTAACCAACCTTCGGATTGAATCAAGGAGTTGGAGTTGGAGAAAGTAAAGAGTTGAATGTATACTAGGGATATATATTTATCCCACAACCAAGAACCATTATTAGATTATTGATACACCATGAGAGCTACATTTTCCAATGCTCAACCCTCTGTAATAATTTCCGCACGTTGAGCTCCCAAAGCCATTATTAAAAATTTTAATAGCCCGAGGTTACGGGAGAAATTGAAGGAAATGAAAAAATAGACGATAGAAAACCCCGTGACAGTCCAAAGAAAGGATTAAATATGCTAATAATGCAATGTTTTTTAATCTAATGCGCTATCGTAGAAAGGTTTTCATAATTATCGAGGACTATTAAGCGTTGCGTCGCAACGTAGTCTCATGCAAGAGCAATCAGGGGGCAAAAATCCATGCATGCATAATAGCTTCATCCTATAATTCAGTGACAGCGATGAACATTATTTGTCGAAATATGTGGCGGATCGTGGTAGGCTAGTGGGTGGAGCGCTTGCCACTGTTCGAAGGGCCCCGAATTGATGCATAATCACGGTGATATTAATATGGCAGAGTAGTGCACTAGGCAATTTTTTCAAGGTTTCCCTATGATTAAGCGTTTGAATTAAAAGTGAAGGCTATGAACAAGATTTCAACAAGTACATAGTAGTTATCAGCTAATGCCATCAGAAGGCCAGAGGCCAAGGCGTAGTTCATAGAGCCAATACGGACTGGAAAGGCGTTGAATGAGTGGCTAGTTAAGCTTCAACTGTCTATTATGCCTAGATATTTAAGATAAGGACAGTATAGTGGGAGGAATTAGTGTAGCCAACTTTTTTTGATGAATCAGGAATCATTTAGACCCCAAAAAAAGCTATAATGCGAGTATATAAAATTAATATCATACTGCGGATGAAAAACGTTAGAAGTCAGACAAAATTTCCAGATACTCTTCATTGTTAAATTTTTATGGCTTTAATGCGGCTCTAAAATGACTCTAAGTGTCAACCACTATATTAATCATTCACATATACAGCACGCATAAATTATTCTTCAAAACCATTTTGGAAGGAGTAATTAAAACATACTCGTACATGTATTTACATGACAATAAATTGACCAAACTGATTTTTGACGATTCCGATGTGCATTCTATGACGGAAGATTTATTTATTTCACCGACGGAGCGATTTCATGAAGTCTTTATTGAAGCAAATTTACAAACATGTCATATTTACACTTTCGACAAGAGCCTTTTCCGGGAAAATCCGTTTTTAGCCGCAAGCCTATCTTTTAGTCCATCTAATATAAATGTAAAAAAAACTGTAAATAGAAGGTATGACATGGGTGCTAACCTTTTCAGAGCTTATCTCATTCATATTAACGTTCATGTTCAGCCATATTTCACTACACTTACCCAACGATGGGTCTTCGATCGATTTACTTAAATCATGCATGCGATCAAATATTTAATATTTTTCATTCTATCATTAAACCAGCAGAAATTCGTCCACGGTATAATGGAACGTACTCTCATGTAGAAACTTTGCCCAGACTTTTTTTGACAGAATATAATGAAATGCATTGGCTCACACGTTTTAGGAACTATTCCATGAGTACTTACTTATTTTAACAAGACGCCAAAAATACAGGAAACACCATAGCAAGTATCAGTAGAAATAAGGTTCAATTAACGAAGAAGTTACGGTAAAAATACTTCTTAATACGTTAAAAAACTATTTATAATCAAAGTATTCGTTAGGTTATGCATTGGGCGACCATAGCGTGAGGATAGTCTCATGAAAGACAAAAAAGGCAGAGAACGGTTTTCCCTATAGAATTCCAGCATCATTCAAGAACAAATTTAGAGAGTAATTAAAAGACTAGGAATAAATTTAAGTAACTCAATAATTCAATGCAGGTTTCGAAAGCTTGAAAAGACCTTGATAATATAAGATAGACATCAATTTAGGTAACAAAATAGTTATTTTTCTACTTGAATTGATAAATGATAACAGTATCAGTTTCTGGCGTTTTGATATCATTCTAGTTTAAAGCCTTAAAAACAAGAACAGAGTTTTTTTTAAACTACAATACATAAATCAATGACGCAACGTATTTAAGCTCATGAAATCTTATTTACCTACCCCCATTTACGGTAATTATACTGACTAAATATGTTTTCACTCATTTGAAAAATTCGCGCACCCCACGGCAGGTGGTGGCAGCTCCAATACAGGCGGAGAGGTGTTCGGCTGCAAACGGTTATAACAACGGCACCCGAGGGTAGCACTAGGTTACCAGAGTCGTATGAACGCACGTTGGTTGGTTACTGAGGTCATATGAACGGTCGCAAGAGTCGATTGAATAGAGTTCATAAGCCGACAGCTAAATATTCTCTGTTTTATAAGTCCGTCATCGCAACGGGACACATAAATAACAAGTCACGAGATAAAAAGATGGGTACTGATCGTCAGCGAGGGTCGCGACACCAAATTTGTGGGGAAATATCATTGACCTATTGTCCATTCAGGCGAGTATAACTGGCGGATCAAGAGTGGGGCTAGGGGGGCTATATCACCCTCTTGGGTATCCAATTTAAAGTTAGTTAAAAGCTATATAAAATTATAATTATGTTCAGTTCCTCCCGGACCCATACTATTGCTGGGAGGCTACCCTCCCCCCCACTTGTCTATATCCAGGATCCGCCACTGGAGAGTATATTTATTTCATTTAATAGAAATTAAGTACACATTGTATACCGCAGCAACCTCATTGAGCGGTCATGCGTGTAAGAGAGCGTTATCTCTCGTAATGACGCCATAAATGACGATTTTCTGGGAAACATTGCCCTGCGGAAGATGGACCACTCCAGGCGGAACGAAACAGAAGCAAGAGGGACGGATGGACACAAAACTGAACGGAACTTGGTTTAGGAGCGAAATGCTGTTTCCTTAAAAGGGTTTAGACTTTCGACCCAGAACGCAACAGGTCATAACAAAATCTCATAAGGGCATGAAGGAATCCATTTGCGTAGGGCACAAATTTGCGCGCACGAAGTCAGTCAGAAGTTCCGTGTCCAACTGCAATCACTGTGGTAATGTGACAAACCCTGTTCCCGAGATTGAAATGGTTTCGTCGTTTCATCCCGACATAATTTATGACCGAGATGGAGGGGGTAGCGAAATCACATCGTCGATTATAAAGCCAGCTCTCATTCACATATATAGTCTGCCTTTACCGCGTTCACCGTGCGCAGCCAAATCTCAAGTTGAATGGAGAATACGACTTTGCTGATCGTACGGACATAATTCTCACATTTGCGCATCTCAATGTAAAAATAATTTACAAACTGGAGATCTCTGGGCCAGGAAGGGCAGTTTTGTCAGAGAGGCAAACATTAAGTTTGAACCCCACTCCCCAACCACTGAAATGTAAAACATGAATAAACTATTTTTTGAGATGCGGTAGTTGAAATTACACACAGTGTGTTTGCAATTAAGAAGTTTTATTAATATTATAGTGTAATTACTATTGTTACATATTTAATTAGAAGAAATAAATAACTTTTTAAATAAAATTTTCAAATTTTGCCGCCTCCTGAAATCTGCCGCCCGAGATCCGAGCCGCGGAGATCCTCATTCGTTGTACGTCGAGAATGCGTAGGGGTTCGAACTACCTCCAACCCAAAATATTGATACAAAAATAAAATTTGGAAAAGCTTTCATGTGCTTATAATTTAAATGATTAATTAGCACGTCAATGAAAGAAACAATCCAGATATATATTGGATACTTCAATAAAATACATTTAACCCTAGTAGTTTCATCATTGCCAATGCACAGCCACAATCAATCTCCTATGAAAAAAATCAATTATTTCAGCGATAATGAGAACAATATTCCATTCGGATTTGATGGAAATATTCATTATGAAATAATACTTCTCGCTGCAGCCCAACCGAAAGAAGAAAATTCACCCACAACTACGTAAGCCATCATTTTTCTGGGCGTACACGCCGCGCTGTCCCAAGTGAAACTTGAGATCATTGATATAAAACCTAATAATTGGACAGATACACGCAGATAATTTTTGGTACCACATTTCTGGATTCTTATTCTGTAAAAAAAAGTTAGAGCACCTAAATGGTAGCGTTATTTCCAAAAATAATGGAAATCTCTTTGATTATCGTCGGTAACAGGTAATAGGTAACAGATATAGTTAATAAGGAAAAGCTATTTTAGTTGTTTAAATTTGTTCTTTGGCGATTTTAGTTGGCCATTTTGAGTCAAACTGTCATTTTTCTGGGAGTACAAGACGTCCCAAGCGAAGCTAAATATCATTGATATAAAATCTAATAAAAGTACAGATTTACTCAGTAATTTTTTTTACTACATTTGCATTTCTACGAAAACCTCAGGAAGAAGACGACACAAGTCAATTGGCCGTATTATGATGCACGATGGTCTGATGATAATAATAATTGAAGGGCAGGTGAAAGGGAGGAAGGCCTTCAATGAGATATGTAGGGCAGGTGATGAAGGATGTGAAATAGGCTACTTATGTAAGTGTTGAAAGTATGGCGTATAGGATAAAGGAGCAGGCGACTTATATGCTGAAAGTATAGCGTATAGGATAAAGGAATGGAGAGCTGCTTCAAATCATTCTTATGCCCCGTTAATACGACCTCGGTCAGAACCTCGTTACCAACCAACGTTCATTCGAACGACCGAGGTAACCAAGTGTTGCTCTCGTGTGCCGAAGTTTGAAACTCAAATGGATATAAAAAATACCCGCGGCAAAAAATTTCATCACACTGCAATTGATTTCACCGATCACTCTTGAAAATTACCTCCACTGAGTTGAAGTTTATTCCCCAATAAATTCCAATATTCTTTTTCCCGGTTCCTGCCGCGCCAGCAGTGCTGAGCAGGATTAAGAACAAGTGATATCTCCGTGACCTACGCGAGTCCAGACGATTGTCAATAGCTATCGTGGTACGGACCTCGGTTACAACCGCGATTGTGTGAACTAACTGTGGGGGTAATCAATTAATGGCTTTAACTGATGATGATTATGGCAAGAAAAGAATATTTTACGTGGCCATCAATCGATGAGGTACTATTGGTCAAAGAGTTTCCCAGTATTCAGAGGGACGTCACATGTACTCTTAAACGGAATTTGACTCCCTCTGTTGCTGTATTTATTCAAAGCCGTGCACTTAAATATCGAAATAATGCGGAAAGCCCTTCTTCTTAAGGCCGTTTTACACGGGGCACGGAATTACGCAGGTTAGAGCTGCATTAATTTCTGAAATGGCGCGGAATTGCGCGAATGCATGAACGAAATTAGAACAGGGGCTATTTTGCCGTCTCGCATCCACGCATTATCGTATGTGTTCTAGCAATTCACCGCTTTACACGACGCAATTTTGATTGCGCCTTCGCACGAACGTCAGATTGCGCAATTCCGTGTTCTGTGTAAAACGGCCTTTATATGTTATTGCATTTACGGAAACTTTTTCTCTATTTTAATAAAAACAAGGACTACGATTAAGCTCACATATCTCTAAATTCTCCTCTTGATGACGATCAAGCAGAGCAAAATAAAAGGTGTCACCTACAAGATTGTAATCCCTACTGAATAGTGAACAAATGTATCCCTCACTGTGTTACATTGCTTCATGCGCGTGGCAACAGAGAAACCTCGGCAATTGGAGCGCTTGTCCCATAGTTTCTGCAGTTTAAAAATGGTGCGTTTTCCACATAAAAATCATTAGTAGGTAATTTTGGTTCCTACAGGCATCAGCTATCCAGGATAAAAATTTCGCGACAAATTTTCCCTCAGCCTGTATTTTAATGGCTCACTTAATCACCACTTAATGCCTCCGTTGAATCAAAAAAGAACTTTAACCGCAATATTATAAACTTTTCACATTATTTAAAACGAGAAAAATGGCAAATATTATTCATTTCGCAGAGCTTTCACATTGAACGTGATTCAAGCGTTCGTTATATTTTTACCGACGTGGCAGTAATTTCGCGGTTATTTAAAAAAATAATTTGATATCAAGAACATCATTACTAAACATGAAAAACTGTACGTGGAACATAAAAATGAAATTCATTAAGTAACAAGGAATTCTAAAGTTAGCGAAAATAACCAAGCCTAGATTTTGAAGTACGTACCGCCTTGACTTTTTTATTTATTTATTTATGGAGTTGTTCACATACATCATTTCTGCCAATTTATAGTGACGCAGTAAAATATATTCTGATCGAATATCTAATATATTTTAAAGAGCACCTGGCCGGCAACCAGGAAGTTCTGGGTTCGAGTCCCAGTCAGGCCGCATTTTTACCCTCTGATTTCTAAGTATTCCTAGATACACAATTACTTATACCACATATTTTTTATTAGAGCGCGACCCGGGTTTCAACGAATTATCATTATCTTCAGACGCAAATTGATGATGAAGGTGGTGATAATTCATTGAAACCCGGGTCGCGCTCAGATAAAAAATAAGTGGTATAAGTAATTGTGTATATCCAGGAATATTTATAATGGAATACCACTAAGTAAAGCAAGAGTTAATGAATTCTGATTTCTGGCTTTTTTCCATCTACCACAGCACCGTTGTCCTCCTTTTTCCATTATATGTTCCTATCCCTTTCTTTTCTTACCTCTGAATTTATTTGTATGTTTGCGCTTAAGCGCCGTGTGAATGAATGAAGTAATATATTTTAAATATATTCTGATCGAATCCATTCACTGCAGCCGCCGATAGTGATTTTTTTTCCGCCCTTAAATACCTACTCTCGTGCCGGTGGGTTGCACGACTTTCCATCCTCCTCCTCTTTAAATCTATGGTTTATTCAAACAGCCAGTGGCCCTCACTTTAACTTCGGTCACAGTCTGTTCACCATTCGTATGCATACGCGATACTCACGGATGAAAAATCTTGTCGCCCGGCTCCCTCTATCGCCCGCCCACGTTTGTTCCGGTGCTCCTACTCCGTCCGAAAACGAACGGAACTCGCGCGGCATTTGTTTTTTTTTCCCAAATAATTTTTTCCTCGAGTGCGAACGGGTAGCAGAGGGTGGGAAATGTCCGAATCTCCTCCACACTTCGTTTCTCCGACTTCACGAATTTTTTTATTTTTTATTTTTCCCATTCACACTCTTCCTGCTACCAGTTTGAGTTACCAAGCGTCCAATCTCTCACGTGTTGACGAACCTTATCTCCTCCGTCCATTTTCGTCTACATCCATTCCCAACGTACTCTTGGGTGTACTCTTTTCGCTTTGATGGCTATAAAATTCATTAATCATCCGGCCTGGCAAATTCTCATATTTAGAAAGAGGTAGATGTGGCTATTTATTTTTAAATTTCGTTCCTATCCTAGATAATGAGGAGACGGAAGTTCTTGAAGAAGAGAGTGCTTGGGAAATTTAATATGCTGAAAGCCGTGATAGAGGGAAAAAAGACAATGCGTAGGTGGAGAATGGGGAGGAATACAACAGGTTTCATCGATAAAGTGAAAAGTTTGAAGTCCTTACGTTACGCTGAATATATATATTCAATGTAGTGGTAAAGGTGGGTGATACTCCCAAAAAAGCGAATGCGTTTTCGCCCAAGTAAATTTGCTTAAGAGACCGAATACTTCCCACTGTACGGGATGGTTTTGGTGACATATTGATCCCTTGAAACGTATGCTATCACTTTGATACTGCCAGGATACACATAGCAGACTTTGGTAAATTTTTGCCTGTTCTTTTACTTACAAAAGTTGCAATTTGTACATTCCAAACAGTGGTATTGTTGGTCAGCAAACGTCTAAAAAAGCATCAATTTGATTTTTCTATGGCAAAAACCGTATGCAGTTAATACAATGAATTCCAATTAATTTCAGAATTTCATTTCAATAACATTTACTATCACTTTCTTGAAAATATGCAAATTATTATATTTATGATACAGGAAAATGTTGGCAAAGGTTTGATCCACTTATTCTGAAATTTTCAAAGTGATGGCATAAGTTTTACGAGAGTGATCCGTTTCCAAAACAGACAAAATACGACAATTCGAGAGGGAGGTACTCTTTCTCTTAAGAAAATCGATCAAATTACCCTCAGATACACAGGCGAGCAGTTTCACCGCTTGAGCTTCATCGAAGGCTTCATTGAAGGATTCCATTTCCTTACGTTGCCACTCTCGACGCATTTGTATTCAGCCGTTGATAATGGCAATAATATTCTGGATAGAGTTTAATTAAACTCAGGTGGATGTAATGTAATGTGGGTTTAGTGAATAGCACTTAATTTTTCTGTTCATATGACGTAATACCCAGAGATTTATTCTATATAATGTCTCCATGTTTCTGGGTTTCACAGCGTGGATTTTCTTTGTGACGACAGTTTCTCCGGTATTCCAACGGGCGTCTACAGATCGATGTCGGGATTCAATTTTTGGTGACATATATAGTTCATTTTTGGCGCCAATTTTTATTGCTGGATGCTGATTAGTCCGCCTCCTTTTCTCTCGTATGACCCTCTTCCACGAGCTGTGTAGAGGGTAGCCGTCTTCTCTATTCATGTTTTCCGTTGTCTTGAATATTTCGATAGCCTCCTTCATTAGCCTGGGATAATATCTATTTTTTTTTTTCTGGGATAATTTCAATGTTTAATTGTTGTTTGGAAAAGATGTTTGAGTCATAACTTCGCGAAGCCTACCCATGAAGTAAGAAAATTAGGTTTACATTGTGCGTTTTATAGCTTATTTTAATGTAGTAACGAATAATGGCCTAAAAATTCACCAAATAGTGAGCATTGGCCCTTATGGGATTGTCAATGTTTTGGTCAAAGTGGGCGTGGCTTGTCCTACCCATTCCGTCCACACTTCGCTCCATGCTCGAAACCGGTGGTGCCCCCTCCAGATATTTACAACATCCTTGGAGGAAGTAGGTTATAAGAGATGATTTTGGATTTTGAGGAATAAATGAGATCATCAAGAATAATGAGAATTGTGAGGTGGACATGGACTGATCGTGGGTGTAAAAGAACTGGAAAAACAATATATGCCTGAAGCATATGACGGTCTCGTGACGTCAGTCGCCATCGGAAAAATAGGAGAGAAGTACAAGAGGGAAGTCTGAGGTGAGATATCTAGGACAGGTGACAGAAACTGTAGAATAAATAAATTATAAAAATGTGAAAGTAATAGCTGATACGAGAATTTAATGAAGAGCTGCGTCAAGCCAATCTCAAGGTCATTGAAATATGGCCATGATACTGATTGAACGAGAAAATTAAGGCATGATAGTGGCATTGGTTAATCGTGACATTTTTTTATACCTTCAAAAAATTTAAATAAAAAACACCAAACGGAGAAACGACGGATATTGCTAAAGAAGAGAAGTTTTACTTCTCACACGGAAGAATTGTTGGTCATTGTACTTCCAAAAATCGTCAATTTTACTCCCCCACAACAAAACCATCACCTAGCACACGCACTGAATTCCGATTTATTACTAAGTATTGCATACAAAATCATGCGAATAGTACCTGCAAGTTTTCAAATTCACTAATACTATCCATCAATAATAAAAAAGACATAAAATAAACATTAATCAATCAAATTCACCACCTCAATCGAAAAATTGTTTCCGACGGTAAAATTCCGTAACTTGGGAATACATAAATATATCCGATAAAGAAGTGAGACAGTGAATTGGTCATACATCTACACCTGTTATCTCAGAATTGTTAGCTCGCACGTTGATATCGAAGCTGGAGTTAATCATCCACTCCGACGCTATTCCTAAATTTCAATTTCAAATTGTTCCATCCTACGCAACTCGGGTCCTCCCACGCGCTGCATCTTCGTTACAAAGCTATCCATCAATACGCATCCAGCGCTGACGAACGAATTCAAAACAACTGAATTGGAAGCAATGGACGAAGAAAATTGGTAAGAATTTTTAAATACACATAAATACTCTAAGTAGCGTGGAAAGACCATATCTATACCCTATACCCTATCTATACCCTAAGTAGCGTTGAAAAGCAATAAAACACTAAAATGTATTAAAAAGCCAATGTAAAAACCCACGTTTTATTGGGACACGTAAGAAACAATCAACCACCCTGTATTGGCCCAAGGTCCCTCGCTTAAGTCTTAAAGATAAAAGACTAAATGTTCAAAACCAAAACCGTGGTGCGAATTCGCTACATACGAGACATTAACACTAAGTATTATTATTATTCTATTGACATATTTGCTCTTATTTGACACTGTGGTCACATAAATTCATTATCTTATATTTGATATTCTAGCTTTAGTAATGCAATCAACATTTCCACTGAAATGATTATGTTCAAGATGATAAAATTGATGCGCATTACGTTTTTGTCATTGAAAAATATCACATAAGAACACGGTATCGTTTTCCCCCGAGCAATAGAGGATTTAAATAAATACTGAGCGTAATATCGTGAGGGCTTTTTTTCATTTGTAAATGGTTGCTATCATAACAACCCCTGCCACACGTCTATTGAGGTGCTTTTGGGGTTAGGATGTGGATGTAGTATAGATGTAGGAGTATGAATATTTTTTTATTTTTAGTCTACTTAAAAACGCCGTTTTTTAAATAAGTTTTTCTACTGTAATATTATTAGATACTAACCTCAATTGTCTGCATTCACTCCGCGCCGAATAGCCGGAAGTAGTTTCGAATTATCGCACATCATAAAAAAGTAGGCTGCAGCTTAGGGATTGATACGAGAATTAATTGTCAAAAATGGCAGCTCACACTACCTGAGAATAACTTAAAAGTTACGTATTAATTCATATTCATCATGTTTTGATCTGCACTGATTGTCGACAAATAGTCGAAAAGTGCATTAAATTTTAGTTGTCAGATTTTGCCCGGAATGGCCAACAAAAAAAGAGTGACTTTAAAATATGATAATAAAACCGATTTGGATTCAAAGCAAATGAATATATAAATCCTTGATGCACATCCAAAAAACTAAGTACAATAATGTTACAAGCCATTGTTAAGAATATAATTATTGTAAAATGATCGCCAATTTTTACCTAGGAGATGCATTCCTACCATAATTCAGTTCTCCAATCAGGAATTACCACTATTGGTTAAAGGAATTAGAAGATTTTTTTACCGATTAAATTAGTTACTCGTGGATTTAATTCTTCACTGATAGTCGTACCAGAACGATCGCCTTTTAAGATTCTCTTCAATCTCTCATAATGACCTCAACCCATGGTCTCTTTCATTACTTCACCGCTTACATATTCTAACATGATTGCAGCAATTCCTCGCCCCTCAGAGATGATTCGTTCACATATTTTTCCTCTTCATGCAACCACCCAACTATTCCACCCTTGGGGATCGGGTTGGAGTGGTGGCTTTAGTGTCGACTTTCCACCCCGTGGACTCGGGTTCAAAGCCTGACGGTGGCAGAGAATTTTGAGAGTCTGTAAGTAGATGGGCTCCTCGGAGACCTGTGGAGAAAATCATCTAGGATTGCACTGTGTTGAAAGCTAATCATACTGGAGCTGTTAATGTCTGGGTTGCTGATACCATTGGAACTCTCTTTGGATTTAAGTATACATTTGCAGTTGGTAATGATCATAATGCTCAAGGTTCATATTGGCTTACTATCTGTTTTGCAAGGAGAGAAGGAGAGAATTTCTCTGCCCAATCCCTCTTTGAGTGTTGTGTGGAATACAATTAAAGCTCAACATTCGGTCCGTCGAATGGGACGTGGTCCTATTAGTGACTTTCGTTAAGAGCAGGCTAATGCCGACGCCGGGTTTCTCTCTATCCTTTCTTCTCTACCCTTCCCTCGTGGCACAAATGATATCAGCGGTCGGTCGCATCCTCCCATTTTCGTGCTGATTACTTTCCCATTCAACCCTCCTTCAGTCGCGTCACATTTTGGTATGCTATTTGTCGCACTGCGTCCCACTGACACCATTTTGGAATGGTTAAACAAATGCATTAAGGTAGAATTAACTGTTTATACTTCAACAAATAACTCAGATTTTCTTTTTTCTCTTGTCTTGACCTCTTTTAATTGATGATTAAATAATTCCTGGAAATCCTTAAAATAAATAAATAATTCAATGAATACTTTCCTTTTAATAAATAATTCATTGAATACTGTTTTTCATGAATGGATAACAAAATTGTGCATAATGATGGCTGAGTTATTTTTATTAATAAAAGACTGAATATTTTCCTACAGTTTATCCTTCATCGAAATAATATCAATAAGTTTCATTCGGACAGTAAATGGAAACATATTTTTCGCAGTTGCACAATAGAGATTTTGCTAATAACTTAACAAATAATTTTCACTACAGGGGGAATAATTGATTTTGGAGACATTTTATATTGATGGAGCGTCAGTTGAACTTTAACCAAATTATACCCTATCAGATTGGAGAGTTATTATTCGAAGCACCCACACAAATTTATATGATTATATTTACGGTTAACGTTATGCATCTGCTAATGTAATAAGCCACCATAAAGCCACGTGTGTAGCAGAGGAAAAAACTGTGTTTTATAAAGTTCACTCAAAATATGTGAGAACCATAGTAAATTCTTCGAAATAATAGTTTTATTCATATGTTAAATTGATCACAATAAAAAATTTTAATCAATAACACGCATATCCAAAATGTACTGTTTTCAATTATTGTTAAATTAAATTGCAAACGTATTTTAAAAACTTTGCGATAAATAGCACGATGCTATTCGCATGTAAAGTATTGTAACTCAAGTTATCACGTGGCGTCTACCAGACTCCAAAAACAACAAAATATCAAAATTTTATCCATAAATGTGACGATACATATAATCATAATGGCGATTATTTTAGACCATGAAATAGTAGGTACTTACATAACAAATAAAAATAATAGATAAAATAAAAGATACAAGGAATATGAATTTCCTAACTATGAAAATCCGATGTGGACAAAAAAAGTGGCTTAGCGTCTAGTAGACACCATCCGACCAACCTTAATACTTTGTATGCCCATATCACTCTATTTATCCTCCACTTTATCCACGTCTAAAACGCATACTGTGTGTTTGAAATCTCCTCCTTCAAGGGTTTTTATAGTAGAGGTATTTTGAAGGAGGCGACCGACAGCTTAGGTCATTCGCGCCATGAGGGAAGGGTAGGTAAGGAAGGGTGGAGAGAAACCCGGCGTCGGCATTTGCCTTCTCTTAACGGAAGGCGCCAACGGGACCATGGCTTAGCGTTCCATCCGACGGACGGAGTGTTGTTCTTGAAATATCCTCCACACAACATCCAAGCAGGGATCGGGGAGTCTCTGAAAATTCTCTGCCACCGCCGGGATTTGAACCCGACCCCACGGGGTGGGAAGCCAACACTCTAGCCACCACACCAATCCGATCCCCTCGAAGGCTTTTCCGGTAAGTGTCATTTAATTTATACCGCTATAAGTTTATATTTAGGGAAAATAAACAGCCCACCTATTTCATTACAGAAGAAATCATCAGCGCATGTGCAGCGATAGATTTATCGCTCTAATTCATAACGTATATTACGTATCCTATTAATCAGGAATAGGGAATAAAAATCGATTGAGATGCGTGAGATGCGACTGAGATTCCTGGATTCGCCACCAGAGTCGGCCAAAGCTGAGATCGGTTTTCATTTGTGAAAGTGATATATTTTAAAATATGATTCATTTTAAAGATAGAAATAAATTTTCAGAAATGTTTAAGAGGAAAAGAGTTTGAATCCTCGGTAAAGCGAGGATTAGCCCATTTCAAAACCATAATTGTCAATAAAGTAGCCCAACTATGCATTCCTCCAAAAATATCATTCAACAAAAAAAGGGAGAGCTTAACCAAAGATAATTCCAGAAAATATACACGCGATATAAATGGAGTTTTAGTTTAATGGATGACACACATTTAGATGTTATTGGAGATCGGTGAATGACCAATTAATTAATTAAAACACGTCCAGAAATATTCACTCTTAGTCCATCGCAAGAATGGTTACTTCTGGACTTAAATCGACTGGACGCTATCGAATAAATACGCATAGATCGATGTCATCAAAAAGATATTCGACTGGAGAATCAGTGATGAAGGGTATTCACATCGATCCTGAACTATCATTAGGCCATATAAGCATAAAAAATTCTACACTTTTTTCTGGCTTTCACACATCTAAATCAAATTGTCCCGGGATATGTTGAACATTCATATCATACTCCCTACCTAAATCTAAAATTAAGTATCCCAAGGCGTCATCACAAATTAAAAATGAAATTGGATTAGAAATGTTCACAGATTCCTCAGGCTCGCTGTTGACGAAAAAATTAAAAATCATACAGTGACAAATTATCAAGGCATAATAATTAATAGAGTTGAGGCCGTAGGTAATCGAGGGTCTATATCTTCAGCCCAAAATATACTGTTGAACTCTTCCAAAGAAATGTAGGCCATCGATCAAGATTTAATCATGTGAGCACACTGACAGTGTTCTTGGCAACTTGTAAAGACTAATCTAGAGATGCTTCACTGAGCGAATCCTGTAAAATAAGATCGATCCCCAGGGTTTGTTGATCGATCAATGGCATAGATAATTTATCCATTGCATGAAAACTGGACTTCGATTACCTTGTGAGAACGGTTCAAATATCCATGCCGATTAGTACAAGTACGGTGTCTAAATAAATGACTGTCCTTGCGTAAATAAGCTGTTCCGCAGAAAACTAACGGTAAATTAATATAAACACTAAGGGGTCACTGAAAATTTTCACAAGAGCATAAAAAAATTTTTTTCTTTGCGCGGAAAAAATATGAACTAAACAATAAGGAAGAAAAATAAGAAGAAGAAGAAGAGATTTCCCACAGCAGGTACCATATTCGCTTCATTATAAGTAATGTAATACTTAAACATTTATAGTGAGGTACTATATTGTGCAATAAAAGATGGTGTATTCATCTTCAAAGTATTAATAGATCATTTCAATGTAAGGGCGTAATTTACACACAGGCAGCACACGGCTGAGAATTACCCTCATTAATGTAAGGATAAGGAGATAGAAAAGATCATGTAAGATAATTTCAAGAATGGCGATGAATGGGAACATTATTGGGAGTTATCATAAAATCTCTTCGGCCTTCACATTTCAACCTTTAAAATCACGAAGCCTGTCAAATCAGAGCAATCTTCATGAACGTTCCAATAAAATAATTTTTTGTCTTGCAACACACACAGGTCATTCATCTAATCATTTGAAATTAAACCTATAGCTTCCATTAATTGAAGGGACCTTCCTTAAACTAACCATATGATATTTTACGAGCATTTTTCCGATGCCGGTCTAGCCTTTTTTTTCTCCGCTGTAGGCACAGATGCGGGTTTGTTATATATAAAACCCCCGTAAAACAACCTTGAACTAGATTCGCCGTGAATTTCAATTAAAACTAACTTACAATGGCTTTTTAAAGGATACCGTTTTCTTTTTCTCCGCGCTCATTGCAAAGCCGGTAGCAAGACTGACCTGCGCGACCCAAGCTCATTAGATACCGCACAATGCACATTATTGCACATCATAATCTCAGCTGCACCGCGGGCAGGCCGGCTCGCGCACTGCTCTGTCGTTTATTTCCCTGTAACACGTTTTAATGAAAATCTCGTGCAGAAGCACAAAACCCAGAGAGCGGTGAGCATTGCTCCTTTAACTCGGCTCTATAAAAAACTTTGAAACTTTTAAATTCCGTCGTAATGCTTAAAAATATTGCTGCAGGATTTTTAAACCACAAGAAGTCGCAATCTAATTTCCTCAGAGTGACCAATAAAGGGGAAAATATTGGTTATGACCAAGATATGACTTTTTATGTGGACTAAATAGAAAATTTGCGCTATTAAAAGCCATATTTTCATATTTACAAATTCAGTCCAAATTTCTTAGATCCCAAGAAAGTCTTCACCATCGCAGCAACGTTTATATTTTATGTTAACTATCATCTTGACGTAATCAGGGTACACATAGCGGACATACGTTAGCAGGGTATATAGAGTCAAATTTTACCTGAGTCTTAAATGTGAAATTTTTATTCCAGCATTTTCTCACATGCAAATTTTCATCTTGATGAAAAAGAAAAATATTGGAAAAGGTCCGCCAGACAATATATAAGATATAAGAGTTTGCCGAACTCCAAAGGTAAGCACACTTGTAACCCCTGCCTCCCAACGGAAAGCGTACAAAATACTTGAAAGGTCCCTTAATATATGGTTTTCTGTTATAACACCGCCACATACCCATTGAGGTGGTGCGTAGATATAGACACAAGGAATTCAGGAGCTGAATTTCCGAGACCAGAAACGAGGATACTTAACAAGTTTATTCAACAAAATATAACACAAGTCCTTCCAGTTAAACCAATAGTTCTGTGACTAGCAACCAATTGCTAAATCCATGGGTGTAACCTACCCGAAATTTGACTAAAATCGATTTTTTTGTGGGGAGAGAAAAACGTAGCGGGCGGCGTTTGGTAATAAAAACTCACTGCTCGAGCAAAAAATGGCAGTTTCGAAAGTTTTAGCTCCGAATACGAACCCTGTTGAGGAAACTTCAGGATAAACTTCAGAGGCATAGATAGAGGCATCTGTGGGCCGAGAATGAAGAACAAGGGAATTAGAATGAAAACTAACCAGAAGGTCACCAGGCATCGGAGATTCACAGTTTGAGGGTACCGGACAGGAGATGAAGAAAATTTTTATCCTCCGATATAATTTTTGTCACTCTACTTTTAGTATTACAACGGGTATTCGAGAAACATGAATGATTACCAAGCCAAGGATATCATGAAAGAGGGAAGCAGTTATTGCTGCACCGCCGGGACTACGGTTAAACCGCACAAAACGGAGGATTTTAGAGAGAATGCAACGACGCATGAATAAGTAGTTAGCCATGAGCAAAAATTATCATTTTTTGCAGGTGCGGGGCAGGTTTTACTAAATTTTTGACTCGTCAGAAACTAACAAATATTCTCTCAAGAGGCGCTTTAGAACTTGGTATATATTTTATTCGCCTAATATCGCAAGAAATAGTATGCAAGGGGTTCCTACTTTGTTATTATGACAACTATCCAAGTAGCAAAAGTATCAAATCCGCGGACTGAGAATACTTTCTCAAAAATGGCACTTGCAACAAAGTTCTAACTCGCATTACTCCCCACCGGTTTTCTGCAAAACTGCTCAAAGCGTAACATATTCGAAAGTATATTACCTTTATATATTAAAGTAAATACCTTTCCAGATAGTAATCGCTATTTTAAAAAAGCAGCTCTATTGAACCCTCAATAGAAGAAAGACGACGATTATAGTGGCTACTTGTACAAATTTCAATAAAAATTCCCGGAGAAAAACTCCATTGACACCAACTTATTTCCCTCAGAGGTACGGTACCGTTACACCATATTTTTGGGAAAAAAATTAGTTAATGTTAATGAAAAAATATTCAATGGTAATGCACAATTTGTACATCGTATATTTTGCGGCAAAATCTCAAATTCTGTATTTTCATTATAACAATGTTTATGTTTTGACTCTCCACTTTATATCTTAATTTCAAACTGGCGAGAACTCGGAACTAGAACAAAACCATCAAAATGTCATTTTTCTCCACAGTTAAGTCATGTACAACCGCCATAATTCAAAGGAATCTTTAAATATCAAAGATGCAACACCGAGTTAAGGTTGGCACACACAGGAACTCGGGCACACGCTGAGATGCTCAACTAACATTGCCTATTGCAAAACGTCCTTATTCTCCAATTCTAGTATTTTACCATATCAACATACTAACTACCTACCTTAGCTCCATTCAGAAATCACTATTTCATTTTTTACAAAGGAAACATCCTTGAATATAACATAGAGGTGGGCGATGCCGATGCTGAGTTCACGCCACGGCACTGCCTCCGAGTCAGCGGGAAATAAGGTATGTATCTCCCAAAATGTACTCAGTACCACAAAAAAACTCAATAATAAATCTAAATTTTGCACTTCATAATCCTCGAAACACAATTTTCGATCGATAGTAACTAATTCGTGTCTCAAATACGATCAGTTTGTACTGTGCGCCTATACAACAAATTCTAGAATCGGCACACAGTAGAGCTTAAAACATGCTAAGGATGTCCCTTATTTGCGCTCAGGATAATAAATATGTATGTAATAAGATGTGTAATATATAATAAGATAGGTATAAAATTACCCCAGTATAGTTTCGGAAGGGTAATAGGGGTACAAATTAGGCATGTAACATAGATTTTGATTATTTATGCGCCATAAATTATGCCTTCCTGTGACAATGTCAAATAATTTCCCATTGCATTTATGAACAGGATATTTTATGGATTCGCGGCGCACGTCTTATGCCGCGAAAAATGCACCCGGACGCTGACGTCACATAATTTTTTTTACTGTCCGCGCTCATGTCTCGTCAATCATAGATTTCAATATCTTCACCTGAGAGATAGCGCTCTTCAACACTCTTCTCCACGCCCAACGACCCGAGTACCTTCTCTTATATCTTCGAATCCGTTCACCGCAATTTTTGCTTACATTTTAAGATGGGAGAAGTTCTCACATTAAAAATGCGATACAAGAATTTTCCCATAGCTACTATACCACCAACCCCGCTAATATTCAGGTAGGTAAGAGGGTATTTTTTGCGTCTTTAGGACTTGGTATTTATCGGACAGGCGTGAAAATCATTCCATGAAATAGCGAAAAATGAAAGCCTAAATCCATTAATCATTATTTGATTATCTAAAACCATTGCTCAAAAACAAGGTAGTTTTGTTCGGGGGTGGTTCCCAAACCTCCCCGTTTGTCCTCTAAATTGCTTCCAAAGATTATAGCAGAAAATTTAAGTAGATAAGTGCTCTTGCACGATAGGCAAATGCCATAGGCTTTTTCAACATGCAAGGTTGCCTAAAAATCTTCGATATTGAATGTATAAATTTTCCCGCTACAACCGAAAACATACATTTAAACATATTTTTTCAGTTGAGAAATCATTGGGTAGACCTTTACGCCGAAAAAACCATTTGAAGATGTCATAAAAAAAGCTTAGTAATAAGTTAAAAGCGCAGAAACTCCATCTGAAAATTCCAATTGAAAGGCTGACGTAAAATTAATTTTACCCGCCGCTAAAAATGGTTAAATGGCGGGCGGGCGAATTCAACACCTCTAATAAACCTCACCTCTTGGTGCCTCCGCGCGGCCGCCGACTCCCAGGGAAGGCTGGGAAAATGGGGAGGATCAGGAGGAGGGGGCCACACTCCACACAACCTCCTCCTCCTCCTTCCGGAGGACTCCTCCGCTCGGCTGCAGGACCTCCCGGAAGAGAGACCGTCCTCCACCCCCGCCTCGGGACGGAACCCCTCACGTCAGCCACCCTCGCCACATGCCCTCACTTACCCGGCGACTCCACTACTTTTAAGACCCGAGGGCGACCGACCACGACGCCGTCCGCAAGCCTTCTCCTCGGCAGCGTCGCCGTCGTCGTCGCCAGCGCCTTCCCCTCCTCCCCGCAGCCGACTCCCACCCCCACCCACCGACGCCCATGGCCGCCAATGGCGTCGCCCCGTGGGAAGAGACAACGCCTCCCCCACCCTCCTTTGCCCCATTCCAACTCTCTCTTCCCAATACCACCTTCTACACCTCCTCTTCCCTTTCCACACGCCAAGTACTCCTTCCCTTACCATAAGCCCAACCTACATTCCATCCGTAACCACCCCCCAACTGTTGTCACGCCTGTGTCAGGAGCCACCTATGCGTCCACTCCCCCCTATAAGATATAGCAGGTAGATTCGTTATTGGAGGGTGCAATTATGTATAGTGCGAATACCGTAAGTTGGCGCACGGGCCCGAGAAGTACCCGAGCCGCGAGCAAAGGAGGGGAGGAAAGGACCGACAAGAAAACTGTATGGGACCGACACAGGTAGCTGGCGGGTCCGTTCACCCGCCCCTTTCCTCCCCCGACGAAGGCAACTGGCACCTCTAATAGAATCATTAACTTTTTTACTATCTCATAATATCTCAATCTAAATATCATATTTGTAAAGAGCTAAAAAAGCTAAGAAAAATGACATAAACACGATGTGCTCCGATCATGAATAACGAAATGGTCGAAAGTAAAAACAAAACATAGAGTCTAACGGCTAAAAAAATAACTTTCGACCATGTCGTTATTCATGATCGGAGCACTTCGTGTTTCATATCATTCTTCTTAGCTTTTTTAGCGCTTTGCAAATGTGCTATATAGATTGAGATATTATGATATAGTAAAAAAAGTTAATAATTCTACCAGAGGAGCTAGTTGCCTTCGTCGGAGGGAGGGAGGAAAGGGACCGGCGAACGGACCCGCCAGCTACCAGTGTCGGTCCTTTTCTCCCCTCCTTTGCTCACGGTTCGCGGGCCCGTGCGCCAACTTACGGTATACACACCCTATTGTCAAATCTCTCTACTTTTCAGAAAGGTTGGTGGAAGAGTTTAAAACCTGAATCATACGATCTTTTTTTTTCATCCCTCCTGGGGGATAGCTCAAGCGATCGCTCCAATGATGGAGGGAAATGATGGATCGCTCTAATGATTGTTTCACGCGATCATTTTTCCTTTTTTCGGCAAGTCCCTTTTTTCCGTTGCTGAAACCATCGCTGGCATGGTCCTGCAGCCAATCGGAACGCAAGGCCACTGACATCGATTGCAACGCCGCGCTTGTCTATTAATTGATTGGCAGTTGCAAATGCGGAGAGTGACTCAATGAGCGATGGAAAAAGGGACGGTGGGAATGACCTCGTGATTCAGAAAATGATGGGTCAAACGATCACTCTTTTGGTCCCTGAAAACCTATCGCTTGAGCTATAATTCTGAGGAACGGAAAAATGATCGAGTGATTCGGTCTTAATTCAGAAAATAGAAATATTTCGATAGTGCTTTGATTGTTGCTCACTATCAGCAGTATTCTACCACAAGCGTCTCGCATGAAAAATAATCCTATTATGGTCAGATTTCATATGGAGAAGGTGACTTGCACGAAAAATGCGCCATTACAGATCCACCTTTATAATGAAGAACTAAGACCATTATAATCTTCATTTTGGAATAAATTCAATACAATGAAGTCTAATTTCGGTGCACGAAATTCACACATTGATTCAACCAGACAGTTATTGTGGCTAGGTTAGGGTAAAGCTGATACCGGATTAAGCCACAGGAGTGTGAAATTTATACCCTCAAGTTATAAGGGCCAGATCTTTCCATCCAACACCTCGCATGCATTTCTCTAATTTACGGCAATTACTAATTTTTGTAAACGGGTCCCAACCAATCAAATGAATATCAATCGTGATTTTCTTCTTTAAGTTTGGTTTATACAATGCCTGGTAAGTGTCCACCGGAACTTCACTCAGCCTTAATTTTATACTGAAAATTTTTGGAAGTTGCAATGTAAGGAATCAGATTAGAATAAATTTTGGTTTAAAAATCGACTTAAAATTTAAGATTCGTTAAATCCATTTTCACACTCCTGTAATGTAAACTAGAAATTATTAAACCATCCTCTTTAATCTTCATCTAACCTATATTTCCAGACACAATAATACAGAACCCTACTTCTAGCGTCGCTCCGTGGTAAGAGACACGAATTATCTTCTCTTTCCTCTTCCCCTTTGTCAACCTTTTCCTCTTTCCTCAAAGCCTGTACACGTGAACGATCATGCGAATGATCATGCTCAATGATCACGTGATCATTCACGGGATCATGCAAGCAAAATAGAACATGTTCCAATTTTCACTGCGCATGGCGGTTCATTCACGAATTTTTCCGTTGTACACGGCGAATGCTAACGCACGATCATTCAGCATCATCATTCGCATGACCATTCACCGTGTATAGCGGCCTTCATACCACCCCTACTCACTGCCACAAATTTGTTCTCACTTAAAATCCTCTTCATTTTTTTACCTTCATCTTATACGTGTTAAAGCATTGTTTGAGATTTATTTCCTCGCGGTAAACACTAAGCCCGACCATAATCTTGCATGGATATAATTATACTAATTACTAACCATAAAGCAATTTTACCTTTCTATGTAACTGTCTCCGTGTTATAGTCTCGGGATGCATGGAGTGATGCACACTTGGTTGGAGCTGACATCACCAACAGGAATGCTAACTTATTTTAATTATTGCATGTTTATAATTAGCTAGTGTGCACAGGGGTGCAGGGGACTTATAAAAAACATTGGGGGCCCCATACTGGAGGGTCTTGTCTCGATAAATTTTATAAATAGTAAGTTTTTAATTTTTTTAAAGCATTTTAGAAGAGTCATATGATCAACATTAGAACCCTGAAAACTCGACCCTTGATAACTAGACACTCCGGGGAAAATCGACAAGCGTGATACATCTTTTCCTTCCCCCCATAACGAATTTTTGAGGGGGCTCGGGCCCCCTCAGGCCCCATGGAGTCGGCGCCACTGAGTGTGTATGTAGGGAACTTATTATAAGCAGGTAATAGGTCATTCCCAGCAAAACACCCTTAGGAGGCACGCATGGTAGCATGAAGATGTAGGGCTGATATTTGCATTGTAACTAAGCGATACAAAAATTATTAAAATCATTCTTTAATCACTTGGCGAAGCTAACAGGAGTTTTGGCTTCCCACCCCGTGGACCCAGATTCAAATCCACGCGGTGACGGAATGTTAGAGAATGCCCAACTCCTACTTTGTGCAGGGCACTGATCAAGTACTGATCTCCTTCTGAGGGATGCTTTGTTGAGCCGTGGTCCCCGTTCGTTCAGAGCAGGCTAATTCCAAGGAATAATTTTTCTTCAACCTTACTCACATCGCAAATGTCCTTAGCTCCGCGGGTCACCACGTCAAAATAAATATTTTCGAAGTTAAAATATAATTTACAGGAGATTTATAACTTAAATCCAAAGACTTATTTTTTCATGTCATTGATTAATGCATCCAAACTTGTGATCCGATAACTTCAGTCAATGGCTTTGGTCTACCGACTTCTTTAACTAACATCATTTGCAGTCCGAAGAAAGCGTATCCTACAGGAGAAAATAAGCATTAAAATCAACTTACACTATCATGCTATTATCATCCACTTTGATGGAATTTTCCATTAATCTCCTATCCAATTCATTTATCCTACATTTCTTTCCTTTTCCTCCAACCCATTATGCCTCACCTATACTCAACCCGTTCACACCCCCAACCGCTATGCCAGCGCTACAGCCACCATTCACGCCAGGCCGGATGTCCACTTATGATTAGCAATCAGTATGTATGTATCGGAAAAGTGTGAAAATATTCAGTGAAATATAATGCAATACAAGCGCATGTATGTTTATTGACATTTGATAAAGTCAAAAAAAAATACTCGTGAGTAACTGGTTTACCTTAAACTACTGAAATGAGTTGTTTCCAAGGCCACTCCTGGTCGCAGTGTCAGCTTAATACTTAATCCGACACTGTCACACTCCAATCCTATTTTGATTTTTTTTATAATTTACATTTTTTCCTCTGGATATCATTATGCAACATAATTCTCAGTATTTTATGGGGTATTAGATCCCCCAAAGAATGCTCTGCTTTTTGCTTTGAATGATTGAAGATGATGGAGAATGCTTTGGGGTGGCCATTCATTGAATCACAAAGGCTGACATTACATGTTTACAAAATTTTCACTCCCAAATCACACTCATTAAAGACAAAAGAATCTGTCCATATAGAAACAGAAATGTAAAAAAAATATTACAAAATGTAAAGATGAAAATTGGTGCAAAAGTTTACAGAAAAAAATTATGATAAACCAGAGCAATTATAAAAGTCTTCCCATGCAATCGCTTCTGAGGGTCTGTTAAGAGAACTTCTTTGCAAAGCTCCCTCCACTTTTAAAAGTTTTTTTTCCAAAACGGATAGGAATTAACCGTTGGACATGGCTGATTAATTACTTGGGTCTCAGAAGCTAATTGGGCGGAATATGCTCATTTTTTCGCCTGGGTTGAGGAGAGCCGCCTCTTTAAATCTATGGAGTTATAAGTTTGGCCCACTTTTTTAAGTCATGAGCAGACTTAAAGCAATACCGTTATCGAGTACCGGGATCTTGTGGATAATTTGGTGCATTATAGCGTTTTTCAGTTCCTAATACTCTTTACCGAAACTATTCGTTTCTAATGGAGATAGATGCGTCTTCTTAAATGGCTTGATTTATTTTTTTAGATTTTCTCGGATTTTTTATTTCAACTTATTACAATATGCGAAGGGGAGTAGAATTGATTTGATAAGACAATTAAGCCAGCTTTTGAACATTTAGAGGTCGCTCAAGAACACTAAATGCATTTAAAATAATTTTTTCATATGGATAATTGAGTATTTCTATCTTCTAGGATTGAAACAAAAAGTTAGAGTCCTAAAAATACAAAATTCACACCATTCATACGTCTCAGCCGCGGTTTTCCAGATATATCGTATTGTAGTGCGGAATACGATCGCGACCTCTGCCCTAAGCACTGCGCCTGCTACTCGCAAGCCACACTCACGGTCAGCTGATCGTTTCTGCAATCTTCACTACCATACTTCCTCCTTGCAAGAGTTGAGCGAGATATTTTCCCCAGAAAACACTGACAGAGTGTAAACTATTCGCACAAACGTACATTCAAAATATCTTTAAGTTACTTCCGTACATATTAATTTAATGTAAGACTGAGGAATGGGTGGAGAAATTAGTTATAATTGTATTTTATAATATATCAGAACATTAAAAAATCCGACTATATGAGAGAGACTCGTACCATGGCACCTGCGTTTATTCTTTAGATTTGCTATGAGAACACTCCAGCCATCCGTGCATAGAATGATATGAAAAAAAATGTAAACTTAAATGCGGAAAATACGACGACTGATGTTCGACTATTCATCTCCTCTCCAATGAAAAATTACTAGATGAAAATAAATTCCCACACTCATACAGACGAGAACGCCTGAGGTCTTTGTAGGGGATTCTTCCTAGTGACTTCTAGTGTCGCACCGTCCGAGAATCAGTCAACGGCCTTGTGTAATAGACGATTCTGGTATTAGAAGAATATATTTTCAAAGAACTTAATGCATTGGATGAAAGAATAGCACCTCCGGGCTAATTTTTATGATTTTCTTCGCCAGTCATGAAATATTTGTGTGTCTCCTCATTACACACCGCCATGGGTTCCGACTTAAAAAAATATTGGGGGGGCCCAAACTGGGGACCTAGCCCCGGTAAATTTTATAAGTAGTGAATTTTAAGTTTTTAAGCATTTGAGAAGAGTCAAATGATGAAAATTGGAACCATGATCACTCGAATCTCGATATCTGGAAACTCCGGGGAAAATTGACTAGCCTGACACATTTTTCCTCACATCTGTAACGAATTTTTGGGGGGACTCGGGCCCACTCAGGCCCCATGGAGTCGGCACCACTGCACGCCGTAGTGAGTAACGGAAAAGTAGACGGTCATTATAAACTTCAAATACCATTACTTCTGTAGCTTGAAGCTAGTGGGGCGATGCAGTTTTCTCCAGCATTTCTCCGGTCTAGACTTGGACTTTTGAGTTCCTCTTCTTCTTTTAGGCAAATGGACGACTTGATTGCGGGTCCCATGTTATCACTCTTCAAGAGTTGCCTGCAGTGGTTGTCACCTCACAGCCAGATGCAACCGTCACTGGAACGAGATGAAACACTTTACCAGCCAAGCCAGCATTTCGCCACTATGGCACGCCAGATTAATAAATTAATTTTCTCTATGAAAATAAACTGAGAGATTGGAGTGATTAAGAAAACATCAATCAGAATATTGTTACCTTTGATTGCACAAAAAATATCCTGCACAGTCATATACCCACAATACAAACCCACTTTTACACATCCGTGTGTGAGAACAGCACTACATATTTATTTGACAGTAGTGAAGGCCGTTCGTTTTACACGGGGCACGTAATTGCATGATCAGACGAGTGTCCGAAGGTGCAATCAAAATTGCGTTCTGTAAAGCGGTGAACAGCAAGAACGTTTTGCGGTAGCTATGTTAAAATAATTTCTCATGAAATTGCTTTTTGAAATTGTAGAAGAGCGTTTATTATCACTTCAATATATAGACTACCTGGGCAGGCGAGATGACTTGTTTTTATATTTGCGGTGAACTCTCTCAAATGCCCCGCCGGAACTCCCTCGGCCATTCTGGAATTTATCTGGAACGGACCGACAGAATACCAGCCGACGCCAAGATTTGAACGCGGGCCGCCCAGTTGGGAGTCGAACGCGTATCCACCGGTCCAACACAATGCGCCACAAACGCATGCGATAATGCATGGAAGTGAGATGGCAAAATAGCCCCTGCTCTAATGCCATTCCCTCAATTGCGCACCATAATGAGAAATCAATGCAGGTCTAACCTGCAAATTTATGTGCATCGTGTAAAATGGTCATAGAGGCTTATTGAAGTAAGAATGAATGAGTCGTGGTACTCAGTGAAGTGATACAATTACGGGTGGATTGATAGGTTACAACGAAATGAATATGATGTACCGTAGAAAAACTATGACAGTTTTACCATCACTTAAAGGGACATGTGGGAACCGGTGCCAGAAGGATTGGTGTGTTAACAGTGACGCCAGAGAAACCTGGAGTCGGCAATAGCCTGCTCCAAACGATAGACTCTGAGTGTCCACAGCTTAACGTCCCATCGGACGGACGGACGGAGTATAGTGGTACCTACCACAAAGCACTATAGCAAGGATTAAGCGCTTGGGATGTTACAAAAAAATCTTCGCCGCCGCTGGGATTTGAACCCGGACGTTCAAGAAAGGAAGGCAACGTTCAAGCCATCAAAACAAATAATTCCCCAGGAGCCAAAAATTCTAGTGGAAATTATAATCCAACTTGGAGAAATATGAATCATGTAATTTTGATAAGAATTGGCAGGGTGTGACCGTAATCACGGTTTACAAAAAGAATTATAGGAAACATGAGCGTACCCAGCGAGGGGTAGGAAGGGGCAGCTTCCCTCCCCCCCCCCCCCAGAAGCAAAAATCGCAAAAGTCTTTAAGGAAAATCAGGACTGGATTGGAACAAAAGTTTTTAACAAATTTTCTTAAAATCCACGAAAAATTATATTATCATTGGAAATGTAACTAAAATATATTTTTTCCAGCTAATAATTTTAAAAACTAATAAAATACTGCAATAGTTTTCTAAAAATGTTAGTTTTATTCATCTTTACCAAACTTAATTGTTACAAATGAACAACCATGGCTTCATGCAAATCATCGCATGCATGATCTTGGGTACGCCCTTGAGAGGAATAGATAATGCGAACTTTCGTGGATGTTTGTGCCGTCGCTTAGCGGGACTGCTTCGTATAATTTTGTGATCGATTGTAATATTTTGTTAGGAATCTACATCTACATGCTACCGCGCAGGCAGTGTCAATAGGAGAGAGGTATTAGGATAGAAGCCGTAAACCTGAACGAAAGTACAAAAAAATTACGTACACAATTAGAGAGATTTGGTTGCCCGAGTTCGATCAAGCATACATTAAAGCTTCCTATTATTGGGGGAGGAAGCGAAATCCTAAGCCTATCCGTTGGAAAATACTTATCTTCATTTATCGTTTCTGTCGGACCTGGATATATAATGCACGATGATGTTCTCGTGTCGCTCTGAAAGATACGTGTTTTTAATTTCTTAATTCTCAGAGTAAGCCGAGCAGGTAGCCTCCTTGTCTCCAGCGGCACAAAATCTAATTAATGTCAAAGCTGTAACATCATTTCATTATGGCGTTTGTATACATTGTTTCCCAATTCAGCCTACTTTGCGATGCGTAGCGAAGTGTAGAAACATGTCGTATTGAAAACTTAACCCAGTGAAAGCCAATCTAATTCCAGTTGAATTCGTAAAATTTCACTTTCACAAAGCAAAGGCTGATTTAACTGAGCGTTAATAATGATTGCTTATACGAACTGCATTAATTTTTGATTGATTGATATGGGGAGAATGAGAGTTAGTAGGAATGATGCAGAAGGTGGAAAGAATTGGAGGCAGAAAGTTGGCGAGGATAAATAACATTTAGGGCATATGAATAGCCATGGAAGTAAGTAAGTAAGAAGATTTATCCAATCTGTCTTTGAGTTAGGTTTCAAGGTCGCTTCAAACGTTTAGGGGATCCAATCCCCCCATAAATGGTTCATACATACTCAAGCGTACCTATCCCTTCCAAATTACTCTCTTCCCCAAATTACATCCCCTTCCATCGTGTGAACGCTCCTGAAACTTATTTTCTGGCTACGGCCTAGGTACTATTTTTTCTTCCCCGTCAATAAGGAGCAGCTAAGGAGACACAGCCATTGTATAATTTTGCGGCATAGCCCTGAAGAAATCAGGATTCGTCAAGCGTATTGTGGGAAGATTTTCGGATGAGAAAGTAAAAGAAAGGTGCTATTTCGCTCTCGTCCGACTGCACCTTGAATATGCACCAAGCGAATGGGATCCGGTACAGAAAGACTTAATCCGCGAACTGAAGAAAATACAAAGAAAGGCTGCGCGGTTTCCTCAAAAACTGTTACGGGCGTACAGACAGCGTTACGCAGATGTTAAGCGAATTAGGCTGGGAGCTGCTGGAGACTCGGAGGCTGCGCGCAAGGTTTAGAATGTTTGAACAATTGAGATTGGATATCTTTAAGAGCTACACGGAAAACATAATATTAGAGCCCCACTATATTTCTAGGTCCGACAGAAGCGATAAATTAAGAGAGATATTTTGTCGAACGGATAGATATGGGAATTCCTTTTTCCCCCGAACCATAAAGGACTTTAATAAATGCCGGTCGTAATTTCGTAGGAGCTTCGTTTCCTTTTAAGTGCAAATGGATGACGTCCTAACATTCCCTGCCACACGCCTTTTAGGCGGCATGCGGGGTAGTATGTAGATGTAGATAATTATATTTTTCTCCTACTATGAATACTCCGTTTCTCCGCTGTGAGTTGAAAGGCGTTGCGCAAATTTGTCCATCCGATGCCGAGTTGTGCTCCTGCGGTGGCGAAACACAGGGATGCGTGGATGCAGCTCCGCGCCCGGATCCCACGCCGCTTAATTCAAAATACGACGAGGCTAACCGCGACAGTAACTCTAGCAGACTCACTCGCTTGAAGAGAAAGATAAATGGGCCGACTTCAAAGCGAGGGATATCATCCTCCTGGACTGGATTATACCCACTGCTTCGTGTCGTCTGTACAAACACGGCTAATGAAGGAACGGCCTCAAAGCCGTGGTCACGGATTTGCAGCGAAATTGTAACTGTTCTGCATTACCTTTAAAAAGCAATATAAACTAGCAATAAATTACCCAAAAAATGGAATTACACTAAAACGTGAATAACGTTCAATGGAAAATAATGTTTCAGAGACGCACTTACGGCCAATAGCGATTTGTAGCGACAGTACTATGCTACATCGCCACACAAAAAGAAGTGTTATTGACTAATAATAGTTAATAGTTCCCGCTTATGGTGATATATGCACGTCCACATTACCGCCTACCAGTCATTGGTAGGATTTTGGCAGAAAAGTACGATGTCGGCAGTAAAAAAAATGCTGATTCTTATATTCGACATGCTAAAATGAGGATGTAAAACAAAATGCGTGGAAATTTGCTGCTGTCGTTACATCATCACCATTCATACCATTGTGATTATGATTTTATATTCAGAAATGAGACTGGATATAAAAAGTACGAGTGGTTAGAGAGATTTGATGAGACCATAGGAACTACGAAAATTTGAAGAAAATTTTGCAATAGAAGCATCAGGTATTTTAAGCATTATTAAAACTCCTAGTTTCATTTCAATCCCATTTATCTTTAAAAATTCATGTCTCCAGAAAACTAACTAAAAATAATGATGATGCGCATTAAAAGTTTTTAAAGCCACCGTTTAATGGTTAAAATATAAATTAATGTATAAATTGTAGTCACGTAGACATAAATAGTTACAATATTCCAAAAACAAATTTAAAAAGATAAATAAAAAATCATATTAATTGGGAAAAAATATATATTTTACATTCTGTGGACTTTTTGTCATTCATTGATTAGTGTACTCTAAAAATAAATCAATAATCAACATCTGTTTTAGAATGTAAGTTCCTGCTAATGTAAACACCACACTACCCCAACAACACAAACATCTGCGCAAAATAAATTGTACTTTCCTTTGGCTGGTTGTGGTAAACATGGTTTACCGGTACGGCGTTTACGCGCCTTCGGCACGACATATAATGTGAATTTTGTTTGAATGAATATACATTTTATACATGATCCATAATATCATGATTTTATCCATGACAACCATAAATGAAAAGACATTTACATAGTTAGGCTCTCATTGCCAGTGCTTAAAACCGAAGATTATTTTGATACCGAAGGTTTGTTTGTGGAGGTAGAGATCACTCCAGATTAAAGCAAAGGCGTATGAATTTCAAGCATTCAGGAAATACAAGCCAGTTCCTTCCCTGAATCGCCTAGCATTTACAGCCCTCGCGACGGATATGGCCTTTAAGGGCGCAGATTTATGAGTGGGGAGATGGGTGCTTACATTTTCCTTCAGAATATCGAATTCCATTACTTAATTGTGATTCCGAGACTGAAAATTTCTGTTCCTTTTCCGCGCGCGATGTGTCCCGAATATAAGTATTACTGAAGGATTCTCCCTAGTTAATATTAATAGGGAATGAAGTTCTGTATCCAATTTATAAATTCCGTAGTCAAGGTACCCAAGATATACCCCTCTTCACTCCAACTCATCGACCTTATCCTTCACCAGCCTTGCTCACTCAGCATTTTTCCTCCATATTAATATTTTTTAAATTAAATCTTAAATCTTTTTCCCTGTCCATAGATCGTATAAGTAGCACCATACCGTTGATATAAATCTTTAACAGTACGGCGACCATACTGAAAAGGTAATTAAGAGTGGTAAGGGGAATGGGCCGTGGTGATTTGTTATATGTTCCATGAAAACTTACCTAAATCGGTGGAACACTTGATATAACGGTAGTAGTAGGCCTACCGATGTCAAATATGAAGAAGGTAGGGGGCAGACCGAAGATAGCCTACGCCAAGCAAAACGTTAAACATTGTCTGAATTTAAAGGAATATCGTTATGAAGTTCTGCCATGAAAAAACGTTGGAAATTCCAAAACTAGCTATTTAAATTGTATCAAAGTTTAACTTTAAATGTGAATTTTACAATTTTAAGACAGTCAGTATTTTGAAATTCGCCTTCGCGGAATAGCGACAAAGTAGGATTTATTTCTCCGACGGTGTCTTCGAAAGCAGGACCTCCGTTGCATGTGTCATACTGTGGCTGTCAACATCTCATTCAGTGAAACCCATTCTGAAGTTCGCTCTGAGAGTATGGCTTGTTGGTGTAACTGACTAACACGCCCAGGGGCGCAGCTAGGAATTAAGGCTGGGGGGGGGGGGGTGTTTAGGTGCAACTAATACTGGGGTGTGTGGAGGTATAGTATACCCACCAGGATAAGCGGTAGGTGCGAGATTCATGAATTGCGTAATTTTAATGATTAACGGTTCAAAATGGTGAGTTTTACGGCATTCCGAAAGGTGTTTTATTCATCCTTACACTATTCTATTAGTAATATCAATCCAATTAAGTAAAATGGATTAAACTTAAACATTTCTGTGAGCCCTGGAGGGGGGGGTGTTTATCCCCCAAACGCCTGACTGGCAATCAGGGTATCCGGATTCGAATCCCTGTCAAGCAAAATAATTTTTCTTGGCATACTTCACTCTCGGTGTATATATCAGTTTAAAAAGTTTATCATGCGGTTCACTGCAAATGAGAGTATCTTAACAAACTCATTATCAAGAGAAGAAATTCTTGGACCCGCAAGAATATACCCTCGATGTCTAAGCTAAAAAATGTTATCCCCGAAAGCCGTCGAAGATACCCGAAAAGGCGAGAGGGGTTAAAAATCCACGGGCTGAGGCGAGGGGATTTAATTGAATTTAAGGGTTCTAAGGTGGCCCAAATTTGAGTCAGCCGTTGGGCTAGCAGGGACAGACTATGAAGAGTGAGAGGGTGAAATGCTAGCCGATATGTCAACGTGAATGAAGGGGTACGAACCTGCGAGAGCTAAAGAATTATAGTGGTATATAATTACAGTGATAGTATAGTAGCGCATACATATGGGGGCAACCCCCTTGCGGGGCCGCCTTCATTGCCGAATAATGCAGAAAACAACAATTGTAACTTTTTTAATATCATAAGATGGCATTGTCTTGCATATTTGTAAAATCAGTTGAAATAAAACTTTCTTAAACTTTGCATTTGATTTGTTTATTTTTTTTAATACAGTAGAGGTAAAGGTAGCTCAAGATATCTTTAGCGCCCTTGGGTTTTTCCTGAACCCATCAATGGCTGAGTATATTTTAAACTATTTTAAATGCACTTCTGCATTGATGCAAGGGCTGCCAAATCCTAAAAGATAATTACTCTAATTATTCATTTCTCCTGTTTAAACACTTCGATCGAGCTCCTTCCCCACGCGATTAATGAATACCCATCCCTATAAAACGCATGAATATTTAAAGCTCGCACCTAAAATCTCAATACGCCTCCAGCTATGACTCCTCTCCAAAAACAGACGAGAATACCCAGGACCAAAGTCCCAGTGCCAGAGAAACCCTGTAGAATGGAAATCAACTTACTTTTTTTATATTCGACCGATGTCCCGAATTTTACATGAACTCGCCCTGAAAATTTGATTATTTTCCGGCCCGGTGGAATATCGCCCACGTGCGCCAAACAAAAGAACTTCGCCGAAAAGAAAAAAGCCATACGACATTTTTCCTTAAAATAAAAAGCCTTGCCGTATCGACTATCTACGACACCAACGTAGGTTCTGAATAGGTATACGAGCCCAATGATTACTATTTCACACCAACAGTGCTCCCTTCAAAACTTGAAACTGGGAATAGAAAATACAAACATTTAGTTCGACTCTGATAATAGAAGAAGGTAACTTGGGTACTAGCGCCAGACTAAATATAAAAGCACTATCGTGAATCATAGAACGCCTCTAGACTAGATAAATGCTATTATCTGCCCAAAATCATTTTTTCGGGAAAAAGAGTTTGGGCTCGAAGGGTAATCATCAACAAGTAGCCGAAATCGAAAATAAAAGATCAATTTTATTCCAGAATCATAATTAAATCTTGATTTTTATAAATTCTTCCTTTTAACAATGACACCTTCCGTAAAAAAAACAACGAGAGACACAGAAATAAGTAAGTTTAATAATAATTTTAATAATAATTTTAATTAATAAACTTAGCCCGTATTTAATCAAAAACCAAAACGTAAATGTAACGCAACTTATTCACACATTTCTTTGTTTTACCTATCTCTCGGGATGACAACACACGAAGCATGCCTCCGCCGTATTTTTGACCAGCAATGAATATGCTCACCCACCAGTTTTTTTTTTAATTAATAATGGGATCCTTCAAAAATTTTCTTTAACTGCTGATCACGATAGAGTGCATACAGCCATAATTTCCCAGCCATTTGTGATCAGACGCATACTTCTTGACCTATTCAGGACGATATATATCTACGGCCCTAACCCTTCCGCAGATAAGTTGATTACGTCACAGGCTCATGTCTTGCGTTCCGCCGCGTCTCGGCAGCTCTTCGGTCTTGTGCATGAGCTCCGTGGTTCGTTGCTATGGATACTCTCAAGGGCGACTGCTTCCATTTAGGAAATTTTCTCACTCGCCATTTATTAGGCTCTATTGCTTAATGTCCCCAAGCTCTCGCACGCACGTTAAACGTGCTCCATTGCTGTTTATCCCAGAGGATTGATATCCAATTTGGCTAAGATTTGACGATTAAGAAAGGTAGTTTTTATATAAAGTATGTAAAAAAAATTCGCATCAGCCAAACGATGAGTACACCAGTTCACAATGTCATTTAGCGTAAAAATGAATGGGGCACAAACGATAAAATTTTATTTGCAAGATCCTCTACGAACATTGATTAATTTTTCGTCAAAAATACATCATGTTCGTTTCGTGGTTCTCTCGCAAATTTGTTATTAATATGCGTGAAAATTGCCCTTTTGCGATACTTGTTTTTTAATGATGATAACAAAAATTATTAGCTTTAAACGCGTATAATCATTCATTCAACTTTCTGCATGGAGTAAATGGCAATTTTAGAAACGAAAAAATTGTTTACAACAAAGATATAAACCTTTTTACTGATGCCTGTCCATGATTCTGGATGTTTGCCCCTGAATTTTTTTATGGTAGGCAAAATTTATAGGAAGATAAGATATAGAAATAGGATACAATTTCACAGCTTTTTCCGAAACTAGTAATATAAATTTCATGAATGCACTTCCAAGGACAGTCAAGGCCAAAAGGAAATATACAAACATGATTTCATTCTAAAACATTGTAAAACTACTTGAAAGGAGTAAGCGAATTGTCCATGTTCACGCCAACGCGAACGTTGAAAATGAATACCAAAAACGATTTTCATAACACACATTCCTATTAGAATGAACTGCATTTCGTGGAGAGGAAATCTGTTTTTCTCAACCTGGCGAGCAGTTGCGTGAATGAATTAACGAAATTAGGACAGGGGATATGGCATATTGCCATCTTGCGTTCATTCGTTCGCGCATGCGTTGAAGCTTCACCGCTTCACACTATGCAATTTGAAATAAATGAAATTCGGATAGTGAAAGTTCATGCCCCGTGTAAAACCGAATTGAAAACGTAAAAATATCACATTGAAGAATTACGCTGTACACAATTTGCGGAATCCAGCCGCAGCTCTGATTTCTCACCAAACTCACGCTGAGAGTGCTAAAAAACAAGCAGTCTACTTGACGGAACCAGGGTCGGATTCAGCATCAAATTAGGGGGGGGAGAGTATCGACCTGGGACAGGGGAGTATGAAATCAACCCCTGGAGATAGGGGCGTTTTTACATTAGGAAGTACACTCTACTTTTACTACCACTCCAGAGCTCAGAGAAATTTTTATAACAATATTTAAACGTGTAGAATTTTGTAACTAATGCTAGGGGGACGGATGACTCACAAACAAACCTTAAATTATTCGCAGAACCAAATCTCTTGAAACTTTCTGTCAATTATTATTATTATTATTAAGTTAAATAAGTTAATGTTAAATTTTAATCCATTTTACTTTATTGGATTAATATAACTTATAGACTAGTGTAAGGATTAATAAAATATCCCTCAGAAAGCCGTAAAACTCACCATTCTGAACCATTTATCTTAGAATTTTTCAAGGGGGAGGGCCCCCGCACCTCCCGCCTACCCTAGCCCTCCAAGTCTTACTTCTTAGCTGCGCCCCTGTACCACTCTACCTACTTTTGCATTAAGTACGCTGTACGGTAGATACAACTCAAACTTCTCCAACGTTTGGGACTTGTTCTCACGCATTTGCAAATACACCCCCTTTACTTCTTCAAAAGCATACAAAAACTATTCATCTCATAAAAATAAAATATTTTTTCATAGAACGAGGGGGGTCATGACCCCTGAACGGAACTACGGTTGCTTTTAACTTATCAATTGTTTTTTTTACGACATCGAAATCACGATGATCATATATTAGACTTTAAATAATGAAAATTAAAATACTGGACGTAACTTCAAGAATGGAGTAACTTACCACAAATTATATTATTGGTCTCTAAATGGAGGACAGAATCAAGGAGGCCGCTAAAACCATACTCCGTCACCGAATGCCGGATTGAAAAATGATGCTCACATCAAATTCTTGCAAGTGGTGATCGTGTATGTTGGTATAATTCCATTGAGAAGCGCCAATTACCAAAAAAACGGAAGTCATTGCTGGTTATGATTAATTTATTTAACCTGTTGAAAGGTAATCTGAAATTAACAATTTTAGGAAACACCAGAATTCAAAGAGATATATATAAAGCAAAACTTACACCTCACGCTAAATGCCCATAATAAAATAAATGTAGTACCATGGCACAAAAGAATGCGATACTTACAGCGATGAAGATGACGCTAAAAAAAGAGAATAAACAATATAACAGCCATCGAAAACGATTAACTAATAGCCTTTATCGACAAGGATTTATTCACACGGTTAATAAAAGCAGTCAGTAAAACTTCAGACCACATAACTGGTATGACATTAGTAAAAATCTTCAATACTTATTCACTTGGAATCTAAAAAGCTAATCATACCTTTCAAGCCATCGGTCTCCATAAAGCCCCGCCAAAGAATGCGTATTAACAGTTGAAGAAGGAATGAATATTATAGTTCCAGGTAGACCGTATTCATTCAGCGGCGCTGCGACAGGTATGCCCATAAATATTTTACATGTAGCAATATAATCTCTATGGTTATGCCATAGAGATTATGTTGCTAAAAGTTATCTCTTCCTCGATCCCGATTTGAATAGGTACCTGCAAAACATCATCGTCAAGAGCAATATTAGCGTCAATGTGGCAGGTGACATTGACGGTTTTGTGGTCATTTTGGGCAGCCCAGCGAATGAAATGAGCATTGGGTTTATGTTTTTCGATATTTTACGATGTTGGATAGGCATAAATCGAAAATAGGTGGCAAAATATCTCTATTGTCGAGATTCCCAAATGGACCCTTCCTACGTGACATCTCGCGGCCCATTAAGTTGTGTCTTCATTTGTTTGCGGCGATGAGGGCGGTACTTTTTGTATCATCAATAAAACGATACAGTGCACACGTACTTCGTTTTGTAAATTGAACGCGTTCTGTTGGTAATTCATTCATTCATTTAAGGCCTAGTGTATTGTTCACAGATATGGGTAAGTACTAAATAAATTTAACTTTAACGATGAAAAACACTTCGTTACTTCATTGCTTATGTAGAGCCTTTGCACCACGTACAAGCTTCGAGTTTCAATTTAATTTACTTTTCGGATTTTTTTAATGACACACGAGGCCTAAACACTAAAATCGGAAGAGTTTTATTTCACAGCTAAGCTGCTTTTTCAGAAAAGGAAGAGAACCGAAAAACTTGCTGCCATACAGTCATTCTTCGATTGCTGTATGCATCATTATCGAAACTCGTACTTATTGGATAAGAATTTTGGAATAGATGGAATAATACTCAAATTTTTAGGAATATTTAGCTTTCATGTACCTACTCTGAAAAAGAAAATAAGGCGAGGCGATGGGGTAATTCAGTGGGTATAGTACGCACAAATTGAAATCATTAAAAATATTCTAAGTGATATGAACATCAAAGAGAGGTCTCCAGCAATCTTATGGGAGAGAGCATAAGAAGTCTGAAAGACTGGGGAGACAATCCCACAATACAATATGGATCTTTATTAGTGTGCAAAGATTGGATCAGGGCCATTGGAATAATTTTAGCTGAGGGGACACCATCTTCAAAAAATAATCCTCATTTAAGTATGATGCATTCTAAAAATTGTTCAAGAATTCTTTTAATTACAATGGTTGAGTATTTGTATAGCGTAGAGATTCTTTACTATCAATTACCAAGCCAGTTACTCAAGTTCCTGCAGCTATTTTTTCCTCATGTCCTTGGTATACCAAGATACATATTTTATTGGAATGATTTGGTCCTCCTTATACCATCATGTGATTTCAAAGGAGCCCGATCATATTCTCCATTTCATGTTAGTTACCAGGGATCCAAAGTTTTGAGTCCTATGAGGTCATTGAAAAAGGTTTGCTTTGCCTATTAGGGCCCAAAGAGTGTATATTCTGAGGGGTCTTTGTATCTTCCTGCCTCCCACTCCTAACACAGCAGGATTAAAGAATGCCATGGGCTATTAGCTGTAGCTAGGAAATAGAAAACAGCGATGTATATTTACTATACCACACAGTAGGTACTGGTCTCTGCCATTGGAACTCTCAGTTTGAATTTTAGTGGACAAGCATTTTCTCAACTCTTCATGTCATCCTTTTTTTGAACTCAATCATGAATAGGTATTCATGCTTAAGAAAGTCCCATTGAGATGTCACTGAGGTTTCCTATTGAGCCCTCTTGGTCTACTCATTGTCCTCTCCATCATTGGTGCCAATTGCAGTAAAACTTTGAGGGGGATGGGCTTCCGGGATATCTGGAGGGTATCGAATACCTATCATTGGAATGGGTGTCTGAGGGCCCTCCCCTGGAAATTTAAAAAAAATCATGGAAATTAAGATTTTTAAAGGATTTTTTAACCCCATTTCATACCCAAGCTCTACCTAATTTTATATCCCATCAGGAGAAAAAACAATACTTGATTGTATGAATCATAGTGTTTCCACATAAAATAGTGCCCTAAGAAGTACCTACTCAGTGGCACCGACTCCATGGGGCCTGAGGGGGTCCGAGCCCCCTCAAAGATTCGTTTGGGGGGGCAGAGCCCCCTCAATAATTAAGTTATATTATGCCGTGTGAAATCACAAAAATATATTGGTGATTTTTATTTCCCATGCTTGACGATAGTTACCTTTTAAAATAAATTCAACAATGAGTGTTGAAACAAATAATTATAACGTTAAGCAGGTTAACTGAATCAAGTGTTGTGAATCATGGTAGTGTTTCGGTGCTGCGACACACTTTCAATTTAACCTCTTCCTGGGGCAAGACCTCCGATATGGGCCCAATATGGCCCCCCCAATATCTCTTATAAGTCGGCGCCCCTGTACCTACTTAAGAATACAGCTATGCTAATTCATAATAACCTTGTAAAATTCTCTTATTTCATAAAATTCTCTATATATCCCACAATCAAATGTTGGGGGAAAAGTCCCCTGCAGGATTGATACCAGTGCTCTCCACTTAAATCCTGTGGCTGTGTAAAATATATGTTTATACATTTGCAGGCAACAAATTTTTCACTGGCACAATTAGTGGCTGCACCTGGCTGGATAGGAGTGCTAAAATAAGGATTTGGTTTCATGGGAGGAGAGAACTGACTTCCTCTAAAAATTTCATACATATATTTCTTTCACTCAATTCAAACTTACAACAGTAACAGGTAAAACAGTATCACATAATGTGCAACTCACTCAGCTTAAACCGCTTCCTTGCAGCCAGTAAGAGCTATTGACAAAAGGGCATTTTTGATAGCTATAACAAATGCCACACACAATCAATGTTCACTTCATTAAGTGTGAAAATTCACCTTCAACACGGGGATACAATAAAGAACAATTAAAAACTCATTCACAGATACATTAATACAAAGCAATTATGTACAGTGTTTAAAAATCATCGACTAATCCATTATTATTTTAATTTTATCAAAACACTCTCATTTCTTTTGAATAACAACATGAATTACATTATGTTGTTACGTGTGTGAGTGTTGTTGGATCCCTGAGGAAAAATTCTACCTGGACCTAGATACCACCAAACTAGATTCAACAAAAATATGTTTGTTTGCTAAAAATTGGATTAGATATATGGTGATGCATAGTAAAGGCAAAACATACAAATTTATAAAGTTCGAAAAATGCCAAGTCAACACCAGTTGTTGGAAATACGCATAGAGGTAGGTCAAACCTAAGCAAAAAGCTTCTTTGAATTGGTCGAATCCTTTTGTTTTCGTTCAACAAGGCTGCAACTAGATTCAGCCAGACTTTTCCTTTGGGATGCAACAAAGATTAGAGATGCTGAACATAGGGATCGTTTCCGGAAATTATAGATAAAGTAAAGTTGCCATTCAAAGAATAGAATGGTCTAATATGACAAGTCTTTTAAGCAAGGCAAACCCTGAGAATACACAAGTCATTCCACCTTCATCATATTCCAAGGCTAATGGGCTTCATTGTTTATTAGTTTTTACACTGCCAAAAAACAGTAAAACATGAATTCCTCGTTCAACAACTGGTGAGGGAAATGAAGCACAGCACTATGTTACACAGGCGTACTCAGACTAAACCATTTCGGAGTACGAAACATTCACTCGTCACACAAATTCTCAATCTCAAAAACATCACTACATCCCTGTCACCTCACTAAATGATGTGCAAAACATTTTTTTCTTTTTAATCTGTACACGGAGCAATTTTTTACTTCCCTACAGTTTACGGTCTATATTTCTACATCTCTAGCATTTACAACCTTTCCATTAATAAATACTAACTTAACTTGTTCCTAATCACTACCAGGGTAAACAAGTGATCCTGATTGGAAGACTTAGTGACATAAATTATGATTCATATATACTATGTCTCCAATGTTGCTTACGTGGAGTATCTAACATTACAGATTTGGTGTCAAATACCTTCATGTGTTTCCTAAAATGAATTCCATTCATGTTAGTCATTAGATAATAATATGCCTTTCAGAATATAGTTATATAACAACTTAAGGGCACACATTACATTTTAGGCAAAGGATGCAAGTGGGTTCTACAAAATTGTAAAAATAAAACATTAAAATAGCTACGAACACAAAACTGCAGCATTAGTAGCAATTAGTTAAGTGAAGAAGGTTAGACGTACATCATAAACATTTACGCAGACTCAAGCGAAGAAAAGGAGAGAAATATATAAGCATTGTTTTTTGTTGCTTTAAAAATTTGAGTACAAAAAACTTCCTTCTAAGAAAGAAGTCAAACATCCATAGGAGAAGCCAAGTGCAAAGTTGGCTTAGAGGAAAAGACTCGAAGATACACCTTTTTATGTCTCTGAAAAAATAATGAGTTTGGGGACACATACTTATTATATATTACAAGTGTTCTGTACATGGGTTTACGCCTATTTCGATTGCAAATACCAACAAAAACAAATTCAGGCAGTCATAATGAGGTTTGTGAGAAAAAGTTTTAACTAGATACATCAAAATGGGTTTGCCTCTTAATTATGTCTAGCAGTACCATTTCTAAAAAAATTCTTTTTCAATAGCAATAAAGATACAAACATATACCTATGTTTTTACAAGAACATTTATGTATATATATTCATATTTATATATACTTCCACACAGGGTAGTTTCACCCGTAGTGACAACACTCATCAAAAGGTCTAGCACATAAATCGGAAGACTCCCCACACATACCACAAAGAGATTGAATAATGATAGAAAAAACATATGAGCTTGAAGTGAACACTGATTGTGAAAAGCCATGGCCGCAAGTGTAACTACTCACTCACATAGCACTCACACGCACAATTTTTTTTTAAAATTCACATGCATGAAAAAAGATTGGGGACAATGCTTTCAATACATAATTTCTCATATATGTCAATATCACCGTACATGAAATAACCATTCCCCCACCGATGTAAAAATTCGGATGGGAGGCGAAGGGTATATTCCATTTCAGGTGCTTTTCACTTTCATATTATTCCTGCAAAAAAAATTATGGGAGAGGAAAATGCTTAGTAAGGTGTGTGGTGATCAGCGACTGTTCTTTTCTTCCTTTTCAGTCACAAATATTTAGCCTCCAGACACTCGTAAAGAAAGTCAGCTATATATGCACATTTTCACTCACTATGTAGATCCAGCTCAGAAGGATAGCTCTCTTACACCAAAAGAAAATATTCATACAAAGGGAAAAAAATAGGCTACACACCATGTCTCAGTAAATTGTAGGGCAGCCCTATGCAGGAAAAGCTTAATCTCGTTTCAACCAAATGAATGAAGGGCAAAAAAGTAGAAATATAAAAAGGTTAAAATAATTTTTAAAAGCAATAAATAATATTAGAGTGATCCCTATTTTCCTCATAAATTTTTTTGACTACCAATGAGGCAATTTCTGTCACCACTAAGAGGGGAATTTTACCTCATTGCGAAGCCCAAAAAATTCCAAATTAATTTGAGAAAATTCAAGTCCATTTATATCCTCATGCATTACAACCATGTATGACATGGACAATAGACAACATAAAATACAAAGCATATATTTTTTATCCGCAAGGGGTCATTTCAATTAAAAAGCCTCAGCATTAGTGAAATTCATTCAGTATTATGGCTTCATCATTAGATAAGTACAGTTCTCGGCAATTGTGGCATTAGCATTTTCTGAATATGTTTGAGAATGTAGTTTACGCATATGGAAATAAGAATGCCAATACAAAGAAGAATGGGAATCTGTAGAAAATAAAATTAATTGGATTTAAGTTTATAATACTTAACTAGAATTTGAGACCAAAATATTTTTTAGAAAACAGTATTTTAATCATCTTAGCTTTCTCTTTCCCTTAACAAAAACATTATCAAGATAAACCATGCAGCATGAAACAGATAAGTTACAAATCATAATATGTATTGGATATTTCACTGGAAGTGGTGTTTATTTGTTTTTATGACAAAGCAAAACTTTGTATAAAATGAAAAGTAAAAATGAGGCTCCAGATGAAACTCCTGTAGAGTAAAAAAAATCGGTTAAAAATAGGGAGTGTCTTTGAAACCTACCTAAAATAATTACGTGGGGCTGATTGACAAATTATATCAACTAAAATGTTTAACTAGGGTCATCATGATTCCTAACAAAAAATTCCCGCCGCATCAGCACAATGAAAAATAAAGAATGATGCTTGCTCAATTATTTGAAATCGATTGTCCAAAAAATAAAAACTCAATACAATGATAGCTGGAGCCAATCATTTTGCATGTCAATTAGGTGTTCAAGTACTTGAACACTTCACCAGGAAAATTAGACTGAATGCCACAATATTAACAAATTAAAAGCTGTAATATAAAATACTGTTCATGATATGAAGAACTTAAAATGAAAAATAAAATCAGAAGCAGGCTTGCCTAAATATGGAGATAGCATCAATTCACAGCTATAGAACTTCCTTCAATGGCACATGAAAATACCTTCTACCTCTCCAACAATTTTAGCAGGGAGGTGTAATAACTCTCACCCTTGCACAGTAAAGGCCATATCACTACTACGACACTTGTTCTCACAGACAAGGTACAGCTTCCATTATAGTAGCATCCTCTTCATGAAGTCACTAAAGTCCAAAGTCCCAAGTTACACTTCTATTCACACGATCCATTCACCTTCCATCTTTCAGGATTAACAAAGACTCACAAAAAATATTCATTCACCCATTCACACTAAAACGAGACACACTATACTGTACAATACCGGCTACCATTTTTTCCTCTTAAAAGCTAATCTAAAAATCATGTTTCATGCAATGCACTTCAACTAACCCCTTCAAAAGTTTTTTTTTTTCATTGCCTTTTCATATCCTTTAAATAGTGGGCTCATCAAAAGAGTCCAGACGTAAGTCAATGTTTCAGCTTTAGCTTATTTTTTTTTTCATCCCAGAAAGGGAAGCCATTGGTTCTTCAGGGAAAACAAATAGATGAGTCACTAACTGCATTATCAGTGGCCATTTTTGTGAAACACTTTTGTATACAGCCAACTTGTCAGCACTTATATGCAGCCTTTTCATTAACACTTTCACACAATCATCCCATCTGCACTTATTCTTCATCAAACTTGCAACGTAGGCATGTATTTCTCAAAATCCAGTTTCCTTTTTTTTTTTAACGCAGTATAGTCAAGAACATAAGTAAACAAGTTTATTCTTCCCACCCTCCGTGATGGTTGAATACTTAAAAAGAGCAGAAACTAGAACAGTGGAATGGAAATGAAGGCTATTATCTATTGAATCTTGCATGTTGGCCATGTTGATTTTTCAGTATGGTGACAAATCAAAAGTGATAAAGATAATCTAACAAAGGTAAAAATAAAGATCTATGTTGACAGCAGGAATTTAAAAAAAAAGAAGTTGCTTTAACATAAGAAAACATGCAATCCTTACAGAAAATAGGGTTATTCTGGGGCAAAGAATAGGGAAAAAATGCTTTCATGACACATTTTACTCAAATGCTGTAATTATGCTAAGATGAGAGCTGCATTATTCAGAATTTTTCTCACTAGACTGCATGGCATTAGAGGCAAATTACCCCTTTGAAGAGAACCAATGTACATTACATACATATATACCCCTATCGACGAATATGACTTGATTGCACAATGTCACACATCGGTAAACTCATTACCAACAATATTAAAATCTGAGTGAATGTCCAAACACTCATTGTTATATCTTCAGTCCTCACAATCACTCACTAATGCTTAAATAAAAAATATATGCAAAGGTACTGAAAATCACGACGCATTGGTATGAATTATTGATAAAGGCTCTCACCCTTCTAAACATTATTCAGTTATATAGTTGACACAATTTGATCATGACAGAAAGTGGGTTAAATGGGTCAGTGAAGCTCTGTAATGATTTTTTTTTGTGATTACATCGTTGAGAAAGACGGCAACGGGTGAATCAAAAGATTCAATTGCAGTGACAACTGACATCTCCCCCTCCTAGACTTTGCCTTCCATTTCCGCGGTTAAGTGATAAGAGGGGGGAAACCTTATCTCTGAGGGTGAAAGGAAAAGGCTCACGGAGTACTCACACAATAATGGAGATGACTTAAATTGAGGGTGGCGGAGGAGGGGGCGATCAGATGATTTCTGTGTTACCGGGGGGTAAAGATACGATTCACTCAATACTCAAAGAGTCAAATGAGAATTCTGCAGACAATGGGGCACTTGAGGTTCTCTCAATTTCCGTTGGCGTTTCTCGCGATGAAAGGATTGCTTCGGTTGTTGGGCACAGCCGCATTAGCTGCAGAAGCTGCATCGCGTTCCGTACCGTATATTTTGCCAGCCTTCTTCGCCATGCTACCGAGCAGTTCCAGTGAGCACTTGTGTGCAGATCGTAGTGAGAGAGCCCATTCTTTCAGTCCAATTTCATCCTGATAGAAGGAAACAAACAATGATTAGCCCACCCAGGATTAAAGCAGTGCATAGTAGGAAGTAGACAGAATGATCCTCAAAAAAAATTGGAAAGACTTCACAGTAAAATATCACTAATGAGGAAAGATTCGACAGTTAAATTACCACTACTCCAGGGTGGCAAAATATCAAAGAAATGAAAGATGACATCACACTGGGTAAAAGTATAGAAAAGTTACCGTATTCCTCCGAATATAGTCCCCCTCCCTAATTTTGAGGCTTGAGTTTCGGGAAAACATTTAAAAAATGGGTTTGAATATAGTCCCCCCTTAACTTTTATCATGGGCATTTTTGGAAAAAAGGGGGGACTATATTCAGGCACATACGGTAATTCTGCATTTCCAAATAAAAATTATAACATTAGAACTCTCTACATTGCAGGTCTCCAATATGTGCTCAGTGGACCAGGGTTCTTGGGTAATGGTGGAGTTAGTAAAAATATGGTAGACCAAAACCTATTCCCACCGCAGATCAAACAGAAGGCTTTTTACATTTGTTCTCTGTATTACTTGTTGTAAAATATAATCATTATATAGTGAGAAAGTACTATGACGCACAGATAAGTATGTTTTTAAAGAATTGAAGATGCTGCTTTCTGTAACATCTTATGTTGATACCTCACTGCTGAGTTGAGAAGGTCACCTTGTGGAAACAGGCAGTAGAAGGTGAAGCAGTAGAGTAGCAATGGGCAGTCTGTTTGCCCTATCCTTTGAATGTTTGACATGTGCAATTCAAATATGACTACTTTTTTAAATCCATATATAACAAAATTTCTGATAGTAATTAACAACAGTGATACAAAAGAAAATATGTACTAAGAAATTCAGTTTATTAGTTTGGGTTTATCAGCTTAAGGCAAGCATAATATTTCGGGGAAAATGGTATGCATAAGATGAAATGAATTGATAAGAATGAAAACAAATATGTACTATTATGAATAACCAACTTTACATGAGAAACTCATCAAAATATCAAAAAATGTATTACCCTTAAAGAAAAAAAAAATATGCATGATGAACTAAGAAACAAAATTTTTTTTCATACAAGAGTCGTTGTACTTACAGGGTTTGTGAGCACAATCTTTGCATCCCGCGAACGAACCACAATGCACTGCTCACTCTTCACGTGAACCAAATCAGCGCTTACTTCCTCGATTTGGTCCATGAAAATCAATTCTGGTTTTGTACTCCCAGATTCCGGATGTAGCTCAAGCCGATTCGGGTAGAGCTTAGCATACCGCGTCTGCCATGCTGACGCAAATGGACCACCAAGCTTCTTAATATACCCGTGAAGAATGCAATCAGATTCTGAAAAAAAATCACCATATTATAGGATTACTTATTCTGGTTATTAGAGAAGACTCAGCCAATCTCCAAATTGTTGGTTTTTATAATCCTGTGTCATTTTCATCTTTGGTTGCTATGTCGATTCTCTGTATCAATATATTATATTGCTGATTATTGGTTTTCTTATTTAAAGTAAAAGGAAGAGCATCTTTGTTCTTTACTTAAAGCAACTTGTGTCTTTATTGCACCCATTTAAGTTTTACGTACCATCGCTACAAGGTTATGGGTCCTATATGCTTCCACTGTGCATGTCTTCCACGTAGCATAATAGCTACCAGTTGCAGATCCAGCGGGGATAAGTGGGGTTAAAAATTCCAGCAGTAGTGGGGGTCAGAAAAAAATTACCACTCTACCTAGTGTAAATTGGATACACAAGGGGGATAGACCATAGATCCGCCACTGATAGCTACTCCCCTTCAACTTCGCAATGCCTGGGGTGATGGTGCTGAACTTCATATTGCTCATCTTTATAAAAACTGCTGAGCAAAAAATTCAACTAATTCAATGCCTCTAAAACTTAAACGGGCACAATAAAGATACAACTTGCTTTTAGTAAAGAATGAAGATTCTCTTCCTTTTACTTCAAATAAGTAACCAATAATCAACATTTAATATATAGATACGGAGAATCAACATAAACAAGAAGCTGGCAAAAAAAAGCTGGCTGGCTGGATCATAAAAACAAGTATAGGATTACTTATTCTGGTTATTAGAGAAGATTCATCCAATCTCATAATTAGGGCATGAAAAAGGGTCCATGAAGGGGCGTCCATTAATTACGTGAGGTGATTTTGGTCTACCCCCCCACCCCCACCCGTGAGAGATATTGTGAGATTTGGTTTGACCCCCTACCCCCTCTCCCTCATCGCACACAAGATTGATCAAAATGTGTACCTATTTTCAGTGTAAATACATTAATCTGTGCTTCATTGCTGACATGCTAACAAAGCCATGTCACAATAGAATTCACAAATGTTGACTCACCTTTTGGCTCACCGGGAACTAAACAATTGAAGAGCTACTCCCTGCTACTTTGTGGAGTTTGCGTGACCACAATACATATTATTGGGTAGAATTTAGTCATATTTTAATAGAGAAACACGTTTTGCTCATCTCAACCCAGTTTTCTCTTAATTTTACAGTATTTCTTGCGGAAAACAATTATGGTATAATTGCAAGGACCCCTTTTCTCCCCACGTGAGATTAGGTGAGAGTCTTGGCTTGACCCCTAAATTCCTCACGTAATTAATGGAAGCCATAATATCCCCTAAAGAGACATGTTTATGGGTCAGTTCAATGGAATGCTGTGGAAAAATTGTAATATTACATTCAACTAATATCAAGAACTTCCACCACATCATGCTGCATATCATACAAGTTTTACGGGGGTTACATAGGGGGGTGGAGCTGAGGAGCTATTCCACCCATTTTCTCGAAACTTACACCACATAAAATCAATATTTCTGGAGTTGACCTTATGGACAAAATAATCATGAATAATAAGATTTTTCCATAGGACAGAGAGAAAAGGTTTGAAATTTCAGAGGACTATCTCTAATTTAAGCATCACTGTTATGACTGCTGATGACAAATTTCAAAATACTAAAATATATGTAATATTTCTAAACCTGCCGTGTGAACGGCGGTGAAATATACAAGAATTGCCATGAGAAAAAATTCCCCTGGACCGGGAATCGAACCACGGACCTTGGCTTTGGCTGCGCTAAAGCCGCTTTGCGCTGCTTTAGCGCAGGTTTGAGGCTCTCAACCGGTTGTGGCTTCTTGGAAGTCCTTTCTCCCTCGCGTCACCATCCTTGATGGACCGCGAGGGCCTAACACCTAGTACTATGAGCCTCGGTAAAATTGCCATGAGAATTAAAGAACCTGGATAGCGTAGTGGTCTGCGCAGTGGCCCGGAAAGCCAAAGGTCCGTGGTTCGATTCCCGGTCCAGGGGAATTTTTTCTCATGGCAATTCTTGTATACTAAAATATAGTTTAGTCACAACTTTACCTTTTTCATCAGTATCAAACTTAAGCTTTTGCTTCGCTTTCCGCTTGTGTTCCACTTTATCAGCTTCATTATTGATTGTCTCAAAGACAGTTTCGGCCACTTCTGCTTGCCATCTTTCAGAGATCACCAAGGGAAAGTTCTTGTACAAGTCCTGGTCAGCATCAGTCAACTGTAATGAGCAAAAATTATTTATCTAACCATAAAATTTTGAATCATTAAACAATCACAATAGCTGGGTAGATGTGAACTGTTAAGGCTTGTGTAGAGTTTGATTTGGAGTTACCATTTCAAAATTAACAGATTAAAGTTAAAAAGGTAACTTTTATGTAAAAGTTATTTTTTCAGTCACTTAAAAAATCTTTACTTTAAGTAGTTTTATTTAAGTAACCATAAAAATATATTTTTTCACAGTTGCGATAAAATAAATGCAAGCTTCAGGTTCAAGAATAACATATTTACATTAATTAAAAATGTCCTTAAACTTCAACATTCTCACTTCAAATTTGGTTTCACACATCCATCCTCTCTTTGTAAGAGAAGAAGTCCATGCAGTGTTGTGTTTCTCTTTCAGGGAGTGCATATGTTGTTGTAATAAATAAAATTTAATGTCAGATAGACGATGTTTCATGGTTTAGGCCATTTGCCACTCATGTTTACTTTTGCCTAGCACGGGCCTTAGCGAGCTCAATTATTTATGCCGTACATATTTCCCACTGATGAGTAAAATGCAATTTTTACACTTATTGGATAAGCATGTATTTAATGAGATGACTAGTTCTGATACAGTGTATTATTTTTGAGCCATTCTTCAGTAAGTATCCCAGTTTTACTTATTAAGAATTCTTTTAACCCTTAATGAGGCAGACTGACAATGAGTGTTGGCTCTATTGAGGTAATGACATGCATCAAAACTACTAAATTGTGGACTATAATTTTCAGCATTTCAGCACTTGAAGATATAGGCACATCAAGGATGAAGTTCCCATTAGACTTTAGCCGGATTCAAACCCGGATTGCTGATCAGGCATATTAGCCAGTTATACCTCCAAGCCATTTTCTCAGAGGGAACTTCGGGATAGGTTTTACCAAACAAGGTATTGACGTCACAAGTCCACATGGTAGCACATGTGGCAGAGGTTGTGCTTACTAAGCCACCGTCGGAGTGAAAAACTCTACTTTGTTGCTCTATTCGGCGATGATGAATTTCAAAGTTACACAGTCACACACAAAGGTGCAAAGTTAAATATACCAAGGACAACTTCCCCCACATGTACCACCATTTGGACTGGCGACATCAATACCTTGCTTGCTAAATTAGATTTTTTCAAGGGGAACTTCATCCTTGGCCCGGGTATCTTATTTAATACATTTGATACCTGCCAGGGAAAGAAGAACTTGCCTCAGTGCAGATTTAGTTGAAGAATTTTTTTTTCTACATGATAATCATTAAATAATGATGGAAATTATTAAAAAGTAAAATTGAAGTAGTATTTACATTTTTGACGTGTTGTCAAAAATTTCATTTTTTAAGCGGCGTTGCTATCGGCGCAACCAAGCGTTCTGGTTATGTAGCCTTTTCCCACTGAATGCCCGAATATCTTATCTAATACATTTGATAACTTCCCGTGGCTATGCCTTTCTAACTTTTCCGATTTTCCTTCAAAAATATTCGTGGTTATTTAACTTTTTAAACCACAGATTGGCGTGGTAACTTTACTGACTCTTTTCAGCCACAAGCGATTATTTTATAAAGCGGGAGCCATAATTCTGTTGACGCAACTTCCTTAGTCCCTCCGCTATCAATTTCGACAATTACAACTGATTGAGAGTCTATTTAAATTTGATCGGAAGGTCGCCTATGAGAATATCCTTATCATCTGACGGAGCACTTAAATAATGGATACATAAGAAAACTCACAGATCGAAATATTAAGAAATCTGTAAAAGATACCATTGTAAACTCTATTTTCAACTCATGGTGATCCTCATTTGAAATTCTCACCTTTCCCAATAGTCTCGATGGGTGTCGAGAAGTCTTGATGGGTCAAGATTTCTCGAGTCTCATCCTGACCATGCCGAGAAATGAAATTCTCATCTCAACCGCCAATAGGAGACTCTTGCACAGCACTACTCATAAGGTGAATAGCTTAGGGCCTCTTTTCATTTGAATTCAGCCCTGGGTGTGATTTCTGACACAGTTCGATCCCTGATCCACAGGAATTTTTTCCCATGGCTGTTATTGTGAATTTCTCTGCCATTAATGCAGCAGGATAGTAATATACAGTGCAACCTCGATATAACGACACCCCACGGTGCACTAATAAACACTCGTTATAGCGAATTGTCGCTTTACCGGAGGTGGAGCAAATAATAGCCAATATACCTCTTGCGAACAGATATACAGGAACAGGAGTGGTGCGGCGACAGATAAACATCTATCTGATAAGCGTAAGCATAAATCCAGACGAAAGGCGATGTTTTTTTGCATCACTAAATTTCCTTACTCAAACAACGACTAACTATTCGAACAATTTATAAGCGCCGCACTGAATAAAAATCATGCAAAGCATTGTTTCGTCAATCATTATATTTATCGAAAGACAGTTTACCACATAAATTTGAGACTGAGCACTCCATTAACTTCATTTCTAACAGATCGCTAGCAATTACAGAGGTTAAGGAGTCTTGATGAAAGTCTTCCGGCGGTGAAACCCTCGCTATGGCGAGAGCCAACACCGAAAGGGTCTCGTTAAAACGAATTTTTTAACACGCTCATTATAGGGTCAATTGACGGTGCATCGGCTATCTCTCGTTATAGCGGGGGTGTCGCTATAGCCCGTACTCGCTTTAACGAGGTTCCACTGTATAACACTCAATGAAATTTATATCATTCAATTTATATCATATAATTTACAGCACCTACTTTACACATTCCTTACAAGCTCCCAATATTTTCATCCCACACAGATAACATGACATTTATGCTGTGTGAATTTTTTGATCAGAGATTTTTGTGTACGCATATAAAGAAAAATAACACACCTTGATGCCCTTAGTGTCCTCTTCATCAAAAGAGCCAATATCAAATGCGTCCGCTGCATTGACCTCCCCCCGTGGAGGAATAAGTGGTGGAGTGTACTTCTGCAGATAGACCTGCTGCCAATCAATGCCAGCAAAAAATGCGTGGTCCTTCACTTCATCAGCACTGTAGAGTGGAAAAGGGTGAAACTCATTCATACACAAAAAATTAAATTGCTGGACAAATCCAAAATGTTTGGATTCAAAATCAACACTGCAATAGCAGATTTTCAGAGCAAAGGAGAATTAAAACAAAAAAAATTAATTGGACCAGATGCACAGTTAGGCTGAGTGAAAATTCTTCAATTTTATAAGTAACTATAAACCAATAACTTAATAATAATGGCAATACCAACATGAGATAATACATGTAATCCTTACTATTTTTCTCAGAAAACAATCCTTCATCCTCAAAAAGGTGAACTGTAGAATAAACTCCATGCTTTACCTTCCATTAAATTCATTGATGAGATAACATAAGATTATTTTCACAGAGAAATAAATACCCAAATGGGTGAATGTTCTCACATGGTGTAAATAATCATACCTAATTCCTTTACAAACTACAATATATTTCATTATTATTAGAAAAATCAATGTAAAAATGTGATTAGTGTTTATTAACCCTATCTTCAAGAAGATGAGTAGGTATGTACATGAAAAGATAGAAATGCAACGCTTACCCACGGCCTCTGCATCCCAATCTCTTATCAATGTCTCTTTGCAGCAAACCTTCCAACAAAGATCTGAGCTCTTTCGAAAATGCCTCTGGTAGCTCAACATTCTGAAAAATTATTAGAAGGAAAAAATGAACAACCCACGGAAAAAAACCATTAGATTTGGAAAGTGTGTTCTCTAGAGATCATAAAGAAAGAAAGAGATTGCATGTAATGAGGAAGGAGATTCATGATATATTTGACATGGAACATGTTTCCAGCTTTTTTGTTCACAATAAAACCTTGTGAATACGTCAAATGTAATATAGAAAGTCAAGACCCTAGAGAACTGATGTCATCACCAAATGATGACTTCTTGTTCACAGCGTTAATGATACATGGTCAATACATCAATTGGGTATGATGATTAAATGCATACACTAGCATGGAGGATAGAAGAGTACCATAGCAGGTAGGTATTGGTTTGATGAAGAAAGGTGCTAAAAGATGAGTTACAACCATTCCAAAATAATTATTTAAGTAATAATCTTGCTTGAGGTACACTACATAAGAAGAAACTGAAAGTTAACTGTGGTAGCACGATGATTTTTGTAATGCTGTCCATTGAACATGAAACTCAACCGCATCAAATAACCATGGTCTTATACAAAAGTAAAACCAAAGAGATACAATTCTGGCATAACTAGGGATACTAGCACAATGAACTTTATGCAGATACATAATTTAATACATTGCTAGCATTATTTTAAAAACACCTGGGTAATAGCCAGATATTAGGAGGGAACTATGTACACTGAAGTATTTGGAGGCCTAGGACATCTTACAAAATTGTAATACCTTATGTGAAAGTAGCTAAGTCTACCTTAATGGCTTGTATGTGAATCTCATGAACCCAATTACCTAATTGTTTTGCTTCTGATGTTCCAAAATAATAAAAGCAACAATAGGATTTGCCAATTAATTTAACGACCATAGTTTTGTTTAGTGTACTTAACTACCGATATTTTACAATTCATACCCAATGATGAGGAGTAAATGTAGTGAAAGTAAAGCCAATAAATTTCCACTGCCAATAAATAAGCCATGCGATGCAGCAATGTAATATTAGAGGTACTACTCCCTTGCTTGACGTCAATACAAACATCCTCACCTTAAAAATTAACTGAATACCAAAATAATCTCAGAACTTGGGTTTGGGACAGGAAAAATAACACCTATGCAATATCCTATGGCAACATGAAATAAACGTCACATTCAGGAGATGAAAAGATTCCTACTCAAAATGGACTCTATTTAATTATCACATCTTATGAGAGATACACTGGGGATTAAAACCATGTGTTACATGATAAATACTCTTCAAAGAAACAACATTTAGAAATCATTCAATGGAGGGCTGAAATATTTTTTATAAGAGAATCTAAGTCTCCATTCCAATGGCTGGAATTCTAAGAAAATGGCAGATGGCTGCAAAAAAAGACTAAATAAGAACTAAAAAAGTAAAAGCATGCAGCAGAGTGCATTTAAAAAGTTGAATAGATATTTGCTCCGACAATCCGGCTCAAAGAGAAGTGATGGTTTCCAGTATGAGGGACAGATGTGAAATGAACTACAGGTAGCCAGACTGATAATATTTAGGAAGCCAATCAGAGTTAGAGATTTTACAGTCAAAATTGGCCAATCCATAATAAAGATAAAGAAACTTAGTGGAAAAAAGTGGGGTTGATGCTGAGGAACTACCCTATGTGTTGGCCACACCAGATGAGATTCAGGCTTTTAAAGAAACAAATTAAGTAATTTCTCACCGCCGTCTGTGTCCAACAAGAATGATTGCATGGATGGCATAAGGATGAATGATTAATGACAATGACTGTTAACAATGATTTTCAAACACAACCAAAATTGTTTACGCATGAAGTGAAATTGCCATTGGCAGATCGTTAGTCCCAAGAAGGTCAGTTCACTTCAGCCATAAATGGCTCAACCATCTCAGTTACCCAATGAGCACAGATCAGGTTAACATCGGCTTGTGGTGAGCTTTTCCCAAAATGTTTCATGCTCTTAGTACGTCATTTTGTTGAGGATATGCCAAATATGTATTTTTACACCACCTTTGAATTTATTTCTGATATATTCAGTCAGTGAGTTTGTAATATTCCACACTTTTATTTGCAAGTCAACTAGATTAAAAGCTGTAACCTAATCCTCAAGGGCAATTAACCCTCGAAGAGCACACTGAGCATTTTCAAGCTTGCTGAGCCCTGACAGATAAGTTTAATTAGGAACATGAAATACCTAAATGAAGTCACTATGCAATTTCATTGAGCATGTAGTAGCATTCTTTAGATATGGACAGCAGCAAAGCTAGAGGAATTTAAGGAGGTACTATAGCCCACTAGCTCTTTTCAACAATTATGGTCCGCAACATCATTTTGGTCAGCCACCCTGCCATAAATTTCAAAATTCAGCCCTTTTAGAGGATGCATGGAGAAAAAGTTCATCAGCAGATGACTCGGCCTCCGGTAGAGCATAACTCCACAAGGTCGAAAGACTTTGCCATACGCAAAAAAGTTTTCTTGGATACATAACTTTTACTTAGACCACTACTTTTTTTTTACATGAAACAATTCGGGTTTCAATAAGTAATCATCATCGTAAGGGGTATTCCATTATTAAGTTTCTTGCACAATTCACTTTTACTAATACATACCACTACTTTCTTTTCATTTAAAGTGACCTGGGTTTTGATTAGTAAATCATCTTCATCAGGTGTAAATTATTATGCATCTATTGTAACCTAGTTACCTAACGGAGGAAAAGATGCATTTTGAAATGGACGCCAGGATAGAGGAAAAGGATGGGTAAATTTAATGTTCATCGGAGTTTCATCCTGGTTTTCAATTATTTTTAAAATTTCAGACTGCTCTCTGGAATCTAATTTGCGGCAGTCATTGCATAATTTTAAAATATTCATTTTAAAATCACTCCCATGTCAGTTACATAATAAGTGCTTGGCAAAATTACTTTTATCTTTACCCATCCTTTTCCCCTATTCTGGTGTCCATTTCAAAATACATCTTTTCCTCCATTAGGTAACTAGGTTACAATAGATGCATAATAATTTACGCCTGATGAAGATGATTTTCTTATCAAAACCCAGGTCACTTTAAATGAAAAGAAAGTAGTGGTATAAGTAAAAGTGAATTGTGCAAGAAACCTAATAATGGAATACCACACAGTTAAGAATGAGTTAGAGAATTTTGTACTCAAACACACAAATTGTGAGCTTTAGTGGCTACATATTGCAAGGGAATGGGTTTCCTGACAAATAGGCAGCCCACAAGGCAAGAAGGTACTCGTAGGTTGCAGGCCACACCATACATGTGTTGTCTCTAACACTATAAAAAACACCTTTGCTGTATTTTTACCTGCTCCACTAAATGCTAACATTCCAAAACTAAACCAAATTCATGTAGACAGGTAATCACTTTACACTCACTAAACTTCATTTCTATACCTCAAAACTTGAGAGGGTAAAGAATGAAATGGATATGGAACGACAGTCACACTACAAAATTAATAGGCATACATGGAAGAGGAGATGCATGAAATACACATTAAGTGTATGACTTAGTGATTAAAGGATAATTACAATGCAGACTCTTTAATCCAAAACTCCGCTACTTCAAATAAAAAATTTCAAATTTGGCACCTTTGAGGTGAGCCAATACAATGCAGTATGGTGTAACGCAACTCACACTTTGCGCCTAATAAAGTATCAATTAAACCGTCGTGAAGTAGAAACTATTCAGAGTTTCGCTCCTTCTTCCTTAACGTAGACAGCATAATTATTTCGGCTCCAACTCCATTGCATGTACAGCAATATCAGTTCGCCACCATCATGAGATAACGCATTATTGTAATGTAGTGTTGCATTCAGTACGATAACTACACAATCACTACAGTACCATATTGTCTTTAAATCACTTCGAAAGCGGTCTGTTCAAGATAGTGACTAGTGCGGGGCAAATATGATCATTGATGTAGCAACTTATTTATTTTATAAGTTTATTATGTAGTAAATAGTGGCATAAAAATAGTTTTCTATGGCTATATGTAAATAAAGTATTGGTTTCTCAAAAGTGTACCAAGCACCAAACGTGAAAAATATTAATATATACTTACAGAAACAAGGTGTTGTGTACCACTATATTGTACTTATTATTCTTACGCAAATTTAATATTATTTATTTCACTTGATGGATATAATGTGTTAGTATTTTTACCTTTCTGCTGTGTTTCTGTACATTTTAAAATGGTTCATGCGAGCTAGTCTCCCTTCTTATGCATTGTAACGTAGATTATTTAATCAAAGTGATCAGCAGACGAAATTTGGCCGCCATGTTTTCATAGGGTGCAGTGCTGGTTCAGGTACCCTACATCAAGTAGGGTCTATTTAGTTCCAAAAACGGCCATATGTAGGGCTTGATGTGGCATATGTAGGGTGAGAATGGTTTATGAAGGGGCTGATGACGTATCAAGGGTGGGTTGGCCCTACACGGTCGACTGAGAATACGGCCCTAAGCCTTGAATCAAACTCAATTGAGTTACCTGCCCTATCTGGCCATCTCTAATCAGCGGCTCTGAATCATTCTAGAGACTTGTCTCTTTGTGCTCAAGAATCATATTGAGTCATTCATAAGAATGCAGAGTTATGGACATTTTCACATACATCACCTGGTCATTCAGGTTTCAGTGGGCTTGATTTTTAAATTCCTTTATCTCTGCTGCTGTATTCATACATAGTACAGTGGAACCTCGTTAAAGCGAGTACGGGCTATAGCGACACTCCGGCTATAACGAGAGATAGCCGATGCACCGTCAATTGACCCTATAATAAGCGTGTTAAAAAATTCGTTTTTACGAGACCCTTTCGGTGTTGGCTCTCGCCATAGCGAGGGTTTCACCGCTGGAAGACTTTCATCAAGACTCCTTAACCTCTGTAATTGCTAGCGATCTGTTAGAAATGAAGTTAATGGAGTGCTCAGTCTCAAATTTATGTGGTAAACTGTTGTTCGATAAATATAATGATTGACGAAACAATGCTTTGCACGATTTTTATTCAGTGCGGCACTTATAAATTGTTTGAATAGTTAGTCGTTATTTGAGTAAGGAAATTTAGTGATGCAAAAAAACATCACCTTTCGTCTGGATTTATGCTTGCGTTTATCGGATAGATGTTTATCTATCGCCGCACCACTCCTGTTCCTGTATATCTGTTCGCAACAGGTATACTGGCTATTATTTGCTCCACCTCTGGTAAAGCGACAATTCGCTATAGCGAGTGTTTATTAGTGTACCGTGGGGTGTCGTTATATCGAGGTTGCACTGTACCTTACTCTCAATAATGTTGCCACCTGCTCCATTAAATCACATAGTAACTTCAATAAGGTATTTCATGCTTCTAATTAAAGTTGTATATGTCAAATGGCAAATAAAGACATAGAAAAGTTGTTTTTGTGCCCTGCTGTATTAAAAACATAAAATGGATTATGCAGCTTATATGCTACATAAATGTTAAACTAATATCATTCAGGGTATTTTCTGACTGCTCTTAAGCTTGGACACTCAATATATGCACCACTAAATGGGTTCACCTCCCTCAAGGATAGGCTACAAAGCATGCCATGGAAGAAGGAATAAATACAGCCCAATCTTGATTCTTAAAGGTAAACATGTTATCTGGACAGAAGAAAGGCTCATATATGAACTTGAAATGCTATGTACTACTCAAAAGGCTAAATATTTAATGTAAGTTGATATTACGAGTATGCCCAGATCCAAAAGGGATCAACAAAGTAGGCAATGAGCAGATAATTTATCCAGTAAGTTGTGAAGATCCCAATCACTAGCATAATTCAAAATGTGAGAGATGAAAGATATCAGAATAAGAGAGTGAAGTTACCACGTGGAAACATGAAAAATATGGCCTCACAATTTCTCATGGTTGATTACTTTTGGAAAAATGTTAGTTGCCAAGCAAGTAGTCATTAGTGCAAGCCAAAGTTTCTTTCAAATACAAAATAAAAGCGTGGAAATTTCCTCTGCCCATAGAACACAATACCAAAATGTATAGCCAAAATATAGGAAGTAACATAGAGATGGAGAATGACTATGCCATTTCTAAATCAAGATATAAACAAAGTGCACAAAAACTGGTGGTGGTCATTATCCCTTCAACAAAATTGATTGCATTGAGCATGAAATTACAATTGACCTGCCAGGCATACACAGTGATTACCCCAATAGTATTCGCTGAATCAGAATTACCCTAGAAATATTCATTGAAGAATCAAATTTCCATTTCACAGCGACAGTAAGAAAAGCTCCAACCAAAGAAGTGTACAACCACCTATTCATATATTTAATCATGAATTTCAATTTTGGAAAAATAAAGTCAAAACAAAAAATGAATTATTGTTTTAAAAATTTAGCACCAGGAAATTGTTGAATTTTTGACACATACTGTCACCACTGAATGTCCACGAGAAATTTATCTACATAAGCCTCAGTAAATCATCAATATACGGTACTTTATCACACTAGAAAAATGTAGCCATCATTTCTGCTTTATTATTTGGAACCTTTTAGTTTCTCAAGACTCATGAAATCTTGAAAACTGACAAACACAGATTAGGTTAATAATTTTTTCATTGGAAATCTGAGGGATACTTTCATGAAGAAAATTGAATACTAATATTTAAAAAAATGATTTTTAGTAGAATAGCCATAAGTAGCCAAATCACTTTGAGTGACTATCTCCTCACAAAAAATAATTTACAGGGGAATGAAAAAATACAGGCTAAGGGAAAAGCCAAATTGAGTGTCAGTGCAGTGAAAGCAAAGGCAATGAAGTAATCTGTGATAAATAACTATTAAATGAGGCTCATATGTTGTGCAATGCTATGATGTGGTGAATTCACCACTAATAGATCTCAAAGCATACAATAAATATTGAAATAAACTAATTTTCAGCAATGAGAAATATGCTAGTTGATAAAATTACTAGCATCAAAAACCTCTATAAGCATTCATGATGATTTTAGGTATAGACTTCAGCCAACTGACTGCATATAAAAACACTTGAGTATAGCTTAAGCCAATACATCAACCAACCATTGTTAGAGTCATTCGATCGATTTCATGCTTGTCCTTGGTTTTGTGCTGCCTAAACGGAGAGTGGCCTTTTAAGAGCTTGTACAGCATGCAACCAAAGGAGAACCAGTCTGCACTGGCATCGTACGCAGTTCCCTTGGACAACACCTCTGGTGCCATATATCCATGAGTTCCTCTGCAAAGAAATATTTAAATGTCTTAACAATTATATGAAGGTATGTACATTAAAATTATCTTTAGCAAAAGAGCAGAAGGACGAACAAAAGGAAATTACAGTAAAACTCACTTAAATGTACTGAAATCCCGCCTACAACAAGGTGATCTCCCAGTACCTTGGACATTGCTATTATTGCCAATGCTAATTTCCCCACGTGTAATGAGTTCGGGAGATACAACATCCCTGCTATTATGAACTTCTTTGGTTTTTTTGGGGAATTAATTCCTGTTTTATAAAGATATATTTTGGCTACTTAACAGTTCCCTTCCTTATCATCAGTTTTTCTTACTTGTGGCCATCACCACGTAGTCCAACTGTTGATCTTAAAATCCTTCCCTTTACAGTCGTTTGATGGAAAGGGTGGAACGATGGTTAAATTTTGCTGATCTGTTGCTTGTGTAAAGACTAGGGATGGTCGGATCGGATTCCTTGGATCCAAATATCCGTGGATATTGCCCTTCATCGGATACTTCGGATCCAAATTCACCTAAGGTATCAGATCTGGATCCGAAATTTTAAATTTATGCTTCAGCAAATACAGCGTCCCATAAGAGGGAGTGGAGAGAGTTCCGATCCTACTTTCGCACGCACTGTTGCACTGCAACGCTTGTCCTACTCATGAACCATTTTGTTCAAAAGCTCTCGTAGGGATTGTGCAACAGAATTTCAGCCACGGAAATTTTTACGTGAAAATACGACAAGAAACTTGTTTTAATTTCCCAACGCAAGCATAACAGTTCACAACCTGAGCATGTAAAGATTTTATTGTTTTTAAAAATAATTTGAAATCTTAAAAATATGATATATTATCTGTAAAAATGTTAAAATGTGTACGTAAATCTAAAAATTATTCCTTTGATTGTCTGTAACCATAATAATCTTGAATAACTACTTCACTTCGTAGCAGGAATTTGAAAATGCATTTGGATTCGAAATTTTACGAAGATCCGGCACTGAAAATCAAGGATTCGATCCGGATCTGGGTCCGAAAAATATCCTGGATTCATCCATCCCTAGTAAAGACCACTTAAGAAATATTAGATTTGTTATAATTAAGTTCTACTGTACATGCTTAATATGCTCAGAGCTGGATGCAGCTATCCTAGGGCCTCTTCGTCCTTTGGGTTATCTTTTCGTGGGCCATCTCCATACCCTAACCCCACCAGAAGGGTCTTCAACCTTTTTTAACCCTTAGCATTTTGTATCATGTACAAATGATACACTACACTCAGTGCTGGTTAATTCTGAAGGGCACAATTCTTCCTCTCTAACGCATGGTGCAACACATGTGACACAACCCATCGTTATAGAATGTGGTTCTCAAAGCTGTCAGCAGGTGCCAAAGGTGAGCAGCTTCTAATTATGTTGAAGGAAGTCAGCTCCCCGCATGAGAAACGAGTAAGAGGATTTACCGGAGTTTATATCTATAAATGTATACAGTAAAGGTATGGGCGCCAATGAGAAGTTTTCAATGAGTATGTGAAATGAAAACTTTTGTGGAAAATTTCAAAATCTGTAATAGGGATCCATTTGATGTAAAAGATTTTTACCACCATAACTTATCATATGTGATAGATATAAACATATTTCCTTAAAAATTAAAAATTAGCAGAGAAAGTTATTAAGATATAGTAATTGAAGCATTTCTGGATACAATTTACGAAGAAAAAAATTTTTTGGCACGTATTTAGTTAGTTGCACTTAAGGGTTAATGCAAGGATAGTTTTAAGTATACCAGGACAAGCCAAGGTGACAACTTTTACGGAATTCACATGCAATGCAAAAATTGTGCAAAACATCCACAGGGAAAAAAAAATCATTCGCCTTGATTGCCAAGGTTCAAGGCCGATGATTTATTCTCAGTGGATTTTTTGCACAATTAATTCAAGGGCAAAAATCAATGGCACATCGTCCGGATGGCCAAATTGTTCCTCGCCACTTTACCAACACACAATTAGATTAAAAAAAAAAACCTAATTTAGAAGTGCAATTATATTTATAAGTGAAAATTTTCAATCGATCAATGCGATTTTTGACGAGTGTGTCCATATTTGGTTTGATTTTTGTCGTTGCAACCCGCAGATTTCTTTCCAGATGGGACTCTTAAGGGCCGCAAGAAATTAGCCTGTGGGTTGAAACCTTTGCCCTACCCCTATGAAAAAATTGTATAAACCTGTATAGAATTTGTATACATTCTCATACAATTGTCATGGCAATGTATAAGAATGTATACAAATTTTATACAGGTTTGTACAATTTTTTCATAGGGGTAGACTCCCCAAATTTCCCCATCCAGTCCACTTTGTCTTCACAACTTTCAACTTGCACACCCAGATTATAAGCATGGTACTGTCAACTAATAAAAAAAAATTGCAGATCTGCTTAAACTTAAATTTTTAGTGCCAATAATATATACCATGTATTTCCACGCATGTCATTTCTCAAAAATCCCACCCATCGGAAACCCACCCGCCACATGCGGTGAAAGCACTGAACACATGGCAGAGAGGATATAAAGGTACAATCACAGCAGCTTGCCACGCAAACATACTGGGTACGTTCACAACAGCAAAAGGGTTATTGACTGCATCTGCTCAAAAATAACTTCTAAATGCCAAAATGATGTAAAACGTTTTTCCAGGCATGTAATTATTAAAAACTTTTTGCAGTTGCCAGGGGGAGAGTTCCCCCCCCCCAGGCCATCCCATCCCCCCTCCCAACACATATTCTTAGTTATGCCACTGGTTGTACCCAACTTAGGCAGTTGTGAAATAAACAGGTTACAGCTCAGAGCTGGCAGTCATTTCAAAAAATAAGTTACAACTGAATGAAATCATCATTCAGCCATTTATTCTCTCATAAATTTAAAGTTAGAAAATTTAAAAGTTTCCCCCCACTTTTCATGGATTGATGGCATCATAAGAGGTCTAATTCATGATCTTTGCTAAGGGAGAATCTTTTACTGAGGAAGAGAACCAATCACAAGAATGTACACAACAACAAACATCACGTCTTTGAGGTAACATTTAGGTGTATCCATGCCAAAAGCATTCTCATCTAGTTCATTATTCACGATTTCATAAAATTCAAGTATTGGTGCATCCAGGCAGTGGTCTACCTGTGAAAACAGGAAGTGTGAAAAGAAAAGAAAACTTCCCGGCCACCAATAGATGTTACCCTACGAACAATGAAGTAAAACACCTAGTTATTCAATTTTTTCAGGGCTTTAAAGCCAGAGAAAAAGTAACAAAGATATTACATTATTTCCATTTCAACATTGCACTATTTTGAAAGGAAAAAGAAAAAATACAAATAGATTTTAAATCCATGAAAAGCAGTGAATATTCCCCATACCAGCTAAAAAGCAAGGAAATATACCTTTTCTTCATCTAAGAAATTCATTTTAATCAAATACATCAAATTAAAAACAAATATACTCCCACTATTTGCTAGCAAAAATAACAAGACTTATACTTACACACTAGCATGGGGCTTTTTCTTAGAGAAATCACAAGCCAGTCCAAGATCAGATATTCGAACATGGCCATGTTCATCCAGAAGAATATTCGCCGGCTTCAAATCCCGGTAGACAATATAACGACGATGCATATGCTCAAGGCCTAAATGAAAAAAAAGTATAAGCAATAATTTAAAAAGAAACACGTAAAAATATTCACTCTGGCATAATTTTAGAAAATAAATTTTCATGAGCATGTTGAAAATAACCTTTCTGAGACAATGATAAAAGTGACACTGTAAACATAGTTAACTCTTTATGTTAATTTAGCATCTTTCAATTTGTAATAATGCTACCCTATATCAGTGGCGTAACTAAGGGGGGGGGATGAGGGGATAGATCCCCCCCAAAGCCTCAGAGAAATAAAAAAATATTTAAAACTCTTGTATAGTTTTAACACATAATAACGGCATCTGCTCAAAGTTAGCTTTTAAGAGCCAAAATTATGTAAAAATTATCCTGAAACCTTCATTGCTCCACTATAGGCCCCTTCCAAAGCATGTTAGGCACAGTTACGCACTACACTATATCATAAAAATAAAGGCTTTATGAGAAAAAGAACGAATAACACCTTATGCATATTGAATGATAGAAAATATGTATGCATGGGCATACCCAGCGAGGGGCAGGAAGGAGAAGCTGCCCCCCTATAAGCAAAAATCACATAAGCCTTTGAGGAAAATTGGGACTGCATTGAGTTTTCAACAAATTTTTCATAAACCCTCGAAAAATGATATTAATATTAGAAATTTAACTAAAATAATTTTTTCAAACCAAGAACAGTAATAGTTTTCTTAAAATTTTGGTTTCATTCACCTTTTCCAAAATGCTTGAATATTACAATTTGAACAACCATGGATTGCCCCCCCCCCCTCCCCCAGCTTTGATCCTGGGTACGCCCTTGCATGTATGTGCTCCACAAAGGATTAGAAAGTGGTTGGCTATTTTTTTGACTCATTTAATATAGACCCTCCGAAACAGCTATCCAATTCGATGAAATATTCTTTCCAGCACCAGGGGACAGGGGATTGGAACGGTCTCCCTATGATAGTTTTGGAACCCTTACCGTCAAATATTAAGTCCTTGATGAGAAAGTTAAATAAGGTTGAATTGTAAGGGTTCTTTCATATTGTATGTCTCACTATGTTTGGATTAACGTCTACACCGTAGTACTTGTTTGTGTTTTTTTATTCATTTATATCTATCTTACCACCTGACCGAATGGTTGACTTGTAAATGTACTTAAACAATAATAAATGTCACCATTAAATTATAAAAAGGAGATGCTCATACCAAGGATAACTTCTGCAGCATAAAACTTCATTTCAGGCTCATTGAACACTCCATGCTGCGATAGATGATAGTGAAGATCACCACCATTCATTAGGTCAAGTATGAAACAAAGTTTGTCTGGAGTATGAAAAGCGTATGTCATACATACAATAAATGGACAGTCCACCTGCAAAAAAAGAACACCCGTTGTCATAAATCTCACTAATAATTATTGCTTCCTTCATTTCATCTATTTTAAGGATAGGCAACAATTTCAAACATCAGTCATGGTAGATAAGCAAAACTCAATATTGAAATGATAAGGCAACCTATCAATTAAAAAGACAGAAAGAACAGTGAAAGAGGAAAGAAATAATAAAATATGAATTGCCATTTAAAAACAATAAATTAAAATATTGTGTGTAGAAATTATTCATTGGAACTCAGCAGCAAAAAAAATATGAATGATTAATTATTAAATGCATATGCATGAAAAAATTCCACAAAGTGCTGATAAGAGGCAAAGGCATATCATATTTGAGAGGACAATGACAAATAATATCTGACGAGAAGAAATATTGGAATCTGCAAAAGACTGCCCACAGCAAAATGTTGGGGTGATAAAAGAATATTGAATATCCATGCTACATAAGTGAAGACATTTTATAAAAGAAAAGTTAGTTCGATAAGGGACCAAGTAACATGGTAATATGCAATTAAAATTTGCCATAAAATCACTGATATCTATCTTGATATTATGTCAAGCAAATGATCCTGACAATGAAAGTAAATAAAAGCAGAAATTTGATAAAATTTAGATCTAAGTTTTAATTGCACACAAAATTTATGTACCTTGATTTCCAAACATAATGTAAAATACATGTCAGAAAACATTCCAAACTCAGTTGCCATGCAATCATAAGGCTCTCCCTTCTTGCATGAAAACTTTAATGACAGAAATTTAAAAACTGCCGTGTCAAACTAAAATTCAGCATTTAAAAACTTTAATTTATTTTAATTATATCAATAATAAAACACTTGAATTGAGGTTATCCCTTTAATTGAAAACAATGAGGGACACCAATTTTATAATCACAGAGTGTCTATGATAGTGGCAGTCACGCCAAAAAGAAGACTAGAAGTTTGCAGAAAGGTGGCAAGAAGTCTAGTTTCAAGTGAGTCCTGTCCTCACCTGTACGTTAGAACCAAACTTTGAGGCGGAAAAACTAAGAGAGGAAACTTCATGATTCATGGATATGAAAATGAAAGAGAGAGAAGGTGAGGAAAGAGGAGGGAGGTGTAGTTGACCATTTTTTTATGGGGTGGCAGAGCATCACAGGAGATGAACTCAGTACTCACCCCCGTACTGACCAAGGAGAGCATTATCCTTTCATTTAGAGCTAGAGTCTCCCCCTGCTTCATTTTTATTCTCTTCTTGTCTAAGCACTTCATCGCATACATTTTCCCCGTGTCAGCTTTCCGACAGCCGTAGACTTCGCCAAAACCACCCCGACCAATGATTCGATGCACACTGAAGTCATTCATTGTTAGCTGCAAAAATAGAGAAAAAATTAGCCATCGCAGTACACCGTTTTGAGATCACTAGCCCATGCAAAATGAAAACTATTTTCTACTCTTCTCTTCTTGGGCCACTAAACTCGAAGACCTTATTAATCTATCAATGGCTACTTTAAGAGAACATAGCCAAATGAACTTTTTTCAGCCACATGATATTCATGATTAAAAAAACACGTAACTTTGACCAATATTCATGAAGCCACTGTTGGGGTTAAGCTAATTATAGAGTGCATAAAAAATAAGATGATACTTCATTTCAAGGCTTTTGAAATTAAAGTTTTAATACCAACGTCTAAAAAATGCACTCTTTAAGAAGTACTCCTGGAAAGTGCCAAAGATTACCTAATACAGGGTGGAAATAATGTCAAATTAAGAAATAGACTAGAAATCACAAACTTAGCAATCATTATTTACATAGTCCAGATAAATAAAAGTAGAGCAAATACTCATTAAAATTTGCATAAACATTTTCTTTGTTTGGCATGAATCAGCTTCACCTTAAGTTACAGAAAATTACTTTGTAATATCAGATTAAATACCTTTTGCTCTTAAATACTGAATTAAAAAATCTCGTGAATATCGTCACATAATTACAGTACGAACACCCACCTGAATATTTAACTCCAAATTTTTCCACTGACAAAACCTTGTATACTTGTCACTGAAAATAGAAGGAAGTTGATAAATGATAATAATAATCATTTGATTTCAGGAAGAAGCATAATATGAAATTCCACATTTAAGTCTCCAAATCTCCAAAAAAGGTGGAATGAATTCACTTAAAAAATATCTCACTATGGTGAAAGAAATATTACTAGCACAGAAATAGCATATCAAACTGGTTACATAGGGGAGCAGCAAGGGTAATCACATTTTAACAAGGGGATTAGTCCATGGTTAACCCTATAGCCCATTCACAAAGCAAAGAAAAGGAAAAACTAAAATTTGGGAGCCATCTGTAGCGGAATAGTCAGGTAAAACGACGCTCTCTTTCTAAACTACTATGCATAAGTACCTCATATGGATGGTTTTAGTCATTCGTACACAAATGACGGTCGTGAAATCAGGGAATATATGTATAGCAAAACAAGATTAATGTACAAAATGAGTTGAACAAAACTTACGGAATGAAAACTAAGTGATGGTAATAACAGCATCGTTTAATAAATTTTGATCTCAAAAATTACTGTGAACTAGAAATTGATGAACTTTTAGTGAGTCACTCCCAGAAACCTGCAGTCATGCACAGTTAAAACACATTAAATGCAAAAATTACACCGAGGGAAAAAACATGAGGCTAATCCTGAACTTGAACAAGTATCCATCAATGTCACACCAATTGTTTAAGCCATTTCATCCTTCAAAGATGCCTAACTGGATTTATTTGATGATATCCTTATTTGTTAGAGTTCTAGGTATGTTTATTAATGAGTAACTATCAAGTCAAGGGCATGAAAAATTGATTTTACTCAACAAAATTTTTGCACAAATAATTTTGAAACAGTCGCTGATACAATACTCAGCCTCAATAGAGTTAGAATAATTATCCAAAGGATAAGCTTAAATTTAGATTCTTTTTCATACAAATAACCTCAACAAAAAGGACGACACAGACAATTGACATGAATTGAGCTGTTAATGTTTTATATACATACCTTTCCAAAAACTTTTTGAAAGGCTCCCCTCTGAGATGATTAAAAATTTCTTCTATATAAGGCTGTAAAACAAAAAAGTTAAGGATAAACAAGTTACAGCAAAGAAAATTTGCAAAGTCAAGGTCAGGATTCTATTGTATTGGTTAATATTTGCAATGCTGACACAAAAAATTTCAAGAAAAAATATATAAAACCTGAATGACTTGCAAAAGTCCTTCATATCTTACCTCAAATAAATTAACTGGAACTTCATTTTTCATTAAATATTTCTGTACATGCGCCACAGCTTCTTTTGAATAGTCCTGTAAATGAAGAGAGAATCAAGGTGAACAATTCAATTAATGATAAATTAAATGCAATGCATTTAATGCAACCTAGAAAACTTGCTCAGGAAAATTGTCTTATTGATGCTGAACAGCAAATTCACACATTCAACCATCTAAATAAGCTTGAATCTAGAATGTTAAATTTTACCTTAAATTAAAATCAATATGATCAAATACATCAAAATATTTGACTGACAAATAAAGCATGGGACTCACAAACAAACAAAGTATCTGGTTAATATCTCCAATCATGAACAAGCAAGATGGATGTGAAATTCATATCCGTAAGAAGTTAATTAATATAAGCTAATGGCATAGTTTTCAACATATAATTAAAGAAACAGGCATGTTTCATATCACACCTATCCCAGCTTCAGGTATAAAATAATCCCACTTGAAATATAACATCAAACACCTAGTAGGACTTAGGAAAGCTTCAAAGTACCCTTCAATATACCTCTTTAATACGTGTTCCAAAACATCAGCTGCATAACAAAACAACACTCATAACTCACTGATGAGAAACAGATTACGTAGATAGTATAAGGTAGATATGAATGTAGATATAATTTTTAAGCAGTTTTACTTAAATTACCACTATATTGCTAAATAATGTTTCAGATGTAGAGTGAATGTGGACTGTGTTATTGTCTGGACTTTGAGAATGAAAATTTACAACTTGCTGCAACTGCAGTAATGATACACTAGCCAAATTCTATTCTCTCAGAAGCTCAGATTAATAACTTGTGGCAAGTTGAGGAAAAGAAATTATGACTAACTTTCTAAGCCTATGGGCTGTACTTTAAAATAATCATGCCTTACTGCAATGTAAACACCTGAGTGACCAAAGAATTATTTATGAGGAAATAATGAATGCATCAAAGCTAAGCAATACAATGAATATGAATATTCTCCATATGAGTCTTGGCTTTCGGGCGTTCCTCCACGTTGAGTTGTCCATAGGTGATGACAGTTTCAGGTCAGAAGACCCAAGCAGGATGGCTGGAGAAACTGCCATCACTCATGGACAACTCAATGAGGAGGAATGCCCTAAATCCGAGACTCATATGGAGAAATGACGTGGAAACCTTAGATCTAAAATGAAATTCTCCTTTCATAGTGCAAAAACAATTAGTAGCATGTCTGAAGGTACCTCTGCAATAGGTGTTCCAAAAAAACAACAACCATGATATAACAGCACATATCACTCACTGGTGGGAAACATAATGTAGAGATGAATGCATAAATTATTTTTATTTATTTATTTATTGAATTATTCAAAAACAGCCAAAATGGCCTTTACATTGAATACAAAACATATAATCTGCAGCTATAACAAATATAAACTATAAAAAAAACTATAAAAAGGATATAAAAAAAGAAAAAAAAGGGATTCAGAAGATGGCTTTTCAAAGCTGCCGCTTGAGTGATCTGATGGGCATTGAAAGATCCAGGGAAGGGTGAGTACTCGAAATGGTATTTAATTTTGAATTGTATTGAATTTGAATTTTATTCCATTGAACTTAAATTATCATTGAATTGCTACATAATTTCTAGCAAATGTCATAATAGGTTGCAAGTGTCTGAGATTAGTCTCACCGTAACTACTGGACTTAACAATAGAAGTAGGTCAAGACCCTAGCACGTGAGATTCTCAGAAAGTCAAGGATGCCTAATGGGACATTAGCTATGAGGAATATAACGAAAAAAATGGAAAGGTGGCATCTGATAAAATGCAGAGGACTCTTAAAAACCGAAACGTATACTCACATGTGAATGAGCCAACAATTCCTTCATTATGAAGTTATCGTAGATCTCCCTCGCAAGTTTCCGCCTTTCTTCTGAGGACTCCAGTTTTTCATACCGCTTGATCTGTAAGAAAATAACCAGAGGTTAAAAACTTTTTATGGCTTAATTTAGCAATACCATATGTGAAGAAACTGACCAGAAAAATTTGGTTTAGTCTTAACTGAGAATATTCTCTGGTCTTCGGCTTTACCAATAAATTATTTCCACAGCACATGATTACCTATTTCCACCAGTTGATAGATTCGAACACATTTTCAACAAGCAGAATCGATCAATGATATTAGGTGGGAGATGTGTAATAAAGTATGGGTCTAAAATTTTTAGCACAACAGAGTTAGTTTTCAGGTTGCCTTCGTTTTACTCTCACGACTCACATAAATATACATCCCAAAATCTAAAAATTAAACGCAGCAAGCACTCACTATAAATGTAGTGGTGCATATATAAATGTACCCATTTTCCTATGAGGGACTCGTTAATTCATCCTTAAATTAAATGTGCGCTTTGAAAAAAATGGAACGGTTTATCCTGAAGGTTATGCTTCTTAAATTTTCTTATCCATTCATATTTAGTGGCAATTTATTCTAACCAGGGATGAGTCGATTCCACTTTTTTTCGATTCCGACTCCAAATTTGATTAATTCAAATTGGTTCCCGATTCTCGATTCCGACTCCATCGATTCTAATTCATAAGAGTACCAACAGGTGGGACATGGAATTTTTCGTAGCATTGATGTAATTAAAATGGAAGAATGGAATGGAATAAAATAACAAATACAATTAAGTACCCACTACCCATTTCCATAATCGTTCGGCGTTCCGAATGCCAAAGAAAATATTGCATTGAAAGAAGCATAGCAAGGCATGTACGTGAGAACGTACATAGGTAGATTTGGGGGGGCGGGGGGGCGTCTATTTGCACGTGCCCCCCACCCAGACGCTTAAAAAATAGAGAAAATTTTTTTATTCTGTAATCATTAGGCTCGTTTTCTTTTATGTATTACGGAGTATCAATCATTTAAATCGTATTAATAACTTTCACGTCAAAATAAAGAGAATATATTGTACAGTAATTGGTGTAAGTACCTTGTTTTTAATCTCAAGTATTAGAAGATCATTTTTTTGCTAGTCAGACCCTTATACTCCGCCCAAAAAAATCCTGGATGCGCCCCTAGGAACGTATTCTCACATGTGAAGGGAGCTAATGAGATAATGTAGATAACGTAGAAATTAGGGAGAAATTAAGGTAGAATTAATGAGATAATGTAGATAAGGTAGAAACGGATCTAGATATAAATTTTATGCTTTCTAACTTAAATTACCATTGCATTGCTATAAAATTTTAGCCCTTACTAGCCCTCATTTGTGGGACACGAGTGAAAATGTTTCGCAATTTTCGAATCAAACGGCAAAAACAGGAAAACTAAAGGAAGAACTGGCATAAAATGCCAAATCTGCTTCTTTTGAGAGGACTGTGTCGAGGCAATTTCACGAAAGCGAAAGGAAGGACCCGCATGTCATGAGTGTCGACGCCTACGAATCAATACTGAGACCTGAAACGCTGTCGAGGAAAAAAAGGGGATCACTGACTCTAATCCAGTTGTTCTGCTGGTAGAGGACGGATGGTACGAGACCATGGAGTCCCTTCGCGTCACTGCGGAGCGCAAACATGACCCACTCCACGATGGCGACGCGAAAGAAAGGTTATTCGCGCGTCCGCGACAGGCATGTAGTCAGAAATTCGCTTCAGGTAGTGTCTACATTGCCGTTTATTCTTCACACCCACCTGATCTTTCGAAAACTTCAAATGTCTGGCTAGAATCATCAATATGTATTAACAGCGATGAGGCGGCAGGCGATAGAAAATGTTACTGTATTGAAAAACGGAGTGTCATAGGAAATGTGGCCTCCTCAGCAGATCCTTGACTGACGGACAAAGTGATCCGTGTTTCAAGGAGAAATATGGTATAATTAGGAGTGAAAAGCCCAACTTTATACACAATATGATGCGATCTATAAAATTCAGTACTTTTCATTACCATTCCTCGCAACAACAAACATTATACTGCAAAATATTGGAAAAAAGCGGATCGAATTGCACTCATCACCGCGCCGCGGACATTTTTGAAAACCGATTAAAATGCGACCGAAGTCGCAACAGAAATCAGCCTTCTGTGGCATTGAATTGGGCCTCTTCTATGCACTCCCCTTGTCGAAAAGATATCGAAAGCGAAACATCCCTATAGTTTTACCTCCGCATTCCGACCTCAGAACACCTAACAGGGACATTATAAAAATATTAGCATAAACAAATATTTGCACCTCACCATTACAATTTGCAACCAATGCTATGTAATAAGAAAAGGTCAAAACAAGATAAAGAAGCTTTGAATATTATCATAACAGACAAATGGCTTCACAATCAGTCAACTTATAGTTGCTTTTTAGGCGCAATTATTCAATACTTAAACGTAATAATACAACGTAATTAAAATTATTTCACAATTATTATTTCACCTTTTGTTTCAATTAAACAAGCATATTAATGGCTTTTTTAGGGGCATATGAGCACAATTTGTCGAATCCAAGCGTCAATAATTCCCATCGAGAACAATTTCCCGTGGCTGGAAATGTTATTATGGCAGCTGGAGAAATTAATTAGGCGGAGTAACGCCGCCGCAAAAATAATTTCAAAATTAACGAAAAACAGCCGCGCGTTGTTTTCCAGGCAGATGAATCACCCGGTATGAAAGGAAAGCCGCAAAATAGGGTACGTAATAGTCAAAAGTTTAAATGGAATCAAACACCAAAGCTTTTACGCTAAGAATGCGACATCTTCAAGGGCAGTAAAAAAACAGGAGTGAAAGGAGCCCACAAGTCCTCAAAATTAAATACGAAAAAAAAGGCGCGAGAATATTATGTTTTTCAAAATTACAACGGCAAACGCCACTTCAGCAAGACTCAAAACGAAGCTGTGGCCTCCTCTTTGACGCATTGATTAGAAAATGATACTGGGAAATTTCGCCACGGATCCCTGTCGGCATTTGTTTTCTCCAAACGCAAATATCGACTCCATCAACTAAAATATTACATTAATCAATTAACAAATATTAAATCCGCAAATACCAAAGCATCATATCAACTCCTCGTTCGCTTAAGTCACATTTCCGCCATTATAGCGACACTCGGAATTCGTCTTTGCTAAATACCTATTCCGAGTGACTAAGAAAAAGACTTTTGTGACTTAATATGTTGGATAAAAATGGCTATATAAATCGGACAGGCAGAAGGGAAGAAGGACAAGGGACGGCCTCGAATGAGTTAACATAGGACAGGTTATAAAGGATGCAAAACAGAAGAAATACGTCGCTGTGAAAAATGTTAGCGGATAGGAGAGAGGAATGGAGAGCTGCGTCAAACCAATCTTAGGATTGTTGACTAAAGATGATGATGTATATTTATGACGACAGAAATATTTAAAACGTGAAGATAGAGAAAGATATATACTCTTTGGCAAATGAAATTATTTGGCCTTTTCTATAATGATAATAATATTGATAATGTATATTTACTCCATAACGGTTTACATTATTTAAGTGAAAATAACTCTGATGTTTAGGCAGCCTCAAAGGTACAAGCGCATGTATCGAGACTGCCTTTCGTAAATAAATACTTGCCATTGCTGGTGTTGTTCTACTATACCTGAAAGTTCTCAAAGTTATAATATACATGTAAACAAATAAGGACCATTACATTTATCCCAGTTTATGAACTAAATTAGGGTGTTATCGGGTATTTTTATTATGCATTTATTACGCGAGGCGTTTCGGAGGGGGGGGGGAAGGAGGTCAAGCCGTTTCTCTATCAATATTACGTGGGGCAATCTTAAAATATCACGCAATTTTTCCGCAAGAAACAGTGTAAAATTGAGAGAAAACTTGGTTGAATTAAGCAAAACGTGTTTCTCTATTGAAATATGACTAAATTCCATACAATCATAATAATATCAATAATTTAATATACTATTTTTAACTAATATCATACAAAAATAACTGAACAATTTGTTTTTTTTTTCACTAAATCCAACGCAATGAAGCATAGATCATTTAACCTAAAAAAATGCGCATTTTGAAAAATCTCCCATTTGAGATTTGGGGGAGGGGGAGGAGGATAGAGCAAAATATTACGCTATCTCACTAAGGAAGTATGGGGGGTCTAAAAATCGCCAAAATCACCTCACATAGTCACCATAGTTACCTCACCAATGGGGGACCCTTACAAATACATTCAAATATTTTTTAACCGTTGCCCACGAAAAATTTTCCTTTGCATCTTCGTAATATCATAAGAATCATTCGTAGAATAATTTGAATCCCAATCGCATCCCTCAAAGGAGTGATATCAGTGATGCATTCATTACGCACTGGATACTGTCCTCAGAGCAAATGACATCGTTGAGTTTGGTCGAGTCACACAACCAGCCCCGGGCAACAGCTCTCCCCGAATTTGCATATCGTCAATTTCAGCTCGCTCTGTTAGACTCGACAAAGCCCTGGTCTCTTGCTGGCGGAACATGCAAAGCTTCCCCCTCCCTAGCCCCTTTCATTACGCTCGAAGCGGACGTAGCCGGGCACGCAGCAAGAAGCTGGACATGACTCTCTACTGTACTTACCGAGGCATAAAGGCGATGTACGCGATCTTTGAGCGGAAAGGCTTTTGGAGCTACGACCCCTTCCTCTTTCCATAAACAAAATGGAGATTTCATTAATATGTTTTTTTTTGACCAATTTAGGATTACAATGTAGAATGATACAGGCATGTATAACGGCCGGCGTCAGTGGCGACGAGGTGAAGTCCTCGCCTGCCATACAAGATATCTACTGTACTTACCGAGGCATAAAGGCGATGTACGCGATCTTTGAGCGGAAAGGATTTTGGAGCTACGACCCCTTCCTCTTTCCATAAACAAAATGGAGATTTCATGAATATGTTTTTTTAAACCAATTTAGGATTACAATGTAGAATGATACAGGCCTGTATAACGGCCGGCCTCAGTGGCGACGAGGTAAAGTCTTCGCCTGCCATACAAGAGATCGCGTGTTTGAGCCCCGCCTGGTTGCCCCTACTCAGGGCATGGCTGTTCGTGCTCGTGTAATTGTTAAAATATGTAGAACATCCCAATGTAAAATGGCCAATATGTACTGTATTCCGAGGCATAGGAATAAATAAATAAATGATATTTATTCCAATTTAGGAAACGTAGTGAGGCCGTATCTCTCAAGGGTGGTGTCCGATATCCTGGTCTCAGAATACAATCAAGCTTTATAGTGTTATAGTCGGCGTAGTTCTCAAATTATCCCCATAAGGGATTATAGAACCTATATTTTCAACAAAAAACGAATTTAAACACTTTCAGGACAAATGCAATCCCTTCCAAACCTCAACATGGTATGTCTAAACGTAATCCAGACAATACGGTAAAAGATCGCCACGCCGAAGGCCCAACTTTGAGACTCGTCTGGGACATATTTTTTCATAATAGCTTACCATATATCTTCCATACGTATTCTTTTTTGCCGATTCGATTGGCCGATGCCACAGGTGCATACATTGATCGAAGTATGCATCAAGATTCTTATATAAAAGTGTATGTATGATATTAATTTCAATGAATTGAGGACCTTGGAAGTCAGGGGGATAATGATTTTTTTATTTTTGGAGATAATTGCAGATAATGGTTGGTGCGGTACACAATATTGTTGTAACAAAGAGATACATGTAGATCACTGAACTTAAACGTACATACTTATCAGTTATTCACTTGTATCCCTTTGCCACAACAAAATTGAGTGGTTTCCTATGTCTTTTTTATTGCCTAAATCGAAAGATTATTACTCATGGAGTACGTATTTCTTTACGCTTTTAGATTTTTAAATGGCAATTACTAGTTTTCGCGATTAAATGAAAAGTGAAAATTTTCGAGCGCGCGAAAACGCGATGGCGCGAAAACGCCAAGTATGAATGCTGGGAAAAGCCCGTGTGACGTCATTCTGGTTCCGGCTGCCGCCGTGTGAAGGCACCTTGGTGCGAGGCTATTAGCGCCACTACGATTCAGGCTGCTAGCAGGTAGCGCTTGGCTTAAATAAGGATTATTAATATCCTATCAAACGAAGGAAACTTTCTAACCGTAGGCAGTTTTAATAGATGATTATTAAGAGATGTTTCCCTAAGCTCTGTGCCTCATGCATGCGTTGGTAACCTCAGACGATGAAAAACTCCTGACTACTCGTATAGCATCTAGGCCCCTGTGACGTCACGTGGAGTGGCATCGCATGGCCGACAATCAGACCTTTTTCAAATGAGGTTAAAAGTAACCATTAACATTCGTCTAAACTGGGATTTCTAAAACCAAATAATTTGTATATTATGAGTACACGAATGGTGGGTAACGAATCGCAATCTAGCCTTTCGTTTTCTTTGATGAAGGAAACTACCCTACTGATGCCCAAAAATAAAAAAGCACTCATCTCCCTTGGCTTCTAAGGTCCTCAATTTTTGCAGTTAATATAGAATTTATTCGTCTTTTTCAATACCTTCTTATATACCAGCCACCCTGAATCTCACTGCGACAAAAACAACGTTACGCCACTGCTTGACAATACTTAGTTCGGCAATCACGGTTCAGCGCAAAGGCGAGCACTAATTAAAATCGCAACCGCAACGAGGCGAAGAGTGCAAAACCAACATGGGCCCGGAACGCGATGACCTCCCGGGAGAGAGCAAAGAGAGAAAGCTAACGACATCAAAGTCCGCAGTGACCGAAAAATAAAATCCCCAGAGCCCACGGTGCCCTAAAAAGGGAGGTCAGCAGTCTTCAAAGGCAAACCATACCCTCCATCCTCCTACTCAACTTCCGGGAATTCTGAGAGCGATTTGGAACACCGTTTTCCTCACCAATTTCCCCTGATACTTTGTCAAATAAAATTTGATAACAATAATAATAATACATTTAGTCAAAGGTAATATAAAAACGTTTTTACAAGCTCGCTTTTCTGTTTGTCATCTTGTCCGTGTCAAATCTTGCAACTCAATTTTAACCCACTTTCCGATAAGTTATCAAGTTGAAAATTTCAGGATAACCCTGAACCAGATGGCAATGCAATATTGTAACACTTTCATTGTGATTTTAATTTTACGTCGATTGTTATTCACTAAGTATTTAAAATTAAATACGGTTATTAGTTCAAAACATGGCCACCAAAATACGATGGCAGCGCAGTGATTATTAAAGGAATATGATAGAGTCATAGCAACAAATTTTTTTACATCAAAGTTCACTGAAAAATTGATTGAAAAAAATACTTGTGTTATTCTTAGTTCAAGATAAAAACATTGATAATAATAATCGAAACAGCCGTTGTGATTTTCCACACCTCTTTTAATCTTTCTCGACCGGTTTCAATTCTTAAGGCCGTTTTACACGGGGCACGGAATTGCGCAGGTTAGAGCTGCATTAATTTCTAAAATGGCGTGGAATTGCGCGGATGCGTGAACGAAATTAGAACAGGGGCTATTTTGCCGTCTCGCATCCACGCATTCTCGCATGTGTTCTAGCAATTCACCGCTTTACATGACGCAATTTTGATTGCGCCTTCGCGCGTACGTCACATTGCGCAATTCCGTGTACCGTGTAAAACGGCCTTTACGCATCATTTTCAAGAGCAGTCTCTTATGATGCGTAAGCATTGAAACCGGTCGAGGAAGATTAAAAAATGTGTAGAAAATTACTACAGACGTTTCAATTATTACTATCCATGGACTTCCACAACGTCAAATCGTCGACAATCAGTCAAAAACGTTGATGTTTATAAAATTTTATTCTCATTTTTTTGTTAATTTTAATGAAAAAATAAAAGGTTTATGTCTTTTCCATTGCAGTATTTTAAAACTTTCCAATGTAATCCTCGGGAAACAATTATTGAACAAATAATATTTAGCAAAGAATTGCAATATCAAATTGACAACAGACGGTCAAAGGTTGACAACGGACGGTTTCAAGGTGGCTGAAAAATATACTTTCTTTTTATATTAAATGCTACATATTTATTACTATTACTAATTTATACAAATATAAAATAAAATTTACTTCATTTTAACCTCATATTTTTACTTAATAATAATATAAACCTTTTTTCCTCTATTTATAAACCAATTAAAAGAAGATTATTAGATAATGATGTACCCAAAACAAATGTCATCTTTGAGGTGATCTAAAGCTCCTGACATTTTCTATATGTCTTTGTTTGTAATTAATATGGAGTAATAAACATTATTCAAATACAAATACTAAACTGAGGTTGAAGGAATTCTCACGAAGAGTAAACTTATAGGATTAAAATGCACAACGTGTTACGTTTCAATAATTCGGTCGAAATTTTACGACAGGTTTCGACATTGAATTTGTTCCTTGATGCCTGTTCGGTTATTCTTACCAGATAGAAAACAATGGTTTAATCCAAAAGCAGCATTGAAGATTGCTTGTGATATCCTCAGTCACATATTGTAATATTTCGTCTTAAATTCTATATTTTAGCGCAATGTACCTTGACAGCAAAGAGAGTTAATTTATAAAACTTTCCTATTTCCAAAAAGAATATAATTAATTTTATATAAGAACACTACGATCAATGGCTCTTTTCGAGTTAATAATGCAATTTTGTGCAATAGTGTAACAAGCTTTTTCCGGAAGTTAGTCCCTAAATGATTTTTATGCATTATAACAATTTCATTCGCGGTCGGAAATATAAGACTTAACCACTTGTAAATATAAACGAAACTCTGATTTGGAATGAAAAATTTATAGTCCGTAACAACTTCATCAGTTAAGTATAGTATTAGTTCCAACCGATTTTCCTCAGTAGTCACGATCATCTCTATCTTGGAAGCGAAGATATGAAAATAAAGAAACTATATTCCATCGAAGAATATTGCCATTGAAGCGTTTCGAAGCAATGGAAAGCGAAATAGAGTCGAAATTTACACATCAAAAAGCCCTAAAACTTTGGACCGGGTACGAAAGTGGAATTTGGGAATAAAAAAATGCGAACATCGTCGCAGGAGTATGAATGAATGGATGGAGCGAATAAAGAAAAAGAGAACGTCGCAACGCGATAGTTTGGCGCGGACCACTGTTCTCTTCCCAACACGAATTCCAATGGCGTAATCCATACGGCACTAGTTTTCAGAACAGAACTCGGGACGAATAGAATTCATATCGCACCGTATTGCCGTGTATCAATATTATTCCGGAGAGAGCCACTATTCCATCCTACAAAGCGCAGAGAACGGAAAAAGGGAGATGTAAAATTCTCAGAACATCGAAAGGTCCGAAAGTACTGAATATTTTTTACAGAATATATCGTCACTACAGACACGTATATTTTCAATTTTATTACTTAAATTTTACACAGTCTGTTTCGATAAACGAAGAATTACGTCACTGTAATGAATGTATAAAATGAAGCTCTTCTGATTGAGCAATTGATGGCCACAAATATAAGGCTTTAAGCACAATATATATTCGGGAAACTACATTTGAAAACCGCAGACACTATCTCATAAGATCCTTCATGTTCATGAACGCCCCCTTTGCTAAGGCATTCTCTGTCTGATGTCCAAACCGATTAATCCGTTTTCCTTTAATGTACTGCCTAAATAGTTGGATTAGTCTAACTGCTCTAGTTTTTTCCCACTTTCCTTTGATTTAGTCTTTCATTTCATGACCTCTATCCCCTCCTGAATCCGCCAATAGCTTTACAGTATAATTAGCATTACAGTATTTTGAAATAGTACACATTCCGAGGAGAAATGGGCCATTAACCACCATAAAAGGACAAAACACTTCGCGTTCCTCCATGATAAGTCAAGAGAGATCATAAAATGAGTCTGAATTATGGTGATGATTAACCATTCTTTAGGCCGTGAAGTGATCAACTAATCCCCGGAATTCTGTATCAGAGGAAATATTTCCAAGTCAGGATAAAAGTACAGTAAATTAATAACAACAAACTTGTCGCCATTTTTACGCAAATAGATATCAACAAGTAGCATTACTCACATTCTCATTTCGTATTATTTATTTGTTATTTCTTTACTTTATGTTCACACCTCCAAAAACGGCCGTTCTGATAAATATAAACAAGAAAATGTGCACAAGCATCCACACCCTGGACAAGAATAACTTACCCAGGCGGGACTCAAACCCGCGGCCTTCGTTTTTGAAAGCGTGGCCTTAACCCCGCCGCCACCGAGACTGGCATAAAAACTGGAGATTTCTACGAGTTAAAACTCACCTCCGGCAGCGATTTGTGATCGAGTAACGATCAAGTTGCAATTGAAAAAAGACTAAAAACCCAAATATACTTCCTCCTCCTTGGTGAATTCAACATCGTGCGAGCATTGGAATTAGCAACGAACCATCACTGACAAAGCTATGGAATCATATTTTAAACCCCAACATACCGAAGGAAAATAAATGCTTTGGCATATAAAAATAAGCTTCAAGTCGAGAAAATTTCCCCATATTTAACTAGTAACAATAAATCCCCCAAAGCGCGAATGTCCTCGCAATTACGAAAGGCACTAGAGTGGAAAAAATATATAAACGAATAAGACGAGCGAGACGTTTCTTTGCCCGTAATGTCAGCATGCGGATAAAATTGAAACGAAACGGAGGGAGGAAAAAAAAATAAATCGGAAGGAAGCGATAGCGAAGCCTCACACAGTCATCAATCGGACGTTTTAAAAACAAAAGAATTGTCATTCCTTTGTCCAGTCGACGCCGGTCCGAACGGCGATTGACAAGTTTTGCAGATAGAGCGAAACGGATGGGGTAGAAAAATATTAATTTGACTCATTTTTTACGCGCGAGCTCAGTTCCATTAATCACAAAAGCCTTTTTTTGATTCACTGACCAGTGGGAGAGGAAATTACTGGGAAAAGAAGGGATAGAAGAGGTGAGGGGGAGAAGGAGCGAAGACAAACTCTCCGGGGAACCGGCGAAAAAAAAAAAAATAGCGCCGAGTGCAAGCCTTTTCATTTATTCAAGCACTGATTCACAAAATATCTCTCTCATCAGTCCTGTCACGCGCGGTCGGATATATTCGAAAAAAATAAAAGAAATATTAATGGCGCAATGTGAAGGAGAAGGCACTTCAAATGACAGGCTATTTTTCCCAGCTATGAAACTCTTAACTAGAGAATAATGAAAACAATTGATCATCTCAACGAAAGGAATCAGCAAAAAAATAAACGGAAAAAAATGCAGAACGATAAGCGTTACGGTCGATGATAAAATATAATCCTTGTAAAACGCTCGTATCCAATCGTATGATGAGTAATACATGGCATTGTACCCTTAATATTTATTTCTTTGGTTTTGTTTTAATCGATGAAAGATATTTATTTTTAAGATCAAAGGAAGGTTATAAGATTTTGCCTCAAAGAAGATCCTTTTGTAAGACCACATAGAATAATAACTTTGAAAAACAGGCATGTATAGCGGATCTTTGACAACAAATATTCAATGTACGAAAAATATTCTAGCGGAGTTAAATTTTGTAAAATGAGGTAATCTACGACTTAATGGATTTTTAAAGTCTAATAGAACTAATTTTAAGAATAGAATTTTTTAAGTGCAGTGCTTTAACCTTTGATACAAGTCCTTTCCTGTAGCTAAGTGAATAAGGAAGTAGATAAAAATGCTGAAGATAGTAGCACACAAAATTTTTCTCATGTCTTTGGCATGCGATGGCTATTACAATTTCCTTCAAATTGAGAGGTCCACTAAAGTTCGCAAGCACTCGTTTGATGGCATGATAGAAGTTAGTTTTCATGCAACTTTGGAGGAGCAGCAACAATAAAACAAGTTTGGGCCCACAATTGGTAAATATCTCTGACGAGAGAAATAAGCCGCACAAATCTACGAATTAAATGTCTCTCCCAACTAATCACTGAAAAGGTTGGTGCATAAAATAATGTTGAATTCTTCGCGCAGCAGTTTAAAAGAAGAAAATATAGTTAAAGAACGGGGTGAAAATATTCACTCTTAGCCTTCTTGAATACAGAGATAAGATCGTAGAATTGAAACTGCGTGGTGAAACAATTAGAACTAAAAATTGCGAATCGACTTCCATGTGAAGCAATATTTTCCATTGTCTTCAACGAAACGTATGGTCGATATATATAATATCACATCAACAGTTGGAGTGAAAAAAACTTTGTATGATTGGCCTGTATATTGAAAAGTCGGTTCAGGAGAGCGCACCACTGAGGCGAGCTGGATTTTCCGACTTACCAAAATCGTCATCGATTATTCCCGATTTATAGGCAATTACATACGGCAGACGTTCAAAGCTTCAGTAGGGAGCGATTCTTCCGGGTTTCTTTCCGCGTTTATCCATTTTACTCGACAATATTTCGCCAACGCTCCAGCTGGCTTCTTCAGGTCCACTCGTATTATTGAATAAGTATGCGAGGTGAAACAATGAGCGCTAAAATTGCAAATCGACTTCCATATGAAGTATAATTTTTCACTGTCTTCAATGAAACGTATGGTCAATAGATATAATATCATTTCAATTGATGGAGTGAAAATACTTAGTATACACTCCTTTAGGTCCACTCAAGCCAACTGAAACCTTGGAGTGAGGAAACTAAAATGAGGAAGGAAATCCGGAAAAATTGCTGCCTATCGTCATAATCTCCGTGGAAGTCTACTTGGAAAAGTCAATTATTTGACTGCTAAGATTTTAGATGGTCAGGTGATAACTATAAAACGACAGAGAGTGTAAATGGCCCATTTGACTTATAGTATCCACTAACTTTTGATGGACCAGAAGTTCGTGAGACCGCATTCAATAATTCTAACAGACTGGAAATCAGAAAAAAAGACCATGGAGGAAAAATTATAATTCTAAGCAATCGATAAGAACGGACGATTTACATCCATCGACTATCGATCAACTATCAGCGATGACAACGATCTCTAGCATTGCGCTCCATTTAAAATACATGGCAAATGACTTCCACCTATCTTCAACTGCTCCCCTGAGTGGTGCATAGCGACCAATCTGCTCATTAATCCAGCATTGAATTTAACTATTCAATCCCAATAAGGTTAATTCCCTTTCAATTCATCATCAAATCCTGTTTTTTCCACCCACTTACCGAATATTCTACCATCTAGCACAGCTCTTAATAATTCCTTCACGTTGAGCACTCGCTCAATGCAAATCCTCCCTCTACTTCGTATCTCGAAAAATTTCCTCCCATCAAGCATCATGTCTAGCACACCATGTATTCATTCAATGTCAACTTCTCTATCATCTATCCTCACACATCAATTTCATCGGAGAACGACATTGAGCATCTGAAATGAGCTTTAATTCGTCGTCCAAGAAGTAACCACTGTGAGCACGATGTAAATCTTCCTAAACACGCTAAAATTTGCCGAGTTAACTGTCCATATTTATTTGGGCATATAGATGAATTTCGTATCCGTTTTTTGAATTGTTACGTTTTTCGGTAAATTTTGCAAACAGCCACATCTCGAACGCAATCAGTCTTTTCTCCTCCTCGATCCTCTTCAGTGGCGTAGCCAGGAATTTCGTTCGGGGGGGGGGGGGGGGGGGGTCCAAAACCAGGGGGGAACATTTTTGAAAAACCGGGCACTAAGTAATGGGTTTAAAACTAATTTTAACACTTTTCGTAATCGAAAAAAACTTAATTTGTCAAAGAAAATTTTTATTAATTTTACAATATTTTGTTTTATTTTATGAAGGACAATAATTGTATTTTTATATTTGGGGGAGGGGGGAGGGTCCGGACCTCCCAGACCACCCCCTCTGGCTCCGCCACTGATCCTCTGGCTGACTAAAGGCCGTTTTACACCGGGCACGGAATTGCGCAGGTTAGAGCTGCATTAATTTCTAAAATGGCGTGGAATTGCGCGAATGCATGAACGAAATTAGAACAGGGGCTAATTTGCCGTCTCGCATCCACGCATTCTCGCATGTGTTCTAGCAATTTGCCGCTTTACACGACGCAATTTTGATTGCGCCTTCGCACGTTACGTCAGATGCGCAATTCCGTGTACCGTGTAAAACGGCCTTAATACAAGATATTGAGCAGCGCCTACAACCATGTGATATGCATCATATACGTATATATGTTATATTTTATGTCTAACTTGCATGTATTATAATTGCGTTTACTATGTACCTCATTTATTATTATGTATCGTGTACGTGTCTTAACATTAGTTTTCACTCAGCAGGTTTTCCCAAGTTTTTCAAGCTCCCCGTTTTGTGCGGGCGTTTTCCTGCAGTGGATTTTTTCGGTGAGGGATATTACTCTCTTATCCTCATGTTTTTTCCCACAAACAGAATGATTTTCACACAAAATTTCCATACATACTTTTTCATTTTGTCTGATATTTCACTCGTTTATATTTTAACTGTACGTTTTTCTTTTTAAATGTATATTTTTCTATTGTAAGTAAATGTTTATTTACAATAATATCGATGTTTGAATTGACGCGACCGAGGGGTTAGGTGTAAGAGGGGACTTTTAAGTCTCAACCTTGCCGGAATAAAGGCATCTGCTATTATTAGTAATATCCTCACTGCCCACGTATCCGTCGCATCGCTTTACATGCCCTCAAATACTACAAGTTCAAACGTCAGCTTTATGAGATGGAGAGGATACGGGGATGAAATGGGATGGATGTGAACAGGAAAAGAGAGGAGAGAAGGGAGATATCGGCGGTGGAGAAGTCAAATGGGACGAGTGGGAGGGCGTGCGGATGGCGGCGGCTGAATGGTCCGATCGAGTGGTGACCAATGGCCCCTCTCCATTCGACTGTCAGCGCCAGATCGGCTGGGTGAGGAAAGAGCGCCCCATTACGCACTCTGGAGCCAAAGCTGAGCCGGAGATAAAACGCGGGTGATGGAAATACGGCGGTTCATTAACCCTCAAGACTCCTTGAAGCCGCATCTGCGAGCACCAAAGAAGTGCCGGAAGATTTGTATCGCTGACAGAACGAAGTGTAAAATGCCGGACGATGTATTATGAAAGCCACTAGATGTTAATATTTGAGATAAATTTATAAGGACAATATAAATTCAAGGATATTTCTCTCGGGTTGCTCGGAAAATGAGACTAGCACGGATAGAATTCACTTTTGACACGTTACGGTTTGCGTCTTAAAAGCAAAAAAATCACACAATACTGTGTTGGAGAGGTTTCACGATCAAGTGAAAGGCAGCTATTTCCATAACGATCTCCACAATTTAGTAGAGTTCATTAACATAGAGCAATGGTGTGAATATGATAAGGCTATTGAAATATATTTATATGGAGAATCAGTTTTAGAGGTTTAAAATATCGTAAATAAATTTAACTAATTTTGTTTCTGCAAGAATTTTTACAGCTATAGCCCTCAGTGACTAAAGCGGAGTTCAACCCACGTATTTTCTTGATTTTTCACGTACTTGATCATTATTTAAACCTACGGTCTAGGTGTAAGCGTATAGCCTAATTCAAACTTTCTTCTTCACTTACATTTGATGGATGGGAAAGTAGTGATCCTGTTCAGTAACGTAGTCACGTAGGGGGGCGGGGTTTCCGGGTTACAAACCACCCTAGAGTCGTCTAAAAGAGACGCCAAAAACGAGTAACATGGCCTAAATAGATAAGTTTTAATAAATACTCGTACTATATTACTTTTTTTAAGTTTAAAAATTCACGTTTTCAACACTAAAAAATCCAAAAAATCCCTGGACTCCCCCCTTTACCCTGGGGTGTTTTTCATACACCCTGGAACGGCCTCGAAATCTCTGGTGACCCCCCGTGTCAAATTCCTGGCTACGCCACTGATCCAGTCACCACGTTGGAAGGCCTCATTCCTGAGAGAGGATTACACAATTCTTCATGACATTAAATACAGTGGAATTTGGTTATAACGTCATCAAAGGGACCAGAAGATTTTTAACGTTATATCCGAGTGCCGTTATAAAAAAGCAGCCTTAAATCTGAGTGAAAGGACAAAGTAAAAACGCAAATGTTCTGCAATATACAACACTGTTTATTGAAATCTACTCGTACATTGGAATATGTACAGTAAAAAAATGTTAATAAAAAAACGATATTCACAATTAAATATTTTATAGCCTAATAAAAATCTTACTTTACTGTCGAAAATAATCTGTGATCTTCTTTTGAACGGTCCTTTCAGAAATATAAATTCTCTCCGTTGTGCAACAAACGCCTTGAAGCGCGCTGAGTGTTGAAGCAGTCGTTTCCCTGAAGTTTGACGTTTCTACACATGGTTTATATTAACTTTGGGACATAATACAATTACGCTACCACTTTTGCAACCTAAGAATCGCAAAATTTTTGACGCTATACCCGAGCGTCGCAATATTTGTTGACGATATAAACGGGTTTTCGTACAACATAAAATGTTCAATTTTGGCTGGTCAGTATAAAATGTGACGTTAAACCCGAGTTGAAGTTACAGCCGATGCCGTTATAACCAAGTTTCACTGTATTTCAAAGCCAATTTGAATGTATTTCAAACCACTTTCGCGTCAATCAATGCTTATTGTTAGAATTATAGAAATCATCAAATAAAAACTTGAAGAAAAGGTCTTGATTTCTCTGAGGACTGTAATATATCGAGAAAAATCGTTAAAACACGAATCCATGCGTCATAAGAGTTTGCTTTGGATGTTTTCTCTATATTGTCTAAATTGTTCACAATATCTTTCAGGAATGGCAGTCGTACCAGATTTCAAAAATCCAATAATTAAGACGCCGATAAGAGTACCGAGAATATTAGCCACGATCTCCTCCGCTTACAGTGGCTGGCAGACTTGCGTCGTTCAGCTTTTTGCGGTTTTATTTCCAATGGCAATCATTTTTTTGCTCCTGCTAGAATATGCGAGTAGGGTTTTCATACAATTTAAAATGGCTATACGGACTAAACTATTTTATTAAATGCTAATAAATTCCACAAAAAATTTTAAGCGTAGTACCGAGAAATATGAAACCTTCATCGGGAAAAAATAAATATCACATACATTACTTGCGATAAAAATTAAGGAAACTTCCACATAAGGTCAAGGTAATTTTCTCGCAGTCCTCGACAGTAAAACCGTAAGACAAGGGTTCGAGACCCGCTTTACAGGGTGGGCATATGCGAAGTATTTTTGATGATACAACCCTTTATGGAAACCGGTAGGTGCTGTTAACGAGGAAGTTGAAAAAAAAATAAAAATAAAATCTCAAAATGGGGAAATACCAGGATTAAAAGTATCAAAAGAATTTTTTCCCGCGAGCAATTTCCATCTCCAACAGCGCTGTTGTTTTTCTATTTCCTCTGAGGTGTTATGACGATATGTGAGTTGGAAAATTCGTGCAGCGAGCGGCAGGAATCTTCTCAACCAGTCTCCACTTCCGCTTGTCAAAGAAAGGAGTCCTTCCCGAACATGAGAGCGGCTGTCCACGACGCGACGCCTCTTCACATGGGTCTCAGCAGTGCTGCTGGCGTCAGAGGACACTTGAGTAAGGCAATGATGATCGGGTGGGGATTATATTTCAAGGGAAATAAAGGAGATTGGCGGCAGAGGAAAGAACCGTAGTCTCCGCATGAAAATAAAGTAAATAGAACTTTTCTTCTTAGTAGTAGAGTTGAGGATTAGGGTGCATTGACGGCTAGATCATTTTGCACCACTATCCATTCATTTAAATGAAAACACACGAGAAAAATAGAATAATAATAAAGGTACTGTTCTTTTTAACTAAATAAAATTGTAAGCATTGCTTAGTTTTATTAAAAAGATTCACTTCCTGATAAACAAAATTATATTATTAATATCGTTAGGGTGGTCTCTTTTAAGGGGTCAAGGTCTCCCCGCATATTAAACCGTCTCCGCGCGTCACGGTATAAGTCACACACTATCAGGATATGGCAAATACTAAAAGGGTACCTACAGCATTAACACTCACTTTTCATCCAATCCAATTTTTTATAGTGAAATGAACTACGAGTTTTGTGCATATCATAATCATCAGGTCGATTATAGAGTAGGTTCCGGTGCATCGGAAAAGTTGATACATATCATACCAGAGGGTATTCTCGGAAATCCACAAATTTTGCCACTTACAAAACGCGTCCAAAAAATATAAAAACAGCGGAGGACATCGTGTCTGCCATGCAAGATTTCTTGCTCTCAAGGTGTCCGTAAGTGTCTGTAGGTTCTCCGGTACACAGGGTTTCAGATGGTTGGCAAAATAGATATTGTAACTCGGTATATCACAGAGCCTGCGGATACATACCTACTAGTATGATGCGCCGGAACTTAGTAACTAATCGATCTGGTACATAGTATAATCATCAGGTCGATTAGATACCTACTAAGTTCCGGCGCATTGGAGCATCAGATATACAGGGTGTTTCAGGAGGACTCTGCAGGAGGTGGAAAGGAAGACACTTTTTACCGTTTTTGTCCATAAACATGGGGTCGTAACTCTTTAGTTGCTGAAGTAGGGCTAAACGCAAACATTTTTGGATGCACTTTTCAAATTACCATGAAAACAGTATTTCTTGTGTAAGTATTTCACATGTTCAACATTTAATTTAATTCTCTAGATTTTTAAGGGCATTAAACAATTGAGGTTCGACAAAAATGTGCTATTATAATTGACTGAAACAATGAATCTTTGAGTTTAATTGAACGAGAGCTTCGAGCGAGCATCAACAATACCATCGCGCAATCTCACCCATTATGAGATTAAGACCAATGACTAATTTTCCATTTTTCATCAATATTTTCATAAGATATGATCCACTCCGATGCGACTATCAAATGGAGAAAATCATTACAAATTAGAAGATTGATTTCAGATGATGATGAGCATAAAACGGTAACAAAAAGTGCAACAGCTCTCTTTCTTGCAGAAAGAACAATTTTTTCTTCTTCTTCTTCCTTCCAGGATTAGGCTACTAAGCCTGTTCCGGCTCCACATCACCATCTTTTCCTTGGTCTTCCTATACTTCTCTTGCCAAATGGTTGATATTCCATTGCTTGCTTTGGAATTCTTTCATTTGGCATTCGAAGTAAATGTTCTTTCCATCTATGTTGTTAGTCTTTTAGTTTGTCAGTGCAGAGCAATTTTTTAACTACTAAAATTAGTACTAATTTTTTCCGTTGGTATTGCTGCGACAATCCAACTATCGCGGCAGCACTAAGGAGGTAAAAGCAGGTACGGCAGGGAGGATATCAGGAAGAGAATTACGTTAGCAAAGGTGGGCTACACGAAAAGGAAAGAGCCGATGATAGCATCGTTATGAAAGAGTCTGAAGAACAGGCTAGTGAAGAGTCTCATCTGGAGTATAGCGTTTTGCGGTACGCAAACACGGACACATGGGAAGGAGGACGAGAGAAGACTGGAAGCTTTCGATATGTGGGTGCGGAGAAGATGAAGTGGACAGAATATCGTTCTCGGACTAAACTGAGATGTGGAGATGAGAAGAATGGGGAAGGTGGAGTGGACGAAGAGGAACGACAAAGTGCTAGATAGGGGAGGTGAGGAGAAAAGGCTTCTAAATGAGATACGGAGGAGATAGAAGGTTTGGATTGAGCGAACAAAGAGCGGGGAGGTGATGTTGAAAACAGTACTAGAATGTTTGGAAGAATATTTGGTAAGCGGGGTAAAGGCAGGAAGAGAATAGGTCATACAGGGTGGAGAAAAATTATGTCACAAAATGTGTTCCTGGGATAGTAGATGCCGCACCAATGACACCAATGAGAAACCAATGGGGGTCTTGAAGAGAATAGAAGGAAGCAACACACCGGAGCCGGGACCCAGTACTACAACTGATACGCCCGCTCACCCAGGGTGGAGTGGAAGAAAAAAGATGGAGGCGCCGCCGCGATATGTTAATAATATTAATTTCTTATGTTAATAGTATTAATTGCTTATGTTAATAATATTAATTGCTTATGTTAATAATATTAATTGCTTATGTTAATAATATTAATTGTTTATGTTAATAATATTAATTATAACGAAAGAAAAATAAATAAAATCCAACAAATATAGCAGCGATGATCTAAAATGTACCCAAAAAAAAGCTACTTAACATTCGTTGATCCACAATAGTTACTAAGAAAATGAGAAAGTAATAAGTAGACACGGCTTTATGCTAGCATGAACAGTCACTGAAGTCGCTATTTTCAGCCCTAAAAATAAAAGCAAATTATTTTGAGAACGTTACCTTTATTAATTACACCTCATCCCCAGCTTAATTTACTTTCTGCTACCAACCGTATTATTTCAAGCCATGCTACAAAATTTTTTAACAGAAAAAAAATGGACTAATGCTTAAGTACCAACGTACGTTTGTTAAGAGGACAGGAGAAATACCGTCATTGGAGGAAAATTATCATTCTAAACCACAACTATTGACGCTGCGGGAGTAAAAATAGTCATTAAGCGATTCAAAAAAAACATGAACAATTACCAATTAAAAATGAGGGGAAAAAACCAAAAACCTCCATAAACAAAAAATGAGGTTCTACAACACCCATGGTTCAAGAAAAATTTCTTTTGGTACGGATGGAGGAAATAACAACGCAGATGGAAATTATTGAACAAACAGCAACTGAGAAACAAAAATTAAAAACGTATAAATAATTCCATCCACGTGCTCCAGTACCAGTGACAGGAAGTGTGCTAAAAACAATAGAAAAACGAAACACTACGCAAAAATTTAAAAGCGAGAAACATTTCACATCGCGTTAGAACAGTGGACTGCGTTGGACCCCAAAACCTGAATCGGAGGAAGCAATTAAAAAAACAAAATAAAAGCCGAATGACAAAAAATCCTACAACTGAACATGCAGCGCCAACGTTTGCGGCGAAATAACGAATGAAAAAACTAACAAAAGGCTGCGGGTTGCGCGCACGCGAAACGAAACGACAGGTAAAGCCGTGGAGGGACGAAAAGCATAGGAAGGTTGCATACAGATGCACACAGGACGGACTTTGGCTTCCTGATTGTGCCCGGCACAAGGAAAACTAGGACACTGATTGTGAGTGCATTTGGCCCGCCTGCATCAATATACTGGCCGAGCCAAAATAACGCTCGTCGAGAACAACAGGAGAACGTGGGCTAACCTTTTTTTTTAACTTTAGTAGTGTGACCTTCCTTGCAACGAAAGAAAATACAATGTTTTCCACGTAGGGGACAAAATGCAATCCTGAAATATAAAGAAACGTTTTGGGCCGAAAACACCCAACTTCGTGGGGCTTAAATTTAAAAGGCAATTTCAAACGCCCAGCTCATTCGACAGGAACATTTCTTTTGACGAAAAAAGCTTTACCAATGGGCGGGAAATGAAACGATGCAACAAATGGAATCGAAATACGAGGCCAGCTAAATACACATCTGAGAGCCAAAGTAGAGCCAGCTAAAAACACATCTGAGAGCCGAATCTTATAAACCTCTCTTCAATCATGTACCGAATAAAAATGTGAGAACGGATAGAATAACCTAAGAGCCACGGAAGGACGTAGCTGACCACATTAAAAATTCGACGCGCGACAGGGAGGTTTATGAAGAATATTATTTTATTCATACATAGCGCCCTACCCTAAGATTAGTACACTGTAGGCCTAGGACGGATCAAGGACTTTTTTGGTCTGACTTGCAAACGGTCTCCTCATATTTGAGATTAAAATCGAAATACAGCACTTACTGTACGATATATTCTCTTGATTTTAATGTGAAATTTAATTATGTGGAAATATTAACAAGTCACGCAGTTCCGGCACTGGTTAACAAAAGACGTAATAGTCAAATAACACTTTCATCAATTTCGTTGCCTCAAAATTTCTGATATATATTTTCGTAACCAAAGCATAAAAATGTAATAAGATGTAAATAATTACTTGTAAAAAAAAACACATTTCTAAAAAATTGTTAAGGAAAGTGCGTTACGGCGCTGCTAATTTTGTCATGACGTCACCGTCTCTGGGTCAACCTCGGAGGACTTTTCCTAAGTATTTTTCCTTAATTTTATTTCTCAAGTAATCATTGTGCCTAATAAATTGGGGTGTTTTTCCTTATCCTGACCTCCATGTGTAATATTAAACTTGAATCTTCGATTGTAATCTGATAATTAGAATGCAAGTTTTGCCGACGTTTCAGTTTTATATCATCATTATACATCATAAGAGCTTGAAATGAAAATGAGTATGCAATTTTGATGCATAAACATAATTCAGTTGTAAATTAACAAAGAAGAATAGACGAGAATTTTCACATGCCTTTTTGAAATGCTAATTGATGGTTAATAAGATAATACAAATTATGGTTACTTTTTTGATGAATTAAATAACAATAAATTTTGTTAAAATTGTCTGTGTGATTTTTTATTGCAACTATTGTCAAAATTTGGATTTCAATTTTCAGACCTACACTCAAATATTCAAATTTAATACTGTGTCTAATGACGCTATGCTTATCCAATAAAATCTAATGACCAATCCACTAGGTTCCTTTATAGCGAATAGAGCTACGCAGTTCCCTTTCTGCCCCTATTTTTCGGCCCTTTCTTTGTTTGATATTCGCACCCACGAATGTTACGAAAGAGGATCCTCAAGTTTGCTCCTATATGAGTTGTCGCCCACCGCGCAGTTAAATGAGTTTACAAAATTCGCCACTCGTGCCGCTGACGGAAAAATTAATCCGAGAGTTTCACGAGGAAATAAGGCATAATTAAGGGTGTTAACAAAAATTCATTCACATGGTGACGTGATTTATCAAATTCATAACTTTTCAATGCTATTCTTTGCAATTACAAACATTGTATTGAAAAATACTGGAAGAAAGTGGATCGCATTGCAGTCATCAACACGTCGCGGAAATTTTTGAAAACCGATTAAGATGCGATCAAAGTGGCGAAAAAAATCGGGCTCCTGTGGGATGTAATTGGGTCTCCTCTATGCAGTCCCTTTGTTCGCACCTTTGGTGGATTTTATTTTTATGGCCTAAAGAGGCCAGTGAGGGATTTTCTCATCATCCCGACACCTGTCGGTAAATATTATGGTTATGTAATGTTTTCCTGGGTTCATGAGGCTATGATCCCGGCCTTTCTGACACGCCGTGCTACGGGTAGCATCGTACCATCAAGACGCCTGACTCATGCTGTAGTTGGAGCCCATAACCTGTAGTAAGTCACTCAGTACTCTCAGCGAATTTTCTTTTTTTAAACAGTCCACTATTTTGTTTAATAATGAACAGTCCGGCATATCTATAGCTCTTTCAAGTTCCGGCCAAGTGCAGACGGACAGAGTGACACTATTCATCTCTCAACCTAAAAGTCCATTTAATCTCCATCACCCGCCGCTGCAACCAGCACTAGATGTATTCCATTCTTTAATGACCATTTTAACCCAATGGTGCATGCGATGCAATGAATATGTATCTCTCAAAGTGCAGAAGCACTGGAAAAAATAAAAAAGTATAAAATTGTCTGTTCAAACTTAGAAATTTTAAATCGAACTAAGTTGATAATTCTACACATAACCATTGAACGATGTTCCATTATAGTTTTAAATCTATTACACCTTTATTATCGCCCCGATAACCTACTTTGGGAGAGCGAATAACGCTGAGATGGCGTATGGTTAACCTCGAAACGAATAACACCCAAATACGATTTTGTTCACATTACCAATCGATACGTAGCACACAAAAATTTAAACGGAGAAATGCAGACATTTTTCGCTCAGTCAGTCAGTAGTTTTTGTACTAAATGTGAAGTTTAATTTCATTTAACACATCCTTAATGTTCAATAGTTATGTATACTTATTTCACGTGATTACCATTCACATTTCCTGTATCCAAATTACTGTGAAAAACTGGTTTGTTGAGTTGGTAATCAATAGGTGTAATCAATGTAAATCTATATCTTTGATCATCAAATTTAGGCTCTTCACGAGGCGTGATGCAACGAATCTATTCCTAGGTAAGCACAGCAGCGCGACACGTCAGAAAAATCTTCAAATAAAATGGAATAACGTACCAAAAATCCTCTTTCACATCGCCAGATTTGCACACGATGGAAGCGAAATGAGCATAGTCGGGGAGTAATAGCGTATCGCTCGCTAATGAGCACTTCATCGGGTCGAAATCCAATTATGCTCCGAAACAGCCACGTAAATGTACCCGTCGACGAGTCTATTGGACGGTGATATTCGACAATGCACCCAGAAAATGAGAGAAATCACTGATTAAGCTACGTAGGGGAATTAAAATTTTCAAAAGTTCACACACCCGTAAGCAGAATGTAAAATCATCTTTTTCGAAAAATTGAACATACCCGACTGACGGGGCGGAGCATCAATCAAAAATGTATAAGAGCGTAACATTTAATGGGACACATTTTTTTTTAAATGTGTATATAGGACGCAATAGCATGATGCCGATTTTAAAATTGGGGCCGGCATGAATTCGCGATTATTTAGTGAGACCGGCTCAACGGCCAGCAAAGCACTCTCCGAAAAATAAAACACGAATATGCCTTAATTGATACGGACCTACCGTCACATCGGCGATCATCAATTATGGACGTTAACATACGGTGGCGTATTTCCGTTGAAAAGATAGCAAAAAGCGTCACTCGAGTCCCAAATTAGTTAATAAACAAACGAATATCACAATTCGGACGTCTGATCCGCTGGAAAGTCCACAGCAAAATCGGCTTAAAAACAAAATTAATCGCTGGTCATCCGCTGCTAATTGGCACAACCTACTGCTCACTTCCATCGCTAATGAGCTGACGATTAGAAATGCAAAAGCACAGTGCATGAAATCTCTCGCGGAATTCAAAGAGTTTTATAGTCACACGAGAGTTAAAAGATATGTATTGGTAGTTTGTACTGTATATGTTGAGTTCATTCGGGCTTAATATGTGGGAATTCTACCTTTTTAGAAAATTAAAAGTTACTACCAATTTCAAGAAAAATGAATGGAAATTTGAAACAGAGCCGAAAGGCATCAAAATCTTTTACGGTGGTCAAAGATTTTTATGGTCATACTGGAGCTAAAAAATATACATTGGTCGTCATTACTGCGTATTGAGAATTGATTCGGGCTAATTATTGTCGAAATCTAATTATTTAAATTGAATACTAATGTAAATGTTCCACAAATATTTTAAGTTTGTTTTGATGACCGGTTCTACTACATCATATTCTACTACCATTAAGTCTATTTCAGATGAAGAGAAGTTATACTCCCTGAAGATACTTAAAAATTTATTGAGAACGACCGTGAAAAGCGAATTCATAAAATTTCATTAAAAATAATGCTGTTAGAGAAAAATAATTGGCTGAATGCGAGGTTTAATTCTCCGAATCCAATAACGCAATCAAAAACCGTTTGGTAATCAACACTTTGAATGACCGAGCAACAATCATCTGGCACCTTAGCGGGTCATGAAGCCGTCATTATTATCTATTATAGTATTCTACCGATTACAGCAGGTTTCCATTGAGTACTTACGAAGTATTCTGGGAGCCTCCCTTTCCTTTAAGCATTGCCCTCTTCAATTCATCGTAAGGCCTTCTCCCTGTCAATTTATCTAAAAATCCTATTCTTTTCCTTCCCCTCCCTCGTTTCCCAAACATTCTACCATCTAACTCCGTTTTCAACATCCCCTCCCCGCTAAGTATTCGCTCCATCCATACATTCTGTCTCCTCCGTATCTCATCTAAAAGCGGCCTCTCCTCGCCAACCATATCAAGCACTTTGTCGTTCCTCCTCCTCTGCGTCTATTTCACCTTCTCCATTCTTCTCCAAACTCACCTCTCGAATGCTTCCTGTCTTTTCTCGTCCTTCCTCCTTAGGCCCAGCGCACACGGAGCGACTATTTTGAGACCACAGTTGGGAATCAGTTGCTTCTGCAACCAGTTTGCAACTGAAACAAAACTTCTGTCCGCACACGGGTGTAATGACAAAGGGCTGGTTGTGAATCAGTTTCGTCCATTGTGCAATCAGTGAAGTGTTTACGTAGTGCGGTACGTGTTGTTTTTTAGCCCTTGCCTTGGCCGTCAGCGCTTACTAACACTGAGTCAGGAGAAGAAGACGCTGTGAACTATTATCAATACCAAAGACGTTAAATAGTTTGTACTTGTTCAGGACTTCATGCTTCTCTACTGCCCCAACAAGCTTCATGTTGAGTTCTTGATCATTCATTTTGAGATCGGAACTATACGGCCGTCAAAATATCACCAAAACACCACGTGGTCTCGTGCAACTGAAGTCTGCAACGCAACTGCAACCGCGGGCCCACGGTTGCACGTGACTGGTTTCGGACTGTTTTGAGATAGTCAAAAACCAGTCGCGTCGTGTGCGCCTCCCCACTCAAATACATTGTCGAGATCACAAAACAGTTGCGCGCGCAACTGGTTTGCAACGGTAGTTGTAAAACAGTCACACCGTGTGCGCTGGGCCTTAGTATCCACGTTCCCGCACCGTAGAGAGCTACACTCCAGATCAAACTCTTCACTAACTTTTCTTCAAATTCGTACATGACGAACCTCTTATAAACTCCGTCCTGTTCACGAACGACTCTTTTGCCAATGCTATTCTCTTACTGATGACTTTACTACTGTATCCGTTTTCCTCAATTGTGCTCCCTAAATAGTTGAATTTCTCTACCTGCTCAAGTTTTCCCCACCTACTTTTCTCGAAACCGTAATAATGAAGCCAATTGTATTTTCAGTTAAGAATATAAGGTTCCACGCAAATACTTAAAACTTAAAAAACACAATCAAAAATGTGCCCATCAGGTGAAAAATATATTTCCCCAGCATTTTCCCGGATTCGATTCGGCATTTTTCAAGTATCATGAGACATTGTTCACTTCAGCTTTGACATAGAGGAAAGATATTGAAAATCGGAGACTCTGAAGTGGAGTTTTCATCCAGTTTTTTAACATACTTTCCTCCAGTTTCTACGAAAAATAATTAAAGATATTTTCTTTCCTAGCCCTGATGATAGTTTAAAATAAACTGAAACGTTGGCTAAAACTTTTTTGCATCACATACATTGACCTATAATCCGAGAACTATTTACCATGAGTCAAATGTAAACATTGGGCACTACTTTATTTCACTGGTTTGGAAAAAAGCAAGGCCACACAAACGTTTACGGATTTTTTTATTTTCGCCGATGTTTGCAAGGTGCTATCGACAGAACTCAAAAAAAATTCGTTAGTATATAATGCGTGAAATATTATGCTCGATGAATACTATTCACAAAAGATATTAGATGATCGATCTTTGACATTAATTTTCGAGCTTCCCACATGCCACCGTGATAGTGTGCTCACTTTTCCCTAACTCAGAGAGACTAATACTGACAGCGAGGCTGTACTTCAATGCAGAGCGAGGCTTTTTGGCATTTCAGTGATTGACCGGAGTAAAGTGGCCGTAGATGCTAGGGATCGTGGGGTGAACAGGATAGGGCTGTGGCGGTGGCTAGGTGTCCGATGAGCGGATTTGCGGTCAGCCGGAATCAATAATCGAGTCGAAAGGCGACCACGAGGATTGCGACCAACCGCCGATAACCTCGCAATGGGCGTCGCGACGGGGTACGACACGGATATTCGGGCAAGGAATCTCTACCGTAATCTACATAGTAACCGGCTAGTCACCTCAATGGCGGAGCGATGCACGTTTGGTGAGAGCTCAGAAAACCTGCGTGAATGTACACGTATTGTTTCTGTAATTATGCGTCTTTGTATGACCGAGTGCTACGAATGTGGAGATCCTCTGGGAAATGAAAAAGAACTCCAATGGCCGTAACAGGGGACCTCGTCGCAGGTTAAACAAAACACTGTGTTGGTTGCCGATCATCATTTAGTTGGATCGCAGGGTATTATGTACTTGTAGCTGAAGTTGAAGGTTGTTCAGAAGGCGGTGATTCTTCACAGCCTAGTTATTTAATTTCATTTATTCCACCAATATAAAGAATTCTGAGATGGATCCGAATCCAAAATTTACGATAGGATCCGAAAAAAGGAAGAAATCCGTTTCATTTAAAATCAAGAAGGCGCGAAAATGATTGCTTGAAAAATTAAGGATCGACATTCTCTTTATTTCCCGATTCGCAGTGTTTCGTACCGGAAGGTTAAAAAATAACTGTTACGGTGAAGTTACTGGCTGTGCATGGAAGGAATTGTTTATAAGATGCATCGACAGCTTAAGTCATTTAGCACCTTGAATTATTGCAATTATTAATTTACTGAAGGCTTATTCAAATCCAGTAGATTGACCAAGAGTGAGTTAGCCATATTTGGGTGTTCTAAACAACGTTAACAACGTTTACGTTTAGTGAACGGAAAGATGAGTAACGACGAAGTTCTGGACACATTGTGGGTGAGGGGAAGCAGCTTGTAGATGCAATACGAAGGAGACAGAAGGTATAGATGGAGGGAGTACTCAGCCGGGAGGGAATTTTGAAAACGATGATAGGGAGTAGAATGTTGGATAAGCGAGGGAAAAAATATGATAATTATATAGGATGAAATGGGCTTTATTGTGAATTGACGAGATAACCCAAATTAGGTAAGGGAGACGGGCTGGGAAGACGTGCTAAATGATACAGGCAAACCTACTTTGACAGGTAAAATACTCAACTATAATTAAAATAATAATATGGAATTCTTCATTGTATATTACAATTATTTTATTTTGTTACAACACTGTATTCTGTGGTGCGAAAAACGTTTTTTTTTAACGGTAAGTGAGAGATAGTAGCCAAAACCTTGAGAGGAACCATTATCAGAGATTGGAAGTATTTTCGCGGAATCACTTCCCAAGATGAAGATATCTACGCACAAGGCACCCAGAAAAACAGTTACATTTTTAAGAAAAAAAGACAAATAATAATGAAAACTCGCTTGACTAGAGATTTCTGCAATTTGAGTCAACCAAGTGTTTCAGCCTTTTCACTCAAAACTTCACTATTTATAAATGGTGGCTACTCCATTTCGATTGTTCCCCTGAAACCAGTCCTTAATTCTCGATAATTCACCCAAGTTAAAGCCCGACCGCATAAGTGAACAGCCGCCTCTTCGCCAGTCTACTCAAGGAACACGCGAAAGGTCCGAACCGCACAGGAACGACGGCAAGTTCCGGGAAACGCCATAAACGTTCCACGACGATAACTCACGTTTTCCCCGCAGGGAGCTGTGATTCCTAATGCGCCCGTAACTCGGGGTCGATCGGCGGGGGCGTGGGATGGCACGTGGGAGGTTGCACTCCGTATTGCGTGGCGCCCACTGCCGTCCATCTTCCGAAAAGACAAACGCCGATCGAAATGCGTGCAGAGGAGTGGCCACTCATCACTCGCCAGCCACAGATGTCAGTGGCGCATGGGCTGCGGGTTAGGGATGGCTATTAGGTCGGGGGGCGTAGGAGTTAGCACACTGCATGTGCTCTAGGCTGAGGGAGTGGGCGGGGGGAGGAACACGAGGGGAGGGGGTGCGTAGTCCTCCCCCCCGTAATTTCAGGAAAAATTGAAAAGACGATTACCTTTAAGGTGGCTCCCCAATGAAGGTCTCTCCGGTTTAATAGACAACGTTTAAAAATAATTTATGAATATCTAAAAGCCAATAGAGTGGTTTCCTATTATTTTTTTATTGCCTAAATCAAAAGATTATTCCTGGAGTACGAATTTCAAGCTTTCACATTTTTAAACGACGATATCTATTTTTCGCGATTGAACGAAAAGTGAAAATTTTCTAGCGCACGAAAACGCGACGGCTAGGTATGAATGCTGGGAAAAGCCCGTGTGACATTCTGGTTCCGGCTCCCGCCGTGTGAGGCCACCTTGGTGCAAGGCCATGAGCGCAGATACGATGCAGGCTGCTAGCAGGTAGCAGAGTACCCCGCTAGCAGGTAGCGCTTGGCTTAAATAAGGATTATTAATACCTTATCAAACGAAGGAAACTTTCCGACCTTAGGAAATTTTAATAGGCGATTATTAAGAGATGTTTCCCTGAGCTCTGAGCCTCATACATGCATTGGTAATCTCAGACGATGTAGAACTCCTGACCACTCGTATAAAATCTAGGTCCCTCTGACGTCACATGGAGTGTCATCGCATGGGTGCCAATCTGGCCTTTTTCAAATGAGGTTAAAATTGACCATTAATATTCGTCTGAACTGGGATTTCTAAAACCAAATAATTTGCATATTATGAATACACTACTGGTGGGTAACGAATCGCAATCAATGCCTATCATTTTCTTTGATGAAGGAAACTACCCTATTGTCAACGCATATCAGAACAAAATCAAATTCATTCAGCCAAAATTATTCATTCACCCTGATGACGAGGGACGAGCAGTCAGTTTGTAGGTGATTTTAAACGAGTTAAACCGGTTGAAATCCCGTGAAGACTACGCTATTAATTCTTTTTTTTGTGAAATTTTTGTTACAATTAAACCGGAATAACGAGCGATGAAAGAAGGAAGGAAATATAGAATAACCCACGCTAAGACGGAATTCTGCAAATAATTTCCTAACCGCTCAGAATACAACCATGCATTTGAGGAAACAATCCGTTCGATCAATAAGGATCAGAATACGTCATTGCCGTAAAGTATAACCGTTGACTACAGCGAAAAAAATCAAGAGTGGAAACATACGAATAGTCCAGCAGAAAATGATGAAGATAAAACGGATCGAAAAAGTATGTAATGAGGAAGACCAAGAGCATTATAAAAGAGAAGTATTCTTAGCAACCAAACAAGCTCACGTGATATGCCTAGAATGCTGACATAAGATGAAGAAAAGGTTAATTTTAAACGTCCGTTGCCACCATTCCCTTATTTTCCAAGAGCTTCAAAACGTAAGCCTAGCACTAGTATCAGTATTTTCATGTAGGTATTCAGATCCACGAATTATAAATTGATTAAATATTGGGCTCCATCATCTTTAATCCATAAACATTATAATTCAGGTAAAGTTTTTTGACGACCATACTTACCGTGATTTCTTTGACTTTGCTCACGTGAAAAAATATTCAAAAAAGTAAAATATAGTAAATTAGGATTGAGAAGAAAACAATTAAAATACGTCAAAAAATTACGCTCACAAAATAATGAGTATTACCTGCGGTCATTAAAAACGCGATGAAACAAAAATGAGAAAAATATGGAGCTAGAGAAGGGGGAAGTCATATTGAACGTACACACATCAGGGGAATATCCGTGCAAATGATCACATCCGAAGTGGCTGTTTTTGTGAAGCACTTTGAACCTCTTTCAGTTCGATTGAATCCGAAAAATTTTAAAGAATTTCTTTCGCTCAGTTCTGACTTTATTCCAGACAGAAGATTAAATTAATTTCGATACTAAAAAGGAAAAATATTCTTTGATCCGGACGATACCAAATGAAGCGGACAGAGCAAGTCTTTGCTATTCAAACACCCACTGCCAGTTTGGCTGGAAAGAAAGATAAAAAATGAATGAAGACTCGTGGAAGATGACAGTGCCCAAAGACTTTTCGGGAAGGGAACGAATGGAAGGGAAGGCTGGGAGGAGGGGGAGGGGGGAGTGAGGGGGTGGAGAAAGGCAGCGAACACCACTGAAGTGGAGGCGGCAAAGAGAAAATACCAGGGGTCAAAGTTTGCAGTCAACAGATGGAGGCGGAGTTTTGGGAGGAGAGGTTAAGAAGAGAGTTCTTCCATCGCGCCGTGACGTAAACGCACGGAGAGTGATGCACGAAGCAAAGGAAGGACACAATAAAATCTCATTTTGGGCTCCCCCAACGGGCTGTCAGATATCCGTCAGAAAATCATGATATGGATTTCAATAGAACAAATTTATTACTTCCTTCAAAAACAGAAACTCAGAACAAGAAAATAAAATTTTTGAGGCTTTTGTTCACCCTGTGCGAGGGTAGCCATGAAATACGTGCAATCTTACTTTATTTAATGAAACGATAACATTTATTTCTTTTATAGCTTTTCCAACAACATGACTACAGGGAATATTCAATATATAGCTCAAATTTTACAGCTTATACTGCGCCCACGAAACGTCAGAAGAAATCAACCCGCACGACATAAAACACGATCTTGGGAAACTTCGTCGTATCACAAAAGCATCACAAAATTTATTAGGCGAAGAAACTTTTACTAATTGTAATCACATAAATAAAACTGGAACACGTCCCGAATTTCAACGCCTCAGCTTCATCATCAGGTGGTAGCCACCTGATGATAAACCACATAAATAAATGTAAAATTAGATATCGCAATATTTCCACTGAGTTTTATTATGCAATGCCTAATTATGTAAGTATTATGTAAGTATTATGTAAGTATTATATTGCAACGTCTAATTTTACTAATGTTAAGAACTTCCACCATATCGTGTCCAACATCATACAAGATACACATACATAAAACTGGAACACGATCCGGGTGTCAGGTGGCTACCACCTGCTGATGACGCGCCCAGCGCACACGGAGCGACTATTTTGTAACCACAGTTGGGAATCAGTTGCGTCTGTAACCAGTTTGCAACTGGAACAAAACTTCGGTCCGCACACGGGTGTAATGACAAAGGGCTGGTTGTAAATCAGTTTCGTCCATGGTGCAATCAGTGAAGTGTTTATTTAGTGCGGTCCGTGTTGTTTTTTAGCCCTTGCCTAGGCCGTCAGCGCTTACTATCACCGAGTCAGGCGAAGAAGACACTGTGAACTATTATCAATACCAAAGACGTCAGATAGTTTGTATTTGTTCATGATGTCATGCTTCTCTACTGCTCCGACGAGCTTCATGTTGACTTCTTGATCATTCATTTTGAGATCGACACTATACAGCCGTCAAAATACCACCAAAACACCACGTGGTCTTGTGCAACTGAAGTCTGCAACGCAACGGCAACCGCGGGCCCACGGTTGCATGTGACTGGTTTCAGACTGTTTTGAGATCCTCAAAAACCAGTCGCGTCATGTGCGCCTCCCCACTCAAATACATTGTCGTGTTCATAAAACAGTTGCGCGCGCAACTGGTTTGCAACGGTAGCTGTAAAACAGTCACACCGTGTGCGCTGGGCCTAAGACGTAGAAACCCGGGTCGTGTTCTAGTTTTATTCATGTGGTTTAGTAAAAGTTTCCTCACCTAGAAATCAACCCTTTTATTCGGTGGAAAACCCGAGGAAAACTTCCTAGCAGAAATGTCTAGTCTATGTGCTTAACCTGAAATTTCTTTTCGATTACACGGTTAGTTAGTGTAGTGTACCCTTTATTAGAGAGTCATTAGAAAATCAAAATTAGGAGAGTAGCAGAGGATGCGCCAATTACTGTGGCGTTCAAACGAAACAGAATCGCGACCTTGGTGTCATTTCCGTTATGTTATTTCCAAGTTGCGGATATTAACACTGCTTTATATAAATATTATAATAAATTCCTACATCTATTATGAAACTCTAATGCCTCATATCATTGAAAAATTCTGAAAAAGACATATTGAAGAAATATAAAAATCATCTAGCGATATGGAATGTTTCAGTAAATTTTCTAACTAACAAATAATTAGTTCGTTTTTGCCGAGTATCGACCTCAGATTGAGTTTAAAAAAAAGACGATTTTCGGCTTCTGCGCATGTGATCAATATGGAAATAGCTATCTATTCCCAGATGAAGTGAGGGGGGGTCTGGAAGGCTGACTGCGACGATAGCGGTTTAATACTTTGATTCGATTGGGAATTTTTACATCCACCAAATTAAATGCTCAAGATGATGGAGAAGTATCAGAATTAAAATTAAATGTACTGACAAGCATGAAAACTTAATTTGGGGTTTCAATATTAGCCACAGATTTTGATAACTGCGCAGACCCTTGGGAGTTATTGAATACATCAACTCTGATATTTTGACGCGTCCCAGAGAAGCTACGCTCATGTGTCGTCCCCCGATATTCTCTACCCCTGAGGGCAGGGTTATCTTATAACAACAAAAAACGTAAAAAACTAAGCAGTGAAGAATAAGGAAAACAACAACAAATTAATCCCACAAAATGACATAACGGAGACAAAATTCCACGCATTTACCTTACGTAAAAATCAAAATACTTAACTCGTAAGCCTAATATTGTATAAACTAAATTTAAAAAATATAAAAAAGAGATTAACGTAAAATACGATTAATATTGACATCCTTCGAGAGATCTATAATAGTATAAATTTTTTAGTGGTTTTGAAAACAGTGTTAAAAGGAAGAATGTTAGGTAAACGAGGGAGAGGAAAGTAAAGAATAGGATTTTGAGATAAAATGAAAGGTACAACTAGGCTTCATTGTGAATTGAAGAGGGAAGTACATTAAGGAAGGGGAGGCTGCCAGGATGATTCTTATGTACTCCATGGGAACATACCTGAATCTGTAGAATACTTTAATAATAGTAACGGAAGAAATAATTAAATCGTAAGAATTAATGAACGACCATGCTATCGAGTAACCTGTAAAAAGAGTATTCACAAAATAGCGTGTATAGGCTCGAGTCAACACATGAGAATAATGGCCGTATTAATCATTTATGGCCACCCACAACTGAAGGCTTTTAAAAACTTAACGGCCGCGAGGAAGGTATATATGGGGTATCAGAGAACGACGATTCCCCTTACTGAGGATTTGTACATAATTCGCGTAAACTACGGCGGTCAACAACTTTTCACCCCACCGACATTCAGAGCCGATTAATGGCCCACATTACGTCAACGAAACGGCCAAGGATTAAAAGACTATAGGTTAAAGAAGGAGACTACGGGGTAAGCGTGGATTGCATTACCGGCTGTAGCCCCGGAGGTCGTAATCTGTGCGAACACATTTTATGTCCCCGTTATGGCCGTAGAGGGCAGGAGTGATTTATCAATGAAAACTTTAAAAAGAATCGTGGCCTCTCGAGAGAAATATTATTGCTTTTATTGTACTACCAGATTTTTCCAACTTATGGTAATACAGTAGATTCCTTGCATGATATGCGGAGGAAGTTTTTAATATTAGTCCCATGAAACATTGCAATATTTCCATAGAATTACTTTGAATACGACGCGTAGCAACGAAACGCGAATATATTATGAGGATATATTGAAATTTAAATAAAAGACTTACTGACAGTAGATTCCAGTTGTTAGCGGCACCGAATAATGGGGAAAGTATTCCAAAGAACAGAATCCGATTGTAGAATTACACCGACTTTTCTCCGGTTAGTTGCGATAAAAAATCCGTTTAAATATTCCGTTTTGGAGGTTAAGGCCAAGATATGCATTTGTAACACAAAAAACCGATTTTACGCTGCCTCCTTCACCAATGAGATACCGACACCTTCACTGCAAAAAACGCTCAACAATGCCCCACCGAATCAAATCCGCTCATCTAGTAGCCCAACAATGCGAATCCGCTCAGCTGGCAGTGCCCGGAGCATAAACGCTCATCTCCCATTCTCCAAGCTTGGAGGTGAGCGTTTATTCTTCCGACACTGCCAGCTGAGCTGATTCGTATTGTTGGGCTACTAGATGAGCGGATTTGATTCGGTGGGAGATTGTTGAACGTTTTGCAGTGGAGGTATCGATACTCCTTAAAGCCTATTCTCTACTATACTTCCTCTGATCGCCACTTACATCGCACGCCAAATGAATGCTTCACCGCAACTCGGATAGCCCACATAAAATGTAAATTGAGTTCTGCAGCCACGGCTTTACTTGTAGGGCTCAGTGTGGCAACGCGCAGCGTGGAAAACGACATAAATAAATGATCATCCACAGAAAATCGAAGGGAAGTTTGAAATCAAGCGACAAGTGTTGAAAAAGAGTTCGGAGGAGCTGGATGTAAACATTGATCGTGATGTGCATACACAGAATTTAATGTGCCAGCATCTACATTGTGGCAAAATGTACCAGTCCTGTTTTTTTTATATAACTGGAATGCACTGTACATTTAATTAGCTCCATGGACGATAATATTGGCCCGTACGCCCTTACAATTTCAAAAGGAATGGTTGGAGATCTGGTTTTAGAAGAACCGAGCCTACAGAGCCTTCCCAACAAGCAGGATTAGAACTAACGCAAGCAAAGATCCTTGGAATAGCGAGCAAGAAAATTTCCATTCTCCCAAGAACCCGAGGTACATAAATTTAGTAATTAAATTGGAGCCACTTATCCATATCAAAATGAATTTTGAATTCAATTCGAAGCGGGTAAATGAGAATTGAATACGCACCACCAACCCAGTGACGTACTCTCGCGGAATCACCTGCAAGTATACGGAAACTTTAAAAATTCCAGAGAATTCTGACTTATTAGAACCTATTAGCTTCAAACCGGATTCATACCGGCCAAGGAAAACGATTTTTCATCGGTAGAATTTTCGCACTTTGAATCGATTCCGCAACCTGTTGTCTGCAAAGGTAACACTTTCAATGAAAAATATGGCGAAAAATTTACCAACACGAAGCCCTTAAGACCCTGTGAATGACAAGTTTTCATATTCCGTTTTTAAACCATCTGTATTGGTTGGGGACAGCCCTCCATCACTCTATATGTCCTTCAGGATATGTATCCAATACTCCGACCACGATCTTCCTAGGTATCTCTTGCCCTCCACCATACCTTCAGGAACTATCCCTTCCAACCCTTCATGTCTCAGTAAATGGTCAAACATTTTTGGCCACGAGCTGAGAGAACAATGGTCAATTTCTTTTATTTGTTTTTCATAGGTTCTGCTTATCGACCACTTTACTAATACCTCTTAATTTGAGATTCCCTCTCCCCAACTTAAATTACGCATCCTTCTATACCTGCAGGGGAGCATCTAGGATTTTTTTTCTGCCGCGGGCACATTTCATATTAGAGATTTAAAAAAATACAACAATTATTACAGAAAATATTCTCTTTATATTGGAATGAAAGTAATTAATATTAAAGTAAATTGTGCGGGTGACTCCCGTAAAGTTATCACCGTGGCTAGTCCCGGTATACTTAAATTTATTAAAGTAAATGATTCAGGCTCCGTAATGCACTAAATAAAACGAACGTAATGATGACCGCAATAAAAATTTTATCCATTTTTTAAGCGTCAGGGGGGGGGGGCACGTGCCCCCTCATACGCCCCCCTGAATCCTCCTATGCTTCTATAGCATGACATTTCAGAAACCCCAATTTTTCTTATCTCCTCTCGTCCCCTAGTCAGGGACGAGTGGAGATACGACTTACAGGGCGCTATTTCATGTATTTACTCTGAAAAACACCCATCGACTTTTCCATAAATGATTCAGCGATTCTCCGGGCGACAACAACAAACACAAGTTCGTATCCCAACGAGCGCATGGCGGCTCCAACATGAAACGACGTTCGTGTTTCTCGCGAGACCTGAAGGAAGTTTTGAGACGCATCGAAGGACGAGAGAAGGTCACGGTGGAGGATACGGAATGAAAGTGCCACTCGACTCCCAAGGATAATGACGATGACGTGAAACGCCGCGTCCGTATCATCACCACCCGATGCGACGGAATAGCACTAAGTCATGGCTTAAAATTGGCGACAGACACTTTGAACTACGACTCCATGCGAAGGCGAATTTTAACGATAAGAATTTTAATAACCTATTTACCAATCGCCAAATCCAATCCATCAGATCTGTGTACATCAAATATATAATTCGCCATGAAAAAAACTATTTGGATATGTTAGGATTCGAACCCGGATCTCCCGATTGATGGAATGGTACAAGTTACACTACCAAGCCATCTTCTACCACGGCGAATCTCAAAATGGGTTAACCGAACAAGGTGTTGACGTCTCAAGCCCTCACTGAGGCAGAGGTCGAACTTACTTAAAGACAATATCGGAGGATAAGCCCCTCTACATTGCCATTCTGTGAAGGACGGTGGGAAGAACGGCAATCAGGAGATCCGCGTTCCGAATCCTGGCAAAGCCAAATGATTTTTTTTATGGCGAACTACATAAAGGTAAACTTGCACCTGTGCGCGTGACTCAGTACAAATTTAATCTGTTCAAAGCAGAGCTTCATAAAACCTGTCTCAGGTATGTAATAATACCTCGTAGGAAATATTTGTAAGAGCACTCAAGGAAGCTTTCCAGCACCAAGCTAAGAGCTGAGGACAGCATAGAGACGAGCTTTGGAACTACATAGGTAAACAGAAAGGTCGAGCAAATTAAACACTCGTGAATAAGTTTGTAGGCTAATTACTTCCACAAATTACACATCCTAATTTCAATAATCGATCCGGCTTTCAGTGAACAATCAGCATCACCAGGCATAAATTGGGCACTGCTCAGCAGCTGTTCGCAGTTGCCGGTAATTCCTCTTTTTCATATTTTCTCTGGGCACAATACCGAGAAAAGCAGGCTAAAAATGGGTCTTTCATTAAATTTATAACAAGTCTTTTAGATTAAAAAAATACGTATTCACTTTGTTAAAAATAGAAAAGGTCATGGGAAAGTTAAAAATGAAACATTTATAAAAATACAGGAGAAGCGGAGGTTTTGGATAAAAGTTATTTTCATGATTTTTCGAAAAGATATGATTAAACCTCTAAAATCAACACGGCGTAATCTGCAGAATATTCTACCGCGAATTAGTTTAAGCAAGTTTATCCTAAATCTTCGCGCGCAGGAAGATGATAATCTCAATTCACATAAAAACTTAAGTTAGATTACCTCTCCGCCATGTTAATAGAAAATAGCAAAATATAGTTTCTATCAGCCGTTCTCTTATATTTCATGCAATGTGTATCGTTTTGAAAGTGAAAACACCCTCACATTAGAGATTGAAACAAATACCACCGGCCAAATATTCTAGGCGAGGGTTGCACGGCATCATTTATATCAAAAGGAATGAATAAAAAATCCAAACCCAACAAGTCCTGCACTCACCAAATTCAACATCTGTAACATATTGATCACCTACGTAACAGAACGAAAGCTGCATATTTGGCGGGAGCTTAACCCTGCCACATTCATACGCAATTGTTTCATTGTGGTATCGCGCATTTACATATGCGTAAACCGTCTATAGGCTAGTGGCAGGAGGTGTTAGGACACCACCCATTAACCACTGCCAGAATAAAAAAATCGGTGCGCATTGAGATAAATCTGATTTCCTAAGATCTGTTAGGCATTGAATAAAGTTATTTATTGAGCAGCGGAGACAAAAAAAACAACTTCCAACCTATATTTTCAGCAAAATAGCTCTCTTATTTTAAGGGATGTCCCAGTGCTCGAAAATTCGAGTCGAGTAGTTGATGCTCGAGTAGTTTCGGTTACATCTACATCTACATAATACCCTGCGAGCCACCTCTAGGGTGTTTGGCAGGGGGTGATCAATCACCAGCATGCAGCATGCATTTGGACTCCCACATGCACACCACACCGTCCAAAGAACGTCCCGTATAATAACCCACGATAGATCATTATTGAGTCTAACCCCTAGATATTTCACGGATTCAACTGCCTTTAACTGGGTGCCCCGAATGATATAGTTACGCTGTAGGAGTTATTCTTCTTCCAGAAATTCATTACGACGCATTTTTTCAAATTTAATTCTAACTGCCAAGCATCGTACCAAGCTTGGATAGCAGCAAGGTCATTCGTTACAAAGCTGTCGAGCCCAGTTAGTGCAGAAATCTGTCGGCTGGTAGTGCTATCATGCAATTCATGTAATAATATCGTTTTTTAAGTCGTTCTAATGCCTTGGCCTAGGAGTCGCAGCTTATTTTTATACGTAGCATTCAAGCACTATAGTAATCAACGTGGGCGCCGAATACCCTTTCGTCAGCCGTGGCGGCGGACCGTCCTCCGACCCGGCGGCGTATTAATAGCAAAAGCACAGATAGCATGAACTTTCCTCATTATCTTTTCCTTTTTAGATCAAGCTAAGCATTCGGAATAGAAAATTCACAAGGGGATTGGAAAAATGAGAATATGTTGAAGCATGCACTGCTGTATTGCCTAGTTCAGGAATTTCCATACTCGACTCGAGATCAAAAAGTACTATTCGCACACCCCTACTTATTTTATCTCTTTTACGGTATGTGGAAAAATAGTACTTTCATGAGAAGATATCCTCCGTAATATATGAAAGGTGCAAAGAAGAGCTGCCAGGTATGTGAAAGGTCGTTACGATAGTCTTGTTAGTGTAACTGACCTCTTAGATAAACTCAGATGGGAATCTCTGTCGGACCGTAGATTGAAAAATAGACTAAACCTTTTAGATAAATTCAAGAGCAGTGTCTTTTCTGACGAAGTTAACCGTATCTTACGGACGCCAACATACTACGGAAGATCAGATCATATAAATAAAATAAGAGAGATAGATTTCAGAGCAGACAGATTCCGAACGTCATTTTTTCCACGATCAATAAGAGATTATAACGACAGCAATAGAACTCGTAAATAGATTGCATGACTTGTAGTGTAGCCTACTAACCTATGTAAAAATTAATGCATATTTCTTAATTCAATTATTATTTCTAACAGCATATAGTAGTATAGTTTGTTAGTATACGGGACGTTTTTTGGACGGTCTGGTGTGCATGTGGGAGTCCAAATGCATGCTGCATGCTGGTGATTGATAACCCCCTGCAAATTCAAATGATCACCGCCCACCAAATATTATTATGGAGGCGAACGGGAACCGGTCAATGCGACATTGAAGTATATCATATGTTGACTCAAAGGAATAAAAAATCCAAACCCAACGCTGCATCAACTCACTATTTACAAATGATCATCACCATTACCTAGAATCATCATGACCATCAAACATTGTATACCACGAGCATCCACGCTTGTTAACTGTGCATTGATATCGCACAATGGACAGTGACTTGGGTAAATGCGAAATAAATAAAGAGGTCCGGGGATGGGTCCGGGAGGCCCACCGACAAGAGGAGGAAAGGAAAAGGCAAAAGTTAAGGAATGAGGGGGAGAGGGAATTCCACGATCAAGGGAAGAGAAAACGGGTTTTCCCGCCTTCCCAAGCGCGCCATTTGCCAGCGATGACAGAGACGCGGGAGCCAGTGACGCAGGAAGGGTGCAACAGACGTCACAAGGCCAAAGGGCCACAAGCGAGACTCGTTCCACCCGTTGACCCTGCCCACCCCTTGTCTCTCATACTCTTCATTTTTCTCCTCGCAATCAGCTCTTAACGTAGCTAAAAACTGAAATCGCAGATCAAGGGGAGTGCATAGAGGAGGCTCAATTCCATCCCATACAACCCTTCTTTCTGTTGCCACTTAGGTCACATTGTAATCGGCTTTCAAAAATGTCTGCGGCGCGGTGATGAGTGCAATGCGATCCACTTTTTTTCCAATATTTTGATGAGTGGTCTTCGAAAATGCAATTGCATTGAAGAATTGTGAATTTGATAAATTATATCTCTTCATATAAATTTCGGTTAACAACCCTAATTATGTACCTTATTTCCCCGTGAAACTCGGATCAATTTGTCCGCCAGCGACGCGAGTGGCGACTTCTGTAAACCCCATTACATGCGCGGTTGGTGACAACACATTTAGAGGCCTACTTGAGGGTCCTCTTTTGTAATATTCGTTTCGCAGGTCTTTCATACCAACAGCTGGAGACCATATTAACGCCACGTGAATAATATGCATGCGTTTAGTCTAGGGATGAGTCGATTCCAAATATCGATTCTCGATTCCACCGATTCTCGGACACGGAATCTCCATCGAGAATCGATTGCCTAAAGTCGATTGTAATTATATCGATTCCAGGAAGATAAATATTTTGACAATAGACTGTGAGCTTGGGGCATAAAGGCAGCCACACACCTGAGCCATCGAGCAATTGTACCTCGTTTGCTCCCATGGAGTCCCAGTGACTTTGGCAACATACCTTTATAGCGTGCATATCATCGTATCTGTCGTAAAAGACCGATATAATCACTGCCATCTCTTATACTCACGTTCAGTGGATCAGAAAACTCACCTGTAAAGAAAGAAATTAAACAAAATTACTATCAAAGAAAATTTATTATAAAATTTTATTAAGAACAACTCCTCTCTTAAAAGAGACTTGAGTTCAGAAAAATAATTTGAATATGCCTGCAGGATTACCAAACAGTGTCAATGCGTTAGGTAACTAGGAGCAAACAATTATGTACCAACATTGATGGAAATAGTTGCTCAGAGTGAATAGAATAGGAATCAAGGACGTCGACCAAGATTTAACGACAAGGATTTACACCATCAAAAAGAATTTACAAGCTAACGTGAATATGAAAGGCGAAGAATAACACGCATTCTGTAGAAGATAAATTTGCTGCAACAATATGCACATCATGTACACATAAGGCCTGTCTCCGGTCATCCCATAAAGTCAGCAACCACGTTACGGCAAAATAACCCCTTAATATTGCTAAATACATACATTTAAGCGTCGAACGTGATCGCTTTGAGAAAACGAAGATAGCAAAGACGCATTCTTGCCACGTGTAACACGATTTTGCTTTTGTAAACGACCACGCGCAACTTTTACCGAAAATAAAACGCGAGTGTAGCACACTCAATAAGCTGATGGAGTCAGGCGTGAGTGTGAGGAGTTTAGTTACAATAACCATAGAAACAAATAACTTTGTACACAACCATTGCATTTCTATTTCACCATCTCAACCGATTTCAACGGTCCAACGTCTTTTTCCAGAGGGGGCCCGACAGTAAGCAATTCTCATTTTGAATCAACAGAAACCGTTTTCTGAGCATATTTATGATGGCAAATAAATTATTTGACAAATTTGACAAAATATTTCACAGTAAATTAGCAAAAGGGTATGGTAAACTATATTTCAAATGCCATAAAACGATAAATGAACCTGAAAATTGGTTTAAACGTGCCATCGCATGGCCAAATATTCTTTTTGCATTCTCAGCTCTTTCCTGTTAAACTTAGCATTGAAAACAACATTGAACTGTTTACATCGATTATGATCGTGAAATTAAAAAAAGTGGAAGTGGAAAAGGTGATTCATTAACATTGTTACAAATTTGATAGCCACCATAACATTTTTTCTGATTCCAGAAATAATTTTTGTATCTTTATCAATCACAGAATTACAAAACAAGGAATTACGTTAAATTAATGGATGACTCGAACGAAAAATAATACAACGGGCGAAAAAAATCTGTTTCGGGGAAGCATCGTAAGATTGATGGAAAACTGTGTCGCGCGCAACGGAGGAGGAGAAAGATGACATCGCGCCGGTAATAAATTAAATGGGCGGCAAGTCATGGGTTGGGGATTGGGTTTACCCTTCACCTCGCCGAGTGATTCCGAGCACGGTGACATTAAGGAATGGAGGGAGACGAAATCACTACGACCAAACTAACGCCACGGAATTGAAAACTTTTAATTAACTCCGTGAGAGGGAACGTTACTTTATATATAAATAATTTTGCGGAGAGGAGAATCTGACGCGCCATCGTAAGTGCGACGAAGGTGACGACCGAAGAATTAGCTGTCCGCTCAAAACACTACAGTTATTCCATTTTGATGGCGTCGGCGAATGCCTTAAAGCAATGGAAATGACGAAAAAACTCACCCTGAGTCAAGGAAGGCAATTCATGCAGCGATTTAGTGATGTAGCCACTAAAATATAAAAATAAGCTGGCTTCATGAACTACCCATCTTTTTCGGCAAAGCGGGCACAATGCTAGCTTGATAACCATTTTTCGCAACAAATTACTCGTTTAAAACTTTGATCTATCACGCATTTCAGACTTGCCTCATGTTTAAGTCGAGACATCTAGTATGTATTGCACTTTGTCAAGATTTAAATCATGCTCAGATGAGCGGTGTAAACAGCTTGAGAATTTCAGTGCGATACATCAACGCTTTAAACGAGTAATTCGTCGCGAAAAATAACCATTAATCCGTAGTATTGAGTCCGCTTTACAGGTAAAGATGGTATACGAGTAAGTAAAGGAGGTATACCCTCCTGATCTGAGCGTGATTCAAAGTTTGACAAAGTGCGATAAATACCGTCTCGCCTTAAACATGGGGTTCTTATAGAATTCCTTAGATAGTTTAATTGACGAATCTCCTTTTGAAAGATAATAAACGTTTTTAATCAATGGGGTTATGAACTAAAATTCATAACGTAAAATAATTGCGTTTTTTAGCTAGCTTAAGGTATGGGGAGTATTAAAAACTTAAAATAGATCGTATAAAATATTAATTTTAGTCACTATATTACATAAAAAATATGAAAATATGTGGAAAATCTTCAGCGCCGCCAAACGGCTTTTCATTGGGCAGAAGACGGATGACGTTACAAGTCATATCTCGGCAGCCTTGACGGCAAAGCCACTGCACACAACCCATGGTGTTCTCAGATTGTGAACATGGGTGTGGTGGCACGGGGTGATCCCTTACCGGGAATGCAACACTCATCCAAGCCTTAATCAGACACGCGCTCGTTCACCGGGCAGGCTAAGCAGTCAATAGGGTAAATTTGTAGTTTCCTTCATCAAAGATAACGAAAGGCATTGATAGCGATTCGTTACCCAACATTAGTGTATTCATAATAAACAAATTATTTGGTTTTAGAAATTCCAGTTTAGCCACTCCACGTGACGTCACAAATACCTACATTCTATACGAGTAGTCAGGAGTTTTACGTCGCCTGAGATTACCAAGGCATGCATGTGGCACAGAGCTCTGGGTAACATATATTAATTATCACCTATTAAAATTGCCTAAGGTCGGAAAGTTTCCTTCGTTTGATAGGGTATCAATATTCCTTATTTAAGACAAGCGCTACCTGCTAGCAGCCTGCATTGTATCGGCACCCATAGCCTCGGCGGCAGCTGGAACCAGAAGGACGTCACACGACCTTTTCCCAGCATTCATACTTAGCCGTCGCGTTTCCGCGCGCTTGAAAATTTTCACTTTTCATTTAATCGCAAAAAATAGATATCGTCATTTAAAAATCTAAACGCGTGAAATACGTACTCCAGGAGTAATAACCTTTCGATTTAGGCAATAAAAAAATAATGGGAAATACCCCATTTTGTTCAGGTTTTGTCTTTGCATGAATGTGGACGTAAATTTTGTTCATCGTCATTTGTCAACAATCCTAAGATTGGCTTGACGAATATATCCTTTCCTCTCCTATCCTCTAGCCTTATCATAGCGAAGTATTTCTTCTCTTCTACATCCTTATATTTTGCGTAACAACTTTATGACCGTGAGGTATGCATACTCTTACATGCTGGTGATTGATAACACCCTCCCAAACACCTCAGAGGTGGATCTTAGGGTATTAATTAGATCAAGATTAGCTCAAGGAAAGAATGCATTTTTAGTATCTCCGTTCTCCCGATCGCTGAAGCTTAACTTGCTCCATAAAATGGCCCAACAGAAAGGGTGGCCGGGAAATGCAAAATGCTTGCCATATAGGGCTCGATCCCACAGCCATTACATAAAGTCGCCAGCTCTACCGAATGAGCAATCTAGACTGTTGAGAATGGGAGATAATGCTTTGGTACATATTTTCATACAATATTCTCCCCACTCCAGCGCTAATATAGGCTAACATTAGGTTAGACCAGTTTCTTTTCGTCATTTTTTATGCCCTCAACTATTATCATAAAATAAATCAAAATGAAAATATAGCGATAATTTGACTGACGGGAACTCTGGGAGAGAGATCATAGGGCACTAAGGTCATTGACAACGGTCAATGAAATTCTCGGAATTTCGCCTATCTTGGAAATTGTTTCAATAAACGCCTCAGCTTCGTCAGCTGTAAAATATTAGTTTAAAACAGTTACCCGAGAGAACATGCAGGAGAGCAAGGTGAAATACTACCCGAGAAAATTGAAGACGCGCCAGAAACCCAGAAAAAGGGAAAGTTCTTCGATCAAATCACGCGAAAGACAGCAAAAAAGGAACTGAATTGAGACTCTGGCGGCATCGGCATTACCCACAATACCCAGGGTTTTTTTCTATAGCCAACGCGGCGCACACCCGGAAACATAAAGACATGCTAAGGATCTTCCATGCTCAGTGGGAGTATAGGCCAACTCAATTTTTATATATCTCCCTTCAGTCCACATTCTCAATTAACATGCAATTCTTGTAGGATCCTCAGCCCATTAATACGATCGTGGGCCAAAGCATCCCTATGCGAAAGATAATACCCTTATACCAGAGAGAAAAAAACTCCAACCCGCAGACTAACTTCTTGCGGCGCCTAGAGGATAAAGGAAGTATTGTATCGCGAAACATAATATAACATGTAGTACATCAACACTCTCGTCAAAAATCCTACTGATTTATTGAGCATTTAATGCATTAGGAAACAGTATGTTTTTTTATTTATTTTATAGATGTGGTGGTAAAGTGACGTGGAGCATTGAGGGCCTCCGGGCGATGTGAAATAGATGTTTGGCCCTGGCATGAATAAAGGTTGAAGACCCCTGCCATCGAGTATCTCATTGCCTTTACCTTGTCCCCAAGGACCTCTGGGAACCTCTATGGGTAAGGGTCCCCACTCTCCAGCAAGGGAATGGAGGGGAGGGACTATTGCGCGGGAAAATTTTCCCCTCCAGAGCGACAACATTGTGAGCAGCTGGCGTATCGTAGCGGAGGTAAGGAGGGGGGGTCCAGGTGTTCTGGGTTGCGGAAGAATGGGCTAGTAGGAAAACTCGTAGAATGTATGTCAAAATTCGTATTGATTCATTCGCAGTTTCATCTTCCAATCAAATTTTATTTCTAATAAATAAAATGACCAGAAAAATCAGTCAACCGTACCATTATACAGCAACGCTCCTATTCACGTTGCAGTCGTGAAAGTGGAACGAAACGCATTAAATACGTAAACGTTTAGCCTCAATTCTAACAGCCCGGCTAGCTCAGTCGGTAGAGCATGAGACTCTTAATCTCAGGGTCGTGGGTTCGAGCCCCACGTTGGGCGTATTTTTTTTTCCCCTCATCCGGAACTATTTAAGACGATAGATTTCGAAAGCGTTTGCAGATAAACGCGAGGACTTACTGTTTTTGATTCATCAAATAATTTCATTTATCCCATTCAGCAAAGCTACTCCAATACTGAACATACTGTCTGCCACGTTGCCTGAAACGACGAATGCAAGCAAATGTCGAACTCAAGTGAACGTAGGCCAAAGAAACAACGCCGATGCAAGCACTATACACATTTTTTGTCTTCATTTCATTTCCACATAACACATCCGTCTTTCATTTTCCAAGGTTGATGGCCACAACACTTACAATCCAAATCTGCGGTACATATCTTCACCGTGAGGAGGCTCAGTCGACATTTACACACAATCTAACGTCTCCTCAAACATCAATGGCGTTACCAGATAAATAAATGTAGCCGAGTAATGTAGCAAACTCGGAAAAAAGATGGGGATTTGCATCAGCTGTAAAAAAAAAATGGCTTATGAGGTGTGAGGAAGTAGTTTCTACTAAGAAAGTTAGCTTAAAAAGTTTACAATAAAAGGTATATTGTATATTCTATGTATGTAATTATGCGTTTATATAAGAAAAATAGTTATCCTTGTGCAAATATTTGAAATACATTTTGTATAATGAATGCAATCGGCAAGAGAACAAATAACTGAATGCAAAGAAATTTTACTTATCATGTGTGCTAGCACCAGACCTATGTAAAAAGTTTAAGATGGTAGCCCCATAACCATTCAATAAGGGGTACCTATATATTCCATAATTATTTAAGTATGTTCTAATGTAATATATCTGAATGTAAATGGAATAAAGTTATATTATTATTATTAAATAAACGAAACGTTTCGAAATTTTCCAGGATTGCCAGTCCATCATCGCGATCAAATATTAACGGAATCTGTCAAGCGGTAGATGCTCTTTTAGTGTGAGTTTAAATTTATTTTTGTTATTGCATTAACTTCATTTATATGGATTATGCATTACAGAGACACTCATTGGCCCCAGTTAAAACAAGACAGCTATAGATAACTCCACCTCAATCAGTCGTCGCATTTCTTAAGATTATGATCCTTTTCGTAAAATATATGTTAGTATACCCAATCGTCGTTTTTCCCCGATCATATCTTCGGAAAATAAACCTGATTAAATATTCCACCATAGTGAATGACTAAAGAAAGGTTCAGGTCCACTCATAGTTCTCAGACCTTCTATCATACGCAGTAATATTATGTGTTGTAAGAAATTAAAATGAGATTCATATGGCAAATTAAATTCGTAATTACTATACACCGTACGCTATTCAATACCTCAGCGTTAGGTTTCTATAACTATCGATGCTTATCGAGTTCGTAGGAAACGTTAAGATGGATTTAGCTGTTCCTATCATACTTTTATTATAGAGCTTTACGAGTTTCCCAATAAATTTATGGAGTATATACGAAAACAACATAAATTAAACACAAACTAACAAAGTATTTACACCGTAATGGCAGATCATGTCAGCTTTGATCGCCATGGCAGACAGGCAAAAAGATAAAACTAGAACGATAATGCTCCCAAAGGAATTACAATCTTCTCCATGAGACATTAAGCGTGCAAGGAAAAATGAATAAGCTATGTTACTTCCCCTGGGACGTAGTGAAAATTGGCAACTCATAATAAATGAAAAGAGGCTTTCGTGAAAACAAGTTAAAATTAATCCACTTTCTTGGAAACAAATAATAGCTGGAGAGCAATTACATTTCAAAAGCACAAAGCAAGGCCAAAAAAATGTTATACTCCTTCGCTCAGGGACAAGATCGTCGCTCTCGCATGCAAAGAATCAATGCAGCACATCAAAAGAACACAAAAACGGGCGGGTAGGCATTCTCACGGCGAATATCCAAGGAGGGGAGATGGATAATGGCAGCACAGAATTATTGGTGGAAATGCGGAGAAAAAAATCACTGGGAATGGACTTATCGAGGAATAAAAATCACAAATCTATTTTACTTTGCCGGCATACCCGTAAAGTAGCCCCCCGGTATACGATATGTTCGACTAACTATGCCTACGGCTATCGATCTGAACTGATATTCTGCGCACACTTTAATATATAGACTTTCAAATTTCAGCGATTTTCTTTCCACTCGCATAATATGCCTTCTTTTTGTTTGCGAAATACATTTTCTACATAGCTACATTAAAATGCCTTTCACTTGGGCTACAACCTTGCCACGGTGGAAAGGGTTGCGCGTTCCTATGACCCCGAGAGCTGCACTGGCGGGAATAATTCTATGGGTAGTGCCACCCATATCAGATAGGTCGAAGGGTAGGAACCAGACGAAAGGTAGTCTACATGATGGTGTCACGTAAAAAACACTGATGGAATGGAAGTGGAAAAACCCAACCAACTATTTCTTCTCTAAAAAGATGGAGTACAATCAATAGAGCCTCCGAAACTTATCGAACAGGACCCGTTCGCAAAGGGCTGGTGTCGTTCAAGGCAGCGAGTTCGGCAGGGTCCTTGGGGTCGTCAACGTGCGAAATCAAGCATTAGCCCTCCCAGTTCCAATTGCTTGGAGTGATACTGGCAAGAAATGTCAAAGGTTTAATGTATCTAAAATGTAGTATACTATATAATATAAAATGTATCACCTACGAGAAAAAATCTGTCATATCAACATGCTATTTTTTATTTTGATTTAAAACATTAATTAATAATTAATTCTTTAATCTTTATTTTTTATCCACGAGTTTAGACACTGCATAATTATTCATTTGGACAACCACCTATTTCAAAGCGGATATTTCATCTTTAGGCACTTTTCGACAGCAAAGCTATAGCAAATGTATCGGCCCGCGGCACTGATAAGGTTAAAGCAGAAGGTTGGAGGGATAGGTGCGGATAGAGCTCACTACAGATTGGCTGCGGGCGAGCGAATTTTACACAATCGGTGTATGGGAGCATTTATTTTCCCTGAGCCACTGGACAATTAAAGAAATTTTGTCGGGAAATGCTTCACCCAGGATTCGAGAACGAGGCCCTTCCTTCAGCAGAGAAGTGCCCGATCCCCCATGCTCCCTTGTTACATCAACTACCACCGCTCCACTAACCAGGTTAGGTCGAGGGCGCAAGTGAAAAATACCGCATGTAAGAAATTCTTTTAAATCTTCGGTAGTCAAGCCAAACTACACATAAATAGAAACGGGAGATATTTAAATTGAAAGTTTCACGTGAAGATGCAACTTCACATGTCGGAGGGTTTGAAAAGGTGTAAAAAATCGCCGACAATAGTAATGCAATTGCGTTAGGTCTTCGCGGATTTCCAGCAGTTTAATCCGTTTTTAACACCAAAGTTTCAACGAACGACTCGTTCATTGCCATTAAGGAGAAATAATATTTTTTTTCAATTATTTCTGAATTTGAGATATTTTTAGATATAAAATTAGATATAACTTTCTTCAAATATTAATTGAAAAAACCTCCCCAAAGAATATTTTTTTTCTTACGTTCATTAAAACGTTGGTGCTAAAAAACGAATTAATCCGGTAGAAACCCCGAAAAGGCATAACACAATTCATTCACCGGGAAAAATTAATTCATATTTTTGTAACGCAATTAACGCTAAAGCCCTTATGGACGGGATGGGACTCAATTTTTATTTTCATATTTACCTTCATTGTCCCTGAAAACAGAACATAGAGGCCTTACAGATCAAATGTTTTTAACAAGCAACAATCGACGGTCACGAACACCCGTGCTCTGAATAGGGGCCACCTATCCAAGCGGGACTCGAACCAGCGATTTTGGATTATGTTGGCCAGTAATTCAAACCACTCCCACCGAGGCCGACAAAATTGAAGCTAAAAATCGGGTCATCCGTACACTGGGTCAAAGTTTCTACGTGCCCTCGGGGACTTGAGTCGAAGTTACTCTTAAGAACGAATTGAGATATAAATCGGAGATCCGGGGCAGAAGCCAAGTCACGTAAACCATCGCAAGCTTGCAATTGGAGCTCTGAACTAGGAATCAAAGTCTATTTTTTCACCAGAACAAGGAAGACACTCCCTCAAGCTTAAATGCTAGTACTATTGCACGATCGACAGACCTGGAATTTGGCAGCGTCTCAAGAGAAAACTTGTTATCATCAAGAGGGACAAGATAAGAAAATATTACGGGGAAATACGTAAGCAAACTGAAACATCTATTAGAAAACGGTAATTCCTACGATGGAATCAAAAGCACGGTTTTCAAGGACTTCGTTATAGCATTTAATTCCTCCATTTTTTTCCCGGTATCAATAGCGCTCATTTCTTTTCACTTAAGGCAGATTCGTTGGCGTTGACCAAGAAGGTTGTAGATACAGGGTGTCCCATTTATCTTGACCACCCGAAATAACTTTTTGTCCAGATGCAAATTCAAAAATGTGTCAAGCAAATGTTCATTAACCGTCAGGGGGACTTTTTTCAGCATGATTGCCTTCCTTGTAGCTTTGTTATTTACAAGGATATGAACAGCGGTATGTCTTTTTTAAATGGTACCCTATATTTTTTATTCGGCAATTCATTTCCTCTCCTATAACTCCTCCTGTTCATATCTTTGTAAATAACAAAGCCACAAGGAAGGCAATCATGCTGATTAATCTCCCCCTGACGGCTAATGAACATTTGCTTGACACATTTTTGAATGTCCATCTGGGCAAAAAGTTATTTCGGGTGGTCAAGATAAATTGGACACCCTGAATACTGGAGGGGGCACCCTGGTTCCGAACGTTGAGCGCAGTGGCAGGAATGGGGGTGCTTGGGTAGGATAGCCACGCCCACTTTGACCAAAACATTGATAATCCCATAAGAGTCAATGCTAACTATTTGGCGAAATATTCGGTCACGATCGTTGTTACGTTAAAATAAACTATCGCAAACGAACACAGAAAACCTCTTTTCTATCATAATGGGAAGACTTTGTGAAAATATGCCTCGAATATATTTCCCCAAGGAAAAGTTATTGTCAATCACCACGGTTCCGCTGTGCAACTAGCTTAGCGGAAAACAACATTTTTCAAGAGTAAAATATCCATTCCCATGCACTTCTACTGGTAATTAATAAGATTACAGCTAATGGAAATCTAACGATATCGGACCGGTCGCAATAATAGTACGAGAGTATGTCCACGATGATATATTATCACCACGATATGACTATATGGACGGCTAAATATACACAGTAGTATGACGAACGATCGGAAAACTCCGACGACGATCAAGAAGTAATTGTTGCATTTTCATTCAATAAATCAGAGGCGATATAAGGAATACAACAATAATTGATAATTGAAAACTTTGTGTACGTCCATTGTAATCATTATCGTACTACGCGTTCAGCGAATCACCTTCGCTATCATCAGGTACAAAACATTTTTTTTTGGTACCTGATGGCGGCGAAGGTGATTCGTTGAAACGCGTAGTACAATAATAAATACTGTGGACAGATACAAAGTTTTCAAATTTCAATTATCATTGTATTATGCTCCACAACACCTCGCCAAACACCGTTGATATCGGAATAGAATACTTGATTATGTGCGTACACTATTTGAGACTAAGTCCGAAAATTGTCAAACCAAGATGGCGGAATTCTGACCACACTTAAAACTCGAATACAGCGCCTTCAGATATTTACAAACTCCTAGGTGTTGACGTATATGTGTCAATGATTCTAGACCAATATTTTTGAACTTCTTACAAAGCTGCGGGAGTAATAACGACTCCGTAACCCAGAGTTTTCTTCACAAAGTTTTTTTAACCCAACTAGTTTCGACGTTCACATTTTCATCCTCAAGGGTACAACTTATGCCTGCGATAGTTTAGCTCTCGTGTATCTCGGACTGGGACAGGGTGAAATAGGCTCTGCATGTAAAGTTAATAACTTACTATGTATGTATGCCAATACTAATTATTTTCATGCATTTCTTGGCATGTTATAACTCGCTTACTTCGCTAACCTTTCGTATTCCAGTAGGGGAAACCGGGGTGTCGGGGGTGAGCGATATTCAAGTGCGAAAAAAGCGGCATTAACTATAACAAATCCAGGTTGGTGTTGCTTAACTTATAAACAACACCAATCTGGATTAGTTATAGTTACTGCCGCTTGCACAGCACCCTTTTTCGCGATTCAAAAAAAATCACCCCGTTCCGCCCCGGGTTCTCCTACATAAATAACATTTGCATGATTAATCGCACCAGCAATTAAACATTAATGACCCACTACTGCTAAGCAATGAATTTGAATATTGATTGATAGAAAAAGAAGACGCAGCAGGACAATATTTACTAGGGCTATTAATAACAAAGATAACATTTCAATTTAAAATATTTTTTTTCCAACTAAATAGTAACAGAACAGGGTGGTTGAACTGATAAAATAGAGAGAGATCATTCTCAATTCACAACCGAACATGTCATGAAGGATGGGCTCCCATAAAAATATGAAATTTGATTAAGATTTAATCAGAAACATAAAACAAACAAGAACCCCTTCCGCTCACTCAAGGAGGACGGCAATATACTCCGAGCCTTTTAAACTACCGCCGCGCAAACAGTATAATCCCGAGGTCGACCTTAAAAGCCCCGACGACAAGTCAAGAACAGCACAAACGTCCTCAATTAAGCGACGATTCCAACTTCGCCACGGCTCGGACGAGCGCAGAGCAAGGAAAAAAAGAACCAACACAAGAACAGCTTTTCGGGTGACCCGACTATCGGTAGAAGAGCTGAACGGAAAAAAAGAGAAAAAATATAATACGCCTAGCGCAATAAACATGTTAAGTCCAAGGGTGGTGCTCCCAGGGTCCCGATGAAGCTCTCGCAATACAAAAAATATAAGCTGGAGAAAAGTAAATAAAAAATAAAACTAAAGGGAATGAGACCAGAAGGAGAGTACTCTATAAGAGACATCAGCTGTCCCGAGCACATCTCTACATTTCACGTCATCTCCATTTGGCGATGTTCAATTGTCTCCGGACTCCGATCTCGTAATCTTCCCCGGCTCCCACTATTGGAGCATTTATGCCCCAGCGAGAGACGGGGCGCCACAACAGACAGAACTCCGCCTATATATTGCTGCCGAGTCCAGAAAACGAGTCGGCATTTCTGATGTCAGACAAGAGTACGTACGGGACGAATAAATGGTGCGAAATTGTCCGATTGTTGACACATGAACGAATACTGCTAACTCCATAAAGATAGACATTGTACAGTAGTGAAACAAGTACAAAATTCGGTGAATTTGTGGAACTTATGATTAGAAAAGAGAGAAGTTTCACTTAAATGAGTAATTCACCAAATTCGTATTTTCCATTCGTGTATAATAAACAAGGTTGTAATAAAAAATGGTGCGGTTTTGAACATGGCTCAAATGAAAACAGATTTACCTGCAGCTTATGATTCTTATTTTTTTAAATTTGTCGTCTCAAACAGTTCAAATAGAAAAACAGCCTAGAAGAAATTTTCCATTACAATTGTAAAATTTTTAAATATTAGTGTGGAGCGAGAAAACAACAACAACAACCAAAAAAATACAGTTAACACACTCCCAAATCACGAATTCTTTCGCTTATATGACCGCCTCATCCTCTATTTTTGTAGTTTAGTAAGGAAGGGGAAAAGGAAGAAGGTATTTAGAGAGGAAGTTTTCTTATGTCGGTTTCAAATGATGAAATCGATGATGTTATATCAGCAGAAGGAGCTTTGTTGGAACTGTAGGTAAGATGTCCGTAAGACGTAAGGGATCTCTAAGTAACAGATAAAAATCATTCCAACATTTTCACTCCCAGTAATCAACGAAGAATAAAAAGAGCTTTACCATTATGGCGTTGTGATCGGACCGTTCGTTCCTCCATTAACGGCGATTGAAATTCGGGTACCAATACGTTTGAAAAGGACATCAGACGGATGCATTTGGGCGACAGAAGAGCTCTGTCCCTCCCACGGCGAAGAGGAGTGACACGCATTCCCTCTTCTTTCGGAGTTACACTCGTGACGCGCACTCGAAGAGTGATTTTCGGCAAGGATATCCAAAATCAATATGACAGCAGGCGCAGTGGACCAACTCAGAATAAGGTATTCGGTACATATATCGATTTTACCCAATTGCTTCCGCCACTCCTGTCTCAGAGAAGATTTTTCGAATCGCAACTCCTATGGACCTCTTTTGAAATTGGTTTTAAATGAAATACTGCCATTTTTACATCAATAGGTTTCATTTCTACCCAAATGCACCAGTATATTTATCGGAAATTTCAACTAATTTTAATTAGTATCGTAACGGCTATGAATAAGCGACCTATATTTATGTTCACGTACTTTTATACATTTTATAAATTATACTCAACGACTTCTTAGAATTATCAAACGTTATCATATCAAATATTTCATATACTCCATTTTATACACTCTATTTAATCGATTTGAAATTATCAATACGATTTACAGAAGCAATCAATTGTTTATTAACTTCCTTCTTTGTTGGCATTAACTGTTTCCCCACTGGAAACTTGCCATTGGCGTGGAAAATGCATCTCAGTAAATACATCATGATTCTTTTCGGAGTATTGGAAATATTTTGATACACGACACTTGATCAAATAGTAACAGTTCGCCCCATAAACCTCAACAAATTGTCAAGGAAATCAGGAAAGAGCATGGTATAGCGTTCTGCGAAATGGCCTGGTAAGCAAAAAGTCTGATTTCAAGTCCAGGTTTTTCTTATTTACGGATACTATTGGTGCACGTTAGCAACGAATTCATGTATTTGCATAGGAATTGCAGTAATTAAAAATTTAATGTTTCTACGTGATTTTTTATTCTTTCCGACCATAGTTTCGTTACAGAGTAACGTCATCTAGGTGACAATTACACTTTGTAAAAAACCATGATCGGAAAGAATAAAATATCATTTGGTCTTCAAAATTTAGACAACGTGGGTATCCTCTCGATTTTAAATCTTAAACCGCTATATGTGCGGAGAAAGAATCTCGGGATTATATTTCTACATAGGTTAGTTATAAGTTCAATAGATGTACATGAATTACTACAGGCCATTACTTTCAAGGTGCCAACCAAAGGTGTGAGAAACCCTGCCAAACTTAGTATTCCACATCACTCCATCAATTATTCTTTCTTTAACCTGTATCAACCTTAATGCGTGATGCTAATTCCATCCCTAAGGAAATCGATGTATTCAGGCTTTCAAGTGAAGCTTAAGAAGCTTCTGAACAATATTGCATTTTATTTTAAGGCAAGCTATTTATTTCACCCCACATACAAAATATATTAAATATGTGTATTGGTATAGTCTGAGGTTTCAGGCGAGATGGAGTGGAAACGTGACATAATGAAAATGAAAAAGCAGGAGCAATTTCCACAATTTTACATTTATTAATACGACCGGTTTCGCTTTTCAGCATCATCAGGTGCATCATCATACCTGATGATGCTGAAAAGCGAAACCGGTCGTATTAATAAATGTAAAATTGTGGAAATTGCTCCTGCTTTTTCATTTTCATTATGTGTATTGGTGTTATTGATATTGTTTCAGATTCTAGAGTGAATTTATTTATTTTTTTAATATGCTGAATGTAATTGTAATTATTCTCTTCATTAATCTCTTTGAGATCACTTTTCTTTGAATTTTGCATGATATTTCTGTGAAATAAATTATTTCCAAGTTTTTTTCTTATATTTCTCATACTAAATATGTTTTTAACGTTTAAAATGGGTTATTAATACCCGTCAATAAATATTATTATTATAATTACTATTATTATACCTGGAAATAGAAAAGATCTACTCCAATGAAAAAGGATTGCCACCAAGACACGCCCGCCACTATAACTTATACATTTATTTGCAATAAATTTCAGCACCACATTGAGCGGAATAGATTATTGTCACCATTTCCAAAATCCTTCCTTTCTCATACGATGACGCTGCATTAAACGAGAAGCAAGTAGCCAGCAGGAACTCTTGAGGGAGGGGCTTGGTGAAATGGGACGGAAGAACAGGAGGCATTAGACCGACACAGCGACAGAGAGAGAACGAAGTAAGGAGAGGGAGAAAGAACATAAGATAGGGAATTAAAAGACGAAAAAGGGAAAAAAAGGAGGAGAAGACGGAGAGGAAGTAATTACGGAGGCGGGAGGGAGACACGGCTCTCTTGAGAAGGGTGACGCAGAGAGGGAAGACGCTGGACTGGGGTACATGCAACGAGGGTTTGGTGAGATGGCACTCGCCGCAAAAAGGGTATGATCCGAGCGAAGGGAGAAGAAAGGGTTTAATGAGAGAGAAAGAGAGAAGAAAAAGTGCAAAGGGATGTTTCACAGCGACGACGGCGGTAGAAATAAAAAAGTAAAATGTCCGAGTCATTCAAACCGCTCCTTCGTCGAGGACGCGTTCCGCTGTCAAAGTAATCAACGAAAGAGGGCTTAGGTTCTTATATTTCCGCCAATGAGAAGCTACTTGGGGTTCTTCACTGACCGTGTTGACTTACGGAGGTTACATTCCGACTGAAAATTCTAAAACAATTTATTTATTATAGTATTCTATCGATTAAGGTAGGTTTCCATGGAGTACTAAAGAAGTGATCTGGTAGACTCCCTTTCCTTCGAGCACTGTCTTCTTCAATTCACTGTAAGGCCTACTCTCTTTCAATCTATCTAAAAATCCTATTCTTTACCTTCCCCTCCCTCGTTTCCCTAACATTATCCCTCTAACACCGTTTTCAACATCCCCTCCCCGCTAAGTACTACTCCCATCCATACCTTCTCTCTCCTCGGTATCTCATCTAAAAGCTGCCTCTCCTCGCCAACCATGTCCAACACTTCGTCGTTCCTTTTCTTCTCCGTCCATTTCATCTCCTCAATTCTTCTCCATACCCACATCTCGAATGCCTCCAATCTTCTCTCGTCTTCTTTCCGCTGTGTCCACGTTTCCGCACCGTAGAGAGCTACACTCCAGATCAAACTATTCACTAACCTTTTCTTTAAACTCTTACATAACGATCCTCTCAGAAGCTCCTTCCTGTTCAAGAACGCCTCCTTTGCTAGTGCAATTCTCTTCCTGATTTCCTTGCTACTGTGTCCGTTTTCCTCCAATGTGATGCCCAAATAGTTGAATTGCTCAACCTGCTCATGTTTTGCCCCACCTTTATCTCGAGTCTCACATTCCTCGCTCGCGTTGCTTTACAAAACTGCATTACCTTAGTCTTCTTATGATTGATCCTCATCCCATACTCCTCGAATATTTTCCCAAATTTTTAGGCAAAATAGGTTTGCAATCACAGACGAAATCGATGCATGTTCTACAGAAAAGTTAGGACGAAAAGAATGCGGAAAATTCTACGCGTAAATTCATCAAGCTTCAAGGTCATCAAGCTTTGTGCATTGACTGCTAATCCAATTTTATACCGCTAATGGGTTTTGACTTAAATTACAACATTTTTCATCCAATAATTACATTATTTGCAAGCAGACGAGCCAACTTTCAATTTTAACACGACTCTTATGCAACCATGGGGATTTATTTCACTTTTGTTGCTCCAACAACAATATTTTAATTGTAACCTAAGTTTTTCCTCCGCTTAAACCAGAATCGCTGTAAAACTTTTTGAATTAACAGATTCACTGTTAATTCAAAAAGTTTTTTTAATAATTTCCCAATTTTATTTCCATATTTTGAAGAAAACCCAATTTTATAAATTATCGCAAGGAGAGCATAAGGTGGGATTCATAAAAATGACATTCCGTAGTCGAAAATGGTTGTTATTTGGTGGAAACTCCTAAGGTTACAATTTCTTTAATATTCTATCATGCTTCATCAGGTCATGGGAGTCTCATAAACTTAGTCATAGAATCGGAGTGAAGTTGGGTAGGGAATCCGAAACCATACATTATTTCATAAACACATCGTGCACCTGATCTGCATGATAATTGAATTTTTTTGCTATTTCAGTCGAGATGATGTGAATGCAAATAATGCATGACTAGACTTGAAAAAATGTAGGCAACTTGCATTCCTAAATTTAAAATACAACAAAAAATGACGACGCAAAAAAACTAAACCGGTCGTATTCAAAATTTAGAAGTGGAAGTTATCTGAATGTTTTTAGTGCAGCTATACATGTGACGTGTTCTAATTTAGTTTTCTATGATAGACGGAATTCATCCATGGTAGCTTTACATTTTCATAACGTACGACAAAGTAGGTGTGCGCTATTTTTAATCGCACTGGTGCGATGCAAACAAAAAAAAATTCTGGAAAATAGAAATGAGTTGGAAAGTACTTCTATTCGTTCGATTAATTCGTTCAAAATTTTTTTTCGCGCACTTACACATAATGGAAGAGTAAAATTCACGAGAAAAACCCAAATAGAGCCTATTTCCCGCGCACGGAACTACATAGATTTCAACCTCTTTGCAAAAGACCTTATGCCTTTTTCCCAGACCATTTGGCGTAGGATGACAATATCGGCGATCGTTTTACGGAAATATGCTTGGGATAATGCAATGATTTTCCCACTGCGCTTAACATCGATCAAAATTTATAAAATCGACTAAATAAAAACGGGGCAGTCGCAAAGCATAAAAATTATACGAATGGATCTTTAAAGAGATTCCCAGAAAAAATATACGTTTCCAATTTGGTCCCATGCTGCTCAAATGGAATGGTTCACCGCAGGACGCGAGAGAAGCAAAATATTTTTCCCTAAGTAATTATTTAAATGAAGGCCAAGAGTGATTGGATTCAATGTAAGCTGTAATCGGAGGAAAGATGAAAAGTCAATTAGCTCCTGCTGCATCACCGGGATATCAGAGGCCGTATTAAAGCCTACTAGTCGCCCACGACTCATACCATCCAAAATCCCCGCATTCAAAACATCAAATGGTGTCCTATTGCAATGCCAGACCCTTAGAGATACCTGGGAGCCATAAAAAACCAAGCTTAATGGAATGCAAATATGTGCTTGAAGGTGGAGGGTATGTACATAGGACGAGAGAGCTTGATTCAGCACTTTTTCTTGAAAAATTTATCACTTAAGAGTGGAATTACTCGACTAATTCATAATCGACTCGAATAAAATGTGTAAGCAAGCTTCGGCATAAAATAACAGTACAGGCAAAAGTATTATCCGGAACTTAAACTAATAGATACCTAAACATCGACGATGCCAGAGGTTACCCCAGGCTACACTATGGGTCAGTGGGATTCGTTCATCCAGGGTAGGGGTTTTTTTTCTGGGATTTTTTTTGAGAAAGTTAACATAGGGGTTGGGTTCAGTTTTAACCCCAAATATTATCAAGTCATCTTCAGCTATCAAAAATATTAAAAAATAAAATATAGACGTACGCAGTGACGGGTCTCGCTACAGGAATTTACAATAAAATAAAAATAACTTGCACTTTAACCCATTATAACCCAATGTTGCTTCTCAGTAACATCAAAAATTTATACAATTTCAGCTCTTTTCAGGAAAGATTTAAACCACGTGTTCTTTTGCGCCGTAATGTTTAACGGCTAAATATGTAGTTGCCACATTAATTATGACTGAGTAAAAATTTTTCTTGTCTTGAAAAAAAAAGTCTTGAAATTTAAACTCTCATAGAAGCAGTTCTGGGTTAGAAAGAGATATTTAAACCGGAAGAACTTTCGTTCTTAACTAGAGAAATCAATTATAGCAGTTGAATAGGTGTCACAGTGGGCCAGGGAGGGTCGTTGAAGCAATTTCGGAGATATGGAGGGATTTCAAACTCATTTGACCTAGACAGTGCAGAGAAAAATTTTTGAAGAATCGGTGCAGCAATTTTTTTTTCAAAAGAATCGGTGGGTAAAGAATTGCATTAAGTTGAATCAGACGATCCTTTGCATGTATAAATACTGAATTTATTTAAAAGTTGAAAATTTTATGGTAATATTTCCGACCGATCTTAATGCCTGCATAGTAATTTTCAAGACCAAAGGGTGAAATCTATGATTTTTCTATGACATTCTTGAAGATGATTGCGATAGCGGTCGAGAGCAATAACTCTAGGGGACTTGCAACGTGAATTTTCACCAATCTTTAAAAAGATATATGATTGACGAAATATTTAACGGACGGAATCCTGGAGGCAGATTTAAAATAAGGACTAAAGAACGTACTGAGGTATGGCAAAAAAATCCTACCGTCGCTGATGGCAAAACATATGACGGAGCTCACGCGGCGAATTTCGGACTACCTCCGCCTTGAACTCAAAATACCAAAGAAAACTCGTTTTGGAGTATTTGTAGACTTTACTACATAGACAAAAATAACTTTATTTCTCCACAAATGTTTTGTACAATACTCCACCACAACACGTTGTAATAAAAAAGGTGGAAATTGGGGTAAATAATTCTTATTATTCCAAATTGATTGGTAAATTCCACGTCCGAAACAAAAGAATACCATTGAAGACGGTGTTGCACCAGGGAAATGAAGACATACTTATCTACACATCTTTCCTCTATCCCTAGCTGTATTCTCCCGCATCGTATAATCAACGTCATGGAATCGTACTGTATACATTTTAATAACTGTGGAAAAGAGCAAATTATTTTTGGCCTTTCTTTAAATTAAATTTACTTCAAATTACATCGAAATTGGAAGCTATGGTGTGGTGGAAGGGCTCCATAATGGCGATGAAGAGATTTTGTGACTTCCACAGTTCATTTAACACAAGAATGACCGGTTTCGGTAGTCATCTTTATGTAAAATAACCCGACGCTCTGTGTCGATCAAACTGTGGAAGTCACAAAGCCCCTGAAAGAGGATATGTGCTCGGAATTAGTTCAATGCAGAAGACTTTAAAAAATCGGCTTCCAGCACCTAAAAAGGTGCGTATCTCCTAATAGAGGTTGGAAAAATTTCTCCAGGCATATTGACCGGTCGTTCTGTGTTAAATAAATTGTGTAAGTCACAAAAACTATTCTTTGCTAAATTTACTTCAAATAACAATTTTAACTGCAAAAAAGTTTACATGGAATTGTTTAAAACTGACGATGAGCCAAAATTTATAGCTGTTTTAAGAGGTTTCAAGAATTATTAAATCCGGACACTTCAATGAAGGCACTGCTTCCCTGACTTCAAAATAAAAACGATAAAAATAATGAGTATTTTTCTCGAGCAGCAAAATATGGCACACTGTAAATCCCAACTGGGATTCAAAACCCCCAAACACACTCCTATATCACCGCTTCCAAATGGACGTTACCGTTTCTCAGGAATAGAAGGTGGTTTCTCCGAAATGGCGAACTCGAACTGGCTCAGGCCTTACAAAAAAGTCCGTCTTCCGCTGCTTTTACTTACGTATCACGGTTGGGCAGACATGCAATACGGATTTCTGGAGCTTCTCCTTTCGCCGACTCATCGAATTCGGAGAACCGTTTTTGCTGCAAACAGCAACCTGTTCACCGAGACTAAAGCCTTGGGGTCACATGGAGAAACTGCACGCGCATACAAGACATCTGGGGACAGAAGACCTCGCACGCTCCACAAGTGGCTTGCGTGTCTACAGTGCTGGAGACATTTTCCTCCTCGATAAATCCGACCTGAGAAAATGGAACGAGTCCGAAATAGAGGAATATTAAGCACGAGGCAAGGAATCCGGAGGTTCCCATGAATGAATACGAGGAAGAGGTAGGCTTAAACGCTGGGTTAGGATAGGATAAAGGTAGCAAAGGGAAAAATATTGTATGACAAATTACGGTTAATTGAGATATACTTCGGTCCAGCTAAGCGCCTGCCATATTTATTCGAAGCATTCCGCCTATTAAATATGTGCGTTAGGTTTATTTTTAACATTAATAAGTATGATTACACTTCCCCCTGTTTTACCCGTGTTGCATGGTTGAATGCAAAAACCAAGATAAAATACTTGCTTGGTATATATCTCTGTACTCTCTTTTAAAAATGAACAGCGTAGTTACCTGAAGCATTATTTTTCTGTCGGAAATAATAAGTCCAACATTTTGACTAGAATGGCTCGTGATTTTCTCATAACCCCCCATCACAGAACGAACACTTATGAAAAATATTTCTCTGTTGTCGGAGCACGATTATAGAAGTGTTCCAAAGGATGGAAAATATTCTGTCTCTTTGTCAAAGATTTTTTCGATAACCACAAACCCTTGAAAGAGTACAACTTATTTTGATACTTCTTCCCTTCTCTATTCTTATGTCATTTTCACCGTAATGTATCCGCCCATGCCTATATTTTCCAATTGAAATTTGTAATTTGTGTATTACGAGCTTTTCTGTACGGTATAACCCCAATATGTTGTTGATGAATAATTTCCAAGGACAACAAACGATATAATTTTCATAATAATTATTATCATAGATAGGCATACAAGTATTTTGAAAAGTAATAAAGAATAAAAAAATCAAAATGTAAGATAGTTTCTTTATGAATTAATTTGACCATGTTCATGAAAAATAGAGGAATAGGGTGGTTTCCTATTATTATTTATTGCCTAAATCGAAAGATTATTACTCCTATATTACGTATTTCACGCTTTTAGATTTTTAAATGACGATATCTATTTTTCGCGATTAAATGAATAGTGAAAATTTTCAAGCGCGCGAAAACGCGACGGCTAAGTAGGAATGCTGAGAAAACTCCGTGTGACGTCGTTCTGGTTCCCGCTGCCGCAAGTAAGCTGACCTTGGGGCGAGGCTTGAGCGCTGATACGACGCAGGGTGGTAGCAGGTAGCAGAATACCCTACTAGCTGGTAGCGCTTGGCTTTAATAAGGATTATTAATACCTTATCAAACGAAGAAAACTTTCCGACCTTAGCCAGTTTTAATAGGTGATTATTAAGACATGTTTCACTGATCTCTGTGTTTCTTGGTAATCACAGACGATGTAAAACTCCTATCTACTCGTATAGAAACTATGTCCCTGTGACGTCACGTGGAGTGGAATCGCATGGGCGCCAATCTGGTCTTTTTCAAATGAGGATAAAATTGACCTTTGCCATCCGCCTAAACCGGTATTTCTAAAACCAAATAATTTGTATATTATGAATACACTAATGGTGGGTAACGAATCGCAATCAATGCCTTTCGTTTTCTTTGATGAAGGAAACCACCCTATAATGAAAATAGTGAGATTTTGAGAGTAGACTAACATAAAGTTATTATCACTATCATTGTCGGCGGTGATGGAAACGATGAAAGAGGATATGAGCTCAGCATTAGTTCAATGGAACAGAAAGTATCAAATCAGTTTCCAGCGATTAAAAAAGTGCATATTCCCTCATAGGGGTTGAAATAATATCATGGAAGCGTGTCCCGTGTAAAAAGTTTTTTCCCTATTAGGTACTCCTCAGAAAACTCACAGTAATTCCTCAGTTGCATTCTGTTCCAGGATATCTGACCCAAATAAGCGGCTACTCTGATCATCAGGGGGCCGAAGTTATTTGATTCCACTAAAACTAAAATATATCCCGCATGTGAAAACAGATAAGCACTGCATGATGCATAAAAACCTTACAATTCAATAGCTTTAGAGGTAGGTGCTGCTTGGTATTGATTCAATTTTATTTTTTGCCATACACTGAATAGCATTTGATTTTAATCAACTCAGTACCGCTCGGCACCACACATGATTTAAAAATGTATCCCTGTAAAATTAATTCAATTCAGTTCAATTCCAATTCCTCTCAAAATACGATCTCAAAAATTACGAACCCTGAGTAAATCATCACGACAAACAAAAATTGAAAAACCAATTTTCCGCGACCTGCAAAGGTTGCCCACGAAATTGGTTGGTTTCTGCATCAGTTATGAGTCTCAAAACCGATACAAATGCCAACCTTTCAGGCATTTTCCTCTAAACCATCCGACACACACTTAAGTGAATTCCTTGCCCTTTAAACCCACCAATATGCTGTATCTTCCAATTAAACGTCTCTCCCGGGGAAATTTCATTAATCCATCGGTAAGGGCTCCCTTTAATATTAAAGAAATTTTATTCGTCTCAAAAAATTAAAATTTTCGTTGGATAAAATCTCATTGCTACGGCAAAGTGAGTGTAAATTCCGAATAGGTAAGTTTGGATAAAAGATTATCACGGTATAATAAATAAAAAGCCTGCATTTAATAGATTTAGAGATAGGCGCTACTCTGCATTGATTCAATTTTTTGTTTTTTACTAAACAGTATTTCAACGGATCCTAACCTGTCCCGCACGGCGCAATGAATGATTATGAAATTAATCAGTGTAGTATTGGAAGCATTTCTATGATAGCATTATTATTGGCCATTGTAATAAAAATATTTAGATGGCCAATAGCAACGTTATCATAGTATTTTTCCCCACTGGAGAACTGGCATGAATTTTCGTAATTAAATTTGAACACTGCACAGACATATTCAGCATACGCTGTAGAAAGTGGTGAAAGCGAATAATAGAATCACCTCATTTCTGCCATAGCAATAAGAATATTACGCTCCTCTTTTGTTTGTCTCGCTCCGAATTCAAATGAATGCGTAACCTGTGCGTTCTCCCGCTGGTTTTCATTACACCTCCCGCCGCATCGCGGCGCCGACAGCGTCTTCGAAAGCGCGTTCTCGTCATGTGACTGTTGGCTATAGGGAGGTGAGGGGGAAAGGAGGGGAAGTAGAGAGAGGTCGTCGACCCTTGGTTTCCCCCCCCGCTCCCATATTCTCTGCCTAGCGGGCTAAACAACATTAAATACATCCCTACCCTCTAAGCAATTACTCCGTGACGCTCGCTTCTCCCTACAGCGGAGCATTACATAGTGAGCTTGCGTTGAGTGATGGAATCACTAATATAGGTCTTTACTTCCACTTTGCATCCAAGTTTACACATAAGAACCATTATCTTAGGTGAAAATCCATTGCCGGGCTTTTCTCATGCGGAAAGAGGTCACAAATACTCTGGGCTTATATTAACAATCGACAAAGACGCGTAGCTAGCATTTTCAATAAGAGGATTAAGTTTAAAGCAAGCCGTACGAAATACATCTTCGCAAAGGGTCATCGAGATGGAACAAACACTGGCTAAAATTTTGTAATTTTCACTTCGAAACTGGCAAATATTAAAAAATGAAAGGAAAAAATAAAATAATAACAAATTTATATATTTATTAAGTTGTCCACATACAGCATAATTGCCGGTTTACAATGGCGCAATGTAACAAAAATAAAGAGTACAAACAAAATTAAACGTAATAAATATAAATAAATAACAGTGTATTAAACGCAATCATTTTGGCCTAAGGAGTTTCTATTCAGGTAGGAAATAGCGCGGTTCGTAAAAAATTGGTTATGAAAAGAGAACGGGTCAATTTGATCCGGAAGAGCATTTAAGAGGGAAGAGCGGCGGAAGAGGAGGATATGTTTGGTCAATGACAATCTGGGAATGGGCATATGGAGGAGCGAATGCGTTTGAGTGGGTCTGCATGGAACTTTAAAAGTTAGATTGAAGACGATATCGTGACAGTCTACGGCAGAGTTTAGAATGATATGTATTAGTTTTAAATCGGATTTGAGAATTAAACTTGGAATATTAGCTTTAGAGAGTGTAAGAAAAACAGTGTCAGGGGGAATATGACGAAGATGAGGGAATCTGTACTTAACTATATTAGTGAAAAAAATTGTCACACTTTTCAGCGCCAAAATATTGGATGGGGCTGAGATGGTCCAAATGGGGGAGCAATACATTATAACGGGAACGACAATAGTAGAATAAATATTAAGTCTCAAAGTTTTCGTAATAAATATTACTCTGCGTTGTCACGAGACCAAATAAAAATCTATATTTTTAAATATCTGACATGAAAAATCACCAATCGGAAGACTAACAATATGATTTTTTCCTGTATATTTACATCTTCTGGCAGGCCTGATGACGCCGACAAAATAGTCAGCAAAACCGCAGTCTAACTGAGCCAAAATATTCCTGCGATAACCGCAAGTATGCAAAGGGCGTCTAGCCAAGGCTGCGGCCGGCTCGCGGCATGGAGAATATTTAACAGTGACAAAAAGAATGCTCTTTAATATTGGTGCTCCTGAAAGCAATTTTTGCGTAATTTAAGAGTTCTTCCATCCATACCATTTCTCCTCCAGTAATTCTCCCCATAACAATCTCATAGATAGCCTTATATCGCACAATATGTCAAAAAAACTTCACTTTCCCTACATTCCAAGCTTCGGCCAAGTAAGATAAAAATTAAAAAATTCCAACTTACCGCCATTGTGGAACATACCAACAGTGAACCTTGCCATTAAATACGTTTTTGACGCAAAGTTGCTAAAGGAAATGATTACCATTGTACTCTAATTAAGGAAACCATTGAATTAACGAAAAAAAACGAAGTAATATGAACAAGAAGACGCATATCCGTTTGACTGTACTTGAAGGAGAAGGGTTATGCTGGAGAGAGGAAAACCAACCAATCAGATTCCAGTTTGAAAAATTTCCGTCAATGCATCCAATACAATTCATCAAAAAATTCCCAATCGGGGATTGACCTAATGACGCTGGTAGGAAAACCAGAAAACAGTCGTCATGGAATAAATCAAGACGCGGTGAAAACCAGAAGAAATTGACCTACCACTGACCTGAATCCTCAACCCTTAACGACATATTAATGCAATGGAGCTTACTGGGAGACCGCAAATTCAGAGATTTTTTCAGTTTTCGTCCTTTACGCCATTGACTAAAACATTACGGACCTTTAACAGTTGATATTCATTTCAGGATCATAGAGTCACATTTCGAGACGACGTATCTAAATACAAAAATATAATGGAATTCTCTTAAGGCTTATGAAAATAATTTCTCCTCCTCGTGGTTCGTAACCGCAGGGTAAACGGAAAATGGTAAGTTGGTAAAGGAAAGGAAGAGGGACGCGAGGAGAAAATACAATGATTCTTACCGAAATGTCACGCTGATTCAATAAGTATTCATCTCTGAAAGGGGTAAAAAACATGAGACCCCGATTAATAATGAAAAACACTTTGTTACTTCCACAAAATTCACAGAGTTTCTATTTTATATGTATATCATATATACCTGCTCCCACCATGTATTGTATGTATTTGAAAATGGTGTAATAGCCGAAACCGGTAAAAAAATAGAAAATGTGAATTTTGTGGAAGTAACAAAGTGTTTTTCATTATTAATATGGAGCCCTTCCACCACGTAAAAGCTTCAACTTTCGATTTAATGAGACCCTGAATTATGAAGGATGGGATGGAATTCCGAGAGGTTTTAACGTGAAACGGAAGAGTTCGAGGAGAAGATCTTGCAAAGGGTTTTACGATATGGTATTTCGAGGAGGCGACTGACAGCAGAATTCATTTGCGCCATGAGGGAAGGGTTAGTGGAAGGATAGGTGGAGAGAAACCTGGTGACGCCATTAGCCTGTTCTAAACGCAGAATTTCAATGTAATCGTATTCGAATTCTTTTATAATCAGTATTGAGTTCTGAAGTTTTTTATGAAATCGAGAGCAAAATTCAACCCCCTTTAAGAAACGGTTTGGCACGGTTCTCACGTCGATTGTTTAGATTCGGTATTATAGCCACTCCTAGAGATAGGAGTGCTGAAAGAGTTCCGTCTCGCGGCTTGCGATATATTCTGACTTGAGATGCGAATCAAATCAAATATGGCAATTGATGACTCTCATTCGTCGTGGGATTGATAACCAGAATACTTTTGATAACAGACTAATCGATTGCTAAATGACATGAAAGTAAAATAGGGATTTTAGAGATGCTTGGTTACCAATTGTTGCAGTTTTAAGATCGCTGCATTGATTTGAAAAGGGTTTATGTGACATTAATTTTTTATGTTATTTTAACAAGGAAAGACTTCAATACAATACAATAAAATGTGTGACATTCAAAAGTATGATATAGAGGATATCCAGGGTTATGAAACAATGTAATGGCACTTAAACTTTTGGTCGATAACCATCATATGGTGTAACTTCACTTTAAAGTATGGGATAAGTCAAACACTGAATTTCCTTGTATTTAGGAGGAAAAGAGAAATAATCATATCGTGTCAAACTTCATTGCGTTAAAAAACAACCCAGTGAAAGTAGTAAAAATCTAAGTAGGAAGAGTCCTCCACTTTCCCATCGGGTCGATTTCTTCCGATGCTTTGAAGCGTAGTCAGTCATTGTCTTAAGGGTGATCAATAGATCACCATAGGAAGAAATAACACTAAAATTTTATCAAAATGCCAGTTTTCGCCGGATCTCATTTAAGATTTAACCCTCATTTCACATCTTAAAAATCCTAAGGGTGCACTAAATCGCTGCGAACACAATTAAAATGTGATAAATGCGGTACTTACCTATATTGATTTCGGTTGGGTAACTTTTACTGCAAAAGCCACCATAAACGACAAAAGATGATCAAATGTTAATTGCCGTCGCAGCACTTACGCCCACCCCAAGGATTGTTTAGAATGTGAAATAAGTTTTTGAATCCTAAATTTAGTGAATACCCGTCGAAAACTGTCATTTCGATAAAAGTATACTGTCACCGAAATCAACTCCTTTACGCGGTGGTAAACCCGATAACTCTTCCTATCAAAAGTTCCCCGGCAAAGCCTGATATCCTTGTTCAATCTATATTATTTCTCACTCTAAGATAACGTGGATGTAGTTAGAACCCTTTAGGACCACAGAAGCGAGATGTCAGGGTTGCGAAGAGTCAATAGGTACACCAAGTGTCACATATGGCGCGTCAATTCCGAAGTGGCTGGCTATCTACTCCTCTCCGCTACAACCCAGTGTGAGACCTCTGCTTTCCGCCAGCTGGTTCCGTAATTCGAACAAGTGTATCAAGACCTTCGTCCCCTCGTAATGGAGTCCCAAATAGAAATCAGGGACAAGAACGCGAGCACATGTGAAACTCGCTAACGTACAGTACACCATAAACCCCATCCTCACTCGTGCCGTCGGACACTTTCAGCTTAATCAATGCAATTGCCTCCGTCCCCTAAGGACGTACGTCACCCCTTCATTCACCCAAAACACGGATAGAATACTCCGCAAGGGTTCAGGGACTACCTTCCACCTGAAATAGATCTACGTCTCCTAAATTCAAAAGTATAGAGGTCTTAATGGGCATTATTAAAATTGAATCCTCGAGGGTAGGTATTTAAATACAAATGCAATTCCTTCCGACGTTTCCGTTTGTTTAAAAGCATCATCAAGGTTTGAAATGAAAAATGAGTTTATAATTTTGTTCCATAAAAAATAAAGGGTTGCAATCACTTTTTCACAATAATGTAATAAAAAAACATTCAGTTGGAAATTTAACAAAATAGAAGAGACTTGAATTTTTACATACCTTTTTTCAGTGTTAATTGACTGTAACTACGCAGATGCAATTCATGGTTACCTGCCAATTTGGCATAATCAAATAATAACAAATTTTGCTAAAAAAGTTCTAAGTCTGATCTTTTGTTACCACTATTTTTGGTTTTGGAAATATTAACAATTACTTTAAGCAATATTTTTGTTAAATAATTTTCAGTATCTAGTATTTTGGTTCTTTCAAAGGCTTTTTTTTTTAACTGCGGTTTGAATGTAGAGGCTGGGAAAAGAAAAAAATCTCATTTTATGGCCGATCATCATTATAGGTGATTCTCCAGTCGGTCATAAAACGAGTTATCACCCACCGAGGAATTCAACGGATTTACCGAAATCGCCACTTGCGTTACGAACTAGCAGAGCAACCCGAATTCCACGGGGAAACAAGATGTAACAATAGCTGTTAACCAAAATGTGTATTCGTGGAGATATAATCAATCAAATTCATAACTTTTCAATGCTACACAAGGTGATTGCATACATTATATCTCTAATAGTGAGAATGGATTAATTGTTCTGCACTCACTGCTACGCTGTGGACATTTTTGAAACAGGCTTAAATACGCCCGAGGTGGCAACATCAATCAAGCATTTACGAGATAGACTGCGGCTCATACATGCAGTCCCCTTTTTTAATGATAACGTTTAGCATATTCTCCATAAGATATTATAAGTCCTCCCGAAAAACCGCCTCAATAAGCATGTGACGAGAGACGTAGGCGTTTAAAATGAAATAAAAAAGCATGAGTGTTGTGAGTGATTTGGCTACCTCAGCTGTTTAGCAATTTTTGAAGTCTTATCGTTAAAGGAAGAAAAGGGAAGAAACCCTAAGATTTTAACAGAATTCTTATACCTATCATTCTGCAAAATATCTCTCTTTATTTTTTTGTTTCTTTTTGACCTAAACATAGGGTGGTTATAAGATAATGTTCTGTGCGTCATTTTGAAAGTATATCGGTTCGTAATTGCTCAGTAAATCTTAGGCTTACATGTGACTTCCGAGTCTGCTGTGACCTCCAGCCTAATTAGTGAAAAACCTGTATAAAGCTCTCTGTTTATATGCATCAGTTTTTGACGTACCGAGCAGTTTCCTGTTGAATTTCATTTAGTTCGCGGACTGAATCACTCTGCGCCAGTTCCCATACACTGAGGTACGGCCTGAAAAGTACCTCTTTCACTTTTATGCGCTATTGAATTCGGTAGGAAAAATTTGGCAAGACTATAATGAGAATATCGGAATGAAAATATTATAACAACGAAAAATTCGAGAGAGACATTGTTGGAGATAGATGTCGCGTATCTCTCCAATAAGTTTCAAACTAATTTAAATTTCCCCTTTATTTACCATTAGGGCGAATATAGATTACATTGTAAAACTGATTAAAAACTAGTCACGGTTAGGAAATTTTGAATAAAGACATCAAATTAAATAATGAATAAAAATGAAAGTGAAATTAAAAAAAAATATCTACAAAAAATCTAAAAAATGAGATAGTTGACATGACACGTCCATTCCCTCGCGCGTGATTGCTAGAAATAATTCATCTTGCCGTGCTTAATTATTTATTTTCTTCATTGGGGAAAAGGGGGCTCCCCCTAATTTATTCACCTATTCAATTCCCTCAAATCAATCTCCGTAATACATTTTTAATGGAAAAAGTTGTCGCTTGTTTCCTGACAGGATTTCCTAATAATTTGAGAGAGAGAGAGAGAAAAAAGTAAGGAAAAATAAGAGAATAAATGGAACTGTGGAGCACCATTCACCGAAGGATAAAATAGGCCAGGAAGGAAAACAATCGTAAGGAAAAAAATACGTACTGGCTTGGGAACGGGAAAAAGGGAGAGCTACATTATACCAAGCCTAGGATTGTAATACTATGAATAAATGAATTATTTGACTCTAGTAGAAAGAATAAATGAATACTCTGAAATAATGATAAATGAATACCTGGGAGTAAATTCGACGAGTGATTCAATAATGAGGACCAGTTTCTGGGTTAAAATAGTATCAGCAACAATCTTTTCCCCATGGTATTTTTGCATGAAATAATGTAATTGGCACTTGTCAGACGGTACCTTGGCACATGGGATTTGGTGCAGAAAGATTCAGTCCGTGAACAAAATTGAACACAAAATAAAGCTAGATAAATAAGGAAGATAATACTTCAGAAAGTTAAATCTTTCTGCGCTCTATCCCACAAAACGAGACACTGAAAAAACAGAACACCTAAAGTGCCTTTGTATCATTAATACTTTAAAATTCTTAAATTGTTTAAGAAGCAATACCTATATTAGTATAATTTACAAGGAGGTATTCGAGTTACTGCCTACCAAGACCCAATTGCCCCTCTTTCACCTTTTCATGCGATAACCATCCCTTTATTGTGGTTGAAAGACATAAATCCACACGTGACGCATTACGCGCAAATCGGCATCTGAGAGACCCCTCGAGGTTGCGAGGAAGATTCTGAAGAAGTGGAGAAAGGTTCGGTGTAATGTAAACAAGAGGAAGGAAGATGTGATGTTGGTCGAAGAGAGAAGGCTTCCGAAGAAAAGGTTGTGTATCCTCTACAAACGCCTGGAGCAGACCACCTTCCGAAGCCCTCTCTCAACCTTCGCGTAAAGGTTGTTTGACGTTCGTCCAACGTGGCCTAAGTGATTAAGGACATCTGTTTCTTGTTGACAAGCAAAGAGGGTTTATCGTTCCTGGATTATTTTCTAAAATATTTGTTTCCGAAGGAACACACGGCAGCAGGCAATCATGACGCACTTACACGACCTCAGTATAACCCTCCATCGCGACCGGGAGAATGCTAAATATATTCTGTTGTTTCGGGCGTCACATCCTGGATTTTACTTATCGTATTGAAAGAATAACAATGATTTTGTCTTTTACACATCACTTACTACAAAACTTCACTGCGACTTACGCTTCGAAAAGGATCCCCTGCTTCAACGTGAAGGTTTGAGTTCAAATACGTGAAAAATTGTAAATGGGAGCAGCAAAAATGAATGCCCCGGAGAGATAGGTAGCCCTTATATACATTAGACTAATGTTGCCATAATCTGCCTGAAAATATCATCATTATATTCTAATTTTAAGGGGGAAGTCTCTGCTATGAAACGTGTGATATGCAAAATAATTTTACTGACGGTGTACAGGACAATAAATAATACATGAATAGCATTTCGCCTTCTCTCATAAACCAAAAAATTGCACGCTTCATCCAATCAAAACATATAATCCGTCTTACAATTCATCGCAGCTTTTACTTAAAGAATTTTTTTATAACGAACTTCTGTGCCAATATTCCAAAAAGGAGGGATAAAAAAAAACACTAAAACTTTTTAAATATTAACTGTATACGTAATTCATAGTAGGCTTAATTTCGTTTTTGGCACTGCTAATTGTAGGAACACCCAGCTACTATGTATCAAACGACACACATATTTTCCACAATTATGTGTACATAAGGTGGTATTTTAGGACGATAATTTATCATAAAATTTATAGCATCTCTAATAGATTTATATTCCCTCTCCACTTAATCTGGTACAGAAAAATATTTTACCAATAATATTTAGCTCACCAAAGTCACACGTCTACGGAATCATTCTCGACCAATCACTCCGACAACTCACCTAGAAAGAAACAAAAATGGGGAGATTAGTGAACATCATGGACGAAATGTCACTCTGATTGCGGGAAAAGATATAGCCAGGAGAGGAAGTTCTCCAAATAAATTCAAGACATAAAAACCTTCTACATTAATGCCGGTACTTGACAGCTAAAAATAACAAGTCTCACTAGCGTTATTAAATTTTATACAATAAAAAGATCCAGGTAAAGCTAGTGTTTCACAGAAAAGAGTCTGTTTTAACAGCGACCATGTCCACGCTCGCATGATACGAAAAACATAAAATATCTCATTTCAAAAAAATATCAGGAGCTTCACCCCGATTAACAGAAGTTTGGATATGAAATTAATCATCCTCACTGAGGATTACTGGAAAAGGCAGCTAATAAGCATCCCCAAAGAACGATGCAGAGTAAATCATTAAGGAGTCTCTTTGTGTGACCTGGTGGTGTGAGAAGGCGAAACTAGAGTTCAAAGCATAAGAGAGAGTAAATAATAACCCAACATATGCTGGAGCGGAGAAGCTGGTGACGGTTGATACTACGACCTTAAATTGACTCCTAGCCCAGGGATTTAGGTACACGGAAGAGAGTAATGCATGAGTAACAGTTTTCAGAGGCCTAATCAGGCTAATTCACCGCCACTTACTAACCTAGATCCGCATTTAGGACTAAAATTAGGAAGATTTTTCATAATGTTTATCGATTTTTCATCAGTTCTTCAGCGGCATTAAAATTGTCATGTTTTGTTGAAAACTACTCGAATAAATTGAATTGAATTTTTCTTGAGAACTGTATCCAAGTTTGGACATAAAAATTAAATTTAAATACAAGAATTCTTGTGTCTTATTCTTATTTTTAAGTCAACTGAAACCCTAAGGATTCTGTAATCAATATTAGTGAGTCGTTAGTGATTAGTGACTTTCGTTCGTTTTATTTGACAATATATCTCCTGTCAACCGATAAATACAGTAACAAAATATATGGATGCGATCATTACAGTGCATGCTTTTAGGCCCCGTTTGAATTTATTTTATTTTGGAATTATGGGTGAATTTCTGCATTTGGTTTCCACGCTGAAAATATAATCGGTACATATTTTTGAAGTAAATTATTCTTCATTAGGGATGATTTCCAGGACAATAAATATATTTTGGCATAAACAAAAGCAAATAATTAAGCATGAACAACGAGCACAAGGTACTACCCTAATAGAAGCTTTCAGGTAGAAGGAAGCTACAGTAAAGGTGCGTTTACACTATGTAACATGTTATATAAACAGCTTACATCTAACATGTTTTACGAAAAAGTTACAAACCCTTGTAACACAATATTAAATGCAATATGTTACACGGTTTTTTAACTTTTTCGTAAAAAATGCTCTATGTAACTTGTTTTAAGGCCGTTTTACAGGGGGCACGGAATTGCGCAGGTTAGAGCTGCATTCATTTCTAAAATGGCGTGGAATTGAGCGAATGCATGAACGGAATTAGAACGGGCTATTTTGCCGTCTCGCATCCACGCATTCTCGCATGTGTTCTAGCAAATCACCGCTTTACACGACGCAATTTTGGATGCGCCTTCGCACGTACGTCACATAGCGCAATTCCGTATACCGTGTAAAACGGCCATTATATACTTAACATGTTACAAAGTGTAAACGCACCTCAAGGGGACGCCTCTCTCCCACTCAAACAGTCGTGCTGTGTCGCGACAACTTACTCGATTAAAGCTTATATTATTCGATTCAGCACCACATTCGAATAATGATGAAGATAAAATGGATCGACCAAGTAAGCAATGAGGAGGTGTTTAGAAGAGTGGGAGAAAGGAGAACTCTTCTAAAAACCTTAAGCAGAAGACGGGACAACTTAGTTTGCCACATTATGAGACATGATGGCCTGATGAAGACAATCGTTGAAGGACAAGTGGAAGGGAAAAAGGGGAAGAGACGGCTCCGAATGAGTTACATAGGACAGGTTATAAAGGATGTAAGCGAGAAGAAATATGTAGCAATGAAAAGGTTAGCGGATAGAAGAGAGAAATGAAGAGTTGCATCAAACCAATCTTAGAATTGTTGGTTAATGATGATGATTATTCGATCGGTCGAGCGATCGTTTCGTTGGTCGCAGAAAAGCTAACGCTGAAACTACCTCTCAGTGAGGCTCAAAAAATGATCGTGTCATTCAGACTTTAGATAACTAACTGAGAAACCTTAAATAAGCAATGCACACACGGGAATAATAATATTAAAAAAATCTTTTAGCTGCTCATTACAGCATGACTAGAATTACGAACCCCACGTGCCGTGACGAGTAACGTAATATGTTACAGTGCGCGCGACGCAAATTGGAGCAAAATGTACGCAGGGCTATTATTACGGCATAATTCCATTCCTCACAGAGAAGGGACCCATTGTAAATTAAACCGCAGCAGGAGCAGAAAACTCTACACTGCACTATGTCGCCGCCAGTGCTCCAGTTTATAATTAACAAGCGAGAGCTGTAGGAGGGAGTAAAGGGATACCTCGGAGCGAGGATAATTATTCGGAGCACTAAAAGCAAGGGACCTCTGCCAACTCTTTCATACAATGGAGTCCCGCTGACTATGAGGAACCTAAAGGATTACGCTCACCAACATTGGAAAGATTTAAAGACCTCTCCCGCTAATTTCCATTACTGCAACAAGGGCGACGCCGAAAGAAAACTCTCCGCTTATGAATACGCCAGCCATCACGAGCTCCCGTTTCCAGTTACGGTGAGGAACTCGGAGAGTACTCTAGTGGACGACATTTATTGGGCTCGCTCGCACGAATTTCAGAGTTATTATAATGAAACTAACGCGTAAATGGGACGCGAAGGGTTAAAATTTTGCTCAACTAGTAATCTCAATCCAGTTTCTAGATGAAATGTCGACTTTTCTTTTTGGCAGAGTACACTTCAAAACTCGTTAATTCAAAGCCTAATCCACGAAATGCATCAGTGAGTAACAAGGATACGGTTGTAGCCTTTTTATTTAAATGAGCACGGACGCAAAAAATTGAAACTTTCAACACATTGCCCTATTATCATTATAACGTTTGAGCCATGCTCACAATATTTCGGTCACAGGCTGTGCGCAACTCAACTTACAATGACCCAGACCGATGGCGGAAACATTCTACCACCCACAGCTCAGGCCGCGCATCGCGGAATCCAACCAAAAGATTTTAAAGAAATAAATTCTCCTATTCCGTACTCTTTACCGGGCGAAGACAGGGTGGAACAGGAAGGGGAAAGGTAAAGGGGTTTGAAAATTTTAATTATAAAAATTAACCCTTAACCAGTGACGTGCAATTCTTGTTACACTACCAGTGACGTGCGGTCAGGGAGACCGCAATAAATCAAAAATTCATAAAATATTGCTACGCCATTTTTATTGTTTTGTTTAATTTTTCTTTGAATGCTTAACTATTTTAAAACTTATATTAAAATTTTTACAGTCCCAATACGAACCAATTTGTCATAAAAAATTGTGATTTGAAGCAGGATCAAAAAACTGATGTCAAAAACACTTGAGTTATAATTATTATATTTATGTATCAATATTTCGCCAGATTCAAAAAGGCCTTAAATGTTAAAGTTGGAAGGCTAAGTAGTAAGTAGCCATGAAATTTATCCCGCTTATTCCTTTTCTTGATGCATTCTTAGTAAATGACGTGCGGTCTCACAGAACGCTAATCGAGTTTATTGCAAATTTACAGAAATTAATAAAAGGAACGTTAAATTTTATGAGTGGGATGGCCTTGTTATGCAAAAATATGAAGCTAACGAGAATTATAGATATTTTGAAATCTTAATTTTGAAAATATTCATTATTTTAGAAACGCAGCGGTCTCTTAGACCACACGTCACAGGTTAAGGGTTAACTATATTTTGATAAATATCTCTGATAATACTCTGGTTGAGGTTTAGGATAAAATACAAAAATAATAATGGTGATGTATTTCACTCCATTGACATCCTTACAAATTTTCCAAACCTTATCCTTCCCCATCCTGTTCCCCCTATTTTTCTCAGTAAAGAGTAAGCCCTTGGGGAATTCATTTATTTCAACCAATCAACGGCCGCAGTAGGTTCATTTAAAAGGTCAATTCAAAAGACTTTCGTAGATTTAGGAAACTATCAAAAGGCAAAATTATTTTTCTTACTCCGGACTGATCCTTGGAGATATTTCAGCCTTTCTCAAGTAATGACCATTGTTAGCCGTTTTACAATACTCGAAGGAATTTTTGCAAACAAGCAGATGCAGTATTCAGGGATGCATCTCCATAGCTAAGCCAAATTCAGTTACTTTCAACTAGATTTAAGTTCATTATTTTACATCTTTTTACGCTAAGTTCATTTACTCAATATTTTACTTATTCTTCTCTTTATACTTAGCCTCTCAGGCCTCTGCCGGATGATTAGCCGGTATTACAGTACCTATTAGTCAGCTGTAAAACAGAGATAAGATTTAATTGAACTCTACTCGTATTCATGATTTTTGAAAAACGAAGAATACAGAAGAGATAGCGCGCAAATGCTATTTTAGAAAAATTGAATAAAAAAACGCCCGACCCTCTCTCTGCGTACGTTAACGATAAATATAGTCTGTGTGACAAGCAACACGGACTCAAATGAATGAAATTAAGTGTTTGAAACCGTAATATGAAATCATGAAAAGTTCCCGAAATGGTTCCAGAGCATTCCTAAAAACTTACTGGAAGAAAATGGTGGTATCGTGAAGCTACAATTTTAACACACTTTCAGGAGTTCAAGTAGTCGAGAATCTATGGAACGAAATCCGTGTATTATACCACCACGCATAACACACGAGAGTTGAATTCAACATGCCAACCAGGATGAGGAATTGGTAGCTGTTGGGATACCATAACGAGGGAAACGTGAAAATATGTACCTACACTAATTCCGATCAAAACCGGAAGCAAATTTCGGTGAAATCCAACCAATAATACAGGGAAAAGCGTATTTTAAAAGGAAATTAAACGCATGAAATTCGTCACAACCGCTGAGCTACGACGATAGAATAAACATACTAGAAGAACGTAACCAGGCGCCGAAAACATTAATATTAAATGGTTCAGTCGTGAAAACAAGTCAGAAGACGAGATATTAAAACAAAAAGTAAAATAAAACACAATTACCGTGATTCATAAATCTCAATGCCCATTCACAATATCATTAAATATAAATGAACACATTCTAACTACTAGGAATGTATGCTTTAAAGAATTTAAACAACAAAACAGTATGATATCTCTTAGGGTCATGCATGACTAGGAAATATTCTATTTCATTTAAATGATAATTATTATTTATCATTTAAATATACGTACAATATTTATCAATAAGAAAGTTGTTTATAAAATCACGAAAACAAATAAACGATCTATTAATTTTTTACAGGTAAAATGCATAAAGCGTAAACATATACGTTAACGTAGCAGAGGAGAAACAAATATTAAAGCCTGCAAGCGTCCATGCAGCGATATGTCCACAAAAACTTTGTTCTTCCACACAAAGAACCTTGGGACCCTGATGAAATGCTATTATAATCCCGGAAATTAAGAGAATTAAGCAAATGGAATATATTTTACGCTAAAAAACAGAATGTAGGAGTCCTTATGCATAAGTAAATATGTTGAGAAGGGATTCAAATATAAGCTTAGAATACCATGCTCTCCATAGCGAGGGATTTTGAGAGTAATTGATCATATAAGAGAACGTATTTCATCATTCAATTTCGTCTTCGTGAAAAGCTGCGATTGATTGACGTCATTCCTTTTACTTTCACAGTACTTTACTTATCTTACCTCTCCTAATCACCCTCTTAGAGATTACGGCTCAGAGAATTTTCGCAAATACATTATTTATATGGCTTTTAACACTCTATTCTTGAATACAGATCACAGAAAATTGTGTCAGGCTTAAAAGTAACTATTGAGGGAGAAAACACGAATGGAATTAACTAATATAATTACCCACTTACTTTTAATGGATATGCTTTGAATTTATCCGGCTAATGGCGTTATCTTGTACCGTTCTTGGGGCAATGCGGATTTAATCACCAGAAAGAGAGTGGAACTTGAGACGGAGATCCTCTTATGAGTTGGTAATTTCAAATGGAAGGGGAAACGTTATAGAGAGAGAAAGAAAGATAAGACGTGACCGGTGACCCATGAAGGAATCCGCAATGGGACCCTTTTAAAACTCCTTACTGCCCTTGGGGAAGTGGTAGGGGATATAGGAGAGAATGAGGGTCACACAAGGTTCAGTACTGGGTCCACCCGAGTTCCTTTCCTTTATCGGAGCTTAAAGCGGACTAGGGTGGTTCCTGGGATATAGAGGGAGGGCAATGGAGGAGTTTTTTTTTTCGAGGGAAGTGGTACAGGGAACGGGGAACAGGATAGAGAGGACTTGTGGGCAGGTTTTGTGGGGATGAGGACGGGTGGGGCATCGTAAAGAGCAGGGAGGCAAAGACATGGGGTGAAAGAGGAGAAAATGGAAAAAGCATGTTTGCTTGTTCACCCGATTCCAACTCGGATGCTGGGAGAGAAAACGCTGACTACGGCCCAAATATCTCCGAGAAATAGCGAGGGAAGGGGGTTGGGGGAGGGTTGGAATGAAAACTAACCCTGCTCTCCCCAATCTCATACCCTGCCACTCACCGTCCGACGAAATTCCCCATCAGGCGTAGCAAAAACCGAGGTTGAGGTTGCTAAGAACAAAAAAAAAATTCCTTCGATAATTCTCATTCCTCTTTAACCGAATGAAACGCGTTCCGGATAATTGGCAATGCCATATTTTAAGTCAACGAAGTATACTATGTTTATGTTGAATACGGTAAAAATATACGGCAATAAGAGTATGAAAAAAGAATTTGATCAACAGGCCTGTTAAAAATGGCATATAATGGTATCAACGCAAACGGAAACAATGACTGCACATAAGTATTGTAGCCGACAAACAATATTACGGATTTGAGTTGATCTTTCATTTGATGATTAATTTATAGCTTTAGGTTATGTGTTATGGATATGATTAATCCCGTTAAAACCCCGATATTCATTTTGAAACACCCGGTATAAGTTCCCCATAGGATAATTACAAAAGAGTGTTAAGAAAGGTCAACTTGAGAGTCATCTTCGATGGTCCTAAAAGAGTCTTCTACTCGGAAGAGAGGGTCGTTATGCAAGAACGTAAAGGAAGGCTGGTGAAAAGTCTGATCTGGACATTTTGCGGCTTTATGGAAATGGCTTTTGTACTTCATGGAATGTACATGCATGATTAAAAGAATTGGTTCTATTGAAGAATAGGCATTTGGCTTCTAGCCTTTAAATTCTTTCTGTGATATCCTTTAGACATTGTAGTTTCCAAATTTTTAAGAACTTTCACTTGAAATACTGTTTACAAAGTGGACATTTATAACAAATCAATGAGAAGGACAATTATGCGAGGTCTTTACGTTCATTCTTTATGTGTACCTAGGCTGGGGAGTTGGCACGAAAAACTCCACATTTGTGCTTTAATTTTCACAAAATTATTGTTTCTATGTAATAGGATGCATATGTCCCTATAGACCATAAGGTAGAGAGAATAGATATTATTTCACGTCCCAGACTGTATCTCAGAAGCAATTAGATATATTGCTTCCATAAAAATGTTTTTGGAATCTACGCATTAATATAAGGGTGAAAACGTATTTTGTTATGCAATCTAACGGCTACAATCTTTATGGGCCTTAAAGGATTAATATTGTATTTATGGATGGAATAAATATTATTTATTATCATAAATACTTGCCCGTGCCGTGCGACATTATTCCTGAGAAACGTGTAGCAAACGTGTTTCCGATTGCTGTCGTATCAAGAAGATTGAGAGAAAGGGGATGGTGATCATAGAGAATCCTGAAGCGAGTCTCATCCGGGGGATGCCTGGGTTACTTCAGGCAGAGAAAACGCGTCACTTCCGGCATACGAGAGTAGGACCAAGGACGAATGTCTGGACGCAATCAATTGGGATGAAGCGGTTGGGCAGAAACATGTGAAACACGAGGCGGCGTCTCACGGTCACCGACTGTTTGAAGAGGCGCCAAGTGTCTTTTACACGTGTCCCCAGGGCCCTAATGGTATCAAGATACACGACGTCAAGCAATTGCTCTGGTCGTTATTTCGGCTTATCCTTGTAACGACTTACTTCACGTTATTTTCTTTCTCCTGCCAATCTCATTTGATTGACTGAATCATTTTCTTTCCTTTTACATATTTTTCTTTGTACTGAATGACGAATTTTTATTCGATTTATTACAAAAACATTTTTATCACATTTCTTTTTCTCGTCGCAGTCAACACCTTTTTATTCTCATCATTCTAATGCTGGATTATGTAAAGCCTTTTTATTATATTGTCGTGTAGTCTTTTGAAAAACTGCCACAACCAGGCATTAAGAAATTTACAACAGAAATAGCTTTTTCAATCTTGTGAGTTTGAAGAAGCAACTTTTTGAATTTAGAATCTGTGGGTAGAATTTACTCACAAAGCAGTGACATTTACTAATACAGGCAGAATACTTATCCACAAGGAGCTTTATTACTAGAAGAATGCACACATCAAGGCTTGACGTTGTAATTTGCCGAAGATGAGATATTTGGTAATGGTGCAATGATACAATGTGATGAATTCATTATTATTTAATTCCGAAGAGATTACACGCCTTAGCTCAGTAGAGAAGGAGGAAGGGTGTAGTGCTACGGATGAGAGGATGTTTTGGAGAATGGGACGAGTTAAAGTTTACGAAATTTTTTTTATTTCGCACAGTTAATGCTACAGAAAATATCGCATGACGATCATGACAGAGATAACGGGTAATAGAAAAAGGTTCAGGCACTGACGAAAAAACGTCTAAAAACAGTGAATTGCCAGAAAAGGTACATGAAGTTGTCTAAGTACTCGAATGTGCTACAGAGTATCATGGTCTAACACCAGAGGTTTAGCCTCTTCCCTGACAAAATATAATTCATTATTGGGAGACGAGGGGTTTGTTTGGAGCGAGTATTAGCGGAGATGGATAGTTAAGAACCGCTTTCGAGAGGAGAATTTTAGGCAATCGAGCACAGGGGATAAATATAATGGGAGTTTTGGATAGAATGAAAGGGAATATACATTACTGTGAGTGGCAGAGGGAAGGAAGGGAGGAGGGAAATTTTGAGGGTGCACACGCTGCAATAGATCGCATAATTCACCATGAAAACTAACCTTATTCGTAAGGTTGACTTTAATAATAACACTAACACGATATAAAAGGAAAATCTATAGCATATTTTATCTTTTTTTATACCAGTTATGATTCTAGCTAAAAAATCAACATTAAATGCAATAATGGGTTATTTCAGGAAAATTAAAAGATACATGCACTGGGACCATGAAAAACTTCTGTCGAGAAGTAAAATAAAAACATTAACATTAGTTAAAAATGGTATCGAGAATTCAATCACAATCATCAAGTCAACAAAAAATATTTATCAAAAATAGACGGAAAAACTCAGTACATCCACAATTTTAATTTTTTTTTAATTTTAAAGAAATATAACCACATACAGCATATACTTGCCATTTTATAGTGGCCAGGTAACAATACAAAAATTAGAGGACGAAGACGCAATATAACATGTAGAAAACAATAATTACATTTACAAAAACAAAAGGACAACAAGAAACTGCAGTGACAGACTACTTCGGTGACAGATAGGATAGGGAAAGGCTTATGAAGGATTTTAATGGAAGTGCAAAGGGGTCGATGTGTGGAGTGAGTGAGTTCAGCACAGAAGTAATGCGGTAGAAAAACGAACGTTTAGTGAGTGAAAGTCTAGGAATGGGCATGTGGATTAGGGGATGGGAACGGGTAGGGCGGGGTGGAACTTAAAAATTGATAAAAGAGAGCAATGCAGGGCAGTCGATGGTGGACTTGAGAATCTTATAAATAAGTTTTAAATCAGCTGTGAGCCTATGGGTAGTGAGATTAGGGATGTGTCATCTATTCAAACTCTTGGATTCATTTCAACATCAATAGAATAATGACCACAGGTAAAATTTGATACATGATGTAACGCTTCCAGACGGAATGTACGCCGCGCAACTACGAATATTCTTTATCTTCATCCCCCAAATTCCATTCCCGGCTGATCCAAACCTCGAACAAAAGGCTTTTGGTCCGAGACTTGACCGTCTTGGCTTTTAATATGGTCCCCGTACATCAAATCCATTCAACCGAAACGCTGAATGCAATATTGGCAAACATGTAGCCAAACTCTGGAAGTAAAAAGAATGGATAAAATCCCACATCATCGATCCTTTCTTTCCCTCTGTTGGCCTCAAGTGCTGAGTGGCGCTTGACCCTAAGGGATAAAGAGTTCGGATGCCTCGGAAACTTCGATAGACGAATCTGTAGAGAAAGGGCAGCCAGTGATTCAGCCTTGATGAGAACTATACGAAAAGGTTTAGGGAAGAAAATATTATAAAGGCCATAAAATGTCAGAAAAACGACCAAGGGAACGGCATATATAAGGCCCAGTTCCATCTCATAGAAGGATCATTTCTGTAGCCACTTCGGTCGCATTTTTATCGGTTTTCAAAATTGTCCGCGGCGTGTTGATGAGTGCAATGCGATCCAGTTTTTTTCAAATATTTTGCAATAAAATGTTTGTAATAGCGAGGAATAGCATTGAAAACTTATTCCTGTGATTGTACACACCATATTTTATATAAATTTCGGTTAACACCCCTAATTATACCTTCCCGTCAAACTCGGATCACTTAGTCCGTCAGCGACGCGAGTGGCGACTTTTGCAAACCCATTTAAATGCGCAGTGACAACACATTTAGAGGCCGTCTTGAGGATTCTCTACTGTAATATTAATATTAGTGCAAACGACACGGAAAAACAATGACGAAACAAAATGTATTTCCGCCAACCATTGGCACTCTAGCACATTTTACCTATCAGAATTTTGCATTATAATTAATTTGGGTGGAGCTGCTGATTGGCTGAAATGAAATTCAGAAGGGTATCTCCAACAGCCACTAAAAAAGAGATGACACTTCTAAATTTCATAAGTTTACATACTAACCCGTAATTCTCAACAATGAATTTTTCACTTTTCAACATTTTTTCACTTATCGCCGCTAAACCGATGAAGAAGCATCACTTACGCTGTATCGGTTTGATTTCCGGAAATAATAGCTTTTTTAAACGTGCACCATCACTTTGAAATTCTCCAGGTTACAAAATAGGTTCTTTTTAAAAATGACCAGCATTTGAAACATGAAAATATTTCCTCAGTATTCTCTCTGAGGTTATTTTGTCATAATTGAGACAGAGAAGGTTTTTATAAAGAATCTCCTATGCGTAATCAGAATTTTTTAGATCCCTGATTACGTTTTAAATGAGCGATAGGGAAATAAATCGGATTAGTTCTGCGAGAGTGATGAATTATGTTAAAAGTACTTTCCACTGATAATATTTTGGCTTTTTGCGTAACATATCGCTCTTTCAAATCTTATGTTAACATCTTAATATTTCCAGGGGATAAAGAGTATACCTCTCTCTCTTCGCCTGTCTCTCAGATATAAAAATTTTAAATCAGAGAAAATAAAGAGGTATAATTCTCAACTGATATGCTTAGGAAAATGATATTATTACTGATTCAATATAACGCTAAACAACGATAACATTTAAATCATATTTTCAATGATTAATGCGGAGGATCTTAACAGATTAAATTGGAGTGATAGGCCCTCTGAAGGAATTAGTCCATCTAGCTACTCGATTTGCATGTATAGGATTGATAATTCTTAAGTTAAACAACGTCAAGATTTATGAAAAAAAGGTCACACTTTCCATTCCTTCGACGGAGAACTCATCAGAGCTGAATGACCAAATAGCCCTTATCGAATAAATCTATCAAGCGGGTTAACCAAAAAAATCCTCATTCATTGAAGAACATAGTCTGAAGATTAAAGAAATTGTTAGCATAACTTTCCAAGCACTGATACACGAATTTCGCATGTACACCCGCGTGCTTCTCCTCGTTCAATAATGCACGTCTATTTAAAATCACTAGCAGAGAAAGAGAGAGGCAGGAGCGAAAAGAATTTAGAATGTAGGGGGGAGGCTTAATTCCAGAATGCGAGATATGGAATGATATACGAAGGCTTACGGGCGCTGATGACACACGGGAAGTCGTTAACTTAAACCGATGGCGATAGAAGATATGAATGGGGCAGCCATTCCGGGAACTGACATTCCACGAGATCCTCACGGATAGCTGCCTCGATGGGAAACGTTTATTCCGACGATGGGAAACATTACTTTGCATCGAGAGGGAGCGTTTCACGCATGAGGACTAGATATCAGCACAGCTATAGCCAATATACACGGAAAGACGGAAGAAGCACTAATGAATGCAATTAATCACGGGGTGCAAGACCTTAGTGAGCCAAGCTGGTACGGTTCTATGAAGGCGTCCGCGAGGTGTCGTTGTAAAACTGATTGTTTTATCAAGTGACCATAGAGTTTACATTGTATTTATGCAAGTGACCTCTCTCCTTCCGCCAACTCCTAACTTTGGAATTTTTTTGACCAATGATCGTTAGAAAAATTCCTTGAAACGCAAGATACTAGATTGTTTGCTTGATTTTTTGGCTATCTTGGAATTTTCAAGCGTCGAAACAATTCCAAGGAATTAACGATTTTCGCTCTTCCTACATTGGGCAAAAAAATAGAGCGATATTTCCGGAGGAATCTGCAATTCATTTATTTATTATGTTGCCCACGTACAGCATATTTGCCAGTTAACAGTGGCACAGTATAACAAACATAAAAAAGTACAAATACAATTAAACGTATAAATTTAAATAAATAAAAATGCGTTAAATGTAATCATAAAGGGTTTAAGAGTATCTATTCAGATTGGAAAGAGCGCGGTTTGTAAAAGTGTGGTTAGGAAATGAAACGGGTCAATACGGTCTGGAAGAGAATTTGTGAGGGAAGATAAGCGGAAGGGGAGGAAACGTTTGGTCAGTGAGTGTATGAGAATGGGCATATGGAGGAGCGAATACGAGCGAGCGAGTGGGTCTACATGGAACTTTAAAGATTAAATAGCAAGACTTCAGGAGGTGGATTCTCAAAATGGGTGAGATTGCGCTCGTATTGTTGTTACTAGCTCAAGGCTCTCGTTTGATTAAGCTCAGAGATTGTTTCAGACAATTACAATCACACAGTTTCGTCCAACCTAAATTATTTAATACTCCAGAGCATTGAATTAACTGCTGAAAATGCTGGATAATCATGATAAACCGTGTTCTTTGTAACTGAAAAGTGTATCCAAAAAATATTTAGTACGCATAGCTCAGTTACAAGGGAATTGCGACCCCACGTTTATGGACAAAACATTCTTAACCACAAGAAAGTTTGCATCGTCCAGACTTTATAATTAAACAGCATATAATGATATAGTTCGATGAAAACTGGGTCGTTTAATAACAACCTATCTATAAACTATAAAAAAAGTTTTTCGATTTCTGATTTTTTTTCTCGGGTTTTCTTCCGCGTCATTTGCCTTGTGGACAACAGTTTCTCTGGCTACCCTTCCACCAAATTACGGTCGAAATACCTGAAACTGAATAACCGTGGAGGAACCTGAAGAGCTGACAGGATAGCCAGAGAAACTATTGCACTCAAACCAATTAACACGGAAAAAAACCGAGAACATTGCAAGGATCTAATCATCGCCACGGAAACCTCCGTTCTGACAAAAACGTTTTTCTTCCATTAAAGTGCAAGGTACACGACACTTGAATCAGGTTATAGCCATCTAAACACGGCGAGTGAATGGGATGTGACGAAGGAGGACTTAATCCGTGAGCTGATTGAAATACAGAATAAATGCGCGATTCGTCATACACTCCCATGGACGCACAAAAATCATTGCACAGATTGTACACAAATTATGCAGGAAGCCACTAAAGACTCGGAAGTTATGAGCTGGGCTTACACTGCTTGAGCTACTAAAAGAAGATAGCTTTCGGCGTGACACAGGGAGTATCTTCTAGGAACCACACTATGCTTATAAACAGTGGCGGATCCAGGATAAGGACAAGGACATAGGGGGGCAGTAGGGGGTAATCTCCCAGCAGTATTGCTGGCTCGAACAAAATTACTATTCTATCTAGTGTAAATTGGATATTCAAAGGGGGGCTATAGCCCTCTTATCCCCCCCATAGATCCGCCACTGCTTATAAATCCGACAGAAACGATAGCAACAGAGAGATATTTTTCCGTACGGATAGGCGTAGGAATTAATTTTTGCCCAAAACAATGAAGACATCCTCAGCTTAGGCTCTGAAGTCACACATCTCCAACAAGAAGCTCCTCTTGTTTTTTTTTGTTAATGACTGGTGTCCTAACACATCTTGCTACACACCTATTGAAGCAGCTTGCGGGTTAGCATGTAAATGTACATTAGGAGGAAGGTGATATATAAATAAACGCTATTAAGAAATTCTCCCGACAAACGGAATCTCCCACAGGAGTGAAATAAATAAATAAAAAGCAATTCCTGATTACAAGGAGATGGGGCCCTAATAAATGCGCAATTAATGCTACATTCGAAGGACATCATTAAGAATTTTCAACCATGTTTTTTTGGGAGAACCTCTTCTTATTCCATCACATAGATTTGAATGACTCGGCCTCGTTTGCGTATTTGATATCATTGATGATAGGCCCTTCGAACCTTGGTATATACGTATCCGTAGGGTGTTTCAGAAAGAATCTGCAATACTTCAAGGGGAAATAATTAAAGCATTTTGTTTTCCAATAAACATGGGGTCGCAACACCTTAGTTACTAAGCTATGATGTAACGCAAAGATATTGTTGGATGTACTTTGCATTTACTATAAAAACGGTTTTCTTGCGTAACTGGCCTTCTCAATATTTTATTAAATATTGAGAAGGCCAGTTACAGAAATATTTTATTAAATATTGAGAAGGATTTTTAAAGACATAAAATAATCAAGATTGGACGAATAATATTCGATACTTTTCATGGTAACTGCATCCAAAAGAATGTTTGCGTTTGCCATAGCTCAGTCACTAAGGAGAAGCGACAACATTTTTGTGGACAAAAACTACTTAAAGCTGTCTCCACAACCACCCCGTGATGTATTGGAGATTCCTTTGACACACCCTGAATGATATCAAAAGGCTCCGGATTTATTTCATTACTTAAGACATTTGAAACCATATAAAAATATGTAAGATATAGTCATTCGCATTATTCGCTAATACAATGAGCGTAACCTGGAAATCTTCCATCAGCACATTCGATAGGACGTAGAGGAGACGTCACGCCATCTACATTCTCGGCCAATAAAAAAAAAACGTTGAGCATAGCGAGACGAGCTTCGGGTTGAGAGGAGAGTGATGATTTACATACGAGAGTTGGAAACGATGGATTTAATGAAACTGAGCAATTTCCCCACGAGAGAAAATTGAGGCGTACACAAGGACGATAACGACCATTCCATTCCGTTCTGGTCGCTCGAAAAAACCATTTGGAGCACAAAACGGATCCTAAAACGGCAACCGCTCACGGATATAAGGAAGATTAGGCGCGCGCCAATGCACAATGGCATTTCGGGGAATTCAATTTCCGAGTGAAACCGTTTGCGTAAAGTATTTCAAACGAGAAATAAGCTAAAAGAAATGAGTAGAGGGCAGAAAAACCTTAAATTCCAAACGAGCGGCGAAAAACATGGACTCATTTCATCGAGTTCGAATTGTCGTAAATAATTAAAAGAGCGGCGATCGGTCACACAAATAAATCATACACAATTAAAATCAACCACCAAAATATAATATCACAGGATATACATATTAAAGAGAAATAAAATTCAAAATGTTGAATAACGAATTAGAAATTAAAGTTGATTTCCCTAACAGATATACAGTGCCATTAAAAATTCCAGGTAAAAATTTATAGCCAGCATTTCCTACAGTTTGCATATAATTTTAATTATTACGAGTATTTCAATTAGCATCCATAACTTTGTGAAAGCATTTTGCAGGATACTCCACATAATTTTCTCGAATTGTGATAAAAAATGTTCTTATATCCTTCAATATATTTCCAGCTATCCACCACACTAAGTCTGGCGTTAAACTTACAGACCTCCAATCATGCACCTTCGGGCCAACAATGCTGTTAAAAGCCCGGTCAAATTAGCCCAAAAAATAGGGGTACCCTTGCATAACTTCCCAACAAGCTGAAAATTTACAGGAACGCAACTGATACCACTCTTACGAAATCCTGAAAAGTCCTCATCGAACACGTGGGTGCAAAAAATTATATCCAAGGTCAAAAGTCACAAAAATGGATTTTTTGCTTTTTTTTGGCCAAACGGTTAGTTTTATGATAAAAATGGCACAGACCAAAATTGTTGATCAGAAATTTATCTACAAAATTGTCACCGTACTTTTTTCTCTAAGATTTACCATTTCTGAGAAAAAGCCATTCGAAAGTTAGCTGGAGATGTCCAATAATGGTCATAGAGCGCAAAAATATAGTCATGGACATTACGGAGAATATCACAATGGCAATTGCTCTCTTCACGATCATCGAAATGCGATTCTGGAATTTCAATTTTCAATCATCGAATCATCATTCTGGAATTTCAATCATCGAAGATCACAACCTGTTTATCATTCCAAACGTTGTTCCACGATATTTCTACGGAAAAAATTGACTCCCTTAGGATTATAGACTAATGATGATGATTATAGTGCCTTTCAAAGGGTATTATGTCGCCGATGCCACTGATATACAAGGAATCACGAACCCTTGCCAAAATAAAAACACCACCTTGCTTCCAGAGAGTTTCCTACTCCATTAAAGTTAAATAAGCACTTCCAGGGTACGTGTGAATTTCGCAAGGAGTTTAATCGTGAGGAAACAGGGCCGGGGACATCAAAACAGTCCGGCACAGTTTTCATTTCATTTGTCATGGATTCAGTCAGGAATTTCAATTTATCATCGGAGATCACAACTTGTTTATCATTCCATATGTTGTTCCAAGATATGTCTACGGAAAAAGTTGAAAATCTTAGGATTATAGACTAATGATGATGATTTTGGTGCCTTTCAAAGGGTATTATGTCGCCGATGCCACTGATATACAAGGAATCACGAACCCTTGCCAAAATAAAAACACCACCTTGCTTCCAGAGAGTTTCCTACTCCATTAAAGTAAAATAATCACTTCCAGGGTACGTGTGAATTTCGCAAGGAGTTTAATCGTGAGGAAACAGGGCCGGGGACATCAAAACAGCCAGGCACAGTTTGGACCGGAGCTCGGACCCTGACCTCCCACCGCCTGACTTGTCTCATAAATCCGTAATCAACGCAGCGTCCACTTTAGAGCTTGTTCTTGGCTAATGGTGTCCCCGCCTGAGTTACAGAGCATGTCATTAACGATAGCTCACCAGCTACACTCACTGCTGAGGGCTTAATGTATTCAGCATCTGGCGGATTCGTGAAAAATTCATGTCGGACCAAGCACTCACCTGAACCTAGGAAGAAGGCCGCACTAAGTTTAAAGAGAACGTGATGTCCGTTGATGTGGTTATCTTACTAATATTCGTCACTTATTTAAAAAAAATAGGAAATGTGCTTGAATACGAGGAGTGGACGCCATAGGCCTCATGAATCATTGAAATTACCCCTTTTACGCACATTAATTATTTTTTGATCATTGAATTTTAACATAGAGGCGGCTGCATTAAGTTCATTCATATTATATGGCTCCATACACTTTTTTTTAATTACATGGATGTAAACGAGAATCAAAACCTTCAGATAACTAAAAATAAGTGTACTCAAGGCAACCGTATGGATGACCACTACCATTGCTTCATTAATAACTTGAAAGTACAAGCCATACGCATAAAATCGTTAACAAGTGCCTACAATATAGTTTGTATGAAGCTATTTTTACTTCATAAATTTATTTAATTTTTTATAAGGTTAATTCATGAGCATTCGCATCGATTCATGAGCATTTTTCAAAAAAGGGAGTATAGCTTACACGTTAGCATATGCACTATGAAGTAAAAGTTTGGATAGTAAAAAATATTACTTGCAATATTCTCTTAGTTTTAGACATATTGAAATAAACACTTGCGATTTTCCACGACTATAAATTTTTTCCACCTAGGCTCCGATGTCACGACAACATCATCTCCATGGGCTAATATTACCTTGAATATGATGCAGTTACATCGAAACCTATGTCAGAATAAATTTTATTTAGCTCTTTAACGTCATATATAATAATATTTAAATCCACAAAAAAGTTTTGCATATCAACGAGTAAAAAATTCGAGGGCGAAAAGAAAAAACTTAGGAGATTAGATCTGGAGGAGACAGAGGATTTTCAAAGAGCAAGTGTTAAGTGGGGCGGGTAGTGTACCTACATCTTCGTAAGAGGGAAGAATGTTATGTAGGTGGTTAACCTAATTAGTCCAGGCGCAAAGCTAAAATTTGACCACATAATTTCCAAAGGATTTCTGCTGTTGAACATATTGCAAACACCTCTGACTATTCTCGTCCCCAAATCGAGCTTCCATCTCTAATTCACACTTCATATTCCAAGGAATATTAATTGTCGTGCCATCAATAAATATTACTCTCCTCCTCCCCTTGCCCCGCTTACCGAATGTTCATCCCTCCACACCGGCTTTTGACAACCCTTTCACGCTCAATACTAGACCTTTCGAAGTTTCCTATCCTCAACTACCAAGTCCAGCACTTGGCTATCCCTCCTTCTCTGCGTCCACTTCACCTTCTCCGTCCTCCTCCGCACCCACATCTCGAACGCCTACAATCTTACCTCGTGCATGATGAATATGAGACATTCACGCTTGGAAAGCGACAGTTCCCTCCAGCCTCAGCACACGATTCGCACGCGCACGTATGACATGGATATTTAAAAGCATTCAACTCCTAAGTGAAAATAAGGCTTAACCCTTTGCGGTACAATATCGAGGCTGGCTAGGCTAACTTAGTGCTAGCATCGGGTCCATCGTCCAGTTGAGCTCGACATTACAAGGCGCTGCGATTATACTAGGGCAAAATTTTCCAGAGATTTTCCACACTTTTGAAATATTACAAAGAATAAACTCTTTGATTGAACATACACAATATTACAACCAGTGGATTTTTACTTTGAAAAATAAAATAAGAAAATTTAAAAGGACAACAATATTTCCTTTCCATTATTTCTTTTTTTCCTAAATAATTGATTTGGACCAGAATTCTTGAATTTTAAAAATTGGGCAGCAAAGGGTTAAAAGCCTATTCCTACAGTCCGGCCGCCGAGAGTTGCCCGTTGACAGCCAGAAGGGGTAAAGGGCAAAGTTGCCAGGTAAGAAAGGGAAACGCCCACATCACATGTAAACAAAAGGGTTCCGTGAAGAAAGCAGCCACAAGGGACGACGAGCGTGAAGGATCCAAAAGAAGGATCCTTGGTTTTGGCGATTCGCAAAAAGGGCTTGTTTTGGTGGTTCAGGCTTGTTCCAGTGCTTCATATGCACGTGACAACGTTGTATGACTAGGCGAGGGTGTGAGGTGCATTTGGGGGACAGCGATTGGTTGCAAACCATGTTGGCGCAGGGTTCTTCGCCCCTCCTTTTAAAGTGCCGTCGGACAACTCTCGCCGGCTGGACTGTAGTTCCCATAGCAGGCAACTTCAAGGTGTAAACAAAGCTTAATTCCATCCGTACTAAGATTCGATATTGCGAACGACAATTTTGATCGGAGAAAGGGTCGGAATGACGAGGCAGTGGATAGATTGCCCGGAGAAAATTCCGCGCCGTTCGTCGCCTGAGCAGACAGACAGCCTCCGGCGCCCTAAACAGCCGACTCCGCTCATCCCACCAATTCGCCTTTTATTCCGCTCCGAAAAGCCCAATTAATGACTCAATCAGGCGACTCAGGCGCGGTGATCGAAAACCACTCCCCCCTCGCGATTCGATTTGAGAGGCCGGCGGCGTGGGAGGCGATAAAAACCCTTTCTCCATTCCCACCTCCACGACCTGTGTAATTCCCTTGGAAATTTCCAACCCTCAAGCGAGACTGCCTTCGCTTATCCCGCGAAATAACTACAATCACCTTGAACGAGTGTTGCAAACTCGATTCGTCCAAAAATACTCCCCCGATCCAATGAAACAGGGTGCCCACTCCCCTCAAACTTGATGGCCCGTCACTGATGACACTGCCCCAATCCTTAGCTCCTCTAACAACTAAGTGCTACAAGGGTTGATGTCCAAAATACGTACATTTTCTACTGGAAAATTGTAAATAAATTAATTTTTTGTTCGTATAAGTACCAAAATTGTGCAATTACAGTTTGTCAATCACAATTTCATGAGACACCTATTCGAAAATCTACGTGGGACTGTCTACGGACATGACGAATCATAGTCTGTGGACATTAAATTTGGGGAATATAATTTTTTTTATTTACTAATTAGTCACTAAAAATAGTAAAGCGTGCATTAAATAATATGCCAGTTTAGTTTTGATTTAACAGTTTTGGTTCTTTTATGGCAGTCAACGGACATAATTTTTTACGATTGAGGGAGACAGACCCATAAGCACATGGACTCGTTTTCTCAGACCCCGAAATTACAGAAATTATTTTTGCTGGAAAGATGCCTCGGAATGGACCCTCTTATATTAGTCTTGGCTTCCAGGCATTCCTATGGACATCTAAACGCGGAGGAATGCCCGGAAACCAAGACTCATATGAAGAAACGCTGTGGAAACCTCAGATCAAACTTGGACCCTCTTAATTTTGTCAACTTTAACAATGGATGAGAGAAAAAATTTCCATTATAGGTTAAAATGGCCTGAGTGGTTATGAGCCTTATGACCAACTGCGTCAACAAAATCAAGGATAAGAGCGAGAAAAAATAATCTTAACGTTAGCAAAAACTCCAAAAACATGCCATAAATTACATCACCGCCTCTAACTATTAAATCCCACCTCAATTGTTTCCGTCACATTCTACAATTTCGTCGTCTCATTTCTATTTGAGTAAATCTAAATATTTTTAAGCTTACCGCATAGCAGCTCTCTTGAATTTAAGTTGTAAAATCGACCAATCACTCAGATAACTCACCTGAAAAAAAAAACAAAGAAGAATAATGAGTATCATGGACGAAAAATTTAAAAGCACAAATATTTTAAAATCAGTATACTGGTGGGAAAAGTGACGATAACTCCATTACCACCCTATGATTAGGGTGTTTATAAATTGGAATTTATACGAATTTTACCAAAATGTACATACAAAACATACGTGGATAATTATGATAAAATCCTTTACACCGACAAGCAATATTTTCACCGCTTCATTTCAATTTATCTCAAAAATTTCAAAGGTCTTCAAAAAAAATGTATCCCCTGTTTGGAAATAAAATATCTATGAATATCTAATGTCGACCAAAACTCCATACTTTCTCCTCAGGCGTTTGTTTCCGAAATCTGCCTGCTCTTTTTAAAAAGCATTGTAAACTTTGGGGCACTGGCGGCAGTAGTACTTAATTATTATTTTATTTTGAGAATATTTCGATCTAAAAACCATATCTCAGCCCGTAACTTTTAATAGTTGAGAGAAAGAGAGAGAGGGGGGATAAGTGTCACTGGCGTAGATATCTTTAAGGAGATACATCGCGGGCAGTCGCCATATGGGAACAAATATCGAATCAAGATTTACACGGAATATTTCGTAATCAGCGAAGTATTCCACGTAATTCTACATAAACCGGTAGAATACTTTAATAATAATAACTGGAGGCAGCATTTGATTTATTGTTTCATGCACCCTGAAAAATGAATACAATGTTCAATCATCATTTGGGGTCGGGAAGGAGCAATTGATAAGTGGGGTAACGATGTTAAAAGGCAAGCTAGAGAGAAGAATGTTATGAAAGAGAGGCAGGGGAGGAGGAAAATAGGATTGCGATTGAATGAATATAAGGAATATGTCTTCTTGTGATTTTGGGAGGTTATTTCAGTTTGAAAAGAGGGAAGGACCAAGACATCGTTCATTCTTCAGTGGTGGAGTACCTTTAATAATAGCCACTAATGCAAAATATTGGATTACACCGGAAAACTAATTTTTGAAACAAACATCACGATACAATAGCCGAGAATACGGCAGAAATGCGCTGCAAACAGGGAAATATTAATAACTTTAATTCAACCTCTTAATCCCAATTGTTTATTTTCTCAATAACAAGTATGAACATTATGTTAGCATACGATTACCTCGATGTCATAAAATCAGGTATAAGACTTTGGTATTCAACTTGAAAAAAATTGAATATAAAAACAAACTTTTCAAAACGTATTGGCACAGGAAAAAAGGGATGGCAGCCCTGAACAACCAGTGCTTAGAGAAGAAGATTGTCAACTATATTGGGTTATTTGAGTTTTTACTTGGTTTAATGAATATTTAAAGGTTGCCGATGGAGTGCCTATATTGATTCAAAAATAAGCTTACTTTGGAAAATCTTTTACGCGTAATCATTCAAATTACAAGCTCAAAGAGAGGAGCATTACAAATAGGGGTAAAAACCTTATTCTTTCCGCATCGTAATGATGTCGCAATTTTTTCCGCGGATATTGAAACAGTAAAGGATCATAACGAGTGGAAAAGGGGGCCGTGGAACGTTGGAGGGGGAAGGTTATGAAGTTTTGCACGTGAGAGGGTTAGGTAGTGGGATGAGATAAACCTAGTTTTCTCCAGAGGATAAAAAAAACACCTTGAGATAGTGAGGAGCAAGAATGAAATTTCATCAAAATTATGAAATCTCCCGTAAGATAAATGGTTGGGCGGTAAATAAAAAAGGGTAGTGGCGCCTTGTTTTTCATGAAAGATGGAGAGAATTTCGGAGGCACTGCTTTTCGTAACGAGAAAACTTTGGTAGGAGGCAAAGCGTACGAAATGGGTTTATGAGCTGAATGGATTGAACTCCTTCTCACAGCCCCTCCTCGTATTAATGGACATAATCTCCGTGAGTTTCCTCATTTAAATATGTTCTTTTCCAAGAGCTAATCCCACCTTCGGGTATGATGAAACAAAGTAATGAAGCGATTAAAGAGTTCAAAGAAACATCCACTACAAAAATAAAGTAGAATTAAAATTAGTAAAAGGAAGTAGTCACATTCCTTTCCATTCCAAATTTCTAGGACGCAAGCAATTAAATAGTAGACTGATTGCACGGTAATAACATTATGTACCACAATTTTATGACGATCCATTAAATTTTGGGTTCGTTCAACGAAAGAGGCTATAGAGATAAGACTGGAAAATAACAATGTCATCAGAGATAGGGGATATTCAATCAGCAGCTCTTGGAATCGAACTCTTCGCTGGTCAACGGTCTTCCGCTACAACAATCGGGACTCAACCAATCCCGCCCCTCCTGATGCTAACCTTCAATGGTCACTTCAAATATTCATTCAGTGGCCTTGAGAATGGGTGACGATCATAATCATCAATCCTCAAATATGACCGGGTTATATACCCGTGGATGGTCCAGCTGCCGGTAAGTACCTATATATACCACCTCTTCAGCGGCAATGATTGTACCCAAAGTGCGTACGCCGCCGGACAATAATGACAACACAAGTGTAAAGGGACGAGTGTAACCTTTCCAGTGTTCGTGTAGGAGTATTAAAAAGATAGGATTCTAGTGAGCGCTTTCCTTTTTTCATTCTTTTCAAACCACAATGACACTTTTGACAATAATAAATGAAGCAAAGACATAGGAAAGAATTCGGTATTAGCTTCTGAAGCGTTTAAATTGTACTGGGTAATCCCATAGTTTCTCTGTAAGCGGGTTAAGTGAAAGGGAGTTTTGAAGTCGCACAGGTTGCGACTTAATGAACTCGTTAATTTTTGGAATTTTGTGAGCCCGTCTTAATTCTGCAATGGGAATGAGTTTACGTTGGTTTGTGATGCAGCGCAGAGTACGGTTTTGTAATCTTTCTAAGCGTTTGATATTATCCACTTCCACTTCGATTAATAGGGTAGTTTCCTTCATCAAAGAAAACGAAAAGCATTGATTGGGATTCGTTACCCACCATTAGTGCATTCATAATATACAAATTATTTGGTTTTTGAAATACCGGTTTAGACGAATGGCAATGGTCAAATTTTATCCTCATTTGAAAAAGGCCAGATTGGCGCCCATGCGATTCCACTCCACGTGACGTCACAGGGAGCTAGTTTCTACACAAGAGGATAGGAGTTATACATCGTCTGAGGTTACCAATGCATGCATGAGGCACAGAGCTCAGGGAAACATGCCTTAATAATCACCTATTATAACTGGCTAAGGTCGGAAAGTTTTCTTCGTTTGATAAGGTATTAATAAACCTTTTTTAAGCCAAGCGCTACCGGCCAGCAAGGTACTCAGCTACCCACTAGCATCCTGCGTCCTATCAGCGCTCAGAGCCTCGATCAAGGTGATCTCACAAGGCGGGAGGGGGAACCAGAAATGCGTCGCACGGACTTTCCTACTTACGCGTCGCGTTTTTGCGCACTTGAAATTTTTCACTTTTCATTTAATCGCGAAAAATAGATATCATCATTTAAAAATCTAAAAGCGTGAAATACGTACTCCAGGAGTAACAATCTTTCGATTTAGGCAGTAAAAAAATTATAGGAAACCACCCTATTTTCTGAATATCGTGCTCCTATTCTCTATTTATTTTTTCTGTGGTACTCTTTCAAATGATAGGTACTGAAATGATATTTTGTAATCAACGGAGAACCGTGAAAAAAAATGTGATCCTTAAACATGGAGAACACGGCTCTCGCGACTCGAATAAAATCATTTTAATCTTTCCAATGCATCGTGTTTCATGAAATATGAATTATTTAGGTATACTATGAATGTTTTAACATTGTTAAGCTTTTAACACAATTATATTGTTCCTCTAAATATTGCTAAAATAATGAAAATCCGATGACGAGATACACTCGTCATTGAGCGGTTTGGCATCGAAAGTTCATGACGAGTTAGACTCGTCATTACAGCGCAAGGGTCCTTCCTCGCGATCTAAGATCGCGATTTCATGGAACCCGAAACGCCGGCACCCTTAGATTTTCTTGGCCGCGTGGAAACCCGTGAAGATTTTATTGATTGTACCGTAATAACAATGACTGGTGGACAAAAGTGATTAAGTTAGTTAAAGTTTCACTTATAGCCTTGTATTATACAAGTTAAGTCAAAGAATAACGCTGTCCGATAGGAAATTTGGAAAATGAGATTATTAGGCTGATGTCATGATAATTATTTACTCCATGAAAATTAACTGGTGCTTCGAAGAGACAATAAAATGTGATTGAACCCCAAGCGTTTCAGCCTTGCATTTCAGCATTTTCATGGAGTAAATAATAATCATGACGCCAGCCTAATCATCTCATTTTCCAAATTTCCTAACAGATACCGTTATTCTTTGAATTAACTAGTATCTAACACTGCTATAAGTGAGACTTTAACTATGAAAATACTCATGCATTCGACAAGAAAATAATTCTTTTATAATGCTAGATCAAGTGTCGCACAAACGGCCACTTCGATGCTTTCTTCATGGCTTCATCTTTCTCAATGGCTTCATCTTTCTCAATGGCTTCATCTTTCTCAATGGCTTCATATTTCAATTATCAACACTATCGATTCGATAACAATAGCAAAGGCTTGAATACTAGGTCCACGCAAGACGTTCCGATAACTTCGCTTCTTTATTAAATAAATGCATAATATATCTCAGACTGGCATTGAATCACTTATTTGATTCACACAAAAAAATATTTACGAAAGAACTCGAGAGAGGCTCAGAGCTCATATTTGGCAAGGTTTAATCTTGTTGGTCAATCTCACTTCACTGTCAAATTAAATGCAAATATGATTTCTAAATATAATTCATAAAGTACCAACTTTGAGAAAGCTGAAGAAAAAATAAAAATGGCCATGACACTTCGAATTAATAATACATTTAACAAAAAGCATGGTAAGGTGAATATCTTCGTCACTTCCAATGATATTTCAAGGAAAATGCGATTAAAGAAGTACATCCGCTGGGAAATTTTTTTAGCTTAAAGGACAGCGAAAAGGCAAATTTTCTTAAGCCATGACTGAAGGTGTAATTTCATTTCTTAAATGCTTCCAAATTCCGAAAAAAACTGTAAAAATAGCTATCCGTGCCGAGCATCACAAGCTAATTCACTATATTACGAGAGAACTTCAAAGAAAACATTCGTGTATATTCAAGTTGTTAAATACAAGATACGGAATGTAATTGGATTAAATCCCAACGAGCTGAGAAAGGGAGTATATATACTTTCAAGCTAAATTCAGACGGGGCCTCCAATACAGGGGTCTTTGATATAAAGGACCAAAAAGGACTAATATACGTAAAAAAAATAAATTTAGCCAATCTTTGTAAGATTAAGTTTGGGTGGAATGTCAGATGGAACTAACAGGTAAGTTTTTCGATTCCGCTTCTCAGCCAGACGCTATAATGACTTCAAGGAGGAATTATTTACTATTTTTTTTAATAACTCACTCTACGCGAAAAAAATAACAATCACAACGAGAGCCCACATTTCCACGAAGTGCGTCGCATAGGCGGATTTAGGGGGTGGGGAAGTGGGCACGGGGGCACGACCCCCCCCCCCCCAGACGCTTAAAAAAATAGACAAAATTTTTTATGCGGTTATCATTACGTTTGTTTTATTTTGTGTGTTACTGAGCCTCAATAATTTGCTATCATAATAATAACTTTCATTCTAAAATAAAGGGAAAATTTGTGCAGCAATTGTTGCATCTTGTATTTAATCCCAGGTAGGAAAGGATTGTTTGGCATCAGACCCTTGTTCCCTCCCCCCAGAAAAAAATCCTGGACCCGGCCCTGCTGCGTCGCCAGCCGAGTAATCTCATTTTACAAATTTTCTCTCATGCAGCGTTAATCTTTAAATTAATTAGCATATACACCGCTAAAAGTAAACCTGTAACTATGAAAATACTGATTAATTCTACGCATGAATATTTACATGAATTGCCTCGAGAAAAAATTCCCCTGGACCGAGAATCGAATCACGGACCTTAGACTTTCTGGGACACTGCGCAAACCATTAGGCTATCCAGATTTCTTAGTTACCATGGTAATTGTACCGAGACTGATTGTACTAGATTTTAGGTCCTCGCGGTCCATCAAGTACTAAGAAACCTGGATAGCGTATTGGTCTGCGCAGTGGCCCGGAAAGACAAAGGCCTGTGGTTCGATTCCCGGTACAGGGGAATTTTTTCTCATGGCAATTCATGTATATTTCACCGTCGTGCACGCGGCAGGATTCGAAATACTACACATAAATTTTTTTTACAATGCTCGATTAGCTACTGTGAAAAACGGCTACTTAAATGTTTTCTTTAATGCATTCATAATTCAATTTTCAACTGTAGCATAAATCCAACGACTGTATACGGAAAATGACATACACCAATGCACTCAAGTATGGACAACTGAAACGAGTACCCGGGGCGGGATCACGGGGATTCACTCCGGAGGGCCGAGTCTGTAGGTCCGAGATTTTTCACACGCACACCTCCGGAAGGGAAGGCCAGACGAAGGAAAACGATAGGAGGCGCGCCGATGCGATGAGAGCCCGAAGACGCGACGCCTCCAGGGAAAAGATAGGCAAAACCCGACGCCGACATTAGGGCGGCGTGGGCCTAGCGAAACCATAATTTAATGTTACTACCGAAAGGAAAGATTTTCCGATCGAGAAGAAAAATCCTACGATTTTCCGTAGATACCAGTCCTAATAATGCGATTTCCAGTAAATACGTTTCCTCGTTTCCGATATTTCGGAATCGAACTTTCCGATTCCGTTTCCGTCACTCGGAAGCGCTTTATGCTCTCCACTTTGCTGAATTTACTGCATTTGGAGAGCGTTAATGCGTTTAAAGGCATTAACGCTTTTAACTCTTTCACCTCAAACTTGATTTATTGCCAAACTCTGAACATAATCATCTATTTCCAATAATTTTTAGTACGCATACCGTATCAGTATTGCAAATTATTTGTGACTTCTTACCAGCTTCCGCAGCGCCACTTTCATGGTAAAAATATTCCATAACTTACCAACTGGCACATCAATTTCCGATTCCGAGAATCGGAAAGTTATTTTCCGAGACCCTTCGTCATTTCGGCCGCGTGTCCGTGACGGAAACTTCGGATAAACCTTAGTGGATAGCTCATTCCGAAATTATGACGTCATTCAGAGAACCAACCACGATCTATCAGTGCGAGTGGCTTAGTGAATAGTGCCCCAGGTCGGGCATGTGGCGAGTTAGCTGATGAGCCCTCAGCCTCTCCCCTCCCCCACACCAAAATATTTTCGAATTTAGCGACTACCCGCGATACACCTGCTGAGGAGACTACTTGCTCAGGGCCACCTACCCTCTAACGCTCGATGTAGTTACATTTCATGCCCGCTAATAACCAAGGATGAATTTAAATTCCAGCATTGTGTTAACGAAATATCGAAATGATGATTTAAAGAAATTCACTTTCGGAGAAAGAAAAGGCTTTCAATACGGGCGAATTGACAACAAAACATCAGTATTGTCAATCCGTATACCAACCATACTCCCATTATCACTGGTGAACAATCCTAAGATTGGTTTGACGCAGCTCTTCACTCAATTATATCAGCTAATCTTTTCACACTTAAGCATTTCTCCTCTTTCACATCTTTCTTTACCTGTTCCATATATTTTATTCGAGGTATTTTTCCGTTCTCGCCATAAATTTGTCCCTTGACGATTGTCTTCATCAGACCATCATGTCTCAAGATGTGGCCTATAAGGTTGTCCCGTCTTCTTATTAAGGTTATCATGAAGCTCCTCTTCTCTCCTATTCTTCTTAGGACTTCCTCATTACTAACTCGGTCAATGAGTACATTTGATCCTCATAATTCTTCTGTGGCACCACATTTCGCAGGTCTCTATCCTCGTTTTCTCCGATGCTGTCGTTATTCATGCCTCACTTCCATATAGGATCATACTCTCCCCGATGAAAATTTTCCGCTATGTGTCAGGTTCAGGTCCTTAACATTTGTGACTTCTCCCTTCGACAACCTTTAACCCTTGTCCGGCGACGTGCGGTCTGAGAGACCGCTGCGTTTCTAAAATTATGAATATTTTCAAAATTGCTACTTCAAAATATCTTTAATCCTCGTGAGCGTCTTAATGCTGTTTAATGAGGACATATCACTCTTAAAATTTAACGTTCTTATTATTTATTTCCGAAAATTTGCCTCTGAATTTGATAAGCGGTCGGTGAGACCTCACGCCACTAAATTAGAAAAAAAAAACGATAAACGTAATGCTGGTAGGAATGATTCAAAAAGTTGTTGAATACAATTCCTAGTGATTTTTCTTTTTTAAATATTTTTTTTAAATAATATAATTATGATTTATTGTTACAGGATAAAAAATTGTTTACAATAATACATTTGATAGTTAAATTTTTTTTTTTTCATACAATAGTTCCATACCTATCAAATATTAACCATTCGTTAACAGCCATTCAAATAAGTAGTCATATTGCTTAGCATATTACAAAATTAAAAAAAAGTTACAATATATAAAATATTATCTAAAAAAAGATATTGTCATTATATAATTCAATTCAATTAAGTATATATTCCAATAAAACATTCAAGTTCTTTAAATATTTACATTTGAATGAAAGCTACATTATTTTTGCATTTTAATGGTCCCGCTAAGCATTAAGCTTATCAGCAGGTTCCATTATTATCTTTACTGAATTTCAATAATAATAATAATAATAATAATTAATAATTTGCAAAGAAGCTTTTTTAGTGGCATTACGTGGATAATTCAGTGCTCTATTCAAAAAAGAACGATAATAATAACAACTCAAAGTGTTTTTTATATCAATTTTTTGATCCTATTTCAAATATCAATTTTCACTGAAAAAGTGGTTCGTATTCGGAATGCATAATATTAAATATAAGTTTTAGAATTGCGAAGCAGTCAAAGAAACATTAAACTAAGCAATAAAAATGAATTTGAAACGTTTTATGAATTTTTGTTTTATTGATGGTCTCCCAGACCGCACGTCACTGGTTGAGGGTTAAGGACCATCCGCACCAACGACCGACTCTCTCACCCCGTCCTACGAGGGGTGGAGAGAGAATGCGCTGGGAAATTAGCAACAGGGATCAACACGTAAGGCAGACGCCGGCTTCATACACCTTTAGCCAAGTGCTTAAAGTCGCTCTCCCCTTTAAAACACTGAGAGGGATCAGGACGTTTGATAGCGCTGGCAAGATAATCAGGCGAGGAGGTTTATGTATTGGAATCATAGACTCATGCAGGATCACTGCTAACGATTCCGCATGTATCCACTCATGAAATATATTTTGGAAAAAATATTGTCGTCAAACATCGTTTAACAGAACTTTTGCACATGCATTTATACAGTAATACCTAAGTTCTCTTTGAATATATCATTTGCTAAGGGCTTTGTTTTTACTGTAGTTAGATTTTATTTGTACCTGAAATAAAATTATGCTTATTAGGCCATCGTATATTTTATAGAGGGAGTTACTGGCAATAGAATGATTTGAAGAAGAGGCGCTGACGCGCATAGCTATAAAAATGTACGAAATTAAGAAAACATTAGAATGATGCATAAAATCTCAACCAACACGATACGCTGGAAAGTCGAAATACCGTGCATTTGGTGAGAATATGTAAAATTTGGCATAGTTAATATATTTGAGCAGCAAATTCATGCTTTATTTTCCGACGAAAATAAAAATTTATAATAAATATAAACGCATTTAAGAGATGCTTAATATATGAGATGAAGTAGGAAATTGGTTCAAAAGAGAGAATGGAACTATTATGAGGTAATAAGCCTGACGTGGACACCCATAATAATCTTCTATATTCAGATGAGACTAATATCATACAACTAATTTAAACCCGTGGATCACATTTGACGATTTTTACTATTTGGGCGTTTACTATATTTTAGTACTATACCGATTACAGTAGTTTTCCATGGAGTACTTAAGAAAAATTTTAGGATCCTCCATTTCCATCAAACACCTCCCTCTTCAATTCACTCTAAGGCCTATTCCCTCTAAATCTATCTAAAATCCCATTCTTTTCCTTCCCCTCCCTGGCTTACCCAACATTCTACCCTCTAACACCATTTTCAACATCCCCTTCCCACTAAGTACTCCCTCCATCCAAACCTTCTTTCTCTTCCTTATCTCATCTAAAAGCTGCGTCTCCTCACCCACTATGCCCAGCACTTCGTCGTTCCTCCTCATCTCCGTCCACTTCACCTTCTCCATTCTTCGCTACACCCACATCTCGAATGTCTCCAGTCTTCTCTCGTCCTCTTTCCTTAGTGTCCACGTTTCCGCACCGTAAAGAGCTACACTCAAGATCAGACTCTTCACTAATCTTTCTTTAAACTCTTGCAAAACGATCATCTCTTGTTTGATTCCTTTGTAGAGGGCACTTCAAGTTAGTCACTACGTCCGTCGGAAGGGATGTTAAACCGTGGTCACCTGGGCTCTAATTCTGTCTTTACCGTAAAGTGCTAGACTCAAGATCAGACTCTTCACAAACCTTTTCTTTAAACTCTTACATAGTGATTGTGTCATAAGCTCCTTCCTGACGGTAACTTTCAAAATATGGTTAAAATATTTGTGTTAAAGAAAGTAGTGGCGGCAGTAACTCCTTGAAGCCACTACTAGCCTCCTTTTTTCCCCCACTCATTTCTTTGTAGCTTCCGATTTTCTCCATCCGTTCCCGAGTTACCCTTTACCCTGACTCCCCATTTTGACTCACCCTGGCCTCTCCCCTACCGGCCAGTATTTCATCACCCCGACCCCACCAGTCCAACCCCTCCGCAACCCATTCCTCCTCAGAGACGATCGACCGGGGACTTATTGAGGCCCGGGTAACGAAAACAAACCGGCATTCCACCAGGGGAGCCCTTTACAAGCTTCCGAAGGGTGGCGGTGGCGGAGAAAGGGGTGCAAGGGTTAAGGAAACCGAGGGATGGGAAAGACAGACGGGGAGAGGAACGTTTTGCTTGGGGTAATTCAGTTTGGCCCGCCTCCAGCTACCAAGGATTCCGGCTAATCAGTGCGGATGGATTGTTATTATTGCAATCATAAAGAATATTGGACATGTCTCTTCTGCTACAAAAGAGGACGCATACCCTCTCGCTCGACTGGGAGTAGGGGGGGGGGGATAAACTTTAATCGGAATCATTCCGATCGGTTTTGATTCCGAAGGGTTGATTCGGATTGGTTGAAACGCCATCGGAATTCGTTGTGTTAAGCCTGAATCACACGATCTTTTTTTTTTCGTCGCGAAAGTGATCACTATCGCGATCACTTTTCCCGTCGAGAAAATCTATCGCTCTAGTGATCATTTTTCTGAATCACACGGTCACTTCCGCCGTCGCTTTTCACATCATTTCCGAAATCAGAGCTCGTTGTCATAAGACCCGCATCACGAAAATATATAGCGTGTTTGTTTATCTATGTCGTTCCCAAACGCTGCGCTGTAACCACACCATACGGTCATGCGTTCTGATTGGCTGATATGGGGTTTTAGTGACGGTTTTAGCGACGGAAAAAGCGACCGGACGAGTGATGGAAAATAGCGATGGGAATCCACATCGCAATCGCGATCGCGAAAAACAATTGCCGGCGACGATCATTTTGCGAGTGATCACGCTAGTGATCGCGATAGTGATCACTTTCGCGGAGAAAAAAAATGATGGTGAGATTCAGGCTTTAGGAATTTTTCACCCGAGTGACTCACTAGGAGGGTCATATCGCCGTCGGAAATTTTAAAGATCGGGATTTGAACCAATCGGAATCAACCGATCGTACTAATTTCGATCAGTGTCTATCACATTTCTCCTCTTCAAAATCCTTCTGATATATCCCCTCATTACGACCCATTATCGCGTTTTTGCAGTCAGCTTCTATTTCTAAATATAGTGGATTTCAGTAAAAAAAGGCGTAACTTAAGCCATAAGCTGCACTGATTATGGATGCACAGTTGGATATCCCAGGTATCATAAAACTGAGCCTACATATTTTAAAAATCAACTTTCATGAGAAAAAACTATCCTGTACCCACGGAAATTCGGCTTTCGGTATAATTGCATTGGGAATTCAGGAATCTGGATAGCGTGCGCAGTGGCATACAAAAGCCGAAATCCTTTAGTTACATTTCCAGGAGAATTTTTCTCTCATGGAAATTCATGAGAATTTAACCACAGTGCTCGCGGCAGGCTCATAATATTACGCATTTTAAAAAAGATTGACCCAGATGTACCAAGCCCATGAACTTCGTATATTTATTTACATTACGCAAAAAACAGCACTAAGGCCTTTACATTGGGTTATAGACAAAATAAATTATGTAAATATAATTAAAAAACATGTATAAAAATAATCTCATAAATAACAACCATTTTTAACATATAAAATACATACAAAAGGTGGGTGTTAAAAAAGATAAAAGGTATATTCAACCAAATTTAAAAAATTGCCCTCTTTTTCGATAAGGCTAGTTGCGAATCCTCTCCACTTACAGACCATAATTTTCATTATTAAAAGACCCCGCCGGAAGGAGGCAGCAAAAAACTGGACGATCAAATGCGGGACTATCCAATTTTGACACCCTTTTTACAATTTAAGGTCCAAGGGACATATATGTCCCAATTTTTTAAAAATTATCTCAAACTTAAATGAGAGGATTTAGTTTGTAAGAATAGGTTCTCTTGAAAAAAGAATAGGTTTTTGGCTTCTAGTTTTAAATTCTTTTTTTGATATCCTGTAGTTATTTTAGTTACCACATTGTTAAGAACTTTCACTTCAAATGCTGTTTACAAAGCGGGAATTTGATAGCTTATAAAAAATCAATGAGAAGGTCAATTACAACAGGCCTTTCGGTCTATCCTTTATGTGTATGTAGCCTGTGGAGTTAGTACGAAAAACTCTGCAGTTGTGCTTTAATTTTCACAGAATTAATGTTTTTTATGTCATGGGACTATGAGGGAGCGGTATTTCGTATTATTTCACGTCCCAGACTGTATCTCAGAAGCAATTGGGTATATCGCTTTCATATAAATCTTAATGGAATCTACGCATTAATATCAGCCTAAAAACTTATTTTGTATTGCAATGTAAAGGCTGCAATGTTTATGGACCTCTAAGGGTTAACAGACATACGAAATTTACACAATTATACTCTTATGAGTCCTTAATAATTTTACCTAATTCATTCGGGGTCTTTCTTTGCCCTTATTACCTTCCACCTGCCCTTCATCGATTATTTTAATCAGGCCATCATACCTCATAATGTGGCCAAATAAGTTGTCACGTCTTCTCCTTATGTTTTTTTTATAAGACTTATCTTTGCTCCCTCTCCTCTAATGACTTCATTACTTATTCAGTCGATCCATTTTATCTTCACAATTCTTCGGCAGAACCACATTTCGAATGCTTACACTCTAGACTTCTCCGCTGCTGTTGACGTCCACGCCACCCTCCAAAGAAGGGTTTTCACTCCTTACCAAGCAGTGAGCACTACCGGCTATCCCCTATCGTTTACGAAGGCTGCCGGGGGATAATATTGGAGGATGTAGACGCATGCTAGCCGTGATTGTGGCATCTTTTTAATTTATAACGATGTTTTTAAGGCGGTCCTGGGAGTTTCCAGGGTTTTTTGTGAGTGTACTGACTACGGTCACAATCATCCTAAGAAATTACTTAGCGATGAGTCATAGGAGAAGGGAATTACTACTAAAATATGCGATTACACCAAAGAACATGCTATTTACAGAAAAAAAATAATTTTTTCCCTGGTCATGGCCAAAAAATTGGGAAAAAAATCTAGTATCTCGTATTTGAAGGAATTTGTCCTACGATTATTGCAAATTGGTGAAAAAAATTCCGAAATTCGGCCCATAAGAAAAGCATTGGAAATTTTAAAAAGTAAAAAGAAATACTTTAAATCAAAATATCGTGTTAGGTCGGCTTCGCCGCCCAAGGTTTCCCCGAGTCCCCCCGAGGCGTGGACTCCTGAGAACGGCATCGCCCTTCCTCGTGGCGGGGCGGCTTCGCCGCCCAAGGTTAACCGGTGTTCCCCCGCGCCTTCGTCAACTCGGAACGGCTGCGCCGTTCCTCGCCTGTGGGCGGCTTCACCGCCCAAGGGTTATCTCGTCGTAATGGGGCGGCTTCGCCTCCCAAGGTTTACCTATTTCCCCGAGCCATCGCCTCCTCGGAACGGCTGCGCCGTTCCTCGCGTGAGGGCGGCTTCGCCGCCCGAGGGTTATCGGCGCCCTCCCTCGTAAGTCCCTCGTAATGGGGCGGGTTCGCCGCCCAGGGTTTACCCGTCTTCCCCCGAGGCGTCGACTCCTGGGAACGGCGTCGCCCTTCCACGTGATAGGGCGGCTTCGCCGCCCAAGGTTTACTGTGTCCCCCCGAGCCGTAGACTCCTCGGAACGGCTTCGCCGTTCCTCGTCTGTTGGCGGCGAAGATTCGCCGCCCGAGGGTTATAGGCGCCCTCCCCCCGTAAGCTACGACCCCACCGGACGGCTTCGCCGTACCCCCCGCGACTCCTCGGAACGGCTTCGCCGTTCATTATGTAGGGGGGCTTCGCCGCCCAAGGGTCACCCGAGTCCCCCGGAGGCGTCGACTCCTGGGAACGGCATCGCCCTACCTCGTGACGGGGCGGCTTAGCCGCCCAAGGTTTACCGGTGTCCCCCCGAGACGTCGGCTCCTCGGAACGCCTGCGCCGTTCCTCGCCGGTGGGCGGCTTCGCCGCCCAAGGGTTATCGTCGCCTTCCCCCTTCGTAAGACACCCGCCCCCGGAGGCGTCGACTCCTGGGAACGGCATCGCCCTTCCTCGTGACGGGGCGGCTTCGCCGCCCAAGGTTTACCGGTGTCCCCCCGAGACGTCGGCTCCTCGGAACGGCTGCGCCGTTCCTCGCCGGTGGGCGGCTTCGCCGCCCAGGGGTTATCGTCGCCTTCCCCCTTCGTAAGACACCCGCCCCCGGAGGCGTCGACTCCTGGGAACGGCATCGCCCTTCCTCGTGACGGGGCGGCTTCGCCGCCCAAGGTTTACCGGTGTCCCCCCGAGACGTCGGCTCCTCGGAACGGCTGCGCCGTTCCTCGCCGGTGGGCGGCTTCGCCGCCCAGGGGTTATCGTCGCCTTCCCCCCTCGTAAGACACCCGTTCGGGTGCTCCGCGTTTCGGGGCGGATTCGCCGCCCGAGGGTTCTCGGAGTTTTTCCGCGCCTCCGACTCCTCGGAGTTCGTCCGTTGTTCCTGGAGCTGGGGGAGTTTCGCCGCCCGGGTGTTCATTCCCCATCAAGCAATGCGCACTACCGGCTATCCCCTATCGTTTACGAAGTCTGCCGGGGGATAATGGTTTAGAATGTAGACGCATGCTAGCCGTGATTGTGGCATTTTACCTTATGACGATGTTTTTAAGGCGGTCCTGGGGGTTTACAGGGGTTTCTTGTGAGTGTACTGACTACGGTCACAATCATCCTGAGAAATTACTTAGCGATGAGTCATAGGAGAACGGAACTACTGCTTAAGTATGCAAAAACAACAAAGAAAGATGCTATTTACGGAGAAAAATAATTTTTTCGCTGGTCTTCTAGGAAGCGATGTGAAATTTCGAGGAGTTTTCTTGCATAAAAGGTTTTTGTATACCTACAATAAAAATTCCAGCGATCTAGCTGTAGGGGAACAATGAAATTTCCCGTATCACTCACATTTAGATTACCAATTCTGTGTTCTCCACATAGCGGTGCATAGGCGCTGTAATAAGGCATAACTCATGTGAATTTCGTAGCCGTACTTTATGGGGAAGTGGTTTTAAAAAATCGCTTTTAGGTGTCCATGTCCTGGAACCCCTTTTATACCTCTACTATTTTGTTAAGAAATGTACATTTAAAAATTTGAAGTTTTATTGCGGGTGTGTAATTGGGGCAGGATAATTGAACATGATGGGTAAATATAGCCGACACAATTCCCATTCGGAATCAATAAAAACGATACAACTGGGATGAATGGTACACGAAATATACGACTTATTAAATAATTTTTATTTTTTTGGGGGGTTCACAGGGGGTTTTCGGGGGACCTAAAGTGCTTGTTCTGTATAACGCGGCATCGTTTACCTTGGATAAAAATTTCGGCTCTGTAGCTGTAGTGTAAGCATGCTTTTTCGACGGTGTCACCCGTTAAAATTAAATATTCTGCGTTCTCCTGGTAGCGGCGCGTAGGGGCACGAAAAAAACGTCAATCACCTGAATTTGGTTTCCGTACCACGTCGGGAAGTGTTAAAAAAAAATTCGGAAAAATTTAAAATCGTGTGTTGAGGGAATGCAAACTTCACGGCGGATGTGTTGTAAGTTACCAAACGTTGTAGGAGTCGCAATTTCAATGGAAATACATAATCGTTAATAACTCGAAATTCTTTCGTCCTTTGGATACATGAAGATAGCCGAAAAATTGAATAAAAAATCTAGTATCTTGCATTTAAGTGAATTTGTCCTACGATTCTTGCAAATTGGTGAAAAAAATTCCGAAATTCGGCCCATAAGAAAAGCATTGAAAATTTGAAAAAGTTAAAAAAAATACTTTAAATCAAAATATTGCAAAGGAAACGACACTAAAAAATCAACCAAAAAATCTAGTATCTCATACGTTAAGGAATTATTCCTACAACGATTTAAAGTTGGTTTAAAAAAATCCAAAGATAGGCCCATAAGAAAAGCATTGGAAATTTTAAAAAATTATAAAAAATACTTTAAATCAAAATATGGCAAAATGGTTCACATTAAAAAATCGGCCAAAAAATCTAGTTTCCGTCAGTGAAATTTCACGTTCCCGTGACGTTTGCAAGTAGGCGAAGAATGGAAAAAGTTTTAGTCCCATAAGGCTCCAATGTTAATTCGGATCGATATATCTCGAAAACCGATCGACTTTTTCGAGTTTTCGGACTTTTCCCCCCGATGAATATTTTTTCTCCACGACCTGTAAAAATTTCGTCTTCCCAGCACGTCCGGGAGTGGTCGGGAATTTGTATACGTGAATGAGTGAGTGAGCTATCTGTCACACATCGGGTTCTCATTTAAAGTCCATGGCCCATTAACCGACGCGTCGGTTAATGGGCCATGGACTTTAAATGAGAAATTTTATCAATCTTCGTAAATATATTTCTGCCTCAGAATTCCTTTTCCGTAAGAATCAAGCCAGAAGCCCGAATATCTCATTTTCTTAGAACTCACGAAAAGAAAGATAAAATGGAAGTTAGAAGCCTTAATGAGACGGAAGGATATCAACAAAAAAATAAATATATTTTTATAGTCACAACGTGTTTACTTCGGGTTACGACTATTTGGTCGCTCTCACATTGTCAACAATACCATTAATAGCCCAAAATCTCATCCGAGGTTGAATCTAGAGAAGCCAAAAAGCATTAAATGGCGTAAAGTTTTACATGGAAAATGGAAGTTTTACATTTTCTCTCTTAATCTTTCCGCGAATATAAAAAATATGAATATCTTGCGTATCTGGCACTGAATAAACCTTGTTCTGGAGCATTAGGGAAACCAATCTCACTCCAAAATGGAATTATAAAATCATTTTGATGAGATTAGCTCATAGATGTTGACAAAGTCATTATTGGTGATTGGAAGTTCTTTTTCCTACTCCATTGCCCTTTATATTCTTAGGTTTATAACTTGATATACAGATATTTATTAGTGATTCAACACCGCAAGAAAACATGCGCAAACAAACAAAAATATCCAGCGCCATTCTAAATATCTTCCTGGCCCAAGTTCGGAAATAAACATCAACGGCAAGGATGACCCAGGGCGGGTTGGCAGGGTTATGTTCCTGAAAGTCCGAGACCTTTCACCCCCACACGTCGGTAAGAGAGGGACAGAGGAAGGAAAAAAGGATACGAGGCGCCGCCACGATGTGAGCCCGACGACGCCTCTTGGGAAAGAATAGGGAAAGAAAATTAATTCCCCAGGGCTGTGCTCTTTGGTGGGCAAAGTGGGGGGTGAGAAGTTACAAGGCAAAGAAGGGGGGTAATACACGGAGACAAGCTAAAACACTATGAGATTAAACAAACGCGCAGCTCACTAACGCACCTCGCGGATTTGCTCCAAGGAACAAATGTCCGCGTAGGACACACGCACTCACTCACACAGGTTTGTGAAGCTCTCGCTTACGACAGTAACCCACTTACACACAAGAAATGGAAAAATTATAAAATTAAGAAAAAACACGCTCTCACTCACACACCTCTCGGATTAGCTCCAAGGAACTTCCAATAGGGAAATCCCAACGCCGTCATTAGGGCGACGTGGGCCTCTATTAGCGAAACCATAATTTAATTTTTCTACGGAAAGGAAAGAATTTCTTTTGGAAGAGAATAATCCTATGATTTTCCGTAGATGGAACATAAACTTAAGCAGAGTACGGGACAACTTAGTTGGCCATATTACGAGAGATGATGGTCTGATGAAAACAGTCGCAGAAGGACAGCTGGAAGGGAAAAAGTGCAAGGGACGTCCCCGAATGATTTACGTAGGACAGGTTATAAAGGATGTAAAAGAGAAGGAATACGTCGCTATGAAAAGGCAAGTGGATAGGAGAGAGAAATGGAGAGCTGCGTCAAATCAATCTTAGGATTTCTGAATCATGTTGATAATGATGATAAGAACATAAACATCAATGCGCACCAATTCATAATCATACAGATTGAGCTACTCATTCCTTCACTACATAATTGCTCAGTTATATGAAATGAGAGACACCGCCAACATAAGATGAGTGATGCAAGGATAATATGAAGTGCTGTACTTTCTTTCTCCGCAGGGGAAACAAGTGAGGAATTGGACAATGGGACAGTTCATATTTCCCTCTCTGGAGTTGAGTTTTTTAGCTCTTGCTTTTCTCACATATACGAGAGGCAGTAGCTGTATTTCCTCCTAAAATGGCTCCTGGCTCACTTCTGTGAATATGATTTAAGAAGGGGATATTGGTTCTCACACCAATTTTTTTAACTTTCTTGAGATTCATTAACTTAAATTTTTACTTTTTAACATTTTAATTATGGCTTTCTCCCACTGGAAGTACTGATGAAAATGCATGTCCTTCGGGCGTATAACTGGTAATTTTAACAACATCTAGTTGCTTCTTATTGCCTAATAATACATGTGAAATACAAAATTGCCCGTAAGGGAGGTCTGGGACATGTGGGAGGAATGGGACAGTGTCTCACTCCTTCCAATCACTGTTATCTTTTTAAGATTTATTTTGCAAGGCATTTCAATTTTTAGAATTAGGTAATTATAACTCAAAAGAGATCCAGAATGGTACCAGTGAAAAAATCCAGATCTGGTACCAGTGCAAAATTCTGCCATTCTGGAAGCTGTGAAGATGGTGTGTGGTGAAGGCAAAAGTGTGAGAGTAAATTATTCGTAAAATCTGTATTACTAAAAAATCCAATGAAAGCAATTGCTTCCAAGGACATTGACAGTGTAATTTTTCAAAGTAATCTGATATGTGAAGTGGTTTTCCTCTTTTGCACTACACAGGGAAAGGTTGTAGTAGTGAGCATCGTGATAGATATAATGTCAAATTCATGCGAAAACATTTATTCAATTTAAATTTTTTTCTTCTCAACAAGAATACATTTGTTTCATAGGGAAAAAAGATACTGTTCTGGAAATGAAACCTCCCATTTCGTTTAAAGCACTGAAAGAGTGAAACCCTTGTTTTCATTTACTACCATAATTCGTATAAATATGATCAGAAATAACTACTATATTTGCCATTTATATATTTTGAATCAATAATTTATTTTTTATTGCCATTTTTACCATTTTAGGATAGTGTCCTATTCCTCCCGGAATGAGGGGGACTGGGACAAATTCCGTATATGCAGAAAATGCTAAGTTCCACGGGTTCCAATCACCTACTCTAACTTATCGAAGAATTTTCTGTGGAATTTAGAAGGATTAAGACAACTAAGGATTGCAAAAAAAAATGATTTAAGCCGCAAATATTTTCACAAAAAATTGTTTTTGAAAATGCGCACCGGTCCTCCCTAGTCTCCCCTATAATCTAATTTTATGGACACTATCATTTGCAGATATTGAGTAAGTACTTATTTTGTTTATTTAATTTTGATCTCCATCAGTTAAATGGAAGTTAAATAAAATTTGAATGAAACACAGGCCAATTTGAAATTTAGATGTAAATGAGTTGAAACACTAAAGCGAGGCGAAAGTTTTAAATGGTAACTAATTCCTAATTATTGCCTAAGTATACTTTTAAAAAAATTTGTTTAATAAACGGAATGAAATTTATTCAGAAAAATCTTTTCAAGGAGCAAACCTTGGTAGATACACTTTGGAAGAACCTACATACTTATTTTACTTTTTTCAGGGGTATTAAATTAAATTTAAAAGCGACGTGAAACCGAAGCTATTCTTCGGAGAATTTGGATGCAATACGCATACCACGTTTTGCCAAATGCTACTGCCCAAACAAGCATCAGTTTTTTTGAGTAAAAAATATGTACGGAATGAGTTTCCCTCGCCTTAACACCGCCACGGTAACTCATGCGTGAAAAGTCTTCACCATTAGTCATTTCGCCAAAATATTCGTTTTCATCATCCCTACGCAGCAGAACATTTTTCACCCGTCTAATATATATTCCACACTTCGTTGTTTACGCCGGGCACGTTCCACCGCAGAGGAAAAATTAATTTGCACTCGGCACGTAACGCGAAGCATGATGAATATTGTAACCAAAGGTAATTTATCCCTGTACCAATTACCCGCATTGTAATCAAAACAGCAACGCCTTAAAGAAAATAATTGCAAGCTACTAATTGGTGAGCATACGGGTTGGGTTACAAAGGAAGTCATGGATTCTTGGCAAAAAAAAATGACCAGAATAATTATCACTCGCGAAATCAAGGTGAAAGTTCTGTAGCCGATTAATTTACACTATAATAAACGAATACTGAAAGATAAACGTGGAAATTAATCGCCACGCTTTAAAATATGCATTAAATTTAATTACCCCATCCTGAAATCTTAAGAATTCATAAACTCTCCAGCTCTAGAAGCATGAAGTAATATTTCCTTTACTTTCCAGCACTAGGGATGTACTTATTGCTCACATTAAACTAAAGATTTCATCTTGAACTTTTAGGGTGCATACATAGATTAGACCGTTGAAATTTTTTTAATGTGTCTCAGCTATAAATAAAATTATATATGAGCACACTGAGATAAAAATTTCAAATTTAATACACATTCAAATGCTGCCTTGATTGAACGTAATCGATCCACAGAAATCTTTCCTAATGTTATTTAGGAAGGGAAATATGATAAGACTATTTTGGTGAATAGGGTATTTCCGTTTGAAAAATACTGCATTTTACCTAAAAATAATGAGATTTGTTCCTTTTTCTGACCTACATATTTTATATAAAATGAGGATCTTGGAGTGAAGGTCTTGAAAGAATTCAAATTATTTTTTTAAATAACGTTACGGTTTATTTTTAAACTTTCGTCAGTTCCTTTGGCATTTTTTACACATTTTTGGCAAAAAGATTTTTATTAAATTTTTTCTAGATATAGGTATACTCCGAGATAATGTTATAATATTAAAAAATAATAAAAACTGGTACCAAAATTAAATTTCGGCAAAAGAGATAATTATGCTAAAATTTAAACTAAAAATACAATGACCCTGTTTCCGAAGAAATACATTATATGCCCTGAAAATTTCAAAAACAATGCATAAATATTAAACGATAAATACGAAATGAAAAAAAAGTTGAGCGGAACTCAGTCAATCTCTTGAATCTCTCGTCATCAATGTATGGATGTGCTTCTTACGAATAAATGTTCCGGCAGTATTTTTGTTTTGTTTTTTTGAGGGAACATTCTTCCACATCGCGAGCTGTGAACGTTAGATTTAAGGCAAAAGTAGGCGGTCACAAACTTGAGCCGATGACTCAGTTCAACTATTGGGGCAGCACATTGAGAGGAAAACGGACACATCAGTACGGAAGTCAGGAAGAGAACTGCTTTAGCAAAGGTGCTGTAAATAAGTAGAAAATGGCTGATGATTAGAAGACATTTACGCAAAAATATAAAGATGAGGTTTAAGAAGACTGATCTGTAGTGTAGCGCTTTGCGATCAGGAGAAATGGACACTTGGGAAGGAGGACGAGAAAAGACTGGAAGTGCTAAAGATGTGGGCGTGGAGAAGGATGGTGAAGTCGAGGGAGAAGAAGAGGAACAAAGAAGTGTTGGACATGGTGGGTGAATAGATGAAGCATCTAAATGAGATACGGAGGAGACAGAAAGTGCGGATAGAATGAGTACCGATTGGGGAGCGTTAAATCCATGTTGCATAGAAGAATGTAAGGCAAGCGAGAGGTAGGAGGGAAGAGAATAGGATTTATAGGCATATATCAGAGGAATAGTGAATTGGAGAGGGAAGCCAAGTTGGTAAGAATGAGTGAATGCTTATTTATCCTCTAGGATAAGCAGTAAGAGCAAAAAAAAAGTAAAAGCATATCGCGTTCTGCTAAAAAAATATAATTTTAATAAAATTAAATATCCGTGAAAAAAACTTTTTTGTTTTAAAGTAATCATAACAAGAAATCACGAAAATCAAATATTTTGAAAAGAACACAGCAAAATATACAATAACAGTAATACAAAAAATATAAGTCTTAACGTCTAAAGAAATCGTTAGGAAAACTTTTAAGAATATTACGTTTTGACAACACCAAAAGATAAAAATGGTAAACAAACTTAAATGCGGGTCTTCAAATAACAGTATAATCTTTCTTCGATTGAAAATTTGAAGAGATTGTTATGATTTAACATTTTCCGGTAGGGAATTCCTGAATATAGAAGTGTAAAGTTGAAAGAGGTTAATTATATATTGGTGCGGGGTTGATGAATTTGGAGCAGGTAAGGTGGACATCGCAGTAACTCAGCAACATAGGAGGCAGGCCGAGGTAATAAGCAAAATACTGTTTGTAAACCTACATAATCCGGTAGAACATTAAAATAAATAAACTTATCCTCGAGAAAATAATGAGAATAAAATCAAATTTAAGTCACTTTGCAATAAAAAAAATCCCCTTAAGATTCTCAGCCTAGTAAAATCCCAGGGATGGCATGGAGGACCAGGTAACCTGCTAAATATTACTTGCAAATCTACCTTATCCCATAAATATTTAAGTAAATAAATTTATCCCCGAGAAAATAATGAGAATAAAATCACATTTAAGTCACTTTACGACAAAAAATCCCCACAACATTTTCAGCTCAATAAAATCGCAGTAATGGGAGGCAGATCGGGGTAATCTGCAAAATACTTCTTGTAAACATACCTTAACCGATAAAATGTTTAAATAAATAAAAATTTCCACAAGAAAACAACAAGAATAAAGTAAAATTTAGGTCACTTTACGATACAAATCCCCTTAACATGCTAAGCTCAGTAAAATCGCATGGGTGGAATGTGGGACACGGTAATCTGCAAAATACTACTTGTAAACCAACCTTATCCAACAAAATATTTGAATAAATAAATTTATCCTCGAGAAAACAATTGAATAAAATGAAATTCTAGTCAGTTTGCCATAAAAACCCTTTAAAATTCTCATCCCAGTAAAATGGCAGGGAAGATATGAGGGCCGTGGTAATCTGCTAAATGCTTCTTGTGAACCTACCTCAACCGATAAAACATTTAAATAACTGCATTTATCCTCGAGAAAACAATGCAAATAAAATGAAATTTAAATCACTTTACGGTAAAAAAATCCCCTCAACATTCTCACTCACTCTCTACCCCACAACTTCCTCTGCGTAGCCCACCCCTTCCCCGCCTGCTCCAGCAAACAGCGCCAATCAATATTGCGGAAAACTGGGAAAGCAGTGGGATTCCCGACCAGGTGCGGTCTTGGAGGTTTTCGGCGCCACCCCCTCTCCTTTCCCTCTCAATCTCACCCCCTTGCCCCTACCACCATCCCTTATCACGGCACTCTTTCCAACCCCCTCGGAAGAGGGGTCCAAAATATAAGGGGTGGAAGGACCCGCCGAGGGTGGGACGGGAGCATCCGCGTTCCGGAGAAAGGAGATTCCGTTCTCCCGAAAAGGGGTCCCCGAACGGGGTCTCCCGGGACGCTGGGAGCGAAGCAGCGGCCGCGCTTCTTAAGAAGACGCACCTCTACCACTCCACCTGCCGAATAGGGTGGTTTCCTATTATATTTTTATTGCCTAAATCGAAAGATTATTACTCCTCGAGTACGCATTTAACGCTTTTAGATTTTTAAATGACGATATCAATTTATCGCGATAAAATGAAAAGTGAAAATTTTCAAGCGCGCGAAAATGCGACGGCTAAGTATGAATGATGTGAAAGGTCCGTGTGACGTCGTTCTGGTTGCCGCTGCCGCCGAGTGAGATGACCTCGGGGCAAGAATATGTGCGCCACTGCGATGCACGCTTCTAGCAGGTAGCAGAGTAGCCTGGTAGCAGGTAGCGCTTGTCATAAATAAGGATTATTAATACCTTATCAAACGCAGGAAACTTTCCGACCATAGGCAGTTTTAATAGGTGATGACTAAGGAATGTTTCCCTGAGCTCTGTGCCTCATGCATGCATTGGTAATCTCAGACGATGTGAAACTCCTATCTACTCGTATAGAAACTAGGTCCCTGTGACGTCACGTGGAGTGGCATCGCATGGGCGCCAATCTGACCTTTTTTCAAATGAGATTAAAATTGACCATTGCCATTCGTCTAAACTAGGATTTCTAAAACCAAATAATTTGTATATTATGGATTCACTATTGGTGAGTAACGAAACGCAATCAATGCCTTTCGTTTTCTTTGATGAAGGAAACTACCGTATCATTTTTATCACAAATTACATGTATTACCGTCCGAATTGCGATCATCCACCGAGTTACAGCCAATATTATACTGAAAAATAAGTTTAGAAATATAAATTGAAAATGCCACGACAATGGCATGCATATCGCGGCAACTTGTTCCACATAAGGAAATTTTCCTCAGCTAGGATTCTTTCACCATCAAATGATTGGTAATAATATTTTTGCAATATTTAGATAAAAGGGATCGCTGGTAAAAATAACTTCACAGATTGAATCAACGTCGTCAGCAGACCAACGTCTTTGGCAACGTCTTGGCAAGACTTTGGGTTGTAGACTAATATCTTTGTATAACATTTCCGACTTGCGATCAATATGACCACTTATTTGGAAAATAACCAGTTCGCACGTCAAGGAGTACGTGTACTTGCTTAGAACCGCGGCCCAATGGCTCATTTTCACTTAATAGCAAGACTTTGGCATGTAGACAAATACATGTGTATGATATTTCCGACTTACGATCAATAAGACAACGTATTCGGAAAATAAACAGTTCGCAAGTCAAGTTTTCACTATAGAGCAAGGAGGACATGGCTATTTATATAAGTTATAGTATTTTACGAGCTATTAGCGTTTACGTCAGATGAATAATTGAGGGTAGAGAATATAAAACCCATCATTTCTCTCATCGCCTACTATTTCAAAACTTGCATAGTTTTCCTTTCTTAGATCCCCCATCATCTGCTCTACATATATCATCCTAGGCCTTACCCTCCTGTTCTTTCTTTCCCTTGCATTTATATGATTTTATCTCTAATTTATTTCTCTTTTATCTTTTAATTTATATTCCAACTGTGGTGAGTCCCGTGGTGCCAAATACTCGGAGGCTGTTGCTATAACATCGGTGGATGAAAGGAGTCCATCCACGTCACATCAGCCTCCTGACTTGACTGCTCATCCTTGAACTTCCATCTCTTGGCACCATATTTTTATTTTTCTGGACTTACCGGCATACGTGCCTATGTATTGATATTACAGAACACCTTATGTAAAAGAGCCCAGGCCCAGGGGAAGAGTGGGCAGGATTGTTGCCTAATCTGGGCCTGGTTAAATAAACTAAAAGTCAAGTCAAGTCCCACTGTCCTTAAACATTATTTTCATCAAACCACCATATCATAATTAAGACGTGCCCTTGACTGAGCGTGCCCTCTTCTCGCACCTAAGTGGTCGCGTGGCGCAGTTTTGTGCGCCATCGGTTTCAAAAGCGAAAGGTAAATTTTATGTCAATAAAAAACACACATTTTTTACAGACTTTAATTTCTTAAATTAAATTATTAATTACAACATTTTAATGAATAAAATTTATTATTATTCAAAGCATTTTTGAGGACGTAATTTTCTTATTAGGAAACAAGCCTATTAATTGATGGTTCCGTTGCTTTCAATACAGTCAATGCAAGTATAAGTGATGGTACAAATATGATTCTTGCAAGTAAATTTTGTGCTTGGACCACATTTCATCGTGATATTATTGTTTTTACTTCAACCAAATTTCACGCAACGTCCTCTTTCTTTCTTTCCTTCATCCCGCACGAGATTCCTTTTCCCTACTTGGCCTAATCCCTCAACTTCTTTCACTTGAGAGTCTTGAACATTCCTCGAAATTATATTTTATAAGCTCAGCGGCAGATTCTTAAGTGCGCCATTTTGGATACATAAAAGAAACTCAAATAAAACGTGTGTGAAAGCTATCTAGAGATTGACTGTATAGAGAAAAACGTGGGCGCACATTGCGTGAATACGCACTTGGTTGACCAAAGATAAATGGAGGACGTACGCGCCCACTTAAGGGCTAAGTTTTTCCGCCCTTATTATAAGGTTTTTAAAGGACGTTTTAAAACTTCGCACTTTTATACTCACCATTACAGAGATGTAAGTACAAATACGAAAATAGCTACAATTTATATCAAATTTAAGGTTGTCTCAGGTTAGCTTGAAATAAATAAACAGAATAAAGTCCTGCCATAGTCAACTCATTCCTCAAACCTTCACGTTCAGTCCATTCAGGCATAACTACACGTAACTATTTCTATTTCAGAGCACATTTATCCTATAAGTATCTAATTTTATCATAACGCATTACATTTTCCTCATGAATTCTCGAGCCATTCGAAGTAATAAAATGCCCACTGTGGCTTGAAATAGATTGTATGGTATCAATTAATAATCGGAATCAATAAGGATATTTGATGGGAAAAATGAAGTCAAATATTTAATATGAAAAATCTATTTTCAACGAGCTAAGGGTACGAGCGAATTTCATGTCGGATATATAAAGGAAAGAAAGATAAAACGTGGGTGAAAGTTATAAAGAGATTGACTGTAGAAAGGGCAACGTGGGCGTGCATTGAGTGAATACGCACTTGGCTGACCAAAGATAAAGAGAAGACGTACGTAGGAGAAACAAAGTAAATGGATATTTCCAAAGCGTGGGCCGGATTTCCTAATATGAATAAAAAGTAGCTAAAGGCTACACAGAATACCAAGGTTCTGAAATTGAAGCAAGCGATAAAGAAAGAAAAATAATAAATTTACTTATGTAAAGCAGAGCGAAAGTTCACAGATAAAAAACAGAAATGGTAGAAGCAGTATTTACAGAAGCTATGAAAGAATAGTTAATGTAAAATAAGATTCAATTGAGAGAGATCAATTCATGAGATGAAAATATCCAACGAAGACAAACAAAAATGACAAATAAAAAAACTACCTTGAAATTAATGTCATCAAGGCAGGTCATACCCAAGTGTGGAAAAGTTTGTTCAAAAGATGTGCAAATAATATTCTCTAGCGTAGTATCGCAGCTAGAACCATTCCAGGTCGCAGCAACATATTTTGGGTATGCTTCCGCGAAGGATACTATTTCTTTACAAACTTGTGTTTTCATCAGATATAAATCGGGTGTACGTCACAATAATAATCCTTCCTTCCTTGAGTCACTAGGAACCGAACATCTGTTGAGCGTTAAAACAAGCACAATGCTCATATAACTTTGAAGTTTTTCGTTTTCACGGTGACGTGAGATACCAGGCTACACCACGTGAAGCCAGCGGTAAAGGGGTTTACCTATCCAAGCGCAAGGATGCAAGGATTCTCCCCTCTTCACCCTCCTACCCTCTATCACTCTAGTAAGCTTCACCCATAGCCCTCCGCCTAATCTTTCCACGACCCCAACTCCGTGTCCTTCGTACCATCAGCTTCGCCTGATATGGGTCCAAATGCCATTGCCTTTTTTCGGATTATTGTGTTAAGCTAAAATAACAATTTTTCAAAAATTAAAAAAATACAAATATAAAACGCTGCCTATATTATTGCGGTATGAATTTTTAAAAGCCTTTGCATTCAGAATTTTCGTGAAATAAGTAATAAAGACATTAGTATTCATGTCACGTTAGGTAGACGTTCGAGAGGAGAATATGAAATAATCTTCGAACTTCACGTGATTTGGGAGGCGTTTTCTGCACTCCACTGGTATCCTGGGTCGTGAAACACACGGACATACGTGAAATAATAACTAAATCAGCCATCTTTGTTGTACATCCCTAACTTAGTTCTGTGCATATGATTAGAAAATGCTCACCTTGCACTTGCTAACGTAATTTGTGCCGCGAAGAAAGGGTAGAGAGGAAAAGGAGGATAGAAAACCGGCGTCGGCATTAGCCTAAGTGCGAAAGGCGCCGAGGGGACCACAGCTTAACGTCAAATCTGACGGAAGGAGTGCTACACTTGATTTGTCCTCCACACAACACTCAAGCAGATCGAGCACCCATCGAAAAATCTCTGCCACCGCTGGAATTTGAACCCGGACCGACTGGGAAGGAAGCCAGCACTTCACCCACCACATTCACCCAGTCAGTGATATTTAAAGTCAAAGCAATTAATGATTAATTGTGTTGAAACTTTTGTCTGCTAAATAAAGCACATATGTAAGAAGAGGAAACTTCTATTCATTTTCCAAGTCCTTCCACTTCTCCGTCCTCAAGCTTCTGGTTTTGATTCAAGAGCGAGGCATTAGGGTGGTTTCCTATTATTTTTTTATTGCCTAAATCGAAAAATTATTACTCCTGGAGTGCGCATTACACGCTCTTGGATTTTCGAATGACGATATATATTTTTCGCGATTAAACGAAAAGTGAAAAATTTCAAGCGCGCGAAAACGCGACGGCTAAGTAGGAATGATGGGAAAAGTCCGTGTGACGTATTTCTGGTTTCAGCTGTCGGCATGTGAGGTGACTTTGGGGCGAGGCTTGAGCGCTGATACGACGCAGGCTGCTAGTAGGTAGCTGAGTACCCTGCTAGCAGATAGCGCTTGGCTTAAATAAGGATTATTATTCCCCTTTCAAACGAAGGAAACTTTTCGAATTTAGGTATTTTTAATGTGTGATTATTGTTTCCCTCAGCTCTGTGCCTCATGCATGTATAAGTAATCTCAGACAATTTAAAACTCCTATATACTCGTATAGAAACTAGGTCCCGGTGACGTCACGTGGTGTAGACTCGCATGGGCGCCAATCTGGCCTTTTTCAAATGAGGTTAAAATTGACCGTTGCCATTCGTCTAAACTGGGATATCTAAAACCAAATAATTTGTATATTATGAATACACTGTCAATGGGGGGTAAGGAATCGCAATCAATTCATTCCGTTTTCTTTGATAAAGGGAACTACCACATACAACTCATGCCTCAAACCCGTTCATTTCAGGCAGTTCAAATTAGCGATATTGACGAAGCCGGGCAGCGGGTGAGGAAGCAAGATGTAAACACTGAAGGAGTAAGCCGTCCTTTGAGGAATACGGCCGAACCGAATGGACGGATACAACTCGCGCGGAGGCATACGACGCGCTGGGATGACCTCGATTCGGGAGACAGGGGGGTGGGGAGGGGATGCACAGGGGTCATGCAGGGATCCGTGGTACTTGGAGGAGAGAAAACCCAGGGAAAACGAGATACGGGTCACCAGCAGAAGGCGGTCGGAAGGCAGGACCATTTCCTCCGCGTTCGTGACATTCAGGGGGAGAGAAAATCTAAAATCCCGCCTTGAATCTCGATGTTTTTGCCGATTTCGCCGCGTACTGAGAGGAGTAAAAAACACGAGGAGGCGGCCCTGAGTACGACATCTTTCTTCGGGCTCATCCCTGAAAAGGCTGCCCCATTTTCCTGAAGCCTTTAAGAAGTAGTTTTCCTTAGAAGGTTAAACACGATTTCAAGAAGTATTGAACTCCTAATCGTCATAGAAATGAATGGTGTTTGGAGGAGACTAGGTCAGCTGAGGTCATTTGTGCCATGAAGGAGCGGCAGATGGGGAAGGGCGGAAGGAAACCCGGCGACAGAACTACCGCCCATTTGACCACGATTTAACATCCCATCCGACGGACGCTGAGATGCACTTAAGGTACCCTCCACAAAGGAATCAAACAAGAGATGATCGTTACGCAAGAGTTTAAAGAAACGTTAATGAAGAATTTGATCAGGAGTGTAGCGCTTCATGGTGCGGAAACGTGGATACTAAGGAAGGAGGACGAGAGAAGACTGAAAGCATTCGAGATGTAGGTGTGGCAAAGAATGGAGAAGGTGAAGTGGACGGAGAGGAGGAGGAACGACGAAGTGCTGGAGATGGTGGGTGAGGAGAAGCAGCTTTTAGATGAGATACGGAGGAAACAGAAGGTATGGATGGAGCGAGTACTTAGCGGGGAGGGGATATTGAAAACAGGGTAGAATGTAGGGTAAACGAGAAAGATGAAGGAAGGGAATAGGATTATTAGAGAAATTGAAAGGGAGTAGGCCTTACTGTGAATTGAAGGAGGAAATCCATGACATAACGGGAGGCTGCCAGAATACCTCTCCAGAACTCCATGAAAACCTACGTTAATAAGAAGAATAATTTAATGATAATAATCCCTGCAACCGTTGGCATACTGAACTAACTTAAAACAAAAATGATATTTAAATATAAACATAGAAGTTGAAACATTTTGCGATTCGATAAATCTAAATGCAACCTTAACGGAATACAATTTATTAACTGATAGGTGATATTAAACAAATCACAAGGTCAAGGATTTTTTAAATTATTTATTTTGTCAAATAAAATTAAACTTTATTTTCGATAAACGCCTCATGTACGTACATTTAATGGATAATATGGTGCTCAAGTAGTACGTAGCATCTCTGCATTGATAAACAACCACTTTATATAAATTTAAATTTATCAAATGTTAATCCTTCCTAATTAATTTTATACTATTTCTTATTACGAATTTTTAAAGAGCTTTCACTCCCCTTTCTATGCATTTTTGGTTGATTTTCCATATTTTCCCTGTGACTATGAAAAAAAATCCCTGAATAGATTATTTTTTTACGGGTCAAAACAACTTCGGACAAAACGTCAGCAAACACATTTCTAGCACGCATTCAACCACAGGGCCGTGAGAGGCGTGCATGGTTGTGGCAAGGAAGGCTAAGGAAGCTGAATGTAAGAGAATGATCCGCGGGTAACAAGGAGACGGCTGGAGCCACGGGCTCATGAACTCCTCGAGGGAGAGAAAGGGAGAGAGAGAATAGCTTCCTGGAAGTTTTACACGCTTTTCTGCTAGGAGACGGAGGAGGTGGTGGTGGGGGAAAAAAAATAATTCGCTGCTCTCAACGTTCCCTCGTGCGCAACAATGGGAAGCCGTTAAAAAAATGGCGGTCGGCCAGTACCACTCGGTCGAGGAGGAGCAGAGCATCAACAAAGACGGAGGCAAACGGACATTAACCTACTTTCCTAAAAATCCTGCGACTTCCGCACACCATTCCGTTCCCTTCTCCACGCTCGAGATGAAGGAACGGAAAGAAAATGGCACAGAGAATGGGACCAAAATAATTCTACAACGGCGAAACGGGCTGGGAAAGGGAAAGTGGAGACTGAACATCGATGGCTAAGGTCTAACAACACGTAACTCAAAAATAGCAACTTTTCAGCAGAGCAAAAAAACGATTTATTTTTTTAATGCATATATTTTTAATAGAAATTAAAAACCAACAATACAAAAAAAATGAAAAAAATCATACATATGCAAACAATGAGTTGCTTTTTGTTTGAATTTTATTTTTTATTAACAGTATTAGCAGCATTAACTCAGACCGGCCAACTTTTAAGATACGCGTGTTGTCGGAACTTCGCCATCGATATAGTCCAAAAACTCAGAAAAAACTGCTAAAAAAAAGATTAGCTCTCACAAATTCTCATCTATTCCAAAAGTATTCTCTCCTATCAGAGCATACAAGAGAATTTTATGCAAGAGAATTATAGAGAATACAAAATCACGTACCCAGAAGAGCAGGGTTTAAGGGAAAGTGAAAATCGAACATTATCCAACAAGGGTAAAAGAGCTACTTCAACCATTGGCTGAAACAAAATCTCATCTAATTCAAAATTATTCTCTCCTTCCTGGCAATTTTCCAAGAGAGTACACAATCACGTACCCAGTGGCGACGGATTTAGGAGCAATCGGAAATTGAACATAGCCCTACAACTGTGAAACGATTCTCACAAATTCTCATTTACGAGGGAGATTTTTTTCAACCTGCGGTGGATAATGAACAGAAGACAAATTGATTGATCAAAAATTGTTCTATCGTAAAATATTGAGCTTACTTGTGGTGTCCTTTCGACATTATATCTTCGGCGATTGAGTAATTGGTTGTGTCTGTGTACAACCTTTAATACACCTTCTTCATGGAATGTTGCCGCCAATGACTTCCAATGAATTTTGCCTTTGTCCTGAAGGTCCTCTCCCGTTTGAAAACGCCTCCCTACAAGCCACATCTTCATTTCAACGTAAAGATGGAAGTGACAAGGCACTAGGTCGACATTGCACAGCGGGTGATTGAAAATGTCCCATTGAAGTTACTCAAGGAGCTCATCTCATCTCATCAGCGCTGAGATGACGAGCGTTGTCATGGATCAGAAAACTTCCAGAAGGCATCATGACTCCTCATTTGTTTTGAGTGGGAATGGGCGTAATGTTTCACACTGTTTCACACTTTATTCACAGTGCATTAAAAAAATTCTCTTTCATCGGTATAAAGGTCAAACCCAATCAATGCTGAATCCATTCGGCGAGTTTTCTGGCAGCGCACACTTGGCGGGAGAATCAATTGAGGCAGTATAGTTAATGAGATTGCCACTAACCTTTAACTAACAACTTACGGTAGAAAATGACTTGAGCGTATAGACTATGAGGGTTCTAGGTGAACCCCCTTAGGGATACAACACACCGGGGCCGGAACCCAAGCCCGTGGCTTATACGCCCGATCACCCGGGGAGGGGCTGGAGAGGTAGGAAAAAGGATAGAGGCGCCGCCGCGATGGGAGCCCGCCGACGCCTCTGGGAGGGGATAGGAGCGGAAGGGAGGGGACGGGGAAAAACACCTCAACGCTATAGAAGCGAAAAGGGCCCACAAAATAGCGAAACCAAGCATACGCAATTAATTTTCTACCAATCCTGGTGGAATTTCCTCCGAGGAAGAAAAATCCATCGATCGAATCGGTAGATACTTGAGCGTATAGTGCGGAGGATGCGCAGTAAATCCGTACTGTCGCCTGTCACTTGATTGGTGTTTTTGCTGAGCGATCGAAGGTAGATACTTGAGCGTATAGTGCGGAGGATGCGCAGTAAATCCGTACTGTCGCCTGTCACTTGATTGGTGTTTTTGCTGAGCGATCGAAGGTTGAAAAAAAACCGCCCTCGTGTTTCAAAAGCATTCTCTCCTCGCAGACCATTTATAGAGCACAAACAACAACGTACCCAGAGGCGGCGAATTTGAGATCTCGCCAGACAAAATGACGGTCGCGGGTTCGCGTCCCGCAAGTCCCACCTGGATGAGTTACCCGATCCTGGGCATGGTTATTCGTGCAGGTACATAGTAAAATTCTTCAGTATAAAGACGGATGTGCCGTTTTTGGGAACGAGGGATTGAGTAGATAGCTATGTACGGTGTGATGATAAAACAACGTTCTATGAACTGATGGGATTACAAGAGGCCACATCAATTCCGCTTCGCGTATTTTGCAATAATTTCCATGTATTAAGTTTAATGAAAATTAAACCATGTTTTCCACATAAAATATTCATTAGATCTCTTCCATGGTTTCAACGAGCTGCGTCATCCTCAGGCGAGGAGAGTGAGGCAGCGCCTTGAAACCATGTTAGTGATCTAATAAATTATTTTATGTGGAAAAACATAGTTTAATTTTCATTAAATAAGAATATATTTCATAAAGCAACGACCCAAACCATCAATCCGTTTACTTAAATTATATAAGCTGGTTGCTTTCCATCTCCGTAATCTTTGAACTTCCCTTTGAAAATTCTTCTAATTGGATATGTGTTGCCATCCTATGAACGAGAACTACCTTATTTTATTTACACGAAAGGTTTGAATTAGCCGTGAAAAAACGCGGGATTTGAACACAGGTCTCTATAATTTGCCTGACCCCTTTATGGATTTTGCTTCGAAGAATGAATTGGCGATGTGACTGATGGTAAACATGATACTCCCGGGAGATGAAGCTTCAGATCCCAAAAAAGTCTAGTCGCAATTTGACCGTGATTTTTCGTCTTTTATTTCTCACGTCATTGCACTTTTGCATGTTCAATCGTTCGAGGTCACGGAGTTTTGCTGCTCTTACCTAATTATCTTAAGCTTATCCAAATTCCATAAAGGAACGCCTCAAACCGTCAACTGTATTAAGTTAGTAGCGTGGCAGTCTGTCTGCATTTTGTGTAGTCACACTTAAGGGTCAATATCAGTCTTAACAAGTGCAACAGGGATGGGGTTAGGTGTGTTCGACGACACAAAAACTCTGCACGCAAATTTCAGACGTGGTTTCAGCGCTCATCATCATCACTGGTCAACAATCCTAGGATTGGTTTGACGCAGCTCTCCACTCAGTTCTCCATTCAGCTAATCTTTTCACACCTACGTATTTCTTCTCTTTCACATCCTTCTCCACTTGTTCCATGTATTTTGTTCGAGGTCTTCCTTTTCCGTTCTTGCCTTCCACTTGTCCTTTGACGATTGTCTTCATCAGGCCATCATGTCTCAAGATGTGGCCTATAAGGTTGTTCCGTCTTCTTGTTAAGGTTTTCATGAGGCTTCTCTTCTCTCCCACTCTTCTTAGGACTTCCTCGTTACTAACTCGGTCGATCCATTTGATTTTCATCATTCTTCTGTAGCACCACATTTCGAAGGCCTCTATCCTTACTTTCTCTGCTGCCGTCATTGTCAGACGTGGTTCCAGCGCTATAGCCCGAAATTGCTCGGAGTTGCGGCAAAAATATCTTTCAAAAACACCCTGCTACAAAATTGAATACATCAGCCTGGATGTGGAACAGGTAGGTTGGCACTCCTAGTCCAGATATGTTGCTTGTTTAAAATGCAAACCATCATATTGAAATCGATAGAGTAATACAATGGAAGTTTTCCTGGATATCACACAATTACTTATACCACTTCTTCTTTTAACAGAGCGCGACCCGGGTTTCAATGTATTATCATCATCTTCAGGCGCAAATTATGAAATTATTATAATTAGTATTATCATAATTTGCGCCTGAAGATTATGAAAATTCATTGAATCCTGGGTCGCGCTCTGTAAAAAAGAAGTGATATAAGTAATTGTGTGATATCCAGGAAAACTTACAATGGAATACGACAAAGTTAATCAAGAGAATTTTAATACATTAGAATTCTCAATAATTGCCGGAATCTCAAACATTTAAATTTGTATAAAACCAGGGAATGAGATTTATCAGTAAAAGCCCAACCTATACCCAGCCAGAGAATCCATAACAACTCAGGGCAGATGAACATGAAAAGAAAATCAATGTGAGACTTCGAACATAAAAATTTACACTAAAACTTAAGCTCAAAACAAGCGTATTTAAAGGGATTATAAACCATGAAAGTCATGATTTTATGCACAATAGGAAGAAGTTCCAATTCAACGATGAAAAATCATATTTTTTTTCAAATTATAGCGACTCGCCAGGAGAGAGAGAAATGAAATCTATTTCATCAACTATGGAACGTTTATCCCTTTGATTTGCTGGAGCTTCCGGATTGCCATTTCACGTGCTTCAAAGTCAGCAGATATGGCGATTACATCAGTTCACCCTTAATATCAGCCAAATATTTGACCAAGAGGCCATCAAAAACCCATCACGTCCGATGAATAAAAAAGTAACCTTTTTCATGAAAAATTAATCTCGGGCGAATCGATGCGACCATCTCTGATATTCATAATTCACCGTGCGCATCAAGTGGAATATTTTTATATCACTCCTCAAGCACTGCGTTGGCACTGGAATAGATTCATGCATTCTCGATGATATTTACCTCCAGGCTCCGTGAATAGAATGTATGAAGCGCAATAAAATGTATTTTTTCTTTATAATCACTGAAAATGAAATCCAGAACTAAGGGTAAAATGTTTTAAATATCTCCATGAAAACAGTTAAAACTTATGTAAAATATACCTATTTTATAGAGATAACGACATTAACAGACTTTTTTTTACTACTCAAGTAAAATACAGTGCGACATATAGGTCTCTACCCTTTTTGAAAAGCGGAGACGTGTTAACGGTGGTGGCTACCCTCGTCTAATAATTATCGTAGCATTACCGTTCTCTCCCCCACTGATCATTGCTAACAAAAAGTCATCCACGCATATTTGCATCATGAAATGAGTAGCTACTCAAAGGCACGTAATTTTTATTTTCATCATGATATATTTATGTTTTCTTCGCAAAAATACCTAATAAATGCAATCGCAGTTTAATACAGCAAATAAACAGAAATTAGCAGAATAAATAAAGAGATATGAGCTGAAATGTATTTTCTCCAATAGCCGTAAAATTTACGGCCCTCGGAGACTTTTTCTTTAACTGTTAAGATTTTTGTTGATCAATACATGTAATTAAAAAATGTAGAAAGCCAGTTTTTTTCAAACGACAGCAAATGTTGAAAAATGATAAGGGCCTATTTTTACATTTTTGACCAAAATAAAGCTTCCTCGTTGCTTCGCGGTCCAACCCCGTCTTGAAGCCCCGTTCACAAAAACAAACTTAATCATGATCCTAATTAACGGTGAAACCTTTGAAAGACACGAGATACCGCGCCTAAATCGTGAAGTCGATGATAGGAAACTAACGACGTTCTACCGGTAGACATTACATTCTTAATTGCCAATGATTAATATGATTATAAATAAGAGCTTACCTCAAATAATGCCTGTCCTAAGTCGAATTACGCCATTTCAAGTCGTTGCGAATCAAGAGGCACTCTTTCAGTTCGTAGTTACGCCAAGTTATTAAGGCTTAGAATCTACTGTCGGACTCTTTTAATATTCGGGGTAATTATGCTCGCTCCAAGCTCTAAAACCTTAGTAGGTAGATGGCGATACTACGAGGGCGTCAGCAAGGTAAGGCGAGATCCCAAGGGGAAGGTTGCTAAAATGACGGGAGGGAAATGACGCCGTCTACATTTATCAAGGGCACGCGTTCCCTACCCGAATTTTCATCACCTCACGCTGGTTCTCGGTGTGTGTGCACAGGGAAAATCAACCGAAAGTTCGCTCCGTATAGCAATTTCCTGGAAGCCAAAAGAGGGAATTACTGGAAGGTCGGTTGAATGCTATCGCACTTTGCCCGTGGGTTTCAAGGTAACATGGGAACGTTCAGGAGGAATGAGGAATTCCACATACCATAAGGAAACAGTCATGCCTTGAAGGAACGACGACGGACAGTTAATTACACCGAAATCATGGGTCCTTTGGATGGAAGGAAAGAAAACAATAACCAACACACCCATGTATAAAAAAATTCAACTAAACTCGAAAAAAGACAAAGGAGGAATAAAAATGGTTCATTTTGAGAAAAAAAAACACAGAAAGGTACACCACCATGAGCGAAATTTTACGCTAGGGCGGGCCAGCAATCCTGCCGGGAGTTTAGGGACTACGGAATATCCCCCAAGTGAAACAGGGAGTCCCCGGGGCCTCCAATGGAAAATTATGTTTTTCACTTATTTGAACTTTTGATGCCTTTGTTTTCATTACACTTGATGTACAAGTTTCGTGCTTTTTCTGGAAAAATTACTATTTCAGTTAGGAGGCTAGGCTCCCCTACTCCCCCAAAACTCCGCCCATGTACACCACAGAACGGAAAGATTTGCATGCTCGACTCCGGACATCACTTCATCCTCAACTTCCTCCCTTACAACGATTATAAACCTCCCGACCTACATAAAGAGGACAGGGCATAAAAGAAACCAGAGGATGGTGCACGTAGTGAACAGAATACATTAATTTTCGCGCGTGGAATACCTACGGAGAGGAAGAATGGCGGGAATAAGATGGGCTGGGATTGGTGGAAGGGGTAGTGAGCGCGGGAAAAACCTCACCCTCACGAGGTTCGCGAGCGAGAAAGGTAGATGGCGTCCCGGAGAGGGAAAACGCCAATGGGAGAAGGGAGCAAATAATTCAACGCGTCCATTAACTCCCGGGGAAGGGAGACGGGGGTTATTCTGAAAGCAGGAGGGAGAGGGGGAAGAGATTTCGGAAAAGCAAACGGGCGCCTTTCATCCTTTCTTTTTCAAGGAGGAGCGCAAAGCGGGATGTTCCGGAGGTATATGGACGTGATGGCAGGGCGACGCTCAATAGAGGAGATGCAGACATGTGTCCCTTCCCATGGTTCCGCACATCTCTTAAGGGGGTCGCTTCCCGTGACATTTCCGAGGGGTCGCGAGAAGCGGTCAGCCAACGGATACGCGGACTCTTTCATGCGAGACCATATCCAAGGTACTGCCTTTATACAAGGTGTTTCAGGAGGAATATGATATACTTCAGGAGGCAATTTTAATCTCAAAATGGGTGAGATTACGCAATCGTATTGTTGATATTCGCTCACACTCTCGTTTAATAAAGCCCAAGGATTAATTGTTGCACACAATTATAATCGCACATTTTCGTCCAACCTTACTTAATGTCCTTTCACATCTATTAGTAGAGCATTAAATAAAATGTCAAATAGCCTGGACACTCAAGAATCGTTTTCATGGTATTTTCAAGAAGCACTCAAAAAAAAATGTTTGCGTTGCCATACTTCAGTAACTAAGGAGTTGCGATCCCATATTTATGGACAAATAAATTGCTAAAAATTCTCTCCCCTAATCCCTCCTGAAGAATTGCAGATTCCTCCAAAAATGTGCAATTATTGAATAAAACCTGATGCATAGTGACCTTTGAAAATAGTTTTTAAGGCGTTTGTTTCTCAAAATAATATTATATATTCATTTACTACAGCCGTGACGATTCCAAAAACGGCACTGACATGATTCAAGAATTATGAAACCATGAAAAAAACCTTTTGACCTCAGTAAAAACGGCTGGTAAATAAACCGTCTATTCTTCACCTATTACGACCCAGCACCGTCCTTACCCCAATGCAAACTGCTTCATAGAGAAAAACAGGCAAACAAAACTTATACTTCAGTTAATGTACTCGAGCACTCCACAAAAACAAAAAAATAACATCACTTGACACTCCAAATACGCACAGAGGGCTGAAATTGAGCAAAAAAATTGGCTTGAAAGAATAGCTCATGCGCTGAAACCTGGCATTGGAAAACCGACGCAAAACAAGTGGCGACGTTCAAAGCTATTCGAAATAATAATCACAAATCACCTAAATTTACCAGTTATAACTCAAAACAATTCTATGGCATGATTTGGATGCATCTTGTATTGAACTGTATTCACAAGAGAACCAAAAAAAGAATCTGACATAGGTATCCATAAACGAAATTTGGAACAGAAGTGTATTTCATATATCGGCAAAAATATCCAGAAACCGTATTACATTTGAGTTAAGTAATATATTGAATGTTTGATAAATAATTTTCGAAGGAAAATGTTCCCGTTGGATCTAAAAAGAGCAGAAACAATTGTCTAGTCTACTTTTTTTACTTTTAGAACAAAGTGGTTTTCCGGATAAGCTAAGATGGAATATCTTTCCGCATGTTAAGTCTTATTTAATTTTTTGTTGCCTAACTGATTTCCGGTGCAGTTTAGAAAATCCAGCTCCCATATTTAACCAGATTAAAATATTATTGAACAATATTTGATAAATTTTTGAATTTTCTACGAACGAAAAAGAGCAAGAAAGCTTCTTTATTTTTTGTAACATCACTGACTTCCGGTGAAGTTTAGAAAATCCAGCTCCCATATTTAATACGGTTAAAATAGTATTGAACGGTCCATGATTAACTTTGGTAAGAAAATTATACCCTATCATCCAAAAATAGCAGGAAAATTACTATCTTGTCTATTCTCTTTTTTTGGAGCCTTACGGACTTCCGGCTACGTTTAGGCAGAATATCCTTCCATTTGATCGGGCTTCGCGAAAAAGAGAGCAGTCAAGTTGTTCCTACCCTTTCAAAAGGGGCATACTGTACATTATTGAGCATCCCATCGGAGAAGCTATCCACGGAATGTGGAGGATATGAGTGGGAGAGGAGAGCTTTCAGGAATCGAGAAGTTAATGGGCGGAAAGTACACGATTCCGCACCCTTAAAAGGGTGAGCCGTAAACTCTCCTGGGTGCTTTCAAGCGTAAAGCAAAGGAAAAATAAAAGATAGGGATGAAAATAGAGACTACGTAGCATTTGCATGTGAGGTTTCCCACATCAGAACCTCTTCCTCTGCTCGAGTCGGGATCTAATCCTCAATATTTACACGAGGCGTAATAAATTGAAGTTAATTACCAGGGCGGAGTCGTACAGACTTTTTGCTTGAGATAATTAGGTAAGCGCAACAAAACTACGTGACCTCGAGCGATCGCACGTGCAGAAGTGCAATGACGTGAAAAATAAAAATACGAAAAATCGCGGTCAAATTGCGATTAGACTTGCTTGGGATATGAAGCTTCATCCCGCGGGAGTATCAGGTTTACCACAAGTCACATCCCCAATTCATTCTTCGAAGCAAAATCCATAAAGGGGTCAGGCAAATTATACAGATCTGGGTTCAAATCCCGCTCGAGTTAAATTATTGTTTTTTTTCGCGGCTAATTAAAACCTTTCGTGTAAATTAAATGAGTTATCGTTCATAGGAAGGCAACACACATCCAATAACAAAAGTTTTCAAGGGAAAAAGTTCACCGATTTCGGAGATGGAAAGTAACTAGCTTATATGATTTATGAAGTAAACGGGTTGATGGTTTGAGGCGTTACTTTATGGAATTTATTCATATTGAATGAAAATTAAACTTTTCCCCCATAAAATATTTATTAGATAACTACCTTGGTTTGAACGCACTACGTCATTCTCAGGCGAGGAGGACATTGAGAAAGATGATCAATCAATGTACTGCTCGCCTGAGGATGACGTAGTGCGTTGAAACCATGGCATTGAACTAATAAATATTTTATGTGAAAAAAAGTAAACGGGGACTAGCCACGGATACATTTTTAAGGAGTCACCCAAAAAGCATGGATTGTGCGAAACTTCCGCGGAAAAAAAATTGTTCGCGAAGGAAAATGATAATGATAAATCGTCCCAGGCAAGGCGAATGATTTTTTCTCTGCGGAATTTCCGCACACCTTATATGACTTTGACTTTTCGTCCTCAGGTCACAAATCACAGCCTACAAAGTGCTTGAAAAATATAGTTTATTCCCCTCTTGGATTAGTTCAATTAAGAGCACAAAATCGATAAGAAATGCTTTCTAATAAAATTGCAAGGATGACGGAAATGGTCCCTTTTGATAAAAACACAGAAAACTTACCCCAAGATTTCAGGGAATATTCAACCTTGGTCACTTTAGGGCATCACTTACCTGAAAAGTAAAGGAAATAATATTAATTACGATATTACGCATACAAAATCTAAGAATAAAAACAAACTTATGCGTCATTTATAGGGAGTTTCAATACAGCCAACATTAGTTCAGAGCTCTAACTTAAAGCAACATAAACTATTACAAAACATACAAGATGGAAATCCTAGCATCTATCTCTTATCCTGAACATGAGGTGTAAAAAAATAAAAGCGAATAACTGAGGTAACATTCCTTTAGAAATAACTCTGATAAAAGTAAATAGTATGTAGGATTCCAAGCGCGATCGAGATCATTCGCTTGAATTTAAGTCTACATTGACAAATTGTTCACTGATGGTACATATCATTAACGCCAGAGGAAAATGCAAAGTTTTCCCTCGAAGTCATTATATCAACCGCTACCACGCAAAAATGGAAATCCTTTAGGAGTCTCGGTAGCCAGAGAGAAATGGCAACTTAGAGGATAGCTCCATTAATGCAAGGGTTTGATAATATTCAGGGTGAGATAATGTAGTTACCAAAAGTTCTCAATTTAGCGACTGGAGTCCAGTTCGAGAGCAGCAGCATAGCGCAAGTTTCGGTCATGGGGTTTTAGGAAAATACCTAGGAAATTCCGTTCATTTAAAACACCATAAGTGAAAGATATAACTACAATGAAGATTTAAATCCCCAGTATTTATTTGAAACAGGCTGAATTATGAATTTAAAAAAATTACGAGCTTTAAAATACTAAACTGCAATTTTAATATTGTATTCCTTACATTTCATGACCAAAAACCTAGCAAAAATCAACTGCCAAACGTTTGTATAAATCTCAATAAATAACAATTAATGTGCTTGTTACAATTTAAATAATTGTAATTACTGCGAAAACAAATAAGCATACACTTGTACTTGTGGAGTACTTATTTTAAGTATAAAATTTTACGACTAAAAAAATAATGCACTTCAGTTCCCGCTGACTACGTCATGCTCCTGAATTCCATCGTTCCACGTGGATTCAGGAAATTTCTTTAAGTAGACACCCTAGGTTGCACACGCTTGGTGGAGCAATCTCGAGTAACTTAGATAGATAATACGTCGAGATGCTGAACCTCAAAGCGGGACATCGAAATGCGAAAAAAATAAGAATTATTGCAAGGAGACTTCCATTTTAAACAGCCGCAATATTTCAGAGGAATTAAACTCTGCAGAACTTTTATTGGGAGTACACTAAACTTTTTAACCGTTTTATTTGTTGATAGTAAAATATTCGCATGCATCGAATGAAATAGTCAAACGCTATCGATGCACAATAATTACCAAACAAGTTTTTAACAACTGTAGGTGTATATATTTAGTTCTCACTGCATTTTTAGGCTAAGTTTCAACACTGATGTCGTAAAAGATGTCGGTTCAAATTTATCTTCCTCACTGATCCTAATTATAGAGCACTCCTTTCAATTTATTTTGACGTAATTATTGCTCTATGTTGTGTTTACAAAGTTAATGATTTAAGAAGCAAAAATTAACCCTAGATTTAAAGTTGGTTTCCCTTCGATCCGATAACATATTCATGGAGAGAATAGAGATGATTCCCATTAAGTGTGTACATAAAATAAAATGGAGTTATGCACATCATTTTGGTTGGAAACTTTTGTGGAAATTTCTAAGGCTTGAATGATTAAATCCATAAATTTATCGTTCCCTATTTTCCCGTTGTGAGAGGCAAAATTTCGGGAATAACAGGAACCTATTGTCGAGTATTCTCTCATAATAATTCAAGCGCCGATTCGCCGGTGACACGGGCGATGGAACAACATTCTCCGAAGTCAGGAATCATCCGGAGGCTTTTGGACGTTGAAAATGGCTTTCGCTATTTCATGCAAACAAGCGGGGGGGAAGCAAGAGGCATTTGCATTGAAAAGTAAACCGATACGCCCCACCAACCCCCAAAAACGCCAATAAAGCATGACAATGGAGCTTTGCGAACAATTGGCGACATGAAAGATTCAAAAGGAATCGATTCTCTCGGAGGAAGCCAAAAGACATCCACTTCCATCTCTACACAGGCAACAGGAGGAGGGATATACTCCCATAGAGGAAAATGAGCGTTGTTTGATGGGAGGGGAACTGTGGACGGCAAAGGAATTTCCTTCAAATTTTCCTCAGCGAAAGCACTAATTGATTGACGTTCATCGAGGCCTTTTCAATGGAGCCAACTAAAATCCATGGAGACCAAAGGATAGACGGGGAATGATTTTCACGATGACAATTAGGCGGACCGCAGGACGGGACAAAATGAAGGATATAGGGAGTCCAAAAGAGAATAGCTCTATAAGATAGGCCTACATAAAGATAGTGATTCCTGATTACAATTATCGTTGAAGGACAGGTGGAAATGAAGAACGGCAGAGTTATGCCACGGATGACATTTTTATACAAAAAGGGATGAAGGAAGTACAGCAGAAGAATTGCGTAGGTGTTAAAAGATTGGCCCATATGAGATCTAAGTGGAGAGCTGCGTCAAACCAATCTTAGGGTTGATGACTGTTGATGATAATAGGACACAAACGGCTGAAGAAATTTTCTTCACTATTTCATTCGCTCAACTGTTTCCAACATTTGCATGTCATTATAAAGGGCTCTTTCCAAATTTCCAAAAAGTGAACACGTCAGCAATCGATTTGACAGTTGATGATGAAAGAATGTACAGTATGAGCGTACAACAACAATGAAATAGACTAAATGACGTTTAATACAGGTTTTATATCTTGAGAAATAATTCTGTTTGGATTCGATCTTGGGAAAACTATGAATTCTTCAGTCAATTTCGGTAATTCATCATTTTACACGTCATTATCAAGATCTCTTACATGTTGAAACCGGTTGAGCGAATTAAATAAAGGGAAAAATTACTAAAGCTGTTTGTATCTAATTATAACGAATTTCCACAAAGTGAACTAGTTAAAATCGATTGAAACTGTTGATTATGATTAAATATGGTACAATACGAGCGTAAAGCGTCGATTAAATAGACTACATGAAGTTTAACACAGGTGTTCTCTCTAGAAAAATCATTTTTTTCGTTGATTTGATATCGAAAAAAACTTCGAATTCCCTTGCCAATCTCTAAAATTCATCAATTTATGCACTATAAAACGTTCAAGTTTAAACATTTTCAATGGTGCTTAATAGAACGTGCTTCTGAAGCATTTTTGCAGTTTCTTCCAAGAATTCTCCACTTGTCAGGCAGAAAGAATAATTTTGCACAATTTTAATCTACTTCATGCATTTCCCCATACAAATCTCTGATGATGGTAAAGTTGGAAAAACATTTGGTGGATTATGTGAGAAATATCAATAAAACAAGAAAACCCTAATAATACCCATGAAAAGAGTTAGGAAAGGATGAAGAATGTTTGAAGAAAAACAAGAGGAACTTTTCCCAATAACTCATCAGGTTACTCGGCAAATGTGAAAACTGGTTGTAATTTACGTAATATATATCCCTATTGGCATTAGTGAAAAATTGTAGTCAACTTATTGAGGCGCCAAAATTTTGGAAATTTTTTTGCTGAAATAAATTCACAGCTAATGCTGACCAAAACTAAAAAAAATAGAATTACTATGTGACATATAAAGTGATCAAGGGTTGTAACATGTTAAATTTAAATCTTGTGCGCATCGCGAAAGGTCATCCACTCCTCTACGACAGTGACATTCGCAGGCATCTAAGAGAAGACAAAATCGTGCGCAGAAGAATGTTTTGGAAGATTTAAAAAGGTCTTAATAAGGTTACAATATAAAGTCTCGGCCAGTACAAACCGAAAAAGGTCAGTTAACTTAGAGCATAAGAATTTGTCTTACGGAAAAAAGGATTTTTTAAGAGTGGTGTCGACGAAATACTGTTTGTTTTCGAGGTAAGTTGGCGATGCAGATACGACATGTCGCGACATTTCCATTTCTTGTCACTCCTGCACATGATAGAATTTCTTTAGCCGTTGGTTTTCTTACGAATTTTTACATCTTTTACAAAATAAATTTCCCAAAACCTCTCGTAGTAGGATTCTGAGAACACCTACCAATTTATTCAGTTCATTTTCAGAGAATAGGTAGTTATAAATTTACGCAATTTTTTGCATGCGTCTAACACGGCATAAAAATTCAAGTGTCTATCCACATTCCGCATCGCCCTTACAACCTATTAAAATTAATGTGTATTTAATATAATATTCTGAAATTATAACGTAGAAATCGCAATTTACCTAAATAAAATTGCCTTTTGTTTTCTATGAGAAATTATACCACTTGCCATGTGTTAAATAGATAAGCACTAATAATACTCAATAATGTTTATTTTGATACCAGCAACCGCTGAATTGTGTTTTGGAGAATGGAGTTTTTGGAATTTTTAGAATAATTTTTAATGTTCAATAATTATTTACTAAGATTACAAAATATTCAAGGCTTTCCCGGGGGAAAAACAAGGAATCCTGCTCACATTGTCAATCAGGAGATGGCTCATACTCAACACTTGAACAGCTCACCCCGCCACCTCATTGCATTCTTCACCCCTCCGCTACCGTCTTAAGGGGTGGAGAATAAGACGCCTAAACACGGAGGCAGGTTGAGCTGCGGAAAGTTGTATATGACTCCATATACCCGGTTGACAACCCGAGAAGAACGTTAGAGATTCCTTGGAGTGTCCGCTTATTTTTCATTTAAATAATCATCGATTAGTACTACCCATCTTGGGACCACATTTTCACACGTAAATGAAATTACGGAAAAATGGTCGGCGAATTACAGTTTTTTCGCATCTATCTTAGCATATGAAAACTGCAAAAACAAAAACAAAAGCGAGGCTTCACATGTATCTGCCAATTTCCAAATAACTTTTTTTTAAATTCCCATAGCAACTCAGTGCCATGATTGTGAACCGGCCACAAAGGGTCATAGAGCGGGATTCATAGATCCGCTTTCGACGGCCGCGGCGTGACCTAGGAATTTATATTTACGTCTTTACATCCGATCAAATGAGAACCCAGTAGTAGAGCGTGGTTTTTTTATATCTCTCATTGTGTATAATAAAAAAAATATTTGTACAAAATACCATAGCACGCTTTCCTGAGAAGCCGGACACCATAATAACATTAAAAATTAGGTTAATGGATCATTAAAAGGTGACGTTGCTAAAAAAACTCACAAAACGTAATAAAATTGGTAATTGATAAGGGTATTTTTAAAATTATAAAGCGGCAAGCATACGTGAGAAATTACACACAAACAACTTCCGCTAAAAACCATTCTTGTACTTCAAAAAAAAGGGCAGTAATGGAAGATAAAAGGATCCATTTACAATGGAATGACGATTTAGCTTCACATATTTAGTATTTTTGGACCGTTTGACGCCAGTGGCGTAGTCGGGGGGTGCGGGAGGTACAGACCCCCCACCCCGAAATATAAAAACACAACTATTTTCCTTCATAAAAGAAAACAAAATATTGAAAATCCATGAATTTAAAAAATTTTTCTTTAACAAATGAAGTTTTTTCTATTATGAAAAGGGTTAAAATTAGTTTTAAAACACTCTACTTAGTACCCTGTTTTTCAAAAAATTTCCCCCCAGGTTTTGGACACCCCCCCGAACGAAATTCCTGGCTACGCCATTGTTTGACACCATCGAAAAATCGACTTTTGTCCGCGGAATAGGGCATCTCAGACCACTGTGGGCCGTACCGCGTGACGGCGCTGACAGTCCTCCACGCTAGGAGGGAGTGGAACGCAGGGAGACAGAAATTAACGGCGCTCCGTGTCAGGGAGACTGGCCGACGCAAAGATAACGCCCACGGGACGTCATTTCCCCCCGACACGGAGGGTCACGAGAAAAGCCTTCGCAGGAGAAAGTGAAAAAAAACACGCAGAACAATAAAACCGTCGCCTTGGGAGACAGATTAATAAAGGCATTCGCACAAAAATGTGACACGCGGGGGCGGAGGGAAGATTACCACCGCGTAGGCTGGAAATTGGGCGAAAAATATATTTTACAAAAAATCTGGGAGAGTTATTTCCACATTCTTCTTCAAAAGAAGCATGTATGAGTATCAAAATCTTGGTGGTTAGAAACGTTTTGGGCAATTTCGCCGCGTCAATATTTGGGTGGATCCAACGTTTCCCGATCGGTGCTCGTCGCTTCCACACGGGAATCTGGAGTGGCAGGGATTCTTCTTCGTATCCATATAGGTGCTGTATCTGGCAGAAGAGTAGGAGGAGAGGAAGGAGAAAAATAATGGACGCTTGAGAGTTTGGATACTGTTATTAATCACCATATCGACCACCATTAAAAGCTTTAACGAAGAATCAATACCTTCCTTAACCCCCATTACCCATTAATACCATGAAGGTTAAGTTAAAATCTCTCAACGAAAGAGCTTAAACGGGGGCCCCACATACCCTGCACTATGTTGTTATACTTTAGCAAAATTTACGGTTTTATACTTAGGCTCATACGAGGAACATGTGCATTCTTGAATATTATAAAATTATGGATATAAATGGATGAAATATATAAAATAAGCTGATAGAAATATATATAAATACAGCTGGGAAATTATAGAATGAAATTTCGCCCACAGCTAGTAAGAGGTAATTTGTCCAGGTAGACAATGCATTTAAGGAACACATGAAGCATTCTTTAATAACTCGGTAAAGGATGAAGAAAAATTTCCAAAGCACAATATTTCCCAATCACTACACACTTAGTAACTGGGTTTAATTTTTATACGACATTTCCGATTGTTATAACCGTAATTAATAGCGGATGAAAACAATTGGGAATAGAAAAAAGCACGCATTTTCGGAATTGTGCTACTGCAGTAAGGAGATATGAGATACATTCACTGGATAGAAGACTGATGCCAACTCGTTCAATACATGAAAATACCACGCATAAAAGTGCATGCATAATATAATAAGCACAAAAAATGGATACAATTAAAATTGGGAAAATCAGACAATGCATAAATACAATGGTGATTGTATTCAGATATGGGACTCATATTTATAAGTTTCCCCAAAAAATCCGCATAAGTATTCAATGAATACTTAAGCAATTTCACAAAATATGGGCACAAGAGATTGGTAAATTGAACATGATATCTTTTTTGTTTCCAAAATTTCGACTCAATTACCGACCTCCGAGCAGTGAAATTGGTTGCCTCCTCAACATTCCCGTCTTCAGGAGTGCAAAGAATCTTCAATCCACGGGCCTTGCAACACATTCTTCCCACTCACTCTCCGAAATTTTCACATGCCATTTGTATAAATTGCACCTGTATTACCTGACTGCGCTTGGAAATTAATTAAATGCACTCTGCTATACTCCAAGTTTCATAATTAACATAGAAAATGAGTGGATATATGTAAAATTTACAAAGTTGCACACAATTGGGTAAAATTCATGGAAAAATATCAGTTTTTCAAGAAAGTAGGTTACACACAGGGAAAAAACGCACGCGACTATTATGGCCTTCTTTAAAGCCTATAAGATATGCCGGACAGAAGTAATAATAATCTTCGATAATACTAACCTTAACAAGCATTTGCTATTCATACAGGTTAGACGTAAATAGATTTACCAAACCACAAATAGTGCACATCTGGCTCCGACATAACCTTCCATCTCTTATTTCAACAGGGACTATTATTGCCTAAAACAATCCTTAGTAAGAATCCCGTTGCCTTTCAGTGTCGATTTCTGCCATTAATCCCCTCTATATTTATCGCAGTTACTTTGTTTTTCGAAACGCTTCACTTGACCACCCATTATACTACGGACTACTTTCGTTCTTTTTCTACCCATCGTATAAGTCACCATAGTTCTCAACAATAACACTACATACCAGACACTAATAAAACACAAAACTCCACATGTAACCATATACCATTATATTTCATCAGCTTTAGACTAAATAATGACGTCAAAAATATTTTTCCTCAAAAAACGAGTCTTCCTTTTACGCTTTTCCATTCCTGTTGCGGGAGGATTCCAGGACCTAATATTTGAATGGTCGAGAAGATTCATTCAGCTACTACAAGGCATTTTTGGAGTAACTACATCACATGAATCAAAGGTCAAAATCAGAGTCTGCTCGTATTTTAGCCTAATCATGAGGGGTTATACCAACCATATAACGACACAGTAACTCCCACGCCAAAGTCAAGCAAGCTTTTTCCAATACCAAACCGTTCAAAAACTCATTAAGGGAAAAGCAACTCGCTTAAGACTCGAAGGATACATGCCAGGTTTATGTTGCATGAACAATTAAAAATAGATATCTCTCAGAGTGACACGGAGATCATCATCCTATAACCTCACAAGACATCCACAGCCAACAGAAACCATAAGGAGAGATATTTTCCGAACGGATATGCGCGGGAATTCGTTTTTTCCCGAACAATAAAGGCATTAAAAATGCTAAGGATCACTCAGTACGAGCATCTTTTTATTTTAAATTCTTTCTTTTGACGGCTGATGCCCTAATACCCCGCCACACGTCTATTGAGGTAGCTTACGCGGTAGCACGTAGAAGTTCAACAACGCCCAAGAATTACAGGAGAATATATGTATTAAAAACGAGTTTTCAGAGTGATGCATTTTCCTTTTCAGGTTCTTGCATACAGCTTTATTGCAGCGTCTTCCGGTGTACAAAAAGCTCAAGAACTATTGACACGTCGATTGTCAGTCGATAATTTATGACTGGAATGGTAGGAAATAGCGAATTTCTTCGAATGATAATGCGTGTTGGGAAAAAATCAATAATTCAAAGTAATGGGAGTTTCCTCTTGAAGCGACTCCCTCTGCATGCAATCGATAAGTCTCTACAACAGAGGCTCGCATTCGGGCAAATATAGGTCACTGAACCGCAAAGCTCCGACGAGTACATCTCACTCGGAGAGTAAAACTCGCATCATGTCCGCTCCGCAGCTTTCTCCGTGATGAATTATTCTTTTTCGGACGTCCACGGAGGAAGGAAAAATTTTCTCGCACATATACATATATTATAATCAACGCTGTTCGGTATAGTCGAATGGGATTCCTATCCCTCCCTCATGTAAAAATAATGCCTAGATGAAAACAGCAATCTCTTAATCAATAGTAGAGGCAAAATATGGGACAAAAGAGGTAGTACGAACGCGGCGTAATAAAATGAAATAAGTAAAATAGCATCAGCACAATAGGTTTCAACACCAGGTTGAGTCATTATGAATATCCTTTTCGTACATCCACGCAGAAAGAAAACGTTTCTAGCACATATACATATATATTTCAATCAACGCCGTTCGGCTTACTCTTATAGACTTCCTATAAGTCCCTCATATGAAAATGATGCATAGATGAAAACAGCACAGTTAGTAGATACCAAAGGCAAAAAATGGAGCAAAAGAGGTAGTAAAAAGGCGACACAGTTAAATGAAATAATTATGAAAGCATCAGCATACTAGGCTTCAAAACCAAGCGCAGCCTTCATAAATTATTCTTTTCCTACATCCACGGAGGAAGAAAATTTTTTTTCGCACATATGTACGGAGGCCGTTTTTTTACACCTCCGATGGGTCATGCACAGAAGACGAAAAAAAATTGGTTAAAAATTATTTCATAGCTAAATATTGGAGCACACTTGTGGTGTCTTTTCAACATAATCGCCTCGGAGATTGAGAAATTGGTCGTGCCTGTGGACAAGCATAACTATACCGTCTTCTTAGGATGTTGCCGTGAATAACTTTCAATGAATTTTGCCTTTGTCTTGAAGCTCACCACCCGTTTGAAAACGCCTCCCTCCAAGCCCAATTTTCATTTCAGCGTAAAGATGGAATTGACACGGCACTATGTCGGAATTTTATGGCGGGTGATCGAAAATGTCCCATTGAAAATGCTCAAAGAGCAGTTGGGCCGCATCAGCGCTGAGATGACGGTCGTTGTCATGGATCAGAACACTTCCAGAAGTCAGCATGTCTCTTTTCTTGTTTTGAATAGGAAAGAACGTAATTTTTCACTCTGTTTCACACTTTAGCCACAGTGCATTGATAAAATTCTCTTTTAACGGCATAAAGGTGAAGGCATGTCAATGCTGAAGCCATTCGACAAGCTTTATGGCTGTCTCTGCGCAGTGCACACTTGGCGGGAGAATCAATTGATACAGTGTAGTTGATCATATTTCTGCTAACTAACAACTTACGGTCGGAAATAAATAGAGCGTTTGGTGCGGTAGACGCGCAGTTGCCCTATTAAAGTTCGTGACGCTATCAAAGGCAAGTTTCACCGGGATTATTTTAAACTGCATGAAATCAGGACCATATCCAGCAAGTAAATAGTATCCATGGCGCAATTTTCTACGTAGGCTATAGAAACAGTTCTCAGACAAGAAATACACACATTCACCAATGCATAATCAGAGAAATGCTGATCATTTTCAGCGATCTCTTTCGATTATCGATACCAAAAAAAAACCGTGCTTTATTAAAACAAGACATTAAAAAACTCCAATATAATGTAAAATAAATACTCAGCTGGGAAAGAGTTTACCAAAAGATTTCTCTGAGGAAATTTCTCCAGCGATCAAATTTAAATAAGGGTGCAAAAATGTGCCAAAAATCTAACAACATAATTATTATCTTTCTCCTCCTCTGTAACTGAAAGTGGTTTTTATCAATAGTTATGCATTTGACGAAACCAATACAAGTGAAACCTTGCTTTTAGTGGAGAAGGAATTATCAATCTATGGTGCGATACTACAGCCAGAAGGGCACTTTAAGACAGCGAACAAAATCACTATGGCAAGAGTAGCAAAGGAGACGCATTCAATACCATTCCAGGCCCTCCACCGCTAAAATTCGTTTATCCCAACGGGAGAGAACGGACCCTAAAAACTCAACGAAGACAACTTTATATAACTCCTGATGACAGCCGATGGTCTCACAAAGGAAATGGTTAAAGTAGTAGCGGGTGGGGGGAGAGCACAAAAGAGGACATCGCATTAGATGCATAGACGAAGCAACGGATGTGTAAAATATGAATGAAAAAATTAATATACTGACAGGAAAGTAAGTAGAGAATTGTGTCAAACTAACAACGACTTTTAACCGATGATCATTACAAATTTTAAGGTAATCTACCAGTTAAAATATTATTAATAGTAGCGGGCGTAACTTAGTGGAAATCCATAATCGCAGGAATAGAAGGATCAACAACTTTGCTATTTCCACATAGTAATTTATTGACACCTTGATAATGTTACTCTCTAACGAAACCATGGTCGGTGTCAATAAATTACTATGTGGAAATAGCAAAGTTGTTGATCCTTCTATTCCTGCGGTTAAAATATTATCACATAAAGACCTTGTCCCCCAATTCCAAATTTAGCACCCCTGTTAAAAATCGACTCAAACCATTTACGTTACTTATTCTATTATTCCTATTCTCATCCTTCCCAATTCCAAACGTTCTTTCCTCTGACACCTACCGATGATGATGAACAATAGCATCATGATTAATTTTTAATTCACTTATTTGATATATATTACCATTTTTTTGCAGATGAACTCATTTTGAAGTGACATGATCGTTACTGGAGTGGAGCGACGTCATCATGAAGGAAAAATTCCTACAAATGACCCCTCCTCTAGCTAGAGCCACTAGAGCCAGGGTCTTCAACCCTCAGCCGGCCGGCTAATTTCTTGCGGCCCCTAAAGGCTAGAGAAAATATTGTATCGCGCCACATAATATGAAACATAAAAACACACTCGTCAAAAATGAACAATGCCAAAATTCGCATTGATTGATTGATTTTTTTCCAAATAAGATTATTGCACTATAAAATTATACGTTTTTAATTTTATTGATGTGGTGGCAAAGTGACGTGGAGCATTGCGACGTACGATGTGAAATCGATTTTTGGCCCTGGCATTAAATAAGGCTCGAGACCCCTGCACTAGAGCATTTATATATTTAGCATTCAATCCACTGCGGAAGCCACTAAAACCTTTCTTACCGGACAAATGCAAATAAGGGAGAGAAGCCAAGTGTAGCCAACAGTAACGCGGAAGGAACACGAAGAGAACTAAGTTTAAACCAGGGAGAAAATAGCAGCCCGCCCCGTCCTCACGGCCAATTAACGATTGGCTGATTTCTTAAAACGATGATCTGAATGCAAAAAACAAATATTGGCTCTAATCTTCAGATTACTCGATAAAGACCATCAACCGACGCTCAAAAAGGCAAAAGAACACACTTCATTAATGGATGAGGGTGGGCAGAGCGATTGCGAATGGCCTTGAGGCATCACCTCAACGGTGTTTTATTCGACTCGATCACATTCATTCTTCCCAAGGGAGTCCTAAAATAAACATTTTCCATTCTTATTAAGTACTGAACGGATATTCCTTAATAAATGTAAATTATCACGCGCATAATTTAAACAATATCTTCGAGCAAAATCTTTCAGAAGCTTTACTTCAAATAAGGAATAGAATAATGCCTAATAGTACATAAGTCAAAAGGTGATAGTTAAATCAAATAATGGTACTTCATAAATTTTCGAGTACTTGTATTTAATTGCTGATCATGAGGCAGAAAAACATGAGCTATTAGTACCTAAATGTCCCTATATGTAGAGGGCACATACTTCGGCGCTAACTGGTAGGAGGATTGTAATTATAACATTAATTTTCATGATTATTCTCTAGTTCATGGTCCCAAATATTGCCCATGTTTGAGTGTGAGGTTATGACATAAACGCAGGATATGACGTGAATACAGTATGTTTTTCATTTTAACAGAGGAGAGAAACACGGAGTTTATACGTCTTAAATCGCGCAATCACGACGATACTTATTTCATCGTTTGTTGGAGGATAAGTTTGAAAAAAACATTCAAATCCCTTTAAAATTATGCTACACAAGTGCCAAATAATGATACAGATTCTTCAGAATTGTTTTTAAATAATTATTTACGTAAAAAATTAAAACCAAAATCGTTTTGGAACAGACGAATCGGTGAGGGAACAGAATAATCGAAAAAATGCATGACTTGATATTGAGGAGATCTGACATTAATTAGTAATTAAGGGTTTTCATTAAAAATACCCACCCCCATGCAATTTTATCTCCACGGGTTACTCAATCCTCTTCAAGCGGTTTCGACATTTTAATTAATTTCGCCTTGATTCTGGAGAGGGATAAGGATCGATAGGGATTAATTAATCCAAAATGACAAGTCGCGGTTTCCAATGTCGGTTGCTAGTCGGCCTGAATCATCTGAAATGAGAGTCTTGAAAACCATTCCGAATCCAATATTTCGAAAATTCCACAGCTTGTTAACTCACCCCTTTATTGTTTCCAAGCTTCAGCCGCCTTCCTCGAATTTTTTTTTCCTTTTAGAAAGGGAGATAAATCTTACAATCCCTGATAATCTTTTTTATCGACTTTAACCTGTTTCATTATACACTTTACACCGCTATAATGCGAGAGTTATACTATAATCTCCACTTATTCATAAAGATTAAATTCAATGCATAAAAATATAACTAATTATTTGTATCTTCAATGGTCTTATAATATTAAACGATTTTAATTTTTCCTGGTGAATACTTCTGCCGATAATTTCTCGGGTTCTCAGCCAGGTTAATGCTTTTATATAAGCCGACGATTCGGGAGACGACTTGTCTCTCATCCTCAAGGCTGTGTTACTTTATGGAAGTCCAATTTCTTATAATATTCTTTGCCGTAACATTCAAATCAAACTATAGTAGCAACAAAAATTGCAATTCAACATTCAACACACATGTATCGCTTTCAGGTCTAAAGGCCTGGTTATACAATACATTAACACGTACGGGTTAATTTCTAAATGTATGAGCGCGAGAATGAACGCCAAAATGCACCGTGTAACCACCCAACTTGAGCGAATGCATGTACGGAGAATGGAACGTTCCAGTCCGGTCCACCAAAATCATTCACAAAAACGTACATTAACTTGCACGTATTAATGCACTGTGTAACCAGGCCTTCAAGCCTGTATTTTTTTTCCACGGAGCATGCACTTGAACAATCTGACGTACATGTGAGGGTGCATTTCGAATTGCGTCGTGTAAAGCGGTGAGCTGCTGGAACGCATGGTAGATGGCAGAAAAGCTTGGGTCCAATTTCGTCCACGCACTCGCGCGATTTCACGCAAGATTGAGAGAAAATGCAGTTCTGAGTTGCAAAAGTAGATACCCCTTGTAAAATAGGCTCGATGACCATCACCAAAGAGAACACAAGCAAGTGAAAAGAGAGAATTCTTCATTCTCTTAAGGCCGTTTTACACGGTACACGGAATTGCGCAGTCTGACGTACGTGTGAAGGCGCAATCAAAATTGCGTCGTGTAAAGCGGTGAATTGCTAGAACACATGCGAGAATGCGTGGATGCGAGACGGCAAAATAGCCCCTGTTCTAACTTCGTTCATGCATTCGCGCAATTCCACGCCATTTTAGAAATTAATGCAGCTCTAACCTGCGCAATTCCGTGTGCCGTGTAAAACGGCCTTTATGAACTGTAGTTCGACAGAATCCAAAGACAGAATATTACTGAGATCTTCCACGCACCATACCCAACTCCACTACTTTCAAGCAATTGCAATAAAGCATTCAAAAACTGTTCTTTAAAATAAAAATTTAGCACCCCCCTGACGACGATTATAATTCTACAATACCACCAATGCGATTGTAATTTTTTTCTGAAAATCAGTCAATACCTTACACAGAAAGAAAAAAATGCATACTACCGCATGCGGCAATTTAAACTACGAAGGAGAATTTGAGCTATTGGGTTGGTAAAATAAAACGTTTATTTTTCTGAAATTGTCTCTAGTTTCCGCAAAGAGGTATCGCGGAGGTATATCACAGGTCAGTATACCTGTATGATGACTACAATTCAGTTTGAATGAAATATTCGGCAATGTTTCAAGAGTGAGGAAAACTTAGAACGTTTACTATCATTTAAGACGTCATATGATCCTTCAATTTGTCAATGTTTACCCTCACAACTGTCAATTTATACCCTTCTTATATGGTCGATAGAAGCCAATACACACTAAAGTCGGTAGGAGATTAAAATTAAATTAGTTGATTTCTTAATAATACCTTAGATCATGGTTTCGCCAAAACAAAATTCATTATTAAGGTATAAAAATAGTAGAGTCGCAACCATGGTCGGGTATAAGGTATTATTAAGGATTATTCTAAGCGATATATCATTCCCTATTTCCTGGTTCCTCAATGCAAAGCCGCAAACGTTCAAATCGTCCACTTAATTTATTCACCTCCAACCGTCTACTTTATTTATTTACGATTATTGGGCTTTATATCGGAGGTTCAATCAAATAACAATGTACGAAAGAAGTATCAACACCCTGGATAGAGATAATCTACCCAGGTGGGAATCGATCCCGCGCCCTTTGGAATGCCAGGCGAGGATTACTGCAGTGGGTTGACCTTATGTAGTTTTGTTTGTTGAACAGTAGTGTTTAACTTAAAGTGTACAACTAAGCGCCTCGTGAACTATATTGGATCCATAAATACTTGTCAAGGACTGAACCGTAAAAAGAGAATTTTTATGGACTTGACGAAGAAAATCCCCCAACGGCCTAAAAATAAGCCTTTTCCTGGTTCAGCGTCGGGCTCTCTGAAAAGAGTAGCAGTGGTGAAGACGGGATGAGCACACGGGTCAATAGCGGAGAGGTAGGAGGAGTCTGTGACCAGACCAAGCACCTCCGTCACGCCGTTCTTCGTCGGGATAATGCCGCCAGAAGCCCACTCCGCCGAATGAAAGGGACTCAAAGCTGGATCCGGACTCGGTGTATGGCCGAAGTAATGCGGCGGACGGAGCCGTTCCCCCCCTGGCCCACCGCACTTCCCTGGGGGACGCGATGATCAGCCGCCGCCGGCGAATAGACCTCCGCTGTGGTACTCGGATCCTGCGACGACACGAATGACTTCGCCTCCGGACATTTTTCACCGTGGAATCATCCTCCTTGGCTTCGCTCCTTCCTCCGAGCAATCTGCACACTTCTCAATGGAGAGAAAAAAAGAGACGCCTTCGGTTCACGGCCCGCATCAAGTACCTACCTACAATGTGCTAGGTCCTGAATCCTACATATTACCCTGGCAAGAACATAATATCCTGCAAGGGTACATGTACAATTAAGAGCTCTAGCAAGAGTATATATGTGGAAACGAAATTACTCTGGTGAATAATACGGGTGAATTCGTCTGAGGCTTCCTCGTGTACACTTTAAACCCATTATAACCCAAGGTTATCATTTCTGCTCTATTTAGGAAATATGTTAACCACTTATCATTATTTTGGTGTAAATTATAATGACGAAATATTTAGCTGCCACGATAATTATAATTGAGTGCAAAATGTTCAAGTTGTCAAGATGAAAAATCTTAGAATTTGACTTCTCCCAGAAGCAGCTCTGGGTTAGAAAAGGTTTAATGCATGGGCTACTCGATCACCTTAATCGTCCAGTAAAAACTTGAAAGTATTTCGTCCGCCTTCATGCTGCGAGTGTGGTGTAGTGTGGTACTCAGATCCTCCGACGACAGAAATTCGCCTCCGGGCATTTTTCACCGAGGAATCATCCTCCTTGGCTTTCCCCTTTCCTCCGAGCAATCTGCACACTTCTCAGCAGAAAGAAAAAAAATACGCCTTCGGTTCACGATTCGTATCAAGTACCTACAATGAACTAGGTCCTGCATCCTAACTACAACCTTGGCAACATATTATCCTCCAAGGGTAAAAAATGTAGCATGTACAAAATTATACTTTTCTGGTGAATAATAGGAGTGAAATATCTGAGACTAGTCCGCATCCAAGATTAAATTGGTACGCTAAACGATCACCCAAACCACAGAGTTAAAATATGACATTATATTGACCGGCTTTATGCTGTCTTATGTTTGTGTTTACAGGCAATTTAAACCTGCACAATGAGCAGTGCACATAGGTCATTATGAAAAGTAGTAATGATACTAACGAAAATATAATTTTTATTAACATTAAGAAACAATTACTTTTTGTATTAATACATTCTGGGATCAATATAGAGGGCCACAGATATTCCCTGGCCCATCGGCACAGGATTTATGAGTGGAGCATCCAAAGTATTCACCCAGCATTCAAACCAGCACCCTTGGCTCAAAATCTCAACGCTCTACCCACTGGGACACATTGATACCACACAAACAGGTCATGATCTTCAGTAAAACTAGGTTAAAACACACGAATTGCTGCACCTTAATCAGGACAAATTTACGCTCTGGTTTCACCACCTTAAGCTCAAATACAGAGGCATACTTTAGAGATAACATATGGCACGAAACCTCCCACCAAGAATATTTTTCGCAATAAAAAATACTCCACCGTACATAATACTTGCAAAAAACGACGCCGAGAATGAAAGAGGGTAGACGCATCAACTCGCCAGCGGTCTTCTTCACTATATTTTGGATTTTACGACTATCCAAGGGCATCCGGATACTAACTAGAGAGCCTGAAGGCGAAAAACCTGCTTTTTTACCTCGTCTGAAATGTACCTACGAGCGACATAAATATTTCTGGGCGCGCTCCACTTCTGGTGCCCTCCCCGGCCCATTCATTGCAGCAAATGTACCTCCCCGCAATCTGGGCATAAGAACGAGGACAATGCGGACTCTTGTTGACATAAACACATGTATTACGCTGCGGCAGGGTTTGTCCTGAGGCAATGGTCTCGTTCACCGATTTTTTTTCACAGCCGATCGTGATAGAGTTTGAATTATAAATAAAGGCGTATTTTTTCGCTTTTCGATCCGTCGCATATTAGTCCAGAGACCCTGAAAATAAGGCATAGACCAAAACATTTACTTTCTTTCCAAAGAATTTGACGGGTAATTGGTATTACGAAAATTACTGCTACTTCTATTAGCGATAGTTGAAGGTGCCTGAAAGTACAATAGTTGGAACACGCCGGTTTGAAAGAGAGTGCACTCAAGACTGCCGGTGTATTCCAAGAGCTCAGCTAAATAAGCCTCCACTTCAGAAGACTATATTGTCATTACCATTACTTCTATTTTAGTTCTGTAAACTGGAAACAGAAAAAAAGTAACGTTATATACGCGTTAAAACGCGTTATTTTCGTATTATTTTTTTACGGTAAAATGGGAGCGTATCTAATTGAAATAAAAATGTAATCCGTTAGGAAAAAGAGCCGTACGTTAATACCTACATGTTCCTCTACAAAAATAAATAATTTAGAAAATTTACAAAGTTTTTGCTATAAAATGCATGTTCAATACCGTGGAGAATTTGGCAGATGCATAAGTTATGCTTGAAAAATGAAGGAAAAATCAAACTCTCCTTCTGCTTATGCTGTAACTTCGGCCATGGAGTATAGTAGTAAATAACTGATATATTCCTTTCAGGAAATCATAATGATAGGTGGTTGATATTCATAAGCTCCACTAGTTGGTTAAACAAAAATTATGGAACGAATCAACAAAAATGGGAAAAATATCCAGAAAATAAGATTTCGGGATTCCCCAAGTTCTTTAAAATTTAGAATATTAGTGTTCGCAAAAATTTATATTTTGTAATAGTTCCGAGGTCAAATTCGTAATCAGCTAAAACAAAATCCTATAATTACTCCACTTTGACATCAATAGTGTTCAGTGCCGCACTTTTCAGCAATCTGGACCACTCTGCATCGCCTAATTCTTGAATAATCGCGACTAATCGACAACCCTAAGCCTTTCGTAGATAAGTTAGTGACGTCAAGAACTCACGCCGATTCCACTCAGTTTTGTACATTTTCCAAAGCATGGTTCATCGTTTTTATTTTTGTTCTCGCATGTGACTTCTTCCACCAGTGAAAGGATCTACCTGATCGAGCAAACGAACCAAAACTAAGAACGTCACTAACTCAGGAAAAATGTGAGGTAACTTTCGCGTTCACTTATCGAAAAGATTATGGCTGAGAGGGGAGAATTGTTTTCGTCTAACTTGTATTTCCATCTACCAAATTCCTTAAATTAATTATGATTCTAGACAGAAAAAGAAAGATTATTGTAACTCCTCCACGATAAAACTACGTTTGTGAGCAAATTCCCGATTCCGACGTATAATTATTATCATGTTCTGAATTGACATCCCAGGCAAGTCCCTGGCTACGGAAGACCAGGCAGTTAATGCAGAGATAATTGAATTTATAATAATTATAGGTTTTCGAAAGGTCAAGGTAGTTTCTAATGGATAATTTTCAGAATAGCCCACCTGTCCCTAATTCCCAGCTTGGGCATTTCCCTCCGATTCCCGGTGAGGCCTTTCCCTTTTCAATAGGAAAACCACCTTTTTCTACCCATATCAGACAAAACAAACATTCTTGCCTATAACAATATTTTTTACACCTCCCTTCCTCTGATTATAAGCACACGAATGAAAATAAATGATAAATAAATTAGTACAATTGCACGAAGAAAGATTATTTTTATTGAGAGATAGGACCCATTTAAAGACGCCCAAGCTTAAGTCTACAGAGAGGATCTTTAAAACCTCGGAATGACCGAAGTAGCCTCACTTCTTAACAGTAGTGTCATGGTGCCGGAACGCGCCGGGACTCTGTTCCAACACTGGTTAACAAAAGACATAATAGTCAGTCAGCCAAAAGACAAAATAATTATAATAGAAAACTTTTTCCATTTTGTTGCCTCAATATTTCTAATATATGTATACATTCGTAACCAAAACAAAAAATGTAATAAAATGTAAATAACAATTTGTAATAAAAAAACACAGTAATATTTCACTTCTAAAGAAAGTCAAGGGAAATGAGTTCCGGCACTGCTAATTATGCCGTGACTTCACTGCTTCTCAAGTGTTTCGCGCATTAGGTTAAGTACATATAATAATGACATATATCGAGAAATTGTCAAAATTTAGAGACACCCAAGCTTAATTATACACAAATGACCTTTAAAACCTCGGAATGACCGAAGTAGCCTCACCTTTCAAGAGTTTCGAACATCACAGAAGCACACGAGGATGAAAAAAGGGAGACAAGGGCGACATCTGGCAACGTCGCGTAAAAATTTGCGCGGCGCGACGTCGTTTAGAGAGAACAAAGATCACGATGAGGCCAAGGTGGAAGAGAGAATGAATGAAAGGAGCCAAGAAGAGAGAATGCGAGACGATTGAAACGAGAGGAAGGGGATGAAGAGAAAAAAGAGCGAACTGAGAGAGGAAAAAAAATTAACAGCCCTTAATACGGATGGAAGAGACGGAAGGGATTACTTACATGCAAGGTGGAGCAAGCGGGAGCAAAGAGAGATAAGGGGATCATGAGTGTGAACGAGCTTCCTTTCAACTTTTCGGCCTATACAACGAAGCACAAAAATCAACTCGGAAGAAAAATGTGTATCTTACACCAGAATAGACAAAGGAAAAAAATTTTACGAGAGATTAAGACTTTCTCCTTAAAATAAGTGAGAAAAAGTTTTGTTCAGTCTTCGCATAGCTCTTAAAAATGACATCTAAACTTTGAAACAGGTTAGGTAAAATTTTTTACGAGAGATTAAGACTTTCTCCTTGAAATAAGTGCGAAAAAGTTTTTTCAGTCTTCGTATAGCTCTTGAAAATGACATCTAAACTTAGAAACAGGTTGAGATAATAAGTAAGTGCAAAAAATTACGACGGCTGTTTCTATCTTTTTACCATCAATTTCCAAAACGTAAAGTCGTCGGCAATCGATAGGTTCCTGGTACGGTATTTGGAGGGGGCGACCGACAGCTGAGGTCATTTGCGCCATGAGGGAAAGATGGGTAAGGAAGGGTGGAGAGAAACCCGGCGTCGGCGTCTTAACGAAAAGAGCCAAGGGGACCACGGTTTACGTCCCATCCGACGGACGGAGTGCTGCGCTTGAAATGTCCTCCATACGACATTCAAGCGGGGATCGGGCAGTCTCTGAAAATTCTCTGCCACTGCCGGGCTATGAACCCGAGCCCACGGGATGGGAACCCAACACTCTCGCCACCACACCAACCCGATCCCCCAGATAGGTTCCTCATTAGATTTCAAATAAAAAATGCGGCAGTCCACTCCGATTCGAAAATGCATTCCATAAAAAAATTAGGAATAAGGATGGAAAAGAGATGGGGGACTGGTACCCCTAGCGCTTTGGTAGCTAATCATAGGGTTCTGGGTTCAAATTCGGCAGAATAAAAATCTTTCTGATTGCGACGTGGCCAAAGGAAAGGAACTGTCCACTCCATGACAAATGTGCGACATTCACGCTGCAGGAGTTTATCTCGGGGCGATATCTACTCTCACCTATCCAATCACTGAAACTTCTGAAACAATAACAGAGTGAGCGATATGTTTAACTTACAAAGGAATCACTAGCCTTATGCTAACCTTTTACAACGCAAATCTTTGTCATTTAAGGGAAGACGAATTACGGAAATTTACAAATCGTTCTCTGCCAATTGAAATCACCATCTTCAATAGAACTCTTTGCATCATACGGGAAATCAGTCGTGAGGACTTTGCAAAGCGGTCGCGGCATGCAAAGAAAAAGAGGAGCGATTAGGGAGGGAATTATTATTATAGTATTCTACCGATTAAGGTAGGTTTCCATGGAGTGTTCAAGAAGTGATTTGGAAGCCTCCCTTTCCTTCCAGCGCTGCCTACTTTAATTCACTGTAAGGCCTAATCCCTTTCAATCTATCTAAAAATCCTATTCTTTTCCTTCCCCTCCCTCGTCTCCCCAACATTCTACCCTCCAACACCATTTTTCAACATCCCCTCCCCGCTAAGCACTAACTCCATCCATACCTTCTGTCTCCTCCGTATCTCATCTAAAAGCTGCCTCTCCTCGCCAACCATATCCAGCACTTCGTCGTTCCTTTTAAGCCATCAAAAATAGTCGAAATGAGAGGAGGAGAAGAAGAGCTGAGAAACAGAAAGTGGGATGAATAAACAGAGGATACGAAGAGACTTTGCGAAAGGGAGGCAGAATTGAAGGACTGGAGGGGAAAGGCAGGGGAGTGTGAAGGGCGTCGAAGAAAAATGGGGAGACACTGACAAATTCAAGACCATCGTGGAAAATTTGTGCCCGGGAGGAAAATTTAAGCCTCATTACCGAGCAGAATATTATTACAGGGGAACAGTTTTCAGGGCAATTTACAAAACTGGCGTCACCTAAAAATCACATATATTTTCCGGAACAGTAATACCTATGCTAAGTTGAATATACAAGTATTGCAATGAGAAAAACTTCTCCCGGACCGGGAATCGAAAAGCAGACCTTTGGCTTATCAGGCCACTGCGTAAACCGCTACGCTGCACAGGTTCCTGATCTCGCATGGCAATTTTACTACGTTCCTGATCTAAGGGTGAAACGGCCTTGGGATATCAGGAACTTGCATAGGGTAGCGGTCTACGTAGTGGTCCGGTAATCCAAAGATCCGTATTTCGATTCCCGGTCCAGGAGAAGTATTACTCATGGCTATTCATGTATATGAACTGCCGTTCTAGGGGCAGGCTTTTACATTTTACACATGCTAAGTGAAGTTATTGACCCTCTAACGTATGGTGTCCTCATGCGAGGACGCCAAATCTTTCTCGTTAAAATATGACCAAACACAACATATTTTAACAAAATGTAGTGAAAAAAAAACCGCCAAATGTTCCCATGAATGTTAACTAAACAATAAAATATATACGTAATATTACTCAAAAAGGTTTTGAACATTTTTTCTACCTAAAAGATCCAATTCAAAATTACAGCGTGTTAAATCACGATGACCTGTTTCAAGCATAATATCCTCAAATATAATGACGACGCCAAAATTTAGCCATTACATGGGAAAAATGTTTATTTACGGCAATACTACTTCAATATTTTTGTCAATTAGACGTAGAAACTCGGTTTAAAAAAATTTTATCGCTCGAATTTAGTAACTTATGCATGAGAGGGTTAAATGCTTCACAACCATAAATTCGACTATCCACCCCGATATTTTCAGCTGGTGAGGGCAAATGTGCATAAGAGTTTCTATTCTGATTTGATTGTCCACAACTATCTTTGCAAATAATAACGATCTTACTCCTCAATCAGATTTTTCCCTGACAACCAAATGATAACCTACTTTTTAACGGCTTCCACGAACAGCATTACCGATATTACAAGTAAACGCAGGTCCCTCGGGATATGAGTAATGGATAGAAATAAATTTCACCAGATATGGCGTGGTTCATGTCTACCTTAATTCCTGTGACATCCCACGCGAAATATCTCACATTCCTTCGCAGGATGGAAATCAAGAGGATTCTGAGAAATCCTTATAAAGGATTCCCTTCATCTTTTCGCGGGGGTATCTGGACGCCCACACGGCGGGGGTATCTGGACGCCCACCTTTTGAGGCGGGTTGCGAGGTAGTGTGTAGCTCACGAATATTACAAAAGAGGATCCTCAAGTCGGCCTCAAAACGTGTTGTCACCCACCGCGCATTTTAATGAGGTATAGGAAAGATGCCACTCGCGTGGCTAACGGACAAAGTGATCCGCGTTCTACGAAGAAATTAGGTATAATTAAGGTTGTCAACCGAAATTTACATTCATGATGACTTGATTTATGAAATTCACAACTCTTCAATAATATTCCCCGCATTTGCAAAGACCATACAACCAAAACATTGGACAAAAGTGGATCGCATTGTACTCATAACCGCGTCGCGGACATTTTTGAAAGCCGATTGAAATGCGACCGAAGTGGCAACAGAAATCAACCTTCGGTGGGATGGGATAGGGCCTTCTCTATGCAGTCCCCTTGATGTAGGTGCAGGTGAATAGTATTATGGGGTAAGATCTACCCAAGGGGACTGCATAGAAAAGGCCCGATTCCATCCCATATAGAAGGCTGATTTCTGTTGCCACTTCGGTCGCATTTGGATCGGTTTTCAGAAAAGACCGCGACGCAGTGATGAGTGCAATGCGATCCACTTTTTTCCAATACTTTGCAATATAATGTTTGTCATGGCAAGGAATAGCACTGAAAAGTTATGAATTTGATAGATCGCATCATCATGTGTATAAATTTTGGTTAATTCCGGAGGCAGACATTTACTGTGGAACTCGGGTTGCATACGCTCAATATTTATCATTCTCACTCATCGTAAAACCATAAAATTCTTTAGATAAACTTTGAACTTCGTCAATATGACCTTGAATGTTATATTAATCACTGTTCATTGCCAAAAAGGGATAGTATTTGGGCTTAGTGGTATATTCTCCATAGGTATATTTAAAAGATTTCCGAGACATTCGAAAAATCAAAAAATAAGGACCACCCTACCAACATCAGTATGCCTTATTTCCCCGTGAAATTCCGATCAATTTGTCCGTCAGCGACACGAGTGGCCAAATTTGTAAACCCATTTAAATGCGCAGTGGGTGACGACACATTTAGAGGCCGACTTGAGGATCCTTTTTTGCTATATTCGTTGCTTCCACCCTCACAAAATCATACAAATCATCGCACTGAATGCGTAAGGGAGCGACTTTGGTTTAAACTCCGCTAAATGCCTCAGGCTACACGCACGAGACTCACGTTTTAGCCCACCTGGTCTGCTTTACGAACCACCTCATCCTTGAGCAAAGGAACATTCTCGGATCCCACCTGAATTGAAACCCCGAAGGGAAAGAAGCGAGAGGAGGAGATGAATGAGAAAAAAATATACGAAAGGCATGGCTGGCCCGAGGAAAGTAAACACACGCCCCCTTTTCATTTCCCCAACCCCTCCTCCGAGAGCGTTTCATTTTTAAAACGGCCGCCGCGTGCCGCTGCCGTTGTCTGGCTGAGTGGGTGGTGATTATGGAGATGGCCTCGCCAGGGTTAGACCTGCCGCGGTATCCGTCCTCGGCAGTTTGCTCACGACCAACCCCTTCCGCCTACGCTTTAATACAAAAAAAATATGAAACTCGGTCCCATCCCCATTTTCCACTACCATTCCCCGCACATCTCTCCCGCAAACCTTGAGGGTGACAACCACAGCCTAATCTGTCCCGCTGGGGGAGAGGGACGACGTGTCTTGAACTACCTTTCCATTATCTCCCGCTTCCTCTTCAGCTCATTTAACCTCCCTCTTCTCTCTACGCCGCAGAGGCGTCTTGGTTTCCATCAAGTCTCTTCTCACCCAAAGGTAGGGGCTCTCCCATTCACGGATTGGTAGAAGAGATGGGCGTACTTTAGGAATTTCCATCATCCATTTTCAATTCTAAAGGTCGCAAATTTTCTTGGATATTTCACCATTACTTATACCACTACTTTTTTACTCAACGTGACCCGGGTTTCGATGAATTATCATCATCTTCAGGTTTAAATTATGATTTATTTATCTTATTATTGTTACCTAGTTACATTACGGAGGAAGAGACGAATTTTAAAACGGACGCCGGAATAGGGGAAAAGGATGGGTAAAGATATTCGTTTATCAGGGTGCTGTCCTGACTTTCAATAATTTTTAAAATTTCCAACTGCTCTCTAGAGTCCAATTCACGGCGGTCGTTGCATAATTTTAAAATGTTCATTTTAAAATCGCTTTGTAAAAATTACTCTTACCATCTTTGTTATTTTTTTAAGAACTTAAATTTTCCTTCTTCCTGACTTCGAAGCTTCTTCCTGTCAGTCCCAAGTAAAGGTTTCCTTTGCTATTGAAGCCACGACTTCCAGCAAACTCTAGTTTTCTGGATCCTCATTATGGCATTGTAACGTAACGTCGTGCCATTTCCAACTCCATTTTTATTTATTTTATTTAATTTTATACATTTTATTTCGTTTGTTATTTGGGCTTCGTGCAGTATCTATCAATTTGCGTACATCAGTTTGCCATAGTATATTTTACAACTGTAAATGGTGACGTTATTTCTTATATTGTTTTCAAGAAGGCCTTGCTGACATGTATATGTTTATGCAACTACGTTATGGACTTAAGTTGTTAGTGGCATTGCATAGTCAGCTCTAATAAATTGATTAGAATAATGTAGAGATCTTCTCACTTACCCAACTCAATAAATTCATTTTTTTAATCATACTCTATTGTGGTTTCCATCATGATACGCCGGACACGATTATATACGTTTATATCGGAGGCTATGTTAATAAAACGGAAACAAAACCACTCTAATTTCGTTTGGAAAGGAAATGAGATTGTTTCGCTACTCTCTCGACTCGGAAGAGAATTAAATGAAAGCTTGGGATCAACTTCAATCAAAAAGAGAGTGGACTTGCAAAAAGGAAATTCCAATCCATCTCATTTATGACCTTAAAAAAATAAGCATGGAATGACAGGGGTAAAAATAGACCTTGAAACTCGTATAATGGTGCTTTTCCGCGACTACGGCTTAACCCTAAAGCGGGCAACATATTTTTCTGACGTAATCGGGCAAGTTGAGTCCGATGGACTCTTTTAACTTATGCTTTTAATTTGAACTGTTAAACAGTGAAAAATATTACTTTTCAAATCAATTTGAAGATATTGTGCACTACAGAATCATTTAACATAAAATTGATTATTTTTTTGTTTTACAAAAGTTTTACATTACTTGATTATTTCATAAATAGTAAAACAGCGAGTACAGTGGACTCTTATGACTTATTCTTTCCGTTTTCACAACATAAAAACACCAAATATTTATCGTTACATGTACATAGTGATAATTTTACATTATTTTGACAATTCAAACCACATATTTGTAAAATGCACATTACTTTTTACATTTCGTGCAAACAGACAAAAAATTATTTCTAAGTTACTTTAATTCCGAAAAAAGTTTGAATTACTCTAATTTATAGGAAATATACAATTAGACGAAGTAAAAAATTTACAAAATGCTGCCATTTCAATAACATAATAAAATTCTCAAAAATGTGATGCGATGAGTCCAAGAGACTCGCCTTGCCCGTATTAGGGTTAAACAAATACCGTTCCTTTCGTGGGCAGAGAAATGGATTCCTTTACAACGAAAGAATAATTGACGCTTGACAAAAAAATAACGAAACGTTGCGTTCGCGTCTCCACATAATCGAAAAGAAGACACCTAGATCTAATTTCGTAGCATATAAATCACGAGAGGGATGAATACAAGCTTTGACGATCGATAACCCACCGGAGAAACGACCTCTCGAAGCACGATAATTCATCATGTCATGAGAAGACAGAGACAGCGGATTTGAAAGACAGCCCATTCGAGGATTTCCTTTCACGAATATCTGGAAAGACGCCGACACTTATAGCTTACAGAAACAATAGCAAACAGGCGGGAAAAAAAATACTTGACTGGTTTCGTGATGACGCGTAAATATCAAAAGGGCGAAGTCACGAATCCCAAAAACATGGCGACTGACAAGACCTATCATTGCTTCCGAGTACTGTATTGGATTTGTATCAGCGGAATAAATATTATCACTAAATAATATAAAATATTCCGGGAACAAACCTCGATAAGAGAGGGTCTTCCGTAACGAAGGATTTCGGTTTCAAATGACATAAGATTATTGCTGAGTTAAGAAAATCGTTGATAATTATTTTGTAGAATTGACAAAATTACTTCCAAGTTTTCGATGAAATGCACTACGGTAACAAAATTTAAAAAAAGGTAAATAGTAGCATATTTCATTTTTTTACGACACAGCAGAGAGGAAGAATTTGAAGACCAAAAAAATTATTCATCAAACCGAAGACTTGTCTTCAATAGTCCTCTGTAGCAGCTATTAAAAAAACAGGCGTATTTATCTCATAAAATAAAATTCCCTCAAGAAAATATAAAATCCTGAACCACCGCACCAAGTTTGAAAGTCAATTAAAATTGAAATCCTCAGTATTTTTTGGATAGCCAACGTTCATCATCCATTTTTCATTCAATTCGTTTCCCCTAATCTTCCTACCGTAATCAGCTCTCCCAACGAAAAAAATTGGTTTTTCTTGAAAATTGTGGAATTGAGAGGAACCATTGGCTGAGAATTTAAAATTACAACAGAGAGATAGAAAAATGATTTAAAAGATTTCAAGTGCTTCCAAACTGCCACGACCGCCTGCCTACGCAAAATCGTCACTTGGACGTTGTCGGGACCACGTAGACAAGCTTCCTAATCCACTCATCTCCACGAAATGCCGCCCTACCTCTCCAATCCGAACCTCAATGGGGCCAATATGAAAGAAAGAATTTCTTTAATAAAACGTCATGCCTCCGCCTACTATTTTCATTAAGCTTCCTCTTGGCTAGTCACATGGGAGGACATTGATTGCGAGATGAACCTCATAAAAACTACCAACAGAGCGACCACTTACAAAAAATCTTTCTCTGTCGTCGGAGTACGAATATATGGAACAGTGTTCTAAAGGGCTTGAAGGATTCTGTCTCTCTGTCTGTATTAAAGCAAAGATTTTTTTAATATGTACAAGCCCTTGAAAGTATATACCTTCCTTTTACTTTCTTACATTTCTATGTAATGTTCACTGCAACGTATCGGCCTATGCCTATATTTTCCAATTATAAATTTTGTAAATTGTGCATTATGAGCTCTTTTGTATGGCATAACCCAAATATGTTCTAAACGGACAATGTCCAAGAATATTAAGCTATATTTTAATTATTATAGGTAAGCATACATAAATTTTGAAAGGTAAAAGTTTTTAAATATCAAAATGCAAGATATTTTCCATTATGAATTACTGAAATAATATATACGAAAAAACAAAAAATAAATAAAAAAATAGTGAGATTATGAGACTACTACTATCTTAAAATAATGCTATTATTATTAAAATTACTGTCGGCGGTAACATACACGATGAATGAGGATATGAGCTCAAAATTAGTTCAATGGAGGTGAATGTATGGAGGTACTGGCATCCAGTGATTAAAAAGGCTCATATTTCCACATAAGGGTAAAAAAAATGTCATCGACTTGTGTCCCGTTTAAAAAGCCTTTTACTTAAATTAACCTGAAATAACTCTACTAAAGCAATCCCTCAGTTGGGTTTTGTTCTAGGATATCTTTGCGAAATACACGGATTTTTTTCGCTACATGAAAACTCTCGAAAGTATGTAACGCCTGTTATTATTAATTCACTTTCATATTTTCATGTTATTTTCACTGTGATTTATCCGCCCATCCCAGTGTTTTCCCATATAAATTTTTGAAAAACGTCTATCATATTGCCGTATTGTATCGTAAAACCCCATTATATTCTTGATGGACAAGAATAAGAACAAAAATATATATAATTATTATTATTACTTTGGCCGACATGCGGTGGAATTTCATGAAGGTAAAGTAACCAATGCCTTTTCCCCATTGATATTTTTCATAAGTATTTAAAAATTAAATACTTTAAAACGACGGAGTTTGCAACAAAAATTGCCAATGCTTACAACAACTTTTTATACTTTCATTCAGTTAGCTCGTACATAAAAACTTCTCACCTTAAAGCAATATAGAACCTTATTGCTTCCACCCATATTCCGTCACAATAGTAAGATTAATTGCATAAAAAATCAAAATACATGCAAAATCCCAATTGAATATAAATTGATTTCTAAAAAAAGAAGAAGAAGTGTGAATTACTATTTAGTATAGATGTCATGGTATTTCGAGAATGGCACTTATGGAACTGAAGAATGGACCGTGACACTAGCAGAGATATCAAGATTGTAAGCTTATGAGATATGGTGTACCAGATGAGTGATAAATATCATATCATTGTGCGAGTACTTCGAGAGATCTAAGAATAGTAAGAATAGTAAGAAAGAGATACCTTGAGTATTATTCATTCATAATTCATTCATTCACTGATTCAGAATGATGAATCCATTATAAAATAACACAAATAATAATTTTCACACTTTTAATGCAAAACTCAACTACAGACCACGGCTTCAACACATTGTGTGAATTTCAAAGAAAAAACAAATGACACATCGTGTTAAAATCACGGTCGGTTTTTGAGTTCTTTTATTAAAGGTGTGGAAATTACCATTTGTGTTATTTTATCATAGATACCATAATCTTCTAAAAAATAAAACTTCCACAAAATCGAGCCTGAAAAGATTTTATAATGATGAACTCTAAAGCAAGAAGACGGTCCAAATGGCGATTTACATCTGAATCTAATTAATTAATTCTTAAATTTGCATCGATAACTTGATAACTGTCACGCATCATAACATGAGAATACGTCAACTTTTAACTACCAGACATTTTAAGATAATTTTGATCACTCAATCCATTTTGCATCAACAAAGATGATAATATGAATCCGTGCGGAAACAAGAAAAATGCGCTGGAATTCCGATTCTGAGCGAACAGCGAAATCATTATAACATCCAAATAGTTTTTATGGCATCAGTAAATGTAGAATTAAAAAAACTTTAACACGGCATACTTCGTTTTAAAATCAGATAAGCGGTCTCTGAGATAACAACCTTCAATCTCAGGTGACAGAATTTTGCTGCGAATAGTGTTCACCAACGCCTGAAGATGGCCATCGGTATTGAAACACGTCGCACTAAAAGCTCATAAAAGAACATGAACTACCTGTTCTCTGATGATGAATTTCCGCATAATGTATCCTGATTCCGACATTTATATGGTAAAAGAAATTTTATTATCGTACTATCGTAATAATCGCTTCACGTTCTCCAAATGCGAGCGATATCGATATAATATTCTCTTCTAGAGACATGTTCAATGTGGTTTCTTTAAAACCTTTTAATTTATACTGTTGGTTTCGATGATGTTGAATGTTTTGTTTATAATTTACATGACTTTGGGGAGAAAATGAAAATGTTTTCTCAAGGGCCAACCCAAAGCATTAATACATAAAATTTTCCTCATTGATTCACTTAAACCACCCAAGATGCATGCAAGAAAAGCAATGTTTAGATCAGCGGCACGCAGAAAAAAACATCCTTTCAGACCATCTATTGTATCATTTTGTAACATTGATATTGAAAATAATGTTTATCATATATTTGTTCTGTTTAGAGAATGAAAGAGAAATTTATTATTTTTTCTCATCGGTTACTCAGGGAATCAATAAATAAAAATACATCCAATAATTAACATTAACTATCCAAGATACATACACAGAGGGGAAAAAACTGTTTAGATCAGCGGCATGCAGAAAAAAAACTTCCTTTGCGAGCTATGGAACTGAGATTTTTTGTTCCACAATGGAGGCGAGAAATGTGCCCATGGGCACCCCCTGGGACAGTTGGAGGGGTAGGAATGTTCTCATCCATCAGAGGGAAGCGATGAATAAGGGAAATGGGAACTCGGAGTGGCACATAATATCTAACTTCCGCCTCGGTTCGCGTGGCTTCCCTTCAATGGGCGTCCGAGGACAATATAACTCACGCGGCGATTGGCGAGCTCCTGGCACACGCAACGGACGGGGGTGAAACAAAAAAAACAATAGAGAACCGAAAGTCAAACATCAAACTCCATAAAAACGGAAGCGACTCCGCGATCGTTTCCAAGGGGTTTTGCCTTTTCGAGTGCCTGGTCGAGACTGGTTTGCTATGAATAGGGCACGACCACGTATTTAACCATGGTTTGGATAGAGCAAAGATACTGTTCAAAAGGCCCTTTTCTCCGGCTCCTCTCCTGGAGACCGAATAAGTGAATCACTGCGATTCCACATAAATTTCAATGTATGACCCAGGTTTTACTGCAGCGTACCATCATTAGGTTTAACTAAAGCGTAGATTCCCCACCTGATGATGCTACTATATAGTTAGAACCGGGTCGTACATTAAAATATTTATGTAGAATTGCAGTGCTTCTTTTATTTCGTCACCATGGAGGAAAAATTCCTACGAATAGAGTATGAATTTTTTTCATTCTGCTACCTCCCCTTTTAGACATTAAAAAATTACATTCGCGGACGATAGAGTTGTGCCACGTCATAAAACCTAATTTTTTACTTGATCATGAATGCCGTTGACACGAGCGACAATAGAAGGCAGTTCTCTAGTCAGCGCCGCCATGTGACCATTTTGGATAAGTATGAAAAGGGGCAAGTTATTGTAGCAGTGATGTCATCAATCTATAGAATCCTTAATGGAGAGCCTATGGGCACCCAGATACCTGGAGAATACACTATCATAATGAGACATACTGCACACGATCTGTACCGGGGAGGGTGAATATAATTAGCCCCGCGACCCTTGAGGGGCATTTTCTCAGGATAATCAAAATTGTCCTCTCAAACAGAAGAATGGGGAAAGAGAGAAGGAGGTTAGAATGAAAGGCAAAAGGCCGAATTAAGGTAGGGGCAGGAGGGGGGATTCGTAAAATTCTCCACATTACCTGAACGATTCCGCAACCTGAATTTAAAAGAAATACATCGGACCTGAATGCGAATGGCATGAGTGAAAAAATTTAGGGGCAGATATAATCCATAAATGATTACATTAATTTACAAATCCTTAAATGATTTTTGTCGGCCTCGGTGGCGGCGGAATTAAGTCCACGCCTGCCGAACCGAAGGTCGCTATTTCGAGTTCCGCCTGGGTAGGTTGGCCCTATCCAGAGCATGGACGTTCTTTCATGTTTAATTGTTTAAAAAAAAACGGGAAACCCCGATGTAAAGGCCAAATAGCGCTTTTTTCGGGGGTGTGGCAATAATTTAATAAATCAAAAGTTAATTCAAGGAGTGTCTAGAGCGTATTCAAATCGATTTCTCAACAATGTATCAGGGGCATTTAAAAAGCAAAATACTTCTTACATGAACACGTTAGGACACAAATTCTCTCATTGCCAGCCTCGGTGGCGGTGGGGTCAAGTCCTTGCCAGCCAAACGTTCGGTCGCGGGCTTGAATCCCGCCTTGATTGTTGGTCCCTATTCTGGGCATCGATGTTTGTGCCGAGTTTTGTTGATCCTTCGTTGCAAAGGCCTCTATGTGCTGTTTACGGGGAAGTTGGAAATAAATTAAAAAATAAATAAATAAAATTTTCTGCAGGTTTAGGACAATTTTGAATAGTTTAAAGTATACCGGGACTAGCCGCGGTGATAACTTTTACGGGAGTCACCCGCAATGCCAATCTTAAAATTAATCTAACAACTGCGCAGAATTTACCCGAATAACCACAGTAATTCTCCACGATATCATTTAAAACCACTCCCTTCAAAATCAATGGCTATAATAATTTACATACTTCCACTTGCCGGAACTCAGTACAGCTGGACGGAAGTACGCATATATCTTATTTTCTGACAAAATCCAAGGGAAATACTGTTTCCCATTTTTCTCTGCAAGTTTCCACACTAAGTTAGGGGAACAAATGATTAAAAATTATAGACCGACGTCCGGACAAAGCCGCATTGCCCATCCGGACCCATCTGTGGCCAACAGGAGGAGAGGAAAGGAACGCATAAACAAGTCAGGTAACCACGGACGCGCGGTGCGACGGCAGCCATTTTGTTTTCCGGAAGTAAAAGGGAAAAAGGCGCGAAACACAGTCACCAGGATGCCGTCGGGTGGAATAAACGGAAAAGTAGGACGCCCGGCTGGCTGGCTGCCGGTTGAAAAGTTCAATGATTTATGAACAAGAGTGGAAATTGCTTTTTTTCATTTTAACCTTTCTCCTATCCTCGCCATTGCAGCACATTTAACAATTTCTCTCCTTTCCATGGATCAGGGGGGAAAAAGTGGTACCAAGAGATTTGGATAGAGACCATCGCAGGCAATCCTTCCCCGCTTCATCGCGCTTGGCCACAATAGGTCTAGATTTTTATAATAACATAACGCTTCCAAAGGCAATACAGAATAGAAGCCTTCATATGAAAAAATATAGATGACACTACTGAGAGAAATATACATTTTTGGAGATATTATGGAGAACTGAGTACTTGCACAGTTTTGGGCGGCAAACTAAAAAAAATCTGATAATATCAAAATTCCGAAAATTAAAATACTACGCTAACGAGAATTTCCATTTATGTTTAATGATTTATAAAATTTCAAATTAAAATACTGTTACACTTAACACCATGTTTCGTAGCTCTGACGTCATATGCAACCCCGTAGCACCCGTCATATCTATGCACATGCTAAACTGGAGGTTAGGGATAGCTATGATTGGATAGAGCGAATCTTTACTGAAAGTTCTTTGAATGGCGGAGGCTTTGATACTAAGTCTAAGGAAACGATACTATTTTTCCCCATAGTTTTATTAGAATTCATATAAAATTTTCGATTTCATAACATGCGAGTGCAAATAACCAACGACACTTCAAGTTAAAATTTGTCATAAGGTTAGGTGGCTTCATCGTATTCTAAAAATATATTCAAAACGATAATTCCGGGGTCCCGAAATACACGAGTTAGTGCAAAAATTATTTTCACTTATCTCCGTGCAGGGGGAAATTCACATAGCTAGTGACGAAAAGTACTATAGCAAGAACGGAAATAGTAGCAATTGATGCAGTTTTGTTGGCAAAGACCTAAAAGATGAAAAAGCAATTATTTTCTAATGGAAATGATAATCTTTCTTGACGTGAGCTGAGTGGTTTAACCATCAGAATAAACTCATTCGCTCAGTAAGATTTTGAAAATGAAATGAAAAAGACTTTATACGCAAGGATTACTAAAACGAAAAATTCTTATTATTCCCTTATCTTGATGCACTGAATTGTTGAGGCCTTTACTTTGTAGAATTCCATATTTTATGGTTGGAAGGAAATTACTTAGCTTTTCTACACAAAAACACACACTTTATTGCCGACTAGTTTCGGTTACACTGTACCATTTTCAAGACTAGTTTGAAAATGGTACAGTGTAACCGAAACTAGTCGGCAATAAAGTGTGTGTTTTTGTGTAGAAAAGCTAAGTAATTTCCTTCCAACCATTCCCTTATCTTATTCGAAGCGAGCACAGTTCTCCAAATTTTTTCCAGTGCCTTTAATATATCGGACTACAAACGCTAACTTAATTAAGGAAAGAAAGCTAAGATTTCTTATCACTTGCTGAATAGATTTTTCCATAAAGAATAATGACATTGAAAAAAAAACAATAAAATCTGTGGGTGACCGGATTTTCAATAAATTAGCTAGGCCTGAAAACCACTAGCTGCCTTATCTAAAGGGCTTCTGGTTGAAATATTACGGGTACGCTTCTTATATACATAAGCGGCTTCTTTACTGGACCATTTAAGTTATTACCGAGGTGATTAATGGGATGAAGGCAGGTCATGGTCAGCGAAATCGTTTGCTATCGATAACCTTTGCCCCTCGCACACAAATACCAGCTTTATCAGCAGCTGATCTAAATGTAACCACTGCCACTCCCGTGCTACGTAGCACACTTTCAGGACACTTTAATCTCTCTGTCTGATGCTACAACGCCAAACTTCAAATCGATTATCGAAGTGTTGAAACAATCAAAACCAAATAATTTTTAACCCGATTACACTTTCTTCAAAATAAAAGAAATACTTACACCAGACAATCAATACCTTAACGCAGAACTTCAATATGCTTTTCCTTCATTAAAAATATGAAATCGTTTCTGGCTTGATTTTGTGGAAGTTCGATATGCCGATATATATGGAAATTTGAGATATATGTGGCAGTTCGATTTTAGAACACAAATGGTATTTTCCGCGCTTTTAATTCAAAACTCAACAACCGGCTATGGTTTCAACACATTTTGTGATTTTCAAGTTCAATCAATACCAGTTGCATCAATAAATGCATTTTATTTATAGCATTAATGTTTAGAACCTTTGCTATATTAAGTACTTATCAGCCATGATTCAGTATCTTATATCTGCGGCCTTGAAAATGTCAGGAAGTGTTGAAACCATCGTCGGTTGCTGAGTTTTGAATTAAAAGAGTGGAAATTAGCGTTTTTGTGTTTTTTATCATGGTTAATTCATTAACCAGCCACGGAGGATGGGGTAATATTGATAAATATGATCCATCACCACCCTCACTTCATTAGCCATTATTTCCGCCCAAAAGCGTATGAAACGGAGAGGGGGCAAGGGTCAACTTCAAAAATGAGGAAAACCTCTTCAGCCTTTCAGCTGTGCACAGCCCGACCCTCAGGTATGTAGAGCAGTAATTCCGGATCATGTGCTAGTATATCGGCCTTACTTAATTTCGACTAATTTCACATCTGTTTTAAATATTAAATATCTTTGGTTGACCAAGAATTAAAATATTCAGCCTTACTATTACATTGAATAATAATCTGATTCTTCTGACGATAATCTGTAAATTGGGTCTTCCACTGGATGATAGGATTTTATTTCATGATCAAAAATTCCTGGAGTATAAGTCATACAATACAAAAAATTTTTTTGCCAACGTTTTGGTTTATTTTCAAACCTTCCTCAGGGCTATGAATGAAAAAATGAATAAATGCAATAATATACTTTAATATAGGTTACAAATGTTTTTCACAATAAAATAATATAATATTTTATAATACATTTTATTTCATTAATTGGTATTAGCTTCACCCCTTAACGATATAATCTGTGAATTCTGCAGTTTGCAACAATAATTGGTATAAAAATATTAACGGTTAGGCATTTTTTGCTCTTCAAAAGAAAGTATTACGATAGCTGAGTTCTAACAACAGGTATCTTAAATTTGGCCGGGTTGAGTCAGGCATCTTAAACAAAGTGTAATAACATTTTTAAAAATAAAATACATGCGAAGAACAACTATTTATTTGCAAATGAATGCTTCTTTTTCAGTTTTATGAACTTTTAGTTTTTAATTACAGTGTGCAAGTAAAAGAAATTAATTGTTTTTTTGCTTTCATGAAAAGTTGATAATTTTGATATACGTGTTGTTAGAACTTAGCCATCGATTTGTTCTTTCGGGGTAGCCTTAAAGGTCGTGGTGGATATTTCTTGGATCGGACTGACTGTGGCCCATGGCAACACCCCAGCTCCCCCGAAAACAAGAGGAAAGACTGCGTCTGAGGTGCGTCAGCACGAGCCAAGCCTACGTCGATATGAAGGACAGTGCTGCAGAGGGGGTTGCTGCGAAGCACCTGCTTACCCAGCGATAAACTCGCTCGATTTACGAGAGAGCGGACGGCAGCGTGGGAAACTACCCCGACGAGCTCGTAACACACATAACGGGCAAAGCCCAGGAAAAAATGTCCTAGGGATTTCATGACACCTACGCACTTCTAAGATGCGTAGAGCAATAGGGTGGTCCAAAAAAATAATTTAAGTCCTAAAATTTTGCATGGCGCACCCTAATACAATGGCGAGCGGTTAAAATAGGATTTTCTGCAAAATTCTAGATCTATATGGCCATTTGAAGTCATTCCTCATACACTTAATGACTTGCTGTGAAGCCCTTTAACTTATGGGGAAAGTAAAGCGGATTGAAAGAATTACTTTCCGTTAATTATTTTTTTTATTCCCATACCATGGAATAGAGCACATAATGGCCATTTTACATTGGGTTATTCAATTTAACAATTATACGAGTCCAATTTAACAGATGAATGTGCACGAAAAACCACGCTCTGGGTAGAGGCAATATGCCCAGATGGGACTCGAACCCGCAACCTTCATCGAGGCCGGCAAATACTAGAGAGTCACCTGGGATTTTCTATAATGCATTAAAAGTTACTTTATTTTGCTCAAGTCACACACCCAAGATACCAGCATCAGTTCTAAACCAACAATAAGTCACGAAAGAATATCGTTCAAGGATAAGTACTTTTTACACAATGCGTGTGCACAGGCGGGACAGGGGTTTTCGTATTATGCTGAGCGTTTTTAACGAGGGAATTACATTATTAAAATAAAAATAGAAAGGAAAGAGTTAAATTATTGAAATTATTAAGACAAAATGAAGCTACTGAATTAATTACAAATATTTTTCGTCCGACTGGTCGAGATTCATTAAATTTTTATTCTCCCTCCCAAATCTGCCTCCACTCGTACGAAAACAAACACACCGTTTCGCATGTCTCAACAAGGAAAATTGCGGTCGGCAACGTTTTCCGCGTCGCCGAAGCCCCATCTACCTCATTTTCCCGCTCGCATGCTCCGGTTTCGTGTTTGGCCGCGCGGAAGAGGGCGCAAGATGACGAAGTTGGTCCAGCGGCCACGGAGAGAGTGGACTCGTGCGAAATCTTCTGTTGTCACGCGGACATCCCCATTCGCCCTCGGCGCTATCTCACGGTCACTCACTCAGCGATTCAACGGAAAGGACGATTTAGTTAGGTGAGGGTAGAACTCACTACGGGCTGGGCCACAGGCAACTGAAGTTCGCACGTTCAAGATATGACGGCATATCCATTCGCCCTCGAGGCTATCATACGGTCACTCACTCCGTGATTACACCCAAAGTTTGTTTTTTGTTAGGTGAGGGTAGAACTCGCCCTATACTAGGCCACAGGTGGGTGAATTTGGCACGTTCAGAATAGGAGGGCCAATCTTCTGTTTCCTAAAGAACATCCCCTCTCACCCCTGGCGCTGTCTCACGGTCACTCACTCAGCGATTCAACCGAAAGGACGGTTTAGTTAGGTGAGGGTAGAACTCACTCCGGACTAGGCAACAGGCAAGTGAAGTTCGCACGTTCAGGATATGACGGCATCCCCATTCGCCCTCGAGGCTATCATACGGTCACTCCCTCCGTGATTACACCCGAAGTTTGTTTTGGTTAGGTGATGGTAGAACTCGTCCTATACTAGGCCTCAGGTGGGTGAATTTTGCACGTTCAGTATAGGAGGGCCAATCTCCTGTTTCCTCACGAACATCCCCACTCACCCTTGCCGCTATCTCACGGTCACTCACTCAGGGATTCGACCAAACAACCGAAAGGATAGCTTAGTAAGGTGAGAATAGAATTCGCCCCTGACTAGGTCACAGGTGAGAGAAGTTCGCACGTTCAGGATAAGACGACATCCCTCGCCATCGCCGCTTTCATACGGTCACTTACTCGATGATTCAGCACGGAGATTAGCTTAGTTAGGTGAGGGTAGAACTCAACCCGGACTAGGCCACAGAAGGATGAAGTTGGTACGTTCAGAATAGGAGGGCCAATCTTCTGTTGTCCGGCGGACATCACCGCTCGCCCTCGGCCTTTGGCTAGCCTTATTACCTTTTCATTAAACTTTCACCCGCACCAGGAACAATTAATTATCCCAAGACATATACCTACTGCCGCAAAAATAATTCAATCAATGAGCCTGTCGTGCGAATGATAAGACTTAACGATTCAATCAGTGCATATTTTGTGAAAACATAGTGATAATTTCAATTTCATCCGAAGAAGGTTCTTAAAAGAATTTATACATGTTGCTGAGTAGTTCCTTGACTGACCCTGAAATTTACTCATTTTATTATATTATTTTAACATATTTTTTAAACTGCTGATTTCCGAGCATTCCACACCATTCGCCAACGGAGGCGGCTTGCGAGGTTCAATGCAGATGCAAATCTCATCTGCCACTTACATATGAGGAGGTTAGAAGCCAATGGGTACAAGTGATTTTTTTCTCGAAAGAGTAAGGTACAGTTAATTGTTAGACGAAATACACAAAAACTTGGTTGCCAAGGGATACAAGTGAGTCTCTGTTCTGTGCTGACATTGAGTGGAATTTCAAGTGCACTATTAAGTATTTAATTGATCTCGTTTGTTTTCTATAGCTAATTTCCCTACCTAACTCTGTATAAAAAAGAAATCACTTATACCCCTAGACTTCTCATCCACTTATATCAAAGATCCTAGATGAATGAATTCCCGAGAACATCGACAATGCGACGAAATGTAACACTACGACACAATGGGACAATTCACATTTTCCGCCTTAAAACAACAAATGTGCACGTCCGTTCGTGCTCTACAGCTGGAAAGAAGCGAAATAATTTAAGTTCATGGGAGGAAGAAGCCGGGAAGGGCGGTGGAGACCCCTCGGACCTTCACCGCTAATATCGTCTCTCGGCGGCAGGGGGAATTGAATCATGGGCCGCCAGACAGAGGACCGAGGACGAGAGAGGGAACAAGAAAGAACGAGGGCGGAAACAGAAACAGATGAAAGGGAAAGGACGCAAAGCCCTTCAGGGTGTCTCGACCCGAGACGATGGTAAGAGCGTAAGACTAAACTCACTTTTTGAGCTCCCAAATTGACACAGGAGGGGTTGGAGATGGCATGCTAGGGATGGGATCGAAAAAGAAACAGAGTTTAAATAAAATTATATGGAAGCTAATACTTTTTTCATCAATGTTCCGATTCTAATCAATGGAAAAATGGATGGTATAATTCTGTAGTATAATTCTCGACACAGTGCCCAAAGCAACCCAAAGAAGAAGAAAAACCCCGCACGTTGGCATTAGCCAGCTCCTAAAAACGGCAACAAGGAGACCACGGATTGAAGACCCAACCGACGGACGGTGGGCTCTACTTTTAAGTGTCCTGCACGCAACACTCACGCAGGAATCGTGATATTGTCCATATATATAAAAGAGGATGTCTGTTTGTCTGTCCACTACGCATTTCCGTGTAGCAGCACGGATTGCGACGGGTTACTTTTGGTATCACTCGACGCGTCCTTTGCGTAGTTTTCTCATTAGCGTTTGTTACGTCACATCATAAATCTTCTGTGGTAGGATATCCTGACGGGTAGGCACACCTCTTGACAAAATCAAAGAGAAAGCAATCAAATCCTGCTATGTAACCATGAATTCCAAGTTCCCCACTTTTCTGGATACTATACTTCCCGACAGTGACGTAACTAGAAATACGCTTTGGGGGGGAGGAGGGGACGGGGGGGGAGGGGCTGGGATGGCCTGGGGTGGCGATGAGGGTGGGAGTCAACGGCAAACTTTTGAAAAATGACACGCCTTGAAATACATTTTACATCATTTCGGCACTAAATATTTAACTTTAGTAGATGCTGTTATTTCAAGTCAAAACTAGACGATATCTTTCAATATTTTTTTTTACTTCTCTGACACTTGGGGGGGATCTATCACTTTCCTCCCCCCATAGTTACGCCACTGCCTCCCGAGCAAAGCCGGGGGACCCGCTAGTTTCTGATAAACGATGTCCAATGCCAGCATTGGGTGAGAAACAAGCACACTAGCCGTCACACAAACCCTATCACCTTGCAGGTTCCACTCCACCACGGAAAGTTCCACTCCGACGGTGACGAATCAAGTGAAAGAATGACTTGGAGGAAAGAGACATCAGTCCAGGGGTTAGGGGAAGGGCGTTGGTCAAAGGGGAGGGCGGCAAACGAGGGGTTCGATCGGACGAGGACCCCATCGAAAGGGCCTTGATCACGTATCCCCGCCAAGGACGAACCCAAGTGAAGGGGAAAGGGGCATTGAACTGCCAACGACCACTGCAGAACTCAAGGAAAGTGAAATTCTCGACTGTGCTTCCAGTTGCGAAAACCGTACACAGAGAGAGAAAAAAGATTTGATGCTTTCCCGGCGAATCGTGTGGGTAAACTTCTATCGGTATATCCATCGGGTTAGAAACTCGAGCACAAATAGAGTTTCAAACCCGGTGGGAACCCAGAGGGAAGTTTACCAGTACACAGAAAACTTGCATATATTTTCCTTAAGGCCGATGAAACCATTCGGCAGCTCCTTTCACAAATCTTTCTAAAACATGCTTAGATGACCAAATCTTTGATATGTTGTAAATTTATTATTTAAATTTAGCGCATTGTTTGGATAAATACAATGGTTCAGTTTAGCTATGCAAACGTCCTGGCAGTATATACTATCGCTATTCATCCCAAATACTCTTTAATTTTTAGTTTCTGTTGCTTATTCTTTTGTATCCGCCCAACACATGCCAAACTTTGATTTGGGTCATATCAATTGAATAAACGCAGTCTTTACGATGACGTTTACATAGTTTTCCACAGGTTCAAGTGGAAGGGAATAAGTATTGCTTCCACCTATTTTATTCACATAAAAAAACAAATGACTTAAGTGTCAAATTTTGATTTCCGCACTGAAAAATATCCTCGATGAAACCTGCGTTACTAAGCGAACTTCCTAGCGATGATTTACCTCCGCCAGTGGCGTAGCAAAGGGGGCATCCAGGGGGTCCGGACCCCCTCCCAAAAGTATAAAATCACAGCTACTATAATCATAAAAGAAAACAAAATATTGAAAAATAATGAATTTACGAAATATTTCTTTGACAAATGAAGTTTTTTCGATTATTAAGAGTGCTAAAATTAGTAATAACCCTCTGTTAAGTACTCTGCATTTCCAAATTTTTATCCTCTTGTTTTGGACCCCCCACCCCCGAACGAAATTCCTGGCTACGCAACTGATCTCCGCCTGCAATCATGGAAATGAAAACTCGAATGAAATCACCATCCGGGAAATTCGTCCCTTGACGACGGTTTTCCTGGTTTGTTTTTCTGCTCGAGTTAATTTCCATTTACGACGGATACGTCAGCACAACCGCTGAATTTCTATTGTTCCCGAACAATCGAGCTTTTGGTCCGTATAACGTAGTTATTACAAAAAAAGCCAGTTAAAATTTTACGCGACCGAATGGAAATATTCATAATCCTTTCTCAAATACAATTGATTTAAATTTCTCCTAAGAATTATATTGATGAATTCTTCTCGGGTTAACTCAGGTTAACTCACAAGGTTCTGCATCACTAAGTTAGCATCTCGCGATCTTAGATGGGGCTTGGCCTTTGCTTGTGATCCGCCTATGAGAAGCGATCGCCAGACCATCTGGTGAGGAAACAAACACAGCATCGAAGACGACGAAGCGTAAATTGGGAGTAAATAGTGTGAAATTGGACTTTCATTGAGTAACACGCATTGATATGGGAGACAATTTGTCTTCCGAAACGTCGGCCTATAAGAATGGGTAAACCTGGTTGAAAACCCGAGACGAATACATCAAAATTGATTTCCATGACAAAAAGGACATAACTATAGAAATGCTGGATTAATGGATATTAATCAATGCGAAGCAGGATTCGTAAGTAATGACAGACTTCTGCTTTCATGTTAGCATAATTATTTTCCTCACAGTAAAAGAAAAATGCGAATTGAGAAAACATTAAAATAATCCTCTCCTTCAATCAATCTTTTACTCCTCCGAGGTTGTGCACCTTTAAAAAAGCCCCGCGGTAATGCACACTACCAAAACGGTGATTTATTCTTTTTGGTTTATTTTAAGTAAGAGGAACAATATAAACATTTCCTTAATTAAAAAGTTTGGAAATATTTTTGTACGTAGCATACGTAACTACGATATTCATTTCCTTTTTATACACCTCGGAAATTCAAATCTACTTTTCGGCTATAAAAAAAATAAAAAATGGGTAACATTTAATTTTAAAAGCCTATTTTTGATGCGAATATATCGTTCCCTCTGTAAAAAAAAATACAATGAAATGTACCAATAAAATATTTTGCCCGCGACTAGATGAAGAAGACGACCGTTTCACCGTTCTCATAGTTTTACACGTGTACCATTACCATTGTTGTACCATTTTCTGTCCACTTATATCATACTTTCATTTAAATTCTAGGCAGTAGGCGTCCATACTGAGTTTCCGTTTCGCACCTGTCTTTTTCCATCAGTGGGCTTACTTCGACCGCCTTCCAAAATAAACTAATAAGTGGATTAAGTTATTGCAAACCTTCAGCGACATAATTCGACAGCAGAAAGGGGAGCGGGTTTTCTTTCAAAGAGCCTCAAATGTTCAAGATGGTAGGAAGTAGCTATAAGTCTATGATGGGCGGAAATGGATTAATGGACCAAAAGGGCCAAAATTGAACACCGTGAACCTCTGTTAGTTACCGTAGGAATTAAGGAACCTGCATAGCTTTTTGACTTGCGCAGTGGCCGGAAAATCCCAACGGCCCGTGGTTCGATTCCCGGTCGAGAGGAATTTTTCATACAAATAAATACAAATAAAAATTCAACAAATAAAAATGTCACTGCATTTCAGGCAGCAGGATTGAATCACGCCACTTACACGTTTAAAAGGTTCGGAAAGGGCTTAATATTCGCTCGATATTGCGAATCTAGATCTTTATCACACTAAGACACTTCGTTAACACCAGACTTCTGCGGGAAACCAGCCAATGCAGGAGCCGTGTGGAGAGGTTTTTTTTCCACGCGGCAAAAGCGAAGATGGGTTAAGGCGACCAGTCTTCGACGCTGTGTTTGTTTTCTCAAGAGATGGTTTGGCGATCGCTTCCCATAAACGGAACTCAAACATGGCCCAAGCCCCATATAAGATCGCGAGATGCTAACTTAGGGATGCAGAACCATACAGTGAAAGAGATGTACCTCAAAGAAGCCGTAATGCGAGGAAAAGACCGTCACTTGACAGTACTGATAAATTGGCACAGCTAGGATTCCGGGTAGTCCATCCATCTTCGTGACGACAGTTTCGCCAGCGTTGCAATAGGCATCTCCAGGGATGAATTTCACTTTAATTTAGCAAAGAATATTTTTGAAAGTACCCAGCCTATGCGTAAAAGGTTGATTAAGGAGTATTAATTAATTTTTTTCTCAACTATGTGTTTATCTAAACATCCTATTGGTTCAAATAAACTAATTCTATTGGTTCATCTACACAATTAACGCATGTTGCTTTTATTTGCCAGCAGGCGAATTCAGGTTTGAAGTTTACTTATGAACCTGTTTTGGGCCTACCATCATACATTGTTCCAGAAGAATTAGTGATATTTTTATAATCTGCCAATTTTGTTTGATTCAATTTAGTGATTATTTTTATTTTTTCTTACCTTTTGTTCATTCAGTTTTAAGAAACCAGATATTATGCATGCATAAAAAACTAACAAACATGATAACTAACTTGTTTTCAGAAACACATAAATTACATGCACACAAAATACTTTAAATTAAGAAAATTTCTCCTTTCAAAACTCTTTCAAATTTACCAACCAGAACATTAAGAACATGTTACCTTTCTCAGAAAAACTAACTCCACTTCCCCATAGCATATAGCCGCTTTTTCACTGCAGATGAGAAAACCCATCTTTTCTCTTACTTGGCCTAATTGCTTGGCAACAGGCTAAATAATTTCAGTTTAAAACTTATGCCATCGATATTTCAGGGCAAGGAGAGCAGACTATCTTCAACAATTGAACAATGTCTCGTCAATCAAAGTTGGAAGGAAAAATAACTCCGAAATTGGTTTTTTGATTGCCTTACGAAACCATATCAAAGGGTAAGTAAAGTTAGGTACTAACCATCCGAGATCCGGGATTAGGTAACTTTGGAGAAAGCTCTCTTAACAATCGACTGAATATCGAAAATAAAAATTTGAAATCGGATAAAACAGGGACGTAAAATTTTCAAATTTCCTAGAAAGCCAAATCTTGACAAGGTTCGATTTTGTATTTCGCATATATCCTGAAGTTTTCAAGGTAAAAGCTAAAAAATATTTCTTCAAGAAAGATCTTTCACGTGGGAGTGACGCGTCCCTTTAAAGAGAAGCCAACCGACACGAACCGCGCCGGAGTGAGGCGAGGCATACAATTTTCAACACGGTCATTCATTTTGCATCGCGTGACACTCTTCGCGGTACCTGATATTCCCACCGAAGCACACCCATAAACGACCCCGGGAGTCGGGGACTCCTCGCGACCACCACGCGACTGACGCTACCACCGCGTTGAATTTTTGAAGGAGTGGCCGGGGATGAGGAAAAGAGCCTTTAAAAAAAAGGAAGGATGCTCTACACGGAGCCGAAGTAATTCGCGTCCTGCTTTATGAGGGGAAAAGAAAAAGAAACAGAAACGGGAAGAAAGTGTGCGTCGCAGAGGCTGAAAAAGCCACTTATACATTCTCGGAAGAGCTGGCAAAGGAGTCGTCCGCAGTCGCATCAATAGATGACGACCCGCCAAGAAGTCCAGAATTATAAATGGAGGGCGTGAGATATATGCGAGCGGTCGAGAGATACTTCCCAGCGTACGGGACATCCCTCTCGAAGGGAAAAAGCACGGCTATCACGAGCAAGGAATCCAAAAATTGGTTCGGTCAAAGCTTTCCCCAATACCTAAGGACATACTTGGGGTTAGCCGCTCTTGCGTCTCCAAAAGAAAAAAATGATGGATATTGAATTCATGACTGAAAAAAGTAATTATTATGGTATTTTACCCATTGAGGGCCTTGGAAGCCAAGGGGGATAAGTGAAATTTCTTTTGGGGATAGTTGCCTAAACCCGTTTTGTGGCTACCATCATGCATTGTTCCAGCAGAATTAGAGATATTAATATATTCTACCAATTTTGTTTAATGCAATTCTGTAATTATTTTTATTTTTTCTTACCTTTCCTTGATTCAGTTTTAAGAATGCAGACATTACGTATACACAGAAAACTAACAAGCATGATAACTAACTTGTTTATAGAAACACACATCAATTACATATATACAAAATTCCTTAAAGTATGAGCATTTTATGATGCCTTTGTCAGTAAACAAACTCCACTTCCTCACAGCACATAGCCGTTTTTTTCACAGCAGATGAGAATACCCATCTTTCCTCATTCTTGGCCACATTACATGGTTAGGTACACAATATCGTTGTAACAAAGAGATACATGAAAAATCACTGAATCCGTAAGTATATGCTTATCAGTGATTCAATTGTATCCCTTAGCCACACCAGTATTTGTGTACCCCACCAATCATTTTCTGTACCTATCTATACTGTAAAAATGCACTTATCCCCCTCGGTTTCTAATTAAGGTAGGTTTGTATGGAGTATTTGAGAAGTATTCTGGCAGTATCCCCTCCCTCCTTGGACTTCCCACTTCAATTCACAATAAGGCCTACTCCCTTTCATTCTATTAAAAAAATCCTACTATCTTCCTTCCTCTCCCTCGTTTACTCTACATTCAATCCCCCTCTAACTCTTTTCAACATCCCCTCCCCGCTCAGTCCTCGCTCCATTCATACCTTCTGCTCTGTCTCCTCCGTATCTCATCTCTAGGCTGCCTCTCTTCACCCACCATTTCCAGTACCTCGCCGTTTCTCGAAAGAAATTATGAGTTGGATCAATTTTTTTTTAAATCCGAAATAGGCAATTTTATACCTTGACTCAACCTCATTGTATGCAATATAAATTCGTTAACAGCATGATTAAATAAACGGAATAAACTTTGTGAATTCCAAAAGCTTCACATTGATACGCGCTATTGGATATCAGAACTCAAGTGACATTACCAAGGGAAATATCAAGTACAATTACAAAAATAATTTTTTAACTCAACCATAAATACGAGGTTTCACTATGTAAATTGGCGAACCATTGAAGATAAACGCATATCAGGACAAGCCACTAGGCTTCTCTTTCAAAAGTGGATAAGATATAATTATGGAAAATGCAAAGGTTTTGTTCAATCTTGAACATAATATGCATGAAACAATGCGCAATAATATGCTCATAGTTGTGATGTTCAAGGAAGCTATTGGGAATTAGGTCAGGCATTAAAAACTAACTTCCGCACTTTAATTTAAAATAGGTATGTATCAAAATCATTAATCACACAGAATTATAGGTAAGATTAACAAATAATTCATCTGAATACGTGACTTCTTAGGGTGACTAAAGAACAATATCACAACATTAAATATCTATAATTCTACAGAGAAGAAAAGGAGAGCTAAAAACTATCTGTCGTCGAATTAAGGAAGCTCTAAAGTTATAAAACTCTAAAATTTCATTTAGTTACTTATTTCTGATGGGGTATGTTAAGGATATGGTGTTACGACCATTATCCATTGAGTGCCAACCGATTTTCTAGGTACTATGCTAAAAGTGCCGAGGCATTGTTGTTGATTTTGCAATAGGTTAGGAAAAAAAATTAGGCCTAAAAATTAACTAAAGGTATATATTAAAAAAACTTCAGGAAATCTTTATAACATGTGGTTTCAGATTTTTAATGCAGTATTAAACGAGTTTTTGGTAATATGAGTTAATTTTTATAAGTTAAAGATAATAGTTTATGTTAAAATAAAATGAATATTGAGTATTGAATGATTAGTGAACTATTAGCATCTAAGAATGAAATTGCAGGAGGAGCGCTATCGCGCTTCTGGCACTTTTTGGGAGAGATAGAGGCACTCTTGATGGTTAAGTATTGATGATCTGAAACAAGAAATAACAGCAGCTATCCAAACCGTCACGCCCGATATGCTATTGAGAGTGCGAAAAAAGTTCGAGGGTTGATCGGGTTGATATCGCTTGAGTGTCTGGAGAGTGTCACACTGAACATTTTTGAACTTGTTTTCAAGTGAAAAAAAAACTTTTTAAATACTCTTTATAACGGTGTAAAACACAAGTTTTATTGCGTTTCTTTGATCAAATAAATATTATTTCAGTATTTGCATTCTTTTAAAATCGCCCGGTACTATTGACTCATGCCTCTGCTCTTTGTGCGATTATTTAAGACGAAATGGGTAAGACTTTCTTGTTTAAATAATACATCGCGTTTTGAGATACTATACGATAACAATTTATCGTATATATTTTTAGTTGGAAGAAAGCATTGATTTACCCGATAAAAGTATAGAACGCATATGTTATATTATATGTGATTTATTGTCCATGAAATTACCACAAATAGTGAGCAACATCTGTCAAAGATTTCGTGAAGCGCCACGACACTATTATGCTACGCACCACATACTTACAAATTATCCCATGTACATTGAAGCCGGTAGGGGTTGCATATGGAGCATTACTCACCTGAAACAAAAGATATACCATTAATATAATTCAACATCAACAGCAAATGAAAAATACATTCATTTGAAAATACGCATATTATGATGGCCCATAATTTGAGGATATAATAAAAATTAATAACTCCATGAAATAGAACCGCACACATTGATCTAAAACAAGTTTAGTATTTAGTACAATTATTGAGGAGTAATTATTATATACGGACTACCACCAGCGTATCATAATAGAGTAGTACATGAATTATAATAGTCGTCGGTAATTAATCGCGCTCGCAGAGAACCTGTATAACAATAATTATTTGCTATTTTCCCTTGTATAATGTCATTATATTTCTGAAAGAACTCACCACGATTACGGTACTTTCATTAACTCATTAGCATATGATAGAATGAGCAATGTTCTTTATCTTTACAATTAAGGCCGAGAACCTTCAGAGAACCTTTAGTTTAAAGTTTTAAGACATTTTATTTTACGCGAAACTTGGACAATTCATATGAACATGAAAATATTCGCATGGCTTGGATTTCAATGCTCATAACGATCATTGTCTGACGCTTAGGTCATTTTCTATAGCTTTCAAATAGTTTCACGGACATAAATCGTAGTGGAATACCACGAATTTACTGAAAAAGGTGAAAATTGAGCAAATAAACAATTACATTTCATCACATGCATGTGAGTTGGAAGTAAGCATTTATTCATCCCATAAAAATATCGCACTGATTTATAACATTTTAAGTATTTACGATTAATTATTATTATCCCGGTGAAATTTAAGTAACTGGGTTCTAAAACAATACGTTGATTTCAGCGCATATCCCGGTACATTATGAGTCAGCCATTCATGCATAGCGGATCTTGTCTACCAACTCAACACATGACTTCACCAACAGTACAGCCAGAGATGTACGGCGGGACAGAAGCCGGCATGATCCAACACGCATCGAATTCATTTCCTCCGTGATCCACAGAGGATGCTGGCGATACGGCCTTCTCGCAATCATCCCAGCAACCTCGGTCTCATAGCAACATCCCAGAGATCTTTCACAAACATCCTCCGGTACCTAAACGTTCCAAGAATACCAGTGACCTTTTAGGCTTTGTTTACGGGAAACCTCTAAGCGTCGAAAAACCCAACCAACCAGTCGGCGGCCAGCGATGAGTAGCGGCGCACATAAATTGTGAGGCCTTAATAAACAAGTAAGACGAAAAGGAGCTCACTACCGATCCCCTTCTTCAACAGTTTGGCGGGGTTAACGACTCGTGGAACCCGCAAATTATTTTTTTTCCTCCAAAGTCGCGGATGGGCAAAAAAAAGAAGAAGTTTGGGCATAAATGCGAGGTATTTTTAAGGGTGGTCTTGAAAAGGGCCTAAAGCAAACCACTCTCGTGATTATCTGATCAATTGCCAAGAAAACAGAACAGAACAGAATGCCTGGAATAAACAAGAATACATCTCAATCTCATTTTGGCCCAGATCGCTTCAAGCAAGACACCAGTACGATGAATTTCCGGGAAAAATTGAGGGCGGAGTTGCTTTAATCCTCGATAACCCAGCCTTATTTCCGGGAATGTAGAACTTGAAGATTTGTCACTTATAAAATGTGTACATTTCAAGACCAATCACAGTTATCATAGCAGTTGAATATATTTTACCATTTCATTTGGCAACATACAATGACCATTAGCTCACATCTAATACAGTTGGTAATAAGTGCACACATTTTTAAATCACGTTTGTTTATGTTACGTAGAAGCATCTCTGGATTAGAAAGGGTTAACCAAAATTAAGAAACGGAAAATAAAAAACGTTATTCAGTCACATTATTAGTACCACAATGGCAAATAAAAAAATGTGCTATTTAAATAGTAACTCCCGTCGAACGCCGTCTTGCAACAAAAAATACCACATAAAGTACGAAAAGTTAATTTTTAAATCCATTTCAATTAAGAGGAGATCATTTTTTGTGATTAAAATAAAAATAAATCTAGAAACGAGTTATCAACGCCCTCAACATTAAATTAAAACAATAATTACATTCCTTTTGACAAAAAATTTTCTCGTAACCTGTTACTGAACGTGAAATGTGAAACAAAGGTTCTTTTGGTGGAGGGGGTCAGCGGCCTGTTCTGGTCACTCACTATGACACAACACCGTATACCCCTCCGTTGCTGAGATAATAATTCACGAAATATACCCATTGCACGATTTAGCCAATATTAAAAGTGCTCCAATAGGTCTGGAAATTGATTTCTCAGCAAATCACGTGGCCTAGATGTGAAAAAATTCATTTTTGAAAAATGAAATTTACGACCACCATACGTCCCCACAAAAGAAGAGAAATAGAAGCATTTGGCAACAATGTAATAGATAGAAAATATCAAGTTTCGACATTTCATCCGACGGTTTCAGACGATTTTAGAGGAGGTCGACTCCACGACATTTTGTCGTATCTCGTCCCGTTCACCCCAAACATTTGTATGAGTGAGTAAGTCAGTTAAGGGGTCAAAAGTGGTATTTATAGTATATAGATGCATAGAATGGGTTCAAACTTGGATATCGCCACAAGTATGAGGACTCCCATAAAAATTTGATTCACTATCGTCCACTAATTGTTTCAACCAATTGCGGTTTGGATATGGAAGGGTAAGGCTCAGCCTACATTAGACCAAAAGCAAGCGATTTTCACATACTCAGGGTACATTAGCCAGCTTCTTTCCCGGGGCAAACTCCCAAAAAACTTATCACCATCATTTACCACATGTAATTTATGCATTCCAATGCGTAAGAGACGTAACACCGTTTTCAATACGACAGAAAAACGTCAACTCAAGGCAAGTAATTCATTGTTAAGTTAAAAAAAAAAATAATTTTATAACTCAGTACTGAAGAGAGCTCTATCCTAACCTTTCTAAACCAACCTCCGGGTTGAATCAATGAGGGAGTTGGATAAATTTAAAAAATTCTCTCTGTCCATGGCCACATAACAATGAAGATCGCGATGGCTCAGAAGCAATTTAACAAATGTGGGTGAGTTTTTCGTGAGAAGAAGTTATGCCCACATTCTTTCTTTGCGGTTCCTGTCAGATACAAAAGGGATAAGATTGGTAACACCATTCGAGCCACAATAGGGTGGTTTCCTGTTATATTTTTATTGCCTAAATCGAAAGATTATAAAGTATTCCTGGATTACGTATTTCACGCTTTTATATTTTTAAATGACGATATCTACTTTTCGCGATTAAATGAAAAGTGAAAATTTTCAAGCGCGCGAAAACGCGATGGCTATGTATGAATGCTGGGAAAACCCCGTGTGATATCGTTCTGGTTCCCGCTGCCGCAAGTGAGGTGACCTTGGGGCGAGGCTTTGAGCGCTGATACGACGCAGGATGCTAGCAGGTAGCAGAGTACCCTGCTAGCTGGTAGCGCTCAGCTTAAATAAGGATTATTAATACTCTATCAAACGAAGAAAACTTTCTGTCCATTGGCAATTTTAACAAGTGATTATTAAGACATGCTTCCCTGAGTTCTGTGCCTCATGCAATTATTGGTAATCCCAGGCGATTTCGTTTTCTTTGATGAAGGAAACTAACCTATTCTTACAATCATACACCTTTTCATATTTCGCACTCGCGCGACCACACCTTGAATATGCAGCGAGCGTATGTGATCGGATGCATAAAGACTTAATCCGCGAACTGAATAAAATACAAAGGAAGGCTTCGTCAAAAACTGCTACGGGCGTACAGACAGCGTTACCCAGATGTTAAGCGAATTAGGCTAGGAGCTGCTGTAGATTCGAAGGCTGCACGCTAGGCTTAGATTGCTTGAACAATTGAGAATGGACATCTTTTAGAGCGACACGGAGAGCATAATATTAGAGCCACACTATATTTCAAGGTCCGATGGAAGCGATAAATTAAGACATATTTTTTGCCGAATGCATAGATATGGGAACTCGTTTTTTCCCCGAACCATAAAGGACTTAAATAAACGCTAGTGCCAACCTCGTTAAAGCACTTCATTTTTATGGGTAAACGGCTGGTGTCCTTACACCCCCTGCCACTCGCCTTTTAGGCGGCTTGCGGGGTATTAAGTAAATGTAGATTTATTATAATACGGGGTATTGAGAGATTTTGAGACATTTTTGGGAAATGCATGTCCCTTGGTCCTTAAAGGGTAAACGAGCACTTTTTCTGTATTTTGGCGGACATTTAACGGAGTGTCTGCTGTGTTGCACGCATGTTGCACGCTACAATCTCCGGTCTGTTCCCGTTCCGGGGTAATAGCCGCCATGGGAAACGTGTTCCCTTCTGGGTCTTTAATTCGGCATCAATCAGCCAATCACACCTCCCGCCTATCGTACCGACTCGTGGAAACGAACTGCTCGAGGGGCTGTTTGCCAACGCGGAAGTCGGGTGGGTAGTTTGCCTTCATGGTGTGAGGAGTAATACGCTCCTGGCAGGTGTCAGGAGATCAACTCGCCGTTTACCAGCGAATTGTTCACGAGCGAGAAATTGTTCACTAGCTAGTAGGGTAGTTTCCTTCATCAAAGAAAACGAAAGGTATTGATTGCGATTCGTTACCCGCCTAACATTAGTGTATTCATAATATACAAATTATTTGGTTTTAGAAATCCCAGTTTAGACGAATGTTAATGGTCAATTTTAACATCATTCGAAAAAGGCCAGATTGGCGCACATGCAATGCCACTCCACGTTACGTCACAGGGACCTAGATGCTATACGAGTAGTCAGGAGTTTAACATTGTCTGAGATTACCAATGCATGCATGAGGCACAGAGCTCAGGAAACATCTCTTAATAATCACTTATTAAAATTGCAAATGGACGGAAAGTTTCCTTCGTTTGATAGGGTATTAATAATCCTTATTTAAGCCAAGCGCTACCTGCTAGCAGGGTACTCTGCTACCTGCTAGCAGCCTACATCGTAGCGGCGCTCATAGCCTCGCACCAAGGAGGCCTCAAACAGAGACAGCCAGAACCAGAATGACGTCCCACGAGATTTTCCCAGCATTCATCCGTAGCCGTCGCGTTTTAGCGCGCTTGAAAATTTTCACTTTTCATTTAATCGTGAATAATAGAGGTCGTCATTAAAAAATCTAAAAGCGTGAAATACGTACTCCAGGAATAATAATATTTCGATTTAGGCAATAAAAAAGAAAAAGGAAACCACCCTATTGGTTCTACTAAAGAATAGGCTATTGACTTCCAGTTTTAAATTCTTTTTGCGATAACCTTAAGAAATCGTAGTTTTCACATTGCTAAGAACTTTCACTTGAAATGCTATTTACGAAAAGGAAATTTGACAGTTTATAACAAATCAATGAGATGGTCAATAATAGCAGGACTTTCGGTTCATCCTTTACGTGTACCTTGCATGTGAAGTTAGCCCGAAAAAACCTGCATTTGTGCTTTAATTTTCACAAAATTAGTGTTTTTATGTCACGTGACACATACGTCCCTGTGGGCAATAAGGTAGCGGGAATTGTTTTTATTTCACGTCCCAGACTGAATGCGATATATGTCATTTCTTCTCAGAAGAAATGACATATATCGCTTACATATAAATCTTTATGGAATCTACGCATTAATATCAGCCTAAAAACTTATTTTGTAATGCAATCAAATTGCTGCAATCTTTACGGAACTTAAAGGGTTAACAGAAATACACAATTTACGCAATTATTCTCTTTTATGTCCATAATAATTTTACCTAACTCATTCGGGGTCTTTATATGCCCTTAATGCCTTCCACCTGCCCTTCATCGATTGTTTTCATCTGGCCATCATACTGGCCATCATCTGGCCATATTACTATTATTATTATATTCATATTTGAAATATTCACAAATGTATAAATGATTCGCAAAATACTATGGAAAAACTTACACCTCCACTTAAGGATCAAGAAATAGAAGCTCTTCAGATCCAGTAAAGATGACGGACTGCGAGACTAGGGCACGCAATACGGGTTGAAATGAATGGGGGCATGTCATCCCCAGCCACCGTAACAGCCACCCCATGAGCTCACTTCAATCCTGTTTACACACCTACCGTGAAGTAGCGCATGGGAAGCTTTGCTGGGCGGGAGATCCTTTGACAACCACAGAGAATAAGGCGACGGTTCCCGCAGCTTAGCGAGATGTAGCTCGGCAGCGGCTGAAAGAGCATTGGCGAGACACTCAGAACGAAAATATATTTCAGCTCCACGGGAAACCGTTACTATCAAGACGAGCGAGAGGAATCCGCGATAACTTAACGCGGGGTAACTTGACGTGATTTTGGATAAGAGAATTTGAGATGACCGTCTCCTTTTCATTCTCAAAATCCTCGGATCGTACGCTGCATTCTTCCATCGCTCCCTATTCTAAGCAACCAAGAATCAGGGCAGGCAGCGACGTGTGGGAAAAATGGTATGGGAGGCGTGGGATGAGCTAGGAAAGGATATTTTGAGACAACAAACGTATATCAGTAAATTGGATACTTTAAACAAAATCAGGGAAAGAGATTCCAGAACAATGTGCTAGAAAATTTATAGCCTTAATACTAGCTCTAAAATTTGGATCGCTCTGGCGTCATCGACACTAGTGGCGACTTTTGTAAATCGATATTGTGAAACATGTTGTTGTTGTTGTTTCAAATTTTATGTAATTGTTACTTGCTCGTGAAATAAACAATTTTTGACTTGACTTGCCACCAGATATTCACAACCTCCCTTGGGTCAGAACACGGAGCCACACGGGAACGTGCGGACGATACGAATTGGCCGAAAGAATCAGGAAGAGAAAAGACAAGTTCCCTCGGGAGACACGCGGAGCAAGCGGAAGAAAATTGCGACCCGACCTTGGTTGGCTCTTGAGAGACGCGGCGACCAATAGGCGAGACCTCCTCGGGATAAGGGGCCGGGCACCAGGATATTACGCCCAGGGTCCCGGCTTAGTCGAGGAGGAAAACGCGGAGGAGATTACGGGTCGGAATGATGTAAAGAGTGGCGTCATTAATATGGAACGGAGGTCACATACGAGACCGCAGATGGAGTGGACGACCTGTTTTTATTATTCCTTTCTGAATTCACCACGGGGTATTCCGGAAAATTGACAATAAAGCTGGGATTCTTCCGAGTCTTGTATCTCATGCCTTCTTTGATTCATCAATGTATCCCCGGCTGAAACTGGGATAGAGGGTAGCAAGACCTAAAGCTGGATTTTAAAAAGTTTCTTTGTGTAATTTACTTTTGCCAGAACGGAAGAATTTATCTTCACGGAAAATATATTGGAAGTAAGCAGCAGTCGGCCAATTTTTACTATGAGAAATAATATTCCAGGTAAGTCCCAAAGGATTAGTTTGATATCTACGATTTATGTCCGAATTCGCTTCCAAAAATAATTTCACACATAAATACAGCGTGCGTAAACCTAGTCTAAGATGAATTCATGAATACCATGAAATGAGGCGTGATGTGTTTAAAAATGCTATTAATTTCCCCGATAACACCCGATAACAGAGGCAAGACTTCTCGACTAGTAGGCAGACTCTTGGATACCACAAAACCTAAAAATATTTAAATAAAAACGCAAAATACAATATGGCCGGTCAAATTAGCCAAAAAAAGGGGTACCCTTCAACTTTGGTCCGAACATTTATTATCTTAAAACTCCGTCTGGCCAGAAATTGCAAAAAAAACATATTTGTGACCTATGACCTTGAATAAAATTTTTTACATACACGGGATCGATGGGGACTCTTCAGATTTCATTAGAGTGGTATCCCTAACGCTCCTGGAAATTTTCAGCTAGTTGGGAATTTATGCAAGGGTCAATGTCTTTTTTGACCGGGCTATGAGTAACTTGGTCGCCACATCTTGAGGCAAGACGTACTGATGAATACAATTGTCGACGGATAAGTGGAAGGCAAGAATGGAAAAAGAAGGCAAAAACAAGTACTCTGACCAGTTCTCGGACAGGTTAAGACACATTCTTCTCCACGATGGCGGTAGCTTAGCCAACCGAGAAACCGATAACAGAGATTTAAATTCCAACTTTCATTGGCTTCAGGAGATACACTTCTGAATTTCGAACAGGTAAAGGGAACTCGAATAAAATATATGAAGCAGGTGAATTACTGTTGAGAGAGAAGAAATAAGTACATAAGAAAAGATTAATAGATAGGAAAATTGAGTGGAGAGCTGCGTCAAACCGATCTTAGCATTGTTGACCACTGATGATGATGAGAATGCATATAAAGAAATAAATGTACTTTTAAAGGGCTCTTTCCAGGATAAAACCATACCGTGTAGTTCATTACTTGATTTGACCTTAGCCAGTGATGTCATGGCAAAATCAGCAGTCCCATAACGCACTTTACTCAACTTTTTTTTAGAAGTGAACTTTTGTTGTGTGTTTTTTATTGCAAGTTATTATTTACATTTTACTACATTTTTTTGTTACGAATGCATGTATTACAAAATTTGAGGCAAAAAACTATAAAGAAGTGTTATTTGGCTATTATGTCTTTTCCTAACGACTATGCGTCCCGGCACGGTGACACCACTGGCCTTAACCTATTTCCTCCCACCTGCACCGTAGCCTTATGCCTACATCCTACCATTCTGAGCATATGAGACTCTTGAAGAAAGCCCGCACTCCTTTTTTCTATTGAACTGTCACAAGTATATTTTTGAAGTTTGCAATAACTTAATCTCTTTCTGGTTTATTTTTGAAGCTGGTCGAATTAAGCCAACTTACAGAAAGAGGCGGATGCGAAACGAAAATTCAACAGGGATGCCTACTGTCTGCAAATAACATGTAAGTATAATAATACGTAAACAGAAAATGGCTTTATATCAATTACTTTAACATTCCTTCATCCAAACACGTGCTCGTCCGGAAGATTCGTCCTTTCTATCACGGTCATCGTAGAAATTGAACAAAATTACATTCTGACCTCATTGCAACCAAGTGTAGCCATAGTGCTACGGGTCATTCTGAAGAAAAAAGTTGATGTATCACCAAAATATTTCATTGAATTACCAAAGATGACCATCGAAGCAAGGAACTTAAATATCTTGAATATGGCAAGCTTAAATTTTTGTGGGCGGAAATAGGTTGAGATCAGTGGCGTAGCTAGGATTTTGAAATGTGAGGGTCGACCGGATATTTCGGGGCCCTTCCTGAGTGTATGAAAAATACCATAGGGCAAAGGGGGGTCTTTCCCCGGAAAATTTCGGGATTTTTGATGCTGAAATTGTGATTTTTAGGGCTCAAAAACACTTTTTGGAGTAGGAATATATATTGGAATTTATTTATTGAGGCCAATGTTACCCGCCTCTTTTAAAGAAAAAAGGGGAGGGGTTGTGTCCCGGAGACCCCTCCCCCCCCCCCCGCGGCTACGCCACTGGTTGAGATACCCAAGAGAGGACAACATAGGACGAGAGGGTATCAAAGGACAAGGGGACATAGATGGAGAGAGACTTCTGACGGCCACATCGCCGGGCGTGGAAGGATAACGAGCAAATGAGATTTTCGACTGGACGAAAGGAAGAAAAGAAAGATAACAAAATGGAGGGGTAGAAAATTAAGGGAAGGACAAAAACGGGGGAGAAGAGGGCCCCGGGAGATTTATACCCGGATAGTACAGGAGATAGGCATCGGCGTAAATACGTAGTAGGACCAATGCTTTGTCCCCTAAAGAGTAGGCTATCAAGAGCGAAGGGAAAGCTTCATTTATTACCCTTCAAAAACATGATAGATATGGAATTCAATTACACATATAGATCAAGAAAATCCTAGTGCCAACGCGGCACGACAAGGACGAGTAATAAGTATTCAAACGTTCTTTTCCGTCTAGTCCCAAAAGCTTTCATTAAAATGTGGCTGAAATGATAGAAAATTGAGCAAAATTTACTGTTAACTGTTAGAATGGTTTTATTTTACAGATGTCATAGGTTTAAAAACGAGTGACAGTCCGATAAAAAATATATGAAATTCGTAACATTTTTGTCTCTTTCTAAGAGTGCATAAGAGGAGTAGAAAATTATACATCGCTTACTTAGTGCAAAAATTTGACTATTATTGACAGGGTGAAACCTAAGCAAATCGAAACCTTATCTTATGCCTGGAAAAGAACCGCTTACTGAATTTATTGCCTGTTGAAAACCTAAAATTGTGTATATGTAATAGTGAAATAACCAAGAAAACTTATAATGCAATACCTACCACAAAGTTTTAGTGAATTTTACAGGATCGGTGCCGTAAATTCATTGCCGACAAGGGAATTTAGAGTAAGAAATATGAAACGTGCACGAGACAAGGATGAAAATCAATGTACGAACAAGGATGAATATGAATATCGATGATTACGAGGCGAGGCGACGTTGATGGCGAGAATTCACGTCAATTTTTTTCCGAGCTTTCCGGACGGATGACGAAGATTCTAGTCATACAGGCGCGTCAACTTAAGCAATTTTTATAGAATATACAAGTATTTGGCGGCATGTTTTCAGTTGATATTCGTTACTTATTATGAATAAACGTTACTTAATGTTTCATAAGGTAAAGTTACTTTACATAGTGCATTAGATTGTTAATCACGTTTAAAACCAAAGGCAGTTCGCCCAAATTGGCCCACATGTTCAATATCAACGCCTCTACCTGAAAGAGTAAAAGATTTTTCCGCAATTTTAAATAAAAAAACAAATCCGATAAATCTGTATAAAATTTTCAAGCTCACATGTAGTAATTACTATTATTTGCGCTTGGAAATGTTTCCACAGATTGATTGCGAATGATCCAAGAGAACATTCTGTGCCCTAGTACATTTTTAAGTAAATACGGTATCAAAGTTATCTCATATGGGTATTATTATAAAATATCCACCAATGCACTTTTTCATTTAACTTTGCTTGTGAAAACACGCATAAGGTGAACAAGTTGCCTGAAGTTTGTCTTCCTTGAATGTGACCCTCAAAATCGACCGACGTTAAGGGACCGTCTTTCATTCACTGACTGCTCCTCCTTGTTTGACGGATTCTAATGAAATCACAGATACATTTAAATATCATATTATCAGCGCAAGTAGTAATTCATGTCCAGCTGAATTAAAATATATCATTGAAAAATTCCTCGTCCGTAGTCGAAAAAATTACTTTTGTCTAACTTTTGTCGATATGAGATCACAGTGTGATGAGCTGAAATTATTAATTTGCAAGGAAGCGAGTTCGGTGCTCCAAAAGTCGTCTAGTCCGACAATCTCAAAAAGATCTACATCTACATAATACCCCGCGAGCCGCCTAAAAGGCGTGTGGCAGGGGGTGTTAGGACACCAGCCATTTGCACTTAAAAAGGAAATGCTCCAACGAAATTACGAATGGCATTTATTAAAGTCCTTTATGGTTCGGGGGAAAAACGAATTCCCACATCTATCCGTTCGGCAAAAAATCTCTCGTAATTTATCGCTTCTATCGGACCTGGAAATATAGTGTGGCTTCAATATTACGTTCTCTGTGTCGCTCTTAAAGATATCCATTCTCAATTGTTCAAGCAATCTAAGCCTAGCGCGCAGCCTCCGAGTCTCCGACGGCTCCCAACTTAATTCGCTTAACATCTGGGTAACACCGTCTGTACGCCCGTAGCAGTTTTTGACGAAACGCGCAGCCTTCCATTGTATTTTATGCAGTTCGCGGATTAAGTCTTTCTGCACTGGATCCCATACGCTCGCTGCATATTCAAGGTGCGGTCGGACGAGAGCGAAATAGCACCTTTCTTTTACTTTCTCATCCGAAAATCTTCCCACAATACGCTCGACGAATCCTAATGACGAAAAAGATGGGAAGGATGGAACGAGAAAACGACAGGGTCAAGGGAAAGGGGTAAACAATGGGAGCGGTTGGCTATTAGCGACACGAAAGAACAGTAATTGGGGTCATCAATCACCAAGGTAACGCTCGCCGCATTGGGAAACCCCGCAACAGTCCGATAAGCTCACCCCTTCCCAATCTCAAGCGGGCACGAACTGTCACGTCGCTTTCTCGGCCAAAGCAAAATATTCTGCACCTCCCGAAAGAATCATCTCCACCCAGTTGCTAATTTTCCTATGGGGTCAAGCCATTTCAACCAGAACGAAGTCGTCGAAAAATTAGAACATAGGATCAAATTTGCTTGAATCATTCGAGATTAATCCTGATTCATCAGAATGTATATTTACGAATTTTCCGTCCAGGGCAATGCGATTTCAACCAGGATGAAAGAGACGGAAAATTAGAATATAGAATCAATGGAGTTTTGCTTGAATCGTTCGAGATTAATTGCAATGCATCAGGATGACTATATTCAAGTTTTCCGTGACTTCATCGTTGGAGAAAATAACAGTTGCAATGCATCCAGCATAATAGATGAATTGTGCGAAAAATTCAAAGAGAAAATATCATTCGCCATGACCGGGATTCGAACTCGGATCTCCCGATTTCCGGTCTTGTGCTATAGCCAGTTAAGCTACCGAGGTGTCATTCTCCTCAGTGGAATTTGAGAACTATACCGGACAAGGTGGATGATTTTTTTTCTCTGTGGATTTTTCGCACATTTTGTGCTTTTCGGGTGACTCCGTAAAGTTATCAGCGCGTGGATAGTCCTGGTATAATTAAGCTTATAATGGATATAGCCGAAACCTTATCATAAAAGCTGGACGAAAAAAGAAGTGACCGAGAGGGATTCGGCTCCGAGATTGAACTCAGGAGACACCGTCCCTGAGGAACGAGCAGACCCTAAAGGCGAATACCGTGATACCACACGCAGCCAGAGAAGAAAACGAAGTTACTCAGAAATTATGACGCGTGGGTGCTCTGAATCGGAATGTAAGATTGAATGGCATACCGTAGTGTATGAGCAATGAGAAATGATAAATATTTATTGATAGTAGCAGAAAAGTTTCTCGGGTTTTCCACCGGTTGATGTCGTTCATTTCATGTCGCCGACGTTGGAAAACCTGAGAAACTTTTCTGCAACTGATACACCGGGAAAACCTAAGATCTGTTGTACTTCGTTAATATTCTTATTATTTTATTTTTAAGAAGTCATACAGACACAACCGATATAAGAACTTAATCAACAACAACTAACAATATTATACCGTAACATGGTAACCTATAAACATTAAACATATGAGAAATTGCAATTTGAAATTGAAATTTCCTTTATCACCTCGCTTTATTAGCCAACATTTAATGCTCACAGACCCCAAGGCAATGTTAACAAAGTAATATACGCCAATGCTGTATCAAACTCCACTTCTGATCAGATCACCAGCGAGATCACCAGCGAATCCGTCGTCAATATACATAAAGCAACGCGATGGAAGCCTGGAAAACATTATTGAATTAACTATCCACGCCAAACCCTTGAAAGAACATTCTTCAAAAATTTAATCAGTTTAACATTTTTGTGGAGAGAGAGCTATAAGGACCCAGAATTGGTATATGTTATGGGAAAACGTACTTTTAACATCGTCAGAATATGTCTTATCAAGGACCTGGAACTGAGACCCACTGACATGATAGTTTCGTGTAATATATTCAAGTATACTATTTCGCCGAATTGAAAACGCAAGGAACGCAAGGAACGCAAGTATGTAAAAACCTATTGCCATAGACCCAAAGGCGTTACTCGAAACGTGTGCTGGGAATTAAAAATAAAACCCACTTATTATGCTTATTTTCCACTATTATTCAGTAATACGCAAATAGATGGAACTATTATTTCTTTCCATAATTTATAATACGCGAGTAATAATTTTACTGATAATCAATATGCTAAATAGAAACTAATGTTATACCTTTTTCTCACAAATATTAGTAAGTAAGAAAATAAAACAAAGATAATAAAGCATGAACTTCTAACGCTAAATTTATCAGAAGAATATAAACACTAACACATACAATCAAAACTGAATAAAAAATCAATCATCGAAAGCACTGACCAATTCAATTACATCACACAGATCGATATTAGGGATTGGATTTCAAGAGTGAGTCAAGCGTCTTTGTGCGAACGGAATAGGTTTCACAGAAAAGAATCTTTTCCTTCGCAACGCCAATCGAGTATGGTCCCCTCCTCTCCCAGGACGGAGTGGAGAACAAAAAAAGAGAAAACGTAGGAAACCCTGGTATCGGCAGCAACGCGGGGACGTCGACCTAGTCACCAGAAGAGGAGACGGCAGACACTCAGGGCGCGACAAGAGAAAAGGAATTCCCAACGGGAAAAGAATGGGAAGAAGAGGGTTCGCATGTGGTACGTGGGCTCGAATGAAAACAGTTCCAATCCGTTCGCTTCCAAACCATTGTCCATGTCCTCGGAGCATTCCACTATCTACTTGATACCCTTCGAACTCCTCCGAGAGTGGAGTTTGCGAAGACGCTAGTCAAGAAGACAAAATGACAAGAGGGGAATCGTTATAAGGAGTTACAAGAATATGAAGAGCGAGATGAACGAAGAAGTGCTGGACATGGTGGGTGAGGAAAGGCAACTTTTGGATGAGATAAGGAGGAGACAGAAGGTATGGATGGAGCGGGTTCTTAGCGGGGATGGTATTGAAAACAGTGTTAGAGGGTAGAATGTTGGGTAAAAGGGGAAGAGTAAGGAAAAGAATAGGATTTTTAGATGAATGAAGGGGAGTAGGCGTTATTGTGAATTGAAAAGGGAAGCGCTTGAAGGCAGCGGAGGCTCCTAGCATACCTCTAAGGCTCTACATGGAAAGCAACCTTTATCGGTAGATTACTATAATAATTATAATCTTGAAATTTTGCGAGTGCAAAAAATAGACACTTGCTAGCATTTTCCAGCATTTTAAATTTGAAATTTTAACCTAAATATTTCCTCAGATGTAACATTTTTTATATTTGAGATGCCGAAAAATGTTGATAATGGCTTAATCTATGGATATCGATTTCAAATGAGATCTAGAGTTTTCAAGACGATAATGCGTCCGAAAAAATGTAAAACACGACATGTTGTGTGAGAATAAGATGTCCTCTAATAAAAATGTTTATATGAGACGTCCACTTAAAAGACAATAAATGCACGTATGCAGCAATGAGATAACGTAAACCTTAATTACAGTGACTGAGTAATAATTTTCGTGTCATCCCTAAAAAAGAGTGGGGAGTTCGTCGAACCCTGACCCCGCTTCCGATGCCAAAACAGTTACCAACCTAGTTTTGGGTACCACTCCCAACTCCCTCTTAGTAATTTCTTTTGGCTGAGACGTGGGAATTTGAGAAGAGAAGTATGAGTGAAATAGGGACCGCTCCCAATGAGCGCATCACAAGTGTCCTCGTCTCAATTGACAACGAGTAACCATCGCGGCTTTCATGAAAGGCAGACTATATGGACCACAAGATGGAATGCATCTGAGAACCGTCCACTGCTACTTCGAGCCGAGTCTATCGTGAGAATCTTGAAAAAGTAGGCGAGGCTCACAGAAATGAGGAATGGGGAGGGAGTGAGATTATAGAAGTTTTTTTTTCCCTCCTTCCAAATTGCTACGCTGGCTGAAGACAACTTCGCAGAAAAATACGTCTTTCCAGGTCAAACCAGAAAGAACTTCCGACATTGTTTCATTTTTTTTCTCACCAGAAAATGTCGAGGTTTCATAAAGTAAGGCAAGAAGTCAAATGAACTCTTATACACCTCAAAACTTTTAATTTCTAAACCATGAACGAAAAGTTTGAGGGGAAGACAGGTCGCGATTCGACAAAATAAACTCTTAAGTGGGACGAACAAACTTCCAATTTCAATAAGAGTTCTCGAGTTTACCATCTGGAAGCAGAAATACAACATGCGTAAAAATAAAATAAATATTAAGAACAAATTATAAGAACTTCTCAGCACATTCCTCATCAGGAAAATTATGGAACTAAATGCAACTATTTACTGGACGAGTTGTTAAAACCCTTTCTCTTTAACATACAGGAACTAAAAAAGAATTATTTATGCATTAGAAAAATTTTAATTCAAGATCGTTAGTATTAGTATCTAGATTTATGCTTGATGGTGTTCTTGATTGCCTATGAATTATTTTATAATGCGAGTGGTTCAGACGTAACCTTATAGTGCCATCTGACTTCTGTCCATTCGCAATGATCGCTGTAAATGAATAAACAAATGTTTTTGAAAGGGACACCGCAAGAGATAATTCCATGAATTTTTCTGTTATTGAAGCATACTTTCAAGAGTAGGAAAACCGACTTCTGACCTACTGCGCAATAAGGAAAGATACCACTTTTACAATGACTACACCAGAGGAAGGAAGTATTCTTGAACCCGTTTTCTCTGCAGATGGCGTAATCTCCATCGATTTCGTTGGCAAGTACGGAATTCCAGGCCAAACCAAGGAAAAAAACCAACACTTTCTCGCAAAAATACGAATATATTAGCTTTAATCACCTCGTTGTACTAGACAGAGACTGATTTATTTATTTACGGCCATGGGCGAAAAACTCTTAGTCACAGCGTTCTATTACGATTAAAGAAAACTGAAGACGCTTAACGCATAAAAAAGTAATTATGAGCATTCGTTTTTGCATGCATTTTATGCAATTTTTCTCACAAAATAGCCCTTTACCTATAGTTTGAAACGCGTACTCGTCTAGGGAACTTCTAATGAGCGATTAGTCGAATTTGTAAGGATCATTAGGCTCTGGAGAAAATCCAAAATGTATAGTTTTCCGACCGGCAGCCACAGTTATTTATATAATTCCATAGTTTATATGAATGATTTTCCAGAATACGGTAGAGAAATAAGATTGTTTAGCGAGGAAAAATGATAACAATATGGCGAGTTTCTAAGGCAAACGGCTGTTAAAGAAGAGGTTCTATAAGCCTCCACCGAACGAACGAATACTTATTTTCGACCATCCACGAAACATATATATTTCTTAACAATTAATTCACTCAGCCTTGAATTCACTGCACAAGAATTTATTTGCGACTCAAATGACTCAAATTTAGTCAAATGGCCGAAATATTTTCCATTGCCGTGAAATAGAAATAATTTAAAACTAACAGGAAATATACCATTGATACTGGAGAGGCGTTACTCAAATTTAAAAAATTTCGAAATTATTATGATAAAAGTAATATAAAACAAGTAGCTAAGGTTTTAGTGAATAGAAAGAAATAACCTGCCAATTTAATAAAAATCTGAGACTTCTATCATTCATATAATGATAATGATAATGCTTGACAAATATAGTCACAATCATCAAGATTCTTACATTTCAAAGTACTCCCGTAAATTATATCTAGAATACATGAGAAAATTAATAATAATGAATCAACCGCGACAAAGTCACCATCAAAATATCATGTTACATAAGAAAAACTATTTTCTCCAAATGAAAAACTATTTTGGTTACAGTGAAAGGCTCACTCACACCTCACTGGCTATAAACTGTTATTCCTCACTAAATAGTAATTAATTAGAGCACAAAATGAATCTCGAGGCTAATAGAGTTATTTGTGCAATTTTATGACTCAATCTCATTAGGTTGAAACATGACGATGACGTGCGCCAAGGCAACGCGACGACACGCATGAACTAACATGACATAAAAAAAATCAAGATCTTCATGAGATCTGGTAGATCTGCCCCAAATCTCACTGGCTATTTACTGTCATTTCTCTCAAAGTACCAATCAATTAGAGCATAAATTGAGGTTGGAGGTTTAAGGAGCTATTTAATGTAAAATTATGACTCAATTTCAATACGTTAAAACATAACGATGACTTGCATAAATGACCAGGCTGTACCTTACCCATTTCAACTGTAATACAACAATGATTAATTCATAAGACAAGCCCAGTGTCAGGAAAGAAATCGTATACAGCAAGAACTTTCCTGATATGACTTAGAAATTTATTTTGGTTTGTCGATGACAATATAATGACCAATAATTCCCACTTCTTTCCCTTCGTATTGTTACGCTACTTCAGCCTAAATTATTAAAAAAATATTCATCTGTTGTACTTGTACTTGCTTGCATTTTTAATAGACAAATCTTCTATTATTTTTTCACATTCCTTTCGAGGTTCTAGTAACAATTTAAAGATTGCTTTGTTATAAAAAAATTCTTAGGAAAAGTCCACGCGTAAGGAGAGAAACCGTAGACGCATAACTTTACATGCAATTTACAAAAAACTAATATCTTCATAAGAAATGACGATACGTAATGTTGTAGCTCAAACTAGCACGAGACAAGACGGCGACAAATTCCCACGAATAGGGCACGTCACGGATCTTCGCACCCCTCTCTCCTCACGCGACCTACATCATGTCCCGCAGGCTCGTGAATACAAAGATATACCCCGGGAAGGGGTACAGTGACGTCGCAGCCTCATCAGCGCCAGCCAGTAAGGGGAGTTGGCGCGAGCGATGAATGAAAGGCGGAGGGAACATCCCCGCCTAGTTACGACCCCTGGGTGCCAGATAAGGCCTCTGGGTTAAGAAACGAGAAGAGAAAAAAGACCACGCTGATGCTTCTCATTCTCATGCTGAGGAATCGCAAAATATTACGCCAGGCTCCCTTGTCTCGCACCCTGAAGAAAAAGACGAGACGCGAATGAGGGTAAGCGCCTCAGGTTCCGACGCTGTCTCGAGTTTCTCGCTGATACGTTCTTAAGATATTGCACGGCGAAAATTTTTGCCCGCGGAAAAGCGAGAGGTTGGTGGTCGGAGGAGGGATTCGGGAGCAGTGCTTACTTAGCGTAAGACAATTTTTTCCGGTGGGCCGTCATCCGATGACTTAGAACCGTGCATTATTCTTGTAATCTTTCGTAAACTCATGCGAAGACCCAAGACGACATTTTCGCTTGCCAAGAATTTTTAAAACAAATTGGTTCGGTCTACGTGTAATTTCTCATCTGACTTCTACACTTATTTCCTTTTTAGGGATTACAATCCCTTAAAAGGAAAAAAAGAAAGGACAATTTTAGCAGCATGAAATATGATCAATCGTCCTTGCCATCCGAATACACTATTTTACATCGGGTTCCATTGATATTACTGGATAGAATAGATAACTTACGACTACTAATGCCAGCAAAATTTAATACTGGCCTGCCTCGGTGGGGGCAAAAATCCTCGTCCACTAATCCAAAGGTCGCGGGCTCGAGTTCCTCCAGGATAGATTTCCCGTATTGAGCCCAGGTTATTAATGAATTAAGTCTTTAAATATAAGCATATTCACGCAATAATAATAGGTCGCACCCTATTCCTTCAGTTTGAGTGCATTGTAATATCATATTTTTTTCAAAAATCCTACCATGTTAATCATACCGTATTCAATCAATAAAAGGAAATATTTATCGAAATTAGCACTGAATTTTTTTTTCACAAAGGCTACTACAGAGGAAGAAAGTTTTTAAAACGATGCGTGAGATTATTTTTTTTACTAAGCTGTAACGAAATAAATCGGTCGGTCGGTCACAATAAATTATTATGTGGAAACAGCAATTATTTTATTTTTTCTATTCCTACGATTAAGGATTTCCACAAAGTTACGCCCACTGCAATGGATTATTCCTAAAGTGACCCTTTAATTAACATCTTCCCTAAAACTGGCATGGTTGCAGAACAGGGAGGAAAGGCGGTGTTTTTTTATAATGCCAATTCGAGGTCTCAGGGAAGCGGGATGATCGGGAGTTAAGAATGCATTCCTCCCTCGACACTCTGTTCAACGAGGAAGTTTCCAGAATAGGAGAAAGAAGCCACAAACGAAGCGGCAAATTGTTTCGTCAAATTAAGGTCGTGGGCTGGTCGCAAAAGGATTGGCCCTTGGCCGCGATAAAAGTTCGCTGGCTGCTGAATGAAGGAGGTGGTCGCTAAGTTAGGAGGTGAAATTCGCATAGTTTAAATGGGAAATATATTCCGATCCAGGGAAAAGTGTCCGCTTATTGAGGTGGCCACTGACTAGAAGTCGTCTTTCGGATAGGCTGCACTTAACCCATTTCAACTCCAGAGCAGTCATCAGTAACTCATAAGACAAGCTCAGTGACCGTAAAGAAACCGTAAAAAGCCAGGAATTTCCTGATATGCATTCTTTTCTGAGAAGCAGCAATTCATTTTGGTTTTTCGATGAAAACATTATGACTTTTCCGAATGTTTCCGCTTCTTTCTCCCGGTATATGCTCCTCTAGCCAAAATTATAAAGCAATTCTTCATCCATCTATACTTGTTCTTGCTTGCTTTTGGAATTGGTAAATCTTTTATTGAAAGTAAGGAAATAAAACTTTGTAAGGTTCTTTAAGGTTTATTTCCTTACTCCCAGTATGGAGAGGTTTCACAAAGTAAAGCCTGAAGTTATTAGTTAAATCTTTTATTATTTCGTTCTCATTCATTTCGATGTTATTGTACCAGTAAAAGATTGCTTTCGATTGAAAAGATCAGGACAAGACCACGTGTAAGGAGAGAAACCATAAAGAGCTAGGAATTCCCCGAGAAAGAGAGGCTCATGGAATTTAAAAGCTGCTGGTGAAATGGCTGGCTAGGACGACGCTTTTACATGCACGACACGGAGGCTGATCACAGGGGATAGGCGGAGAGAGACGAATGAGAAATGGTGGCAGGACCGCGAGCTCCGCTCCGCTGTCTTGCTGGGCAATAACAATAAAAGCCAGCGGCGGAGGGAGCAGATATCACCACGGCCCTCAAAGACGATTCGTCCGCGGTCGGGAAGAGAAGCACCGACGAAGACAAGAAAAAGCAGAGAGGGCGCGCCTAGAATACAAAAAAGCAAGGTGGCCACCAAAGAAATAAGATTCCACGGTTTTCCCTGTTTCCTCCGAGCACATGTAATTTTTTTACGCGTTTTCGGCAATAGATATCCAGTTTTCAATCCATTTGATAGTAGAATTATTGAGAAAGCTAAAAATTTTAGATGTAAAAGATAGCTCGAATAGAATATTTGAAATAACAGAAGTTTCATTATGAATAAAAAAATCATAGTGTGCCACCAGATCATAATTGGTAAAATATAATGAAAATATCCCTGTTAAGAATTAAAGCAGCTTAAATTGTCATACTTATATATCACCTCATAAACAACCGTAATTAAGAAATAATTCACATCGAAATGATTGCACTTAACGCAGTATAAACAAAAGTTGTGCTAACTAGTAGGCGGAGTACACAGTCAAATTTCAAGTTATTAAAAAATTTCTTAGTTCTTTAAAATGAAAATAAGCTTATAGGCAGTAAAAATAAAGCTAAAAATTCGAGAGTAAATCACTTGATTCCTTCTCGTTCTTCTAATTTTAATTCAAAATCCTTCCCGTTGTTAAAAAAAAAACTTTTACCTGATAATTTAAACGGTATTATGTGATATGAGGTTACACAGCATGATAAATCAAAAGTATAAAAACTTTTCGCTCTGTCCACTTTTTTATTGCGCAAAGTGACAACGCTTTTCGATGCTTAGTGTCATCGATTAATTACGAAATAAGTATTTAAATGACCTCATGAAGACACTACGCTTCAAAATGGTTTCCGAATTTTCACGATATATCTTACCGATCCCTAAAAATCTCATTTGTAAACGAGTTCTGGCCCAGGGGAAGAGAGTGCCGGTTTGTGGCCAGGTTAAACAATAAACATGACAAGACATAAATTCTGCAAATTTCCGTTTTCCCTACATATTTAAACGGTGAATATTCAGACTCCTGGAGTTAATATCGGGTTTGTTTAGTTCTCGTTTGGGTCAACCTATTCCGGCGGCTAGCAGGACTGTTCGCACATTAAGGTAGTGGGTAAAGAAGATGATACGTTCTTGGGGACCTTTCCTCTCTCTCACTCAGCTGGAGGATTAGCGCGCCAATTACGGCCAATTCCCTTTCGCGCGGAAGGTGGACTCAGTCCCCTAAATTGACTTCCTCGCTCCCCATTCGATACCCACGCGAAAAATCAATCTCGACCCACCCCCTACCATGTGATTCATTCGAATCATCAATCGGCCGGACGGGACTGTTATAAGGGTGCCAATTCCTATTGACATCCCCCTCCTACTCTCAAGAGACATCCCGGGGCAATTTTTCGTCGTCCTTTCGTTTTCTGGAGCGCATTTATAGAGGACTAGTTTTCACGAACTATGCGAAATAATGCCTAAAAAAGAGTGACATTAATACTATTGCAAAACAGCGTACTAGTCGATTCTGGAATACAGTATAGAAAAAAAATTTAAAATATTCGGCTATTTAATTTCGATTATCAGTTATATTTCCAAACTTATTTTTCTTTTTATTTTCCCTCATAATGAAAAGTAAAACTTTTTACTTCCACACAAATCTATTCTACGGCCTAGGTTTTGACATAGCACGTCAAAAACTGCTACAGGTATACAGACAGCGTTACCCAGATGTTAATCGAATTAGTGTGGGAGCCGCTGGAGACTCGGAGGCTGCGCGCCAGGCTTAGAGTGCTTGAACAATTAAGAATGGATATCTTTAAGAGCGACACGGACAATATAATATTAAAGTCCCACTATATTTCCAGGTCCGACAGAAGCGATAAATTAAGAGAGATATTTTGTCTAACAGATAGATATGAGAATTCCTTTTTCCCACGAGCCACAAAGAACTTTAATAAATGCCATTCGTAATTTCGTTGGAGCATTTCCTTTTTAAGTGCAAATGGCTGGTGTCCTAATACCCCCTGCCACACGCCTTTTAGGCGGCTTACGGGGTAGTAAGTAGATGTATATCAACTGGTACATGACGTGCCTAATCGAAACCTAGGTTGTCCTTTAACAAAGCTATGAGGTATTACAAAATTTTACTTTTCATTACGTTAAGTCGATTCCATGAGGTCACGCCCGAGACAACGAATCATATCAAGTGCGCCAGTAACTTAGTGAAGGCATAATTTAATAGAATACTTTCCATTAAATATATCAGATAATGCTATGATATGTCGAACCTTAAGGCGTCGTTTACTAAATTTATGTGGAATTACAGTACGCTATGTCCGTTCCATGAATTCACGTCCGAGAAAACGGTTTATATTTGCTCTCACTTTTAACGGGAAATGATCCTCGGAAAGGAAAAGGTCCCTTAACCCTAAGTATACAATACCTTTACCCCGAAAGCTCAATCTAGGGTGAAATCTATACTAGCCTATCCCAAAGAGACAGCCCAAATATGAATACATCAAGCAGTATATCACTGGAATTAAGAGAGAAGTATTTGAAATATGCGTAAAAATTTTATACTACATGTTGACTTATGGAAAGCTTACACGAAAACATACCAGTAGAGAAGAAAATATCAGGCTATGTGAGAAGGATGGAGTTCCTATCTTCAATATCCTAAGTTCAGAAAACCGGCAAAGCTACGTTCTTGAACCAACGGAAACAAAACCCTAGGCGGGACGGCAGGGATAAACTCCTCCGGCCAGACTCATAAGGCCGTGATTTTTACGTCCGGCGACCAGAAAGAGAAAGGATAAAAGGAAAGAGGCGCCGAACGCCACGAACGCCTCCGGAGTTAGGATAGGATTAGGATGAGGAAGGAAAAGGATGGCAGAATGCCGCGACGTCATTTGAGCGCCCAAGAAAACAGCTCTAAGAAATTGTAGATCACTCTACGAAAAGAATGATCTAAAGATTTCATTTTCTCGATACCTCTTCCACAAGTTAGAGTGACTTTTTTCGGGACCTTCATAGCTACTTTGATGGGCAAGCAGAGAACTAATACTCTTATACTAATAATAAAATAGAAATAATACTAAAATAATGTGGGATGCAGATCTCATCTACACAAACATCCTGCAAGCCGCTTCAGGAGGGGTGTGGTAGGCAACTACCCGTTCATAAAAACAGGAAGTGTGCGAAGGAGGTATTTGACTACAGAGTCTTAAAATCTTGAAAAATAATATTTTAATATTTGATACCACTCATTTCCGCAGGATTAGAAATAAAAACTATCCTGAGAATTTAAGATTAAATAACAATATTAATAAAACATTTCCTCATTCTCTTCTTCTCATATAGTACGCGGAACTCGGGTACATCCGTAGAAGGAATGTTAATTTAGGATATTTGATCGAAATATCCGCAGAGCTGGGACAGTTTTGCATGGGCAATAGATCGCGGATATGAAATTCGAGACTCCAAACAGTATATCACCCAATTCCTCAGTAAAGCGAATCTCAAACAATATTAAATAAAGAATTTCGGAAGAAAATAGCATCTAAATAAGGTTTATATAACCCATGTCATCCTAAACGATATGCGACACACATGACATACGAAAGGTTCGGAGTCACGTTGCATAACCTCAAGGAAAACATCATTTTTATCTCTTCTTTCACAGCACTAGGAACTCATGTCGATTTCAAATGACTTTTCGGGAGTAAATTCGGCTTTTTATAATAGCTGCCGTAGATACTTGCGTAGAAGAATAATTTTACAGATAACTCAACCAATTTTTATGACTACCATAAAAAAAAATTTTCACTGCGGTTGCAGTCAGAGAGAGTTAACGAGAAGTATTGAATCTTTTAATATGAAGTCACATGAAATACACTACACAACCGTTTATATTTAAAAAAATGTAAACTACACAATATCAATTATATTTAAAAAAAAAATGCATGATCTGATACAGCAAAACGAAAGCCGGATAAGACTCCTAATATTTCACTATCTTCCAACCGAACATTAGAATAATTGCTTTCCCTAGTAACCTGCATATTAGCGTATGGAAACTTTTGAGAGGACTTAAATTCGATAAGAGAAGTTATTTGGAACACTGTAACAAAAAAATCGAATATAAATTAAAATTGTAAAACAATCTTTCGATGATCGCCTCGCTATTCTGCATGTGCCAAAGATTCTTGCTCTAAAACCCACCTTGTAAGGCAAAAAAGATCCACTAGCACATGGCGAGATTAAAAACCTAGGCTAAGCATGAGAAGGAATTGAGCCAATACAAAATATAATATTTTCAGTAAGCCAATGGAATAAGCGCAAAACCATAAAAAGCGATACCACCATACACCACTACGAGAAAAGTCAACTCTTCGCAGTATACGGGAGAATGAAAACTTTCCAAAAGCCTTGATTTAACGAAGTTTACAGTTTGATACACTCTCTAATTTGATAAATTTTTCATCCACTAAAATACAATATACATGGCGACTGCAAAAATTACCTTCAAACATCAAAAGAAAACAACGAATACAAATCTAGGGGTAGAATCAGTGCTCTACAAAATGTTCATTCGCACGTTACCAAAAATATGTTACGGCTTGTTACATTCACTAGATCAACGTCATTTCTTCCTTATTTAGTGTCTAACGAAGACAAGAACTATTCCACAGATAAATAATCGCCATCAAAAGTCTTGGTAAAGGGAGAAAAAATTGGAAGAGCAAGTCATGGATAGAGATAGGTATCCATATTCCACAACCCTAGCCAAAAGAACAATGGACATGCCTCAGTACGATAAAACTTCGAGAAAATGGTCCAATATTATTGGAAATCTTTGACCGATTTTAGCAAACTTTTGGAAATGATTTTCACTGTGAAGATTTATCAACTTCAGATTTATTACAGCACAGAGTGACACTGATCAAAATGTATACAAAGTGACTCAACGTTCCGACAGTACAGAATCATTTATTTAAGAGATGTGGAGTAATTAATCATAGCGTGAAAAAGGAATGTTCTTAAGGGCAGTTGTAACTCTTCCTCAAAAATACACCAAAAAATTTCTTATAGGAGATAGCCGAAGGAATATAACGCAACACAGGCCCAAATAGTACGCGTATGCCCGGGTGATACAGAATCACTCTTCGTGAAATCCTTGATGGATTGGCTGAAGACGTATAACCCATTCAAAAGTCGTTTTCTGAGAATTCCGAGGGATATATTCCTTCAGAGGATGACGCTGACACGAGTAACGAGCATCGTCATCAAGCGGAGGAGAGCAACAATGGCGAGGAAAAACCAGAATTCGGAGAAGCACAAAAAAAGGGAAATAAACTCGTTGACGACGTTCACATTCACCCTGATGGGCGGAACTTTTTTGACGACGTCGAAGGACAACGCCTAGCACGCTTATCGCCACATCGCGAGGGAAAAATGTACAGCATACACTCATACCCTCTCCACCTACCTCGATCGCGCTGGCTGAGAAAGGAAATGGACCGAGGAATGGAAGACATAGGACAGAGGTATGCTCATGGTTGATAAACAAGATGATTTGTCGGTTGTTTTTATAGTCTCAGGCTCATCTTTTTGAACGTTCATTTAAATTCATTCATTAATTCATTCGTTAAATAAAAAAACTTTGTGTTATTACACCAATTTATTTTAAGGTATTACTAGTTTCGACGCAGCGGGTTCATCAGCAGATATCCTGCTACCAGATCATAGAAAGTATCTCACGATGACGCCTCTGCGTCGACACTAGTCATCCCTTAAAATAAATTGGTAATATAAAACAATTTTTTTCATTTTATCACTAAAATGAACGTTCATGTATTCTTCCAATGTTCTTTCATTTATTTATGATTCTGAGGAATTGGGGAAACTAAATAATAGATTTACAAATAAGAAACTATGTTTTAATCCACTGAAGTTTTGTTTGGTACCACTAGTATCGACGTCTCTGCGTCATCACCACGTAGCTGGCAAGGTGCGCGATGATAAAGTTGAGGTATCAATACTAACACACCAAATGAAACTCAGTTCATTAAAAAGTTGCATATTTCATCAATATTTTATAGTATGTTCCACAAGATTACGCCTGAAATTATTAAATTCGACATTTTAAAATTTATACACTTCCGAGAACTTATTCCACCACAAATTGGAGCATTGTCAGTCTATATTTTAACGCATAGAAATCACCTAAGCTTGATGAGGTCAGAATACTCGCTGATTGATCCTCAGAAAAGTTTTATTGTTTTTATATAATATACAGACGTGTTTAACCTGTATGTAGTTCTTTCATGAACCATTTCTCGCAAAAGCTATGTCAAAAACTACGGCCTCATCAGTCCTTTTTCAGGATGTGTGCATTTTGATACTTTAGATTACGATTCATGATAGTTAAAAATTAAAATCAAATACTTTCATAATATATGAAATAAGTAGCAATGGAAGCATTCACAGGAACATGCTAAACGTTACACCAAGGGTAAGTGATATTTTCATGGCGAATTTTAAGTTTGTTGAAAATAGGCGCAAAGTTCGCACGATTGTGCATTGCGGGTGACTCCCGTAGAAGTTATCACCGCGGCTAGTCCCGGTATACTTTAAAACTAATTTGTACCAGTTGGGCAAAACGACAACTGAATGAATTCTGCAAAACTGGTCCCTTAAAATATTTTGCAAACCATCATGCCCTTCATAGGCCTCGATTATCTGATAACATCTCATCTTCAACTCGGCACTAGGCCCTACTACCTTTATTTCAGCTATAAGTATTATTTCTCTTCCTCTGCCTCCCAAGTTTAATCAACATGCTTCCAACAAGACTGGAGTACTCATAAACTCTTCAATAAACACCATTGACATCCTTAGCCTCCTTAGTAACTAATCCGGCACATTTCTCGCGAAGGTTTTCGTCTCCTGAGTACGTACATAAGGTAAATTAGAAGTTTTGAGGGAGAAACAGGGATAGTAACAAACGGGAAAGTGAGCACATAAAGGGCAAAGTGGCCAACTTAGAATACAGAGTATAATTTAACCCTTTTAAGGTGGAGAATATAGCAGATACTTTCCTTACTGAACCTGCTCCAGCTCTGTCAAAAAAAGTACAACCCACCCCAAAATAATAAAAATAGAATCATCGTACCCAAAATACCGCTGTTATACGAAGTAGATCATCATGAGCAAACGTAATTTGAAAACTAAAAATGCCTTTTTTACATTTCAAATTAATCATGCAGAAGATGATCACTTTTTCGAATAAAGGAAACACATAGTACGGATACGTTTACTTTATCTATAAGCGATGGGCTTTACGATGCGGAAACAACGACACTTAGGAAGGAGAACGATAAAAGACTGGATGTTCAAGATGTGAGAGTAGAGAAGTATAGAGAAGGTGCAGTGGACGGAGAGGAAACGGAACGGTGAAATGACATGGCGGGATAGGATATAAAGCTTATTACTGAGATAGGTACAGGGGAAACAGGAGGATTGGATTTGACGAGTGGTGAGTGAGGAGGGGATGTTGAAAACTATGTTACACGGTAGACTACGGGTTAAACGAGGGAGAGGAAGGAAGAGAATAGAACTTATAGATACAATGAAAGAGAACACGTCTCACTGTGAACTGAAAAGGCTTAACCGGTAGAATACTTTTTAAATAATAAAAATAATATTATTTGATGAAGAATTAGGCAGTCATCAAATAATAAAAGCATTTAGTTAACTCGTACAGTCCTTTGAGAAGGCTCCATACTGGTATCACCAGCGATAAAGCTTCTCCTACCGTCTGATCAAGATAGTGCCGAGCATTTTTCACCACAAGCAGGAGCAGAGAATCTTGTTGAATGAGAGGCAGGCAACGAAAGTACGAGGACGGTATCAGAAGAAGCAGAGTGAACGGCACCTGTTTTCAAGGGCTCCGACGAAATGTCTTCACGCATCGGCGGAAAGGAAATAAGGCGAGCACTATCGAGGAGAGGATGTCTGAAGGGCAAGAACTGCGCAGCTAGCGGTGAGGAGAAGACAGCGAAGGAAAGGCGAGCGACGGGCGGAGAATATTGGGGTGCGAACGTGATACCAGATATCCAAGGTGGTAGAGTGCTCTGTTTCGCGGAAATAGAGAGGAAAGAGAGGGTAGTGGTGGCCACAGAGAGCGCTGCTCGGTTTCTCTTCCCTGCCTGGGTCGGGTGGTGAAAGTCGCATTTTAGATCCAATATTTTCTATGCGTCAAAAGAAGTTTCTCGACTAATACAGTGGCGTCTATTATGCTAGAGTCGAAAATTTAACTTAATCTCTTGTAAAGCATTATTCTAAGGTCTCGTTACGATAACAAAAAATGGACAAAACTTCTCCATGCCCCTACACACACACACAATTATTTTTATCGCCTCAAATCTTTTCTCGTACTTCCTTAGCGTCCAAGCTTTCGCATCGCAAAGCCTATCGCTAATAGACAACGTAAACTTATCCGTACAATGTGTTACCAAAGTTAGAAAAAGTCATCATCTGTTACGCTCTTTAATATTTCGCGAAAATCTCATAGAATCTGGCGATTCGACTACACAAAAATTATGCACGCTTAAAATATTTTCTGGCCACAAAAATGCTCTCTCTAGCTAACTACTGAATACTTAACGACGATTTTTCCACTGAGTTTTCGAACTTCGAAATTTTTCTACTTATCAGGGTAACATGAAAGCATGTCTATTTCTTCATTTTCCACTCCGGCAAGAGACTGAAAAAAAGAAAGGAGAGAGCGCTTTTCCACCAACCGTGTTTCACTGCAACGTATAAAACAAATAATACGAAAAATATTATTTTAACCTTGCTTTTCCGCATAAGCGGTACGGGTCACGATTATCGACTGAGATCATTGAAAATTACGGTGCTTAATTCAGGAAATGCATGAGGGAGGCGTTGAAACGATGAAAAAGAGCGAGTCCAACATCGTGAATAAGCGATCGCAGCGCCACCCCATTTTTTGAGTATACTATTTGATGAATCGCACGAAATCTTCCAGCAAGATTGACACAATTCGCACGCTTTGAGAAGTGGACGGAGAGGGAGAGGAAAGAAGACGTGCTGGACATGGTGGGTTAGAAGAGAAAACTTCTAGAGAGAATACAAAGGACACTAGCGGTTTGAGTGGAGATTAATTGGTAGAGGAGGGGATGTTATAAACTGTGTCAAAGGGAAGAATTACAGGTAAGCGAAAAAGTACACATTCATGGTTGAAAAATCACGGTACCCTCCACTCGGAAAATTTCACAATGAAAGTAGTACGCCTTGAATAAAAGAGAGAATAGTACATGCGACCGGAAAGCCAGATTCTAAGGATGGGATTAAAGGCTTGACCTAGTTTTCCTACTAATGTTATTGGCTAAAGTCTTCAAACTATAATACAGCATACTTACGGTTGCTTTGAGCTTAATCGATTACTCCCATGAAATAGTCATAGCTCGAACCATGTAGTGCTTATTCCTGCATCATCTATTTGCGATAAACAACTTTTTATTCAGGACCAGCTTTATTGCCAATAGATTTAATTAATAACGGCCGGGACGTATCAATAATTATTGGATAAATAATAACTAAATATTTCGGTAACCGACAAAAGTTAATATATACAGATTCAAATATATTAATGACAGTTTAGTGAAGTTCAGAATAAATAAGACAAAAATCAGCATTTGCAACATTTAAGTACCTATGCCATATTGATGATTTCTTAAAAATGCAATGAATAAATTAACTTAAATAGCCTTTTACAATACCCTTGCAGAGTAACGCCTCCTTGAATACTGGAATGGGTACTAAGAGCGTATCTTACCTATAAAAAGAGAAGAAAACAAGAGTTATACTTTTTCAACAGTATCAACCTTATTAGTATTTATGTCTACAAGCATCAATGAGAAACATGATTTTAGGATATAAGATACAATTTTGCACGTTGAGGTGCACTAAAAACTTAGAAGTAATACATAAGCTTTTCAACTACATACAATTTTTGTTTTACCACTCAGGGTTACCAATACGATACCATTATCTCTGTCACAATATGGTTCTATAACGGGATCATGTGCTGATACCAGGATCAAGAAAAATTACGGGTAGAAACGACAGTCGTATTTAATTACAAAATATAAAGCAGGGGCTCTTTAAAATACTTCTCCTAATGCAAAAATAATTAAACAGTATAAAAATACGATAGTTCTCTATGATGGTTCGACGAATGGAAAGGAAATTATCCGCACTGAATTAATAATTCGGTGCATATTTCCGCAAAATAAACTTTAATCCGACCAGGGTTCCAATTTTACACCCAAGAGGTGATATTAAAACATTACAACCAGATGAGGATAAAAAATTACACTGTGGAAAATTGCACCTAGTAACGTCAATTTTAACTTAAAAAGAGTATTTTACTTTTTATTGAAGCGATGAGAAAATAGAGCTATTCCCCGCGGGAAAATAACCTGCACAAAATTACAGCGTAGCAATGATCAAACTCAGATGAAACTATTCCTCTTCTCAGTCCAGCATGATGAGCAGCCTCTTTGATAATCCTAATCCTACAAAAGGAAAAGCACGGGCTGACGGGAACTGGAGAAGTAAAATTCCTGCCGCGCCTTCGGTCTGCGCCGGCACTCAAACTTGCGAATGTGGCCAGGAAGAAAAAAAGTTTAATGGGACGATTCCACGCGAAGGAAACAGTTTCCCCTTGATGAGAGCATGGAGAACACGGGTCCAAGGCACTACCCGAGTGAGGACTAGGAAGGATGTTGCGATCCGCCTCAAAAAAGGGCCTTAAAAACCAGCGTCAAGAAAAGGCAATGAAAGAGTCCCCCCGTACAAGAGATATATTGGCAGCCAGCGGGCGGGGAAGCATTCAAGGAGCCCGAACGACTAAAAGGGGCGGCAGGTAATAGGAAACGATATAACCGGGTCATCGGGACGCTTAAAAAAGGGCCGTGGAAAAGACACCCTCCGACTTGAGTCACTGCTGGCGAGAGTTTCCAGGTCAAAAGGCCTCTTTTAAGCAGCAGGAGAACGGCTTTTACCGGTACCGGGATGGATAACTGCTGCAAGAAAGGAGTTTGGGCAATAAAAGTCTTTCACCATGCCAGTATATTACACAGATATGACTTTCATAATATTGCAGTTTCTATGTTACGAGATAAATATGAGTCTTTCTCATTCCTTCGTAGCTAAGATCTCTAATAGTGGCTTAAGATACTTAAAGTAAGATCAATTTAAGAAAGGAAAGTGCATTTCGTATTTTATATGAATATTAATTGAGTAAAACTAAAACGAAAAATGAAATTTCAGACCATTAATAATATGAATAAAAAAATCTATCAATTTATTCAATAATTTATACTAAGGTAACATAGTTGATTAGGTATGGTAACAAATCCCTTTCCTTCTTATCAATATACGAAATGTATCATGCGATCATAAGTACAATCGCTAGAAAACATCCATGCATGCTTCAAAAATGAGAAGAATGAAGGCATGAATAAATGCAGAAATGGGAATACCAAAAATTAATTGGGTTTGCAATTCAGGGGTATTTTTCACATTGGAGCACCGAAGTTAACCTCACTCCAGTTCATTGAATTTCATTTTCATGCCTCCTGGTTTGTTCTGCATGTATCCACGAGAAAAATATCTGACTCACTTTGTTTTTCAACCAGCTCTCCCAACCACCTGTCGAATTCCCCATCCAATTTACATCTATCAGAGCTCAATTTTCGAAGACTGACAGCGAACTTAGGTTATTACAATGAAAAGCCTACAACATAACCCACACCCAATGCGTATTTTCTTGAAAAACATTTAAGATTTTTTAGCCATTAAAACCATTTAACAAACTATTTACAGCGTCTTCAGATAAAACCTATTATAACAAATACAAATTAAATAACCTTAGTAATTTTTCCCTTTTTTCTTCTCACTAGGTGCCTACCCGATAGCAGTCTTACTTGGAGTGCCAAAAGTACTTTATAAAATAAAGACGTGAAAAGTATATTGACCATAAAATTTTCAATTAGGATGGATTTACACATAGGCATATCAGATCGTAATTATCAAATCAATCATACCAATATATACTAAAAATTCCACACCTGCTTCGCTGCCCCAAGATCCATGAAATTGTAGTACACACTATTTTATTCACGTTCCATTTTTTCGGCCCTAAAGTTTAATTTCTAACAACCAGTTTCTTCTGGCGATGAACTGCGGGGGCAAGCCCAATTTAAGAGTGGAAAAGACCGAGATAATTCAGAAATGCTTAATGCAAACACCTACCGTAACCTATAGATTACTTTGATAGTAATAACACTAACGGTACCCCTACCTACCACGCCATGTATCCCAATGCTTTCTCGAAAGGAAATACCAAAATAAATTGAATTCATAAAACATGAACAAGTTGCCAGCACAAGCCTTAGAAATCCGAGAACGAAATAGCAAACGTAAACAAAGAAAGCCACCTCGAAGTACAGCATCGTCACCACCTGGGCAAGGAGGAAGTTTTCGGAAAAAGATATTCGAGCTACCTACACGAAAAATTTATTAATACAGAGAAGGCATTGGTTGACAGTCTGGGCAAAGGAAGAAGAAGAAGAAAGAGAGGAAATAAAAGAAAATTTCCCGTAAAGATTTATTATTCTTCCCGGTATCGCTGGATTTCCGGAACTTCCCTGAAGGCGTGGGAAGTCTCCTCCGTTCCCACCCTGGGCTGCAGCAGCTCCTCCAAGAGGGATGTGGACAAATGTCGAAATAAAGCGAGCGCTGTGCCATTTTTCATGATTTCAAAGAGGGTTCCCGGCGAAGATCAAGGAATAGCCAGAAAAATAAAAATTACGTGGATAGTGGGTTTTGAGGAGTCCCTTGGAGAGGGGGTACATTTCGATCCTGACCTGTTATGCAAAGGTGCATTAAATGGATAATTCTGGGTTACTGCACGGCGTTTTCTACTGAAGGTATCGCTTAATAAAAACGTGCCAGGTAAGACTAGCACTTTTAAGCTAAAGGAAATCTATGAGGATTAATCACAAGAAGAGCAAGGCTATGCGGTTTTTTAAAGCATCCCGAGAGAGGAAAGTGAGATGAAAAATAAAGGTGGGTGAGGGAAAGCTTGAGCAGGTAGAATAATTCAAATGTTTAGGGAGCATGTTAGAGGAAAACGGATACAGTAGTAAGGACATCAGGAAGAAACCGTTTATGAACAGGAAGGAGCTTACGAAAGGATCGTTTTGCAAGAGTTTAAAGCAAAGGCTAATGAACATTGAACCAAATTATAGCACTCCATTATATATATTAAATTATTATAAACTACTATGTCATCAACCAAGAAATAATGAGCACAAAAAAATTTGGCATTAGCGATCTTAAAAATACCTCCAGGTAAGTCGTTCCACTCCTTTATTCATCCATGTAGGAAGGCTTTTTTCAAAATGTCTGCTTTCTTTTTACTTGAACTTAATTTGGAATTTATGGTACTTCCTTCCTACGTAAAAGGGTGAGTCCAGCTTTAGACCTATTTCCTTCCAACGCCACTCTTTCGTGAAGACTTCGTACACCCCACATAACCTATTTATGGTTCTTCACACTTTTTTAGGTTTCCATCCTAAACACCCTAGCATAGCTGTTAAACTGTCCCCCCTTCAATGGTTCCCTAGAGTATACCTGGCTGCCTTTCGCTAAACTTTTTCAACATTTTAAGATTCATTTTTACAATGCCACATTAACACAATGGGTTGAAGAAAATAAAGCGGAAGGCATGATATCAGTTTGGGGAGAAAAGTAGCTGATGATAAGTCATTGCTTATCGCCCCAAGAGGAATGACGTCGAGTTATTTCGCATCATCAATAAGACTATTGACAGAAACGCCAATGATTGAGATTCATCTCAATTACCAAGTTAGGGTCACAAAAAAGTTTATCCCAATTATTTTTATCAGATTACGATATCGAGTAGGCGAAGGAAACGAATTGGAAGTAATTGAAAAACAAATGGCAGAGAGCATTTGACATTTTAAACTTTCAGAAAGAGATTTCAGGGTTTAATGGGCGTGTAAGAAGGAAAATGGCGAGGAAAGATTACCAAAAATGAGATTAAATGGAGAGAACACTCCTCTAAACTGCTGAGTCACCGTTTGCCAGCATTTTTACACTCCTGTGACATCTACAACCACAATACATGTTAATGCGGCCCTCTTGCTACGATCAAACCACGTAGCTACACGCTTGAAGCGAGAAAAAAGGAAAATTCCATACCTTAGACCACTTATGACACCCTAGAGAACATTTGCACGAATTAAATTTAAACGGTTGGCCATGAGTTCGTGGTAGGTTTTAAAACGCAATCAAGGTAGCAACATTATTTATTTTTTCTCACAAGATTCCATAATTATCGACTGATTTCAACACATATGCCTCATCTCAAAGGGAGTTTTTGCTGGAGCCTAAATAGTGACCCAATCCAGTTAAAATCAGTCGTATGGTATTACAATTTCGCTTTCGACAACAAAAAGTGCATTTTCTCAATCAGATAAGGGAAGTATTTTCGGGATAAGGGCATAGAATTTGATAAAAAAACAAAAATTTAATGCCGTCTAAGAGCTCTCGGAACCGCTGAGTGTCCATGAAGGGAACGGCGCGCCATATTATAGAAGGAACTCACAGAAGAACTGAAAGTACATACTTTAAATAGTAAAATGAACTCTTCAGTTAAAATGACAATAGACTATCTTTAAATTTTTTAACGAGGGCCTTAACCTTTTGGGGCACCTCACAGTCACATGGGGGTCACGACGCGTCGCCGACAGGGTCCTTATGTAACCACATCGCTCCTGGCCACAATCGGTAATAGCAGCATGCAAGCGTGAAAAGAAGAAAGGCTATTTTTAAAGGAATATCCCGGACTAATGCGTAGCCGTCATGTATTTGGAAGAATAAGGAAGGAGTGAAGAGGTTTTCTGGAGTGGCGGCAGGAACTGGTCAGCACGCGTGAGGATAACCCGTGGAAGGGAGGAAAAAAGACCGGGCGGCACGACCCTAACCGGAAGATTACACGAATTTGGCAATATTACTCTGAATCGTTCTCATTTCCGGGGAACGAGATGTCATCCCATCCCCATTTCCAAAACTGATTCATTCGCTTGTTTCGTGAACACGAAAGTCGCCCATCCCCCCTCGTTTCCTCACCCATCGATCATGGAATGATTCCCTCAAGAGAGATCACATACCCAATATTCTCTTGAGTTGAACTCATTCACATTTCTGGGCATTTCTTTAATCTCAGTCATTGTTTTGATCGCGATAGCCTACTCCTTCGTGCATCTTGGAAGAAAATTATTGAAACGCACATTCAATGGACCCTTATATAATTATTTCCCGACGATTTACATCTTATTTTAACGAAATTAGTTGAATACACTACATTCCGGTTAATTTGGACATATTGGGACCGGTATCATTACATTTATAGCGACTTGGAATGTATGAAGCCTGTATAGACCAGAGGCATTACAAAATGTAACAATCGAGCTGATAAAGTATACGGTAGAAATATTGGCACTATAGGAGGTAAGGTGGAAAGGAAGCGGCATGATTAAAAAAGATATTAATCTATTTAACCACGCAATCAAAGAATATGGTTACAGCTTGCTTTTCTCAATTTATTCTCATGAATTGATTCTTGTCCTATTACTTACTGCATGTACACGAAAGACTGTCAAAAACCCTCTTCCCACTTAGCAGCAGTGCTAATTTACTTTCGAAGCGTACCCTATAGAGGTATGAAAGCGACTGAATTTCCGAGTGGCTAGGCCACGCCTGTTGCATTTTGGTTGGTTTCAAGGAAATCACGTGGCCTCCGCCCTCCCCCCCCCCCCCAAATAACTTGGGCCTGCCTCTCAGTCGCAAACATATTTGGAATGAACTCTAGTCCACTTCAAAGCATAACTTTTCACTCTATCAATTCTGGCCAAAGAGGACACTAACCCCAGCCATTTTCCTTAAGGGTTTCAGGCGAACCACTTTCGTCGCTCCCGAAGGTCGACTGACGAAGAAGACGGGTGGCGGGAAGGTCGTCATCGAACGAACCCTCGGGCGAACCCGAGACCACGGGGGTGCTCATTTATATCAATCAAAACGCTGGAAGGGGTGAAGGAGAAATTTCCACGTGGGAGTAATGGGGAGAAACGAGAATGAAGGAGAGACAAAGGGGGAAAGATGAATCAGAATAATACAGAGGATAAAGCTGTCGAAAGGTTAGGCATATGTCTGAGGCATATGGCTCGAAATAATGAGATTGCTCGATTAATGGAAAAAATTGCTTTCGATTTGTAGAGAAATCAGGGTAAAGTGATAAAAAATGTACCGGTGATTAATAAAAATTATTTATGATAACTTAATCAGAAAATAAGCGAAATCGACTAGCGATTTTGAATGCAGATCAGGGTAAATAAATTAAACAAATAAACGGTGATTAATTAAAATTATTTCTGATGACATAGTCAGAAAAAGCTAAATTTATTACTAATTTCGATGGCAGGGATAAAACTTTTACTTATTTGGTCAATGATTGCTCATTACGAAAACTCAATCAGATGCCCAAATTCAAATAGATGAGTTTCTACTTAGTGATCAGGATTGGAACAAAGAAATTACCCAATAAAAGACGTAATCTTTTTTAACTTTATGAGAACAATAGCGAAGACGAGCGTAAAAAGCTACTAGTTCCAACGATGAATACATCCATGGCTTCTAATGTAAAATTCCAGGTAAGAGCTCACCGAAAAATCTGCCAGGAGTCTCAACGGCAAACAAATAAATTCTAAGGTTTCACACTTCATTCCCTTTGAATTTTGAGTGGTACTTCCAGTTTTGGAAATTTATGATTGCTTTTTACATAAAGCTATTCTGGAAGATTTTTACCGTTAATATTAGCCTCCTTTTAAAACGATATTTGGTACAAATTTTCATGGGTATGCATGTCCCTTAGTACTCGGGTTCTCGAGTGGACTTGTCTGAAAATGGCGGGAGTCGGAGGTTTAAAGAAAAATTCTATAATGGTCACTTCGATAAAACGAGAGATTGCTTGTAACAGATATTTTATGCGCAGGAATACAATTAAATATGCATTAGACTCTGAGAAGGTAAAAAAATAAATGAAGAACATAAATAATAGCAGCTTGAACACGTCAGTGAGTGTTTTTCATTAAGTCGTTCTTAGCTGTGTTTTTCCCATCGCGTTTCAGCGCTTCTATTGGCCACGTTAAGGATGACGTTATCCAATTAACTTGTTTTTAAAACAATTTGTTCATAATTATTCCTTTACAAATCGATACTAAGACCATATACATGTATTTATCCACAAAGGCTCCTTCAAATACCCATTTTTGTAACGGCACAGATTTAATCACACGAAATTTACGCTGGTTGAGCCAATATCGCAATAATTTCCACGTCCGGTAGTTATAGAGGCACGGAGAAATAATAAAGTGACTGCTGGAGAAGTGAGGCTTTGGAGAGTTTCCAAGGTGCAAGGCCGATGAGAGGGTTCTTAATGGATTGCGTCATCGGAAGGAATATTGGGGATGTTTAACGAGGGGTCGTTTCTATAGATTTCGGAGACAAAGATTGGGGCCAAATCGCTCATATGGAACTTAAGGTGTGTGCATAATTGATTGCTGATACTGTGGAATAATGTAGAAATTCGAACGATGAGTTTTCCGACCCGTTTCTTTGAATATATATTTCATTGTCCCGATGATTTATGTTGTTCATTAAATGACGTAACCTTTACCCAAAAAATTAATTAGGTAATTAAATGTGAGTGGTATGAACACAAAATACGGTAAATGTATCACCCTTCAGCAGGATATGAGTTCTTTCGTGGAGAATATGTTAGCCATATAGCGAACAAACACTCCTCATGAAGAAGTAACTCAAATATTAAGTTAACGTGATTCACTACTTTATTATTCTCTTATCTCAGTCTGAATTAGCATCAACTTTAATTTTCGAGGTATCCAAGACACATAGCCAAAAATTATTAAAACTGATACAAAAAAAATGCGTGTGGTAAGAAAGTTACCAATAAAGACTGTACATAAAAGATAAGAAAGTTTCAAGACGTTGGAAAAAGGGTTAAACATATTAAAAATACTTGATTGCAGCACACTACAAGAAGCCCAAACTCCTAAGCAAACTCTATAAATAATGGATACTAGTTGCATTGTATTTATGAGGTGATAAAAGCAATGGAATGGTTGAGGTGAGTTCCCACTGAAGTCCAGCCATCATCTACTTCACGGCTTCCTCTCTGGGATACGCATCCGTCAAAAAACTTTCCTTCAGGTAATACACAGCTATGATTGATCATATAATTTGGAATTAGTAGGCCTCACTGGCAAATATTATAAGATTCTCAGCAGCATTACTTCAATTTTGCAGGAACCATTTAAGTGAAAGTACATCTACATACTACCCCACAAGCCGCCTATAAGGCGTGCAGCAGGGGTGTTAGGACACCATCCATTTGCTCATAAAAAGGAAATGCTCTAAACGAAATTACGACTGGCATTAATTAAAGTCCTTTACGGTTCGGGGGAAAAAGGAATTCGCATATCTATCCGTTCGGCAAAATATCTCTTTTGCAAGAATTGCCATGAGAAAAAATTCCCCTGGACCGGCAATCGAACCACGGACCTTTGGCTTTCCGGAAAGCCAACAGTTCGTGGTTAGATTCCCAGTCCAGGGGAATTTTCTCTCATGGCAATTCTTGTATATTTCACCGCCGCTCACGTGGTAGGTTTAGAAATATTTACATAACTCTTTTAATTTATCGCTTCTGTCGGAGCTGAAAGTATAGCATACTTATGTTCAGAGCTAACTCCAAAGAGTTAGTGCACTAATGCATTCATTTTTTGCTATAAAACCTGTTACAGAGTAATATAATATAATTCACTTCTTCAGCACAAATTTCAGACACTCATAAATAGACATTCAAGCGCTGCCTATGCAGCCTCATACCAAGCTTAGAATTATCAATATACATGTATTTCATTAATGACGAAGGAAATCACGTAGCACAGAGTGGGTTAGTCTTCATAATAGAAATAAACTTTTAAAGTCGTCTTTAAATGATGCGTCATTACTATGCAAAAATCTGTCGAAGCAATGGATTAGACATAACTGTGAGGATACCAACCCAAACGTTAAGATATTTCACATTAAAAAAAAAACAATCCACCAATAGTGGATGAAGGAATCGTTAAAATACCCAGAAAGAGAAATTTCCCGAATCAAATGAGAAAAGTTAAGGATGAAACAGCACGAGTTTCGGAATCACGACGAACGGAAAACTTCGAAGCATCATTTCCACGACCAAGGAACGCCGACGGAGAAGTTCGAATATTCTAATGACGCCGAGTTTACCGCGAGAAGAAAAAATAAGCGAAACATGATGGCTGAAAAGAACTAAAAGTGAGATCCCTAAAGACGGTATGATAAAAAAAGGAGATATATTTTATACATATAGAAGAACCGAATAAAATAATGCACATGATGGGGATGAAAAGAGCGGCACATGGAAGAGCGAACGATTTTTTTAGTCCACATTTTCACCACGGAAAAAGAGAGAGAGCGCCACTACTGAAACTTCAACGGAGTCTGTCAGATAAGGTTATCAAGTTCCTCACGAGAGGATGAAAATCGAAGGAATGGCAGCAAGACGGCTTCCCCGATATGGTGGTGCTGTAGCTCGTTGAAGAATGCGCACGTATAAGGAGAAAAAAAGACGTAAAAAAAAGGAAGCGCTGGAGGAAAAACACCAGCGGGCCAAGATGAACGTGGAGACAAGGGGTGCCGATGTTAAAGGAAGTCAATAAAATGTTAAGGGAGGGTTTGAAGACGATGTATTCGCAGGAAAGGGACTTGGTGTGGGTTGAACGGAGGGGAACTACGAGAGGGATGAGGTATTCCCCGCGCAACGAAGCCACGTCAACGTCGAAGTGATAGGCGCCTGCAAAATAGGGAAGACTCCGTAGGGAAGAGAATCCCTCTTCTGGAATAGATTAAAAAATCCGTGAATCGGAAATGGCGAGAATAAATATATTTTCTCGTAGATATATACACTGAATAACCTATTACCAAAGCAAAAAAGTAGAAAGGCGAGGATTTTCGTACTGCAAATAATATATTTTGCCGTAGCATAAGGTAAGTAACAAGGGCAAAAATGTTTCCGGAATTCCGTAAGGGAAACCTATTAGGGTAAAAAATAAAAGTGAGGAGTTTTGGCTCGCAAAAATAATGTCTTTCCACTGGTACAGCCGAGGGAGAATAGCAATAATTAATGTGGTGTTTTTTAAATCTCCCGTAAACTCGTTTACGATGGTACACCTATCACTTCAGTGCAAAAGGAATATTTATCAGAAAATAACACACATTTCAGCATATAACGGCAACTGCAAAAATTACGCTCTTGGTATTCCACGCAGAAATGTACAAGTGCTGAATAAACTGTCATCTTGGTGCAAAAGCATCGAAGAGAGTGTTTTTGTTCCACAAATAAAATAACACGTAAATATTATAAAAATACGTTATATATAAATGTTTTATTGCGTTTCTAAAGGGACTTAAACATTTTTTTGTTTTAACGGATTTTATAAAGGAATTTAACGAAATTGATACATCTATCACCGAAATTCGACAGAATAAGGGCGATGATATTCGATCAGTAAATAGTATGAAAAGTCGTAGTTGCCATCTAGTGGCTATCACTAGCTAGTAACTACGACGGCGGAGGTTTCCGTCCTTTGAATGAAATATATTTGTCCAATTTCAAAAGTCGATGTGTCATTATCACCATTTTTCACACCCGGCGAATAGGTTGCCGGAGAGAATAGGCAAAATGAGAAAATTACGGGGAGCCTGGTTTTCAGCGGAAAATAAGATGGCAGCGACGTAAGGCGGGGAGAAGTTCTTGCAGGCCTCCGGAACGAGAAAGAGCGATATGAGGCGAGAACGATGAGGCCCCAGCCTGCTCCGTTGAACCTTGATTCATCATGTCGCTTGGGGCGCATTTAAATCGGTTTTCAAATATGTCCGCAGCATGGCGATGGCGATGGCGGTCAAGGGGACTGCATAGAGGAGGCCCAATTCCATCCCTCAGAAGATTAATTTCTGTAGCCACTTCGGTCGCACTTAAATCGGCTTTCAAAAATGTCCGCAGCACGGTAATGAGGGTAATGCGATCCACTTTTTTTTCAATATTTTGCATTATAACCAATGTGATTTCGAGTAATAGCATTGAATAATTATGGATTTGATAAATAACATCATCATTAGTTATAAGTGAAAATTGAATATTATGCGATAAATGCGATACTGATGCAATACACGTAAATAAATGCGACATAGACGCGATGACTTCTATGATATTTAAACATGAAGTTTGACTTTTCGATGGCAAAATTCGTAAATTTAGTGCCGAGCCCGCCCCTCGCTGCGCCCCTGGACGTTGGGCCTTACCGCTTCATAGATGGTTACATGTATTTTCATCGGCAGCCACTATAGAGGTTGAGAGAGAACCCTGGTGGCTTCTACAATGTTTAGCTATATTTCGAAATATTCAAATATGAAGGAAGAAACTGTTGAAACTCGTTCAATGTTGATGTTCAACTAGTGTAAATGATGTTCAGGCTGCTAATATCATTTTTAATTATCTACTTTAAATGCTATTTCTTAATTTATTATTTCAAATCCCCATAGTTATTTAAACTATTCCGTATTTTTTCATATAACTGTGTTTCATCTCACTTTTTCTTCAACTACTAGTGATACATTATGAAAATAAAGAAAAAAATAGATGCTACAAAATAATATAAACCGTATTGGAAGGTGCTATAAAATTAAAATGAAAGTGCTATTTTCACGTACCTATCTCTAATCGTCACGAATTTAAATTTCGGTTGACACCCCTGATTATACCTTATTTCCACGTGAAAATCGGATCACTTTGTCCGTCAGCGACGCCAGTGGCGACTTCTGTAAGCCAATCTAAATGCTCGGTGGGCGACAACACATTACGAGGCCACCTTGAGGATCCTTTATTGTAACATTCGTGGGTGCGGTGATCCCTTTATTTTCAATATTAGCAATTAGGTGTTCGCACTCGAGAGGAATACCTAGCGTGAAAAACAATGCATTACATAGATAACATCATTCCGAATACGAATTTATGCTAACAGTCGAAATAATGAATGAATGTGGTGAAATTCAGATCGACCTGCCGCCGGCGACGCGAGTGGCGACTGTAAAAACCCATTTAAATGCGCGGTGGGTGACAACACATTTAGTGGTAGCCTGCAGAGCCATCCACTAAGATACCCATGGGTAGGTATACATATCACACACATGGGGGGAGATAATAGCGCGGTTGGTGGCGGAAAATACTCACATTTCTATGTTTAAATAACCTCTAAGCAGGCCCACGTAAATACCGAAAATTTATTGATCAGGAGGTAAATATGGGGCAGGAACCGGAGGGTCTCCGCCAGGGTGAACTTGACTGACTTAAGCCACTGTAGCCACCACACAAACCCCAGCACCTTTATCGAATTCGCTAATTTATATCCCTCTTTCAATACATACCAGTATTATCCAAACCATTGGGTATTTACGTGCCTTACATCAAAATGTGTCATCAAAATGCCAAAAATTCCAGAGACTGAGAATTCAAAGCGGGGATGCAAAAGGTATTTATTATTTTTGCATTGAATAATGTTTAAAACTAGTATAGTGAAGTTGAAAGTAGTGATATTGTATGATGTTGGATATCTTAAAAAAACTATGATTATTATCCATTTATTTTTTATATAGATTTAATATTATTAAAGAACTAATTTTTCCAGTAATATTCATTTTTCAACAAAAATTGAAATTATTTTTTTCAGCAAACTTTATTATTAAATATATATTAAAAATACGATGTGTATGAATAGAAAGTAACATCATTTATATATTAAAATATAATATGCTTTTATTTCTTTTATTTAATATGCTTTAAACCTATAATTTTTCGCTATGCACATAAAAGAAACTGCCTTAAATTGTACTGACCTGTATTTTTATAGCGTGTACACTCTTCTGCACGTCCATGCACGAGCTCTTCATATTTAATGAACTTATACAATATACACTATAAATTTTTATTTTCAATTTTAATATTTTTAAAACTAAAAGACTTTAACAGTCTATATATTGACAAAGTTTATTTACTACACCTAGTCAGCTTGCGTAGTTGAAATATCCATTGTAAAATTTTTTAATTGTATGAGATTGAGAAAAAAAACCCTCCCCGCCGGGGAATCGAACCCCGGTCTCCCGCTTAACAGGCGGGGATACTGACCACTACACTACCGAGGATAGGACGAATTTTAAGAAGGAAATGTAGATCTCGCTGTAGCGATCGCGGTGTCGGGTCGGTCACTCTCACGCGAATGCTATGCTTTTTCCCCATCCCGCTAAAGTGCTTGACGCCGCTAAAGAAGTTTTCACTTCAAAAATGTTTTTTTAATTTGTTTTGCTGAAATTTGATACTTGAATTGGCACAAAAAATGTTATCTTCATTTCCTGTTTACCAAATGTACACCGTTTTTAATGATTTTTACGTAGTAACTCTACAATCACAGTCTACGTATTTATAATGGCTCCACACCATCATATTGAAATCGTTAGGGCACTAAATTAGACGCTTGTCAATAATCACCCTAATCTATAGCATCAACATTTCACCTCTATGCTGGTTTAAAGAAGGCTCTATTCTAAATACCCCGAAAATTTCAATATACAAAAGAACTTCAAAGACACAAAAACAAAAGCATGCATTTGGGTGAATACTGGTGTTAAAAAACCAGAATACCTAAAAAATCTCGTCAATGTTCACCTTTATAGTAGTCACAAGGACACCATCCTATTTTCTTTACTTCTCCACACGACAACGAAGTGCTTCCAGAAGTTACTCCGAGTTCTTGTAGCTTAACTGTGGAGGTCTTTAATTAAGAAATGTGTTCACGACATGTTGAATTACTTATGAATTTCCTATTGGTACAGTACTTTATACTTTTAGCATTGTTGTACCAATATAATCTTTTAATCCGTCTTAATAATTTTTAAGGCATCAAGTTTTGATATACATTATATATATTAGAATTTTGATTTTTTGAGGAATTAGTCCACATTCGTGTATTATATCTCATCACTGAAACTCAGTAAGGTTTCAATCTAACACAAATCACTAACTCATCACTAACTATGTGTTATTCCATTATAAGTTTTCTTGGAAATTAAACTATTAAATATACCACTTCTTTTTATCTTATACTTCTTCTTTTTTTAGGTTTCAATCTATTCATCATTTTTCTTATAATTCTCGTATTATCTATCTAATCTCAACCATCTTGCACTCATTTGTCTTACATGGAGTCACATGATAACTGTAGACTTATTTTTGTGAATTAATTACCTGTTATGGATTTAGTTTTTGTTTATTGTTCTAGTTTTTGTTGCTTTCTTCATTTGATAAGAATTGTAAAATGGTGTAATGCGTTCGAAATGACTAAATAAATAGATAAATTATGTAAGAGCAATGGGACCAAATTATTTATCAGTAATTTTTTCTTGTTGCACATTCACTATAATCTTGAAATATTTTACACGCACAAAATACCTTACATGTTTTCATTAGGTAATGAGTATTTCTGGCATTATATTTTCATTTCCGCATTTAAGAGTTTTTGAAGTTAGCCTAACAACAGGCCTTATAGGCTACAATACTTCCATTAATCTATATAATACACTGTAACATATGTTTGGAAGAAAAACATATAAATCTATAAATATGATTATTATTTTCATTATTATTATTATAAAAAAAAAGCGCCGCTGGGGTCTTCATTCGGTCTTAGAGGAGAGTGGAGATGAGGGACATAGGGAGGGTGGAAGTTGATGAGGCAGGGCTCGCGAACGAGCGAGTAGAATGGGAAGCCTCGGGCTCTCTTAATGGAAAAGAGAAAAAGAGAGGAGGGGCATGGTCGGGTGTGAATGGCTAATGACTCCGGATGAAGCGGTTAAAGAGTGGCACGGGTGGCTAAAGGGTTTTTGGCGAGGGGGCGGCGGCGGACTTATCTAGAGCCTTAATCTAATCTCTTGCGGAGCGAATGACGCCGGTGGTGAGGGAGGAGAAGGGGGGGGGACGGCGTGCTTCACACAACACCCTGAGAGTGAATGGGTTATTAAAAAATGATCCACCCAGAGAGAGACCTTCGCATTTAAGCCACTGGACCCGACGCCGGATTGAAAACAAAAACAAAAGCGAACACTTGGGTGGCGCGCTACTGGGGCTAAACGACCTAAATTCCTCCCAAATCCATTCCATATCCTACCTTTACAGTAGTCACTAGAGCATCTTTACCTCCCCGCACGACGATGAACTGTTTCCAGAAGCTATTCCGAGTTGTTGTAGCTAAAACGTGAAGCTCCTTACCGGATAACAAAAATAATCTGCAGATTTTGTATTTATTTTGAAGAAATATGTTCACGGGATCTTGAATTGCCACTGAGTTTCCCATCTGTACAGTATATTTTCTTTTTTCGTATCATATAACTGAAAATATGTTTTAATCTTTTTACTGATTGTTATCGTAGATTGTTGATTATGTATTTTCATTACCGTTTTGTTTCGCAGAACCTTCATTAGTTAAATTGTTTTATGTTACCGGTTGTACTTGGCGGACACTGCCTAGATACAATTCCTAGATTCCCTCTTTAGGATATTTTACTGGCTATTATTTCTTGACCCGTCCATCGCTGGTATTTACGCTTCAAAAGTAACAGACATTACAATAGTCTTCTCTTTATCCTCAAAACAAACGATCCTATCATTTATTCCTTTATTTGAACCTCTTTGGCCAAATCCATTTCCAATCGTTTGCGTGTGTCTACTTCATTTTCTGGACTTATTTCTATCACACAACGCTCGATAAAGCGTAATGACGAACAAACACAAACGAAGGGCTATTTGATAAAATAACTTTATATGGGCCTTTCTCACACTTAAATTGAAATTTATAAATTTGAATTTAAAAATATAGTATGACATAATTACATAATCGAACTCCTTCCCTTATATCTGGCTGAATTGATCTAAAAGGTCACATAATATTTGTTTCTGCTGTGACCACAAGTTGCCATTCCATATGGTAATATTGCACAGTTAGGAACTAAAAGAATCGTTGCTGTTCACTTTCCTCACAAAACGCTCCATAACATTTTATTTGGGCGTTCTCACATGCCCCCCTTCACCGTAAGATTTCTTAACACGCGTATCGGGCGCTTAAGTACAAAAAATGGTGAAATACACGTAGGTAGTCCATATACCCTGGCTGGCTATTTCAATAAACCTAACGACACAGCGACTCGAAGATAATTTTCTACACCCTTTATTTCAAGAACTACCAGGATGCCAATATCATCCTAAATCATTGTTAGGAGGACACCGACCAATGTCTATGTATTATCGTCGGGTGGTATTAACATTTGCGAACACTTAGAAATGCGAAGAGGTTTCGGGAATAGAACTGGAAAATTAACGTTAAGACTTTCAGCTGGGCCTTTTACTGAGCTAAGATATACTGCGCTGAATTGATGACAGAAAATTTTCTTATGCAAAACATGCCCAGGCCCAGGGGAAGAGGGGTCCGGATTGTGGCCTCCCGTGAACTAGGTAGCATAAAACAAATATACGTCAGCTTTACGCCTAAATCGTGAATAAAAACAACCGTAAAAGGTCATTCTGCCACTCTAAGGCGTATGTTAACAATATGTTAACGCATTTATTATTATTATTTAATTGCTACAAGTCGGCCATTTGCCTGGAGGTAGCATGTACATTAGGGCGGATCGCAAAAATCGATTTTTTTCGAATCCATCTGGCCCAATGAAAAAAAGTTGTGGGACCGATCAAAAATAAGGCCTGAAAAATTTGAGACCTGTACGTGAACCCCTGACCCTCGCTCAAATGCAATTTAAGGGGGGGAGGGTCAAAATTCGAAAAATATAATATTTTATGGTCATTTCCTATAGATTTTGCCGAGTTACTGCCCTTTTAGGGCAAAAATTTCGTGCATTTGGACGTATCTGCCACTGTTTAGCCACAAAATGCCTAATTTGAGTCCGCGTCCGCGAAGAAAATATTCCAACGCCCACGCAGCGTCGCGGATACCAGAGCCGCAGGCCGATCCCTTCCCCTCCACGCTCGCTTCTCCCCCTCCCACGCCTCTAATACAGCTAAATTCATCCCGCGCATGCTGCTAGGAGGTCGTTTATCTTTGATAATATAAATCAGAAGATGGTAGAAGGTAAAAAACGATGCGTAGTGAGACGACTTGTCCCTTATTTGGCGCCTCGTCGGCGTAAAAACAAATCGATGTTACCAACTTTTAGAGAAGTGATGAAATATTTTTAGATCTGCGCACGCAGGAAAGGAGACTACGGTCTATGAAGACGCCTCTCGAGTGGCTATGAAGGTGTGCGAACTATGGTGACGCGCTTCTCTTCCATTATGAATGTGACTAAATGGATTTAGCGGTACCACAGGAAGTACTAAAACTTACGGAAAATCGTAATAGGCCAAAAGTAGGGTTTTATTGAAGTATAAGACTCAAAAAATTTTAAAGGAACATTTTAAAGTATGCGATATTTTTGTGTGTAAGTGCATGGAGGAGCATAAGGTTCCCCCAATGCAGAAGTATTTTGAGAGACACGCTGACGAAAAGAAAGATGATGGCTGCTGGATTGAACCCTGAAGAAACTCAACAACTGAGGAAAAAAGGGAATCGTAGGAGAGCGTTGAGTCATCATCGTCAATTCTTGTACGGGAAAATAGTATCAAAAATTTTCTTCATCAATTCATCCGAAGAAAATTAAACTGGCGAGAAATTAGCCGGTTTGTATCTCTACTTTCCTCATAAAATAAACAATAAGGACTATAAACTCTAATTGGACCTTCTTCGGGGAAAATGCGTCTGCCAACTGTGATAGAGGTATATGCAAGAACCAAGCAACAGCAATGATCGTTCCCGCAACTTTAGCTGACGCAAAAGTCATAACTTCGTAAGATACATTCAAGCTAGTGTACCAGAATTACTTACGTAGACAGAAAAAGATGCTAATTACTGCGAATAAGAAAAGAGAGGTGTCATCAAAGGGCCTTATTTTACGAATTTAAGTATACCGGGACTAGCCACGGTGATAACTTTTACGGGAGTCACCCGCAATGCCTAATTGCCACAAATTTCCACAGGGATGAATGACGCCTCGGTAATACAACACGCAGATTACATCAAAAATAAAACTACTCAACGAAGTTCTATTCCCAAACCTATGGTATGTGGCTCACGTCTGGCCAATGCCTGAAAGAGTAAACGCTAGCGTTATAAACATGACGAACAAATTTTTTTGGAGCGGCTTCCTTCAAAAAGTTGCAAGGAAAAGGCTATACACGCCCCCAAAACTGGGTGGTCTAAACCTAATCAACACAGCAATAAAGGCACGGATAATAGCTATTAAAAATATCGCTAAGATCTTACACGCAGATGATAACGAAAGAAAACGTTTATTGGTTAACTCCATGGAAAAAACAAGGGGGCTGAGGTACTTCAAGAAAATCGTACACGAAGCAAATAATTTCGGGGACAAATATGCATTTAACAATACTCTGCAGTCCACTAAACAAATATACGAGCGCGTGCTAAAGGAGGAGCTGGAAGCGACTCCTTACACAAGGTCAAGCAGAACCTGGGAAAATTACTCCAGGCTGGGAAGTGGTGCGAGGGAGGCGGGCATAATGTTCAGCATATGTTCGGACTGCCTGGTGACTAATGCCATGAGAAAGAGACTAGGTCTACGAGCAGAGGACGAGTGTCCGGATTGTGGGAGGCATGACGACATACCGCACACTGTTCTTGGTTGTCAAGAAAAGCACGATGTATTTTGGCAAACGTTGAAAAACATATATAAAGAATTCGATGCTTTCGGCACGGGAAGAATTAACGATGAGGATCTATTAAAATTGAATTTCCAACTCTTCCCATGCACGAAGAAAAAGATTTTAACTGAACTTGTGGCTGCTTATGTTTTTAGCAAACACTATAGAGGAGACATCAGGTATAGTTTAATTGAAAAAGTGAGATTTCTAAACAAAACTGTAAATATTACAAAGGAACAGAAGGAGTGGTTGCAAAATGTTTTTTAATTTAAAAAAAAAAGTAAGTGATCTCTGCTTTGGCTCATTTCTCTCTTTCTTTTTCTTATTATATAGTGCTGCCTATGTATATCTTCACTCTCTTTTTTATATAAATATTTATAAAAATGCATGTATAAAGGTGTGCCATATAACTATTCTAAATATTTGTATAACTGTAAGTGATTTTAAAGCATATTTAAAAAATATGTAAATATGTAAATTTTTATATATTGTACTGTGCCAAAGTAAGCAATAAATGCTTTTTAAACGTAGCTTAACTGGCTAAAGCACTCGGCCGGAAATCGAGGGATCCGGGTTCGAATCCCGGTCAAGGCGAATGATTTTTTCTCTGTGGATTTTTCGCAGGGCCTTATTTTATTGGAATGAAAGACTATACTCTTGTCTGATGAAAAAAGGGAACAGGACTTATCAATACAAGTTTAGAGGGGAATGTGTGGTGTTAGTTGAAGAAACAGGTTCCCACTTTTGGAGGTTTGCCTCCCCCGTCGGAGGATTAGCAAAAGTTACAAAATCTGCGATTATCGATTCCTTTCCGAGGGAAAATTAGATACACAGAATTAAAAAGGATTTGATTATGGTGGTACCAAGGGAATACCGCCCAAAAAGGAGGCATCATCCCTTTGCTATAAGCATAGTTCCAACATCCCTTGCAGTGTGGGTAGATTCTTCTCGGGATTCCCACCGGGTTAATTTTTTCCATAATGGCCAACATTTCAAGCTCCGACTGGGGGCTCATCCTAAGAGATAAATTTTGTTGAACCCCAAAAAGAGTTTACCCACATCATTCGCCGGGAAAGCATCAAATCGTATTTCATCCCTTACAGTGGTCTATTTGCTACTTGGATTTGCGACATAAACGTTGGGAGGGTAATCTAGGGACCCAATTTGCGTTTCTGCAAGGATGCGTTTGGCGATCAATCCGAGATTTTTTTAATTGCTGGATTTTAATATCGACGTAAAGTACTACCCGCTGATGATATATTGGAGAGAGACTCCAGTTCCTTCGGCTACATCTGAGCTTAGCTCTGTGGAATTTAAAAATCTATTGATGAAAGTTCAAATTTGGATTTAAATATTCCTTTTATTATACATACGGGCGAGAGATTCGCGAAAAAATGTACCAAAACTTTGGTGACAGCAGCAAAAGACGAGGAATGACACTTACATAAGAAATACAGACTGAAAGCAGGTAATTGAGTAATTCTTTCGTGATTGTTCCTCACCGGACAATGCTGATACATCAAATAATAGTAAGACTAACGAAGAAAGACGCACTTGGTGATAATTTTGGTACATCTGGGGCGTTCGATGGGGGAGCGGGGAGGGGACGCCGGCGGCCTTCACCCAAAATCCATTCAGTCATAGCTGTCGGACAATACCGGAATAGAAGTGCATAACCTAAGTTCCCAAACCTTCATAGCCACTCGTGAGGCGTCTTCATAGACCGTAGTCTCCTTTCCTGCGTGCGCAGATCTAAAAATATTTCATCACTTCTCTAAAAGTTGGTAACATCGATTTGTTTTTACGCCGACGAGGCGCCAAATAAGGGACAAGTCGTCTCACTACGCATCGCTTTTTACCTTCTACCATCTTCTGATTTATATTATCAAAGATAAACGACCTCCTAGCAGCATGCGCGGGATGAATTTAGCTGTATTAGAGGCGTGGGAGGGGGAGAAGCGAGCGTGGAGGGGAAGGGATCGGCCTGCGGCTCTGGTATCCGCGACGCTGCGTGGGCGTTGGAATATTTTCTTCGCGGACGCGGACTCAAATTAGGCATTTTGTGGCTAAACAGTGGCAGATACGTCCAAATGCACGAAATTTTTGCCCTAAAAGGGCAGTAACTCGGCAAAATCTATAGGAAATGACCATAAAATATTATATTTTTCGAATTTTGACCCTCCCCCCCTAAATTGCATTTGAGCGAGGGTCAGGGGTTCACGTACAGGTCTCAAATTTTTCAGGCCTTATTTTTGATCGGTCCCACAACTTTTTTTCATTGGGCCAGATGGATTTGAAAAAAATCGATTTTTGCGATCCGCCCTAATGTACATATGATGAAAACAATAGAAAACATTATAAAAAACCCTTGGTCCCTACTTCTTCAACCGCTTTTTAAAAATATGTGAATTTTTCGGGAAGGGCTCAAATAGTTTTGCTGGTAGGTCGTTCCAGTCCCTTATGGTCGTAATCAAGAAGGAGAACTGCTTCACATTTGTCCTTTGTGATCGGCATTTTATCTTGAACTGGTGATCATGTTTTCCATTAAGGCTGGGTTTTGAAATGAAAGCGCACAAAAAAAAACTTCTAAAAAACGATGTGGTAACAAGCTAACGCATGTTCTCCGACGCAGGATTGACGCGAGGAAGAACAGGACGTGAAAACAAGTGCAACGGATATTAATGAATTAAAAGTCCCCATTACAGAATGAAGATTAAAAATTAAAAGGGGACACAAAAAGCGATTATTTGCGGTCCCTTCCGATTACCCAGGGATGATTACACGGATTCCACGAGGGAACGAATCGACTGCAGAGCTATAATTACAGCGTCGGTTCGCTTTTAATTACAGCTTAATGGGAGTAGGCGATTACTCACGCAATCAACTCGAAAATATTATGGCGTCTATGGGATCAGAGAGATAAAATGCGCGTAATTTTAACGAACGCGAAAAATTAGTGGGAGAGAAATATCGGAGGCTGAAAACAACAAAGGCATCCATCCAGATGATGAGGAATCCCCTAAAATTAAAGTTTCCCTTCTGAATGAAGAACCTGCAAACAGATATAAATTTCCATACATCATTGTGCGAAAAGTCGACACAATTAAAATCATACGCCTCTACCGGGATTCGAACCCGGATCACCCGATTTCCGGTCAGGTGCTTTAGCCAGTTAGGCCTCTTTCACATGGACGCGGACGGTCCGCGTTCCGCCCTACGCGCGCGGGACGCGGGATGTCCAATTCCATGTCTCCAAAAATTGGATGTATCACCTAACAGCTGCAAAATATTGGCCCTTAACCGTCCAAAGCGAAAAGAATTCATTCCTTCATTCATGAATAGAAAAAATGCATTGAATTATTGCAAATACTAACGCATATTTTGAGATTTTCTCTGTTACCAAGTTCTCGATTTGAAATTTGCAGAACGTACTTGAGAGAACTTTACGCACATCTTGGAAACCCTTTGTGCCTTCTCATTTGAACACGAGTCCCGCTCGATCGCCGACCGCCCCCTCTGGCCCAAGAGGGAAGGAGAAGGAGGAATCGCTGTTTCCACTTGTTCCAGAACGTCGGGCTCAGCGGTTTCGTGCGTGGATTACATTACGCCGCTGGCGGCAATGGCGAGGAAAGGGGAGAGCCGAGATGGGAATGATTAAGAGGGATTGACCGCCACCGGGGATGAAAGGCACCCGTATCCGAGTCTAAACGGGTGCTGGGCGAGAGAGAGGTAGGGAGGCACGTGCGGCGTGCCCGTGAATAACGCTACTACTGCTACACTCCGACCAGCGCGCAGAGGGGCGAAAATCTCAAAAACCAGGCCGATTACCAGAACAACGAAAATACCACGAAAATAATTTTGATGATGAAATAAGATAGTAGGATGCTTTAAGTACAGTGGTCTCCCGGTAATTTGGCAGATATCGGCCCAGAGCACAGCCGAATCACCGGAAATTACTAATAAAGACGCAATTAAACGGTGGAAGCTATGATTTAGTGTACATATGCATGCATAACATACATATTGTACCATAAAATATATTACTATGTTGCGCAATTAAAGTTTTGGTGTAAAATGAAAGTACGATTAAAACTTTACCCCTCCCCTTCCAGGGCAAGACAACTGTTCGTGTATGTCTCCCCTTTCATTAAGCTCTACTCACCCTATTTTCTGAGTTGGACAAGGCACACTTGCGAGTTAGACTACTCGAAATTACCTAGCTAACCGCTAGGTAGATTCCTTTTTAAAAACCCGGATTACTGGCAGAGCAGAGAAGTAAAGTGCCGGTTTTATAGAGGGAGTACTGTAATCATTTCATCGGCAAGAGGTGGAAATTTACCATTACTTATCTCTTTTCATCATCCCAACTTAGAAGTGCGAGAAAAAATACTTGGAAGGTCAGAATTAGGGAAAAAGAACAAGTACTTTCAAAGTGTGGAAAATTATCCTTTTTCCGGTTCCTGATAATTTTTTCAGCGAGAATTAACCCTCAGTTTACCCTTAATGTTCATAAGACTTTGAAATATTAAAATCAGCTTAAAACGCTGCAGCGGAGAGGCTAATTGAGTGGGGAATGGAAGGGATGAAATAGAGATTAGAACGCGGTCAAAGTAGGATTAACGGAAAACAAAAGAGAGTGCATATTCAACTGGCGCGAAAGTCGAGTATGCACTTAGTCGATCATTCCTAAGAAACGGAGAAGTTGGATGTCTCTGTAAGGTTGGTCTGCTTCACCAAAACGTTTTCCTACCGAATCTGATAAAGTTTGGAGAATTAAAGAGACGAATTCCTCCCAATTAGTCTGACGTGTTTAGTCGTTTTCGCTCGCGCACTACTCTGTGCAAACTTGCACTGTTAATTTGAAATTTTAGAGCAAGTACAGTGGACCGTTGTCAACATTAGCTTCTGCTTTAAGTATAAATGACTTACCAAAGTTAAAAAAATACGATAAAAATGTCATAGTTGATGCAAATATTTCCCAGAGTCTACTTCATATAACCTAACGATTTCAAGATGATAACAATGTTTTGAGCGTATAATACGAGGGTTCGGGTAGGTGTGGTGACTAGTGTGTTGACTTCTAACCCGGTGGGCACGGGTTCACATCCCGGCGGAGATGGCAGAGATGTTTTCAAATATCCCTGCTTGAGCAATGACGAAGTTGGAGGGAAATTAACGTATAAGTCCTTTAGAAACATAGGAAGAAAACGGGGCAATTGAACAGGATATATCACGACCCGATGGTCCAATGAAAACATCGTTGACGGACAAATGGAGTAAATAACGATATTGGAAGGACTCGTGTTAGATACATGGGGAAGGTGATGAAGGATATAAAGCATAAATGTTAAAAAAAAACTAGATGATATAAGAATTCAGTAAAGAGTGGTACCAAAAAAATCCTTGGACCACTAACTAATTATGATTATGAAAAAATAACGCCATGAGAGTAGGAATAGAAGAAATAAAAACTTGGCTATTTCCATACGGTTTTTTATTGTAACCGACCATGGTTTCGTTATAGCGCTGCTTAACACTATCAAGGAGAGGAGTTACAGGTAACTTGACCAGTATAATATTTACAGCAAAGGAAGGGGTGGGGCGTCATTGTGAGGTGGGTGGAGGCCTAACCTAACACCGAACCCAACCCCCACCTTCCCCTAACCAACGGCACGCGAAAATTCCCAACCCCCCCTTTCTTTGCTATATAGCAGGGGTGTCAAACACGCGGCCCGCGGTACCACGGCTTCTTCAATCGTAATTGACACTTCCTTTGCTCCTTTAAGATTTACAGCTCTTGTAGTTGGAAGATCAAAACTTACTGGCAATTCATCCATATTACCCACATTTATTCTTCATGCAATGTTACAACGTAGGTTTCCACGGCGATGGTTTGATCTCTGCATTTCTTCATGCACTTGTACATGCAAAGAGGTATCATGTATCTGGGAGTATTAGTACCAGGAATTAAATTAAATAAACACTTTATTCTCTTTCAGTAGCCTTTTAAAATAAAAATTATTATAATATAGTTTCGGTAATATTTTATATAACTTCTGTTATTGGTCCTGTAATACATATGAGGCCCTCGAGGTGTATGAGTTGGCTAATATGGCCCGCCAAGGTGAATGAGTTTGACACCCTCGCCACATAGTATAGTCAACTTACCTGTAACTCCTCACTTTGATAATGTTACGCTGTAACGAAATCATGGTAGGTTACCATAAATTCCAAGTGGAAATAGCCAAGTTTGTATATCTTCTATCCCTACGATTTCCAAAAAGGATATAAAGGATTTCCACAAAGTTACGCCCGCTAATATTAATTATGTCAAAAGAGTATGTATTAAAATGCGGATGTTATAGATGTACGCAGGGGTATGCTGCGATCCGGTAGCGAGAACGAAAGAGAGAAGATGAGAGAGTGCAGATAGGGAAACTGAGGAAGAGAGGGAGCCCGAGGGCACATGAAAGAAGATGAGGGAAGCGGCAAGAGGAGCTCCTTCTACGGCCACGCCCCCTTTTCCTCGCTCTTTTGCTTATCGATTTCCCTCCCCGCTCTGCTTCTCCCAGCCACTAGGTAGTTGAAAAGGACTCCCAATGCCATCCCTTTACAGAGTGCTCCACAGGTTCCAGCAAAATGTATTTAAATCTCCAGCTTTCTCATTTTCGGCTTCTAACGTTCTTTTGGGACTAAGGTTTATTCTATTCTTCCATTCCCGATTTTGTAAACCCGCTATACCCATCGCTTTCCTCGGTGGCGGTAGGGCAACGTTCCTTCCTGCCAAATCATGGGTCGAGGGTTCTGTTCACGCCTGAGTGGGATATCCACCAATCATGACATGATTTTATGTGTTAGTACAAACATTTAAATTGTAACAGAGAAGTTTAGCTGCATTAGAATATCCTATATATTATTACAGAAATGTCTTTTTCTGAAATTCCGTATACGCTCCGTAAATACTGCACCTACAGTGATAAATTAGGCATTATATTTTTAAACGTTGAATCACCGGCACCTGACGAAGAATACAATATCAATCTCAAATTTCACTTTTAATCAATTGATTTGACTCAAAAGTTTCGACTTTTTTCACGTCGATTAACTACTTCCTCGAGGTATATCGACTTCACGCATTTTTTATCATAAGGTTTAAAAAAAAAAGGTTTCAAAACCAGTTAAATCCATTAAAAAAAACAAATAATCGGATCATGAGCAGGCAAAAATGTTAAAAATAAAATCTAAGAAGTATTTACAACGCTAAACGTTCCCTAAAAGAGACATGGTGTGTAAGAACATAAAAGATAACAAGGTATCAGGAATAAACAAAAATATCAAGCTGAAAGTATTCAAGAACTATTATCAACGTGAATTAACAACAAAAAATGAAAACAGTACGAAATGCACATAAAATAACGAAATTTTCGCACGGGTTACCTAGTCTAGCACCTTAATATTCTTCCATTACTTGGTTTTTAACGTCCTCCGTCAACTCTGGTTTTGTTCCGTTATTCGATTATGGGTTAGTTCAATTATATTGTATCTAATAGACCTGATTTTGATTTAAGGCGTCAAAGCGTGGTCAATTTTTGCATAAAAAAGTAAATAGATCGAAAAAGTTTTACTTAATTCATATACGAGAGAACTTCATAGTTCTAAATTCGCTTGTTAACATTATTACGAATGTTGTTCCTGAATTATCCCGGCTAAACTGCATCAACCCAAATTCCACTATAGTGTAGAACTCTACCTTCCACCTTAGGGTAGAACTCTAACGAGAGTTTTGAAGAACGGAAGTTGGTTTCTACTCGAGTTAAAGTTGCACAATGACGCACAGCATACCTAAGTTTCTAACGCATACGCTTATTAGAAGTAAAACAGTAGGTACATGATATGATTCGAGTAACTCATACCAACTGATTGCAGTACAAAACTTAGGCAATAAGGCCTCGGTGAACATCTACATCTAAGAAAGGAAGGCTTGATTTAGTTAGCTGACTCGGAACGACTAAACGACTATTTTATGCTCCATTTCCTGGAATTATTTAAGCCGCAAGAGTAAATAAATTTTTTCAATAAAGATAAGAAGCCTGAAGTCGGTATATTATCATAAAAAACACCTGGGATATTCTCATCGCCATGAGGTAAATTAATTCAGATTGATGAGTTTACTGAATATTTTCTGATAACTTCGTGCTACTAAAAGATTTGACATTCAAGCCACCAAAAAATATCTTAGCGAAAATAGTCCGCAGTACAAGAAAAAAAACGTGACAGAGCTCTTTTTTCTCTCTGTACGTGATGAAGCATATTTTGAACATGATGAATACATTTTGCCAGGAATAAACCAGCTAAAACAATAGGAAACTCGGAAAGCTTCTGAAGGAAAGAAGCACAGCAAAAATGGTATGGACGGAAATTAAGCCGAATCTAGAGAAAAAATGGAAAAATCCTTACATCTTACACTGAGACGTGATGACCTGATTCTTACAGAGTAAATTTTGAATGCAGCTGGGTTATTTTGAAATTAATATGGCAGTATATTGCCCCACCGTAATTGGAAATGAGAATGATATATATTTTTTTCTTCTCATCCTGTATAATGGAGAACAAATATTAATGAAAATATGAACTACAATAGAGTAAGGTTGGAATAAAAGAAGAATTAAAAGAAAATACTTGTACGTGATGAAGCATATTTTGAACATGACGAATATATTTTGCCAGGAATACACCGGCTAAAACAATAGGAAACTCGGAAAGCTTCTGAAGGAAAGAAGCACAGCAAATATCCCAAATTCGAATTCGAAAAAAGGTGAGAAACTCTTATTCAAACTATCCATTGAATCGTCTACCCAATTGAACCTATAAGCCCAAAATTGGAAAAAAAGATTATGCAAATGTGATTCTGTGAATGTGAAACTCCTGTGGTTATTCATTACGTGCCCAAATTTATCAGAATATATTCTTATAACAGCCAATTTAGCAAAATATAAATGGAGCTTTACCATATGACACTAACGCTATAGTAATGGTAATGCAGCATTTACACAGGGTCCGCAAATCGTTTAACGTTCCAAAATTATTAGCTTAATTACATCACCGCGGCCTAAAAAACACAATAATCATAAAACTTGAGTTTTATGAGAATTGAGAATTTGCACTATGACTATTGCGAACTCCAGCCATCCTGCTGGAGAAACTGTCGTCACTTATGGACATCTAAACGCGGAGGAACGCCCGGAAGCCAAGACTCATATGAATCATAAAACTATAGGATGTAATAGAGCAACCGCACACATAATGGCAAAGATAAAATCTTTAAAGACATTTGTACGTTTCATAAACACAAGACCAAGTCTATAAGCTAAAGGAAATCATCTTGCATATGAAAACGGGTATAAACTACATTCATTAAAATACTCAGGTTAGAAAAGCACATCAATTCGCCATTAGTAGGAACTGTAAATTTGAAGATCAATGAAAGCTAAATTAAGAAATAAAAATTCGACAGGCCAGAATACTTTTAGTGCTCCCACTAAAATTCACGCCTGAGAAGAAATAAATGTTGAGGTTCCCTTCCACTTAATGGATATCAATCAGTAAGTGACAAATAATAGTTCAATCATAGCTGAAGAGAGGAGAGCAGAAGAAGTCTCAAACGTGGGCAGGTGATAATTCTAACAAAAAGCAGTCTGATAAATTACTTGAACCCTCTCGCAAGAGACTAAAGGCCAGTCATCAATTCAAATGAATTACTACATTGGCTGAGATGTGTGAACGCTGACAAAAAGACATCGAAATTTGAAATTGGAAGGCCTAATTTCAAATGTTGAATAGCATACTACTTTTCAAATGCAGAAGACGGCCGATACTGGCCGGCAGGATTGGCGGAAGAGCTTTCATTCAGAAAATGGAACATCAAAAAATATCGAAACGTGCAGTATGATTCGGCTCCGAGCAGAGTATCAGTTTTCCACCAAAAGCACGAATACTGCCGCGGATGAAAAGAAGTCGTGATGAACATCTAAAGATAGAAATTAATGTGTCCTCCAACAGAAATGTCCCATACTTGGAAATGAAATATGACGGAAGTTCCCATACCGAATGAAAAGAGATAATTCAAAGGATTGAAAAAAAGAACTTTGCGTAACAATGCCAAGTCGGTCGTTCGTGAATGATCTCTACACAATAATCCATACGTTTCCATTACCTTATGCGAGCTAAAATATTCGGATGGAAGAATAGAATTCCTATAAGTAAGGTTGGATGAGTTTTGCACTATGACTATTGCGAATTCATTCAGAATTTTCTCATTCGGGGGATTCCTGTGATTCTTCCGAAACGGCAATAATACCTTCTTCGCACAATTCATGCACAGTGAGAGGCTGAATTGCTTGGGGAATTTCAGGTCGAGCTAAAAGGAAGAGATATTGAGGACAACATTTTCACCGAAAACTGACAATGGTGCAGCTTTCGAATACAATGGAGGCAAACAGAAGGATATACGAGATTTCACGGCCAAGCACGCCGTAGTCAAAAAATACGACTGAGTATATCATTTTCAATCGGCTAATGGACCAAGATGAAAATACATGCGAATCAATGGATTCAGCAGTTTAAGAAGAGATGCAGAAATATAGCAATAGATGGGGAAGGTTTAAAAATTATCTGTTCAAATAGGTAAGCAAATGCATAACTAACAGATTATTATTTCAGCAATACAATATCTAAATTTCCATATTTTCTATTATTTTGCAACTCATGTCGACATCATTAAATGCAAAACACGAGGATAAAGGAGAGACATTCAAACTAGTCGCGCATGATAAGCCCTCGGCGAAATAAATAAGGCATCAATACCAATTTTTTAATTGGCATACAATGATAAAAGCACACTAATATGAATGCAGGCTGAGAGCTCCACTTTGAACAATAGTGAATAAAAAACCTCCACGTTCATGAGTATGAAACTTCATTATACCTAAATATATATAATACTTCATGAATAAAATAAGTATATATACTTCATTATATTCGAAATAAGTTTTTCTATGAATATAGTAGAGGATGAAAAGAATTAAGGTAGGGGCAAAAAACGAAGTATACGTAGCAAAATTGTGTAAATCTAGAATTGCATTAAATCTGTATGCATAAAGATATTCAATACTCGACTTAGCATCTACGTTTTTCACAGTTAAATTTCAATTCTTATATTTCTGTAGCCTATTGTCCAGGGAAAAAGAACTGCCGCTTTACAAAACATACAAAATCACGTCACACAAAAGTTTACACTGCGCAAGGAGAATGGTGGAAAAACCTTTCACGAAAATTCGACTTCATACACTCGAATTGAGCGGCTAAATACTAGGGAGGATGCAGGATTTTTTTATGGGGGGGCAGAAGGGCCCGGCAGGCAAACTATCTTCTCATGCTTGAGATTAGAAACGAGATAAAACAATTACTGTTCGAAGTATTCTACTTTATTTCAAGATCAAAGTTATTAATGTCCCGCTGAGTCCGCCTATGTCTAAAGACACTAATTAACCATGATGCCTCCTAAAAATCATTTCTATATCACACCGTCTACATTCGTAACTGACACAAGATCTCAAGCCAATAACCTTCACTACACACGATACAGAACTGTTTATAAAATGAATCTGTATATATATAAAAATATATTAAAAATCGAGAGCATCGTACGGAAGTAGTATGATAATTACGGGGGAATCGCCGGAGTTGCCCATTACAGGGGATATAAAATGGTTAAGCGATTCCTCCATGATTTCATCAAATTTGTCACTTCACGACACAACTTGCAGCAGTTTTTTCTTTCGTAATTGTACTTATACTCTAGCTTTATATTTGGCATGGACGAGCATCAAAATAATTTAACCACGGAAGTTTTACGATTTTTCAAGAAATAAAAAAAAAACTAATACGGCGAAAATTGGTAAACGTTAAAAATCGAGAATATCGCACGGAAGAAGAATGGTAATTAGCCTCTAATTACGTGGAACATCACCGGAGTGAATTGGCTCATTGCACGGAAAATGAAATGATGAGGCCTCCAACGGCAATGTCCCATACTTGGAAATGAAATATGACGGAAGTTCCCATACCGAATGAAAAGAGATAATTCAAAGGATTGAAAAAAAGAACAAACAACCAACAAACCAACATTTCAACAAAATTTTCACTTGACGACAAACTTTTCACGACACACCAAGGAAATAAGTTTTTGTTTTAAATAGTGCTTATATCCTAGTAATAATAGACTTAACTTTAGAATAGGCATGCATCAAAACGATTTGAGCACGGAAATTTGCGATTTTTCATGAAGTAATCCAAAAATAAGTCGTAGACTAAAATCGGTGATTATTAAAAATCGATTATTGATAAAATGATTCATGGAGTATATGTAGGTCAAATACCCTAACTACCCTATATATTCGAACTACACTCCAAGAATTATTTTAAAATAAATTAAATGAGGTAAAGATAAGAGTGGAAAAAATCGATTACGTCACACGGAAATTGAATGGTAATCGGCCACTAATTTCGGGGATCATCCAATCACTTTAAGGCTTCGCAAAGGAGGCAAAAATCAACACGGGAAGACGTGGAGGATAATATTTTCCGGAGCTCGTAAATCGTGAAAAGGGGGTGGTCGCAGGAGAGGGCAATTACCCCTTTCGCCCTCAGATTCCAGTTCGCCAGCGCACGCGATGGGACCCGTTGAAGTGGGTCATTAAGCTTCCTTCTACACGACACCCTCACGGAGTGGGACTTTCGAGCCCGCGCCATAGAATGCAACAGTGCATGGTGGAAGAGGGAGAGGGAAGAAGATGAGAGGATCGACTTCCGACGCCCTAATCAGAGGCCCTTTCTTGCGAGGAACAGGCAGACCTCGCCACATTATGAAAACGTTGGAAGCGCATCTCACGGAATTCCTGAGTCATACTTGCGACCGTGGTACAGCTTCGCAGTACATGCAAGCCCATGCCTAGGAAGGATAAAACGGGTGATTCATGGAGGTTCCACCTAGATTACCAGAGTTAAAATATCTTTTTTTCCGATTCCCTTGAAAATTTTGCAGACAATCATGAACTACATTTTTCCATTAATACGTTTTATGCATGACGAAGCGTTTCAATATAATTTATCACAGGTTATGTCACCAGCCTTATAATATCATCAGTCTTAATATATATCAATTAAGACCCGAAAATATGAATGCTGATATTCAAAGCTAAGATGAAAATTAAGTTGCAAATCATTGCCAATAATATAATTTGGATGCCACATTTATATTTCTAATAATGCTCAATTACTTGATACGTATACTTTTTCAAACAACAGTTTTTTCAAGCAGCTTTTTTTACACGGCAGCTTCATTTCCACACAGTCAAAAATTTCAATGGCAATAGCAATTTACGCAGTACTTTGGAAGTAAAATAGAGATGTACATATATTTTTACATTATTTTTAATATGGGACGCAAATCACAACTTATTCCCCAAAATTCCATTCATTTGCCAGAGTTTTCCCATTTTTCTCACACTAGCATTAGGTAAACAAGCATTACTAGAAGAATATGAAGCAATTCTTTCCGACGAATCAATTGTGCGAAATCTAATCAGGATTTCCAATGGCCCAATTAGTTGTATATTACCAATGTTTCATTGAACGACTTGTCCATATTCATCAGGGTGAAAGAATAATATTGACAACATTTCCGATGATTTCAGAGCATATAGAATAAACCCTTTTTAGTAAATCTGTGATCATCAAATATAAGCACTTAACCACGGTTAAAGTACATGTTCAGTAGTAAGGTAAATTTTCCATATTTTCCTATTCCATGTTGTAATACTTAAAGTTATAGAGAACAAAATGGCTTTTTTAAATATCGAATTCTGGTTGTGAAACGTGGAAATTACACCACGGTAGAAATAAAAGGAAATTTTTAATTCGTTTCCCAGCGAATTAATTGTGCGAAATCTAATCAGGATTTCAAACGGTACAATTAGTTGTATATTACCATGTTTCATTGAACGACTCGTCCACCGTCATCAGGTTGGAAGAATAGTTTTGACGTCTCAACGTTTTTCGTTCCGCCAAAATTATTCGTTCATCCTGATGACGTTCAATGAAATGTCGCGTCGGTGTTATACGAGGAATAAAATCAGTGGAAATCCCAAGAAATCTTCACGCAATTACCAGAGAAGCTAGGAAGGTGTATTTTGAAAAAAAAATGCTATCTAGAGTGTACTTCGTTTCTCGGTGCTATCGCTTTACACATCCCTGTACACGACACCCATGCAGCTCTTGGAATCAGAATGCGACAGCACGTGAGTAAAGACAGAAGAAGGCATGGGCACGAGGTAATCGGTGCTCCTATCTCTAGGGAACAAGGAGAATTCCTTTCACGGCAATGAAGGAATCAGACCTCACGTATTTCCTCCCCCTCAGTGGAACTGCTATAAACCTCCCCAGAGCACGTACATTTACGTGTAGCGGGGAAGTAGGAGAGGGTATTTAAGATGGTTACAAGCTCGGCTCGGAACGGAAAATAATGGATGTCCATGGGACACCTTCCCGGAGCGCAGGATCCAACATCGACTCTCACGAAAGAGAGAAGTGACACGCAAGTAGTGTAATTTCGTATACGAGGGCCGTATTTTTTTTCAAGCTCCGATGGGCTACGAACAGAAGACGAAATGATTGACTAATGTATTGTTATTAAAGTATTCTACTGATTAAGTTAGGTTTCCTTGGAGCACTAAAGAAGTGATTTGGGAGCCTCCCTTTCCGTACAGCACTGCCTTCTTCAATTCACTGTAAGGCCTACTCCCTTTCAATCTATCTAAAAATGCTATTCTTTTCCTTCCCCTCCCTAGTTTCCCTAACATTCTACCATCTAACGCCATTTTCAACATCCCCTCCCCGCTAAGTACTACTCCCATCCATACCTTCTGTCTCCTCCGTACCTCATCTAAAAGCTGCCTCTCCTCGCCAACCATATCCAGCACTTCGTCGTTCCTTTTCCTCTCCGTCCATTTCACCTTCTCTATTCTTCTCCATACCCTCATCTCAAATGCCTCCAATCTTCTTTCGTCTTCTTTCCTCAGTGTCCACGTTTCCACACCGTAGAGAGCTACACTCCAGTTCACACTCTTCACTAACCTTTTTTTTAAGTTCTTACATAATGATCTTCTCAGAAGCTCCTTCCTGTTCATGAACGCCTCCTTTGCTAATGCAATTCTCTTCCTCACGTCCTTATTACTGTATCCATCTTCCTCTAACGTAATTATTGCCTAAATAGTGGAACTGATTAATGTATATAAAAATTATGTCATAGGTAAATATTGAGGACACTTCTGGTGTCCTTTGGAAACAATCGCCTCGGCGATTGAGGAATTGGTCGTGCCTGTGGACAAACTTAACTATATATAACCTTCATAGGATGCTGCCGCAAATGACTTTCAATGAATGTTGCCTTTGTCCTGAAACTCATTTCCCGTTTAAACACGCTTCTCTACAAGCCACATCATTAAATTCAGCATAACGATGGAAGTCACACGGCACTATGTCGATATTGTACGGCGATTGATCGAAAATGTCCCATTGAAATTGTTCAAGGAGCAGTTGGGCTGCATCAGCGCTGAGATGACAGGCGTTGTCATGGATCAGAACACTTCCAAAAGTCAGCATGTCTCTTCTTTTGTTTTGAATGGGAATAGACGTAATATTTCGCAAGAAAAGTCAATGCTGTAGGCGTTCGGCGAGTTTTTCGGCTGTCGCAAGAGAAGAAAATAAAAGGCTTTCAATAATTTACGGGAAGAAAAAAAGCAAAATTCATTGAGCTTCTCCAAAACTGCCAAGAATGATTGCATTGCCCTCGACTGGCTCACAACTGTAGGTACCTTTGATGAACCGCTAGACACAAGGTACCGCTAAAATGAATAGATAGGAAGCTAATCAATAATTTTCAGTGATTGACAGCTTTGGAAAACTTTAAAGTCTTGCACCTTCATGATAAAGAAATGTCTGTACAATTTACTTGCTCTACCGTATATATTAATATCCCAGCAAGTGCAATGGTAATTCTTGTCAGGCGAGCACTTAAATTTATACCAGTTTTTTTAAACCGTAATAATGTACCTTGATCGCATGACTTATGATTGATTACATACTACAAGATTCATAACTTATACAGCCCACGTAGTAATTCGTTTATAACAAGTGTGATTTTGGGGTCTTAGAAAGAACCCCGTGGGCAACGTAAGGTGTAAAATACCTTGGGCAAGGAAGGGTTAAATGTCATCCGGGTGTGTCGGGCTCCAATGGAAAGGGGATTCATTGGAGGGATTGAGTTAATTCACCCGGGGATTCCGAGGGGCTTCGCCGAGAGCAGTTAAGACCACGCGGGTGAGATAGTGCAGGAGGATATGAATGAATTTGACTCCAGAGAGTCGAAAATCATGTGAAATCACACGAAGAGGAGGGGTAGGAAAATGGGGAGAATTTTTTGGAAAAAATATGAAAGCTGACAAGATTAGAAAGGTGGGACTCATATTAAAATTATTACTTCGCCAGCTCAATATACAACGTTAAAAAAATGAGTGAATAATCCCTAAAAGCCACTTATTCAAGCAGCCGCATTATCGCAGACAGATATGGCTTACCACTAAGGTTCCGCGGATTCCGTGAATCCCCCTAATCCCTTTCCGGTCCAATATTTTTATTAAAGTATTTCTTTTCAAAATAATTTTTAGGAAAAAAGAAATAATTGAATATTGACTGTTGCCATCTAAATGTTCTTATTTTTTGTTTAAAGTAAAAAATTCACTGGTATTAATAATATCCATGTCAAAGAGTATAATCTTGGAAATTTTTCGATGCATGATATCTCTTGAGACATTGTATAATCCCTCGAGCCCTTGTACAATCACAGTGCCTTGTGATGTCGAGCTAAACTTGTCATTGGGTCTGATGCTAGCACTAGGTCTGTCGAGTCAGTCTCGACGTTGGACCGCACAGGGTTAAAACAACGACCTAATACATGCCATATAATTAGGACTATACGGCGTTGACTCCCTCAACAATTTATAAAAAATATCCCCAACGGTTTTTTAAGAATTCTGCAAATCGTTAATCACTGAAATGTGACGCAACCTCGCGCAGCGGGTCCAAGGAATTGAGAAAAAAAGGACAGGAAGAGTGGCCACGTGACGCTATAGGGTATCACCGGTAACCACCTGATAACTCCACCAGATAACACGAAGTCTAATTATTATTTTACGCAGAAACGTTTTTTACTATGCTTTCGCTATCATAAAGTAATTTTAACCCATCGCACAGTGGTCGGAAATCGAAAAACGCCGGACAAAAGTCCGAAATGGCTTTTTTTGAGGTAGACAATTGAAATTTGGCACACATACGGAGAAATAATTGCTAATTTTGAAATAGCAAGTCATTTTTATTAAGTCTCAGCCGTTACGGAGTTACGGAGGCTTAAACATGACGAAATTTCGAAAAACACGCCATTTATCATTTTTCTTCGAAAATGTAAAACGTTACGCAGACTGTGATGCCTAACTGTGATATTCATCACAGTTAGGCATCACAGTCTACAAACACATGCGCTGGATATAGTAGCCCTCCATGATAATAAATATATGACATTTGGTTATCATTGACAGCATGGATGTCTTGAGTAAGGCGAATACAGGACATTAAGGTCCTCAGAAATTCGCCAGTGCGGGGAGTCGGAGTTTCGAGGCCGCGCTGAGCCGAGCCGGGCCGCGAAAAGCGATCGAAAATTGGAATTTTTTCTCAGGGTCGCAAACTTTTTCCGCAGATTTTTGCAGAATACTTTAAAATTATGTTTACTTAATACCCTGACAAAAAATCATGATATACATTTTTCTAAAACCAGAGATAATGACTACTTTATGTTAACTTTTGCCTAACAAAATGTCCGCTATTTTATGACCTAATGACCAATACTGCTTTCAAAATATCTTCGATATAGAACCTTAGGAAATCCACGAAAGTGTTTTTTGCTTGAAAAAGGCAAATTTGAGGAATTTAGGTGCAAACAACGTCAACCATCACATGCAATCGATTTTATCGTTGTCCGCCGCGTGGAGCCGGACCGCGACGCGCGGTCGAAAATTCGCATTTTCTCTCAGGGCCGCAAACTTTTTCCCAGACCTTTTGCAGGCAAACGTTTAAATATGTTTTTTTAGTATTATTACGAAATATCTCGACATACGTATTTCTTATAAAAAAGATAATGACTGCTTTAAGTGAAATTTTGCTTGAAAAAAGCTTCCGCCATTTTGATACATTACAGTACACAAATATCAACAAAAATGTCTGAAACTTATGCAAAGTACAAGGCAAAAAACTATAATGACAGATGAACATTTTAAAAGTTTCATGAAAATCCATCCACTGCTCTACCATCTGTGTAACTTTTTACATTTTCGAAGAAAAATGATAAATGGCGTGTTTTTCGAAATTTCGTCATGTTTAAGCCTCCGTAACTCCGTAACGGCTGAGACTTAATAAAAATGACTTGCTATTTCAAAATTAGCAATTATTTCTCCGTATGTGTGCCAAATTTCAATTGTCTATCTCAAAAAAAGCCATTTCGGACTTTTGTCCGGCGTTTTTCGATTTCCGACCACTGTGCATCGTCTTGAAGATGCAAGAATATAACCTCAAATTTAAAGAAAGATATCTGAAAATTAGATGGGCTGCATTTAATAGATTAATACAATGAAAGAATAGAAATTTGAGATTTTAAAATATAGGATTCGAATGTAAATTGAAGAATTGACGCAACACAAGTGAGACACCATAGGGACATTGAGAAAGTAAAACCACGCCACTTAACCCTGGCAAAGAGAAATTGGTAGTAGCGGGAAGGTAAGTTATTTATTTGAGATTTCATACGGTATACCTTCACGTTTGATAAAAGTATAATTTCTAAAAATGTCATCAAATAAGAAGAAATTGGATCTAAAGTTTCCGCAGCATTTTTCCATATGAGTCACGGCTTTTGGGCGTTCCTCCGCGTTGTGCTGTCCATGGCTGACGACAGATTCTACAGCCATCCTGCAGGCGTCTTCAGGCCAGAAGTAGCGATGCAATAACTTGGCCGTCTTATATAGGCACTTGGGGAATAGGAGGTCGGTTCTGATTGGTTGGTTCTTAGGTGGGCTCTGATTGGTCATTGATATTGAAGACCCATTTCCATGTGCTGGTTAATTTGTAGCCGTCTTCTATGTTGCAGTTCTCAGGATGCATAGTTATATCTATAGCCTCTCGGATTAGCCTAGGAGAGCCTGGGCTCTGTTGCAGTTGTCAGGATAGCCTAGGACCCGAAGGAATACCCGAGAGTCCTCTCTGCACTTGATACGCCGCGATGCCTAATTTTTTAAGACGAAAGGGATCATCCGAAGAACGAGTCGTTCTTCGAAAGCCGGGGGACAGATAGCCAATTACCTGGTGGAAAACCCGAGAATCCTTTCGGCAAATTAGGCATCCCGTTACACTGGAGCGGAAGTATAGATCACGGTTCTAAGGAAGCGTGGCGATACGTACTTGAAATCATTTTCTGTCTAAAAAATACCGGAAATGACATTTTTTGAATTGGGGCTGAGAAATTACTATGAAATTAGGCTGGTGGCATTGCATTTTCGAATGATAAAATTCGACCCTTAATTTAATTTATGCTACTTCTGACCTGAAGACGCCAGCAGGATGGCTGGAGAAACTATCGTCACCTATGGACAACTCAAAGCGGAGGAACGCCCGAAAGTCCTGACTCAAATAAGAAAAAAACTAAAAACTGAAAGGGAGTCTGGCAACCACAATGTCTGTTAAATTAATCTTTTGAGACTAAAATGGAACAAATTTGTGACAGAATGACGAATATGCGGCGACAAAAAAAAGCATTTAATACTAACTTAAGTAAAAATTAACTTACGTTATCAACGAGAGAGTAAAATCCCATGGCATGAATTTCAGAGAAAGCACTTACCTGAAAAAGAAAAGCAAGATTTAAAATGGTGAATAAAGAGAAAGTAAGTCAAATACAACAATGAAATCATACACATAAAAAGTTAGAAGTCTTTTTTTCAAAATTAGATATCAACTGGTTAAAATAGAATGATGAGTAAAAACTAAATTAATTTCCTACGAAACCTTGAATGTAAAACTATGCGCACTTCGCTATTTACAGAAAAATTGCAACATAATATTTTGAAATGAAAAAGTGTAAAATAGACAAAGTGATTTTATAATGCCCACAAATCTTTAAACTTAGAAGCTCTTCAAAAAGAATAAATTTGCGTTTACTGCAGACGTCGTAATTTTTTGAAACTTAAAATGGAATATAAAGTCCCTCCCTTATTTTATGCCAAATACTCGAAATCAACGGACTTATATAAAAATAAATAATTTATAGCAATTATCGTACAAAACAAAAAAATACTAGTATTTGCACCATGTGCTAATTAAGATATTCAAACAATTCTCCAAAAATATATTCCATCATTCAGTTCGGTGAACTTGGTATTGATTAATATTGACATTTTGAGTGGATTCTACATGAACTCTCAATAAATTAATCATTTTGAGTCCTGAGCCTAAGGGTCTATATGAATTCTGAGTAAAATCATGGATTCAGCAGAATTATTTACCGAAGAGCAGAAACAAAATATCCATTATTGGGGAAGAAGGAAGAATTTAGATTCAACGAAAATTAAAGTTTTCAGTTAGATCCGAGACTGGCTGATTTTATGGCCAATTCGGGAACAGCTGAATTAATAAGCATAAACAAATCCCAAATTAGTTCAGGAAAGACGAAAAGGTAATGGGAAAAGGGAAAAATGCTTAGGGCGGCATTATTAACGGATGACAGAAGCAGAGAGAAGGAAATGGAGAATGAAAATTTTGAATTTGATGTGATGAATTAGAGCTCATTAAAAGATAAGGACTGGAAGTAAAGAGTAGAACGCACTCATAACACACATCAGCCCATACTACCAAAAAATTAGGTTTCAGTAAATCTTTCAAACATACGTGAGAACTTTTAAAAACCGCAGAGGCAATGAAAAATAAATCTATGCCTGGTTTCAACGATAGAATATTTTTTAAGGATCAAGTTGAGAGTTATCTGGAATTGGTGGATTCCAGTAATCTCGTAATTGGTGCATAATATTGTAACATAAAAAATTAATACTATAAATATTTCCTCTGATACTTAACGTTATTCACCACGAAGCCCATATGCTATTTATGACAGGATTAAAAATTCAGTAAGAAGGCGCAAAACAACATCGAGAAAGTTAAAATGAGCCTAACGAGTCATCACGAGTCTAATTAGGTTTCATAGGACTCAATTAGGACTAATTGTAAGTGAATGAATAAATTAAACGTTTTCTAAACGTTTAACGTTTTCTAAACGTTTAGTTAACTTTAACCCTTAACCAGTCGCGTGAAATTCTTGTTACACTACCAGTGACGTGCGGTCTTGGAGACCGCAATAAATCAAAAATTCATAAAATATTGCTACGCCATTTTTATTGTTTTGTTTAATTTTTTTTAATGCTTAACTATTTTAAAACTTATATTAAAATTTTTACACTCCCAATACGAACCAATTCGTCATAAAAAATTGTGATTTGAAGCAGGATCAAAAAACGGATGCCAAAAACACTTGAGTTATAATTATTATATTTATGTATCAATATTTCGCCAGATTCAAAAAAGGCCTTAAATGTTAAAGTTGGAAGGCTAAGTAGTAAGTAGCCATGAAATTTATCCCGCTTATTCCTTTTCTTGATGCATTCTTAGTTAGTGACGTACGGTCTCACAGACCGCTAATCGAGTTCAATTGCAAATTTACAGAAATGAATAAAAGGAACATTAAATTTTAAGAGTGGGATGTCCTTGTTATGCCAAATATGAAGCTAACGAGAATTATAGATATTTTGAAATCTTAATTTTGAAAATATTCATAATTTTAGAAACGCAGCGATCTCTCAGACCGCACGTCACCGGTTAAGGGCTAAATGATAATAAATGATGCTTCATAATATTTAAGTAGACTCCTCAAAAGTTCCTAGAAAAATATCACGGAACATTTTCTTTCACATGATGGAGCTCTGACGAATTAAATCATCGGAGGAAATAAAAAAACATGAAGTAGCTAAAAAATAGCAAAAAACTGGCCCAATTTTATTATACAGCAAGAGCGTAGAGAAAACGGCTACTTAAAAAAGTATAAAGGGATGTTTTCAATTGTTTACGATTTTCCAGAAAACTTTTCTTGCTCTAGATACCTCATGCCCGAGAAATCACTTAATCACCATGCGCACATTACCGGTAGAGGGATGATTGTTTTCTGCAATGATTAGGAGACTTTCGACGGGTAAGAAACGAAGTTTCTGAAAAACGGTTCTCCGAAATGAGTCAAAGATTTAATAGCGGAAAACTTTTCGGGGCTATCCTCGCGGGTTTGGAGCTCAGCCTCCGGAAGTTCTCGAAAGAGTGACTAATGGATTCCTTCCCTACTCCCGTAAGGCGTCACCTCCGCCGGTATTCCAAGAATTTCATTCTTCCAAAGTTACTGAAGACCGGCGTTATGGGCTATTTAGTGGAGTAATGGTTAATACCAGGAAGCCATTGTAGCTCTCCCCACCTTTAACAAATCACAGTAATGAGTGCAAATATTAAGGTGACGCATCACTACCGTGCGGCCAATAGTGAACTGTCTTCATTTCCCGACGCGTTATCTATTAAAACATAGGTTTTCAAGACAACATCTTCATAATGTGTAGAATGTTTTACGACCCGGGTTCCATACCATAGTTATATCGTCAGGTGCATCTATCATCTCCTTTTATATTAAGTACAGAGCGACAGTAAAGATATGTGTATTGAAATGCTTCACACAGTTGAGCCAAAAATCATCAGTTGTATGAACAATTTACCTCACCTTCACTTCTACCGTGGCATAATTTCCATGCTTCAGAACCAGAATTCAATATATAAAAAAGCTATTTTATTCACTACCTATGATAAATCACAGTAATCAATAGGAAATTTGAGCAATTTACTTTACCACTGGCCCTGTGCTTCTACCGTGGTTAAACATCCATTTTTGACGATCAGGAGTTTCTTGAAAACGGCCTTTAGCAGAATAACAGACAGCCATTTTGGTCTCCCTACCTATAGTATATCACAGTATTGACTACGAATATTAAAAGAACGTATTGCTATCGAGCCACCGATCGTGAATTGTCATTATTTCTCGACACGTAACCTCTCAAATACATAGGTTTTCTAGTTAAAATCTCCGTAATATAGAGTCTTTTCAAAAACTCGGCGTGACTCAAATATATAATCAATTTACTTCTCTCTTTATCTCCTCTTTTTATACCGTGACATTTCCATGTTTCACAGCAAGAATTCAACATAAAAAAGTCACGTTGGTCTCTCTAACTGTAATAAATCACAGTAAGGAATAGGAAAATATGAACAATTTAACCTAATATTAAGCCTGTATTTGAACCATGGTTAAATATCTATGTTTGACGATCAGGATTTTTTTGAAAACGGTCTTTTCTACATACTCTGAAATTATCGAAATTATACCATATTATTTAAACAAGTTATTTTCCAGGATTTCAAGACAACATAAGACCGTTCAAGAGGGTGATATGCATCATGAGCCCATTCTAATCCAAACAAATCTAGTAATCAATCAATGCTGGCCTTAGGCATAAAAATTAAGGCCGATAAACGAGAAACAGAAGAGGTTGCTAGATCAAGTAAATTCCAATATTTCACTAAGTTCGATCTGCCGTCATGCTGTCATTAATTGACACACTGCCAAACTGCGAACTAATTCCCACATCCTGTTTCATAGAGACAAAAACTATTTTTCACTGAATTTTCCAGTGCCCCGTCTAAGCAATTTTAAGCGTTTGCACAATTTTGACCCACAACTCAGAAAGCACCATTTCATGTGACGCAGTTTCGAGTAAAAAATTTTAATGCTTATATCTAATCGACCCATTCATTAATGGGAAACTAAAGATAACGCTGAGGCCATTAATCGATAATAGGCCACTTCGTTTGATTTGGTTCCACACCACTAGCTTTCCCGACAAAACTTTCCCATTCCGAACTATTTATCATATTTTGTTGAAATCAGACGCTTGAAATGTTCTCTACTGAAATTTGCGATGCTAAATTGAAGTAATAATGAGAATTTTAACAATATCATGCCGTAGACCTTCGATAATCGTCCACTCAGTTTGATTCGGTTCCACTTCAGTAGTTTTCCCATAAACTTCCCCGTTCCTAACTATTATCAGATTTTGTTTAAAATAGGTACTTGCAAATTTTCTCTACTGAAACGCCTTAATTGAGAAATATTAAGAATTTTCACCTAATCAGGCTACAGACCATCCATAATCGTCCACTTCGTCTGATTCGGTTCCACACCAGTAGTTTTCCCAAAAACTTCCTAATTCCTAACTAATTATCAGATTTTGTTGAAATAAGACCTTATAAATTTTCTCTACTGAAATTTGCAATGCCTTATTTGAGCAATGTTAAGAATTTTCCCCCAATCAGGCCACAAACCACCGATAATCGTCCGCTCCGTTTGATTCGCTACCGCACCAGTAGCTTTCCAAACCAAAATTCCTCGATTCCTAATTTCGTTGAATTAAAACATAAAACATTTTATCTACCGAAATTTGCAATGTCTTATTCAAGTAATATTCGAAAAGAATTCACCGTATCAGACCTCAAGGACAGTGCATGGTATTCCTCAGACTTTCCAGAACTGTGGCGCCGAACGTCCTCTTAACACATTGCGTACCGGGGTATTTAAATTCGTAGGTACGCCGATTCTGGGAAATATGTGCCTATTAGGGTGTAATGCCTTTGGTTTAAACATGGTTAAAAAGCTAATGTTTAGAATATAACTTTACCCAATCAAACGCTATGATGCATCAATTCATTATGAACAACGAACAACAACTGAAAACGTACAAACGAATACGTATTGTACGCTTTGAAATTGTTTAGGTTGACGCACCTAAATGACGAGAATCTTCGTCATTCGTCCAGAACGTTCGGGAAAAACATGAAGAGAATTCTCGCCATCCGTACGCAACGTGTTTGACAACGCCAGCGAAAGAAAGAAAAGGAAGCGAATGGAGGGTAGTAGGGAGGGGCTCTCTCTCTCTCTCTCTCTCTCTCCCTTAGCAGAGCGGGAGAATTTTAATGGACACGATGGATCCCTAATGTTCCATCCGACACGGTTTCCATGACGACGGAGGAGTAGTTGGGAGAGGCTGGGAGGGGTGAGGTTGCGTGGCTGGATGAGCTCGAAGAAGAAGGGGAGGGGGAGGGATGGAGAAAAGAGTGCCATTTGGGAAAAGAAGCGAAAATTCCAAAGAGGAGAAATCATACGAACAGGAAGAACGTCCGACCGAAAGGGACGAGAAATGCGAGCTCAAAGTAATGCGCGAACTCAAGCATGGCGGTTCACGTACAGGTCGTTCATTCACAATTTTACCGTAAATAGCGATTCAGTGAAATAGTTAATTAGAATAATAATAATTGATGATAGTAATAATAACTCTGAGACTGCTGTACAACTCTCGCACAACACTGAAAACACAATAACCTGTAAAATAAATTAGATACCGTATTTTATATATTTTTCATTGAAGTTCTGCCCGAGAGGGCAACTATCATCGAGGTGAGAACGAGGGAGATGGCCCACATCTGGGTTGAAAAGGCGTTTGAAACGCCCGGGCTAAACATTGCCCATTAACAGCCAATGCAAACACTATCCTCCCTTCCCCCCTCTCCCCTTCACCTTCTTCCACCCCCACTACTTCACCATGGAGGGCTACTGGAGAAACTTCCCCTGCCTGCAGCAGTTCACCTTCGGCACCGAAGATAGCGGGTCAACCCGCTGAAACGTCTGAAAACTTTTTTGTGAGTGTCCTTCTTTATGTGTTTCTGTGTTTTTCTAAGTGTTATTTTTGTCCGTTCTCCTCGATCGACCACATACATTTATTATGTACCAATTATTTTACAAATTAAATAAAACGATTTGGCAATATAAATAATATATGGAACATGAAGCAGGCTTTTAATGTTCAAGTAGTCGTATCTGCTACCGGTATCATCCAAAAACATGTACAAAATAGTTTCAAAATATTCAACCTTCATCCAAATACATTAATCAAATTGCAGAAGGCTGCAATAATTTCAGCTTGGCATTTCACGAGAAAATTTCTCAGTGTAATAACAGTAAAAAGCTACCTTCGTGAGAACTCGTGCTCTTTTCTTATAAAAAAAACTCAGAGAAAACTGATGAAAATAAAAAATCCGACGATGATGATAATAATAATAAATAATCATCACTCACAATAATAATTTATAATAATAATTGGTGAATTCTAGTCCTTGTGGGTATATTTTCTAAACCCGAAACATTTTTTTTTAATTGGTACGGAGGCTTCCGCGGCATTTCAATTGATGATTGTTTTTAGGGCAATGCCGCGTTGGCTCATTTTGGTACAGGATAGGGATAATTCTCTTCCTTTAAATCCGAGCCTAATGCTAATTTTCCCATGAATATTTACATCTGGTTGAAACCAGCTGAGAAAGTGCAAAAGCTCGAAAACAATAATAAATAAAAATGAGGTCTTTTACCACAAGATAATTTAGGACTAAGTAGTCCTTTATTACAATTTATTGGTTTGACAATCACATACATTCATGCCCTGGATGGTGGTTAATCGACCCAGGCGAGATTTGAACCCGAATTCGAAGGTTGGCAGACGGAGATATAACCCCGGCGCCACCGAGGAGACAAAAATCTCGGTAGATAAAGAGAAAGGTAGGTTAAGGCAAAAAACATCCACCCCGTTCAACCATTTTTTGTAAGGTTTAAGAAGGCTTGGGTTTAGATGTAATTATTTAATGAGGAACATGTGTTCTGACCCAGCAGTCTCAGAAAGTGGATTTTTACCTCATTTTTAAGCTAAAACTTAAATTAACACACTCATCATCAAATAAATTGATTTGATTCCATTTATTTTTATTACTACTTTTAGAAAATCACGTAAACAACTCAAGAAGCTATTTTAATAAAGACCTTGAAAAAATAAGCTTGAAAAAATTGACTTTGTGCTTTTGCACATCGATACTGTTACCCAACAGGTTTTAACCGTTCAGTTTTTCGATCAAATACTCCCTCGCATAGCCGGCATAAATTTAGCAAAAATTAGAAGAAATAAAGAATATAGCATAATGTAATCGGATCAGGTCGGCTTGATGTCTATCAGCTCTGGTCTATGATCAGATTACTATCCCTGAATGTTTATATATATGTTACATTTTATATCTTACTTGCATGTGTAATATTTTTGGATACTACGTGCCTCATTAAATAATATTAAATCGTAGGATTTTGCATGTAACATGACATAAGTTTTCACTCAGTAGGTTTTCGCAGGATTTTCACGCCCCTCTTCTTGTGCGGGCTTTTTCCTGCAGTGGGTTTTTTCTCTGAAGGATGCTACACCATTACTATCATGGCTTTCCCACAATAAGGGATCTTTTTTCTTGCCCAAAATGTTCACATATGCTTGCTAATCATACTTGAAATTTCACTAATAGTGTATATTGAAAATTTTTTTATTGTAAACTTTAATTTGGCGTTTTTAAATATGTTCGCATTGACGCTATCGAGAGGTTAGGTAGAAGAGGGAACTTATTAGTTTCAACCTAGCCCGAATAAAGACACATTATTATTATTATTATTATTATTAATATTATTATTATCATTGGCTTCATACCCCGTGTGCCCGGGTTCAAATCCCAAGACATAATAGAATTTTAAGAGTCTGCCCGGTCTCGCTGCTTGAGTGTTGCGTGAAGCATATTTCAATCGCCACAATCCGTCCGTCGGATGGGACGTTAAATAACCAAAACCATGCTATCAGTGAGAATGGGTTGTAGGACATTGACTCTATGCTATCTGATGTTCCTCGTGTTTTAAGTTGAAGATTTAGCAAGTGTCTTTTTCCATTCAATAGTACTAAGAGTCGTTCGCACGAAAAAATTGACATCCTTAAATATCGTCAGTTTACGTGTCGTTTCCATGACAACGCATAGAAAACGAGATACAAGGAATATAAACTGATCCATGCGTGAAATGAATACATTTACAGTTTAACCGAGCGCCTAAATAAACGCCTCCCACCCTCTGAAACGCGAAATCGGTCGAAAATCAGAATCAATCTCCAAAATGAAGTCGTAATTAAGCCGTGGCCCCCTTGTTGCCTTTCGTTATGAGCAGGCTAGTGCCGACGCCGGGTTTTTCTCAACCCTTCCATCGCTTATGACGCAAATGACCTTAGCTGTCCAAAAAAGGCTATTCGGGCTTCCAGCCGGGTGGTCTCCGGCTGGAAGCCCGAATAGCCTTTTTTGAACATATTCGCCGGGAAAGCATCAGATTTTACTTGACCTTAGTTGTCGTTCGCGCCCTGCAAATGCCATACCTTACCACGGAGAGAGAGAAAGTGGGATGTCAATCACCATTAGCACGGAAGAGGAGTGGGTAATGACGGCGAACAGGGCCGCCCGGGGAGATGGAAAAGAAAACGATCGCGTTTTAGCACATCTCCGCGAATTGAACGATAAGGGCGCTCGCATCGGGCGCCCAACCTCTCCCTCATTTCCCACGATCGACGCTCCCGCCACTGGGGAAGGTGTGACATCTACTGCTTGATGGAATGTGCGATGCTTATCACCGGGGCGACGATTCGGGGAAAATGGGCAGCCACATCATGGGTGGACAAAAAAAGTCACTCATATTTTCAAAGTGAAAACGTTCCTACTGGAGGCACAGGCATTTGGATACAAGCTACCTCCTTCAAAACTTTTGATCTATTTTATTTCATATCTAGTTAGGCTTGGCCTGTTTCAACACCACTTTCATGGAACCTAATTTAGTTTTAATTAATTAAAATAGCTGAGAAAGTTCTTCAGCCCTGATTCCTCCATTTCAAACAAACCTTAGACATGAAAATGAAATTTATACACATATCAAAAGGTTATAGTATATATGCCCGAATGGACCATAATGCACCACCCACCCCAGCCTGTACACATTCCCAAGTTGAATTTCCTTCTTATTCCACGATAAGAATTATTAGACTTCTTTTCAAACAAGAATGCCGTTCTTTCCCAACCCCTTACACGCCTATCCAGCATCCGCCATGGAGAATATCACATTAATACGAAAAGAAAAAATATCGTGCTTCGTAAAATATAAATAATAATTAGAAACAGACATTTCAAAAAGTTCTCAATAATTAATTTTTACAATAATTACCAGCTGATTTAACACCAAAACAACCCTTCTTATGCCAGTGATGATTACTAATGAAATAAATGCTTGATAACAGTTCTAATACTCCTTACTCTATAGAAATAACTCTTTATAGTCTTCATCCAGGAATTAGGAGATTCAACGTGAGAATGGGTACAAGTGAAATTGGTGCATTGTGGTCAAAGCATAACTGCAACAATCGGAAGGAATGCTATAATTTTCATTTTCATCACAATACTGTATTTTGAAACGAAGGAATCATGCTATTTAAAATATAACTTTTAATAACCGCGCAACTGGTAAATTATTATGGTAAGGATATCTACAGAATGCTCAAAGATATTCACTAGAACTCTACAGATACTGCTACGGAATTCTCAGTTGAATGTCTGCAGAAATTGCAAGAAATTCTATAGAAATATCCTAAAAAAGGGTATGAAATTTTAAGAAACTTCTGCATAAAAGTTTACGGAATTCTGCGGAAAAAGTATTGGGTAGTTTGAACAGAACTTTCACGTCGGCATGACAGAAGAGCTTTCGAATTGTTACGACCATAAAATATGAAACATTTTGCTTGAATTAAATTGCTAAGATAGCTTTACCAAGGGAACGTGACTGCTCTTGCCACTGCGAATGCAAATTCTTCCTGAAATGCACGAAATCGCTCCATAGCTGTAGAGGCCTTCATTCCATCGAGAGAGAGAGCACGTTGACGCCTAATTTGTTCGCAGAGCGTTATTAATGGCCCGGACACAATTTCCTCCGCGAATTCCTTCCCTGCCACAGATTAACAACGAAGGGAGGGAGGGCGAACCCATCTTCCAGCTGAAATTCCACGGGACCCTACAGACATCCCTACCTCCAGCACCAGCCTTCCCTATCCATCACAACGCGTTCCTCCGGAACATTCGACAAGTATTAGCTAAGCGAGGAAAAAAACCATCTCATCAGCGGGTACACAGTCCAGCCGACAACCATAAAAAATAACACTATCACTCCTTTTAATAATGCTCCCCATTCAGCACCGAACATCGATAGAAACGGTTTAGCGCAAAAAAAAGATAAATGAAACGAATTTATGCTAGAAATAATTACAATAATTTATGAATTCTTCATTAAACTAGATATGTATGATGATTTCTACGATAGAAGTGTAAAATGTAAGATCATGTCAATCAATGTCAACTAGGTTTTATTCGCAAAACACAAGCACTGGGTTTAAAGGTGTACAAGTCAATGAAAAAAGCTGTACGTATGCATATAGATATTAGACTTAGTACCCTTTCTCCAATTATAAACAAATTTATACCATTTTTGTAACATTTAGCCTTCATTAATACGGATCATCAACATTACAAACACTTCTTGCATAATTGAGACATTTTTCGCTAATTTTTTTACAATGCTTTCTTTTCTGATATAGAAATAGTACATGAAGACGAAGCGAATGGAAAGCAAAAATGGAGACTGCGGGATGGGATGAGGCTGACAATGAGATCTCTCATTAAAGACGAGACGAGGAAGGAATTTGTGAAAAGATAAGCGTCCCCTACACAATACCCTTTTTCGGCTTCCCTCAAAATTCACTCCTAGGCCCATTAATATCTTCCGCCCGCCCGACGGCAGAGAAGAAGAAGATATTACTGAAAGATGAATCGGCGGGCCAAGACAAAAATCACACCACCAAAACGTTTAATCTTCTCAACTCCATTACTCCCTTGTCCCTCCGTGAGTCTTTTTATACGAGTCGAGGATGTTTCCCCCATTCCCCATGATTACGAGACCTAGGATAAATTGTCCTTCCAAACAACCCATAACCCCAAATCTGATGTGATACGAACCGGAACATGAATTTCCTCTCAACGCTTATTTCCCTCGTGATCTTTTTTTAAGTGTCCAACCGATAACAAAGCAAGACAAGGAGTATACGAGGCGTGGAACATAAGGATGGGCCGTTATTTGAAGATCCCACAAGACGACGATTAATACCTGCGTTCCCTCCGTGATCGTTATTTTTTGGGCTGAATTACGAGCAATCGCTACTTTAAAAGCGTTTTATTGGTACAAAAAGGAGGAGAAGGGTATCCTCAAATCGCTTACAATGTTGATTTAAGGTGGTGATTAAGGTGACGGTAACATGTTCACCTATGCGGTGACTTTCGATTTATTGTACGATTAATACCTACGGTTTTAATGCCTACAATTTGCGATTAATACCTACGTTCCCTTCGTGATCGTTTTTTTCTGAATTACGAGCTATCACTACCTTAAAAGCGTTTAAGAGATACAAAAAGAGAAGGATACCCTCAAATCTAAGGTGGTAATTAAGATGACGGTAATATGTTCACCTATGCGGTGATTTTCGATTTATTGTACGATTAATACCTACGGTTTTAATGCCTACAATTTGCGACTAATGCTTACGTTCCCTCCTTGATCGTTTTTTTTTCGCTGAGTAACGAGCTATTACGACTTTAAAACAGTTTAAGAGGTACAAAAAGGGCGAAGGATATCATTAAACTCACTTAGAATATAGATTTAAGGCGGTATATAAGGTGGCGATATTTTTTTCACCGGCGAAGTGATTTTCGATTTATTCTCCGGTGATCAAGCTTTTCCCAACTTTTACTCAAGCCCAATTTTTAGTATATCATTTTAAACATTTTGCTCTCTTGATATATAAAAAGTACAGTGATCTGGATAAATACACTTTGATTATTCCACAATTATCTTAATGACACATATCGCCTCAAATCCCACCCCTATCACCTCAAAATATTAATGGCTTCCTAGTTTCAAATTTTTGGACTTGTTCTGAAAATGGAATCTAACAGCTGACCTACATATATCATTTGTACTACCATTTTGTACTTACGGGCGGCAATTTATACTTCTCACATGCTTTCGTAACGGGTTTCGCCTCTTCTCCTCCACTGGCCGGGGTACTTGATGCTGTGCTTTATGTAATCCGATTTTAACCGTTAGAACACCATCAATAAAAATAACTTTATTAGAGGGAAGGATATTGGACAGTTGGAGAATGGAGAGGAAGAGGTAGAATTTCTGAATGGGATGAACGGAAATGGGTCTTATTGTGCACTGGTGAAATGGTGAGTCTAATTTAGGTTTTTCCACGGTTATTAGATTTTATTACGACATAGGTTTCAACGCTACTACATCATATCCAAGGTGTAAAATTGACACCTAAGTCGTATAAAAATTTTATAATCGTGGAAAATTGTAAGAAATTATTTCAATATGGAAAAATTCCACTCCATCACGCTTGAATCTTTGGATTTTACTATTTTAGGAGGGGTCACAGTTAAAATTATGGTAGTAAAATGATATTTTTAGGTAAGCTGTTAGATTCCATTTTCAGAAAAAGTCCTAAAACTTGAAACAAGGAAACCATTAATTTTTTGGCGTGATAGAGGTGGGAACTGGTCGTCGTTAAGATAACTGCGGAATAACCAAAGTGCATTTATCAATCAGGATCACTGCACGTTTTTATATATCAAGGGAGCAAAATTTTTAACATTACATGGTAAAATTTGGGCTCGAGTAAATTTTTGGGATTGCGTAAACACCGCAGAATAAATCGAAAACAAAAATCTTCGCGGGTGAAAAAATTACCACCACCTTAATTACCGCCTTAAATATTGTGTTAAAGTTGTGATATCTCGTTATTCAGCCCAAGAATAACGATCACGGAGGGAGCTAGGGTATTTATTCGCAAAATACTCCACGTAACCCAACCGAAAAAGCAGTATAATATTTTGACGATGAAAAATAATATTAGCTATTGCTCGTCAAAATACACCCTCCGAACGGTAAGCAAACTGCGAGATATAAATAACAAGGTATTTTGACGGGCTGAACGAATATCAAAATTGAACTAATGAGGCAAAATGAGGCATCGATTGATCCTGTTACACTACAGGAAAAGGAAATACCACGGCACTCAAGCACCATTGTGATAAATATTTGAAGTAATTTTATGTCAAAAAAGATATCGCTGGTGATATGTTATATGCAACGAAACATTTTAGTAAGCGAAAAATCTTAAACCCAGCGCTGAATCGGGATAGATAGGCGTAGAAGAGAGAGGAATGAGAGAATTTCTGAAAAAAAATGAACAGAATTTGGTCTCATTGTCCAATGAAATGGTAAGTCTAATTTGAGATGGATCACAGTCACATAGGGTAATTCGCAAAATGCTCCATGTAAACCTAACGAAGGCGGCAGAATATTTTGATGAAAAAACACATATTATCCGCTAATTCTCCGGTAAAAACCTCCATCCGAACGGAACGAAAGCTATAATAGTTCAGCCAAAAGAGCGCAGCGGAGCGGGAATAAACAAGGAAACGACGAAACTGGATGGAGTCGGACGGCCGTTAGCAACTGCTGTTCCTCCAAGGGGCGAAAGTAAATTACAACAAAATGGGGCTTTTCCTCATTGAGTTAGGGAGGCCAATTCGGCAGGGGGAGTAACTGAAAACACGGCGCAAACGAAAAGTCAATTACGTGGGAAGGGCGGGTCGCTTCTCTTTCGATTTCGCTGGGAATATTAACTGCCTCCTTGGGCAATGGAATCCACCTCTCCAAACAGGGATAAGACCACTTAAGAGCCCGTTTATCCCCGAAAGAAAAAGTAAAAATAAAAACGGAGGATTTAATTCCAACGAGACTGCGTCTTAACAAATTAGGCATCCGGGCGTATCAAGTGCAGAAACGATTCTCGGGTTTTACACCGCGTAGTTGGCTCTACGTCTCCCTAATTTTCGAAGAACGACTTGCATTTCATCCTCAGGGGATCTACTGAGGAATGAGTCGTTCTTTGAAACGTCGGGAGACATAAAGCCAATTATCCGGTAGAAAACCCGAATATCCTTTCCGCAAATTAGGTATTCGGTTACATTAGAGTGGAAATGCAGATCGCGGTACTAAAGAAGCATGAGTACTTGAAATCATTACATGCCTAAAAAATTCCGCAGATGATATATTTTTAAACAACGAAAAATTTGGACGAGCGAAGAATCAGAAACCCAAGGCTGCACAGGGGGGAAACGTGGGAGGCTGAGAAAGTACGGTAACATTGAGCTGGTGGCATTGGATTTTCGAACCAAAAAAAAACTAAATAATATACTAATATAATATCCATTAATGTCAACCGCAATTCTGATTGTATTGTGCAATCTGTACAGTTTTTGGTGAACTAAATTTGTACTATCATTATTTAACGGAAATTGTGAAATTTATGTACCTACATATTTTCGGTCAACTAAGCTTGAATTATTATTTCCCGCAATTTATGTTTGTTCGTCGTAACTATTGCCAATATTCCATCCGGATTGAGTCTCGTACGAAATTTGCACAGATTTTTCACACTATTTCCAAGTGAAAAATTCCTTTGGATCGGTAATTGCAGCTATGGGATTGGGAGGACAGCTGGGGAAATTTCTGCCATGAGGGAAGGGTATGAAATGAAGGGTGGACAGAAACCTGGCGTCGGCATTAGCCTGCTCTTAAGGAAAGACGCCATGAGGACCACGGCTTATCGTCCCATTCAACGGACAGATTGCTGCGCTTGAAACGTCTTCCACATCACATTCAAGCAGCCAAAGGGCAGTCCCTGAATATTCTCTTTCGCCGCCAGGATTTGAACCCGAGCCCACCGGGTGGGAAGCCAACACACTAACCACCAAACCAACCAGATCCCCACGGGAATCGCTCAATGGATTTTTGGCTCTGGCAGCAACAGTTCAAGGAGGAGTATCTGAAGTAACGTAGTGATCTGAGCAGAGAAAGCAAAGAGCCAGTGGTTTGATACCCGAACCAGGTTAATTAAACCGTGGCAATTAATTTGAATTTCACCACCGTTTACGCGGCAGGCTTAAAGTATAGGGGAACGCGGGGTAAAACGGGGGCCGGGTGAGAATGGGGTAAGGGTACAGATACGGGAAAACTTTAGAAGAGAACTTTAAAACTTAGAAGCACTTTCAATTACAATTTACAGCATTTTGTAGCATCTGTTTTTTTCTTTATCTTCATAATGCAGTAGTTGACGACAAAGTGAGATGAAACATAGTTAAACAGTATTAGTAACATAGATTGAAAAAATACGGAAAATATTAAATAATTATGGGGTATAGCAATAATAAATTTAGAAATAACATATAAATTAAATAATTAAAAATGGTATTAGCAGCCTGAATATCATTTACACTAGTTGAACGTCAACTTGGAACAAATTACAACACTTTCTTCCTTCAACCGGTTGCGCCGGTCAGTCAAAACTAGATTTAACTGACTGAAAAACCTCTCTGGATCCACGATTCCAACTGGCGTCCAGATTGTGTGGAGTGCAGCATTACCAAACTCAGTTTTTTCTAGGCAGCTGGCATGAAATATTTGCTTAACATCGCAGAAGCTACCAGAGTTCTCTCTCAACCTCTCTAGTGGCTGCCGATTAAAACACATGTAACCATCAATAAAGCAGTAAGGCCCAACCTCCAGCGGCGTAGCGAGGGGCGAGATCGGCACTAAATTAACGAATTTTTCCATAGAAAAGGCAAATTTGCGGTTTAAATATCATAGAAGACAAGTCATTGCAACTATGTCGCATTTATTCACATGCATTGCATAAATATCGCAATTATTGCACATGCGATTTTCACGTATCACTAGGTATGGGGGTTTTGTGCGTCTAGGAAATTTTGTCAACTATCCGATAGTACTTGAAACACATTAACCTGTTATTTCTCATCATCTGCAGCCATGTTGGTTTAGCTTATTGAGTGTTAATGCGTGAACTGTGAGTGGTGTGAATTTAAACTGTTGTATTCTAACTTCGGAAGATTTTTATCGATGGTAAGTCATGTTTAAGTGTTTAAATTACCGTTATTCTTGGTATGTGTTCGTAGTACGTCTAATTATCGCTATATTCAAGTAATTGAACGTCTGAAAAAACGCTATTTTCCGGCGTCAGTTCCCAGGTAAGCGTGAACGTGTTCTAGGGCAGAACGGGGGAGCAAGAAAATATGATGATATGAGGAGGCAATTCCATGTTTACACAGCGGCGATTTTAATTCAAAATCAGTAGAAGGCTGCGTCGCTTGTTACATTTGTAACAAACCAGATCTAGTGTGCAAGAGTGGAGATGATTTTGTACTTGTGAGTGACTGTTGTGATTAGGCTTCAAAAAAGCAGTAAAAGTGCACGGCACCTTAAAATTCGTTCAAATTTAAAGACAAGAACATACGAATTGAGTTTTTTTCTCGCATATTTAATTTGCTTTTGTAATTCATGTTTACACTACCTCATTCCACTCCATACCTGGGGTAGAACGGGGCAAATAACATAATTTTTTGATTCTGCTAGAAAATATAGATATATATATATAATTAAGATTTTTCCACTATATTATTTATCCTTGTGCTCTGTACATTTCATAATGTCTATTAAAAATGTGAGGTGATTTTCTGTGCTTGTTTTTTAATGTTTTGAACTTGATGCCCCATTCTGCCCCGGGTTCCCCTAGATCATATTTCTCGTTTCTTTTATTAGGATTTCAATACTGACTCCGTATTCCCTTATTTGAACTTCCATTTCTCTCTTCACATGTCTTCGAGGGAACCCTTAATTATCTTATTCCATACATAAGACCAATAAAAACAAATTTAATTCGGTACGTATGCAATGTGTCTCATATTCCATCCCTTTAGGATATTCTCTCCGATTCCTTGTCGACAAACAAGACCTCTTGCGATAAAGTTCAAAAGCCTAAAAGAGACGTATGATGATTAATTGGAAGTATACCTACTCAATATTGAGCTTGAAAATATTCTTCCCTCGAAGACTCGCAACAGGGGGCCCCTAATGCAAAGTTCTGCAATTGGAAGCAGTTGAAGTTCGTAAACTCCCAGGACGCTGAAATATTTTTCACTTGACCAAAAAACTTACATGGAGTACCTCCTTACCTCGGAAAGAATAACTCATTTCCAGGGAGATCTCTCTTCCAATTTCTCGTTTAATAAAAGAAAGTGCGCTCATAGGAAAAAAGGCCATGTTTAAGGACGTAATCCGAGCACTAACCTTCGTTGAAAGAAATAGAAGTAAAGCATTCGTAGACGAGAAACTCTCTTCGAGAGTACGGCAATTCAAGCTTAATCGTATCCTTATGAAAGTTGGGATTATATCCACTTATTTCGTCGTCTCACAAGGCACAACTTCTCTTTCGAAATAGATTGCTTTGAAATGAAAAGAGAAAATACTCCACGTGCGCGCGGTAGAGATTTGAAAATAATCGCGCAACACGATATGAGATCCTATGCGGAAGTTTTGTTTGCTTAGCTCACTCGTAAGTCATATTCCGAGCCAAGACGCAGCCACTTACAACGTGGGATATGGGAAAAATGAAATAAATGCGAGAGAAATTTATGTTACGCGAAAATAACAAGGGCGTGCTGGCAAAAGCAGGGAACATTGCTGGGCCCTTCGACCCTACGAGGGCCCATGGCCTATACCTGTAAAATGTACTCGTGCAGACCGTCCTGAATATCTAGTCAGCAATTGTTTTTTAAATTCAATATACTTTCCGAGTGGTGGACACCTTTGTCCTAAGAAAAGTTTAGGTCTTGAATAACTGTTAGGTTTTAAGGTAGACAAGAATAAACTAGTGGGTATGATTACTTGGGCAACAGGAGTACAGAAAACAATGTTACAAGTAGAACATTGAAGTGCTCGGTTTGATAAATCGCCTGCTGGGGCCCCTTGACCACGTTGCAGTGGAAAATAAGATAAAAAGAGCCGTACGTTGAAGGGAATACTTCGTAAGGGTCTACTATTGGGTTACAAATGTTAGCGCTCAGTGTGGCTGAACGCAAACATTATTCCGTTCATAGAGAACCGCTCATGGATGTAAGGATTCGCTCACAGGAATGCAAACAAAAACGAGCCTCGAGAGAACAATTCGCGTGGCCGAGGAATAGCCAATAAGCGGTCACCTGCTCGGCAGGAGTTCTCGACGTCATCAACATATTTCCAAAGGCGTCGTTTTTTCACCGCTATCATTTCAAATCATTGTACTCAGTGCGGTTTAAATTTTCTGTGACAAGTGATAAAAGCTCATATTCAAGCTACCAATAACTCAAGAAGCAGTGACGGATCAAAAACGAAAAATATAAGTCTCTTCATTTTTCATACTCAATCACAATATGCTATGAAATAAATTAGAGAACGGGCCCAATGCGGATTCGGGTCAGAAAAACCGACTTCATTTCTTCATAGAGCTGGTGACGGAGAAGCAATGGTCTTGGTAAGACTAGGACACTTTGAGTAGCAAGAGGTCCAATATCAGAGAAAGTAATTTATCCCAGAGTCACATTCGCGTCACGCAAGCCTTTGTACGCCATTCACAACAGAATAATCAATCGCCTGCTCACGGAATACACTCAGTAGGCACGGCGGCTCCAATAATGGACACAATTTGCATTTGCAGGACACCCTGCAAAGTACCACATGATAGTGTATAGTTAGAGTCATCCGAGGCCATATAACGGTGAAGCTGGTAGAAACGCGATAATTGCTGAGATAATATTCCGTTTTACGGATCCCGATATAGTTATGCAATTATAAATCATTTCAGGCTTAATTTACGGAAATTTCATAATATAAAACTGACTAGAAAAAGACACTGATCTGCAGAAACCCTGTGGTCCTTAGACGATAAATTGATTATGGAGTGTCCTACTGTGTTTCATTTTGCTGATTATGGTAAATGAGCTCCATGCTGAGAGATAAGTAAGGATAATGCCCGCGTACGTATATAATTAATTACAAACATTAATCAGGGAAATACCCGTGCTAAGCAATCATTTCTGTGATGGAAAGAAAAGCTTTCACAACACGCCATTTACTAAAACTCTAAAACAAAAAATTATTCATAACCTTTTTTAAGATTCCTCTTACGGGTAATTAACATATTCAATGTATAGATGGCTAAGTTAAAACAACACGTGTTAAAAAATAGCAACTTTTCAGGAGACCAAACAACTATTGATTCTTATAACAAGTGTTGATTGTTATAATTAAAAACCAAAAATTCATGAAACTGAAAAAGAATCATACACTTGCCAACAAAGAGTGGTTTTTGCTTGAATTTTATTTCTTAATGTTATCACATTTTGTTTTAGATACCTGTGTCAAACCGACCAAATTTTGAGATACGTGTTGTTAGAACTTAGCCATCGATATATGCAATGAAAAAGCTTCAAATAAGTCACCGAATTCAGCCGGCTGAATCTGTCACATTCGATACTTCAAAGAGTTTATCTCATTCAGCAATAAAAGTAAAGTTCCCATCCAGCCCTTTCTTTTACGAGTACGACGACCACTAGAGGGAAGAGTATTCAGATTTAAAAACTCCATATTCAACAGAGTGAAGGGATGGATAGCACTGTAAGGAAAAGAAGCAGCTGATCTCCCAAAAGAGTCAAAAAGAGAGAGAACGTGAGATGGAGAGTATAAAAGGCCTTGGCTGCTTTAGGTAGTGTTTCTCGAGTTGACACGATCTCGCAGGAGGTGTCCTGGGAGGTAAGCCCCCTGCTGCCGCCGCCACGCGGAACGGAAGCCCCCGAAGTCGGGATGTCTGTCAAGGGACAGGGGGGGAGGAGGAGGAAAAGGACTAGAGGAGAGAACAACTCCAGGGGGGGCTATTCTGCACTTCCGAATGAAAATGCCCACACGCGGAGAGGTGTCGGATCTTCAAATGAAATTTTTCATTACTCACACATAGCTCGAGACAACAGCAATGACACGATGGAAATGAACCGCCCACGCGGAAGCGAGCATTTCAAGTCAGACATTACCCACGTACCGTGGGCGTTCACTTATTGATCCTCCAAATAATGCCTATATCTGGCAAAATTTGTGACGCCATCCGAACCTTAGCACGAGTTCAGACAGAATACATGTATAGTTCAGAGGTATGTCAGGGTGGTTTGAAATGAAAAATATTTTTTTATTATTTTAATTTCTAATTAAAAAACAGATAACTCACAGATTTACAAATTTTTACATTAAAAAAACATGAAATTAGCTCTGATAAACGTGAATTAATTCACTGAAATGCCTGCGTAACTATGTAGTAAAGATCTTGTATGGTATGCGGCGCGATGTGACGGAAATTCTTAATATTTGTTCAATGAAACATTGCAATATTTCCACAGAATATATTTATACAGTACGACGCGTTTTGCTATTACAACAACATCATCAAGTGCAATTGATAATCCTATTGTAACAACGAAACACGTCGTCTTCGAATAAATCCCGTAATGATAACTGAAGTAAAGAATAATTCAATGAAAATTAAGAAAACTTTGCAATTCCACATACATTGTTGGCCAAACTGCGACCATGGGAACTCCACACCATAGCCCTAACTTTAGACTGCTGAGTTTTTGAAATTTTGTTAAATACTTGCGTGTAAGACTATTTATTCTCTGGCTTCCATGCATTTGTACCAGATGATGACGCAACACGTAGAAACCCAAGTCGTACATTAAATATTTCTGTGGAATGACAAACTTTTCTTTACTTTTCATTACGCTAAGTAGATTCCATAAAATAACGCCTGAGACAACTAATTATAAAGAATTATTGCTTAAGCTGACCAAAACTCTATAGAGAGGACATACTTAAAATAACCATTATCCACACAACGACTATTCGGTGAGCAAACGACGCACGTGTGACACTGGGTCTGGAAAACAGACAAGGAAAACGCGCGGGATAAGGAAACATTGGAATCCTCCGCCAGAACACACAGGGCACACACGAATACAAGTGAATGGATTACAAGGAAGGGGAGACCACGGAGCCGTCCTAAATCCTTGGGGAGGATTTTGAGTGGAGGAGGAAGGAGTTTTCGGCGTGAAGGGAAGGAAGACCCTTTTGGGGTGAGGAGGGGGACAGGAGAGCGTTTACAAGCGTGAAATGCGACCGGAATGGTTGGGATGTGCCGGAGGTGGCAAAAGCCTCGTGAGGAAGGAAGGGTTCTTCCAGGGTGGGTGATGAGACCTGAGCTCCCGGCAAGGTGTTGGATCAAGGGTGTGAAGTCTGCAAATGCCATGGAGAGAGATGGAGGAGAAGGAAAGCATCAAATAGGGTGGTTTCCTGTTATTTTTTTATTGTCTAAATCGAAAGATTAATACTCCTGGAGTACGTATTTCACGCTTTTAGATATTTAAATGACGATATCTTTTTTTCGCGATTAAATTAAAAGTGAAAATTTTCAAGCGCGTGAAAACAAGACGGCTAAGTATGAATGCTGGGAAAAACCCCGTGTGACGTCATTCTGGTTCCGGCTGCCGCCGTGTGAGGTGACCTTGGTGCGAGGCCATAAGCGCAGATTCGACGCAGGCTGCTAGCAAGTAGCAGAGTGGCCTGCTAGCTGGTAGCGCTTGGCTTAAATAAGGATTATTAATACCTTTTATCAAACGAAGGAAAATTTCCAACCATAGGCAGTTTCAATAGGTGATTATTAAGACGTTTCCCTGAGCTCTGTGCCTCATGTATGTATTGGTAATCTCAGACGATGTAAAACTCCTACCCACTGTATTGAAACTAGGTCCCTGTGACATCACGTGGGGTGGCATCGCATTGGCGCCAATCTGGCCTTTTTCAAATGCGGTTAAAATTGACCATTGCCGTACGTCTAAACTGGGATTTGTAAAACCAAATAATTTGTATATTATGAATACACTAATGGTGGGTAACGAATCGTAATCAATGCATTTCGTTTTCTTTGATGGAGGAAACGACCCTATTTACCTTTGACTCTAGATGAAAGAATAAATAACTTAGTTAAATATGATCGTGGGAACAAGTCGCGGAAATTTTTCTCACGTTCTCCCTCGGGTCATTTTTTCCATAGCCGACGTTTCGATGCTCGAATCGTAAACCTGTGGGAACATGGCCCGTAAAAGAACCTAACAATAATTCCTAAGATAAATTTATTTTTTGAGTTTTTTACGCAGTAATTTCATTTTAAGCCACTCAACTAGTTCCACCACAATGTGGTACATGCACATAAATTTGTCTCCATGTGGAGAAAGTCTTCCCGTTGGTTAAAACCAAGTTTCCGGGTAAAACACTATGGTTATTTCGATGACCAAATACTATGAAGTAAAATGATTACAAATAAAAAATTAACTTACATTTCCTCACTTACCTCTTGCCTTTCTATTCCTAACCCACACAATTTAATTCCCTAATCTACTGCAAAATATGTTTTTAGAAACGATCGATTTCTAAAAAAAGATTAAAATCCACCCTTTTCAGTCCTTAAAATATACGTAGGTACTCGGTAAATTGAGACATTATATTAGTCACCACATAATGACGACGTATAAGCGTTAAAAATAGTTGTGGTTAACTATAAAATATGGAAATCACCGTATTGGGCCAATTAGTAATGATATATTTCAGTGTGCCGTTGATTTAAATTTTTAAAGCATAAAATGGATTCCATGCGAGAGAAAAAACTAGGTTTTTCGAAAATTTTCTCTTTGATCAAACTTCAAAAAAGCTGTAGAGCTTAGGAATGTGGGGATGGAGTATCAATGAAAGTTATAGGGAAAGGGAAGGGGGAAGTAAAGGAAGAATGAGGGATAACAATGATGGAAGCTCTACATGTTCTAAGAGAGAAGGGCTTAGCTTAGGAGGACGGTGTTTAAGAGGATGACTAATCTCTGAAACTACGTTACCCCATTTCACCATTGTTCAGCGAACTGATACCACACTAAAACACCGCCGTTACCCTAAAAAGTATGCCTTCTCTCGCATGACTCTAAAAAAATGCAAGCAAGCGCCCTATACGAAAAGCATTAAATTTTTCTTCGTTTTTTTTCCACGAACAACGACTTATATTTCGATATTTCTGAATAATATTATTTAGGCGCGATTTTCATCGGTATTTTATTTATTAAAGTATTCTACCGATTAAGGTAGGTTTCCATGGAGTACTAAAGAAGAATTCTGGGAGCCTCCCATTCCATGAAGAACTTTCTTCAATTCACGATAAGACCTACTCCCTTTCATTCTATCTAAAAATTCTATTCTTTTCCTTCCCCCCCTCGTTTACCTAACTTTCTACCATCTAACACGCTTTTCAATATCCCCTGCCAACTAAGTACTCGCTCCATGCATACCTTCTAACTCATACGTATCTCATCTAAATGCTGCCTCTCCTTACCCATCATAACCAGCACTTCGTCGTTTCTCACCCTCTACGTCCACTTCACCATCACCATTCTTCCTCACACCCACATCTCGAATACCTCCACTCTTCTCTCGTCCTCCTTCCTTAGCATCCAAGTTTCTGCGACGTAAAAAGCCACACTCCAGTTCATATACTCCATTAACCTTTTCTATAAACTCTCACATAATGATCATCTCAGACCCCTTCCTGTTCATGAACGCCTCCTTTGCTAATGCATTTTTCTTTCTGGTGTCTTTAATACCTTATCCGTTTTCCTCTAACGTCATGCCTAAATAGCTGAATTGCCCTACCTGCTTAAGTTTTTCGCCACCCACCTCTATCTTTAGTCTCACATTCCTCGCTCGCGATGCTCGATATATTGCACAAAAAAAGAATATTAAATTTAAACCTTGGGGTGTAGGCATTTAAATTGTAATGAAATTTTTGGCTGAAGTTACGGTTTAATTAGTAACAATCATCACGACTTTTCGCAATATTTATTGATGGTAACTAATTAAACGAAACGTTGGAAAAAATTGAATTTTAATTTATAGACTCCAAGATTTACATTTAATATTAATCACAGAGGACAGGGAACGGGGAAAAAACTAAAAAATGAACGTGACACGACCCAATTTTGTAAATAATTCCTAAAATAATAATTTATTTTCCGTCAATATAACAGATGGAATGGGAATGAGTTTAGGGATGTAGCACGTAAAAAATTGTTAAGGTGCAACTTCCTAAGTATTTATGCATGCAGGTGCACTCAGTTACGAAGATAAATGCAAACACCTTCACCATACACGTTAACCAGTTTCATCATTTGGTTTTGGGTTTAAATTTTACTTCAATGAGGAATGAACTTAAAAATCAGCCATCCTGTAAATAAGACTTTCCAACTCTCGCTTGATACGCGCTTCGAATTACTGGTTGAGGGTGGCTTCTCGACGGGGGAAATGTTGACTAGAGCTCTCTTCTCCCGGGCGAAGTGTTGGATCGAGTTAAAGGGGTGCTAAGACGGGAGACAGCGAATAACTCGGAACGGAATCGAGGCGAGGAAGGAGGCGGTAAGAGATGGAGGAAGGATGGAGGAGAATGGGGACGAGGAAGTCTTACAAATGCGGCGCGAGGAATGGACTTACCGCTGTTTAGGAAGACAACTAAGCCGCGGAATCCCGTTCACTGCTGCGTGTTGATACGGAGGCCCTATTGTCGGATATATACATACGTATAGGGTTGCACTCAGATTTGAAGCTAAATGCCAGAACAACCAAGTTTAACCATACACGTTAAGCCAGTTCTCTCATTTGGTTGTTTTTTTTCCAAAAAGGAGGAAAGTCAATGTTCTTAGGATTTTCCCACAATTGTTCACATCTTTTTACATTTTTAATAAATGTAATTTTATTCACTTCTGCATTTTTTTGGTGTTTTAAAGCATAATTCTCAGTATCTTTTGTACTTAAGACTTTTAAGTACAGAGAAAATCTAAAAGATTCCTTTTATTGGCGCGTCAAAATATAGGATGCTAGCTTATAAATTTTACTGATAAATACTTTTGAAAGGCATATTTTAAAAATTAAACGATATTCTGACAATACACATAATACACCCGCTTTCCCACCCTCTACAAGTCATAAAATGGACAGATTAATACTTGACTAGATTTGAGTGAGGAATCAGAAATTCAAAGCAAGACTTAAATCAACCAAAATAATCCACGCGCAACACTTTCAAGAATTTTATTACGCGCATTAAATAAAAACTTGATAAAAAATGTGATGCCAAATGAAACACTTGTCTTTTCTGAGAACAGCGCGAATAGAGGCATTAAATTGAGGGCATTAGAAATATCAAATATCACCAGGTTTGAAAGGCATATCTGCCATTAAATATAGCAAAAAAAGGCTTATGAGACACTTCAAGAAAAGGTCGTGATGATGCCGTGATTTGAGGTACTATAGAAAGTACTTTCACAATTCGTCTCGTGGAATCATAATATTTGATAAAATGAAAATCGCCAGTAATATCTTTCATTAAATTTAATAAAATAAAATTGCCAGTAATTTCTTATAATAACCAAACCGATAATTATTCAGAAGGAAAATCAAGAAGGTAACGAACATGTATCCTATCTCCCCATTAGAATTTCTAGGTATTAATTAAACCCATTCATACACTAAGTTAGCAAGGGTTACTTTTCGTTTTTGCGAGGGTGATAAAAGTAATTAGTTCGGATTCTGGAACATATTTAGAATCACATTAATGCCCCCATAACGCTCGAAGAAAAAGCCTCTTGATGGCACGCCCCTGATGGAGCCGATAGGAAAGGCCATATTAAGGGTATGAATGAGAATTCCAAAGGTCATTACAGTCGAAATATGAAGTAATTGGGATGGAAACAGACCGATTGGCAAAGGCCCAGTCTCAAGCGATATGCCATCTATCGGGGACGGGGGTTATCCACAGAAGCTAATGCACACTCGAGGGAAAACTTATTACGTGGGGCGCGCAAAAAAACACTCTCTCAATGGCAACAAGATTAAGTTGATGGCTTTTCTCCGTCGCATTCCAGAATATTTATCCACTCCGCGATTTTCTCCAATGCAAGGATTCTCGCTGAGGTGGCTGAAAGCCAATATCCATCGGTTCATGAGATTTCTAGCGTAAAATTAACTACCCAAACGACACTAAATAATTAAAAAATAGTTCTGGCACTCACAGTCCACGAGAAACGGCTAATTAGTCCTCTGTCCTCACTTTCATTCAATAAAATTCACGTCAATACGAAAAGAATGTCACTTTCGTTAAAATTTCAAAATATATCCTTGTCATTGGAATCCATGGTGAAGCAAAAACCCCGTGCTGTTCCAAAAACTTTTAGTTTCACCATAAATATCTCACCACCAAGTCACACCAAAATCAGTTGATTTTATTTCTCATTGGAATTTAACGACAGGATTCCACGAGGCTTTGCATATTATTTCATTTGGAAATTGCACTAAATATCAGCTACGTTTTATGGATTATAAACAGTGCGAAAAAAGGTAGATTGAAAAAGAATATTAATATAGTTTGTGACAATGACTGTAGCAAAGTGTATCATTATATCATTGTGATGATGAGTCCTTTTTTGCAACCTTCCGACAAAATGATTTTACAAATACACAAATGTATGCAACACTTGAAGCCAAAATACTGTTCGCTATTCCTATTTTATATGAGAGGGTGAGAAGCCAAGGGGTACAAGTAATATTTTTCTCAACGGAGTTAGGTAAAGTGAATTGTATGAAGAAATATACAAAAACTGAACTAACAAATATTTCATTGATTTCGTTTGTTTTCTTTACCTATTTTCTGTCCCTTACACTGCACAGAAAAAAGAAATCACTTGTAACCCTTGGCTTCTCACTCACTCATATGTAATCCATCAACCATCTCATTACGATACTTATTGACGGGAGATGTTTAGAACTTTCAATAAGAGGAGGACTTGGAACTCTACGGTCGGCTGCTAAGTACCTCCTCTTCCCAGTCACTACACAAGGAAAGTACTACATAGTCAGGAAGAAACTTGTAACTCAGTTCGATCGACTCAGCGTCAAATATTGCGAGGGTGGGATATTTCCATCTGATAGCAGACAGCCGGGGCGATGAAAGCTCAAACAGACGGAAAGGGTCTTTGCTTTCGTGGTATCGACCCGTGTCGAGTCTCCTCAATCAAAACCCGCATGCGAAATGAAAGAGACGGGCTCAGCTGTCACACGCCTACATCTCCTTTCCACCATTTCCAACAGAGAGGTAGAGAGAGGTGGGAGGGGCTTTGAGATTGAGACCGGGTCAATACAAAGTTTATACGGCACTTGTACATGAATATACACCCAGTGCGACACAGAGAATGAGGGGATTTATGATTCCATGCGCTAGGGAAATGAACATTCTTTATTATACTACTACCTACTATACTATTATCTTTATTGATTCCAAAGAGATTCCTTCCATATTCATCGATTGATTGGAAATAAATGTTTTTTATTTATTTTATTACATAAGAAACTGTACACCCCCCGTGATGCCACAGGGTAAATACCAAAATGATTAGTGCGCAAAATACATAGAGAAAAAAATCATGGCCTTGACTGGAATTCGAGCCCGGTTCTTCCAATTTCCGGTCGAGTGCTTTAGCCAGTTAAGCTGCCGAGACGTCAATCTTCCCCGTAGATATTTGAGGACACTACCGGGCAAGCTGTGAACTGTTTTAACTGGCTAAAGCAGTCGACCCGGAATCGGAGGACCCGGGATCTAATCCCGGTCAAGGCGAATGATTTTTTTTTCTCGGTGGATTTTCCGCAAAATGAGTACATTTCTGGTGAATCCCGTAAAGTTATCACTGCCCGGCTAGCCCCGGTATACTCAAACCTAGATGATAAGGTATTTCCTTATGGTCAGTCGCGAAAGCAAGAATAAGGGTACTTTTTACACTGTGTCTTTGTGGAATCTTGATCCTGGTATCAGGTTTAAATGGCATGAAGTTGGCTTCGCTCAAAAATTAAATTTCATACCTCGGACAAACTTTCATAAAATTTATAATAATATTACTGTGAAAAGGTTGATATTATAAAAAGGATTTTTATTCTAAGGGAGGTTACTATGCCACTATTCAACGTTCTTTACATCACTTTGCTGTAATTTCTAAAAACATAAATGAATGAATGAATGAATGCTTTATTTGATGCTCTGGGAAACCCATAAGAGCAAAAAACCTAAATACAATTAAACATTCTGCTCAAAAATACAATAATTATGAAAAACCACAACATAAAAAAAATTAATCAACTCAAAGATTTGTACAACTCAAAACAATACATTTACGGTTTTAAATATTCATACAGTTTACTCTTGAAAGATTCCGGGGTGGAGGAGCGTTTTATTAAGGGGGGTAATGAATTCCAAAACTTAGAAGCAGTGATCTGGAAGGAATTTAGGTATAGGTTGGTACGGGCTTGGGGTATATGGAGAAGGTTAAGGTCTGAGCGGGTTCTTCGGAGGGAAACACTAGTCCTGTAAGTGAATAAGTTATACAGGTATTCAGGCGTTTGAGTACGAAATAGGGATAACAGAAGAGACCCCAGGAAGTACTTCCTTCGGGAGCCAATAGGCAGCCATTTCAAGGCAACAAAGTGCTCAGAAACATGATCGTCTCTGCGAAGGTCGAATATAAATCTAATGCAGCTGTTAATTAGATGAGGGACTGGTTTAAAAAATATTTTAAATAAAAGCTGTAAATTGGCTCCGAAAGGTCTTCGATATTTTAGACGTATGTCCCATTACGTTTTATTTTATTTTTTTATTTATTAAGTTAAATTTAATTTAATTTTATTCATTAAATTCCTGATAAAATAAGACTAAGTTCGTTAGCTTTCCCGCAGAGCTATCAGCAAGAATTCTTTTCCGGTTCTCCACCGGGTCAGGTTTCCATAGAAAAGATTTCGATTCTCGGAATTTTCCATTTCCATTTTGGTCGCATGCGTAAAAGCCACCGATTGCTAATTTTTATGTACGTTTACATTTAAATTCAATTGTTTAACTAAAAAAATTCTGCTTTGAGTTTTCTTATCATCGCGTTAACCCGAGAGAAATTCATTCCAATGGAACTGCACAGAAGAGGCCCATTTCCATCCCATAGAAGGCTGACTTGTGTTGCCACTTCGGTCGCATTGTAATCGGTTTTCAAAAATGTCCGCGGCGCGGTGATGAGTGCATTGCGATCCAATTTTTTTCAATCTTTAGCAATTTAAAGTTTGTCATTGCGAGGAATAGCATTTAAAGTGGTGAATTTGATAGATCACATCATTATGTGTACAAATTTTGATTAATATCCCTACTTATAGTTGAAAGAGAACAAATTCCCCAAAGCCGTACTCTTTGGTGGGGGGGGGGGTGGGAAGTAAAAAGGCTGACAGGGGGGGTAAAAACAAGGAAATCAACCTAAAACACAATGAAACCAAACAATCGCGCAGCTCACACACTCACCTTGCAGATTTTCTCAAAGGAACAAATTTCCGCGAAGGTGTCATTCACACACACACACATTCAGGTTTGCGAAGCCTCCGCTCAAGCCAGTGACGCACTCACACACAAGAAATAGGCAAAAATATAAAATACCTACTTATACCTTATTTCCCCGTGAAACATGGATCAATTTGTAAGTCAGCGACAGGAGCTGCCACTTATGTAAACCACTTAAATGCGCGGTGGGTGACAAAAAATTTAGAGGCCGACTTGAGGATCCATTTTGTAACATTCGTGTTTTAATCGCTCATTTTTACATTTAATCTGAGCTGCGGATATTTGGAGCTCAATTATCTCAAGCTCTCCCGCTTTTTTTTCGGTCGCTCGCTCCTCAACCTCCACCCCCGCCGAATTCCCGCGCCGCCGAAATCCCAGAATTCCCTCCACCCATCCTCTCTCTCTCTCTCCACCCCTGAGTGCGGATTGACGTCATCGAGGTAACAGCCGGATCGATGAATGAGAGAGAGAGATCCAAAGCCATCAGCTGTTCGCCCTCCGACTCATTCATGAGATAAAACTTTCCCCACACACGCCCAGCGACGAAAAGCCCACAGCCAGAGCGTAAATGCGCATCCTACGGGAGAGAAAAAAAACTGTGACCGGAGAATTTTGAACAACCGCGTTGGGATCGGTATGGGACGCGTCGATTCAGCCATGGGCTGAAAAAACGACGATTATCCATTTCGAGAATGCTACCACTCATTAATGTTCCCCCTAATAAAATCGTTATCTACCTGTAGTATTCACAATACAATTTAATATTCAGGGTTGCCACTCCAACTAAATAATGAAATTCATGATTTTTTTTCCAGGTTTTCACCGTGTGAATGTATCCAAATTCACGATCTGTTGATAAGTCATTTGCGGCAGAAATATGGATCACGAAACAATCACCGGCCAAAAAATAACTAAAAATTAACCCACCGACAGACGCCGTGAATGAAAACGCAGCAATGAAAGTACTGTCATGACGTCACCTATCGTTTGAAAAATTCAGGGCCGACTAAAGGTTGCGAGGGGGAAATGGAGGGAGCAGTGTGGCCGGGAAGTGAAGAAGCGTCTGACTTATCGCCAGGGTAAATGAAAACTTCGGTTACCAGTCACAGGCTTAAGGTCAATGTGTCGTCATGGCAAACGGATCAATTACTGCACTTCGAATATACCTGTGAAGATAAATGCGTGGACTACGAGACTGCACGTGCTTGACTCTGAAATATGGTCGATTTTTATTTTGATCTGTAAATCATAGATCTATAATCAAGTTTAGAAATCTTTTTGAGGTTTCATGGCGAAATTCACGGCTTTTTTCCGGGTGTCTTCACGGTAGACGAAATCCACTGCTCATTCTCACTTATAAGATTTTCACGGCTGAGTGGGAGCCCTGATAGTATTACTGAGAGATTTCCTTCAGAGGCGTTGCCAGGAATTTTAAATGAGGGGGGGTTTACCGGATATTTCGCGGCCCTTCCCGGGTGGAAAACACCCCAGGGCAACGAGAATATCCGAATTCCTCCCCCGAACATTTCTGGGATTTTTTATGTTGAAAACGTGTTTGTTTAGGACTCAAAAACAGTACGAGTATTTACTAAGATAAAGTATATCAATTGGATCAAGGGGGAATTTTAAACCCGGGAAACCCCCCCCCCCCCCAGGCTACACCACTTGCGATATGCAACCGTAACTCTTACAGTTACGGAGGTGTTTGAAATTGGGTTATTTGGGTCGATGCTCGTTTGTTAGTTTTATGATATTAGAACTTATTTATTATTTTTTCCCATAGGTGCCTCTTCTGTTTCTTACTTTGTTATAAGACTGCCACCAGGCAATAGCCTATCTGCAGTAATATGTAATAATAATAAAAATCAAGGATAGAGGTCTTCGAAATGTGGTGCTAAAGAAGAATGATGAGGATCAAATGGATCAACCGAGTAATGAGGAAGTACTAAGAAGAGTAAGAGAGAAGAGAAGCCTCATGAAAATCGTAATAAGAAGATGGGCAACCTAGGCAACATCTTGAAACATGATGGCCTGATGAAGACAATAATCAAGGAACAAGTAGCTGGCAAGAACGGAAAAAGGAAGACCTCGAATGAAATATATGGAACAGAAGGATGAGAAAAGGAAGAAATACTTAGGTGTGAAAAGATTAGCCGATGGGAGAATTGAGTGGAGAGCAGCGTCAAACCAATCTTAGGACCAGTGATGATGATAAAATTCTCACCTAGAACTTACAATAAAATTTTAAAATTACTGAGTGATTAATTTTTCGATTTGCATACGTAACCTAATGTTAGGACTTCCTTTCGAAGCAATTATTTAACGTTTACAAGACTGGTAAATTCTTTGCCGATAGCTCAATTACACAACAGCTGAGGAGCCATTACAAACATCCCTTGGGTTCATATCGCAGTATTTCAATCGTTCTTAATATATCTTTCTTTCTTATCAAAGGATGTCGAAGGCATATTAACAGCTGGAAGGTAACAATACGAAATGGGCAGTACGATAGGAAATGCTGGGAGGCATCCCGTGCCGTGACGGATGGCGGGGGAAACATAAGTTAAGGGGAAGGTGCACTGGGGCTCTTCCCAGGTAGCAATAAAAATTTTGGGAAACTGCCGTAGGTAATGGAGGAATGATCAAACGTTCAAAAATGTTTTCCCCGCAATCGACATACAACACTGATGAATTTTTCTCGGGTTCTAAGGCAGGTTAATTCTATCGTATAAGCCGAAATTTCGAGAGACGACTAGTTTCAATTTGAAAAGTGTGAAATTGGACTTTCGAGGAGTACCACGGCTTTGAAGATGGGAGACAAGTCGTCTCTCGAAACGTCGGCTTATACGACAGCATTAACCTGGCTGAGAAACCGAGAAGAATCACCAATAGTGTTCACCAATAGATATTAAAACAGTTTAATATACAAAACATTAAAAAAACGATCCCGCATCATAAGGGTTAAATATATTACCGGTTAAGATAGGTTTCCATGGAGCATTGAAGAAACACTCCAGCCCTCTCCACTCTCACCTTGATCTTCCCTCCTCAAATCTCAACACGGACTGCTTCCTGCTCATTCTGTTCATGAACCGTCCCTCATTCTCACCCGCCTACCAAGAATTTTTCTCCCAATCACGGTTTTTAATATCAGCACACCGATCAGTGCTCGCTCAATTCAATCCCTCTATATTTTCCATAATATATATGATAAAATGAGGAAATACATATTTTTATAGAGAGCTGGACTACTAACTCGCGAGTCTCAGCTTTAAGTCGAGGAGGAAGCTTGGGACACTATCATTTCAAATAACGACGATACGATTTTTTGATTTTCCACCGCTTTTTCGGTTACTGCAGACGGGAAGGTTATTTACGAATATGATTATGAATGAAAAGACATTTTGAACATACCTCTTAAATACACAATATTTTCCCCCATTTTGGATGAGGGAATCTCACGCATGAATGAGATCCGGAATAACGTGCACCCTCACCAACATCATTGAAATACAGGCCGAGAAACACGGACTATCAAATTTGCCTCACAAGTACGGGTTTGTTAAAAAAATCAACATACAAAATATAAAATGCTAAACAAAAGAGGGATAAGATATTTCTGATAAAAACGAAACTTGAGCCATTTAAAAGATTCCAAAATCCTTAGTAAAATTAAGGTCAGAATATTAAATGAGCATCAGATAGCTTTTAAAATATATTAAGATAAACAATTACATTTGATAAAGTGTTCTAGTATTCAAATATTAATATTCATAAAGTAAACTTTAATTATCTGTATAAAAATCGACACTGTGAAATTTTCATCGCGATGAAGTTCGCCGCAGTTTAAATCATCCATTGATTGCTTCCAAATATAGAACATAATAAAGCAAGAATTTATAATTTTTATTACCCCTTCAGGTCAAAGACTCATTTCCAAACGGCGTCAACTTCTCATCTAATTGATCGGCACCACCACCAATTTAAGCCCTACAAACCACCACGGAGAAAGATTTAAAAAATCAGTAGTTAATAAATAAAAAATGAAGCCGTAGCTACATATGAAAATTTCTCTACAAACCAAAACGTATTGATATTGCGCTCGTATGACATGGTATTTGGAGGAGGCGGCCGACAGCTTAGGTCATTTGCGCCACGATGGAAGGGTATGGAAGGAAGGGTGGAGTTAGACCCGGCGTCGGCATCAGCCTGCTCTTAACAAAAGGCGCCATGGGGACCACTGCTTAGCGTCCCATCCGACGGACGGAGTGTTGCGCTTGAAAGTTCCAAAATGTCCTTTTATAAGATTCCGAAAGCCTTAGGAAAACTAAGGCAAGAATAATAAATGAGTAGCACTACAATATATATTAATATATATACTTTATAAATACATTTGGTAAAGTCTAATTAATTATTAGTCTTATTAATTAATTACATATGTATAGCACATAATCACATAAGGTGCAACACTTAAGCAGGGTTCGGGCATTCTCTGAAAATTTTATGCCACCGCCGGGATAATTCCGCTCGTTCGTTTAATATTTTCTAAAAAGTAAATTAAATACAATAGTTGCCGGTAGCTCAAACTTACGCAGCTTAAACTGTTACTCTCTAGCTCTCATTTCCAGGAAATGATTTCCTCTATAAATTTGTACGATATTAGACCTTTTGGAACGACAGAAATAATGGAACAGGGAGTTGGATGGAAGCATAGCCGTAAAGAGAGAAGGTGGGAACGAGTTCATGGAATTTATCCCAGTGACTCCACACCAAGGCGAAGTGGCGATATTAGGCATAAAAGCATAGTGGCTACGACACGGTAGGTTGAAGTGTAGGGAATACTCTCTCTTCGTCCTTCAGAGAATAATGGGCCACACGTGTAAATGTAGTGTAGGACTCGGAAATGCAGAGTGAAAGAGGTGCAAGCGACGGAAACCGGAGTGTGGGTGAGGGTACACTGCGTATTCAATGGAGGCGCCAGCAAAGCGATGATACGAACGCACTCAGGAACGCGTAATGGAAGCCCCGTAGTAATGTGAGGGAGTGAATGGGATATAGAGCGAAGGGGGCGGGGTCTCCATTCCTACGCCATCCGGATGTCGTGGGCGGGGAAGGCGGCTCTGCGTGAGAAATCGAGGAGTACGGAGATTATATAATACAATAGAGACCTTTCAAACGCTCTCTTCAATGAATGCTTCCGTGCCCTACTCATGCAACGACAGGGATAAAAAAAAAACAAGAATCTGAGGTGAGGTACAGCCATGATAAAATATTAACAACAAATGGTGATTTCTACACTTTAATATAAAACTCATTTATTATGGATGTATCGAATTTCCATGTCAAGCCTGACAACTATTTCATACCTGAGGTACAGTGTTGCATTGTTTAGTACGCGGACTAGGAGGAAAAAAAAAACAAGGTAGAATTTAGTTGAAAACTGCGTAAATCTGAGAATCGTATGCCATTAATGACGATGTTAAGAACAACTTTAAATGATAATATTTTTTCACAATTAAAATAATAATTTTATGCAGACATTCATCAATAAATGATTATTTGTATGGACATGGAGAGAAGGAAAGTAACCATATCGAATAATTTAGCAGAGATCTGAGTAAAAAATATGAGGACTGATAACCAATGATGATGATTTTCATGACTTGATAAAATTGAAAAAATGTTTTCAATGCCTTTAAAATATCTTACTAAAAGTACCCCTTCGTAATTATCAAAAAAGAATTTACCCAGCTCACATCACGAGTGTGGACCATGGACCATGTGGTGGACTATGTCACCATGGACATAGTCCTCCAAGCGATAGCAACTACGGGCACCGACACCGGAGGTATCGAAAATATTCAACACCTCCGCTTCATGACACATCGGTCCCAGACCCAACGTATCACGACCCATTAAAAAAATAACATCCCTAATAATGAGAGACCACGGCATCGTCAGGAAAAACATCTCTTCTGATCTTGCGATTCTGTAAATTATCCAATACATGCCAGTATAATCTCCAGCCTGCTGCCTTTAAATCCCATGACATTGTAGGCAAACAAAGGAGGGGCTAAGGAGACATAAATAAGGGCCAAGATGGGAATAAACAGCCCACAATTTTACAGGCTCCAAACGTCAACAGACAACCCTATACATTTAATGGAATAACAAAGGAAAGAGTAAACGTGGCAACACATCCATGAATAAAAGTTTGGCAAACATTCTCAGCAAATGGCTGCTCACAAGGATTTTTACCCCGGCTTCTCCAGGAAGTAAGGAAAAATTTGAGATGTAAGGAGACATGCAAGTAGCTAGTAGAGATAGAATTAAAATTGTCTGCCTTAAAAACTAACGCTATTTTAACACTAATTTAAACGAAGGACTAAAAAAATTCTTGCATAATAGTTTGCGCAATCTGGACTTAATCATTTTTACATTAGGGAACATACACTACCAAAACACTAGGATGCATGGTATGGTAAGCACAGATGTATATCACTGGTAAGTTTTAGGATAAAAGATTCTAAATAAAAGGCTGTTTTAGGAGCACTTTAAGTCTGTAAGAAGTATCCCGGTGCGGTTTTTTACAATCAAATGGGCCCTGAGGCCAAAACAGGTCCTCTGGGCCGTCCGAGGACTCCAAGTGCCTTAAGACCGCGGAGGGACCTGTGGTGACAGGCGATGACTGCGTGATTTACCAACCAGACCTATGAGTCAGTTAATTTATTTGCCATCATCGTATATTGCGATGGATTTTGAGAAATAAAGAGACCTACATTTATCCGTTTCTTAATACATCGCGATTTACAGTGGCCTGATTAATCGCAAAGAAATCGTTTTTTTTTTTCACGCTCGAAGAGGTAATTAAACCTTAAGACATATGAAGAATATATCTTTCCTTTATTGATTGTTTTACGTATTTTATAGTCCGTTCACTTTATGTCTGCGGGTAAGCTTTCGTGAGAGCGCGGACACTCTCGGATGGCTTCGCTGATAGGGGAGGGGAAGTACCGAGAGAGAGGAGGAGCGAACATGACGTTGCCAAATGTACATAGCCGCCCTACTTTGTCACTGAAAAAGTGTGTGTCATAGGTGGCCACAGGAATTTTGGCCCCGGCGCCGAGACAATATACCTACTCATTCGGAAGGCATCGGGGATAATCCTTTCACAGAAGCCCATGACATTATCAGCTACTGCGCTGAATGAGGTACCGTTGGTAGAAGGCATATTTAGTCACGTACAAGGAGAACGCGTTAGGTATGGCACACGGCTCCACGAGTAGATTCACGATGTTCACTAGGCGGAGGTCTGAGAGCGACTCACTGAGGCCACGCCTACTGTTTGCTGATTGGCAAAGGCAGAGTCACATGTCGAGAAACTTTCCCTCCCCTTATCTCCACTTGCTTTGGCCACACCAGCTCACCCGCAGAGATAAAATGAACAGAGTATAGATTGTACTCACTAATTATACTTCGTTAAATCGTGTCCCAATTTTTCCATAAGTAGGCGAGATTTTATTCAACTGTGCAGAGTCCATCAATTATTCACAAATTTATGGGGAGAGTACAATCAACTGGTCCATGAGGTTGAAACAGGTCCTTTAGACCGTCGAGGACCCGCAGGGCCTAAGGCCCCGTCGGGGAATCCACCCCGCCCGCCCACTTCGGCAAGTCCGTCCATAATGTTGACTGAGCCATTTAACCGGTTTTTATCACTAGTAACCCTGACTTACTATCCCTGCCATCGCCGTGAAAACGAAAAGAATAGGCACGTGGACACGGAAGATCTCTTCCTCATCTTAAGACACGTAAACACTATGACGGGAAGGTGATGGTGAGGGGCGACCGTAAACTCCTTGGCGATGGCAAGATACTGTCGGACGAGGTTGGGACGACATAACATATTAATGAAATGACAGTGACCTTTCAGCGGGGAAGGTGGACGGGTCAAAAGGTCGTGCGTGGGAGGAGGGCCAAGGTGAGCCGGAGGAGCGGCACTCACACTAAATATCGATTCGCGGGAACGATGCGCGGCGAAAAAGTAATACATGTCTCGGGATACAATTTTCATACTATTGGAATTTCCACGATGAAATTACAGTAGGTACATTCCCGCAAATAAAAAGATCGCTAATTTTTCCAAATAAAATTTTAATTATTTTGGCTATTTGGTTTCGGGCTATGCTAATCGTACCTATATAAATTTCAAAATAGATTAATTGAGTATTTATCGGTTGAGGCAGGCATACACTAGGATTCTTCATACTGCAACAAACCAAAACCGGCTGAGAATATGGTTATCTCAATCATATAACTGACTTTTGGCCTTAAATGTGATTACTGATGCTGCACAACTTCGCCCTAATTTCCCAAATAACGTGTACACCAACAACGGTCTAACATCCAAGCCTAAAGGTAGTATTCTTACTACGTAAATTCAGATCAGTTGTCTATTCCTAACCACACATCAACAAAACGCGCTCTTTCCTACCTTAATAGAGACTCTTACGGTAAATAATATTACATTCAATGCATTGTTATTTATTTCAATTTATTAAGTTTAATTGTGTTTATACTTTTTATGCTTGTTATATTGTGCCACTGTAAACTAGCAAATATGCTAAACGTGGACAGCTTGATAAAATAATATATAACTAGATAAAATACATAACGATGGCTAAGTTCTAACAACACGTGTCTCAAATTCGGCCGGTTTGAGACAGGTATCTTGAACAAATTGTAATAACATTAGAAAAATAAAATACAAGCAAAAAACAACTCTTTGTTTGTAAATAAATGCTTCTTTTTCAGTTTTATAAACTTTTAGTTTTTAATTTCAGTGTACAAGTACAAAAAATTAATCGTTTCTTTGCCTACCTGAAAAGTTGCTATTTTTTTAGATACGTGTTGTTAGAACATAGCCATCGATAAGTAACATCTCCATCAACCAAATAATCCCATATCAAGCATACAACCTCATAATTCACGCTAAAATGACGGTTATTAATAACTATAGAATCGGATAACACGGGCGCATTCAAAAATAGGGCGTGGGTTAGCGCTACGTCAATCCTGTCAACACAAAGGTCTAATGAAAAACCGCAATTAAAAACATGGCCTTGAATCAAAGCAGGGTTTGGGAACCTTGGTTGAATATTCATGCCGCGTAAGGAAGGGATGCTGTGTAGCACGGTAAGGGTGACGTGATATTTCCATCTTCAGGAGGAGCTCCAATGCACGGATGCTTCAATAAGGAGAGCAGAGAAGAGAGGAATACGACGCAAGAGGGGTATTTCAAGGACGAGTAACCGGAAGAAGGGCTGCCGCTCATTATAAAAAAAAACCTTCACACGCGACGTAAAAACTCCATCCACCACCTCATCTAGACTGCAAGGAGAATAGAGAGGTGCTCCTAACGAAGAATGAAGCCTTTGACTGACGGAGAAGAATACATTGAGGAAAAGATGCGACGCAGTAGTTGATTAATGACCATGAGAGAAATGGATTTTCCTTGCAAACGCTTTCGCATTGTGAGTAAAGTATATGCTCATGGTTTCCGGTAATTCATCCCGTTGTTTGTTACTGTTTGATGACTGATGATTACAGTTTTCAGAAACTCCCCACACATCTTGAGGTCAATAGTAAGCCACTTCTGGCCTGAAGATGCTGATGAGTGATTGCCGACGAAATTGTTAACATCGGGCATCAAACGACGCGGTGGATTCCCAGAAAACATGCTCACATTTAGGAGATTTTACGCACAAACCAATGGACAATGGAATAACAGGTAGTGTGGGGCCAACCAAGAGAAACCAGCTCCTATTTTAATTGATTTTAATCGAAAGGAAGTAGACAAATATGCATCTCTAAAACAGGTTTTTTAAGGGGCGGGGCAATCATATACGGGGAATAATAATATAAGTGCTAACCTGCCAATGAGTAACCTAAGAGCATTAGTTACCACTAAAGAGGCGAGGAAGGAAGAAATAGACAAAAGAAACCCAGCATCGGTATTTATCCAGTTTCAACGATTGACGCTAACAACGTTACATTAGACGGGAGCAGAGGAAAAATGGAACAAAAAGTTACTGAAACATATCTTTACGGTTGATTGTGACATTCATTAAGGAATAAGGAATACGGGTTTGGGAACAGTCTACGGTTAATTTAGAGAAATAAGCTCGAAAGAATTAGAAAATATATGCATAAAATGCATTCAAATTAAAAATTAATACAAAAATATAGACTGATTTTGCTACATATGGAGTATTTTTCTCTATGGAAGCGAGGCTTGGACGTTGACAGCAGCAGAGAAGTCAAGAGGGGAAGCATTCGAAATGTGGTGCTACCGAAGAATGATGAAGATACAATGGATTGACCGTGTGAGTAACGAGAAACAGCTAAGAAGAGTGGGAGAAAAGAGAAACCTCCTAAAAACCTTATGCAGAAGAAGGGACAACTTAGTTGGCCACATTTTGAGGCACGATGGTCTGATGAAGACAATCGTTGAAGGACTAGTGGAAGGGAAAAAGGGCAAGGGACGGCCCCGAATGAGTTATATCGGACAGGTTATAAAGGATGTAAAAGAGAATGAATATGTAGCTATGAAGAGATTATCGGATAGGAGAGAGAAATGGAGAGCTGCGTCAAACCAATCTTAGGATTGTTGACTAATGATGATGATGATGATGAGACTGATTCATCCCAAAGTCGACTGCAGTTGTGATAAGAATGGGCCTAATGATACGATACCCACGGCTCAAATAAAGCTACTGGATGATGACATTCCGAACAGAGATAGGATGCTGCATCTGAAAAGACCCCCAATCATATATTACAGTCAATATAACCCAAGCAGAAATTCCTCAGAACATGCATGCATTGCAAACCGAAGAAATTTGAATAAGGGACCTAGAAATGTGTAAATTAGCAGGACTCCATTCACCACAAGCATATTTCATTTTGAAGTTAAAGAATGAAAATTTACAAAGGAAAAAGAGAGAAATAAGCTCCGGAAAAATAACCATAAATGTTGGTGATCGTGAAGTAAGACCTTAATTATGTAAGGTAGGCCTAGCCCATAATAAAGCTGCGCGGAATTCTCTAACTAAATTGTGCGAAAAATGAACAGAGAAAAAATCATTCGCCTTGACCAGGATTCAAACCTGGATCCCCCAATTTCCGGTCAAGTGCTTCAGCCTGTTAAGCCACCGAGGAGTCATTCTTTCCTTGGCACACTGGTAGTCTCCCCTCCCTTCACGAACATCCCTCTTCAAATCACAATAAGGCCTACTCCATTTCATTCTATCTAAAAATTCCATTCACTTACTTCCTCCCCCTCGTCTATCCAACATTCTACCCTCTAACACTGCTCTCAAGATCCCTTCCCAGCTAAGTACTCCCTCCACCCATACTTTTTGTTTCCTCCATATCTCGTCTAGAAGTTGCCACTCCACACCCACTATCCCAGCGCTTCGTCGTCCATGCTTCCTAATACCCTTTCGGAAATTTTTCCCCTTATATCCATAGCCTTTCATGCACTCTCATCATGCAGCGTGGAGGTTTTCGGGGTTACTACCGCGTAGATTCATCTTTGCAGACGAAAGTCGCCGGCATTGCAGCAGGCTTCCTAAGGTCAATGAAGAAGCCTGCTGCAATGCCGGCGAAACTGTCGTCTGCAGAGATGAATCAACGCGGCAGTAACCCCGAAAACCTCCACGCTGAATCCTCACCATACCGCGAAAGCCTACACAAGGTCTCTCATCATGCAACATCCTTTCCCCGCTAAGTACTCGCTCAATCCTTCATACATTCTGTCTCCCACGTATCCCATTTAAAAGAAGCTGCCAATCCTCACCCACCACGTCAAGCACTTTGTCCTTCCTTCTCCTCTCCCCCCTCTTTACTTTCTTCATTCTTCTCCAAACCCAATTCTCGAACGCCCCCAGTCTTGTCTCGTCCTCCTTCTTAAGTGTGCCTTATGTCTGAGTTCGGGTAAAAAGAAGGATTCTATCCACAATTCTTGCAATATATGAAAGCAATTTTCCCAAATCGATCGATCAGATGACAATTATTAACTTGCATTGTGAAAATTATGCAATTTTAGACCTTTTACACGTCTTTCATTGCTACGTAAGAACTTCATGTCTACCCATTAACACACTGTGCTCTTCTAACTAATGCAACCGAATCCTCTCAAGGGTATTCTCTCATACTGTACCCAAGCTCTGATTGTGAGTCTCCAGTATAAGTCATATTAGAGAAAATGATGATACGTAAGGAGACCGAGGGATGTGAGAATAAAGGAGCGAAAAAAATCTTTTCTCTCCGGAATATAACAAGACGAACGAGACATGAGCGAGCTGAGTGCATCCCCGTGAGAGGAAGGGAATAGAATGGCCGGGAGAGTATCGATGGATCCGAGATGGGTTGCCAGGACGACGGGATGCTATGGCTCCATCTCTACCGTGCCCTATCCATTCCGGGACTAACAAGCCAAAGGCTCTCTCTCTGGATGCCTCGTAAGAGAAACTTTCCTCTAGCGAGGGAAACACAAGCCCAAGAATCCACTAAAGATAGCTACAAAGCCCGTTCTATTTTTTTGGTTTCTTTGAGTGAAAAAATGTGCTGATATCTTCATGCATATGAAAATGAATCCGAGTTCTGCCACTCGTACACTGTATTAAGCAAAATTCGCTTGTATTTTTTAACAGAATATACTTAAATACAAGGTATATATAAAGTTCTTCCGTAGTAATTAAAGACTTGAAAGAGTTAAATACACCAAGGATGAAGTTCGCAATGAAAAAATATTTCAATTAGCCGGGATTCAAACCCAGATCCCCCAATGGCCGATCTTTCGTGTTAGCCAATTACACCAACAAGCTATTTTATCAGAACAAACTTCGCGATGGCTTATACCAAATAAACAGTTGTAAAAGGTTTAAAATTGCATTCTCAAATTATAAATTAGTAACAAGTTATCTTAAGATAACTTATCTTCATGGCGTGCAAATGAAAATAGATCCCATTTCTGTCACGCGTACACTGTCTTCAGCATAATCTGCTGGTATTATTTAACATAGTACACTGAAATATTGGGTAGAAATGAGTTTCTTGCATAGCAATTAAAGAGTTGTAAAGGTCAAAAAAATTCATAATTTTCACAATTCAAATAAAAAATTATTTTACGATTGATTGATTTTAGAAAATCTCCAGCGTGAATTCCAAGAATTGTTGTGCTGCACTACTCCTTATACCAAAATCTTCTTTTTTATAATTTTAGACAAATTTACTTCGTATGTTGGGGGTATTCTACTGTTTTTCACATGGGTTCCCGTGAATAAAAATGTGCGGTAAACGCGTCATCTACAGTATCTGGCTATTAGTAGCATGTCATTACTAATGCAAAAGGGTTTGCAAGCGACGTAGTATTTTCTTACAAGTATAATTTAGCCAAACTCATTCGAAATAATCATTTGATTAATTAATCGGTATAGGTAATCTGGCGTACAAGGTAATTTCAAATCGAAGACGGCATAACATTTTAGACAATCATTAAAAAATCCATTTAATCACCAAAATTATTCCATTATTTAGCTATTATTCGTCACGTTATTTATCTATCAACCTAAAAAATCGTCATCATTTACCTTTTTTTTCAAATTTTCTTCTTCCATCTAAGATTTCAATCAAAAGTATAATCCTCTCTATTTTGGCATAGTTATTGTATTTGTAAACTTGAAGTCATTACCATACTTTTAGCAACAAATTGTTATGAATAGAAATAATCGGAGAAAAAATCGATAGTTTGTCACTCAATGATTCGACTAACATGTTTTTTTATAGTACTAGGGCTTAGAGCTCACCCTGGACTCAAGACATGACCCTGGGAAATTTAACCATTCAGGCTACGCGGACCATTCTACTTCACTGTATCACCTTGCACTTCTGGGATATTCCAATTGGGGGAGTCCGAAAGCTTAATCCGCAAATTGACTACGGAACAATTCGATCAGCGAATGGACCAACCACGCTCCCCAAAATTATTTACACCTGCAATAAATTTTTGATGTAAATTACAAAACTATTAGGAGAGAATAAAACTTTGCTAGTTCCACAATAATTTACTCACTCACGAACGGTTTCGATACAATGTTCAGTGGATCTGGCCATTACCATACTTTTAGCAACGAATTCTCTTTCGAATACAAGTCATCGGGGGAAAAGATCAACAGTTAATTTGTCATCCAGTGACTGAATCCACTAGCATGGTTTCTGTAAAAATTATTTGGGTTAATACGAGTGAATAAATTCTTCTGGAACCACCAAAATGTTAATTCCTTCCTGACTGTCATGAAGGAGTGTCATCAAGTAACGCCTCAAACCAATGAATTCATTAAAGTTTAATAAGTACCATATTTTTTTGCAGTACGTATTCATAAACTGCATGTAATCTGCAAAACCATGCAAGAGATGTAACTATGCGAGGAAATAAGTTAATCGACGCCACCATCTGCGAAACGAGTTAGCAAGGAAAATTTCACGCCGACCATCATAGCAACGTGAATCGAATATCCATCATGGCGACGGGGGATGACCTCTCTCTTATTAACTAATTAAATTCCGCCGGAGACGTGGAGGGAAGCGTCAATTGGGCATTACATCCCCCTCTCCGATGACAAACGGAGAGAGAGAAAGATGGAGAGCAACATCTGAATTCATTTCGACTTCCATCACGAAATTAAATTTCGTTCTAAAACCTTCCGTCACGGAATATGCTTAACAAGGAAAAGTACTTGGTGATTAAAGGGATTTTCACTGATAAGAAATAAAGAAACATATAAATTCATTATAACAGAGTTGTTTTAGTTTTCCAACGCACAATTATAAAGAGATAACAAAAACATTTCTTGCACTCAGCATGAAACTCCATTTACGAAGAAATACGCGGCTGTGGTCAGCTTTAACCAACCCTAAGGTATCTACTGAGCAGGAAAAATTCAATAAGCACATCAGAATCGGTTGATATCATTGATGATTTCCAACATTAATGTTTATTGGCGGATTTCCAGCCTAAGAAGCGAAAAGAACCAAGTCAAAATTATTACAGCGAGGGATCATTTGCATGCATATCTATTTCATGGCAAACCATTAACTCCAAAAGACCAAATATATGTCACACTGAACAGTTCTGTGAGCACAACATATTTCTGAGGATTCGATCTATATAGAACAGAAATGATGGCTGATATTGGCCTTCGAGTTAATGGCTTATTTGAACGGCAGAAATTTGCCAATAGAACAATGCCGGATAGAGGCAGTAAAAGATAGGACTATGGCGATTGTTTGAGCTTGCATTAGATCAACATTCATAAAGACGCGAGTTCAAAAAGATACTTAAAATACGAATGAAGCATAATGATCATAAACCAAACATATAGACGAGTCATATGCACGACATCAACTTCGAATCTAACAACGGAAGAGAGTGGGTAATTTCCATGAGTAACACTTCAGGCCATAAAGATGGCCATGAATGAGGAAAATTTCCACAAGGAATATGTCTAATCCCTTGACAACACTTTGAAACGAGTGTGGCAGGAAAAAGGAAACACTGCCGACAACATGGTATATTAGGCTGTAAAATACAATTCATCAGCAACTCAGTAGCCTGAAGAAGCCGAGAGAAATGCCGGTGAAAAGGTCGTTTAAAAATATGAATAAACGTGGTTTCAAGCCTATAAGATTAGTATTGTCACAAACAACCACCCGTTGAAGCCTATTAAAGTATATTTTACAAAGAAACATCAGCAAGTAACGTGAACAAATGCCTACATGTTCAGAGAGTCCTCTCTAAGTTTTAGCAGTTTCAGATACCTACGCTTTACAGTAAGTGGAAAATTTTCATGCATAATACTTGCGTCCACCCACACCGAAGTCGGAAAATAGAGATGTAGCAGCCATTGAAGCTAAACATTTACTTCTATTTTGAAAAACTATGCATATACTAACTTACGTTAATCCTTGCTCGTCAACAGAAGGAAAGTGGAGTTATCTACCAAACGCAGGTGAAAATATGGACTTACCTGTGAAAGAAAAAAACAAGACATTTTAGCAAAGAGTTGATGGTTTTTTGTGAGAAAAAAATATTAATTCCCTGTTATTAATACTCTCGTATTAAAAAGCAAGGGTCTATTTTACAACATAATTTTAACTGTAATGATCGCGGTGTGTTTTTATAAATCTGGCTAAATAAAGGTCACCTGCAACTCGGTAAAATTTTAAAGTTACTCCATGAAGAATCAAAAATATAATGAGATTTAATCTAACGAAATTACAAGTATCTGGCATAAAGGGAAAGGGAGAAATATTACCTGTCTGGCACATGGTGGGTTAGAGTCGAATAGTATCGAATTGTCTGACACACTGCTTCTCAATCGGTAATCAACAAGGAAAGGTAAAAAGTTGAAAAAAAATTGATCTTGAACAATTTAAGGCGGCTAAAAGTCACATGAAATCCGTTTTAGGCAATGAAAAACTACTTCACTACATCACCTTCAGTAAAAGGTAAAGTATATGGGCGAGAAGGTTACAGGGGAGAAGTAGAGTAAAATCCAGGATGAATGGTAAACGGTTACCTCAAAACCGGTTTTAAATACCAAGTTACAAAAAAGTGGTTAAAATATTCTTCAATCAAATTCTATAAATATGAATCACTATGTTTCTATGATTTCTTTTCTTTCGTTCATTTCAATAATGATGCATCCTTTTAATGTTTAAATATAACCTAATGGTATAGAGCCGGGCCTAAGTTTGGCGAAATGCTTTCTTTGCATATTTTATTTTTATTTTATTTTATTCTCATACAACCGAATACAGCTCATATTGGCCATTTTACATCGGGGTATTCCAATTTAACAAATAAACGTACACGTACAACTATGCCCTGGACAGGGGAAACCTACCCAGGCGGGACTCGAACCCGCGACCTCTTGTTTGGCAGGCGAGGATGTTACCCCGCCGCCACCGAGGCCGAAAACTTTGGCATAATTTATATATTGGTACAGTATAAATTTTACCAGAACTAGCAACAAAATTAACTTGCAGGTTCAAGACGCTTACTTATCCTCACTTTCCACAAAGTCATTTTGGAAGGGCGCTGCTATCTCCATAATCAAATCTATAACTTTCACCCGTCGCCCAGCGTCCCTCAACAAAAACAGAGCCATCTGTTGCCACTTGTCAGGACTATCCCTTCGCAGTCTCTTCCTCCTCCTTCACCCGAACGAGATCCTCGGCTTTGGAGTGTATGCGTGGGAAAAGAAGAGGGAGAGAATGGGGACTTGAGGTTTGCCGTGGGAGACGACGATGTCTCGTGTGCTCGAAAAGGAAGACGAAGACGGAGGATAATTCATTATTGCACTACTCCTATTCCACACCTTGGAAAAACCATTTTGTGTCCATTATACCTCCAATATTTCCATACGTAAGCTGTCAACTGCGAAGGCTGATTTTTGTCAAATTTCAGCAATAAAATACTACCATATTTACTACTTATTATTGGAATTAGTTCTTCTTTTGCTCCATAAATAACTATTAGCCACATTATTAACATAAATAATGACCTTATTAATCTCAAAATATATAAGTCGTGGTTGTCTCTTTGACTGATCTTATCCCGTAACTAATCCACAACTTTTAACCTTTGGCAACCCTTTTAATTATTTCTTTTAATTTAAATTAGCAATTGATTAATTCACTTCAAACTTAACTTCAACACTCATCACATATTACCTAACTAATATACATGTCATTTCAGGAGGAATCTGCAATACATCACTAAGTGGTCAACCTCAAAGTGGGTGAGATTGCGCAATCATCTTGTTGATACACGTTCAAAGCTCTCGATTAATTAAGGTCAAAGATAAATTGTCTCAAACTATTATAATCGCACATTTTCGTTCAACTTTAATTATTAAATGTCTTTAAAAGCCCAGAGTCGATCATTATATATTTCAAGCAAAATTCATTTGTCTATAAAAGTGTTCTCCTATTTTTCACATGGGTTCCTTTTAATAAGTTAAATGTCGAAAAGCCTGGATAACCGTAAAAGACCGTTTCCATGATAAATGCAATGTGCATCCAAAAATATTTTCGTTGCTATGGTTCAGTAACTAAGCAGTTGCGATCCCATATTTATGGACAATATAATTCTTACAATTGTCTCCCCTAGCACCTGAAGTATTGCAGTTTCCTGCGGAAACACCCAGTATATTAAGTCGTATATATTACGAAACGGTTACTGGTTCTGATTTTGGAATAAAATTGTGGTTATTTTCCATCTTTATTAAACACTGCCAACTCATTGGGTCATTTTTATTGTTTTTTAGTCCAAATAGCGGCGAATGACTCATATGGAATTCCATATATGGTGACAGATCAAAAGTTTTAACAAGAAGGCGTAAGGCCAAATGCTCATACCGTGGTTTTGGTATGACAATTTGGAATTTTTAAGTATACTTAAAAACATATTTGTCTTTATTTATGAATTATTTTTTAAACATTCTATCACGTAAACGAAAAATCAGAAAAAAACCATTGGCGTCCGTAATATACAAGTTTTTGGCCTAGTGTGCACTCAAGAGGATTAAAGTAACTAACGCTGCTAAGGCGAAACATTTTCAATGCTTAAGTGGCATACATTGAGTTTGAGCATCACAAAAATGGATAAAAATAGCAGACAAAAAACAACAAAGTTTGAAAAAATCGGTATATAAAGAGAAAATTTCTAGCAAATCTAGCTAAAATCTAACTAGCATCAGTGTTTGCTTTGCAAAAAAGTGCTTGAGCACCATTAGTATTGATAAAAGTAATTACCGAAGAAAACAGAAATTTTGAATGAATTAGAGCATGAAGAGCTAAAATACTTCAGCCTACCTCGCAACAACGTAACTTGCTGAAATTATGAAGTTAATAGCTCAAAAACCAGCTTGCTTACGAGATTTTAAGATTACCCATCTCGATTCATTTGTATTAAAAAATCTCAAATCTCTCCTGAAATCAGCCAGAAGTTTTATCTGCGACTCAAACTCAAATTTAGACACTCTATACATCTTTTTGATTATTTGCCTCAATTTATTTTCTTGCTTGCGCGCATTGCATGTTAAAAGCAGTCCCGAAACCGCCGACAGTGAGATTCGTTCCGTGATTCGGTGTTTGAGCAAATGACACAAAAATCCAGCCGAACTTCATCGTCACATTCAAGACATTTACGTTGGAAATTATAAGAGATCCTATGGACAGAAAGTAGGTAAAAATTTAACAAAGCACAAAAGAATGTCTCGTACGTTCGTAGCTAGAAGGAAGACACATAGTTTCAACGCAAAAAAAACTTTATGAATATTAAAAAAAAATCAAAACTGTGCTATCTACCACCCGAGGGAAAATTTCAGTCCAAACTTTTTTTTGAATTATGCACCTTCAAACTTGGCCAAGGTATTATACTCATAACTTATCTAGAAAAAATCGTAAATATTCGAAATATGGGCTGTATGGAACAGTTAAATGTATGGAATATGTAAAGAAGAATGTGAAAGAGAACAAATACTAAGGTGTGAAAAGATTAGCTGGTACGAGAATCCAGGCAGGATCAGCAAAAAAAAGGGGCTAGGATTTTATGGAAAAAAACGGGAGCAATATCTAAAGAAATAATAACAAGAAGCCTAGTTACGGTAAGCAAGAGGATGCTGGGGAGAAAAATTCAAGTCCGCAACCCGGAAAGGGGGTTGCTATGAGAGTCGACAGTATCTTGAGAGGCAGAGGAGAAGGAGCTAGTGAGACGATATGAGGAGGAACGAAGGCAGAATATATGCATGAGAATCGCTAGAGAGAAATCGAGAGAGTGAAAAAAGAGGACGAACAGGAAAATACAGGGTACCCAGCTCTGCCCAAGGGATTCTGAAGAGCTTTCTCCTTTTTCTGTCGGGTCCTCCAAGTCCCAATTTGTTTTTTTTCCCCTGACCTTCGTCGCGCCCGGCGATATATTTTCAATAACGGCGACTTTTCCTCCAAATGCGCAGCCGAATGGAGAATATAGCGTAAAGCGGAGATTTCTACAGCATGACAGCCGTCGCAAACATCGCAGCAGCGCCTTTGCATAATACAATTCAATTTGCCGTTCACCTCTTAAGACGAATGAAGATGCTTACTTCGCCGCCTGTATATTTTCATTCAAGGCAAATGGAAATAAGTTTAGTAGTTAAAACTTAGCCAAGGGATTAAGTTCCTATATTTACTAGATAAATTCGTAAATATGTAAAATTATATCTATGTTAGATGTACTATAGTAGCAAAAAATATTATTTTTTGGGAAAAATGGGAGCACAATTAAAAAATAAAAACAGTGGATAAAATACAATTTTTTTAAGACAATCAAAGGTTTACTAAAGAAATAGACCGTACTTAACTACTTTATATCCATCTATCGAAATATTAAGGATTCCTTACGTCCCAGAAACACATCGCCGAATCAAATTAATTTTTAACATCAAAGTTTCAAGCTTTGACGTGATAGAAGGTTATCATGGTATCCATAAACGGAAAATAAAATTCAATCACCTCAGTCACATTAATTTCCACCTGAGAATAATGTAGCTACCGAAAAAGGTCGACCGTTAAAAAAGTTTTGCAGTGGTGATAACTTGAGTTAATTCATTGATTACAGCTCATTTCCCTTCATTTATCAAGATTTCACACAGTCGGTCATTCCTGGGGTATCACTGTCGGTCGACTAGAAGTTTTCGCTGCATTACCACAAGAACACTCACTCTTAGGAAAAAATATTTATTCAGCTGAAATTGAGCCAGTAGCGGTATTTTAAATGAAGTAGCTAGAGGTCAAGCAAGAGGTTGAGTAACAAATGAACAAATAAGATAAACGCCAGCACGCAAAAAAAAATTAAAGGGAATTAAACATAGCGTAAGAAGTGGAGGAGTAAGAGTTCAACACGTGCTCTCCGACAACACCAACTTTCAGAGCGAAAACCGACGCGAATGGAGGAGAAAATTATAAGGATAACTCGGCCCAAGGCACGACCACCGAGAGAGACGTTCTCTCTCGGTGGTTGTGCCCAAGGTTACCACTTGCGCATCACGCATGACGTCAAAAGAAGACCACAAGGTCTCCTGAGGTGATGTAATGAGTACACTGAAGGGAAAGGTGATTGTGGACGAAGATTCATGAATGGTCGTGACCACGGGGAGAGAAAGCATCAACAGTGGAAGCGCATGCGTTATGAAATTGATGAATCGCAGCTTCGAGCGCACCTTACGTGATCATTGGCTGAAAGATTTTACAGCATCTTTCTCTTATTACATTATTCATGCCTTCGCTTTCGACTTTCAAAAGACTTTCGAAGGTCTCAGCGAACCTTGGTCCCCATCTCTTTTTTATAGCATCGCAAGTATGAGGTTAAATACTATTTTTTTAATAGTCAGTTGATGACGAAATAACATAGCCCTTCGAGATCTGGTACAGGCGCCGCGGCGGGTACAAAAAATGAAATGGACGGGTAGGGTGAGAAAAAAGGTGTGCCGTAAAAATGAAAAGGACCCGTGGAACAAATAGTCCCAGACAAGAATTCGGTGAATAGGCGATGTAATAATACACATACATTACGATGGAAAAATTATCATTGATGTATTCTACCGGTTTAGGAAGGTTTTCAAGGAGTACTTGCAAACAACTCAGGCCGCCTCCTTTCCCATCAGACAATAATGGAAACGAAACCCTAGGGCGGGTTCGCGGGGATACACTCCTGGGGCAGGGATTGTAAGCGCTAGCTTATCTCCTCTGCACCCAGAAGGGGAAGGACGGGAAGGAACAAGGAAGGAGGCGCCGCCGCGATGAGAGCCCGACGACGCCTCCGGGGAGGGGATAGGGAAGGAAGGGAAGGGACGAGGAATCCCGCACCGTCACAAAGGCGGGCGGGCCCTACTAACAGCGAAACCAAGCGAAACGCAATTAATATACTGCCAATCCTAGTGGATTTTCCTATAAGGAACCCATCAGACAACAAACAGAAGAAGCAAGTTGAGAAAAAGCGTGCAAAAATATTTGTTCCCTTTCTTTCTATCTAAAAATCACATTCTCTTCCTTCCCTGCCTACTAGGCATTCTTCCCTCATACCTATTTACGAAATCATCAACTAAAGATTTTACACCATCTTTCTCTAACATCATATATTTACATATAATACCCATCCATTCGCTTTTACTCGCCTGTTTGGATTGAAAATTTAGATTCCTAACATTTAATCGACATTAAAATCCTCGCGGAGGAGTTTTGCGACCGCATAAATTTCGTAGAAAATTACGAGAGACCCGGAAAAAGGAGGGATCAGAAACAGTGGTAAATTTAAAAAAACTTGATAAATATTAGATAAAAAAACGTTTGGGCTATGTCGCCGCGTCCATTTACGGGTGGTCCCAACGTTGATGCAGGTCGCTTTTTCAAGGGAATCTGATTCAAGTGAAAAAAGCCTCCAGCATCGGTCAAGAAACGTTGGGCCCACCCGAATATCGACGCGGCGACATAGCTCAAAAGTTTTTTTTAATCTAACATGACGAGCAACCGCGAAAGTTTTAACAAAGAACACATGATAAATCAACTTCCACAACAGCCAAAGCAAATCATAACAATCGAAGGGAATGAGAAGTAATCGATTAACAGATAGCCTTCTGGACAGTGAATTAAGCAGACTAACTTTTGAACCACCTCGTTTTTTAGGTTTCTGCAAAAGGAGTATACACCCTGTGTGGACTTAAGGATAATAAACAAACGGCACAAGATGAAAATGTCTCTTTAGTCGATAAATCTCATCGTGAAAGCATGCAAATGACCAGGAAGTGCGCTCGCGAATTAATTCCCAAACCACATTCCAAAATCGAAACCAAAGCACCAATGCTAACTCCAGCAACAGCGAAGAGGAAAACGTTTATATTTTTTTTCGTAAGGGTTTCCAGCAGGACCCTTTCCGACAGTCACAAAGGGATTTCCAGCAGCTATCTATATTGGGCGCACAGCAACCCTCTAAATTTTGGTCCAAGACTAAATGCGCGAGGGATAATTGAATACCCAGGTGCACATGTTTCGCCTGATGCATTCCCGTAAAAGGTACCTACCCAGCGGTTTCAATTGCATTTCCCATTAAATTTACACCACCAAGCCCCACCCTGCAATCCTGCGCAAGGATAATTTATGCGCATACGCGACTGATCTAAAATAAAAGGGAGGTTTCAAGTAGCCCGAACGTGGAAAAAAGATATAACAAGAAGTATAGAAAACTATAAACGTAAACATTTCATCTTAAATATTTGATGCATCGAAAAAGCAATTGATTCGCTTTGAACCCAAAACAAGCACCAGGTTTTCTAGATAATCAAGCTTATGAGAAAAATGAATATGGAAAATTATGTTGCAGCAAACTAACATCAAAAGATTTTGTATTTTTTTAAGTATGAAAGAAATCGATAAATGGAAGGGAAAGATATATAACAGCGAAATAAATTTCTTTCTCGCTTATCTGCTCCCATCAGTTTGAATTATTAAGTAAAGCAAGAAAGTTGCCGCCCACTTTGAATGAGCTAATGACGTCATTAGAGAACTCTGTTCATTAACCCTTTGAGTCAGTTGGTACAAAAAACAAACCCTGACTATTGACGTCAGACAGTTTATATTTTTACCCGAGGAGTCTTTTTATTACACGTTTTTTGAGCCAGCTGTTTAGAGCTGCGCAAGCTCAGCGCGACCAATGAAGTGCGTGACGTCACTGGTTCGGAGCAAGCTCCTCATGAAAAGGTTCCCATGTGTGGATACCAATATTTTTCCCCGGAAAAGCAACTACTGGCAACATTTTCGAAGAAAAATGAACACCCCGGTGCAGGGAGCATGCTTAATTGATGGAGGCGGGACCGTTCCGCGAAATCTCGGTCAATGACCAATTTACACTCGCCAAAATCAACTGTTCGACCAAAACCGTTCCGCGCGATGGCCCGCCGTGAATAAACTTCGCTTAACATTTTGGCTAAGTACCCGCACGAGCGCAAAGCCGACCTCTTCGAGAGGACGAAATAACAACGAGCTCTCAACGCAACGTCAGCAATGCAAATAAAACTCCAGGGATTCCGACCGCGACGCGATGAAACAAAATCCTTGACTTTCAAAAAAAAAAAAAAAAAAAACGTAAATATATTTTTTGACCGAAATCCAGGAGGCAAAAAAAATGAAAGAAAGGAGCATTCCAAAAAATTCACCACCGAGTTTGACTCGGCTGAGCGAGTCGGAAAAATCCGATAAATACGTTAGTTCTCGAACGTTCATAAAATGTAGAGCGGTTGGCGTAGGGTACACATAGGGATAGACATAGACATGAACTGCGGTCCAGCCTCAAGGACGAAACGGGAAAGATCGTATTTATATAGGTAAACGAGAGAAAAAAAAATATATACACGGCCGCAGGCACAAACTAAATCAATGACTCATTCGACGCGGCGCGGCGTATGGAGTACCTATGAACGAACTTTCAATCAATAGAGCGTATTTTTTTGAGAATTTACGTACTTGATTTCGGCCCACCCCAATGGATAATGAAATGATTAAAACACTCAAAGCGTGCTTCCACGTGCGTCCTAATAACGTTTATTCCTCTCGAAAACGTATAAATATTATTGTTAATGAGAGGCATTCGCAGAAAAATCTTCGTGATGAAATTTACGTTTCCATGGTTGCGTGAAAAAATAAAATTACCAAAAAGGCTTTAAAGAAATTATGAAAAATAGAATAGAGCCCTTTGAACCCCTTTCGGAAAAGTGCGTATTTAATTATTGTTTTTGCGATTATTTGCATGAATGTATGCGTTTATTTCTTTTATAAAATCTTTCTTGATGAATAAAGTTACCATCTATCAAGACTGATCATATGAAAAACATAATAGCAACATTATTGACAATCTTGGTGGTTCATTAAAACTAGAGATCCGGAAAAGCTCAATTTATATTAAGTAGGTATTTTAATTTTCATCAAATTCCGCAGAAAAACATTTCGAATACTATCACCCTTGACTATTCTGCTCTTGATCCTGTGAAATTGCTCGGATTTTTAAGGAATTCTTTTACCTTTTTTATCAGGGTTTGAAAATAAATATATACTTAGTGTCAATACGTTGATGTTTTAAACCAGGTTTCAGTCGTTTTAAAAATACACGAGCAAATATGAAAGTAAGATAATATAATTTTCCTCTATCTACCCTCTCGGTTACATAAGAGCTTCTTCAAATTTTGGAATCTGAGCCCCGCAATATCTCCCTTTAAGAAGGTGAAGGAAGGGAACCGTATGTCTTGTGTAATTGGAGCAGATAATGAAGGGATTCAGTCATAAATGCAAGAAGTTAGAAGAAAAAAAATTTACATGGCTACAGTATGTGACAAAGATACGAAAGAACTAGAAACTAACATTACAGATGATCGACAATGAATTAACTACTTACAATATTGACTTACTACTTCACAAGTGTGAAAGAAGCTGCAAAACGAATATTAAGGGAATAAAACAGAACCTATTCTTTTTCACCGATAAAATTATACGACCAACAGCAGGGTAAGTTTGAATAAACGAAAATAATTCTTACTCATAGAATTTTGAAATGATTTGATAAAAATAATTAGCAATCTCATGACACACTTTCATAAGAGCTATCATAACATCTTTTTTCGATGAAAGCTCTAAAAGGAGGCCTTTTAAGCCCTTTCGGAAAAAATTGCTTATTTTACCATTTCAATTACGTTTACTCATATATTTTGAGCAAGAATACTTTTAATTACATATGCATTCCTCTTCTCGTTGAATAAAGGGACTATCTACCAATATCAAACACACCTATACACAGCAGACGGAAAATTAAAGGGGTGACCAAAAATTAGAAAGGAATTTCAAATCAAGGCCACAAAAAGCCAGAATAGAAAGTAGTCACGCGACTTTTGGAGATTGATACAGCAAAATTCGTTTCAAATACGAATTATTTTCCTGTAACAGGAAAATGAAGAGGTTTTTTTACTTCTTATAGGACAGTGGAAAATCGATAATTGCTCGATTCAAAGCATTTATATCAGGATATATGATAAGAGGAGGAGGAATCTTAAATTTGGCGTAATCCTATAAAAACGATGCCGTGACTAATCACTCTCAAAGATATATTTTAACGGAGCTGCACATCGAGAGGCAATCACCACTGGTCTTCGTTTATCTTCCTACCCGCCAAAATATTTGGCAATCGATCAAGCGGAGAGAAGTCAATACCGTGTGGGGGAAAAATCTCACGGAAGTTCAGAAGTTTTTTCCTCCGTTCCCATTGGGACCACACGGGGAGTCATAAATACGTTACTCTCCAAATCTCAGTTGGAAAACTCTCAAGGCAGGAACATAAATTCAATGTTTTTCCTCGATAAATGCCCCCTGAACTTGTTCTCGCTAGATATTTTTCCACGGTGTGGATATGTTTGTACTACCAATCATAAATTATTTACCTTCGAGAGAACAAATCTTCACGCTATTAAGGAAAGAAAGTCAAGAACACGATTTATGCACGTCCAAACGGAGAGGGAGATGCTAGAAAATAATCTCCATTTGGAGGATTCCGAAATTATTACCTAATATAAAATGTCATTGCAGTGCTAAAAAATAATTTTTAAAAGGTAAATAAATATCAATTTCAGATAAAAAAGTGGACTTAGTACGCGGGTTTTGAAAATGAAAAACTTAGCGTGTTCTTGGATAAGAGAAAAGAGCATTCGAGAAAATTACAAGAACGGCAGAGCTGAGAAAGTGTGAGATGAGGAAGTTCTTAAAGAAAGAAAACAAAACGTTAAAAATAAATGCAAGGAAAAGGAAAAGCAAGGCAATTCCTTCCCAATATCTATAAAGGAAGTGAGGTAGAAAGTTAAAAAAAAATATTTGGTATATCAGGTGCTAAGCATTGAAATATCTCCGGAAAATTTGAACTTTCGGAAAGAAAAATATCCACAAAAGAATGAACTTTAAATCATTGATGGGGAATAAATTGAGCATCGATGACGAAAAAATCTCAATATTAAACTACGGGAAAACTTGAAACTTTATAATGGGCTATCAAAGAGTCTTTAAACACTGCCAAAATTAGGATAAAGAATTAAAAATGCACCCATATGGCCTTCATTAAAAATATCTTTACGATTCCTGGAACTAAGGAACAATTAAGCACGTAATGGCAAGTACACATAAATGTACATCTGAGAAAATACTCAAAGAGCAAAGAACTTCGAAAATGCAAGAAGATCCTAGACGTAGGGTGGAATTAAATAATTTTCCATGTACTTAGTGTTGTTAAAGCATGAGGAAACTGCAACACAAATTAGAACAAACATACTTCAAGTAAGAACAGCAATAATTATCATATTGCAACCATTAAACAGTAAATAAGAACAAAAAATTATAAGTTGCTAACTGAAGGTATCGGTGGAAGTAAAATGGCTACCAGTGATGTAAGTCTCAATAAGTTTCAACAGTAAGAAAATTATCAGAAATAAAATAGTGAATAGCTGGAACTTAAAGTAGAATTTCCAGAATAAATAAAAAGAGCTATGGGCTCGGAAACTTCGTAAGCGTGGTTACTAAGGGGGTCGTTCTAGAGCGAATAAAATGGATGATACAGGTGTAGAGAACTGTAAACTTTACAATATCTACACAGAAAATTATGTATTACAGAAGACAAAAAAGTAAACGAAAGGAAATTTTCAAGATAATTAACAGAAAAACTCAGTAGTGATGGATATGACTACTTCCCAAGCATGAAATGGTATTAGGACAAACGGTTACAAAAATGTAAGAGAGAACTGCTCGTCTATAAATTTAGACAACAAATAAGATCAATCTTGAATTTATTTGCGATACACATGTTACCACAAAGATCATTTTATAACCCTTGCGGTCAGGGTAGCGTAACACTACCGGGTCGGGAATCGAACCACGGACCTTTGGCTTTCTGGGCCACTGCGCTATCCAGGTTCTTTGATTCCAATGGCAATTTTGCCGAGGCTCATGGTACTATGGTACTAGATCTAGTGCCATGAGACTTATACCAGAATAAGGCTCTGTCAGCCGACACGCGTCGTGCATATTAAAATATTACAGAAAAGTGTTACCAGTTTTTCATATATTCTAACATCTAGTACCATGAGCCTCGGTACAATTGCCATAGGAGATCAGGAACCTGAATTGGGTAGTAGTCTGCGCAGTGTCCTGGAAAGCCAAAGTCCGTGGTTCGATTCCCGGTCCAGGGAAATTTTTTTCTCATGGCAATTTATACATATTTCACCACCGTTCAGATGGTAGGCTTCGAAATATTACCATCCCGGGTCGCTCGAAATAGGATAAAAGGAGAACTTTGGAGATGTGATAACCCCCAAAAGAAAGAGGAAAACTTCCAGGAACAATACTAGGAAAACGTTACGGCGATGAACTTACTTCTCAAGCATGAAATGGAGAGCGGGTATGAGGAAACCGGAAAGAGCGGATGTCGAGGGCTATGCTGAACATGAGTGGGGGTGAAAGGAAGGGGGGAGGGGTACGGGAATGGGAAGCAAAAAAGGTCAAAGGGCAACGAAAGGGAACCACGGATGGAGGGGGCGGGGTCATTTGGAGAAAAGGGCAGTAAATCAGAGAGAGTGGGGGAAGGGGGGGGGGGTTAGCCTGGACCAATTTTCCCGCGTGGGCCACTTGGCCGCTGGTGCACGCATTAGTTTGAGCCAGTCCTAATTAACGGAGGGAGGAATTGGGGCTTTTCGGGGGTAAAACGATGCGCGAAAATGCTGGGGAAATTGGTGTGGTAGGGCGGCTTCGATAGGCGCAGTTCCCGGAAGGGCTTCGTGGAGCATCAACCTCGTGATCAAAACGTTCATACCGGGCGTAAGAAGAAAGCAAATAGCTTGATGTTCACCGAGGTGGGAACGATGGGTGGAAATTTACATTTTTTTCCATAAATCTTATGATATTGACATAGTCGTTTTATAAAAACTAACTAAGACGACTGAATATTATTGAGTAAGATGATTTTTAAATCTTGTGATCCAGGCAGACCATTAATATAAAAATTGGGTGGGAGGACTGAATATTACTTAATATGGGCCCTACCGTCTATAATAATAATGGCATAATAAAGTGCCACAAAAGCCGTAACGTATTGAACTTGCCCGTTTTGCACCGACCCGGGTCACACTGTATTGGTTTGCGAAGATGGAGAAAAAGACCGCAGAGATCAAAGGCTAAATATTAATTATCTATTTTTGTGGCCACCACATTAATGATTCCCAATTCGTCTTGAAAGGTTAAACTCTTCCTTCCACCTCCATTTTCACCCGCCCATCAATAGTCAAGCTTTACTCAACTCATCAAACTTAATGGTTTCGTCGAAATTAATTTTTGTGGGCAGTAATGAAAACACGTCGAGGAGACTAAAACTTAATGAATGGAAAATACCAAGGAAAAAGATATTTTTTTTTCTTATTAAGACACGAGTTGAAGACATGTATTACGATAACGATGCTCATAAGAGTATAACGTTATGGCAAAAGTTGGCGATTTTATCAGCTCCAGATATACCAGGTTTTAATGTCAGACTTTATTTCAATAATGAATATTAACATTTCCATTTATCCTGGTGAGTATAGTCATAATTTCTTTCCCTATATTTCTCCAAGCATTACGGCACCGTTATCGATTTTATGCATAAGGAAAGATTGAAAGAAAAAAAAACGTCACTCCCGTTGATTGCAACTAATGCCGGAGCGATCTGATGGATTCAGCTCCTTATTAAAGTTATTTGTGATTCGTTGAAACAATTCCAGCCAAAATCATTTTTAAGTATCGCTTGTGTAAAAGAATCCATTGGAGTTGAGGAGAAAAGTTCCAAAATATTAAGTAAAAGCATAATTAATCGGAGAACACCACAGTAAAACCATTGGTAGGTATGCAAAATGAATCGGCAACTTCCTGATTCCAGTGGAAAGTTTCAGGGAAAAGACAAAAGAATACTATTTGGCTGTCTATAGCGATGTTGATGCTTCATACTCTTACTGTTTACATTGAAAACTAGGACGAATGGAATAACAATTTTGAGGCTTGCACGAATGAGTGATTTACTCAAGGGCGCTAGGTATAATTTCATGCTAATGATGGCTATAAGGCTCTTCAATAGAACAGTGGAACCGTAATAGTCAAGGCGGAGGTTCACCCTTAGTGACGCATTTAAGACTGTACTGGGGAGGAGGAGGCCGCCACTACCCACATATTTTATGGAAAAATTGAAAAAATTGCAATCTTTAAGGTATATAATGAAGGCTTTCAGTCTACCAGCCAAAAAAAAATACTTAAAAGTTATTGATGATATCTAAAAGGCGGGAGCGTTGTGGTGTATGGATGAGAAACGAGGACTTTGGGAAGAGGACATGAGGATAGGATCAACGCTTTTGAGATGTGGGTGTGGAGAAGGATAGAGAGAGTGAAGTGAGTGTATAAAGTGAGGAATGAGGAGGCGCTGGAAAGAGTTGGGGAGGAGAGAACATTAATAAGACTACACTAAAGAGAAAGGGGAATAGTATCGGATGCATTTAAAGAGAGAAGGGATATAGTAGTAGTGCTATAGGGAGATATAGTAGTAGTGCTTTACGGGTATGGTGTTTGGAGGAGGCGACCGACAGCTGATGTCATTTGCGCCATGAGGGAAAGGGCAAGTAAGGAAGGGTGGATAGAAACCCGGCGTCGGCATTAGCCTGCTCTTAACGAAAGGCGCAAAGGGGACCATGGCTTAACGTCCCACCCGACGGACGGAGTGTTGAGCTTGAAATGTCCTCCACGCAACATTCCAGCAGGGATCGGGCAGTCTCTGCAAATTCTGTACCACCGCCGGGTTTTGAACCCGAGCCGACGAAATGGGAAGCCAACACTCTAGCAACCACACCAACCCGATCTTCGTGATTTTGAATACAGCAACCGAAGGATCAGTGGGAGGAGTGGAGAGAAGAAGAAGAAGACTGAAGATAACATGTGCATACAAGTTAAGCTTCCCCATGTTGTCAAAACCCTAACCTTCACGCTCCCCTCTTGTTGTATGTCTTCTGGTTTCGGCCTTACCTCATTTGTTCACCTAAACTGTTTCCCCCACCACTCCCCTCACTCCAATTCCATATGCCCCCCACCTCCTACCTTGGCCTGGGTATATATACCCACAGAGTTTTTTGTTGGATTATCTTGAAAATAACACCAAGTGTCGAAACCATGGTCGTTAAGTGATAAATAAAATAGTGTGGATATTACCATTTGTGCTTTAATCACGGATATAGCATCATTCCACAAAATTAAGCGTGAAACGATTTTATATGTGCATTGAGGTTAAAAATGAACAAGAAAACCAAGGCGGAGGCCTTGGACAAGAGAATGTGGAGACAAATTTGGTGTTTTGGACCTTCCACTGGGCAGGAAACCAGTTGATGATGATATAAAAGCCACTTGTCAACGCACATCACGACTCAGATGGATTATCGCTGGAAGGGATTACATACGAGCAAGGAGTCACCGAAAGTGATGACTGGTTCTCCCCCACAAAAAAAAACACGACCTTTAACCCCCCCCCCCCCCCCATGTTCACCCTTCAGGGCGTGTACGACCTCAAGTACCGTTGGGTGAAAAAATGAAATGAATTGATAAGCGCTGAAGAATTGGAAAAAAGTAGGAAACAACTCCGTGCGCACTTGACCCAGTTTCACGCCTCGTAGAACAACCTGCCGTGCAGAAAACCAATTCCAATCATAGTACTTTAAAGTGAGCTTTCAACATGTATTTAACAAAATCATGCTCTTGTAAAATAAAAGTAAAAATGTAATATACCTTTTCAATAACATCAAATTAGTCTGCTAAATTCATCAGTTGGGAGATTTTAATACGTGATGAGATAACTAATTCAATGGCTGCATCGCATTTCTAATACACACAAAGCTCTCCCGTTGGATGAGGTATACAAGGGTGAGAATAGCACTTCTAATTCTTAGTTTCGTTATTCATCTTATAGCTAGGTATCAAATAAGGTGTATATGGGGAGCAGCTGTCGATAATTAATAATCAAATAATGAGGATAAGTACAGTCCTTTTTAAACCATCCGCCCCACTGTATATTCGCATTTAGAATCTCCGTAGGGTAAGGAGACATAAGCTCACTCATAGCACTGGTGTTGTGTGGAGTAGCATGTATAGAAGGCGTACCGCATTATCTCCCATCAGTCTCTCCATGGTGGGTTAGATATTCACACGAAAAAAACTTGGATGATCTAATTACAAGTCCACTGCAATGTTTATTAAATACCTTCAACATCTTACACGTAATGGTTACAAAGCATATACAGTGGAACTTGGTTATAACGTAATCAAAGGGACCAGAAGATTTTTAACGTTATATCCGAGTGACGTTATAAGAAAGCAGCCTTAAATGTGAGTGAAAGGACAAAGTAAAAACGCAATTAGTCTGCAATATACAACACAGTTTATTGAAATCTACTCGTACATTGGAATATGTATTATAAAAAAACGTTACTAAAAAATGGTATTCACAATTAAATATTGCAAATATAAACAAAAGAGTTGCATCCCGTCACCAGCTCAACGTCCAGCTTGTGACCTGTTTTTTCTTTTGATGTTTCTACGCATGGTTTCTATGAACTTTGGGACATAATACAATCAAACTACCACTTTTGCAACCTAAGAATCGCAAAATGTTTGCCGCTATACCCGAGCGTCTTTATATTTGTTGACGATACAACGTAAACATTCGTACAACATAAAATGTTCAATTTTGGCTGGTCTGTATAAAATGTGACGTTAAACCCGAGTTGACGTTACAGCCGATGCCGTTATAACCAAGTTCCACTGTACCTACTTCGCAAGTTAAAAATAAAACCATACGCTGACAATAATTCACCCGATTTCCTCATTAATAACCTAATTTATCGAACTTGGAAAACTAACAAAAGTTTGGGTACAATGTCAGTTCAAAAATACAGTACTTATTCGCTAACGTTTTAGGCGATTGTAACACAATTGCGTTCTCAAACGCTGATTCGCGCTAAGCGTTATGATTGCGGAATATCATCCCCATAGCATAAAACATACTTAGCACACAAATTTTTCATTGGGGATGGCCCACTGACTTCAATATTCTTTTCCCACACAAGAATGGAAAACTGCCCCACACCATCCCCAAAAAGCAAAAAAACAAGAAAATGGCAAATAAAGTTTTGAAAAAGTTTTCTTCAAACCCGATAAAATTGATATTTATTATAATGCATGAAAATAGAAACAAAATATCTTTTTATAAAATAATCAAAATAACTAGTAAAAAAAACTATTATAATTATAAATACGTAATCATCTTAAAAGGTTGGTCTCTTTTCCCCTTTCTAAAGAATAGGATTTCTAGATAGATTGAAAGGGATTAGGCCTTACAGTGAATTAAAGAAGGCCGTGCTGGGCGGAAAGGGAGGCTTCCAGATCACTTCTTGAACATTTCATGGAAACCTACCTAAATCGGTAGAATACTATAATAATAATATTTTCCCCTTTCACTGCTGGAATGTAACATCCTGAACAACCATGCCATGTCTCCCTAGTTTTGACCCTGAGCAAGAACACTCTTGCCCGTCACTATTTCCCGTCCTGCTAGCCTCTTCACCAATCACAGCCCACAGCGAGGGAAAGGCATTCCCTCCAGGCCTGAGACTGGGAAGGGAGAGGTACGAGAGGGGAGAAATATCGTCCACCACCCGAGGATTAGTTCTGGAGCTGTCTCGCTGGGCCGGAAATTAAGTAGCAGCAGCCTGTATGGCGAGGTAGTTGGGGAGAGTGGGAGTCGGGGGAAAAGAAGGAAGATTGGTTAATAGCCGAGAGGGCAGGGGAAAAGAGATTGGCACTGGTGAGCCAACCCCCGAAATACCTGCGAACAGTCCATTTAGAGCCGACATCCCGGCTGTGTCTGTAAGGTCGTTATCGCAGGAAAAATAAAAAAAGAGTAAAGGTGCGGATCAGCAAGAAAAATTATTTGCTATCAAAATTATCACATGAACGGATATAAAATTCTAATAAAACCTAAATAGTAATAATTCGTAGCAACTTAGTAAAAGAGGAGTGATTTTCTTGAGTAAAATTTTCACTGGAATTAAAACATGGATTAAGGTGTGTTTCAAGCCTAACGATGGTAAAAATTCGGCATTTATTCAACGGTATTTCACGTGAATTAAACCATATTCCTTCGTGTTTCCGAAACACTGTGCAGGATTCAAGAAAGTAGGTAGAACCTGTTAGGCTATTTAAATCTCCTGCAGATTAATTGGAAAAATTACCTTAAAATCTGGAATTAAGATTAGAAGAAAAATAATTTCAACTTAAAACAGAGCCGAAATATGAAGCTTTTTGCACAAATAAGATAATGAACACAAAAAAATGTTAGAGTAACAAGTCGATCCCTTTGTTAACCCGTCAGCGCCCAAAGTTTTTTTTTTAAGTTCACACATATTTCACTTTTATAAAATATGATACATATGAGCTCAACACAATGAACACAATTCAAACTGACTGAATAATAGTGGAAACCTTCTACTCGGTATGTGCACCGAAATGTATGCTAAAATTCACATGTTATATGCATTGTAGGAGTATTTGCTCAGCACTGCACTGGGTGCAATATGGCACCCGTGGGCGTTTTAAACAAGCGAAATTGACGCAGAAAACCAACCTTAAGGTCAATGACCTATGAAAACCCTTGACCTTCGCTGAAATCGAGGAAGAAACGGGAAAGTGCGAACCGATCAGAATGGGAAGGAGGGAACAATGATCAGCAGGTCCAAGGGTCGGGGGAGAGAAAGGGAATTCAGTGACCCATCTCCTCAAGGTTATCCCAGTCAGAGGTATTGATGGGGTCTCCTGAGACCCTTCCAGTCAAAAAAAAAAGTGAGAGGTATGAGCCGGGAAGGGACGAGTCAGCCATTACGATTGATATCAACTGGATTTCTGGATTTTATTAAAATACAAATGCATTGTTTGAGGAGAGTAGGCCCAATAGCGCATAAAGTAGTCACAACACCTTGAACATGAAATAGTTACAAATGGAAATAGTGAAATATATGAGAATCCTATTTTATGATACCCTGTCTTATATACATCCTATCCTATCTTATACATACCCCAGGGTTGATAAAAATCATGATTTTTTTCAAAAAAATCATTTTTGTTGATTTTTTTATTTAAATCGGATTTTATTGATTTAAATGAGATTTTTATGATTCTCCATTCATCAAAAATTCAGTTATTTGCAATATTCACTATTTGGGCAGCATATTGGAGAATGATCGTTTGCAGAAACAATAAGCGGCAACATACTCTAAACTTAATACAACATTTAGTCAATCAGGGGAGAGAACTATGGAAATGCCAATGGCATCAAATTAAAAATTAAACCAGCATAATATAAAATTGCCATTGGAAGTATCAAATGTGCTATATTATGCGGTTCTAAAGCATATGAAGTTTAGAACAATTCTGTGATTGCAACCTTGTATGGTGCCTACGCTTAGAAGTTAAATCAGAAAACAAATTTTTTTCAACGGATACACTAGTATTCTAACCAAAGCCATTTTTTTTTAATTTTCATGTTACATGCATTCCTACAGTATAATTTCTATTTAAGAGCCACCATTGTGCTGATAACTGTCAATTCATTGTATTAATTAAGAAATAAAAATCAAAATTATACACTTACAGCTTCTTTTTATTGAATCTTTAAAAATCAAACATATAGATAACATTATGATTTAAATCACCTGATTTTTAAAAATAAAAATCAAGTGATTTAAATCGTGATTTAAATCATGATTTAAATCAAAGCGATTTAAATCAATCAACCCTGACATACCCTATCTATGATACCCTATAATGGCTTGAAAATATACACACAGTGCTGAAGTAATGAGAAACGAATAAGATGACGAATATAACAAGTAAATTGCGCCAAGAAATGTCGATCATTTATCATCACATCATCTCTGCAGCAAATATATGTGCCGACACAATATTTTGGGCTCGATATGAAAGATAAAACATGAATGGTTGCGAGAAAATTGAAAGGCGGGCCCAGATCGAAGTGAATAAATGCCGTTAACGAGAAAATTACTTCATTTCAAAATTAAATATAAGGAATTTCATTTTTTGTAATCACACATTTTTAACAACAGATCTAAACAACATAATTTTGAAATCTAGAAAAAATAAAAATAAATTGATCGCACCAGCGTACATTTTCTCATAGAAACAAGGTTAAAGAAGCCATCATTACAGGGGAACCAACATCTAGACGAGTGAGGCAAAAAAAAATAGTATTAAGGTGGTGGTGGCGGTGGAATCCGTCAACGACCATTTACGACTGTGAGTATATACTAGACACAACGTACTATGAAGTTCTAGAAAAGGAACTCAGAGCAACAGAGAGAACGTAAATAATGAGTATTAGCAATAGACAGAAAGATAATTAGCATAATTAACATTCTCCTTAACATGATTTTCCACAGCAAATAATACCACAATAAATTCAGAACACCAATGAAAAGAAATAAAATTTTCAACATGCAAAATGGTTAATTATCACGTAATTATTTCATAACCAGTAATAAAAACTTTACAACCTTCAGAAAGTAAAAAATTAATAGATCACAAAAACCATCCAGGTTTCTTTTTCCACTTCCAATATGCATTTTTTAACAATCATTTCCGTATTAAAATATCCACTAACGAAATTAGCACACCAATGTGATACGCTTTCTTTTCTAAGGGAAAATTTGCACGAAGTTACTAATTCAAAATGAAAATGAGAAGTGGATCACTGTAAAACCAATTTTCCTTTTATTAGAAAATAAAATTATAGCATCAAGGAGAACTTCGATGCAGTCAAACTAATGCAATACACTGGACATAGATCAAATCATAACTATGTAAAAGGAAATACAAGAAATTCAGAAGGACGAAATGTGTTAATTACGCAGATTTATACTTCCATCACTTTCAAGGTCCACTTTCGTCTAGGAGACACAATCAGTTAAACCAAGAAAGTAAAGAATTCGAGAGTAATTCTTCGAGTCCTTCGTCACCCCAAAAGACACGGGCAGGATAAATAATCACTTCCCCTTTTATTGGACAAACGTGACAAATGAATTCCCTTCCGCGAGGGAACGCTATCTTTTATTGCCCTCGGCAGGAGAGGAAGCAGGAAGAGTGAACGGAACGGGAAAGAAGCATTACACTTCCTGCGCCAACCACTCAGCTCCGAACGACACACGCGCCTCTTATAAATGGAGCATAAGAAACCACAAGGCCGTCTCATAGGGTCACAGTGTAACTGATGAGAGTTCTATTTAAAATAGGATCTTCAGATGATTCACTTGAAACTCATTAGATCTTTAATGAGCCATAAAAAAGGTAAATTACACTGTTTCATTCACTCAGTTACTCCACCCTTACATTCCTTTGTACAGGGGAGTGACTATTTTAAATGAGTATTTTTCAATTTTGTCTCTATTTTATATTATTTGGTTTTATTCCAGGTGTCTGAAAATGATGAATTGAAGTGATTAGAGTCGGGTAGTGATATTTTAACCATCAGGCTGAAAATTATGCGTCAGTATCATCATCCAGTAAGTCAAAATATTAATTCCCCTATTCTATACAATTTAATTAATTGTTTCCAGACATCCAAAAGAAAATCACAGAGCAATAAAAGTAAAAAATACTTATTTAACGCACTTTAAGAAAACTGATACCATCTATTAGCTATATTGCAGCAAAGACTGCAATAAATTCCTAGCTATCAGACATCCAAAAGAAAATCACAGAGCAATAAAAGTAAAAAAAATACTTATTTAACGCACTTTAAGAAAACTGATACCATCTATTAGCTATATTGCAGCAAAGACTGAAATAAATTCCTAGCTAAGTGTCAATGAGTATGATATAGCAGAATGTTTATTTCGTAATATGAGTCGTGTTTAAAAATAATAATTAAGTGGATTGAGGAAGTAAAATCTGTAGCAAGAAGATGTGACGGGTAAAAAGTATCGGAATTAGTACCATATACAGAATATGTGGTCGAGAAAACTAAAGCATATGCATATTTCCAGTAGCACAATGTCACAATTAAGCGCAGTAAACGTTACTGAATGGTAGACCGGAATGAGATCACTTTTTATTGTCGGGCAACTTGGCTCAAGGAAGTCAGATGAATTTTAAATTTTCTTGACTCGATGCTTAATTGTGCACATGGCTTCAGCGACCTTGATGTTATAAACGACTTCAATAGAAAATGTACTCAAGTAAGCAATGATGACCGCCGGTATTTCAAACTTTGTCGGGTGTTAAAAGTTACTATCACAAAAAAGCACACTAAACGTTATTGAATGGAAGACATGAATGCGTTTACTAGTTACCGTTGGGCATCGTGGTTCATTGCAGACAAAAGTATTTCAAGCCTTTTTGCACGATGCTTAGTTGTGCATAGTGATTATTATGCAATCCATGGCATTACATTAAAATGAGAAAGCATGAAGACTCCTTATCTTTTAAGCATCGACGTGCGTAAATGTTCCTAACCACAAAAAAGCGCACTTGAACTGAATGGAAGTTCTGAATGAGGCCACTCCTTCAGCGGCCTTACGGCGAAAGGTTTTTTTTCCGACATATTCAAAGAAAAAACTCGGTAGACACTAAATTCACCCAGGAGCACCCGAAACGTTGAACGAGAACCTCTGCGTGCTAAGGCGAAAATGTTTAACCAACGCTTGGCACACGCTCCAAACAGATTCGAAAGGCAGTGAATTTTTGCGATGCCGACCGAAAATTGAGTGCGAGGCGTATTGCGATGGCGGTGAAAAATAAGGCAGCACACGCCTCCAGAGAGGAAAGACGCTCAACCGAGGCGCGCTTCGCCAAAGGGGCTTCCCGGACGATTGCTCTAGGATAGGAAATTGGGATACTCTATCGCGCGGAGCTAGACCACATCTTTCCGCGAAACCTCTCAAAGCTCCCCTCAAACTGAAGCGAAGGGAAAATGGAGTAAAACACGCGAATATTACAATAGAGGAGTCTCCAGACGACCTATTTATTTTCGTCACCGACCGCGCCTTTTAATGGGTTCACAAAGGTCGCCACTCGCAAGCAAACAGATCCGAATTTCATAGGAAAACGAGCTACACTTGCTAAGTTAAGCTATATTTGATATGCTAAGCTATTAATAGCTCAGCTAAGCTATACTTGCTATGCTATGCTAAGCTATCACTAACTAAGCTGAACTTGAGCAGAATCTCCGAAAAGTTTAGAAGCTCTATATGAGATTCAACCGCAGTTTTCTTCAAATTAAATAGGAAAGTAAACCCTTCCCGCAAATGACGGTTACGTGGCAGTAACTCGGACATTTTAACTCTACAATAAGGATATGACGCCAAAAAATCTCATCATTGTCGTTGAGCGGTTCGTTTACCAAATGTCTAAGCTTGGTAGATGACGTTTCCGAAATCACTGCTAGAAATCGACCAGCAATCACTGCCCTCTAATGACAAACAGCGGGAACTTAGTTGCGCACCTAATACATGAAACATTGCAATCTTTCCACACAATTTATTTTAATATGATGCGTTTCGCAGTTGCGTAGTCTTAAAAATGTTATAATTGTAACAAAGAAACGCGTTGTGCTCGAGTCAGTGGAAAGGTTGCAATGTTTCATATTCCTAAGGTTAATAACTACCACCAAATTGTACCACTTATCATACAATATTAATGATGATATGAAGTTCCTAACTTTACAAGTCCATTCTACGCGATTGCTACTTCTATACACCGTACAGGAAACTAAGCAATGATTCCTTTACTACTGAAAAATGTAAGCCGTGGACATTTAAATTTTTTCATAGAATGGAAATGATTATGGTTGGCTCTGCTTGACACTGGTTAGAATCACTCCCATTGGCTATGCTGTTAGAATTACTCCCATTGGCAATGCTACAAGAATTACTCCAAGGTCGGTTCTACTAGAAAGAAAACCGACCTTAGGGCTACTAGAATTAGCCCTAAGGTCGGTTTTCTTTGGCGTGACTTCGTGTAGTTTCTTTCATCTGTGAATTCAGAATTATTGAATTACACTAGTAAATCCTTTAGATATATACATTTTTCGAAGCGTTTCTGCCTGAGTATACTACTAAGCGAGAGCTGCGATACGTCGAAACTATATAGCTTAAGCATGTTGTAGAGGAATCGATAAGGTTTTGGTATTCAATTCAGTGCCCTAAGTAGTGATTAAAAACCCACTCAGGCGGGAATCGAACCAGCGACTCGTGAATTGGCAATAGAGGACTGTACCGACACCATGTTAACTGCCCGACAGAGGGATTCAAATCGCTTCACGAACACTGACGGTTCCCAAAGAGCCAGAAGAGGGAACGTAAAAAAAAAACCAAATGGAATTATACAAAACCGTTCGAGGAGAGACCGAATGATGGCCCGGCAAGGACAGTAGGTTCCGAGAACCGCGTAAATGGACAGAAAAAAACACCTTCACAAAGGGAAATATGCAAGGGAAACCTTATTTTTTTACGCCCACAGCGGCAATTTCGGTTCCAACGCTATCCTCAAGGCTTTGACACTCTTCCCTCCCGTCACACTGCCGGCCCTGTTAAACGAACCGGCCATTTCCAGGGGGAGCCATCCGATTTCAAGGGGATGCGAAGGCAAGACGAAAAATGTTCGCTCGAGTCGACGCGACCCTCGAAACACGAGCTCCATCAGGGGCCCTTATCGTTTTCAACCACTCTACCATCCCCACACCCTACCCTTCCCGGAGCCTTGCTCGAGTCATAAATGGGTGCTCCGACATCTCACACAAAAACCTGAAACCAAAATCCATTTCCCCGATCTAGATGTTTTCTCTTATCTTCCGTTTCGAATTCAGCGCTACTCTCCGAACCTCATAGGAGATATCTATTTCACTGCGGAAAGGGGTCCACATGGTTCTTTCACCGTTGAGATTGCGATTTACTTGGCAAAAGTAAAGTATTTTCTGTAAGTGATTACTTTAAATGAAATTCACGCGAGCTATCGCTACATTTCGCGCATAAATCTATTATCACCTTAAGTCAGCAATCATAAAATTCAATAATCATGACACAGCTCACTATTCGGCTCTCCCATCCGCCAACCTTTTCATAGTGAAGTGTATGAAATTAAATTCAAGTTCTAACAAATTAATTAATTTATTAAAATGTAATCATTAATTTTATTCATATAATTACCTTATTTCCTGATTGCCGAAGCCGGAGTTAATTATTCTGGAATATACACTTAATGAGCGTCAATGTTTCCAATATGAAACATATGAAACAAGTTGTACGAAAAATCCACAGAGAAAAAATCATTCTCATTGACCAGAATTCGAACCCGGATCCCTCGTGGCTAGTCCCCGTATACCTTAAAAAATCTGAAACAAGCTTTTACTTTCCATGGGTTAACGAGAGTAATTAAGTTAGTGACTTGGATTTTAGTGCCCCGAGTACGAATAAAAGTACAGTTCTAAGTACCACTGGGAAAAAAATCGTTATTCATAGAAACTGACTGTAAATTTAAATGACTAACAAAAATCAGGTAATCAAACAAAACAACAATGTGAAAATTGAAATTAAATCCTTCCATTATGTGCACTTTATGTCAAAGGGGAGCTAGAATACTGAAAATAACTAAAAGGCGGAAATAAGCAATAAATGCTTAATTAATAGATTTAAGATTATTTTCCCAAATGGAGCCGATTTTGTCCACATTCAAACAACAATTGCCTACCACCTCGGCATCATAAACTCCATCTGAGATGAGGGAGTTTTGCCCTCATTCCCTCACTACACAGTGGCAAAAAATCGGCAGATAGCGGCGGATATAGTTTTCACACTTGCAATCCCGTCCCTCGAGCTGTAAGCATAAAATCACATGCAAAGAAGAACGGTATCATTCAGTGCCAGGAAAAAGCAATAATCCTCCGGAAGTTCGAAGCTTTCACGCCGATGTAGACCTTGAAAAGCGATTCCATTCAAAATTGGATGAGCCTCCGCATCCGGCGATAATTCTCCTCTTTCTTTTTTTTATTATTCACTCCGATGAGAACAATAACAATACGAACAAACCGCCAAAGTACCAGAAGTACACGTTAAATTGAATTTTTTTTCGGGGCTTCCCAGTTTTTTCATGAAAATGGCCCGATTGGAGACATTGTATCAACACCAATAACCAGTTACCGAAAGAGACGTACGTACGAATTTATAAAGAGGAAATATTTCTGATTTAATTCATCAGCGAATTGGATTGGGAAAAGCTTAACGAACTACGAGGAAATCAAAATCAAAACGATTGGGAAACCGGCGGCGATTTATTAAAACCGATTGTTCAATGAATGCGCACCAACGTATTCAGTTTCAACATTGGAGAGGTAAGGAGGAAAAAAAATGCCATGCATTTTACACAGCATCCAGGAGGGTTGCAGCATCATCACTGGTAAACAGAACGTAACGTATGATGCATTTATCACACAATTATAGTACAATTTTTTTAATTTTCCGGAAAATTCAAGGATTGGAACAACTTAATTGCAGAATGTATATCATTCCAAACACATGGAATACCATTTTAGATGGTTTGATTCCTTATCTCACGTTGGTGAATCTCTCCCGTTGATTCTCATACGCTACAACCGATTGTAAATTCAGGAAGACGGCTTTATTACACGGTTATTCAAATTTTCTCGGTAAGGTACCCAGTAAGGATATTGAAACGCGACGTTGCGACGAGTGAATATTATTATTATAATTGTTATTACATATTGCTAAAGTAGGCCATTGCCTGGTGACGGCATTAGATGTACACATATGAATAACAAATCTACCTATCTAATAACAAAGTAAGAAACAGGAAAGACGCCTATAGTAAAAATAATACATCAATTCTAATATCATACAAGTAGCAATTGAAAATTGACCCAAATAACACAATGTTAAACACTCCATAAAATACATTGATTCTAATATCATACAACTAACAAATGAACATTGACCCAATTATGCCAATTTCAAACACTCCCTAATAAACCACTATATACTTCTCATTTTTATCAGGGCCAAGAATGATGGTTGATGAGTCGGCCGTCAACAGCCTCACCTGGTGACTAACAAGACAAAATTTTCATCATGAGTCAACAATCGTAAGATTGGTCGACTTAGCTCTCTACTCCGTTCTCCAACCTCCTAGCCTTTAATGACTGACGTATTTTTTCTATCACTTCTTCCCGTCTTTGGACAGTTGCCTTCAAGCTATAATCCTTCATGAAGTGGCCAAGTAAGTTATCACAAACTAATATTTTAGAAATATAATTTATTTCCAACAAGTTTCATCGGACTCGCGAAAGGTTAAGTAGCCTGAAGTTCATTCAGGCGCTTAACGTCCTGCTAAGCGGTAAAAACCTAAGGTCCGTGGTTCAATTCACGGTGGATTCGCGGCAGGAAATTTTACTCATGGCTGTTAATGTGGACTATCATTACATATTAAAACATAAAATTTACGTTCTGTACATCAATGATGGAGTTGCAACCCTCCTGAATACGACTGCGTATGTGTGAAATATGTGTAAAATGCACGGAACCTTACCTCTTCAGGTTATTGCAAACATACGTGTTCTTTACCCATTTTGGGTTAGAAGCACCCGGATACACTTCCAATTTACAATGCTGACTCACACCCCGAGAGTCTACGATGCGAGCGATCCAGGCAAATCATCCGCACATCACATTCCATTCCCAAGCAGCACATCAAGTGAGGGGGCGGTGAAACGCGGAGGAGGAGAGGGAGGGGTTGGGTGGGGAGTGAGGGGTGGGGGTGCGCTGGGCGTGATTCTATGGGGGTTTGGGCGGTTGAATGAGGCGGCGGAATCATAAGGGATGAGTTTCCATTTACCGCCTCGACGAAGTCCCGCGCCAGGAGGCGAACATATCATCTCCTCACCAATATCCCTACCTTTACTTCCCTCTCTCTCTCTCTCTACACGATAGGTAAATCAAGAGAGCGGAGGACGAAATAGTGTGATACGAGCGTGAGAGTGACGTCGTTCAAAAGAATATGCTCCACTAGGAGAGGATCAGAGGTTCAAAACTCTATAAATGGAGGGTAAGATGGAAGATGGGACTTTATAGACCCAATCTCTCCGAATAAAGACGAACTATTATATTATGTATGTTATTATAAATGACAGAAAAGTCACTCACTCACGTATCTCACGGGAAGTCGTCGAACACTAATGTTCCTCTGTTTTAAATATTTCAAAACCTAAGGAGAATAAATCATTAAGTCCAAATAATATACTGTTTTGGCAATAAACAACGATAAATATAGCATTAAAGGTTATATTGACGAATATTAAAGTTTATCTAAAGAATTATAAGGTTTTACGATGATTGAGAATGATCAACAAATGTTTAGCGTATGCAACCCGCGTGCCACCAAAACTGTCTGACTAGGGTGGGGCGCGCTTACTCTTGGGGCCGTATTTCGGGAACCACTGGTCACAATTGGAAAATATTTTAGGAGGAGCATGCCAAATGTCCACTGTATCGTTAGTTACCATAGACAATCAGTTGAAAAATACCAGCGCCTTCTTATCACCATTCATATCCGAAAAACAGCCGAAAATACCAAAATATCTCAACTTTGAGTGCGATGCGGCACGTTTTCCCGTCATCCAATTGCAATCATATTTTACAGGATATGTTTTAACACCATTTGGCATAAAATGAGGGGGTGTCCCGAAAGAAATTCGAAAAATCGACAAATAAGGACCACCCTAATCTCACAACCAATATAGTCACAGCAGATTTAGAACTTATTTACAAGATTCTCACTTTACACGTGTCACTTTATTCCGGGATGCACTGCCCCGAATAGTTCTATTTTATCAATTTTAAAGTTTCACCCGGTTCTCATACCCTAATCCAATAGCCCATTCCCAGACTTTCACTAACTAAACGTTCGTTTTTCGTCCGCAGTACTCCTCTACTGAACTCGTTCCCTCCACACCATGACCCCCCTGCACTTTCAATGAAATCCTTTGTAAGCCTTTCCACTCTCCTACTAACTTCTTTCGGCGAATTTTTGTAGTCTTCCTTGTAAATTTGATCTTGTTTCTTGTAGTCATATTGCTTTAATGTCTTCAAATTCATGTCTTGTGACCTGGCTACTCTAAAATGGCTAAACATTCTGAGGCAGTTCAACCCAAGTGCATATACTACGTTTCGGAATAGAATGATGTATAGGTAATTAATTCAAGTGTATGTTTTAATTTATCGACACCCGGCACGACATTACTGGCAAAAAAATGAAGGACATAAGAAAGCTTAACATATTAGCCTATTTGACCCCTCACCGCATAAGCAATTCATTTCAATGGTTTGAGATAAAGGGTAAAATAAAATACCAAAGGTTTGTAAAAAAAATGGGGTAAGGAAATAAAACAAACTAGATGGATACAAACTTGAGTAGGAAGAGCAGTTTGGAAAGCACATTACGGATGAACGGCCACATTTCCTAGGAAATCATGGCAATAATAGCGTTAGTCAAGAAGTCAGGAAGTTAGCGTTAGTTAATAGGGCTTTCGCATATTAGAAAACACTGATGAGAGGATCGTTACGCAAGAGTGTTACGAAAAGGAGGAGTCTGATCTGAAGTGTTGCGCTTCAAAGAGCGAAAACACGGGCACCTAGAAAGAAGGAAGAGAAAAGGCTGAAGGCGTTTAAAACCGGGGAGTGGAGAAGAACGTGAAGCATGTGATGATGTGGGCGGATAGGAAGAGGAATCCCTGCGTATGGTGGGTGAGGAGAGGCAGCTTCTATAAGAGATAGGTAGAAAACAGAGTTTGAATGGAGCGAGTAACCAGCGGGGAGGGGAGGCTAATAGACGTGTCACAGGGTGAACGCGTAAGGAGTTACAAGAGAATGGGATTAGGCCAATAGAATATATATATAAGAATAGGAATAGGCCTTACCGGGTAGTGCATAAGTCCACATTGGAAGGGTAGACAAGCCGGAGTAATACGCAAATTGCTCCATGTTACTTTAACTGGTAGATTAGCTTTTGAAACAATAATTTTTTATGTAGGTTAAAAAACCTTTGGGCTATGACGCCGCGTCAATATTTGAGTGGCCCCAACGTTTTCCTATATAATCAGATTCCCTTTGAAAAAGCGACCAGCATCGGTTTGAAAACGTTGGGGTGACCCGAAAATTGACGCGGCGATATAGCCCAAATTTTTTTTCACTAACATGACGAGTACCTAAAAATGTTTTAACGAAAAATAATTTTTAATGGAAAAAAAGAACGCCTAAATACCTTAAATTATTTACGCTAATATTATATTGGCTTAAGGAACTTCTGAGAGGATCGTTATGCAAGAGTTTTAAGAAAAGGTTAGTGATGAGTTTGATACGGAGTGTAGCCCTCTACGGTGCGGAAACGTGGACACTGAGGAAAGAAGACGAGAGAAGATTGGAGGCATTCGAGATATGGGTATGGAGAATAATGGAGAGGGTGAAATGGACGGAGGAGAAAAGGAACGACGAAGTGCTGGACATGGTGGGTGAGGAGAGGCAGCTTTTAGATGAGGTACGGAGGCGACAGAAGGTATGGATGGGAGTAGTGCTTAGCGGGGAGGGGATGTTGAAAATGATGTTAGAGGGTAGAATGTTAGGGAGACGAGGGAGGGGAAAGAAAAGAATGAGATTTTTATATAGATTGAAAGGGAGTAGGCCTTAAAGTGAATTGAAGGTGGCAGTGCTGGAAGGAAAGGGAGTCTCCCAGATCACTTCTTGAATACTCCATGGAAACCTACCTTAATCGGTAGAATACTATGATAATAATTATGCTTAAATTATTACTTAAACGTTAAATGGTGGTTCCCGCGCATTAAAACGACCCAAGGGAGGTGCAACAGCATAAAATCACGCACCAAACTGTAGCCGTCACTACGGCACCAAACTTGTGATCAGTCAAGCGTTCTCGTCGCTCACGGGTTTCAACGGGGATTCGCGTGCAGCACGCTAGCGTCTCTCCACGGAATGGCAGACGTCCATCACCCGTCTCAACAGTTCCTCGCGTGATGCACGCAAACACGTCACGCGGCTTCCAGCTTAAGGGGCCGTGCGATCACGCTCGTGAAGTGCAAATATCATTCAGCCTCCCACCTCATGATATGATTGGACAGTGCATGAGTGATGGTATATTTAATCATATTTTGTATTTCTGACATTTTTAGCGGCTGCTTTTTTATTTTTGCCAGAGATTCCAACGGAAACAGCAATTCACAAAACGTATCAAGGGATTAATTTAATTTTAGCGGTAGGGACTGAAGTTATTTCAGATGCTTGAGAAGATGGTGTCAAATTTGCGTGAAAGACGTTTTGATTGGAAGTGTTCACAAGAAAAAAAATTAAAATATTTTTAAAATCACGAAGTATTTACAGGCGCAATCAGCGAGAGTTAAGGTCCCTAACCCAGAGTTAACTGGGAGAAAATACATAGCAGGTCCAAATTCAATTACTAAAAATATTAGAGCCATTGGTTAAAAATAACTTAAATGTAATTTGCGTGAAAGACTAATTGATGAATAAGTGTTGTACAGGAAAAGTATGAAAAAATGTTTTTAAAGGACTCAGTAGTAGGAAGCTTCATCAGTGAGAGTAAAGGTCCTTACCCCAGAGTCAAAATAGGAGAAAAGAAATAGGTAGACAAATTCAATAACTAAACAATTTGGTTGGTTCCAAATACCTTATAGAGACGAGGATGAGGGGATTCATGTCATAGATTAATTAAATAAAGCAGCCCTTCAGCAAAAGAAAGAATACCTACATTAAACGGACAAAAATGATGGATTTGGCAATTTTAGCATGTTAATTATTTGTAACCAAACGAAATGCGAGTAGCCAAATGATTTCTGAGAAAATAATATTACAAAGTACCATATCTTGGACATTTTAATTATCTTTTCTGAATACTCTTCTTGATTAGAAATATATTATTTATGAATATAGTTACCTTGAGCAACTAAAAAATAAATGGTTTGTGAGGTTACTTTGCGGCATCGCGACATGATAGATTAAACCATAAGCTCTGTTGTATTCCACACAATATTCATTAAAAGACTCGACCGGTTTTAAATTTTATCTATCAGATACATACTCATATTATACATCACATACATTACCTTTCAATGCTATTCCTCGCAATGACAAACATTACACTGCAAAATATTGGAAATAAAAATGCCGCGGACATTTTTGAAAGCTGATTAAAATGTGACCAATGAAGTGGCAACAGTTTGGGGGGCGGGGGTTTCAAGCCTAATTTCACCCGATCCCACGTGGGAGAAAGGAGTGTCCCGGCAAGTATCACATAATATTTTATCCGCAAGAAACAGTGTAAAACTGCTCTCTGCGTAATCTTCAATACTAATCTTAGATAAAAATTACTAAACAAATTGTTTTTTTAATCCAACGCAATGAAGAGTAAAGAATGATCGCAGAATTTCCCGGCGGATAGAATTGTGGAAGGTTACTCAGGAATTCTACCGGGTGAGGTTCGCCAACTCCATCTCGGTTGACGTTTCGATATACGAGTTGTCCATCGTCATCAGGGAATGATGCCACGGCAATGAAGTGTAGATTACTCGTATGTACACTGAAAATACGCATTTGGATTTACAATGATAATACGGAACAACGTCACGAGAGGTGTGAGGGAGGGGGAGGGGTTTTGATGTTTGGATTTTACTTATTTATAGTATAATCTTCCAAAATCTTTGGTACATTAAAGTATGGTTTCGCTAGTAGTGGCCCCTGGTCACTTTCATAGCGGCGAGGGTTTTTCCCTATTCCGCCCTTCCATCCCTATCCCTATCCTGGAGGCGTCGCGACGCTTCACGGCAATGAAGTGTAGATTATTACGTATCAACACTGATAATACTGAGGAAAGAAGACGAAAGAAGATTGGAGGCATTCGAGATGTGGGTATGGAGAAGAATGGAGAGGGTGAAATTGACGGAGGGGGAAAGGAACGACGAAGTGTTGGATATGGTTAACGAGGAGAGGCAGCTTTTAGATGAGATACGGAGGACACAATGTATGGATGGAGTGAATACTTAGCGAGGAGGGGATGTTGAAAATAGTGTTAGAGGGTAGAATGTTAGGGAAACGAGGGAGGGGAAGGAAAAGAGTGGGATTTTCAGATAGATTGAAAGGGAGTAGGCCTTACAGTGAAATGAAGAAGGCAGCGCTGGAAGGAAAGACAGGCTCCCAAATCACTTCTTTAGTACTCCATGGAAACCTACCTTAATCGGTAGAATACTATACTTAATTAACACTGATAATACGCATTTGAAACAATGTCACGTGATATTTGAGGTCGGGGGTCGAACCAAATCTCACGATATCTCCTTTAGGGGGCAGGAGGGGGTCCACGAATCGCCAAAATCACCTTACCTAATCAATGTACGCCATACACCTAAAGAGGGAGAAATTTGGCTTCGGGCGAATGAGGTCGCTTAATCTGTCCCTGTCACCGACCGAGGAGACGGGACCGGGCAAGTGGATTAAAGGTGACGGAGATGGCTGGGTGGATAAAGCAGCGAAGGGGCATATGCATGGGTCTTCACACGCAGCTACCACCCTCGTACGAGTGATTCTCGGGGTCGTTTCCGCATGAAAAATCACACACGCCAGCAAACACGATCTATCAGTCGATGGAGAGGCACCTTCTTTCGCAGAAACGAAGATTCCGAAGACCGAACGAGAGGATCTATATCGATGAGGCACGTAGAACGTGCTCGGAGTACGAAAGCAGGTATCGCCTTATACTCGGGTTAAAGCACTAGATTATTCAAAGTCACAGCATACCATACATATCGGTTCGCGGAAAAGAAACATTCCCCACGGAAATATATTTTCTTCCGCTTCCTGAATTCGAGTACCTTCCTTCCTTAAGGTCCTGGGCCGGATGCGTACATTTCAATCGCTCAAAATGCATTTTGGGAAACAGAATCGATATCACGCTCAAATAATTACCTACACCGATTTTTATAAAACTTATATGACGCTGAAGAGCCATGAATACATAGAAAAGAATTCAAGTTATTATTTGTGTAAATAATGAAGCCAAAGCCTTAAAAATGGCTTCATTTACGCTTTATTTATTTATTTCAAAAGCCCACATACAGCAATTATTGCCAATTTACAGTGGCGCAATAACAAGATAGTAAATAATATATAACAAGAAACAAAGTATATATAATTTTACAGGAGTCACATCAACCTAAAATGAGCCGAGAATCAAGTACATACATAAAATATATAACGAGAATCAAACCTCGAAATTAAAGAACACAAGTATATAAAGCTAAAGAAAATTGTAGCAATGGTAAGAAATGGGAAGTGTTGCTTTGATGTTCAGAGAGGTAAGATATAGCCAGGTTAGTAAAGACTTTCGGGGACAGGGAAAATGGATCAATACTCGAAGGAAGAGAATTAAGAAGTGAGGGAAGAACATAACGATCCCCACACCAGATCTTCCGCAATAATGAATGTCTCCTTGGTAACACATAACCTGTAACAGCATATCTTCCTGATGTGGGCAAACTTTTATCGAGATTACGACCGGGTTAAATACTCGTTTTTACCCCTGAAGACGAATCCCGAGTCGGAGCTCGAAACGCTGACTGAAATGGAGAATTTAACCAGGTAGGAATTCCGAGAAAAGTTTACCCACAGTATTCGCGGGGTAAGCATCAAAGCTTGTCTTCCTGATATCCTTACTGCTGTCTCCGTTATCCCCCAACGTTCCCCGCAAATTAATATATGTGTCAATACCAGACATAATTTCCTCGACAATCCAACGACGATTTACTGAAATCATTAAAGTACATGAATACACACACACATTTCAGATGAGACCCTAAAAATTATTATTATTATTATTGCTCTTTCTGTTGAGGTACATTTAAACGAAAACATTCCCGAATCATGTTAGCTTGAACACCTTCCATATTCAACTCTCTTTCGTCCACAATAAAGAATATTCCCTTCCATTCTACCAAAAGCAAATTCATTGTTGTGCTCTGATGATCAGGGAATTAGGTAAATATCTCTTAAATTAGCAAATTGGGAAATTATGCAATGCTGAAACCGTCCAAAAAAGTTAACGCCATTGAGATTTTCGAGAAATTCAGAAACACTCTTCAACCACACGCTATTTATCATTGAAAGAAAAAAACCTCGCTATTTCATTTGAAAATACTCTAGTTCCAGGTTAAAGAGCAATACTGTAGCTGTAATATGGAAAAAGAGACCGGAGTGATGTTTGAATACATTTAATAGGGAAGTTACCCGGATAGGTAATAAATAAATTAAGATAATAAAAAAGGCAAGAAATCAGAGATACGAAAAATTCTGTTCGTTGAGTCAAATTTTCCACACGAATAACACTCATGTGACTGCCACACATTTTCTAAAGAAATGCCAACGCATATAATACATCCATATCCTTATAAATCCATACTCTAATTCAGACTATTGGAACAAAATTATAAAGTAGCTAGAGGAAAAACAAAATAAGTTTTCTAACGTAGAGAGGAGCTTCTACGAACATGAATTATTCTTTACTTGGTCGTCAAAATATTTTTTACCAAATAAACGGAAACACTTCTACACCAAATATGAATATCAATTAAGCCACCTTTTGTCTAGAAGTGACTTATGTACCTTAGACTATAATATCCATGACTTAGAATACGCATCCAAAACAGACAGTTGTACTGGAGAAGTTAAAATAAAATGTCACATCTTAAACAAAAGCTGCATCCTTCCCGTAGCTGTAGTATCAATGACAGACTTTCGTCAACGAACATTCACTACGTGATAAATTACATACACCGAGGGAATGAGATACTGCGAAAATCGCATTTCCAATATTTGATGGGTAGCTTATTTTATGAGAGGAACAAAAAGAAAAATATTGACAAGAATGAAGTGAATATTACCGGCACTGACTCATCTTGTGTAAGTAATGGATATTTGGTCTCGACGACGAGGTACTTTAGAAATGAGGACTCGGTTGGGCAAGGAGCAAAGACTTCCGAGAGGAATTAAACGCAGAAGAGAGTTCCCTGGCAGAGAGCCAATGGAAAGGGGAGATAGCTCTACCACGACATTAATTCCAGAGGGCAAAAAGATTGGAGGATTTAAGTTGTCAGCTACTATCCCGATATCGCACGTTACAGTCACTAGAAAAAAATGTAAATAAAAATGTGCAGTCTCCCTAAAGCTGATGAGGTAAACAAATTGGGAATTACATTCGTAAAAAAATAGACTTAAAAATCAAATTACAAGATATATAGGCACATACGAGCAAGACGATTGATACTTAGCGAACGCAGCGGAAGAAAATTATGTACGAAATACAAAATAAATACGAAATGAAAGACAATATGAAACAAGTTCTTGTGATTTTTTCCCTAAAAAATATACGCATACAAATTTTCCCGAATTTGAGCGGGATCTTATCTCAGCGTCTCCTGATTGGTCGGCCGCGACCTATCACATGACGCTAAGAGAAGATACCGCTCAATTCCCGTAGAAAATAAAGCGGTAATTGTCAAAAGAGTGGCAGCGGGATACTTTAAACCCTGAAGACGATGAGCTCGAAAACTCGAAACGCTGGAGGGAGATATTGAAAATCTCACTCGGTGTAAAACCCGAGAGATCCTATACAATAAAACTCCTATTCTCCCTCAATGATTTCTCATGGGGGTCACTCTATATTTACGGATGAAAATGATCTCACTCGGAGAGCTATTAGTCGGATTATTATTATTATTATTACGCACTTTCTCAGCTGATTAAAACCAGCTGGAAATATTCACCTATCCCAAGGTCAATTTAGGATTAGGCTCGGATGTTAAGGTAGAGAATTCACCCTATCCTACACTGCCCGATCATGCCCGACCCAGAAATCTTCTCACGATCTGGCAGGTCTGTAGTAAAACAGCTGTTTGCCCGAGGTTAATCAGTTGTTTTTTAATGCCCAGGTCTTCGACTTCTTTTTTGAATCTTTTAGACAAGACTCCCTCCGCAGAGATTATCAGTGGGTGTATACTGACGTCTTTCAACTTCCAAATATTTTTTATTTCACCGGCCAAATTCTGATATTTTTGTGTTTTCTCTCTTTCCGTAGACTCAACATTGTGATTTAGTGGCACTGCTACATCGACTATGTTTGCTCTTTGCTGTAATTTGTGGATCAATAAAATATCAGGCCTATTGTAATCTATGGTTTTATCTGTAAGTATCGGTCTATCCCAGTATAAAATGTGTGTATCTGTCTCTAGTATGGCGGGTGGATGGTATTTGTAATATGGTGGAGTATTTTTTAAAATTCCGTAGGTAGTTGCTAGGTTTTGGTGGATAATTTTGGCCAACTGGTCGTGCCTATTGAGATAGTCATTACCAGCAATTATTATTATTATCCTTTAATTTTCTTCAGTTTTTACTGAGTTGTTTTAGTGTAAAGAGCACGGGTTCTCACCAAGGTAACTCTTTACAGTTGAATTACGTTGAGAAATTTTCTCGTGATATGACAGGTTGAAATTATTAGCCTTTTGCAATTTGATGTATGTACTTGGATCGAGGTTGAGTATTTTGAAACTATTTTGTACATGTTTTGGGATGATACCGATAGCTGAGGTGACAATTGGAGCTATATAAACCTGTTCCATATTCCATATTCTTTTTATTTCTATTGCCAATTCTAGGTACTTATTTATTTTTCCTGCAATTGTCTTTTCGATGCTATGCGACAGTGGCATCGTAATATCAACTATGTAGCAGGTTCTATATTTCTTATCAATCAACATTATATCTGGTCTATTATTAACTATAGTTTTATCTATTTGAATAGGCGAATCGTAGTAAATTTTAAATGCGCTGTTTTCAAGCAGTGTTTCGGGGTGGTATTCATAGTATGGGGACTTGGTATCTATTAACTTGTTTTGGTAGGCCAGTTTTTGGTGGACAATTTTTGCAACTTGATTATGTCTACTTAAATATTCTGAATTAGTTATTATTATCATTATTGTGTATCAGACGGTCAGTGAGTGCTCGGCAGTGAATTTTATAGAAAATAAATTTCGTTCCTCCATTCCAAAAGATTTATGAACGTCCCTTACTTATGAGCTAGTATGATGTCCCGGAAGGAGAAGGAGGTACCCATGACCTCTGGATTAAAACGCTCATCCACCCACGGAGCACGCGTTCCACCCTAAGAGACCACGCGTGGGAAGCTCACGCGTCATCAGGCACGCACGCACGCATTCCACCCACCCACCTCCACGTCATAATTCCCCCACTCCAAAACCCTACCTCCCCCACACAGCGATTCCTACATTATGCTTTGAACTTTTTCCGATAATCGAAATAAATTAACTTACATCGTTTGCGCCATTTGAACGAAAAAAATCGCCAACAGTGGCGGATACAGATAGCGGGGGCGGGAGACGCGCGCCCCTCCCTTGCGGATCCACCCGTATTGCCAAGCATTGCAGAACCACAATTGTGGCTTTCTATAACATAAGATGGCATTGTCTTTTACATGTGTATAATCACTTTAATTAAAATTTTCTTCTACTCTGCCTGTGACTTGATCATTTTTTATTGCGATAAAAGTAAAGGCAACTCAAGATATCAATTGCGCCCTGCCCCCTTGAGTGTTTTCTGTATCCGCTACTGATCGCTAATCGCCATAAAAATATAACTTGTCTCCTGAGGTCCGTTTCTCATGGACGCGGACGGTCCGCGTTCCGCGCTACGCGCGCGGGGCACGGAGAGCGGTCGTCGTTGTTCACGTAGTCGCGGACGAAATCCGTCTGCCGTGTGTAGCTTGCCAAGGTATCGTAGAGGAACGTCATACTGCATAGTGCAATTCAAACAATTGCTCTATACCTGGTTTGACAAAACGGTTGAAAGGCACCCGTCAAAGGAGGTTTTGGGTGCACCTTATTGCGGCACGAAGAACATTAAAAGCCGCTTTAGTGACCATATTTACTGAACTACGCCCTGATGAATACAATTTTTTCAATTGTTTTCTCAGTGTCAATTTCACTATCCAACGAATTGATCGATGGGTTTTTTCTTTTTTTTTAGGAAAATCCACCAAAATCGTTGGCATATTAAATGCTGATGCAAAGTTTCGCTATTTTGTGGGCCCTTATCGCTTCTATAGCGGTGAGGTGTTTACCCCGTCCCATCCCTTCCAACCCTACCCCTATCCCAGAGGCGTCGACGGGCTCCTATCGCGTCGGCGCCTCTTTCCTTGTTCCTTCCCATCCAAACCCCTTCCGCGAGAGCGCGGGTGTATGAGTCTCTGACTTGGTTCCCGGCCCCGGTGCGTTCTAACCCACAGAGGACCCACCTTGGTGTCCTGATTCTCAGTCAATTTCACCATCCATGGCGAAGAGACGCACTCTCACTGTTATCCCCAAGCTCGCTCTAGTTCTAATGACAAATTTGCTTGGTCCGCATCAGCCGTCCTCGTTCATGTGTGAGCACAAACATGCCTCTGTTGCCGGTCCGCGCGCGGATGAACCGGGGGCGGAGGGGGAACGCGGATGACTCCTCCGCGTGCGGACTGTCCGCACTCATGCGTAAGCTTCCATTTACATCAATGGAACCTTGTCCGCGTCCACTTGCAACGGACCTCCAAACCCAGACCTCCCAAATTCTGGTCAGGCCTGCTATGAATTAGTGCAAAAAGACTTTCATCCTAATTGAATTTCAGAAAGGGAATATTTCCTAATATGAAGATATCTCGGGGAGGTAAATGCTCACACCTAATCGGTATTTCTGAACTCCGCGGTTTAATCCCGTCTAGGCCAATTTTTTTTACGGCTGCATTTAACCTAAATTGAACAAGTGCACGAACAAAATATACTTGTTTCATACAGAAATTTTTAGAAATAAATAGTAAGAATGTTACAATACTAAGTATTTTTATTTTTTTAATACCTTAAGAAATGAAAGACCAAATATACAAAAACAGCTAAAATCGCTAAAATACCCGCATATATATGCACGGGACAATAGATTTCTATCCCGAAAACAATCGCTTCTCACACCACTGAACAATTCACATCCTGAAGACAATCCGCGCACATTACGGTGAGGCGTACTTCCACGATCATTCCTAAAATCAAGCCAGTAAGGGTCTTAAAACGCTGGGAAAAAGGCCAAAGAATTGTAGAACCGGCCTCAAAAGAGGAACCCTCCGAGGTCAAAAATTATTTCCCACGACGGATTTATTTTTTCGGTACAATTATATTTCGACACATCAATGTCTTCATTTGGCACATAATATTCTCAAATCTCTAACGTGGTCAATTGATTGATTAAAATGGCCTATTCAAATGTGCACCTGGATGTCAACGAAAAGCACGATAAAAATAAAGATGAAATCAATTGGCATTACTTATTTTGGAAGGTTCATAGGTAACGCCACAACGATGGAACTTCATTCCCACGGCTGCAAAAGAAGCCCAAGGGTATAAAGATTTGAGGATATCGAAAGTAGCTAACACTTAAAAATTTCAAAAGGGGGCTGAAGAATGACTTTAAATCCTCTGGACACGGAAATCAAAATCTCATTTGGATGACTTCACGCAGGTAGCGTCAAATCCGACAGATCTCACTAACGATTCTGATTCTCATTCTTCTCATTAAAAAAATTTCCTTGACTGTAGTTGAACACGTAGTGGATTGGATTGGAAAAGAAATATTCCAGAATTTTCACGCTCGGACTGGCAATGGGCCGTTTGATTAACAGCGAGAAATGAAATTCTTTGATTTAAAAAGTAGCGTGAAATAAACTCGGGAAGAAAAGTGAGAACCCGAAAGAAAAAGGGATAAATCCACGCGAGTATGAAGAGGGATTCTTCCACGAAACGCCTCAGCTCATGACACGTCTGGGAATCAAAGGGCGATGGAAATTCGAGTGGTCAAAGGTAGGAAGGAAAGGAAAGGAAGCCGAAATGGATGCGAGATACAACAAGAAAAGTGAACGAAGATAAAACTAGATAATCTAGAGAATTAAGCAACGAAAAATGACATTACATCCCTTATACACATACTGTCCTGCAAGCCAACTTAATCGGAATTATTCCGATCAGTTTTCATCCCGGTTGGCTAAAAGCGCGAACGGAATCTTTCGTGCTAGAAATTTTTTTCTAACGACAATTTGAGCCTTTGTAGTGTGTCAACAGAGGTAAGGTTTTCAAAGGACAATTTCCAATCGCGTTGCAACCACTCAAAAACAACTGTTCAGGATGTGAACCGATCGAAATAATGCCCATTAGTATCAAGCATGTCTCCTCAGCCGTTAATCTGTGAAAGAAAGCAAAAGAAAAATTGGAAAGAGCTTTGCGAAAACTTTGAATGCCTCAATTAGACAAGAAGTTATCAAAGCTCTTCATCGTTCGCGGAAAACATGGATTTCTTTACCCATCAGTTCGGAAAATTGTGGATTTAATTTGCATAATTCGATCCTAATATTTCTAAGTGAACACTTATTCCAGCTCCAAGTGCCGTAGCGCCATAGTGATGCAATTGGTTCTATTTGAAACTGGTTGTTTCAGGTGAGATGTGGTTAAACCCATCAATTATACATGAAAGAGATCTTGCAAGGTCTACAGCAAAACTTTATTCCTAACACGACGCGTTTCCATGATTTCGATCATTTTTAAGAGTGCGTTTAATGATTTTTTACGACCATTAATGCCGATGGTATTTCGAGAGGGGCATAAGGATTAGGGTCGGGATAGTACAGGGTGGTGATGACTCCTTCACTGCGACATATTCCCTTGGGTCTACAGCGGAGGTCCTGGGACAAAGGACACCGGGAGAAATACGGTAAGTGAACTTGCAATATCTTTTTAATTTATAATTCGATTTGACTTCGTTTACGGCATTAATTTATTAAGAGCTAAAAATAAATTGCCCAGTGACGTATGTACCTAAAATTCATTTTTAATAATGATTCTTATGTAGAATGAAATTTATATCCGTTGCCAAAAAAACTGGTATCGAAGATTAAAAAAACTAAATACTTCGGTATTTATAGCTGAAAATAAGAAAGAACAACCTCATTATATCCAAAAATCTTTCTTCGCGATATGGTTAACTGGCACACAAAATATGGGATACCAACGGCTCCATGGTTTTAGAATTGCAAAATGAGTTTCCAAAAACTTTAACGCTTCCTACCGCGCTCTAAACCATTTTCCAATAGTTCCTTCTTTCTTGAATAAGGAATTTGAAGTAAAAACGGAAAAATTAAAACTACGAGTTTTACGGAGATTTCTCACGAGTTCCCAAGTAGCAATTCAAACGAATCACAGTCTGGATCTCCCATTTTAACGTTAACAGGCACGTTGATCAACTTAATTCCGCCAGCGCAGGAAGATCTCAAATCTAAGATCGTGTGAATTCACCCATTCCATTTCATAGGCAAAAGTTTCAGCACTTCATTGGACTACTCTTTCCTGAGAACTTTAATGACTAGATCAGCACATAATTTACGTTAATACCCTCGGGCACCCCAAATACTACTCCAATCCAGATTGTTCCGTCACTTAGCAGCTTTAAAATCGATATTACGGTATATCGCATACGAGATCTAAAAATAAAATTTTCCAAACCATTCAAAGATTAAGTAGTGGTGCTTTTCTGAAGTGGTTCATGCCATGATACCGATGACAATAAATAATTTTGACAGTGGAAACGGAATTCATTATAATTTCAATACCATATTGACGTCCAGCAACGCAAGAGAATTTCTTATACCCTGAAGATACTGGCGAGATTGACAGAAAAGCTGCCGTCCACAGACTACATACAAACAGTGCGTTGAAAGACCAGGAAACATGATAGCATCAGCCATTTACCGTGGAATAATTCAAAATTAAGTCCACTGAAATCAATTCCATGATTAATGCGCGGTTTATGCTGCAATTGAAGAATTATTTCATTAATATGCTATGGTTATTTTCGTTTTTTTTTAGTAGTGGCTAAACGATGTAATCCATACATATTGACTAGTTCCCACATTAACTTCAATATGGCTGATTGAATTACTACCAGATAATATGCGAGAATGTTCTTTTATACACCCTAAATATTCGAAAATTAAGCTTACAAAGTACTCTAAAGTGCTACAATCCGGTTAAAACAAGAAACGGCGATATCTGAAACTAAAATTACATATTATGGAATAAATCATGGTTTATTAAAAATATCTCCGTCACGCACCCATTTAGATAGCAGGGACGAATGCGTGCAATGTAATGCATACAAATGCACATTGTATTCTCCATCCGTTGCATAGAAACACATGTGGTGAGAGAGAAACACGAAGAAAGCAGATTTATAAAAACGGACAGGATAAAATACATTTTCAGACGTGCGTTCAGAGTGACATCTTTCACGACTGCATATGCGCAGGAACGCAAATGGTGGATTAGGGTTGGACCGTTGCCAGTAGAAACGGAAAGGTGTACGTGCTCGCTCTGAGTACAGGGCAGACGGTCACGTGACGGGTGAATAAGCCCACGAGAGTACCCAAGTCCTGCAATCGAAGGGACAACACAGAGGAGGTCCCAGTCCGTCCTGTATAAGCGTGCTTTAAGTTGCAATAGGGTGGTTTCCTATTATTTTTTTTATTGCCGAAAATCGAAAGATTATTACTCCTGGAGTACGTATTTCACGCTTTTAGATTTTTAAATGACGATATCTATTTTCCGCGATTAAATGAAAAGTGAAAAATTTCAAGCGCGCGAAAACGCGACGCGTAAGTAGGAATGATGAGAAAAAGTCCGTGCGACGCATTTCTGGTTCCCCCTCCCGCCTTGTGAGGTGACCTTGATCGAGGCTCTGAGCGCTGATAGGACGCAGGATGCTAGCGGGTAGCTGAGTACCTTGCTGGCTGGTAGCGCTTGGCTTAAAAAAGGTTTATTAATACCTTATCAAACGAAGAAAACTTTCCGACCTAAGGCAACTTTAATAGATGATCATTAAGAGATGTTTCCCTGAGCTCTGTGCCTCATGCATGTATTGGTAACCTCAGACGATGAATAACTCCTATCCTCTCGTGTAGAAACTAGGTCCCTGTGACGTCACGTGGAGTGGAATCGCATGGGCGCCAATCTGGCCTTTTTCAAATGCGGTTAAAATTGACCATTGCCGTTCGTCTAAACTGGGATTTGTAAAACCAAATAATTTGTATATATAATGAATACACTAATGGTGGGTAACGAATCGCAATCAATGCCTTTCGTTTTCTTTGATGAAGGAAACTACCCTATTTCACGCGCAATTCAATTAGTTTTAAATGTTCGTAGCGCGGCAATGAGAGCACGGCGATCCATTTATTCTTAATTTTTGCCATTTCAATATCCGGGGGTTCGGGTTGGTGTGGTTGCTAGAGTGTTGGCTTCATTCATTATTTAAAAAATTGAGACTGATAAAATACCGAGCTAAAATTTCCAAATTTGATAAGCAGATAATTGTTGACCACGATCAGCTCTGTATTCTCAGAAAATTTCAAGATTATTGTGCACGTTTTAGCGAAGTAATCGATTACCAATAAAGACAAGTATAGCGGCAGCTAAGCGTCCTCCAAAATGAAGCTGTTGAGAACACCACTTCAAGATTGGTTCAACCACTTCTCTATATATAGCGATCGTTGATTCGCTGTCTCCGACACGAAACTCAGAGGAACAGTACCACGGCGTGGCGACACGGAGACGAAGCATGAGGGGTTCAGAACGGAAGGGGCAAGTAATCTCACCCGTGACTGGGGACAAACGACGGGGTGAAGGGGGAATAGCCAATCAATTGGAGCCTGACATGGACGTGATAGAATCAATTCCCGGATGCCAACTGCAAGTACGCAACAACGACCTTATTCGCCTGATTTAACAAAACAAATCAAGCTTCACATCATCTCCAATTTAACTAGCGATGCATGCCAGTGCACAGAAGCGATGGCGAAGTTTTACCTCATTATCGACATAATGTCAATCACGGGTAAGCAAGATAACCAGAAAATAAGTAGTGCATTATATACGGTGAAAAAAATTAGACGACTGCCAAAATAACGACGTGCTAAAAATTTCATACAATATAGAACCAATAATTTGTACCCCATGCCTAGCCATTAGAAATGTTAAAGTAATAAGAAAGTATAAAGAACAAATTATAAAAATTAAAAAATGCAATATTCCACGCAATAAACATTATAATACTATTATTCCACGACACCGTGGCCATAATAATAATAATAATAATTTTATAATAAAAATAATACTTGAAATATGCATACTCATACCGGATAATATGAAACTAATTTTCACCCTTGAACTTCAATCAAGAATATAATATGTTAGAATCTAAGGACCTCATTCAACAAACTAACAATCTTGAGTCCTCGTATTTTAGATACTAACTTCAACTCAACTAACCTGAGTTGGGAGTAATTGTGATAAAATTAAAAAGGTAATACGTTCTTGTCACTCACAGTCTCCTGCGCATAAAAAACTATCATTACTGAAGAACAATATCATTGGTGGAAGTACTTCTGTGCACGATACGACACTATTAATTTTCTACTGGACTGTCTTCTCAACGCCGGTTGTCCCACACTTTCTAAAACACCACTCACATGATTGTCGGGCTACCGTTGGTGGCTTCATCTAGTCAGCGTTGGCTCAATAAGCACCCTTCTTTAACTACGATAGAACGGCTAATCGTCCTAAGGTGACTGCATAGAGAAGTGCGCCCACACTGGCGCACAGCAAAACAGGTGAGTGGCGATTAAGCCAAATTTAGCTTAGCGTAGACTCCCTCAGCAACCTATGATGCCAATAACTCTAACGAAATATAGGGGAGCCCGGGGCAGAATGGGGTATCAAGTTCAAAGCATTAAAAAACAAGCTCACAACAGTTCAATAAAATTACCTCACATCTTTTACAGACCTTTTGAAATGCATTGAACACAAATAAACAATAATATAGAGGTAAAAATCTTTATTATACATTTTCGCACGAGAGAAAAAAAATTATTTCATTTGCCCCGTTCTGCCTCCGGGTACAACACGGAATGGGGTAGTGCAAATATTGTGCGAAAACACAAGTTAAATGTGTGAAACAAAATAAAAAACTCAAATAGTATGTTCTTGTCTTTTAATTTGAATGAAATATTAGATGTGGTAGGTACACTTTTACATTGTATTTTTGAAGCATAATCATAGCATTCACTTACAAGTACAGAATAATCTGCTTCGCTATCCACTCCTGCACACGAGTTGTGAGTCCATTTCTTACAAATGGATCTAGCAACCCAGCCCTCAACTGATTTTGAATGAAAATCGTCGCAGTATAAACATAGAGTTGTCTCTTCATCCCATTATTCCTTTTTCCATTTTTCTTATTTCCCCGTTCCGCCCCACCAGTTCTGCCTCAAGAACACGTTTACCATTACCTAGGAACTGACGCCCAAAAATAGCGTTCAGTCAGACGTTCTTCTATAAAAAAACTAAGGATAATTGGACGTGACTCAAACAAATACCAATCATTATTGTAATTAAAACACTTAAATACGAATTAACATCCCTAAAAAATCTTTCAAAGTTAGAAAACAACGGCTAAAATTCACACAACTAACCGTTAACGTGTTAACACTCAATTAACTAAACCAACATGGCCGCAGAAGATGAGCAATAACAGGTTTATCTATTTCCAGTACTCTCTGATAACTATTCGAGGCAGGATGAGGTAAAAGGGAAGCTGTAAAATTTATAAAATACGTGAAAATTTGCACAAAAAAAGGCCAAATCGATCATTTTTAATGTTCTATTATAGAATTTTCGGGGGAATATTCGGATTCTGGAGGTCATTTTACATGAAAATGAGCAGAAATGGTATCAGGCCCGATTTTCATGCCGTCCAGTGTTATTGACAGCACCTCCTAGATGCAAAAACCACGAACCTCATTCTGCCCCGGCCCCCGTTCTACCCCGTGTTCCCCTATTTCATTTCAATATCGTGAGACGACGGCGGTGGGTATTTTAAAATTTGGCGACTCAATTTGAGTTGAGCATCAACTTATCAACTGTGGTTTAGTATGAGCTGGCAATGAGATTCAATTTAGGTCAAGCAATACCAATGTGGCAACCGAATCAATTTTGAGATTGGGTCATAACTTAATGAACTGCATTACGGCCTTGAAGTTATGAGGCCCATCTCCATGTAAATAATATCTTATAATAACATATTCTATCCATGAACTCCTAAGATGGGAATAGATAAATGCTGATAAAAGACAATACACTTACCTCTTCGTAGAATCGAAGTTGAGGTATCGGCTCCTCCACTACATTTTCGCAGTAGTCCTTGAACATCAGGTACCCTGAAAAATATAGATTATCCATTAGAAAACAAATTTATTAGAAAACAATAAAGTCAAAGGCTGTAATTAGCATAACTCACTGGCAGAGTACGATTCGAATCATTCCTAATTCATTGGAAATGAAATTCCAATACACTTTGGACTTTTTACAATACGATAACAACAGATGACGTCTGTCACTTGTCAATATATCCCGTTTCGATTATCCGTATCCATTCGATCGTATCGTATCGACTACCGTATCAATTATCGTGTCTATGTATATCGTAAGTATAAATATGTCTTGTACAATCACAAAAATAAAGAGAAGTAAAATGTAAAATTTGTCACACCTATCTCTAACCAGTTTCCATATGTATTTCGTTAATTAACACATATTGTTACCGGTAAGCTATGTGGTGGTAACTTGAGAATTAAAATAAATGAATGAAGTGCCTAAAATTGTAAGAGTAAAGAAAAGGAACAAAAGCTACAACCGTGGGATAAAAAATACATTTTTACGGACTAACCCACACTGTAAAAAAATGAAATTTGAACCTAATGACTCAATTTCCAAAGCTCCCTCATTAATCACAATCACCAAAGAATCAATGAACACTTACTCTTAAAAAGGCTAACATTTGCGGAAAAGATCTCATTGTATCCCCAATCTTAATGTTTTCCAGCCGAATTCAAAAAGATAAGGAAGTAATTTGGACATTTAAGCCCACTTTTAAATCAAAACTAAATCAGGAAAATCTTTGACAACCTATGAATACAAAATTCTTCATCATTATGCGTCTTGATAACAACTTACAGCTACGCATTTTCGAAGCCTATCATTATGGTATGACTAGAGCCTTTTGAAATCGGTAGAATACTTAATTAGCGTCGATAAGGAGAGACAAGGATATTGTACGAACTAGTCTGTGGGATAACAAATACGTAGGAAAGGATGTTCAAATAATAAGAACACACAAAAAGGTGCAAAGATAACTGGGGAAGGAAAAGACAATAAACGAGATCTCAAAAAAGAGAAATAAGGAAAAGGAAGGAGCATTAACACAAAATCGTGAGGCTGAATCAAACTTTCTTTCAAAGAGCTAATGCCATGGTAAAACATCTACAATATTTTACTATCTTGTATCATCACCTACCATTCTTCCCAACTGACATTGAGTGATTCCAGTATGTACCCACTTAAGCACCAAAGCCGTAAAAGAAATAAGGCATGAAGGAGCGTAGCAGAGATATGCCTAATTAAATCGAATTTGCACCACACCAACACAGTCAGAAAAAAAAATAATCCTTGTCATTAAGGAACTCAGCTGATCCAAATGCAATTAGCAAACCACATATTTTACAAAAAAAACTAGAGAAAACATCAGGCCTTGGAGGTTAGGATGACCTGATGGTGAACTAAAACTAAAACTTTAATAAAAGCCTTATTGAATTATCTCATTAAACTTATACATTCCGGAATTCAATCGCCGAAGTTGGCACCACCTTCATCAGTAGAGAGGCTATCGGGTGCAAACAGCCATTGTATTACGTATTAACGATTGGTGTTTTATTATTGATATTTAGCGATGACCTCAATACATACCTTTTAGCTTCATAAATGAACTGATGTTGGTCAGTAGCATATGAATAAAGGAACAAAATCGGCCAATACAAATCAAGTTAATCTTATAAGCGATTGATGCACTGTATTTAATGAAAAATTACAAGCTGACGTCGACAGATAGTCCCCGAAAATGCACGCGTAATGAAAGTTATTTACGCGTTATGTTTTCGCTAAAAGCTGACGTCAGTCAAAATTCATTCATAAGGACATTTTTCTTGCACGATATCTATGATACACTGAGACAATAAAACACATAACCTCGAACAACTTAAATTCAGGCAATCACATCCCCGAAGCTACGATTTTTGTCCGCCAGGTGTCAGACACTTATTTTGGTTTCCCTAATAATAAATCTGAATTATTGCAATGAAACGCCGCACAGAGCTACCGCGGTACCCTCTATCCATCTACTGAGTTCACTTTTTTACCATATCATTTACATTTTACGCATGTATTTTAAACATAAAATATCGTAGGGTCTCCATAATTACACGCTTTCTCTTAACTTACTTTGTCTGTTTCATCGATGGAATCTTGTACATGATTTGTAAACCACTCCCCATTGTAGGATCGGCCTGAAATATTGCATACTTGCTTTCTTCTGATGGCAATACATTACTCATCAATCAGACATTTGAACTTTTTCCGTTGCGCTCTAATCAATTTATTAAATTTCCTACGGAAAAAAAATTAAAATTCCTCAAAACATGGCGCGTTATAATTTTTAGACAGAATTTTTTTATAGCTCTGGTTTAACCTATGATACGATTCACCAGTAAAAATTAGAAAATAATATCAAATAAAAAATAGAGTGTAAAAACACGCTTCTAAAAACAATATTAAATACACTAAAAGTAAAAAAAAGCTTTTTATTACTCGAAGAACAAAGCGTGAGCACAGATTAGGAAATAAATATTGCGTGGTATCCGTTGCTCACCTTTGATTTTATACTGTTCAAGGAAAAAGCGAGTTTTTTATGTTTCTAGGTCTAACAAATTTTACTGAACCTTACCTAACAATAATCTTATCCCTCCCTACACAGACAGTGGCGGATCTAGGATACGGAAGGGGGGAAGGCTAAGTTGGGGTTATAATTCCAGCCGATGTGGGGGTCGGAAAAATTACCATTCTATTTAGTGTAAATTGGATAACCAATGGGGGGGGCCTAAAACCCCCTTAGCATCCCTCATATCTCCGCCACTGTACACAGATATAATCTCGATGTATTAATGATATGATGATGGTATTTGGAGGAGGCGACCGACAGCTGAGGTCATTTGCGCCATGAGGGAAGGGTATGGAAGAAGGGTGGAGAGATACCCGGCGTCGGCATTAACCTACTCTTAACGAAAGGCGCCAAGGGGAACATGGATTAACGTCCCATCCGACAGACGGAGTGTTACGCTTGTCATGTCCTCCACACAACATTCAAGCAGGAATCGGGCAGTCACTGAAATTTCACTGTCACCGCCGGGATTTGAACCCGAGCCCACGGGGTGGTAAGCCAACACTCTAGCCATCACGCCAACTCGAAACCCTCTACATTATATATTCTACACAGCTATGGACACCTGCGAAACAGTGGGCATAATCAAACCCACGTCCACTACCGTCCTAATTTGTTCCCTCCATAGCCCTTGCGGGTCCATTCCACAAGGGTGGAAACAAGAGAGGGTAAATGAGGTTGGAGAGGGGAAGAAGGAAATCCATGCTTCGAATGGCTTAGAATGGCAACGGAACCCTTCCTTGAATTACAGCGACATGAACGCCGTCCTCTGCTCCGTCGGACACCGTAGCTAATTAAGAAAACTGTTGCCACCGCTTTATACTTGGATGACTTCATCCCGGGCATCTAAACATCGAGGATGAAGCAAACGGTGGCTGGAAGTAGTTCCGCGAATGAAGGCACCCTAGGGAGACGGGAATGAGGGGACATATCTGAGAGAATCCGGGTTTGGTGTGGTGGCCTGAATGCTCCAACCAAACATGTTCTCAACATTGTACGAGAGGAGTTCAATAGGTAATGCAACGCATTTTATTTCGGAAACAGGAATTTTTTATTCAGCATTTAAATACACAATGTTATTCCATAATCTATTTTATACACAACACTATTTTTCAACGTAATCTCCATTCAATGATGCAATTCTGACCAATGCTTTCACGAAAGATGCTTCAAAATGTGTTTAAATGGCATTAACCTACTCTAAACGAAAGGCGCCAAGGGGACCACGGCCATAACGTGAAGTTAATTTGAGTGTGTTATTATACAACAAGTTCAATTAAGATTGAATTCAGCTTGAGCTGCATGGGACATCTCTCCCACGGAGGTGGGAGATCTCATCCCGAAACTCGGGAGCTCATCCCTCCTCACAAAGATATGATCTAGAGATATTCTAAACCACCATATTCTAACGACGCCACCTTGAAGGGAGGGCCTATAAGCCTACACGGTATCATTTCACTGGTCAATGTTGGAGTCAACGTCTTTCTGCGTCAATAACTTCTTCATCATCCCCGTAGCGGCGATGATGAAACACGCATTGCCCAACGATTCATCGTGATTTTTTCCACTGCTAGATCACTGTAAACATTCTGCAAGCGCCTTTGAATATCTGAGATACCCAAGTTTTCCTTCGAAGTACTCTCCATTTAAACTGATACATTGGTTACAACGTTTTATCCACTGATCGAAACTCCTTTGGTACTCGTTGTTTCGGATGCCTTACAGGGCCGCCTTCGATTCCATTTCCACCTCCGTAATGTGATGGAAACATTTCCCTTTCTTCACCATTTTCATCCGCGGGAACATAAACAAGGTGCGAGATCTCTAGAGTAGGGTGTGTGAGGAAGCAGTGTCATGCAATTTTTTTTACAAAAAAATCCAAGTCGCGACAAGCAGCAACACGCGCTATTTTTATTTGATCAGGAGTCAGTAAACGAGGGATGAATTTCGCCGCGATTCGTCTCATTTGCTAATCTTCAGCTTAAATTCGCTGCAATGAACTCAAAGAAAGACCAGATTGTTCATCAAGTTAGTAAATAGTTCGCCTCCAATCCCCGTGCACAAGGGTACGATTTGTTTCCACATTTTCATCAGTTCAAGACCTAGAAGGCCAGGCCTGGGCGTCGAATGCCTTCAATTGACATATTGCCGCGTTTGAATGGCGAATACCACTCGTGCACATTGAGTTCTTTTTAAGGCGTGTTCTTTATAAGCTGTAGACAGCATATTAACCGTTTGCAGAGTAAATTTTAGCGAAGAGAGAGAGAGCAAAATTTCAACGCTGCACGCTATTCTCGAATACCATCCATTTCAAAAATTGAAGAGATGAAAAAACTCTTCGAAAGTAAACGGTCACGGAGGCTCGCTACAACCGTCTAAAGCCACGCCGTTTCGCATATAGACTCAGAAATGATGAAAAAATACCCATCCAGCGGGATAAGCCTAAAATATAAGAGTTACGTGCGCAGCGATTTCCGTCTGGTTACTGTTGGGTCCCCCCTCGCATATGGCCAATACATTTGTGGCATTCCATCAATACGATTACCTTAAACCGGGAAGCCTAAATAACCAATAAACTTAACTATCTACATACTTAAACCAAATTCATTCAATAATAGTACGGCACGCTTAAAATTGGCATACTGCAGCCCCGCAAAATGTCGATAAAAAATTGAAAAAGAAAAATTTTAATGAAGTTTTAAATGACGTCGAAGAGTGGCAGTGATGTGGACGGTGCGCTTGTCTGCTAATTGAATGGTGCTGGATTTATTTACTGGATAAAGTCTCAGGAAATACCTATATCCTCGAATTACGCGGAAGCACAGGAAAAGAAACTGGCCTTCCAACCCTGAATTTACGCATTAATTGATAAGTAACTAATGGATTAATCACAATTTAATGGTTTTATTTATAAGACCCATAATGATAAATTAAGACTAAATAAAGAGACGCATGGGAACCTAACATTTTTTTAATTAAAAAGGCATTGAAAAATAATTCTCGTAAATATGTTACCTAAAATTGATGACGCCACGTGGCTGATACAATCGTATGCAGAGAGGTCATCTGGGCCACAATGTCAGGGAGCAGTTTCCATCAGCCGAATGGCTTACGAGCTCCATTATTAAAGCCACCAATGCCGCATGAATGGTGAGCTTTAGCGGAAATTGCGATTATCCATCATTCGAAGGTTATCTGATGAACTTCGGCGACAGCAGGGCGTATCGTTGTTATGGAAGAATGAGTCGTCCATCTTATCAGAAACAGTGAACATTATTCATCGGTTTGTCCACTGCGTCATACGCGAGGAGCGTGGCGACTCGAAGATACTTCCATGGCTCTGAAAATGCCTTGGAGTGGATTGATATAAAATAAGTAATTTTTCGCAGATTGGTGGGAAAACTAATACCTCCCTTTTTCAGACTCCAAACATGGTCGTTTCGGCGCACTATAGGTATAAGACTTTTTTGCTGCGAGTTCCTAAGATGTCAATGAAAGTTCTAGTGTGATTCTAACACATTTCGTTAAAAGCATAAAAATGAATACATGCACTTTATTTAGCTTTACCAGCCCTCTTTAATTATGCATGCGAATGACTGTACCTAAGGCAAATAATACATAACTGGCAGTAGTAGATTGAGAAAACGGATGACGGATACGATTTTCGGGGAAAACTGTAATTGGGCGAAGAATGTATTCAACGGTGTTCGGCGATATGTTGTGGAGCATTTTAAGATGATAATTGAAAATGAAAAACTTTGTATATATCCACAGTATTTATTGTAGTACTATTGTTGCACTCAGGTACAAATGGTATTTTTATTTTATGTCTTAATGGAAAACAAAACACATTAAAAGATCTATATTTTCATGCGCTAGTACTTTTTAAATGATTCCTATTACGGAAAATATTGTGGATTCAAAATACGACTCAATTCGCTTTCCGATCACTCCTAAGGAACACATTTAAATCGTAAAGCGAAGGACTACAGTAATATTTATAAACACTTTAGATTTGTCGACAATCTCGTAAATTGGCTAAAGTCAATTTAATGACAATTAAAGTAAAATTTATTGTAATCTAAAAACTTACAGGTAACGATGAACTGTCGTAGCTTAGTTACCATTAATAAAAATTGCATAATGGTACGTCAAAATTTTAGCCTCTTCTTTTTATTTAATGTACCTACAACTGATATCATTTTTACTATATTATAGTAAAAATACTATTATAACCTTTTCTGCTGTTTATGAATCAAAATTATGTGCTCATTATCATTCCCTGATGAAGCCGAAACATTGGCCAAAATTTTATTTAAAAACCTTCAAAACACTTAACCCTTTGGAAACCGAACTAACTTACCAACTTATTTTTTTATATTTTTTGCACATCCTATTTATTTTACAATTAATTAAGAAATAATGTGAAAAAAGCGATCCAAAAGAAACCGAAAGAAACGGTATTATTAACAAAATATTAAATGCGTAGAAAATTATACGCGCAGCTCAAAAACTGCCTGAAAAATTATTTACAGACAAATGCATTCATTGAATGATCCAAATATTAAGTAGTCTTGCAGTGACTTTTTATGATAATGATTGTACAAGAAAAAGCAGAACTGGACATGGAGCATTTTAAGAATAGCAGGAAAGTGGCATAGTTGCCTAAATTTAGAAATCTTTTCTCAAAACCGCATAATTTTCGCCTGACCGGTCGGATTTCCTGATACAAAACTTTCGTTTAAAAACGATTGTTTGTTTTTCTCGAACCATAAAATGTTAAACATCATGACGTATACTTTGAAATATCACCAAAGCAGGAAATTATAACAAAAAAGACCGAGAAACCGGGATTTAAGCATCCTATTTGAGCACTCTGTACAAATTCTGGAGATCACGCTTGGAGTTCAATTAAAGGTAGATGATTTTCCCCCGTAAATTTCGTAATATAGCAGAAGAATGAAGACTCTTCATTTAAAACTAGTCAAGTTTAATTTTTTAATCCTTACATTTAATGTTCGGGTCTATCAGTAAAAAAAATAAAGCCAAGGAATACATTCGTTACGGCTTTTAAAGGAATACCTTATTTCCCGCGCGTCTTTCTCGGGGCGAAATACCTTGACGTAGAGATGGGGTGATGTGTGGCGCCGTTGGGCCTCTGGTTCGGCGCCTAAAGCATCCTTTTTCTGAAAGGGAGTCCCACCTCGCGCACACCTCACGACACAACAACGGCGGATGTAGATTCAGAGAAGGACGGAAGTGAGGACGAGAGGGATGGAAATAAACGAGAAATTTGATTAAGTGGAGTCTGCAGAGTACAGATGGTAATTTGCGGCAGGAATCTGCGGTACGTTCCGCCTTGGGGAGGGGCGGAGGCTGCGGGCGAAGGCTGTGGACAGCTGGCCGAATGGTGCGGATTTATTAGGGGTAATATAGCTCCTGAATGAGCGCTGATTCATTTCGCACATTTGGAATCGTTCTTATACTTTTTTTTTGGGTGTTACCAAACCACGTGTCGGTAAAATTAACGAGTCTCATTGGTCGGTTTAGACTCCACGGTTTTGGTGATACGTAAGCAATAATGATGTCCTCTTCATTAACAAGAGAATTCAGGATTATCAAGTCACCTCTTGCAGGTCAAGTAAGTATTAAAGTAAATTAAAACCTGCGAAACGTCTTTCGTGATGGCCAAAAGTTTGGTAGTCTCTTTCGTTGATAACGTATCTAATGATAATTTATTTAATAATATCCCTATTGATATTTATGTTAATAACGGTTTTAATAATGAATCGTACAATTTTGAAAATGTATGCCTAATGTACGTAGTTCCTTTAACAAACTACTTTAAATTCACCATGTGTCCAGCAAATGCGCCACCATTTGATGAAAGATTATTCCCAAAGTTCTAGACATTAGCTATTTCACAATATTTATTATTCTAACCTTATTCTCTTACTTGGATGTGAAATATTGCTACTGGTGAGGGTAAATAAACATTTTTGACGGTAGGAAAATGGAAATCTTCAAAAATTGGAAAAACCTTAAGTAATATCGATTGCCTTACTTATAGCGCAATTTAAATATAAATGATATTTGTCCTTATAATTGAAAAAATATTTACCTCACATTTGAAAGTAAAAATTTATATATTCATAAATAATTAAGATATGAATGGCCTTCAACTTGGAAAATCGGAACACCTAACACAGTCAGATATCAAAACATGAACTCGTCAAGATGTGAAATATAATTATGCCCTAGGTGGTATCTCTAATACGTGAGAAGCACGTTGGAAATTCCCGATGAGTCAAAATGTTTCTTCTGGGATACACATTTAACATACGAACCTTTATCACAAGGGCAGAGCACCCTACTACCTTACAACTAGAACTACGTCCAACAATTACACGCTAAACTCTGAATAGAACTATGCTGAGGTCTTAATCTTGCCATATTCTAGGAAAAAAATTTAAATTACATGCGGATGTCAGTCCAACATCCACCCTGCAAGAGGTATTATAGACTGTAAAGAAAAATAGCGAACGGGAAACATACGATAAGTTACGTCGTCGCCCGCGCGGATCGTTAGTACATTGAGCGAACTTCGCGCGAGAAAAACAAAAGAAGGCGTCGGGCGAAGATAAAGAAAAAAAACGAGAGGGCGTCCCCTTTATCGCGGAATTGAGAAAAGAAAAAAATGAGAATATCGCGAGGAAGAGGAGGCCAGGGCGTCGGTTGCAGCCCTAAATGGAGCATGGCGAATGGGAAAAAAGGAACAAAAGCAGTCCGAAAAAGGAAGCTCGACGACGGGTGGAGTGCAAGGCGTAGACAAAAGCGACACGACGGGCGAAATGGCGGGGACGCGGTTCAGCGGCTGCCGTGGAGAGACGAAGCCATTGGTCTGCTCCTGCTGATGGGAAAATGGGTGATGGGGTCAGCAGGAAACGGATTCTAGGGAAGAACGAGACTGAGCCACACGGAGGACAAGACAAGACATGTCAATATAGGGTTAACAAAGTTGGCGTAAGAAGAGAGGTAATGATTAAAGTAAACTTGATAAACTGTCCTCGGGTTTTCAGCCGGGTCGAGGTCTTCCTTGTTGACGACGTTTCGATGGTCAAGTCGTCAATTGACTTTCTAGCCCGGTCAAAAAAGCCCAAAAATTAGGAATACCCTTTCATAAATTCCCAACAAGCTAAAAATTAACAGGAACGCAAGGAATACCACTCTAATGAAATCCTGAAATATCCCCATCGATACCGTGAGTAAAAAATTTTATTCGAGGTCAAAGGTCACAAAAATAGGTTTTTTGCATTTTTTGGCCAAACGGTAAGTATTACGAAAAAAAAATTTTCCGACCAAATTTTTAGATCACAATATTATCTACAAAATTGTCACGTACTTTTTTCTCCAAGATTTACCATTCCTGAGAAAAAGCCATTCAAAAGTTAGCAGGAGCAGTATTCTCCGTCATACGCATGGATATATTGTTGTGCTCTCCGAACATTATTGGACAGCTCCAGCTTTGTACTCTGATACTTTCAAGGATAATTAGAAAGTACTGAATAATTAATGGGACAAAATCAGGCCGTTGGAGAGGAATTTATGTATCCTATAAATCGCACCGCTACCAACACCTAATCTTCAGGAACACATAATAGTTGCTTTGCAATTTAAATGAATGGAATCAGAATGAAAAGGAAACTTCCGGAGAGCATGCAAATCACAGAGAACGGCATGACATCATTGCGAAAAATACTGAATAATTACAATAAGTGAGTACCCTGATATGATGCGACTATATCTAAACTGGTACTAAGGATATAAATATAATTGCATATTTACAATAAAAATGTATATTGTTATAACTACCATGTTGCAAAAAATCATGCCTTCAACAGTTGATTCACTCGTAGTGGAACACACACTTATTATAAGACCAGTGAATAGACGTTGTGACAGTCCAAAATGGAATCACAAAAAGCTTTTTATTTCCCATTTGTACACTATTTTTCACTGTACACATTTGTAACCGGTTTGGAAGTTTGAGCCGCTATCAAACAACTGTGATGATAACTCCTGATGATGACAAATAGGAATTACTCCAGCATATAAAAATTTATCTCAAGAATACAGATGGAGCGCCACTGCCTAAGATGATCCGTCAAGAATCACATATGATGAATTAGTGTCGTTTCATACTAAAATAATATGTAGGTGTACTGGTGAGTATTGGGGTCGTGAAAGAATTTAAGGCAGGGGTCTTTAACCTTTTTCAATGCAAGGGCCAAAAAATCTACTTCACATCGTCCTGAGGGCCACAATGTTCCATGTAACTTTACCACCCCATCAAACAATAAGATAAAAAATAATTTCAAAGTGCAATAATCTTTATTAGTGAAAATGTTCAATCAATAAATACGTTTTTTTGACATTTTTTATTTTTGATGAGTGTGACAATAGTGGATAAGGAAGGTATTTCGTCAATACCAATGACTTGGGCACCCTTTAAAACTTATAGATCGGCACCTTTGTTGGTATGCTATTCTTTTTGCCACTCCTGTGATCTTGATTATGACCTTACTGAGTCAACGACTGAATTTTCTTAAAAATAAGAGTTATCTTCGGTTTTCTCGTGTCCGAAAACATAAGAATTGACATCTTGGTTAATGAGATTCAAACTATTTTCCATTTCGATTTTTTAAACATTGAAACCCCGTAAGGCAAATTCAAAATTTTGGTTTGGATCCACATATCGACTTTAAAAGGTTAAAATTTTAAAAATATTCTTAGAATCAACAAAACTTAGGACCTTTCCCCATAAGTATGCTAATTTTCATGAATATTTCTCGAGGCAAAGTCACTAAATTAAAAGGTCAAAAATGACACACGACCTCTGGGACAGTCTGTATATTTTACACATTGTGTGGCGCGATACAATATTTTCTAAAGCCAATTGGGGCCGCGATAAATTAGCAGGAGGGCGGCATGCGGTCCGGGGGCCTCGGGTTCAAGACCCTTGGTATAAGGAAATCCAACGTGATCAAATCAATACACAAAATAATTTCAATACCACAAGGAAGGCGTACGGCATAAACCATGGATCGGAGGAAAACACCCGAGAAGAGAAGGACGAAATTAGATTTTCCGTGACTTACATACTCTCTTCGCCGCATCTAATGGAGCGCGGAAAAGCGGCACCTCCATGCCTTAATTTATGAGAGTGTAGCTAACTCGAAATGAGATAAAATAAAAGCGCAAGAAATTGTATCTCTGCATGTAACATTCCTTTCATCCTGAAAAAGAACTTTTTAGAATGGCTGGAGTTCCTGCCGTACACCTTCAAGGCATTAAAATGAACTTTTACAATTGCTTTTGATCATTTTGGATTTCCTATCATGTTTGCCCGTGCAAGTGACACGCGAGGCTGATAGTTCAAAGTTCTCTTAGCTCAAAGCCTCCAGTTTTCCATTTGAGGAAACGTTTTTCCCTTGATTAATGATATTTGCACTCTACATTATTTTTATGATAGATGTTTCCACTTCAAGGGCAGAAACATATTCTTTATCTAAATCCTAATTGCGACGGAACAGGGAAAACCAATTATCATATTTCTCGATTGAATCATTGCAAACAGAGCACGCATACGGCAGGGACTGGAATATGCGCATGAATAGAATTGAGAGAATTTTACGTTTTTTTCAATAGACTTATCAATCGTTAGAAACGTAAAAAAAAATATAAAAAATACCTCACTGATAATAAGGAGTACTACTAAAACAATCACAATCGAAATATTACAAATTCAGAAGACAGGTAATAGGTACATTTTACCATTAAGTAACATCATCATCGGTTAAAAAAACATAATAAATACCTACCGGAAATGCATAAAATTCGATTGCAATTTCCCGTACTTGATTAACATTCGTTTAACATTTGTTCACCTAAATGTGGGAGAAATAAATTATTGTTCGTAATTTAAATTCAATCTTCACCATGCATAGCTGTTTCCAGATAATGTAGGTTAAATCCCTGAAGTATTACAGTTCAATAATTTATCGACAACAACATATAGCTACTATAAACGAGGTGTCGTCTTTATATGGGACCGTACCTAGGGGTACATGAAAACTTTTTCCAGAAAAACCATGTAGACTGTTGGGTAAACGCTACGAGGGAGGAAGAGAGAGAGAAGACGAGGGAGAGGAAGGAAGAGAATGGGACTTTTAAATAGAAAGAAAAGGAATGTGTCTTATTGTGTCCATGAAGGGAGTGGAGACTGCCAGAATACTTCTTTAGTACTCTATGGAAATCTACCTTAATCGGTAGAATACTTTAATGATAACAGAATCTACCGCTAGTATATATAAATACGAGGGTCGTTCAATAAGTAATGCTCCACATTTTTTAAAAAGTCATTGATATATATAGATCAATGTCCTTGTCGTTGTTTCACAATTGATGTTTGTTATCTGCGCTGATGAAGTTTGACACCGTTTCAGCATATAGATGAACCGCAGAACAGCGTTATAATGGCGTCTACGTACGACTCACGTTAAAAGCAGCGTGCTGTTATTTTTTTGTACCGAAAAAGAAACCGTGGTGAACATCCATAAACGTTTGATTGCAGAGTATGGCAACGCTACAGTTGGTAGGAGTGAAGTTGGGCGATGGTTAAAGATTGTTACATCCTCAGGAGATGCAGAAACAGAGCACCATGATCAGTCACACTCGGCATGGCAACGCCTACAAGACAAGAGATTTTACCACCAGGGAGTACATTCTCCCCCAACATGTTGGCGCTAGGCCTTAGAACGTAGTGGGTACTACGTAGAAAAATAGGGCATTGACAAGTCATATTAATGCATATTGTCACCAAATACTGACTCTTTACAGTAAATATGTCCAGAGAAAAAAATAAGGGGCATTCCTTATTGAACGACCCTCGTATACAAATTTCCTTGGAAATAATTTAGTTAGAGCAACATCTGCACATTCGTGTTATATGCGTGTACTGAACATGACCCACATCGGAGTGGAGGAAGAATAGCGACAATGCAATAACGATGACCGAGAATACGGCTGAGATTTTTCTCTCCAGAAACGAAATGAAGAAGGGCAGGAAACGAGGGACGGGGCTGAGGAGAGGACGGCAGCAGAGAAGAAAGATGAGACAGTGGCAGCTGAAGAAGATGGAGGGAAAGATGGAGGAGGCTTGAGGGGAGGATGGCATCCCAGGATGAGAAAGAGGCCCTTGAACAATATTTGCTTCCTCGACTGCTGTTGACTCCCGGACCCAGACCATCCGCCGTGGACTCAATCGATTCGCTCAGACTGGCCTACCTTCATCGCTTACCTCACACTCCTCAGATGTGTTCCCTTTTCTCAGTAGCCTCGCCATGCTTCCTGATAATTATTAACTCTTAACAATTGACGTGCAATTCTTGTTACACCACCAGTGACGTGCGGTCTGGAAGACCGCAATAAAACAAAAACTAATAAAACGTTGCAAATTCATTTTTATTGCTTAGTTTAATGTTTCATTGACTTCACAACTATTGTAAAACTTATATTTAATATTATGCATTCCCAATACGATCCAAACTTTTCAGTAAAAATTGTTACTTGAAATAGAATCACAAAAATGATATAAAAAACACTTGATTTGTTATTACCATTGTACTTTTTTTAATTAAGTACTTATTTATCCACTTAATGCAACTAAAATGCTATCTTACAAATTATTAATTATTATTATTCATGAAAAATCACAAGGAATTTGTTTTATACAACTTTTTGAATTATTTCCGCCAGCATTACGTTTATTGGTATTTCCAATCTAGCGACGAGAGGCCTCACACCTCGCTACTAAAATTCAGTTGCAAATTTTCAGAAATAAATAATAAGAACGTTAAATTTTAAGACGGTTATGCCCTTATTATGCAAAATTACGACGGTCACGAGGTTTATAGATATTTTGAAATAGCACTTTTGAAAATATTCATAATTTTAGAAACGCAGCGGTCTCTCAGACCGCACGTCACAGGTTAAGTGTTTAAGTATTCTACCGACTACGGTAAGTTTTCATGGGATACTTAGGAAGCATTCTAGCCGGTCATCGTTATTGCATCGTCACTTGCACTACGCTCGCTCTGGCTAATGCTCAGTACATGCACATACCATGAACGTGCAGATATTGCGCTATCTAATTACATATATCATTTTCAACGAAACTTATGCATTTATACGTACTAGCGCTAGAGTCCGTTGCCATAAACCCACGACCCTTTAAAAGATTTGGTGCCATGTAAAGCCATGCAAATCATTGAAATGTATATAAATAGGAAGCATTTCCGATGCTGTATTCTTTTCACTTCCAAACGTCACTTGATTAAGAAGTAAAAGAAAATAAACGCGAGAAATAAATGAAAAACGTACACTTTCGGAAAATTAATATTCCTGCACAAATTTCTCCTTTCTTTAAGAGACATAAAATGAATAAAACTCTGATTGAGTACTACACATACCGCACGAAGAAGAATTGATGAAAAAAAATATTTTCATTACATAGAGGACTACCATACCCTAGCATATTAAAGACTTAGGGCCAGTTTTATAATGTCAAGTTAGCGTTAACCGGAACATTGTACTGTCGTGATCTTAACTTGAAGGTATTTTAAAGTTAAAGTAGTGAAAATTAGTTCAGGATAACGGTTAGTTTAACAGGTGACTTCAAGTGGAAGATATCGTTAACTCTGATTTTTAAGCTCCTAAAAAACTTAACTAGATATTATAAAACCGGCCCTTAATGTTTTTTTGTTTCCCCTGTAGTCAAGTTATCCCTGTGGCCACGTATATTTCCCATCCCTTGTTTATTTGATGTTAACCAAAATTGATTTGAGCACTCAGAAAATAACGAGAATATAAAGGCAATCTTGTTTAATACTTTGATCTACTGATATAATCAGTGCTTGGGCAAAGTAGCTATGAGGTATCATTACAGGTGGCATATGAAGGCAGACTTTAGAAAACACAAGTTAACTCGTGACCCGTCCGCTTTGTGCTGGGATGTATGGTAAAAATCCACTTACGTAAATATTTATTGATGTACTTACAAGCTCCAAGAGTGGAAGATAAGAGCACACACAACGTAATTTTTCCTAATTTATTTTTTTCCTCTCTCTGTTCAATCACCTCGAAGCACCCCTTGACGGAGCCCTGACGGCCCAAGGAAAAAAATACTAATGATGGGCACGAGCCATAGCGTACTCGGGGAGACCGTAAGGCGGAATACTCGTGTATATACATGTATATATGTACACACACGTCAGTATACAATGTCTTCCTCTCCATCAACGTGCTCGCTTAGCTTCAGCCTCCGCGGAACGGAGGAAAGTAGGCCAGGCGGATTATCTCCACGGCCCGTGAGGACGGACTAATAAAAGTAAATGCGCTCGTCATTCACCACAGCCGCCATGTCCCGCGCCACGCGCAAAACGTACGTCAGCTGTTTTCGGTGTAGAAAATTAACGGTGGGTCCACGAATATAAAAATAAAATTACGTAAATTTCACACGATGGTTACGGTGCGACTGGTTAAATTTTTTCGAATGCAGTCCGAGAGGTTATGCCTTCATGCATAGCATCAGGAGGAGTGCAAACGTGACTGAAAGGCATCGAGGATCCGATCCCAAAATGTCTTTAATACGTACCCGAATTCCATTAAAAGTAAGGATATGAAAGCATTCTCATAGCTTCTTTTCTATTTTAACATAGTGCAACAATTAACGGGAATAATGTTTCCAAGCGGAATAAACAAACTTACCACTCAAATTAACAATGCATATCGAGGCAAAAAAACTTGTTTGCAAACAAACTCTCGCTTCCCGGAAAATATGAGGCTGAATCAAAAGAAAAAAAATTATAGACAGCAAGTGACTCCGATTCCTGAACTGAAGAGGAAAGTTCAATGTGCATGTGGAACAAACCAGCGAGTTTCGAAAAATGCGTCATATAACCCTGAATCTGAATCGGTGGAATATATTATATAAATGTGGGAATGGGAGGGGGGGAGGATAAATATTTTTATATGAAAATAACATACTTTACAATATCCTCACAGGAAGCTCAAATAGCCCCAAACGCTCGCGTGACAGGTTTGGGGGCTATTTAAAAAAAAATATGAGCACCTCACTAACATTAAAGTTCTTTTGATTATTTATTCCTGAAACTTTTAAATCCAATTACTTATTACCTAAGCATATTTCGGCAGTATATTTATCTTAAATTCCCATAACTCATTGACACATTTGGTACTGAGATAAATTAATTTAAGCTTATCGGAATATATATTTATTAAGTTAAAAATAACGTAAGTACATGGATTATCAGCATTTCAGATTATTATGAATAAATATGCCTCCGAGATAAAATTTGAAGGAAAAAACTTAAAAGTTATCATTAGTTAGAGAAATTAGACAGATTTGAGAAATCACAATTTACCCAAACAACACATCCTTTCAAAACACTATTTTTTAAGTATGAATAAATAAAAAGTATAAATAAAAGGTTAAATGGCCTCGTTAAATGGCCTAAATCGATAAGGAATTCGCTTGAAGCCATATTTTCAAGAATTCTTTTTTATCATAACCATCCCATACGACATTTGATCCGTAACCTATTCAGTTCACTCATTCCAATCTATAAAGAGATTGCAAAGAGAACTCAAAAAGGCAATGTTACAGTATTACACACGGAAGAACCCCATATTTCCCATGGGGATACAATACCATCCCCAAATAATTTCTTTTTCGACGTGAATTCACTCCACAGTATGGGATTGCTCAAGACGCACGATATAGTCGTTACATCCAGTACGACCCGGTACATATTCCACGGGATCATTTTAGTGAGATTGCCATCCCTATTTTAAAGACATTATGCAAATGCAGTTCTCCGTTTATAGGATTGAAATGGACAGAAGGTAAAACTCTCAGGCCACGATACACCACGAGTCACCTCAAGTTGAAGAAAGACTTCTCGGATTATACGGCATCAAGTAATACTTCCCAAGAACACGCGCTCAAAATCCTTGAAGAGAGAAATTCAATTCAATATTTCGTATCCTTTATACAGAAATAACGGATAAATACTTATTAACGTTCTATACGTTAAGTATATGCTATAACAGCATAGCCATCCAAATAGCGCCCTTCACCTACAATTTATTAGCCATTAAAGGCACCAAAACACGGGTCATTACCCGCAAACTTCAAATCCTCAGCATTACGAGGATGCATCATTTCCGCTTGACCTATTTTTCTCGTGAGTTATAATTAGTTTACAATTTACGCTATCAACTTGAAATTTCCATAGTACACTGAAACATCGTATACTCTTAAATTCTTGCAACCATCTTAAATTTGAAAGCACTGCTTAGGTATCTAAGCAAAGAAATACATTTTATATTCACGGTACATGAAAATGTGGAGAGATTCGTCAACGTAATTCCTTTAAAAAAAATCATTGACGCATTTAATACTGGCATATATGGGCATACCTAGCGGGGGCAGGAGGGGGCAGCCCTAGAAGCAAAAATCTTCAAGGAAAATCAGGACCTCATTAAAGCGATAGTTTTCAACAAATTTTCTTTAAATCCACGAAAAGTGATATTAGTATGAGACATGTAACACAAATAAATTTTTTTCGAGCAAATAATTTTATGAACTAATAAAGCGCTGCTATAAATTTTCTTACAGTGTTGGTTTCTTTCACCTTCTCCATGCAAAAACGTTATAACTTGATCGACCATGCCTTGCCGCCCCCCATTTTTTACGCCATTGCTGGTATACATTAATGTATGCGTATCACAACATTAAATATGCAAATCAAATTAAACCAATGATAATATTATTATAGTATTCTATCTATTAGGGAAGGTTTTCATGGAGTACTAAAACCAATAATTTAAATAAAAGATAAAAAATATAACGGTACTCTTAAGCTATGATACAGGTCTATTCTAATTGATCTAAAATTTCAAATAAGATATAGAGAGTTTTTAAGTTAAGTTTACGTTTGACCAACGATATAACACGCCAAAAAATGAGGACGCATATCCCCCTGCCGCTCAACAGTATTTTAGCGACTAATTCCATATTTCAAGCATATGCTATCACATTTCAAATATTTAGTGCACCAGCAATAGACTCTTAACAACATTTAACATTTGCCAGTATTATATACGTTTTTTATTTTCTCTTCAAACTTCACAAATATGTTATTACACTTTATAAAGAAACCCGGGAACAAAGACACATTCCCCTCTGCTGCTCATTATTGCCCGATTCATTGTCCTCCTCCTAACAATCGTCACACCAAAATCCAACTCAAAACAACTCAAAATTAGGTGTTATTACAATATATATTTGTACTTAAATAAACGAGAGCTTTGAGCGAGTATCAGCAATACGACTGCGCAATCTCACCCATTTTGAGATTAATTGTTTCAGACAGTTGAGTGGATGAGAAGCTTAGAGGTACAAGTGATCTCTTGTTTCTAAACAGAGTTAGGTACAGAAATGTAAGTAAAGAAAACAAGCGAGATCAATTTAATGATAATTAGCGTATTTGCTACTCCATTCGATGTCAACACTAACATAGACTCACTCGTAACCCTTGGCAACTAAGTTTTATGTATATTTTTTCTAGCAATTAACTGTACATTAATCTGTTTATTTAAAAAAATCACTTGTGCCCCTTGGCTTCTCACCCCCTCAATTATGATCGCGAATTTTCGTCAGAGAATTTTTTTAATTTCTTCAAAAATCTAGAGTTTTAAATAAAATTTCGAAAAGGTTGGATACTTAAGAAAAACCGTTTCGAATACGCTTTGGCGTTGCCATGGCTCAGTAACTAAGGAGTTTCGACACCATGTTAATAGGATAAAAAATGTTTGAACTTATCCCCCCTACTACATCCTGTAGTACTGCAAATTCCTCCTGAAACGCTCTGTATACAAGAGCAAACAGGATATCTGCGTATTAACCATAAGCCTAGGACAACATTGGAACCCCGAATTCCGTATTATTATGGGCAATAGGAACAGTAAAGTAAGTTCTAATGGGTACATTTTACTTACAGTCCGATATTTCTCCTTCTTCGCGATCATGACGTTAAATGGAGATAAAATCAACATCAAAGAAAACAACACGAAAACAAACACTATCGTCGTAGTTAACCAATCAAACTCATGAGATCCACCGCATGATACCGGAAGATAGTGCGAGATAGCGTAACAACAAAAAAGGCAAGCTATGGTCGTTCGAGCGAAAGTAACAAGTCTACTAAAAACTGCAGTCAAGGAAGATGTAAAGGGATCCATTCCCTCAAAAGATATTCGAATGACGCACGTCGCCTCACCCTCCATAAAAGTTCGAAACTTCTTCCCACCCCGCTTCCGCATTAAAGAGGTCGATATCTTAAATGACCGTAACGTACAACCGCCAGGCCGCCAGGCGCCTTTTAACCCTTTCGAGGTACCCGAAATTTCAAGGCGAGGGAGGAGGGAGAAGGCGGGCGATGGACGATAGCTCAAGGGTGGACTTAAATCGACAAACGGGGCACGTTGGAGCAAGAGGAGACTACTCGACCTATCATCTGAGGAGATCGCACCCAAAAAAAACATCTCACGGCCCTTTATCCTTTAAGCGAACGTCAAAAGCACGAATATTACAATCAAACGGACTGCATAGAGGAGGCCTCAGTACGTTCCGTAGAAGCTTGATTGATGTTGCAACAATAGATTTTCCAGAAAAGATCCCGCGGAAAGTATACTTTTATTAACAACATTGTGCAAAGCACCATAATAATAGAATATCGATGGCTAAGTTCTAACAACAAGTATCTCAAAAATAGCAACTTTTCAGGAGAGCAAAAAAATGATTATTTTTTTCTAATGTACTCTAAAATTAAAAACGAAACATTCATAAAACTGAAAAAGAAGCATACATTTGCCAACAAATAGTTACGCTTTGCTTGAATTTTATTTTTTAACGTTATTACTCTTTGTTTAAACATGTCGATCACAACCTGACACAAGCAAACCAACCCTTAAGCATAATTAGTTTTCGCCCTCATCTGAGGAGGTCCCTCACCTTAATGAAACAAATGTCCCTTCTTGCGATGCAACAAGATATCGATGGCTAAGATACCTGTGTCGAACCGGCCAAATTTTGAGATACGTGTTGTTAGAACTTATCCATCGATATCTAGTTGCATCGCAAGAAGGGTTATTTGTTTCATTAAGATGTGGGACCTCCTCAGATGAGGGCGAAAACTAATTATGCTTAAGGGTTGGTTTGCTTGGGTCAGGTTGTGATCGACATAGATAATTGTCTTCTTAAGTTCTTTCCGGGAATACAATCTGAAAAACCTTGAAGCCTGAAGTGGCAAATTTTTTAATAAGTTTTTATCTGAGAGACTTCTTTATTAACTTCCGTGACTGCGCGGGGTAACTAAGTTACCCCAAATTATGTTAATGCTGTACATTTTTTTCCCTTGGATATTATTTGTATTTGAGTCGACCACTTCGCCTCTATTTAGGCGATGAATGATTTTTTTTACATTTTAATTTCTTTCAAACTTCAATTTTGAATGGTGAGGTTTCGCGTAAGTTTTACAGGCACAGTCACGGAAGGGTTAATCCATTTCAGCCATCCGTAGCTATTAGGCTAAATCCTACCACTCTGAGCATATGAGGCTCTTGAAGAAACTCTGCACGCCTTATTTTTGTCGTAATACGTTGTTGAAGCTAGCAGTAATAAAATCCACTCATTAGTTTATTTTTGAAGCCGGTCGACATAAGCTCACCTACGGAAAGAGACGGGTGCAACACGGTATCCAAAATGACCGCCTACCATCTGAAAATTACAATTAAGTATACTAAATTAAACTGAAAATTACATTTTTCAGAATACTTTAATATTCCTTCGTCCAAAAACATGCTTTCCCTGAAGATTCATCCCTTCTTTTGAAAAAATGAACAACATTAGATTCTGACCTCGTTACCACCCAGAGTTGCTGCATGGCCCCGGGTCATTCTGAAGAATTATTAAGAACTATTCCATGCATCACCAAATATTCCGCTAGGCTACCATAGACGACCGTAGGAGCAACATACCTAAATATCTTTACAGTCGCGAGTAGAAATTTTTCAGGGCGGATATGGGTTAAATTGGTTTTAAAAATGACCGCAGCGCGGTGTTGAGTCCAGTGCGATTCATTTGTTCTCAATAAAGGCAATGGGGTGTTTGCAATTAAATATATTAGCAATGAAAAGCTATGAGTGTCATAGGTCACATCACCAAGAGTAAACTTTCAGCTCATAGCTCAAATTATATGTTGTGACTGATGGCCGGTAAAGATATAATTTTATAAAGATATAACTCTCGCATCGATCACCATTTATGCTATTATGTATCTTAAAGAAGATCAACAAAGCAGCAATACCAATTTTTACCATATTAATAAAAAATGTAAACATCCATCCGTTACATAAACATTCAATCACATAGTTATAGCATATTCCTCCGTGACATACGGATCGCTCTTCACTGTGGACAGATTCACAGACGATGCGATATCCTATGCCGAAACTAAAATCCTCTAAAAATGAATGGGAAACATTAATTTCAAAAATCAAACTGGCAACTGGTGCTAATGACTTCTAATATAACAATATCTGATTTCTCCTTCAATTAAATGGCTGGGGCAAACACAAGATAACTAAAATAAGAATCAATGTCACTCCTATGGATGAGATCGATCGAATCGCCAAAGACAAAAATAAATGCTAGATAAATCTATCTATAAAAAATCTAGAAAAAATTTAATCTAAAATAAAAGTCAACAAGAAATAGGGGCTTCTTAAACATAGCGCTTTCATTAATGCCTCTAAAATGAATGGAAGAATCACGATGTGAAAAGGAATACGTTAAGAATCGATTTTAACTCCGTCACCTCAAACGATGGCATACGTACATTTACATCGTACCAGACAAAAAAATTGCAGGAATCATTCAATAAAGACGCAGCTTCACGAACACAATGATTTGAAAGAAGTCTCCATAAGGCATTGATATAAACAGACTCGTGATAAAAGAAAGAAATCTGAAAAAAAAAAACAGAAAGGCAATGGACAAAGAAATGAGACGGAGCAGATACATGAAAATAAAGCAAGAAGCAACGAACGTGAAGACGCCTAGAAAAAAAAGTACAGAGACCAATGGAAACATGAAACGTGGTCGCATGCGGAGAATCTTGTTTGTATAAAACTAGGGCGTATGTTGCGCTCTATGAAAGAAAACGGGGCGAGATAAAAACAAGAAAGAAACACGTAGCGGAGGGGAAGCCGTATGAAAGTGAGAATACAATGGGAAATACTTCTTTTCATGACTTGGATGAGGAAAAAATTTGAAATGCTTCTCAGCGGCGGCCTGCGCGCAGGGAACGTTGGGATGGGGATGAAATCAGCTATTTGAACGATCTCCGAGAGGATAAAACGAATATTTAGAAGGAATACGCATTTCAATAAAAGCGAATTCAACGTCCATCCAATACAAAGGATAGAATTTAAATGCGTCTCGCACGATCGAACAGTCGCAATAGGAAAAAGTTACTGCTTTGAAGAGTAAGGAGATGCGAAAAACAATTGAAACTACGAAACAATTGATAATTATAATAATAACAACAAAAAGATTTATTGGTCTTTGATATTGTCCATTATGAACATTTTGTGGTTATAACATACAAAAGAGCTGATAAGACACAAATTACTAACTTTATGACTGAAAAATACAGTCATAGGCGGATAAATTATCGTGAAAAATGACATAGAATATAAGAAAAAATTATCAAAAGAAATTATACACTTTCAAGGATTTGTAAATATCGGAAAAATCCTTGTTTGTAAACGGACAAAGAGAAAATATTTTACGCTATGAACACAATTCCATATCCGTGCTCCGACATCATAGAAGAATTTTTAATAAGGGATTAGTTTTTAATAAGTAGCCTCTTGGGAATTCTGTGTTGGGAGGAGTGATAATAAAATTAGGAGCCATTCAAGTTAAAATGCTCGACATATTTCTGACGGAAAAAAATTGCTTCAGGTAGCTGGGTTCTTCATTTTCGAAAGGTGATAAGAGGTATACATACCAAGCAAGTATTTCTCGTGGTTTTTGCCTCCACAATGAAAGACTGGTGAAATAGAGGAAAATGTGATCATCCCAATTAAAGGATTGTTTCAATGCGTAACTACTTCCCCGCTGCCATATATTTGTCGAAGAGCACAGAATGAATATGGAATTAAATGTGTTAGTCAAAACCTTTAAGGGTCAAAAAATAGTTTATTTATTCTATTTACATAATCTTAAGTCTATTATCTAGCCCACTTGCTTTAACTACGAGGAAAAATGCAACCGGAAGTGATAAAATAAATGTCTAAAATCAAATTTCAAAGATACTAATGCTGCAAGCATTAAGTCGTTTTAACTTTTCCTAAACCCAGTCTTCCAAAAACTTGTGCCCCTCCATCTAAAATTCATTGCATGTATACATTCTAAAACGAGAGGTATGTCGTGAATTTTACAATATTATAGCTAGAAAAAAGTAAAATTCATAATCACATGTAATTAGTACAGAAAAAAAACAAACATAAAAACATAAAATTATTACGGAGGCTTCCGCGGTGATTAAATTGATGATTTGTTTACGGTTTAATTCCGCGTATACTCATTTCCGGCGGACGACAGTTTCGGGCGCGTTCCAGCTATCGTCTTCGGGTCCAATTAGACCCGAAAGACGGGAGCTGGAAAGGTTTATTTGGACCCGATGATGGGAGTTGGAACGCGCCCGAAACTGTCGTACGCCAAAAATGAGTCGACGCGGAACTAACCCAGAAACCTATCATCAATACAAACATAAAATTCCGTTGTGCATAAGTAGTCACCGATATATTCGCATTATTATGTAATTTAGACGACCCGCACAGTGAATGGCAAAATACAATTAAAATGAAATTTCGTTACACATAACTGATAAGCCAAAATAGAAGTCGTCATTAGAATACGAGAATACCTGCAACAAAAATAGCGAAACCGATCCATTTTATTCAATATTATCTACCTCGTTCACGACGGCGACGTATTCTGAACAATGTTCACCGAAACAAAATATCCCCGGCACAAAATAAGGACACGTCTTACGCTTCCTGGAGGGAAAGCATTGGAAACTGGGGCGAATCATGGGTGTTATCTGGCATTTACTCATCAGACGATCCATTAGAGTAGCATCCAGCCACAGGGTTCCTTTCCTCCGCCTAGGGGACGTCATTAGTAGATATACCGAGCCAAACTCACCAGCTCCCTAATGGAAGCAAAAACGACGCACAGGTCGAACGGAAAGGACATCTCAGGGACGGTGGACGTGTACGAATGAGGAGCAGAACGGATCTTTGACAGAGATGGGAGGTATATATTTCGATCGGAAAGACTTCTGAAGCATTATTTTTTTATTCGTGGCATATCCATCAATTTACCAAGGTCCTCCGCTTGGTTTTCGGCTACAAAACAGACTTAATATAAAATAGGGTCGTACGCGAACGAACCCGTTTCAGGAATTCTTCCTGTACTCCCTTCTATTCAGGTTTTCTTCGGCAGACGCTTCAATGCTCGTCTCGTCATAGCCGGATGACGATGTGCATATCGAGTATCGAAACGTTGGTTATGTAACACCCATTTCAATCCAATCTCTTTAAGAGCTGTAAGTCCAAGAAAACGTGAGCTTCCCTTGTCGCGTAGTCCTAAATATGTTCCAGAGGTACGAGCAATAAATGCTGTGACCAATCAAGTAAAAAGTAGCCTCTTGGGGGGAAAAAACTTTATGCAGCTATTTGTAGCATATCAATAAAATTTTTACATTGTCCCAAGATTTAATGTTATTATTGAAGTGCCATAAGATTAACAATATATTGTGGAGCAGAAATCAGATATATGCCCCCACCGTAATACTGTCCCAAGTTGGAAAAGCCTGCATACACGCCTGCCACGTAAAACGACCGCAAGGTTAAATTGGATAGGTAAGGGTAGTTTTCAACACAAGCTACAACGCCAACGCAGGCGTGGGAATTTTAAAAACTCACTGCACGATGAGTAGTTTATACTTTCCCTTAGTCACGTTTTACCGCTAAGATTTTACACTGTGTGTAAAGGGCTCCAGCCCATTTTGAATCTGAGAACCAGTGATCACTTCCCAAAAGTTCGAGCCACCATACCTTCTTATACTGTATTATAATTGAATTCACAACTAAACCAGATAAATAGTGCATACATGTCATTTGCTATGAAAATAAGCTATCTCATGGCATTTGAAATGCAAACAAATACAACAAACTCTATAAATTGATCAGACTGATGGGAAACGAGTGAGAGATATCCTTCACGCTATATCGCCACAATATCACTTATGCATGCACGGTGGTATATATCTAGGAGCAGACGCCACCGTACTCTCCAATGAAATGGAAGACGCATCATTTTTTGTTTTAGAATAAATTAAGACTTGAAACCACCACAAGGGTATAAATTTATCCGAAAACCACAAAACTTATCGCACAATGTTTTCAAAAAAGTTTTCGTTGAACAGTAAAATGAGGTAATAAATACACCCGGTCCTCGAAAGTTGACGATGATTTCACTTACAACACACGGCACAGGGATGAAGGGAAATTTCGTCTCCGGCTCTTATCCACTTACCTGCAAAAGATATAAATGGAAAAACTCAGAATTTCATTTCACAAATTAATATTAGCAATAACAGCGTTCATTTACACCTTCAGAACAAAGAGCAGAAAAACCAAAATATTAATGAATGCTACTGATTGTTTTTGTGAATAATTTCCTTTCATAGCCTGAATGTATAATTAATTCCTATTGATATGAATGCTTTAAGACAGAAGGTTAAAGCACACCTTATTTTACTGCAACAACATAAATCCATTTAGTATAAAACATATACATTGCATAAAACATACGAGTAAAATCTGTCGTATTTCTAAGCTGAAAACTGTCCTCAAATTAATTGAACGATCGTAGCATAAAATGGATATCAAGGGAAAAGGTATTCCCCAAAAAATTGCGGATTTAAAACCTGTCATATTATATGTAAATGAAGGAAATAGTCAATTTGCCTAAGGAAGACGAAAACTAAAATAGGGCCACATATAGAGGAACACAATATAACGGGTAAATTATTAGTGTTTGGGATTTTGTCACGAAGAAATAATCGCGATAACAGATAGTATTATTATCGAGGATGATTCCAAAAATGGAAAGAGGATGCTGATGAGCTCAGTAAGCATTGAAGTAATGGATTACCTACTATTCTAATCCAACTCCTTCAAACAGCTTCAAACCAGTTATTAATTTCTTACATTTATTCGAATTATACATATAAGCCTTTTATGAAGATTCGTGTCACCAGACTTCCAATGTATATATCAATCCGCTTCTCGATCATAACATAGGTCTTAAGATATCGGTACATTACCTCATTCCATTCTGAATTTTATTAAATGCAACTTAGTTGTGAATTCTCATTACACATTATTCGTGGTGCATTCATTTCAACAACTACCGCGATTTTTAATTCAATGATATCCCGTACATGGAATTTCATAAACTTTTCATCCAATTCGATTACTTTCCTCAATCATAAGTACTTGCGAGCCACAATTAAATAAATTATCGTGCCGTTTATTACATTCACGATGTAGTCACAACTGACATGGTTTATTTAAGTCCCGTTCGCGATGATACAGCAATCCCTTAAATTAATTACAAGGACCAAATTAAATTAGAGGTATATTTTCAAAATATTACACATGCACGACAAAGGTAATCCACACAGACTTTCCTGCGATGAACATAGAAATATACTCTTTTTTTAAAAAAACCCAGGATCATACCCAAGTTAATGAAATGGATAAGCATCACCGAATCAACGGGGTGAGACCCATTACCTCGAGAGAGACAGAGAATGTAAGAGGCGAGGAAATTAAAACTTTTGAGTGGCAATTACCACCAGAGATAGAAAGACCCTCGGCTCGGGAAGGGACGAAAGAAATAGTGAAAATGGACCGACGTGATGGTCTCCGAAAAGAAAGAAAAAGGCATCATCAGATGCTCTCTCCGAATGGAAATCAAGGGCTGTTTCCTTTCGCCATACTTCCAATGCAGACTCTATCTCTCTCCCGTGCGATGTCTGCCGAACCGGGATTAGGATACGGAGGGACCTTTGATAAAAATAAAGGCGCCATGGCGAAAGGACACTGCCACCCCGGGGGAAATCGGACTCAAAGGGAAGTGCAAAGATCCGACGGAAGATGTTGAGGAGAGCCATACGGACGTAGTAGCCACGGCGTCCGACGAAGTGAATTCCCTTATCTCCATTCGGAATGGAAGGGTGGCAACGTCCACTCCATTTCTCCCGTCCTCGCCCGAGGGACCCAGCGAGATTGCGACGTATCGAACTCCTCGAGGAGACTCTCGGAAAAAAAGAAACGCCATGAAGCTTAATGTGCTCGAGGAATAGGTTTGCAGAAAGTTCAATGCCATGAGAAATTTCGAAGGAAGTTTGGGAAGATAATAGCAACAGCCTACGCTATTCCATCCGATTCGCTAGAGAGCGTGGTTAAATGCAGGTTTTGGTAGAATAGCCTCCCTCTACACGGCCGGGTATACGAGGGTAGGATTGAGTAAGATATATCTTCTATTAAAAATGTTTTACGTGGCAAAATGTTGATACTATAAGTGTGTGCATACGGGTGTACCATCGAGTAACCTAAATATCCCATTAAAAATTATTCCGATGGCAAAACATTGATAATAAATATTTTTTCTTCTTCTCTTGACCTCATTAATTAATGGTAAAATAATTCTTGGAGTATAGGCCAAAACTATAATAATCTTTATAATAAAAATATATTATAATAATCTATAATCTTTTGACCTATACTCCAAGGATTATTATATCATCAAAACATTGACATTAATAAATAATATGTAGAGATGTGCGAGTAATAGAAAATTCGAGTCGAGTAGTTTCGGCTACAGATCGGTCGAAGCCAGTGAGTTCAGAAATCTGTCGAAAAGTGTGTAGCGATAGACAATTTATGCATTAATTAAATTGTTCACATATTGCTAGATTTTAATTCATTTCAATTGTGCTCATGGAAATGTTAAAGACAATTTTTTTTCATTCGTATCCTAATTATGAATCCATTGCCATCTACTTTCGTCACTATCTTTTCCTTTTTATATCAGGCTAAGCATTGAGAATAGAAAATTCACAAGGGTATTGGAAAAATGAGAATATGTTGGGGCGTGCATTGTTGCGTTTTGCCTGGTCCAGAAATTACCATACTCGACCTTACTCGACTCGATACTCGCGAGTAGTTTTAAACTCGACTCGAGATTAAAAAGTACTGCTCGCACATCCCTATTAATATGGATATACGGGTTTATGATCGAGAAAAATGTAACTTCCATTACAAATAATTCAGGTGGTAAAATATGGATATTATCCATATGGATATAAGGGTGTAGGGTCAAGTAAAATATATCTCCTATTAAATAATAATTCAGGAGGAAAATATTGATATTATAAGTATCGGTAAACGAGTGTAGGATCGAGTGAAATATATGTCCCATTACAAATTTTACAGATGGCAAAAGATATATATTATTAATATGGGCATACAGGTGAAGAATAGAGTTAAATACATCTTCCATTAAAATAATTCAGGGGGAAAAATATTGATATTATTAATATGTTAAAAGGAATTTTTGTTAATCATAAATAAAAAAACGATTAAGTTCGATAGGATTCTCTCCTAATTTTTTTGCCAACTCAGATCCTCGGGAGGCTATACACTAACTTCGGCGAGGGATTCGTAGTCTAAATCGTAATTGCATTCCGAATTGATTCCTTTTTGTACAATGAATTTGTTTCCAAGTTAGCCCTGAAGTTCCTTCGGATCGGATGGATCGGATCTAAAATCGTAAAAAAAAGACTGAGAGTCAATTGATCGGAAAGCCGTTTCCTTCGGATGAGACGTATTACGGATACGATTCCAACTACGAATCCGAAGTCGAAGAATCACTCCGTGAAGCTTTTACATTGCATGACGGTAATAATATACCCCTGGAAAATGAAGGATTAAATTTTTGATGGCAGAACATGTTTATTAATTAAGCATAGTCTTCGGACTTCATAAATATTAGGCAATAAAATGATACATAAGAACAAATGTTTCAATCTTTGTCACCAGCTTTCCCACAGCGTCAGAGAAAAAACATTTGAAAAAGTTAGTGCAGTCCATACAGAAAACACAGTAACGCTGCAGCACTAGCACGCAGCCTGGAGGAGCGGGATTGATGACTTTTTGCCCCCCAACCCCCGACGTTTTCTTGCTATTGGTGACTTCCCGCGACACATCTACTGAAGACACCAGTATTCCTAGAGCAACAATCTTCCGATATTCCATTTCTAGATATAGTCACATTTCATAACGTCTACCAATAGCGAACGAATGAATTTAACTTTCCGCACCATGCAAACGCAATAAAGCTGATTTAATGATAGGTAGGCTTTTCTGGGGGATCGTGGAGGTCTAATGGGCAGAGAATTTGGCTGCAGCTCGAGGGGTCTTGGGTTCAAAGCCTGAATGAAGCACAACCACCAAAAAAATTCTCGAACGGCGAGTTGGTCCAGGGAACTGACCCCAACGCGTTGAATGTGTGAAGTTTAAACGCCGATGAATTAGTTCGGGGTGAGCTCTAACCTAACATATCCACACCAACCGTCGGGTTGAATCACTGAATTAGTGAGCAATGCTTTTCCGATACGCTAATAATTATGATTAACTGTAAATTGCATTGATAATTATAAATTGACAACAATTATTAACATACAACTGAGAAATTTGCCATAAAAACATGTATTTAAGACTAGAGTGCATAAGTTGTTTCATGATAATTCATGGTAACTATCAGTGTAACTAGTCATGCTGACGTGATTGATTACTGATGTGATGAGGGAAGAATATATTTAGCATACATGATATAATTTCCTTTTTGTGCTACGTTTTTCTGTTAGACCTGAACGTTTTCCTCTGAATAAATAGTGATATTGTTTCCAATGTATTTCAAATGTATGGAAATATTTGTGGCTAGATATCCGGATATCCGCATTTGGGATGGAATTTCATTTACATGCTTGTATAGGTTTATATTTTTTCATTCTTTTTGTATTTACTGAGCCTTGCTGTCATGTTTTTTTCTTTGTACCTCTGTCAAATGCTTTTTACTGAATTTTTATGCTCTTTCAAAATATCATTTGGGCCAAAAAAAAGCCCACGATAATAAATTAATTGAATTGAATCTGCAATGCTTCCGGAGGTGGTTGGTGAAATAATTTCAGCATTAATTTAAGCAAAATATCTCATGGGCCAAAACGGCCCACGATAATAAATGAATTAATTGATAACTCATCATATCAGAACCGGCAAACCGCATAGGACCCAAACTACCCCAGAAGAATATTTCTATGGAAAGTTCCTAACAGCTTTATTTTTCACTTAAGTACGTATAAAAGAGGACCAATTCCTGCTAATACAGCCCCTCTAGCGTTACGCCTAGGTAGCGTCGGCCTCAAGGCGGGGAAAAGTACGTTTTATTGTTTCCTTTCGCGTTATTCTCGGAAAAGGCGGTTGGGAGAGAGAGGGAACACGTGGCCCGGGGCGAGTGACTGAAACCAGATGGACATCGACATTCCCCGTTCGCATCCTCAGAAGACCCGCGAGCGAGCGGTGCTTTTAGTGCCCAGGTGACGGTGTTGGACCGTGGGCACACCCTTGAAGGAACAAGGGAAAGCGAAGGAAAAGGTATAACACGTCCCTTTTAGAGAAAGAAAGTAAGTCTTTTTACGCCCTTCACCTTGCAGTTCTTGGAAGCATCACATAAACTGCGGTGAAGGGAGATGGAAAAAGTGGTTGGACCAAAGTGTTGTTTCCAAGTTAGCCGCAATGTGCCTTTGGTTCGGATCGATCTATAATAAAACAAATAAACAACTAATTGATGGGAATGATGTTTCCTTCGCATACATGTATGAACGATTTAAAAAAATGTATGACACGTTTCCCATTCAACTTACAATCATTTTCGAAATAATAAGGAAAAAGAAATCACTAAACACATTTTAAACTTCTAGTTTTCTTATCGTCAAAATTATAGACTTTCAAAAATTGAGCGTGTCGTTTAACGAGGTGAAATCGTGAACACTGAGTAAAGAGGGCGAGGTAAACATGTAGGCGTTCCAGAAGAAGGTACAGAGGACAGCGAAGGTGAAGAGGATGGAGAGAGAATAAAAAGCGAGAAAGTTGCTGACACAGTGGGCGAGGAGAGAAAACTGCTCGAGGAAATAAAAAAGGGACAGAAGGTGTGGACGGAGAGAGAACTGAGCTGGGAGTATAATGGTGCCTACAGAAAAATACCCACCAAATTACATCCCTATCAGTGGTTTCACCATCCTAAATACTTAAAAAGAACAATGGTCCAACTACAGTGAATTGTCGTTATTTTTTCAACCACATTTGAACTCAGCTTTCAAAATTATTTAGGGACCAATTTGAGCTGTTTTTGTTGATTGTGTAATTTAGTCAATTCGCTTATTCCATTTGTAATAAATAATTATTACCATCATTCAACTTTCCGTGGATAACAATTTATACAACGCTTATAACTCAGACAACAAAATCATTGGATTCGCCTATCACTAGGCGAAAATTAATGCTGAATGAAGGTGTACAACCTTTGTAATAATGTAAAGTAAAAATCTGTGAAAATTTACAAAAATTGTGCATCTTCATCCATCTCAGACCACTCTTAACTCCGCAAGATATTCACCAATCGAACGACAATAAGGTTGAATATGACGCTTTATGAGGTATAGTAGTATGAGTGAAACCAAATGAGATTTCCTTCCCTAAAACATCTCGTAAAGGTGGATTACGAAAAGATTGAAGGGGAGCGAAGCCTTAATAAGGCGCTGACACGGCAACGCGTGGATGAATCTGACGAGAAAAACTTTGTGAGCAGACAAATATGCCCATAAACCTACTCCGACACCACATTCCACAGCATGGATAGCTGCCGTGCACAATTTATTCATCCCATTAACGAGAAAGACTTAGAGGAACGGAGACCGAGGTGAGGCTTCTCCTCAGAAACCTTTTGAGTGGGACTTGCTTATTCGCGCTTGACTTAACGCAAGGAATGCAACGTAATCCGCTTAATGGGTCTCTTTCCAGTTTGCTGACCAAAAGGGGAACTGGATCTTCTTTCTCTTTCATTCACAAACAAGCGCGTAAAAAAAATAGAAAAGTAGAGAGGTGAGGTAGTTACTACCAACGGTTTCATCACTATTTCACACGAGGTATCCCTGATTCCCAAGTCCGCAATAGAATCGGTCATATTATTTAAAGAATCTGAAAACCACCGTATCTCAATCATAAAAGAGTATATTACCAGATAGGGCATACAGGCATGATACATTTCACAAATAATCTCATACTCGCCGGCCTCGGTGGCGGTGGGGTCAAGTCCTCGGCTGCCAAACCGCAAGTCGCGGGTTCGAATCCCACCTGGGTAGGTGGTCCCTATCAAGGGCATGGATGTTAGTGTCGTGCTTTGTTGATTCCTCCGTTGTAAAGGCCTCTAAGTGCTGTTTGCGGGGAAGTTGAAAAAAATATAATCCCGACCTATCCCACTTCCCACCCTGCAATGACCGTCATAATTCGCATAAAATCGTTTCAATCATGATTTTGTGGAAGCACCATGTATCCATGATAAAAGAAAACAAATGATAATTTCCAAACTTCTATTCAAAACTCAACAACCAGGCATGGTTTCAACACATTATGACCTTGAAAATGACTTAATGGGTTGACACCATGGTCGGTTGTTTTGAATTAAAGAGTGGAAAATATCATTTTTGTTCCTAAAATACGTTTACTACAAATTCACTTTTCCTGGCATGAGCTCACTCCGTTCCACTGTACAAGTTTGAGAGCATCTTAATCCATAGTAATCTTCAAATCTCAACAAAATTAAAAAAACACACAAGCATTCCAATAAATTGACCGCCAAAAAATGCGCATGTATTTTTATAACTGCACATGTATTTTTATGACTGTCCATGCATGTATTATTACTTGTAAAAAACTTCAAATCTAAATAAAATGTGAAAAACTCAAGTATTAGAATAAATTAATGCAAAAAAATGAGCATGAATTTTTATAACTGCGCATGTATTATTATTACTACAAAAAACACACTCAAGCATTCCAATAAATTGAACGCCAAAAAATGCACATGTATTTTAATAACAACGTATAAAATTAAAAGTACTATCACATTTGGCATGAGCCGCGTTTTATGATCTCATTACTTCTTACGGCTTCCAGCATTCCCTCTCCTTAGTAATCACCCTATCCACTCTATTTATCTCCATATCTTCTCAAACCCTTTTCTCTCCTCACGTACTATAACAATAAATTTCAATTTTTCTCCACCCTCTTCACCTTCTCTATCCTTCTCTGTAGGAACGCGTAAAGTCTTCCCACACCCGCTTTCCTCAGAGTTCACAATTCCACCCCGTAAAGCGTCACTCTCCAAATCAGACTCTTTCCTGCCCGTTTCTTTCCGCTTTCACCTATTGTTCCCCTCATCAATAATTTCCCAAATGCTAACTCCTCCTAGGTAAAAGTAACTAACCTACATATACACCAGTGGCGGATCCAGGATAGGTATAAGGGGGGGGGGGCTACGTAGGGGTCCTGAGGAGTAACCTCCCAGTAGTGGAGGTCCGAAAAAAATTACTATTTTATCTGGTGTAAACAAGATACCCCAGGGGGAGCTTTAGCCCCCTCTAGTCCCTCTCTGGATCTACCACTGTAATACTCTTGCTACTAATTCCATTTTCCTAGAGCGAACTAACACCGTTACACCAGTTCAAGCTTGAGAACATCTTCCTCCACAAATAACTTAAATTTTCGATAAAGTTTGAAAATACTCAAGTGTTAGAATAGAGTAATGCAAATTAATGAGCATGTATTTTTATAACTGCGCATGTATGTAGTAATACTTCCAAAGTATAAATCGAAATAATCCGCCCAATCGAAGAAATAAATAATAATTAATCGTTGAGGATGATGAAAGGCCGTAAAACTGCGGGGATAAATTAAAAAGATGAACTTACTTGGACAAGGCTAGTACTTGCTTGTACCCTGCCATCCCATAACCGCGACAGCGCTGACAAATTTTTGAGGGATGTGAAAAGTTCAAGGAGCGAAACCGCCTTCTTTAATCAACCACGCGTTACCATTTAGAAACCTCGGCCAGACTTGGCGGATCAACGCAATCAATCAAACCCCTTTTCAACTCACCACTTGTACCCGCGTATCAAGGGAACTTCGAACACTTATCGATTGCTATTCCCGAAGCTTATACGATCTCGCCATGTAAATCCACCCTGAGTACCGGAAAACTAAAATAAATCCAACCAAAATAGCTTTCTTGACCACTCAATGTAAAATTTATCACTTGTTTTAGAATTGCTCTTCACCAAAAAATATTGTACTCTTCGTTCTCTAAGTTTTGGAATTTAATGCTGATATAGTATTTGGAGGAGGCGACCGACGGCTGAGGTCATTTGCGCTATGAGGAAAGGGTATAGAGGGAAAGGTGGAAAGAAACCCGGCGTCAGTATTAGCCCCCTCTTCACGAAAGGCGACAATAATTTTTTTTTAACGCCAAAATGGTTCTCAATTCATTCAAGCAACAGTCACCGCATTTTTAGCCAAAAATAATCATTAAATATAATTTAAACTGACATTAAAATCGGAATATTCCATATATTTGCCGCTTCATCGATACCATACCTATCTGAGCATTACAATTGGACATCTGGACATTACAATTATACCAATATGGACGTTACAATTGGCTCCAAGAAAAAGAGGCAAATGGAGACACACTCAATAACTCTATGAGACGTCAGTGTGAGCAATAAAGCAGGTTTTCTAAAATTTCCATGAAAAAAAGTGATAAATTACTCCCTAGCAAAACCAATTTTTACAGCAATCTCGGAGCAGGATGTCCTATTAATCAGGCACGATACTATAAAAACGTACTTTGGGCCGAGCTAATCATACTGCATGTTGTTAGTAGTAACAGCTTAGCATCCCATTTCTACTGTTCTGAAGGTGAACAAAACCCGCTGGCCAATAGACCAATATCATTGCATATCGCCACAATTGCAAAACTATGAATTTATCAACAGTTTTTAACACCTCTGATTTCATGCTAATGAACGCTGCATTCACTTAGTTTAATTTTACGTCTTTCCCAGCATTTTTGAAAAACTTTGCTGGATAGTGAAGCAACTAGAGCCTCTGTCTCTCCACGCGCCTGCTATGAATACGCTTTCATGCTTCTATACTAGGAGAAATGATAAATATTGCAGAGCAAGCACCTTTAAAAAGGACAAGCCATACGATAAACGGCAAATCAGCCTTCATTCTGTCCACGGCTGCGCCAAGAATATAGAACCCTTTATTCCAAGCCATCCACACGATTTCCCGAATAGCCAACCCGGATCGGCCCTATTTCAAAGCAAGCAAATATAGTGCTGGACGTGCTGGTATTTCTATAGGTCGCGGCAGCGACGGAACGCAAGCCGTAAATATCATACCCCAACTAGCAATTGACCGCAAAAAGGGGCAGGGAAAGGTTCGATTCATGATATCTCTCCCATGCGCGAGGGAAATGGAATCGGGCTGAAAATAGAACCCCATATTTTTACTTCAAGCTGTATTCTGCGCTATACCGGAAAACTGAATGGAGAGTAAATGAATTATGAACGACCAGAGTTTGGGACGGCTTTGCGGACCAATGAATACCTACTCACAGTCAACATACAGATAATGGAATGGGGGGGATTTATGGGACATATGTATCAATAGTGTATTCTCTAAAGCTACGCAGTGTATATAAGCTTCCCGAAGCCAACTTTCTAATATCCAAAACCTCTACCGATAACAATGAGGTTTGGCGCTTAAATATCTGTAACAAGTGCATTGAATACTTCATAAACGCGGTTCGCAATTTACAGTAAATAATATTTTACATTACTGTGCCATTATTAAAATGGCTTGATTTAGACTGCCTACGTCTGATATCATGTTTGACTTAAACTAACAACAGACAGAAGCGGAAAGTACTCATACTAAAGGCTTCGAATCATTGAGTTAGCCCTAAAAAGGTCCCTGGCCGAGAGACAGACATAACTTGTAGACGTCACTCTTCCAAAAGTTGACGGCGGAATAAGAGAAAGTAAAAATACTAGAGGGGTGGAACAAAGGCTTTCAGGTATACACATTTTAAAAATCTAGCATTGGCGAGAGATGAAAAAAGAGAGAAAAAATCGGAAGAAATCCGCGACGATAAAGCGGAGGGACACAAATGCCAAACAAAAGAAAAACAAACTCCGCTGTTGCGTGCAAAGAGACAGTATCATGCGGGATACGTGACTATTCATCTGTGACGGCCCCTTCAAACGCTGTCGGCCGCGTGACTTGGGATATGAAAGAACCATGGAGAAGTCCAAGTGAGGGCCTGGGAACGTTTGGGGCCTTCTCACGTGTCTGCTCAACGACGGTGGGACGAAAAATAAAAGGGGAAAGTTGGAAACAGGAGTACTATGAGACTCACATCAGTGGGGAAGATTTATTGCTCATGATCACGCTGGTGGCCCTCAAAATAGTGAACTTCAAGCAATGCAAATCATTAGTTACGCCTTGGACCGCTTCAAGGGAGACTTGGTACAATTAAGTATTTCAAAAAAAGTTATTTTATTAGTTAACATGAGTTTTCACGGAGTGTTTAATGAATCGCATCGACTGTCCTTACTTCCGAAATTGAAGTTCCCTTTTCAATTAAAATTAAAGCCAATCTTTTCTCCTTTCTTAATTTTCCTATTTATTTCTTCAAGATTCATCATTGCCCTAACATCCCCTTTACTACATCTATTGCTCATTTTTATCTATCCCATTCCTTGCGTATTTTCGTGTCCACATCACCGTATAAATGACGACCCTATATCCATATAGGAATTCATCCATGAATTTTTAATTTTTCACCATGCTTAGAATATAGGAAGAGTCCGGAAGTAATTGAAGTGAAGAGTAGAGGACGGAACCCTTTAAGCAAATAAATCTCCACATCATTATTTCCTCCATTCATTATTAACTTCCTAATTCAAAGAAAGGTCATCAACCTAGACGACTACAAGGAATCAAAATTCCCTTCGACAAATCTCCTTGGCTGGTTGCCCTTTGAGAATTTTCATTGTCTTTAGAGAATAAAGGATAACGCGTTCAATACTCTATTAGGAGTTACGAAAACATTTCTTAATTGACACATACACAAGCCCAACCCAAAAATCACTATAATGAAGGTTAGCTTGCCTAAGGACGAACAGCATATTAATTCTCTCTTTAATAGTCAATTCACTGGGGCGTGAGAATGTGGCATATTCCAAATAACACTTAAACAATTACGAGGAAGTTACCAATTGACTAAATGAACGTGACATATTTATGTAGGACCTAGGTAGATAAAGGTTGGTGATACTGTTATTAAAAGACATACGAAGAGGACACCAAATTATGGGTTTCGGGCTACCAATTATAATTTATAAACACACGACTTCCGCCTGTGACCTCCGCATGCCGGCAACAAGTTAGGGTCGTTCACCTTAGTCCATATGAACGAAAACACGCGGAAGAATTTACGACCAAGGGTCCCAATCGCACTCTTAGACACACACGAAACGCACTCAGGAAACCGTCAGAGTGACTTCCTGGTCAAATGAGTCGAGATAAATGTCCGGAGCTCAGGGAACGTGGAGCTCCAAATGATAAAGCGTTGGGCAACTCATCAAACGGCCCCAGATTCAAACCCAAAAGAATACCCTACATAAAATTATCCTCGGAGGGCGAGGTGGCTCAGCATAAGGAACTGTGCCCCCACCCTAAATGTGAGTAACGACAAGCCTGCTGCTTGGCAAAGGGTGATCTCAACCGTAACCTATCCAAAGCAATCAACGCGTTTCATGACTTAGTTACGGGTTAATTATCGAAGGGTCTCAGGTTCGAATCTCGGGTGTAGCCATCGAAAACTCACATACAAAAATATTCCTTTGAGTCCGAGGTGGCCCAAATAGAAGATCTGTCTCTCCCAACTTAATGTGTGTCACAACCAGCGGCTTGGTAGAGGGTGCGCTCAATCCTCACCGATACAAATCAAATTACGGGATTAATAACTGAGTGAGTGACAAGTACCACTACACTATGGCCAGAAATATGTTTGGGAAGTATAGCTAAGGTCGTTCTGGGAAGTAGTCGAGGAGAGTTTTCTAAGGAGATAGTTACCGTAAGACTCAGCTAGCCAAAACCTCAAGGATTTGCACCCTCCCTGGCAATCTCCTCCGTTGCTTCTTTTCTAACCAATAGGGTGGTTTCCTAATTTTTTACTACCTAAATCGAAAGATTATTACTCCTGGAATACGCATTTCACGCTTTTAGATTATTCAATGACGATATCTATTTTTCGCGATCAAATGATAAGTGAAAAATTTCAAGCGCACGTAAACGCGACGTATAATTAAGTATGAATACTGGGAAAAGCCCGGGTGACGTCTGGCTGCTGTTGTGTGAGGCCACCTAGGTGCGAGGCTATGAACGCCGCTACGATGCTGGCTGCTTGCTGCCGAGCATGGCGGTAGCGTAGAGTACCCTGCTAGAAGATAGCGCTTGGCTTAAATAAGGATTATTATTCCCCTATCAAACGAAGGAAACTTTCCGACCAAGGACAAATTTAATAGATGATCATTAAGAGATGTTTCCCTGATCTCTGTGCCTCATGCATACATTGGTAATCTCAGATTATGTAAAACTCCTACCTACTCGTATAGAAATTACGTTCCTGTGACGTCACTTGGAGTGGCATCGCATGGGCGCCAATCTGGACTTTTTCAAATGCGGTTAAAATTGACCATTGCCATTCGTCTAAACTGGGATTTCTAAAACCAGATAATTTGTATATTATGAATACGCTATTGGTGGGTAACGAATCGCAATCAATGCCTTTCGTTTTCTTTGGTGAAGGATCCTATTACATGACTCAGTAACTCCAAAAGTTGGGTCAACATTATTTGGTATGGTAAACTATTTCTCTGGACCAAGAATCGAACCACGAACCATTGGTTTTCCGGGACAAAGCGCAGACCACTACGCCATCTATTTTCACGCTAATTCTACCAAAATTCATACAAATTATAGTGCATTATGAACAAAAAAGTTTGGAATATATTACACATACTATGAGTCCTCTGAAAACTTTTCACCAAATGGTTCAAAACCGCCGACGTCACTCACGAGCGGATAAATTTGATTTATGGGAAGCTCTCACTTTACTCCTGATCCCCAAATGACACGCAAGCACTAGTCCCAGGAACAGAGACTTGAGGACGAAAAAAAAAGAAAACACAAATTGGTCTTGACGCGTACAAATTAAAGGGCAGAACACAAGAGGGGAAGAAAAAGAGGGTTGGGATAGTATTTCAACTGCTTGGTGAGTGCGTGGGAGTATAATGAAAGACTCTCAAGAAAACGAACGTCGAAGAAAAAACACACTATTCAGCACGTAAAAGCTACATTCTAAACATGATTGTATGCGAAGAAACTCTAGGGGGAAGCGCCCTTTAAATGGTTTCTTCGAAAAAAGAAAGATAACTAATTTCCGTGAAAAAATATTCAAAATATGCTCCTTTATTCCGCTAAGCCGGCCGTAGCCCATAAAAAAATAATTGCTACGATAAATTTTTTATTGCTTGTATATGATATTACAGCTAAGTATTCCACCGCATAAGGTGGGTTTACAAGGATAATTGTTTACGAATCATCCTCGCCTGGCTCCGTCTCATAATGAAATTCCATCTTCAGTTCACAATAAGGCCTATTAGTCATAAGCTTCTTAATCACCTTGCTTCTGGCTGGTACAGTGAAAAAGAAAATTTAATATTAATAAGTTACACAGGTTAATAAAGAGGTAGAGAGATTAATGGCGAAAAAGAACATATCGTCGATAACTCCAGTCTCATATTTAATAAAATGTAATGAGTATAATATGTTGGCAAAATCTAAGTAAACAATTTGAGTATAAAATCTGCATGATCCGCGTGACTGTAAACAGTGACGCTGATGGATGCAGATATACAAACAATAAAGAAGGAGTGTATAGGTTTGGCAGAGTGACTATTAGCGTAAGATATACATCCCGCATAGATACTCATATATAGTTCTGTAGGTATACGATTCAATTCGATTTTCTACGGCTAATGCAGAAGGGCATCAATCAAAAACTGTAAGTGGATTAAAATGTCAATGCTGGCAAAAAAACAACTACGTAAAAATTATAGTCATTACAAACGAGACTCTTCATGAACAATTTATATTTATCAATACCCACGAATGTAGGCCAGATAAGTGACCATTGAATTGATCGTTGCAAATCGGAACCCCATGACAAAAACTAGCATGGTATTAAAATACCATGACGGTCTTCAAGGATGATAATTTGACTAAAATCACCGTACACTTTAAGTTTCCCGGATGGCCCTTGCGCAGAAAAAATAGAGCTATCGTAGAAGGATAGAGCTTTCGGGTTATAACGGAAGGGCTCCGAGTTTAAACCTGGAGTGAAGTGTGCGGACACCACATAAAAAACGTTTCTAACACGAGTGAGAGGTATTTGTGAATTTAAAACGCCTGTGACTTGGTCTGCGGTGAGCTCTACCCTCACCTATCCAAAGCCATTAAATGTCTGTAAAACTGAGTCACTGATCGAATTAAATAAGATGAGCATGACTCCGTACAAACATTAAGAATAAATTACACTTATTTGCTTCCATATTACCGAAAACAGCATTATATATTTACCTAGGGCCATCATTCTGCTCTTTCCCACATTGTATGCATGTGTTCGGAACCCTCTGACAAGCCTTGTGGTTTAGAGGCACCGCGCTTGCGAAATATATACATGTATATCACGTTTAATAAACATGCACGAAAATCCATGCCCTGAGGAGGGGCAACCTACCCTGAGGCAGGGTCAGAACTTCGGTTCGGAATGCGAGGGCTTCCTTGGAAAAATATTAAATTGGATAGCGTAGATAAAAGGGAGCAAAAGATTAAATGGAACCACGCCGCCATACTTGCACTATCCGAAGCTAGTAACGAGACGTACGGTGGATGTGACTAAAAGTTTCCAACCCTCCTCCGGCTCAAATATCGATTTACGCGTACCCGACGCGCAATAAGGAGAGGGACACTCGGGAACACAAACATCATTACGTAAGAATCCCACCCTACCCCCCCGTAAACATCACATTCCCCCTTCCCACACTGACAAAACAAAAGTCACACCTCGGTGGGAGCGCGGTAAACAATCGGAGCTCACGATATACATCACCATGGTTACCGCAATCGAGGCCAGCACCGAGAGAGCACATCCCTCAGTTGGAGCTTAACGCTCCCCACCTCCCCCAATGCATCCGAGTTTCCAGAAAAATTTCCTTCGCCCGCAGCCAGAGAGACATTATTATCGCGAATCGCATTGTGCACGTCGGACAGCATCCGCGCCGATTCGAAGCTTGAATTTCAAACCCGGAGCCTGACTCAGGATTATGGACATTGGATCCGGAGATGGCATGCCAACCGCGTCACACCGTCGCGTCGCCCGCACCCATCTCCGGACTAGGTGCACGTTATGGCGTTCGCCCCATCGTGATTTCTAAGACATGAAGAAATCTTTCAGCATCTATCACTTTTAGGCGTTGAAATAAAAGTAGCACTTTCCCAAAAATTGTTGTAGTTGCACTTTTACACAATTATTTGAATGCGTGCGACGCGCTTCGACGTGAAAAAAATGGAGCAAGAGGCGAGGGTAATGATATTGAACGTACACACAACAGGGGCATCGATGAAACATACAGGCAACAAGTTAAGATAAAGCGTGTAAAAATTAATTTAACATGTGTAGGCGTAATGCAGAGGAATTTCGACATATGGAAACATAAGAAAGTTACACTTTTCCAGCATTATTTCAATTCGTATGACACGTTTCGGCCAACAGAACCATCATCTGCATGCCAGTGACCCTCCCGTTGAAAAGTAGCTTGTTTTTGAGGCCGCGGCGAAAGTAGGAACAAATTGTAAGTGGCAGCACTTGCACTCCACCCAGGCAGATGACGTTACGGTTTGAATTCCGAACAAATAAGGGATAGATATTTAGATATTAATACTTTGGATACCAGAGAAAGAAGGGCAAATCTTATTATTTTTAATTCAATAACCACTCCTGCACGTGAGTTGCAAAACCTCTAGCAGGGATTCTAAGTCTCCTGTAAATTAATATTGCGAATTGTATGCCGATGTACCGTTCCCTTAGGCAACAACCTAGCAGCGGAAAGGACTGTGGGTTCCAATGACCCCTAGAGACGACTGCATGTATTTTAATCTCTGTAGGGTAACCAATACTAGACGAAAGGAAGTACACTTGAATGAGTTTAAAAAAAGTTTTGAAATGGGCGTGGGATACCCTACCAATCATCTGGCACAATTCATGACAGTATACGAGAACACATTTATGTACCTGAGGAAGAGGTGGGTGAGGATTTGACAGGTTTGTAGAAGGGTAGCTGTAGTGAAAGTTATTGCTTAAGCCCTCATTGTACACCTGGTTTTTTCGTTTCTCTTTAGTTGTCTGTTTTCTCACTACCTCTCCAATGTACAACTGTTTCCCACCCGCTTCCTCAAACTTGCCAAATCCTCTCCCACCACTTCCTCAAATGTATAAATGTGATGATCTCATGTATAGTACTGTCTTGTACCAGATGCATTCAAATGAAACGCGTCGTATGTATTAAAATAATTGAAGAAAAAAGCAATTACTTACCTTTCATTTCGACAGGTCGAAATTCCACTACATTACGCCCGAATTAGTTAAATTTTTTTGTGCACGCTTTATCTTAACTTGTCCCATCGATTCCCCAGACGCGCGCAGCTAGGTACAATATGACTTCCCTCGTCTATAGCTCCGTCATTGTTTTCAGTTCTGTTTCATCGTATTCATAACGGCCGTAGATAATACTCAATATTTTGTGCCAATAAAGTTTTGAGGGTTTTTTAATGCATATTACCTTCTCAATCCATACTTACTTCAACTGTTTCTTAACTTGCTTCGTCCGTCTTTTTCATCGACGGAAATTCGTAAATGATTTTTAACCAACTTCTCACAGTCAGATCAGTTTGAAATTTTGCGCACTCACTCGCTTTTGATGACAACAAAATATCTTATCATCATACATTTGAAAGTCTGTTCTATTGTGCTCTTGGAACTAATGGGCGGAGTTTAGGGGGGACAGGAGGGGCCTGCCCCCACCCCCCAACTTCAATGAAAATTTGTTTAAAAAAAAGTACGAAATCCTAAAATTCAAGTACAATGAAAACAAAAACTAAAGTTTAAATACATTTTAGCCTGACATAGTACTTAAAATGCTGTTTTCAGAGGCTAAAGTAAACAAGTTTTCCAGTGGAGGACCCTGGGAGGACGTGCCATTTCACTCTGGGGTATTCCATATCCCCTGAAACCCCTTCAGGATTGATGTCCGCCCCCCTCCATAAAACTCTAGACTCTGTCCATGCTTGGAATGTCCGTTCCAGTGTCAATATTCCGGGGCCATTGAAGCGGAGAAATAGCTGTGAAAACAAGCATATAGTATATCCACCGTTTTGCCAGTGAAATGTATATGTGCACTCTTTATCATGCTCGCAAGCATGCTTTCGATCGTAACGGTGTGATACTCTCGTATTTTCTCGTGAAAAGCCGTCCTCTCGTCTGCGTTCTGTATTTCCAATAAGCCCTGTGAGTGTCCAATGCTTCGAGTGTTGCCACGGATGAGATTATGCATTGATTCATGGATGTGGTCTCGGCAAAGTGCATCGGGGAATGTGAAGTACGCCATCGCTTACGAGAGCTCACCAGCAATAAGAATGCTTAAAGGGACGTCAACTGTGAATTTACAGGCGTATTCACGGTCATTTGTCCGTGAAATTGCTTAAATTCTCGGATGAAAGACTTTGTATCGACCCCATTTCGATGATTCTGATTTATATATTAGGGATGAGTCGATCCAAAACGTCGATTCTCGATTTCACCCATTCCAGGGCACGGGATCGGAATCGAGAAGCGATCGTTTAAAGTCGATTCTGACTCCATCGAATCCAGGAAGATAAATATTTTTAAAATAGACTGCAAGCTTGGGGCATAAAGCCCACCGCACAACTGAGCGATTGTGCACTATAAAAGTTAATAACTTCACAATTTATGTCTGAAAAAGTTAAAATATTAATTATTCGATCAAAGCTGAGGATATAAAACTATAATACTAATTAGCTATTTTTAATAAATACACTTTTTGGCCACTATTTGTAAATGTTTTTTACTCTATTCAATGCTTAAATTTTTATCACAGCAATGCTACCTAAAAATTAATATCCCACCTTTGAGTATGAATAAGAATCGATGAAATCGGAATCGAGAATCAAGAATACAAATTGAAATCTAAAAAAGCGGTATCAACTCATCCCTAGTCTAAATATATGAACGCGAAAACGAACGCAAAAATACACCGAGTAACCACCCAGCTTGTGCGAATGTATGTACAGAAAAAAATCCTATCCAAATTTGATTCATGCATTCGTGAATGTTCCGTTCCGGTCAACAAAAAACGTTCATGCAATCAGACATTAACTCGTACGTGCTAATGCAGCGTTTAAATAGGCCTGATATAGTTAATGATGCTGCCAATGACCAACTAATTCTGATGACACCATGACGTTGACAGGAGGAATGCTTTTCAAAAAACGCCTGCTTTTACAAGTAGAAACCCTTTCATTACCACCGCTCCATTTCCAAAACCGTTAGTAGGCGCGGAAACGGAATTGCGAATCGGAATCGAATCTTGTTTCGGGTTATGGCAAATCCCGATGTAGAGCAAAAATTTTCAAAGATGTATATATCCAAAAGTAGTGGTGGTTAAACGTATGCAAATATATACAAATTATTTCCATGCATTACGCAATTTGTTTATTTCTACACTTCCAAAAATAGTACTATTCGGCCTTTACATCGGGGTTTAAGATAACATTTAACAATCAGACGTCCACAAACATCCATGCCCGGCAAGTCACTGCGCAATCTGACGTATGTACGAAGGCGCAGTCAAAATTGCGTCTCGTAAAGCGGAGAATTGCTAGAACGCATGCGAGAATGCATGGATGCGAGATGGCAAAATAGCCCCTGCTCTAATTCCAATCTCGCATTCTTGCAATTTCAACAATATTTTCAGTGCTAACCTGCTCAATGACATGCCGCGTATATAACGGCCTTAAGACATTCTCTAGCGGCATGCGGCTTAACATGGATCAAAAAGCATCACAAATAATATTAAGAATAACTGCATAAAGGCAGGGAAAGGGAGACGGGACAGGAGCCAATATTTTCAGGGAAGAAGAGGGTTAAGGAAACCCTTGAAGGAAAAGGAGCCCGGGTGGAAAAGGGAATGCGTGAGAAGGTAGGGAGGATTTAGAATATTCGACAGAGGGAATTATATTACGAATCCCTTCCTTTCGGGATGGCGAGAAAAAAAAGAAGACAAGAAATACGGAGGTTCTCCTCTGTATTCCTTATCTTCTTTTTCGAGTCGGTCCAGCGTGATGTAAATTGGGATATGGGGGTGACGAAGAAAGAGTATATATGCATAAATAAAAGAGAAAATGGGAAGGAGGATAAATTTTTAAATATAGCGTGGATCAATACCCAATGATATTTATAAATGTTTTTGAATCGGGGATTTACCAATGATCCCCTTAAATACCCAAAATGATGGCATGATTGCTTCGAAAGTTTAAGCAGTAATCCTCATATTGAATGCATTAGGGGATAAATTTAGTATAAGACACGTTCTCCGGCGTTACTTCGTGGAGCTGCTTCATCATAAAATAAAAATACTTTGTTCTACTCCACACTTTATTTTAAATAGTAAGACCCGGGTTTCTGCATCATGCTACCATCAGGTGGTGGCGCTATCATCAGGTGGTGATTTACTTCTACCTGATGATAGCATGATATGCAGAAACCCGGGTCGTACGATTTAAAATAAAGTGTGGAATAGAACAAAGTATTTTCATTTTATGATAAATTTAGTTTTAAAAATAGTACTTTGAAAATGCTCCAAAGTACATTTTTCTAGCTTTACTAAATTAAAGGAATTAAGTTCATCAACGATCAATGAAGGATCAAGGATAGAAAAAAGGGGGGCCAGAAGGGAAATATCCCAGCAGCAGTGGGGGTTCAAACAAATTTAACATTTTATCTAGCGTAAATTGGATATACCAGAGAGAAGGCTATTACCACCACCTCTCTCGATCCGCCACTGTGAATGATGTATGTACTACACTCCCCAAAAAAAGTCATTACTCACTCATTCGCCTTAGCTTTCCCTTCTGCCGCTACATACCAAGTAAGTCCATCAATATTTATTACCGTTTAACGACTAACTACGGGTATTAACGAATTCTGGTAATTATTTCAAGTAGATTACGTCTAAATTCATATAATTTTTTTCGTTTTTTCCCCTCTGTACGAGATAAAATTAGCCATTTAATCCCGGAAATTTATGAATTTTGGGTGTTTACCGAGGGTATTTGCCCAGATTTAGAAAGAAGCTGAGCAATTAACATCACTGGAGGCGACAGGTTACTCTCTCTCTCTCCCTCTCTGAGCAATGGACGAAATTTAAACTGGGATGGTGGGAAGATATACAACGAGAGAAAATGTAAGAGAAAAATAAGATGGGGACGGAATAAAAATGTGGACCGGGCGAAGCCTTTGATTTCTTGAGTCGCAGAGGGACCTCGGGAAGGAGAGTGTTTTTTTTTTCGAAAGTTTTCGGAAGGGAGAAAAAAAAAGTTGAGGGTACCCGGGGAAGTGAGAATGAAAAGGAATGGGAAGGGAAAGGGAATGAATCGTCCGGGAAAACCCTTAATCAACATTTCTCCAGGCCCTTAAACCCTAGAGGAAGGGACGCACGGTCCTGTCGCAAACTAAACCCACTCTCTTTCGTTCCTTGAGTCGATAGCATCCATCCCAAAGACTCATTTTCTCGTCTTTCTTCGGAGAGTGGGAAAGTATTTTTTTGACTCCTATGGCCTGGCTCAGGAGCCCTATCCAGTAACTACGCCTCCTCGTTTCCGAGATTTCGGAATCGAACTTTCCGTTTCCGAATCCGTTTCCGTCACTCGGAAGCGGTTTTCAGCTATCCGCTATGCTAAATTTACTGCATTGTTGAAAAGCGTTAATAATTAAGAATAGACTTAAAAAGTGGTAACGCTATTTAAGCGTTAATGCTTTTTAAGGCTATTCTTATCACTCCCGTGCAAATCCGGTAGTAATTGTTAAATTGTAAAAGAAAGGGGTCGTTAGCATAAATGAGATGATACAATGTTCTTGTTTTCCTTTCCGTCATATTAAATCCAAACTTGTTTCGAGCAAAGTACATTTTGGAAGTATCTCTTAGACTTAAAAAGCCATAACGCTTTTCGCAAATGGTTTCGCCCGTAATCTTATTTAATTCCGAACTCCATTTCCCATCATTTTTAATGCACACACCGTGACAATATTACATATTACTTGTGACTTATTACCAGAATGAAAATGAAAAAGCAGGAGCAATTTCCACAATTTTCCACAATCCACGTTTCCACAATTTTAAAATTTATTAATACTACCGGTTTCGCTTTTCAACATCATCAGGTACAAAAATATCAAGTGCGCTACGATTAAATAGGAAGGCAGGATGGGGGTGGTAAGACGGGAAGGCGGGGGAAGAGGAAAGGAGGGAGGGTGTACAATCACGGAGCTTGGGAAAACCGAGGATGGAGTTAGAAAGGAGCCCCATCCTGCCTTCCTATTTAAGCGTAGCGCACTTGATATTTTTGTACCTGATGATGCTGAAAAGCGAAACCTGTAGTACTAATAAATTTTAAAATTGTGGAAATTGCTCCTGCTTTTTCATTTTCATTATGTCACGTTTCCACTCCATCTCGCCTGAAACCTCAGACTATATACTTATTACCAGCTTATGCAGCACCACTTTCGCGGTAAATATATTCCATAACTTATCAGCTGACGCATCACTTTCCGATTCAGAGAAACGGAAAGTCATTTTCCGAGACCCTCAGTCATTTAGGTTGCTCTCAGACGAGTTTCCGTGGCGGAAAGTTCGGATGGCCCTTAGTTGATAGCTCATTATGACGTCTCTTTCCGAGAACAAACCACGAAGTACCCGAGAAATTGCCCTAGTGGACTGGGCTCCAAGTCTCTACAGCTCAAGTCGTAACCGTTGGCAGGGTGATGTATTGGGAAGTAGTGACAGAGTCCTTATGTAGCTTGCGACAAAGGGAAGGATAGTGATGAGAAACCTGGCATCAGTATTAGACTGCTACCATCGATAGACGCAAGGCAGGAAGAATTCACGGCTTACAGTGAACGATGGACTGAAAAGCTTGAAGTGCTCAGCACAAATCATAAAAGTAGGGATCTCCCTGGCCTCGGAGAAAAACAAAAGTAGAGACCATTATCCCAAACAATACTATAATTGAGGAACCTAGAAGCCAAGGGGCACAAGTACAATTTTTTAATTTTTGAGGTAAGTGCAGATATTGGTTGGTGGGGTACACAATATCGTTCTGAATCTATAGATATTCTTAACCGAGATTACCCTGTATCCTTTTGCCAAAATAATATTAAGTACCCTACTAACCATTTACTCTTCTTATCACCAAAATTACAAAAAATGGACATGTACTATAATTGGCTAATAGGGTCCTCAATCATCAACGCTCCCGAAGAAGTAGAAAGTTCATAGGATACAGAGTCAATGTTAATACTTGTGACAAGCATGTGTCTAGGAAAATTTTCCGTTAGGAATTTTACATCAACGTCTTAAAAATACTAGCATCAGACGCTAAACGAATTTCTTTCGATAAACCCTAGCCCCAGGTCGGGAATAGGAACTCCTTGAAAACAATACCGGGATTCATCATGGTTCCCCGAATCGAGCACAGACCCAATACATCCCCAGGGATGCGTCCCTTTCCCCTTTCTCCGGATCTTCCAGCCACGGCCTTATCGACGGAGCAGACAAAAGGCACCAAAAGGGAAGCCCAGAGATGAAATCCCTCTCCCACGTGACTTAAGTTTTCCGATACTCTCGCACCAATAATACCGATCCCCTTCCCCAGACGAAAATCCCATAGGAGGGAGTATCGGAAAAGGGGTGAGCAATTCGGAAAACGCCAATCAACTCAAAAACAGCGTTGCCGCCTACTGAAGGGACATGGTCACTGATTCCAAACTCACTGAATTAGAAAATCCAATTATACCCACGGGAAATTTAGAAGTTTAAATAGTTAAGACAACTGTGCAATATTTACTCAAAACTCACTCTATGTTAATGATTATTTATGCATATTCATTAAATATATATTCACTGCGGCCGAAAACACGAAGGGTTTGGTAGGAGCTCACTGCAGACTAAGGCATGGCAAGGAGGCTAGTTCCTTTCCCTAGACCTCCTCGCATTTAGGATTTTTGCTTTCGGGCGTGATAAGGCTTCACAACGGATTACAACCAGGGGCATAAACATTATCTAGAAGTAAGAAGACCCCCTAGATTATCACGCTCCCAGTATTCATTACGACAACCAGAAAAAAGTGGCCACGGTAGAGATTGAAGATGTTCAAACATCTATAGTTCACACAAACGATGAGAGGTCGCAAAAGAATCCATTTAAAACTTTTCCCTTCGTTAGGCAGAGTACCTATTATATTATTTCAAAAATACTTATTATTAGTGAATCCATGCGTTTCAAAGGCCGACCCCCAAGAAGTTACAGCATGTCTGTAGCTGCGAAATATATGGCGACTCTACTCTGATGTAACAGGAAAATGATTCGATAAACTTTAGGAGAGGCAGGCATAACCAACAGAAACCATTAATTGAGGTTTATTATAGTATTCTACCGATTACGGTAGGTTTTCATGGAGTACTAAAGGAGCGAGTAAGACTAACAATTTTATTGTTTGTTAAAGCGATCTGGGGGCCTCCCTTTCCTTCCAAGTAGCTGCTGCCCAAGTAGTTGAATTGCTCAAACTGCTCAAGTTTTTCCCCAACTACTTTTATCTTGAGTCTCACATTCCTCGCTCGCGATGCTTTACAAACACACAACACAAAAAAGATGCATACGAATTGAGTAAATCACGCAGAGTAAAACTAGCTCCGTAACTCACTAAACAGATGGCTAACAATAAAATATTTGGATGAACACATGATAGTAAACGTCATGTGTTAAATTGTATCAAAGACGTAATGAGGCGAAGGTTCAGCGGAGGAGTATATTTAGAGTACTTTACAGCATTCAGGTGAGATCGGAGACATAACGAGATGACAGTCACTATATATATGCCAGTTCATATACCATGCACTTCCGCCAGTTCATGAATTCATTACGTAATTACCTAATTTATCAATTCAAATTGCATACCTAATGATGAAAAGGAAGGCTTAGCCAATAAACTCGCTGGGCTAATCAGCAGACCTATGCGACACTGTAAAACGAATAAAGAAATTAATTTAGCATATATTAATTTTATCTACATTTAACTACACCTTCCAAGTAAGATTGCTTGAATTCTTAAGTAACAGCAAAACAATCCTGCAGGGTATCGAAATAATGGGTTAGGCTTCTTTACCTTGTACAACATTTAGGTTACATTATCATGGCGGCTGTTGTCCCCATATGCAGTTTTGATATGACCGATAGGTCAGAGTTCAGCAAGATATTTATGTGACAGTGTACTCTTGGTGTTAATTAACCACAGCCGCGTATCCGCATGGGTTTCTACAGCATATTACCCTCTACTCCTAAATTAAGACTTATTAGTAGAAGCCTATATTTCGGAGATAATATGTGCTTTGGTGTGCCTAGCAGGGTATTAAGCAGGGGATAAATTTGTACAAGCTCAATCTGGGAACATATTTCCAGATTAATTAAGGTTTCGCTTCAGAATTCTAGATAATTAACTCATGGCTGAATGCCAAAGAGATACTTCCAAAATAAACTTTGATGGAAACAAGTTTGGATTTAATATGACGGAAAGGAAAACAAAAATATTGTATTATCTCGTTAACGCTAACGTCCCATTTCTTTAACAATTTATCAATTACTACATGATTTGTACGAAATTGATAAGAATAGATTGATTATGGAGATGGGTTTGTAAAGATATTAGCATGAAATGGAAACTAGAAAAAGTATTAAGGGAAGCAATAATCTAACTCATGGAGATAGTACTGCATGTAACGAAAAATATTACAAGGAAAAATATCATATCTTTCGGCTAACCTAACATAACAAATTACATTAGAGTGCTTAACAGATATTGAAATGGAAACCTTCGAGTACACCAAAAAGAGGATGTCAAAGGCAGCAAAGGTAACGACGTTAAAATGAATAACAGAAGAGGAATATTTTGACTGAGAGACACCATGCTAGACAATACATTCACTCTCAAATAATTCTTTTGCCTTGCTTACTACTTGCCCTTCCGTGGCTGTGCGAGGTAACTCAGTCATCCCAAATTATGTTTATGTAGTATATTGTTGTGTACCTAGACGTCCAGCCTCGCTCGTGGCGGCCGACGTCTTGACTCTGATTTCTCCCGAGCTCCCCCGGTTGTAGCCCGGACGGTCCGCGATCCCGATTTTCAGGGTCCTGGTCACCGTAGGGATGCGACAATATTCTTTAAAATGTTTTTGTCTCTTTGATATTTTTTGTATTTGAGTTCACCACTTTGTCGTCATGTAGGCGACGAATGATTTTTTTTACGTTTAAACTGTTTTTTACGTCCATTTTTATTGGTAGGGTAACTGAGTTTCATCGCACAGCTATTGGCGGGAAGAAAAAAATTGTCTTTTTTTTTTAGTGAGTGCAGAGATAAAAGTCGAATTCAATAAATTTTAGTGTATTATAACTTCGATAACGCCAATATTCTACATTACGACACCTTCTGTATGTTTTTTTTCATATCATGTTAGTCAATGTACAGTTACGTTAGCAAAATATGAAATATTCCTGCCATTTTACACAAAACCAATGTAAAAACCTTAATCTAGCCTACAATGTACTTATAAATTATTAAAAAAGATATTATATCAATAATAAAGAGCTATAGTGTTGAATTACAGGAAATACTAAAACAAAACATATAATTTATGAGTTATGAATGGGGTACCTGAGATACCCCACACAGTCGTTCGCGGAAGTTTTCTAGGCACAGTCACCGAAGGGTTAATCAACTATTCCATCTATCATATCTGGAGCCTTCACTTGCCTATCTCCCCTTCCAATTCCAGCTATAATCGGTCGAGCAATCAATTTTATCTAATAGACCGACGGACGACTGCAATGACGGACTAAGTATCTACGGAGAGTTAGACGATGTACGAGTAGAAGCTGAAGCCTAACCAGCTCTAGATGGGCAGAGACAAAAACAAAGACATTGAAGTAGATATAAAAAATGGCGCGAGTTTCGACTTCTCCATAATCAGCCAAGATGGAAATGACAAAATCCGAGATCACTAAACGGACCTAATTGGCTGACTAAAATTATGGCGTCCATTTTCATGATGTTTATTTTCACTGAAAATTTTATTCCCATTTAATTTAACGCTCATGAGTAGAATTAGAGCAATTGCGAGACTTTGTGACTTCCACAGTTTATTTTACACTCAATTCAAGCCATTCTCAATCTCAACGTACTTGAAAATGGCTTGATAATCGAAATGACTAGGTGCAATAAGTGGTGGAAGTCACGGTGTCTTCATTGCTATTACGAAGCCCTTCCCCAACGTCATAGCTTCCAATTTCGATATAATAATAATAATTAACTCATTTATTGCTCTAGGAGTTTTAACTCCTTTGGAGCATAGAAATTATTTAAGTGGTGAGCAGTACAATTAACATAATAATAAACCAATCTGAAAAACAAACAAAGGAAGTGGCAATATGCATTACTACCAATTGATATATACAGTGTTTTCATTTAACAACGAACTGGAATAAGAATAATTTCTTTTTCTAACAGAAAACGAACATTAAACAAACCAAGAGACAAATAACACAACTTTATAAAAGGAAATTAGGCTTAAAAAATGAAAAAAGAACTAAATTACTACTTCTCACACAACAATAGGTATTAATTGCATCAGTGAGCAGATAAATGATCATTAAATTACATGATCCGTGTTCATGGGTCGCAGGAAAGTAGGTGGGCGACAATCCTTTTCTTAAATATTTTCTGTGATGCAGTCTCTTTAACCTATTTCGGCAAATCGTTCCACAGCTTTGAGGCAACAACAGTAAATGATTTCTGCACTGTAGCTGTGCGGAACTGTGGGGCATACAAAAAACAGGGGTCTTGTCTTGTAACAACATTAGTGTGTTTACAACCGGGGAGAAAAAGATCCTTTAAATACAAAGGGCTACCATATTTGAAGAGATTGAACATAAAACAAGCCATGTTATATTTTCTCCTTGATATAAGATCAAACCTGGACAGCTTTTTAAAATAAGGGGTAATGTGTTCATCTCGCCGTAAATTAAAGGTGAATCTCACACAGGAGTTCAACAGACGTTGTTGCTTGATATTCAACTCCTCAGTTAAGTCATTGTTACCCAAGACTACAGTAGTCTAAGTGAGGAAGAATGAGTGCGGTACCTAGTTTCTTTTTTAGCTGATGTGGCAGTTAATTTCTATGGATTTTTAGTTGATGTAGAATTGCATTTATTTTGTTGGATATCCTCATCGTGTGTTCTTTCTAGGAAAGATTCATGGTTAATCTAAACTCATCAGTCCTTGCGACTTCGGGACCCACGTACGAGCCGAGACCTGAATTTATTGTAATGGAAATAACGGGGGTTAATAATTCAAAACTTATCGGAGAAGGACAAGTAAATGGAAACTGGCAAAAGAATGAAGGAAAGCAATAATCTAACTCATGAAAATGGTACTGCATGTAACGTAAAATTTTAAAAGGAAAAAATCTCACATCCTTCGGCTGGCCAAACAACATTTTAAAAGCTTTCGATTGCGCTAAAAATCTAATTATCCGTAAGTATTTCAATTTCCAACTTCCTCCACTTCCCGTAGTAATACTGAAGTTAGCGTTTGTGTATTGGCCTCGGCTGTTAGTTACTTCGCAGCATACCACCGCTCCAGAACACATTTGCTACGAGGCCAGGACAGGCAACTCTGACTGGAAAAGATTCGGTCCTCACCATCGCCCGAGAAACCCAGAGGGTTGCCCGGAGAGAATGAAAGGACAGAGCGAGGGGGGTCTCCCTAGAGGGGCGCCTTTATGAACTGAGATGGAGAGAAGAGAATGGCCCCCTTCATTACCCACTCACTTGATGAACAAGCCGGACGAGAGAATTACAAAACTCGACGATTTCTGAGAAAACTACACGAAGCAACTCATAACGCCTCCCACAGCCATCACCTTCCCTTAACCCTTTATAACACAATGTTGCTTTTAAGCAGCATCAAAAATGTTTAAACTTTCAGCTCTATTTAGGAAGTATATAAACTACCGATTGTTTGGTAGAGTAAATTTTAATGACGAAATGTTTAGCTGCCACGATACTTATAATCGAGTGTAAAATTTTCGAGTTTTCAAAATGAAAAATCTTCAAATTTGGTGTCTTCCATAATCAGCTCTGGTTTAGGGTTAAGGCATGAAAACATTTTATAAGTCCACATTAAGAAAATTTTCAAAGACTATCGCCAGTGAGGAATCGCCAAGTTTTCCTTCTAGGAAGCCGATGGAGGAAGTTCGCCTCAGATAGCATGTGCCTCTAGCGATAGCGAAGGTCGTTATTTTGAGGAAAATCCTGCATGCGATCGGTTGATGGAAAATAAGACCTGTGTTAAGATAGCTGGCTTGAGAGCAAAGGTGGCTAAAAATGACGGCTTTAACACATTACAACCCAATTTTGCTTCGAAGCAACATCAAAAATGTATACATTAATTGTTCTGAAAGGAAATATCTAAGCTACGCATTAATATGTGGTGTTAATTGTAATGACGAAATATTCAGCTGCCACGATAATTATGATTGATTGCAAAATTTTCAAGTTTTCATAATGAAAAATCTTAAATTTTGAATTCTTCCAAAAGTAGCTCTGGGCTAGAAAGGGTTAATGACGAGGGCAGTTGAAGCATATGTCTCAGGGCACGGTCGGACATTTTTGCTTCCGGAAAGGAAAGCGAGAGATATAATAGGAAAGAAATTAAAGAAAACGAAACTGGTTATACCCTGAGAGACGATAATAAACTGGCATTAAAAAGTAAATTAAAATGGTAAGTCAAGATCAATTAAAGTATCCTCAGAAAAAGCAAGAAATCAGCGGCAGCTTGAGCAAAGATATCGCTATTGATATAGAAAGAACGTTTTTATCAATCACTAATAAAAATGTGAGTCTTTCAGCAGGTATGTTATTTCCTGAAACTTGCGAGCCTTCTTCATAGCGCGGCTGGACGTCTACGGACACAGCAATATACTGCATTAACATAATTTGGGATAACTGAGTTACCTCGCACAGCCACGGAAGGGTTAAGTAAGCAGACCAAAAGAATTATTTGAGAGTGAATGTATTGTCTAACATGGTGTCTCTCAGTCAAAATATTCCTCTTCTATTATTCATTTTAACGTCGTTACCTTTGCTGCCTTTGACATCCTCTTTTTGGTGTACTCGAAGGTTTCCATTTCAATATCTGTTAAGCTCTCTAATGTAATTTGTTATGTTAGGTTAGCCGAAAGATGTGATATTTTTCCTTGTAGTATTTTTCGTTACATGCAGTACTATCTCCGTGAGTTAGATTATTGCACTTGCATTAGGTCGAATTTATTGGCAGAGGCATTGGAAGCAAGAATTATCCAAGCGATTTGTAACTAATGCGAGATATTTTCTTAAGAAGCCCAAATTTCTTATGACAAGCAAGGGTAGTTGTATAATTTTAGTGAAAATCTCGGCAAAGTTCTTAGAAGTATCCTCGCAAACTCAGATAAAAGAAATGTACGAGGAAACAACTGGGCGTAGCAAAGTTTATACGGGCAATTTTGAGCAACAATATCTTCTACATCGCTGTTCAAGAAACAGAGTGAATAAAGTCAACTCGGAAAACTAACGTGCTGAAAGAGACAGCAGTAGATAGCGCTAGTCGAAAAGTCATAAACCCTCGAGGGTCACATATCCTGGTTAAGTGCGGCACAAGTTCATTCTCTGGAGCCCGAAGTTTGGGTAGTTAAGATGAATCATTAAAGATTTGGGGTCCTGAATGTCTTTTCGACTTTCTGGCGTTGAGTCCATGAGGTCCGCTGGTTTCGCGGTGAGGCTACTTTATGATTTACGTATAATTCAGGAAATAAGTACTTGACTGAGAAATTTTTAAATATTATGGAAGATGTATGTTCACATACATTTAATAATCAACGAAGATATCGTATCACCCAAAAATTTTATCATAAAGGCTCAATACACGTGTTTCAATTGCTAAACCATCATCAGCAGGTACTCAGGAAAGAGGCGTAAAGTATCGGATGACGATTGTGTAACAATCGAAACACGTGTATTAAGGTGCGTTTACACTTTGTAACATGTTACATAAACAAGTTACATATAACATGTTTTACGAAAAAGTTACAAATCCGTGTAACAAGTTACGTGTGAGTTGTGTTACAATACAAAAATTCGTGTTAAATAACAAGTTTTTGGTTTACCGCACGAAGTGGGAAACTGTGCAACATGTTACAGAAAAGAGGTGAGGTGCATGGTGGGGATAGCCAGTTGAATCTAACTGCCGAAATAGCTCAGTTGGGAGAGCGTTAGACTGAAGATCTAGCCAGTTGAAAGGGTGGGCTACGACTGAATTTGTAACACGTTTGGCTCCACTGGACTCTTGTTATAAAACAATGTTTTGTAAAACAAATACTACAAGTAACTTGTTACGTATAACATGTTTATATCACATGTTACACAGTGTAAACGCACCTTTAGACTGTTGTAAGAAAATTCGTGGGCAGTGCGATATATTCGTTGATCATTAATGTGTTGTTCCACGACGTCTCTTCAAAAAGTTGACTTTTAAAATCCATTTGCACGCATTTTTACGTAATATCTCTGATAAATGGGGCAGCCGGACAATTAGGGAAAACTGTACCGATCCCTGTGTGTCCCAATATTAACCGGAACGTATTCCTTCATGTATTCCCTCACACATTAACGCCCTCTGCCCTCAAACCCCGCGCCACACGTCTGCTAAGGCGGCTCACGAGGTATATTGGTGGATTTTTCACGAGAAAAAGAATATGAAAGAAAGCGATGGGTGGAAAGGCGATATAGAACGCTCTGGTTCGAGGAAGAAGGATGGGGGGGGGGGGGGCTAAGAAATAACCAAGGGAGTCGGGAGACCTCTTTGTCGAAGCGAATCGTGGAAAGGGACCCACCCTCTCACCCAAAAAAACTTTGGAAAATATTCCCCATTCTTCAGAGAGCACCTCTTCTCAGAATCCACCTCAGGCAAACTGGGTCCCTTCCTTTCTCAACTCACTGGGGTCGCTATCTGTGATCCGAGAACACAACTGAATGCAACGATTCTATTAATGGATTTCTCGACACAAATGCTACTTCTCTCCAACTTTGTACTCCTTTGAAAATTAAAAGCAGAAGTTCGCAAAAGTTGCGAGCCAGTCAATAAGTCCTGCACGTCATCACTACACCCCATCGTCTTCGCTATTCGGTATAGTGACGCTTGCCATCCCAAAAGCGAGGGAGAGGGTATAACGCATTGTGACTGGAGCGGATAAGCAACTGACACGATACGTAGGGGAAAAAAACATTCCATAAACCATTCCATGGAATAAAAGTCAAGTGTTTGAACACAGAAAATAAGTGCTTCACCTAAGGGATGCTAAAAAGGAGAAGGGTAAAGCTCACCCCAGACTAAGCCACAGGTGTATGACTTTCACACATTCATGGCAGGGAGGATAGCTTTCCGATTCCCATCATACTCGTGGTGCCTGAATGGCTTATCATTGAATAGATCTTTCGTAGGGATAGAAATAGTAACCGTGTAACTTTATGTTTCTAGGGTACGCAATGGAGAAACGGAGCCTTTAGCAGGATTATCCTGGGTTATCATTAGTAGAAAGGAAACAATTCATCAGATGCTACATAAGGAGCATGTTTCTCTGTGGGGGCGATGCATGGACGTTGACAAACGTTGACAACAGCAGAGAAGTCAAGAGGCTTCGAAAAGTGGGTCTACCGAAGAATGGTGAAGATATAATGGATCGAGCGTGTAAGTAATGAGTAATTGCTAAGAAGAATGGGAGAAAAGAGAAGTCTTCAAAAAACCTAAAGGGAAAGAAAGGACTACTTAGTTGGCCACATACTGAGGCATGATTACCTGATGAAAACAACCGTACTAGGACAGGAGGTACGGAAGAAGGGTAACGGACGGCCCGAATGAGTTACAGGTGACAGGTTATATAGGATGTAACAGAGGAAAATAAATAAGAAAAATAATAAATAATTCACTATGAACAGACTAGCGGATGGGAGAGAGGAGAGCTTCTTCTAACCAATTCTAGGACTGTTGACTCCTGATGATCTCATCGTAAATGCGTCACACCGACTCCATACCTCCCAATATAAGTGCCAAGAAGAGTTGGAAAAAAATGAAAGTCTTATAAAAGTCTTAAGGAGAAGACAACTTATATGGCCACATTATGAGCCACGGTGGCCTGATGAAAACAATCGTGGAAGAATTGTAGAAAAGGATTGTAGAAGGTGGAAGGGAAGAAGGGTAAGAGATAGCCTCGAATGAGTTTCATAGGACAGGATATAAAGCGGTACAGCAAAATAAAACCGTATCGTAAAGTACTCAGGTGCTTCATTCCAAACTAACGTAAAGTTTCAAAATATTAAAAAAATAAAATAAAAACGAAGAAGAGATGTGATGGAACTAATTGGTTGGTAACTAAGTTCCCACAATTGTTTTAAACTGTAACATTCCGCTTGTCATTAAATGTTTTTAGCCCAATGTATTAAGTGGTTCGAAAGAGGACACTTTGTTCAACCGGAATCCGTTCTTTTTTTGAAGATAATTTTCCCTTACTTTTCAGATCGTTAAAATTAAATTTCAAGTCGAGAAAAATGGGCATTTTCCACACCTCTTTCTTTTTTTGTTTTTAAAGGTCCTAAGGCTTCATAAGCTCCCCTCAATATTTGTGCTCTGTAAGAAGTGGGTGCTATGGCTGTGAGAACCGCTCGTGATCGGTATGCCAAGTTCAAAAAAGGAAATTTTGATCACAAAGACGCACCTCGTTCTGGCCGTCCAGTTGAGTTCGATGAAGACAATGTAAAAAAAGACTAAGGGAACTTGCAAACCTAATAAATGCCATCGTCAATTTTCATAGTCAATAACAAAAGTGGACAGTACGAAAAAGTTTTACTTTATCCTTTATTTTATTCATCCACAATTTAATCCCGACGAAGATTAATTTAAAGGTGAGAATATTAAAAGATTTCCTCCTTTAGTGCTTCATCCCAAAGCACCCAAGTTAAGGCCTATATCACGTGCGTGAGTGCTATGGAGATACGACGGGCGAGATTCGGAGGCAAGGATAAAGGGTTGGCGCGTGGGCGACTTTTAATGCATCTCTTCCACCCCCGTGGGTAAAGGGGGCGTGGATTATGAAGGGAGAGAGATTACGACGAAAAGTAGATTAAGGATGGAAACTTTAGAGCCAAGTCCACTGCCCTTATTACCTTGTCCCTTTCTCACCTCCGATTCTTGGAAGCGCTCGAATAAGTTGTGGTCAGGGTTTTTGAAGTTTGGAAGGGACTCTTGCGGAGGTGGAGACTTAAAAAGTTGAGTGCAGGTAGGGCAGGGTAAGCCGGATAGTGGGTTTTCTTTAGGAAGATGTTCTATATGGAAGGAAATATTTAAGCCAAACTTTGTTGGAAAGAATAATCAACGATTTGAGATAAAGAGCCGATCACAAATGACTAACGCTAAGAAGTTTTCGTACTTAATTAGAAAAATTCTTGACTGGAATGATCTACCACCACAGCTTCTCGAGCCCTTACCAAATACTATAAATATATTTGATAAAATGTTGAAGAAGGTTGTTTTTATCATTTAATTGTAGAGTGCTGTTAACCAGGGCAAATATGTATATTTTTCGCAACTTGTTGATCTATGTAATTACCGGGCGAATAGCTCACTTGTATCATTGATATAATAATACAATAACGTGCTTACCCTGACGCTCCGTCATGCAGGCCTCTGTAAGGGTAGCCCTTTATTCGTATTCGTTGTCCATGACAGTGGAACGAGTTCAATATTTATTTTACAGTTGGTGCTATTTGATAAAAATACCGGACAACGCAATACGGCGTAATCTTTGAACTCTATAATTTATAATAGAAAATGCAGTAAGAATAGCTTTACATGAAATGACTCATTACTTTCCCAATCGGTTTGAATGTTAACCACCAGTTTCGACGCATTAACTTTATTCACAAAAGGTTAGAAAAGAGGGTGAAGAGGTTTTGAGATCTCTTGGAAATGACGCGATTGCGACGAAAACTGTACCAGAAAATCGCGAAGAAAAGTATTAATGTATTTCATTCCAAACCACGGTGAAATTTCAAAAAATAACTTCCACTGTGTTATGGGTGATTCAACTGCATTAGGGTAGATGTGATGGAACGGCACGTCACAGTCAATAAAAAAGTAGAAAGTACGAAAAAGTTTTATTTAATTCATCCACAAAGTAAGCTCGATATTAAGTTTAAATATCAACTTTAAATATTAACTTAAGGTGAGAATCGTAAAAAAATTTCCTCCGTTGTGTTTCACCCCGGAGGTAAACAGGTGGAAATAAAATTTCTTAGGCAGAAGAGCGGTTGTCAGCTTCGGAGGCAGCTAAATCGATTCGTAATGTTATCAAGTTATTCCTAGAATCATCAGGGACTGCAATTCAATTCCATTACTCAAATTCCGTTCTCTTCTAAAACGTCTCGTTAAACTTGTTATGAATCCGTGAACTTATCTGCCACCCTAATAGGAGTTTTAGTGTACTGCACATACAAATAAGAACGATACAGCAAATAATTATCGCCGATTACCCTATACGTGAGAGAGCAGCGCGAAAAGATATTTTGAAAATATGGACCGAGATAAGAGAAAGAAATGATTATAATTTCAATTCTGAAATTAAAATGAAGCAATCATTACCTTGTTATTAAATCATTATTCATGATAATTATTCAACCATGCATATATTGGGCATTATTCCGCGCTTTAATGCTCTAATGGAGCAAAAGTATCGCATATGAAAAACAACACGGCAAAAACCCGAAAGATGGAGAGAAAAAAATGAAGAAAACGCCGAAGTAAAAATTTATAATAAAATAAAGGCATTTAATTAGTTAATCCAACGGGTAAATTCCCCACAATTCCCTCAGGCTTTCTCCTATTCTTATTACTCTTCGCTTTGCATAGCAATCGTGAATTTAAGTAGCCACGAAATTAAATCAATCAAGTGTTGACTTCCGATTGGAGCTGGTAGAAAGGGTTATATAAAGCAGAGCGCAGTGACGTCATCTGACATCTGTCATCGGGGACACCTGCATGCTGTATATTTCCGCCTCAGAAGCGAGAAGCCACGCGACCGTACTCCAGCCAATGGCAGCTCAGAAGTGATGGAGTAAACAGGAGGATAGGTCAATTCGCAACGCCGGACATACGCCGCAGCCACTTTACCCATGGTTTCGTATTTCATCGGGTGAAAGAGTTCAAGATTACTGCAGAGTTCGTAGCGCTGGATGTTAACGGCGGAGCCTCGCTCCGCTGCTAAAGGGACTATGGTGTAAAGACAATATTCGGTCCTTCTGCATTGTTATACCTCTTACAGGATAATAATACCTCCCATAAACGTCCCCATGATATTGATTTAAAAGATAGTCAGTAGAATTTTCTCACATACATATATAGAGATTTACAGTTAAACGTGGCGTTTAACTTGTTATGAATGCGTGAGCTTGAGAATTAACAGTAACAGAAAATGCGTAGAAATGAATTTCTGGAAGAAAAATAACTCCCCACAACATAGCTATATCATTCGGGGCACCCAATTACAGACACTTGAATCCGTGAAATATCTAGGGGTTAGACTCCATAATGATCCATCGTGGAATAAACATATTCGGGAAATAACAGGTCAAGCTAAAAATAAAATGGGATTTGTTCAAAGACTATTAGGAAAATGCAACGACAAAGTGAGAGAACTAAGTTACTTCTCCCTCGTTAAACCCGATATAGAATGCGCTGCCAGTGTTTGGGACCTCCATGAAAAAGGCTCAATAACAGTTAGAACGCGTGCAAAGAAGAGCTATCAGGTACGTGAAAGGACGTTACGACAGTCTTGTTTGTGTTGCTGACCTCTTAGATAAAGTCGGATGGGAATCTCTGTCAGATCGTAGATTAAATACAACGGAAGATCAGATCATATAAATAAAATAAGAGAGAGAGACCATAAAACAGACAGATTCAGAATGTCTTTTTTTCCAATATCAATAAGAGATTATGACGGCAGCGTTAGAACTCATAAATAGAATAGATGACTTGTAGTGTAGCCTACTAACTTATGCATAGTTTAATGCATTTTTCTGAATTCTATTATTATTTCTAACAGCATATGGTAGTATAATTTGTTAGTATGCGTGACGTTTTTTGGACCGTGTGGTGTGCATGTGGTACTCCAATTGCATGCTACATGCTGTTAATTGATCACCCCCTGCCAAACACCCTAGAGGTGGCTCGCAGGTTATTTTGTGGAGGTAGACGTTAAAGGAGAGAACTGTACTGGTTTCAGTGTTGCCTTTCCACTATTTGGGTTCGGGCTCAGATCCCGACATTAGCGTACATTAGAATTAAAGCAGATTAAATAAGAAATGAAGAACATTAAAATTTCGGCAACGGTCGAATAAAAAGAGTATATTTTTCAGCTTTCATCAAAATTAATCGCACTACGTTTCACGGTGGGAACTCGTATAGATCTACAAGCATAATTCATGGATCTGCTTTAGTAATGGGGTGCCTTCTGCTAGGAGTTTAAGAGACACTCCATCGCAAACAATTTCGGCTGCTAAAAGGTTACCTTACGAAGCTTACGAAGGAAGGTATAACATGATCCGGGGTCTACATCCAGCCTTAACACCACCAACCCTCACTTTCCTCGGAGCCCTAATCAAGGGTTTATGTTAAACATCGAAATGGTCCACTTCAGTGGGTGCCCAAAGCTTCTCATATCGCCGACCGCAGATGGCTTCGTAATTCTACGGCCAGCCGCCACTACGGAACACATGTAGACACTATACTCGGAAACTTTTCCCACGGACATATACGTATAAGAGGTTACGGTGGTGGTGGGCGGGTTCGTGAGTGCGTGGGCGATACCTTGTCATTTTGTAGAGCACCTGAGTCGATGAATTTCTCCGCTATCTCCTACTTTATCATGTGCATGCATTAACCCAAACCGACGAAATGGAGGTCGCTTTAAGCCCCGGATTGAGAGAACTCAGATGGGGGATAGCGAAGAGCAGAAAATGCATAGTTGCCGGGTCTAAAGGCCGTTTCACACGGGGCACGGAATTGCGTAGGTGAGAGCTGCATTTATTTCTAAAAGTTACATAAGCAAGGAGACATAAGCAGAAAAAAGTTTCTCGAGTTTTCCACCGGTTGATGTCTTCCATGTCTCCCGACGTTTCGAGCAGCGACTTTCTGTTCGTCCTCAGGGGATATTCGAAAGAAGATCCCCTCAGGATCATTCGGAATATTCCCTGAGGATGAACAGTCGCAAGTCGCTGCTCGAAACGTCGGGAGACATGGAAGACGTCAACCGGTGGAAAACCCGAGAAACATTTCTGCAGCTGATACGCCGGGAAAACCTAAGATCATACAAGGAGACATAAGCTAGCGTAGCACAATAACTTGAGAACGGATTAAAAAATCCTAGCGGAGGATTACCACTTTCCATCACTAACAAGCATCCGACTGGCGTGCTCCACTGACAGAATGGACGGCTTGAAAAAAAGTCAGGTAAAATCAGCATCTTATGAATAGTAAACACGAATGAGACCACTTTTTAGTAAGTGCCAGCTTAGAGGTAATATTCACGATCTTTCAGTTTACCACATATCATGGAACTATATAGGCGTTTCTCATTTCATTTAGAGCGATTAAGTAAATGGTTTAGTTACGTGTGGGAAAAATTAATAAATGAGGTGGGTCTATAGATCCCAATAATGCCCACCAAATAATTTTAGGGGCAGATATGAGTTAAGGTAACGATCAGGTCCATCCGCTTCGCGGTCCATCAACTCATTGCACCATCGTCCGAACAACGAAAACGAAAGTGGTACGATTCCTTGTCCACATGAATTTTTACCACTGACATTAATGTAAATTTTATTTTTTTTAATCATGCAAATAAACCCGAAGCCACACATTACAAAAACAATGAGTGTTGCCTTCCTACCATTTGGGTCCGGGCTCAGATCCCGGCATTTGAGTACATTATAATTATAGCAAATTAAATAAGAAATGAATAACACTAAAATTTCGGAAACGGTCGAATAAAAAGAGCATTTTTCTAAACTTTCATAAAACATTAATCGCACTACGTTTCACGGTGGGAACTCGTATAGATCTACAACCATAATACATGGATCTGCTTCGTGTAGGAAACCAAAAACTTGTGGCATAAAACGAATTTTTGTTTTATAACACAATGTTGAGTGAAATATGTTACAAGGATTTGTAACTTTTTCGTAAAACATGTTATATGTAACTTGTTTTAAATATATAACTTGTTACACAGTGTAAACGCACCTTAAGGTTTGCCAGGCGACGACTTTACCCTGCCCCCACGGAGGCCAACTCAAGTTTTGCACAAAGTTAAGGGATATGACACTTACATTTCATTCGCGAAGAATCTCGTCGGTTTCGAAGGAGTACTGACCGATTTCAACTACCCTAGCAGCAACTTATCCAGGGAAGTGAGCGTTTCACTTCGAAAGGAACCTAGTACCGAATGACGAACGCGAGGCGAGGACTGTTCAACGCCGTTAGGGCTGGAAGCGAGTCATCCTTTCGAGAACTTCACTGCTATTCCAGTTGGCTGAGAGGTCATTAAGGGGCAAACTCCTGATATTGGCCCGCGTGGGGACGCGTCCGAAGGAGATACGGAGGACAATCCAGGTCGTTGGCTCACAATGGACACAGGAAGGGACCGACGACGACGACGTCGGAGTGGTCGAGGATGCTGGCGAATTCATCCCGCGGTGCCTCAAACTCCCCCGCCCTACCGGCTTTGCGGGGCCGAAAAATTTCCCAATTTCGACCGCACCAAGACGACTTCCCGCCCGGCCCTCGCACAGAGGCGATGAATGGACGGGATACTGACTGAATTGGGGAAGCGCGCATTGCCCCACGGTCAGGATGACCTGATGACCGTTTTCCTTCCTTTTCAGCGGCTCGGGAAGGTACAGAGGTCGTGCAAGGCCGAAATCCAGGGCGTGATTCGCATTCAAAACTGAGTATGAGTGGGAAAAATGTCATTTAAATAAGTGATACACACTCGATCCTCGCGTTACGATGGAATCGACGTACGATAGATTCCGCATACGATATATGAGAGGTATTTGCGCGCACTTTTTTCAATTTCAAATTAGGCCAATTTTGTTCCCACCTGCACAATGTGCCTCAAATTATGTATTTTTATGCCTTATCAGTTTAAAAAAAAAACACACATTTTTGATCCACCATCCACATGCACTAATGTTATATATACCGATTCAACTTTCAGAAATAATATAGGTTCTGCACATAGTGGAATTCGCTTTGCAATCGGTCCTCTAAAACGCATTAATATCGTAAATACAGGTCCTATTATTCAAGAAAAAGAACCAAAACGTATAGAAAGGCATAAGCTATAAATTTATTTCACACGATCAATTACAGATCCGACATGTTTCAAAGCCATCACCACATAAGCAAAGAAAAATAGAACAATTCACCAGAAGTTACATCCCCAGCATATCTCGTCAGTTCTTATACACAGTCCCATGCATGCTACCTCACTGTCTTCCATTCACAGGCGTACTGAAGATTTCTCTGTCGCCAAAACTACATGGTATTCCATTACGTGACTCAGAGAGAGACTAAGAAATGTAACATAAATATACCATGTCCCTAAGTTCACATTGTTGTATGTAATGCGTTCAAAAAACTGTGTCAATTGTAGATAGGTAACGTCGGGCGTTGCCGGGATATTCACTCGGCCCTGAGGACGATTCTCAAAAATTATTACAAAATAATTCTGCCAGCATTTTCGCTTTTTTTAATAAATGCACTTTTGGGCCACTTAATTGTCGTTTTTATTCTCTTCAACGCTTAAATTATTATGACACGAAATGCAACTGACAAATAACTATCCCGCCTTTTAGTGTGAAGAAGAATCGTTGAAATCGGAATCGATAATCGGGAATCGATTTGAAAGAATCGGAGCTAAAATCGAAAAAAAAGTAGAATCGACTCATCCCTAGTCTATATGTATGAACGCGAGAATGAACGCAAAAATTCAACGTGTATCCACCCGATTTGTGCGTATGCATTAACACAAAATAGAACCTGTCCTAATTTGGTTTCTGTATTCGTAGATGTTCCGTTCCGGTCCACAAAATTCGTTCGTGCAATCAGACATTAACTCGTACGTGTTAATGTAACGCGTAAATAGGCCTTTATAGATGATGCTACCAATGACGCACGAATTCTAATGACACCATGACGTCGGCAGGAGGAGTGCTTATAATAAAACGCCGGCTTTTACAAGTAGAAACTCTTTCATTACCAGCGCTCCATTTCCAAAACCGTAAGTAGGCGCCCCGCACGAACGACTTGAGAGATACGTGCATTCTAAATGGAAGTCGCGCGTCAGTTACTAACGCTATCACGAACCCACGAGGCGGAAGTGACGCACTTGCCACGTCATCCACGCATCCACCCAGACTGCGATATCGTCGACGGCGCGGGAGCGGAACTGATCATCACCGCTCGGTGAAACAATTCGTGTACGATCGACTGAATACTACCGTGTGAAGCTGAATGCGCGAGAGAAGACGCCTCGTAGCCATGAAAATTTGCAAGAATATTGCAATAGAAGATTCTCCACTCCGCCGACACACAGGTTGCCACAACCGCGCGTTTAAATGGGTTTCCCAAAGGTTCTGACGGGCAGACGAATCCGATTTTATGGTATTAGGATGAGGCGACTGATAGCTGAGGCCACATGCGCCATGAGGAAAGGGTATGAAGGATGGAGAGAAACCCGGCGTCGGCATTAGCCTGCTTCTAACTAAATGCGCCAAGGGGACCACGGCTTAACGTCCCATCCGACGGACGGAGTCTTGAACCTTGATTGTTGTCGTCTATGCTGAAATAACTTTTTTGTAACAGCATATTGTGCAATAAGATTCTTTTGTATCACTCTTGTAACGTGTTTAAATATCCACTACTAACTTAACAAATAATTTCAGTACAATTCAAAAACAAGCTCTATATTTTGAACATTGGGAGCAAAAAACAACATCAAAAACCCACCATGACTATCACAATCCCATTTATATTATCCGTACTACCACTCACTGAACCACCGCCATGAACTGCTCCAGTGTGGGGGTCTTGAGCTCTTCGTATCCCTTTCCTCTGCTCTCTCTCTCTCGTAGACGCCTCCTTTTTCTCCGCGTCCTTTAATCCCTCCTTCCGATCCTGGGTTCTGCCGTAAGTATTTCTTCCTCCGGTCGCACAATACACCACTCTTTAATTTTGTCCCGATCCTTTCTATCACGTCTATCTCTTCCTTCTCTCCATACACGACTCCCTTTTTTCCGTTCACAACAATCTCCCCGTCCCTCACTACCATTGTTAGATTTAAATTATTTACAAACAACATGGAGGCTTGTTTACATTATGTTACACTCTATAGCGATTCTAAGTCCTTAAGAGGACTCATATCCCCGCTCTGCCCATCATTTTTTTTAAAGGAATTACTCGCTGGTATGGTGATTGGCGGAGGCGACCGAAGGCCGAGGTCATTTACGCCATGAAGAAAGCGTATGAAAGGAGAGAAACCCGGTGTCGGTATAGGCCTGCTCTTAAGGAAAGGCACCAAGGGGACCACGGCTTAATGTCCCATCCAACGGACGTAATGTTGAACTTGAAATGTTCTCCAAGCAACATTCAAGCAGGGATCGGGCAGTATCTGAAAATTCGTGCCACTGCCGGTATTTGAACCCGAGAGCCCACGGTGTGGGAAGCCAACACTCTAGCCACCACAACGACACGATCCATTCACGGTCATGGAGAAATAAACAATAATTTAGGCTGCTTCAACCAAAGCTATATTAGCAATGACGTGCTCTATCAAATCCATAGCTTTGCAATACGATTCCTCACGATTTTTAATGCTATAACTGGAATATATTGAGAATAAATAGATCCCCCTCAAATAATCACCACGCCGCGGACACCTTTGGAAACCGATTAACCCTTTCTAACCCTGAGATGTTTCTGGGAGAGATCAAATTCAAGATTTTTTACTCTGAAATTTTGAGAATTTTCACTCAATCATAGTTACTGTGGAGGCTAAATATTTCATCACTAAAATTTACTCCACGACATTAATGCGTAGTTTAGATATTTCCTAAATACAGCTGAAATTTTATACATTTTTGATGTTGCTTAGAAGCATCATTGGGCTATAAAGGGTTAAAGTGCGCTTAATATAGCATCAAGAATCTAGCTTCAACGGGGCGGACTGGTGCTTTCTCTAAGTTTGTATTATACTCGGTTGTTTAATTATCCCTCCAGTCATGGGAGAGGTGTATTTCTTCAATTCTTTAAAAGAAGGAAATCCCTCACAAGATCTTGTCCAGACGACACCAAAGTTGTTGCAACGGTATTATAGATATGTCTTTCAAGGAGGAACATGGCAGGTAATCACCAAACGCAATTTCCGTTCTTAAAACATTTTCGTAGCTGTAAAATGATTCCGAGGCGGTATCTGCGGTAAGCGGTAAATATTAACTTCAGCGTTTAGGGATCAGAACTCAAGAGTTTTGATTTCGATACCTCCAACGAAAGGAGACCACAAGCCACCCTCAGTATCCACATACCCAAGTAGCTTTTTGGTACGGAAAGGTAGAACTTTGAGAAAAGTTTTAAACAAAGGTTTTGATTATCATGACAATTTAGCATCAATTACTATGTACTCATACTTCCTAAAATCATTAAATACCAAGCATGTCTACCATAATACGTAATATTGAAATATATTAATAAAGCATGTATGCATACAAGTTACACATCCATATTTTAATTGGTAATTTAACGCAGTTGAATTGGATTCATCAATTAATGCTCGGTTAGTGACTTCTTTTTTTTTGTTTTGCCGAAGCCAAGGTGACAGATAAAATCTCAATTTTAGCTAAAGGCTTGGTTGACTCCTACTCTATTACACTAAATATTGAAAAGATAGCTCCCATCGCAAGTTAATTTTTAAAGTACAAATTAAACTAGACTAGTTGATTGCGGCTGTTTCGAGGGGCTAATCGCTTATGAATGAAATACCTACATCCTCTCGCAGAATTACATCGGCCTTTGCAGAAGAAAGCATTTATTTAATTATTATGAGCAATTAATTAAGTTAACGACTCACAGGTGTTTAAAAACACCTCCAATAAAATAAAATACACCGTGAAAAAATACGCCACACAGTGGTGAACACCGATTAGATATAATCGAGAACGATAAAAATAGCCGATGACGCAAAGGGGATTAGCATGCAATGACATAATTCTAAAAATAATCTGAATATCTTCCTGCAGATAAGGACTTATAGGAAAAAAGCTTTTGATTGCAATGTCACGTAATACGTCACGTAATCGAAAGAATAATAATAGAAGAAAAAATACACGGAATGACGAAAAGATAAGACCGAAATAGCCTCGAAAGTCCAAAAGTTACGCGTTTCACCCCAGGAGGGATGACAGAGAGACGACAAATATTTCGATTTGGAGTTGAAAAAAATGAAGGCGAGGACGTAGGAAGACATTCATATCTTTCCTGCGTCAATGATACAGCCAGAAATCAAACGGACAGCCGCTTTATCAGAAGTAAATGAGCGTTATTGTCTTGGATCAATTGCGCGGTAAAAACTTGGCACTACTGGACTCGAGGGAGAGAGATAATTTGAAACGGAGAACGTTATCTCACAGCTCGACGGGGAGAGTTACGAGGTTCACAGTTACGTCGAAGAGATGGGAGAAAAAAAATAACGAGGACGAAGGAGATCACCATGCGATCAGGGGAGATAAAACGCGCTAAAGCAACAGCTAAAGCCAGCCCACGCGAGCCGGACGCGAGCCTTGAAAAGCCTTGCAGCGCGATGTTAATCTCTAACGTTGCGAAAATCAGCACCGACTACGCACTGCTGAGGATGAATCTTAAGCCTGATTCACGATATCATTTTTTTCATCATTTTCGAGTGATCATTTCAGCGATCACTCGAGTGATCACTCGCAAATGATCTTCGCCGGCAATTGTTTTTCGCGATATAGTAAAGCTGCAATTATAATGTTCCGTTTGTCTGATTCTAATCATTACGTAAATAAAAATCAGAGCGGAGCAATGAAAATACTTCTGCCGAAAAAAAAAGTGGTATAAGTAATCGTGTACAACCTGGAAAAACTGAAAATACTTCTGCCGATAACCGTTGAATAAATGGTACTAAAAAGCGTAAACTGTTGAAACCATTATTGGAATCCCTCTACTACTACGAGATAGTAATAAAGATCAAAATCTTGATGGACATCGAACAGACCGCCCTCCCGCCATATTCTCCAATTAAAAGGCGAATTAAGCTCAAAAAGTTGTCCTATTTGCCAAACACGTGGCCTCGGCAATAACTCGCTCCCAATTCATTAAAATTTGAAGTGTTTTGCATGTTCTGATTCATTCTCGTTCCCGAGTATTTTTAAAGAACTGATTGAACGGGAGATCTGAAAATTAGAAATGCTTAAAAGCACACAGAAATCATCCATGATCGTTTTTTTAGCGAACGCATCCTTTTATGCTACATTGTGAATCGAAGGCCGTTCCTTCAGCCTGAATCACACTATCATTTTTTTCGTCATTTTCGAGTGATCACTCCAGCGATCACTCGAATGATCACTCGAAAATGATCATCGCCGACAATTGTTTTTTCGCGATCACTCCAATGATGAGGATTCCCAACACTTTTTTATTTACTCATCTCGTCGCTTTTTCCGTTGCTGAAATACCACATCAGCCAATCAGAACGCATGCCCGTATGGAGCGATTGCAGCGCAACGCTTGACAGTCATGGGAACGACATAAGTAAACATAAACACGCTATATATTTCCATGATGCGGGTCCTATGACAACGAGCTGTGATATCGGAAATGATGCGAAAAGCGACGGCGGGAGGGATCGCGTGATTCAGAAAAATGAACACTCGATCGATCACTTTTCCGGTCGCGAAAAGCGATTGCTCGAGTGATCACTTTTCGCGACGAAAGAAAATGTTCTTGTGATTCAGAGTTTAGGAATTTACTTTCTAATCTCGCGAAGAGTTGATGAAGTTTTCATGAGGTGAATGGACTAAATTAACTAAAATATTTGTAACCAATTAATTCCATATACGAGAGCCGTTTTATTTTCAACCTCCGATAGATCAGCAAAAACACAATACACGCGACAGGCGGGTACGGCGTAAATAGGGAAACTGCGCGTCCTCCGCACTACACGCCCAAGTCATTTCTGACCGTAAGTTGTTAGTTTTAGGTTAGTAGCAATCTCATTAACTACTCTGCCTCGATTGATTCTCCCGCTAAGAGTGCACTGCGGAGCGACAGCCAAAAAACTCGCCGAATGGCTTCAGCATTGACATCCCTTGACCCTAATGCCGATAAAAGAGAATTTTTTAAATGAAATGCGGCTAGAGTGTGAAACAGTGTGAAACATTTTCATTCAAAACAAAAGAAGAGACATGCTGACTTCTGGAAGTGCTCTGATCCATGACAACGACCGTCATCGCAGCGCTGATGTAACCCAACTGCTCCCAGAGCAATTTCAATGGGACATTTTCGATCACCCCCCGTGTAATGCCGACCCAGTACCGTGTGACTTCCATATTTACGCTGAAATGAAGATGTGGCTTTGATGGAAAGGTTTTCAAGTGGGCGATGATCTTCAGGACAAGGCAAAAATTATTGGAAGTCATTGGCGGCAACATCCTATGAAGTAGGTATATCGTAAGCTTGTCCACAGGCACGACCAATTCCTCAATTGCCGAGGCCATTATGTTCAAAGGACACCACAACTGGGCTCAATATTTACCAATGAAATAATTTTTAATCAATTATTTCGTTTTCTGATCATGTCCCATCGGGTTTGAAAAATAAAACCTGCCCTCGTTCTAAAGTAAGTAAATTTTATCACGTTTCCGTTAAAAGGAAACTTAATAACTGATACAAGCTTTCGCGGGCTATTGATGATGACATAATTTTTAAAAAATCCGCGTGTTTTCATCACTTGTGCACTACCGTGCAAGCACAATATCATTTGAATCATGATATGGAGGCAACATGATAATGTTACGCATATTCAGCGAGAATATTTTAAATGTTTCATTTTGACTATGGGATTCTATTTAGTTCTGTAAATTTTATAAATGGTTCCTTTCTATGTTGATCTACCAATTGCAGCAAAATAATGAAAATTCAATGGTATTTTGGAAGTGATATCATTTTTTAAATGTCATTTTTATTCGGTATGCCAGGTAATACTTGGACGAGCGTAAAAATACTAAGATCACAGCGACGATATGAATTTAATGTTTACAAAACTGACGCAATGTGAGTCATCATGACGAAAATAGAATGTCGAAGCTTCACCAAACCGCTTTCATGAGCGTTCAGTTAAAAACGCATTTCCCGAAATTTCTACATAATAGGGAAGTTAGTTTTTACATTCTAGCGTCTACGGAGTAAACCCTTAACGGTAGAACATATTTTAAATTTTGCGCAAGTTACAATTACGAAATGACCATAGGGAATAGCGGTCATCATAAAATAACTAAGAGTGAGATAAAATATAAAAACAGGTTATACCGCGGGGAAAGTCACAGACGCGGAAGAATTTTAGGATTCTCTTGCGGGCCTCTGGAATGCATTCAAAAACCCTTCAGATATTCTCTTAGGAAGTTAATTATTATTTTAAGAAAAAAATTGCACATATCTTCAATTCACATGAAATTATGTTAAGTTTTTAATTACAAAGAATCTACTTCACCCTTGAAAGTCTAGAAGGATACACTCAAAAACTTAACTCATTGGTGCTCATCGTTGTAAAGCTATTATGTGTTAAGGTTAACGTGTGGGATATAGCTTAACATAGGTTAACAAGACTCACATAAGTTTCCTATGAAATCATTGGCCGTACTGGTACTTACCTAAAAAGAGAAAATACATTGTCAGTAAATATTACTATTCAATTCATAACAGCATGATAAAATCACATAATATAAACAGTTCAAGTTTTCCATATACTTACATTTTTACATTAAGTCGGAGGATAATTTTATTTAAAAAATACTGACATCTACAATGAGTACTTAAATAATAAAAAAAGGCTAAATATTAGATATAGCAAGTAAGTGGCTCCCGACCATCGATCGTCCGCTAAGACCAAACATCGCAATTCATCGAAAGAATTCGGATGAGGCAAAGGGAAAGTTACAACCATACAAATTCTTCCTCATTCAGCCATTATTTCTCAAATTTCAATAAAAAAACGCAAAATTTCGCAACTTATTTTCGTGAGCGGTTGACGTCACTTGAGTTCCGGCTCATTTACTTGTTCAGGGAGAACCTTTTGAGTACGATAGAAAATCGCTCAAAAGAGTGTAGACAACAGCGAACCACGTGATGGCGAGTAGTAGCGGAGAGGCAGAGACCCGCTTAGTATGAGTTCGTGACGTCACTATTTGCTGTGGATAGTGTTAACATAAAGGCGACATATGATGTAAAATATCTGGGAGTTACGGTAACTTCGAAGCTATTATGGGGAGCAGCACTTATAATACATACTTGTGGACGACCCATGAAGAAGCTAGGATTTGTCAAGCGCATTGTGGGAAGGTTTTCGGATGAAAAGGTAAAAGAGAGGTGCTACTCCGCACTCGTCCGACCACACCATGAATATGCACAGAGCATAGGGGATCAAGAGCCGAAAGACTTAATCCGTGAACTTAATAAAATACAAATCCGAGATCATAACAAAATAATTCATGCGATTCGAAGCGAGTCAAAATGCCTACGGACGTAAAGAAAGCCTTACACAGATGTTAAACAAATTAGGCTGGGAGCCGCTAGAGACTCGGAGGGTGCGCGCTAGCCTTCGATTGCTTGACTTGAGTAATTGAGAATAGATATCTATAAGAGCGACACGGATAACACCGTAGTAGGGCCCTACTATGTCCCAAGATGCGACAGAAACGATTGATTAAATAAATAAATAAAACGATCCATAAACTATTGATATTAAAAGAATTAAAAGAGCAGAGAGATAGCACTTTTCTGCAGGTTTATTGAGAGTACGACGCGTTTCAACTGTTAGGTCATTATCAAGTAGTACAATGAGGATTAGTTGGTCACGGAACTGTATTTATACACAGCGGATGGATGCAGGTGGAAGGGGAAGTTTAGGAAGGGTATACGTCATTGGTTGTTGCGCTTTGGGAACGGTATGGCAAGGAGTGGGGAATGTCCGAAAAATATCTGTTCGTTCATAAGAAAAATGCTTCCTTCTTGCACAATTTCCAGTTTTTTTTTACCTTTCCCAAAGCGTATCAGTTTTTTTACCTTACCCAATGACGCATACGCTTCCTAAACTTCCCCTTCCACCTGCCACCCATCCGGTTCTGTATAAATACAGCAACGTGACTAACTAATCCTCATTGTACTTCATAATATAATAATAATAATTTCTTCTCCCATGCATACATATTTTTTACAGATTATTACATCCATTCAAGGAAGTAAGGAAGCCTGTAAGGCAATAAGCTTGTGTTTAGGCTAACTTCAAATTTCATAAATTGCGGAAATGATAACACATACAACCAAAATACACAATACCTTGAGAAAAAAAAACATTACGTGCGTAATAATATAATAACAGAGCTGACCAATAATGACCTAACAGTCGAAACGCGTCGTACTCTCATTAAACCTATGGAAAAGTGTCATCTCTCTGTTCTTTTAATACTTACAGGATGTCATTCCACTATATTTCGTCTGCTTCTGTTACGTTTACGCAATGGATATTTTTACGAGCGGATAGGTATCGGAATTTTTTTTCCTCTAGGGACTTAAAACATTCTAGGCGTGATTTCTACAGAGCACATCCTTTTTATTTGTAAACGGCTGGTGTCCTCACATCCCCCGCCACACTCCTATTGAGGCGGCTTGCGTTGTGGTATGTAGATGTAGAATTCTGAGACCACAAAATTTCCAGGAGCACGTGTATCTCTATTAAAACTGATGCCGTTGGAAATTACATCTGGGCGGTGAAGTTGAGCGTCTGATTGCAAGCAAACCCGGTGGTCGCCCTTCATCAAGAGGTTGGATCAATTCCAGCAGCGCTGATTATATTGCCCTCTAACTTCTTCATCGGGACTTATCAAACGGCGTGATGGCACGGGCTAATATTAGCGCCGTCCACTCCGCTGCCTCCATCGTCCGGTTCGCCTCCATCCTACAGCCTCACCAACTTCTCTCCGCCCTACCCCTTCCACGGTCCAACTTTACAACCTCTGCCACCCACCCTCCTCCGCATCTCTCAGCAGGAAGGCGAGGGGGAAGATAGGGGAGGTTAAGAATGCCAAGGGGATGGGGAAAGGGGGCCTACGTCACTCCCTTAAGGTCAAATGGCTCTCGAGTTGACCGTCCGCCGCGCGGGACGTCATGGCCCCGACGAACAATCCGCAGTATTTATGTAAGCATTCGAAAAATTCTGATTACTCCCACAATATAAATGAGTGCATGGGAAGCCAAGGGGTATAAGTGATTTCTATTTTTTATTCAAAGTTAGGTACAGAAATAAGGTATAGAAAACAAACAAACGAGGTCAACTAGATGTTTAGTGGTACATTTGATTTTCCACTCGGTGTCAGCGCAGAACAGAGACTCACTCGGTTCCCTTGGCAACCAATTTTTGAGTATTTCCTCTTAACAATTAACTTTACCAAACTCTGTCGATAAAAAAAAACACTTGTACCCCTTCGCCGGATTGCTCGAATAAGTACTTAATTAAAAACGTAACGATTCAATTATCGTTTTTCGCGCATTTATGTACACATGTTACTTTTGTATTGTAAGTATTAAGTATTGAACTATAGGAAGGTTTGCGACGCATTCGAATGTACGTCCTATGAACATAGGTACATATTAATTTAAGTTCAAGGTATAATACGTTCCACTACATTTCCGAGAGATATGAGATTCACCAAGCACATATACGTTACAATATTCTAGAGGTTTCCATGAACTAGAAAGACGCGAAATTTTTAAAATTTTCGATTATGATTTCCGTCTTACTCCGATTAGTGCGCGTCGCGAAAAAGTATAAATTCAACTTAGAGGCAAAAGCAATTTTAACTATGACGTGGATCTTCGTCTCCCTTTACACTGTTATGCCTTATCTACATCTACATCTACATAATACCCTGCGAGCTACCTCTAGGGTGTTTGGCAGGGGGTGATCAATCACCAGCATGCAGCATTCAATTGGACTCCCGAAATTATGGTTTATATAAAACATTAACGATTAGTGCAACGAATTTACGCCTATTATTGAATTACATTAATAAATACATAGTATTACATTGATAAATAGTTGACCGTTTCATTGATAAATTCGATTTACATTGAGATGAGCTTGGAAAAAATAAATGACGTATCATTGAACGTCGAGAATATGAATGATCATACATGATGAGATTGAGATTAGCATAGCAGTATTATAAGCAAGGGTTTCTTTACGCAATAAATAGCTGTTAATTATCAACTACAAGAAATACTCAAAGGAAGGTCGATTACTCTAGTTTTTTTCATAGCTTTAAGATACGCGTGTCTGATGGCGATTAGGAGGATCATCTTGCATAATAGGATGGATAGCATCATTGCTAGTGAAATCGCTTTGCCGGCCCGTGCTTTAAGCATCTTCGGGTATCATTTCTCTTGGGAATCCTACTTTCTCCAACGTATCATTGAATGAGCCCTTATCAATTGTATGCATATTATTGCCTGCTTAAGTTTAGGATAATCGCCTGCCTATCAGTGCATTTACATGAAACAGACCAGTGAGCCAACTGCGTTGCGCACTGAATTTCGTTAGTTTCTTGTTTTTAACAAGTGACACGCTACTCGCGCACTCAACAGACGACGAAATTTCGTGAATGAATGCTTGATTGCGAGAACCGTGTAAAGTGGCAACGCATTCGTCTGCCCAATGATTATTGCACGCAAGATTGAGAAATTAATGCAAGGCTAACCTGCGCAACTTGGCCCGAGTAAAACGGTCTAAGACGGTCTTAACGGTCCTATTTGCTCGATGGGTAACAACATATTTAGTGGCGACTTGAGAATTCCCTATTACAATTTTCGCATCAAAGAAGTTTCTCGCACGAGAACGTAATTTTGCGCCCTCGCGCCAGCAGACTTTCTCACGTCGAAGCACAGTCACACAGTTCCAGTATAACGATTCTTTGCACGTTTGTTTGTTCCGCCGAAAACAAAGTTTCTTCAATTATTAGATCAATAGCGTTAGCTCTTCTATTTTAAGGGGTGATTCTTAATTGTAGTGGATATACTTTCCCGATTGCGCCAGCAGGTATGTGACGCCATGTAGAATTCGTTGAAACTTGCAAATTTTGTATTCTTAATGGTATAATGGTTTATATTTACGTGCCATGAGGATATTCATGCTTTTATTATAATACAGCATAAGGCGGGACCCCATCTTATACTAGGAATAATTCTGGGAATCTAATATAATACGTGCACTCTGGTATAACAATACTTGCACTCAAGGTGACTCAATTAAGACATTACGCTGGCTATTCCGTAGCCGTCCTCGCCTGGCCAACACGAGGTCGCGGGTTCGAGTCCCGCCTGGGTAGGTTTCCCCGGTCCAGGGCATGGTTGTGCGTGCACGTTTACTTGTTAGATTAGTTGAATACCCCGGTATAAAATGGCCAATAAAAGGTACTGTTAGTAAGAAGACTTGCATATAATATAAAAAAATCGATTTTGGAATCTATTTTATGGCTTTCCAGGCTAATATGCAAACTAATACCCGAGCGCCAAGCCTAATGCTGCCTCATATACTCTCATCCCTCATCTCAACTCCCACCACCATCTAGCACTTCTTGCAAACTACGCGCACACACATTACACAGTCGATTGTTCCTTTTTTATGATGATGAAGCCGAGCTGAACACGGATTTGCCCACTGTGATCGATGAGACCGAAAATTGCTGAGACTCGCTACACGAGCTTGAATCAAGGATTTTGGATAGGGGCGGGCCTCATGACTATTCAGGAGGAGAGCCCGACATTTGCGGTTGCTGCCGGATTTCCCAGGAGACATATCGGAAGCACAGGAGTTAGGAGAGAAGGCAGAGAAAGGGAGATGCTGGAAGAGACGACATGGGAAGTGAATGAACAGCAAGGCGGAGAAGGAAAGAGCTTAATTGCGGATTGTACGGGGACATGGCATATAGAGATTATATGATGGGCTGAGGAGACGAGGGTTATGGTCTTTTAGTATAGTAGTCTTCTTTACAAGCAGAGATTATTATTATTATAGTATTCCACCGATTAAGGCAGGTTTCGATGGAGTAATAAAGAAGTATTCTGGGAGCTTTCCCTTCCTTCAATCACTTCCGTCTTTACTTCACAGTAAGGCCTACTCTCTTTCAAAATATCTAAAAATCTTATTATCTTCCTTCCCCTAACATTCTACCCTCTAACACCGTTTTCAACATCCCCTCCCCGCTGAGTACTCCCTCCATCCATACCTTCTGTCTCCTCCGTATCTCATCTAAAAGCTGCCTCTCCTCACCCACCATGTCTAGCACTCCGTCGTTTCTCCTCCTCTCCGTCCACTTCACCCTCTTCATTCTTCGCCACACCCACATCTCGAATGCCTCCAGTCTTCTCTCGTCCTCCTTCCTAAGTAGGCACAGAAATTAGGCGAAGAAAACAAACGAGATAAACTAGATATTTATCCAGTGACGTGAAATATTTGTTGCACTACCAGTGGCATGCGACCTGTGAGACCGCAATAAATCAAATAATCATAAAATGCTGCGACGGTATTTTTATTGCTTAAGTTTCTTCTTGCTATTTCTTTATCTTCTAAACTATTGTAAAACGTATATTTAATATTATGCATTCCCAATTAGAACCAACTTTTTCAGTAAAAAAAGTAATTTAAAACAGGATGAAAAAACTGATATCAATCACACTTGAATTATTTTTACCGTTTTTAAGCGCCAATATCTCGCCTTTATTCAAAATAACGCCTTAAATGTCACAGAAAGATGGCTAACTAATAGGAAACACTTGAATTTATCTCGTTTATTCCTTTTCTTGATTCATTCTACAGTCGTTACGTGAGGTCTCTCAGACCGCTAATCAAATTAATTTGTAAATTTACAGAATTAAATAATAAAAACGTTTAATTTTAATAGTTTTATGTCCTTATTATACAAATATTTGAATCTAGCCATGATTTTAGATACTTATAAACAGCCGATTTGAAAATATTCATAATTTTCAAAACACAGAGGTCTCTCAGAACGCACGTCACCGGTTAAGGGTTAGCAGTGAAATTTGATTTTCCACTCGATGTCAGTACAGAACAGAGAATCACTCGTATCCCTTGGCTTCTCACCCCCCTCCCCCCAATATATACAAGAGCGACCGTTGGGCTGTGCGCATAAAACCCAGGTTGAAATTGCAAAATCCAACATCACGCGAGGGTAATTATTCAACAGCTGAGAATATTTTTATTCCTATACCACTGGATATAGCACTATATTGGAATTTTACAACGGAGTTTATCAGCAAGTTAACTATTAAACGTACACTAACATCCACGCTCGGGAACCTGGACCGGGGAACCTGCGACCTCATGTTTGGCAGGCGAGGATTATGTTTATTTATCTTATTACATTTATTTATTTATCTCAGTTGCCACGGAAAACAGCACAGTGAAGCCTTTACATAATAGCCCCTGTTCTAATTTCGTTCGTGCATTCACGCAATTCCTCGCTATCTTAGAAATTAATGCCGTTGTAACCTGCGCAATTTCGTACCCCGTGTAAAACAGCCTTTATGGCCAGGATTCGACCCTGTGGAAATAAGAGGAAAGCGAGATTATAGCAAGATAGGAATATAGCTTTGCGTCGGATTCCGTGGAATGCGATGCAAGGGCAAGAAGTAGACGAGGTGGAGGGGGCTGGCGATCGGATGGCAGATAAATCACGGCCAAAGATCACGCACCAAAGTAAGGATGATAAACACGGCACGGAGCTGGGAATAAAACTTTACAGAGTCACCCGAAATGCACAAATTGTGCGAAATATACAGGGAAAAAGATCATTCGCCTTGACCGGGACCGGAATCCCGTTTACTCTGTGAATTTCGCATAACATACTAAGGATGACAACCAAAGGCGTGAAGACAGCGTGAAAGAGATGAAAGTTTTTTTTTCGCTTGGCTAATGGTTAGAAGACACATAAAAGAGTCCCTTAAGTAAAAAGAGTATGCATATGTATTGTTATGATTTTCATGTATTCACGAGACGCCATAAGCACAACAGGGAAAGAGACACATAGTAGAAAAAGAAAGAGGTCAAGAGTGATGTGGTAGATGGAAAAAGCTAGACATCAGAGGGTAAAAATGCGGCCTGATAAACCTAATCTAAAATATGCTTCTATTCATATCGATGGCTAAGTTCTAACAACACGTATCTCAAAAATTGGCTGGTCTAAGATAGGTATCTTAAACAATGGGCAATGACGTTTAAAGAAAAAATTTCAAGCAAAAAACAACTATTTGTTTGCAAATGTAAGCTTCTTTTTTTTAGTTTGATGCATTTTTGTTATCAGTGTACAATAAAAATATAAATCGTTTCTTTTGCTCTCCTGTAAAGTTGCTATTTTTGAGATACGTGTTGCTATAACTTAGCCATCGATATATTATAACCACCCTTACTTTCGTTTGGAATTGTTAGACTGGTTTGAAGTCTTGGATTTACGTTTTCTGGGGACACTTTACGGGGTAGTAAACACTTCCATTACAAACGATGTAGATGCTGAACTTGCCGTTGAAGTTCATGTCGACGCCAATCGTAAACCAGCCTTAACAAGCGCTCCTGTTCGGTAGCATGGTAACGGGGAGTCAGACGAGAACAACGCCAATTCCAGTTTCATTGCCGTCGATATAGCTCCGCAGTCGCAGTTTCTGAAAACAAGCATCGTGCAGGCACGTAGCCCGCAATTTGCATCAGGGTGTGATTGGTCGATATGCGGGTTGCCTATACTGATGGTTAATTTTGTCAATTTGTATGCATCGGGAATACATAAACTTAGCAAATAATTCAGCTTCCCGCAGATATTTCTTCGACTATACTACTTCACCTCCCCTCATCTCTCTGATAATCAACATGGTTTTCTTCCGGGCCGCTCATGCATGACCAACTTATCCGTCTTTCAGCATAATGCCATTAACTCCATTAATAATAAATCACAGTTAGACACCATTTTCCTGGATTTTTCCAAAGCTTTTGACTCTATCAATCATAGCCTCCTCCTCCACAAATTAGGTGAACGATTTAATATTTCTGGTAATTTCAAAAGTCTCCTAACTAGCTCCTCAACAATCGAACTCAAAGGGTTATTCTTTCTGGCTCATCTTCTCCTTGGTCTCCTCTGACATCTGGGGTTCCTCAGGGGAGTGTCCTTGGTCCTTATCTGTTTAACTTGTATATTGATGATCTTGCCTCTTTGCTACCCTCTTGCCAAGCTCAAACTCTCCTTACTGCTGACGATTGTAAATTGTTCAAGGAAATTCAAAAACCATCTGATTGCCAAGACCTACAGGATGCCTTACGTCAGACATCGAATTGGTGTAATGTCTGGAATCTTGCATTAAACCCAGATAAATGTAGTGTGATTTCCATTTCCCTAAAGAAGATAACTCATCAATTTGACTACAGTATTTTTAATCACTCGCTGAAACGTGTATCAACATCTAAGGACCTAGGCATTATCACTGATGATAAATTAAATTTTTCTCCGCACATACAATCCATCAAGTCTAAAGCAATGTCCCTCTTAGGACTCCTGTTCCGTTTCACTGAAATTAAAGACCCCCAGGCACTTCGAACTTTTTTTTCATCTATCATTCTTCCAATTCTTACCTACTCTTGTCCCATCTGGTCTATCTCTTCACAAACCAACCTCTCATCCCTGGACTGTGTCAGCAATTTCTTTGCCAATATAGTAAAAAATAGAATACCGCATTTACGCAACATGTCCACTAATGCTATTCTCTCCTCCCTCTTCATCCCCAATCTCACTACCCATAGGCTCACATCTGATTTAAAACTTATTTATAAGATTCTCAATTCCACCATCGACTGCCCAGCATTGCTCTCTTTTATCAATTTTAAAGTTCCACCCCGCCCTACCCGTTCTCATCCCCTAATCCACATGCCCATTCCTAGACTTTCGCTCACTAAACGTTAGTTTTTCTACCGCATTACTTCTGTGTTGAACTCACTCCCTCCACACATCGACCCCTTTGCACTTCCATTGAAATCCTTCATAAGCCTTTCCCTATCCTATCTGTCACCGAAGTAATCTGTCACTGCAGTTTCTTGTTGTCCTTTTGTTTTTGTAAATGTAATTATTGTTTTTTACATGTTATATTGCGTCTTCGTCCTCTAATTTATGTATTGTTACCTGGCCACTATAAAATGGCATATGCTGTATGTGGTTATATTTCTTTAAAATAAAATAAAATAAAATATTTAGCAGTATCTTTTCTCACAGTCTCCATTCTGTAAGCCTGTTTCCACCCCTTCTTCAAACATGTCAAATCCTTCCCCGCCTCTTTCTCAAAGGTATAAAGGTGATATTCATATGTATTAGAGTGTCACCAGATGATGGCCCTGTGAGCCGAAACTCGTCGTACGCATTATGATATTGTGAAAAAGCGCGACCATATTTTATTAAAATATATTTTTCGTTTGCAAATTGCGTTGAATTCATCGTTCTATAGAGGCCAAAATTGTTAAGTGTAACCAAAATGAAAAATTGATTTTTAGATGACAGAAAATTATGAAATTTAAAAATGGATATGCAGAGGATAGACGCTCCCACATTTGTAGTCTCATCAGAGGATATATCGTGGGTAGTCTCCGCAAAGGAAAAGAAACTCGGTTCATGGCTGAAGCCCCTAAAGCCTCTATGGCTACGTGCCTGAAACCATGGTGTCCGCAATCAGAAACATATGCAAGTGAAAATACTGAACTCAAGGAGAGTGAACAGCGGATTTCACATTTGTATCAACGCTAAGCCCGTGCTATCAAACCCATTCCACAGAATAAACTCTTTTCTTACTCAATCAATCAAAAAACAACCTCCGCTTTTTGCCCCTTTCGGAAAAAAATGAATTTCACACTCTGAACTCCCAACAGACTATCTGCGATAAATAAGAACAATTTAGAAAATATGAACAGTGATATTTATTTCTAACTGGTTAATTGCTGATTGCTGATCTAGTCCATGGAAATTATACTGCACGCCTTTCAGCGAAGTACACAATTTATACCTGTCCAATTTAAAAATAGGAATTCTACGAAAATTTTACCTACGGGATTTTATTCGGAGTAAAAGTTCTCCTCTATTTTATTTGCATGCAATTGTACTACCAATGGCAATTTCACATTTAACATAAACAATGTAAATATTAAAGGATTTTTATTGCAGTTAAACACGTGTTGTATTCAGCAAGTTCTGTATTACTGTTTTTCATAGTTCTTCTTTTATGAAATAATAATTTGCTAAAAATTGAGTGACACAAATATGAAAATCAAGTTTGAAATATTTTTTTTCGCAGTGGTGCTTAGTTACATTTGTGACGGTGGTCTCAGGGCAGTTTTTTCTTGGAGGCCACCGAAAGCTTACGTTTTTTTCACAAATTATTGTTATGCCATGTAAAAAATGTAATTATATTTCGAAGCAATAAAATTATTATTACTACGCATTTTGTTCACGATAAAAATTATACAAAATATGAAAAATCCCTATTTAGGTACCGCATCTACCCATGCACAAATTTGAGGGATTTGATGACTAAAATAAGGTGCGACAAAAATATAGAGCAGATGTGCTCTCACGTTGCTACTTTATATTTGAAAGAATTTCACTCCTAAAGATCGCTTTTTGGTGGCTAGTGAGGACTCTGCCAATTTTGATCACTGAGGAGATGGAGCTGTGAGATTGCATTGCTCCTAAACTAGATTCAAGGTTCATTAGCAGATCGGTGCTACACGTGCATTAGTCTTATGCGAATTGTAGCAGTCCAGAAATCCTACCTCCAATACGACTCATCGGGAGACACTGATCCTGCTGGCTCTCGCAACTGAAGCACCAAGTTTGATTGCTCCTTGGAGTGAGAAGCCACGAATCTCTCGAGACAGGAGCCAAGTGGGAGAAATATTGCTTTCCCCAAGTCCAGGAGTGGGATATTATTCGGGCTCGAGGGCCACTTTGTATGAGCGAAGGTTATCGCAGGGCTGCACCGTTTACTATGATTGTATTATTCAGCTAATATCATATTTAATTTAAAGAATAAATAAGTTGTATGATAAAAATTAAAAAAAGTGGTAGTTCTATTCAATTTATATATTTGGTTAACCTTATATTAGTTTGATTCCTAGCTGATAGTAAATTTAATCACATTTTTATAATTCTGTATCGGGCCATAATAAAAAAAACTCTTGTGGCGGGCCACAATATTCCCACCTCTGCCCTGGTCGATCCAAACGACCAGAAGGATGCCTGAAGAGGCACGGTCGGGGAATGAGGCTTAACTAGCCACCACTTTGTATACTGGTTCCCTCTCTGCCACCAGGAGCATCAGCTTGAGGCCGCAGTTTCACTCAAATTTCGTGCAATGATTTTTGACACAAAAACGTCAAAATGGGTGCACGGTAAACACTCGAAAATTAACTTTAACAAAATTTCAAGGAAAGAAATTCCTTGCTTTTAAACATTTACGTTCATTTTATTTCAATTGCAAAATAAGACTCAAAACTGTCAATTTCGATGACAAATGAATCATTAAATCCATGATGGTACCAAAAATTAAAGCGAAAAAATGTGACTCAGGCTCTAAACACATCAAAATAATTTTCACCGAGTCCAGGTCTTACATTCATTTTATTTAGGTTCAATTTCAAAATAAAGAGTAAAAAATTAGATAACAAAATTACACAGATTACAAAAGCACATTTAAACCCATGATGGTACCAAAAATCAAAACAAAAAATCTGCCATAAGGCTCAAAAACTCATCTCAATATTTTTCACCCAGTCCAGCTCCTTCACAAGGCAGACATCGACGAAAACCATTTTTGGTATTTTTACTTGAGCGAACACCGAGATTTATTATTACAACTCATTACGTATCCACGTTGTTATCACCAGAAGTTTTCCCAGGTATGCTGGAAAATTGAGATATTTTAGGCGTAATATTACTGCGGGAGCTCTATTTAGATATTACCCTGTGCATAGATGGGATGGAAAAAAATGCAACTCAATGGATAAAAAACTCCGGTGTTGCTCGAAAAGGATAGTCACCATGGAAGTGGGAAATTTGGAACTTGGGATTGATCTTTGATCGCTGTGTCTCCGTACGCACGTCCAAAAACGTCGTGCTAGCGCATCCTCGAGTGAAAAATGCGATGGTGGGTGGCGTAACATGGTGGAACTCCTTCATGATGCACAAAGGGTAAGAAAAAAGACTTTGCTGTTCCACAAAATAAAATATATTTGCGACCGGATTCGATACGGCGTATCATCATCGGGCAATTTCACATATTTTTACACATAATTTATACCCTTGAATTCAATTGAATTGAAATGAATACCCTTCTATGCACAAATATGCGAAATTGCCCGATGATGATACGCCGTATCGAATCCGGTCGCAAATATATTTTATTTTGTGGAACAGCAAAGTCTTTTTTCTTACCCTTTGTGCATCTCGAGTGAAAAGGTTTGCACTGGAAGGATTGATAGTTGACTTTTTGATATGTGTTTCCTCTTCGAGCGAGTCAAGAGAAGTGACTACTCGGCAAGCTGTACAATCGCAGATGTTGTATGACAATACGTAACAAGCAGTAATGAGAAAACGACGCTAAGGAGGCATCGGACGCAACCGAAAGTAGCACTACGGGGTTTGGCAGCATGAGATGTACTTAAACACTAACTTTGGTCACAATCCGTGCAGCCGTATGGGAACGCATAGCGGACATTCAAACATACATCCTCTTTTATACGTATTGATGTTATCACCTTAAGTTTACCCGGGTATGATGACAAATTGAGGTGTTTTTACACGTATTATTACTGCTCTATTTAGGCATTACCCTGTGCATGGATGGGATGGAAAAAAATGCAACGCAATGGATATAAAACTTTAAGGGATCATTAATTAAGGGATGAACCTCACGTATTATGCAACACTACTCCCGATATATCGACATACAACGCATACCTTCGGCATGAATGGCTATTCTTCCGTTGATATCCACCCCCCAACCAGGCAACAAAACTACCCCTACTATCCCAGGGGAGGGAAGGAGGAACTTGAAGCGGGCGTCGCTGGAAAGGCACAGATATCATTCAACCCCCGGCAACGCTTTCCGCATCACAGAGCAGATCGATGAAGCCAAAAAGGAAAAAAAATAACCGTTCCCTGTCCTTTCCCATTCGACGATTTTCCTCGCTATATCCACTTCGCTAACCTATCCCCCATAGGGTTCAGGAAAAGGGTCCCAAGGAAGAAAGATGGGCCCATTCACAGCCCGCCAAATGGAATCACTACGAATGTGCCAAAAATATGATATGATAAAGGAGCGAATGGTAAAGATTTCGGGCCAGGCGCGAGGAACGAAAAATATCCCTTAAAGGTATTTTTTCTATTCCATTGCTTTTTTCCATTGCATCCATGAACTGGGTAGTGCCAAAATAGAGCTTCCACAATGATACCACTTGTAAAAACATCTCAATCCAGCATACCCGGTAAAACATAAGGTGATAATATCTACGAGGGACGTTTTTTTCCACCTCCGCCGGGTCATGAACAGAGGACGAAGTGAATGATTAAAAATTATTTCATTGCTAAATACTGAGCGCACTTGTGGTATCTTTTGGACATAATCGCCTCGGCAACTGGGGTACTGGTCGTGCCTGTGAACAAGTTTTACTATTCCTCCTCCATGTAATGTTGCCGCCAGTGACCTCCCATGAAATTTGCTTTAGCTCTGAAGCTCAAAGCCTATTTGAAAACCCTTCCCTCCCAGCCAATTCTACACTTCAGTGTTCAGATGGAAGTCACACGGCACTAAGTCAGCAATGCAAGGCGGGTGATTGAAAATGTCCCATTGAAATTGCTCAAGGAGCAGTTGGGCTGCATCAGCGCTGAGATGACGGTCGTTGTGATGGATCAGCACACTTCCTGAAGCCAGCATGTCTCCTCTTTTTATTGATGGGAATGGGTGCAATGTTTCACACTATATCCAAATTGCATAAAAGAAAAATTCTCTTTTATCAGCAGAGGTCAAGACATGTCAATGCTGAAGCCATTCGGCGAGTTTTGTGGCTGTCGCTCCGCAGATCACACTCGGCGGGAGAATCCATTGAGGCAGTGTAGTTAATGAGATTGCTGCTAACTTTAACCTAAAAACTTAAGATCAGAAATGACTTGAGCGTGTGGTGCACAGGACGCGCAGTTGCCCAATTCGCGCAGCACCCGCCTGTCGCTTGTATGGTGTTTTTGCTGAGCTATCGGTGATTTAAAAAAATGTCCCTCGTATATATACATAAAATAAGATGTCTGTTTGTATGTCCGAACGTTTGTAAGTCTGTTTGTATGTGCACCACAGGTTCCATATGAAAACGTAACTTGAGGCTCAAAAACAATAATTTTTTGAGCAAAATAAAATTTACACAAGTTACAGCTAATACAATGCTGTTTCAAATAATTTTATTTCACTAAAGAAATTATTACATTCCATTCTAAAACCAAGCTCAATAATGTAAGGCACAATTTCAATCGATATATTTAATAGTTTATATTTTTTCCTATTCAATTTATAACTTAGAAATGAGCGCATTGTAGAATTAAGGAACCAAACTCAGCTCCAAAAAAGGCCTAAAAGATCTTCCTACTATCTTCGATAGAAATGACCAGGCAGTTCTCATTTTCTTCACGTCAATAGCATCATTTTTATCATAGTTCATAGATTTTCCTTTCCTTTGCGATTCGTGAGGTTCAAATTCACATCCCACGCCCGTATGGATCCTATCTCATCCTTTTAATACATAAGGGGGAGGAAGAAGGTTTAGCCTAGAGCGAAAAAGAATGAGGTATTCTCCCAGGAAGGACAAATATTTGAGCTTTCCCGGCGCGCCAGGCAGAGAAGCGTGCCAGGTCGCCTAATGAGGGCATTAACGCCGATCGCTTCGGATATCCCGCCGCGAAGAACCAAGCAGGCCTCGGCGGGAGTCAATCGACGCGCGGCGGCCCGGCTCGGCGCCCGGCTGTATCAATAAAACGGATTAATTCTCCTGACCTACATGCATTGCCCGAATACACTCACCGCTCTCCGAGTCTCTCGACAAACAAGGCGTTACACAACCAAGCTCTCCATTCCGTCCGTCCAGGACCAAAATAGGAAAAAAGCTGAGAGTCCAAATCCCTATTAGACCGAAGAGTGATAATATTTTGCCTTCAGTGGAACTCATTTCTCCCTCTATTGGCTAAATTTCTCACTTTCACTTCTTGAGCTGTACGAAGGCATTCAGTACCGTGGAGTGTAAAGAAAGCCTTGAAAAGGTAGGTACTGATGTCACATAAGGTAATGTGACAGAGGAATGATTGCCACGTAAATGTTTTCAAGGAATCTACGGTTTATGGTAAGATTTAAGTCTACCCGGTACTATTATATATTAGAAGTTGAGTAAATCTCATTAACTGGATATACTTTCCAACTGAAATATTTCGCAATTTCCAAAAAAAATTCATCTTTTGAGTGTTCGCAAACGTTTTTTTAACTCGAGGTCAATTTCGTAATCAGTGATCTGAAAAACCAATGACAACTCTACTTAGGTGCTGACAGTGTACCATGTTATACTTTTTTTTCTTTCTCGACCACTGTGCGACCCAGAAATTCACAAAAATTGACCAAGGAAAACATCCTCTCTCGACCGGGAATCCAAACGACACCCATTGGCATTCCGGGACACCGCACAGATTACTTTCATAAACACGTTCTTCATTTTCTACGTCATTTTTTTAACATAGGAAATCAAAGGTCCATGGTTAAATTCCTCGTGCAGGGAAATGGTTTCCCACGGCAATTTACGTGAATTAAGTATAGGTAATTTACCTACACGGCAATTTACGTATCTGATGATATCAACCAATGTAACTATTTTCCTTGCTGTAGTTTTAACCATGTAAAAGCAAAAAAATAGCTCTATAATTTAATGTTGGTAGAATAGAATACGAAGAAGAACTATTTAATACGCAAATTAAATGAATTACAAAGGAAAGTGGAGCGATTCGCTGAAAACTGCAACTAGCGTACACACCTTTTACGCGAATTAAGTTTGGACCCGCGAGAAACTATGAGGCTACGAGCTAGGCTTAGATTATTAGAGCAATTAAGAACAGATATCTTACAGATATACACGGAGAACATTATCTTAGAATCTAATTTTGTTTCTATGTCCGATATGAGCAATAAAAAGTGAGATATTTTGTATAACCGATAAGTACAAGAATTTGTTTTCCCTTTAAAATATAGGAATAAAAAATGATTGGTAGAATTAGGCAGGGAAATCTTTTAATAAGCGCACTTAAATATCTTTGCATTTTCGTGCAGATAAACAAACTTTTGGTGTTCTAGCAATTTCTGCCAACCGACTATTGAGGTGGTTTGCGGGGCAATAAGTAAGCATGAATGTAGATGATAACAAATCGCGCAAAAAAAAAGCTACAAGGAAATTTAAAAAATTTACAGCCTGAACAGATTCATTTGCTGTAGCTATTATCCTGTCAATGCAAGGTAATCCAATGAATTTCTTTCTCCCATGAGATCGCTCACAAGGAATTTTTTATCGTAATCACTGGCTATGAAATCCTCAAATTCTACAAATCGTTAGCGTATTTCGCTAACTAACTAGCTAAATATTATTCATGTCGTACTAGACTATCAACAAAATGCAGCTTACCTACAGGAATATTTCTCGGGTTTCCCACCGGGTGTCGTATCGGGTTGTAGTTCCCAACGTTTCCATGACTAAGTCCGTCATCGTCATCAGGGGTTAATTAACCCCTGATGACGATGACGGACTTAGTCATGGAAACGTTGGGAACTACAACCCGATACGACACCTGGTGGGAAACCCGAGAAATATTCCTGCAGAGCATACGCCGGGAAAAACTCAGATTCTACATTGCAGCTTACCTAAATTACGTAAGAGAAAAACATAAAAGCGTCTTCCATTTTTTATGGAAAAAACAATAAATTTTTGTGGCACTTTATTCATGGCCTTCGCAATTGATTCGTATTCCAAGAATAACAAAAGTATCTGAATCTATAATGGTGGATAAAACAATGAGTATTTTTTTACATTTAGAAATTCTGAGAAGAACTAGCAATCAAAGGGCAATGAAAAACCAATTGAAAGGCGGAATGAATGAACGAAATTTCCAAGAAAAGCAAGCAGCCCGAATTGTGAGACATAAATATGAAAACAAATAATCAGGAGTAGTTGCTTAATGGAATACGAGGAAGGGAGAGAGAGCAAATTTAAATAAATTTGTTCTCCCTTCAAAATATGGGAATAAAATATTCTAGGTCGAACTGGGCAGGAAAATCTTTCAATAAACACACTTTAATATCTTCGAGGTCGAGTAGAAGCATTGCATGGGAGAACATCATGATGTAAGGGGAATTCCCAAGAAGTCTTCCGCGAAGATTATGATGGTAGCAGAGATTCTTCCGGGTTTCCTTCCGCGTTTATCAATTTTACTGGACAATATTTCGCCAACGTTCCAGTAGGCTTCCTCAGGTCCAATGAAAATGACCTCTGCCTGACCTCCTCTAAATACCACACGTCCGGGTACCACCATAAAAAAAACTCGCCTTAATGAGAAGGAAAAAATAAAAGGAAACTCGACGTGCTGAACATGGAAGACAATGGAATGCCATAATTTTTCCGAATGAAAGGGCGGCGGGTGAGTCTAGGTCTAGATTAGAAATTTTTTTGAGGGCACAAAAGAACGCAGAACGAATACTCAAGTAATGAAAGCAACTGAAGTGGACCCGAGGAAGCCGACTGGAACGTTGTCGAAATATTTTCCAGTAAAATGGATAAACGCGGAAGGAAACCCGGAAGAATCGCTGCCTAACGTAAAGAAAATTTACGATTATGAGCCTTGAATTAAGTAATATTTGATGCTTTTCTTGCGAATATAGCCAAAAAAGGCAATTCGGGCTTCCAGCCGGGTGATCTCTCTTCATTTCACCGACGCGACGTCGCGACGTTTCGGAACTCAAGTCGCGTTCCATCCTCAGCTTCGATTTTTTGTCTATTTAATTCATGGAATCCTCTTGTAATTGATTTTTAAACCACTTCCAATTATCGGATCGGCTTGAAATTTTGCGCAATTTCTATCTTTTAACGATAACGATGCTTCAGATCAATGAAAGCATTCTTGTTGACAGATCGAAGAATATTGCGATTATTTCAATGATATTGAATAATTCGTCAAAATATTTGCCTATTTCCAACAACTGGGATAGAGGATCTATGCCAAATGCCTTCAATGGCATAAGCCACTGTCTCCGCGATTCCCGGCAGAGAAATAATGGTATTTTAACTTTCTTCTTCAATGTACCGAGAGTACAAAAACATTTTCATCATCTCTTCATAAGTGGGCAAATCATTACCCATTAAATTTTCGGGTGCAACAAATATCACGCACTCCACTCCACACCTGGTACGCTTTTCCTCTATTTTAACCATTGCGTCAATCCTTCCGTAACCCTTTGGAAGGTTGGTTGGGGGGACACGGGTGGAATTCGATGGTAGCCTCTTCCTCGTGGTGAGTTCTGGGTAGTTTCTTTACGAAACTAGCAGAGAGCTACTCAGTGAAATGCTTGGTGTTCAGGTTCTGTTTTTTCTCAGCCTTGGCTGAATTGATTTTTAAACCACTTCCAATTATCGGATCGGCTTGAAATTTTGCGCAATTTCTATCTTTTAACGATAATACAATATCCAGCGATCAGGCAAATGAGACTTTACACCAACGTCAGCAGAATTTAGCCCTCTTAGCCTTGAAGGAAGTTCCCGAGATAGAATGATTCGCAAATCTCTTCTGCTACCTTCCAATAATAACCTGAGGTAAGAGATTCAATTAATTATTCGGGAACAAGAAGATAAACACCAGCTCTTAAGAAACTCTCACATTCGGCCCGTCTCGGTGGCGGAGGGGTGAAGTCCTGCCTGCCTAACCGAGGGTCACGGGTTAATAGCATGAGTGTTTTTGATCGTACATTAGAGGGCATCCATTAATTACGTGAGGTGTTTAGGGGGGAGGCGGTCAAGCCGATTCTCACCCAATCACACGCGGGGAAAACATGGGGTCCTGTCAACTATCACGTAAATTTTTAACAGCAACAAAAAGTGTGCAATGTGACTTCCTATACTACGGTCTTAGTAACCTTAAATACAAACAAATCTTATATAAAAATAATTTTAAAAATCGTTTCTTTTTTTAATAAATCCAATGCAATGAAGCATAGATTAAATTTAAAAAGAAAATACATATTTTGAACAAGCTCACGTGAGATTAGAGAGAGGGGGATCGAGCCAAATCTCATGATATCTCAGTGAGGAGGGTCCAAAATTCGCCAGAATCACCACACGTAATTAATGGGCCCCTTACTAGTCGTTGATGACCCCGATGTAAATACCGTAACATGCTGTTTAAGATATAATTCTAAAAATAAAAAATAAAAATTAAATGAACCTCGTAGGCTAAGCAACTTGGTCCACAATACTACAAATTCCTTAGTCCACAATACTACAAGTAACTTCTACCGCCTAACCAAGTAACGACGGCGCCGAAAAAATGGAGCAATTCACCACAACATACACAACTGAATGCAAAGAAAGTGTTTCAAAAAGGAATGGGATTGGTGTGTTTACTACAATGTTGTCTTCACATCCCGTGGGCCCGGGTTAAAGTTCCGGAGGATACAGAGATTTTTCAAAAGTTTCCCGATCCTTGCTTGAGTGCCGCGTGGAGGATAACTCAAGTACAGAAATCCGTCCGTCGGATGGGACGTCAAGTCCCTCCTCGGCGCCTTCGTTCAAGGCAAGCTAATTCTGACACCGAGTTTTTCTCCACCCATCCTTTCTACCACCCATCATAGCGAAAATGACCTCCACCTGACCTCCTCTAAGTACCATACACATGGCTACCACGATTAAAAAATAACTCACCTTCCTGAGAAGAAAGAAATTCCAGGTACCTAGACGTGCTTAACATAGAAGAAAATAGAAGACCATAATAATGTCGAAAGAAAGGGCGGCGCGTGAGTCAAGGAAAAATATGAAATTTTTTGAGGGCACAAAATAACGCAAAAAGAGTACTCTGGCGAAGTAAGCAACAGATAGAGAAGAGAAGAATAGAAGGCTTCAGCATATTTGAGCACACCCAATATTCATGCCAAGAATATTGCTTTCAAGGGGAGAGGCAAACAAAGTTATTCGCGCAGAGGAAAAGAAGCCTTGCTTGTGATATCCTATCCTCCAACCTCCACCAAACAGTTTTTTTTTATACAAATATGTAAGCGCCCTTGAAACATAGGCGGATGGGCATACGTGAGCTAGCCATTACAATGAATGCTTCGTCAAACTATCAATCAGGTGAAAACCAGCTACATAAATTTATCAAACGTAATTTACATATATTCTAATTCCATTAATATAGCTTTTTGCAGGATTCAGACAATATTTGAGCCCTGGACTGGTCGGCCCCTAGCCAGAAAGATTACCTACGGCGAAATGTGATCGCAAGATTAAGTAATTAGGCCATGATAAAAACACAAATGGTAATATCCACACTATTTAATTCAACACGCAACGACCGACCATGGTTTCAACACTTTGAGTAATTTCCAAGGTAATGCATTGACACTCTCTCAGTATTTATACCCAGGGTAGGAGATGGAGGCATATGGAATTGGAGTGATGGGAGTGGGAGGAGGAAGAGTTGAGGTGAACAAATGAATGAAGGCCGAAACCTTACCTTGAAACCACATTGCCTTGAAAATGACACAAAGTGTTGAAACCATGGTCGGTCGTTGAGTGCTAAATTAAATAGTGTGGAAATTACCATTTGTGTTTTTATCATGGATACAGCAAAATTCCACAAAATCAAGCCTGAAACGATTTTATAAGTATAAGGGCCTACAGGCACTGGTGAGAGACGACACAAAATTCTCCCCAGTATAAATAAACGGTAAAAATTTTAACCGTCTTTCTTTACTGAGGAAAATTTTGAGCTCCGCGTGACCAGTGCCAAAACCGCCAATAACCATTTACTTTGGCTTTTCCGGAGGCACAACAATGCTCTGGCACCTGTGAGAAACCGCATAAATGATTCACCAGAAAAACAACGATGAACGATGTCTCACTAACGACAGTAAGGCAAATTAGTATTTGACTTTCACAGCAAAGACGATTTCTCACCAATAACATTAAAACAAATCACCATTTAAATTTTACAGCAAAGACATTTTTTTTACCTTTTCGGGTAGTTTCCATTGCTCGACTTTAATTAAATGACGTTAATATTGCGTTTTACTCATCATTCTATGACTTTAAATATACACCGAAATGACAATCCAGGTTTTTCTGAGGGGATCAGGTTGGTGTGGTGGCTGGAGTGTTGGCTTCACACCCCGAGGGCTCGGGTTCAAATCCCGGCGGTGGCAGAGAATTTTCAGAGACTGCCCGATCCCTGCTCGAGTGTTGTGTTGAGGACATTTCAAGCGCAACACTCCGTCCGTCGGATGGGACGTTGAGCCGTGGTACCCTTGGCGCCTTACGCTAAGAGCAGGCTAATGCCGACGCCGGGTTTCTCTCCACCCTTCCTTACCTACCCTTACCCCATGACGCAAATGACCTAAGCTGTCGATCGCCTCCTCCAAATACCATACCAGGTTTTCCTGATACTTTCGGTAATAAAGAAAATAAAACACTACAAATATTTTTCAAGGCATGCTATTTGGATAAGGCGCCTTACACCTGTGGTCATTTGCACCACGATGTACGGAAAGGCGGAGAGAAACATGGAGTCGGCATCACCATGTTCTCTCTGATCATGAAAGGAGGATAGGAGACCACGGCTCAACGTCCCATCTTACGGACTTTAAATGCTGTTCTTAAACTTACTGTACTTAAAAGTTTCAGTGTGGGTGTAAATTTTGAGTTCATATTTAATGGCGAATCTATTACTTAGCTAATTTCATGTTTAAAAGCCTGATTACCGTACAAGTATGTCCTATAATCATATTACTGCCTTAAAAAAAATAGTTTTCTCAAAAAAAAATTCTTGACTCCTTAAACAAGCAGTCATTTGCCATAGCTAATTCGGATGCTTAAGGCAACCCGCGATATCCATAGGTTTTTCCTTTAGCTGCCTAGCTATAAAGTTATTTTCCGAAAAGATAATCCTACCCAGCGGTGACAGGGTGGGGGAATCGAAAGAACCGTCATAGGCCCCGTGACGGTATAAGCAGTCATTCGCCAAAGGCTGAGAGGCAGCACGTCTGCTTAAGAAGTCATCCGCATAGAAAATTTTATCCTACTTTATTTTTTACTTTTAATCAAGATTAAATCCCCCTTACTATTCCACCCATATTTAGACGTATCCACTTTATGATACGAAAATAAAAATTCTCGGACTCCCAAGGAGCGGAAAAATTAATGATCCACGACCCACTGCGGCGGAATCCTCGAAGAAAACAGCGCCCGGCGCCGGGGACAGCGTTCGTCGCCTTTCCCCGCGACGACCAAGAGGCACGCCTCCACTCCAACGGCCCCTCCCCATCAACGCCCTAAAAGCCCTCCGGGACCAAAAAGTGCGAGCGCCAAACCCCATCCAGAGAACGTCCCCGAGCCGTTACGGCACAGCGCCGAGGGCGACACTCCCCGGCCGGTCCTTACACTACGCACTCCTCCTCCCCTCGAGGTCTCCTCTGACCTGTCCATACCCTTAAAAAATATATATTCCCCTCCCCTCCCTTCAAGACTTCCCACCACTCTTCATGCATTATTTAACGCAATTCATGCATTTTGATAACTTCAATCTTGAGTGCAGGAAAAAGGTTTTTTTTTACCCCCACCTAACCCCGGTCACCAGGCTCAGTCAACTTACTCCTTCCACCCACGCGCCCCCTTCGCCCACACACCGACTTTCTTTCACGTTTTGGAGAAATGTTTTCTTTTTCATCCACCTTTCCTCTCTCTACCTCAATCCTTTTCCTTCAGAAAGAAATAAAAATAAAAGATAACAAGTGACGGAGACCCCAAGTGCGCATGCATTAAACAACGAGCTGTTGTGGCACACCATCTTCAACAATTTGCCTTAAGGGTGTGCTTCATTTCTTTAGATTTCGTCACTTGCAACATTATTTTTTTCAGTTTTTGGACATTTTTGAAAACAGATTAAAAAGCGAGCGAGGTGGTAGGATAAAATCTAGCCTCAACGGAACGGACTGTTACCATTATTATGTGGTAGTCCGCTAGACGCATGCTTTTGAAAAAAATTGAACAACTTTGAGAATCGTCACCACAGTCACTGAGAGGATAATGATCAGCATTGTTTGCTGGAGCACACAATACGTGAAAACGACAAACAATTACCCATAAGAAATCACACGATAGAATGTAAAGAACAATGAAATGACTCAGAACAATTCTTAGTCAACCTTTTCATCATTGAAGATATCAGGAGTTAAGACTCCCGAACGCTTAGGTTTCCACTTCCCATCAGAATTATATTTTTGGCACAGTTCAGAAACAAATTTAAGAGATCATCGTTTCAAAATTACGTATTGATGTATCAGGGCATTCGTGAAACTCATATTAGGGAACAGTGAGACTCGCCAATCCCATTGTTATTTGTAGGGAATAAAGCGAACTTTACTCTTCCCTGAAATGGCCGCCACTTTAGGGTGCACCTGTTGCGGAAATCGCTTTAACATCCTTAATAATAAACTTCATCGAACATTATAATGCGGAATAACGAGTGAGGTTTTTAGGCGACGCTTAGCAATAATGGCAGGGCGAGGGATGAATGGGAATGCAATAAAAAAACGTTATTCTCATTCATTAACTAATTCCGTACCGTCAAATATGGACTACATTACGACTGAGTAACGCGAGCAAAGGAAGTCCATATTCGGACCGAAATTATAGGCAAACTTTAAAAACCAACTTCTTTCTGTAATGTACCTAATCGTGGTTTTCCCAATTCTACATCAAAGAAATACACGTAATCATTAAATGATAGGCTGATGAAGAAAATAGTTCTGGGATAAGTGGATGGTAAGAATAGAATAGGGAGACCGCGCATAAAATATATGCATTCCAAGGATTGAGACTACAGCGATAATGATTCGTTCGCACAAACAATGCTCTTATTTCCCATTAAGTATATAAATGTAGTACAGCACATTATCAACGGAAAGATAAAGGGCCAATAATAACACCGTTATAGAGGATGGAACAAACGTAATGACCACCGCGGGTTTAGACTACGTTCGTGAAGTGTACACGGCCTTCGAATAAAATGAAATGCGCAAGAGAAGTGCATGCCGCACGCGATTCCCGATTCACATGCGCACTCGCTCACGGAATTTGGTTTGCAGACAGAAAAGTTAAAGCTAACGTAGGCTGAGAGCAGTGAAGGACGCGTACAAGCGCGAATCGCGGTGATGAGAACGAACTAACGCGGAAGAATCTCTGGAACCGTGCGTACGACACTGAGCACAGTGCCATCGCACACCAAGCAAATTTAAACAATGGATGCGGTAGGCCACTGTGACAATTGATATTTTAACATTGATTTCGACGTTATTGGGAAGTTATTGATAGGAAGAGAGGAGTATTGTTGAAAAGAGAGAGAAAAAGGGAAATTTGCTCGAAGTAGCGAGGCGAGAAAAATGTATCTTTAAGAAAATGAAGAGGACTTGGAACAAAACGAACATCTGATGTCACACCACTCGTACTCTCAAGCCTTTAAAAGGTGCATCTCACAGTATTTGTCGGGAGATCGGTTCTTCATCCTTCCATTATTAAAACACATAATACCAACATGCTACATAAAGGTGCAGTACGGAATGTGCAAACGTATGTTTCCACTACTTTCATCACCATGTCCACATCTCATTTTAAAAATCCAATATTTGCGTTCGCAAAAACCTCAGCAACAACGTATAAAATAATAATAATAATAATATCGTTTATTTTCGTAGGCACTGGGGCCCATAAGAAAATATAAGTACATCTTTCTACATTTCACATTGAGATAGATAAATAAAAGAAAAAGTAAATAAATATATATACATATACAGTCAAATGTGAACAGTGCATATCGCCTAGTACATGAAAGAAACAATACAATATTTTCGACAAAAAATAATAAATAATCGCACTTCGATATAACACACTAATTACAAAATTAAGGGCGACAAACAAAAGAAATATGAACAAGAGATATGAACATAAGAAAGTGAATATAAACAAGAAATATGAACATAAGAAAGTGAATATAAACAGGAAATATGAACATAAGAAAGTGAATATAAACAAAAGAAATTTAACTTGGGGATAAGGAGGCATTCTTCAGAAACCCATATGTGCTGTGTTTGAACCTATTGACATTTGTACTGCTTCTTATTTGGGCTGGGAGAGAGTTCCATATTTGTGAGGCGGTTACTATGAATGATTTGTTCATATGTAGCGTGTGATGTTTTGGAATATGGAGGTCAATGTTATGATTTCGGGTAGGTATATCATGAACCTCAGATTTTCTAATGAATTTCTCATACAAGTATGGCGGGTAACCGGTCGTTAAGATACTGAAGGCTAGAGTTATTATGTGAAGGGTGCGACGCTCTTTATACTTAAGCCAGTTGAGGTGATTGTAATAGTTACTGATATGGTCCCATTTTTTTAAATCGTAAATAAACCTTACAGCTGAATTCATGGCCAATTGGAGTTTATTATTGTTTGCGTCGTCTTGGTTAGTGAATAAGGCTGTGCAATAATCCAAGTGAGGGAAGACTAGTGTTTTAACTAATGAAATTCGTACGTCGGGTGTAAGTATTTCTCTGGCTCTGACAAGTTGATGTAGTGATCCCAAAATTTTACGCCTCGCATAGTTTGTTTGAGGCTTCCAACTAAGGGTTCGATCGAATATGACTCCAAGGTTTTTTACTGTTTCCTCATAAGGTATATTGTGGCTACCGAGTCTTATTTTAGGTAGATATTCATGGTCAAATTGGGAAAAGAAATAATTGCTCCCTATAATTATTGCTGTTGTTTTCTTGTCATTGAGAACCAAATGATTAGCCTGCGCCCAACTGTTAATTCTCTCGATGTCCTCATTGATAAGTGCGATTGAATTAATAATATTGGACGGCGATGAATGACGATAAATTTGAAAATCGTCGGCGTAAAGGTGGTAGTCACAATGCATGAGGACATCAGGGAGGTCGTTTATAAAGAGAGAAAAAAGAAGTGGGCTAAGAACTGAGCCTTGTACCATCCCCACGGGATTAGGGATCCAGTTTGACTGTAGGTTACTACTGACCACCACTGCTTGAGTGCGACCGCTGAGGTAAGATCTAAACCAGTCAACAGCACTCTTTGAGAAATTTAGGGTACTCAGCTTGCGGAGGAGCAATTCATGGCAAACGGAGTCGAAAGCCTTGGTGAAATCGAATAATACTAAGATCGTCACCTGGCGTTTGTCCATTGCCTCACGAATGTCCTCGGTAATTTTTAAGAGTGCAGTTTGAGTGCTATGTCGACCACGGAAGCCAGACTGCAAGGGGTTTAGTAAGTTAGCAGTGGATGTATATGAGCTTAATTGCTGAAATACAATCCGCTCAAATATCTTGGCAAAAGCACATAAAATTCCTATCGGTCTGAAGTCATCAGGTGTAGAGGGCTGGGGGCATTTAGCAATTGGGTGTATAAGGGAGTGCTTCCAGGTCGCAGGATAGTGTGCCGTTTGAAGTGAGGCATCTATTATATTTAGGAGCGAGGGCAAAATGACAGGTAGAGCCTTCTTAATGCAAGAAATGGGAATTTTATCATGTCCTTTGGCATTGGAGGTGATTTTTTTGCACGCGCTAAAAACTGAGGACGATGAGACATGTGAGAAGAAGAACTGATTATGATTCGCTGGAGGTGGGATATGAGGTTCGAGGGAGATTTGTTCGAGGGAGAAAATCGTTTAAGGCTTGAACTTGTGGATGTTATATCCGTTATAAAAGAAAACAAATGGTAATTTCCTCACTTTTAGAAGAGTTTTGAATTAAAAGTGTGGAAATTGCGATTTGTGTTCTTTTATCGTGGAGATTCCTCAATAAAAAGGTAGAAGGTGGCTTAAGGAGCAATGGAAACTTAAATCAGTCATATCCAGGGGCATGATAATTATGCCTCATTGATCAAGCCTGCAATCCGTAGATGATTAAGCAATAAGGAAGTCCTAAGAAGAGTAGGAGATAAGTGTAGTCTCTTGAAAACCTTGATATGAGGACGGATTTACGTAATCTACCAAATCTTGAGACATGATGCTCTAATGACGACAATCGTTGTGGGACAAGTAGAAATTACGAATTCAAAAGTGAGACCTCGCATAAAATATATGCTGTAGGTGAAGAAGAGAAAGAGATGAAATACGTTGGTATGAAAAAGTTATCAGACAGGAGAATTGAGTTGAGAGCTGCGTCAAACCATTCCAAGGATTGCGACAATAGCGATAATTAATCGTACGCACATTCTATGCTCTTAATTCACATTAATTATATAAATGCCAGCATAGCACAGTGTCATTGAAAATATGTAGAGCCAATAATAAGACCTTTTTAGAGGACAGAATTAACATACGAGTAGGAGAGAAGAGTAGCCTCTTGAAAACCTTGATAAGAAGACGGATCTACGTAATCCGCCATATCTTGAGATATGATGGTCTGATGACGACAATCGTCGAGGGACAAGTGAAAATTACGAATGGAAAAGGATGACCTCGAATAAAGTGTAAGCTGTACGTAAATAAGGATGTCAAAGAAAAGAAAAACGTTAGCTATGTTAGTTAAAAATGAGAAAAATATTAGCTGATAGGAGAATTGAGTGGAGAGCTGCGTCAAACCACTCTTTAGGGTTTTGACTATGATAATATAATAAAATATCTGCCGAAGGTAAAAGAAGAGAAAGAGAAGAAATGTTGGTGTGAAAAAATTAGCTGATAGGAGAACTGAGTGGTAGGTGAGAGAAACCATTTTTAGGATTTTGACAATGATGATACTGATGCGTTCGTAAATTTTATACTCTATTTTAATATCATATTAATGCAGCATGGGGCAGTTTCAATAAAAACTATATTTGCTTCCATTACATTTAAGAGTTCACACATTCCATCGAGGTAATCAGCCTCCTTATGTGAAATAGTATAAAACTCCCCTATCTTCTCAGCCCACTGGAATTTTATCTTTCAATTCCCACCATAGTCCTTGGCCTTTCTCCTCCTTCTTCCTCACCCCTATGTTGTCCCATCTCATCCTCTATCCTCCCCCCCCCTCCTATTCTCACAGCTTGTAAGAAGGTCGCCAAGCGGGCGCACAAGCATATATGCCGAGGGCGCCATTTCGGGACGGTGACGTAATCTGCCGAAAAAGAAGAAGACGGGCGAAATTGCTTTGTACGTCCCATCGTGTATTTACACGCCGCCTGGAGGTCGCGTGGTGCTCGGGAGTGGTTGGGATCTCGCTTTAAGAGGGAGCATCAGTCCGGCTCGACCTTCGGCCTGTAGTGGTCATTCTGACAAGGAAAGTCCCTCAAGGCAGTTAGAGCTGTATCAAGTCAAGTGCACTCGGACGACCTATTATTTACGCAAAAGAGTCGCCAAAAATATTTAAACTAATTAAAAATAAATAGGAATGAAATGTGAGTGCAATTTTGCATCTCATCATAATGGAAACGTCAACAATGATTTTTAAAAGGTATTTACAGTAGTTAACTTAACTATTTTCAACACTGCTTCGAACCTTTGCACACTGGATTGTTGACGACACTTTTGACTAAATATTCACAATCTAAGAGGTAAATACTAAATATATAAATTTATTTATGAATAAAAGATACGTGAGACGTATGCAAAATCTGGGAAACAATATATTTGCGTAAGTTGGGCGATTGCAATCAAACTTTGTAGTTTTGTAGTCCATCGGAAGCTTTCCACGAATCACCCCTATATGGAGTTATGTAACCAATAGTTTAAACAAATAACGCAGTTAAACATTTACAGCTCTAATATATTCCCTTAGAATCGAACCTTGATCAACTACGGGCGGTATCCCGGAGGTTGCGGTATTCGAATCCTAACCGGTAGTACCGGGTTTGATTCTCCGCTGCGGCAATTATATCATAATTTGTTTCTAACTTCCACTTCACAAAAGCCTGCTGTTCATCATTATTTCCATGATTTTCAATAAAAATTATTTTTTTTGCGTGCAAATCTTTTTCTGCAATGCGGAAGCGTCAGATTGTGGAAGGTTACTCGGGATTTCCACCACGTCAGGTTCTCCACTCCATCTCGGCCGACGCGACGTTTCGATGAACGAGTTGTCCATCGTCATCAGGGCATGAGGGGGAATGCGAAAGCGTCAGATGTTCCCATTTTTTTCACGCGGGAGCCTAGCTTCATTTACGTTATTTTCGTGTCGCAAAACGAAGCATTTTTACGTTGCACAAGTACTTGGTTTCATTTTATGTTGCAATATGCACCCGATGTACGACAACACTACAAATTATGATTGAAATCTAAGACCCACTTTTGTGACACTCCCCTTATAAGTGACAAACTTAGCACGTTTTTTCCGTATAGGCTCTTTCTCGAAAAAATATGAACAGTAAAACCGGTAAACCCTTTAATGTTGAGAAGCTGTCAAACAGTAGATTCGGGAAGAAGGAAATCATTCATGAAAAATGATCCACCTGGCAAGGAATATTGATTTTACATTCTGAGCCCACTTTTCGTCCGGGGCTTATAAGCTTTAGTACTTACCTTCAGTTTAGAAGAAAGCCGATTTTCCGCACTGAGCACAATGTAGGCATATTCAATCAAATTCTATGAAAGAGTATTAAATATAAATGAGGCCTTTCTCTTTCAGTATATTGAGGTTAAAAACAAGAGGCGTCATTAGTTCCTGTTTGATGATACAAATAATAGCAATATCTTCCCTAAATTTTATCACTCCCTTTGAGGATGAAGGGCCTCTTGCGCATTTAGTTCAATAAAAGGACGCTAGAATCGACTCGGGCATTTATTTTATACATATTTCATCCCTCAGTACCATTAAACTAACAGTTGATTCGTCACTCTGACGATTTATTGCTTTCGCACAGAAGAAAATAGTGTATTCTAGCGAGTAAATGCTATTAATTTCGCAGAAACAAGATAAATATTCCATTTATACCATCTTTCATTTCGGAAATTAAATTGGTATTCCGAGAAACTAGCTAGTTTTTTTTCAACTCTAACGTGACGCTGGATTCAATTCAGGGAGTTTCGGCATAAATCACACCTACATCCGATCTCATTCCGCTAATTACAAGGGCTCGATTGTTTCGTGTGCAACAACTGAGCGATAAAGGTACCTCGTCGGAATTAATTCACCCTTGTGCTCCAGATCCGTTTCCGAAGTTCGAATCGAGTTCACGACGTCCATATTAATCTGATTGGGGTCTGTGGGAGATGACATCTGGGAAATATATCCAACAAAGGTCGAGCATCAACTTTTTATTCCTTCTGCTCTCTTTTCCAACTGATGATCACATAAAACATGTACAGTCACTTTCAAAAGTAGGTCCCCACGGCCAGCGCGAGCAACTACGTTTTTCTCGGAGGTCGAACTTCGGGTATTGGCTATGCCTTCTGTGTCTTGAACGGGCCAGTTTGACTTACTCTCACCGTCCGCGCAAGTCTTCCCGAGGCTTTCTTCACTATTCCTAAATTCTTCCCGAATTCCCCGACTCCCAGTGCCACAACACAAGGCGAAGCATATGTTCTCAGTCATGGGATTCCCACCCTGATAGTATTCTGAGATGGATATTCCGAGTAGTCTGGCTTGCACTAAAAAATAACGAGACGTATCTGCGTCGCAACGCACATATGAGGAAAAAACGAAAATTGGAATTTACGTCTGAAAGAGTATTCAAAAAGTTTCCTACAAAATAACCTTATAGATTATACCTTTAACACATTATTACCAACACCATCAATATATATTGCTCTATGTTTAAGTATTTCAAACACACTGTTTGGCGCATTCATTATTCCAAACCATTTTCTTAGGATACATATGTTTACCATGGTTTATACTACATTTTTCTACGTGTCTCATCACGCGAGAAATAAAAAATATTAATGTGCGCTAAATTGTAATGTTTAATTCTGTATCATATTTATTCCAGTCGTTACTAACATATCCTATATGAACAAATATTTAAATAATGCTTTATACATTCGAGGTATCAGGAAGTAATTAACCGACATCTTTATGTTCATCGAAAGTTCGAATGTCTTAATAGTCACCATAAATATATTTTCCATAATGAAAATACCAACGGAAGCATTAATTACATGACTTGTGTGCCTATTTCTTACCATTGAAAGGCACATTAATACTATATGTTTTATCTTTGCCCCTTCATTGAGAGGTTAACCTAAGTCTTCCCCCTTTTTCGTTTCTTTTTTTTCTGCTAAAACCAGTCGTAATTGGCGCCTGCTGATATCATGCACGGCAATATCCTACACATTATTATGTATAAGTGGTTTTACATCATAAATAGAACTTACACTCATGTAATGAATACCTTGAGTCAGTCTTACGTGCGAACAAATACTGATCATATTCCTACTGACACTAAACTACGCACGCATAATATTCATCCGATAAAAATATACCGTTTTGGGTACCTAATGACTATTTCTGCATTATTAATACAAATTAAACTTATGAGCTGCCAAATATACTGCTTGGGATGTAGCGTTTGACGGTGTGGAAACTTAGGCGACGACAAAAGAGGGACAAGAAAAGAATGAAGGCATCCGAGATGTGAGTATAAAAAAGAAAGGAAAAGGTGAGAAGGATGGAGAGGAAAAAAAGAAGAAGTGCTATCCATGGTCGAGAGATTTTTGGTAAGGGGGGAGGGGAAGGATGAAAGTAAGGATATGGTTAGAATGAAAGGGCCTAATGCGAATGGGCGTCACTTTTAATTAAAGGGGTAAGTTCAAGTTGGGAGGGGCGCAGGCACGGTGATTCGTAAAATCTTCAATTCAGAAGGGCAGGTAAATGATGTTTTTCTATGACCACCATAACTGGTTGACTCACCATCATAACTCCACGCACATGTTGCTTGTACTGTTTTTCTTAAAAAAATGAACAATATTAATGTAAGAGTATTTCCCATAAACAAAAGGACCACACTTCCTACGTCGCATTATGGTCTAACAGCCTGCCATATCACTTGATGCCAATAAACATCTCGCTGCTTCTTTTAGTGAAAATTTATGTTTATCTTAAAAGCAATTCAATAAAATTTAAAGACAATCCAATTGCTTATTCGAAAAAATAATGCAAAATTATCTTCTCCTATAAAAAATTGCCGTACCGGTAGTTTTGACCGGTAAAAATTAAAAACTTCTTCTGATTTTCTATTCACAGTATGGGAATAAGTTGCGTTATTCAAAATGTAGGCACTACTTGTAGTCCGAATAACCTACTACTTGGGGAGTGACTGCTATTTAACTTGTAAACATTGAAAAAATGTCTGAAAATCTTTAACCGCCGGCATGGATGAACGCGATGACGGATGGTAACCGTGACGCAAATGACAATATTTACATAGGCGTATATATTTACGTATTTTTCACCAGGCGATGTGAAGAAAAAATATTGGAGTAACATGCTGGAAATGCTCCGTAAATGTATTTGCACTATATGTTTTGTATAAGTTTACCAAACTACACAGATATCTCCTCTCTTCCTCGTGCGATGGGTTACTTGCTGGAAAAACCCATATATTCTTCTCCGCTTTCTTCGGTGGTGGAATTGTTTGGCTGTGTGGGGGGGGGGGAGGTTCACGCGGCCTTCCTACCTCTGAAATCGTGCGTGGGGCTCTTGACGACGGTTAAAGTAGTCAAGTTGCACCATTTGTACTACCTGATCAAGTCGAATCGATCCCCAGTGGTCAAGGAACGCGTAAGCAATACGCGAAGGTCGACTTCGGAGAATAACGGAGACGGCTGCGCCAGGTATGGGGACCGACTTTTGAAAGTGACTGTACGTACGTACTCGGTGACTCTTTGAAGAATAAAATTATATTAATTCGATTTTTTTCTCGTAAAAAAAAACTGTTATTTTATTGATTTTCTGACTCCATACATAATGGAAACGGCAATCCTTCTATGGTGGTCTTGAATTATAAACAAATCAATACTATGCTGAGTAATTGTTAATGGGAATGAAAGGTTTTCCAGATGAAAAATCTCTTTTAGGCATCAGTCGATTCCAGCACTGAGTTATTTTATTTATCTCCTCGGAATTTATATAACTTTGGGAGAGTAATTGCTAGTGCCACCAAATATTCAGTTGGGGATACAGCTTCAGGCTTACAATATTGGATGTTATTCATGAGATAAATAAGAGTAATAACGCAGGGAAATCCTCTTCTCCGGCGAATTTATGAATTTGCCCTTGGCTTCTAAGTGCTGCCATTCAGTATCAACATTAGGGTCGTTCAGGGACTTTCATAAAGTGAAGCTAACGAATTTATATTTCATTTTTCCTCTTCCGATATTTTGAGTAGGAGTCTCCGTAACCCCAAAATTGAATGCTGCATTTTCAGTGAGATGCCTAATTTTTAATTTCATTAGTTATTTACTGGACATGGTTTATATGCTCACATTTCAATAAAATTTCACATATCCAGACTGATACGCAAACATAAACAGAGCCCCGGATTTTAGTTAAGTTGCAGTAAAAAGCAAGCAAACATGATAAAATCGCGTTATTTTTCAGCAACATAGGAAATAAAAAATGGGTGGCAGTATAATTTTATCGAATCGCCAATTTTCGTCGGATCTTCACCAAACTTATAACAATTATATAACTTATTTCACGTTCTCAAAAATCCTAGGGGAGGGCGAAAGCGCTGCGACTACAAATAAAAATTTCCTAACGTGGTAATTATCTAGGAGTCGGATGGATAACTTGCAGCCTTACGCTGCAGGATAATCACAGACAAGGGAGATCCCCCAGATGGGTATGAGTCGGAACCCTCCGTGGTTAAATTTTCGATTATGTCATCGACAGCAGTGGCGTAACTATGGGGAAGATGAGGGGATAGATCCACCCAAAGCATCAGAGAAATAAAAAAGTTATTTAAAAATATTGCCTAGTTTTGAAATATAATAACATCGATTTATCACAGCATCGTTTGATGGAAGCTATCTCTTTAAATGCTGTATAAATCAATATAAATCTTACCTGACATCGTCAAAAAATCACAAAAACCCCACGTCCTCACAAAGATTCATTCATCAGATCACCTTTCCAATGTTTCCGTTTTTAGCGGCGGAGTGTCAAACATTTCGTTCGGTTTCGCGAATAGTTCCTATGAGGGGTGATGCGTGCGCAGTCGTAGTTTTCCTTAAATGCCGTTTTACACGGGGCACGGAATTGCGCAGGTTAGAACTGCATTAATTTCTAAAACGGCATGGAACTGCGCGAATGCGTGAACTAAATTAGAACAGGGGCTATTTTGTCATCTCACATCCACGAATTCTCGGATGTGTTCTAGCAATTCACCGCTTTGCATGACGTAATTTTGACAGCGCATTCGTACACACGTCAGATTGTGCACGAGCCCCGTGTGAAACGGCCTTAACGAATGAGTTTTTTCTCTGTTGTATTATTTTTGTCCCAAAATTGCACATTACAGGTAACTCCGTAGTAAAGGTACATATAAGGTGCAGCTGTATATTCCGCAGTTGTCCCTCGAATAATTAATTACACACGCATTATCAATCATATTTCCAGGCGCGACAGAACCGATTAATTAAGAGAGATATTTTGCCGAACGGATAGAGGTGGGAATTCTTTTCTCCCCCGAACAATAAAGGACTTTAAGGAATGCTACTCGTATTTTATTTTAGTATTTGCTTTTTATATTAAACGGTTGGTGTCCTAACAACCCCTGCCACACGCCTTTTAGGTGGCTTTCGGGATAGCATGTAGATGTAATAATAAGTCAACATCCTTAGATTGATGAATTCTTCTCGGGTTCCATGGGATTGTGCAAGTACGTGTCCCGTGTTAAACGGCCTTAAGCAATGTGGGGCGCATGCGAAAATCCAAAAAGAAATCGCTGTTTCCTCTTCTTACCTTGAGATTGAGGCGGGCAGAGGCATGGAGCCATGTCCCTTTTCATTATGAGCGGCGGTGACCCATCAAAGTCCAACATTCCCACGCGTTCACGCAGGGACCGTGAGAGGGCTGCACCGCTTTTTATTTTTGCCTCAACCCAACCCCAGTGACGTGTCAAGGTCTTGACAGGTGAGGAAATTATTTGGACGGCCTCGGGCCATCGACCAGTCGGTCTCTTTAAGAATCCATTTCCTCTCCGCCTAAGAGCGCCGAAAATGTTAGTTGAAATGGGTCACTCTATTCTATTTGGCCTATTTTTCAGCTTATTCGTCATTCCCGGGGCGTATTCAGCCATTTTTTGAAGAGTGGTGAAGCTGTAGCTTGGCTCGCCATTTACATTAAATTACCAAATGATTCAGTGTTCTATTGAAGCAAAAATACAAAAGGTAGATACATATTCATCCAACAATTCACTGCCATGGTACATATTTCACATCCTCACGTCAGGATCTTCAGTTAGGCTTTTAGACAGTTAGGCTTCAATGAAATCGAAGGAGGCAGGTTATTTTTTCATTCCTGTAATAGGCTCCTGCGTAATATTTCCAGGAGCTCAGAAAAAAGTTCAAAATAATTTGGTTGATAGAAAAATTAAATAACCTGTTTTTATGGAATTCGAAACATGTTCACCCCGTTTTTACGGTGCCTACTCTCGTTTATAGAGCATATCTAGGGCCCCACACAGCAAGGCGGTAAGGTCGAGGCATACCGTCACGTTTTCTTCTCGGTTTTGAAAAGACGCGATTAAACTTCCCCTTTTCTTTCACCCACGTTTTCTCCACCAACGGACCTGATGAATATTAAATCTCAATTACCACCCAGAAAACCTTAGGGTCAAGCAGAGAGGGGGGAGCGAACCCCCCTCCAGAGCCTCGAGAGCACTGCATTCAGTCGGATATCTCTCTCGTCCGCTTCGCCTCAAGGAACCCTCCGTTTCAATTTAGTCCTCGCTCACCACGTACTAGTTTAAGCAAACACTCGGATACATTATCTCGCTGAATGCGCGGTCGTTTTGCGTGTCTATTCAAAACAATAAGTGAGGAAACTTTCGCGAAGCAAAGCGGAGGAGAATTGCGTGTTCCGCCGGGAACTCTACCCCTCAGGCACACAAAAATCTTAGCAGTTCCGCTTCAACCTCAAGAAACTCTTCGAAACACCATCGAGAATGAGATTGACAAAATGCAAATGACTACTAGGAATACTCCCACAACTGAAGTTCTCACCTATGAACATCTATCATATTTTAAATGTAAAATGGAAAAGTATATCGATGAAAGTATTAGATTCATCTCATCTATCTCTTCTATCACTACTTCTAACTTCTTCTACCACTTCAGCCTTACCTACCTTAACCTAACTCTTATTCTACCTTAAGCTACCCCCTTACGATTAACTAATAGTGTATATTCATTTTCTAACACCTCTTCACTCTCGTGGTGTATGTTTCCACATTTCCACGAGATGATATTTTCATTCAAATCGGAATATTTCAATCATGAAGTACGGTATTTTCATAACTTTGTTGCCTCTAAATTTTAATGTTAACCACTGCCGAGAATAAGGTTGACAAAAGGTACATGACCGCCACGATTGATCCCACTACTGAGGTTCTCCGCTATAAAAATATTTGAAATCTAAATTGAAAAGTAGATTTAATTTCACCCACTGCTTCATTGTCATGTTTCCACACATTCGCGTCACGATCCTTTCTTTCAAATCGGAACCTTTGACTCACGAAGACACATTTATTTCAAACTTTTTGTTTCTAAATTTTACTCTTCACCATTATCGAGAATGGGATAGACAACAGGCATAGGACTATCAGGATTACTCCCTCAACTGAAGTTCATTGCCTGAATTTGAAATCTGAAATGAAAGAGAAGATTCATTTATATCCACCGCTGCACTGTTACGGTGAATTTTTCCACATTTCCGAGTGACGATCATTCCTTTCAAATTGGAATCTTTCAATCGCAAAGTTACGTTCCAATCAAGACGAAGGAGGTAGGTTACGTCTCCATGCCTGAAATTGGCTCCTACGTAGTTGTTTTGGGAGCCTGGCTACACATTCAAAATCATCTGGTAGGTTGAGATGGATACATCGTAGGATAAAGGTCCATGTTGCATGAGGAATTCCGGTAACTTTTAGGCAAAAAGTGTTTTCATGCAAAACTACAGACGAGAAAACATAGATACAAATACGAACAAGGGAGACTAGACGAATATGTGGACTTGGTCAAATGACAAGCATAAAATACCACCAAAAGCCCACAAATATCTCCTTCATTAGTAATATACTATGATTCATCCTAAAGGGGTTCCGATTGGACGTTTTATCACTTCATAACAGAAAAAATGGTGAACAACTGTTGAGAGCTAAACCTCTTACGTGCACATGTATGCATGGGAATTTTACCCAGTTATCACAAAAAAATGTAACGTACGGTGCATCTCCTTCGGTAAATTAATATTTTTGGCAAATCTTCCACAATTAACCATAGAGATTATTAGTGGAAAATCACTAATTACTATTAATTTACTAACACGTAAGAATTCCAACAGAGGCCTACCTAAATCAAACCTCATCTCTCGAATCAAAGAGCAAAAAATCATTTAAAATTAATTTACAACATTCTCAATTCGAATATTTATTTTCCTGAGTGCATTTCCTTCGTTAATGTCCGATTCCCTAGCCAATCCACTCGCTCTCATTCTTTTCTCCACATACCTATCCCAGACTTACTTTTATAAAACGTTCTCTGCACTACCGCCTCACCTTACTTCTAAACTCGCTACTAGATAATGTACATCCTTGTCAGTTCTCGTCAGAATATTTCATCAACCTTAAGCAACCTTATATGTCCCATGCATCTGTAAAAAAAACTAAGCTTCCCATCTTCACCTCTCATATTTTCGTTAATTTGTTTTTTAATTTGTATTTTTTTAATCTTAAAATTTATCCTTTGCTGTTTTTTATATATATAAACTTCTTATTTATATCCATAATTAAGATGTTACCATTTCCAGTAAACTGGTAAAAAAATTGCATGAGATCTACAAATAATAAATAAATAAATTATTTAGACTAAAAATACTCACCCCCTGCTACACACTCAAGAGGCGACTTGCAAGGGAAAAAAATATATACATGCAAGTGCATTCCTCGCACGCTCCAGTGAGGTTCATCCAGGAGACAAGGGTCAAGATCCAATGACGGACCGAACGCAAAAAAAAACATCACCCTAGAGAGAAGAGAAGCTCGCTTGCAATGCGACAGGAAAGAGAGCGGAGAGGAAATGTAAAGGAAAATAAGAGACGATTCAGAAGGACGAAACCCAATTCGGAGGGAGGAATGCTATGAGAAAAAAAAGAAAACGACCAGAGAGATGCAACGGAACACTACCCTACATCGTCCCCACTTGACACAATTTTATTTCTCGAGGAGAACACGGCGCAATACATGTCGCAGGGATACAAAATTCCACGGAGAAGCGAAAGAGAGAGAAAAATAAGTCTTCGAAATCAATGAACAGCACGGAAAACTCAGATTGGGATGGAAAATCTGGGATAGGTCCCTGAGAAAGTGTCTTTCTACAGGCAGATGATTTGTTCTCATCGATTTTTTTTAACCGTTAAGAGTAAGTAAACAAAAGTTCACTTTGTACGTTGCACACCAATGACGGAATAAGGAAGGGGCGACCTCGTGATTAATTTCATTTGCCATGATTTTCTTTATTCTGGGTCAGATTTGGCGAAAAAGCCCCCTCTTCCTCCAACCCAGATGCTCTCATATACAAATTTTATTCAGCTACAATACGACACTATTCATAGAATATTTAACTCATTTTACGTACATTTCGAGTTGAGATAAATACATGCATACAATTAACAATCGAAATTTCTGCTCCAAAATTCACTCCTTTCGGGCATTGTAACATAAAATTACAATAAGTAATGACTAGAATGCTGTATGCTTCATCTTATATATATAAAAGAAAGTCGAAAATCGTGTTAGTTAGAACACTTATAACTCGAGAACGGCTGCACCGATTTCAATGAGATATGGTTCTATGGATTCGTCTCAGGCGGGGTTAACATATAGGCCATTAAAAAAAGGATAATTCCACACAAAAAATTCATCTCTTTCCTATGGACATGCTTTTAGGAGTTATAGTAACACAACAATTGATAAGTCGGTCAAAACTACAAATTAAATAATTTGTTTTGTTTTTACCACTTTAATAACTGAATTTAGTAACAATATAACATTTTAATTACTAAATATATTCAAAATATTAATTAAATTGAAATTACATTTTTTAAATTTAATTCGAGCTGATTGTAAGACCAGCCGTGGCCCAGCTCAAGTTGACACTTCACTACCGTGTTTGTAAAGAAATCTCCAAGCAATTGTTGACAAACGGTAATGTCCGTGTTCCTGTCGAGGAATCGAGTAGTTTTAACTCATTTCCTTGGAATGATTTCAAATTAGTTTCAGCGTAAGGTGAGCTCATCAACAAAGAGTTCCAGAATATGATTGATCACCAAAAGAATCAAAGATGGTTGATTCAGCGAGCAAGAACGAAGATGTGGATGACTAAAACGAGCTAATTCAAATAGTTCGTACTCTGCATGGATTCGAATCTTTTAAATGTGTAACAAACGAAGACGAAATCACCAACTATCTATCTGAATATTTTAAGTCCTTGGACGTACCTGGCTTACCAAGGCACGATTTACAGAAAAATGTAGTTTCTGTGCTCATGATCTTTCGAAGCCTAAACCAACCATAACTATCCAACGGAACGTGTTTAATCATTAAAAAAATTGGTGATGAATGTGATTCACGCAACTTTACTCAAAGGAAAATTCAAAGGTTAGAAAGTCCTCATTCCGTAGATTCCATGATCTCAACTCATATACCCTTTTGAGCTTAAACGTATTCAATTTACAATTCGTGTTGCATTCGTAATAACGATTAAAAAATCGCATGGTCATTCTTTCAGTTTTTGTGTTGTTTTTGCTCATGTGCTAATGAAAACCCATGATTTTCTCATGGTCAATTTAGCGTGCTATTTTCACAAGTCGATAAACCATCCTCTGTATTTCCTCCTTCGCTTCAAGTGCGTAGCTAGGATAGGGGGTTTTGGGCGCAGCTAATACCACGGGTCTGTAGGGTATAGAAAACTCGCTAAGGTAAGCGGGAAGTGTGGGGGCACTTCCCCCAGACATTTTTTAAGATAAATGGTTCAAAATAGTGGGTTTTGTGGCTGTGTGAATAGTTAAATATGTTTTGTTTGTTAGTCATCCGTCCTCCTAATATTAATAACAAAATCTTTCATAAAAAATTCTCTAAGCTCTTGGGGAGGGGGGGGGGGTTTATCCCCCAAAACCTCCCCTCGCTGCGTCACTGCTTTGCTTCGCTATATTTATTTAGCTTCATCCGCTTCATCTTGCGCCTGATAACAAAACAAAAACTGTTGTTTCTCAGAAGGTGCTTGACGCAAGGCATTAAACCCGAATGTGTAGGGCTCACCGTGGTGCGTTTACGCATTTAGTACGTTTACGCAGTGCATTTTTTCCAAACAGAGATACTAAAACTGGCGCGCCTTAAGTCATTTAATGCGAATGCTGCTTCATAGGGGCTTTTCTTGCACGATTTTGAGCATCAGTCAAGCGTCGGTCTGGGGTCGTGTCAACCTGCCTCCTGAATGGGCCAAGTGTATGCAACAGACTTGGACCTAAAAACATTTTTTTTACAGCTAATAACGCAAATAGCCAACAACTGAATGCGTATAATTTTTATTTCATGAACTGCTTTGTTAAACCACAATGCCCAAAATTTCTTAAGCTAAAACGTAAGAAAATTTGTTGAAAAAAATCCGCGTAAACGTGCTCCGATTCACCCTATGTAGATTCAATAAAGAAAATGTCTTTCTGACAAGCAATTTTGGTACTCATTTACGTAGTTTTATTGAATTTGTATCCTTATTTTATTATAATAAATTAATAATGATTAAAAACGATACAGCCGCTCTTGATTTATAAATGGTGTAAGTAAACTGTAAGTTCATTGATTGTTAGACGGTACGAAGTTCGCCGGGTCAGCTAGTTGATCATAAATGCAAAAATGACAGGAATGTGAATGCAAGAAAATTCTAATTCTAAATTCCGTATTGTGAGCAAGAAGATTTTTAAAATTCTCATTATTATGATTGTATTCTTCCGATTAAGATAGGTTTCCATGGAGTGCTAAAGAAGTATTCTGGGAGCCTCCCGTTCCATCAAACATGATGAAATTCCGTACTGCAAACAAAACAAAATCTCATACATAGTGAATAAAATTTTACAATATTTATTATATTTATGTAGGTACTAAGGGTTTCGACTTAAGAATATAAAATCCAAGAAAGGGTTAGATGGATGTTGTTCCGGAAAAATCGAAATGCATCTTAAATGCGTCATTCCAATGATTTATTTTTTATTTCACCGACTTTAATTTTTTAAATAATAATTTATATCTAACTGCCAATTCTACAGCAACCTACGTATATCCATTACCACTATCTACGCTTATCAGACCCTTCTGTATTTGTACAATATATAATAATATATCATGAATTTTACTGCTCGTATGTCATCGGGGTAATTCGTTGACGAAACAGACTTCATGAAATGAGAATTCGTAAATAAATTCACGATAAAATTAACCGTGGCACACCGGCTTGACAGACATACATGAAATGCAGTTTACCACCATCACAAACCTAATAAGAACTATGAAATAACGCATTCAGTAGGTTTTAAGTTAAGAGACTTCGTCTCCGAGAGTAGATTAATAAGCGGATTAATACTAGCCGATACAATTCGAAATTAAGTAAACTCACACCTTGATCAACAAAAAAATATACAACGCGATCAAATTAACTTATAAAGCTACTACATGGCATCATATTGATAATTCGTTCTTTCAGCCAAAATTTAACCCACGATAGATAAATAAGATTACCGTTAATATAAAAAAGACTAAAAACTCCTGGTAAATCTATACTTTTATTTTCTTTAAACACATCTTAGCCGCAAGACGCATATATATTCACTTTAGGGCAAGAGTGTTCGGAATGGCGCTCAAAAAACATTCGATGCTTGGAAACAAAATGTAGGTATTTTTTATGTTAATTTTGCTGAAACACGAGATTCTCCCCATAGTATATATTTAACGTTCTCACTTCTGGAACAAACAAGTGTAGTTATTATACGGGTATAATGTGGAACTTAAGAGTGCATTTAGAAGTAATACCAGGAACTCAAAGGCATGCAATGCAGACATTTTGGTGAGCATTTTTAAAGAGGCAAATACCTTCGGCCAAAGGTAAATGACATTCAAAGGGTCACCTTATAATTCGGGAGCCACTTGTTAAGAGTTATAGAGCACAAAGACTTATCGATCCGAGGAAACATGGGACTGGAAAGAAATTTCTTGAATAGAGAACGTCTCATTAAAAAACGATTTTATCAAAAAAATTCACCGACTCATTTTTAACAGTGCGGTATTCCATTTTAAGGTTTCTTACTTGGATAACTATCACTTATGTAACCTAATTATCTTTTTGAAATAAAGCGACCTGGGTTTCAATGAATAATCAGTATCACCAGACGTAAATTATTATAATATAGTGCAACGTAAAATAATGTAATATCATGCGATTTAATGTAATGCCATATAGTATAATATAAATTAATATAATATAAATGTATACAATATAACATAACATAAAATAGCAAAAAATAACAGCATAATTTTAAGTATACCGGGACAAACCACGATTATAACCTTTACGGGAGTCATCCACGCACAAATTGGGCGAAATGATTTTTCGCTCAACATAACATAACAGAATGTAATAAAATATAAAAATAATAATTTACGCATAACAATTATGATTATTCAACGAAACCATGGTCGCTTTATTAAAAAAAGAAGAGGTGTAAGAATTATTTATCCAACCAAGAAGCCTCGATAAACGCTACGGTTCCCACCTCCAGGGTATACCATTACCAAATTATCCAACTAGTCAAGGTAGGTTTACATGGAGTATTTAGGCCCTGTCTCCCTTGCCTTAAATAAGCTTCCCTCTTCAATTTCAAGTTAGGCCCACTCCATTTAATTCCACCTATGAATCCAATTCTCGCCATCCCCCTTCCCCACTTGACTCACATTCTTCTCCCTAACACGGCCATTCCCATTCTCGTTTAGTACGAGATCTATCCAGACTTTCTGTCTCCACTGTTTCTCCCCTATAATTTTCCCCTCCTCTCCTACACTATCCAGTACCACCTCTTTCCTCTCCGTCAACTTCAAAATTATCCATTCTCCATCCTGAATGCCTCCACTCTTTTCTCGTTCTCCATCCTCCACGGTTCCGCAACGTAAAACGGTACGCTCCAGAAAAGAGTCTTTAGCCTTCACCAATCCTTTTTTTTAAACTCTTACATAATGATCCTCTCATCAGTAATCCGTAGCCCGTAAAATATGCCAGAAAAGTCGAAGAGAATCAACGGAAACTCACAAAATATTTTTCTCTGTTTTCATTTTTCAAAACGTTTTTTCAGCTCCGTCTAAAATACGCAAACAACATCTCAGGAAATCGGGTTGGTAACGTGGTTCGCGAGTTGACAATCCATTCCTATTTTTTCGCGGGTTAAAGTTCCGGTCGAGGACAAGATTTTAAGAGTTGGCCCGATCCCTCCTAGAATTCTTAGCGGAGAAGTGGAGCACAGTATAGAGGACAAGAGGATCAAATTCTTCCGTCTTCGCGGAGTAACTCCCCTTAGGCCGGATCCACAAGTTCGAGAGTTTTCATCCTGCACCCTCCGAAAGAGCTGGATTTCGGGAAAGAATAAAGTAAAGGGGCTCAGCAGTACTTAGCAAGATGATTTCCAAGGGTTAGTAGGATAAGTTCAGGATGCGATAATCTCGCGCCGTCATTAAGACGACAAGAGCTACCACTAGACACTATATTTACTCCAAGGGAAAAGGAAGGCCCTACAGAAGACAGGGCTCAGGGATTTTTCTAAGGAGCAGTTTTCCAACAGAGAGGAAAGGTGCAGCACTTCCTCTGCGAGATGGGACGCTAAGCTATAGTCCCATTCGGCGCTTTTCGTTCCGTTTCAAGCAGACTGCAGCCTGGATCGGGTTTCTCTACATCCTTAATGTCCCACACTCACCGCGTTGTCCACGACCTAAGCAATCGGTTTCACTTCTGAACACTAATTCTAAATTACAATATTAATAAATAGGCGTTCTAGAGAAGCGTACGAATAGGGTGGTTTCCTCTTTTTTTTAAATTGCCTAAATCGAAAGATTATCACTGCAGGGGTACGTATTTCACGCTTTTAGATTTTAAATGACGATATCTATTTTTGGCGATTAAATGAAAGGTGAAAATTTTCAAGCGTGCGAAAATGCGAAGGCTAAGTATGAATGTTGGGAAAAGCCCGTGTGACGTCATTCTAGTTTCGGTTGTCGCTGTTTGAGGCCATCTTGGTGCGAGGCTATGAGCGCCGCTACGATGGAGGCTGCTAGCAGGTAGCGCTAGGCTTCAAAAAGGATAATTAATACCCTATCAAACGAAGGAAACTTTCCGACCATAGTCAATTTTAATAGGTGATTATTAAGAAATGTTTCCCTGAGCTCTGTGTCTCATGCATGCATTGGTAATCTCAGACGATGTAAAACTCCTGACTACTCGTATAGCATCTGGGTCCCTGTGACGTGGAGTGGCATCACATGGCCGCCAATCTTGCCTTCTTCAAATGAGGTTAAAATTTAACATTAACACTCGTCTAAACTGGGATTTCTAAAATCGTCATTTTTATATTGTGAATACACTAATGGTGGGTTACGAATCGCAAACAATGCCTTTCGTTTTCTTTGATGAAGGAAACTACCCTATTATTTCCGCTCTAAAGCCCACATAATTATAGCCTAAATTGACGTCACTTCACTAATAACAAGATCAACACTAGGATTCCACCCATCATAGCTCAGACTACGCATTATTCTTGAAACAGATTTTAGAGGATGGTAGATATTTTTTACATGACTGTCGATCGACATGAGCATCCTTCTTGCTACAAGCTTATTTCTATAGAGACTTGAACCAGTTTCAAGCGATGAATATCCTACCAAGTGACGACTATGCTGCCAAATTCAAGTTACGCCGTTTAAAATTGTTATGAACCATCAATTATCACTTGCACGTTTTCAACTCAATAACATCCCCAACTTGAGTCGTAGCGAAAAGGGTTATAATGTACACGTTTATGATTCATATATATCTATATCTCCGAAACTCCATGCCTGCTCAAGAGTTGAAAATTAAAGGGTAAGACAAGATTATAAAAATAATAGAAGCACTACCCAATTTAAGAGGAGGGTTGATAACCCTTAAATGACGACCTTCCACGACTTTTAAGTCAGCAGTCGTGATTTCACTATAAAACATGGTGGGAATACAGATGGCAGTAACTGAATCGAGCTATTTTCGAATCCTAAGGACTGTGGCAGGCTTGGTAACATTTTCAATCCACACAAAACTTGAGAAACTTTTCGGGAGGACGAAGAGCAAATAATCTTATCAGCTGAAGCGTTCGGCTTTATTTTACGATCTCTCTCTAAGAAACTTTTACGACACGAAGAAAACTTAAATCCTTAAAGATAGCAAAGGATATGAACAAAAGAAAAGGTATTCCCAGAACATTTTTGTCTACAACGTATTCTTTCTCCCTCGTCCTCATAATATCACTATTCATTCGCCACATCACAGATATAGCTATGTTCATACTCAGAATGAATTACGATCCAGGGGATTTTCTGCCCTTTCTTGGAATATTTCAAGCAAAAGTTCTCATTTCATGCACTAATGAGCCCATATTTCGGTTCATTAAAAGCGAAAAGTTGAGAGTAACCTAAAACAAAGAGCATAAAAGGAAGTAATATCACGATTTCTCTGAAAATTGCAGCCGATGGAGGGCTAAAAGTATATCATACCTGGGTTCACAGTTTCGAACTCTAGGAACACGATAAAAACTTGCGATTATACATTGTGATTACTCTTTATAGAATCAAGGGGATTTTTAACAACCAAGAACTTTAGACTACCTCTAATAGCCAGCCAACGTCAGCGATAGTTAAGTAGTTCCAATTTTGAAGTATTTTACAGTCGAATTCTAGCACTATCCGGAGTTGAATAAAACTTAAATTTATTCCAATACAATCAAGCAATGGTTTACTTCGTATTTAAACGATAGAATACGGGATTTGTAAAATCTCATGTGACATTAGTGGAATGCGGTCGAGAAAAATTTCACGACGTCTCCAGAAAGGGGACTAGCAAAAAACGTCAAAGTCGGCTTACCTAATTAAATGACGCCCCCAAATTAGCGACCATCGTTGTTAAGATTGTAATCTTAACTCCTAATGACAAACTAATCTAGCTAAAGTTTGACGCCCAAGCTCGCATAACACTTGATCTTCACAAGTACAACGTTTAACTTGAGCACAAGATTTTCATTAATAGCCTTTTGGGTTTTAGAAAATGTTTCAGATGTTAACATACGACACCGTAACTTAGGCAAACTTCGCAAGAATACTGCCATTGGAAAATTATTTTTCCAAGATACGGCAATAAAGTATCATCGTCGTCCTAAAAAAATTAACTTCCAACATAACTTTACGAAGGTTGTTGCTCCAGGCTTCGGAAGGAGGAGAAAAAACTCAGACTATTAACCGGCAATAACTGACGGTTATGATTAGAGTAAGTCATATGAATCTTACATAATATAAGCGTACATACATTTGTATGAAAGATTTAATGCATGATCATTGTATGCAATAATAATAGCTTTCATGACCCTATCTCACAGAACACTACAAATTTTTCGTTGTTCACACAATATCCGGTTAAGTGGTTTCTGAAGCGAAGTGATGCAATAAATTAATTTTTTATCTTATTTAATCAGTACATTCACTAATTTCTTTTAAAAATATTTGACTCCCAGGAAAACAAAAGGCATTGGTAAAATATTTTAATTCAGCACTAATGCCATTAGTACCAGCTTGAGATACTAACATCATTTAAAATGATTGTTGAATTTATAGAGCTGGACAAATGAGCGAATGAACCCTTCGCTGCAGTCGACAATCCTTCGAATGACCGGTTTTTTTTTGCTTCCAAAGGATTCCTCGAGAAGAACAGACGAGTCCGGCAAGAAACTAAAATTCCTTGAAACACGAGACCCTTACCGAACATTCCACCTCATTCACTTCAGGCTCGCCCTAAATGTATGAGAAGGGTGCATTCAACAGACTCCATTGGGAAGGCCAACTTCCCCAAGAACGAGAAGAATTTCCGTCGGCGTCGTGTAGCCTGCGCCAAAGACAAAGAAAAGTACGAGGAACAATGCGCGACGTGAGGCTTTTCCAGGATATTTCTTTTCTCGATACACTTCCATTGAATGGCGATCTTTCCTTCTCTACTATACACGGGAGCACACTCAGCAAGGAACGTCTATCAAGTCACCTCCATATCTCTTACTTTGCCAGGTAAGGCTTCAGGTATTGAGAGCTATATTGTTTGGCTTTGTGCAGTCACTTCTCAATTATGGCATTCCCTTTTGGGGCTCCTCTATCTTCCTTCAAAAATAATTTAAAATGCAAAAAAAAAATTATTCGCATAATAACTAATTCTAATAACAGAGCTCCAGGAAAACCTATTTTTGAAAAACTAAAAATCTTACCTCTTCTTTGTATATACATTCTTGAAACGATGTCTCTTAATAACAACAATCAAGACATGTTTATTAAAAATTGCGACCTTCCTAGTCATAATACGAGAAGCCAAAATGCATTCCATGTAAGTCGGCACAGAGTAAATAAAACGATTTCAGGGACAGATCCTCAGGGAATACTTATGTACAGAAAATTGCCCACTTACATTCAAAATATCAAAAGTTCTTTTAAATTCAAGTGTGCCGTGAAAAAACTACTTTTATGCAAATTATTCTATAGTGTACATGATTTTCTAATGCAAACTAATTTAAATGTATAATTGAAATGTGTTAATCCCAAAAAATTGCAAATTGTATGTATTCTTCATATTGTTTTGATATTGTGCATTATGTTTTTTTATTTATATGAACTGTAAAAGATGTAATATTATTGACAAAGCCATGCATAAGTCATATGCTTATGGTGACTGAATAAATTGAATTGAATTAAATTTCCCAACTACTTCCTACAGAAACTAACCCCTCCCTTAGGCAACATCATCATACCTTCCCAGCTCAGACAACACATTTTTCTTAGGAATACAGAGAATAGCTTCAGGTTTAATCCGGTGGAATTCTATCATATTATGCCTCTAACAAAAAGGCTTAATTTAGTGGAATTCTAGCAAATTCTCCACCAAAAGATTATATCATATGAGCATTTACACCTAACACCAATGGGGAGTGCAGGTTCTTAAGTCCCTTCGGTTGAGGTAGAGTGGGATGGGTTCCTCCAAACATGGGCCCCTCCCCCGTTCTTTGTCATTTTTTGCAACCAATATCTCGTTCACAACTTACCATGAGATATACTAATTTTTGAAGGACCCAATCACATTAAAAATTTCAGCGTGAAAGGAGTAGACGTATGTCACTATTCTCTTGCAACTTGAATATAAAAATTTTATTTTTAAATTTAAAACAAATGCTGACAAGGATTCACTCTACATACCCCCTGGTAAATTCAAGATGATACCGTATATATTTTAAACGAATAATTCGTTGCAATAAGAGACCGTTTGTGCGAGATCGATGAGTGTCCTTATCAAGAAGCTCACGAGATGTAAATTAAATAATCAATCAAATATGAAATATCAAATATGATATCAAATATGGGGGGGCACAATGGTCTGATAGGCAAACTGTCTTCTCATATTTGAGATTAAAAACAACATACATCGATTACTGTACGAAATATTTTCTTTATTTTAATATGAGAGATATAAAAAAGAAAATATTAATAAGTAACATACATAATAACGACAGTTATCGATCCCCTTTGCTACTTGGGCGATGCTTTTTTTCGTGCGCAGACTAGCGAACGACCAATGACCGGCAAATCTGTCTCCTTGACCTGGCCTCAAGGATAAATTGATTGAGGCTCCGTGAAACACAAAACAAAATGATCGTAATGATAACCGTATTAACCCATTATGACCCATGTTTCCCCTAAGCAACTTAAAAAAATGTATAAATTTTCAGGTATATTTAGGAAATATCTAAACTTCGTATTCTTTTGTGGTGTAAATTTTAATTACAAAATAGATATCTGCCACGATAATTATGATTGAGCGAAAAATATTCAAGTTTTCAAAATGAGAAATCTTGAAATATGATATCTCCCAGAAGCGTCTCTGGGTAAGAAAGGGTTAAGCCTTGTCTAAGATTTAAGACTTGACTTGAATTTAGTTTATTTAACCTGGGTTGTGTGAGGCCAGGTGGCCCCATCTTCCCCAATCCAGGGCATTAAGAGTCTGTGGGGAGGTGCCCCCGTGCTCCCGCTCAAAATTCTGATGTGTTTTCCAGTAGTTCTGCGTTTTACTGTTACCCTTGAACGCATTGTTTTAGTAAGTAGTGGGATAGTTCCCAATGCATTTCATATGCGTGGACATTTTTTGCGGCTGGCTTCCCCGGTATCCGCATTCGGGATTCAAGTTTGAGCATGCGTTTGTATAGGTAAATACCACTCTTTCTTCTTTTCTTAGTTTTTTTTTCCTTCCATCTTTGTTTTTGTACTTATTCAGCCTTTTTTGTCAGGGTTTTTGTAACTCTATTAATTGATTTTCCTGATTTGCAGTGTTATCGTATAAATATCTCATGAGCCAGAAAGGCCCACGATTAAAAAAATGAACTGAATCGAAATTGAAGTGAATCTTCTGTTACTGCGTGGCTGGAAAGGATTAAAACATTCTTCATTAAAACTATTTTCAGTTACAACTACATCAATTAAAAAAACTAGGACAAAGCTATTGCAGATACTAAGAGCTGAATGCACCGGTAGACACACTTTTCAGAAGGTAGACAAAAAATTAATGTTGAAAAATTAATTAACGTCCAACAAATGATAGGACCTTGGTCCATAACGCAGGTGGTAGCTAAGTGAGAAAACAAACGAGCTAAATTCTATGCTCCCTTATCTCAAGAAGTCCCTAGAGGGCTGAAAACCTAATTTTATATGAGGGTATGAAGAATTGCTCACGGAAATTCGGGACACACAAAGTTCAGGATAAGAAAATGAGAAAAGGAGAAGTCGGATGAGAATATTTCACTTTAGCTAAAGACTCACGCTATTTTCCCATAATGCAATGTATACATTCGCGTTGGTTAAACCCATTTCTCCCTCATCAGGAAACAGTTCTCATTCCTGATGACTATATTTCCTAGCTTGAGTCTGCTCGGAATACCAGTCTTCCGTGACAAGAAGCTATTTAAATCGCAGCAAGAAGATTTATCGTTTAAGTCATGAAGAGACTCAGATCAAGAATTTAGGACGCACGATTACAGTGAAAAAAATGGGTCTCGTCGAAGTTATGAAACACATATCACTAAGATAAAAAACGAAATGATAAGCTTTAGTATTTGGAGGAAGAGAATGACGGTTAAGACAGTTAGTATCGTGAGAGAAAGGTAAACAGAAACAGGATAAAATCGTTAATAAGGGTATAGGGTTATATAGATGGTTAAGAAAAACCAGTAGCACCCGTATTCCGCACATTTTATGACCGTCATAAAGGGTCGAAAAAGGGTCCACTTATCCGTACTTCCGCACTCCGATAATGACCAGTAAGTAATTGTTCCAGGTAGGGATGAGGGTAGTGCGTGGGATATTCCTGTGAGGTGCAATGTATGCTAGTTGCATGACATAGTGCGAAGTTGTGATTGTGTATCATTGCTGTTCCAATGATTTAAACTTGAAAGGTGCTTGCTCCAGCTAGGTGATAGGGTCTTGCGGTGGCGTATGCGAGGGTATAGGGTGGTGAAACCAATTGGATTCATGTCCAGGTACGGTTTGTTAATGAGCAGAATCACTTAAAAATTTCGTACAGTTTGAAATATGATATTAATTTAATATTGGTTTATGTTTAGTTCAGTTATGCCCATTATATGCCTCAAACAGCCAATAAACAACTTTTTTAAAGTGTCAGATATATACAACTTCATACCTACTTAATATCCAACAGACGACCTATTAAGTTTTCTTGGGTAAGCTTTCTTGGATATTACACCATTAATTATGCCACTGGTTTGTTAAGTTTTGAATTGAATTGCTTATGATGTTAATGAGTTAGTGAATTTTAGATGACATATTGCCGTTGGAATAGCAGCAATATTCGAAGTTTGGACGCTCACGTAAAAAGGACTTATCTACCGAGGGAGGTAAAAAAGGGCAGAGAACGGATCAGCCGGAAAAACCTGGGGTCGAACTCTGCCTGATCCTAACGAATGGAATCAACTAGACTACAGTCTAAAGGTAAGTTTATGGAAAAATTTACTTGCGAAAAATTAAATCAAGCACTCATCGAAATTTTACCATATTCACCGTTGATGAAAAAATTAACGCGTGTTATACACTATGAGGCCCTCGTCACATGTGTGGAAACATTTTCTTAAACGGCTACACCACCGCGATGTGGAGTGTTAGGGGAAACCTCCGCATTAATCTCCTTAGGAGCCGCAACATGTCCATTGAGAAATAACCGCGGAAAGCTAGAGTCACCGAATTAAAATGAATTGTAACACGCAGTGACAATATCTAAAGCGATATTGCGGCAGATATTTTATACATTTCACGTTCGTAATGCCTCATCAAAATATTACAGCGTTAATGTTAAAAACATACTCCAACGGATCGGCCAAGTTAAGAAAGAAAGTAAATTGAAGTATTAGAGGTAGACTATTCATCTAGAATGACCTGCACAATTCTTGCAGTATTGAACATTACACATATCCCGCAAACATTTCCCTTTAAATATGTTTTGATCAAAATATTGCAGGAGATGGGAGTGTTCAAATTTTCCTCCTTAATGTACTACAACAGAAAATAGAGAGACTTCATTTCCGAACTGAAGCGAAAGTGGCTCCGCTTAATTCATTTCAATACTTTAGAATTCGAATGTACATACAGCATAGAAATATGTAATAAATACTAAATATGAATATGGTACGGGGTGTTAAGCCATAGGCCGTTCACCTGCATCTGTTCTAAGCAAATGAGTGAGTTGACTACGGAAAAAACGTAAATAAAACTACTTTAAAGTTCGATGGAAAATGTAGTACACTTAACCTTTGGGAAAAATATCTCTCTAATTTTAACGTTTCTTTTGGATGTCGAAACATAAACTCGATCGCAGGAGGTTAGTGTTGGTATAATTCAGAGGAAAAATTAATGAGTTAGTAATTTTCCGAGCTTTTCCAACTTTCTCTATTAGGAATTACGGAATACCAAATAACGCTTATTCGTAGAAGAAAGATTTTTGCACACAATGGGGGAAAATGAGGAACTAGAGAGATTGAAATACAAAAGAGGAGCGAATGGTGGGAAGTTGAGGGAAAATTGTACACAACTGTTGCCATGGAAGGGCCAATATCAATGTCTTTCAATTGCTATTGCAAAATGGAAGTTGAATTCACGCACTAAGAGAAGGGCACGACGCTATCGAGATGACACATACTGCCCTTTAATTTCCTATTTTTATGTTTCCTCAAAGGTACTACCAGCCATCTTTTTCACATGCGAGGTATACATTGCAATTAAAGTCTACGACGAGACCGTTTCAACGACATGACTAACAAATATCGACATGAAAACCAAAATGTTTCGATTTCTTTCGCTATTTTCGGTCTTCATTCGATCGTGGGTTGAAAAGCATTTTCAAACATTAAATATGCTCCAAATATTACTGTATGAAAGTCGATAATATACAAAATAATTATAAATAACAGTCAAAATAATAATATTTTTCTAAATTTACAAAAAGTTATTTGTGTTTATCCCCAAATGTCTCATTGTTACAGCAATTTTCATATTGGATTATTTGTAATAACATCATCTCTTCATCCTGATTATCATGGAAATGTTTTATTTTGCTTTTCTTAAATTACCACTTACCAATTGTAATTTTAATGCGTATGTTAATAATGCTATCTTATTTTTACAAATCGTAAAAGATTTTTTTTCCGTTAATTAAAAGAAATAAAAATATAAATAAAATAATTTGTTACACAAAATTCTGATTAATACACACAGAAATTGAAGGAGAAGCTCAAAGAAGAGCTACCCGGAGACTAATAGAGGAGAAGTTGGAGTTTGAATAAGACCCACGACAAGGATCACGCAATTCTTTCCCGATATGCTGGCACCAGCATAATCCATCAACCGGGGTCGCGACGGAATGAATGCATAGCGCAGTCAGGATCCGATGGAAGTTCACTCACCACCTCAATCTTCCCAGGGCCAAACATTCCCCCCAGCCACCCATACAATGCCAGCGATTAAAACAAATTGCCTCGTCCCACGCTCGTCGCGACACGGTAATAATAATAGGACGGCCGACCTCTACATTCAATGGGAGACGGGGAGTAGCACCCCTACCCGAAAGGGTCGGTGAACGCCACATGAAACGTTTTACCCCACCACCTTTCCGGAGAGCACAGCGGAGTAAAATTTAAAAAATATCTAGCCGAAAGTCAACGTGCGTGTTTCTTTTCAGCTTAAAGCTGAAGGAGTCCCCAGCCCGTCCTGTTGAAGTAAAGAAATTCCGGTGGATAGCCCTAGTAACAGCTTATTCATCCGTAAATTTCGGATCTATCTGTTCGTTTACGACGCGAGTGGAGACTTAAGCAACCACATTTAAATGCAAGGTGGGTACCACAATTTTCGAAGTCGGCTTGAGAATCTTCTGTTGTAATAATCGTGGCTAGAATTTTGTATGGACATTGAAATAAGACCAGAACATGTCATGACGATTGATACTTTTCTAAATTATAACTAATGAAGAATTTTGAGTGAGTTCACTTTGCAAAAATTTCGGAAAAGTTGTCTACACTCGATTTGCTCAAGAAATCTTCAATCAACGGCCATTTCACCTCTAGATTATCCACACGTAAGTGTTGCTAAATTAGGGTTGGAAACACAAAAATATTCACGAAGACATAGCAAAGGTTCAACTAACAATAAAAAGGCAAATCATAAAGAGACACTTTTATGCCGATAATGCCTAAGGTTGACCACTACCCGAATTTTCTATCAACCCTACTTATTCAGATGAAACTGAGCCTCGCTGATATTTTTATTTGATTTCAATATTTTCAAAGGTGACTTTGAGGAAAATTATTATCAGATAATGATAAAACCAACTATGTTTTAATCCACAGAGTTTTATTCGGCATAACTAATTATGAATAAAACTGCGTCTTAAAACATAGGTATTTGCTTTTATCACTATCTCATATTTTGCTTTAAAAAAAAGTAAACAAGGAGACAGCCTAATGAGCCGCTTCATTTAACCCGACAACGCTCAAAATGATTTGGATGAACAGAACATAAGTTAGAACCTACAGAAGAAAAATATATGAGGTAAGCAGGAGGAGGAACTCACCAAGCATTTGATTGAAGATCTTGTCGAAGTTGACTTCTCCTTTCTTCTCAAGGTACTTATGCATGACACTCCGAACACTGCAAAAAAAGGAAAGAGTTAGAGAGGATATAATCAATCACAGACAATATATAGAACTCTCTCGTTAATACGAACAACGTTAGTACGAAGATGTCGTATCTTCGAAGTAAATCGTAGGGCCCTTCCCGCGGACAGCGAATATATTTCGGCTACAGCCGCGTCGCCCGCGCAGGTAGGTTTCCAGGCAGGCAGCTAAACAATTCGTCACATTTCGTGAGTTAAAGCATTGTAATGCAGTATTGCATTCTGCAGGATACCAACCTTTTCGATGCATCAGTTTATCAACTTAAAAACAAGGTCTCCCAAGGCATCTAGTTCATGCATCGAGTATTTACTGTATTTTTTCACAATATAATGGCGTATATTTTACACATGATTCTGAAGATCTTCCGCAGCGCAACTATATTACGGGAGATTGAAGAGATAAGGAATTCTGGCAAGGTATGTTTTTTGTGATGATTCCGAAAAGGAACGCTCTTGCGAAGTTCATTATTACGAACCTTTGTCCCATTATCGGTCCCATTAACTTCATAATAACGACAGTTTACTTTATAAACATTTAGGATTAATACATTGCGACATTGGAGTATTTACGCATATTTACCCCGTTGATTGATTGCTTCACAGAAGATAACAAGGGGGCCACTTATATATAAAAATAACCCTTCCATCGCTATTAACAAAAAAGCCTGCCAGTCGTGACCAAGTTATAAGTTGGGATTGCCTCAAAAAAATTTTCTTTTCCCACTGAGGTCTGAATAGACGCCGCGGGGCAGACTACAAATCTCACCTCATAACCAATCCATCTTCAATTCATATATAAAATAATGTATGCCCGTTGGCCCTTGGCGGATAAAAAAAAATTTCTGATCGTCATGACAGCTGAAACTTTAATGCATATTCCAAAGTAGAAAGTTTTTACATGCCTAAATGGTTATAATTACTCCTCAGGTCACAAATTGGGTTCATATTTTCAGCATTTAGTTCGGTGCAGCGGTTTCATTATTTATTTTCCAATTGTAATTTTTGCGAAGAGATTGGACTGGATTTTTTTCATGACAAAGAAAATAAATTCATTTTCTAATTCTTTCGAAAGATATTCAACCCTCGAATTTGCTATCAATGATGATTGTATCTTAAAAAATCCCTCATTTTTCTCTGATATCAGCTATACAATATTTTCTTGACAACTAGTGAAATGCATAATAAGAAGCTATTGTTGGCTTTGAAATTTGATACTGTTTTCATTCAACTTGGTTTAAGTGCTGAACGCTTATTCGAGAAACCATTCCTACAAAAGATAGGTGATTCAAAATAAGTACTGAAGTAAAGAAATATACTCTCACAGTACAACGTCCGCCGGGTTAAGCAAATCATTTACAACTTGGATAAACATTTAAACCACTAATTAGCGTAGTAAACTAAATAAAATACTCAAAAAAATAAGAGTTACTATAAGAGACTCCTTGATAAAAATCTGAGTAGCTTATATTGTTCGATACAAATATTAACAACAGAATTTAAGAAAAAAAAAACACTGAACTCAGCATTTTTCAGCCATTTACAAGAATTATACATGTTTTACCAGTTTTACTGTCCCCTATAAGCGACAAAAATCACTGGGAATCCTTAAAAACTGTAACAAAAGAGAGTAAAAATATTGATATCGTTGGCGTAAAGACTAAGTGCACGTGTATACGGGGATATTCTAAATGAACTAATTTTACCCCTAGTGGTGCGAGGAGAAACACCGTGGAAACGCCATTAAATAATGACGTCGACCAGCAAGCGGAAACTTGATATTGCGGGTATCTGGGAGGCTCACGAGTGAAAAATGGCCTGGCGGAGCCCCCTCCTAATAATTCATTAGATAAAAAGATAAAAACCAAATGAGTGCTCATAAGTAAACCCCACTTTATAGTTAGAAGCTTGAACAGAGTGGGAAAAACGAGGTTTCTCAAACACTAAATTGTAGGTACCACTCACACAAACTAAGATATAGGAATAGATCAGAATTCAAAATTAATCAGCATTCTTTATGCTTAAAAGTTTTCATTTGGAGGACTCATTGATAGGCGTCACCTCATAATCGGAATAAAAATGTTTCAACACACCAAAAAGCAGTGAGATAATTGATAATTCTCATTAACTTGCCCCTTACAAACCTACTTTCTAGAAACCTACTTTAACCTTTTCCTTCATCTTTATATTTACATGTGTGGTTGTATACTCATAATAAAATTACCCAATTTTTATAAAAACAGTGTTGTACACAATACAGAACTTAACAAGAAATTCCAATGGCCTACATGTCCCATATATGCATACTAGAACTGCAGTGTATGTTCCACATTTAAGGGGTAATGCTTTGTGCGAAAGATCCACAGAGAAAAAATCATTCGCCTTGACCGGGATTCGAACCGGGGGATCCGGGTTCGAATCCCGGTCAAGGCGAATGATTTTTTCTCTGTGGATCTTTCGCACGATTGTGCATTGCGGGTGACTCCCGTAAAAGTTATCACCGCGGCTAGTCCCGGTATACTTTAAACTGGGTAATGCTTTGCCTAATGAATTGAAGTGAGATAGAAGTTATTCAAAAGTCCAAAATCAAGGAAGCTTTACTTCATAAAACGCATTACAAAGTTAGTGATTTCATGAATCACACAACTAAATATTGTTTTGATTGTATGTATTATGCCAGTAATTTTCAAATTGTGCTGACCTGACCAATATGCTATACTCGATCGCTGGACCAATAAAATTACTATTATTAACCAAGAGCGCGAACCGATTTTTTTCCTTCCGTGATCTGGGGTGGTTCATTCCTTCGCGGAGGGGCATTCTTTAACCCGTAGCCTCGCTCCACAATCACCCATAAGGGGACTGCATAGAGGAGGCCCAATTCCATCCCACAGAACGCTAATTTCTGTGCCACTTTAATCGCATTTTAATCGGTTTTCTAAAAATGTCCGCGGCTCGGAGACGAATGCAATACAATCCATTTTTTTCCCAATATTTTGCACTGCAATGTTTGTCATTGTGAGGAATAGCATCGGCAAGTAATGTATATAATATATCACATCATCACGGATATAAATGTATTTCTTTTAACTCTCCTAATCAAACCTCATTTCCTCGAGAAACTCGGATCAATTTGTCCGTCAGCGACATGAGCGGCGACTTCTGTAAACCCGTTTAAATGCGCGGTGGATGACAACACATTTGGTGGCCGACTTGAGGATCCTATTTTGTAACATTCCTGTCCACCCCGACGCTCCGCGGATGCGTCTGACACGGCTCCCTTCTCTCAAAAGATGGTTCATTATTTTTCTTCGTTTAATTTCCCTTTTCATTCACCAAAGTGGCCGTGGTGACGCACAAATACCGCGGCCATAAGGATAATGACTCCTCTCTTTCCTCGTTTGAACACTCAAGCCTCCCACCTACACGTTCCGTCATGCCCACGCAGAAAAAGTTCCCGAAACGGCAGACAATTTACCCACCTTGAGTTCATTTAAAATATCTTCGCGACTGAGAAGCGGGATGGCAAGTGAAACGAAACGAAAATGTTTCATTTCGGCCCGGAGGGAAACGAAAATACGTGGCCTAAGTTTATTTTTGTTCCCGCATGAAAATACAATCACCAAGGAGTTTAGTTTTGACCCGGTACGAAACTGAACTGCTCATAGTTAAGTTTCGATCTCAGAAGTTGAGTGGAGTGGGATAAGAGGGAATAATTTCGAACCATTACGTATGACATACGTGTAGCGAGGTTAAAACACATAGCTTAAAAATCGAATGGTTCACCGTTCGTACGAAGCAGCGTTCACCGTTCTCCTGTTAGTGTTAAAAATATGAGTGGCCCAAAGCATCTAATGGCGGTAGGCCGAACGTCTTCTTCATTCAACCATACTTCGTACTCAATGTGTGGGTCGAAACTAAACCGTTCGAAGGTGAAGCACGTTGCCCCTCCGGTGCGAAACATTATCTTCATTTCGTTTCGTCCCAGAGTTTACCTCCGCGGGTTTAAATACATTTCGTTTCGTTTCTACATTTCGCTCCCGGGAAAAAAACTACTGAAATTGTACTGGTTTTGACTCACGTTTAGTCTCTATTACCACTCGTGCTGAGAGGCAGGCCCAAGTATTTGGGGGGTGAGGGTGACGGCGGAGAGCACGAGACTTTCTGAAAACCAACCAAAATGCGATAGGCATGCCAACGGCCTTTTCATATTTGAAATTAAAAACAGCATAAAACAATTACTGTAAGAAACGTTCTCTCTGTTTTAATAGGAAATTTATTAAAATGGAAATATTAATAAGTTGCATATACAGTGACCACAGTTTTCGAGCACCTTTCCCACTTGGGCGATACATTTTTTCGAGCGCTGAAAGCGAATAACCTATGACCGGCAAATATGTCTTCTTGACTTGGCCTCAAGATTTAACTGATTGAGGCTCCATATTACGCAAAAAACAAACGAATAAATGATAATCGTATTAAAAATATTGTCCTTTCAAAGACGTAACAGTTGCAGAGGTTTCGGAAAATACGAAAGAGGACTTGATTACGAAAAATGTAGAAAATACGAAAGAGGCAGAAGAATACCTGCCTGAAATATTTTGCCTTTTCTACGAGGTGTTATTTCGAGACGAATAAGTTACGATTTCCGCGGACAATGAAATGAATTTTCGCTAAAGGTATTTTACATATTGACGACAGAAGCGGAGTTTAGGCATTAAAGTGGATAAGAAAGAAATCTTGCGACCGTTTTGTCTCATTGAAAAAATGTTCCCTCGGATATGTTTGTACCTACCAAATTCTTATAACTGCAGTGGAAAATCCGCCTGCTTTACCACTATGCCAACTCCCTCCCTGATTTTGGGGGAGTCTCGTTACGTGTTTTTTTTAAAGTCATACACGGGAACTAACCAGTCTTCTAGTGTCACCAAATCAAATTGCATTTTGATTTATTGACACACGATTTATGTGGCATTATTTGCAGTGGCATTGCGGTAGATCTTTGATATATTTTACGTTCGCCAACTATCACCATAAGGCTACGGCGTTAATTGTATCAACATATACTTTGATGGATCGGTCAATTTAGGAGAGAAAATAAATTGAAGTCTTGGAGGTGTATTTATTTTCTATCATGAGCTGCACAATCCACGTGTCATTAAACATAGCACATATCCCGCAAACATTGCCCTTCAATGATGTAGTAATAACAATATTGCGGGAGATATGAATGTTGTTCAAATTTCCCTCCTACTAGTACTACATACATTACAAACAAACGAAGCATTTGCAGCGCGTAACCAAGGACGATAATAGCAGTAAGTGAAGCTCAATTTCTCTGAGGAGCAGAAGTGGCGCCGCTCAGTTGGCGAGGAAACTTTGGAAACCACTGTACAAAATAAAAGCACTATAATAGGTCGGAAGGAACTTGGTGACGGATAAGTGGCACTACGAGGGTTGAAAAACTGGAAGAAGGTCAGGTTGTCCTTTTAAAGGAAAAGGCGGAAGGTCAATCTCTTTTAGGATTTATCTATAACCCAAAACTAACAAAAAATATCCGAAATTAGAGGCATCCGGAAAAAGTCCGGACAAGTTAATGTTTTGGCCAGGTGCGTCTGGGCAAAAACTTGCATCCGCCTCTTCAAACCTGAAGACGCCTACAGCAACGCCGGCGAAACTGTCGTCACGAAAATGAATCGACGAGATGGACAACCCGAAAACAAAGCTGCGCCTACTATACCACTCCACGGAATCCTGCATCAACTCCAGCTTGACTCGCACTAACCTCCTTTAGTATCCTTCAGTTACACTGGAAAGGCAATACTGGTCCCCTAAACTCGTTACGCCATTGCCCCCTAAGTGCGTGTTAGCACAATAAATACCGCTGAAGCGGTGGTATATATACTCACTGACAGGTGGAACATTACCCGGTATATCCTGGGGTCATATTTGTGGGCGAACAACTTGACACACCGGCTTGACTCTAACTAACCTCCTTCATTATCCTTCCATTATACTGGAAAGGTAATACTGGTGCCTTACTCGTGTGCCATTGTGCCCGAAAAGCGTGTTAGCACAATAAATACCGCTGAAGCGGTGGTATATATACTCACTGGCAGCTGGAACATTACCCGGTATATCCTGGGGTCATATCTGTGGGCGAACGACTCGACACACTGGCTTGACTCTAACTAACCTCCTTCAGTATCCTTCCGTTACAAGGAAAGGTAATACTGGTCCCCTAACTCGTTGCGCCATTGGCCCCTAAGTGCGTGTTAGCACAAGAAATACCGCTGAAGCGGTGGTATATATACTCACTGGCAGCTGGAACATTACCCGGTATATTTTGGGGTCAAATTTGTGGGCGAACGAACGAACGACCCCCCTTCAGCGTCGTTCTCCGATGAATCGTCCATAAGGATTAGTATTTCCACGGAGGAAGATCGACAAGAGGGATGACGACGGTTCACTTGAAGCCCCTTGAGGGAGGGAAGAATTTTCAAAAGGGTGGAAGCGGGTGGACTGGGGTCGTCCCTCCGCGGAAAAGGCAATTTGCGGGATGAAAAATAATCCCAGTTTTCATTTTTTTTTCATATTATTCCCCTCCTTATTTCTACGGCGCGGCATACGGGGAAGTAATAATTGGAGATTAAGATTTGAGCGAGCTGAGGAATTCTCGACTGTTACTAATAATAAATGGACGAGTAATTTTCTTTTCCCAAAATTTAGTTCCAAGCGCAAGGGAAAATATAATTATATGATAGCGTATCACTGCCACAAGCTGAAAATATCTCCAGCATTTAATTTTTTTTATTAACCTTCACCGCTCCAAAAAAAAGCGCATTTAAGAACTCTACGGGTGGTATTCTAACGAAGAACAATGTAGGACGATCACATAACAACCATTCCCTGGATAGGGGCAACCTACACCTACTACATCTAAATTGTTTGCAATGCACTTCATTGTTTGCAATTTTTCTATGATCCCAAAATACATGATTTATATGTAGTATAGATTATATATAGGCATTAAAAAAATACGCTGGAGAGAACGAATGCTGCGTTGCCACGTCTTGCGCGCGAAACTTTGCCGCCCGATATAGCCACTGGCCCGGCGCGGCCCCGTTTGGCAACATGGCATAAATAGAAGTTATTAAACTTCACAAATACCAATATTTTTATAGATTATGGATCATACAAAAATAAGACAAAAATTAAGAAGTGTTTCTATCAATTTTATTTTTTCTTTCGTGGTAAACTGTAGGACTAGATAATGTTTAAACATTTTCGTTGTTTTACAACAAAATATACGTTCTAAAAATACGCAAAACCTATTTTATTAATCTAAATTAATGTTTACCACTTATTGTGGAAGGTGAATGCTGTAGACGTAGTAGTTTTCCCAAGGTTAAGTTACAAAGTTCATGAAGTTGACAAAACGGCTAATTTTACAGTGCGCTGAGTCATTTATTGCAATGGGGGCAACATTTTTGAATTTTTCATAAAACAAAAAATAAATCAGAATTGAGAATAAAATTATCTTTAAACTGACGTATTATTCATTGCTATGGCGTGCACTGAAGTCCAGGTATAAATTTGCAAAGTACAGCGGCATATCATTTTGACGCCGACAGTACATCTACGAGGTACCGTGCGAGCCACCACCATGGTGCTTGGTACGGGATGATTCCACGTCAGGCTTGTAGCACTCAACCTAGCCATAACCAGGAAATCGCTCGTCCAAGCACCATGTCTTGTGAAATCGTTCGTTGCTTTTACCGATGGTATTCCTAAACCGGTACTTCAACGTTTAAAGCATAAACGTGAGCACGCTGCAGTCAGAACTAACAATGACATAATTATAGGCTGGGGTTAAGATATGAATTACGACTCCTACGAAATGGATCCACTTCAAATACAAACTTTCAACTTCAACTAAAAATATGGCCATAATTTCGTATCTTCAAAGTAAAGGTGATTCCACGTCAGGCTTGTAGCACTCAACCTAGCCATAACCAGGAAATCGCTCGTCCAAGCACCATGTCTTGTGACATCGTTCGTTGGGCTCAGTGCGGAGCGTCAGCATAATTGAACACAAGTATTCAATGAAAATGAAAATTCCTTGAGATGAAGAGAAAATTATATGAAATTGCAATTTGACAACCACCTTGCATAAAGATCCCCCTATCCAGCATAAAACTTCCTATAATAACTGAAAGAGAATAATGAGCTTGAGACCTAATGTTAGTCTAGTTAACACTACTAATGGAGCAACATATGGTATACTTAGACTTAATCCTTGATTGATGATTGATGCAAGTGCAGCGAAAATAAGCTGGAACCCATAATTCTTACGTGTTTTTGGCGTATTAAAACGATGAATTAAAATAAATGGCTGAACAAGGGAACGACAATTTCTATGAAATTCTAACACGCAAAGAAAATATAATTATCCCATCTCTATTACATCCACTCTCCAATTGAGGAAAAAAAATGAATGGCATTTATTTCCAAACATGATCCGTAAGACGGTTAACAGTACCTAACTAGAAAGCGGATTATGAAAAAAAAATCAATTTGAACTCGCGTAAGGATGGAAGAAGAGAAAAAAACGAAGATGAAAAAGACCGTGGTGACACGATTAACGTGCAAGGGCAAAATACAAGCATGGAGCGTCAGCATAATTGAACACAAATATTCAATGAAAATAAAAATTCCATGAGATGAAGAGAAAATTATATGAAATAGCAAACGTTATTTGGAATACCACTTTCCATCGGTGGCGTATCCAGGATAGGGGGGGGCTAAGTGAGTGGTAACCTTCATTTACCATTTTATCTAGTGTACAATGGATACCCAGGGGGGGGGGGGAGGCTGCTATCCCTCCTCCTTAGCCCCTCTCTGGATATGCCGTAGATTTTGACTTACCCAATGCGTGTAAATAGGCCCTGAGTTTAAAGATAACTTGTATTTAAATTTATTAAAGTAGGTAAATGTATCGGAAAATACAACTAAATACTTTGGTACAAAGTGGCAACCTCCAAAAATTTCGACTCTATCTGGCGTTTGTTTGGACCCAATGGGGAATAAATACGGGCTAAGCCCTCCCACACTACTTTCCATCATTACCGTTTGGAGAAAAAATTCCAACTTCAACTCGGTCAAAAATTCAGACACCATTTACTTGCAGGAGATGCTTAATGCTCTCCACATGCTAATCCCACTTGAAGAAAAAAATTTCAACTTCAAGCTCGGAGCAAAATCGAAGACAGCAGATTTACTCGGAGAAATTTAATCTCTTTATAGTGCCAGAAAAGAATACCGAGCTTATGACCGAATGCAGAAAATTAAAAAGGAAGGACTCATGATAATAGTCACTCTCGCGCTCATGAATATGAATACTTAAGGGGTTTACAGGAATTTGGCATTGTTAAGAAAAATGGATACTGCATTAGAGAAGACATTTCAAATGAATAATGGCAAAGATAACCATTATGAGAAAATCTTCAATGATACCGGCGGTAATGGCCAAAAACTATAAGTTGCAAAAAAAATACATTTTCTAGCGGTACAACTTTTTGCATTCCGTGTTAATTCGTTTACCTCATAAATTTACCCTGTGCCTAGCAATATAGAAGATTAACTAGAACTAATGCCGTTTTAATTTCACAAGAGGATTTATACAATAGCTGATAACAACAAAGCAGGTACATGCTTCGAAAGAAACGAATCGCAAAACAATCTATGTATTTCCATAAAAACAATGTAATATTCAAACTCCAAAGAAGAAACAAACAAAACAAACCGTGATAGACAAACCGTCTTGACTGGGATTCGAATCAGGAACTTAAAAGACACTCAATTTGTCTTGTATGATGTTGAGCACGATATGGTGGAAGTTCTTAATATTATTTAAATAAGACATTGCAATATTTTAATAATATCACTCAATTTGTTTCAAATTTTAAATGTTTTAAACCATATCATTCCTCTTTTGTATTTGGTGGTATTTAATTGACGATACCTCTGGATAGACGATGCCTCAGGTCTTCAGGGGATCGGAATTCTTTGCCCGCTAATAGCCGGGAGGCAAACTGTACGCTTCACGCATCAAGATTTCGGCGGTAAGCCAGATAACCTGTAACCTAAGAGATGTTCCTTCATTGACTAAAACGGGCGAACACTAAGAACATTTTACCTACCGATGGCCATAATGCGTGATTTTCGGAATGAGTGGGGCACGGACGGTGGCGAAATTCCACCTAACAGTTCTCCACCTAAAACTTTTACGACCTATTTCTCAGTTTGGCAAGTTTAACTGCGTTCGTTGCCGCGTTAAGATGATTTACAACCTCCGAGTGAGCGTGACTTTCCATTCCTTCCTCCGCAACAACCCGCCTTGCTTCCACTCCCTCCTATCGGGAAACCGATAACTCACCCTCAATTGCAGACCGTGGAGCATCGGAATCAAGCGGAGAGTAGCAGTTTAGAATGCGCTCCGCCCTAAACCGACACACCTAATATTTGACCGGAGGGGATTACGATCCTAGCGTGAGTTTACCGCGTTGCGCGGCAGACGATTTTGAGACTGAAAAAGTCTATCGATTCTCTAAAGGCGGTTGCCGTGGGTGAGAGTATGGCACCGCCACGCTAGAAGACTCCAATTGTGAGGACCATGATGCAAGAATGCCGCTACAAAATTTCTTTCACATTCCATTCATATTTTTGTTGAAGAGAACAAACAAGTGTAGAATGAAATTGTTCGAATGAATAAAGGATTATTTTCATAACAATTGATATCCTCACCAACATTGTTTTGTTAACTGAAAGGAAAAAAATTAATCACTTTTCCACATCTATCTTACGATACATTATTGGAAAAAACTACACAGCCAATCGCTATCACAGCATCTTGAGATTTCTTGGGAAAGAAACAAGCTCCTTGTTCCTCAGTTTTCCCTACTGTGCGTCGGGCTCTCCATTTAGATTTTGGAGGTAAACATAAATATTTTTCAACAACTTCTGGGAGTTTAATTGTCACCAGTTCTTCGTTTCACAGTTTCTACAAATTTAAAGGGCATAAGCTTTCACGCAGCTTTTCCTGCATGCCCATAGTTAGTGATACTGTCGTACATAGAGGAATAAACGGTGCATGCTTGGCCTGAACGAATCCGCGCCATGAGCGTGCTGGTATCATAGTGGAAACCAGTGGCGCAGCAAGGGGGGGTTTTGGGGGTTAAAACCCCCCCCCCCAGAGCTCAGAGAAATTTTTTAATTGAATCCATTTTACTTAATTGGATTGATATCACTAATATAATAGTGTAAGAATTAATAAAATATCCCTCAGAAATCCGTAAAACTCACCATTTTGAACAGAGTATCTTAAAATTCCGCAATTTATTAATCTCGCATCTACCGCTTATCCTGGTGGATATTCCACACCCCCACACACCCCGGCATTAATTGCACCTAAACCCCCCCAGCCTGAATTCCTAGCTGTGCCCCTGGTGGAAACATCTACACTCAACTTGATGCATTCTGTGGAGAAACATACAACTCCTAACAAACGTCACGGAGAAAGATCGCAAAGTATGATGCACATTTAGTTGTAAGAGGACACATCACTTCCGCACGATATGTCTTTTCCGAGACGTATTACTAAATCAAAACTTTACCAATCATGCAGAAATTTTCAGTAAATATAGAGTAGATAAATGGAAGGTAGATTAAGAAAACAGATCAGAACACGGCGTTTCCAATGCGGTGCTTGATCGGGCTAAAATAAAACTCCAAAAGACACAAAGCATTGATCGCGAACCATGAAACCAGTGATCGGATAAGAGAAAGAAAAGTTGATGCGGGCGGTTGCGGGATTAAACGATTATGAAAGCGAATGAAAAGAGAAAACATTGTTGGAGGTAAACGGCGAGAATCTTTTGGAGGAAAACAACGCCTCACAACGAGCACCGCGAAAAGGAAAGGGGTTTGGGAAAAAAACAGGGTCACCGATCCACCTCGAGAACCGTGTATGAAAACAAAAGAGAAACGAAAATAAAAAGCGCGCGCATCATCCGCGTTTTCATTGCTCCCACACCACCTATCCGGCGCGCATCCCCGCGGGGAGAAGTTGCAACGGCGGATTAAACGAATGAATAAAAAAAACAAGCGAACGTCGAGCATGGGGCCAACCACTGCCCGAAAGGGAAACGAACCTACAACGGCCATGGAATATTCAGGATGCGAGGGGAAGAAAAGCGAATTGTTCGCACGGCATTGCTCTTTTGTTTTGTTCCATTTCCTTCCTTTTCTTCCCGCTCTGGTAGCCAGGTGCATAACATCACATCGAACGGCGATTAAGCTAGAACAATGATAGCGCGTTTACACTATTTGTATTCTATGACGGTTGGGATGTTCACGGTTTGAAATAATATAATTTGAACGCAAATTAAGATCGTCGCAGTGACGATGTTAACCGCCTTATAGGGGCTGTTGTTGGCTCTAGTCATTGGCTTTCACGATCTTGTGAAATTTAATTTGTAAAATATTTAGCAGAGAGATGAGAGATGAGAAGTAAAAACAGGCCTATACTAATACAGGCGAGAGAGAAATGGGGAGCTTCGTCAAACCAATCTTAGGGTTGTTGACTAATGATGATGATGATGATGATGATGATAATAATGAAGGTAAGCATGTACACATGGTATTCTTGGTAGATTTTAAAATGTATTTTGTTTTATATCAAGCCGTTAGCGAGATACTGGAGGACTGGAGGATAAAATGCGTACGCATAGTGGCGCCGGCGCCTGCTCCCCTCCAGTCCCCGTCAACGGTGACCAACAGCACGCCGCGCGGTAACTTCGCAAGTGCGACCTCACCACATGGTCCTAATAGCTTTGGAGGCATGCTTAAACTCTTAATTATCAACATAGCTTTGTTTTTATATACGCTTGATTAGTCTTGCTCAGTTAGGGCCGTTTTACACGGCACACGGAATTTCGCAGGTTAGAGCTGCATTAATTTCTAAAATGGCGTGGAATTGCGCGAATGCATGAACGAAATTAGAACAGGGGCTATTTCGCCGTCTCGCATCCACGCATTCTCGCATGTGTTCTAGCAATTCACCGCTTTACACGTCGCAATTTTGATTGCGCCTTCGCACGTACGTCAGACTGCGCAATTCCGTGTACCGTGTAAAACGGCCTTTAGGAACACATTCAAAATTTGGCGAAAATTCCTCAGAGAAAAAATCATTCGCCTTACCGAGGGATGACAATACTAAGATAATTCTATTTATGACTTTTCCTAAATGAAAAAACTATAATCGAACTAGTACACGCACGAGATCCCAAAAATTCAGGCGAGTGCCATATTTATGTACCAAGAGATTTTGGATGAAAAAATTAAATTTTGTTTCCACGGAATATTTTTATTAGTACACTACAACGGTTTCACGCTCCGCGTTTACAAGCTCAAGTTTCGTGATGAGTGGTCCTAATCACCCCGCCTTGATGCCGTTTAGAGGCAAAATATAAACTAAATGTGAACTACAATACTAGCGATGCAATAAATTATATTCAAATGTAAAATAATAGAAAAAATAAAATTTAAACTATTCAGACTGTAAGTACCCAGTTATCATCTTCAAATAACACCAATTATCTGAGACTTACACTTCCGTCGAACCTTGTGGATTCAGGCAATCGGTTGCTTATTTACCTAGACACCATCATTTCAAACACGAAATTTATTTAGAAACTTCAAATTCATAAATTTATTTCATAATATATAACCCATAATCAATGGATTTCATTTCCGATGTTTGTGGGCCGTTTTTTTCATCGACGAAACATTAATAAAATCTTCTCGTACTCTCAAGGTACTATTAGTGAACACTCAACAATATCAACACAATCATCGGATGAGAACAAAACCGGGCGTTTTATTTTATTTATCTATTTTATTCCCAAACCACCGAATACAGCTCATATCGGCCACTTTATATCGGGGTATTCAACAAAAACAACTGAACATACACGAACAACCATGCCCTGCATATGGGAAACCAAGATGGGACTCGAACCCGCGACCCCATCGAGGCCGGCATCTACGATATACACTGCTTGGCTAAGAGCCAAATGATCTACTTATTTGATTCGACTATAGTTCGGAGAGAACCACACATGGGCGTCCAGGCGAGAGTGGGGCGAGAGAAAACGTCACACGAAGGGAGGGTAAATGGCGTGCAGAAGGGAGGTGGCCGCGTGGCCGCAGAGGCGGACTGGCGCGCCGCGATGAGGAAACTATTATCACCTGTTCGCTCACCGGGAGGCGTGGCGCTCCGCATCTCAATGGATCGGTTTCTCACGCAACCATCGCACGACGCCCCTACGGCTGTCTTCACATGGATTCCGCTGGACTTGCCGCAAAGCGCGTGGCGTCAAACACAATTATAGGTATAAACGAGCCCATGTCGCCATCAGGAGCAGTTGAAATGAAAGGCCACTTTTCCAAAATAACACAGGCCAACAAAAAAATTTTGTTTGAAAACTTTTTTTATTTTAATAGCCGACTTTATAGATTTTAATGCGCCGAATCCAAACCTGGCCTTAGTTTTTTGTACCACCCATAGTTTCCAAGCAATATGTATTTAATATTTAGTCTAATACCCCTATACGGTACACAGGGTAATCAATGAAACACTGTGTTACATCATAAAATTTTTTGTATTTACTGTTCACTACATCGTGATAAAATTGCTTGTATTTACTACAGCGTGATAATCCAGCGTTCACTTATCTACTGGAATTGGTCTACATTTTCTTTCCCTTTTTTCCTTGAAGCCTCTTGTGTAGCTTTTTCTGCGATGAATCGCTTGCTGAACTTCTCGGTGAAGTACCAACAGTAATCCCCATTATCTTCGTTCATTAGACCTACTTTTTCAATTTTATTATACCTATAAAAAAAATCTGTTAAATTCTAAAAATATTGCTCGATTTCATAAATTTAACTGTAAAATGTGAATAAATGGTGGGTGATGCAACTTTAAAACCATCATATTTGGATTCAGCAACTTTAAAAACATAAGAATAAGATATTTTCAGTAAAAAGGTTTTTTTCATTGTTGTCCTGTGTAATTATTGTGGATTAGTGCAACTGTTTCGACTGCTGGAGGTTCGACATATTGAAAGAAAACAACCTTCTATTTCAATATGCCGAACTCTCACTATACTACACCTGAATCGGATGAACTTATCAAAAGTAGTACCTGCAAATTCGACTCATTCGTAAGAGTTAACTTGCCACACTAGGTACTCTCAAAAGTGCAACTCGCAGTGCGCGACTACGTAAAGTCGTTGCGGACTCGCGTATGAGCGGGAAAGAGGATACGAAGATAAATGAAAGAGGTTGGTGGAAGCGAAGTGAGGTATAGGGATCGGAAATGAGGTTTGACGGCTAAATGGATAGAATATACAGGGATGTAGGTACGCAAAGAAAAGGACATCTAAGGGAAACAAAACCATGGATTACTTTACTATGATCCTTTTCAAATATCTTTTCGAATGGCCCGGTCGTGCAAGCTCGGAATGTTTCGAGCGGCGTCGCGGCAGGAGGCGGGACCTGCAAAAATAGGGATGTGGAATGGGGAAAGAGAGAAAGGCGGGCGTTGCCATGTTATCTCATATGACTTTGTCAGTGAATGGAAACGAAAGGCTGTCAAAAAAACCCTCTTTCCCCTTGGCAACACAGTTAACTAACTCATGAAGCGTACACCACGGAGGTATGAAGGCGACTGATGGGTTCCGCCCATCGCGATTTGGTTGGTTCTCAGGAAGTCACGTGCCCTCTGCCGTCACCCTACAAAAAACTTGGGCCTGCCTCTCGGTCGCATAGATATTTGGAATGAAGTTGTAGGCATAAACGGGCATAGATCACCCTCAAGAGCGGTACCTGCAAATGCGACTCTTTCGCGAGAGTTGCCTCGCCGCACAAGGTACATTCCAACGGGCAACTCCAAGAGCGCGACTCCGTATAGTCGTTGCGGACTCGCGTATCTACATCTACATAATACCCCGCAAGCCGCCTAAAAGGCGTGTGGCAGGGGGTGTTAGGACACCAGCCGTTTACAGCTAAAAAAAAAAAAAAAATTAAGTGCTCAAACGAAGTTGGGACTAGCGTTTATTAAAGTCCTTTATGGTTCGGGGGAAAAACGAATTCGCATATCTATCCGTTCGGCAAAACATCTCTCTTAATTTATCACTTCTATCGGACCTGGAAATATAGTGTGGCTCTAATATTATGTTCTCTGTGTCGCTCTTAAAGATATCCATTCTCAATTGTTCAAAAATCCGTATGAGCGGGGACGAGGAGACGAAAATAAAGGAAGGTGGTTGGGAGAGGTGAAATGAGATATGGGGGTCGGAATGGAGGTGAGATCGCTAATTCCTGAATCATACGATCATTTTTGTCCCACAATGATAGCTCCAGCGATAGGTTTCAGGGACCAAAAAACTGATCGCTGAACCCATCATATTCTGAGTCACAAGGTCATTCACACCGTCCCTTTTATCGTTCGATTTTCCGTACTTTTGGTATGTACCACTGTTATTCAATGAACGCCACCACACTACATTAAGAATGATAGAAATAATGTATAAAACCCCAGGAAAAATATTTTCTATGGGACAGATATTTACACTAAACCTTTTTTGTTTAAAGAAAAATGCATGGTATAAAACCTGCATTAGCTTTTACGAAGCGTTTTAGTTTTACTCAGATTAGCATAATTAACTTCATAATAAACTAATGCCAGCAATGAATGTTCAATTCAACATACTTTACGGTTGATTGCAGTCAAAGCCGTTTTCTTTTTTCAATTAACCTCATATAATAAAACAGTAGGCTATGAAATGCATTGACTGAGGTTTTATTTACTGTCATACGGTCATTTTTCGATTCGCTGACTAAATTTTATTTTTCTGAATACCAAATTAAATAAACAACAAAAAAAATCTTGTGAAACAAAACATCTATGCATGCATGAATCCCTATAATGAAATAGGCACAAGGCATGCAATTAGCTGTACCACTTCAACCATGTTATTTTAGCACAACCTCTTTTCAAATGGGTATCTGTTTTTTTGCACTTCTAAAATTAAATTTTCTGGCATGAATACGGTGCGTGACTGCATAGAATGATTCAACGTTCGCCAAACCATTATGGAAGCCTCGTTACTTCCTACTCAGGCTGTAAGCCACGTGCTGGCGATTTTTCAAAGGGAAATATCCGGAGGACGAGAATGAATTAGGCAACAAAAGAGTTTAAAAACGGAAATTGGAAGGAAAACAGCAATTGCCTCGCCGATTTACTTTTTTCTTTAACGATTTCATTAGGGACATTCGTTATGATCTCCATTCACCGAACCCGGCCATTTCACTACCAAGGCTAGGAAACACACTAATTTTCTATGAAAAGGGTGGACGTTGAAAGGGAATCCTGGGTAAAAATAAGGGCACGCAATATTGCGCTGTAGTCACGAAGTTTGGAAAATAATATTTCACTGACTAATTTAATCCCTGAGCCGTTGAAAAAATGTGAAAAATATACCTACCAAAGGAAGTAGTTTGATGACTATATTTATCAGCCACAGGGAACAATCTTAGCAAGCTATTTCATCCATAATAACAGAAAACAAATAATAAAAGATGCAGAGGAACTAATTGTTATTTACCTAAGGGAAATAAGATTATTGTAAAGTTTTTATTATTATGTCACTCATGAATACGCTGTGACGCAGCAATTCACTTTAAATGCCAAAAGTACACAGCGCCGATAATTTTGGGATAAAAACAACGTAATTAACACTACTCAGCACACGAATGTAATCTGATTAATAATATAGGAACAAAAAACCATATCAGGGGTTTGAGGAGGAGTGAAATTGCTTCTAGAAATCCGCGTTAGCCGGTACTGTAAAGAATACAAACACGATCATTGAATTACATCATATTCGGCAACGGCAAGTCTGTATCTAAAGCGTACGATACGCAGTATAAAAGTACATTTTACAGATACACATAATTAACCATACGCACTTCTGCAGCGAAATTCAAGCATAATAATGCGTTACCACCACTTAAATCCTGAATATTTGCAAATAATACGGCTCTTTTTACGTTACCCAAGTTTTCAGGCTTTGAAAGACACAGCAAAAGATATACCTTTTAACAAATAGAAACAGCAATATCATAAATTCACTATAATCGACTGCATTAAAAAAAAGGATACTTTGTCTGGGACAATCAGGTAGGTAGATATTTGATGGAGGCGAACGGCAGCTATAGGCGTACCTGCAAATGCGACTCTTTCGTAAGAGCTGCCTCGCCGCACAGCGAATGCCACAGCGAATGGAAGGAAGGACGCAGAGAAACCCGGCGTCAGAATTAGCTTGCCCTTGACATAAGGCGCCAAGGGAACCATGGCTTGACGTCCCAACCGACGGACGTACAATCCGGCCGCCGACAGTTTTCCGATGACATTTAGAAGGGTCAAGATCGATCTTATGTAGGTATGCCTGTGAGGTTATCTCTCCCTCCATTCGGAACGACTCGTCAAGATCGGGGTAGAGGGCAAGGTTGCCAGGTAAGAAAGGGAAACGCCCACGTCACATGTAAACAAAAGGGTTCCGTGAAGAAACGAGCCAATAGGGACGATGAGCGTGAAGGACCCAAAGGAAAAATCTCTTGTTTTGGTGTTTCGAAGAAAGGAATATACGAGGAACTCTTCCTGAAACAGAAAATTCGCGAATCATTCCGTAGTTTCGGTTAAATGGCCTTTCTAATAAAAAATTAGGCTTGCAGGAAACGAGAATCTTGGGGCAGGTCCCGGTATAATTAAATTAGTCTAAATTGAACACCTATTTGTGTTCAAAGTTCGAGCTCAGCTCTTCGGCTGTGGCGCTGTGCGCGCGATTTGGACTGCTAGTCGCATAATATGCTCAGCAGTCCATACCACCTAATCCGACACAGTCCTCAAATTTCCACAGAGGAGAATACCCGCTCAGCGGCTTAACTGGCTAAAGCACTCGACCGGAAATCGGTAGATCCGAGTTCGAATCCCGATCAAGGCGAATGATTTTTTTTCTCGGTGAGTATTTCGAGAAACTTAACAGCGTACAGGACGTATGATTAAAATGGAGCTGTGCTGACCATTTCAGCCACATCAAGATAAAATCCCTCTCGATCTACTGCCCCCCGAAAAAAGAAAGGGGTGACGCACAGGAAACGCTGGCATTCCCGGATGAGACACTCCCGTCTTATTGAGACACAAGATTACGATATGGTAGTATCAGGAAAAGGTGAAGAACACAATGCGAATGGCGCGATCAATTGACGTCACATAACCTTAACTGGAAAGAGGCTGAATCATAACAATCCTCTGAAACAATGAAATAGTCAAAATCTTGATCAGCTGACGGCGAGCAGATATGATTGATATAAATCTTAAGTTGGAGCAACCTTGCTCTCGGGATAACTCGGAAAAAGCACACAAAATTATAAAATAAGTAGATGGCAATCAATAGCAATGAAAACTCACGGCAGTGTCTTCTTACTTTCAGGTGTTGATCCGATATACTATGCGTATCTCGTTCGTAATGGCTAGCAAATTAAGATTTTGCCTAAATTAGCGAAACGGGCCGTGAGCCAAACACATTTGAAGACGCTGTAATGTAAAAAAAATCAATTCCACCTTTAACTCTAGATTATTTACAATCATAAATTTTTCGTAATTTAGTGTTAAATTCTTTCTAGTGAAGTTAAGTCATTCATTCATCACGTTTTTTTTCTGATTTCAAAGAAGCAGTGGAATTTCACGAAAGATTTACTGATGCACCAAGTGAAGTTTTGCTATTATTCAGCGTCATAACTCGAATACAATGAAATGAATATTTGGTTGGAATTTATTTTTGTAGAATTTAAGTATCAAAAAACTGTTTTCGACCTCAAATGACACTTTCAACCCAACCACGTTTCGTACAAAGGGATTGATGTAAAAGGTTACGTCAATTCAAAACATGTTATAAAAATGTACTTTGCCGACAAAGACACCCTGCGTAGAGATTAAAAAGCCAAATTAGGTTACACAGTAAAGACACTACGCCACAGACACAGTAAAACACTGACCACGAGATAAGTTATCCCTAAAATTTTGTAACATAGATATTTTTTTATAATTTTGAGCCGACAGTAGCGCTAATCACTAACATAATTTGATTTCAAGATTTTACTTCGTAAATATTCATTTGCTATTATCTCAAAAATGGTCCTGTGACGAGCCTATATTTTATAAAAATAATAAGCCTTCCATTATATCGCAATAACACGATTTTTTGTGAAAATGTCATTATTCTGGCAGTTAATTTTTTCCATGGGTAGACAGAGATGGTACCGCAAAAAGAACCTATACATAATCGTGTATTTCCGAATGCAATTTGCAGAAATAAAAGTCCGGAAGGACTATTTTTTTTGGCCGTCATTCGACGACGTACCGCACGAAGATTATATTTTCTAGTATTCACGAAAATGACATATTATACTTCGTATCTCGGGCCAACTTCCTTCAGGTTGAAGTCATTCAGTTTCCTCATACGGGTTTGCCACGAACTCTGATGAAAGACACAAACTAGTAAATCTCTTCTTCTACCATGGAGAAGTTCTGAAGTCGCATTTATTCCGAAAGATGTTGGTGCCAACCCGACGCGACGCCCAGGCGGGTGGAAAAAAAAACAATGGTGCAGGACCGTCTGTGGTCGACTATGACCCGCCATTTTATCCCACAATGCACCGTTCCTCCGAGCACGCCAATTCCGTTCACCGTACACGTTAGGTACATGAACGACAGGCGAATGAAACTTCCGAGAGGAAAACTATTCCCAGATCCTGAACATCCCCGACGAAAACATACGGGGGGTCAATCCCCTTTCTCCTATCATCTGACATTCTAGAACAGGGGTTCTCAAACTGGGGGGCGCGCCCCCCTGGGGGGGGGGCGTGGAGAAAGTCCAGGGGGGGCGTGACACCCAAATGAAATAAATAAAAAAATTACAAAAATTACTCAGATCTTTGAAATAAAGTCTTTCTAAGTTTTCATAATTGTTTTTGTGAAGTTTCAATAAAGTTGTAAACTTTATCAAAGAAGGTTACATTTTTTAAAACTGCAAAACATACAAGAGTTCAAGGTTCTCAAAACCGTCCCCTTCCCTTGTCCCGACTCCAAAACCGTCCCCGTCCCCGTGTTTCACCTTCCTTAAATTGAAAATGTATCTGTGTTACATTGTTAGATTTGCATCAGTAATTATATTCGTTTTTCATGTAATACTTGTTTTAATTTCCATTGTACGTACAATTATTGAATCTTTCCATTCTGCGTTACCGCATTCAACAGTGAACAAAAAAATCTCCCTACTCACCGTATCAAGTAGGCACATACTTGTACGAGTACAAGTACTTGTACAAGTAGGAGTTGGTATGTACGGCACCGTGGAAATAGGGTATTGCAAAATGGAAAGCTGATATGTGTAGCGGGGGGGGGGGGGGGGGGGGGGCGTGGTACAAAAAAGTTTGGGAACCCCTGTTCTAGAAGGAAATCTGATGCAATGGTACGTCGCCACTTCAGCCAAACAAGGGAATGAAATTGATTTTTGAAAGTTTATGAACGTTCGTTGCTTCATTCATACTATGCTTTCAAAGGTAATTAGAGTTAAATTAAATGCCATTTTGCATGTCAAATTAAAAATGTAATCCACATTAGTGTGTAGGCACCATATTTTTTTGTTGAGTCCGGAATATAAGCAATTTCCAGAATATAATAATGAAGGACTGAAAATCACTACAACACAGTATTTGCTAAAATTGACGAACGTGCTTGCTAAATAAGTTCTACCCGCACATGTTTCCTGAGATTTTCAAATATTCGATGAGAGTCACTTCTTTAAACAAACCTACATTCCACAGCGTCATTTAGGAGATTATGCATAAATATCTTTCATTTGAACATCACCTAATCACATGAAGTTAAGGTGTATACAGCTGATCGATTGAGAAAAAGGCCACGATTGTTAACTTAAAAACATGAGATTGTTATTCTCAGCCCTCTTCACCAAAAGTAGTCTCACAATGATGCAGAGAGAAGGGCGTACACTATTCGCGGTAAAGATAAAGACGGAAGTTGAGAGAGATATAGAAGTGGCCTCATATTTTCCCCACCGGCTTTGCAACCGTTCTCAAGGGACTGGATACCGTGCTGCAGTTCAAATGACATGGCTCTCGACATAGTCAATGTGGATGCTGCGACGATAAAAGGATATCTGCTACGGGGACAAATGCGAAAGATGGCGGGGACAGGAAAATATGATCCACAGAAAATCCGCTCCTTGAATATTTTTTTGAGATGACAGGGTGAGGAATTTCAAGCAAGAGCTTATCTTACAAGTTTGCGGAGGAAAGTTGGTTAGTCTCATATTTTATACTATTCCCATCCCAATCTGACCCAGAAATTCACCGCACAAGGCGTAAGTCCCAATTGAGAATGTAATCGAGGTTTCTGCCTTAAGAGTAAACAGAGTAGGAAGATTGTAATATTTCGAATCCTTCCGTGTGAACGATGGTGAAATATACAGGAATTGCTACGAGAAAAAATTCCCCTGGAACGGGAATCGAACCACGGACCTTTGACTTCCCTGGCCACTGCGCAGACCACTACGCTATTCATGTTCTTTCGAGGCTCATGGTACAAGGTGTTAGGCCCTCGCGGTCCATCAAGGATGCCAACGCGAGGGAGAAAGGACTTCCAAGAAGCCACAACCGGTTAAGAGCTTCAAACCTGCGCTAAAGCTGCGTAATGTTTGCGTTATGTGTAATATTTCGCATCCTGCCGCGTGAACGGAGGTGAAATGTACAAGAATTGCCAGGAGAAAAATTTACGGAATTTTTTCTCATGGCAATTCTTGTATAGAGTAGGAAGAGTTCTCGGGTTTCCCTCCGGCTTCAAAGGTGGATTTTTTTCTGACGTTTCGAGGACGTAATCCGCCAGTCTTGTCTTGAGGGTCTTAACCCTATGGACGATGGCATCATATGGCCTCGTAACGTCGGATAAAATCAACCCGTGCTCCGCGAGGAAAACCCGAGAACCCTTCCTACCATCAAATCTGATAGCCTATACACAAGCATGGGCGTACCCAGTGAGTGGCAGGGGGGGCAGCTGCCCTCCCCCTAGAAGCAAAAATCGCAGAAGTCAGTACTTAATTGAAACGAGAGCATTCAACAAATTTTCTTAAAACCCACGAAAATGATATTGATCAGTATAAGTTAAAGGTAACTAAAATAAAACCATTTTTTCAAGGATATAACCTCATAAACTAATAAGGCGCTGATATAATTTTCTTAAAATTTTACGCACTACGGCACAAGCAAAATCTAATCCAAAATCTGCAACATAAAGAGCATGGAAGGAACGCAATGTTTTACTATTAAATCGAGAAAATAAAGTTTCTTTTTTGCGATAAACAGTTTCTTTCTTTAGTTTCTTTTTTTGAACATAACTATTTTATTTTATTTTCTTGTCCTAGTTTCGTGGAAGAATAAATCAAATTAGAGCTTTCTGCCAAGGCCTCTCAAAAAGCCTCTTTTCATGGAAGCGAGGAAAAGATAACACCGATCTAATTCCAAAACTACATTTCACATGCAAAGAGAAACAAGACCTCTCTAGGTGCAAATGAGTTGAATGCATTACAATGCAAATGGTGTCAGGCCTTATTATTCAGCCATACGCACGTTTGTAATTTTTTCTTACAACATGGACTCCCGAGAATGCTTGACGGAAAACTGATCGATAAGTCAAAAGGCTGGAAACAGGAGACGGGATATTCACGGTTAACATCTATCGCCACGAATTCAAACTAATGAATTGCAGATAATTTTTCAAAATGGCACTCCATTATTCTAAAAAAATACTTTAATTTGTATGTGCAAGAAGCATGTTCTAAAGGTAAGAAATTCATAATTCTTCTAGAACAAGACCTTATTTTAATGAATTGGTACAGAACCACAATACAAAAACTAGATATAAATTATATATAATATATAAATATTTACTTCATTTAACGACACACACGATAAAATTTAGTTTTGTTGCACTTACCACGGCGCCCTGCTATAGTTATTATATCCTACACGTTGTAAGTTAAATTCCAATTGTAAAAAACAATTTTTTTCTCTTATATATGAGTGGTTTGGAAGCCAAGTGGTATAAGTGTTTTTTTTTCTCATCAGACAGAGTTACGTAAAGTTAATTGTTAGAAGAAATACACAAAAATTGGTTGCCAAGGGATGCGAGTGAGTCTCAGTTCTGTGCTGACATCAAGTGGAAAATCAAATGCACTATATCAAATATCTAATTAATATCGTTTGTTTTCTATACCTAATTTCTGTACCTAACTGTGTACAGAAAAATGATATCACTTGTACCCCTTGGATTCCAAACCACTCATATGTTACTTTTATAAAGCAAAAAATAGGGGGGGGGGAATTTTGTGCTGATGAAAAGCATAATCAGACACAATAATTGCAAAAATAATTTCAAATTCATAAAAAAGAGGGATCCAAGAAAAAAAAGTCCCAGCAAAAACAAATAAATGAAACAAATGTTAAATTTAATTCATGGAGGATTGCCTTTAAAATATGGCAAGCATATAATGATGTAAATCATACAATTAGTACTCTCATACCATATTTAGGTATCAACTGACCGATCAGTAACCAGCTAATGTTTGAAACCGTTGGATCGGACCTAAAATTCAATGGAAGGCTCAAACAACCGCGCATGACCGCTCAAACGAAAAAAACTACAGATCCCAAGAACGCAAGCAGGCACGGACAGCGATTCCAAATGAGGATCTAATAACGTTAATTCCGATCGCAATTCAATCCTCATTACCGTTAATTATGGCCCAGAGACGACCGTTCCGCAATTACCGCACTCCTTCAGACTGCGTCATCAATCCTCCTCGGCGTATTTTCGGCTTCGACTTCCTTATTTCCCTTTGGCCCATTACGTTGTATACAGAGTTGAGAGAACCTGTAAATAATTGAGTAAGGCGAGCGATCTATTAGCGAGGAAAAAAAAGATATCAAGCTTTGAAGGTGATGAAGCGTACGAAATGTGGTCTTGATACTGGTAAGTTATACTAGGCAAACTCCTCCGCATGCAGACCACTATATGTGGGTTATTCTGGATTTAAGAATGAAAATAACCACATACCGAGAGCCGTTGGATATTCTAATGTATCGTTCAATGACTCATTCATTGCTCGAGGCAACAACAATTACACGTAGCAAATGAACGGCTCCCGAGGTAGAGTCGTTACTCGCGAGCCATAAGAGGCCACTTGTTGACCTTCCTAACAATGCCCGCATTAGGCTAAATGTAAGACGTGATCCGAGTTTAGCCCTAATTCGGAAGTACAGAATAAAACCGCATAAGTGAAGGTGAAAAAAGAACTGCACTGTTTATGAAATATGATGGTGAAGCTTAAATTTACTAAGCATGTGTAACGGGCATTAGTTCGCATCCTGGAGGTACGGATTGAGGAGCGTGGACGGGGGCTTTCGTATTTCTTGGGACCCAACTCTCCAGTCTAGTTTCCTAGGGGTTGCTTTCCACGCTGCGGTTGGCGGCATAACGAGCGGAAACACAAATAATAACTTCGTTACAGGATCACAAGACACACGATATTAGCTGTTGCTTAAATTGGTTACCTGCAATACATTACCTACCATTTGAATCCCTCACATGACTTTTCGTGCAATGCCCCACCAAGCAGGTCAAACGAGAATGAACACTATATTCAAGATCATATGCAAACAAACCACTCCATAGTCTGCTGCTTTCAGAATAGCTGAGACGTGGTCGGAACTATCACTATGATCGATACGCACTATCGATAGCTGCACCACTGAGCATCGTTTCTGCGCTGAAAATGCACTGCATTCATTCAGAGCGTAAAGAAGACGTTTCTAGCAATAATGCGGATGAATTTCATTCAAATGATTCTTCGTTAAAACTTTCGCGGGAACTCGTCATGTTAAATAAAAACTCTTGTGCTATGTCGCCGCGTCCATCTTTGGGTCGTCCAAACGTTTCCCGATTCAACCAACAGATTCCCTTGAGAAAGCGACCAGCATCGATCATTCAACATTTACATTTATCATTTAGAGTTCACTCACATGATCATTCGGAATACCTCGCGCTGGATCATTCATCGCGCAAAACGGCCCAAACGGCTCTGATACTGCGATGTGAAAGGCGTGGGGAAACCACTATCCCGAGGAGTCGCAGCTGCTCCACTATTTTATTCACATTTAAAGAAATGTCATGAAATGGAAGCCTCTCGAGTAAAATACTCCGAATGCAAAATGGTACCCCATTCGGTTATCATGGTAGCCACAACCCGAAAGACATTTACATCGGTAGAATGTAGAAATCTATTTATTTAATTTGTTTTTTTATTTTATTCTCAAACCACCGGATACAGCTCTTATTGGCCATGTTACACCGGGGTGTTCAACAAATGTAACAAGTAAACGTACACGAAAGACCATGCCCTGGACCGGGGAAACCTACCCAGGCGGGACTCGAACCCGCCACCTCTTGCTTGGCAGGCGAGAACGTTACCCCGCCGCCACCGAGGCCGGGTAGGAACATTTAGGGAAGGAACATGATGCGCGAAACCACTACGCACCTCTATAAGACTGGAAAATTGCGTACATATGAAGAATGAACTCGGACGCACTGGGAATCGGCCTGACCTGTATAAGGAGACTTCTAGAATGAAAGCTTTCAAACAATTTTCATTTATCCTGGTGAATACTATTGATGAATTCTTCTCGGGTTCTAAGCCAGGTTAATTCTTACGTACAAGACGACGTTACAAGATACTTCTTGTTTGCCATCTTCAAGGCCGTTTTACTCTTTGAAAGTCCATTTTTGTGTGAAATTAGACTTTCAAAGAGTAACACGGCCTTGAAGATGGGAGACAAGTCATCTCTCGAAACGTCGGCTTATACGAAAGAATTAACCTGGCTGAGAACCCGAGAAGAATTCATCAAAAGCTTTCAAAGTTTACTTCGACAACAAAGCGTTAAAATTGAGTCCATGAAGAGAAATCCCAGTTCACATTCGCTTAAATGCTTTTGTTCACACAAAAAAAAAATTAAGACAAGGACGAGGATAGATTACTGCTTCAAAAATTGAAGTGGGAAAAACGAAACATGTTTTTAATGTTTAACTATCCTTCAAATTATTCTTGAGTAAGTGATTTTTGTTAATTCAAACTTGAAGCAAACCACCTAATGACTCAAGGAACAAGTGAGCATATGGGACTTTATTTTACTGCTATTAACTTTAACCAGGAGATAATTTTAAAGTGAAGGATAGACAGATGAATATTTATTTTTTAAGATAAATGAAATAGAAAACTAGACATCGGCTATTAATATGACATCCTAACGCTCGAGATAGTAGAAGAAACACTGATCTAACCTGTTGCTGCATAGAAAATAAAAAAATCTGGTTTTCCTCTCTTAAACTCCACTTAACACGTCGCCCTTCTTTCGCTACTTCGCCTCATCCACAAACACTTAGTTCCCCGCATCACTTTTCGACATTTTCAGCTGTTATCCTTGTACCTGTTATCCCTCTGAACCGTTACTATGGTCGCGATCGCCCAAAATAAGTTTCCTTGCATATTTAAATTTTGTTATCAAGCCAAAATTCGATTAATTTATCAATTATTACGACTACAAAGATTTTTGGACAGTTTTTCTCAATTTCAGCCCACTGTGCGATGACATGATACAAATCCTATTTGCCAATCTATTCAAAGCCTTACCCCTCACTGAGTTATCCTCCAAGCCATTTTCTCATAACCCTGATGTGCCAACGCTTAATAGGCTTAAATAGAGGAGGAAGGAAGCCTTACGATAATCCGCTGATCCGGCCAGAGGTGCCTCCTGGGATATTTCGTGGCGCAAAATAGGCCGCTAAAATTTCGGAAGGGCGGGTTTGGTCAAAATTAATATCGGCGGGGGAAAAAAATGAAATTGATTCGAATTAAAATGAAGTTAGCATAGTGAAACTAACCCTACGCAAAAATATTTCAGCGAGACGAATCAACAATTCGTCTATCAAATCATCCCCTACTGTTAACGTCTTTCGAGATGGGTGACGCTGAGGATATAATTTTTCCGCGTACCATAGAGATAATTACGTAAAAGAGACAGATGACGAACGGATAGCCAGACGAAGTAATTTTTACCAAGCTGTACGAAGAAAGATATTAACATAATAGACCATGATATGCCGCAACACTCACATATTTCACCTAAATTCCTTATAGATTTTTCCTCTTTTAGACTTCGGGTGGTATCTTAATATTCCCCGTCACACCTCCAATGAGACAGTTAGCAGGGAAAATACTAGCATATAACGATCGTGCCCATGGATGTAGGTAAAATATTACAGGATACGAACACTACGGCCCAAAAAGGCTAGTAATAAATTAAGGAAAAGGCATATTTTTCAAGACATTTCCTTTTAAAGATGATTTCCATATCAATAGTTTGGCAATAAAGGGGGGTCGAGTCATAAGCTTTCGATGGGCGGAGAGCCGTCAAACTAGAGGGGGTGAGAACCCCTGCTTTTCGGACACTTTCACCGCCAGGACATGCGTAATTTATTCGCTTAAAAAGACTCGAGATGAAGGCATGCAAGCTTCGGGAAACTTTGGAGAAGGGTACACGAAGCCCTACTAAGTAATATCCCATTTTTGGCTCGAAACTCCGCCTCGTAGGGATTAAATCCTCACCCCTACCACGTTGGGAGCATGCTGAGAGGTCGTCGGATGGTGGTGCCAGAAGTGCGCCGAGCTCATGATATAGGTTTGCAACCCCCTCGAAGAGGTAAGGGATGTGATATGGGAGAGATATGGCGACGATATAGAAGATACATAGGTCTCCGCACCTTTCGGCCCTCCCTGGCGGGAACCCAAATTGCTTGGTGGGGTGCCCTCCGACTCCCACCAACCGCAGCGACGCCCCTGCCGCCGCCCGCCTCTAGAAAACTAATAAGGATACGTGGCCTGGATACCTTTAACTCAACTTTTACACTCATAGTCTAACATTATTACCGCAGGTACTCGGGTATTTTTTTTTTTAAGTTTTCATTTTCTTCGACTGATCATTTTAGTACGAAATTCGGTACGATGTGGTGGAAGTTCTAAATCATTCGTTAAATGCATGTGTAACATTGAAAATTTCCCCAGATAATTTCTCTGGAAATATTCCGGGTGTTCTTTGGAAATATTGCAATGCTTCATTGAAACTTTTGCGAAAAATCCCCGGGGAAAAAAAATCATTCGCCTTGACCGGGATAGGTCAATACCGGTCAAGGCGAATAATTTTTTTTCCTGTGGATTCTTCGCAGAATTTGTACATTGGTGGTGACTCTCGCAAAAGTTATCACCATGGTTAGTCTCGGTATACTTAAAACTTTCATTGAAACTATTATCATATTAGAGAAATGTTTTACGCAAACTTTTTCCCTGTTTTAATTTAATTTTTGCGTTACTCTCACGTTTCATAGACTTATTTATTATTAAAGTGTTATCCCGATTAAGGTAGGTTTCCATATAGTACTCCTGAAGCATTCTGGGAACCTCCCTTCCTTCACGTACTTACCTCATCAATTGACGATAAGGCGTACTCACATCCTTCCTTTTTTTTAATCCTATCATTTTCCTTCCTCTCCTTTGTTTTTACAGCATTTAACCCTATAAAACTGCTTCCACCATTTCATAAACACACTACAATTAATACAAACCACAAACAAATATTAGCTATCAATAAGAGCGCATCTGTGTTAATCTAAGGTTAAATTTTTCAAATGCATCCTTTCGCTGAAAGACGGCATTGATTCAGCGAAACACACTATAAGTTCTAAGAGTCGCCACTGCCACCCCCAGACGTTGGAACGTAAAAAAAACGGACAAAGGTTGAGGGTGCCAAAATAGAATGTTTTACTAAGGCTTCATCCGATGGCTTCGGCACGACGGCCCCGTAGTGTTTCCTTCACAAATGCAATTAGGGAAGCGTGGTCTGGCAGGGCCGCGTAATGAGATCACGGGTCGAATACCTACTGCAGTGAGCGAATGAACCTGCACACGTGTTTTTAATCCACTCGCGTGACAACACCCGCATCGCATTCTCTCGAAACCCGCAGCGGAATTTGGACGATTATCCACGGCATGACGGTAACGAGGCGCAACGGAAAACTGCTCTCTTAGAGACTACAAACGTATGCATAGGGCAAGGGGAGTGCATAGAGGAGGCCCAATTCCATTCCAAAGAAGGGTGATTTCTGTTGCCACTCAGGTTGCATTTAAATCGCTTTTCAAAAATGTCCGCGGTGCGGTGATGATTGTAATTCGATTCACTTTTTTCCGATATTTTGCAGAATAATGTTTGCAATTGAGAGGAATAGCACTGAAAAGTTATGGAATTGATAGATCACATCGTCATGTACGTTGATTTCTGAGGACACCCCAAATTATACCCCAATGACACTATTACAACCCATTTTCGGGTACACGTCTGCGTGCTTAATATTAAAAACTCGACGTTTCGTTTCTTCTGCTGGGAACGTCGTCAGGAGACTGAAAATCTAAATATTTTTCTCTCGTACCGTTGGAATCTCCATTGAAATTCGGCCTCGATGGCGGAGGGGTCAAGTCCTCGCCTGCCAACCCAAAGGTCGTGGGTTCCAGTACCACCTGGGTAAGTTACCCTTATCCAGGACTGGATGTTTGTGCACGTTTGATTTTTAAATATTATCAAAAATGTAAAGGCCGTTCAGTGCTGTTTTCGGAAGTGTGGAAATAAATATATTTCCCCGTGAAACTCGGATCAATTTGTCCCACAGCGACGCGAGTGGCGACTTCTGTAAACCCATTTTAATGCGCGGTGGTTGACGACACATTTAGAGGCCGATTTGAGGATCCTATTTTGTAATATTCGTCGCATAGGGTGTGAAGATGCAACAAGAACACAATCTGAACCCTGCATGAACACTAAACGCAAAATAGTTAGTGCCTGAAAAAAGCGACTTGGTTAATGAGATGGGTTCAAATTCGAATGGCATGATACAATATTGGAAAATATTTTTCGTACAAGTAATTATCAATCGTAATTCCCATCAAAGACATAAAAAGAAATATCATTCTTAGAATGAAAAAGCAAAATTACAACAGTGTGTATTTAATCCTTACATTTTAAAGTTAGCGATTCTTCCAGCTATTTAAGTCTGCCGCAGTGCCTTTTTTATGCACTAACACGATTTGATTTCAATTACCTCGATAATTCATTTTATAAAAACTAAAAAACTACTTCGCCCAACAATCTAAGTTTTATTATTAAATGTTTATAAAGGTATAACGAATATTATTTTTTACGAGCTGCAGCACTTTAAGCGACTAGCGTAAAAAATTTGGATTCAAAAGATGGGAAAGTAAATTGCGGACAAGTCAAATAATTCTTCCCCCACTCAAGATTAGGTCATTTTCGTCAAACTACAGATTTCCTCGTTTCCAGGTAGTTATCAGCAGGTATGCTGCAGAATTATAATTGCCATTCTTTATTAAGAATTTGGCTACAGAATATCGCATACATTCTTTTACAATATTCCTACAAAAAATCATTTAGTGGTCTTTATCATTTATCGAACCCTTGACATGGGAAAGGGAAAGCCAGAAGAAATCGAAATTTCGTTTCTTCATGGAAAGGGTAGAACATGCACATACCAATGGCATGGTCGAGTTTCAGGACAAGGTAGAGAGTCAATTGGTACAATATATCGGTAACTACGATTGACGAAGTTTGTATACTAATATAAGCCTTACAATGCTGGCAAACCTCTTTCTTTCGTCTCCTGTAAAATTCACACTTAGTGGCTTACTGCCTTTCCTAAGTCAACACATCAATTTCTCAACTTTCCTCGATATTAAAGATGATTAATGCAAAACATATGATTAAACTTCTTCCCGTTAATCATAGGAATGACACTGCCATCCGTTCTGAGATTTTGGATGCCACACAGCCCGTTTTCTGGATTAATAAGAGCTAGGCTAATTACTACTGCATACATTATTTCACAATATTCCTACCCAAAATCATTTATGGTATTTTATAATTATTATTTTAACTTTGTTGGATATTAAAGAAAATTAATGCGAAACGCATGATTAAATTTCTTCCCGCGAATAGTGGGAATGACATTTGTCATCCGTTCCGAGCTTTTTGGACGCCACCGAAGCCTGCCTTTCTGCTTTCCGGGCTCCTGCAATCACATTTGGTTACCCATCATGTATGAACATGTTGTGTGTTCATGAATGACTGGATAACACGGCCGAGCACGACGGGAGCGTTGATTGATGTCCCGTACAAAAAAAGAAAACAGCGGACGGGACCGTGGACACGGAGAGACCGAAAAAAGGTACACACGAGAGTACACGAAGATTCCATCGGGCCATTTTAATCCGATCAGGCGCCAGGCGGAGCGTAAAACCGAGAATTATTAACGGCCATCAAAATTTCCTCACAGCAAAACTGATTTCCACGCGAAATGTCGACCTTTTTAATTAAAAAAAAACTTGTGCGAACCATTATGAATCTTACTTCCACAGCATAGAAGTCGTCAATAACCGAACGAACGTTCAGCCGTAACATGAAAAATGGCGGTTTTCCGGCTTCTGTGCATGCGGCCAAGATTGGAACGGTAAGATCCGGGATAACGTTAATTCATACTTCGATTACAAATTTCATTTCCATCAAATTCAATGTTCAAGAAGAAGAAAAGTATAATGGTTTTCTAGAATACAGGGAATAGCCACGGAGCTAACGGAATCACCCGAAATGTACCAGCGTGCGAAATTTTACAGAGGGAAAATCATTCACCTTGACCAGGAATCGAATCCGGGCCCCTCGATTTACCTGAGCTTTAGCCAGTCTATCTGATGGACCATATAGTCCAGTAAAGTACATACATTTCCTCGTAGTGTATTGACGACTCGGTAGCTTAACTGACTAAAGCCTTCGACCGGAAATCAAAGATCCGAATTCAAATTCCGGTCATGTCGAATAATTTTTCCTCTGTGGAATTTCTACAAATTCAATGTATTTCTTAATTCTTCAGCTAACTTATCCTAATTCCAATATACTCGTAAATTAAAAAGTCTCAATGGTGGTCATAGTTTCCAGTTACTCCGAAACCACTTTGAGCGCTATTCAATTTGCTATGAGCGTACGAATTAAATATGAACGTACAAAAATAAAGCCGAGTAATATTCGTAATTCGTAAGGAATTGAATCCATTGTCCATCAATATACGTCAGCGCAGAAAAGATCGAAAAAAACAAGATGCAATTAATCAACACTGAAGTCCCTTCACCAAGCGAAAATATTTCTATTCAAATGGACAAAACAGCTGAATTGAATGATTTTAGCGATACTATTTAAACTTTTGGAACTAATCCATTCCTTCTTAATTACAACCAAAACCCTAACTAATACATGATATCGTATAAAAATAATATGCACAAGCTGAAACCGAAAGCATCGCAAACAAGAGTGAGAAACAAAAATGACTACTCACCTCCATCGCCACCGCACAACCTTAGGTGTATAGTTAAAATAATGGAATTAATTGTGTCATAAAAAAACTCGCGTACTTCTCGGAAGAGTTCTCCTAGTTTTGCAAAAAAATAACTTATTCCTATTCAAGGAACTCACTTCGTAAAAAATTACTTTAAAAAAAGAAGGGAGGAAATTCGAGGCAAAATGGCTCTTTATTTGGAAGTTTTATGCGGTTTACTGCGAATCGTAAACTCTACACTTAAGCGTTTAGAGGGGAGGAGGTACTTCATCGTATCAATCCCGTACCAATAATGGCTTTTCACTATTCATTGCATGGCTACCATATTTTTCATCTACTCTCAGAAGTTACACATTCTAAGGAATAACAGTCAAACATTTATCTTTAAACTATACACTTATCTTTGAACACGTATCATTAAACTATAAAATTCACTTCCGACCAGTCACTGACAGCCTAACTCATTCATACAAATGTTTGGGGTGAACGAGACGAGATACGATAAAAAATCATGGAATCTACTGGGAAAAAATCGCCTGAAACCATAAGAAAAATTGCCGAAACAATAAATTTTCTAACAATACAGTGTTTCCAATTCGGGAGTCCAAGAATTAATGGTAATGAGGAATTTGAACAACGCGGAGAAGCTTGTTAATGGCAACTACATGATATCAGTGAGGAAGATTGAAAGTCAAGAACCGTTCATCATTCCTAAGACTCAACTTACTTAAGTAGGTTAGATATCATCGAGGGAAAAAAACGATCCATGAGGACCAAACGGTAGAAAAACATCGCAAGGTTAGGCAGAGTGAACGGAAAAGACAAGGGGATTGCAATAGAGGAGGCCAAATTCCATTCGATAGAAGGTTGATTTCAGTTGCCTCTTCGGTCGAATTCCAATCGGTTTTCAATAATGCCCGCGGCGCGAATATCAGTGCAATGATATCCACTTTTTTCAGCGTTTTCCTGTAAAATGTTTGAAACTGCGAGAAAAAACATTGAGAAGTTATGAATTTCGTTGGTCACCTTATGGTGTATATAAATTTTGGTTAACACCTCTAATCATACCGTATTTCCCGATGAAACTCGGATCACTCTGTCTGTCAGCGACGCAAATGGCGACCTTTTTAAACCCATTTAAATGCGCGGTGTGTGACTACAACATTTACAGCCAAACTTGAAGATTCGTGGGGAAAGACAGCAGACCTATTCCACCGATGTCTGCGTCCCAACGAGCGAAAGCGACTATAGGTTATGTGAACCATAAGCAACGAGGTTGAGAATATTTGGAGGCGCTGTATTCGAGTTTTAAGCGTGGTCCGAATTCCGCCATCTTGGTTTGACAATTCTCGGACTTAGTCTCAAACAGTGCACGCATATAATCAAATATTCTATTCCTTATATAGCTTCTGTACTTTTATCGCCTCTGATTTATAAAATGAAAATGCAATAATTACTTCTTGATTGTTGTCGGAGTTTTCCGATCGTTTGTCATACTACAGTTTAGGTACATTAAGCTGTCCATATAGCCATATCGTGGTGATAATACATCGTCGTGAACATACTTTCGTACTATTATTGCGACCGATGCGCTGCCGTAAGATTTCCATTGGCTTTAATCTTATTAATTACCAGTAGATGTGCAGGGGAATAGATATTTTACACTTGTAAAATGTTATTTTCGGCTAAGCTAGATGCACAGCGGAACAGTGGTGCTTGACAATAATTCTTCCTTGGAAAAAGATATTCATATTTTCAATTCAAGGCATATTTTCACGAAGCCTTCCCATAATGATAGAAAAAGGTTTACTGTGTTCGTTCGCGATAGTTTATTTTAACGTAGGAACGATCATGACCGAATGTTTCACCAAATAGTTAGCATTGACTCTTATGGGATTATCAATGTTTTGGTCAAAGTAGACGTGGCTATCCTACCCAAGAATTATTCCTGCCACACTGCGCACAATGCTTGGGACCAGTGTTGTCCCCTCCAGTTTATTTACAACCTCCTTAACAATAAGCAATTTCTTACGTCATCAATACATCGCACCCTTAAGAGTCCAAGCAGATACACGGAATCAAGAGAGGTCATAATATCTCCGTCTAAAGGAGGGCATGTATTTCCAGAGACAACGGATGAACGTAACTAATGAAGAGTGGCAGATGAAACTTTGACCCTCTTTAGCCTTCAGAACTATCCGGCATCTGGCTCGTTGGCTGTCACCTAAAATATCGTCAAACCCGCATTTCTCCCAGCAAGGGCATTTGGCCTCAAAACTACACCAATGGCGGGGAGACTGTAGTTCATTACACATTACTATACAGTACAGTTCGACTATACCACACAGGAATAAATGCAATTCGAAACAGCGCTTGACGCCGATAGAAATTTTATGAAATGCTGTCGTACGTTTCACGTTCACGAAAAGGTTTTAAGGTTCAGTCACTTTCCCAAGGTCAGAATCATCCATTCCTTTATTTACCTAGTATCGATATCGATTTAATATCGATAAGGAAAACTGCTGACAACTGCAATCCTAAAACGCTCTGTTATATCCCCTTCAAGTTTTAAATGCGATCGCATTCCGATTAACCTTTTGCTTTACAACATCATGATGAAATACAAAAATAAAAAATCATTTGATGTCCTCTCAACTAAACATGTAATTTACTATTTTATATTTTCCTTTTAGATAAGCCCCCTAGTATCCTTTGACGCCTCATTATACGACTCATTCGTAAATTTCGGCTCATGATTATCTTACATGAAAATCGACATTCCTCACCCATCATAAAGAGCTTATTCGTTATCCTCTCCATAAATCTAGCCAGGTCCATGTTCCTCCGTATCTATATGTGGACCTATAGTTCTCTATTTCACCTTAATAGCTACCAGAAATAATACTACTCATTTAAGAACTCAGATACCTTAATATTTCGCATTTCATCAAATAAATAAAAAGCGCTGGACTAGACAAGGATATCTTCCATTCACACATTGTAATAGCACAATTCAAAACATAAAAGTTATGTAGGATGCAATTAATATTGTTGTTGCTTCAACAGATAATCTATACATGAGAACTAATATTACGCAAACAATTTTTTAGGAGTAAAGCAATATTAAGTATTTACATGATTTTTCATGCAATAAAAGATAATTGAAGATAGTTGATTAACAATTCGCGAATTAGGGATGAAATTTATGTAGCTCGGTTTCAATGAAGATAGAGACACATAATTATGCCAGTTATTATTATAGTATTCTACCGATTAAGGTAGGTTTCCATGAAGTACTAAAGAAGTGATTTGGGAGCCTCCCTTTCCTTCCAGCACTGCCTTCTTCAATTCACGGTAAGGCCTACTCCCTTTCACTCTATCTAAAAATCCTATTCTTTATCTTCCCCTCCCTCGTTTCCCTAGCAAATAGATAAAAAATAAATAATTGACTCATTTTGTTATTAATGATACCTGAAAACGCCACATACCTATCCTCTACTCAGCGGACAACTCCTTAGGTGGAAAATAATCTTCTCAGAGTTCGTTGCCCGCTAAAGACAGTCCTTATTATACCTTTTGTGCTGAACACTGTGGCACATTGAATGAAACAATGCTAGAGGTGGCCAAAATTTCAACTGGAGGCGCAATGGCGGATACAAAGCAAGAGGCGACTCTCGTTCACGCACCAATCAAAATAAGCCTTTGCTTAATGGCCACGGCTACTTCAAGTTTTCAACGGTGTGCGCTACCAACGTAACGATATCTAGGTCAAAGGAATAACCAACCGCCTGGCTTCTTTTACCCACCCCTCAGGTAAAGCCAACATTTATAGAATACAAATGACCCACTCTCATTTCGGAATGTACTCTATCCTACATTTTTTTCGAATGAGTGAAGCAAATATTCTATGACGTTAGCGGCAAACGGAAGGTGGCGGGTTCGAGTCCCGCCTTGGTAAGTTGCAACTATCCAGGGCATGACAATTGGAAATCGTCCGTTGTAATCGCTAGATTCCTCCGATGTAAAGGCCTTCAATCCGCTGTTAACGGAGTGGTGAAGATAAATTGAATTTACATTGTAAATTCGGAGAAGCGTTCGCGTCGTTTGAGAAAAACATTTCTCATACGACGTGGACCTTGACAGTGCACAAATTCTGAATACACGATGAAGCGCTTGTCATAATTAAGCAAAAAACAGCAGACAAAGCCGCGGTGTACCTTAAAGGGGTTACGCACAATTACGCCAACTACTATTTTAGAAAAAGTGATAATTCGCCTGAGTAAAAATAGTCCATCTCCTCAAGCACTCGTTTCCAAGGTTTTCCAGGAACTCGGCGAATCCGGAAGAGCACTCACCTGGAATAAAAGAAAAAAAAACTGTTAAATGCATATATTTTTTTAAATTTCTGTACATAAAATATTTCACCGCACTTCATTATAATTTTCTATCGCTAAGACGTAATAAACAAAAGTTTACATGTTAATAAATTCTGAGGAAACATGGGTATTTGACATTAGTCTAGAAAAGTTCAAAATTTTCTTTTTAAGCAAACGAAAGCCACGACGACAAAATAAGAAGACAAATTAGCAAACATATGGGATGACTTAAACGGTGAGATAAGTTCCTAAAGCTAACTGCGACTTCCGCCATTTTCACCGATATCAATAGCATCACACCCCGTCAAGGTGTTTGGCAAGAGATGCGTTCTCTCATGTACTATATCAGCTATGCTGTACTATATCTCTCAAATTCTACAAGATGTGCGACCAGCACACTCTTGAAAGATGTACTTGACAAGAATTCACTTTCGCCGAGCTTGAATTATTCCTTCCATTTAACAAGACAGGGAACCATGGTAGACATTAATATATTTTTCCACTAGATATGAGGGAATTTTATTTTACAGGAACATCAGCACGGCAGAAATGGGGACGGAACGAATATACCTAACCATCAAAGCTCGACTTCAGTGCGCAGTTGATGATAAAAAGACCATTAATATGCTCGGAGCGCATCAGAATATGAGGAGGGCATTATGTGAGGGTATGTGAAAAAATTAGTTTGGGCAGAGGTACTCTATGGATCAGGAACACGTCAAAGCTGGAAAAACTGGTTGATGCTGGACATACATTTGACGGATGGGTTGAGAAACGGGGAAGTAATCGAAGAAAAGAAGAACTGTGGAGCACTATACGGAACCTGGTAGATAGGCTATCATCACTATATGTACTACATAACCAGCTTTCAACCACTGGCTGATTCATCCAAATGTTTGGTGTGAACGAGACAAGATACGATAAAAAGTCAATGATGCCTTCTAAAATTGCCTGAAACCCTTGGAAAATTGTTGAAACACAACATTTTCAACTGCCTCTGTGCCTGTACTCTTTGGGGGCATTTGGTGGTCAAAAACTCGAAGGTAATGATGAATTCGAACAACGCAGAGACGATTGTTGATGGCACCTGTGGATGCCATTATTCCATTTCTTTTAACAGTCAGAAAGCCTGGAAGCCAAGATCCGTTTGGTGTTCCTTGGATTCAATTAAAGTAGGATAAATATAACCGAAAAAAATATCCTCATGGAAAAAACGGCAGACAAACATTGCAAGAACTAGCAGCGTGACTAGAAAAGGCCACAGGGCAATTCCGGAGGGGTCTGCGGGTAGGGGGGCTGACTCCCCCTAGCGAGCGAAAGCGAGTTTGACGCATTAAAAACGCGCTACACACTATACAACGAAAACGTGAAGAACTTCCCAAAAGAGGATGAAGAGATAAGTATTTGGGTCAGACAAAGAAGGACACAAGGAAGGAGAACATTAGGGAACTAAAGGCATCAGCTCGGTAGAGAGATAAATGGAGGACTGCGGTACACCAATCTTAGGATGGCAATATGATGAATTAATCACGATCCTACTGGAGCATTTTAGTACACAACGGCTTAAGATATTATAAGGGTGAATTTTACTTTCACCAAGGGTGAAATTCGCCATGAAAAATATTTGGCTTAGCCGAAATTCGAACTCGGAGCCCGGTTAAGCCAATTTATACCCAAGGTGAATATAACCTTTGGTGCAGTGGCGTATCTATGGGGGAATGGGGGTATATACCCACCCCTCCAGAGCGTCAGAGAATAAAAAATTTAAAACTCTTGGTTAGTTTTGACGTTTAATAACTGCATCTGCTTAAAGTTAAATTTTTATTGTCAAAATGATGTAAAACGTATTTCCAGGCATGTCATTTTTCATAAATTTTCCCACACCCCCCGTTGCTTGGGTGAGGGGTCGCCCACCCAGGCCATCCCATCTCCCCCCAAAGCATATTCTACTTAGTAACGCCACTGCCTTTGTGTACACTTGCATCCGCGCGAGTGACCGTGTGCAAAATCACTGTTTCATGCAGTGTTTCATCAGATATGATGGTAAGCCCTGATTCCCTAGCCGTCCATTGCTAACGGCATCCGATATCTACGGCGCGCCACCCCTGAAAACAAAACGCAACTGAGGCAAAATACTTCAGTCAATTTTCTCAAGAAAAGGATTTTTTTTGAGATTATATTATATAAACTTGAAAGACGTCTTCTGCTTCAAAAAAAAGAACTTAGAAATAAAATTCTTTCAGTAGTGCGTTCAATATTTATTCTATTACTGGAAAATACAATCTTTTTTTCCTAAATTAAAAGTGAATAAAATCATTTTTGGTCAGCTTTTTTTTTCGATTTCAGCCCACTGTGCGGCGTGTTTTCCTACATAACCCTAATACTTACACTTTCCTCCTAAGGCTCCAGCTCTTTTGAACCCATTCGTGTGGACAGAGACATTGACGATGAAGTGTTTATCGTACGAATTTATTTAACTCAAAGGCATCTCGGGAGAAAAGAATTTAAGCGTCTTTGGATTGTTTTTATTTTTTCTCTCTCTCGGTCCATGACTTCGCTCTTTTGTCCCCGTCCATTTTACGTCATCACCACTTGAAAGGCATCGACTCTGACGCGCTTCGAAACTTATTTCAATTCGCGACGCCGTTGAAGTGACTCCACTCGGACTTTTGTTTGCGGCCGCACTTCGAAATCTCTTTTCTTTCCGCGTAATTTACGGGGATGGGGATATTTTGGTAAGAGCGCTCCTCCGCTCCCAAAAATTCACTTTCCTCCGCTAAGCCAGAAGGTTTACCCTCTTCGCTGACGCACTCGGGTCCGTTTTTGGAGGGGGAGCAAAGCTCTTGAATGAAGGTCCGGTTCCGCACAAAAAAAACACGAGGCTGCTGAAAAGAAACGACCACCGCGCCCAGCACTACGCAGAGCGAGGCTAGGTAGAGTGAATTTTTAGCTTCATCGCAGGTGTCCTACATTGAAGTCAAGTTTTCCGGAAGACATATCGTAGGACAGCATAGTGGAAAGATATCGATGGCTAGATTCTAACAACAGGTATCTCAAATTCGGCCTGTTTGAAATAGGTATCTTAAACAAAGTGTAATAACATTAAAAAATAAAATACAAGCAAAAACCAACTATTTGTTAGCAAATGAATGCTTCTTTTTCAGTTTAATGAACTTTTGGTTTTTTATTTCAGTGCACAAGTAAAAGAAATTAATCGGTTTTTAGCTGTCCTGAAAAGTTGCTATTTTTGAGAGACGTGTTGTTAGAACTTAGCCATCGATATACATCATTATTTTATATTGCATTTTATATTAGATATACATTATCAATGTTATTAAGACAATAAAATTGATAATGTATCAAATAGCAATATAATACACGTTAGCACTAACAATAAGTAATTTCCCTGAAAAGTATAGTAAATGGCAAAATCTAGATCGGCAAAGGAAAAAATTTTCTTGAGAGGAAAACTCCTATTACTGTTTAATAATGATATCAATTCCTCAAGGTCGGTTACGGTTACGCGAATAAAAAATAAATTTTGCGCGACCTTGTCGAGAACGGAGCGTTAACTGGCGTATTTTAACTGCGGCGCTACTTTTAATGAAACCAACATTTACCCCTCGATATTATTCCTCCGATTACTCGTTCAATTCGTAGGCTTCAGGGTAACCTTCCCCATTCGCATGTATCGTAGTTTATGGACAATGTAGGACCCCGTCAAGGGGACTACACGCAGGAGGCACCAGTCCGTCTTTCTGTAGCTGATTTTTGTTCCCATTTGCGGCGCTATTTGATAGGTTTCCAAAAATGTCCGTAGGGCGGCGTTGAAGTGATAAACATATATGTATTTTATTATTCATTCATTGCCACGCCACCAAAAACAGTGGTATTTGATCTTTACACCGGGGTTTTCATAATATTTGACAATTAAGCGAACACGGATATCCACGACTTGCATACATTTCGCGGAGCTAATTGTAAGTCCTCCTTCCCTTCGGTTTGCAAGGTGAGGACTTTACCCCCCCACCCCCCCCCCCCCCCACCGCGGCAAACAGACAGAGTTTTACAGTAATAGAAAAATCGCAAATATGGAAAAAATCCGATGACAATCGCTAGAAAAATGCTAATGATTATTAGTATTTTACATGATAGCATGATAGTATTTTTCCCATGATTTTTTTTCAGACAAAAAAACACATTTTAGAACAAAACTTAGCCTCCTAAGAATATCAGTCCGAGACTAAGTCCCGATCCCGATCCTTCATTAACTGGGCTTTTGGCCCTTGCATTTTTATTGCTGCATCTGTGCGTCTTCAGGCCACATCTTCAGCATTGTTGACTGTGCCCTTGGCACTAAGAAAGCATTGGAGTCCGAAACTAAGTCCAAAACTTGTCAAACCAAGATGTGGGAACTTTGACCACGATAAAAACTCGGAAATAGCGCCTCCAGATATTTAAAACCTCGTTGGAGACAACAAATCTAAAGGTCGACAGGAGTTATATGGTAATATTCCTGAAAATCATAACGACTCTTTGATATGGAGAAAAAACATGGCCGCGGAGCGTAGCACTTCAATTTTTTTGAAGGTCAAGGGCCAACCGCGGGCGTGGCACGCGTCGGATGAGATAGCCGGGCGTTCCATTCTCCTCCGGATGCACCCTTTCAACTCGAGAAATGCTGTTTGCCCCCTTTCTCTTCCGCTCGCAACGAGTGGAGAGCTTTAGGAACATAGAGGAAAATGTAATGCGACCGATTCGGAAGTGAAAAACTAATCTTCGGACTAGTGATGACAAAAGTTTTAAGTCTCGAGTATTATATCACATATGCATGAAAAAATATCATTTTTTTGATACTTGAATTTCATGATGAAAAGAAAAGTAACAATATAGGAGGTAATAAAAAAAACATTGCAGTTAACATTTGTAATTACAATATATCCAGCTAATTTTGTTCTAAGTACTTTCCTTTGGTGAATAAAAAATTATCAATTGCAGAAAAGTTTCTCGGGTTTTCCACCGGTTGATGTCGTCCATATCTCCCGACGTTTCGAGCAGCGACTTGCTGATCACCCTCAGGGGGTCTTCCGAATCATTGTCATTCGGCATTCCGAGTCATTGTCATTCGGGAGACACCCTGAGGATGATCAGCAAGTCGCTTCTCGAAACGTCGGGAGACATGGACGACGTCAATCGGTGGAAAACCCGAGAAACTTTTCTGCAAAAATTATCAAATTTGACACAATTTTATAATGTTTCAACTACTGTAAAATTTAAATTGACTTTTCAGTTCAACTTAAAACTTCTCTATTAATGATCATAGCAAATAATTCGACGTAAAATATAGAAATTTGCAACATACTAGTTACAGTATTTTCCATATTGTACACTTGTGAAAATTGATTTTTTTTAGTGCGAGCTCGCTATACTTTAGTGGCCATTTTTGTAATGTCTGCAAAATGATCAAAATAAACGTAAGAAAATTAAAAGCGGCCAATTCATAAATCTTTCGTATAGGTCTATAACATATATATTTTTGAGAACCATCCAAGATGTTGATTCCCCTCCTTTAGCATCAATTTGAATGGAACGGTCCGATATGAATTTTTTGACTGTGGTCTTGCTGGATTTCACGCTTAGGGTGGAAAATAACAGGTATTCAACTTCACTTTCATCAAGGTTAAATTCACTCACCCATTTATTCAACCTGACGGTTAATGAAGGTAGAGCTCACTCCGGGTCTACACAGGGGTAGAAAATATCACTCACTTATAGTGCATGATCCTGAGGACTGGTTTGGAGAACTGAGGGTGCAATAAAACACACACTAAAGACTGATCACACGATTATTTTTTCCACTTCTTTAAAGAGACAGTTCCAGCAATGGCAGTAAAAATGACCGATACACTCGGTCATCTCCTGCGATGGCTCGAGGGATAGGAATTCCATCCCTTTTTCCATCACTCGGCACGTTCCTTTTTCCATCGCTGATATCATAGCTCGCGCCGTCCTTCAGAGAATAATAACGCAAGGCCGCTCACCGCGATTGTAATGCCACACTTGGCTTTTCACAGTATAGTATTTGGAGGAGGCGCCGACAGCTGAGGTCATTTGCGCCATGAGGGAATGGTAGCTAATGAAGGGTGCAGAGAAACCCGGTGTCGGTATTAGCCTGCTCTTAACGAAAGGCGCCAAGGGGACGACGGCTTAACGTCCCGTCCGACGGACGGAGTGTTGCGCTTGTCCTCCACACAAAATTCAAGCAGGGATCGGGCAGTCTCTGAAAATTCTCTGCCACCGCCGGGATTTGAACCCGAATCCGCCGGGTGGGAAGCCAACACTCTAGCTACCACACCAACCCGATCCCCCCTCGGATTTTCATCGGGTAATAGTTATGCTTATGGAAAGTGACGGAAAAAGCGATAGTATAAGGGGCAGTGGGAATACCCGTGTGATTCAGAATACGTATGATGGGTCGCGCAGGCACTACTTTGGTTTGGTCACACTCGAAGGCTTAAGCCTGGATTTGAAGTCACGACCCTTCGATTAGTAACCCAACGTCTTACCCTAGGAGCCGCCATACTCTCCAGAAGGTGTCCCCAAAATATTGAAAAAAACAATTTCAATTTTCCCCGATAACCTTATTATTTTACGATGTAATTGTGAAATTTTGCAAGAGTTCATTTCAAAATGAACAAAATTCCACTCCATCACGCTTGGATCTTCGGATTTTATCCCCAAAATACACCCCACCACTATTCCCTCCAAATTAACACATCCCCGAAAAAGATGCCTCCCAAGCCAATAAACCCTGATTCCCCTTAAACGAATCCCCCAAATCAATTTTCCAAATACGACCCACGCCAACTAGATCCGAATGCGAGCGATGCAGACGAGAAAAAGAGAGGCCTAGACGAGGACAAAATTTACAACCCAGTTCCTTGCTTCCCCGAATCAAAACTCCAATATCTCAATATGCTAGCGAGCCCGCTGATTTCGTTTGACAGGCCGAAAATTCACAATCTCCCCCCTCTCCCCGAAAAGAGAAGCCGGGCGAACAACACAGATCACGCATGTCACCGCCGCTGCTCCGGGGAACGGAGGAAAGGGTTGGACAAGCTGTCACGTGAGGCGGATTGGGAACCAATGGAGACGTGGAAATGAGCACAAAAAAACGACATGTTTCCAGTTTGAAACAATAAGGTACACGGTCGCACGGCCCCCTGTCCCCCCCTGAAAGCTCTGGTCGCCCGGATGTAGGCATAAGAGAAGAGGCGGAATTATTCATTACGTGTCGAGTGACGCAATTTGCACCGCAGAGGTTTATATCAAAACCTAGAAATCGTGGCGAGAGGGGCGGATGACCTGGCCATCGGCGATGCAAATACGAAGGGAAAACGTGAATTTCAAAAAGACTTCATCACCAATGACGCATGTAAGGGGACTGCATAGAGGCCCAATTCCATCCCATTCCATTCCATCAGCGACCTAAAGTAGCGGCCTAGTATGAATAGCGTCAAGCTTCATATCGAAAACTCCTGGGTTCAAGTCCCGTGTGGGATAGTGGAAAGAACTAACCCTCTTCCCTGAATGTGTGAAATTCTTAGGCCCATGGCTCAACCCGGGGCGAGCTCTACCCTACCCTACCTAAACTTACCCTAGCGTTGCATCACTGAATGAGTGACATCAAAAATTTATACAATTTCATCCCTATTCATGAAAGAGTTAAACTCTGCGTTTTTTGTGCTGTAAAGTTTAATGGCGAAATATGTATCTGCCACTATAATCATGACCGAGCAGAAAATTTTCACTTTTATAAAATGCAAAGTCTTAGAATTTAATTTCTCCCCGAAACCGCTCTGGGTTAGAAAGGGTTTACAATACAAATCTTGTAAGTGCGAAGCACCTACTTCGTGGCCAAACAACTCCCCTTTCCCTGCCTGCCTCTATAATCGACCAACACACTTGACCATGGGTACTGCATAGAGGAGATCCGATTCCATCCCATAATAGGCTGATTTGTTCCCTCTTCGGTCGTATTTTGATCGGCTTTCAAAAATGTCCGCGGCGCGGTGAAGAGGGAAATGCGATCCACTTTTTTCTAATATTTTGCAGGTTAATGTTTTTCATTGCGAAGAATAGCATTTAAAAGTTATGAATTTCATAGATCGCATCATCATGTATATAGCATTCGGTTAATTCCCCAAATTTTACCTTATCTCCCCGTGAAACTCGGATTTGCCCAATTTGTCCATCATTGACGTGAGCGGCGACTTCTGTAAACCTATTTAAATGCACCGTCGGTGACAGCACAATCAACGGAAAACTTGAGGATCCTCTTTTGTAATATTCGGGGACGTACGTATTACGCGGTCGATAACATGAAAAGTATAAAATGGCTTTCTTTTCGATGAGGGCTTAAACTACACACAAAAATTATTAGATATAAGGGAGCGATATATTGTTACTCATTACGCTGCGAAAGTACAGGGATTCCACCATGACTTTATTTAAAAAACTAATCACCATGAAATCCTACCAATTAATTAGCTGATGACGCGGTAGAAAGACTATAACATTATCATAAGCCAACACTCTTAAGATTGATTTAATGCAGCTTTCCATCCCGCTCTCCAATCAGCTAGCCTTCTCACAGTGATCCAGTTATTTTCTTTTATATCCTTAATAAATTGTCCTACGTGACTTTTTCTGGGTCATCCCTTACCCTCCTTATTATAATGGGATTAAATAGACAATTTTCATTATAATGGCTGAGTTCCCCACTGTGAATTGACCTCGTTCAACTAACTCTTTTCTTCTTCGTTAGTCTATGAAATAACCTCCGCACTCTTTTGGAAAACAATGTGATTTAAAAAAAATATACATTTTGTCAGCCTTTTCACGACGACGATAGGAAGAAAATTGGAACGTTACCACAACATGTTTGTCAACTACAAGAAAAAAAACAATGGATATGGTTTTCAAGATTTTTCTTTACAGGAACGTTAAATCTTATTATTTCAAGTCATTCTACGAATATTACCATCCTAACCGCTACACTCACGAATAAAAACCATTACCACTTGATAAATACCTTAAAGGCCGTTATACACGGCGAATGATTTCATTCGCATAACCATTCAGCATAAAATGCGCATGATCATTCACCGTGTATAACGGAACAATTCGCGAATGAACCTTCATGGGCATGATCATTCAGTGAAAATTAGAACATGTTCTATTTTGCTCGCATGATCATTCACCGTTTATAGCGGCGGAAGTGTTATTACACTTGATTCCCCAAATCATTGAAACATTCAGGGAGGTAAACTCGTACTGAGGTTAAAACTGAGAATAGCACGCAAGCAGAGGAGAAAAGTGGTGAACAGATCCTTGACTTTGGTTATTAGTAAAAACGTTTTAGCCCTTGTTACAGTCCAAAGTTCTCAGAAACATGATAATATATCGCTATTCTGCATTTCGAGAGAAATTTCACTATTATCCGTGCTTGAAAAATTACTAATAATTAATGAAATTACACCAAGCCATTGTGAACGAGATTTCATCTTTCTTCTCTCTGCGAGCATTAGTAAATCATCAACGACAGGTCGTTCGCGAATCAGCCTTTACCATCCGTCCACTAAATATGATCCTTTGTCGATATTCATCGGTTTTCGATAGAATCCAGTAGACTTGAATGAATATTGACAGTAAATTTGCAATTAAAAAAATTTAATACATCATAACTCACGGCATACCACCGCGTGCGGTAGGCTTAAATAGAGCAATTTATGAATTAACTTTTGCCTGTGGCCTTCTAACTGAACTTCTATCTTCCATTAATAATCAAATTCATTACATCTCTCTAATAATCCTATTCTCTTACTCAGTAAAGGATACAGAAAAAACTCAAGGGGGCGCAAAAGATATTTTGAGCTACCTATACTTTTATCGAAATGAAAAAACATCAAGTTATATGAAAAATTTAAGATAGTTTTATTTTAACTGATTATACGCATATAAAAGATAATGATATCTTATGATATAAAAAAGTTACAACTGTGATTCTGCAATGTTCGGCATTGCGGGCAGCCACGCAAGGGGGGCGCGCCCCCTGTGCCCCCCATTTGTATCCGCCACCGCTCTTACTCCCCACCAACCTTACAATATCTTACCTCTAACAAATTTTCCAGTATCCCCAGCACGCAAAGTACTCACTCTACCCAGACGCTATTCGTCCTCCGCATCTCATTTGATACATTCGACCATCGAAACAAGATGATGTTGAATACTTGCGACAGCATCACGTCCATTATCACATCGTCCACTGCGAAAAATTTACAGGTATTATCGAAAGTATAATGATAGAGTACTTTTCACAGATCTAACACTCAAATAAACTAATCCCAGAGGCCAAATCTGGTTCGCAAAGTAATCTCGATTATCTCCAGATATTAACATTCAAGTACATACCGATGAAAATTGTTCAATATTCAGATACATACGAATGTTAACAAGACAATGTTTCAACATTGAGATACCTACAAATGGTCTTACGTATATCCCGACAAATTCAATATGATATAAAAATACGTAAAAGAATAATTCGTCGCAAAAAATACCATTTGAGTGTAAGAAGCGTCCAATTGAAAATAGAGGGGATAGGAATCAATTGAAGAGTTCGTTCTAACATGTTGATGATGATTCCGACGAGGGGATGGGGAAAGTGTAGGAAATACAATGACAGCTCGTAGTATCGACCAGGGGTCGTCGCTTAATATGCACTCGTGGAGTGGAAATGGGCCCTTCTCCGCGGAAGGAGAGGGCGGGCAAAGGGTTGGAATGGTTGGGGGGAGGGTGGGAAGGAAGGAAGGCAATCGGAAATCGATGTGTCCGAATCGATGTTACCCTTCATGCTACTAGCCGGCCGGCGACCCAACGGGAAGTAAGAGGACGGGAGAGAGAAGAGAAAGGCCCCAAGATGGAGAAAGGAGGCGGAAGAAGGAAAGGGGCAAACGTAGAATAAGCTTAGTGATGTGGATTACGTAATTTTTATTACCTTTACTATTCCTCACAGAAGTAAACTCCCCCTACGACATAAAAAAAATTTCGAGGATATTTACACCAGGAAATAAAAAGATAAACAAATTAACTTAATAGGTATATAGGTTGTAATCAACCCTTTTTATGAGTCCTACATTCCCTTTTTAATTAAAATAAATTGATCTACATTATTTTTTATATCAAGATGAATAACAAAGAAATATTACTACGACCGCCAAAGCCACGATGGCCACAAGATGAAGAAAGGAGGCGCAAGAAGGAGATGGGAAAACGAAGAAAACGAACAGTTTTATTACCTTTATTTTTCCACACAGAAGTAAACTTACCCTAAGGCATCAAAAATTTTCCTGGCTCTTAACACCAAGAAATAAAAAAATAAGCAAATTTATATAATACGTTCACACCCCTTTTATGAGTCCTACTTCCTCTTTTTAATTAAAATAAATTTATCTGCAATGCTTTTTCACATCAATATTAACGTTGTATATTTTTAAAAAAATTATTTTGTCCCTTTGATAATTTTTGTATTTGAGCTCAACCACTTCGTCGTTATTTAGGCGACGAATGATTTTTTACATTTGAATTGTTTTTAGAATTTTTTATTGGAGGGGTAACTGAGTTACCCCGCACATCTGTTGGCGGGATCAAAACAAAACTTCTCTGTTACATGAGTACAGATATAAAAGTTGAATGTAATAAATTTTATTATATTATGGCTTCAATAACGCCAATATTCTACATGATGGCACCCTTTGTACTTTTTTTTCATAGCATGTTAGGTAAAGCACAGTTACAACAGCAAAATATGAAATATTCCAGTCATTTCGCACAAAATCAACGTAAAAACCTAAATGTAGCTTACAACTTATTTATAAATTATGTAAAACAAAATATTATATCATTTAAAAAAGAGCCATGGCGTTGAATTAAATAAAATACTAAAATACAATACATAATTTATGAATTTTAAATAGGGTATATGAGATACCCCATACAGTCGTTCGCATATGTTTTCCAGGCATAGTCACGGAAGGGTTAATTAATACTCAGAGAGTTGGACATGATTCATCATATTATTTTAGGAAGTTAAAATACTAGATTAAAGTTTTCCATTTCATGAAACCACAAAACTATACTGACAACGAAACATAGGCGCAAGATAAATTCATAGAGCTTATGTTAACTGGCTACTTGGAGAGAGTCACAGGACTCATCTTTAAGACTCACGGGGCATGGAATTGCGCAGGTTAGAGCTGCATTAATTTCTAAAATGGCGTGGAACTGCGCGAATGCATGAACGAAATTAGAACAGGGGCTATTTTGCCATCTCACGTCCACGCATTCTCGCATGCGTTCTAGTAATTCACCGCTTTACACGACGCAATTTTCACTGCGCCTTCGCACACACGTCAGATTGTGCAAGTATGTGCCCCGAGTAAAACGGCCTTTACAGCAGTTAATCGCGCCTACCACCGCGAGGACACCCGTAACCCACGATATAAAACATAAGCAATAATAGGGTGCTTCGAATACATTTTGGGTCACCATACCATCCATCTGCTCTATATCCGCTGCTCTTCAACGTGTACGCTGAAGAGATGGTAAGGGAAGCGTGGGATGAGTTATAAGCTGGAATAAAAGTGGGAGGAATGATGTTCATATCAGTGAGATTCACGGATGATCAGGCGTGAATTAGCCAGTCAGCGAGGGTGCTTCAGGCTACAGTGGATGCGTTATACGAACGTTGCGAGGAGTAAGTATGGGATGAGGATTAATCACAAGAAAACTAAGGTTATGCGGTTTTGTAAAGCATCACGAGCGAGGAATGTGAGACTTAAGATGAAGATGGGTGGTGAAAAACTTGAGCAGGTTGAGCAGTTCAACTATTTAGGTAGTACGTTAGAGGAAAACGGATACAGTACCTATTAAGGACATTAGGAAGAGAATTGCATTAGCAAAGGAGGAGGCATTCATGAATAGGAAGGAGCTTCTGAGAGGATCGTTATGTAAGAGTTTAAAGAAAAGGTTAGTGAAGAGTTTGATCTGGAGTGTAGCTCCCTACGGTGCGGAAACATGGACATTGAGGAAAGAAGACGAGAGGAGATAGGAGGCATTCGAGATGTGGGTATGGAGAAGAATGGAGAAGGTGAAATGGACGGAGAGGAAAAGGAACGACGAAGTGCTGGATATGGTTGGCGAGGAGAGGCAGCTTTTAGATGAGGTACGGAGGAGACAGAATGTATGGATGAAGCGAATCCTTAGCGTGGAGGGGATGTTGAAAATGTTGTTAGAGGGTAGAATGTTAGGAAAACGAGGGAGGGGAAGGAAAAGAATAGGAGTTTAGATGGATTGAAAGGGAGTAGGCCTTACAGTGAATTGAAGAAGGCAGCGCTGGAAGGAAAGTGAGGCTCCCAAATCACTTCTTTAGTACTCTTTGGAAACCTACCTTAATCGGTAGAATACTATAATAAAATACCATCCACCGACCACGAGGCGCAAGGCAACGGGGTGATAAGGTAATTCACGCAGGGAAAAGGGGAGGAAGAGCGCAGCTCAGTCAGCGCGAAAAAGAGGAATGTGGTCGCTTCTGGAGGGGCTGCTTGTTGAGCCCCCGTATTTCGGAGCGACACCGTGGCACACTCATCGTCACCGAACAACCCTCTTTCGTATCACTCCTTTTCTTTTATATACATTCGGGCCACGGGTGTTGGAGGAGATACGTCGCCGCGGCCGACGTGAGAAATCTTTTATTTTTCTTTTTGATATTTTCATTTTTCCGCCCGGGCACTCGTCTCCCCAGCACTCGTGGGCCACCTCAAGAAGAAGAGAGTCGTGGCGACTAGGGAAGAAGGGACAGTCCACAATGCCCCGCGCTCTCCGGCGATCCCTGCTGTTCGTCCGTCCGGAGCGGACGACATAATGACCTCTTCGTGCTCACTTTTATTCTTTTTTTACTTCTTTTTTTCGGCCTCTTCGGGCTCATCGCCTCAGTGACCTCGACACCTTCACCGGGGTCACCTCTGGCGAGAAGTGTCTCGCTGAAGAGGGGGATACGCCGGAACTGTGCAACATATACTCCGTCCCATTTCTTTAGTAAATACATTATTTAAACCTGAATTGAATTACGATCGGAATAAACAGTAAGCCCCACCGTCGGTACTTGTTGGCGTTCTGTGAATCGGTAGTTTTTTGTTTCGTTTAAGCACACATGAGCGGTACTTAGTGCCTTCCACTAATATTACAAAAGAAGATGATCAAGTCGGCCCCTACATGCGTTGTCAACCACCGCGCATTTAAATGGGTTTACAAAAGTCGCCACTCCCGTCGCTGATGGACAAATTGATCCGAGTTTCACGGGGTAATAAGGTATAATTAGCAAATAAAATCAACTTATTTGGGCGTTACTTGGTAGAACTATGAAATGTTCACGGTGAAACAAAAACCAAGTACTGTTCCACAAACTTTTTTTTAATTTGCAGTCAACTAGTTTAAACGTCTACACCGTCATTATCAAGCCAAACAGTTTAGATTGACTTGTTTGTAACTAACCAGTTTGTCTTGATAATGACGGCATAGACGTTGAAACTAGTTGACAGCAATTTAAAAAGTTTGTGGAACAGTACTTGGTTTTTGTTTCACCATGCGTTTAATTAGCAGTTTAAACCGAAATGTATATTAATGATGATGTGACCCATCAAATGCATAAAATTTCAAAGCTATTCCTCGCAATTAAAAACATTGCACTGAAAATAATTTGAAAGAATTAGATCGTATTGTAATCGTCACCGCGCCGCGAACATTTTTGAAAGCTGATTAAAATGCGACCGAAATGGCAAAAGAAAGCAGCATTCTATGAGATGGAATCCGTCATTCTCTCCTCTAAAATTAAGTAAAAATGCCGTAATTTCGTCTAGTGAACCTGTTAAGGACATGAACTAAGATGTATATTTACCACCATTTGAGAATAACTCCAGATCGTGTACAAAAATTTAGGAAATTATTAAATCTTCAGGAAATAATACATATCAGATAATATCATTATTAGATGAAAATAGCTAAAAGGACTTAGGTAAAGGAAAAATTGCCCTTATAGAGAAAATTGAGTTAAGTCTTCGACTAAAGACATAGATGTAGTAAATTCTATATAGGTCCTCTTAGCGATGATTGTTCTATCGCGGACCTTATTAAGCAAGCGATATGGAGGTGGCTGGGCTTATATTTGCCAAATCGCTTGATTCGTCGTACGTGGGAAGAATGATTCTTTCGAAGACAAAAATGGATCTCAAAGCAAAAATTAACTAAAAACTATTCCAATTTAAATCAACCACGCAAAGTTATTGGTCAAACATATAACAGTACGCACTTCGACAATTTTCCTTAAAACACCTCGCAAAGCGAACTGGCATTAACATTGAAGAGTTTCCTCTTTAATTTCCTTTATTGGACGATTAAACAGGATATAGGTACTACGAATTTCAACTCTTTTCCGTAAAGAATGCTGCACGAGCTTGTTCTTCTTTCCCATAAATTCAGGTTAAACAACCGTTTCCTAGAACAAGGGAGCCAATTGCTTTACGAGAAAACAACTCGAATTCTCGGAAGGTTTCAAGTTCGGATGAAACAAAAGTTTTAAAGGATCTGTATAAATTATTTCTAGCTGACGCAGAAGCCATTACGCAGAACTACAAACCGCCAGGCATTAAGTAGAAAATATGACTGTAGAACTCACTGGAAACGCACTGCTACATAAAGTCAATACAGATATCCAGCTTATTGGCCGGGAAGAGCTTTAAATGTGGCCACAAGCTTGGATGTCGAACTTAAATATTTGAAAGCCATTTCTTTTTTTCTAAGAATTTGAATAAATAGCACTTAAGTTAGCAACGATCTGTTCCATTTGGAAAAGCACAAATATTTAACACCTCTGCGTCTTAAAAATACTTCATTTGACGTGGCAATACGTCCAATATTTCTTCAACAATTTATCAACTCAATTATATTACCTTCCGAGCCTTCTACAAAATGAATAATATAAAACTCCTACACTATTACACGTAAATGAATACTTCATACGCCCTTTTCAGCCCGAACGTAACTACGGGAGATAAAATACAGCATATAAATTAAGAGTTATATACTGCCACATATTTTTGGGTGCTTAATTAATTGCTTCCTAACGGTCAACAAAAGCAGATAATGACTTACCAATGATCATTATCTATCTAAATAAATGTTACAAGTACGACTAAAGCCAAGCTAAACTAGCTGCACCACGAAAATAAATTGGTGGATAAATAAAAACTTTGTCCTTTTTAATTGTTGAAATGAACTTCCACAAGGTTGAGCCCGATGATATAGAGATAATTAAATCCGAATAGTAGGTTGATGCAGTACTTCAATCAATTTCCAATCAACTAGTCTTTTGACACAAACGCGATTCTTCAGTGGTACATCCTTCATCATCTGCATCTATATATCTCATCGGAGGTCTTTCTTTGCCGTTTTCGCCTTAAAATTTGCATTCGACCAATATGTTCATCAAACCATCGAGTCTCCTCGTTATTCTCTACATCTTTCGGGTTTTTACCGCGTCGTTTGCCATAGGTTGATTACAGCCTCACCGGAATTCCACAAGGTGTCTTCAGGTCGGAGGGCCTGGTGGAATCCCGGCGAAACTGTCGTCAACCTATGACAAACAACGCGGCGAAAACCCGAAAGATGTAGAGAATAACGAATCATGAACGCCACGGAAGACTACAAGACAAAACCGAGTCTCCTGATGCGACCTGAATCCATGGCCTCAGAACTCGGTACGGTATTGCAAAGTTCGTGACCCCAAGCACCAAAATAAAACCGCGCTGAGACTGAAAGCGAGCATGAAAACGGATAACAGGCATGACCCGGAAAAATATTCGACGCGCCACATAAAAATGGTTGTGATATATCCCGGAATAAAGCACACCACGACCCGGCTCATTCGTAGATACTCCGCACATTCAACCCGCCTCGGTAGATGAGAACATCCGTTTTCCGCTCAAAGATCCCTCGGCCGCAACTGTCCGTATTCTGCACATTATCCCTAACCCAACTTACCTGACCACAAGCGTCCAAACTTAGCGTATCGCTGCGATGCCAACGAAAATAGGGCGTCAGCCGAATCTTAAGTAATAATATAGTCATAAATGTCTGGAGCCTATAGGCAGAAAACATCGTGATTTGCCGTGAAAAAAATAGATTTTTGTTAGCTGGTCGATGCATATATTACTGCCGGCCTCGGTGGCAATCGGCGGGGTGAAGTCCTCGCCTGTAAAACCGAAGGCCGCGGGTTCGAGTTCCGACAGGGTAAGTTACCCTTATCCAGGGCATGGGTGTGTGTGTTAGTCGTTGTTACACGTTATTTTCCCCGATGTAAAAGGCCTTAAATGAGCGTTTTCGAGGCGATCAAGATAAATAAATAAATAAAAACTATTACACATGACTAATCAAACCAAATACCAACTGCACGCGCTCCAGCTCGCTGATTAAGCCCATATCAAGAGGATCCCATATGCTGGCAGCGTACTCTAAATAAAATCTCACGAGAGAAAAGTAGCCCATTTCTCTTACTTAGTGTTCGCATTTCCCGAGAAATCTTTTCACAAAACAAGCAACCAGCTACTAGTCATTTGCGCAATACAGACGCAAGGATTAATGGACTTTTTTTCGATCCTTTTTGATGGTCGTAAAATGTGCGGAATACGGATGCGACCCCGCGGTCGAACCCCGGGATCCAGGGTCCGGCGGAAAATCCAACCACCACCACACATCAATCCGCAGCTACCCTAGAATAGGGAGTTAGAGGGGGACTGTGCAGTAAGAAGCAGCGGTTCTCAAGATATATTTAACAAATTAAGGCCGCTATATACGGCGAATGATCATACGAATGATCATGCAAATGAAATCATTCGCCGTGTATAACGGAAAAATTCGCGAATGAACCGTCACGCGCATGATCATTCAGTGAAAGTTAGAACATTTTCTATTTTGCCAGCATGATCTTCTGAGTGATCACCTGATCATTCAGCATGATCATTCGCATGATCTTTGAGAGTGTATAGCGGCCTTTATGCAATAACGGCCATGGCATTACCAATTAGAGGTTTTGTTAAGAGTGATCTTGAATATACTTGCTGAAACAAGGGTCGGATTTATTAGAGTTCAACTAATACTCACTCTGAGGAAAATACTTTAGTTTCTTATGTCATCGTGTATGATATAACAGGAACATCTATACCACAGGTTTTGGTGAAAATTTTCCATGAATCAAGACTTGATAATTAATGCAAGGTACAAGTTAGTACATGAAACAAGGGGAAAAAATATCAACTCAATTTTTTCGTGAACCGCCACCAAAAGTATAAAATACCTTACAAATGCCACAGTGTTTTATAAATTAATAGCGGTTTGCAATGGTTCTTTGTAGATCTGAGCCGATGAATATGGTAATGAAGATAAATAACAAATATTTCGTTATCGAAACGGACAATACACCAATTTTTTTTACACAATAAAGAGTAGCATAACTTTTTTCTACATCCACACATCAATCCGCAGAAGCTAACCTACAATGGGGAGTTGCACCTTAGAGGGTAGGGTAGATGGAGACTGTGCAGTGAGGAGCAGCGGTTCTCAAGAGAGGGAAGGAGAGAGAGATATCCCAGGCATACCCTCCTCTTGCATCTGCACGGCACCTTTAAAACGACATCCGATCGATAAAACAGCCGCCCCTCTCTCCGCCCCCTTCCCCCGCGACCTGTTCCCTTCCCCCGCGACCTGTTCCCCTCCCCCTCTCCGCCCACCTCCTCCACACTCTCTCCTTACCCTCCCCTCCTCTCCCCACCCCACCGCAGCACTCTTACACCGCGAAAACAAGCGACAAAGAGGACCAGTCAGAGGAGGCGGAGGAGGAAAGCGGTGATTCACGCCGGTCGATCGAGAGTACTATGCTCCTATTTTTTTATGTTCCTACTACGACGCGATAAAAGCATGCTAGGTAGGATTTCTTCAAATTTACTACGTTCGAATAATAAAAAAGCAATACAGCTCTCCACGCATTATTTATCAACTTAATAATAACGACATTTGCATTAGAAATTAGTAGTATTTTAAAGTGTGATCTTGGCTATGCCCCAGGAACCATTGAAGAAATTCCACCGAGTCATGCCTGGCACGCTTTTATCACATCTTAGTTATTATTAAAGTATTCTACCGATTAAGGTAGGTCTCTATGGAGTACTTAAAAAGCGCTCTGGCAGCCTTCCCTTCCCCTTCCTTCATTCACTTCCCTCTTCAATTCACATTAAGGCCTTCTGCCTTACTGGATAAATGCTGGAAACATTGAAACCGCTGTGCACGCATTATTTATCAACTAATTCAACAACGACTTAGCGAGAAATGCGGTGATCCATGCAGGGATATTGAAAACAGAGGGTAAAATATTACGTAAACGAGGGAGAGGAAGGAAAAGAACAGGATTTTTAGATAGAATGAAAAGGGGAATGCCAAGTAGAATGGAGAGGAGGTATATTGAAAGGGGAGGCTAAGAAAGAAGAGAAGGAAGGGAAATGATGTAGTGCCTGCATAATTGAAGGAGAGGCGTTCGAGATGTGGGTGTAGAGAAGAATGGAGTAGCTGAAGTGGACGGAGAGGAGGGGGAACGACGAAGTGCTGGATATGGTGGGTGAGGAGAGGCAGATATTAGCTGAGATACAGAGGAGAGAAGGAGGAACGACGAAGTGCTGGGTATGGTGGGTGAAGAGAGGCTTTAGATGAGACACAAAGGAGACAGATGGAGGGAATAACTAGGCCGGGAAGTGATGTTGAAAACAGTGTATGAGGGTAGAATGTAAGGTAAACAAGGGAGAGGAAGGAAGAAGAGAGGACTATTGGATTGAAGGAAAGGGAGTAGGTCTTAGGGCCGTATCCAGAAACCATGCTTCAGCTTGTAGCGGCGCGCACCGCTGAATGCTGTATCCAGAAACCTCACTACTCCAAAACGCTCCAAATGGGTGGGGGCAGTGTTGCCACATTTATTTTGGGCTGGATTGATGACGTAGACGAATTTAGCGACATTTTGAGTCCCTACTATGCGGGCTTTGAGAGGAACTAAGGGCGACAATTGAATAACGAATATCGCAACGCGACTTTGTTTGTAAGCAAAATAGAAACGGGTTGGAAGAAGAATCTCGGCGTAGAAGAAGAGTTTGATTTTAAAACTAATTATTGATAGGAAAGTTGTATTGGAGTGCAAGAAAACCAATGCTGTGAGTCTTTCTTTAAAGTCTATGGCATGGAAGAAGGTGGAGGTTGAATTTTAATCGGCACGATGGCGTAACGAAGGTAAGCACATTATTAGGCCGTGATTTGTGAAATTTCAGCGGAGAATCTTTTGTCTTGTTCTTAAAATCTGAATGGAAATTATTGATATAATTTCTCTTTTTTAGTGGTGTTCGTGGAAATAAGATGTCTTAGGAGATGCGGTATCTCACACGGAATTTATTCTCGGTTCCATGGGATTTTCTTGGTTCTTCAAGTTTCTTCTGTGAATCTGGTTCCGTTCATTATGTGAAAAGTGTCCCTTTAAATCGGCAAAGTTATCATTGAGAACCAGCTGGTACATGCTGATAAATCTTCGTGTTCAGAAATCTCGCGACGTGTACCAAGTGTCTCGACTAGTGTCGATCGCCGGTGATTGCCGGCTGGCCTCGGCGGCTCTGCCGCCGGGGAAAGCCGGCCGATGCCCCAGACCCCGCACCCCGAAAATGCATCAATCTGGGCGGAAAAGAGTAACCTCATCAAGTTTTGTTCAGGACACCCTAGTTTCGGTGCTGACTTTATTGATGATTTTTTAAATAAAATGTTTCATCTGTTACAATTATTGTTGACAATGCGAAATGAAAGGAAAGTGAGCATTTTTTAAAAATAGTGCCGTTATTAAGTTGTACGGGTCGTCGCTGCCGATGTTTCGCTCTAATTACCGGCTTCTTGTGTCCGCAATGTATGTGTAATTTGATTTGTGAAGTTACAGTTAGTGTATTCGCTCCCGATTTTCTTCGTGTGAACATTTCCTGGACAATTTTATTTGCAATTTGTGTTAATTAGATTTGTGAAGTAACAGTACGTGTCGTGTTGATGTTGATTTTCTTCGTGAGTACTTTTTTTTGGACAAGTGTTCTTGTAAAGTGTGATCATTTTATTTGTTGAATTGAAAGTGAGTTTTACGACGTTAATAAATACAAGTTTGTGAACTCAGTAATTCTTGTGGTGGTATTTATTGCTGAATAATCCTTGGTGTCACTTGCGCAATTCGTCATTGTGGTTGACAAATATACTCGTACAACTGTCGATTGCATTGGTATAGTTGGATATTTTAGACTTTGAGGTAATATAATAGATACATGTATTGTATTGCAACGTCCAAAGATTTACGTGACATTCATTATGAGATGAATATCATGTGCTATTGTAAACGGACTGAGAAGCAATATGCCATTTCCATCGACCCTTCCCTTAAACTTTAACTCATCATTTTTGTGACGGCATAAATCATTATAGGTAAGTTTTCACGTAATTGAACATGGTTTTCAATGGCTCGGAACTGAAATTATTCAAACTTGCAGTAACTGAGAATGGACGTAGCTGACTGGAAGACGACTTTGTCGCTTTGAGTATTTTACGCAAATTTTGGATATCAGAGACACAAAGCTGGTGATTGCAACTTTATTTGGGCACTTATATATATATAGTATTAATGGTTTTCAAGGAAAGCCACGGTCTATACCAAAGTTAATAGCTATTAGAATGGCAAAGTCGACGAGGTTTCAGCATAGTTGCGTTGACAATGGTTATTTTTCGTAAAAAAGTATTTCAAAAGCATCAAGGCGAGACATTCCTGTGTCCCTAATTTATTTGTATTTAATTATAAATGGTTTTCAAGGCATGACAGGGCCCGTTTAGAAGTTAATTGCAAATAAAACGGTGAATCCTAAGAGGTTTCATCACGGTATTGTTGACAGTATTTATTGGTAGTTAAATTAGGTAAAATATTTACTCATTAGGATAAAATATGGTTATTGAAGCATTCTTACTATCTTTTTAAGTAATAATAAATAATTATCATGAGCTTATAGCCCTTTAAACATCAATAATTATTAATAATAAATGCGAGACGATAAGCAGACGAAACCCGGCGGCCATATTACTTGTAGCGAGTAGTGTGCCATGGACCTCACTAGACTTTTGCAGCGGTGCCCGTAGCGGTGCTCGGCCGCTACAGCGGCTACGTCATCATCTGATGACGTATCTAGCAGTAGTGAGGTTTCTGGATACGGGCCTTATTGTGAATTGAATAGGGAAATACTTGCAGGAAGGTAAGGCTGACAGAATAACCTTTTAAAAATTCCATTGACACCTACCTTACTCGGTAGAATACTTAAATAGTAACTACGATGTGATAAAAGCGTGCTCGGCATGAATTGGAGGAATTTCTCCAAATTTACTACGCCCGAATAATAAAAAAGCATGACAACATCTCACGCAGTATGTATTAGCTTAAGCAATAACGACCATTTAAAGGCCTATAAGGCATAATTAAAGACATACAAGGAGAACTCGTGAGGTTTGGCAACACTGCTCCACGAGCAGATTCACAATGTTAACTAGACGGAGGTCTGATGTGAGAGCGACCGACTGAGGCCACGCCCACTGTCTACTGATTGGCCAAGGGAAAGTCACGTGTCGAGAAACTTTCCCACCCCTCACCCCCACTTGCTTTAGCCACACCAGCTCACCCACAAAGATAAAATGAACAGAGTCTAGTTTACGGAGGCGCCTAATCCGAAAAGACGCTCCGAAAAACCGCACAATCTAAGGCACCACGCACCCATGCAAATCAGACACCACGCGTACCTTGCCTTTTACGCAATGAATTTGTATAAATAATATTTTTTTAAATTGACACAAGGCAACGTGTAAAATTAAACTGAAAACCGACAGCATTTAGATTACTACAATGGACCACTATCGTGCTGTTTCGCAAGACACAACTAACCCACAACGGTACCCGCCAACCGGACGGCCTTGGTGGCGGCGGGGTAATGTCCTTGCCTGCTATTATAATCCATGGGTCGTGGGTTCGCATCCCGCCTAGATGGATTTTCTCCCATCCAGGGCATGGATGTATGCGCGTATCCATCAACTTGGTTGTAAGAAAGTACCGTATAGTTCTGAATTCGGATGATATATAAATACGACATTATTATTATTACCAACCTCAGCAGCAGGAAAAGATTAAAGAAAAAATTGTATGGCCGGAGGTTGATGATTATAACGCCGTTGTGTCCTTCCTATCGATACGATTATAAATGGAAGTCCTTGAATTATCCGTGCATCTTTGTGAATGACGCGTACCCTGGTTTTGTTCCGCTAATAATGAAGGGTGTGGTAGGCGAGAAAACACGTAATATAAGTCATCAATGAGAACACGGATGCACATGACACATTGGAAAAGCGCTAATGAATTCCACCTGACGCGCACACTGTCAACACTGGCGTGATGTCAAGATGCATTGACACGGAGGTGTCAAACAGAGGGCATGTTTCACACCAACAGGTGGCTGACGGACGTTCTTGAACGCAAAGTGATATCTTTGACATTATTTCTCATTAAAAATCGTTGAACACGAATAACTATTGAATTACCAATTTCATCAAGTATAGAGAGAAGAGAAACTGTCTAAATAATCCACATCTGAGACGACGAGATAAAATGATACTAGGTATACAATACAACGGCATCCAATAGCTACTGAATGAAATATGTCATTCCTAATCATTTCTGAAATGATAGGTACTTCGCAAGCTTATACTTAATAAATTTACCACCTGATATAAAGATGGTACAAGTAAAAGAAGGCGAAATTTCCCAACAAATTTTCTTGATCGATTTTCGACCAAAGAGAAACAGAGGGGCGATCATCGGCTAACAATGCAGTCGACTGGAAATAGATACTTTTTCACCATTCGGTTGAGATTAGAGTCAAAATGAACTTTTCAATGCTTTCCATGGACATCCAGGGTCTTCATTGCTACTCACCGAAAGACTGGAAATTCGACAAAATAGTGCTACAGGAGCATATTTTGAAATTTTGAGGAAGATGATACGATCTACGCTTCCGTGTTCGACCTCATTAATCGAATCATCCTGGCCTCCGCAGGTAGCAACGTGTAAAGTAGTATAGGATGATCTTTCTTCGTAACTTAAAAAAATAGGGTAGAAAAATGAAAAATGCAGATCGCAGAAGATGAAAAGAAAACTACTTCTAATAATATAATTTATTGCTCTCAGATTATTACATCCGATTTTAACAATGTTTATAAATATTTTACAGCTCAGCAATCAGTTTTATGTCTCAATATAGTAATAAATTGACATCGTTAACAAATGAGAATATAGAATACAACGCAAAACATACATATATGAATAGACAGCCTGTATAAAGTCATTTAGTTAGGGCTAGTTAGGAATAAGTTTATCAGCGATGAAGAGTCTTTGTTTGGTTAGGGTAGGTTTTTTCATGTTTGCGAGGCGGCAACATTAAATGATTTTGGAAAACTTGTGGACCGATAGTTGGACAATAATAGGGTTCAACTATGGTCACTGCATTAGCCAATGTTGTTCTCATAGGATAGAAGTCAATTATGTAGGCACTGTGATTCATTATTTTTAATTAAGGAATACATGTAACGGGCCGATTAAAATTTTCTTCTTGTTTAAATTTAAATGCGGGCGAGTTTGTTAAAGTGAGGCATTATAAATCGAACGAGTTAATATAGTCGTCTAGACTCCAAGGAGAAAGGTACGATAAGTAAGCAGGAATAAAAACGAATCAAGATGCGAGGAAAGAGTTGGAATCAAGACCGAGCTGAAGAGGACGAGAATGGGGAGGGGGGGAAAGATGCGCCTGCGTATCAGCGTAATGTGACCTTAGATTTGCGAAGGCGCCGGAGAAATTCGTACGATGATTTCGGGGAAAGATACGCACAAAAAATGGGTGGGACGAAAAAACTGGCAAGAATGAGATTCCGATAGTCATTTTGCAACAACACTCGGAGGAAAACACGAAATTCAATCAACTCCAACTTTCTCCCTCGATCTCTATAGATGCGAGGACATAAATATTCACGTAGGGAGTTAAGGGAAAATAATGGGTAAATAGTAGATACTTTGGCCAATTTTACTAAGATACCCCTTACGAATGTTCTTTCAATTACCCAAAAGATACAGCTTCCGGCATAATTCGATGGATATCTTTAATAATATTATTTATACATAAAGAAAGTACTTTTCTATTTCCCCACTAACTTATTTCAACCTATCCAGGTTTCGGCACATAATAAAATGTACAATAACAAAGACAAGTACCTCCATTGTGTTAAACTTTCAATTACAGTTAAATTCTTTTTGGCAATAAGCATGGATGTTCAGGTAAAGAGACAAAAGGCTGGTGAAAGTATTCGACACGTGGTGTTTAACATAAAATTGATTTGTCCAGCAAAAAGGAAGCCCTTGAGGAGATGTGAGAAAAGAGAAAGGTCTCCGCATGATATTAAGAAAGAGAAGGGACAATTAAATTGGACGCATCTTGAGTTAAGTGTTAGCGTCTTAGTTTAGGCTTGGGTGAACAAAAAATGATGTTCCTCGAGCACAAAAAATATTGAAATCAATGCACTTTTTATTTAAGTTAGAATACGAAGATTCGGAAAACAGGTCAACTTCTAATTTTTCTCAGGCATGACAGCGATGAGTGTAGATTTAAGTACCAAGTGCAAACCGGCCTTTAGAAAAGTAGGCTTAAGTGTGTAGGCACTTTCTTCCAGCCGCTTATAATTTCCATTAGAGCCATCTCGAAGGGAAATAAAGGCCTTGGAATTAGCGGGAATTTCTCGTTTCGGTATATTAAAAAATATGTTTCTTAACTAATAGAATACTAAACGTAAAGTTTTAAACTATTACATTTGCATTTAGGAATATATGCATTTTGTTGCATGTTGCAAGTTTTCTTCGTTTGATACGGTATTAATAATCCTTATTTAAGCCAAGCGCTACCAGCTAGCATGGCATTCTGCTACCTGCTAGCATCCTGCATCGTATCAGCGCTCAGAGCCTCGCCCCAAGGTCACCTCACTAGCGGCAGCGGGAACCAGAACGACGTCACGCAACGTAATTGCGAAAAATAAAATATCGTCATTTAAAAATCTAAAAGCGTGAAATACTTACTCCAGGAGTAATAATCTTTCGATTTAGGCAATAAAAAATAATAGGAAACCACCCTATTAAGCTGCAAGTAACAGCAGAGTAAAAGGTTACGTGCTAGGCTTGGATTGCTAGAGCAAATAAGAACCTTTCAGAGTGATAGGGAAAACATAATATTGGTACCGCACTATTCATGTTATAACTCGCACCGATATTTTTTATTGAATTATAGGTTCAAAGCAGTTGTCCTAACACCAATTCCAAAAAGCCTATTGATACGGCTTACGGGGTAGCAGTTGGATGTAACATTGATCTCTCCAATCAAAATTTTTGTTTAACCAGCTTCATACACAATTTCTAAAATTAATCTCTGAACATCTACAAGCATCTTGTCAAAGCGTTATTATTACAGGCGTATTATCATTTAGATTGATAGCATACCATGAACCTTGAAGAAAGTCATGAACCTTGCCCCTACCCAAAAAAATACCTTAAAGAATTATAGCCCAATGTTGCTCCTAAGTTACATGAAAAAAGTATACATTTTCTGCTCTATTCAGGAAATATTAAAACTACGTGTTATTTTGTGCTGTTAAGTTTAACGGTGAAATATGTAGCTGCCACAATATTTATGACTGAGGAGAAAACTTCACTTAAAATAATATGAAAATAGAATTTCACTTAATTTTTTTAAAATGAGAACTCTTGAAATCTAACAAGACCTATAACTTATATAGGTCCTATAAGCAGCTCCGAGTTAGAAAGGGTTAATTGCCCTCTGGCATTAATTTTATTCCACAATTGAACGTCCGTAAAATGTTCTTTTATTGATAGGATAGCGCAAGTTAGATGCAATGATAATCCACGAAAAATGACTGAATAAAAGTGGGGGAGCGGTAACGATTCGTACTCTTAAAGCAGGAAGGCAGGAGAGGTGGCAAGAGGAGCCTCACCGTCGGCTGTTAGTGATCGAGGATGACCAATACCGTGTGCGGGGCAATAAATCGGAAGACGGTTGGGGAGTTTGAAGAGAGGTGGGGTCAAGAGAAAAGAAGAAAAAAAAACACCGGCAGCCAGTTTGGAAGCGATGGATGGACTCCCAATGTCGACCGAAACAATCAATCAATCTGCCGGACAGGGGATGGATGGATGGATGGAGGGTATGGGACGGAGGAAGAAGGAATGGGGATGGGATAAATAGAGATTTCAGATGGATTAAGGCGTGTGCCCAGAAGACACTTAACTCCTCGGCCAAAGTATGTTTTTGCCCCAAAATTTTATGGCAAATAACCCATGAGGCACGGATGGCAGACGCTGATGGTACTAGATATTACGGAAATCCAAGCGTCCGTGGTTCGATTCCCGGTCCAGCGGAATATTCTCTCATGGCAATTTATGTAACTACACCGCCGTTCACGTGGCAGGATACAAACATTACACTTTTTTAAATTGAAAGTATTTTTACAAGGTGTCTACACCTAACGTATACGACAAATAATAGCATTTTTTCAAACGCACTAGCCCCGAGCATTTAAGGCGATGGATAAAAAGATGAGAAGACTGCATCCAGGGCCGGCTTAAGGGCCGGGCAATCAGGGCGACTGCACGGGGTGACGTAGCTAGGCGGACGACCAAACGCCAAAACAGCAAATAAAAAAATATTGTTTTCCGATTTTATAAATTTCGTATTTAGTTTATGCATGAATTAATCATATCACTGTCCCTAGTATTAAGTTCATTTTGGTAAAAAATATAAGCCTATGCTTGACTACTTGGATTAAAATCTTCATTTGATCCCCACAAATACTTTCTAATGACTCTACTGAACTAAAAATGTACACTTTAATGTATGAAAAAAGGCGATACATACTTAAGAAAAAAATCAAAACACACATTTTTATAGTTTTTTTTTTATAATTCTCTTGTGAGGTTCTCCGGACCGCCCGCATAATTGGAGTTAGGGGAGGGTGGTATACGTGGGAACATTTGAAACTATCGTCAAGTTCTGCGACCTGGCGACTTTAAAGTAAGCTATAATGTGAAAGATGGGTTAGAGAGTAGCATATGTGAATTTAAGTCCAAGAGGGTTATGCTAGGTTACAAAGAAGACGCTAGCTTGAAGTTTTTGTCGCTGAAAAATAAATATTTTTAGTTATAAATCGAAGTGTTTCACCAAAAAACGATCACTCCTACAGTGGTTATCGTAGCACAGTTGAAATCGACATGTATTGGTGATTGGTATTAGCTACTTATTTGGTATTTTAGACGCAATATTTACCAGACAAATCAGCCGACATAAACAATAGCTACGTGTTGTACCAAGGAACACAAGCCCATGATGTACCTAGGGACATGTTCCTATGTTTGTGATTTTTGAAGTTAGAGGAAGATTATGGTCCAATATTCAATAGCTTTCTTTTTTGTGTTACATTCATCACACAATTGGATTATACAGAATGCTTTTGATTAAGGAGGGTTTAACCTAAGTTTATTTTTAGTTGAAAGGAGTTACATTTTAAAATTCAGTTTTTACCTAAGCTACATGAATTTTCTTTATATACTTTAATATACGTTCAAATTCAACAAACAAATGATATTATTTCCATTTTTCACGTTTTAAATTACAGTTCCCACCAATCTAACTAGTCTTCCTAGCTACAATAGGTAGCGTTCCTAGGTATATGAACACGATGTACCTAGGAAAATAAAAAAACTTTTAGAAGTTTTATTTAGATCCATTAATTTAGGCTGCAATTCTAAAACTTAACTGATGGAATGAATTTTTACTATTAGATCGAATCTTCAGTAAATATATTCCGCTTTATATGAAAAAAAATAAAAAAGTGGTCAGTAGTAAAACTCTCCCCTATTCCATACCAAACAAGAGGGGCGACACGACAGCAGTTTGCCCAGGAAAGTATTTTGCCTTTAGCCGGCTCTGGCTGCATAGACATTGGCAATGAGGGTGAAAAGCACGGCAAGGAGAAAATAACGTTGATGCGGCGGAAGACAAGACCATCACGCGATAGCAAATGCACGGACAGGGAGCAAACAATGAGAGGAGCTTAAAGGATATGGCAGAAAAACGAGTTTGCGGGATAATAAAGGCGATCAAGACGGAGAGAATGCTGGGTAAACAAGGGAACGGAGTGATGAAAATAGTCTTTTGGCACGAGATGTCAGGGTGGATAGGAAAGGATATGGGGATGGACATAATGGGATATGCGTTGTATGTTATGCAATGCATACCAAGGGTATGGTAGGAGAGGAAATCCTCAAGCAATAAGTAATCTGAAAAATATTTATCTAATATTTACTGCAGCCCATTTCCCGTGGGCCCCATGTAAACGCATTCATCTAATTCAGGGGTCTTCACACTATGACCCGCGGATCGCATCAGGCCCGACACGAAATTTCATTCGGCCCACCCACAAATATTTTCCATGATGAAGTATGTGAAATCTCACCCTTACCAAATGCCAAATATTTACTTACAATTCTTACAATTGGCTCATGTAATCTGGAACCTGTTGTTAATGAAATTTTGAAGTCAAAAACGGCAGTATCATTCGTCACACTAATTTGGTTGCATTATACTAATGGCAGGAATCTATTTAGTTTACCCCGATTTTTCCGGCAAGATATTTTTTTTTAATTCTCCTTGCTTATACTATTATTTTTGAGGAAATTAAAGTACTGGTGCCGATTTGTTTTCTTTTTAATTTTATTCCTTCTGCCCGCAAAAATGTGGGAAATATATAATGTGGCCCGTACACTGAAAAGTTTTGAGTCCCCTGTTCTAATTACTACTCCTCCAAAGATGCATCTGCTCCCATAAAATACCCCACAAAGAACTCATTTTATCTCTACGAGTATTCAGACTTCCTGGGAAGTAGGAGGACCACCGAAAATTTGATAAAATAATTGTTCTTTCGTAATAGTAACTGTATAGCATACTTTGTTCCCTTTTAAGTTTCCTATTCATGCAATTTTTTCAGTAAATATATTTACTATGCAGCCACGAAACACAATGATTCCTTTATCCCGGGGTAACAATTTACGGGAAACCATTATATGAAATAATTTGACTATAAAAATTAGCCTTAAAGGGTATTAAACGATTCAAAAAAACTTTAAACGATTCTGGGAACAGGGCAGTCAGGTCAAAACTTGTATATCCCTGAATATATGCCACTCCAGCGGGTTGAGAGGAAAGTGTCTGTGGTCGCGGATTCCTGGAGGGGAGGCGAAGCGCTTCGGACTCACAATTAGCCAAGCCGAAGTCGAATCCCAATAAAAAATGGCAATATTAATCTACACCCCAATGTGACGGTACTTCTTCAAAATAGACTCGCCCATGCCCAAAACCAACTTCCGCGCAAAGCTACCAAGTTTTAAATGGGCTATACTTCCTGTTTCCATGGACATCGTTTAATGCAACAGAAAAAGAGAAAGAAGATGATCAACACAATCACTGCTTGAGGATAATCCGGTATCCATGTGAGGAGAAGAAAAAATGCGAGTACAACGAAACTTTTGATATTTAAATACTGTTGATGAGTACTGTTATTCAAGGTTGTTAGGGGGTTGCTGATGTAAATAAAGGCGGGATTGTTGAGGGAAAAATAAAATGGAAAGTTGATCGAAGTAAGGAGGCAAAAAAGAAAAGTCTTTTACAAAGGTAAAAAAAAGTACTTAAAAAAAGTAAACGTCAGATTTTACAAAACATCGAAGGTTGGCAAGTATAAAATCAGTGATTGAGTAGTATTTATTCAAATTTCTACGTTTTATTGAACTGAAATATTAATTATGTACCCCTTCAATGTTGCGACAAGTATTGTAAACACAAAATGCACATCCAAGCAGTGCATGATTTCATAAAAAGATTTACCACTTACAAAAAACCCCAAAAAACGGTAGAAAATGTAGCGAATATAAAGCGACCAAAAATAGCGGAGATTTAAAAAAACGAATGCGAATAACCTTGTCAGCGAAACAGCCGACCGATGAAAAATTAATTTATTTCCAGAAGACAGCAAAATTTACCCCCAGAAGAGGGGGAGTTATGGGGCCATCCTGGTGATGGCCTTCCACTATTCCTTTCGAAAAATATAGCTCGATCGGATCAAACGACATAACCACTCGCTCAATTCCATGCCTTCCACGAAGGCCGATGATTGCCACAAAATTGAGATACGACATACTCCGAGGATGTATCTCCTCGAGCAGGCTCACGAATTCCACCTTCCAAGTCGGATAAAAGTCGATGGGAACGCCCACATTCTCATCAAAATATGACAGCCTCGATACCAGTGGCTATGGGCCTGAAGATGACACACGCTACATTTGACGGCGAAAGAAGACGGAAAGATCGCAATTTCGGTAAGGCTGAATATAAAGGAGGATCATCTCATTTTGTTTATTTTCTTTATCCGAAGAATGCACTATAATCCGTGAATAGAGGTCATAAATGGATAGCTCACAAGATTTTCTTAACAAAGAGGTTACACGACTTGCATGTAGATTCCTTTAAATGATGCATTCATTTTTCTCCATTGCGCAAATCCTAAAAATCAAAACAATCTCTCAACGCTAATATCATCGTGGTTACTAAGACGACCTAAAGTATTGTGGATGGTGAAAGAGGGTACTCTCCGTCTATACCTTCCATTTAAACGACAATGTTAGTGTTGTTTTCGCATTTTGAACCACTTATGGGCACACTTCTCGAAAACGCGTGATACAATTCTGTCACCTTACCCGTAATTACCCGCTTGATGAATTCAAGCGCTAATCGACTCATTGCATATAAGTCTGATTTTGAGTTACCTATGCGTGTAATCTTTCCAAAATCCAAATATGTACTACGTCAATGCGACAAATATTGGGGACCTAAATTAGTAAAGAATAAACCTGTAAACACGCAACTTCCACATAAAAACATCATTTGGCTTTAGGACATGAAATTAAAACTTGAAGTCCCAAGAAGGTAATTCGTAGGTATTATGTGAGAAATACCACAGTTTAAGTAGAGAGAATCAACCAATAAACGGTCTTCACAGTCGCGGAATGGTGGGAAAAGTGGACCAGGTGATCTCGGGTTTACATCCGCGCACTTTCTTATTCCAAAGAACGATTTACATAAAAAATGCGATGTATTTAATCAAACACTCAGCGAAAAATTAGCTACACGCCCTTGTGACGTCTTTAAAAATATTAACGAAGGCTGAAAAATCACTTTATTTTAAGCAGACAGGAAACAGTCTCACACACGCTACACAACATTGCATTTTCAAACGCAGAACTCACACTAGGGGGTTAGTGTTTTTCGCGTCTGCCATATCGCTAGTTTCCCCTAGCGATCGATGAGGAGGGCATCCACGAACATACCACAGTTCTCCAAGACGAAAATGGAATGACTAAACCCATAGAATAGAGCAAACACGCAGCGAGTGAAGCTTCACGATGGCGTGACTATCATATCAGGGATAAAGAAACGGAATTTGACCAGACTTTCAATTTAAGTCGTGTGAATAGAGACACGGCTTCAAAAAAACATTTCAAAAACACAACTACAAACAAAAAAAACATCAATAGCGATTTCATTCCTTCGTATGAGATTTTTTTCTTACGCTAATAGACACAAAGACGGTTAAAATTCAGGAATTAGAGGGATTTCTCTCAGTGACTCCACCCGAAGGTTAGTTTGCATAGTTGAGTGAAGAACTCCGCACAGACTTAACTATAAGCAAGTCAACTTCACACATTCAGGGTAAGCATCTCCTGGACCACCTCGCATTTCGAGGATTTATGAACGCAAATAAGCTTTCAACTGCGTAACTCTCCTATATTTTTGCTGCAAAATCATTCCTTTGGTGACTTGTCATACATTTATAAAGGCATTATTTTGGTACAGCGGATACGAGACTTCTGGGGCGGGCTCGCGGGGTTACTCTCCTGGGCCGAAGTCTGAAGCTATAAGCTTATCACCTCAGCACCACAGAAGGGGGAGGACATGGTAGGAGAAAGGGAGGCACCGCCGCGATAGGACCCCGACGCGTCGGGGTCCTATCGCGACGACGCCTTCTGGAATAGGATAGGGTTGGAAGGGAAGAGGAATCCCGCACCGTCACAGAGGCAGGCGGGTCCTAATACTTGAGAAACCATAATTTAATGTTTCTACGAAAAGGAAAGACTTTCCTATGAGGATATATAATTCCTTTCCCTATGAGGATATATAATTCCTTTCCTTTCCTATTTCTTAAAAAAATAATTATAGCTGGAACTTCTAAACCGTTATTTTGACAGCGATGCAACGCGTAAAGACTGATTACTATATATTTTGTTATAATTTATCTTTAATAGATAACATGTAACAACAAAGAGGTCATAAGACTCGTATGTAGATTCCTAAAATAGATGCAGAAGCGTTGATAACAGTTGCATATAAGTCTGATTTTATCTTTCCTGGGCTTGCAATACTTCCCAATCCAAATACTACGTCATTGCAACAAATATCAGGGACCTAAATTAATAAATAATAAAACTGTAAACACGCGACTTCCATAAAAAAACATCACTTGCCGTTAGGGCATTCAATAACACTATTTGGTAATACAGGACCATCAATTTCATATTCAATTCGGTCAATCCTTCTTAATTTCACAAATTGCATTATTAGTTTTAGAGTCAGCCGTAGCAATTATTCAATCTTATGTACTCGCTGTATTAAGAACATTATACCCTAGAGAAGTAAATTAATGTCAACACACCAAAACCACCTTTACCATTTAGTGGACCAGAGACTGATTACTATATATGTTCTTGACCTTTAACAGGAGTTACTGGAGATATAGCAGTAGTAACAGGATTAGTTAAATGATTCTAACATATATAGAAGTCAGTTAATATTAATCAGAACTACATTAAGAGACAGATAAGTCATATATCACCTCAACACCATATTTGGATTTTTCAGAGACAGACCATTTAAGTTCTTAGAGAAGGGAACTCAAAGAATGGTAATTTTAATTTAATTCACTTAAAGTGTAGTCCGACGGGGATGACGTTGAGCCGTGGTCCCGGAAAGTTCGGGGGAAGAGGCGAGGTGAATGGAATGACCAGACGTCTGAATTTCCCAGGAAATTCCCAGCCTTTTCATTAGTAACGCCGTTTTACGCGAGGTACGTAATTGCACAACCTTGCTCACGTAAGATAACGCGTTACGAACGCAACGTGAACTGTGTAAATTAAGGAGCAAAATCATTAATGCCAGGCAGCATCTCACGCCAGTCATTTACTGCTTGGAGGGATGAACCCTTAGTAGGAGGTCACGCCAATTGCAAAACTCATTAAGCATTAATTTCCCATGTCCCTCCTAGGGTTCCAAAATGAATGCAAGGCGACATGAGAAAATCATGCGGTTGAAATATGTGTCTCGTGCAAAGATGCAAACGACCATGATAAAAACACAAATGGTAATTTCCACACTATTTAATTAACGAACACTTAACGTAACGACCGCCCATGGTTTCAACACTTAGTGTCATTTTCAAGGCCACAAGGACGCAAAGTATTGATACCATGGTCGGTAGTTAAGTGTTCAATTAAATACCGTGGAAATTACCATTTGTGTTTTTATCATGGATATAGTAATATTCCACAAAATCCATCCTGAAACGATTTTATACATATGCAATCGTCCGACCAAGTTTTTCAGCGGAGCCAATAAGTTCGGCTGTTTTTTAAAAGAGTTATGTACCAACTGCAGGAAAACAGCGAGTGAGATAATTTCCGATGCCAACAGTAGGACACCGTATCATTTCTGTTTTGGAACATGAAAATAATATGGATTTTTAAATGAATTTTTCAATTCGTAAAAACAAAACATGTCCATTATTTACATGAAACATTGCAATCATTCCACTGAATTTATTTGAGCGCGACGCGTTTCGATTTTGCAACAAGATTGTCAAGCTCCAGTTGAGAATATTGTGGCAAAATTTGTTGCCGCATATTATACAAGATCACTTTGGGCTGAACGATAGTCAGCAAAGGAAAGGGACTGTAGTACACCAATATTTTATCGCAGCACAACGTATGAACCAATATGAACCGCATCGATAGCTCAAGGCTAAAAGCGGTAGATAGCGACGCGAATTTCGTCGGCGCAAACGAATGAGGGCGGAACGGTGTTGAATAAAAAATGAAGAAGAGAAAAAAAGGTGAAATAGTGTCGGTCCCCTTCGCATAGAGGACTCCCTGGGGACCATTAGCGCATCCCTTACGAACCCTGGAATAATGCAAGGGAGAGAACACAGCGGAGAAGTGGGCAGTCCGACCCCTTCGGCCGGAAGTGGCGGAGATGGGGTCATCGGCTGCGGGAGGGGGAGAAACTGCCCCTCCCCCCTTGGGAGGCGCGTCCTTCGCCGAAGCGGTCAAGGGTATGGGAAGGGACAAGGAGCCGAATTTACAAATTATTTATCGACTGAACCGTAGCCGGTGGGCGAGTTCTGATGGTACCCTTTTTAAATTCACGGCGTAGTACGAGAGTAGGGCACGCCCGGCGGAAGCGAAGTGGTTCGAGAACATGTCCTTGCGGTACCTGCATTTTAATAACGCGCTTCGAAGATTAAACGATGTAGTCGAATAAATACCGGTGCATCAGCACTTTCGGGCTGTGGATTAAGAGATAGTACTTTCCCGGAGGACATTTTCCTTTAGCCTACTTTTCCATCGGGTCAATTGCTACATTACCGCTGATGCGCGCCTTTCGCAAAAACCAACACCCGATTCGTTATCAGCAATGATAGGTACTCCGGGGGTAGAGGTGAAATGGTTCGGATATGGCTATTTTAGTGCCTGCATTTTAAAAACGTACTTATGTTAAATGATGACTTGGATAAAATATTGATACATCATTGCTTCCTCGGTATTTAGAGTGCCTATCGAAATACACAAAACTCAAATATTAACATGCAGGGAAATCATTGTCGGAAGAAATTATTTCCACAAAATGGCTCCCAAGTGCCTGCACAACGCAAGAAGGAGTAATGATAAAATCAAATATTTATAAAAATATTAGATAATTCAGGGGCATGTATTGTGCATGCCGCAATAGACCAACACTGAAATATTACCACACAAATTATTCTTGACGGAAGGAAATAACAAGTAGAAAAACGCCAACATAATGAAAAATCTCTTGCAACGAAAGTTACCCAAGGGTCAACACCAGATCGCGTTGAAAATTTAGCAGGGTAATAGAAAATTAAATTTTAGAAGAAGGGAATTCAGTTTCAAGCTTCCAAAGGGCCTTGGTTTTCGAGATATTATCGATAGATGGTGCATACTAGTTTTTAAAAACACCTGGCGTTTATGCGACCCGTGGCACAGCTATGCCACAGTAAAGGCAGGATAGCCGCATTGAAGACCGTTTTACATGGGGCACGGAATTGCGCCGGTTAGAACTGAATTAATTTCTGAAATGGCGTGGAATTGCGCGAATGCATGAACGAAATTAGAGAGGCCAATTGTGCCATCTCGCATCCATGCATTATCGCATGCATTCTAGCAATTCACCGCTTAAAGCGACGCAATTTTGACTGCGCCTTCGTACATACGTTAAGGTCGTTTTACACGATACACGGAATTGCGCAATCTGACGTACGTGTGGAGGCGCAATCAAAATTGCGTCGTGTAAAGCGGTTAATTGCTAGAACACATGCGAGAATGCGTGGATGCGAGACGGTAAAATAGCCCCTGTTCTAATTTTGTTCACGCATTCGCGCAATTCCACGCCGTTTTAGAAATAATTGCAGCTCTAACCTGCGCAATTCCGTGCCCCGTGTAAAACGGCCTTCAGGGCTCTTTCCCGAGACTAGCAACGGAAGAAGTCTCCACAAATACGAATGGGGTTCTGGCGGCATTTTTGCATCACGAGTTTCAAATTTCCAGGAGTTTTGCTAGTAGTATATGCTTTCCATTGTCAATTCTCTAAAGTTTAGGCCCATTGGACATTAGAGCAAAAAGTCAATTGTATACTCTCTCTCTCTCTCAGCGAACTTTGACCGCGATCTAGTGGTGACACTTGCATATCTCCCCCACGCATTCTAAAACGATTTTTCGAGCAAATACGGATACATCAATGATTCTGTGGTACTTATCGTGCCTTCACAATGACACACAAGACATTGATATGGCTACATATGGTTCCAGCCGATGACTTAGAAGAAGAAGGGGGCATTTTCGTCTCGATATCACTAAAAAAATATGAATAGTTGCTTTCGGTATACTAAGAAATATGAAACTTTCTCGCAAGTTAAATCCGTGGTCGTTATTCAAATTTTAAAAATTAGTACAGAAACTTCTCGCATATCGAATAAAAATTAATGGAGTGAAACCAGGCAATCTGAATTTGGAAAGCACGACGCACAGTAGCGATATTGCTAATAGCTACTAGATATTAATTTTAGCATTAAAATTTTAATCAAAAATTTTCTTACACAGTCGCAAAATATTAACAGAAAATTAGAGTTGGCTCTTTCCAAATCATTAATATTTTAATTTCCATGAAATTAAAGCGTATCAAAGTACAAATCAAGAAGAAATCAAGCTATCAGATCGGAACTACTCTGTAGATAATAATACCGAAAAAGATATAATAAAGAATCAAATATTAATGGGATTTCTATGAGATGCGAAAGAGACGGAGAGGGTCGGAGAACGTATATCTGAAAAATCGAATTCATTTTTCGAATCCGTACGCCACATACAACCTCAAGCACAAGACAAAAAAAAATACGAAACTGAGTACGAGTATTGAAAAAAATAATGAATTCATATTCCCAACGAGATTGCCCCAACAGCAGCCTTTTCCCCAATCTCTGGGACCACGGATCAGATGGAAAAGGACGGAACTGCATTATCGAGCACCCTAATCCAGCCCACGAGCGCATCGACTTCGAAATTGGTCCAGTATTTAGGTCATCGGCCACAATTCTCAAATACCCCCGAGGTATCATCCTACCTCGTTCGACTCGTTAAAAAAAATTCATATTTACTCTCTGACCACTTTTTCAGCAAAAGACGGACGAATTGAAAGAGGAGAAAAAAGCAAGGGAGATGGGGAAAAAACACGAATACCGACAGTAATAATTATTTTCTTAAAGAATTTTTTCATGAGAATATAATGAAAATAATAATGTTTCCTTTCATCAAATTAAGTAAAATCAGAATATAAAAAATTAAAAGTTATGGAATCCTGTTATTAGGGAAGCAGAATCACTACCAATGGAAGAATTAGGTATGAAAGTATCAGTAGCATACCCCATGCGAATAGTAATTGGCTCACTAATCATGTATCCAATATTTGAGCAACATATGTGTGCGCAAAAAGAATAGTCCCGATGATTTCAATCAATCGGCAAGACAAGGTAAATAAAATTCGGATATCGGAAAACAAATGGTATACATGACCTATTTCGTTGAAAGAGGAAAAAGGTGTTTACGTATATGATAGGTATGACCAAATATTTTCCTAGAGCAAAAACAATCGACGTCAGCCAAAATTGCCTTTTCCGGGCGAATTGTTCATTCAGCATGAGAATAAAGTCATGAAGTGTTAAAACGGCTATTTTTTCGTAAATTTCCAGGATCGCCTGAGTTCCCAATTATGGTAAGCAAAATACGGAAATCGAATTAAACCAAACTGTTTCCCTGTTATAAGGTTCACTCACTATGCAAATTTCAGATAATACTCGGTGCTTGTGGTCAAACCATGTTAACACGGAGTAAAATAAAACTTGATGCTGGGTAATGCTTACAAAATTTTCTTGGAAACGAAAATCAAAAATCATGACTTAAAAACTAAAACAAATATTTTAATCACTCGCTTTATTTCACTGTGCAAACCTGAACCACAAACGTACGTCTCCACTTAAATAGGACGTTCCGTTGCACGGCAGAAATATAGTTTGTCGATTTTTGCAGTTTTATTGTTCAATATGCTGAAAGTCTTTCATAGCCAACGCGACAAATCTGACTTAAGTCCGAAATAGCCTTCTCCCCTACCTTCGAGATCCGTCTCACCAATTCAGTCAACGAAGAATACAAAACCGAAGGCTGAATCCAGCTTACCTAAAAGAAAAGAAATATCACAATTAATCAAGCAGAACTAGGAGCCTTTTACACATACATATCATCAATCAGCTACAACGAAATTATTAAAATGTATGTAACAATTCAGATTGAATAAACAATTTAATGAACTCGGGAGCAGTTCAAGAACTTGCAAAAATTGGGGATTTATCGTTTTAATTTGCCATTAAACTCATTTGTCAATATCGCCATGTCCCGTTTCCCGGCGAATAAATGAACCTCATTCTTCACCTTCTTTTCCAAGTGCCTTGTAATTTTGTTCTTTACTATTTTTAGCCAGTACTGTTTTGATTGTTTACGTTTTACGTTCATGTTTGTCACTGCGACACTGTAAATTGGCAGAAATGCTGTAAGTGAGAAACTAATTAAATAAATAAATACGTACGATACGAAATGAACGCGTGGAAGCGAAAGAATTTCACTTATCAAAATTAGGTGAAAAACCAGGACGACTTTGGAAACGATGCGACCGGTCGTGAGCGGCGGAATGTTGAGATTAAGTTCGCGGGGGGAATACAACACATTGCCGGCCCGCCGTTCGTGGACCAGCCGGCGCCCTACCCAAGATGCGCTATTTTCAGCCTTCGTGCATGGTCGCAAACATGCACTCGCCATAACCTCGAGAAATAGCCGCAGGAATGCACGCCGTTAAAATACGAGGGGTAATTTACGTATGAGGGCAGAGCACTCACATTTGCGAGGATAATTTGGTGGTATATACTTATTCCCATGCCAACGAATACAGCATATATTGGCCATTTACATAATGGTGTTCAACATATTTAACGATTACACGTATACGAACAACCCAAACAAACATGCCCCAGATAGGGGCAGACTACCCAGGCTGGACTCGAACCCGCGACCTCTTGTTTGGCAGGCAGGGACTTTATCCTGCCGTCATCGAGGCCGGCGACAGCGGCGTTATGGATTTCCTCAATGATATTATTATTATAAAGAGTATTCAAAACTTTAGGAAAGTTTACATTGAACATTGGGTGAATCGTATTGACTGTTCATGTCCCAAAATTGAACTTTTCTCTTCAAATCACAATAGGGTGGTTTCCTATTTTTTTTAACTGCCTAAATCGAAAGACTATTATTCCTGGAGTACATATTTCCCGCTTTTAGATTTTTAAATGACGATATCTATTTTTCGCGATTAAATGAAAAGTGAAAATTTTCAAGCGCGCGAAAACGCGACGGCTAAGTATGAATATTGGGAAAAGCCGTGTGATGTCATTCTGATTCCGGCTGCCGCCGTGTGAGGCCGCATTGGTGTGAGGCTATGAACGCCGCTACGATGCAGGCTCCTAGCAGGTAGCGTAGAGTACCCTGCTAGCAGGTAGCGCTTGGCTTAAATAAGGATTATTTATACCTTATCAAACGAAGGAAGCTATCCAATCATAGGAAATTTTAATAGGTGATTATCAGGAGATGTTTCCCTGAGCTCTGTGCCTCATGCATTAAATTGGTAATCTCAGACGATGTAAAACTCCCATCTACTCATATAGCATCTAGGCCCTGTAAAGTCACATGGAGTGTCATCGCATGGCCGACAATCTGGCCTTTTTCAAATGAGGTTAAAATTGACCATTTACATTCGTCTAAACTGGGATTTCTATAACCAAATAATTTGTACATTATGAATAAACTAACTGTGGGTAACGAATCGAAACCAATTCTTTTCGTTTTATTTGATGAAGGAAACTACCCTATTAAGGCATTGGTATTCCCTTTCATTCTATCAATTAATCCTATTCTCCTCCTTCCCTTTCCAAGCTTGGCAAAAATTCTTACCTTACGCGACTTTTTACGCCACCTTCCCGCTTAACACTCGCTCCGACTGAACCCTATATCTCCTCCGTACCTCGTATTGAAGTTTTCTCCCCTCTCCAACATCCTCCTTCCTTCCTCAGTCAATTGCAACTTCACTACATTCCTTCACACCCACATCTAGAACACATGAAGTCTTCTTTTTATTTCTCCTTTCTCAGAGCCCACGTTTCCGCACCGTAAACTTCTACGTTCCATATCAAACTAAATAGCATCTCTTGAACACTCTACATAACGATTCTCTCATCATCTCTTACCTATCCCTTATCGCCTCCTATGCTAGCGTAATTCACTTCCTGATATCTTAAATACTAAATAAATTTTCCTCATATGAATTGCCCTGTTAGATGAGCTATTACACATACCCCGATTCATGCCTGTCTACTTTTACGGTAAGATTCATTTTACTTGCTCGCGACGCATTAGACAACGGCATTCCTTTAGTATTATCACGATCGATCTTCATCCTTAGTTCACCGTTAAAAAATATTTCAAAATTTCTGTAACTAATGGAAATGCGATTTCTAAAATCTCACCCCAGTAGACGGAAATTCTAGCATTTTTAAATTTACCATAGAAACCACTCATTCAAGATCTTCAACCCAATTTTTTTAGTATAGGTGAAATTGAAGCTCATTTCAGACAAGTCAGTCTGATCTTCACGGATTCAAAAAAGGAGGGTCAGTTCATTCCATTGGGCCACCATACAATTCGAAGATTTACGCGTTTCGTCGTTGCAAACAACCGTAGTATCATAATAAAACTCAGTGGAAATATTGAAATGTCTAATTTTACTAAAATTTCATAATATGCATTGCATATTCAAAACATGAAATACCAAAGTTATGTAAGAGGGGACAAGGAGGTCACCATATAGATGTAAACGAATCAAACCAACATCTGATTTCATGCCCGGTGACGACGATGATACATCCCTCACGTCACTCGTAAACAAGAGAAAAAAAAACAAAAACGAGAAGAAAAATATACCGAGAGGGTAAATCGATTGATGGCCCATTAACCCAAATTCTCGGGAAGATGCTCTCAATATTCACAGCGCGACTGTCGTATAACCCACGGAAAGAGACGTGCTTCACGTCGACAGCGACACAAGATGGATCGACCCTTTAACAAGCATTGCTGGAGTCGACCCTCTCAAAGCTGTTCCGACGCGAAATAAAAACGAGAAAAAATAAATTGAAAAACGGAGTCTGTTACACTCCCTTAATAATTTCCCCCAAGTGGGACGTACAACAGATGAACGGCGATTCAGTGAGTGATGGAGAAAAATGAACGATATAAATAGCTCGAACTCGACGGGTGAAAGTAAAACTACACCATGATTCGCGTCATGCCCGCACGATGGCAGCAGGGTTATTGCCGTCGCCCGTGAAGGCAAATAAGACCAGAGAGCGAGGAGTATGAGACATCGCTGCCAACGAAAGGAAATTTGCCCACGGACGCCCTCCCGCAATATCCAAAGGAGAAACTAAGTCGAGGAAAGGGCTTGAGGGTGTCAAGGACAGGCTCACCCTATATGTGAACCCACTCAATATCATTTTTCTTGGCTGTCGAAGTTAAACCATAAATTCATGAGGCATGGTATAAATCATGGTGGCCTGGTGCGTAGGGTATTTGACTACTGATCTCAGGATCCCTTGTTCAGACCAGGAAGACCCCTAAAGGTTCCCAAACAAAGCTAAACGATTAAAATTTTTCCTGGTGAATACTTCTGACGAATATTTCTCGGGTTCTTAGCCAGGTGAGTGCTTTTACATAAGCCGACGTTTCGGGAGCTGTATAAAAAAACATAAGGAACGTGAGGAATTTCAGAAGACCTACAGCCAATCGGACGACACCTGAGCCGTATTGTTGTCCTCGGTAAACGGTCGATCCGGTTCAGTGTGAAATTGGACTTCCATAAAGTAACACAGCCTTGAGGATGGGAGACAAGTCGTCACCCGAAACGTCTGCTTATATAAAAGCATTAACCTGGCTGAAAACCGGAGAAATACTCGTCAAAATTGCTAACTTTACGAGAGAGCCCTGGTTGAGGAAGACGACCTGCCCTAACATGAATAGTAGAATATTATGTAATTGAAATTCACTCCGGTCTCTAATAAAAGTAGTGATGAGCGAAACTATGATTTTCCAATCACTTCGTTACCTGTGACTACTACTCATCAGCAACGGTGATTCATATCTGTGTTTGCGATCACCGAGGAGAATCACTCTTAAAAGACATCGGTGATTGAGGCGCTGTTATTCCTGTTATTTATTTTGTCCAATTCCAATGAATGAGCTCTCCGAAAAAGGAACGAATAAACTAATTGAAAATTGGAAAATCAGACAAAATATTCTTTTTGAGGGAATAGTTCTGATTCTGAGTTTATACTACGATAATTAAGTAAATTTTTACATGATAAAGGAATTGATAAGTGGCAATCATTAAAATCCATTTCGGAATTTTTTTAACATATTTTATATTAAAACCATCATGATTCAAACCGCTAGCTGTATCTTTCGTAAATAATGTCTTATTCATCGTAAAAGATGAATAAGACATCCTTTATTATACTGCTGGTAGCAGTGGTAGCAGCCGAAGCTATCTTCACCGTATTCACAGTCGCAGTGATTTCGAGTATTTAGTGATTTAGTCACCGGCAGTGATCGTTTACTTCTCTTCAATCACATGTATTGATATACCGCTTATCAATTCTGTGCTATCTTCACCGAATCCAATGATCCAATCACAGTGATTTCGAGTATTAAATCACCGACAGTGGCTGCTACTTCTCAGTAACGGTGATACAATCACAGTTAGCGATAAATCGCTCATCACTAGTATCAAGCATGGTGGCCTGGTGCGTAGGGTGTATGGCAACTGATCTGAGGCCCCCTTGTTCATACGAGGAAGACCCCCAGAGGTAGAAAAACAAAACTGCTAACTTTGCGAGAGAGCCCTGGTTGAAGAAAACGCCCCCCCTGCTCTAACATACGCAGTAGAATTGTATCCATTGAAATTCATTCCGGTCTCTAAAAAAAGTTCCTATTGCTGTTAGTTTAGTTCCGCATATAAATTGCACAATTAATTCTGGGGCTTACTAATAGATCCACAGTATAGGCATACATAATCCACGATGGCAGTTCAGAGATAAAATTTCCTGCCCGATAAATTAAATGTTTTAAAAGAATAAAACTTTGCGAATGGTAAATTTATGTAAAGATACATTTCCGTAGACTTTTCCGAAGATGTAACTGAAAACTAATAAAAACATACAAACAATACGCCAGCATGGTAGTTAAATTAAAAAAATTAGTGAACCTTATACATAAACCGAATATACAAATGTACAACAAAGTTATTTACGATACATTTTCATAAACATTTCCGACGATGTAACTAAAAACTTATGAAAACATACAAAAATACGTTAGCATGGTAGTTAAATTTTAAATTAGTGAATAATAATATTCTTATATTGGCCCTAAATTTTGACGTATTAGCCTTGGAGGGAATAAGATGATTTATTTTCTAAAACTGAGGTCTGGAATGTTACGCTCCCAGAAAATCCTAATGTTTTAATGCGATGAATATGCAACAGAAACATTTACAGAAACGCGTACAGTTAAAGCTCCACTGCGCGTCAAAATGGGATACATTATTAGAAATTTAGGGGGTTAACACAAACTAGGATTCCAACAGAGCAGTTATATTATTTATCGATACATTTTTACGTCTAATGTCTACTTCGCGCTCTGAAAATATCACGGGAAGGAAGAATGAAAGAAAAAATCTAAAGAGAATTTTTAAAGTACTCCCCACAGTATCAGGACACCAGATGAGGGACAACTCTTACCATATCGAATTTCCTACGCGTATAAATGAAGGGAAAAGTTTTCGCCTAGAATTCCTAGAGTCCCAAGCCCGACAACCCAAGTTTCTGAAGATCATGTGATGGCAAAAGAGGAAGGATGGCTCGCCTCCAAAACGGATTCTTTGGGGAAGATCACCTCGAGAAAACGTCCCAAAGTATTTGGGATAAACATACGAAGAGATCCAAAATGAGTCATCACAACTCTCTCTCATGAAGCCCAAATTCGCGAATAGATGACATTCAAAGTCACCAACGTCTAGCGGGTTCGATTCACGAAAAAATATTGTTCGACACAGCGCTTCCATAGACTGATTGGAATTCTTTTACAAATGCGAATCGAAATATTGGCTCTGCATTGCCAAAAATACGAAGGTTATGATTCTCCAGTGAAAGAGTCGGCTATTAATTGTGTTGACACCGAAATCAGGCTTAGGCTGGGAGCCGCTATAGACTCGAAGGCTGCGCGCTAGGCTTATTGTTAGATTGCTTGAGCAACTGAGAATGGATATCTTCAAGAGCGACACAGGAAACATCATATTATTCTAATATTCTGATACTATATTCCCCGTAATAAAAAGTAATAAAAATTTCACGCCACGCAAGGTACACTTGCACTAAAAATAATGCAGCCCAATCTTCTAGCTAAATCACCATTCCTAGTAATAGTAGGTGTGGTAATTGTCATTTTCTCAGCCATTTCGTTAAACGGTATGAAAAAGCATCATTGGTTTATCCATTATGAAACACTTTCATCATTCCCTGGTAATCTCCAACGCAAGGCACCAGATTATAAACGTGGTCAATGTGGGTAGAGTTTTGCTCGCATTCTTAATTAAATACTTAATTCTCAAACTTAATTCAAACGACGAATTGGAAACGCTACTCAATTTACTGCAGATACACATCATTACGCATGACAGGGGATGGTAAATAATTCTTAATAAAAGTCGAATGGAAAGAAAAAGGCCCCTATACCGTGTATGTGCGTTTTTCAAACGCCAGTGTCTTAGATCAAGGTGAGCTCTACCCACACCTATCAGAACCACTCTCGGAGCTGAGTCACCGAGTGACTTGGGGCATCGACAAATTTTATGAACTTCCAAGAATACAATATTAATCTGAGGAAGGAAATTGCACTCGCCCGTGGTTTAGTTTAGTTAGAACCTCACCTATCCTAACCAAACTACAGGTTATATCACTGCGTGGCTGAGGAAATCCTCAGGATACTCCGAGCTTCCATAATACAGTACTAACCCGAGAAAGGAAATTGTAGCACCCGTGGATTAGTCCAGATTGAGCTCTGCCTAAGGCTATTCGAACTAACGTTCGAGTCGAATCACCAAGTGGCTGGAGACATCGTAACAATACTTCGAACTTGAATAATACGGTAAAAACCCAGGGAAGGAAGTTTCCCATGCCTTAGTTTTATACAGGGCGAGTTCTAACCTCACCCATCAGAACCAAACTTCGGGTTAAATCAGTGAATGAGTGAGGACATCGCTAAGACATTAGAGACTTTAATGATCCGGTATTAAATACAGGAAGGAAGTTGCATACCTCACCCTTTCCACCAGACAGCTCGAGAACTTTCACTGGCGTCTAAGGAAGGAAAGAAAGCGGTTATGGGGACAGGTCCAAGAAAACAAGAACATCAACGGAGGGGCCCCGCCGAGCCATGGAAGACCATTGCGTTCCTTCACATCCCAGCGATAAAATAAAACGAAATGCCGGAGAAACTCTTGAATGGGTGACAAAGCTGACGATGCCCTCCTCATATTTTACGGTCGACTCATCGTCTCCCAGCCACAGGGAAAGAGAGAGGTTTTTCTCGCATTACAGTTTGGGTTCATAGCCACTGTCTAGGATTCTTGTCAAATATCTTTGCGACGGGCCAGTCACGTAAGCTCGGAACGTTTCGAGTGATCTACATCTACAAACTACCCCGCAAGCTGTCTGAAAAGGCGTGTGGTATGGGGTGTTAGGTTAACAGCCGTTTACATGCGTAAAGCCAATGCTCAAAAATTTACGTCAAGCAATTATTAAAGTCCTCTACGGATCGGGGTAAAAACGAATTCCCACATCTATCCGTTCGGCAAAATATCTCTTTGAATTTATCGCTTCCGTCGGGCCCGGATGTGGGATCGAGAGAGAGACGGGCGTTGCCATGTTTTCAGAGCACTGAAACGAAAGACTAACAATAAGTCAAAAACCTTCTTTCCACTTGAGAACACAGCAAACTTACGAAGCGTTCACCAAGGAGGTCTGAAAACGACTGAATTTCCCAGGGTCTTATGCATTTTGGTTGGTTTTCAGGAAGTCACGTGCTCTCCTCCCTCAACCCCCATAAAAACTTGGGCCTTCCCCCAAGTCGCAAAGATATTTGAAATGAACTATAGTCATAACAGTTTCGTCATTCGTACTATGGGTTAGCCGCGTTAATTATTTCCTCTGACCCGATTCACACGCCAAATTGCCCCAATTTCCTTAACTACTAGAACTTTAAGATACCATCACATTTTTGCGAATCTATATCGAATCTTGTTCCTTTGAAAATTAAATCACAAGAAATATATATAAGAAAGAAATATCCCAAAAAAACGACAAGAAAATGATAGAAATGTATAAAAACAACTGTTGTTATAGAGCATTTGTGAAAAAGGTCTCTTGATTAATGATAACAGATCCCATACATGTTATATACATATATCACTCAATAATCGGTTAATAAAGATGGAGAATACACGTTTTAAATACTAATAACATCAAGTTTCAGCATAAGTTTCAATCGAAAACATTTTTCAACATAAATTACACAACACATAGCTAGTTATTACAAACTACCGCCTGCTGACAGAATATCGTTCATTATTAAAGTATTCTTCCAATTAAGGTAGTTTCACAAGGAGTATTTACGACGTATTCAGTAAGTATACTCTCCCATCATGAATATTTCATAATTAAGCCCACTCCCTATCATTCAACATAAAAATCCTATTATCTTCCTTCCTATCCCTCATTTACCCAAATTCTACACTCTAACACTGTTTTCAACATCCTCTCCACGCTAAGTACCCGCTCCATCCATACCTTTTGTCTCCACCATACCTCATCTAGAAGCTGCCTTTCCTCACTCACCAAGTCCAGCAATTTGTCTTTCCTCCTTCGCTCCGTTCCATTTCATCTTCTCCATTCTTCTCCCCATCCATATCTAGAACGCCTCCAGTCTTCTCTCGTCCACCTTCGTAAGTGTCCACGTTTCCCCACCCTAAAGCGCTACTCTCCAGATCAGAGTCTTCACTAACCTTTTCTTGAAACTCTTACATAACGATCCTCTCATTAAATCCTTCCTGTTAATGACCTTTGCTTTGCCTCCTTTGCAAAAATACTCTTCCTGATGTCCTAACTAATGTATTCGTTTTCCTCTACCGTGCTACTAGAAGAGATGATGTCAAGGGTCAAACTAATTTACCTTGGGACAACGCAGTAAACTTTACGGGGAAAAATCGCGCAATACACTACTGGAGACGCATAACGAGCTACTCCTCAGTTTGAAGGAGTGAGGGAGAAAATTAAGAACCGCACCAAATAACCTTTACGCCGTGATTTGCACAGAACAACTTTCTCTCACCGAAACGCAAATACGCCAAAAAGTGACGAAAAGCAATTTACTCTCCCTCTCTACTGGATTAAAAAGCAGAAGCTACCGGAACAAGAAAGCAGGGAGCAGAAAGGGGAGATAGAAAAAAAGGAAATAAAAACGTGAAAGGCTTCGATTCTCTCTCGGTAATTAATTAGTCATTTTGAAAGGCACGCCCCTGGTTAAGCCGTGAAAGCAAAATAGATCAATTCCGGGGAAAACAGAAAGGAGAGAAAACAACAGTTGGATTTAATGCTCTTATTTTTACAAAGGGGCGTGGCTGACAAAACGTGGATGTGGCGTATTGACGGGAGAAAAAATAATATTTAATAAGATTTTTTGAAGGCGGAGGAACACTGTGAGTTGGACATAAAAAAAATATTACAGCACTGCCAGAGCTAGGAAATAATAGGCTGAAAGTCGATAGGAAGAAAACGAACCGAATACTCAGAATTATTTATCCTATCAGAAGGCTTACCAAAATCCTCTTACCCCTGAAATTCAAAGTATTTAACTGTTCCTGTGGAAATTAGATTAACCCTTAACCGGTGACGTGCGGTCTAAGAGACCTCTGTGTTTTTTAAATTATGAATATTTTCAAATTGGCTGTTTTTAAATACCTAAAATCATCGTTAGCTTCAAATTTTTGTACAATCAGGATATAAAACTATTAAAATTAAACGCTTTTATTATTTAATTCTGTAAATTTACCAATTAATTCGATTAGCGGTCTGAGATACCACACGTCACGCCTGCAGAATGCGTCAAGAAAAGGAATAAACGAGATAAATTCAATTGTTTCCTATCATTCAGGGTGGAACTTATAAATAAACTTCTTTCTTGGGTATTGCGAATGTATTTTTATATCCCTTCCACGAATGTTTCCCCTCGCTAACTGGAGGTTTCCTCAGAGATTCCCTTGGATCAGATAAGATCATGTTAGGATATATTTAATCGTATAAGGTAAAATTATTTAGAAGGTGAGATTTCAAAGCCTGCACGCAACAGGAAATGTCAGTGGAAGTTATTAAAAATAAGCGGGACACACCCAAAAAAAGGTTTATTCATAATCAATGGTAAGTGAAAGCTTCTATCAATTGCGTACAGTGTGATTTTTATTGCCCCAGCCCTTACTTAAATAAAACTTAAAATGATAACGGCGTTGAGTCAATGGCAACAATTAAGTTACCTCTAGGAAATTAATTATTTTCAGTACATAAATTCCTCATTTATTAACGCTTATTAACATCATGATAAATATTATTGCCTTAAACATATTAAATGAAACTACCTTGTACTTTCCACACAGCTTTTTTAATTTCTCAAATCGATTTCAAAAGCATTGCGTCATTTTCAAGAGGGTGAATTGCCTCCCGCCTTTTAAATGACACATTGTTGTTGAAATTGACGGGATAGTTCAAAAGCAGTATGGAAATCATTCCATTTCACATATTTGACGGACGGAAACGCCATGAGGTGACGCCTTCATCCATTAATTTTATTTTTTTTAACTAGCAGGGCACCCGGCGGTGCTCGAGAAAGATAGTTCCCGGAGATGAAGGAAACTTGCAACTTGGAATTCATGGTCACACAGCAGCATGTTTAGGCACGCTGAACAACAAACATAAAAAAGAACGATTTCCGTATAATGCACAAGGGATCAGCTCACATTCGCTCCAAAACATTGATCACTACATATCTGCGTGCGTGTGTTGACCATAAACGTCTTGAGAAATAATACCCCAGCAAAAAGGTTTTCAACAAGAGGGTTAATAGTTAAGTGAAGAATTCTCAGAGTTATGCTTTCCCTTTGAGCGAGTGAAGAGGTGTGCCTACCCAGCAGGATGTCTAAACACAGAAGTTGTGTTACGTGATGTAACTTATTGTAATGAGAAAATAACGTGAAGGACGCGCCGGACGCAAGTGAAAGTAGCACTACAGAGTTCGGGAGCATTAGATGCACGTATTTACGAGGGCGTATTGGATAGTAACGTCTCCTAGATGATAAAAACACAAATGGTAATTTCCACACTATTTAATTAACCACTCTACGACCAACCATGGTTTCAACACTTTGTGTCATCGTCACACAAAGTGTTGAAACCATAGTAGGTCGTTGAGTGGTTAATTAATTAATGTGGAAATTACCATAATTACCATTTGTGTTTTTATTGTGGATATAGCAAACTTCCACAAAATAAAGCCTGAAACGATTTTATACGTAAGGTCTCCTATTTTTTTATGGAAAATCAATTTACTTTCAACTTTGTGTACATCACTGAAAACCTGAGAATCTATCTACAATTCCAAATAGAGACTTTGATGATCAATTATTGTTTGCATTCTTGTAACAAATTTTCGCGTCGCGAAGCCAACTGACGATTGCGTCTTGCACTCCATCGTCTGACTTGAATTTCTGTCCCCCAAGGAGATTTTTGAAATGGGGAAAAAGGCGATAGTCGCTAGGGGCAACTTTCGGGCTGTCAGGAGTGTGGTCTAAGATATCCCAACCGAATTAATTTAGTCGGGCGATCGTTTGATGTGACACATGTGGACACGCATTTTCTTGTATTCATCGGTAAACTGCTTAAGTGAAATCTTGCGGTAGCCGAGGACCTTCGACACATTATTCTGGACCGAAAAGTAGCCACACTTGTCATTCGGGCATTCTTTTATCTCATTAGAAGGGTTATTCTCCGGTTACTGCGCCCATCTCGTCAATTCGAGCCACCGCTGATTCCGGCAAACTCGTGACTACCCGATCGCTGATCATCCTGGACGTATTCCCGTCCATCAGAAAACCCCCGGCACCTTTTCCCCAAAGTTTCATTGCCCATACCCATATCACTGAACACTTCCACTTACTGGTGACGAATTTCAATCGGAGAAAACATTTTTGCTGTCAAATTTCGAATGATTGAGCGTAGTTCGCACCTGGCGGGCGAGCTAAGCGGGAGCTCCATCCTGTACTACGGCTATGAAGCGACTGAGCGGCCTAAGGTCATGTGGGTGGTTCTACACTTTGGCGAAGGAACTAAGAAGTGCCCCGCGGGAGTCAAATTTTGTCTAGCGACTCACGTCCGGAAATGGAGTCGTTGGAGACCTTAATTTTCAATACACTCTCGTAATAGGTATCTTAGATTCATAGATCGAAAAACGTGCAGCTGTAATGTAAAAACATAGAATGCGATGGTGGGTGGCGTAACATGGTGGAACTCCTTCATGATGCACAAAGGGTAAGAAAAAAAGATTTTGCTGTTCCACAAAATAAAATATATATTTGTGACCGGTTTGGATACGGGGCGGGGGTTTTCTGATGGACGGGAATACGTCCATGATGATCAGTGGTCGGGTAGTCCTGAGTTTGCCGTAATCAACGGCGGCTCGGTGGGACGCAATAACTGGAGAATAACCCTTCTAATGAGATAAAATCGATCGCCAGATGATGATACGCCACATCAAAACCGGTCACAAATATATATTCTTCTATTTTGTGGAACAGCAAAGTCATTTTTTCTTACCCTTTGTGCATCATAAAAACATAGACACAAAAAAATAAAACTTGGAGTTTTCGAGGTTGTAACCTCTTCGTCGACTTAAGAGAGAATGAGGAAGAGGTTACAACCTCGAAAGCTCCAAGTTTTTTTCCTTTTAGTGTATATTCTTTTTTTATGTCTATGTTTTTACATTAGTGACTTGATACTTTATAGACACACATGCACATATATGGTTGATAGATAGATTAATAACATCTATGATTTTAATCACAGGAATACGCAAATAAAACGCAATATCACGATAAAGGGCGTAACAAATGATTTAGAGATGATATAGCCCTCCTTCACCACTTCGGATCATTTCTCTATTGCAAACAATGATAGGAGGATTCACGCTATGCCACTGGTAACTTCCCGATGAACTGGTACGATGGACATTTGGCTACGACCCAGAATCGTTTTGAAAAATCGTTTCGCTGCGTGCAACCACTAAGTGCATGACCCCAGAATAGCGGCGGCAGTTCGAGAGTTTCGTGAGCTGCCAACTTTTTCTCCGACAATATCATCGCCCAAGACGACGTAGAAACTAGAACGTATAGTATGTGCAAAAACGTGAAGCCAATCACCATGGACGGTTGCTAATTAAGATTACTCATATCCATTAGCCATTTGTACTATAAATAATTCGAATATTTTGTCTGTAATACGATGGAAAATCATGAATTCATAGGTGTGAAAATCGAAATAAAAATTAGAACGGGATAAAAGGTTATAGGACTATAAATAGTAGAATTTCTTTCGCTCTATGGAGGGTTCTTGCCCCTAGACCCACCCAGAAAAGGTCTGTGGCCTTTTCCGGTCACCCGGCCAGTTCTTAAGATTTTTTGTCTGGCGTTTGCTCCGTAACGATTGTTTTTTAAAATGATATTAGTGATACAAACATACTAAAATTGAATCCCTGGAATATCAAACAGTTCTTGGCTTCTAGGCTTTCCGATTGCTGCATTGGCTGCCACAATGATTTTGGTGCCATTAACAAGCTTCTCCGCAATGTTCAAATTCCTCATTATCATCGATTTTTTGAAACCCAAACGCCCCCAAAAAATAGAGCCATTGAGGCATATTAGCAATGATAACACTTCGTGATAGAGGCAGTTGGCTACATTGTTACAAATTTAGTTCTTCGACAATTTTTCCTAGTTTCAGGCGATTGGAGGGTGTCGATTTGTTGTCGTATCTCGTCTCGTACACACTACCCCGCAATCTGCCTAAAAGGCGTGTGGCAGGGTGTGTTAGGGCACCAGCCATGCAAAGGAAGTGCTCCAACGAAATTACGACTAGCATTTATTTAAGTCCTTTGTGGTAATGGGGAAAAATGAATTCCCATATCTATCCGTTCGGCAAAACATCTCAATATGTTAAGGGAAAGTGTAGACAAAATGTACAAACATATGATCAACAGAACTTTCCTTGTTAATAATCAGTACCCAACTATTAACAAAATAAGAACTTAAACGATATCTTCTCCTAAAATTAATTTAATAAAACTTTTCAACTATCCATTTTCCCTTAGTACCCGGACAAAACGGATACGCCATAAGGGCAAAAAGGTAAACTTAAAAATTTAACTAATCAGTCTTGACAACCATGTCAAAAGTAGCTGGTTACCCCTGCATGCGATGAGCAATTCTCGTGTGCCCATCCTTTGCAATGGTTGCACTATATTCAGTCTTCGATAATCGGCTCACTGTATTTTTCAGTACACATCAAGCAAAAATCTGTTTTGGTCTTTTTATTCTTAGATGTCTCCTTTCATCTTCTAGGTCCTGCTAATTCAGACATCATTGGTTTTTTGTTCTTTATTTTTTTTTATATATTATAGCCTGCTCACTAGGGCGGATCGGAAAAATCGATTTTTTTCAAATCCATTTGGCCCAATGAAAAAAAGTTGTGGGACCGATAAAAAATAAGGCCTGAAAAATTTGAGACCTCTAGGTGAACCCCTGACCCTCGCTCGAATGCAATTTAGGGGGGGGGGGGGAATAAGAAGTATGAAGGTAGGCATTACTTAGAGGGGAGGGGATGTTGAAAATGGTGTTATAGTGTAGAATGTTAGGGAAACGAGGGAGAGGAAGGAAAAGAGTAGGATTTTCAGATAGATTGAAAGGGAGTAGGCCTTACAGTGAATTGAAGAAGGCAGCGCTGGAAGGAAAGGGAGGCTCTCAGATCACTTCTTTAGTACTCCATGGAAACCTACCTTAATCGGTAGAAGACTATAACAATAATAATAGCCACTCTCTCTCTCCCTATATCTATATCACCAACACCACCTTTTTTCAGCGCTTTCCTCTTCCCGATAGCTACGTCCTTTTTGCCATGACATCCTGCTCACGTAAGCAAATAATTCTCTCAGTTCTCCCAAAGATGAAGCCTCGCGTCACTAGGATTAAAAGCATTAGAAAATATGATGACCGAGGAATTATTGCGACCGTTCGAGGTGTCACAGCACCAACAGGTAGATTGGAGTGGATGCAGTTAAAAAATACCTACAGTAAACAAAGAAATCAACCAACTAGCAGTTTGTAAAGTTACATGACGGCGAACCTCGTCATACGATTTCAAGCCTCAAAAAACCTACACTCCGCTATTGTTAAGTTTTATCTTGAAGTTATTTTTTTAAAGATCATTTTACATTATAGGTACATGATATAAGACGCGTCCATGTTAATATACTATCATCTAGCCTATACCAATAGCATTAAAATTATGAACTCTTGTCACTAGGTAGGGCTTCATTCATCAAATTGTGTACCTTTTACAATACACAACCATGTCCTGAGCCACTGTCTCGTCTGAAGGTGTTAGCACAGGCAAAAATAGTCAGGAGGAGGAAAACAGATTAGCTGATCATGTACAATTAATCTCTTCTACGATTATGAAGAAGATAAAACTAAATTATACACTAGTTAAAAGTTAAACATTTATAAAGAAAAAATAACATTCAATTTCATTAAATTATAATTGATTTTGAGCGATAGTTGCTTTGAATTTTTTCTAATACCTGTAATTGTAGTAGGGTATGGTGTTCTAACAACTTGAACATTGTCGAGTAATTTCGGTATACTGACTCTTAAAATTCCGTCCGCCATAATTTGTGTGAATCTTAAATACAATAATATCCAAAAGGGAAGTGTAATTAATCGATACATATGGGGAGAAACGGCTCGCCTAGATTCTGTCCCTTAAGGTATCACCAGAATCAGAGAGACACCCTTATTTCCCTTGACCGGGATTCGGAAAGAATAGAAAAGTTGGATTTCGAAACCCGGCAGTAAAAATTCAAGCACCTAAGATAACGATAATTTACCACTGTCGGGCCCCGGTATGTTCCCCGACTTTTCCCAGGGGTATCGCATTCACGCAATCTGCCAAAGAGAAAGGCGAATGATAATAAAAAATAACTGAGAAGAATGCTGTCTCGGACTTTCCAGGGGATCCCTCGTGAGCATGAGTGGGGCAATATTGTACCAAGAATTTACTGCAGATTTTGTTCCCGATGAGGAATCGATGGAGAAGTTATGTGGAAATGAAGGCGGGAAGATTTAGATACCGGAATGGGTACCTTCTGCCAAAGAAAGACGCAAACCCTAGCCAGTCGCCTTTTTTAGGGTCCCAGCTAGCGATTCTTGAAGGCAGTGCATCAGATATTGGCTCCTTTAGAAGGTGAATACTAAGGAATCATTCATTAAAATCCTAAAAATACGATCTACAAAACATCAAGTACACTCATTTAAATCCTAAGAGAAATCTACCACAGGAAAACGTCCGCTAAGTTTGGCCAAACTTTCAAATAAACCCACGCTGCAATATAGCAGATGCAGATGCGGGCGCTGATATCCAATGCACCATTAGGATATAAATGCGGACGGTAGGAGTAAGAACAAAATATAAGTTGCGAAGGTTCAAATGACACAAAGTCCCTGAAATTCGACATAGGTTTCAATTTAAATTGTGATCGTTAGAAGGTGATATGGTTAAGATTTTTTTGGCAAAGCATAAGGCAAAAAAACTATTCTGATGGCAGCCAACAAAGCCATCTTCTTTTCTCCGGACTGCAGCTTCGGTGAAAACAATTTCGTAGCCTCTTCCACAATGTATTCCAAAATTCAAAGAGCAGTCACTCATAACTGTGTAATACCGATGTTACTGTGATGATGATTACTGCGTAATACCGATGGCTATTATGTATTTCCGAATGCAACTGACTACAAACTGAGACCTAATGAATGTTCAAATGAATCGTTCAATGAGTTATTCATTGCTCTGGGCAACAACGGTAAAACGATGGAAACGAACCGTTCGCGAAAAAAGGAGCCATTTAAGTGAGCCGTTATTGACGCGTCGAAGGCGCTTTCGTTTCCCTTTCAGCGCTCACTGATTGACCTTCCAAGCGATGCCCGTTTCCGGCTAAAACTGAGACGTCATCCGAATTTGAGCCCAATTCCGAAATAAGGAATAACTCCCTGGTCAGTAAGCCGAAATAATTGATCCGTGCGCCATAGGTTCTCAAACCCCGCATAAAAGGCCTGAAATGTTCCCATAAATATGTAGACCACGAATATTACAAAAGAGAATTCCCAAGTCGCCCACCAAATGCGCTGTCACCCAAATCGGATTTGAAAGGGATCGCATAAAAATAATAATAATAATAATAATAATAATAGACGCCACTCACGACGCTGACGGCAGAGCGATTCTAATTTCAACGGCAAATTAAAACAACTTATTATCTAAACTTACCACCTACCTTACAAACTAAAAATAAAAATCGAAATTTAAAGTCAGGATGAAGTTATCCGTCGATTTCATTACTTTTCAATTCCTCGCGACTGCAAACAATCTTTGGCAAGCATTGGGAATAAGTAGATTTTCGTAAGCTAACCGCCGCACCGTGGACGCTTAAGAACGTGGTTCGTATGAACCAAGTTCGGCGGACCATGTTCGGTATGACGGACGGCGGACCATGTTCGGGCGAACCAAGTTCGGTATGAACCAAGTTCGCGTGTGTACGGAGTGTAAACGAACCAAGATCGTCATTTTTTGTCACGAACTTGGTCTTCCATCGGGAAGGAAAACATTTGTTCGGTTCGCCGCCAGGGCACACCAAGTTCGTCCGTGTGTGGAAGACGCGAACCGTTGTTCGCCCATTTCGTCTGTGGAGACGCTGTGGAACGGACGGATTGTCGTATTAAATAATTTGCTTTTTGATTCAGTGCTACAATGTCTGAAGCTGACAGTGACAATTTTATGAACCCTTCGTTTTTAACAGACTTTATTGAAGCCTACAGGGAGCATTCATGTTTGTGGAAAGTAAAAAGTGAGGAATATAGATACAGGAATAAGCGGGAGGACGCATTAAATAATCCGTTGCTGTTGACTCGCGAGACAATTCCGGGTGCAGATACAAATTTTATAAAAAACCGAATCGAGTCACACTGCTTTCTCTAAAAAAAACCGAACTCATTCAACACAATCACAGCAGCTGCCGACTTCGAACAACTCATCTCATCTGATTCCACGGACAGACTGACGAAATGGCGAACCGTTGCTCACATTTCCCTCCACCGTGTGTGGAGAGTGACGTCCATGAACTTGTTCGCCGAACTTGGTTCGGCGAACCATGTTCCCATGTGTATGGGCCGCTTAAGTCCAACTTCTAGGAAATGGAATGAGGCTTCCACTATGTAGTCCTCTTGATGTACACTTTCACTACCCATCGACTCTGTATGAAGGGTTACAAAGAAGGAAGGACATTCAAAGATCCTCCTTTATGAAGGAAGCAATATCTCTACCGAGAAATGAAGAAAGAGATAAGAATTCCGGCGTGAACATCCGGCGGGAATCCCATTCAAAGCAATGGGGATCTTGCTCCGACGCAAAGCCCCATGAACGAGAAATAAAGATCAAGGTCTCGCAGAAATGGCTGAGGGGGGAGGTCACAATGAGAATAATGAGATAGGGTTAGAACGGAAGAAATCGAGAGTTGAAAAATCAAACGAAATTGGTAGAGAAGTCTTCATCAAAGTACTTCCTGGGTATAATCGTTGAATTGGTACCAATAAATAGCGCCAGTAAACATTATTTTCGTAGTTCTTGGCAAAACACAGGTCACCCTGACCACCAAAACAGGCTCTCAAAGAGATATTCTACGTGCTGGCTTATTGCAGGAGCACTAACTGGGTCAAACATGATTTTTTGCTCTTTTTCCCGTTAATAATGCCCATAGTCACCAATCGCAAATCAATCAATGAATCATCACTAAAGTTTCATATGCAACAACCGTATCACGGAGTTTGCGCCGAGAAGAGATCGTAAAAAATTAATACTTTTCGCATTATTCCGGTAGGGGAGATTCTGAATTGTTTACCTCCAGCATTTGAATTAAATCATGGGAAATTCATTGTTACAATGAATTCGTACCGTTGGGAAGATAAATTTTAATAACTTATTCGAAAGTACGACCAGTTTCATCAACATATTACATGACGTTTTATTATATGATGCCATACGTGGATGAAATCGGTAGTACTTCGATAAATTTTTCGGATACTGCCATGTCCTATGAACTTGTCAGTTGTGACTGATATTGGATGTATAACTTGTACATCGTAATATTTTACGCATTTTAATAAGCGAAAGTCTCAACCGTTAGGGTTGATATCATAGTCGTAGCTAGCGGGAAGGGGTTAGGGGGTTCAATTTCCCGGAAATATTTGGAAGAGACGTTGTAAAGAGTAGGTACCCTCGCCAATCGAACCCTCCCCGATTTTTTCCAGGCATCGGCCTTCGTTAATAGCCTTGGTTCTCTTACTTTGAAAATTCAGTTGTCTCAAACATAACTTCGAGAAATTTTCTGATAAATGTGATCGAAAACCAACAAATCAATGTATATTTATTTATTAAACGATACCATATCACATCAATATGATTTCAAAGGACACTATATAATTCGTCATTATGGAATATATAAAATTCCTAGAAGGGGCGATAAAAATCCATAGCTTTCCCTCAGACATTTATTTGTGCTTCGATGTAGAGTCAAGAATCTCGATCTAAGCTGAAATAAAGGAGTTTCGCTATCACGAATGTATAGACGCCGGATATTCCATTCAGCCTTCCTTCCCTTGTGCGAAAATACCTTTCGCCGTTGGTCGCCTCCTTCAAATACATCTTCTTTGCCGAAATAGTAGGCCAATCGTACCCGCAGTACGCCCTCAGTTGCAGGGCTGCATCCTCTTTCCATATCTAACGTTCAGACCCATAGAATTGAAATGGATTAAAAATTACTTCACAATGAACAAACTCGATCACTTACAATATTCTCTCCTCACTTTGGGATACCTTCTCCATTAAATAGCTCTCATTCACTACTCCTTATCTACAGTGGTGTCATGGTACCGTAACGCCGTTCCAGCAATGGTTAAGAAAATACATAGTGAAGTAACACTTTTATCAATTTTGCTTGGCCTTCAAAATTTCTAATAGGGGAACACGGGGGGGGGGGGGGGGGAACGGGGTAAGCGATTTTTAAGCGCGAAAAAAGCGGAAATAACTATAACTAGTCCAGATTGGTGTTGATTAACTTATAAGCAACACAAATCTGGTCTAGATATAGTTATTACCGCTTCATTTTTTCGAACTTAAAAAATCGCTTATCCCGTTCCGCACCGCCACCGCGTTCCGCCTCGGATTCCCCTATACACATTAGTAACCAAAACAATTTTTTTTTAACTTGTTTATTCTATATTCGCTGAAAAAAATTGGTGGTTGGGTGAATGGCTTGGGTGAACCGTTGTGTTGTACTGTAAGTGCGTTCCGGCACTGCCAATTTAGCCATGACACAAAGGCTTATCCGCCAATTCCCAGGAGATCTCTCACCATGCGCTCACCTTCATAGCGCCTCTCCTCCCTTCTAAAATCACTCCCCAGCACTCACAATCCATTTCATTCATTAAAGACCTATTTCCATTGTACATAAACACGTACGAGCTTATGTCTAAATGCATGAACGCGAGAATGAACGCAAAAATTCACCGTGTAATCACCCAACTTGAGCGAATGTATGAACAGAAAATAGTCTGTTCTAATTTAGTTCATGCATTCGTACTTGTTCCTTTCCGGCCCACCAAAATCGTTCATGCATTCACACATTAACTCGGCCGTGTTAATTTATCGCGTAAAAGGCCTTAAGAAACGATTCCACCAGCTAAGCAATTTGTCAGCAGGTGAAATATATTTCTTTAAGAAGTTGGGCTCACCGTTCCTAACTTTTTTTGCAGCTTTTTTATTCTCTCCTATTTATATGTTTTTTTAAACGTATCACTGTACATTGCCGATATCGCTCTATGTGAAAAATGATAAAACAGATACATGCATAAATAAAATGCCTTCTTAGCACGCTCATAATAACTTTTTTACGATAGGAACGATACAAAATTCACCACTAGATGAGCTCTCAAGTGACTCCTCGAAGACACTCTCACGGACGGCGGAGGATCAGAGAGGTGGGGGAATAAGAATGAGCCTAAGAAGAGTGACGTCACGTCCACGAAGAACACATTTCGTTATTCTTTTTTTTTTAAACGCGTGAAGGTTAAACGGAGGTGATTGGGCTTTAAAAGGAACTTATATGCGCCTCCCCCACCCCACGTTTCATAACGACAAGCAACACACAAATCTCCGCCGGGCACCGCTTCACACGCCGGGATCTACCTGCGTAAGCAAAGGAGAGAGAATCAAGGCCGCATGCCGCATTCACGTAGAGGAAACGATGGAGGAGCGGGGAGCCATATATCTGCGAAGAGAGGCTGTAGGAAAGCACAAGGAAGACTTGGGACAGACTTCAATACATTAAAATAACAAAAGAGCAAATAATCAGGGATGGCAAGTGAAACGAAACGAAACTGTTTCGTTTCGATCCAGAGGGAACCGAAAATAGGAGGCCTAGTGGAGTTTCGATTAATTTAGTTTCGTTACCGGGAGTTAAGTTTCGTCTCGGGTCGAAACTAAACTCCTTGGTGATTTTAATTTCGTGCGGGAACGAAACTAAACTTAATTTTACTTACTTTTACTAACTAACTTACTAAAACTAGTAAGTTTAGATTCGTTTCCGCACGAAATTAAAATCACCAAGGATTTTAGTTTCGACCCGAGACGAAACTTAACTCCCGGGAACGAAACTAAATTAATTGAAACTCCACTGCTTAGTTTAGATTCGTTCCCGCACGATATAAAAATCACCAAGGCATTTAGTTTCGACCCTGGACGAAAATTTACTCCCGGAAACGAAACTACATTAATCGAAACTCCACTGCTCATAATTAGTGAAGTTTCGATCCCAGAAGACGAGAGGAGGGGGATAAGAGGGAATAGTTTCGACCCATTACGTGTGACATACGTGAAGAGAGTTTAAAACTCGGTGTGTTGGTCGAAACTAAACTGTTCGAAGGTGAAGCACGCGGTCCCTCCTGTGCGAAACATTATCTGCGTTTCGTTTCAGAGTTTTAGTTTAGTTTCGACCCGAAGTAGTTTTGTCTCCGATTTCGTTTCGAAGCATTCCCTTAGAGCAGCGGTTCCCAAAGTGGGGGTCGCGACCCCCAAGGTGGTCGTAGGCCGTTCGGAAAGGGGTCGCGAGATACTAATAATATGGTGAGCAACGTACTTAAACATGGACGACCATTTTTAGGGGGTCGCGGCTAAAAAGAATGAGCTAAAATGGGTCGCGGAAAGAAAAAGTTTGGGAACCGCTGCCTTAGAGGAAACGATGGAGGAGCGGGGAGCCATATATCTGCGAAGAGAGGCTGTAAGAAAGCACAAGGAGTTAAGCTCTCCAGGTTTAAATCCATTTCGTTTTGTTCCTAAATTTCGCCCCCGGGAACGAAACTAAAGCAATTTTACTGGCTTTGACTTTCGTTTCGTTTGCCATCCCTGTGAATAATACGCTAAATTCAATTTATTTTAAAGACTTCCGCGATGAGATGTAGATGCTGTAATATAAAGGATTTGATTCTCTAACGACGAATGGTGGATACGAATGTACAAGGGGACTGCATCCAATTCCATCCCATTGAAGGCTGATTTCTGTCGCCACTTCGGTTACATTAACTTGGGTTTCAAAAAATGTTTGTAATTGCGAGGAATAGCAATGAAAAGTGATTAATTTGATAGATCACATCACCGTAAATAAATTTCGGTTGACTCCGCCAAATTATAACATATTTCCCCTTGAAAATCGGATCACTTTGTCCGTTAGCGACGCGAGTGGTGACTTCTGTAAACCCTTATATGCGCCGTGGTTGACAACACATTTAGAGGCCTAATTGAGGATCCTTGATGAAAAGCCAATGAATTGGGAGGTGGGTGAGGAGTTCGGGAAAATTTGTTGAATACAATGAATTAAGAACATAAAAGACTCACTCATCGCTTTCATTTTACTGCCGAAAGTATTAAGAACATAGAAAAATAGAGAAAGCCGTATTCATCGCTTTCCGATCTATCGCCAAACTATCGAGCTATTCGCTGCGAAAAAACGACGCCCTTAACCCTTTTGCAGAAAGTAGGTGACGACACGAACCCCTGCAGCGCGGGTCACTACTTCCCAATACTACTTGGCCTCACAGGGTTTTTTGTAGTTCATATTTTCAACTCGATATTGTCCCTCAATTCTTTCTGAACTTGACAATGACATAGAAATATTGACGTCATCAACTCCACTTTTGCGTGTTTTATATGAAATAAGGAGAGAAATCTGAATGAGGACGGTACTTTTTCGCGTCGACTTATATTTCACTATCATCAAATGATTTATTAGAGTGAATTTCGATTTCGGATCTTGAATCAAAGACACCATTTTCGCAAACACAACACTGACTCGTCACAAAAAAATGACCTAGTTCACTATACATCTCCGGACTCCACTCCCTATCCCAATTCATTTATTTGCCAATTTTGCCCATCGTGAAAACCATAATTCACAGATTCACCACAATTTTAGGATAAACTGACTTATCACTTGTCTGAAAAAAAAACCCTCAACAGATCCTAGTCAAATCTAAAATTACCGAGATCCATTCAGCGTAAGTCGATACCTCCACTACAAAAACGCTCAATAACAGCCCACCGAATCAAATCCGCTCATCTAGTAGCCCTAGTAGAACTAGATGAGAGGATTTGATAAGGTGGGCGATCGTTTAGCGTTTTTGCAATGGAGGTATCGCAGTAGTACCCGATACGCACCAAGCAACGCTGAAAAGGGAGAGGAGCAGCGATCTATGGAGATTTCGGTCAATTCCGGCTGAGAATCAGCTGGCAAACAGAGTGCATGGCAAACGTGAGCAATACACACAGCATCCCATGCGAGAGGGCCATTCAAAAGGGGGGTGCTATCTGCCTCGGGCAAACCGGCTAACACGCCCCCATTATTTGCGCACCTGCACGTCAACGAAGCGATAAACGCATCCAATGACGTCATAGCCACGACAAAAGATGACGAAAGGTAGTATTTTTAAAGGAATCCAAAATTAATTGATCTAACCCCGAGCCAAAAATAGGCGGTGATGTACACGAAGAATAAATACAGCTAGACATTACTTTAACCACGATATACGATAACCACGATTTCATCCTCAAGGCCTAAACATACGATACATTAACAGGTACCAATTTCTAAATGTATGAACGCGAGAATGAGCAACAAAATGCACCGTGTATTCACACGAATAGTACGATGTCATGAACAGAAAAAAGGACCTGTTCTAATTTGATTTATGACACAAAAAACGTTCATGCAATGAACAATTAACTCGTACGCGTTAATGCCTTAAAGTCTATCGCTAAAAATCAATTCCCAACTCTCCTTCTACAATAGGGAAGTGTCCTTATTCAAGGAAAACGAAAGGCATTGATTGGGATTTGCTACCAACCATTAGTGTGTTCATAATATACAAATAACTTGGTTTTAGAAATCCCAGTTTAAACAAATGGCAATGGTAAATTTTTACCGCATTTGAAAAAAGCCAGATTGGCGCCCAAGCGATGCCACTCCACGTGACGTCACAGGGACTTAGTTTCTATAAGAGTAGATAGGAGTTTTACATCGTCTGAGATTATCAATGCATGCATGAGGCACAGAGCTCAGAGAAGCATCTCTTAATAATCTATAAGGGAAACATCTCTTAATCTTATTAAAACTGCCTACGGTCGGAAAGTTTCCTTTGTTTGATAGGGTATAAATAATCCTTACCTATTTAAACCAAGCGCTACCTGCTAGCTGGGTACTCTGCTACCTGCGAGCAGCCTGCATCGCAGCGGCGCATATATCCTCGCCCCAAGGCCGCCTCACACGGTGACAGTGGGAACCAGAATGACGTCACACGGGCTTTTTCCATCATTCATACTTAGCCGTCGCGTTTTAGCGCACTTAAAAATTTTCACTTTTCATTTAATCACGAAAAATAGATATCTATTTAAAAATCTAAAAGCGTGAAATGCGTACTCCAGGAGTAATAATCTTTCGATTTAAGCAATAAAAAAATAAAAGGAAACCACCCTATTCGTTACATCACATTTTACATACATTACATTCGTTACATTCTGGGAATAATTTGTTTAAACTAAGTGGAAGAACAAGATGGACGAAGTCTGCAGTGAAATATCACTCCCTTTTGGAAACGGCTTCGGGTGCTCCTCCGCGCAGCCATGTCTATAGGCGACGACAGTTTCCTTGCAATCTTGCTGGCGTCTCCATGTCAGACGTGTGCGAAGACCCCATCGGGATAGCTGAAGAAACCGACGCGCCGTCACCTTTAGATATGACTACGCGGAGGAGCGCCCGAAAGCCCGAACCAATCATAAGAAACGCAGTGGAAACCTCAGATCCAACATCACTCCCCGTTAGCCTAAATTAACTAGCTTCGATTAGCTTCTCTCCGTAAAATATATTATTTTTTATTAACTCGCTCACTTTAGAATTACCATCTTACCTTTACAAACCTATGGCAGCCTTCCCGGAAATAGTTGTCTAGAATAGATCTTACAAGTTAGATAGACAAGTTCACAGCGAGACATTCATTTAATTAGGGCTATACCGAAGAATTCGCGAGCGAAGCAACGATCCGCGGCCGGGACGACCTCATTAAAAGTCGCGAGAGAGAGAGAGAGGAAGCGAGAGTCCCGCGCCATTACCCGCGAGCGAAAGTGAGACGTAACGAAGCACGTGGTCGCCACGTGGCCACGGCCATCGAGTCATCGACCCCGGGAAAAACAAATGCCGGCGATCGTGCGGGCGGTCGAACAGAGGGAAGGAGAGCGGCGGCGGGTCTTGCCCGCGGGGCGCGAAGCATATACGGGCTGCCTCGGAGTGAACGACGGATCGCCTCCTCTGAAAGCCCTCGGGGGTCCAATTGTGAGAAGGGTGCTCCCCACGGAGCACACTCTATAGAGCGTGGTCTTCGTCTAGTTGATACCGCACTAGTCACTCTCAAGTGTATTAGTTATGCGAATAGTGAATCTCCTATCGTCAAGGCCAAAAGATACTTCATTGATACAATTAACAGATTTTATTATCATGACATAAACAATTACTTCTGTTATCATGCTAAGGTATATTTATTGCAAACATCCCCACAACCCTTTGTACCATCCCATTCCTTTCACAATATCTTGCTTGTACTTCAAATAAATTGTTGAAGTGTTCACTTCGAGGAAATTTATCGATAGTAATGATACAGACATCTCTCTCACACAGACAGCTCTTGATAATGAAGTGTACACAATGAAACCGGTTGAGCAACTAAAATACTGTGGAAATTTACCACAACTGTTTGTATCATTACTGGCTCTTACTTATTTCATTCGATAGTTTTTCCTTACCGCATACAATGTCAAGACCTTTTTTGCTCATTAATCATTAAATTTATTCATTATCTATTACCTCAGCCTGCCGCCCTGCCCCATTAATCTATCCTCTACAATTCCATTTTCGTTATTTCACGATTATCATTTAATCTGCCATACTAAGACGGGTCTCCCAATTTTTATTTTACGAATAGAGAATAATTAGTATTAAGGTAGGTACAAGAAAGACTTCGTCGGTGAAACACCGATCGCAGCCAGGTAAGAATTAACCCATATGAGTACCAGACCAATTTTTACCACATGGAAAGTACCTTGGAAGTATACAACTATTATACCAATGACTTTAAGGCAGGAAGCTAGTGCAGGGCTGAGGACTAAAGAGGCTTCAGTAAAACCTGTAATTTCTTTCAGCATACTCAACAAATTTTGGAGAAAAAATGACTGCACTATGTAGTATACTACATTTTAATAAGATAAACGAGACTTGCTTTCTTTAACGACTAATTTTTTCGCAATTGCGGTAACATCTACCAATAAAGTACGGAACATTCCCATGTTCCAGGCGCTCTCGTGTAAAATTTGCTCCTAGTGTTTTACGCAAAGAAATTTGGGATAATATTTATTTAAATGATAATCGGTAGAATAAACGTGCATAATGAAATTGTAAAAAGAAAGCACATAGTACGTGATAATTGAACTGTATTTCACGGTTTCCCAAGAAACGACGAACTCGCAACAGTGGCCTCCCAACCTAAGCAACTTCCTTGAAACCCACACGCAGGAGATGAGGGCCACGACTGTGACCGGGAGCCGCAATTAGCAGGGAAAGATGAAAGCAACAAATTAATTGCTCGACCGGATGATCGAATCACAGCCAGGCGTCTTTCCTCTGAAAACATCAAAAAAGGAAAATACGTAGGTGACCTGCGCATCATCGTGTATGACGCGCTCCCCGATTTTAACGCCGCTGAAAAGGAAAATTAACCACGCAGGGTACGTGAAAAAACACGGTGCTCAATGCCTCAGGGTGCCTGTTCTCTTGGGGCACACGACGGGAAAAGTTGTCACTTACCCCCAGCAACAATTTTACCGCCCTTGATACAAGTTTCTGGCTACAGGACTGATGTGTTACATATAACGATACATGACTACTTACCGAATCGGTTACCGCAATCATTGCAAGTTCCCCCGGTTACCTTAACCAAAGGCTATTTTTCACGGAATAGCCCAAAGCAACTGCTAGGCCATAAATTAATTAGTGTCCGCTAAAATAAAAAAGGAAGGGTAAAAACCTTCCCCAGGCTATTCACCACGGCTCTCAAAACCCTTTGGGTCCTCTACACTTACCATCACTAATTCCCCACACACCCAACCCAGCCATATTTCAACTAATGCCACGGCACATTAAAAAAGGGATCCTCGGGATATTTCTCCCGCCTTCTTTCTTATTTATTTAATACATCCGCTTCCATGGCTATGAGAAGAGCCAACCCTTTCCGGCATAAAACATAATCGCCATTAAACACCCCAGGAAACACGCACATCGTGAACGGGAACCGTGTTTATTTATAATTTTGAAATACCACCACGACCACGTTCCCGTCGGGGTCGGTCCGAGAAGGGAAAAACGTTAAAACGCGGTAAATCATTTCTGAGGTGGCCTTTTAAACACAGTTAACCGCTATTGCCGCCCGATAAAAGTGATCCATTCACAAAAGAGTTAATACCCCAACTTTGAAGAGCTTTAGTTGCATACATTGGTTTATGAGAAACTATCTAAGTATGAGAAAAAAACATTCTCGGGAAATTTCTCTAAGTTTTAAGGTTCTTTTGAATAAATGCCACAACTGATACACGGTGTAAGCTTTGTTTGGTGGAATATTTCAGTTATAGGTCTGGTCTGGGTGGCACTACGTCAATTTATGCTGAGTTAAGTTGTTTTGAACAGAACTTCACAATCAATAACACCGCTGTCTCCCTCAGGACTTTTAAGCGCGCACCAGTATCTCCAATCAATGGGGTCACCAGATGTACTACCAGATTGTACCAGGAGTCTACTTGAGTAGCCCTGAGGGTAATGATAATTTCTGCGAAAAAATATAATAATATTTTCTCAATGATAGTACTGTTGTGATGACTCAATGATAGTCTACGGGAGCAATATTCTACGGGACAATGGAACTGGATGATATCATTAATTTCAAGCTTTGCTTAGTGGAAATTTCAAATGATCATACATCTACAACAATTGTCATGAGAAAAATTTCCCTGGACCGGGATGCGAACCACGGACCTTTGGCTTTCCGGGCTACTGCGCAGACCACTACGCTATCCAGGTTCTTTAATTCTCATGGCAATTACACCGAGGCTCATGGTACTAGGTGTTAGGCCCTCGCGGCCCTTGAGCCTCGATAAGTATAATTGCCACGAGAATTAAAGAACCTGGATAGCGTAGTGGTCTGCGCAGTGGCTCGGAAAGCTGAAGGTCCGTGGTGCGATTCCCGGTCCAGGGGAATATTTTCTCTAAGAAATTGTTGTATATTTCACCGCCGTTCACGCGGCAGGTTTAGAAATATTACACATGATCATACATCAATCAATACTAAGTTTGGGACTCATATTTTACGTCATCTTTCAGTTAAAAAAGGATTGAAATTGTTCTTCCTCATAAGCCGCAATAAACCTAAAGATAACCAAAAAACCAATTTTTACAAAACGAAAGATCTTCAAAGGAGGGGTTCCTACACTTGGTGAATGGATCACTTTTATCGGGCGGCAGCATCAGCGGTTTAACAGCGTTTAAAAGGCCACCTCAGAAATGATTTACGGAGGCGAAACGGTTGAGTTTTTAAGAGGAACGGAAGGAGGAAGGATGCGGAGCAAACTTGGGGGTTTTAGACAGAGGCGCGGAGGGCTGGGGAGAGTGGATGGGAGGATTGACGTAAACTCGAAAGAAGAGAAGGGAAACGTTTGGTCAAAAAACTTCTCTTTTGAAAAGGAATGCGGGCTCGAAATAGAAGTTAGTTCCCCAAGGAAAGTTGTAGCGGGTAGTTAGAGGAGCCAGGAGGCGTGAGAAAGCGGAGACACGGAGTGGGATTGGTAGGGTACGGGGAGCAAAAGGGTAGAAATAAGGGTCGTATCCGTATTCCGCACATTTTATGACCGTTAAAAAGGGTCGAATGAAGTTCCACTAGTCCGCACGTCTGTATTCCGCAAATAACCAAAAACTAGTTGTTCCGAGCGGGTGTGGGGAGTGTGCGAGGGATATTCCCGCTAAGTGTACGACAGAGTTTGAATAAAATCAACTGATTTGGGAGTTACTTGGTGGAACGATGAAATGTTCATGGTGAAACAAAAACCAGGTACTGTTCCACAAACTTTTTTATTATTTTTTATTATTATTATTTGCTGTCAACTAGTTTCGACGACTATACCGTCATAATCTTGATATACCGACATTGCCTTGGTAATGACGGTATAGACTTCAAAACTAGTTGACAGCAAATAATAATAATAAAAAAAGTTTGTGGAACAGTACCTGGTTTTTGTTTCAACATGAGCATAGTGTGAAGTTGTGAGTGTACAGTATTTCTGTCATACTGACTGTAACTTCAGCGAAACATGAAAGTGAAATTTAATCTTGGTCTTTCGTTTGGTCAGTTATACCTATTATACGCCTCGAGCAGCAACAACTTTTTTACGTGACAAAGCACGATGTTTTATGCCTAAATGTACCACAAGTATATGCCCACTTGGACACGAGAAACGACCTTTTGCCGTTGGTACAACAGCAGAATGCGAAGTATGGACGCTCGCGGTTAGGGAAGTAGGGTTAGTGGTAATGTGCTGTATACGAACGGTCGTGTCTACCGAGGTAGGTAACATGTGCGGAGTAGGAATGAGTCAATAATAAGGATACCGCTAGAGAATATTTTCTAAAGGCCGTTTTACACGGGGCACGGAATTGCGCAGGTTAGAAGTGCATTAAAATTAAATTTTTAAATTAGAACTGCATTAATTTTTAAAATGGCGTGGAATTGCGCGAATGGATGAACGAAATTAAAACAGGGGCTATTTTGCCGTCTCACGTCCACGCATTCTCGAATGTGTTCTAGCAATTCACCGCTTCACACGAAGCAATTTTGACTGCGACTTCGTACACACGTCAGATTGTGCAAGTACATGCGCCGTGTAAAACGGCCACAAGGGACAATGGCACTGGATAAAATTAGTTGTTTCAAGCGTTTCTTGGTGGCGGTGACAAATTATTATAACAACCAATAATAACGCTCAATTGAACAAGAAACTTCGTGTGCAGTCACGTGCAAGGATGCTAAGTTATATACACCAAAAAAGAAATTCACCATGCGAAAATCATTTGGCTCAGCCGGGATTCGAAGCCGAATCTTCCAACTGCCGATCAGGTATGCTAACATTTACACCGCCCAGCCATCAATTTCCAAAGTTATATAATGTCCCAAAGCGGATTAGTATGCAGGACATCCATCTCCTGGGCCAGAGTGTGTATTAGAGGCGTCAACACCTAGCCTGAGATCCGCATTCGAAGAAAAGAGAATTCGTCTTGGTAGTGTAACTGTTAGCATACGTGAACGGCAATACGGAGATCCGGGTTCGAATACCGGCAAAGCCAAATTATTTTTTCACGACGAATTTCATCCTTGGTGTATAAAATCAATACTTAGTTCTGGAATTTCGCAGGGCTTATAATATAATGAGGACTAATAACGGGAGTATAAACGGATTCGCCATAGTTATGGAACCGTCAAGTTATGAACAAGACATTTGGAATTGTATAGAATGTATTGAAACATGAGAAATTAAAATGTTTTCGTATAATTGCAAGGAATTCAATTTAGTAATGTTAAATAAAGAGGATAAAACGGTCAACTATCCTTCACGGGAAAATTGTGAAAACACTCGGCACAAAACTTAGGTTTTCCACACAAATATTAACTTCCAATTCGCAGACTTTTCAGGCTATTTTTTCACACGAATAATATTTATTTGATGGTTAGAATCCAAAGCATATAAGGTTGTATTCAGATCATATACACCTTCAAAAGTGTGAGTAAGTGAATTAAAATTATTAACTTAAAGCAAATGAAGTGTATTACATTAAAATGATTTCAATAGTTGTGGAAAACCGACTATACAAAGTCCTGGGCATTGGATGACTATAAATATCGAAAGAATGCCTCTACTTAAAGGTTGTGGAATATCCACCGCTTGGCTTTCCACACAAAAAAGACCATTTTATTTACTTTTTTGCCATCTTTACTGACACTCCCAAGATTTCCAAATGAAATAAAATTCCTCAACTGTCCCTGAATGTCCAGGTTTACCAGAAAAGTGACCACCCTAGTTATCCATCCAAACCCACCTTTTTCTCTTCCTTCATAGAATTACAGACACATTCTCCCTGATGTAATAGATTACTGAGAAAAACACATATTTCTAAGGATATACTTGACGATATCTTTTTTTAAAGCAAATGTACGAATTACGACAACAAAGCTATAGCTATGTAGATCCCTGCTGGATGCAATAGCTTCGACAAAACATTTAAGCATAAAAAAATGTCTCTTACACAAATGACAGTATACGTCCTGGATTTAAATTGTCCACTGATTTCCATTTACATCTATGGTTTAGCAAAAACGCAATCTTAGGATGCCATTTATATTATAAAAAGAGCTCGATACTTTTATAAATGAACTTTCTCAAAGCAGTATGATTTAACTGAGGCAGGAAGGAAATTAACTTGAAACAACTTTAACTAAGGAAAATAAATAAGATACATACCTCTCAAATAAATCAATACACTAAATATGCAAATTCTTTGAAACCATTCCACAATTTTATACACGATAAGTTATTACACCTTAGAATCCACACGATTTATATAATTCCATTTAATTTAAATGTTTAATCAATGATTCCGTAGTGAACTATTAACATAATAACTTTGAGAGGAAACAGAGCGGTTAGAGTGGAAGTAGAAAATAGCGGGTAGGAAAAAGAAAGATCATATTTTTTATGCCGCGCAAACAGACGGAGAGTGAAGAAATAACCATTTATATTTTGCTTGATGATGATGGCGGCCAAGTCCCTTCATCCACCGCAAGGTTTTTCCACCTCATTTCCGAACAGAAATCCAACAAAAAGATGAATGAATGAAGCCGTCAGCAAGACCTTTAAACACATTTCACCTGAATCACCGCGCGAGTCTTCTTTCTCCGGTGAAATTGCGTGGAATGTCAAACCATTCCCTTGACTGATGCTCTTAAAACGTCTGCGATGTGTAACTAATAACGCCGAATATTACGACACACAGAAAATAAGAAAGCAAGAGAGAGAGAGAGGAAACCCTTCTCACAAAAAAGAAGATCCCTTAAGATATGAAGTACGCGAATACCTTTATAAAAAGCGAGTAGTCACGGCTGAGAAATGGAAAAGTATTTATTAGGGCTAGTCGAGGAAACATCTCAACTCTCAAAGACAATGGCTGACAAATACGATTTCCACCGATGCTGAATTTTCAAAAGTCATCAACCTAGCGGTATAAATTATTTTCTTGTCGAGAGATTGTGTAATCGTATGGATACTAAATAGCGGTAATAACTTATCGTGTATAAAATTGTGGAATTCTTACATATTTATGTATAATTCTAATTCATATCTATCGATAAGAAAATGATTTCTACCGGCGAGTATCCTAACTGAAATGAAAGCGTTTTAAAATTTAATGACTCGGTTCTCTCGAGAAAGAATAGATTTAAGCTTTTAAACTAAATTGACACACGAAAAAGATATCTCGGATAAAAATTAATTAATCTCTCTCACTCGTCACTTAAGACAGCATTGAGCAATTGGGCACCGAGATGGAATATTTTATCGAGATTTGGCTTACGAAAAGGAAAATATGCTTCATAGACCCAAACACCCTAAAAAAAACAGCGGTACTCCTTATCGCAAGTTAAAATCCAAGAGAAAAAGACGGGAAGGAATATCTTGAGCCTATTCACCAGTTTATTTTTGGCACTAAAAGTTTCAAGGTTTTCTAGATTCTCTTCTCCGAATGAAGTCAAGAAGATTATCATCATTGACGATTATCAACCTAAGACAAGCACACCAAACCTGAATAATCAGCGGTTATCGCCCACATGTTAGAAGGTTCCCAGCTAAATGAAATAAATGTCGCTTTACCGACTGCCTTTCACAATAATGTGCTTACCACGACATTATTTACTGGAAATTGGATTTAAAGATCGGAAAGTTAGCCATGTTCTTATAGAGATAGCTATCTGAGCGTAAAAATATGCAATGTCAACCACAATATTGATTTACTTTCGAAAATAAACTGATAAAAGGTTCCTTTTAGGTTAAACACTACAAAAGAAATAAAATTAACGAGTTTTATCATTACTTCCGGAACACACTGTGATAAATTAAATCAGCAAATCATGATAAAAGAAGTTAAATTTAGTCATTCGAATGAAAATGATACCCCAGTTGAATGAAAGAGATATATAATGTTAATGGGAAAATTATATGCTACGAAATAATTTGTCTATGCACATGGAATAAATATTTAAAAAATTCAAATACGAACGAATGTTTACGAAAATTTGGAAACGGATATTTTGAGAAAGTAAAAGTATCAAAGAAGGCAACCAGAGAAGTCAAAAGCTTTTTTTTGAAAACGTCCACGGATAAGTATGTGCACCCACGCAAATTTTTAATAATTTGATTGAAAATTTCATTTCCATTACATTTTCAACTCACGAAAAATAAATATTGGTTCATCAGTATTTCCTTCGCTAACTTTTTCATTTTCCATAAGTAATATCGAAGTTGAGGGTTTTGACGTTGGCCTCCAACTCGGTTACTACGCATCTACCTTGGGCGCTCTTGTACGAGCGACGTCGTATATATTCTACACTCTATGGTTCCACATTAGGTGCAATTCATGTAACGCACTTAGCAAAAAAAAGAATAAGAATGATATAAAGAAAAATGGAATACACATATCAGGAAACCCTTAAGTTTCCTCACCTTCCACTTTAAAAAAGATTTACGACAAGCATAGACAATGAAATTACGCATTCTACAATCATCTCATCAATATTCTGGTTGAAAGTAAATTTTTCTCCTTCGTACAAACAGCAATCGCTTTGAGTCGCCGTTTTTTGCTATTTCCACAAAAGATGCCGCGGAAATTACACTTTTGTGAACTACAGTCTGTAAAGTACCACAAGAAGATCTTATTTCGTTACATTACGAGAAGGAAATTTAGTTAGCTGAGAAACCTCCTTAGATGTGGGCCAGATACGTCATGGCAAAATAAGCAGTGCCGGAATATACATTAATACGTTCCTTAACTATTTTAGAATTGAAATATTACTCTTTGTTTTTATTATTAGTTATTATTTACATTCCATTCCAACATTTTTGTTTTGGTTACGAATGTAACCAAAACAAAAATAACGAAATAAGAAGAGTAAACTTCTCTCATGCCTTGCCTTCCTACAACGGTGCCGGGATACAGAAATAATTCCAACTTGTGTGAGAGTGAAACACCACCTGAAAACTCCAAAGGCCAAGAATATTCTCAAGCGAACCAGCCTAGCTCTCCTACGTGAACGTGTTCGTGCTACGCGTATGTCACTTTTTGTGGTGGCGGAGGAATTATATCACCTTCATTTGGAGCTTTCTGGGATAGTGAATCGTGAGTACTGGGACATCGTAGATAGAATTACTAATAGTTCATCCGCTCATACTCTCAAAGATACCACTCTCAAGCAGAAGCGCAAATTTGAAAATTTCGCATTGAGGCAGGAGAAGCCGCAGACTGAACTACCAAGTGCGGTTTATAATCTATCGAAGAAGAATTTGGCCCAAGAGACAGTCTCAGTTCTTTCAAAAGGGTTGAACTTTGCAATTGCGCCTAAATACCTACCAGCGGAAGACATCATTGCAGGAGCAGAGGCTGCAATACGTCTACTTCCTCCAGACAAGGCTGACAGCATGAGATATGAAATTGTGCGAGTGCTTCGACGTTCAAGAATGCCTAAATTAAATTTACCAGCAGCTGAACTACGTTACTTGAACGAATTAAAGTGTGATAACAACATCCTCGTACTTCCAGCTGACAAAGGCAATGCAACGGTCATCATGGATAAGGAAGAATATGGCAAGAAAGTTCTCTCCCTTCTGGATGACGATACTTACGAGAGACTAAATAAAGACCCGACAGCCAGAATCGAGCGCAAAGTGAGAGAATTGATCAAGAGGTCTTCAATTCCCGAGGAAAATCATTGGAAATTAATGCCCTCCGCATCCAGAGCTCCACGCTTATATGGTCTACCAAAAATCGATAAGGAAGGTACACCTTTGAGACCTATTGTAAATACCATTGGTTCGCCGACCTATAAGTTAGCCCGTTATCTCTCAAGAGGCATCCAGGATTTCGTCGGTAGAACGGACTCCTTCATAAAAAATTCGGCGCATTTTATAGAGATCCTGAAAGACCTTCGAGTGACCGAAAGAGATATTTTAGTCAGCTTTGATGTCACGTCGCTATTCACCAAAGTTCCTGTCCCCGATTCAGTGGAAATTTTAAGAACTCTTACAGGTGATGGACTACCAGAAGACTACCCAAACTTGGTAGAATTCTGCCTTAGAAACGATTACTTCCTTTACAACGGGCAAATATATGAACAAAATGTGGTGCGGCAATGGGTTCCCCACTTTCACCTGTGATTGCCAATTTATATATGGAGTTTTTCGAGAAGAAGGCACTTGAGACGAGCGAGAAGAAGCCATCATGCTGGTTGAGATATGTGGATGATACTTTTGTGATCTGGCCACATGGAAAAGAAAAACTTGAGGAATTCCACGTACATCTAAATACAGTACATCCAGACATAAAATTCACAAAAGAACTCGAAGAAGGACGTTGTCTCCCCTTCTTAGATGTACTCGTTAAAAGATAAAAGAAAAATGGATGGAAGCCTAGGCCATTCAGCGTACAGAAAGAAGACCCACACAGACAGGTATCTGAATTCAACATCGCATCACCACCCACAACAAAAGGCCTGCGTCATTAAAACGCTAACCCACCGAGCCAAAATCGTGTGTGATGCTGAGCATATCAGTAATGAAATGCAACACCTTATGTGGGCACTGAAAGGCAATGGTTATAGTGTCTCTTTCATTAAAAGAGCAATGAAAGAAAAACACCCTCCTCAAGATGACGGCCACAAGGGGAAGAAGCCACTTACATACGCTAAAATTCCATACATCTCCGGGGTCACCGATAGAATCGCCAGAATCCTCCATAAAGGCAACATTAAGACTCGCTTCTGCACCGTGAAGAAGATTCAGAATATCCTACCTTCACCGAAGGATAGCCATCCTCCCCTTCAATCTATGGGAGTGTATGAGGTTCCCTGCTGCTGCGGCAGAAGCTACGTGGGACAGACCAAGCGTTCAATCTCCCAAAGGCTTAAGGAGCACGAAAGGGCGTTAAAATTACATCAGTGGGACGCATCAGCTGTTGCTGAACATTTTGCCTCCAGCCCTGGGCATAGAATAATGTTTGACGCTACACGGGTATTAGCGAAGACGGAAGAATACCATCCGCGTCTTATTCGTGAATCCATCGAGATAGCGAAAAGACCTAATAACTTTAATAGGGAGGATGGTATAGCCGTATATGGAGAGGGTTCCTGGCACAATATAATGACCAACGGCTATCGCCTAAAATTCAAATCCGGCACAACAATGGGTAGCGAAAAACATATATAAGCTCGGGACGAGAATAAATTCCTTCCATTCTCTTGATAACGCTCCCAGTAGGAGGAGTGAAACGTCGAGTAAAAATGTTTTCTACACAGCAATACCCGAAAACCACCACCAACATAGATAAAAGAAGCTGTGAAAATCTTCAGACGAAAATTACGAATGTATAATTAGAAATTTTGAGGCAACAAAATTGATATAAGAATTATTTGACTATTATGTCTTTTGTTAAACACTGCGCGTTCTGGCACCATGACACCACTGATGTGGGCGAAAACTAATTATGCTTCAGGGTTGGTAGGCTTGCCTCAGGTTGTGATCAACACAGACAACTGTCCTCATAGATTATCTCCGGTAGTATAACTTGGAAAACCTTTAACCCCGGAGTGAAAAATTGCTTCATTAGTTGAAGAAATATTTAGTGCTCTCCCGGCCAATAGACTTCGTGAAATGTTCTCGGGCTCGCCACCGGGTCAGGAACTGCATAACTGTTGATGTTTCGATGTCCGACTCGGCCATCGTCCCAAGGGCTGTGAGCGTTGACTGAGATTTTTCCTTGCTTATCTTGCTTGCTTGGGTCCACAGGGAAAGACTGTATATGAGCAAGGAAAAATCTCACTCGAGACTCACAGACCTGGGGATGACGGCAGAGTCGAACATCGAAACGTCGGCATTTATGCAGTTCCTGACCCGGTGGCGATCCCGAGAACATTTCACGATGTTTCATTAGGTGTTTATTAACCCCTTCCACTTAGATTAGTTTTATGAATATCGTGCTCCTACTCTCCGTTTACTTTTTCTGTGGTTCTCTTTTAAATGGTAGGTAATGAAATGATATTTTGTAATTTGTAATCAACGTAGAACTATCAAATAAAATGTGATTATTAAACTTAGAGAACATAGCTATCGCTACTCGAATAAAATCATTATAATCCTTCCAAAGCATCATGTTTCATGAAATAAGAATTATTAATCCATACTATTTATGCTTTAACATCGTTAAACTTTCAAAATTATTATACTGTTCCTCTACATAGTGGTACAATTATGTATACAGTAAGTGAAAATCCGATGACGACGTACACTCGTCATTACGCGGTTAGGCATCGAAAGTTCATGACAAGCTAGTCTCGTCATTACAGCGCAAGGGATTAATAAGACCGGTTGAATAAAAGAGTCATGCGCCCTCTAAAAATCCCGGCACACTCTTCCGCGACCCTTGGGATGCATAAAGCTAGGCGAACTCGCCGAATATATAGAGGGCGAATTCCGAAGCAGCATACACCTCAATGGGGAGACGAAGGAGGAATCCCACCAAACGGCAAGGTCATCGGAGAGCGGGTGGTAGGCAGACTTTTTTTTGAGTTACGCAAGGATTGGCACGAAATGAACGAGTCCCGGACGTATTTATGGAAGGGCACGGCCAATGCGTGGGACGGGAAGACTCTTAGTTGGGTCCACAGGAAGAGAGAGAGAGAGGGGAGTCCCGCGTTGGGAGGGGACGGAGGGCTTGGTGCTTCGCTGGTGGGTGGTGAGAACGGGTGCCAAGAGGAAGAAGGTACCAATACAGAAATAAAGCCCTTGCAAGAAGGAGGCGAAGCAGAAGAGCCCCGCAGGATGGAGCTGTAGTGAGATAACACGCACAAGGAGACGGCGAACGCCGAATACCGCTGGACCAACTGCAAGAAGGAAATACGTTGTAGCCCCGATTACTCTTCTTAAATATCATTAATGGCAGATACAGATCATCTTACCAACTTTCTTTTTTCCGCTTCGTGTTCCTTCGCGCACGACGAGGTTAAGTGACCTTTTTTTATTGTTTCGTCCCCGGCCTTTCTGTCTCTGAACGTTCTTTCCTATTCAGACTTCCTTCTTCCATTAACTCCTATGCCAAATGTGTTCCAAATTTTGATCCTTTTTTTTCATCCCTCGTCCATCTTGCACCGTCACTATCGTAATTTTATCCCTATTCCTCGCACCACCCGATGAAATATACTATTCTTTGCCATTTATTTGTAAATACTGTTGAATATTTTTTTGTTCATTATTGGTTACGTTGCTTAATATAATTAAATTGTTTCTCCTGTTATTGTGAGTCCTCTGTAAATTGGCCTCGTGCTGTTTTTGGACTGGATTAAATAAATAAATAGCGTCAACTTTGATTGTTGCCCCGCTGCGACCATATAAGCAAGAAACGGGGTAAGCAGGAATACGCGGGTATCAACGGAAGCCGAGTATTTTGGGATTGACTTAGCAAACATATGTTGCTATTGTCAAAAAAATAAGTTTCAATACTTCAATATGATAGGCTCACGATCTCATGGTAACAGCTCTAAGTTTCATCCTATAATGAGACTGTAATTTTCGGCGTAGTGAAGTTACAGTGGGAAAAATTAATTTTATACGTGGTTAAAGAAATATGTATTCAATTTTAGCTGGTTTCGTTTTCCTTTCACCTTTTCCTTGTGCCCATGTTTTCGAGTGCCACTATCCAATATATAAGGCTGAAAACTGCTCGTTTTAATGAGTCTCAAGTCTCAAGCATGAGAACGAATCACTCCGCGTGAGTATAGGCGGCGATATTTATCCACTGAGCAGAGTGCAAATATTATAAGAGGGGATACTCCAGTCGGCCCTTAAATGGTCTTTCACTCAAAGCGTATTTAATTTGTTTAGAAAAGTCGTCACTCGTGTCGATGTAGAGCAGAGCGATCCGAATTTCACGGAGAAATAACCTGTAAATTAAGGATGTTAGCCGATATTCATATTTATTTATTATTTTATTTTTTCTCAAACCACCGAATACAGCTCCTATTGGCCATTTTACATCGGGGTATTCGACAACTTTAACAAGTAAACGTACACGAACAACCATGCCCTGGAAAGGGGAAACCTACCCAGGCGGGACACGAACCCACGACCTCTTGTTTGGCAGGCGAGGACGTTACCCCGCCGCCACCGAGCCCGGCGAATACATAACCTATCGCATCAATATATTTTCGTTACTTTGTTAGTTTCATTAAAACTTTATTCCTCGCAATATCAAGTACTACATTGCAAATATCGAGAAAAAAAAGATCGCTCTGCGCTCATCGCCGCGCCACGGACATTTTTGAAAACCGATTATAATTCGCCCTCAGTGGCAACATAAATGGGCCTTATACGGTACGGACGTGGACCTCCTTCGTGCAGTCCGTCTCCCTTGGAGAAGAGGATGGTCCCCGAGGTGGGAAGTTTACAGACAGGTCAAGCGGAGAATGAATCGGGAGGATTGTAAGCTCCGAGTCACAGAAGGATTAATTAACTGCATTTCCTACACGGATACGCGGTCTCTACAAATATCCTGGCCGTTATCCTTTGGCAAGGCACCGCTAACATATCCCTGGAAAGGACTACAATCCAAAAATATGCACTTTATTACAGTCTACTAAATCCCATTGATCTATACAATGATACGTCTTCAGAACAGTAAAAAAATGCAAATTCCTACAAAAATATCTTGATATGAATGAATCTAATCAATTGATGCGTAGTTTTCCGCGGCGTTGTCTAGATGATGTCTCCATGTTCCTGGGCTTCACCGCGTGGATTTTTCTTTATGACGACAGTTTCTCCGGTATTCCAACCGGTGTCTTCAGGTCGATGTCGGGATTCAATTTCTGCTGACTTATACAGTCCATTTTTGGCGCCAATTTTTCATGCTGGATGCTGATTGGTCCACCTTCTTTTCTCTCGTATGACCCTCTTCCACGAACTTCGGAGAGGGTAGCCGTCTTCTCTATTCATGTTTTCCGGCTAATAAAGGAGGCTAATTTTCAGGCTAATAAAGGAGGCTATCGAAATATTCAAGACACCGGAAAACATGAATAGAGAAGACGGCTACCCTCTCCACAGTTCGTGGAAGAGGGTCATACGAGAGAAAAGAAGGTGGACCAATCAGCATCCAGCATGAAAAATTGGCGCCAAAAATGGACTATATAAGTCAGCAGAAATTGAATCCCGACATCGACCTGAAGACGCCGGTTGGAATACCGGAGAAACTGTCGTCATAAAGAAAAATCCACGCGGTGAAGCCCAGGAACATGGAGACGAATCTAATCAATTGGTTACGATAGGTTTTTATGAAAGCCGTCTATCCCTTAGTTCAGTTCACTAATTGATGTTCTGCAGTACGGTACCGAATTGTTAAATATTCTGCAGACCGATGAACTCTATTACCTGCTATCTTTTTACAGAGTATCCCAATGAAGTATCGGGACAAGTATCACAAAAACATACGTCAGTATAATCAGCAGCGACTTTTAAGAGATTCGTTCTTTAAGTGACCATATTAGTGATTACCCACGTCCATAAATATAATTTCTGTTATGCAGAAGGAGAGATAAATGAATTCTGGGACTAATTCATCTGGAAGCAGTGGAAGCCACGAAAACGTTTTAACATTTCTCTTTCCTCTTTAAAAGATATTTTTGCTTCTACTGGCCCCAGATGTCAACAAAAGTGTTAAAACGAGTGTTTTTTTTGTTTAATTCAATCGATGATTTTTCTATGGACCGTATGTATATATTGCATATGTATATGATGAGTTTTTTCATGCTAATTCTGGTAGGATTCTAACAAATAGGTAAATTTAAGTTGCTGGAAACTTACCACGAACATTTCATTTCACTCCGCTGTCGTTTTCATTAAAATTTGTATTACCTTCACCTGAATATTAACATTAAATGTTTTAATACTGACCGTGAAGTGAAATTAAATTACTTTTGGAAAATTTCCATTAGCTTTCAATTTACTGCTATTAATTCATACTTCCTGTAATATGTAAATTCATAAAATAGGTCTGGAAGTTCGTGATTGGCTTCAACGATATTTGACGTCATGCACTACAAGAAAAACGACAATGAATAAATATTTTTATCCTAATAAAGACAAGCAAATCTATAGCATATTATTAATAAAACAGGAAAAATAATCCAAATTTCTTGAATAATCAATCGCTTAGCAGCCAAAATTTTTTTCTCTTGCCTCGCAAATAATAATTTTTTGTAACCATGTGAGTCGCTAAAATGATTCCATGTGCCTCATTCAAATACAAAATAATGCCACATATTTATTCTTTACTTAAAAGAACAACAGTGCCCTATAAATTGACACGTGCCGTAATTTATGCATTGCATTCAAATTTAACGGGCGAAAATAAATTAAAACAACTTGAGTCACCAAGCAAGCAAACATTTATTTAGCGGAGATAAATTGTATCGACGGAAAAAAGAGGTCATCAGATTAAAAAAATAATCGAAAATTGCAAGAAATGAATTATTTTGGAATTACCGACGGTCCAGTAATTGGTCAAAAATAACACGGAGTAAAGAGTCCGCGCTGGCAAATTCACAAAATCAACAACGCCGCACAAATTGAACTCATGAACGAGCAGGAAAAGCCTTTGATACATTTTTCCGTAATACGAGGTAAAAATTGTATGCACATCGCTTTCCTAATGAATGATGTTGTAATTAAACGGAAAAAGCTCTCCAAGAGTTTCAATTTACCATTACACAGTGGGACTGCTTACTGATGGATTTAACGAACGCAAGATACGCGAAATTGACCATTGGACAAAAGCAACTGCGAATTAAATTGATTGAAACGAGAGTGACATTCAATGGGAGAGAAATCTGGCCGTCCCACTTTTCAATGAGAGATCAAAAGAGTCAAGGCTTTGAAAGATAATAATGATGGCCAATGCGAAATTGCAAAGCTATCTTCTCTTTCCCTATTTATCAACTACTAAAAGGACGCATTTATGGTGGAACGAATCATTCAAATGATTCTACACCAAAAATTCTCTATCCACTCATAAATAACAATGGCTCATTGTCACTGCATGGCATAGAAGACTGAAAAATATTTTTTTTCTAAAAATGCAAACACGATGTATTATTGGAATTGTGAATCGTGATGCAATTGTGAAAGATTGCATTTTTCTAAAAATGAAATGTTTTGACATTTGGAGTTTACCTACAACACTGGCATACGAATATCATTAAGTCTTCAAAAATAAGAACAGCCGTACCGTAAAAACAAACACGTTGTCACTACCGGTCATGATATCTTCAGTCATAACAACTTACTCTCTCACTTCCAAAACGGGTAAACTGTCTTCAGCGGTAACAAGCTTAGCATGGATTGTCACTCACCTGCAAAGAAAAGTAAGCATATAAGTACACACACACACACATTTAAATGAAGTATAAATAGCAAAAGTGAAAATAATTACGAGCACAGAGCAGAATAATTTAAAAATGGAAAGCAATGAGAACGATGGCCTCAAGTTATCATAACCAGATAGTCACCGATTGAATGAAACGAAAGAAACACACTTCTCAGCATTTTTGCTAACGTCTGGGGCCAGTAGCAAACAAACTAATCTTTTAAAGAGGACAAATAATTGTTAAAACTTTTAAAGAGGACAAAGAAATGTCCGTTTCCATGGTTTCCATTGCTTCCAGAAGAATTAGTCCCAGATTTTATTAATTTGTCGTTCTGTTTCACAGACATTGTATTTTATGGACGTAGGTAATCACTAACTAGCTAGATAATAAAAAATTAAAATTAAAAAGAAGAACGTTGTGCTTTCACATTATATTTATTCACAAATTTACGACCATGGTTTCAACGTTGGACGTCATCATCTAATAGTAAATCAAGTTATCATAATTATCATATCATAGCTGGTCGGGGTAACGATAATTCCTTTTACTTATCAAATTACTCTAAAACATAAAACGAAATCTCATCTTAATACATTAATAGCTGGGAGGAATATTTATCATCATAAATCGTTCTCGGCTCATCACCAACGGCTCAGCGGCTCGGCTCATCATCTTCGGGGCGTAAAACATTTATGGTCGATAAACCATTTGGTACCGCTATTATCCTCGTCAGAAATTCGATAAATAGGTCAAAATGACTGATTTATGCTTCTATACTCAGGAAACCATACCAAAAGTCTGCCGAGAGGGAGACATTGATTAAAATTATGCGTCACTGTCACTTCTTTTATTGCTGCTGACTTACAGAGATGGATAATGGGCGCCTATTAAAATTAGTATACACCACCTCATTTCATGTGAATGGGGCTGTGAACTATTCGCGCTATAATCTAATACTGCTGTACCCTTCAGAATTCGGGATAGTCACCTCGATATCTAATATTTTTTTTCTGATTTTAGGAGTAGATGATTGGTCTAAATTAATCGCATGTCAAATTTCGATGATTTCGACAAAAGGGCATAGCCAAATAAGGGGGTGAAAAGTCCCCCTCCGGGATTTTTCCCGTACTTGGGGTATGAGATTTGGGATCAAATAGGACAAACTTACCCACATTTCCAGCCCGCTAGAGGCCCACCAGGGCCGGCTAGATCGAAAATACGATTTCCACTCTTTTTTTAAATATCTCGGTCAAGAAGGCATATTTTGTAATGCGATTTGCGGCATTTGAAACCTTATTTAATGGAGCAGCTGTGGCAAATGAAGTTTTTTCGATTATGAAAAGTGCTGAAATTAGTTTAAAACCCTCTCCTTATTTTCCAAAAATTTTCCACTCTCGTTTTGGACAATCCCCGAAAGGAATTCCTGGCTGCCCCACTGGTGACTATAGAAAACACCGGAAATAAGTAATCCTCCGAAATTTTATCGAACTCATCGAAATTTAAAATACCCATGGGTATCTCAACCACCAGGTCCACATCTATACGGGCGGTAGATAGATTGAAAGGGATGGACTAGAAAGGGGAATTTCTCGACTGAGGGTGTAAAAGGTGGTTTTCGCGGGCAGGACCCTCTCCACTTAAAGGGCTGGATGCGGGGATTCAAGCAGTAGTGTTGAATGTTCTCGGGGAAACCGCATTAAAGGCGTCGGGGGTGTGTGCCGAGGTGTTTAAAAACTCCTCAAAGGGGATGTGGTCACTCAACCAACAGACCCGTGTGTGTGCCAGCCAAAAGTTTTCCTCCTCGTCATTTTTGAGGGATGCGGGTGGTGTCGGGAAGTGAGGACCGCTGTCCCAGGGAACCCAGGAACGTAACCAGGCGGAGGGGGACTAGAGGGGCCTCACAACCCCCCTGAAAATTATTACAGGCGCTTACAGCGAATGCCCGCGATGCATCAGCTCAGTAGGTCACTACAACTTGTAGTCCTAGGGAACCTCTCCTCTAACAATCCTTTTTTTTTAGATAGGATCACTTATATTTACAGTTACATGCTGCAATCAGTATGATCCCTTTATCGAATATAATGAACTTCAATAGAATGTAATGAACTTTTATGGGGGAGGTCAGCACCCCCCTGAAATTTGTTATCACCGCTTAAAGCGACTGACCGCGTAAAATCTGATCAGTAGGTCACTAGCCCAGGGAAACCTCTGACACCCCTTGTTTTTTAGGTAGGTACAGTTACTGAAAATTATTACAGGCGCTTACGGCGACTGCCCGCGATGCATCAGCTCAGTAGGTCACTGACCCTAGAGAACTTCTCCCTTGTCAATCCTTGACTTTTACAACGGATCACTTATATTTTCAGTGACATGCTGCAATCAGTATGATCCCTTCATCGAATATAATGAACTTCAATAGAATGTAATGATCTTTTATGGGAGAGGTTAGCATCCCCCTGAAATTTGTTATCGCCGCTTAAAGCGACTGACCGCGTAAAATCTGATCAGTGGGTCACGAGCCCAGGGAAACCTCTGACACCCCTCGGTTTTTAGATAGGTACAGTTACATTTCATAATACCTGCCACCGAATCACTTTGAAGAAACATATCGATTGTTCTAGCACAAAAGTTGAATTATTTTGCGAAAAACCATGCGGATTTGGGAAGGAACACACAGAGAACAAGCCACAATTACAGTGTCCATTCCGGTAAAAAAAACCGGCGATGACTAAAAACGTCAGCACTATGCATACGAAATTAATAGCGAATTCAATTAAATTTATGGTTTTCAGACGTGTGCGATTTGACAACAATTGGCTAGTACCGGCCATTATCAGATTAACCGGATTAGGCCATTTCTGAGTTCATCCGGGCACCTTGACTGACATTTGCTTTGAGAGGTGCTTTAGTGGTGTGCCCTTCAGTGTGTACTGATGATCTAGTTTATTTCCCTATTTTTGTCACTTCTAGTAAAAACAACGCCATTTCAAGATCAATTTTATTCCATTACTATATTTTAATGAAATGCTCTTGAATTTTTCGCCAGAAAATAAAAAAACCATTCGAATTTCTGGCGAGGCGCCTGGATGAACTCAAAAATTCCATGATAAATCTGACACAAAATTCCAAAATCCCTATGTTGCCCTATCCCTAACTGCAATTCCGCAATGTTGGTTACTCCCTATAATAAATATAAAATCCTACATAAAATATAAGTTCATTATATTCGATGAAGGGTTCATACTGATTCCAGCATGCCACTTAGCACCTAAAAAGTTTTCTTCGCCAGCAAAGATACATAAATAAGCACATTAATTCACTATTCCGCATTTTAATTCACGTATTACTCGATACAATCTCTAGGTCATTATATGCTGTTCATTTTTTTTTCGTATCTCCAGGCTATTCTCATTTTGCATGGCAAGAAGCAGTTTCCTGATAAAGGACCTAAAAGCCACGAGATGATTATTTTCCTAATTTTTCACCCCTAAAAAAGTTTTACGTAGCCATTTATTTCTTCGAGGATAAAAATGGTAATTTTAGGTGAGATATGGAGGACCCGTTCCATCATAAAAGAAAGAGATTTAAATGGAACTTGCGCAAAATCTCTTTCATTCAACTCTGTAGATAGTTATACATCGGGAAAGGCATTATTATCCTCTTGGACTTAGCCGCAACCGGTTGAGAATTTCAAATTATAAGCGGAAAAGAAATAGGTTCATTTAAATTACTATAAACTCCTTCCAATTATATTTGACAACCACTAGTATTACTTGTCATATTGTGTTATATCCTGATAAATAAATACCACTCTATCTCAAAACATCAGGCTTTTCGCGAGATTTGAAGTTTTGGCGAATTTAATAAATAAAAGGTAAGAATATAATAATTATTTACATTATTTTTTTAACATTTTACTCTGAAATCATAACACTGAAATTGTATGACGATGGGTCGATGGATGGGATATTGTATTTCACCCCTGCTGCTGGTTTTACTGTCCAAATTCTAGCTTAATGGCTTTATCATGGCCATAACTCTACAAATATTTTTAAGTATGGAATGCAGACAAATATTTATGCATGCAATTTTCATATAACAGTCGCTTACGTGTAAATTTACGTTCATTTCTAATCCGTATTTTTTAACTGAATAATTTTATAACATAAGAGTGGCAGAAAATATGCAGAAACCCGATCGCCTCCAAATGTTTAAGACTAATTACACTAGTCAACAGCCATTTTGCATTTGGGATGTGATACATCAATTTGTATGTATTTTGGTGTGCAGAATCCGAATATACCTTTCAAAATGTTCTATTACGTACCATTTCTTCATAAACTCCACTGAACTTGGATACCTCTGCAGAACCGCTGTCTCTGATATGAACGAGTGGTGCAGATCCAATGGTCTCACCATAAATTCCCTGAAATCCTTTCATCTTCAGTTCCATCACAAAAGAAGTCCTCTTCCAGCCTCCTACTCCGAGTAAGTGATAACTCCATCCTTCGTTCCCAAGCCATTAAGTTTCTTGGGTTAACAATCAATGAAAACCTGGATTGGTCTCACCATGTAAATAATGTTACAAAAAAAATAACAGTTGGCATCTTCCTCATTAGAAGATTAGCTCCAATCGTCACCTTAGACACCTTGAAATTACTTTTTCATGGTAAAATCCAATCCCACATCACTTATGGTATATTATTCTGGGGAAATGACTCTCTCTCCAGAAAGATCTTCTCTCTCCAAAAGCAAGCCCTAAAAGCTATGCTTCGCCTTCCCTCACGTACCCCTGGCAGACTCCTATTCAAAAAAACCTGTCAATTCTTACTGTTCCATCCCTCTACATTCTAAACTGTGCCCTATTTGTAAAGCAAAACCCAGAATATTTCCCAGCTCACCACAAAGTACACTCCTACCACACTCGTAATCATAATAACATTCACCTGCCCCATTATTCTCTGTCCTCATCTCAGCACGGTCCACTTCACTCAGCTTCAGTCATCTACAATAGCTTACCACCGAACATAAAATCCATTACATCCATATCCAATTTTAAAAAATGTCTAAAGGAGCTCCTAATTAAGAAAGCATACTACACCTTAGCAGAATATTTTGATATTGACTGTGATTGTTGTAAAATGTGACCCTCTATTTTATGCCCTCTATTTTATGCCTTACATATATTTATGTATGTATGTATACCTGACGATTTCTATGTTGCATAATGTAACCAACAGAAATAAAATTATATTATATTATTATTATTATTATTTTTGAGTTTTTATGGAAATTTGGGAGCCGTAAGCGATGAGCATGGTGAACGCTTTCACCAAGAAATTCTTACCATGGAACACCGTTACCAAGGTCACTGGAACCCTTCGATGATGGGTAACTAACTAACTACTGCTTGGGTCTTGTCAGGGAGAGTGATGAGACGGCAAACAAAAGAATAGCTCCGTCGTCGCATTTTTCAAAAAACAAAGACGATTTTTGGTGAAAATATCTTCTGAACTATTTTGAATTTTTTATTGGCATCATGCCCATATATCATACAAAAGTGTATTGATTTCAAACTCTCTGAATGCTTATTTTTGTTTTTCTTAATTGTGTCAATTTTAGCTATTACCATTTTTTATTCTGCTGTGTATCTAGGAAATGTGACGTCCTAGAGATAAACTGATTTTACCAGTGTGTTCAGGACATCAAAATTAGGTAAATCCACCCATTTACAAACCAGATGCAAAAATAAAGTTTAAATTTGTTAACTAGTGCTATTACTACTAGCTCGTTGCCAAAGGATGAGGAATTCAAAACATCCCACTAAATCAGGATTGACTAACTTTTCCGGGGAATGTCATTATTTGGCCAGGAGGACGTTGAACGAGGTCGATGCGATGGAGAATCTCGAACGTGGGAGGAGTTTTTGGGGGGGGGGGTCACACAATTTCGAAGGGGGAAAATGCGACCTGCGGGTTTTGGGAAGTTATCTCCTGTCCGGGAGACCGGGGGAGTGTGTTGGGGGTGCCGCATACGTCGGTGTGCATGAATATAATTTTTCCCGACCCTTCCCCATGGCGGAGTTTGGAGCGGTGGCACACGGGCTGACGTTGCACACACAGCCGACGACGCCACGGGGTCTAGTGGAGAAGTTGGGAGGGAGGGACTCCTCTCAAGGATGCCAGATCAATATTTGATGCCACCTCGACTCAAGTTAATGTGGACCTAACCCTCTCCCGTCGCCCTGCACGACCATCCTGAACTTTCTGATGATATTCGACCAATGCTAACCAATATCTATCACGTCTTGTAATGAAATACGGAAAACAACTACAAATCCATTGATAAAGAGAATAGCTCGTCTTTCAGACTTTCTTATCGTTTCATCTCATCACTTAGTAAGGCCTTTAAATGTAACCAAAAATTAATTAATAATTTGAAGTATGGCACACTATCGATGGAATCGAATGTTGATATAAAACTTTTAAAAAATCTTTAAATAAAAAAAACGTGGTAGCTTTGAGGTACTTTTCATAATTTTAATAGCAGGAAATAGCTGGATCTTGCGGAAAGCGGGAAAGATAAGAGGAATACCTTGGAATGTGAAACCATCACACTCTGAGGTAGGCACAACCCTAACTAATCCAGCTTAAACCTCGGGACTCAGTCAACGAGTGAGTGAATAATCTATACGATGACAATCTGAAAGATTAACTGAGCAATAAGACTTCTCGACCACGACATATCTAATGAGATAACGTGTATTCGAAAAAACTAGGTCTTCTGCGCTGAAACTTCCTCGGTATATCCGTTAAAACTTGGCAGAAGCCGTACAACGACCGAGTCAAACTTTTCGTTCCCCTATGGGCGACCCGATGATGGAAATAAAAATAACCTCCGCCTCTAGAGCCTCATACAACTAACTGCCCGGCTAGCTCAGTCGGTAGAGCACGAGACTCTTAATCTCGGGGTCGTGGGTTCGAGCCCCACGTTGGGCGAAATTTTTTTCTCAAGCGAGACCAACTCTCTTTTCAAATTACGCAGTGAAGATCAGATCCAAGCGTGAAAATGACGTGCATGACTACTATTTGGAGAATGTCACCAAAATTTGCCCAGTTGGCAAATAAACCAGAATTCCACATAATTTAACTTTCATCGATCATTTACATCCTATCTGATCCGATTCACCAATTGATCCACCATGATCATGTGCGATTGCCAGATATATCAAAGAGGACGTTTTTTAAAGACAAATATTCTTGATTTACAACTTAACAAACTGTCTCCGTATGAATGAAATAGTTAAAAGCGGAACATGGAGTTGTTATAAAAATTACAGGCATAGAATCTAGAGTGAAGGTTTTCAAAAAAATCATTTCCCTGTTCACAATAGTGACCACAAAATACAGCGAATTTAAACCGGGAGTTTATTCAGGCTGCATAGCGAAGTAGGTAATTTCCTATCCAAATAATACAAAAAAATTTCCAGAAGTACTAATAAATCGATGTTCAAAACTTTTTACCTAATCCTTTGTCGCGATATTTACTCTGGGGCTAGCAACCTGCTTTTGAGGCGGAATAGATGGAGCTTCGTGTATTTAAAAACCTACCACAATATGAGAAAAAGCCATTAATTAAACTCCTAAAACTATTAAACACACGATGAAATGCGACCAGCCGGTCGAAACGTCGACGGTAATCGAGGAGATCATCCGGTGGAATACCCAAGAGCATATCATTCAGTTGACACGCCAGATCATTCTTAAAATCTTCTATTACCGTCGTTGGAACACACGGTTTATATCACCATTTTCGAGCGAGGCCTAGCCATCAGCGGCAGACTGCTGATCGAATAGTTCCGGCTTCAAAACCAAGAGGGACTTGTAGCTTCGCCTTCCCAGAATATGTGAAATTTACAAGCCCGTGCCTTAATCCGGCGTTGGCTCCACCCTAACCTAAAGCAGCAGCTTCATATCGAAAAGCCCTGGGTTCGAGTGAGTGCGATAGTGGAAAGAACTAACCCTCTTCCCTGAATGTGTGAAATTCTTAGGTCCATAGCTCAATCCGGGGCTAGCTCCACCCTCCAACCAAAACCAACCCTACGGTTGAATTACTAAGTGAGTGACATCAAAAATGTATACAATTTCAGCTCTATTCAGGAGTTAAACTCTGTGTTATTTTGTCCTGTAAACTTTAATGACGAAATATTCATCTGCCATAATAAACGAAATTTAGAGTAGAAAATTTTCACGTTTTTAATATGTTAAGTCTTGAAATTTAATTTCTCTCTGTAATTAATTTCTCCCTCCTCTTTTGTAATATTCGTGCTGGGGCCATACAACTCCCCTTTCCCAGCCAGCCTCTTTCAATCGACCGACGCACTTGACCTTCCCCGTTTTGTTTTCCCTGCCGTGGCACTCCAGAACAAATCCATTATGTATCAAGAGTTCCCCAATACCTCTGTGGTTCCTCTCCGCCGTTGTTTGCATAACGGAAGAAACCTTCCCTCTCCGGGGCGCCCTAGTAATTGGCTCGCCGTCACGGGCATTCCAGCGGCGATTTAAAAAGAGAGGAACAAGAGCAAAAGTGTTACTGTCCATCACTCGGCCAGCTCTCCCAAACAAATTCAACCCATTCCCGAAGGGTCGCTTACCTAACTCCCCGTATATCGCCTCACGTCTTCAAAGGATGAATCGGTTTTCATTCACAGCAATGCAGCGAGGAGCAGCCTTGTCAAAGGGGTGCTTTAAATTGCATCGCGGAGAGAATGCGGCAGGATTGAAGACAAAAAAATGTAAGCGGGAACAGGAAAAGAAATTATAATGACGAACTTAGCCATCGCAGAGTATTAGGGAGGTTATTTTGAATGAAGAAGAGCCATTTTCATGAAAGTATCCTAATAAGCTCTCCTCATTGCATGTCATTATCCCATGCAGAGAAAAAAAATTGGCTTTCCCAGCTAAATTTCTTGGATATTGCGTTTCAAAAATTTTCTTTTCGCAATGGTCTCTTATTAATGAGAATTTGGTAATCCATTAGCAATGAAATTTTACAAAGACAAATTAAGATAAACATTGCTATGTTTTTCGAATGCTTATTAAGAAGATGCAACACTCCCGATGACCGGTCGTATTTTTTTATCTTCTTTCGAGACAAATTACTTCTTCTAAATTTGATATGTCAAGGTGAAATTTTCAGAGAGCATACAGTACCTTATTGAATATATTTTACATATCTCATATACGAACATTCTACAAATGATAAACAAGGTATCATGTAGCCCACTAATTTAATAATAATAGTTTACTACACGTGTTTCCATTGTTACACAATCATCATCAGTAACTGATAGTATAATCGAAACACGCGTAGTAAGCTGTCAAATAAATTTAATGGGAAATACGATACCTTATTCATAATTCGATACGTTGTTCCGCGACATTTGTTCGAAAAAAAGTTGACATTTTACGAACATTCTTCGTCTGAGAAAGCACTTGAGACAAAACATTCAAATTTGATAAGAAGTCAATTGCTGACGAGATTAAAAAAAGCAAAATCTTAAAATTTTAATATGATAGCACGTATTTTAAACTATAAATGTGTTGTGAAAATATAACGTAGAGCGATAATAATAAATAAATAACGAAGTCATGATTATCACACATGCGCTGAGAGGAGAAAACCTCTTTAAAATGAACCACGAATTCGAATGGTAGGCATCAAAGAGAGCCTAGCAACTGAGAATCGCTGGACTCTCTGAAGACAAGTCATAACTGTTGCTCATATCTCCCTCAAATACCGCCCGGATAGGGAATAACCCGTCCTTTCCCATAACCTCAAAAGACGACACCCACGCCATCCCAACCCTCTCTCTCTCTCTCACACACACACTATCCCTCACTCACTGTATAAATAGCTATGGGTCGGAGTCGGGGAAGGGGTACGGAAGGGGAAGGGCTGGAGGGGAGGGTGTACACTTGGTAGGACGGGTGATTCGAGGGGGGGGCAGAGATTCTCGCTATGAGATGGACAAATGGGGATGGGGTTGAAGGATGTGTCGCGGGCTTGCAGCTGGAGAATTTCCGTGGATACCCCCAGTGCGAGCTTCACAGTGGGGGAGGAACGGTTGTAAACGGTAACTGGAGCAGAGGCGGACTTGTTAAACAGGGGCTCCGGCGGCAAAGAGGTCAAAAGGGCCCCAACCGGCAAATCTCCCACCTCACTCCTCCCCGTCAAAAAAAGGGAGAGGAGTCTTTCAGTTGAACATTTTCATGATAAACTAAACAATTAAATTAAGAATTCAAAGAGAGGCCTTTCAGTTCTTCAGATTTCGGAAAGTACATGTGAATGATTTTATTTCCGTCTGTCTTAAAAGATAGCAGTCTTTAGATACTCATGTATTTTAGTGAAAAAAATGGGAAAACCAAACCGAAAAATAGAGCTGGATGGTGCCCCATCCCCGACTAATATTGACCTGTCACATTAAGACACTGTAAAGCATCATTAGATTCAGCAGTTACGATAGATTATTATTAAAGTTTTCTACCGATTAAGGTAGGCTTGAATGGAGTATTTAAGAAGCATTCTATCTGCCTCCCTTTCCTTCATGTCCTTCCCTCTTCAATTCAAAGTAAGGTCCCTTTCATTCTATCTAAAAATCCTATTCTCTTCCTTCCTATCCCTCGTTTACCTAACATTCTACCCTCTATCCCTGTCTTCAACATCCCGCTAAGTACTCGCTCCATCTATACCTTCTGCCTCCTGCGTATCTCACCTAGAAGCTGACTCTCCTCATATACCATGTTCAGCACTTCGTAGTTCCTCCTCTCCGCCCACCTCACAGTAGAGAGAGCGGCAAACCCGAAAGGCCAAAATCGCCTAACGGAAATACTAACAAATTTTCCTTAACATACCAGAGAGACCTCGATCACGTCTCGTCATCGAGGATATGCTCTGCGTTTGCGTCCAACCATTCGAATAACCATTAGCAGTCCCCTAAGAAGTGAATAAAAGGGGGGGGGCACAGGTGGCCCGCCCCCACCCCACACGCCGGAAATGAGGATCCATATCCTTCACTGCAGCGTGAGGAGTAGGAGGTAAAGTCGGAACGCAAGCACACGCTGAAGCATTAGGACCTTTCGCTCGGACGGCCACACAACCACAACGCCTCACATTTTAGGCGAAATCGAACGTTAGAGAACGGTGGAAACTTAATTAGTCCGTGGTGAACTCTCTAGGTCTCGCCCCGACGCGACGCACTCCTATTCTGATAGAGATTTTTCAAAACATAAGAGCACATCCAAGGGAGGACTTCTAATTTGATTAACTCCTCAATTGTGGTGCATGAAAATACTCCGACACTATGAGCGAGACACGCTGACGGAGGCTTTACATTAATAAGTCATAAAAAGCCACTTGATTCATAATAAGGACTGCAATCACTACCAAAATATTTATCACCAAACCCCAAAAAATTTAATAAAAAATCCATGGTTGGGAAAAATCCATGGTTGGATGAAACTTGGCACATTACTTCCTTGAATGAATCTTAGCAGTTTTGCCCAAAGAAGCCCACTCTGTAAGTAATGGGTGGGGAGGATGAAAAAAGGGGAGTTGGAATGGTTAATAAATATTTATAAAAAATTCATATTTTTATCCCAGATTGAAATTAGTACCCACTTGAAATTTTCTACGATTATAAAATTCATTACAAAATAATAATGAATTTCATAATCAAGGAAAATTGCAAGTATTAATTGCAATATGGAATAATCCCACACAAAATCACGCTTGAATACTCGGAATTTATTTTATCCCTGACTCGTGCAACGTGTCGTTTCAATATGAATCATTTCCGGTGATGACTATGGAGGGGTTAAAAATTCACAATGATCACCAAAATTAGCAAAAATGGCGTCAAATTAAATACAGCAGCCATTTTGGCAATCAATTGTTTTAATGCTTATATAAGTGTACTTGGCTGTCTCATAGTCTCCCGTGGAGTTCTAGATTCGTTGATCTCTCCATCTTTCGGGTTTTCGCCGCGATGTTAGTACGACGGTTGTACCAAAAGTACGGCTCCCATAATTCTTACAAATAGAAAACTGTGTTAATTGTTATTAATTTTCACATAGTTGAAAACCTTACACTTTTGTCTATTTTTCAATGTAGTCTCCATTTCTTTCGACACACTTTTGAAGGCGGTGCTCCAGCTTTTCTATCCCTAAGTTGAAGAAGTCTCCCGCCAACCCGTAGAGGAAGCGTGTAACCTCTGCTAGGACTTCATCGTCGCTCTTGAAGCGTTTGCCACCTAAGAGCTTTGTTTCGGGGATGTAATGAAAAACCCACGCTTCATTTCCAGTGACGATAGAGTCCAACAACTTCTTCCTGACTCCCCTCACATCTAGGATTTGATCGTTGGATTATTCTTCCTCATAGAATACTCCTCTAAAATCGCTGGCACAGAAATGGTTTTCCAGGTTTCGCTGATGGTGGGACCACGCCCGCCTTTGTGACGGTGCGAGATTCCTCGTCCCATTCCTTCCTTCCCTATCCCGTCCCAGGAGACGTCGTCAGGCTCCCATCGCGGCGGCGCCTCCCTCCTATTTCCTTACTGTCCTTCCCCTTCTGCGGTGTAGAGGTAAAAAGCATCGCGCTAATAGGCCCTGCCCCAAGGAGTGTATCCTTGCAAGCCCGTCCTAGGATTTCGTATCCACTGTCTCCCCATCACATTATTGAAGAAATTTGCGAGCACAGTCCACTCCGTTCTTCATCGTGAACTTCCGTGCGAACCTTAGCACAAGCAATATGGTGACAACAATTTCACGGTGACTCCACCACGCGTCTTCAGGTCGAAGTGAAGACTCCTGGTGAAACTGATATCACCCTATGACAAACAACGCGGCGAAAACCCAAAACATGGAGAGATAAACGAAGTGTACTTATTTTTTTTTTGGGTCACTAAATACGTTCATAAGGTCAACACATATTCTGTAAGAGCTTTTTGGGTCGTTTCACCATATTGTGGAGAGGGAAATGGGGGAATTAATTCTGCCGGTGTACAGGGTGTTGTATGTTAACGGATAGGGTTCCAGCTATTTCAACGCATTAACAAGGCGCCGGCAAAGGCCTTTACCTTGTGTTCCTGGGGGTGGAAAGGAATTAAATGCTCGGATTTGGCATTCTCCCGCCCCTCTTGTGCAGAAGTGAAGGATCATGCGGAACCAACCGTTGGTGGTCTCGGCTCACGCCGGTGGAAACCGACGACGCCATTGAAATTCTCGGGAGTGGAAGACATTCAGAGGAGGGGATTTTGGCTCTGTGGACCGAAGGCCCTTTTATCAGGCGAGCGACTCAATTTCGGTCGCTCTCGGCACCTCAAGGCTTTCGAATCGACCGATAAAGTCGGTTGCGTAACTTATTTATGGGCGAAGGAACCCAGGTGAGGCAGAAAAATAATGCCATTAACCACGAAAAACAATTCTTGCTTTTTTTCATACCTTCTACCACGAACACTGCACTCCTAAGATAACTTGCTTATACACAACGACGCACAACCGACAAAATATATAAAAATAAAATTTTTATAATAAAAGTAAAACTTTGCCCGCCTTAGTGACGGAGGAGTTAAGTTATCGCCGGCCAAACAAAAGGTCGCGGGTTCGAGTCCAGCATGGATAGGTTTCCCCCACACAGAGCATGGTCGTTCATGGCTTAATTGTTAACTCATTGAAAACTCCGATCTAAAAAGCCAATATTTGCTGTTTTCGGTGGCATGGGAATAAATAAAAAAATAAAATAGAAGTGTAAAAATATTTATAACGATGAAGCGATGTGAAAATACTTAAGTGAAAATAGTGAAGAACAAGATAAACTCCGATGAGTTATCCGGATATCTGAAGAATAATCGGTGCATTATGAGCGAATTTATTTTAATATAATAATAATGGAATAACATAACTATTCCACTCACATAAAATTACAGAACACCCTTTACAAAAGCATTTGAATATATAGGTATCCCATGTGAACCTGTTTTTGGGCTATCATCACACATTGCTCCATCAGAACTGGTACAATCAATATGTGATACAAATTTTCTTTGGTTCAACGCAGAATATTTTTATTTTCTTCTCGTTTATACATTCAGTTTCAAAAATCCAGTAATTATTCATACATAGAAAACTAGTAAAAATAAAAACTGCTTTCAGAAACACAAATTCATTACATACGCAAATAAGCTCTTATAATTTTTTTTTTTTTTTAAACCAGCCTTTATATTTAGATTACAGGGGATGAGCAACGTTTATATATGACACAAAGCAAAAAAACTCAGTGACCCCGAAAAACCAAAAGTGACGTATTAAAAAAGTCACTATATTTATTAAATTTTCAGTGAATGGTAAGCCCCCTATGTTTCAAAATGCCACCCCTATGCTTTTAAATGCCTACTATGTGGATATGCCTAAAGTGGATAACTTTTACTGTGGTCGCAAAACACGAAAATCGACCATTTGGAACTTCTTAGATCAAAAACATGTTTTGGGGGGCTATAGGTTGACTGGGGGGGTGGTTAAAGGGGGGTTGGAGAGAAAAAGTTATATTTTCATGTATTGTCATCGGAAATGAAGAAGTGTGCAAAATTTCAGCGTTTTTGCTTCACAGGAAGTGAGTCAAATTTGAGTTACAAGATTTGTACCAGACAAACAGACAGGTTGGTGAGTTGATATAAAGGCTGGAAAAATACTTGAAATTACGAGCATTTTTTGTTATCTTTCTTAGAAAAAAAACTCCATTTCCTCATAGTGTACAATCCATTTTGACCCCAAATTCTCCCCAAAATCTTTCTTCCTCCTTCGGCGCATATGCTCTATTAAGAAAAACTATAATATATGCTATACTAACATAATATAGTGCAGACAGGTTATAGTATATAGTAACAGAAAGCTATGAAGAGGCGATACGGTTTTTCAGAGAGATTCAATTCACACGAGTAGCCGAAGTTTACTCGTGAGGATATCTCTGCAGTAAACCTAGGACTTGTAGTACTTGCTCTCAAGCCGTATAATGTTAATTCACCTGCTCGACACACACACATTACTTCTCGCCACCGACAATGCTAATTCTTCGAAATCATGACGCAGAAAGCCGTGTACGTTGAAAATAAATAAAAACAACCCAGCTCAACGGGACACCAGCAAATTATTCAGGCTTGGATGATCCCTTTAACCTTTACGAAAAGACAAGAGCCGCTGGGGACGGAATAATTAGCATTAGGGGGTACGACAGGGGGAATATTTCGAGCGCGAGCCATTCGCAGGCAAGGAATACAGACTTGAAAAACATTATCCACTCTTAATTCGAAAGAATTCCGGGGCTGTATACAGAAGGGGGTTGCACAAGCCGGCGCGAACCTGAATACAAACTCTTGAACAAGTGCTCTGGATATCCGGTGAGGAGGTAGTAAAGGAACGAAAGACAAGAGTTGTGAATAGGAATAAAAAATAAAATGTATAGTGGTAACGGAGCAGGCGATATAGACAAGTGGTGACCATCTAGAAATGTTATATCATTACCACTATAGTGAGCCTTGATTATCATCTATTTCATTTTGCGCGAGTACCGAGGACTCCACATGGTCCTCAAAACACAAATTACTCCGGCTAATTTGACCCTCCCTTACTTACTAATATTTTTGAAAATTGAATGAGGAAATAAAATACAGAAGCTACCTTTCAATGCTATGAGTTTAATAAGAAAGAAATCCGTGAACTCCAAAATACACAAGTCCACTGATAAGGATGTATAAGGAGTCCACATTAAGGATGAATAAAATTCATATGAGTCACGGCTTTCCGGCGTTCCTCCGCGTTGCGTTGTCCATGGGTAACGACAGTTTCTACAGCCATTCTGCTGGCGTCTTCAGGTCAAAAGTAGCGATGCATACCACGCATAAATTGTTGCGATTCAGGAGCGATGTAGCTGTCCCGGTGAACCATGTTCACTCTAACCAGCCCGTTGACAATTGATTAATATTGTGCGCAAGTGTTTATAAATTTGGCCGACCTATATATAAGTACTTTGGGGATCGGAAGTCGGTTCTGATTGGTTGGTTCTGAGGTGGGCTCTGATTGGTCATTGGTGAAGACCCTTTTCCATGCGTGTAGCCGTCTTCTGTGTTGCAGTTCTCAGGATTCTTAGTTATCTCTATAGCCTCTCGGATTAGCCTAGGATAGTAGCGGCTTTCATTACACAGGACTTAAGGCTTATCGAAGTCCACCGTGTGGCCAGGTTCCGACCACACGGGCTCGGAGACGGCGGAAAGGCGGAACCGCTTCTCCTCCGTGCCACGTTCATGTTCCCTTATCCTGGTTTTCAATGATCGTCCGGTCTGTCCTATTGTAACATTTACCACAGGAGCAAACGCCGCGGAAACTTTAGATCCGACGTGAATAAAATTCAATAACGTAAGTTTAGTGGTATTCCATCCAATGTAATTTCTATTACTTAAAAAAAAGAAGTGGTACAAGTAATACATATTCGTCCGAGAAACCTTGAGAATGAATAGTTTTCTTAATGCTGCTGTGGCTAATGCTTCGATTTCACTCTACGTATCTTATTCTGTAGCATGACTTACTTATATTTCACTACGGAAAAGTTCACGTGATGGCTTTAGCACACTTCAAAATGTACAGAGAAAGTGGTGAGTTTCGAAACATCACTTAGTGGAATTTTGCCGTTCTCTAATTAACGACTTCAAATATGGTTAGCATGAGTAAACAACTTAGCGACATATTACACAACGCAAACCCAACAGAAAAAAATTCTTGGAATTCCATCTTTCACAAATCAACGTTCGAAATTATAATGACTAGCTCAAGCTATCAGAATTCTACTCATACAAGGATTCACCACGAACAGAAACCGAATAGCAATACTATACCAGTTTAACGTGATTAAATAGAGTAAAGGTAGCTTTGCTAACACACAGGCTACCTCAAATTTAGCTCCTCTACTGAGATCAATTTAAATTACCCCGATCAGTCTAACTCCACAGCTCATTGGAATGTCTTTCCACTACGACATGTTACGTCACTCAAGTGAAATAGAACACTTACTCACAATATTAAGTCTGAACAAGGAATACAAAAGGTACGCGAAAAGTCGTCACGATAGTCTTTTTAGTGTAACTGACCCCTTAGATAAACTCGGATGGGAATCCCTGTCAGACCGTTAATTGAAAAATAGACAAAACCTATCAGATAAATTCAAGAGCAGTGTATTTTCTGACGAAGTTAGCCATATCTTACGAACGCCAACATACTACGGTAGATCAGATCATACAAATAAACTAAGAGAGATAAACTACAGAGCAGACAGATTCAGAATGTCTTTTTTTCCACGATCAATAATAGACTATAACGGCAGCGTTAGAACTCACAAATAGATTAGATGACTTGTATTGTAGTTTACTATCTTATGTATTCCCTGATGCATACTTCTGAATTTTCTTTTTATTTCTAACAGCATGTTTTGTTTGTTCTTGCTTTATTGAAACCAAAACTTAATGAGTAATTGGCAAGTTTTGCCTCAGCATGAATGTGGTAGTGTAATTTGTAAGCGCCTATGCGTAACGTTTTTTGGACCGTGTGGTGTGCATGTGGGAATCCTATTGTATGCTGCATGCTGGTGATTGGTCAACCCCTGCCATACATCCTAGAGATGGCTCGCAGGGTATTATGGATATTTAGATGCACTAATATTTTCGAACGTAAAGTCACTAACAGCTCTATTCTCATCACGAGGTATACTTAAAGAGTTAATATTACACAAAATTTAAATTTTCATCAATATAAGCATATTTATTCATTTTTATCTCAAACATATCCTAGCAATTCGATTTTTCATTGCTAAAATATTATCTGTGTTACAACACTTCTTATTATAACACTTTGACTGGGGATTCTAAATCCCAAAAACTTGCCCTCATTTTTATTAAAACAATTTTTTTGTGTTTAACCTACGATATCGTCGCAGTCAGCGAACCAAACCCATCAGACACGTCACGTGATATCAAATGTTGCCATTTAAATCTTGGCCGCCAGCGCAGGAGCCGAAAATCGTTATTGTTTATCTTTATGTAGTGATTCGCCAAATTAAGCCATTGTGCTCGTGGGCGCGACCCTGAGTCTCTTGAGGGACTGAAAACTCGTTTGGAATTCAGACAAAAACACCACCCCAGATAGTAAGACGCCTCAGCGTCGCTTGAAGAGAGGGAAAGATGGAGGGGTGATCAAGGGTTTGAGGTAGGGGTGGTGAAGGGATCCGCGGATGTATATCTGACGAAGAGGGAGAACGAAGAGCCGTGTCTTTCACTTGTGAATCATTCATTATGAATGATTAATATAAAGATCCGAATGAATTGTATGAAGACATTCGTTATAAAAAGTTCATAATATAACTGTACGGGGAGCGTGGTAGCCTTGTGGATAGAGTACTGGGCTGCTCATCGGAGGGTTGATGCATGTGTCTTTATGACCAAAATCACTTTTGAGTATGTTTAGTTAATTTTCTGTTTTTAAGTTCATTTGTTGTTTGTTTTGTTTATTTGTGAGCATGTTTGTTTTTATTTTGATTTCTTTTATTTCTTTGTTTTGAGACGATGCTATGGTGATGAGAGATAAATAAGAGATTGTTAAGAGGAGAGCCATCTTGAAGTGGATGTAAAAAAAAGATTAAGAATAAAACAGAGTGTCAAGTGATATTTACCTTGAATTTAATCGCTGTGATACGTTAGGGTCTAGGGTTCAAATCCCGGTCGGAGCCTTCAGACGCCCCGAACAAACATCCTCAAGGTGCGAGGTGACCCAGAGTGAAGGGAACTCCCCGGCCGAGTGTTTCTCCCCGGGATCAAATGCATTTCGTTTCGTTAAAAAATTTCGCTCTTGGGAACAAAACTATTGAAATTTAACTGGTTTTGACTTTCGTTTACTAGTAGTTTCGTGCCATACCTACTCAGGACATGCGTTCAGATCAGAAACTATGAGAAAGCAAAGGATACTCGTACCGTAATAGTATTTGAGGTGAAACATTAAAAATTCTGAATAAAAGTAACCGAAGCAGGCGAAATAGAGTGGAATGAAATCTTGTAAGTATTAAAAGAACAGGGAGATTACCCTTTTCCACAGGTTTATTGAAAGTACGACGCGTTACGACCGTTAGTTCATTATCTAAAACAATGGTATTTGATATCAAGTACAAATGTAATTGATGATGGCCTAAAGGTCGATACGCGTCGTACTTTCAATAAACCTGTGGAAAAGTGCCATCTCTCAGTTCTTTTAATACTTAATTAAAATCCTATCAATACAATAAGTAACCGTTTTTAATGTTTATATTCTAAATGCATTTCTTAAAACTCAGCTCTAAAATCATTGATTTTTCCATCACTAAGGTGATTCACTCACGACATAACTTACAGCGCGCAGTCTTCGATGTACTTGTAGCTATTAGCAACCGTTAGGACATTATCAAGTACAATACTATTTGATATCAAGTACAAATGTAATTGATAATGACCTAAAGGTCGAAACGCGTCGTACTTTCAATAAACCTGTGAAAAAGTGCCATCTCTCAGTTCTTTTAATACTTAATTAAAATCCTATCAATACAATAAGTAACCGTTTTTAATGTTTATATTCTAAATGCATTTCTTAAAACTCAGCTCTAAAATCTGCGATTTTTCCATCACTACGGTGATTTACTATCGACATAACCTACTGCGCGCAGTCTTCGATGTACTTGTATCTCGTCGTATAACAACTTTGGATCACTCTTCGCAACGTTCATTATAATTCGCATAGTTCATGTCCCTCTGGCTCTTATTGGCTGAGAGCATTTCGAGCAACGATGCTCTTCTAGTTCGCACTTTTCATTTGGATCCAATTCAGTGTTCAAATGGCTCACGCGGTTCAGAGTGAACCTCGATTCTTTTCTTAACGATTTAAAAGAACGATTCATGCACCAGAAGCAAAGCACATTACTCGGCTCGCCAAAGCGAAGCCCGCCTCAATTGGATGAAGGAAAAGGGAGAGGGAGCGAGATGCGAGGATGGAAAAGAGAGAAACAGAGGAGCGACGAAAAGCGAGCGAGCCAGAAAATTAGGAATTAATGAGCGAGAGGCTGAGAAAGAAAGAAAAAAAAAGTCACCGAGGCTATTTCCTCCATCCCTCTGACTTAATATACACGCGTCTCATACATACACACATTCTACATTTTATTTTATTTTTGTAAATTTTTGATTCGCGAATTTCGGGAGCCGAGGCGCCATTTTGTTTCGCGCCCGCAAGAACCAACCCTCAATCTACAGAGACCTCTCTCCCGTCGTCAATTAAAATGGAAATGACGAGGAGGAGGGGAGGGTTTGGGGTGGAGAAGAGAATTAAGGGGCTGTGTTAGGGCTCAAAATTATCACTCCCCGTCATCTCCCTCGATACGAAGGCGTGATTAGTGAGCCAAACATTATGCCCTCGCGCAGAGGCGTGCCCCGATAAAGTTCACGCTCTGGGATATTCCACAGTGGTTGAGGTTGGGACCTAGGGCGCGTGATGTCATAATCTTTTCCCTTTCGATCAATCACCATCATAGATCATCAAAATCAATCATGATCAAAATAATTTTAAGAAAGATTTGACAAAACTCTTCGCTCAAGTCTCCAATTGACTATCCTCTTCATATTTCCGTTAGTACTGTATTCAATACCTTAGATATGTTTGTCCAAATAAACCAATGTCAGGCCTTAACGCTTTAAAAACCAAATTAACTCACCAAATGTTTTTTTTTGCACATCCTATTTATTTTACAATTAATTAAGATATATTATGAAAAAAAACGAAAAAAAAAAAATTTTTAATGCAATTTCAAGCATGTTCCCAAATGGGAACACGCCACAACATTTTATTATTGCTTGAAAAATAAATGTACACATGACCAATAAACTAAGTTAAAAAATACAATATATACTGATCTTTTGAATATATAAGCATTTGTTCCTGACGAGCGAGTGTAGAGAAAAATATCGATCAAAGCGCAGGCTCACTACAGGGGTAATGAAAATAACCTATTTTGATAAGGTATAATTAACATTTAATGTATACACAAGTCATGCGATTCACTTTCAAAAATAATTCCATTGTTCATTTACATAATAAAATCTTTAAAAGCAATCACAGACACGAAATTTGATTTTCATGAATTTTTATGAATCTTTTCCCAAATGGGTACATTGGGCTGTCAACGGTTGATTTTCTATACTTCTCATTAACTCTAATTCAGGAAACTCCTAATAGAAGTTAATTGGATTAAATGTTTTTAAATACATTGACTTGAATCCGGAAGCTTGGTAGCCTAGTGAGTAAAGCGTTTGGTTGCTCACCAAAGGGCTTATAACACCCCTTCTGAAAAAGCGAACAACTACCAAACAACTGAGCCAACGAAAAAATCCTTCATTCCAATCAAACTAAATAAGAAACTAAAGTACCAAATATCCACCATCAAAAATAAAATTAAACAAAAAAATTAAAAAATCATCACAAAAGAGAAAAATTACGGAGTCTTGAGCATTGCACGAGAGCAATAGCATAGAAAAAATATGAAATTTTAAAATGGGAAACAAGTCGCTTCCGAAACGTCGGCCTATACGACTTAGTTAACCTGGTTGAAAAACCGAGAAGAATTCATCAATAGCAAACTTGACTATAACAACTTTCTAGTCTCAACTAAAAAGAGGGTAAGTGGACAAAGAAATTTTTTCAACGCCAATCATGAACTCGAATTTTAAACAGCGGATCATCAAATGGTCAGCCCAATTTTTCGACACCATAGATTTAGCATATTGTGAGCCTAGTATTCTAGAACCACAAAAACTTCACATCAACGCATTTCACCTGCATATAGGTGGAACAACTTTTTCTCGAAACCAAAGCGGACCCAATTAGAACCTTGTCGAGCCAAAAAAAAATAAATAAAATCCGAAAACTCAAGAGGTGGTTTCCAGGGTTCCATGCGAATACCGAAAGGGCTCCTGGGAGTTATGAATAACCATATCTGCCTCTCAGAGCCTGGGCCCCGCCGGTGCGCAAGTGTGAGGCTCTTAAGAAAAATTTTGGAGCTTTATGCGAAGCGGAAATTCAAATTTTTATTTCCCTCCAACCTCCAGCTTCCCTCATTTGCACCTGATTAATGAGAATTCGGACTCCTGCCTCGGAGGTGAAAACTAAAGAGAGTCGGGAGAATGGCAAAGGTCGAAAGAGACCAACGGAAGTCGGGGATTATAAATATGAGCGTCGAAAGGCGTTCTCACGAATCGTTTGCCCGAATTTTTTCATCAGTCATTTTTACAGGTCTTTCACTGCATTATTTAAACCTGTAAAATGTTCGCAAAACCGCAGCCTGGGGTCGAAGGTAATTCAGATGTAGTATGCGCGCGGAATCCAATCAGGGTGTAATAAACACCATGCCTTGGAGAATAAGAGATACAGGCCGAAGTTTAAGCTCAATCATGAACAGAAATTTATAACGGCTATTTATTCATAGCTTAGTAACCAGCTCAGTTCATAGTGCATAGCTTTACAGCAATATTTTATCCGGAACCTGTAAAATGCAAAAAATCCGCGGCCTAGGTTTGGAAGAAGTTAAGAATTAGCGGTATGCGCGTAATCCAATCACGGTTAAATAAACGGCATGACTAGGAGGATATAAGAGATAAAACCCGAATACAGTTAAAGCTCCATAAGAACTTCATCGCGACTATTTATTCAAAGCTCAGTAACCACAATAAACCCACATAATCGAATAAAAACAGGAAGAGGAAAAACTCGAGCATTTCAGGACTGGGAAAATAATTCATCAGTAATATTAACGGTTCGACCTCCAATCGACAGCAAGATTACGCTTTGCATTTGAGCCCAAACAATGTTCAGTCGAATATGCCGAATATATGCAGGCCGGGCCCTTCACAAAGTGAAGACTTATAATCGCCATTTTTAACTATCTGGAATATCAAATAATACAATTATGAGGAGCCCGTTTTCCCTGGGTATTTCATGCGGATGACGTTATTTGAGCAGCTAACAGAAATAGCAATTCATATTTCTTCCGGCATTAACACATTCAGCCTGGTTTAAACGCAGTGGCAGATTCAGGATAGGGAAAAGGAGAGGCTATATAAGCGGGGGGTAACCTACCAGCAGTAGTGAGGGTCCGAACAAAATTTCCATCCTATCTAGAGTAAATTCGATACCCAAGGAGGGAGCTATAGCCCACACCACTGCTAGTAGGTTACCCCCCGCTTAGCCACCCCTTGTCCCTATCCTGAATCCGCCAATGCGTTTAAACCAGGCTTAATGTGTTAATTACGGAAAAAGATGAATTGCTATTTCTGTTTAGCTGCTTTAATAACGTGATCCGCATGAAATGCCTAGCCTTTCTATCGATCTGCTACAGGAATATAACATGCCAAAATCGTGTAAAACAGGCCTTACGTTAGGATCTAATTTGTATTTCAATTCGTTAAAGTAGGTACATATATAGGAAAATATAACTAAACACTTTTGTACAAAGTAGCAGCCATCAAAAGTTTCAAATGTATCTATTGTGTGTTTCGACCCAATAGGGGGGGGGGGCATAGCCCCCTCAAACCCCCCTCCCCCATATATCCGCAACTTTTGAAACGTACAATTAGACTGCCAAGCAGTAGCTCCGAAGCGATCTCTCGCTACCACAATATACAAAGAAGTGTGCCAGTAGTGATAACATGCTCCATGGTGGCAGAGGTAGAAAAACAACATAAGAGATGGCAGTCAAAGGGAAATACTTTTCTCTACTTCATGAGAAAAAAAATTGGATTTCCACTGATCTAATGTTACATGAAAATAAATATATTGAAAAAATAATCTGAAATTATATTCTTTGTCTGTGAAGTTAAATCAACATTTTCCGATAGCGATATATACACAGCCGTCGACTCTTACTGTTAGATCGCTAAAAAGTTAAACGGCTTCAACATGGCTAATATATCAAATGGACATATCAATCGATTCATATTCTCTTCGAAGCGGCTGTCCACACCTACGAGTCGAATGCTGCAGAGATTCGCGAGTAAACTCAGCCATTGGATACCAATTCTGGGTCTAGAGTCGCTTAATCGAATCGACCTGACTCCGCATCGAATTCTTAGTAGTCATTAACACTATCGGACATTAAGGAAGGAGGACGAGAGAAGACTGGAGGCGTTAGAGATGGTTTAGAAAGAGAATAAAGAAGGTAAATTGCGTATAGAGAAGGAACGACGAAGTGCTGGATATGGTGGGTGGAGAGAGGCGGCTTTTAGATGAGATACGGAGGAGTTAGAAGGTATGGATAATGCGAGTACTTCGCGGGGTGGGGATGTTGAAAGCAGTCTTAGAGGGTAGTATGTTGGGTAAACGAGGGAAAGGAAGGAAGAGAATAGGATTTTTTAGGTAGAATGAAAGGGAATAGGCCTTGTTGTGAATTGAAGAGGGAAGTACATGGAGGAAATGGAGGCTTCCAGAATGCTTCTTAAGTATTCCATGGAAACCAACCTCAATCGGTAGAATACTTTAATAATAATTACCATTACTTATGACGGACCGCTCTGGGGAAAGAATTTCAAGATGTCACCAAGGCTCTAAGTAGGAAACGAAAGAAGTGGCTGTAAAAGAAAACATAAACCCCAAAAACAAAGTCTTTCTCGGTTATAAAATGATCGACGCCGGGCGAATACTTCATGCGAGTGAGCATAAAAATTAGGAATTATCGCCGATCCGCACCTGTATACGCGATAAACTTAACGCGAAATTTCCTCCGCGACGATATTCGGGAGAAAAATGAAAGCAGCGAACGATTAAATTGGTCGAACGTGGTAGCACGTGCACGTAATTGACCAAGTAATGTCATTACCCAGGCGCACTAGTGCGGTCGATTGTGAACAGATTATGCCCTGAGGTACTGCGTCCGCACCAATTCCAATAGGCAATTAGGTTACCAACTCCGCACTTCATCGTCAATTACAACATCAAAATCACTTTAAGTAACATATTTTCTTTCCTGGGAAACTCTCCGGGTGCATGTATAAGGAATTTTTTTGGTTGTCATAAGGCATCAGATAATAAAAATGACTCTATTAGGATTTTGCTTTAGGCTGTACTTTCAAACATTTCCAGCTAAATCGATAATTTCCCCATCGAAAAAAATGCTACAAGCGCTTCAATGTAGTTATCTGGCATGATATTTCGCCTTTCGCGATTCTGTAAATAATTCCGCATTAAAATCCGTAAAAATTAAACCTTAAAATAAATTGGTGGACGACAACATAGTTTTTTATTCATCGACGTTTAAATGAACTTCCACAAAGTTGAGCCTCAGAAGATAGAGAACCATGATAGTCCTGATTTCATGCGCAATAGTAAGAACTTCCAATTTAAGGATGAGAAACTATTGATTTCTTTAATACAAATAAAAATCACACCAACCCGACCCTGACAGGGAAAAGGCACAGTGTGATGTTCGTAAAGGGGAAGTCATGCAGTGGAACGCGTGCTGTGTTTGTGTGAGTTGGGGTGCAGGGAAGATGGTCTCGCGAAAAGGAACGCATGCACTTGAGTGCAACAGCAGCAGCGGGACTCAAGTGGTGGTTGGAATGGGGGGGAGTGCACTCTGCAGTCGAGCGCCCTCATTCATCGCCGCTGGGGACGCGTGAAGGGGAAACAAAAGACGGACGCCATGCGCACTTTCAAGGCGAAGATGAAGAAGAAGGACCACAAAGAACCGAGATTTTTCTTCGTGGTTTTTCTATGTTCATAATTTCACAAAGCAACATTCCTACTGATCCCCGATACGGACATCCGTTAGTCACGGGAATTCTAGCGCGGGTTCCAGGCAAAAAATAGTCTGAATAATGAGCAGAAAACAATGACGTCACGGGAAATCCTACGAATTACCAGAGATGGTGAAAGTAAAGAAAAAATGCAATCGGGCTCAGTTATAATAACACTATCGAATTTTTAATTAATTAAAATTACAACTTACTCCTTTGAAAACGCAATAGGCGGTATTACAACAGGGTAGTTTCCTAATATTTTTATTGTCTAAATCGAAAGATTATTACTACCGAAGTACATATTTCACGCTTTTACATTTTCAAATGACGATACCTATTTTTCACGATTAAATGAAAAGTGAAAATTTACAAGCGCGCGAAAACGCGACGGCTAAGTATGAATGCTGGGAAAAGCCCGTGTGACGTCTGGCTGCTGCTGTGTGAGGCCACCTGGGTGCGAGGTATTAAATAAAATGTCGAAAGGCTGGAAAACTGTTTTCATGGTAACTGCGGAGTGCATTCAAAAAATATTTCCGTTGCCATAGCTCAGTAACTAAGGAATTGCGACACATCTACAGGACAAAAAATGCTTGAAATTGTCTCCCCTGCCACCGAATTAAATATTGCACATTCCTCCTCAAACACTTCAGTTGCACGAATTTCCCAGTCATTTTACGCAAAAAGCTTATCCGTGCTAATGTAATCACAAGTGAATCAATCTTTGTTGTGTGTCGTAAACTTGCGGATAGAAATGTCGTCTGTCCGAAGGAGTTGGCCTACGATGTCTTTAAGTCTCGTTACAATCCAAAAGCCGTCATTCAAGGATTACTTGTAGCAGCCTAGCAACGACTTAAGCTTAAATTAAAACAAAAAAATTTTATTTAAACAATGTTTTACATTTTCTGACTTAAGATATAAATTTACTTCACTAAAAAGTGTGCGATATGCAATATTTGCTATATGTATTCCAAAGAAGCGCGCAAATTACGTTCACTTTATTTTTCGAGATTTTTGCTTTTAAGAAAAAATATTTCTCATCATTTTTGAAGAATCAAAATGGGTGGAGTCGTAGAATTAAGTAATTGATTTTTAAAATCTTAGCTTTTACTCCGTAGACTTATTTATAAACCCAACGCATCTTATAATGGAATAATATCGTGTGAAATTTGAGTTTACAAAGAAATTAAGTTAAACAAAAAGGGAGTAATCCATATATTTTTTAAAAATCCAAATTATAAAATTATCGGCTGAAAAAAATTGGCAATCTATACCCACCAACTTCATCGCCAATTTTTTATCATGAGCTTCGAAATGTATTGGCAGTAAAAAAATACTCAGAGCCATGCATGGAACGGCGACTTAATGACACGTTCTTCTTTACTTCCAGGAAAATATCCAATAAGAGGGGTAAAATTTTATAGGCGGCACACCTGAGAAATGTTACGATCCCTTTAATCACTCCCTAAACCGCGAACTCCACGAACGGATACAAAATTCCGAAATAAAAATTGAGGATCGCGGCCGAAATGACAGAATTAATTACTCCCAGGTCTCACCTTTACGCACGGTTCACGAATTAAATTTAGCATTCCCGAGGGCGATATGAAACGAACGCAGCTCACATATCAAAAGCTCGGGCCCTAGCGGGATACGACGCCTTCAGGTGTGTGCGCGTCTAACTGGGTCACGATATCACCTCACCTGGAAGCGACCGGAATGGCCAAGTCCGCGGCTAATGACCTCCGACCTCGGTAAAAACCCGCTGGGCCTCGGTGACGTAACCAGTTCCCGGCGCGCCCGGTGCGGATCGGATTCAGGTTGGCCCCTTGCATACATACGAAGAGGGGGAGAGTATAAGGTCTACCCCTGGGAGAATGCTCCCGATCCACAGTGACACGGATTAGCTCCGATTTTAAATCTAGGTGGTAGCGCACGACCGACTGAATCAATAGAAACGGTGAATAGAAACGAATGAGTCGTTCCGTCAATAAATTGCTGCCGGGTTTGCAGCGGGGTCAGGAGCCCTATACAGTAACTACGTCTCCTCTTTTCCGAGATTTCGGAATCGAACTTTCCGTTTACGTCTCCGATTTCGTTTCCGTAACTCGAAAGCGCTTATATATGCTATCCACTATGCTGAATTTACCGCATTATTGAAAAGAGTTAACGCCTTAAAAAGCATTAACGCTTTTCGCAAACTGGTTTCGCCCGTAACTTCATTAAATTCCTAACTCCGTAAATAATCATCTATTTCCCATAATTTTTCGTACTAATACCGTGCCAGAATTGCATATTACTTTGACTTCTTACCAACTTCTGCAGCACCACTTTCGCAGTAAAATATTCCATAACTTACCAACTGGCGCATGGCTTTCCGATTCCGAGAAACGGAAAGTCATTTTCCGAGACCCTCCGTCATTTCGGCCGCGTTTCCCTGACGGAAAGTTCGGATGGACCTTTGTGGATAGCTCATTCCGAAATCATGACATCTTTCCGAGAACCAACGACCAACTATCCAAGAGATTTCCTTAGTGGATAGGGCTACAGGATCTACATTATTGGAGTCGTGCATCGCTAGACAAACTGTCGATATTCCTGTACTGCATGTCCGTTTCCCTAAGTTTTCAGGAAAGCAATTTTCATATTTATTAAAAATTTAACCAGCAATCACTAGAGGTTAGGTAAAAAAATTCACAACATTTTTACATCACAATGCTATTGGTATAGTAACCTAACCGTTTAGCTATTATAGGCAATTTTTTTTTATATTAAAACTGCTCTCCTGAAAAATTAGGAATAGTCATAGTGCACTTTACCTCCGAGTTACAGATTTGTAATTTCAATGGTGTTCTAATGTTCTTACTTCTTTATCACTGATGTTTTGTTCTCGTTGGTTGGCGAACAAATAATTTTATTTATGTGCTCGGTATCAATAATTGATACGTGATGTTCTGCAATGCATCCTTTTAAAAGAGAAGTGCTAATCGATCTCAGTCGAAGCCTTGCTATTCATTTACATCTGTAACCAGTGTCTTACCGCGGGAACATAAGTTAGCGTCGAGAAAGAAAAAAAAACCAGCACAAACCTGGATGGACGAATCGACCGTCGAAACTTAGGCAAAAATGGAGATAATGACCACGTTGAAAACCAGACAGCAATTTGTCGACACAACACGCCAGAAAACCCCGCATTATTTTTTTTGTCGTTCTGTCATTTTCCTTGGAGTAAATATGAACAAGAGCGATTTCAGGTTTCGAGCACGCGACGAAGTAAGACCGATCTTAATGATACGTTTTTCATGACTGTTTTTTTCCATAAAAATTAATGACAAGCAAAGAATATATTATTATAAAGAGAAAAAATAAAGACAGTGCCATAAAAACTAAAGAACTACATTTTTTAAATAAACTAGCATAGAATCAAGGAGCAATGATAGTCACCTTATAAACACCAAAAAATACAAACGAGAGTGAAATTGATGTACTAAGATCTTATACAATATGATTTTGTTTCCATTACGGTAAACTTCTACCTATGGATTCAAGCGTATAAAGCAATTTTATTTTTTAAATACAGGTGAGGGAATACTAATGACTACTCCCCAATAATTATTTCGCCTGCAGCTAATGATAGAAGCTTTAACACAAGAGAATACATAACAGGATCATGCCAGTAAAATTTGCAATACTCCTTGAGGTCCTACGATAAGTCGTTATGCGGAATAAATCATACATTAATATTCCAGGTAATGATTTCCCTGTCACCCATACCACTAACTGATGCCATACTTTTTCTCTTACTTTCCTCAATAGCAGTACGCAAAATGATATGTAAAACGCTGGCTGAACTAGTGAAGGTGATTGCTTGCTTATTTTACAAATATGGTAGGCGTACAATTAGGACCCATGAGAATAACCTAAAATGGTAAACTTCCACACAATTTTATTTACTTCAGTACCGACCCGGTTTCATTATCAAGGTAACACTACGTGTCGAAACCGGGTCGATACTGAAGTAAATAAAATTGTGTGGAAGTTTGCCATTTCAGTTTTTTCTCATGGATATAAAACATTTCCACCAGATATCGCCGGACACTGTAAATTATGTACAATTATGATTTAGCGAGATAGAAATTCTGATATTTACTTTACTTTTTTAACTAAAGAAAAGATTACACTCTCTTCGTTCCGCTCGAAACTTAAAAGCACAAAACCGGGCACAGTTACGATTATTTGCATAAAGAAATGGACTCCGGAGGGATATAAATAAGCAAAACTGATTTCAAATCACTAAAAAAGACAAAATAAACCGCGAATTGTGTGTGCTAGAATTTAACACAACACTGAAATAATAATGGAATACTTTATTCCATTCAATTAATTGAAATCTAAGCATTCCGTATTTCGAGGCAGTTCGACCAACAGACCCAAATCACATTCCTTTTTCCTTACCCGACTACCATGCAATGCCGGCTGCCAATTAATATCATCAACTGATGGAGGCAAACAGTGAATATTTACTCTACTTTCCCTAGTTGTGACCCAAAATGACGCTAAAACCCATGCAAGCACACCAAAAAGCAATGTTTACATAACAGCACGATTTTCATTTACAACCAATCGTATTTTTTTGTCATCACATGGCTGCACAAAATAGAGCTGTGCAAGCATCCAGCAGGACAGCTCCCAATGAATACCCTCTGAAATATTAGATAAGCACATTATCATGTTACCTTCACGGTACATAAAATTATCAACGGTGATTTCTCATGATTATACATTCCATTTTAGTTGCTTTCACTAAAACGTTTATTTTTATTAAATTATCACGTCGACAAGAAGACGCAGGCAAAATAAAATTTCACAGTACCAATTTATACCTGGATTTTCCAATATAAATACAAGAGCATTAACTGCCAGTTCTCTATTTCAAAACACACATGCTGAGACTATATACGGCCCGCGCTAGGATACATCTACATCAAGCCATTACTATCCTTGTAAGACAGCATGTAGTAAATAGTGACTTTCCTCATCTACATTGAGGGTGGAGGGAATTCCTCGATTTCAGTATATATATCAACATCAAGAAGACATGAAAAATCTTCAGTCATACTGAAATTCCATTATACTAAAAAATATTCGAGCTTTCTCTTTTGCAATCAGCCAGCTCAGACTGTTTTTATTGCGTTACTCAATGGCACATGAACGACAGGTAAATGTTTAACTGAGACGTTATTATCATACCCCGCAAGTAACCTGAATGTTTTACCTTCAGTTATGAACTTTCTATGCTAGTTCTTCTAACATAAGTCGAGACCACGGGTTAACAACTCATTGTAGTGGCTTCAAAAAGATTCAACCCTTAAACCATGTTTTAAGAGTCGTATAGAGTTATTAAACGGGTTCCGATAAGAATTAATTAGAAAACAAGCATTATTTACTCTAAAGATTTCTATATTGCAAGATATGAATCAATGAAAACTATCATTTTCTGATTTCGGATCAAAATGAAAACCACCAATGCACTAGATATTTACGTGGAACTGGAATCCGCGACCTTTGGTTAGGCCGGTGAGGCCTATGGCGTAGCTAGGAATTTCGTTCGGGGGGGCGGGGAGGGGGTCTAAAACCAGAGGGGAATTTTTTTTAAAACCCAGTACTAATAAGAGGGTTTTAAACTAATGTTAACACTTTTAAAAATCGAAAAAACTTCATTTGTTAAAGAAATATTTTGTAAATTCCTGATTTATCAATATTTTGTTGTCTTTGATGAAGGAAAGGAATTGTGCTTTTATATTTCGGGGGATCCGGACCCCTTGGACCACCTCCCCCTGTCTAAGCCACTGGGTGAGGCCCCGCCGCTTCCGAGGCCCACGAGAGGCAGATTCGAGATGACAGCGGAAACGAGTACACAGGGCGGGCTCGCGGGGTTAGACTCCTGAGGGCCAGGACTTATGTCCGAGACTTTTACAGCCTCACACCTCTAGAGGGGAAGGACAGAGGAAGGAAAAATATGTAAAGGAGCCGCCGCGATGAGAGCCCGACGACGCCTCGAGGGACAGGATAGGTATGGAAGAAAATGAATAGGGTTCCCCACGCCGCAGTGGCGTAGATTTTGTAATGGTGGGTTCACCGTTGATTTCGGGGCCTTTCCGGGGTGTATGAAAAGCACCCCAGGACCAATGGGGGACCTCCCCCGGAAAATTCAGCGATTTTTGATGCTGAAAACATGATTTTTTAGAACTCAAAAACAGTAATTCTTACGAGTATTTATTAGAATTTATTTACTGAGGCCATCTCACTCGTTTTTGAGGCCTCTTTAAAAGGTTCAAGGGGGGTTGTAACCCGGAAACTCTCCCCCTCCCCCCGTGGCAACGCCACTGCCACACCGTCATCAGGGCGACGTGGGGCACTATTAGCAAAACCATGATTTGCTGTTCCTACAGAAATGAAACAATATTCTATGAATAAAAATGCGCCACAGATTTTACTGTAGGTAGATTCGAGACGACAGCATCGTCACCATGTAAACGAATTTTGCGAATTATTCGGTATAATACAAGCTGTACACTGATCACAAGATTGGGCAGGTCCATGAGCTGTAGCATGACATCACTTTTAAGGATGATGCTAGTGGTTGTGCTGAAATAACACTGCCTACCATGTGATAACTCTGTCAAGCAGACAAAAACAAAAATCCTCGGGTCAACGGTATTGGTCGTTCAAAATGGCAGGCAAAATATTTTGAATAGCTCTCCATGCTAACAGGATATTTCCGTGGGATTCACTCATACGGTCGAGAAGCTATCTGAAGCTTGCGATATTCGCCGAGAGTGTCTTCCCCGCCCAATCCAAGGGAAGCGTTCGTTGAACTGTTCTGAAGCCTCTTTAAGCATTGGCTTTTTCAGAGCGCCAATGCAGTGACTCCGCATGCTAAATAACCCTAACGCCGCACTGTGGAATCCATTCCTAGAAGTGAAAGCCATGGAAAAGATTCCAATAAAAATAATATCGGCTCGAATTACACAGGAAATAGCCTCAAATTATTCAGAAAATTCACGAAATTCATCAAATTGAGAGGTATTTTGTAACCTTACCAAAAGAACTAGGGCCGAGAATACAACCCATATATGTAAGAAAACTATTCGTCAGATTCTTAATATGGAGCACGTTTCTGTACGAGAGCGAAACGTGGACGTTAACACCAGCAAAAAAGTCAGGAATGCAGAGCTTTACGGTGCAGAAACGCGGTCACTAAGGAAGGAGGACGAGAGAAGACTGGAGGCATTCATATGGGTATGGAGAAGAATGGAGAAAGTGAAATGGACGGAGAGGAAGAGGAACGACGAAGTGCTGGGGAGGGGATATTGTAAACAGTGTTAGAGGGTAGAATGTAAGGTAAACGAGGGAGGGTAAGGGAATGAATAGGACTTTTAGATAGAATGAAAAGGAGTAGGCTTTATTGTGAATTGAAGAAGGAAGTGCTTGATAGAGAGGGAGGCTTCCAGAATACTTCTCAAGTACTCCATGGAAACCTATCTTAATCGGTAGAATACTTTAATAATAACGCTAGACCTTTGATTACGATTTCAAGTATTGATTCAATTTCACAAATGCCGGTCTCAAATTTAACGGATATTGGGAACAGTCCTCTGCAACTCCTTCAATAACTTATTGTATTCTCAGACGGTCGCAAATTTTTTAATTCAATAATATATTCACTTCTTTCGGCCTACTTTTCGGTTTTTACTGAAACCATCACAAGGAACGAATGGTCTCATACTCTATATCGAATGAGCAGTACTCCGCTGAGATGACTTGGACCGCGAACTCTCGAAAAAGGGAACGAATATGACTCACCACGGCATCGACTTAACATTCCTCAAGCTAAAACAAAAACTACGGAATGAGAAAACAAAATGACAGTCTTGAGCATGCACAGACGTCACTGCCACTTGGAATCCTGCCCGTCGATCATCATATTATAATCCCAGATGGAAATATGGCCGAGAGGTCGCCTCGGAGGATGCACTCATTTCGCGAGAGCTAGAGGAGGATGGGAAGGAACCGAAAAAAAAATGAGCAGCGCATTCCGTTGGACACCCGCCCCGAGCGAGCCTCCAGAGTAGTGAAGACGCTCTGCCTATGCTTTGCTCATCATTCACTGTCAAAGTCACGCAGCCTTATAACGCCACGAATACTTTGCATCAGCAGGAGATTTTTTTTCTACTAACGGGAAGAGAGACTATTTATTGCCGAACGCCTCAACGAATGAGCAGACGTTCCCGAAAAACAACTGGAATTGCTTGACACAGACCGTAAAGCAAAAGGGAAAACTTAACCTTTGCTCACGGGTCGTAGTCGCAAAGTACACAGTCAATTTCGCTGAAATCGGACTTAAGTTTGTACCAGGTAGTATGCCATTACAATGATATGGAAAATGAGGTAAAATGATTTTATGCTTTTAGCCAGCACTGAAATTCGTGCATTAAGTCACAAATCAGTATCAATAATAAATAATTACCTTAATAATAAGCCTCCGTAATAATATAAATAATTACCTTATGAAATATCTCGCACCAAATTTCATTAACTAGCCTCCCATTGATAACAAAATTGTAGGGTAACCGGTTGGCTATCCATAAAATATAGCATGAAATAGTACCAAATAAGTATAGAGCCACGTCTAAATTTAAAGAGTGAATACTATGTACATAATTTTATAGTTTCCTTAAAATCTTCCATGATAAAACTAAAGGAAGCAATGAATATTCTTACTGTTTTCTGGTCACTAATCGGGAATAGCCAAAATCCCACCTTAAGTTATACTAATACTTTCTCCATGGTATAAATATTTTGAAAGAATTTGAATTGTGACATAAAATGGTGCGTGCGACAAGATATAGAAGTTGATATTTCTCTTTCTCTTGCACTTCCCGCACTTCGATCAGGTCGTTTCAATACAGGGTGCGGCTGAATGGGATTTGAGAATTGAGACCAATTTTGAATCCGCTCATCTAGTACTATTAGGGCTACTAGATGAGCGGATTGATTCGCTGGGCGATTGTTGAGCGTTTGTGCTGTGGCGCAGCGAGGGGGGGTTTTGGGGGATAATTTAACGGAAAATTTTAAGTTTAATCCATTTTACTTAAATGGATTGATATTACTAATAGAATAGGGTAAGTATTGATAAAATATCCCACAGAAAGCCGTGAAACTCACCATATTTAACCATTCATCTTAAAATTCCGCTGCAGTTTATTAATCTCGTTCATACAGCTTATCCTGGTGAGTATTCCATACCCCCACACATCCCGGTATTAGTTGCACCTCAACCCCAGCCCCCACCCTCACTTCCTAGCTGCGTCCCTGAGTGGACGTATCGATTTTTCGTATGCTTAGACAAGAATACTAATCTCTTTAGCCAGTAGGGAGTCCATTCTGCCCCACCCTGTACAAATGGAGGAGTTGATGTTCCGGTTCGTGCTTACATCTCGGAGGCTACGGCCAGACCCAACTAGATTCCTCGAATCGCTCATTCGCAGTATCCTCCGTTTCGCTTTGGGGGAAGGCGGAACCCGCGTGGATTTTGGCAGGGGAGCAATTTGGCTCTCGTCCCCAGTGTCACCGCGTCTAGCCGCCCGCACGTCGCCTCCACCGAATGCTTCCACTCATCCCGCTGAGACCGGATGGTTTCCGCTTCCTCCCGCACGCGCCATCCATCAAACGAGAGAGGGACCACAGAGCGGCCATTATACATTACAGAGGCCGCTTCCCACGCCAAGGACGACCAATGGAATCACGCCTGGGATTTCCGCAGTTTAAATAAAGTAATTGTTGACATTGTTTCAGACATTTTGAGAGCCTAGACCAGGGGTCTTCAAACTTTTTTTAATGCAAGGAGCAAAAATCGATTTCAAATCGTCCAGAGGGCCACAATTCTCCACTTCATCTCACCACCAAATCAATAAAATAAAAAAAACAATTTCAAAGAGCAATAATCTTTATTGGTAGAGAAGTTCAATAAATCTAATTGATTTTGGACTATGTTTATCTTTGACTAGTGTGTCTATATTTGGTTCGTGATACAATATTTTCTTTAGGCTTTAGGGGCCGCGTGTTCAAGACCCTAAGTGGCGCCACCATGGTGGCTTAGTGTGCAAAGGCCCTTAAGGCTGGTCATACACTGGAAGCGTATTCAGGCGGCTTCACGCTCGATCAACACAAGCGTAAACGCGCGGCTCCACGCGGAAAATCCCATAACCCAGAGTCAGGAATACCCGCGTCTACAGCAGGCGCCAACCTGCGCGTAGCTTCAGGCGTACTCACGCTCGCACTACACATCCTCTTTGGGTTGGATCATTCGCTCGTAGACGCTGGACCTGAGATGGCACAGTGCATCAGTATTTGTGTGTTCTGTGATTTTGTTTTCTAGCGCTTTGTATTCATTACAGCGATATTTGTATTTTTGTATGAAGATTTTCACAGCTTCTTTTATCAATGTTGGTGGTTGCTTTAGGAAAATGCTGCGTAGGTAACATTATCTGCTTGACGTTTCACTCCTCCTACCGGGAGCTACTTTGTTTTCAAGAGAATGTGCAAAAAAAAAACATTCCCATTCTCTTGAAAACGCTCCCTGTAGGAGAAGTGAAACGTCGAGCAGAAAATATTACCTACGCAGCATTTACCGAAAGTAACAAGCAACAGCGATATTTGTACTTTGCATTTATTATTTCCCGGTTGAATTTTCGAAGAACAAAATAATGACTATATTGCGCTCAGCGTATTTTTCCTCCCTCCTTAAGCTCTCGTGTAGTCAACGGTGTTTTTAAGTATGGCGTGCGCCACATGACCAAACTCACATCTGTCTGTAACGAATACATACGTCCACTGGCAGTGCAAGTTCGCTTGCAATGGACGAGCCCTACGCTTGTAGCTGCTCAACTTGTTGCCGCTTCTTGCATCTCGAGTACTCATCAGCGCGAGGCCGCTTGGAAACGCTTCCAGTATACCACCAGCCAAACGCTCCGTTGCACTTAAGAACATGCAAGAATCACTGCATCTATAAGAGGGTAGAAGGATTTAATCAGGGGGCAGGATTGAGGACAGATATTTATAGATGTAGGAAAATAAATTCTTTTATACTGGACATTTACCTCGGAATGGTAAACTTAACTATTTCTAACCTTCGAGAGCAGACTAATGAAAAGGCTCCCAGGTCCGTGCTGTACGCTTCCGGTGGGAGGCTTGTTTTTTGTGTCCCAATAAACGAGTCGCCCGTGGTGAAGATCACGTCGCGTCGTCACAGCTGAGGTGCGTCACGAAAGGCTATCGATCAACGGACAAAGGCGAGGGAACCCAAGGGACACGCCTTAAATGATATGTGCATACACACGACTGCACAATGCACCCAAGTCTCGGTCTCGCATCAATTTCTCAGTTGATCTATTCTACCGTAACTGGATAACCTTGACGACCTGGGTTCGAGTTCCGTTTGTGGGGTAAAAATATTAAATAAAGTCTATTTAAGAAAATTCATATTTATAATAATACAACTCGCATCAATTTCTCAGTAGATCTATTCTCCCGAGACTGGATAACCTTGACGACCTGGGTTCGAGTTCCGTTACGTATTTGGCGGGGATGAGCTTGAAAATCGCAACTTTCTACATGGTTGGGGAGGGGAGATTTATAAATCGACGAAATGGGTGCTTACGTAATCCTTTAACGCATCCTTCAATAGGGTAATCGGAGTATGCACATGGCGAAGGATAGCGTCATTCAGGCTTGAGATTCTTACGGAGAATGGGAATGGGACTTCAAGGAAGGTATGCTTATTTAAGTATCCAAGTTATACAAGGCATTATGGGTTTTCCAACTCTTTTCTATTTCCCCGCCTTAAGTAAGACGTTAAATAGGTGTCTATTCTTCCTTAAAGGTAGTTTTATAAAATCTTTCAAGTGCATTAAAAAAACATGTAGATAGAAAGAGTCAAGTGGCAAAGCAGATATTGAAGCTGGGATTTATCACAGCCGTAATGGAATTAGAAGAAAGCATTTCGAAGCATTAACTAATTTCTGATATTCCTACCTTACACATTTTCACAATAACGATAGGGGAGTATAGAAGGGGGAGGAAGAGAATTTGATTCATAGACAAAAAGAAAAGGAATAGGCGTCAATGGGAACTGAGGGAAGCTACACTTAGCTCCAGTTATTTCCTATACTAAATCTTGGATTCATTTGATACAGACCCATTGATCTCTCGTGATAAAAAGTTTGAATATTCCAATTCACTGTTCTCCAAAACAAAAATTCCTTCCCGAATGGCTATTTCAAGAGACAAGGTGTCGTATCCTTTACCTAACGATGGGAATAATTCCTTGGTCGAGGTCTTAAAAAAACTATCACAGGACATAATTATGAAAAATCATCCATTTGAAACCGTACCGGATTAACTAATTTTGAGATAAAGTCATCGCACGCCAGAAAACAACAAAAATCTTACATAAAATGCTAGTTTGTCATACTTAAACTATCATAATTTAACTTCCGACTTTATGCATCCTCCTCATCAGGAATAAATTAAGAACGTAAGCAGTAACATTCCACAGTTTTTGCCCGCCATTATCACAAAGAAATAAATATATTATAGATTGAAGATAGAAGAATAAATTGCAGGCTGATGCTTAAAATTCGGGAAGCATGCTATTCAAGAGTGCATATTTTGCACATGACATACTTTTTAAAAAGTATTTTTAAAGTCTTAAAAAATCTGACGCTACATTCCCACGTTCCGATGTGAATTTGAATTTAACACTACTCCCGACAAAATCAGTATCGGTACGACCTGCTTTTGAGGCTTTAAGCGAAAACTCGAAAGTATTCCGAATCGATGAAGCCCTGTGCGGGGAGGCAGTCGGGTAGCCAGGAATTTTGTTTGGGGGGGTCCAAAACCAGGGGAGAAAATTGTTGAAAAAACAGCGTACTGTATAGAGGGTTATAAACTAATCTTTACACTTTCCATAATAAAAAAACTTCATCTGTCAAAGATATCTTTTGTAAATTCACGATTTTTCAATATTTTCGTTTCTTTTTTGAAGCAAAGAAATTGTGTTGTTATATTTATTTTATTTTATTCTCAATCCACCGCATACAGCTATTATTGGCCATTTTATACCGAGATATTCAACAAATGTAAAAAGCAAACGCACACGAACCACCATGCCCTGGACCGGGGAAACCCACCCAGGCGGGACTCGAACCCGCGACCTCTTGTTTGGCAGGCGAGGACGTTACCCCGCCACCACCGAGGCCGGCAATTCCAGGTGGGGGTCCGGACCCCCCGGACCTCCCCCTCGCTACGCCACTGAGGGCGTCGCCAAATCTCACGAAGGGAGGAGGGGTTGTCCAAAAATCGCCAAAATCGCCTCACGTAATTAATCTACGTCCCCTCACGTAATTCTAAAGGCCCTTAAGAATGGCATTAGAGTGCTGAAACCATTGTCGGTAGTTGAGTTGTATATAAGAGTGAGGGAATTAACACTTGTGTAATATATTTTATCATGGATATATCGCATCATAAAATAAAAATACTTTGTTCTATTCCACACTTTATTTTAAATAGTACGACCCGGGTTTCTGCATGTCATGCTATCATCATGTCATTCTATCACCCGATGATAGCATGACATGCAGAAATCCGGGTCGTACTATTGAAAATAAAGCGTCGAATAGAACAAAGTATTTTTATTTTATGATTAAGCAGTTACACAAAGTAACGCCGGAGACCGTGTCTTACAGATGTATCGAATTTCCACTGCGTGGAGCCTGAGACGATTTCACAAAGCTTTCCAGCTACATCTGGATTCATTCCCTACTATTCCAGGCTGCGTGACAGATAATCCACGAGGCCTTATCAGTCGGTCGCTGCCCTGTCCACAGTCAACCTGACACGCTGCCCCGAAAAGAAATTGTAGCGCAATCGCGGATACGCCCCCTCGGGGTATCATAACAGCAGGGCGTGCACACAGCCGCGATCATTTCCATCCTTCTCCGCCTCTTTCCCCGCGGCGTCGCGAGCGCCGCCGTCCCCGCAAAAAGCGGATTACTGCCCCTTTGGGAGACGAGCTGTTTGCACGGTCGTAATGACGCCCGCGGGCAGGATTTTGCACTCATGCCAAATAAACAGTCTTGATGAAGTGAGAAACGAAGAGTTATATCCAGAAGTATGGGACAGAAAAGAAAGGGTACGGCAGAGCGTCAAAAACACGGGAGGGGTGAACATGTCGTCGTCATACTCAGCATTTGGTAACCCGACGAAATGGAAAAAAATTGGAGAGAAACCTCCGTCGGGGAATAGAAGTCCTCTTAAACAAAACATTCTAAGCCAGGGGCGTGACTATGGGGGGGATGAGGGGATGTATCCCCCCCCCCCACCCAAAGCCTCAGAGAAATCGAAAAAATATTTTAAAATCTTGTCTGGATTTGATACATAAAACTCCATCCGCTTAAAGTTGAATTTTATGCGCCAAAATTATGTAAAATGCATATTCAGGCGTGTTATTTTTCAAAATTTTTCCTGAATTCCCCGTTTCCTAGGGGGATAGCCCCCACTAACCCCTCTCATCCCCCAAAGCATATTTCTAGTAACGTCACTCTTCTAAACTAAAACAAATACTAGTATACCGGGACAGGCCACAGTGATAACTTAACGGAGTCACCAGCTATGCACAAACGCGCGAAATTTCACAGGGGAAAAATCATTCGCCTTGACCGGGAATCGAAACCGTATCTCTTGATTTCCGGCTTCAATCTCCTCTGTGGAAATATGTGGACTATACCGGACAAGTTTTTCTGGACTTCGGAGCATATTATGCGACTAGTGGTCAAAGTCGTGCGACACTGCGCCACAGCCGGAGAGTAAAGTTATCACCGTGGCTAGTTCCCGTATACTAGAATCAGTCAACAGCGAAAACCTCTAGCGTTCAATTTTTGGGCTTTGCTCTCCTCTCCTAAAAACAAAAACTTAAGAATGCAACGTATATTTTTGAGTATTAAAACAAACTCAAGCAGGTATAAACGTTTGTGTTGGCAGAGGCACTATAATGACCATAAGCGGTACTCTGCATTACTATTATTACTGCACTACTATGACTCTATTATTAGCCCATACTTCGCAGTTAGAGCCACGTGGTTGGGAGCATATCTTAAGTGGGAGAAAATTATAAGAAAGATTATTAATTGACTCTTTCAATACCTTTCGTTTCCGTTTATTTTTTAAACTATAACACTCAGAAATGTTTTACCTAAGACCAATCATAGGAAAAACGAACGTTACATTTCTTGATGAAACTCTACACATTTTTGGCGAAACTCCCGATCGATTCCGTTGACATTTTTCCTTTCGACACAATGATGGCCCACTCGTGGCGTTACGCAACCCTCATCAATAAATTCTCATCGATTATTCCTGAGATGACGTCGGATAACAATCAAATAACATCGTTCGTAGCACACACAGTGGGCCGTGGATTCTATTATTTTCACGATATACTCGACCATTTAAGTGGGTAAACTAAATAGCCAGAAAGCGTCGATGCAGACTATCACAATGCTCAGGTCTCCATTAACAACCAATAGTAACTATCCACAAAAATGATTACTTCTTCATAGACCAATGTTTCGGAACATAGTGCTATTATCAAGGTATCTTGCTTAGACAAATGAACGTGTAGAACTTTAACTTTTTTAATTTTTGTCATAGATATAACCAATTCCACATAAATTAGCCGATTACAATAATGCAATCACACTCATTCCTTTTTTCACAGTTGATTTTGGAGCTGGTACAATCATAATGAGAAATTATGGAATTAATTTTTGATGCTGAGGAAAAACAAAACTCAAGTGTTTTTATTTCGTTTTGCAAAATATTGTTCCCCGCAATTTTGGAACAAAAGAGAAATATTTCACAATACAGCTTCAAATGTTGGTGCTCCACCCTCATATGAAAACAATATATTGTTTTCATATGAGGGTGGATGGCGTATACGCATTCAGGCAATTATAAAAACAAAGCTATGAACACATGGCTCCAATATTTTCACGAACGCTTCCCTGATGCTGGCGAAGAGAACTCGTAACATGAGGATGTATATCCTTGCAACAACTTCATATTTGCAAATGTACACGGAATAGTGTTTTCAATCAAAACAATCATCTCTGCTATTGCTTTCCGACCATTACAATTTCCACCAAGGCGGTGTATTCCCCTTACGAGGGCGCATTACTCCTACACAACCCATCTTTTTTCGAGACGAATTACCCATTTAAAATTTACGATATCATCTTAAAATTTTCAAGGCATATGAAGTAGACTCAATTCTACACATTTGAATTCATCTCAAATATGGAAATTTTACCTTATTACTTTCTCGGGGGGTTAAATTTTCATGCTTATGATTAAAATTAAGTCTTCACGTGGGTCCAAAAAAATTCCCTGAATGTTTCATAACTCTTTGGAGGTTTAAAAAAAGACTTATTTACAGTTAAATATTACTGAAATGCATAGCCATTACAGGTAACTATAATGATATGTTCCATTAACATGACGCTGTCGAATCAAAACACTAGGACTTGTGCTTTAAAATAGGTAGCAGCTAATACAGAGCTCATTATACATCGCCCCTAACAGAAAGGTTGTCATATTAAACTCACCTTTCTGATAGTATTTACCGTCGCTTGAGGCATTTAAAAAATGCATAAGTCTTTACATGAGACAATGCATTGCACATAAATTAAATCAGGCCAATAAACAAATCGTTATTTTTTTAATCCAATTGGCAACATAGTTTAGGTGATGATGGTAGCTTTGACGAAGTAACAGTCACAACTTCATTCCAGGGAGAGGGATAGATTTTACCTTAGAGCAACCAGATAGTCATACAAATTGGGCATACCTGGAAGAGAAAGAAAAAGAAACGTTAGGAACAACTTAATCCACGGACACAAAAAATGTGAGTTTTACGAATAATCTTAGTATTATGAAGAGCAATCAATAAAAAATTTACGAAAAAGTCTGCTAAAATTTGAACGATTGAATTAATAATCAAGACCAAGGAAAGGTAAGATAATTCACACGTTAAATACACACTAGATTTAAGTTTCCCTTCGGGGAAAACGGAAAATATTGAATAGGTAGTTTTTTCCTAGTTAGACATCGCCTCTTTCCATAAAAAATTAATCCGCATGCATCATTTAAAGTTGATGCACGGAGCTAATAACTTTTTGCCACTCATGAATTGGTGGGCTACTTCATCGGCATTTGTATGCTGAGGACATCATTTCAGCATAGCACGAGAAAATAAATTATAAAATGAAATATTTCCTATTTTCAAACATGACCGCCTAGGATGGATTGGGAGTACTAACTATTCAAAATACACTATATATTTCCTTAATCAGGAAATTGACAAGCACGGTCAGATTCTGGGACTTGCGCAAATATCAGTTGAAAATTTAAACACCATACTCACATCTCTTTAAAGGGATTTTTAAGGTCAAAAACTATAGAGAATACCTGTTGATAGAAAGATAACATCGCTCACAAAAAAATCACAAGATTTTTATCACTAAGACTGCGAGTACTCTCTAGAAGAGCACTCGACATCAATGGTATCATGGGAATCAAAAAATGTTACATCCGATGTATATAATAGGAAACACTCTGATGGGGCACCCTAAACGCCACTTCCTCTGGGTGAATTACATAACCATTTTCATGACGACAACGATAGGGTATGTCAAGGAAAACCATAGCTGAAATGATCACTGGACGTGAAAAATAATTGTGCGATTTAGGCTAAAGGCGATGAGTATACAAATTATTTTATGCATTATCTAGCCTCTTCATAACTGTGTACCGCGAATCCGAAAGGGTAGAGGCATTCGAAATATGACGCTGCAGAAGAATGATGGGCATGAAATGGATCGACTCAGTAAGTAATGAAGAAGCCCTACGAAGATCAGGAGAGAAGACTCGTTAAAACCTTGATAAGAAAGCGAAACAACCTTATAGGCCACACCTTGAGACATGATGGCCTGATGAAGACAATCGTCGAGAGTCGAGTAGATGGCAACAGTGGCGCAGCGATGGGGGGTTTTGGGGGATAACCCCCCCCCCCCCCCCAAGATCTCAGAAATTTTTTAAGTTAAATCCATTTTACTTCATTGCATCGATATTACTGATAGAATTTTGTAAAGATTTATAAGAATTTGGGAAGGACATATCAAAACCCAGCTTTGTTGGTAAAAACGATCACCAGTTCAAGATAAAGTGCCGATCACAGAGGACAAATGCAAAGCAGTTCTCCTTCTTGAATAGGACCATTAGGGACTGGAACGACCTACCAGCAGAACTGTTTGAGTCCTTCCCGAAAAATTTACATAGTTTTAAAAAGCGGCTGAAGAAGTAGGGTCCAAGGGCTTTGTATAATGTTTTCTATTGTTCTTTCAAATGTTTTCTATTGTATTTTTCAATTTTTCTATTGTTTTTTCAATGTTTTCTATTGTTTTTTTTTCATCATATGTACATGTTACCACCAGGCTAAATGCCTACTTGTAACAAATTTTAATAATAATAATAAAATATCCCTCAGAAAGCCGTAAAACTCACTAATCCTATTTTTTTCTGGGGAGGGCCCCCCGCACCTCCCGCTTACCCTGGCGGGTATGCCAAACCACCAACACCCCAGTATTAGCTGCGCCTAAAACCCATCCTAGCCTTATTTCCTAGTCGCGCCCCTGAATGGCAAGAACGGAAAAGTAGGGGGTCATAGGGGCTCCCGTCGTATCAATGTGAAGGAGGACCTGTTATTGGTATTATTTGTAAAATATTTTTCAATCCTCTGATCTGTGGGCAAATGCGCATAAATGTCCAAGACCTTAATTAAAATACATGTAACAGGTAAAGATGGATGAGAAAGAGAAGAAGTACGTAGGTGTGAAAAGATTCGCTGATAGGAGAATTGAGTTGAGAGCTGCGTCAAACCAATCTTGGAATTATTGACCACTGACAATGATGACCACAAATCCGCGGCCACGCAATCTTCACAAAATTCTATTTTAAATCGATCACTTCCATCTCACAGAGATATTTCTAACATCCACACGGAAATGAAATTCGATGGATGGCTCTAAACCTTCAAAGCAAATTGAGAGTGCACGTAGTCGCGATGGGGAATTGTAACTCGTACGAAGAGAAACAAGAAGAAAGACACTGAGCGCACGACTGATGACGGGTATGGGGATGGCATACGTAAGACTATAAAAGGGCGAATGCGATGCCCGTCGACATCAATTCCAGCGATAACAAACCCTTCAATCAAAAATCGAACGCGGTCGATTGGTGAGGGGAGGGGCGCGGGAGGGAGGAAGAAGGGGGAGGGTGTGGAGGGGAAGGCTCCCATTTACAAAGCATCTCCTCCCTTTTATTGGCAACATTACACATAGTGTGGACTATCAAATGCACCATTTCTTTCCATTTTTCGCCTGATTGATCGATGCCCTGTGTGATTCGAAGATTGATATTAATTTACAGCACGTCATCGTGAAAAAATAAATGTAACTTATTGTAAATGCAATAGTTTGAGGCGTTGCTTGATGAAACTCCTTCATGACTGCCAGAAAAGAATAAAACTTAGCTAGTTCCACAATAATTTATTAACTTTAGACGAGTGATAAATTAGCTATAATAAATTATTTATAAAATATTATACAAAATACTATATGTAATTATATTTATATTATATTAATATTATATAAAATATATTAATACAAAATAGCTAAGTTTTATACTTTCCTGACAGAAACTTATTGTCTACGCGTAACGATATATAAATAACACATCCCAATTAATGCTTTTAATATCAAGACTTTTGGAATTTCGCATCACATTTATTCAAAAGATCTTGGAACGGAAAAGAATACTTATCGTAAAATTTCAGAGCAAGTCAAATCTAACGTTAAAGGCTCTCTTCAGGACGATGCCGTCTCGATGGGTCGTGTTCAGTCTTTTTTCGCAAAACGACCCTGTTAAAATGTAAGCAATCACCCGGAAATTTTCAAGGTAAATAGAGTGGATACTTTGCATTTTTCTTAAGCTTTAATCGAAAAAAATTCAAATATCAGGAAAAAATACAAGGAGAAATTTCAAATTAGAGATACTGGCAAATTCTAGAATGGACTGTTTTATAAAACCTGAAAATTCATAACAGTTGACAAAAGTTTTAAGCGAGTGGTGCATCACGAAAAAAGACAGCGCGAACTCTTAATCATATTAGAATCGTCCAAATAAAAAGGAAACCACTCCTCGATCTTATTCCATAAAATGTCGACGAGAAAGAAGGGATTTTTTCTGGAAGGAAATAACAAGAGGGATGTAATGGATGCGATGGATATGAAATGAAAATAATATTCCACTGATAATGCGAGATGTTTATGACTCTAGAATCATTTTTTATGGCTTTGATTTGGTGATGCGGTAACGCCTGTGAACTGAGATGGATACAGAGTCGCCTAAGGAGAATGATTTCTTTCTCCGTGGATTTTTCGCACAATTTGTGCATCAAGGGTGAGTCCGTAAAGATATCGCCGCGGCTGTTCCCGGTATTCTTAAACGCCTTAAATAATGACGCCTCAGCAGCTTAATTTGGCTAAAGCACTCGACCGGAAATCGGGGGATCCGGGTTCTAATCCTGGTCAAGGTGAATGATTTTTCTCTTCGGATTTTTCACACAATTTGTGCATTTCAGGCGAGTCCGTAAAGATATCACCTTGGCCAGTCCCGGTATTCTTAAACTACATAATTGAGATGAGAAACAGAAGTCTTAGGTAAGTATGAAAATCTTGGAAGGGAAAATTCTAAGCGCGTCGGACCAAACACGAGATAAGCCCAGAAACTTGAGGCAATTAGAAAATGGTGGGAGCTACTATTTTGAACCAAAAAACATTAATTCACAGCAATCTTTAAATTGCTTTCGGGTTGGCAAGCGGGTCAGAATCAGTAGCGGATACATATGGGGGGCGCGCTGCCCCCCCTTGCGGGTCCGACCGCATTGCCTAACATTGTAGATCCACAACTTTTAAGTTTTTAAATCATAAGATGGCATTGTCTTGTATACGAGTATAATCACTTTAAATACAACTTTCTTAAACTTTGCATGTGACTTGATTATTTTTTAATTACGATTAAAATAAAGATAGATTAAGTTATCTTTTGCGCCCTAACCCCCCTTGAGTTTTTTCTGTATCCGTTACTGGTCAGGATCGCCATTCGTACCGAAATGGACAACTCGATAATTTAAACGTCGGCAAGACCCTGACTCGGTTGCAAACCCAGAACCTATTTATCGATAAAGGACGCCGGGAAAACTTCGGATTTTTAATTTTCACCAATTTTTCCCAGCTTTCGTGTGTTTTTCTTCACCGACAAAATTATACGGACAAGAGGCGACTCAGTATCCATCTCAGTACACAGGCGTTACCGCATCACCAAATGAAAGACATAAAAAAAAGATTCGAGTGTCATAAACGTCTCGTATTATGAATGGAGCACACTTTTCATTTGCCTCATATCATATTTATTATCATATTTCATATCCCTCGCATCCATAACATCCCTCTCTTTATTTCCTTCCAGAAAAAAATCCCTTCCTTCTCGTCGACATACTATTGGATAAGATCGAGGTTTGATTTCCTTTTCATTTTCACAATTCCTTTATCATCTTTGTAAAAAGAATTATTTCGATACTCTTCGAACTCGAAATTCTACGATCGATGTTTCAAAATATTTTGAGGCGATTCTAAAGCATGAGACAGTTAAAAAAAACAATAAACCCAAACACAGCAAAAAACAGCCTTTAAAGACAAAAAATTTCATAAATATATAATTGTAAAAGTAAAGGAAAATGTCGTTTAAGTTATATTCAGAAACATAAATGAGATATATCATTCGAGGTAAATCGTACTGAATACAAATTTAACGCTTTAATTTTTTGAAAGCTGTACAATGAAGGAATAAGATATAAAATCGCAGTATTACGTTTAAAAAAATATATAATTAGATTATGAAAATAATTCTAAGTTTCTCACCAAAATGGCACTAGCCATGGATTGAGCATCATATCCATATTGCAAAATTATTACGAGGAAGTTACATAAATGAAAATACTAGAAATATATAGACAAAATGAGCAATCACGGGGTGACTTGTAGGATACCATGTAGATTTAGATAAGGATGAACAATATAAATTCAAGACCATGGTGACAAAAATATCGAAAATTTATTTGAAATTGGAGAGATTGAATAATCAAATTTCCCACAAGCGATAAAAGACCATACCTGACAAATTCGTAATTGACGACCCAGGACGGTAAGCAAGTAGCTTCTACACGTCTGCAGTCGCGAAAGGTGTTAACTATTTACTACGGATTAGTCACCTCTACAGCGAAATAAAAAGCGTGAGCTTCGTATTAGCTATTTCTAGAAGTGGGTAGGTCCCAGATCAATGTATCACACCGTTTTATAATCATCCCGCGGTCAAACAGTCAAGGATGGCTTCACATTGACATTTCACCATCATTCACAATAGCCCATTACAAGGGTGTACCCAGGATCCAAACTAGGGGGGGGGGGGGCAAGCCATGGTTGTTCAAGTTGTAGGTAAGATTTAAGCATGGAAAACATGAATGAAGGGTGAAGATGAAAGAACATTTTAAAGAAAATGTAACAGCTCTTTATTAGTTTTTAAAGTTATTTGCTTGAAAAAATATTATTTTCCTTATAGACATTTGCAATTTTTGCTTCTAGGTGGGGGCATCTGCATCTCCTGCCCCTCGCTAGGTACGCCCATGGCCCATTAATATCTTAGATTATAGCAAAAGTTTGAGTGTGGACAGAAAATCACTTCAAAGTGAACATCCTCAAAGTAACCGGCAGGAAAAATACGCAATAAATGGCTAAGTTACATATTTTTACATATTTAGCCAATATTAGGTCGCTTAATCACACTTTCCATTATTTCTTGGCCCAAGACGACCTTAGAACAACGACGTGAAGGATTTATTTTTTTAATGAAGAGGAAGATGACGGTACACGGAAAATGAGAAATACAACAATAAATACAAAGAGAAACGAGGTTAAAAGCTTGATCCGTTACGTCACAAGATATGAGAGGCTAGTGAAGACCTCAAGGAATTAGCAAAAGAAAAAAACGGAGAGACCAAGTAATAGCAATACTAATGAACTGACGAAGGATACAAAATATAATAAATATCAATTATAATAACTTCCATCACGCAGTTTATCAGATCAGAGCAGATTTTTGTAAATGTTATGGCACTATGGCCTTTCCTGAGAGAGAAAAAATTTCGCCCAACGTGGGGCTCGAACCCACGACCCCGAGATTAAGAGTCTCGTGCTCTACCGACTGAGCTAGCCGGGCTGATATCTAATGCGCGCTTGAGAAGTGGCCTCTATCTTTATTTTTATCATTAGCTCGCTGACGGGGAAGCGCGAGATTTGACTCAGCGGCTATAGTACGGTTCCATCCAAGTTTAGATGCGGATAGGAACACACAGTGATTGTATAGCGTCAAACCAACTTGTTATGTTTAGTTTTATCTTATCGGAAGTATAATCGATGAAAGTTAATATCGCTAGGAAAGCCTTTACGATCGTCATCAAATGCGTAATTCAATAACTCGTTGAATCAATCCGTAAGTTTGTTTGAACACTTAAGATATCTTTGGATCTCCGCCATTATTAAGCCACAGTCGTGTTAGTTTCACACATTCATGATATGGGAATCTGACCTTTTCCTTAAGACACCTTCCATTACTAGGATATTACATTGGAGTGTCCGAAAACTTCACCCTGGTTTTAAACACAGAACCCTTCAATTAGTAGCCACATGCTCGACCCATTAGGTCATCTCGCTCTCCCTATTAAGAGCAGAAAAACGTATACAATAACAGGTGAGCCGATAGGAAAGCTGAGACAGGCACGGGGTCAGAAATTTACTCTGGAGGGAGTGGTATGCGATTTGATTACACAGATATTTAGTTGTCCATTCCTACGCATTGGACAATCCTACATTTAATCGGATATGACATTCGTTTACAGAATGCTGAGAGTATAATTCATTCAGACATTATGAAGGTAACTACGTCAAAAAATAACTATTTTCATAGTGCCACTGACAATTTGTGAGATAGTGGTCTCCTCAGCAGCCAACTTACTACGGTAGATCAGATCAAAAAAATAAAATAAGAGAGATAAGACTATAGAACAGACAGATTTATAATGCTGTTTTTCCGCAATCGATAAGATACTGTTACGGCAGCGTTATAGTATCTTGTATACATGTATTCTGAATTTTTTTAGCATTTCTAACAGCATGTTTTGCATGCTCTAGCTTCTTAGGCAGATCATTATCATCATTAGTCAACAATCCTGAGATTGGTTTGACGCAGCTCTCCTATCCGCTAGCCTTTTTATAGCGACATATATATTCTCTTTTACGTCCTTTATAACCTGTCCGATATAACTCATTCGGGGCCGTCCCTTGCCCTTTTTCCCTTCCACTTGTCCTTCATAGACTTCATCAGGCCATCATGCCTAAAAATGTGGCCAACTAAGTTGTCTCGTCCTCTGCTTAAGGTTTTTAGGAGGCTTCTCTTTTCTCCCACTCTTCTTAGCTCTTCCTCGTTACTTACACGGTCAATCCATTTTTTCTTCATCATTCTTCGGTAGCACCACATTTTGAATGCTTCCACTTTTGACTTCTCCGCCGCTGTCAACGTCCAAGCCTCGCTTCCATAGAGAAATATACTCCATATACAGCATCTGATGAATTGTTTCCTTACTTCTATGCTTGCATTCTCATCTGTAAGAAGATTCTTTTTTTTGTAGACAGCCCTCTTCGCCTGCGCTATTCTACTGACTATTTTTTTTCTTGCTTCGTCCATCGTTGGTAATTCTGCTTCCCAGGTAAGAAAATTTTTCACCTCTTCATAGTCAGATATCCTTCATTAATAGGATAAAGTAGATTATGTGTCACATTTACCTATACGTGACGCACACTGCATTTTAGTGGAAATAAATTTTAATCCGCTGTTGTGTGTTGAAGATGGTTACTTATTACGGGATTTTGTACTATTATGCCAAATATCCCTGAAAGCGGCTTGGAGGTTAGTATGTAGACGTAGATGAAGTTGTAATTCGAGTAGTCTCCACAAGGTAAAAATTTTGGGGGGAGAACTCAGGCCCCCAAAGTCCTTCCCCGGAAACGTGCCCAGATTCGTCAAATCAATCTCAGTCTCTTGACTTCCACACAGGAAGACTCGCGGGCCCCTTCCTGACTGTTCACCCATTTGTCTTCACCACACATCTGAGTGCGATGCAACCGTGGTGGCCAAAGGAAGAGAAAACTAAATGGAAGGGGGGGGCGGGATCAAGAATTTCAAGTTTGGCCGGTTTGCGTCGCTTCTTTCGTCCCACCATGTTCTTGCCCAGAGGACATAGTCCCCCTAGTAGGGGCGGGGGGGATCCCGCTAGGATCTGCGAGCTCACGTTACGCAACAAACAACCACCAAGGGCACACTCTCATGCAACCAGGAGACAACAGTCAAAATGACTGACTTATTACTGACACTTTCTTCGCTGTATATTGATTGTCTCCTGCGTGGCTTCATGGAACCGATTCATGATGCAAATGACAATACTGACTTTGCTGTTCTAGAAAAAAGGTCTCGAATCCTTACTTCATCGTCATCCGAGATCGGGTCTCTTAAATAAAGTCTTTATTTATGTGGAGAAATTAGTCAGTATTGTCATTTATTTACTTGAATAATGATAACTGACTTGTACTCGCAACACTTTTATAGAAACCTTTATTTAAATTTTCCTTCCTGTAAAAGCCAGTGAAATTCACACCAGAATCTCATGTTCAGTCCTGTGTAAATTCTGTCCCAAGATACTTGTATCTTATGATATTCCCCAGCCATCCACAACCATGGTAACTCTTATCTCTTCTTCTCAAACTTCTTTCATCACTTTTTCTTAGATTTCATTAGCTGATGCCTCCTATTCTTCTTTCACGCCGTTGAGGTGTTCAAACACCTTCTTCACTTCTTCCTCCTAATCCACAAAAAAGATAATGCAGCAACAAATTATAACTTGCAGCAATACTTCGTGAAACGAGTCAGAACCCAATCGATGTTCGTCACCTCGGGGAGCAAGAATAATACATTGGAGTGGTTCACTTAGACCCGAAATTGCAATTCCTTCGAGTAATTCGGAACAAGGAAGGGAAAGATTGACAACGAATAAAATCATCTCCCTCATTCAGCCATCCAAATGAAGCATTAAATAACTCGGAAGTTGACGCCTTTTTTTTAAATAACTGATGACGTCGTTAGCCCTCTGGTGCATGAACACTTTCTCGGAGAACGTTACATTAATTGAGTTGAGAACTTGAATGGGCTTACCAAAGCCGCCACCGGTGATGTAGCCACAACATCAGCCCGATCCCTCATCAATCTAATACTTCTATCCTAAATTTCTGAAATCGAAACGGACTAAAATCGATTGAACCATTGCGAAAACCGGTCTATCGATACTGGAGGACAATGTTCCAGAATTTTGACGTCAAAATTTCGTCACAGCCACAGCCCCACTCCAAGGGAAATATTTCTCTTCACGCGGAGTGAGGCGGACACAACGAAGAATCCGACTGGGGCCCCAACCGTGCTTTCGCGTGTGGGGCACACGATGGAAGTTCACGAAGCAGTCGGAGTTAGAGGTCTCACACACAAACACACCCGCACCTTCAGGTGGATGACGCAACGGACGCCTGGAGGAGGGGCAAGAGGTCCCCTCCCATACATAACACTCGCTTCCCCTATACCGAAAGCAGAGTCTCGGCCAACCCTTGAGGCCGTTTTTCACGGGGCACGGAATTGCGCAGGTTAGAGCTGCATTAATTTCTAAAATAGCGTGGAATTGCGCGAATGCATGAACGAAATTAGAACAAGGGCTATTTTGCGTCTCGCATTCACGCATTCTCGCATGTGTTCTAACAATTCACCACTTTACACGACGCAATTTTGATTGCGCCTTCCCACGTACGTCAGATTGCGCGATTCCGTGTACCGTGCAAAACGGCCTTTAGACAAAGCGGACTATCACCTCATGTTCTTAGTGTGACCTCAAACGAGAGGAGATATTTCAAAGCCACTTGGGATCGTTGGTTTCCGATGCGGATTCGTTACAGGCGAATGAACGGGCACACCACGAATAAAACAATTGAAAAAATTATAAGAAACCCTTCAGACCTACTTCTTCAACCGATTCTTTAAAAATACGTGACTTTTTCGGGAAGGGCTCACATATTTTATGCTGGTAGGTCGTTCCACCACGATTCATCGCGTCAAGATGTGTTGTCACCAGGGATGGCAGGTGAAACGAAACGACAGTCAAAACCAGTAGAAACCTTCCTTTTCATGTACGCCTCCAATGCTAATGCAATCCGCTCCCAAATATCCTTACATCTACATAATATCCTGCGAGCCATCTCTAGGGTTTTTGGCAGGGGAAATTGCTTTTGGGGTTACTACTGTATCCGTTTTCCTCTAATGTGCAGTCTAAATGTTTGAATTGCTCTACTAGCTCAAGTTTTTCCCCACTTACTTATATCTTGAGTCACATTCCTCGCTCGCGATGCTTTACAAAACCACATAATGTCTTGTGATTAATCCTCATCCCGTACTCCTCGCATCGCTCGTCTAACTCATTCCCTAAATCCTGCAGTCCCCTCGCTGACTGACTAATGAGCGCCTTGTCCGGTAGAGTCCAAAAATTTCAACTGTTCGGTCCCACTGCATTCACCAAATTCGGTAGCTTAACTGGCTAATACACTCGATCGGAAATCGGGAAATCCGGGTTCGAATCCCAGACAAGGCGAATGACATTTTCTCTGTGGATTTTTCGCATAATATTTAAAGATTTATTCCATTCGGCAGTCCTGTTCCCACTTCGGCTTCGAGAATGAAATCAAACCGCTCCAGACTTCAACAAGCGAGATTCATAGGCGCGAAAACTTCACATCGTCATAAATCGATAATGCGGCCACTTATACACTAATAAATTATTCAATAGCCGCTCCGAAGACAGTTAATTATTAATATGCTTTTAACTAGGTAAGTTGTGCTGCGCCAATTATATTCATGCCTAAAAGCCTCTAGGTAAATCGAGGAAAATGGCCGTAAATCAAGAAGCAAAATCTCTTAGGCCATCAAAAGTGTATGTAAAGATAAATTTTGGATTTTTCAAAAAACTAAGGAGGAGAGTTATTTAAAGAGAGAAAATAAATTGGGTACACCCCTAAACAAAGAATTTAATATTATAATTATTCAAAGGATAAAATCTAAGCGCATTTTACACAAGTTTACCCAAATGTCAAGTAGATGACTGGCTACAAGTACACCTCAGCCACAGAGCTAAGTTCAGAGGTATTTACACTCATTTCAGAGATACATCTTTGTGATATACGCCCTAGATGACAAAATATATAGCCCCGTTGCTTCTTTCAAGCTTTTATTGAGCGTAGGTTAAGACGAGGAATCAGAAAATGAGAAAACTTCAAGAAGGCAACAGTAATAATGTTTTATTACATTTACATTCAATTAAAATCTTCATGCTTCTCAATCTTTTTGAGCGTGTGGTTCAACGGAAATAAAATCTCCATTAGACATTCAAAACTCTAAAACAAAAGCTATCGTCGTAGTCGGGAAATTGGGCCCCTACAATCCATCATGTGTTCTTTGATTTTGCCACTTTATTCCTGGTAACGCAGAAGCCAATGAGCGCACCAAAGAGGATGTGCTTGACACTGATAAAAATTATTCCGATCGGTTTTTATTCCGAACGGTTGATTCCGAATGGTGAGTAACGCGATTGTTATTCGTTATGATTGAAAATTTCCATTCCGTCAACTCACCACGGGGGCTAACATCGTCATCGAAGTGAAATTTTTCAATAACAACTAAATCCGACAGCACTTCTAACCAGGCGCGCAGCTTGGAATCAAATCTATGGGGGTGGGGGGGTTTAGGAGCAACTAATACTGTGGTATGGAATACGGGAGGAGCGGGTGCCCTCCCCAAGTAAATGTTTTAGATAAATGGCTCAAAATGGTGAGTTTTACGGTTTTCTGAGGGATAATTTATTAATCCTTACACTATTCTATAAGTAATATTTATCCAATAGAGAGACAGGGACAGGATTGGGGCATTTGAGAGGTGGGTTTGGAGGAAGATGGAGGGAATGTGGTGGACGGATCGAGTAAGGAATGAGCAAGTGTTGAATAGGATAGAAGAGGAAAGAAGGTTGATGGATAAAATAAATGAAAGGAAGAGTAACTGGCTGGGACATTTGATGAGAGGGAATAGCATTCTGAAGGTAGCCTTGGAGGGAACGGTGGAAGGGGAAGGAGAAGGCTGAAGTTTATTGAAAACTTAAAAACAGGAAAATATAGAGACTTCAAAGAAATGGCCGGAGACAGGAAGGAATGGAGACAGCGTTGGCGCAAGGGACCTGCCGACGGGCAGAACACCACAACATGAAGTAAAATAGATGAAATTTAAATTTCTTTGACTTCTGAGGGGTTTTTATCCCCCAAATCCCCCTTCGCTGGGTCACTGCTTCTAACCAACCGCCATTAACCGTTAAGAAAGAGAATTGTTCGGAATAATTTCGATCAATATCAAGACCTCCCTCACCAGTTTTCGCACGTAACAACGTGATCGTTATCCCCTTTTCTTGAAAATTTTCATCCCTAGGACTCAATACGAGGGCTCACATTGTAGAAGAGAAACTTAAAAAAAAAAACAATTTCCCAGTGACCGCGATAAACGAATAAGAAATAGAACTGATCGGAATAATTCCGTTCAATGTCAAGCACATCCCCACCTAGTCTCGATTGACACGATAGAATTCTACAGAATGAAGATGCGGGCGGGTTTCTATCAGCGCGACTGCACCTTTTGACATCCTGGCCCGATGCCTCTTCGAAGGGCATGGGGAAGGAATTCGCAAGCATGAATGTTGAGGGAAGACTAGTCCCAAAAGGCAATCATGGCTGCGCGGCCCATCCCAAAAAAACAATAACTTTCGCTTTCTCTGGCCGTGACCACGGCCACTCCCCTCTCAGCTCAGAACGAGCGATCACCATGAAAGACTACGCGTCCCAAATAACAGGCGCCTCTAAAAATTGTGTACGCTCCTGGGTTGTGAAACGTGTGTGGCACGGTAAAGCATCTATTTCTCGGGCTGTTCGCAATGAAAACCCTATATCCTGTTGCAAATTAATAAATTGATGACGTCAACGACACCTGCCGAGAGGATCATTTATATCAAAAATTTATAATGAACAACGATTTGGGAAAATAAAATGTTCTGATTTAATGACAACACCGTCAAGTTTATAAGGAATAACTTCTTTTGCTAAAACTGTTATGTTTCTAACTCTAAAACTTAGTTTCCAACCTCTATCCATAATGAGGCACGGGTTAACGTTATCACGTTGAGTTAAAACTTTGCGCATAAAATTTGTAGAAAATTTGAAAACTTTTAAGGGGACTCCCCTATCAGATCATATGGAGAAATTATTTTCTCACATACCTCGTGACCACCTTAATGGAAACGCTGCAAGCCAGGAATGAGCCTTCACACAATCGAAGAACCAGTTTTCAAACGAGCACTGCGTTTTTTGTTAGGAGTCGCAAAATTGTAAAACAAATAAGTGAGGGAAGTGATCGAAATCAATTCCTAATTCTCAAGATGAAGATAAAATAAAAGGCAAAATAAGAGCATTTTATCTTGAAATAAAAAATACTAAATCACATTAGAAAACATTGGAGATGTTCACATATGGCCGCCCATAAAAGTGAATGAGTTGGGGAAAAGGAGCGGCTCGGAAAGAGAGAAACACATCGTCGACAATAGCTGATTTCTAACGAAAGGCGCCGAGAGGACCACAGCTTCACGAACAATTCGACGGAGTGCATTTGCACTGCACTGAACGAACTGCTTCTAAGTGCCCCCCTCAAGGCACTCAGGCAGCCTCTGAAAAATCTCTGCCACCGCCGGGATTTGAACATGGAACCAATGGATGGGAAGTCGGCACTTGAGAAGTAGACTAATATCGACGCTGGGTTTCACTCGTCGAGCGACCAAAGGCGCATACATTGAAATTTATCTATTACGCAAAAAAACTCTTTAAGACGACAAAATCGAAAAATAAAAAAACATAAACTGGAAGTAATTATGGGAAATAAAAAATTAATTTTGTAGGGTTCATTAATAATAATTTTTGAAAAAACACCACCCAGGTTTCACAACATAATTACACCCTCAGGTGATAACCACGAGTAACTTAACGAAACAACCATGTTATGAAACCCATGTCGGGCTTTTTCAAATACGTTAGTGAACCTTGCAAAGTTTACACGTTCATCTTCCACAAGGGAAAGGTGTAGTTAAGCCAGAAACCATCAGTTATACGTAAGCAATTTCTTCTTATTGAGGGTCCGTATTAAAGCAATGAGTGACAAAACTCAATATGGATTAAATGGTTACCAACAATTTACAGCACAAAACAAGACAAGACTGTGCGTAACTAAGAGAAAAGTAGGTACACAACGGACATAAAAACGGAATAGCAGTAAAAATAGACATTAGTAATATCTGCTTCAGCCAATATAACCTTTCCATTATCCTTAACAATTCTGTTATCATATAAAACAAGTTCAAAACCGCACCTTCATGATGACCCTGTATTTTGACTCCTCGATAGATGATCGCAGAAGCCACCCTGAGCGGTTTTCAACCTTCCCGATAGATCCAGATCACCGTTACCCATAATAACCTCTTTAACCCTATTAGCGGCTTTAACGACTAGAAAACACCCGACGCCCAGTCTCTTGACTCCATTTAAGGGAGGCATTGAAATTCCCTCCACCCTCAACCTGCTTCCACACTCCCAACGTCTCGGCACGAATCCACTTATTAAGGGTAAGAGTGTCAGTGGGGACCGTGCACGATGGGGTATAAAAAGAGTTTGCAATGCGGGGAGCGTCGGAAGAAAAATGCGATCAACGTGAGGTCGATCGATTCGATTCGAACTGATGCGGATGGACACGAGGCGGTCCCTTTGAAGAGCATACAGCGTAATCCAAGCCCCGGTAGACACCCACGGCCCACTAGCTTCCGCAAACCAGCATACTGTGAGTAATTAGTTCACGAGAGACGACGAGGGGACTGCAGGAAGGAGGCCCAATGCTATCTCATGGAAGGCTGATCTCTGTTGTCACTTCGGTCGCATTTTAATCAGTTTACATAAATGTCTGCGGGGCAGCAATGAGAGCAATGCGATCCACTTTTTTCCATTATTTTGCAGTATAATGTTTGTCATTGGCAATGGTAAAAGACAGTGCATCACAGGAAACATTTAAGAAAAGTATTTTCACCCACTTACTTTCTGGCGACCTATGAATACAGACCATGTAATTCATTTACCTGTTCACTGATGTGATTAATGTCCATTGTTGTGTGAGAAGCAGCAATTTAGTTCTTTTTTCATTTGTTACGCTAAATTTCCTTTTTCAAAAACTGTGTTAATTATTTATTGGTATGTTTAATGTTCGTTTTTCTATTAGAAAAAGAAATTCAGTTCTTTTCCAGTTCAATGTTAAATGATAACATTGGTAAATAACAACATTATACATCTCTATAGTCAGCAATGCATATGACCACTTCCTTAAATTATTTTCTGATTGGTTTATTGCCATATTAATTGCCTTGCGCACCACTGTATATAATTTCTATGCTCTAAAGGAGTTCACTCCTAGAACAATGAATGAGTTAACTATTATTATTATTGCGATGAAAATCATTGAAAAGTAATTAACTTAAAAGATCGCATGATCATGTGTATAAGAATTTCAGTTAATTCCCCTAATTATACCTTATTTCCCCGTAAAACTCGGATCAATTTGTCCGTCGGCGACACTGGTGGCGACTTTTGGAAACCCATTTTAATGCGCGTTGGATGACAACACTAATAGAGGAAACCTTGACCAACCTCTTTTGTAATATTCGTGAGCGACGTCATCAAATAGCCAGTGTTAATCGTTAACATATCTCTCAGCTAGAATGTAAAAATTATTACTTTGTGCCACAGAATATTAATGTTTTGCATACTATTTATTCAAAAATTTTTCCACATACAAGCGTGACGCCAATTTAAATTTAAAATTTAACTGAACATGAAATGAGACAATAATATTAAAAATACCGGGTACTTTATGAAGAATCTGGAATACTTCAGAAGGCATTAGAGGAGACAATGCTAAACATTTTTGCTCAAAGTTACTCCTTTGTTACCGAGCTATGGCAACGAAAACATTTTTTTGGATGCAGCTTACCATGAACCTTATTGTCTTTGGGTCTAATTAAACAAGGTCGTTGAGCGAAAATCAACAACACGATAGCGAAATCTCCCCCATTTTCAGCTTAATTGTTTCAGACAATTGAGTGCTTTGGAAGCCAAAGGGTACTTAAGTGATTTCTTTTTTCTATACACAGTTAGAAACAGAAATTAAGTATATAAAACAAACGAGATGAATTATAGATTTGATATTGTGCATTTGATTTTCCACTCGATGTCAGCATAGAAATGAGACTCACTCGTATCCGTTGGCAACCAATTTTTGTGTATTTCTTCTATCAATTAACTTTACCTCACTCTATTTAGAAAAAAAATCTCCTATACCCCTGGGCTTCTCATCCCCTCAAATATAATCGCACATTTTCGTCCCACCTTAATTATTCAAAAATCCAGGGTATTCAAAAATTGTCGCAAAGGCTGGATACCAAAGAAAAATCTTTTTTATGGTAACGGCAAAAAGCATTAAAAAAATAAATGTTCACATTGCCGTAGTTCAGTAACTAAGGTGTTGCGGTTCCATGTTTATGGTCTAAAAAAATGCAAAAAAAATCTCCCCTACCACCACCTGAAGTATTGCAGATTCCTCCTGAAACACCCTGTATCAAAACTAACAAAGAATAAACAATAGAAGAGAGGAAAACATGCCATTAGCTGACACAGGGACAAAGCTTGTACGGTGAAATTTTTGCACGGCAAGAAAAAAGTATCGTTGAAGGGAGGGAGTGAATTTCAAAGGGAGAGTTTCCATATGCAGGTGATCGCATAGTTAGGGAGAACCTGGGAATCAGAAAACAGACAATAGCCCACCAAAAAAAGTAAAAATCCTACCAAAAAAGTATACATTTATAACTATAATTGTTAAAGTAAGCCGATAACATCACTAAATTCAACTAAATCTAAATGTGTTCTACTCCAGTTCACCGTTATTTGGGCATATGCCGGCGCCATGCAAATCCGATTAGTTATTCTGGTTTCATTAATACCTATAATTCTTCTATGCAATTTTAGTTGAATTTAGGATGAATTACGTAGATGTAAATATTAGCTTGCGAATTATTATAATTACATCGTAGCCGCACGATAAATGATGACGAATAGTCAATTTAAATCGCTAAAAAGCAACAAAACGAAATGAATATTGGAGGCCGATATTTTCCGGAACCGTATTGTATACTCAACATATACTTTCCACAAATTTCCTTAATAAATTATTTTTAACGAGGCAACACAATTTACTGAATGGCAAAATCAAAGTGCATAAGCGAAAATGTTGACTGGGCAATAAATTTAATGTTCGGAAATTTGTGCGAAGTATTTTTCCAACAATAAACAGCAAGTGAAACTAAATACATAATTAATTATCTGTTTCACTGCATAGGATGAACTGACATTTTAGTCGATGATGAGGCTATATGGTAAAAACAGTATTTGAAATACGAGTCAAATTAAAAACGGACTGAAAATTCACTACGGAGGAAAATATAATGCTAATGGAGGATAGGCATCATTTCATGATTGATTGTGTCTGATAATGTTGAAATAACTGGCGAATCATTCCCTAACAGCAGGAATCATAAATCATTTTAGCAAAATTTAGACCAGAGGCAGGCAATCATTTCATACCAGCGACAGCATGTATTTAAAGGTCAACACCAACTGCAGACTTCCATAACGAAGCATTCCGACACCAATTAGTTTATGAAATTTAGGTATCATTCCATGATTTATAGCGACAAAGTTCCGCGTAAATAGTTAGCAAACCTCAGTACCACAGAGTAACGTTCAAAGCGTTTGTCTGCGAATCATTATCATAAAGTAATTGCCACTGGAAACGACTATTCAAAGCAAAATCGCTCACAAGAATTTACACCAGAAAGTAAAATTTATTGCGTATTAGCCCTCAAGAGCATTATCAATAAATACTATTTTATGATCAAAGGTAAATAGTAATTGGCATAATTTGCTAACAAGCCACTACACTAAAGAAGAGATTCTATCAAGAAGGGAACCTGGAATGTGATAAGTGAAGTATTGTACATAATCCTAAATCAACTGATAGAAAAATGATCTATAACTCCGTAAATTCCCACTTTCTTCATGAAAACCTCGGAAATTTCTTTAGGGGACGAAGTACAAGTACTGCGTTAGAACTCGTAGGGGAGGGGAAGGTTACGAGACTGCTTAAATTTTGGTGAACAGGTGGAGAAACCCTGGATATAGCATTGCTAACATAAAACAGGAAAGTGTAACTCTTTAGTGAAAAACAGTGGATTGATCAACTAAAATATATAGTGTACAGAACGGTTAGACAGAATAAAATCACGCGAGCTGGAGATAATTCATTCATAATATCAACTAAAGTACTTTGATAGCACGCATTTTATAGTATTCGTGTGACATTATCACAGATATTCCTCACAAATATTACAAAATGCATGACAATATAAAACAAAAATAATAATATTCAACCGAGAAAGTAATGAGGAAGTCTTAACAAGATGAATGGAAGAATTGTCTTTTGAAAATCTAGATCATTAGATGGAACAACCTAATAGGACAGATCTTGAGACATGATGGTCTGATGAAGACAATCGTCGAGGGACAAGTAGATTGCAAGAACAGAAATGGTAGATCTCGAATAAAATATAATTAGCATGTAAAAAAGGACGCGAAAGAGAAGAAATACGTAGATTTGAAAAGATAAGCGACAAGAGAATTGAGTGGAGAGCTGCGTCAAACCAATCTTAGGATTGTTGACCAGTGATGATGATGATGATAATGAATATAAACGAAGCATAAACAAATATTTCGTAAGGAAGCGGGGAAAAGGGAATTTTAAGGGAAAATACTTATTTTCGAGGGGCAAAGGGGATCAAAAATGGCCAAACATGTCCTAGCGCAACACTTGATTACCAAAGCAATTAGTTGTATAACGATCACCTCCGTTGTGTAAGAATCTATCAAGATAAAATGTGAAATATCGCTTTTTAAAAATCTGATGACGGAACGAGAATCATATGCAACGCTAATCGAAGAATCGCCAAAAAAAAGATGAGTTCCTAACGAGCAGGAATGATAGCGCAACAGAAGAAACTGTTGCCGAACCACCCTCGCTTTCTCGACTGCCGGAAATTACGAGGCGTACAGTAATGACTGCGACAAGCTCCCGAGGTTGGCTTTGCCGGGAAGAAGATAACGCTCCCATTATTGAGAACACTTGAACAACCGAGCCGTTTTATCTCACATCAAAGCAACTGGTTATGGATCGATCGCGAGAGTTTCAACTAGAAAAGAGCGCTGGGAAGTTTTTGAAATGCAAGTGCTCGTTCGAATTGTTTCATTGTTTCCGATCCGATAATTGAGTGGGAGGTAGAGAGTGTCTTATGATCAGGACAGGAGAAGGTTTCCAATGCATGAGCAAATGCTTGATATACGTGGTAGCTACATCAACTGAGTAAATTATGACATTATAAATTGCCAAAATGGCAATTTTATGAAAATATATTTAAATAAAAAGTTAGACATCATTAAGATTACTATCTCCTTATAAAATGGAAAATTTATACGCAAAAGGCCGACTTAAAATAAGGTTTCTTTGTTTCGCAAAATTTTAAAATTTCCGTCTGCAATCAATGATCTATGATTTATACATGAAGAACAATTTTACTGGTTAATGTAAAAAGTGAGCGCAAAATGGCGATTTTTAAAATTTAGTTTCGCTTGCAAATTTTAATTACATCCTGATTTTAAAATGAGATCTTCACGGAAAACTTTTCTGATGCATACCGTACGTTTCTGAAGGTATTTAATTAGGAACGGGCATAGTTCTGGAACAATTACAGCCTCGCTCATGTTATTAAATATTTATTACTAATAAAGCTTTTACAAAAACGCCAGCCTTAAAGGCACCAATTTCAAGTTTGCGGCAACCCATCTGGCAGACCGTAATTGTAAGATGAACATTTATAATTTGATTATTATTGTTAGCATTTTTATTTGTTAATAATCAATGCCGAATATGCTGATAGCCCTTGTGGATTTTGCATACGAAGGCTAAGGGATATGTCGACGGCAAAAGTTCCAATGTGTCAATAAGATATAATTCATAATATCAACTATAGTACTTTGATAGCAAGCATTTTATAGTATTCGTGTGACATTATCAAAAATATTCCTCACAAATATTATAAAATACATAACGAAATAAAACAAAAATAATAATATTCAACCGAGTAAGTAATGAGGAAGTCTTAACAAGATTAAGGGGAATATTGTAAACTAACTAAATTCTGCCTCTAAAATTAATACAGCCGAACCCAATCCTATGCCTATTTCTATGCGATTCGCTAATTACATACCCCTCAACCAACTTATTCGACATGTGACGTAATACTGAAGGGAAGCGGCAATTTAGGAGAGAAAGTTGAGCCGGAAAAGTGAGGAAGATTAAGAAGAGCGAATTAACTGACGTATAGAGACAAACATCAGATACAAAGGTATTATCGTGGAGCACATGACACAATATCCGCCTTTGAGTCGTGGGGGAGTGATTGATATCACTCAAAATTAAAACACTTGATCACTTTCCATTCGAGCTAATAAAAAAGGACGGTTACTTGAAACCGCGTGCATTACCGAAGTCCAATATTTTACATGTAATAGATAACAAGGAAGCGATAAAAATACCCGTTCTTCAACGAAATTCTCACCGCGATGGAAATAAGAATCTGTAGAATTTAAGCTCAAGAACTCATTTTCAAGATCGGAGGATTTGGACCACTGTTTAGGTCGCCTGCGAACCCTAACTCCCGAGAAATAATGAGAAATATTCAGCGGGAGGTTTTAATTAAAATATATTTTCATCAACAGCGGAAATTCGGTTTTATTCTCGATTAAGACAAAACCCAATTAACTTATGCCACGTGATTTCTCGTTAAATTAGAGAAACTCCCGCATTAGGAATAATTACACATACTAATTGGCAAACAATGGGAATATTTTCCTAGAGACACGCTTTACTGCATAAAATATAAATAATAAAAAAATCACTCCGCTCTTATATAGAGGAAATGCATGACTTTAAATAACAGGCTGGGGTGTCGAAGAAAATCGTGAAATCAAACGAAGAGAGATTCATGTTCAGTAGTCGGAACAAAATAATAAGCTCGTTATTCATCGCAAAGAGGAAAAATTCCGTTCTTCAAGAATGAAAAGCTTTCCGGGGCACAAAAAGAAGTCATCTACAGGAGCAGACTATTATTTGAGTCCAATGCATCCTGAAAAACGTTGAATGAATATTTCAATTGCGCAGAGATAAAAACATTGAATTATCTGCGAGAATGCACAGGCATCAATACTTAAGAACAACTCATAATTAAAAAGATTCGTTCTCTATTATACGAAAATTAATTGTACTCTCAGAAGTGGCCATAATCAAAGGTAAAAAAATAATTCTCAATAAACAGCATAAAATATAGTATGACGCTCCGCTTAAATGTCTACCAATCTTCACTACACACGAATTAAAACGTGAAAAATAGAAATAAGTCCACTGTTGCATGCGAATTCGATAAAACAATTAATTTCTGAAAATTTCAGTTTCACGCACGAATTTCCAACGAAGATATGTACCTACCGCTGACAAAAATAATAGAAGAACTACAATCATAGGCGAACGCGTAGTGAGACCAAGAAATTCCTTAACACACGGAAAGCAGAGAAACAAAGTTAAACACACGGAAACAAGAGCATGATTAAATCAACATTAAACATTATTTTGGCGCCATAAAATCATTCAAGGCGAATGTACACTGTTACGACGTAGATTATTGGAGACTCCTAGCAATAGGCATTTTTGGCGTTAGAGAAAGATTCAAGCTATCATCCAAGATATTACCCTAATTCAGTACTCTATCATGGAAAATAGTATCCATCATTTTATTAAACTTTCTGTATCCACAGAAAATAATTATGAATAAATCTGATCAAAACTTAACTACACAATCGTGATTCCTACTCCATGGATAACTAACGTTAAGAATATATCTTCTGCCCAACTGACAGATTTATTACGCAATTTAATACAGATATTCTTGTATTTTATGCTTCACCTTATTTACCATACACACATGATATTACTTAAGCCCCTATTTATCATCAAAGCTACATGGAAGAATTTTTTTCCGAAGAAACTGAAGTATTGATAACCAATGCATTTTTGGGCTCGTCTAATATTTGGAAGTTTTGCTATCGTAAAGTTAATAAAACTAAACCCAACTTTGCCCTAAATGTTATTGACACGAATCTGTTGCATACTTTTACCCAATTCTTGCACGCTCCTATTTCACGACTGCGGTCCCAACCTACTTTTAAGCCTTACCTCTCTCTTCACCGTACTTAAAACTCCTGAACCCCTTCACCTTCCTCATCATTATACCTATCCAACAATCCTAAGATTGGTTTGACGCAGCTCTCCACTCAATTCCATTATCAGTAAATCTTTTCCCACCTATGCATTTCTTCTGTTTCACACCCTTATTTACTTTTTCCATATACCTTGTTCGAGGTCTTCCTTTTCCGTTCTTGCCACAATGCCATCTACTCGTGGCTGAACTTACACCCACAGTGTACGTCCACGGGGTTGCGAATGGTGTGTCCACCTCATGATATAGAGGTTAGCTGCGAGATAAGCGAGTTCACTCGTCGAATGAGGCGTTTTGAGCGGGTATTGGTCTATCCTTGGATAAGGTCGACCATTTTAATAATACCGAAACCTGTGAAGATGCCGTGACTAAGATATAGAAGTTAGCTGCGATATAAGCGAGTTTACTTGTCGAATAAGCAGTCGTGGACAAAATGCTGCCGCATTCCGAGGAGGTATGGGTCTATCCCTGGGTAAGATAGGCCATCTACTAGTAAATGATACATTAAACCTGTGAACATAACGTGACTTCGCGACTGGGGGCCGCCAACATTTATGACTCTCGTCACCCTTGGAAGACGGCAGCAAGTCTTCTTCACAGGTGTTAAGGTGAAGACCATCTTGGTCGGTACAGCGACACACATTTCATTACGGGCGTGGCAACATTTACTTTAACGGCTGCAGTACTGCGACGTGGAAGGCAAGGGGAAACCATCAACATTATCATCCTCGCAAAGAACTTCTTCACTCATTTTTATATCATCTTCTCCTTCCTCACAAAATAAATTCCTTCAATCACGGATTTCATAATCCTTTTACCCTCAAAAATAACTTGTATCGAAGAAATGTATCTCATACTTAGAAAATATATTCAGTGATATATAATAATATCTAATAAAACAACATGACCCCTGCACTTGTATCGAATCAGCTTAACAGAAAAAGAAACAAATTACCATTACTTCAATAAGGCGATTTGAGAGTTAACTAATGATCTTTCAACTTTTGTCCCATTCATATGATGTTAAGATCTGGAGGAAATTGCATTAAAAGAAAGAAAAAATATAGAACATGGTCCGGTAGGAAATTAATTAAAAATCCCCGGCTCTCCGTCTTATTGCAATAAAAATTCTAGGGAGCTCCCTTTAAAAGAAGAAGCTCCTTCCGAAGTTATGGAGTTGGTTCTCGAACACAACCTAAAAATATCCTTCCTGGGAGCTTTTCATGTCATTTCGTTCCTTTTCTAATTTTTCAACTTCCCTTGAATGTAATTTGATTTCGATGAGAGTCCATAAGACAAGTAATAATTATGTCCATAACCTAAGGAACTCCTGTTCGCAAAGTGAAAAATATTATTAATCGTTCAGTCTAAAAGGTCCTCTCTTCATTCAATCAAATGGCCAGAGAACCTAAACTAATGGACTCTCGAAGATCGTTAAAGCACGACCAAGAGAAACAAGTTTCTAAGCCACTCAAAGGGATTAATTACCAAAAATCGATAGCCATTTTAAGCCACAAAGGGTAAAAAAGGACCTTTTGTTTAATGCCTAGTTGAAAGGATGTTTATTTATATGGATATTCATTTATTTTAACACTAAAAACAGCACTAAGGCCTTAAAATGAATCATGAGATTATGATAAAAAGAAGTACAAAAATAATCTCATAATTAACAATGACTTTTAATAAATGCAATTTATACAAAAGGGGGGGGGGTAACCGAATGAAAGACTTTGCAGTTGGCTCCTGATACTGGTGCGGGAGGCAAAGAGGTCTAGAGAAGAAGTATTCGAGAGGGAATTAAAAAGGGAAGGTAAACAGTAAAAAGGGGATCTTTGCGAAATTGATAGTCGGATTTAGGCCGGTGTAAAGTCTCTGCATTGCGATTCGCGCGGGCCGGAAAATGGAATCTTATTTCACTTATTTTCGACTAAATACTTCTATCAAATTAACTAATTTAGATAATATTTCAGCCAGTAGTATTACATGCATTTCATTTTTCTCAAGCACTCAAAAAGTAAAATATCCAAAGTTAAACAGTTATTAGAGCTGACATCGGCTTGTGAAATTATAGGCTTTATATAGCATGCATTAAAAGAACCCTAGACGGTGAGGCAAAATTCTATGATGGCCATCTATCCATCCAGCTCAAAATTGATTCGACAAGGTGCCTGCTCAATAGGACTCGCGGTCTAGCCAGGGGCAAGCCTTTATGGAGTCACCCGCAAGTGCACACAATGGGAAATTCTCGAAGATGAAAAATCAGTTGCCTTCACCGGGAATCGAACTGAAATCCCCAAATTTAGTGCTCTAATTTATGCTCAACCCTTTTCACTCTAAACATTTACAGTAGACGTATTTTACCACAATATCTCATTTTGCCACTAGAGTTAATTGAATAAAGTACCAGTCGTCGATAGTATAAAATTTTCTTAAAAATTTATGATGAGCAAATTTTACATCTTCTATTACTAGTAACTACGATTCCTACGAAAAAAAATAATAAGGCTAACTTTTTGTGAAAAATTTGATCTCGTTTAATTTTCCTTTCTTGAAGTTATTTATCGAGAGCTCGATGTTTACGATTCATTCGCGATAAACGGACAACAGTGAACTTTAATGGCCTACCTTGACTCCGCTCATCCTCCAGGGATCAATGTGAGTTTTTGGTTGTTCCTGAGGCTCGACCCAACCAATGCGCGAAATTGGCGACTGAATGCCTTTTTTTACTCTATTCCGCCACTCTCGACATTCATTGATTGCAATGGTATACAGGGTGTTTCAGGAGGAATCTGCATCATTACTTCAGGAGGTGGTAGACGAGACAATTTAAAGCAGTTCATGGTTTGAGGCGTTACTTTGCGGAATTTATTCATTCACAATTTAAAGCATTTTTTCTTCCATAAACATGGGGTCGCAACTCATTAGTTACTGAACTTTGGCAACGAAAACATTTTCCTGACTTCAATTTGCAGATAACATGAAAACTCTTTTTTTTTTGGGTATACAGCCTTTTCGACATTTTGTTTTTTACTCTAGATTTTAATTAAATTGAATATTTAATTAAATAATTAATAATAATAATACTAAATTTTCCGCGCAATTTATGCATTGCTGGTGACTCCCGTAAAGTTATCACCGTGGCTAGACCCGGTATGATTAAAACTATTAAATAATTAAGGTTGGACGAAAAAGTGCAATTAAAACTTTCTGAAATAACTTATCTCCGAGCGTAATGAAACGAGAGCTTTGAGCGAGTATCACCAATATTACGGCACAATCTCACCCATTTTGAGATTAATCGTTTCAGACAGTTAAAATAACACATTTTCGTCCAACCTTAATTAATTAATGCCCTTAAAAATCCAGACTATAAACTAAAATGCCGTAAAGGCTGAATGCCCAAGAAAAATTGTTTTCATGGTAACTGCAAGGCGCATCAAAAAATATCATTGTTTACGTCGCCATAGCACAGTAACTAAGGAGTTTTGACCTAATGTTTACGGACAAAAAACTGCTTTTAATTGTCTCCCCCACCTGAAGTATTGCAGATTCTCCCAAAAACACCCTGCAGAAGTCATATTACATGAGTTGGCCGAATGTACTTACAGGGAAATGTCAAAGCCTCAAAACATCGATTTCTCAATTAACCACGCCAGCGCGCTGAAGATTGCCCGAATGAGGAGAGACCTTAGACGCCTTCCCCAGAATCTTTAGCAAGCGAATAAATGAAGATGCAAGGATGGAAGAAAGGCGAGGGAGGGAGAGAGGACGATTAAAGAGGAACGACGAAGGAGAATAAAGGCGAGGGATCAAAACAAAACGAACGAGGCGCCGCGCCGGGGTTCCTAAAGGAAAGAGAGGGAGGGGGCTCTTGCGTGGCATTGGGTGGCGCCTCCGTCGCGTCGGCTCCATAGCGACTCTTAAGCTTACTCTTTCCGCACAAGGTGGAAAAAAATTGCTTTCATAGACTTAAGTAGTAATTCTGTCCGCTGTTGCGCCGACGGCTATGACCATTTTGCTTTTATAAATGACATCCATTGGTTTTAAACCAGTGACGTCATGGCAAAATTAGCAGTGCCGGAACGCACTCTCCTTAACTTTCTTTAGAAATGAAATATAGCTCTGTTTGTATTTTTATTAAAGTCATTACTTACATTTTCTTACAGGATTTTTTGTTTTGGTTACGAATTTATTAATTAGAAATTTTGAGGCAGCAAAATTGATAAAAGTTTTATTTGACTACTTTGTCTTTTGTTAACCAGTACAGGAACGGCGTTCCGGCACTGGTTAACAAAGGAGAATGAAAGAAACATTTTACGAAAATTATAATAAAGTTTCATTAGCTTTTATTATTATTTCCTTGGAGAAATAATGATTTTTATTTTAGATCCTTGTTTTTAATTATACAATTTTTCTTTAAAAGAAAATTTGTTCAAAACTTTCGTTTCGAACTAAATTATTTTCGCTTCTAGAGGGGGGCAGCTGCCCCCTCAAGCCCCCCGCTGGGTACGCCCATGGGTGTTTCCTTTCGGTAACTACTTTGAATTGTTTAATCCTTGCATGTATATACTGTATTAACTACAATTTTTTCGTGAGTTATGGCTTGAAATGTGAGGGCAATTGCGCTGCGGTCTAGGGTTGCATGGAGAATTCAGGTGGTAGCTCACGCCACCTGCATGAATGTGCTGTACTAGTGGGGACCCCGTTGCATGCTGGTGATAGGCCACTCCATATCAATTCAGTTCAGTTAATACGTAGTCACAATGGAACACGCGTCCAAGGTTTTTTTTTTAAATTTTATTCTTTACCAGTTTCGACGTGTTCTACGTCGTCTCATACTCTAGTCTAGCTTAAAAATGACGTACAACACGTCGATACCGATTGCAGAGTATTAAAATAAGTGTGGTAAGTACCAGGTGCCTTTATTTTATTTTAGTATGCATAGCTTCCACAAAGTTGATTCACCCGCCATCAACTTCATTAGATCTTTTTAGGTCGCGGGGAACATTAAATCAGTAAAGAAAGATCTGAGGTTTTCCCGACGTATGATGACGTTGAAGTTGTTTCGGGTTTCCCACCGGGTGAGGCCCCCCATCTCTGCCGACGTTTCGATGGCCGTGTCGTCCATCGTCATCAGGACTTCTTTTGAATGTTTTAACGCTGGAAGAAAAATTTTAATTCCTTTTTTTTTGAAAGAGTCAAGATTTAGTCATTTCGGATTGTCCGTGGAAAGGTAAAAAGAAGTAACTGCAATTTTTACTAATTACAATTGAGATGTCTATTACAGCAATAAGATGCAAGTCATTGTAGTAAGGACAGTGACCTAACATATGCCCTGATGACGATGGAATACACGGCCATCGAAACGTCGGCAGATATGGAGAGCCTCACCCGGTGGGTAACCCGATATATATAAGCATAAGGTTTATAATGCAGAAAGCTCTTACTGTTTACATATATATTGGTATCAACGCTACGCATGAAGACCTAGTTGAGTACCTTTCAAACAACCTAAAACCATTTTCTCAGGGTTCCAATTGCTAATTTTAATGAGCGTCGGCTAATATGCACGCACCCCGAGTCAGACCTGTAGGAGAACCCCAGGAGAATTAGCACTACACCAGCTGCGATTTATGCCAAACGCATTCACAGGAGTGCACACATAGGTCAAGAGTCAACTGCATACACACGTGCAAATGGAATAGGGCAATGGCTTTTCCAAGGTGCCAAAGAGGATACGATTTTCAAGGAATGGCTTACGGCATTTATACTTTTTTACATATAACTATTACTGACAATACGCCGAGGAGATCTGGTAATGAAATTGAATATTTCGAATGATGAGTGCTAATACATAAACAATGATGCGGGGGAAAAACGAATTCCCATATCTATCCGTTCGGCAAAATATTACTCTTAATTTATCGCTTATGTCGGACCTGGAAATATAGCGGGGCTCTAAGATTATGTTCTTCGTGTCGCTCTTAAAGATATCTATTCTCAATTGCTCAAGCAATCTAAGCCTAGCGCAAAGCCTCCGAGACTCTAGCGGCTCCCAGCCTACTTCCGTAATATCTGTGTCACGGTAATACAGTAACAATTTTTGACGTATTTAGCAGCTTTCATTTGTACTTTATTCAGTTCACAGGTTAAATCTTCATCCACTGGATCCCATATCCTCGTTTCATATTCAAGGTGTGGTCGGACGATTGCGAAATAGCACCTTTCTTTTACTTTCTCATCCGAAAATCTTCCCACAATACGCTTGACGAATCATAACTTCTTCAGGACTTTGCCACAAATATTCCTTATATGTGCTCCCCACGATAAGTTCGAAGATAGCTTAACTACCAGGTACTTCACTTCGTCTGTTGCTTTTATGTTAATACCATCTACAGCATAAACATGGATATAGTTGGACGAACTCTGCAAAAAATGTACCAATATGCATTTGCTCAGATTAAGTTCGAGTGCCCTACCTTGGCTCCACGAATGAACTTCATTCTTATCAAGAAAAAAATGGAAAACAATTATGATGTACGAGCACAATCATGTAGGCGGGAGGTGTTCCTTATTCCTTATATAAGTGCCCTCCGAGAGGCTCGAAGTAATCGTAACTCCCAGGTACTTTACTTAGTCTGTTGTATCGCGTGATTCAGGCTCTAGCAAACGTAATTCGCGATCCGATCCCTGAATAGTTAACCGGTTACGCTACTGTGCCAAGCCTACACGCTGAATCATGAATTTTCAATCCATAAATAGTCCACAGAACAATAATTGCCATCACCCCCGACGGTGAGATGATAGGCGCAAGACAATTCTATTTCCGACCCATCGCGCGTCTACTGCGCGCCTGAGCTTGCAGCAAGCAAAGGGGGGGGTCTTCCCGGATTTCCGGCCCTGTGGGAATGACGTGGCGCGTGCGGTAAAGGGGGAAGTCGGCGGCCGAAAGATAATTGGAAAACTTTAGGGAAAAGACGAATTTCCCCACGCTCAAGGATGGGAGGCTCTCGCGCAAGTTTTTTTAATCAAGTATAATTAATTAATAGAAGCCTCAATTCCATTCATCAACTTCACCACTATTACAGCCGTGCGAGTTTACGTAGTAGGATCAACTTACAATCGCAGAAAGAGATCAAGTGGACGGATTATATAAGGGAAGAGGAGATGACTAAAACAATATACGTTATAGTAATGGAGAGAATGCATAGCAATATATAGAAAACAAGAGAACGGAATACAGAGAAGAAAGGAGGCCCACATGAAAAAACATCATACAAAGATGGAGAGATTTTATTAGATTTGCTCACTGCCAAACGCTATGCTATTATTAAAAAATCTCTGAAGCTAAGTTAAAGAGCTCAAATTAGTTAAAGAAATTTCATTAATCAATTAAATATTACTATATGGGTCAACTTTACTCTGTACTACCATAGAGTAATATACTTACTCTATGGTACTACCTTCAGTGTTTTCGTAAAAGGACAAATTTCTAACCATAGAAACAGAAAAAATCGAAGGATATGATAAAGAACAAAAAGAACTTTAAATAGACTATTTATAATAATAAATAAAATTCGCAGCATTAAATATAAGCACGATTAATAAAATTTTCATGATAGATCAAACACTGAGCCGCAGCAACAAACGATTATTATATCCTACCACATGTTAAGCTGATTATTAACATCTAATGATAAACATGGACCAAGATAAATTGCATCAAATATTTAATAAATCATTAACTTCAAGATTCTACAGTGTAAAACTAAATATTCAGAAAGTTTCCCGAGGATTTCGTATTATACTACTGTCTTAGTGGCTAAATACCATTCATTGGCCTTATCCAAGTGAGGCAGACATGACGTTTGACGAAACTGCACGACAAAAATCGTAAAATGGATAGCTAAAAAGTACATCAGTGAAATATTGGCTTTTAGTTCTCCATGGCGTTCTGGATACAACCGACGCGGCGAAAACCAGGTAGATGGAGAGATCCACGAATATTAAAGAAATACTGTCAAGAAAAAACCTACGGAAAATCGTAGAAGTTTCTTTCCTCATAGGATTTTTTTTCTTTCTATAGAAATATTAAATCATGGTTTCGCTAGTAGTGGGCCCTGGTCGCTTCCATAGCGGCGAGGGTATTCCCTATCCCTCCCTTCCTTCCCTATCCCTACCCCAGAGGCGTCGTAGGGCTTCTATCGCGGCGGCGCCTCTTTCCTTTTTTCCTTCCCTTCCTCACCCCTCCCCGGGAGGGCGGGCGTATCAGTTGTAGTACTGGGTCCCAGTCCTGGTGGTTGTAACCTTCTAAGAACCCCCCATGGGTTCTCATTGGTGGCAAGAAATAACCCCTCCGCAGTTTAATGAAGGACGTTTATGGGCGATAATGCTTGATGAATGGACGTCGGTGAGGGGAGGAGCAAGGCAGCAAGAGTAATCTTTCATAGATGCGTGGGAAGCTCAATGACCTAGGCAGAGGGTATACGAGAAAATAAACGGCCATTAATAGAAGAACAGCCTTAGAAGATTACCAGAAATAAAAATGTTGCTTCCCACGGAACAATTACCGCTGATGAGGAATCATGCTCTGGAAATATTTCAAGAATTCCGGAGGTCAATTGATAGGTATTTTACTGGCTTTAAAATGGCAAACGTAATTCACATAAAGGCAGTGCTTAATTTCGGCCTGAACAGAAAATTTTCCCAGAGTTGCCGGAACGCCGTTGGGTACATTGGGTACTACACATATAAGTAATATTCATTTGCAAACACCGTACATAAATAAAAAGTTTTTAAAAAGTCAACGTGTTGTTTTATAATTGGTAAAACACGATTCCTCATCGTAACATTTCTTTACTAGTTTCAAAAAATCGGAAGCTTTAGGGTAGGGGTCATATTTGACAATCATGAGCGGATTACGTGAGAGGGTATGCGTTCCAGTGCCTATAATTTTAGAAATTAAGCACTGCGTAAAGGTGTGGCAGTACGTAAAATAACAGCACCACATACAAGTCATCGTGGCCATTCGTAAATATTACGTTTTACCGTCGTGATTTTGTCAAACAATCCTAAATAAAGCGCGCATATTGATATTTCAATTAGAAAGAGAAAAGATGACGACTCTGAGCATTCATAAAACACATTAATTACAATGAGGCCTACGAGATGAGGTGAGGAGGAGATGAAAAATCAACACCAGAGCCGTCAACTCCAGAAGACTCTAGTCATATTGAGAGCCTTTAGAAAATATCCGACACAGCAAGCAAGCAAGCAAGAATCGCATCTCCTCCCTTTTCAAAACACCCCTGCGTTCAACGACGATGACAAGATGTGTGTTACGATAATTCCGAGCCATCGGTTGCAGGCGCCTCGCTCAAGCCAATAACGCAAATAAAAAATATACAAATACTCGCGACGCGCGCAAAAATATAAATAAAAAAAGCAGGCAATCGTTAAATCTGCAGCGCGCATGCGCCGTATCGATCACGAGGCTTTGACAAGGTTATAAAAAAAGGGGGAAAAATTCTGACATCAAATCATTAAATCAAAAATAAACACCTCAAAACTTGGGTTATCTTACGGGGATGTTTCTAACACAACGCACCACGACATTATGGACCATACGAGCGGGTATGGGATAAGACTATATTGAGGAAAGTAAGGTCAGTAATTGCTCGAATTGTCCTATATTTCGGGTTCCCGGGTCCCAAAGACAAGCTTCGTACGATTTTTATGCGCGGTGAGATAACATTCGAGCTCTTTCTGAGTTAAATTCTAGGGCAACGTTGAGTAATAGCATAGAGGACGCATTACACCCACTCGAAATCCATGATTTAGGTGCGTCAAACATACTTCAAATACACGGAATCATAGTTAAATTTTCAGGGTAAATGGATGAGACCTTGTCAATAATTAATTGAAGTTTGAATCTGGTAATTTCAGGTGAGAAACATACACTGAGCCATACACAGCCTTGTTGCACGAAACCTAACGGGAAAAGGTGAAATTTAAAGCTGCAGGTTTCATTGCGGATCTTGAAGCATGACTTAGATGTAACGAAATTCGACTACATAAATTTAGTTCGACAATCGTTCATTCCGCAAAGACACGGCGAATGTTACGGCCAAAAAGGAAATTTAGTTTAGCCAAAAGTGAAGGAAGGTCGACTGAGAAAGAGGTGCATAGCATAGACGGCGACTGTACATGAGAAGTTACGTCACTAACTTTCCACGTCTCCTTCCATGAAATGTTGTAACGCAAGGAAATTATAAACCATATGAGTACAGGATAAGGCTCAATGTCGATGTTTCACCTCTAATAGCGCTATAGATAGGATACATATTAAAAAACTCGAAAATAAAGGTTTACTATAATAGAATCTGAAAGGAAACAAAGCGGTTTAAACCTTTGTCTGGTTCACATAGCTCTATGCCAAGCATAAAAATATACAGATACAAAATTGCAAAAGAGAACAATATTTATGGAGAAGACGAATTACCCATTCAAGACTGGTTATAATAAAGAGCTTCACGAAGTCCTTTAAGGTCCAAAGTTCTCCCAGAAAGCCCTTTCCAAAAATTCCGCCGGGAAAAACCTCAGCTATCATTCATCTTTGAAGTTGTCATTCCACTTCGGATACCGGATTGCAGAATCATCAAGCTCTTAATTTTATGTGAATCATTTGTGACATATTTATCCACAAAGGCAAAACGGCAAAAAATGAAAAAAAAACAAAAAGAAAGACGCATTCGATGTGATAAATTTATCACACTAATTCACGGGCATAAAACAGCACACTCCTAAAAATATATTAAAAATATATGACAACCATGGAAAAAAATGCTACGCTTAAATTAAATAAGGTTTATCCGACACATGTATTCACACATCGTTTGGGAGAGCACTCCTAAATTTTACGACCATATATGTTCTTGAAGATTTCCTTCCCCTTCTTTGATTCTAACATTTTACGGGTCAAATCATCTACTCGCTACAAAAAAACGCGATCAAAAACTCGGAATATCTTCACTGCATTTCACCACATCATGATGGATATTTCCCGACTCGTTTAGACGGTACTCCGGATAACGATGCCGCTAATTAACGAAAATACTACTAAGTCCTTTCCAAAAACAGCACCGGGAAAAAACTCATACATGTCATTCATCTTTGACGTTGACATTCCAATTTGGATACCGAATTGCAGAATAACCAAACCCTAAATGCTACGTGAATCCAGGTCATTAAGAGCGTGGCCTCTAACCGTGATCCGGAACTAGAAGAAATTGAGAAGTTTTTCCCTGCATTAAGAATCATATCTAAGACCTCTATTATAAAAAATGTCTATAGACCTCTTCGCATAAAAAATGTCTTCTTCGATTAATAAACCATTTCTCAAAATTTTAAATAGCACGTATCACAATCCTAGCCTTAAGGGAAAAATGAGCTATAATAGTATTTAATGAGTAATCAGGTTTACTACCGACATCTAGGAACAATTAATCACCTTGAGGACGATGCTACAACACGTTTTTGATGTTGACATTCCAATTTGGATACAGAAAGGCAGAATCGCTAAGCCCTTAATGCTATGTGAATCTAGGCAAAATTGAGAGCGTGGACACTAACCGTGATCAGGAACTAGAAGAAATGTATTTAAAAAATGTCTTCTTCGATAATTACCCATTTCTCAAAACCTTAAATAGTATATATCACAACCCTAGACTTATGAGAAAAATGAGTGATAATATTATTTGATGAGCGATAAGGTTTACTGCCAAGATCTTGGTACAATTAATCACATTGAGGACGACGCAACGCCATGAGTGTTGCTAAGCTAAAATAGTCTTACTATACAACTAGAGGACGGAAACTCCACGATCACCAATCCAATTCGCCGAGAAAAAGAGTCCTTGGACACAAAAAATTCAAACTATAGAGAAAGAGGTACAGCGTATGGGAGGTGCAGGTAAAAAGTTCACAAGAATGGCAAAATATGCTAGATTTACCTCCGAGATATGCATGAATATCGGGATCGCAAGAGAGAGAATCCAGCCTCTTACATAGCACAGATAACTATGCAGATTAGGATTGAATCACAAAAAAGTACACACCGCACAAAACAGAGGAAAGTATGAACACTCAACGGACAACAGTATGGTGAGTACACTAGAGGCTACATACAAGAGAATAGCTCACAAAATTCGTTGCAGAGACTAGCATGTGAATTAGGCTCCATGCAGGAAAAGGTTGAACATTTTTGTTATCTTAAGGGCTACTACATTCCAGAACCTGATTGAAATTCCCCACTCTTAACTCGGTTCTTCAGATCTGAAACTCGAATTTAGTAAGAGTCCGTATTTTACAAACTGCCTTCAACTCAACACACTTGGTCCAGATAAGCTGTGGTAGAATTTACAAAATAATATATTCACCTACACTAGTTTCACTGATTGTCTCCTACTCATCAAAAACTATCATTACTGGACTTATATGTCACGCGTTGGATATTTTCGGACACATGGCACATTCGGACATTCGGACAGTGTCCGAAAATATCCACAGGGAAGAATGACGCCTCGGTAGCTTAACTGGCTAAAGCACTCGACCGGAAATCGGGGGATCCGGGTTCGAATCCCGGTCAAGGCGAATGATTTTTTCTCTGTGGATCTTTCGCGCGATTGTGCATTGCGGGTGACTCCCGTAAAAGTTCCCGGTCCCGGTATACTTTGAATATTAAGAAAATAATGCCTTAAAGATACGGATAAAGTGAGATCCATGAGTGAGTATGTCAGGATCGCAAAAGGAAACGTGAAAGGTACGTAAGTCCGCACATATAAGGATCGCATCAAGAGAAGAGTACGTAACGGGTTGAAGAGGGTAGCGAGGAGACGGTGGAGTAATGAGGATATGGTTTACGACCACCCCGATACACGCCCATTTCCTCACCCCCGCCCCTTCACCCCCGCACCTGCCCTGCCTCTCCCACCCCACGACTCCCATGCAAGTACATCCAAACCCCTCCTCCGCCACTCTCCCTCCCCTCCACCGAATCATCGCCATGTCAGCCGCTTTTCCTCTTAACCAGCCGCAACTTCAGGACCGCGGGATGAGGTCTTTGGCCGCGCGGCACAGCGCAGGAGCGGGTGGCTTCGTGTGGCCACGCTTACTGCAGGGACAGTACCGCCAACAAACAGCTATCGCAAGGTGATGCCAAGAAGAAAACCTCATCAAAATAACGCATGAATAGCGCAATTCGTGAAATTTTTTCAATTTACAACAACCTGATACAAACTTCCCCTCTCTATCTCGGTTATTCAGATCTGAAACTCGAGTTTAGTAAGAAACGTATTTTAGAAACTACCTTCAACTCAACACACTTGATTCAGATAAGCGGTGGTAGAATTTACCAAATGAAATTCTACATTGGTGAGTGAGGATTGGCACGCAATATTGATATCTAAACCTAATCAGCACCCCTGTTTCATTCTCCAATAGATAAAAATTTGTTTAATTTTTAGCTCATTTTATGCTGTTTGTAAGCATGTTTTTTTAGATTTTTTTATTTTCCACTTTTAAGAGGTAAATCGATAAAACTCTATTCTCCGAGAGATGAAAAGCTTACTTTTTAACTTTTAGCGCATTTAATGCTGTTTTTAAGCATTTTTCTTTACAATTATCTTTATTAGCTACTTTTTAGCGGTGAACCGATTAAACCAGAGCTGGCACAGAAATTTCTGCAATAAAAAAAAAATAACGCCATCTATTGAGAAAATTTAAAACTAACTGTCCATAATGAACTTTAGTTAATAACTTAGACCACAATGGAACAAAATTTCAAATGTTTTATCATTGAATACTGTATTGTAATCAGGAGCAAGGAAGTGTGCAAAATTTCCAGCCGATCCGATAATGGGAAGTGGGTTAAAAATCAAACACAATAATCCATCGATGAAACAGACCAACAGACGGAGCAAGTTAAAAAAAAAATATCACATAAAAAGAGAACAGAGCGACATTGAAAACGAAGCCTCCGCAATTTCACGAGTCAAATGACGCGGAAAAGGACCGCGACGGTGGCGCCTATACGATGTGCAGCGGGGGAGAAAGTGATTCGATCTTCATCGGATGGATGGCAAACAAATGAGTCGTGAAACACGCGAGATTTAGCTCCGAGGATGATGGGGACCGATGACGGGCAATATCCCGACGAGACGGTAACAGGAAAACGGGCAAAAACCTAGATGCGGTCACCTGAACCAATCGAACGTCATAGCGTGTGGCATCACAGCTATTATTAAAGATATTCTACTGATTAAGGTAGTTTCACACTCAACATTTTGCGAATCCACCACTGACCCCTCCAAAACTTCCCCTTTTGATACTAAGTAATTCCTATCCCTTATGACCGAAGACTCATAGTGTAATCCCTAAGCATCTGTATGATACATAGGTGATCACTTTTGACAGTCAAGTATAAGATTTATTAAAATGGCGTGTTTTCCTCTCCATGTAGCGCATCTCCGCCCCACTCTTCAACTCCCCTAACTCAGAAGACTGACGTCTATTTTCAATTCCCAATGATAGTGTATAGAGTACAGTTTTGATACTGAGAAGAGGAACGACAAAGTTACTGTAGACATGGTGGGCGAGGAAGTTCTACGGGAGATGCGGAGGAGACAAAGGGTTTGGATGGAGATAGTAGTGAGCCGGGAGGGGATGTATAAAACCGGGTTAATATGGAGTGATATTAGGATCTTGGTGGAATGGAGAGGAATAGAATTAGATATATATAGTTGAAATGAAATGGTCGTACTGGTACTGAAAAGGGAGTTCCAATTTGAGAGGGGAGTCAGCATGATATGAGCTAACTCGCAAAACTCTGCAAGTAAATCCATCATATCCGACGATGGGCGAGGCGACCGACAGCTGAATTCGTTTTCGCCATGAGGGAATTGTAGGTAAGGAAAGGCGGAGAAAAACCCGGCGTCGGCATTAGCCTGCTCTTACGGAAAGGCGCAAAGGGGACCACGGCTTAACGTCCCATCCGACGGACGGAAATTTGCGCTTGAAATGTCCTCCACATAACATTCAAGCAGGGATCGGGCAGTCTCTGAAAATTCTTTGCCACTACCGGGATTTGAACCGAGGCCCACCGAGAGGCAAGCCAACACTCTAGCCACCACACCAACCCGATCCCCTCCACTCCACCGGCTAAAGGCATGAATGAATAGCTTTTAATTGAATTTTCAAACAGTTCAACTAAAATCTAGTGGAGTGTAGCTTAATAGGGTGCAGATATGAGAGAGTTTTCAACAAATTATGCAGTTATTGCCTAGGCATTTAATATGGATTTACTTGGAGCGTTTTGGGAGTTAGCTCACCCTGTCCCCCCTTTCAGATTGGACCTCCCTTTTCAATCCCAGTAAGGCCATTTCATTTCATCTATATATCTAATTCAATTCCTCTCCATTCCTCTAAGATCCTAATATCACCCCATATTAACGCGGTTTTATACATCCCCTCCCGGCTCACTACTATCTCCATCCAAACCCTTTGTCTCCTCCGCATCTCCCGTAGAATTTCCTCGCCCACCATGTCAACAGTAATATTGTCGTTCCTCTTCTCAGGATCAAAACTGTACTCTATACACTATCATTGGGAATTGAAAATAGACGTCAGTCTTCTGAGTTAGGGGAGTTGAAGAGTGGGGCGGAGATGCGTTACATGGAGAGGAAAACACGCCATTTTAATAAATATTATACTTGACTGTCAAAAGTGATCACCTATGTATCATACAGATGCTTAGGGATTACACTATGAGTCTTCGGTCATAAGGGATAGGAATTACTTAGTACCAAAAGGGGAAGTTTTGGAGGTGTCAGTGGTGGATTCGCAAAATGTTGCGTGTGAACCAACCTTAATCAGTAGAATATCTTTAATAATAGCATCTTCTTTCACCTTTTTTCATCATCAAAACTGCACACTGCCGACTACCATTTGAGAATGAAAATAGACGTCAAGAGTCTCCTAAGATCGGGGAGTTGAAGAGTGCGGAGGAGATGCGCTATATGGAGAGGAAAACACGCCATTTTAATATATATTAAACATTGTTGTCAAAAAAATGGATTAAATAACACGCTGTAGTGTCGTGCGTGTTCTTAATATGTTAAAGCATAATCTATGAGACAGATGATAATTTATGGATTCTAACAAGATGTCACGCATCAAAATTCGTGGAACTTTTAGGCTAATGCAACGTAATAAACATGCTAACGTACCACTATCAGATGAATCCTAAATTAGCATGTGGTCAACGACAATTGTAGTAATAGTTCCAAAGTTTCGAGAAGATAACTCAATATCGGAACTGAAATTCCTCTGCAGTTGAAGCTGAAAAATTCGACCGTAAGTAAAATCCGGGTACTCAACAGATCCTAACACTCACGGTAACGTACACATCCAACTTATAGTTTAAAATCACATTTGGTGGATCCGTTGACTTTCAATGATGGAATTAAAAATTACATTTGTCGCACAAATTCAAGTACTGGAAAAACTTGTTTGGAGCAGTCACAAATTGAACAAGAAACTACTCAAAGTGGCTAGCGAGGAGAACAAACTTGGGAGAGATTAATTAACAGGCGGCAAAGAATGGTGGAAAATCCAGTGTTCAGGGTTAAGGGGACTTATTGACCCCTCACTTATTGTTAGTGAAGGCGGATGGATATAAAAAATAATTTAAGTAGTATTTATACGAGGGGAGTTCAATAAGTGATGCAACACATTTTATTTCTCGGCCAATTTTGGTTGAAAAAAACTTGAAATTTCCGATGGAACATTATCAAGCATTTCCGCTTCGTCTCATATAGTTGCATTGACATCCATACGTGATCGCACTGTACGGAGCATGTTAAAAGGCGTCTGTAACGGAGTTGCGCTCGTAACAACGGACAGTGATTGAGTTTCTTTCGGCGGAAAACCATGGTAACTCAGATATTCATAGGCGCTTGCAGAATGTCTGCAGTAATCTGGAAGAGGACAAAAGTACGATAAGTCGTTGGGCAGCGCGTATTTCATCATCCCCGCTACGTATATTATGAAGAAGTTATTGACGCAGTACAACGTTGGCTCCGACAAAGACCAGTAGAATGGTACCGCGAATACATAAGCAGGGACGGCGAGTAAATCGAAACGAAAATGTTTCGTTTCGATCCGGAGGTAAACGAAAATACGAGGCCTAGGTTTAGTTTCGTTCCCGAAAAAAAATTAAAATCACAAAAGTGTTTAGTTTCGACCCGAGACGAAACTTTACTCCCAGGAACGAAACTAAATTAATCGATACCCCGTTGCTCATAGTTATGTATCGATCCCAGAAGTTGATTGAAGGGGGTAAGAGGAATTAATTTCGACCCATTACGTTTGACATACGTGTAGAGAGGTTAAAAAATTGAGCTCAAAATTCTAATGGCCAGTTCGTATTCACCGTTCTTCTATAAGTGGTAAAAATATGAGTGCCCCATCCATCTAATGGCGGTATGCCGAATTTCCACTTCATTCAACCATACTTCGCACTCGGTGTGTAGGTCGAAACTAAACTTTTCAAAGGTGAAGCACTAGGTCCCTCCGGTGCGAAACAATCTGCGTAATGGTAATATATAAATAAATGGTAATAGCACTGTTTACAATTCAATGCACGGGGGCATGTGCCCCCCCCCCAGACCCTTAAATATAAGCAAGATTTTTAATACGGTCCCATCATCATTGCATTCGTTTTGTATTATGAGGTATCCTTGAGCCCCCCCCCCCCCCAAAAAAAATCCTGGATACGGCCTAGCTTGTGCCCCCCAGAAAGAAATCCTGGATCCGCCTCTAGTGTTAGATGCAATAAAAATTCCCCATCATAAAAAATAACGATACAAAATGATTAAAAATGATTTATAATTGAGTGCTGCACATGCCACAATACAAGATGAGGAATTTTATGCGAAAATTGTTTTTAAAAATGCTGAAGTCATGGAATTAACTATGCTATGATTTCATTCACAGAATGAATATAAAGTATGCCCAAGACCACTATGACGCAGAGAATGAAATTCGATAGCTTACTTTGATTCCAAATTACAATACCAAAAAAAGAATGCACAGGGAGTATGCCACATATTTCATTTGTAGGTGAAAGGCAACCAAACTGCATACGGGAGAAAAAATGTAGATTATGTGAAGGACAACATGCAAATGCATTCATTGGAATGAGAAACATCATGAGGGAATATTCTATCATGCAATTATTGACTAAAAAGGGCTAGTTTCATTCTTTTACGGAAAGTATTTGTGAAAAATGAAAATTTCATTCGCCACTTTGATGCAAATGGAAGAAAAATTGTTTAAAAAATGAATGCAATCAATATTTTCATTCCTTCAATATATAATTACCTCTCGAAGATTTAAAAAAATACTCCAACAGGAGTTATGTTGCTGATAAGTAGATAAAATACAGGCTTGATGACCATGAAACAAATTGCAAAAGATAGCAATCACAAAATCATACGAATACTTCTCTGAGTGACCCTTTATGAAATAATCAGTTGGCTCATTTGCTCAAGACTTGAATTTTATCATTACCTAGCAAAAATCCTCGTCTGGGACTGAGAGCTCTCTATCACCCATGATGACTAGTATGGCATACAATGATGACAAGGCAAAAAACATTATCCATAGCATGATGACTATTATGCAAACAGCTATAGCAATTGAAATTACGCCAGCTCAAAACTGAAACAAAATTTCTTACAATCATCATGATCTCTTGTTGCAACATTGTTACAATCATCTTGAATAAATCACCAACTTGAGCAAACACGCGGGTATTTTAATTACTTTGGTAATAATTTGTCATTATACTTCGCGTCTCATTCACTACTTTCAAGAGTTTCTATATCTTTTCGCAAAATTAGGCGACTACCGTTTCACTTTGTACTAAATAAAATAATTCCCGAGCAGTAGATGTAAACGCTATTATAGCTTGCGAGAATTAGAGGAGGATTCAATGAGACTTAAAGCGGTGAATTCCTGTCGCCAGCTGTTCTCGAGTTCGCGAGTCCTACCTGGCACATTAAAGCACTCAGGGTGAGGTGTTCTCTAAACTGAAAGTAGATCTGCCCTTTAATGACAAACCAAGACTTTTCTGGAGTTCAGGGCTATTCACAGCAGCAGGATCGAAGAAGAAGCAAAAACAGAGAGATATAAGGGGCTTCGTTACGAAATGAACGTTAAAAATAAAAACATTATTGGAGAAAAAATGGGCACACACATTTTGTTTATTTAACATAATTTTCACCACAAACCATGTGTATTTTTAGAGAAAAAGGTCTTTATATTGCAGCGAGTATGACACTTTAATAATGGATCTGAATGGCATAACTACCCAGTGACCATTCATTCACTACTACACACGCCTACTACCATGAATACAAGAATTCAGTGGCGTAACTAGGGGGGGATGAGGGCATGTATCCCCCCAAAGCCTCAGAGAAATCAAAAAATAATTTAAATTTCTTGTCTGGATTTTAAATATACTAACTGCGTCTGCTTAAAGTTAAATTTTAAGTGCCAAAATGGTGTAAAATGCATTTTCAGGCTTGTTATTTTTCAAAAATTTTCCATAATAATCCCCGTTTGAAAGGGGGGTTGCCCCCACTAACTCCCCATACCCCCTTCAAAGCCCCCACAACCCCCCAAAGCATATTCCTAGCCACGCTAGTGCAAGAATTCATCAATACGCGGAGGATGATCAATCTCCAAAAACTTATCAGGTTTCCGGTGACATCCCTTATCAAGCACCCACCAACATGAGGTCCCGCAATCTCGTATTCATGCTCTCGCCAAGGTTGGTGCCGTTCCTGGCTCGCAACCAAGGCCATCTGGTATGTTTACGCATTTGCGTTGCATAACAAACTTGCTCAGTCACATTTGAGACCTCATTTATTCGACGAAAGAATCGCGATGACAGGGATGCATTCGTACGTCAAAGAAAGGACACTGTGCATGGGTCCAGGGAAGTATTTCCTACGATGAGCCTCATATTTTCCCAGACAACTTCAATCTTGGCTCTAATAATTCTCAGTCCATTGTATGTTTGCACGGGAAGTGATAACACAAACCAACATGCATCTGCATATACACCAGAAGCATTATAGGTACTACTAACCATGATTGAGTATAAAGTGCTCCTTTCATACTATTTATGGAGGGAATTTATGAAGAATATACATTTCCTTCACCACTTTAATGTCAGTGGGACGGCAAATTGTTTTCAATTTTTTTGCTTTGAATTTCTAGCAATAGCTCCCATAATGGTTAGTCGATAGCCAATACTAGCACCCGTTCGCTTTAAATTACCACGCTCATGTAAAACATGCGATGAAGGTAACGGGAATTATTGAAGCATCATAAGAAAGAGTAAAAACATATGAGCTTCAACTACTTACTATGAATGCATAAGCATATGTACTTCACAAGAAGAAAAAGGCAAGATCATCATGGTATAGTAATATGAAAAAATAGTTATATGATCGTCGACAGGCACTATGCTTTCCAGGTTCTCCGCTTTTAATTAACACAATCAATACAATGCATCACTATCATCCTTAAGTTAACGTATTTTTGAAACTAGTCGCGACTCTCGAATAGAGAAAAACATGTCTTACATAATAGTGAAAGACAACTTATCCCACAGGGGCACGGAGGACAGGGTGGATTAGAATTACAACTTGACTCAAAGCGAGAGATTCTAAGAGATTGCTTGAAGGCAAGGAAGTACATATCCATATCCAATGGAAGCCACTTAATAAATATTTTCACATGTTAAGTGTCGCAGCCTGAAGGATACATGGAACTGACTACACTACCATGGACTGTACTGCTCTACATCTTCTTACTACTTGAAAGCTGCCTCAATAAGCAAATGATTAGAAGATCCTAGCCATTTATATACAAATGAATTAAAACAGTAAAGGCACTCGCCGATAGGATATGAGTATGGGTACTTTCAATCATTAAGTCCTTCACTCAAGGTGACTGCATTGAGTAGGCCCAATTCCGTTCTATAGAAGACTGATTTCTGTTGCCACTTCGGTGGCATTTTAATCGGTTTTCAAAAATGTCCGCGGCGCGGTGACGGAGTGCAATGCGATCCACTTTTATCCAATATTTTACAATATAATGTTTTTCATTGCGAGGAATAGTATTGAAAAGTAATGAATTTGATAGATCACATCATCATGTGTATACACTTCGCTTTATACCCGTAGTTATAACTTATTTCCCCGTGAAACTCGGATCAATTTGTCCGTCAGCGACGCGAGTGGCAACTTTTATAAACCCATTAAAATGCGCGGTGGGTGACAACAAGTTTAAAGGCCAACTTGAGGATCCCCTGATGAAATATTCGTGAATTCACTGTCCGAGAAACAAAGAATACCTACCAATCCGCCTAGCAAGTATATCATCTCACTCATTTCATCGTTCTTACCAGCCCTGGAAATATTGCGCTGCAGCTCACAGCATAATTAAGAGTAAAATCTACGTGACGCGCCCTGTTCGCCTGTAGCAGTTTTTGAGGAATCGCGTTGATTTCCTTTGTATATTATTATGCTAGAGGGCTAAAATTAAACTTTGGGATAGATATCTTAACATGTGTGAGAGAAAAAAGTTATCTGAGTTATTAATGTAATAAAAAGATGGGATATTGATGCGTAAAAACATACCACCTATTGAGCACTCGCATCACTCCAAAGAGGTGATACGCTTCAGTTTACGTCAACTGGTAAAATAAAAATAAAAAATGCTTTAGGTCCAAAATATATACCGCAAAATGTGTGTACTTTCTATCAGAGAGCATAAAAAAAGGGCTTTAGAATCGACAAAAATAAATACGATCATTCCTAGAAGCAGATTTCGATCAAGTAAGACTGAATTCTTAAATTACAGTGATAAAAATATACACACGCCTTTCAGTTCTTCAACCCGACGGTTGGTTTGGACAGGTGAGAGTAGAGCTAACCTCGAACAAGACAGCGGGCCCATCACTTCATATATTCAGGGTGCGGTGACAGTTGAACTCCCTGGACCACCTCATTCTTGGGCGTCTTCGAAGGATTCACGGGGGATATGAAAACGGAACCATTCGATTAGCCCTCGACCCACTAGGTCACAACGCTCGCAAAAAATAAATACATGCATACATATTTATTTCACCCAGGATTTTTGTCACCAAGGAATGGGGCCGCCCGCGCTGTTGGTGTGGTGTGTAAGCCTCCTTCTCGCTCTCGAGTCAACTCGAGAGCAGATTTCTGGGTATCCGCTATGGCGGTGTAAGGAATTCCTCCCTCCGTAAGGAGGGCACGTTCTCCTTAGCTCCTTTCGCTTTCTTCGGATGGATGAGGTCTTAAAATTTGCGGGGTTTCCCTAGGAGGAAATCTTAGTCTTCCTTCCTGCCTGGCATCCGGCGCCCACAATCGAAGACTTCTCGTTCTTTAGGAAGGAACTAGAGGGGATTGACGGTAGTTGGCGTGGGGAATAGGTCATAGAGGCCGTAACACCATACTGATTTGGAAAGAGTTGAAAGGGGACAAAATGTTACGCAGACCTTAAAGATCTGACAATGAGTAAAAAATTATATACACACACAATGCTTTGGAAAAATGAGATGCACGTAGCACATAATATAAATGGTTCAAGTCTATAAATATGCATTTCATGCTCCCGAAGTCCGCGGTGCTACTTTCAATTGTGACCGAAGCGTCCTTTGCGTCGTTTTCTCATACCCATTTCCTACGTCACATCATACAACTTCTGGGATTGAACATCCCGCCGGGTAAGAACACCACTGCAAACTCTCAGAAGGAAAACAATTAAAACGATATTACACTTTCCTATTAATATCCTCGATGCAAACCTTTATGCTGGGGATATCAGTTGACGCGACGTTTTTGGTTTACGTACGCATAACGATCAATGCTGTTGAGCGGGATAGAAGCTGATCCCGTGCGCAGTATACCTACGGAAATCGTTTTTTTTTATTGTTTACTGTTCAGCGTCTTCCGCTCAACGCCTTACTTCAATTTTGAGTCAACCGTGGAATGAATTAGTGGGGAGGTGTTGTTAAAAGCTTCTTACTTCAATGGATACTATACTTCCCTATCAACGCCGGGTGGCCTGCTAGTATATAATAAAACGCCAATTCGCACGGGCTCGCGCAAAAATTACCAAAAGATAAACAGAAGTGACATGATGGAGACAAGCTAATCACGAGAAAGCCCAGAGGTAAGCACCGAACTAATAACGTCACGTCTATTCACATAGAGCATTGATGAGATTGCTCCAAGTTCGAAATAGGTCGCGCCACCGAAAACGTCGACTTCGGATTTAAGGATTATCTCCTCAAGGAATTTATGGAGAGTGCTAGCGGAGGTGACGATATAACGCACCGCGCAAGAAAATCAATCAACCGAGATGACGTCTAATCAGAATCGTAAATTTGGAAATTCGCCAAATTGACAGTCTTTAAGAAATTCCCATAACCGAACGTCTGAGACTCAATCATGACTTCTCGATTGGAAAGTAATGCCCCAGGGTTTTGCATCGGAACTAATGACATTATCGTTCACTGGAATCCAGACAGTTGAGTGACGACGCAACGTCATCAAAGAAATGAAGGCATCAAATGAATGTTATTCAATCGAAGACGAAAAGCACGAGAAATATTTGACTTAAAAATCTTCATTGCTCGCAATTCACGCACAACTCTTGTTTCTTGGGCAGTGAATAACAGATAAAACGAAAAGAAACAATTTAGAGGTAATCATTTACATCAAATAAAAGGCCTGAACAGCGATAAAAAGAACTCATTTCAATGCAATATGTCTCATAAAACAAAATACCAGCAAGAGCGGATACGATGAGTGTCATAAACATATACGTATTTCACACATCAATCCATTTCAGCCGTTCGTATTTGTATTCTTTCCGGATGTATCACTAGTTTAAAACTGAAGATTTAATCTTGAAACTTTCTAGGCGTATTATATATACCCTTGTCAACCTTATCTTGAATCTAAAACGTGAACACTTAAGCTCAGAAAAAGACTGATCCTGATGAATAATTTTCATCTTTGAGATACAACCAAATGCTGGCAAGTTTCTGCTTAGTGCGTCTATGAAATGTCAATATTATGTCATAAGTTTAAAAAAAATACCACAAAAGAATAGATTGGTCGAGCGGGGTTGGGATGTCCTAGTTATTTAATATTTACTAATAGCGCCAAGGACGTACCCAGGATCAAAATTGGGGGGGGGGGCTAGCCATGGTTGTTCAAGTTGTAGGTAACATTTAAGCATGGAAAAGGTAAATGAAATCAACATTTTAAGAAAACTGCAACAGCTCTTTATTAGTTACTCAAATTATTTGGCTTGAAAAAGTATTATTTTCCTTAAATACATTTGCGATTTTTGCTTCTAGGGGGGAGGGACAGCTGCCCCCTCCTGCTCCTCGCTGGGTACGCCAACGAATAGCGCACAAATAAAAAGAGAGTTGGATGAGGATGTAGAAAAGGCAATGGGTATGATTTTCAAAGTGGCACAAGGTAATTTTTTTAAACAGCTCCCCGATCACATGGCTATTAAGAGGATTCAAAGGATAATAAAATGCATACGAAGTTACTTAACACGTGCGGATAAAGAGGGGTTTTAAGCACAGCATCCACCCTCCGACAAAATGTAAACAGGATCGACTTTCGGCATCTGAGCAAGGGAGTATGATTGAAATGGCAAGTTCTGAGATCCCGTGATGGAGTCTGATTGGGTGATCAGGGCAATAAAATTTCTTGCCATAAAGTTTATCTCGATTAATAATTATATTTCTACTTAATTTTATCCTCAATAAGAAGGAAAAGTATCAGGATTATAATGCAATATTTATATGCATTTTATTAAACGTTTTCCATTCTCCATAATAATACTTAGGTCTGGGATTCCTTGTAGACTTGAGAATTTGATAATGCCTATCAACCTTGAGAACTAATGCCTTGTACCCATTTGCTTCCAAATGTCGCTCAATAAATTAGATATTAGGATACTTTCAGTGTATTACAAATAGGAATCGGTTGATTCCACTGACAGACAATGAAAACGAATTATTTATGTCAAACACTCGGTTTGATTTAGTTTTGGTCCGGGAAACTTAAATTTATATTAATAATAAGACGCAAAAGAAAATAATACAATTATGCAATAATAAAGCAAAAATACGTAGTAAATTAACAAAGAAGAAGAGTTTAAATTCTTTTTTATTATTTTTAAAGCTATTCTTATAACCTTTTAGGCTGTTTATGTACTCATTTTCATTGCAAGCTTTGACGAAGGTATATGAATATTCCGAATCTGTGGAAAAATTGCGTCAAAAAATTAGAAGACCAACACTCATAAACACTTATTTAATGCTAAATATAGAGGCCAAGAGAGAAAAAAACTCAATTATTGATCACGCCGAAGCATAGGACAAAAAAGTGGTGAAATGCATTTCCAATATTTGGGCCACCCATAGCGGAAAACCTAAGAATCTTAAAGCAGCGCAGTATCCCGTCTCATATGCCTTGGAATGCAATTACGTGCATCCTCACATTTTTTTGCAAAAACAAAAAAAATCGAGAACCAATTATTTCCGGCAGAGTACTTCGTTATTATCTCCGCTTCTCAAGACCTGGAATAATAGATAGCAAAAAAAATCACACCGTGAGAGGTGAGGGTTAAAAATACTTCACCCTCCAACTTGAATCTACGCCCCCAGGTAAGTATGTAGGGCAAATGTGAAGTGCATATTAAGAAATCTGGAGATGAGGTTCACCTGGAGATGAGAGGATGCTCCAAAGAGATAGAGCAGGTCGCAATGGTTATGGGAACAGTGTAGAGGTCACATGCATGGAAGTACCCGATGGAGGGGAACGTGAGTCTTTGGAGAGTTCAAAAAAAAAAAGAAAAATATTGGAATATTTTTACCACCTCCAGAGAAGGTGCCAAAACTCCATTTACACAAGAGTTAATGGGAACAGGGGCGCTTATAGCAGGAATATTACACCGTTAATGGATGCCTTGTGGTAAAGGGAGGTTAATTAGGATTTTTTGGGGTTTTTAAGAATAGGCATACCCATACGGCAACGGGTAAACACCCAGATTCGTGACAAAAGATCGTAAGCTTTCACGGAGAATACTATCGATGAAATCTTCTCGGTTTTGCACCGGTTGAGGCTCTTTAAGGCCAAAATAATGAAGAAGCAGGAGCAGAGCAATTTCCACATTTTTACATTTATTGGTACTACCGGTTTCGCTTTACAGCGTCATCAGGTACAGTAACATCACAGTACCTGATGATGCTGTAAAGCGAAACCGGTAGTACCAATAAATTTAAAATTGTGGAAATTGCTCCTGCTTCTTCATTATGTCACGTTTCCACTCCATCTCGCCTGAAACCTCAGATTATATTCTTTAAGGATAACTTTTCGTTGAGAAATTCCCTCATCGTCTTCAGGGCTAAGACAGTCTGTCTTAGTCCTGATGTCAGTCTCAGCCCCGACGACGACGCGGGAATTTCCCATCGAAACTTTCGCCATAAACAGCCTCACCCGGTGCCAAACCCGAGCAGATTTCAGTAACCCTGATTCATGATTTTATGAGCTTTTCCACAAAGTAATTTTTATAAGATTCAGACAATAAATTTCGACCGCTCCCCGCCGTATTCTTAACCCTCTTGTTAGTGCCACGGGCCGATATATCGGCTTTTGCTACACGGGCGAAAAGTGCCACGAGCCGATATACCGGCTCGAGCGTAGACCGGATTTTCAAACTAATATTGTCGTAATAATTAAATGTATCCTTTATCCAATGTATTAGAATATTACAATCAAGAAAAATTCCTTTTTAGTGAAATGAAAAAAAACATTGCTTTGTTATCTAAAATAGTAACTTCATATTGTGTTTTTTCATAAAGTGCTACAAAACTCCTTAATTTAGGTTGGCACTTTTTGCTAAAACCACCAAATTTCGGTGGCACTAAGAGGGTTCAGTACTCTAATACAAGTAGTATTCCAAAAAATCGTTCCATTCAGGCGTTTCTTAATTTTTTAGCCCAAAACATCGTATGACTATAACCTGAATCGTATAATGTAAATGATACATATAGATAAAGATTGAGTTCAACATGGCGGCGAGCTGATACGACTTGGGCATACAAAAACTGTCACAGCGTTTACAAAAATGCATCGACCGAAATGGCGTTTATGTATATCAATAGATAATTGATCAATCTTTAAAATAATGTACACAGCATAGAAAATAAATAGTTATTTCTATTAAAAAAATTGGTGACCTTACTTTTAGGATTACCCTCGTAGTATCTGAAATTTTGTCAACAAAATCGTACGTCAGAATACCAGTACAAAAAATCCGCATCTCAGCCAATTATTCAATTTTCGTTTCGCAAACTCGATTTTAATTAATTTTTTTGAATTACGAATATTTCAAGAAATACATTTTAATGTTTTATCTCAATATTCTAATGATATAGCAATTCTGTATTAAACTGAACACGCATTCGCAAATTATTTTATCGACGAAATTTCAGATACGTTTATTTCTTCTTCTTCCTTCCAGGATTAGGCTACTAAGCCTGTTCCGGAGAAACGTTTATATACCTCAAATTTTACACATACCATTTTCTGGACTATAAATTCAAGATACGCCGGCATGGAATGATTTTTTTGAGATATTTCTCTGCGGCTAGGAGTGGTTGATTTATCACGAAAGGAATTTAAAGGTTAAAATAACACTCCTTCGGGTTTTTTTGTGATTAAAAATGTTATTCAAGAATTAAATCCGCCTCTCTGGATCAACTTCGATAATCAATAGATTCGTGGGTCCGTATTTCCCGTATTCAGTCGCGAGATCACTTAGCGAAGCCTCAAAAACTATCTTCAGAGCATTTTTCAATTTCTTCAAATCTAAACTTTGGTAATCTTTGGTACACACATACAGGGGCGCATCCAGAATTTCTTTCTGAGGGGGGGGGGGGGCACAAGAATACCTCGTAATACAAAACGAGCGCAATGATAATCGGATCGTATTAAAAATCTTGCATATTTTAAAGGGTGTGGGGGGGGGGGGCACGTGTCCCCCTCTAAATCCGCCTATGCATAAATGCATACATACAATTTACACAATTATTTCATTAACTTACTTAATAGAACCATCTAATAGCCATGACTACAGCATAACGCAAATACATACAAAAAGGATAATTCGATTCATGCTATAAATCTCAGACTGCAAAACGTGAATAGCTTCCTTATTAAACTATTACGTCGCATTTGAAACGAAACTCAGCACTGCAGAGACCACCAGCGTCAATAAAATGGAAATATATGGCTAGCTCGGTAAATTAATCCCACATTTTTGTATGACTATCCTCCCATTATAAACTAGGAGCTAAGCTTTCATTTACAAATACATTACCGAAACAGAAACGAAATCACTGAACTTGACATTAGGGAAATAATTTCAACACATTAAATGCAGCATAAAATTCATTTCTCTCACGCGCTTAATTAAGTTGCTCCATGAGGAATAGAGGTCCCCAATGCTTAATCAAACCACACACGGGCACGCCGAGATATATCCCTGCTGTGATTATTCCCTAATTGAATCGACTTGATTATTATATATGAATAACGCTTAACACAAGCCAATTTCGGAAATGGAATTTTCCATAAGTGACGGTCCATATTCCCATGACAGTCTGGAACGAAATGGCATTAAACAAATAAAAAAACACTGGGCTCTATGATTATGTCATAATTACCGCCTCCACAAAAAAATGTAAGTACACTTCCCGAGAAAATTTATAGGCCGCTACTTCAATGAAATAATAACACGAGAAAATTCCACAAAATTTAACTAGGCCTGATACGTTTTAAGCCGACGGCAACGTCATCTTCATTAAATGAAGATGACGTTGCCGTCTAAGAATGATCTTTTTAGACGTCATTGAATTAGGTAATAACAGAGAAAGTAGAATAATTCTATCATACTGGGACTAGCCACGATGATAACTACGGAGTCACCCGATGTGCACAAATATACGACCTTTCGGTGAGGAAAAATCATTCCCCTTGGCCGGGTTACGAACCCGGATCCCTCGATACTAAAATTTCTTTATTCTAACCCAGCAAGAGAATGATTTGCTAAAAATAAAGTGAGCATCAATGCATTGGCATACATGTAAACTCACGATGACATCACCTCCCATGGGAAGGAAAATCATTTTTTCACCGTGGGAAATACTAATTCGAATCTTCGAATAATCCCCTTCATTTAGGTCACCAAGCATACCAGACGTATTGCCTAGGATACATAATGACATACATATTGTTTTAATAACATCATTCAATGCTGCAGCCCATTAACCGCAAGGTATAACCCGCATAAGAAACGGTACCCGAAATATTATTTCAGTAGAATAAGTCCGTTCTCGGTTTATTTTGGGGTCTTCAGATTTTTTCGGATTTTGAATGATTTATTTCGAGCAGTTTCAATCCTGCGACACACCTTTGTGAAAATGTTTGTGCCGTATTGAGCATTTTGTTGACATTCTATCGAATGTGCAAAACCCACACTCGAGTGATCCAGCAAAAAAAGGATCGCGCCCACTGGAACCACTCCAACAAGGTCCAGGGGCGATATGGTCAGGTCGGCTAGTCGTAAATCGCCGAGGGCCCCAGAATGCTCGCGTCAATCGTGAAGCGTATATGAAAGGTGTAAGAAAAAAGACTCAGATTACTTGAACAAATGTTTTTCTGCAATTACAAAATTCTACGCTTCCATTAGTTGCTCTAGTTACGATATACCAAGAGTAATTTGAAAAAATTAATAAGATTAACGTGTCAAAAGATAAAAGGCAACCAGACGCTTTTTTGAAAGGGTCATTCGAAAAGGTCATATTAGAATTTTTTTATTACAGCGTTATTAAAAGGAAAAAATTCACTAAATTGATAGTAAAACCATAACATACTAGATAACAACCATATTGTAGCTCGTATTATCATCGTTTATAAGCTGTGAAATTCTCACTTTTCATAGTATTTGAGCCTTTGCCGAGGGCCTCCAATTACCCCAGACCCCCCCTCCCCTGAATGCGAGAGCATATGATGATCCATACGCTATCAAGTCCATTCTACGCAAGCAGGTCGTGATGTGGACAAACCAGAATGCATTTGAATGAAGACGTGAGGAATGTCTGCGTTGGTTCTTAGATGACAGATAACGAAGAGAACTTCAGTAGCTACTTCCTACCCACAACGTATGAATCTACACGTAAGCAAGAGATAAAAATAGCTCCACAGCTAGCTAAGCGCCAGGAGTGCATGTCACAGAAGATACTGTAGACCAAGGATAATCGGTTTAACGTCGTGCCTTGTCCAACTCCATTAATATTTATTCTATTTAACCTTGTTTGTATAATTTAGAGCGTTATTTGAGTTTTTATTGCACTAATTCATGCACTGAAAAAAGGTTTAGTTAGAAATATCAGTTTCCGATGAAATTCATCGAACTTTGGTTCATATAGAACATTAAATATTTTGGTAACATTTACCAAACCAAATTGATAAAAGCAGTTTGATAAATACTATACGAATGGCTGCAGCAGTTTAATAAAAAACCACGAAGATCGAAATGATAATAACACCGACGTAGTGTGCGCATATAAAAAAGATTTTGCAACCAGAATAATATTGCTCTGATTGAAAATCATAAAATTAGGAGCTTAACGCAAGTCTCTGAAAAATAAATACAAAAGAAAATTGGAGAAACAAATACGTCTTTCTAAAATCTTTATATAAAATATATAAAGAGGGGCAATGCCAAATTGAACAATTACAAGTTTACATTATTTGAGGGATCCTGACAACACACCAACAATCTGGTTCCACTCCGTGCGAATTCAACAGCTTAGCCTGAATCACACAATAATTCTCCGCGAACATGTATGGATATTCGAACACAGTTTAAACCGTTATGACCCTCAAATACCGCGGAAAAGATCAAGATAAAATTTTGCATAATTCTTTAGGTGATCGATCGATCGTTTGGTTCAAATTTCGATTCTTTTAAGTCGAGTTCTTCATTCCGATTAAAAATCGACGCCAACTTTTTTTCGACTAATGGATTATAATTATTTGGCTCAAACTTCGATTAATATTTACTGGAGTTTTTCATTTTCCTGCCCCTCACCCCACCATCTTCCGTCGCCTAGAAGAAATCCCTGCACTACAGAAACTAATTCTTTTTTATTCAACCTTAACACACATATCGAGCGACCGTGACTCATACTCTGTTAATCGCCCATTACCATCTTATCTGCCCCTCCCTCTGATAACCCATCCATAGAGCACGAAAGATTGGGAAGGGTGGGACGGGAGCACGAAATTCTCTATCGCTAGCGGCATTATCGCTCGAGTGGAACCAATATCCGACCACTCATAGCCCATATGTTGTAGGGACATAAAATTACTCGGATATAATCTTTCTGGCGTCCAAGCGGGGAGCATTGGATTATGTGTTATTTCACTATTTTTTTATTTCCCGGAAAAAGAGGTAAACATATACCTTCATCATTCGATATGAGGTCTTAAGGTAATAGTGAATGAGAGTTGACGGAGTAAAGGATAAATAAGCGCGCACTGCAGGTATAAATCTCTACCTGGGTGCTTATATCATGAAACAGAAAATCGTCTCCAACGACCGTAACGTAGACCGTCTACGCAAAACGTCTCCAATGGCCGTAGCTACATATTATGAGGTAAAAAGTTCAAAATTGCAAAATTTGATTTTCATTAAAATATCATGCTGCCTTTTCTGATGTGTGCTTAAAAGTGCCTAAAAAATTACGGATGAAAAATGACACAAGATTAATGGGACAGTTAGATGAAATTGCAGCATGATTTGCCAATGAAAATAATTCCATTATTTTTCCTATGTTCAAAAACCGACGAAATGACACTACCACCTACAATGCCAGACTTTTTTCTGCCTTGAAATTTTAACATTGAAACCTCCAAAGGCGAAATCACATTTCGCTTTTTGACCCACATTATGGGATCAAAATTTATAAGTTTGGTTACATTAAACAAAACGCGCAGCCTATTCTGACGTGTGCCTAAAAGTGCCTAGAAAATTAAAGATGAAAAATGTGAGACACGATTAATGGTAAAGTAGATGAAAACTGCCGAAAGTCTGTTGCCGTCCATCCAACAGCGAAATATGTCACACCGAGCTAGCGCGGCGTTCCTTGGGAGTTCGCTATTGTCACTGGGAACAATGATGATAATAATAGATAACAGACGAAGCACACGAACAATAAAGGCCATCGGTGGAGGTGTCATAAGGTTTGACGAAGATATAGCGTTGGATCACCCACAGCTGGAGCCACTGAGGAGACTCCTCGCATTTCTCCGCATTGAGGTAAAATTCACGCCGCATGACTCGTAACAGGAGGTTATCTGGGCAAGTCATTCCCAAACAATAGTCCGGGGTACTCATGGGCTACGGACCCGCTCGATTGCGTAATATCAGGGGAAAAATGTGGTCCATTCACTCGGAGCGAAATCGCAATTCAAGAGGCGTAACCAGAAGATAAGTACCGTTTTGACCTATCGTCGTTGCCATGCGTGCTTCGCGCATGCGCACAACTCTCCTTGTTTCACTGGCAACCAATGGCTGCTTTCTCAACTAATGTATTTCATTGGGTGTGCGTCCATGTTCAAGACTATTCCTGAACCCGCCTAATGAAAAAATAAATGCTACTTACCAGGGGCGTCAATATGAATATGCCTTGGGGGTAATGGGATGCGACCCCTCTCCCCAGGCAACATCTGGTAAAATTTTTGAACAATAAAATGCCTGGCATTACATTTTACGTCATTTTGGCACTAAAAATTTAACTTTGAGCAGATTCAGTTATTATAAGTCAAAACTGGACAATAGTTTTTAATAATTATTTTGTTTATCTGCGGCTTTGGGAGTGGGGAAATATCCCCTTAACCCCCCTCATCCCTCCCCCCTTAGTTTACGCCAATGCTACTTGCAATGGAACAAAATAATATAATTAAATAAACTGGAAAAAAGGACAAAAAATAGAAAATTTGTAAAACAATATACTATTTCCATTATCAATGATTTTCTAATCTATGTTCTCATTATAGTAGGTTTCTCCTACCACAAACAACATACTACCCACACAACACAAACAATTTCGCTCAATAGTTATTATAATGTAAACTGCCTGGTTACGGTGATAATGGTTTACCGGTACAGTTGCAACGCGCCTTCGCCGACTGTGAGATTCGTTTCGTATTTCGTCATCGATAAATTCGATAAATGAATAGAATACATAAAATCTGTGATCCAATATTCAGCAACTTACTCGAAAAATAAGGGCTCGCACATAAATAACCTAACCGCTTCTGACGATTGTACCCCCTCTTCCCATTCCTTGACAACATTTTAGCGTGAATTTGTTACAGACTGTTCAGAGCTAAACTTCCATTTCCAAATGCATTTTAAAAATTTCCAATCTCATGAATCCACAAAGTTAAAACTAACAAAAGACTGTGAAATGATTCTGACACTCAGGACTCATTGTCAGATCAAGTATTTTATTATTATAGACCAGATCGAGATAAAAATGTTATTTCACTGGGTGTAGTTATCTGTCAATCTTCGTGATCAAAATAAAAACAGCAAATTTTCAGATTATTCTTTCCTCGTACAAGTTGCAGCGTCACCATTCCTTAGAGCCGGTGGCCATGATCCCTGTGACCTTGCGGAGATTTGGCGCGCGCGAATGCGACGTCATTGCTCAGGTCGGCCGACGAAAATAAACCATTCGGAGAAAATTCCGAAGAATTCCGAGGAAATGTTCACGTGCCGTGGAACGACTCCAGAGGGCGCATCGCTCCATCTCGGCCGGAATTCGCATTTTTTCGTGGAGATTCACTCGATCAACGCATATGTTTATTAGCTTAAAATTCCCATGTTACATAATAAACGATAGTACTTCGACATAGAGATCAGGGGAGGTCTGCGGTTATTGGGATCCCTCGGCTAAATATTCGAAATTAAACGAATTAAATTCGAAAATAAACTAATCGTTTTTTTAATTCGATTCCAAAGTTAAAAAAAAAACTTATTGTCCCAAAAGGTAATCTAAATGTCGCTTTTCATTGAGTATGTTGTTAATTCAATACCCTCAATAGCTACTCCTACCATTTATCTGCCTGATTAACAGCGAATATATATCCCTAAATTAGGAACAGATTTCAATAGAAACACTGATGCTTTTATTTCTGATACGTTTATGCATTGGTCTGTGATTGAGTGGTCAGTATTATCAGGTAGCCAGACGCTAAATTTCCTTCGCGAGTAAAGTGACATTACAGACAAATGACGTTTTTTCCCATTACTCCATTGAGTGCACCTTAGTCAGCATTTTCCTTAACCTCAAGTATGAAAATTTCGTACCTGATAAATACCGAAGAAAAATGTCATCATCATCATCATCATTACTCAACAATCCTAAGATTGGTTTGACGCAGCTCTCCATTCTTCTCTCCTATCCGGTAGCCTTTTTATAGTTACGTATTTATTTTATTTTACATCCTGTAAAAATCAGATGTAACTCATTCGGAGACTTCCCTTGCTCTTCTTCCCTTCCACCTGTCCTTCAACGATAGTTTTCATCACGCCATCATGTTTCATAATGAGGAAGTAAGTTCTGCTTAAATTTTTGAAGAATTCCCTTTTCTCACACTCTTCTTAGCAATTCCTCGTTAGTTACACGGTCGATCCCTTTTAACTTCACCATTCTTCGGAAGCACCATATTTCCAATGCTTCCATTCTTGACTTCTCTGCAGCTGTCAACGTCCAAGCCCCACTTCCATAGAGAAAAATGCTCCATATGAAGCTGCATGCATCCATTTGTATTTGTGATGATTTGTTTCCTTAATTCTATGCCAGTACTCTCAGCTCTAAAAAGACTCTTCTTTTTGTAGAAAGCCCTCATCGCCTAGGCTATTCTACTGACTATTTCTTTCTTGCATCGTAAATCGCTGGTAATTCGATTTCCCAGGAAAGAAAATCCTTACGAATTTGAAATACAAGCAGGTCGACCGGGGGAGATGCTCTGTGAGAGAGAGATCTGTCAGAGATGATCTGTGGAGGACGTCTGGTATTGGGAAATCCTGTTCTTTAAATACTGCGATGTCTGTCCTTTGTAGCAAGACAAGGAACACGATGATTTGTTTGTCCTTCGTATGTCCTTAGAAGAACAGGATTTCATAACCAAAATCGTCCATAAACAATAGAATTACGCTATGTGCTCTTGCAAACCATAGTGTAAACAATAGCCACACCAATAAATAAACTTTTTCTCGGGTTTCCGCGCGGCTAAGAAAATTTACATGTTCAACATTTAATGCTCAATGATAATATTTATTCAGTAGCCATGAGAATGGGTGACGAGACGAAGCCCGAAACGTCGGCGCTTTAAGATTTTTTTTAAGATTAATCATACAAAATAGCCTTTTATCAACCTTAGACTTCGAAAGTACCAATAGTTTTGATTCTGAAAGTAATTAAAAAAAAATATTTAAAGAAATGATTGATATTACCAAAAACAAAAACAGCTACAATAAAAGATGAGCCATCGACAATTTAAGAAAAATTTATTTTTATTAAACAAATCAAAATTGATACGAAACTATGACATTTATTAGCTTAGTCACAATCAATAAACAAATTCATATGCAATAAAGGTACTTCAAAATTCTTGTCTCTTCGTTTCAAATTATTTACAATTGAATAATTTTTCTTTTTTATTAATTTATAGTAAAAACATTGTAATAACTTCAGGTCTTCTTATCTTTTCTTTATCAAATTATTGGAATCATATTTATTCATATTCCTGAAGAAGATTTAAAAATATACCGATACTTAGGCCAAAAAGTTTTGCATTTAATTTTTAAAGACCTGCACTCCATGATACAAATCAACGTAAATACAAGTTGTAAACCTAGGGGAAAAAAATAAAAATTTCATTTTTATGAACATTTCAAAATATCCCTAAGCTGCACAAAGTTGACAATGATAATGGCATTCTATAAATTTAGTCTAACAAACAAAGATAACTTCAATACTCATCCCGACATGCCCCGATAGCACAATGAGCTTACTACTCTGATTCGTAGTTAGAACTATTCCTTACAACCCATTGTCCATGAACCCATTATTCCCCACCCGCTATAACATCCTATTCTCTCCACCCCCATCCCTCTTCTTACTCGCTCCATGAACAAACCCTTCTCATCTCCTCAACCATATTTATGGTAAGCACCAAGAAAAATGGGCTTTGCGTTTTTTTATCAAATCGTATTCAACAAACCGAAAAATTCGTATAGGGCAACGCTTGACTATGCGTTGCAGATCTACAGGTCACCTGTAGAATTTGAACTTTTATACTTCAAATCGAAGAATACCAGGGAAAGAAGTATTACTTTCAATAAGTTACTATTAATAGGCACTATTAATTACTGAATAATATTGAAATTCATTTTTCATAACTATTCATCACACGACACTTATAATAAACTCACCGTTGGCGAATGACTACCAAATTTTACTCACAGAATTTTTAAACCCGGTAGAACAGGAATTTTGTAACCACTGCTTATGGCTCATGGTATACGCTTACCTGAAAACATAAAGAAAGAATGTTAATCACTCAATGCATTTGAAATCCATCAATGGAAAGACATTTTAAATACAGAGGTCACTGCATTGCGGTCAATGTATTGTACAGTGTGAATTGCGGGTAAAAAATTCGTCAAATATTCAAGAAATATTGCCATGAAAACGTGTTAACCTGAAAATATAATTATCTCACTCTACAGTATAAAAATGACTCAAGTGGTACTTAAAAAAGAAATCTTTATGCGATCCCATGGATTCAAAATAGACATGTATGAATCTTCGTTCATTCTAGAAACTTATCATGAGTTTCTAGACAATCGGCATGAAAATGAAAAACTAGATCCATGATAAATTAAATTTTTATCATGGATCTAGTGTTACACTTTCACAAAATTTATAACACACAACACACAAATAGTAAGTAAAACTTTCACAAAATAAAGCCTGATACGATTATATATGAAACACTAGGTTAGATACTCCTCACTCACTTGTCTAGCGAAATCATATCTTACGTTAGAGTACGATCAAGGCTCATTTCATCATTTGGCTCAACATTAGAGCAATTCCACGTAAATGTCATACTGACTGGTTAAATAAAAAAAGTGGTTGGAGGCTCTGGTATGGATCAAAATTTGTGTTATAAAGTCTAGACTTTCGTTATTAAGTGCTGACACTAGCATGAGTCGCGTGTCTCTCTGATAAGAAATTTTTTTTATGTGCTCACCACAGTTTTTAGCCACATACTAAATTTAATGAGTCATCTACGCGCAAAAAACACCTGTTTCGCTAATTGATTTTTATGGCCACTGTATTAATATTTTTTTCTATTTTGAGGTTCGTTCGTTATTTTGAATGATTTTAAGGGTTTTAGCACAAATTTGTTTTGTTTATTTTGAATTAAAGAAGTTATTTTGTAAAATTTTTTGGCAGTGAATAAATTTATACCAGAAGGGAATCACAAAAGTCAGTCCGTGACATTTCTGGTCAGTCCGTGACATTTCTGGTCAGTCCGTGACATTTCTGGTCAGTCCGTGACGATGCTTTTCAAGAGGAATTACTCCTCTGTAAAATCAGTTATTGTAATGGGCTTTGCAGCATTATGAAATTTGCATTTGGTGTTCTGAGATGTATTTTACTGAAACTCTGATCACTCTTTGTTTTAGAGCAAACCTTAGAGGTTTTACTCTGAGCTGAAAGTTCGTTTCATTTTTGTCAGTCCGTGAAAGTGAATTTCATGTCACGTAAGTCCTGTATTTTTCAAGACAAAGTAGTGTATCACCAAAGTTAAACTTCACACCATTGTGCAGCAATTTGGAAGTTGAAAAAATTTTGCATGTCAGTCCGTTCGCGTTACGTGTGTTGTTAAAAGTTCAAAAACGTATTGTGACGGTCAGTCCGTGACGCGTGGAATCGCCCATTAGCAACCCGCACAGGGATTGATTGCATCATGTGTATAATATGAATAGGGTATGAGGAATTCTTTCGGTAAAAGTGGACGTGAATGTGGTCATTTCCGTAAAAATTTCACAGTGTGTCCAAGTAAATTAGGTCTTCTAGACTGTCAATACTATTTACATTCAGGTGAAATAAACATCACTGAGAGAAAAAACTTTTGTGAAGGAGGCTTTTCCGAATAACGATAGAATATGCTAAGGTAAAACAAAATTTGACACATGAAGCAATAAATCTTTTACCTTTTCAAAATGAAATAAGACGAAGGTTTTTTTTTAAGTTGAACGAAACGTTGACATGTAACCGAAAAGATATATCGCTAACCAAATTAACAAAACAAACACTATATTGCGAGAGGACAGCAAGAACAGCGAACACACGAGAGACGCTAACAAGATTTTCGAACGATTTAAAGTGCTAACAACCTTTCTCCACGTGTACCCAACAAATCTTCACACAAAGCCAATGACTATCGTCCGCCAATTTATTTCGCCACAAACTTCGGATAATATTAAATATTTGAGAACTAGGAAAAACCTTGAAACCTCTCTTGGCCAACATACAAGAAAATTTTTATTTATTATAGAGAAGCTAGGATTTATCACGTGACAATGGAAAATGGGCTAGGGAAGTAAAACCGAGAGAGAGAGAGAGAGACATTATTTTGCACTGGTTCGACCGCTCCTCGAACGAACAGAAAGCATTTGGGATCCGATAAAGAAAAATCAACCCATTAACTCCCTGCGCTGAAATGATGGGCCTAGCTCACCATCAGATTTTCAAAACTTTATCTCTATTTATCGGAGCAATACAAATATTTTGAACAATAATGATAATATGAATGCAATGCCAAATCGCAAAATGACGAGTGTAGTTCATTATTAGATTTTCAAAATTTTATCTCTATTTATGGGAAAATGTAGATATTTTGAAAGTTAAAAAATGTTAAAACATCCATAACGTATATAAAGAACTCATATTTCATGGAATATGATGCATTGGAAGTAATGGAATGATTTTACTCTATGATCGATAGCTGTGTTCTCGATTTATTTAACTAGGTTCTTTATAATATGAAATAATAATCACTTTTTATTTCACTGTCATGCATTGATTACAAAATATCATTTCATTAGCTACCAATACTGGTAAAAAGAACCACAGACACAAAATAAATAAAGGTTACGAGCATGACATTCAGAAAATAAATTGAATTGGAAGAGGTAAATAACATAATGTAATAAGGAAAGCATATTATTCATTAACAACTCGAGTTTAAGAAGTGTGTGTTACCTATATTTCAATTAAAAAACAATTTCCGTAGATTTATAAGAGAAGAATCTTTAGGTATCGAAACATTTCGATTCAATAACGACAATCGAATCGAGCCAATTAACGATGATGACTTCATAATTCGAAGGAAAACATCGACTACGACGGTTATACTACCATTATTTGATGTAGTCGAACGTCAATAATTACTTATGCTTGTCTGATTTCGGTATTTTTCATGGGGTTTCCCAGTTAAAGTGGATAATTTGCATCCTTCATTCCTATCCCAATCCAAATTGCGTAATAATCCCAACAACTTCTTATATTAACCATTTAAAATTGTGGAAGACAACAAAATTGACTATATTCCTATGTTATACGATGATCCACTGACTTAAATTTTCGTTGCACTATATTTACCCCCACGGATTTCGCTCGCAATAGGAAATTTCAATTCTAACGTTATAAGCGGATTTATTCCAGAATGAGCAAACCAAAACTCCTCATTCGTTCCATCTAGAAAAGACAATTCGGACAAAAAAACTCCACTTTCATGTTTGTTTTTTTCGACCCACCGGAAAGACCACCGTTCAAGTATCATTCAATCCGTCTTAATCCCAGAATGCGGGCATATAGAAATAAAATTTAGGTGCACTTTTCCGTAATTATTTAATTGCGTACGACGCGTTTTGTCTCACAGAGCCATCATATGACACAAGATGATGTCTTGTACCAGATGATGCCTCTTTGAGCCGAAACGCGTCGTAAGCTTTTAAATAATTGAGGAAAAGCGCACCTCGCTTTTATTTCAATACGCCGAACTTCCACTTGATCATACTTGAATAAGTTGAATTTATTCAATAACCATCATCACTAGACAATATTCCTAAGATTGGTTTGACGCAGCTCTCCATTCCTCTCTCCTATCCGCTAACATTTTCATAGCGACGCATTTCTTTTCTTTTACATCCTTCATAACCTGTCCTATATAACTCATTCGGAGACTTCCCTTGCTCTACTTCCCTTCCACTTGTCCTTCTACGATTGTCTTCATCAGGCTATCATGCCTCAGAATGTGGCCAATTAAGTTGTTTCCGTCTTCTGCTCAAGGTTTTTAGGAGGATTCTCTTTTCTCCCACTCCTCTTAGCACTGCCTCGTTACTTACACATTCTATCCATTTTATTTTCATCATTCTTCGGTAGCACCACATTTCAAATGCTTCCACTCTTTATTCAAGAATATGGGCTTTCAAAAAAAAATTAAAATTCATGGTGCGTCCAACCGCCAAAACCTAGGATATTGCCATAACCACAGTTTTAGAATAGCTATTAAGACTAAAGGAAGAACACAAAAACCGATGACATAACAGAAATTCGTTCGTAACAACGATGACAAAGCACTCTGCTTCACGTAACACTAATTCCCACTCACACACTGATGTCTCTAAAGCGCAAAAACTGTTTTCCATATACTATTCCAGTCAAACAAACCACACCACCGCAAAGTCCTGGTGGGAATGAAAGCAAAACTCTTTGAACGATTTCGCAGAAACGAAAAAGAATTCTACATGTTTGTGCCCTCTTATTGAAAATAAATAATCGTCTAGTCGCACGCTTGCGGTTACCTTTCATTTATAATTAAAAAATAAAATTAATTGCATTCGCTGAAAATGACAGCTTGCCACAGATTTATATCGTATTAAATTCTGTGGCCTATTTTCCATTTTTATGCAACACGGTAATGGAAATATAATCACGGCAAATAATTATCATCGTGGAATATTTAAAAAAAATTGTTTTAAATGAAGGAAGGAAGAAACCCCATAAAGGAAGAAATACTACGGGAGAGATAACAAACTTCATTACAATGTGTGCCTCGACAAATTATCGTAATTAATATTTTTTAGCAGTCTAGAGCAAAACCACAAAAGCATTAGCTGTTTTATAAAGATCTTCTCACTGCCTTAAAAATCTAAACACGAAAGATGAGAAAAAAGTATTTAATTTTTATCTTTGCATTACACTACAGCGATCAATCTGATCCGTTAACTAGGTCACTCAACAATATTTACGCACTCGGAAATAGTCGTATTTAACTTTGATATCAAAACAATCTTGGATAATTTAACTGTCTTTCTACAATTTTGATAGTTCTTTCGCACAACAAAAAAAGAAATAAAAATAAGTAAATAAAATAACATAAGGGTAGAAACCTTAAATTTACACCGATATCCTTGGTGTTAAAAAACAAAGGTTTTTCGTAGTAGGCTTAAATTGGAGTTGAATCGAAAGAGAAGTGTTACAATCTGAATCAGTGACTCACTAAGTCTGTGAGTGGCTCCAGGAAGCAGAGAGCATTGCTAAAGGGCTGAGAGGAAAAACGAGAAAGGGATTAACTGGATTCGAACGTTGTTGTCTAAACCGCAAAATTTAATTTGCATAAAATTTTAATCACGCGCTGGTTGAGTGAATTCACGTATGCGAGCTGATACTGGTGGACTCAAAAAATCATTCACATAAGATTATACTTTCCCAACCAAGTTTTTTTTCCTCTCAGGTAAATTTTTTGCAGTTAATTCCTTGTTCCCAGGTACGATGTGGTGCAATTACAGCTAGTGAATTTCCTGAGCTTAATTTTAATCTCCAATCATAAAGAATTTTTTTTTAAAGTTCAATACAGCTTTATTTTTATTTTTTTTTCAATTTATGCTCTCTACGGTGGCGTAGCCAGGATCAAGTAATTTGCTCGTTAAACCCATAAAAAGAGTTGTCGACTTTGGTTTAATTAAACTGAGGTTTTAATGCAGAAAAAATTGAGGTTCGTGTTAAAAAAAACTTTCATAAAATGTAAAGTTTTACCTTTCTTTCAATGTAAAGTTCATCATTTATGACAGCTTTTATAAACCGGTTACCTCGGGAAAACGAAAGAGCATGAAATCAAAAGAACATGAAACATGACTTCTTTCAAACCACCTTACCAACCCGATTAGCATTCGGTTGCCTATCGGATTCACAACAAATACGGGTTTATAGCAAGCAGCGTGCTTCTGTCTTCACAAGTTGTCTCACTGTTCAATGCATGAATAATCTCTGAAGAGCAAAAGGAAAAAATACTGGGTTATCATAAAAGACTGGTTCGATGTCAGTAATTCAAAGGAAGATAGCAGGGACAGGGCTGCAGAGATTTTTCAGAGGGTGCCCGAACATTGCTTGAGTGCCTTGAGGAGGGCATTCCAAGTACAGCACTCCGTCCGTCAGAAGGGACGTTATCGCGCTAAGGGTAAGTATATTTAAATATATTAAGTATGTAATAAACTGCTTTGAGATGACAAACTCGGATAACATAAACTGTGAGCAATTCTGTTTTCATTAAAATCATATTCATTTCCACACCATTCTTTTACAATAACACTGCATAATCGTAAGAAAATTTAAGATAAACAAGCATACACCACAAGGAATAGGTATTCCTTACGTAGGTATTACCGGTATTACCTAAAGGTTAAGATACAAAACTGCCATACCAAGTCATATACTAAAATATTTTCGAAGGCTATACGGTAAATTCGAGTTACCATAGCTCCGAGAATCAAAAAAAACTTCGAGGACCATTCTCATTCCAATTTCGTTAATGGACACCTAACAATTCCAGATATTCAAGATATTAGATTACCCCGCAATCACTAAATTACGAGTAATATAAGGAAATAAATAATATAAGCCTGAGGTGAAGATTAATCGTGATATTTGGAGAGATTATGACCATCTAATCTACTACCGCATTTTATTGTTAGAAAAAAATAGGGAGATATTTATTGAAGACAAAAACAGCGTATATTACATACAATGGGCGTGTATAATCCACATGACCAGGTCAATATGAGTGACCCGTTAAACGGAGTGACAGACGGTACAATGACGTGGACCAGAGGTGCCAACGCCGTTCCGGCACTGGTTAACAAGGCATAATAGTCATACAACACTTTCATCAATTTTGTTGCCTCGAAACTTCTAATATATACATTCGTTTCCAAAACGAAAAAAATGTAATAAAATGTGAATAATAACTTCAATAAAGAAACACATAAAGCAATATTTAACTTCTAAAAAAAGTTAAGGAAAGTGCGTTTCCGCACTGCTAATTTTGTCATGACATCACTGGCGTGGAAACGAATCGATAATGAAATGACTGACGATATCTTTGGAGAGAATAATCCCCGCTCAAAGCTACTGAACTTAGCGTAGCATCACTTATTATGATCAAACAAATTAATGGCATAGTTCTACAATCACAGCAGACAACGTAAATAAATCGTTAATTCGCTCTTAAGAGGACTTAAGATTCATGAGAGAGGTTTTTGTCTTACGGTAAACCAAACTATCCTCTTCGTTAGAGGCCAGTTTCCACAGAAATTTGAGCTTTTCCGACAAATGACAATGCCAAGTCCATAAACTATATCTCAAATTGCAGTGAACCCTAAGACGCTCTTTTAAATTTTTCTACACAATAACTTCGACAAGCTGTTAGGAAAAAGGCTTTACTTTCCTTGAGTAAAATGAAATCGAAACGAAGGGCTCAGATCGTCTGTATCTACTCCCCCATTTAGTGAAAAGAAGAAAATGATACAAAAAGGACTCTTAAGCTACGCTTGCACAAGTAATCCGTATATCGCTGATAAAAAAGAAGAGGCGGCGCAGCTTGGCTTCCGGGTTGACCTCCGCGTCGATTCATCTTCGTGAAGACAGTTTCGCCGGCGTTCAGCAGGCGTCTTCATCTGCTGCGAAAACCTATTTTTCTTATCTTCAATTCAAATCTGAAGTAACCAGCTGTAACGCCGGCGAAACTGTCGCCGCTAAAATACATCGACGCGGAGGACAACCCGGAAGCCAACATGCGCCTACCGAACCACTCCGCGGCAGCATCTATCAACAATAGAGAAGAGGATTTTCCACCTAATTCGCCACTAAGAACCACAAATAATACGTTTCAGCTGGGGCTTTCACATGATTCGGCCACAGTAAATGTTTTTCATGAGGAATTAAAAACTAAGTCGTCGATTAAAAAAAGATAACATAAATTAATTAAATAAACATCACGCAATTCCCAATTAATTCAAGCGTCGACTTTTTCCCACCGGCTGGCTTGACTGAGATCAATCGTCCGGATACAAAATGTAGCAGTAAAATCATTATTAAACAATAAATAAGCAAATTGGGAGTAAATCCCATGGGGAATTTAATGGCCAAAACCACTCACAACAAAAATGAAGCAATCACTAATGAATTTCCGATGTGAATCATGTTCGTCAATCACTGATTGATGTGATTTGACCCCATACGAAATATTTTTTGCGGTTCAACAGGCAATTCGTGCAGTTAGTCTTTTCTCACGTAAGATAAAAGATGATTATTTCTAACACAGCCAAAAAAGGGAATAGTATTTTTTCAAAATGTGTCAAGTGACGTTAGTACTTCAGTGATTTTGACTATATAAATTGTTTCACGATGAGGCAACGGTAGAATAATAGACAAACTGAACAACTATAGCAGTATTATGATGAGAAGGTAATTAATAATAAACTAGAGCCTCTAGTTGTAGCATATATATCTAGGATGCCCCCAACATAATGGGTAATAATTGTTACACGAGTAATGAGGGAAATAATTATGCTTGGGTATAAATTACAGACGCTAACACTAGATCTCGTCGGACAGAGGAAATACTGCACCGAATAAGGAGTACAACATCATCGAGTACGAGTCAGAAAAATTGAAACCCACGCTAGGACTGTGGTAAGTACCATAAATTTATCGACCCCAGAAGCAATCAAACTGGCCATTTCTATATCATCCAGAACCCGAACGAGGAAAGGAGATTTTGAGCCTTTGGCTGATGACTCTAACGCTCCAGACTCCAAAGGATAAAAAATATTCATTTTCAGATAGCAGAGTGTCGCAGTGAAGATCTCCGTCTCACTCCTGGGTTTTATTCCAGTTTCCCTCAGATATCCTCCCAAACTGAAATATGAATGATATACATGAACACCCCAGATGATACCTCAGATCGGCGGTTCCTCGGGGGCGCCAAAAAATTTTACGACCTACATAAAGTCAGTGTCTCTCTCCCTCGGATGAAAGGAAAATATGAATAACGTATCGCGCCATTCAGGGCGAGAGGATCCATGAAGCTCATATTCTCGAGGAAAGGCATCGTATAATAGTTTCGGGCTGAAAAGTAAACACGCTGGATCACCTCGGTGAAATATTATTGAGCGACCAGAAAAATTGCAAGCATCACTAGATTTCCACAAAAATGCTACACTATCGTTCATGGATCGTGAAAAGAAACTATGAATTTTTCAAACATCCTATCGCGATACGTCTAAGCGTTTAACTCGTTATTCTTTTATATCGGGGACAGCAAAGACTAAGAAAATTAATAGCGAAAGCTACCTTTTTACAAAAATGACAAAAAACAATCACCAACCTACTTGCATAATTAAAAACATGCGGAAAAGAGTTGAATTACGCAGAAGATGTCACCTCCTTGTCTAAGTGGTTTAAAAAAGTTTCCTTTTAGCAACACATTACAAATTTCTCGAACGTGAGGACGATAATTACGAGGAACACAGCTATTACTGCCATCCACCGCGCACTTAAATGCGTTTACAAAGTCTCCATTCGCAATGCTGACGGCAGAACTATCCACATTTCATTTATAAATAACCTACAAGGTGTATTGACCGAAATACATTTTGGGAACGATATAAGCTATTCAGTTCATGCGTTTTCCATGCGATCTTGCGAGTGCAAATACTGAAGTGAAAAAATTGAGAATAAATGTATCGCTCTGCACTAGCCGGCGCTGCGTGGACATTTTGGAAAACCGATAAAAATGAGCCCAATATTCAAATTAATTTTCTATTCTTTGTATTTCTTTGGCACGATAAGTCCATTTACTGAGTACAATTTAATTTTCGCCTCTATTTTGTGCGTAATGAAGTTTGAACCAGCGCGCTGGTTCGATGCAGCGATGTAGAAGCAGCTATTTCACAAGAATGGATGGAAATCATTACAGATTCAGGGAAAGAAGGTAGACTCAAATATAACGAAAACATAACTTTAGCGTTGATTCCAGTCTCATGGTTAGCGACGTCGCCTAGCTATCATTCATTCCTCATCTTGTGCTGCCAATTTTCACGGGTAGATAAGAAATTACGGAAACAATTTTATTCATGAATTTCTATGATATAACCATTTCCACTGGGCAATCATTATCAATTCTTATATGAACCGCTAACTGCAGAAAGGCGACATGTCCAATTTGGACAGCTTTGCAGGAGAGAAAAAAACTAGTACACCTACTTATACACGCCACATACATAATTTTTTAAACATTTTAGTTTTATTTGAGTGGGCATTTGGAACTTGTATACACAAATGAAGTAAGTAAAATATTTTAAGAGAGCCGGCTAGAGATTTTTTTGTATCAAGGACATGTTTCTTTTCTGCCGTAAACAAGAATTTTTTAGGACAGTTCACGTAGAACAATCAATACACAAACAAATTATTTAGTAAAAATTCATCTCAATGAAGAAAAACATTGTTTGACTTAATTATTTCAGTTATCGTACTCTTTTGAAGCAGTTGTCGTTCGCCATAACAAAATTAGATTCAAAAAGATAAATTTTTCTCCTGGCATGTATACCTTTATTGAGATATTCCATTTTTATGTTTACTGGAAGTACCGTTGGATAGGCTTTATTGGTAGTAGCCCAGATCAACTCTTCTACGCTCCTTAGTCTGAAAAAATCCATTTCCAAGCCGGCAATGTACATTCTACACTGCACCGTGTGGTGCTTTTCGGATGAAAAAGCCATTTCTCTATATTTTGATATGGAAATAGCCCTTTTTTGTTTTTTTTTATCTTCATAATCTTTGTATACCAGTTAAACGTTGTACTGTAAGACACTTTGTAAGTCCTCTTACCTTCATGATAGATAAAAGTTGCGCATCCCTTCGTTGAAAGATTATTCACACCAAAGACGCTAATAGTGAGCTGTCTGGGGTAATAGGTGTCTTGGACAGGAATTCAAGGGATACAGCATACAAATCAGGTGAACTGGATGTTGGTTCACGCGTCTGTCACATCTAGCACGCACCTGTTTACCGCAAAAAGGGGACTAGTCCTGGACTGCACAATGCTGAAGAGGTTTTCATGCTAATAACACCAAGCGGATGTGTTTCCTTTTTGTATCAAACTTTAGAGTCATGCACCTAGCAACAACTTAAAGAAAAATATGAAAAATCGTCCAATTTGGACATTTTTCTGAAATTACCAATTCATATGACCCGCATGTCTTTATTCTTCCAGTTTTTCATCTTTTCGGCACAGTATGCACTCCTCACCGACGCATCCATAAATTCAGGATTCTTCCAACCATTTCCTCACCCCCCTGGCTTTCTTTCCACTAAAACACTTAAAGATTCAGCGAAAGAAAGCTAGATCAAATATAACGAAAACATATCTTTAGCATTAATTTTAGCCTCGTGGTTAGTGTTATTATCCTAGCTATTATAATCTCTTGATGCCTGAGAGCCTACATGGAAAGTCCATTAGAAGAGTAAGACTAGGGCCTAATTACAAGGTAGATTACAATATAATATAAGTCAAAATATGACTAACCCATTTATGCCGAGAACTTTTTTTTAGCAAATCTGTAAAAAAAATTGTAGTTTCTGTATCATTTCCTTATCTGATCATAAAAAAATTACTTAAATTCTATGATCTCTACTTCGTAGAAAAAGAGATGGGTCGTTCTTTCGGCTCTGCAGTCAAAAGTGTCAAAAATGCCCTCAAGAAAAAGTGAAATAATGCAAGGGCCATACCAACTCAACCAATTTTTGGTGGGTCCCACGCCCACCATCTCAGATTTAAATTATTTTTTCCTTGTCCTTAGTTTAAACCTTGGTTAAGAAAAAGCCAAAATATTAAAGAACCATTGCAAGTATTTTCCAAGATATGAGTGTTTGAAATCGATGAGGCACACACAAAAATTCTGCCCACCTGTCAAATTATTCAAAACTACCATATTTGTGCCCCTGTAACACCTAAACCAAATGAGAAAAGCCATTAAAATTTTGAAGTCTGTAAACATGCCGCTATAGTTTTCAAAAATGTTAAAAAAATGATTTTCACGTGAAAATATTTTTTTCTATAAATGTTCAAAAATTGGACTTATGACAAATTTGGCAAAAAACGAAATTTTCAGACAAATGTAAAAATCATATATTTCACATAAAATCCATAAAAAATCTCAGTAAACATGGTAAAAACCACCAGCTTTAAAACGGAGTGAGATTCGGGGCAATTTTGAATTCATTTGTAAATAAATCTAATGAAAATGATCATTCCGATGATTTTTTTGTTGAAAAATGCCTTTTTTCAACTTCTAATTACAAAAAAGGGACACCAATTAGGTGACTGAATTTTCTAATTCAACTTTTTCAATTCAACAACAACCAAGAAATATACAGTAAATAAAAAATTACAATATTCATATACAATCATTTTTCTTTATGAAATGTTGATATATTACATGAATATTTTTGTTTAGGATGATACCTCTGACGGGATAGACTGGAACTTGCTCTATGCTAACTCCTCTTGGTTGGGTTAGCATGCATTTATCCCTCAATACTTGCATGCGTATGACTGGCACTAGCCTCCCCAGTCCTCATCCTCAGCGCCTGTCGAGGCGTGGCACTTCTTCCCTTATCTTTCGCGCTCGCGGCGTTTGCAGCGCTCAAAGCGGGGAGGTTGGGCGAGCAGGGGGAGGAGGTAGGTGGCGCGGATCGCTCTATCACTCGTCTCCTTCCCTTTTCCAAGCAATGCAATCCTCGCACCGCTTGTTCAACGCCTGTTAGCCGCCCGAGATAACGCCAATCCGTGCGGAAAGAGACTCGGCGAAATGATGGGTTGTGGTTGGTTAGTGCCTCGGCACGGCGATGACGCGTCAATGACTCGATCCACGGAAAACGAACAACGCATCGTAAACATTCTGAACGGTGTAATTTAGGTGTTGAAGAGTCGGAGAGCTTGGAATTTCAAGACAGAAAAATAACTACATTTTCTTAAAATGGGTATCCCCAACAATCCTGTTGCTGGTTCGACGCAGCTTTCCACACCTATAATAGCACTCAAAACTCAGAAGGTTTTTTGGCCTCGCCAACCACCTCTTTCGATCCTTCATCCAATCGATTGCTGCACCAACTCTATCCATATCTTTTTTTCATTTGGTCCCTCCAGCACAGTGGCGTAGACAGGAATTTCGTTCGAAGGGGAGGGTCCAAAAGCAGGGGGGAAATTTTTCGAAAAGCAGGGTACCTAGCAGAGGGTTTTTAACTAATTTTAACACTTTTCATAATCGAAAAACTTCATTTGTTAAAGAAATATTTGGTATATTCACGATTTTTCATTATTTTGTTTTCTTTTATGAAGAAAAATAATTGTGCTTTTATATTTCGGGGGCGGGGTGGGGTCCGGACCCCCCCTGGCTACGTCACTGTTCCAGCAAAGTCGATACATGGCTTGCCCGCCTGAATTTTCTAGGTACTTTTGACTTGTGCAACTACATCTGGGTCTTAATACAGCTCCCGCTGTTCTTTGTTAGTTCGGATTTCTTCACGTTCCATCATCATTTATAGAACCAAAAATGCATCTTAAAATTTTATTCGGGTTTTTTCGGCTTTCTCCACACAACTGTTGATAAGTTTACCTTTTCAATTATGTGTATTAATTCCCTTATACATCCTTCTCAATAATGTCTACATATCTTTAGGAAATCTCATGGACGTTCTCCCACCCACTTTGTTACTTAACGCATGCCGTCATCATCATACCAACATAAAAAAATCTTCATGCGATGTTCTTCGCTATGTTTACTTAGCGTATCTACAACTGCCTGAAAGCATATCGTATTGCTCAAATATTTTATCGCAGCACCATAGATCCGAAGGTTCACCCTTACAATAGGAAAGTCCTTCAACACTTATCGCGATGTTTCTATCTTCCTTCAATTCCACTTTGCAAAGAGTCCGTTTTCAACACTTTTTCACATCTAAAATAACCATGAAAGGCTAGTGATTCTATCCGGGCAATATCTATTAATTACACAAATTTCCCTCCCGTTGTCACAAAATGGACCATATCGAGATGTACCCGGCCTCTGAATTCTGCAGCACCATTAGAATCATTAGAATAAATAATGAGTGGATGGTTACGAAGGAAATCGATTTAAAAATGGAGCCATATGGATGTGGACAGACGCGACAGTCGTTAAAGTATGCCAAATACTGCTAAAACTTACAAATTATAAATATAAAATATTTAAATTTTTCCAAAAATGTTCGCTCTAAAATGTATATAATAATGAAAAGGAATACCAAAGAGCAGCAGTGAATGAATTTCGAGAAGTTTTAGAGCCAAAGGAATTCAAAAGATTCCAGAAAGTATGCAACATACAAAAATATCCTTAAAACTTAGGACAAAAATTTCTTTAAACCGTCAAATCTACCAGTTTTATTTGAAATAAACCTACAAGAAAGAAAGCGTAAAGAAATAGAACCTAAAGTAAATTTTCAACAAAACAATGTTCTCATTTCACGCAGGAAAAACTGTTTTTTTTCAACAAAAATTGAATTTTTTCATAAGTTTACCTTCATTCAGGCAAGAATATAGGTCATCCTACTGAGCTGAAACTGTGCCATTATCGTTTTCAGACCATTTAGTAATTTTAAGGCCGTCCCATCAGAAAAAATACGGTATTGATTTTTCTGTTGACGCCCTTTTGGAAAATGGAAATAATGGCATTTTAATAAGATACTGTTCTTCATCGCCTTCGCTTTTTATTTATTATTTTTTCTTGGACAGAACAATGCTGACAATAGAGATTTGAAGAAGGTGAAGGAACTTCATTTTGATTGACAAAAGGGATTTCATTCATGAATTCCAGACAAGAATTCCAGAGAATTTCGGCGAAAAATCGGAGAATAATTAATGAAAATACGTTTTCTTATTTAGATGGAATCTGCAAGAACAATCAGAATACATCTGATATCAATTGATAAAAATCCCATGACGATCTTTTCGATAATTATGTGATATGAAATCGACTTCTCAAAAAAAAAAGGCATCCACCGGTATAGTACGATTCAACCTATCTACCAATGTATGTACTTGTATGCTTCCGGAACAAAAACCAAATTATTATAGTAGAAAGAAAAAGATAGGTATTTACAACGTCGATAGACAAATATTAATCTTATGTTCTTAATAACCTTTTCTTGCAAAAAGGAAACTGCATTGTTCCATATCGATACGAGAGAAGATCTGTTATTTTCCCTGTACGATATGCTTTGAGCGCCGATTAAGACACAGCAGAGGCGAAAGAGATCCAAGACTCCTTGAAGGACATGTTTACCCAGGAAATACATACCTTCAAAGATAACCCAAACGTCTTATCTCAGTTGAGGAAGGAAACGCACACGGTTGAGAGTTGAGACGTTAAGTCCACTTGAAGAGAAAGACATGTCAAGCTGAATTCTAATCATAACTATCAAGAGGGAGGTTTTCTATTTTTATATTGCCTAAATCGAAAGATTATTACTCCAGGAGTACGCATTTCACGCTTTTAGAATTTTAAATGGCGATATATATTTTTCGCAATTAAATGGAAAGTGAAATTGTTTAAGCCTGCAAAAACGCGACGGCTAAGTATGAATGCTGGGTAAAGCCCGTGTGACGTCATTCTGATTCCTGCTGTCGCCGTGTGAGGTGACCTTGGGGCGAGGCTTTGAACGACGCAGGCTGCCAGCAGGCAGCAGAGTACCCTGATAGCAGGTAGCGCTTGGCTCAAATAAGGATTATTATCTATCAAACGAAGGAAACTTTCCGACCATAGGCAATCTTAATAAGTGATTATTAAGAGATGTTTCCCTGAGCTCTGAGCCTCTTGCATGCATTGGTAATCTCAGACGATGTAAAACTCATGATTACTCGTATAGCATCTTGGTCCCCCTGACATCACGTGGAGTGGCATCGCATGGCCGCCAATCTGGCCTTTTTTAAATGAGGTAAAAACTGAAAATTAACAATCGTCTAAACTGGGATTTCTAAAACCAAATAATTCGCATATTATGAATACACTAATGGTGGGTAACGAATCGCAATCGATGCCTTTTATTTTCTTTGATGAAGGAAACTACCATATGGAGAATATCTTATGAAGATAATCGATAATTTTTTTTAATAAAAAAAAAGAAAATGCATGCATTCAGCAACATCATATTCAACACCCTAATTCCAACACCTCATCCACCAGACGCATAACACCCTCAAATTATATCGAATGGAAATCTGGAGTACTGTAACAATATCACAAAATACCACTAGAGGGATCGCCAACAAACATGTAGCATATACCTTCAATATGGTCGCTATGTAATGGAAATAAGTTCCTCGAATTACTCAAATAAATATGCCAACACGCGGGTATTTGCTTGGCTCGAAACATCCATGCATTGAGTATGATTAAATTTTCGCCCCTATTTCGTGAATAACGAAGCTTGGACCAGCGATATGGAAGCAAATATTTCACAAGAACTGATGGAATTCATTACAGATTCAGGGAGAGAAGGTATACTCCAATACCAGGAAAACATAACTTTAGCATTAATTCCAGTATCGCGGTTTGCGACGTTCACCAAGCTGTCATTCATTTCTGATGTTGCAACGACAATTTACATAGGAAGATATTTATTACAAATTACGGAAATAATATTATTCATAAATTTCTTTGCTAAGTACTGTACTATCTACCAATTTCACTGCTAAATTATAATTATTCCTCCCCTATAATTATTTTGATGGATTAATTTTATTCATTTACAGAAAAGGAGAAATAAAAAGAATTGAGGCGAAAAAAAGGGATTAACTCCTATAAATTTTTTTTGCGATTTACAAGGAATCTGGACAATCTTGCGATTCACAAACAATCATTACACATCTTATCTCGATTGTTAATATCCCATTACGATCTTTCCGATAACTAAGTGACATGAAAGCTACTGCCTAGAAAAAGGAATCCGTCTTCATCCTTCGGTTTTATTTCATGTTTTCGAAGAAATACAGGCTCATCACCTTATCCAAAAATTCAGAATTCTTCGAACCATTTTATCACCTACCTAACATTCTTTCCTCTTACACACTACTTAAACAACACAAGGATTTCATACACACCCTCATTTTGTAAAGGGAATGAGGTAAATGGCAGGGCTTCCACCTTCCAAGGCGTTGCAAGAATAGGCATCGTTCACCTTCTTCCTCACGATCATTTTATGTCATGGGTGGCCAACGAGATAGGAATTGAGATAACTCCCAACTAAGGTGTACTTTCATAGCAAGCACTTTTTACCAAAAAGTCTGAAGGGCACCGGAGAGGACAAGATAATTACCACAAAGAACCGCTAATAGGGTGGTTTCCTATTATTTTTTTATTGCCTAAATCGAAAGATTATTACTCCTGGAGTACGTATTTCACGCTTTTAGATTTTTAAATGACGATATCTATTTTTCGCGATTAAATGAAAAGTGAAAAATTTCAAGCGCGCGAAAACGCGACGCGTAAGTAGGAATGATGGGAAAAAGTCCGTGCGACTCATTTGTGGTTCCCCCTCCCGCCTTGTGAGGTGACCTTGATCGAGGCTCTGAGCGCTGATAGGACGCAGGATGCTAGCGGGTAGCTGAGTACCTTGCTGGCTGGTAGCGCTTGGCTTAAAAAAGGGTTATTAATACCTTATCAAACGAAGAAAACTTTCCGACCTAAGCCAGTTTTAATAGGTGATAATTAAGACATGTTTCCCTGAGCTCTGTGCCTCATGCATGCATTGGTAACCTCAGACGATGTATAACTCCTATCCTCTCGTGTAGAAACTAGGTCCCTGTGACGTCACGTGGAGTGGAATCGCATGGGCGCCAATCTGGCCTTTTTCAAATGAGGATAAAATTTGACCCTTGCCATTCGTCTAAACCGGTATTTCAAAAACCAAATAATTTGTGTATTATGAATACACTAATGGTGGGTAACGAATCGCAATCAATGCCTTTCGTTTTCTTTGATGGAGGAAACTACCCTATTGTCAAAAAGATCGCAATCAAAGTCATTTACAGCCATAGTAGTGAAGTAAATGAACACTGAACTGCAGCAGTGGTGTGTATATTGATTTCACCCATCAAAATAGATCCCATGAGTAATGTGAGGTCATTATTCTCATTTTCCAACTCTTCATTCATATAAGAGGTTACACTGTAAGAATATGAGTAAAATAAATATTGGCCGCAGAGTAGTTCGACTTGAAGATGGGTATAGATAGCATATATACATATATAGCTTGAAGATAGATATGTTGGAGTAAGACCTTACAGAAGAGAAGGCGAAAAAAGGGACCAGTGGACCACATTATGCACGAGAAGGTTTCGATGGGTAGGCAATGTCAGAAGATAAGGTAATTACAGGAGGGATAAGATGCCTCAGGGTAAATTTGATGGAAAAGTCCTCCGAGGACAGAGGAATACGCACTTGGAGAAGATGGGGAAAGACAGAAGGAAGAAGATCTTCGAGAAACTGCATGATCACCACCATCAATGGTTAACAATCCTAAGATGGAGATCCTAATACGTTGTAGCTCTCCATTCAATTCTCCTATCAGCTCAATTTCCTTCCGTTTTGCCATCTTCTTTCGATTAATGTTTAGATATGAAACGAGAACTCCAATTGCAAAACTAGGTCTGTCCATTTTACTTTACCGAGGTATGTCATTTCTAAACTATTTTATATAAAACCTCACAATGTACCCGTGAGAGATTTGTTGGCATTATGTGGCCGGTACTAACCACATTCTACTGTTAATTGGAAAAAATATAATCTTCTAGCCTCAAATCTAAGAAAGTGACAGTATATTTTTCATCATCATCACTGTTCAAACTCCTGAGATTGGTTTGACGCGGCTCTCCACGCAATTCTTCCATCAGCTAATCTTTTCTCACCAACGTATTTCTTCTCAGCCACATCCTTCTTCACCTGTTCCACATATTTCATTCGAGGTCTCCCTTTTCCGTTATTTCAATCTACTTGTCCCTTGACGATTGTCTCCATCAGGCCATTATGTGTAACGGTATGGCTGATAAGGTTGTTACCACTTCTTATCAAGGTTATCATGAGGCTCCTCTTCTCCTCTACTCTTCTTAGGACTTCCTCATTGCTAACACGGTCGATACATTTGATCCACCATTATTCTTCCGTAGCACCACATTTCGAAGGCCTCTACCCTCGATTTTTCCGCTGCTTTCATCGTCCATGCTTTACTTCCCTTCAGAAGCATACTCAAAATGTAAGTTCTGATAAATTGTTTTCTTAATTCTACGTTCAATTATCCCGTTGTAAGTCGATATTTCTTTCGGCGGTATGCTCTCTTCGGCCGGGCTATTCTGTTAATAATTTCTTTCTTGCTTCTATCATCGCTATTTAACCGGCTTACCAAATAAAAAAATTTATCCACCTCTACCTGAAAGACTTGTTTGGTAATAAATAATCGGAGGATATATGTGATAAAAAGAGAAATGAAAGCTTCAGAATACCATTTCTAGCATTGTAACACTAAGAACGAATGAATCCAATACAAAAAAAACCTCGCACACAAATTTATAAAAATCTATTACCGTAAAATAATGCAACGAATCGTCATAGCAAAAACAGAAGAGTTGAGGCCACACGGCGGCTCTAACATCCTACACAAGAGCGCCGGTTGAGGTACGCCCGCTAACAGAAATTGGGCCGCGTCCGACACTTTTTTCAACACGGCCGCAGCTCGCAGACCAATGGCATGGCTCCAGAGGAATAGGCGAAATACCCTCGGACACGGCACGAGCGTGCGTAATAACGTGCGCACAATCACGGCCTAGAAAAGCGAGAGCAAACGGGATGATGCTGCAAGGACCAGCGTGCGATATGGGCGACGAGGACGAGCGAGGAGGCGGCACGAGATCGCGAAGATGACGCCTCTACTGGGTATCCTCAACTGCGCCTGCGCTGAGCATTTTGCCTACTTTCAACCCGCGAGTGGAGAGGGAGGAGAGGTGTGGGGAGCGGGAGGAGGAGTACGTGATACTCCCCACCCCCTCTTCTCTGTTCCTTCCCCCATCCCCTCCTCTTTCCCCTCCCACTCTATAACGCCCCCCTTTGAACTCGCTCTCTCCGATGGCGTAACTCGTAAACCTCACTGCCCCACTGTGGAGCAGCACGATAGGGCGATGCGTGGTGACCGCGGCAATCGTACCTTGCGAACGCTCAGGCCAGGAGGACTACGGGGACAGTGGCGCAGCGAGTGGTGATATAGCTCCCCTAGAGCTCAGAGAAATTTTTTAATTAAATCCATTTTACTGAATCGTATAAATATTACTAATACAATAGAGTAAGGATTAACACAAATATCCCTCAGAAAGCCGTAAAACTTGTAAAACATTTGACTTGAGGATCCTCTTTTGTAATATTCGTCGCTCAGACCAATGGGACCGCGTGGAGGAAGCCAAATTCCATTCCATTCATGAGATTCATGTCGCCACTTCGGTCGCTTTTAATCGCTTGTCAAAAACGTCCGCGATACTGCGATGAGGATAGAGCAATCCAATTTTTTTACAACATTTTGCAGTAAAGCACCTATATGCAATTGCGAGTAAGAGCATTGAAAATCCATGGCTTTGATGCATCAAATCATCGGGAATATAAATTTTTGTAAACAACCATTACTATTATTTATTTAACCGTGTAAACCGGATCGTTTTGCCCGTCAGCGACACGAGTGGCGACATTTATAAACCCCTTGTAATATGCGGTGAGTGACAAAACTTCTAGAAGCGAACTTGAGAATCCTCCATTGTAGCATTCGTGAGACAGGCACTGCAAGTCTCACATGAACGAAAGTGGGGAAATGTTTATAAGCAATTAATGTTTTTCTTTCGCTTTAACTCTACACACAATATTTACTTTCTAAAGCCGCATTCGAAAGCTCCAATAATCAAGTTAGTTGGATTTCGACACTGTAAGCACAACTGGAAATTCGATGCTCCTTTTTTTAACACGGCGATGACCGCTAAATGTCACCTCCGTAGGAAGTAGTTCGCAGATTTTCATAGGAAATCGTTGCTATACTGAAGTCGTAAGTATTCGTGAAATCAAATTGAATTTTTAATCGACGCTTTCGATCACGGACTAACCCGCTGAATAGCGGTTGATATGGGATAAAAGTCATGATAAATTTATCGTTCAACCTGAATATAAAGACCAGAAATTCACTCAGAAACAAATCATTAGACGTGATCAGAAACGAGCGCAAACGTTGCCACGATTTAAACGCGCGTCAACACTCCTTACCACGCGATGATAATGAATGTTAATAAGGCCCCGGGATTCTGTCCTAATCGCATTTTTTCACCTTGAATGTTATCGATTGATGTGTATCCCCGACCATGGACACGTAAGGTACAACGAAGCCGTACCGTTACTAGGTCAAAATATTGGCCCCAACATTAAAACTTTCACCTAAGGAGTCATGAGGAGCTTTCTCATGACCACTAGCGTCATCCGCCTCATGAGCCCACACGCTAGCGAAAGCGAAATGGCTAACTGAGAGCCATATCATGAAATGAGTCCACAGGTGAATATATAAACAGTGTGAGGTCAGTGTTCCGGGATGATTATGAGACAAACTGCCTCAATGTTAAAAATTTAATAAATGTATCCGTCTACTAAGGTTATCGATGGTGCTTACATCATTGCAACCAACATGACTGAGTGAAAATTCTTAAGTTTATTCAGTACTATGATCCTAGTAAAAACGTTTAGCTCAATTACTAAGCACATAATCATTTCTGAAAGGAAAATAGGGAAAATATTCGCATCCTCCGAAGAAATCTGACATACATTGAGCCACCAAGAAATTACGACTTTTAAGATACGCCAGGGACAAATTAATGAGTACAATCTCAATGGAAAGCCGCATCAAAAGTTTCTAAAGACAAGGTCACCGGGCTAATTTAAATGGCTTATTTTTTTATTTCCACGGGGAGTAAATGAGGTATGCTCTGGTCCCTACAAAAAAAGAAGATCCACTTAAAAGCTCTATTTTAACAAATCTGCAATGAAAAATCACTCATACTTCAACTTAAAAATACTTGCACACAATAAAAAAGCTCAAAAATCCTTCAAAAATATAGAAAACTTATTTGCAACAGAAAGCTTAAATATTAGCAGATTACTCGTCCCTAGTAATGATATTTTAACGCACCGCGCGAAAAAAATTACAATGCCAAATTAAAATGCAATCTGAAAGAAATTATATAAGTTCACGACAAAAATAAGCAAAAATCTTCAGTTACCACAGCCATAATTATGAATGCTGCAGCAAAATAAATGCATCGTCATTTATTGCAATTACTCCTGTAGTAGAAAACACACGCTGGCCTCAGACTAAAAAAATGTTCATTATGAAAATGTGAAAAAAATGTTGTTGAAATGAGTATGTTGACAAACATATTGAGATTATAATTCGCCCTGAACGGTCACAAAGAAAAAGGACCATTTGCATCCACAAATGGAAAAAATAAGAATGAATACAGAGAAAATTTAAGTTTCATTAAGGACGTGTGATATAGTAAGCGCGACACTTGAAAATTACACTCAAAAACAGCATATTTCAGGGTAAGCCAATTAAGCTCCTTGAAATTAAAATTAATGAACTGATTGGGAGGTACCACAAAAACCACGTACACCAATATAAAAACACTAGGCATTTGTCACAGTGAGTTTCTAAATACGCCCAGCATTTAAACTAACAATAAGTATGGTACAGTAGATTCCGCTTAATGGGCCCACCGGTTACATGGGGCAGCCGCTTAATCGGGGCAGATCTTGAAGAACAGAACCCAATAGAGGAATATCCCAGAGTATTCTCCGCTTAATTGGGACAGCAAGCCGCTTTATTGGGCCATGAGTCGGCGACATAGACTCGATACTAGCGACGAAATTAAAATTTTTTGTTTTCAGAATACTATTTTTTTATTTTCCCCTTTGATTTACTCTTATTTTTCACAAATGTTCCTATTTTTGCCCTATTTTGAAAGCTCTTATTTTTATACTATCTGCAAGAAGATAGGAATATTCTTTAATAGGATTAAGTAAAAGAAATTCATTCGGCGTCGCCCAAGGCTGTGACAAATATTTTTAACTAAATTATTATAATCCTTAAAATGATAATAATTTAACTAAACTCGCTGATTTATTAATCAAAGTAATGGTTTAATAAACTTAGGTTGCATTAAAAACGTTCTTTAGTCTTCTTTCTTCCATTTCAAAGTTTTTTATGCCCATATACGAGAGAGTTTGCCTAATTGGGGCAGCCGCTTGATTGGGACAAAATACACAAGTCCCGATATGTCCCATTTAACCGGAATCTACTGTATTTAGGATTTTTTTGACTCGAGGATGGCTAGAGCATGAGGATGGCGGGAGTGCTGAGGTAATGATAGATGCTGAAGACCGTTTTAGTGGCAAAGATTCTAGATAGGGAAGGAACAGAGAAGAAGAGAACTGATCTGATGGATAATGTGCTCATTTACAAGTCAAAATGAAGGAGCAAATTCAGTTAGGAAAGGGAGGCAGGACGGAGGATTTTGGTGGATTGTTCAGCGTAATGTTAACGATCACATTACCGTGAATAAATTAATGTTATTATAGTATAAGTGATGAAATGTCCACGATGCCAAATATAATCGACAAATGATGAAATAACCCCATCCGTATCAATCTCTGCAATAAAACTCATCAAAACTACCACAAGTGTTACTAAGGGGAACGTGAATTTGCACGGTTTCCAGCTGGTAGATACGAAATTAATTTCTAACCGACTTAAAAATAGCAAGATGATCTCATTACTAAGGTACCGTGATTGCGTGCATCATTCAGCCCCAAACTTTCGTCCTTGGAACTAACAATTGAACCCATATTCAAGTTCCTCGCTCGAGTACCCGGCAACATGATGTTCGAAGGCGTCTCTCAAATAGGCTTTTTTGTTCGCATGTTGGCGCGTGTTCTACCCAGATCTGGAACATGAACAAGTTTGGCGGATGGCACGGCGTTTAAAAGAGGAGTGGGGAGGGCATATATTCCCGGAGGTGGGGGCACAAGTTTCGCTTAACTCACGCGAGAGGGTGTGTGGTTGCGCCTGAGGAGGTTCCCAACCAATCCTTCCCTTGTTACACACATTAGATTTCCCCCACCAACTCCTGAGGAATTGCTGTCGGCTAAAGTTTCGGGCTTCATCGTCGGCGTGCGTACTTACATAAGCGCTAAAAGGGAGGAGGTGGAGGAAACTCCTTCCTTTTCCTTCCGACCGCCGAGGATCCATCCTGCTCAAACTACCACCATCCAGTCGCTCTCAGTGGGACGAATTTCGTTTCGCGATTGTTCGCGCGAAACCAATTTTCCCCCACCCCAGCTAATTACGCAAAAGAAGGACGTCTTTCGCAGAATCCTAAAATAATACCATCTCTCCACAGCGGTAGGCTGCCTGCCGTTCTTTACAAGATATTTTAATTTAAAAGGAGAGCAGGTACCTACTAGAAATATTCGGCTCTGGTGAGAGAAGGAAATTTTTGAACATTTAATTCAGTATTTTATGTGTCACCCGCTAGAGGAGCCCAATGAAAAAAGGCAAGACTTGCGAGTTTAAGGAACTCACTCATCCAAACAAATAACTTGAATGGAGGCAAAATTGACGTTGAGGAACTCTATCATCCAAGCGAAGAAAAAGAATCCACACAATATTAACCACACTAATTATTTTAAATCTAGGTTACAGAAAATGTCGAATAACTTCCATTCCATAGCACACATGACCACCTATTAGTTTTCAAGTGAAGTATTGGTTTTGAAGTCTATAAAGACTTGCGTTGCTTTCAATTCTTCTTCAATATTAGAGGAATAAACAAGATTTTTTCTGTAAGTTGTCAAGAATGAGTTAGCCTTTTTAAATCAGCATTGTAATTTATTGGAACAAAGGCTACGGTAACACCAAGCGCTCCCAAACCGGCAATTTACTAAACGCGCAAAAATACTCTCCACAGCGGTCGGTTGCCTGTCTGTTTTTGCGGGAAATTGCAAGGCCATAGATACTGAATATGAAGGCAGATTATAAAAAAGTGCAGGCACCAACTTAGAGAGTACAGTCCAGAGTGACAGATTACCGATGAATTGTGACGAAAAAAGTGCAGTGTTTCCAATACTTAAAGCAATGTCGGATGGAAATCTTATGGGTGTAGACCAAAGTATAGGTTTTTGATAAGCGTTTTTCTGAGACTACGTATAAAAGATCTTCGTTTACCTACGTATCTACCACGGTTGACGAAAAGAAAATTGATAAAATATACAGCAAAACAGAGAAACTTAAAATTTCACAAAATCCTCGGACTACTATAACGGATAACAACGGTGAGGGATAACAAGGATATCTCGAATAATAAAAATAATGGCGTAATTCCCTAGGACGACTCATTGCCTTTTTATTTTTTCCACCGTCCCCCATTTGAATTGATTCACCATAGAAATTAGTAAATGCTGGCAAGTTTTGCCTTAGCATGAATGAACATAGTTTGTTGTGTGTCATATTTTAACGTCCGAGAGGTGTGCAAGTGGGGATTGTCTTTCATGCTGCATACTGGTGATTGTTCAACCACTGCCAAGCACCCTAAAGGTGGCTCGCAATAAATTACGTACATGTAGACATGTGTGACTGATTTTTCAGAGGCACGTTTTTGTAAATTGGCACGAAGCTTTCGAACTACACACTTTCCAACATTAGGATTATAAATAAACTTCTCCATTTCCTTTCTTATTGAGCTCTCTACGTACGAACTTTTACCACTACTGTCATTGCTCTACAAATATAAGTATAATTTTTGATGGATAAATATTACTTCCTCACGCTTAATGGTCGCCCTGAGGGCGCGTACATTCCTACTGTTCCAGTGAGTCCTCATTCACTTCAACCAGTTTAGAAAACCAATTAAAATGAAATGGCGCATATGTACCTCATTAAGTAATAATTATATTCAACGAAACAAATAAAGCGAGGTGAAATAGAGACAGACGAGAGGTATTCGTAAATTCGGTACGGCACGCCGGATTTCATTACAACCTAGTTCAACCAGTCTGGATATCTGTGATAATAACTAGGTACATAGGCGGCCAACATCACCACTGCTGGGTGTGCCCCCAACAAATACCTAACGCGGCTCCCACGAGCCGAAGATATCACATTCTCTCTCACATAACTCCCGGCAGGTAATCATTTAGCGGGCACCACAATGATGCCAACAGCCTAGCGATCACTAGCGAACGCACCGAGTTAACCTGTCTCGATTAATCCTCATCTGCTTTGTTTTAATTGCGATTACACCGCGTGCCTTAACGACAGACCCAGTCTTTAAGAGTGCATTAATCACCTCGCGTGAGTGGCTGGACGTCATAAGAGATAAATAGCATTATTCGAACGTTTAAGTTTCGCCAGACGCTCGAGTCTCGGGCAGCGCTGGAAGTGCACGTTCTCATTACCGAGACAGTGGAGTGAAAGAGAGCTTTCCCCACGCACTCCGCACCCTTCATAACTCAGCCAACTTAAACTCGCGACAAACGTAACTAAAGTTCAGAAAAAGGAATACACGCCACGGGGAAAATTTAGAAGATGAATGGATGAATTAATGGTTTTATTTATGATATGGGGAAAGCCATAAGGGGGCATCCATTAATTACGAGAAGCGTTTAGGGGGGGAGAGGATCTACATCTATAGAGTACCCTGCGAGCCACCTCTAGGGTGTTTGGCAGGGGGGTGACAAATCACCAACATGCAGTATGCAAGAGGACCGCCACATGCACACCGCACGGCCATAGAAATATTAAGCATACCTACTAGCAAACTATACATGCTTATTCATAAAAAAAACTTGGTAATGGTTTGTAATTCCTAGAGCGAATATATGCAAGGTTAGAACTATGAAAAAAAAAACGTACAATGAGTGATCCTAGCGAGCGACGCCAATAAACCTATCAATTGAGACAACGTTGCTATCCTTAATAGAACGAGGGAAGAATTACATTTTAAATCTCTCTGTTTTGCAGTCTATTTCTTTTATTTTATTCTCATAATCACGTCTACTACAATACGATGGTAAACGAAGGATGTGATTCACGTCGTCTGAGAAAATATCTTCTTCGAATTTCCTAAGGGTCAAGCCGATTTTCACCCAATCCCACGTCCTGGAGGAGGGGTCCTGGCAAGTATCATGTATTTTATTTTCCGCGAGAAACAGTGTAGCATGCGAATCTAGACTGCGATATTAGCAATCTTAAATATTAGTCATAACTAATATTATATAAAAATAAATAAAGACTTATTTTTTTAATAAATCCAACGCGATGAAACATAGATCAATGAATTTACACTGAAAATACGCATTTAAAAAAATCTCACGTGAGATCAGAGGGAGGGTGTCGAGCCAAATCTCACGACATCTCACCAAGTGGGAAGGGGGAGGTCCAAAAACCGCCAAAAAGACCTGACGTAATAAATGGACGCCTCCTAACAGCAAAAAAGCAAAAGCACATATAACATTCTGTTCAAAATATAATAATTATAGGAAATAAGCATAACATAAACACAAGAGTAATTGATTAGCATTAGCGAAAGGTTATTTAAAAAATTAAATTAATCAGCACAAAGATTATTACCTTCCAACAGTACAGTGCTACTGTTTTAAATAGTCGTAAAAGTTCCCCTCAAAAGATTCCAGGGTTGAGGAACATTTTTTTTGAGCCATGAATTCTAAAATTTGGACGCTATAACTGGGAAGGAATTTATGTACCAATTTGCATGGAAAGATCAGACATGAAAAAGAAATATGAGCGAGAGATACCTTTTAGTTCTCTTATATTATAACGCGCAAAACGTAAATACCAATCCCAAAATATACTTAGTAGGGTACTCATGTAGTCCACCAAATATAATAAGGATATTTCAAATTTTTAAGGAGCTTAAAATCTAAATAATGGTTTACACGGACATTGCTTACAGATTACTCAACGATAAAATCCACATCCTGAAGAGAAAAGAATCGTTGGCTTTTTCCCACCGAACAATAATACAAGAACATTTAGTTTTGATTAAACAAACCACGCTAAAAAAAACTCACCATAGTTACGACAAAGAACGGAATTAAAATATTTCGATATTTTTTTCAAGCTAGAAATTTTTAATTGAAATGTGTTTAACTAAATTTCCAATGATTTATATAAATACGCAAGAAGAATATTTTCACTAAAATCAACAGGACGGTACGATTTTTTAATGATCAAAACTGATAACAACATTGTGCGCGAATTCTTGCGTGAATCCAGGTCAGGGCAATTGATTTTTGGAATGCATAATTTTCACACATTAAGGGAATATTTCCGAGAACTAAAATAGATATGCAAATACCATTTGGTATTAAAGTTAATTTATGCCAAGTCACCTTGCTCGAGCGTTATCAACCACGCACCTCCAAAATTCACAGCCTCGAATAATGCTGCGCTGCAACGCGAATGGATTATCGAACCGAGAAAATTGTGGGGCGACAGAACTCCGCGACAACATGAAACAGCGACGGCGAGAAATTTAACTTCCCCGTGACTCATTTATGTTCGTGCATGGATGAAAGACTTGGGGGGGAGGAGGGTTCTACTGCGTCAACCAACGGCGAAATGGGAATGAATTACATCCGGCAAAGGAAATCAAACCAAAGAGCTTTGGTTTGTTTTCCAGCTCTGTTCCATCGGACCTTAAAAAACAACACTACGTGAATATATACTAAAAAGGATTTAAATTGATTATACAGGGTGTTTCAAAAAGGACTTTACAACAGTATTATGGCAACAATTTTTAATACCACAGATTGATGAGGATGACCGAGAACGAAATGTTTTCTTTATGCAAGATGGCGCACCACCACACTATCTGACTGACGTCCGGGATTTTCTAAATGACCGCTTCCCAGGTCAATGGATTGGCCGTGATGCGCCAATTGCCTGCCCCCCCCCCCCCCCCCCAGACCTGACACCACTCGATTTTTCTTCTGGGGTTTCATAAAGGATATGGTGTACGTACCTCCTTTGCCGGCCACTCTAGCTGAACTTAGAACAAGAATTTACGCTGCTGCTGAGCAAGTTACATCTGAAATGCTAGTGAGAGTCTGGGAAGAAATCGACTACCGATGGGATGTCTGCAGAATAACCAGCGGGAGCCACATAGAACATCTTTAGTTTAAGGTAAAAAAACTTGAAGTTTTTTCCTTTAAAATAACACCAAAACCAGCTCTGTACCTTGTTTAATAAAATTTATATGAATTTTCAAAGTTGTAAAGTCCTTTTTGAAACACCCTGTAATAATGTTTAACAGCTGACCTAACTAAAAAAACATGGCATGGGGCAGTGGCATAACTGGGAATATGCTATCGGGGGAGATGAGATGGCCACCCCCGACCCCCCCCCCCAGGCATCCGGGAAAATTTTTTTAAATTGACATACCTGGAAATATATTTTACATAATTTTGGCACTAAAGATTATCTTTAAGCAGATGCAGTTGTTATATGTCAAAACTAAACAATAGCATTAATAATTGGTTTAATTCCCTAAGGCTTTGGGAAGGATCTATCCCCTCATCAACCCCCCCCCCCTCGTGACGCCACTGGTACAGGGCCATTCCATGAAAATGGTAACTTTTGGAGGAAAATATTTTTACAACTTTAACATATTATTTCCTGCTCCTAATATTTTTTCACCGAAACAAGGCTGTAGCTGTCTGTCAAGGAACTAGCTGGAAAAAGAAATTTATCCATTTTAAGTTACGTACGAAACAATCAAACACCGTGTTTCCAAACACTGAGTTTTACCATCATATAAATGCAAATTAAAAGTAAATTGGTGATAGAAACGGTAATACGGTACTATATTTTGATATTATAATAACAAATTATCTGATTATAAAGTAACAAATTCTTAAAATTTTTGAAATTCAAAATTTATACGGATAACGACAACAAATTTCTAATGAACAAGATATATTTTTTAAAGGCCGATAGGAACTGCGTTGTGTTATTACAAAATATTTAGTAAAATAGACATTATTTGTACAATACTTCAAGCTAAAAACAACCCCGAAGTGAAAACAAAAACAGTAGCTTTGAACAGAAATTACTAAATCGAGAGAGGTATCCACAACTCCAAACACTTCAAAGCCCAAGAAATTAGACCTCCCACTAGGCTCTCCGGAATTTGCGAGGACTATAAATAAACCCACTCAGTTTACCCGATCAAACATCTGTTGGATCAACGAATGGGGGTCTTTCGCCTTGTAAAGGAGAGAGGTGAGCAGTTAAGCTCTAAACGCTGGGATTGAAAAAGGAAAAGCTTCAATGGCAGGATCACGCAACCAGAGAGCACGGATAGGAATAGATATATGTGCAATCGGTCGAGCACAGAGAAGTCATGACGACTGAATAACAACGTCCAATTACTTATATTAGGTATTCAGTTGGACAAAACACGTGTGGGAATATAAAAATGACCCACACTAACGTGAAAAAGTACACATACACAGGCAATTTACGACTAACACCTAAAACTAACATTAAAAATATTCATTAGTTTTTAGGGGTGCGAATACTATCAAAACTTGTAACTCCTTAAAGAAGTAAAAACAAGAAAATATTGGGAACAGGTGTCGTAGGATGCAAAAGAGAAGAAAAAAGAAGGTGTGAACAAATTATCTCATTAGAGAATTGAATGAAGAGTTGCCTAAAACCAATCTTAAGAATTCTGAAATGAAATTCATCCTACAGTTTCATTTACTTGTAAAAGAGACACCAACATTGCTTAAATTGTCTGTATCTTACAATCAAACTCGATTAATACCCGAATTCCTTCTCCATTTTTCGGAAACCCTTGTTACACCGATCACGTCACCCCAGCAAGTTCGAGACGCCATTACTCACACAAACTCAAGACTTCTTACTCCCTGAATCATTGTCTGTCACGCAAACCACTATCAAAAGAAGACTTCACGAAAGAAATCATCACTATCAAAAGAATTGCTTCTGTTATTCCCAAAATTAAATAGACAAATTGATATTTAAAAAACAGAGAAGAATGGCTGTCCACCAAATGTTTCCGGCGGAAGAGAATAAAAAGAATCAATGTTACACTTAGTGTACTTTGATGCTGTTGCTCAGAAAATGGCTCATCATTCACCAAGGGACAAATTCCTAATGGCTTTCAAACCTAATGCCTCTCTGAGAAGCCTGCTTGTAAAATTTAAGGATCTGATATATCAGTTAGAAATGTGGAGTGTATTCGTTCAAATGCAGCGATTGCAATGGTGCCTATGTGAGGAAGACAGAAAAAAGATTCGGTGTCAGGAAGAAATAACATTTATGTGCTTACATAAATATCAAAGATAAAAAAATTAATTTTGCTAAACACTTAATATGTAACAGCCATAGCAGTGATTTGAAATTTAATTTTTCAAAATTATGCAAGGACCGCCGCTAGTTAGATTCTAGAGAGCAGTTGTAAATTTTAAAAACTATTGAAACCCAGGATAAAACTCTCATAAACGAATATCTGTACCCATCCTTTCCCCTATTTTGGCGTCAGTTTCAGTTAACCTCTTCCTCCGTTGGGTAACTAATTTACAGTAAGAAGACAAATACTCGTACATATTTATTTACGCCCACGATGATGATTAATCATGGAAACCCAGGTAGCTTTGTGTAAAAAAGTAACAGTTAAAAAACCATGAAACCTAAACATTAAGATTGTTGACTAGTGATAATGAAGCCAAGGAAACCTCCGGAACCGTCGCAACCGATCTTTAAGACCTCATTCGTTGTAACACAACACCCGGAAACAGATACTATAATCCTTTGCAAATATAGTCGCCACTTGCCCAGTCGTGCAACCTCGGAATGTGTCGAGCGGCGTCGCGGAGGTGGGATCTGCGACAGTAGATATGTGTGATGGGGATATAGAAGCTGACGTTGCCGTATTTTCTCAAAAAACTTTGTCATTGCATGGAAACAAAATACAGTGTCAATAACTCTCTTCCCACTTTGCAACACTGCTTACTTACTCACGAATCGTACACCACGTAGGTCTGAAAACGACTGAAATTCCCGGACACTATGCTCCGCCTACTTACCGCATTTTGGTTGGTTTTCAGGAGGTCACGTGTCCTCCGCCCTCAACCCCAACAAAATAAAACTTGGCCCTGTCTCTCAGTCGCAAAAATATTTGAAATTAACTCTACCAGAGCCAAAGAACCTTCTCTCCACAGCGCGCCGTCCCCAACAACATTTCCCTCAATGTCGTAACAGTATTCTAAAACGGAGAACCAGGTTTCCAGTGCTACTTCCATATCGCTGCTCTCGATTGCAGCGTAAATAGAGGAGCATAGCTAGAGGTACTCAGAAGAAGTGAATCCAGAGAGAGGAAAAGGCACGCGATAAGACTTTCACGTTTTGATTCGTATGTATTTTGCCGGCGTATGAGAGTCTCGGCGCGGGAGGTAACATCACTGCGAAAGACAGGCAGGTCTTTGAAAGAACACGAGTTTTCTCACACGATACAAACGTCCTCAATTGCCTTGGGCCGGCATATTTTACCTTTGACTCACACGATCGCGTTCCCATCGCTATCATTCCAGAAATCGCAGATATGAAGGGAAGCGGTCGTAAAATTTCGCGTGAACAGTAAAACACTGGCGTTTTCCCCAACGACCGAAGCCGCCACCAGCCACGAAAACAAGTATCAAGTTCGAGAAACGGCAATATAGTGCGCAAGATGCTGATAAAGAAAGTCAGGCCTTGAGTACCGATGTGTAACGCGCATTCTTCAACTTCATTTTCGGACTAAAAATAAGAAAAAGTTATATTCTTAAAGGGCATAACTCCGGTTAAAACCGAAAGAAATTCAAGACTAATTCTGACTAACCCAAATTATTTTTTCATGGCGAATTTTATCCTTGGGCGTATGTAACTTTGAACCCGTGCCCGTAACTGAGAAAAAAAGTAACTTGTTCCATGCAGAACTTCGAAAAACGTCCGTAGTGGAATAGCGACTAACAATAAAGAGGGTATTATTAAAAAACGGAGTTTATTCTACGGCAGTGGCTTAATAAGCACGGCCTCTCCTGTGCAGCAGTGCCACTTTCAGTGCCAGACGATAACACCTAGTTCGGTTAACCCAATCTGACATTCGTCTTGGAAGAAGACGGCTTATTGGTGCAAAAGAAACGCACCAAATAAACTGCACCTACACAAATGATCCTTTAGAAGCAAATAATATGTAATACATGCTACTTCATTCATTCACACGACGCCTTAAGCGTAAACATTCAAATAAATTCAACGGTTAGGAAAGAAAGGAAAGTTTTCCAACATCCAGAAACCAGAAATAACATGTCTCAGAAATCTCACCTCAGGATTGCTTTGGCAGAGAACATTATAGCTAATGGAAACAAAATAGGGTAACCATTTCAAAAAAACTACAGGAAACGAGGTGTAAATGTTTATCTCAGTCTAAACAGCATTTCACAAAGAAGTACTTTTGCATAAAAGCACACCATACGGCCTGCCTTGCCGGTAGCTACAAGTACTTCCAACATAAAGGGGGATGCAAAATACATCTAACACATCAACAAAATAAATACTTACAGGCTCGATCACCAACATATTCCGCGTGCTCCTAGCACAAAACCCCAGTCTATGCATGAACTGTGCATTCAAAGCCAAAATATAATCACTCTCTGAATTCAACAATAACAATAGTATTTATTGACTCTGGGTACAATACCCCTAAGATCACCAATTTAATTAAATTCGTGTACTGGTGTTTTAACATTCTAAATAATAAGCATCATATTCAAGTAATTGTGAGAAAAAAAACGAATGAAAGAAAAGTATTGAAAATCAAATATAAACAAAAAATCAGAATATGCCATGCACAATAAATCTAAGGGAATAAAACAGCGATTATGACATTATTCTTCTATTGTGAACAAACCAAAAAACAGAAACTTTTATATTGATAACATTTATTACACCTTTTTAAATTAATACAATAAAAGACATGCAAATGAATAATACATAAATAACAAAACAGAAGAAAAACTCGCCGCTAGTTCTTTTTGGCATAATCTGAGACATATAAAAAATACTGAACAACACCGTCACAAGATCATTTTTCTGTGTATACTGAACTACTTAACAATGGGTGGCCACTTAGGCGTACCTAGGAGGTTGTTGGAGTTGGTATGACATTTTTTTTAACTAAAAAAAATTTTTTTAATGATCCCAAACATGTAATAAGAATTTCAATGCTCAATGCACTTTAAAAAAATACGTCATTACAAGATGTATATTTGTCAAGATTCTCGCACTCCCCGTTTTACAGGTGTTATATCCCATATCCCCCACGACGTCATGAGATGCCCCCTCCCCCTTCACAAGCGCTTCTATTTATGAATGAGTGTACATTAGGCCGAGTCACTGGAAGGAGTAGCAGTGTAGCATTCGAATATATCTTTCAAAAGATCGGCATGAACATTGCAGATAAAATGTATTGACTCAGGACGGTGTGGTGTGCATGTGGGAGTCCAAATGCATGCTGCATGCTGGTGATTGATCACCCCCTGCCAAACACCCTAGAGGTGGCTCGCAGGGTAATTTGTAGATGTAGATGTAGGATTGACTTATGTTGGCTTAAATGTTGAGTATTTATGATGCAATACCAAAACGCAGCAATTTCCACTGAAATTTTCCTTTAAACTCGCAAAACACGTTTCACCACATTGCGTCACATTGATGACGCACGAGTTTCAAATAAAATTTCGATGGATATTCGAAAGTTTGATAACTCCATCATGACTAAATGCTAGTTTTCATACCCCTCAGCATCGAAGTACATAGATTCTACATTTTCCCTAAGTCCCCCCTCTCTCTCTACACACAATCACCCCACTTCTCCCAGGCATTCTTTCCATATAAGTACACCCCCAGCCACATCTTATCTAATCTTAAACGTTTCCTCACCGCGACCACCATGTCGAGCACTTCCTCGTTCGTTATCCTATAGACCCATTTGACTACAATTTCCACTCATGCCTGAATCCCAAACAAATAGTGGAACGAAGAAAATATGGATTGACAATATCTCAAAACGTCTTATGCCAATTTTATTTTCCCCACAATTTCCATAATAGTAATTCAATTTTTTTCGATGAAAGTGTAATCCCTAAGGGGTCTGAAAAATGCAATACGGGTTACAGACCACGGAGGGACGGCTATGATTTATTTATTTTTAATTCAAGTTCTTTATAAGTTAGCGTGTCCAGGTTATAAGGGAATTATAAAAATAGAAACTTTGCATTTTCCACAAAGCGATTCATTTTGTGCGGCCATGGTATCTTTACAGCCTTAGATTTTCAAGGCCTCGGTCAGAGCGAAAGAAAGACCGTAACCATGGTCGGACAAAATAAATTAAGAAGTGGAGAAAGAGTTTTCATTCCTTCAACTCCTACTCTAGGTAATTACAAAGTATTTTGTCAAATTGAAGTTCGAAGTGGTTACGAAAGGACTGACCGCTGGACAAAAATATGAGGTCGCCGAAAATAGAAATAATATACATTATGGTAAGTATACATTACGGAGTATAACCTTTTATCTGAAATACGTTAGGATTTCGTGAGAAGTGGGCACTTGCGGAAGAGACTGCTGACTAAAGGCGGCCGTTTTTTTCCTAAAGCAGGTTTTACTTCACGATTTTGCAAAACAAGGATTAAATTACCAAAACCGTACCTTTAAGATTCATAGCGAATGCATGCATTGAATACAGGTTGAATACAAATATACAGTACAGTTTGTACAGCTGTATTAAAATGAATTACGGTTAACTGGGACATATCGGGACTGGTGAACTAGCCCCAATCCGTAAACTTAACTAAGCGGCTGCTCCATTTATCCAAAAATTCCATAAATTTGCATGAATTGGACGTTGAAATGTAACAAAGAAGTACATTCAAGCAGTAAAATGCAAGATTGGCCACCATACTTCATGTAACCAAAAATTATGCAAAAAAACACTATTTATAAACACACATGAACAGAAATTCTGCGAGTAAACTATAATTAAACATATTTCTCCCAGTCTCCACAAATAGAAACATGCGTTTATAGCCTATTCATTGGTAAGAGATATAACGAAAAAGGATACGAGTTTAGGATTAGGTCAATGAAGAGGAATAATGTACACAATCGTTGCCAAGCGTTTAAAAATGTCCATATCGTCCCTAAGTTAATAGCACCGTGGCCCGTTTAAATGGCTATTTTTTAGCAATGTGCTCCATCACAAATTTTCTTTTTTGTCGAAAGCAACAGCTTGAAAAATAAATACACATTTTCCGTTTTTTGAACTGTCGACTAATTTTCGAGTTGTACGCCATGAAAAATTTGCTACCTTACCCCTATCGCAGAAAAAAATGCGGGTCACCGTTTCTCAGCTGCTGCTGAGCCAGGAGCATCGACATCAAGTTTTTCCTATTGAATACACTCTCGCGAGGGATTCCTTCCAACAATCAGCGGTTCTCCCTGGGCGACCAATTGCGATGAGACACAAAATCACGAAATGATGAATAATGCGCAGCAGCATTCAAAATTAAGAACATATGGCTCAATTAAGCTGATCCTTTTCTCATCGTATCTAATTTTGCAACAACCGAATTCTTCTGATGAATTGGAATTCCATATCTGAATGAACGACGCCTTTAAGCGGAGAAAAATTAAAACAATCCCTCAGGTGAGTACTGTTCTTGGATAATTGTGGGAAGAAAACGCCTTACCCTATTATTTGGGGCTCCAAACTACCGGAATCTAATGTGAAGGCCTATTTACACGGAACATCATCTCGTATAAGTTAAGGTCTAATTTTGTGAACGAGACAATGAACGCTTAAATGGGTAGTATAACCACCAAACTTGCACGAATGCATGAACAAAAAATATAACAGAATAGCTATATCTTATGACCGCCAACTTATTGTGGTAGATCAGACCATAAAAATAAAATAAGAGAGATTGGCTGTAAAACAGATAGATTTAAAATGTCCTTTTTTATGCGATCGATAAGAGAATGTAGCGGCAGTGTTAGGACTTTGTAATAGGTTAGTTGACTGGTAGTGTAGCCTACTATCTTTTGTATTCCTTAATGCAAGTTTCTGGATTTTCCAGGTATTTCTAACAGAAACAGAACAGTTTTCCATGTTCTACCTTCAGAGTCAAATTGCCTTCATTCGGAGGATATAGATTAAACCCATACCTTATGGGTCATATGTAGCGTACATGCTGCGTAGTGCACGTGCGTGGAAGTAAAATTTAATCCTCTGGTGAATGTTGGTGTTGGTTCACCCCCTGCCAAACACCACTGTAGGTGGCTTGCAGGGTAATAAGTAGATATAGATGTAGAACCTGTTCTAATTCGATTCATGCATTCGTGCATGTAACGTTCTGGTGTACCAAAAGCGTTCATTCAATCAGACATTTACTCGCACGCGTTAATCCAATGTGTAAACAGGCCCTTACACATGATTCTTACATAGCGTACATCTCGCCAAGAGGCATTTTTTTTAACTTGGGGCTTGGCGTGGTGGCTGGTAGGCCTTATCGTAAGCGCAGCTTGTGAGTTCTCGGAAGGAGATGAATGTGTGGGGGGGAGCGGCAGAGGAGGCACCATTCCACGAGGTTTGGTTTCCATCAACTTTCACTTGCACCCCCTCCCCGAGCTAAAAACCCCTCCACTCCCCCCTCGCCTTCTCCCTATGAATTCAAAAGTATCCCCCTCCAACTCACCATGGTTTCCCGGCCAGTGCGTAGACGCACGAGCCCCCATTCCTCCATACGGCTCCCTCACCCCCTTAACATTTCCTTTACGGCACACTGCCTCCTCGCCGCGGTCGGCAGCAGAACTGCCTTCCTTCGAGACTGGCGAGAAGAGATGTGATCCGATACGAAAAAGCACTTTGTTTATTTTGTTTATCCATGTACCGCCGAAAACAGCAGCGTTGGCCATTTAAATCCGGGATTTAAACTTAATACTTAATTGTACACGAAACGTTCTCATGAAAAAGGCATAATATCAGAGTTAGGTAAACGAGAGCTGTCAGGTATGCGGAAGGTCGTTACAATAACTTGTTACGATAACTCGGATGGGAATCTCTGTCATACCGTCGATTGAAAAATAGACTAAAACTTTTTGGTAAATTCAAGAGCAGTGTCTTTTCTAACGAAGTTAGCCATATCTTACGAATGCCATCATACTACGGAATACCAAATCATATAAATAAAATAAGAGAGATAGACTGTAGCACAGACAGATTCAGAATTTCTTTTTTTCCACGATCAATAAGAGATTATGACGGCAACGTTAGAACTCATAAATAGACTAGATGGCTTGAAGTGCAGCCTACTAACTTATGTAAAACTTAATGTATGTTTCTTAATTTTATTATTATTTCTAACAGCATATGGTAGTATAATTTGTTAGTATGCGTGACTTTTGATGCGTGACTTTGATCACCCCCTGCCAAACACCCTAAACATGGCTCGCAGGGTATTAAGTGGATGTGCCCTCTCTCCTCCGTACCTAAAAACTAGAATGGTGCTAGAGAGCCCTACCCAACCTCCCAGCGCACTAGCTCCCGCGTGCCCCGTTGCCTGGCGACGGGAGGGTAATGTGATTAATGGAAAGAGTTAAAACTTAAAAAATCTCCGGGTCCCCCTCGCCACGGTCACCGGCAAGTAGTTGTTTTAGTAGACAACTCCAAAAACACCCTCACTTGCACGGAAACCGTTAAAGCGGACGATACCTATCGGTGCGCGGATGGGATGACGACCAACGACTGAAGTCAATGTTGTGGTACGGTATTTGGAGGAGGCGACCGAAAGCTGAGTCGAGGATAGTGGAAGGATGGAGAGAAACCCGTCATTACCATAAGCCAACAATTAACGAATGGTACCTTTGACTACGCCGACGTGAAGTCACTTATGAGGGTTGTAGTGCAATACTTACGAGCCCTACTCAAAGCACTCAGCAGGGAACGCGAAGTATGCGGGAAGGATAGAGGATATGGAAAGAAGGGCGGAGAGAAACCCGGTGAACGCATTAGCCTTCCCCTAGCGAAAGGCGCCCAGAAGAGCACGGCTTTAGATAGATACATAGATACGATGAGAAGCTAAGATACTAGCCGTCACAGCAACCCGATCCCCTTGAATTCGATTCATCGCGAATATATAACGCCCATATTGAAATTGAAATTTATTCCTTGTATAATATACAGAGCTTGAGTAATACAAAATTTTTTTGCATAAAACAAGGAACATTAGGCCCCCCTTAGGATAATTTCTGTTTGAGGATAACCGACTCTTCAAAAGTCGCTCTTTTAAGATATTAGCTACATAACATAAAGTACATAACACACTGCAGTTTTGCTGAATCACAAAATCAACGCAAAAACATAACTTTCTTGATTTCAAATGTCCAATCTATTACATTTTAAGGAAGCATCTCTATTTTTTAACAAGATGTGTGATGAGGCAAGAAAGTAAATTTAAAATCTAAACATTAGTTAATCAGGAAAAAAAAACAGATTTGTTCGAACACAAAAAACTCGATACAGCAACAATATATCATCGCATTATCTCTAAACTAGCCTCAACAGCGAGCATGAAAGTACAAGAGCATGAAGTAAGTAGTATCACGCTGAAGGGCACGAGCATCACTGCGCTGCAGTAGTGGCAAGAATGGCTTCACACCGCTTGGGCCCGAGTTCAGATCCCGGCCGAGGCTGAGATTTTTCTACCAGGCAAGGACTGTCCGATCCCTGCTTGAGTTCTTTGTGGAGAACATTTCGAGGGTAGCACTCAGCCAAATGCCGTCTAACACCGAGCAGCCTATGTCGACGCCTGGTTTATCTCCTTCCCTGCCCATGCCTACGGCGTGAAGGGTCTTAACTTTCAGCTGCTCGCTCTAAACACAGAAAGAAAACCTTGAAAAGAAGGAAGTAATTCAGAAGAATTACAGCAGCTAAATACCAGAAAATTTATCCATCACAGTATTCAAATATCGTTTTTTTCCAGTGTACAGAACCAATATCCATAAATATCAGTATAAAAAAGAATTATAAGGCAGCTACATACTGTAGTAGGCTTAATAACTTGACTACTGCAGACACAAAATAAGCATGTATTTTTAAAAATCCCCCAAAATGACGGATATACCTAGATTTCGTAACACCGACCTTCAACGAGCTCAACCAGTTGACAGCCCAATAAAAAAATTAAAAAAGGACAAAATTAGGAGATCCAGTAATATTAAGTTACAATATGTCCAAGATTTTTGGCACGTCCCAAACAAGGTTAAAATCTCAAGTCTTGACTGGCATTCGACTACATTAATTCAATGGATCAAACTCTTAAAATAAATCTCACCCATGCTTCCCATATCAACTCTCAGCATACTGAGAAAAAGTAGTGAAGCAGATATTCGGAGGAGGTTCACGTTAAAACGTGTAAAATTTTACGTGAGCAATAAAGTAGGTGCAAGTTCATAAGATTAGCCTGAAATGATAACTGTAAACACCAACGCCGATAGTTAACATAATATTTTACTTATCCACTCAGTAATATAACTATATTTCAAAAGCAGATGCTCACATCATTTCAAACTTAGTATCTCTGAAAGGAAAGAAAGTATGATCGGGAGTCCAGCTAAATACACCCAACTTCAAACGGTCACCACAATTCTTGGAAAGACACTTTCACCGACATTCCATCCACTACAGCCACGAATGCCTCTCGATCATTTTCAGTCGACAGAATAAGAGCTAATTACACGGTGAAATTGCCTTCGGAAGACAAGATTTAATAGTACAACAGCCCTATTCTTACGTATCTAGTTCCCAGGGTAAATGAGGGACAGGGCCGGATTTATAATGTGGGTGGCCAGGGGACCATTTTATTTGGGATGCCCACAGTTTTACGGTGTCCCAATTTGCACTACCTTCACCTAACTGTGCTCTTCATATTCCTAAATAAATAGAGGTCTGCGCGCGCAAATCGTGTTTCCGACGACGCACAGTGATAGGAGATCCCTTTTCCGCGGGTATAAGTCGATTTTTCGATGGCGTTCAAACTGTTCAAAACTACTAAATACGTGAAGCTAAAAGCCATTGTATTGTAAATGGATCTTTTATCTTCCTCTCCTGCCCATTTTTCAAAGTATAAGAATGGTATTCAGCGGAAGTTCTTTGCGTGTAATTTCTCACGTTTGTTTATCGCTTTTTAACTTTAAAAATGCCCTCACCAACTACCAATTTTATTGCTTTCTGTGAGTTTTTTGAGCAACCTCGCCTTTTAATGATCAATTAACCTAATTTTTAATGTTATTAAGCAGCCCGGCTCCTCAGGACAGCGTGCTATAATATTATGTACAAATGTATTTTTTAATTATACAGAATTGGAGATATAAAAAAACACACTTTTCCACCGGGTTCTCGTGTGATAAAATGTAAAGGAAATACTATCCCTGGAGCTATTTCGAAAGAATTATCTACCTTTAGTCGCCTTTTTATCATTAATAAGCCGAAACGTGATACGACTCGTCGCGACGCCGCATGGCGTGCCACAGGTTGCGTTCAGAGTTACATTCTAGGGTACTGCATAGAGGAGACCCGATTTCATCCCATAGAATGCCGATTTCTTTTGCTATTTCGGTCGCATTTTAATCAGCTTTCAAAAATGTCCGCGGCGCGGTGACGAGTAGAATACGATCCACTTCTTTCAATTTTTTCCAATGAATGTTTATAATTGCGAGAGATAGCTTTGACATTTAATGCATTTGATTGATCACATCATTATTCATATACATTTCGGTTTAAACTGCTAATTATACCCCTTTTCCCCGTGACACTCGGATCAATTTTTCCGTCAGCGACGGGAGTGGCGACTTTTATTAACCCATTAAAATGCGCGGTGGTTGACTACAAGATTTACATGGTCAACGTTTACGACTACATGTTAACCAAAAAACAACCCCGGTTCACTTCGAATACTCTCAAAAATGATGTTTTCTTTCTGCCCCCCCCCCCCCCCTTTGATCCGGCTCTGATGGGGGAGTTTTTCGGAAGAAGGAGATACAGCCATAACCATAAGGTAAGCTATAATAGTTCCAGGTAGGATATATTAAGCTATCAGTTTAGCTATATTCAAGATACTTCCTGCTTATTAGCTCTCCCAGGCGTTTCTACAGACTGCTAACATCTCTCTAAATTCATATATCATACTGGCTACAGTAGGAGGAAATCAAACCCCTCTTTCCTAACCGTATATAAAGAAGGCCCCAATCGTTATTCTATTCGTGATTTTACTTAATGACATTCTCCCAAGCCGATTTCCTTTCCCTTCCAACCTTCAGAAGAGGTTTCAGATTTCCACACGCTCAGGACAATCAATTCTTACTAACATTTCAACCAAGCATTCACACCGCGAACGCATGTCAGAGTAGCAACCGGTTTTGGAAAAAAAACGCAAGACAAGTTTTCGGCACCGATGGTGTCAAAAGATGAGCCTCACTAAGCAAAAGAGAAAAAAAACTCCGCTCGCGATTGCGAGGCATATTTTTTTTCAACTTACGATTTTCAATTGTTTACAAAAACATAACTAAGGGGGAGGCAGTAAAATAACACGTGATTGAAAAAATGAAAATAGCCAACAGATGAAATATATAATAACATTATCATTTAGATGCCTAGATATATACTTTCGCATGAAAATAAACATGTTATTATATTAATTGACGAATAGGCTAGAGATTCCCCCAAGGACGTTAATACCCCCACGATGCAGTACCTACGGTTTCTAAATATGGTGGCAGATACGATACAATAGATACGCTGACCAGGAACCGAATGAATCACCCATACTAGGAAAAAAATTCCACTATTGGAAGTGAATATCGATAAGGGAAATGATGACGTCAACCGTGAACAATTCAACAAATGAAGTGCAATCCAACATAAATGTAGTACAAAATACTGCGGTCCAATAATAGAAATAAATTAAATATAACTGGTTCATTATTCATTAAAGCACACAAAAAATAGCTCTGTAAAAATCAGTGTAGTAAGTGCTCTTAATGTGAAAGAGATTATTCTCCCAAAACAAATAAATGTGCAGAACTCTTTAAAAGGGAAGAATATGCTCCAATACCCCTGCATTCTTGATGCCATTATGGGGAAAGAACAACGATAAATTTACTACAGGAATTACAAACTACATAGCAATTACCTCCGAAAGCACCCGTTACAAATGTGGACTACAGTACTAAGGAAATTCACACGCTGCTATCGAAATTATTGTGTTGATTACGTATTTCACAGATTTCATAATCTAAACATTCTCGTTTATTTATCATAATCATGTATCTATAATAAAGGCGAAACAAAAAAAACATTATTTATCTGAAATTAGACGAAGAAACAATATGTTATGTCCGGAGTCACTGGAACCACCACAAATCATAATAAAGCTTTAAATTAAGTAAATGGTAAGCTCTAAGCAAGTAGCAGCTGAACATTAAAATCTTAGAATTTCTCGTTCCTAATTAGCGAGTCATTTATTGTGGAAAAGCAGCAATAATGCCGTACGTGAAAACATCAATTGTTTTGGCTCACCGTCGCCGGTGTGGATAAGGTTAATTTTAAAAGACAAAATACCTTTTTGCATAGTGAATTGATTATGGCATGAATAAGAGGAGACCTAAATTTTATAACCACAACTATAGTCGAAAACATGTGTAGCACCAAGTTGATTGACCAAAATTAAAAATGACTGGAACTAAAAAAATATTAACTAATAATACATCTAATATTAAAATAAATTAAGAATTTAATTTAAAAACCCACGCCTATGATGAAAAAAATAAACCACCCCCTAATGGCCCCAAGTCCGCGAATAAATTTTACAGACACAATGGACAACATTTTCAAAACCAAAAATGTTGTACGCATTCACTTTAGATTTGAATCAGGAGTGAAATAATTTCGGCAACATAGTACATTTGAGATTGATGCGCACCAAATTTATGGTTTTGAACATCTATTCTTGTATGTGTAAAATTTAACGTGAGGTCATGGGCTAGGCGCGGTTGTTTTATTTTCTTCTAATAAGCTCGTACAAAATATTGGAATTTTTAATAAAGTTTAAATTTAGAGTAAATTTTCTTCATTTTATCTTAAAGAAAAGCGTGTTCTAGATAAATTATCAACCTTCACATATATTATTTTCTCATTTTCATCTTATAAAGAATGAGGACAATAGGGAAGTGCACTAATTTTTTTTTATTGCTGAATTTGAAAGTTTAGCCTAAAAAAGAAACATTAGTATAGTCACTTTTATTTTCTGCATCTGGGGTATGCACTTTAAAACGTTTTGAAAGTCGGAAAATTTCATGTTGCGCTGAAACACAGTGCCTCCATCTTGATTGAGATGTGACGTCACAAGGCAGTAGTCACCAGTGGAGTATCGCTGTATTCCGTCGCCTTCTTTAGCGCGGCGAGAGTTTCCGGGAATCGGTGAAGTTTGCTTCCTAAAAATGTCGTCTAGTATCGAAAACATGAATTCAAAATAGAATTATAAATGATTTTTTGTTCCAAATTTCATCTCGACGTCGAAACAAAAGCCTGGAGAAGATATTCATTCCCGTGCCTTAAGCACAAGCTATACGGAATAAATGGTTCAAGGCTACTCCTGACTCTTACCTATCGATGATATTCTGTTTTTAAGATCATTTGAAGGTATTGTAAGATCAAATTGATATTTATATTATAATAATTTACTTAATAGGTACCTCAGTCACATCAGAAAGTGTGTTGAGTCAAAATATTGCATCTTCCGCGTAGACCTACGTAATTTATAAACTGAAAGTAGTTTGGTTAAAGAATTATGGCGCGACTGTTTTTTTACACGACCGGGCAAAATGCGTACTTTGCCCATGATATGTGCGTATATGATAACAAACAATTTTTGTTAAAGTTTATCTTTATTTGTTGAAATTAGTACATTTATAGGTGATACAGATATAAAGGTACCCATACAAAAAAATCTGTGCTGCGACTGCACTAAATCTGCACTGTAACTGGACTAAACTCTGTGTTTAGCACAGTCACAGTACACTTTTCTGTACTAGACTGTACTATGGCAGCTAGAATTTGAGAAGAACTGTACTGTAACAGTGCTGGATCACTGTGCTTGAAGTGTGCTAGAGCTCAGACTGCACTTTGACTGGGCTGGGTAACATGACTGGAGCTGTACTATGGCTCAAACAGGACTGTGACTGGGCTGGGTAACTGGACTGGAACTGTACTATAGCTCAAACTGGACTGTGACAGGGCTAGAAAACATGACTGGAAGTGTACTGTGGCTAAAAGTGGACTGTGACTGGGCTGAGTAACATGACTGGATCTGTACTATGGCTCAATCCACTGCGACAGGGCTGGACTTAAACTAGTCATTGACAGGAGAAAGTATTTCTTATATTATTTCATATTACGATCAACTATCATTTCCATGATAATATGAATGCGTAAATTATATAAAAATTTATGCTGACATTACAGCGGCAATGCATAGCTCCAGCTTGCTTATTATTTTGGTAAAGTATGGTCAAAAGAACAACTTCCGCCGATACTCAGCCATCTTTGTTAGAGCATTGGTGTTGAACCGGTTGTAACATTACTTGTTTACGTGCTCTGAATTCTACGCTGTACGATGGATACGTCGATGTAAGATCGACGCTAAGAACATGAAGAAGTGAACTTTACTTCAATTACATCAAAATTAGCTACTTAGCCGGGAATTTTTCTTGCGGGTGAAGTGATATCGCCGATTTTGCTGAAATCCGTGTGGTTCGCGATGAATCAACTTTCCACGATTGATTTCGACGACTCGCAATCTACTCCTTGCGAAGCACGAGAGAGTTGAAAAAATACATATCTTTATTTATACTCTGCTGCTGGAGGTAAGTACTCAACTTCTCTAAAATTAAATTCAGACAAACTTAAACAGTCAAATTTTGAAGTAACACTTTATTAGACATCAGTATGTAATGTTTTTTCCTTTTAATTTCAGGAAGGAAGCCAAAGAGGCAAATGAATTGAGCGGCCATGCCTTAACAAGACTTTCATTTGTATGTTTATAATCATGAGTATATTTGTTTTTAATAAATTTCTTTTATTTTCATATCTTATTGTCATTTATTGTGCTCCACGGCGTTAGCACTGAAACTTCATCAACAAAAACTATCGAGGTGGGCATATTTGTGGCAACTAGACAAATAGCACTGAAGTAAATTTTGGTGGTTTTTATGTTGAGTGCCCGTTGATGTGCAGAATAGGATTTGTCAATTTTTCTCATAGAACCTAAGGGCTTCGATAGCAATATTTTTAGTACCATAAACTTTGTTCATATTAAGGAAGTGGAACGTAACAAATTCAGTGAGTGTCTGTTAGGAATATGGTTTTTCTTTCCTTAATGAGTGTAGTCGTTTTGGCCACTATTATCTCTCTGCGGTTTTCTGATTGGATCAGGCAACCAATCTTCACAAACACCTAAAAAGGGAACTATTTATCTCTGCTAATTGGCCTATCTTGATTTAATTCTGCTTCATGTTTTCAATAAGATATACAGGGAATGCATTAGCCACATCAAGACTCAATTATTGATTCATGGACAGAGTATTACAGTAAAAACTGTGCTATGGCAGGTGCACTGTGGCTGTGCTATGGCAACTGCACTATGACTGTGCTAAGGCAACTGTACTCTGACTGTGCTATGGCAACTCCACTGTGACTGTGCTATGACTGTGCTATGACTGTGCTATGACTGTGCTATGGCAACTGCACTCTGACCGTGCTATAACTGTACTGCGATGTTTCAATTCAAGTGCAGTTTAAGTAGAGTCACAGTACAGCCCTTTTAGCACAGTTAGTGCAGCTTTAGTACAGCCACAGCACAGATTTTTTTGTATGGGTACACGGCAGGTCGCGCAGCGTAATTTGTACTCCACTGGTGACGGGTTCATCTTGCTGATCTAAAAAATTAGCTACAACACCTCGAACTTTGAAAACTCGCAATATAGGCAGTCAAAGTACATTGTAAGAACACACGAGACCATTATAGCCCAGAATGTACGTACAATGTCGAAATCCTTGGTTTTCAAAGATTGACGTATTTTATACGCCAGCGCGCCCGGTCCAGGGTTATCAACTTTTATTTCATCCTATTTGTTAGTTGAAATTATATTTCAGAATGGTTCTTTTAGCACTGCTACTGAGGTAAACTGGTAGGTACTGAGTACAAGGTACTGAGGTATGTACTGAGTAAGTAAACTCCCTTTGGAGTAATGTGAATTACAAGTGTTCGAGATATATGGCATTTTATATTCGCTTTGTGTTCTTATTAATTATGCCTGTACGCATATTGTTGCTTGCCGCGAGCCTTTAATGGTATGTGCTCTTGCAAGAGTGGTTTTCATTTTTAATGTGGAAGTTGGTCAGTATAAGCAAAGAAAAAATTAACATTTTAGCGCACACCAACCATTGTAGTCATCGTATCTCGGCGTTTGTAATGACACTGCTAAAATACCTAAACGCCATAATGACGATAAAAAAATTGTCTCATGTCAATGATTGCTGCAATTACAATTAATGATAAACTAGACGCCGTATGATCACAATGAAGGCAACAAAAAATAATCCCATGACGTAGATTTGAACCACTGTCCTTCTGGTAACTTCTTTCCTTTAACTCGTGCACGCTACCACTACCCCAACCGACCCATTGCGAGACAATGGATATTTTGAATTTATATATATAACTTGTAAAAAGTAATGCATGAAAATTAATTTATTACAGCCTAACTAACGCCCTAATTGAAAAAGATGCAGCAAGGTACGCGGTCTCCCCTTGTTAGCCTTAACGTCTCGCATTTCTATGGAGCGTTGAACCTGTCCTCCTTATTCAAAAATTCAGTAACCATAAATACATCAAAGTTTGGTATACCATTTATAAATCGTTGGAATTTTCCTTCTCCCAACCAAGATTATCTTTTCTTGAACCCATCCTGGACAGCGAACCATTGCAACAACCAGCCAGCTCGGAAATAAGGCTAACATCCCATGATTCTAGTAGCGAAGGGCGAACGTTCCGGCCGGCGTGAATACATACGCAACGAATAAGTCTTGCAGCAAACGTCTGAAATAGGTTTATTAGTTTGACTCGGTTCTTACAAAAAAGGTTTTGGCATGATAAACGGCATTGTGCCAAAATATACCCAGCGAAAAAAAATGCCATCATACATTTATTAAAGATTCAATGTGCTATTCGTACTACTCTTTCCAAACTTGAAGTTGACACGTAAATGAAAATTAATATATTACGCAATGATGAAGTCGTTTACTCAAAAGAGAAGCAGCCACATATATAATCTGAAGATATTTTATGACAGCAAAAAACGGATACCCTCAAATTCTGTAATTTTTATATGCAATAATAGTGGTAGAACTAAGCGGTGTAGAAGCTGCCTTCTGCTACTGCCTTGTGACGTCACGGCCAATATTCAACATGGACACCCGTTTTCGCGGCCTTTGAATTTTTCCATATTTCAGACGGTCATCTCGAATCAAGTATTCACTATTAGGATTTAAACTGTGGTTTTACGACATTATGTTATTCTGAACTCTAATTTAAAAAATGTGTTTGGTGCATTTGAAACACTAGTGCACTTCCCTATTAGGCTACAAAACACGCATAAAAATTGAGGAATAGCAAAATCTAAAATGATGGGAGACGCAAAAAACCAGCTTGTAAAAAAATTAATATTATAAGGAAAAAGTACCACCAGTGCCTGGTATCGAAAATAATATCTTCTGAATCATAGTCCGACTCGTTATCCGCTGCGCCGTACAACATCACCTTGAATGCGAAAGAATTGCAACCTTAAAATTTACTCTGAGCAATAACGTCATCTATCGAAATTTGCGGCTCATACTGTCACTGAACACCTAGCAAGTGATGAAAGAAAACATTTTTTCCCTGGTTTTGATCTGAACTGAAATTCTAAAATCGATCGGTAATCGGGAAATGGGTAAATTTTGAATTGCGAGAATAATACCGGACAGACAAACAAGAAAACGCACAAGAAAAAGTGAATAGCAACGTGGTATACATGAGTTTAAGTATATCGAGACTAGCCACGGTGATAACTTTTACGTGATACTGAACGCAGATCGTAGATCCTGGTCAAGGCGAATGATTTTTTCTCAGTGGATTTTTCGCACAATTTCTGGTAGACATGAATCTGCCTGCAAGATACATATAAGCGGTTTGTCATCAATCCGTGAGCTAGGGACTAACGACAAACAAGTGTTCGATTAGAATAAAATTCCCAGCACTAAAAATGAATGACCCTTTCGCATACGTGTTAGCAATAATACCCGCTTGAATACATGAGGACAGAGCACCGTGCAATGTGTTCCAGTGTAAAACCCGACCTAGCGGAGCGTGATTTCCAGGAAGTCCACGCTGATAAGAACGCTCAGAGAGGGAAGGAAAAAGATCATGATTTAAGTCTTTGTGGGGCTTCCCCACTTCTAAACCGATAAGATTCTCATTTGCGATGCCTACATCCCAGGCATTTTCTGGAAAAAAAGTTCTTTCTCCAAAAATTGTTAACGCAATATGTGGCGTATGAATTCACAATTTATTTATTTATTTCCATACCACTAAAAAAAGCTCCGTACGGCTTATTAAATCGGGGTTATTAACATGCAACAATTTAACGCACACAAACCAACATGCCCTGGATAGGGGTAAGTTACCAAGGCGGGAATGGAACCAGCGATCTCCTGTTAAGCAGGCGAGGACTTTACACCGCCGCCACCGAGGCCAACATAGGACTAATAGGGTAATTTAGGACTGGTAAATAATTTTACTAATTGCACTACGTGAGGAACGTTCCTGTACAGTAATAAAACTAATGATTTCATGCTTGAACACGAAAAACCTCACCATTAAAGGCGAATGGCCCAATAAGGAGATTTATTACGACAAGTTCCCGTTGAACAAACACAGTAACATTTTCAGGTACATCAGAATTTATGTATCGAACATACAAATCAGGAAGAGCATTTTTTCAGTTTCACCTGAAGATTGATGTTATAAAATATGAGTCGTACTAAAAAAAATGTATCGCACACAAAATATTAGATACAAATAGATTTGGAAAATAAAAGAGCCAGTGCATGAAAGACCAACACCTTTCCAAGAGCTTAGCTTTTCATTTCATACAGTTATGATGGATAATAAATAGATAACAATACCTTAGCAACTGGTCAAAAACACGATTATGACCAACCAACACATAAATACGCGTTATTCTCGCGGTATGTAAAGGACCATATTACATTCAACACATAACTCATACAATTCATATCTTATCAAAGAGGTAAACTGCTAACATCCAAATGCCCCCCGCCATACACCGATGCAGGAGGCTCGCGGGGTAGAATTTTTATACCGATATCTTAGAAAAAATGACGTTTACTATGTGAATGATAACCATGCCTTTCCAAATTTCCAAAGCCATGTTTCGGGAACTACTGAAAAAAAATAAATATGAAGAACCTTAGGTTTAAGAAATTAATATGCTGATAAAACCTACGTCAACCTTGCTTGCAGAAATAAATAACAAGGTATATAGAACAAAAATTGTTATCATGATGACCAATTTTCTGATGGCAAGTACAAATAAAACTGACACAATTATTGAGAGAATAATAAGGATATTGGCAAAACATAAAGATATGATTAAATGGTTCATCAAAAACAACATACATTGATCACGTATCTATTTCTCAATACATATACGAAGGAATATCTTGAGGAGGATCCGCAATTCAAACGAAAATTCTCGACCTATAAAAAACACATTTACTAAACTTAGTACTGGCTCTAAAATATTAAACCTTTTATACCCCATCTACTTCAGCATTTAAAAGTGAAGTTAGGCCACGCATTTACGAATACGGAATGTGGGAATCACATTAGATGTATAATTAAATAAAAACGCATTCCAGCTGTGTAAACCATTCCCAGCACCACATTCAATTAGCTGACGTATTTGGTATTCATGTGCATCACTAATTAGCTCATCACCATAAGTCAACAATCCGAAGATAGTTTGCGACGCAACTCTCCACTTCAAAATAAAAAGGTTGGACTGCAAAGTGCATTCATTTAAAGAATAATCCAAAGTTTTCTCGGCGTATGCTGCTGTTAAATTTCTGTCCGCTATCAACCAAAAAACAGCAGTAGCAGAGGGGGGGTGACGTCACTACTTTTGTCACAACACACTTTGAGCGTCTCAATGGTGAAGTTTTGTTGTCACGTGACTTTCAAAGGATTACCGAGAGATGCACCAATCCTGAGCTAGGTCTATCAAGAAAAATCATTCGAGGGAAGCCCAATGCCCTTACGCAGGCGAGTTAAGTTTAAAATATTTTCGTAGCACGTCATGATTTTCGTAGCATTAGGTTAGTATTATTAAGTACACACTTCCCTCGGAGAAAATGCCTTCGAGCTAATCTCATATCGAACAAATGTCACATTTCAATGGTACCTACAAACGAGGTAGTAAGGGGGAAATATCTCAGTTTCAGAAGAGGGTAGAGGAACGTTTTCAAGGATTACATCAAAGAACCTCATTTTTTCATAAACATCATTTTAAAGCGAATTCAAGAGTGATAATTACGAGAACATGTTCTCCAATTTTAAAGTAGGATAATTGCGTTACTGCATGGAATCTCCTTAAAGTGAAAGGTTCGCGGAAACAGTCAAGGTCATCGTGGAATAGAGATAAATATTCCCTCCTCGGGGAAAGACCGCAATGACATCCGTTTGGGTAGCGCGCAATCCAAGAGGTCATATTCGCCAGAGCGATCCGGTAGTCCACATTACTGCCTTCGAAGAAATCTCATACGGAAAGTGTTCACCGTAAAAAATTAGATCGAAGAATTTAACCCTTTGTGCTGAAATCACGAGGCTACATAAACTTCCGATTCCAAGCCACGCAAAGACGAGTGTAGCTCGCCATAAGATTTTCGTAATTTTATCACTATTAAGGGGAACAATATAAATACTTTGAAACGTTAGCAATGTTAAAACATCAAAAATGTACATAAAGAACTTATATTTCATGAAATATGATGCAACGGAAGAAATAAGATTATTTCATACGAGTAGCGATAGCTGAGTTCTCGTTGCATTGAACTAGATACTTTACAATAGGAAATAATAATAACTTTTTATTTCACTACTATACGTTGATCAGGGTCAATGACTTCGTACAGCCCTCAAGAAGCACAATTTTCACACGTGAATGATAAATACAAGGAATTCCACGTGGATGCATATCTATCTCCTCGGTGCAAAACAAAAGCTAAATGTCTTGGAAACATTTCATTGACAGAGATAAGGACTCCTAGGTGGGTCCTCTGAGGGATACAACACAACGGGGCCGGGAACCAAGTCCGAGACTAATACGCCCGCGCTCCCGGGAAGGGATTTGGATGGGAAGGGACAAGGAAAGAGGCGCCGCCGCGGTAGGAGCCCGTCGACGCCTCTGGGATAGGTTGGAAGGGAGGGACGGGGTAAACACCTCACTGCTATAGAAGCGGAAAGGGCCCACTAGCGAAACCAGGCATCAGCCATTAATGTGCCAACGATTTTGGAGGTTATTCTATAAACGAGAAAAATCCATCGATCAAATAGTTGGATTAACTCTCAGTGCACAACATTAGTTAAATGTCTTGGAAACATTCTTAGACAGTAAATACATATGATTCAGAGTAACTGCGATAAACCATGGACTCGTGCTACTCTAATTATACCGCAAGACTATAATTAATCCCGCGCTGTGTCACCAAAAGTTATGAAAAATCCATTTAAACGAAATGAATTCATTTCTCATTCCTCAAGGTCCAATGATGATCATGCGTACGCGAAATATTACACGAAATTCACTAATTAGAAGCTCAGCATACGATTGAGATGAAATAAAATGGAAAAGAATAAGAGGGACATTTATCATACTAACTAAAAATAGACCACTTAAGCTCATTCTTACGGTTGGCTAGAGAATATTTGCTCAGTCGTGACAGCCTAACGGGGCCATGATATAACAGAGAGTGGATATGCCCAGTAGATCCATTCATGTCTATGCTCCCTACCAACAAACAGATCGCTCATGCACCGAGCCTTTACCTAGCACAACCAAAGGATCATTGACCTTTTTAATTAACCAACCGAAACATTGATCTTCCACAAAGAAAAATTGTATCCTTGAGGATAGAATGCCCTCGACAATCCACTATGACCAACGAGAAAGTTTAACGAAACAGTTTAGGAAATACATTGTAACTCAAGTATTTGCATTTGTTATTTAATTCACCACGAAAACTGCAATTCGCATGGCCTTTCACACGTAAGTCCATTTCCAATAGGAGCCGGTAGGCAGATTACAAAATCCTTGTAGACACAAATAGGAAAGTCATTTTAAACCAACATCACACATCTTAGAGACTTCTCTTCCGGAGGTCTCATTCCCTATATTCTCTAGGCAAACATTCTTTTGCGAAAAAATGTGTTATTCAGATCGTGGTCTAAATCTTATTTCAGGCAAATTTCTATAAGCGAAGGTGAGTAAAACAAGTATCTATGGACTAAGGGAAGAAATAGGGGAGCGGCAATGCCACTTCCGCCGCGTCCAATCGATAATTTTCAAATATAGTATTCTTCCAACCCTTCAAAGTGGGCATATTGTAAATAATTCCCTTGCACCTCTCCAATTTGCAGTTTTCAGAGGTTCCTGGGCAGTGCACAGGACAAAATTCAGCACCAAGGATCGCACTGGAACCATTCAATAGTTTTTTATATATCCTAAAAAAACAGCGAGTTCTTAATCGTGCTGTATAACACCACAGAATACTCTTAATAATAATTCTTAAATTCCCTTCGTCTAATTCCTCACCGACCTTTCGTACAGTTCCAGTTTCTTTAAACCAAATACGGTTCGAATCTAGAATGCAGCACTCGTGGGTGGCCTGATCCTTCTAGACAAATGGATGAAAAAGGAAGTGAAAATAAAACGTCATGTCGCGATAAATGCAATTCATCACGACATTCCACGTTCTTACCAACATGATTTTCGTTATTTTATCAGCTGTATCACGTAAAATTTTAAAATTATTTCGCGGTATCCAATATAATATTTATCGCTCAGTGTCACGAACACTACCAGGTTATAAACACCACACCCTCAAGTCATAATCAAGAAAAATATACATTAGAAAAGCGATATAAAAAAACTCCTTGAAATATTATTTGATGCTTTCCTCGCGAATAATATGGGTAAACTCTTCTCGGGATTCCCACCGGGTAAAATTCTGCATATTAGCGAACGTTTCAAGCTCCGACTTGAGACTCATTCTTAGGACTACTGAATGTCGTATTACATAATAATAATAATTTAATTTACTTCTACATATTCATTTTACACCTGAACAACAAAGATAACAAAGAGAAGGATCTTAAGGTGGACTCCAAGGTCATAGGACCAGAATAGAGCCTGTGCCCAAATGTATGCCAATAAAAGAAAATAATAATGCAGTAAATAATACACGAGAGTTTTTAAGAAATAACAACAAAATAAATGCTCAATTACTTCTTGTGAGAAAAGCCAGTCTTTGGTAAGTCTTAACATTTTATTTAAAAATTTATTTATTTTTATTTTAGCGGGCAGCAAATGAAATAATTTTGGCCCTATGTAAAGAAAACAATGTTTATATAATGTAAACCTCGGTCTGTTTGTGACTACAAATGACTCACTCCCTTAATTATATCTATATATTTATCAAATTTACTCGGCATATTGACACTTCTGGCAGAAAACAATTTTAGGGTTTTGAATAAATACAAATGCCTTAGTGGTAACAATTTTAGGGCCACAAACAACGGAAATGAGTGCGCATAAGAATTTTTGGACAATATTACCCGAATAATATGTTTTTGAAGACTGGTACTCTCATATTTCCTGCATTATTTTGTTTTTACATCTTCCGTTCGCCAGATGGCGTTATGATGCTCCTAATTTTCCGTGGCTTCACCTTTTGCCGCTGTTTGCATAGAGTGGTCGTAACTGTTGTAGCTATTTTTTGTTTATTATTGCTATATATATTTCGTTGTTGTAGGTTTTTTTGGTTTTATTTGTTTATGGTTTTATTTGGTTTAAACGTTCGCTAATATGGAGAATTTAACCTGGTGGGAATCCCGAGAAGAGTTTACCCACCACACTCCTTATTTTACACTAACCCTGCAGGAGGTTTAATTATTAAGGTTCAGTGATCTACAAGTATTTCACCGAGTATTTCACAGAGCTTGACCTAAGGGTGGGTGTTGTTTTCGTAACTCCGAGCGAGTTCCACCGAAAAGGAGAAGGATTGAAAGCGTGCGTACGCATTTAACGGCCGCGTCTCGATATAAATGGAATCGTAAGATCGTAAAAATTAGCTCTAGAGGCGTAAAAAAAGGAGACCGTGAGACCGGTTCGGAACCGTGAGTCGTCATTAAAGCACGAAAAGTTAGACTGCCTCCTCGCCAGTTACGCACAAGGCATCACAATCATTATACCGGTCAACAACGGAGGAACTGCGTCTTATTCCAGACTCATTTGCATATACATCTATACATCCCGCAGCCAGCTACTAAATGCAAGGAAGGTGGCGGCGTCAGGGATATAATTTATTTTATCACGGGTAATAAACACTCAAAGAGTTCAGAGCAAATTGGATATCGGGATGGCTGAAGGCATTGTGCCTAAATCTGCGAGTACGGAAGTACTAACAATCTTGCACGTTACTCCTAGTTGTAACTGCACAGATGATGAGCGTAGAAGGCATTTCTATCGCAATTGTACCTATAAAATACTTATTCACCAAGCACACAATCCATTTATGGGGGAGTGGGAAAGGTAGTACCGCGCCCCCGAAATTAGGGCAATAAAGAAAGAATAATTATAAATTATTGGAGATCTGGATCATGACAATTATGCGTGAGAGCACGGTCGTGTCATTCATTGATATTCTGCCGTATTTGGCGGCAGGACTCATTTGTGTAAAATATAAAATTACTAGGGGCACCCGAATTTCAAAATGACCTATCCCAACCTGACAGTGATCGAGATCTTCCCTTACATAAATGTAACATTCCAATCAAAATAATAAAATACGCCTAATATTTTTTTAACATGTACAATTTCTCAGATTAACGGCTGGTGGCACAAAACACTTGTGCCACCTTGAAGCTTATTGAAGCAGTTTTTAGATAAAAATAGGCACGTAATTCCAAGGGGAGCCTTTTATTTTTCAACCACACACGAGTATCCTTACTGCTTACTTCTTCGCTGCTTGAGCCAGGCGACACGGGTATAACAACAAACTAACTAATTCGACGATAAAAAAAACCCTAACCTAGATTAGGGCGAAAGTAAGAACACCGCTCATGTAAATTAAGCCCCCAAATGTACGACAGGCTTGACTATAATTTTAAAATTGTCTAACAGTAAAGGCTTTCCCAGAAGCGTGGCCTCCTCGGTGATAATAAGTTACCGCTCACTAATGTCCGCAGCACGGGGCGCGTGAAATTAGTACGTACAGAAACAAGTTTATTCCTCTGACCGTTTGAGATAACCAGCAACGTAATATATAACCACAAAACTGAATAGACAACTAACCACAAAATCACAGCATCTGCTATGAACCATTATTAATGACTTAAAGTTTCTATCGAACATTGTATTTTATTATGCACATGATTGGATTTTTTACAACTCTATAATTTACAATAGGACTGATTAGTATTAATAATGTAGCACATACTTTGTATTCATTTAGAACAGGGTGTTCGCTCGTAACATAAATGCATCATTATTATTATTAGAAACGGGAAGCGTTATTATTTTCTGTTAACATAGTAAATATATAAATATCATTCAATAGCTTTATACCACAACACTTCACCAGCGATCAGAACATCGGAAATTCACGGTGAAAATGGAAACTATCCTGCCTAAACTCAGATCGGTCAAATATAAATGGAAGCGGAAAATGGGAAGTTTTTTTTTTTTTTAACGAGTACCCTACATTATTACTATCGTCCACTGACTGCCACTTTAAAATTATTCTCAAACCTCGTGAGACGTTCACACGGATCATCTATACGCAAAAGGGAATGAAATACTTTTACTTTGCACGTGGCACCTCTGCTGTTTCGACCGCATGAGGGGCGGAAAAGACGGGTAGCTGAAAGTACTAGAAGTTGAAAGGCTAATTTTATATTAATCATAGAGAATAATAGTTTTCTTCATCAGTAATGATAATGATATCATCTCTTCCCTCACCCAAGAGAAAATCGTTTTGGGAAAGGTCAATGATATCTAATTTTAAAGCCTAAAAAGCCAAGTTGCCAAGGCAGTCAGTATTTACTGCGTAAATGCCGGAAGCTTTGTGTCAGTTTTTGGTGGCCCCTTCCCTTCCTGTCGTAGGTGTCAGTCGCGTGGCGTCTCCATGGATGCGTGGGTGGGAACGGGGGGAGGGGAACAAACTGCTTTCTCGCCTCGGGCCGTGATTGGTCTGATATTTCTTCAGCCCGGCGTTCCGTTCCGAAGTGGCCTTGGCAGGCTCATAACCGTGTCATTAGTGTCTCGTGCCGTTCCTTGACTCCTTCCCGCCTTGCTCTAGTGAGTATTTGAACTTAGACCATATTATCGGTACTTGCATCCAACAGGTGTATTTATTACCAGCAGAAAATGGTTTTTTTCGAAAGGGACGAAGTGATCTAAGGTATTGAATGTCTTTTTTATACTTATTCTCCCTGTAAAAGTGCGCTATGCCTTCACTTTGTGTAATACAGCCCAATAGATTAATCCGGCCATAACATAAGCTGCCTGTATTGCGTCTCCGACCTGCTGGCAAGGAAAAGGAAAAAATGCAGCGTTTCTTTATATCATTCCATAAGTAACTAGATTCCTTGTGGAGGAATATTCTGCACGTAAGGTATTTTCTTTCTATAACCACCATGGTATAAAGGTTATTGTAACATACTGTCATCTATCGCAGATGATATCCATATCAAGCTGCCTGAAATGAGCGAAAACACTGTGGACGCCTTTAAAGTAGTTCAGAACGCCCTTAAAAACAATGTTTCTCCACCAAAACTTCAATCTTTGCTTACATAAATCAACGGCGATTGATAGAATAATATCTAGTCTAAACTATTATTTTATTTGATATATTTCGTTACCCCTTTTGAAAAAAATGTAGTCATAGTCTGTATATCACCTACGATAGGTGGAATAATGTCGCATGATGAGTGATAAAAGCAGGAGCAATCACACAAATGGAACAAAAAACTTTTAAAAATTTGGAGTGATCCAAAGAGAATATTTCGCAAGTCGAATACTATTTGAACGAAAGGGGAAAGAGAAAAAATATAGTAAAAATATTGTTTCGTACTTCAAAGCTATATCTAAACTAAAAGAAACAACATTGGAGGTATTATGCTCTTAAACTACCGTTTACAGGTAAAAGTAACTACATATCAAGTATTTGTGTGTTCTTATGGCACTTGTCATTACTGCAAACAGAAACTGTAAGGTTGACAAAATTTTGATACTACTAAACGTATGAAAATGTATTATACACTTCCTATTTCGGTTGAACACTTGTTATCATTAAAGAGCGAAAAACGTAAGATATCACCCCAAATACAGAACTTTTCAATCCTCTGGAATTAGTCTAAATTGTAGACATTAAAAAATTTACTTACTTACTTTTACTTATTTCCCCTAGGTCGACAGATCGACTCTGACTGCTTACCAAATTGAATCGATTTAGCTACGCTTGGAGATCGAATCAGACTTCAATCGATTCGTAGAGCCGTTCACAGGTTCGAGTCGAGTGCAAAAGTCGACTGCTAAGACCAATAGGACAGCATTGAACGTACAAAAATATTCGATGATATGACGGAGGGAGTGCAAAAAAGTTGAAATGCCAAATACGAATTACAAATATAATTCAAATACTTATTTTAAAATACTTTTATTAGAAATACTGCCCAGCTCTGGCTATAGCATTCAACTTCGAAAACAGGCTTTGCAGAGGGAGAGGCGATTCCTTCAACGCAAGTCTTTGCGATTCGGAGGAGAGTGGGAGGATGAGGAGAGAGATGACGTAGATGGCTGGAGGTGGGGAGAGAGAAAGAAGCAATAGTGGGGAGAATACCCCTCCCCCATCATAGAGAGGGGAAGGGGTGGAGGAGAAGGCGATGTGGAATACAACAAACTCGTCCCACAAGTCGTCGTCGGCAGCAGGAGCGGTCGTGGGCGTCGCGGAGGCAACAGGACGAAGACCATTCCACGGACTGCGAACGGAGAAAAGAAAACTGCAAGACCCGTGCGTTCATTCATACGTTCACACTCACAGAATTTCAATCCCGTGAATGATAAGATTGCATCCCGCACTTACATGACTAGGAATCTTCCAATTAAGGATTTTTCAGTCGGCCTTCATAGGAGAGTGTCGTCACCCACCAGGTGTTTGAATTGGTTTATAATATTCGCCAATCGCGTCGCTGACGACGGAGCGATCTGTAATTCAATGATGCAACCAAAACAATAATAATTAACCTCATATGATTAGGAATCCGGATTTCACTCATAAAAAATCCATAACTTAGTGTAGGGCTGTTAGCCGAAATGCATTTCCTAAATGATAAAAGCTATAAAATTCATAACTTTTCCATGCTATTCCTCGCGATTTTAAAAAATTGCACAATAAAAATATTGATTATACATGTATGGATCGCTCCCACCTCATCCACGATAATTTTGATAACCGATAAAAAAGCGCCCGAAGTGACAACAAAAAATCAAGTTTCATCGGGACAGACTAGTGCTCATAGTTCCTGTGTACATGACTAAATAATGAAATGGCGGCAAGAGAGATTTTTTTAAAAATTTTATTCAAATTAAGTCAGTTCAAAATAACACGCCACGCAACGCCCATTGTCGTCGCTTTCGTCTACTTTAGGAATTACCAGTAAGTATTAGACTAAAAAATGATTTATATATTGTAGCCATCCATTTCTACCCTTCCCTAATGAACTCCTTCAGTTCTGTGATGCTCTATTCTTTGTGTCCTATTTCTTTCCACCGCAAATACTATTTTACAATCGCATTTATACGCGGCACCTTGAAGTCACCCAATCCATTGTGTATCTTGGTGTATGGCATGGATCATTTCTTTAAAAAATGGTTTGGAGAGCCATAGCTAAATGAGATAGTTTACTTCTGAAACTGGAACACAACGGCATTACGGCCCACTTGCAGCAACAGAAATCCAGACTCTGCAAGTACATTCTAGACCCAGGATTGGAGTAAACTCGAAGAGTACCCATTTGTGAACAAGAGTACTATTTTCAGCATCTCCGCCTGTGATTAAGACTTCCATGGCAAAAAAAATCGAGCACAAGTGAAGGGTCTGATTGGCGAACGACGACGATAGAATATGTTTTTATGTTTCTCATTTCAATTGCAAATTTTATTTCGATCAAAGACCGAATTATAAGACCACTTGTCACGTAGAAATATAGGGATGGCGACACTGAAAGCTCAAGATGAGACTTTCGGATGTCACAATTTTCAGGAAGGCAGAAATGACAGCGCCCTATCACAGTCCCTATCGTTTGCTGCCGTCGCGTTTTTACATCGTAGAACAAGAACGTAAAATACAACAGTAGCCAATCTATGCACGAAACCAAAGCGACCGCAAATAGCCGCACAAAGTAGTATCTCATCTCAACAATCATCATTCCATTCAGGCGTATTTTGAATACGTAGTGCAAAAGTTGAGCCATATTTATCTGCCATAATCGTATCTGAAATTTTGTGCATAAAATCATTTATGAAATTTATATTCAGTAAACTGAGAGAGTAATGAGATGAAACACAAAAAAAAACTCACAAAATATTTATAATTTGAACAAAAAATGAATGAAAATCGAGTACAAAAAAACGAAAATTGAAAAATTGGCCGAGATTGGCGTTTTGGGCATGATGTATTCTGACATACGATTTTATGGACAAAATTTCAGATACCAAATTTTGCACGCACGATTTTCTGTGATACAAATTCGAGATTCAGCCTGTAAGTCCCGAGTGATTTATGTAGCAGTACTTTTTGGCTCGGAGCGGTCGAAATGCATATTGGGGCGGCGCCAATGAATTTGATGACGAAGAATGTAAACATCAACGATGCCTCAAATAGCGGAGAGGTACCGAAAATTCTGGCTTCAGCAATCAACTTCCCTGACATTGATAACCTTTGCTGAAACTAGATATGTACCTTTAAAAATGGTCGTGTGATTAGGGCAAAACACTCACTAGGGAGAAATATCAGGATTATTATAACATACAATATTCTAAGTCCTTCATTTTCAAATAATTCCCAATACTGACTCTCGACATTGATAAGTTGAGAATTTGACCTCGAATTTTGGCTACCGCAAGGCAATTTATTATTATTAATTAGCGCACCTGTCAATAATATTCACTCATTGTCAGAATACAAATAAAAATTACTCAGACGACTGTGAAGTGTTTAGCGGTATTCCGGCTTCAAATGAATCTATGTGCTACTCTCTCGTAGGAACAAGAATGTATGCACTACAAACATTTTTCTACTGACTTGGCATTATCTTATTTAATGCAAAATGACTATTAAATCGCTAAATACAGAATCGTGGTCACCGTAATGGGTTTGTTGTTCAGTTTCTGTTTCGTTAGAGTTCGATTTATTATTGTAATCAGCTTCTATGTTTCAATTTATTGCTATAAAGTCTACTTTAAATTGGCATTTTATGAACGTGCAACATTTTCTTTAAAATAAACATGATCCGCCACGGTCAAGTAAAGAGTGCGACGGAGACTTCGGCGGTAACAGTGGTAGGGTAAGGGCAACAGGAGCAGGCCTATGGTATTCTTGATAGGGGGGCGTGGTTCACAGCTTTTTCAGTTCAAAGGGATGGATGCCTTGGGAATTTGCCAATGATGGCTATAGCAGAGATGGGAGTTTCATACGGCAAGGCTAGACATATTTATATATTTGAAGCTGGACTCATTAACCGAAGTGTCGGAGGGAAAACAATACAAAAAATTACGTAGATATCTTACCGGTAAGAATGGAGAAAAAAGGGGTACATGCTCTATAACTAGATGCTAGGGAATAATCACTGCTTATGCTAAGAAATGAAAACCCGTCATATGATGAATTATGATAACTTTAATTAGGCTTGTGTTTACGGAATGTTTTGAGCCTTTGACTATTGCCCCGTTAAGCCGCTTTGCAAAAAATCACTAATAATATAGAACCAAAGAATATAAAGCAGTAATTCTTGTTTTATTTTATAAAAATTAATACATGCATATTTTGGCGATATTTTCAAGTAATATGAAAAGTTAATAAACATACATGGCTTTTAGGAACTATGAAAATTAGTAATTATTTAGCAATTAATATCTATATAAGGTCACCTTTTGTTTTATTCAAATTATCTCAGAAGCTAATTTAAAGATTGCGACAGGAATTTAAAATAAAAAGGTAGTAGGTACTCCAATTCAGAAAATGTTCTCGGGTATCCATCCGGGTCAATATCTCCATGGACTCCTAAGAGTTGGCTCCGACTCGGTCACCGTCATCAGGGAAATGAGTGCCGACAGTGAATTACCGGCCGGTATTTATACCACCTCGTCTTGGCCAGGTGCTCATGAGCATGAAAATTTCACGACGACGAATGAAACCACAGCCAATCACGCAGAATCATAGCTTTGCACAAGGATCATGGAGGAAAGTAAATATCAACTCCTACCAGCCATTATCCGTCAACAGTCAATAATTTCACAATCGATAATTGAAGCAATAATTCATTGAGAAAATACTCCCAAGACAGCGGCTTTTCCTCGAAGAAGCATTAACGAAATGCGAGGTGGGTTGACCTAGACCACAGAAGACTAAGAGGTGGCAGCTGATTTGGCACTAATTTAATTCAGGAACTCGAGCACTAAAGTGGCGCTGGTACGTCGACAAAATCCCAGCAGATCATCTGCCCATCCGGCAGATCATTTCATCGATATCCTCAGTGCCAATACGTTTTCTGAAAAGCAAATCAAAGAGACTCGATAACGAACAACTCAGTCCCTTATCAAACACATACACAGCCTATATCCTTAAACATACGTTGACGCTTGCACCTATATGTTTCAAATGAGATTAGGATTAAGACTCAACCGCCAACTCAGCAACATCAAGTATGCTATTTATTTCTACAATTTAGCAGTGAAAATCCCTGAGATGAGAATATGATGAAAAATATTTAGCATGTAAAGCATATGTAATAAACATATATCCTGAAAATACTGGCAATTACGTGGCAGGTATATCATGCACCACGAAAAGTTGTGGACCCATGGTTTGAAGCAGTAGCGCAACCTTTAGCTTCTTCGTAAGTAAAACTCATTTACAGGCTCAATACGCCTGAAAATGCGTTTTATGGTTATTGCGCGTCCTTCAATTCACCTATTTCACTGATTTTTTTGTATCTTTCCTCCAAGACAGGTTGCATAAGTGCATTCCAGTCGTTTCTAAATTTGTTAGATGTTAAGAGGAGAAATTGTTTTCAATTTGGACTTGTAAACGTAACAGCGTCAGAACGAAATGTTTAACCTTCCTTCTTTATTCCTTCCTCTAGAAACACAAACGTCAACAGGTTATGTAAAATTTTATTTTTAAACAATACGCAAGTACATAACATCCCACGGCCTACTGTTCACGGAGTATTTATATTTCCAAATTCTGCCGAATATACATTTTTTTATTCAACTAAATTCAGAGGTAAGAAATAGTCATATTTGCAAATAAAAGGCCCAATACAAATATCTACACGACAGGGTCGCTCGATGAGCTTAGGAGAGGGATATTTAGTCCTTTCTGAATTTTTTTTACACCTTGAAGAAACATTAAGAATGATTTTTTGGTCCCGTAGAAACAGGGGACCGAGGTTCTTAGCTCCTTCACCGCTTGAGATGGGCCATCTCCCGCCGAAAGACCGGCCTGCGGCAATGAAGTCCTTTAGCCAAACTAACTGACAGAAATCTCTACTTATGACAGCCTCTTCATACAAAAATGAGAAGAATACAAATTCCCAAGGAAAAAACCAAAATCTTCCGCCAATATATTGAAGCAAAATAAATTTGACGATTGAAAATTTCCAAATACGATGCTCACCTCGGTTAAACCTATACGGCGGCCGAGCAGCCGATAATGGGAACTACATCATCAGCAGAGAGAGAGGCCAATTTTTAAACGCACGTAATGTAAAGTGTCAAATGAGACTGACAGTTGTCCGCTATAACGCCCTTCGACTAGGCAATCCTATATATTTCGGCTGACAAGAGACAAATAGATGGAACTTCTAGCAAGCGCTAGTGTAACAGAGGAACGTATATAGTACTACTACGCAAGGGCAATGAACTCGATTCCTCCATAATACGAAATAAGGAAGCGATGTTGGCCTCGCATTTTAGCGCGAAATAAAGTTCGTAGGATAATAGGAAAGCAGCGGAGGGCCGTAGAAAAGTAATCGGTCCAGAAACATCATCGATTCAATATGACAAAGGCGAAATGGACAAAAAGCAAACGCAGAGGAGGAAGAATTCTGTGAGAAAGACATTCATCGCAAATTCCATCATCCCATAACCATGTCGTTGCAAAAAAATCATGACGAAGAAGAATATTTCACAAAAGACAACAGCCAAAATGCCACGTAGATTTCACCCGCGCCTAAATGCACAAGCGAGGACTTGGGCAAGATCGTGCCAACCAGATGGTAAAACAGACAGGTGAAACGAACGCCGTGAAACAGCGCATGCCAAGCTGCGTCTCATAAAAGCAAGCATAGATCCAATATTACAGTCAAGAAAACGAACCGAAGCCAGCTGGAGCACGTTCGCGGCCAGCAGCGGGATCTCGGTACCGTTTTTCTGCAACGACTGTTTTGAAAACTGGTTTCCCTTCGCCATGGGCGAAACAAGCAGCAGATCTTGCGGGTCAATGGGAAATCTTTGAACGGGATGACGATACTCCGGGAGATGCCACGAATCCCAAAGCCCGAAAGAGCCCTAAACATAGGTTAATCGTTATGAAATATTTGTAGAAATCATTCGAAATCCGAGACGAAAAGGTCAATCGATCCGAAAAGAAATACAGAGTTACAACACAGGCGAAATCTCCATGATTATGGCTGTAAGCGATGGTAACAAGAATATTGCTTCCATTGCTCAGATCAGACACGAAAAGTCAAATAATGAAATGGCCCAGCACTCCCGGAGGTCCACACACACCGGAAGGGCGGAGCAGATGACAGCATTGGAAGATGAGCCGTGCAAGATATGTAGCTGACGGAGAGGGGAAATGGTCACTTGTGCCCTTTAACAGATGATAAATCAGTAAGTATGAATACAATTTGTAAGGACTGTATACAAATAAGCCAGTACTACGGCAGCTGCGCGCAGATTCCAGCGTGCTGCAGGCCTTTCCGAGGACATACGCAGGGGAGTTTACGCAACAAGAAAGAGAAATGGCTTTTAAGCTATAGTACAAACGAATGCTTGATTCGCTCTGCAGTTTAATTCAAGAATACCTTGAGAAGTGCAAAAAGCACAATTGGCAACAGCATTTAAGAAAAACAACGATAAAATGAAAACATCACAGTGCAGATACGGATGGTTTTCAACCCATGTCGTAAACCATAATATTGTTTTAACGGCATGAGACAGTGATTGTGAATTCACGTTCGAGTCAGTAAATCCTTTTGTTATTGAGAATAAACATACACACCAGTTAATAATACGGAAAATAAGAAATGACAACGTGTTGCATCAAGCCAGATCGAAACTGATTAGGTAATCCGAAGAGAGCATGTTGCTGGAAGTATATTAACAAATTTTTAACGCACAGATGAAGAAACAAATGTAAATAATACCACCCAGAGCAAAAATAAGAGCGAAGGGACAGCTTCTTTAGCGAGGGTGCTAGGAGGAGAAGGAATCAATATCCTCACAGATACTCCTACCTTGGGTCCGGTAGAATGATTTTCTTGCTGGCCCTGGCTGCTGGAGTGCATTTGCTCTTTTCCATAGCCATTAAATAGCTCACGTCCGCGAGCACTGCTTCTAGATCCGCCATTTTGCGTACTTTTCTGTTATCCTATTCCAAGACACACAGACACCACTGAGATTTTACAGCATAATTTTAGAAAAACATGGAAGGACACTCATTCACACTTGAACTTTCTCAAATGACGAAGTATATCACTGTGGGCTGCACGTATTAATAGAACAGTAAAGTGCTTCATTCACTCGGAGAAGATCACACTAGACAACATCAACACCATGACCAGATGTACGACCTTCCACCACAAACACCGCTCACTGACTGACAAGCTGGGTCTGCTCCTTCCTTCAGCGCTGATTGGTCCTCGTTGGCCGTCGTCGGCCGTAGCAGAAAACTACAGGTAGAAGTCGCTAGTTCCTTACTTATGATAAAAACGCCCACCGAGATTCGCCTTTTCACAGGTTTCAACTGGTAAAATAATTGAAGAATTAGTACTTCAAGAGAAAACTACTGAAGTAATAGAATTCGAAACATGTCAATCCATATTTTGAGCATTCCCTTGGACAACTGAAAATTATTCGTAAGATGGAGGACAAAAAAAAGAACGAACAGCCATTGAAATGCATTCACTATCCAAACTATTGTCATCCGTGAGTAGATTCATACCTTGCCTTATCTAAATTCTTCTTATTTCTTCTTTATCCTTCAATGACACACACGGACATGAGGTGACTATCGTTTCTCAACTAGTGCATCAAACTTAACGATAGGTGGCAGCACCACATCAATTTTCAAAACATGGCAGACGAAAACAACGAAGATGTTGAAGAGAAAAACAAACCAGTTGTTGCCAAAACTGCCTACGATCTTCAAAGATTGAAGCTTGAAAAGCTTATGAAAAATCCTGTAAGTAATTTTATAATCTAATCTCTATGAATTCAATTGAGATGGTGGTCTTGCTTGTTGTAGTTAAGGCCACCCCACAAGTGATAAATTTAATTTCAGGATAAAATAGTGCCTATTCCCGAGAGACCAAAAAGTAAAAATTTACCTCCAGTACCTGATTTTGTAAGAAATGTTATGGGATCCAGCGCAGGAGCTGGGAGTGGGGAATTTCACGTTTACCGGCATTTACGTAGGAAAGAGTATGCCAGACAAAAGTTCATCCAAGAAAAAGGCGTGAAGGTATTTGCTCGCTTTACTTACTCATCAGCTACTTGTTATGATGTTGCAGGAGAATAGCATGTCATTATCGTCAGTATTTGTATACCTTTGATGTCTCTTTCGTTACCACCCAATGCCTATTTTTTTCGAAGTATCACTAGGTTTCTTTACTTTTTAGGAAATGTGCTGGATTCTCTGAAATTCTACATTTTTAATAAATCTATCTCTTTCCATTTTTCCAATGAAAAGAGACGTCTCGGTATTGATTTGTACTGAAATAGCATAATTGAGTATTGCCGTGATGAATTCTTCTCTTTTATCATTCACGAATAGTTTGCTGACGTTCAATATGGAACTAAAGTGCACATATCCACAAAAATAAGAATGCCACCCTAACTACATCCCATTCAATAGCTTTGTTACTATTTTACCCCTTCCTCAGTTGCCCAACAAAACAAATATCCCATTTGTGAGCATTCCTTTGCCCTTCCGTTGGATAGAAATCACCTGCTACTTAAGCAACTAACTTAAGACGCCATCTGCCCCATCTTGAGTCATAAAATAAGTCCTTTCAAGGCTACATCATATTTCCTGGGCATTCACTACGCAGACTGAGTCTGATAAACAAATGGCAGTATCTAAACACCTGTTATTTCATAAACACTGCCAATGATGCCTATACTAAACTAAAAGGGGCTACCGTAACTTCTGGCTGCTAGATTGTGAACATTTAAACTCCATATTATGCTATATGTATTTCACAAGAAAACGGGCTTTATTATTTTTTTGTGAAATATTTGCCCAATGATTGGAAAAACTACATTTTTGGGCATCTCTTTACTTGAAAATTTTCTTGATGATTTTCTAACCCGAAGTTCTTCCTGTTTGCGTTACCTTATTTGTTGTGTGGTACAATTTCAATGGAGGTTACTTCTGCCTTCGATAATAGAGAAGTCGGGGCAATTTTTCTTATTCTTAACCACCTGTGCAAAATATAATTTGGGAAATGTTACTGTTCCACGGCTAAATTTTTATCAATTAACAGGAATCAGCCGAGGAACAATACCATAGAAAAATAGAAGAAAATAAGATAGCAGCAGAAGAACGAACAGCAAAGAAAAGAGCGAAAAGACAGAAGAAAAAACAGAAACTCAAGAAAGCCAAGAAAACGAATGAAAGTGGAAAAGCTGATAGTAAAGAAGAAAATAGTTCTAGTGAGGATGAATCGAATGAAAGTGGAAATGATAGCTCGCATGAGGATAAATGAGCCATGAAGAATGAAATTATGAGTGCATATTAAGTGCCGAAATAGCTCTCAAACTGACTCCGTTTGTGCTTTGTCTTCGACTCCTTGTACTGGTATCGGTTATTTGTAATGCAAGTACATGGAGCAATGTATTCAAGAATTAATTCACAAGTTCTACATCCAAGCAGTGAATATTTGCTTTTGTATCCCTTTATATTTTTTCATTTATAACTTAGGTATGCATTTGTATTTTGTCTACGTACTTATTAGTGTATTAATGTAATTATTCCTGAGTGCAAATCTTTCTCATAGAGTACTGCAGTCTGCATTGTGCGTAAAAGTATATTTTTGGAGACAACTCATTGCACAAATAATGAAAATAAAATGCCTTTTCAATTAATATCTGTGTAGTGCCTGCCATTTATATTTCTCTGTCTTCGAATAAATATTCAGGCATTCTCTCTTGATGTAATATCCAATATATATTCACTACCTAAACAATAATTCTGAAACAACTAATCTATTGATTACTGTAAGCTCCACGATTGGCTTAAAAACTTTCCTTACTTAAATTAATATCACTACCATTGCATAACTCCACCATCAGATAGAGCCAAAAAATTATGACACTTATTAACATGAAAGTTAATCAGGAAATCCAAGCTTTCCTCATTTTCCGCTGAATATTTTACTACTTCACAGACCGATAGTAGTGTAAAAACAGCAATTACTCACAATTTGCATGCGCTCAATAGAGATTAATATTGAATGTTTATTATGGATAAGGGGTATCACATTGAGATAAATATCATTTCTATGCACGTCCTACCAGTTGAACCCTAAACCGCTCAGTACAATCAGGAGAGAAAAAATCTTCAGGCTGACCAGCCCTTATATATACGGAAGCTCATTCCTCCTCCATTTTGTATTCTGTCGATCAATAACCTGGTGAATCCGAAGTATATTCATTCATTCCAAGTATTGCATGCGGCAAAGCTTGTAGCCACCGAGTGCATCTACCAGATTGCAGGTGGTGAGTTGACCTCTAAAAGTAGAGGTTAGCTGCAAGATCAGCTCAGTTAACTCGTCAAATACACCGTCCTGGACAAAATGCGACAGCAATTTGAGGGGATATTGGTCTATTTTTGTGTAAGTCAGGCCATTTAAAAGATAGTGAAACCTTTGAAGTTGCTGTAACTTGGTGACTGCAGGCCACCAACTATTATGCCTGTCATCACCCAGGGTAGAGGGCAGCAACTCTTTTTTGTATGTGTGAGAGTGGGGACCATATTCAAGGTGTCCAGCCAATCAAATCAGAAAAATTCATCCATAATTCCCAGTTTTCAAGGGAAATTTAACAAAATTCCAGGTTAATCCTACGTGATTACTATGATAGATAAAAATTTTAAAACACCCAAAAATACATCAATACTCTAAAATAATATCATAATTCTGTCTTTACAAGGACAAGGAATATGTTAGTTGGCGCACATTGTATTTACAATATAAATTTATACGATAAAAGTCAAGATGCTGCTTTGACCTAAAAAGTAGATGTTGACTTCACCTGAGATTCTATTCTTCGTGTTTTTTAATATTACTTGAGACAAGAGTGCTAGAGATTTCGATTCTGTTTTCTTGTCGGACATTCCACGTTTCGTAGTGGCTGTGAAAATTCCATTAAGATACTGTACTTAAAATTACAGTAAACAAATTTTAGGCCAGAAAATGGGTGTCGAAGTGGCAAAATTTTATGTGAAATTAATTTGAAACAAAAGATTTTAAAATTCTCAGTAGGAGCAAAAATTCATGAACAATTCATGCATAATTCCAGGGACTACAAATTCACACACAATTCTAAGTTTTCCCAGGTGCTGGGCACCCTGATATTGGTTGGTACAGAGACCCACATCTAACTCTGGGTGTGATGGCATTAAAGGCTGTAGTACTGGGTTGCTGAAGGTAATGGTAAATCACTGCATTATTACTTTGAGGATTCACAACTACTTCACTCATTTTTACATTATGGCAAGATGGAATTGTCTTCAGTAAAATATTACTGAAGTAAAACTATTCGAGATGGCACTTCTGGCAAATGTGATAGAATGTTAACACGTTGCATACGGATGGCGAGAATTCTCGTCATTTTTTTCCCGAACGTTCCGGACGGATGACGAAGATTCTCGTCATTTAGGCGCGTCAACCTAAACAATTTTAAAGCGTACAATACATATTCATTAGTACGCTTTCAGTTGCTGTTCGTTGTTCATAATGAATTGATGCATCATAACGTTTGATAGGGTAAAGTTATATTCTAAACATTAGCTTACCCCCGTACGCAACGTGTTAAGGGTAGGGACATGGAATGTTAGATCACTTGGTAACTGCAGTTAGCTAGAGAAATTTAAATGTGAAGAACAAATCTCTACATATTAGGAATCAGCAAATTGAGGAGTCATCAAGTAGGAGACTTTCGGAGTGGAAGCTACAGAATGATACACACAGGATTGCTGAATGGCAATGCTTAGGAAGAAATTCTTTAAAAAAATCACCAGGATGCACGTGAAAAGCTACCTGCAGTTTAATGAAAGGATTGTATAAAATTCGAGGAATCAAGCGAGATGGAGTGGAATTGATTCATAATGTAACACTGACTAGCAATTTTCCACAAAAATAAAATTTTAATTCGACTCGAGTTTCGATGTTATTACATCATTTTCAAGGTACAACTGAGAGAGGAGAAATGGGGTGGAAAGTCCTCAAGGAGGTGGCTGGAATGGGTAGAAGTGCAAGGCGTGGGGGGGGGGAGGGGAGAGTGGAAAAACCAGAGGAGGTAAAAAGGTTGGAAATTAAAGGGTTCGACGTGACTGAGATCCCACAAGAACCTTACAGTGAATCCCACCGCTGACCCCCCGCTCCCCACCTACACACCCTCAGAAGAATGTGTCCTCGAGGCCCCTAATAATCCGCACGGCAGCCTACGGGCAGAGAAGACGTATGTGGCTGTCCCCTGACTGTGAGACACCTCTTGATGGAGTGTGATGAGCATCATATTACGCGAGACCGGACAGGCGTCAGGGGCAACCTAGAATGTATTCTGGGCGATGACCCTGGCCGCCTATGCCGCATTATAGAATTCGTTAAGAAAACTGGTCTTGTGAATTTGATTTGATTGGCTCGAAGTTTACATCAATATTGTCAACAGTGCCTCACTAAACTAAAATTATAGTAAATGCTTGTCGCAATTTGATTGCGCGTGGTGCTAATGACCTTAGCTGTCGACGCACCCGTAACCCCAAACCTACTACTACCATTCCAGCCACCTCCTTGAGGACTTTCCACCCCATTTCTCCTCTCTCAGTTGTACCTTGAAAATGATGTACATAGCAACATCGAAACTCAAGTCAAATTAAAATTTTATTTTTGTGGAAAGGATTGTAATGGTGAAGATGGAAAACAAACCCCTAGCTACTGTAGTGGTGTAGGATTACATGCCTGTATCAGATTTTGAAGAAGTAGAAGCCATCCAGCAAGATATAACGGAAGTAAACAAACAGGTAAGATGGGAAGAAAATCTTATTATTTCAGGTGAATGGAATGCTGTTGTTGGTGAAGGTCAAGATGGAATAATGACTGAACAAACATGACCCTTTCCTGCCGGCACCTACAATTGGAAAACACTTTCTGCGCTACGAATAGTAAGAGAATATTTGAAACCTCTCTGTATGGAGCTCTTTTTTGGGGTGGAGTTACCCTGGTATTTTCGTTCCTCAGATTTAGGACCCAACTCAATCCCTAACCCCAGCTACTAGTCTAGACCCTTTAATCCTATCTAAGCACAAATCCACGGTCAACTTATTGCATTACCATTTTTCTGAACTGATGGCAGCTGATCTTGAGCGTGCACGAAACCCATCCACTCTTCTAGCCAATCACAGAAGAGCGACAGGAGAAAGAGTGGAAGAGCCCGCAGTCTCTCTCCGAACTCCGTGCAGTGCATATCGCTCTCCAGCTGGCAGTATTGCCAAGCCGAATCTTTGGAGATCGCACAGCGCTCGTTATTCCCAAGGCTGGCAACACCGGTCGGCCGGATCAAGGGGAGTGGACTGGGAAGGGGATGGAGGGGAACGGAGAGGTGGAAGGGGCAGTTCTTCTCATTGGCTAGTTTCTATTTTCCACCCAGCCGCCATCAGTTCGGAAAAATAGTATAATTATAATTTACTCTTCTAAAGGAATAATGAAATTTTTTTAGGCATAGTGGAATTAAAAATGGATTTCTAGGGTTGATAACGACAAAGTTAGTGAACATTAGGTAATAAGACTCCAGTCCAGAAGTCCGTTATTTTTAATGCTAAAATTTCGTTTAAAAATTGCTTGCCCACAGAAAAAAATGAATAATCAATTTCAGAGTATAAAAAACTGTAGTATGCAACAAAATATACCATTAAAACAACTATTTAAAATATGACCACTTCACAGCGGCTTTCTGTGGTGAGGATGATCATAATTGAGTGGGGGGGTCCGGGTTAATTGCCTAGGAGTGACCCTAAGGACTTGCTACGCTGGGTCTCAGGCCAGGCTGGAGTGCATCAGACAATTGCTACCTCAGCGGTCACTTCCCTTCCCTTGCGTCTGCTAGAGCAGACATCAGGTCATTTGCGTTGAAAAATCCACGACAGCTATACCCAATGTCAGGTGTTCTGTGTACGAAAATGCCCATCAGCTCCACCTGACGTCCAGTACAAAAGGGTAAACTAAGAAAACAGAAATGAAGGAGATGAAAGGCTGCCTGAATTCTGCACTGTACACAGGTCAGTGGTCATCAACACATTATTCAAAAATTCCATGCAAAGAAGTTATGCGTTGGAAATGCCAGGAGACCTAAGTAGATTCCAAATGGGCTACATTCTCGTAAAACAAAGATTCATGAACCAGGTGAAGGACTGCAAAAGCTACCCCAGGACAGATATTCACAAGGACCATAACATAATTCTGATGAATGCCACCTAAAATTAAAAAAAAACTGAAGGAGGCAGCTGAAAACATTTGACAGGGTGAAAAATTAAAGGAGGATAAAAGTCAATTCTTCAATCTTCAAAAAGCTATGGAGAAAAAATGAGAGATGGAGAGACCAAGAAATCTAAAGATGAGATCTGGAAAAACATTAGTAGATCTCAGGCAGCAGCTGAAGAAGTTCTTGGTATAAGAAGAGACATTCAGAAAAAAACATGGGTCGTGCAAAAATTCTATGATCTCATTGTAAAAAGGAGAAAGTACAAGAATCCAAAAACAGAGGTAAGACAGAATCATTGCATTAGAATAAAAGATGAGATTTTTTTATAAAGCAAGGAAGGCTGGAGACACATGGATGAAAAATATTTTTTAACGGATACATAGTAATCTTGCTCATGAAAAAGTAGAAGCTACCTGCCCATATTGTAGTGAGGAACAACTATAAGATAGAGGAGTAAGTTGTAATACTCTAAGGGGAAAAAATGGAGACCTAATGGACAAAGAGAAGAGATGGAAGGAATATCTTAAAGAGTGGTTAAACTGAATCAGTCTAAAAATGGAAGTTATTGAAAATAAAGGGGGAGTGGATAAGGATGACATACAAGCCACAATTTTAAGATCAGAATTTGATGTGGCAGTAAGACACCTGCAGAGTTATAAACATATTGAATTGACAGTATTCCAGCAAAGCTAATCAAAAATTCAGGAGAATAGACCTTGAACCAGCTTTACAAAATTAAAAGTGAAATTCATTCCACAAGTGAGATACCAAAGGACTCTGAGAGGAACATCATAATCCTAATTCCCAAGAGAAAAAGAGCGGAGAACTGCAAACATTTACGGACCATAAGCTTGACAACACATGCATCAAAGATACAGACATGGATGATCAATAGAAGAATAGAATGAAGAGCAAAAAAGAACCAGCATGAGGACCAATTCAGAAAAGGCAGAGGCAGAAGAAATATCTATCCCTCAGCAAACCCATAGGCCACTCATAGAGAAGAAAATGGAAAAGAACAAGCTCACAATCATTGTGTTAGTAGACTTAGAGAAGGCAATTGGCAAGGTGGAATGAAACTCAATGCTTAGAATCCAGAAAGAAATTGGAGTTTTTTTTCACAGTGAAAGGAGAATCATCCACAGAGTATACAAAAATCAAGTAACGTACATAAAATCAGGACTCGGCTGTGAAGAAGCAAGAATTAGAAAAGAAGAGAGGAAAATCTTTTCACAGATAATTGTAGCTTATGACACAATATATTACATGTCTCCAGAGGAAGATTAACCCTTTCCCTACTAATGACGAAAGTATGTGGCAGGATGTTTCTTGACCCAGGAGATGAAAGCTGCTAATTTTCGTTGGATATTTATCTACACAGGCGATTGAATGCTGAAAATATACGTTTCTATGCTCTCCTGTTTTTATGACAGTCTAGGGTTCCCAAAGTCTTAGTTTCAGGACCCAACAATGCGGGACTTAGTCCGTACCCTTGAAATCTGGGAGCAGGGAACCGGACCCCTCATCTTATATAATCTACATTAACCCTCTTGGAGGTAAGGGGCCGTGGTCATTCAATTGTTTATTCAGTCAGTTTTTGAAATAAATATTTGCTCTTTTCTCATAAGATATAAACTGAAATTGAATTGTCTTTTGAGTAGCGTATCCTATTTTTAAACGAAATTCTACGATTAATATTAACTTGTGTACATCTCGATTTCAGTATAAACATCAAAATGGAAATTTTTACTGCATTAAATGAGTTAATATTGACGGAAGAGCTTCATTAAAAATTTGACAAGTCTCAGAACAAAACAAGGAATTCAATTCGAAGTCTGCAATTTACATTCAAGCAACAATTATCCGTATAGCTAATTCATACAAACAAAGCATGACTGACTGCGAGCCAATGCCACTGGTAGGGTTATGAATCCCGAAAGGAGGGAGCCCAACTACCATCGGAGTCCGAGATAATGCGGAGTCACCACAAGGAAGGGTCAAAAAGGTTGGTGCTGAGGGTATGTGGTTATCAGCGAGACTCTTCTTAACGAATTTCCTGCAAAAATGCTCTGTGTGGAGAGGACAGAAGAGTCTCTTGGAGCTCAGTACAACACTCATGCTAAGGCAAGAACTAGACCGTCTCGAAAAGGTTAAATTTACAATAAAAGCTTACTCCAACAGACCTCATGGGAGAATGTAGATGAAAATAAGTGGCAGTTCCAGTAGGTAGACCAAATAGGACAATCCAATCTTGGAAACTCCCTCTAATCATGGGGTAAAACCTGAGTTTTCACAAGTTTGATTGCCCTAATGAATATATTGGAGTTGCTCCTGCAATTAGCGGGAAATGCTACTAAAAGGAATTGGGAAAGATCAGAAAATTTATATATATCATTCCATACAGAATAAGTCTTCTATCTTTTTCAGTCAATTTAAATTCCATATTTATTGTATGATAACAGTTCCTTGGTTAGGTCACGCTTTCATTCTTACATATCATGCAAGTGGAATAACTTAATACACACCAACATGGTGAATGGTATACACATATAAATTGATGACAAAGGAGAAATAATCAAGATAACAGTAACAGTTTCCGTAATTCTTTGTGCAATCACTTTCAACATATGTAGTATTTAAGAAAATATTATACTGCGCACATTTAAGAGACAATTAGTCTCAAAAAATATACCATCTGAGCAATGTAAAAATAGATACATATCCCATATTTTCACATAAAACAAGATATACTGCCTACATATACCGACACTTCATGCAATAGTAAACATATAATGTATCAAGTCATAAGATCAAAAAATTGCAACAATAGCAAAAAACTAAAAATGCCTCTCATTAACGATAACTGCATGAGTGGCACATGGAGGTAATTAGTCCTGCCAGTAAACTATACAACAAATTGAAGAAAAGGCAAAATGTAGCAATATTAAAATGCACATTGCAAGAATATCTGAATATTTATAAACAAAAATTCCGGAATAATAGCATTTTCAAGATAATTCTTTCAAATAAGGTTACATCAACAACTTCGAATTTCATGTACACATACTGCATACATTCTCTAAGATTTCATCCATAGAACTTATTAAACTGTACATATAGTATCACCCATTATACTCCAAATACTTGAAAGGCATTAAAGGCCATGAATCAATCTAATGACTTGTAACTTCTTAATGGCGGCGGAACCAGAGAGAGGCTAAGGGGGCTATGTCCTGCCCTGGAGTATCCAATTTACACTAGATGAAATGGTAATTTTGTTCAGTTCTCGAATATTTATAAACAAGAGAGCCCCCCTAGTCTGCCTTGCCCCTATCCTGGGTCCTCCACTACTTCTTAACACAAAATTTACTAACAGAATGACAGATCCAGGATCCATGGTGGAGAGTGGCAATGTTTGCTAAAATATTATGCAACTAGATAGGGCAAATACATGCCTTAAAAACTCTGGAAATGCAAGAAAAGGTGTTGAGTGCAGAGAATCTATCTGCTGAGAGGCTCAAAGGAATCATGATGCACATTTTGTAATTCATAGGCTTAAAATTTGTTGAAAAAACGCACAACAGTTCATGAGAATATTTCTTTTGCATTGATGATTTTTCCAACTTTTCCAGAAAAAAAATCATTGATTAATCAGGATCCAGGACCAAAATGCAATAATAGGAGAGATAATTAAATTCACCTTACATTGTAAAATTGTAACATCAGAATTTTTTTTTCAATGCCATAATGATCACTGTGATGAGTGATTTTCCAGTAAAACCCGACACTACTGAGGTTTTCATAAATAGCTGATGATACAAACAATGTCTCTGAATTACACTATCTAATTCATGTTCCACCAAATTCATACAGCATAATTCATTCAGACTTGTTTCAAAAGCATTCAGCCAAGAGTTTTTACACTCCCATCGATTTCCACTTAATTCATCTCAATGAAAAAATAAAAAATTTATGATACTAAAGCTACTTCATTATCATTCCCTTTAAAAAATATTTACATTATAAGTTCCATCAGTTTAAATTATATTAAAAGCACAGGAAAGGAATGAAAAACTTAAGAGTTGATTTGAAATGAGGATGAGAATGAGCATGGCTCAAAATTTCGACAAAACTTTACTAAAAAGAATTATTTCAAAAATATCTCCAAAAACCAATGAAATCAATTCCACACAAAGAAGTTTAAATAAATATCACCATTAAATGAAACAAATAGTCCTTCAATTTTTGCGTACATCGTAAAAGCATAAAATAACTCAAGACTGAAAATGTGAAACTTCACATGCTACACATTTTCAATCCTACTAAATTATTTTTTCTCAATTAATACAATTTTGTTGATAAATACCTTACGGAAAAATAAATTTACAAACAAATACATAGGCAAATTGATAACCTATTTCAGTTGGTTGGTAGTGCAATGGTTAGTTTCTGTTCTCCACGTACAAATCCAGGGAAGTTATTATGTAACTGATAACCTAATACAGTCGGATCCGGATTTAAGGTCTTCGCATTTAAGGTTTTTCCGCATTTAGCGTTTATTTTTTTGGGTCCCGGTTCATTCCCTATGAGGACAATGTAAAAATTATCCGTATTTAGTGTTTCCGCATTTTGCGTTTTTCCGCATTTATGGTCGTAAAAATTTGTCCCGCTCAAGATTTTTTTGCCCGATTTAACGTTTTTTCATGACGGTTCATCCAAATCTTCGAATTTATTCTCATCAACAAGAACAGTCTCATGAAAGTTTACCAAGAGTCGATAGAATCTACCGGGGAACGCTTCTTCAACTGCTTTCTTCCGCGAGCGCAGCGCTGCGACCTTCAACTCACAAGTTGGGTGGTTTGTCTTCTCGTAACGTTTCGCTCCCCTTCTGATCCAAACACCAGGTACTTTTTGTATTAGATCCGATCTAATGGAGCAAAGTCATCCCTTAATAACCTCGAACTACCTTATCCTTCACTTCTTGAACTTGACTTCGATGATACGTGACGACTGATGACACGAGTTATCCTCCGAGGGCCGCTACAATAATGGTTTTCTCGTTATGTTTTCAATTGATGGCTTATGCCCCTTTCAACTCTACTCCCTACGGGCAGTCGATTATTAGCCCAATATTTTTTTCAGTCGGCTACTTTCTCTGTTCAAAAGAGGAGGCCCAATATCAATTGCGCAGTTCACTAGAAGATTCTTTCTATAATCCATTCCAAGGTCAGTTTCCACGGAGGAACAGCGAAAGAACAGAGGAAGTGTTTCCCCTGTCATGACCGTGAGTGAGAGCATTCTTTCCCTGCGGAACAACATTATTTTACATCGTAATTTAGATATCCCGGAGCCAATTTATCGACATGCGGCTGGTTGATATCGCTGTCGATTCAAAAATATTTATCTGGTGCTAATTAATGTCAAAAGAGAATGACAATCGGAGTTATGACGAACTATCACGGTCCATGACTCTAAATAAATCGCTCATGCTGGAAAAAAAATCACCGCATACTCACGGTAGAATAGATGAGCGCGGAAAAATACGAAAATCCGGCAGGTGGTTGGTGGTTGACTTCGACATCATAACCCTGACGAAATTGCCAACCTCCAGAGGCACTGACAATTTTTCGGATGAAATCCAGTTCTGTTGAAGGTTAAACCTTTTCACTTAACAGAGTTTAGCTAAACGTTATTCAAGCTCCAACCAAATTTTATTAAAAGCTGCCGAGAAACAAGGCGAGTTGGAGTCAAGGTGATCAGCGCGCCGCGTAAGCAACTTCTCCCGGCTCCATTCGACCTGCATAAGGCCGCGGATATATGACAAGGAATCTGGTGTTATCATCGAGTTGAATCACCATCGACTTGTACGCATACTAAAATAAGATTCTACTTTTTTGAATGACCTCGAAATTCAAAATGTGCGCATAGGAGGCTTTTTAAAGGCTCATAAATCCCTTGTTTCGCCGAGGCAACAGAAAACGTTAAGTTAGCAAAATTCCAGAAAACCTCCCTTTTACTAGATATTCGGTAGTTGAGAATTCGGGATTAGCGATCTTCTGCTGTCCCTTTATTTCACTCATTCCTCATGATTTTTCGAGTACCTACTTACACCTTTTCTTATTATATTAGAAATGCTATAGTCACCTACATGTCACTTTTACAGAAAAAATTCTAAATTTCATAGAGACCACTGAAATATGCATAAAAATGGAATCACTAATGTCCATAATAATAATCCGTGTGAGAATGCTTTTAAGTTGATGTTTATTAGAATTTTCTTAAAATATTTCATTAAAACAATTGTCATCCTCTCATTACTTATTTTTACTACCCATTTTTTTAGCTGATTCCTGAAAAGTATTATCCAACCTTCATAGGGCAGAGAACATTTCATTATAGAATTTTTTGCTGCATTCACCACCTTTTAGTTACTTAAAATAATATTTTTTATTCATAAAAAGCCATTCCAATCATTACCATCCCTAAAACCTGAAAAAAATGGCAGGTCCTCATTTAGTGTTTTTCCGCATTTAGTGTTTTAAATTTTGTCCCCCCTGAAAAACCTTAAATCAGGATTCTACTGTATTTGGAAGAAATTATAAATTTTTCACCTGTGCTTTTCACGGTCTTTGTAAAAATTTAAAGCATATCTTCTGGCCACAATAAAAGAGTAATGACTAGAATAAAAGTGGAATAAATTGAAGCTGTTCTACAGAGGAGAGGGGCCATAAAGTTTAATTTCTTCAATAGAAAATACTTTCAATAGCTTTGATAGTCCCTCTTCTTCGCTCCTGGTGAAGCATACAGTGTTCCCATTTGGACTCTTCTTCATCGAGGCAAGGTGTGAGGCTGCTTCTTCAATGCGACTTGCTTTTTCAGGCACCAAAGTTTGACTCCTTCGCAACATTTGAGCTTGAGTGTTTTCCAGATACGGATCCAGGATTTCCCCTAACTGAGCAAGGTCTGTTTTCTCAACCAAGTTGGCTAAGTGGCACAGTGTGAGGATTATCTGTAAATCAATTTCATAGGGTTAAAATTCATGCCTTCCCATAAAAAATATTTCAATTAGGGATGGTCGGATCCAAATATCCACGGATATTGACCTTCATCGGATACATCGGATCCAAAGTCGCTGAACACATCGGATCTGGATCCGAAAATTTTAAATGATAGCTTCAGTGAATGCAATGCCCGACATGGGTGGAAAGAGTTCCAATTCTATCTTCGAATGTGCCGTCGCATGCGATTCTTGTCCTGCTCATGAACCGCTTTGTTTAAAAGCTCTCGCAGAGGTTACGTAGGAGAATTTCAGCCGTGGAAAATAGAAAAGGCAAAATACGACTGGCACATAGTGTGACTCTTCCCAAGAGATTGAACAATCATCGGGGGAATCTGTGTCAGGAATTTGAAAATGCATTTGGATCCGAAAATATCCAATCCAAAAGATCCGCCTCCGAAAATCAAGGATCCGATCCGAATCCGAAAAAATACTGGATCCGTCCATTCCTAATTCCAATAAAAAAATTTAAATCTATAAAAAAAAACTATTTTAACATTTATTGAGAGTGAAGGTGAATTTCACTCATCTTAAAATATGATAGATAAGAAGTTACATAATAAGAATTAAGAACAACATATGTATGCACATAGAGCTATAATAAAATTGACTATGACCAAAGATGAGCACCTCTTTATATGTACCAGCCTCATATCTTACTAAAAAGAATATTTGTACTGCCACACAAAAAAAGGAATTCACAATTTAAAACAAGATGGTATTCAAAGGATTGCAACATGAGGAACATGTGAACGTGTTTGAGGTTGTATTGAATGTGCATCAAACAATATTCAATTATGTAGATACATAAGAAGAACTTCAAAAAAAACAAAATAAAAAATACTTAACTTCAATATGCTATAGTCAACCTTAAACTAAGCATAAATAATCAATGGAAATTTGCAAATTTTAGTTATTTTTCAACTCAAAGTAGTAATTATGGTCATTGGATTACCAAATCAGTCGGGCGGTCAAAAACTTATGCAGTTTCAAACACTTACCTGATCGATGAGATTACTTTGATGATTATAACCTGTTATATCAAAGCAGCTTCGCTGTGTGTTATCCAGGCCTTCAAGCAATGCTTTCCATGCCTCTAAGAAATTTCGTTGCCCATAGTTGGCATGGCGACTTGGTGAAGATAGAGCAAGGGCAGCATTTATGCGAACCTTAAGATTGCAAAAATCTCTCACAAGGGAATTTAGAGCAGGAAACACTTTGGTCTGAAAAGTAAAATGTTTGAATAGGTGACCATAAAAAAAGAGGAGTCTTGTCCAAGAATGCTTGCATAATATGTACAAACTTGATGAACAGTCTTACTGATACTAAAATTAAAATCTTCAGCATAAAAAAGAGCACAATAGGGTAGTTTCCTATTTTTTTTATTGCCCACATCAAAAGATTATTACTCCTGGAGTACGTATTTCACACTTTTAGATTTTTAAATCACAAAATCTATTTTTCACAGTTAAATGAAAAGTGAAAATTTTCAAGTGCGTGTAAATGTGACGGCTAAGTATGAATGCTGGGAAAAGCCCGCGTGACGTCATTCTTGTTCTGGCTGCCGCTGTGTGAGCCCACGGGGCCCCGTGACGTAACACGGAGTGGCATCGCATGGGTGCCAATTTGGCCTTTTTCAAATAAGGTTAAAATTGACCATCAACAATCGTCTAAACTGGGATTTCTAAAACCAAATAATTTGCATATTATGAATACACTACTGGTGGGTAACGAATCGCAATCAATGCCTTTTGTTTTATTTGATGAAGGAAATTACCCTATTATGCATGAAAATATAAATTAAAATCATTTTGTCTAATCAATTTTCAAGGACCCTATTAAAAGCCCACAAAAAAGTGCACTACCTAAATTTTCAGAGTTCCGTACAAGCAAATTGTCTCCTTTTCTTTCATATTTCCGCGATTTGATGTCCCCAAAGTAACATAATTAGGTATTACATTGACTCTAAAATATATGTATTATGTATCAGAAAAGGCTACTGATTTCTCCATCATAGGTCAATGAATAAATTTTTTTTTAATGCTTTGAGGCCACAATATAGACACGAAAACTAAACATATTCCTACATGGTATTTCAAACCATGTAAGAGTAACTTCTGACACATTTTAGGAATATGAAACTCACCTTGGTCACCAAGTCATCATATGCACCACTGCTACTGTACAGTGAGGTGTTTTTCAGCATACTTGAAATTGAGTAACAAGCATTCCACCTCACCTGAAAAGAAACCAATAAAATATTTGATAAAAAAGGATAAATAAAGTAAGATACAAAAAGAAATTTGAAAAAAAAGGGTAGCACAAACCTTCATGTTGGAGCTTTTAGTCGCAGCTTCAACAAGAGTGACCACCACCTTCTCTGTCATTTCCTTGCCCCTCTTCCCAAGGGAGAACAAGCTCATACTGCCAGCCATCTCATCCCAACCACGGAAATCTATCAGGCGAATCACACTACCAGCGGCACGCACACCATTGAACCTCACCCTGTCTCCATTGCTGCCACTCTTCGGCAGGGGCTGAGCAGAGGCAGCGCAAGCCTCGAGCAATTCCAGCAAGGAACCCTCGGGCAGCTCTTCTGAGAAGCCCTCTTCCCTGTAAAATAATTCACATAAAATGTTATTGAATATGGTTCATGATAGCCACTCAAATGTCATGCTGAAAATTCCCAACAGCTTTCACAGTTCACCAGACTGTTTCATAGTGTGAATGAAATCTACAGAAAATTTACACCTTTCCAACTGATAAAATAATGTTGATTGGTGTAAAAAGAGTTATTGCCGGATAAAATTGATAAATATCACAAAACAAAATGAACTTGCCCACCTTGGTTGTAGCAGGTTATAGTCCTGGCCTGTCATAACAGTGGTTACAGATTCGAGTCCCAACTTGACAGGTCAATCGCATCCAAGGCAATAAGTTTTAATGGCTATAGAGTATCATCTGATTGACATAACATTGAATATGCAAAATAATTCAATGAATTTCACGACAAATGCCTAGTCCAAGAATAAACACTGATCATACGTTCAATGGTGTCAGGCTCAACTTTGTGGAAGTTAAAGTTCACAAATGAAAAAACGACTTCGTTCTCTTCCACTAATTTATTTTGACGGTACGACATGTTTCGACCTTGAGCGGTCATTTACGAGTACAAAATTTTGTCAAAAGTCGGGTAAATTTATACCAGGAAGGGACTTGAGAAGGTAACACCCACTTCCCACTTCCCTCTCCAACCTTCTCAAGTCCCTTCCTGGTATAAATTTACCCGACTTTTGACAAAATTTTGTACTCGTAAATGACCGCTCAAGGTCGAAACATGTCGTACCGTCAAAATAAATTAGTGGAAGAAAACGAAGTCGTTTTTTCATTTGTTGTAATAAACACCGATTTGATTCTGAATGAGAATTGAGTCTGGAAAATCATTACTTGAGCTAAATGATTTCATGACAGCATGATAAAACATGAATTGTCTACATAGTGTCAATCTTTAGCTTACCGGTTTCGGACGAGAGCATCACAGAGGTTGCCAAGAGCCCAGGATGCTTTGCTCCACACTTCCCCTCGACTGGCATCACCGTCCAAGGCACTTTGCAGGGTATCACAGGTATCAAGCAAAAAGAGCAGATCCTGAAACATTGGGACATAATTTAGGGCCCAATCTCAAGAATTATGCAATATATTCATGGAGGTCAGTGCCAAAATATTTCAATGGAAAAAAGAGTGGACGCAATACTTCTTTCAGCAGGCAAATAATGCTAGAATTTTGATGAATGCAAGAATAATCCACTTTAGGTTTTTTTAAGGTGAAATGAGTTGACTGCATAGCTCTTGGGGCTTAAAAAAATCAAATACAGTGCAACCTCGATATAACGACACCCCACGGTGCACTAATAAACACTCGCTATAGCGAATTGTCGCTTTACCGGAGGTGGAGCAAATAATAGCCAATATACCTGTTGCGAACAGATATACAAGAACAGGAGTGGTGCGGCGACAGATAAACATCTATCCGATAAACGTAAGCATAAATCCAGACGAAAGGCGATGTTTTTTTGCATCACTAAATTTCCTTACTCAAATAACGACTAACAATTCAAACAATTTATAAGCGCCGCACTGAATAAAAATCATGCAAAGCATTGTTTCGTCAATCATTATATTTATCGAACGACAGTTTACCACATAAATTTGAGACTGAGCACTCCATTAACTTCATTTCTAACAGATCGCTAGCAGTTACAGAGGTTAAGGAGTCTTGATGAAAGTCTTCCGGCGGTGAAACCCTCGCTATGGCGAGAGTCAACGCCGAAAGGGTCTCGTAAAAACGAATTTTTTAACACTCTTATTATAGGGTCAATTGACGGTGCATCGGCTATCTCTCGTAATAGCGGGGGTGTCGCTATAGCCCGTACTCGCTTTAACGAGGTTCCACTGTATGTAACAAAAAAGGTGAATGTTTATCCTAAAAAGGTATATTACTATCTTTAGACAACAACTCAACAACTTTAACCCTAGCACATTAAACCAATCTTGGATAACAACATCTTCTCATTTTATGCTACATAAACCCAGTCAGCACAAGAGAGATATTACCCCATTTTTACCCTTATTTTACATGCGTAGAATCATGGTAAAAGATGGCAAACATGTGTGTAAACGGGTAAACTATCTATAAATTTTAGTGGTAAAATTTGGATAATTTGGTGGTAAAATTTGGCAATTTTCTGGGTAAACCCTCCCGATACAACATCAAAGCGATCTGTGGAGCTTGAAAAGAAACACAATGCCACCCTCTCTGTTGGTACTAATGTGAACTAACAGTACATTCACTTAATGTGTAATAGGAAATATTACACTATAATGAATGAATTCACATTGATATTGAAGAATAACTGTTTATTGAATGACAATGAGTTACTAAATATACAAATACGACATCTATAAAAATGAAATAACCACTTGGTGAAAGAGGAATAATCACAAGAATAAAACCTAAGTTCATGAGGATCGACATACTCGTTGAAAGAGAAATGAGCTAAATAAATAAAAACTGTGTTTTGCCGTTTTGATTTCTTTTAACATAGATACAATGATAGACTTGGAACTAATTTTCTTCCGTTGAGCACTCGGTGACAACATCTTTCACACCAAATGCCTTTGAGCATGATTATGAGGAAACAAAGTCACTCAAGTGAGAAGCCAATATTTTAACAACCAACAATTTAATGATCAGCAGTAATTATTCATAAGTGATTTGTTTGATGCCTGATATAAACATAGATTGAATGGATGCAAGAAGTTTTAGACATCAGCTTACCTCCCGGAGACATGGATATAAGGTATATATTCCAAGAGCACGTAACGCAGCTGACTTAACGGCTGGCTCTTCATCTCGACTACTCCCAAAAAGAAGGGTCTCACAAAGAATCTGCTTATCACGCTGAAAGAAATATATGTACAAACATTTAAGCAAGTATAATGAAATCGAGCAATAGAAATATGTCAAAATTTTAATTCTCCAGAGCAATTTCACCAGAGGCACAAAAAGCTTTTGGAAGAACATAAGCATTATAAACAAATTAATTTCATAACTCTGGCAGCATAAGATGGTATGTACTGCCACAGATATACAAGTATAAGGGGAGTGAGGCAATCTAGAGAGTACAGTACTTGGCTGCTGTTCAATGGGTCTAGGGTGAAACCTTCGGAAACTTAAACCTATGGATGTCGAACCTTCACATTTAAGATGCAGGTGATTTTTTGAGCAATTATTTTGGGGAAAAAGGTGTGTCTTAAATGCCGTCAAATATGGTAATTACATCCACAAAAATTAAAGAACACCATTCATTAAAGAACTTTTAATAGGCAAGATAGTATTAATAGATGCCCAATTCCCATGGCTTCCTGAGGAAGGCCCAACAAACTTGAAAAAAAATTAAAGCATACCTTCCAATGTCAAAAGAAAAGCAGAAGAATAATGTAACATATGAAAAATGTAGCAATAATGGAGGCGCATAGTTGTTAGTAATTGATAAGCCATAATGAAGGGGGTTGAATGCTACTAACAGTCAAATGTCCAAACACAGATGAACCAATTGTAGCAAGAACATCGCACCCAACCGCTCTGATGGATGGTGTATCCATGTCTTGGATGAAGGGTACCAGGGCAGAACCAGAGAGTAATGCTTGCCAGTAGGTGACAGCTTGGGGCACAGTGAATGCTGACTCTTTGCTGGAATTTTCTGAATAAAATAGAAGATAAAGACATAAAATCAAGAGTTGTCTTTACAGGTTGAGATGAAGCAAAAATTTTACCCATAAAAACTGGTAGGCAATGCAACAGTTCAGTAGAGATTAGAGAATCCATCGTTCAATTAACTGTTCATTGAATAATCCACCTATAACTAACCAAGCTAGTCTCCTAAAATACACCAAAACGTTCCCTTCGCTAACCTCTTCTTCTTTCTACCATAACCCACCACTTAACGACTCGTTTTCAATGGAATGGGCTAAAGAAGCACAGAAAGAGTGATAAAAAATTTAAGTGAAAATTGCAAAGAAAATTAATGCCTGAATGGGTTAGCCATTTCTTGCATTTAACATTTGGGCTTCTACTTTCATTTGGACAGATAATGGATGATCTTGTGACTATTGATACATACATAGTGGATAGATATTAAAATATAATGAATGTGGGCAGAACAATTAATCACTAACCAGTCTAATCATTACCCTGCCAAAAATTATGAAGGTTTGTGGATGCAAAGGATAACCATTGAATGGTTAAATTTTGAAAAGTAAATGTCAGGGAACATCAACCATAGTTAGAACTCCAGCCAGAAATGGTATTACCCAGTATCGCAAGTCGAAAATCGTTGAGAAAATGAGAAAATTTGTCTGTGGTTACTTAGATAATTTCTAATGAATCCTCCAATTGGTCCAATAACTTTATTTCCAGATTTCTGACCTTTCCAGTCATATATCCCACAAAGATGACCAGTAATGTGGATTGATTGCATTTTTGACTGGATTAAGTTATACTTAAGTGGTAGGAAACAATGTGTCCCCCTTTATCATGATGGGATTAGATTTGTCTCACCCACAAAAGATGTTAAGGCTGGTGTCCCACAGGGCTCAGTCTTGGGTCCAGTTCTATTCCTTTTGTACCTTAACAATCTCCCGCATGTTTTCAACTCTGTATCTAACACTCTTTCAGAGCTATACGCTGATGATACTAATGTTTTGGTATCTGCCGATTCCATTGACAACCTAATTTCAAAGTCGACTAATGTTGCTAATCTTCTGCATGAAGGCACAAGGCAATTCCCTTCGTTTAAGCGTAAATAAATCCAATTTAGTTTATTTTACCAACAAAAATAAGCCTCAAGGAAACATCACCATACTAATGGCAAACCAATACCGCAGAACACCATATCTCGATTCCTGGGAATCGACATTGACCGTAGACTATCTTGGGAGAGACATATTCACAATCTACAGAATAAACTAAGTTCTGTGTGTTATCGAATCAGATCTATTTGGCATTCGGTACCTGTAGATGTGTTGTTAGCTGTCTATTACAGTGAGTTTTACTCCCATGTAATTTACAGTGTTCTTTTTTGGGGTTCCTCTCCAAAGGCCAGTGTCATATTTAAAATACATAAAAGAGTAGTTCGACTTCTGTGCAAGAAACCTTTCAATGTGCCTTGTCACCCTCTTTTAAAAAAACTCTGCATCTTGCTACAAATCTCTGCCAATTGCATGCGAGAACAAGGCATGCAGCACTAGGACCAAAAAATATGGGTCTTACACTCTACAACAAATTGCCTTGCGAAATAGAGAAATTGGAATCAATCAATGTATGAACTGGTTCAATTCTTGAAAAGGAATGTTTTTTACTTTGATGATGAATTTATGCAGCTAAAACTATATGTATTTATTCAATATTGACGTGTCCTTTATTTGTATACTAAGCAAATTTGCTGGACAAATAAAGGATTATTATTATTACCTTCGTAACACTAGTTGCATAGCCCATCATCATCAGACCACTCACAGCAAGTGTAGAGGAAAAAAGGCACAAGAAATGGCAACAAGCATAACTCAGAGGAAATCCTTCACAGTAACAGTATTGGGCAAAATTTCAACTCTGCTTTTTATGCATGTGACTTACTTATTTCTGACCAATTAGCATCCTAATTTTAGTTCAAGTATACCGGGACTAGCCACGGTGATAACTTTACGGGAGTCACCTGTAATGCACAAATTGTGCAAAAAAATCCACAGAGAAAAAATCATCTGCCTTGACTGGGATTCGAACCCGGATCACCCGATCATCCGAAATATGAATGCTCTAGACATAGTATTTTTCCCTCCGCTGAGTTACAAAGTTCATGAAGTTGACAAAAGGGCTAATTTTACGGTTTGCAGATTGTGCTGGTGTGTCTATATTTTTGAATTTTACATAAAACAAAATATAAATCAGAATTAAGAATGAAATTATACTTATAATGAAGGATTATTCATTATTTTAGCATGCACTGGAGCCCAGATATAAATTTACAAAGTACAGCGGCACATCATTTTGATGCCGACAGCAGTCAAGAGCGAACACCTCCATGTGTTCTAAGTCCGGGCCCAGCTCTCTGCCAGTGGCAATGTTCGCACAATTTGGACTGCTTGTAGCATCACATGCTCAGCAATCCATACCACCTTGCCCACAAATATTCACTGAGAAGAATGATGCCTTGGTAGCATAACTGGCTAAAGCACTTGACCGGAAATCGGGGGATCCAGGTTCAAATCCCAGTCTAGGCAAACAATTTTTTTTCAGAGGATTTTTCGCACACATCCCAATTTTTTCTACACTCTATAGTCATAATTTCTCACTTCAGATTCATACGAACTTGTCAATGAAACTCAAGAAAAAAAACTATAGCACTGCCTTAGGAATAATAGTCTCTATATAAGCCTCACCATTGTTGGATACATGAAATCAATTGTGGAAACAGCAAAGTTGAAGTTTGTACTGTAATGGTTGGTTCCATTACACAGTTATGCTCCCTGTTTTTTTTTTACCTTTTCCCTTTCCTACTTTTCCTTAACACCCAACCTCAACCTTCCTCCCCTCTACGGCTTGTGGAGTTGGATGAGAGAATGTGAGTGTGAGGAGTTACCAGGAATTCATTTTATATTTATTGTACACGTTTCTGCCAGACCAAATACAATCTGATTGGGCCATGGACCGTTACAGTACCCATATTTATGAAATATGTACGTATCCTCAATCCATACAGAGATGAAAACAACCACTAAAAAATGAACTTCTCTCGTCATAAAATAAAAAAAACTAATGCCAGTTGATGACTTACCAACAATCTTCTGAATTGCCAACCCAAGACCCTCCCAAAATTTTCCCCAGTGGAATTTAAGGGGAAAGGTATCTCCGCCATCAATTATTATGCCTGGACCAAGAACAAATCTGGACTGAACAATTGGCCAAACTTCTGAATCAAAGAAAAGTTTGGTAACAAGTTCATGATTCTTTGCAATGTTAAGTAGAGCCTGAAAAAACACAAAAGAGCAATTCATAGTATTACATGGTTTTTCATTGATAAAATATTATTGTTGCCTAAACATGAGGAGTGAGTCTATAATCAGTGAGTAGCATACTTGCATAAATACATTGCGAATTGGTTAAAAATGAAAAATTTATCAAAACTAAAATACAGTAAACTCTCGATTATATGAAGCAGGATTTTACGAAGTTTACGATTATATGAAGTGATATTGCGGTCCCGGCGAAAAGCCTATGCTAAATACATGGCGCTATTCGATTATACGAAGTTTCGATTATACAAAATGTTTTGAAATTACGAACCTCGGCTTGGTCCCCAGGAGCAAATAGCATTCGTTTATACAAACTACGGCAAAATATTTGTCAATAAAACTAGTTACACCGGCGTAAGAAGCTAAAAAATCAGCGCTTCCGACTGTAGTCCATCAAAAATGTAAAATCGTAAATGATAGAGCAATTTTGGAGATAAAGGGTTTGTCTAAAACCTCACGGAGGGAATGTAAGGGAAGTAGGAGTTCAGTAAAAATATCGCGACTGACATAATGCCCCTATTTACGTGCCTATTCGTAAACATCGCATCAACAATACTTCATAGTTTAACATGTCAGGAAGGTCATGCAGGGTATTTCGTACACTCCTACTTAACCCTTTGCACTGCTGTGAACGTACCTGGTACGTTCCCAAGGCAGGCTGCTGTGAACATACTTCGAAGACTACTTGACTACTTTTCGCCAAAGCACTTCGAAGGGTCCCTAATCCGGGACCCTTTCCTCGACGAGCTCACCATCGTTGGCCCCTCTATTCGACCCTCCGAGCGGGGTGCCTCCCCAAAAGTGACCGCTCTGACTGCATTTTGAAAATCTATCAATCAATGCCATCATCAAAAAATGATTGTTTGCATCGCACTCCTGCCAATCAGGCATTCATGTACGTCTCTGAACCGTGTTTCTGCGATGAGAAATAACGATTTTGTTAACTTTACTAAAATGGCCAAGTTAATAAAATTGTTATTTTTCATCGCAGAAATACGGTTCAAACATGTACTTGACTTCCTCCACTACAATTGCAAATTGCTGGAAATCGGCCGGATTCCCTTTGATAGCGCATCATCAGGATGTTCTCGAGGTTGGTAATTGATACAACGAGCCTACTAGTAATTCTACCGCTATAATATCACGGCTATGGTTGGTTCGTTACGTCATACCTTCAGGAAGCTGCAGCGGATGAAATCGCAGAGGAGATTAGAGGCTTAAAAGATGATTTTGAAAAATACTTGGAAAAAGCAGGAGCACAGCGCGCAACATCAAATGATTATATTGCCCTAGACGATGATCTCCAGGGTTGCGACAATGCGACGCCGGTACCTACGTCGGAAGAAGCAGCGGCCGGGACTAGTCATAATAGCAGTGACGACAAAGATGAAAGTGAGGAAGTAATTTCACCTAATAAAAAAGAAGTATACGCTGCCCTCCAAACATTAAGATATTTTGATCTGGCTAACGATTTAGATCCCCAATTTAATTCCCATTTATGCAAGTGAGAAAGAAACCATGGTGGAAGCTGCGATGGAGAAGGGCAAAAAGCAAAAAAAAAAAAAAAAAAATAAAGGGTTTTTTTTTGGGTAATATCTTTTCGTGTATATATTTGCCTTCCTGAATAAATAACTTAAATATCTTAAGTATTGGGCTCTATTTACCACCGACTTATTTTTCAGGCTACTCGTAATGAAGACTCACTTCTAACCCTAACCATGAACTTTCTTCTCGCGTGCCTCCCCGTTCTCCCATACCGAGAGATCTTTATTTCCAAAGTCTTTGTTTACTCCCTCCTGCGGCCTTCTGCTGATCTTCCTGACACCCACCTTACGCATCCCAAACCCCTCCTTCCCCAGCATTTCCCATTCACTCCCTCCCTAGATGGAGCTTGAGTGCGTCGTAAAAAATACGGTCCCCAAACATAGACTGAGGCAGAGCTGAAGGCCCTTTCCCCACCCTTCTTTCTCCTGCCCCCTTCACTACTCGTTATGCTGACCACACTTCTTTCCTCAGACAATCCCCATCCCACCCTTATTCACCCCACCCACTGGGAACATTCTCCGACTGTGGAGAAGGGCATGGTTCATCTTTACCGGCAACGGGGGTAAGTTTTTAACCGGAGAGAGGCTGGAGAAGTATCTTCCATTGTCAGAGAAATGGTGCCGTGCTTATAATTGTCTCTCTTCTTCTCTGCTGACTTCTCAATTTAAATTATTTTCTTTGCTCTTTCCACACTATATTTATTTACGATTATGGCGCGACTATTTTTTAGTGGTAAAACTAAGAAAATCTTTTCTCTATGCCAATGATCCTTTGCATAACTTTCAATATGGCGGAGAAAGGAACACAAAAACTAAATGAGGTGAAGGTACAGGTTTTTGCGTGTCATTTTTGGGAATTCACGCAAGTGAACCAATACTTCACACACTTTGAGAAATGATGAAACGTCTCTTGTAAGAAAACAATCAATGTGGATAATAACGTTTCTCTCTTTAATTCTCCGATAATGGAAGATGTTTCTCCTGTCGTTTTCCGGGTGGAACCTTGCTCCTGTCGGCATAAAAGAAGAGAGACATACTATATGAACATAGCACTTCACACCCGGTAAGAAGAATATGGTCCTGATGAAGAATAAAGTCTTTCATAGCAACGTCTGCAAAGATGATGGAGCACAGTAGCTGGATGGAGAACTCAAACAGAATTTACTTCAAATATCCGCCAGATATCATCATATCCTACGTAATTTATGATCGCAACTGAATCTCAATGAAAATAACTAATTGAAAAGATAGCACATTCAGCTGAATATACGGAGTAACTCGAAATATTAACTTATGTAGGTTATTTTGGAAATGGGTTAAGGCCCAAGTTTTTCTTTTTTTTTCTCATCACTGAGCAATAGAGGGCTACATAAATGGCGGTCAGGCCCTTAGAGTATGGTTAGGCCAGCTGGTGCTAAAATTCTGTGGGTGTTGGAAACAAATATCTATCTTATGCGTACTTAATAATTGCTATTCGCTCCAAACCACAAATTTATAACATTAAATTCTTATAATAAACTTTACTGATCGGGAATTTCTTAAGCGATCATTGATATTGAAGTACATACGTACAAGAAATGGTAATTTTGTGGTGGTATAGTTATTTAATGATCTTTCACAGCATAAATCGATAACAAAAAGCCTTTTCTAAGAATTCTACCGTGAATAACCACCTAAAACATTTAAATAAGGCCACTAAAGACAAAAAAAGGCGGAGAAACAAAAGCGAACATTTTTTCGTGACTTATGAAAAAGGTTTGAAATTACGGAACTCGATTTTACGAAGTGCCAATTTTCCGGTCCCACTGACTTTGTATAATCGAGAGTTTACTGTATAAATTCTTCATTAAAAGTGTTTTGTTAAAGTGAGATATTCATTTTCACTGTTACAGTCCACCATAACTTGACACTATCTTAATGTATGCCATTTCTGTGAGATCTAGTACAAAATTATGGTAATCAGGGCTCAGCTTTGTTCAGCTATTGTCTTGAGCCTCAGGTGCAAACCACACAAACATGCTGAAATATTGACACAGAAAAGGTTTCATGTATTGCTAGCGCTCAGTTGTTTCTTAAAAATATTCACCTTGTAATCTGGATCAAATGCTTTTATTTTGAGCTCACCTGAAGGCATTCCGTCTGGACAGTTATGGGAGAAGATCGATCTTTGAGGCTAAGATGTTGTAAACAAGCTTCCATGATCCAAGGTAGGCCTGCTGGTGCTCTTGACATTTTCAACTCAGTGGAATGTTTCAGCTCACTTTGTCCCACACTGTTCACTGGTCCCTCGACAACCCCAACCACTGAATTCACTTGATCTTCCTCATCATCGTAAAACTCATTATCCCAGGTGTCCTCTTCTTCGACAGGAACTTCATCTTTTTGAGCAATAGCAGCAAACGACGGAACACCAGCCACATCGGCAACCTCATCACTACCCAGTTTTGAAGAACTTGACCGGGTAAATATCTGTACAACCTCAGGGGGAGTGGGATCCAAGGAAATGATAGCACCAAACAATGACAACACACCTCCTACTACAGTGGGATCTGGAAAAGATTGTGTAATGTAATTATCAGGAGACATCCTACTTCACTCAGTAAAATCTGACGTGATGCGATGCTTGAAATGACTGATAACGAGGGTATTTTACATAAAATATGTACAGCACAAAAAATTGATTTCAAGTATTATCCAAGGAAGAATTAATAGGAATATTCCAAAACACAGCCAAAGCAGGAAGTAAACAGGTGAAATAAAGAGGTCAGGGGAAATACGTAACATCCTAAAAAATGGAATACGCAGGGAACAAAGAAGAATAGATGAAGTAAGTATTTACCAGAGATGGGATTCGATACCTGTCAATACTTAGATAAAATACCCTACCACTCACTCATGGAATAGACAGTATCGAGTATCAAATAAATTCCACATACTGGTAATTTAATACAGACATGTGATGCAGAACCTCCCATTTACAAACATCTTTGCATACATATGAATTAACAAAGTTCTCTCCGGGACCCAATAGTGTATGTAGGCAAAACTTAGAAAAAACATGGCCCTAGGCAGCGGGCACATGAGTATTTATGGCTCTGGGATAGGGGCAGGGCTCGGCTATGTTGTAACCTTGGTGTCAACTCTGGACTTCACAAAACATTAGTCTCCAAGGTGCTATCTTTTCTTTGAACAGGAAGGAACCTTTTTTGCACCAAAATATTTTTCATACCTGATTATAGGTCCTGAAATGTAATTTATGCATAAATAGGACAGAGCATACTTTGTTAAAATTTAGATATTACATGGGAATTTTGAAGACTTGGAGATAAAAGATTACTTCATACAGGTGGAATATGTATGTACTTCACAATAATTTATGTCTTTAATTCTACCGCAAAAGCATTAATTGAAGAATACTCCCAAAGATAACATCCATTAATGTTTAAAGTGGATCTACAAAGACAAATGACATTGGAAAAATTACTTTTGTAGACTCATTAAAATTATTGAAATTATGAAATTCGATACTATGAAGTGCTGATATTTTGGTCTCATACTCCACCATGTTAACAAAATTTGACTACATCATGAAATTATTTGCATTGAGGATCTGGTTTCAAATTTTTGGTGCATGACCTATTACTAACCGAGCCTAGCTATGATATTTAATGATGATGCATTTTATATTTTTTCACTTTTATATGCAAGTCTAAGAAGGATAGGATTAGAAAATATGAGTATAACAAATACAAGCTACCCATTCTGGAGAGTAGACCAAAGCAACGAATCGATCGTGAAATAAATAACTTAAGTATATAGATGGAAAAGTAACAAAATGGGGGACCTCACATCATAATACCACAGACAGTTTTTATGTTAACACAGTCACTATGGCTGATGCTAATTGGCATTATGTCACCATTGACCTCGGAGCTACCTGATGCCAATTGGCATAAACCAAATGAACAAAAAAAGAACTTTGCTCCTCACCAAATTACAATAAATCGATGTCGCAGTGAATGTGCCAAAAGAAAATGCAGGTCATATAGAAATCATAGTGTTATCATGGCTACCAAAAGCCAACTTTGTCTAAAAAAAATTAGAAAAGGCAATGTCAAAAAAATGACAGCATGTATGCAAATAAATTAAATATATTTATTCATATGCACATTATTACTCACCTCTATGTCTTAACATGGGACGTACGGAAGATACAAGACGATGCAGATGCCCTGATGCAAGTTTGTGATAAGATGATGCCAATACCAGTGCAGTACAGCATCTAAGAAGCTGACTTATGGCCACAGTAGACATTTCAGAGGCAAATGCAAGACACATGTCTCGATGGATAGAACATAATGACCACCCTAATGCCACAGAAAATGGTGTAAAAGACATGGTCTTTTTATCCCTAGAAAAAAATAGATGAGTGATGAAAAGTGAAAGGGCAAATGTCAAATTCATCAAATTCAAAGGATGCAGTGAGTTAAATAATGGCTCAAGAATCAATTCAAGCACATCAATTGTAAAGCTACATTCTCTCATAAAAGATAGCAATACAGCAGAAGAATACTTTTGGAAGCATGACGTTTCCATTTAAATGCACAGATAGCTCAGAAAACATATGAAAATAGTACTACAGATAACGAAAAATCACCATACAACAAAATTAGGTATACCTATTTGCATGAAAGCATTTCATGAAATCTATAAAAATGATATTGCAGATTGTCTCCACAATAGTTAAAGCATAAAATTTAAGTAGATATGAAATGTGTTTTCATAAGCCCTTGAGGCGATGACCAAGTCGGACATTGAAATATTGGCAGCATTCCAGCTCCTGTAGTGGTGTTAGCCCCGAGAGATTTTCACACAGGTCATTCACCAAGAAAGCATCCAATCCTGCTTCATGTGTGGAATAATTTTTTTACCAATGCACCTGCTCACACAATGGATGTTTTCAATGAAAAATATCCCGCACCCTTATGCGAAGACTCAACTTGAAGGTTGTTTTTAATGAGTGATGATAGAGATAACCTTGGATTGAGCCTCAGGGATATGAAAATCAAGACATTCAAGGTGGGACATTCCACACTTATGGGACAGTCCCTTTTCCTGAGCTACCTATTACTTCGAGGAGTAAGATGTACATAATTGGGTTGACTTTGACTTCACCCATAATTGGAGCTCATAAGCCACTGCTCCGTAGCCAAGCTCTCAAACCATTAGCTATGACACTCCCCCAATGAGAAATATTTATCACTTTTGACGGCGGTTTATAATGTCTGGTTAAATTTTACCGTGACTTGCTACAGCCAATATTATCAATTAAGTGTGGTTAAAAGGTACATTTAAGCAGGGTAGTTGAGGTTAATGGTCACTCAAACTGGTGGCAACGAATAGAAGAATTCATCAACTTGGATTTTTGTGCCTGGAAAATTTTTAACTAGACATTATAAAACCAGCCCAAGTTTTGTGAGTGGTGACAGTATCCATGATTGGCTTTGTATATTTTATTTGCCACAACAGAGCAATTTCAATAAAAGGTTAACTTCTAAAAATAGAAGTTCCCCTCCTCACTTAAGTCTTCCTCCTGGTTTGTGACATCATTTCATGCATTGATATCTTTGCAGATGCTTTCAGTTGTAAAACTGTGAGTACCTTGTAATGATTATTTTAAAAATTACAGACTTGAACTAGAAAAACCATGAAAATTTTTAAATAAACTTCCCAGTTCTGGAAATTAAAGAATAATTCCTGGACATCAATGTCAGCAAGGATTGATGGATTCCTTTTGTAGCTTACCTGGAGCATTCAGCTTGGACAAGAAAACGTTGCCATGAGTTAAGAAGGGAAGCAAGAACAATAGCAGCCACTGCCCGTCCTTTCGAGGAAGGGTCACTCAAAATTAGAGTAGCTAGTGTTGCTTCCTCTCCATATTTTAAGGGTTTTGGTAAAATGAATCCTGGTCCAGTCGGCATCCCATCTGGAAGAAGGCTGGGCCAAAAGCTGAAGAGAACACTGGGTTCGGTGACCTTAAAGAAATAAAAGCCTTACCTTGTACAACTCATGAAAATATAATGGTGAAAACAATTTACAGTAGAACCTCAAATACATTTACTACCCTTGGTTATAAGACCTCACCTATACTCCAATTTTTTTTTCATCCGGTGAATAACCCTAAAAGATCCCATGCATATTCAACCTCCCTTATGAAGATTTTCTTTTATACCACAACCTCGGCTAAGAAATGTATTTCTCTGGTCCAATGAAATGATTATGAATGGAATATCTGTCTCCTTTGATTAAACATTTGAACTTTCACCCTCATCAGAACAGATGATCAAAGATATACATTAAAATTATTTTCTTTTATTCGAAATAAAAAAATTGATGCTACATATTGTAGCGTACTGTACAGAAAGTAATTTTTTTTAATTATATACCGAATGGGCATTTTTCGTATTTGCTCATGTTAGCGTGATGACTCGAGCAGGGGTTAGTCATGGGGTCGGACATAGCGTCCTGCGACGTGTGTATGTGAGAGAGTGAATGAGTCAGGTGTGTGGTGGCCGGTGTGTTGGCCCCAGTTATCTAGGACCAGCTAGTGACCCACTTATTTCCGGCCCCAGTGGAATCACCCTCCCTCCCCGCAAACCATTCCACCTGTGATTTTTCCCCTCCCGAGGAGTATAAATGCCCGTGAAAGGAATGCATCGAGAGCATGATTGACTGGACGACTAAGGGGAAAGTATTGATATGCGTGATCGCCATCATAGCTGGAAGCGGAGTATTTTTGGTGGCCAACGCTGGCATCAGCCCGGACGAGTTACGGCAGTGACCCACGCCAGGTGCGAGAGGAGTTACCTCGGTGCCGTGGATCATCTGATCCACAAATTGTGCTACAAACCATTCCTCCGTTCCTGCCGCAACAGAAAACTGTAAGAAAGTTGCAGTCGCGACTCTTATATCATCTGTTTAAGGTCAGACGACCGCTCATTTCCCCTAATCAGAAGGGAGAAATTGTTTTCTCCAAGACCTTAGTGCATCGCGTCCTTTCAAATAACTTTAAGAAGTGCTCAGAAAAGCCAAGTTCAAAAAACTTTATCGAAGGATACAAGTTGATAGTGGCCCAAATAATTCACATTAGATTTTTTTTTGTAACTTGTACTATTTTGGAGGGTGGGAAGCATCACATTCTCATCATCATCATTATTTTTTTGTTGCGAAGTGGGATCATTTCAATCATATCATTCTCATCAGGGTATTATTCTTTTTGTTTTGTTTTGTGAAAAATGGAACAATTCATGAAGGGTAAAATATATTTTGTATGTTTAAGAGTGAGTGATGGTTTGTTTGACTCCAGTATTCCTTTGCTCGAGATGATCGTGATTATCTCCCTCCAAACCACATATGTGATGACGTGCTCTGTCACAATATTTTTAAATTCTCAAATATTTGTGCTGCGGGAGAACAAAGTTACCAGAACAAGTTTTGCGCAACCAGAAAACTGGTTTCTTTTGTAAGACGAAATTGTTATGAGGAAAATTTAAAAACTCCGCGTCATCTTCTCCTACTTATTTCACATTATTTTTTTCATAGATAGAATACCAACATCCTGGTGTTGGCAACACTTTTTTTTTTACTTTGTCAGCCTGCCTGGCATCAGACTAATGTCTTTGCTTTTCAAACCAGATTCGAATCCCACCTGACTGAGCTACACCACCCACGCAATGGATGTGCATGATTGCCCACATTGTCAAACATGAGAGAGAACTTTATAGTCCTAATTTTACAAGTTAAATAAAGATGCAAATACATATTATTATCATTATATATTATCCGCTTAGCCTTAACTAGCAGCAGCCAGACAACTCCTAATGAATTTATGGACAATTCCAGAGTGCGCAAGAATAAGATAGGTATGAAGAAAACAGAGGAGGAAGAAGAAATATGGAGGTTATTTTGGTCTACTGATTTACAAGGAATATGTCAAAGGCATAAAATAAGGATTAATAAGGATTGCATAATGAGCCATGATTCAGTAAGCCAGAGCGAATTACACTCATCTACTAACTACATGACAAGCCAGCTCAATAGGTGTGTGATATTAAGATACAAGCAATTAAAACAAAAGAAAAGAAGATGCACATTGCACTGGTTGCACCCATCTAGTATTAATTAAAGCCTTTACTGTTCAGGATAAAAACTAATTCCTAAACCTGTCTGTCCAGCAAAATATACTTGTTATTTAATAATTTCTGTCAGACTGAGACATATCTGAGGTGAGGTTCATAGAAATGATTCTGAGTCACTCAGAAGATATCAGTTCCTATTGTTCATGCAATTTAAGTCCAGCATGTAGCCTCTAGTGGCTCCTAGCCTAATTAGCTGTGTAAGGCTATCTGTTCGCTCGCAGTACTTTTTGACCAATCGCAAACCTTTCCTTTGTATTTTTTATTAAGTTCACTAGTTGAGTCTTTCTGCACTGGATCCCATGTGCTTGCCACATATTCAATGTGCAGCCTGATGATTGCAAAGTTGCACCTCTACTTCAACTTTTCATGTAAAAACCTTCCCACAACTTCGTTGATGCACTGGAGAAGGTAAGCACCAGATATTCCATCTTAGACTTGAATTGCAAAAATCTGAAGATGATGCAGGATATTTGAATGCCTCTCGTCATGAATTCAGCATGACAATAATATGCCATCAAAAATGTAACTAATTTTCTTACAGTCCCATACTAGTGGCAGAAACGTTTATGGAATACTTTTTTCACAACGGTAAATTTTCAAATATACACCAATATCTATTTTTTCTCATTTCTCAGCACAAAGATCAACTTCCATAAATAACATTCATAAAACACACACAATAGATGTCAATATAGATTGCGCATTACCTGAACAAGGCAGAGGAGGAGAGAACACGCCATCTGTCGCACTCTGGATAATGCAGATCTGCCTTCGGGTTCTCTTGACCTTCCAGATTCAACATCTGAAGACGACATATCAGAATCACTAGTTAGGTTCCAATGAGGAAGCTTGGGAGACTCATTTTTGGCAGTATCCATCCCTAGCCTATTGTTCCTAGGGCTCAAATCTGGCTTCTCCTGTTCAAGGGAGTCAACAAGCACCTCAGCTCCTTTCTTAGAAGTTTTCTTCCGATTCTTCCTCAAAGCCTAGAATACCAGACATGGAGATGGTTAGTTGACAACAATATACAAACTACTGACCTCAATACAATTTAAAATGAGATATGCAACTAGATTAAATTTGATGGCTAGATTAAGAAAACAGCTTGAGATGGCAGATGAACAATTCATATGTATTTGGCTCAATATACAAATGATATTTTGTATAGTTTGATGATACTTGTATATTTGATAGAATGATACAATGTACAGGGTTTGTCCGGAAAGTAATAGGACTGAGTCGATTTAAAAAAAATTATTAAGCCAATCGTAACAATTCTTTAAAAATTTTCAAAATAGGTTCCTTCTGTGTCGATACAGCGCTGCCAGCGCGATTTCCAAGCATTGAGGGCGTCACAGAAGACATTCTCCGAAATAGCCTCGAGAGCCGAGGTGCATGCTGCTTGGATCCCCAATGTCGTCTCAAAATGCTTGCCTTTCATCGGCCATTTCACACAAGGAAACAAAAAAAAAGTCTGGGGGGCCACATCTGGGCTGTAGGGCGGCTGCGGAAGCGTTGGGATGCCGGCATTGGTTAATTAGCTATTCGCATGAAAGGCGATGTAAGCCGCAATTACTAGTCGTCAGTGAGCACTTTTGGGACCATCTTCGCGCACACATCTTGCGCATGTTCAAATGCTCCGTCACAATGTCATGAACCACAGATTTTGATAGAAGTAATATCTGGGCAATTAAACGAATGCTTAGTCGACAGTCTGAGTTCAAAACTTTGTGCACACGAGTCAAAATGTCGGTTTTTGTCAAAGTCACAGGTCTTCCAGCACCGTCTTCATCAGCGACCTCTTCCCGGCCCTCCTAAATGGCCTAGTGCCACCGAGACGCACCACTTCTTGCTAAAGCAACATCTGGGTAAGCCTACTTGATGATAACAAACGTCTCTGTCGCATATTTACCGAGTTTCACTCAGAATTCAATCGCGTACCTCTGCTGTAACGAACGCTGCATTTTCAGCTTGCACCACTCACAGAAACACGTCGCGCAAAAATGTCTGTCCTGACTCTCCAGGTGCTCGCAGACAACTGACCAGCCGCTCGTTCGTTAGCTAGAAACACCCTCTACCAAATTCAGTCGGTGCAAACACGTTCCGAAGTACAGTCGCGGTGGAAGAAAATCAGTCCTATTACTTTCCGGACACACCCTGTATATTAATGTAAATATTAATTAAGTGACCTTTTATTACTATCATTATATGCATATCCAACAAAATGACTTGTTCCATACGTGCAAATCTCATCTCCTGGAAATAATAAAATTTTATTATATGACTTAGGAAGTACCTTAGCCTGATGTATTCTGGGCCCAACTTAGAAATCTATGCCAAACTTAAAAGGAATAATACCAATTTTACAATTAAAAAATATGTAATCTCATCTACAGCACAAAAATTATTTGTACAGAAAGTTGTACTATAACCACATTGAAAACTAAGAATAATCACCTGATTTCAATGGTTCTTTGGACCACGGCAATAAGTAGAGATATAAGCCTCCAATAATGAAATGTAATACTGAAAGGCACCTTAAAACACATGATATTGAGTCAAGATCATCAAGATCAAACTTAACATTAGAAACTTGATAACTTAATAATAATATTGCTAGTTTCTAATTTTCTACACCATTTTAAACATAACTTTACACATATTTACTATTGTCATATCACTATTATATTTGCATGCATTACATTATGAGGCTTTATTAGGAATGAAAGATAAATTAATCATATCCATCAACATTTTTCTGTGACTGGTATCATAGCTACAAAAATATTTTCTATCATGCACAGCTATTTCTGAAATTCAAATCCCCTTCACAGGAAATTTAGACAATCCTACATAACGCCTTAATTTCAACCCCTCCATTGCATGTTTTACATTGTCTAAAAATTTAAAATGGTGACAATATGTGTTTCAACTACATATATTTTATGCAACTAATTGGGGGCACCTGTTAGCATTACAGAAATTGTTGAAAATTGAAACTTGAAGCATCAGGATACTTTCCATCTAGTATTTTCCCAAATGTTTAAATTCAGCTTACCTTAGTTGTTCTTCCCTTGTATTCATCCTTGCTTTCTGATAAAGCTTGCACAGGAACTGGAAGTGCTACCGAAGATGATTGTGCTTTAAAAGGTCCGACTGGATACTTGATATTATTAGACGTTCCCGGCAGTCCTAACGCTAAGAAAGCTCTAAAAATTCCTATCAGCTCCCCTAAGCGTCCAGTAGTCAGGGCAACAGGTGGAGGAACAGCGGCAGTAGGAGACACTATATGGTGCAAACATCTCATTGACGCAATCACCAGCTGAAATAAGATGTAATAGAAATAAGTAAGAAAGCAAAAAAATGCAAAAAAATTGAAAAACTCATTAACCTATTCCCTTTATCGAAACATGTCACATGTTACTTCAATCAAAGGCAGTCTCAAAGACCATTTCGTTTTAACCCTACAAATTCCACATTCCTTCACGAATGGAAACAACTTTATTTAATTAAGTACAGCCTTTCTGGTTTTTTCTTCTATTTTGTTCATTACTCTATTATCAGACACTTCAAGAACTTCATCGCCATATTACTAGAGGCTAATTCATTTCAACTGTCATATTCGAAGTGTTCAAGACGCATTAATTTCATTCATCTCCTAATTATGACAAAATGACCATCAACATTCCTCCTAATCAACTTTTTAATTTTACATCAGACCAACTGTTCAGATGAGAAAATGCATGATCGGGATTGAAAGAATGAGAATATGTTGGTGCATGCATGGTTATATTGCCTAGTCCTGAAATTACCATAGTCGACTCGACACGATACTAGCAAGTACATAGTTACAACTCAACCCTACATTCCACTCAAGAGGAAAAATAACAACTTGCACATCCCTTCCACTATTCTAACAATTTGCAACAGCTTAAAAAAACATCATCACAACATCAGAATTTGTCAATACGTCCAATAGAGAAAAGATGCATATGCATTCATATCTTTTTGCTCCATGAAATTATCTTCTGACAAGAAAAATAATGAAGTACCTTGTAGTAACCCAGGTCATCCAAGTCAGTGGGTTTTCCTCTTCCTAACACACATATCAAGGCATTCATACAAGACTCTGATATTTCACTCATCACTTTTTGATACTCAGTTAGGTTTCCTGAGTTTGAAGAAGATGGCAACATAAGAAGTTCCAAGCATCCAACAGCAGCTAACAACAATGGGCCAGGAGTCTCCGTTGAAGATATTATCTGCAGCAGAATACCATCTGTTGACATCACTAGGCTTTGAAGAATCTCACTTTGCTGCAAAAGAAATGATGGCAAGAATTAGACATGGATTCTAAGAATAGAGTAAATTCCTTCACGGATATTACCCTGTAAATAATTACAACAGAGTACAAATGCATGCAGCATTAAAAACCATACTAATGAGAGAACAATGAGCTAAGTACGTATTCTAAGTGAAAAAGTATTTTTTTTGCAAAATATTAAATGAGTATAACAATTTACAAAAGTTATAGCCAATTAGAAAGGAGGATATGACCATTTACACTTTTAAAAGACATTTTTCAAGAACCTCTTTCTGTTTAGAGGTTGCCCCCTACCACCGCAAAAATAGTTCCACTGTCCCTGTAGGTAAGACCTAGGATACAAAATTAAGATTGTATGGATTAGGTAAGTATGGATAAGGTACACAATGTATTTCATACCAGATATTGGGACCAGAAATCCAACTAATAGCTGGAGAATGAAGGTAAAGGAATGCAATCCTACGCTTATTTAGATTGGATAGGTAAAACGGGCTAAGACAAGAGAGACATGCATTCCCATTTTCATGTACTTATTGGCTAAAAATTTTGATGCTTCAATCAAAATTAATAACAATGATGCACCAAATTCAAGAAGCACATAAACAAAGAAATTTACTCATCCCCATATTTTTTTTGATGGAATGAAATTAGTATGTAATCCAGCCAATATGTCCATTTTTTACCACAAAATTGTGTTTCAACTCATGATCTAGTTTGTAATATTACAAAAAATCATATACCTACATGGTATGAGAGAAAAATCATCTGTACAGTACATTCAAACAAGAGCACTATTTATGCCTAAGTTTTGTGTGTTTGTCTCTCATAGCATGACCCTTTAAGTGGCAGTCTCTAACACTAGGTATATGCAAAGATTACAAGGGATTTTTTTTACTAGTTTGGATGATTTTACTTAGAATTTCGTAAATATTCCAATATGAATGTGCTGAAGCCAATTTTTTAACTGGCATTACTATTACTGACATCATGGATAAAAAAAAGTTCACCTATGTAGCTATCACTCTTCTACAAGTTGGGAAAAATATTCCGTAAAAACTGAGCTGATCTGCCCAAGAGCATCATGCTGTGCTTGAGAGATGTGCAGGTTTAAGAGAGGTGATAGATGGCTTCCAGATTAGCTAATGAGAATGAAAATTTGGCAGGTTTTTTTAAGTTGCTGCATCACCACAAATTTAGACATATCTCATCATTGGCTGTAAAATAGCATCTAGAAAGCATGGCATATCACTTGGTAACAAAATACAACCATTTCAGTAAATCAGCATCATATTAACACGTTGCGTACGGATGGCGAGAATTCTCGTCATTATTTTCCCGAACGTCCCGGACAGATGACGAAGATTCTCGTCATTTAGGCACGTCAACCTAAACAATTTTAAAGCATACAATACGTATTCGTCAGTACGTTTTCAGTTGTTGTTCGTTATTCATAATGAATTGATGCATCATGATGTTTGATTGGGTAGAGTTATATTCAAAACATTAGTTTTTTAACAATGTAACCAAGGGCATTATGCCCTAAAAGGCTCATCTTTCCCAATCGGCGTTTCTAGGAATTTAAATACCCCGGTATGCAACGTGTTAATATCCAAAAGAATCAAAATCTAAGAATTGTATAAAATGGATTCAATTCGATGACATCAATTCTATCAGCATTTTGAGACTTATATATAATTTGATGGTCTAAGACCAGAAGCACAAACCATAACATCAGTAACTTCAACCCAACCTTGTGACATGTGAAGGACTACCAAGATGACCTTATCAAGATAAAGCTCCGTAATAATACATTTTTTTACGAAAATTCAACTGATGCAAAGGTAACAAAAGAATCGACAAGTGAGGCCATATGCTTGACAAAACGTAAAAGAAAAGGACCCATCAGATATGAGGCTACTATTTAAGGCTTTGTGCTGCCAGGTTATAATAAAATAAAAGATTGGTTGAACTAATAATCGTAAGCACCAACGATTCTAAGTACAACTAATTAATCTCTTCCTCACTTGCGACAAGATCGACTCTTATTAAATAGACATGGGATTTACATGAGCTCACATATATTATACTTAAATACGTAAGCTCATACACAACCGTTAATATCGCGCGGATAATCACCAGAGAAAATATGTTAATTCCATAAATAATGGATCTCACCTTCAATAAGTGATTACGATCAGCGCGAATCAACATTTCCACCGCCTTTAGAATAGACTCACTGTCATTGTACGAGTTGCTCCGACGTAAACCCTGTAGACACATATTAATTATTTTCTCGTTCAGCTCATCCCTAAGAGTGACATTATGTTTCTCGACGAGGCAGCAAATAAAATGACATAATTTTATCAATAATTGCGGTGTTTGGGAAGAAACCAAATTCCCAAATGAGGTAAGAACAATGTCGAAATCCGGCTGAAAGACAAATAAATAAATTAAAACTCTTAACATAAATAATATAATGAAACAATGACGGTCACCATCAAAAAAGTTGAGAAAAGACTTGAAAACAATCATGTTTTGCCTAAACATCTGCACTCACATATATCACAGCACCGCATGGAGCTTTTTTCACGAATGTTATAACTTCTTCAACTAATTCATTTATCTGTTCTGAAGTGTTTGGGGAATGTTTCTGAACAACAGAGGCGAATTTACACGATATATCTTGAAATTTCTCTCGATACTGAATAATGTACGGGCTTAAATCAGCCATGTTGGTGCATTTTCGTAGTTCAGTTGTTCTGAATTTCGATCTAAAAATTATATAATTTGAATAAAGGCGGCATAATTTAACTCCTAGGAAATTTGTCAATTGATGAAATTTGTGAAGTAGTTTTGTAAATTTGAAACGACCAGCAAAATATATTTATGATCAAAGAGCTAATTTGTGAACAATATTTATTTACTGGCATATTACTTAACATTAATTGTAAGTAAAGGTAAAACCATAAAATCACCTTCCCTGGCCGTAAATTATCATTCCAAAACTTTTATGCCGTATGATTAACAATGAAAGTTCTATCAATTATTTTGCCGCAAAAAATACGACGAAATGCGTAATATTAAACTTAGTTATTATTTAATTCCGTTTTTATTTGAAGGTAAAGACTCTTTCTATTAAAGATGCAAAACCTTGTCACCACCAAAATTCAAATTTGAAATTCTGCTGCTGACGCAGTATTGAATTAAGTACGGACTATTAATAAGTACCCATAAACGACATTATTTACTAAATTATTTGACGGCTTAAATTTGAGAGCATAATCGATATGTGGTATACTTCACTTCTGCTGTCATTTTAAAAAAATACAGGGAGTGCATTTTCAGTTTTATTCCTGTGATCTCTTTGAATTTCCTCCCCTCCGGGTGCGTTCATGGTTACTTATTGTTAGTAAAAACATGAAGTTACCTCGCTTATTTGCTTTTTTAACAAATGTGGGAAGATAACTTCCACTATGGGAAGATAATCCATGCTCTGTCAATGATTTGATCAAAATTACGTTTGCGTAGTTATATCTTTGCTCAATCGCTTGTGACCCAATGCGTCAATATTATTTTCATGTGTCAGATAACATTCCAATTCGTTTTATGTCACCATCTTTCACGATATGTTTAATATTCCACTAATCTTTTGGTCTATCATTTCGCCTCTCCATAAGTTAACTCGAATGTTAACCACCCGCTTTAAACAGCAAAATATAACTAATTAGGATTTAAAAAATGTGGTGTTTCATCAGAAGACTATGAATGTTTTTGTTCTGAGATTGCTTTCGCAAGTTAAAAAAATCAGGATTTTAAGGCTTCAATTAACCGGTAGATCTCTTTTGGTGTACATACTGCGATGGCAACAAAGCTGGTAGAATTAAGAAATATTTTGCCGAGTATTAGCGAATAGACGAAGAAAAATTATTTTCTGGAATATGACGAAAATTTTTCAAGATTCGTAAACAACCAGAGGCGTAGCGAGGGGGGTAGGGGGCTCCGGACTCACCGTCCACCACCCCGAAATATAAAAACACCATTACTCTGCAAAAACACAAAATAAAACATTATGTTGAAAAATCATATCATCAAGTTTACAATAGTTTCTTTGAAAAATTCAGTTTATTAGATTATTAAAAATGTTTGTATTAGTTTAAAACCCTCAAGTTAATACCCTGTTTTTTCCCCGTACCCTCAAGTGTTCAATCCCTCCCGAACAATATACCTGGCTACGCCACTGCAGTAGCGGATACAAAAAACACGCAAGAGGGGGCGCAAAGATATTTTGAGCTACCTACACTAATGTCTTAATGAAAAATAATCAAGTCAGATGCAAAGTTTAAGAAAGTTTTACTTAAACTGATTTTACACATATACAAGACAAATGCCATCTTATGACGTAAAAAAGTTACAATTGTGGTTCTGCAATTCTCGGCAATGAAAGCGGCCCCGCAAGGGGGGAGGCGCGCGCCCCCTGCGCCCCCAATATGTATCCGTCACTGCGCTGCTTTAAACAACCCTTCTAGATAAAGACAGACAGTTAAGAATAATTTACAAATAAATTTTTACCGTGACATACTTCTTAAAATCTAATTTTTGTCGGCAGGAAGACTCCTATTAGGCACTTCTGGACGTCATAGCATGGACTACAATTCGCACAAGCAGCGAAAAATTGCTCGGGAAACAGAAAGTGTGCGGCCGTCACAGGTTTAATGACAATTTCTTCATTCACAGCCTTAAATGACTCTATGAGGACAAAGAGACGAAGCAGCTCCTAAGAAAGTTAAAGACCACACTTACTATCTAAAGAGTAGAGCTTTCGAGGTAATAGAATACAGACCTACAACAATTACGTAAGAGGAGATGACTCTATCACGAATTATTTCCATGCAAATTACGATAGAGTCGGTATATTACTAAAAATAATTTTCCTGTTGGGGAATCACAGGGGTGGAGCAATGATTATTCGGCTCATTTGTAAGTACGACGATACTCAGAGGAATCCGGTACGTTTAATGAGCTATTTTTAAAGATATTCTACCGCTTAAGATAGGTTTACATGGTGCATTTTGCCGATCAGCACGAATGTACCCGGTGGCGGATCCGTAGAGCCCGCCTTTAGGTATCTAATTTACTATCTATCTACATAAAATGGTAATTTTGTGTACGTATTTGTTTTAAAAACTTAATCCTTAGCAAAAGTAGTAATGAGCAACCTTACGGCGTAGTAACAAGCCCCGATATTCTCAAACTTTTCGTAACCTCCCAGACCCCCACTACTGCTGGGAGGTTACCGCCTAGGCCGCCTACGTAGTCCCCCCTTCCCCTATCCTAGAAACGCCACTGGCTGTACCCATCCTCAAATTGAACTTGCCTCTTCGATTTCCAGTAAGTCTTACTCCCTTTTGGTCTTCCCTCCAACTCGGTTGCCAATATTCCCTCTTCTCATAAGCCAGAATTGCCCGTTTTACACGGGGCACGTACTTGCACAATCTGACGTGTGTACGAAGGCGCAGTCAACATTTCGTCGCGTAAAGCGGTGAATTGCTACAGAATACATGCGAGAATGCGTGGACGTGAGATGGCATAATATCCCCTGTTCTAATTTCGTTCATGCAATAGCGCAATTCCCCGCCATTTTAGAAATTAATGCAGTTCTAATCTGCGCAAATCCGTGTCCCGTGTAAAACGGCCTTTACAATTAGTTCTCGCTCCATCATAGCCCAATTTCTCCCCCAAATCCTATCTAAAAGGTTCCTCACCTCACCCACCATGTATAGAACAAGTTCGTTCCTATACATCTTCGTTTTAGTTGAATATATTCATTCCAGTAATTTTTTGCAAAGTTTCAGATTCCAGGCACGAAAATTTTTTTTCGATTTTGGGCCAGCTTGATTTCAATGCTATCCCTCTGACCATAGAATTAATATTACAATATTTATGCCAAAGGGCATAAAAAGAGGACAATAACATGGAAGTTGAGCGCTATATATCTGTTGCCGTTTCGCACACATTTTATTCAGCTGCGCCACTACTAACTGCCACTAGTAGGCAGCAGTTGAGGTGATTCTTATCGCCTAGAACAGAAGGATCTCGTTGAGTGTAACTATCGCTTTAACCAGTGGTGTCATGTTGCCGGAACGTCGGCGTTCCGGCGGTGGTTATCAAAAGATATAATGCTTGCATAATCTTAAATAATCATAAATGCTTTTATCAATTTTGGTGCCTAAACATTTCTAATATGTACATTCGTAACTAAAATAAAATGTAATAAAACGTAAATAATAACTAGAAATTAAAAAAAAAACACAAACACTTCTAAAAAAGTTTAGGAAAGTGCGTTCCGGCACTGCTAATTTTGCCATGACGTCACTGGCTTTAACAGCAGTCGACGCGATCTTCTTTATTATCGCATGCGTTAAATGTGCGGTTTATACGATTTATTGGCACAGTTCCGTACTACTGCCATAGACGAAAATTACTGCCGTGTATTTTCTCGTGATAAGATATAGATGACTGACAGCGCCGCTAATGGCGATTTTGAAATCTGATTTCAATGAGTGCGAAGCGACAGCTATAGATTGGTTTCCTATCTCTTTTTATTGCCTAAATCAAAAGGTTGTAACACCTGGAGTACGAATTTCACGCTTTAGATTTTTAAATGACGATATCTATTTTTCGCGATTAAATGAAAAGTGAAAATGTTCAAGCGCGCGAGAACGCGACGGCTAAGTATGAATGCTAGGGAAAGCCCGCGTGACGTCATTCTGGCTCCGTCTGCCGCCGTGTAAGGCCACCTTGGTGCGAGGCTATGGGCGCCTCTACGATGCAGGCTGTAGGTAGGTAGGATGCAGGTAGGTAGCGGAGTACCCAGCTAGCAGGTAGCGTTTGGCTTAAATAAGGATTATTAATACCCTATCAAACGAAGGAAACTTTCCGACCATAGGCAATTTTAATATGCGAGTATTAAGAGATGTTTCCGTGAACTCTGTGCCTCATGCTTGCAATGGTAATCTCAGACAATGTAAAACTCCTATCTACTCGTATAGAAACTAGGTCCCTGTGACGTCACGTGGAGTGGAATCGCATGAGCGCCAATCTGGCCTTTTTCAAATGAGGTTAAAATTGGCCATTGCCATTCGTCTAGACTGGGATTTCTAAAACCAAATAATTTGTATATTGTGAATACGCTAATGTTGGGTAACGAATCGCAATCAATGCCTTAAGTTTTCTTTAATGAAGGAAACTACTAAATTGTCGCTACGGACTTGAGGATCCTCGTGCCACTGAGCGTTAGCCTCCCGCCTTGACTCAACCACTTGCGGATCCAACGGGAGGAAAGACTACCCCGCACTCTCCTCCATTCTCAAGCCGACATCTTGAAATCGGCCCTCCGCTATTTGCGGCATAAGAATCTTCTCAGTCAGCCACAATGCTCCCATTTTTTTCGCCGGTCGACCGCTTCCAAGACAGGCGTCGGTTCTTTGAGGGAGGGAAAGGATAAACACATGGACAAATCTTTAAAAGCATAAAGGGTTCTATTTTTTGTCTTGGACGGGGACACGAACGACCCCAAATGGTTCCTCCTCGCGGAAAACATATCTCCCACTGAGAACGACAAGGATAACTTCCAGGCGGGTGTTGAACTTTCTGATCAGATCGGAGCTCACGGCAGGGCATAATTTAAGCCTATGCGCATCCATAATGTTATTATAATAGGTATTGTACTGATTCACTTGGATAATTTTGCGCATTCCTCGGCGCGCCGGAGCGTAAAATAAAAAAATGAAGTGTAAAATTAAAAAAATAAAGCGTAAAATAAAAAAATAAAGCGTAAAATTAAAAAAATCGATTTTTTTTATTTACGGAAAATATTTGAAAAAGTCCCTGATAATTATTGCAAGAATTAATTCCATGTATCAGCTTAAAATGACATAGAAAAAGCAGAGATATCAGTATACAGAAAAAGAAAAGGGAATAGGTTTAAAAATGTAAGCAGGAATACAAGGGCATAAAGAAATGTAAGAGTTTGCACATCGTGAGAAGCCAAGTCACCAGCGACTGACGAAGAATGAAAGAAATAGCAGAATAGCAAAGGTAAAGAGGGCTTTCTATTTTTTTTAATCTACACACAGCTGAAAATACAATGATAGAACTAAGAAAACAATTCATCAGATTCTACATGTGCCGCACGTATCTGTATGAGAGCAAGGCATTGGCGTTGATGGCAGCAGAGAAGGAAGGAGAGGAGGTCTTCGAAATGTGGTGCTACACAATAATTAGGAAGATAAAATGGATAGACCAAGTACGAAATAAGGAAATGCATAGAATAGTGGTAGACATGAGGACCTCTAAGGAAAAGATGGGACAACTTAATCAGCCCATTCATAAAGCATGGTCTTATGAAGATAATCGTCGAAGATAAGTGGATAGAAAGATGGGAAAAAGGGAAGAGGATGGCCCCGAATGGGTTAAGAATGTTAAGGAGAAGCTCATTGTGGTTCGATTACAGGAGAAGGCAACTGATTTTTTCCCTGTTGAAATTTGCGACTGTGTGTACACTTGCGAACGCCTCCGTAAGAGTTCACCTGTGGTTAGTCCGAGCTGTTTTCTCACTGTCTTCATCAAAATCGAATAATATTAACTACTGCCGCTAGTTCCCTTCAAGGGGTACCCATCGAGGGGCAGGAGGGGGCTGCTGCCCCCCACTACAAGCAAAAATCGCAAAAGTCTTTAAGGAAAATAATATTTTTTCATGCAAATAATTTTAAAAACTAATAAAGAGCAGTTACAGTTTCCTTAAAATGTTGGTTTCATTCACCTTTTCCATGCTTAAATCTTACCTATAACTTGAAAAACCATGGCTTGACCCCCACCCCCTAGTTTTGATCCTGAGTACGCCCTTGTGCCCTTGAGTTAATTTTTTTATTTCGAAAGTCAGCAGGATTTCGGAAGTAAACGCTTACGGTGACCGAGCCATAATAACTACGGCCGTTTCTGTAAAAACCAACGATGGTTATGCATTTTATAACTAAGCTAACTGAATTTGAATCTAATTTCATTAAAGGTGTGGTTTTCCACTTCGTGTGAAATATAAAAATATTCCCAGTACACGCAACATGCATGCTAACCAAGCACACCCCCAATGCAAATTGCCTGCAGAGGCTCGAGACACGTTTGAGGCATAAACCGAGGTTCCCGAAACGGTCGCATCCGCATTCCGCACATTTTATCACCGTGAAAAGGTTTCGAAAAAAGTCTACTACTCAATATGTCTGTATTCCGCAAATAGCCAGCAGATAGTGGTTCCCAACGGATATGGGGGCTGTGTGTGAGATATTCCTGCTTGGTGCTATAGGTGAATGACTTACAATTAGTGCGAAGTGTGATTTTATAATATTGCCGTTCTACTGATTCACTGAAACTTGAAAGTGATATTGAATTTGGTTTTTGGCTTGGTCAGTTATGTCTATTATATGCCTCGAACAGCTTACAAAAAACTTTTTTTCACTACAAGTCAAGATGTTCTCTGCCTTTAAGTACCAGACCTATGTAAGCATATACCTACTTAAGATCAGAGAGACAATCTTTTGCCGTTGGCATAGCAGCAATATGCGAAGTTAGCACGCTCGTGGTCAGGAAATTCGGGTTAGGAGTAATGTACGGAATACGGACAGTCGCAGTCAAGACAGATATGGGCAGTGTGCGGAAAACCGACGTTCTTATCTACGGCTCCTTGCACACACACACACACACCGATTTTGGACGGCCGGTAGAATATCGACCGTCCACATTCCAAAAGTGAACAATTGGAGGGCATAGGAGCTTGCACACTTACCGACCACGCAACGGTACCGGTAAAAACCCAATTAGTAGCCAGCCATTGCCGACGCGAAAACCAAGCAAGCGATCGTTTCACTGGTTAAAATCCGGCGTATGTGTAAGCAGCGCTCCACCGATAAAATATCGACCGGTTTTTTTTACCGGCCGTCCAAAATCAGTGTGTGTGCAAGGAGCCGTAGATCGAGTCAGGTTAAATGTGCGGGGTACGGATGGGCCGCCCAACACAATGTTTCGCTGGTTGAGAGTTACCATCCGAAAAGAGCTGGCGATGAGAGGAAGTGTCCTCAGAACGACTTCCGGTCTCCGCAACTCCTCCTCTTCCTGGCTGATCTTGGAAGGAAGGATGCTGGAAGGGTTGGTTTACCGCACGCGGGGGTTGTTGAGGAGTGGTACGTCTCCTCAGAGATTTCTAGGGGGAAAGAGGGGCGACGAAGTGCTGGTGGTGCCCTCTACGCTACGGGGGGCGGAGCGGAAGTGATTGTAGAGGAAAGGGTTGCCGATCCCTAAAACATTTGTGCCCCAGCGTTTTACGACCGGGTACACTCAGCGTAATTTGAGACGACGAAATAACTGCTTTCTTTAAACTTCAACTTTTTTCCAACGAGGGCGTCACAGAAAGCAGGTTGATTTCGGATTTCCACTCGACTTTTTTTAACGAATACCATGCAGGCCTTTCCCACTATTACTTGATGGTGGACTTCTTTCTACGTCTTTCATATTCTGAAATTAATAAATTGACTATAATTTCGATTAATTGTGACGAAAAATCGAATATTTAAATTAATCGAAAAATTATCGAATCGGATATAAATTGAATAATTAATCGAATACAGAACCGATGGCTGAAAAAACTAAATTATAGTATTTTAAGAGGATTAATTCGATAAATGAACACAAAAACCGTCGAAATATCTCAGGAAACGCTCAGTACAAACAATAACCATTTGAAGAGTAGGCATGCAAACTCAAATACAACGGTTGCTTGACATTTCAACACTGGTATAACTGGGAGGAGCGTTGGGACTAGTGGAAAAGAGCACGACCGACCCTGCATAACTTCGCATGAGGATAAATCTATCTTTCTTGAACGTATGAAATTCATATATACAAGTACAAATCAAGGGAAATTTAAAAAAATTAGACTGCAAATCAAGGAAAAGACAAGGAAATCAAAAAAGGAAAGTTGGCTTAATCCTTGAGAGTGCTACTGAACAGGGGTCACTGCACGCAGAAGAACAGGGAAAGAGACCGGATACTTCGCAACAATTTGAAACTCGAATGCACAAGGGATACAGTAAAACTATAAAGGAAAATCTTTTCACCATTCTTTTAACGTACTGTGCCTCAGTGAATCTCGGGTTTCTCTTATGTCAAACATACCCCACAGAATATCTGACCCCCCCTCGGCCTCCTTATCATCCTATCCATCTTTTCTCGAGTTACCCTCCACCTGATTATATAACAATTGCTACCTGTTAATCGGTGGTGTCATGGAGCTGGAACGCGCCGGATCGCCCGCGCCGTTCCGGTACTGGTTGACAAAAGACATAATAGTTGAATAACACTTCTATAAATTTTGTTACCTCAAAATTAAAAAAAAAATCGTAACCAAAGCAAAAAATGTAAATTATAATTAGTAATAAAAAATACAGTAATATTTCACTTCTAAAAAAGTTAAGGAAAGTGCATTCCCGGCTCTGCTAATTTTATCATGATGTGACTGCTGTTAACGATATATCGTCGTCATCAACATTCAATTGAGGAACTTACAAGGGGGTGGGGTGCGATTCCCATATGCATCTGCCACTGTCTTTAAGTGACCAATTCGGATAATTTATGTCAATTTTGCCAATAAACTGGCCTTAACTCTTCACTGATACAGCCTGCATAATACAGGCAGAATCAAGATTACAGGATAAATCCTGCAATCTTGATTCCCCTTCCTCTCATGCCCAACGATCTTTCCTCTATTAGGTTTTCCGTCATTCTCTTTACCGATGTATCAAAGCTTTGAAAAACATATTTTTGCTTTTTTTGAAAACCACGCAAGGGCTAACCCAGGATCAAAACTAGAGGCGGGCAAGCCGAGGTCGTTCAAGTTGTATCACAGAAAAGGTCGAGGAAAACAAAAGTTCAAGAAAATTATAACAGCGCTTTATTAGTTTATGAAATTATTTGATCGGAAAATGATCAAGATATTTCATTTACATGCATTATACTAATATCACTTTTCTTAGATTTAAAGAAAATTTGTTTAAAACTTTCGTTTCGAACTAAACTTACTTTTACTTCTAAGTAGGGGGGGGGCAGCTCCCTCCTCCTTCCCCCCGCTGGGTGCGCTAATGCAATCACGCCTTCAATTAATTAACCATTAAATGCTCAGTATCGTACAGATACATGGGCGTACCCAGCGGGGGGCAGGAGGGGTCAGTTGTCCCCCCTAGAAGCAAAAATCGCAAAAGTCTTAAAGGAAAATCAGGACTCGATTGACACGAAAGTTTTCAACAAACTTTCCTTAAACCCACGAAAAATGACATTAGTATAAGGCACATAACTAAAATTAAAATATTTTTAGCAAATAATTTTAAAAACAAATAAAGCGCAGTTAATGTAATTTTCTAACAATATTGGTTTCACTCACTTTTTTCTCGCTAAAATGTTACAGCTTGAACGACCTTCGCTTGACCCCCCACCCCCTAGTTTTGATCCTGGGTACGCCCTTTTACAGATAAGATACGCCACTAGTTAAATGTCATCATAGAATCAAAAAAAGTAATGAGATGGTGCATAGTGAAACAGTGTCTAAACGTTCAAGGGACCACTAGTAGGTGTGCGTCGGAGAACGTGGCGAGATTGATGCGGGAGCAGGTGGGAGATGGTTACGGAGATCGCAGTGGGGATTTGAGTGCCTTTAAAGAACCTGAAGATGGCGGGGAATGAAGAGCAGGGCTGGTGACGGAAAGCACTCAAGTCGTGGCGTTGCGCGGGACTGCGGGATATTCTTGTCTCAGGAAGGCGTAAACAAAATGGTGGCGGATGAGAGACGAAAGTGTACTCCAGAGCCACCCCCCTCCAGAGGATGCGAACTGCAGATGTGGACTGAGAGAGGGCCGAAGATCGAGAGAGCTACTCTCGAACGCGATTCATCACCACGGAACTCTTGACAATAGAATGCTAGTCGCCATGCACAGCGTGCGGGAACAGCTGAATCCAGGCTGACGCACGTCCGGGCCATCCAAAATTAGCCGACTCCCATGTAATCTGCATTGCTTGAACAATTGAGAATGGGTATCTTTAAGAGCGACACGGAGAACATAATACTAGATCCCCACTATATTTCCAGGTCCGACAGAAGCGATAAATCAAGAGAGATATCTTTTCGAACGGATAGATATGCGAATTCCTTTTTTCCCCGAACAATAAAGGGCTTAAATAAATGCCATTCGTAATTTTGTTAGAGCATTTCCTTATTATGTGCAAACAACTTGTGTCCTAACACCCCCTGCCACACGCCTTTTAGGCGGTTTGCAGGGTAGTGTGTAGATAAAGATGCTATATGACTCTCTTACGACCACTGACTGACTGAATGATTCATATTACACATAGTGCAACGATTGAAACTGTAGATTATCATTGAAAACATTAAAACATATAATTTCATAGATAAAGAGAATTAGTGTTCAAGATAATAGTTCGCTTACGGTATTGTAGGCCTATTGCACCATTTTAATTAATTATTATCGATTGTGATGTATTTTTAAGAATGAAGAATTTCGCATTTGTCTATTTTTAGATCCTACTTCTACGTTTTGAGCTATTCGCGGCCAAGTATCAACCATCTTATCGCTTTCGCAGATAAGGTGATGAGTTGACTGACACTTGCCGAGCGGCTAACCTGTTCTTAGCTGCTCTTCGGACTCGCGCTTAATAGATCGCAGTTACTGACACTGTACGGGACGATTTTGTTTTCGTTGAGGGTCGGATTTCCCTGAGCGAGTGAATGAATCTAAACTCTTATTGCGTCATCAACTCATGAAAATTGGGCGGCCGCAACTGCATTTTATTCATCTTAAATTTTACATAAAATGGATGAATTTGGACGACTCTTCATAGTCGGCAGTGGCGGCTTGCCCATAAGGACTCTCGGACGCCGCCCCTCCCAAATATTTTAAAAAGTAAAAAAAAAAATTAATATCCATTAATTTATAATTATACATCTAATTAATCAGAGTGTTTTTTCAGTCGCATACATCGAAAGTGTAGGAAAAACACGAAAAGAAATAGCGCGAGAAGTTCGTATTTGTAGCCGTGGGGCGCTGGCCAGAACGTCCCAATCCATCCCCATGCAGTTATATGGAGAGTGGTAGTGGTGGGGGCCGCTGGTGCTATGACGCGTCTAACGTTGTGTCTTATGGAAGTCTTGGGACGTCGTCCGAGAATGCGCAGAGCGACGTGTGAGTTGACATCGCTGCGCAGGCCGGCGGGCGTATAATCTGGCGTCTACTTGGTGCTGCCACAGAAAAGGGACGTACGGAATCAGAATGGTCACTGTACTGGGTGTAGCTATACGATTTTAATTTTTAATTACTGGTAGGTATTGCTACAGAAAATAAATTATCTCATTATGCTTGCGTTTTTGGGTGTTTGAATTCCGGAGCACATAAATTCCAACCAGTTAAAGGCCGTATTGACGTAGGAAAACTATTCTCGAGTATTTGCCACAGTTCTGTTATGATTACGAATTTCAAGAACCTTGGGGAAACTAATATTATAATATTTAGGCCTTAACAATGTATTCATATCTTCCCGATGGTTAGAAATGCGGAACCTATTTTTCAGATGAATTTATCAAAAGGCCTGCAGTATTGGGAAAAATCAGTTAACATTCCCCACTGATTTATAATTTAAGAAATAGGTGCGTGCGTGATAGGGTGAAGGATTGAACATGATTTAACCCGTGAAACGTGACTTTAAATAGAGTTATTCAATGAATGCCAAGAAGTGCCGCGTACAATGCACCTTTTGTGTGTAGATTCATCATTTTTCTAGCCGTCCTTGTTCTATTAGTTCATGTTCACCTAATTCCTCAGCGGCAGAGCGGTAGCTGTCTGACGGAAAATGTCCACTTGGGTCTGATTTAAGTGGCTTCAAAGAGTTCATATCATGGTGCGGAGATCCTTACAGCTCCCATCTGTGGCTCAGAGTCGTCTTCTTTTACGATCTAGAATTTATTTTCTATTATATCATGGCAATTATTTCGAAGACATGGTTATTCCAAGTGCGACCCGTTGGCGTTTCGTGTGTTTACCACATATGAATCTTAGACTCAAGGAGATGGTCCGTGACGTCTTCTGTTTGCTTGAATGCCTTTGCTGACCTTAAATTCGTCCCTCAGCTGAATCAGCATTAGTGGACCACGACTTCTATCTCCCTTGAGCCGTCCTTATAGTATGATAGTAACGGCAAGACTCTCGGAAAGAACGGAGTGAAATGAGTTCAGACATCATTTTCGAGGAGTTAACTATGTGTAATTGCCGATTAAGAAGTTTCTTAGTGCTGTGTGTACATTCAAGAAGACAATTTTAATTAATCAACAGTGCTCGTTTTTGATTTAGGGAAATATAGGGAACAATTGTCCCAATTCTGTGTCCAGCCACCTTGTTCTTTTTGATCGTATTTTTCGTCGGCCTATTTTGTGTCGTCCCTTGTTTATTAAGTCCCTTGTTTATTATAGACTAGTACCTTTGCCATGTGTTCAATCGGAAAGAAATTGTTGTCCGGCGCTGGTTTACGGGTAATTGATCACTTTGCTGGACAAAAGGAAAGAAGGATGGACTTCTGCAATATAACTAAAGGAATGTGAGTATTTCAGATTTTGTTAAAATTGTGTGTTTAATTATTGATTTTAAATCATATTGTATTCAAGAAGCAACGCGAACACCTCAATCAAAGTTTACATCTGCCATAGCAAAGCGCGTGCATTCTAGTAGTGTTTGTTGCCTAGTGGAAGTCAGTGACACTCCCCTCCCTCCTCAGGTGTTACAAGTGTCATTGCTACATAAATCATTGCAAATATTGTATAGATTTGACAAATAACGCATTATGATTGCAAAACGAACAACAGAAGTGAATTGCGGGCATATTCGCACAAAGAATGTAGGCGCTAAAACCGAAAGTTACGTATTTTCGTCTGTATTTGCAAAATATCGCAGCAAATATATTTTTATCCTTCAAGATCATTGATCAGTATAATCGAGAGTCCGGACTAAGCCGATCCGTATGACCGAGAGTCTACTGCATTAAGTATTTATTAATCAAGCATTATTAGGAAAACTAGGTATTTTTGTTGAAAAAAACGGAACATATGGCATCACAAAATTTAATTCCTAGATTGTCGTAAAAACTTAATAAAATACACGAAATATTAAAAAATTATGACCCCCCGGTGAAGTGCGCCCCCCCTAGCATTTGACTCACGAGCCGCCACTGATAGTCGGCACTTACCGTTGCCGATCATCTATCGAATTATATTAATAATTTCCATTTTCGGGTCTGAATGGACGACATCATTAAATCTAGATAATATAAAACCTACTCGGTGGCGTAACTATGTGGGGGGATGAGGGGATAGATCCCCCCCAAAGCATCAGAGAAATAAAAAAGTTATTTAAAAATATTGCCTAGTTTTGAAATATAATAACTGCATTTGCTTAAATTTAAATTTTTAGTGCCAAAATGATGTAAAATGAAATTCAGGCATGATTTTAATACCAACGAAGGAAATTCAACCACGTTCACTGTTTTCCTCTTATTTTCCTCGTACAAATAGGAGATGGAATAAACGTAGGTTTTCTTAACTCCCTTTGGCTGTTTCACTGATGGAAGCTTATAATTGATATTTAACATACTTCCTATCATTGTATCGGCTTGGAATTTTGCAAACTTGGTTTTTCCTGATGAAAATAAAATATTATATAATCATACATTTTAAATTTTATTCCATTGTGCTCTAATAAATTAAATAAATTTCCGTGTGGAACAATGTTTTTAAATTTTCTCAATTGATGGCTTCATTTTTCTAGAACTTGTGACGCTTACAGTTGTCGAAGGAAACGAGTTAAAGCCCTGTCCATTCCGAATTTTTTATATAACTTTTACTTTGTTTATATTTCGCATTCAGTTATTACTAAAAATAACACAAAGTAACATAGTTTTCGGATTTAATATTTTCAGATTCAATGCCAAAAAGTAAGCGAGTAACAAAAATCGATTACACGACTCACCACTAAGACCAAAATTAAAAAAAAATACAAAAAGATTTAAAAACTACGCTTTTTCCAACAATATATTTCAAAGCACTAAAAAGTAAAAAAAAATACCTTTTCACCACTCGGAGAATAAAAATTGGGTGCCAATCCTTGCTCAACTATTAAGCTTACGTAGAGTTCGTTTCTAATGAACCTAACCAGCTAATTATGTTTCCATTTACAAATATTTTAATTCCTCTGTACACATCAGCGAAAAATAAACTCCTCCTAGTATCACCAAAGTGTTGGATGACCCGTTACAAAGGGAAGAGTATTTTTTGACATAAATAAAAATTTTCTTACCTCACAAATTACTGAATGAGTCTCATTTCATGTTCGAAAAAAAAACAATATTTTCATGCAAGCGTCAAAATAAATAGACAAAATAGTGCAAAAAAATCATTTTAAATGTCGCAGACATCGTTGAAAAATGTGTGATTGTAGTATTGGTGTGTTCGTGTCATAATGCGGTCATTCATAGTATTTCTAACTTAATACTGGACCTCTCCATTTCCCACTTAACCAAGCTCATATTCATGCGGGCAGATGAAATTGCCACAACAGCATAGTAAACCGTATTTTAGGAATTTCAAATAAAATTTCAAATTCTGATTATTCCATTACGAATGGTCAAAATTTCCACCGACTCAATCCTGAAAAAATAGATTATTTTCACGGATATTGCGGCAGAAGGTTTAAACGCCGTGGTTAAGCCCGAATCAAACGATCTTTTTTCACGTAAAAGTCCAATGATCATTTCAGCTATGCTTTTCAATGACAGGAATTACTGAATGACTCTGTTTTCATGTTTACGTTCTGATAAGAAAAGAGTTATATTTTCGGACCAGCGTCAATTAAATATAGCAACAATATTTCTTTAAAATATTGCAGGCGACGTTGAAAAATTTGTGATTGTAGTTTTGGTGTGATCGTGATGATGATTGCTTAAGGCATCATTTTCTATATCACACTATCATTTGAAGCGTCCTTGATGTTCTTCTGTTCGTTATCGTAAAGCTCAATTGCGTCGTCTCAATATGTGTTTGGTCTGGTGCGCTGATTGGCTACTGTAGTATTTCATGTACGTGTTCATTGATGGGATACGCGACGGCAGCAAATGATGGAAATAGGGAAGCTGATCCATGTCATTGCCACTCTCCCTGTAAATGATGACGGCCGAGAATCACCACTGGAGCTATCATTGTCGCCATCCCTGAAATTGAACGCGAAAAATGATCGTGTGATTCAGGTTTTTCCGGTTAAATGTTCGTCGTCACGGAATAAAATGGCTGAAAGAAAGATCCGAGGCAGCGTTTAGGAAAACATTCGCGCCGCTTAAAGCAGCAACCGAATGGGGATGATGATGGAGGGGGGGGGGGTGGGAAGGAACACGCGTGGCGCGTGTGTAAAGACGACGCAGATGGAGGCCGTGATGGTCTACGGGACGTGCTCTGAGGGTGACTGGCACGCGCCGCTTTGGGGCCAGGCTAAAGACGGAACGAACAGACGAAATGTCTGGACCAGTGGCGGATATCCAGCGGGTGGGGGAATTTAGAACGCCCCCTCAAATTCGAGAGAAAACTTTTCTTGCCGAAAGAAAAAAAGCGTTTCTTGCTTGACGTTTTGCAAAAGAGCATCTTAAAAGATTGAGCGGAATTTTCACTCAAGAAGAGTCCCGAATAACATATACTGCTAATATTTAACCCATTATAAAGGCCGTTTTACACGGGGCACGGAATCGCGCAGGTTAGAGCTGCATTAATTTCTAAAATGGCGTGGAATTGCGCGAATGCATGAACGAAATTAGAACAGGGGCTATTTTGCCGTCTCGCATCCACGCATTCTCGCATGTGTTCTAGCAATTCACCACTTAACACGACGCAATTTTGATAGCGCCTTCGCGCGTACGTCAGACTGCGCAATTCCGTGTACCGTGTAAAACGGCCTTAACCCAATGTTGCTCCTAAGCAATATCAAAAGTGTATACACTATTATCTCTACTTGTGAAATATCTAAACTACGTATTATTTTGTAGTGTAAATATTAATGATGAAAAATTTAGCTACCACGAAAATTATGATTGGGTGCAAACATTTTCAAGTTTTTTAGATGAGTAAAGTTGAAATTTGATTTCTCCTAGAATCAGCTCTGGGTTAGAAAGGGTTAAATTGACCAAAACGAAGTGTTCAAGCTACTTGTAAAATAAAATAATCCATATTATCAACGCTCGCAAAACATCGGTAAGGGATGTAGAGTATGATTTCACACTTTCTAGGTGAACAGAATATTTAAACTACTTCTCTCGTGTTTCCACGCGGGTAAGTTATTCGAAGAGCGCCGACGTTTCTTATAGTCTTGAGAATGAGTGACTCGTCTTTATTCCGTTTCCGGCATTTTATTCCGTGACAAGGAAAATTTAACCGTAAAAACCTGAATCACATGATCATATTTCGCGGTCAAGTTCAGGGATAGCGACAATGATAATTCCAATGATGATTCTCGGACGTCGTCATTTACAGGGAGAGTAGCAATGACAGGGATCAGAGTCCCTCTTTCCATCATTTCCTGCCGTCACGTATCCCATCAATGAACACGTACGTAAAATACTACATTAGCCAATCAGCGCACCAGACCGAACACATATTGTGACTCGTCCCTCATTCTCAAGACAGTATAAGAAATAAGGAACGTAGAGGGTCTCCCACATTTACGAACTAGTGTGTATGGCAGATACCAGGGTATCTAATTTCTCGCGGGACGAGGATTTCTCTACCGAATAAAATAAGGCTCTTCACTGGGGAACCTCGCACTTCGAGGATTTTAGAGAGGGGTGCCCGCAAGTATAACCCGGGATTCGAACCCTTTCGATCAGCTCATTTTATCAGCGCATTGCTGTTTTGATATTAGTGGAAATCGACGGCTATCGAAACATGCAGGGATGCCGACTTTTAAAAAAATGGTTAGTGGTAGTTTTTTGGGGGTTTGTTTTGAGAGGCAATGAGCATGATAGGGGTATTTATTTACCTCTAAGTATTGGAACTAGTAAAGTAAAAAATGTACTACGACAGATCATATCGGCAGCGGTTACCTCATGATGCAACGCCCGTCTCCCGAGGACCCGAATTATCTCTGAGAGCCCGAGAAAGGGTTCCAAAAAGGGTCGCCCTTCGGTCCAGTATACATGACCATTTCTTGGCCCCACAAAACTACCACTAACCCAAAAAATATTGGGTGGCCCAAACCGGGGATCTTGCCCCGGGAAATTTTATAAGTAGTGAGTTTTAAGTTATTTAAGCATTTTCGAAGGGTCATATGATCAACATTAGAACCCTAATAACTCGAATCTCGATATCTTGACTCTTCGGAGAAAATGTACAAGCCTGACAATTCTTTTCCTCACACCCATAACGAATTTTTGAGGGTGCTCGAGTCCCCTCAGGCCCAATGGAGTCGGCGCCACTGGAAAAATGACGACTATGGAAAGTGTTCGGTAGTTTTTGATCGTAGATGTAATGCAAAAGTAAGACCGAAATAAACATTACATTTACATAGAAAAGGGAATATTAACTGACATTTATCATCGGTTAATCATATAAATAATCCACTCGAAAACAGCCTATGGATATCCCAGGAGAGGGCGCGCGGCGAAGTGTAACATTAGAAGGCGGGTGGGGTGTCATCGACAACCCAAAGAAAATATTTTTTTTTCTCTTTCCTTGGAATGATATAGTTATGCTGTGTTCTTTTTTTAAATAGTTCTACCTAATTAAATTGACACTAATAATTATTCTGCTTGGTAAAACCACTTGTCTGTTTCCACACACTTTTATTTAAACCGACCATGGTTTCGGCAACTCGTGCCATTATCAAGGCAACTCGTGCATTGATAATGGTACGAGTTGCCGAAATCATGATCGGTTTAAATAAAAGTGTGTGGAAACAGACAAGTGGTTTTAATAAGCTGAATATCAAAGATTTCCACCGTATCACGCCGGACACTGTATCTTTAATAATTATTCTTATTAAATAAAGAAGAACTATTGGGGTGATATACACCCCGCGCGCCCTTTCCCGGGGTAAGGATATTATTTTTTCGTAGTCTGAAAGAAAATACGAGGGAGTGATATTGCCTTCGGCATAGCGTGCGTCATGACTTATTTGGTTACATGGAGCGAAGGGAGCGCTTTGGAGACCTCTCGACGGAAGGAAGTGTGAGCAACACAACCTGACTCACCAAGGAATGAATCTTGGTTTAAACGTATCTTTAAAACGACTGGTATATAAATAGCGAAAGTGGTTTGTACTCAAAGGATGGAGGCAGACACTGGAATGCGTCTACGGTCCCGCCCCACAAAAATTCTTCCAGGAAAAATTAATAAAAATATTTCAATAAACATCACGGGAAAGGGTTATGGTAAAATCAGCGCGAAAATTATGAACCGGGTTTTCATGCAATTATTTCCTATGAATTCCTATATATTTTATTTGCCATATATTTGACTGAATAATTTGAGAGGCTCTAAATATACATTGAGGATAAATAGGAAAGTTGGTCATATTCTTCAGTTGTTTGGCTCTCCATCATTCTTCAAGGTTACAAGCTAAAACATTTGTGCATCCATTTCTCCGGTGACTAGAGTGATATTTTATTCCCTTATTCTGAGGGCCTTAAATCCGGCCCTGGTTGGAAATATCTATTAGCACATTCTACACCATACGCTACAATATGGCCGTTGTCAGGATTTACCTTATAGCTGGCCAACGGTTCAGGGTACCTTGTGTCTGCCGCAGATTTGGGATAGTATGTTTCAGGAAACTATGACATCCTATCCCTTTCATTATCTCTTGTAAACTCCGCAGATCAGCCTGCGTGTATTTGGAATGGCATGTATTTCGTCATTGACCTGTGCACGATACGAAATATAACTATTTACAATAAAGTTAACAACAACCATGAATGTGAAATACTATATTCAGGAACTTCAGTTACCCATCAGTAAATCACCAACGTGTTAAAAAATTAATTGAAAGAAGTCTAAGGTAATGATATGCCGTGATAACTTTCGATAAAACTCATCAGAAATCAATATATGGAGTAATTGCATAATCCTGCTGGCAAATATTCAAGAATAGAATAGTTGCAATCTGCAATAAACTAACCGTAAGCTTCAGATCTAAGATGAAAAGTGACTATTATTAAAGTTAATTTTATCTGAGTTTATGTAAATAAAATATACCCCATTCACGTAATGAAAAAACGAAGTGCGAAGCTTTGGGAGTCAATTCTAATATATGCTGGACCTAGTTAAAAATCGCTTATGCTTCGCATAGGAGATGATAGCAAAAGATTGCTGTCAAATAGTTGAGTGATGATGGTAGATATAATCATAGGCTTTGCTTAATGTGTGGGGCGTGCTTTTAAAAGCACACAAGCTAGACTTTTTTCGCGTCTGTTTACAAGAGGCGTGCACTGCGTTCGCGTCAGCAGATGTTCTCTCAAGAATAAGTCGTGTAAACACGTCGAATCGCTCGAGTGTGCTGGCTTGAATTCGTCAGTACATTTTTCCATAGCATGTGTTCTAGAAAGCGCTCAGTCTAGCATTAATTCACTCAGGAACATGTGCCATGCGGACAGTCTATTTCTTTTTATGATGTGTCCCTAACTTCAGAGGAATTACACGCGTGGAGCAACGGATGTTTACATATGTCCTGGATTCAGAAGTAAGATATGAGCGGATATTCTGGCGTAGGTTTCCGCGGCGTTGCTCATGGTCAGTGCTGATTTTCGGGTTCCTCAGCCGCGTTGGTTGTTTTTGGATGACAACAGTTTCGGGAGCCATCCTGCTCCCGTCTTTCCTTCGACCTGAAGACGGGAGCAGGATGGCTCCCGAAACTGTTGTCATCCAAAAACAACCAACGCGGCTGAGGAACCCGAAAATCAGCACTGACCATGAGCGGATATATTTAATAACATATTATATTTAATAATATGACGATTCTGTCTCTGGTCCATTGCACACCCTGGAATCCTATGGAAGGCTTAGCTTAGCGTAGCGTGCACAAGTTAACGACGAAATTCATCCCATTTCAAGTACACGCAGGGTGATCTGCAGAGTTTAAATGAGATAATGGAAGGGATAGGATGTCACAGTTTTCTGAAAAATATTATCCCAAATCTGCGGCAGACACAGGGTACCCTACAACCGTTGGTCAGTTATAAGGTAAATCCTGACGACGGAAATATTGCAGCGTTTGGTGTAGGATGTAGTAATATATATTTCCAACCAGGGCCGGATTTAAGGCCCTCAGGATAAGCGAACGAAATATGACTCTGGTCTACGGAGAAATGGTCGTATAAATGCTTTAGCTTTTATCCTTGAAGATAAATGGAGAACCAAACAACTGAAGAATATTACCTACTTTCATATTTATTCTCAATGTATTTTTATATCCTCCAAAAGTATTAAGTCAAATATATGGCAAATAAAATGTATAGGAATTCACAGGGAATAATAGGGTAGTTTCCTTCAAAGGCATTGATTGCGATTCGTTGCCCACCATTAGTGTATTCATAATATACAAATTATTTGGTTTTAGAAATTCCGGTTTAGACGAATGGCATTGGTCAATTTTTATCCTCATTTGAAAAGGGCCAAATTGGCGCCCATGCGATTCCACTCCACGTGACGTCACAGGGACCTAGTTTCTATACTAATAGATAGGAGTTTTACATTGTCTGAGATTACCAATGCATACATGAACCACTGAGGTCAGGGAAACATGTCTTAATAATCACTTATTAAAACTTGCTAAGGTCGGAAAGTTTTCTTCGTTTGATAAGGTATTAATAATCCTTATTTAAGCCAATCGCTACCACCTAGCAGGGTACTCTGCTACGTGCTAGCATCCTGCGTCGTATCGCGTTCAAAGCCTCGCCCCAAGGTCACCTCACTTGGCGGAAGCGGGAACCAGAACGACGTCACACGGAGTTTTCCCGGCATTCATACTTAGCCGTCGCGTTTTCGCGCGCTTGAAAATTTTCACTTTTCATTTAATCGCGAAAAATAGATATCGTCATTTAAAAATCTGAATGCGTGAAATACGTACTCCAGGAGTAATATCCTTTCGATTAAGGCAATAAAAAAATAATAGGAAACCACCCTATTGTATGAAAACACGGTTCATAAGTTTCGCGCTGATTTTACCATAACCCTTTCCCGTGATGTTTGTTGAGAATATTTTTATTAATTTTTGCTGGAAGAATTTTTGTGGGGCGGGCCCATTCGGACGCATTCCAGTGACTGTTTCCATCCTTAGAGTACAAACCACTTTCGCTATTTATACGAGTCCTTTTAAAGATACGTTTAAACTAAGATTCATTCCTTGGTGAGTCAGGTTGTGTTGCTCACACTTCCTTCCGTCGAGGGGTCTCCAAATTGCTCTCTCCGCTCCATGTAACCAAATAAGTCATGACGCACGCTATGCCGAAGACAATATCACTCCCTCGTATTTTATTTCTGACTACGAAAAAATAATATCCTTAGCCCGTGAAAGGGCTCGCGGGTTGTATATCACCCCATGGTTCTTCTTTATTTAATAAGAATAATTGTAAGTAGCAATTTAATTCGGTGGTCCTATTCAAAAATGAACACATCATAACTATATCATTCCAAGGAAAGAGAAAAAAAATACTTCCTTTGGGGTGTCGATGACACCCCACGTGCCTTCTAATGTTACATTTCGCCGCGCTACCTCTCCTGGGATATCCCTAGGCTGTTTTAGAGTGGATCTTTTTTATGATTAACGGAACAGAAGATAAATGTCAGTTAATATTCCCTTTTCTATGTAAATTTAATTTTTATTTCGAACTTACTTTTGCATTACGTCTACGATCAGAAACTACCGAACATTTTCATAGTCGTCATTTTTCCAGTGGCGCCGACTCCATGGGGCCTGAGGGGGCTCGAGCACCCTCAAAAATTCGTTTTGGGTGTGAGGAAAAATTTTGTCAGGCAAGTCGATTTTCTCCGGAGTGTCCAGATATCGAGATTCGATTTATCAGGGTTCAAATGTTGATCATATTACCCTTGGAAAATGGTTTAAATAACTTAAAACTCACTACTTATAAAATTTCCGGGGGCAAGATCCCCGGTTTTCGGCCCCCCAAATATTTTTTGTAAGTCGGCATCCCTGTATGTTTCGATAGCCGTCGATTTCCACTATTCTCAAAACAGTAATGAGCTGATAAAATGAGCTGATCGAAAGGCTTCGAATCCCGGGTTATACTTGCGGGCACCCCTCTCTAAAATCCTCGAAGTGCGAGGTTCCCCAGTGAAGAGCCTTTTTATTTTATTCGGTAGAGAAATCCTCATCCCACGAGAAATTAGATACCCTGGTATCTGCCATACACACTCGTTCGTAAATGCGGGAGTGGTGGCCCCGCTACATTCCTAATTCCTAAAGTTCGATTTTATATTCAGCAGACTGGGGTTTGGCATTACTACCGCGTAGATTCATCTCTACAGACGACAGTTTCGCCGGCATTGCAGCAGGCTTCTCAGGTCAATGAAGCCTGCTGCAATACCGGCGAAGCTGCCGTCTGCAGAGATGAATCTACGCGATAGTAACTTAGAAAACCAGTCTGCTGAATCCTCAACTCACCGCGAAAGCCCATACAAGGAATTCGATTCTATATGTTAAGCAATTTTTACTATCATTAATTCTCATCATGCGTCACTAAAAGCTGTGACCACGGTACATAAATTTTAGTCATACCAAATTTTTTGGTAAACCTTAAGAAATTCCGAGGGTACTTCGGACTTAAACCCCGAGCCCCCTCTACGAGCCTGGCAGGGACGTGAATGAGACGTGCGGACGAAAATGAGTTCCACAGGGTACTAGACCGTGACCACTCCGCTGCTGCTCAAAGGGAATACTCAAGGGATCCGTAGGGGTTCCCCCGTGGCCTTCCCGGATGCACCTTTGCCCCTCCCCCTTCGCCTTGTGGCCCTGAATGGAAAGCCGGCCCCAGTCGCGGTTCCATGCCTTTCACGGCGAGTCTGGCTCTTTAACAACTCAGGGGTGTGAGGGAGATGGTTTTCCAACTGGAAACCGACTTATGACTGATGACGACGAAATATTTTGTTATTTTACCCTCGAACGAGTTCTGCGTGGACAAACCGGGGTGGTCTTTTGAAATGGTGATCCTTTCTAATGCCGTTTTAAAAACCACATTCATCCTCTCTAAGGCCAGTTTATGATTGAATGGGTATTTAAGCTGACGACACTTCCAGCGGTCGACGACGTATTCAATCAATGACCCCTGTTTAGAATAAGGAGCAGCAATTCCCTTCAAATTTTTAAATAAACACATGCAGTTTTCCACAATCATAAACTTTTATTTCGACCTGGGTTTCGATTGTTCTAGCTCATCTTCAAAGTTGGATATGGAATTGAGAAGAGATAATTTCCATAAAACTGGAGTAAAATTGAATGAGGCGATCATAGTTTTCGCGATGGAACCCATTACTCACTTGAATAATACTCAAATGTCTGTATCATGCATTGATTAATATTAAAAAATTGTGGTGCAGTCCTCTAAAAATAATACAAGCAGAGCCCTTGTGTGGTCCTAGAGTCACTAATGAGGAACCGTTGCTCAAGCCTCTAACTTTTAGGGGAATCCATTTCAACAATGCAGATGCCAAGAATATCTCAATAAAAGTACCCATTATCGGCAGAACACTTGTATGAAACATTGCAATAATGATTTTTTCAATAATGATGCGTCGTCTGCATTGAAATAAATATAATTATAGCGGGTCGTAGAGAGTTCAATTATAGGCAGGTTTATAATAACAATTTTGTTTCATTTAGAAGAGAAGAGATGTTTCTTCATTCATGAGGGATTATATACAGCTGCCATTGTTTTCGCCTCTCCTTTTTCTTCGCCGCAATGCCATGGGACGAAGAACAAGCCTCGAAGACATACGCCTATTATATCCCTTCCCCCACGCGACCAATCTCTTTGCATGATCTCCAATGCCTTGTGCCATACAGCCACGGACATCGCGGACATCGCGGCTGTATGGCACGTTGAAACGGTGTCATCAGGTGTTAAGCGAATTTGGCTGGTAGCCGCTAGAGACTCGCTAAGGCTGCGCGCTAGGCTTAGATTGCTTGCACAATTGAGAATTCATGTCTTTAAGAGCGACACGGAGAACATAATATTAGCGCCCCACTATATTTCCAGGTCCGACAGAAGTGATAAATTAAGAGAGATGTTTTGCCGAACGGATGGATAAGGGGATTCGTTTTTCCCCCGAATCATTAAAGGCTTTAATAAATGCTAGTCCTAATTTCCTTAGAGCACTTCCTTTATATGTAAGAACGGCTGGTGTCCTAACACCCACTGCCACACGCCTTTTAGGCGGCTTGCGGGGTATTATGAAGATATAGATCGGGTGAAGATGCTCCCAAATTATTCTCGCTCGAGATAAAAATGTTTCAGATGTTTCGGGTATGGCATGGTATTTACAGGAAGCCACCGATAACCACCATTTGCACCACGAGGGAAGGGTGGGGAGGAAAGGGTGGAGAGAAATGCGGCGTCGGTATTAGCCTGCTCTTAATGAAAGGTGCCATGGGGACTACGTTTTAACGTCCCATCCGACGGACGGTCTGTACTTGAAACGCCCTTCACCTAACATTCAAGCTGGGATCGGGGAGTCTCTGAAAATTCTCTGCCACCGCCGGGATTTGAACTGGAGCCCACGGGGTGGGAAGCCAACACTCTAGCCACCACACCAACCCGATCCCACTCCACGATAAGTTTTACGAGCGAATTAGCGAGAATAACTCCTTAACTTGCATATTTACTGATAATTACAGCTCATTTCCTTGTGAAATTCTGGTCGCTCATCCGTAAGCGTCGCGAGTGGAGACTTAGGTAAACACATTTCATCGCCTCCATGAAGCACTTAAGCAGGAATCGAGCAGAGCCTGAATAATCTACGTCACCGCTGGGATTTGAGCCCGGATCCACAGGGTGGGGGGCACATAAGCCACCACACCAACCCCAGATCCTCCAGATGTTTCGGCCACTACGTTACCACCCGTTGCATCCGCCCTATAACTCAGGCCCAGTCCGACTAACCCTCACCCCAGAAATGCTCAGAAAACTACTGAATTCGGCGGAAGGACTAAGTTTAAAGATCATTATTGGGTCCGGGTGCACCCTTTCCTAAGTCCCCTTTTGCCACCAAAATACCTTATTTGCCCCCCCCCCTGATGGCCTCCCCAACCCCCCTACCAGGGTGGGGACAGATGGACCGTCACCTATGGCAGAGGGTCCTCACCCTTATTTGCCCTCCCAGACGACCTGTGTGGGGGAGAAAATTTGGGGATTCCCCAGTTTTGGTGGTGTCGCAGACGACTTGGGCAGACAGACTCCCATATATTTCCTCAGGGTCGACCCTCAGTTTACGCCATTAAATAAAAATAGATATTTGAACGTATTCCCACAAGATTCATGAAAGACGAGTCCTTGGCACTAATTTAAATACACTTAAAATTAACACAGTTAATTATAATGCTCTAAAGTACTCGCTGAGGAAAACTGAGCGAGCAGTGTTAACAGAAATATGGAATATTCTTCAGAAAATGAATACTTCGTAATTTTCCATTTGTGAAGGTGTCATTGGAAGTTCTTGTTTTCGACCATAAATTTCCGATACGAGTGTAAATTAAGTTTTTTTTTATGCTCTTGATTTCCTTTCTTGTCGTGACTTATATTTATAAGATTCCATAAGAAAAATATAGCGTCAAGAAATTATTCATGGAAAATCAGCTCCTGTACGGAAGTTTATAAATTCACTGGAAAAATATTTGGGAAATATTTAAGTACGCAAATTTCTTTTTTTGCTGAACAATAAGGGACTTTAATGAATGCTGTGCGGATCTCAAAATCGGCCGTCAAACACCTTCAAAGCAAGTTCTTGTTCATGCTATTTGCTGGAGTCTGGAGACTTTTGCAGCACGCTCATTGAAGCGGCTCGCGGGTAGTACGTAGATTTAAATGCATTTGTTCCAAGATAAATATATAATCTTAAGACATATTCTTTATATTATGATGATTTCAAAACCTTTACGATTGCGATCAATTTAAGATATCTACTAAATACAAATCGTCTTCAAATGGTGTTAGCGAATAGGTCCGGACGTCACGCAAAAATATTCCTTCCAAAAATGTGCGTTCAATTTTATTTCGGGGAAACAAGACACCACGTAGGGCTCCCGTAAAATCAGACTGCCGAGGTAAGAATCGTTTCGACCAACTCGATAGACTTAGCATGGCTTATTTGGAGTATTCTGCATTTGCAGCTTTTCCTATGCATCTAAGCTATTTTTCTCCAAGGGAAGTGTGTTTCCCTGCTCCCCTCCAAATCCACGCCAAATAATCTCGGCAGACGGCTTCAAAAGCGGGCAGACGGCGTGAAATCGGTTACCCCCCCTGACTAGACGGGGGAAATCCCGAGACGCAAAGGCTGGTCACTTCCGATACTCCACCATCATTGTACCACCCCTAGCTAAGATTTAGAGAAGAGACCAAAGTCAACCTGGGAGACTATTCTGTAATTGCAAAATTGGGCTCAAAATCGCATGACGTCACATGTTTAGCCAAATGTGGGTATTGCTTCGAAGTGCAATAAGTGACCGCCCATGGCACGCGAGTAACGGCTTGCTTTAGGGGCTCACTACCAGGGAAAGGTTTCATTTACATCGTGCCATCGTATTTCCACGTGCAATGAGATTCAATAGATCTGCGAATATGGTCATTATCATTTCGAAATACAGATTTACCTTGGGCGCCAAATGTGGGTATTGCTTCGAAGTGCAATAAGTGACCGCCCATAGCACGCGAGTAACGGCTTGCTTTAGGGGCTCACTACCAGGGAAAGGTTTCATTTACATCGTGCCATCGTATTTCCACGTGCAATGAGATTCAATAGATCTCCGAATATGGTCATTATCATTTCGAAATACAGAATTACATTGGGCGCCGCGGCGCGCCGTAAGGAATCGTGAATTTTTCTTGCTAATGGCATGGTTTGGGATGAAATTCTTTATCAAAATCCCTGGGCGCAGTCGACACCGCAAACGAGCCCACGAGTCCATTTATGAATTATAACCTGAGTATGGGTATCCACTTTACGATACATCCTTATTTCAACAATTTCGTGGAGTAACTCAAACCTCAACCTTTAATCTCCTTGCATGATTAGTACTGAACATTGGATATCGCTAAGGCTTTTGCTCAGCACCATACGTGGCCGCATATAATACTTACCGTTTAATATGGCCCTGTATACAGCAATATTGCCAATTTACAGTTGTGCAATAACAAGCAAATATAGAAAATATAACGAGGATAAAATACATGAAATATAGTGGCGAGACGTCGTTCTTGAGCCACTGTCTACTTCGATGCTTAAACCTGGCTTAAGTCGACTTCTAAAGGTGGCCGGCCAATGCGAGACGACCAGACGGCATTTAAACGATCCCTGGAGGAAGGGAGAGACGTTTGCGAACCTTGGGTCTCCCATCACTTTCCCTTGCTTTGGCCACGCCCATAAGCGTGCCAGGGTTTAGGGGGATGAGGGCAGGTTGGGGTTACTAGCTCTTCGCCCTCTTTCGGCAAATGAGGGACCCGACCTCCAGCCTGTGAAGACCTCTATAGCCTTACTACCCCCTCCCTGCTCTCAGTGCCAGACTCCAGCACCCTTGGACCCTTCTTGGGGTGTCTGGGGCCGGCATTTTCATCTACACTCATCCTTCCTCCACCTTGGACCTTGCAAAGGTCGCCAACGTTACCTCAGCCTCATTTACTGAATCAGATGATTGATAAGACCAGAGACCGCTTTGTTTTCGCCAAATTTCCAAAAATAACATTGTTATTTTGTCTCATTAAATATCAATAAATGGTTGGACTGAAATAAGACAGATATGGTGCATAATGATTATCTTTCTTCTTAGAAAATACTCTCGAATAAGAGCCAAAATACCGTTAATAAACAGCAAGCCATTATTAAAATGAGTATTGTATGGTATAGGATAGGTTTACATGGACCTAGTTTCCACGTCCTTCTCCCCTCCCAACTTGGACTTCCTCCCAACTTTTGTGTTTTATCTATCATCATGATCATAAAGAGAGTGTCCACTGTACGTAAATTTGAAGAGCTATAATTAAAAGTATTCTCCCGATTAAGGTAAGTTTCCATGAAGTACTTAAAAGCATTCTGTGAGCCTTCCTTTCCTTCAAGCACTTCCCTCTTCAATTCACAGTAAGGTCTATTCCCTTTCATCCCTTCAAAAAATCCTATTCTTTTCCTTCCTCTCTCTCGTTTACCCTGTGGAGCAAAAAAGTTAGCACTGTCATTAAAATTCGTCATTAAGGCCTGATGATGACCTTTAAGTCGAAATAGGTCGCATATTAATTTTACGTGGAGTAGCAAAATTTATGCTTTAATTTATTTAAAATGTTAAGCATATTCTACAGAGTTTTAGCCGGACAAAATCAATGCTGTGTGATTGTTAACCCTTATTAGCCCAAAGGTGCTAATGGGAGAAATTAAATTTCAAGACTTCTCATTTTAAAAATGTAAAAGTTTCTACTCCATCAAAATTATTGTGGCAGCTACATATTTCGCCATTGAATTTTACAGAACAAAAGGACACGTAGTTTAAATCTTTCCTGAATAGAGCTGAAAATATACTCGTTTCTAATGGTACTTAAAAGCAACACTGGGTTGAAATGGACGAAGAGCCACTGCCGGCTTCGGTGGTGGCGGGGTCACTATACCGACTTCGCCTAAATTATGGAAATATATTTAGTTTCCCGGCTTTTACATAGCCTTGCATATCTTTTGTTTATAAATAAATATATTTATTTAGGATTTACCACTTAGATTGTGAGTATTTAGTCAAGGTGTTTTTTAACAGTTCAGTGGGCAAGGGTTCGAAGCTGTGTTGTAACTGGTCAAGTTGACTACTGTAAATGCTATTTAAAAAATAATTTTTGACGTTTGCACTGTAACTAGGTACAAAATTTCACTCAAATTATATTCCTGATTATGTTTTCAGCAGTTTAAATTTTTATGGAGACTCATTTGCGTAAATAATAGGTAGCCCGAGTACGTCACTTGACTTGAGCCGATGCCGCTCTGCTGAAAGTTCGAAGGATAGGAAAGCGAGAAACTCTTCAGGCCGTTTAACACGGTACACGGAATTGCGCAGGTTAGAGCTGCATTAATTTCTAAAATGGCGTGGAATTGCGCGAATGCATGAACGAAATTAGAACAGGGGCTATTTTGCCGTCTCGCATCCACGCATTCTCGCATGTGTTCTAGCAATTCACCGCTTTACACGACGCAATTTTGATTGCTCCTTCACACGTACGTCAGACTGCGCAATTCCGTGTACCGTGTAAAACGGCCTTTCGAGCACGCACGAATTCCGCGGCGGAAGCAAAGCAAAAGGGCGCCGCGACTCCTTGCTCCCGAACGATTGTGCGTCTATTTTATCCTCCGCCGCCTTAAAGGTCATCACATAATCCCTCGCTCCAACCCTTCGGTGGTGGCGGTGGGTACTCAGTTCCGAGACGACCTCAGCGATCCCGGCCAAGGATTGTATTGCCCAAGAGGAGTGATGAGTCAAAAAGCACCGCGCTGGCAGGTGATCGTGCCATTGAGAGCCGTCCAAAATAACACTGCGTCGAACTATTTCCACCTGCGAGGAGCTCCACACGACGGAGACTTTATTTTGAACCAAGGCGTCCCGAGAAAGGTGGCGGACTCCCTCCCACCTTCGCTCTCTCAGGGCGAACAGGGGCGCCACACTCCCTCCGCGGGGTGAAGGGGCGGATTAAGGCAATTGCGTTTGAGGGGGGGGTTAATTACTTACCGCGGCGACTTAATAGTATGCTATACCTCTCATATATGCATCCGTGTAATAATTTTAAACGCTTTTTGTTAAGCTGCTGAAATAAGAACTTAACATTGGAGAGCCACCTCAAGAATTATTATTATTATTTTTATTATTATTACATGCTGGTGCAAATAGGCTACTACATGGTAGCTGCATTACATTTAAACGCATAAATAATAAATAAACCTATCTAATAACAAATTAAGAAAAGGCACCAACAGTAAAAAAATAATACATAAGTTCTATTATCATACTTAACTACACCATTTTTCTGAACTGACGGCGACTGACCTTGAGCGTGCTCGAAACCCACCCACTCTGCTAGCCAATCACAGAAGAGCAACAGGAGAAAGAGTGGAAGAGCCCGCAGTCTCTCTCCGAACTCCAAGCAGTGCACATGGCTCTCCAGCTAGCAGTGTTGCCAAGTCGAATCTTTGGAGATCGCACAGCGCTCGTTCTGCCGCCCCCGAAAGTACCGTTATTCCCAAGGCTGGCAACGCCGGTCGACCGGATAGAGGGGAAAAGGGAAGGGGATCGAGGGGAACGGAGAGGTGGAAGGGGCAGCGCTTCTCATTGGCTAGTTTCTATTTTCCACCCAGCCGCCGTCCGTTCGGAAAAATGGTTTAACAATTGAACATTGACCCAAATTACCCGATTTCAAACTCTCCCTAGTAATATAATTAACCAATAAATGATGAACACTTATTCCTAAAAATTTTCGCATTTGCAGGAAAGATCTTAAAAATAACTTCAGGTAGGTCGTTCCACTCCATTATTCCTCAATGTAGGAAGGACTTCTTCAAAATGTTTGTTTTCCGTTTTTTAAACTTAATTTTGAATTTATGTTTTGTTATTCCGATGTAGCAGGGTGAATCCCGCTTTAGACCTATTTCCTTCTAACCCCGCTCTTTTGTAAAGGCTTTGTACACACCACATTACATGTTTATGGTTCTTCCGCCTTTAAAAGTTTTCAAGTGTAACATCAGACGCTTTTTCCTCACACAAAGTTTTTTTTATTTCTTTTCAAATAAAATTAATTTCCTCGACTCCTTCGTTACAGATCTTTTTTAATGGCAATCCCCATCTCATCCCCCAATAAACCCTTATCAATCTTCCATCCCCCTTCTGTCCACATAAAAATAAATTTTAACATAAACATAAAAATAATAGGAGTATTAATTAAAAATTTGAGTAAATAATCTGTGGTCTCCGGCTCAACTTCTTGGAAGTTCATCTAACAAATGATAAGAAAACTATGTACTTATCCACCAATTTATTCTCGCGGTACAACTAGTTTCGATGCGCCAGCGTCATCATCAGGATCGAAACTAATTGTACCGCGAGAATAAATTGGAGTATAAGTATATAGTTTTCTTTTCATTTGTTATTAAAATAAATATCAAACGTTACACTAGTAATTTAAGGCTTCTTAGGAATAGAAGGATCAACAACTTTGCTATTTCCACACAGTAATTTATTGAGACCGACCATGGTTTCGTTACAGAGTAACATTATCATTACCACCTTGATTATGTTACTCTGTAACGAAACCATGGTCGGTCTCAAAAAATTACTTTGTGGAAATAGCAAAGTTGTTGATCGTTCTATTCCTTCGATTATGGATTTCCACCAAGTTACGCCCGCTACTATTAACTATATCAACTTAAGGCTTCTTGCACACATACCGATTTTGGACGGCCAGTAGAAAACCGGCCTACCTGTACAAACCCCGATCCGGTCATACGATGACTTGCTCGGTCAGCCGACTTTTTATCGTGACCGCGTCGTGGTCGGTCAGTGTACACGCCATCACGCCCTGCACTGATTCACTATTGGAATGTGGACGGCCGTCCAAATCGGTGTTGTGTGTAAGGAGCATACGGGAGGAGGGGGGGCGGCCGACCTCTCCTCCCCTCGTCTCCTTCCTTGAACCACCATAGGCGGGTGTCCGCTCCTATAGTTCCCCGCGAATTTGACTCTCTTCACTGGCAAGAACGCAAAAACCGGCATATTCCCCCAAAGAACGATTCCACGAGGACTACTATAACTTCACACTTATCTTGCTTACAACTGAATCATTCCGTGGTAATTGCATGATTCAAAACTTTCCGCGAATGTTTCAACGGCAGCCACCGTTGACCGTTCCAAAATAACTGTCTTATTTACAGTAGCAAGTCTGTTTTCCGTCCTATTTCGCCGTAGCAGTAGAGGTACTGCCAGTAAATTGCGGAACAAGCCCTAAAAAAAGCTCCCCCTTCTGAATGCTTCCATCCCGGTGGCGCCCTTAAAGGATTTCAAAACGGAAGACGGGAGAGGCAGGCGGAGGGTTGTGCCCGAAAAAATGAATGAAGACCACGTGCTCTCCCCTCCCCTCCACCATCCACTTCCTCCTCCCCTCTACTAGCGGAGAGAGAAGGGGGGGAAATGTAAGTGGAAAGGGTGATATGATGCGGGTGGTTCCATGTGGCCCAGTCCCAGACACTCATCCGATATAGTGATATAAATAATACAAAATAAGAATAATTTTGAGAAAAAAAAATCGTTTTCGTGGCGAACTAAAAGGAATTTTTAAAAATTCCTATGAGTATCTAAATTATTTGCTTCGTATAAGGTGCTCCGGGGTAACTGGGGCATAGTTTTTCAATGTGATAGTAAAATATCATTTTCAAATATTTTTTTGAACAGATAACTCGTGTGAATGGCTGAGGAAAAACACAATGAGAACATTAGATATTCAGCTAAAACGGAGAAATAATAGCAAAGAAAGTTCATTCATCTCATTGCAAGTATAAATTAACTTCACTATTACGTAGTGGTAGTGAATTACTCATTTTTTTTAAAATTTGGTTCGTAACTGAGTCCTCTGAATTTTAAACGACAAAAATCTATACCAGAAAAACATGTGTGTTAAATTGGTACGCATACTAACATAATTTCGTGATGACTGCATTTTTGACGCGAAAATTCCCACTCAGTCGATTGTTATAAATTATTTAAATTCGAGAGAAAGGAAGTAAATAAAGATCAGAGAACCCCAACGGTATTACATTTATTAGCCTTCGAAATGAAGTTTGTTCCTTGATAATGAGAGAACATTTAAAATGCTATTTACGTGTAATGCACTTAGGTCAAATAAATTTAAGTAAAAGCCCAAAATTCTGTTCTCTCAATCATTTGCTCAATGTTTCGGGTAAAATACAGTCACGGACCCGAAATATTCCGAGATTGAAATCTCAGGGTCTAGGTGGCTCGAACCTCTGCTTTCACTCAGCTGTGCCGAACTTAGAGGAATTTGTCCTTGAAAGGGGATAGGAAGAAGAGGCTATGATATACCGCATCCAAAAAAAAGGGCAATGGAAAATGGGGCTTTGCCAACGCCACCTTAATGGCCTAGCCGGTAATATCAACGCGTGAATCGTAACTACAAGGAGGGGCGGAGAACCCTGCGCTAACATGGTTTGCAACCAATCGCTGTTCCCCAAATGCACCTCACACCCTTGCCGAGTCATACAACGTTGTCACGTGCATGTGAACCACCAAAACAAGCCCTTTCTGCGAATCGCCAAAACAAAGGATTCTTCCTTTAGATCCTTCACGCTCGTTGTCCCTTCTGACTGCTTTCTTCACGGAACCGTTTTGTTTACATGTGATGTGGGCGTTTCCCTTTCTTACCTGGCAACTTTGCCCCCTTTCAGCTGTCAACGGACAACTTTCGGTGGCCGGACTGTAGGTATGGTAACGGAGTGCTAAATAGGTCTAACACCTCAATAGTTTCCTCAAGAGGAAAGGGGAAATGAAGTCCAAACAAAGTGAATACACTCAGAAATTATCCAGCGAAGTGCAATAATAAAGGGCTTTAAATGTGTAAAAATAATGTTTTCAATTCCTTCAATTGTATAATATATAAATAGTACTATAATTGCAATTACCCATTTTGGGTGATGTTATTTAATACCGGTGTCCAAAGGTATCCCAATATTTTCCCCTAGCCGCTACTACCCGCGATAAATCTGATTAAGAGACCAATCGCCCAGAGGCTTTTAACACTCCATTTTTTGAAAGGTCAGATATCCCGGCGACAATGAAATACATTTTGGGCGAAAGTATACCACGAAAAATTTGACGAAAAAAAAGCCGAGTCTTTTACATGTTTCCGTACTGTGACGCATGTGCTTGTATGTGTTTGGTACGAGGGGAACCTGATTCGAAAATTCACGGTTTGATAAGAAAATCCGGCGGACAAAATTTTGAAGGCGAACGTCTTCAATTAGTTCCAAGTTATTATGCTTGCATATCCTTTTATGTCAAGTCGGGATAGTACCGATAGATGTCCTCACTCTAACACCCGATTATATAAATAAGAGATTGATACATGTTAGATGCATCTGACGAGGTAACTGTTATGCAGCCCAGGTTGTGCTTTTTCAAGCATAAGTATTAATAAATCTATAGGCCTATTTACACGATAGAATAACACGTACGAGTTAGTATCTGCCTGTATGTACGATTTTTGTGGAACCGAACGGAGCATGTACGAACATATGAACCAAATCAGGGGCCGTATTCTGTAACTCCAAACCGATCGGTGCGGCACCGATTCGTCGGGTGCGACGTCACACCGACTCCCGGTAAGAAGTCGTGCGATTCTGTGCGAACCCGATCGGTGCGGCACCGACGTGAGGGCGAGAGATCGTCGGTAGCCTTGCCGACAGCAAAAAGGTGTCGGTACGGCCACCGACAAGTGGGTTTCATCAACTCCCCGGTGCGCATTGTACGTTTTATTTTGTTTTTATCTCATCACCGAGTAAATAATGAGGGTTGCTGCAATTTTATCTTTTTCTGCCCCTTCGAATAGGCCACTGTAATTCACTGTATCATCATATATATTGATTACCTTGACATAAATATAAGATATTGGTTAATAAACATGAGGTTTGCTACTATATAATGACTTTCTCTCATTTATGTTACCACTTTCACTCGCTTGTAATAGGATTTCTTTCACTCTATCATCATTTATCTGCTCCTTTGACATAAAAAAGATATTTTTGATTAAATATGAGTTTTGCCGCAAGGTTATCACTTTATCTCACTTAGAATAGGCAACTATTATTTCATTCGATCATCATTTGGCGTTTCTCTCGACATAGAAATAAGATCTTTTTATTTAAACATGAAGTTTGCCGTAACGGCATTAGTTTCTTTCATTTGTAATATGCAACTATATTTCATTTTATCGTCAGCCATTGATTCCCTTGACGATAAAAGAAGATATTTGTTAATAAGTATGAGGTTTGCCGCTATATTATCATTTTCTCTCACTTGGAATGCGCTCTACTTATACATATGTATTTCACCCAATCACAATTTCTTTACTTCCTCGTAATTACACTTCTTTTAATTACACCCAGCTCCATATTTTTATAACAATTTCCTAACTTGTTCCTCTAATATAACATTTACATTTGCTTTTGAATCCTACGTTCACGTTCCATGGTATGTGATTTTCGTCTGCTACGGTGCCAATGGCATAACCTTCCGTTGATAACATTTAGACGGAACTTACTTAATGACAACTATATTACCAAATCATGAATAAAAAGCAATATACGGAACCAATTTTTAAAAGAAACTACGATCTCAAGGATAGTTTCAATAATTCATTCCAGCAACAACAATCTCCTTCACATACAAACTATATTTTGATGTTGTAATATTGTTTCCTTCGATTCTGTAGGTACAGCATTACTACCACACATTATATAAGCATTGTTAACAACTTATCCAATATCGTTTATCTTAATCTAGCAATAAGTCGTAATTTCCGCAAATAAAAAGATTGAGAATGACGACAACAAACTGTGCCAATGAGTCTTCACTTGTTTTTACCCTTCTTTCATTGGTGGATACACGTTAGATGACTTCTAACTTCGGATATATTCGGATTTTCCCTGTTTGGGAAGGAGAGGGAACCGTACCGACTGGTTTGATACCGACGACCATACTGAATCGATGAATTTGCCATCGTCGGTACGGAATGATGTGCTGTCGGTGGGCTGGGAAGGGAAATCGACCGGTGCGGTACCGACGAAATACAGAATACGGCCCCAGAACAGGTTCTATTTTTTGCACATGAATTCGCACAAGTTGGGTGGTTACACGGTGCATTTTCGTGTTCATTCGCGCGTTCATGCATTCAGAAATTAATTCGTGTTTACAGGTAAATGTGCCATTTAAACAGGCCTTAACAGTTTATTCTTTCGTGTTCCATGACAAAACATTAGCTGGCGTCAACACAGAACAGGGCAAAAGAATGTATAGACAAATTAATAATCGATTACGGCGTGAAACTAAGAGAACAAGGGAGGCTTGGTGGAAAAGACAGTGTGAGGAAATGGAAAAGTTCCAAAAGGATGGAGAAGTAGGCGCGTTGTACGCCAAAGTTAAGTCGCTATCGGGCAGCAAAAGAGGGCAAACAATGCCTAAAATTGAGGCTAAAGATAGAAGGATGCTAAGCGAGCGAAAGAGTAGATGGAAGGAATACGTGGAGAATCTCTATGAAGGAAGGAACAGGCCGCAGAGATTGACTTTAGAGGATGAAAGTGAAGTGGAGGAAGATAATCTTGGGCCGGGGATATTAGAATCGGAAATAGAGAGAGCACTTCGTGATATGAAGGCCAGGAAAGCAGTAGGCGTGGACAATATCCCGTGTGAGCTTCTGAAGAATCTAGGGATGGAAGGTAAGAAAAGGTTTTTTGAACTATTGCGCAGGATCTACGAGGAAGGATGTTGGCCGGAGGATTTCGTGAAGACGGTTTTAATTCCGCTAACGAAAAAGAAGAAAGCTGTGGAATGCGGAGATTACAGGACCATTAGCCTAATATCGCACGCGTCGAAAGTGGTACTAAGGATATTGAACAGACGAATGGAGGCGAGGAAAATGGCCAGGAGTGACATCGTGATGCGTAATCGTATGGACCCTCGTACTCGTTCTAGATCCCCTTAGCTGGCGTCAGAAATGCTCGTAGAGGTTACGACGGGAACGTGAGGAACTAAAACTTCCGTCTCCTACTCGGCTTTACAGGAAGCGCCGTGGCGGTAACCTTTTAATGATTGATTTATGGAAAAGAGAGACCGAGGATATTTATTCGCACCCTCGTCACTGCTCCCTATTTTCCTCTCCTCTTCTCTTGAGCGATACGAAAAAAGTTATGTTCTTCCCCGGTCCGAGATCATTTAGCGCTCGTGCTTAATGGCTTTTCTATTTTTTACCGCGTATCCGGTGCTGAGAGAGGCAGGGGCTGCGTGACTCCGGCTGATCTGGTCCATTCGACGCAAATAAATCTGGAGTCAACTCGTTCTCCTTGGTTTGCAAATTCTTCGAAAACGCTTGGGGTGGCGGCGTTTGGAGCAGTGGAAGTTATAAGGTGTCGGAAGACTTATTTAGGCACACTTTACTTAAACGAAGTTCAATCAAGACAAATTTCTATCACACGAAACGTTTGCAGAGAAAAATTCCTTCGATTATGAGCGCACAAATCAAACACTGGAGCTACTCTTCTACTTAGTGTTTTATTGACTTATCATTGAGAGGGCGCTTCAACCCTATAGGCGTCATCATCTAGTAACTTTCATTGATAGCACAGTTTTCTCTAGTAATCTTCACGATGAATTTCGCATTTGGTTGAAACGGGTTTCACAACGATTAGTCAGTCCAAAATAAGGAAAACACATTATGAGGATTCTTTATCATTACCATTGTTAGCTCATCTCATAAAAAATAATTGATCGTACGTACATACATAAAAGATACGTACCGTGATTCAAAAAAGTTTCCCAATAAATAGAATGGCGCAACAATTCCTAGACATCGTTCCGATGACGAAAATTCAGCTTAGTATATCGCGTGATTGTTTAACTGAAGGCTTACGTAATACAGTAGATCATTTACCAAAACACTCATCAAATAAGGCATTTTTTTCCAGACAGCGGTTTATTTTCCCCCGAAATACCTCTCCAGCTTTTATGATTATTCCACGATGGGTTTCCGATGAGTTTCTTCACAAAGTAGTGCACTTTTCACTCAAAGTATATTTTACTTATTGAAAGTGAATTCTATTCAGATTTTTTAATTACTTTTTTCCCTTAGCAATGGACGTCATTCATCTCTGCCAAGAGCTAGAATTTTATTCTTCATTGACATGGCCTAGGAATAACATTCAGCAATGTAGGATATAAAAAATCACCCGCAAGCAAACAGTTTGCCTCTCCGTTTTTAAGCTAACTCTTTTGACCCAAAATGTAGCACTCATGCGTGACGAGTGCTTAGGAGTGGAATAAGAAGTACAAGTCTAATTTTGTGAGGAATGGCCTTCGTTTTTTATCTTCTTAAATAACAGTGGTCACAAAAATTAACAGCAGTTTATACGGCGTTGTAAGCTAGCTATTTAGGGCAAGAAATTTTAGACAATTTTCAATTTCACAGGAAAACATAATTTTCCATATTTTCTGAACTATCAATTCCCAGGGGGATATACCCTACCTTACTGCTCGGTACCCTCATCCATTTGACAAGTTCCTAAAACTGCCACTATCTGTAGTCGCAAATGAAAAAAACAATATTGCTGAGCAATTAAATAGGGTACACTTTTGAAAATCTCAGCACAAAATAAAAAAATAGACAGTTTTGGTTGCTAAGCTCAAGACTATTAAATTCTTTTACATTAACATCATGCAAGAAGCAGCCATATCAGTATCCACTACTTCCAAAGTAATTGTTAATTTCTTTAAACCATGTTTCCTTGACCTTACCTTCGTAACTATTTCTAAAAAATAATCAAAGAGAGTAACAATATACATATCTCCCTAAAGCATGTTAAACTCAGGCTATTTACCAACAGAAATAAATATTTTAAAGGATATCCCATAGAAGTATTTCCAAGCCAAATTCCTTTTTTAATTTTGTGACTTTAATTTCAATTCCTTTGTTTTTCTTTTATATGACTATAATTACTGTATACTAATTATGTAGTGTCAAAAATTTATCTAGAAGATATTTTGCCATTCAATAAGATTCATAGTACTACGGTTATTTTCCGGAGGTGATCCTAGGAACAGACAAAAGTCTTTGGAGTGACCTAAAGCTCCAGTCTGCTTTTTTACAATCACTCACGTATAAAAACGTCATTTTCAAATGTTTTAGGAGCATTAAATTTTTTTATTAATGTCATTTTTATTGTTGTTATAATTATATTCTTTTTCATTCTTACTATCTTGCAAAGTTTCTTCACAGTGAACGCACCACATTAAGTTCACCTATGCTATCTTCAGTTATTCTATGGAAAAGAATCGCTGGAAAAAAACACAGGTGTCCAGGATAACTGATTGTTGGTATTATTCTTTCAAAACTTAATTCCAAAAGTTGATGCAGCACTTCTCACGGTTTAATTCCTGTTGCTCTTCATTATTACTTTCATGGAACCTACTGGCCCCACTTAGTCCAAGCGACTTAGTGGGGCCAAATTTGATGTATTTATCTTTAACACTTCAATGTACATTTCATTCTGTTATTTGAATGAATTGATTATATTATTGTTATTTTAATTTTCACAACATTTTTGCTGGTTTTAGGCGAGGTATGGGTATCACCAAGAACTCTCGTCTTTTTACTCCGTGTTGAAAATTTTTCTGATATTCCGACATGTATTTGAAATTTCTGCTTTTTGTATTGTAATGAATAAGTTTTTCGGCAGTTTTTATTATTATTAAATGTCATATTATTCGTTAGTCCGTGCAACCTCCGTGCACAGGCGACTTAGTGGTGGATGGTGGTATGGGAGCGGATCAGTCGGGCCGTGAGTGCGATTTCCGAGAGCGCGTGCCTCGGGGGCGTGAGGGGGCACGTGCGTGCGTGGGACGTGGCAGGAGGGGTGGGGGAGCAACTGTCGCGGCTTCCTCTAGAGGGGGCGACTGCCTCATCCACCACTCAGGAGAGCACTGCTTGAGAGGGGGAGAATCCTCCAAACATGCGAAGCGATCTCAGAATAAATATAAAAGGGGGGTCGGGTTGGTGTAATGGCTATAGTGTAGGCATCCCACAGTGAGGGCTCGAGTTCAAATCACGGTAGTGAAGGAGAATATTCAGAGATCACCCGATGCCACAGATGGATTGCTGAATAGTTTACTTTTCCGCAATTCGCGATGTTCACAGCCATGGTTAATTTTCACACTTATTCAGTGACTCTTACACCGCTTCAACGCTTACACGACATTTTCAAGAGACAGGTCTTTAAAATGACATGTAAGTGTTGAAACTGATTGAGTTAACATATAAGCGTGGAAAATGAATACGGTCATTAAAATTTCATTACCCGATGCCCGCTTGTGTCTAATTGTAGAGCGCACCTCAAGTACAATACGTTGTCCGTCGGATTGGACGCTATTCTGTGGTCCCTTGGTGCCATTCTCTCCTATCTTCCTTTCCTAACCCTCTCTATGCCGCTAATAACCTCAGCTATCGGTAACGTCCTCCAAAGAACGCACTACGTAAATATATATACAATATCTGTCAAGGTGACTGCGTGGCAAGCAAAAGCTGAGGCCAAAATTACAACCCAAAAATTAAGTATTGTTAGCGGAGGGGTAAAAATGTAGCAATTTAGGTACTCATAATTAGATTATCTTAAAATTCGCTTTATATATCCACGAAATACATTCATTAAAAGGAATGTTAGCCTTCAGTTCATTTTTATGGTGCTCAGCGACCGTATCTATTTCTCTCTTTGTATTTGAATGTGAATTTGATCCGGACTCAGGATACCTTGGTCAACCAATTTGGCCCTCTCACTCTCAAGTCACTAAACAAACGAGAAGATGGCAAGCAAGTTTCTTTATGCCCATCGTGACGATCAAGGGGACTCCATAGAGGAGGTCTAACCTATTCCACCCCATAAGGGGCTGATTTTCTTCTGCCACTTCGGTTGCATTTTTATCTGCTTTCAAAAATGTTCACGGTGGGGGATGAGTGTAATGCAATCCATTTTTTCCAATATTTTGCAGTATAATGCTTGTACTTGCAAGGAATAGCATTGAAGTGTAATGAATTTAATGAATCACATCATCATGAATGTAAATTTCGGTGAGCACCCCTAATTATAACTTAATTCCCCGGATCATTTTTTCCGTCAGCGAAGCGAGTGGCGAATTTTGTAAACCCATTTAAATTCGCGGTGGGTGACATTTAGATGACGACATGAAGATCTCTTATGTAATATTCGTGAAGGCCCTAAGGTTGAGAAAAGGGATGCCATTACAATAGAAGATTTTCCTCTCGGCCGCTAAATGTTTTTGAAGCCACCGGGCGTTTAAATGGAGTTAAAAAAGTGACAATAGCGTCATTGACTGGCAGAGAGATCCGGATTTCAAGGAAAAATAAACTATAACTGAGACTGTTGAGTTGGATGCGGGTTCAATTACACTGAAAAGTCGCTTGGAAATCGGATCAATCTGTTCGTCAGCGACACGAGTGGCGACTTTTGTAAACCTATTCAAATGCGCGGTCGGTGACAACACATTTAGAGGACGTATTGAGGATCCTCCTTCGTAATATTCATATTTTTACCGCTGGGCTAAGTGAAATATCGTTATTACAACTAGTTCTGTGCTTCCAGACAGATGACATAATAATACAGAAGCATGGTTCACAGAAATCGCTAATGTTGTTTGTGATATTTTCTGATTAATTAAATATTAACATTCAGATGGTTGATACGCCCCTTGATGAGGAGGATAAAGGAGGCCCATTTCCATACCATAAAAGGTTTATTTATTTTGCCACTTCGGTCGCATTTTAATCAGCTCTCACAATTCTTCGCAGCGCGGCGATGATTTTAATGCGATCCACTTTTTTTAGTGTAGTGCTTGTAATTGCGAGGAATATCATTGAAAAGTTATGAATGTGATAGTTATGTGAAAGTTATGAATGCGTGAATCATCATAATTACAAATTTCGGTTAATGCCTCGAATTAAACATTATTTTCCCGTGAAACTCGGATCGCTTTTTCCATCAGCGACGCGAGTGGCGACTTTTGCAAACACATTTAAATGCGCGGTAGTTGACAACACTTTTAGAGACAGACTTGAGGATCCTCTTTTGTAATATTCGTGGTGACAATAAGTATCTCCTTTCTGATATGAACAATAAATGATTTCCTACTGAGTACTGAGAGACTGGAAACACAAATCCGACGTTCACTTCCCATTTAAGAAGATCGCACGTGCGGGAAACGGCGTAAGACGGGAAAAATTTCCCTACTACATTCGTCACCGGAAATGCCGGCACGCACACGTCTGGTACGGTGGCTAACTCCCTTTTTTCCCCCTCTGTCCGTAAATAAATACTCTCCGGAACTCCTTATCTCGTCGAGCGAATGTCAAATCTTGTCCTTAAATAACACACGCACGACCGTAATCAGGGTGATCTCATCATACATGGACGAAGATAGACAAGGTGACGTCACAAACCGGTGATACATTCCTTTATTACAGGCACGCGGTCCTTAAATTATGTCCTCGACACCTCCAACTTGCTCATGTTCCAATGTGAAAGCACACAGTGCAGAAAGAATTTTCACGTAAAGGCATTGCCTTAGATCCATGATAAAAGAACACAAACGATCATTTCCGACGTCATATATTATGTCATTTTCAAAGCAATATGTTGAAACCATTATGTCATTTTCAAGGCAATATATTGAAATCTTTATGTCAATTTCAAGGTAATATGTTGAAACCATGTTCGGTAGTTGAGTTTTGTATTGAAGTGTGGAAGTTGCCATTTGCAGTTTTTATCATGGATATATCGAACTTTCACCCTGTCAACCCGAAAAGGATTGTATGCATTGTCTAAGACTGTACTTCATGATATTGCCTATTGATAAATACTTTTTATACCCACTGTTTAGCGTTTGTGGAATTACTTTGTGGAACCAAGAAATAGAAAATGAATGTCTTTTTTAAATTCCATGCTAATGTTTATTCCCCGCCATGGTTACAACACTACAATGCCATTATTAGAACAAAATTTCTGGACTTTTGATGAGGTATTCCTTATCAGCCGGCTGTGAAGGAGGGTGATGAGTGCTCTATCCCTAATTTAGATGCAACTTTGATGTAAAGATATAGATATAAAAACTCCGGTTTAAGGGCATAGTATTGTTGAAAATATAGCCGGGAGTAAAGCGTTAGCGAGAAATGTACGAAGTGGCTTCTCATATCCTATCATTTATGAAATTTTTCCAGTAATTTAAATTTCCTTAGCATAGAACACAGAAATACGTGGCCTTGTGTGTGCCAAAATTATGGTTCCGCAGTCTTTATGCGGTAAAAACTTAGTGACGCTATTTTAATGCAAAATTAATGCAATTTCGAACGCCATATTCTTGAAATATTCCATGCGTACAAGTATAGGGGTCAATTTGGTAGAAAATAAGGTTAATATTCATTACAACAGCACCTCCTAACAGTGTCAACACTTACAAACTGTGTCCGCTTATCAGCTTAACTACCTGCACCTCTCGCCGGGAACCAAACCATTTTCGAGTAAAATTTATCATCGATATTAGTTGCAATTACTCCCACCATTACGACCCGGACTAAAATTAGGCTTTGCTCCTGAAACTTCAACTATGCTTGAGCGGCACTGGCTGTGTTTTGACGTTTTGCCATCCATCATCAACTTACGACGGATGACTGGACTGAGTGCAATTTATTAAAAGCTGGCCATCTGCCTAAAGATTTTCATGCTTGCGCAAATCGTGGTCCTTAGAGACGAAAACAGAAACAAATTAATAAACCTCTGTGTCAAAGCTAGAGAAGTTAAAATTCTTACAGGTTTATCTTACGTAACTTAGTGTCAATGACAGCGACAAAGTCTATGCTGAAACGGGTATTTTAGACGGTTGCTATTACTAGGTCGGGAATATACTGAACGGCCATTATATTTCGAAACCTAGTCTCCTCAACCGAAAGCCGCATCGGTGTTTCAAATCTCTTTTTGATGTTCTGACGAAATATTCCAAGAATGATGACAACTCGACCTCTGAAGCTGACGTATATGCAACAGTGACGTAAAGTGCTTAGATATGATTACTCAAGATAAATTACAAGTGCCCTAGGGTTTACTTGCGTAAATTTCCAAAATTCAACTTTCAAAATGTGTTTATTGACTTACACGAAAATTATAATTCTTAATTGATCGACCTCTAAAAATCATAACCAAGAGGTAATGGGCGGGAATTTCCAAAGGGGCATATACAACCAAGAGATTCCCTCAGCCATTTAAGAACTACTTAACTGATTTCAGAGAAACATCACGAATATTTCTAAGCTTTTTGATACATTTATAGGTCACATGTGTGCTAATGAGTGATGTTATGCCCAAAATAGTCGAATTTCTCTATCTGATCAAGCTTTTCCCACCTATTTTTACACCATATTAGCTTTACTCAGTCCTTTCTGTTGATGAACGCCTCCTTATGTAAATCTTTTTTACACGAAAATTTCACACATACTTGTTTATATTTTTTGACATTTCATTTATAGTGTATATTGTATATCTTTTGTATTGTAAAGGTTTATATACCATTTTTTAATATGTTTGCATTGACGCTGTCGAGGGGTTAGGTGGAAGAGGGGACTTCTTAGTCTCAACCTCGCCCGAATAAAGGCATTTTATTATTATATTATTATTATGCAGCCATTAACATTAAAAAGAAAAACTTTGAGCTTTCACATTAATGTTTATTTACAAAATTATGACGAAGGTTTCAACGTTAAACGTCATCGTCAGGTGAACTCTACAGAGGTCCATCTCATCCTTTTATACCAGGCTAGGAAGGAATTAATGTTAATTATGAATCGCTTTCACCAAGTTACGCCTCAAACAATTAATATTATGCGGTCGTTATGACCGCTCCTAACCCACCATGTCCCGCACTTCGTCGTTCATTTGGAGAATGGATGGGGAGAATGGAAAGGGGGGATCCTTGTGGAAGCTGCGTCGGTGTAGGTGGAGGGAAAGGGGAAGGAGGGTGGCTGCGAGAGTGGTTGGGGGAGGGGGAGGGCTGAAGCACGCGCGCAGAGGCGGACACCAGCGCCACCTTGAGTGGCGGCGGAGTGTGAGGACCGATGAGGGGGGTGGGGGATGTAAACGAGGGGAGGGGTACAGAAGAGGGAGGGGGGAAGTGGGGGAGGAGGGGCAGCATCCCTAAACTCACATGCCGGCCTGAGAAACCCTCGCCAGTGTTTCCGAACCAGTCGTCCAACAAGGGACCCCTCTTCCTTCCTTCCCCGAGGAAGACTCGTGCTCAAAGGGAGTAAGGGATAGGAGCCCCCTCCTCGACGTGGATTTACCCTTCCGCCGACCAAGATAGGAAGAGTCCCCACGACTACTCCCGACTGCGGTTTTTACGAAGACATTTGAAATTTTCCTTCCCCTCTGCATTCAAAATATACTGAGGAAAAAAACACGTGTGGATCGCGTTCAACTGTGCTAAAAAGTTGGTGGTTGCGCGAATAAAAAAAACTTTCTTTCCGTACTAAGTTTGGGCCGAAGAGGTATTTTCGGCTTCTTCTTAAGACTGAGCCTTTTTCACCACCATATTCGGGAACAATCTAGCCGAACACGGCTCTCTCTTCTGATTTTTCGGATTATTTTACGTCAACGTTCGGTGAAGGACTTCACGTGCGGGAGAGCGGAAACCTTTGGTAACGTAGTTTTGTGAAGCTGCATACTGCCCCAAACATCTCGTTGCATCAGTCGCGCCTAATTCGTCAGTCCGCAGTGAAGTCTTAAGTTTAGAAGAGACAGATTGAGGAGGAAACACTGTAAAAGGTGGAATAATTTTACCAAGGGGACAGTTGAGTTACGGTAAAGGTAGCCAGGTGGTGACAGCCTTGGCCACCTCCGTGACCTCGGTGTGCGGAATTCCTGAAGATCTGAAGACCGGAAGGTGGTCATCCTGAAGATGCCGAGGGCATTCCTGATCACGCACCGTCGCTACAACACCGTCGTGGAGTATGACAACAGAGGTGAGTGTACCAATTGCGATTTACGTGGGAAATTTCAGTAAGCGAATCCCTCCATCGAAGGATTTTCAAATCCTTGAACTTAGGTTTATGTCTGGAGACTTTTTCAGCGATGGATTGCAATTCTCTCCATATTTTTCGGGTTAGCTGCGTCATCGTTGTTTTCAAGATGACGTTCGTGGCCTATGCTTGCCACATTTTAAGGTCAGGTTTATCTAACAACAGGTTTATCTGGGTTTATCTAACAACTTCGACGCTGCTAGCCGGAAATCCATAGAAAGAACCTCGAATTTAGCGGTAAACCAAGGTTATGATCAATAGTTAAAAGATGACTGATTAGAAATGCATTGGACAGGAAAATTGCAATGTTTAAGCACAATGTATTTAGCGTTAATTTAGGGCAGTAACCTGAATTTTCGACCTTTTCGAAAGGACGTCATAGTATGTAGGAATTACTCCTCAAGGAGCCGTCTTACCTAAGAAAGAAGGGTTATCTAACAACCTTATTATTTTGCCACTCCGTATCATCATCACAGGAAGTCAAAATTAAAAGAAATTCAATTTTCTTTGAAGGTTAAAATTCCATAAATTGACCTTCCATACATGTTGTACCATCATTTCCTGGTAATAAACGCCAGCCGGAACTTCATTATTGCATTTCCTTTTTATTTACGAAAGGATGGCGTCCTGCAATTCCCGTCATAAGCATATTGAGGCGGTTTGCGGGAAGCAGAATTTGTGCAATGTCGAAGCAGATTTTTACTCCAATTTAGATTTATACGCTTCGATTACTAAACTGGGAAACATACCATCTTTATCTTAACTCAAATAATTAATCCTTTTGATTACTCTCAAATCGATGAGATCATGGGAAATAAATTTTAATCTAGTCGCATAATTCATAAAAACATGATTTGGGGTTTAAGATATTAAAGTGTTAGTAACTTACGTACTATTATTAAAATGCTACGACAAATCTCGATTGTGGTGAGGTGGAATCCCTGCCAGGCAGTCAGAGATTTGCGGGCTCGGATTTTCCCGAGTTAACTCTCATTCCTCCCAGAGTTTGAGTATTTTAGATAGTGAAATACTAAAAGAGAACTTAAAAATACTATAATTCGTTGTCCCAGGCGTGACTTCATGGAAAAAAATATCAAAACCCAACTCAACCCGCACATCGGATCGTAGAGCTTTTGGGAATTTTACTTTTGTCTTTTGATATCAATGAGTGAGTGTAATATTCTCCGCCTTCCATTCAAATTTACCAGATGGTGACGTGTTACGTTGAAACCTAGGTCGCGCATTAATTAACTCATGTGGAGTGTTACTTTCACCCATTAGATTTACACCTTGCTACCGAAGAAGAACCGTGCTCGCGATTTATAAGTGACCGGAGATCAGAGGACATATCTCGGTGACTTTCACGTTGCGAAGTCTGAACACGATCGCATTCGAAACCACTTTTGCAGTTTTATATTGTCTAGCCTCGTATTAAATTATTAATTTATATAAATCGACAAACTCCTCGAATGTTAGTTAGCTAAAAAAGCTCTTTCTGGAATCACTATAACGTTTGCATCTACATTATCTACTTGTAATTCATCTTGATACTTGTTGAAATTTAGGGGCAACTTCTAGCGAGATACAATTGCGCGGAGAAGCCGCCATCCGAACACATAGGTTTTTAAATCCCGAAGACTATGCCGTCGACCATGCCTTCTGGTTAGGAGCTGCACACCGCATAGTATTCATGCCTAAACCTCGGGTTGTGGAACATACAGTATCAGATAATCCGCTTCCGTGGTGTAGGCAACTATTTCAACCATTGTAGCACCACAACATCGCCTATTTTTTCAACTTCTATTTTCCTACTTCAACTTCCTATATCATATTAGAACCCCTTTATGGATAGGACAGAAATAATGAACTAAGACAGATATTTTTCTGAACGGATAGGTATGGGAATTCGTTTTTCCTCCGAGGAATGTAAGTATGAATAAATTCTAGGCAGAATTTCCTTAGAACGTTTCCTTTTTATTTGCTGAAAACTGGTGTCCTGACACTTATTTACGCAAATTGAGGCATATTGTGAGGAAGTATGTAGATTTATAAAGATTTTGATGTAGTTTTTTATGCCAAGTTATAAGCCACGGTTATTTTACGAATTACGGAAAGGAATTCAAGTACTTCACTAGCTTGGTTACTGCAACACTTAAATACTTTCAGTACCTTAAAAAAAGAGGTATTTAGCATGACCTTTGAAATCTTTTATGAATCTATACATCGATGATCCACATAGTTGATTAACATAAATTAAAACTAGGATGAATTTAGCAGTCCGTGATCCATTTTTATCAAATAACTATGTGTCTATTTAATGGAGCTCATCGCTGAAAACATAAACTTGCACGTGGCTTAACGCTTGAGCGTTAATGGTGCTCTTAAATTAAATGCATGAGAACATTTTTCGGGAAAAGACGATGTGAAGATATGCCTAATTTCGCTCGCCAGAGAATGATGCGAAAAAGATATTCATTCTCTGAGAGCAGGTGAGAGTCGTTATGGCTTTAACCTTAATATTTGCGAAGGCTTAAAATAGCGAGAAGTCAGTTGGCAGAGAAGTTAGGGGTGTCCTCATTGGAGAGTTTGGCAAAGAGACTAAATGTGAGAAGATTCGGAGTCAACTGAAGCACAGCCTGTACACAGATCCCCATTTATGACTATCTACTCAATCGAGGCACTCATTATATAAGTAATACACATCCGATACTTTTTATATTGAAGAATACGAGATTACTTACCTTATTATGTATCAAATATGTGTTCGTTTCAATAAATATGGAAAGGTGATTACTATGTCTTCATCATATATTCCTGTATTTTCCCGCAGCATGGACTATACTTTCCAGAGTTTATATTTTACTGTCACAATTGATTTTAAAAACGAACTCATCCATTTTTATAACCAACTCTGCGACTCAAAAACGCTTCAGTGGGGTCTTCACCACGGCATGGATAAGGTTGTTAATGCCAAACGCATGCAACCACCGACCGGATAGTGGAGGCATCAGTGATTTTTTCGTCCTTCGCTTTGTGTTCATCGTTGTATTTTCACCGCGCTGTGCAATGGGAATAGTTTCTTTTTCATGATATAAAATAATAAAAATATATAATGTAACTTTATTCTACTCATACACAATCATAGTATATCCTTTACAAGAGCAGTGAAAGCACCCTTTATGTTCGTGTATTGGGACAACCACCATGCATTGCTCCAAGAGAATTAGTGCTCTCAATATTGATATAAATATAATTATGTCATACAAATAGTTGATTTGATACATATTCCGTTTAATTTCAGTGGTTATTCATATTTAGCTAGTCTTTCAGTATTTTTTCGTTCACTTCCGAGAAAGTTTTAAATGCCAGCTAGATATTCCATGAAAACGAAAAGATTTCAGCTCCGTAGCGCGGTGAAAATCACTGAACTCAAAAAAAATGAATGCTGGTCGCTATGCACTGTGTACGGGAGCAGTTGAAGCCAAGCTGAAGCCTGTCTGGGCCCTCAAAACATGGCCGACCACCACGTAAACGTCTACATCTACGTATTACCCTGCAAGCCACTTATAAAGGTATTTGGCAGGGGGTGAACTATAACCAACATGCACAAGAGGGTTAAAATTTACTTCCACTAACATGCACTGCACGTCATATACGCTACATATCCAATCTAATATATCCCACTCATGAGGACAATCTGCCTATGAAGCTATAAGAATAAAGCATTTTTACGTGAAGAAACTGTCGCACGGAATCCAAGTAATTAATTATCTCCCAAGCCGCAATCTCATCCGAATACTTGAGCAGAGAATCAAATTAAAAGTAGCACGATTTCCCATGCATTTAAATGGAGCGAAATTCTAGATGTCCTTCTCAAGATGGCCAGATGCGCAATTTTTTCGCTTCACTTGAGAACAGGGGTATTGGCATCCTTACTCCGAGGGTATTGGCATTCCATTGTTTAAAGTTCGGTGCGTTAAAATTCGACTATGTCCACGATGCGAGAAACATACTACACACAGACACCTGGTGTCCTGACACTGCCTTTAAACCTCCGCTATTCGGTCGGTGGTCGCACGCGTCGCGTCGGGCTCCAACAATGTGAGGGGAAATAAAAAAGGAATGCCCCACTACACACGCCCCCAACCAGTCCTTTAGCATAAAAAAGTACCCTAAGAACCTCTCTCTCTCGTTGCAGGGGATTTTCCCCTTGCCCCCCCACACTTTATTAACCCTATCCTCCCCCTCGGCAAGTGTTCGTCGAGGTCTCCGGTACCATCCCCCGGTCTGTCCCCCCAGTTTGGCCCCTGTCTTCAAGGAGGTCTCTCCTCCACGCCATTGTCTCCGGTCACGGATACCACTCGACGTGTCATCTTAGGAAGGACGGGAAAAAAGGAAAGTATTCCGTACGCGCTCAATCGCATCCCGTCTCAGTTTTCACGGTCAACTTCTTTTTTTTTCTCATCGCCGAGATCATTTTGCACGCCTAGACCTTGAGAAAATTTCAACCGCAATATGCGATAAATATAAAAATACAGTGGAACCTGGATAATTCGAATTATTCTTTAATTCGAATATTACTCTTGGTACCTAGCACTTTGTATTCAAACAATGCTAAAAAAAAAGTCGTGGATAATTCGAATTTTACCTTGGATTATTCGAATTTTTGGTGTGTCAAATCAAGGTAAATATTATAACCTGCGACTCAAAAAATTGTGATTCCATCGGAAAATATGCTTTTCTAACGCTTGTCAAAAGGTTTGTGTCAGACAAAATGTAAATCAGCAGGAAGCCTACCAGTGTAAGCAAGATCTAGAGGAGGTGATCCAGGACAGAGACCCCAAAAACATTTTCAATGTTGACGAAACTGTCCTTTTTTAAAATACACACCGGAGAAAACTCTGGCATTTAAAGACGAAAAATGCCACGGAGGAAAACTGATCAAATACAGAGTTACGCTTTTGATTGGAGCAAATATGGACGGTTCCGAAAAGCTGCCTTTGTTGAAAACATGGAAATCGGCTAATCCCCGTTGTTTTAAAGACGTAAAGTCAAAACCGGTGGAGTAAACAGTTCAAACACTTTGATGACAAGGACTTTTTTAATTCGAATTTTTGGATAATTCTAAGTCTTTAACTGGTCCCTTGATGCACGAATTATCCAAGTTCCGCTGTAAATGATTTATCGAACTAAATAAAACTTTCCGCACAATGCACTTTTTTTAATGAAGAAAATTAGCAAGTTACAACGCACTTCGACCCACAACTACACCTACAAAACCACTTCAATAAGCTTTCTCAATTTTTGTTAAATATTAATTGATGTTTCAGGTGGTATTACAGAGAAATCAAGTCTTTGGCTCTGTGTATCACTGTATCATATAAATCACTCATTGCTCACCATACTTGGACTAACTTATCTCCCGTATTATATGTCATCATAAGCTCCGATTTAAACTTGAAATAAAACGAATCCTTGAATAAGAGCTATTTCCATTTCATTTTACACAAAATAACCGCATAGAAGAATTAAATTATGATTCAAGGATTCAATTATGAATTAAGTCGTCCTTAATAATCTGTATACCGGTTTGATTAAAATCTAATTTAATTCACTGTAAGAAAGTAATATTTTTGAGAAAGGCTTGAAGAAATGCGTGTTTAATTTAAAATTTCAATGTCGAACTTTTTCTTGCTGTTTCCATGAGCCTATCATCACCGTCTTGCTCACCAATGAAAGCATCGACAAATGCCATCGGGGTTCACTCTTTGCTTCCCCTGGGCACAGAGACTTGCCGGCCGAGCGTGGGAGCTGTTGGTGCTGCATATACAGTAGGGGAAGGCTAGCCAAACAGTATATGTGAGGTGGGCGTTTCCCTTTCTAACCTGGCAACCTTTGCCCCCCACCCCTAACTAGACTCTTCTGCCTGTCATCGGACAACTCCCGGCGGCCGGACTATAATGCCAACATTTGGCTTTGTGAACCTAAAAAATATGGAGAAGCTACCAGTGGGAAGGCAATTGACTAGTCTATAATGTTTTAACATGCAATCCAGCCTCGATAGGGATTCGCCGAAAACCAATCTTGGAAAAACTAAAAATATCTTTTTATATGTCTAAGATTTCTATTTCTAGTCTATTTCGATCGCGATAGTGAACTGTCTCTTGAAATGAAATAGCTAATGTACTACTATGTTTTTATGCTATTAGAGCTTGGTGGAGCGTTTTCATTTAAAAAGAAACGGAACTGTATAGACTGAAAAACTATGGACAACGATTACAATCGTGAAGAAATGATTGTGACTTTGGTGCGTGACTGAAATTCTCAACACACTGAGATGAGGGAGATAATAGCTAAAAAGAATTAGGAGCAGGCTATGTAGATAGTTATATGTAGATATTTATAGATTGCTGAGAAAGAGCGTGGGCAGAACTTGGGAAGAAAGTTGCGACCCCAAACTCACAAATAGTAGGATAAAAATTTTACCAATTCAAGGTAGAGCCTCCGTCACAAGGGACCAATATAAATTTTTTTTCGATTTAAATAGGGCAATACTTGCCTGGAGCGATTGACCAGCTAATATTTTCTAGTCTTTCCAAAAACATTGAATATTTTCCAGAAAATGTTAAGGATGTAGACGGGATTGAAGTGTCTTTAACAGAAATGTTTTCAGGACTTATTTACCGTGCAATCTATCCCACTGAAACTATTTTATTAATGATGATGATTGCATCAAGTAAGTACCAGCGATCTAATTGTATAGCCTGTGCCTTTAACTTAAATAGAGCTTAAATAGCTATACGCCTTCTTGAATGGTTCAATTCACTTAAGGAAAAACTGCCGAATAAAAATGCAGCAGAAGAAGGATTTGATGTTTCGGAAAAAGTTAGAAATGCACTAAAATAGAGAGAAGAACTATTAAATAAATGCGGGAAAGGTACATGGACGCATGAAATACTAAAATTAAATATGTACTTCAATACCATTTCACATTATTTGCACAATCTGTAAAATATTTGCGCTCTGCCACCTTTCATCCTAACTACGAGATCCTTGACACTCTCTGATATTTTGCAATATCCTACCGAGAAACTCAAGTGACGACCTTAGCAAGTTTTAATTCTGTCTACATAAGGGTAACATTGGATTACGTTAAAGAAGTTTTACATGTCAAAATCGAAATTATAACAAAGGGTATCGCCCAGGAATATTTAACTCAGATTAATCTCAATTGATTGGTAAAATAATATGGTATTCATCCTATTGGAGTGAAGTATTAACAAAAACTACCTAATTTTAAAGCATTTAGAAATGTTATATAACGAGGGGGGAAATTAAATCACTAAAAGTACACCTAAGCATAAATCCATGCTCTTTTTTGGAGAGAGAAAACTTAATTTTAAAGATTCAGGCGCCTTTGATGCATTAAAATAATTTTCGCTACCTTGGAGATGTCTTTCCATGAGGATAACAGGTTCATATTTTTTCCTTGGTACCCCCTTCGTATATTATACACGGTTCTTTTATTTCGACCTGTTTACCACTTTTCCGGAAGCTATTAATCATCCTTTGGCAAAGAAAGCCATTTCTTGACTTTTCTCTCCATCCACCAACTGTGCCGGCTCATTCTTTTGCCAAAAGTATTCTCATTCATGTTTTGAATCATGGTCTATGGAGGATGGATTATACGGCGTATGGCTATTTCAAGCAGATTTTCAGAGGCGAATATTTCAAAAAGTACTGAAGCTAAAATAAAAATGTGTTTTCTTTCATTGTTGGCTGAAAAAATATTTGGTTTTAAAAATTGACGGTAAATTAACAAAATTTTAAAATGAAAATTGGAAAAATTCATAAAACGCTGAATAAATTTTATATGAAAATAAGAGAGCAAGGGAATAAATTCTTAGGTGCAATTCAAAATTTATCTAGGGTATCATAATTGCGGTATATGCTTTAATTTGGCTGGCATATAGCTTTTTCAACGAATTGGTTTGTCAAAGCTAGAACTCCACATGACGAGAGCTTAAGGAAACGGATGGAAAATATGTCTTGTTATGGCAATGAACAAAAAGTTTTTTCTTGGGAGGGACTGGCCTCAAGTTTCTTTATTCCGTTGGAAGTTAATAGTCGGTTGGCTTCCACGAGTGCCACGTTGAGTGGGCATAAGGCAACGGCATTTATTTTTATGGCCATTCTCACTAAATGTGAGATAACAGTTTCAAAACCACTTTAAGCCTATAATCTCATGAGAGCATTTATGTAGCAGTGAAGATTGATCATTAATGTATACGCACTATTAACTTAGCGCACAGATATAAAATGTTGAGTGTTAAAAAGGCAAAAATCCAGGGATATCGAAAGGCAAGCGAAAGAATATAATACATATTTTGGAGCTAAAATTCTGGCCTGAGCCTGGGTATATAATAGGTGAAAGAGGAAAATCCCAAAAATATATATTTTTCCTCGAGCAGGGATACTAATATTGAAGCAAAAAAACGATATCAAAATACAGCAAAAATACGAAAAACTGGAGCTACTTATTACACTCGAAGCTGTAAGTACTCGAAACGATGAAATAAAACACATCTATTAGGAATGGAGTGATTTCCACTTAACAGTTCCTTAATTGTTCATGACATCAATTATTTACCTCTATTTTGCCATTTACTAGGGTGTCCATAAGTGTGATTTGTAATCTACCATCCCATAAAACTCACGTCTGGCGATGTATTTGGCCCTGAAGGGGTATCCGACAGTTAAAGCCATCATAAAACCACCTTTTTCCCTTTGAGATACATTTAGCCTGGCATATGATTTAGCATGCTTGCACTTATTTTTAAATGATGCAACAAGTGAAACCTTTCCAATTACGTTCAATTAAAATCGTTCAATTAAACAATTGATTCGTTCTGATTACTCACGGCGAACTGGGAACTTGCATACAACAAGTGGCCTCCACGTCAACAATCACCAAATTAGTTGCCACAACAAATAAAGTTTTAAAATCAGTATTGAGCGGTGGTTATTCAGCACATGTTCAGTGTCACAAGTGGTTAGACGAAAGGAGGGATTTCCAGTTCAGTGATTATCTCGCGAGTGAAGAAGCAGCCGGAAGTCCTGATGATGATCGCAAAAGGTAAAGCAATTCGCTCTTCATTCAAAATTATTCTGGTTTACATTTTAATGTTCAGATATGCTCGCTGTTTTCTACGAGAGAAAGGGTTTGTGATTTTTAGTTTTCACTCTCGATTGAGCAAAAATTTCAAAAGCTCTTATGTATTAGATTTATTGCCACACTATTTTAAGCCTTTTTCTTGCTATGTTGCAAGATTAAGGAGATGACATCTTACAGCGCTAATATGTCATCGTGCGAATACGTATTTCCAAAATTTGATGGGCTTGGGCTTCAAAAAAGTTATTAAGGTTTTAAAATATATCGTGTGATCGGGCTCAAAAATAGGACGTGTCGCCGTTTACCATAAATATAATAGTTTTATGCTTTATAATGAGAAAATGTTGTGCAACTATTGTACAACATCAAATTTTCACTATTTGCTATTAAGTCATTGACGTCTGGAATTGTTAAAAAGACACCTGATACGTATTTTGCCCAGAGAAACACATATCTAAACAGGTGGTATTCCTTAAGTTAAATGTTTCCAAAAGGAATAGACGTAAACAAACTAAATTTCAATCTAAATAATATTATTTTCCACCAAGACTTAAAATCACCTTCTAATTTTCACATAAATTTAAGTAATCATCAAATTAGGTCGACTATTTGGACTAAAATTGGCAATCGATTACAATATCAACTCGCGTAGGTTTAGAGCTCCTCTGTAAATCCAATGGCCACCACAGAACCGATGTGAATTTATTATTGAATGAAATAAAATGAAATTGATCCCGCAGAAACGCATTCGAAATAATATCCCTCTTGCTATGATGACATCATATTTTGTGCTCTTATTACGTCCTTCTTTTTTTCATCACATTCGTAAACCAAGGGGACTGCATAGAGGAGGTCTAATTCCATCCCATGGAAGGCTGATATCTGCTGACAATTCGGTTGCATCATAATCGGTTTTCAAAAATGTCCGCGGCGCGGTGATGAGTGCAATGCGATCCACTTTTCTCAAATATTTTGCGTTTTAATATCTGTAATTGCGAGGAATAGCATTGAACATTTATGAATTTGACTGATCACATTTATCATGTATTTAAATTTCAGCTAATAGCCCTAATCAAGACTTATTTCCCCGTGAAACTTGTATCAATTTGTGCTTATTTGACGTACCTCATCGGTTACCTCGATTTCGTACAAAGCAATCACATTATTTCTCTAAAATCCTCACAAGATGGCAATACTTCCACATTAGTTGTAATCTGTCATATCGATGGAATTAATACCGAGGCATCGAGGTTCTGCCTAATTAATTTTGCTAAATAAATACACATAAAAAGATTTCATTGGAGTTTTGATCACAAAAGGATTTTTAGAGACTGCAATTTAAATAAATGCACGAGTAATTAAATTAGGACCATAAAATACGGTTTTAACAGCTCAACGGCAGGTTTATTATGACGGGCGGTCTCATTAATGACCTTAACTTAATTATTCATCAAGAATAGACGGTGTGACCAGTTGAGACTACCATCCTATCTACGACTTTTTAAGGTTAGACAGTGTTAATTAACATATTAAAATAATTGGACGAAGTAGTTCATTGGATTACTGAGTGGTTTGTTATCCCTGCAGCATGGAAAGAATCTAGTATTCCTTCTCTTCATTCATGTCGGCATCAATTCCGAGCTAAATTTACGAAGTGAATATTTTATCTCGTTTTTAAGGCAATATCGAGCACAACCGTGAATGCTATTTATCTGACTGCACTATTTACAGGTAGGTATATGAGTGTTTATTTTTAGCTCCATGATATCAAGCCGGCTTGTGTAGAGAAACATGTTTAATTACCAAAGCGAGGCCCCTTCATACCAATTTTCCGAAACATGAAATTTTAATGTCGTTTTATGTCACTCTTTGAGCTAGAGTTTCCACATTTCTTCATTTTTGCGGACATGATCTTACGATCAATGGTTTTGAATTTGCTGTTCGACAACTATTTTTAAATGGAAGAGTAAAAAAATATAAATCATGAATAGCATACTTAATTACGCGTACGCAGTCGAAGTTAAGAAGCGTATCACTAACGCTCGACCGGTCGTATTTTATACATTATTTTCGACGCATCACACGTTTGAAACTTACATTATTCCGATCTTTCCATAGCGTAGAGTAAGGATTAGTATAGAGGGCAGGCGACGTCACAACTATGGAACCAACATACCTCGAGCGTCTCAATGGTACGTTAGGCCGGCGCTTATTTAAAAAATGATCCGATTTAAAAAGTCGTGGTCTCAAAATATGCGAATTGGCGAGAAAGAATATAAAAAAGTTCAAGGTTCGTGCGACTTCGGATAGCCGTGCCTGAGGTGCCTAAAGGAGCCTAAATGAAGTTATTTTAAATGTTGAATTTTGCGATCCGGGTAAAATGTTTTCTAAATAAAAATTATACATTAGAGCCCAGAGAGCGAAAATTTTAACCGTTTTGTCATATCTTGATTCCTTCATGCGAAATGCCAATCATTGGTACGTACTATTATGTCATGGGTCTTACATGCGATTAGGGAATGCTACACCATCCCTGTGCATTTTGGTACTAAGAAAAATCATTCAAGGGAAGCTAAGTGGCCTTACATAGGGGATAAAAGTTAAAAATATTTTAATATATTGTATTTCATTTTGGTAGGAGTCGAATGTTTCCTCCTGGGCTCATTTATGTGTAAATTACCCACGTCACATGATACCAATGATGGTCATACGTGTTTACTGAAGAGGTTGCTAGCTACCCGCCTCCAACTAATCTTACTCAAATTGACAGGGCAAACAGAGTAACCCCTTGTCAAAATTTTCTTTATTTCAAACATATCGTATTCCTTCTGAGAAAATACTGAGGAAAAATTTTCGTATTTATAGCAGGGGTAAACGTTGAAAAGGGTTCATATTATTAATAATATCTCAAGGTATTCGCATAGTTTTCAATAAAGTAATACGATTCAAAATAGGAATAAAGCTTAACGTCCACTTTTCTCTGAAAAAATATTTTTGCATCAAATTCTAGTTAGGTACTGTGTGTAAATTAAATGGCCCGATCGAGCCAATCAAGATTTGATATCTGCAGTGATCGTTTAAATCAGATTAGAGATTACAATAAACAAACAATAAATATAAGGATCACATTCGAGTTTCAACATTTGAAAATGTTACGGGACATGAACCCGAAACAAACGGGTGGGAGGCCAACGCTCTCTCTACACCAAACCAACCTAATCCCCTCGATGATCTGTGGACGACCACTGCGGAGCACGACAGCTGCGAGAGCGCGGAACGGGGGAAGAGTCGGAATGGGGCGGGGGAGCAGGAAAAGAAGTAGGTGAGACTAGAGATATTGAAGACGCCCCCGCATGGGTCCCCCCTCCGAAGGATTGAGTTTTTTCGTCTATTTTAACTTTGGCGTGGGGCCTAAAAGAGGATGTCTGCTCGTGAGGGAGTTTTTCGGAGGGTAAGTGGAAGAGGGGGATGGGTGGATCAAGGGGGCACCCCAAGCCACTTCCGGCTCGACGTTTCCTCCCGTAAGAGGGCGCGAGCGGAGATTTGTGGAGCGGTAGTGGTCCCCGTAAGTGCATAGTAAGGGTGTCCAATACGTACTCGAGAACTAATACTAGAACCACGTCTTATGTTCAAGTAAGAAGATAGACACTCGAGAACCTACGTGTTCGCTTTATAGAAAAAATCATGAATAAAATGCGTAACGTGAGAGTGACGTTTATAATATATTACTTACATCACATTCGAGCCGTAGCAGCTTAATGGTTAAATCATTGGATAAAAACGTATTCATAAGTTTTTTTTATTCGCGTAAAAATATGAGCGACATAGAAGTTTCTCGGGTTTTCCACCGGTTGATATTTTGAAGATCCCCTGATGATCTCAGGTCGGCCTCAAAATGTATTGTCACTCACCGCGCATTTAAATGGGCTTACAAATGCCGCCACTCGCGTCGCTGACGGACAGATTGATCTGAGTTTCTCAGGGAAATAAGTTAAAATTAGGGATATTATCCAAAATGTACCATTATGATGTAATCTATAAAATTCATTACTTTTCAATACTATTCCTCGGAATGACAAACAGAAATGAGGCTTCTATGTGATGTAATTAGGCATTCTCTATGATATTCCCTAGGGTTAAGTTATGAATAAATCTTCACCTCCGCGAGTACACCGCTCGAGTTCCCACACAAATACATAAATTCCCAAAGGAATAGACAAATGCCTCCCGACCTGAAGTGGATACTTTAATTCCCCCATAAGTATTCGATTTCCTCAACGAATACAATGCGGTTGTCTCAGTAAATATCATATAAGTAGCTCGAGCAATCTAAGTCAAACACGCAGCCTTCGAGTGTCTAGAGGCTCCCAGCCTAAATTCGTGTGAAACATGTGTAACGTTCTGTTCACCCTTAGAAGTTAATGACGAACCGCACCCCATTCTTTCGTATTTTATTTATAGCATGAATTAAATCTTTCTGCGCCGGATATGTAGACTTCGTACGAAGTGGTAAGAAAATAAATTTGTGATTTGCAGAGTAAGGGGCCCAGTTCGTTTCACCGGTCTCTCCGCGGGTTTATCTTTGCCAAGATTCAAAGTGCGGAAAAATGCACGAAAAGAAGTTGGGCTGCGAATTTCCTGATCCTTCCCATATACTCAAATTCCCTTATACTTCCGGATCCCACTTGCCGCTTACTACCCCCGCGAACAGAATTGAATGGCTTATCTTGAATCACGGATGTGGTGAGGGCGTGGTGCCGGCTCTCGAGGAGACGTGGGGCGACTAACTGCCGCCGCGCCGCCGTTCTTATTGGCGCCAGTTGGAGTCTCTCATAACAGGGGATTACCACTTTGCCACGTTGACAGCGTCAGGAACTCTTTCTAACCCTTTCAGTCCGAATTTTTTTCTCCGTGGTGTAAGTCCTTGCATGTCTACACCTGTTTAGCAGGTCCTCACCTGATAGACCGAAGGTCGCGTGTTCGATTTCCGCCTGTGTTGGCTGTGCATATCCAGGACATAGATGTCCGTGTTCGTTTATTACTAGTCTGTTACAAAATTCCGGTATAAGTCCAGTAAAAAGCTGTTTTCGGTGGTACAAATAATATATTTTTAAAATAAATAAATTATTTTTTCTACATAACATCAAATACAATCTAATTAATACACATTCTGAACATTTCAACCGTTATTCATTTAGTAAAGTTTTTGGTTTTAAGTCCATTACAATGAACTTGAGTGAAAACTTGAAACGCATGAGAAGACTTCAATCCGAAACATTTCATCGAATCAAGGCTTGCAACAATTCTGTCAGATAAATTGGATTAAATTTAACGCATAAGAAGTATTTCTTTCAAAGAAACCCAGTTAAGAAATACTTGGCGCACCCGTCCTTAGGCACGGAATTAGAACTATAATTGCGACGATGCCATCCTCCTCATCTAATAAACTAAGTTGAAAGTTTATTAGGATGATGTTGGCCAAGATATTAGGCCACTGGCTCAATGAATTTGACACTTATGTGATAGAGTGATAAAGAATGGAGTGTCATTTTAACGCACAACAGTGACTCTAACCGTGACCAAGAATTGTTCAACTTCATCACTTCTATCATCCCAATGGTATGACATCCTTATGAGGATGACATCGTCGCAATTATAGTTCTAATGCCGTGCCTAAAGATGGGTGCGCCAAGTATTTCTTAACTGGGTTTCTTTGAAAGAAATACTTCTTATGCGTTAAATTTAATCCAATTTATCTGACAGAATTGTTGCAAGCCTTGATTCGATGAAATGTTTCGGATTGAAGTCTTCTCATGCGTTAAAAAGCTACCTTTTGACAATTCTATTCAAAACAGAAGTCAGAAATGTGTGGAGGTGGAAGAATGTGCTCAGTCAGCAATTGAGAGTATATTTTTGAATTTAGAGTTTTATATTAAAAGATAACGTAATATATTGGAAGGGGGGAAAGCGCTGGGTTCAATATTGCGGTTGCAAACGGAATGCTAATCTGCCCCAATGGTCAGGAGCTGCCTTGAGCCGCTGAACTATGTTTGGGGGGCATAAGAGGTACTGGGATGGTGGGAACACCAATAATTCCATGGGCGAGAAGAAAGCCAGAAAGAGCAAAAACACCAAAAATTATATTATCCCAATGGTAGATTTCTTTTTTTTTTCACTCACCTTTTTCATAACTCTGCACGACGTTTTTGTGGCACATGAGTTATTTCTTCCCTTAGAAACCCGTGTCACGCTGACTCGGAATTAAAGAGTCGGAATGAGAACATCGTCGTTTCCCTTTTGGGGAATGGTAATTCCATCAGAATGCCTAGGCGGCGTTTATGCGTAAAACACTCTTTGCCTACGATTTGCAGCTATGCTTCTCATAAAACTTTGGAAATTTATTATAAATAATTTTGAATCATTATTTTGTAGATTACCAAAACACCAACTAGTCTGGCTACTAGAATTGGCTTCTTGCAAGCAGTGACGTCATGGCAAAATTATCAGTGCCGGAACGAACTTTTCTAAACTTTTTTACAAGTGAAATACTACTCTGTGTTTCAATTACTTCAGCAAATACAGAATAAACAAATTGAAAAATATTTTTATTATGGTTAAGAATAATGTTAGAAATTTTGAGGCACCAAAATTGATGCAAAAGTTATTTGACCATTATGTCTTTTGTTAACCAGTGCCGGAACGGCGTTCCGACGCGTTCCGCCACCATGACACCCCTGCTTGCAAGCGTAAACAGTACTATCAGAACGCAGATGTTCGAGGAACAAGTCATCGTGGCTACCTGAACTTATATGAAATTTCAGATTTATATTTTGCCGATATTTTTCTTATGTTGCGCGCATTTGGCTTCGGTGGAGCGTTAATTAACTGGAAAGAATAATCTTTTCACCGTTACCCAAAGTTAGAGGGCATAATCCTCGTTCAGGATTTAAACAATTCCTGTTTATTCCACGTTTTTCCAATACTCTAACCTGACAGCTTTGTTAGGTGGGAAGGGAAATAAAAACTCATCAGCGATGAAATAGGTATGTAATTTTCCCGGTCTAGTCCAAAATTTCCCATTTAAAACTCACACTGTTGCAGCATGGCAATTTCAACGCAACCAATAAGGCACTATTAACTACCATCCCTTCAGGAAGAAAGAATACCTATGACCGTAGTTTTTAGTACCACATTGGTTGCGAAGAAATTGCCATGCCGCAACATTGTAGGAAATTTAAATGGGAAAATTTGGAATTATCTATGTGAAAGCATACGAAATACTAGGTTCTAAACCCTCGATATTTACCAAAGCCGCACATACTCTGGTATTCCATCCCCACTTACCCTTGCTTCGCCATCCTTGTGCCGTTAAGAAAAATGAATGTTCCGAGTCTTGCACCGGAACCCGTGACCCGTGGTGATGGCATGCCGGAAGGGGTAGGGGATCACGCGAAAGATACACGAGGGTTGGGCCCACGGATGCATGCGTGAAGGAGTTGAGACAGCTGCGCCCGCCGCGGGTGCGGCACCCCAAGGTACGAGGGGGAATGGTCGCAGGGTGGCGGCAGAAAAAAATCTGACTCACGCACTTTCCGGAAGGCTGGGTCACAGGTTGGGTTTATACCACAGGCGACGAATAATCGTGAATCGAGATAAGACACACATCAGGATGGTTATTCTGTATTTCCGAGTGAAAATGACCGCATTCGGAGAGCTGTCGGATCTTCAAATTCGTTGCTCGAGTCAACAACAAAAACCAACCGAAGGGAATAAAAATTCTATGAATGTCTCGATTCATAGCAGAGATTATCTTCTCTTTCTTATTCTTCTTTCCAGGATTAGGTTACTAAGCCTGCTCCGGCTCCACATTACCATCTTTTTATTGGTCTTCCAACACTTCTCTTGCTAATTGGTTGATATTCCATTGCTTGTTTTTGGAATTCTTTCATATGTCAGACGAAGTATATGTTCCTTCCATCTGTGTTTGTATTCTTGTAATTTATCAGTGACTGCCTGGACACCCAATTCATCTCTTATTTGAGTATTTCTTAATTTATCCAATTTTGTGCAGCCTTTCCGACGATTCAATCTGCATTAATTCATTCTTTTATAGTACCCATTATTCTGATCCGTAGAGTACAGTAGGGACTGCCATCACTTGATAAAATTTTATTTGTGTTTCTTTTCTCGTTTTAGTTTTTAGAGTTCTTCTAATTGTGCTACATATTCTCTGGAAAGTTTATTTTTAATATCTTTGTCCTCGTCATATGTTATATCGCAACCTAAGTATTGGAAATGCAACTCTCGCTCCAGGACTTGATCCTCAGTAACAAGTTTTGTTCGTACCGGGTTGCTTCCTAAAATTGCTATAGTCTTTGTTTTGGTTTTTGAAATCCTCAGGTAGTATTGTTTAATCAAATGGTACAGTCTGTGTACTGCCATCTGTAGTTTATCTAACGATTTGATCGTTGGATTATTCTTCCTCATAGAATAATCCTCCAAGGTCGTTAGTATATTAATTGCGTTTGCTTGGTTTCGCTTATAGTAGGGCCCGCCCGCCTTGTGACGGTGCGGGAATCCTCGTCCCTTCCCTTCCTTCCCCGTCCTTTCCCTGGAGGCGTCGTCGGGCTCCCATCGCGGCGGCGCCTCCTTTCCTTGTTCCTTCCGTCCTTCCCCTTCTGGTGGCAGAGGAGAAAAGCTAATCGCTTATAGTCCCTGCCCCAGGAGTGTATCCCGCGAACCCGACCCAAGGGTTTCGTTCCTATTGCTATCTGTAGTTTGTCCTCTATATCTTGTACTACAACCTGGTCGTCAGCAAACAGCATTGTATTTAAGTACTGTGATGGTCCCAATTCTATACCTGGTGCTACACTATTCTCCTTCCATATTCTCAGAACGTCATTATATAGATTAAACAATGTTGGGGATAAGCTGCAACCCTGTCTGACTCCTTGGTTAATGACAACCTTCTCTTTAAAAGGGTTAAATAATTTATATACGGGCTTTAGCATTGAATTCAGTTCACCTTCTCTTAGTCATGACGCCACGATTACGAAACTGGCACCAATAAGTGCCGTTAAATAAGTTTACACTTTTAACTAACACCAATAAATGCAGTAAATTTGACATCTTGTAGTGACAGAGCTTATATGCATAGTAGCTTTTAGATTTTCCGCTCAGAACTAAGTCAATTTTAATTTTTCTGCTGACCGGCACAGTTGTTGAAACCAATCTGTATTTGATAGCTCCGTAACTTTCCATAAAAATATCGAAATTCAGTAGCATGCAATGTTGATAATTAATTCATGGTTAAATAAAAACACAGTACTATTCCACAACCTTATATTTTTGCAGTCTAAACGCCTAAATCTATTGATTTTATTCGTTGATAATTAATATGAATAATGGGGGATTGTTTTCAAAAAGGGGATGGAGGGTGTAACTTCGTTTTTTTCACGTATCTCTAACCTTCAAATAATTCCGATTCGGAGAGTTGGCTCAGCCATTAATGTCAGGCGAGTTAAGAGAGGCGGAGAGCGACGAGCCAGAGAAAATAACACTTTTGTGCCCTCACTCGTGGTAAGAAGCGTAGCAAAGTGGATACCAACGAAACTGGTGAAATAGCTAAGGATTTCATGAAGGGATACAGAGAAAAAATTACGCGTCGCATTTTGCACTATCCACAAGATAAAAATTGATAATAATGAAGCGTTAGGGATTTATTCAGATACACACGTTTGAATGAAATACCCTACTTTATCTCAGCAGTTCGCATAAACGCAATTGCAGGAATATGAACGTGCTAAAAACTCGCTGAAAGGCAAATACTGTATTTGCAAGTATTTTCGACAAATGTGTCGCAAATACTTGTATGCAATCGTCATCAGGAGAATTAAAAAAAAATTTACAATGTACCAAAACAAAAATGAAAATAGTAATAATAAAATATTATTCTCGGATTCCAGAAAGGCGACTTTTATATGCACTAGCAGGTCGTTATTAGATGGTATCATTGATTTTAATTTACGTAACTATGGTAATTATTTTTAATAGTATTAATTTAGTTTTGATGCTGCGAAGAATTTCTTGATGCATTGATTTCATATAGTATCATTACTATTTAATAAATGATTGTGTTTCTAATCCAGCTTGGAATTATGATTAAAAGTTGAAAGCCAGAAGTAAATTATTTTGTTCCAATTAACAAATTTTCATTTTACGAGGTAGTATAACACATTTTGAGATAACGACGCTATTATAAAGGACAAGTTTTCATAAAATACCTGTTTTTCAAGGCAAAAAGAGTATTCAATTATGAATACTATATTTCCCACTCTATATGTGACATGAAACTTCCCCTCATTGGCCTAAAATTCAGGGTTAGTATTGAAGCGAATTCTCACTCACTGTCAGCATAAAATAGAACATATTACGGTTAGCCAATGTATCACAACGATTTCGTCGACCACCTTCCCTTATCAATGGGGTCCTTCACTCAGACCTGAAATAGCCAATCATCGAAAGACTTGGGAGGAAGGAGGGTTGAAATGGGTTACGACGAAAAGAATATCTATTATTCAGCCATTCTCTCATAAGTTAAAAATTAAACAACGTGAAAGTTGGCGTATTCTTCGCATGAGTTTTGACGTCATTAGAGTTCCGGTTCATTGACCTGTTTAGGGATAACTACACATAGTGGGGAGGATTCGGTAACAGAATTTAAAATACAAACGAACCGCGCGAGACCGAGGAGTAGCTCTAAGGAGGTGACTCGCTCGGAAGGAATGTGTGACGTCATCAACTTATATGCGAAAGGGCTAAGGGAGACATCGCTAAGAGAATTGAAAATACCAACGAACCACGCGAGGCCGATGAGTAGCTCTGAGGCGGTGACTCGCTCGGAACGAATGCGTGACGTCATCAACTTACATGCGAAAGGGCTAAGACCGACGATCTTTTCCGCTAATATCTCGAAAAGTAAACTATCTACGGAAAAAGAAACGAAAAAAAACATGAGGATCGGGTTGGTGTGGTGGCCAGAGTGCTAGGTTCCCAACCTGAGGATTCGGATTCAAATTACGGCTGTCGCGGATATTTTTCATTCACTGCCTGATCCCTGCTTGAGGGCTTCGTGGAAGGCACAAGTACATCACTCGGTCCGTCGGATGGGACGCTAAGGAAGGTTAGATGCCAGGTTTCCATCCACATTTCTTTCATTTCACTTCCTTCGTGGCCTAAATGGCCTTAGTTTTCGGCCACCTCAAATCATACCAAACGGAAAAATATTGGCATATATTTTTTTAAACTATTATTCTACCAAAAATTTACGATATTGGTGGATGATCCCTTTCCCACCACGTCTCTTGTAAGCTGTCCTTCTTCCCTATCGCTTCAGTGCCTCCCATAAACCTCCTCTTCCCCCTCATCCCCCATCCAACATTAAACACTCCCTCCTTCCAACCACCCCATAGAACCGACAGCCTGACTCTGTACTATTTCTGTAACCTTCCTTAGCACCGACACGGGGGGGCGGGGAGGAGGGGGTTGAGGAAGGGAGGAGATTTTTTGGGGGGGAAAGAGAGGGTAGGGGTAGCAGTCTTCCTAAAGAATGGCAGCTGAGAGCCGTCGTCGGGTTGGATAGAATGTGGGGGCGAGGATTTGCGATGCTGCATCACTGGATTTCAATTCCAAGGCATGATCATGGACGTCCGCCTCGAATGGGATACGATGACTGATTGGTCAGAAGTTTCCCATGATAAATATGTTTATATGAAAAATGAGTGAAATTTGAATAAGAGGTTGATGAAAAAAATCATGTAGATGAGCGATTTGGCAAAATTGGCTAATGATTTTTCTTCTTTGGAATTTTCGCACGTTATCTGCACTTGCGGGCGACTCCTGGAAGGTACGGAAAAGGCCACAGTTGAGGGCCCAAGAAGCCTGGTGCTGCAAGTACAATTTTTATAAATTTCGAAATAATTGCAGATACGTTTTGGTGGAGTACACAATATTGTTGTGGTTTACTTTTCACAGCAACAATGCGTACCCCACCAACCATTATCTACACTAATCTCCAAAATTATTAAAGCTGCAATTGTACCTTTTGGCTTCTGCGATCCTAAGCTATTCCTTGAATATTTATCTTCTTGTTGCAAGAATGGCAATGAGTTTTTTTTTGGGCACGTCGACTCCTAAGGTCGTTTGCAGCGCAAAAGTTCTATTGACTGATCAATTTTAAATAATTAAATACAATAAATATACCAATTATAAACGCTACAGTTAAAGAAGTCTTTTCCCCATGAGGAGGGGTTTAAAATTTTGAAACACTTTTGTCGACTTTTATTCTTTAAACGTCTATATGCTCCTGCCTGTTGAGTCAGTAGTCCAGGATCTGCCACCTAGATATACGGAAAGCAACCTAGATGTAACGTCTCTCTAATGGTGGAAACGTTTCTTTTTTTTTTGGACCAAGAACTTGAATTATTTTTTGCGTGACCATTGATGTATTTAAACCTATTTCGATTCTGTATTCACTATCTTTCGATTCACTATGTAGCTAGTATGATCGGAAAAAATCATAACTTTACTCAGAACAGTAGACTCACGTACTGTCTGGTAAATTCCCAAAGTACTGCGTTTTTTAAAAGAGGTTTTCTCTTCGGTGAACTCACGTTCGTTGTGCACTACTCTCCAAAGGAAGCAGTTACACTCTTACCACCGTGCGGGGTTCCTCGCTGCAATCCCATTCAAAGGGCATGTATCCATAAGCCTTGAAAACAATTTTATGATAACAAAATTGAATGATTTCCCAAGCATTAACATGGATGTCTTTTATGCTCGAGATTATTCGCGAGGTGGTCAGATAAGTATTTACTCAGCTTCACTTAAGATGGGGGAGTACCATCCTTCCATTGTTTACAGCCTGGTTTAAAGTCCAACACGCCATTACATGTGATTATACGCGCGGCTCCGGGGTCATCCTTTATTACCGTATGTGATCCATGGTGTAGTGAAATACCTGATTATTTACAACTGTAAAGGTTGATTTAAAAAGAAATACACTTATTACCAAGAACATTCAAACAAAATCATTGGATTCAACGATTAATGTTGGGGAAATTTTAAACACCCAAAATTCATTGACTCTTTCAGAACCGAATCATTTCTAGTCAAAAAATTATCATTTTTTCAGATATTTACTCGTTTATGTACACGGAATAGTGATAATACTGGAGTATTCGTGACGGCAAATAACATAACTCGTTCACTCAAACATAGAAGGGTTTACAAAAAAGAAAAAAAAATTGTTTAAAAGAAAAAAAAAGAAAAAATATATAGTTATTGCTTATCATAAATTCTTCCCGCCCGTACTTTTGAATGAAAAAGTTTTCCTTGCCCACTCTGGTACAATAATAGCATTGTGGGCTTAGTCAGACTATTGGAGAAAAAATTGTTGCGACACTATTCTTATGAAATAATGTTTACATTTCACTAAGAAGCAGATTGTGAAAATAATACATATACGATATTTTTTTATAACTTTTATTCTTCATCACCGATGAATTTCCCGGTGGTTTTGGACATAAGATGATAGACCCAAATGACAAAAAATTAGGTTATGAAAAAGGAATTGAATAATTTAGAAGCATTGCATCTACTGTTAATTAAATATGCTATGAATCAAAAATATTCCCATCCTTGATCTATATAAGTCTACCCTTCGCAAAGACCTGCGAAAGAATAGCCAGAGAAAGCAAAAAATGAGCGGAACTTATGAGAGGGAGAATTTCGAAAATCACAGCGATTGGGGCGACGCATGGGGGTAAATAGAGGAGACCTAAACGCGAGGGTGAAAGAAATCAGACCGGAAGACGAAATTGTTTTTTCTTTCTTTTACGAAAACCATGGGCCAAGTTTATTTTTCTGTTATTAACGGTTGTTTACTTCGTCCACGGCCGATACCCCGAAGCCAAAACATCTCTTGTTTCCGACTCGCAGGAAGGTTCCTCTTTGTTTTCTGTGCCAGCAGTCTCTCAGATACGGCAGAGATACGTCGAGATGAGATATACCCCAGTGTTCGTAAAGAAAAATTACTCGTGGCCAGGTAAAAGTGGAATCCTCTGTAGTAATTGCTTATAAATAATTCTTCCAGTGCGTAGTTTTGATTTAAATATTTTTTCTTACCAACTCCGGTCTTAAGCCTGAATCACACGATCATTTTTTTCGTCGCGAAAAGTGATCACTAGAGCGATCGCTTTTCGCGACGGGAAAAGTGATCGCTTCAGTGATCATTTTTCTGAATCACACGGTCCCTCCCGTCGTCGCCTTTCGCATCGCCATTCGATATCACAGCTCGCTGTCATAGGACCCACATAACGAAAATATATAGCGTATTTGTTTATCTATATAGTTCCCACTGGGAGTGCGTTCTGATTGGCTGATACTTATGGGGTTTTAGTGACGGTTTTAGCGACGGAAAAAGCGACCGGACGAATGATGAAAAATAGTGATGGGAATCCTCATCGCGATCATGATCGCGAAAAACAATTGCCGGCGACGATCATTTGCGAGTGATCACTCTAGTGATCGCAATAGTAATCACTGGGAAATGACGGATAAAATTATCGTGTGATTCAGGCTTTACCGAAATCACATTGCGCAATTTCGGCAGGAACGGCGTTCCTGTACCTCTTTGGGAAAATTGGGTGGTGTCAAACATTTCATCGATTTTTTGTACTTGGTAAAACAAGATTCCTCTTTTAAACTTTAATTGCAAGTTTAAAAATATCGAAAGTTTTACGGGGAATTTGCAAATCTTGTGGACTAAATGTGCTGGTATGCGTTGCGGTAAAAAATTGGAAATCAAGCGGTGCTACATCGTCTGGTCTCGGGTGAACTATTCTGGTTTTACGTCAGAGCTTCTTTTAAGTCCCACTGGACTTGCCACAAATCAGATAACGCGATACAGGAATAGGCTAAGAGGAATGTAAAAGACCGCCCGGGATGATTTCATCGCGGGCGAGCCTCGAGCTGTAAAACCCGATGCGTAGCTCATCCACCCACGCGACGCGAACTAACAGAGTACGACTGATTGAACATCCCGCATTTAATAATCTTACACATCCAGCACGCTAAAATGTTAGCGCACATAAAGTGAAATGAAATTTTTATACGAGATAGTAAATTTAGTATTAACCTCAAAAGAAAGTACTCCTTAATATATGTTAGAACATGGTAAATAACTGATACAAGGCACTCAAGGTACGAGCTTTTCAATATGAATATCTATTTATCTATCTAGGAGTAAACAAAGGGATATTTCATATACTTTGGAGTAAGCAATGGCGCAGAAGAATACAATTTTTAGTGTTTCATTGCCAGCATAAGGTGTAAGATATATATCACCAAAATCGTTTACGCCGTGTGCTACCATGGTAAAACCTCTTTTCTCTCAACAATCAATCCCATCTCGAGAATTAGCTGACCAATTTTGTGCAAAAGGGTTCAAATACTTCGAGTGTTACACCGATTAAGGGTGAGTAAATACTGTATAAGGCAAATTCAAACCATGAATTTATACCATAAGAAATAAATAGGTATTAACAGTCATTCAGCAATTAAAGGAGAATTGGAGACATGAAAGTGGATGGACTTTACCACTGATATAAGTCGAAATGATCCCAAAAAGATCTAATATGTCGATCATAATCACACATTTTGCCAATATTGAGGTCAAACTATTGCGCTTTATTCGTTGCTCATGCCGCAAAAATGCCGCAATTTGGCCCATATAACTAAGTTGCATAGCGACAAGTGTGACATTTAAATGCTCGTCTGGCTGCCTTTTATTTGATCGCCTGGGGCAAGGTAACGCAAGACAGTGTGATTCTTCGATAAATTTAGTTCGATCGCCCTTTAAAGGTTAAAGAGAATCAAAATTTCGCGAATAATTCGTGTTTTGCTTCAAGTAATACCCTTAATCTAAGTTTCAATTTTCTTACGACTTGTACTTTTGACTAATGGATTGCTTTTTAAAAATAAGAATTTAAATATCTCCCTAAATTTTGGTCTTGGTCCCAGCTTGGATAAAATTTAACGGTCAGTATAGTTGCGATCACCTAATGTTCCGTTTGTCTGATGCCAATCATTACGCAAATAAAATCAGAGCAGAGCAATGAAAATACTTCTGCCGATAACCTTTGAATACATCGTACTAAAACGCGTAAATTGTTGAAACCACTATTGGAATCCCTTTACAACTACGAGATAGTAATAAAGATCAAAATCTTGATGGACATCCACAGCAGAACTCCCTCCAATCATACTCTCCAATTAAAAGGCGAGTTAAGCTCAAATAAGTCATCCTATTTTCCATACAAGAGGCTTCGGCTATATCTCATTCCCAGTTCTTCAAAATTTGAAGTGCTTTGCATGTTCTGATTCATTCTCGTTCCCGAGTATTTTTTATAACATTTAAACGGGAGATCGTAAAATTATAAATGCTTAAAAGCACACAAAAATCATCCATGATCGTTTTTTTTAGCGAATGCATCCTTTTATGTTACATGTTATGAATCGAAGGCCATTCCTTAGACATATTGGATTTATGGTTCCACTGGATTTGCAGAACGGCATGCGAAGCAGGTCTAAACGGGACACAACAATGAAAGCAAACTTCAGTTCGAAACATGGCTGGCTCGAGATTATTTCTCCGAAAGTCGAGTGCAGTCAGAGACCAAGACAGACGACACTCTAGGAAACTTGGCTCTGGTCCCACGAAACGAAAACAACCACGTTCCTCACACGTGGTGGCACCTTCACTTGTTCCTCGAACACCAGAGGATTGAGCACGATAGATCTAGCCGGAGCCCTCCTTGATCCCCATAGTTCGGGACATTTTTAATCCAGCACAGAGAGGTCTGAGTTGGCAGCACTCAAAGCTGTCGAGCCAAAGTCTGGTGAAGCAATAGAACGTAATTTGAAGGTGGATGAGCTTGAGCGCTGAGTCCCAGAAGCCAATCTTCTAGAAATACGGAGGAGGCAGCTTTATAGGCAATACGTCGAAGCCGGCGCTAAACAACACAATTATATGGAAAAAGATGATTCTTGTTGATAATAAACTGTGCAACTATGCAAGTAAAATAAAGTACCAAGAGAATACACCAGTTACAAAGGGACAGCCTGAATAAGAAATTAAATGACCAAATATGAAGAAGCACGTAATTATTAGTGAGGGCATTCATCTATGGCTTGAGATAAAGGTCGGCGGGAATTGGGAACAGAAGATGTCATAGACGCTGTAAACTGGAGATGAAAAAAAGAAATCGGAATGAAGTGAGCAGGGGACAAGGGGAACAAAAAAAGATCGCACTCAGGAAAATAAAACCAGGATGAGTAAGTCACATGTCCAAACAGTGGCGGATACATATGGGGGCCCGCGCCACCCCCTTGCGGGTAGCTTTGCCGAACATTGAAGAACCACAATTGTAATTTCATATCATATGATCATCAATCAGATTAACATACGAATGTATCATTTTATTCTATATGCGTATAATCATTTTAAACAAAACTATCTTAACCTTTGCATGCAACTTGATTATTATTTTTTACGATAAAAGTAAAGGTAGCTCAAAATATCATTTTCGCCCCTTGAGTGTTTTCTGTATTCGTTACTGAGTCCAAATTATAAATGTGACAGAGAAAAACGAAAGGACTCTCCGCGAAAAAGACTAGAGGGATTAATACCCTGGTGAAAAGAGGAGTGTAAAAAAATAGCAGTGAAGGAATACCAAATGAAATCGAGATAATATGTAAGTTTGTCAATAAATTATTAGGTCTCGACACTAAATAATGATATCCTTTCAAGTTATTTTGCTATTGCTTTTCATTGACAACCATAGTATTCTTCTGAAACACTTCTTCACCCTCATAAATGTAAAATTTCATTCACAAAATATAATTTCTTTGCAAAAATATTTCCTCAGTGATAGAGCGAGTTTATTTAATGAATTAAATGAAGTAAGACAAGAAAACTCTCGACGTGAGAAAAACAGGCGAATTCAAAAAGTCACCAACGCAACGTCACCTTAAGTGAAAAGTCCCTCTAGTAATTTGGCGTAATGATTAAGGCGACCCCGTTGTGGTTCCTAATTTTTAAACTTATTTTCTACGCGACCCCGAAGTCAACGCATGACTAACTCTAATTGCTCTTCCTTTTGTCAACACTAAACCCAAGGCTGAAAGCCGAATATCCCCCAGGACCTTGACTACAAACTGAGCTATTATCGCCGGTGGAAATAATGGAAAGCGTTAAAAGAGGTCTTAATTTCGTTTTTGTTTCTGGTAAAAAAATCACCAGACGATTCTCGCCGAGTTGATAGGGTGCACACAGGGGTAGCTTACATCGCGGCGGTACACAGTGCGAGGAAGTGGCCCCGAGCCAAGAATCCCCTACTCACCCCATCACCTTCTCCTTCCACCGAAAAGACGGCGCCGAAGGCGTCTGCTGGCGTCCAACATATCGGTGGAGCGACGCCAGGGAGGGGGGAGGCTGGCCCGGGCGGGAGAGGCAGCCACCGGCGGCAACTTGCTGGATCGCGAGACGGCAACGTGCCAGCGGCCACCTTACGGCCCACTAGAGACAAGATGGCGGAGCCAGAGCACGTGAAATGGCGGACGACATGAGATATTATTGGGTGGCTGGAAGAAAGCGAAATGGAAAGATCAACAGAAAGCTGAATTAATTTTTTTCGGAACTTCTACGTAGTAAGTTGCTCTACGATCGCTAGATTACCGAACAAAGAATCTTTGCTTGTCATCACCGTTAATACGACATTGTGCCATTAAGTAACCATTTGAGATAGCGAGAAAAACATTGAATATACTTGAGAGCGCCAGATTCGACAAATGAATATTTATATACTGGAAATTCATTCATAGTTGGCACAACTGAGGTGAAGAGTACCTACTGGGTCATATTTCGTGGCGGGGACGAAAGTTAAAGAGGGGTACCAATAATGATGAATGAATGATTGGCAGTCATAAAGCAGGCATGTGAAGGGAATGTGGTCGTGAAGACTGTAGCACTTTAGACACAACTAGTGATGCTTCGAGTGCAAATTTTAGCCCGCTTTTTTTAATTTAAATTTTAATTTAGAGGAGGAAACAGGGTAGGTACGTGATCAAGTAGAGGATGTCTTAGGTATATTCCACGTAGGAGAACTCTAGTAGAGATACGGGTAAATTTTATCAGAAGCGCCACGTAGGTAACTGGTTCAATTCGATTAAAATTTGTGGTAGTTAAAGAATTATTCATTCTGCGATCATCTCCATATTGCAGTATTTTCCCAATCCGCAAATATCCCGATACACTTTTCAGGGTACTTCTAAGAAGTAAATAAAAGAGTAAGGGTAATATCTGAAGAAGGCCATTCCTTGACGGGTATTTGCATAAAGAAGAAAAGATGACTGTTCATTACTTTTTTCTCGTAAATAGTGGGTGGAAAGGTTGCCATCGATTATCGATGGACTTTCAAGTATATCCTGTCAATGAATCGCCAGGTTGCTTACATCTGATTCATGTCTGATCTCATAATATTTCGCGAATGGTTTTTGTCAATGCGATGCATCAATTATCTGCATTTTTAATGGATTAAACGCCTTTTTTTCCTTCCCTTGAAACAGCTTTTTATTACCCTATTATAGAGGAGATTTACGACATAATCATTGAGTCTAATACCCCTGTTTAAGGTTTACCCCACAGGATAGTGAACAACTCCAGAAATTCCTCTGCCCTTTAGGATTCTGAAAAAAGATGGCTCGAATACTCTGATTCGAAAAACGAATGTTTGGAGTCACGGACCGCGATTCCATGAGGGCAAGTGGTCATATAAGGCGCTGGCATCCACCTCGATGGAATGCAGTGGAGTAGACTGCTCAAGGGCAGAGAAGGGCGTGGAGCGAAGGAGGGAGATGGAAATAGAACTTAATGCTCATGGTGCTTGTGAAACAGGACGAAAGACAAAGACGCACGATGCTAATCGGTAAAGCCTCCTCTTACAGGGCCTTCAACTCTTCAAGTAAATTAAAAAGATTGCGTCGGTATCTTCTGAGAAAATTTATCACCGATACAGGTCTTCTTCCTAATTTCTCTTGGGGTGAGTAATGACAGCGACGTTATAATACATTTTCTTCCTAAAATCATCATTAATAATCGTCGATTAATTAATAATCGTCGATAGTTTCTATTTTTCGTCCAAAAATCGTAATTTGGCATATTGCATTCGCTCCTGACTCTTGGAGAAGTAAATATTCTTAAGTTATCATCTGGAACTTTACCCCTCAAGATTTATCCCTATTTGAGCATCACTAAGAATTCGCTTCTAGTGCATCTACTGTAAACAGGGCCGGTGTGGCTACGTCGGCTGGTCCGCAATCGCCAAGGGCCCCGAGCTCAAGGGGCCCCCACAACGCTCGCGTCTATCGCGTAGGTATATGAAAGGCGCTATAAAAAAAGACTCAGGTCACTTGAACCAAGGTTTATTTGCAATTAAATATTCTGCGAACTCATTAGTTGCTTTATTTATAATATACTATGAGTAGAAAGATTACATTAAATATAAATAAAATAAAGGTGTCAGAAGATAAAAGAGAAACTGATTCTTTTTTGAGAGGGTTTTTGGAATAAGTCAGTTTAGAAGGTTTCTAGATTTAGATCGAGCCTAGAAGCATTATAATTATTTGTAAAACTTAATGGTAATTTTCATAGCATTTTAGACCAACAAGAAGCAGACGGAAATCCCTGGAAATATTTAGCACTGGCTTCCTTTGTGATTAGGGATTGAGGTAACTCACATCCAATACCCTTTAACACTTCCCCATAAACCATCCGGCCCTACAGAGAAAGAGGGTTCATAAGGCTGAGGAAACATTTGGAGGCGTTACAAAGCCGTTCCCTTCAAATAAAGTTGGCAGTCAGTCGATAGTGTCTCCACCTGTTGTGGGAAGCACTCATTAAGAAATCCCGAAAATAAAAATCACGACTCCCCAACCCCCTCCACACGTCACCGCATCCGGACAACCAGAGATTCAGCTGCCCTACCGCAATGGCGGCGAGCCAATGAGGGATCAGCCAACCGCACACGTGCTTTGGCGTCAGGAACACCAATTATAGACACGCTGACGTCATACCCCATGTCCCTTAAGAAGGATTCACACTGAAGATGGCTCAGTGGAAGTCGTCTCCTTAAGATGGGATGGCGAAGCCTGGAATCTTAGATGTTAACGCAGGGGTTTCTGGGGTATCAATCCAAGAATAATTTTGTGGGCTTCCGCCCCTCCCCAGCCCCCCAGCCACAAAGGTTATTGAGAAATGTGCGTCACCTGCCTTCCCCATGCCTTCGACTGGTGTTCAAATTACACAGTTCCTTCGGGACACGCGAGTGCTATTTTAAAGGTGGTATCGGTGAACAATGCGTGCTTCCAACTTCAAGTGATGGCGTGTGGCACAGTCCGTGGTCATGTGAGTTATGCTCAAGTCAGTTAATGGACTCTGCAGGTTGCGTTAAAAATTTAACGGCGCAAGTATCACTGAACTACCAAAAATTATCGTCACCCCTTCATTAAGAAATATCCCATTCATTCCTCGGAGACTGAAAAAATTAATAATTTTTCCGGTTAATGGGACATTTGAACCAATAAGGGACGGTAATAACGGTTTATTGAATTCCATTCATGCACAGTGATCATTTTACTGTGTTTCATTCACTCCAAGTAATTACATGACATGAGTCCAGAATATTAAATTGCGAATTATATTTTGATATTATAAGTGGAATTATGGATTCCATCAACTTAATCCAAAAAAATAAACATTACCGATTAATTTTTATTGCAAACATTATTATTATAAATATTTAAATAGTCTGAATGGCAAAAAAATAGTTTCTTAAATACTAGTATTAATTGATCCTTCAAGCACCAATACTTTATTCATTCCTTATTTAACCGTTATTTTAATGCTTTTGAAATGCATTGAGATTGTTTACCAAAGTACTTTCCATAATCCATGGATCCAAACTCCATAATTAAGCGTTACTATTCGGTCAGACTGGTAATCAACACGAATCTAGGATTTAAAGTATATCAGTTACGATTTAGGAATGGACATCAACGAATACTGCCGGCAAACATAAATGAAAAAGGAACAGAATATCGAAACCCTTGGCCTTGTTTTACCCTGATTTCATTGTTCAAATCACGTTATGCGATCAAATTTAGGCTTAAAATTACTAAAAGTGTTGCTACCATAAAACAATGACCAATGAGAAATAATTTCCTAAATATTTTCCGCCAAATCACTTTGTTCCTCAAGTTGTAGCTGATATTAATTCTCAAAAAGAGAGCCAGAGTAAATCCACCAAAACCCGGATATTTCTACATAAATTTATGCTGCTATAGCTTATAATACAACGACTTCCATTACATTTTCAGAGAGCAGCCCGGAGCGAGGCGTGAGCGAAGCTGAAGGAGGAACCGGCGAAGCAGACACCAGTCATGGTACACCACCGAGGACTCACCGACACCAGTCACCCATACTCCACACCCTCACCTGTCACTCCAGTGGAGCTCTCAGATTGGAGTCAGCATGGACCACGCTTGCCAGCCGGAGGGCTTTCCAGCGAAGGGACGTCGAAGACTGCGCTAGCGATTGCCCAGAGGAACTTTACAACCTGACGAAACTGGCAGACGTGAGCTTAGCAGCGGCTGCTGGCCACGTGTTCGGCCCGAACACAACACCCAGCGTTGGTTCCAGTGACGGAGATCGACTGGACGATGATGATGAAGACGATGATGAAGGTAGCCGAGGTGGCGGAGAGATCAGGGATGACGATGAAGACTACGCAAGCTCACAAAGGTCGTCCTCTCCGAGGCAGAGGAGTAGCGGTGGGGAGTGCCATGGTTGTCCGGAGTGTGGCAAGAGGTATAGCACGTCCAGCAACCTCGCAAGGCACCGCCAGACCCACAGGTCTCTGGCTGACAAGAAGGCCAGGAGGTGTCCTCACTGCGACAAGGTGTACGTGTCCATGCCTGCCTTCTCCATGCACGTCCGAACCCACAACCAGGGATGCAAGTGTCCCTTCTGCGGAAAGTGCTTCTCCAGACCCTGGCTCCTTCAAGGTCACATCCGTACCCATACTGGGGAGAAACCATTCCGTTGTTCCGTGTGCGATAAGGCCTTCGCGGACAAGTCAAACCTGAGGGCGCACGTTCAGACGCACTCGAACGAGAAGCCTTACATTTGTGGCCGATGCGGGAAAGCTTTTGCGCTCAAATCGTACCTCTACAAGCACGAGGAGTCGTCTTGCATGAGGGTGCACCACGGAGGAACTGGAGGATCGGCATCAAAGTCGAACGATGAGAAGGAGGTGAGGTCCATTTCTGCTGGGAAAAAGAGTGCCCGTTCCAGCCAAGCTCAGGATCAATTCAGAAAACTGGAGCAGGCTGCCTCGAGTAACATTACGGTGACGCCTAATTCGGAGTTTCCCAGATCGCTGAGGGATGACAGTGGTACCAGCATGGCGAAACGAGGGTTGGACACGGGAGTGAACGAGTCTAGAGAAAGTGGCCTGGTGTCATCCATCCTCTTCCAGGATACAGTTCATCAACAACGGGACGACCAGCAACACTCCCATCACCCGTCACAGCACCACCATAACCTTTACGTGAACCGGTTACACATGATGTCGCCAGGAATTGCGGTCTGAGTTATCACTTCTATCTACACAAACACGCATAAAATATCTTACCAGTGGGGAGTGATGTGCAAAGTAGTGGTAGAGTTGCCTTGGAATTTCAAGGAATTTTTAAGTTTTAAGACCAATTTCGTCTCCAGGTTCAAGATATGGGAGCTTTTCAAAGCTAACATTCCGCACTATCATAACGTTTGGTCCATTGTCACAGATAATCGTAAGTAATACAGTATATGACGTTGTTTATAGACATATTCATCACCACATTTGGGGATAGTTGAAATATTACCCTATTTTCATATTTAAATTTTAAGAATCCGGCTTCATAGAGAACCACAATGCCCAAAGCGATAGCTTTGCAAAGAAATAAGATAACCAAAATATTTCTAGAAGACACTCATAAAGGGGAATGCTGGAATTCTAAATAAAGCCATATTTTTACTGACTACATTTTTTATTGATGGGCATTCGCTAGCTCCTTACATACGTTCTGTAGCTAATCGCTAGATGAAGAGTAATTAAGAGCTTTTTATTAGGATGAGAAAGGGAAATTAACAACAACTCCTCTGAATCTCAAGTTCAACAGCCTTTCGTGGACCATAATGTGTGCTTTCCTCACTGCCATACTTTTTTAACATATTTTAGTGGGACCACTACGATAAAATAACAATTAAAACAGAATTAATATATCCTTTTGCTCATTTCATTAAGATATATGCAGTTATAGCTATTTAAGAAACATTATTCTCCAGTCAAAATAACTGAACTCAGCCATGGATGGTCTGAGAAACTGAGAACTAAAAGCTATTTTATTGGAACAAAGAAGGATATGTTTATTGCACCGTTTCAATAAGTGTAAGAAAATGCAAATGACAATAATAGCAAATATTGTCATCGAGGCTTTAGATGAATGAAGCCGTCCAAAATTTTATCAAAACTAGCCAAAACTGAATTTTCTATTCACGTATGACGAAAATGAGCTAGAGACCACAACGGAAAGATGTAATGAAATAATTCAAAGAATGGTCGGCGAGAACGCACGTCAGACCTAATTAAGATATACTGGTAACATTACTAAAAAATTGTCAATAGGGTATGTCTTTGCTCTCACCCGAGTCCTGTTGTTGATGTTGAATTGGAGTTATTTATGATTTATATTTAAGAAAATAATTTTTAATTGAAGACACGAGGAATTAAGACTTCCTTTGCACCACGAATACCGTGCCATGATTTGGACAAAAACCAGGGATAATATCCAAAAAAACACACTAGAAAATGTGTAGCAATTGTTAAGCCTTTAGGGGCTTAGGTGAACATTGTGCCTTATCAAAACAGTGATTTTCTAGTCTTGAAACGTAGAATTACTTCTAATCTATGATTTAATTTAATAAATATGGACGTGGGATCAAAATGTAAAAATTATCTGTTCAAACCCCGGCTACCTAATTGGTAAGAATCTGTGCAATAACATGTAAGAAAATTCGTTCGATTTATAGTTATAAAAGCAGTCCAAATATTTTGACTCCTCTTCTCAAAATACAATAAAATAATTTTGATGTTCATAAAAGTAAAAATCAGATATCACTTTAGAGATCAGAGATCGAAGGAGACGCGTTTAACTGGTAGTTTTTGGGTTATTCAATTTGTAGAGGAACCAAAATATTTCGATTGTTTTTCAGACAAAACCGAACTAATGTATCAGTACTATACGCATGCCTCAGTTCTTTTTAATTTCATTCTTTGGGGTATTTAGTTGTCATTGAAATTATTGAATGCAAACGGACCTAATAGTATTATATGCATGATATATTTTGTGTGTTGTTTTTGTATCTTTAGAATACGTTCATTGATGCAAACATTATGTGGCTTAGTTGTGCCACAGAGTAAAAACAATGATACTTAATGGAGGCAAAGTGTGGGAAATGTGTACACAGCGTATGCTAATAATTTGGGAGCATAAGAGTAATGTACATTTTTAAGTTATCACAAAATTTATCCCAAACCATTGGCTGTACGGGATTGATTGAGGTATAGTACTCGGTAGAAATGTGTAATTGTGCTAAATGTGCTGGCAGAAGAGGAAAGATAAGAGCTTTGATTTTCTCCAAGTATTCAAGTATTTACAGTTTCGTATGCCTGTATTTAATTCAGTAACGCAAAAAAAACTGGTTCCTTTTGAGCCCATCCCATTCACGTTCACCACAGTTGTGTTTTCATTTATATTCTTATAAGTTTGTGTTTTCACCATTTAATTTAAGTTTTCCTTATTTATTCAATTTATTTTATTTAACAAAATATGCTTTTGTAATTACGCATCACGCTTGGTATCGTCGGAAAGATCTCAACTGCAAACGCTCCAGCTACGATCGCATAGCAGTATTTTGACGCATTGCTCGGATTTTAATTTCATCAAATAAACGCTAATCATTTCTCGAAATTCGACAAAAAATGGTTCTCGAATTAAAAATTTGTCACAAAAATGTGGCTGTCACCATTGTATTAACTCGCCGATTAGGTCTACTTGTTTATAGGAAAGTACCTTTATCATTAAAGAAATGCTGCTTTTGGCAAACAAATGTAATTAATTACGTCGTTGAACTTTTATATAGTTTTCACGTTATTATACGCGTATTTTATGCTAGTATGACCTATGACCATTGACCCATTATAACTCAATGCTGCTTCTAAGTACCATTAATAATGCTCAAATTTTCAGCTCTATTCAAGAAAGATGTAGATTACGTGTTCTTTTGTGCTGCAACGTTTAATGGCGAAAAATGTAGCTGCCGTAATAATTACGAATGGCTACAACATTTTCACATTTTTAAAATGATCAGACTTGAAATTTTCATTTCTCCCTGAAGCAGCTCTGGATTACGAAGGGTTTATGGGCACCTACATTAAGTCACTAAATAAACTCAACAAAATTTTCTCCAAGCATGCCTTGATTTTAGTAGCAGTTGCTGATATAAAATCAAAGTTATTTTGAATGGGCAATGGAGCAGTAGTATTTACATTGTAAAATCGTAATTACGTTGAATCAGCAAGAGTATACAAGGCATTAGCGAGCGAGGGGGGTGGGTGCACTGGTTAAAACCATTCCGAAATGATTGAGAGATATACAGCCTAATGTATCTGTTCCAAATGAACCTCTTTTCCCCTCAATATATCTACTCTCCAAATGAACCCCCTCTCAATTTTTCTTGGACTACGGCCTTGTGCATATACATCTTCATTATGAATATTAACGTAACTAAATAACTCTAAAATATCTCAATGATTAAGAACTGGGAGAGAGTGTATGAGCAGGAATGAGAAAGAAGGACCCATATCGCTACGCTAACGCATTCTTCTCAGAACTTATTGTGATGGATTCCACATAATTTATAATTCCCCGTATTCACATAAGTGTTAAAAGCAGTTTCATTTTTTGACAGAACAAAGCACTCACAGTGAAAATATTACGGTTAATTATTTTCCCACTGTATTCTATCCAAGGACTCTTGTGTAGGCCAATTAACGATAGAAAACCCCGTCAACTCGATTCAAGCGTAAATCGGCCTTGACCCATAGAGAATTTCATGTAAATTGAAGTTATGTTCTAATTTACGATCTATTTAAGTCTCACTTTCGAGGATGGTATAAAAACTTTTTTCTAAGTCACATTCATTTGAGTTAAGCGAAAACGAGACCGAATTCATTTAGCGGGTAGCAGACGCCAATATACTCGCCAGGTAATGTACTTGAAGGGCAAGCAATCGATTTCAGAACAATTTGCATTCTCAAGGGCACTGTGTTCTTGATAAGAGGTTAAAGTCCTGAGGAGAGGACGACATTGACAGGGCACAAGTTAAGGGCGTGGTGAAAAGCGGGGTCTCAGCGTGTCGAAGACGTACCTCAAGGTATTGAGTTCAGAATGAAAGCTTATCCACTCTAGCATAAGGCTCTGTTAATTAATAAACAATCGATAGACACAACCACGTAGAAAGGGCATAAAACCGTGACTATGCTTTATAAACAAAATTCTCTTATACGTATTTATCGAAAATATAATTTTAAAAATATGCTTTACTATCACCGATGACATCCTCATGCCTAGGAGAAAACAAAGAGAATGTATTTAATGCAAACGAACGAAATTTTATATGACTCATTCCATCCATTTTGAAGCCCATTTCAGCTCAATTCTACCCGGTAATAAATAATTTTTTTCACGCGACATCCATTTGGTCCTCATTATTCTCCCGTAGCACCAAATCTCGAAGGCCTTTACCATTGCTTTCTCCGCTGCTGATATTGTTCATACCTCTTTTCCGTAGAGGAGCAAACTCAAAATGTAAGTTCCGATGAATTGTTTACTTATATCCATGTTTAAATATTCCACCGTAAGCCTTCTGCAGATATTCTAAAAATTTGAGGGTTATAGCATAAGTTTGACTCACGGAATATTACAAAAGAGGATCCTCAAAGTCTGTCTCTAAATGTGTTGGGAACTACCGCGCATTTAAATGGGTTTGCAAAAGTCGCCACTCGCGTCGCTGATGGAAAAAGTGAACCGAGTTTCACGGGAAAATAATGTTTAATTCGAGGCATTAACCGAAATTTGTAATTATGATGATTCACGCATTCATAACTTTCACATAACTATCACATTCATAACTTTTCAATGCTATTCCTCGCAATTACAAGAACTACACTGAAAAAAGTGGATCGCATTAAAATCATCGCCGCGCTGCGAATAATTTTGAAAGCTGATTAAAATGCGACCGAAGTGGCAACAGAAATAAATCTTTTATGGGATGGAAATGGGCCTCCTTTATCCTCCTCATCCCGAGACATATCAACCATCTGAATTAAATGTTAACAAGCGACATTAGCGTGTGAATCATGCTTCTGAATGATTCTGTCATCTGACCGGAAGCACTGAACTAGTTGCAATGACGATATTTCACTTAGCCCAGCGGTAAAAACATGAATATTACGAAAGAGGATCCTCAATACGTCCTCTAAATGTGTTTATCAACCACCGCACATTTAAATGGGTTTGCAAAAGTCGCCACTCGCGTCGCTGATGGACAAAGCGATCGAGTTTCACGGGGAAATAATATTTAATTAGAGGTATTGACCGAAATTTGTATTCATGATGATTAACTCGTTCATAACTTTCTCATAACTATCACATGCATATCTTTTCAATGCTATTCCTCGCAATTACAAGAACTACACTGAAAAAAGTGGATCGCATTAAAATCATCGCCGCGCTGCGAATAATTTTGAAAGCTGATTAAAATGCGACCGAAGTGGCAACAGAAATAAATCTTTTATGGGATGGAAATGGGCCTCCTTTATCCTCCTCATCCCGAGACATATCAACCATCTGAATTAAATGTTAACAAGCGACATTAGCGTGTGAATCATGCTTCTGAATGATTCTGTCATCTGACCGGAAGCACTGAACTAGTTGCAATGACGATATTTCACTTAGCCCAGCGGTAAAAACATGAATATTACGAAAGAGGATCCTCAATACGTCCTCTAAATGTGTTTATCAACCACCGCACATTTAAATGGGTTTACAGAAGTCGCCACTCGCGTCGCTAACGGACACAGTTACCCGAGTTTCACGGAAAAATAAGGTATAATTAGCGGTGTAAAGAGAAGTTTATATTCCTGATGATGTGATCTATCACGTTCATAACTTTTCGATGAAACTCCACGCCAATACAAACATTATACTGCAAAATATTGAAAAAAAACTGATCGCATTGCACTGCGCACATCGCAATGGATGATTTACTTATTCATAACTTTCACATAAGTATCACATTCGTTACTTTTCAAGCTATTCCTCGCAATTACAAGCACTTCACTTAAAAAAAGTGGATCGCATTAAAATCACCGCGCTGCGGACATTTTTGAAAACCGATTAAAATGCGACCGAAGTGGCAACGGAAATCACCCTCCACGATAAGATGGAATTGGGACTCCTCTATGCATTCTCTTTGGGTAAAAAATTCAAACGTCGATGCATTTTATGCAACACGCCAGGGTCCAGGAGGTTATGCAGTCCGCTTGGTTTGAAACAAGTTCTGCGTCACTAAGAAAGACCGGTCGAGTGATGCGTCATCTTAAGAGGTGAAAAAGTAGTACACGACCTTCGGTGCGTTCCTTCCCACATATTTCTCGCGCTTCTCCCGGGATCTAGTTCCGACTCGAAGTAAGCCTTCGCATCCGAAGAACCCTCAAGGCGCCCGCTTCAACAACAGGCCCGTGTTTATCCAAATGTAATGGAATACAGATTTCCAGGGTACACATCTGGAGGCGAGGGAAGACACATACTGGCGCGGCTTAGCTGAGTTTGACCCCAATGAATCAATGGGTTGTGTTTTATCAGCCGAGCCCCTGCTGCCTATATACCGACGAGGATGATCATTAAAGCTAATTCTTGCCTTCCCCATGATGATTTCATAGCCCATAAATATAATTATTTTTTCCATGCTATAACTGGCACCGACGTGCAGGAAGACCATTGCAAATGGAAACACTCTTCTGAGATTTCCTGCGGTTATCACCTTGGCATATTGCATCGAAACTATGCACCCATTTGAAAAATTTCAGTGTGTTTCGACATAATGATGTAATATCGAAATAATAGGCAATATTTCCTTTAAATTTCAAATAAAATCTAGACCAACCTTCGGGTTGAACCGCCGAGTTAGTGCATTTTAAACGGATAATTAGCATAGCTATCTACGGAAAAATTTAGTCGTTTTTCAAAATTAATTGGTATCAATAATGATTATATCCTCCATTCTCTCCTTTGGATAATATTTGAATCACGATATTCAAACCACTGGCAGTTTTTGCATTATAAATGATAGCGAGGTAGCATAAGCCCCTAATTTAGCATACATAAAATATTTATGAAAACAAAATTAGTTTTGTCCGTGTTCGGCAACTGACATTCCTGTAAATCATTGGCATATAATTTCAAGCAGATATTTTATAGGTTAAATGTATTCGTTTGATGAGATTGATCGAAGCGGTAGCCATCAGTTGTGATTTCTTCACACTACCATAATGCTCTAAAATCATTTTTTTAAAGAACTTAATAACCTATACATGGAGTGATGAATGAAGCACAAAATTCTATAATGGTTTGAGGCGCTCATAGGAGTAATTTTTCGGGAAAAAAAAATTAAAATGGAGCGCTGACGGTTACAAGAACAGAGGCACAATAAACTTGCTGGGAAGAAAACTGTGGCGGTGAGCAAACTCAAAGAGCACCGAGAAACCATCCCCGAAATCCATACCGTGAAACTCGCTGGTGAGGTCGATGCATCGACAACAAACCTTCCTTCTCCTGTCTAAGCCATTCATTTTCCATGGTCGGTGAAAGACGGGAATGCTTGCAAAATCAGCGCGGCATTGCCGACCAAATCCACCCACGAAAAGTCCTATCCTGCATCTATCTGCTAAGACTTCATGAACCCCATTCTCGCTCGTATTTTTACCGAGGAAGACGTACACTCTTAAGCTCAGCTACCTTCTCGTTTCTGGCATGAATACGAGGTTCAACTTCGAAAGGCTAACTCAATCGTGATGCAAAAAAATCTCTCAGCCAAGGCCGCACAAAAGTTAAGGCATAGCTGAGTATCGGCAAAAAGTAGGTTTCCTTTCGTAACCATACGTTAGGAGCTCTTTTTGGGTTAGGTTTACTAATGGTTTTCATTATTAAATATTAATTTATCAGCACTGATGAGAAGTAAATTATGTACACTAGAGACTGAAAGATGGTTATGGACCAAGTAATCCGGTGGAAGACCCGATATCATATCATTCAAATCCCGATCAGTATCAAGCATATTCCCCTGTTAATCCAAATTGACACGCCGGGAAAGCAAAAAAATCATTCTTGATCGGGATTTATCCCTCATTTGCTTTCATTGAATTGACTCACTGGGAAAGCTAAGATCATTCTTGATGGGGTTTTATACTCCCTGTATCTTTGTCATATATACTGGATAGTAATGGATTAACTCACCCGGTGGAATACCCGAGAGCATATCATTTAAATCCCGATCAGTATCAGGCATAATTCCCGATTAGTCCACATTGACACGCCGGGAAAGCAAAAAATTATTCTTGATCGGGCTTTATCCCTCATTTACTTTCTGCCATTCTTGCTCCATTACTGAAAAGTAATGGAGCAAGTTACGCGGTGGATGACCCGAGATTATACCATTTAATTTCCGATCAGTGTGAATACGGACCAAAATAATCCAAATTGACACGCCGGAAAAGCACGAGATCACTATTGATCGGTATTTAACCCTCGTTTACTTTCTTACCGTCATTATTGGACAGAAAACTCGCACAATGGAAGATACCATATCATTAAAATCCCAATCAGTACCAAGCATATCCCTGCCCGGCTGACCCAGAGGATTGATATCAAAAGAGATGAGTATGCGCTGAATATTTGAGGCGTTAACCTTGTGGAATTCCTTTTTATGTCAGGAAAAGAACTAACTTTGCTTTCTACAACTTAAACTTTAATCTTCGACTAGTTTCGACACATGTTCAAGATACAGTGTAACTAAACTAGTCGACGTACGAATGTTACGTTGTTGAAAGCAAAGTTCGTTATTTTCGTGAATTGAGTATGTTCCACGTATGAGCGCAGCGGTACCACCCTTCAGCATGGGCCATCCCCCTTCCAGGCGCCCCAGGGGCTGACACATCTGCTCCAGATCCAACACGCCGTGCCATCACCACTCTCTTCCCCCCTCTCGTACGTGGCACACGGCCGTGACGCGTGCCACCACCGAGCGGGCGCGCTTCCACTCCCCCGACCAGACGCCCTTCCACTCCCCCGCGACGCGTGTTTTTCCTTCCTTCTTGCCGCTTCTCTCATCGCCGCGAGGCATCAATATGCTCCCCTTCCACCGCGCTTCCGCCGAGGACGACGACACCCGGCGCAGGTTGTGCACGCACCCGAGATACGGGGGTAAACTTAAAAAGTAGGGTCTCCAATTTTTTTAAATCATTGAATATTTTTTTTAATACTTCTTTGCATTAAATAAAAAAAACAGTACATACGACCTTTTACATCGGATTGAATGAAAATTAAACTATGTTTTTACACATAAAATATTTATTAGATCGCTTTTTATTTATTATATATATAAAAAGCGATCTAATATATAAATATATGTTATAATATATAATATCTAAAATATATATTATAAATATTTATTAGACCGCGTCATCCTCAGGCCTGAGGATGACGCGGATTAATACATAATTTCTGTGGAAAAACAGTTTAATTTTCCTTCAATATGAATAAATTCCATAAAGTAACGCCTCAAACCATCAAAAATTTCCATCGGATTTGTGAAGAAGTTATTAAGTAATAAAGTTTAACAAGAAACAACAACAACAAAAACACGAATTAAATACACTTAGATATCACGTAATACTTCACTTGTATGAATTTAGGGAGGGCGGAAGAAAGGAAGAGGGATTTAAAGAGGAAGTTTCCTGATGGCGGTTGTAAATGATTGATGATATTATATCAACAGAAGGAGCTTTGATGGAATTGTAGGTAAGAGGTAGCCAGTAGGTAAGGGATCTCTGAGTCACACATAAACGATCGAGAGGTAGATGGAAAAGAGATGGGTTCCGTGTTTTACGGGAGGGGTCATGGAGACATGAAATTTATTTACATTGCTGAATACATCGTTGGAAAGGCCATGGCTTTAGCTATATTCCGATCTAGTCAAACTAACGCTCGATGACTTTCCTCACCCGCACGATGAACTATTGCATACCGTCGTCATACCAGCTTCCGTCCGCGTTGCTATGATGGGCGTTGATCTCCTCTTACACCTTGTCGTCCGTCACGAACATCATTCCTCTTAGGTGTTTTTTCAGGGCGAGCAGCATTTATTATAGCAGAGGTTATTTATATTTTTGAGGGGAAGGGTTCTGTCCCTCTCATAACCCCTACAATTACACCTCTAGCCACCAAGGTAAAGTTGAAAATTCATGTTGTTATAACATTTCAGTCGTTACTTTTTGATGAGGCAGTCGTTCTGTTCATCCAAAATCTAAAAAAGGGTAATTAACACAAATTATCAGCCCTTTCATTTATCACTTTAAGGGACGTTCATGTCTAAAATAAGCACTCCTTAGGAAAGTTGGGGGAAGGAGAATGCTTACTTTCACTGACTAGTGGAAGGGGTGGGTGTAATAATATGCTTACTTTGTTGTATATGCCAGTGGCGTAGCCAGGAATTTCGTTCAGGGGGGTCCTAAACCAGGGGGATAAATTTTTTTAAAACAGGGTACAAAGCAGAGGGTTTTAAATTAATTTTAACACTTTTCAGTATCGATTAAAGCATCATTTTTCAAAGAAATCTTTTGTAAATCCATGATTTTTCAGTATTTTATTTTCTATTATGATGAAGCAAAGTATATAGAATTTTATATTTGGGGGGGGGGGGGAGGGGGCGGACCCCTTTTCTCCACCGTCGCTACGCCACTGGTATATGCCCTTTCCACCAGTTCGGCCTATTCCTTGACCAATAGCAGCGCCCATTATCCTACGACATCCGAGCTCCGAAAATCACGAAACGTTGAAGAAATGGGGCATTCCATCTCAGTTCCCCACATAACAATTTACGTCTTCTCCTTTTTTTTCAACCATGCCATGGGGCTCTCTGGTGGCTCTGGGATGCTTTCGGGTTTACAGGAATAGGGTGCATTACCCCCGCACGCCTCACTCCAAGCTCAGCCATCGCATTAAAAGCCTCCGGGCATTCCAACCACCCCCTGCCAACCACCAGCGAGGGGAGGCGCGTCCAAACATCTGCCTGACGACGTCTTGGGCGCCCAACTGCCTTCCGTCAGCTCCTCGTGGCCTCGTTCTATAATTAGCGGATTGGACGCGTCGAGAGGGTGGTTGAGGCGTAGGCCTTGTGATCGGAGATGCTTGGATGGGTCACCGACAGCCGCGGTTCAAGCACGACGACGCTATTTCCTGGGGGGTTGATTCTGTATATCCGAACGTGAATGACCACAGTCGGAGAGCTATTGGATCTTCAAATGAATCATTCAAAGAGTATCTTATTGCTCGAGGCAACAGCTATGACACATCAACGTGTGGGTACTACCCCGCAAGGTAATTTATAGGCATGTGACAGGGGGTCTAGGATACCAGCAGATAAAGAAAAATGAAATGCGTGCATTGAGATCCACCTATCAATCATATAAGTCATTTATAAGAATTTTTATACCTATATGTTCGGCAAGATATCTCTCTTAATTTATCTATTCTATAGAACAAATAAATACAGTGAGGTACTAAGATGATTCTCTCCGTGCAACTCTTAAATGTATTCATTCTTAATTGTTCAAACAGCATAAGCTTTGCACATAGCCTTCGAGTCTAATTGCTGACACACCAATTCGCTGAAAAGCTGAGTTACGCTTTCCGTTAGCTCGAGGAAGTTTTTGGTGGTATTAAGATTTTCTGCGTTGGATACAAAATATACTCGTCGCATTTTATACAGTTACAGGGCCTAGGTCCTAGCAGGATCGTGGGCTGCCCACCCTGGGCAGTCCGACCATGGTCAGGGGAGGCATTCCTTTTCAAGGGCCACCTCTTCGAGGATTTTCATTTAAGGGAACTACACCATACGGATTTTTCGCAAGTCAGAATCACTCAACTAGAAGCAATAGCCACCTCCTAGCCACTGCACACAAAATTAATACAATTCCAATATTAAATCAAGTATATTTTTTACTGCTGCAGAGGCAATGAGGTATCCGCCAATCCCTACGCAAGTGGTACTATATCGTCTTTTTATCGGCTCTGGCTTATTTCATTACACGGCAATATATTTATGTCTTATTTTAGATAAAAGCTATCACGAGAAAAGTTAAAACACTGCTATCATAAAAAATTTAGGAGCTTGCATACGGATTTGGAGTTAAGAGACCTAGTTGATCGTGGTCTTTCCATTCAAGGCCTTCTAAAGGCTATAAACTGCTCCAGATTTTATACAGGCTTCGTTCGATAAAAGTCAGCTCTACTCTTGGTCCTGAAAAAGATGGTGAATTCTTTTTTCACACCAGCGCGGTGAGTTTATTTTTCTCGTATAAATGTACAGTTTCAGGAGTATTATCAGAGAGTAACGAGCCATAAAACGCAGTTAATTGAGAACATATAATGACAATGATTTATATTGTACAACAAATTACGACATATTTACTAGAATAATTTTAACTAAATATTTAAAACATAAATTTAAGCTCTTTATTTGTTAAACACATTTTTCATAAATTTAAGAAAAATACATTAAATCCTTCCAATTAAATTATTAAGCTATTACTTCTGATCGGTTTATATCCGACTCGCGTGAATGTTGGCTCTTTACAAGCTCACAATATTTACACATTAAAAGAAAAATAATCATCGTTAAATAAATTTATGCTATCATGATATTCCTCAGATAATCATGCCTTAAGTGTATATGTAAAACAGAATTTGTGTACCTCGCGTGAATATGCAATTCTCCGTCTATCCAATCAATTAATTCAGCAATAGCAATCGTTACACCTAAAATAGTAAGAAATATTTTTGGACAATCCCTTGTTCTAAAAATCAGATATCAAAATTATGCTCCTCCTGTCGCTCTAAAATTTACCTAGAGGACCAACCATTGCATTCTGTAATACCCTAAACGTTAAGGTTACAAGGACAGGTGTTCTTATGGAGCAATTAGTAAATCTGCTGATGGCCAAAAGATGAATCACTCCGCTTATTAAAAGGTGCATCCTATTAGCTCTGAAGTCCTCTCGTGTTGCTGAGTGAAGGTGTCTTGGATGCAAAGGCATTGAATCACCACTTGCGATGCCAAGGTGATTGCTCAAACGTCCCTTCCTCACTGAAACTACAAGCTGCGTTTCTCAAAACCTTGAGAATGCCACGAAGGTGGCGGGTCAAAAGAAAACCAAGCCCCATTTCATGCAAAACACTACTGTCTCACGGAAACATCCCATTTCTCTTTCAGTGTGATGACAGTGATGATGACATAATCTTCAGGTAATTATCTCGAATGTGACGCAAGTCTTCGGATGAAAAATGCCTGATAAATATTGCATGCTTTTAAACAGAAAGATGCATTACATAAATGCATTTAATGAGGATAAGGGACTGATTAAATAATCCTTTAGGAATGTTGCATAATATCAAAGGTGACCACTACATATATTTGTTATCATTGCCAATTGGCATAGATTTGAAATAATATACTAAAATTTACGTAAAAAATTTAGGATTTTATGAAGCTAAATGCGACGAAATGTTCATTTTTCATCGCAATGCCTTAAGATACGATGTCATATTTTTACAACTACGAGTTTTCTTTTCATCGCTGATGTAGCAAAAATGAAATTTTTAGTAATTTGAGCCGAGAAAGAAAATTGGGACGTTTGTGAAACCTGCAATGATCAATGAAAACATAATGAGGGTGAGATATTAGACTAATTGTAAGCTGAGATTTTGTTTTTCAACTGCAATAGATGAATAAATAGGGTATTTTGACGCCGGCCTTTCGCCTCCAGTATTCTCTCATCCTCTATCCTAATTATCCATGTTTTCGTACCCAAAAGCGCAACACTCCATATCAGACTATTCACAGTGATGTAGCTGAGGGGGAGGCCCGGGTGGTCCGGACCCTCCTCCCCCCAATAACCCCTCTCCCCCGAAATATAAGATCGCAATTACTTTCCTTCCTAAATGAAAACAAAATATTGAAAAATCATAAAATTACGAAAGACTTCTTGGGCAAACGAAGTTTTTTCGATTATGAAAAGTGTTAAAATTAGTAAAAAAAAACCCTCTACTTAATGCTCTGTTTTTTTATTTCCCCCCTAGTTTTGGACCCCCACCCCCTGAACGAAATTCCTGGAAATCCCACTGACTCTTCAATAACCTTTCCTTCAAACTCTTACGTGACGATACTCTCATAAGTTCCTCCTTCTTCATGGACTCCTAAATATGCAGTATGTATTTTAACAACCTTCCAAAATGTTTAATTTGCTTTTCACATTTTTTTCCTTAGCGCAAATTGCGCCCCTGTGTATAGCTCTGCCCTGGATAGAGCTTGTCAATACTGAGCACACATCTCAAATGCGCCGAGGAGATTTGCGAATAACCTCGGCGCAGGCTTAACACCCACACGATCGCCCCCTCAGTGAAGTGGCACTCATGACTTACTCAACGGTATGGACTATAAGAGCCAACTCACTTAGCCCCAGCGCCATCAAAAGCCGCGTGATCTTTAAAAAGATCACGCGGATTTTAATGGCGATAGCGATGAAGATTTTACGAGTTATACAACGGAACATGAACAGGAAAAGTGCATGAGTTAAGTAACTGCTTTCACTTGAAAATTCTAGGAATCCATATTATGATATCCGTACTACTTATATACGCAATAACAATTCGAATTGAGCACGAAAATCTCGAGCAGAACATGAACTCAAAGAGAAAAGGCTGCGGTTGATATGAGACCCCTGATATGTTATGTCAAGACAGCGGTCGGATTCAACAGGCAAAACTTATGACAATACTGAGGAAGCATAGCAACATTTTTCTCAAATCGAAAGTCAGGAGATAATAGGAGTTTTACTGGAGATATTCAAGGTTTAATATGGGTGAAATAAATGAAATATAATGACATCGATTGTTCATTTCTCTTTGCATAAAATCACAAAGCAACTCTGCCTTTACGCATAATATCTACATGCAGAATTAAATACAGGAATAAATACATCAAGCTGTTTTCACGAACGCTGTGGAAACTAGTAAATTACCGTAATTCATACGATCGTATATTCCAATATTATTATCATTAATGCAGGAATGTAAACCGTCATAATTCAAATATGAGGTACCCTTTGAAGGTAATCTTTGAAGCTATAATGAGATATTTTCTTTTCTGTGAGCGAAATTGCATGAAAGTTTGTTTTAAAAACAGAAATAAACAATTTTCATGATTTTTTCTCTGGCTCGCCACAGTATTAAAAAATTGAAGGCAGCCGATGTTAAGGGCTCCGACTCGTCGTCCATTGTCAAATCATAGGGGAAAAAATAAGTTCTGTTTCCTCACCAAACATGGTAAATAACTAATGTATGATAATGGCTACAGATCTTTTCCAAAGGATATTCTGAAACATTTAGGGGACCCAGCGCCAAATTTAACCATCCTAAAGGGGAATTGCTTCGGTCTACAGCGTTGCTTCCCACCGAAGTAATGTAGGTAAACCATTTAACTTCTTCTTTTATCGGTCAATACGGCCAGGTCATTACGATAAGACCATAGAAAAGTACGCTCTGGAGTTTAATTCCGTATTTCCAAATGAAAATGATCTCATATGGAGAGTCGTTGAATCTTCAACTGAACTGTTTCACAAGTCGTTCTTTCCTCGAGACAACCACAATGACATGTTGAAAATGAACCATTCCCGAGGAAATGAGCCTTTCAAATGAGCCGCTAATCGGGCGCCATAGGCGGTCACTAGCTGAACTTCCCAAAAATGCTCGTTTTTCGATAAATCTGTGACGTCATCCGAATATTTGCATTGACGTTTGTGCATATGTTTGTCCCTGCCGTGGTTTGTGTTTAATTCTTACTTTTTGTACACAATATGGTAAAAATGAAAAATTATCTTAAACCACTGATGGAAAGATATAATATATAATAATATGTAGTTACTAGGACCAACCGCTACCTTTTAATATTACACGATTGTAGTAACCCCAACACAGCATATCCGCAGGCAGCGGCGTAACTATTAACAGCCTCAGAGATATTTAAAAAATATTTAAAATTCTTGTCTGGATATGATATATAATAGCTGCATCTGCTTAAAGTTAAATTTTAAGTGCCGAAATGATGTAAAATGCATCTCCAGGCATGTTATTTTTCAAAAATGTTCCTGAACTTCCCGTTTCCTGGCGGGTAGCCCCCACTAACACCCCTAATCCCCCTTCCCCCCAAAGTATATTCCTAGTTACGGCACTGTCCACAAGGGTTTATAATATTCCCCTTTAAAAATTTTATGATACTGTACAACCTGCAATTGTGAACTTTTTTTAGGTAAAATAAAAATTATTATGCTTTGAGCCCAAATTCGTTAGCACAGACAAACCTACTTGTTCATCCCTTCCAAATGACGCAGTGAGGTTCCGAAGTGAGTTTCCTTACCTCCTCGCCCCTTCCTTACGTCACCACCGTCCCCTGTCCAAGCCCTTACACTTCTCCCACTCACGACAGATCCTTCCGTCTAAATGTGAAAATCGGTTTCAGCGGGAATTCCCCGCAACACCCCCTCACCTTGTAGACTCCGACCTCAACTTCCAGGAATCTATCCTACCTTGGGTTCCAGGGGAAGTGGTTCCCGTGAGATGCCAATGGGATTCCACATGGCGCATCATCGTTATCGCGAATTAGAGAATCCGTTCAGTCCGATTCAAATAGAGCTCGATTAACGTTCCTTAAATCTTTTTTATTTTTATTTCTACTTTTCAGTGGTGAATCATGCAATCGATTAAAACAGAGCTGTTACAAGAGTTTTCCGCCAAAAATAATTTTAGCTGACGCTATCTACTGAGAAAATTTAAAACTATTTTCCCATCTGGAAATTTAGTCAACTAATTAGAGCACAATAAAACAAAATTTCAAATTTCTCATTGTTGAATATTTTATTGTTATCAGAAGCAAGCAGTATGCAAATTTTCAAGCCGATCAGACAGTGGGAAGTGGGTTAAAAATCAATAGCTAGATTCCATCGATGAAACAGTCGAATAGACGAAGCTATTTGAGAAAATGCGTGTAAAAACGTTGAAGCGTGGGGCCGCCTTAAAGATTCTGAATGGCGAACCTCCAGGAATGGAATGCTTGGTCTCCCCCCAGTTTGTGTGCTGTGGGGGATTTCTCGTAAGGGAGGGGGAGGGCTTTAAATAGCGGACGCTGGAGGCGATCTTTTAAATCGTCCACCCAGGGCGCATGCGCTCTGATTGCGTTGACCCTTATTAGCCTGGAAGAGTGCTTGATTTATAAAATTTTAGGCACCGGAACGTATACTCACACATTTTATCCACATTTAAATAACAAATATAAGGCGACGCCCCCCTAAAACTTCCAAATTTTTCAAACTTTTACAAAAGCTACAGTGAGGAATCATGCTTTATCCAATATAAAAAAATGACAATTTTTTTAATTCACCGAATTTTCCCTGAGAGGTGCCGGAATGCCGTTCCGGTGCCGAAATTAAGCACTGATCTGGAATTAGGCGTAGGATGTGGAGGGGAAAGCCAATAGAACTTTACGGAATGACCTGTGTGATGAAAAACACACTCACTCAGCAGGAGACACAAAGCCACGACCCCTAGGTACAAGACCCACCTCACTGCCTTCAGGGCCTGCAGCTTCAAAATAGTTTTCGGGAAACTAAGGCGGTATATGTCATTTTTTTGAATATCAAAATATGCTCTTATAATTATACTTCATTGAATGACGGCGACAGATGAGTAGGCTTTCCGTTCAGTACTTTCTGGATATTGCATTTGCAAATAACTATTTAAGCAATAATGACATTTTTATAACTGAGAACTTCAGGCCTGACTTTGTGAAACCTCTCCATTTTGCAAATAATGGAGTAAAACTTTGTCAGGTTTACTATAACATTAATATGGGCACGACCCAAGTTCCGTCTTCACCTGAAGATGTAACTACGTTACGAAACCAGGGTCGTGCCCATATTAATATAACAGTGAACCAGACAAAGTCTTTCTCCTTTATTTCCAAAAATGACATTGCTTCTTTTAAGGCCAATTAACAAAGTGTATTTACAAGAACGAGCAATATATAAATTAATAAACGCGAGTACGAACACCAGAATGCACTGTATAACCACCCAATTTGTGCAAATGCATGAACAGGAAATAGAACCTGTTCTAATTAGGTTAATTTATTCGTAAATGTTCCGTTCCGATCCATCAAAATCGTTCATCATTCAGGCAATAAGTCGCACGTACTAACGTATCATGTAACCAGGCCTTTGAAATAGAAAAAAATTGAGGCACATCCCAATATACCAGTCGATTCGACAAAAAAAAACTGATACAGGGCGGATCCTAATATAAGTAGCGTGATTAAAATAAAACCTATACTAATAGCTCGGTTACTTATTGAGTTATTACTAAATACAAGCTGTGATTGGTGTTAAAACAAGGAAAAAATCTCAACTTCAAAGTACGAGGATTGAATTGCCCAAAATTCTATCAGAGCTACTTTTGCTTTTTAGCTTCGATTGATGCTATCTGGGATTAACAAACTTTTTTATGGCATTTTTATTTGTAAAATTGTTCTTATACACTCCAGTAATACTAACTGAACATAGATGTAGGCTTTCGATTCTCGAATACACTCGGGCAAAGGACAACAACATTTAGCGGATCAAGATCCCAGTAATACTTTTCGTGCTTTAAGAATTCGAAGACGCCGTAAGGAGGGTGCTCATCTTGGGCAGAGAGGGTGTTGGAATCCTATGAGTCAATTCCAGCCGGCGTCATTGTTTACAAAGATGGCCTTCCGTGGGTTGGAATGAAATCACCGTGGTGAAAATAATCGGATTTAATCCGTCACGAGTTTATAGTCCCACAGGAGATGAATCCTAGTCAGTTTCCCGGTTGAGTTTACGATAGAATAAACGGGCTCGGGGCCATATATTCCTCATTAAATCAACAGACAAGCTTCAAAAACAAATTTTCAGCGCAAATAAACGATTACTTCTCTATTTTTTCGGTAAGATTTCAAAAGAATGGCGGTAGAACAGATTTCAGATGGGTTTAGACTCGGAAAATTAGCTTTATATGTTTATAAAGCTTTTCCCGATCCCGTATCCATTTCCATTCATAAAATAGCAAAAGACATGCTTTGTGCCCTGATGTGGATAATAGCTTATTTTCAGAGTGGCTTAAATTACTCAGAGCCAGCAACATTACATCCATACTTGAATCCTCGATGAAAAACTAAACTCAACCTTGTGTGATGGTCATCCACACATGGTTGGAATATCATATAGTTGGTACTAGATCACACGTTCAATTCTACCGTAAAAAATAAACAATTTGATTTAACGTTAATAAAGGTACTTTTCATAAAGTTATAATCTTTTAAAAATCCAGATGAAAAAAATCGAAGAAAAGAGCTTACCAGAACCATCTCTTTACCTTCTTTATCATTTCCATTACTACCACATTTTTCTGACAATTTTGAGACACATTTTCTTTTAAAACGTGAAAATCTCTAAAGAAATGCCCTCATCGATTCATTTCTTACACTATTACCGTCGAAAACGGTGCAAATCTAGCGAAAATTTGAAGATTTAAAAATTTAAAATGTTAGAGATGAATGAAATATTTTTTACAAAATCACTAAGCCACGCAAGTGGTACGTAAAGAGTGAATAGTCTTAAAGGAGATTAATATAAACCATGCAATGCTACTAACGATAGTCAAGGAAATTTGTAAAGCGGTAGCTATCAATTATGCAAAGCGAGAATAGCTGGAGCGATGGCTTGAAGATTTTCTTCGATGCGTTACCGAGCAATGGACGAGTGTTCCTAGTCGCAATAAGGTGTAATCGATGTAAGGGAGGAACATGGATGGTTCCAGGATTCCTAACCCGCAACGTTACATCTCAACAAGTTTGTTTCGTTTTTTTTACTTCGTCTAACACAGACCACTAATATTTTAATCAATATTTATTTTAACGATCGAAGCTCAATTTTTCTGGTTTAATGGGGTGAGTGTGTTTTTGTCTGATCATACAAGGCTAGTCTGCAAACTTACCTCAGGCATGTCCTACCAATGATCAGTCTGAGGTGTAAATGAACTTTCAAATTCCATAAGTCCGATAATTTTCAGCTAAAATACACTAATATTCATTGTCTTTTACCCAGATTTTAATTATTCTCCAAATTCAGTGTCGCAAAAAAACAAAAAAATGGGAAAATATAATTATTTCACACTTTTAATCAAATTTTGATTCTAAAAAGCACATTCGCCCCAAATCATGACAGAAATAATTTTCAATTGCGAAAATATTTTCATTCCTTTATGTTTCCGGCGTTCTACTTATCGCCCGGTTTTCTATAAGTTAGAAATCATAGCATTACTACCATACAAAATACCCGGCTAAAATGTGAAATATATATATGTTTATTAAATAACTATAACCGTGAATAACACTATTTTATCCTTGAGACCTTGAAAGACACTGAACTTTTTTTTGCATTTGAAAGAATTAACAACTACCTGTAATAACGGCAATAATAGTATGATTTAGCTTCGATGTTCATTTGGTTAATTTATTTTAGTTTTGAGTTCTCTGTGTATCCGAGTGTTAGCTAGTCCAACTTTGTTATGTGCCATGCACCAGTGAGCATTCACAATAAATGTCAATGAAAAAAAGGAACCAAACACGTGGTACTGAGCATCACCAAGTGTAAAGTTTTGTATAGGTATAAATAAATGCATGTGGAGTGGTTATACTTGAAAATCACTAAAAATTTTCATATGTGATGAACTTATGAAGAAAATGTCTTAACGTGTAAATGTTAGCCATTTATTTATACTTTTAAATTATGAAGAAGCAAAAAGGGCATTGGATTGGCATGCAAAATGTTAATATCTCTAAAGACGTTATTTATTCTCCATGAATGCCATCCAAACTCTTCATTCGAAAACAGTGTAATTTTACTATCACAAAAGCACTGTGGAATTTTGTTTAAAATAGTTCATTAGTATGGTTTTTGTATGTAAATGTTATTTTGTGTTATTTTCACTCTTTTCAGTGAGTGCTCAAAAAAGTTCAGTTAGAAAGTACAGCGGACTTTTAATATTTAAAAGGAATTGTGAACTGTGTTTATTTGTGAGCCTAGCAAAACATTTAGCCTCATTATTTTGTGTTGTGCATGTTTTTTTTACAATTATTTATTGTGAACATTGTAAATGAATCCCCAGCAAAACAGTTGATTTGAACATCAAGGTCGACTTTAACCATTTTAAAGGCACTGAGAACGTTTTTTTTTTTATTTCAAAGCCTTTCAAAATATTGTGCTGACGTTATTTAATGTTGTGCGAGTGTTATTTTATGCTTATTTATCTTCATCGTCAACTTCACTTGACACCTTGACGTGTTTCCTCAAGCAAGTGTTACTTTCAAAGGAACATTGTGATCTGAGATAGACAGCCAGTTTCCCGCCTTCGTGTGCTTTCGTGTGAATCTTAAGTATTTATCTCTTGTCAGGGAGAAAGTTTGTCAAAAAATTTTGTGAAATGATGAGAATATGTATTCAGAACCTGGATACCTAGTGAAATACCTACAGGTGACGACTAGCTCAAACTGGGCTGGGGAAATTTACATAAAACGTGACGTAAAAATTAGCGACTGTGAGTGCAAATGGCTAGTTTGGGTAATCTTAGCCTTAAAAGCTATTTTGATGGATCGCCATTCCTTTTTCTCCATATCAAGTGACTCTTGGGGAGTTTGAGAGTGAAAATAGAGACATTTACTCGCGACCCTAAGATTAGTCACAAATTGCTGCTTCGTAATGAAAAACGCGTTCCTGCGCATATGCTGTGGGAACACGTTCTGCAAGAATACTCGATAACGTGAGAGGGTATTTTCGTAAAAAATCATATATATTTTAGTACTTTCCTAGTAGAGATAGTAAGTAAAAAGTAAAAAAAAATACTGACGTGTGTTTCTACACTCCTTAATTCGCTGTAACCCTTATTTAAACCCAAGTGGAAATAAGGAGTTCAAGCAGAGTTTGTACGTTTTCATAAGAGAATATTAAAGTTATCATTGGATAAAATAAATTAGAACTTTAATTATTCTTGTCTTATTTTTCACCCATATCATTTTTAAATACACTGGTAAGTATCTTATGGTGCTCAAGAGTCCCGTGAATTCAGATATAGAAACTACGAAATACTGCTGCTATATCGGCCTCGGTGGCGGCGCGGCGGGGTAAAGTTCTTGCCTGCCACACAAGAGGTCGCAGGTGCGAGTCCCGTCCGGGTAAGTTGCCCCTATCCAGGGCTTGGATGTTCGCGTAAAATTCATTGTTAAATTAAAAACCCCGCTGTAAAAGGCCAATAGATAGGCTGTTTAAATATTTCTTAACCTGCCGCGTGAACGGCGGTGAAATATACAAGAATTGCCATTAGAAAAAATTCCCCTGGACCGGGAATCGAACCACGGACCTTTGGCTTTCCGGGCCACTGCGCAGACCACTACGCTATCCAGGTTCTTTAATTCTCATGGCGGAAAGCCAAAGGTCCGTGGTTCGATTCCCGGTCCAGGGGAATTTTTTCTAATGGCAATTCTTGTATAAATACTATGATTCCCGAGGCTAATCGTTCCACTGTTAAGTCGCCAAATAAAAACAAAAACGGATTCAAGCCTGAGGTATCATCTGTTCCACTTCCAGAGATGTGCGTACTATAAAAATATTTGGTGTAACTCAACAAAAACATTCGTCAAGAATATTGAACTTCAACAGTGAGGCCACTTAAGATTTCTCTGTCAAGGAATTTTGTTTCCATTATTTAGGTTTAAGCACAATTTTTTACATTAAAATTTCAAAATTTGAAGTAGCAGAAAATTTTTCGTTACAGTATTTATTTCTTTCATTAGTTTCAACTATTGAGACTGTACGAGAAGAAAGCAAGAACATGAACCAGACTTACTTGGCCACAAATATTACCTCGGCGAAAGTTGCTCATTATTTCGGTTAAAGGGTCTAGCAGGTTAAAATGGTGAAAAGTGCCCCCCAATATTTTGAGAAATAAAAAAATATACACTTAAAGTGCATCCAAAATTATGTGTTTACCCAAAGTTTCAAGCCTCAACAATGGAAAATAAACCCAGAAAAAATTGAAACACGATTTTTAGTTTTTTAACCATATCTCAAGTTTTTATTTTTGTAAAATCGTTTTCTTGATTTTAAATTGTGTATACTATTATGGTCCACCAATCTGAAAATTTAAAAATTAAATTAAAAATTTTAGGAAACAATAGACACGCCGAAAAAATATATTTTGTAACCCCCACCTTAAAGTATAATCCCAATTTTTTCAGATTTTTAAAATTGGTTGAACAGGGTGAAAAACAGGAATAATTGCTTTTCGCCATTTGCATCTATGCATTCCAGGAGGATATTTGATTTGATTGTTGAGAGCAACGATTGATGATCAGTTTCTAATATTATTGATTAAGAATAAACGTTAACATAAACAATGCCTATCACACTTAGATTAATCGTAATTATTGTTTATAGCCATACTGTTATGCTTTAATTTCCTAATTTCTGCGCAAATATGACAGAAGTCGTGATAATTGGTATATCGTCTTTTCGAATATATGTGAAGGCCGTTTTACACGGGGAAAGTCATTGCTCACGATAGTATTGAAAAAATTGTGAAATTGCGAGAATCCGTGCCTGCAATTAGAGGAGGGCCTATTTCCCCCTCTAGCAGAACTGATCAACAATCGTTGCTTTCAACAATCAAATCAAATATCCTCCTGGAATGTATAGATGCAAATGGCGCAAAGCAGTTATACGTGTTTTTGACCCTGTTTCACCTATTTTAAAAATCTGAAAAAATCAGGATTATACTTTAAGGTAGGGATAACAACACACATTTTTTCGGCGTGTTTATTGTTTCTTCAAATTTTTAATTTAATTTTGAAATTTTCAAACTTATGTAAAAGTTAAGATTTCGGTTCAAAAATTTTGAAAAAAATCAGATTGGTAGACCATAATAGTATACACAATTTAAAATCAAGAAAACTATTTTACAAAAATAAAAACTTGAGATATGGTTAAAAAACTAAAAATCGTGTTTCAACTTTTTCTGGGTTCATTTACCATTGTTGAGGTTTGAAACTTTGGGTAAACACATCATTTTGGATGCACTTAAAGTGTATATTTTTTATTTTTCAAAATATTGGGGGGCACTTTTCACTGCTCCATCTTAACCTGCTAGACCCTTTTGTTCTATTTCCACCTATGCCCGAATAATTAGCTTATGTACAAGCGTTAAGCCAGAATAAATTTGTTTAAATGCCAATAAGGTATATTTAGGTCCTAAAAACACTTATTTAAAGATACAAACCGTACATTCGCTCAAGATGACAAAAAGCTTTTTTCAAAGCAAAAAGTTAAAAAAATTGCTATGTAAAAGCTTTGGAGTGTAGCTTTGATATGATTCTTATCTTGTACTCACTTCTCATACACATCTTAAATAGCTAAATGTCGATAGTAGTTGGAAAACTGAACTATGGCTTACATAGTTCAGTTCAGTTCATGGCAATTTATACCTTGGCTTAATCGACTGTCAGTTCAGGACCTCCTTTATCACTAAACGAGCAACAGTAAAGAAACCTATCAATGCTCCGTGAAAGCATACCTATTTGATATTTCAGTATAACTTGTGAGTTATTTTTTTGTGAATACCTTTTTCTTCGAAATCTTCAAGGACATAACGGTGGAAAAATTCACAGTCAATCTACGACTACGCATAACACACAATAATGGGCAATGCAATACATGTAAGGATTGACTGAAATGGACATTTCTATAACGTCAAACCGATAGAATCATTTAAAAAGAAGGAAATGAAAATGAAAAAATGAAAAAAAATATTTAAAATTAATTATTTAAAGGTAAATTGTTTCAGAAAGACAAAATAAAAATTACTATCAAACCTGTGTCTCCAAAGGAGCTTGAACATTTGAAAAATACCTACAGATTAAACCGGAGCTAAGCTCTGCAGCATCTAACCTCAAGAGATAGAAGACAAGATCATCACGGCTTTCAAATGGAGGTAAGCGGCAAAAAAATAACTAAATAAAATAAAATAGCGGCAATGAGGTGAGACTCATAAGTGTGATAACTTTTGATTTTTTCACCAAAAATAAAAACTGATTCCCATTCCAAAATTTCCTTTCCAAACCTTCCTTTCACTTCATTCCATAAAAAATTCCAATGGACACCCATAAATAAAAGGTCCTAACCCATACATATCACATTAGAAGAGGGTATGGTAATTAGAGGAGGCGACCGACAGCTGAGGTCATTTGCACCAAGAGAGAATGGTATCGAAGGAAAGGTGGAGAGAAACCCGGCGTCGGCATTGGCCTGCTCTTAACGAAGGGCGCCAAGGGACCACGGCTCAACGTCCCATCCGACGGACGCAGTGTTGCGCTTGAAGTGCCCTCTACAAAACACTCAAACAGAAATCGGGCAGTCTCTAAAATTATCTGCCACCGCCGGGATTTGAACCCGAGCCTAAGGGGTAGGAAGCCAACACTCTAGCCACCACACCAACCCTATCCCCACCTTAGAAGAGCAAAAAATAGTAAAGACCTGTTGAGAGTTAATCTTAAAATTTCTGCTAGCTAATAAGCTCCGACATGACGATAAATAATGATTGAATTCCACAGTATTCAAGGTAATTTCCTCATCCGTAACGGTGCTACTGAAGGAAGTGAAAATTGTGTCGGTAAATTAATATAATCTCGCGGCTTCGTCCCATAGTGGTTCCCATTCAAATACAAGAGACGCATGATAGCTAGGCGCCGGCGACAATTATGAAATGGCCATTGGCCAACGGTATAGTTTCAGTTTTAATCATATGGTTATAGTTGTTTTATAATTAAACAGGCTGCTTTTTGTTCATGCTTCCAAAAGACACTTTAACTATATCTGTCATACTAAAGGAATATTAATTAAAAAGCGACGTGACGCGATTCAGAGGTCAGGGTGGATAAAATGTTTGAATCATCCCCAAAGAACCGAAGTTAGCTCAGTTGCTGGGCGACCAGGTGAGGAGTGTGTTGAATTTTTCATTCTTGGGAGTGGTGTGCCTTTCCCGGCGGGTGAAGTTTCATTACCTACTTACAATTTTCTTTAACGCGACGATAGTGATCAGTAAAAGATAGTAATGCGCGCCAATTGTCCGTTGCGCACCGCGAAATAGTGCATCGCTCGACAAACAGTTGGTAATAATTTCTCTTTTGAAATCGCTGGATCAGTTCATGGTGTTGAAAGTTCGTTCGATGATGTATAAGTGTGGGAGCATAACTGGAGAACAGTGTGATAATGTGCTTATTGGTACCGTGAAAGTCTTTGAAGAGGAAAAACCGAATCAGCGGTCCACAAATCTAAGAACGACTTCATTCCCGACGAGTGAGAAAAAATGGCCCCACGTCAAAGGTAAATATACAAGCTCTAATAATCATCGTATTTGAAAGCTAATTTTTACCTGGACATGAGCAGTTTTTGATGAGAAAACCATCACATTGACTTCAGGAATAACATCGAGTACATCTAAAGTTATTTACGCGATCCGGCTATTGGAAACTTTTAATGCATACGATTTAATATTGTTTGAGCGTAACTTGATTGCTTGATAACTCAAGAAAAGATATCCTCCAGTACGATAACGTCATGTCACGATCCCCCTAGATTTGCAGGTCCGAAAGAAACGATATATTAAGAGAGATGTTTTGCCGAACGCATGAGAATTCACTTTCCCGCCTAACAATAAAGGACTTAAACAATGGTGATTAGAACTACGAAAGATGATTTGCTTTCATTCATTTAAGCTGGTGAATATAGAACGAGTTAATACTGAATTTTTAACGACTACAATCATCAGAATAATGATTCTATCAGTAAAAAATTAAAAAGGTATGCTACTTTTTCACACAAGTTATTTAAGACGACCGGTTTCGTCGTAGAGGCGACATCTTCAGGTGCAGAAATCGGTATTTTTGTTGTTATTTTGTTGCTATTGCTATAAAAATAACGATTTTTGTACCCGAAGATGTCGCCTCTGCGACGAAACCGGTCCTCTGCAATAAATTGTGTGAAAAAGTACCATACCGTTTTAATTGTTTACAATGGATTTTCACAAAGTTAAGTCTGAAACAATCGAGTTTATTGATTATACCAATGTTAACACATATTTCAAATCAAAATGGATGACTCCCTATTACGGACGGAGGCAGCAATTGAGGCGTGGGTTTTTTTTAAATTAATACTGGGGGTATAAAATACCCGCCAGGGTAAGCGGATGGTGTGGTGGCTCTACCCCAGAATTTTTTAAAGATATAATGTTCAAATAGTGAGTTTTAAAGCTTTCTGAGGGTCATTTTATTAATCCTTACACTGTTCTATAAGTAATATTAATTCCATTACGTAAAAGGTAATTAACTTAAAAAATCTAAGATCTGGGAGGAGGGTTATATCTTCCAAATACCCACCCTCATCGCTTCGCCACTGGCACCAATGTCTTCAAACTTTTTACTCAGGCTCACACGTGATTTTGCTGTGAGATGATTTTTTTCGCGGTGCTTAATGGTGCTTAATACTTAAAACTATATAATTGTTTTCAATTAATCAATATGTATTAGCGTACTTGCTGTCTCTACAACTTCCTGCATACGTTTAGGCATTGATCCCAACTAATTTCTCGCACACATGAGGCCGAAATTAAATCCACAAGCCGCGGACATGCGCCTCTTTCACCCCTACTCTTGTGGCGCCCACCCATTGGTGGAAATTCCGTTTTCTTAATTCCCCGCGGGGTTACGGTCGAGTCAAGGAGCCAGTAGGTGTTCTTCTTGCGTTGCTAGCGGTGAAATCAGAAGACGAGGCCATGAGATTTCCAAATGGAAACATTTCGGTGTGATTAATCAAAAGTTATTGAAGTGTAGAAGAAATGGATGATATCCATTCGACAATAAATTCCTAATTATTAATAGTGGTCGCTTTATTTGGCGTGAAAGAGTTCATATACCACTAGTATTTCCACTCTGCCCTTAGGGCTAGTTCTCTATACTAAGCGCGAGACGGGATTTCGTCTGGACCAGGTGATTTATTTGGACTCAGCGATTTCAATATATTTTCTATTCCTTGCGCACTAATGACAATAGGTGGCATGTTTCGCATGCAGATATTGTCAACTGTTTCGGATGAGTTCTCAGAAGGCTCGGTGAACACGCTCTTTAAGTAGGAATATAATAAATTGGTTACATCGGAACTGTTTGTCAACACATCTCCACTTAGGTTTCTCAGCGAATATACGGTAGATCTTTTACCTTGAACTTCCTGAACATAAGACCAAAATGCCTTTGGGTTATCCCGTAACTGCTCCACTAGTGCTTTTCTTTTAAAATTCGTGAATGCATTCCTGAACGTTCCTTCGTGGCGGCTTTAGACAACTTATATTTTTTAATTATTAACTCGCGTTCATTAGCGGATAAGCGGACAGCGGATACTGAAAGTTTTTATTTTAACATGACACGCTGTCTGTCGCCTCAATGATTTTCTTACTTCCGCGTCATACCATCTCGTTTCGCTATATTCTTTGATGTTTTACTACGTGGAATGTAGCTATTTATTCCCGAAGTTACGAACGAAAGAAAAGCTTTCTAAACACCCTCTACGTTTAACTTTATCATTGATTCCTGAAAGGGAAAGCATTTTTCAGACGACTCTTAAACCTATCGAGGTCAGCCCTTTTAAAAATGAAAACTTTGCGTTCTTTTTTTTAATTTTCAGTGGTATTTAGAGAAAACTTTGCAGTTACAACACTATGGTCACTTATTCCTTCGACGGTGTTCACGTTCGTTACCTGATGAGGTATATTTGTCGCTAATAAATCAAGAATACTTTCTCCTATGTTAGGTACGGATGCTATTTGAAACAATGAATTTCATACAAAAGTGTGTAATAACGTAAATATCCTTATCCCTCCCACCAGGAATGAAGATATACGTCTGCCAATGTATAGAAGGTACGTCGAAATCTCCACCTACAATCAAGTTTCTCTCAGGATACTTGGATCCTATGCTGTTTGTTTGGGTTTCAAAATCCAACATAGATGTTATATCAGAGTTGGGAGGTCTTGTAATACGAGCAAACTAATATTGTTTTGGATTTTGGGCATTTAATTGAGCACCGCACAGATTCAACGCTGGTCTCAGTTACGGTTACCGCTTGGCTGACGATTGAATTCTTTACAGCTATAAATACTCCGCCTCCAGCTCCATTAATTCTATCTTTCCGATAACGGTGAACGATTTTTGCAAGATCTCATTGTCTGTATCATCATCTGTTAGCCAACTTTCAGTTCCAATAATTACGTTACACTTCGTACAATGAATTAAATGATGAAAATCAGGAATCTCATTTCTTAAATTACGGCAATTAACCGCAGCCGCGATTATTACTTCGGAACTAGTATTTTTGCGATTCAGGACTATTTGTGATTCGCTCTTGTCGATTAAGCTATTTTTAGACTCTATACCAGTGGCAATTGGCACTGCAGATTAAAATGTCTCAACATTAAATTTAATTGGATCTTGACGGCCTTTGAAATTATGATATCATGAAAAATGCTGATTCTGAAACGTAGATTTTTCTCTCTATTACTTTATTCACTAACGCTAAAACACAATCACTAACTCAGCTACAACTAGGCCTATTAACATGCCAATCACTCATTCGACAAAACCATTTACACATTAAAAGTCAACTGGTCACCAAAACAAGTTATTCTGCAACGCTGAATGCAACACCAAGATTATACGGCCGCCGGGCGGCGCGGCGATGTCAACTCACTCGATACGTCGCTCTGCGCATGCTCGGGCGGCGTCCCGAGACTTCCAAGGCACGACCTTAGACGCGTCATAGCACCAGCACCCCCCACCACTACCACTCTGTATGGTGTTGGATTGGGACGTTCTGGCCAGCGCCCCACGGCTACAAATACGAAATTCTCGTGATTTTTTTGTGTCTTTTTCCTACATTTTCGATGTATTCGATCGAAAAAAAAATACTGTGGTTGATTCCACGTAGGTGTTTAGTGATGGAAATTTCAATGGAAAAAATTATGGAAATAGGAGCTGTAATCATCCCTGTCATCCCTGAAAATGATTACGTGGGAGAGTAATAATTTAAGCCGTCATTTTCCCCATCCCTGAATTAGTGCATGGATATTGGTCGCGTCATTCTTGCTTAGTTTGGCATAAATAGAGATTTATAGTGGCAATAATTAAAACGAAAAACTGGACAAATAATTAGAAAACAGCTCTGGATCGTTGATAAAAAAATTAACGCGCACTGAATGCTATTAAAATAATGAAATTCGGTGGAATATATGATCTGTGGAAATAGTTGGGAGAATAAGGGTAAAAAATTATAATGCAATGCAATTAGATAGCCACCACGTCATCAAATTTTAATGCATCCCTAGGTACATTCAATGAAATATAATTCGGTTTCGGCATGCCATAGTGATATTGAGACGATGCCTTCGGTGACATGCTTTATGACATGTAGGACAATTTCGCCATGCAGGGAAAAATCACATTAACACACTGATTTGAAAGATCACCAAAATGAAATCGTTGGATTAATATTATTTAAGCTAGTACAGTTCATCGTGAATGATCTACTGCTCTCAAACAATTTTTCATGTCACTGTATGAACAGATGCGTGACAAGTAACAATTTCGATTTTACAAATAGCAAAGGAATATAATTTGGAACTTGATCCCTATTGTGACATAATTACAGTGAAAATGCCCTTCGTTGTATGCCCTTATCAAGGAGTTCCTCTTCTTCTCAAACATTTTAAATTCGTGTACCATTTCTTCGTACTCTTGGATATCGGAAGCCGTATCTGATGTACCTCTCCGCTGTCTTCCTCGCAGCTGAGTTTCACCAGCATTCCTCCCAGATATCCAGTTCTGCGTTGGTACTGGTCTCATTAATCCATGGATCAACGACAATGGTGTGGGAATGACGTATTCTTTCTCCACCTTCCCATGCATTGCCGTAATCCATGCGATTCGTCTGCGAAAAAAAGAAAACATATTGTTATGGATAATGTTTAGCTGATCTCTAATGTACTGAGAGAAACAAATTTTGAATGGTGCCGTTCACATCAAAAGTCGCCACTCATTTAAAGAATTTTTTATGTAAATTTTGGATAAGCTTCAACCAAAAACATCCTTCCCACGTATATTTTTCTCCTTTAAGTTCAATGTAAGAAAGCACGAAATTTGTCACCCAGTTTCCACGAGTTGGTGACTTCATTGTATTTTCTTGTTAAGTAATTCGTTTTCAGGAGAGTCATATATTAAGGGGAGTTATCGCTAGTAGTGGCGGATACTGCATAGGGAATAGGGTGTAGGTGTATAGTAGGTGTGATCCTGTGGGTCACTACCCAGCACTCGGGGAGGGGGTGGTCGGAGATGTAACGAAGATTATGAGGATTTGGAAGCTTGTAACAACACATTAGCGTTGTCCAATTAATAATTTTTCAAAGAATAACTTTTTTAAAGAAATATTTTTGTGCATTTTTAGTAATTTGCGTTTTAGTGGCTATTCTCTTCCGTAAATGTTCGACAATATTACAGTATTATATTTAATTAAGTCCTTATTTTATTCTGCATCACTGGATCTACCACTGATTGCTAGCGAGAATGCAAACCACTCGAGACAAATGCACAAGATCATAGAGTAGCTTAGAAGCGGCGACGAACATGGATTGTGGTGTTAACCTCATCAACCTTTGTGCGAGAAGGTGATGACCATCAATTTTTCGTCGCGAAGAACTCGAGAAGTGGGTGAAGCAATTGAAAAAGAAAAAATTAGATCCCTCCATATATAAAAAGTTATCACAATAAATGCAAATATATTGGTAGACGAGCTATTCGTTAAAATTCAAAATTTTCGCTGTTTTTGTAATTTTTATCGTCTTGAAAAAATATGCCGTAAGAATCAGTAAAGATAAACCATATTACCATTTCTTAGGATTCAAATATGATTTGCAATGGCCTTGGACTCATTGGAGGTATAGAGAATGTTGAGACTAATAATTTGTTGTGCGATTAAGTCGCTTAAATGAGCATGTGAACTTGTTTGAATTATTTCACCATCAAGGATTTTATCAGTTCATTTCTTTTTTCAATTTTTGTGCACTTTGCTATGAATTATTCTCATTCCTGCATCTTACTTCATCTACAATATTGATTGAAATATCAACATTATTCCTCCTTCGAGGCTACTCACTTAAATGCTAATTCCAATCGAAAGAAACAACATGAAAAAACGCTAACGTCCTGAATACCCTATCAGATCTACCGCGGGATGTTTTCGCCCTTTCAAAGCTGGTCTCACGCACAGAAATCGATGGTCGCTATTGTTCATGTTTCGTATGTTCCTGAAAGAAAGGAAATCCTCTACCCTCGGCAAAATTATTATAACTCAATTTGAATCATGTACTTACATTTTCGGATGAATGTCTTCGGCAGATAGTGGATCGCAGATAGATCGGTGCCGGTGGATCAGCTGCAAACCTGTCACCAGGCATCGCACCTTCCCGTTCTTCCCATTCTTCTGTGGGCTCATGTTGGCATGGATAACCAAAGTCATATTCGGCTTGGAAGCGAGCATTCATCGCGTACATTCCATGGGTACCAAATTCCATCTGGTCAGCTGGCTCATAAGGATGCTGGAAGGCACTAGGTTGTTGTGATGAAATGTATTTTTCGTTCTTAACTTCACCTTCGGTGTGATGGTATGGGTTCTCGCGGTCCATTCTATTGTCCATTTCCTGTCCATCGTCTTCAGGCAGCATATAAGGATAGTTGTTGGCGTCAACACGTTCTGATGGGATACAAGTTGGAGTTGAAAAATCCCCTTCATCAGGGCAGTGAGCATGATTGCATCCAATTGGTTTGTTACTGCCCACTATTTTCTCCTCTTGGAAATGCTGAGATTGTATGTTGCATAGGTTCATAGCGTTAGCTTCAGTGTCAAAAAGAGGGCTATCGCAGTCCATTGTACTATCTAATTCCATTTTCTCGTCTTCAGCCAATGTAAAAGGATTATTTTGGGCATCAGCACGTTCTATTGGGATATACTTTGACTTTGATGAATCACCTTCACCACGGCCGAAAGTGTCATTGCAACCAAGTTGTGTGATATGGCACAATTTATTCTTCTTAGGCGGTATATCAGAATTTTCAAAATAATTAAGTTGGTCTGGTGAGAAGTGGCGTGCATAATTAACGTCACCGTCCCCATGAAAGGGAGGACTATCACCATCAATTTCATATTTTCTTTTACTTCCTTTTCTCTCGGATAGAAGAACTCGATAGTTGCCTGAATAAATGCGTTCATTTAAGTCGTCGACAGCATATACAACATCCCCTTCGCCATGGAATTGTGTATCCTTGAATCCCCTTCTCACATTTTCTCCAGCTATTCTCTTCCCATCTGACCTTTTAAAGCCATCTTCATCCCAGCTTTCTGCCTTCCGTTTAGCTGGCACGCAAGGACGATATGAAGCGCCAGGATTTTTTGGTGGGGAAAGCTGAGCTGAGAAAGCAAAAGGAATAGGTTTGGAATTAAATGAATTAATTACTTCACCTTCGGCATCTGGACGAACGTCGGTGATACACCTTCCATGGTCGTGTCCTTCTCTTTCCTTTTCAGCCGGCATGGAAGGACTGTATGTGTCACCAGGCGAGATGTCACTAGCGATGACAGGAGTTTGTGTCACTGGATGCTCTTGAACACGTCCTCTTTTTGCCGAATTTGCACCATCACCTTCCTCTCCGTTGAGTTCTGAGCACGAAATGTCGCTCAGGTCTTCTCCAATGACCTCCGCGACCAGCGACTCCTTCTTGGTGTCGTCGAAGTTTATTCTAGGACGAGGAGGCATTGGTTCCCCTGGTTTTGGGGGATTCGCGTTCTTATATATACCCGTCAGAGTTCCGGATGCCATGTCAATAAGGAGAACAAATAGGTGGATATTTCGCCTCTCCTTTTCTTCCAGGCTTTTCGTAGTCACTCCGACCAGGTAATTCAACCATTTTTCTGCCTGATATAGAAGCTCGTTGGGCATTCCATTCAAGTTTGGTTGAATGTTCTCCAGGTGGGCAATATATTCATAATCCAGCCTCTCCTCCAGGCTGTTACCCAGCACACTTCCACAGAAACTCGTTTCAACTCTCCTTAAAATCCGTTCCATGATGTACGTGGCGGAAAATATAGATGGCGAGATCTCCTCTTTGGTATCAACTCCAAATCCACTGAATGGAATCGATTATGAGATTCAATCGCAGGAAATAAATGCAATCTCTTATTTGCAGGAGTTATTTTCGAACTCTGCTGGTCGAAGTCGAAACTCCGCCGGCTGTAGCTCACTGCAAATCCTTGCAAGATGAATATTTTCTTCCTCTGCTACTCAAGTGATTGATGTATTATTCACTGTAACTGTTTTATACTGTAACTAGTGCGTTTCAACTTCGTTTATAACACCGCAATATGCTGTCACATCCGCTCTCTATCGCTTGGAAAATCCAAATGATATAATGTCACCGTACGGCTACGTTTTACTTGTTGCCAGGGTGAACGAAAGTATTGTTGCGGCGCCAGATATGCCCTCTGCTGGCCCGCGGTAGCATCGGTAGTATGGCCTTTCGCCCTATGCTAAATTCCATTTTTTTGTGTTGAATTCAGTTCAATAAAGGATAGGACGGATGGAAAAATTATGCGTTTTGAAGATTATCATGTTCTCTGAGTGGTAAAGACCATTCGCATCCTCCATCCTTTTACGCCGGATATTGATTTTGAAGCATGTTGCGTAATTTTCAATGTTGTTTTTATTTTGATGATGGGGAATATCTTCAGATCAGTCGTTTAGTGTATCGCGGAAGTAGATGCTTACAGAGTTTTTTTTTATCGAACTCCACTTCTTGCCGGAAGATGGGTTATTAATTTTTAAATTTTAGTGGCGTAGAGAGGTGGATTCAGGTATGCCGGACACCCTTTCCCCGAAATATTGAGACATAAAAAAATAAATTAACCATGGAGCAGGGGAAAGTCGCAAGTGATAAATTATTATACTCTTATTAAAAAGGATTGCCCTTTTGTTCAATCAATAAAACAAGACAAATTAAATAGTAAAATATATTTTAATGAAAAATCATGAATTTAAAAAAATACTTCTTTGGCAAAAAAATTTTTTCGATTAAGAAAAGTGTTAAAATTAGTTAAAACCCTTCACCCGGTACCCTGTTCTTGAAATATTATCCTCTTGATCCCCCTGTTTTTGGATTTCCCTTTAAACAAAAATCCTGGATACACCACTGATTACATTTATTAAAATACAATCATGTTAGTGTTAGTGGGAAATGCTTCACTGAAATGATATTATTTTCATCTTCGGCATCCCTCAACTTTCAATTTATGAAATATTCTTTTCTCGAACTGTGTGACACAGTGCTTCAGAAACCATTACCCTTATGGTTTCAAAGCCCCGTGATTCTTTTAAAAGGGTCTTGATGAATGAGAGCGAAAAATATTTCATATGGTGGAAGATGTTAGCGATTATGAAACAATGGAAATAATGCTGGGGCGAACTTCTTTCTCTCTCTACCAAAAGTACAGAGACTTTAATTTGAACGCTCATAAAAACCGTACCCTTTATAATTTTTATATGATTTTGGTAGCATTACTTTTCTAGTTTTTTTCTCGCGTTAATTTTTAATTTTGATAGGAGCAGCAGGGGTATGCGCGCAAATAAATTCATGGCTAGCCGTAGAATGAAAGGGCCACAATCATTTGGAGCAAAGTGCGTTTCTATTTCAAAAGGCCGCCGGAGAGGTACGACAGAGAGGCCGGAGAGGCAGAACGAAAACAAAACATGGGAGAAAAGCGCGAATGTGTGAATGATGAAGAGTTGTAGGTAAGTTAGATTGTATGTTACATAATCGATCGAGTTTAGTACCTGAGGCTTCATGAAGCAAAAGAGTAGGAGTAGCTACATCACAGATCGATAATAATACTTACAACTCTTCATCATTCATACATTCCCGCTTTGTACCAAGTGGATTAATGATTAAGTGTATAATATAAGTGTAGTAAGTGCGTGTGAACTTGATGTCATGTTTTGTGGACTGAATTTCGGTCGATTCTTTTCCACGCTTATGCCCTAGGTGGGCCAATTACACTGAAAGTGTCTATTACAATGTATTAATTGCTTTCGCTGGAGTACGCGGTTTGGAAATTTCATTTTTTTTCCTGTACTTTCTCCCCTTATTTAATTTGATGTTAAAAGTTTTGTAACGCGGATTACTTCGGAGGCTACTTTTAATTAAATAACTACAGTCGTTTAAAAATTCAGTACTAATTTTCTCTTGAAGCATCAGCGTAGATTATGTTGATATTCAGGATGTCTCTTTTAAAAATTGGAAAAAAGTATTATAATTTTGGATTCGAACCCACCCAAAACTTGACCGCAACTACCGCGCACAGTATAGACCTACTTGGCCACGGAGCGACGTATTAGTAAGAGATAAATGGTGAGTCCAAATATAAATCTTAAGATAGGAAAAACTTCGCAACGGAGCCCGAAAGAAAACACTCCGACGGCCCAATGTGAGCGTGGATGTGACATAGCCCAGTGCATTCCATCCGCTAATCTTAATTCTGATTGGGCTCATGCTCTTGCAGTTTGACTCCAGCTTCGGTAGTTATGTCGCGTCCACCCATGTCCTCGTCGGCACTTGGTGGCATGCGAGTGAGGGATGCAGGTCGCTTTATGTGCCAACCTCACAAGTTTTTACCGACCTGGACCCATCTGTTAAGTGGGTGGATTCTGGGGTGTCTACATACTTTTGAAAACGATAGTACATTATGTAGAGGCTTATAGCAATAGCTATCTAATGGATTGATTATATGGTATTGTCAATGGACTGATTATATATGCTACGATGGTTTTTCTTTTAAAATATACACGATATCTTTTGAGTGGCCGGCTGAATGGTGAGAAAATGACAAGTCCTCAATGTAAGGTTGGATTCGAGGCACAATTGCAAGGACGGGAATTGAGAAAGCCATAAAACTTATTATTTTGAACAACATATCTTAAAACATTCTGGGGGAGGGCCTACACCTTTCGCTTACCCTAGCAGGTATTCCATTACCCTAGTATAAGTTATAAAAAAAAACCCTAGCCTCAATTCCTGGCTGCGCCCGTAATGGGTGTAATCCATTTTGATTAGAAATAAATGTGTTAACATTGATAGAATTATTATTTTAATAATTGCGGTCGTTATAAAATTCAGTATGAACTATTTCTTTATTCATCTGCGTGGAATATGTCGATGTTAAAAGTGCCTCTTTAAAAAAATTAAATATGTATGGTTACGGACTCCAACCGTCCCAGAGGTTAATCACAAATACCGACCGCGGTAAAGTTCTGGGAAGGAATAGGTGATTCCAAATGTGTCTAAAGATACTTGAAAAAAAAAAAAACTCGCCAAGGAGCCCGAAAGAAAACGCACCGACACACATTGGGCTGAAATCGAAAGAAGATGGATTGGACCTCAACAATTTTATGAGTTTGGTATTTGAAACTTCTCAGACATATTCTCAAATAAATTCTGCGTAGCATGCCAGATTTACTCTTTTCTTTGCTCTCTCGTTAACGTGATCAAAATTGAAAAAAATCAGCGAAAAACGACCACCCGCGATTTTTCTTTTCTGATCAACTGAATCTCGGTGTGTGGAATTATGGTGCTCATGGTTAGCGAACACAGGTGAGAGGACGGTGAGAGTAGAATACAATTATGACGTGGAGCACGGGAACGTGATATGTTAGTATCAAGGGGCGGTCTGGTCAGAGGTCGGGTGGTCGGCAATCGCCGAGGGCCCCTAGGATAGGGCCCCCCACAACGCTCGCGTCCATCGTGAAGCTTATATGAAGGGTGTTTTAACAAAAGGCTCGTATTACTTGAAGCAAAGTATTCGCTGCAATTATAAAATTCTAAGTTTTCATTAGTTTCTTTATTCACAACATGCTCAAAATAAAAAGCAAAAATAAATAAAATAAAAGTGTCATAAGATAAAACGGAAAATGATGCTTTTTTGAAAGGTTTATTCGAAAAGATTATTTTACAAGTTTTTTTTTTGTTTCCCAGTGCAGTTTAACCGATAAAATGGTCTAATTAGATAAAATCGAACCATAATACATTATCAAATTTTACATGCTGTGAAATTCTCACTTTTTCTAGTGTTTTTTCTTCCGAATTGCTATTTTTATCAACTTTAATCTTGTTTTTAAGAGCCATAATAGTGTCAAATTCCATTTACGGGCTTGCGATTTTCTTAATTTTCCTGGAGGAGGACCCCCAATCCGGGAGAGGGCTGGAAATAGGGACCCCGCCAGATGGGCCCCGGTCAAAGGCCCCCAATCACCCCTCGCCGCCCCAGGTTAGTATTTTACTATTGTAGTTAAGTACCTCAACATGGGAAGAGGGACAACTGAATGGTCCAATACATATTCTGTGGTTGGGATATGGATAGTTAGAGGGAACCTTCAGAGCACGCGAGACATTTTCAAACCCATGTACTTTTAGGGGATGAAAAAATGCCCTATTCCCATTCCAGACCTACCACCCATCGCCGGTTTACGTCATCATGAATCACTTCCCTCATTCCCATCGTATCCACGAAAATCCTCCACTCCTCTTCATTTCACAAATCCAGAAACCTCCCTCCCCGAAACTCTACCCCCCACCTCACCACTAGACCATTGAAAGGCATAAATTAGCTGTCGTCCAAGAATCACATGAACCTTAAAGAGACATTCTCATGATTGAAACATCATGGACGTCACGAAACACGTATGAATAAAATAATTTCTGTTTATGTATGACTTTTTGTGCCTCTAAAAGGAGAAGGTTAGAGTAACCTCGCTATAATTTCTGTGCCTGGTACCATCAAATGATTACAGAACATCATCGGAGACAGCGTTAAAGTTTTTGAATTACCACAAAAATAAGAGTCATATCTTACCGTATACTCTGCAGCGTTGCCAAGCCTGATAGGCGTAATACCTACGACATTCAGTACACTCCCGATTATCCGGGTTGATGATGAGGAGGGACGGCACGAAAAATCGGAATACACGGATAATCCAAACTTAAACTCAAATGTCTTGCGATGTTCATAATTTACCTAAAACAAACAATATATGATTTATGCAGTTATTCTGTTATTTTAGAGTGCTTCCCGGACTCAATGAGAGCTTTCTTCGCCAGTTCGCGATCTTCTTAGCGGCGATAACGTGGTTGCACTCGTATAATTAATGCTCCATGTAAGGCCTGGTTTAGAAAACCACACATCCGTGGCTCCGTGATCACAGATACAGAAAAGTGGTTTGCACGAATGCTTCAGAACCACTGCTCTACGTCGGAAACTACACTGTCACGCCACGTAGTTGCGTCTCGCACAAGTTGCCAACTTTCAAATGCTGCGGGACGTGTATTCGTGAACACGGAGCGCGGTCGCGTACTGCGAAGCTTGGAAAATATAAGCACGGCACTCCCGTGAATACATCTTGAGCGCGATCGCTTCAATTATACGAAGAGGACTGTAATGGAAATAATAAGCCCGGTGTATCCTAGTATTAATGCAGTGATTCCGATGATCTTGCGTCCGATTTTATTTTTTTAATAATGAACGGAAAACTTCTTAACGAAACGAAATAACATAACGGAAAAAAATGAGCGACAGTGAAAATCATGCACGGATAATCCGCAACCCGGATAAACCGCAGCCAGATAATCGGGAGTATGCTGTACTTATAAAAAACCTTAATTAACCCTTAGCCCACGGAATACCGTATTTAAACGTTTGACCATTGCTCGACTATCTCAGGCATTTTATAATTTTTTATTGCTAATCGGGTAGAGCCAAGTACACTTTTCCTCACTGTAGACATCGCTAATGCGGCTTAACTCCCCCTCATACATATCGTCATCCCTCACGGCACGGGGTGCCGCCCGGCATTTCTTATCGTACTGCCCATTTCGTATTGTTTCCTTCCCACTCCACGCTGTGAAATCTTACCTACAACTTGAACAACCATGGCTTGCCCCCTTGGTTATAAATTAAAGATCCGCGATCATGGCTTGCCCCCAAGTGCCCAAATGTAGGCCTATCCGTTGGTCAGTGGTGTAGCCAGGAATTTTGTTCAGTGTGGTTCAAAACCAGGGGGGAAAATTTTTGGAAAACAGGGTACAAAGTAGACAGGGTTTGAAACTAATTTTAACACTTTTCATCATCCAAGAAACTTCATTTTTTCAAAGAAATCTTTTGTAAATTCATGATTTTTCAATATTTGGTTTTCTTTTGTGAAGAAAAATGATTATGTTTTTATTTCTGGGGGGTCCGGACCCCCACCCTGGATACGCCACTGCCGTTGGTAATAAAGAAAGGTAAGAAAGAAAGAAGGGTTGCCCCTGATTATAAGGGTTCACTCCTTGCAAGACATTCGGCCAGGATTGAGGGAAATATATTTCTTGGTTCTCTCCCGCACAGGCTGGTAGATAAAATTGTGCACTCCCACAGCTAAAGGGTTTAACACCGTGGATAATCTATCAAAAGATACTCGTTCGAGTCGCGAGAAGATTGATTTGGCGGCAATGCAGAAAACGCTGCAAATTGAAAATTTTATGAATATGCAAATTGAACAGCACTCGGCTGGCCAGTTCAGGACGTTTCTGTGGCGGAAGGCTGCCCCTGGAGGGTGTGGCTTAGGCAGGCCCTTATTTTTCAGAATTGAGAAAAGTTATGTTTCTCTAGTCTCAAAATGATCCAAAGAGGTTTTGTATTCACGTGTTATAATTTGGTTACTTTAAAATAATGGCAACCCATTCCCCAAGGACCCTAAGTACTATGGACCCCCAATTGAGTTTTTTGGGGCCGAAAAAGTACTACTCTTATGTAAATCTCCCATGTAAAATTAGGTCTGAATTTCTGTTAGTTTTGACCTATCTCTAAGTGTTTACGAGATATCGTCCAATGTAATGCAGTTCAACCCCGAGAGCGCTACCCCACACCACGGTGCCGCTGAGGTATGGCCCGCACCACTTACTAAACACTTCCCCTTCACCCCCTCTCTGCCTTTGCTGATTTTTTGCTCCTGTTGGCAAGATTTACATGCTAGTGGTACAGAATTGAACAAATTGTTCCTCTTGTGTCATGATTAATTTTTTTAAAGCCTACATTGTCAATTTTCACCCTTCAATGCCATCCTATGTACTGGCAACAAACCCCTTAATGTTCAGGGCATGCATACTTCTATTGGCTGAATTAATTCTGTTTGGTATCTCATATGATTCACTATTGTTTGAGCTGATTATGGCACCAAAGTATTTAAATTCATTTACTCTTTCAAAATTGTGAAATCCTCAATTGTAATGTTTCTGGAGTTATTAGGGTTTCGACCGAAGGGCATAAATTTGGTCTTATCATCATTGATTTTGGTGTCAAAGTTAATAAACCAAATCTCTTGGTTGCAAAGACCGAATATTTCATGCATGGCACAAGCATCAATAAAAACCCCTCATTGAAGATGTGTGGCAAGCAAATTATGAGAGCTGATACTTTCAAATACTAAGCAGTTGAGGTGGTAATTTTGGTTCATTAAGTGGATTTGGTTCATGGGATTTGATTCATGGCAATGAATTGGTACTTTAAATTGTTCATAATGAACCGAATGAACCGTGGGAATTTCGAATCCACATGAATATTGAATCCATACGAATATCGAATCCATCTGAATCCCGCATCTGTATGAATCATGAATCCATAGAGAATACATTAAATATATACATGTCTAATGTATTAATCATCCTTGAATCCATGAGAATTCGTCAACTTACTGCATTTCCAATTTTATGATGGATAGCAATTTACAGTGATCATTATTTTTCACTTAAAAAGCATATCTAATAAATTGTTTTCAGTTTCTAAAACCTCTTCAATTTGTCTGAATATTATGCAACACAAAATTGGTAGTCCACGATAAATTAATTGTGAAATGCAATTCCTTTTAATGTAAAAAACTCTTAAATGAAGTTCAATCCATCAGATTACAGACATTTTTAACTGTTTCATTGCATGAAACTATTTCTCAAAGACTTCCATACTTATTAAAAGATTTAATTGCCAGAGTGAAGAATTCATTTCAGTTCTATCTAAAAACAATCCCAAGCCTCAAGAATTTTCACTTCACTGATGTAGTCAGAAGAATACATATAACCTATTACCCTGTGAAAAAGTTTTTATCACATTCTACGAATCTGTTTATATTTAGTTCCATTACATTAACATACATTCCACAAATACCCACGAGTCAAATCAATAATTCTTATTGAACGATTTGGATTTGGCGGATTTCGATCTTCCATCAAATTGTTCATTTTGAACGATTTGAGTAGAAAACGTAGATTCAATTCATTCAGTTCATAACCTTGAATAGCTCATTTTGAACGATTCATTCATGAACGACACAGCTCTAGTAAGGATGGAAATTAAGGCTCTATATATGGATGAAAAATTAACTTTCCAAAGCCATATCAAATACACGTGGATTCTAAGTTAAGGTTAAGAAAATCAACTAGCCATTAAGAATTGTATCCTATGGTGAAAAGCCAATCATGGAGATTTATGATGGAGTTGTGAAATATGTACAGAGCTTGCGTCATCCCAATCGTTGAGGCTTACAAAACAATCAGCATATAATTAAAAGCTGGTATATGCAGTCATAACCCTTGAACCTCCACTGCAATATATCATTAAAGAAAGAATTGCTAGAGAAATCATAAAGAAAATGGGAAATACTATGTACCTGCCAAATATATAGGAGCTACAAATACAAGACCTGAAGACGGTGAAAAGGATTTAACAAATATTAAAACATATAACTCATACAAAATGAAATGAGGAATGACAAGCCTTTGAGAAAGAAAGGAACACTTCTAAGATATTCTGTACGATTGATGCAAAAATAGGCCTCAAATAAATGCATGAAGACTACCCAAACTTTATCAGAATATGGAAATTGTAAGGCCTAACAAAAGAAGATTGGAAAATGGAAGACCTGTGCTAAGAATATGAGGTGTGATACACAATTCAGCACAGAATAACTATGTGTGTCATTACAGAGACATGGAGACAAATACTGTGGCTAGAAACAGACTTAGGATTAGATACAGAGGAGAGATGACACAATAGCACCTGCATAACAAAATACTTCACAATTTGTAGAAAGTTATAGATAAAGGACAGAAAAGCACAGAAGATATAAAGGAAAAGAGAAGAGGAAAATAGGCCAATATGCTACGAGTGCCACTTTGTATTTTATTGTGACATATTCTAGAAGCAGCAATTTTCCCAGACATTTTCTTCAGAGTGTGCTTGTGTAGTGTGCCAGTTGTTCACCCTGGGAAATTTTCAGATGTGAAGTGAAACACACTGCACTTTCCACATAAATATTTATTAAACTACAGTCAACATGTTTCGCTGCACTCCAGCATTATCAAGACTAAACCAAGAAATTAACCATACCAATATAAATACAAAATTACACTCTCGTAAACAAATAAGAAGGTGGGGGTGGAAGGAGGGAGGGTTGGGAATTTTAAACTGACTGTTGGTCTGGGGTGAGGTAGGGATGGTGACTGATTTCAGGTGCCAGGAGGGTTCTTTTCTGCATTTACAGAGGGAGGTCAAGGAGCGGAGAATGGAAGGGAAAGACATGGTCATTAGTAATAATATCTTTCCTACTAATGGCCAAAACAATGTAAAATTATTCCCAAATGTCCATCTGTTTCCTTTTTTAACCCATTGCAGCATTTCTGGGATGAAATCAGCCTGGTGTCCATATTCTAGGGGAAACAATGGGTTGTATTTTATCCTGCAATTAACATGTTATGTTAATATATAGAGTGCAGCCATTTCGCTTAATACGAACACCCGTAAACCTGATATACCATTTGGCAATATATCTCTCATTCCATCATATCTGTCAGACCTTGAAATAAAGTGTGATTCTTTGACTTCCTCCACAATACCCTGAAAGGTCCTTAGAGAATTCATTTTATGGGGGAGACTCATTTGGAGAGGGAATATTTAAGTTCCTTGATGAAGACCAGTTTAGATTTAGTAAAAAAGGGTAGAAGAGAAGCCATATTGCCTGTCAGGCTGCTCATTATTAAAGTAATCTGCCAACATAAAGAAGGTTCGAATGGAGTATTTAAGAAGCGTTCTGGGTGTCTTACCTCCCTTCATAAATTCCCCCCTTCCATTAATAAAAAGGCCTATTCTCTTCAGTCTATCTAAAAGTCCTATTCTCTACCTTCCTATCCCTCATATACCCAACATTCTACCATTTAACACAGTTTTCAGCATCTGCTCCCTGCTAAGTACTCCCTCCATCCATAACGTCTGTCTCCTCCGTATCTCATCTAAAAATTTCCTCTCCTCACCAACCATGCCCAGCACTTCTTCATTCCTCCTCCATTCTGTCCACTTTAACTTTTCCATTCTTCTCCATACCCACATCTTGAATGCCACCAGTCTTCTCTCGTCCTCCTTCCTCAGTGTCCATGTTTCTGCTCCGTAAAGCACAACACTCCAGATCAGACATTTCGCTAACCTTTTCTTTGAACTCTGACATAAAAATCATCTAATAAGCTCCCTCCTGTTCATGAATACCTCCTTTGCTAATCTCTTTCCCTAAAATGTGCAGCCTAAATAGTTGAATTGCTCTACTTGCTTAAGTTTTCCCCCACCTCCTTTTATGCCTTATTAGCTTTACCCAGTTCACTCTATCAAATGCTTTTTCAAAATTCACGAAGCAGGCATACACGTCCCGGTTATTCTAGGTTTCCCTCTACTTGGGACCTCATTAACACTATCACATCTCCAGTTGACATTCCTTTTCTGAACCCAAACTGATCTTTGCCCAAATACTCTTTAGCCCTTGCTTCCATTCGTCTGTTTAATATTCCAAGAGCAACATTCGACGTACAACATAGTCCTATAACCACTGAATTTTACTCTGGCACCTACCCTTTAACCTATCTGGCATGGTACCGGGAGTAACTGAGAATTAATCCCACCAGTGCAGCTCTAGAGGTCATATGAATGCCCAAGCCTTTCCACCGTGACAAGGTTGTAGCCTTTAGGAAAGGAGGCTGCTCATAGGGAAGAGAGGGAAACAAAGCTACATATATTGGGTTTGTAGACCTCTAAAAGGCTTTCGATGGCATGGAATGGAATTCAATGCTTCCAATTGTGAAAGAAATTAGATTTTTTAACGACCTGGATATCATCCTCCAATTATATGAAAACCAAGTATGTATCTGTGATTAATCATCATGCCTCACCATGCTTCCAATTATTATGGAAGTGATACAAAAATATCCAGCAAACATTCAAAAAATAAGTATATTTATAATAAGAGATGAGCCTTGGAATCTCATCCGACAGGATTTATCCCCAGTGGCAGGTCTATAAAGCAGTGGGTTTGTGAGGGGTTCTCCATCTCACTAGGGACTTAACAGCAGTAACCAAGGAAAGGAGAGCAAACAGATGGAGAGGATGATAGCAGCAATGAAATCGTGATATATAAGGAAAATTCCTGGGGTGGGTATGTCAGAAATCATAATGGAGAAGGGGAGAATAGGTATGTTAGGGCCTTACAAGATGATATGGAAGCGCAGCGATAGGTACAGAGTGATGAAGACAGATTTAGTGCTTTCCCGTGAATAGACCGCACAAAGAGTTCTCGGAATCGCTACCGGTCAGGAACTGCATTACTGCCATCGTTTTGATGTCATGCTCGGCAATCATCCCTGAATACCCTGAGGTCCCTGAGCAGAGCATGGTGCCAATATGTGCCGGAATGCCATTCCGGCACTGTTTAACAATAGATATAATAGTCAAATAATGCTTTTATCAATTTTGTAGCCTCAAAATTTTTCTAATTTATACATTCGTAACCAAAACAAAAAAATTAGTAATGAAATGGAAATAATGACTTTTAATAAAAAGACACAGAGTAATATTCCACTTCTAAAGAAAGTGAAGGAAAGTGCATTCCGACGCTGCTAATTTTGCCATGACGTCAGTGTCCCTGATGGCAGACCTGAGAACGATGGCCGATTCGAGCATTGAAAAATCGGCAGTGAAGCAGTTCCTGACCAGGTCGGCGATCCTGAGAGCTCTTCATGTGGTTCAGAGTGTTATTCAGCAATGGGAAGTTGAGACAGTCAGGGGTAACTCCAGTGTCAAAAACCAAAACTGGGAATGTAAGCAGCAGACACATAGATCAGACCAGTGGCGCAGCGAGGGGGGGGGGGTTTTGGGGGATAAAACCCCCCCAGAGCTCAGAGAAATTTTTAAGTTTAATCCATTTTATTTAATTGGATTAATATTACTTTAAGAATAATGAAAAAACAACTAATAAAATATCCCTCCAAAAGCCGTAAAACTCACCATTTTGAACCATTTATCTTAAAAAAAATCTGGGGGAAGGCCCCCGCCCCTCTCGCTTCCCCTGGAGGGTATTTCATACCCCCAAACTCCCCAGTATTTGTTGTGCTTAAAACCCCCCTAGACTTAATTCCTAGCTGTGCCCCTGGATCAGACAAATAATAGGATTGAAACCATAGGAAGAGATGCTTGCCTCACAAATCTTGTGGTGGTCAGGGTGTATGTACATACATGGACGAACTATTTGTGTACGGACAACCAACGTACTTCACAATGGGTTTCTTATGGTGCTCAATTTAAAGGCAAGGTCCTCCGATTGGTAACGTATACTTGATGACCTATTTGCATTTTACAAGGGCAAAGGTCATCGAGATGTGAGCTGGGCCGTGTAGCAAATGATAAGCTTACCCACCTGCCAAAGTCAGGTTGCCTACATTCCTCTGGTAAAAAATTTGTCCTTCCTGGTTTATTTGGAGTCAAAAGTCAGCAAGGTAAGAGCAGACCTATTAAGACAGTAACCAACATGCCTCGCCTAATTGTTTGAAGGAGGGTTTTCAATAACATGATACAAAGATCCCTCTCAATGAAGAAATGAGAGAAAATTGAATTTTTTGATTTTGGAAAAATAACGATAGAAATTAGGAAAAGAACATATCGCAAATTATCATATGATAGTAACGGAACACATGCGAATAGCATTTTCACAGTATTAATTGATAAAATTTTTCTATGAAGAGGTGACAGTAAGTATATTTAAATTTATGATTTAAAATATGAAAAATTTATAGCATTACCATTACCTTTCTTATTTTTCCCCGCACTAAGAGGGAGAGAGCATATGTCATCTCGCTTGCCATCTGTTTTCGAATTGCCGCTATTCCTCCTGAGGTCGAGTGCGACATCTACATTCGATAAAAAGAACTGTGGCTGCACCGCCTTCTAGAACCTGAACGACATTAGCCTCTGGCGGCAGTTGGCCAAAGCTTTTGGATCGAAGACCTCCAATTTTGAATGATGGCGGTATTAAAAAGGGGAAGGAAGGGAACTGTGTCATTTACATAATTTATGACACTGCTGACGACCGACACTCGTGTAAACTTCAGCGCAATTACGATAAAATTGTAAATTTATAAATATATTTTATATATAAATAAATTTATGAATAAATTTTAGGTTTTCTTAAAAATGACATTTGGCATAGACATTTGCCATATGGCATAGAAAATATCATCTTAGAATCGCAATATATTCCTGATTCTAGGTCCGAAATAAAGTAATTAGAGATTAATTTTCTCAAATGGATAGATATGGGGATTCTTTATATTATTATTCTATATTCACCCGGAGGAATATAGAATCCCTATATATATCCATTTGAGAAAATTAATATATTATCGCTTTATTTTGGATCTAGAATCAGGAACATATTGCGATTCTAAGATGATAATCACTATGGCATTATTTCCTTAATCCTCCAAACAATAAAGGTCTTCAATGAATGCTAGGTCGAAATGAGGCAGTCACACATCGCAAAACTCACATCTGTTTTTTTTTCTAATATAGACAGCCACGTAGCCAGGGCTTTGTGGGCTTCAGAACCCTTACCTATCCCCCTCTTCCCCCTCATCTTTTTCTCTTGAGTCGACTTCCCGCGATACATCAGCTGAGGAGACCACTATAACGCGGTGATGTTCAATTTTTCAATATACGAGGTGTGTTAAAATCAGGGGTTAAAATTATAGAGGAGGCCCAACTCCATCCCAGAGAATATATCGTTGATTTTTGATTTTTCGTTGCCTCTTCGGTCGCATTTTAATCGGCTTTCAAAAATATCCGCGGCGCGCTGAAGAGTGCAATTCGATCCACTTTTATCCAATATTTTGCAGAATAATGTTTGCAATTGAGAGAAATAGCACTGAAAAGTTATGAAATTGATACATCACATCATCATGAATGAAAATTTCGGTTGACACCCATAATTACACCTTAATTCCAGGGGCGGTCTGGGGTGATTGGGGGTCCACGGCTGGGGCTCATGATGGGGGCCTCCTCGGCGTAATTTCCCAGAAAATTTCAGGAAACTGCATGACTGGAAGTGAATTTTGACGGTATTCTGGCTCTTAAAAGTTAGATAATAGTTAACAAAAAATAGCAATTTCGTAAGAAAAATAATGTGAAAAGTGAGAATTTCTCGGCTAATAAAAGTTAATAATTAGGTATCTAGTTAGTGAAGTTGTTCCTTGAAACTGCTCTAAAATCTAAAAAAAAACTCTTATAAATAAAAATAACCTTTTTGAATAACCATTTCAAAAAAGTATCAGCTTGTCTTTTATCTTCTGACAACTTTATTCCACTTGTCTTTAAAAATAATCTTTTCACACTTAAATAGTATGTTGTAAGCAAAGCAAATAATGAAAACGTAGACTTGTATAAATGCAGAAGAAACATTGGTTCAAGTAATCTGTCTTTATTTATTACACCTTTCATATAGGTTTCACGATAGATGCGAGAGTTATGGAGGCCCCCTAAGCTCGGGGCCCTTGGCGATTGCCGACCAGCCGACTAGGCCAGACCGCCCCTGCTTATTTCCCCGTGAAACTCGGATCAATTTGTCAGTCAGCGACGCGAGTGGTGACTTCTGTAATCCCATTTAAATGCGTGCTGGGTGACAGCACATTTAGAGGCCGACTTTAGGATCCTCTTTTGAAATATTAGTAGTTAAAATAATTGCGTATAATTTCAAGGGCGTACCCAGGATCATGACAAGGGGTGGGCAAGCCATGGTCTAGGGGGGGCAAGCAATGATATAGGGGGGGGGGGCAAACCAACTTGTGACATTAGTTTATGAGATTATTTCCTTGAAAACATAGTTTTATTTTATTTACATATTTATACAAATACATATCAATTTTCGTGGGTTTAAAGAAATTTTTTTGAATGCTTTCGTTTCAATTCAGTACTGATTTTGCTTAAAGACTTTTGCGATTTTTGCTGCAAGGGGGGGGGGCAGCTGCCCCTCGCTGGGTATGCCGATGGATAATGTATTTTTTGGAAAAATATTTATTTAATCGTCTAAATTAATATTGTCGCCTCTAAAATAGTCCCATTTGATGTGATGCACTTGTGCCAGCGCTTTTTCCTATTCTCGAAACACTTCTCAAACTCGATCTTTTGGATAGCCTTTAGCTTTAGCTCTGTCAGCGATTTCTATTAATGTCATCTATGCTCATATACCGACGGCCCTTTAAAGTTCTTTTCATTTTTGGAAATGGGAAAAAGTCACGTCGTTACGGTATTGCTTTGGCCAAAAATTCGCGTGCAGGCAATGAAATGTGAGCCGAAAATCGCCGACCCCATAAAAACACGTCTAACCTTAGCGACTGCCATAGACAAACTTAACAATGAATTCAGCTGAAATTTTTATCATATTTTAGAGACATTTATGCCAACATTATTAAAAGAATTTGACACTCAAGCTCTCCAAACTCGTGAGAAATTTAAAAATTCAGTTCCCGTTATTTTCCGAACATAACTCGTAATTGCATTTCAGTATGTCTGCCAGTAAACAACGATGAATTTAACTTTTAGCATTACGAAAGGAAATATATCGATGGCTAAGTTCTAACAACACGTATCTCAAATTCGGGCGGTTTGAGACAGGTATCTTAAACACAGTGTAATAACATTTAAAAAAATAATATTCAAGCAAAAAACAACCCTTGGTTTGAAATGAATACTTCTTTTTCAGTTTTTTGAACTTTTGGTTATTAATTTCATTGTTCAAGTGAAAATAATAATATTTTTTTTGCTCTCCTGAAAATTTGCTATTTTTGAGATACGTGTTAATAACCTGTATATGTAGCCCGCATATAATCCCTGCTTCCCCGGAAGCTAATTCCTGGATACGTGCCTGCGTACAGAGTAACGACTGGTGCCCAAGCCCTTCCTTCCACACGCCTAATGAGTCTGCTTCATTTGGTGAGAAAATAAATCACAAAAATTATTTTTGCATTCGGATACCGGGAAAACGTGCCGCATCGCACTTAAAGTTTTGAAATTTTTATAAAATTCGAGGAATCAAGCGAGATGGAGTGGAATTGATTCATAATGAAACAATGACTTGCAATTTTCCACAATAATAAATTTACTTCGACTCGAGTTTCGATGTCACTACATCATTTTCAAGGTACAACTGTTGTGCAACAGGTACAACAAGGTACAACAGTTGTACCTTGAAAATGATGTAGTAACATCGAAACTCGAGTCGAAGTAAATTTATTATTGTGGAAAATTGCAAGTCATTGTTTCATTTTGAAATTTTGTTTTTTTTTTGGACATAACTGAATACGATGTCACTCGGATTATTCTATCACTTTTTCGTCTTCTATTCAACTTTTTAGACATTTTTCGTTTATTACCTCAAATAGCTTTCATTTCTGCCCTTGGGTTCCCGGGATATCGCACCGAGAGTGAGCGCGCGCCACCCCAGTCAGACACTATGGGTGGTACACGGGTTGCATACTCTCCTTTTTTTATCATTCTCACTCATCGTAAAAGAATAAAATTCGTTTGATAAACTTTATACTTCGTCAATATAACCTCGAATGCTATATTTAGCACTTTTTATTGCCAAAACCTTCTTATTATCAGTGTTTTATTCTCCATATCTAAATCTTATATCTTAGTGCTTCTATCTAAATTCAGTGAATTATTTCTGAGAGCTAACCCCCTGAATGGTATGCGAAGGTGCTTCTTCTTGCATGTATTTCTTTGTCATATACAATGTGCATATGTATATATACGTATATATTATATGTATAGACATATGTCAATATCTGGTGGGATATAAAAGTATCGGGTAGGTTATAAAAGTATCGCATAAAAAAGAATGAACGTTGCAGGGGTCCACTCCGATTAGGACATTTCCTAAGGACAATTTTTGCAGCTGGAAAGAAATAAAAGTCTCAAAGGAGGTAAGCAGTTTGTGCCTAATATGAGAAATGAAGAGACAGCGTGTACTGGTGTGAAAAATGTGCAGTGGGCTTATGTTTGGACTGCTTCAAATCATGTCACACAAAGCAGAATTACTAAGGTAAAATCATTTGAATGTTCACATAATGACGTTTGAAACATTAGCACGTGATTAACTATATGAAATGATACGGCAATAATAAAACAAAGTCAGAGAAATGGGCGAAGTGATGAATTTTCAAGTAGGCGAAACGGGTTATCCTATCGAAAGTATCTAATCTATTATGAAATTTTCAACCCCAAATAACTAAAATACATCACGTAATTGTATTTTTTTAATGCATGGAATGTTAGAGATCTCGCAGTTTATTCGAGACCAAATTTAAATCTTTGAAAACTGAAAATATATTAATTAGTTCACAGAACGAGATGTACAAAATAATAAGTATTTATTCAAATCGCATGAAAAATTAGTATATAGCAGCGATTTATATTACGCAAGTTTAAAAAATTTCAACGTTACTTATCGTATATTATGAGAGTTGCAAATTATTGAATTATAGTATGCCAAAAAGGCGAAATCATTTAAATCTCATCCGGCCGCTGGGATGGGACTTAATTAAATGCCCGCCGCGCTTGAGGAGTTAAAATATGCGGCCGGTCAGCCGTCGCGGATGACAAAAAGGTATTCGGCGCCCACGTCGACTTATGTAGTGGTTGACTGCTACGTGTACAGCAAGCCCAGACCAAAGCATTCTAACGACATATTGACTATAAAATCGTTATGATTGCGCCTCTTGTTGACAGGTTTCTGAACTTAACTGGCCTCGACAGCTCTGTAACCTCTGTAACGGAAACTACTCGACTCGAAGTTTGTGATGCTACTCGAAATACTCGAGTCGTCGAGTTCCAACTACTCGACTCGACTCAAATTTTCGAGTACTCGCACATTCCTAAAAATAATATTTAAAAATATTGTCTAGCTTTGACTTATAATAACTGCATCTGTTTGAAGTTAAATTTTAAGTGCCAAAATGATGTAAATTGTATTTCCAGGCTTGTCATTTTTCAACAATTTTCCCGGACCCCCGTTGCTTGGGGGAAAGGGGTCGCTACACCAGGTCATTCCATCCCCCCCAAAGCATATTGCTAGTTACGCCACTGACTTATATAATCATCATCGAGTCCATTTCGCTCACTCTAGCTAGAAATTTATGTGAAGGATTTCTAATGAGCTTTCGCCAACAAAATGCACGATAGTTAACAAGTGATTCCCAATGATTATAATAATACATGAGGCGAAGAATCGGCGTAACTAGTAAAATTTAAATTAACACCGACCAAAATGATTCTAATATAGTTACAGTTATAAACATAAAAGTGGTCGAGAAACGAACACAAAAGGAGAAATATTAAACTTAATCTGATTTCTTTCATCCGGATACACTCTCTGGTCAAAAAAGTACCTGTGAGCATGTATGTTAAATCCTCATTCTCACCCAAACTATGCCACTGACTTTGAAATTGGTATATTCAGGGCATGGGAGCAAGTTATTTTTTTCTGGGATACCTAAAACTTCGAGGATGGAGGGATTTAAAGGATTAAAACGAGAGGCCCTCTGGTCGGCAGACAAATGCTCTACCAACTTGGCTACCACGTTCCTTGTGTAGTATATTACGTCAATGAATAGACATACCGTTTGATCATTATGCATTTGGATTGTGAAAGGGAATTCAGAAAAACATATTTTTCAAGAGGATTGTTCACCAATTTTTGCCGATAGTCGGTAGTGATAGCAACAAAACAATCCAGAGACTCGTGTTTCTGTTTTTCAATCCGTCGCCTACTCCTAAAGTCAGTCGAGGTAAAAAATTACGGCCTGAACCTTTTCACAGATAAGCTGATAACGACATGAGCTCATTCTTATTGGTTCGCTAGTTCTCAGTCATGTTGATACACGAGCCTCGCCTGGCTGATTGTTTTTTAAATTAAAAGGTCACTGGCGATTTTTACGGAATGAGTTTATTTTACTCCACAACCAGTTTCAATACATTTTGTATTATCGTCATTCTACACATTACTAGTACTTACCTTACTGGAAGGAACAGGGAATGGAAAAACTATAGAGTAGCTTATGATACACTTCATGGAAGAGTAAGTGAAGGACCTGACATGCCAATAGGGTGGTTTCCTATTTTTTTTATTGCCTAAATCGAAAGAGTATTACTCTTGGAGTATGTATTTCACGCTTTTAGATTTTAAAATGAAGATATCTATTTTTCGTGATTAAATGAAAATTGAATTTTCAAGCGCGCGAAAACACGACGGCTAAGTATGAATGCAGGGAAAATCCCGTGTTACGTCATTCTGGTTCCGGCTGCCGCCGTGTGAGACCATCTTGGTGCGAGGCTGTGAGTGCCTCTACGATGAAGACTGCTAGCAGGTAACAGAGAACCCTGCTAGCAGGTAGCGCTTGGCTTAAATAAGGATTATCGATACCCTATCAAATGAAGGAAACTTTCCGAATATAGGCAATTTTAATAAGTGATTATTAAGAGATGTTTCTCTGAGCTCTGTGCCACATGCATGTATTGGTAATCTCAGACGATGTAAAACTCCTGACTACTCGTATAGCATCTGGGTCCCTGTGACGTCACGTGGAGTGGCATCGCATTGGCTGATCTGGCCTTTTTCAAATGCCGTCAAAATTGACCATTGCCATTCGCCCAAACTGGGATTTCGAAAACCAAATGATTTGTATATTATGAATACACTAATGGTGGGTAAGGAATCGCAATCAATGATATTCGTTTTCTTTGATGAAGGAAATTACCCTACTGTAGATAGAAGAGTGGAGTCCGGCTCAACACCGGATAAAATGGTAGGCTGTGTAGGCTTTCCTGTGTGTTTCAATTACTTTCTTTCTTTTCGATTCGCCGGGAAAGTATCAAATCATATTTTACTTTCTTACGGTTTTAATCAACCCTGGTCCCTCACGAGAGGTAAATGGCTATCCACAGAGGATCAAGGAAGCAATGGAAGCGGGAGTAAACATTATTTGTTGTGAAGATTGCATAACTTGACGGATGATTTTCCAACTTACAATTAGATTTTCGCTGAGGAATCAGATAACATAGCACAAGGAATTAAAATATCCAAAATTTAAGATCGATCAAAGGAGGACCTCCAAAAGATTTTGATCTTAAGTTGTTAATTTAATTTTTAATTTTAAGTTTTGAATAAGACGAAGTAATTTCTTTAACAAAACGCGTCTCACCAACTCTCTCCAGCTTTCTTAGACGAAAAAAATTGGGAATGAAATTGTACGATTTGAAAAAGTTTGTTTTTACGGATACTTAATTTTTTATAACGTTATCTACGCATATGCCGGGAATTTTTTTAGAACTAAAATGATAAATACGGACTACGGGCCTCAACATAGGGAAAAAACAATGAACATTTATAATGTATAGAACAAGTCACATCTGGCTTCACGTGGAAACCAAAATTTCCTAAACTTTTCTATGATGGGCCCAATGTTTTCGACTGAAGTTGACCAAGGATTTAAATATTGTTTTGAAATTTTCAATGAAAATGGAATTTCCTCCGTTTCTTGGTAGAGATATCTTAACTCTGACAGTAAATGTCTACGCATATAACTTGATATTCACTTGGTATGCCAATGACTAAACCATGGTAACGTCATACGTTTTTTTTCAAATCCTCTTTTTTTACTTAAAGATACAGTTTGTTTTCCTCACTACTTCGATCAACTCTCCCTTTCTCTTTCTCTCTCTCTCTTTCCCTCTCTCTCTCTTTCCCTCTCTCTCTCTCTCTCCCTCTCTCTCAACAGTCTCTCCATCATCTCCTCCCATCAAAAACTTCCTAACAACATCAATAACTAAATATCAAACGTTAAACCGTTAAGACAACGGAGCATCACCAGCTTAATTTTTGCGAGACGGCATCGCAACGAGGCAAGTTTTCACTTCCTCATTGAGAACACACACAGCGGACTTCTTTGTTCTGAGCGATTAACTCTTAAACCGTACAGACGGTCATTCCTCAACGATAGTGCACAACGCAAATGATCCTTGCTTTACATCAAGTATCCGATGAAATTGCCTAAGGGTGCGCACTATGACGCTCGTTTGTCGGCGTTCGGCGCGGGAAAAACATGATAGCGTAGTCTAAAAGGGAGTGACGGGACTGCACAATATCACTTCCGCCGCCGCCGTCAACAGTGCACTCTAGTGACATAGATTGGAAGTAAATGGCCACCGCTTTAATTACCCTCTTGCGCTTCCTTTTTCTTCCGCTCAGCGCTGTTGCCTCCTGGATGATTCAATGGCCCCAATTGATCAAAGGAATGGCGCCCCACATGCTCCATGCAAAAGAGTTCACGATTGTGTTTCAGGAAGCTTGTTCGGGAGTCTTGTTAGCGGCACGGGGCGCTGCGGGTGGTGGTCCAAAAAAACATCACACTTTTTCCAACGTAAATATTTCGAAAGTTTTTGCTATGAAAATAGCGAATTTTTTCGATATTTTTATCCGATATATACCTACCTCGTGCATCTGATGCGCTCTGCTATATTCGCTCTACCTTTCACCGTCAAAATCTGTTTATTTGATGTTTAATTAATGCAGCAATCGATTAATAACTATGCGCGCTAATCAAAGGAAAGCGGGGGTGGGGGCGACAGCTTTCCCCCCGTGATTTCTGTAAATTTTGCAAAATTGGTATTCTTTAAGGTGGCTCTCCAACAAAGGTTTTATTTCTCCAGCTAAGCAAAAAAAGTCTAAAATAATACATGGGTACCAAAAAGTTAATAGCAAATGACAAAACGTCTTCGTTTTCTTCCACGGATTTATTTTCTCGGTAAATCTCTAGAAAAAAAAACTAAGTTGTTTAGTCATCTGTGAACTTCAACTTCCACAAAGTTGAGCCGGAAACCACTAAATGTAAAAATTCAATAGTCTGCGTGCATCAGACCTCAGATGCGTTATCGCTGAGAAGTATTGCATACCATCCAGGCAACTCAAAAGGAAATAAAAGCTCCTTCCCCCCCCAAAAATAACGGTCTAATTCCATCCCTGGCGAAAATATATCATTTACTTCATTAGGTCTTCTTGGTGTTATGATCTGAATTGGTACATTGTCACGTAAAAACACCACTATCATCAGGGGTGTATGTAAGGAGAGGGCGCACGGGACTAGGCTCCCTAGAAATAGCTTCCCATCCATCAGCTAGTACTATCGTATTTTCTTAATTTTTTATAATTTCACATTTACTTTAAATAAGAAACATAATGGAGTATACTCACATCACCTCATCTCACATTGATCTTGCCCTTCTACCCACGAAAGCATATTCTACGTACGCTACTGATTGCTGAAAATGTTAATGAGTTATTTAAACAGGATCGATCTAGCGTGAACTCATATCGCAACGGTAACTATGTAATATGTCAGATCGGCAGAACGATATGGCAGATATTGGCTTATCCCTAAGGTTATTCGGGTCAAAAAATCTCCTGAATTAACTATTAACTAAAATTGGATCACTCATCTATTTCGAATTTGTCGATAATTCGACGAGAGGGAAGTTTTTTTTTCAAATATTCGGGCAAGAACGTTCAAAATAGGCTATAACCGATGTCTCATGCCCCGTCCCAGGAATAGAATCATGGTGGTTATTAGAAGATGCAAGCGAGGGGTGGAGAGCACATGATTTATTGATGCGTCTCAATGCTAGAGTGCGATCTTTCTATAACAAAACTATATAAGTAGGACGCTGTGTAGTACACGTGCAACCAGTAGTAGAGCGAGTAAAAAAAACGTTGAAATATTCCGCATTCAAATGAAAAATGTTTTGCATTACAATTAAAACTCTCAATTTAGAGTTTACAAGCAATAACTAGGATTTTATGCATGAAAATAGGATTAAATTAAAAAATATTCACTTTAGTCACAAAAAGAGTATTTTGTTGGTTTTAAAAATCTTTTAAATGGTCAATCGATCTTTGAAGAAGAATTAGCAAACAAAATCCCTCATCACCTACACCACTGGCAAACCCAATCAACTTCGTAAACCAAAAATTGAAAATACACAGGTATATATCCAAGGTTTTTCTTATGTTAGAGAAATTAGTGGAACGGATTTCTGTATTTTTTTGTCAACGTTAAGTCTTATTATTCGTAGGGATCTCTTTGCCACGGAAAAAAATTTGTGCTTTGCAAACAATAGGTTCAACGGAGTTCTGACTCCACAAAGAATTCACCAGTATAAAGCAAAGCTCATAGAGCCAGCCAAGACTGAAAAGAAAAGGAAAGGTGTTAGGAAGAGCTCTTCAATTATTATCACAGAACTTCGACGGTATATACTGTAATCATAATCACTACAATTACCATCATTATATACTGGTTAAGGTTCGTTAATAGCGAAAACCGAACACCAATTGTGCAATTCACCCCCGCCAGTCCCTGTACTCAGATCCAATTTCCATTTTCAACTAGGAATCAGAAATGACGCTTTATTTGATTTAAAAAAAGCATGATAAAATAATAAATTCGGCCTTAATTGAGAATTACACAGCCTCTGCCTTTTTCCAAAACCTTAAAGTAAGATCCAAGAGTTTTCCCCCAATGGAACCCCTGATCATATGACCTCGATCAAAAACCCATTTTGCCTCTGGAATGGTCCCCTCTATCATAATTATCATTTGCAATCTATATTATATAAAGTCCACTTACGACCACCCACTCATTCACTATCGTACTCATACAAATGTTTGGGGTGAACGAGACGAGATACGACAAAATGTCTTATAACGGCCCCCTCTAAAATTTTCTTAAACCCTAAGAAAAATTGTCAAAAGGCTAAATTTCCTATTAGGTATTTATCTGTCTATTCATTTAAAATTGAGTATGGGGATTATTTCAAAGAATGGCCGCCAAAATTGGCCAAAATGGCGGCGCGGTGATCATTGGAAGGGAGTTACAAACAAATAATCATAGCAACATATTTTTTAAGCAAAAAAAGGAGCAAAATTGGAGAAGAAGATTGAGGAATTATAACGAAAAGATTAGAAAGATGGGGTAGGAAATTTACAATGTAATTTTGAAAAATTATTTTCTTCATGGCTTCTTTCCACGTGAACAAAAATTTGTTTACATCAAAGCGTATTAAAACGAAAAGAGGAGAGAGAAAAGGTTAATTAATATTGAATTTCCACGACCTTATGATCGAGTCGATTTATTAGGAACATATCACTCCCTAGGTGTGGCCGATTTAACCACCACTTAAGAATGACTAACTGCGGGCTGTTTCGTCAACAAGTCACAAAATCCTCCATTACTATGAGTCCACCACGATTGCATAACAGTCTATGAATCCTTAAAACCTCCCCGACGCTCTGTGAGCATCTGCCAGTCGCCTCTCTTAACAAAAGAAACGCGATAGGAGAACAGATGAACACTTTTAACAGTCGTGCCGCGACGCTGACAGGTCCGCCACGTTAGAAAACCACGAATTAGGCGCCGATAGCATCGAGAAATTCATGAAAAATTGGCGGCGGGCGGACGGGCAAGGGTGGTTCTTGATCATCCGTCTCCTTTGATCTTTGCCGAAAGAGGGCGTTTTTGCGATTGCGACACCCATCTGTCGTCCACCACGGAAATGGTTGGCGCACCGCACCGTCTTTGGAACGAAGGGAAAGGCGCGTGCTAATTGAGGCCAAAACGGGGGAGAGGTTGGGTGAAGTACCCCTTCATACGGAGGACCCGTCGCACGACGTAATTTTTCTACGCAGACGTCTTACGGCGCCAGGGTGGTTACAAGCATTAACCGGGACACGGTGGACAGCGGCTGGGCACACAACAATGGGGCGGTGCAAGAAACAGTCCTTGTAGGAAACAATAATTATTAGACTTGTACTGGTTAATTAGACTCCTAGCGATTCAATACCAACTAACTACTTCTAGGTATTGAATGGCTAACTGATAAAGGGAAGCCGACGGTGCCGATTGGCCAGGACCAGCCATACCTAGCCATCAAGGACTTACTATAATATGGCCTGCGACACACTTTCTGTGGCGCTACACTTTGATAATTGCAATGGCGTAATTGAGCATAAGCGAGAAAGGGAGAAGAACTCCACCACTGCTTTTGATGGAGTTGTTCTCCGCTGGCAGATACAGAGATGTCAGAGTATCCTATATACACAAATAGATGACAATCATGACTTTTCCACGATTCCGTGGTAAAAATTCTCTTGAGGGGCTTTCATTAAAAGTTTGAATTTATTATTTTATAGATTTTCGTAGGCCTCGATGGTGGCGTGGTAAAATCCTTGAAGGATAACCAGTGGGTCGTGAGTTCGATCCCCGAAAAGGTAAGTTTCCCATTCTGGGCGTGGGTATATATGATGATATCCTTCGTTGCACTGTTATCAACCCCGATATAAAAGGCTCCAACACGGCTGCTTTCGGAAATGTGCATATTTAAAATAAATATTGTCAAAAATTTCACCATGCTAATGATAATCCGAATGATAACTCGAAAAAAAACTTAAAACTCAATATTTCTCTAATTTATTGCAATCATTTGTCAATTCCATATAGTTTTAATGTAATACTAAGGAAATAAAATTTGGATTTGTATCAAAACGCAGATATGGTGAGAAGTGTGTCAGGCTGTCCGATGTTACGTATGACAGATAGTATTATTGGGATGACAAGCAGTGTGCCCTGCAGTATTTCCGTGACGTGAATGAAAATTTCTTTGACTTTGGCCTTCTGCATTTCCATTTCGAAGAAAGTCCAATTACAAAAAAATGGACATGTCTTACCAACTGGTAACACAATCTCTACAAGAGCTAATTGATAACTCGTTTATTTTATTAAATCAGGAGAAAAACTATTTAAAGATCTTATATGTGTAGTGAAGTGGGATTTTCCGGAAACGAAAATCCCTCAAGAAGCACTCTTACACACTATTTTCCAATTATTCATTTTTTTATAATACTTGCTCCCTGGATGATTAAAATAGTATCGTTCACTTACACATGAAAACACAACTCGTTGAAATAATTCGGTAGCTGGGAGGGAAAGAGAAGTTACCGCGAATTAAAAATCTTCACCATTCAGCTACTCTCTCGTAAGTTTAAAATGACAGAAGGTGCAAATTGCCGCCCTCTTTTTATGATTTAGTGTCGTCATCAGAGTTCTGGATCAAATAGGTATCTATTCGTTTCGTTTGTTATGGCTTTTGATGGAGGAAACCTATAGCTATTGTTATTTTCGCCTTGAGCATTTGAGCAAGGGTAGAAAAGGGAAGGTGGAGAGAAACCCGGCGTCAGTATTAGCCTGGTATTAACGAACTTTATATCACCTTAATATCCCATCCGATGGACGAAGCGCTGTGCTTGAAGTACCTAAGCAGGTAAATGTAATATCTATTATTTATACATTGTTAATATTATTTTCTTTTTCCCTCTTGCTATCTTGTCACAGTGAACGGACCAGGTCAAGTTCAACTATGTTGTTATTATTATTATTTAATCGGTATTTTGCACTTTATCAGCAGGTTTCCACCACCTCAAGTTAATCATCTATCCTTATAAATTAGGATTAGGTCGGACCGTTGACGGTATTATTATTGTTTATATTATTATTTTCATTTGGGGGTCTTTGACTTTAAATAAGGACCTAGGGTGATAAATAGAAGCATATGGACTCAATTTTTTTATTTAAATTAAAAAATTTCATAACACCATTCTATTATAAACAGTTACGTCCAACAAATTGGTGAACAAACCCATTGCAGCGAGTTTCCTTGGAAACACGAAAGAAATCGCGCAATCCCATAGCAGGGGTGCCAAATTCCGTGCCACCCTCCACACAGCGCTTTCCTTTTGATCAACGAAAAAGTGGAGCACGCCTTGTTGGACAGAACAAATTTTCATAAAACTAATGCGACGATGCATCAGGCGCCGGAAGACATTTTAACGGCTCATCAAGCATTATGACCGTAATAAACCACCATTTCAGGGCGTCCTAAGGGCTTGTTGACCGATATGATAACGCGGGGTGAGATCGTATCGGAGGCATGAAATAGGGGTGTCCTTATATTTTGGGCCCCTTGCGACGACGGCGGAAACACTAATATGGAATAATTTGGGCTAATCGGCAAGACTCTAATCTCCATCGAAGTCCCTCACTCGGCCGGTCCATCTCCTTCAATTTCCCTCCCATCTGTTGCCCTCATCTTGCCGATGACCTTGACCCGTTCTCCAGGGTCCAAATCAGAAGACGTCCTCGGAAGATACTATAAATTACAAAAAGAGATTGAAAAAAAAACTCGCGAAATATAGTCCAAACGTTGAGGCCTCAATACAACCTATGTCGTGAGAAAGATGCCACGCAATAAAAAAAATTTTTAGCTAATTTTAGGGTGAGATTCAGGATAGTGAAGGGCCTTCATGAAATTGATATATCGCTTACGCGATTAAATATAGAATTGATAATTACACAGTTGCAGGCACTATTAACGGATATGATCAGCGTACCACTATTGTATGTATGCTGTTATTCTTCTTTTCGTCTCCTTACAGCAACACGGCACAACACTTGCGAACTATTTATTTTCATTTGTAACGCCATCTTTCTTTAGAGGTATATGTATTACAAAAACAAAGGAAATGATGTTCAATATGCTTTAAAATAACAAATGAAAAGAAAACTATGTACTTGTCCAGCAATTTATTCTCACGGTACAACTAGTTTCGACGCGCCGGCGACGCGTCGCACAGTGGTCCGGATCGCGAAAAAGTTTGACAAAAATCAGATTTTCATTGGATGTCTTTAAAAAATGCTCCCTACATGTTTTTTGGCGAGCTATTTTCATTTCTGCAGTTATTTTTACGAAAAAACTATTATTTCATGCGATATCGTGGAACTTTAACTTATTAACTGGTTAATTGTAACGCTGACTGCATAGATAAACGGTAATCATGATAAAATATGAAAATAAATGATAATTAGTTGTATAGAATGAGTTAATGATCTTTAAAATTAGTCAATAAACAAAAAAACGGCTAAAAGAATGGGTTTTGGGTGCATTGACTTACGTTAAAGAGGTGCGATTTCCAGATTTCGAGAGATTCTTCTGTATGGACTAAAAAGTAATTACTAAATAAGTGTCAAAATAGTATTTAAGTGACTATTTTATTCTCATAAAAGCATGGTTATTTCCTCATAAATTTAAAATTATGTATTATAATTGTTCAGCATCAGATTCTTCTGAATCCCACCCATCCTCCTCTTCTCATTCACTCGAAGAATTTTGAGACTCTTGCAAGACCAAGAGATCACGAACCTCCTGCGGAAGATCTTTAAGGCCCCGGCATTTGTTTAGTTCAGTTCCTAATGTGCTAATAAAAGGATATGATATTAGGATCAGTCTCCGGAAAATATCCTCATAAGTGTGAAGTCGAGATATTTTTCTCGCGTGATGCTCGCGATATATTCTAATATCTTTATTGCGAGATTCCTGGGCCTCCTCCGACAGTTCTCCAATTGGAAGAAGAGCCGACTCGATGACATCTGCACCATGTATTAACACTTTGTGCACAGTGGGTGGCATGTAAAACCAACCATAATGTCTCACAAAATTTTCCGCTGTATCCATACAGAACTTTTTAAATTTTATTTAATCAATCAAAAATCCGCAAGACAAAGACCTTAAAATTGTTGAGAATTGAAAGATTAACTCTTCCTCTACTCCTGAAAATTAATTAACTCTGTCATTTCATGTGAAAAGTACTGCATAAAGCAATAATAAAAAGATGTTATATTGCAACAATGAAAAGAAAGCATTCAAAAATATCGACCCTCGCCAGTAATTTCAGCCGATAGGCAAGAATCTTTGAAGAAGCGCCTAGCTGAGTGTCCATCACAGGATGTACCATATTTTGGCTTCGGCACATCATCTAAAAGGCCCATTCTCTTTTTAAATTCGTAGGTACCTATTAAAAAATAAGACTACTAGAACAATATCCCAGGGGACCCCATATCACCATTAGAATACAAGGAAAATACGAACCTGAGGTGCTTTGAAGGTTGCGAAATACAACATCATGGAAATCAACAATTTTGTCCAACCAAGTGCAATTCCTCTTCAAAAAAGAAGAGTTTGATCGCGAACTAGCTCGCCATCTTCTCTTGTTGGAATAAAAAAAATTCATCTTTAAAAAATTATTAAGCTCTAGTTTTGCCTCCTCCTCTCCGTGTAATCTGAAACAACTCTCTAGATATGCATTCAAATTCCTTTTTCGAGCTTCCATGGTTTTCTCTTTTTTCTCCAGCATTTTTTCGTGCAGTTTACGCCGCGTAAATGCCCATGACATTGTTGACAGTCAACAATAAAAAACACAGGTTTGCAAAAAGCTACACAACAGTCGTCTTTCTAAAAAGTTTAAATATCAAATAGAAGGGAAAATATGAAAAATTAGAGCGGTGCCTCGTCTCAGACCAATTAAAAAAAAACGGAAACAAGAAACGGAAATAAATGAAACATAGTATACCTGCTTCAAAATCCTTATTTATGTGGTTGTCAGGAACTAATAAATCACTTAATCACAATTTTTTTAGTTATCACAACACTATAACTTCTTTGCGAGATCACTGTAAATCACAAAAACTGTAGCCAAAATAGGACTTCGCAATTAGTGATGGGTATGTGTTCACATCGACAGAAAAGTTGAAACTGAAGGGTACCAAAATGTTTCGACCGAAATTTGGATGGGGTTAAAAAGAGGAGTAATCTTTACCAATGGAAATGTGGGTGTTCCCCTGGATAACTTGTTGGGGTAGGGTTGGACCCCGTAAAGAAAATGTGAAATGTTTGGATTTTGAGCGAAAATACATACTTGCGGCGGACCTGCAATAAAATCCGTCCAAAAGGAAGCGAGTGGAGGGTAAAGACCTCATCTATTAACACGTGCAGCTTCACTTGCAAACTAGACCACCCCTAGAAAAGCAATAAACTCAAGTTGGGTGGTGCGCCAAGTGGCAAAATAGCAAAATGACAAAATATGGCAAAATGTCCCGACGCGACGGTCCCGACTAAAGACCCCTTCCCACTTCCCTGAGGTCCGACACGTGTTCGGGTAACGGGTCTCTTGCCCGTTCGGATTGAAAGAAAGGGAAGGCGGTTGTGGGTTTTCCCGGTAGCAGTGCATGTAGCCTGTCGTATTTACTTCAATCTATTACCAAATCGCGATTGAAGTCGCTCTGAGAAGCGATCGACGAAAATATTTTATCTCCTCTCCCAGCGTCCCAACTGCGCTTAACCTAATTCAAATTGTCCCGAAATTATTCTATTGGTCCACCCAAAGATAAAGTTTGGATGATTACAAAGTATAAAATAGGTTTTAAAATGCTAAAATTCTTATTTTTGTGATTCTGGCCTATGAAACATTGGGAGACACATTTTACCATGTGCCTACTCTGCGCTGATGCCAGCGTGTCGACGCTCACGTCTACCGCGGCTAGGAACATAAATCGTTGTTATTCGCTGACTCGCACAGATTTGCAGCTAATTTCTTTACTAATATCTTTATAATACTGTACTTTATTGTCACCAATAGCCGAATTCGCGCAAATCGACGTCACTTTTTTTATAACTCAACATTTATGCGAATTTTTCCGAAAAAAATTACTCCCCTTCAAATAATTCTACAGCAATCATCAACATCTCTATAAGGTTGAAATATATATTTTATGACAGTGAAATGTCTATATTACTGTAATGCAAAGTTAGTTTACGAATATAATTGGCGGCGTAAAGCCAAAAATAAATCTAAAATGCGTAATTTTCGAAAAAACGGAAAAATCAAGTTTCCATTAGAAATAGTGCTACTTTGACGCAATATATCTAAGCAAGCAATTTTTTTATAAAAAAGTAAGCATGAAAGGTGATAACACAGACATATTACTACATAACTTCAATAGTCTAAGTGAGTTTCAAGAAAGTAAAAAAAATGATTTTTGTCCACCTTTTTCCGGATCCGGACCACTGTGCGTCGCCGTGCGAATAACTTGGTGGATAAGTACATAGTTTTCTTTTCATTTGTTTGATGAACTTCCAAGAAGTTGAGCCGGAAACTATAGAGATTATGCTTTGAAATATTCAATATCCCATCCTCAAGAAGACAATTCTCTAGAGGCTATCGATTCAAAAGGCCAAAAACTGGAAGAATAGAAACGAAAAGCCTACCAAGCATATGGAGACAAAATACATTATTTATTGATTGATATATTGGGATTGTTCATAAAACTTTATTTTTATTTATTTATTTGTATTCAATTTTTTTTTTAAAGAGAAAATTTATGGCATTTTATGACGGGGGATACTCAACAATCAGCAATGAACTATCACAAACATCCCTGTCTCGACGAAGGGCTACCTAGCCACGCGACTCTCAAATCCGCGACCTTAGGTTTAGTAGGCGAGAGCCTAACCCTGCCGCCACCAGCCGCCAGCCTGTGGGAATCCAGAGAAGAGAGGAATCTCATCAAAAATTGATCTATTTCTCTTTTGATCGGGCTTTTATTTAGAGTAAGCAAACAGCAAAACTGCAATTCAAAGCAGAGATATATCTATATGAAAAAATATTGAAAAGGAAATTCACCGGAAATCTAATACAAGAGAAATCTAATGCAAAACGAAATAGTGAATTGGAAAACGATGATTCTTAAAAAAAACGAATAAAGGAAATGAATTTAATGGCATCGAAGAACAGGATGGAAACAAAGATGACCTTTAAAAGGTAAAAAGATGTTAAAAGTTCGAACCCACGGCCGCCCGTTTTATTTGCATTATTTTTAACATGACTCCTATCGGTAGGAGAGTAGCTGAAGTCTCTTGAGCCTCAAATAATTTGAATGCTTTGATCAGTAACTTGATAATTTAATTGGTAGCCCTGTCAAATAGACATTGACCCTTTCATAAATTCTCCATAAGCTGAAATTTTACAGGAACGCTAGGACTATGCTTAGTACCACTGTAATGAAATCCCGAATAGTCCCCATCGATCCCGTGAGTGCAAAAAATTTTATTCAAGGTCAAATTTCACAAAAATGGGTTTATTGCATATTTTTTCCAAACGGTTAGTTTAACGATAAAAATTGTTTCACCAGAATTGTAGATCAGGAGATTATCGACAAAATTGTCACTGTAATTTTTTCTCCAAGATTTACCATTTCTGAGAAAAAGCCATTCGAAAGTTAGCTCGAGCTGTATTCTTCGTAATGTGCATGACTATATTGTTGAGCTCTCTGAGCATTAATAGACAGCACCACCTGACTTTCGAATGGCTTTCTCTCAGAAATGATACACCTAAGAGAAAAAAAAAAACAATAGCAATGCCTAAGATAATTTCCTGATCTACAATTTTGGTTCAAGCAATTTTTCTCGTAAAACTAACCGTTTGGCAAAAAATGCAAAAAAAAAAACATTTTGTGACCTTTGATCTTGAATAAAAATTTTTGCGCACACAGGATTGAAGGGGACTTTTCGTGATTTCATAAGAGTGGTATTAGTAACGTTCCAGTAAATTTTCAGCTTGTTGGGAACTTATACAAGGGTACCCCTATTTTTCGGGCTAATTTGACCGGGCTATGGGTTAATTACTCTAACATCCAGAAATATCTGTAAATATGGATATTGAACTGCATTTATTCTATCCTGAATAATGAATAGTTGTCGACCTCTTTGGCGGTGAAAGAGTAATTAGACACTCATAGTTGGCCGAAGGAAGAATCCATAATGTAAAAATTAAAGACTATTGAAGGGAAAGAAACCTTAAAAGAAAATGTAATTGAAATTCGCTACTGACCTTTCGATGGCCTTAATGAGTGAGGAATAATAAGAATACAGAATGAGATAACTTCTGAGCAATAATATTTTGGTTAAAGCCTTAGTTGCACCTTTTTCTCGATTCATTATTCGCGACCACTATCGAGCTCAAACACAATTGATATAAGTATCGACGATCACTCAATAACATCTGCGCGAAAAAGTATGGGCTCCTCAACTTCATCACTTCAAAAATAAAGAAAAACAGAAAGATCAAAGAAAACGAACCCAATGGCAAAGAAGCCAATTAAACTTCGAACCGAGTCAATTTTGTCGTAAATTAATTTTGAAATCAGGATTTTTTGTTTTTAATGCTAAAGAGTGAAAATAATCTCAAAAAATGAATCTTATGCTGTCTTTTACATCATGACCTTTAAGCGCATAATGGAAGGTCTTTAATGAAACGACGACCAAGTATTTATATAGAAAAGCCACCATTGAATACACAAGAAATTAATAAAAGCATATGAACTCAAACAATGTTATTCCATTTAAATTAACTACCAACAATAAATTTCTTTCATTTAAATTACATCAAAAGGAATGCAGGGATAATCGATTATCAACCTGGTTACATGATTACTCGTTACCAGGTACTAAAGCAACAACTCAGTACATGAAAACCTGTACTCGAGTACATTTTCCATTCTCATACTAAGAGTGGCGGCCAAGTGGCAATTAATTTCCATTTGACTCACCCTTAGGTTACAGGAATGAGACAAATTCCAAGGTTTATTCAGGAAGAAATCATATTAACACGATATTATGGCAAGGCGCCATTTCCTCTTTCTCTCAAAGGAAATCAGCACCTTTTGTTTAGACTAATGCATGTTGAAAGCTTAATCTTCGTATTGAGGACATTGTCACAGTAAAATTCCATAAAACGATTGACATTATTTATAATGAGAAGAAAATTATGCATTTAAACATCTTTATTTTTATTATTATTTAATCTAATAGTGAAATTAATTATACTTAATTTTTTATTAAATAGCGGCCACGTTGACGGTAGTGAAGAGTCCTAGCTTTCCTAATCGAGTAAATAATTCAAATGTTTGTTATATTGTAATGATGATAAATTAATAAAGATTGGTGAAAGTATCTTGCTTTAATTTTCCGTTCCTGAGGTCATGCATTAAAAAAAATAAAATGAGTTTTTTCTTCCTTTTTCTGACATATAAATTCAATATTTAACTTGAATCTGGGAGTGAAGATATTTCAAAATTCCAGTCTTTTCTTTTTTGCTAATTTACAACTGAATGTTTCTTTTTTCGTTATATTATTGTAAAAAATTGCAGCCTTTTATTTTGTTAATCCTTACAGAAATTATAAGTACGAGTACTCATTTCAACCTCTGTTGATGGTTTATAAATAAGCCGAAACGTCAGCAAATTTACATTTCAATTTGAAGACACTACACTAATTTAATAATTACGGGGGCTTCCGTGGAGATTTAAAAAAGCCAAAAATTAGTCGACGCGGAATTAACCCGGAAACCAATGAAAAATTTAAAATTAATATGAAAAACGTAGTTTATAATTATAGATGATGATGGCTGGATTATATGTTTCCGGGTAATTGCCGAAAAAGATTGTTGCTCGTGGTAGGCCGACACCTTATCGCCTCTGCTAGACCGAGAAGACCGAAGCCCCACTGTGCTGGGCACGCAATTACGAGAACTAATATTTGTACCGCTGCAGGGTTAAACTGAGGCGAGGCGATGTGTTTTGGAAGCCTCGGCTCACTTTCGTGTTGGCCCCACGCGGCTACTGTGGTCGATTAATTTCAGAGCAAGAGCGCTGTACGTAGCCGAAGTTTCCAAAATCTCCCCCATCGATTCCTCAATTAGCCTCGTATCGTATCCGATGCACCGATTGATGTATGTGTTTATCTGTGAGGAAACTAGGGGGATTATTCTCCTCCCTCTCAGGACCAAATTGGTTTTATGATCGAAGCCTGTGAGGCTCGATCGAATAACAAAATGGAATAAAAGATGGTAGCACTTTTCCGCAATATGTTAATGCGTACGATGCGTTTCGGCTCATAGAGCCATTCTCTGGCACAAGACACTGTTTTACATATGAACATCACCTTTATACCTTTGAGAAAGGGTTGGGGCAGGATGTCACATGTCCTTCATCCCTTTCTCAAATGGTATAAAGGTGATGTTTAAATGTAAGCCAGTGTCTTGAACCAGAGGATGGATCTGTGAGCTGCATTAAAATATTGTGGAAAAATGCTACCAGCTTTTAATTAAATACGTCAAACTACCACAATATAACGCCTGTATCTGTTGAACTTATTTACAAAATGGAAATTCGATGGAAAATAGGACTTTACCCCATCATTGGCGGGGTTTATTACTATTTATCATTATAATTATTGTTAAGTTGGTTTTTTTATAACTCAGGGCACCGGTGTACGTAAAATTCTGCTGATCTGGCCGCTTAAAAATCTAAACACAGGCTACATCTCCTAGGGTTTCAGTGGCAAAACGAGCCTGGAACAGAGTGATCAGATTATAAAAAAATTAAATTCGCTCTTTCGGGCGTGACTTAATAGAATCGAATTATCATAATGGAATGTAAAAAAAACTTTGAAATTCCACACAAATTGAATATTGTTCGACTTAGGTTTCGATGAGGCACGCCATCATGTGGTGCATATGCATCTTATCTATATTTACATAAGAGAGTTTACAAAAGTATTTTGTATGTTCGCTATGCGTTTCCATACGGCTGGATGGATTGCCATCAAAGTTATTACATAGGTGGACCTTATGCTCCCAAACTTTATAATGCTATTTTTGGTCGCGTTCAACGCATCCTGCGTCAATTTCTCATTGCCAATTATTACGTCACGTCATACCACTTGAGTGGTAGAGCACCCTGTCGGGTAGGCACACCTCTTGACACTCTCAAAGGGAAAAATTGGGATTCTACTCTCAACTTTTAATTCTCTAGATGCGAACTTTTTTTGCTAGGGTATGAGTTCACAAGACGTTACTGGTCTGCACACGTACGGACACGCAAAAGCGATCAATGTTGTGGAGCAGGGTATAAGCTGATCCCGTGCGCGATACAAGGAAATCGTTTTTTTCCATTGCTTATTGTTCAGCTTCTTCCGCACCCAAACCCCTTTCAATTTCAACCGTGGGATACATTGAGGGTGGGAAGGTATTCCGATTTTCCTACGAGCAACGCCAGCCCTTCTGCTAGTATTTAGTATTTGTGACAAAATAACATTCTGAAATTCTCAGGAAGATGGACAGGCTGTAGGGGTTGGCGATATTATTACGGAAGTAAATGGAAAAGGTGAAATGGACGTAGAATAAAAATATTTTCCGTATCTATTTCTTAAAAAATGATGATGACAGAAGAAAATAATTTTCCGTCACCTTTCCGTGAAAATGATAATTACAGAAGAACTATTTTCGACCTCACCCTTCATTTTGGCTTTTATTATTTTATCTTACGTATTTTTCTTTGGCGAAATTCTAGGACGTTTCTGTGAAGCAATCTTTAAAGCCATTACCTTGAGATAGTTCAGCCGTGGGCAGAGGGTGAATGTATATTGTGAGACGTTTTATTGGTCTAGCGCGTTGTTATCCGCCTACATAGCGGCCTAATGGAGTGAGTCGACTCCCTTAAAGTCCTGCAATACATTAAATGCAAGAAACTTCTAAAGGGCAGTTAAGGGGGAGCATGGAGGTGATTTATGTGACGCAGCTCACCTCAGGCAAAGCATCGGAAAACCCTATTTCGGTAATGTCGTTTTCAGTTTATGACTACGAGTTTTACCGTAATGGTACGAAATTTTCCTCGAAGGTGCTTTTCAAACTTATGTTAAACGTTGCATTTCATAGATTTTCCTTCTTTTAACATATAATATTCTGAAATGAAGTGTCTAAAATGTTTTGAAGAGCGATTGAGAGTTAAAATTGCCAGAAATAATTTCCTTACCAATTTTTACATATGTGTCTAGATTTTTGATATGATAAAACTGAATAATTTCATGTAGATTGAGGATCCTGAGGTAAAGCGGTGTGTTCGAGAAGGAAAAATTCAATAACGTCTTCAGAATGACGTTATTGAACTGAGTATGGGTTAGGCCCCTTGCACACGCACCGATTTTGGACGGACGGTAAAATATCGGACGATATTTTACCGGCGAATCGGTGCTTGCACACACGCCGGAATTTTGCCGGCCGAACGATCACTCTATTGCTGTGCCGATAGATCTGAATTCTTCTGGAAAGAGAAAAAGCGTAGCGAGAACTAGAGGACGGTCGGACGGTAACAATCTGGTGAGTGTGCAAGCTCCCATTTGGCCACGTACGCCACTGTATAGCCGGCACCAGCCAGGCGCCGGCGATCCACAGTGGCAATGGACGGCAGCTAACCGGCATTTTGCCGGTGCCGGCGCGTGGTCGGTACGTGTGCAAGCTCCAATGCTCTCCCATTGTTCACTATTGGAATGTGGACGGACGATATTTTACCGTCCGTCCAAAATCGGTGTGTGTGCAAGGGGCCTTAAGGTTTAGGTTTCCACTTTCACAGCTCTAACTCAAATACAGGCGCGGCGGCGTTGTGGGTCTAAACATATATCAATCACACGCCTTGGTGGTATGCTACATAGGCGGATTGAGGGGGGTGCACGGGGGCACGTTTCATTATTATTCCAGACGCTTCAGTATTATTATGCAAACCAGACAAGATTTTTAATATGGTTATTATTACGTTCGTTTTGTTTCGTATTGCGGAGGCCTCGTTCATTTAATTTCATAATAATATATACTTTCGTATTAAAATAAATAAAATATTTCGTACAGCAATGGGGAACATGCAAGAAATTTGTTCATCATGCTAGTAATTCTCATTGAATAGACAATTTTCTCACGTGTCCAAATATGTAAGTCAAAACTCTCCTAGCCCTCCACAAAAGTCATTAAATGCTTATTAAAAGTGCTCGAATATCGCTTGATGTCACGTGACCTGAAACGCCTTCTGACGTCATCGCACGGTACACCATTTAATTGGCTAAGAAAGTAGAAGGGCAGAGTCTTGATTTGCAAGATATCGAAGTAAAAATCATCAACGAGCTTTGTAGAAGTTCCTCAAAGGACAAATTGACTTAAGAGGGATTTAAGAAAGCACAATACGACAGTTAACTTTTGGTCGACTCCCTTATGGCGGCTGATTTTCAGAAAAATAGTGATATCTTCCAAATCTCATCAAACAGTCCCCTTCATTTGTTTCAATAGCACCTTGGCAACAATCTGCTATTTGACGTTGAAACAGCAATTATTTTCGCCAAATTTGCGTTTGAGAACCTGCATCGACCGATTTTCTATCCACTTCCTCAGTCTGTCATCAGTGGATACCGTGCTATGACGTCACGCTCCGATGACGTCGTGTTTTCAAGCAGCCGATCAAGATTAATTTTCAAAGACTCATAACTCAGCTAAAAAAAATTATTCATCCGCGAAAATTTCGGCGAGCATATTTGAGGTATTCTATTCTATTCTTCTTATTCTAGTACTTTGAAAAAATTGTGCATGTTCCCCATTGTGGTATCTTGTTTTTAATCTCAGTTATGAGGAGACCGTTTGCCTGTTAGTCCCTTGTGCCCCGCAGAAAAAATCCTGGATCCGCCCTTGGTATGCAATAAAATATATACGATATAAATTATTGCAATAGTTTGAGGTCTGATAAGTGTAGACAAGTGTCTTTTAGATATACATTAATTATTTCCAAGCATCGTTTGTTAAGCCGTTGAAATAAAAACTTACGTTGGAGAGCCACCATTCAAAATTCCATCATTTCAATTTTTCGAGGAAATTACTGGGGATCGCTAGAAATGGCCCCTTTTAATCCGCCTCTTGTTCATCACGGATGTTGACTTATCAGCTTAACTTTAAGCTATTTTTTTTAACTTTTCAGATACATCTGAATCGTGCTCTTTAAGACACCTTAAAAATATTCGGCATGAGTGACTTATCTCAATCTTTATTGAAAAAAGTGTCACCGATCAATGTAGTATTTACCTCATCCGTGCAATGATCTCTACCAAAATTTATCATCCTCTAGATAGGGATGGCACACCTTCAGGACTCAAAAGTTTTCGAGGCTTAAACCCAATGGCTGGACGTTTAAGTGATGCTACCTCTGATTAAGCCCCAAGGCATGCGAATTCTACTCATTCAGAGTAGGGGTGTCCGTTACTACCAGTATGCTACCAAGCAATGGTGAGTGGTGAGAGGTGGTCCACCGAAATTTTTAGCCAGCCTCTTTGGAAAAACATCATGAAGTCGTGGGTGATATTTTTAGTTATATATCCCCAAATTAGAGTTCATCCCATAACATAAATTCAATTGGGGTGAAAAATTGAAACATAATGAGTTATTATTCGTGGCGGGTACATATGGGGGGCGAAGGGGGCCCCCCTCGCGAAGCCGCCCGCATTGCCGAACATTGCAGAACCACAGTTGGAACGTTTTTATATCATAAGATGGCGTTGTCTTTTTTATGTGTATAATCAGCTTACATGAAACTTTCTTAAACTTTGCAAGTGACTTGATTAGTTTTCATTAGGATAAAAGTAAAGGTAGCTCAATACATCTTTTGCGCTCCCCCTTGAATTTTTTCAATATCCGCCGCTGGTTATGATTATTTTGTTCGCTATTTTTCTTAGATGCAAACATTGATACACACAGGTCTTCCAGGATTCACTCCACGTTAGTCAATTTCTTCGTCGACAGTTGCGCTTTATAGAACATCAAAGTGCGAAGAAGAACCGACTCTCTGCTATAGCGGAGCACATATGGACGGCGCGACATCAATTTCGAAGAGGCGTTTATATTTTCCTCGAGTAATAAGTGAGGTCATATAGATAGCCAAAATAAGGGCAATTTCGACAGATATATGAATATCAACTTGCTAACACCTGGAAACGTACGATGAAGAAGAAGGCATTCCCCTACAGTCATCAATCACATATAACCGACGATATGGCAAGAAGATCCATTGGAAACTAAGTGACCAGAAGAAGCTGAATGCAACCCCGCCGAAACGGTCATCCGAAAGAAAAATGGAAAAACACGGGGTCAAGCCCAAAAGACTATATCTTAGAAAAACACCCCTTGAAGACTATACATGGATATAAACATTAATATAATAGCATTTATAATGAACAATAATGAATCTCGCTGGCCAGAAAATAATGAAAGGGGTCCACGGATTTCCTCCTTTCAACAATCAGAGAATGTTTTGCTTGGTTTAAACAAATAGGCTTAGGAGATGCTTTGCTTAAATTTTCAATGCTTTTTTTACATTAATGAACCAGTAAAAATGCCTATTGCCCGTACCACGAGGTCATTAATTATATATTATTTTTATATTTTTGTGAAAGGAGGAAAAAAAGAAATTAATTTTGTTCTGTCTACATATTATACTTTATTCTTGCTTATTGTAAGTTATTGTATCACATATATGTTTCATAGTGATAATGTTTCAAAAAAATTATATATATACTTTCTTTTTGTTTCTGGTCTGCCGTGAAATTAATTTTTTAAGGTGGTAGCTCCCATGCTGGTTTATTAACCATTGGAGCTACCTAAAGCTCTATTTGTGTTGTCCTGTTAAAAAAAAGTGTACATTCAAGCTTGGAGTATTAAATTCAATTCAATTCATTTTCACCCGGAATTTGGTCCAATCAATCTTTTTTTGCGTGGGTCGTCCAAGAAGCACACATTACAATAATGGTGGGTTTAATATTTTCAACATCAGCGGGTGAACGAAAGCGTGGATTCGCGGAAAGGCGTGTAAAATGGTTGTGAGAAGGGTAAAGCGGAGAAGACCCGTGGAGCGAGGCATCGGTGGAGGGATTACATCCTTAAAGACGACGGTGACCCACGGCCTTTCTCATTGGAATATTGCCAGAGGTGACGGGAAACGTTCTCCGCACCTGTCGCCACTTCGCAAAGGCCTCGTTCAGGATGACCGTGGCGAAGGCGAGAATGTATTTTTCACGAATATTACAATAAAATATCTCGGCCTCCAGATTTGTTACCGCCCGACGCACATTTTAATTGGCTCACAAAAGTCGCCGTTCGCGTCGTTGACGGCAGTAGTGGATACAGAAAAAACTCAAGGGGGTGGGGAGCGCAAAAGGAATCTTAAGCTACTTTTACTTTTGTCGTGATTACAAATAATTAATTCACATGCAAAGTTTAAGAAAGTTTTATTTCAACTGATAATACGCATATTGATTCCTCCACAGTAGTGATGGGTCGATCATGAACGATTCGATCAAAAAGATTGAATCACTAGGTGAATCAAAAGACTCATGATTCATTTCGTTAAACAAGTCGATCATCAATCATCACTCACTCCGACTTCCGGTTTCATATCAATCATCCCGGTTTCCGGTTTATTTCAAAATTTGGAACGATCGATGCTTGATCTCTTTTCGACAGGGCAGAAATAGTTGTGAGAAAATTTAATACTATGTTATAAAGAACTGAATACTTGTGTAATATTTTTCTTATATGTTTTCTAGCGGTTATCAGTATTAATAACACCAATACACGTAAAAGGAAAATATTAAGATGACTCTCGAAGGAGAACGTTAAGAAGTAGAAGTTGCAGCTGTTAACATTTTATTTTGTCGTTCATAAAATTATCCTGCACATCAGATTCATGCATAGTGTGTGGTATATATGAAATGATAAAATGGATAGCAATCAGCGTTACCAATGCTCTTCGCAGATGAGGCAGTATTTATTCGATTATTCAAAGTGATTTATTACATCCATTGATTGAGTCTTTTCGATCTTGATTCCTTTTGAGTCTTTTCGATCATGATTCCTTTGAGTCTTTTCAATCATGACTCCTTTGAGTCTTTTCGATCTTGATTCCTTTGAGTCTTTTCGATCTTGATTCATTTGAGTCTTTTCTATCATAATGATTGAATCAATTGATTGAATCATTTATGTGACTCGAGTCAAATGATTGAATCACTAAAATGATCGACTTTGCCCATCACTACTCCACAGCAAAAACACTCGACAATCGCCCACCGAATCAATTCCGCTCCTCTAGTAGCCCAACAATACGAATCCGCTCAGCTGGCAGGGTCCGGAGCATAACCGTTCATCTCCTATTCTCCAAGCTTCGAGGTGAGCGTTTATTCTTCGGACACTGCCAGCTGTGCAGAGTCGTATGGTTGGGAAACTAGATGAGCGGATTTGACTCGATGGGCGATTTTTGAGAGCTCTTGCAGTGGAGGTAACGAATGGTCAAACATTTGAACACGGTTTTCCGCAGTCTAAGGGTTAATTAAAGTTTTTAAGTATCTCATGGGGAAAACGCCTATCAGACTTGGCAACGCTGCAGAGTAGAAAGTAAGATATGACTTGTATTTTTTTGGTAATTCAAAAATTTTAACGCTGTCTCCGATGATTTTCTTAAATCGTTTTATGGTAACAGGTGCGGAAATTAGAGCAAGATGACTCCAACCTTCTTTTAGAAACACAAAAAGCAATTCGTAAACATAAATTAATTGATACATACGTGTGGCGTCCGTGATGTTTCAATCATGAGAATGCTCGGAGCATAAACGCTCACCTCGAAGCTTGGAGAATAGGAGATGAGCGTTTATGCTCCGGACACTGCCAGCTGAGAGAATTCGTATTGTTGGGCTATTAGATGAGCGGGTTCAATTCGTTGGGCGATTATTGAGCGTTTTTGCAGTGGAGGTATCAATATACCAGACAATGCACACATACATATGGCAGACAATATATATGGTATAGAAAAGCTGCTATTGTCGTTTTGAAATGTTAGGCAATGCGGACAACCCGCAAGGGGGAGGGGGGTTCCCCATTCGCTCCCATATGTATCCGCCACTGGTTGACGGGCACAGCGATCCTAATGTCATTATGAATTAAACTCTAACTGTGGCTCAAATCAAGCTATTCGGCCTTCCAGCCGGGTTCGTTTTTTCCACATTTTCATCGATTGTTGATGTTCTGGGGCGTTCGTTATCTCCAACCCCTACACGGCCATCTTGGAAACGCTTATACCGCTCGTAAATTCTTTTTTTTTGTACTCCAAGCAGACTCAAAATAGGCATTCTTTTACATTTAACACACTTTGTTACACTTTATTTGCTGATCTTCCCGTGTTTTTAAAGAAGGAAAGAGTTATGGATGAGTGACTTGATGAGGATATCTACAAGTTTATAAGTCCGCTCCTTATATGGTGCCTTTGATAGCATCTCGACTTGGTCCCAGATGTCGCACCAGTGCCTTTGGGTTTGCAAAAATTTTAGTTGAAATTTTTTAATTGAATTTTATTTTAATTTTTTATTCGTTGAATAACGCTTCTTAAACAGCAGTGCAACCATGATTATGGCTTCAGGTTGTGGAACAGGAATCGGAGGGAAAGTCAGAGGTGTGTATGAAATCATGTTGTCATTGTAATTGTCAAATGTTCGTTGGTTAGCGACGAAATGTATTTATGTTTACTCTGAGTGACAATACTCTTCTGATCTTATGCTAATTAAGTGAATTGTCTTGAGTTGAAGTTATATTTTTCACTTATACCAAACCAGTGTGTTCTAAAGGCCTGTAAACGCGATACTATAACACGTACGAGTTAATGTCTGTTTGCACGAATGATTTTTGTGGACCGGAACATGTAAGTGCGAATGCATAAACCAAATTAGAACAGGTTCTATTTTCTGTGCATGCATTTGCACAAGTTGGGTGGTTACCCGGTGAAATTTGGCGTTCATTATCGCATTCATACATTTGGACATTAACCCGTACGCGTTAATGTACCGTGTAAACAGGCCTTTAAACTCCGCATGAAAGAAAATAACAAATCATCGGTAGAAAAACATAAGTAATATACCAAAACGGTAGAATATTCTAATGATAAAACATCTGGCACACTCCCACATCTTGATGTACTTTCAGAAGCTACTGCCTCACTTTCCAACTGTCTTAAGCCAGGCCTGCCCACGCAGTCTTACCTCAGCGTTACGCAATCCTCCTCCCAAAGGGTGACGTAATAGGCGCGCAATTATAAGCGAGGGGATCTCTCATCAGCCAGACCAAGTCGGTTACTCCTCGTCGTCTTTGGGAAGGAGAATCTCCTCCCGCACACCAAAAAGAAATGTCACGAGCGCACCACACCAACAAACCCACCAACCAACAACGTGAAATAAATTCAGAACAAGGGTAAGGATAAGCTAACAATTTTGGCTACTTATTTCCAGCAAAATTACTTTTTCAAATGCAAGAATTTCGTTTATGATGGCAATGATAAAGGTCACACGATATTTTTATTAATATTTACGATATTTTTAATACAAATATTTTCAAAAAATGTGCATTTCAACATAAAAGTTATAAATATTTACATATTAAGTAATATCTTTTGTATTAAAATTAAGAGTATATTTCGTAGATTAATTGTTGCAAGTAGTTTTTTAATTCCAAGTATGAGAAGACAGTTTGCCAATCAGACAATGGTGCCCCCCCTCCAAAAAAACTCCTGAAATCGTCCTTGTTTGAAATTATCCATGTTTCGGCACATAATGCCATTTTCAATGTTGAAATGTGCCGAAATTTTGGTCAGTAGAAATAAAGAAGTGTGGAAACATAAAAGAATTTTCATTATGCTAAATTGCAAAGATTTGCACTGAATTATGCAGTAAATTTTACCTTTTATCCAAAGTGATCTTATTAAATATTATATTCAAAGCGATATAATTATATCCAATTTGATAGCGATAGGAAAAAGTACCAAATACTTTCGGGTGATAGGTAATGAGAAATTCTTTTAATATTCTTTAAAATTAAGAGAATACCTTATATTCCTAGTCCTTTGATGAGACAAGAGTGTCAAGGAGGAAAGGGTTATAACAGATGAAACATTATAGTTTTAGACCCGACACAATACGGTTTACTGACCTCGACCTATAAATGATAATTAATGATGATGATAATAATAATAATAAAAATATAAAATGATATTATTAAAGATGTTTTGATACAGGATCTTGTTTTTATATAGGTATTGATAGTCCAAATTCTTCTCTTAGATTTTAGATCAACTTGAAGCTCAACTCCTCCTCAATTTTCTATTTAATTCCTGTCATAATGAGATTTGTTTCTAATACCAGAAATGAAAATTCATACAATAATTCAGTAGCGGGAAGGAAAACGGCGAATTATATAAATTCTATGCTTGAATATTAAACTAAAAATATTTGAAAAGAATTGGACCATGAGGAAAGCTTAAATTAACGTTATTCTCAAAATATGCCCGTATATCTAGATTAAAATTTTCTTCCAAGTATGTTTCTCGATGGCAAATATTTATACTTGAAATGTATATATGCCAATAATGATAAAGGTCTACGCTATATGCTATGTAATTTCAAAATGATATCGTAATGTAACATAATTAAATTTAACACTTTATTTAATATGAAAATTATCACTGTTATTACTATGTTATTGTTACTTATATTAATGCTATGAAATTTTTCTTTTGTTTTACTTGCAGCTCCATCACGAGGACGAGTCGTATTTTTTCTCCCCCTTTCGGAATCAAGATCGAGTCTGACTGGTCTTGTTTACCATTTTTTTCCACTCCTTCCGGCATGATTAATCACCACTCTCTACTCCCTGACCTCCTCTTCGGTTCGAGCCAACAAGGCACCCATTCCCAAAAAAACCCTCCCCCCCCATCTGTTCTCCCCACCCATCCCACGGTTAGCCGCTCGCGAAATTCAATTAAAAACCGCGCGCCAGATTCATTGCGTGCTTCGCGAGTCTTTTATTTTCTTCCAACAGTGGGTATCGTTCACCACTCTGTCCCTCGACCGAGCATATATACTTTTTGCTTCTCGCCCACCATGTCAGATTTCCTCCCGACCAAACTTCTCTGTTGGTCTTCTCAATTTCATTTTGAAGCTATTCACTTTCGCCCTGAACTTTGGATCGGATAGGAATACGAGTACCAAGGTTGGCTCTCTTGCCTTGCAGTCACCTATTCATACCCGGGTACATTGAGCTGATCTCCTATCTAATCCTTGGAGGCGCATCGTGTCTAATTGGAGCGGCCATTTTGGTTACAGTTTTAAGCGGATTGCTTACATTCGAAATTCTAGTATCTTGACATTGCCCTATTTATTTTGCTTCAAAAATCCCACTTTCAAACTTCTCGACATTCGTAATTTTTGCTGCACGATTTATTTTTCACAATTACCTTCGTGGCTAAACTACAGTATTGACATAAAAGATTGGTGCTGTTTTGAATATGGTTTAAACGAATACAAAATCAATTACGTACGTTTTTTTTCGAATTTGTCGCCTCAAACAGTTGTATCGTCTCAAACACATATGTGCGCCATTTTTGTTTGACAATGGTCCTGACGATACTCAACTTCTGTCCAAGCATTAGTTCACATTTCTTTCTTAAAGCATTACTTTATTAATCCTGGTGAAACAAAAAATCAGTACTGTTTCACAAATTTTTTCTGTCGTCTAGTTTCGACGTCTAGAGCGTAATTATCAAGACAAACACCCTGTGTGTCAGCCGTTAAAACTAGACGACAGCAAATAAAAGTTTGTAGAACAGTACTGAGTTATTTTTCACGATGAACATCCCATCGTCCCTCCAAGTCACGCCAAAATCAGTTTATTTTAAAAACATGTCCATTAAGTGGTATTCGTCGCGAATTTCTTTTCTATAAACAACACTTTAGATATAGCCCCACAATAAAATGACATTTTGAAATTCCCGTACTATCTTCCCATGATAATTGAAAGCGCGCCATTATTTTATGATTGACCGTTACTGTTGTCACGCTGGCCCTCCTGCTGGCCATTCTGTGCATGTTTTATATCTAGTAAATTCCGCATTCCACTAATATATAATCCACCACGGGGAGATAAAGTGGATACTGTACCTTGAGCCTGATACCACATATTTATGCTCTAGTTTAAAATCTCTTGAGCCACACATTAAAGACATGCAGTCACATGCTCAGGTATGAAACCATCCAACAAAAATTTCAAAAAAAAATCTCCACCACCGTTTCTTGGATTTGGGCTAGGACTTAAACGAGCACCTTAGAAATATAAATGGAAGGGGTGGACTAAATGTTATGTTAAAACACCTCAGTGACACGAGAGAAGAATATGTAAAAACACTAAATAAAAACGAGACCTAAAGTGTTGAAAGCAGTTACGGAAGGAGGTAAAAGGCTGGGGCAAATGTCAAGATATAAGTGCATGATTAATCGTCGATAGTCTATATCGCTTACTCTGAAGAACTTGTCCTTGATAGTGAAAGTTTATAGTTTTATACACGACACAATGCGGTTTAGCTGCCCTCGACCTCAATGTAAAGATTTTGAAATGAAGGATCTTTTTTTTATTTGTTGTTAGGAAAAATTCTTCTTTCACGACACTTACGCGTTCTAATATAAAGTTCAACTCCTCTTCGATTTCCTATTTAATTCGTATCATAATGGGATTGTTCATTAATATCCGAAATCACATTTAATGAAATAATTCAGAATAGTGTGATGGAAAATATTAGCAGCGACGTATTAAAATCTTTTTCACCCAGCCCTGATATACGAGCCCCTCCTAGTAAGCATAAAATGTACTAACGCCAAAGTTTCCGCCCTTTTTTCGCGAGTTGGTGACGTCATTAAGGTCCTGGATCATTATTTAGTGGGAATCGTTCATTGAGGGAAAGAATGGCTCGGGATAGTTTCAACAACAGCGAACCATAGGCAGCTAATGAGCAACGTTTATGAGTAACAGAGAAGCGGATACCCACTCAGCCAGTTCTTGACGTCATCAACTTGACTGCGAAAGGCCGTCTATTTTGCCCGGAACAGCTTGAAAAGTAGGCGTTGGGTCGAAAAAAATAAGGGACACTGTATCCCAAACTTCATCGCAATCGACCAGGCGCACAGCTAGGAATTAGGGCCAGGGGGCATTAGGCGCAACTAATACTGGAGGGTCTGGAGGATATGAAATACCCGCCAGGGTAAGCGGGAGGTGCGGGGGCCCTCCTCCAGAGTTTTTTTTTTAACATAATTGGTTCGTTTTATGGCTTTCTGAGGGATATTTATTCTTTATACTATTCTGTAAGTAATATTTTTCAATTAAGTAAATTGGATTAAATTTAAAAAATTCTCTTAGCTGTGGGGGGGGGGGGGTTATCCCCCATAACCCCCTCCTCGCTGCGACACTGCAATCGACGATAAAAGAAAATTATTGCACGAGCCAAATGGTAATTGTTGCTAATTTCGACCATTACTTAAAGCCAACTGTTATTTCACCTCTCATCCTAATTGACCACGTGCGAATTCAAATTTAGAAATAGCAGAGACTACAAGAGGGAATGTAAAAAGAAAGTGAGATCACACGGAGAGAGATAGCGATAGGACCAAGGAGGCGACAGGCTGTTTCAGAGATGGGAAGTAAACGAGACGGATAGTCGCGGAATTCGGGTAAAAAGGAGAGCGGCGTCTCGAGGCGGGAAATCTCCATGGTAACACGTGTTTTCCGTCCGTTTAGGTTCCTCGGAGTGCATTCAAGATGGCGGGGTGAGACAGACGGAAGGCACACAATGGTGGCAACTGTCTGCTTCCCGCCAAAAAAAAGTGGACGAGCCGCAAGGACGATTTGGAGTGGGAAATTCGTGGGAGGGATTTTTCCTTTCTTTGGTTTTTTTAGAGGTGAGGGCAACTCAGGGGTACAAAAAATAACATGAAGGGCAATCGGGAATATAGCATAGGAGGCGTCCCTTATAATAAATCACCTTGGGGCACTTGGACAGCCCGGATTCCCTCGCAATGAAGTTGGTGCATCGCAACGCTGAGAGAGGAACGCCGCCTCAAGGAACTGAGATAAGGGGCATAGGGGATAAAGTAAGCAGCACGCTCAAAGGAGAGGAAGAAAGGAAGAGGAATTTCCACCCAGACTTCCATTCATTCATAGTATTGCAATCAGATAATTTTAATCAAAACCGTGGTCGGAGTTAATAAATTGCAAGTATGGAACGCATGCAGTTAATTCTATTTATCTTCGCCTACTTTGGGGAAAAAGTCCGACTACATTCGATGGATTCCCATCATTAATCCTGAATCGCTCGGTCCTTTTTTCCGTCCATGGTCGCTCGACCCATTTCTGAATCATAAATTCATTCCCGCCGTCCCTTTTCCCATTGCTTAAGCCTGATTCACATGGTCATTTTTTTCGTTGCAATAAGTGATCACTCGAGCGATCGCTTTTCGCGACCGGAAAAATGATTGCTCGAATGATCATTTTTCTGAATCACACGTTCCCTTCCGCCGTCGCTTTTCGCATCATTTCCGAAATCACAGCTCGTTGTCGTAGGACCCGCATCACGAAAATATATAGCGTATTTATGTGAGAAAAATCCACAGAGAAAAAAATCATTCACCTTGACCGGGATCCGGGTTCGAATCCCGGTCAAGGCGAATGATTTTTCCTCTGTGGATTTTTCGCAAATTTGTGCATTGCGGTGACTCCGTATAAGTTATCACCGTGGCTAGGCCCGGTATACTTAAACTAGCGTTTTTATGCTTACTTATGTCGTTCCCATACGATTGTCAAACGTCGCGCTGCAATCGCTCCATACGGGCATGCGTTCTGATTGGCTGATATGGTGTTTCAGTGACGGTTTCAGCGACGGAAAAAGCGACCACACGAGTGATGAAAAAAGTGATGGGAATCCTCATCATTGGAGTGATTGCGAAAAACAATTGCCGGCGATGATCAATTCCGAGTGATCAGTAGAGTGATCGCTGGAGTGATCACGCGAAAATGACGAAAAAATGATCGTATGATTCAGGCTTTATTCATTCATTTTCCTTATTTACAACTGTCATTCTATTAAAAGCCAATCTTAGCGTTACTGCCGTTGTAAGTTGCCGTGCGTTCTGATTGATTAAGATGACGGTGCCAGGGATGATTTCAGATGCGAAAAAAGGGACGTGCCGAGTGATGGAAAAAGTCATCGTGGAAAATGATCGCGTGGACGATCATTTTTTCCGCCATCATTGGAGCGGTAGCTTGAGCTACCCCTCGGAAGTGATGTAGACTCCCGTGCGTACTCTATAATTTTCTTGAAAACATCGTTAGATAGATTTATGGGTTTAAATAAATAAACCGTAGCATTTTTGCTAGAAAATGGAAATAAATAACATCCCAGTACCATGTTACGCATTTCATTTAGTCATGAAGTTTATCCGCCTTTGAATATTTAGCAAATATCAAATCCGAAGATTACAGCGAGATGGATGTCCATATTGAAATGATGAGGAGCAATTTTCCACGAAAGTAATCTTCAATAGATGCGGGTTTCAATGTAAGAACATCATTTAGGACCCTGATTATGAATCTGTTGAACTGAAATCTAGGTCAGATTTACATTTATTTAGGGAAAATTTTCAACTTTTTCTTTCAATAATAGGTAACAATTTTCTGGGTGGAAATATTTACAAGCGGTATTTAAAAACGTTCATCTAAGGTCAAGGTTCACATTGTAAGACTAGGGCTCGTTGATAAAAAATGTTAAAGCAGTGATTAGTTGCTGTGACATTAAAGCATTTGGTATTCTTGGAAAATTGGTCAAACGATCATTTGTAACTAAATAATTAGGAAGTCTATATTTTTTGGGTGACGATCGTGAATATATATGTGGAACTACCAAAGACGTTTCCACGTTTTAAGCTGTTTTTGCTGCGCAGAAATGCAGAGAGAATGGTTTTTGATCTCATCCATTTTAGTGTGTACCCTTTCAATTAAAAGATGGCAGCGCAGGAGCTTAACTTTCAATAAGCGTGGCTCAGAGTAATACAATCTTTGTAGTTAGCTAGAATACTGATTTCATGGGAGCAATTACGCTCATAAAGAGAAACTGAACTTATTTCAGGAAGAAAAACACGATGACCCCTATGATGATAATTCTATTCACCCTGGCCAAATAAAATGACCCCACAAAGTAATTTCGATGAAATATTTTAATAAGAAGTCGTTTTTCCTAATGGATTGAAATCAGTTCCACTAAAGACTTAGAGCATTCGTTACAATGAAATGTTATAATATAATCCAAAACTCTCAATTATGAAGGCATTAGTTTTTGAGTATAATATAACCAAAAATTCTCCTAGCGAGTACTTTAGCTAAGCATTGTAAGACTGGGAGATCATTGAGCAGGTGGCATAGAATTTATGAATGGAAATTAACAAATTATCGATTTCTGGGAGTAAATAAACAGCAAGAAACACTTTCACTGCAGTCACTAACCGGTAAAATATTTTTACCTGCACTACAGATTTTTTGAGTTCCTACTTCCAGGTATCAAGGGTATTAGATGTAAAATAAACATTTTTTTAACTTTATATTATTATATAAATATTTATTTTAACGTCTACAATTTGCCAAAAGAAACTGTAGATTGGATGTGAGACCGCTATAAATAGGTGACCGTGTACTGGCTGTTCAGATCGGAGATTGCACACCAAATCTAACCCGCAAGCAACGTCAGAGGACGTTTAGCGCTGTTGTTAGAATCAATCTGGAAAGGGATGCCAACAGAATTTCAATCGAGTGCGTGTTGACATTATTCAAGTTGTTTCTCTATTATTTGTGAGGATATCAATTTTCAAAGGAACAGCACAACTGTTACATTCACCTGAACTTGAGATGCACTATTAAATGAACAGTCAATTGCATTGGTCTTGGTTATGGTGTAGTCTGTATTTTAACTTTGAATTCTTCCTTTTTCTTTCAAAAGGCTCCATTTTCCTTGGAAATTTTTTCCACCGCAGAGAAGATGGCTTGTGGTCTAAAGACCCCCAGCTAAAGTGTTAATCGTGATGAAGTCAATGAGGCCTTCAGAAATGGTGCTTCTAAAACGCTTGGGATAGAAGTCTTTGTCCTTCGCTGTATCTTTCTGGGAGAGGGGAAATACAAAGAAATTAGTAGGTGATGGCAAACTTGGATTACAATTCAAGATTCTTTCTAGAACTTTCATTATTTGTGGGAGGATTTTTATAAAACTGGTAGGTTTTTTAAAATAATATTAGCATCGTTGTTCGTCTGTTGGAAAAATTCACTCTTTTATTTAATCGTTATATAAAATTAATTAATGGTTATATAAAAATAATTTTCACGTGTTTAAATAAAATATTTAGAAGTTCCGATAAAAAGAGTCGTTTCAGTTCCAATAATAGGGACAAATTCCCAAAAGTAATGCAAAATACAAGAATTTCCACTAATGCCCACTCTCCCGGAAAATGTTGAAGACAGGGAATTAAAAAAAAAAATTCTTAAATTAGCATTTCCATTATTTTATCTTAGTGGACTCGGAAACGGGAAATATATTCTTTAAAATATCATAAAAAGGGCAATATATAATTTTCGGGTTCCTCCCCTTATATTAAGAAATCACGTCCCAAAACACTCTATTATTTCAGTCTCACCCGGAATGTGTTCAGATTATTTTTTTTCGATATTCATTCTCCCGAGACACCCAAGAGGGAAATATTATTATCTGAAGGTGTCACGGAACAAAATGTGCAGCCCCTCAACAAGTAAAGTAGGCGAGGAATGCCTTTCCCGGGACAATAAGTACCGGAGGTTATTTGCGTCTTTCGCTTACGGAGGGTCGATATATTATGCCTCTTTTCTTTTATTTTCCAGCCAAGCGCGCCTTTCCGAGCCGTGCTTCGTTCCAACTCCCATCACCAACCAACGCTCCCCCTGCCGAAGAATACGGAACGTAACGATCCCTCGTCCCACGATGACAAACAAGCCTTACGGTGCAGGAATGAAGAAACAATCCCGAAGAAGAATGATTATGACTCCGGAATTGTACTCAATTGAACTCAGCTTAGAAAAAGAAACGATATGCCCGAAAAACTTTGACAAATTCTCAAACTCATGCGTATGTAATTACGGTGAAGGAGGTGCAGATGTTATAAAGTACCCCTTGAAGCAGTCCAGGTTTCCTAAAAAAATTGGTTAACGTAATAGTTTATAGACGGAGGAAACAACGTTAAATTCACATTAACTCATTGCCATGAAACATTCATTTGTAATTATCGAAGCATGATCTACATCTATATAATACCCCGCAAGCCGCCTAAAAGGCGTGTGGCAGGGGGTGTTAGGGCACCAGCCGTTTACAGCTAAAAAAAAAAATGAAGTACTCTGACGAGGTTGGTACCAGCGTTTATTAAAGTCCTTTATGGTTCGGGGGAAAAATGAATTCACATATCTATCCGCTCGGCAAAACATCTCTCTTAATTTATCGCTTCTATCGGACCTGGAAATATAGTGTGGCTCTAATATTACGTTCTCTGTGTCGCTCTTAAAGATATCCATTCTCAATTGTTCAAGAAATCCAAGCCTAGCGCGCAGCCTCCGAGTCTCCAACGGCTCCCAGCCTAATTCGCTTAACATCTGGGTAACGCTGTCTGTACGCCCGTAGCAGTTTTTGACGAAATGTAGGCAAACCCGTACAGAAATTTTTCCTAACAAATTCAACATTACTTCAGGTACTTTACATTCTTATTTTATTAAAAAATAATTTAATTTAATTCTTATTTAATGAAAAACTTAATTTAATACGACTACAGAAAATACTCGATATTCAGCGCAAAAGTTTGAAGATACATACATATTTCTTATGTTTTCGGAATACAGAACACAAATAGGAGTAAGAGCAGCGACGAATGTATCTTTAGCCTATTGAAGTAGCGGCATATTTAGCAGCTTACTATTGATTCACAGAATGTGCGCTCACTTTCAGAATGTCCTGTGGAGACAAATGAGTTCCCAGACACCTGTCACTGTCACCAATAGGAGTAGGGAATATCCCATTACCCCAAACACGTAAAAAGTTTCTTCAAGACAGTACACTTTTGGGTCTATGCTCTATTATCAGGTTGTTCTTTCCCATCTTCAAGTAAATCTTACAGTTACCATCGATGGCAAATTAAAACGGTTCGATGACTCAATTAACCGGAGCAAAATGTGGGACTTACTGCCACAGGAAATTTATACAGGCTGTAGATGAGGCTTCCCCTGTTGTCCTGTGGCCACAATAATCACACTTTAGTAAGATATCGTAGTATTTTTCCACTCATTTTTTTTTGTCACAGAAGGACTATTTTCATTTCATAGATATGCGATCTTGAGACTGATTTACTTCAGCCCTGCATTCCTCCTTTTCCCAAAGAGTATGAATTCAAACATAAAGTTCAATAATTCTAAAGGCCTGGTTACACGGTACATTAACACGTACAAGTTAATTTACGTTTGCGTGAATGATTTTGGTGGACCGGAACGGAACATGTAGGAATGCATGAACAAAATTAGAACAGGTTTTATTTTCTGTGCATGCATTCGCACAAGTTGGGTGGTTACTGGTTACACGGTGCATTTTGGCGTTCATTCTCGTGTCCATACATTTAGATATTAGCCCGTACGTATTAATACAATGTGTAACCAGGCCTTAATATTATTAAATCATAAGAAACCGGCAACTTTCCGACCAGATACTTAATTTCACTCCATGACCTATACTTCAATACATTTTGTATCATCTTCGGGACTACAAAATGCATTGTCTCGAAAATCCTGCCGTGAAATGAAAATTTCCAGAATTTTTAAAATTTAATAATATGTTAGAAATCCATCAGATTAGGTGAGAAACAACTCTCCATAATATGGTTTCTCTCTCCGCAGTACGAAGATAATTATTTTTATCAGTTAAAATCATGGTCGGCATGTAAGAAATAAAGAGATTTAATAGGTATATCTAATAAGTAAGAAGGAATAAGTATATGAGTAATTATGTCTTTCATACGTGTTATCACGAATTGTAAATTACAATAAGTACAGTAAATAATTACATCACAGTGCAGAGATCAGTACTGTAATCTACCGTACATGCATAATGGTCCCTCAATGTAATGGCTTGAAGTCTTTCTGGCTACACGAGGTTAGGGTTACGGGGGGGGGGGTGCGCAGATAGATAGCAGTGAAGAAGAGTAAGGACGATGGAGACGGTAGAATGATGCGGAAGCTGGCTGGACCATTCATTCCCCTCCACTCTGCCCCTCCTCCCTCCCGATCCAACTCCTCCCCGCGGTCGAGATAAGTCGCGCGAGGCTCCTTTAAATACGTTTTGACCCCGTTTTCCTCGATCCCCGCTGGGAAAGAGAGAGGCGAAGAAAAGGGTGCGAGAAGCGGCAGCGAGTAATCGTCAGACACAATCGTCACTAAAGACGATGACCAAGGGATTAGGGGTGTGTGTGGTCTACATATAATATACACTTATATATAATGGCATACCAGCATATTTTCATATATATTTACCCTCTGATGTCTGGCTTTTTCCATCTACCACAGCACCGTTGTCCTCGTACTTTTTCTATTATATATGTTCCTATCCTTTTCTTTCCTTACCTCTGAATTTATTTGAATGTTTACGCTTTAGGCGTCGTGTGAATGAGTGAAGATAACTAGGAAAGGAAGGGATAGGAACATACGAGATAGTGGAAAAAGGACGAGGACAACGGTGTGGTAGATGGAAAATGGTACTGTGGTAGATGGAAAAAGCCAGAAAATCAGAGGGTAAAAATCTGGCCCGACTGAGACTCGAACCCAGATTCTCTCGGTTGCCGGCCTTGGAGGGGTGGCTCGCTGGGGTGTACCCCCATATTCCCCCGGAAAAGACCTGCGGCTTTTTATGGTCATTGTGACAGTTCTGGCATTTTTTTTAAATCTATGGGACAACACCGTATCTCTCTCCGTTGTGGAGATAATAGATACAGTCAGATAACATTTTTGTATAAATGTGTCTCAAAATAATTTGCACAAATATAAAAGGTCAGTTCATGCCTCAATATAAATTTCGGACGCTACAATTCGTAATGTACAGATAAAAATCTCATTTAAAAGTTTTTGACACCTTAATTCCATCCATAATACGTTCTCCATACTTACACGCTCATTCAGGCAATCCAATTCATAAAATCTGAATTGTATACTTCTCCATAAAATCTCATCACTTTCTAAATATACCTACTTGCATAATCTGCCATAAAATCTCCCGCCAAGCCTTAGATTTTCTCAGTGGAAGAATTCGGTTTTTCTTTTTTCCTTTGCCCTTGGACAAAACCAATCTTCTAAGACCTTCAGTTGAATATCGTCTTCCATCTCAAAGTTAACGTTTCAGTCCAAAATAGGGATTTGATTAAAAAACTTCCCTGTGGTATAAAAAAGTGAAGTGGTAAATTTCCGACCAGATGCTTAATTTCACTTCACGTCCTATTCTTCTATACACTTTGTATCATCTTCGGGACTACAAAATGTATTGTCTCGAAAAACTTGCCGTGAAATGAAAATTTCCAGAAATTTTTAAATTAATAATAATAATAATAATAATGTTTATTTTTCCACACAAATATAAATTTTAAAAAATACACGGCTACAGGAACATAGGTACCCCTTTGGAGTTAATATGTACTCCGCTTTGGGGTTACCGACTCGTTCTTCAGTCAGAGTGCTTTTGTGCATATTACACAAAAAATGTTACCTTGCTGGATCATTCGTATTGAGAAGTAATAAGCTCCCTAGCATATTAAACATGTATAATATGTAAACATAATAAGTATAAATAAACATATAGAATATGAAACCACTAACTAACATAAAACAATCATAGCATCTCATGCCATTCATCACAATACCTCATTCACCTAAGAAAACGTGAAAAATCATTATGAGCAAACAACCACATCTTTACCCATTTGCAATATCTGTATACATTCATTTCGTCAGTTATGTATTTTGGTAACTCAAAGTAAATTTTCGATTCCAACAGTAGGTAACTTTGTTTAAATAATTCTGTTCTTGGTCTGGTTATGTGAAAAGTATTACAATGTCGGAGATTATGTGATATTGGTACATATGTTCCTTTCACCACCTCTAATATAAAATACTCTAAGGACCTTATAAACAAATACATACCTCAAAGGTAAGATGTTTATTTTTTTGAATGGGGAAAGGGAATGAGTTTGATGCCCTCAGCATTACCCTTATCACCTTTTTCTGAGATATCAGAAGTGGTTGCAAATTAAATAATATGTTAGAAATCCATCAGATTAGGCGTCAGGAATCCTCCCGAATGAATGAAAATCGTTGAAATAGCCTTCTCCAACCAATTTTTACCTGAATTGTAATAATTAATTATTATATTTACTAGTAAAAATGATCGCCTCAGATTTTTCTTGGGGAAATTTTTCTATCAAGACGGTAAATGAGGAGGGGTGGGGTTAGTCTGTTGGCTTTCCACCTCGTAGACCCATGTTAGATTACTGGAGTTGAAGGGGAGTTTCCAGAAACAACACGATCCCTGCTTTAGTTCTTGGTGGAGGGCATTTAAAGCACAGCACTCCGTCCGTCGGATGGGACGTTTAGCCGTGGCTCCTTGGTGTCTTTCGTCAAAGGTAGGCTTATGCCATCGCCGGGTTCCTCTCCACCCTTCCTTACTTACCCTTCCGTAATGGGGAAAATTACCTTAGCTGTCGGTCGCCTCCTTCATTAGGTAAAAAGAACACTTAAGGCGGATAATAGGCCGCTCGTGCCTCCTGCCTGCACGCCGCGAGCGGTGCAAAATTCATGTTCCAAAGTCAAGTTGTAAACGGGGCTTACATTTCTATAATTGATTACATTTATTGAACGTAATTGAGGACAGGAAAATAATTTCTGTGAAGAAGTTAATGTCTTTGAAGTGGAATAGAAAAATAATAATATTGTGTACATTATCAAGGGATATCATTTAATTGGGTCTATTTGTTCATACCCAGTTTTCAGGTACCACAATGCAGAATTTTTTTTTTAATTTATCGGGTAATTCAATAGTGATGAGCGATATATCGCTACCTGTGATTTCATGAGTAGTGGGTGATCACTACCGGTGACTAAATCACCAAATACTCGAAATCACTGCGACCGTGATTACGGAATAGCTTTGGCAGCTATCATGATGCTATAACAGTAAAATAAGGATGTCTTATTCATCTTTCATGATTAATAAGACATTCTGCACAAAACATGCAGCTAACGGTTTGAATCATGATGGTTTTATTATAAAATATGTTAAAATAATGTCGACGGGATTTTAATTATTGGCCCTTATTAATTCCTTTACCATATTAAATTTACTTAATTATCGTAATAGAACTAAGAATCAGAAGTATTCCCTCAAAAAAAATGTTTTGCCTAATTTTCCAATTTTCAATAAGTTTATTCGTTCCGTTTGATGAGAGCTCATTCCTTGGAATTGGGCAAAGTAGCAGAAATAGCAGCGCATCAAATCACCGCTGACTTTTAAGAGTGATTCACCTCGGTGATCGCAATCACAGTTAAGAATCACCGTTGCTTATGAGTAGCAGTCACAGGTAACGAGGTGATTGGAAAATCACAGTTCCGCTCATTACTATAATTCAGGGTAAAACTGATTTGAAATCCCCTTCGAGTTCATTGTTTTCCTTACTACTAATGACGAGCGATATATCGCTAACTGTGATTGAATCACCGTTACTGAAAAGTAGCAATAACTCTCGGTGATTTAATACTCGAAATCAATGTGACTGGATCATTAGATTCGGTGATGAAAGCACAGGATGCTACCAAGTGATTAACGATATATCGCTACCTGTGATTGAAGAGAAGTAGCCGATCACTGCCAGTGACTGAATCACTGAATACTCGAAATCACTGCGACTGTGAATACGGTGAAGATAGCTTCGGCTACTACCACTGCTACCAATAGTATTATAAAGGATGTCTTATTCATCTTTTATGATGAATAAGACATTCTTATAGAGCTAACGGTTTGAATCATAATGTTTTGAATATGAAATATGATAAAAAATGCCGACGGAATTTTAATGATGCCCCTTATCAATTGCTTTACCATGTCAAATTTATTTAATTATCGTAATATAAACTCGGAATCAGAACTATTCCCTCAAATATAATATTTTGCATAATTTTCCAATTTCCGTTAAGTTTTTCGTTCCTTTTGCGGTGAGCTCATTCAATGGACAAAGTAGCAGGAACAGCAGCGCCACAAATCACCGCTTACTTTTAAGAGAGATTCTCCTCGGTGATCGCAATCACAGTTAGAATCACCGTTACTGATGAGTAGCAGTCACAGGTAACGAAGTGTTAGGAAAATCGCAGTTCCGCTCATCGCTACATACTATCTCGCAAGATATGAAAATATTGATTTACAGGTGACCAGATATAATTGAGAAGATATTAGGTGCAACTGCTTCCGTAAACATAACCATTAGTATCCCATCACCTTGATGGAGATCGATGTGATCCGAGGCTTGACAAAATGATGGCAATCAATATCTAAGAGATCTTCTTAAATATGTCGAGAATGTTTGTTTTTGAGTTTTTTTTTATATTTTCAAAGAGGTTTTCTTCAAATTATATATAATATTCACACACAGTTGAAGTCTCAGGCATAATGAATTTTATGTACGAGTAATTTTTCCTTCTAGATTTTCGTAGCGATAAGACGCAGGACTTTAAACCACAACCAAATTTTTTCAGGTATCGTTCAACGCTAGCGACAACTGGTGGCGAAACTTTAAAACCATTGATGACTGACACTCCCTCGCTGGTTATGCCCCGTTCACTCTACGCCCTTTTTATCCTGGTATAGCCCGACCATGGTTCAAAAACGAGGTGTGAACGCCGGTGTGAAAGTTACCGTTAACCGTGGTTGGGATTCTGAACGCAGTTTCCCGACTATGGTTGGCGGTAGTTCATACGTGTGTGAACGCAAGTTGGGTTAAAAGCGGGTTCGAAAAAGAAGGCAAAGCAGCATCATGGTGGGAGAGGAGGAGAGAAAACAGGATGAAAGCTTCTCGGGTGTCCAACCGGGTCAGGGTCTGCATAGTGTAGGCCGACGTTTCGTTGGGAGACTTTCCCAACAACCTCAGGTCTGATGATGCCGATGTATACAGTCCGGCCGCCGATAGTTGTCCGCTGACAGCTAAAAGGGGTAAGGGGCAAAGTTGCCAGGTAAGAAAGGGAAACGCCCACATCACATGTAAACAAAAGGGTTCCGTGAAGAAAGTAGCCAGAAGGGACGACGAGCGTGAAGGATCTAAAGGAAGAATCCTTTGTTTTGGCGATTCGCAGAAAGGGCTTGTTTTGGTGGTTCAGGCTTGTTCCAGTGCTTCATATGCATGTGACAATGTTGTATGACTAGGCAAGGGTGTGAGCATAGGCGGATCCAGGGGGGGGGGGCACGGGGGCACGTGCCCCCCCCAGACCCTCAAAAATATGCAAGATTTTTAATACGGTCCCATTATCATTGCATTCGTTTTGTATTGCGAGGTATCCTTGTGCCCCACCCAGAACAAAATCCTGGATACGGCCTTGCTTGTGCCCCTCCGAGAAAAAAATCCTGGATCCGCCCCTGGGTGTGAGGTATATTTGGGGGAAAGCGATTGGTTGTAAACCATGTTGGCGCAGGGTTCTCCGTTATGCGTTTTCGACCAAGATTAAAATACCAAAATCCCTATCACGTGATGGTTTGACTGGCTAACTGATGTCGATAATGTTTGTTTTTATGCTTTTTTTAATATTTCGATTGGAAATTATATTCAAGTAAATATAATGCTCTCTTAGAGTGAAGCATCAGGCTTATTAAAATCTGTGAATAAATAATTTTCGTTTTTAGATCTTCGCAGCGATAAGATGCACGAATATAAACCATTTTCGGGTGTATTGTAAAAATAAAGATAATAATAATAATACTAATTATTAATAAAAATACTAATTATTATTATTTATTTTTCCACAAGGTTTACTTGGATGTCTGTCAGTGTCGGGACTTGCCAAGACACTGCTTAGTTACAATTCATTTGAAACCAATCTAACTGTTCTACATGTATCCAGTATTACAGATTTTTGAATGTTATGTATTGTATTTCTTTTGATTTTTAACTGTTCAATTTCAAATTAAAGTGATGAATGTGCTATTCCTGTTGATGATATTACTATGAGGATGATGGTGACCACGTCCTGTTTCCAAATAGTTTTTATTTGCTTTGAGAGGTCTTGATATTTTTGTTTCTTTTCCTCGTATTTCCTCTTAAGGTTTTGGTCAGCTGGTACTGCTATTTCTATTATAAAGGTCTGCTTTTCTTTTATTTTATCCAGATTATGTCCGGTCTGTTATGCTGAACAGGTTTGTCTGTGTAAATTGTGTTGTCCCAGTATAATTTGTAATTTTCATTTTCCAGAAATATAGCAGGGGTGAACAGGTAATATGGTTCATGACCCAGTTTTAATCCGGTAACATATGCTATTTCTAAATAAATAATTTTGCACAGATTATTGCGTCTTTTGGTGTATTAATTACCAACTAGATTCGTACATTCGTTAATTGTGTGCTCTATCGTCTCACTCTTTGCATTACATTTACGACATAGGTCATTTAATATGCTTCCGTCTTTGATTATATATTTCCTATACTTCTTCGTACCAATTACTCTGTTCTGAATAGCAACCATTGTTCCCTCCGTTTCCTTAAATAGCTCACCTCTTTTTAACCAGGCATTTGATAGTGAGAGAGTGAGATAACATTCCTGATGAAGAAATTTGTGATGTATCCCATCTAACTGCTTGCTTCGCCATGTGTCTTCTAGCTCCTCTATTTTTTCTACATCTATTGATTTGTCTCTGACATTAAGCTGGAGTGGTTTTTCTTTATCGTCATTTTTTATGACTGACTTATAGAGGTTACTCGTCTCGCTTTTTTGGATTATTATTATTGTTATTATTATTATTATTATTTTATTTCCGTAGAGTAGCAAGTAACATAGAAATCGTCAAAAGTCGTCAATATTATTGCATGGGATGAACTTTGAATTCTCGACGTCTCGTTCTCCCACTTGGGAATATGGTCAGGAGGCTGAATGAGATGCACTTGTTTTAATCTGGATATTTGAAGAACTTTTACTTGGACGATCTGGAGTTCTGACCTTTGTTTTCTTGTATTTCAAAAATTAATAAAAAAAACCAATGCATAAAAAATCTAATAGTTATAAAAAAAATGTGCCGAGGATTTTTTGACACACCCATATTTTTGGAAAGGTGTCTTTTCCATACACGCTGATAAAGTGGTAGTAATCAGGAGCGGATCCAGGATTACTTTCTAGGGGGGGCACAAGCAAGGCCGAATCTAGGATTTTGTTTTGGGGGGGGGGGGGGGCACAAGGATATCCCGTAATACAAAACGAATGCAATGATAACGGGACCGTATTAAAATTCTTGCGTATTTTTTGAGGGTCTGGGGGGGCTCGGGGGAAAATATATAATCCCCCCTCCCCCTAGATCCGCCTATGGTAGCAATCAACCCAATGAAACCTTATCCTCAATTTTTCTTTCTCAGCTAGAAACCGTAGATTTATTTATTAATGTAATTCGCCGAGAAAAGACAAAGTCTTACATGACCCTACTAGCATTTAATCCACACTATAAAATGGAATACTTGTGACTCTATTTACAATTACTTAATTTGCTAGACTTTATCATTTCCCAAGGCAATGCTCAAAGTTGGAGTTGTAGCGTTTAAGCTTTGGTTACTACGCAACACCTTGAACAGCGCTATGGTATGCATTTCCTCTGAGGCTTTAAGGTGCTGACAATGAGTTTGAAGTCTTCAAAGACAGAGAGAGGTCCGCGATTAACGGTGCAAGAAGGGGCTTGAACCTCTCGCTTGCGAGAAAAGAAGTCACCTTTAAGGACGGGATGATGCTGCAGGAGAAAGCGCTATAAGGACATAGTTCCCAGACGATCGGAGAGTGGTTTCTCGGAGACCTCCCGCGAATAGATCGCCTCCTAGTGAGAGATAGAGAGGAAAGGAGATAACGAGTGTGGTGACTCTGCCTCTCCATCCCGAGGAGTCGGGTTCAATGTCCGGCTGCGGCGTAAATTTCCCCGAGGAATCTTTAAGCGCACCTGCTTCAGACGCTGGGGACTTCTACATCTGACTAAGTCCCGATAAGCTGCTTCGATATTTTTTCCAGGGTGCGAAACTCTCTCTATGAGCGCCATCGCGGGTAAATGTAATAAAAGATGAAGTTTCCGGCGTGATACGATGGAAATCTTTGATATTAAACATAATGAAAATTACTCGTCTATTTCAACCCTATTTATTTTAACCGATCCAAGTTCGGCACTAATGCCATTTTCAATCTCAAAAATGGCCTCATGTGCGGATATTATGTCATACTTTATAATGAACGGAAGACTTGGTTTGGCTTCACTCTTGATTAAAAATTGACCAACGCTGATTTCGGCACAGACAACCAATATAAAATCATTATTTTAGTTTTAGTGTTTGACCTTGGTAAGGTGGATCTTGTATACTCGAACACGCCACGCATTTCAATGACGATACGAAGAAATTGTTTCTCGAACTCAAGATCGTATTACGGGTATCGTGAGTCGGTGTGAGAATTCACTTTCCATGCATAACTTTATTATTTACATAACGGATACTGTAAAACTACAAGTGTAAAACGTTGGCAATTAAATTGGCTAGCATTAAATAAATACTGTTACAGTCTCCAATTAATTTAAAACATTAAAATAAATAAAAATATTAGTTTCATGGTGTTATGATTGACCTCCACCGGCTACGGAAAATATCAACGCGATCGACCCTTGAATTGCATACAATAAAATACTGACACCCATTCCGTTAATGAAGACCTTAGGTACCTGGCCAACTTAAGAATTACGTCCATTGTTGCTCTCCAATTGCAACAATACGAAATCATGCAACTATGAATTTATTTAAGAGCTCATACATCTTGGGGTTGCGACGTGGACGATCCCAGAAGGATCCCAGGCTCACATCAAAATGCACTATTCTTTCAATAAACCTTAAATATTTCCTAATTTTAAAAAAATGGGAATGGAGGCTCTGAAAAGAGTTTTGTTACCAAGAAAGCCGAATCACCAAAGATGGACGAGGCAAGAAAGAAATTGTACAATAGCACAGGCGAGGAGGGATTTCTACAAAAAAAGTATCTCCTTACGGCTGAAGATATCAGCATAGAAGTAAGGAAAAAATTCATCAGATGCCACGTATGGAGTTTGCTTCTCTATGTAAGAGATGCATGGACGTTGACAGCTGCAGAGAAGTCAATAGTGAAAGCAATCGAAATGTTGTGCTACCGAAGAATGATGAAGATAAAATGGATCGAGCGAGTAAGTAATGAGGAAGTGCTGAGAAGAGTGGGACAAAAGAGAAGTCTTCTAAAAACCGAAAAGAAAAGTCTTCTAAAAACCGTAAGTAGAAGACGGGACAACTTAGTTGGCCACAACATGAGACATGATGGCCTGATGAAAACAATGGTAGAAGTACAGGTGGAAGGGAAGAAGGGCAAGGGACGGTCCCGAATGAGTTAAATTGGACACTTTATAAACGATTTTAAAAGAGATGAAATACGTCGCTATGAAAAGGCTATCGGATAGGAGAGAGGAATGGAGAGCTGTTTCAAACCAATCTTAGGATTTTTGACTTATGATGATAATGATAATACATGACCGTGTCCGGGGCCGTTGGTTTCAATACTGCCTTGCTATGTTTTTCCTCCACTTGGTTGGAAGTCTAGTATTGTTGGTTCAGGATCACCTGACCTTAAAATTTGCATATGGAGACTCCCCAAGTGAATACAAGCCAACAGAATCCTACGGCAGCAAAAAGAAATCTCAAAACGCTGACTATGAAGTTAAATTGCATGTCCAAGCTTCAAAAGGGTTATGACCACATTATGAGGCATGCTTTCCTGATGAAAACAATCGGCGTGAACGAGTATCCATGGCAGACTCGCGGAGTTCATTCCAGAGGGCCGGGTCTGTAAGTTCGTGACTTTTCACCCGCACACCTCTGGAGGGGAAGGACAGAGGTAGGTATAAGGTTAGGAGTCGCTGTCACGAAAATAACCCGACCACGACGCCTGCAGGGACAGGATAGTGGTGGAAGGAGTAGGATAGGGAAATACCAACGCTGTCATTAGGGTGGCATGGGCCACTACTAGCGAAACCATAATTTTATGTTTCCACGTAAAAGAAAGATATTCCTATGTAGAAGAAAAACCCGTAGATGATAAATCGAAGGACAAATGGTATGAGGGTTCTGGGGGAACCCTTCGAAGGATACAACGCACCGGGGCCGGGAACCAAGCCAGTGGCTTATACGCCCGATCACCCGGGGAGGGGCTGGAGAGGAGGGAAAAAGGAAAGAGGCGTCGCCGCGATGGAAGCCCGTCGACGCCTCTGGGAAAGGAAAGGGATGGAAGGGACGGGACGAGGGAAAAACACCCCAAAGCTATAAAAGCGAAGAGGGCCCTACTATAAGCGAAACCAAGCATACGCAATTAATGTGCCAGCGATTTTAGTGGGTTTTCCTATGAGGAAGAAAAATCCATCGATCAAATCGCTAGATAAATCGAATGACAATGTGTGAGAGCTCAGGGGAGCCCTTCAAGGATACAACGCACCGGGGCCGGGAACCAAGCCCGTGGCTTATACGCCCAGACACCCGGGGAGGGGAAGGAAGGGAAGGAAAAAGGATAGAGGCGCCGCCGCGAAATGGAAGGACAGTTGGAAGGGAAGAAGGGCAAAGGATGACACCGAATGAGCAATATAGGACAGGTTAAAAAGGATATAAAAGAGAAGACATGCGTCGCTATGAAAACGCTAACAGATAGGCGAGCGGAATGGAAAGCTGCATCGATCCAATCGTAAACGATACAGTTTTCGGCGCAATTCATTGTAAATCTTTGATATTTAGCATAATGAAAACACTCGTCCTTATTCACTCTTCTTTATTTCTACTGACTCATGTTTCGGCAAATAATGCCATTTTTAAGGTACATGGCTTTTCAAGATTCGGTTTGAAAATGCCAATATGTACCGAAAGTTGGATCGTAAAAATAAAGAAGAGAGGAAATACTAAAGTACTTTCATTGTGTTAAATGATAGGATTGTTGATTGATTTGGCAACTATTGGGGGTTCCATATTTGTAGGATCCGAACGTTATTCAGCCCGTTTCCAATTACTCCCGTGCGCGGTGCGTAGCAAGCATCGCTCAATAGGGTGGTTTCCTATTATTTTTTTATTGCCTAAATCGAAAGATTATTACTCCTGGAGTACGTATTTCACGATTTTAGATTTTTAAGTGACGATATCTATTTTTCGCGATTAAATGAAAAGTGAAAATTTCAAGCGCGCGAAAACGAGACGCGTAAGTATGAATGCCGGGAAATCTCTCTCCGTGTGGCGTATTTCTGGTTCCCGCTGCCGCCCTGTGAGGTGACCTTGAGGCGAGTTGAGCGCTGATACGACGCAGGCTGCTAGCGGGTAGCTGAGTACCCTGCTGGCTGGTAGCGCTTGGCTTAAATAAGGATTATTAATGCCTTATCAAATGAAGAAAACTTTCCGACCTTAGCTAGTTTTAATAAGTGATTACTAAGGCATGTTTCCCTGAGCTCTGCGCCTCATGCATGCATTGGTAACCTCAGACGACGTATAACTCCTATCTTCTCGTATAGAAACTAGGTCCCTGTGACGTCACGTGGAGTGGCATCGCATGGGCGCCAATCTGGCCCTTTTCAAATGAGGATAAAAATGAACCATTGCCATTCGTCTAAACCGGTATTTCTAAAACGAAATAATTTGTATATTATGAATACAGTAATGGTGGGTAACGAATCGCAATCAATGCCTTTCGTTTTATTTGATGAAGGAAACTACCCTATTGTTGTCAGTCGCGTGGCTGCATCTCACAAGCGACAGATCGATATGGAAGAGAGAAGAAAAGTAAACAAACACCGACGGAGACGTGCGAAAACGCTTTCATGCAAAAACCATTGGCCAAAAATAAGTGGCCGATACAGTCCGTATGGAGTTGAAAAACAATGACAGAATGGAGAGCGTGAGTGAGTGGCTCCTTGCTCCCATGAGGCGTTTGCCTTAGCTCAAGGGAATCCGTGGAAGGAAAGGGCAAGGGATTGAATAAATAAAAGGTCCGTTATAGCATCGAGATAATACGTCAATGGTTACCAAAAAGTAAACAAACGCTCCTACACCTCTCTCTTGCCTGTTTGGATAGGCATTGTTTCCGCCCACTCGTATCGGGGAAATGCATTTGGGGATTCCACGGGGGTCGATATATCTATAATGAAGTTGTTTCTGAATATTTACATAGTACATAAGGTATGCTAAGATGATTTTCAGACCAAGATAGTAAAAAAAGGGTCAATTCGGCTTTCAGAATTGTCTTTTTTGGAGAAAGAAAGCGTAAAAGCTCACTTTTTTTTAGCCTTTCTCCTAAAATATGTACTATCCGCATAACGACATTCCTCAGCCTTCTAAAAATATTTCTGGAAACATTCATATATATTACGCTAGCATTGGGTGGAGGGGAAGGCTGTTTCCTTCAATCAATGGTAACTGCAACAAAGGAACCGTATTATTATAAACTGTATGATTCAAAGTAAAAATTCAATAAAAAACGAATGTCTAATTATATAGGAAAATGTTAAAATACAAATTTTAAGCACATTTTTACTCAATCAGGGGGAATTTAGCGCCTAAATTCTGCTGAATACCCAGAATACACATGATAAAAGTATATTCAATTACCCTGAGCTTCATGAGATATTAACTTGTGCCATTCACGACACAGAAAAAACGTGGAGTTAAAATTCCTACCAAACATAAAATGCTAAGTAGACTTTTTCCATGCTCTTCCTGAGGTGATCTCTTCGGTCGCCGGGTTATAGAAAGTTTCACGAGTTTGTCACTCCCTTGCCTGCAACCCAAAAGATTGGCTTTGTTCCAACAAATTAAATTATGCATGTAATATCCCTCGCCCCAAAATTTATAGAATGTTCGAAGACAGTTTGAGGTCGTCTGATCCAAAGTCACAAATTGCACTCAAAGTGAATCCAGTACTTTCTCCACCAGAAAACTAAATAAAAAACTTTTGGTAATAAAGGCAGATGGTGTTACTGTCTCGTAATTACTTTAAATGTTATTTAACGATGCAATATCCCTTACAGAGAGAAAATTTCATCAACAGATAAATTTCGTTTTTAAGGTATATTTTTCTTAAATGGACCATTGATAAGGGGAAAATACACCCATGAGAAAGAATACAGCACAGTTTTAAATTTTTTGCTGCAAACAAATACTAATATCGTGGAAAATTCTTCGGAAATAGGCCACAAGATCAACCGCTTGAATTGTAGACTTAGAAACTATTTCAAAGAAAGTTATAGCTCATAATTCCGCTGTAATTATATTGGAATTCCTACCCATTATTCTAATAAAAACTAATATTATATACACCACGATATAATATTAGAAAATGCCGAGAGACAATCAAATCGTGGCGAGAGCTTTCACGATGTATTTACAAATGGTTTTACTTCTTGCTTGCGCTCATTTTTTTTACTCCTAGAGTGAGAAATAATATGAATACGAACTTTTTTTTGGCGTGAATGCATTGATTCTTTTAAGAGTTATCCTCCCTGTTCAAATCAATAATGATAATAATAATTAGCTCGTACCGCAAAGTTTACCAATTATATTATATTATAATTGGTAAACATATATTATATCATAAAATATAATTGGTAAATACATATTAAATTATAATTGGTAAACGTTGCGGTACGAGCTGACCTTGGGAAGGAATGGGCCATACAACCCCTAATCAGTATTATTTATATGTCAGTGATTTCGTCTAGGGTGACCTCTACCCTAACATGCCAGAAAACCCTTCGCGTTGAAGCAACGAGTGCGTGAGCTTGTAAACCGGAAGCCTAGGCCATCTTAAATGAGTTCTTGATCTCATGGTACACCTAGCTTGGCTAAAAGTTCGTGGCCTTCGATGGATTGCTTTCGAAGCGATAGTGAATTTGGAACGACTGGAGAGGTAATTCGGAGTATACAAAGTCCTAGTACATTAAAATTATTTTCAGCCGCGCCCAAGCCTAGCTATGAAACAAAATTTTCATGCCAGAAATAGTTTTGTACTCTAGGACCGCCAACTTTACATCGATCTGCATGGTATGGAGTGGTATTTGGAGGGAGCGACCGAGAGCTGAGGTCTTTTGCGACAAGAGGGAAGGGTAGGGTGTTATTATTTCTGTAGTATTAGTAACAGAGCGCATGAGAATCCAAGGCGGGTTCTTAGAAAGTTACATCGCACCGAGGCTGGGACCTGACTACAACCGATACGCCCGCGCACCCGTGGAGGGAAGTGGAATAGGAAGGAAAAAGGATGGAGGCGCCGCCGCGATAGGAGCCTGTCGACCTCACCAGGGTACGGATAGGATTGGAAGGGCGGGATAGAGTATATCCTCACCGCTGTGAAAGCGACCAGGGCCCACTACTAGCGAAATCAGAATTTGTTGTGCCAACTATTTTGGAAGATTCTTCTATAAAAGAGACAAATCTAAATATCAAATGGTTGGATAGTATTAGTAACAGTGGTCATTCGTAAACAGTTTGTTTATTATTTTAGCTGTAGTAGCCATTCTTAGAGGAAAGTTAATAAAGCTGTGAGTAAAATATGTTAATCATTCCATTTTTATACTACCAGATTCCAATATAGAGACGAATGGATAGGGAGAAACGGCGCGGCGTTAGCTTCCTTGAATAAAAGTCGCCTAGGGGAATCACCTCTTAACGTCCCATGCGACGGACGTAGTACTGTGCTTGAAGAGTCCTCCACACAATACTTAGGCAGGGGTCTGCAGTATCTGAAAAATCTTTGCCGCCGCGTTTTGAACCCGGTGGGAAGCCAACATTGTAGCCAACAGACCAACCCGATTCCATTCCCGTTCACCGACAAATTCCCAGCACTCTTACCGCCATCCACCGTCGGCGTTTAAGCCCAGACCGCTCTCTCTCACACACACGAAAGCCATCCGATCGATCTAATCCCCGAACATAAGGACGCCCTCGTCCACTCGTTGAAGCGGAAGCCGTGGCAAGCTGCAGGTGAAGAGGTTGGACATATCCTTTCTTGGCATGTGTGCACACCGCATTTCCCGCCTCGAAGAATGGACAGCCGGGACCCCTTCTGCCTCGAGGGCCAATAAGAACAACGTACGGCATAGGCCGTCGGCGACGATTATTGGCCCTGACAATCGACGCGGGAAAAGCCGCAAATGTATTGGGCGGGAAAAACTAGGGAGCTCCGAGAGAGAAAAGAGAAACTTCAAAATGCTCATTGAAATAGGTTATCAGGCTGCAAAATGAGTGGTAGTGGAGGTCGTTCAGTAACGTCATGAGGAGTGAAATAAAAAAAGACAGATGTAAATATATACTTGGACTATTTTCAAAATGTCAAATAACTATCGGGCATTTCTTCACACTTAAACCCGCAGCAGGATTATCGAGAGCAAGATTATGTAGAGCTTGGTAAACCGAGCATCAGGAAATGCAACTCAGTTTAATCGTCAGGCCGTAACTCGGGCGGACAAGTTACTCAACAGCCCGGCTGCGACGTCGTCAAAGGCCCACATATGCCCCCCGAAAAAAGTAAGGTAATTAATGATTATTCAAGTATCGCTTAGACCGTCTGATCGCTTAGTGAAAATGTCAGCAGTTTTATTTTAGTCTTCCTTACGGAGTAACCAGAGATTCGAATTACTACGTTCAGACATGAATTTACACGATCCCATTGTAAGGAGTCATCTGCTTCTTTAGTACTCTGTGGAGTACAAAAGACGTAATCTGGGAGCCTCCCTTTCCATGCAACACTGCCTTCTTCAATACACTGTAAGGCCTACTCCCTTTCAATCTATCTAAAAATCCTATCCTCTTCCTTCGCCTCCCTAGTTTACCTAACATTCTACCCTCTAACACCGTCTTCAACATCCCCTCCCCGCTAAGTACTCGCTCCATCCATACATTCTGTCTCCTCCGTATCTCATCTAAAAGCTGCCTCTCCTCGCCAACCATGTCCAGCACTTCGTCGTTTCTCCTCCTCTCTGTCCATTTCACCTTCTCCATTCTTCCTCATACCCACATCTCGAATGCCTTCAATCTTCTCTCATCTTCCTTCCTTAGTCTCCACGTTTCTGCACCGTAGAGAGCTACACTCCAAAAAAAACTCTTTACTAACCTTTTATTTAAACCCTTACACAACGATCCTGTCATAAGCTCCTTCCTATTCACGAACGCCTCTTTTGCTGATGCAATTCTCTTCCTTATTTCGCAAACGGAATTTAACTATCAAATGCGGAATTCGTAATACGGCACAAAAGAACACGATGTTTAAAACTTTCCTGAACAGAGCTGAAAATGAGTACATTTCTAATGTTACTTAGCGGCAACATTGGGTTCTAATGGGTGAAAAGTAGAAATTGATACTAATTACAAAAGCGGATAGGCTCTTTCTGTCCCATTCTCCTCAATCGACGGGAATGTAGAAGTGAAGCATGTTTTCGGAGGCCGTTTTACCGTCGGCGTCAGCCGATCGAAGTCAGAGATATGCCTGGGGCCCATAATTACGGATAAAATGTCGCAAATCCCTCGTTTCTAATTGGTTTGTATCTCGCACAACACATTCCCAGCATCACATGACGATAACGTGACCTTTGCCTCCACCAACTGATCCGCGCAAGATATTTCGTCTTTTCTATTTTTGACGCTGAAAACATCGACATTTCCCTTCAGGAAGCATCAAACAATTCCACTAGGGATTCCGTTACAGTGGTTTGGCCAGTGTTTCGTCTCCCACGCAGAGAGCGAGGACTTTTTTTTATTCATTCGGGTGGAAATGGATAGTTTCAATTGTAGTCAGCGATTCCAATTGTTTGATGTCTGCGGTGCACCACCAGGGCAACACAATACCTGCTGTGGGTGGAAGGCAGACACGTGGATCTCTTCCCCATATAATTTTAGCGAGGCAAATCCAGGATAACTACCATTCACAAAATCCAATAGATGAATAAATTAATAGGATAGTGTCAGCCGCAGAACACTGGTCCATTCAGAGGAAGCTAGAATTTATTCGGAATTTTGAAGATCAATTTTTCAATCAAGATCAATTTGGAATCTGCGGGAAAATGCATTTCAATTTACTACTTCAAAATGGTAAAACCTTTTGTATTACTGTTAGGACATTTATCCCACGAAGGAAACATTTTTAAAGGCATTTCGGATCCGATTTTATGGCAGCAATGATAAAATTTGATTTCGCATGAAAGATAACTGATTGTCATATGATGTAACTCGTCAGCTTCAGAAAATCATTTTCATTAAATAGTGAATCTTCTAAAAACCACAATATGGTTTTAACGTGTTATACACCAGAAAAATACCTTTCTTTACGCATTACCCTTGTGAATCCATTAAAATTTCACAACAAAAGCATGAACAGTAAACATACTTCAAGTAACTCGTTTCATCCCTGTGAATGCCAAGCTCAGATATCGATTTGCTAGTTCTCCACCCAGGAATGTATTTAACAGACCATTTATTCCCACTGAAAGTTTTCCCTAATGGCATTATAATGACATCTTATTGCTTCGAAACTCTGGTAAATGGAGACACCAAAATAAAGTGCTCAGATGGGTTATGCACTTAGCACCTTCAATAGTCGACACATTGGAACGAAATCAGGGAAGGAATTGGAATACATTATGGGAAGCCTTCGAACCCTTGGCTTTTAATCTAGCTCACGAATGCGCACATGCCCAAATGAAATAGCCGTTGAAGGAGATCTTATGGTAAGGAATGCAATAGAGTATTAAAAATGGACTGTTCGAAATGGAGTATGCAGTACTGAATTCGGAATAACGATACTGCAAAAATCAGCAGTAAACATAAAGATGAATTTTTAAAATGTAAAATCACTGTATTCCACCGGAAATATGCACAATTATGTGCCCTAGTTATGTTTTCCTCATTGGATTACGGGTTAAATGCATTAACAAAAAAAACATTACGGGATAAAAAATAACAGAGAATTAAGAGAATAGTAAAAGTTTAACTGAATAATAACGCGAAGAGAATGAAAAAGGAAATAGAATATGGAAAATACAGAAGAAGTGTTAGCATACTAAACATTATTAAGCTTTGAATTTCATTGGAACAGTATCAATAGCAAGAATCAGTAACAAAACATACCTTGCTATACATCAAACCTTAAACCTTTTACCATTTTGAAGTCTTGGTAAACGTTGATGTGAATTCATTTGAAAATACGCCTTTAGTTTTCATGATATATTGTCAAAAAAACTGGCTTAAGTGTAGCGGGGGGATAAAGAGATCCACCTCCAAAGCCTCAGAGAAATAAATAAATATTTAGAAGTATTTTGACATGCAATAAACTTCAACATGTAATAAATTTTATATACATGACATAAATACATGTAATAAATTTGTTGAAATGTGTTAACATGCAATAGGTTTTAACCTAACCTTTTAATGAAACCTAAATTTTAAGTGCCAAAATTATGTAAAATGGATTTCCAGGCATGTAATTTTTCAAAACCTTTCCCGGACTCGGGGGAGGGCAACCCCCCAGGTTCCCTCATCCTCCCCAAAAGCATATCCCCAGTTACGACACTGGTCAAAAATATTGATTCCACATGGTTCACCGCACACTTTTGGTTTTATAACACGCAACGTTTTCCATTGCACTTCTGGTGTGATTTACTGCTAATTTTATCCAAGAAGAAACTCGATGCGCAAAAATTCATGTTCACGGGGAGAGGTCCTTCTGTATATTTCTTTAGTGCGGAAGCGTTAAGTCCGCGGTGATTCGCAAAGCATAGCCTCAACCGTCAGTATACTGCGAAGTCGCATAATATCTTGGTAGTACCGCGCCATACTTCCAGGTCCGACGGAAACATTAAAAATAAATGCGACAAATTCAAGTATTAAAACGAGTATTAAAAAAATATCAATAAATGCAAGTCTCATACGAGTCATGCTAATATCAAAAAGTATCAATGCGAGTATTAAAACGCTCACGGGTAGTTTCAATATGTAAATCATATTTATTTTTGGGTTTCCCCACGTCAATTGTCAAGGATGACCAACGTTCAATCTCTTCTGTTGGAGACCTCGCAAGGGTTAATATTTTCGTCTATCTTACGCTTCAATACAAGGGTTATCATAAGAGAATGGTGCCGTTGAAGTAATTCAGAGGAAGAAAGTAGCGATAGGGTGGTAGGGATTTTTCAGAGGCCGCCCGATTCCTGCTTGAATGCCTTGAGGAGGACATTTCAAGCGCAACACTCCGTCCGTCGGATGGGACGTTAAGCCACGGTCCCCTTGGCGCCTTTCGCTAGGAGAATGCTAATGTCGACGCCAGCGCCGCTCTCTTATCGAGCAGCTAAAGGCGCGCATATTGAAATGTATTAATCATGTAAAGAATTTTTTGAGACGACAAATTCGGAAAATAAAAAAATCATTAACCGCAAGTAATTGTGCTTTCATTTAAATCATGCTCAAAACCGTACCATTCTTTAATGATAAACCTGAATATATCTGATTATGGGATCGGATTTGGATTATTCCGGATAATGCTTCTCCTTTTGGCTGTTACTGGAAGCCCCGTTTCACTGATTATTAGTTCATTATCGCCGTTAAAATTGTTTTTATTGCTCTTTACGACGAGCGCTTCTCGAAAATATTCTCTTCAAGTGATATCCTCCAACGAGAATTTTATAGAAAATAATTCGGCTTGACAGTGACATATAATATCTTCCGATCGTATTGGTTTACGAATCCATTCTTACTTCGGACAACAATGGACTTGAATGCATGTTAGGTCGATATGAAATCACTATTCCGATGCTCATGTAAATATTTTCGCGCCTACTTAGGTAAATGAACGGTGCCCAAACTCCTCTCGTCACATTCATCCGAGGTATTTAATGTATGTAAATATCTTTTATACTAATTTTTTCCACGGCATTTCGATCATTTTACTTTTTAACTATGAAATTATCTTTCTGCGACTTAAGAGCTGTTAAGCCAATTCGCAACAGTCGTCATTGCTTCACAAGTTGTAAATTGTCAAATGTGATGCCCATTTAACTTTATTTTATAGTACTTAATATCTTAAAGTCGACTTCTGATTGCCTTGAACTCCTCTCCCTGTTGAATTTTTAAATACCGACTTATTCCACCCACTCGCTCTCCCTACTCCGTCTGACTATTCCCAGAATCTCCCTGGCCAAGCGCTCACCTTTATATCCCCTCTCCTCCCTTCTAAATTCGCTCCTTTTTTACTTGCCATGCAATAAATTCATCGCACAAGCTTTGTCCCATCTGTCTGCCAGTTGAATGTTTTCCTTTCTCTACTGGATAATCCTTTGTTAGCTTTTATATTGCTATTGCATTGTGTCATATTCATGTCATTGTTAACCCGGGCGTACCCAGCGAGGGGCAGGAGGGGGCCGCTGCCCCATTCCCATGAAGCAGAAATCGCAAATTTCTTAAAGGAAAATAATATTTTTTCAAGCAAATAATCGAAAAAAAAAACTAATAAAGAGCTGTTATAGTTTCCTTAAAACGTTGATTTCATTCACCTTTTCCATGCTTAAATCTTACCTACAACTTGAACAACCATGGCTTGCCCCCCCCCCCTAGATTTGATCCTGGGTGTGCCCTTGATTGTAAGACTTTTCATTATAAATTGGCGCCACGGCTGTGTGTAAAAATTACTTAAATAAATAAATTTGGCTTTAAAAATTAAGTGATGAACAATTATCGTCATAAGATTCAGTTCCATTAATTGCCAGTCAACACAGTGAATCTCTCGGCATATTGAGTAGACATGCGATGTGTGCAACCGAAATTCGTACTTTGCAGTATATGCTAATCGATAGTCGATCGGTGTCGATACGGAAAGAGAGAGCTCTTTTACGTTCCCGTCCGGGAAACTTACGGCCGACCGCCGGAATTCAGTTACACGCGGGAGGTTGCGAAAAAAAATACGTCTACCAAAAAAAACAAAGAATGAACGACAAGCGGCGCAAAAAAATTAAGGAGGCCGTTTTCCGCCTCTTGAAAATTTAAAGCTTCGAAACGGTGCGCACGATTGGAACCAGAAGGGCGGATCAGAAAAAAAAGATAAACCCACGGAAGGGAAGATCGTCAAGGCTTGGTTTTGAGCTTGCAAGCCCTAAGCCGTTTAAAACTGCTGCAAATCGATGGATAGGGCTGCTTATAAACGAATTACATCCCCATCCATTAGGTACATGGGGAAGAAGGGGAATGAGGGTTCAGGGTAGACGCACCCCCATGCCCGCAGAAACCCTGTAAAATCGGCAGCCACCCCCCACCTCACCTCGCGTACCCTTCCAAAAAGTTCCCGACGGCTCGGGGTGGAGGCATCGATGATCTCGGCCACAATTTGATTCTCAGCGAGTGCAAAGCTCTTAGACGCGCGGAATAATCTCATAGGGAGAGGCCTTCGGAGCGAAAATGACGGCTATGCGGAGGGATATTGTGGTTGCTATCCCAGCGACATCTGAAAGCACACTTTTAAGCAGGGGGTCTTCAACCTTTTTTAATACAAGGGCTAAAAATCGATTTCACATCATCCGGATGGCCGCAATGTTCCACGTCAATCTACTGCCACATAAATAAAATTTAAAAACATATAATTTCAAATTTCAATAATCTTTAGTGGACAAAAAGTTCAATAGTTTAGTGCGATTTTTGACATTGTTCATTTATGACGAGTGTATCGATATATATTTTATCTTGTGTGGCGCGATACAATATTTTTTTAGCCTCCAGGGACCGCAAGAAATTATCGGGCGGGCCGCGGGTTTAAGACCCTTGCTTTAAAGTCTTCAACTTAAAAAAAATCACACTTTTTATGATCGTTTTTCTTATACATTATAAATTTTATAACCAAATTCTACGAATTAACTCACGCCAAATACTTCCCACGGATTACTAAATTTAGATAAAAAAAAAGCTTTTCCAAACGCATTCTCATATCAAATGAACAAAAATTCTCGAAGTTTGAAGTGGCCGAAGAAAAGGACCTGGTCCTCTTACCTTGGATGTATGCAATTACATGCCTGTAGCTTAGTCTGTGGTGAGTTCTACCCTCAACTATCAAAACTATACTCCTGGTGCACCTCTGAGTGATCTAAGACAGTAGATTTTGATTTTTCCACGTTTCTTTATCGCAAGAGTTGTTACATCGCTTTGAAACGGTCTCTATTATATTCTGTTCCGTACATTACTAACCGTGATTGCTTGGAGGAAGCATTACATCGTGCATGTATCGATGTTAGGAAGACTTTTAACATTCAATTACCTAGTTAACATGCATGCTGACCCACTATTTTAACAAACTCTGAGATTAAGAAGTCGCACTAAACAATGAGAATGCATTATTTCTTTCGTCCAATGTGCTTGAATCTATGATTTGAATACGCTTGGAGTATTCAAGTCATAGACTCAGCATATTTACGTCATTATTTTCGGCTAAAACTCTATTTCCATAATCGCTTTCCGAAATGGGAGGTGGAAAAAACAAGATGCATAGCGTCAAGCTTGATTGGCTTGTCGTAGTACTTCTACACGATTCAGTTTTGGGAACAAAAGGATCTGCTAGAGGACGAGCAAGGGAGTGGGAAATTTAAATTTCATGAAATACTGACGGGACGCGAACAATGCTCTTGGCTTCTTCTAATAGGCAAGGTCGCATTCTGAAAACACACTTCTTAAATCTACGTGCACGTAGGCAATAATTAATAGCTAAGCTCGTTGGAAATCTCATGACTTAACAACAAATACCTAATTGATGAATTCTTCTCAGGTTTTCAACCAGGTTAACCCAGTCGTATAGGCCGACGTTTCGGAAGGCAACATCTCTACCATTTTAAAGGCGTGTTACTCAAACCCGAGAAGAATTCATCAATACAATTCACCAGGAGACATTAAAATCGTTTAAATTAATAATTGCGTACTTAAGAACTTTTTTGGTATCGAGCATTGAAACAACATATCGAATTCGTGCGTAGGTTTCCGCGGCGTTGTTCACGATGACTGCTAATTTTCGGGTTCTCCAGCCGCGTCTGTCGTTTATGGTTGACACATATCGAAACATATCAAATGATTAATATAATGTAGTATACAAAGTAGCAGACGTGAGGAAATGCATTCATTAAACCGTCGACGCTATGTACAAGCATGAAGCCAGCGGAAATTTTGTACATAACCTTAACTTAAAAATACCCTTGAGTATCAAGCCATTATATGTATTAATGTTTGCTTAAAATTCTATTCTTAATTACTGCACTCATTTTAAACTTTTTACTTTTGCCTTTACTGCAGCGTGAAAAATTTACGTGGGTACTTCACCATGACTTCATGCGATACGTTTTCCTGAATCCGCGGTCATTTTTTTATAATACCTTGGCTTATCCGTGCGGAAGGCTCTCTCCAGCTTCTTTAAACGTTCTTAATTCTTGAGAAAGCGTAGCGAGATCTATTCACTCCTGGGGATAAGGAAAATGGGAGGAGTTGGCTTCACTACAGAGAAGTACCTGCCTGCCGCGAAAAGTTAAGCACAAGAAATGGACTCCGCAATCATTGGACACGGGAGAAATTGTTCTCATCCGTGGGAAGGGTGAAGGAACATAAACTTCGTCAACGAGATGGCTCCTACTTGGGAAAACAAGGCATTTAAAAAACAACAAAAATGGAGGCGAAAAACGGGTTTTCCACGAGAATTTAAAAAATCAGACAGAGGGATGGAATCCTGGTGACAAGTTTGTCAGCAGACGTAATATATCCGCGATGAATAATTGTAATTTCCTACGCATCTAAAGGTGGTTATAGTAATGGTGGATCATTTTCCTAGTTTTCACAAATAAATGAATGGAAAAACTAAATTGTGTGCTTCATATGCATATAGACAACAAAACATACACTCAACAATGTTGTAAAAATTAAGTTAAACGAAAAAAATAAAATGAATAAGAGGACAACTCGCAACACGGCATTGTATTGAGCAAAAAAATAAATTTTAATTCTTTAACATTCTTAATATCAATCATTAAAAACCAGAAAAAGTAACGACTAAATGCTACCTTCATTCTGATTAAAACTTTATTACTTAATTGGAAAGAATGTTCTGTGCATGGGATACCAGAAGTAGATCAATTCTAGGCATGGATAGATAAACATGATTCTCAGCAGCAGCAATATATCCGTGAAAATAAACGCAATTTACTCTACTTCCAATGGGAATTATTGCGTTTGATCTGAGTATAAAAAATGTTGAAAAAGAATAAACTTCTCTGAAAATATTCTCATTCTCCATCAATCTTTATGCATTGAATTCGGGAAATTAACTACTTTAAGAGCAATTCAATTTATAAAAAAAGTTTTAGTCATAAAATGAAAACCTTTGTAATGCTAAATGAATTGTTATTACACATGAATTTCCATGATAAAAATTCCTCTATACCGGGAATCGAACCATGGACCTTGCCAGTTGCAATGGGAACTAATGAATCTGGATATGTTGATCCGCGCATTGACGTGGAAGCCAAAATGTATGTGCTGGCATTCCCGTTTCAGGGGGATTCTTTCTAATGTCACTTCATGTAAATTACCTACACCACCGTGCATGCGGAAGGATATTAATATTGAGAATAGGACTTTTAAATAAGTCCATTACCCTAATTCTAGTTTTATTGATTGTAATCATCCACCACTCCCCGTTACGGCTTAAGAGAATGGAGGAGTGAAATTGGAGTCAAAGACATTTTGAGCTATATTATAATGATGGAATTAAAAATACCTTCTTTTCCAATTTCTAAAAATATTCCGTAAAATATTCATTTAAAATCATTCAGCTAGACTGAAACCATTTTTTTATCCGCAAGGCAAGAATTCCTACGTCAAAAACCATTTAATGAAACAGCTTTAACTAAAATTAATGAATTTAATATGCTTAATGGGTTAGAATTTTTTCCTCATTGAAGTCTTGGATGTAAGGAAGTTTCCTTGAAAGAACGTTCTCTCCTCTCTTTTTCCATTTTTGCCACGCTCTATTTAGAGATTGTTGGCTTTGAATTATCACAAGAAATTGAAGGTAGAATGCAAAATCGAACATATGTCTACTAAGATTATTGTAAAAAAAATAGCATATGCCCTTTCATATAAATGGTTACCACGAAAATTCGCATTTGTAAGAATTAGAGAAAAGGCTGGTCCTGTAATTCAATTAGAGAATGCTGGTCTCATGAGCGGAATCGCAAAAAAAAATCTAAGAAGAATTTGAAATGCAATAAAAATAAACCACTTTCTTAATATACATACCAATAAAAATTCAACAACTGGAGTAAAATCGATCGAAAAAAAGAAATAGAGGCACTTCAAAATTGATACCTATGCTTTTCGAATGGAATTTTATTAAGGGGCCTATTTAATTAATCTAATTGTACAGGATACTCTTTTCATATTTTAAACCATAATCCTACTTAAATTCTACACCACAGGATACAAGATTTCAATGTCCATATCGATGGCTAATTTATAAAAACACGTATCTAAAAAATAGCAACTTTTCATGAGAGCAAAAAAAAGATTTATTTTTTAAATTGCATATAATTTTAATTGAAATTAAAAACCAAAAATGCATAAAACCGAAAAATAAGCATACATTTGCAAACAAAAAGTTGTTTTTTGCCTGAATTTTATTTTTATTAACAGTATCAGCAGTGCTAACTCAGACCAGCCAAATTTTGAGATACGTATTGTTAGAACTTAGCCATCGATATGCAAAAAACAGACAAAGATACGTGTCACAATATCTTTTATGCTCAATTCATGCTCCTTCCCAGTCTAAGAAAGGTAAGGTCAAATTTGTCGGGCGATATACGGCGAAATAACATGATAAATGAATTATATACATGCATAATGTCCTCATTTGAGGACGGATGACATTTGTCCCGTAAAAATATTTATAGATATAAAATTTGTTTAACTTATTGCCGTAAATAATTAATTAAACATCAAAAATCAAATATTTATACTCACAGGCAAAATCCACTGGCTGTAGACCCATGAAATCACAGCATGAAAATGAGCTTCCACGCTCCAATCACAGCGCCACTACCCCTAGTCCTTTGCTGACTTCCAAGAGGGACAATGTAGCACTAATACGAAGTTTCTTTGTCTCTGCTGGATCGGAACATCATGAAAAAGATGCTAGGAGCTTAGGAAACCGACACAGTTACATATGGTTACATTATAGCGAGAGACATTTGGCGTCCTCATATGAGGACACCATGCACGAGAGGGTTAAATTTTTCCCACTGCTCACTATTTTTATTGCCGAAATTCAGTTGGAAAATATAGAATGCAGAATAGACGCCGCGGCGAGGAGAAACGGGAAATAATGCAACTAAAGAAGAAAAATCCAACAATAGCGTCGTATTTTCCCTTAAGCGCGGTAACCATTAATATGAAAAGGCACATGTAATTTTTGTAATTTTCAATAATCTTGGTTACCTTATAAGATATTTTACCACGTTTTATTATACTCGCTCTCTTGTTTTCCCGTCCGGGAAAATCTTGTAACTCAAATTTCGAACACTTCACGACTACCTAGAGAGCTGAAATTTTCAGGATAGGTCAGAACTTGATAAAAATACAAATATCATACTCTTTTACCACGATTTGAACATTATTTCGTATAATATTTAGGAATAAAAATCAAATCTGGAGTTCCAAAAATGATCACCAAAATACAGGCGCTGCAATCATAATAGCTATGTTTAACTGGCTTTCGAACGTAACTACAACAACTTACGCCGTAGTCAAGTTGTTATAAAATGCGACTTCTGTGCGTGAAAATCTGGGATCGAGACTCTAAATAGGCATTTTTTACGTCATATTTGAATTTTACCTTTAATTTCTTGTGCTATTCTTTAAAGCCAACAATCTCTATCAAGAGTGCAACAAAAAGGGAAACAGAGAAAGGAATATTTTTATTTGTTTTAGAAAGGAATATTTTAAATTATGAAGATTATAAATAGGCAAGCAGAAACAACAAACTTTTACTTTTGGCCTGTTGATTTAAGTCCAAATTTCAAGATGTACATTAGAAATATAGTTCTCTAGATCTTTTCTTCCCTCCCTTCCATATGTCTCTCCCCTTTACGTCTCGGTCTTTAGTATGCTTTCCTCTTCCCTTCCCACCCCTTCCTGCATGAAACCTCCCCTTTCGTCGCCTCGTCTTCCCCTCAACACCCGTTTCCACCGTCAATGCGGCACATAGCACACGGAACGAGAGCGTCTCCTTCAATCTCTCCCCGACCTCTGCGGAGAATAAACGGAATATACGACTCGCACCAAAGATAAGATGTGTGTAGTAGGGAAATAATCGGGAATATCACAATAGAGGATTCCGCGGTATCAGCCTCTAGTTGCTCTGTCGCCCGCCGCGCATTTGTGCGAATTTATAAAAGACGCAGGACGGACTGAGCAATTCAAATTTCACAGGTATACAGACTGTCAAATTGATCGAGTGTCATCTTTGACCTATAATTTTAGTCATTTCACCTTGAAACAAATTCATGAACATTGGTGCACATATTGGAAAAGGCCGTATGTTTTACTCTACAATTATGACTCTAAAACGAAATTTACATTTGAGTGGTTGAGAGAGGAACAAGTGACTTCTTTTTTCTAAGCAGATTTAGGTAACACAGAGATTAGATGAAGAAAACAAACGAGATGAACTAGTTATTTTGTTGCAAATTTGATTCTTCAATCAATGTCAGCACAGAACAGAGACTCACTCGATTCCCTTGGCAAACCAATTTTTGTGCATTTCTTCGAAAAATTAACTGTACTTAACTCTGTTTAGAAAAAAATCACTTGTATCCTTCGGCTTCTCACCCCCTCATTTGCGATGATGTAATTTATCAAGTACGAAACTTTTTTCAATACTGTTCCTCATGATTGAATAAACCATATACCTAGGGAGTTTCAGGAGGAATCTGCAAATATTTAAGAGGGTGGTAGGGAAGATAATCATTAACTTGGGGTCCAACTCCTTAGTTACTGGACTATGACAACGCAAACATTTTAAATTGCACTTTGCAGTTACTACGATGGGCGGTTTTTCTTGGGTATCCAGTATCCACCCTTTTGAAATATTATTTTATATTCTGTTTTTTTTTTAAGGATGTTAAACAATTAAGGTTGGACGAAATAGTGCGATTATAATAGTCCGAATTAATTAATATTTGAGCTTAATTAAAATAGAGATTTGAGCGAGTATTAAAAATGTGTTTGCACAATCTCACCCATTTTGAGAATTATTATTTCAGATAGGTAATATCACACATTTGCGGTACCATAGCTCTGTATCTAAGGACTTGCGACCCCGACTTTATGGACAGTTAAATTGCTTAAAATCGTCTCTCCCACCACCGTCTTCAATATTGCAGATTCCTTCTGAAACACCTGCAAATACTGAGAATAAATGGACCGTTCTTCACTCGTCTCCGTGCTGCGGACATTTTTGGAAACAGATTAATATGTACCCAAAGTGGCAACATAAATCAAACTTCTACGGAGGGTCCGCGGTCTCCTGTACGTAGTCCCCTTGATGGCTCCCGCCAGAACTCCATCGCAAGCGCCCCTCTCCGCTTTAGACTGCTCCCGCGGAGGCGATGATAAAGCAATCAGTCCAGAGATAATTACGGAATAATTAAGAGAGGAGGGGGAGTTTTGTCTCCCCATGACAAATGACGTCTGTCAGTGAGTTCGGATCAATCCTAATACGTAGGCGTACGTACGCCTTCATCCTTGATCCCCGTTTTTAGAAAGGTTAAGAAAAGATATGTATCGTTCTCGAACTCTTGTCCTCTTAAAAAAAATACAAATTACTTATACAAATTCATAGAGTAGATTTAAGCATGGAACTAATTAAACATAAAATCATGACATCAACTCAACTTACTCATGGTTAGCGATAAACTAACAGAAAAATGTAACAAAAGAGTTCCATTTTATAAAGAAATCATATTATCACTACACTACAACAACAACAACATTATACGAAGAAAAACATATGATCCACAATGTTCCAGCGACAAATCACAGAACCATCGATGTAGAGGTTTTAGGAATAGCAATAAATAACATGATTAAAAGAATTATCAAACCAAATAAATATGCGAGACACACATTTTTCTTCAATTAACAAATAAGTTATAATGGGGCAGTAAGTAATAAGCTACAAACTTTTGCCTTCAACGATTTCGAAAACCGAGTATTTCGGAACCGTTTCGGAAGGAAAAAATATTGAGATCAATACAAAACGGTGCTAACGGAAAGAAATCAAGTCACTTTTAGCTAAATTCTCCAGTTCGTCACTCCACCAAGATATAACCTCTCCTCTTTATCCCACTTTTTGTCTATTCGGTGGCTCGGCTCCAAATAACAGCAAGAGCAGAGATTTGTCAGAGGTTGCCCGATACCTGTGCTTGAATGCTGAGGGGAAGGCACCCCAAGTGCAGCACTCCGTCCGTCCGGATAGGACGTTAAGCCGTGGTGCCCTCCGTTAAGAGAGGCCTGATTCCAACGCCGAGTTTCTCTCCTCCCTACTATCCCTACCCTTCCCCCCTAAAGGCAAAAATTATCTGTGAGTTGCCAACATTAAATACTCACTTCACTCCAAACCGGTAAAGAAATACCAAAGAATGATCGCTGGCTTTCCCAGCGTATCGAATCTTGGAAGGTTATTCGGGAACTCCACCGGGTCAAGTTCTCCAACTGCATTTCGGACGACGCGACGCGACGTTTCGATGCACGAGTTGTCCATTATGACGTCAGGCATGCCCTGATGACGATGGACAACTCGTACATCGAAACGTCGGCCGAGATGGAGTTGGAGAATCTGACCCGGTGGATAATCTTCCAAATTATAACCAATTTTCCACAAGCCGAAATTAACCTAATGCAACATTCTAACTTCATTTTTAGGTTTTTGCCGTAATGGACACCAAAAATACATTAAATCTTATCCCGGTATTTAGGTATAAAACATAGATTGCAAGAGAGGTTTTTTATCTCTCCGGATGTCATTCAAGAATTACATTACAAAGTTTCAAAAAGGAGAGAAACTATTTTAAAAAATCATAAATAACTTCATTTTGAGTGCCATACTAGGTTATGAGTTTCATTAGACCTTTCACCGATTCATTTGTACCCTATCTATTTGTACCTATTCATTTCTATCCTATTAAGAACGTAAATGGTACACATCACGCATGATGTCAAAAATGTGCCCCATCACGTAATGTCACCAGATCCAGACATATTCGTTCATGCAAAGAAACACGTTCATTGAGAAAATGAGGCATTTTTCTTCTCGTTAGGCTGTATTCAGACGCATGAAAGTGAAAAAAATGAAAATCCAATATTAATTTTTCTCTCTTGTACAACATTACTTAAATTTTAGATTCAAGTAACCCTGAAAAAGAAAGAAAATGCGAAAGTGAATATGAAAATGTTGAGTCCAATTATATCCCTTAAGTCAGCGTCGACATGAATGAAAGACGACTCTAAATTTAAATCACTCATGTTTTTGACGACATATGTCACGGGACACAGAATAATTAATGTATTTGCGCAAATGCAGAGAGCCCGCAAACATTTTCAAATATTTATACACTCAAAAAATCTGTGAATTGCAGCCGATCAAGTTATATATCCGAATGGAATAGCAAAATTAATGCAAATCCAAATACAATTGGATTCATTTCTACGCAGCTCATAACAAGGAAAAAAAATCGGTAATACAATTTCAAGCGCAAAATATTCAAATTCACGGTCAGATGACAAACTTTCCCATTAATTAAAGCTATCAATGCAAATTCAAGTATCCAAAAAAACTACAACATTGAATAATCCCTACTTGATAATAAATTTACACTCGCGAAAATGCCAGCAATATCAACGGTGAAACCAAAATGTCAATTTTGGCACGAATATAGCCTTGGAATATTCAACGCAAAACTTCCTTTCCACTCACGCTTCAAAATCAATAACAGCTGCCTATTCCAGTTTTACATGCTCGGAAGATGATTAAAGCATGAGGATCATTAATAATCATATATTAAAGCGCTCACGAGCGCGATTACTCATCTCCCCCACTATGACTGCCATCATATGAAGTTCAAATAGATTAATAATGGGGATATGATCGGTGCTATTATAAATGGAGATTATATGATGTGACATCTCGACCAACGACATATCGATTGCCATCAGGGTCGATTAGTTCCGTCACGACAACGCGAGAGGAAATTAAAATCGGAGCACCTGGTTTTTTTATGAATTACTCACTGATTGGGGACCGTTTATCAACTCGGTCTCGACGTATGTACAGTCCATTCAAGAGTATTTAGCTCTTCTGTCATGCTATTCTTTCTCCTTCATACTCTTCCATAAGGCCGAGAAAGTTTTATCCAACTCATTCGCCTCAAGCTCTCTCGTTGAAGGTTATCTCCGAAACATTTGAAGGGGAACGAGCCTTAGTTAAATCGTCGCATGAAGTTCCCGAATTTGATCACATTGCAAAGGGGTGAATTGTCGAATTTTAAGCGGTAAGTTGATGATTCTATTTAAACTGGTGCCTTTTCCAAGTTTTAACGGAAAGGGTCGGGTTAAATTCACTTCGGGGCTATTCACGTTTTAAAATTTGATAAAATCCATTAATATTTGTAATTATGTTACAAAAAATTTCAATGTTAAGGCTGTATATTTAAATGTTAAATCACGTTATCGTTTTAATCCTAGGCAAACTTATATGACTCCTGTATTTTTTTGCCAATCCAGTTTGGCCAAAAATGATGGTTGGCATTCCTTTAACCCGACGCCTTCATTTTTACTGGTGGGTTTTTCACTGGTCGCTAAGAAAAATTTCCAAGTACCAAAAATGTTGCATCAAGGTCTTTAAATTTCAGACCAGAATTTTTGTGTGGATATGCAATCAGATTTTCTAGAATGAACGATTCGGGAAGAAACCTGTATGATGACGATCTCCGATTGTTGTTGCTGAATGTTTATGCTAGGGTGATAAAATCTAAAAGCCAGAAATTTTGGTTACTTGGCATTTAAAAATTTCACTAATTGCTGCTATATACGTATTAAAATGTAGTGAATCACTAATATACTGCATGAGAACTGCATATGAAATTATATCAAATGAATAATTTAAAGCGACATCTATAATACCTACTATTTTGTGTGAGCGTCGAGCTCAAGATTGGCTCCCCATTTGATAGTTAATGCTGTCATCTTGGTGAACATTTTTAGTTAAACCACTCCTGCTCTAACAGCAGTGCGAGAGCGCGACTTGGCTTCTTCTGATTGAGATCAGTTTACCGCTACGATGTTTGGGGACAATATTTAGCCGACGATGAGGAACTTTAAAACGTTGTGACACATTGCTTTAAATCACAGGAGGCCACTTTTTATGCAGGAGGTTTTAAAAAAAATAGGTTCAACGGCACGACAAGAGCTTGAATAATGCGGGAAACTATAAGATACAAACAGCCGAAGTAATTTTCCTCACTACAGCTGTTTGTATCTTATTAGAATGAATTTCCACAAAGTGAACCCGTCAACAATCGAGCGGGGCACATTGTTGAAAAATAGAGGAGAGTTGTACCTTTGGTATGTAAATTAAGTATTTTCTTCTGTGCTGATTTGTTTTTTTTTTCAGCAATAAGGAAGTTGCTATCCGAAATGCTCTCGTAGTAGCGAGATATCGTTCTGCAAGTACTGCTTTAGCAGTCTGCTTTAACGTAAAATAAAACAGGCATTTGCATCCATCTCCCCAACTCCATTCTTTCCTTAAACGGTACAACAAGTGCTTGTACGGCAACGCGGGATACCATATTGAAAATAGAATGTTATACTGTGGAAGGTTAATCGGGATTTCCACCGGGTCAGATTCACCATCACGACCTACGTTTCGATGAACGAGTCGTCATCGTCATCAGGGCATGAGGGAAATTCCCTGACCTGATGACAATGGACGATTCGTTAATGGAAACGTGACCGTTGTTGGAGAAAATTTGCGTGAAAAAAACTTTTATTTTAATTTAATACTCACTTGAGGCTATACGACTAGCATTCAAAGTAACAAGATTAAATGTAGTAGATCCGTTGAAACATTCTGTCACTCAAGTTTCAACGTTAATATATCAGGGGGCAATTTCCTGCCCTGATGACGATGGAAGACTAATTAATTGAAACGTAGGCCGTGAAGGAGAACCTGACCCGGTGGAAATCCCGAGTAACCTTCCATGTAACTATTCGCCGGGAAAGTATGCGATCATTCTTCGCAGAATTGTACCTTTGATTGTTAACACATTTTTTCCTTTGTACTATTTTGTTTTTTATGGCGACTCGGAGGTTGTTTCGAACAATATCTCACAACTACGAGAGGGTTTCCTTCGTAGTAGCGAGATATCGTTCTGGAAGTAATGCTATAGCAGTCTCCTTCAACGCAGAAAAAAACACGCATTTGCCTCCATCACCCCGACTCCACTCTCTCTTTAAAAGGGATGTCTCGACAAGGGTGGAAAGGCGGTGGATGGCGTGTGGTTGTTCCTTCAACCCCCAGCCCATACCCATCCATCTCCATCCGTCTGCCACCTTCACTCTCATTTGAAGCATTTCTATCCATCGAAGTGCCTCGCCCAAACCTCCAAGGCGGCAAAGCAGGCTTACATCCGGTTGGCGGAAAAAAATCTGCTCTTTTCCCCGAAATACTTTCACGCGATGGAAAGCAAACAGATCCCTCACGAGGTGACAAAATCGACGAGCATGTTAACTCGCTAAAACATCCGGGCTACCCTTTCCGTTCTATATACTACTAACGAAAGGTACCTGCTGACATTCTACGGGTAGTGAAGACTTAAATATGTCCTAACTTTTGTATGTATTTGCCTTCATCAGGAGATATCAGTAAACCAGTGGTTTACTGATATCTCTTGATGAAGGTAAATACATGATGAACGCAGCACCTAATATATTTCTCCATTATGCCAACGAAACAGAATTGTGAATTCAAGTTCACGCCTAGCGATTAGTGTAGTTAATACCTATTTTTATAATGGAAGGTGAATGATTAAATTTGAATCGAAAAACACAAATATTGGAAGTGTATAGAGCGTTTGGGCTAAGAATTAACTACAAAGCATTCTTTTTCCCTTCCAGTGGTATAAATTTTCACTCGGTATTTCGAGTTGAAGTGACTTTTTCTTAAAAAAATCACAACATCAAAATTCACGCTTAACTTTCTTTTATAAATAATTTATCATTTCTACATCACGAAAGAAATGAGTGATATTGATGATACATATTTGAATCCAACCACAATTTTTAATAAAATATGGCGATTGGGTTCTTACTATAGTCTTTATAGAGGATATTCACTTATCGCTTCGAGTGAGATTGATAATTATTGGCAAGTCTTCTCATGACAGGAGTCAAAAAAGCATTGCAATCAGCTGGAAGACCTTGGTCTTCATGAATGGCGGTTAAGCCCTCGTACGCGTATGCCCCAATGAATCAATACTAAAACCTTCCTCTTGTCTCTCTCGCCTTTCGAACCAATTTTGAGGGATGTTCATTGGAGGGATAATATGGCTGAACTCCCTTAGGGCAGGTTAGATTTCGATGAGCGATTAATGGTTCACCAACTATCCTTCACCCTGACTTCCGAAGTTTCCCAAATGAGTAACCTATTTTACATAATCCGATTGCCGCGGCATTGTTGGGTGCCCACGGGGGAGAAAACTATTCAATTAGATCACGCCAGTGTTCGCCGCCGTAAGGGGAGCTTTGCTTGAAACAGAGGTGAGTACTAACTGAAAGGAGGTAAAGGGGCACCTTTCTAGGGTCTTCATGAATGGCGGTTATGCCCTTGTAAATTTGAAATGCACGCTGAAATTTATTTTAACAATAGAGCTAATAAAATAATGAAAGGAAAGATAAAATATTTAATTGTTTGGCAAAGGTGAAATGATTTTTAGGCTATCTTTTTAAAAATAGGTAAATTTATTGTCTTAATCCATTCATGCCATAAAAATAAACTACATATATTTCATAGCCATTGCATCTTATCTACCTTTCGATGATCTGCAAATTAAAGGCATTTTATTGCAGAAAACTTGCATGGAAATACAAAAATGTTATATTCATTTAACATGCGAGGCGAATACCAATGTGAGGCTTTGCGACTAGCATCCAGAGCAATAAGATTAAATGTACTTGATCCGTTGAAACATTCTGTCACTCTAGTGTCAATGGTAATATATCAGGCGGCTTACCTGATTTTAGAATAATTTACACTGAGTTACACTTAATTTATCTCTAGGTTCACATGAGGCATTCAAAAGTTTTTTTTCAGAGTGCGCTAACCAGTAGGAACGAAACCCTTGGGTCGGGTTCGCGGGATACACTCCTGGAGCAGGGACTATAAGCGATCAGCTTTTTTCCTCTGCCACCAGAAGGGGAAGGACGGGAAGGAACAAGGAAAGGAGGCGCCGCCGCGATGAGAGCCCGACGACGCCTCCAGGGGAAGGACGGGGAAGGAAGGGAGGGGACGAGGAATCCTGCACCGTCACAAGGCGGGCAGGTCCTACCATCAGCGAAACCAAGCTTACGTAATTAATATGCTACCAATTTTAGTAGATTTTCCTATGAGGAAGAAAAATCTATCGATCAAATCGGTAGATTAACTAGAGTGCGCTAACCAGTATTTCAGTTAATGAAGAGTAGTTACATAAAAAAATTCGCATAAATATTACAAAAAGTCACTTACAGTGGTCATTCTTTTCGTCGCCACAGGACCGTACATACAGCCATCCAGCGTCTAGAAAAACAGCTGAAATTTTGTTTCCGTGGTCACGCTGAAATTTATTTTAACTTTTAAAATTATTCAATACTATTAATAAACTTTAATGAGCGAGAATTGATAAAAGATACTTTTTAAGGCAAAATAAGCGCTTTAAGATATTAGTCTATAAACTCAGGAAAATAAAATTCACAACGAGGAGTAGACCTGTTTTCTGTTGTTTTCGTGAAGCTTACTCAGAATGTATGCCTGTTTGCGTACCTTGTCTGTCCCAGGATTACAACTAGTTAAACCTAGTCTTCAGGGCGATTATCCACCTTCGAAGGGTGTGATAACGTTGCATTGTCTTTTGCGACTCTACCTCCGGAACGACAAAATATACAGGAAACAAGGAACACTCAAGGCAGAGGATACGGGTAAAAAGAAAGGAAGGATGAGAGAGAATATATAGGAGAAGATAAGGTATGAAGAGGATAAGGATGAGAATTCTGGAGTGAGGCTTATAACGCCAGAAATAGAGCTGTGCACAAAGGTGCGTGGGAGGAGGGAATAGGTAATAAGGAATATTTCGCCGCAGAGCAGATTAGAGGTAGAGGGCGGGGGAATTGTTTCAAGAAAGCCATTTGGCGGAACGAGAAGGCGGAGCGAAGGTGGGGGTCACAGCTTACGGGGATAGGAGGGATATCCACCAGATATATATAGACACACGTCTTATCCCTTCAATGTTTTCACCTGCCCTTCACCTAAATGCGAAGGTAAGGCCTCAGTGCATGTAATTGGGAAAAAATGTAAAAAAAAGATCATCTTCGACAATTATGCTAGCGCATTTTTGGCACATAAATGCAGTTAATGCAGACAATTCACCATTGAAATAATGTACGGTGATTGCCATCTCAAAGTAAGTAATTTTTTTTCCTATATGTAAGAGACTTTTAGGTTTCTACATTCGTACCTACTGTCATTAAATACTTAACGCTCAACAGTGAATACCAGTCATCACTTTGCCAAAACACTACATGGCTGCTCAACATATTTTTTCAATTCAAATTTACAAACTTCTACATACCACTTTTACTGATCTATGTAGCATCATAACCTACCATTTCCACTACCTTACTGATTACCATTTCTGTATATCCCCTGACATTCTGCAAAGGGTATAGAGGAAACAGCTTAGCATTGCATCATAAGCATAAAAATTAAAATAAGTGATTTTCAAATCTAATTCGAAGACATACTCCTTGCTATTCAACATTTCAATAGGCCACTTACCATCAAAGAAACTCTACAGCGTTTTGATTTAAACTGAAATCCTGTTTATATTCGCAACTCAAATTTCAATAAGTTTGTATCCTAGCACTCATCTCTCTGTTTAATGCCCTTTTAATATTTTACTTCCGTCAGACTCGCCTTCTGCTACATTTCCAGAATATATGTTTAATATAAAACTTTATTCCTACAATTAAATGGAAATGGGAAATCGTAGCGCTTGTTTAATATATAATAAGTAACGGTAGATCAACCATGCTCCGATTATTCAAAACGTGGAAGATTTGCATAGAGATTTTAAGAGGTTTATACGCTTCGTGTATACCATGCATATTCCTGCAACGTGGTGGAATCAGCGATGCATAACATGAGTTTGAAAAATCCACGGCAAAAATTTCTCCACTATTGAGTGAACCAACTAAAACTAGTTGCGCGGACAAGCACTTAAAGTCTCACCCGCAACACGCCATTTTATTTTCTAATTAAGGGTTATAGCGTATGATTATACATTGTGATTAAAGCTTTCGCTACAAGAGCATTCACGCGCCAAGCAAAGCCATGGGATTTGAGAGCGCAAATCGATTGCCTGCTCTCTGGCTTTGCCCGAAAACGACTTCGGGAAGAATCTTTCACGGGGGAAATCTCAGTTAATCTGCACCGCGGTTAACTCAATCCCATTTAATCGATATTCTGCCGAGTAATAATTCATATTAACCTCGCACTCTTGCTCGTACGCAACGATCGTTCTGGAATCCCCTTTACCTCGTACACCTCCATTAGTCGCAGCGTTAATTCTTTATTCAGGGGATAGTAGGATCGCAGGTCCGCGACTGCCACGCATCATGGAAAACAATACAAGACATCGATCTCTACTCACTGACGACAAGAGATTAGCTGAATAGGCGGCCACAGATATTCACTAGAATTTAGGACCAGAGAAGTTTTGCGTAATATCGTTCCTTCCACAGGGACAGGTGCTAGATCCGCTTTCTTGATGAATGGGCTTCCTTGATCAAAATGTAGGACGGAATACACCAAAACGCTAGTTTACTCATATCAGTATTCTAATGGATCAGTGGCGTATCCAGAGGAGAGTTCCGTGGGGGTCCCGACCTCTTCCACCCCCGAAATATGAACACAATTATTTTCCTTCATGAAAGGAAACCAAATATTGAGAAATCATGAATTTACTAAATATTTCTTTTAAAAAAATGAAGTTTTTTCGATTATGAAAAGTGTTCAAATATGTTAAAAACCATTTAATGGGTACCGTTTTTCAAAACATTTCACCCCTGGTTTTGGACCCCCCCCCTGAACGAAACTCCTGGCTACGCCACTCATTCCATGCCCAAAATTTTCAATACCATGTATTTTTTTCAAATTAATAATGAATATAATACCTTCAGCTTTTTCCTTCCTTTCCATCACCTTTTCAGTATTGAAAGAAATATGAAATAAAATAACTTATCCATAAAAAGCGAAGACACAATTAGTGGACATAAAATCGTCGAATGCTTCTCAATTTAAAGTGGAAAGATATTATTCTTAATTCACTACATTCACATGCACAAAACAAATAAATAAGTAAATTTATGCAATTTACAAAAAAAACTACTACAACATGGAGTTGAATTTAACATCATTATGGTAAAAATTTAGAGGACTCCTATTCAAGAACCAGTAGAAATGAGGGCCTCACTAAATATTAGAATTGACGACATTTCAAGACGCGAAATTACACAATTTTAACATCGTTAAAAAGCGTTTAACTAGCGTAAAATGATCTATGAAAGTGATCCGGAGCTGCTCAAAATTTGTGGAAAATCTCTAGGTAAGGTAAATGGAGAGAGGTACGGTTTGAACTTTGATGGCCAGCAAAGATCCTCTCGTGTAGGGTAGCCAGTCGCTTAAAGCGACGAAGAGAAGGCAGAGATTGATAATTACGGAGTCACCTAGAGCGAAGCGGCTTTGCATCGATGCGTTGCAAGAAACGGGGGTACGGCGATGCCGCCTAACCATGGGTAGACACCGCAACCCATTCTCTAGCTGAGGCGATGGCGAAAGTTGGGTTGCCTACACCACAGGATAGTATGGGCTAAATTATTTTTCCCACTGATTGAACCTTATCGCCAACATTAAATCGCGTCAAATATTTAAAGACAAAAACCACTCTACCTATTGCCAATAATATAATATTATTATATCATTTATACCCAACATAATTATAAGGATGGGAAATTTTGGAAAATTGTACCCATTCGTGTACTACGTTAGAAAAATTGATGGTATCTAATAAATGTTAAAAGCAGTATAATACCCGTCTAAAATAGATTTTTTAATTAAAAAAATCTTTCATTTCATACAATATATTTCACAAATATCATATCCAAGCCCTTTCAAAACGAGAAAGTAATAATATATTCCATTGTACCCTATATAGAATACACTATCCATCTTTAATGAAAGTTAATCCATGGAATACAATTAATTACTTGCAGAGCCGCAAAAAATTAAATAATGGTGGCAGTATTTACCTCTAAAAGAAGTAAAAGCAAATGCACGAAAAAAATTGCGATTGAATGATAAAATTATGTTTTTAGCAACATGCTGAGTTAAGTTCCTCTTCATGAAAAACTGAAAGAGTTAAATATTTATGTTTTGATCCAGAATTACATACCCTTAATCATGCAAGCGTGCGGAAAAGTTTCATTAATATCACATCTGTGAATGAAACTGGGAAGATAAGTGTAATAGTTTTTGAGTTCTACAATGTAGTTCACAGAAATGCATAATCTGTCATAAGAGGAAGTTTTAAAAAATAATCAAAAAAAAGAATAGGTTTAGCGCCTTCTTTGACTGCTAGCTATTTCAAACTTTATGCATCCCACAATTTTGGTGGATGAATATAATGACCGAAGTCCAACTTCGTCCCATTTCATAACATGCTAACTCTACGCAGTATAGCACCATGATTTCAATTTCCCACTTTCATTACTCGCGTCTGGTAATGTTTTCACGTCCATTGAGAGGAATTTATGCAAGCACTTCTTTTCAGACGACCCATAAATGAGCAGTGATCTCGTATATCATGGCTAGGGAGCTCTAATGGAATTTCTTAAGGGATGACAATCCCCCTCTGTTCCAAACTGCTCCTTACATATCGCGTCTTTTCATCACCACTTCCCCTGACAAAAACCCTTATCCCTATTTTGGCTCCTCTTCATCTGTCGGCACTCACATAAAATTCCTCATCCACTAGGAAACCACCGTATTTGAATTTCAACACCGCATACCGATACTCATTCTGGGAAAAAATATGGTAATGCAATGTATTATTGGTGTGGTATGGTATAGTATTTAGAAGAGGTGACCGACAGTGCAGATCATTTGTGCCAATTAAGGGTAGGAACGAAGGGTAGAAAAGGTGGAGGGAAACCCGGCGACGGGATTGGCATGCTCTTGACGAAAGGCGCGAATACCTACATACTTACGTTGCTATTCCTCTACCCTGTCTTGAAAAGATAGTATGATATGGTATTTTGATGAGGCTACACACACCCGAGATCATTTGCGAAAAAGAAAAGTGTAGAGGCGAGGGTGGAGAGAAACCCGGCGATGAAATAAGCATGCTCTTAACGGAAGACGCCGCGAAGACCACGGCTTAACGTCCCATCCGACGGACGGAGACCTGTACTTGAAGTGTCCTCCACGCAACACTAAAGGAATTATTTTGTTATCTCTGTTCTTGTTCCTGCCACCAGCGAGCACGGGCTCACAAGGTGTGATGCTAACACTCAAGCCATCACACCAACCCGATTTCCTCCAGTTATTTCCATCACTGCCTTACATAAAGAAAGATAAAAATAATGCACTTAGTAGTTATCATTACACACAAGGGTGAGAAGCCAAAGGGTACAAGTGATTTTGTTTTCTAAAAAGCGTTAGGTACAGAGATTAGGTAAAGGAAACAAACGAAATCAATTAGATACTTAGTAGTGCATTTAATTTTCCACTCGATGTCAGCACAGAACCGAGACTCACTTGTATCTTGGCAACCAAGTTGTGTGTACTTCTAACTATTTCTGTACCTAACTCTGTTTAGAATAAAATCACCGACCCGAATTTTGTACCATATTTGAAGAAAGTTCTTGATTGATATTATAATAATTTAGACTAAGTTGAATCTTAATACTTATTTTTGGGTTGCTTTAACCTGAATACGTATGAAATTATGATATGAAACGTGAGTGGTGTCCATTAAAGTGATCGTAAATAAGTTTAATCTTGATGTTTTATACAGTGGTAATTAGATAATATAATAGTAAAGGGGATAATAACTTGATATAGGTAATTAAAATGATAGTAATAAAATATTTTTATAATTTCACATGAAGGTGAATCCTAAAGTTATTCGTAAAATAACATAAAATTAATCATATAACCGATAACTTCAGGCTTTACTTTGTGAAACCTTTCCATATTGGAAATAAAGAAATAAACTTTGTAAGGTTTACTATTATTTTAATATGGGCACGACCCGGGTTTCGTAATAATAGTGAACCTTACGAAGTTTATTTCTTTATTTCCTAAAATTAATCGTGTTCACTATGCTAAATACGATCAATCAAATCATATACAGTCATAATGCATGAAATGCTAGAATTAAATCATTTGATGGAAAGCTTTGTAACCTGTTAACTTTCAATTAAAATGAGAAGGATCTGAATTACTCATGCGTAATGTTTTGATTTATATAAAATAACTATTTAACACAGGATTAATATCCGTAAAAAATACTCAAAAATAATCGACGCCATATCTCTAAAATCAGGCAAATAATTCAAAAGTGCCATAGCTTTCTCTAAGAAACCTTGAATAAACTATTACTGTATGTATACATTAACAACCTGTTGAGCACAAATTGACTTATTCGTAAATAACTCACCTGAGCGAACTCAAATCAATCTATTTAATGAAACTTTGAATTAATTAAAATAACTCATTGAGCCATAGCGTATTTTATTAAATAAACAGAAAAAATATTTTTACCTTATAATCTGGCTCTTTAGCTGATGAATTACAAAATGAACCGTTGGAATGTAATTAAAGCATCATTTTCGCCAGGTCTCATTATAAAAATAACTTCTATTAAGACGGAAACAATCGATTCTATATGGTATTTAGGGTATAATTGGGTATAACATACGAATATGAAATTATACGAAAAATCAAGTTCTCTGACTTAAATTAAAGTAAAATGTGCATTTCACACTCCCATTCCATTCACCAAACCTCGTTTACATTACGAATCTCATCTCCATTATACTCTTTGCCCCGTCCTTCCTCATTCCATTCATTCTCATGACACTTTTTCGTCCTCATCTCGTAATCTTCCGCTACCTTTTCGTTCATCTATCCCCAGACAGCCACCTCACTCTCGCAAATAGCTACACATTTTGGCCTTCTTCACGGAACTCCTCGACTGGCTGTCGTTTACCATAATAGAAATATTTACGTTACGAATACATGGTAACAAATTCTGGATTTTGAATCGCTTGTTTTTTCGAAAATGTTCAATTTTTATAGATTTCTGAATGAATTCAAATTTAGTGCCAAACGAAGAGCGGAATGGAAGAAGAAATGACACTATGAATTACTGTACGCCTATGAAGAACACAGTGTATTCGCCTTGTAATTAGACAGCAGTTACGTGGGAAAAGCTTAATAGAAGGAAAAACTTGTGGGAAAAACTCTGGAGAAAGACCGAGGGAGAATTGCGTATCGATGGCTAAGTTCTAACAACACGTATCTCAAAAATAAAAACTTTTCAGGAGAGCAAAAAAACGATTTATTTTTTTAATTGCAAATAGTTTCAATTGAACTTAACAACCATAAATACATAAATTTGAAAAGGAAGCATACATTTGCAAGAATTGTTTTCTGCTTGAATTAAATTTTTTATTAATAGTATTAGCAATATTAACTCAGACCAGCCACATTTTGAGATGCCAGTTGTTAGAATTTAGCCATCGATATATAGAAGAATATGGGTAATTAAGAAGAACTTCAGGGAGGTAAAGGTAAAGGATAGGGAGAAAAGGAGGGCTGCCGTATACCAATATGAAGCTTGGTTGACACGACAAAGTATACTGCTATATTATTCGATGAAGATATCACAGAGAGAGAGAAGAGAGAAAACATCTCAATGCACAGAATTGTCCCAATAGTACCTTAGCTTCTTGATGACATAGAAAAACAGAAGTAGATTTGCAGAAGAGAAATAATGTCATCTTTTCTCCTTTGTGAGAAAATAAAATCAATTTTTTTGGCTCATAGCTTATAAATTATCAATTGAAATAAGAAACAATATTTTATTTGTATTCCTTGCCTGCGTGGTTAAATCAACAACTATCGATTGGGATACATTCAGAACAATTGACTCTTACTGCATTCAAATTTGAACTGCTTCGAATATGTTAATAGATCGAATCTAGTCCTCAGTCGATTCGTTCTCCCATCGCAGTCGCTGTCCACACGCACTATACCCTTTTCCCAACTGATGGTGGGTGACCTTGAACGCGCTATAGATCCACACTTTCTTCTAGCCAATCACAGACGAAGGGCAGGTGAAAGTGTGTAGGAGGCCGCAGACTCTCTCCGACTTTTGTTCAGTGAACATCGTTCACCTGCTCACAGTGTTGCCAAACTTAATCTGCGGAGATCGCGCTCGTTCAGCCTCGCGTAAAGTTATTTCCACGGACTGGCAACGCTGTTCGGCCGGATATTGGGGAAAAGAGAGGGGGATGGAGGGGAACGATGAGGTAGAAGGGGCAGCGCATCTGATTGGCTACAAGCTCTCTACAGCCCAGCCGCTAACAGTTCGGAAAAAGGGTATAGTCGAGTCTAACAGCAAGTGCGTTCTCTGGACCAAAATTGAACAGGGAGAGGGGGACAAGCCATGGCCGTTCCAACTGGAACATTTTAGTATGGAAGAAGTGACTGAAACCAACATTTTAAGAAAATCATAACAGCACTTTATTATTTCTTGATTAAAGCTTTCGTGGCTCATAGTGATTAAAGAAAATGGTGCTGTAGTTTGGTTCTGCTGCCTTTTTATTCCAGGTGGGCGGAGGGGGTGAGGAGTGAAGACTGGAGGGGGAAGATGAAGAAATGCTGTGAGTGACTGGGTTCCATGCATTACTAATTCTCAATCCTGTATCTCTGTTATAATTATTTTTGCTTCCCTTGAAGAAGTGACCAGCAGTCGGTCACAAACATCGAGGCAATTTCGATAAATCACGCGGCATACACCCTTAATGTATGTCTCTCTTTAATAAGCACTTTATTAGTTTTAAAAATTATTTTCTTGAAAACATATTTTTAATTAAGTTACTTGTCTTAAACTAATATCATTTTTTGGGTTTAATGGAAAATTGTTGAAACCATTTGTGTCAATCCAGTCCTGATTTGCCTTAAAGACGACCCCGATTTTTGCTTCTAGGAGGGGCAGATCCTCTCTCCTGTCTCCCGCTTGGTAAGACCAAGCTTAATAGTCAACTATTATTGCTGACAACTTGAATTGACATGTAAATCCAGTTTTAGCATTGCAATACTATTAATAAATGAAGCAGAGAAACATCGATTGTTTCGATACATCCATGCGGATGCGGCATCTGTCACACCGCCTCCCCCTCCCTCCCTCTCGTTTTAAAGCCTGCCTTCCCCTCCCTCGCCTACTTACCCCCCTTCCACACTTCCCCTCCTTCTCCGCCTCCGCAACACGTCTCTCACATCAGTTTGCCCTCCGAATAGCACAAAGGGAAGCCGACCCCCCCTCCCAGGTGACTGCTCCCCCCTCCACCCCACCTCGCCCCCCACGCTCGCCAAAACCCTCACGTAATTCCCATCTTCAGGGATGTTCTTTGCCCTCCTCAAACATTCTTACAGTATTCGGGGGATGGGAGAAAAAGATCCATCTGAGAATATTGATGACTGGTTCACGGTGATTAGAAACATGTTACGATGGACAGGTTAGAAGAGGTAGAATAATTATGATGAATAAGCACATAAACAGCGATTTGCCCGCTACATTAGAAAATGCCATTTTTCTATTCTTTGTTTTGGAATTCTGAAAAAAACTATGACTAACAATGGCTTAAAAAACATGAAAATTGGCCCAGATACAATTTAATAATATCATCCACTTTAAAATCGACGTATAGTGAAAAAAAAGTCAAACGTAGCTATGCATTATACTTTGTCCTCCCTAATATTTTTGCAATACTCGGGAAGTTGGGGGAAGAAAAAGAACAACCTGGGATAATTGATTGGTTCACGGTGATAAGAAACATGTTACGATAGACAAGTTTAAAGAAGTAGAATAATCGTGATAAGCAGAGAAAAAGCGGTTAGAATGCTACAATACAATAAGTCGTTTATCTAATCTTTTTTTTTTGGAATTCTGAAACAATTTATGAACAAAAATGACTTAAAACACAAGAATGGTTGCCCAACTGCCATTTACCTAACATCTCATACATTGAAATCGAAGAACAGTACAAAGAGAGGCTTGCATTTCAGAAGCTGCAAATCTAACGGTGGATTGGAACACGGCCAAATCAAATATAATCATAGGAAAAATCACAATTCTCAAAAATCAATAACCGTGAAGGGAGGTATGAATATTAAAAGTGAAAATTAGCAACAAAAAATTTATTTGACTTGACGAGGATTCGAATCTGAATCTCCCTATTTCCGGTTAGGTTAGCAGATTTAAACTTAACAAGGTTAAGCCTGAAACAACCCTCTATGGCAGTTACTGGTTGCTGCTGATGGCATTACTTTTTTCATGCCTGGTCGTAAATGGAATGATTGCAGCTTGAATTATTAGTTCTAAGTCATTGATATCATCCGAAGTGATTAATTTATATAAAACATGCAAAGAAAAACATTTCAGAAAAAAATTAAAGACTCATGATAAAATATGTCAATTAAGGACTTTCAATATTAAAAATACTACTTATGATGTAGAGCATTTAATTAAAATAAAATTTTCGTAGATTTTTAGCGACAATTTATAAGCTTTTAAAATTGTGATTTCCATTAGGAGTGGTTGACTGACGAGAGCTGCAGCAGGTGAAAGTTTACTTAAACTCGCAACAAAAGAAAGCAAAGAAACTTAAATAAAATGGGAACTCATACAATGACGAGGGATAACAACATTGCTCATCCTTGATAAAAATTTCGAGATCAAGTGATTAGTATTGAACGTTCATTGGTACATAGAAATTGGCAGTCATGGCATTTTTCATCTATTTAAATAATAACCTCGTCCCTCAAGTGGGATCAAATCTCACTGAACAAATCCCCATGCTTCTGCTTGATTTATATCCTACCTCTTGTAAACTCACGACAAAAAGGAAGGAACGGAACGCGTTTTAAGGCATTGAAAGACGATTATGAGAAGTGACAAAAGGTGGAGAAGAAGCAAGGTGCCCTTTCTTGACAGTGGTGGAGTGTCTCGCACACGGATAAAGTTGAAGAAGGAATGGATTCGAAGTGATGGACAGAATGTAAAGCGACAAAAACCGTGGATGGAAAAATTGAAGACCAGCTGCTCAAGTGATGGAAAACTTTCACGCCAATTCTCTTCCTTTAAGATGAAATATATCAGTACAAAATACAAGTTAAACTGAAGGAATGTTATAGGACTTTTTACGGAGTGCGCATAGAAAATCAGACAAAGAACAGATGTGTAAAACGGAAATAAGTTTGGTCTCACCGAGAAGGCTAAACGTTTTTCCAACTCAAGCACTTGGGTCTCAAAATGCTCTTGCGAGAATAAAGAGGTTGGCATGAAAAGAATTTTCTAATGGAGAATCAATAATATATTCGCCGTTTTTGTGCCATAAAAAGGAGAAATTTTTAGTGAATTGCTAAGGAGCCAAAGTTAATATGCAATTTAAAATATTTACTTTTTAATCAAGTGCGACATCGTTAGTGGGTTCCACCTCATTACGGTCCACGCGATTACGAAAATATAATTTAAGAAAGATAATGTGGAACGGAAATATGAATGATTTAGTAACTATTTACCACGAGGAGCATTTAACAAATAAAAGTGCTTTGCGTGAACAGCGATGAGACGATTTAGGACTTATTCAATACATTTTTTCCGTTACATATTTAATGAGGAGTAAGGTGATAAAATTAGTAACAAAAACTAACATTTGATGGTTTTGCGTACTGTTATAGTAAGCGACAATTTTAATTAATAGTTAAATATAAAGTAGCACAATTTGGAGTAGAATTTTCCACCAGAAATTCAATTGCAGCAAACATATACCGAGTGATTCACATATTTAAATTATATTGGGTCAGAGGATAGTCTGTGTAAGCCATAAAGTAACTTGGTGTGTATTCTGGATTTGGCTTTCACTTAAGCGCAAATGACCTCGCTGTGTGAAGGTTTCTGTTTCACTACATTCGAAAACTCGTGTGAATATAGCTCCTTTAAAGCCTACAAAATTCCGTGAAGGAGAAAACCAGTAGTAGCAGAAAAGAGTCACATCAACGCATTAAAGCACCCAGCAAGGGATGCAGTTCATGTCCCTATCAATGATGATTATTACGAAATTATATTTTTACACATAGACAGTTGCGCCGACTCCATGGATTTTGAAGGGGCCCGAGGCCCCTCAAAAATTCGTTATGGGTGTGAAGAAAAAATGTGTCGGGCTTGTCGATTTTCCCCGGAGTGTCCAGGTATCGAGATTTGGTTTATCACGGTTCTAATGTTGATGATATGACTCTTCTAAAATGCTTAAAACCTTAAAACTCACTACTTATAAAATTTCCCAGGGCAAGATCCCCGGTTTGGGCGCCCCCAATATTTTCTGTAAGTCGGCGTTTCTGCACATAGACAATGTAACTTGATTTAAAAATAAGGTAATTAACGTCATTACTATAAGTCAACAATTCGGAGATTGGTTTGACGCAGCTCTCCACTCCGATCACCTATAAGCAAAACTTTTCCCGGATCTCCCGATTACCGGTCAGGCGGCTAGCCCGTTACACCACCAATCTATCTTTTCAGATATTGGCCAAGTGTTTTTTTCAAGAGTACTTGGGGTATTTAACTCAGCACCCGTGCGGGTAACTGCGCACAAAGTCACTTGTTACCTGCAGTGCTTTGAAATCTTTTCGTATCTCATTAACCGTTAGAGTGCTCCCATCTCTCGCGAAAAGTTCCAGAAGCGCGATAGCGCTCCTCCCGCAATATCACTCTTAGATGCTGATAGTTCACTAATCATTCAATACTCAATATTCATTTTATTTTACATTAACTATTTTCTTTAAATTATAAAAATTAACTCATATTACCAAAAATCCGTCAAATAATACATTTAAAATGTTAAACCACAGGAAATAAAAATTTCTTAAGTTGTTGAACATACACCTTCAGTTGTTTTTGAGACATAATTTTGTTCCTAACTTGCTACAAAATCAGCAAAACATCTCAGCACTTTTAGCATGGAACCTAGAAAATCGATTGGCAATCCAAGAGTTAACCTGTTTTATGTAACTTGTTCTGGGCCTTTATGCTCCTTTCTTTCCATCTACTTTTTCTACGATGGTTGATTTTTCGTTTACACTCGCAGTGTTGTGGAGGTAATACACTTTTTTTGCTTGCCTTAATTTTTTAAATAGATCATCACATTTGATACTACATGAGTTACTGCATTTTTTCTTCCCATAATTTTTAAATAGATCATCACATTTGATACAACATGAGTTACTACATTTTTTTCCTTCGAATAATTTTTTTAATAGATCATCACATTTGATACTACATGAGGTAATACATTTTTTCTTCCCATAGTTATTTAAATAGATAATCACATTTGATACTCCATGGGGTACTGCATTTTTTTTCTTCCCAAAATTTTAAGCAAATGTTGTAAATTGTGAATAATTGTAATAAGAATTGTGTAAAAAAGCAATAAGATTTAAATTATGGCCTGGGAAAGAGTGTAAGATTGTATAACGAGCTGAATATCGATAATATTTTTATAAAAATGAAGAATTTCTTCCTTGCTATTTTGTTGCAATGAGATGTTTTTTCCACAAAATTCACACCAATCGCCATTCTTATCAATTATGAAACTCTCTGAGCCGTCTATGTCAAAAGAGATATTTGACCCCATCAACCACTCCCCTCCACCTGATTTCTGCCTCCCTTTACGTAGCTCCAAAGTTTTCTTTGCTTTTCCTCACCTGGCTCCACATATCAAACATGACCCCCCCCCCCCCCCCAGGGGTCGAGAATCTTCAGGATTCCTACGCAGCTCCTCTTTCCGTAAATATCCCTCGTCTTTCCTGGGGTATTTTCAGCCCACCTGATTTTCCATCTCACTTTGCCCAGAAGTCTGCTTTGAAAAGTTTTAATCCATTAATCGTTAATTAATGAAGTTAATGTTTTGGTAATCAATTTACATATCACGTAAAATTGACGGTTTGATTAACTGGCGTTGATTTTATCTCCGCTAATTTAAGTTCGTTTTTTGTGTACAGAGCCATCTTTAATGCCACATAATAACTTTGTGAGGAATTACTGTTAAGGCTATTACCATCTAACGATTTGATCGTTGGATTATTCTTCCTCGTAGAATAATCCCCCAAGGTCGTTAGAATATTAATTGCATATTGCTTGGTTTCGCTTATAGTAGGACCTGCCCGCCTTGTGACGGTGCAGGACTCCTCGTCCCGTCCTTCCTTCCCCGTCCTTTCCCTGAGGCGTCGTCGGGCTCTAATCGCGGCGATGCCTCTATCCTTTGTTCCTATCTGTCCTCCCCCCTCTCGAGAGGCTCGGGCGTATAAGTCTCAGACTTGGTTCCCGGTCCTCGAGAGCGTATCCTTGCGGGGATCCGCCCTGGACCCCCGAACACATTGTTAAGGCTATTACCATGGCTAGTGTCGCACTTCTGTGTTTCATCTATTTTGTTTCTTCAGGGGAGTCAGGCACTGGTAAATAAACGGTGACTTCTGAGTTTTCGTGAATTTAGAAAGAACGCGAGAATAACTAGAGATCCCATTACAATATCTGAGGTCTATTACTAGCTAACTAATGTCTCCTTAGCCAAATCCAAACTGCTCAAGTCATAACTGCACAAATATAAAGTGGATATTACTATTATACTCCATACTTATGGTATATAATTCTATATTACTTAAACTATGCCGCTTATTAAATAAGCATTTTTTACCACGAAATCGGTACTCTTAAAATAAACGATAAATTTAAAAAAACATACCTATATATATCTATAATATACATTACATTTTAAACGCTAAGGGATAACGTATTCTGGCATTTAAGTACTCTCAAGGTAATATTCAAGGATTAACGAAGTTAACATTTCGAATGATTGACTAAATTTTTCCGAGCATTGAGGAGGAGACCGTGTAGTGATAGAAAAATCGATTTCGATTAAAATGGACTTATAATAGTGAAAGATCTAGAAAATCTAAATAGAGCCATGACCTTCGAGATTCGATCCAAATTAGTTTTTTCATCTTCGGTGTTGACCATTTCGTTTGATCTCAGCAGCGTCAGGGCCTAAGATAACGTCAACTGTCCCACCCGAAAGACTTTCCTCTAATACTGGAAAGTAAAATTGGAAAGGCAAACCAATGATAATCAAGAAATCATCTCACTCAGTTGACCTCTCTTAAAAGTGTAAGTGAAGCCCGGTTCCAAACGGTGTACCCAAAACTTTTATATCCATGCATTTATATTTTTTTTACGACTAATAATTCAAGTATGTATTAATCTGATTACATTAATCCACATGCGTTTTTTGAGTGTTTTTGGAGTCAGTAATTAATATATTTTTGTTTAAACTGTGTTTTTCAAAAAGAACGATTTCGACTAAAGTCGATTTTACCATCAATCTTTTGGTTTCAATTTCAATTTTCATTGGAAATTCGATCAAAAATCCATTGCTAGAAAAGTCAATTTTGACCGACATTCTTCCATCACTCGCACGTTGTCAAACCAAAATTATATTTTCAACCTTATCCTACATCCCTCCACTCTTACAAACTCTAAATACCACGTAATAACATGAAGTGAACGCTTAGGGTGGACTGAGAAAGAGGGTGTGAGACGATGTTTTTTTTTTAGTTTTTGAAAAGCCCAATGGCTCTGAACGGTGATCCCAAAACTTAAATGAGCGTGATTGGCAAATTTTTATCACTGATAATTCAAATATTTATTCTTTCTGCTCTTCAAATGTGTGTTTTGAGTGTTTTAAGAAATGAAAATGAAACACATTTTTGGACAAACTGTGTTCTTCAAAAACAATAATAACCGATTTTTGCGATCAATCGATCTTTCGGTTTGAATTTTGATGTTCGTTGAAAAAATAAAATACCTTCCAATGAAAAATCGATTTCGACCGACATTTTGCCGTCACTAGTTCGTTGTAAAACCAAAAATATATAATATTATCAATAAAATTCTATATCCCTCCATTCTTTAAGTCTGCTTACTCGGTACATTAGATCGTACAAGTCAATGTCTACATTAACGAACGCGAGAATGAATAAATTACCATATAATCATATGCACTGAACGGGAAGGGTGAATTGAGAAAGAGAGTATGAGATCAGTGGCGGAGCGATGGGGAGGGTCCAGGGTACCAGAACCATCCCCCGCAATCCCCTTACATATAAAAACAGAATCACTACACTTTAATTTACTACGCTTCATCATCAAAAGAAAACAGAATATTGAAAAATAATTAATTTAACAAAAGATTTCTGTGAAAAATGAAGTTTTTCAATTTATGAAAATGGTTCAAATTAGTTTAAAATGCTATACTTATAGTTAGTACCCTATTATTTCCAAATTTTCTCCCCAGATACCCCTGGTTTCGGACCCCTCCCGCACAAAATTCCTAGCTGCGCCACTGTGTGAATTGGTGTTTCTTATGTCCTTAGCCCTCTTCTTCGCATTTTTCTTTCCACCTTTCTCCATCCATTCATTCTACCCACCCCCTTCCCCTCCAACTCCTCGCAAACGACACTCCTCCATTCCCCAACCTCATCCCCCTTCACAGGACACACAATGATGAGGAAAAAGCCTACACGCCATTTCATGCCACTAGTACGGTGTCGAACCAAAATTTTATTTTCAACAAAATTCTACATCCCTCCATTCTTAAGGCCTATTTACACGGGACATTAGCTCGAAGAAGTCAATGTCTAAATGTATGAACGCGAGAATGAACGCCAAAATGTACAGTAGATAGTTTAGTATTTATTCTTTAGATTTTATTCGGCCATTCATCTCATGATCATAATTTTGTGGGTTTGAGATGTTGTTTCGTATGTCCTTACCCCGCCTCCTACATTTTTCTTCCCATCGCTCCATTCATTCATCCTTCCATCCACGCCTTCCACTTCCATTCAAATGAACAAACAAATTTCAAACAGCTTAAGTCATAACTGTACGGATGGAAACGGAATATTACTATAAAACTCCTATACCTAAGATATGACATTTTATACCTATATATATATCTGTACCTCGGAGGAAAAGGACACTTTTTCCGTTTTCCTTATTTTTCAGGGGAGCAGTTTTAAGATTTTTGAAAATTTAACCAGTAATTACTAGAAGGTTAGGTATTGGTTAGGTTGTTTACAATATTTTTGAATCATAACGTTATTACTATAGTCACCTAATCTTCTAGTAATTTCTGCTTAAATTTAAAAAAATCTTAAACATGCTCTCCTGAAAAATTAGGAAAACGCACATAATGTCCTTCACTTCCGCTGTACATATATGTACTCGTAAAATATGTACTTCTACATGACTCAATTATCATTTAATTACATGAAGTGACCGGAATGGTTGAACTAAGAAAGAGGGTGTGGGAATGTGAGATGTTGCTTCCTCTGCGTCCTTAGCCCATTTCCTCGCATTTTTCTTCCTATCTCTCCTTATTCATTCATTCATTCATCCTTCCATCCATCCACCCCTTCCCCTCCGACCTCTCGCGCTCCTCCCTACCCCTACTTTACCCCTCCCACACGCCCCTCCCTTCCCCCTCCCTCCCGCCACAGCCCCACCACCGACGCACCCTCTCTATTAAGAGCAGTCAAACATCTCGTCTTTGCAGCGCCGTCCTCCAGTCTCTCGGCTTGCGCGGTGCGGGGAACACGTTCAAACTGCTACGCTTCTTCTTCCGATAGAGACACACTGAGGTGACCGACGAAGAGTTGTGTTCTCTTCCGGAAGCGAACCCATTCTTCGTCGTCTTCGGCACGATGACCGCGGCGGAGGGTCCCTTGGGGCGGCTGTCCGCGCTGGCCGCCACCACCCTCCTCGCCGCCTTCGTGCTCTCGGCGACGACCGCGGGTGTGACCGGCAAGGTGCAGAAGGTAAGCCCCGCACTCCTCCCCGCCGTGATTTTTTTTTACGTTCGTTCGACGAAAATATCTGCCATCACCCGCGCTTTGGTATGTTGTGGTATGGTATATGGAGGAGGAGACCATCAGCTGAAGTCATTTTCACCATGAGGGAAGGTAGCATAGAGCGACACACGGCGCATAGTGGTCCCTAAATCGAAAAAAGCTGGCCAAATGTCACGATTTCGAATTTTTTCACGGCAATACTTGAATACTGCAATTCACTTTAATTCAAGGAAATTTTATAATGTTTGAATGTTTTATTCGGATTCTACAGGACATAAAGTCGACAAAGTACGCTACCGATTTGGTTACTATTTTCTTTGATCGGAGCGGCTACAGGGACCCATCAAACATGGAGCATTGAGCGTAAAATGAAATATACATTAAATCAGTCGATTTCGAAGAAGTTCAGCTTCATGAAGGTCAATTAGTACGCATTATAATTACTCAAAAAAATCCGCGGCGACGGCATAAGCCTCCTCTTGACGAAAGGCTCCAAGGTGCCCACGGCTTAACGTCACATCCGACGGATGGAGTGCTGTGCTTATAGGGCCCTCCAGAAAACGCTCAAGCAGGTATAGGACATTCTGTGAAAAATACACGTTACTGCCGGGATCTGAAACCCTGACCCTAAGGGTGGGAATCCATTACTCCAGCCACCACACCAGCCTGATCCCCGCCTGGGCTTTGTTGAGCTATGTACTAAAATCGTTACAATGTCAAGATGAAAGTTTTGAAAGCAAATGCGAACTAGATGCAGGAAAACCTTAGTACAGTCCAGAAAAAGTAAGTACTACGCGTAAGATGACAAGACATTCGTGAAAAATGATCAAGCTTCAAGATCAAAGTTAAATAACATTTCCTGTTCGGGGTAAAACATTATGCAAACATTAACTGTTTAATAGTGAAATTTTAGTAAATACCCGAGAGCTAGCCAGCGGTAAACCTATAATTAAAAGCACAAATGGTACCGTTATTCACGGGGGAAAAATCATAAATCAAAAAACCATCAATCGTTGCGGACGATTAATTATTCTTTTTTCAGATTCAGCTTGGTGTTAAAATCCTAGCAGTATAGCGGTAAAAATTTAGAAAATAATATCAAAATAGGCGTTGATAATCCTTAAAGAATTCCCCAGCAAGGTTTCTTACGGTACAAGTATTTATAGGGAGAAAAATCATAGTCAAAGGAGTGAAGGGAAATTACTTTTCCTACGCGTAATGCAGTGTGAAAATAAAATTAGGGTAGCATTTAAGTGTAGTGTTAGAAAATTACGCAGACAAGCTGGCGGTAAAAATTTAAGGAATTAGCCTAATGTGAAAATTAACCGTGAACTAACCATAGGTAAACTTTTATAGATTCCAGCAAAATTGCGCTTAGTGGAAGATTATTCTTTGTAGTAATATTAGAGTAGAATACTGCAAAGACTGATTATATTCGTGAAAAATCGTCAAACTCAAAATCGAAGAGAAATAACGTTTCCTACTCTGAGCCTGAAATGGTATTATTTGTTTTAGTAATGAAAAGGTGCAAATATATTGCAGAGAAAAATCGTTTTTTTAACCCATCAATAATTCAGGTTAAAACAACTAATATTCCTTCTTAGTGACTAAGCATGACATCAAAATTTAAACAATATAAATAAAAAATGTAAGTAAATAACCAAGTCGGCGTAGAGTTCATGAAGGCTTCCAAGCAAGGACAAGGAAAGTGAGGAATTTTAGGCTTAATAAATCATTTGTGAAAATTTATAACAATGCAGATGAAGGCAAATAAATTTTCCTTGTGAAAATTCATTACATATAAAATTAAAAACAGAACGTTGAGAAGTTGAATTTTCAGTAAATATTAGTAAATTAAATAATAATGAAGGGCGAGTAAAATTAGTTTTGCATTGTGAAATTTTTGGCAATGAGATCATTTTTTCCGTCAGTGTGTCCATCAGTGTTTCAATTGAAACCTTATTTCCGTCTTTTCGAAATTATTATTTGAATAGAGTGCTTTCCCAAATTTTAAATTGAAATGAAGCATAAACTTTATGAAATTTAGCATACAAATAATTAAACGACTATATGATTTCTTTAAACACACTTTTCCCACAGTTTGAGAGAACCAGGCAGTTATTTCCATTTAGTGAAAGTATTTTGACCTCCGTCGTAAAATTAACTGGCTAACGACCGACAAAATAGTAAGTTTCGGTGCTTTATTTTTATTTTTTCCTCGGTTTTCTTCTATTGTGACGCATCTTTTTCAGTTATTTCCTTAACCGACCTGCTGAAAGTAAATTTAAATGCACATTTACAAGGGGACACAAGGTTCTCTACGGGAAATTTAATATTACTGGAAAGAGTAGGCACTACTTGGAGAAGTCACATACTTGAAAAATCAATGTGAATATTTAATTTTATCGACATAAGGGCCCAAGAACAATTTTCGAAGACACTATAGATTTTATAACAATCAGCTCAAGATTTTAATACTACCAGTACGATCAAATGAATATTCAAAATATACTATTCATAGCAATCATTGAATCGTTCAACCATTAATAGCCATCAAATTTGACCGAAGTCATTCAAAGATTTTAATAGCGATTTCCAGCAATTTTCTCACTTGATGATGATTCTCAGGTAGCAGTTTTTATATAGTCGTTCAGTAAGCACACCATTTACAATGATCGCAAATTTTGATTATAATGATACCCAAATGAACAAAAGTGACATTAGCATACACAGAAAACACTTGAAATTAATCTCAACATGAGTATGCGATATCCTGTGCTGAGAAGGCACTTTATCAGCTATCGAGTAAACAAAGTTAGAAATAATTTCGTAAGAGCCTGAGAATAATTTTTGATGAAATCATAGATTATGTAATGGTTATCTCCAGAAACAGCCAAGGGATTTGATCGCGTTGGTAGCAGAAGTCATGCGCTACCACTCTAGTTTTTGTCTGGTTATGAAAATAAGGACTATTTTTAAATCTGACGATAGAGTTCACTCCAGAACATCTCACTTTTAGGGTAGATTGACAACTTCCATTGCATCTTTTGAATTGCACCTGAATCATCCAAATTCAGGCAGCTAAGCTATCAGCACAGTCTCCTTCATTATTTTTTATATATATCCTCTTCATGTATGCATCGTTATCCATAACTGGGTCCATTCTGCAAACGTTTTTTACGTAATATCTATGTCAATTTCATTTTTGGGGTTTTAAAAAAAAATTAGACTCCTGTTCGCATGGCATTATGAAAGGGCATAGCAGCGAATTAGTCAGATTTACGACTTTACGGGCTCATCCGCAAGAGTGCTTGTGCGAAATTTCCACGGAGAAATGATTTGCCTTGATCGGAATTCGAACCCCCGATCCTCATAATTGGCGCTGCGTTTTCTACCATTTCGACAACCAGATAACTTCATAATTCTTCATTTAATTAAGCATGAACCTCTCTTTATTTGTTAATTATATACAGCGCTATAACTTGGAATATGCCTTGGAGGATGGGAAGGCCTGGGGTTACGACCCTTCGCCCCCCCAGGAAAAATCTGGTAAAATTTTTGAAAAATGACATGCCTGGAAATACATTTTACATCATTTTGGCTATAAAGATTGAACTTTATGCAGATGGTGTTATTATATGTCAAAACTAAACAATAGCTTTAAATATTTTTTTAATTTCTCTAAAGCTTTGGGGGGAGATATCCCCTCTTCCCCCCCCCATAGTTACACCTCTGATTATATATGTTTATCAGTCAGCCCAATCAGTTCGAGTTCCAGCACATACTCTTTCCACACTCCGAAAGGTCCCAACCTGCCTCCTCACTCCTGGGAACTTTTTCGCTTTTATTTCTCCAATTCTTGCTATCGTACAGCTGAGTACATCCTTTAAATAGCATACTTTGATTAAATGGTAAACCATCGCTAAACGGAAGTGATAATTGCGTGATTTAAATAATTTATCAATGAATTGCTATGGGTTTTGCAACAACTGCTTAAATTCCATAACAGGAAATCCTTCCGAAATGTTTCCAGTGGAGAAAATCCATTCAAACACAGAGGTTATGGATTGCGATAGGTACACTCTCCACACGTATATTCTTCTCCGTAAATATACGGCGTGACGTGTGACACCAGACGCGATTAGTCGGCCGACAAATCCTGGAGATCAACAGTCTAAATGTCAAGAGTCAATCTAAAAATAATTTATCATTACCGGTTTTTAATTTTCCATAGTTGCATTAGCCGGTCCAAAAAAGGAAATATTTCTCACTCTTCGAATTAAACCTGATTAATTAGTGAAAGCGAATAAAAAACTTGTTTATTTGTTCACTTTATTTCAGCTTCCTTTCGCTCAGCATTTTAGGATTGTAGTTCAGTAGTGAAACAGGTTGTACTACTGATTAGAATTTGGTGGAGTAGTACAAAAATGTAATTCAGCAATAAATAAACCTTCCCGAAGTGAAGCCTGATGCGATAAATACACCAGTTAATTTTAAAACTTAAATTCTCACAAATTTAGGCACTGAAAGTTTTACTCCCACACATTAAAGTGACAATTTATGGAAATTACGAGCATATTAAAATAATTAAGTGGAATTTTTCACTAAGATAAATATTTATTCTATTCGAGTTTATATCATCTTACACCATCATCTTACGGCGCAAAATTGAAACTCATATCGAATTGAAATTTATCTTCGAGGAAAATTGCATCTGTTTGTTAGCGGCTATGTTCACCACAACCAGTCAGTTTACATTTCAATATTTTTGGAGACAATTTGTTTCTGCTTTGTCTTTTGTGATAGCAGAAACTTATATGCTAAATAGAGTATTGACGTAATATTGGTAACGGAATGATTATTTTCTTGAAAATTTTACAGATATTCTGTCTTTTCTTCTTTTTTAAACAATTTATACATTTTTCTACGTAAGTGGCAACTTTATCATTTTTTATAATATTTTTTATACTATATCATTTAAATACTTTTTGAATTTGACCTGGCCCGTATTTCCTAAAAAGCGTAGCCTATTTTTAGGTTTTTCAGGGATCAAGCCAACAGAATTTTACACACACTATGTCCTAAGTGGTCAAAAAAACACTCTGGTGGGATTAGAACCCACTATCCAAGGATAAGCAGGCAAAAATTACCGGGGTCGATTATTATTCCAAAATGGACAAACTCCACTCTATACTGCTTGAAAATTCGGATTTCACAAGAAGTTACGATTATAAGCTAATTCTGTTCCGAGATCTATCTTATTTCCATCAGTCTTGCCCTCATGCAATGTTAAATGTTTTTTTATTATGTAGCGAGTAGAAATCTGCATTTTTTAAAGGCATAGTATTATGAAGTAAGTATACGAGGGCCGTTTTTTTAAGCTCCGATGGGTCTTGAACACAAGGCGAAATGATTGATTAAAAATTATTTCATAGGTAAAGATTGAACACACTTGTGGTATCCTTTCAAAATATTCGCCACGGAAATTGCGGAATTGGTCATGCCTGTGGACGAGCTTTTCTATACCTTCTTCATAGGATGTTGCCGCCAATGACTTCCAACGATTTTTGCCTTTGTCCTGAAGCTCATTGCCCGTTTGAAAAAGCTTCCCTTCAAACCAAATCTTCATTTCGGTGCATAGATGGAAGTCACACGGCACTAGGTTGGCATTGCACAGTGAGTGATCGAACATGTCCCATTTAAATTGCTCAAAGAGCAGTTGGGCTGCATCAGCGCTGAGATGACGGGCGTTGTCATGGATCAGACCACGTCCAGAAGTCAGCATGTCTATTCTTTTGTTTTGAATTAGAAAGGACGTAATGTTTTATCCTATTTCACACTCTAGCCACAGTGCATTAACGCAATTCTCTTTTATTGGCATAAAGGACATGTCAATGCTGAAGCCATTCGACGAGTTTTCTGGCTGTCGCTACGCAGTGCACACTTGGCGGGAGAATCAGTTGAGCCAGTGTAGTTGATGAAACTGCTACTAACCTTAAACTAACAACTCACGGTCAGAAATTACTTGCATTGTGCGGAGCACGCGCCCTATCCGTGTAGTACCTGCCGGTCGCTTGTATTGTGTTTTTGCTGAGGTATCCGGGGTTGATAAAAACGACCCTCGTATGATATCTGTTTAGGTTTAGGCGTTTAGGTTTTCCAGGGGACAGACCAGTAAAATTTTACACACACTCACGTCCCAAGTGGTTAAAAAATATCCAGGCGGGACTTAAATACGCGACCCAAGGATTAGCATGCGAAAACTACCGGGGACCAGTTTTTAAACGAAGTATACCCATTCAACTGACAATACCCTATCAACTTAGTATAACAATTCAACTAAGTATATCCATGCGAAAGATCCACAGAGAAAAAATCATTCGCCTTGACCGGGATTCGAACCCGGATCCCCCGATTTCCGGTCGAGTGCTTTAGCCAGTTATGCTACCGAGGCGTCATTCTTCCCTGTGGATATTTTCTTTTTTACATCTTGTCCGGCAGTGTCCGAAAATATCCACAGGGAAGAATGACGCCTCGGTAGCTTAAGTGGCTAAAGCACTCGACCGGAAATCGGGGGATCCGGGTTCGAATCCCGGTTAAGGCGAATGATTTTTTTCTCTGTGGATCTTTCGCACGATTGTGCATTGCGGATGACTCCCGTAAAAGTTATCACCGCGGCTAGTACCGGTATACTTTAAAATAAAATAAGTATATCCATTCAAATAAGTAAACATACAACCCAAATTATTATTTAAAAAATCGACGAATTCCACTTCAGCACCCAAGAATCTTCGCATTTCATAAAAAATTACGAGTGCAAAGTTATTCCTCTTCGTGAGATATATCTTGTTTTCATCATTCTTGCCCTCGGGCTACGCTCAAGGTTTTTAAAATGGCGGGTTAGAAATCAGCCACGGAATCAGGAACAGTCCACGCAATGAGACTCTTTAGTGTTTGTTTTTATAAAAGGCACGACATATTAGAGAGAAAAATGGAAAAAAGGGGAGTAAATTATTTCGTTTAACTCTCTCTCCGCATGCACGGCTCGAGGCGACTGCTTGGTAATTGACTCGGCGCAATTGGTGGGGAAACTGAAAGCCAAGGAGGCGGAGTGTGTGAGAGCGACCTGTTTCGGATATATAATCCCCCGAGCGAGTGGGACACTTGAATCTTTTTAAGGAAGTTTCCTCGTTCACCGTAACCTCAAACTCGGGTGGAATGGGCCGGAATTTAAACTGAGGTAAGACTAATGGGCCCAGAGTAAGGGTGCATAGAGGAAACCTAAGGCTCGAACCACATTTAATTTAACATTGAACATGTTTTCCTCAATTAAAGCCTGAAACACGATTATTTTTTGATCATGCATTGCTCATGATCAAAAAATGGTCATGTTTAGGAGATGCGTAAACTTTTAGGGTAATTGTAAGACAACTTGTAATTTTGTGGATATCATTGAATCAATTAATGTAGTTAGAAAAAGATTACCATATCTTAAGCATTGCTCATTATCAAAAATAATTATCACATTTAGAAGATGGGTTAACTTGTGGGGTAGTTGTAAGACAACTTGTAATTTTGTAGATGTCAATTAATTTAGTTAGAAAAAGATTACCATATTGCTCATGATCAAAAAATGAAATTCTCCGAATGAAAATTTTTGAGCATGATCCCTATCAACGATAGGTTTTGAAGGGGCCAAAAGAGTTAAACTCAAGTGGAATAGGTCAGCTTTTAGACTGAGGTAAAACTATGGACCTATAGTGAGGGTGCACGGATGAAACCAAAGGCACGGATCACATTTCCATCACATTTAATCTAGCATTGAACGTATTTTTCTCACTAACCCTTCCGTGACTGTGCCTAGAAAACTTACGCGAACGACTGTGTTGGGTATCTCAGATACCCCACTTATTAATCATAAATAATATTTTGTATTTTACTCTTTACTGTAACTCAACACCATGGCTCTTTTTCTAATGGTATAATATCTTGTTTTGCACAATTTATAAATGCATTGTAGGCTACATTTAGGTTTTTACATTCAATTTTTGCAAAATGGTAGGAATCTTTCATAATTTGCTATTGTAACTGTACATTGACTAACATGCTATGAAAAAACAAGTACAAGAGATGCCATCATGTACAATATATGCGTTATTGAAGTGATAATATAATAAAATTTATTGCATTTCACTTTTATCCCTGCCCTCATATAACAAATAAGTTTTTTTTCCTCCCACCAGCAGCTGTGCGGGGTAACTCAGTTACCCCAACAAAAAAATTGAAGTTTTCAAAAACAATTTAAATGCAAAAAAATTATTCGTCACCTAAATAACGGAAAAAAAACGTTGAGCTCAAATACAAAAATATCAAAGTAACAAAATATACATTATAAAAAATTATTCAACATTAACATACTTTGGGGTAACTGAGCTACCCCGCAAAGTCACGGAACGGTTAACATATTATTACATCAAATTATTATCAAAGATATTTAAACTGCTTCATTTTGTTCCTAGATTCTCGATCGAGAAACCCGACGTTAAATAGTGTACGGCAGGAAAATATTGTATCGTAAAAATTCAGAAAATCTCCAGCCATTGCGCCAACCAAAGGGTTTACCTGTGCCGAATTGAGAAGCCTATTTCATAATTACTTTGCTGATATTCTCATAAAAATTCTCTCTGAATAACGCCCATGGTCACTTATGTAATAATTTCCGGTGGATTTATTTTTGGAGGAGGGTTGTTACGAACATTTAGGAAAGCTAAAGTTCAACGCAAAACGAACGCATAACATGGCATATGAGTGGTAAAAAAATAAGCATTAGAATTCAAGTTACATAATTTAAGCCTGATTCATACGATCATTTTTCCGTCACTCGGAGTGATCTGCATCTACATCTACATAACACCCTGCGAGCCACCTGTAAGGTGTTTGGCAGGGGGTGATCAAACACCAGCATGCATCATGCTATTAGATTCCCACTTGCACACCACACGGTCCAAAAACGTTACGCATACTAACAAATTATACTACCACATGCTGCTAGAAATAAAATAAAATTCAGAAACATGCATCAAGGTACACATAAGTTAGTAGGCTACACTACAAGTCACCTAATCTATTTGCGAGTTCCAACGCAGCCGTTATAATCTCTTATTGTTCGTGGAAAAATAGAGATACTGAATCCGTCTGCTCTACAGTCTATCTCTCTTATTTTATTTATATGATCTGATTTTCCGTAGTATGTTGGCATTCGTAATATACGGTTAACTTCGTTAAAAAAGGCACTGCTCTTGAATTTATCTAATAGGTTTAGTCTATTTTTCGATCAACGGTCTGACAGAGATTCCCATCCGAGTTTATCTAAGAGGTCAGTTACACTAACAAGACTATGGTAACAACTCTTCACGTACCCGCCATGATAGTTCAAGCGATACGTTTTCAGCGACCAAAGAAGTGATCACTTGACCCATTGCATTTTCTGAATCACACGCTAATTCCCACCAATCCCATTTTTCCATCGCTTTTTCCGTTACTTTCCGTATTTGCAACATTCATTCAATTAAGAGCCAATCCTGGTGTTAGAATCCTTGTCAGCGGACGTGCGTTCTGATTGGCAGAACAGCGATGGAAAAATGAGAACCTGCAAAGTGATTCCATCCCTCGAGTCATCGTGGGAAATGAACGCGTGACACAGACATTTTTTCCGCCATCATTGAAGCGTATGCTTGAGCTGTCCCTCGATGGAAAAAATGAAGGTGTGGGAAAAAATGAAGATTGGGGCTTAAGATACTACCATTCTTTAAAACAATAATAATCATAATATGTAAAATTTATCAATAAAATATTCTTGTATTACGGTCACTCATGGGGATCGGGTTGGTGTGGCGGCTAGTGTGTTGGCTTCCCACCCGGCGGGCTCGGGTTCATATCCCGGCAGTGGCAGAGAATTTTCAGAGATTGCCCGATCCCTGCTTGAGTGTGGTGTGGAGGACATTTCAAGCGCAGCACTCCGTCCGTCGGATGGGACGTTAAGCGGTGGTCCCCTTGGTGCCTTTCGTTAAGAGCAGGCTAATGCCGACGCCGGGTTTCTCTTCACCCTTCCTTCCATACCCTTCCCTCATGGCGCAAATGACCTCAGCTGTCGGTCGCCTCCTCCAAATACCTATGGTCACTCATTGAAAACGAATATTTGTATGCTTGAGATATGTCTACGAATTTCAATCGGTATCCATTAAATACAGCATAGCAACTAAAGTCTTAAATGTTAGCGATGACTCGTTACAACCTGACACGAAGCCAGAGATATGCTGCTGGGGGGATGCGGGTTGCCAATAGTGATATTTTTTAGTGAATTAGCACGCATCGGAAACCTTACAAACCTAACCAAACCTAAAATCAGCTATGCATTACGCTGGCATAATGCTGAAAATGAATTCATTCTTGGTTATTGTCAGGTATAATAAAACTAAGCGGCAATGAAAAATGGAGTAACTGAGGAAGAACGGGCTAGTCCCTCAACAGATGTATCGTGGGTAGTCGCCACAAGGGAAATAATTTAGGGGGGGCTGAAACCCCAAATCCTCCCCCCCGCTCTGGCTGCGTACCTACCTATAATTGGAACTTCATGATTCGAGGACTAAATTATAAGGTATTTATAAATTATTCGCACTCATATCTCGCTTCGAGTTCCGTAGACATTATTGTTCTGGTATAAAAATTAGAATTATAAAAGGCCACATTTCATGAAATGTTTACTGTGTCATGTTTATTCCAATTTTATGAAAGAATTTTCTCTCTTAATTAATAAAGCACGCTAATGATGCGGTAATCTTTTTAAAACTACGTTAATTGATTAAATTAAATCTATAAAAAATACAAGTTGTCTTACGAGCTACCAAAGCTTCTAAAAGTGACGAAATGAGACTATTTCTCTAGCGGATAGAGGAAAAATATTGTTAGATGTTTTTATATTGATAAAAAATTTTCAAGTTACTGGTCCTTCCTTACTCCTCAATCGAATAGTTATGGATTCAAGGTGTGCACCACACTTTTAACATATTTAATTTAGCTGTAAATGTATTTGCCTCATTTAAGATTCTCTAAAAACGACTGCTGCCAGGAGGATACATATTTTTAGAAGGATAAATCCGGATATATTCCGAAAAAACCATGGCTCGGCAATAATTGGCACCCCAGCTTTTCGGCCTCGCTCACCATCACTTCACTCAATCCTCTTGCTATTCCCTCGCTATTTCAGCAATATTGAATGGGGTCTTCATATCCTGTCTACCCTCAAGTCCCACCTCGGATGGCAGCTTAAGGGAAGATGAACTTCAAAGAAACTCGATTTCCATAGGGATAAATTCCATTCCACATTTTGGGGTAAACTGCGTGCTGGAATAAGATCTGAAAATTCAATGAATAATCCATCTTGAAATTTTGCACATTCTCGAGAGGATCAGTGGAATTTGATCAGGTTTTAAATTTTAGGAATGCATTTTTTTAGCGATTTGTAATCCTAAGACCATGCCTTTGATGCCATACTTGTTTACTTATGTGGCCTAACTGCTCAAATCCTTCACTATACGTCTATTATTACATCAAATGAGTAAATGGAAACCGATGGATAACTTAGGCCTCACAGTATATACACTTCCCTACGCTCTAGAAGCTTACAATGTCTCTGATTAACAGTATAACTTACGGCTCAACCCTTTCATAAATAGAAAAAAGAGACAATCATCGCTGTTCAATCTTATAGATACGATGAGGGAAATTTTTGCAGTTTTTCTAAAATCTAAATTCTCTAAAAATCAATCTAAATATGTTTTTATTATAAATACCAATCTAAATATTTTTCTTGGTATACCTTCAAATGTGTTTTATGCTCAAATCAAAACTCTGCCTTACACGCATACTCAATCCAGCCATACCATCTGTCTCCGCCTTATACACCGTTCTCAGAGTTTCAGTATTTATTCTTTATATTCTTTTTTACGTACTTATTTTAATTATTTTAACATCCCAACATTTTATGATTCTTTATTGATATTTTTTTACAAATTTGTTCAGTTAACAGTTTTTTATTTCTTCAAACCTCACATATTTCTTTTATTCGTTGTTTTTATCATGCCTTTTTAACCTGGTTTGTGTTGACTTCTAATGGTTTAAATTCAATCTATAATTTATTCCTACCATGTATCATGAATTCCTGAGCGGTGACAGCTACAGGAGGGCACTCAAAGACTTGACAGGCTCAACAAGATGCCAGGAAGGAGAAGTTCTATAAAATATCGATGGACAACTATACGAAAGAATGTATTTGTACACATTCCTGTATTTAAATTCAATACCAAAACAAATACCTTGTAAAAGAGCCCAGGTCCAGAGGATTGTGGCCTCACCTGGGCCTGGCAAAATAAACAGCAAAGTCAAGTCCGCCGTATCGCCTCAAGCAGTTTTCTATCCTTAGTAATTGTATCCAGTACTTATCTTGGAACTTTTCTTCCTCACCGTGTCCTATTTCCACCATATTCATGCTTAAAGTTTTCCTTCGTCCTCCATTATCCGCGACCATGTTTCCGTCCATCATGTAGCGTATCGCACCATATCAGACTCTCTTTCATACTCTGACATTATAATCCTCTCAGCAGATCTTCCCTGCTCACAAAAGCCATTTGCAAACCCTATTTCTTGCACACGTAATGTCCATCCGCTTCCATTATGAGAACCGTGAAATTCATAATTTTTTCGAGTCGTGCTTGATGAATCCCATGGGGGTAGAAGTAACATCACCCACGTCTTTCGTGGGAAATTTGGGATATTCTTCCTCAAAATTTACGTCTATGCCATACTCCCCTTGGAAATAAAGAGAAACGATTTTTCTCCAATTGAAATTCGCTTTTCACAAATATACTAGGGAACTGGTGTTAATCGGCTTAGTGTCAATGGAACCAACACATCATTTTTCCACCAATATATTAAAAATTCCCAAAGTGTCAGGGGAAGGTTTTTATAAGTAACCGGGAGCTAATATATATTCTGCTCGCGTGGGAGGAGAAAAAACTCTACATCCCTTAAAAACAACAAAGCAGATAGCTTCACATCTGCTCTTGACTCCTTCCCTAAAGATTGCGGAGATAAGTTGAGGAAACTAAAGGAAAACTTTACGAAACTTGTATCCTCTCATTAACCGTCTCATTATTGCGCGATCAATTCGGGTGAAGAACCCTATAGTCCACCTCATCACATGAAATGCAATCTGGGTTCAAAATCAGGAAAAAGAAGAAAATCAACAATAAGAAGACTAAGGTACTAATATTAAGCAAAAGAGAGGAGGCTTGGACGAAATTAAGCTCGGAAAACAAACGCTTGAAGAGGCGAAACAGTTTTGTTACCTAGGAAGCCAAATAACCAAAGATGAACGAAGCAAGAAAGAAATAGTCAGAAGAAAAGCACAGACGAGGAGGGTTTTCCACGAAAAGAAGAAACCTCTTACAGCTGAGATTACAAGCATAGAAGTAAGGAAACAATTCATCAGATCCTATATATGGGGTGTGTTTCCCAATGGGAGCGAGTCCTAGACGTTGACTGCTGCGGAGAAGTCAAGAGTGGAAGCATTCAAAATGTGGTGCTACCGAAGAGTGATGAAGATAAAATAGATCGAACGAGTAAGTAGCAACGAAGCGCTGACAAGAGTGGGAGAAATGAGATGTCTTCTAAAAACATTTAGGACAAGGCGGGATAATTTAGCTTGCCATATTATGAGGCATGATAGAAGAACAGGTGGAAGGGAAGAAGGGCAAGGGACGGCTCAGAATGATTTAAATCGGACAAGTAATAGAGGATTTTAAAACAGATGAAATACGTCGCTATGAAAAGGCTAGCGGATAGGAGGGAGGAACGAAGAGCTACGTCGAACCAATCTTAGGATTGCTGACTTATAATGATGACTTAAGAAGATAAGTTCAAGTGCCTGCCGACTTGGAACATAATTTTCTGACTTACGTCGTCGTATAGATTAGAATCGTTAATGAAAAGTGTATAGACAAAAGATGCATGTTTAAATTACTTTGAATAGTTTATTCAAAACGCTTTTTGTGAAAAAAGTCTCTCTTGTCAAATACAAAGATATTTAACGTGTTTATGTATTCAAAGTTGCTTTATTAGCAACAAAAGAAAGTCTTAGTAATACACAATTTCTCTATTTTTGCATAAAAAATACACAGAAAAGGTGGAAAAACTACTCTAGCTAAAATGCAAGTTTTATTTTTCTAATACTTAAAAATTAACATCAGACATAAGTAAGGTGTGAGGTCATGTAATAAGTTAAAGGTAAAGATAAATGTTTATCGATAAATAAACAATTTAAGGGGTCTTTAAGATCAAATTCAATGTTCATTACGATACTATTATTTTTCTGAAATATGGGTGGATTTTCATGATAGTGAAGAAATCAAGCCTCGAAACTCTAGTGCCACTGTGCACTATGAGGAAGAATCCAAGCCCTTAATTCTAACGCACTGTGAAGAAACAAAATTAAGATTCATTATTCACTCTGGATAAATGCCGAGTTCTTAATAGAAATTAAAAATCAACGTTAAAAGACTCAAACAGAGTCATCCAAACTGGCAAATCGCCTTCGACCGCAGCCTTAAAGAAAGAAATATAGCTTTCTTCCGAAGGAGACAAACTTACCGCCACAATTACAACAATTGCTATCGATGAAATTGGCGAACCAGCAGTTTTGCATACGACAGGACCGTTGGGGTAGGTCACGTGACCAAGCAGTTTTTAATCTTTCACGCATACGTTGAGACTAATAATCATTCATTTCCAGTTTTGGTCGAAAGGCGAGACACCGCGTTCAAATAAAAAAATAGTGCTATTTCATTTCAATCGAATCATATATTTTTTTAAATGAAGCACCTCATGCTAGATGTTTGACGTGGATAAATTCCCTTCTCTCAACGAATAAACCGTGGTTTTCCTCCTCAACACAGGCTGGGGAAAAAACAAACGATTCTTAATGCAAACATTGCGTGATAATTATGTTTTGAGTGGAGATATGAAGGAGGGGGAAAAAGAGAAAGGTCAGTTTTACTCATAATTGATGGTCGCACTTGTCACTACGATTTACATTCATGGCGAATGATTGCTTTCATGATAAAAAATAGCTCTCTTTTACTGCGTCATCGTTCACGCTAGATGGCTTTCGGGTGATGATGCTGCTCTGGCTTTCATAAGTTATCGTTGACAGCTACCTAACAAACCGACTCAATGCAATTATTAAAAAAACCGACAAAAATATTCCAGTCGTTCGAGCTTATCGGAACTCAAAATTTGAAAAAAAAATACCTTTCCATGAGCCTTCCATGATAGTTTTGTAAGTGGACGAGTTCTTATCGAAACATTCCTCTGGATTTTATAATTTAAAAAATACACGAAAAATAAAGGACAGCCATAGCTGGTTGGACTTCTCTGGGGCAAGAATGAATGTAGCTTTGACGGCCACTGGAATATTTTTAAAGGTGCGAGAAACAAACCATTTTTATGAAAATTTCATAATATTCACCACCAATTGTACTTCATTGAATAATGGTTACAAAAACTAGGCTTTCCGCTTTATACTTTATGGGAATAAATTTTTAAAATCCAAATTTTTAAATAGATTCTCATAGCAACTTTTGTCCAATCATAGTAAATTTTTTGATGGCTGTAAAAATACATGTATCATTTCTATGAAAAACACTCGATTGTTTCGTTGGAAAACATTCGTTATAAATCGAAATTATAAAATAATAAAATTCAGGTATATCTTCTTTTTACTTTTTGAGTTATTAGCTAATGAATTCGGATATAGAAGTTAAATCACGTTCGTTACATGAAAATGGCATTACGGTGGCCTTAAATAGCAGGAATAAGTTCTATAGTATTTGAGTGAAAATTTTCACTTTCGCAGTACCTTTAATTTCCTTGTCAATATAGTATAATGGTAAAGCTATTTTTTTATTATATGAGCAAAAAACATATTCTATGCATCATTCAGACACGAACTTTTCTCCATAGGATCATAGGAATCAGGCTAAACGTAAAATTCCGAGGTAAAGGTTAGAATGAAATTTCAATATGTTCAAGACACAATTGCGCTAATCTTGCTAGGAGATGACAGGTAGGTAATTAAAGTGTTATCGTTCAAAATGCGCCTCCGTAATTATAGCCTGTACTATCACCTTGAACTATTTTTTATGCTGTATTTTTTAGAGATTTTTAATGGAAAGAATGAACATACCACCTCAGCCTGTTGGACATCGATCAGCAATTTCCGACCATTTTTCGAAATTCAAAATATGATTAAATCCCTGCCTTTGTGTTGGATAATAAGGAAGATTTTGACTGTAATAAATCACGAGAGCTGTTTTATTTATTTACCGCTACCAGAAGTTAATTAATTCACACCCCAATCCCATTATACTGGTACGGAGTGTATGAGCTGCATAATCTAGGCTATTTGTAGTAGGAATTGCATCGTTTGTACACATTCACTTCAACGACATTGTCGTGATCAACTAGTCAAACATTTGAAAACTGCTCAGGAAGATGCCGCAACAATTTTTAAAACATTTTACTTCCCCAATTCAGTTGATTTTGTATTGTTTACTTCAGTTAGATGAGTCAGAATAAGTAAAATGAACTTTTCCGAGCATTGGCCTCTTAATAAATACGTTTCTAAATCATTCAGTCGTCTCAATAATATTGCAGAAATTGATTCATTGTTAGATAAATAAAACTGATTAAAACCGTAAGGATTCCAAATTTTTAAATATAATAATTAATTAACAAAGAAGAGTGAATTCCTTTATATTCCCCTTTTTACGAAATTGTAAGAGATAAAATCATAGCTAGTTTCTACGGAATATTTCACCGAGGGTTTTATTTGAAATTCATTCAACCCACGTTTATTCATTCATAAAGTTAATGAGCTGATACTATTGTTCGACACACGGGGAGGGAAAAATTCCATTGATGAATAGCTTTGCCATTGACTCAATATCTCGTCCTGAAAGAGTCCTCTCAACCCCACCTCCCTTGAAATCTCACCGCAAATTGAATATAAAATGAATTGAGTATAAAATAGAAAGATTTTTTCTTCGCGCAAGCACACATATGGCCAATGAATTCGATGAAATTTCAACTATCTTTTACATAAGTTCCATTAGGCCCTTTTTGCTTCTAAGCCAGTTCGAAGGACCAAGTAATACTATCAGCAATAAACATTCCTAATTACTCCATTAATGAGTTCTAGTATTTTTCCTTTATTTCCTACGTTCCCAAAGTTACTACGCTCCGCATGTTTGCAGTTTGGTTCTTATACTCTCCGGAAAACACCTTAACTCTGCACGAATTCCTGATTTACATACGTTCGATAAAACTTCAAAAAAAACATATCCTCAAATTTCCCCATTACAATCTAAAGGGCGTTTATCCTTACAATGATGGACAACATCTTTTCAATTTTCGAATTGGCAATTTAAGGATATAGGCAATTTATTACCGAAAGCACGAGTGACAGTACACATTGAATTTCGACAAAAAATATATAATTATTACTATAGTATTCTACCGATTAAGGTAGGTTTACATTGAGTAATTTAGAAGCTTTCTGGGAGCCTCCCCTGCCTTAAAAACACTTTCTTCTTCAACTCAGAATTAGGCCTTTCCCAAACCACGTGTTTGTGATTAATAACTTTTTCCTCCTCCAAAATTCTACTGCCTTCTCTCCCCTCTCGTTCCACATTCCTTATCCAAAATCTCCTATTTCTTGTCCACCACTCCCTTCCCCGACTGAAGCGTTCCAGTCTCCCATCACTACTATATTTTTCTTACCCGGAGTTTCTCTAATTATTTCCTCGAGCTGTTCATACACCTCGTCTACTTCTTCCTCCCTATGATTACCTACTGGTTGGCATGTAAACTTGAACCTCCACAATGTTGGTGGGTCGCGCCTCAATTTCTACCACCAGAATCCTATCGCTTACCAGTTCTATACCTACCACACGCTTACCAATCTTCCCGTTTAACACTAAAGCCACCCTTCGTTGGCTTTCCTCCCCACCACAATATATAACCCTATATATATCACTCCAATAGTCACCATCCATCCACCTAACTTCGCATAGTCCTAAGATATCTATCCTTCCTTCATCCATTTCCCTTTTGATGTTTTCTAGCTTCCCCGCCAGATATTACAAAATACATAATACGCAAAAAATATACAGCTTGCAAAAAATGTACAAAATCAAAAGTTTAGTAAAGAAAAATTGTTCCATAGCCACCTACGTTGTTCAGTACGTTCACCGGAACTTTCGGGCACTCATGTTGGGGAGGCGTGGGAGGGGATAGCACGAATATTACAAAAGAGGATCCTCAAGACGTCCTCTAAATGTGTTGTCACCCACCGCGCATTTTAATAGTTTTACAGAAGTCGTCACTCGCCTCGCTGACGGACGAATTTATCCGAGTTTCACGGGGAAATAAGGTGTAACTAGGGGTATCAACCGAAATAAACGTTCATGAAGATGTGATTCATCGAATGCATAACTTTTCAAAGCTATTCCTCGCATTTGCAAAGAATGTACTGAAAATATTTGAAAAAAGTGGACCGCATTGCAATCATCACCGAATTTTTAAGCTGATTTTTAAAGGACATTTTTAAAGGTCGATTAAAATGCGACATAAATGACAACAGAAGTCAGCCTTCTATGGCATGAAATCGGTCCTTCTCTACGCAGCCCCCGGGGGGCAGTCTCGTCGAGTCATGCACTGGCCATCGAACTTACTGCATGGAGCGAGTACTTGCGTCTCGTCTGGCTTACTCATCGCTACAGATCAGAGTCCTCTAGAATGCACTCTTAACACTTACTACTCCATCCCCGAATTGAGTCGTCACATACCCTCCCCTCCCACTTTGGGAAAAGCGGAGTCAGCCATTGCTAGGCAAAAAGCCCCTACTCGGGCAGATATAATTCTTTTTCAAGGTTTATTAATCGTATATAAATCAGAAATTCATGCAGCGTTAATCAGTTTCCCGGAGTCTATAAGAACCGAACTGCAAACATCCGGAGCGTGGCAACTGTAGGAACGTAGGGAAATAAAACCCTAGAACTCAACTGGAACAGGAGTAATTAGGAATGTTTACTGCTGATAAATTGCCTATATCCTTAAATTGCCGATTGGAAAATTGAAAAGGCGGTGTCCGTCATTGTTAGGATGAACGCCCTTTGGGTGTGATGGGGAAATCAGCACATAGGTTTTTTTAAGGCTTATTGAACGTATAAAGACCGTTCGGTGTTCAAGAAGAGATTATGTGTGTTTTCTGTAAAGACTAAACTACATACGTTTGAGCGTGACAATTATGGAAACGTCGTAAATAAAAGGAAAACCCTGAAACGTATTTAGGGAGTAATTAGAAATCTTAATCTTTGAAAATCGTCAGCAATGTTTAAGAGATCGGAATTGGATTAGAATTTCATTTCCACTGATATTTGGGACAAAATCACTTTTTCATATATTTCTGTTAGGTGCTGCCATGTTAAAGCAATTCATTATCAAATCATGAATTTTTATTGCGGTAAAACCCTGATTTAAATTTGGGTTTAAATAATGCCACCTGCACTCAAGAATCAACACATGAAATTCATGACAATGGAACACAGATTCATCATACTTAAGGCAACTTGGCACCGCGGAGAATGCCACGTAAAAAGCCTTATTTCGAACTTAAAGTCATAACATTTCGTAGGAAAACATTGTGAATTCGATGAAAAAATGACAACCTAATAATTTTCTCTGTGATATAATTATATCAATCCGCACCACGGCAAAGTATTACTTTTCATCCAGTAGGTGCCATCATCAATTTGTTGAACTTAATAAGGTGTTTAACCGAATAAATTCCTAACAACGCATGAACAGATGTAAACTTTGCAGTAACAGATGTAAAGACAAACAGGTCCACAATCGTTTCGAAAATTTCACTAGCGACTTATTGCTAATTTGATTACTTCTCAATACATTTACATCTCAACGTTGTCTAGTACCTCGCGTTCTCACCAAAGATGAAATGAGATCTAGTTCACAATGGAATTTGCGGTTCCGCTCAGACGCGACAGACTGTCAATTGAATGACCTAAATGTTAAGGGTATGATAATTTTCCAACTGTTGATTACTCTTTCACCTCGTCAAGATCCTGAAAATTAGATTGCTAATCCTCTCTTCCTGGTAAATGGGTTCGAGTAAAGCTGTGAAGATCGTATTTTCGGGGAGCAAAAACAAGCAGATCATCGGCTGTTCTCTTAAGTTAAGATTCGTTTAAATTTTCCCCAATAATGACTTTAACTTCATGTAGAACTGACAATCGTAATCCCACTTCCCCGCTACTTACCGAAAGTTCTAATCTAAACAAACTTGATCGGATCCAACTGGGGCTTTTTTTATTATACCACACTTTGCGCTTAAATTTAGCTTATAATTATAACCCTACAGTGTATATTGCAGTAAATGGATAAAAACATGTACATATATAATAGGTACTCCTTAATTATTTGCAAAATTCTCTCCAGAATATTTTCTCCAAGGCGTCACTTACGCAATAAATCTTCCCTATGAGTGATCCAGATTAAAATAGTCATATCATATAGGAAAAACCGCATAATGTATCCCCAATTTTTACAAGCTTACTGGTTCGCATCATACGTATCTGATTGCGCACTTGACAATTTTGTTTTACCACCCTGGTCTGAAATCCTATTCTTTCTGTTTCTACAACCATCACGTATTTAAGAGTAGCTTAACTTCCCGATTCGGTCTAGTTGAGAATTTCGAATAATGCGCTACCAAATAATAGCCGAGGCACATCGCCGATTTATCAAAGAAGGAAAAACTGAAATGAAGTTTAACGATGAGCAATTTTCATCCCATATAAGCCTCACCAATCTTAATCCCTCCCCCGCGGGTGTTCTGCGAGACTTAAGCAGACGAGAAAAAATTGGCTTAACGTGAGAAAATCTAAGATTAACCGATCGAGGATTACATCAGAGCCAGCTTCTCTGTGTAGGAATCAACTGGACATCAAAAACAACACAAAACCGAAATAAGCCAACTTCCACAGTTGGAATGTTTTCCTCCCTAATTTTGGAACTTTCTTCTCGTTGTTGCGGCCTGAATAATTCAACTGTTTCGTTCTCTCCGTATTTTCCCTTCCCTCTCTCTCTCTCTCTCACACATTCCGCAGTTAAGTGTAAATAAGTTCCAAGCTCTTGTTTTTTTCTGTTTTCTCTTCATTTCTTTTTAAGGGAAGGATCATCCTATTTCGCGGGCGCCGAAAAAGTTCGCACCGATCGATGTGAGATTCTAGCTAAATCCACTGAAGATTAAGGGGAACCAAGCGTATGAATCAAGCGCGTTGATTATTTTCGAATCTGCCGCGTGAAAAGAGAGAAATCCAGATTGAGGATGCGATAATTCGATTCATGATAAATTCCGAATCCTCAATCTTGTTAAATGTATATACCAGAGAGTTTTTTTCCCAATTTCCGATGGGATAAAAGACAAAGTGAATGATTGAAATAATTTCAAATCAGAAAATTAAGGAAATGTTTAGCTACTATTCGACATAATCGCCTCGAAGTTTGAGACATTTGTCATACCTGTGGGCGAGCTATACTATACCCTCTTCATAAGATATTGTCACCAACTTCATTCATTAACTTTTACCATTGTCAGAGGGGAGGTTTATCCATAAAAACAAATCCCAGAAGGCAGGTTTTCTCTTCTTTTCCTTTCAATGGTCCTCCGCCATCCTTGTAAAGTTTGAATTTCACTGCTGCATTTATTGTTGCCCCGGGTTGCGTGAAATCCTAAATCAATATACATTTTTGGTCCCTAAGTCTGGTGGCCACAACCTTTCGATTCTTCAATGTTCGTCAGAATTTTCTTAATTTGCTCAGTGATTTTCTGACCATTCATTGGTGGGATTTATTTTATTTTTTCTGAGTGCGTTATATTGAAGAAAATGTCTAATCCCCAGCCAAAATTCAAAAAAAAAAGTTTCTTTCATCGTAAATGTCGAGGGCGTAAGGCATAAAGGTCAAGGGCGTGTCAAAGCTGAAGCCATTCAGAAACTTTCATCTTTGTCACTCCGTAGTTCGCACTAGGCGGGAGAATAAATTGAGACGGCCATCTTAATGAGACTAGTACACACTGACAACTTATGTTCGCAAATGACTTGGCGTGTGGTATGGAGGACGCGCGAATCACCCGCCTGTCGCTTCTATAGCGTTTATGCTGAGCATTTGGAGGTTGAAAAAAAAAATTATCATTGTCCCTTGTACATTCTACTGACTTCATAAATGGCATCCCTCGATGCCCATAAATAAAAAGGAATCACGTAGAATAGTCAATGAATAATTTAAACTATTTGCATATTTTCAGTTTGAGCCGACGGCGGTGCCATTTCCATCAAACCAATGTTATGTAGATTTCATCAACGCAGGTTTTTCGCTATCGAAAGCAAAACGATTAGATGTCAATTATTGTTTATCTGTTGACATGGTATGAATGACATCATATCAGTATTTTATTCAAAGCGTATCATGAAATGAGCGTAGCGATATGAATTCTAGATACTCCATTATTTTATGAAACAATTCACCATGCCAGCCAACTTATTCTAATTAAAAATATCGGTTACCTACCACCATTACGGCCCGGGCCTTTCTATCAAGCATAATTCTAGAAATCTTTAATAAAATATTTATTGATAAACACCGACCAAAATCCATCTACACTTATGTCATGATCAATAGCCACAAAAATGAGGTAGATAAAGATTATTTCCAGTCCCTTATTTACCTAGCATAATGATCGTTTCAAGATCCCAGCTGAAACCGAAGAGTCGTACAGTAAACTTTCCCAGTTTCACCATGGACCAAAGATTCGGGGATGGGGTTGCCGAGGGGTGGCTCTATAAGTGAGCACAAAGGAGGATGGATATAGTGGATTAGGCGGAAAGGAAGATAAACGATGCATTGGAAGGGATGAGTGAGGTATAAAGAGCGGTTGATAAAAGGTTACTAAGGAAACTGATTGCAATGAGACCGGGTTGATGTTTGAATCAGACGCGAGGTGTCGTTGGGCATTACACATACTGTATATTACAAATAACTTGGAACACAGTCGTCACGCCCTGGTGCAATTCACTCAAATTCGCCATTAAAAAGATCATTTGAATTAGCCGGGATTCAAACCTGAATATCCCGATTGCCGGTTAGGTTATATAACTGGTAGCTTTCCTAACAGATATATAATATAAGGAGTATTTTAGTGCTTGAATTCTTCAAGCGGGTAGTCGATAGGCAAAGAGACATGTTTGTGTAACGTGTGTTCACATACTGTCCATAAGCGATTTAAAAGCGAAAAAGTCACTCACAATTTCGTTTAAATGGAAGGAATGGACGGAGAATACGCTTATTCGTCCTTAACAAAGCTATAGGCCGCCTTATAGTAAACACTTTAAAGGCGAATATAAAAGCTTCGAGAGATCTTTGGCAATTGTATTAAATACGTCATGGAGAGAATATAAAGTAAATGACTGACTGGTAGCTTTCCTACCAGTTATAGTAATCGAAAGATCCCGGTTCGAATCTCGGCTAAGCCAATTGATTTTTTTCATGGCGAATTTCATCCTTCTTCCATGGAGTTAAGTAGGTACGCAGGTATTTGGAGGAAACGACCGACAGCTTAAGTCATTTGTGCCGTAAGGAAGGGTGGAGATACACCCGGCGCACATTGGTTGAAAACGGCGCGAAGTTGGAAAAAAACGTTTAAGGCTGCATTTTTTGAGTTTTTGAAATAAAATTCGCTTCTCGGGGATTTTAACAACCGCTGAATTCGATTATGACCTCAGATAACACCAATTTTTTATGTTTCTTCAATTAATTATGGTCACAATTATCGATACTTTATCACAAGACTCCAATTTTTTTGGCAAACATGTCCAAGCGGTCGCTGAATTTAATTGCTAGCTCAAATTGGATCATTAGTGAACGTATTTAAAGTTTTGAGCAAGCAAATATTCAAACTCCCAGAAATGCATATGGTTTAGTGGACGGCTGGCGGTGGCCGCTGAGTTTTTCCTTATGCTTGAAGCTTTCCTTTCCAAATAATCGATTCACATGATCTCGCAAGACATTTTAACCCTTAACCGGTGACGTTCGGTCTGAGAGACCGCTGCGTTTCTAAAATTATGAATATTTTCAAAATTGCTGTTTCAAAATATCTATAAACCTCGTGAGCGTCAAAATTTTGTATAGTAAGGACTAAGCACTCTTAAAATTTAACTTTCATATCATTTATTTCTGAAAATTTGCCAATGAATTTTAGTAGCGGTCTGTGAGACCTCACGTCACTAAATTGGAAAAACCAATAAACGTAATGCTGGTGAAAATAATTCAAAAAGTTGTTAAAAACAATTCCTAGTGATTTTTCAAGAATAATAATAATTAATAATTTGTAAGGAAGCATTTTTAGTTGCATAACGTGGATAATTAAGTACTTAATTAAAAAAAGTACGATAATAATAACTCAAGTGTTTTTTATATCAGTTTTTTGATCCTGTTTCAAATAACAACTTTTACTGAAAAAGTTGGCTCGTAATTTGGACCGCATAATATTAAATATAAGTTTTATAATAGAGTTGAGAAGTCAAAGAGACATTAAACTAAGCAATAAAAATGACTTTGCAACGTTTTATGAATTTTGGTTTTGTTGCGGTCACTGGTATTGAATTGCGAGCACTGGTATTGATACAAGAATTGCGCGTCACTGATTAAGGGTTAATCTGGCGCTGTTATAAACGCTAAAATGGTCTGCAATGAGGCAATATCCCGCAAAATTTCATCGTAGAATGAAAGAGGGAGTATACTTAAGAATAATCATGCTCCGGGATGTGCGATAGATCTCCGCCTTCGCGGACAAAAAGCCAATGAGGAATTTGAGGAATGTGTCATGAAAAGAATAAGATTTTCATCCAATTTTGGTAGTGGAAATGAAGCGGGTACAGAAATTTTCAAGTGTCGTGCCTCAGAAATCCAGCAAGTAGATCTACACTCGTTTTGAACCGAAATGTCAGAATTTCAATACATTTAAATTGAAAATTCGGAGCTTTTTCCTACTTCCTAGCATTTTCGACCACTATGCGGCGCGGGCGTAAGAATTAGATTGCTCTTAACGAAAAAAAACTCGGTTTAACGTCCGACCCGACGACGGGGTGCAAAACTTGTTTTTCCCACACCACAGTACTCAGTACTCGATAGAAAACTATCAGACAACCTCTTAAACAACCCCTATCATTCCTGGGATTTGAGCCCGGGTCCACGGGGTGTGAAGCTAACGCACATGAGAGAATACCAACCCGAGCCCTTCTAGAGGTTTCTGGAGGTGGCGATAAAGAGGTAAGAATAGTATTGGAAAGCGAGAGTGTAGAATTGGAAATTTTCACTGTTTTCACTGAGAAAGCTCTCGATTAAATCAAATAAAATGCACCAGGAGTGAAAATCTACGGTTGAAAACTTTGATGATGTAGTAGTCAAAGTAGAGACAAAGGCCTGACAGAAATTCTGATAATTATGGAAAATACAAATAATTTGAAATTAGCTCAAAGTCAATAGAGACAAAACAAAGGTTACGCTCTGAAAAACAAATAAATGTACTGAAAGGTAAGAAACAACAGGGTTGAAAAACAAAAATAAAACTACCTACTCAAAGGTAAAGATAGAATAGAAGAGAAAAAGACCAACCTGATATTTGGAAACCTAAAATTTAAGGAATTGAAATATTTCTGCGACTCAAGTAGCTGAGTGACAAGCTATGGACCAAACAAGAAGGATATGGTCAGAATAGCTCAAGAAAATAGGGCATTCCTCATAAAGAGGTGTCTCTTAAAAGCTGTGTATATAAGATGTTGTATTAAAAAACAATTCATCAGGTCTTACCATTGCAGCATCGTTCGGTATAATAGGGAGGCATGATGATGACATTAAGTTTTCAAGATGTTGGGTAACAGAAGATAGATGAAGATCAAATTCATAGATTGTGTGAGGAATGCGGTACTTTTCGGAAGATTAAGAGTGATTAGAAGCCTTTTGAAAATATTCAGTAGAAGACGGGATGACGTACGCAGTTAGGCATCTTAATTTTTCGCCATTTTGCAATAATTTTCCTGTCATTCATAAAATACAGCGGCAATTATCAACTTCAAACATGTACATCTTATGGAGTTTTGGAGTCCGCACGAAATAGGTGAATTTTTACGTCTCAATAGGGGAGTTCAGAGAGCAACTCAACTGTTATAGTATTTAGTTTCAGTTCAATAATGGTGTCTAACGTATTCTGACGTTTCCAAAGGTATGTGACTTTGGGGTTTATAGTCTGACGCAGTATGTTCCATAATATGTTTTATAAAAGATTCCACCAAATACTTTAACATGAGGTGAGGATTACTAAGATGAACATTAGGTGAGGATTACTAGAAGGATGCAAAACTGTTTTTGAAACATTCGATAGATTTTTACTAGAATTTCATGCATTTTCATTTGCCATTCCGCGCTTCACAATATTTTCTGCCCCAGCTGATTACATTACCGCAAATTCTCCTCTATTCAAAAATGTCTTAAATTTTCGCCTTTCAAAAGAATTCGGTATTCCGAAGGGAATTTTCCAACCAAATCATTCAAAGCTTGGCGTCCCCAAAAAATGAGGATGATTTCTCAGAAAAAAATGCAGAGCCATTCAAAAAATTGTATACATCAAGGGTTGCCGAATACTCAGGTCCCACGTGTGTATCTCGTTCGTAGATGGACTGTTCCTATGCAAAGAGATCCGACAAACCTCACGCCCCACCAAGGAATAAGTACATGTATATGTATTGGGATGATACACCAGGAGGACAGAATTGTGTTGAAACAAGATGGTGTTAAATTAAAGAAAACACTTTGGGAAGATGACGGAGACCGTTTTTAAGCTCGAACGTACAAGTTATCTTCATAGTCAGTGTTTTATGATTTCTTTCTGCTCCCCGAAGGATTATGTTGGCTCGTATGCACTTGAAAATCTCCATAGGTGAAGTATAAGGTCAACTTTTCATGAATCAACAAAAATAGACTTCCAACCATGCCCAAGGTGGAAGAAAAACATAATTCCGTGGTATCTAGAACCAACGAACCAAGGACGAGAAGCCAGGACTTCAACATTCCTAACCCGGACACGGCTATCATCATCATCATCATAAGTCAACAACCCTAGGATTGGTTTGACGAAGCTCTTCATTCCGCTCTCCTGTCCGATAGCCTTTTCATAACGCGTACATCATCTCTTTTATATATTTTATAACCTTTCCTAATTAACTCATTCGGGGCGTTCCCTTGCCCTTCTTTCCTTCCGCCTGTACTTCTACAATTGTTTTCATCAGGTGATGACACCTCATTACGTGGCCAAATAAGTTGTTCCGTCTTCTCATAAAGGTTTTTAGAATACTTGTATTCTCTCCCACTCTTCTTAGCACTTCCTTATTACTTACTCAGTCGATCCATTTTATTTTCATAATGCTATATTTTTAATTATAAGTTATATACGTTCATATTTAAAAATATGCATGGAAAATTAGGTATGCAGAGTCATGTGTCATTTTTATATTATGATGCGTATGGGTTTCCGGGCGCTCCAGCCGCGTTCGTCGGTTTTGTCACCCAAAACCGACGAACGCGGCTGGAGCGCCCGGAAACCCATACGCACCATGATCATCGCCGCGGAAACCTACGCAGGAATTTTTATATTATGTTCTCAAGGCCACCCACAACTATGCCGGAAAGCGTAACGCTTCCATTGTAATAGCAGAAATTGCTCCTCTAGTAGTATATGAAAACTATATGCAATATCGATTTCATTATATAAAAAAATAATAAGCATGCATTATTGCAATATTCTATAACACCGAGCATATATTAGAGAGAATTTTCAACATGTCTGTGAGCATTTTTCTTAGAAAGCTTATTCATACATGAAATCATACATATTGTTTATATTCAACGATAAAGGAACGCTTTTTCCGGCTTTTCAGTAATCTCCATTTTTTTATTCAAAAATGCTGAAAATGTATGCTGAAAACAAAGGAAAAAACGTTACAGCCTTTTTTTCTTCAGTGTCACCACGAAAATGAACAGTGCCTTGTGAAGACGGTATAAATATATCTTTATCATGGAAAATACAGAAAAAGAGTAAATACACCATTGGGAAGGTCATGAAACGAAACGAAAATCATGATTGGCTAAATGAGACATTTTTTCCCTCTACGACTTGAAACTACGAATGAAATCCCGCCCACCCGATTCCTTCTCGAAACATTTTTTATGACAACATTGCTTGTTCACTTAATTCCCGTTTATTTCCCTTTCTCCGCAATAAGATCACCAATTCCTTCCTCCGTAAAGATTACTTAGCTATGGAAGAGCTTATTCTCCTCGAAAATTCCTTTTCCTTGGAAAAAAATCTTTAATTAACCCAAAAATACGACCAAGATACAAACATCGTTCCACTTTCCCTTCACTTCAATTCCGTGTCCACTCGACTCAGTGTTTAGCCTTGCTTTCTAATTCCATTGAGGATCTCATTAGGTGAGTTTCATTGTGGCTGTGAGGAATGAGATGCAAATTTAGTAGTTAGGGACTAAGAAAAGAAATTGAGCGTAGGTATAAGTTAGAGAGAGAGCCGCAGGAAACCAATCTGCGACTTGATGAAGTCGGACTGCGGAGATGAGCGTCTCCCGATGAAATACCAATCATTATTCCGCCCTTTTAAGTAAGGACGAGGGGGAGGAGGAAGGCCTTTTTCTTCAATCAAGCTACTCAATGGGATTTTTAATAATTGACATCCACTCCACAGCTTAATGAAAATGACGTCACAGGCAGGGACCTTGGAGCGGGTGAATGATTTTTTTTTTCTTTTGACCTCGGGAAGGAAAACAACGATTGGACAGGAAAAGATCGATCACCAATCGGTTGGTTCGGGTCCTTGAAAAAAAAATTGACGCAGGATCACGGCGAAGCATTTTATACGGATAAAATGGTAGTTCCCTTAAGATATCTTCAACGCCTAAATCCTGGAGAAAACGTTTATTTTTTCTGCTGATTCGGGTATACCGGGACTATCCAAGGTGATAACTTTACGGAGTCGCCCGCAATACACAAAGGAGCGAAATTTAACATAGGATAAATCACTTGCCTTGACCGGGATTTGACCCCGGATCCCGCTATTTCTTCAGATAAATTCCAAAGAGGGTTGGTTTCTTAACTAACTAAAGCACTCGACCAGAAACAGAGGGATTCGGGTTCGAATCCCGGTCAAGGCAAATGATTTTTCCTCAGAGGAATTTCGCACGGCTTTTTCCGAGTTAAATAATAATTTTATAACCTTTTTATCTGTAAAATATGAGTTTGAATTCGGTTACCTCATCATAACTACATATAATTGACCTCGTAAACTTCAATTGATGAATACTTTTTTCAGGGGGCCATGCACAGGTTAGGGACATTGTAAATACAAAGGGTGGTCATGAAGTCGATCAAGATTTTCTACCTATATCGCTTGGTCGAGCTATAATACAACATTTTCTAATCAATCTTTTAAAAATATTTTAATTTCATAGTTAATGAGTTGATTCTAGGCATTAAAAGCGTTTACTCGACCCTAATAAATATTTTGCACAGTGCTCTAAAATACTAATAAAGGAGTGACGCAAAAATTATCCAAGCGTAAGAGTACCATGTTCAAACACTGTTCTAACGAAAAATACTTATTGAAATAAACACTTACATTTTTCCACGATTATATTTATTCCGATATGATATGGATATCATTATGATAAAAAAAATGGAAAAATTCCATTCCTTCACGCTTGGATCTTCGGATTTTATTTGAAAAATACTTAGTTTTGGGCATAAAAACTATAAATTAAAATAAATATCTCTAAATTTATTTATTTTTATTATCTATTCGTAATTAGCAAGTTATTAAAGTGTGGATATCTAATATTAATTAGTAGTGATTAAATCTATTGACAACAACAGACAAATAGGGAGGTGAAGGCACAAGTTTAAAAAATTTGGCGATAGTAACCCGAATTTTGCGGCACCTCTTCAGAACTTTTCAAATTTGCATTACGTATCACCTACATAGTTTGGTATTGGAGTCCTGTACTTAACAGAAGCGTTTCGTTGGCACAAATATATATAACGTGTGATACTCGCTTGAGTTTAAATCGAAACATATAGAGATAGCGATATGATTTTCATTTCTTTAAATCTCTCTGCGAAATCCATAATCCGATTTTTCGTTTATTCTCGCCCCTAAGCCTTCCTCCGCAATTCCATACACTTATTCCATGACTCTTACCCAAAATTCTCTCAACGAACCCTTCAATGGTATTTTTTCCCGACATAACCAAAGCTTTCTCGTTTGCCTTTTTTTCACGCCCTTTGCAATCAGCGCTCAATTTGAAAACCTATTCTCCGCCCAAGTGCCACCAAATCGCTCAACGCTTTGAAAAACATCCACTCGTCCTCGAAGCATTTTCACTAATTTTTCAATATTTAAGGGGATCGGCTTGGTGTTGTTGCTAGAGTTAGCTCCCCACCCCGTGGACCGGGTACAAATCCCGGATTTAAGAGAGACTATTCAGAGACTGTACGACTTCTGCTTGATTGCTCTGTGAAGGGCCCTTAATATATAAGTATGACGATTACATGTGGCTATTTAAAAAACATTCATCCCAACACTGTCCCGATATTAAAACATCATTTAACGAGGTGCTGGCGGGAATAAGACTAGTGAGGTGATTGAGTGTTGGATAATGATACAAACAGCTGTAGTAATTATCCACAATTTTTCATTTGCTCAAACGGTCTCAACGTATGCAACTTTTAGCGAATAATGTAGTATAGTATAGTATATGTAAAATCACTACCGCTGTATGTATCTCATTGCAATGCTACTGCTGCACTTGCACTACTGCTGTACGTATCTTATTGCACTGAATATCCACTAGGCATGGCAATAGAAACTAAACGAAGCTCAAAACCAGTAAAATTTCAATAGTTTCGATTCCGGGAGCGAAATGTAGAAACGAAACGATATGGCTTTAAACCCGGGGAGCTAAACTCAGGGTCTAAACGAAATCGGAGTCAAAACTACTTCGTTTCGAAACTTAACTAAAACCCTGGGACGAAACCAAACGCAGACAATGTTTCGCAACGGAGGGACCACGTGCTTCACCTTCGAACGGTTTAGCTTCGACCCACACACCGAGTACGAAGAATGGTTGAATGAAGTAAAGATTCTGCCGACAGCGATTAGATGCATGGGGCACTCATATTTTTATCACTAACAGGAAAACGGTGAACGCAAACTGCCCATTCGAATTTTAAGCTCACTGTTTTAACCTCTGTACACGTACGTCAAACGTAATGGGTCGAAACTATTCCCTCGTAACCCCCTCCACTCAACTTCTGGGATCGACACTTAACTATGCGAAGCGGAGTTCAGATTAATTTAGTTTCGTTCCCGAGAGTAAAGTTTCGTCTAGGATCGAAACTAAACTCCTTGGTGATTTTAATTTCGTGCGAGAACGAAACTAAGGCCGTTTTCCGATTCGCAATTATTCACCCTTCGTGCACTATTCGATCGTCAACTTACGGATGTGACGACAGCGAGGGTGGATCCAATCGGCGAGGGCGCAAGGGAACGAAGGGTAAGTGAACAAGGGAACGCGGATGCTCCCTCGTTCACGTGCCCTCGTAGGAAGTGGACGTGAAAATGGCGGCAATGGAAAACTCAGAAATCTTGAACTAGAGTTTTTAAAAATTTTGTGTTTATTATGTAAGCTCTTTTACGTAATATTATATCGGCATTGTGAATTCTTGCTCTTCACTTGCGAAAATATAAGTATAAAGGTGAAATTGATTCTTAAATCAACCACCAGATGTCCTAACACTACCCCGCGCGTCACATTTCGTTACTGTCAATAGTTCGCATTATTTCCGTTCACACTTTACGGCGCCAGTAAAGCATTAGTTAGGGAGGTTAGGGAGCAGGGTGCAAGGGAGAAAGGGAACGAGGGAATAGGGAAGTGCACTAATTTTTTTTTATTGCTGAATTTGAAAGTTTAGCCTAAAAAAGAAACATTAGTATGGTCACTTTTATTTTCTGCATCTGGGGTATGCACTTTAAAACGTTTTGAAAGTCGGAAAATTTCATGTTGCGCTGAAACACAGTGCCTCCATCTTGATTGAGATGTGACGTCACAAGGCAGTAGTCACCAGTGGAGTATCGCTGTATTCCGTGGCCTTCTTTAGCGCGGCGAGAGTTTCCGGGAATCGGTGGAGTTGGCTTCCTAAAAATGTCGTCTAGTACCGAAAACATGAATTCAAAATAGAATTATAAATGATTTTTTGTTCCAAATTTCATCTCGACGTCGAAACAAAAGCCTGGAGAAGATATTCATTCCCGTGCCTTAAGCACAAGCTATACGGAATAAATGGTTCAAGGCTGCTCCTGACTGTTACCTATCGATGATATTCTGTTTTGAAGATCATTTGAAGGTATTGTAAGATCAAATTGTTATTGATATTATAATAATTTACTTAATAGGTACCTCAGTCACATCAGAAAGTGTGTTGAGTCAAAATATAGCATCTTCCGCGTAGACCTACGTAATTTATAAACTGAAAGTAGTTTGGTTAAAGAATTATGGCGCGACTGTTTTTTTACACGACCGGCCAAAATGCGTACTTTGCCCATGATATGTGCATATATGATAACAAACGATTTTTGTTAAAGTTAATCTTTATTTGTTGAAATTAGTACATTTATAGGTGATACAGATATAAAGGTACACGGCAGGTCGCGCGGCGTAATTTGTACTCCACTGGTGACGGGTTCATCTTGCTGATCTAAAAAATTAGCTACAATACCTCGAAATTTGAAAACTCGCAATATAGGCAGTCAAAGTACATTGTAAGAATACTAGAGACCATTATAGCCCAGAATGTACGTACAATGTCGAAATCCTTGGTTTTCAAAGATTGACGTATTTTATACGCCACGCGCCCGGTCCAGGGTTATCAACTTTTATTTCATCCTATTTGTTAGTTGAAATTATATTTCAGAATGGTTCTTTTAGCACTGCTACTGAGGTAAACTGGTAGGTACTGAGTACAAGGTACTGAGGTATGTACTGAGTAAGTAAACTCCCTTTGGAGTAATGTGAATTACAAGTGTTCGAGATATATGGCATTTTATATTCGCTTTGTGTTCTTATTAATTATGCCTGTACGCATATTGTTGCTTGCCGCGGGCCTTTAATGGTATGTGCTCTTGCAAGAGTGGTTTTCTATTTTAATGTGGAAGTTGGTCAGTATAAGCAAAGAAAAAATTAACATTTTAGCGCACACCAACCCTTGTAGTCATCGTATCTCGGCGTTTGTAATGACACTGCTAAAATACCTAAACGCCATAATGATGATAAAAAAATTGTCTCATGTCAATGATTGCTGCAATTATAATTAATGATAAACTAGACGCCGTATGATCACAATGAAGGCAACAAAAAATAATGCCATGACGTAGACTTGAACCACAGTCTAAACAACTGTGCTTGAACCACGTACCTTCGGGCAACATATTTCCTTTTACTCGTGCACGCTACCACTACCCCAACCGACATATTGGTAACATGTGGATATTTTGGATTTATATATATAACTTGTAAAAAGTAACGCATGAAAATTAATTAATTACAGCCTAACTAACGCCCTAATTGAAAAAGATGCAGCAAGGTACGCGGTCTCCCCTTGTTAGCCTTAACGTCTCGCATTTCTATGGAGCGTTGAACCTGTCCTCCTTATTCAGTAACCATAAATACATCAAAGTTTGGTATACCATTTATAAATCGTTGGAATTTTCCTTCTCCCAACCAAGATTATATTTTCTTGAACCCATCCTGGACAGCGAACCATTGCAACAACCAGCCAGCTCGGAAATAAGGCTAACATCCCATGATTCTAGTAGCGAAGGGCGAACGTTCCGGCCGGCGTGAATACATACGCAACGAATAAGTCTTGCAGCAAACGTCTGAAATAGGTTTATTAGTTTGACTCGGTTCTTACAAAAAAAGTTTTGGCATGATAAACGGCATTGTGCCAAAATATACCCAGCGAAAAATAAATGCCATCATACATTTATTAAAGATTCAATGTGCTATTCGTACTACTCTTTCCAAACTTGAAGTTGGCACGTAAATGAATATTAATATATTACGCAATGATGAAGTCGTTTACTCAAAAGAGAAGCAGCCACATATATAATCTGAAGATATTTTATGACAGCAAAAAACGGATACCCTCAAATTCTGTAATTTTTCTATGCAATAATAGTGGTAGAACTAAACGGTGTAGAAGCTGCCTTCTGCTACTGCCTTGTGACGTCACGGCCAATATTCAACATGGACACCCGTTTTCGCGGCCTTTGAATTTTTCCATATTTCAGACGGTCATCTCGAATCAAGTATTCGCTATTAGGATTTAAACTGTGGTTTTACGACATTATGTTAATCTGAACTCTAATTTAAAAAATATGTTTGGTGCATTTGAAACAATAGTGCACTTCCCTATGACTGCATACTACGTAGATTGGAAAAGGGCCTTAACCTAGGTCTCGTATTCTCGTTTCGCTCCGGGTCGAAACGAAACATTTTCGTTTGCACCCCTGATTTCCACTAAATGATCTCGTCAGCAATCGATCTGAGTGATGTATTCCCGCCCTGAGGGTCCGGGTTCAATTTCCGACAGTGACGGCGGATTTTCAGAGATTTCCCGATCTCTGCTTGAGTGTTGTGTGGAGGACAATTCAAGCTCAACATTGCGTCGCGTCGGTGGGATGGGACGTTCAGCCGTGGTCCCCTTGGTGCCTTTCGTTTAGAGCAGGCTGATTCCGGCGCCAGGTTTCCCCCTTTCCTCCCCCCGTTCTTCCCCACCCTTCCCTAGGGCCCAAGTGCCTTCAGCTGTCGCTTCCTCCAAATTGCATCTATATCGAAGAAAAAACGTGCGAGTAAACCTAGGATCACTTCTCTCAGAGTATGTCACTCGAAATATAGCGTATGAAAGATAGATGACAGCAAAAAGTAGCTATCCATATTAATCAAATAAGGTATATTATTGTTTAAGCAGCAGCTTTTGCATGACGTGCATGCCAAATAGTAGACAAATATGTGGTTTTCCCTATACTCTCAAGGTTTCAAACCACTTCTTAATTCATAAGGTAAAACTGCTAGTGTGAGCCTCTAGTGCAGGCAAATCACTTTTTTCAGTCACCCATTACAAATTCTTACCACCTCTGAGAAAATATCCCACGAAATAGCTACTACATTTCAACTGAACTACAACAGGCACTATGTTCGGAGTAGTCCAGCATTTTTATATAATATAATAGCAACAAATAAGCCTCTTCTCCCGGTGACGACGTATTTTTACTCATAACCCAATGAGGAAAAATCAAACTGACAGAAAACCAAGTATTTGCCTTTTTAAGATACGTCCACGTGAACCATGTAATGAATAAATCAATGGCGTCTAAAAATAATTTCAATCGTCAGGAGTAATTTTATAAAACAGCATTTTCAAATTGTAAAATAACATAAGAGTATCAGCTCTGCCGGTATTCGAAGATTTTTTTTCGATTTCTGGGTTGGGGAACTTGCATGAATTTTTTTATTTCATAGGCGGACAGAAAATTATTTTCTGAATACAACAAAGAAAACCGCATGTAAATCTGAGTTTTCCTTCGCGAGATATTTAATGATAAATATAACGAATTTTAAAGCGCGGGAAAAACTCCCTCACCCCCCAAGCCACTGCCGACGAAGCCTCGATGACGTCAAAGGTGCCTAAACATCACGCGAAGCTATTGTTGTGATTGTTTGTAATAGTTTCCAGCAGTTGTGAGAGCTTCGTTTGTTAGACGTGTTGATTATTTTATATTTAAAGATAAATATCCGACGATAGAGGCTTGGAAGCCCTCGTATTTTGCATTATTTATAATATTAATATCTGAGTAAGGGCATAAAATATAAAACTGGAGCAGTTAAACCAAAAATTTGATAATACCTAAATAACATCGTTGTAGGAGTCTGAGCCACGGCCATTGGAAGGGGGATACGTTAATTGTAAGTTGATGTTATCGACGGCATATCATTCATTTAAGTATGTAATTAGAACGATTTTGATGTTTACTAATGTCCGCTTAGCTTTTATATACAATAACTTCATCCGTTTATTCGTGGGTACCGGAGAATTCGTCGTTTAGGACTGTCTGTGCTTGTATTATGGGGTGAATTCCAGTCAATGCAACTTTTGCTCGCTGATTGGAGACATCTAGAAACATTTTTGTGCCAAAATAGTGTTATTTTCAACGTGACATCTCCCGTTAAGCTACTGCTAATAATCACAGTGCCAGTGGTTGTAATGCACAAAGTTTGACAAGGTTGAAAAATATCGGCCAAGAGTTATCAGTGTTCCATCGTGATTGAATTGTAAAAAGTGCTATTACGCTATCGATAAATGTCTAACAGTAGTGTAAAAATTGTCAGTGGCGTGTTAATCTCCGTTGTTCACCGTAGATATGACATTTCACGATCACGCTATTGAAATAAAAACTATGTGTGAAGTTTGTTATTCCATTATTTCAACGAATAGTAGTGAGAAATGTCACCTGTGTGGGCTAATTTAAGGGTTTAAATCAGTGAATAAATAGTTGTATTCATCATAACGAGTTCTGTTATTGTAAGTTGTACGTGATGAACATAAGAATGTGATAGTGACATCCAGTTTTTGATAAGAGTATTTGCCTACTTCCCACTATATTTTTATGGTATATGCTAGTATATCGTTTATGGATTTACCTACATTATTTAAATAGGTTGTAGCTTGTGTGTGTGCTGGCAGCGGAACCGATTCGCGATCTCACATGTGGATTGTGTGCAGACTGTTTTGCTGTGAATTCGTACCGTGGGACGGATAGGACTACCTTCTCCGTTAATCCGGCGTTGCCAAATTCAACAGCACAGCTTACTCTAATGTCAACAGCACAGCTTACGATCGTTATCCTCCAGTATTACAAGTTTCTTTTACAACTCGATTTGCCGCCGACGTATAGCAATAATTTGTCTTAACAAATTCCATGAGGGTCGTGGCATCAATTTTTGGTGTCCTAACACCCCATGCCACACGCCTTTTAGGCGGCTTGCGGGGTATTATGTAGACGTAGATGAATTTCAGGTGTACTATTCGAACGAGTGGCAACGTTATCATCCATTTTTCTGATAACCAAAACACACGAAGTGAAACGCTTGTACTTCATCATCCCGATGCCGCATTATTAATATCCCAAGTAATAATCTAGGCACAATAGCAATAGGAGAACTTGCCCAAGAATAACAGAACAAAATAAAGTGACGATGAGCGGCTAAATACTCCCTCAAAACAAATTTTACACCATGCGCTCAGCGTATTTCCCTACTCCCTACGGTTGTTTAGGCACCTATGACGTCACGCCTGGCCTCGGCAACGCTCGGGTGTCTTCGCGCAGTGGTCGGCTCAGAGAAATTTTTCTCGATTTTAAATGCAATTTTTGTATTTCTTTTGATGTTGAATGGAGAAATTGAAGGTATTTTTGCGAGCTAATGTATCCATTTGACTTATTCAAAATAGTTTTTAGAGCAATCTACGACCCATGCAAGTTCCTCATTATAAACTTGCAAATGAACCGCAGCATTCGGAGTTGCTCACACTAAATATTACACGAGGAACAAAAAGTGATCCTGAGAATGAAATCGAATTCATGACTGATGTTGTGTAATAGAATATTTTACTGGCATACAAATAGATCGTTATAGCTGCTTTTCCATTAAAACGAGGATTTTTACTCACTTCATGACGCTTAAATAATAAAATTTCGATGAAACGTAAAACTTCTCATTTCAGTTCGCTCACTCAATGCTTGCTACCCAGAATATTGCACCAAATACTTTCCAAAACTCTACTAAAATATGCGTTGCATTGAATAATATCATTTTAAACGGCCACCCTGTGCTGGCCGAACGCGGAAAATCAAAATTGAAGTGAATATTAAATAAGGATGTGTATTATAAGAAATGTAGTTTTTTACCTCGGCAATTTTCTATCAGTCGAGAGTGAAAATATATTAAAAATTGTATCTTACATTTAACACGATTTACGCAGAAATTATCAGACTTTGAAATGGACAAACGTTTATGCATATAAAGCTTTGATATTCTATCTATAACGTTCCGCGAACTCCATTCGCACAATGGAAAATGGATACGGCGGATTTTCCATCTCTTCATCTTCATGATACTATCATCATACTCCCAAAGAAAACTTGGCGGAATCTGAGAAAGGTGAAAAAATAGACAGCTATTCCTCCTTCCTTATCACAGAGGACCCAAGTTTACTTGAAAGACCGTGAACCCTAAGGAGGGATAAGGCGTCCTTGGACAAATCCGACGACTCGAGATCAAAGAAGAAACCGTCGAAAAACATCGCACTCAATGTGCCAAAAGGTTCTTCCCTCTGATTCAAATTCTCCCAGCGAAAAAAGGTTCGAAGAGAAAAATATGTTTCCCGCTAAAGACGACATTCCCTTCACCCCTGTACTCCTTTCAAAACAGGGTAGAAGAATAGGAAGTCGGGATTGGGTTTGTATGAAGGCTAGGGTGTTGGCTTCTCACCCAATGGGTGCGGGTTCAAATCCCGGCGTTGGCATGGAGTTTTCAGAAACTACCCGATCCCGAGTGCTTTGCGAATGACATTTTACATAGGTACTTACTATAATATTTTAATTCTTCTTACGTAGGATAGTGATAAAATTTATTGGAGGGAATCGGTTGGTATTATGGCTACAGCGTTGGCATCACACCCCATGGGCCTGAGTTTAAATCCCGCTAGTAGAGGCACAGAGGTTACCGAATGCTTCCTTAAGTGTTGTGTGGAGGATTTTTCCCAAAATTACTGTATCCCTTAATATTTATCGAATTATATCAGTTATTAAAGAATGTTTACATCGGATTATACTCGTAATGAAATTGATATGATTTTTATAGATAAGATATTTTATAATAATATTTACCGCATGTCTTTCCTTCCTTTCATATAATTTATCTTGCACGCGGCTTTTAACACTTATTTCTTGCTGCCAATGTCGAAAAGACTTGAAGAGAACCTTTTTGTACTTTCGAGACCGCTTGGCGATTTGATCCGAATAAATAAAAAAAATAATTATAAAATTCGCAATGCTAAATCGCTGCACGATAATAAGAATGCTGTGGTTTTAAACCGATAATTTTAATTATTTTAGCACAGTTCTTTAAAAATTGCATTTTCTAAAGTTTTTAAGAACTTTATTCGTTCGTGAAACTATCCCATTAGTATCTTATTTCAATAAAGAAATGTTTCAAACTCATTTTAGATTAAGTGAATATGTTTTAATCTCCATAAATAATATTTCTAGAACAATGTCAACAGATGGTAATATAGCTTTAATCTAATTATCTGAAGTGCTTCAATTTCACTCACAAATATATCCACACATTTTACGCTAATGTAACTTTTAAAAACCAAATAGCTTTTTTAGTTCGTCCATTATCTTATAAGTTCACTAAAAACTTTCATATGAGCAATAAATATGAAATTTCACAGGTAAAGAATAAATATTGTTATTGATGCACGACACATAAATGCGAAATAAAATGGTATAGAGAGACTGTCTTCTCGTATCATCAATCATCAATTCAACTTCTAAAGAGACTGCATAGAAGTTGGGAAGGTATATATTTTGAACATGTGTCCCTTATTTCAAAGAAGGACAAGGCAAGGACCGGCTTTTTGTGCGTAATTTACCTTCGATCCCATTGGTGCAAACTTCGTCTTCACCCGTAGGAAAGGAACCTCTATCCTCTCCGTATTTTACCGTATTGATTGCACGGGTTATCGGCTTACGGGCGCCCAGACCCTAATATCCCTGGACCGCACTGCGGCTCCGTTACGGTGCATGCTTTATCGAAAGTATGCAAAGCCTAGAAGACTGGAAAGTTGCAGCCCTCATAGTCGAACCAAACAAGATACGGGCGGTGCATATACTTCCCGGTGATTCGGTGAGTTTGTGCTTTTTCGGGAAGAACACCTGGTATTGCAGCTCATTACGGCCAAAGGCAGTCTCGACTCTCTCATTGAAATCACATGCGGCAGTACTACAACAAATATGCGGGTAGGCAGAAGTGGATCTAAGTTTAAGCCTGTAGGAAAGGCAAGACTAGAGGGATTCTAGGCGGCCCCTAGCGAAGGGAAGTTCCCTCTGGAGGGAGCGTTTGGATGGACAGAGTTCTGAGCGGAAAGGGAATGTTAAAAACACCGTAGGAGGGATTAATATTAGATAAACGAGGGAGGGAAAGAAATATAATAGAATTTAAGGAAAGAATGAAAAGGTATAGACCTCACTATGAAATGGGGAGGAGAGTCCATATTGGGAGGGTGGAGAGGCCCGGATAACCTACAAAATGCTCCATGTAAACCTACCTTAACCGATAGAATATTTTATCAATAAAAATAATCCCATTTGTGGCCAATGAGGACAGCATTAGATGGTCAACGAAGCTTCATAACGATATAATCGGCAACTTTTTTTGGAAGCATACAATAACGCAATCACTTCTTTGGGTGGAGCTTAATAAAATAAAAATATATTATCACAAGTATTAACTATAGGAAAATATCCTAAAACGTTAAGTTCACCATAGTTCATTCAATGAAACCTCCTGAAAATTTGATACTCTAGTTTAACTCCCTCATTCCATTATTATAACGAGAGGCGCCTCTACATCATGATCTGAATAAATAAAACCACTAAGGACGACATTCCACTACGTTTACATAAAAAATTATATTAATTTTTTCTTGTTGTTCAGTAATTCATTGAAAGAAATTCATTCCTTCAAACGACAATGTCAAAGATTAAAAAAAATATGTCTGATAACATTCATTGCTCTTAGGTCCAGCTAAGCCAAATATTTTTGCATGGCGAACTTCATCAATGGTGTATACAACATAGAATAGAATAAAATCCAAGCATGCACTTTTTCATTTTCACTCCCATTTTTTCGTGGAAAATAATCTTGTAAACTCATTGCCCTTCAGAGCTTCCAAATTAAACTCAAATTCATCAATTCCCCATTCATTCAATCCAATATCCCAGCATTTACAGAATAAATAATCGAGATGTGTGTATTCACACGTGTGTAGGACGTAATTTTAAGAGACGCGATATCTGAAAAATTTTTATACTCGGTAATAAATGCTTTAAAATGAGAATAAAATAAAAATGGATTCATAAATATCCACTAAATCTCCGTAGAAAATAGCTTCTTCTAACCATACACGCCCTCGGGGTTAAGGGATTCAAGCTAAGGTCATGATCAGGCATGAATAAAATACCTCCCCAGGGTCAACCTTCCGGATACAAAGAAATATCCATTAATACGACGCGGAGTGCGCTTTCTTTTTCTTTGACGTTAAGCAAGGCTTGCTCTCCGGAAGAAAATACGAGAAAGGAATGGAATAAAAATAGCGGAATTAAAAAGACATGGGACGAGGCAAAATTAATGATTCAAGAGCATGGCGTCCATCTTTCGGAAGGAGCTTTTCACGTAGGCCTGTGTTCTATTTACGTAGCAAAAACCGAAAATATATGTGGGCAGATTTTCGCCTGATTCCGCAAAATCCCTCCCGGATATCGCTATTGGCATTCGTCATAATGAGAGAGAAATCTCATCACCAATTGATTTATTGATTGATTTCTATATTAATACATTGGTTTGAATATCATACATTTTTAACGCTACTCATAAATGACTCTACCCGAAATGGCTCTATTTTTAACGTTTGATATTATATTATTGATCTTGATGTTGTCAGGGAGTTGCTTTTTGAAGTGAAAACTTCTTATGTCAAGTTGAGCACTTTTGTAGAAGGGTAAAAGACATTGGACTCGCGTCACCGTCACTGTCACCGCTACTACATATATGTATAATTATGTATATTCTGAATATACAAAATTTACAATTGAAGTGTTTGCATTAACATATTGTAGAAATATGAAAAAGGAAACACGCGGAGAAAATTTCTTTCCTTAAATTCAAAAATGCTCACGTTATTTCAAGTTTTCACTTCTGTCGGCAATATTGCAGCCTTTTTTTATTTCTATTGACCTCAATTTTTATCGTGTATTGGAGCGTAGGTCTTTCAAGAATTAAAAGCAAATTTTTTGCCAAGGTTTCGGTATATTTGTACAACTTCTTTTTTCTTGTCATTTCAGCAAGTCGTCATGTTTCACAAGTACCCCGTGAGAGTGGACGTGGATTTGGAAGCGCGTACTGCCATCGTTTCCCCGCCCGACAATATACCTGGCCTCGGAAAATCAAGGACCTTCTACGACTACAACACGGTGAGTCCCACTTCAATTGCCTCCATTCTCTTTTTTGGTATGAGAGCGCGGGCACTTAACTTGGAGAGTAAGGCCCAATTCACACACACACCGATTTTGGAAGGCCGGAAAAAAACGGCGGATTTGATAGTTTAAGGTGTTACTTTATGGAATTATGCATATTGAATGAAAATTAAATTATGTTATTTCACATAAAATATTTATTAGATCACCACCATGGTTTCAAAGCACTGCGCCATCCTTGAAACCATGATAGTGATCTAATAAATATTTTATGTGGAATAACATAGTTTAATTATCATTCAAGGCGGATATTTTATCGGTGGAGCACTGCCTGCACACACGCCGGATTTTAACCGAACAAACGATCACTTGCTAGGTTGTTGTGCTGAGCCAATGATCCTCAGTGGCAATGGCCGTACGCTAATCGACTTTTTTTATCGGTACCGGTGCGTGGTCGGTCAGTGTGCAAGCCCCCATCTCCTCTCATTTTTACTATTGAGAATGTGGACGGCTGATATTTTACCGGCTGTCCAAAATCGGCGTGTGTGCAAGGGGCCTAAGGAGGGTTTAGATCGTGATGATGAATATAATGATGATAATAATATTTTTTAAATGATAAAAATAATAATAGATATTCTATATTAGTACATTGATTTAAAATCACATGGCTATAAACATATACTAGTTGCTATTGCCCAATAGTCGAACTTTTCAAATTGATTACATTTCTGCTGTTTAAATAAAAACACTTAAAACATACATAAAATACGTTATAAAAATCACATAAATAGCATACTTTATGGCCCTGCCCAACTTCATCAGTTTTGTCGTCAGTTTCCATATTATTACCATATATTTAATTCATGAATTAAAAATAAAATATAAAAACTTCAACAACATTCTGGAACACAACAGTAATAATGATGAGAATGATAATGATAATAGTAATGATGATAGTATGCATCAATTTATTTATCCGTGGAATCATCATTACAGCATATTTTACATTTCAAATAAACAAGGATAAATTAGGAATCTCTTTTACGCATTGCCTCCATTGGTATATCTCACGATAAATTACAATACGAATTTTCAAAATTGTGATATGACACCAGATACGGAGCATAGATAAATGCATGAAAAGAAAACAATGTGCTGTTGAATCTCATCCTGACCGTAAGTAAAATGGTTCATGAACTTGGGAAGAGGAAGTCAAAAGCCTTGCTAGAGGGAAAACCGTTAGGTCAGCGCGGAGTGAGGGGTGGAGGAAAAAAATATGCATGTAAGGGAATGGCCTTGCTGGGAATTGAAGAGGCAAATTCAATTTGGGGATGGGGACAATCAGAAAATCAGACAATCTTAAATTGTGGAATACCTTAAATAACAATACATTTTCCGTGATGAAATATAAAACATCAATTGTAATTTCCACACTTCAACAAATAATTCCATTACCTACAATGGTTTTAACACTTTTAAGTCATTCTCAAGGTGAAGTACCGAAACCACATCATCATGTATAAACTTTTCTCGGGATACCGCGCGGGTAAGAGCGCCGACGTTTCGGATACCGACTCGCTACCCATTCCCACGGCTACTGATTGAATGAATAAAAAAAATTAATAATAATTAGAATACATGATTTTTATTATTATATAATAATTATAGTATAATAGTTATATAATTATTTTATAATAATAAAAATCATGTATTCTAATTATTATTAATTTTTTTTATTCATTCAATCAGTAGCCGTGAGAATGGGTAGCGAGTCGATACCCGAAACGTCGGCGCTCTTACAAAATCTTACCCGCGCGGAATCCCGAAAAAAGTTTATACATTCTGTTCGCCAGGAAAATGTAAAATCTCACGTCATAGTAAAAGACAATTTGTTATTTCCACAATATATTTTTTTAATTCCAACCGATTTCTGTCGCTAAACCATAATCAAGTACAGAAATTAATGATATAATAAGATAATATCTGTAGTTGATAATGGTTTTACAGCCGAAACCGGTCGGAGTTAAAAAGAAATATACAGTGGAAGTAACATAGTTGCCTTTTATTGATAATATGGAGGCCTTCCACCACGTGCACGCTTCAAGTTTCGAATTAATACCGAAACCATGGTCGGTTATGGATTTTTTTTTAATTTAAGTGTGGATATTACTATTTGCTTTAATTTATTTTATCTTGACTATAGCGTGTTTCTACCACGTCAGGCCTGAAACGATTCCAAATGTCAATAGTACACTATCTCACTTGTCAACCACCGCGCACATAAATGGGTTTACAAAAGTCGCCACTCGCGTCGCTGACGGACATATTTATCCGAATTTCACGGAAAAATGAAGTAAAATATGTGGGTGTCGACCGAAATTTACATTCACGGTGATGTCACTAATAAAATTCACAACACTTCAATGCTATTCCTCGCATTTGCAAACTATTGTAACCATACAGCAAAATATTATGAAAAAGTGGATCCCCACTACTTTATGTAGATAAAACATGGCATGTATAGGTCAGTTTAATCTATTTTTTCTTATTTCCTTTTACCTTATCTAATTTGACTCTACCCGAAATAATTCGCGCACCAGCGGGGGTAGTTTTAGTAGAAGTGCCTGGGATCGAGAAAAAGACGAGTTAACATATTCCCAATATACTCCGCATTGCAATCATCACCGCGTCGCAGACATTTTGGAAAGCCGATTGAAATGCGACAGAAATGGCAACAGAAATCACCCTTCTGTGGGATGGGATTGGGCCTTTTCTATGCAGTCCCCTTGCCCGGATCCTCGATTTGAAATTCCAGCATGGAATTTTTGCGGTGCAGGTCCACTTACAAGTGATGCCGTGAACGTAAGCCGCTGGCTATGACACGATTGTTTCCTTAAATACTGGAAAAGCTCTTTCATAAAAATTCGACCATGCGAGGATAGAATAAAACAAAGTACCAGATACATAATTAACCACGCAGAATCTGTAACTATTTAAACACGTAATTATCACCACAATTTTCTTAGAAACAATTCATAGCACTTCACTTAACAGTCCTCCCACCTTATCTCTTCAGTCACGGATTGAAAATAGTAAGTGCATATTCAACTCCATAGATTGATGCTGAGAAATACTACGATCTTTACAAAGCAATATTTGCCATTTAAGATATAATTCTGCGTTTTTCTTTGATGATAGAAAAACTATGTCCAACTGATAACATTTCGTGCAGAAATAACCGTTTCACCTGCTTTTACGCAGATGCTTATCTCCAGTTCTAATCAATTTCCGCGAAATTGATGCAATCATAGTCGCTATATGAAACTCAACGTTCAACAAACCATTTTTTTATCATAGCGACACTCTTTAGGCAAAAGTCCAAAAAAGGAAAGCCAAACGATTTCTTCTTTGACCTATTGCCTCACGGTGATCTCATATGGGTTCACTTAAAATTTAACACATTTCAGGCGAAAGCTTGTATATCAATAAATTAAATTAATTAATTAAGCGAAATTTTAAAAAATCTCATGTGGAGGGAGAAATATATCTGATAGATATAGCATTGAGGTTAACTATGCAAATATACTGACAGATAATTGCGAAATTTGTTAATTGTTAAGAATCTTCAACTCAATTCAACCTTAAGATCACATCTTAAGTGATTTCAGGAGAAAGCTTGTATATCAATTAATTTAAAGCAATTTTTTAAAATCGCATGTGGATATCAGAGAAATATGCCTAATAGACATAGGCGGATCTAGGGGGGCACGTGTCCCCCCCAGACTCTTAAAAAATATGCAACATTTTTGATGTAGCATGGAGGTTAAATATACAAATATACTGACAGATAATTACGTAATCTGTTAATTTTAAAGTGATCTCATATGATATCGCCAGGAAGTAATGGGTTAATTATATTTTTATTACAAACTGCAAAAGTGAAATAAAAATCTTAGTTGATGAGGGTTACTCCACTGAAGAGAGAGAAACGAACAATCCGTTGTCATTTCGCAATCTCTTCATAGCCCTTCCAAGTGCTAAGTATTATGACTTTGTGAAGATGCAGGGAATTCCTAGCGATGACCTTTATACTCGTCGCGTCCTAGGTTTGAGAACAGCTGATTGAGCGATCCAGCTGCTGGCTATGACGGCATAGCACACGATTGATGACAAAAAGTAGACACGCTTGTGCATTTGATGAGTTCATTCATTCATATGGCATGAGGATTCCTCAATTATTTTCACAGGATCTGTGCGTACTCAAAAGCTGAATTATCATAACAAATGTCTTTAAAACAATACCACACATATTTTTCTTACTCCCAATTACATTTAATGGCCTTTACTATCAGAGTTCCCCGAATTCAAGCACAGAAGATTTACCGATGTAGCCGCGGGAAATAATGGCTTAGCCCACGATTTTCGTAAATATAGGGCTCGCTTTTAAATTCGACAGGTTTCATTTCAACACAAGACGAGAGAATAAGATTTTTCTCTTGCTATACTCCTTGTATAAATTTAAATACTGATTCAAGTAAGTAAAAAAATCTATTTTTAGCCCCCCCTAGTAATTACAGACGTTGTTTCTCCCTCAATTAGTGGATAATTATGCTATCACCACCACGTGAAGCCGGAAACTATGTATAATATTCGCAATGATTCTTCAGCGGAAAAGGCCAGCGTATTTTTCTTAAACTTTCTCCAAGAAATCATTCAGATAGTCGGACAGCAGAGAGTTAGTAATTCTACCCGATGCCTACACCCGCTGAAGGGCACTTCCTGATCCGCGCTCTAAGCTATAAAACGAGATCATGGTGAGGCAGGATCTCACTCAGAGGGAAGCGCGACTCAAGCACAGCGAGGCGGGCGGCGCCACTCCAAAGGCCTTGAACGCATAATGGTATCAACTGATGTCAATCCAACGAGGATGTCTTAGGAGAAGGAGAGAGAGAGAGAGCGCAGCACTACAAGCACAAAGGGATGCATTATGCGGGGAATTTGGGCCAAAACCAGGAATGATGGATGCTGGTCACTAGGAACCGAAAGGATATCATGTATGGAAAAATGCGGAACTAAGGAAAGGGTATATAATGAAGTCTTAAGTAATATTTTAAAATTAAAAATTAATTTTAATTAAAAAAAGTTTTTCTTGTGAACCAATAGGAATAAAATATTTTTTTAATGAGCCTGGCAATATCTTAGTACCTTACACCAAATGTAGCGAAAAACGTTACATAGTAACAGTCAATTTATACTTCACTCATGTTAGTGGACGTTAATCATCAATTTAGGGTTAGAGTGGAATATGCGTTTAAGGTTTTTCGTTACGTTTATAATATATAAAGAATTTTTTTAGGAAAATTTATTGTATTGTTTTTAATTCACCAGAAAAACTTAGTCTTAATATAAAAATATATTTTCACATTGTAATATTATTTTCTCATTCTAGATTTTGATAATATATATTATAATCCTTCAATTTTTTATGCACATAAACACAGTTTAAAATGCTATAATCTAGACTCTTTTCATAATTAAAGCAGATTTTCAATTAGAAAAACGAATTAAAACAATTTCAAAGGGTGTACTTTCCTGATTTTCTTCACCAAAGAGAGGTATTACTTAATTTTGCTGTGAGGGTTAGTAAATTTTTAGTTCAATCGATTTTTTAATAAATTTTGATGTCAGCAAATTTGTTGCTGTAAATTTCTAGAATGCTCCTTCCCATTAACGATCACAGCGCTGCCATCGAATTGTGGTGGCTAATCTTTGAACTTATCTCCATATTAAATTTTGAATTCAAAATAAAAATCTAGACATAGTTCAAATCGTAATGAAAGTGTTAAAATATTGATTTTTTTTCTCTGGTTCTGAGTTATTCTGAAAATTTCAGCTTGATAGCTAATTGAAAACATGGGTTAAATTTAGTTCCAAGATTGGACGAAGGCGACAAACAACACGGCACATTAATCAAAACATTTAAAAACTAATTTTAAAGTATTCAATAATAAACATTAGGTAGCAAAATTCTAGCTGGATGAAAATAAACGCGGTGAGGTCCACTTGGTGAGGTGAACGTACCATCCGACGCGACGGTCGGAGAGCTAAACTCGAAGTCTCTTCCTCAAAGCACTCAAGCGGGCCCTTGGAAATCTCGGAATTACCCGAAGGATGCGTTAGACAAGCGCTGCGAGGAGTATGGCTTGAGGATTAATCACTATAAGACCAAGGTTATTCAGTTTTGTAAAGCACCGCGAGCTAGGAATGCGAGATTCAAGGTAAAAGAAGTTTGGAAAAAACTTCTATTTGGGCGGCAAATTGGAGGAAAATGGATACAGCAGTAAGTGCATCAGGAAGAGAATTGCATTAGCAAAGGAGGCGTTCATGAACGGGAAGGAGCTTGTGAAAGGATCATGATGTAAGAGTTTTAATAAAAGTTAAGTGAAGAGTCTGATTTGGAAAGAAGCATTTGACGGTGCAGAAACGTGGACACTAAGGAAGGAGGACGAGAGAAGGAGGCATTCGAGATGTGGGTGTGGAGAAGAATGGAGAAAGTAAATTGAACGGAGAGGAGAAGGATCGACGAAGTGAAGGCACGACTGGACATGCTGGGTGAGATTAGGTACCTCCTGGATGAGATACGGAGCAAGCAAAAGATATGAATAAAGCGAGTAATTAGCGGTGAGGAGATTTATCAAACGGTGTAAGGGGGTAAAATATAGGATAAACGAGGGAGAGGAAGGGAGATATTAGGATTTCCAGATAGAATGAAGGGAGTAGGGCTTATAATGAATGGAAGAGGGGAGCCCTTATTTGGAGGGGAGACAACCAGAATACTTCTTCAATACTCCATGCAAACCTATCTGCATCGGTGTAATACTTTGATAATAATCCTAAGGATGAGAAGCCAAAAGTCCATTACTTTTAATTAGTTTCCCTACTAAATATACTTTCACGATCTTCGCCGGAAATTTCGACGTCGCAAAATGCGCTATTAACACCCCCTTGGGTAGATAACTGCCTTTAAAATTAAAATTCGAAGATTTCAAATTAGACTCCAGGCTAAAATAATTTATTTCAGAGACTATTTTTCACCGAGGGTCTTATGAGCTGTCGCCGCGACTTTCATCATCCACCACCTAGTTCCTTCTGGCGCAGTAAAAATTTCTCCACGTCTCCCGAAATCGACTCGATTACATCACGTCATACGGTCTGGGGCTTTTTAGCCTACGTGATTTCATTCGGAACCCTCAACCCCTTAGCAAGCTGACTGAGGCGGTCTCGGAGGCTTGAAAGCCTCGGAAAGTTTCCTTCACACTTGGGTCTTAATTGTGCTTTCTTCGCAAAGTTTTTCAAGAAAGATGAATGAGAGGGAATGGATGCTCAGCTCATGAATGTTGTGAATAGGGCGCGCCCTACGTTTATTAACGAGAAAGAGAAAGAATCGATAGTTTCATGTTCTTCAAAGAATCAACGGTTAAATATGTGAAATCAGCAAAGCTATATTATTTAACATGAGAGAGGAAAAAGACTGCGCAATTTACGATATGTAGAAGATAAGTTTTCTTGGATCTTACACTATTACAATTTATTATTATTATTATTATTATTATTATTATTACTATTTATTATTATTATTTTTAATTAATTTAAGCAGAAGATATTGTTATTTTCCTACCACAATATGAGGTTTCATATTTGCGGTCCCATCCGGACAGAGTACCATTAAAAATACCATACTTTCAAAATTTTTTTAGATTATTTCTGAAGGTAATATTTTTTCACGACCTACATTTCAGCTATTTTTGATCTAATAGAGCTATATACATAATCATATTTTTAGGGAAGTAAAGCCACACATTCACCCACATAATTTTCATTACTTTTTTAAAGAAATGTCAAAATAGACTCGAGTGTGGGGCTTATTCGGCAACACTTGGAAAAATCAATCAGTCATATTTATTGAAAAAAAATCTAGTACAAATATCAGGGTAAAATAGTTACCGGTAACACAGATACCGGGATCTCATAATTAGGAAACAATTCTTATAATTAACACTGAGATCAAAATTATGTTGAGCAGAAATTTGAGCGAAATTACAAAATACACTATTCTATATCTTCGCCCACCTCTCTTTCAAAGGTCGAGCCTCATCTTGCAACGTTTTCCAGGCATTATTCCCATTACACTGAGTGGAAATAGAAGCTTAGGGAGTAATAAACACTCAATTTTCATTTTTCCGAGAACAATTTCTCACTTTTACGTAGGGTTAGACCCTCTCCAACACGAAGATAGTTTAAGTAAAACGTAATATTTGAATATTTGTCTTTAAAGAAAAGCGAGAAGAAAAAGTGTTTAAAGAAAACTCAATCATTGCTATTATGGCAATATCATATTGACCATTTAATTTTGCTTCATAAAATGACTAAAACTTCTCATCTGTCTTTTATAGACCTGCAATTGCAAACATTCTTTAAATGACGAACTTCAAATTTGACGTTTTAAGTTTAAAAAGTCCTTTGGCTCTCTGGCAACAAAAACTTTAAAAGTTGCTCTTAATATCAAATTAATCCGGTTTTGTGAGTACCACGCATTTAATACCGCTCGATTACTTATTCTTTGAATATTAACTGATTTTTTAGGAAATACTCATTCTCATAAGTTTATCGGATGGTTCATTTACTGGAAAAATTATCAGGTAACAGAAACTTTCGAAAACTTACTTTTCAAGCCGAATCAGAATTAACTCTTGGTCTCCTTGAAATATTTGGGGTCTGGCATAATTAATATTTCTTATTCTGATAATTATCAGTAGTACTACGTTAGTACTACGTTACTCTTACTGCTCAATTGATATTAAGGAAAAAATACATAAGATATCAATAGCATTTAATATTCCATTTTTATTTACTAATTTCATAAAATATGAATTCCAAATGAATCTTATATATCCTATCAGTATAATCATAACCACTTTTATCATATAACTCCATGGGAACCATACATAAATTTAAAAGGTACACTTAGAAATATCAAAATATTTTAAGGATAAAATCTTTACTCTTATGAGTTTCAAGCCATGTATGTACCTAATGCTATTTGTTGGTGGTGAATTGAAACACTATCAATATATTTTATATTCCTTATCATGATATGGTAATTTTTTACCGAAAAACAGCATATTATTTAGAATTAGGAATCTTTTTCACGCCAGACTCCAAATACATCTTGAAAGGAGACAATGATGAGTACTCTTCTTTGCCTTGAAAATACCGTTGTAAGGGTTTCCCCACTAAACATATTTCCACTAACCGATAAGATAATGTGTGATCGATCTGATAAAACTATGAATATGTGCTGAAATCGTCCACAGTAAATATTATCACGTAATGTCATGTTATATCTCGGCATGTATTCAGTCAAGATTCACAGATATGAAGAGTGATGTAACGAGTAGGCCTAAGGGACATCCATTTCCTATTTATGGAAGCAACTATTTTTCCATGAAGTCTGCAGATTTTAAATTATCCAGATTAACCATGTTCAATCCATGTCCAATGTCCATGTCCAATCCATGTGATTGTTCTTTTACTGCGTAAAACCGTGCAGATTTAAAGAATTAAAATTTTCTTTAATTCGGGAATTCAAAAGGGGTTGAATCAAGAATCTGACCCCCAACGAAGGTCATCGAATTCATTGTAATTTTTTTCCAGAAAAATTACTCATTTTTACGCCGGGTTAGACTCTCTCTAACCCAAAGATGTTTCTAAGAGAAAAATATAATTTGAAGATTTGTAATTGAAGAAAAGGAAAAATTTTCAACTATCATTATTATCATGGCAGTAACATATAGACCATTCAATTTTGCAACATAAAATGATTTGTAAACCCAGATTTGTCATCCACGAAGCTGAAAATGCAAACTTTTTTTTTAATTCCGAATCTTCAAAATTTGATGTGAGTTGCAAAAAAGCAGCACTGGGTCATATTTCATTTCTGTACGTTACCAAGCACGTGCGATCACGATTCCATATGCTCACGCCCCAATGATGTAACATTCCTCACGCAATATTTAACGCGCTCTTTCTTGCCGCTTGCACATGCGGCCTCAGCCTTCAACCGACAATGACAGAGAGCATAACTCAGGCCGAGTCTTAAAAATAGTGCCTGCACGTCTTTGGCGTAGAGAGGGAGCAACGGTCTATGGCGTTCCTACCACTTGGAATCATCAAGGCCGGGAGAGCACACCCTATTGCTTCACTTAATCATCCTACAATAGAAGTCGTGGCCAAGGGGACTTCACAGAGGAGGTCCATTTCCACCCCATAGAAGGATGATTTCTTTTGCCACTTCGGTCGCATTTTAATCGAATTTCAAAAATGTCCGCGGCGTGGTGATGAGTGCAATGCGATCCGCTTTTTTATATATTGCATAGTATTGTTTTTAATTGCGAGAAATAAATTGAAAAGCTATGAATTCAATGGATCACATAATCATGTATATCAATTTCGGTGAACTCCTCTAATTATACCTAATTTCCCCACGAAACTCGGATCACTATGCCCGTCAGCGATGCGAGTGGCGACTTTTGTAAACCCATTTAAATGCGCGGAGTGGGACAACACATTATGAGGAAAATTTGAGGATCCTCTATTGTAATATTCGTGGTCATGGTCATGAAAATTGAGGGAGAGTCAGGTTTTCTCAGATCGAAAGAGCAAGGGGTAGAGTTGAACATGATCCAGCCATTATGTTCCATAAATGACTTGATTTCCATAAATTTAGATTACTAATAATAATGATTCATGATCAGAAGTCGAGTCATGTCAAACAACATAATTTATCTAACTTTTATTTGTTAATGCAGAACCATAAAGTTAATATAAGGCAGGTCAATTTTAGCATTGAAATTGATTTGTGCAATAAAATGAATTATTGAGTGCTAAGTCAGGGGTTTAAGTATAATTTGGGGATTATTATATCATACTACTACTATTATTACACTGTTATTACTATACGACTCTTATTATAAGTATATATTTATAAGGGGATAAGTAGGTAGATATTGTAAGTAAATTAAACGAGAAAATTAATTTAATTAATTTCATTAGCGTTTGATTCCTTGAGTCTGAACATTTTGCGTCAAAAATTTATTACAACATACTAAACCCCAGTTACGCTATTTTAGCTAGTGCTACATAAAAGATTTTGACGTACATATTCTACTTGGCCCTGAAGCTCATACTACGACGGATGTTTTCTGAAAATTTCCTAGTCTATGCCAATAATTTTTTATGAATGAAATGGAGAGCCGATAAAAATCTATAAAGAAATGGACTACAGACTACTTATCTTCGAAGCTCCGGTTTTTGAAGTGTATAACTAAGTAATTCTGAAAGCTAAGTAATTTGGCCCGAGTTACAAAGCATACGTTTTTTCCATAAAACTCTCAGACCATACGCCTTATCGACTGACAAACACAAAAATAGATTTTATATGCCATAATTTATGAAAATTGTATTAGAAATTTCTTACTATAATATAAGTTCTTATAGAGTTGTCTGATTGTAAGCATGGTAAAGATGGTGATTTATTTATTACTTACTTATTGGCATTAGCAAAGCTACGCCATAGGAGCGAACATGAATCGCAGAAGGAGAAAGAAATAGATATAAGCACATAACAGAAAATGGACGGGGATAACGGTGCTAAGGTAGATTATAAATGCCAGAAATCGCTGGGTAAAAATGTATGTATGCCTAAATACCGTTTCGAAAAACTTATATTTTAGCTAATTTTACTGTAAAGAAGACCAGATAGAACACATTTAAGGCTCGTCATCGGAATAATTTTAGCAAACAAATTGTGAAAACGGCGCTACAGTCGGCAGCTGTTTTCAGCAGCAGCTTTTTCCGATGAAAGAATGAGCTTAAATCGGCTACCAGCACTTCATTTCGTTATGCAGTGTCTTATTTATTAAAGAAGAAATTCTTAGAGAAATATGCTTAACAACGAGAGAAAATTTGCATACCACCTCGATTTCCATGTTTAAAGATTGGTGAAATTAAACACCCCTTTTTACCCTCATTTTTCTTCTATATTGTATCAGCTGACGAAAATTAAAATACACCCATTCCAAGTGCTCATATTTTTTCTCTCAAACTCATGATGGTTGGCCATTTTATGAATAACATTCACGAAAAATATTTTTTATCGCGGCATCCTTAAAATGATAAACTTCCGATAGTAAGGAGGCTAAAAGATCACTCTTTATTGCTTCACTATTTCATCCCCGCGAAATATGTCCGTGGCAATGAAAATTGAAGGAGAGGAAGCGTAGGCTATTCCCAGACGAGAAGACCTCGCAGTACAGTGGAACACTATCCAGGCCCATATGCTCCACGCAGAACGGCATGACGCATATTTCAGGGCTTGCGGACGATTTAGAAAGAAAAATAAACGGGAGCCTTACAGTGCGGGCATTCACAGAAAAAAGATGGATGACATCGCCACATTGTATCCATCTCTTATGGCTTTGATACAAATAGCGCACGTGATCAAGAGTGCTATCTTCTCTCCTGAAGACGTCGATAAAATAAACGAAGAGAAACGATTCGCGCAGTATCATTCGAGCATATATCCGTATCCACACACGCAACGTCTTCCATCACTGCTATTGACCGATACTAGGCCAGTTACACATGACTTAGATGATTAAACTCGCACATGTAAATTCCCCTTGATATTTAAATTAATAATAATTCAAAATTTTTATTACTGAATTTGCCATTTTAGTTTTCTATTCACATAAAAAATGGATTGACCGAGTGTGTTACGAGGAAGTGCTAAGAAGAGTGGGAGAAAAGAGAAGTCTCCTAAGAGCTTTACGAAGAAGACTTAGTCGGCTACATTATGAGGCATGATGGCTAGGTGAAAACAATCGACAGCTAGAGGGGAAGAAGGAAAAGGGAAGGATTGTTGACTTTCGACGATGATGACTTATGCTGATGATCAATCCTTCCTCTCAAACTTCAAATAAAGTGCACGGTGCCACGGATGGATTTTAGTAAGTCGTTATTCTTTATCCCCCTTATTCGATCTCACGATTAAATTTAAACGCTATTAGCACCCTAACCTGTATCATTCCCTGATTAATATTAACCACGCGCTACACACTTTGAACCTCTATAGGCCCCAGTGCGCCGTAATCTCAGAATTGTCTTGGTGATTTTTTGTGCAGGCGAAGATTTTTTTTGTTTAGGATGATTTGTGTAATATTTCTTTTTGTAATTGCGTTGGTGGGTATTAAAAAACAGGTGCTCTTGAGTTTTGGAAATATTTTGAGCGACATCGCACTCGGAATGAATGTATACCAGGGGTCTCCAATTTACTAGGCCACGAGGGCCACATTCCAAGTTCCGAATCGCCCCGCGGGGCGGATAGCAAATTTTCCGATGACTGAAGTATTCGATACCAACGTCTACTGAAGTATTTCTTATTTACGAACAGTTGAAGGCGACTTTGACGTGCAGTACAGCGCTGCAATGCCCCTAGCGGCGTCTCACAGAGTTGAACGAGCGAGAATCGCGCGCTACTTGAAACGAGTGCGCGGGCCGTATTTTGGAGACCCCTGATGTATACGATGGAGAAGAAGAGGAGCCGTCAGCAGCCTGCGTTAGTTCTCTACGTCATCAGCTTATGAGCGAACGGGTAGTCGATTTTTCGATGCAAATAGCTCCAATACCAGGTGATGGTCCAAAATACGAAAGAATTGTGGTATAATTATTATTAAAACTATCGTAATCGAGAAGAAAATAGAATCGATTAACGACCCCCTTGTGTGTGGCCGCAATAAAAACAGTTAATAAGGCGCCCCTATAAACCGGTTTCCGATATATCACGGGTCTAACCATGTCCCCAAATGTCATAACGTTATAATCCAGACTGCCACTTTTTGGGCACTTTTTGCCAATATTTTCCCGATCAAATGACGCGCAAATGGGGAATATCAGATTATTTCAGTGACCCGTTTTTATCGCGGACGATACCTTGCACCACAAAATCACATTTTCACAATTTATCATACAAACCAAACCTGTCGTAAATTTAAGCATAATAGGTTTTTCATTTAAGATCTTAATCTTTTGTTTGCTTCTTTGGGTGACTTTTTTGGTAAAATTAGTCCTATTAAGTGACGCGCAAAAAGGTAATAGAAGATTATTTTAGCTAACCGTTTTCATACCTTACACCAAAAAAATCACATTTCTTACTGCATTGCGCAAGGAAACTTGCGTTAAATTTATTGAAGCATAACGCACTAAAGCCAATCAGATTACGCCTGACCCATGGACCCATATGACCCATATATACCGGACCATCTTGAGAGTGGGCATTCAGAAGATCTCTTGAGAATGAAGAAAAAGTCGTTCTTAGAAACGTTGGGAGACATGCAGCCAATTACCCGGTAGAGAACCCGAAAATCCTTTCTGGTTTTTCATTTGTCTCCCAAAAATTTTCACGCAAAATTGCGGGTTGCGTATAATTCGGGCATTAACCCCATTCCCCCGAGACTCGCGTGGTACTCGGATTTTACTCTACCAAGAGATAGTTAATGACTCATCCACCCACATCTGCCACTAGTTTCATCCAGAAGCGGACGACCTTTCTTAAGCCAAAATTTTTTCACCCTGAATTGGCTCGCCGGAGATGATGGACGGGCGCGAGGGGCAAGGCCGATCTTAAGCGCGAGTGCCATCCCGCATCCGAGCCGAGAAGAAGGGACGCGTTCCATTTGGGATGTCCACCCACGTGTCGCATTCGAGCCCCGACCAACCCACGCGCTCAACACACGAGCACAAATGGACGCCCACACGCATATCGCCCAAGGGAAAAGATATCTACATCTGCATAATACCCTGTGCGACACCTCTAGGGTATTTCGCATGGGGTGATCAATCACCAGCATGCAGCGTGCAAGAGGATTCCCACACACAGGATTGCACACTACGCGGTCATAAAAATGTTACGCATATTACTTACAAATTATGCTTCCACATTCATGCAATGGCAAAAATTGCCAACTATTCACTAAGGTAATCTGCCTATGAAGCTACATTATGCAAAACATGCTGTTAGAAATACTATGAAAATTCAGAAACACGGAGTAAGATGTACATAAGTTAATAAGCTGCACTACCAGTCAACAACCCTATTTATAAGTCCAACGCTGTCGTTAAGGTCTCTTATCGATCGCGAAAAAACGACATTCTAAATCAATGTGTTCTACCGTCAATTTCTCTTTTATTTATATTATATGGTCTACCGTAGTATGTTGACGTTCGTAAGATATGGCTAACTTCGTCGTAAAATAAACTGCTTTTGAACTTAGTAGTATGTTAAGCCTAGTTTTCAGCCTATTATGTGACAGTGATTTCCGCCCGGATTGTTCTAAGACGTCAGTAAAACTAACAACACTATCGTAACGACTTTTCACGTACCTGGAAGCTCTTCTCTGTTGGCGTTCTTACTCTGTTTTAAGCGTATATCAATGCACGACAGAGAGGTACATCCAAGCAGGCATTTTAGGAGGGATCATGGAAAGCTACTCGGGATTCCAACCGGGTATATGTTGACATGGCTGCCAAAACTTCGGAAACCGAGTGGGTTCCCATCTCCAGGGCTGATTCTTCGGTTGGTCGGTCCACAGAGCAGGTCATACCGGGGAAACCATCCGAGAAAAATCTCACTTTTTTAGTGGAATGCATAGTCGATTGTCTAAAAAGTATTCTGGAGGTTAGAATAGCTTTATATATAAAGCATTCTTCGAACTACTCCGGTCTGTATATCCTTCAAAATATGACTTCCTTTTTCCCTTAGATTGCGCATATCACAATGGAAAATTCTTAGTTGCATACGTTCGAATAATAATTTTTTCCCAATTGATTGATTTGAATGATTATTTTACATTTTAACACTTCAAATATGATAAATGTGTATGATGATTCCATTTAATGCCTTAGGTAACGAAATAGGGTTTATCTTAAGTAATATAAAGTTTACTTACAGTTATATCCAAAATATACACACCCTTTCTTAGTTTTAATTTTTTTGTTTTTTCCTCCGCTGATCAAGTTAAATATTTTAGGCAGTTTACAATGGGTATTTTGTGAATCAATTCCCGAGAAATTACGAGTCTCCCCTTCCAAATTTAACTTCCCATCCATCCTCGGTAATGCATATGTTATCTGTAAATCCTCTTCTCCTCCTCCATCTACCCCGCTCATCATCACTTTTCCCATTAACACGGTATTTAGTGTCCTCTGCCTACTTACTACTCGCTCTGCAATTTAGTAACGTGATATTATCATATCTTTGTGAGTGGAACAACGAGAACATAAGTCGATATACCACTTTGAATTACAAATCCTCTGTCTCCTGTGTAACTCCCCCAGAGGATTCCACTCCTCTCCCACCATGTCTCGCACTTCGTCGTTCCTCTTCCTCTCCGACCACCTTACTTAATATTCGATGCATAATTAGAGATTATTTGAGTATTTTAAGATTCTCTGCCAGACATATTTTTAAATTTTAGAGTTTTTTTCCTACTTCTCAACCCCAAGATACCCCTAACCTCTGGGAAATTTGGCAAAACACAAGTATATAAGACGCTTGGTTGTAAAGTGTTGCATTCTAAGCCTGAGAAAAAAATTTTTACTCGTGCATTTAAGGGAAAAACTCAACCTAAATTCTACGATACCCCTTACGATTTTTTACGGTGTTTATAAAGTAATTACAGTATTTATAAGTCAATAATCAAAGCTATACATGCATTCTAAGTCTAACATACAAAGTCAATTGAGCCGCAGCTATCAAAACTGTTTGGAAAACGCTTTAAATAATGCATCCAAATTTATTCAAAAACTTTTAACTGATACACAACGAAAAAAACTGTACACAATTTCGTAATGTATGCGGTGGCAGTTAAATATTTCAAGCATGGTGGTTGCATATCTCGCACCTTCATTGCAATTTAACGACGTGATATTACCTCATCTTTGTGAGTGGAACGATGAGAACATATGTCGATACACCACTTTGAATTTCATCCTCAAACGCGCAAACAATGGCCTTTGACCTTTGAATCACTCATAAAAATGTTTCAATCTTTTTATATATGGAGCTACACGTTGCACTACCATAAGAATTAGCGTCCCTTTGTTTCATCAGCATCAAAAGCTCACTTACGGGAACGAACTTCAAATTAAACAAATTCTCAGCACTCTCCCACAATGAGTTATAAAGTATGGAGTCGAATTACAAATAAATACATTATTCAGATAATAACGAGGTTTTTTTCAGATAAATTTCATGACGTGAAAGTCATTTCGTCGCTCAATTCAGCATCCACTCATTTATAATAAGCGAAAACAACAACACTCCTTTTGATTTGGAAAAAAATATTAATTAAAGACTGTCAATGGTTCAGTAAAAAAGGACACTTGGATTTGGAAATAATAAAACTCTACGCGAATACATACCTACCTAAATCTACATGCCACCTCGCAAGCCGCCTCAAATGGCGTGATTGACCTGATTTGACTTGTTTTGACTTCCGCTAATTATTCTCCACGTAATTATTTTCAACGAATCAGTCATAAATTTACGTGAAAAGAATGTGGTTACAAATGCTGCGAGCAAAATATCAAACTATTGATTAATAGTTTTACAAACCAAAAATGGATGTGTCGTGATTCAGCTTTCCGTTTCCCCTTTTTCCGCGACCTATTTCCTGAAGTTTCCATATTCAGTTACCAGATGGTGACGTTAGGACACCAGCCGTTTACAAATAATAAGGAAATGCTCCAACGAAATTAGGCGGAGCATTTACGAAAGTCCTTCATTATTCGGGGGGAAAACGAATTAATCCCCATACATATCTTTTCGGCAAAATATCTCTCTTAATTTAACGTTTCTGTAGGACCTGGAAACGTATAGGGTTTCTAATATGATGTTCTCCGTGTCGCTCTTAAAGATTTTTATTCTCAATTGCGCAATCAAATAAACCTAGTGGGCAGCCTACGAGTCTCTGGCAGCTCGAAGCGTAATTCGTTTAACTAGCGATGAAACGTTTTCTGTGCGCCCGGTGCAGTTTTTGACGAATCGCGCACCTTTCTTTTGTACTTTACTTGGTTCACGGTCTTCTCTCACCGGAGCCCAAATGCCATACACAGTTCCCTGCATATTCAAGGTGTGGCCGGACGAGTGCGAAATAGCACCTCACTTTTACTTTTTCATTCGAAATTTTTCCCACAAAATGCTTGACGAATCCTATCTTCTTCAAGACTATGACACAAATATTTCATATATATGCTCCCCAGGATAGGTTCGAAGTTATCGTAACTCACAGATACTTCATCTGTCGCCAATATGTTAACACCATCCACAGCATATATATTGGGAGAGTTGGATAACCTCCGTTTGAAATGTGTGGGAAGTGGCGCTATTAGGATGGAAATTTGGATAATATGATAGAAAAAAAGAGGTATTGAAGACCTCGTGCTTGCGGCAGGTGTCGAAGATTAAATGGGCGGAAACGGTAAGAAATAAGGTGGTTTGCCAAGGGACCAAATTAGGATAAACGGAATAGGGGCACCATGCATCACAGAATCACTCAGCGGATTGAGCAGATCGTAGCCATCACGTGAGGGATTGGGTGGTTTCCTTCATCAAAGAAAACTAAAGGTATTGATTGCGATTCGTTACCCACCATTAGCGTATTCATAATATACAAATTATTTGGTTTTAGAAATCCCAGTTTAGACGAATGGCAATGGTCAATTTTAACCGCATTTGAAAATGGCCAGATTGGCGCCCATGCGATGCCACTCCACGTGACGTCACTGGGACCTAGTTTCTATACGAATAGATAGGAGTTTTACATCGTCTGAGATTACCAACGCATGCATGAGGCACAGACCTCAGGGAAACATGTCTTAATAATCACCTATTAAAACTGGCCATGGTCGGAAAGTTTCCTTCATTTGATAAGGTATTAATAATCCATAATTAAGCCAAGCGCTACGTACTAGCAGCCTGCATCGTATCAATGCTCAAAGCCTCGCCCCAAGGTCACCTCACACGGCGACAGCGGGAACCAGAATGACGTCACACGGTGTTTTCCCAGCATTCATACTTAGCCGTCGCGTTTTCGCGCACTTGAAATTTTTCCCTTTTCATTTAATCGCGAAAAATAGATATCGTCATTAAAAAATCTAAAAGCGTGAAATACGTACTCCAGGAGAAATAATCTTTCCATTTAGGCAATAAAAAATTATAGGAAACCACCCTATTACAACGGGGGGAAAATTTAAGGGGAAGTCCTCCGACGAAGGCCGTGAGATAAATACTTGAGAAAGATGGAGAGGAACAACGATGTTTACTAATGACCATTTTGCAGAGACATTTGTGGTCGCACCTGTTTTTGTTGAACGTATAGCATAAGTTTAAAAATTTGCTACAAAACCAATTATATTTGGGGATCGGATTGGTGTGGTGGCTAGAGTGTTCGTTTCCCACCCCGTGCACTCGGGTTTAAATCCTGGTGGTGGCAGTGAATTTTCAGAAACGCCTGATCCCTGATGCCTGATCCCTGCTTGAATACTGTGTGGTGGGCATTTCAAGCGTAACACTTCGTCCATCGGATGGGACGTTAAACCATGGTCCCCTGAGCGCTTTTAGTTAAAAGCAGGCTAATGCCGACGCCGAATTTCTCTCCGCCCTTCATTTCTTACTCTTTCCTCTTGACGCAAATGACCTCAAATGTTGATCGCGTCCTCCAAATACCACACCAAAACGGAGAAAAAGAAGGAGGAACATCTGGGAACTGGAGGAACTAGGTCGCGAAAAAAATGGGAAAGGGAAGGCTTAAATATATCCATCTTGTTTTTATAAAACTATCAATGAATAGTTTGCTATTATGCTCGCAGCATCTGTAACCACATACTTTGCACGTAAAGTCATGGATGATTAGTGGAAAATAATTGGCGAAAATAACAACAAGAGCACCATGTTTCCGCAGCTAAACGACAAATAGCAATACCTATGTAATGTCTAGTTTATTCCCGGGCATCAATAGCAGATGAGTTTTCTCGGATTTCACACCGAACAAGGTCCTCCACATCCACTTCCAACGTTTCAATATACAACTCGCCCATCGTCATCAGGGAGCTTCTCCTCGGATTGCATTGAGAGGTCAACCGCTCTTAACCCTTGAAGGTCCATAAGGATTGCAGCCATTAAATTGCATAGCAAAATACGTTTTAAGACTAATATTTATGCGTAGATTCCAAAAGCATATATCTAAAAGCGATATCTAAAATTGTTTCTGAGATACAGTCCGGGACAAATATGTCCCTATGGACAGTAAGGATGAAATTCGTTTAGAATAAGAATATCATATAACGATGGCTAAGTTCTAACAACACGTATTTCAAAAATTGCAATTTTTCAGGAGAGCTAAAAAGCGATTTATTTTTTCTAATTCTACGCTAAAATTAAAGACAAAAAATTCATAAAACTGAAAAATAAGCATACTCTTGCCAACAAAGAGTTGTTTTTTGCTTGAATTCTATATTTTAATTTCATTACACTTTTTTAGATACCTGAGTCAAACAGGCCAAATTTTGAGATCCGTGTTATTAGAACTACCCATTGATATGCTGATTATGGAATATTTTATTTCTATACGTTGGGCCAATGAATATTGTCGATGGGTATTTTTTTTTAAATCTTATTTGAAATATAAAATTCCATGCGTCTGGTAACGAATAGCATGTCCAATAATCAGTAAAAAAGTAATAATTAAACAAATAAAACAGAAAAATATTAAATTTTTTCAGAGTATCCATCAACGTCAGCCATAACAAAATTTTACTGTACATTGTTTCCAATACTATTATTATACTTTATCCATAAAAAAATTATTAATAAGCATCCATGTCATGAAATGCAAGATGCAAAATGGATTTATTCTTGTGTGACACAAGTCTACGAAGGGTGATGACAATGCGTGCTGTTGTGAATCAAACAGAAACCAGGTATATTATTTTGTATAAATTTGGGACATAGAATATGTCCCTTAGACCTTAAAGGGTTAACCCAGTAATGCCCAATAGCAATCTGAGTTGCATAAATGTTTGCTCGTATTTGAAAATGCCTTCCTCCCCCAATATGCGTCTTACTCTACCAACTGTTTCCTTTCTATGCTCTCTACTCTCTCCCTAGTAGAGCAATGTCGGCGTTTTACACTGTCATTAAATCTAACCGCATCTTCGAGGGAGAGTCTGTGGAGGGAACACAAGTGATCATTCCAGAGGTTGACATTGAAGTGTTGACTCGTACCACTTGAGATATATTCTGCATACTTGTATATCTGAATGTTGTTGCAGTATTTTTGTGGTACTTAATTTTCCAGCAAAAAAAATACATTTTTCCACTTGCATGACATTTTTAAAATTATTTTCCCCGAAATATGGTGCCTATGCACATTCTAAATTTTGATAAAAATTGTCAAAAAAGTTTTAATCTCTGGAAATTAATTAATGAATGAACCGCGGCAATTTGTATGCAAACTCCGAGGCGCGAACGGAATGGCATTGAATTCCTGAATCCCTGAGGATGATGGGCACAGTGGCGCAGCGAGGGGGGTTTTGGGGGATAAAACCCCCCAACTTTAATCCATTTTACTTAATGGATTAGTATTACTTATACAATAGTGTTAGGATTAATCAAATATCTCTCATAAAGCGGTAAAACTAGTCATTTTGAACCATTAATCTTAAAGTTTTCTGGAGGAGGGCCCCCGCAACTCCCACTTACCCTGGAAACTATGCAATGCCCCCACACCCCAAAGCATTATTTGCGCCTAAAACCCCCCCTAGCCTTAATTCTTAGCTGCACCCCTGGATGGGCAAGTTGTTCATCGAAACGTCGAAAGGATACATGAAGGACAGATGGCAAAAGTTATCGGAAATATCGACTCAAAAGGGAGAAAAAACATGATAGCGGGTTCCGTAGGTTCCGAGTATTGGTGTGCGTTAAACCAACGCGTTCCTCAAGTAATGTGCGCCCGTATGGCTCGACGTTCAATCATGCATGAAACTGAGGGTGCGAATCCTTGATATGCTTTACGGACCCGTAACCTGCATTTAATCCTTTGTCGCGCTGATGTCCTTTCTATACGCATGCATATAGAACGGTGCTGTCATCCGCAGTGATGACAGCACTTCAGGGGGTAGATAACGGTCGCGGTTGATGAAGACCGACTTGAGTATAGGGCGTTAATTGCCACCTGAATGAAGAGGTACGAACTTGATGAGATATTATAATGTGATATTTCATTTTTTACACAATTTTATCAGGGGAGGCAGACAGCAGGTCCATGAGAGGATCAAAAAATCTATCCTCGCATAGGATGAAATGCATTTGGACATTGTAAATACACGGAATATTTTCAATGGCATTTACACAGGATTTTTTGGAGTATTTAACAAGAAGTTTTCATTTTGAATGAATAACAGTTCCTCATGATTCTTCCTACTCGGACTTTTCGAGAAATACGACGATAAATAACCAATGGAGTGGTTACGGCAGTACGATTTCATGCTGGAAGTTGTTAAAGTTTGTTATTATGGTGTAAAAGGGTAACACCAACCATATAAACCTTTACGCCATGATATCCAATATAAATTTCGGGTTGAACCACTGAACCAGCGAGGTGGAAGAGGAACTTTCCTCTTTGCTTAAACGATAGAGGGAATATTCAGAGGATTCTGTCGCGTCAACAGCCACAGAAAGGGATTTGAGTACGTGAGTTTATGAGATGGAGATCAAATAGTTGAATCGAGCTTCATCTGGTGGAAATCTTGCATTTTTTAAATTAAAAATTAATGGAACATTTTCACAGACACTTTCATTCACACGACCTGTTTCGATACATTTAAAAGTATCGTCAGGTTTTACCTGACGTATCGTGTCGTATGAATAAAACTGTTCGAGTGAATATAAGTGTTCGTGGAAAATTACCGGTAAGCGTTAATTTACAATATGGTATAGATATAAAAATAGAAGCTGCAAAACTGTTTTTTGTCAGATCAATGACGAAGGCTTGAACTTACTCCGATCAGAATATAGAAATGAAGAATTAGTTAAATTCGATAATAACCCAATAAAGCTAATAACGATGAATGTAAAAAAGAACGAAAAAGAAAAATTAGCCTAATTGTGAATACCAGAGGAGAATTCAATATGGGATTGGATCTGGCCGTAGTCATTCGCATAATGTTTCCTGCAAACCTATCTCAACCGGTTAAATACACAAAAAGTTATAAGCAATGCATCGATCAACGGAACAATTGAACGGAATTTTTCAGGTAAAAAAGTAAATCGCTATGATTTGCAAGCCTCTTTAGCGGCAGATAAAGTCCTCGCCTGCCGAACCGAAGATCTAAAGAGGCCCTTATCCAAGGCATATATGCTTGTATTCGTAAAATTGTATTTGCTATATTCCCCGTAATAAAGTCCGTTATGTGTCGTTTTTCAGGGAGACACATCACATAAATTGCAATAATTAAATTCGCTACGAAAATCAATTGACTTAGCAAGGACTCGATCCTGAATCTCGCGATTTCGGGTCAGGTTTGGGTCAGGTTCGGGTCAGGTGAATGCCCAGCGGGGGTTTATCAGGAGGCAGTTGCCCCCCCCCTCCCCCGCCCCTCTCCTGGAAACAAAAGTAAACTTAGTTCGAAACGAAACTTTCAAACAAATTTTCTTAAAATCCAAGAAAAGTGATATTAGTATAAGACATGTGACAAAATAAAAATATTTTATTCGAGCAAATAATTTGAAAAACTAATAATGCTCTGTTATAATTTTCTTGAAATTTTGGTTTCCTTAATCTTTTCTGAGGTACAACTTGAACGACTGCGACTTACTCCTCTCAAGGTTTGATTCTGGGTACACCCTTGGTCAGGTGTGCTACCAATTACACCACCGTTGCATTTTTCATCGAAGACCAATTTCATAAATTATTTCCAAGCTCGTATCCCGGCTGAGCCAAATGATTTTTTTCACGGCAAACTTATTCCTTGATGCATATTTTCACCCGCCCCCGTGACTACGGACTAAGATATTTGTTTTATGCAGAGCTTTGGAATGAATTGCAGGATTCATGAATTGTAGACGGGCGATGTAATTATTCGCAAAATTGTCCTCCAATATTCGCACAAGAGACGGCATATATTAGGGTTACGACATATATAACGCTACGGAAGAGGCGGCACTCAATAACCTCTGCATTGCAGGAATGAGTACAAACGACTATCGTAGTCGTAAATTCTGGAGAAAATCGGCCAGCCTTTAATTCCCTGCAAACAAGCTGCACTTAAGTATGTACCAGGTATGCCTCCTTCTCTTTGAATTTGAAACGGCACGAAGACCTATGAATAAAAGAACACTTGCAGTGATTAAGACAAACCTGAACAGCTAACTTCGCATACCGCTCCAGTGGAATCAATGTCAAGCAGAATGCAGGAGATAAAGACAACAATTTGGTGCCTTTCATGAGAAAGTTCTCTCGACATTTTTGTATTGTCAAAGCTATGGGAATGAAATCATATATCAAAGAGCACTTCAGTCATTATTTACTGTGAAAAGAAATCATCGTATTTTATTTTTAATGAATTATCAACATATCCAAATGAATTTTTAGTTCAATTAAACGATTTCAAAAATTGCCCAAGGGGAGTGAAAATATGACCAAATATGACCTTGTAAAACACAATAGCACAAATTTGAACCAGCATAATTTTGTAAATAAGATAATTTTTATTCAATAGGCCACAGCATAGATAAAAATGAGCTCATCGGTAAAATGCACTGGAAACAGAAATAGTAATACCATTTTACTCCTTAGCTATCAATATTTACATTTAATTGCTATAGCAATATTTACATTTAATAGCTATTTGAATTTGTAAAATATCATTTAAAAAGACTTGCGTGTATTATCCAGAAGAAAAAACATTTGGGCGTAAACATGGTGAAAAAATCTAAACTGGGTTGAATCTGGTACCAGAATTTACTATTTAATTGCATTTTTAATGAAAATTTTTAACAAATCACAATTAAATATCTGCTGCTGAAGCATCTTTTCCACTAGATCAAATCATTAAAGTTTATAAAACATGACCTTTTTATGCATTTCCACTAAAAAGCATATAACCGTTTCTAATCCAGAGCTTCTTCTGGGAAAAATTAAATTTCAAGACCTCTCACTTCAAAAATGTGAAAATTTTCTATTCATTCACAATTATTGCGGTAGCTACATATATCGCCATTAATTTTTACACCACAATAGAACACCTAGCTCAAATATTTCCTGAATAGAGCTGAAAATGTATACATTTTTGATGTTTCTTTGAAACAACATTGGGTTATGGATTAACAGCATTTACGATCCAACACCACAATCATTCAAGTGATGGACGGTAAAATGGCTTCGGTTGTGAAAAAATATAATTGGATAGAATGTATTTCAAATAAGTGCATCAAAATGATGTTAAGGGCTGCGAATAAAATGGCACTAATCTGGTAATTCAGGAAAGAATGAGAAAGGTCACTTATAAATAGATGAATCTCCGTCTCCGGAACCTCATTACTCGAAACTAGGTGAGCATAAACTGCGGCCAAGAGATGTCTTGAGATTTTATTCAACAAGGTGAGTTCATAATGTGGGACCCGGTTTGACATTCTTCGCTCAGTGGGGGCCGTGCTCCCCTTGCAATTGGGAGCACAAAAATAACTGCATCATGATCTCTGCATCTAAATTAGCCTCATTTCACGCCCGAATGATGTAGCCTTTAAACTTCAACTTCCGGTGAGTTCTTTACCCCGTAAAAGTACATAAAGCTTGCATGTAAGTTATTAGCCTGCAATTGATACTCTCAGCGTTACTTTATTCTCTAAAAAACCCTTTGGTTGTTGGGTATAGCAGATGAAACATGAATAGTCCGCGAATTGGTCCTCGTGATGAGTTCAAATAATCGCCATTTTTTATTCATAATTAGGTATCCCTTGCAGTCGGGGAAACCATTGCTACCACAAAATACGTAAAGAATACTCTAACAAGAATGCCATCTTAAAATAAGAGGGTGACTTAATTTATACGTTGTTTATATACTTAATAACAAATACGGTACTTGCCAAAGTTCAAAATAACCGTTTTTTGAAATGCTTTATCACAGTAAATATTCGATCACTCACTGTAAAATAAAAAAGAGACGAAAGGAAATTTATGCCCACGTTACCTCAATACCATTGTAAATTCATACTTGTTATAGCATTTTTTTGAACTGGCTTTATGGACAAAAATAGTTCGTTCTTTACGTTCGTAAAACGGTAGATCCACTTAGAACGCTATTTTTTTCAAGAACTTATCCATGCATTGGCGTGACAATCAATACAACAGCGGAACGTGCTATTGTGTACAATGCATGTCCCCGAGAAGAAATTTATAATTATTTTATTAGCACCAAAAGTATTGTAATTAAAGAAAACTGCTACTTTCGTTATCGATCATTTCGATATAAATAAGTAAAAGAAGATGGAAAATAGCCAATTATACATTAAAATTCGATCATTGCCCAAAAACATTTCAGGGGGAAAACCTTGTTTATACTACCTACTTCGAGTCTTTCATACGAGGCCATCAGCCTCATTTACAAAAAAACGGATGTGAGACACATTTAATATGTTCTCCTGATTGACTACCCTCACAAGTAAGGACAGTTATTTGGGGTATGCTAAAGATGGGTTACCCTATCACATGGGTGTCACCAAATTAAAAATTTTAATGATTCCCCGAAACTCCCTCTAGCCAAATAAAACGTCTTTTCCCAACTGCTATGGAAACGGCGTCACAACAGTTGAGGGAGAAAAATCGACTTTATAATTATAAATGCAGAAGATTTTAAAAAAATACTCAGCGATAATACATTTTATTCCTCATCTGAATGACCAAGAAATATAGGAATTACCCCTTAAATAATAAAAACGCCAAAGCATGGAGGTGTTGTAGATCAGCATCTTATTTACACCTAGAGTGTTTTTGTCATGCATAAAAACTGATTTACTTAATTTACTTCCTGCAAGCATTAGTAATCAAAATAACCTCATTTCCAATTCTATTCCCTTCTCCAGCTTTTTTTATTAATACCGATAAAATTCCGTAAAAATCCAAAACTCTTCACATTTTTAATTTCACTTTAACAGACTTTAAAATGACGTTGAAACGTAGAAATTGATAGAAGAATACAATTGCCAAAATAAATTCACATCTTTTTAAACTGCCTCGTTTACATTTCCAACCGTCAAGCTGACTTCAGATATGTAGGGAAAAAAGTGCTGCGCAAGCGGCAATAACTAAATATAGTCCAGATTGGTGTTGCTTAACTTAAAAGTCACTACATGTTGTTATTGCCGCTTTTTCCGCACTTAAAAAATCGCTTACCCCGTTCCGCCCCGGGTTCCCCTACGTGGAACTGCTTTTTGCTCTTAAAAAAACTACCTAGATAAAGCTTCGTGCTTTCCGATAGCCTTTCAAAATAGCAATGCGCTAACTATCTATAGGTCGCCAGGGGTGGAGGAAATTTTTTTCCATCGATTTTTAAATAGAATTGCAAAAAAAAACGATCGTCATCCGGACGCCGGTATGAAGTTCGCGTCACAATACTTTATTTTTATTTCCTCGTGATCCGTGAATGTCACCAATATGTGATATGAGGCCACAGGCGTCCATTCACGTGCCCACGCAATCCTACGCACAAGTGCACGCCGAAAATTTGTGGTGAAATTGAGGGGGGAGAGAATTTTTTATAGCAAGCCCTCGCATTCGCATCGCTCGTTTGGGCAATTGGAAGAATATATAGTTTCGCGGGGCGTCATTTGATGCCAAGCTCCGTAAAAACTACAGTCCATCCACTTAGCCCACGGCATTCACCTGCAAACGGACAATTGCTCCCCAAGTTGCACACGTATCATCTAGATTGTTCCATCAACCTCTAGCAGAAAGCCTTTCACTGAGAGTTAGAACGACAATTTAAGATAAAATATGCTTCTATCGGTGTAAAACAATTTATCTAAAAATTTATTCTGGCTATTCATTTTAATATCATTAAAGTGTCCTTCACGATAAACAAGTATCCAAGGTGATACAAAATATATGGGTGGTGAGTACTGAATGGAAAATTGACTTTTAAATATGACAACAAAAAATCGTGAAGTTGGCAACTCTTTAATGCCTTCGCTTCACTATGGAGGGTTTAACGAAACCACACGCTTGAAAATAAATAACAGACCACCTCGCGTTCATGCATTCTCGAATGCGTTGCAGTAATTCACGAGTTCATTATATGTATCACGTGAAATGGGAAGGTTACACATCAATGAGTCCTGGACGAAAAATTAGGCAGATAACAAAATTACATACAATGTATTAAAATGTTTTTTTACTTTGCTCTCGCATGAAAGGTCACTGAGCTACCCGTGAATTGCGCCCAAATGCTCATTAATGGTGTACCATTATCAAATCCCATGCAATTCACGTGATATAATATAACGTTATAATTGAGACGCTCGAAGTATGTTGGGAACAGTGTAGAGACGCAACTAGCCCTCTAGTCATCTTTACTCTATAGGATGCTGTATGAGGAAATGTTTTTTTCGTTATAACTAATCTTTCCCTTCCATCGACCGAATTCTTTGTTTAATGAACCGTGATTTCGGGTCTCAGTGCATTTACGATTGTAACCTCGTGGCCATCTTTCATTTCAAAACGACTATTGCGAGTGAAACGCTAGATCAAAGACTCAAGGGGGCAATATTGACATAACTAAATAATAGAAACAGCCCTGGTATCAATAGAATACCCACTTGCAAGACGATGCAGTAGCTCAGAAAGGGCCGCAAATTTAATCTACATACATGAATGTAAAGCGATCGAAGCAGCCGTGGTTGAAGATGAGGCTCACTGAGCACTTAAGCCTGGAGCCTTGCAAAATTCACCCGTACATGATCCAGCGAATGCCTCGTTCCTCGAATCACCTGCGCTTTCCCACGAAACTCCGCTCCACGGAAAATTGTTCGCCTCCCATTTTGGCGCGTCGGTCTTGCTCCCACGGCCGTCTTCTGGATTTGAATTTTTGGGGATACCTTGCTATAGTGTACAGGGGTTATACCCTCCGTCTACGACGTCCATTCTTGTTACCAAAACACAATAGGGTAGTTTCCTTCATCAAAGAAAACGAAAGGCATTGATTGTGATTCGTTACCCACCATTAGTGTATTCATAACATACAATTTATTTGGTTTTAGAAATCCCAGTTTAGACGAATGTTAATGGTCAATTTTATCCTCATTTGAAAAGGGCCGGATTGGCACCAGGTGAAGTGATTCATAACAAGAAATTTGACATAAAAAGAGTAGGAGATAGTAATATTTTTGTTCCGCGGTGCTCTGGTACGATTATTTCTACCCCGAGAAAGGTAACCCAGTAAATCAAGACCGTATTGACGAACGGAGAACATGGATGACAGCCGTTCGTAGGGATTTGAAAAGAAGATAAGATGGCTTATCCATCCATTTGTGCTGCTGTGAATATCCTTTCAACGTTAGAGCAGTATTTTCACTGATCATTAAAGTTGTGTGCAAGTTGGCGTCACGATATGAAAAACTAATGGCTGTGCATTTTGGCATCAATTTAACGATGCCAAAGCAATGCAAACAGGATAAAAATAAACAGGGCTGAAAACGGTCAAGGTATTTGCATGGAGACCTTTTTAAACCAAATGCCACCCATTGCAAAACTTTTTGTGGTAATACCTCGCGCGCGCATAAACTCCCTTGATTACGCTGTTTCACCAAAATTCAACGAATACAACTTTTCTTGGATACTTCACTATTACTTGAAGCGTAAATAATTAATAATAATTATGCGTAAATTATTGTTCATTATATAATTAATAATTTATCATTGTTATCATAATTTACGCCTGACGATGATGATAACTCATCCAAACCAGGGTCGCGTTATGTAAAAAAGTAGTGGCATAAGCAATACAGAAATGTCCAAGAAGCATCATAATGGTATACCACAAAGTTAATAATGAGACTATTAATTTTTAACGAATACAGCTAAACTGAGTGGATCACAGCGTCAAGGCAAACTTAAAATTGTTGACCAGCGATAGCGGTGGTGACTGGAAAAGAAGATGCAAAAGAGGCTACTGAAATGGTTTTGCTATGTCGAAATTGGAGAAGAGGTTCAAATTTAAAGAGGAATAATATTTGACTGAAAAACTATTCACCTCGCCGAGATCTCCGCTAAGATAAGGCATCGAGATGGGAGGATGATGTGCACACGTAGACAAACTCGCATCGACCCGCGAACCGAAGGCGGAGAACGGGTAGTTGAAAAAGAATAAGCCAGTCTGAAAATCTGCAGGGGGATATGGGTGAACAAACATAACTCAAGCACAATTTTAGTATTATCATTAAAATATATTTATTGCTCTTTAAAAAAATTAAACATTTAAATACCACGTATACAAAACCATTTTTGGAGCTTTACTTGACCCCTGCCTATTGGAGGGATCACCTTCAAAAATACAATCGTAATACTGTGCGTGTGCATGTTGTTGCCTAATAAAATGCACTACTGATACGTAAGTAATGCAAAATAAAGTAAAGAAAAAATAATGGAATTGAAATCGAACTAACAAAAGTAAAAAACGAATGTGGTTTGAAAATACTTCCATGAGATATACCCTTTAATATTTTTGTTGCTAAGTAGAGTTTCACATGCAGTAGGAAGGTATGTGTATAGTTACTCCCTTTGATTGTTTTTGGCAAAATGTTGTAAAATGTTGTCCCCACGAAAAGAAAGCTTAGTTTGAACAAATTCACATTATCCATACGTGACTTATTTTATAGCCAGTGAAGTACTATCATAGGGTGGTTCACTAAGACACGAAATCGTAATTGGTTACAAGAAACCAGTAGCTGGAAGAGAAAGATGAGTTAGCCGAAAAAAAACGAAAATTTCTCATACATTCTCTCATAATTTTAAAATAAGAAAATGTGAATTTTTCCGCCCACTTTTCGTGAGTTGATGACGTCATCAGAGCTCTAAAAAATCCTTTAGAAAAACAACTACTTTTACACCATTAGGACGTGATCTCCTTGGATTTCCTGAAGACACACAGCTAAAATAACACGGAGAACACGTGTCCTGATGATGGATATACAAGTCATTTTTCGAAATGTCGGTTTTTTACTACTAAAATCACCCGGTGAAAATCCCGAGAAATTATTTTTTGATGTGATCGCTCACTCATACCCACTATCGCATTTCATTATAGTAATTCGGAAAATGGAAGGATAAGTGAAACCCAAGAAAAAATATTTCCCGTCATTCATTTATTCTCTCATAAGAAAACGCGAAAGTTTCCGCTCACCTTTCATGAGTTAATGTTAACTCATTTGAAGAGTTCTGGCTAATTTATACGTTCAGGCACAGCCTTACAGTGATGGAAGACAATGCTCTCAACGGTGAACCACATGCGCGCAATGCACGAGGTCGAGGAGTAGCGGAGAAGCGATGAATCGCTCGGCAAGAGTTCTTGACGTCAGGAACTAATATGCACGTTGATATTTCACCGCAAATACCTCGATAAGTACGCGAAAATCGAGAAAATAAAAAATACTATTTCTCTCTATCTTTTAAACTCCATCAAATTCGACAATTAAAAAAAATGAACGATCCCGTATTACTAGGTCTATTTTATCTAATCTATAAACCAAATACCAAATAATTCAACGAATAATTTTACAACAAATTCCTTACGAGTATGATCATATCTGTTAATTTTTCATTATGGTTAAAAACTTTTGGGCTATGTCGCCGCGTCAATTCTTGGGTGGCCCCAACGTTTCCCGACCGATGCTGGTCGCTTTTTCAAGGGATTATGAAGAAATGGTGGGTCAGGTGGTGGGGGGAGGGGAGCCAGAGGTTGGGGGAGTGGGTTGCTGCTTGTTTGTTCTTATTACGGGTTGCCAAGTACGGCTAATTTTAATGCCGGTGTCTCTGTTGAAATTATTCTCATCTTCTTTGGATATTTCAATGGCTTCTCTGACGAGTCTCTGTTTAAAACCTTTAACTTAGGCGAGGATTTTGACTTCCTTGAGGTCGATGATGTGGCCAAGCGCTGCGTGTTCGGCTACCGCGGACTTTGTTGATTGCCCCAGTCGAATCGCTCTCGCGTGCTCTTCTAGGCGTGTTTTGACCGACCTGCCTATTTCGCCGATGCAGTTCTTCCCATCTCTTCATAATCCCTTGAAAAAGCGACCAGCATCGGTCGGGAAACGTTGGGGCCACCCAAGAATTGACGCGGCGACATAGCCCAAAAGTTTTTAATCATAATGACGAGCACCCGCGAAAGTTTTAACGAAGAATTATCTGCTAATTTGACAGATCACCTGAGGACATGTTAAAAGGATAAATGGGAGTCGTATAAAATTATTATTAAAAAATATTCTCTTCTCCACCCAGGTTTTGATATGTACTATGCCATTACCAAGAACATAGGTTTTATTATCATTTGTGAGCGCGTAGGATAGAAATAGGCGTGGCTTATACGATAGAGAAAAAGAAGAAATAAAAAACTTCGAGACATTTTCAAAAATATGCATAATCTTAAAGCAAAAATGAGAAAAACGATTACGTAGGAGTTACGGAGCATCAAAGTTGGGATAGGCTCATCCATCCACGAGGGATGTCGCAGCGAACAATATATCACATATGGAACAGATTGAGGGCAAGAAGCAAGATCAGGGAACTGCGAAAAAAATAAACTCTTGATTAATGACTGCGGATCGAAGAGGTTACATGTGACAGCGGGCATATTGGCTTTCTTCCACCATGCTTCAAAAGCTGGAATTCCGGCTAATTCAATAGTCGCGCTCTTCATTCCAATTCCGAATCTGTTTTGCGTATCACAGGCCTTCATGGCTTTGATCGATCGATTGACCGGAACCCAAAATTCGTCCGAACGAACTAAAATTGAGGCGCTATCATTAAATAATTTTTTTACTAGTTACTGCCGTATATTTATCTCCAAACAAAAGGTATCCTGCAAAGATGTTATTGAAGTTATATTGTTGACGGTATCATCTCCAACTAAAAAGTGGATTTAAGGGTCTGTTTACACGATACATTAAAAAGTACTAGTTAATGTCTGTATGCATGAACGATTTTGGTGGACCAGAACGAAACATATACGAATGCATGAACCGAATTAGAACAGGTTATATTTTCTGTTCACCCATTCGCACAAGTTGTGTGGTTACACGGTGCATTTACGTGTCCATTCGCGCGTTCATACATTTAGACATTAACTCGCGGGGGTTAGTGTACAGTGTAAACGTATGAACGTATAGGCCTTAAGGCACTAGAAATGCGTATACATCCACCCAATGATCTAAGTAGCAAACATAATTGCTGAGAATAGATACTAAGCGATTTAAAACGTGCAGAAACCTCAGTTAACGATTTGTATTTCTCCCACGCCCCAGTGTCGTAAATATATTTCGAGGCAGAAGTAAACATGATCGCAGATTTACACGAGAGGCTTTCCGGAGAAATTACAACTAAAGTTTTAAGTGAGTAGTGTTAAGGATGATATTCCCACCAATTTGGGCAATGAATTTTGACAACTTCCATTGAAGAACATGCATTTTCCACTTTTGACCAAAATTATCCTTTTTTGTACAAATTTGAATATCGTATTTTTCAACAAAAAATGCTGGAACAGTTTCGCCTCATCGATACATGTTAAGGTACACGATCGATTCAAAAAAATTTAATTTTTCTGGGGAAGCTCCTCCTAAAATATTAATTTCTCTATTTAATTCTCACACAATTAGACGACTAGATAATTCACAACTTCACAAGATTGGTGGCTGTGAAGAGATTCATTAAGTATTTCGTCTACCGCGATATTTGCAAAACCATAGAATCTTTAAGTATTTTCCTTCATGCTCACACGCAAAACCATTTGGAAATCATATTCTCGATGCCACTTACCATATGAAAAAGTTCCCCCTGGCTTTACATAGTTCATTGCTGGCGACATCATTATTTTTTCAGTCCTTTCCTGAGCACAATAATTAATGATTTCGTGCGGTACTTTGTGCAATTATTCCTTCAAAACTTATTTTTAACCCTGAAGATATTGTACGGTAGTAAACTTCGGGTCCCAGCTAAATATCCGAGTATTTCATGAAACCCCATAATCCTCGATGATAATTTATCTAAACTTTATATGGTGAAGTCAGTGGATCATAAGGATATTTCTATTGCCTTCCAGTAGCTATTGTTTTGAATTAAAACTCAAAAATAATGAATAAATCTTAAAAATTTCTCGTTGAAAATAGCTAGGAAGCGACTTCTATCAGTTATAACATGTCGTTGTGTCAAAACGTTAACAGGTAAGCCCAACGACGCACGGCGAACATCTTCAAATATTAATTTCTCACGATGCATTAGCTGGGCGAGTGGCATTTACTTACGGGGAATACGGACGGAGGTCAAGGTTAAGATATCATTCTCGTCGGTGGACGCGGCGATTAAGACAGCGTAATGGCCGTGAAGCAGAACAAAGGCGCTATTGGAGATAGATGCCGCCTCCAGATCTCGGCATCGCGTACCCCAATGCGGCAGAAGCAACCTCGTGCGACTGCTTAGATGCATCATCTTTAGAACGATGACCGATAACGTTGGAGTAATGCTGTTGCCGCCACGAGGTGTGTTCAGAAAATGACTGAAATTCTAATTATAAGAAACAATATTTATTTCTTCGTCTACATCAGCGGTCCCCAACCTTTTTTTCCCTCCCGTACCCCTTCACATAACTAATGTTGCACCTATCCCCAAAAATGTAACGCGCAAATTTTATTGCGTAATTTCACTAAGGGTAGGTGATATTTTAGTTATAAATAATTGTATAAATAGAAACTTTGTTTTAAATACCCCATATAATATGTTTACATATTTCCTGGTTAAGGAAGTTCCTGGCGTCAGCCAATACCGATTATTTTCGGCGTACCACCCGTTTGGAACCGCTGTTCCACATTAATGTTGTCGACTTCGAAATTATCCCATTTCATAACCATTTCACGACAATTTCAGAATTATTTATTTCACTTTTCCACGTTTCCATCGTTTCTTAATGGGCTGAGGCGTCCGAGGCTGTCATCCAGGGCCGGTTCTAGACACTTTTCTCATGTAAGCGAACAATATTCCACCCCCGCCTCAAAAATAACCTGAGAGGTAATAAGGATTATCTCTGGATTCATTTTAAAATCAATACAAATACTTAGCATATGAGTATCCACCTAACGATATATCCTTACTTCTACAATAATTTTGTGCAGTAAAACCAACCCTTTAATCTCCTTGCTTGATTAGTATTGCACACTGGACTGACCGCTTTTGCTCGGGGCCCTACGCGACCGCGTACTTTGCATACCGTTGAAACCGCACCTGTCGTCATCTTCAACACGTTAATGCCCATCTTGGAAACGCTTATACCACACACAAATTCTTTTTTTTACTCATAACTGGCTTACCATATGGATTTGTTAACACTTCACACACTTTGCTACCATGTATTTCATTTTTTAAGCAAAACGTGATATAAACTGTTCGATCCATTTCTTTAAAAAACGAAAATCGTCTAACTCATATAGACACGTCCAACCTATGCAGCTGCCTCAGACAAAGTAAACAATGAATATAGCTGAAAATTTTATCAAACTTAAGGGACATGTATACCAACACAACAAAAATAAATTGACTATCGGAATCCCCAAACACGCGAAATTTAAAAAATTCCCGTAATTTTCTGCACACAACTCGTAAAATAAATAAAAAATCTTAAAATATCAATACAATAAATTTTATGATGAAAAAGATAAATAGAGATCCTATTTCGCACTTTACCGGTCACACTTTGAACACGCAGAATTCAGTGGATACAATAAGATTTTCAAATTCTTTCATCGTATCTAAGTTACGTTCGAGCGTGGGAGCCAAGAATTTAATCTGAGGATATGCACAGAAGTACATTCCTTGCATAGGTAGTCCGACCACCCTCATATGTATGATGTGGAAAGTCTTTATATACAGGTGACAGATGAAGTTAAATATCTGGGAGTTACGATACTTAAAAATTATTGTGGGGAAGACATAAGAAATACTTGCGGCGGAGCCCTGAAAAAATTACAATTCATCAAGCGTATTGTGGGAAGGTTTCCGGATGAAAGAGTAGAGGTGCAATCTCACACTCGTTAGGCACCCCTCAAAGAAGTAAAAAAATAGCCAAGAATTTTAATACGTTTATCATTACGTTCGTTTTGTTTTGAGTATTATGGAGCCTCAATCATTTCTTCATATAAATAAATGACTTTCATATTAGAATATAGAGATGTATGTGAGAGAAAGATGTCGTATGTTGTTTTTAATCTCAAATAAGAGAAGACTGTTTACCTTTCGGATCCTTGCGCCCCAGAAAAAATTCTGGATCCGCCCTTACTTTTCAATCTCCTTTCTCTAATTCTTTATATATGAGGTGCTTGCAACATTTATATGTATTTTGTTTTTTTTAATCAATATGCAGTGAAATTTTGATATTTGGTGGATCAGTCTCATAACATCAATAAATACATACCATTATAATTATATTATTATATACATACATCTCATGCGAAAGCTTCCATCCATCATCTAACAGGGTGCGCTCCGAAAGTAATGAATTTCCTGCGCCGCTCCTATTGGTCGGAGTGGGATCAAACCACTTGGAGTAGTTGGGGCAACAATTAGTTTGACCGCGAAAGTGATTTTGCAAATGTTATCAAATAATTTCCTTTTAAAAAAATAATTGTACTACTTTTGGAATGACGTTTTTTACCCTGTATTCTTCCGAGATTGCTTAGGTCAGGCCATTTTCAACAATGAAGTCCAAATATAAAATCTAGTCATCAGATATTTAATACAGCAGTCAAGTTTTCGATTAAGGCAATACGTAGTGAATACCAAATTAGAGGTCTAGAAATAAGATAACTTATAGTTTCCATAATAATTTTTTGACAAATTTTCGCTCGGTGGCAGTGGGGTAAAGTCCTTACCTGCCAAACCAAAGGTCGCGGGATCGAGTCCAGCCTGAGTAGGCTGTCCCTATCCACGGCATGGATGTTCGTGATGGTCCATTGTTGTTGATTGCTAGAATCTTTTGATGTAAAGCCCTTAAATGTACTGTTTCCAGGGAAGTGAAGTTTAATAATAGTAATTGTCATCATTTGCATGCACAACTTGGTCCTTTTAAGCCATAATACTAGTCAGAAGTTTCCATATATATTACATAGTGACACATTGCAAGCATAACATTTATGTTACATTTCAATTTGAACTTCATAAATATACTCAATCACAATAATATGATATTACAAATTTTAAGGAATATTGACCTCAAAATAGGAGAATTAAATATTTCTTATAAATGTCAAGTTATTTAAAGGTGTTACATGTTCACAGTCTCGCTAATAAACCATTTTCACTTTCCTTTTAATTTCGGTCGATGATTTTAGAATAAATAAAATATTAATAAAAAATAAATAATATATAGTAATAATAAATTCATTAAAAAAACTTGAGGAAAAAACGCGCAGTGGGTGACATCAGATTCAGTGGCCTATCGGAATATCCTCTTATGTAAAATTCGTGGACTTATCTGTGCTAAACACATTTCTCTTCTTCCTCGCACCGAGCAGAGGGTGATAGCTTACAAGGACTACAGGGCGCGTCAGTGTCACTTGGAGAGGATGAGCCCGGAGGAGAAGCTGCCGGGGGCGGAGGAGGAGGAGGAGGCGGCGGGAGGAGGGGAGGTGCAGCGGGAGGAGGCGGAGGCCGAGAGGAGGCTGCACCGACAAATGGGCCTCCTAGGGCCCCCGCCCCCACCCAGGACCCGGCAGAGGAGAGGGGCCGCGGCAGCCGGCCAACCACTCACCATGCAGAGGAACAGGCCCAAGACAATGTACGTCACGGAAACGGTGCTCTCCAAGTACAAGGTAAATGAATGGAGATTTAAAAGAAAACACGCTTTTTTCCATAAACTGCTGATTGTCATCATTTGCATGTACAACTTGGTCCTTTCAATCCATAAGGCTGGTTAGAAGTTTCCATATATATTACATAGTGACACATTGAAAGCTTCACATTTATATTATATTTAAAACTTGAATTTCATAAATAAATTCAATCATAATAATATTATAATACAAATTTTAAGGAATATTGAAACCAAAATAGGAGACTTTAATATTACTTATAAATGCCAGGTAATTTAAAGGTGTTGTTGCTCCTTCCATGTTCTCCCCCTTCCGTGGTGCAATGGTGAAAAGCGAGAGCTTACAGACCCTGGCCCAAGAGTGTTTAGTTTAAAGAAAGTTTAAAGGTGCTTAACCGCACAGTGGGCTGAAATCGAAAAAAACTGGACAAAACCTCAAAATCGATTTTTTTGAGTGCGAAAATTGAAACTTTGCACAGATGTCGTCAATACATAAGTGCATTTTTTACGCAAACCGTTTTTCATAGGTAAATTTTTTAAACAAAATACTTGGCCTCAAAGTTGAACAAATTTCTCAAAAATTGCCCTCATTGAATTTTTTTCGAAATTTGGCATGTTAACACTAATGCCACACCTTCTGTAGTAATTCAATAAAAACAAAAATTTACAATATTATTATGCGGTTTATTATTATTAATTCTTGACAACTTTCACGACTCAGTTGTATTATTTGTGGCCGATGCGATACAAAATGGCGAACCCTGTTTTTCGTCGAAATTTTGTGTTCGTGTAGGATTATAAAAAAAAGGATCACCGAGTTACCTCGAGATATTTACACCACTTATACAACAAAACATGTAGATTATGATACCAAAAGGAGAAATGCGATCACCTGCGACGCCCAAAGTAAGATCGATTTTTCGTACGTGCGGCCCAGTTCACAGTTCGCTGTTGGCCACGGGGGATATCGTGCTCGACAGATGTTGGACCTTGAATCTTTTAAAGCAGATTAATCGTATGAAAGCTATAATATCTTAGTACCACAAATCATTTCCATTTCATACAACCTAATTTCTTCACTTTCTTGCGATATTTATCGTCGATACGATACAAAGTGGTGGATCCTGTGACAAAATACAAACCCCGGCTTATCCGAGAGGCACAGGAGATAAAGAAATGTGAAGAGAATTTCAGCAGGGACTGCGGTTAAAAATCAGTCACACGTGGAATCCGGCTTTAAAATAATGCAAAGTAAAATGACCGATCCTTCACCTCTTCCCCTTTCAATCTCCTTCCACATACACGTGGAGCGAGACGCCAGGGCGGGCTCGCGGGGATACACTCCCGGGGCAGGGTCTGCGTGGTGCAGTGGTGAAAAGCGAGGGCGAAAAGAGAGAGAGAGAGTGGAGAAAAGAGAGAGACTGCACCACGGAAGGGGGAGGACATGGAAGGAGAAAGGAAGGAGGAGAGGCCGCCGCCAGGGGCGCCGACTTATTAAAAATATTGGGGGGGCCCATATCGGGGCTCTTGCCCCGGAAAGAGGTTAAATTCAAAGTGTGTCGCAGTACCGTAACACTATCATAATTCACACCACTTGTTTTCAGTTAACCTGCTTACTACCTTATAATTATTTGTTTTAACACATTGTTGAATGTATTTGAAAAGGTAACTAGCGTCAAACATGGGAAATAAAAAATACTAAAATATTTTTGTGATTTCACAAAGCATAATATAACTTAATTATTATCTTGAATTATTGAGGGGGATCCGCCCCCCCTAACGACACTTTGAGGGGGCTCGGGCCCCCTCAGGCCCCATGGAGTCGGCGCCACTGGCCGCCGCGATAGGAGCCCGACGACGCGCAGTGGTCCCAAATCTAAAAAATCTGGCCAAAACTCATTTTTGCGACTTTTTACAAGGAAGTTTTGAATTGTGTATTCGGATTCTACAGGATGTGGCCTAAAATATTTCGTACCTGATAGGTCAGTGTGATTACTATGTTTACCTGTGTAACCCGTCAAACATGGGCATGTTCAGCCCAAAACGCCCGATGCGTAGAGATAGTACATTTTAGGGAAATTCAAATTAATTAATGACTATTTTAATTTCATGGGATTCATCTATCAATTTGTGTACGGTAATTTTGCCTATATTTTTGCACAATATCATAGTAAGTTTTGCTCGTTTCGGTATTTCTTATAACAATATTTAATTATTATATTAGTCGCGACGCCTCAAAGAAGTGGATAGGAGTGGAAGGGAAGGGATGAGGAATTCCGCACCGTCACAGAGGCGGGCGGGTCCTACTACTAGCGAAACCATGATTTAACGTTTCTACAGAAAAGAAAAATAATTCCTATGAGGAAGGAAATTTCTACGATTTTCGGTAGATTATCCTTCCATATACATTCCGGTCGCCGAGAGTTGACACGCGGAAGGGTTTAGTTCAGGGTAGGGGGCAAGGTTGCCAAGCAAGAAAGGGAAACGCCCAGGTCACATGTAAGCAAAAGGCTTTCGCGAAGAAAGGTGCCAGAAGGGACGACGAGCGTGCGAGCGTGAACGATTCTTCACGTTCGAAATCAATCTCGTCCATGGCGAGAAGCATCTCACGCACTTGGGCCTTCATCAAAGAAGGAAAAAAGGCGAAGGACTCATATGAAGTATTCTTCATTTTGGTGATTCGGAGAAAGGGCTTGCTTTGATGGTTTAGGCTTGTTTCGGTGCTTCGCATGCATGTGACAACGTTGTATGACTAGGCGAAGGTGTGAGGTGCGTTTTGGGGACAGCGATCGGCTGCAAACTGTGCTGGCTCAGGGTTCTCCGCCCCTTCCTTTGCGCTGTCATCGGACAACTCTAGCTGGCCGGACTTGTAAACACCCTCCACAGAAAGTATCATCATTCTCAATGAAAACCTGACTAGCAACGGCCACGAAACGTCGGGCAAGAACCGAACAAATACGCGGGGTACAACCGAAAAACATCTCCAACAGCCACTTAAGGATTCTAATCCACGCTTTTTGATTTTCCATTGTTTGAATTTTGTGCTAAAAAAATCATAAAATCCCTATCTACACGGAACATCAACCCATGCGAGTTTAATGAACGCATAAATTAACGCAAAAATGCACGATTCCATTATACCTTTACTAGCCACGGCATGGGCGTACCCAGGATCAAAAATTATGGGGGGGAAGCCATGGTTGTTCGAGTTTTAGGTAAGATTTAAGCATGGAAAAGGTGAATGAAACCAACATTTTAAGGAAACTGTGACAGCTTTTTATTAGTTGTTAAAATTATTTGCTTGAAAAAAATATTATTTTCCTTAAAGACATTAGCGATTTTTGCTTCTAAAGGGGGCTTCTTGCTTTTAGCTTATTGTTAGAGACATTTGCTGCCTCCTCCTGCTCCTCGCTGGGTACGTCCATGAGCCACGGTGATAACTTTACGCAGTCACCCGCAATGCCGAAATTTGCGAAATTCCACTTCTCGTCCGGTTCATTCCACGAGTTTTCACTTAGGGAATCGATGCATCGGCAACTTAGCTGTCCAAATTAACAGGCTTAATTTCTCTCCCAATTACTGAATTCTTTTGTTGAACTACGATTTCGGGTGCGAGAATACGGCCCCAATGTGGAGTTAAGGAAATGCAACAGCCGCATCATTGTAAAGAAACTCGTCTTCCTCTTTTTTTTACTGGAAAACTTGACTTGATTCTTCACGTTCGAAATTAATATCGTCCATGACGAGAAGCATCTCACGCCCTTGAGCCTTCATCAAAGAAGGAAAAAAGGCGAAAGGATGGCGTCACCGCAGAGCACGAAGAAGAGCGAGAATGTCGTAAAGTTGCTCAAGCGCCTGCAGCATCACTCGCCAGACGGTCTGGAGGCATGGGCGTACCCAGCGGGGGGCAAAGGAGGAGCCACTGCCCCCCCAGAAGCGAAATTAAAATTAGCTCATAGCTAAATTTATGAACAAATTTTCCTTTTGAAGAAAAATGATATCAGTATAAGACATAGGACTAAAATAAAAATCATTATTTTTCCAAGCAAATAATTATAAAAACTAATAAATTGCTGTCATAATGTCCTTAAAATTTTGGTTTTTCTAACCTTTTCTGTTCAAAAAAATGTACAGCTTGAACGACCACAGCTAGTTTTTACCCCCCCCCCCCCAGTTTTGATTCTGGGTACGCCCATGTCTGGAGGCATTCGGAACGTGGTTCCAGGATCTTTTACGAAGACCGGTCATGTTCGGAAGTGCCACAACTTTTCGTTTGAAATAGATGTTCATAACAAGTGTAATACAAGGATTGAATACACTTGCTACGTCAATTTTTTACCTTTAATCAGACCAGTGGCGGATAAAGTGGGAGCCGGACCCCCGTACTTATCATAATCAGCCTCTACCTTATTTTTCTCGAGTGCAAAAAAGTTAAATTGGCTCAGCCATCGTATGTGACAAAGTTTTCAGCCACATGACAGTTTCCCTTACTTTTTGGGTCAGAAGCATACATAACATCTCGATACGTCCATTCGTACTTGGTAACGAACAATAACTGAAAACATAAAACCTCATACTTATAGTATGCTTTGAAATTGTTCAAGAGGACGCAACTAAATGACGAGAATCTTCGTCATCTGTTCGGAACGCTTGTAAATAAAATGACGAGAATTCTCTCCATCCGTAAGCAGCGTGTGAAGTACTGCCACGCATGTATGCTTACACTTTTAGCCATCTTCCCAACTTATTACATAATTAAATAGAACCTTGACGTGTGTTTAGAATAGTCAAATCCATGCCACTATGTAAGAAGTATGGATTTTCAATGATAACAAGAAATCTAATACAATATTCCCATATCAAGAGAAGGTCAAATGGCTAGACTATGCATTCAGATGAAAGAAAAGGAAATGAAGCATAGTTTTGGATTAGAAATGAATGAATGATATTAAACGAGGGTATAAACTTCCAGACAAATAAGAGGGATATGCAATCTCATGCTTGACGACAATATGACTAATAAAACAACGTTCGCAAACCCCCACGAATGTAAACACTCCTATTTTGCCATCTACTTACTCGTTACTAATATTTTTCCCAAGGGAGGTAAATCAATACAAAGGTTTTTAACCAACCACTAAAACAAATAAGTACGTTTAATAAACGCTTAGTTGCCCAATTAAACAGATTAATCTATACATGTCGTTTGTGATTTAATTTTTATTTCATCCTAATTTTTCTGACCCGCGAAAGAAGTTCATTCGTTATATATAGTGTCGTTTTAATCACTTAAGTAAACCTTAGCTTTATGACTGCCCTGGCTTTCACCATCATTCCGCATCAGCCAGATTATTCATGAACACCTAAATAACAGGTTTCATGCGCTCCGTATCAAGGCAAATTAGGGCTTAAAGCAATGCGATTTACTCAGAGCGCGCCTGCCATGAATATGAGCTGAAGTGCGTAATTACACCTTTAATTGAACATTGTGGAAGTATTATCAAGTTGAATATGTGATGAAATACTGAGTAATAATATTAATATTATGTTTCATCTGACCTTGACCAGGATTAAAACTCACAATCAATAGCATATTGTCAAGCTAGTGCATCAGCAGCTGGACACCACAATTAAAATATAAAATATTTGCACAGGCCCAGAAAGTTTCGTTCACGCAAAATTTTAAACAAAAAGACCACATCAAATCTCAGCAATTAATATTGTGACAAATTATGCCAACTTTCAACTATTGTAGGAAATGCAACACACAAAAATTGTTTGAATAAACACTGAGGATTTCCTTTAGTATCTTCACGCGATATGCCCACAGTCTCGTTCCACCATTTTCGGACGCAGACCTCGTTGTTTCAAACACATATGGACTTCCGTATGGTCCTTCTGTCGTTTAATCATCGTTGACGACCGATAATGAAGTCTTTCAATAACTAAAGAAAAGATGATTTGACCAGAAAACCGATAGGAGCGTAAATACAACAGACTTCCGTGGTTACCCAAAGAGACGACAATAAAGACTGATGGAGGATAATTCACGTTGACGCATCTCCATTCCAGCGGCGCTCCTTTGTCCACAACTCTCAAATTCAGTCATAATGATTCTGCCGCTGCCGCCGATCATTCAGTGGAGTTTATGAAACATTACCAGGCCAATCGATTTGCATGCAAACTCGGACAAATTTGTGACCCTCACGATGGGTAACATAAAATTCCGCATTAGCTGATAATCAAAGAATTTCCACTTTTAAAAAATACCTACTCCAGACATTCATATGTGAATGTTGCTTAAATTTAATTTGAATTTGCTAAGTTCTCTTCCATTTTTGTGACCGCAATTGCCGCAGAAGAGACAGTGAAGGAGTAAGAGTATAGAAATACGTTAGGGCACTTTCCTTTAATTTCTATAAAAAATGAAAATATATTCATTTTTAAGGTTACTCTTAAATGAAAGTTATATTTCACCAGTTTAAGAAACAATGTTTAAAAAATGCTAATCATTCTGTAAAAGTCACCAGTTTTGCCATATCGGATCTCAAACGCATTATCTTTAGGATGGATTAGAAAATCTGCCATTGACATTCCACTCTTGTTATTAGATTGATTACTATTTTATCTTAATTTTAATTTTTCTTCTTTTAGGGAAGAATGACTGAGATAAAATTAATATATCTGTCTTACTTGGCCTTACTTACGGAAGAAATTGACGCAATGTTAAATATTTAACCCTCATAGTATTTAGTGCTAACTTTAAATGAAAGAGAAAATATGAGTGGATGAGTAGCTCATTCATTTGCGAACGCGTTTTCCCTCGTAATGCCAAGGTCAAGCGCGTGCGACTGCGTTCGCGACGGACTAGACAGCGGGATATGGGCGGCGACCGCTTCGGCCCTAGAAATGGTGGACATAGTCTCCCAAGTTGACAGGCCGGAACACTTCCTCGCCCACATTAATTTAGGTGGCCGATGACAAGCGCAGAAAATGTGCCTCCAATGGTATTCTTAAGGCAGGCCTCAATGAAGTTTAACTTCTATATATTGTCACGAGTCACAATTTTTCGTGTCAAATAAATTTCATTCAAAATATTTCTGCACTAGTGAAAGCATCAGTATTATTTAAGACAATTTTACGCAATAATTATCAGAAAACAATGAAAAGTTTCGTAAATTATTACAGTATACCTGAGGCAGAGTTTGAGTAATAAATACAATTATATATGCTCGCACGGCTTATTTCTTGGCCCAGTCCCTTTCATTTAAAATATTATGGCTTAAGTCAATTTGAAGTAAAAAAATAACCAGACAAATGTTAAATAAAGCATTCCGATCGGCGGGTTTCTTTGAACGACGAGCTAATGTAATCGATAAAATCACATAAAACCCTTCATGGCCCATCAGTGGCCATTACTTCATAAATTTGACAATTATTATGCAGGATGGAGAAAATTTATGCCATGAAATTTTAACCCAGGACAGCTAATACCAGAAGGAATCTAAATTACCAAAAATTTTAAGGTCGAAATCGTACCATTTTTAAACTACATAAACTTTGACCCAAGCGCTCCGATTGGGCGCGAGTTTATCCTGTTGTCGGAAGCTCTATGCAACTCATGACTTCGAATGATTCGCGTGCAGTTGCCATTGCCTTTGTCTATAGCATCCGATAAACAGGGCAAACTCGAGGCTAATCGGAGCTCTTGGCTCAAAGATTCTGTTGTTTAAAAAAGGTGCGTTTTCGACCTTCATATCGTTATTATTTTGGGTTCCTGCTGGCATTAGCTATGAAGGGTTAAAAATTCTTCACATAGTTTTCCTCCACCCTGTAAAATTTTAATTGCTCCACTCCCGCTCAGTGATTGAACTTGGTTGCATAGATATAGCACATTCCGGACTGAGCCACAGGCTTGCGAAAATTAGTCATTCACGGCAGAGCTAGGACTTTTGTGGTTCTTAAACATTCTTGGACGTTTTTTACAGAAGTCCGTGGGCGTGAGTTTGCCCTTTTGCCGGATGCCTTGGATAAATAGCGATCTCCGGTAAGCAAAGCATTCGAAGTCATGAGTGAACGACCAAAACATCATTAGTAATTTCGATTCCTGCTGCCATCAGCTATCCAGGGTAAAAATTTCGTGACACAATTTTTCTTCATCCTGAATAGAAATTTACGGTACTTACCAAACATGAGCAGCCCAAAGAACTTTATACGAGGTAACTTCCTTAGCATCCCATAATGACGTGAACAAAAACAGGCCGACTAATCCAAACAGATGGCAATCGAAATTCGGACGTTCCGGCAAGCACATCTCGGATAAGTGTCGCAGGGAGTGGGGTTTTGGGGGATAACCTCTCCCCCTCCCCCCAGAGCTCAGAGAAATTTTTAAGTTTAATCCATTTTACTTGATTGGATTGATATTACTAACAGTATAGTGTAAATATTAATAAAATATCCCTCAGAAAGTCGTGAAACTCACCATTTTGAAGAATTTACCTTAAAATTCTGCACTTTATTGATCTCGCACCTACCGCTTATCCTGGTGGGTATTCCATACCCCCACACACCCCGGCATTAGTTGCACCTAAACCATCCCCCCCCCCCCAGCCTTAATTCCTAGCTGCGCCCCTGTCTCGGAGGACATGGTAATTGTCGAAATCTACGGATTGCTCGAGCTTCTGAGTATAGCTGGGGCCGAATTGCACAGAGTAGGGCCAACACCTCCCACAGGAAAGCCTGCAAGCAATGCCATTCTACTGGGTCATTGAATGGAGTCAAACCCCCCACGCCAAGCTTTGACACTGCTAGATAATTTTGCGTAATTGAGGAGGTGAAACAAATGCTTTCGTGACCATTCATCGAGATCGTTTTTTTTCATAAAAAATATCAAAATTACAAAATTTTCCCTGATTTATGAAAATATTGAGATAAAATATTTCCTAAGTAAATTTTTGCCATCGAGAACCTGCGAATGTTGCGGAAAGATATCGAAACCAAAATTAAAACTATTATACAATTTTATTAATGGGATAGTCTGTATTCCAGAATTTTTCATAAAGTTTCATTACATCTGAAATAGGGAAATTCAGGGAAGGATAATAATATTTTCGGAATTAAAGACGCAATTAAATACTCAGCAAAATTTGAATTGCAGATTTTATCACAGAAATTTGTAAACAATATATAAACGTTCTTGGTCTTCGACCAGCCTTTTTGGCATACAAAACTTTGTACACCTGGGCAATTAACTGCTAAGCCTACTTGACTTTCAACACGATTAAATTTTTAACAACATTTTTTCAAGTATTGTAAAGGAAAATAAGTACATATAACAACTTTAAGGTTTCGTAGGATGCTGCAATTAAGGAAAATCCGGTACATCGAGTTAAGGAATTTAATCACTTAGGCACATCAACCATGCATAACATACAATTGATGACGAATGCCTGAACACCTCCCTAGCGAGTCTCTGATAGCTAGTTTTTATATATAACTTCCAAATGACAATGCACTGTATCGTAAATGTTAAAAAAAATGCCATTCTCATTTTCTCGATACTGATTCATAATATTTCGGTAAGCATAAAGGCACTCCTGTTAATACTCACTCGAAATGAAGGTGATGGCAAAAAGCCCTTCATCGGAACGACCGCGAGGCATTTCTTCTCTTTTTCGTCATCCATCGGAGAGAAAGAAGCCGATGTCTTCGCTCTTGAATGGTAGTTTTCCTTACGCATGGGTCAGCAACATCAGCTAGGCATCACTAAAACCTAGCTTGGCTATCTTAACTTCTCATGGCACCTCGCAAGTTATGTGTTCTTCCATCAACTCCAAAACAGAATTATGATTCGATTGTTCCTGTCTCAACTTCTTGGAATTTCACCATGATGATGGAACAATTGTGACTTTGTTATTTTCCACACAACGTATATTGATCGAACTGCATTCGACAATTACTGCGCAATTATCATGGGTAGAACTCAATACTCAACAAACAACTCCAACACAATATTCAACAGAGATCTGTTATAACACCGCCAATTTTAGTTCCAGAACACATGATTATTAGTCACAAAATCCAGCTCCTTTTCCACAGAAGACTCGATATGCACTCAGTACTTCCATCAGGAGGGCACTGAGGCCCGTCATCCACCCATGCAGCGGTTTGCTGTGACCGAGTACTCATACCCGACGCATTTCAAGTGACTTTTTGGCTTTATGTTGGCTGAGCCCTCTTTCGGTAGAGGGGAAATTTTCCTCTCGCGAAGCTACGATAGAAAGGAAGAGTAAAGGTATCCTAGGAAGCCCGTCAATCGAACGGGACGTTCAGACGCGGATATCCGCATCTCACGACTTTCATATGGTATTCGGAGGAGGCGACGCTTACGCCGCCCGTGTGGGGTGGGTAGAGAATGACCCGGCGTCGGCATTAACCTACTCTAAACGAAAGGCGCTTAGAGGACCACGGCTTTATGTCCTATCTGACGGACTGAATGCTGAACTTAAAGTTTCCTTTACACAACCACGAATATTACAAAAGATGATACTCAAGTCCAGGGATGCCGACTTGCAAAATATAATGGGGGGCCCAAACCGGATATCTTGCCCTGGGAAATTTAATAAGTAGTGAGTTTTAAGATTTTTAAGCATTTTAGAAGAGTCATATGATCAAAATTAGAACCCTGATAACACGAATCTCTATATCTGGACACTCCGGGGAAAATCGACAATCCTGACACATTTTTTCCTCACACCCACACCGAATTTTTGAGGGGGCTCGGGCCCCCTCAGGCCCCATGGAGTCGCCGCCATTGCTCAAGTCGGCCTCTAAATGTGCTTTCGCCCACCGCGCATTTAAATGGGATTACAGAAGTCGCCACTCGCGTCGCTGACGGGCAAATTTATCCGAGTTTCACGGGAAAATAAGGTATAATTAGGGGTGTCAACTGAAATTTACATTCATGATGATGTGATTTATCAAATTTAATACTTTTCAATGTTAACCCTTGCATTTGCAAACACCATATTGCAAAATATTGGTAAAAGGTGGATCGCATTGCACTCCATCACCGTGCCGCGGACATTTTTGAATGCCCATTAATTTGCGATCGAAGTGGCAGCAGAAATCAACCTTCTAAGGGATGCAATTAGGCCTCCTCTACGCAGTCCACTTGCATATAATATTCACGCAGGGATTGGGAAAACTCAGAAAATTCTCTTTCACTGCCAGGATTTGAACCTGGGCCCACGGGGTGCGAATACAGCATTCTAGCCATATTTAATACATATCGAAATCCGTACAATAAAATCGAAATTGAAGGTGATCACTATCCACTCAAATCGCTAGAATTTTTATTTAAACGACTGACTTAAGGCCATCAACAATTCAGAAAATTTCTACGCTAGGATTAAAATAATTTCTGTAAATATCCTTCTTCTATTTTCAATTAACTCAATATATAATCAAAATTATACCGAAAAATTAAGGGTTCTCAGCTTCCGAAGTTTGCGAGACAATAACTGAATTTAAAAATACACTGGACTTCTCTTTACAGCTTAAAAATATAAAAAATCATTTATGAAGTCATAAGGAAATAAGAGACCACTACAAGGGAAATTGCCATCTTTCCTGGGAAATTTTGAGTTTAAAATTGATATGATTTATTGTGGTTATCCTCACTAATTAATAAGTAACAGTGCCATTATTTTATGAATAAAATGTTTCGAAATACTTTTACGGATAGAGTTAAAACTGATTTGGCAAACCGCCACGGCTATAGAAATGGAATTTTCGCGCATATACCAGGACATCATCGCCGAGACTTCTTATCTCCCAGAAAAAAAACTATGCTTAGTAACGGCTACCATATAAAATTTCCCTCATTTGGTCGTATAGCAAGGAAAATACAACAGCTGTAAAAGCAGATTTTACTTCCAAATTAAAAAGATTAAATTTATACGTACTCGTTGCGATGACAATTTTCCTATTCGTAAGGAAAAAGGATAAGTATTGATATTAAGTTTCTATCGAATAGCGCAGTTCTGACTTGGTATCTATTATTATGAAGTCTAATTTTTTACCATGAATAATGTTATCTCTCAAGGGTTTTGATAGTTTGGCTAACTTGGAGCACCCATTAAACTTTCTTCGACGCCTTGTAACTTATGCCCATGTCTCTGAAGCACAGATTTAATTACTCCCAGCAATCGATAAGCTCTATATCTACCCTTTCCGTTTTCCCCACATCTATCGCAATTAATTTTCAATTCAAGCAATCCAAGTTAACCCAAGTTGCTTCTACTCCCGATCTACTCCAGTCAAGAGTATCACGAGTAAGCCAACTGCTGTTCCATGCGATGCAGAAATAAGCACGCAAAACAAACAACTTATAGAGTAATACGGCTAGAAAAAACTGACTATTATGCATCATCCCTCTCGACCGGTCTTTTGCGTCACGTATTGCTTTCTCAAAAGTTGATATATCATTTTGAAATATTAAGGGTGTATAGAGTAAAACATCTTGCCATAGTCTGCCTCTATCTCAATTTTTAAAATCTGACCTCATTATTTCCTCTGATATAAACGTTCTGCCTCGAGATACACGTCAACAGTTTAAAGAAGTCTACCCTGAAAATTGAATGGCGATAGCAAGAGGACTGCGTAGAAGACGCCCAGTTCCATTCCAAAGAAGGCTGATTTCTGTTGCCACTTCGTTCGCATTTTAATCGGTTTTTCAAAACTGTCCCCAACGCGGTGACGAGTGCAATGCTATCCACTTTTTTCCAATATTTTCCATTCTTATGTTTGTAATTGCGAGGAATAGCATTGAAAAGTAATGAATTGAATAGATTATATCATCATCTACACAATTTTCGGTTAAAACCCCTAATTATAACTTATTTCCCCGTGAAACTCGGATCAATTTGCCCGTCAGCGACGCGAGTGGCGGCTTCTGTAAACGCATTTCAATGCGCGGTAGTTGACAACACATTTAGGGGCCGACTTGAGGATCGTAATATGCGTGGGTGATAGCGTAAGTTTGAAAAAAAACATGTTGTTGAAAAAAAATGAAAAAAATACCAACGCTCCAAGAGGTTTCAACATAGGATATAACCGGTACATAGAAAGAATGGAAAGACTGTGGTATTCTGACAAAATGTACCCTGAATTCCATCGACGCCAACATGATTACTCGCATTGCGTATGGGCGTACCCAGCGGGGGACAGGAGGAGGCAGCTGCCCCCCCTAGAACCAATAGTATATTCAGTTAAAAACGAATTTTTTAAATAAATTTTCTTCAAAGCTTAGACAAGTGATATTACTATTAAACATGTAATTGGAATAAAAATATTTTTTCCGAGCTAATAACTTAAAAAAATCAATAAAGGACAGTTATAATTTTCTTTTCATAACCTTTTCTGTGTTACATCTTGAACGACCACGGCTTGCTCCCTCTATTTTTTATCCGGGGTACGCCCTTGGCATTGCGCACACTTCACCTCCATGATGCAGACAGAGGACGAGTTACCCCTTTCCCTGTCTTTCTAATGTTCTTTCCCTTGCCTCCACGCTGTCGCGGAAGGTGATGAGGTTGGCTGGCAGGAGGATTGCGCACTTCTGCCGCGGGTTCCCGGCTACTCTGCTGGTGCAGAGGCCGCCGAGTCCGCAGCTACAGCCCCCGTCGCGGGTGCCGTGGTTGTCGGAGAACGAACTTCCGGGTGACGGAGACGAGAGCGAGGAACACCGACTGCTCCTCGAGGCGGCGCTCGTGAAGGCGCGGCTCGCAGAACTCGAGATGCAGACATTGGACAGCAGCGGCGAAGAGAAGCCGGCGAGGAGTCGGACCTCCAAAACAACGAAAGGTATTCTTGCATGATACGTGGCACGATATGGCAGTGCTGTAGTTGCGCCGGTACGGCGTACCCCCTAAAATCTAAATTCGTCATCAGCGTACCGGTTAAACTACCTTTTTATATCTGTAAAAATAGCCCTCCAAGAAAAATTTTCCAATGGATTTCAGAAATAAAAATCGGAAATGATTTTTTACTTGTTCAGAATCATCTCGTGGCATAACTTGGAACTAACATAATGTTGGAGTTTGACATCTCAATCGCGGCCGGATGTATAATACATGTTCAACTGTTGGCAAACCTTGGTGAGTACCGCCTAAATTTTTCCTAACTACAACACTGGGTGGAAGTCATTAATATCAATTAAATAAGGCATTGCAATATTTCGCATGAATTTATTTGATCACGACGCTTTCGTCGTTACAACAACATTCCTTTCGCTTCAATTGAGAGTATTTTTGTCGCAACGAAACGCGTCTGGGACAAATAAATTCAGTGAAAATTTTGCAAATTAATTCAACCGGTTTAGGTGCGATATAGTGAAAATCTAACGCATTGAAATAAAAGGTAGTTGCATTTTTTCCGCAATTATTTCAACTCGTACTTGTCGTCTCGTACGAGATGATGTCTTTGTGAGCGGAAGCACCTCGTATGCATTAAAATAAGAGTGAAAATGTGCAACTACCTTTTATTTCGATATTTGGAAACATTATTATGTGTTATTTAACTAATTACGAAAGGTAACCTTGAAGCCAGGTTCACCCTAAGCTTGACCTTACACAAGTTCCAGGATATTAGCGAATATCCATGGACTTGTGCAATGTCAAGTCATGTGATACAGGTACTAGCTCCTGTTCCTATAGAGTGACTAGTTATGCCACATTTTTTTCTCGGAGCAAGCAGCAAATAATTCGAACCCATATTGATAGCACAAGTATATTTCCCATCACTTTAATATCTTCTTTCAGAATTTTGCCACAAAAAAAATTTTCGTCGGAGCATAAAACGGAATATGTATTTGCGGTCACAGGTCCCACATTTTTTACGAAAAAATGCATTGTGATGATTATAAAAGAAATAATAATGACTATAAAAAAATTCATGATGACTTCAGGCATAATAAAAGCTCAAAATCCTGGTCACATGTCCACATTAAGTCGATTGAATGGCTTTATACGGTGCTTAGAGAAAGAAATGTATGTACGATGACGGCAAGCCGCAGCACGCGTTTACTTTTGTCTCCATTTCGACATATTTAGTCACCAATACGTTTTCTTAGAAGTATGTTTCTTTTTTTATCGCTCCTGGCCGTATTCTTCATTACATTGTCTCTCTTTTGCATAAAAATTACTGTATGATGTGGAAATTTCTAGGGTACTTTCGCGATAATTTTCCTGTACCTTAATATATAAGCATTTAACGTCTTAGAAAATAATGAGGCAAGTTTTTTTCAATTTTGTGATACAGTGAAATATTGACTAAGATATACCCTATTAAGGGCCAGTTTCACCAACAGCGATAATATTCTCAATTGTCTTAGTTTTCGAAAACTCGTTTAAAATTATTATCTCAGTAATCTGCAGAGGATCGCGTTTCACCGACGTCGTTTTACCCAAGTTTTCCAAAACCGAGTTAATGAGAAGAAATTATTTTGCTGGTGAATTTTTCATACCTCTGACGTCGGAAAAATAAATGACAGTAAGTAAGTGCTTGTCTCTGAAAATTAGCTGTTGAACACATAACTCCTCTCTCACCGTCAGTTACATCAGCGATTATATCAAAGGCTAGATATGGATTGCAGCGTTACAATTTTGAAGAGGAGGAAAAGTCCTCGTATGTCGTATGCAGAAAAAGAATTGTACTTCTGGAAGACCACGCAAAAGTTATAGAAAATAAGAAAACGGATGGGAAGACCACGCTTGCCAAGAACGAGGAGTGGAAAAAGATTGCATTGAGATTCAATTCTCAAGGCGTAGGTAACTCTGAAAAAAATGAAAGCTGAAGTTTTAAACAGTTGATACGCCACGAAAAATGACCATTTGAGCGGAAACGATGCATCTTCTAAACGCGAGAAGTGTTAATCGTCCCGAGACAAATGAGAAAAATTAATCTCGAAACATTAGGATAAACAAATGCGGCTACGCGCGTTATTGACGCATCGGGGTGAGCCGGGACGAAAAATATGGTGATGATGATGGTGATTAACGTCGTACGCGAGACAGAGAATGTGAGCGCGTCAGTTTGTGACGATTGACCCGAAGTGACCCTGGGGTGACCCCGAACGTGGCAAAACGAAGGCAGACGACGTCGAGTCGAATGGGACGCGGTCTGGGGGAACCTCGCTGGATAAGCCATGTGCTTCCCGGCGCGGCGGGGGAAAAATGAAGCGGTCGCCAAAGCCACGAGGGTCTGCGGGAGACGAGGAGGAAAAAATTGAACGGCTCGCGTCGAAGGGACACGCGAAATGGAGGCGTCTCCTCATTTCCGCAGACCCGTGTCAACATGGTGGGTCATTAGCATCCGCAACTGCTATCGCGATCCAACGGGAATGACGGTTTCCCCTTTTAATCCCCGCTCGCGATAAGGGCGGATCAATGCGCGTAAATAGTTAAACACGTCCTACATTCGGCGGGGTGATCCGCAAGCTGGGTGGTATGTATTCGTCCGGAGGAATTTCATTCAGCCCGATGCTCTCGTAGGATTTCAACCAAGCTAACAGGTATTGAGGTAGGTTCTATCGGTCTCGGGGGGATGATGACTCTATCATTTAATTTGAATGTCTAATCCAAATACATCAACACCAGTGACGTAACTATGAGGGGATGCAGTGGCGCAGCGATGGGGGGGGGGGGTTTGGGGGATAAACCCCCCCCCCAGAGCTCGCAGAAATTTTTAAGTTAAATCTATTTTACCTAATTGGATTAATATTACTGATAGAATAGTATGAGGATTAATAAAATATGCCTCAGAAGGCCTTAAAACTCACCATTTTGAACCATTTATCTTAATGTTTTTCTGGCGGAGGGCCTCCGCACCTCCCACTTACCCTGATGGGTATGCCAACCTCCCAGGCCCCTATTATTAAATGTGCCTGAAACCCCCCCTAGCCTTAATTCCTAGCTGCGCCCCTGAGGGGACGATAGGGATTGATATCGCGTCAAACCCCCCACAAAATCCTCAGAGAATTTTTAAAAAAATATTTAAAACTGTCTAATTTTGGCATATAATAATTGCATCTGCTCAAAGTTAAAGATCATTTATTAATACAATGGCAATGAGAGGAGTCACTGAACACCGACTTGAGACAAAGGAGTCAGGAAGGGGTCTCGGCGACCCCCTCGCCTGCGTAGCCTGGGAGGTCGCTCCCCCAGGCCTCCCAAATGCCCCCCAAAGCATATTTCTAGTTACACCACTGATCAACACACACACCCATCACATACCTTTAGGTTGCTATGATATAAGGTAATATCCAAATTAGCTAGCAATGCAAAACAATTTAACAAGTATTAGAAATGGGCGCCTCGCCATTTTCAATTTGGTCACCCACGGAGAGGGAAGAAAAACGAGCCGACAGCGTAGCGGCATAATCGGAAGCGAGTCAAATTTTGCCTGAATTCAATAGTAAAAAATATTCATAAAAAAATTAAACGGCAGATTGAATTTAAATTTTCACAAATTTATCTGGGAAATACCCTAAATAAAAATAAAGAGAGAATGTCAATGGGGAAAGTGAGACGAGTCGGATTGATTCGCAAGTTTATCCGATTGGACTTACCTTAACTGTTTAAATACCTTATTTGATGTGTGAGTAGCTGGAATAATCTTTTTCGATACCGCGGTAGCGGTGCTAAAAGTTGCGGTGTGTCTGATACTGGAAAACAGTAGATTTTGGTTCAGAATAGCCACGGAAGTTACTCTAGTAATAGGAATAATTTTCGATGATTTCCAAGCAGGGAAAATCAAAATAATTTCTGGTAAAATGTCACGTTTCCATTTCCATCTCTAACCCTCATCTTTCACACCAGTTAGTGTATGTATCTGCCACATTACACACCGGTAAATTTCTGGGGAAAATAGATGACAGAAAATCTATATAGATATATATAGATATGTTTCCAAATTGATCTCTCCGTTCTATTCGGGTTTTCACCGCGTTCGTTGTGTTCTAGTGACAACAGTTTCACTAACATTGCAGTTTTCCGAGTTTCACCTTCGACCTGAAGACGCTGACTGCAATGTCAGCGAAACTGTTGTCACTAAAACACAACGAACGCGGTGAAAACCCGAATAGAATGGAGAGATCATCTAATCAACGCCGCGAAAATCTTCGAACCTACATTATGTTTCCCAAATTTTAGTAAACCTCTTCTGAAATGTTAGGTTACAATTCCAAGTTCAATGGTGAAAAAAAATAATGATATTATTCCAATTCCTCAAATAGGATTTTCAATTGGACTAATTTAAATACGACTCACAGGATTCGAACACCTATACGTCGATTTTTAATGAACAGATGGTAAATTTACCAAATCATGACTTCCTAGGTATGGGCGTACCAAGCGGGGGGCAGGGGATGTGACAACTACCCCCCCCCCCCCTAGCAGCTAAAATAAATTTAGTTTAAAACAAAATTTATGAACAAATTTTCCTTTTGAAGAAAAATGATATAAGTTTAAGACATGGAACTAAAATAAAAATCATAATTTCCTTAAAATTTTGGTTTCATTTACCTTCTCTGTGGAAAATAGTTACAACTTGAACGACCATAGCTAGTTTTGCCACCCCCTAGTTTTGATTCTGGGTACCCCCATGTTCCTAAAATCCTCCAAACAGTTATGATCACACTTTTACCCCATTTTATTTCGTGTCCGAAATTCGAACTTAATACCGTAATTCTACAATAATTTGGATTCAGTGCACCAAATCATCCCGTAAAAATATTTAGCCAATATATACCATTATATCAATTTATTATTTATAAATCTATTTAGTGTATGACGTAAATAAAATTTACCACTACAAGCTGTTAGAGCCCACCAAAGATAATTTCTGCATTTTTAGTAAGACTTATACCCACCTGATGAAAATTATTTATCTAAAGGCCGTTTTACCCGGCGAATTTTCATTTGATTGATCTTGCGAATGACCGCCATTCACCGTGTAAAACGGAAATTTCCCGTCATTCAAATTATCAATTGAATAAAGGGCGTAGTCCAGTACAAGCTCCCAGTGCTCCGAAGCACTGGAAGCGAGTCTTTTCGTGGTCCAGTAGAAGCTACAAAAGCTCCCGTGGCGCTCTCGTACGTCACGCATGATGTCACTATATTCGCTTCTCTCTCGCTACAAACGCTCCCAAGAAATAGGTAGGGCGGCTGGAGCGAACCGGTTTTCAGCGCGAATTTGAACGGGAAGGAAGGCAAAAGAAAATGGTGTTCATGACAATTGTGGACCTGGCCGGCAATAATATGACCATTTGGAGTTGATGGAAGAAGTCGCTAAGATAGCCTGGGTAGTAAATGCTAAAACCAAATGGTTAAAGAACTATTCGGGGGATATTACGGTGAGGCAAATGGCTGTAACTCAATGGTTTCACAATTCAGAGTCGCCACGGGCCAGATCGGGGAAGAAATTGAGCGGCAAGACCAAGATATCTTATAAAATTTGTTGTGATAATTAATTATATATAATATTATTTAATTATTAGTGGTTTAAGCTTGAGCTAGCGAGAAGGGGAGATAGAAAATGGCTATTCGAAATTAATAAGACATGTAGTGAGTGAACTTTCCGGTCGAAGCATTCCGTCCGTTACATAAGAATTATGTTAATTTTGTAAGTTATATTGATTTATTTGTTATTTAGATCAATTATTAGTTATTTGAACTTGATATTGCGTGAAATTGAGATAGAATATGACTTCTTAGGTTAGGGTACGTGAACTTCTAGTTAAAGCATTCCGTTTGTTGCTTTTTGGCGGCCAACCTAGGTTTTCTTCAAGCTTTCCCCATGAAGATTGTATTCTCTGTTAAATGATGATATCTTCCTCTAATCTTCAACTGAAGTTTAATCAATTATTGATGTTCGGTTGTATTTTACTTATGTAATTTTCTTAAGGTCAGGTTGACACGCATTGCATTTATGCTTAAGGCTCGTTGTTGACGAGATTGGTTCAAGTGTAGGACTGCTTTTGAGACTGTCATACAATGTCATGAGTGCAATTGATAAATCGCATAAAGGACACTCCACTTAAGGCCTTTTTACACCTACATAAATCCGCACAAGTCTAAATGTATGAACGCGAGAAAGAACACGAAATGTACCGTACGGTTGCGTTGTTGCACGTTAAGTGGTTACACGTGTAACCACTCAACTTGTGCAAATGCATGATCGGCAAATTTTACCTATTTTAGCTAGGTTCAAACATTCGTACATGTTCCGTTTCGGTCCACAAAAATAATTCACGCAAACAGGCATTAACTTGTACGTGTATCGTTTAAACGCAGGCTTTTAGGTGAGTTAAGTTAATTAGGCTTATTTTTGGTTTCATTGAAATTTCTCTAATAAGGTATTTAATCGGTCTTATCTTCTTTTATATGTATCATATGATCTGCTCTTTATAGTTTAAGTTTATCACCTTGTTGTTAGAGGATTTGCAAACCAGTGGGTAAAATCTTCAGGACAAGCATCGGTCTGCTGTGGTGCCCGATCATGGTATCCAATGAAGATCTAATATTAAATAGGTTTCTTGTGGTGTACCCCATGGTCATATTCTTTTTGTCATTTATATTACTGACCTCTCTAACACGCTAAGTAAAGTACAAGGGGCTATAACAATCCCTAATTCAGACGATCTAATATCCGAGCAGACGATACTAGTAAAACAAACGACTAACAAATGCTACAATCGCTCCAGCCGTGATCCAGTAGGGTAGCACTGGGAGCGATAGGAGCGAAAGTGGACCACGAATCTGTAGCGTCTGAAGCGGGAGCACTCGGGAGCATTGGGAGCGTGTACTGGATTACGCCCAAAATTAGAGCATTTCCTAACTTTCTTGAATGATTTCGTGAATGATATGAGCGCGCGGCGTCCATCTTGTCCACTGCCACCACCTCGAAATTTTAATATCATGTATAAAAACTTTGGAAGCACATTAATCCAAATAATGGCTTGAACAATTAATATGGGATTTGATAGAATATAAATTCACACACATCAATTCTCTTAAGTGGGTCATTCAGAAAAACCACCAGGATCTTTAATGAATAAAAACGTTTTTTTCGTGATAACAATATGCGGTTTGTTTTCAACGATAATATACCTGTAACTACCATGGTATCGACCATCTTCCACAAAAATAACCCACTATATTTTCATTTTGAACGTCTTACTTAGCATTAACCTAGTTTAGAGGATACAGCTGATTTGGATAGTCATATTTGAGGTCACTGAGAGTCATTGATCATTTGTAAGGACTCAGTGTCACCGACATAGCTATATGATTATGTAATTTCAAGGCATCGCAAATCCGTCTCTGGATGCATACCCAAGGCAATTAAAGATGCCACAGACAAGCACTTTCATTTCGGGACCGTCATTCAGTTTCTCAGGGTCAACTTTTGGAAATAGGCGTGGACCTTTCCACTTGGTTAACGGAGTTCTGAGCCCTCTATTCATTCCAAAATTCGATCCACGTCTAACCCATATCTTTGATCAACTTAGTGGGTCATTCGTGACATGAAGATGGAAGATTTCTGATTGCTGGAAAAAGCTGTGACGCTCAAGGGCAACTATTTAAAAGACACCCTGGACCGATTGAATTAGTACAGAGTGCTTTTGTCTGTGATACGGGCGTGGTGACCTTGCGAGCAGAGTGTTGGGTAGCTGATTAAAGTGTTCCGGGATCGAATTCGGGTGGACATATAATAGGGTGGTTTCCTATTATTATTTTTTTATTGCCTAAATCGAAAGATTATTACTCCTGGAGTACGTATTTCACGCTTTTAGATTTTTAAATGACGATATCTATTTTTCGCGATTAAATGAAAAGTGAAAATTTTCAAGCGCGCGAAAACGCAACGGCTAAGTATGAATGCTGGGAAAACTCCGTGTGACGTCGTTCTGGTTCCCCCTGACGCCTTGTAAGGTGACCTTAGGGCGAGGCTTGAGCGCTGATACGACGCAGGCTGCTAGCAGGTAGCTGAGTACCCTGCTAGCTAGTAGCGCTTGGCTTAAATAAGGATTATTATTACCCTATCAAACGAAGGAAACTTTCCGAACTTAGGTATTTTTAATGTGTGATTATTAAGAGATGTTTCGCTGAGCTCTGTGACTCATGCATGCATTGGTAATCTCAGAAGATGTAAAACTCCTATCCTCTCGTGTAGAAACTAGGTCCCTGTGACGTCACGTGGAGTGGCATCGCTTGGGCGCCAATCTGGCTTTTTTCAAATGCGGTTAAAATTGACCATTGCCATTCGTCTAAACTGGGATTTCTAAAACCAAATAATTTGTACACTATGAATACACTAATGGTGGGTAACGAATCGCAATCAATGCCTTTCGTTTTCTTTGATGAAGGAAACTACCCTATACTCGCGGTGGCCCAGGGATATGAGCCGGTTCAATGTTCTGAATGGGAGAACACTACGTGATTTTAGTCAGGTGCAAAGTCTACCCGAACTTATTTGAACTGATCTTTCCGTTGTGGGTAAAATTTTCTCGGGATTTCTGCGGGGTTGAATACTCACATTTTAGCCAACGTTTCGGGATCCGACTCGGGGCTCATCTTCAGGACTGCTGAATAATTTTGTATTATTCAGCCCTGAGGATTCAGATTATTATTTTGTGTTGCCCGAGGATGAGCACCGAGTCTGAGCTCGGCCTAAATGGATCACTGAACCCAGTGGGATTTTCGAGAAAATTTTACCCACATTATTTGCCGGGGAAGCATCAAATCTTATTTTATCTCACCATTTTATCCGTTTTTTACCATAACTATGGGAAATTCATTACTACACTGAGCATTTTCACAAAAATAATAAAGATATAATGCTTCGACCGCAAAATTAAATAAAAATAAATTGATTTCATACCTGAAGGCGGCCTATATAAATATATATTTCCAAATATTTTGCTTCACACCACAGATTGCAATGAAGAAGGTTCAGTAAACTTAAAAATATTTTGCGAAACATTTTGCTTTACGCAATAGTTTCAATGGAATACTTCCAAAATTTGCTTTTCCTCGCCATCGTTATAACACATTTCAACCGCGGATGCAACATTCATATCACCCAAAATACATGATTTCACTTCATGAAAATATCCGGATGGGATTCACTCAAATAGACGGGAATTCCCAGTAGAAAGAGGGTGAAAAAATGTATAAAATATAGGTTTAAATATAGAAAACCCGAGAAATGGGGGAGATTTACTCACGTTAGGTGTAGGTAGTGGACAGCCCAATCGCCTGCTAGCATTAGCAAAGGGCGTTTGAGATAACAGTACTCAGGCTAAAATTTTTACCCGGTGCCCAAAATTATAAAGCTACCCCTAGACCAATGGCCCACATTAAATCGATTGAATACCTTATGAGAAGAAATCGAAGCATGATGGCGACGAGACGCAGCACGTGCTTACCTTTTTCTCCATTTCGGCGCCTCCAGTAAGTTTTCTTATGAGGATACCTACATAGCTCCCGGTCATATTCCCTCATAATATTGTCTCATTATTTTCATAAAAATCAATGTGTAATCTGGAAATTTCCGGAGTACGCTGAGTACACCTTCGTGGTCTTTTTCTTGTACCTTAATATATAATCATTTAACGTTTTGGAAAATATTATGTATTGGTAATGGTAACATCAAGACCAGTGGCGAATCCAGAAAAGGGCTAGGCAAAGCTATAGCCCTTTACTGGATACAAGATACACAAGATAAAATGGTAATTTTGTTCGCAATCTCACTACTGATGGGAGGTTATCCCCAAGCCGTGGCGCAGCGAGTGGGGGGTTTTGGGGGTAAACCCCCCCCCGAGCTCAGAGAAATTTTTAAGTTTAATCCATTTTACTTATATGGATCATTATTACTTATAGAATAGTGTAAGCATTAATCAAATATCCATCAGAAGGCCGTAAAACTAGCCACTTTGAACCATTATTCTTACAAAATTTCTAAAGGAGGGCCCTCGCAACTCCTGCTTACCCTGGTGGGTATGCAATACCCCCACACCTTTAAGTATTATTTGTGCCTAAAACCCCCCCTAGCCTTAATTCTTCGTTGCGCCCCTGCCCCCAAGGACCCCAACTAGCCCCCCATTGAACCTATCCTGGATCCGCAGCTGATAAAGACCGTTTGCAAAACCAAGATGGAGCGAGCATGGACTTCTGATCTGATTTTTTTCCGTTTTTCCCACAAATTTCAGGTTCGAGGAGCAAGCGACAAGCAGCCGGCAACGGAGGGAGCAGAGGATGGCATTGGCCGCGCAAGTTCAGGGGCCAGACTCAAAGCCAGTTCGTGTCATTCAGCGGTGACGGAAAAAATGATGGTTCGGCTCAAGCGGAATCGAGGCCTGATGGGACCACGACCATAGTCCGTGAGAACGATATTCCAAACATACTCCACCATGTAATCCTTAAGTAACCTGGTAACATACGAAATAAAACGGCTGGAATATGACTAGGCATCGGATGGTGAAAACGAATGAAACTCCTAATCCAACCACGATTAAAAATAAATAAAAGGAGAAATTCCTCGACGTGAGTTATTTTTTCAAAGTATAAGTGTTGTTGTTGTTCTTCAGATACCAATCTTCGAGGCTAAACCAGAAAAAATACTTGCGTAAAGTAAAATAATCCAGTATAAAAATTTGTCATTGAGATTTGGGCTGTGGGTATTTCTATTTTATTCCACGACTTTTTTCCAGGGAAATAGGTGCTTGGTTGGGCGACTTAATGATATTCGATGATTTTTCAAACTTTAAGACGATACGATGACCCAGAATAGTCTTCTATTGGACTTCTCAGCCTTTCGCGCTCGAAGGTTGATTTTACAAGCAATCTACTAAAATATCTTGATGTAATTAATCTTTTTAAGAATGAAAATCCTGATCTCAAACCCGAACGAGGGAAAAATAATAATTTATGCTCATGTGAACTAGGTAAAAAACGATGCCGAGATTGGAAAAAAAGTTAGCAAAAAAACGTAACCTCAACACCACGTATAGGACAAATTAAAACGGTGTCGAATGTGCAAAAAAGCAAATGAGAAAATCTCTCTCTGCGGGAACTGTAGAGCTAACACGCATCTATATAGAAGTACTAAGAAGTACTAAACATTCATTGTCCAAATTCCTCTTCGCGTAAGAGGGCTTCCAAATAATAAAAAATAAAACAGGATACAGCTCCCAACAATAAAATAGGTTCAGTCTTGGAAGTTATTCAATAGCAGCCAACTGCCTCAAAAATATTTCTAACCCAACTCATAGCACAATGCCCCTGTAATGGGTCACAGCCAAGCTGTAACCGAGATTGCAATAATTATCTCGGATGAAATAACAATTCATAAAACATTCGCTCAAAAGGCCCTTAAAACTGCGCGATATTTGCATTTTATTTATTTCTAAAAAATTCTAGAATACCAAGGAAAGGCATCATTAGCTCTTTAAACGGCTTCGCGAAAACATACTCCATAGTATAATTAAAATGCTTCTTTAATACATCCCAGATTCCAGCGTGTATTGACGCATATATTGATTAAACATATCAAAGCTAACCGCCTAAAAATTCCACCCGAAATTTGTCTAATTAATATCTAGGGCTTTTTCTTCCCCTCGTTGCTAGTGAAAGAGCTAGCGATTTCTAAAATTAATATAAGCTACGCAGGCTAAAAACCAGTCGAAATAAAGTTGTATTCATTTGATAAGTCACTGCCTTTGTAATCTAGATGCAGCCTCCAATTCATTCCTCTTGTTATATCGTTCTTCTCAATGTGTAACCATATTACGATAATGTGTGTAGTGCAAAATTGGTGAGAGGCTAGCGATTGCCAACGACTTACCCTGTCTAACCATGTTGATATTTTGGAATCATTAATGTTTACTATAAAAGTGGAAGTAAAATAATGAGTTTCAAAATGGTTTTGATTATTTCCTCTGCTAACCCCATAAGTACTCTGAAATTTATATCGCAACCTTCAGAAGCAGTTAAGATCCTGAAGAAATCAATCCAGTGAATTTCATATTTTTTTATGACGGTGTCATTTGCAAGACCTGCATTTTAGCTCTAATAATCGCGTATCTTTTTTAGATTTGTAAACTCGTACAACTCATTAACAGTATTATCTTACTAAGTACTCACTGCATAGGCTACATTTGCCGTATACATAACAATTGACTGAAAACTTTAACGTAATGCCAAGGGTTACTCTCCTTGAAGAGCTAAAAGAGTCGTGACATAAGCACATTGCGCAATAAGTTCACATGCAGATACATAAGTAACCATTTCCACCGTCATAGATATTATAAGTAAATAGTGAAACCGCGATCAGCAAGGCTAAATAAAATATTAGTTATCACAAGCCTTTAGAGTAATTCACTTAAAAATAAGCTCCTCATACACATATACTTACTGCAACTCACAAATATATCCATCAAAGGCAATATTTAGCCACATCAATAAATATCCTCCTCCTGGATCGAACTTCAGCCTCCATCTGTTGCTCCGATTCTTCCCATATTCATCCTGTCCCAACAGCTAGTACACGGTGTTGCCTGGATGTGTTCTTCGCGAAAATTCCCTAGTAGAGACAAGAGATGCCATAATAACTGAATGACTAACCATACTACCAATTTAAATTGTTAATACACCATGAGACATTGCAAAAAAACCAACTCAATTCCAAATACATCCACCAGGAGCAGCAAACGGCATGGGCCAATCACAAAGCCAATCGAGCGTCGGCGACGACTGTGATGGTTGCTACCCAGGAGGATACGGAGGAGGGGGTTACCCAGGAGGAGCAGGAGGCCGGTGGCAACAACCTGGATACGGCGGACCAGGAGACGCAGGAGGCAGAATACCGGGCACTATATCGGGACAACCGGGAGCCGCAGGTGTAGATGGAATCGGTGGCGCGAGGGGACCGGGGACGATCGGAGGAAGAGGATATACCCCTGGCGCGGAGTATGGAAGACCGGGGGCGGGGGCTCCGGGTTATGGGAGGGGCCAGAATGGTCAAATAAGTCCCGGGTCAATAGTACATCGACCTGGAGGCGAAGGCATAGCTGGGGGCCCAGGATATCCCGGAGGAGAAATTCCAGGCAGAGGCGTCGTCCATGGGGGACCGGGATATGGCCCACGAGGTGAAGGTGGAGTGGTTGGACCCGGTGGTGGTGTTCTAGGGACACCTGGATACCCAGGCGGTGGAGTTCCGGGTAGGGGCGTCCCTGGATCAAGGGTTCCCGGGGGTCCAGGCTACGGCTCCACAGGCGAGGGTGGTGTAGTTGGACCTGGAGGAGGCGTCGGAGGTCCTGGGTATACGTCTACAGGTAGAGAAGCAGATCGCGGATACGGACGGCCTGGGTACTCTAATGGCCACCGAGGAACTCACGGAGGTGGACGAGACGGAGGCGCCGCTGGAGGGCCCGGATATGGGATGCAACCGGGCGATTTGACAAGGCCCCACGCTTACAGACCAGGTGCAGACGGTCACGGAATTCCAGTAACACCGACCGGTCCAGGAGGCCGACGTCCTGGAGATGTACTACATCCTGGTGGGAGACCTGGAGACGCAATGCACCCAGGTGGGAGACCAGGGTATGACGGAGTGACGCACCCAGCTGGGCCTGGATATGGCCATGGCATTGGGGGAGTCCCGCATCGACCAACAGGTGGAATTCCCGGAGGTGCGCACCACACGCCGGGTTCAGGAGTTCACGGAGGAGCAGTCCATCCTGGAAGTCACATTGGCTACCCTTCCTCACCAGGTCACTATGCACCGGATGGCCTAGGACGTGTTCCCGATGGACACGGAGTGCAGGGACCTGGGCGTTACATCCCACCGAGTGGTCAAGATTCGCATCATTTGCAGCCAGGAATGCTGCAAAGACCGCATGGTGGCCCAGGAGGGCGGGATTTCAGCTCACCAGGCTACGACCAAACCCATCACGTAAGCGGCGCGGGAAGGGATGGAAGGCACGACGGCGGAATGGTTTCTCCGGTAGGAGGATATCCTGAATCTCACCAGCCTTCGGGACACGGAGGTCAAACGAGACCGCATAGCACAGGTCTCGGTATTCCAGGGCATGGTATAATGGGTCCCGGGGGAGATGGACGCGGTCAGAGACCTTCTGCTGGTCCAAGCGGAGGGCATGTGACTGGCGATGGTTACGGGGGATATCCAAGCGGATCAGGGGGGTTACAAGGAAGTGGAGTGCATCATGGAGACGGAAGCGTCGGTCATCCAAGTCGAGGTCATGGTACCGGGCCAGGCATAATCGGCACGGGTCCCGGAAGAACAGGAGGAATAGGCGTAGGCCCAGGTGGAAGAGTAATGGGACCCAGCGGTGGAGGTTATGGTCCAAGTGGTGGTGAAGGTGTTAGTGGAGGTGGTATTAGTCCAGGAGAACGGGGAGTAGGACCTGGAGTTTCTGGAATCCCCTCAGGAGTCGGTCCTGGAGGTGCTGGTGCTGGCCCAGGAGGAGCTGGTGTTGGCCCAGGAGGTGCAGGTTTTGGCCCAGGAGGTACAGGTTTTGGCCCAGGAGGTGCAGGTTTTGGCCCAGGAGGAGCTGGTGTTGGCCCAGGAGGAGCTGGTGTTGGCCCAGGAGGAGCTGGTGTTGGCCCAGGAGGTGCAGGTTTTGGCCCAGGAGGGGCTGGTGTTGGCCCAGGTGGTGTTGGCATAGGTCCCGGAGGAGCCGGATTAGGTCATGGTATCGGGGGCCATCGCCCAGGGGCAGGTGGTGCAGGTGTTACAGGTCCTGGTGCTGGTTTAGAACCAGGAGCTGGGCCTGGTGGTAGGCATTATTACCCATCAGGATCTGGGCAGTACGGACCCGGTGGAGGTGACAGATCTGTGGATGGCTATCCCGGTTATAGGCCTGGTGGACCACATTCGATTGATGATGGACGACATCCGAGTGGAGTTGGAGGATATGGCACATATCCCACTGGGCATGGCTCGCATCGTGGAATTCCTGGATCAGGAAGGGACGGAGTTTATCCAGGCCAGGGTACATATACTCCAGGAGGAGCCGTTCCTGGGCAATTATCGCCGGAAAGTATGGTTACTGGAGGGCATAGGGGAACTGGATATGACGGGCAATACCCTCTAGGTGGTGGGATGCGACCTGGACAAGGAGCAATACAGGGAGGTCATACCGCAACAGGAGCACAAAGACCGGATGGTGAAGGGGGTGTTCACCCTGGACGACTAAATGGAAGGCAACCAACGTATCCAAGAGGTCCTGGATATGGAGATGGACAAAGACTCCCAGGAGGAGCACCTGGCTATGGACCAGGATCTGGAACTCCTGGATACACCGCTGTTGATGGCCAAGGACAATATGGAAGACCGGGATACTATAGTGGTCGAGACGGAGCTTACCCCTTGACAAGACCAGGCGTCGGTGGAGGGCCCTCAGGGATACCCTTAGGGGGTGAGTCACAGGCTCAAAGCAGTGTAATACAAGATGATAAAGAGATCAAAGCAGGGGCATCTTCACAAGGAAAATTAGGAGATGGGAAGGCTCAAGCTCAAGTTAGTGGTTCCTATTCAGGCACAGGTTCATTCTCAGCTCAAGCACAAACTAGTGATGGTGGTAGAGGTGCTCAAAGTCAGGTGACTGGCAACAAAGATGGAGGCTCTAGTTCTGCTCAAGGTAATGGTGGAGCTGGTCAAAGTCAGGCCCAAGTGCAACTTTCTTCAGGCAATGGTGCCACTAAGGCCGAAGCACAAAGTGGAGGGTGGCAACATGGTTCAAACACACAGGTGCAAGCAGGGGAGAATGGGGGAATGGCAGATGCTCAATCCAGTGGACCAGGCACAACTTCTAGTCAAGCACAGGTTGGATTCAAACCTAACAGAGGAAACAGTAATGGGCAGAGGACTCCATTCAGAGGGGGTGGAACAGCTTCTGCTCAGAGTGGTTCATACTCAGGACAGTCACAGAGCCAGGTTCAAGGGTCCTATCGATATGGAGTGGCATTCCAAGGGGCAGCCCAGGCAGGCACTGGCTCACGGGGATCAAGGGGCATTGGGGGTGAGGCAAGGAATGGAACACGTTTTGAAAGAGATGATCATGCAGCCCTGATACCAGACTCTGTTAAGTTACCACCTTTAAAAAGGTTTGATGATATGAATGTAGGATCAGGAAGTAGCCAAATGAATGGGGATAATAATAGGCAAAGTGGGACAAATGGACAACCTCAGACTATGAACTCAACTCCATCACCCACACCAAACAATATTTTCGAAAAACAAGACAATGGTCATTCCTCACAACATGGATCAGTCCAACACTCAGCTTCTAGCAATAATGGACAGCATACAATTAATGGTAACTCAAGGTTCAATGGAGGTAGTCATACATCACAAGGTGTACACTCAATGAACGCTCCCAATGTACCTCACAATGGACATCTCTCATTCAATAGTCACAGGGAATACAATAGCCACTCCATTCATGGCTCACCCATTGAGAGTGTTTCTGACAATAATGGCATGGGTCATGGGCATCATTCTAATAAACCACAAACTCTAGGCAGAGATCAAAATTCCCGTCAATCCCATAGTGATTTAGGAAGTGCAGATAGGCAGCAACAAAGCAAAATTCCTAACAATGGGGATGGTCCACAGCCTGTTCCTTTGCCACCAAGTAACCGACATAGAGGTGATATGAGAGGGGAAGGAGATTTAGGAAACACTAAAGTCTTCAAAACAGAGGCTCCACACCAAAGTCAATCAGTATTTGTGAACCAAATGCCCAGTGAAGATGTTCACATCACCCAAGCTTCTGATGGCGGGGGTATTCCAGCACAGGCAGTTTTCCAGCCAGGAGATGTAGTTCCTGGAACAGCTGGATTCAGAATACCAGAGGGCTTTCGAGGAAGAGTAATAGGTGACAGCAGATCAATAGCAGGAGATGAAACTCTTGCTATTGCATCACCAAACAATGGAAATTCTCAGTCCCAAACTGTGGTAGTCACTCCAGGTACAGGTAAAGTGAACTATACAATAGTGCGGCCACCTAATGGAAAATCGGTAGTTCCAGCTTACGAGGAGTATGAAGACGAAGAAGATTCCACTGATAGCTATGGCTCAGCATCTCATAATGAGGGCCATAGTGTCCAATCTTTTAGAACTTCCAACACATACTCAAGGGGAGACCAGCCTGTGTATAACTGGAATAAGCCTAACACTCGTGACGGAGAAGCTAAACCTCCCAGCTTGTACAAAGAAGATGATGATTTTGAAGACGATGAAGATGAAGAAGATGAAGATGAAGAAGAGGATTTAGAAGATGTAACAGACCAAGAATTGCACACGACCACTCTGCCACCACCAATGCCCAACAGTTATATATCTGTGACAAAAAGTGTGAGTGGACAATTAAATCCCACCAATGATCATCAAGGAAGGTTTGATAGGAAATATACAAATGGAAATAGAGGACTCTCAGGGTCAAATGCAGGTAAATTCTCTCACACATATTACACCAAATCATCAACTTGTGGTTACTTTACATTCTCCTGCAATGTGGTGTTCGGATCAAATGGCAGAGCAAAAATATGTACACCTCGTCCACCGACAAATCCAGATGGTTCCCCATGTTGTTGCTAAGTTTCCTCATCACAAGGACAATGCATTCCTCATTAAGTGCTCCAATTTTTTACAGCATATTTCATGCTTAAAACACACCAAGAATTTCCATTACCTGTCAGATTTTCATGCCTTAATTGAGGTGCTGTTATCTGAAACGTTGGATATGCCTCAAATATTCAAAGTTATCATTAGTGATAAATTATTTAACACGCTCAAAAATAGACATATTGCTAAACCACACCATGGTATTCCTATCAAAAGATATCTGAATACTAGCCTACAGGACCTTTCTTTGTGATACCACTTAACGTCCTCAAAATTGGGCTAAAATTTTCTTCGTGGTGTAAGTGGAAAAATGAAAGAAAATGTATGTATCATGTTGTGTCACCAATGTAAGTTCATTTTTCGTCATAAATTTTTTCATATCAAGAATTCTTCATCACCATATTTTATTATCCTTAACTATGACAAAACACAGATACCTCAGATGGTGACCATTGGTGTTATAATCGCCAGAGGTGCAAAAATGCAATATCCTTAGTTTTCAGGACTGATAAGCCTAAACATTAACTTGTACAAGGGCATGTACATTTATGCGAACATTCTGAACAGACCAGAACTGAACAAGTGCAAGTACATGAACAAAATTAAAATATATCCTATTTCCTGTTCATACATTTGTACAAGTTTAGTGGTTACACAATGAATTTTAACATTAATTCACGCTTTCATAAATTCACACATTAACTTGTACGTGTTAATTCATAGTGTATCTAAGCCCTTAGACAATCAGCAACATCTTTTGAGAGATAAAAAGTGGATTACTTTGGGGAACAGAATTGATTTCTGGTGGTAGACTATTACGGGGTAAAAAAAATGCATTATTGGAAGTCTTATGTTATCTGCCTCTTGAATCAAAAAGGGCTGGACTGCAGAATACTAGATGCAGAAACAATGGCATCCAGTCAAATGCAAGTGAAATATATCATCAATGCCTCATTTTAAAATAAATAGGTAAGTACATTATCTATTATACCTATTTAACCCAAACATGCAAATAACATTCCTTTTCCCATTAAAAAGTTTGTTTTGTAAAATAAATACCTATCTCCTTGACTGTAATACATACGTCCCTCAAAGTCTTTAAGCTTATTTCTTTCCTTAACATCATCCTTGCCCCACAGTTACATAGTTCAAGTCTCAATAACCTTGCTGAGCATGGAAGTGCCAAAATAAAACAACTTCTATTCCAATTTGGCCACCTCTCTCATATAACGCATAAAAATCCTTGGGCCACATAAAGAGCTTCTTTATCCATCCATCTCTCCAGACAATGTACTATTGCCAACCACTGGCAGATTTGGGGCAAAATGGGGGGCAGACACTCAAAAAGTACACAAGATTTTTTAATATGGTCATCATTACCTTCATTTTGTTTTGTTACCATGGAGCCTGAACCACTTTATTTCACATTAATAACTTTCATATTAAAATAAAAATAATATTTTGCATAGTAATTGTTGCATGCTTTTTTTAATCTCAAATAAGAGAAGACCGTAAGTCTATCATGCTTTTGCAGATAGGCATACGTCCCCCCCAGAAAAAAATCCCAGATCCGCCCTTGATTCTTACTTAATCCAAATACATACCTAATTCTTCATTTTATTCTTATAATATTTCGGTGACATGCTTTTGATCTATTGAGAGCAACAAAGAATACAGAATTTTACAGCTATATGCACATGAAAATTTCAGTAACAATTACCCAAATTGCTAGAAATATAACCTTTATTACACTCACGCACAAAATACAGCAGTATTTTACAATCACAGAATAGGATAATAATAACACAATATAACAACCATTTAGATACAAACAAATTCCTCACGGCATTGAGCTGCCAAAATCATATCTTAGGGCTGAAAAATGATTAATCAAAATTTTTCCTACGTGGTACAAGTATACACTACCCTCAATTTTCAGTGATTTCCACCTGTTAATATATTTCTCGATACATAATATCCTGTGATTAAAACATTATACACAGGCATTATTGCTACCTATGGCACTTGAATACTTCTCCAAACTGGGTGCACAAAATCACAGAAATGGAATGACTCTATAATAGACAGTCAATGCAATGCTTAAGAAATATGGGACTTAAGTATGCCTTTTACGCATGGAGAAAGAAAGATGTAAGAATACTGAGAGTGGATTTTGATTTTAAAAACGCTAGAGATTTTTACAAATATAGTTTAAAGATTAAGCAGCGAGCTGCCAGTCAACAAGAAATACAACTTTGAATGTAAGGCCCCATCGTACAATCTAGAGCTTCATCTCATTAGGCTTGACTTTGTGTTTTTCCACAATTGAATTTTTGTGCGATATAAAAAATAAATATCCATGGTAACATTCATGAACCCTTTCCGCAGAGATAGGCTTGACGTGAGATAGCTTGAATATGGGCAGAATTTTATTTCTGAGATCATAACAATGATAACACACTTTCCACTCTAACACTGGAACAACCAATATCAACTGCAAAGTTATAAAAGACACACCAAAAAAATTAATGTCATGAATTCAATACAAAAAGAAAGAAAATTCTTCAGAGATCAATAGCATAAGCACCATAACCAGCCGAAGCCAGCTTACAAAAATCAAAGAGAATACTTATATCACAAACAAGGGTAAGCAAAATAAGATAAAACTTCAAGAAGTGCCACTCAAAGCTCATAAAACAAATCCAAAACCAATATGATTTCAAGAAATACCGTATTTACCCATAGAAGCTGTGCACCTTTTTTCTGGAAATGCCATTGACAATATGGGGGTACACGGCTTGCAGGAATCAACCAATTTAAATGTAAGCCACGTTCCATTCATTTTCTCTCAAATTCTTATCGGTTATTTCTCCAGAGTTTAGCATAAAAACTAGGAAACCTTAGCAGGAATTACATTTCTAACATTAATTAACCCTATTAATCATGGAAACGTAAATTTATTGATTTAGCAACGAATCATGAGTTTCTATATTAGACTGCACCCAAAAAGCATTAAGGCCTGTTTACATGGTGCATTAACACGTACGGGTTAATGTCTAAATGTATGAACGTGAGAATGAACACCAAAATGCACCGTGCAACCACCCAACTTGTGCGAATGCATGCACAGAAAATAGAACCTGTTCTAATTTGGTTCCAGCATTCGTGCATGTTACGTTCCGGTCCACAAAAATCATTCACGCAAACGTACATTAACTCGTACGTATTAATGTATCGTGTAAACAGGCTTTTAGGAAGTTTTTTTTCCTCACGAGCCGGCCCAAAAATAGTGGTGTGCAGGATACAGGAGGGTGCCGCTTACACGGGTAAATACGGTACGTCTGTCATTACACAACAGCTATACAGATTGAACATGATCTTGGACTGATCCCATGGGACACCCTTGAGGCTGGGATTGTCAGTCAGGGAATTAGCCCTGACCTCAAGAGGATAGAAGAAAGGAAGGGGAAACAGAAGGAGATGCCATTGTGATATAGACGCCCAGAAAGACTTCAGGATAGGGATAGTGACAGAAGGAAAAAGGATGGAAGAATTCATCAAATGAGCCACACCGACTAACCACAGAGAAAAAATCGTTCGCCTTGACCAAGATTCGAACTCAGGTCCCCTGATTTCCGGCCAAGTGCTTTAGCCAGTTAAGCTACTGAGGCGTCATTCTCCCCCATGGAAATTTGAGGACTATACCTGACACCGTGGCTTGTCCCAATATCCTTAAATTACCACTACGACGGCAAGAAAGTTGGATAAGTCACTCACAAAAAAACTGATTAATCGCCAAATAACAAAAAATACCACGCAAATCAAACAAGGAGAAATTCATAACCCAAGGCATTCATTAAATAAAGAAATAGAGAAATTAAAGCCTCATCAATGAATACGCAATTCCATAAGGATAATAAAATGCAAAGGCTACTACCCAATCGGTGATTTTAGTATGAACTGAAGATAATACGAAAAAATACCCTGTAATGTCTGTACCGCCAAAATGTACTGTGACATAATGGAGGTATTACACAAATACTATTAACATGATCAGAGGTGGGCAAAATACATTTCAATTGTCTTTTAGATGTAAAATACAAATACTCCTAAAATTGCTTTTCAAATGAAAAGTACTCAAGAAAATTGAATTTGAAATATGTACACATCATCATTTCAAAATACTTTCCCAAAATACCAAATACAGTCCACCTTTGGACTGTAAAATTAAAAATGTTCAATTCCAAACATTATTAATATCGAAAATAAAATCCAGTAACTAAGTACATGAATTTATTGAAAATGAAACTGGTTTCATAGTTGCATCGTAAAATCATATTTATATATGTATTCAACAAATTACCATTTCCCTGAAAAGTAAAGTACACAGGAAAAAGGATGGGGCATGTAAATAAATTTAATTTGATGCTTTGCTGGCCAAGAACCTTAAGAGAGAGAGCTGGGAGGAAGCATAGCCAATGTTTCAGAATAAATTGAAAATAATTTTTGTAGATTTTTCATTTCGAACTGTTGGTTTCAATACAAGAAATTATAAGCTCAAGCAGAAACCTTTCCTCTCAGATTGGGTAGAAGAAATTTTCCCCAAACCCCAAAGCAGCCAATATAAAGAATTTTCTTGTCTTCCTCAATTGAGAATCAAAAATTGAAAGAGAGATGAAGACATTATGGATTTGATTTGTTGACTTACGCTCTCAGAAGAAGGCTGAGATGGTGACATTATCAGACTTATCTTACTGGGTGATAAATGTTCAGTACACTCACATGGTATTGATAAGAGATGCACTAATCAAGGAAATACTGTTCACACATAAGTTAAATATATAAAAAGCATCACATTATAGATCGCATAGAAAAGTAATACGAAAAGACAAAATATACAACCACCTTCAGTACTACCAAATATGGGTACTCCCCTACTTACGACCATCCAAAGTTATGACATAGAACGGTTTTGAAAATAATTTTTGAAATATGTATCCCTTCAACTTTTTCTTGAAAATTCAATGAATACTGCCCAGATATTGCAGCAACGTGCAGCAATCACAGCATTGTTCTGTCCAGCGGTTTTTTTTGCAATTTGTTTTAACTTATTATCAATAATGTTCTTATGATATTTAAAGAAAAGAATAGAGCGTAAAAAATATGTTCAAATAGCTTATCTATATCAGTCGGCACATTAAAAAATTAGGATAGATTTTTGCTTGCAGATGATTGAATTCCTCTATGCCATTTCTGACTAGCAAATCAGATATGGCATGGAGGTATCAGAACTAGGTGACCTGCAACCAAGTATTCGGTATGTATTCTGTTCATAAGTCTTGGAGTACCAGTATGCACTAGTGCTGAAAAATGGTCGCTGAATACAAGATTTTGTGGCAATATAAATGTCTACGACATAAGACCTTGAAGAGTGGAAAGGATGTTACCATGAGCATTTTTAAGGTATTTCCAATGTTACACTCATAAACCATGACTTGACTTCGGACTGAAGGATAAAAATTATATTGCATATAAGGAAATTGCTCCCTTGCATGTATTTACAAAAGAGGTATAAAAACACAGATAAAATTACGCATGAATGAGGGAAAGTAAAGGAAATAAACAGCTGGCAATGCCCAGTATCAAAATAGGACTGTCTAAAAAATATACGTCCTTCAGACTGCCAAAAAAATCAACAGTTTGACAAAACGCAATTGTATTTTGCTAGAATCCACATGCACAGGAAAAATATTCCATTTTCTATGATTCCATTTTTGTCTATGCAATACTTATACTATTACAGTTTCATAAACATGTATAGGCCATATAACATTACAGCCATCTTCTATTACGCTTTCTCATTTCCTTGAAAAGTATACACTATAACAAAATGAGACACTTGTCTTAACGTCCCATTATTGCTATCTTCTAATTCAATTAATATTTCACATCGTCTATTTGTTTAGATACCATTTAAACATCATTACAGTTGTACAAAGCAATACAATATTGGGTTCTTTGATGTGAAAATTGATGCAATCATGAAAACAACATATAATATATATTCACCAAATATATAGTACAGGCAACAAAGTAAGCAATCTTCACTGTGAAGGACCCAAAGGTAGGTAGCTTAAATAGTGTGTGCACCAGAGAATCTCCAAATATTAATCTGAACACAATAAGGAAAACAGAATAAATTGATAATAAAATCCATTGTATAGGCACACAGCCAAGTCTTTCACCTAGCATTCGCGGTATGGATGGCTACATAAGTACAAGACAAATATGTATCAAGATCAGAAATGGATAGAATTTTTGTTACCCCTGTTGACTAGCCCAGCTGCCAGTAAATCTTCATCTCTCTCATTATCCTCAGGAACAGTTATTTCAGCACTCTCAGCTTCATCCCTGTGATCGATCACTGACTGACAGCATGAATGAGGGTACATTGCACAATCACAGCCCTGGTCCCTGGGAATGAATAAAGAATATTAAGGCGATTACTCGCAAGCAATGGTATGCGATTCCTCAAAGTAGCACCACTCATAAAAGTACATCAAGGATTCGGTCATAAAAATTTGTGACATGCAATCTTCAGCAAATAAATGGCCACAAAAACACATCAAGAATGACAGCCTAAAATTATCGCATAGAAGTTTGTGACAAAAACGGAAGTAAAATAAAGGCTGCACATGACCAAAGCGACTAAAAACAAGTAGATTGATGTTGATGACTTTTCAGGTGCAGCTGCGTATTGTTCGTTGTCATGCAAGGTTTTGTGGCCATTGCAGGTCGCATCATCAGGAAATGAAATGATGATGAAACTGCATGAATGCATTGACCGATGCAGGTCGCATCATCAGGCGACGATGATTTCACTTGCTCCCACTTGATGAATGCATTCTCCCACTTGCAATGGCCGCAAAAGCTTGCATGACAACACGCAATATGCAGCTTTACCCGAAAGTCGTCAACATCAATGAATCTCGCTGCAAAAGCCTACGTTCCAAAAACAAGTAGATACTTTAAAATATACATGGATTAGTAATAACAAGGAATGGGCATTCCCAGGTCTTTTACAGATACAAATCTTGAACCTGATCCCTCATTTCAGATAAAAGCATGTCTTCAAGATTACAATTCACGTCAAGATGAAAGCGACATTGACTTTGCATATAAGTGCAATTTTTAAACAACACTGCCAGCAAATTCAAAATAAATCATTCTCGGAGTCCACAGAAAAGTGTCCCAAAACACAGAAAACATTTCCACAATCATTGTACAAGCTAAAAACAAACAGTATAAGGGTAGAAAGGTACTCTCCTCAGTATTGAACTTCAGGTGACTTCAAAGAGCATGGCAACTTGTTCCTTTATCTTAGACCCATGGCTATACCAATCAGGGCTAAAAACTAGAAGTAAGGAGAGGGTATATTCGCTTTGATAATTTTTAAAATTATGCATTATAGACCACAGAGGTCAGGCACTCAGCTGCTTCCATCCCTTAAGTTCGTTCACAATAACATTACTTGGCATAACTATGGAGTTAAAACTCAAAAAAAGCATCTATGTATTGGTTCCAAACAACTTCTAATGCCATAACTGAACTCAAGATGATCTTTCTTTGATAAATGCTCAAGTTTATCTCAAAATTAACCTGTACCAAGAACATTATATTAGATTACAAGGCTGGAAGGCCTTCGCCAGGTGCCCTGGCACTAAAACCTTTCTTAGTTAATTTTGCCAACTTGCATGAAACAGGCAAAAAAACAGTTCTGCCTTCTGTTTGCAAGTTCCCCCCACTTGCAGACATAAGACAAGAGCACCATGTTTAAGGCATAATTTCTCACCCATCCAACCTTAGTCCAAACCCAACATTGCTTAATTATCATGATCTTACAGGAACTAGAGTACAAATAAGGCACAGCCCTTGCTCTGTAAGGAAGATAGTTCTGTATATCGAGAGACATAAAAACTATTGTAACTCCTCCATTGATTTCCACAACTAATGCAAAGTTTGTGCGATAGGCAAATTGAGGGGGGCATGGGAGCACGGGAACTTTCATATTACAATAAAGAGAATTATTTAAATAATATTTGTTTTATGGTGTTATTAATCTCAAATATGAGAAGACGGTTTTCCTATCAGGTCATTGTGCCATCCAGAAAAAATACCTTGGATCCGCCCATGGTTTGTGCTACAACCTAAGGACTAAGCCATTAATTGACCTATATACTTCAACTATGCCAAGATCCTCGCTACCAACCCATCCCATCACGAGCAGTTCCTCTCCTTCCCAAGACATTGGTACATAGTAATATCTTATATTTTGACTGTTCTAGATGCACAAATTCACTACTGGATATTTGTTCACTGAATTGATTGATTGTTTTGGGATATAAATGGGAATAAACTTGGAGTAAAGACTATATATTTGTGAGTGACTATGTATTCACTTCCCAACAAAAAGGGCAAGAACCCAAATTAAATTAAGAAGCATGAACCCAGCTAGGGCCGGGATATTACACCCCTGTTCCACAATGATCACTGAAAATGAAAGAAATGGCTGGGGCTTTATGGTCAACTATCCAACACTCTAGAACATGGTTTCATGGTAAAGATATTTTGCTGTTTTAGAAAAAAAAATTATATGCACAGACATTTCTAAAATAAATATGGAGTAGTCACATCAAAAGTTATATTGACAAAAGCAAGCGTGCAAACATTTTCATTTCATAGAGGAAAAAATACACATGTATCAATCAACTTTAAACAACTAACCATCCAGTCAGCAGCCAACATACACCATACTGAACAATCGCATGCAATTAAAGGATTTGAGAGGAGAAAAAAATCTCCGTACATACACACATTACTGTATTCAAGTAGAACTATTAGTAATACACATGGTTACCAAATACTTCTAAAATAATTAATCCAATAATTTTTACTCTCGACTACAAGCTCACCTTCCACTGTATACAACAAGTATAGGTCTTCTAATTCCTGTGCAAGTTGAAGAACTTCCGAAGAAAGTCAATATGACTGTTCAATTCTTTAGTGAGAATTTTTTATGAACAAAAATATTTTACCAAGTGACTGACTGATTGAAACCCACACTTAATTTTTAATACGGTTACCGTCCCACAGCAATTTTGTGAGATTTATATGTTTTATGCCTTAATTCTGTAAGAAATTGCTCAGATTCAAGTATTTTACAACTACTGCACAACAGATTTAAATCCAAATTTTGCACTCCAAAGAACATAATGTCTGTAGATTTTGTGATGCAAAATTTACTTCACAAAATGTAGATTTTAAATAGTGAATGAAAAATATCCTAAACCACCTGATTTCAGCATATTTTACACCATTATTGTATGAACACCGATACTAAAACAAAATGTGAAGAGAAATGAAGATGAAGATTGTGCACCACTGAATACTATGCCATTGATGCTGTCAAGCAAATTCTTTGTCCAGAAATGAGCAGTACACATGACATAATAAACATAATGAAGGGTCTGTAAACAAAAGTACCACTGTAAAAGGTACTAAATCTATGCAAAAATCAAAGCTTTATTCCCATGAACTCAATGCTACCATGACTCAAAAGGTCACCTTACTCCTAATGCATGATTAAAATAATAAGAAAATAGAATTTCTATGATGAGCCAGATGAAAGTCAACTTGCTTCAAAAAATAAATACACCTACAGATTAGATAAATGAAAAGTTAACAATTTTGATAATACTTACAAAGCTAGCAAAAAAATTAGTGTATATGTATGCATATCTTTTTTTCAATACCAAAACTTTCTTCTTTCACTGCCTCACGAATAGCAATTTGATCAACGCATATCAACATAAATGAAGATAGAAAAAATTACAATGTATTATCCGCAAGTCCTCTTCAAAAAGTAGCCTAAAAACAACCAAAAATGTATCAACCAAATATCTCTCCAAGTCACACCTAGGACCATATCCAAGAAACTGACTCCACCTTGAGTCATCACTCAACCTCAGTGGCTAAGATCTCAAGCTCAATAGTAGAAAATTACCTATGCTCTTTTCATTCATGGTCTCCTGCTCATAAAAAAAACTACATAGCATTACTGGAGTGGAAGTATTTTTACAAGAGATATTTCATTTTTTAAATGTCATGGTGGCAGAAAACTTGGACTTTGGCAGCTCAATTTCAGTTAGGACGCAACTTATCAACTGAAGAGCATACAGGGTCTGAGCCTGAAGCAGTAGGACTGATTTTCTGTAGTGCAAACGGAGCAATGGAGGGAGAAACGGCTGATTGAGCGTGTTGGAGGGGAGTGTCAGGAGCAGCCTCATATTTTTTTCAATCGCATGGGGGCTGTTGTTAAGGCAGGATGTGTGTTTTCCTGGACCCCTTTCAATAGGAGTGAAACTTAGAGCAGTGTTATGCTATTAAGTTTTGTGTTAAACTCTAAAAAACTGCTACCAAAACCTTTGATTTAGACAAGGAGGTTTATGGTGATGCTGCCACTAGTTGCTCAACTTTATTTGAGACCAACTTAATTTATGTTACCCAACTTAATTATGACAAATTGTTCCAGGAGGGGTGAGACCTCAAGGAAGACGACCAACGAGTCGGCCAGCCATCTACAGCACGAACAGATGATAGTGTGGTGAGGGTCAAGGCACTTTTGGACTCTGATTAATGGCTATTTATTCATCTGGTAGCTGGCCAACAGGCAATGTCCTAAGGTAACGTTGGGCACATCATTACTGAAGATTTCGATATGAAAAATATTTGTTCGAACCTCGTTCCAAAAAGTTCTGACTGAAGATTAGAAGACGATGGTGGTGCTCCCTTGTAATACAGTCGCTGCTGGTGAAACACAGTGTTGCCACATTGCCTCCCCCCCCCCCCCCTACAGTCCTGACGTCACTCTGCCTTGTATTTTTCTCTTCCCCCGAATGAAAACAGCAATTAAAGGACATTGTTTTGGGACAATCCAGGTGGTTCAAGACACTACTACAGCAGCCCTAAAACATACCCAAAAATGACTTTGCAAGGGCATTTGAGGATTGGAAAAAAATATTATAATATGTGTATTGATGCAGAAGGGTGCTACTTTGAAGAGTAATAAGAAATTTTTTACCTATCTGTTTTGTAAATGTATATACTTTTTTGCCTACTACTTCTGGCACAGACCCTGTAGTCTGAGCGAGCTTCTGGACTCTAGTGAGGTCTTTTAATTCACCAAAGTGGCGACAGGTCACCAAAGGTCACCAAAGTGGCGACAAAGTTGAGTTTGAGTAACCAGCTAGAGTTGAGTAACATTCTGGAATACAGCCCCTAGTGTTTTCCACAAACTTAAAGGAAAAAGGGACACTGACACCTAATTCGTAGTTGTTATTGTATTGCATTGAGTTCATGACTCTACCATAGTGCTCATTGAGGCAAGGCATGACAAGGCATATGTGCAGACATACAACATTCACACACAAACACCATCTACCTGTTAGAAACTACATACTCTTTCAAACAGAGCATTTACTCCAAAGGGCCTGGAAGGGCCATTTCTTTTCGTGAGGAAGAGAGATCAGGAATTGGGGTTTCAAGAAGAGAATCTCGTCTGCAAAAAAGCGGAGAATTCCTCTTGAAATCATGGAGGGGAGGATGAAAATATGCAACTCAAGGCTCTAGGCAAGAGTGACATTAAATAAATAATGGATCAGAATCGGAGATTATTGGGATCAACCACCAGAAGTTTGGGAATCAAGGCCTGATTTACTAAAAAAAAAAAAAATGAGTTTGCAACTGGATGCTACAAGATCAATGATGCATCACAACACTCCCTTATAGCTGGCAACCGTTTCACCAATTTTAAGCCATTCACAACCAAGTGAAAGTTTGATATGTGATCGAAAAGCAGGTTTTGTAAGGCATACAGCAATAAATGATTGGTGAAAGAGATCAATGGATCCCTTATCATTACCTGGACAGCATCCCAAACTATGAACCACACACTGTGCATCTAGCACAGGGATTCTCCTGATTTTTGGAAATCATGTCAACGTCATCAAAATGCATAATTCCAAATTAACTAGGAGACTCAAACACCAAAACTACCAAAGATATAGAATCCTAAAGTTAGATAAAAAGGGTGCAACGCAAAAATGGCTTGCATTGGTAGGCTGTAATAATTCTGCATTGCTTGGCAAGTACTGATATGGATATAGTATTGTTTTGGGCCATTGCATACATGCATAAAATATGACCAAATATGAGGGCTTTTTCCAAAGCCGATGAATCTCCACTTCACAAAGCTGAATAGTAAACTTGATTGCCTATATTGTTGAAAATTAATTTATGATACTTTTCCTCATCATTAATGGAATAAAACTTTGATACTGTGATTCACCAGTAATCCTTATTAATTGCCTGAGATGGAACTTGGTTGAAACTTTAGTGATTAATAAACATGATTTCACCTTTGCAAAAACTGGGAAGGTTGATAATCAAAATAACGTACACAGGCAAATGCAAATGAACTTCAACACAATCACCTAGTTCAGGGTTCCCACTCAATCTAAATTATAAAATTCACGGTTTTTTCCAGGTTTTCACGGTCTAAATGTCTTCAAATTCACGGTTTGCAGATAAACCATTTTAGGAGGAAATATTGATCACGTAACAATCATCGGCCGAATGTTAACTAAAAATTTAACAAACGCGAAAGGCACCGTGAATGCATACGCAGCAATCAAAGTGCTATCTCTACGGACGTCACATATCGTTTGCAAAATTCAGCTCCGGCCAAAGGTTGTGAGTGAGAAAATAGAGGGAGTAGGGTGCCAGGGAAGTTAAGACGTCTCTGAGTTTTTGCAAGTGTAAATGAGCACATTGGTTACCAGTCTTCCGGCTTTGATACAGGCTTAAGGTCAATGTGTCATCATGGCACACCGACCAATGATTGCGCTGCGAATATACGTGTGCAGATAAATCTGTGGCCATGTCTGCACGTGACTGACCTTGAAATATCATTGAAATATCCATTTTTCTTTTAATCTCTCAATTGTAGTTCTACGATCATAAAATCATGATTGAGAGATTTTTAAGGTTTAAGGACGAAATTCACAGCTTTTTCCGGGTTTTTTCATGGCATATGAAATTCACGGCTTATTCACGGTTTTAAGGTTGTTTGGGAACTCTGTAGTTGTACTTATGTTACCCAGCAACAGATGAACTGATACTGGAAAAAAGAGAGCTCCATGGAAGTATCAAAACTCGGTGATAATTGTAATCCATTCAAAACTCCCATTTTAAGATCTTTTGATGATGTCCGTGAAATTTTACAAATTTATTTTTTTTAAACTACCACTCACTGGTTACTATGCATTTGGTCTCTTTAGTATGGTATGGTATTTGGAGGAGGCGACCGACAGCTGAGGTCATTTGTGCCATGAGGGAAGGGTAGGTGAGGAAGGGTGGAGAGAAACCCGGCGTCGGCATTAGCCTGCTCTTAACGAAAGGCACCAAGGGACCACGGCTTAACGTCCCATCCGACGGACGGAGTGTTGCGCTTGAAACATCCTCCACACAACATTCAAGCAGGGATTGGGCAGTCTCTGAAAATTCTCTGCAGCTGCCGGGATTTGAACCTGGGCCCACCGGGTGGGAAGCCAACACTCTAGCCACCACACCAACCCGATCCCCATCTCTTTAGTGTTTACGAAAAATAATTCCACCTCTCAGTTCTTTATTGTAATTCGGTTGATTGCAATTGTTAACAAGATGCAGTCTGTTATCAACTCACATATAATGCTAGTCAAACTGAAAGGGTGAGTTGTGCCAAAAATCCACAGAGGAAAAATTATTCGCCTTGACCAGGATTTGCACCTGTATCTCCCAATTTCTGGTCAAGTCCTCAAAATTTCAAAGAGAAGAATGACACCTCAGTACCTTAACTGGCTAAACACTCATTTAAACTACACTACACTTAACAGAAATTGGGAGATCCAGGTTTGAATTCCAGTCAGGGCGAATGATTTTTTTCTCTCTGGATTTTTCCCACAATTTGAGCATTGTGGGTGACTCCGTTAAGTTATCACTGTGGCTAGTCCCGGTACACTTAAGTAGCTGAAAGAGTGAGTTATTATTCCATCAAAACATTCCTCACCAGATGGAGAAATGAAAAATTCTGGATAAAAAAGCCAAGAGGGGCATATAAGGTGAGGAGGGATCAGATAAATGTGTAATGATTTGAAAACTGAAGAACTCCCTTTCTCAAAATATGTCTCAGGATTAGTACCTCTCACTTTCACTTAGGTTAAATGGAAAGTAGAATCATGCACCATTTGAGCCCATGGGCATGCACCCTTTTATCAAGTGTCAAAGTTCAAAAGGAATACATTTTTTGGGTATTTTTTTAACCCTTTTTTCTGCCAGCCCATTTCGGGTGGCATGTTCGAAGATTGCCAAGACTATTTTCCAGAATTTGCAACTTTTCAGATTTTAAAATTTTTCAGCTACTTAATTTTATTTAATACATCTAGATTTTTTCCCAATACTTAAGATATACTTATATCTTATAACCATAGATAGATTATGGGGGTTTACTTAAATTACAGCCGTTGAAAAGGCCACAATCACGAAAAAAAAAAGTCAAAAAGTAAAAAAAAAAGTCAAATCAAAGATAAATCGGCCCCTGGCAGTTTTCGCTCAACCAGTCAGGGCCGATATATCGGCCCGGCAGTAAAAGGGTTAAATCCTATCGCAAGATATTGGGGATCTCAACACGCAATGTCAATCATTTTCAAAGCCTTCAACTAGCATCTCATTATTTTAACTGGGCTTAATTCATAGACAAGAGGACCACGGGGGTAAATACTTTTTCTGTTATACTATACCTAGCACCCAGGTCATTCCATGATCCTTGGAACTTTTGAGTAGAGATGGAAATTTATGAAACTACCTAAAGTGATGCACCGTTATTAACAACAGTGATTTAATGGAAAAAAATGGAGACCACACACAGGAGTTTATACAGGATATTCATTAAAAATTTGTAATTTTCAGCAAACATTTCATTTAAGTAAAGCCCCAGGGCCTTCACTGTTCTCAAGCATCTGTAGCTCCAAAAACTTTCAAGGATCTATTACAATTTAGTCCTGCCGCCTACAAAAAAACTACTACTCTGAAAACTCCAACGACAATCTTCTTTTCTGACCTGCACCACTGAGTTTCACAGCAGTGAAACTTTTGAAGTTGACTGTGATCAACAGTTTTTTTCCTCAAAGAAAAGGTTTCATTATTCACTGACCCTAGCTAAAATTACCGATAATCAAAAGGAAATACAGGTCATATCACCTCCAGGCAAATCCTAGGGACAAAATGTTTAGTGCACACCATGCTCACTAAAAAGCATTAGTCTAACACACGAAGAGACTGATTAAGCTAAAATTTTCCTTTTATTACAGCTTTAAAATTTACCCGGTCAAACATATCCGGAACAATCCACCAATTATCAAAACATTCAAGTTCTACCTACCTATTTTAAATACATTTCCTAAATGTTAATTGATACCATCACCACTTACTACGATATTAAATAGGAAATTTCAATGGCTAAAAAATGTCATCAATTACTAATAAGACATAGCTATTTAGTTTGAAAAAGGCGAGTCATTACTTCACACAAAAACTCTTTATATAAAATTACTATCTATTTGAAGAGCTACATAGGGAAAATATGTAATTTTAACCGTATTAGAATAGCTACATAACTACTCGCAGAGTTTCTGTGCACAGGGGAACTTCCCCAAGCTCAGCTCCCCAATGATAGAATAACTATGATTGAATGCCAGCATCCAATCCCATGCTTGACAGAATGGTTAACTTGACTGGTTCTTGACAGAATGCATGGCACATACAAACCCATGAAAGCAGCGGTCCGTAAGAATCACCAAAAGGAGATTTAATACCTCACTGACTCAAAAGCCTTTAATATAGAAATATGGTGAATGAGTAGCTACGATTATACATTTTCTCAAAACTTAAAGTTATCACAGTATTCATCGCCGAGACCTGAGAAAGTTATGCCCATGGAGCCTGTCTCCATCATTACGAAAAACTGAGTAAAACTCAAAACCAACCAACCTTTTAAAAAATACAAACAAACAAATTCCTGGTAATTATCATAAATATTAATATTTATACCACTGGAAAAATATAATTAATCAAATTAAATTGAATTCAGTAACAAAAGCCTGTGACTAACTAAATTACAATTTATAATGAGATAAGTCTCTTACCAATTTTAATGCAATAGTCATTCAAAAAAATAGCTTTCTGGGTCTAACTTCCTTTTTAATTGGCTATGGGCCGATCATCAATTTGATTATGTACGGTGAATATAGCTTTGAAATGAAAATAGCTCATTTCCAAACCCTAGGGAGGTCTTAAATTAATGTACAGTTGAGGATCTCAAATCCAGAAAGCTTGGGACCAAATGGTACCTGGATTTCTGGTCTTCAGCACATGGAAAAAGTGGTACACTTTTTTTTGAGAATTTTAATGTACCATAAATAAAACCATAAACCATTGTCTGTCAAACAACCCCAAGAAGAACATTCGTTGCCTAACATGGATACGAGTATACTACACTGAAGGAGGCAAAAAAACTTGCCAAATAAGTCATCAAATCATGACCGTAGCTTCCACAGCGTAAGCTGTGCGTGCTTAATCCTTAATGAGAACAAACAATAAATACATCTTTTTCTTCAAGCTCAATAGCTTCCGTTGATAGCACTCGTTAGCAGACATTGTGATATCTATCCATACCTTCCTTATTCGGACAGTGAATCTGTGCAAATGCTTCTATATTTGGTTAATTAATTAATTTATAAATGCATTCAGGCTCTAGTGTTCGATATTTGAGATCCCTACGTGTCTCTGCCTAGGTTGTTAACGTATGTTCATAGCGTGTGCTAACTTCCTAGAACAGAACAGAACAAGGAGTGGTACCATGAGGTGGCAAGTCGCAACACTACGCAGAGGAATTTTCAAACGTTCCACATTTCTGGTTTTCCACATTTCTGGATTCTGGATTTGAGGTCCTCAACTGTAGTTTATAATGCCCAAATTGACTTAATCTAAAGTATATCCTTAAAGTGCATGTTTTTTCATTTCTTTTTTCATTTTCCTATCATTATTGGTATTCACCTGAGGTCCATTCAGGTAAAATACCAATATCAGGAAAAATATTCGCAAATACCAATTGAATTGGCTAAGATATTTGGTGAATAAGACCTATTAACAGTACAGCAAATAGCAATAAATGTATCTCAGATTCACTTTTAGTTAATTTGAGATGCTTCATCTCCTGAATGCATTAAACAGAATAAATGCACACACCAATCACACCCAGAAAAAGCTCAAGTATTCACTATGTGCAACATTGGACCTTTCTCAACAATGTAGTTAACAGGTTATAATGATGCATTTAATTTGAAGTGGAAACATTGCATGATGTTCATTCTATAAAATATGCCCCCACAGACCCCAATAAATACACAGCACAAGTTTCTCTCATCAAATAAGATGTGCACATGCACACAAATCAACATTGAGAAAAACCGACCAAAGAGATCAAACATGCTTACCTAGACTGAAGGTGTTCTATTTGAACTTGCATATTCTCCATCTGCTCTTGAAGATCCTCATTCGACCTTTTCAGCTTCCTGCAACATGAAGTATTTTTAAATCACGCTGAAAAGGCTTTAACATTAGCAATCCAAGCACATACCCCAGAACACTTATTTTTTAAATATATTATGGACAAAATCTTTCACAGAAGAAGTTAAGTATTGATACATATATTGGGCATTATTTGCACATTATTTTTCAATCCTGAAAACAAATGAAATCAATCAGAATTATTTTATGCAAAACAACGTCAAAAAAGCATCAAATTGCATCTAAAACATTGAAAAGAATAACAATCTGTTCCAAATATCCCAATATATCATAACAAAATTTTGACAGACTCCACATAGTATTGGACCTCTCTCAACAATGTAGCCAACAGGTAATAATGATGCATTTAATTTGAAGTGATATCGTATCTATAACATATGTAGTTGTAACTCAATAGTGAGTGACTGGAAAAATTATAAAAACAAGACTACATAAATCCATAATTTACATGGCATTTGAAAGCTACATCCCACGCAATTATTGAATACATGCACAAAAAATGATCTGGGATAGACAATTCCTACGCGAAAAGATCAATACAAAGGTTGTGGGGATAGATAGATGGATGAAAAGGACAATTTTTTGTAACAGTATATTTTAATGACAAATTTGTTAGTGAAATGGAACTTTCAATTTTTGCACAGGCAATAACACATCTGGTCAGCACCAAACTTGCATCCTACCATAAACTCCTTATTATCCAGGTTAGTAAGGTGGTAATGTAGTAATGAAGAAAGGAAAATCCAAACTTTCACTCATATTTCTCATAATATGTACAGTAGATTCCGTTTAGTGGGTCCACCGGTTACTGGGGGCAGCCGCTTAATTGGGGCAGATCTTGAAGAACAGAACCCAATAGAGGAATATCCCAAAGTATTCTCCGCTTAATTGGGACAGCATGCCGCTTTATTGGGCCATGAGTCGGCGACATAGACTCTATACTCGTGACTTAATTAAAATTTTTTTGTTTTCTGAATACTATTTTTTATATTTTCCTCCTTTGATTTACTCTTATTTTTCACAAATGCTCCTATTCTTGCCCTATATTTGAAAGCTCTTGTTGTTATACTATCCGCAAGAGGATAGGACTTTTCTTTAATAGGACTTAGTATAAGACATTCATTCAGCGTCGCCCGAGGCTGCAAAAAATATTTTTCACTAAATTGTTATAATTCTTAAAAATGTTAATAAATTAACTTAACTCGCTGATTAATAGTTTAATAAACTTATGTTGCATTGTAAACATTCTTTAGTCTTCTTTCTATCATTTCAACATTTGTTTATGCCCATACACAGTATAGTTCGCCTAATTGGGGCAGCCGCTTAATTGGGGCAGAGTGCAAAAGTCCCGATATGTCCCAATTAACCGGAATCTTCTGTATATGTAAATCGAACAATATACTGAAAGATTGATAATCCTAAAATCTAAATAATGGAATGACCTAAACAATGGAAGGTTTTCCCAAGTTTTAAAAACTTCTATACTTTTAAATTGCAAGTCAACATTACCTAATGTTGTTTGTAGCTGCATCAACTTCTTCTTCAGCAGCTGCCAACTCCTTTCTCAGCTCATCCACTCGTACCCTGAGTCGCTTCACTTCTGCCTCATATTGTTCTGCTCTTCTAGCACCATGAGCAGCCTCTGTAGAGCGCTCACGAACTACAGCTTTCAGTTTAGAATGAGCAATTTTTAGCTCTTCCAACTCCTATAAATAGAGAACATATACTGGATTGTGAGACCTCTTTTCAATGAATTACTTTTCCAATGCACAAAAAAAGTCAAAATATAAAACTCTTGCTTTATTCAAGGCTTTCATGGCTTAATTTATAAATATCTTATGTTAAAATTGCAGTTTTTTTATACCAACCAAAATGATATTTTTCACTTACAACGTAAAACAAGAATATTTCTCGCTAAATCATGAACACACAAAATCTGAAAATATACATAAGGCACAAATTTTAAATGGCAATCCAAAAAGTTTCAGAATTCCCTCGCAAGTTACACACATTTCACCCCCACATCAAAGGTCAATCATAATCACTCTATCTTATGTTCCCAGGAAAAGCAAAAACTAACTTTATTTAAATATCACCAATTCCATGAATCTACACTCTTTTCCCTACTTCTACTCGCTCCTATATAATTTACTGCTTGACAGGTGATCAAGAACTGATAATAGTGTTTTGCATTAATTTTTACACTTCTTTATGGTACCTTTTTCATTAATGTCACTAAATATTAATTTAATTCCGATGGAATTGATTCAGAAACACAATCCTCGGGAAATAATCCATTAGCAAGCAACTTCCTTATTTTATTTGGTTCAAAGGTGTCGCCAATTAAGTGTCAATTCAAGACTTCAAAAGTTTTCTGCTCCTATGTGGTAAGATTTTTCTGTCTGGGACTGTACAAATCATCATTTCTACCACCAACTCAAATGCCACAGCTATTTGCAATGATATCCATTTAAGAATGTTCAACACTAACAGCAAAGTGAACATGGGATGAAATGTTCAGATATAAATTTTTTTGTGATGATATTGCTGAATATCACCATAGTTTCAGCTACATACCATATTACATGAATACATACATAGCTAAGCATAAGAGGTTTGCTCTGTTGCATGTAGAATTTGTTCACTTAAATCTCCTGTTCTGGCACGTGGATAGCCTAGAAGCAGACTGCTGCAGGCTATGGTAAGGCAAAGTTGACATCATTGGGGATCCACAAGCAAAACGGTAGGTGACTTTTGCAAGCTTTCAATTTTCTGTTCAGACAATTGATATCTCACGAAGGAAAGCTCTAATTTATGTGCGATTTTTTACATTAAATTGGAAAAATAATTATCTATTTGCCAGAAACAAACAAAAAAAGGACACAAGTTCCCTATTGTGATATACGTACGATTTTCTGGATATTGAAGATGTATTTTTCTTACTAATTTGCCAAGGATTCTTAATGGTGACAACAGTTAGGGATCTGAATACGACAGATGCAACCACACACCTCATAGTTTAACACAAGGAGGTTTCCATGGAGGCATTCAGATGACACCTCAGGCTTTAGGACTGCGACTGTGAGTATATTTGTTGTAGAACATTTTTGCCCCCTTTCCCACTGGAATCTTCCCCTGAATAAGACAATAGCTTAACCCTGAATATCCCAGTAAACTGTCATAACAGTTGTGTCAATAAGCAAATACATGGCCTGCACCCTAAAGCCTCAGACACCTGCACACCTTATTTTTCTGGATCTGTACAGGGATGCCGACTTACAAAAAATATTGGGGGGGCCCAAACCGGGGATCTTGCCCCGGGAAATTTTATAAGTGGTGATTTTTAAGTTTTTAAGCATTTTAGAAGAGTCCTATGGTCAACATTAGAACCCTGATAGCTCGAATCTCGATATCTGGACACTCCGGGAAAAATCGACAAGCCTGGCACATTTTTTCCCCACACCCCTAACGATTTTTTGAGGGGGCTCGGGCCCCCTCAGGCCCCATGGAGTCGGCGCCACTGGATCTGTATGAATAAGAGTAGACAATATAAAATGTAGACTAACCTTTGTTTTATCAGCAATTTCCTGTTGCAGCTGTTTGATCATTTCTGCTTGAGCTGCAGCAGTGGCTGCTGCTGACGAGGTGGATGAGGAAGATGAGGTGGAGGAGCCAGTAGAGAAGGGTGGTGACCCAACCGAAGTCCCATGCCTGGTCGATCGAGACCCATCCTTACTCCTCTCCTTCTCACCACTCTTGGTGTCCACACTCCCCAGGCCACTGTCCATCCGTTCCATCCGCTCAAGCAAGTCTCGCAGCTCGGCACGCAACCGGCGGTTTTCCCTCTCCAATGCCTGCTTGTCAGACTCCAGTCTTTCCCTTCTCCCCCACTCGGATGCGTTCTCCACTTGAAGCCTCTCCAACTGCAACAACAAATATTGGTTTCACCAGCTGCACACTTTCACAAAGTACTACATGATGAATGAAATCAACTGATTTTGGTGTGACTTGGTGGAATGAGGACACATGGGCATACCCAGCGGGAGGTAACTGCTCCCCCTCCCCCCCCCCCCCCCCCCAAGAAGCGAAAATAAATTTAGTTCAAAACAAAAGTTATGAACAAATTTTCCTTTTGAAGAAAAATTATAGTAATAATTAGTATAAGATATGTAACTAAAATAAAAATCATTATTTTTACAAGCAAATAATTATAAAAACTGATAAATTGCTGCCACAATTTCCTTAAAATTTTTGTTTAATCAACCTTTTCTGTGCAAAAAAGTTACAACTTGAATGACCACAGTTAGTTTTGCCCCTCCCCCCCCCCCCCCCCCCCAGTTTTGATTCTGGGTAAGCCCATGTGAGGAGATATACATGGACGAACAAAATGAAAAGTACAGTTCCAGAACTTTCTGGTGCTGTCGACTAGTTTCAACAGCTATGGTGACTTTCTCAAGACAAACAAAATGTTTGTCTAGAGAGTGACACACCATTTCAAAAAGTACTACATGACGAATGAAATCAACTGATTTTGGCATGACTTGGAGGAACAAGGAGGTATTCATTGTAGAACAAAAGAATGTAGTACGGTTCCACAAAATTTATGGTGCTGTCGACTAGTTTTGATGGCTATAGCATCATTCTTAAGAAAAACAGCCTGTTTGTCATGAGAGTGATGCTATAGTCATCAAAACTAGTCGACAGCACCATAAAGTTTGTGGAACTGTACTGTGTTTCTTTGTTCTACCATTAATATTACCATGATGATTCATCCAGAGTTTTTATGTCATTTTCAAGTTTTTGATGAATTTTATGCAGTGACTTTGAATACTATGTAGGGCTGTAGACTGCCTTTCAAACTTTTTCAGACAAGCTGGTAGTAAAATGAGTTTCTTGATGATCGATGGAAATGGAATTGCAATCAGACATGATAAGAGAAATTTCTTTGATTCCCAATAAAAATTGCCCTCAAATATTTAACAGTAGCATCAGCAATTGCAACTGACCCAATGCTGTAGACACAGAAGGGAACATCAATGTTTAAGCATTAGCATGAGAAGGACAATTAATTTTTCAATACATACATGTGTTTTTCAAATCTTCCACTAAGTTCCCCCAAAAATTTTATAGAAGATCAAACAACATCAAGAAACAAGATCCCTCCAATTGACGACACCTCATTAAGGTAAACTCACTATTAAGAATATTTTTAACTAAGCAAAACAGGAGCAAAAAAATAATAAATCTGAAAAGAAGGCTCCATACAGCCATGCATGACATTGCTCTCGTGTTTTTCTGGACTAAAGCCTAGCCTGCTTTCATTTACAATTTTTGAGGTTTTCACCTTTAAAATACAAGCAATCTTACGGTCTTACATTAAAAATACCATATTTGTCTGAATATAGTCCCCCATTTTTTTCCAAAAATGCCCATGGTAAAAGTAAAGGGGGGACTATATTCAAACCCATTTTTTAAATTTTTTCCTGAAACTCAAGCCTCAAAATTAGAGGGGGGGGGGGACTATATTCGGAGGAATACGGTAAATGCTGTGACACATCCGCAACCTTCATCTTTGCAGTACTGAGAGATTTTAGAGATATCAATCCAGAAGTCACAGCTAACCATCGAAGTCTAATAAGAGACAAAGTCCAATGCAACTAAAACTCACTTCAGCCCTCAATTCTGCAAGTCTCTGCTCATCCACATATTCGACGGAAAGGTTAACACTGCCCCCTACATTATCACTATCTAGTCTTTCATTTCCCTTAGCATTCCTTGTCGCACCACCTGACCACAGGTCCTCTTCAGGGTGAGTCTTGCCTGCATGTTGGCCATCAGCAGATATTTTTCCATGCTCACCAGAATCCTCCCTGGAAGCAAGCGCTGAAATTCTTGTTCGCATAGGAAGATAAAGAGAAAAACTGCTACAGTATACGCACTTACAGTAATAACATTTTGATAAAAACCCATCTCACAAAACATTAAGGTACTGACACAGTAAAAGAGGAAAAAAAAGTTACAAAAAACGAGACATAAGGCTAAATGATCTGTATGGTAGAATGAGCAATAGTGAGTGCTGAAAATCCCTGTAAAAATCATTGGCTATAACATGAGCTTGTTGCAGCTAATGCCTATTGAATTATTGTTCCTTACTTCATTTATTATTGCATGAGAAGTAGAAAATTGGCTTATTTACAGTGTTGTATTTATCCCGAAGTCAATGCATCAATGTTTCAATGTTAAGCTAATATATAATGGCAAATCGATATGCCACTGACTGACTCATCAATATTCGCAGCCCAAACTGTGATAGGTGTGGGTATTTGGCTTATTGGACGCAAAAGTAAAAAAAAATTCATCGGGAGAAAAAATCTGAAAACTCGAAAAAGTCGATTAGTTTTCGAGATATATCGACTTGAATTAACATGGGAGCCTTATGGGACTAAAACATTTTCGCTTTTATTTTGTACTTTGAAAATCTTGAGGAACATGGTATTCAATGGACATAAACTAGATTTTTTGGTCGATTTTTTGGTACGGTTGTCATGGCGACCAATTGATATTTAGTATTTTTTATTATTTTTTGAACGTTTTCTATGCTTTTCTTATGGAAAAAGTTTAGGATTTTTTTTGACCAACTTGCAATAATCGTACGACAAATTCCTTGACTTATTTGGTGGAGGATTTTTTGGTTGATTTTTTGGCTATCTTGAAATTTTCATATGTCGAAACAATTCCGAGGAATAAACGATTTCGATTTTACATTGTCGTGAAGGGCGAATTTTCAAACTCGGATTTCGGCGTTGAGACATGTGCCTTATGAAAATGTGGAATCTCCAAGAAAAACCGTAAAGGGTTCTCCGAACCCTTACCCTTGAGCTCACTTTCTCCGTATCCCTCTTCGTTAATTAATAATTAAATTCCGAAAAATGTCCTGCACGCGAAAAATCATTGTCGCCATTTTTTTGTGGAGCATACAATCTTGAATATCATAGCAACCGTTCCAGCTACATGAATGAAATTTTTAGGGTAATACTTTTATCAAAATGGTCAACTTTTGCAATGATGACCATTTCGCTCGATCGAATCATGTGCGAGTTATATCGATACCAATCTCCTTGGATACGCTTTAATTGCTAATAACTTTTTTGTTAATCAAGTTTTGAACATGAAAGTCATACACTATACAACCACTAATGTCATTCATCAGACAAAAGTTAAATCAAGCGGATCGAGCGATTAGAGTCGAAGTTTTGATCGATAAAAGGTTGCATTCGATTGAGCCATTTTTCAGACCTATTTACATAGTTACGGGGATAAAAATTATAACAATATGTAAGGGAAGAAATGAATTATGCGTACACATTAATTATTTAGATGAGTATTGTTTCCTAACGAAGATATATCAATATGAATTTATATCTTTTTGTATTAGGTCCCCGTAAGAAATACACGCATCGCCCTATATACGTCACCAATATAAGAACATAGGCGAAATTTTGAAAGCGGGGATAGTAGAGAAGAGAGGGATAAGGGTATGGCCATAGAATGGAGGGGTTATCAATAGGATGCGAATTTTTCAATACAGGTGGCAGTATAGTCGAATGTACGATTCGATTTTTATAGCAAATACGCAAATTGGCATAAAATGATAAGTGTATACGTTGGACCAATGAAATTTAGTGAATTGGTACATCATGGTATTCCTCACAATGTGCAATGGAAATATGTTTTGAATATAGTCTCACGCTCGATATATATCGAATCTACTTTTTCTTAAAATATATCGAATTGCTATAGCATATAGGATTTTACATCTAAGGACATAGTAGACCAGGAAATATATAGTAGATACCCATAGACCAGAAATTAAACCAAAAACATTGCGAATTTTAAAGTACAGATGTCAGTATGATCGAAAAATCGATTCGATTATTAAAGCAAATACGTTAATTGGCATAACTTCAATAGTGTTTCCGTTTGACCAATGAAATTTGGTGAATGGGTACATCTTTGTATTCCTCACAATGCCCAATGAAAATTAGTTTTGCATGTAGTCTCACATTCGATATATATCGAATTTACTTTTTCTTAAAATATATCGAATTGCTATTACATGTAGGATTTTACACCCACGGGCATTGTTGACCAGGAATTATATAGTAGATGACCATAGACTGGATATAAAAAAAATATCATTGCGGATTTTACATTACAGATGTCAGTATAATCGAAAGATCGAATAGATTATTTTAGCAAATACGCAAATTGGCATAACTGGATTAGTAAATACGTTGGACCAATGAAAATTGGTGAATGGGTACATCTTGGTATTCCTCACATTGCCCATCGGAAATATTGCTTATGTTTAGTCTCACGTTCGATATATATCGAATCTACTTTTTCTTAAAATATATCGAATTGCTATAACATATAGGATTTTACACCCACGGGCATTGTTGACCAGCAATTATATAGAAGATGACCATAGACTGGATATTAAAAAAATGTCATTGCGGATTTTACATTACAGATGTCAGTATAATCGAAAGATCGAATCGATTATTTTAGCAAATACGCAAATTGGCATAACTGGATTAGTAAATACGTTGGACCAATGAAAATTGGTGAATGGGTACATCTTGGTATTCCTCACATTGCCCAATGGAAATATGTTTTGCATGTAGTCTCACATTCGATACATATCGAATCTGCTTTTTCACAAATTATATCGAATAGCTATAACATTTAGGATTTTACACCCACGGGCATTGTTGACCAGCAATTATATAGAAGATGACCATATCGTGGAAATAAAATCAATATTGTTGCGGATTTTACAGTACAGATGTCACTATAATCGAAAGATCGATTCGATAGTTATAGCAAATGCTGAAATTAGCATATTTTGATTAGTATATACGTTGCACCAATGACATTTTGTGAATGGGTACATCTTGGGATTCCTCACAATGCCCAATTGAAATATTGTTTATGTTTAGTCTCACGTTCGATATATATCGAATCTGCTATTTCTTAAAATATATCGAATTGCTATAACATATAGGATTTTACATCCAAGGACATAGTTGACCAGGAAATATAGAGAAGATTTCAATTAACTGGAATTAAAATCCACGGCATTGCGGATATTACAGTGCAGATTGCAGTTTTATCGATAGATCGATTCCATAATTGTAGCAAATACGCGAATTGGCATAACATGATTAGTATTTACGTTGGACCAATGACACTTGGTAAATGGGTACATCTTGGTATTCCTCACAATGCCCAATTGAAATATTTTTTGTTTAGTCTCACGTTCTATATAAATCGAATTTACTTTTTCTTAAAATATATCGAATTGCTATTACATGTAGGATTTTACATCCAAGGACATAGTTGACCAGGAATTATGTAGTAGATACCCATACACTGGAAGTTAAACCAATAGCATTGCGGATTTAACAGTACAGATGTCAGTATAATTGAAAAATCGATTTGATTATTTTAGCAAATATTTAAATTGGCATAACTTGATTAGTGTATCCGTTTGACCAATGAAATTTGGTGAATGGTTACCTCTTGGTCTTCCTCACAATGCCCAATGGAAATATGCTTTGCGTGTAGTCTCACGATCTATATATATTGAATATGCTTTTTCTTAAAATATATCGAATCGTTATTACATACAGGATTTTCTATCCACGTACATAGTTGACCAGGAAATTTAGGGTTGATGATCGAAGACTGGAACAGGATAGCGAATTTTATATACACGTGTCAGTATACTTGATAATTCGATACGATAATGATAGCAAATATGCCAAAGATATTTTTTTCAAATTTGAATATCTTGAGAATAACTATTTTTTAGTACCAAAGAAATTTGGGGAATCGTTACAATTTAGTATTTTACACACTGCATTATGGACATATGTTTTGCGAGTGGTATATCTTTATATATTTATCTAAGGAATCTGCGTTTCATTTTCAAGTTTCGCTTATCACAACGCTTTTGAACTTTAAGAGTTGAAAAATAACCACAAAATCATCACTGTCTTGAAATTTTAAAAACCTTATTCCAATTATGTCTCAATGCTAAACTTAGCCTATTCAAATAATGAACTATCCGTCAAATGAAATCATATTGAAAATAACAAATAATTTTAAAAATAAACAATTAAGTGTCTTACCCTATCAAAAACCGGCAGGCAAATTTTTGAATATTTTTAACACTTATGGACACAATGCTCGACAACACGTGACACAACAATGTTCCCACCCTCCTAATTACCCGCTTGAAGAATTCAAGCACCCAATCGACTCGTTTAATTATAAGATTACCAATAAGAGTCACTGCTAGCGAATGAATACAGCCAATGTCTAACAAAAAATGTCTTACTAGTTACGTTGGCACAAAAGGAAAAAATCCATTTATTTATGTACTGATATTAAACGATATTAAGTGAAAAAATTTATGGAAAAAAATTTTCGTGATAAAAATAATGAATTTTCTCAGTAAAAACACTAAACCTTTCTGTCAATTACCACACATTGTGCGATTATTAAGTCCTTTTGAGCTTATTCCAGCAAGAAAAATGAAAGACATGGGAACAGACTACTACTTAGCATATCATCAGCCTCCTGGTCTGGAAACACCTGACAGAGTGCCGATGAAGAACTTTTAAATTGTTTAGCAACATACTGTTAGTAATCTAGCAAAACCATCAATTCCCACCAATCAGTAATGAGTGCTCAAGCATCTTGCAGTATAAAGACCACCTCGGAAAAAATGACTAAGTGCACAAATTCAATGTCAACAGAGCCGTCAATGCCATATGCAAATTCCATGGCTGGACGGCTCACTTCCCTTGAATGCACCCACAATTCCCCAGGATCATGTCATGTATCATGTCCTTCCCTCAGACCTCATGCTAAGCACGGGAGCAGGAAACGAAATAGCACATTCTCAGTCTCTCTGAATACAGAAGTAGATTGAGTGCTATCTATGCACAGGCTTTTGGTTCATCAAGAAATGCACCTCCTAGAAATAATATTTGAATTGACGGCCATCAATGGCAATTTTTTAGAATGCATTAGGAAAAAAAAGAATGACTGAGCCCACCACCCAGGATCTGACGGAAAATTTTGACAGAAATTTTACTAAAGTTAATAGTGCTGGGCATCGGGCAATTTGTTCAATTCTGGTCAAAGGGAAATTTTTCTCACTCCAATCAAGCTGAAAAATGGATTGCACGCAGTTGAAGAGCCCATTAATGCCCACAGCTATGGTGGCACTTAATAACTAAGATATATTCTGAGAAATATAGCGTAGAGAAAGAATGCATAAACTTGCCGAATGGATCAATCCCATCAAATGAAATGGTCTCACAAATCTGAATTGGCAGAGACCATGTCAATTGATATGGTCGGCACTGTATGCGTAAATATCCTTTTGATTTTACACTCTTCAAGTATGAAAACTGGCACGTAATAATAGCCATGAGCACCACTAACTTTTTCCTCCTGGAGGATTCGACACGATGGCTGCTCCGGGAGTGGGACTTGGAAGAGCGCTCGTGGGTGCGTTTGGTGGGTGAGAGGGGCCCTTCGGCAAACACGTCCCCACCACCTTCCATCCCAGGTGGCGCCACTTCACCTCGCATCACGTCCGTGCACTTGGCTTCACCGCCACCCTCCGATCCCTCCTCCGAGGCCATCCTGGGAAGCACATACTCCTCAGCAGCGTCAGCCTCACCCGTATTGCTTCGGCGCCCGCGTGTGCCGTGGTGCCTACTGCTCCCGCCGCTTGTCCTCGTTGAGCCTCCCGCATCCCGCGAGCGCATATGCACCAGTGCCTGCCTCAACCGCTCCACCTCTTTCAACAGCCTCTCCTTCTCCTGCTCCAGCTCCGCCTGACCCCTTCGGAACGCATTCGTCTCCTCCTGAGCTGCCTCCAGCTTTGTGCGCAGGATCTTGTTCTCCTCCCGAGCCTTGTTGCGTTCGTTGCGTACCTGGTGGTGGGGGATTAGAGAAATAGGAAGGTCAGAACCTAAAACATATCAAGCACACAGTTACAAGCAGGAATGGCAGGTGAAACGAAACGGAAATGTTTTGTTTCGACCCAGAGCGAAACGAAAATATGAGGCCTGGGTTTAGTTTCGTTCCCACACAAAATTAAAATCACCAAGGAGTTTAGTTTTGACCCGGGACAAAACTTAACACCCGGGAGCGAAACTAAATTAATCGAAACTCCGCTGCTCATAGTTAAGTTTCAATCCCAGAAGTTAAGTGGAGGTGGAAAAGAGGGAATAGTTTTGACCCATTATGTGAGAGGTTGAAGCAAAGAGCTTAAAAATCAAATGGTCAGTTTACGTTCATTGTGGTTCTGCTCTTTGTGGTCAAATATGAGTACCCCACACATCTAATGGCGGTAAGCCGAACCTCTACTTCATTCAACCATACTTTGTACTCGGGTGTGTGGGTTAAAACTAAACTATGCAAAGGTGAAGGACGTGGTCCCTCCAGTGTGAAACATTATCTGTGTTTCGCTTCATCCAAGAGGTTTAGTTTAGTTTCGACCCAAAGTAGTTTTGACTCCAATTTCATTTTGACGCCGAGTTTAGCTTCCTGGGTTTAAATCCATTTCATTTCTACATTTCCCTCCCAGGAACCAAACTATTGAAATTTTACTGGTTTTGACTTTCATTTTGTTTCACTTGCCATCCCTGGTTACAAGAAGGATAAAGGTGTTAAGAAATGCAATTAATTTCATTTCTTAACCTTGATTTGCAAAGTGCGCACATTTCTCACCAACTTAGATTGTCTTTTCCCTTTCACTCAAAAGTCTTTCAATATGGTCAAAGAAATTTTTAAAGAAATTTTTAAGAAAAAAGGTATCCAACTGTCCCAATCATTTTAGCAACTGTTGAATTAAGAGAGATCACATAGTTTTTTCTCGAATCATGGCAAAAAACATGCGATGGCGCTCACTTTCTGTAATTATTAAATAATAAATACATGTTCACTAAACATGCAAATTAAATGCATGTTTGTTTAAACACATAAATATAATGGTTTAAAAGGCAGTAGTGCCTATCACTGAAACCTCTCTATAGTGAACCTCCATACATCAAATTGCCCAAATTTTGGTCCCTTCCATTACGATGTAAAGAGGTTTTACTGTAACAATAAAATAAATAAATCATACTTTGCTCCACTTCTCCCTCCAGTTTGCAGTGCAGTCTGACCACCAGCGCATGGTCTTTTCCATTTGGGCAGCTCTAGCTCTAGCTTCTTCCAGCTCCCTCTGCTGCAAGGCCTAGACAAGTAAAGGATAGCAGGATTAATAAATGAATCACTATCCTAAGCCAAGCATAAAAACTCTCCAATCTTCAGACTTCAACTCCCACAACTAAATAACCCCTACTAAAGGAGAGCAATATGTGTTTCACACGGTTAGCCATGCATGGAATCAAGGGCGGATCCAGGATTTTTTCCAGGGGTGGGGGCCCAAGGGCCTGACAGGCAAATGGTCCTCTCATAATTGAGATTAAAAACAACATACAACACATACTGTATGGAATATTCTCTTTGTTTTAATATGAAAGTTATTAATATGAAATTAAACAATTGAGGCTCCATAATACACAAAAAATGAAAGTAATGATAACCATTTTAAAAATCTTGTCTTATTTTTGAAGCATCTGGTGGGGGGGGCATCCTCCTGTGCCCCTCCCCCTTTAAACTACCTGTCTATGGAATAGATAGATATTCCATTCCATAACCATAGATAATCCAACAGTTAAAAAGGAAACATTACTTAACTGACAATTTATTGAGGTTTGATTGCAACACTTGATTATATATTTAATGTTTTTGGAAGCCTCCACATCATGTGATATTGCAAATGATAAAAACCAGTGTTTAGGAAATTCTAGCAGTTTCTAGCATAAAATATAAATAATCGACACACATTCAGAAAGGGGAATAGTAACATAAGCTTAACAAAAGTAGCCACCTTCACTTGGCGAGGTACCAGACAGCATCTCATCCAACCAGCAACCAAGGCTTTCCCTGATTGGCTGACTGTTAAACGGCCAAGTGCCAATTTATTGAGGTCAAGACTATACTCTCCATATTCAAGGGACTTTGAGCGATGAAGTTATCTGTCTGTACAATGTTGATGGAAGGAGTCGACAGAAGGGAGTTCAGGAAGTTAGAAGAAAAGAGCATAGCAAAATACTGAGTGACGCCCACTGTCACAGCTATCAATACTATAACACCCACACCCAATGAAATTTTTGCTTGTTAGCATCAACCTATGCAGATGTACATTATGATTTGGGTGAAAAGGTAAACATTGACAGAGATGGAACTATGTGTCTTGAAAATTTAATCAAAGACGAATTAGGGAATTAGAGGTGAAAGCTAAAATTCCCCAAAAAAGAGGGAGACTCTTTCAAGAGAGAAACCTCATTCAACAGTTTTTCTTGACAACCCATCTAAGCAGCTATCTACTTCATCTACCCAAGAAGCGCAAGTCCCATAGTTGACAGATTTATAGCTTTTTCACTGTTGAAGGGCAAAGAAAACCTAATGTTTGGGTTTCCCATATCTTTGATACTATTCTTACAAGAAAAACACCAGAACATGGACAACGTAAGGTATGTGCACCCTATTCATTTGATATCAATGGCACTATTGATATAAATTACTCTTACTTTCACCTGTCCGGCTGTTGAGGGCAATGGAATGTGATACACTTCTTATTGCTACCAGACTGTATCTCAAAGACACTGAATTAAAATCACTAAAAAAATAAGTTTTCTGGGTGTCTATTTCATGATAAGTGATTCCTACATAAATTATAGGTAACTAAAAAATGGGGGATTACATCACCTATGGGGTGCAGTACATGGCCCCTTCTTGCAATGTAACATATGAGCTGATATAATTATTAGAATCGACGAGTTTCAGAGGTGTTTGATTCAAAGATCACCTTTAATCACTCAATATGATGCACTAGCATTTAACCGATAACTTTCAATCCAATGTCAACTGTCAGACCTTTAATAGTGAGGTGAGAGCCACGGAAGACATTAAGAATGGTTTGAATAAATTGAAGCCATATTCTGGGCGTTTTGATATGAATTTTTTTCGAGTAGCCTCGGGTACCTCGACTCCATCTTTCACGAAATTGTAACGATAATCAGGAATACATACTACAATTTCACCATAAAATAGTATGCAAAAGAGGTCCATCTAAGTTTTTTCTTATTTTTTAAATCAACGACACCCAAAATCATATCATTTAAACAATACAACGAAAGGAAAAATAGAAAATTTGCATTACATTATAACACGAACAGGTAATGGTATTACCACAACGATAAAGAGAAATCCTAACCTCTTTACTTTCAAAGTCAGCATCATATCTACTTGAGGCAATTGACACTGAATCATGTTCACTTCTGGCATGTCTCCGGGAAGCTGTCCCACTTGAACCAGGTTGGGCCATTTTCTTCCACCTAATATGAACATAGAAGGATAAATCCGCATCAGAGAGCACCAAATACATAGATTCCCATCAACGACCAAAATCAGGGTTTCAAAAACATTTTAGCTGATTGACAGCCATTGAAGATGAAAAATATAATTGACAGCAGTAAATATTATTACGGCTAAGCCGTTCCATTACAACAGGCGATGCATGCATCGAGAGGAAAGAAAATAAACAATTCTACAAGACTAAGGAGGAATCGTCTGGCCTATCTTTCCACTCCACAACCGCAGTTGAAACCACAACACATTTTCAGAGGTAATTTTAATTTTTAGGTAGGACGTACACTCAATTTTTTCATCCATAGAAAATATACGTAGGTCTAGGAATCAATTATTGCCATTAAACGTCAGTAAACCGGCATCTTCCCAACCCACGCAACTGGGTAGACATTTATGACGTATCGAAAACTTCGATTTACTAAACATGACACAATCGATACATAATCGAGCCCCAAATCGATTTCTACAGTAATCCATTTTTTTGCCCCTTGTTAATGCATTGGAAATGTGCGCATCGTATTCTAATTACAATCGCTGTAGCTCATTAATGAAAAAAATATAATCGTCCTGCTCTATTTTTTCCTAATCGATCAATTTTTCTCATGTCTTTCACATGAGGAATTACATTTTGCCCAAATTTAAATGGTTCTATGCAACCTGCATCACCGATTACCTTTACCAGAGAGAATGGCTTAGTACCCACTATGAGAGATTTTCAAGGATAAAATGTCTTCTGTGACGACATATGGATGACTCTGAATAACTGTTTATTTCCGTAGAGTCTGTTATAACATAAAATCCACCAAGAAACAATCAGCTTTCAACTAGCTATTGGGGGGAATGGGGGTAGATTTCTTCCCCCTTTCTAATAGAAAACACTTTTCATCGCCCTAGTGGTACAGCGGTGGCTTTTATTTCGCCACACCAGATCGCAATATTCACTGTAGCCAACGCCTCGAGGTTAATGAAAGTAGCCTCATTTCCTTCTACCCCACCATTAGTATGACCCTTAACGCTTGCTAATCAGAGTAGAAATGTCAAATAAAATTGAATTGTCACCGATGATTTCCCCGAAAAGCTCCTTTAAGTACCCATTTACTAAGAAATCCCTCTGAAAAAGCATTATAAAATTCGGTCTTCTTATAAGAAGACCGAATTTTAGGTTAAACATTTAAAAAATACAAACTATAATACCTACTTTGAGCTACAGTTTTACTATTTAAGTAGTACATTAGAGGAAATATGGATTAAAAATGACATGTATTTTCAATATTCATATATGAGTAGTAGTTATTCCCCCATCTGCCCTAGGCTGCCTCACGACTTTAGGCAATCATGAACTTAATCAGTATAAGTGACTATAATGATGAGGATTCAAAGATTATGAATTTCCATACAGCAGATTAAAAGTCAAATGGTCAAACTGACTAAGACAAATAAAATATCGTAAGGACCGAAGGATCTGATTCCACAAGACATTCAGAAGTTCAGGGGAAAGTATCAAACCAGGCCCCATCGCTGCTCAGCCCCTAATGGAGATGCTTAAGCTTAATTAATATAGGAAGCATTGGAATTAAACTGAAACAACAGAAATAGCAATGAAAAATATTTAAAGTTTAATTCATATTCAAATTCCAAACAATGAAACAAGAGTAAGTCAGAACAAAGAATTATATGAATTGAGTGCTCTAGCATTAGCTGAGGAATTTCCCCTGAGTGTGACTTTCCCCTCAGTAAGCCGCTGACTCATTCCTCAGAGTGATTTTTTCAGCCGCCACCTACTTTTTCAGGAGCAAAGCTGTGGCCAGAAATTTTTTGCAGGGGCTTCATTGGAAGAGGCGGTACATTTTGTGGGGGTTCAGTAGGGATGCACTTAACACGTTGCGTACCGGGGTATTTAAATGTAGAGGAACGATATATCTGAATTGAGGTGTTAACATCGAAAATATGTGCCAATTTGGGCGAATTGCCATTGGTTTAAATACAGTTGAAAAACTCATGTTTAAAATGTATATCTTTACCCTATTAAGTATTATGATACGTTCATTCATAATAATTCTGGAGCAATAACTGAAAGCGTTCTACTAAATACCAATAGTATGCTTTACAATTGTTTAAGTTGACGTGCCAAAATGAAAAAAAATCTTTGTTATTCATTAGAAACACTCAAAAAAAATATCGAGAATTCTCGCCATGCATACGCAACCTGTTGAGACCATATACTCCCAAATCTTTTGAGAAGTTTGAAGCCCTAGCCCACCTTGTGCCTGAGCCCTTTCAGATGATTTGCAGGGCTCAAATTATTTTAAACATTCACCATATGTTTTGGTATGGAATTGAGCTCTAATGCTTTCACACCAAATGTCGGCAGTTCCCAACAGGCATTTTCATATGCAGCAGACCGAACCTTGGCTCTAGCTGGTGTGGATTTTTCAATGCAAACGAACAGACGACGGCTAGGGCTGATGCAGGGGAAGGGAGGTAAAGGAAGTGAGGTAGCAATGGTCGAAGGTATTCAGGCCCTGCCTCAGACCCAACTTCACAAGGCTTTAGTGCTGCTTCTCAGTAATTAAGCCCAGCCCTTCTTCTCATCTATGATACTCCTCACAGTACCTAGTAATCCATTGTGAAGTGGCTACATTTTCAACAGTTAATGCAAAGAAAAATTTTGTTGCATACTCCAACTTTTTACATAAAAATCTATATATGTAAGATAAAATTTTAAATAATAATAAATAAAATATATGTGTGTTTTCGGCCATCATTCCATCTCCACTCCACCATAATGTCATCATCATATGTTTGTGTTCCAGTCTCTTTGCTTCTATTTGTATTTATCTTTATACATGTATGAATTTATTGGCTCCACAAAAGATAATAATTGTTTGGATTGATTTATGACAGTGCCTACCAATTTTATTATATTTTGAAATGTATTCTTTGTTTTTTTTTTTACATCAGTAAAGAATTTTGAAACAAATTTTGAGCATTACTGTTAACAGACTTCTGGCATTACAATCTTAGTACCTTACATTTACTAATTTTGTTATTATCAACGCTAGAAATTTGTTTGAAATTCTACAATGCTCAAAAAATGAGTTATTAAAAAGTTTTATGAGTTTTATTAGTAAAGTGTAAATTATTGAAAATCAAAAGCAATATTTGTTTTTAAAAACACTGCTATTGCAATAAGGCGACCATGGTCTCGTGCAAATAATAGGTTAGAGGGTTGAGTCCACTGGCCGTGGTGATAGCCGGGCACCGTGTTGAGCTGATTCCCTGCGATCCCTGCTGATCGGAGCAATAAGAATACCAGAGTAACTCAAGAGGGCTCCATACTCCACTCCATACAAGAGCTCCATAGAGAGGGGTTTAAAATGTTCTCATGCTACTCATAGCACGGAAAACATTTCCCTCTTGTAGGCACACGCAATAAAGGGTTAATGTAGCAATCTGAGACATCTGGGGGGAATTAGTTGCATAAACCCCCTACCAAAACCATTGGTGATAATAGTAATCTTGGTAGCTTAGTGGTCTGAGCATCTGCCCAGAAAGCAGATCTCGTTATTTTGATTCCTGGTGTAGGTGAAAATTTTCCATTTGTTTTTGGCCATCATTCCATCTCCACTCCACCACAATTTCATCATCATATGTTTGTGTTCCCGTCTCTTTGCTTCGTCTTCTATTTGTATTTATCTTTACACATATATGAATTTATTAGCTCTACAAAAGATAATAATTGTTTGGATTGATTTATAGTATAATATACATGGACACATTAATTTACATATTCAAAACTGAAAAAGTCTCAGTAATTTAGATTTAACAAAAGTGCATGCAACACTTAACATGCCTTTAAATATCCTGCTAACAAGTAACACCGATGAAAAATGCATCAAATCGCATGAAGAGTAATGCTGAGTTTTTTACTTTATAGAAGCCCTATATACATATTTATTTAGTCCGTTTTCAGAGTAAATTTGAGCTATTCTTGAAAAGAGATGAAAAATTGATTGTGTGATATAGACAGCATTAGACAATGCCAAAATAGCACAATGAGGCCCAAGTGAAAAGTATACCACCAACAATACGCTTTTTACTTAACCATTAGATGCTGCATTAACCCATTACCGGCCGAGTAAAGAAATACTTGAAAATATATAATTTTTTCTCTTCATTTTACCTAATAACATGCTAAATAAGGTAAATTGAAAATATGGGCCTTCAAAAAAATTTGCTTATCGTAAAACAAAAATGTTGCGTTTTCGCAACGTTGGCCGAATCCAGTATCTATAGTCATTTATGCAACCCGCATTACAATACATTGCCGTCTCATAGGAATATGCTGTTTTTATTGTCGGATATAATCCTTTACCTTTTTATGCCACGTATATGACAAATATCGATATATTGGATTTAAAAAATCCCTAGATATTAAGTTTTCAATGAGATGTTGTTGTTATTTGACCTAAATCCACTATAAAATAGACATGCTTTACGGTTTGAAAGAAATAAGTCAAAGCAAAAATTTTCTGAGAAGAGCATGTATTTCACATTTTTTCATTGACTTTAATTTTATCATTGCAGACTGAATCACAACGGCAACTAATGCATTTTTTTTTAACTCTATGGCCAAATTCGTCCTTTCATGCTTCGCGAATCCACGATGGATTACATGGCCTAACTTTTTCTATGTTTATGGACGCGAATTGTATAGGGGTACGATATCTACTGACTGATTCACTTGACTTTTAAGATGTGTCTCTGCTAGATACGATTTGAAGTCTACCAGTGAAATTTACTTCCGTTGCATAGCCTGTACAATCTCCTGGCGTTAGTGCAAACGCTGTGCAGTAAGTTGATTAGCTAGGACCTTTTTTCCCCTGAATTCGAGTGCGGTAATTTGCATTATCAAGTAGGTCCACACCTCCCATGTATTTACTATACTCCCCAATAACACGAAAAGTATAATCTTTTATTAACATAGAATAGTATGTGAAATAGTATTTTCTTTTTTCTGCTGAAACTTTTCCCTGTGCCCAAAGAAGCGAAAAACTTGTATTGCTGTCTACAGGGACAATCTAGTTATCATTCCATCGAACAATTCTAAGACCTTCGGCTTTATCAAATGTTTGTTTTCATGTTCCTCTCGGTTTCACATCGATGGTTTTATTATACTCTATCAGGCACTCCTCCGTTATATTTTCATGGATGGCTCCAGGGACAAATAATCCTATTTCTTTCAAAACAATAAATAGTCTTCAAGATGAAAAGAAGTTATCGAAAAACATACGATGATTCGAGGGATCAGGGATAACCTTGAGAATTCCAGAATAACACTTGCTTCAAAGCCTAAATTTCGATGGAAATAATTTTCTATCGCCTGGTTGAACCCTAAAACCGTCTGAATAACATAAGCACCAAAGTTAAAAGCAAAATCTAAAAGGCTTATTTTAAAAGAACATTTATGCACTGCAGTGACCAAAGTAAGGTACTATTTGCTCATCATTTCAAAATTTATACGCAAATATTCCGAATTGTAATAATTTTTAATTCAAGTCGTCAAATTGAGGTCATAATTTACAAATCTGTCATTTTTGTCCAGAAAGGAATTGGCTAAAAAGTATAGATAATTTTTATTAATCTAAATATGTTTTGGTTCAATCATTTCCGAACCAAATCTACGCCTTATCGTCTTCTTTCACTCAATATCTTGTTGTGGAATTCGGTGATATCGCTGAATCGTGGAGTAAGGAAGGACTAATTCGGATTGAATCTACAAAGTTTTGTGTTCCATTGCACCCGAAATGCTATCATGTAATTCATAAATAGTTATTATTTGTTGTAATTCAATATGTTGTGATTAAAATATCAATTAAAAACTGGAAAACACGTCATCTTCTGTAAAAATATTCATTTTGACTCATTTCGTTCAAGCCGTAATGCATCTCTAATTTATATTGGATTTAGGTAAAATAATGGAGCATCTCATTGGAAATATAATATCTAAGAATTTTAATTATCAAATATGACGATATCTGTCAAATACGAGGCATAAAAAGGCGTAGGATTATATCTGACAGTAAAGACGGCATAATCCTACGAGACGAAATTATGTGGTAATGCGGGTTGCATAACTGACTATAGATACCGGATTCGGCCAACGTTGCGAAAACGCAACATTATTTTCCGGATCTGATTTTCGCTTAATGTTAACTCCCTGACGAAATATAAGCTTTAATATCTATTAATTGAAATTTCTATGTCCACATGGCCGAATAAAAAACTTAATAAAGGGAATAGTTACTCTTAGGAAAAATTATTTATCTTGCTTAACAGGAGACTCGAAAATTGACACTTTTTGAGTATTTTTTAAAATATCGAAATACTTATTAAATGTCATTTTAATCTCACTAAAAATCAGTTTAAACTTATTGTTATCGAAAAAAGCGAATTCTACATGAATAAAATTCAATTGAAACATTTTTTTTGCATTTCTCAATAATGTTGCGTTTTCGCAACGTTGGCCGTAAATGGGTTAAAATGCCCTATGTTTGCCCGTTACAGCTGGATTTAATTCCAACCTTGTAGTAATTGCGTGCTTATACAAGAATCCCATGCCTGTACGGGAACCCTAGGCGCTTAAGGTTAACTCGAAGTATGTTTAACATCATTTAGGATCATATCTTTAGTGTTTTGAGAGGGATATCTTCATCTCAAAGACATATGGATGAGCTGCACAGAGAATAATGAGCAAACTAACATAAAATAAGTTTCAGTTTTATAAGAGTATCTAAATGCGATGGTGGTTGGCATAACATGGTGGAACTCCTTCATGATGCACAAAGGTTAAGAAAAAGACTTCGCTGTTCCACAAAATAAAATATATTTGCGACCGGTTTCGATACAGCGTATCATCATCTGGCAATTACAAGTATCAGTACATAAAATTTATACCCTTGAAGGCGTTAGACCTAGCATTAGACATAGCGTACCACTCCACCGCCCCTCTGACGCCTTCAAGGGTATAAATTCTATGTACTGATACTTGTAATTGCCAGATGATGATACACTGTATCGAAACCAGTCGCAAATATATTTTATTTTGTGGAACAGCGAAGTCTTTTTCTTAACCTTTGTGCAGAGTATATAAAAGTTCAAACAAGTTCTAAAACACAGTGAATGATAAATGGACGTTAAATTAAATATGGAATCAAAGAAGGAAGCATGAAAAGGAAATAACCAGATAGAATTTTAAATAATTTAATTGTAGTAAATTAAAACTTTACAAAAATATTTGTTGTAACAGCCCAAAGATTAAAAATTACCTCTTGAAAGAAATAAAATACCACACACCATAGAGAGAGAGCGAATTACTGATCTTAACAATTATACAGCAGACACAATTAAAGGAAACTGCTTCATGTATGAGTTTCCAAAAACATCCCAACAATTCCTAATTCAAATTTTTGTAACTGAACCATAACCATTTCCACAGTGCACAATGTAGTCATAAAAGGGGAAATCCAACAAATTAAATTTCCAAAATTGATAGCATATAACAAACAAATTTACTTTCAAATTATTATCAGGTCATTTTAATTTCAGAGAATATACCATATATTGAGCAAAAGACGAGTTTATTGCTCAGCACAAGCAATCATTAACATTATACATTTTTCATTATCCACACAATGGACTGGAAAAATCATTATCAGTGGCCACAATCAAAATACCCTAGAACTCACAAATCCAGACATCAAATTATGAAGCTCAAGAGAAAGATATTATTATTACATAGACATATTATTAATCTCATCACACAAGAATAAAGGTAATGGCAACCTGCTAAAAGAGCCAAGTATCCGTATCTATGAAATTGATAACATCTTTAAATGATAAAGACAATTACATATGTAATTTAATCACCCCGAAAAGCTTTCATCACCATCAGAAATGTGAGTATTAGAAGATCAAACTGGTAGCCAAATGTCTTTTAAAGCCTGGGATCTTAATTCATGGCACAAGGTATGCTAGTTAAAAATAATTGTAGTGATAGACAATTATCTCTAGAAATGTATCAAAATATAAGCAACAATCATGGAATCCTGAAAACAGGTAACCATCCTACCTCTTAAATTATACTTTTGAGGCAGGGTTTAACAGTTCAAAAATCATGAAAGCTCATGCTCCTGTTTCCAGAGGTAGATAATGATATGTTTTGATGCCATTTTATCCACTATGAAAGACAATTTTTGCCGTTGAATATTTTTTTCAAAACTACTAGTCAACTGCAATTGAATATTTTTATAACATTTCATTTGTATTGCCTTCAAATATAAGATTATTTAGATCTTACATCATGATTAGAGCTAAAAAATGCACATCAAGTAATAGCTGTGAGGGATTTTTAATAGTGCCATAATATTCCACTATACAACCTAATGGACATTAATTGTCCAGTTGTCCAAGCTCAAGGCATTTTAAGCAATAAAAGTATTTTAATAAATACTGCAAATACAAATGAAACACAATTTTACAGATGTCATAAATACAGCCAACATAAAAATAAATTAAGACATATAATAAGTAGTTACCCTTGGTATATTACTTTATACCGCACACATTGTATACTTATGATGATTTGCTTTTCATAATCACAGCAGACATTTAGTGAAATGATTCAATCACCCTCACTTAACAAATCTACAAATATGTACAAATATTATAGATAAAAACCTGTACATGGTTCCACCATAAGCAAAAGCAAGTGATACACTTTACCTACAACTGTGGTTAATTGGACTTATCTTCACCTCAGTGAGCATGCATCTCATCAGCATTTGTGTAAACAATTATTTTCAAGTTATCTCATATTTATGCCTAAAACCACAGAGCCTCTTTCAAGCGGAATTAACAAATAAAAAGGGGATTGGGTTGGTATAGTGGCTTAACTGCTGGCTTCCTACTCCAATGGTCTGGGTTCAATTCCCAGCTGCAGCCGAGATTTTTCAGAGGCTGCCTTATCCCTGCCTGAGGGCTTTGAGGAGGGCACTTCAAGTGCAGCACTCTGTCCGTCAGATGGGACGTTAAGCGGTAGTCCCCTTGGCACCTTTTGATAGGAGTAGGCTAATACCAAAGCCCTGTTTCTCTCCACCCTTCCCTCCCTACCATTCCCTCATGGTGCATGACCTTAGGTGTTGATCATTTCCACCAAATACCATACAATTAGCATATGAACAGGAATTTTGCACGCACAAAAGTACATTAAAGGCAGATTCAGCATCATTACTAAAGTAAGTTGAATTCAGCTAGTATTCAGCTAAGGATTCAGCTAGGGATAGTCATTCTTCATCACCCAAGTTCTTGAAAATGAGCAAAACTAGGTAAAAATGATTAACTGAAAACCACATAAATACAGACTGCTTGCAATAAAAAAGTGAGTTGTTAGTAATTTTTTTACTTTTGCTAAGAATGTGCCTCTTATTCTCATATACTCATACCAGTTACAATTCCAAACAAAATTGTAAACAAATATGAAAGTGCATGTATCTCTTACAACACCAGAAAATTTCAGAGCAATTTAAATCACAGCTCTTGCGTATTAGCGATTTGACATTTTAAAATTTTAAAGAAGGGCTCATAATGCTCTTAAAATCTGTCAATATTTCAGATGCACATATTGACGAACCAAAGAGTAATCAGAGATCTAAAATCTCAAAACTTGCAATTTTGGATCTGAAAGGTATGGATAGAGACTGAGGCCAGGTTAAATAAATTCTGGTCAAATATTTCTACACAAGAAAAGATGAGTTTAGATCAATAAAGCCTATCGAAAGAAATAGTGAGAAGTAGCCATTAGTCTGATGCAGAAAAGGTGTTACCACAGGAAGTGCAAGAATCCCAACCAAAGGCTATACGTTACACTTAACCCTTTCGCGCCGAATTCCGCACCTGTGCGGCGAGGATTTTTTTTCCTCAACTACGAATGCCACACCAGTGCGTCCTGAATGTTCTTACCCAAACAAACGAATGCCGCGCCTGTGCGGCACAGGTCGAAAAAAGTGACCGTGGCAGACACAATAGACCCACGGACGCGGTCGCCCCTTGTGATCCGCCTTAGCGCGAGCCCAGCCCCTTCTTCGGCCGCTCAGGTCGACCCTTTCCTATCCTCTCCACGCGGTCAACTACTGTTATTTGCAGTGTGTTTTCCAAAAAAATATTTGTTGCTTACTTTTGAAATCCAATGCTAGAAATGAATTCATCTTTTTTTGCTGACCACATGGAAATTTCAAACGAAATTCTAACGTTAATATCAACAGAGTTATAGAACAACTAGTAAATATACTAAATCCGTCTATATAAATGTTAGAACTTCGTTTAAAATTTCTGCACGCTCAGAAAAAAACACGAAATTCATTTTGAATTTAAAAAAATCGATACGAACAACAAATATTTGCATATATTCTGCGTTAATATTTTAGCTAGTTGACCGCGGACTCGTGCTAGGAAGGGGCTTTTAATCCTTCTAGGGTCTGGGACGGAGGCCGAGGAAAGGGATCGGCGCCCCACCGAGTTGGGTCCAAATATGTTTCGGGAGGGACCCACTGCCTTTAGTCGACGCGGAAAGGCTTCGTACAGAGGAGTAAAGAAAACTTTCAAGAGACTCGTATTGAGGAAGAATTTCCTTCAACGAAGGTCCGGCGCGAATGGGTTAATGAGCTAAATCAAAAGTGGAAGAAATACAATCATACAAGAAAGAAGGCACATGCTCTGATTTATTCATGCAATAAATTCCAGTTCTATTTGATGACACTGCAGAATGATAATAAGAAGAGAAGATTGAATAAATGGACGAGCACAGATCATGGCTGATCAAGTTTAAGCATATCTATAATATGAGTTGTTCTCTTGTTCCATTTTGTCAGATATAAAAGATGGCATGATGTATATATTATAGTACGTACAACTTGCTATAATGATTTTTATTAAATATTGGACATGTTTTTATAAATCAGAAACAAAGAATTAAATATTCATTATCATGATAGGGTTCTTACAGAGAGGTTCTTATAATTTTGGGTGCCGTTCATTTAGAGGGAGTATACTTAAAACTCACTTCCAAACATTTCAGGGAGTAGGTGAACCCCTCAATCCCCTTGTTCATCATATCCGTGGATTTAGCAACAAAAACATAAGGTAGCAAGCCCATTATCCTAATAACAAAGCACCCTCCATTCAAGATAAAAAGAGTGAGTGAGCCTGACTTGATAATGACTTTTTGACAGTATTATAACCACAAATAGTAGAATATTTGAGTCAAAAGGTTATAGAAACTCATTAATTGATATTTCATTATGAACAGTAAATTCATTATAGCACAAGGACATCAAAATTTCCATCACTCATGTGAACTATTCATGGACATACCTCAAGAACCAAGGTAGACATTCAAGCTCAAAAATGAGATATGAAGATGATGGGAACAATGCTGTCACAGGCAGGAAAGAAAATAGCAAATTACTTTCATTATTTTAAGTAAAAGGGCTTGTCTTTTCCAGAAGCAATGCCACCATAACCTCATCCCCGATTTGCAAGAGTATAAAAGCTGAGAAAGCCTTACAATTGCCTTAAAAGCTATATATAATAACTAATAAGCCTAGGCATTTAAGTCCTATTTTAAACCATATGCTATGCTAGGAAATTATTTTTTTTTAATTGCTCACATTAGGAATCACAGTAAATCACTAATACATATCTCAATGACGAGCGAATAAAACTCTTACATCCCAAACATATTTCAGAAAGGGCGTTCATTGACCACCAAGAATTTTGATTTGTCGCTCTTTTTTGGATTTATTTTTAAGTTCATTTGTCAACATTATTTCTTGTATTTCTTGCTGGTATAAATAATTAGTTTTCATTCATGCACCTCTTAGGCAGATAAAATTGAATTGAATACAGGAAACTAGTGTATCCAAAAACATTAAGTAGGAAGGAAGTAGGCAGATTTCTATAGCTACTAAAAATAACATCAATTAAAAACTGATGACAGTTTTCGCATAAACTACAAAAGGTTACCCACTGCAGATGAGTCTACAAGCAATCTAAGGGTTAATCTTGTACAGAAGAAAATCAGTCATTTCAGTGAATCAGTTTCATTTCTTATTGAAGTCTTAAGTGAGTGGTTATTACAAATAAAAGCATGTTAATGAGTAAAATGTAGTGAGTAGTGAGCAAAATAGAGATTAAGAACATAAGGAACTGTCTACAAATATGCCATTCATACGTACAATAGTACGCTATCAGGGTTAATGATAACTTCCCATCATTTATTTTTTCCAATCCACTACCAGGAGGGTCTTCATCCCCCAACCAAAATTTTTTTCCCATATGACGGCTACCCACAATACATCCACTGTTGAGACCACTAGCCCTGGGGCAACTATCCTCAGACACTCCATTTTCTACATATATTTTGTCCATTTCATTATGTCAGCCAATAACTAATCACCAATTTAACTTTCAGCGATAAGAAAAAAATTTATATGTAACTGACTAAATTAACAACAAAATGTCAGTAAACGCAACCTGCAAGCCGCCGCCACCACCACCCAATGCCCCCATACCCCATGTAAATTTCTGGTTAAGTGCCTGTTCCAGTCTGAATTTTTAAAATCTCCCTGGCTTTACAACTATCTCAAAAAAGTAGTAATTAATTTTTTTATAGAAGACTGCAGCAAGTTATTGTATTCTGAAGCAGAGTTGAATGGAAGAATTAAAAGTCAAGAAGAACCAAGAATGGGCAACTGCGTGCCGCCCAGGCAAGATGGAAACAAAACTCTCACCTCGTCGGTAGGAGTTTTTCCCAGACCATAATCTGATTTCCTCCCATTTCCATTACTTCCAGTCCTGATTTTTACGTCCCATATGAACCCTCATTCTGTACCAACAACTGTCATTAAAAGATCCAAAACCTCCAACATTAAAATTCACATGAAGATTTCATAAAAACACAATGCTAAAATTTTCAAAGGAAAATGCACAACCATTAAATTATCAAAACTGATCAGCCATAAAAATCAAAAATCTTGATAAAATCTTCATTAAATAGGCAATGTACTGGTGATGTCAAGAATATCCTAGAGAAAATAGTACTTTAACATTAAGGGTAATACAAAATTATACACTAATTATTTTATATAAATACATACACAGTATATTAACTCATAGATAATCTTAAAACAAACAATGAAATTAACAGTTGGACCATAAATGTGTCACTAACAAGTATTGCACACCAATTGGAAAATTTAGACTACAGTATACATCCACCTTACATTGAGTTTGACCTATGATAGATTTGGCATACTAACTGAGCGCATTTTGCACAGGCTTTTTAGAATTTCAAATTTTTCTCCTACTCGCAAAGTAAGTCATCAATTAATTAATTACACACATTATTTGTACATGAAAATTTTTTTACTTATGCGCTGATGCTTTCTCAACTGATTCCTTGTTTGGAAGTACTGCCGATTCTTCATACTTCTGAATTCGCTGTACAATCAGGAATTGAATAATATCAAAAAGTTACTTTATAACATTAGCTGTAAAAATAGATCTAAAATTCCCAATTCCTGGTTTAAGTTTTGAAAGGGAAAGGCCAACATAAAAACAAGCACATAAGCAGATAAATTTTCATTGCCTACATCATGCTGATAATAACTAGTTCCTCCATTCAACATCAATCCATCTTGCCATGAGGAAACAAATCAGTCCGTAACTAATCTTGTTCGAGTTTAGAGATGGATAACTCAGCCTGTGGATTAACAGGTCTGTTAAAAAAAATATTAAATACGGAACCTTCTTTCCGTCTCTATTGCAAGCCGTTCGGGGTAAAAATTTTCCGACAAGATATCATGACCAATACAAAATGTGAAATAATGGCAACCGTAATCACTCCTATTACCTGTCCTTAACCAGTTATGAAAGCTTCATTGACAAAGACAACACACACAGCTAAAGCAGTGTATATTGCTGTAAAGAAAACATTGAACAATGTGCTATTAACTCAACATAGAATCTAATGAAAGATGATTTGTTCAGCTGGCATATGAAATGCTGGTTACAATACTTCTTAACAGTCTGATTTATCCTTCTTTGACCCTTGAAAAATATACCAGATGCTTATAAAGTTACTGATAGAGTCCTGCAATGCCATAATGTCACTAGTGTAGTGGAAAGAGAAATAAGATACCAAAGTGACATGAGTTTTTTCTCATTAAGTCAGTTACAATACCAAAGAAAAAAATCACAAAACACAGCAAAAGGCAACATGGGTAAGACTCAATAACATGAGCAGACAAAAAAATCACAGTTTCAAATTCACAATTTTGTTAAATATTAAAATTACTCCTTAAGATGCAACGGACGACGGAGGGAGCATTGTCATGGCAATAAAATTTTCTGAATTATCCATTTTACATATTTTCATAGGTCTTAAAAAAATATTAACACAATTCAGTAGCAACATATAAGCTTATCTCACACATAAAGTACCTACAATTTGAAAATGTACATTCTAGGAGGTATAAATAATTACAAACAATCAACTTTCAAGAAGAGATCAGTAACTGGGTCAATAATCATGCATGGAGAAAAAGTACACAAAGTTGTGAATCAATGGAGCCACATCAATAATAGGTATCATGATAATGACATGCAGTGTTGTCATTTGATGCACACAGACAATGACCATTATGATACTCTTTATATTCAGAATAGGCATTAACTAGGCCACACAGTTTACAATTCTAATTTTTTAAGCATGATGCAAAGGGTTTATAATAAACCAAAATAATATAAAAATGAAAGCTACCCATTCCAAAATGACATATGGGTCCATATTTGTAGTCTACACATAAATAGTTATACAATTATTTAAAACTTAAAAATAATTTAAAATACCTAATGAATATCAAGCATATGTTCATACTATAACCTTCATTCCATAATCAATGTAGCAAGTGTACCAGACATATGCCAACAATAGTCACATTAAGATTTGAAAAGTTAGGCTATATTCCTTATAGCCTTCACACTCACCAAAAAAGGGAAAAGAAACCATTTACTGAGCCTTTTCCTTTGTCTGTGGATTTTTATAATACAGAGTGGCAGCTAAAATTGAGCTGCTGAGGAAAACTGACACACCAAAATTGCAGAGAAGATTTATATCTGCAGAATCCATGTAAATCGTGTAGATACGAGCTGAAAGACATAATTTTCACCGGTTAGAACAAAACTTCAGCCAACAAGTAACTGAAAATACCAAAATTTCATCATTAACAAAAAATATGACAAAGAATATAGTAAATTAATCATTGCTAAAAGTAAGATTTAAGTCAAACACTGCTGGCAAGTTTAAGTCAAATATATGCAATACTTAAGTCCTGATAAGCATACAGTGACATACATTATAAGCACACATAGCTACAATATTTGTGAACCAGCAAAAATTAACACTGGGGATCTTCCTCCCAACTACAAGATGTGTTTATTATACAAAAGAAATTAGTGAGAAGTATGTGCAAACTAAAGTGTCGAGCTCATTGTCGCCCTTTTTTTAAAAGCCTAAAATTACTCACTGTACCTTGTGTATATATATGTATATCAGAGTGTTATATATGTAAAAAGGTATAAGGGCAGTTTTCTCATGAATAATAGCATACATTCCTACGAAACCAGGAGATGTAATGACGTTCACGTCAAACAATCAAACCTAGCTCTGGTATCTAGAGTGCCTGAGTTCATGTGTACTAAATTGTATAATAACTTACCTGTATATATTAAAAGTATAGAAAGTATTAATGTTTTTAAAAAGAGTGTCTCAGTTTACTTACTAGAGAAGTGTTTTTATAGTATAAAAGAGTATCTTCAATGTGAAATGTAACATTTTTTATGTGAATTTGTTAATTTTGACGTGCCCTATATACTTGTGTTATGATTGTATCATGATGTAATGTGTCCTTTGGGCAAATAAATATTATTATTATTATTAACAATTTGTTTTAATTTATTTCTTAGTCTGTCAGAAAAGCTTGTTTTGAGGCTTAACCCTTTCAGGCGGTGGAGTTCTCTCCTTAGTATCACTGCTGTACTGAGCCCAGAGATACTCTTCTGTCTCCTCTGTACGGAGCATTTTTGCAGGACATTTATTAAGAAGAGTCCCGTGGATAATCACACACGCTCAGCACCAATCTTTTTTTACCCTTCCTAATGGGGACTCCGCATTATCTCGGACTCTGAGGATAGTTGGACTTCCTCCTTTTAGGGTTTACAACCCTACCAGCAGCATTGGTTTGCAATCAATCATGCTTTGTTAATATGAATTAGCTATACGAGTACTTGTTGCTTGCAAGTAAATTGCAGACTTTGAATTCCTCGTTTCATTCTGATAATCGTCAAATTTCGCACAAAGCTCTAACATCGAAATTAATGCATTTAATATAGCAACAATTTCCATGCTGATTTTTATATTGAAAACGAGATATGAGTTAATATTTATCGCAGAATTCTGTTTAAAAAAACAATGCTCAAAAGACAAAGAATTGCATTCTTAGTTAGTATTTTTTGAGAAGGAACAAATATTTACATATTTCCAAAACTGACTGAGTCAACAACTGAATGACCGCAGTCCCATGCCACAAAGAGGGGTAATGTAAGATGAGGGATCAGGGTACCTGCTCCCGGATTTTGGAGGGTACGGCCCGCTTTGTTGGGTCCCAAAACTATGACTTCAAGCACCCGAGACCATCAAAAAAGGGGGGGAGTAATGAAACTTATATTTTCGGCATTCGTTCTCCTGCATAGAAAAATCTTCGACAAAAATTTGCGGCTTTCGTCTCCAGGGTCAAGAAATGTACTGCCACATATTTTCATCATTAGCAGCGAAAGGGTTAAGGTTTACAAAGCCATAAAGAGAAGCAATTTTATGACTCAGCAGCAAATCCTATGAAATTGATGGGAGGTATTGGTTGTTAAAAACAGCCAATACATCTTAGAATTCATAGTTTCCTCACTTGGCTGTTCTTAGACAATTAAAAGGAGCCTAAGAGCTAGCATCTGAATTAACAGATGTATTTGGCTACGACAACAAGCATGTGTACACATGCACCATATGGCTTCAGGAGATGCAACAGCAAAATACTATTCATGTATGATAAATATAATCCATTGTCCCTGGGTATTGGACACGATTAGGATTTACAAAATTGGTTGATCAAGTAAATGGAGAGATCATTCTGACCACAAGATTTTGGGTTATAAGTAACGAAGGATCAGTTCAACTTTTTGGTCAGCTTAGATTCTGGCTAGCTTCTTGACATCGGTTCTCAATTCTTGCTCTTAATCAAGTGTTTCATTTTTAAAAGCAACTAACAATTTTCAAATGAAAACTATCAAAAATGGTACCCTAAGTTATCCCTCAAGTAATTGGTAACAAAAATGGCATTCTGTTCGATGTATATATGTAATGTAAATTCCGGTTCTTCGCTTAGGAACGGGCAGACTCAAGAATTAACGAGCCAAACTCAATTAGACTAAACAACCCAATCTCTAGACTATGGACTACCACCCATATTACAAACAAATTCTGTGGTTTGTGGAAACCACAGTACATATCTTCAGTAAGGAAAGTATGTCCAGCAACAGTGGACTTCATGGGTCTTGAGGGGGCTTGTGCCCCCTCTAAAATTCGTCATGGGGGAAGGAAAAGAAGTGTCAGGCTAGTTTATTTTCCCCAGAGTGTCGAGTTATCGAGAGTCGAGTTTCAGAGACGACTTGAGAGTCAAGGGTTTTAATGTTGATCATATGACTCTTCTAAAATGCTAAAATAAAACTTTGAAATTCACTATTTATAAAATTTCCCGGGGCAAGACCTCCAGTATGAGCCCCCCTAATGTTTTTTATAAGTATGCACCCCTGTCCAGCAAACATGGCAATGGTCATAAAAAGGGATGGAGTTGGTGTGGTGGCTAGAGCGTACGACTACCCAGTTGGTCTGGGTTCAAATCCCAGTCGCGGCACAGATTTTTCAAAGGCCTTGAGTGCCTTGGGGAGGGCTCTTCAAGTATAGCACTCCAACCGTCAGATGGAACAACATTTCACCATGGTCCCCCTAGCACCTTGCATAAAGAGCAGGTTAAAGCCGACACTAGGACTTCTCTCCATCCTTCCCTCATGGTGCAAATGACCTCAGGTACGATTCACCTACTCCTAATACAACACTGCAGATATCACAAGCCAAGTTCACAAAGGGGTGGCACATGGGATTAGGATACTTCCAAGCTCTTTCCCCAACTATCAAAATAAATTGTAGGGGCTGGCAGATGCCATTGTGCAAAGCAAGATATTTGTACCAAAGCAATGAAGTGAAATTTTCACAGCAGAAAAAGTCAGCCAAGTTCAGAGAAAGCTTAAGGGACCATTTCAATAGGGAAGTGCACTAATTTTTTTTTATTGCTGAAGTTGAAAGTTTAGCCTAAAAAAGAAACATTAGTATTGTCACTTTTATTTTCTGCATCTGGGGTATGCACTTTAAAACGTTTTGAAAGTCGGAAAATTTCATGTTGCGCTGAAACACAGTGCCTCCATCTTGATTGAGATGTGACGTCACAAGGCAGTAGTCACCAGTGGAGTATCGCTGAATTCCGTCGCCTTCTTTAGCGCGGCGAGAGTTTCCGGGAATCGGTGGAGTTTGCTTCCTAAAACTATCGTCTAGTACCGAAAACATGAATTCAAAATAGAATTATAAATGATTTTTTGTTCCAAATTTCATCTCGACGTCGAAACAAAAGCCTGGAGAAGATATTCATTCCCGTGCCTTAAGCACAAGCTATACGGAATAAATGGTTCAAGGCTGCTCCTGACTCTTACCTATCGATGATATTCTGTTTTGAAGATCATTTGAAGGTATTGTAAGATCAAATTGATATTTATATTATAATAATTTACTTAATAGGTACCTCAGTCACATCAGAAAGTGTTGAGTCAAAATATAGCATCTTCCGCGTAGACCTACGTAATTTATAAACTGAAAGTAGTTTGGTTAAAGAATTATGGCGCGACTGTTTTTTACACGACCGGGCAAAATGCGTACTTTGCCCATGATATGTGCATATATGATAACAAACGATTTTTGTTAAAGTTAATCTTTATTTGTTGAAATTAGTACATTTAAAGGTGATGCAGATATAAAGGTACACGGCAGGTCGCGCGACGTAATTTGTACTCCACTGGTGACGGGTTCATCTTGCTGATCCAAAAAATTAGCTACAATATCTCGAACTTTGAAAACTCGCAATATAGGCAGTCAAAGTACATTGTAAGAATACACGAGACCATTATAGCCCAGAATGTACGTGCAATGTCGAAACCCTTGCTTTTCAAAGATTGACGTATTTTATACGCCAGCGCGCCCGGCCCAGGGTTATCAACTTTTATTTCATCCTATTTGTTAGTTGAAATTATATTTCAGAATGGTTCTTTTAGCACTGCTACTGAGGTAAACTGGTAGGTACTAAGTACAAGGTACTGAGGTATGTACTGAGTAAGTAAACTCCCTTTGGAGTAATGTGAATTACAAGTGTTCGAGATATATGGCATTTTATATTCGCTTTGTGTTCTTATTAATTATGCCTGTACGCATATTGTTGCTTGCCGCGAGCCTTTAATGGTATGTGCTCTTGCAAGAGTGGTTTTCATTTTTAATGTGGAAGTTGGTCAGTATAAGCAAAGAAAAAATTAACATTTTAGCGCACACCAACCCTTGTAGTCATCGTATCTCTGCGTTTGTAATGACACTGCTAAAATACCTAAACGCCATAATGATGATAAAAAAATTGTCTCATGTCAATTATTGCTGCAATTTTAATTAATGATAAACTTGATGCCGTATGATCACAATGAAGACAACAAAAAATTATGCCATGACGCAGTCTTGAACCACGGTCCTTCGGGTGAGATATATCCTTTGAATCGTGCACACTACCACTACCCCAACCGACCCATTAGGACAAAGTGGACATTTTGGATTTATATATATAACTTTTAAAAAGTAACGCATGAAAATTAATTAATTACAGCCTAACTAACGCCCTAATTGAAAAAGATGCAGCAAGGTACGCGGTCTCCCCTTGTTAGCCTTAACGTCTCGCATTTCTATGGAGCGTTGAACCTGTCCTCCTTATTCAGTAACCATAAATACATCAAAGTTTGGTATACCATTTATAAATCGTTGGAATTTTCCTTCTCCCAACCAAGATTATATTTTCTTGAACCCTTCCTGGTAAGCGAACCATTGCAACAACCAGCCAGCTCGGAAATAAGGCTAACATCCCATGATTCTAGTAGCGAAGGGCGAACGTTCCGGCCGGCGTGAATACATACGCAACGAATAAGTCTTGCAGCAAACGTCTGAAATAGGTTTATTAGTTTGACTCGGTCCTTACAAAAAAAGTTTTGGCATGATAAACGGCATTGTGTCAAAATATACCCAGCGAAAAATAAATGCCATCATGCATTTATTAAAGATTCAATGTGCTATTCGTACTACTCTTTCCAAACTTGAAGTTGACACGTAAATGATTATTAATATATTACGCAATGATGAAGTCGTTTACTCAAAAGAGAAGCAGCCACATATATATTCTGAAGATATTTTATGACAGCAAAAAACGGATACCCTCAAATTCTGTAATTTTTCTATGCAATAATAGTGGTAGAACTAAACGGTGTAGAAGCTGCCTTCTGCTACTGCCTTGTGACGTCACGGCCAATATTCAACATGGACACCCGTTTTCGCGGCCTTTGAATTTTTCCATATTTCAGACGGCCATCTCGAATAAAGTATTCACTATTAGGATTTAAACTGTGGTTTTACGACATTATGTTATTCTGAACTCTAATTTAAAAAATGTGTTTGGTGCATTTGAAACACTAGTGCACTTCCCTATTATGATGTCAAAGAGTGTCAACTAGATTTGTGTGCGACAGTAAAAATTCAATGGTGGCAGTAACCTAGTTTTCTTTGCAGTGAGTGCTGGCATCGATGCAAATGGTCTTTATAGAAAGAAATTTAGTGTTTTTAATTACAAGTAATCACATTATAAGTACAAATTACTTCCTACTCTACATGAGCAAATTCTCCAGCCTGCAGCATAGTTCAGGGAAGATGTACCCTCACCCAAACAATCAACCCTTAGGACTGAAATACAGCATGAGTAATGGGATAAGTACAAATGTATTACCCACCAACTGTACACCTCACTCCCAAGTTAAGAGGAGGGAACACTTTGATTTCCTCATGTTTACAATAACATTCATTCTCAATCACCATGTAACTTTCTTGAAATTAGAATATGATATCAGGCAATTATGAAAACAAAACTACAATGGAGGAAAATAATTGTATACATACTCAAATTTGTAAAAGCTGAAATGACCCAAGTAATAGCACTTATAGATGTGGAGTCTTTGGCTCTGAGAATAGCAAGGAGCTGGACAACTTTGCTTGATGCAGAAACTGGAGTGGTGAGTGGCTACAGGAGAGAGAGAAAACCAACAATCAAATAGGGACTCATTTTCACCAGAGAAACTTATAAGGTAAGACATTGAAATCCGAAAATAAATTATCATATGTCCTTTTAAGAGTCACATTATCCTATAAAACACTCAGTGGTTAAGAATGAGAGTGAATAAAAATAAGATTAGTAAATAGATAGATTAGTTGCACAGCATTCAGTGTTCACAATATGAAATTTTCAGTACAGTCTAAGTATAAATATGTAAAATGATTCAGACGATGATGTAGAATAACACACTGTCATAAGGGTAAAAGTGAAAATCAAACTGAACACAATTTCTGACTAGGAACCTAAGTTTTCAAGTTTTTGTGTGATGATCAAGCCACCGAAGTATTTGCATTAATAATAATGAAGTCTTTCTTTACTTAGAGGAAAATTGCATGACACTTCGTCATCAGCTTATCAACATGATGGCATTATATACGAAGGCCTTTGGATAAGGCTCAAAATACATAGTCAAAGAGAAAAAAATATTTAGGCCAATTTAGAAATTAAATTTAGTTCCTGTCTTTTCGTGGCTATTTCTGCGGTTGTTACTGAATAGCAAGTTAAAACGAAAAACTGAAGTTTTTATAGAAAAACATACTGAACTAAGCTCCATAGAGAATAGGTCCGATCAATATTTAATTGAACCAGGACAATTGAGAAAGGGAATTGAAATGCCACGGCCATCACTATGTTTGTAGTATTGATAGTAATGATAGCATTTCCTGTACTCCGTACCCATTCAATGTTGATCATACATTCACTCACCACAAGCAGAGTCAATATGGGTGCTGGTAAAATACCGCTTAAAAATCCACCAAATATGGCCAAGTACAACCCAAACAGCCCGGCGCTGACAACGTTTAGAAGATCCATATACTTTAAAACTAAGAATATGAGGATGATTTCTTGGAAAATTATAATTGGGTATTCCATGTAGGACAGTAGAGCGTAACCATTGCAATAATTATACGATGCCACCACTGAATAGCTGAAAAATGATGCAGAGTGAAATAAGCAAATTGAAAGTATTTGTTAATCGACTTCAATAACAAGTGGAAGACATTTACCTTGATAACTCTAGCATCAGGCCATTGATACTGATACCTTTAACACTTTTCACTTTAACAAGGTTTAAAATTTGAGGAACTTTCATCACAAGACATAGGGTGATTGTGATGATACTTAAAATATCAGAAATGGCTTGCAATATTCCGTAGTATTCCCCCATGTTGGATAAGATTTCCGCTTCCTTGGCGAGATGATGACCAACTGCTCAGGAATGACAGCACTCAACCGCAATAAACACCAAGGTCAATCCTGCGGAATGGAACAATAACAACCTCCGCGAAAACACAATCCAAAATCCAGCGGGCGGCTCCGAAAACTTCGTGCCGCTCACCGGTCGTCAGGCGCTCGATGCTAAAAATTCGAAAATCCGCACTGCGCCAGCACGGGAAAGGTCGTGCAAGTCAATAGGTTTTGGTGTTACTTAATTAGATTACCGCGTTTTTTTTGTAAACACGTAATGAAATACTCTTGTGGTTTACTATTTTCTCTTTTATTGTTTCCTATGGAGGTTGTCGCGTTGATCTCGTTATATTTTGGAGGTTGACCTCCGTATTTCCAGTTTCTAGGTATCTCTCGAGTTAATTCGTATTTCACGGAGCCAAAGGTTGATATTAATCCTTTTCTATAATTCTCAAGGCCTTCCTCTTCTCAGCAAATCAAGGACTTTCCATGATTGACGGACATCGCCCAATTAATTCTCCAAATAGGTGCCAGAAAAGGAACCGGTTTGGGGTTGAGCTAAATTTGGCCTTCGCACGATAGGTGTTATTGTAAGCTTCCTTCCATAGACCCAGGATGCCGTTGTTGTTGTTTTTATTGCGGTGACGAAATAGTGGAAACTACACGAAACCACTTCGAGGTCTCTTAGTAAATAGCCCTCGAGGTTAGCCGTCAGATTTCAGAACAAAATTTATACCTTCTCGCTCCACATTGACAATAACATTTGGGTTGAAACTGTGCAGGTATGAATTCAGAAGTAGTCATATATAATCACCCCTTGTGGTTATTAGCTAACATTAGCTTCTTGAGGATGTTCAAAAAGAGCAACAAAGAGGAAAGAAGAACTCTTGCGTAGGTGATCAGATTTTAAGAACTAAGCCTAGAGTAAAATTGTTCTCTCTTCTCCTTTGAATGAATCATTTCGTAAGTTTTCCAAGAAAAATATCAGCTAACTTTCTATTTCATGTTAGTTAATAAAAGTGTATAAAAATTTCAACTACATATGCAACCAATGAGCACAGGATTCTGTATGTTGAAGATAAAAACATCCATTAGAGGCATGAGAATTGGGCCAATCATGCCTCCAACAAAGGGCTTCTTCACCTTTTTTTTCTTACCATAGCATAAATTCATACTATACAACAGAAATTCGCCAACTTTCGCATATTAATTGAGTCACACATTAGTTTGATATGGCATATTTTATCAAATGTGCCTACGGGAGATGAAATAGCAGCAAAATATCAACTTTGAATTGAATTTAAGCCACATTTTAAAAATAAATCCTACAGTTGTATAGTAGCACCTGAATAGCAAGTCAGAAAATCACCATCTATATTTTCCATCAAATATGATTTTCCAGAATTATTTTTACCATTTCCTGGCAAACTTAAACCCGATGAAATTCCCTAACTTTTCAGGTTTTTCAGGGAAGTGTCCACCATGCTAAACAGTAGGGAATAAAATCCACACACGAGAGAACTATATTGAAAAAGTGATTTCATTAACCTTCATTTGAATACAGCAAAACTTGACATGAAAAAATGCAGGGGCCAGACACACACACACAGCAAGATCAAGTTTACATGTTGGGTGGTGGTGGGGGAGGTGGCGGAGCCGACAGCTGAGGCCCTCCCATTTTTGGAGGAGGGGGTGGTATTGGGGTGAAGTTTGGTGGAGGTGGTGGCGGCATGGGAGGTGGTGGGATGGCCCTGTTTGGGGGAGGGGCGGGTATCATTGGTGGGGGTGGCATGGGTGGAGGCGGGAGGGTTGCAGGGGGCAGGGGTGTCCGTGGAGGAGGGGGTGCCGTTAACATTGTGCCCGGAGGGGGAGGATTCTTCTGTTTCGGATCCAGCTTGAAACTGAACTGTAAGAAGAACTGCTTGGTGTCACGGTTCCAGTGAGTCCAAAATTTGCCTTCACACTTGTCCACTTCCCGACTTGGTACCTGTAGGAAGAAAAATATGAAAATGTGTTCAACCACAAAAGGCAAGATGCTGTAAAAATATTCAAGGGGCACGCAAAGGATCCAGCAGGTTAAGGTGATGAAAAGTGTCCCCAGATATTTTGAAAAATAAAAAATATACACTTATAATGCATCAAAAATTATGTATTTCCCCCAAGTTTCAGGCCTTAACAATTGAAAATAACCCCAAAAAATTGAAACACAACTTTTTGTTTTTTAACCATATTTCCAGTTTTTATTTTTGAATAAATGTTTTCTTAATTTTAAAATGTAAATTCAATTGCATTCTAGCATCCTGATTTTTTTTCAAAACTTTTTGACTGAAAACTAAAATTTTACATATGCTTGAAATTTCTAAATTAAATTAAAAATTTTAGGAAACAATAGACAAGTCGAAAAAATATACGTATATAGTTACCCATACATCAAAGTATGATCATATTTTTTTCAGGTTTTTAAAAATTGTAGAACACAGTCAAAACCATGAATAACTGCTTTACCCCATATTCACATATTATATTGTAGCGTACCGTACAGAAAGTAATTTTTTTTCTTATTTTATGCCGAATGGGCATTTTTTGTATTTGCTCATGTTAGCATGATGACTCGAGCAGGGGTTAGTCATGGGGTCGGACATAGCATCCTGCGACGTGTGTATGTGAGAGAGTGAATGAGTCAGGTGTGTGGTGGCCGGTGTGTTGGCCCCAGTTATCTAGGACCAGCTAGTGACCCACTTATTTCCGGCCCCAGTGGAATCACCCTCCCTCCCCGCAAACAATTCCACCTGTGATTTTTCCCCTCCCGAGGAGTATAAATGCCCGTGAAGGGAAGGCATCGGGAGCATAATTGACTGGACGACTTAGGGGAAAGTATTGATGTGTGTGATCGCCATCATAGCTGAGAGCGGAGTATTTTTGGTGGCCAACGCTGGCATCAGCCCGGACGAGTTACGGCAGTGCCCCACGTTGGGCGCCATTTATATGACAGTGCCAATCGAGCCGCGAGTTGGGCGCCATTTTGGGGGGCAATGTAGCATACCGTACAGAAAAAAAATTACTTTCTGTACGGTACGCTACAATATATTCCATGTGGATATTATGGGCTCCATTTTATTCTCAGAACTATATGGTAAATAAATGCTACCCTCAATGAAATGTTGACCATTCATCTTCTGCAACCACATTTATCCAAGTTATTGTGCAAAGCAAACTAGCTTTAGTGTAACAGATGAGTAATTATGATAGCAAATTAATGATTGAGTCCTCACTTCATTTCTATTAACACATTAAATGCATGCTAAAATACAGACATTGTTTGCACATTGTGAGTTATAGAGTTGGCACCCAGCTGGCAAATGATTACACTGTAAAAAGCCCACCAAGCATTTTTAAATTCAGACACTGTGAAATGGGAAGGAATTAAGGAAAATAAATCTAAAGAGCTCATTTTCCAAGACCATGAGATGAAGACTGAAGAAATTTATGATCCAAACATCATGGAAATGCAACATGTGTAAGGAGTGAGTCCTTCACATATTTACTGTAGAAAGATCAACAGCCAATAAGAAGTTTTCCACGGTTCACAGAAAGAGTTAAACTGAAGTTAAGGCCCCAGGGTAACTTTACTTAAGCTGCCATTAAAAATGCAAACAGAGACAAAAGATAAAAATAAGGACACTTACCTTGAAAGCAATAGTTTCATATGGTTCTGCTGCAAACAGTAGATACTGCCATTTGCGATCAGGAGGTTCAACCTTTTGTTCATAAGCTGACATGAAACGATGTCGTGGGTTGATACCTTCTGCAATCTCTGTAATGAGATCAAAAACGGGATTTGGATAGTTGGCCAAAATTAGAAAAGGTGGAAAACAATAGGGAAATTGCATACTTTTTATAAACAGTATGCTGATATACTACAGTAAACACTTAGTACCGCAATACACTTTTTCCCCTTAAAATTCAGTTTGTACACTAGAAAATGACTCCCAAAAGTCTCCAGAGTTTCGCAGGCTAAAAAATACCGCCCCCACTAATCTTTGGCCGTGACGTCATAGTTCAGTAGGAGTCCAAGATCCAAGCCCAAACTGCAGGTTTGGAAGAGCCACGTTGCGTTTAAAGGAGAACATGGGTGAAGTAAGGAAAAATTACAAGTGGTGCATTGTTCCTCTGTGCAATAACACCCCAGAAAAAATTTTCGTCTGCATTCCCACGGAGGAAATTAGAAGAAAAGCCTCGATGCATGCCGTCTGTCGGGATGAGCGTTACTGAAAAATAAGAGTATAATAAACGGAATGATAAACCCGTGTGCTATGTGAGCGAAGATAACTATAATATAAATAATATTTCCATATTTCATTGACTGAATAACTTGAAACTGAGATTTTTCGATAATTCGGCCGCCGTAGAATAATTAAAACTCAACTTCACAACAAAAATCGAGATAGGTGTTTCTCGATGGTTACGATGGACTCAAATTATTTATGGCACATGTTCAATTTCAGTTATGGAAGGACATAGAAAATCCCATGATGTTTAAAATCAAGGGAGGAAATATGAAAATATAGAGCAACGTTGATCCTCATGCATTCGAGTGCCAGCCAAGAAGACAGCGTTTTCTTCTACTGTCGGCATCAAAATGATGTGCCGCTGTACTTTGCAAATTTATATCCTGGCATCACTGCATGCTATGATAATGAACTATACGTCATTTTAAAGGAAATTTTATCCTAAATTCTGATTTATTTTATTACAAAAAATTGAAAAATGTAGACACGGCCAATGCAATAAATGACTCCGCGCACCAAAAAATTAGCCGTCTTGTCAACTTCATGAACTTTGCAACTCAACCTAAGGAAAACTACTACGTCTACAGCATTCATCTTCCACATTAATTTACACTCATCAGTGTGGATTAATAAAATGGCTTTTGGGTATTTTTAGAACTTATATTTTGTTATAAATTAATGAAAATATTTAAACATTATCTTGTCCCATAGTTTACCCCAAAAGATAAAGGAAGTAGTGGATGGAAAAAGAATGGAATCCAGAGGTGGTCACAAAAAATGAATCGCAGCATTCTTTGATTTTATTCTACGCCGGCTTGCTTTTCAGAAAAAGTAGAGTCACTAGAGGAATGTTCCGCGGCCCTTGATTTGGAAACTGTGGAGATAGAGGAAGACGTGTGGATCAGTAATTTCCATTTAGTTGGTTGTCAGGATAAACCAAGGATCCATTTAAAGGTTGTCAGGCCATCATATAAAGATAGGACTGATGTGCACCACAGGGGAAATGGGGTGTTTGAGGGAAAGTCAAACCCAAAGTTGCCCAAAGAATGTGCAGTTCTATGTTGCTCTTTCCCCAGTTAAAACCAAATAGAAATTGGATTGGGATGATATTTTCACCACGGGTTCCAGTGATAGTGAGAGTGCAGGTGATCATGGTCATCGTCGAAGGTCATCCCTCTAGGATATCCGATATGGAATTTTTAAGTAACAACCGATCGCAATGACGATGAGCTCGCCTTTAGAGTAGGTTTCAGATATATCGTGAGAAAAGCTCCCAAAATGTATTAAAGACTCTTGTTTAGAAAACGTTCACATTTTAATGCTAATTCAGGAAGGATTTCATTACAAAAGTAACTTATTAACACCTGAAGACGTTGTGTTTATTATATTGATCGAAGTGCGATTGACCGATTCTTTCTGCAGAATAGGAAGTGGCTTCGGGGTTTTGAGTCACAAGATGGTAGATTGTGTTGGAAGTTCGTCTATATTATCGCTACTAAATTGAAACATTAATAGTCTGGCTTCCTCAGAGCTTCCTGTTGCCCTCCAGGCAAGATATTTTTAAGTTTAAAGTATCATCGATAGCGTCGAGGTGGAAATAAGTTCACCATAAGACTCTCTACCGGACTGCTAAAAGAATACACATTTCACATGAGTATATGCTTTCGCCAATATTATACCCAAGTCTCACTTCGTTATGAACTATAAAACATTTCAGATGCACATCAGCTACCTTTCTATTTCTCGGCATCGACTTTCCGCGCCGACGAAGTCTACAGTTTCACTAAAATACCCTGTTATCATGATGCAATCAGTAACAGGAAGCTTGCTAGGATCAGCCTAAGAATAACCATATTCCTTCATCTTTACGCAATGTATCGCTTTTCAATGGAGGAGAAATAGATCAAATAATAGCCCTGAAGTCACAATGAACAACTCCGATACGTCTGCACTTCAATAAATGAATCATAACCACGCCGTCGCATGTATTCAATTCAAGTACTATGGCCGTGCCGCCATGCCTCCTTGTACTGAACTATGACGTCACTCTTCTACCAGCCAATCATCGGGCATTTTCGCTTCTCAATTGCATTTGAAAATTCTCGTGAACTTTGATGCATTTAATATCGCAAACCACGTCATAAAATAATGAAAAAACTTTCACCGAGGTATGCAAGCATATATTTTTATATAATTTTGGGGCTATTGATTATATCTGAAATATATGCAAGTTCCCTATTAAGCATGGAATGAAGTAACTGAAGAGGGGAAACATTTATGACTATTTCAAAACAGAAAATATGAGGGAGGAAAAAATTTGACCAGCTTTTCCCAAATATGAATGGCTAAAAATAAATCTAAACTAATCAACTACAGTAAATAAAAATATATAAAGCACGTTTATGCAAGGCATTTTTCCTAATCGAGTTCTATCTAGTGCGCCACAAGTCATAAATATTAATGCTGTTCCCTAAGGGCTATTTTCACGAGATTTTGAGTGTCTGTCAATCATCTGTCTAGCATTACGTTATTTGCCCCATTTGTGGACATACTTGGACCCTAAATAAAACATTTTTTAGTGGTTAACTCACAAATAAGCCAACAACTGAATGCATAAAATTTTGACTTTATTAACTGCTTTATAAGATCCCGATGTCAAAAATTTCCAAGAATAAAAACATAAAAATTAGAAAATTCATTGACAAAAATCTGTGTATACTTCCACATCAAAAGTTATTAAAATCAGTACGGCCGCTCTTGATTAATAAATGGTATAACTAAACTGTTAATATATTATTAGGAGGTACGAAATTTGCCAGGTCAGCCAGTATCATATCTCTCCAATATTGTGTCGTAACATTTTCAAATTAAGGTTCCTTATCATTATGCTGTCATCATCAGAAAAACAAACAGAATCATAAAAAAACAACAACTCCGACACGGTACACACCTTTTTTTACAGATCTTAAACTCTATATTTTAAAAAAATATTCCTTTTGCAGTTTTTACATATTTTATACATGCAAATACATATTTTATAGCAAGATATTATCTCCTGTATACTTTTTCACTTATAGTGCAATGTGTATTTATTTAATGTGGTTTACAAGAAAGATTAGGAATATTAATCACACATGATCTTTTTTATTTTTAGAGTTAATTGATGCCAACATGTAACTTTTTTTGGCTGGTTGCCTAATTTTGGACTAATTCAAGGAATACATATTGCATTTATTAAGACCGTTTTACACGGGGCACGTACTTGCACAATCTGATGTGTGTAGGCAAAATTGCATCGTGTAAAGCAGTGAATTGCTAGAACACATGCGGGAATGTGTGGACGTGAGATGGCAAAATAGCCCTTGTTCTAATTTCGTTCATGCATTCGCGGAATTCCACACCATTTTAGAAATTAATGTAGTTCTAACCTGCGCATTCCGTGTCCCGTGTAAAACGGCCTTTACGAAAATTAATAAAATTCTTTTAATCTCCTTTCTGTCATATTTATTCATTCATGAATGAATTTCATTTGCTATGATTACATGAGTGGCATCATTCATTTGGATCAAATGATGTTTTACTCACCGGGATAGTCAATTTGAAACAGAAGACTTTGCTGTGCAGTTTCTGGTTCTCTTTGCTTAGTCACACGGTAACCAGGTCGTCCAATCTTAACAAACTTTTTTGGCTCAACCCTTGGCTTCTCAGGTGCGGGCTGAAAAATCATCAAAACACTTTTAATTGAAGAAATAAATTATTTAACAAAATGATAAGAAAGCTAGTGTAAGAGGACTTAATAGAATAATTTAACTAACTTGCATGTTTTTCCCAAACACAGAAATTATGGTCTATGATATTCTCTGACAAAAATCTAAACTGAGAAATATCATATCATGAATGTACATTTTATATTAAATGACAAGTAACAATCATTTCTTTGTAAGTAATGAAATTCCTTTGAAAGTCCTTAGTTAAGTTATGAAAAAGGATTTATTTGGAAATCCAGCAAAGGTCACATGGGAGAGGTATACAGGTCAAAAGATGGGGGCATGCCTGAAACTATTCTCAGTTCAGAAATATCCCTAATTTGTTGAAAGAATACACTGAATCAACTTGTGACAATGAAGTCAATAATCTACAGCTAAGGGAAAAAACCCTGTATTATTCTTCATACAGGATAATTTTACACTTCTACATGAACAACAAATTTGGTTTCCCCAGTGGGAGCCCACATTGCCTTCATAATGGCAACTGGATACCATCCTCTCCCTTTCACTTCTATGCTAACCCCACAAGTGTCACCAGGCTCTGATTGCGGTGGTGCCTCATTCTCTTTTTCATTCCTTTGTCTTTTCACCTCTATAAAAGTAAGGATTAAAGTCTCAGACTTTGCTTCAGCCTTGAGTGAGTAAACCCACAGGCCATTACCCTAGGGTACAATTCCAACCTACTTTGTCAACAACCTAATTTGATTAATTACACATCTAACTCAAGTAGCAATGTGTTTCTTGTCAGTCACAGCAAATGGCCATCGGCTAAAATACAGATGAAGAGGAACGCATTTGTGTATTACCTTCACCTAATGAGGTGGCGAAAGTTAAAAGAACATTCTATGTAATGTGGAGTAAATTTCCAAAGAAAAAAAAAACGTGGAAAATGGTAGGGTGTTAGAATGGCTGAGTTGAGATCGAACTAGGCTATTTTGAAGCTTTGTTAGGTTGTACCAAGTAATCAAGATTTAAATAAGACTTGTGTCCATCTGAAAAAACTATACATTGCAAATGCTTTTGTTGGAATGTGCACTCTCATAGGTATTACCGTGATAATCAGAATCAAGAAGGTGGGGATCCCATTTCTCCTCAATTTTAATTAGAATCCATAACCTGCATCAGAGTAATGTCGTACTGTGTATGCGAAGTGCAAGAGCATGCTTAGAATTGGTAATGATCCCTTGGAATGCGTGGATGAAGAAACCAAAATCAGGGTAGTTTGTATCTCCCACCAACTTCCCAACTCATGAACATTTATATTAACAGGATATGGCCTGCTACCCGATTCCATAGAGGAAGTAGCCCTGCTAAGACTTTGTCATTGCCATTGATACTTTCCTAAGTAATAAATTCGGATCAGTGATTTCTAACGGTGGATCGGGAGGCCAATTGGTAACGCAGATCAAGGAATTTTTGCTTGGATGGTTCGATTCGTCAAGTAAGAATATTCCAGATTCTAATTAGTCTGCTCCCAGCTCAACTGGGAAGAAAAAAATAATTCTGCAATAGAGCTGACTAAATGAAACCTGATTAACATCCTTCAAATATTATGATCCATTCTCTGGATGATCAATCAAATGAAAGGAGTCAAGTGCTCTGTCAAAGTTATCAGTTGATACAACTGGAGTTAAAAGACACCTTGTAGCCAATAATCATGGCATTCGTATGAAATAAATAAGTATATTCTATAGCACACAAGCGAAATGCTTGCACTGTGACGAGTGAATCAACATGAACATGGAGGACTTTAAACATCACTAAAAAGTTTTGCGAATTAGTTAAATGAAATCACGGAGAGATAATTAAAAATGGCATGAATAACATTTACTGAATTAAAAATAAAAGCTAATACCTGGGCAGGCGATTCCTTTGCCTCTTTCGCTGCTCTTCTGGCAAGGTTGGCCTGATGCTTTTTACCCTGAGTGTGGGCAAGATAACTTCCTTCATTATTATGAAGAGTAAGGCAAAGCTTGCATTCATAAGAACCTGTAAAACGAAAACATAACCGTGATATTCGGCAGCCAAAAACCAATACACAGTGTCTGAACAACAACTATCATGCGGTACAAACCTAAATGATTTTTCATAAAATAAGGATCCTTATTTAAATCAATTGTTTCCAATGCCAATTGCCGTAACCTCTCCCTTCGGTCTCTATTTGTTTCAGACCATGATGCCACTCCACCCCCACCGGTTTTTCCACCCGGTCTGTTTTGAAAATCCATTCCGAAAGAACCCTATTACACCTGTAAACAAAGAGATCAGTATACCTTACCACACACAAACAAAACTACTGGTTTTACCACTAACAAATTGTTTTGAATTCATAAAAGTGAGGAAGTACATACAAGGTTAAATATATTCCACGAAGTTACACAACAATATACAAACACTTACCCAGTCGAGTCGATTGAACGAAGTTGTTTTATGAGCACATCTGAACATGGCGGATGGCGTAAAGCAAATTCGCATCGATAACTATTTGCGGGAAATTTGAATGGCTACAATTCGGTGTCAAAAAAACACGTAGTCCTAACTTGAAAAATTCCGCGCGGAAAAATATAATTTATAGTTAATGCTAAATTTTATATGTGAGTGAAGAATATTTACCACCTACTTACCAATCTATACAATAAAATTAATTGTTTCTTGGCTTCAATTTTACCAAAGTTAATAATGCATGCACTACAGACAGCATCCAGAACAAAAGTCAGTTTAGAGTTTTCAGCATCTCAATATAGAGGTGATTCAGGAATATGAACGGCCCCTTGTACCCTGAAAATACCAATTTCACAGTGTATTCCATCAAATTGTTTACCAAAATACCCAGAGAAAGTAAAGATCAGGTCATACTCTTCTGGATATGACTCTTTGATACTGAATCTAGTTTTTTCAGAACCATATTTTTTCTACATTATCAAAATAGAGTTAAATTTCTATATGGTAATCTAAAAATTTACCAAATTTATATCCCATTCATATTTAATCCCTGCTGGTAAAATTCCTGCATGGAGCTAATTGTATCCCCTGAATGGAAGCTGGTATATCTCCATATTTGTTTTCTACACAAGAAGCAAGGATTCCATCAAGGGGAATTTTGAATGAATGTAGGGAATAGAAATGTCTGAACCTTCCACACTAAATTCAAGCGGGTATCACCCGCTTGAATTCAAATTTGTCAAGACAAACTTTTTCACATGAAATATGAAACCAATAGACAAATAATGTGATATTCATATTCTGCAACTTTCATCTCACTGGGAACTGAATTTGTTTAAAAAAATATGCTAGCGAATTTCCATCCCAATCCCATAGAAAATGCTGGAATAGTCTATGTGGGAGCCCATGTACAAGGAGGAAAGGAGAGCCCAAAATATTGTAAATTGTATGTATTTGTATTTTTCATATAGTTTTGATATTGTGCATAATGTTTTTTATTTATATTGTAACCGATGCCGCTTGGCACGGTTCATGGGCATTCAAATCAGCGTTCACGTGGTAGGGAAGGCTAACGTAATTTTGTGTGTGAATGTGTGTGAGGATGCAGTGAAGCGTGAATGAACCCAAGTGCAGTGTATTTCCCCCCCCCCCCCTTCCCACGATTCTTCCGCCCATTTCTCGGGAATGGAATTTTCTGTGGGAACGTGACTAGTACCAGGTTCACCTCATCCCCCTTCAAGAAAACAACACCTGCACGCAGCGATCGGAGGGTGATACAATTCGCCACCCCCACCCTCCACAAACTTTGGCAAAACCCCCCCCCAATGGACGAGTCCGAGAAAAACCCGCCACTCCGGGTTTCCCCATCAACCCCAACCCCAGAAAGTTGACCGAGCGGGGTTATAAAAGCCGAGTACAGCCGGCTAGAGAAGTATTATTCGGCATGGAGAGGCAGCCGGAGGCTATGTTAGTCAGTAGAGGCGCATACCTGTAGTCCCGTGGAAGAGAGAGGAAGATAAGCGAGGCGTGGAGATTGACAGTAAGGTGAAGGACGGCGACAGTGAGGAAAGAGAAGATGCACGGAAGATTTCCCGCACGCAAAAAAGAGGAAAGTGTCTCCACGACGCCCGAGTTCAGAGATTCTCTCAGCCCACAGTGAAGTAGACGCAGCGACCCTGACCGGAAACAACTAAGGAAGCCATCTCCATCCACGACACAGAGAGCCGATAAGTACTCTTGTCACCCTACATACTGCAACTCCCCTTGAATTCAGAAGATCTCCGAAGAGCCCCATTTCGCCCATTCAAGACCAGAAGAATCATGAAAATATTCCCTTGCAATTTTTTTATTTTTTTGCCCTCCCCTTTTCCCCGTGTGTGAGGGAATAATTGTAGTATTTAGGACAGAGTGTTTAAATTGATATTGGCGTTGTTCATAATTCAACTGTTTCATTATTGCATTCACGCCGAACATTTGTTAAAAGCAGAGTTTTTGCCTAATTGTTCTTTTATTGGTTGATAATTGTTTTGATTATTATTTCACTGGCCAGTAGCAGTAGTTTTTCTTTTAGGTTAAAACAACGATCAATTTATGTGTTTTATTGTATATTTCAAGATTGATTTGTGTATTAAATGTTTTGTTGAACTCTTAACTTGCAGCGTAAGCCTTCGTTATTTTGTGCACAACAGCCCTCAATCAGCAATAGAAACCGACCCCACACCCACTTTCTTCTTTGTTCCCCCATTTCCCCTTTCTCCCGACCTAAGACACGCCCGTCTGGGGCAAATTAACCTCCAAAAAAACCCTCCCACATCCCACACCCAACAAGACGGGTTACAATATGAAGTGTAAAACATGAAATATTATTGACAAAGCAATGCATAATTCATATGCTTATGTTGACTGAATTAATTGAATTGAATTAGTTATACCTAAATCATCAGAGAATAACGAAATCTTAGCATGAAATTAGCAGTACAAGATAATTTAAGTGCACTTTGGAAAGTTAATCTTCATGCCCTTACGTCGACAGTGCCCCAGGAGCATTTGATTTCCTGTGTACCTGCATTACAATTGCATTATTGTTGAAGGTATTCAACTAGATAAGATTGGTTTATATGGAACTTATCATGAATTACCATAGGCTTGCCTAGGACCCTGCTCTAGTATCAAAAGCCAGTCTTTCACAAAGTGTTGTACTGGACAATAATTGAATCCTAAAGATGCCCATGCACCCTGAAGTATCTCCCTTCAGATACGAATAGGCCTTAGCAATTTAACCAAAAGGTTGGTTTGGATAGGTGAGGGTAGAGCTCACCCCAGACTTAACCACAGGCATGTGAATATCACCCATCCAGAGAATGGGGACCAGTTTATTTCCCTGGTCCTCCTCCCGCTTGGAGGATATAAGTATTTGGGGGTGTCTTCCCCCTTTGATCACCAACTAAGTGCTCTATCCACTGATGGTGTTTACCTAAGGAGGTTGCAAATATCTGGAGGTGCTGTATTCGAGTTAGTGGTCAGAATTCCGTCATCTTGGTTTGACAATTTTCGGACTTATTGTTAGTCTCAAACAGTGTATGTATATAATCAAGTATTCTATTCCTAATATCACCTCTAATTTATAAAATGAAAATGCAACTGTTACTTCTTGATCGTCCTCGGAGTTTTCCGATCGTTCAACATACAAGTGTGTATATTTAACTGTCCATATAGTCACATTGTGGTGATAATATATCGTCGTGAACATACTTTCGTACTATTATTGTGACTAGTCCGCTATCGTAATATTTCCATTGGCTGTAATCTTATTAACAATTACCAGTAGAAGTGCAGGGGAATGGATATTTTATGCTTGTAAAATGTTATTTTTGACTAAGCTAGTTGCACAGCGGAACCATAGTGATTGACAATAAATTTTCTTTGGGAAAAGATATCCGAGGCATATTTTCACGAAGCCTTCCCATAATGATAGAAAAAAAGTTTACAGTGTTCGTTTGCGATAGTTTATTTAAACGTAACAATGATCATGACCAAATATTTCACCAAATAGTTAGTATTGACTCTAATGGGATTATCAATGTTTTGGTCAAAGTAGGCGTGGCTAACCTAACCAAGTAACCCCATTCCTGCCACACTCCGCTCAACGCGCTGAACCAGTGGTGCCCCCTCCAGTATATTTACAGCGGGACTTAGGCCGTACCCTCCAAAATCTGGGAGCAGCTACCCTGATCTCTCATCTTACATTAACCCTCTTTGAATTAGGAACCGCAGTCATTCTATTGTTCATTCAGTCAGTTTTGGAGATAAATATTTGTTACTTTCTCAAAAAATACAAACTAAGAATGGAATCCTTTGTTTTTTGAGCATCATTTACAATTTTTAAAACAGAATTCTATGATAAATATTAACTTATATCTTGATTTCAATATAAACCTCTCAACATGGAAATTGTTGCTACATTAAATGCATTAATATTGATGGTAAAACTTCGTTCGAACTTTGACAATTATCAGAATGAAACGAGGAATTCAAAGTCTGCAATTTACGTGCAAGCAACGATTACTCATATATCTGATTCATTTAAACAAAGCATGATTGATCGCGAACCAATGCTGATGGTAGGGTTATAAACCCCTAAAGGAGGGAGCCCAACTACCATCGTAGTCCGAGATAATGCGGAGTCCTCGCCAGGAAGGGTCGAAAAAGGTTGCTGCTGAGAGTGTGTGATTATCCACGAGACCCTTCTTAATGAATGTCCTGCAAAAATGCTCGGTACAGAGGGGACGGAAGAATCTCTCGGGGCTCAGGCCAGCAGTCATGCTAAGGTGAGAACTCCACCGTCTCAAAAGGGTTAATGTAGCTCTGAGCGCAACCAGTGGCACCTACCGGCCAACCACCAGAATGGGCCCTGGGCCACCCACGTCATACATCCGGCGCTGATCATCGCTATATGAGCCCACAGTCAAGGGATTGATAATGCCAGAAAATGGAGGATTCTCCATAGGTATATGATGTCACCCACTGAGAATTTTATTGGGTTCACTAAAGTTTCCACTTACGTCACTGATGGCAGGGCAATCTGAATTTAACGGAGAGAGAGGTTATAATTGAGGCTGTTAACTGAAATTTTTATGGATGATGATGCAATCCTTCAAATTTATAGCTTTTCATAACCACTCCTGGTGCTTGCAAATAATGAGAATCAATGTTTTGCTTTGCCGTCATCACCGTGCTGCAAAAATTTTCGAAAACTGATTAAAATGCACCTAGAGAAGAGACAAAAATCAATCTTCTTCTATTACTACAACAGACTAAGGCCTCCTCTGTGTACTTCCCTTTGATTGTACAAAGTAGCATTGCAAAAAATTAGGCTTTTCGGGATAAATTTATTTGGAAATGAAATATATTTATTTTCATAATCATTCTCAATTTTTATATGAAACTGCCATTATTTATAGGAGGTAATGTAATACTAAAGACTTCCTACTGAAATGAAATCATCAATTAAACGTTAAGCTCATGACCTTCACAAAAATAAGGGGAGAAAACTCTTTGAAATTTGAAAATGCTTGGAAAGAAACAAATTGAGAAATTCCAAAAATGTTTTTCCATGATAAACAATGTAAATAACCTTTATCTCTGTATACATATGTATATGTGTGTCTACTTCCATTCCACTGAGGAGTCAGCTTGTGAGTGGGGTAATAGTATTCTCAATAGCCAAGGACATATCTGGAGTTCAATAGATTATTGTATCTATGGTTGTTACTAAAATATATAAAACTTTCATGTGACATATACCAAATATATTTGTTTGTGCTTGTGCATTTTTTATGAACTGAAGTAATAGTTATTGCTAATGATGAAACAAAGTTCTTCTTGAACGTTACGCATAGTGCATATTTCATTTTCTTGTTTTTTACTATAAATCCTTTTGATAAATTATAATTGTGACCCAGGTTGAATTAAGTTAAACTACAAAATTAATTTCTACTGAGATCTTTAACTTAAACTACATCTACCAATAAAAATTAAAACTGATTCACCCAGTGTAGAAGACTTTTTTTTATTCTTTATAACATTCATGGTTTATTTTACAAAACTTTTCAACTGCCCAACTTATTTCGAGACAGTTAGAAATAATATATTTGGACTGAAAATAACGCATCACAATGGAGAAATGGTAAGTTTGGGATCACTTCAAAGGTGAAAACAATTCCTTACAAGAAAAAATACTCAAAAGTTCAAATGGGCTTGACCAAACCCACAAGTTCCACTACTAACTCAAATAAGTATGAAAATAACTAAATAAACAACATCCACTCTGGGCGGGAGAATTTAAAATAAGGGAGGATGTTGTAAACCTCAACAAATAAAAAGTACTTTTTTCTGATAAATTCAAAACTAAACTAAAATAATGACCACAACTTTTTGGCCATGATCCCAACCTTGTTCCTTGACTGTCTACAAACAAATGTTTGAGAAACGTGAACAGGACCCGTTGATCAAATATAAGGCCTTGTTGCATTAACATACTGGAAACTACAAGGTAACCTGTATATTTCATAGGTAACAACACATCCCTTTCAATTTTTAACACTCCCTGCCCAAAGAGCCACTAAAAACGCAGTGTAATCATTCACTGATTATTTTCAAGTGTTAAAACTGTCAACAATAACAAACTTCCATTTAGGAATATGTATACAAGTGTATATTATAAACCTATTCATATATTTACACACTAGGCAAGTATTAAAGTTATCTCTATTCTCCAACCATTAACATTTCCCTAATTGAGATGCCAAGTAATATCAACTGTAAATGGTGAATAGTTATAATTATTTATCTTTTCAAAAGATGATCACTCACACAGCCGCTTGCATCCTCCCAAATCTTGAAAAAAATCTATATTTTGTGCATTTCCGGGAAGACAATGGTTTTTTTTTGATTTCTCACGTAAAAGAAATAAACATTCAAACAACTTCAAGTACAACAGTTCTTTTCACATTCCTTAACAAAGGGGAGTGGTGATAAAATAAGAACAAGTAAATGGAAATAATAAAATGAGCTTTTTTTCAATCATTTAATATTTTTATTGTTGACTAAGGGCAGTGGGGAGGGTGGTGTCCTTTGCTCAGGCTAGTGCGTGATGCATCCGGCAACTAGGCCTGTCATTACTGGCCTCCAGGCTCGGAACCAGCCGGTGCCCCAGGCCACACTGCCATTAACGCTGGAGGCCATCCCTCCATTCACCCACGGTCTTCAGGCAAGTGCCTTCCATTCGATCGTCCTCTTGATTGTTCCACAGGAGGGGGGGGGGGTGTTGTTGTTGCAGTTGACACGCAGTAATTGATGACATGGGAGATGTATTTTTTTATACTGTCACTTGTAGGGGCGACGACGATTGCAAAACAAGATCTTGGGATGTACGCCACCAACATCGAGATTCGATTTGAACAAAATAAATATCTGCGAGAGTAGGAGATCTATCTCCCCAGTGTGTCTCTCTTCCTCTCACTTTTTCTCATCAATGCATTAAGCGGGGAAAAAAAAGCAGCGACAAGGAGAAGAAAAAAAATGCACTTTGAAATACACAAAAAAAAGTGGACGTGCTACATGATGAAGGATTAAATTGCTTCCAGAAATGTTTAGCCAATTTCTGTCACAAGTCAGAAATGATTAAAAAAAAAAGAAGACCGAAACATGTTAAAGAGAACATTTGAAGAAAGAAACACAGGAAAAATTATCACGAGCAACATAAACATAACTGGTAATGTTTTCATGAGAACTCTGCATTGCTACCGACAGAAACGCAATACTTAGTTTCCCTTGCATGACTTGGTTAATTTCATTATGAAGGCCAGCAATCGAGTCTCATTCTTGACTTGATTTAAAAAAATTACATTACTTCCAAGTGTTCTCAGGCTTAGCAGGAACTGGAACAGAGAAATAAAGCTAAGGTTAGATGCTGCTTTTGTTCCAAATGTTATAACATAAATTTTTTTAAACAAATACAATGAGTTTGCATTAGTTACTGATTTTAAACAAGAAGGCAGCCACTTTCTGCACACACACAGTGGCATTTATGGAAAAAGTCTTGACTTTTCTTCAAGTTTCTGGAAGAAAATCACGAGACAGTTGGCTTGCTTGAAGAAAGCATTAAAAAAAAAAAGAACAGTGTCATAGGTATTAGGAACCAAGAACAGTGTTAGTTACAGAATGTTGATAGCAACAGAGAAGGATAAAATTGAAAAGGGAAAGCACAAATAAAAGAGAAGTAATAAAATAACCCAATTTGCAGTCAAGATGAAGTAGATGGTATTTCATAGAAGCAGAGCACATAGCAACAAGCATGACAGCAGTCTATCAAGACTTTCGAACTCTTTCAACATTGGACGCTGCTCAAATCTACGTTTCCCTATCTTTGTGCTTTGAACATTTTAAAATTCATTTAAAGTTTCTTGTCCTTGCATTTTGTGGTCTCAGATTCCTCACTTGCCCTAACTGGTATTAAACTTGAGGGCTCACATCTTGGTAGCTGTTCAATACCTTTCCTTCACCTGTTCGGGAACTGAGGACGAAGGAGATAATTCAAATTAACAAAATATAAAAATGCATAAAGTGAAAAAAATCCTAGTGCCATTGATTTGAGCAAAAAATCAGTTGTTCACATAAAATGGCAAACTAAGACTTGATACGGAAAGTATTACTATTGTTAACCATTCATCAATACTAATGAACAATACCTAGCAAGCAAAAATTATCTCATTAAATTTTTTGCTTGAATTAGTTAAAAGAAATATGCAATTGAAAAAAGCTAGTTTTACTATTGCTACTTAAAGTACATGAAGCAAAATTAAATCAATGAAAATTAAAATTAAGCAAAAAATAACACACTATAAATAAAAATAGGCACAACTGCACATTCCTGCATTATGCAATACTATCTCTAAAATAGAAAATAAGTGCCATGTAAAAATGCAGAGCTGAATTATATGAAATAAATGATTTTAGAAAATAAAAAACAAAATATGGCAGCACATAATAAAGCAATTTAAGTATAAAATGTTGCTTTCAATTTTTATTCTAATGCAAACAAAACTATGCAGTGAAAAACTACTGCCCAAAAGCTTGCAAGTTTTGCATGCCAAAAATTAAAAGAATTAAAAGTGCACCAAAACGTTTTCGGTTAATATGCAAGTTCTACTCACAACTCTCAATACTGATATTCTTAAAGAAAATAAGAGAATTCTGTTTTTTTTGCTTATTGCTGAAATGAATTACTCTAGTATCATTCCCCTGACTTTCACAGATTAACCTCCATCAATAAGATATTACTCCCAGTTTAATACCAGTTCAAATGTAATGAGCCCTAGACACGAGAAACAAATTCATATTTATCAAGTTCTACTAGGGAAAATATCATTTAAAGTATCTAAATATAGCAAGTACAACTGCACACTAAATGATACCTGTGAAGCATCATGCTGAAAGTCAAATATACTTAAATGGCTACAAAATCAATGTATAACACAATCATTCACCACACACAAAACTGCTAAGCAGCTTGCAGAGCTAAAATAAAATTGCAATAAATTACGAACATTTAAAGCGCGAAGGTGGCTACAGACTGTGCTTCAGTTTTTCATAATTATTATGTAATGTATTGCTATGGTTTCAAATTTGTCTCACCACTAATTAATAACTTTTATTTATTGCAAAAGAAAGAAACACCTTTAAAAGGGAAAACACTGAAAGTTGATAACTATATGTCCACAGCGATTAATTCCCATGAGAAATGGTTATGAGCACTTAAACTTACATTTTTACAGAAATCGTGCATGCCAATCATTCATATTGAAGCCTTTAATATATTTCTTTGAAGTATTGAAGTTTTCAGGTGATCAAAGCATAGCTATTCTCAAATAAAAATATAGGCAATGTAAGGAATTGATAATTATGCTATGATTAATTGGTAAAAGAAAATAATGGATAATATTATCCTCCACATGAACAGCATTTTACATCATTACATAATACTGGATTTTATTGTATAATCCTTTGAGAGGACATGATTTCTAATGGGATTTATGGCTGAAGACACCAAGTTATCAAAAATTTGGCATCATTCTAGTAAAATTCTTAAATTAATGATGGCATCCAGTTCGATGCAACAAGAAAAGGAGGAAATTCGACCAACAAATGATTAAAAATTTTTAATATACACATATGGATAGACAAATCGAAAGCATAAGCCTAATGATGTATGTCAAACACTTATTTCACCAATAAGTGTATGTATTACGAATTATATACATATTCTGAATTACGAATGCTCTATTTCTTAGTCTGTAGCCAATCAGTTAAAGCTGCCAAATATCCTTCCAATTACCAAGTTCACCAATCACTTTGAGCAGTCTCATGTCAAACATAAATGTAATATGTATGTATTTATTTATTTATCACATCCTCCGTAAACAGCACATAACGGCCTTTTACTACGAGGGTTTCCAATATTAACAAAGTACAACACAAACATCCATGCCCTGGATAGGGATCACCTACCCAGGCGGGATTCGAACCCACGACCTACGGTTTGGCAGGTGAGGACTTTACCCCACCGCCACCGAGGCCGGCCTTTGTAGACTTTGAAGATCGATAATCATCTTCCTGTCTGTTGCTCTTGTGATTTGATCAACGGCAGTAGTTAAAAGGATGACTACCCTATGCTGCGCAGAAACAATCAGCTCATCAAAATTTAAAAAAAGCATCTATTTCTTCATTAATAACAGCAAACCTAGAGCCACGCGACACCCTAATGTGTTCCATACTCACTCACGGCTCCAAAATGGGTGCAGCAGTTGTGTAGGGTATTGTTTAACTTCCATTAGATTTTATTTAGAGGTGGAGTCACTAGATTGAGAGAAAAAATATAATGGTCATGTTTTGGGAAAAAATTCCTTCACTGTTAGGTGTCATCAAGCATGGAATACGAACATCCAAATCAGGCAGAAGGGAAAGAAGAGCAGGAAAGAACATGCCATTACGAAAGACAAGCAAACAATAAGTTCAGATGGAAAAGTAACTGAGCATTTTCTTTTTCTTTGACAATAAAGAAATAAGCCAAATTTAATTTCAGAAAGAAGCTTCAGAATGATAATATTAAATATTTAAATTCCCTTGGTAAAATAATGAGACTTGTACAACAGCTTTTTTTTTATCAGCCTTAAGATTTTGAATAAGCCAATGGCAGTAGAAATGCAATATTATGTACACATTAACATTTAGCATAGCCAATAGAATTTTTTCAGAGACGAAAGCCAGAAAGATGCTGACAAGAGCAGCAGGAAAGAATAAATTAATACAATCCCTAAGACTAATGCGCCCAACCATGCCTCAACAAACTACATAGCACTGACAACTACACTTGACATTTTATTCTTTTAAGCAACCATTTCAAAAGGTCCTAAGTATGTTTTATTTCTTTTCCAATCCCACGTCAATCATTTGCTCACCTGTCTTGGTGGAATCAGTTGATGAATTGTTGGTGGTGGCACCACTTGAGTAGTTAGGTGGAAGCTAACAGCAAGCTGGGGGGAGTAGGTCTTGCAGGCAAGTAGCAGGTACAAAAGATATTTGGGTCCAAAAGGGAAAAAAAATCACTCCAGAAATAGACAGTTAAGATGGTGGCACTTTTTGGAATCTCCAGTCAATTGTCACAAGGTACAAAAACCAATAAAACATAATTGGTCAGACGAGGTAAAATAAACTTTTAAAAAATCCATGCATTGAATGAAAAAGATTTCTATTAATGCCATTCCGCATAACTATGGTTTACTATTTATTCCATTTGGTCATCAAACAAAATTCATTCAGGGAGGATATTATGATCATCATATAAGATGAAGTGCTTCCACTCCAGGCGTTGCATCAACATTGGCTTTCTTCTTCAAAAAAACACATCACTTTTATGAGGTTAACTTTAGTTGGGAAAGGATTCCATTCTTCTTTTGAGCATCTCAGTCAACAACAATTACAAAATACAATACAATGGGTCATTGAGATTGGCTCAATGCAAGCGGTTGTGTCCTCGGTGTGCATACATTTTGGTGTTAGTGAGGCAAGCAAAATGAACTTTTAAAATATTCAAATTTATTAGTAACACAAAGTCAAATGTAACAAGATCCACATTACATTATGTACATTGTACTTTTTAATTTGGAAAAAATTAAATTTAATTAAAAATTAAAATGCACAAATGCAAAAAAAAATCTATTGGTATTTCACTCAGGCACAACGGAATTTAAATGTGGATTCTTTTTTTTCATTTTTACTAATATGAGCTATCTGTGGAAGCCCCACTATTGTCACCTTCAGTGGTTTTTATCATGAAAAATTAACATTCTGCTTCCAATAATTTTTTATCTCCGTGTTTATCATTGTTGGGAGATTGTTACACACTTCTTTTAAAAAATTCATCCAGAAATCAACAGTTTTTTTTCAACAATACATCATTTAATTTCATTGACTAATACTTTTTTTAATAATTACAAAAATGCATCAAAAAATCACACAGTAGGGGTTAATACTTGCACAGCTGTTTTTTGCAACTGAGTGCCATTAAAACAGAACTCTTTAATAACAAAAAAACATTCACACGCAAAAATTGAACCAACCATATATACTTACAAAAATTAATGTCCTTATTCACTCTGAGATTGCTACACGTTAAAGGGCAACAACTCAGCAACTCTTTTGCAATGCGCACAGCATATATGCATAAATGTATACGCATATTTGCTCTACACATGAGCAAACACAATCACACGCATTTTTATATAATATTTTAATTCAAAGGTTTTTGAATGATTTCAAAGTTTTAACTTATGACGACGACCCTTTCAACATTTAAGTCAACTTCTCATGCCACTCACAATTTCACTAGGTTCACTGGCATGTTGGTAGCGGAGAAGCAATAACTCAAGAAGAGATAATAATTAAAAAAATTCTTATTTAACAGTTCCTATTTTACACAGTTCCCACCTACATCCCATTGAGTTAGGAATGGCTGACAAAGCCACTTTCTTTTTATTTTATTTTGCACAACTTCCCTCAAACTCCGGACAAAAAATTTTTTTTTCTTTCGACAATATTATTTGATGACTTTACCACTTGCCATAAAAAATATATTAAGTCCCACACCATGGGGACAGCCATACACACTGGCCCTGTCACTCAAATTTGTTTCAGATCCAAAAAAAATGTATCAAACATTATTTTAACAGCTCACACATACACACACCTGAGTGAAGAACAAGAGCCAAAATTTTTTTTTAAATATAACCACCAGCTCGTCAGTCTGTGATCTCTTCATGGGTTAGCTCTCTCTCTCTATAACACACACACGCACACACAAAACAGCTAACAGCACTCCTTTCACATAGGCCTTTTTTATTTTTTTAACTTATTATCATCACTGTCATCAATAACAAAACCAGGTGTGCATGCACTGGGAGTACAAATTTTGGGTCGAGAAGAGGGAGGAGGGTCACAAGAATGAAGGGGAGAAGAGAGAGAAAAAATGGTGGATCATAATGTACAGGTAGGGAAATCGTGGAAGTGGTCACTTCTAAATTGTTACTTAAAAAAAAACAACTGTTCCAACTCTCTCCTTTGCTTTTTAAAAAAAGTTTTGCCCAACAAATGTCCAAGATAGTGAACATTCTCCGCTTTTCTCAAGAATTCAAATTTGATTCCAAAAATCGATAAATTCTAGCATGATCCGCAATGGCAGCCATTTGTCAGGATAAAACATTCTCAAGTTAGATGTCAACTATTTTTTGCACTGAAGAGAACCGTCTCCTGATCCTTTTCGTATAAAATATTTTTCCTTACATTTTCCTAATGATACACCTCCATTGATAAGTGATAATGACATGGCTGGCATCAACAATTTCACAATGCTTTTGGCATCAATATTAATCCAAGATATGCCATTACATCTACAATTTTTTTCCTAATATGTAACAAATACATGCACCTTTGCTGAATTAAAGGTGCTGAGCTATCCAAAATAGATCCAAGAAAAACAAAGTTTTAGTAGGAAGGCAGAAAAAAAATTAAGCTTGGGGTTATTACAAAACCACTTACAACAACGTGTAAATAACTAAATGATGTAAATCCAGAGAAAACAGATTTCTTAGAGAAAATTAAACAAACTGAGAAATAAATACTTGACCTTACTGCCTCCATAACTTAATGCTGAATAACACATCAAACAACTACAGTTAACAATTAACTGAACGTAAAAACAATCTGCAGGTAAAATCAATCACAAGCTTTTTGCATTATCCTGAAAAAGGATAGCAAGGACAATAATTGAAGCAGCAAGCCAATATATGTACAGCATGATCTGCCCTAAGATTTATGACAGCTGCTCCCTCCCTTAATTCATCTACATTATATTTATGGGGAGTATTGTAGGTTTAAGTTAAAGAGGAGTATGGTACCAGAAAAGATAGTTGCCATGAAAGACTGTAGAAAGAATGCTATGCATGACTATAACACCCCTCCAAATCTTAACTACTCAGCCAAGTATGTAATGACATACAAAAAAATCTAACAATGAAAAGGCTGCCTCGCAGTTGCTTGGCACTTTGTATTGTCTGAGAACTAGTACCCACAATTTAAAAAAAACAGCTTCCCGACCTCAATGCAATGATTGCAGCCTTATGCGAGTGATCATAGCAAGTGGCTAAGGAGACCAAGGTTTCAAACTTTGGAATTAAGGAAAGGTGTATTTTGGAGTGAAATGGGACTGGATGAGAGGGTGATTCATGATTTGTATTAATTTAAATATCCACTCAAATGCAAGAAAAAAAAATAAAAACACACAATTTCCATGCTAGGAAGGAGGAGGTGGTCAAGAAAGATCAAGTAGGCAGATGTTTCCACAGACACGATGTTATTGCTCATCTTGGGAACAAATCAACCTCCAAGTTACACACGGTGAAAAAAAAGGACAGGGGTAGTAGCCACCATTCAAGGGTTCCACTCAAATGTGCTATCAATAAATCGAGAAAACTTCTTGGGTTTCCTTTCTGTTTTCACATGTTATGCTTGGATGGAAAAATACACATTCGTTAAGGGACTTTTCAAGTGTGCTTGTCTCTTTCATTTAATTGTGGCAGATGATGATGTGTGGAGTGTAGTGGTGTTCTTGTATCCCTCCGACCCACCCAAATTATTTTCCCTCACCCGCCTTGTTTTCACCCAAACCCATGGCTTTCTTTTCGCAAGAGACCACTTTTTTTTCCTCCCAGCAGGCTGGTCCAGGATTGCTGATGTACCGCCAGGGCACAATCAATTATTATGTCACAGCTCAAAAAAAGGTGGGTGCCTTGCTGAGGAGTGGGAAGGGCAGCGACAGCTTTGATTCCTCTACTGTCCCCCCACATTTGGGTCTCTCGGCTGTCAACAAAGAGCGGTCATAACCCCTTTTTTTTCTCCACCTCTCGTTCTCTCGTTATCCCCAAAAACCACTAATTGGCCTAGATTGGAGCGAAGAGTATGATCGCAAAGAATACACCCCACATCACAACAATCCAATGCACAGTTAGGAAGGGGCTCTCACCATCGGTGATCTTCCTGGCAATAAACTTCAGCGTCTCATCAAGGAGGACAACTGGTATGGAGAACTTCATGACGGTGATCCATTCATCAATGCCAAGAGGTGTGACTTGGAACACAGTCTAAAGAAGCAAAGGGAAAATCAATCAGATGAGCACATGCATAGGCACATATGGCAAACAAAAAAAAGGAAATATGAAAAGATAAGTCACGCAAAATTTTTTCATTGCAAAGTTTCATCTGAGACTTCTTCTATGAAAGTAGGAGTGGACTGGTCAATGAATACCCCAGTTGAAATATGTTCTCTCTCGATTGATGGCCAGTTAAAGTATGTAATAATTCTTTATAAGAATTGTGTCAACATTTTTGTGATTATTATCACCTGCATCAAGACTTATTCTATGTTTTTTTCATACATAACTCATTGAATATACAAATAATTTTCCATTGGAAACACTCGAGGGAGAATGTAATGAAGTTAATAAAAGGTGATTGAAAATATGTACTTCATTTTAGAACACCCTAGGGTTCAAATTCTAGCTTCGATCTCCAGACTGTGGTGCTTGGGCACAAACATCCAGTCATGTGAGATCGCATATCTGGTAGCATAAACCACCTCTAAAGCTAACAAACATCTGCCATCTAGAAAAAAGATACCTTTGTCTCAAAAGTGGAATAGCACCTCATGCAAATCTTGAATTCATGAGAAAGGATATCATTCAAGGCAAATGATTTTTCCTTAGAGGAATTTTTCACCTGTCTATGAAATTTTTTTAGCAATTACACTTATGCTTAATTAAAAATATCCTATCTAAATCCTCCCACATGTTGGGAGTGTAGAGTCCAATAGCCAGAGCCTTAATCAGGAAAACAATGTGAAAGGGTATTAATGATTACGTCTCCGGGCATAGGTTTATATTGAGAAGTAATAAATATCTAGCAGGTATATTATTATTATTATTAGTAATGCATACTTCCAAGTAGGAAAGAACCCTGGGTATACAAATCGACTAAGTAGCACTCTCAAAACTCATCGAATTCTTTCCTTTCATTTAGGGCACATTTAAAAACTACCCTCTCATGATGACGCAAAAGTAAAAAATATCTTGACTAACTCACATCGGTACAAGTAAACTTAAATTTAAACTCCATACTTACTGAAAGGATCTCAACGTGCAAGATGACGAAGTGAAGAGTGAAAGACAGGGCCATTGAAGCCAGGAGCCAGACGTTGCACCAGGGTGGCATGGCTACAAGTGACTGGTTCTCAGATAAGCTAAGTTGAAAAAAAATCATAATTACAAATTGAGCAATAAAGAGTAGTCCCAAGAAAAGAAGAAAAAAAAAAAGATTGAAAACAGAAAAAATTCAAGGCAAAGTACATATTCATGGCTGAAAAAATAGTGATGATAAAGATCAAAATGTAGTATTAAAAATTACCTGTTCATGGCGTTCAACATCTCAATGGTGACAAGGACGGACAGAGCCATGGTCATTGGGTGTGGGTCACTGAAGATTGTGCAGTCAATTCCCTTGAAGTCATCACCTCCACCCAAGCAAGACAAGTGGTGAGTCTGAAATTAAGGGTACATTACAGTGTTAAAGGCTAAATTCAAGAAGATTTGAATATTTAAAAATGAGCACTATATTTTAATTTCTGTAGCATAATCTCTGCTATGCTGGGAATGGCTTATATAATACAAAAAAAAACAAATAAATAGCAATATCAAGCCCTCCACCTTACATGTATCTGCAATTTTAAATAAAAAAGAAAATCAAAATGTCATAAGTTCAGACAGACTAAATTCGGTATCTTTGACTTTAGGAGGAACTTGCGAACTGAAATAGACTTGACAGAGTTTGGTCGGTCCCTAACTTCAAGTTTTTCCAAGGTTTCCCTCAGACTTTATTGCATGAATCACTTCACTTTTACACCTAAAAATATAGCAGAAAAGCCATAGAATACTTAACCCCCCAAGATTAGAAGGCAGACGTAAAATCGTGAGGTTATTAGCAGGGCTCTGAAGATTATTGCTTGAACAAATTTTAAATGTCTGACACCGAGGATGACGTAATTAAATGCTCTTGTCCTTCATGCTTACCAGCTGGTAGTAAGAGAGCTGAGGTCCCTCTGGGCTGTACATGAACCACCAAGTAGCAGCACCAACAGTGGCAGCACCAACATATCCACCAATAGCCATGTACCGGAAGAAGAGCCATCCGGAAATCAAAGACTCGTCACTCTTTCGGGGTGGCTGTAGAAATGAGAGAAAACATTGGTCAAGGCATGTGAAGACATGAAAGTCGAGAAAATTCAATCCCACGGAAATGATTATCTGAACTGATTCAGCACGTCATAGCTTTAAAAACGAGGACAGAAATATACACAAGTATAATTGAAATGTATTGACAATACAAAGCAGAACTCGAAATAATAGAAATAATCAGTGGTTCAAATTCTTCAAGAATACTCTAAGTATACCTGGACTGGCCATGGTGATTATTTCATGGAGTCACCCACAATGCGCAAATTGTGTGAAAAATTCAGAGAAAAAAATCATTCGCCTAGAACAGGATTTGAACCTGGATCTCCTGGTTGAGTCAAGAAATTTCCACAGGGGAGAAAGACGCCTCAGAAGCTTAACTGGCTAAAGCACTCGATTGAAAATTGGGAGATCTGGGTTCGAATCCTGGTCGAGGCAAATGATTTTTTCTCACTGGCCTTTTCTTCAAGAATATTTTCAGTTCCTAACATGTGGGAAAACTATAGAGAGTAAATAATTTTTGAAGAGAGAATAAATCAGTCCATTAAATTCATCAATAAATTCTTTAGACAAGTTCCCAAAGAAGCTATCAGAAGCAAAACATCATGATGATTCTCATTTTAAAAATACTTGAAAACCATCATCTTTCATCTGCTAGCAACCATTAAGTTTTCATCCCAGGCAAATACAAACCTTGTCCATGATGTCCAAGTCGGGTGGGTTGAAACCAAGGGCAGTGGCTGGCAGACCATCAGTGACCAAGTTGACCCACAGAAGCTGGACAGGGATCAAAGCCTCAGGCAAACCAAGGGCGGCAGTCAGGAAAATACTGAGGAGACATAACAGCAGCCAATTGAATGCAAACTCTAACATTTCAGCAATGATTTTGATGTTGATCATACTTAAGGAATTGTGAGAACAGTTTCGTTATTTACAGAAAATTAGCAACAAATACCAAAAATAAATAATCCAAAGGCAGTGAAAATTCAGCATGTAAATTCTTGGGACAAATGACCTTATTCAAAAATTTCATCACTATGATATGAAGTATTGAAAAAATTTTGTAGCATAGTTTGACTTAGTTTCTAACATTCCACTTAAAATTCCATAACATTCAACAGAGAAACACACAAAAAATGTTTTGAATAAACCATAGCATAAAATTCAAATAATAATGATACCGATTTGAAAATTTATTCACATATTAAAGGAAGGATTGAGTACTTGGTATTCTTAGCAAAACTAACCTCACGACTTCACCAATGTTGGAAGAGATAAGGTAACGGATAAACTGCTTCATGTTGTTGTAAATGGCACGACCCTCTTCAACAGCAGCCACAATGGATGAGAAGTTATCATCAGCCAACACCATCTCAGATGCAGACTTGGCGACAGCAGTTCCAGAACCCATAGCAATACCAATCTCGGCCTTCTTCAAGGCAGGGGCGTCATTCACACCATCACCTGTCTGTTAGATGAAGAAAATGTTAGTAACACCAAATTTAAGTATGAACAACTACAAATTTGTTTCCAAACTAATAAAACTACCACTGAAATTTACAAAGCCACAAGTAAAATTTCACTCCAGCATTATAAAATCAGCTTAAACTTAAAAAAAAATTACATTAGAGTACCAGAAAATAAAGAAATAGTTAAATGACATTCATAGTTTTAACTAAAAAATAAGTGAAAATTAAGTTTGAAATGATATGAAACGAACAAAAAATTGGAAAGTAACAGATGCATTTCATAACTGCTCTCAAAATGATACATTTTGCGGCATAAACACAATAGCTATCTTGTCTTAAAATGAGAATTTTATAAAACTGGTCTCACTAATTTTACGTAGAATTGGTAAGGAAAGAACCATGACTTGAACTATGCATAATATAAAGAGAAAAAATGCTAGTACAAGAATGCTAATTAATAAATGTAATAGAGGTACATATGTTAATTTCTAAGTACAGAGACACCTCTCATGGACCCCAACAGTCCTTGAAAATGTGTACGCAAGTGAGAGGTGTTCCTTAGTCAGAAAAGACCTAAAGAAAACCTCACCTTCCATGCTTATTATTACCCTGCAAATTATAGGGTAAGAATTGAAGCCAGCTGAATGAAATCCTTTTATTAAAAAAAAACCTAATTTTTGAGAGATTGGTCAGAAAACCCACGGCAATGGTGTCCGTAAAAGAGTAAAATTATGCCTATAAAGTGTCTGTGACCGTAAGGTGGGAGAGTAATAATACTTAAGGTTATAGACTAATATAAATGGTCAAAAACATATCCTTCTGGTGGGGAATTGAATACTGTCCTTAAGTCAGATGTGTCCATGAACAGAGGTTTCACTATATTGTCAGAGTTTAAACAACAGCCAAATAGTGCAAAGCAAAGCTTACCATGGCAGAGATTTCATTCATGGACTGTAAGTACTCAACAATCTTGGACTTGTGAGCAGGTTCCACACGGGAGAAGAGACGAGCCCTTCCGCAAGCAGCCCTCTGTTCACTGGCTGGCAGATCATCAAATTCACGTCCAGAGTAAGACTTTCCAGTGGTGTCCTCCTCCTCAGTGAACACACCAATACGCCTGCAGATAGCCTCAGCAGTGGCCTGCCCAAATTAAATGGAAACAGATTAAAAAACAATGATAAAACAAAATCTTTAAAAAGGCTCAATGAATAACTTAAATGTAATAAAACAACTTACCTTGTTATCACCAGTGATGACAATGACACGAATACCAGCAGCACGGCACCTAACAATGGAGTCGAACACTTCCTTACGGGGAGGGTCCAACATACCCACAACACCAACAAAGGTAAGGTTGACCTGGAGAGAAAACAGAGGATATTACTGCACTGCCCTCACAACAGGCCATTATAAAATTATACAAAGAAAATAGTGAGGTGGATCACTATCAAAAGTAGGATTTTTTAAAAAACATGATGAAAAGCAAAGTGCACTTTCTTCTAAGATATTAATTCTGCTGAACTGAAAAATATTAACAGACTCTCTAACATAATGTGGAAGACTTTGTAACATACTTTTCTAAGGACTGGCATAATATAGATAAATAAACCCTGAAATACATGTAAGCGGGAATGAATTTAAGCTCTAATTTAATTTGTAATTTTCAAATGTACCTCCCAGGGAACAATTAAAAAAAAATTGGAGTGACTGGGAAGTCCACTACATGTATTTGAAAAAAGAAAACTATTTAAAAAAACATCATACTTCATAGGTGTAGAACTTCGTGGAGTCTCCAAGGTCCATGTCTTCGGGCTTCATTGGGTTGTCAGAGGTGGCAAGAGCCAAGCAACGGAGGGTATCACGTCCAGTACCATACTGCCTGGTCAACTCAAGGATCTTGTTCTTAAGGGCAGCAGTCAAAGGCACCTGAAAAGAACCAACATGTTAAAATAATAGTCTTAATATGGCATTTCTGACATGGCAACCACCTACGCAAATGGACGAGTGGAAATAAACATTGCTGGTGTTGGAGGAAGCATTCAATAAACACAAGTCCATCGACAGTTAATAACATGAAATGGCCGGCAAGAGGAGAATATTGAGTCAAAATACATGATAAGTAATTGGGATATTCAAATAAATCTTTAAAAAAAAACTTTTAAAAGTCTGATAGTAGGAGATCATTGCTTTAAATTAAGAAACAATTGTAAATCCAAAATTATGAATGAGAAAAGACTTGATAGAAGGAGAAATACCCAATTTTACCCTTTTCTAAAACGCAAAAAAACCATCCAAGATAATCTACCCAAAATAAAGCAGAATTATGCCATGTTTATATGGGCCAATGACAGCAAAGATAATTTTATAGATAAGAAAAATGATGTAAGAGTACATATTTAGATGTACATGTAATGGAGAATTTTCCGCATTGATAACAACATTTTCCTAAAAATTAACCCAAAAAGATTCCCAACAATTTGAGAAGACTTAGAAATTCCACTGAGCTAAAGATACACTTTCATCATTTTCAACACACAACACATTCAACACATTCTCACCTTAGCAGTTCCAACACGGGCATGAGTGCACCTCTCCAGCACACCTTCTGGGGCACCCTTGACAAAGAGCTTGGGTCCATTTCCAAGGCGGGAAGCCTTAAGGGGCACGCAGTATGAAGACATGGATTTACGATCTCGGGAGAACTCCAGGGTGAATTCCTAAAGAACAGAAGAGAGCAAATCATATGTAAGTTCATGGACACATGGGGAGAGTGATAATTACGATAGAGGCTGGCCGAAAGGAGTACTGAAGAAATTGAATTTAAAAAGGTAAACAAAAAATATAACTGTATCTCACATAGATCAATTTGAAATCTATTCCAAGAGAAAATGTTTACACTGGGAAAAGCAAGCTTTCACTGAAACTTTTTCCTAAAGTAGGTATATCTAGTAGCATAATTGAAATTAAATAGCTAACTTAAAAAAAATCTCTCCCATTCCTAGCTTCAACTCCTTTTTAATTTCGCAAATCATTTAGAAAACAGAATAAATGGATGAACATCAAGGCCTGGATAAAAAAAAATAACCTAACCCACAACAATTCATGTACCTTACACTGATTACATTATTATTTTATGTTCCTAAACTAAATCAACAACCTCAAAGCAATTGAATGAAGTTGTAAATGAAAACAGCAGTAAATGTTCTAATTCCATTCTCGTATTTCTGGAGACAGCAACCAAAATTTTGGAGGTAATGCTCACCTTCTTCCACTTGGTCTCAATGTCTTGCCTCACAACAATAGCAGTGGTACGCCTGTCCAAACCAGTCTTGCTAACGTTGAATGGATTCATCTTCTCAGCCAATACAATCAGGGCAGTCTCAGTGGCCTCACCAACCTTCTCAAAAGCATTCTTGAACTACAGTCCCAAGGAAGATAAGAGAATATCACAACTAATTAAAAATTGATGGCATAAGACGTATGTGTGAGTTCAAAACAGTGAGGAGATAATTGAAAATTATTTATTTTTGAACATGAAAAATTTATAATGTGTGAAACAGAAGACTACATAGTTATGTGGTAAAAGTGGGCAAATGAACGTGGCAACACAGATACAGCAAAATAATAACCACAATCAATATATCAACATGTAATAAGGTGAAGAATTTCATGAAAAGAAAGTTTACATGAAAAAATTGATCCAGAACTTGTATGAGAACAGACAAATTGTATCGAGAATTACTTGGATGTAGCATTTTTAAGGATGGCTTATAAAAGGATAACAGGAGAGTTACCCAAAAAAACATGACTAATAAGACTATAAGTTCTCCCTGAAATATTCCAGGTTCCAACAAGCTGGCTTTACATACTGAAGTAAAATGACCAAGAATTCAAAATATTCAAAAGTTACTTACCTCGTTGAAATCAATAGCGGAATCATTGCACATGATGCAGATTGTTCCCATTTCGTGAAGAGTGTCAAATTCACTGGACTTAACCTTGGTTCCCTTCAGGTACACATCACCAATGGGCTCGTAGGTGGATCCAGTGATCTCGAACTCATGGAAGGAGCTGTCGTTACCCTCAATCTTCTCAAAGATGAACATTCTGTGAAAGATATTGGTGCAGGATGATTAGACAAGAGGAACCACATGAAGTAAAATTCCATACACCATGCTATATAAACTACAAATATACTTTCAGTCATTACTGCATCAAATAGATTTTTCCATGTGTTGGTAAAAATAACAATCAACAAAAAATTTTATAAAAGTAAAAATATGGACAGTAATTGCATTAAAATTTGTACTTGGCGGCTTTGGATAGGAAAGTCAGTAGATATATACAATACAAAGAGTACGGTGACTTGAGATTCATAATGGTAAGATACCAATTTATTGTTAAGATACTTAGACTTTAAAAACATTAAAAATGCTCGGCAAGAAGTTAGACACATGAATATAAATATGTGAATGAATGAAAGAATGGGCTCAAGTTCTCTCACCGGCTGACAGACATCTGGTTGGTGGTCAGTGTGCCAGTCTTATCAGAGCAGATGACAGAGGTGCAACCAAGGGTTTCAACAGATGGCAGAGAGCGGACAATAGCATTCTTCTTGGCCATACGTCTGGTACCCAAAGCCAAGCAAGTGGTGATCACAGCAGGCAAACCTTCAGGAATGGCAGCCACAGCAAGAGCTACAGCAATCTTGAAATAGTACACAGCACCCTAGAAGGCCAACATGCAAGCAACATTAGAATATTTATCCCACATGATTCATGAGGAAAGCACAGTGATATGTAAATATAATTTAAAGGTATGTTGATAGACATAATAAATAAATTACTTTATTTTAAGCAAAGGCATGAAGACTAGACAAAACTAATTGCACTCAACCATGAGCTTATCATTAATTAAGCGAAATAGGCTATGCATCTGAAAATTATTTTACAGACGAAAATTTGAATGAAAATAAAAATTCCTAGGTTCAAGGAGTACTTATTCAATAGAATGTCTAACTCATTTTATGAGTTAGACATTCTATATGAAGTTAGCATAGAATTCAAGCAGAAGCATGTGCCCAACAGCTTTAGCATTCTGATAAAAATCTAAATATAATGCAACCCAGAGGAGGACTTCAATATGAAAGCACTATGTATATGTAAAGATGCAAATCTTTGCGATGTATGGTTGAATCGTTTGATTTGTAGAGAGATCCAACACATTTAAGCAATTGGCAGTTTTAATTGGGAAGTTTTAGTGGCATACCTTGATCCATGATCCACCATGGGCGGGATCATTAAAGTGACCAATGTTGATAGCCCAGACAGCGACGCAGATGAGGGAAATAACCTTGGAAAGCTGCTCACCAAATTCATCAAGCTTCTGCTGCAGAGGGGTCTTGATTTCCTCAGTCTCAGACATCTCAGTACGAATCTTACCTATGTAGATTGAAATACATGTATACATTAGCATCACAATCAAAAACAGAGAAAATAAATAAAAATTAATGAGCACTCATTGATAGATTAAGCGGGTAAAACACATACATGAATGAGTAGTTTTTTAGTAGAATGAGTAGATTGGCCAAATTTTACAAGAATTTAATGAAAATGAAAAAAAATTCTGGAGGCAGGGAACACCGTTTTCGTAGGGCCATTTTTCACAGAATATGCCACAGATGAGAGACTGTGAATGTTTCCATAAAAAAATTTACCATGAGTACAGGATAAAATTATCTCAATGGAGTTCATTCATATTTTTCTCCAACTCAATTCAGATAATTTCAAGCGTCAGATTAATTGGAATGCACAAAAACCATGAAAATAACTTTTGCAATAGCCTCCCCATATGCATGATAAATTATGGCCATCTGATTCAACACAACTTTATACCTTGAAAATTTGAATTTTTAATCCATTATCTTATTATTCAGACACTAAATCATACCATCTATGATGAGCGAAAGCTATGTGAGAGCTGCTTCTTGTGGGGGTTTCACGATAGATAAGTTCACTGTATGATTTTACAATTCAATTGATTTGAAATGAAGAAATAAAGGTATGAAAGAATATCTTTTCAGAGAAAGAACACCACAAACAAATAAAATTCATTATTAACCATGACAAGTAAAATCTCATGATATAATTTTAGACTTTAAACATTCTAACCTGAGATTCCTGAACATGAATGAAATGTTTTACGAGTCAGTACAACTGATGCTGCTTAGGATGACCCAAATGATATATCAAAATAAAATATGCAAGCACTTAAACATCCTGAGGTACAAAGCAATCTTAAATAGGTAAAATTATTCTTATTATATCTTTCCATCAATGTTCATAAACTGACTAAAAAATATCCCAGTCATTGAACCAATAGAAAAAATATCAACCAAGTTAGAGATAAAATAGTTAAGTAAAATTTCTCATTTCTAAGCACACGTACCAATAGCGGTGTTCAAGCCAGTTCCCATGACAATACCACGTGCCTTTCCAGCAGCCACATTGGTACCAGAGAACAGAATGTTCTTCTTGTCCTGGTTGACAGCCCGTGGGTCTGGAATGGCATCAGTGTGCTTGATCACAGACACAGACTCTCCAGTGAGGATAGACTGATCAATTCGGAGGGTAGTGGAAAAGATCTTGATCAGTCTGATGTCAGCTGGGATCTTGTCACCAACTGCAATGAAAAAGGGAAAATATCAGTGGGGTCACATTAGAACGCAATTAACAACGCAATCAAGTAAAAAAGTGAGCACAAAACCTGGTCAAATGGAAGGAATTCCACATTAACTTGTGAAACTATGAAAGATAAAATGATTCCAAAGATACATCATAGCATTACATTCAACTGTACTTCTCAATAATCTCCTTTTCTTGCATGATTCCGATTGCTACACGATGCTTGAAGCTTTTAATCTAGATCTGTTTGACTCAAAAATTATACCAGATTGATTGAAATGGATTGGCAGCAATGACAAACAGAAGAACTGAACAGGTTGTCTTCAGTCATGTTCCACAATACCACAAGCTTAAAAAAGTTAGTAATTGAGCTTTCTTAGGTCAAATACAACACCTGACAGAACTCAGTTCCGGGAATTTCCTCAACATAGGTTCACCTTGGAAATCTTAAATACAAAACTGATATGAACCTTGAAAATATTTGAAGCCTTCAAGAATTAGATTCACTGTGATAGTGAGTAACATGGACTTTATGGTAAGCCCTCTTTAGCAAATCTAAAATATGACAGCATTGATTTGACTGTTACTTTGGTTGATAACAGTGTCACATGGAAAAACTCCAACTTTAAGTACGATCCAAGTTAAAAACTGACTTCCCAAAAATTTAAGAGGAAAACAAAAGAAATGGGTAGTAATCTAATAATAATATCAAATTTGTTATAATTTTGCCACAAAAAACAACAGCGAGAGGTCACAAAATCATTCTTCTCAAAATTAATATGATTTAACACCTTCAGTGCGGAGTACATCAATTGACGTGGTCCCATCCAAGTCGAGATACGGAGCACGTCAATTGACATGCTCTGCCGGTCGGGCCGGGAGCCCTTTCTCCACCTCTGTACGTGACTAATATCCACTTCAAGAGTCTTCCGATCGTGTGTATGGCCTTCGGCAAGCTTTCCTATTTCGAACCTTGTGTGCTGTTTGTAAAAAGCAGTATTTGAACGGAAGTTATGGCACAGAAACCTCCCTCTATTTTCCTTTCTTATTTTTAAGGCCGATTTTGAAGACTTTAATGAGAATCGGGCCCGCATTGAATGTGTTAAGTAGGAACGTTGCCTAACAAATACAGTGATGTACTATCATTTGCAAAAGTCTTGCAACAAATCGAGCGGCGCCACTTTCGCTCCACAAAGATTGTGCCCGGAAATTGTATGGTTTTCGGGTGAATGCAACAATCCAATAATAGTCTTCATGGTTCAATGCATGGAGAACGGGTCATTGGGTGGTGAGGTATTTTGTCATCCTTTTCAGTCTCGGGATTTGACCGCTTCCATTTAAGTGAAATTAATGTTCATGATATTCCCCCAAACACATTGTAGCATTTAGTGCTGTAGGAAAGATCGAAGGTAATTCCTCGGAGAGATTTTAAAAAGTCGGTAGCTTGGCTCTTTTTGAGTGATCTTAGCTCTTTTCAGAGAGCTGGAAATCACGAGTCGTTCACTGTGAACATGGCAGACTTTTGTTTACATCTATCAACTCGGGTTGATGTTTTAATACAATATCTACGACATATGATACGAGGCAGCTTTGAAATTCCCAGTGTTTCATCATATAAATATCTGAGCAAACACGTAAAATATGAATTAGTTAAGCTGATCGGCATCAATCGTTGCGTAAGTAATAACAGAGTTCTCCGACGTCCGTCAATCGGTAAAGATGTATTCCTTTCCACTTGTTCAATGTATGACGAGGAAAACTTAATTCTAGCTAAAAGTCCCATTTTTAATGATTGTCGGATTTCAACAGGTATTGTTTGATAATATGTTCTACTGCTGAATTAGTGTGAATGCGAGTAATAACTCTAAGCTGCTATGTCGTTGATGATTAAGTTATCTTATTTTGATGCAATCATTTATGTATACACTGATGAATTCGGGATAATGTAGGATACTTACTTAGCATTATTAATTGAATTATCTACTTGCATTAAGTAGGTTACATTGTATTAGGAAATTTGTTTGTTGGTAATCCGTTTAATGTTTAAGGCATCAGTGGAACTGCAGCTCATTTCATAAAACCTTTCAAGTCGAGTAAGAAGGACGTAGGTAACCAAATCCTAACAGAATTTCTGTTTGTAATGAATGTATACGCTTGCTTCATTAGAAATACAAATACCGAGTTTGAAACATAATAACAAATAATAATAACTTAAAAAGACGATACCATACCGAAGTCGCAGGCGACAACATCATTACATTCCTATTGTATATACTAACCAGCCGAAACATAGAGTATGCGAAAGCCTCCGTGCTCAAGTTATAATCATATAAACGAATAAAAGACTAATATACCGAGAAAGTGATTATTTTTATCAAATTCGTTCAAGTGAGAAGCCGTAGGAGAAGCACATGAAGGAGCTCAGAGTTACAATAAAAACAAATAATAAAAATTACCGCTTAATGACCTTGAGCTAGAAATAGCTCAGCGGGTAAAGAGTCGGGCTGGTGATGGGAGGTGCCCGCGTTCAAGTCCTTCCTGTGGCCGAATTTTTTTATCCTCCGCACAGCCGTATTTTATTTTAAAGTTTTTTTTTAATTTTTGAAATTGATGTTAATAGGGTACCAGCTGTTGAATTTGAGCATTTTTTGCAACAATTTCTAATTTAAATGACCGTTCGACGGGAAGCATGCGTAGTTAGCGCGGTAGGACGAATCAATTGCGTTTTCTTGAAGGAACTCCAATCAGAATCACTGGTGAATGTAATTCCTAGTGCTCTATGGTTTCCTTTACAGGTCCGTAACTGCTCAACATTATTAACCTTTGGAATGAGAACTATCGTAATAATCTAAGGTTCCATATACGTAATTTCTTAAATAGATCAATTTTATCTGATTAAAAAGAAAATTATGAATGATATTTTGCAGCGATTATGCTGTCCGTCTATGTAGTATGCTGCCTATTTGTCATCAACTTGTCGCCATTTCCTACCAAGTTAATTTCTCCAGTAAAGTTTTTCAGAACAATTTTACCCTTTTTCGTTTCGTAAATGAGCAGTGACGGAAACTTTTCTTAGAGATAGAAAAAGATATAAATTAAGTGAAAAATTTTACATTTAAACTTTAGGCTTCAGTATTCTACAATCAGTGTTTTTTTAATACAGTAATTTTGTTGGAAAGGGACGGAATGTGAGAATAGCTGATCTACTAAGTACAATCCTAGGAATAACCTATGTAATGGTAATCCATAATCGTGCACGCACCACGGCGCTTATTTTTAAATATAGGAAAGGCTTATCTTGAGGTATTTATCAACTATTTTTCTAGTGCGTTCTTTCTTCAAGCAAATTGTGGCATCAACATGTATATGATAGTGCTAAAAATGGGCCCTATTTACACTATTTTGGAAGTACGTGAGAATCACTTACGGCCTGCAAGTTTTACTTCCTCGTCCCTGGCTGGTAAAGTTGCGATAAAGATGTAGGGCAAGACGAGGTGCAGGACCTATTAGCTGACCAAAACTACGGCCCGGGAGCACCCGATTCAGCATTAAGAGCTGAGGGAGCGGCTAAATTATGCGCAAAGTATTTTACTTCCCTAATAGATGCGCAAAGTATTTCCCTCCCTAAAAAAGGGCGAATATTGGTTTAAATTGACTTTCAATTTAATCTCTGTCCGTTGTTGTTATTGGAAACCTTACCAATGGAGGAATTCATGGATAGGGAAAAGTCGCACTATTAAGTCACTCTTTAATTTGGTTGTCCTTAATAATATAATAATGGCCGAAATATTAAAATCGAAACAATAACTAATTTATTATAACAAAAAGAAGATTAATGCCACATGATCACTAAATATGTTAGTGCTATCGTAAAAATTTAAGCCTCTCCTAGATATATAAACAGTAAAAATAGAGACACATTCTGCTAGCAACGATGAGGCCTAGCGATTTTTTTTTGGCAATGAAAATTCCATTTTTTTTCGAAGAAACATTTCCATCGGTGTACATATATTTATCCAATTAACAAATTGATAATTAATGAAGAAGAAAGCTTATGGATCTATCTTTATCAGCTTCAACCTACGTAAAGAACTATTTAATGCCAATCAATTAAATATGGTGGAGACGACAGAGTCGGGTTTTTTTCCGGAAAATTGCCAGTTAATTTTTTTTCATTTATTAATTCTTCTATATCGAACAAATATTTCAAGAACTTAATATAAAGTCTCCTGAACGACGTTGAATCCCTAAAAAAAGGGATAAGAGCGAGTTGATTTCCGTGTTCCTAATGGCGAAATCGTGCCCCCAACCGGCCTTATGGGGTTTACCATTGGAAGCCAGGCGTCATAGGTACCCTCTCTTTTAACGGGTAAATATTTTCAATTATCTACTCCAGTCAACTACGGGTACAAAAATAATCTCAAACGCCGCGACGACTTAACAACATCTACGCTCGTTTACTCAACTGAACATCGTAATGATTTCCGACGTCTCCCGTGTCACGATGACCCGTTCGTGAGTCGTTCCCGATCTACCATGAAGATTCATACCTAGATAGTGATCATTCAAACTTAATGGTGGCCAGAAATCGACAATGGAGCGAAAGTGGCGCCGCTCGATTTGTTGCAAGACTTTTGCAAATGATAGTACATGTATATGCTAATAGTAATTATATAAAATAAAGAGTAATACTAATAATTATATTTCATAGACTTTAAGAAATGATTAGTTCCTCCCTCTATTTTTCTTTCTTATTTTTAATGCCGATTTTGAAGACTTAAACGAGAATCGGGCCCGCATTGAATGTGTTAAGTAGGAACCTTGCCTAACCAATACAGTAATGTACATGTATATGCTAATAGTAATTATATAAAATAAAGAGTAATACTAATAATTATATTTCATAGACTTTAAGAAATGATTAGTTCCTTTGCTTACCTGACACTTCAACAACGTCACCGGGGACAATTTCTTTGGCACGCACTTTCTGCACACCAGCCTTGTCCCCTCTGACAACTTTACCCATTTCAGGCTCATATTCTTTTAACGCTTCAATGGCAGATTCTGCATTACGCTCCTGTGGAAGACAATATGATACACTTTTTAGTACTATAAACTTCCAATATGAGCTACTAAGCAAGTGCTTTTATGACATCAAAATGAAAAATGAAAATAACATATATACACCAGTTTCAGACTAGTTAATGGCATGGGAGAAAAATTACAAAATATTCATTCCTTTGTCAAACTTCAAAGATTATACATGAAAACATGAAATACATTCACATTATTGAAAAAAGAGCATTCACATTGTTGCTTTGACTAAAAAAATTAATTTATTGAACATAATTGGGAAAGAATGAGAGGTCAAATTAGCTTTTAATATAATTAAATGGTGAGAATAACAGAACATAATGAATCAAAATGAATCAAGGAACATGATTAATCACAAAAACTTATCATAGAACAGTTACAAAGATAAATTTGCCTTCCATCAAAACATTTTCCAAATACATATTGAAAATAAAGGTACTCAAATAACAACATTATGCAGTAAAAGACCAACAATATGAAGAGATTTTCTGACCGCAAAACGGAAATTGAAAGGACGCACAATTATATATATGTACTAATATTTTGGAGCAAAAATAACACGAGAGAAAAATTACTTGAGACAATATTTCTATAGCATCTAGGTATTTCAATTTATGAGTCCCATCCAGGCACATTCAGTACATTAAAGTGCAACTAAGAATCATTTGGTCCGCCAACATTAAAGCTCACAACAATAACACACAACTTAAAAACATATGTATTAAAGAATTACTAGATAAAAAAATTGAACATTGAGTATTATTTTGTCCATTCATTATATTGATAAGCAACAATATCTAGGAGCTGTAAAAGGCTCAAGTGGAAAGTTTTCTTCGGTCTCACTAAGTACACGATTCCAAATGAAAAACAGCGATAATAGTTAATTAGAAAAGATGAACACAGTCTTGAAGAATATAACGGACACCAGAAAAATATTTTCTGAAATATAGATGCTGATAATGACTTTTGACTCATAACTCATCAAAATTTTAACTTCATTCACATAAAAATGACATAATATTTGTACTTGCTGTGAGCTATCCAAAAATATCTCACAAAGCCAAGAAATACTAACCTGCCAAACTCCTACAATGGCGTTGGCAATGAGGATAAGCAAGATGACCAAGGGCTCAACAAAAGCTGTGATGGAGTTGTCATGTTCCTCAAAAAGGGCAAGGACCTGTAGGAGAAGAGATAGCACCATGAGTCACAGAAAAATAATGAATAAAACAATAATTGTTACAAGCACATTTCTAAGTCCCATAGATATTATAATAGCTCAGAAAGTTAAGAAAAAATGCATTTCTAAGGCAGTAATTCAACCACAAGAAAGATATCCTAGGTTTGAAACATGATCAATGTATTTTACATTTCAAGTCAATAGCTATGCTCAATACAATCAAAGAATCTCTTTTTGTAATTTCAAAATGTATAAAAGTAAAAGAGGCATAAAAAATGTCACCAATCATTAAAAAATTAAATAGACTTGAGAATATTTAAATTAAATTTTAATTACAGTTCATGTAGGTAATTTACAATTCACAGTATATCAACAGAATTAATTTTTTTTAATTTATTAAATAATGAAAATAACTAGCATAAAAATATTAATTACAATAGTCTGGATATAATAAGAAACATTTATTTAGGTGAGAGCTATTTAGGAAAAGTAAGAGAGGAATAAGGTACTGATATTAGGAAAGGTAGAAGAGTGTAGGTGAAATGTGAAAGAATTAAGATTGCCTCTAGACCTATACCAGAATGCAATTGTTAAGACAACCTGTACCTCTTTCCATTTTCCCCGAATTTAATAAAGCTATTCTAAAAAAAATTCACTCATTAATTTAGTAGTGGGATTTTGCCACAGGAAAAATTATTGATATTTTTGACAGGTAGAAATTGGAAGGTCCAGAAAGTAGGGGATATATTAATGATCCCATCTCAGCAAATCATTTGCTGTGGATGAAAACGAGATATGGTATGTAGTTATTTGGTATACCACTTTAAAAATGCAGTCTAATGTAAATTTCAGTTCCATTCATTCCTTCATAGAGCTCCACTAAATTGTGCCTTCTTCAGAGCCCAAAAATACGATATGGAAATAACCTATTTCACCTAATTTTTTTCAAGGGGGAGAGGGTAGGAGAGATATATCCCTTATATCCTCGCTGGTTTTGTACCTATAATAATAAGAGTTCACTATCCTGCTGTTCTCCGCATAATTCATACGTTGTTTTTAACACTAATAAGTGTTTTACTCAACCAGGAATCAAACCATGAGACATCTATTTAAACACAACGATAATCAGAATCTTCAAGTAATGGGACTTCAAGCTTTTCCCCTCCCATCCATTCCCTTTCCCGCTTTTACGAAAACATACAATTGACTGGCGCTTCCTTGACACGTCCCCCTCCACATTTCTCCAGCCCTCCTCCACAAGGCCGACGTGTGACGCACTTGAGACACGTGGTGAGGGAGTGCAGATCACTTGCCCGCGGCCAGCGATGGCCAGTGAACGCTCGCGCAGCCAGTGCGATGGACGGTGCCTGCGACTAGGGGAGATTAACCCCGCCTCCAGCAGCGTTTACCCATCACCGAACGCGGTTCATATATATACAGGCACGCGAATACGATTCCACTTCATTCACGCCACCGATTATACAAGCCGTGTACCTCATGCCATTCGCGTGAGGGAACGATTCATTCATTACGGTATGGTATTTGGAGGAGACGAGAGGCTAACCGACAGCCGAGGTAATTTGCGCCATGAGGAAAGGATGGGGAGGGAAGGAGGGAGAGAAGCCCAGCATCGAAACGCGTCAAGTGGACCACGGTTTAACGTCCCATCCGACGGACAGAGTGCTGTACTTGAGGTGCCCTATAAAAATAACCCAAGAAGAGATAAAGCAGTATCTGAAAGATCTCTGCTGAATGCAGGGTTTGAACCCGGACCCACAGGGTGGGAAACCAACACTTTAGCCTACACACCAACTCAATCCTCACGATTCATTCAGACCCGAAATATTAGATTGTTGGGGGCTCAACTTTGATGGTGGAATTGCATTGTCATGCAGGTGTAAATTTATACAATATTTACTGATTAATAACTTAACAATATTGATGCTACATCGTAATTGTAAGTTGTACCTGTGGTGGAAATGGAGCTGTAGCGCAGAAAAAAGTCGTATGTTCATAAGTTCAGACAATGGAAAATTACAAATTGCGTTGCTCATCCCAGCACGCAGCAGAACTTTCCGACTTTCATAATCTGATATATTTCACGCAAAAGTCGCGAGAGAAAATGTCATCATCACAAAAACTGTATGGTTCATAGGCACATACGGAAGAAATGGAAATATTGAAAGCCACCATTTAGAGCTTTTTTTTCTCTCCTGATAGGATTACAACCAACTAATAAAGACTAAATGATAGACATACTTTCAAGGGTGGATTTGATATCAGCACAATTTTTTAGATCAAAAATGCGTCAAACGTGAACTAAATATCAATAATTTTCAGTAATTCTTACGATAAAATGATTTTTGAAAAAAAAAACACATCGATTCGCAAAGCCTCCGGCAACCTCGAATCGCAAAAATTAGACGAAAAACGTTCCGACGTTCTCAGCTCACAACCAGTCGGGATGCTCGGAAAGAGAGAGTGAAGTATGGAGAAAACGGGAGAGGCCGAGTTTTATTTTCTTGGTTAATCGAACTGCGCTCTACCACAACAACCGTGACACGGATATTCCGACGGGGAAAAAAAGATAAGACGAAAGAGTATGAAGCTTTGATAGGGCGGGGTGCCCGCGAGAAACGTAGGGAGAAAATGAAATCAGCAGCGACGAGCGTGAACGTGTAATTTTAAACATTTAAGTAAACATCTCATTGCGTCACGACGGGGGAGAGCTCGATGAAGTCATCACGATTACGGATGCTGGGTCCGCGGATTCGTATTTTTAAACACTTTCCTATCCCCCCCCCCTCTAAACCAACCATTCAATTTCGCTCCAAATTTAAAATCCCCACATATATCCGTCGTACGCAGCTCTCTCCCTGCTGGGCGTTCTATTCCATTCCCAGCAGAATCTCCCCGACACCCGAAACGTGAGTCACGGCTCCGCGTCAGGATCTCAATTGGCTGCAGGCCACGCCGATGGGAGGTCGTCAAAAACCATACGGCCCTCGGTCATTTCTCCTCAAAAACCTACGCACATAATCGTTCATTAGGGCACCAAATAACATATTTGCAGGAAAGTGGTCCAGATTGGCAGGAAAACTCATATATAACTCCTTATACTTAATAAATATATATTTTTTTTACAAAGCATAGCTGCAAGTAGTCACAAAATTAATACTGAAATGTGAAATACTGAAAAGGACTCAGACGAAAATTCCATTACGCAACAGATCGATTAAACATCGAGAAAAATGTGTAACATTTCTAACCCTGCCGCGTGAACGGCGGCGAAATATACAAGAATTGCCATGAGAAAAAATTCCCCTGGACCGGTAATCGAACCACGGACCTTTGGCTTTCCGGGCCACTGCGCAGACCACTACGCTATCCAGGTTCTTAAATCCCCACGGCAATTATACCGTGGCTTTTATTCTCATGGCAATTCTTGTATATCGAGAAAAATAACAAATACACAGGTTGAAACCAAGGAAAAACACTCGGCAATTAAACCATTTTAGCACCGTTAATTATAGAGTTAACGGAGTTATGCATCATTCTCAAAAGGTATTTGAGATACTAAAGGTAAGGCAATGGTTATAAATGTCCCACCGCCAAACGCGACCGAATATTGCTTAAAAAAAAAAAGACCACCTCAACCAGACGAAGTGCAAAGGCTAGACACGAGGCATCAACGCTAACTAATACCCACGCGACTCAGCCACGACGAGAGAGCGAATGAGGTCAATTAATACGGCGAAGAATGGCCGGCAGCGTTTTTCTGATATGAGTGACCACAGTCCCATCTCTTACTAATAGGTTAAATATGTCCCTAGACGTTTTTTTTATCAGTATTCTAGAAAGGTTACCATTTTTCCATTGAGCCATCTATCCCCTTTCCCACCACCTGCGGCCAATAACGCCTTGACATAAAACTAAGACTTGCCATATACGCCCGAAGCAATGTCAGCTGGATTTGAAAATGCACACTGATTGCTGGCGTTCATTCCCGCGACTTAGTTGAAAACCTAGGACACCCAACGCAATATGCCCGAGAAGGAAAGCAACAACTGCAGAACGCAGACCTCTTTTCGGTTCTTCTAAGATTCCAGGAAGTATTTTTAATATCTAGGCCAGGAACGAATAGGTTTGACGGCATCAATTTACAAGCTTGGCTCTTGAAGACGCAGAAAGGTGTGAAAGGTCACACAGTACTTTCCCTTCCCTCCAAATACAGAGGTTTTTTTTTCAAGACGAATATCTGTCATGGCATCAGAGTAACTTCTCAGGTCTCGCAACATTCGAGATTATCAGAGATAATTAACAAGAAAAAGTAACTTATATACACTCCCCGATAAATAAATTGTAAAGTTACTGGGGAAATATTACGCATTTTCATGACGTTTTTGGGCCAGGCATATTGATGCAGTAGTTAAATAGAGAGAAAGTACCGATTACGTAAATAGAAAGAGCAGACTACCGGAAACAATTACATTTTGAAAATTTAACGATTAATTAAGCAAACATAAACGCGATCGTTACCGGCAACCCGGTACCATTTCCGTTACTCTTACCAACCAATTTTGGGCGATAATGTAATGAAGTCCTATTAGCGAAGACCGATTCTGTTCGAAAATCCGGATATTTAGATGATTCTCAAAAAGAATTTACATAACACACACGCCGGTAAAGCACCAGATCTTTCGTCCATATCGTCTCTTTTCCTGAGGGAACGATTGACGCACGTAGTTCTCCAGCATCACTTTCCGCGAGTACTTTCCCCTGTCTTTCTGCACGTAGGGTCACATCATATAGACTAAAAAACATCGCGATAAAGCAGTGGAACTGATCAAAGGCCAATACAATTGCTATTCTTCCCGCGTCACCCACAATGCACGCAGAGAAACTATGTCCATTCCATAACAGACATGATTCATTCGTCCGTATTTATCCTCGAGGCCAACTTCCACGATGCCAGCAAAGCTATCACCAGGGTAAGCATCGGGATCCCTCACAGAATTACAGATATATGACCTGATATATATTCCAGATTTAAAAAAAATCGAAACTAAGCTCATTCAACCGGAGAGGTGGAGGACATGAGACCACCAAATTTCGACCTCAAAGCAAGTGAAACAAGACGAAATCAACATATTTGAGTCTTATTATAAACGTGGTTAGCATTTGTGTGACTGATGTAATTTTTCACTTGATGAGCCTAAGCATTGATAGTATATTACTCAGGATGGGAGCATGGGACACCTCAACGTCTAGCTCTAAATTGGCTGAAAACGAATTCGCCCGATAGGCTATTGATGACATGGATTTGAATTGCATAATAAAATGCAACTTGATCATCCAATGTTGAAAAAATAATCATAAATAAAGCTCGTGAGTAACACGCAGGAATATACTTTGTTCTCCGCGGGAGAAAGAAACTCTCATTGAAACATTATATTTATATAGAGTTTTATCACGCACTTTCAATAAATATATTATTGTTATAGAGGAGTCCAGAAAATTTATACTCCCATGGAGATTGCACTTCATAGACATCTGTTTAATCGTATTTTACGAAGGAAAAGACAACATTTCAATAAAGGTTGATATCTATTAGAAGACTGGGAATGAAGATGAGGGTGCACCGACCAATTATTGAGATAAAATTAGAAAATGTATAGGTACCTGTTAAGAAATTTTGCTTTCCAAGAGGAAAATTCAATTAAAACAGCAAAGCCTAAGGCTTAACATTTGAATGCAAACTATAGAAAAAATTAATTCGTGAGCCAACATTTACTGGTGGAACCGAAAGTCATAAAACACACCACAAAATATGCTTCCAATTCCGTAGCCCCACGTAACCGAATGGGGTCGTGGGAAATGTGAAGTTTCATATCCGAGACTTAGTAAGAGGCTAGCGTAAACTTTGAATGCGAATGAAGCCAAATCCTTTCCCATGACGCAGTAACTTCACGCCTCCAGCCTAGAGTTGGAGCAAGGCGCACTCTGGAGCTGGGATGCATCATTACCAGCACAAACAAAGAAAGAGAAGCCTTACTCTAAATACCGAAGCAGAGCGAGGAAACTAACGTAATCGCGGGCAGCGAAGTAGTGGGGCGTAACACTTACGACCGAAAGTACTGATTTTCTACCCCCAGGATACGGTTCTGGACAGACGACGGAAAATGAATGTAATGGATAACGGTGGCCACTCAATGATCCAACTGAAAATCCATGGCATTTCCAGGCTTTCAAAACAATTTTCGGTATGTTCTAGACTAATCATATTCGGTATTTTACGGAATGTTCATTTAAACGGGAGATAATATGTAAGTGAAGTTATAATGTTAAAATTAATTAAGTGCATTCACGATATAGAAATTACTTTAAAGATTTATGTAACATCACCTGAATGGAATTCTGGGAAAATTATTTTTTTTAAGAAGATATAATTTTACCAAATTTTTTTGTTATTTTCCCTTGCCTTTTCAGACAATGAAAGTCAAAGACTTCCTAGATTTTCCAGATGAGTGACCACCCTGAAAATCCAAAGTCTGAGAAAATGACGTGGCGACTAAACAAATGCTAGTTTTAATTCCATTCATTTTTTTTCTATTTTCAAGGGAAGGTAAAGTCCACATAAAATCAAACGGAAAACTGTTCCGACGAATAAAGGATTGCGACCAAAACGGAGATCATAAAAATCGGGAGAGAATCGCTACGTTTACTCGGAAAGATGAGACTTTAAAAAAGTCGGCTAAAAATACACACAAACCATTCGCGCGCTATTTTGAAACATTTGGATAATTCCTTCCCACATTTTGACGCTCGTAAGTTTTTTGACGCAAGCGAGGGAAAGCCAGAAGACGCCGTCGGAACGGCAATAGAATAAAAAAAACAACACGAGCATACATGGCAGCGAACAAGACATTCACTCAAAAAATGACGATGTTGCATCCATACCACGCTTGTGCTCTCAAAACAAAACGCTTCTCGAGCAGCAGAGCCTCGTCGCCAAAGAATAGACGGAAGAAAAGCTGCGACGTGATGCTACAGAAGCGACGCTTGTGACTGACGGAGATTAACAAGGCTACACAACCGAAAAATGTGGGCTGGTTGAAACGGTACGGACAGGATTTACATTTATTTCATGGGTCTAGGATAGTGAAGTTCGTGTTTACGAGGAAAATGGGAAAAAATGCCGTGAACAAAGCCGCAGTTTGGGACCAACGATTCCTTGCGATTTTCGGACCGATAACGTTTCATAGCACTTCAAGGAATGTGGTGTCGTAGGGAAGCTGAAGTGATGGTGATGATGAGTAGAATATGCGAGGCTAGAATTGAAAGCGGCATGAAGAACGACATGCGCACCGAAGTTGGGAATGATTTTATCAGTATAGGCCCCTGCGAAATTCTATTATCTCCAACTTTTGCACGCGTGTGCTATTATTTCCACCGAAAATTACGAAATCATATCCACCATCTAAGCAACCAAATCATTTAAATAAATAATTACTTATGCAGCGAGCTTCAGGTTAAGACAAAAATTAGGCTACTAAAATACTTAATCTTTCAATAAATATTATTAAAAGATCAATTATTGTAATTAATATGATACTGATTTATGTTGCCACTTCAGTCGCATTTTAATCTGTTTAAAAAAATATCCGCGGCGCGGTGAATGAGTGCAATGTAATCCACTTTTACCAATATTTTGCAACATAATGCTTTTAATTGCGAGGAATAGCATTTTAAAGTTGTGAATTTGATAGATTACATCATCATAAATATAAATTTACATTAACATCCCTAAGTTACCATTTCCCATTTCCCCGTGAAACTCAGATCACTTTGTCCGTCAGCGACGCGAGTGGCGACTTTTGTAAACCCATAAAAATGCGCGGTGGGTGACAACACATTTAGAGGCCGACTTGAAGATTCTCTTTTTTAGTATTCGTGCCATGATATTTCAATCATAAAATAAATATGAAAAAACAAATCACGACAACACTGTGGGTGGGAAATATACGATAGTTCTAAGCGGTGGGTGGTAGATAATTTTTACGCAAAAATGTTTTCCTAATTTCGGGGGGGGGGAGGGAGGGAGAGAAGGGGACAGGGGGGACTGGTCTCCCCACTTATATGCGCCCCTGAAAGTAATAAACCATTCCGCCGGCCTCACTAAAATCAGTAACCATTGGAAGTTCGAGCAGAGCCTGGCGCCGCCTCCTCCGACCCTTCCACCCACATCCCTCGTTGAAAGTCTTCCCAGGATAGAAAATGGGGCCACCTAAATCAGTTTCCTCCTCGCAGGGTGGCGAGAGGATGGGTGGAGGAGAGGGCTCGTCACTAACGCTCGCCTCTATCTTGGCTTCGGCGCGCGGAGGATTCTGTAGCGCCGCTTTAGGTCGACGCAGATCCATCGCGACCACGCCAAACGCAGATGCCAACACCAACATTAAGGCCGCAACCGCCAACCCCCCTCCAATGGTGGCACCGTAACCTTATACGGGTTCTGAAGATGGGGAGTCCGCGAGGGGGTGGTGGTCCCTTCCCTTCGGGGCACCGTGGAGTCGCCGTGGACACGGACGGAAATCAAGGGTGGTTGCAAACGGAATTTCGGGAACGAGGAGTGACGAGGACGACGAGGAAGAAAAATAAGGAAATTTGGTGTACCAAGTATTTTCGAGGGTAGATGGTGTACGAGTCAAGCACGCAGCCAGAAATTTGTTGTGCAACCGAAGTATGCGGGTTGCCTGCACTGATATTTTGTTGTCATTTCGCACGAACCGGAAAACAAGACAGCTACATATTTCATATCCCAACCCGAGGGTTGACATACGTTTTAGAGGGTAGTTGGTGTATGAGGCAAGCAAGAAACCAGAAATTTGGTGTGCCTGGGAAGTATTCGGGTAACCTATACTGATATTTTGCAGTCTACTCGGACGCATCAGAAAACAAGTTAGCGACAAATTTCACATCCTAACCTTCGCTTCGGGTTGAATCACGATGGAACACGCACATATTTCGCTGGCATAATGCTGAAAATTCACCCTAAGTTGTTGGCAGACATTATGCAACGTAACTATATAAAAAAATGGAGTAAGAGGCTAGATACCCTGGGATAGAGGACCCTTCAGCACATGTATTGCGGGTAGTCGTCACAAGGGAAAAAACTCGGGGGGTTAAAGGTACTCAAGCCTCCAAATCCCCCACCTCTGGCTACATGCCTCGTGAGGGAGTTATTCCCCAATTGCCAACATCTCTGTTTAGGTGGTGAGGTAAGCCTGAAAGGTCGCTAGCAAATTGAAGGGACGGAATAGGATATCTCCATTAATTGCCGGCATGCAAGGAATGAGGGCTAAGAGAAGAGTATACAGAAAGAATAGCAGATGAAGTATTCTTCCTGATTGGGAAAAATGAAATAAAGTGACGGCCAACGGTGGGTCAAGTTCTAAGGTCTAATAAAAATTTCTTCACTATGCCCCAATCTGAATAGCTCAAAGTATATCTAGATGAGCCATTCAATCGCAGTAATTTTACAGCACGTGGCAAGATAAATTAAAAGGAGTTGTTCTTCACAGAAGCCTATCGGCGTAACAAATCCCTCCCTAACTCGTACGCATCCCCGTCTGATTTCACGAATAAAGCAATAATTCTCCTCACCCATCTTTAAAATGCAAAAGACCTCAGGTGGGTGTCTTCATTCTCAAAATAAAACCGCAAACGCAAGCAAATGAAGCCTTCCACACGCTGGGATGAGAGTAACGAGCAAGATCATCGAATTAGCGCAGAATGCCGCATAAAGACAGAAACGCGAAAGTTAAACTCAAATAAGGGGCTTTTTCCTCCATTACGCTGAGGAAAATAAATTAATTCACTGCCGTACCCTAGCGACCCTAATTACTCAACCGAACTAAAACACGGGTTTTATGGTCGTATCACGAGAATATGATCTCTCTTTAAGAGCTATATATACTCGTTCCGCTCCGCATTTAGCATTTTTGAGACAATTTCCCGGAGATAAAAGGAAAAGGAAAGGATACGCAAGGAAAAAAGAACATAAAAAGAAACTCACTCCCCGACGGTTCATCGCCTTTTCAAGTTGAAAGAGAAGAGGGGCAAGTGCCTTTACGAGAGAGAGAGAAGGAAGAATCTCAAGGAGCCAGTCTCGTCCGTATTTCGGGCTCACTCAGAAGCGATACCCAACACATCCTCCCACACACTGAGCTAAGGATTAGATAAGGACACACTTCTCCCGAGTTATGAAAGCATCTCCGGCCTACTCTCCTCAAGAAATACATATATTAATCGGCTAAAAAGAAAGTTAAAAAGAAATATTTAGAACAAAAAAGTCACAACCCTAATACAAAGTCTAACAAGGTAGATTAAATTGACAACAGTTTCTAATGGGTGTGTGTAAAATTTCCATGATAATTAATAGGACCAGGATAGCGTAGTGGTCTCCGAAGTGGCCCGGAGAGCCAAAGGCTTGTGGTTCGATTCCGGGTCTTGGGAAAAATTTTCTCAATGCAATTCATGTGAAATAAAAATCGGCTAAAAAGAGAGTAAAGAAGAAATATTTAGAAAGAAAAATTCACAACTCTAATTCAAGGTATAATAAGGGAGATTAAATAAAGAAAGATATTAAATTAACAACAGTTGTTACTGGGTGTAAGTGAAATTGTCAAGGGAATTAAAGAACCTGGATAGTGTAATGGTCTGAGCAGTGGCCCAGAAACCCAATGGTCCGTGGTTCGATTCCGGGTCTAGGGAAATTTTATCTCATGGCAATTCATGTTAAAAGTCGCCTAAGGGTTCACGCAGTTTCTTTTAAGACCGATTGTGATGGGGTTTGAAAAACGAAGAGGCCCGCTTTTTATCCTTTTCTGAATTTGTCGCCCACTTCTCGAGCCATTGGCGATAAAATTGACGGCTTTGACAATTCAGCGGATAAGTTGATGACGTTACGAACTCATGCCGAGCGGGTTAGCGCAACTCAGCTGCTCCTCGGCCTTAAGGATGGGCCTCGCGTGGTTCGTTGTTACACTCTTGTGAGCGATTCCTTCCATCCATGAAATGCTCTCCCTGAACGGGTGAATGAACCAGAAAAACTTAATTCAACACACTATACGACGCGATTCGACTATTTCAAGTCATTTTCAATTAAATACCGTGTAGTATGTAGTAGTAGCAAATAAAGTACCGTGCAGTGAATAAATTCTGTAAGCGGACCCCGCGAAATCTCTATCATTTCTGATAAAACTGTTCCACCACGTTTCGCCAAAAACACCCAGTTTCAACTCATGAAAAGTTGGCCGCGACTTACGCATATTATTATATAAAAGTTACGCGGAAATTTATGAGTGATAATTTTTCGTCGTTAATTATCTTTCCCTTTAATCTAATAAATTCTTTTATAAAATAAGTAAAATTAGGCATCGCAATATTTTCACTGAGTTTTATTATGACACTACGCGTTTCGTCGTTTCAAACATCATTAACAAGTGTTGTTTGTAACGAAGAAACGCGTAGTGTCATAATAAAACTCAGTGGAAGTATTGCAAAGTCTTATTTTACTAATATTAAGTACTTCCACCATATCGTGCCCAATATCATACAAGATATTCTTTTTTTTAAATTGCGATTTGGTCTCATGGAATGACCGCCTTCCCACTGCAATTTTAATTAAACCGCCAAAATTCAATGTTTTTTCATCCTCCTCCAGCGATGCAAAGGCACTGACAACGGTATTCAAAATAAATCAAAATCAGAAAATTGAGAATAATTTTCACGCATTGGAATGAAAAAAATACAAATGACACGAAATTTCACCCCATATAAAGACAGCACCGTACTCGCTATGATAACAGTATAGATCTAAAAACATTACGAGAAAAAAGTCTTTAAGTTGAAATTTAAATTGATTTTTATTTCCCATTGCGCTGTGAAAAAATTCCATCTCAGCTGACATCCCGTCAGCCACTGCCACACTCCCCCTGTAGCAAGAAATAGGTGCAATGACGTATTAGGCGGAATGACGTCTTAATACGGTATGCAAAAAGAAAGAGGTTTACCAAAGCAGCTTCCTTCACTGTCGAGTCAAATTCCTTCCTCAGTTTTTTTTTCTTGTTTTCCCTCATCACCGTGACCCACCCACCGCCTCGTGTGTCAGAAGGGAGAGTGAGCAAGGTTACGTCCTTGTACCCAGACGCGGCCCGATCTCCTGACGTCATCAAAGGACACGCACTAACCTCCCGACTATTTTTACCATAACCTAAACAATGCCCGCATCTCAAATCTCAGGACGACGCACAGGAACGAGTGGCCACGCGGGATCACGCATTCAGAGCCGAATTTGATACGTCACTCAATTACGATCATGTCCTGACCCTTGCCAGCACATTTCGTCAAAATTTTTAAATTGTAATCGAATTGAATCCGCAATAAGAGTAGTGCCTCATTTAAGATAACGCCTGGAAGCGGAACATTAATACTGAGATGATGTGATGTGTAATATGTGGCACGATATTGTGGAAGTTAGTTTAAAAGTACATTTGTCAATTGAAACATTGTAATTTTTCGTTCATCGTCATTTACGTATAATTACAAAAAGGTGAGATGATATTAAATACATATGAAATAAGTCAGCTTAAAATGGAAATTTCTCAACGAACAGCAATATTTTCTGCATTTCATTTTCGGCAAATATCAATTATTCACTGCAATCAGAAAATAATATCTGATGAATCTATAACGTGACACGATAATGATGAATTTATGACTTTATTAAGTGTTGCCAATGCACGATATGCAGCATGAAATTTTTCATTAAACCAGAGGTAGTGGGTAGCATCACATTTCCAAGAGAAATAATGGCTCACTCAAGAGATGAAAAGAAATAGAGGCAATACCAATACTGCGTTATCACTGCCGTTTTACGCAGCTGCCAGAAGATAACAACGAAAAAGAAACACTGCATTCAATCACAGGAACTATGAAATGCGCACTTATCGGAGTGCTTCCATTCTAACCATTTCAACTATGCCTCTCAAGGGTTCAACACGGAAAAATCGGCAACTTCTTGATGCGGAGGTAGAACCATTCGGGGAATCAAATCTGACAGCTAAAACCATCTCTTTCATGTCCACTTAAAAAATAATTGCTTCACTTCTGGGTCCGATATCACATAGAAAACACTACGCATATGCTGTAAAAAAATTACTAACTAACAAAGAGTTCAATTAGGAGTCATTAACTATCCATTCCCGCTTCCATCGTTGTCTTTGACACCACATGCACTCATTGTCAGTATTTCCAGGTAACTTTTAGGCGCTTTCATCCGCCTTCATCGATCAAAGCAAAACGTACAAATTATGAGAATGTTGACGAACTAAGTAAGCGAACAGGGGGACATAATGAAAGGGAAATTGATCCTCCTCTGCCGGTTGGAAAACTTGTTCCGGGATACCCTTATTTCACTCACAATTGGAAATCGCAACTCTTATCACTTTCACAAGAGGGATGGTGGGGAGCAATTAGGATAGACAAGTTTATTGATGAAAAAATCAAATGAATCAGGACTTACGAATGAAATGATGGCGGCCAACAACAAGATCTTGACGAGCAAATCGTCGAACTGCTCCAATACCAGTTGCCATATGGACTTTCCTGAAAAAATAAGAGCATTGAGTCAGCCACTGAAATTCATTCGAAGAGAAAAATTGATATTTTCTTTATTTTTTCATTTGAAAAAACACTATAGAAGACTGTATAATAAATCTAATTATTAATCAACATAAAAATACCGATTTTCATGGTCTTATGAAAACAAACGGGAGAGAAAGTAGCATGAAAAAGCCCGGGAGCATGGAAAATATGTCAATTCAAAAACGTACGTCCCCACATATAAGAGGTAAACAAACTGAGAACGAAATGCACTCTCATTTAAAAGGTAATCAAATAAGTCAACGACTGGTGAAGTAAAGATTGCAACCAGATTTTAAATAATTACAACAGAAAAATAATGAGCGAAATATATTAACACACATAAATAGTAATTATATCATTAGTAAATTATAAGAGTAATTTTTTTCTTCGGCATGAATTTATAATAGAAAAGAAAATGACTTTAAGATAACAAAGATATCTTTTTTAGATATAAATAAGATAGATTTATAATTTAAGATAGATTTTAAATATAAGGCACTATAGATGTGCACGACGAGTTTCACCGTCTTAGGATAACTTCAGGAACAATATTTAAACATTTGAACTCAAATACAACTCCTGATATGAGAATAATTAACTCCTCCATGAGAGACCTACAACTATGAATAAAAGCATGTGAATTAACTCCATTTCAACATCGAAAACCAAAGTTTAAAAATATTATTGACGGTGCCTCCTTTAGACTGTCATTTTAAAAAGGAAAAAAATAGGGATGGGGCGATAAATATTTTATTTTTGAGGATAACGGCCTATTATTACGATAACCACTTCCAGAGGTGGTTCCACACGACTACGTCACAATAATACGTTATTTACCCTTTAGCTACGCGACGTCATTACCGCGGTTGGGAGAGCAGATAAGATATGGAGCTCCGCCAGCGCCTTACCGCCAGAACACGCCAGAGAGGAGTAATTTGTTGAAAAAAAGAGAATTAGGGTTACACGGCTAGGCTACTTTGAAAGGTACAATTAAACATAGTTAACGTTGATGTATAGACACTAAAAGAGTGTTGACCAGCACTTCGTTGCATAGAAACTGAAAACTAAATTACGGTAAGCATAAGAGCTGAAAGTTAGCCCTTCCAAAATTATCAACTATCCTCGACGTGAATCCCCCATCAAATTGGCACGAAAACGCAAATTAAGTATTAAGGGAAGAACTTAATTTATCTGACAGCGATTAAAATTACTATGAATCAATTATGAACTTAATAAGGAGAAAAAACTAAGGTAACAGCAAAAATACCCTCGAAAAGTAAAAAAAGGCTAATTATGGACGTAAAAGATCATAGAGGTTAGATCATTAATGAGTATACTGCTGACAGATAAACCGGATTCAAACAAATTACGCTGCGCAGAGACTCGGATGAATCCAGAGGAAAAACAACAACGGCACTCAGCGGACGTAATTAAAACTTCAATTTCGACTCCCAAACTGTCACACCGCCTAGCAGAGACATATCCGCTTGATAAGGGCCGAATAAAAAACGAGTGAGACGAAACGGAAGTTTCAAGCGAAAGGGGAGAAAATTAGGAGCAGAGAGGAGAACGGAAAACTAAACATGGCTTCATCGACCGCGCCCCTACACGGAACATTGGGAGTTGGTCCACAATAGTTTATGGGTTTGATTGAAGAACAACGAGGCCGAGTCCGCAAGCTTCAAAGATAGAAGTTATAGCATAAAATTACTTTTTTGTGGTAGCATGCTTCCCAGAAATCTTCCCATGCCCTCGATGCGAGCAGGGTATGAAATATATAGCTAGCCGTCTGATGAAAAAAATTCCCCGTAGTAAAAATACTACGCCAATAAAAATCCCTGCGAATATTTCTCAAGGCATATCGTGCATACTATCCACTGAGTGAACAAAAAATGAGAAATAATAAATAAACTGGGCCTCTGGTGCCTTTGACAATCAATGATCAGCATGAGATATCTTTAAAATTAACTATCAAAAGAATATATATTTCAAGAAATATATATTCGCGAAGTTTTCTGGTAACCTAAATATAAATCTGGTCACGTCTATATCCGAATTACTTGAGAATTTTGGATGCGATACGATAAACGAAAGTGATTCATTACGTCGCGTCTTTATTGGCGAAACATGACGCATTCATAGATTATTTTACACCTCCAAAACCACACGATGGGATAGCTAAAAACTCTCTTGACGCGTGACTGACATTATCAACCGTCAAGAATTGCGCAAACGAAGAGGAGATAAACTTTTGAAAATCACTTTTTACCCCACGCGACGCCTCCACCGTCAGAAAAACGAAGGATGAGATTAGAGCATGAGAAAATCTTCTACCCCTACTGAAGGCCATTGGGTACGTACTAATCTTTGATTTATAGGAGGCATTACATGATTTAGCGGAAAGATTTCGTGTTTAAACGGCATAAACTCTCGTAAGGCACGATTAAGAACCTGTAAATCACTTATTAGAGAAAAATGAGGTCTCAAGAAAAAAGTACGTCAAATAACTCGATGAAATGATCATATACGAAAGTGAAAAAAATATTAACACTTCCAATACCAATGTAGCTAATCACAATTCAAAGATAAAAAAGATTAATACTGCTAAGCCTCGATTTTATCTTATCAAAAACCATTTCCCATGCCATCGAATTACTCCCACGGATCACTAACGATTCACACCTTGGCTGCGAACGGCGTGGACATCGGAAAAAGAATTGTCACACTCCGCAAACGCGACCACCTTTCGTAAGAGCGTCAATAAATCGGAGAGCGAACGAGGCGGTGACGAGCCGGGCACGTGGCTGGGAATCTATGAATCCATGCATGCCGATTGGATTGCGACGGGAAGCAAAAGGGCCGAGGCAATGTACGCACTACCCCTTCCCAGAATGCCCGTGCCTCTCCACGCCCGCAGGACCTTTAAGGTGACATCACGCGTGCCATGTCCCGCCATCTAAAGCCACCTCCGCCACATTAACTTCGACGAACGATGCTATCCATGCTCTGAGTCGCGTTTGACGGGCGATCTCTGTCTCGGCTTCAGGCCGTTTTACACGGGGCACGTCATTGCGCAATCTGACGTATGCACGAAGGCGCAGTCAAAATTGCGTCGCGTAAAGCGGTGAATTGCTAGACCGCACGCGAGAATGCATGGATACGAGATGGCAAAATAGTCCCTGGTCTAATTCCGAGCTCGCATTCACTCAATTTCAAAAATGTTTTAAGTGCTAACCAGCGCAATGATATGCCCCCTGTAAATTGGCCTTTTCAAAGACTACAATTGTTAAACATCAATACTTTCCGCGAGTCTAGTAATAGGCAAAGATCACCTACTCCTTGTAAAAAGATGAAGATGACAGTGATGCCATTATACTGAGAAAAAAAGCCACAGAATGATGGGCATTGTAAAAATGGTACACTATCATGTTTGTATATCACTAACCGACACCACTGCAACTAGACAACCGCAACTAGATGGTCATTGACGACCAAGGATTGTCACATTGTTAGGGACCAACGATCGCCACTCGAGAAAAGAATTCAGCTAAGCAAGTTTCTAAAGTACGTTTCACCTGCCATAAAGAACATTTTCAAGGCGAACGCAAACTTCACGAACGCCCATTGGTACAGAACTTGAAAATGACAGCATTACGGTAGAAATCTAAGGCGGAGGAATGCAAATTCTATGGAGATATTCTAAGCGAAATTATTTCGCCACACACAATTCTACACAGTGACGCTTAAAACAGACTGATTCTAGAGTCAATAGCGGTCAATAAACAAAATTAAAGTTTGACACTGAAACTAAGTTGAACCAATCGCAGTAGCCATTTTTAAGGGGGCGCATCACCTCAGCTCGACCGCTCTTAATCGGTAACGCTTTATTAGGTAAATAAAAACGCTTTCAAATTCATATTTTCATAGGATATAGAAGAGAGCGCATTTAGCACAGGCCGGTAACCACAATTTGAAAAATTCACCTCATTATTTCCTCAAATGTAATTGTGTGTATGAATTACAGGAAAATGTTTAACGGTCTGTCTCTGATCTGGTACGGTGCAAATTATAATTTGATACTATGCGTTTGAAACGTGTTATTCGCCGCGAAAAATGACAAAATACCCGTGACTGGCCAATCGGGCGTGATGATTCTTCTCAAATAGGAGTGAAAATATTACAATATTTTCTGTCTCCTTCATCGTCGAGGGTGATAAGGCACAAAGAACACACTCAAATCCCGATGTCGTCCTTATTTCAACTTTATAGGCCGTCAAAAACTTTTTTAGGAAATACACATACGACGAACAATGCAACCGCGTCCTGGAACCTTACGAGCCCGCATTTCCGGTAAAGAACAAACGGCGCGCTTGTCAAACGTTAGGAGAGGGAGTGGAGGTGGGGGAGGCAGGAAGAGCCAAGGGGCATGGGGGAAGAGGAGAAAATTGAAATGAAGAGTGGTTTGCCGTTCCCGACTTTCGGGACGAGCCGGGAGCAAGCCGCCAACGAGCCTCGTGATACACACTCAGCACGACACGTTTTCCCGGACTTGAATGAAAAAATATATGACACCAGCAAAATAAAGCTGAATTATTCACGGCAGTAGAAATTACCACACTTTTTCGAGTCTTAATTGTCTTTCTTTAATGTTCTTTATGCTCTCTTCTTTAAGAACACCTTTTAAAGTGACCACATCTAGTTTATTAAGAAAAGATTCATTCGTTACTCATACACAGGTGGGAGATAGTTAAAATATTCGTTACTTATACACTGGAGGAAAATATTGAAGTAATGGCTCTGTGATCAGAAACCCGTCGCACACATAAACTTATTGTGGAAAAGCGCTTGCGTGAGAACTACCTTTCATTTCAATACGTCGAACTTCCACTATATCACGCCTGAATTAGTGAAAATTGGAGGAAGATACTTATAATTCACCTCTGCAAAAGTCAGCTACGATTGAGGGACATGAAATCGGCGATTTTTCACGTGATTTGCACTGCGGCCATACGGAACCAAACGTTAAATTTTTAAATCATTAACCTTACAAAGGTGCTGATTTTTTGGGGACGCTTGGCATTGACAACATGAATTTTTCATTTTATTTAGCGTAGTAAATTGTGATCCGACTAAAAGAACCATGCGCTACGTTATAGTATTCAGAAAACGGCCAAGGCATATCGAGAAAATGAGGATAGTTCAAGAAAATATTAGCAAATGTATAACAGATTTTTTTCAACACCAAGAACAAAACGCAAACGTTGTTGCAAGAGCGTCACACAAGTCATTCCTTACACTTTTTGGCAACAAATAATATGCAAAATTTTAAATGTTGATGCCTAATAACAGTAAAAAATAATAATATATTAATGAATGTAAGATATCACGTGTAAAACTCATTGAAAACTATTTCATTATTACTGTTAATACTCTGCTTAACCTTTTTTCGGCAAAGAGAGCATGCAACTGCCATAATGACATTTAAGCTACCAAGAACTAACAAAGCAGTCTCCGATTATAGCTGTGACTCCTCACAGGCGATTAAGAGTCATTTAATGGGCTTGATCGACTCCATACTCGTTTTCTCCGCCAGAGATATGGGTAAGGTGAGCTTGACTACGAATTATACACCAACACCAGCCTCGAAACGTTTATGCAACGATAAATGGCAGCGGGAGATGTTTTGCCACGGATTCAAGGAGGCAACTGGCTCGAAAAAAAATTTAAAATGAACTCGATAACCGTAAACCGAATGAAATAAAAAAAGAAAGAAATGCGGTCAAAAAAGGTTTCCCATTTTAACCTCGCTCATTCCATTTATCTAGACGCTTACAAAATCTCGGTAGCAGACGATATCGAAACTGGGTTATTATCATTTTCACCATAATTCCCCACCATTCATGGAAGAAAAATCGATTGCTCCGGCACAAATTATTCCACATCAAGTCTTCGAAGGGCCAGCGATTACTACATACTTCGGTATAAGATTTCGATTCATGACTTTCAAGGGTGGAATTATTCATAGAATAACGAGTTTGGAGTCGATGAAGCCGATTAAATAACTCTTTATCACTTGTGAGGAGTCGAAGCTAATACCGGGGCCTGCTAAATTAGTCGTTGGAATCTAAAAAGAACGAAACTGAAAAGATAAACATAACGTGTGCGGAACACCTAAACAATTTGTAAAATCAGGTAATGGAACTCCTAGAGAAACTCCTACAGACAGCGGACAATTCGTAAAAATTTCATTGGTATTATTTGTATTGACTACACACTCCAAGCCCATACAAGAGGGATATAGGATTGGATATAGAATTTTGTAAATATATTGTTTGAAAAAATAACGATAAACTCTGCACCATTGTATGTATAATAATTTCATGAGGGAAAATTTACATTTACGATTATCCGCGTGTCCAGACACATACGAAAACCAGAGAGAATAAGCAAACTGCTAAAAAAAAAAGAAAAATGTATAACGAAATAACCCTCGAGAAGGTATCAACTACAGTAAATGTTTGCTGACAGAATGACAGGCTCATTATCAGTCCATTTTTCGATACGTTCATTAACAGTGGATGGAAGAAAGAATACTTGAATATAATATCCATTCAGTCTAATTTACTCTCCGTTTTGCCACCAGAGACTTTCATACGGATACAGTGCGAGCGCATAACGATATCTTCACCTCGCAAGCAAGTAATTAACCAACTCATTTTGATAAGACGGAAATAAAATTCTAAATAAAAACACTGCAACTTACTGCATCAAATTAAATCGGCGGAAGAAGGGACAGGGAGTAAAGTTAGGGCTTCACGCACTCATAACCCGCAACTACAGGGTGAGTGCCCGACGCCATTTAATGTGAGCAATTACGAGAATAATTTCTTGGGCCCGGCACGGACTAATTAAAAAGAATGATACGACTTATCCGGCTGACACGGGAGTTCACTCGCCTACTTTAAGCCCCTACAATTCACTCATTAAAACAATTCATTAAAACTGGCCCAGTTTTAAACATGACTTACATCACAGCTTTGACGGAGAATATAAGACAATAATTCAATTATTTGTACACAAATGCGTTGAGCAGATCCCTCCTCATGAAGGGATCCCTCAATTAAGTTTTCACTCATAATATACACGCTTTAATTTTTTACAGGGAAGAATCACCTATATTGAACGCGAAAACACATTCAAGGTAATTGCATTTTTTAAGAATGTTCAATTATTTTACATTTCATTCATTCCCATAGTATGTAACTCACCTCCTATCAAACTATTAATGTAAGTACATGAGTCGATGTAAAATAGCCAAATCCTAAGCTGGCTTTGAGCAAAAAAAAAACCTATTTCAAAACGCACAATGAATCAAAAATTTTGTCGGCCATTAAATATAAAAATATTTTTCGAAGAAGAGGATTGATAATGGGTTATTCAGAACTTTCAATCAAACCCTTTCCGGATTCATTACCTGTTTAAATGGGCTAGACCCGGCCTACGCAGCGCTCAACATCCAGTTAGTGGAACAGTGATTTTTTACGGTTCGTCGAGTATTCCTCAAGGTGGCAGGTTTGATTCCCCCAGGAAGTGGTTTTTTAAGCGGCGGCTGTGCCGTGCATTACCCTCGGTAATGGTCGTGAGCTGATTTATGGCTTGCCCGCTATAACCTTCACTGCGAAGCATAAGCTTCCCAAGTTTCGAAGCCCACTACCAAGCGGTATAAAATCGGCAATGAATAACGTTGTTAATTTATTTAAGGTCGTACCTCTGCGAAAAACTTCCTTTCACTTGTGTTTAGCGCCATTAACCATGGACCATTAAAGTAGACTAGGATTCAACTCAAAATGTAGAGTAAATATTCTTCCCAGCGTTTTGGAAAAGAAAAATCGAGCAAATTGGGCTACAAAGTAGTATATTTTTAGGAAATGAATACCATTTAACATCATAAATGACCGAGGGACACTTAGAACACCCAAAAAAGGTTTCCCCGAAAAATTGATGCTTAAACTAAAAAAATTAGCTACACCATGGTCATTTTACGCATATAAGATATAATTCCACATTATTAGAATTTTACATCATCCACTGGTGCTGAAGATTAATTTAGAAACTCGGTTTGGCTTTTCAGACAACATTTATGCCAAGAATAGAATATTCTCTCTTTTCCGCGCTTATTAAATGAGACTTAATGAAGGTAGCAATGCTGGTAGCATACATGCCGTGAACTTCATTTTCATCATCATGAAAAGGTGGCTTAAATTTTAAGAAAACGGACTAGAAGATAATCAATAGTTTCCGACTTGACGTAATTGAATAATGTGGAAATGAAAAAAAAACCTTCGCTAATTTCAAATGAAATTTTGAATAAAAAATGTTTTTTTTTACATGGTTTAACCCTTCCGTGACTGTGCTGGGTAACTCGGTTACCCCGCACAGTCGTTCGCGTAAGTTTTCTAGGCACAGTCACGAAAGGGTTAAAAGATCGCATCAAGAATTATTTCTGTTAAACAGAACCTTTCGAAAAAAGTAACGCATTCCGGTTGTAAATTTTAATTTTTTATTTAATCCGGAACGAATTAATATCGTTAAGTGATCGTGTTCTGCACAACTAAGAGTGCTCACGATGGCTGAATAGTAACGAAAACCTGAGGCCAACACTGAAATCCCCAAATTCATTAAAATTATGAGGAATGGAAAAACTATCTAATGGAATACTTATGGATAGATTTTATTCTAACATTGAAGCATATTCTAGGTAAGTGTTTCATTGGAAACACACTCCTAAATTGAAATAAACAAAATACTAGCAAACGTCATCGTTCGAATCAGTCAATCAGACCCATTAGTTGACAGGTGATCTGTGATATTGTCGTTTCAATTTTGGTTGTACAAGACGACTGTGACTGATTATAAATGTCCAGGAAAACTGAAAAACGTACCTAAACCACCTAAGTTACGATGTTCTTGGACATGGCGGAGATAAAAAAAAGCCATTCTCGCCAGAAAACTTAGGAAAGGGCATCAGAAAGAATAACTGTTATACGCCAACCAAAATCCATGGAATGCTACTACATTGAATACTGATACTTATTACCCTGAAGACATTAAATTCAATAGAGTCAGTAAACACTACTCCTGATAAAATCAACGTCAAAAAATAAGATAAAAGAACGCAGATAAAATAAGAAAAAAAACAAATTAACGACCAGATAACTAATTTTCTGTTTTGCCTCCGTCACTTTTACTTCTCATTCGTAATGAAGCAGTGAGTTTTAGCCAATGATGCGATCGTTCTCTTTCTTCCCTCAAACCAACTTTTCGAAAACTTTTAACAATGGGGATTTGGTTGGTGCGGTGGCTTGATTTGGCTTCCCATTCGGTGGGCTCGGGTTTAAATCCCGGCGATGGCAGAGGGTTTTCATAGACTGCCCAATCCCTACTTGAATTTTGTGTGGATGACATTTAAAGCGCAACACTTCGCCCGTCGGATAGGACGTTAAGCTGAGGTCCCCTTGGTACCTATCGTTAAGAGCAGGCTAATTCCGACGCCAGGTTTCTCTCCACCCTTCATTCCGTACACTTTCCTCAGGGAGTAAATAACCTCAGGTGTCGGTCACCTCCTCCAAATACAGTAACAGTTTTAACTATCATCGCCAAGGATATGAATATGTTAAGTTGTAAAAAGATCGCAAACGGCAATCCAGCGCGGTTGTGCATCCCCGCGGCAAGCGGCGCGGCGAAATCGGCGGCCGGGACGGCACTTATCGCTCGCGGTGTCTGCGGACAGAAACGGGGTCATGCAACACACGGCGGGGAAACTGAGCAAACGCGGGAGGGGGGGATCGGAAGTGGGAGGGGAGGAGGGGCGCCCTGACGTAAGTCCGCCGGCGGGAGGCCGGGAGAGGGTGCACTGCGCGACTTCACATTGCACCCGAAACCGTACCAATAACTCGGTCGCGGGGGCATTTGTGAGCGATTTTCTGGATCACTCGTAACCGGGCATTGCTCGAATGAAACGGATTTAAACACGGACCGGAAATGGTATTAACTGGCCCTCTCAGCAATATCCGGAGGCTTGGTTTGGCCCAATGGGTAGAGCGAACGAATATTAAGGCCGTTTTACACCGGGCACGTCATTGCGCAATCTGACGTACGTACCAAGGCGCAATCAAATTTGCGTCGTGTAAAGCGGTATAATGCTACAACACATGCGAGAATGCGTGGACGTGAGATGGCAAAAGAGCCCCCGTTCTGATTTTGTTCATGCAATCGTGCAATTCCACGCTATTATTACAGTTTTTTCGATGTAATGTATTTGAATATGAGTGGAATTAAATTATATTATATTAGAAATGAATGCAGTTCTAACCTGCGCAATTCTCTGCCCAGTGTAAAACGGCCTTTACATTGAGTCAAGGTGGACATATATTACAGTATAAGAGAGAATTCTCCAGTCGGTCTCCAGATCTGTTGTCATCCAACGCGCATTTAAATGGGTTTATAAAAGTCGCCACTCGCGTCGCTAACGGGCACAGCGTTCTGAATTTCAGGGAGAAATAGGCTGTAACCAAGTCTGTCAACAGAAATTTATACTCGCGATGATGTGATCCATCAAATTTATAACTTGTCAATGATTCCTCCTGATCGCAAAAATTACATGGTATACATTATGAATAAACGGATCGCTACGTACTCATCGCCGCGCTGCGAACATATTTTTAAAACTGTTTAAAATGCGCCCGAAGTGGCAACATAATGAAGCTTCTAATGGAGTGGGTTCGAGCTTCGATTCCGCGTTGGAATCTAGGAAACACTTAGAAAGATCCCAAAACATTAAAATTCCCAAGGGGGAGGATCAGCGAGAAATGACATAGCCCTCCTGACCCGAATGTGCGAGTCGCACGCCTATTGGTTTAGTCTAGGGTGACCTCTAACCTTATCAACCTAAACCATCTCATAAATTGAAGCAGTGATTGGGGAAAAGACATATGGGAGAGGTCCGGGACTGGAAAGAAATGTTCGCGGTGAATACGCTTCTCTTTGGCGATAGAAACTAATTTGTGGCTTCGGCAATGGACCACGAGTTAAACATATAAGAAAAACTGGAATGAAATCTAACTGTAAGAAGTTATCTATCACCGCTACCTAAGTCTTTCAGAAAATAATTACGTCCCAAATGACGGAGTCATGCCATTATTCGAAAATCGGATTCGGATAGTTGCCATCCTGAAAACGATTTAGCAATACTAAGTGGGCGGCTTTGGCTAAAGACATTGACGAAGGAAATTTCTGCTTGACGCAGCATTATTGAGATTTTAAGATAAAGTCTGAAAAGTGGGCTGAAATTTCGACACACATTCAGATATCGCAGAATCGAGGTTATATTACCTCCACTTACGTTCCCCAAAGGCTGCTATCATTCATTCGTCTCAGTTCTCGAAATAAACCCAATCCCCAATCATGAATGGGACCACATGTTCTGTCCTCCTACAGCATTATACGCACTTTGTGTACATCAAGGCTTTTGCTGAACACTGGACACAGGCAATACACGCGAAAGAGAGTCAAGACAATTTTATCGATGCCAGTTTTAGATGGAAAATTAGGATAAGATTAATTTACAATCAATTTAATAAATAATACTTCGGCTTAACTCGAAGTAGTAAGTCATCTCGGTAGAATTGAATGTACTTCTTATACAATAGAGTTTAGTGATATGATGACCAAAAAATTAAGGATAAAAATAATATTTTTTGGAAAAATTATAGATCATGACTGAATTCACGAAAGCTCAAGGTTATACATAAGATGATCCAGCAAATCCGCTGAAAACAAGTCTCTAGTATCACACAAAATTACCACAGCGTATCTAGCTTTCTACGCAGAGTATCTCGATTTTTTATACGAAAATGCGCAGTTGAAAAAACATCATCATTCACAAAAGCACAGCTGAAATGTCACTCTGAGTAGACCATCTCATCAGGATATCCATCTTTTGCCATAGAAAAAGACAAACGCTTCTAACATTCCTCGAGCCAAAACTTAAATAGGACAAAATAAAACATTCGATCATTGCGTTTTTTAAATTTAGATGAGACTCCGTTTGAAACTCCGTTCCAACTCACATCTGTGGGATTTCTTTAAAAGAACAGCATTTTTCGACATCTTTTTTTTTTAAGGATATCCATATTTCGCCAATACATAACTGCGCTGATTCCACCATACACGACTATTTGACGTGCAACACGACGTCTAAAGGAGGACGATGGGAAATATGAAAAAATAGTCTCATTCCACGAGCGATACAGACCTAGAAAGGAAGGCCATTGACGATTAAAATGGGATCGGGGAATCTCGAGGGGTGGGGTAGGCGAAAGGAAGAGAGGGGAGGGATAGATACGGAGGGTGGGGAGGACAGCTGAGATTTACGGAGCGAGTTTAAAAAACAGCAAAAATAGTATTACAAAGGGGTGGTTTTTCCATTCCTCACATGAGGTTACAAAATCGAGCAGCAGACGATCGAAATTTGGAGCTGAAATCCGCTAAATATAATAGGATTCAATGGTAAGATAGCGGAGTCATGATCAACAAAGCAATTTCCGGAAAGTAAACTTTGTTTCATTTTTTAAACAACAGGAAAAGCGTTTAAATATAGGACGGCTATTTCTGATATGGTTCCCAGTCTCACGGAAATGGCACTATAACGATATTGAATCGAGTAAGCTATGTTTTTAATAAAATGCTATCAAAACTAAATAACCAAAACGAAAAAAAAATATTGCACTAGTAAAGGTCTATTTATTCTATAGAAAGGTCATATGCTGGGCTAAGAGCGAAAATACGATTCCTTCAAACTGTTAACATACAGCATTCGTAAAGATTACTCACGTAACAAAAATACTTCCATCATAAATTGAGTTGATAAAATAGTAATTTCAGTAAGCTCTTGTATATGTACGAAACAACGAATATGAGTAAATAGTTACCTAAGACATTGCCATCAATAAACAAGAAAATATAAAATACACCGTATAGCAAAATTAAAACCTCTAACTTCGGGTCGCATTTTCCAATTGGCGTAACTACATAGGACGATAATGGTAGTATTTTCGCGACTTTAATTTTTGAACAAGTAATTAACGGACCAAATAAAGTACAAGGAATCCTCCCTTATTGAGCATTTGAACCTAAATAAAATGGAAAATAAAATAAAAGCGAACAATGATGGGATAACGACCGTCCTACGACCCCTAGGCAGGATATAAAGGAGAAGCCACTGATTCTGAAAGAGAGAGCAGTAAAAAATCCAGAGAAAGAACAGAAGTAGAGGATGAAAGGAAAGGAAAGGAGAGGAGGAGAGCGGGGAGCTATGGAGGACAAGGACATCGCAGGCGCGCGCGGGGAGGACTTGCTTGGTAGTATCTCGATGTGCCAAGAGCGAACGGGCGTGAAAGAGAGAGAGGGAGGAACACTTAGTGCCGCGGAGATGGGCAATCCATTCCGCTCTGACGTCAACGCAACAAGTCACGGACAGAAACAAAACGTGCTGCAACGGAACTGCCCTGCCTAGCGTCAAGCGTACGTAAGGCCGGATAGAGAGAAAAAAATCAAATTAGCGAAAGATTAAATTAAGCACTCAACGAAAAATTAACATCATTTCCCTGGGGGCGCCAGTGAAAAGATAATGCAAACTGAAAGCAATCTATCTTTCTTCCGAAGAACAAACAACAAACTGCAGCACACATTGTATTCAAGCCGAGTTGAATTGATATTTTTGCATAGCTGCATTGATATTTTTTCCCGGAGTGAACTTCTCCATCGCATATTGCATCCAAGTTAAGTTCAATTCCGAGATGCCTTATTCCACGATTCACGGATTGAATTACCCAATCATGGATGAAAATTCCACGAAAAAAAATGACTGCGATACTAATCACCTACCAGAGATTTTCATGAATGTTGCCAAATAAATATTTGCTTTAAAGACGATATCATTCGATGATAAGAGAAGACGGCACTCCGGACGAATTTTGTGTACAATCCCTGACGCAAAACTAACTAACACGACCACCTTTGAACTATAAGTGTGCACAGAAATGATCCGCGTTAAGAATCGCCAGTATATACAACATGTAAAATTAACCCAGGCACCCGTCCTGAATTTCATGTATGATTTAAAGGTGATAAATGGCAAGTGCCTTCTCGGTGTAACGTATCTACCTTACAAATTTAAATGCAAGGAAATTACCATCCAGGAAACGACCCGAGAGTTATTAGCGAGATTGAAATTTCAAATTAAATTCACGGAAAGTTATATTCCACGGTGAAACTTTTAACTGCTTAAGCAAACGGAAAGTGCACAGAAAATTTGCATCTTAAGTAAACCATTAGCAAACACGTCAACGGATCTATAAAAGATGCGCACGTACGGCGCACCAAAGGATATACGAATGCAACATGATGCAACACCCATTGTGAAGTTTGAAGCTGACAAGATTATTCAATCTCAGAGACGCAACGTAAAAAGCGTAGAGAATCTATATTCACCGTTGAAAAACTGGCGGACGTCCAATAGTAAACCTAATACCCCTTTCCCGTGGCTACAAGATTTTTAATGCTCCAGAGAGGAGAAGGATTAAGTAACGCAAGAGTATTGCGGCACATCAAAGATTTGGCGCCCGTAAGATTAGTTTCGTCACAGTGAAAGGATTGAAGACGCCATATCACCCAGTACGTAAACTCGTGAGCATTCGGTCACTGTTACTACAGATGACCCAAGACATTCACGGATTAATATCGAAGTGGATTTATTAACGGTGATTCAAACATGGAATCAAACGAAATGTAGTTCGGGCATTTACTTATGTCCAAAGGTAGGCACAGGCACATGGAGTTTGGGAACAAATTAATTTGGTCTAGTAACAGGCTGGCAACTAATGACTCGATTAAATAGATCCCGCCATGTCCCAATTAAAGCTGGATATTGAACTAAATCAATAAACACGCATGACTGATGGGCGGTGAAAATGAAGCTAGCACTCAAGGCCAAAATGACAATATTAATGAGGAATTGAATGCAAAAAAAAATTAAAAGCTTTACTTCCCGTTTTTCACCAACATCTGGAAGCAATCAAACACTCACCTTCTTCAGCCGGCAGCTCTGTAAAGACAAAGAAAAGGAACATTAGTTGTTTGAAAGCATAGAATATTACATTAGCAATATTATAAAATTAGTAAAATTACATAATGACCACCGATATTTTTATAGGAAGGAGTAGAATACTCCATTAAAATAATATTTATTGTTATGTCGCAGTAATAGCCAGCAACATTCCACAAATGGCTGACATTTATTTATCGATAAGTTTTCCACTGCAAAAATAACACGCTAAATATTTTTCTGATTTCTCTACTGCTAAATGGAAAAAAATGTACGGTGGAGCCCGCGTACGTCACTCAAGAACTGTATCATACCTAAATATACTGCAGAGCTGGAGGTTGTTTACATGATTATCGAGCTTTTCGGGGTAACTGAAATAGGGTGTAATGACGAAGGGGGGAGTAATGATTGTTCCACAGATAATTTCGGCGTCCGACCACATAGACCACCCTATAAGAGGGTAAACAAAAATAGATAAAACGTGGCTATTTCTGGATACTTTCATGGATGCCTGGTCGAATCAAGAAATAAACAGTCACTCCATGACGTCGAAAGGAAAGTTACAGCTCGGGAAATCGATAGACGAGGAGGCTACTGACCAAACAAAGAGAGCACGAAGGCCCGTAACTGATGGTCCGCTCGCGAAAATTTGGAACGAAGAGGTCTTGGACAAGCTGCATGGAAAAATATCCATAAATTGAGCCACCGAAACGATGCAATTCTGAGAAAAACTGTCGAAATATACGGAATAACTTGAATAATAACGCCATCTGCCAATATTTATGGAAAGGGGTATATATTAACTGGAAACCAGGTACAGTGAACCAGGAAACATAACTGGATTAAAAGTGAATACAGAAACACGACCTCATCACTTTAATAGCTGGAGGGCATGGTATTTTTAAGGAAGAAAAAACGTGGACGCAGAATAATGAATACATACGATGGATACCAGAAAATTACGATATGGAAGCATAAGGTTAGTCGTTTCCAGCCCAAAAAGGGGAAAAACCAGATACAGGACCAATAAATGACTTCATTCCATGTGGAGTTAAAAAAATACAACAACACGCCGACGATTCAAATGCGGAGAACATGCGACGTATCTCCTCCGAGACAATATGACGTCGAAAAGATGATACGACCACAAAAGAGTAAGGACGCAGAGTAGCATCCGAAGGACGAGGACTGCGAGAAAGAACGGTATGACGTAAATGCACGTCTCGTGGCAAAAACTCAAGGAAAGGAATAAAGGCACGACCGAAGCATCTCTCTCATCCTCGCCTAAGAATGCGTTTCTAACAAAGAAGTAGATATTGTGAACTCGGAAATACTAATCCCAATTGCGCACGTCGGGGCTGTTAGCAAAAAATTAGGTTGTCTGACGAGGTGTTCGACTTAAATGCCATTGGAATTTTCGGTTATAAACTTTATATGTATGAGAAGCAGCACATTTGGAGTGATAATCAAGAATTAAGGTAAATATGTGAAAAAAAGTAAGTCTACCACCGAAAACTATTCCTCATTCAAAAAAAAAAAAACACTGAAAACATGGAGACCAAAGAGAGTAGAAAAAATGTCACCACATAGGTAAAATAAAATACAATAAACTTTTTTTATTGGTAAAACATTAGCAATAATTATTATTCGGGGTGTATCACTGAAAACTGTGTTGAATGCAAAAAATATTATTCCTATTATTTTGTCAAGAAATCAAGAAAATGGTGTGAGTTTATGCAAAGCATAAACGCACACCATTGGAGCATCCAACGGGAATGTTGCCAAACGAACAGAGGGAGCAAAGGATGCATTGGTCGGAAAGTACTGAAAAACAGGATGCGCGTTTGCAAGAGTAAAAGTTAACAGCTTAGGAATTATAAATGAATCGCTTCCCTTCATCTTCTACCTAGGAGCTCTTTAAAACTCAACATCACGCCTTCGGCCGCAGTTGATAAATTACGACCTCACTGCGGTGAAACGCGAGGAGTCACGACTACCTTGGATTGAACAATTAACAAAAAGTGACCATTTTTCACAATTAAGAAACATGCTATCCATTAAAGCAGGTATCCATACGTCACTTCTGCTAAATAAGATAGATAAAGTGCAACTATGCAAGGAGATAGAGCCTGGAGATCCTCCAAATTAACATGTGAAACGGGGAAACATACGATAGCATAATCAAAACGAAAGCTAGCATTGACTTCCCACTCAAATCATACAAAATAATAACGAATCAATCAATATGTATGAGCCTAACAATGGACTAATTCTGAGAATAATTAAAATGAAATTGGTCAATTGAGTATGCGTTAGAAGTCCCATTCAAAAGATGAGAATATTTGATACAATTCGGTCTTTAGTAACTTAGCCAAATTACGGGCGAGTGAGCAGCAGCTAATAACGTCTACAACCGAAAAATGAAAAAGCGAACTAACTTGAAAATGACAACTGAACACAAAGACCATTAAAATAAAGTTAGAAAATGACGTAAATGAGAGACATCGAAACAAATTTTGTAATAACTTCAATTGCCATCTTTTTACACCTAATTACGCTAAAATATAATGGGTTGAAACTTCAGGGAAACGTGCCGTAGACAGTGGCAAAGGTACCACAATTAAAGGATTATTAAAGTGGACTCTACGGGATGATTAAACTACACATTTTTTTATGAAGATGGAATGTATGATACAGCTACGGTGAATTTATGAATTGTTTCCTCGACAAAATGTAAGATCAAGAGCGTAGAGGACGTTCACTGTATGATAACGAACACATTGCAATAAAAATATCTTTACCGAGAAACGCTCACATTTCAAGGGCGCTCGTTACGCGAATCAGAATTACTCCTCTGGCCTTGACCATTATGCTAACAATCATAGTGGTGAATCATTTTCCTGAGGCTTCAACTGCACTCCTTCATAGTACACGTATTAACACGTGCCTTTACACTCGGATAATCAAATGCTATCCGCATTTCCTCAACCTTGCATGTTAATAAAATGGTAATTTTGTTCCCAAACCTACCGATACAAAAACAATCTCGCGGAATATTCATCACATCATTAGAAAAGAGTTTCACGGTCATTCCGTCACATTCATAAAGGTATTGGATTAATTGAGAAAAAGAGAAAAAATCGCGGAGCTGATTCTGCCTCCCTTATCATCAACCTGGCAATATTGAAGAAAAAAAGAACGCCTAGTCGAAAGGCCGTTTAAAGGCTGGTGGAGGCAAAAAATATTTGGAGGCGTCAGATTCGAGGATGGACTCGATATATCAGTTTGGACGGCTTGTATAACCTGCCGCATCTCGGACTGACTTCCCCGGCCCATACCTTCTCAATGCCCATTTCACCAGGTGGCGCCACCCAATCCCTTGGCCACGATTCCATCGTATCCACAGAGGGAGAGAGGCAGAGGGCAAGGAGTCAGGCGGGCGTCACGTTGCAATGGCGAAAAAATTTGCAAGGATGAGCCCTATTTTTCCAATAGAAATCAGATGCTGCTTTTATTTTTTAGGACCGCTTGCAATAAATAATTAACAGTATTTTCCGCCGCATCCGTTAGTTCTCTTTAGCCATCACTTTACCCAAAAAATGAACTTCACTGCGTACATTATACACTTAAGAGACGAGTGGAAATTTCTCTTCTTATGACCATACTTAGATTTAAACCACGAAAGTTTAACTTTTGACAATTAATCCAACTCTTCCAACTATTCACATTTAGTGATGGCTTTGGAAAAAAATATTTACTTGCTACACTCGCGGTAGGTACTTTGAAAATTCAAGACCGTTAGAATAACATTGAAGGAGAAGGGAACGTTTTTTTTTATTTATTTAAAATTACGTGAATACTCATTTCATTCACTAATATCATACGGCATGAATTAGTCTAACTTATTTTCGAGTCATGGCTGAGAGGAGCGAACTAGAAAAACCAGCATGCTATGACTCTGCACGTGACCGAGTCCTGGGCGGAGGCGAAACAAGTTTCGTAAAAATCTCGTCAAGTAACGTATCTGCTGAACGATGGCTCAATAAATTTTCTATTGAATTACTCACACAACGAAAAAAAATCTTTATGGGAACCTCGTCTACCTTGCACGATACTACACGTTCTGATAAAATCGGGAAGAGAGATAAGAGAGCACGCGACAGTCGCGAAGGAGATAAGTCTCATGGACACACAAAAAATCTTACCTTAGTACGGAAAAAGGCAAACGTAGACATAATTAGCCGAAACGGACTTGTTCATCGCTAACGATGGATCAAAAGCGGCCACCGAGTAATTAAAGCTAACAGTGCACGCGCTCAGTGGAAAAAAAATAATTAACCGGGCTCAAGAAGTTGCCTCAGAAAATTAGGTTACATAATTATCAATTACATAAAAGCTACTCCGGCCAAATTATTAATTGGATAATAAATTATTTAAAAGGTTTAAGAAGAAAATAAATCACGGGATCAGAATATGATCATAAAAATCTGAATTCTCGAATTCGGCGGCTGGTAAGAAGATGAGGGGAAACTGTCATTCTCAAATGAAAACAAAATTCAAATGAAAGCAGTATCAATCTATTGGCCAGGCTTAAAAATAAATTCCAACCGCAACTGAAAAACGATTTTAGATTCAAACGAGACGAAACTACACTAATTAAACGAGGCCTAAAAACGACTGCGTAAAGCGTTCGAGTGCTTATACTAAATAAAAACAAACTAATGTGCAAACAGAAGAAGAAATAAATGATTAGCAGGTACTGCAACAGAGGAATGCGTAAAATTCATTTATGAAGAAGATCTTTGAAACTATTTACGATTACAGGGTCAACAACTTCGTTAAAATTACTTGTTTTAAATTTTTCTTAGTGCAAACGGTTTTTGTGATGTAAAATAATAGAAAAGTTCCCAGACGAAATAGCATGAAGATGATTTTGTGGATAATGCCGCGACGAGCGAAGTAATATCAGATGGATCATGTCTACACACGATGGAGCCTGCTGGGTGAATACATTTTTCTTAGTAATGTCATAAGACCCCAAGAAAGAAAATGACACAGACATTCTTAATAGCCATTTTAATTTCCCAATTTTAACAATTTCAGCACAAGACACGTTTCGTCCTCCAGCTTTCTTCCGACGACTCTAATGCCATACAGGACATCCGATATCGGGTCTCTAGCTATACGCTAGACAAACGGCACAACACGCGTAGAAGCTGACAGCTGACAATGTGGCGACTTGCGTGTGGAGGCGCTTTTCATGTTGGTGTACGAGAGCGACAACGATCAAAAAGACTGTAATGGGAATACGGGAAAGAGGGGTACACGGGGGGGGGGGGGGGTGGAGAATTAATGAAAGCGGGGGTGTGAAGGGAGTAGAGGAGGCCACGTCACCCGGGGAAGGAAGGCTATGGGAGGCGGGAACGAGTTCAGCGCCGAACGCCAAACAGATGGAATACCTTCCCGGGCGCTTTCGATGCATTACTGGAGCTTCTTTTCCGTCCTCGTTCGAAGAACGCACGAGATCGTCACATGGAAACGAATTCCCGAAATGTTTGTTCCCGACACGAAAGCTCATCAAGAAGAGTATTCCAACGGAAGAGAATTCGCAGTGGCGATTGTCATCACCGAGAAACATGTAGAACTATTGAGAATACCTCTTGCAATCGGATAGAGTGTAATCTGACCTTCAGCCATGAACAATAAATAGTAGCAACACAAATACGTAGAGAATTTTAAGCAATTTTCGGGAGGCATTTTTATATAGAGTTTAATGAAATACCTGTATAAAGTTTGTACGACCTGATGATAGCACTAGATGCGGAAACCCGGGTCGTGCTATTTAAAATAAAGTGTGGAATAAAACGAAGTTATTTTATTATATTCTATAAAGTTTGTACTTTTTGCTACTGACACAATAACAATTAAGTTTACCTATTAATAAATACTTTCATTCCTTGTAAATTATGAACTTTTCGGAATTAGCATTGGGTGGGGAAATTAATGCTGAAAATTTTACCATGAACGGCGATACCTTCTCAAATTGAGGGCTGATTTAACAAATTCCATTACTTTCCAAACATGTTGGAATTGAAAAAAAATATTTAACCCATTCCCGAGTAAGTTGGCATCCCAAAAAGAACTGAACTTCTCTTGAACAAGCCGTCACAGAAACGTAATAACTTGGAATGTGGAACGAACTCCCGAAAAATTCGGAGACCATTTGACCGCACAGGGTTACGAAAATGAGAGAACGCGAATATCTGATGACATAACCACTACTACACCAAATCCGACGCGGAAGTGAGAAGATTTGAGCGATATGGCTTCTTCCTGGGCTGCCTAACTTGTCGAGCAAACCAAAAGCTTAAGGCTTCCATTTTTACTTCGTCACCAATATAAGTTGATATCCGAGGAGGAAAAGAAAAAGAAAATGTTATCCACGGATTTAAAAGGAAATGACTTCCATGATGAGAATGGAAGGAAGTATAATTGAATCAGCACCATAAAACGAACAAAAAACCTTGAACCACCAACTTTTTGCGCAGAAACTTATGCATATAGGCACAGGTTTCGATTAACAAACACGACTACAGGTGCGAATATTAAACTAAGACAGAGCGCACTTAACGCGTCCATCAAAACAAGGCACTTCATGATGAGATGACATGGGTTATTGAAAAAGACGTCACAACGTAGGAAAACCAAGTAATCTATGCTCACCTAGGCTAACAGTGAATAATGTACGAAACTCGGACGACCCAACGCGTAATTAAATCTAATTTCGTACATCATACTAAGTTTGGAGAAATAATAAAATATCCGGTTTCATTTAAACGAATCTGCAACCACTATCAAAGCCTCGTGATAATTGTTACAGGAAATGTCCCACTGGAAATCCAATTTAAAACCGGAACCTTCAACGCTCTTAAGCGTAAATCCTATCTCTCTCTCTCTCGAAGAATCCCGCTACTCCTGAACTCGAGAAACTCCATGCGTCTTGTTTCGTCTTCACTTTCGCCAGTTGGCTGTGGATGGCGGCGGGGAGTAGAAAGTATGAAGAATTGGGGGCCAAAGATCGATTTCGCTTATCACCAATGGGACAAAAAGCTACAGCGAACGGAGTAAATTATCGGTCCTCGACCTTTCCCTATACGCGAAGAAAAAAAGATGTCAACGATGATCATCGTTCCCTCGAAGAAGCGGGGGAATCCAATATAGGACGATAACACTGCCCAGAAGACTGTTTTACATCTCTAACCAAAGAAGTAATCGGCATGAGAAATCACATTTACAGCACAAAAGCAAGAAAGAAACCTTTTCTGAGTAAAATGGATTTCCAGTAAAAAAAAACCTCCATCAATGAGCGCAAATGGCCTATCAAGAATCATACAAAAATGGACAGTATTACTAAGCCGTGGCGAATAGACTTCATCGTTATATTTGGAGGAAAGTTTCCCGGATAATTAGAAGAGCGCATTGAAATTTCCAAAATTGCTTCCCTCCACCTTTTTCTATGTAATACGATAATGAGACGATCTGATAAAACCAGGCACTGACCATCGACCTATATTGGCAAAGGTCCAATAGTTCAAGTCTAATAATTACTATCATACTTGAAGCTCAAGATTCCCTAGTTAAAGAAAATAGAGATTTTACACGATGACTTTGATGCGTGCACAATTAACAACTTCAATTAATTTATGGAGGTATCATTGTAATAATAATTCTCACGCACAGCATGTACGGCAATGATTAAACCGCGAAATCTACAATTACCTAATACTGTGCCGCCACTTCAAAGGTGTTTTCAAGGTACACAACAAAATTTTGATCGGTTGATTCATGCACCAACATTTTCTTCTGGAAATCAAAAGTGAGCATTTCTCTGCACTGATGGAAGCAGGAACAAAAAAAAAAACATTTCGCCTAGTCGATGCGGATTCTCTTAAGTTTTTTACGAATGGTTTTACACGAACAACCGACGTAATTAATCACGCACAGCAAGGAATGAAAAAAATAAGCTGCACAGTGCGCGGTGGCAAGAAGGACGACTCAGAAGAAGAATGAGAGAGGGATAACGGTTCGCCCGCCTCTCCTCCACCACCACTCCCCTCCCACCAACGGGATTGCCCGTGACTTGGATCGCAGAAGGGAACCGCGTCACGGAGATGCGTGCGAGACGGTGGCTACCTGAGACGGGACCCCAATTAGGAGGGTTATCTTGTATTTCCAAATGAAAATGACCACACTGGGAGAGACGTGTAATCTCCAAATGAACAGTTCAGTCACCCATTGCTAGAGAGACAAAAAATGACACATTGGTAATGAACCGTTCCCGTAGAAGTGAGCCTTTCAAATGAACCACGACTCGCACGCCGTTGGCGGTCACTTCATGAACTTCATAACACAATCCAAATTTGACTAAATCTGTGAGGTCATCCGACTTCGAGTCCAAATCTGGATGTACAGAATAACCCCAGACCAGGAATGTTTTGCTTTCACGGCGAATACCGTTCAGGGAATTCTCTAGGGTATCCAATCGGGTTAATATTATAGCCACTTGGTGCTAAAAACCGCGTAATATGGAACATAGTTTGGTAAAGGGGGGAATGGGATAAAAGGAATTGGATTATTAGATGGAATGAGAAGGAGTAGGTCTCAATGTAAATTGAAGATGGAGGTCCAATTCGGGAGAGGAGACAGGATGGGGTAGTTAGGGGAATAATAATCCGCGTAAATCAACCGTAACAGATTAAAATACTTAATGAAATGCCAACTAAATGGCTTTCGGACATACTGCCTAATGAGGACGGATACCTCAGACGCGTTGGAATCATACAAAATCCTGACTCGGTGGGAAACTAGAAAATTTCCTTAATATACCGCAATGCATGATGCATCAATTGACGCGATAGTCAATGAGAAAGGTAGAGCAGTGTTACACGCTAACTATGTCAAACAAAAAATAGAGTAAGAGTACATTGAAACGTACAGGCTGAACAGATGAGCATAAGCATATTGAATATAATAATGATAATTATTCAACAATAGGCATACTCTCATCGCAAAACCCTAGGATACAGAACATTTTTTATCACCTGGAACGTGACAAAAACGAAATTCAGTTACCACACACGCAAATATCTCTGGGTGTTTCCGGAAGGTCCACATTTCTTGGACTGATATGGTCACTGGCGTGACCATGCACGCTTCACGGACCACGGATCGATACACGCCTCGAGCTGGCACGACGAGGACGGACGAAGCACGAGAACCACCCTCCCATCTCTTTATCCCACCTGACAACCCTTCGACCTAATCTGCCGAGGGGAAAGAGCACGCCAAGAGAAGTCACCGATCGCTTAACGCCGGCAGGAAATCCACTCCACATACTCCCATCCAAACGGACAAATTAAAGGGAGACGTGCACTTCGAAGAACAGTTTTTTTTTCGGACAAGAACTATTTCAGGTAATGATTCATGTATCAGTGATCGATCATGGAATTTTCAATTCTTTTGATTATATAATGAATAAAAAAGGAAAGACAATGGCAGGTTCCACAATTTAATAAATACTGCGACCGGTTTCGAATACATGGTATGATCATCAGGCCTGATCCGGTATGTCGCAGTATTTATTAAATAGTGGAATCTGCCATTGTCTTTCCTTTTTTGATTCATCATGAAGGACTTCCATCATGTTTCGCCTGACACGATTGAATTGATTATATGAACTTAATTTAGCCACTGTTCCGATATTCGTTAAGACACGAGATTGAAAAATATTTTAAAGCGCAGAGGTAGGGATACCATGATCCCAAAACTTCGGCAATAAAGAGTATTTTATCGCATGTCGCATATATTCAATGGCTGATTACTACACATTCATTAAAAAACTATAAGTCACGAAAATTATTTTTTTGCAGTGAGAATAAATTAAAACAAAATTCACTGTGAAAAAACCATTTAAAACAACATGTCTTAATTGAGAGTCGGAAGACGTTGACGACACTGCACCCGAGAAACCCTCATGATTGAAAACAATATCGATTTCAGGACAGAGTAAAGAGAATTCCTAAAGCGAATGATTCTCCTATTCGGTAACAAAAGCAATGATGCCATTATTTCCAATTCACACCGTCACGAACTACTACAGGCGGATCCTTGGGGACTGGAATTAGTAGAACTTTCTCAAAGATGATTAATAACAAGAGGGAAGTTACATTGCCTTTTTGTCTTAAGAACAATATATAACACGAAAGCCCCTCAGTATATTTGAAAAAAAAAAAAAAAGAAAGTTTATTTCCAAGGATAGTGATCAAAGTTAAAATTAAACTGTATAGATGAGTTTCTTACAGTCAAGTGTAAACGCACAAAGAAGCGAAATTAATCCTCATCCTCTGAGACGGAAAAACGAAAAAAAGGGTGAGAACGCCGGAGAAAAACTTCTTGACATAACGGATCTAACGACGAAGACTTAACTTTCCCAGGAGTACAAAAAGAAAGAAGAATACAGCCAAAAGATGTCCCGAGAAGTTTCAACTATAGCAGGGACTCAAAGATGAAAGAGAAAAGAAAAAAATACACAGAAATACGGATGATTCACAACGAAACCTTCAAGCTCAAAATCTAATAAGTATACGGCAAGACGTGGAATGAAAATTTATCCATAATTCTTTTGATAAATGAAAAATTGGAAGTGCCCCTAAGCTTTTGGCTTGTTTCATATTGTTCAAGTAAGCAGCAAAGCTATTACCCCAAGCTTGTAATAAAAAACATTTGATGAAAGTCATAAGGTAATTAAATTCAGTTCCTGGAGATAACCAACGTAGATACATTTCCGCAATGAGAAAGGCCTATATTCAGGATTAGTTAGTCTTTAATTTGTCCGCGGCTAAAATAATGCTCAGAAATGCAGTCAAAAAAAAGTTGCGAGATGACCTAAGGTTAGGGCTGAAAAACAGGAATTTTATAATACAGCAAGAGTACAGAAAAATGAACGAATCATGACGCTGGGATTTGTAATGGATGAACACAAGTTCCTTCACAGGAGGAAGACAACTAGCATGTCAAAAATTGGGACATTCAAGGCTATATTTTTTTGCTAATTAGCATTGGTTTCATTGTGCCTATCAAATAAAAGTATTAAAAGATAAACTTATCTTTATCAAAATAACAAAAAGTTGCCTCGAACAGAAGCATGGGAGAGTTGAAAAAATCACAAATCATCCTGATACACAAATAGCCCAAGGAACGCAATAATCAAGGAGATTTCGTAAAAAAATAATTCCTTCTTAAAATAATTAACGGCTAGTATTCCGTTTCATTTTAGAGGTAGCAATGTAGTAATCAGAGCTCGATGAGGTACTAATGACCCTTGCGCGGACTCTCTGTGATAGTACTTAAGATAAACCTGCGCACTCTTCTATTGCTCAATTGAAGCAGATGATGGACAAGAGTAATCACTCTGCAGCCCAGGATGACAGCAGTTCATACCGGAGCTTGATCCTCTCCCGTCAACAAAATTTACGATCTATTCACTTAATCCAACAGTAATCCCCATGAAAAGGAATTGAAAAAGAACAAAATCTTTAAAGATGTCTCTAACATTTTCCAAGCGCTTCAAAGTTGCGTTTTAGCTCGACGAGGATTCCCTCTTGAACCATAAAGATAACAGCAATTCCGAAGGATTTAACGGCTTTCGATACGGATGAATATTACTCCCGCCTTAACTCTCTACCCTGTGCTTTCCCGCACTCATCATCGCTGGGGAATTAAAAAGCAGAGAGTTAAGAAACAGAAGAGGAAAGAATTACGAGCAGACAGATGAAGATGCAGACGCGTGCGTCATCGTGAGTGTTTCTAGCACCAGAGAGAACAAAATATCTAATGGCAGCCGCAACATGATGCAGCACGATATCAAAAGAATAGATAAGGCGATAATTTTAAAGAAATACCCATACTTCTTTCAAATTTTAAGCGGCAGAAGGTTACGTTTCAAAGGTAACAACTACGGCTTCGAAGCTCAAGAAAAATCATCTCACATCAACCAATTTCAGCAATTTCTTTAAAACCCTACGGTTACCATTTTTCGGCAGAAAAAATTGCTACCCAACATGAGATGCACATAGCTTATCATATGATTACGGCCAAAAAGAACTCAAAATTTTGTTTCAGAGGGAAAAAAATTATTCGAAATTTTCGTAAAATTTAACCCGGCTGATCAACTCATAAATTTATACGGTTAACAACGGATTATTAAAAAGTACTCCATTTACTTTAAAAGAAAAATTTACACTACAGAAAATACATACATGCATTGCTTACTTGCTGAAAGCACGAGAACTATGAAATTGCTAACACCCCTCAACACTCGCCCCGCACTGGTTAGCGCAGTGCACGAACGAATGATATACTTCACCTTTAACTTAATCCACATCGTAAAAATACTATAAAATTAAGCGTATTAACGTACGAAATGTAATTCATATTCGGAGAACAATTAACCTCGCCCACGTTTATCCAAACGGTGCCCGGTACAGCGGCGGCGTTGCGTCTACCAATTAGTTTAGGGAATGGGAGATATTCTTCATCGCTCCACGAAGAGAAATTTTTCGCACAGTCAACCCGAAGAGGAAGATGAGACATGGAAAATGACGTGACGTGAACTTCACGTGAGCGGTATGCGAGCGCGACGCGCCACGTTCCCTCATTCACGAACGAAAGCACACCATCACGATTCGTTCACCCGAGGAAAACGACATAGACTGTCCCTGTAGCTCGGAATATTTCTGCGCTTCGATACGAGAAGAGGAGACATAAATCACCTTCTATGCATCGACCAACGTCATATTCAAATTAGACGCTCTCAGCGAAACTCTTAGTGAAGGCAGCAACCCACTTCTTCATTGGTATACGGGCCACAAAAAGACCTTGCGCTAAGAGAAATAAAGAAGTAAAATCTCGAGATGCGAAAACATAGGCTTGGCGGGAGTAATTGGCTGCATTTAGCACAAAATAGGCAAACGCACTTTGACAAGAATCTTTCACAGTCGGCAAACATTGCACTGGGTAATTAAGGAAGGCAGTGCGAGTATCATGAGCAAATCTTACAAAGGGCGTTTAAGATACTTTAATTATGACGTTAAAGTTTATACGTAAGAGCACATTACAAGCCGAGGATGAGAAGAATGGTAAAATAAACACCCGAAGGCAATAAAACATTACGGTAGGGTAACAGGCAATATTTTAAATTGTTCCAAACTAAAAAAAGGAAAAAAAAAAATGAATTGGTATTAAATTACAAATGTTCCCGGAAACTGCATCGTCGCTTAAAACTTGGAGTGAATACATGCCAATGGAGATGAAATTGAGTGTGGCGAACATGAGAATCAGCAATATATGGAGAGAATATCGATAAAAATATATAAACTAACGCTTATCATAAAAGGTGTTTTTGTTTCAGAGGGAAACAACGCCCATTCACCTCATCGCTCGGCAATTTGGCTCTTCTCTGAAGATGTTACTCGTAAAGTTACCGGAACGATAACACGTTTAGATGTTCCATCTCCTGTATTCTTCGCTGAATGTCGTTCGGCGCCTGTGACGGCAACGAGCAACTGGGGAATTAGAAAATGATTACGACGGCGGAACACGGCGAAGACACGGTCGGTAAACTGCTTATTTCCCTGAGGCTTGCCGCGCGGCACGAACATGACGATCGAACCGAACCAAGTACGAATGGAAGATGTAGCTCAGAAACAGAATTTTTGGAGAGTGAGGAAAGGGAGAAATGGATTGGGAAGAAAAACGAGAGGAGAGAAATACAAAAGAGAGCAAGCCGGAATGCACAGAGACGGAAGAAATGGGAAATGAGCAGATGACGAACGAATTTCGCCCAGCTCCCGCAAGAGAGATACATAGAAGACATCGAATCACAGCAAAAAAAAATTATTTCCACAACATCTCACGACGAACGTATTGCAAATATGAGTATGATGTTCCGACTTTTCCATACACCATTCCCACAGAGACATGTGTTTTAGAAACAATTTAGATCAAAATAACTTTAATCCATAGTTTGGTTCTCCTACACCGATCTACAGAGGTATCTACTGAACGAGTCTAAAATGGCAGAATAATGGGAAGAAATTAATTCAATTCATATAGAAAGTTAGTGAACGATAAAACGGTAAAGGCTTAGTGGATTTAAAAAAATATGAACTAAAATCCTGATAAATAACTATGGATTTGCCTCGACTATACTAACGATTATTAGTTGAAAATATTTTTCATAAGCATTAGATAGCTAAAATGGAAAGCGAAAAACTAATATTAACCATTAATACACCACCATGGCGCTGGAACGACGACTGGAAATGGAGAAATTTATTTCCGGCAAGGCTTGCGTCGGCGTCCTCCCAGCTGAACGCCATGAAGGAAAAGAACAATTACGAAAGCGGGAAAATTCTTTATATAAGAAGAAAATAACCCATAACACTTAAAAACAGAATGAGCAATGTATCCCCTACGATCAATGAGAAGAGTAAAATTAATCGAAATTTTCTGAGCCGTTAACTGAAGATTAAGAAACGCGTGGGACCCGCGATGATTACATGAAATGGCATGGCGCGCATCCGATCGCAGCAGCAGACTTCACTGAAGAGAGCGGGAGCGACAACAGAGATAATGAAAATGACGGCGACCCTGTGTACGACAGTGGAGAATGGGTCAAACGGGCGAGATAATTGGGTTGCGGGCGAACATTTCCGCCATATCGCGAGGCACTCGACCCACAATTCCCCTCGAGAAGTCCCTTTAAACGCCGATTGAGCGAGGCGCGAGAGGAAGAACTACTATTGACGACCACCTGGTCCTGAGGAAGGGTCCGCTAAGCGAGCAAGGAAATGACTTTTGAGGCGCGCGGAATGAAAAGATCAAAAAGTCGGACGCGACAGGGCAACGCCAATTGTGCGAGATAACAAATGGACAGGATGTTTACACGTGGCGTCTCAATCGAAAAGCAACAGGCATTGCTTCCGACGAAGAAATGCTTATAAACATCTGTTCGGCTCGTGGATAGCCAGACGTTTTAGAGGAAAAGATGAGATTGAAGTAATCGATGGGATACGAAACCAGCGAGAGCCGATTTGCTCACAAGTGAGAGACGTAAGAAAATATGCATATAACTTTGCGAGGACACTTTGCACACCTAAAGAGAAACGAAAAGCAAAGCACATACATCGCAGCCTTGGATTGTTCTTGGTAATATGTCGATTTAGAAGGAAAAGATACAAAAATGAACTAACAACGCCATAGTTGAAAGGATTGGTGTAATGCCACTGAGCGCAACTCTTCGGAGACGGCATAATGCACTGGTGCGAGATAAACCTGAGTGCAACAGCCTTCAATGAGAGCGGTGTCGCAAACTCAAGGGCGCATTCCGATTTCTTCAATCTATACACATCGTAGCGAACACGGGGCAATCAAGAAGTCCCTCATTTCAACCGTCCCATACTAGTAAGATTGAAACGAAATCTATGAAAAAATAAGGTGTATTTCAAATCCAAGACCTGCAAGTATTATGGGAGTGACTTACGTCAACTTTAACGAAAGGTATCACACTCGCAATATTTATTTTATGCACCCCAAGGTTTCAAGCATAACAATTTCATGGAATTAATGACTCCTGGGTGCCGAAAGAAACATATTGGCAATCCTTAAGTCGGATAAATATAGGATGGGGTAGCCCTATGTTAATTTATTGGTGGGAAACGTCTAGAACAAAATTTTAACACTCCTTGTCTTACGCCTTATCGTTATACTTCGACAGGACTTAAATGAATTTTAGGATTGTGGATTGGAAGACACTTTTCAGTTCCTAATTTAAATAAATATCTCCTTTCCTTCAACGGTTGCAATTAATTGAGGGGCACTTCGACAAAAAAATGAAAAGTATTTGAAAGCCGGAAAGAGAAAACCGAGATCCACCTCTAAAGTATGGTTTACCAAACAGCTCCGCACATTGCTGTTGTAGCTACATGGTTCCGAAAGCACGGGGAAGTGAAAAGTAGTCATCTCTAAAAGGTCAACTGACCCCTAGGGGGCGTAGGGGAAATCGAACCAAAGATAAAAGGAATAGAAGGAAAAATAGGATTGAACGGGTTAGCCGAAACTAATCGTTTCGGAGGGGATTGGAAAGAGGGAAATGTTTGAAGGGAGGTGCAGCCTGTCCCTCATCAATGGAAAGCTGCTCACAAGATCAAAGGAAATCAATCGGGATGAGCACAAGGAAGAAGGCTACACTTAAAAGCAAGGTTGCTGGCATGATAACAATCTTTCATTCGAGCTGAAAAAAATTATCTACTATTAAGTGACGGGACATTGAACGTAGACATGTATTTTGAAGCAATGCACTAATACAACCTTCTACAATCAGCACATTTACTTCCAAGAACGAATTAAAAACCACTTAACTGAAGATAACGATTATACCAAAGGACTCGGACCAACAAGTTTTCTCGATACCACCAGCACTGTTGATAGGGTGACCTTCAAAAGGAATGTCTACATAGAGACTAAAGTAACAACCAGAGAACCTCATCCATGAAGAAAAAAAAACTCATTCGAAAATATCACCTGATTAAAGCAATAATGAAATAATGATGATACCGAATGGAAATCAGAAGATCGTAACCTAATGACATCATAGGGTTGAACCCCTAATGAGCAAAGAGACGTGAATTATTGCACTAAATCAGGAGGTTGCTTGCCGAAATTTTCGATGAGTTTATCTGTCTATCCAAGTTCAAATTTTATCTCATTAGCCGAGATAAAAGTAAATTACTTCTAGTTAAAATTTCTTAATTAGGGCCACTGGCTAACATTACATTAAAAACGAGGAGCAAGATAAGAGTGGGACAGCGGATACGAAGGCAGACTTCGCAGGAAGAGCAGCCAAATACCATGGGACCACCACATGGGGGCCTGCGATCAGTACGGCCGACCAGCTAGGCAGGTTTGCCGCGAATATGACGACAGCACCCCGAAACAAGGACCACCTATGCAAGAAGCCATTCACGTCGAGTGGACCGACGAGGTTGAGGAAGGCAAGGAGCCTTCCCCCCCAACGTTCACCAAAGAGGCATGAAGCCGGAATGGAAAGGGAGGGGAAGAGACTCGAAAATGGAAAAAATAAGGGGAGGAGAAGGGAACAGCTGGTTGTACGCACACAGGGCACACAGGATTCGTTAAATTCCCAGAAGCACATGAAAGGGGAAGGGGCGATCGAGAGGAATGAATATACTGGTTCGATGATGACGACTATCGCAGATATCGATAGCCATTATCGGCATCGTTCATAATGTTCAAATAACTACCGCCGACATTACTTATAGTAATGTTGACCTTCGACTATCAACAACCAAAGATAACTGATGACGACCGATTTAGAAAGTCGAACACCAACTATAATATAGATTGTTGAACGCCATCCATAAAGAGCACGGCTTGACGCACTCTCCAAACAACTGTCCCATCACCTGATCTTATCATGAATGCCTTCTTCTCCGATCCCTACACGCCATTTATACACGAGGAGGCCTTCATTGCTGCTCTTTCCTTCCCACCGATAATCGATAGATACCCTGTATTCGATACAGAATCGCAAATTTACCACCTACATAGGGAAACATAATTGACAGTCAACAATACGAAGGGTAGGTCTACAAGTCGAAATTGACTACTATAGTAGAATACTATTACATTCGTTTTTTACATGTGTTAAACTACTGCGAAGCACAACTTTTTTTCTCAGTCACTGTTCACAGGTACAAGTGAGCTTAAAAATAGACTGCATGACAAACAACTTCAAAATTTTAAGCAGGATTTATTCACCGACAAACACCGTCGAGAATTCTCATATGCCCATCATCGAAATTGGAACCAGCCGATTATCGAAATAAAACTAAAATCTCCAAGGTTAATATCGTCCGACGAATCACAAGAACGATCAGCAGTGGAGGAGTAGAAGGTTAGACGAGAGAATCCGTCACGAGCAACAGCAGCTACCCGAAGATTCCTCCAGACCACTTTGGAAGGGCTTACGACGCTTCGCAAGCGGTCATGACGTCGACAGTTGAGGTTGGGGGGAGTAGGGGAAATGGGGGGGGGGGACGGGGTTTGTAATTGCCGCGCCCCGCAAAAACAGAAACCTCGCCCTATCGCGAGTCATGGTTGCACAAGCCATCACCCTTCCACCTGCCCGTAAGCTGGGACGGGACGATGGCCGACAACATTTTATCGTTGCCCTCCACAAAATTCCAGAGGGGCACCGGAATACTGACAACGAAAGGAAATGATGATAGAAGAACCGTATCACGTAGCCCCGTGACGAAACACATCCCTGAACACTCAACTCCAATATCGCAAACCAAAATATGTTCAAATCGCATTCGTCATGTATAACACTGCCTTTACGCACAGGCTTCCGGCGAAGTAGATATGGAAACTATCACGTGAAACGTACCTCAGGATTCTCAAAAACTGATTAGCAAAACATAATGCGTCAAGAGCCTAGAATGTCGTCATCTAACTCCACATAAGGATGACGCGCCAGTATCGAATCGTTTACATAGATGGTGGCCAAATACAAATGAGACTCACACAACCTCTTCACGCATGTGCACGGGTGCCACTCAATCATCATAACGTCAAAAAATTTCATTCATTGCGCACGAAGGGAATGTAAAATAATTCAATGAATATTCTATAATTACAAAGCCTGGCCAATTTTTAAAACCCATAAAATGAACTTGTACTTCTAAGATTTATTTTGAAAAGACCTTCCTAATTACGTTCCACACAAATGTAGATGGTGCCCTATTAGATTAGAAGGGGATAATAGATCCTCTATTAAACTGAAGGTATGTTAGCACCCACCCCATATTTCATCGGGGGAAGGGGAAGTGAGGGGGGGGGAAGTGAGGGGGGGGGGGGAAGTATTCAATGAGACCGTCCGCTATGGGAAGTAGAACTTAACACCTCAACACCCCCACAATTTCTTCGCGACTGCATTCCTGGAAAGGTTCAAAATCCTTCACTGCTTGAGGCAATTTTTATAATTCCCAAGTTTCATTAACGCCTGTGTCTGCCTCTCGACCTTGTATCCGAGGCACGTTGCGCACGTACCGTGTAGCAACTCACGTTATTGGATGAGACACCTGTGAGGCGGGAAGGGAGAATTCAACACCACGCGTGATAGGAAAAAAACCTTCATCCGTCATTTCGAATTCCAGAGTTTCAGACATTCCTTAATTTGATTGATCAATCAAGGAAAGCAACCTGACTCTTGAGGAGAGAATGTGAACAATGGTTACACGCCTCAGGAACGGATCAAAATTGCATAAAAGGTATCCCGTAACAAAGAATTTACTGTTAAAACATCTAAAAAAAAGCGAAAAATGGACAAAAATAAACGAAAGACAATGTAAAGAATACTGTCAAGATGAAGGTCTATAGACGAGCAGAAGTCCAACAGTACACATTCTATATGAATAGTCGTGATTCCTTAATACCTGCATAGCGCTCTACGTTGTTTATTTTCGGAAGAAATCAACTCCTCCCCGAAATAACTTTAAGAAAGAAAGTAGTCTCGATGCCGATGAAGACTACCACACTAAATACTGATTGCATTCGTATCCGTACGAATAGGTACTCAAGATGTGAATATTATTAATGGGCAATTACAGTCAAGCGAAATACTCCAGGGTATTCACAACCGCAGAGATATTAATAAGTCATCACTTTTAAACCTCTGAAACGAAATTATACTATTGTCGCAATCGCACTAGACTTCAACGGCGGTAATATAAACACACCACTATCACCAAAGGACTGACGGCAGCAGAATTCAACTAACTCTTGCATGTATAATATCATTGAAATACATTCAAATCGAAGGGCTTCGTTCTCTCGAAACCTTAAGATCAACGAATGTTTCATTGAACCACGTCCGAACTCGCCTCTTTCCTCTCTGGTTGGCTTCGCAACTCTTCCGGGCGCAAGGAATGAGGTTCCGAATGAGCGAACAGTTTACGAAACGTCACGGCGAAGTTTATGCACTGACTCAGGAGGGGGCAGGGAGGGGTAGGGGCTGAGGTGGAGGGGGTGGACGCCCTCCCCACCTTCAGCACGCTCGAGCTGGGCAGGTAACCGAGGTAGAAGTAACGGAAGGCCAGATCACGTGGTGGGCATGGGCCTCCGATCACGACGCGGCATGCAGAGACGACCGAAGCATGCGGCAGCGGGAGGCCCGCCAGGTTAAAGGCCATACTACAACCAGACGTGTGCACCACCGACACAAAAAAATTGGCGCACGTCACGACGCCTTGTCTGCTTAACACAATATAGTTAATACGCCAAAACTTATAAGTCAAGGATGAATTATAAACATGCTTACTACTGGAACCAATTTTTTTATTTGAAGGACTCACGCCGCAGAGCGAAAAGTTGCATGCCGCAAAAATTACCTCCGTCCGCTGCCACTATCAAATTCTACATTCGAGGCACAGGTCAAGTCGGACAAGATGAAGGTTTATAGAGGAGCAGAAAAGCAACAGAAGTGTACACATTCTGACAAAATTAGCCGTGATTCCGCAAAACTAGCATTCCGCTCGATGGAGAATGTACAGCAACGCTCCCGAAAAGATTTCTGTTGTGGGCCACCGAAGAACGAGGGTGTTTCATTCAGGAGGCATAGGGCATCCACCTCAGCTATGTGGATGATCGCCACAGCAAATAACCTCTTTCCAAGTCAGCGATTGCGAAAGTGCCAATTGGTGAAGCGATTCACAAGTAGATATTTTCAATCATTTGAGTAAGCACATTTAATACATTACGGACAGCGATGCCGAGTTACAAAAAAATTTTGGGGGGGCCCAAACCGGGGATCTTGCCGCGGGAAATTTTATAAGTAGTGAGTTTTTTAAGCAATTTAGAAGAGTCATATGACCAACATTAGAACCCTGATAACTCAAATCTCGATACCTGGACACTCCGGCGAAAATAGAGAAGCCCGACATATTTTTTCCTCACATGCATAACGAATTTTTGAGGGGCCTCGGGCCCCATCAAGCCCCATGGAGTCGGCGCCACTGATTACGGAGTGTATAACATAGACATTGACGCGAAACTTCTATAATATTTCTTACCAGTGAAAATACTTCTTTAATATTTCTCTTTCGAAATTTAGCAGTGAAGCCTAGTGCAATGGGTCGCATTAATATTGAGATTGAGAATATTGATATTATAACCATTTGAGATCGAAAAATGGTTGTTATTCACAAAACGTGAAAGTAACATCGGAGACATGAGCAAGGGCAGAAGGAAGTGCGGACATTGACACTCGATAGATGCATGCTACTCTGACTATCCCAGTGTCGACGCCTTCTCTTAGAGGCGGTTCGCGCGAAGCTGGTAGAGAGAGGAATGGTGACATCATCACAGAGTATCTGATGACGGAACGTCAAGACGAGAGGGGGTCGTAACGTCTCTTCATTTTCTCGCGGAGAGGAGGAAAAAAGAAGAAAGCACACAGACATTAATTCGCCACAGAGCCACACTGTGTTAAAAAATATCTCAAAGAATTCTTGACGCGTAAATTCCCAAGGATACAACAATAATATATTCAGCAACTTCACATCCCATTAGCAAAAATAATCATAACGCGATGCATAGGAATGGAAAAAAATTACAGTGCATTTTAAAGAAATAGACGTGCTAAGCGCTGGCTGCCTTTGGAATGGACAAAATGAAATTCATTAGCAAATGGATCGCAATTAGCTACTAATTTTTATTAGCCACCTGCGTCTAACGCGAAATTTCATAACCAAACATTAAAATCCAAAGAAAATACTTCAAGGTTAAGCACAAACAAGACGAAGAGAAGGAACCGCTTCTTCAAGTTGATGTTTGGGTTAAGAACTAGGTTAGACATGAAAATTATCCGAGGTCAACACAAACTGACACTAATTTTTTCACGAATAGCGCGAGTCCCGTATTTTTCCGTCCCTGCTGAAAAGAAACAGAGGTGTAGTGAAGGATAGGGATGGCTGACTACAGCCGCATGGGAAGTCACTCACCACAAACTCAGTGCGCTCTCAAAATTTTGCAGGCACAACTGAGGCAGGTGCTTACGCACTAGATCGACCAAGGGGTAAAAGGAAATGCAGGAACTCTCCTCCTCAGCAGAGAAATCGTGCGGAGGACATCAACATTCAGGCGTGAATTGCATCATAAGAGACGACTATTTGCCCACAGACGACTCGTTGCTATTTAAAGCCAAAATAAGACGTATTACGAAATTGAACAGAATGCACGATAGAATAGGTACATACAGATCTGACGCACTAAGGGATTAGAACTGAATTTGAGTAAACTTGCATTTTAAGAGCATTTATTCAATATTTCTACGGCATATTTCTAAGCATTTTTCAATGCAAACTGCCTCCCATGGTGGGGTCAACTCTTTCGTAATAATGGATGCTCTTGGACAGCTTTTCGTTGACATTGCAACGATTCAAACTAAAAAATTTCCACCCCACGTCAAAAAAAATTCTTCTAGCATTAGCGGAATGAAACCAGCAAGTAACTGAAGAAGAAATTTAAAGTTAACTACATAATTGTTTTGTCTAAATTTTGTGGAAGTTCCCTTCACTAAACGAAAATGAATTCTTGGTAACCAATTAGCGCCAGATCACGTATAATTCAAGGTCACCAATCACCATCAAGGCAAACAGAAATAGGATAATAAAACTAAGTTACTACGTTCTCATAAAGATAACCTGAAAATGGTTCATACGCTTGAAATAAATTCCCTTAGGAAATCCGAAAAAAATAACTAACACGGAATTACTAAATTAGAAAAATGTGTTACTTATTATTTTTTAAGATACTTCGAAATTCCACCAATCGAGGCTCGATACCATGATCTAGATTTGCTTGGAATAGATAAAAGCCCATTTTCACAATCTATTTACCGCCGGTTAAATCGTAGAATAGAGAATTCTGCCATCTACGAGAAGATTGGAACATAATTATTTTATAATATCGGATAAGCAGCTGTCAGCGTATGCCGTATCCTTCGTAATAAGCCTCGTAATCGAAAAAAATATCAGGTTTACAAGGCAGCCTTGAGTGCCGCCTTAAAAGAGATTCTCGTCGGGGAGGGGGAATCGATCAAAGATTAACGCCGCGGGAAGTTCATTAGCACCGTGGCTAAAATCCGTCCTTTCACGCCGCCTTGGGCCGAGAGCAGTTTTAACCCGGCCTGTTCCTCTCCAACCACGGTGAGCTGAAGGCGACAATACAGGGCTAAAGAGAGCACTAAAAAAGCAGGGAAAGCATAGGTTAACTTCCAGATTTGAGACACTTTTTCCATATTTTTTAAGCTACACATGAAGAAAAGCATCCTCTTCGTTCATAAATTAATCGATCCAAAGTTATTCCTATAATAAATTCATTTCGAAAGGAAGAATTTTGAAAAAAATACCTGCAAATTAACGTTAACCTATTAATGGCTAGGCATCTAGACAAAATTATGCCTCTGAGAAATTATAAATAAAAAAATATCATTCTTTTACTAAATGGGTATAATTTTTAATTAACAGTCACGTGAAAGAAAATAGTAATCATGATGGCAAAAAATGCGATAGGCTCAAGTCCGACCGCTATGAATCGATTATGGATGACTAATATTTAACAATTAAAAAGGCAACTCTAAATATATAATAGCTTACATCTTTAAGTCACCTGCGGGGCAAAATTTCAAATAAATTTACAATCAATCGAGAACAAAAAATTTTTTTTCCTCCAAAATGAATAATACGCATTGTATTAAAATTGCTTCAATTTCCTACCAAACCAATTATAAGCCTGCGGCTAATATTTAAAAATAAGCTGGCCACAATCGATAGATCAATGTAATTACCCTAAGCGTTATAATACAGGAAGCCATTGGAATGAAAGAAAAAAAAGCTTTGCCCAGGACGTGAGGGGTCTCCGATCTCTGAGGCTGCTGAGATGGAAGTAGAAGGCTTTACTTTTTTCATGCATTACAAGGGAAGCAGCGAGATGAGAAAATGTGAGAAGTGGTCCAGGATACGGGGTCTTTTATCATCCCGCAGACGACTGAAGATGACCACCACATTGTTCACACACAAGATGAATGGCAATACTGGCGGGTACAGATAGTGAAAGCCGCGTCGACGGAGGAAAAAAGAAACTTCACTTATGCACGAGAGAGCGTTTCAATGACGGTCACAGAGGTACCCCACCGTGGAAAGAGAGCAATCCTGAGATTGATATTTGCCAAGACGACCATTGATAAAAAATCCATATTGTACAATTTCGAGTCAAAGGGGAAATATCAAGGGAAGCTTGGGAATGACATTACTGATTGTCAACACTTAAATATAGTAATGCTGAAGGATTTCAAATTCTCACGGCAGATTGCATCACATTTATAGACATCACATAAGAAAATCTACGAGAATACATCCAGAAACGGAGCCGATTCAAAGTGAGCTTAATTTATCACCAAATATTTCTTTTAATACCAGCCGCTTTAACACACAAAAATTTCAATTTTTAAACTCTCCAATCAATCCCCAAAAAATTCTTTTTCTAACTCACACAAAAAATATACTTTACTCGGAGAATAAGAAACGATTTGTATTTAAGTATAGAATAAAAAGCATCAAATTAATCGCACTTCTTAAACAGTGCAGGAAATAGATCGCCCATAATGATGCCTGACATGATGATGATCCTGCCTTAGCCGGGAGTCATAATGGAAGGTACAGAAGTTGAGATCATTTAGTATTGACATATTTAAATCAGCAGGAACGTCAATTTGTAACACGTAAGGGGAGACGACACACAGGCAGAGTTGAAGTTTACTCAAAATTAAAGATATGACATCCTCGAGTACATATTGCGAAGAAGTTGAGTTATCGCCGTGGAGAGCGATATTCGCCGCTCGTTAAATACAACACGGCACGGTAGGAGAAAAAAGGGTAACAAAATACAGGTGAAACAGGATGGCTGAAATAGCCGCGCTTGAACTTAATGATAACAAAATGAACCTCATGAAAGAAGGTTAGCTTTAAGAGGAAAGTAATTTATTCCCGACCAGCGGCGCTTTTAAAATGAGACTGAAGGACGAAGAAGTCTTTAAGCATATTTTATAAGCATGTGGCTCTTAAAAGCATTAGTTTATGAAAATAATCCGCGAAATGGGGTCAGCAAATTCTTTTACAGATACATAAAAGAAAACGGCAATGAAAAATTATGCCGAGAAATATTTAGGGCAAGGGCTCGCAAAAGCTCATACACTTCAATCCGTATAATTCTCGACCAAAAAGCAAGAAATAAGATAAGTAGAAAGCAAATTACTCAGGTAGTGAAAATATGCAGAAATTTTCGAAGAAAATGGTGAAAATTAACTATCAATGAACCCAAAAAATCGCGACATAACACGAAACAAAGAGTTAAATTTTTCTCCCGCAATAAAATTAGTCCAATAACCTAAATTAAGGAGTTAGCACCCACAAATTCACATTCAAGGAGGAAGATGAATAAGAACACCTCTGTTACCCCAGAAAAACTGAACACCACGTAACAGAAAATTAAACTTTTACCATGAACATCAATAAAGAAGGGCAGAAGACTTTCTCACATTCGCTAGATATGCAGAGCGGCCAATTAATTTTCTTTGACGAAAGCATAATAAAAGCTTATGAAATACACTTCAAGGTGTATAAACCTATTAAAATTTATGAAGAACGAATTAACAAAGAGGGACCCAGGTAAAGCTTAAGAGGAAACGTACTCCTATTGCAATAAAAAAAAATAGAATGAAATTAAACGAGTTGGAAGTTGGCTTAGGCCAATGAAATTATATAGGAGCCTTAGAGGTACATAGTAGTTTAATTAGAAAGTTTATTCACAACCAATATTTAAGCCAAAGAGGATCGTGGCATAGAAAATAAAAATTGAATTCCACCCGCAAGTCACTTCACCCTAAAATACAGCCCTATTCATCAGAGATAAAAAAGAAACTAAGGAGCAGGCGGTGGAACTCCCATGAACACATTTTCCTTCAGATCTGCTCCAGGCCTAGCAAAGTTCTCCCTATTCCGACAACCTAGTCTTGAGCAATAAAGATAAGGAGCGCGCAGGCACTGGGAGATTTTTTTTTCGAAGGAAGAAGGGGAGCAAGATAAAGGAGGGAAGTGACGTAAGGAGGACAGTGGAATGCCTGAAATCATTCCTGCCACGCAGTACATCGCGACTATCGGTCAGGGATGGGAGTGATAAGTAGAGCGATACAATGGTACTAACACGATATTGGCGTAGCATAGACGAGAAACATCGACAAGTTTAAGTGAAACGTGCGTAAGGGGATGTTCAGGTATTGCGTAGGCACTCCAAGGGGAAGGGGGTGACGAGATCGCTTATTTTTGTGCTTTTTCAACGAATTAAAAACAAAAGTGTGCATATTTCTACTGGCTTTATGTATTATATTTTAGTTTTTAAAATGTGAAGCATTCGGGCGCGTTCTATTCTTGACAACCTTAAAGGCTAACAGACTGTCATGAGGTAAACATTCCTCAAACATTTCCTGAAACAAAGAGCTATGCAGCACCGACGTTCTTATCTTCAATCTAAAGAATACTCGCTCACAAGATACTCTGGTGAAGGGACGATAATCACAAATGAATTTTACAGATACATTAGGGCCGGGGCATGTACCTGCTCCCATTGAGTTTCCCGCCCTGGCCAGTGCGCCCCTGGGTAATGTTAGTGGGCGGGGCTTAGTGGGAATGCAAATAGATTGAGCGGGAACGGAAAAGCGCATTGCCGTGACTCACTTTTCTCTCGATCCAGAGAAAGAGAGGTTTCAGGGGATGAGGGAGGGATGAAAATCAGAATTTGGGCCGAGGGGAAGAGCGGGAGTGGAAAGGGGGTGGGCGCACATCAAGTGGTGGAGGTGCTCGCACGAGGGTCGCTCGGGGGAAAAGAGCGCCCGGGGGGTGGGGGCGGCAGGGAAGTGGTTGCGCATCGATCCTAGGCGGCCGTGGACCACCACCCGACCGCGCCACTTTCGAATAGGCACCGGCTCTTTCCGGTGAATTCTGTCACTGCAATGATCAGCTGGTGATCACTCTTTAGCTCATTTTTTAAAAATTGGCTTCATTTTATATAGCTGGATATTTTTTTACATATTGGTGTACAAAGGCACATAGCCTACACCCTGCCCATACACGTAATGAAATCAGCTACAGTACGACTACAGCTACTTCCGAATACACCAATATTGCAATGGATTTGCGATAGTCAGCTGGTGATAACTGCAAGACTTTTTTTTTAGTTGGCTCCATTTGATATACCCGACCACTGTTTATATACTACAGTACACATGCACATAGCCCATACACTTCATGAAATCAGCTACATATTTTGAATGCTTAATGCTGGAATTTGAATTCAACGTTTATTATTGGCAGATTTGTTGAAATGCAACTATATCGATAAAATAGGGGGTCGGAGAATAGATGCCCCTGTGCTAGTGGCCTACTTAGCAAATGCATCACGGGTAGACGACAACATTTCTTTTCTTCGGCACATACAAAAATGGTTATATTTCAGAAAATACAATTAATTTTCACAAAAAATGTAGCTAAAGCTTTGGGGAAAACCAAGAACCCTGTTACATATCGCTAATTGCGCACACAAAAAGGCATGACTTTACTCTAGAAACTCAGTACTTCCTTTCCAACAAAAAAATTCCTATAATACCATCGCCACATGGACCAGTTCAACGATTCACCCAAAAGGAATGACCAATGACACCACTACTTCGGGGTAAACGAGGACTATAATCACGATAAAAGGGAGGAAATGGAGTACCATTCACAACTTAAAATGAAATGACCCGAAACATGTACTAATGCACTAACACGTTGTAATAAAATATGGGCAATTGCATTCAATATTATTTTTTACCCATAGAGGGCGACTAAAAAAACCTATAAAGAGTTCAGACGGCGATTTCGATCCGTTTTCCCAGGATTATTCGGAAGACCCATAAATAAATTCCCTGGGGGAAACCACTATATTTCATTAAATACGAACTTCAGGATACGAAAATCAATGGCCACCTCTTACCACCTCCCGAATATTCTTAGGGGATTAAGTAAAATGGAAAACACAAGAGTGCTCGTGATAACGAAGGGAAATCCCATATTTCTTACCCGGCATGGACGCTTCTTAATACCACACCCACACGCTGATCCTCGAGGTAGATAGGGAGCGCAAAGTAAGGGCCGAAAATAACAAACGTAAATAATGATTAAAACGCGTAGGAAGCTTTCCCGAGAGAGATGGCTGGTTGTCGGCTTCTTCAGCGATTAGGAGCACATAAAAGGCGCCTAGAGCAAGATTAGGCGGATATGAATAATTTCATTCACTGCACCTGCTACGAGCAAAGAATGGATTTGCACGTGCCCCTCCTAAGTAAAGAACGAAGGAAAGATGAAGAAAACAATTACCCCGAACTACCTATACGTACTCACGCGAAGTCATCTCGTGATGCCTGACCTATAAACAATCCCATGATCGACGATTTATGATAAGAATTAAGTTCACGATAATTTTAAGTTGTCAGTCTCAACGTGTCGGTGATATCCCCTGATCGGTTTGACGGAAATGGAGATGGGGATAGTTTGAGCAAAATAACAAGAGCATGGGACAAAATATGCATCTATGGTGTACACTTATTGGCTTCACTGGAGGAAAGTTATCATTATTCGTGTCGGATCAAGTCTTTACGTCAATCTCAACCATAAAGCTGCCACTACGTGCAAAGCGTTCAAATCCGCTACATATTTAGTCAATAAACAAAAATTCCAAATGAAATTTCACAGGGAAATCCGTTCGATAAATTGGATTCACATTGTGCAATGAGGAAATCCTAAAGGAGTTGACGGGAAGAGAAGTCCAATGAAAACGCTAAGAACAATCGCCAACTAATTACATGGCCATTTCATGAGATACGGCAGCTTTTCAAAGACAATCGTCGAATAACAAATGGGCGGGAAGAACGAAAAATAAATCGTAAGAGGCATACCGATTGAGGAAGCAGATGAAAATAAATACGTAAACACATACGTAAATACACAAGCGAAAACATTTTTTGCATGACAGCATTTTTCAGTTTTTACAATTGTGGTAAAAAGCAACTCCCTTTTATTTTTATAAAACATTTTTACCGATAACTTCAGGTTTCACGATGTGAAACTTTTCCACTATGGAAAAAATAATAGCATTTTAAAATGTTTCTAGTGATAATTCATAAGCGCTTCAAGGGTTTCATAACATAGTTCAATCGTCAACTACCTTATCATTATTATCCTATTATTATCCAAATAATACTACATTTTTTACATGAGAATCGAGGAGAGAGCTGCATAAACCAAACCGTAAGATAAATGATCATTGATGATGACGGAATAATATAATAGTCAGGGATTCAGCCAATATCTGTGGCTGCGAACGAATAGCCCGCACGCCGGCCGTTCTCTGTGGTGTCGGGGGCGTCCGCCCCTTGCCGCAGCAAGCCGAAAGGTCGATATCGGCCACCGCCGAAAACGCCATACAGACGCACACAGAGAAAGACACACACACACACACACACCACGGGGAGATAAAGGGAACGAAAGCAGTCCCCCGGCACGGGGTGATCAAACGCGCGGAGAAAGTGAAGAGGGTGGGCGGAACCCTGATCACCTCAAATCCACAAACACCTACACGAATAGTCACCACACCGCTAAAATCACTGTCAATACGTTCCCGTTCATTAGGCACGAATTAAAGTGAATACTTTTTGGAATAACTAGGTGGAACTTTAAGGCATAATAAGAACTACCGAATTATGACTTCCTTGTGATCTATTTTAATAAAAAAGTAGCAAATAAAGCCAGAATTTTTGCACCCCGAGCTGTTTGGTTCAATCGAAATAATTTATCCAAAGCTTGATAATCCAGATCTAATAAGATGCAAGAGCGGCTGGGATGGACGGACGGAACTTACGAAAGCCTTGGAAGAATAATGACTCCTTTAATTAACTAAACACGGCTATGGAAAGCCCGCACGGGTCTGTCAACACAGAGAACAGGGTAAAAAAATACTGGAAGTGCAAATCTAAGGGGTGACATCCTAAAGTCGAAGCGACAACGGAAGGTGAAAGCATCGGGGAAGAGAAGAGAGTTTGCTCCCTAGATGGTCGGCCACTTTCTCCTTCCGACAAGGGGTTCTCTGGAGATGGCCTCCCAGACGCGCGTCCCACCAACACGATCGACTGATTGATGGCCGCGAAACGATATCGCCTCGGAACGACACGAAGAAGGCCGCCGAAAAGGGCGCTGTCCCAGCGGCGGGTGTCGCGTCCCGCAAATGGATTCGAGATGATGAGGAAGGCTAGTTCTACAGCCTCCTAGATCCACCCACAATCTTCGAGAACTCAACTCAGCACCATCGGGAGTGGATTTCATCCTAAAAAATCGTTCGCTGGTCGTTGGCTTCCACAAAGAGCGGCATCAATATTAACAAAGGTATTCAACCGGTTACGATATGTTTAGGTGGAGCTTTTTCGAATCATCCCCAATGTCCAAATCATGAAAATGATTTTCCTTCTTCAATTCCCTTTAATTCAATCTATAACCGTATTTCCTCTTACCCTGTCCTACACGGCTTTTAACAGTGTCGAATAAGACAAATTTAAAACCATGTGAATCTATTCGGACGGCAGTCTCTTCATGTACCCATATACAATACCTATATATTTGGATTCTCTTTCGAGAACTAAAATATTAGCAAGCCCAAATATCGAGTATTTTACACCTTTTCAGCAGTCAGAAATGTTGTAAGGTAAAATAACTACATCCGAAACCTTTCGTGCTTCGATCTGGCGCCAGCTCATTATGTCATCTGGAATATGAATAGTTTGAAAAAGAAGCTTTACCCCCGCAATGTAAAAATAAAGCCTTCTGATCAAGGCAATGCATATACCTATTTATGACCCTCTGATCAAGGCGAAACTTGTGATCCAAGGACCAAAGTAAACTTTAGGAATTAATAGAATTTTAAAGTCCGGTTTTCTCCACCTCAAAATTCGATTATCCACACTATGCTGACTTTCAATGCGAAGGAACAACGCTAGATGCATAGCAGGCGATTTCCTTTCCAGGTCATCGCAAAGATTTCCCTTCGGAGGCCTTCCAATTCTATCACCAGGAACGGGGAATATTAATAATTCCACTGTGACATACGAGTCGAAGATTCCACATACGACCGTCAAAACCTGCCTTCTTGAAAGGTATCCACCCCCTCTCAACAAGTAAGTTACTTCAACAGCCGGGAGTACCCTACCGCTCGATAGTTCTAAGCCCTGTCGAGTTTTCCCAGAGGAAAAGGGGGCCGAAGCCGGTACTAAGCGCACAGCAATTTGCTCCAAGCCGAAGGACATTTCTCATTTCAAGGAGAGCAGAGGAAAGCCTTCTTGGGAGAACGCGACGACTTCCAACTACAGTTGCTCCAATTCCGATCTTCGGATTGCATATCACGCCATCTGCGAACACCTCTCCACAGGGTGATATCTATCGGATCGGATCCAGCCGCATGTTCAACGATTCTCAAGTTTTCATCGGAATATCGGATTCCGGAGCGAGAAAAATCTCGTGAAATTCGAGATAACCATACTCGGACGATGAAGTTATCTAAACCGAAATAAATTCCCCGACCTCCTAAAATTTGAAAATGTTAACTCGGCAGATTCTCTATGCAATTTTTTTACGTTTGAGAAACAGGCTAATGTCGACAATAAAGATTTATTTTGACTAAGATAATTTCCAGATTATCCAGTTAGCTTTAAGAGAATAATAATTCCCCAAATTTGATGATATATGACTACTGATTGTACGACTTCGTAGATTGGCAAACAAGATGCTCAATAAGACCATCATCAAAATTAAACAGTAAAAAAAAACTTCACGGGCGTAGATCCACGAGAAGAATTGTATGCACATTCAAGAGACCACTTACTCACCGTACGAGAAAAAACTCCTCCATATGACATTCCAAATGGGCTACGTGAAATTACGGGTAAGGAGGCTAATTATGCAACTTCCCTGGTTTATGGGGCTAATCTACGGATCGGTTTCTACACGATAGCCACTAGTCATTAGCGTCCAACGCCCGAGCCCATCACCAAGGTCAAGCATAACACGGGACCCGGAAAACGACATAAGCCGAAGGTTATGAGATTACAACCACTCCGTACCAAATTCAGGCATGGCTCTCTACGTTAGACGCACGGGTTAGCATCCGTGGAACTGCGTGGTCGGGACGGTTGGAAGGCGCGGTATACCGATGATTTTTCACCAAATGATAGATACTAGGAAAAATCAGGGGAATGAGGAAAATGAGGTACATTTTTACGTAAAATTGGGGTGAGAAGTCATATGCAGCTATACATACGGTTTCTATATCATATCTGAATATATGAAGCAAGTAATGTCAATAAAAACCACGAAAACTTCGGAATCATTCGATTTTGAAATGATAAAAACGTGTAATCAATGACACATTCAAGTACTCAGTGGCGTAACTATGGGGGAGGGGATGTATCCCCCCGCAAAGCCTCAGAGAAATCAAAAAATAATTTAAATTTCTTGTCTGGATTAGATATGTACTAACTGCATGTGCTTAAAGTTAAATTTCAAGGGCCAAAATGATGTAAAATGCATTTTCAGGCATGTTGCCACCCCCCCCCCCCAAAGCATATTCCTAGTTACGCCACTGCAAGTACTCGGAGGAAATACTTCAATGAAATAGTTTAAAGTTCCCATACATTTTCGGAGAAGAAGAGAAAGTTATGGAGATGCTTATATTCACACATTCTTGACTTCCCTTAAATATGTAACTATTATTATAAAACGATCACAAAGTTTGGAAACCGTTAATGAGATAGGCTTTGGTGATCCTCCGTGCGTTATACTGTAGGTGAATGAATCCAAAAATTCACATGTAGGAGGAACACACTTTTTTGCTAAATTGTCATTCTCTCGTAGTGGAGTGTCCACACGTTGATATTTAGCAATTGCCAGCGACCTCGAGTCAAACGCACGTCGAAAACATTTAAAATGCACCATACGTAGGCACTGTAGGGCAATTTGTGACGCTCTCTTACTTCACATTTTTCATCGGCACAGCTTTTGACTTGGCGCGCCCTGACGATTGAGGGAAAATTAGACGAGGCTATTTTTAGTCACGTGGATTGGTTTTTATGAAGAAGCATTGAGCAAACATCCATTCGCCTGGAACTTGCGCACTGGCAACTTCCCACGCAAAAAAAAACCGCTGTGACAGCAAAACACATGACGGAGACCAAAATCGGACCTCATATAAGAAAAATATTCAACTCATACACATTATAAACTTCTGACATGTTTGGAAAACTAAACGATAGAAGCTGAAAACATCGGTACGTTGATGTTTCCGGACCTAGCATAGATTCTGGCGCCTTGAGATTTACTACTAAAAATAATGATTTATACAAACAATCCGGATAGCCTAGAAGGATACGAAAAAATAGGATCCTCTCAGAGACCAATTATGCATTGAATTGAAGTACAGACATCATGATAGCAAATAATAACATGTAAAACAAACGGCTAATTAGATCCATTAGCAGTCTATAAATTATAAATTTCCGAAAAACTAAACTTCCACCGAAAAAGTGACAGAATTTCACAGTGAGACAAGTATCCTTCTTTAAAATCATCCACGAGCAAGCAATCTTTAGTATTTCGCTCGGCAACGTTCTATAATATTACGATTAAATAAAATATATATTAGTAATATCCCCAATTAGAATGCGCATTTAGCTTTTGATTCATCATCTATCACTAATATTAATTTAGAGCAATGCCAATATGTTAGCACACCAAATAATAATTTAATTAACGCATTAGCGCGCGGACGAAGAGTGAGCTGACGAAATACGGGCAGTGTCCATGTGTTATCGAAGTAAATAACTGACAGAGCTACAAATTCGGATTGAGGGGATCGCGCAGAGCAACAATTACGACCGCGGAATCGGGAGTAGCAAAGGGTCGGGGGCGGTGTTACGAGGGGGTGAAGTGGGCGGGGCAGGGGGTGGGTGGGGGAGAAATGCTTGAAACACTCCCAAAGTGACCCTACGAAATTTCGGCGTTCTTTTTTTAGCACCTCCCAGAATACGCTGCGCGGGAAGAGAGGAAAAAGGATCGGATGGTAGGGAGAGGGGTGAGAGGCAGTGGCGCCTCGGACGGTGGGCAGCAGATCGACGCGTTACTATTAAATAAAGGAGACAACGTCGAAAAGGAGCAATCAGAATGATGCGAGGGCATCGGTGCTCCTCTCTAACAGCGTCAAGAAAAGGATCACCAAAAAGTCCGAAAAATATCGGATTTGTCCCACAATTTCAAGAAACTGTGGTGCAAGGGCGTATTTCTCCACGACATTAAAGATATTGAAACATTACATATCAGTGCTACGCTAAAAAAATGAAATAAGTAAAAATTGTCCAGGATATCAAAACAATATTTTTGAAATGGCAGATAATCTACAAGAGGGAATACGATCTCCAAAAGAGACGTTTCATTTGCGATTTTAAGCGCAGATGTTAAGGCATACCAAAATCCATACATTAATACGTTTCATAATGAATAATGTTCTAAAATTTGACTGTTTCCCACTATTATCTTGCATTCATCAAATTTTTGAAGCGTCACACACTTTCGGCTCGTGTGAGATCTCACAAAATCGAAGAGGAAATTCACGACGTTGCAAGTCATTATTCATAGGTACTAACAGAGTAGTAATGGCCTTCCTTCCACACTAGTAAACGTGAGATAGTGGTAAAGGAAGAGGAATGGAGAAAATTAGCGCAAGAATGGACAGAAGGGAGAGGGGATACGGTGTTTCGAAGCGGGAACCCTTAAAAATGCGAGGCAGTGGAAGGATTCATTGTGCCCCTGAAAAGACTTCCACATCTACTCGACACTGAGGATGAAAGGGAGATAATCCCCTTTCGAAATGGCATAGTTATGCCTGCCATACACGAACTTGGGTCCACGGCATGGGAAATTTTTTACTGATAATCAATATTTTCACTATCCAAATAGCGTACAGTTGGATAACGAGGAGAAACTTGACAAAGGCGAATTGAAGGGTTCGAAAACAAAAAAACGACCTAAGAAATTAAAAGGAGGCTATAATTAAATTCAAGGTTGACACTGTCTTCAGAATACCTAAAAAGTTCCAATTCGCAAGATGAGGAAAAAATTATGGACATTTTTGAGTAAAATTAAAATGAAATAAGAACTGTAAAAAAATTAAACTAAGTTATACTTAGGGTCAAGTTTGCGCAGATCATAAAATACGTAAGTTTCAAAAACGAAAGATAAGGAGAGATACATGGGCAATGAAGTATATACTTTTCCTTCAACGCGCCATCTAGTGTACGAATGAAAATGATAATGCACGAGTATTCTTTCCAAGGTGTATTTTCGATGGATTGATGGAATACACACAACAGAAAGGGAAATTCACTGCGCGAGTTCGTCGGCGGAACTCACTAGGTGGCACAACATGATAATGACGACTCAAAATAGGCGCATAGGAGCGCGGAACGCGATATTGTCATTCATGAGCTACATTATCTGGAGAGGCCCGGAAGGGAACCAGCGATAATTGCTAGGAGCGTAGCCGAATCGGGACACACATCTCGCCCTTAGTACCGTGCATCAACCGTTATCTACGACTGCAAACCCATCATGACACTCCACGAGGAACGGGTGACCATAAAACTAGTATCATGAACAACTGAACAAGATAAGGGAAGTGGAAACAGAAATGAAAGATCACACGATTTATTCGGAGAAATACAGATACAATTCCCAGAGAAGGAGCGGAACGTGAAAATGCCATCGACAACAAAAATCACTACTTTCACAACCGAATGGGACGAGAACACAAAATTTGACACAGACAACGATGTACTACTTTGTGCACCCTGAGCGCTACATCGAAAGACCCACGAACCACTGTTGGGACAAATTAAGCTGACAACACCATGATACAGACACCACAATCTCCGATAATTCCGTTCCTGGTGGACAATCCAAGAAGGTACAGCTGTTGGACACCAGAATGAACACAAACTAGTAAGTGAAGACAGTCGATTAAAATGGGCGAGGAGCGAACCGAAGAAGTGCAACGAAGTGGAAACGGATCAAACTTCAGGTATTTGCAAATCCAAATTGAACATAAAAAGCACAAAGAGGAATTAAAATTGAGAGATATGGGTGGTTATAGGTCCGCGAAAGCATCCAGAACTGCAAGCACATGAAGACCGGCGACTGCTCCTCTGACTGCGCGGGCAAGACCGCGGCCACGGTCTACTCAGGGGAAAGCTGGGCATCGCCCGCGGAAGAACAAAAGAGAATCGGCGAAGCGCGAAAGAATACGAATTGGCCCAAGAAAGAGGGGCAAACGATGAGGGGGGAGGAAGAGTGATAAAAGAGGGGAGGAAGCAGGAGAGGACAGGGTGAACTTCTGATATACATAACGGAAGGCGGGTGGGCACTTGCAATTACTGACATGTTTCGTCTAAACGAAGCACTTGAACTTCGCCTGAGACTCAAAATTATTATCCTAGGAGTGTATTTATACAACAAAGGGTATTGAAAATTAAAAATTAATTCATCTACTGGCATTAGCAGCTTTTCACTTTCAGGGAACGGAGGCTAATTACTTTCCCAATTCCTCCTCATACCAAAAGGATTAATATCCTTAGGTCTACAGTCTTCTCTTGGGATTTGAACCAAGAAACCTTCGGTCAGTAGCCCCACACACCACCCACTAAGCCACCATGCCCCCATGAAGCCCATTCAATTGGCCATGAATGAAAAAAAATAACTAACCACCAATGTATATTATTCATAAAGGATTCCTGACCCTACTCAATGAACTCAATAGCAACTCATAGTTAGCATCTATGCACACTCCGAAAAAATTGTAATCAAATACTTAAAAGTTAATAAAAAAATAAATGACATTGAAACATGAGGACATTTAAAATTAGCTAGGAAAGGTAATAAACCCACATAGCTTCAGCCATTGCTTTCATTGAAAATTGTAAACAAATTAAGGGAATTGAGAAGACATTACTGGGTTTCCAGATTACAACATAACTCCTAAGAATCAATTAGGAGGTTCATTTTAAGTCTAAAGAAATACAAAAGAATAGTTGTTTTGCTGATTTGTCTACATTTGGAGTCATGTGGAAGAGATAGTACCTGTAGTTAAGTAGCATAGTTTATAAATCCTGAGTTATACTTTGATTTCACTCTGTAAGTTACGAAAAACTTGAATGACCTCTATTTACCATGACTTCAGATACCAACAATTTGAATAAACTCATGACTTACGTTGCAAATATGGTGTTGCTCATAAACATCATCATAAAGCTACTGACTCGACTGAACTCTTATAAATATGTAGTATTTATGATTAATAAAGGTCAGTAAACATAGCAACGGGCACACAACAAGCCACTTGTTAATTCCAAAACTAACACAAACTGCAGCAAATACCAGGAAATTTTCCATGAAAAAACATTGAACTTTAGAGGGATAACAGGCTGGATCTCATAATTGTTGACCAGACCAACTGCAGGTTACACCACAATATGATCATTCTAAGCAAATTTGTTAGAGGTTTACTGAACAAGGTGCTTACATCTCAAGCCATAAAGGCAACTTAAACACAAGTTGATCATTCTCCTACGCCAATGTCGGATGAGTGCATCCCACTAACCATAATCCTACATCCCATGATTAATATGAAATTTTAAGTACAAAATAACCGGAAACCTATTCTTGTGACGGTACACAAAACATCATTACGAAGCATAATAAAATAATAGGAATGTAGCATTTGGCCCACACAAAAATTTTGTATCAATCCAAATAATAAAAATGCTAAGGATAAGGGCCTTAAATTAACACTGCCAAAATATTATGGAATATGGTGGATACCTTCTCAAATAACCAAGGCTGACATGTATGCGTAACAACTGAGTAACCTACAAGTTAGTTCGCATATAGCATAAGAATTAAAGCTAATAACATATGCAAAATTGATAGAATTTTAGAAAGAAGAATCTATTCTTAAGATGTTCAATAGCAGCTACTTCAACTTAAGAGAACTCATATGATATTTCCTTGGCTTTAACTGAAGATTTACAGAAAACAGATATAATGACCAATTATTGTACAGCAAATGCTCTTAAGATTTATCGTATTCTTTACTCTCATTAGCTCTTCCCCAACCACTAATAAAAAGCAGCATTGCATTCAAGAGCTCAGAAGCATTTCACAGCTACAAACAAAAAAATTTGGGGCAGAATTGTAATGCAACTCAAAGGAAACCTTGCAATATACAAACCAAGTGAACTACAAAAGATACTTCTTTAGAATCCTACACAGCAAAGGAAAATGGAAAAACATCTACAGCATAAGATAAAAAAATGTCAATCAATTCAGGTAAAGTTTGAATCTTAATAATTTCAATCATACGAAGCTCAATCATTAAGAAAAAAATTATTTCCTAAAGATAGTGAAGACAATGGCAGATATTCCCTTTGATATGTCGATGCTAAAAGTATACCATAAGGAACTGTAGAACTTGAGACTATCAAAGTGAAGGATAAACCAGAAATCCTTCAATATCTACAACATTAATATTTTCCAACGGGTGCAAAATGCTATCAATTGGTTTAAAAACATACCTATCAAGAAAAATAATTCAGATTCAAGGCTATTTGTTTCAGCAACGAGAAAAGTATGGCAAAACCTCAGGCAACAGAGGTTGGCTCGAGGGCAATGACCAGTAAGTACAAGGCAAATTAATAGAAAAGTACTTCTGTTCATAGTCCAAGTTCTCAACAACATAAAATATAATTCAGCAATAGCAGAAGCATAGTTTAAAATATCTGGCACAATAACCTCTGTCCAAAAGAATAGGAACAGATAGATATAGAATGGTGGTTAAAAATATTTCTGCCACTGCAGTTGTATCAAATCTTATCTAGGCAGGCCAAATCATAGAGCGATGCCATATTCAACCTGAATACAATAGGACCCTTTAGTAATTAAACTCAGCAGGCAGTGCTCTTGCTTTTAGTTAAGAAATGGTTTTGCTTACAATCTGGTTAATGTACATCATTGGGCCAAGGGCTGAGGATGGTTATAAAAGCTAACTCGAAAAATAAACACATCCTCCTACATTCATAGCTGATGCTTTGTTTTAAAACTAGGGAGTGCCTGCATTGTTTCCCTTGATATTGATAGTGATTAAGCTTAGATCTGCGATAACTATATCTATTCTTGACTGCACCATAGTAAAAAATGATTGTTTAGAGAGAAATGAAGAATAGGAAACAACATAGTCTAAAAATTAAGCAAGCAATGTGTCTTTACAGGTCAACCTGAACAGCTGATACACTTGATGACCAACAGCTTCAAGAAGGAATGTGTAAGGATGAATGTCCTAAGGTTAAATGTAGACAAACTGAATTTGTGGCATCATGCGATAAAGGGTACTCATAAACACATTGAAGTGAAATGAGGAGTAAAACATTAAAATGTATCGCTTTACTAAAATTTGGTAAGTAGAAAATTCAACTTGATCAAAACTTCAGTGACTCTAGTTCAGTTTTGGCCTCCAAGGGAAGAAATACTTGATATTTAAACATCATGGTAGGACTCAAGACTAGCATTGAAGAAACAACATTAAAGAATGTAACTAAATGTTTTTGATTAGTTCTAAAAATGACAAAAAATACTTGAATTAGTCTAACTTATAGTGATTGGGTAGGTATCACTGGCAATAAAATATATTTTCCACTTAATACTCTAAAAATTTGTAAATAAATAGTTATGAAATGTCGTTCAAAGGTAAGATTGATTTCCTGTGATTGTTCCACAGAAATCACAGAAGCGACAAACAGAAGGGAAGAATGATTATAATTAGAGCCCACAAGGAAACTTGAGACAAACCTTTGAAGCCTGGTATTTGGATCAAATAATCATCAATTGGAGTACACTGACCTCACGAGGAACATCAAACTGTGCAGTCCTAACTCTAAGGCTATGTATAACACAAATGGATGAAATGATGCAGATGTTTCAATCCATGAGCAGTTGATACTTTGCCACAACAGCAAAAAGAATAAAAGAAGTCTAAATTACACAAAGAACCACATAATATATGGATTGACACCGGGTTAATCCCTCAACACATGGTCTTCTAGGTATTTCATACATCTACAACTAACATTTTTACAAAACGAATAGTGAAAGAAAATCCATGGCTTCTGATTTGAGCATAGATACCTATATGCTGCCGCAATGACGCCAGATGACTAGGAAATTCGATTGAAATGAATCTGGGGCAACATGTAATAAGCCTCCTTCTAAAAGTTGTGACTTCCCAAATCACTAAATAATTAAGATTATATCCAATTCGAAATGAGAGCTAGATCTCATTGCATTTAACTGTAAAACAATCATTCTTGATCACATTCCTTACGTTGATTTAATTAGGCTTCAACGAAAATCGTTATTTTCAGTGATAATTTTAAAAGTATATTCACTCTCTCTGTAAAAGCATCGACGAAGAAAATTCGAATTTAGGAGACAGGTTACAATTTGAAAATGCTGGTTCTTTAGTTTTGAATGAAAGTGAAACTTACCGTTAGGCCCATACTTTGCCTGGTTACTCTTCACCTGGTCGAGAGTGAGGCCCCTCTCAGGATCGACGTTGAAATAGGAGACAACTTCCTCCACAGTTTTGGCGTGGGCGTCATCCATGATTACCCACTGTTATTACTGCTTTTACAAAATTTACTTTTCAGTCTTGTTACTGCTACACTGCGGGCACATGAAATTACACCAAAAGAAGGATAACGTTAAACAAAAGTCAAATACCATGACACTGAACTAGGAACGAGAACCAAAATCACACCAAAAATATGAAAATAATCAATAAACAAAGTGAAATATACATATTAAATTTTACATAACAAGCACCAAGGCACAGCAATATCATAAAATACAACTAATGACATAAAATGGGTAATATGAGCTAAGTTTTTCAGCCACAAATTGAACTAGGACACAAAAATCAATTTAAATGATTCAATAAACGAAAAGTGTTACTCACAAATGCAAACAGAACAGTTATTCCGACATGAGGTAAAACAAAGAAATGTGTACACACAAATCACCAGGACAATGCCCAAAGTAACCCAACGAAAACCGGAAATGATATTGAAAAACCCACCGTGTACCTCACTGAAACCGACACGCCGTTGCGCTTGTTCCTTGTTCACGTTTAACAAACTAGAAAAAACTACGTTCGTCTAACCTTCTAAAACTATTGAAACTATTAAATTAATTGTCTCCTAATATTTAGAATCATAAATTATATAACGAAATCCAATGGTAAAACCTATTCCACACATAGGACATTTTAACATTTACGTTTCTGCCTAATCGGCCTACGTTGCCACAGATGGTACTTGCTCCTGCGGCCTGCTGAACTCGCTCGTTACGAGCTGGACTACTTCTCCCATCTGGCGGAAGATCGCGTTAATACGGTGAACACTTCTTTCGGTATACCTTTTTCAAGCGTTTTTACCCTAATTAATATTAATCGATCATCAAAAATTAATAAAATTCGCTTTATTCTATATTTTAAAAAACACCATTATCATTTGCTGATGCAAGACCTTCGTACTAAACGCAATTTCCTTCTTCGCATGTGGAATAATGTGATTGGCTATCGTTTGTCACGTGGCAATTCGGAAATCGCTTTATTTTTAGCGAACCGCAAACGCCGTCTAAAAGCGGGAAATATAAATATTTATTTCTCTAGTACTAATGGCTAAGGCGGCAGTATGCCTAATGCGACCAGCCTTATGGAATTTATTGAGTTTTTTTTAGTAATAAACGGCAATTTTAGTTGTTAAGTAGGCGATTTATGAATTAAAAATTCCACATTTCCTATCATAGGCCTTCAGCTCACTCTCATTAGTAGGTTATTTAATTAATAGCAAAATGTATGAGACATTCAAATTAATATCAATTAGCTATTAGTATACACATATATATACTATATATATAAAAACATTCATAGATAGCGATTATGTTTCTTCAGTCTTCGAGAACAATGTTCGGATATCAAAACGGAGCATCTCTTTTCCTTCAAAAATTTAGAGCACAAAAATTTCAAAAACCAATTCGGCATTTGATCGGATTGATCGTAAATATGAACGTATTAATAAAAATATGTCCATCACAGTCACACGAGCACACAGGCGGGATATATCCCCTCCGGCACTTCTGATGGACCACACACTTCATCAACCTACCACAAAATTTTTCCAAAATAAAATATCCACAGGTATGTATATATAGAGGGAGAGAAAGAGATAGTTTGAAAACAATAGTGACGAAAAACTACACACGGCAGTACGTGTATATGTTTCCGGTTTTACCTGTTGCGGAATTACAAACGCGACAGACCGGACGACATTCTACGGGGGGCGACACAATCAAAAACGCAGTCTCCCGCGATGGGCTTCGACGATGGTTCCCGACCGGTGGAAAATGTTGGAAGGATTTAAAGTATACGGGGCGTCGGGCAAGTCGTATCGGTGAGGTGGCCCCGAGAGGCAAACGAAAGATCCCGGGAGTGGAAGGGATGCCTCTTGGATCGCGGCCCTGGATAAGGACTACGTTGCCAAATCTTGTTCCAGGAGCGGACGGTTTTAGCACGCACATCAGCATGTCTTTTTTAATTATTTTGGCAAGAGCACAGGAGAGCCGCGCCGTCGGCCCGTGGAGGGAGGAGCCAAGAGAACATAGTTTAAGGGGAGGGAATGGGAGTGGGGGAGGGGAGGTTAGAATTAGGGTGGAGGGGGGGAGTGGAGGGTGGTAGGGGTAAAGAGGAGAGGTAAGCAAGGGGTTTAGATGGGTTAGATAAAGGAGATGACGGCAGGGGAGGTGAGTTGGTAGGAGGAAAAGTTTGGCTTCGTTACGGTGGTGGATGGGGTTTGGGTGTCGACCATACGTGTATATATATTTTTTTTACAGTTTTTTTACAGTTTCGCCCTCCTCCTAACGTGGCTTTTAGCTACCCCTTCCCCTCACCTCAGCTATCTTCCCTTTGCTCTTGCACCCAGTATCCGAGTGGCTATTCCCGGTAGGTGGCCGGTGACAAATTCGCATAGCCGCGCCAGGCAGGTCCCCGAAGGGTGTCTCCATCCCATCCCTCCTACTTCGTCTCTCCCCCCCACCCTACTTCACCCTCTCCTTGCCCTACCTCCCCCTCCCCCCGGGCCGCAAAGGAGTCCCATCTCTTTCCAGCCCCACCTCCTAACCCCCGTGCGAGCTACTCCAATATAGAACTAGCCAAATAAAGCAAATCGTATACTTTGATACCGTTTATTGGCCGGGCTGAGCTGTGATTGTTATCAAATTCGGACTCTCTTCTCTTGCTCTCGCTAGATTCAGAGCCAGGGAGTGGGGGAGGAAAGTGGATTATAGCAAAGCAACACTCGCTCGACCTGCGGATAATGATCTCATAATATGCACAAGGACCTTTCACGCAACGTATAATTCTAAAATATAAATGTATTCTCTATCGCTACACCTCTTCATGATTCGCTCAGAGATGAATATCTGTAGAACCGATATAATTGTGATTGCAGAAAGCTGATAAAGAAAATAATTTTTCGCCATAAACTTAATTTCACTGGTGATTATAAAAATATAAATAATACTTCACTAAACAGCTTAATTATTTGATGAATAATAAATGAACTCCTAAAATTTCGGTATAAATTTCATTGCAGAAAAAATACTTTGCGTAAAGAACTCAATATTCTCAAAAGTAAATGAATTCTCCACCGCTGCCCCTCATAATTTGTTCCGAGTTTAATATATTTATGAAAATTGTACCCGATATCACTGTGAAAAAAGATAGCTGATTGAGCAAAACTACTTTAGGGTACTGAACTTTTACTTGAGATAAAATTTTGAACGATTAAAATATAATATTTAAGAAATCATGACCTAAAATTTCACGGCAAAATTTAAACAGAACGAATAAACTTAAAAAGCGAATTGATAAAAGTTAGAAGAATTAAAAAACCATGGCCGAAGTAATCGTTGTGAAAATGTATTAAAGAACGAAATGATAATAATTAGAAGTAGAAGAATTATTAAAACCATGGCCATAGTAAACGTAGTGAAAATGTATTAAAATGACGAAGAAAAAATCATGAAACATCGTAAAGTAAATATTGCTTAAGCCACACTAAAACATACATTTAAGAATGAAGCATAACATTTCGTTAAGAAATTTTTTTTAACGATAATTGAAAAGAAAAAGTGGAAGTAGAAACAAATAGTATGCTCAAGCAGACAATGCCATGTAAACAGCTTCTTTAAAAGAAGGTAATTATAGCAGCTCAGTGGCCCAACACGTCGACTGCAAATATATATGCCACACAGGTGTAGCGCACAGCAATACTAATAAACCTCAAAGGCGTACGAGGCGAAACTGCCCGCAAGTCACGTGAACTCAGCCATTTATCAAAAATAATAATCCATTTTCGAATGCTTGCGATGGAGAATTCACTTATCACTTGAAAATAAATTCGATTAGCACTGCTCCGACCATTACGATGATATAATCCATGCCCTTGTTCCCGCACTTAAAACTTAAAAAGAGTCCGGTATGCCACGATTTTTTTAAAAATAAATCCCGGAGAATGATCACTGTATCCGATAATTCCCGTCAGTCCTTGCCTGAAATGGAGACACATTTTTATCGCCTCATGTTACCATTTAAATGAGTAGCACGACAGCCCCCCGGTGTTAAATATAATCCATATGCGTCCGGGGCGGGTGATTTGAATTCACGGCAGAACACTTTCCAAACACACTCCGACGTAACCATGGCGACCCTGCGGCCAGCCTTTTTCTCCTCCTCAAACGCCTCATCTCCACATTCTGCGCCCTCTTTAAAACTCTCCGAATTTCCTCCTTAAAGATTCCATGGATTCGGCACACTTTTACGTCTTGCTCCAATGACGAAATTTTCAGGTTCACACCATATCCAGGAGGTGGAGACGAGCACGGCACACGTATGTAACCGACGTATTCTCAACGAAATTCTCGATTGGGCACACGATTATGTGGGAGTCACGGCTTCGATAAAACTTAACGGAAGAAAAAATCCAGTGTGGGTACCGGTCCTTCCTAAAAACAACTCGCGAACGGTGCTCCTCTCACACACTAGACGGGATAAACAGATCGCTTGTTTGGAATTCCGCGTCGCGTCGTTCAAATTTTTTATTCCGCACTCGCCGTAGGTATTTCTCTCTATACCTTTTCGTCTCTGAGAAATCGTTGGACTTACCAGAAATTAAGGGTTGCACTCGCTCAATATATATTTTTTGGTCCCAGGTATTCACAGAAGGCACTTAACGACGAGTGGGGTTATTAGAGAAAACAAAACAGGTCTCTATACAGAAAAAAACAAAACACACTCTCTCTCTCACGATGATCTTACAAAGAATCTCTCTTGCGCTCGTGAAAAATGGAAGATGCCCCCCTGTTGTCTTCACTCCCCCCTGCACATGACTCGGGATTTGAGTTTAAAAAATCCTGTGGGTCTGTAGAGTGCAACGCCTGCGCTGCCGGTTGAAACGGGGCGCCGTTTCTGCTCGCAGGGCCTTTAAATAAGCCCTCGGTCGGCGCGACGCCTATGCGGGGTTCGGGGGAACTAAAGGTGGGAGAGGGGAGGGTCCCCTTCGGAAAACTTGGCTACCTTCGTCCGGCAACTTCTCCTTTATCCCCCCCCCCTCTTCCTCCCCATCTGCACACACATCGCGATTTCTTCTCCCACTCCACTTCATTCCCAGGTTCTGTTTAAGGGTACCTGGCCTCACTGCTCGACCAAGAAGCCGAGAGCACTTCGTCACAAGTCGGTGTGCAGTGAAGGGGGGAGAATTGGTGGCGCAAATTCCCAAGGACTCTTTTCTTGAGTTTTATTGCATATAGATTAGGAAAACCTCTACGTGAGCAAACAATGTTCCTTGCTTTCCGCTTTGATAATGCGTTCTCTGTGATTTTTTTTATCATTGAGATAGATTGTGAAGATCCGGGGGTAAGATTTCTCTACAAATCGACGAATCTCACGAGTGATTCTCTGCCAACAAACATTCGTACGCTTACGTGAGTGAAGTGATCGTACAGTATGAGATATGAGCGTGCTTAGAAATCGTGGAAGATCCCATTAGCGTAGCCAGAAAATTTTTCGGAGACATATTAAAGGGAGGGCACGTAACATGGTGGGGGACTAGGCCCAACCCTTGATGTCAGTGATAAACATCACTTGTTCTGTACAGCTGACATTTTGGGCGAGGCAGAAGCAAAAAAAAATCTTTTTGGTGTGGTTCTCTCAGGTATACACCCACCCTCAGAATTGAACTCCTGAACACCTACGAACTAAAATAGCATGCATTTTGCCATAAATTTCAATCCATTGTCACGATGCTCGCCTGCGTAAATCATCTTCTTTGCTAACTTTCATGATGGACTTTATTTTCCACGGTAATAACTCAGAAACATGTGACAATTTCTGGTAGCACATGTAGTATTCATTTTGCTCAGCTTAAATCAATGAGCTTCCTCTAATACGTGTGACTGGGAGATGGAGGCTTATTACCTCAGAAATGAAAGTACAAGGATCTAGCATAACTGTAGTTAAAGTATGGATGCATCTAATATATATGATGCAAACATGAAACTTTTAGTGCAGGTTAGACCAATTTAAGTGCATGAGTGTATCTTATGATTTTTGGTGGGTACCTTTAATCATAGTGAGATCGAGTAATTTTATACGCCTGAATCCTATAGCTGAGATGTGTTGTGATCTTCTAAAGAGAAATGGAGAAATATTTGCCATGTTCTCTCATAGATCCATCAGAATTGATACCTAGCAGTAGCAGGCTCGAACAAATAGGAATCGCACTCATAACTTTACTGTATTGAAGGTATTTCTTCATTCTGTGCAAGTTGGACTTCTTGTGATTACCGAAAAGCCGCCAGAAATGAGAATTCGGTCATTATTTATTAGGCGTTTTTAAAAGGAAATTTACCTCAATTGCTTCAGGAAAGAAGAGACTGACTAATTTTAACAGAGGTACTAATTTTTAATCAAGTTATCAGCATCATTATTCATCTAATGTTAGCTCTGATGCCATGAAATTGTTACGAAAAATTCTAGCTTGCCCTTAAAGTTCTGTGTTTTGAAAAATTTCAGGGGATGAATTGAGAAAGTCATAGGTTCATCGTAATATCACGCTAAAATGCACTGAATAGTAGAGGCCTTCACGTTGTAGAAATCCATCTTACTGATTTGTGAATGAAAAACTTTGCTGTTTCTACAATTTGGAACTTTATTTTCCTGACTAGTTTCGATACACTGTATCATATTAGTCTATGAATATGAAGGCTAGTCCTATGAATATGATACAGTGTATCGAAACTAGTCAGGAAAATAAAGTTCCAAATTGTAGAAACAGCAAAGTTTTTCATTCACAAATCATCACGCTAAAAGTTATTCAGTTCACAATAAATGGCGATTTATCCCAGCAGTAAGGAATTCCATGCTGGACTTTTAAAATACATACAAGGTAAAAGCTCTTTTGAGGACAATTTTTAATTTAAAACCCATTTGAGATCAATGTATCACATATTAAAAATACGACAGACAAATAGCGCTGAAGCTCATCAAATCATAAGCACTCACATTTAGGACTTCTAGTTAGTCGATGCGTAAATACCGTGTTATGAACTCCGTTATCACTTGGTATTTACTCGGAACGCAAAAATGATTCCATTCCGAGGGTTCCAACTCCCATTTAATTAATTATTTTTTCTTTCATAGATAAAATGATGCAATCAGCCAGCAAACTTCTGTAAGTCCTCTCTCTATGATAAAAGAATGCCTGGAAAACTACCATGATAATTATCTGTAAGGCGGTCGATCTTGTCGATAACTCTGCCTCTAATGTAGTGCCTATTTTTCAGTATTACCTGTAGCCAAAATATATTTATGAGAAAAGGCGTGCAGTTCTTGATGGCTTGAGATTGTCATAGAGATTGGAACGATAATACTTCTCTGTTATTTAAGTGCTATTATATCGTATATCTGTCCCACATGTGCGATGAATAGTGACTTTCACTGCTTTATTCAGTGAATTCCTTGATAAAGCAATAATGTTTACCTTGGCTAAATTCCTTGATTTCTTTCTAAATTTCATGCATTTGACTACATGGCACAGCGATAGCCGATCGAGGTACTTTTACCGATTTAAATCATGTGGGTAGACTGCCAAAGGTACTACTAATTGTCACCGTTGGTATTGGAGAACGACCCTGAGGTCCGACCCTTCCGGGTACGGAGTCTCATTTGAGTGCGGGGGCGTGGAGAAAGAGCGTGGATGCGTCCGCACAGCTGATTCCCAAGGCCGCACTCAAAGCCATTCGCATCTGGCTTCGGCCATAGCCGACTCGCGACGTGAAAATACCGTTTTATGAGTCAATCATTGATTTTCGGGCGAACGGACCTTTAACTGCTCCCTCATAGTGGCACTGAGCATCACAGCTGGTGGTGTGGTGGGAAGTTTTTTTTCGGATGAAAAAGTGAAGGAGAAGTGCTACTTTTCAATAGTCACACTGCATCTCTAGAGTTATGGTTACACTATGCATTAACCCGTAAGAGTTAACGTCTTAATGTATGAAGTTAATTAAAAACTAAGTTAAAAAAATGACAACAAGAACTTTGCTTCTTTTTTTATTTTTTCCTTAGAACCCTCAAGGCCGTGTTACACGATTCATTAACACGTCCGAGTTAATGTCCAAATGTATGAACGCGTGAATGAACACGAAAATGCACCATATAACCACTCAACTTGTGCGAATGCATGAATAGAAAATTGAGCCTTTTCTAATTTGGCTAATGCATTCGTAAATATTCCGTTCTAGTCCACAGAAATCGTTGATGCAAACAGAATTTAACTCGCACGGATTCATGTACCATGTAACCAGGCCTTAATAAGCAGCAGGCATATGGAAAAACACATTAGTCGAGGAAAAACTTAATCCCTGAGCTTATTGAAATACGAAGGAAAGCTGAGCAAGTCGTCAAAAAACTGCTGCGTGCGAGGAGACAGCCTTACACAATTGGTGCACGAATTAGGCTAGGAGGCTAATTTAAATCAATCGCCAGATCTGCGAGTCTAACATAATACAAATGCAATCAATGCAATGTTGATTCATTGACAAATGCAATCAATGAAATGTTGATTGCATTTGTATCATTAGGATTATGGATTATGCATTTATGGTTGGTTCGTGTCCTTCAGTTCGTTTGAAGCAGTAAATTGTGATAAATTTTAACAGCTTCAATTATTTTTTAATGATCAATCGATCGACAATACACGAAGGAACACTAGCGTGAAATCTCAGAGGGATGATCAATTTGGCATGAAATACTCTCGAACCATTCTCCTCCTAATGTGCGTCAAGTGCTTTAATCAATTTAGAGATTTGTAATGTTTCTACTACTGATTTATCCTCCTTTTTATAACGTTCCATATGTATTTATTCTCGGCCGATTCATCATCACGAATTAGGCTAGGAGCGGCTTAGGGACTCTGAGACTACGTGCTAGGCCTAGACTACTTGAAAAATTAAGATTAGATATCTTTCGATGCAAAAAGGGAACATCTCCTCGGAACCTCACTATGCTTATAAAATCGTTTCAGGCTTGATTTGGAGGAAGTTCGATAGTACATCCGTGATGAAAGAACACAAATGCTAATTTCCACACTATAGAATTCCAAAACTCAACGACTGACACAGGTCTCAACACATTCTGCCATTTGCTAGGTGTGGAAACCTGGGTCGCTTGATGAGTTTTGGAAATAAAAAAAGTGGAAATTACCATTTGTGTTCTTTCAACATGCACTCACTATACTTCTTTGTCAAACATAAATGTAAAATGAGAGAGATATTTTCTAGAACGTATAAGGATAGGAATTCATTTTTCCCCGAGCAATAGATGACTTACATAGCATAGGTGGGATTCAGTAAAAAAATCTTGGACGAGCTCTTCAGAAAACATTTTTTCTCATTTTAATTTCGTAGAAATTTATTCCATTAACGGCTGGTGTCCTAACCTGCCACACGCTTTCTTAGGCGCCTTGCGCGTTAGTATGTAGACGTAGCGCCGAAAATTCACTTAGCCCGTCGCACAATCAAGGAGGTAATTATATAAAATAACAAAGTATTTATTATCCAGGGATTGCGCCTAGAAGTAATAAACACCTGGAATTTTATGGAAAAGAAGATGATCACAATTAAAGATAGAAAATCGACTTATATATAAAACAGGGAAAAGTAAAGCATTCGTGGAGATTTTCAGAGGGATGGATGTGATTCGAAAAGTTTGAAAGGATGTAAAAACTCCTTTCGAAAACAATACTTAATTAATTTAAAGTGGCTCTTTAACCAGCGTGTATGGACGTCAAGCCGTGGTGCGTCTAGTTACGGGAAAGCAAATGTCAGTGGCCCCTATTCAGAGACTCCCCCTCCCTTCCTCATGACGCAAATAACCTAAGCTGTCAGTCATCAGCTCCAAATGCTATAAATACTTACATAATTCCTCTATTTTCACCCTCGAACCCCCGATTCATTTTTCAATGGATGTTGTCACTACTACAAATGACATGTGCCATACAATCTTAATTTCATCAACGCTTCTGTTTGGTTTTATATAGCTGCTGATTTCCATATCAAAGAGCTTAGAAACTAAAATAAGTGGCAGATTTGAAGGAGGCGCGCCCATAGGGGGTTAAATTAAATAGTTATATCGATAAAAATCATAAAGAAGAATTAGTTTTACGAGAAAATCTCAATAAAATTACGACCTTGAGACACACTTGCATGCAACAAGTATTATATCATTAAAACGTGAAAGGTTTTATTAGTCCCAATGAAAATTTTTCCATTATTGGAGCCTAAAAATTGCGTCAAAATACATCAGAAGAACATACGTAGTTAGAGTAAGATCATCGTACAAGACCCACGAAGAACAGTATAAAGTCTTTTAGATGTCATATTTCTTCTCCTTTCCCTTTACTTTGCTGTCACCATTAATGTTCCAACCATGGATATATATACAAAATAGCAATCCATTTCATAACAAGACACACAAGTTTCCCAGTCATATGATGCTATGGATTCGATTGGTTTCACATATTGGCTACCTCGGTGACAATGATTAAAAACGACTTAAATTTTTCATCGAGTATCATTTTTCATTCCATTAAAGAAATTCAATGACTACCGGCCTTAAATATTAAAAAATGTGGAATGTGGAAGCAAGTATTTTCATGAAGTTATTAAAATAAATTACATTCCGGATTATGGTCAGAACAAATAAATTAGGTTGAACCCTATGTCTTGAGTTTAGCATCATTTCGGCTGATTGCTTAGTCAAGGGCTGAGCAGAACGCCTTATTAAAAGATTTTCTCGCTCTGTGATAGAATAGGAAAAAAACAAGATGCTAAAAGTCGATATGGAAAATAAACAAGTCTTGGGCATCTATTTTCGCAATGCTGGGTCAAGTAATCGATAGGGTCTGCGATTAATTATCTCATGTCATTACCTTATTGGAAAAATTTGGAAAAACAATAATTTTCTTATATGCGGTTTTCAATAGATAAAAATAATGGTTAGCTGATGATCTCTGTCGATGAGAAATTTACGAACAGCTATGAAATTAAAAAAAAGAATAAAACGAATGAAAAATAGTTAGAGAACGGTATTACTCGAGGAGGATAGTAGAAGTAGCTAATTTTTTTGTAGATAAGTATTTGATTCTATTTCATCTCTATTAAACAGTGATAGCACTGCATTTTTTGGGCCCAAATGAAATAATTCTATTCCCTTAATGCTCTAATGCACTGTGCGTGATATTGGCTAATAATGCACCTGAACCAGGAAATTTGCTGCTCCCCCTACTATCAACACCTTCAGTTGCATCTAAATACATTTGATACTTAATATATTACTAAATTAGCCCATTTGTAACAACTCGGTGGCGGCAGTGAAAAATATGGAAAATGAAGCCAACTATGGGTGGTATTGGTACTTTGTTCAGCTTTCTAAGAAGTTCTAATTTCAAAGTTTATTTTAGTTTCTATATATCATACAGAAAGGCAGAATTTCTACCTACTCAATATACCTGATATTATGCTCAGCAGTTATTACGATAACTATAAATGTGAACGTGCAGTGCCGTAGGTGCCTTTAAAATGTTTCGAAGATTTGGAAGCCTCAATTCAGGAATTTAGAGCATATGGAGCATTCAGGAAATTGAAATTGATGTGATCAGGAATTCGTAGCAAGACAGGAATACTAGGATGAAATAGTGTGGAATCTCTCACTAACACACGCGACAGCCCAAGCAGTCAACAAGCCACCGAAGGAAAGATGGAGGAAGGGAAGAAGTGTAGAAAGAAGGAAAAAAGCTCATGAATGAATGAGTGGCTGGGTTTTACATCTTCAAAAGAGGAAAAGAAAGAGAAAAATCGCTCCCCTAATCGCTATTTGAGAGAAACGACTATTTAAAATTCTTAATTCATCCATAAATGTTGGCGCCGAATTCCTAAGTTTTGTATATACTGCGGCCCTCCATTAGCCTTTCTCAAGCTAATTCCTTACGTTCTATAACTGAAAAATAACGACATCTGGCCTTTTTTGTCGCTTTTTTTGGTGTTGCCATGCCGCGAACTTATGCCAACAAGAATCAAATTCGGATTCAGATACAAAACGAAGGAAATAAAATATAAAAAATAAGTAAAAAAGCACTATTTTCGCGAACACTGTATAATATTCACTAACAAGTTAAAAAGTCTTTTTGTCTCACCTGATAGGTGAGTATGGATTGACACGCAATATAAAATCCTAAACCTAATCAGCACCCACGCTTTAATCCCCGAGGAATGAAAAGATCATTTTCTTTACTTTTCAGCTCATTTAATACTATTTTTGGAAAAAGCGTGTTTCATAAAAATATTTATTTTTTTATTTTCCACCATTTAGAGATGAATTACGTAATCGATTCAACCAGAGCTGTTGAAGGAATTTATGTAAAATAATCAAAACTATCGTCATCTATTGAGAAAATTTAAAACTTTTTCCATATGGAAATTTAGTTAACTAATTAGAGTACAATGGAACAAAATTTCAAATGTCTGATTCTCGAGTATTTTATTGCCATCATAAGCTAGGAAAGTTGCAAAATTTCAAACCAATCCGGCCATGGGGCGTGGTTTAAAAATTCACTTATTACAAGATTCCATCGACGAAACAGACAGACGAAGCAAGTTAAGAAAGAAAATGTAAAAATCGAGACTTTCTCAGCAGGCCTTTTATGGCGACACCTTCACTGGACTAAATGCGCTAATTTATTTTTCCCTTTTTTTCTACCCCAAGTACCAATCGGTAAATCATGAGTCATGCCAAATATAGGCCACGGGTATCATATTTTCGACCTTAGATAAAATTCTTCGATTCGAAAAAATAAATCGACCTTTATTTCTATTCCGCATAAAAACGAAGAAGTGGCACAGTTGCTCAGCGGAATGAACAGTAAAAATAATTTTTTCCCCTCAGGCAATACGCAACTGCGATACAAAATTTAGGTTCACTCAAAACATCTTCACCAATTAATTCATCAGTGGTAGCGTAATCCTGATATTGCTGTACTGCATTCCTCCATTTCTCCATTTCGCAAGCCAGTTCCGTAAGTTCACTGATGCTCTTCTTCCGTGTGTCCTTCTTAATCTGTCCCCAGGAGTTACCTCTCAGTCTTCCTCGGAGAACTTTTGATTCAATTACTGTGTTCCGTGACATGGCCTATCCACCGGGCCCTCCTCTGGCGCGCGATGCTCCACTGTTCCCTTTCTTATCCTATTCTTCGGTAAACATCCTCAACCTATCCGTCCAATTTATCCTCAGCACCAGCCGCGAGCATCAGGTCTCCTATCTACTTTTAAATTGTTCCCTTGACTCCTGTTTTACGCACCAAGACCACAGCAGCTGCATTCTTGCCACGAAGCCCGTCTTACTTTGGGTTATATGAAGCTTAATGTCTGTCTTACTTCTTCCACCCCAGAAAATGGTGCTCCCCCAATAGGTTCATATGAAAGAAATTTCTTTCAATGCTGACAGGAGGTGTCATGGTGCCGGAACGCCGTTCCGGCAATGGTTAACAAAAGACATAACAGTTTGACAACACTTTTATCAATTTTGTTGCCTCAAAAATCTAATTTATACTTTCGTAGACATAGCAAAAAAATAGTAATAAAATGTAAATAATCACTTGTAATGAAAAACATACAGAGTAACATTCCACTTCTAAAGAAAGTTAAGGAAATTGCGATCCGGCAGTGCTAATTTTGCCATGACGTCACTGATGCTGACGTAAGGTCCATGCCTCATTTTAAATCACCAGATCTGCGAGTCTAACATGAAACAAATGCAATCAATGCAATGTTGATTGGGATGGAAGGAATGAAAGGAATATGCATTTTATGGTTGGTTCGTGTCCCTTAGTTCGTTCAAGGCAGTAAATTGTGATAAATTTTAACAGCTTTAATCATTTTTTAATGATGAATCGGTCGAAAATATACAATGGAACATTATTGTGAATTCTCTGAGGGATAATCGATTTGGCATGACATACACTCGAACCAGTCTCTTCCTAATGTGCGTCAAGTGCTTAAATCAATTCAGTGATATGTAATGTTTCCAGTACTGATTTATTCTCCATTTTATAACGTTCCATATGTATTTTTTCTCGGCCGATTCATCATCGCAGTCACCCAGTAATTTCAATTCTCAAATTCTGATATTTTTCTGCCCCTTCCTTATACGTTTAGCTTCAGCTATTTATTTTCGCCAAGCAACACACTCGGAAGAAATCAGCATTGATGTGATCCAACATTATCTATGTTATTAGGTGTTATTAGAACTTTATTTTACTGTGATAAATTGAAAGGTAATGTGACGATAAAGCTTTAAGGTCATACTTTTGGTCGTAAATAAATATAATATTCGTGAAAGCAACTACTTAATACCTTTCATGATAGGAATCCATATGGGTTTACCACTAGTCTCTTTTTATATTAACTTACGCAAGTATGAAGCCATAATTGCTAAATGAAATGCAAAACATTGCCAGAAGGGTATTTGATAGCTACATTTTGGAGATAATTATAACACATTCCTGAATAAAACAAATTTAAGTGCTGCAAAAAAACTAAACAATTAAAAAATTAAAGTAAGCCGAATTCTTCACAAAATTTTTGGTGTCACAGCTGCAAGCAGCGAAAAACTATTGGATTCTATCTTCGCCCGTTTCCCGTAGTTTCCAAAACGAGAGAGTATTCCTATAGGTTCTGCTTCACGACTCCAACTCCAAATTGGCTCGCGCGTATCCAGATGGGATAACCTTCTTCACCTCCGCCACCCCTTCCACGCCACCCATCCCCCTCCCCCCTCCCTCCCCCCAGCAGAGCGCCCCCACCCCTTCTTAATCCCCGAACGCAGTCTTCCGCGCGAGGTCTTAGCTCATTTCGTCGCATTCGTCTCACCTGGATTTAACAATAGACGCGACTTCCCCGGGGGTGTGGCCAGAGAGGCGGGCGCCGAAGGGGGCGAGCGAAATGCAGAGGAAATCCGGATCAAGGGGATGCACACCCCCTCCTGCAACATCGGCCGCATTTCACCCGTTTTCCGTGATCTATTACTCGCATGAAAATAATACCATTATCTTGAAATTTTTATGCTATACAGAGGGTGTCTTTTGATCAGATATTATTTATTGGATAGGACATTTGCCGAGGTGGTGTGTAGGTGGGATAATAAATATAATTATTTCCCCAAACACTGTTTTTAGGGGATGAAACGCGCATTTAGGGGTTGAGATTAGGTCTGAATAAATTATTCGGAATATAGGAAAATTTAATTGAAGTTGATCAAACGCCAATATTGACCCCAAAAATAGGGTGGGACCTTTCCTCCATGTGCACCCCGGTGGTACAGATTGTGCTGGTCCATAGGATGTGTGAGCATCTTTAAGAGAATTCTTGTAAATTAAAAAAAGCTGATATGTGTCCTTACTCTCTTTATATAATTATGAATTTTGTTTACTTACTCTCTATGCATTTATTACTATTATTTTTGTGATTTTTAAATTCCTCAGTTCACCAAAATCCAAGCAAAAGAAAACTGAACTTTATATCCACTCATTTAATATTGTATTTATGATGTGTGATAATTATGTATCATCATACGGTAATAGAAACTATTGATACCATTTTCTTATTATTTTCAGCATATCTTATACAATCTGAATGTTTATTTCTAGCAAACTTCTTAGACCTTATAGATCTACGATATTAAACGTATAATATTGCTATAATCATTATCAATATATAAGCTAGTAACTTAGAGAAAGCATTGAGTTAATATTTAAAATTAGTTTTGTTAAATTATTTTTATCGCAAAAAGTACGAAAAGGGAAACTCTATCTGGGAATTTTTCGACTTTCATCGAACGCATTCGCTTCCTTTAAACAGCCAACTGATTGGGAAATAAATAGATTTCGTCAATAAAACATGAGCAGCAATGTTGTGTGAAACCATGCAATTTCGCTTTTAAGTCTAGAAGTCTAAATTATTTTCATCTATGCCAATGATGAAATTCGCCTCGAAAAAAATCATTTGCCTTTACCTGGATTTGGAGCTGGATCTATCGATTGAAGGAATGGCATTTGAGCGATATATTGCTTCGTTTTGAGCGATATATCGCTCATAGGGTGGTTTCCTATTATTTTTTTATTGCCTGAATTGAAAAATTATTACTCCTGGAGTACGTATTTCACGATTTTAGATTTTTAAATGACGATATCTATTTTTCACGATTAAATGAAAAGTGAAAATTTTCAAGCGCGCGAAAACGCGACGGGTAAGTATGAATGCTGGGAAAAGGCCGTGTGACGTCATTCTGGTTCCAGCTGCCGCCGTGTGAGGCCACCTTTGTGCGAGGCTATGAGCGCGGAAACGATGCAGGTTGCTAGCAGGTTGCAGAGTACCCTGCTAGCAGGTAGCACTTGGCTTTAATAAAGATTATTAATGCCTTATCAAATGGAGGAAACTTTCTGACTATTGACAGTTTTAATAGTTGATCATTAAGAGATGTTACCCTGAGCTCTGTGCCTCATGCATGCAGACTATCTCAGACGATGTAAAACTCCAATCTCCAGCATAGAAACTAGGTCCCTGTGACGTAACGTGGAGTGGCATCGCATGGGCGCCAATCTAGCCTTTTTCACATGAGGTTAAAATTGACCATTAACATTCGTCTGAACTGGGATTTCTAAAACCAAATAATTTGTACATTATGAATACACTAATCGTGGGTAAGGAATCGCAATCAATGCCTTTCGTTTTCTTTGATGAAGGAAATTAGTGATTGAATCTCCGTTGCTGAAAAGTAGCAGTCCTTGCAGGTGACTTAATACTCGAAATCAGTGTGACTTTGGATTCGGTGAGGATAGCTTAGGCTGCTACCAAGGGATGAGTGATATATAGCTACCTGTGATTGAAGAGAAGTAGGCGATCACTGCCAGTGACTAAATCACCAAATTCTCGAAATCACTGCGACTGTGAATACGGTAAAGATAGATTCGGCTGGTTTTATTATTCGTAACATTGCTGCTGTTGGTAGCAGTGGTACCAGCCGAAAAGGATGTCTCATTCATATTTTAAGATGAATAAGACTTCATTTACGAAATATACAGCTAACGGTTTAAACATGAAAGATGTTAAAAAATGCCAACGGAATTTTCATCATTGCGTCTTATCATTATATCCACCACATAAAATTTAGTTATTTATAGTAATATTAACTCAGAATCAGAACAGCTCCCCCGAGAAAATTATTTTGCCAAAAATTTCAATTTTTAATAAGTTTATTCGTTCCTTTTGCGGAGAGCCCATTCATTGTAATTGGACAAAATAGCAGGAGTAGCGGCGCCACAAATCACGGCTGACTTTTATGAGTGATCGCAATCACAATTAAGAATCACCGTTACTGACGAGTAGCAGTCACAGGTAATGAAGGGATTGGAATATCACGGTTCCGATCATCACTAATTCGAGCAGTTACACGACCAAGCCGTCCTCCTCCAAGGTGAATCTCAGACCAGATTTGTGCAGTTTGAAGCAGTTCTATTATAGGTACATCATATTATCTGATATTATCAATTCACGCCTATATTCTGTAGTTGAAATAGAAGTTTTAACCCTAAAGTGTCACCTTGGATGTAAAATTAATGCTCTAACCGGTTCCAAAGAATTCAATATCATCGCAATTTATAAGAGAATGATACCAAATATGTAATGGTGTGGTCAAAATTAGGCCACTTAATATTTTTCATTTTTATTATTTGAATGACGACTAAATTTGAATCTAAAGGTTTATCTGAGATCAAACCGGAGCCGTAAAAGAAATTTATACAAAAAAATTGTATCAAAAATAGCGTTGGAACGTTATTTAGAACGTTTAAAGCTAATTTTCCATAGGGAATTTTAGTAATTAGAGCAATGGAATAAAATTTAAGATGTCTGATTGTTGAATATTTTATCGTCAATAAAAGCAAGCAAGTTTTCAAAATTTTTAGCCAACAGACAACAAAAAGTGATTATGATTAAAAACTTTTGGGCTATGTCGCCGCGTCAATGCTTTGGGTGGCCCAAACGTTTCAAGGGATTATGTCCCATAATCCCTTGAAAAAGCGACCAGCATCGGTCGGGAAACGTTTGAGCCACCCAAAGCATTGACGCGGCGACATAGCCCAAAAGTGTTTAATCATAATGACGAGCACCCGCGAAAGTTTTAACGAAGAATAACAAAAAGTGGGTAAAAAATCAATTACAGAGTTTCCGTCGGTGAAACAGACAACAGACGGAGCAAGTCAAGAAAAAGCGCGCAATAAGGAATTGCGTAAAGAAAAAGAATTTCACCCCGCGTTACGCTCACCTCTCACATCTACCTTCAACAGATAATACATGGGGATCAAAAAGTCAAGGAAATGGTAAATTTCCTGACAAAAAAGGTTAGAAAGGAGGTGAAGAAGTTTCTTCGGACGATCGCGAAAGGATAGGGATGAAGAGAACTGTCATTTAGGACCACAGAACTCCATTGTTACCACCTCACTAGCAGGGACGCCTCGTTCTGCACCGAGTCAGGTCTTTTACTGCAACTGGCGACAGGGTGTAAGCCAGAAAAAAAATCTAAGAAGGAGAATTTGAAGAAATCAAAACCCCCTAGATCAAGGGTCGGCAACCATTCTAGACGGAAGAGCCAAACGTTATGCAACCAGCTGGGCAGATAAATTTCGACAGTGCTTCGATTTTATTATAGGAAATGCATTTATTATAGGGACGGTTTAAACTGTGCTTCCTGAATTCATGCATTTTATTCTGTTACAATATTTGTTTTAAGTTTTGAAAATAAAATAATTATTTTTTGCGTATCCACTCCAGACCTGAAAGTGTACTTTCCGGAGAAAATTTGAGTGTGCCTCATTTTTCCACGGAAATAGAACTGAAAAAATATTAATCCGATTAAAAAATTGTTAAATGTTACAGTGCGTACAGAATATATTACATGCGACGCTCAGAACTTGGAGATATTCTTATATCAGCAAATGATAAAAATCCAGATCTATTATACGTATATTATACACGGGGACTGAAGAGGGTATGGAACTGGAAGGCCGCAATTTGGAATCGTTAAGAGCCGCAACTTGGCATCGAAAGAGCCGCATGCGGCCTGCGAGCGGTAGGTTACCGACCCTTACCCTAGACGAAATGTTTCAGGCTTTTCCGGCAGATAGCTTAGGTATATTCATCTTGTATTTTAAGCAGGTTCGGTGTGTCCTTGCTGTAAATGACCTGGCGTAAAATTTGAGAAGAATATACCCAAAGGTATAACCTAAATCTACCGGAGAAAAAAATTCCTTTTCCCTTCGCCGTTATCTGAAAATACCAATCGATTGTGGCAAATAATGAACTTTATTGCTCAAATGGCGAGGTGGGACAAACATTCCAAAAGTCTACGAGTGGATAACAGCGTTCCTAATTTGCAAAGCATTTTTACTGTACATTACATTCACGAAACGGATCCAGAATTTTTTAAGGGGGGTGGGGACAAGGGTCTAAAAGACTAAATCTTCTAACATTAGAGATTAAAAACAACACACAGCAATAACTGTAAGAAATATTCTCTAAATTTTAATATGAAAGTTATGAATACGATGTTAAATGATTGAGGCTCCGTAATACACGAAACAAAACGAACGTAATGATAACTGTATTAAAAAAATCTTTTCTATTTTTCAAGCGTCTTGGGAGTTGCGGGGCACGTGCCACCGTGCCCCTCCCCCCTCAATCCGCTTATGCATTCACGCATCGCATTTCTCTATAGAATTACGGAAATAGCCGACGAAAAGGGTTATTTTTTTAGTATGGGGATGGTGAAAAAATAAAAAGGGGACTAAAAGAGACACTTAGTCCGCTGGTGAAAGGATGGGGGTGATAGGGTAGTCCATCCTTGCCACCGCACAAGTAGAGGCCCTCTCCAAGTCCCCCTCCGCCGGCTACGTCACGATAAAGCTCTATTTCCAACTTGAGACTGAAGGGTGGTTTCACGGGAATACGAGTTCCCCTCGCCAGTTCCCAACGCCTCCTTCCACCCCCTCGCCCTCTTAAGCACCCCTTGAAGCGTGATTGTTGGTTGAGACGAGCCAATTCCTGAGTGCTCTCACGGGTAGAGCTGATGGATTCGCGAATATCTCTCTCCGAAAACACGGGTCATTTTCGAATGGGTGTGAGGAATGACCCAAAAGTTCTACCTCCAGAATGTGTAAAACGTTAGAGTTCATAATCGGCGCACCATGATTGACCGATCAATCAACTAGGATCTGATGTTTTCCCGGTGAGCTGATGCGATGAATCTTTCCAGGGCGTCCGATCGGGTCGGGTTCTCCATTTCTGCCGACGTTCTAATATCTATCGTCCTTTTACAATACTTTCTACCGTCTTCAGGGTTGATTTATCCCAAGTGCTCAGGTCACGAGCCCATACAGAGTTCTTTACGTGATGATCAATGAGTCCTAAACTTATGGCCAAAAGTCGTCAGGTGATCAGCAAGGTCGTTGTTTGATGAGCGAATGGCACCGTCTATCGGCCGCAATTGCACGTCCTCTATATGGAATTTTGGAAGCCCATACAACCGTGATGGGGCGGTACTTGGCGTTGGGTTCTCTGAGATCCCATAAGGAATTCCTGATGCCTTGATTATTTCAATCATTCATCTAGCAATAGCGCCCTGTTGTATAAGGGTCTCAGCTGGTACCTTTCTGGTAGGTCTTTTTGTATGAGTCCTAGGAAAACAACTCACTTTTTCGAGGTTTGAACGCTTTTAATAGAAGTATGGTCTTCGATCGTATCCAAAGAAAACGAAATGAACTTCGATGAAACGTGCACTTATATCGCATGAAAAAACTCCACTGTCTTCACCATAGACCATTTGAGAATCGGTGTCTTGAAGAAAAACATAAAAACGGTGAATGCTGAGCGTTAAAACCCATACAGCTTCAATAACCTTACCGCGTCGCGGCTAATCCAACTCCCGACGCGCGGAGACGAACCCTGCCGCGCGATCGAAAAATCAATGTAATGTCCGGCGACGCAAACTTATTTCATGGAAAACTGCATGAAAACCTCAAGAAATCTTTAAAAAATGCTCTCATATAAGTTACTCCGCGTGACTTTTTCGAAAACCCATTTGAAACTCTACCTAAATGTAAAACTTTGTCGAAAAACAGTATCCACCATTTCATTACTACACGGTAAGGATTTATGGACAGTATTCTTAGATTACGGAAAATTAAAGAAAAAACACTATGCCAACAGATTATGTGGTTTTTTATTCGGCAAGAATCCACCCATAACTTCACCATTCACTTACTTTGGAAGATTTTCAGAGAAAATTGAAGACGGGATTTTTTATGGAAATTTGCTCACGTTTGAGCCTCTGTATCTCAGTAACGGGTAAGATCTATGTCAAATAAAGTACATATTCATAAATTTCAATCATTTTTGAGTATACCTGCGAAGTTTCAAGTTTATAACTCAAAAAAAGCCATTTTGTAATTTTGTCCGGCTTTTTCCGATTTCCGCCCACTGTGCGGCGCCTCTTTTCCTTTTTCCTTCCTCTCCAGCCCCTCCCCGGGTGTTCGGGCGTATAAGCCACGGGCTTGGTTCCCGGCCACGGTGTGTTGTATCCTTCGAAGGGTTCGCCCAGAGCCCTCATACTCTCTGGTACCAACTATCCAAAGTTATAATTTTGTGGCATAATTTTTCTTCACCCTGAATATCCGGAGGTATAAAATTTAAGTGCCAACAAAAGTTATAAGGAATCACATCTTCGAAACAGGTTTTTCAATTGTCTTAGGAAATCATTAGCGGGGAAGGAGAACAGGTGTCAGCCCGCCTAAGGCTAGATCATTGCTAAATAATTATATTTGTGATAAATTGGCTGAGATCAAAGCTTATTTTCGTAGGTTATTTTCATTAATTTTTGTTTTGATAAATCACTCTTAGCTTAGTTGTAGTCTTGCTAACAATTGTTCTCCTCCCCGTAGATGATTGCCAAAGACAATCGAAAAACTAGTTTCGGAGATAATTTTTTACCAGCATTAATTGGCATTTGGATTTCCTGTCTTTGATATATTCAATTTCACCGAGCCGATTAGTAGCTCAACTTAATATTCCAATGAAGTCTACCATCAAAGTTTAATTATTTTTTATCACGCTTTTTCTTAACTTGCTTCGTCTGTTTGTTTCTTAACCGATGGAATCTTGTAATAGATTTTAAACCTTCTTCCCACTGTCGCATTGGCTTGAAACTTTGTACGCTTGTTTGCTTATGATGAGAGTCCAATATAAAATTATGAGAAATTTGAAATTTCATTCCATTGTACTCTAATGAATTAGCTAAATATCCGAATGGAAAAATAGTTACCTTTTTCTTGTATAGATAGCGATAGTTTCTTTTAGAACTTTTGACACTGAAAGGAGGGAACGAGTTCAAGCATAGTCCATTCCGAAATTTTGTTTTTCAATTTTAACTTTTTTATATTTCACAATCAGTTATCAGTAACAATAATACTAATTACTATTGTTTTCATTCAAAATTTACTGATTCAGTGACAAAGAGTAAACGAACAACAAAAATCGATTACATGATCCACCACTGAAAAGAAGAAGAAAATGAAAAAGAAGAGATTTTTAATAAACACTTCCGAAAGCAGTATACAATGTGGTAAAAAAAAGGTGTTCATCTATCGGAGAATAAGGGGTGGGTGCCATTCCTTACTCACCTATCGGGCTCTTTTACACTAATTTTTAATAAACGTAATCTCTTCGAGTGATGAAAAGCTTATTTTGCATAGTAGAAATGTACTGAGAAGCAGAAAAAATTTAACTTCTTGCTTCAATGATGTGCCTTTAAAAAAAAAAACTCTCTCGCCTGGGGACATTGTAACGGGAGAAGGGAACCGAGGTTCATTTCGCGCCGGTTACAACGCGGATACATTTTAGGCACTTCGGTTTGTGCTTCGGACTCTTTTTCTTCAGTTTTTAACCCAATGAGTTCCTAGGGGCATAATTTTAAAATCCGCCGAGACATCCTACACTCGTTTGCTTTCATCCCATTTAGAAGCAATCCCGGCGTCTTAATTTATGCGGCCTTAAAGCATAGAAGTAGGCTAATAAATCTCAGGGACAGATATGTGGAGGAGACGCTATAGTAATATCCTAACCATGAGGAAAGGTCAAGTGAAAGCAATGTTAATGGCTCTCTGACTGTTTTAGAAACCATTTATAGGGCGTAAAAATGGTAATGAAAGTATCAAATAATTACAAATTGACGAAATAGTTGGAAATAGAAGTTCACTGCTGATTCAACATCAAATAATTACATCTTATAGGTAGGTATATACATATATCTATTTATGCAGATACAAAATACCTTTCACTGCCGCGGGCAATGAATCAATTTCAGAAAACAAATTTAAAAAATATTAATAGCTTTTGGTGGTAACCCGTATTGACTTTATTCTCCTATGCCAACCTTTATTCTCCTATGCCGGAGACCTCATCAGAGCTAATGGCCGTGTCGGGTTTATTGAGAATCAATGGTGGTGACCGCTAGCAGAGAATTTCCTTGACGTCTTTCTTTCAAGAAGGTATTGGCACCCTTATAGAATGAAAGAAATCCAGAAAATTCTCTGCCAGAACCCACCAATTAATGCTCAATAAAGGCGACAGGGTTATTAGCCCTGATAAAGTCTACTGCATAGAAGGGGGAACTTTAGCCATTTTGAAGTCTCGACGCTGGTTACCCCTAAAAGCCATTAATTGACAAATATGGATCGCAAAAGTTTTAGCAATTTGATTAAATGAATAGAAATTTTTGCTATTCATTCCTTGTATCTCATTCATCCGTCAAAAGATGCTAAGCTGCGTTGCTAAATGTCACAACGAAAAATAACGGTCGATTGTGGACGCTCAAATTACGAACAAATCTGTTTTTATAAAAGAAGTGGGATCTGAGGCCCGAAGATTTTTCCTTGGATATCACGCGGATCCACATCCATGCGCAGTCATCAGGCACATTTCTAAACTAAACACTAAAGAAATTTGTACTTGAAAAGTTGTATTAAAGCGTGGACATTTCGATTATCTTTTTTCCCCTGGCTGCTTTCCCACAAATTGGAACCTGACTGCTTTCCCCTGGCTGCTTTCTGGCCAAAATGATTTGACCCTATGTTTCAGGCTACTAAGATTTTTATGGGAGCAAAATACTGGGAATATAATGAATGAAAATTCCACAAAATGACGCCTCAAACCACCAACTTCACTGGGAATATATTTAAAAATTTTATCGCATCCACTTAGATTCTGTCAACAATTTGGCCATCGATTCTTATACTTGTTATATCATTAGAAGAAAACTTCGCTCGAGAGTGAATTATTATAAATATTCTCAGCTACCTAGCAGTTATTTTTACCCTACCTGTAAAACCACCATTTCAAGGCCATAAGACTTCACCTTATGCTAGTGCTAACTATTCCTGGTGAGTAACAATTATTCAGTTTCGATTTCCTCTCAAAAACTGAGTGGGAAATCCCAATTTGGTTAAGAAGTACTTATTCTTCTAGGTGTTTTACCAATTTCATTTCCTCTATCACAAATTTCCAACTATCTTCGAAACAATTTTCTTCTGAGTCTTTTTACGCATCTTATCCAAGCACGGACACTTTCTTATTTTCGTCTCTTTGAAAAAAATGAGAAGATAACCTCTTGTTCGTCTTCTTTTCTGCCTGCCCGACTCTTACCGTTTTCTATCACACGCACAATGAAAGCGCAAGCAACCCGGTTTTCATCCACGGCCTTTGAAAATTTTGTAGATAAGTTAATGACGGGACAAACTCACTCCGAACGGATAACGGCTTCTCAGCTAATCTTCGGCCTTGAACATGGGCTTCGTTTGATTTATTGTTGTTTACATTATAGTGTGTGATTCTTTCCGTCAAGAATAGGAGACACTCCGGCCGAATTTATGAGCCGAAACCCCGTTGACGACATCAACTCACGAAAAAATGGCGGAAAATTTAGAATTTTTTTTTTCAGTTTAAAGTTCTGCGTCAATATCTACATGCTACTCAGTAAACCGCCTAAAATGGCGTGCTTGGAGGGCGTTAGGAAACCAGACATTTATATAAAAAACAAAGGCTCAAATTTAATAACGATCAGGATTTACTAAGGTCCTTTATTGCTGAGGAGAAAAACGTATTCTAATACCTATCCCTTCGAAAAAAAATTTCGCTTACAATTAGTTAATCGTTTCTTCCGGATCTGTAAATATAGTGGGGTTATAATATGATAATCTCAGTGACTTATAATATCTATTCTCTATTGCTCAAGCAATCTAAGCCTAGCGCGCAGCATCCCGATTAAATAAGTTCTGACATAAAGAGCGAATGAGAAACATATCTATTCTTAACATCAACATAATTATTGCCATAAAATGTGATTACGGGTCTGATGAACGACCCTACTGGACCTATGTTGCTAGGAAACTTCACGTAGAACGTGGGAAGCCTATGACTTGTTCAACGCGCCTCAAGAGGTGGTATAACAGGCTCGAAGTTCAGAAAGATCTTCTGGACGAGAAAGGTGCCAAAATTGAGCTGTCGTCGCGAGTAAGCCCTGGAGTGTTGCAAGGGGTACTCCTCCCAAAAACTCTCCCATAGTGACGTAGTGTGGGCGCGTGTCGCCCTCAGCGACACACGTGCGGGAAGCGCTGCTCAACTTCAAAGGCTATCATGAGCGATCTCTATTTCAAGAAGCCCGTGGAACAGGAACTTGTTGAGCCAATCAATAGGAACAGTAGAGACGTATGGAGTGGACTCTGTGTTTCTATATACATGTACGCAATAAACGAGAGATGTGGAAGTTATGACCGATTTCACATGGATACTTCAGGAATCAGGGTATCCACAGTGTAGGATTTGAAAAAATATCTGAGATTCTCAGGTTTTCCTTACTTTGTTTTCCATGATGTCACCGAGTTCTAAATGACAAAATGCTTGACTAAGTACGGTTCATGGGAAAGAAATGACTGTCCACTGGAATAGAGATCTCTCCCTACCTGAAAAGAGTGACAAGCGATAGGATCTTGAGATGATGGAAACCTATCTGTTATTGCTGGGATAATTTTCGTGGGACACAACGGCCGATTTTTTTCAGGGCACCAGCCGAATCCTCTGAGTTCTTCCAGAAGACTTAAATTCCTTGAGTACCCCAGGTTTTTCAGGTCAGTGGACTACCTGGGAATTCTAGCATTTGGAGCCTTTTCCTCATAAGCTACCAGTACACAGTCATCATTTATTTTGTTATAGGTTAGAGAAACTTTGTTGTATAATAGACATTTTATGTCATCAACATAACAACGTTTGTTGTATTTAACTTGATTACTGTTATATTTTGAGGCATAGCAAACTAATGTAAGTATCGCGATCAAGTCAAACTCCCTAGTGAATGTGCAACCTCGTACTCACAATATTTTCATAACTAAAATGAAATTTTTATGAAGCAAACACTCGTATCTTAGAGCGTTATTTAATAAATGCTAAACCTAAATTCACGATAAGAGCTCAAAAGGACTTAATATTTAAGTCAGATCTATATCAGTTACCTTCTTAACGCAACCATGTAACTCAGTCATTGAACTTGAAATCCAAATCTCCTAATCAACGCATATCCCTTCAAACTGCAGTCAGTAAATCGCTCACATTCCAACTTTTCGCCTTTTCCCATCAAAATGCATGCAGAGCAAGACCTTCCCAACAAGGCCAACCTGAATTCAATTGATCCTGCGCGCGGCAATCGTCATTTCATTGACATGTTAGCAGTATTTCAACAGCCATACTCTCGAGGCTCCAAATGGATTTCGGAGTCTAGATGAAAAACTTCAGCCATATACTATTGGTAGTAAAATTGTCCGATCAAAAAATTAATGGAACTATAGAAGACGAGACGTATTGGCATATGTTTCATTCTATTACCCTTGACTTCATAATATTATTGGGTCTTCTATTATTAGTAGTATGTTTACAACTGATAGTGAGGCATGGAAGATGATAGCAGCGGAGAAATATAGGTTGGAATCTTTCCAAATATGGTGCTACAGAAGAATGATGAAAATCAAAGAGATATATCGTGTGAGAGATGTGGAAATTCCAAGAAAAGTAGGAGAGAATAGTCATATTGCGTCTTAAATTATTGAAGCGAATTAAGGACTCTAAACTCCTTTCGTAAAGTTAAAGCCATTGGCAATCACACACAGCCATGCCCTTGTGTATGTCATTAGCAGACAAGTACTTTGCCCCGTCAACATTGTGGCCGGCAATAAAATATATGGGAATAAAATAATATAATAACATAAATAAAATTCATGGAATGAGTATGGAAAACCTTGGGTGGAAGACGAGTCAATTCAACCGATTACATAATGGGATACGATGACCTGATGAAAAATTGTCGTTGGAGAACAGGCGGAAGGGAAGAAAGGCAAAGGAAAGCCTTGAGATGTGATGCTTACAGCAGGTGATTACTTATGTAAAGCGGAAGAATCATTCAGATGTAAAAAGGTTAGCTGATAGGAAAGTTGCGTGAAACTAATCTCAGGATTAATGAATTATATGTTGGTTTTGATTCCTTACTTACAGCTAAGAATACTAGCAAAGAAGTAAAGAAACAATTCGTCATGTGTAACATATGGAGAACAAATCTTTGTAGGAGAGAGACATGGACGCTGAGCGTAGCAAAAAAGTCAAGAGTGGAAGCATTCGAAATGTAGTACTACCGAAGAATGATGAAGATAAAATGGATCGGCCGGATAAGAAATGAGGAATTGCTAAGAAGAGTGGTAGACTGTTACTGGTGACTAAGAGCGGTGGACTAACAAGGACAATCATTGAAGAACAAGTGTAAGGTAAAGGGTGGCCTCGAAGGAGCTAAATACGACAGATTATTAAGGATTCAAAAGAGAAGAAATTCGCAGTAAGGACAGACGAGAAAGTGGAGTGAAGAGCCGCATTCAACCAATATTCGGAGTTCTGAATTATAACGATGATCGAATATGCCGACTATTTCAGAAAAAAATCGAACAGCGATACTACTACTATTCAATACTCTGCACGTTTTCTACTGCGATACCGAGGCGTCGCACAGTTTTGGGTTCAAAGAACCTCTCAATCCCTGCGACCTATGAACTCTCTATCACATCGTGGAAATTAGAAAAATGAACTTCTGACTATTCCTTTTAAAGCACCTTCGATTGACCCCTTCAAATTTTACACTACTTAGTTGAACGATGGTTAATGTCTTTCATAGACATTGAAATTGTGCTTCTTCAAAATTCTTTTCTTTTTGTTTTGTTGCCAGAGTCAAGGTGAATGTAAAATTTTTTTTTCCTTTTTTTCTGTTAAAATAATCTTATATACAATGAAATATCCATACATCATTTGATCAAAGCATGTAAAATAATCTGTCGGTACCCTAAAACAGGTATTTTGCATAGTAGGGCATCTAACGTCCAAATATTAATAAATATGGTATGAATCCATTTGTTTTTTTGGGATAATAAATTAATATAACTACAATTACTAACATACCCCGCTGCATGCCAAAATACTGAAGCAGCTAAGATATTGAAGACTCCTGCTTAACTCGGCTTCGAAAAGATTCCTTATCTCCGTGACCTCTGACCCCACTGGTGTATTATTATTAACTCATTGTCTACTTAAGCTTCACGTAATTCTTGGGGAGCTTGGAGGCTTATCATTTGGTAAAGCACTGGGATACAGATCGAAGGGTCCCGCATTGATATCCCCCATAGGGTGAGGAACTGTCCCCCAAGCTTGAAAAAATCCCTGTGGCATAGTCTAGGGTGAGTTACATTCTCACCAATTAAAACTAGCCTTCAGGTTGTACCACTGAGTGCATTATTCAAATCAATGGAGCTGCAAATAACGTCAAAAATCCCTTAGTACTCTACATCCAGATAAGTCTATTTTAAATCTAAAAGATACCAATTTTATAGCAAAAATCTCTTACCTGTTATCAAAGTGCTGTCGTTAAAATAATTTTGATCGTTAACTATTGATAACACCTCATATGATGTCAAAGTGATATAAAAAACAGCTCCGTGTATCAGAATATGGTATCACTACCATAAATGAAAAGGGGATACAAATGAAATCTCACTTCGTAAATTTATAGTGATTGACCAAAATTTGGCCAATTCACGTCTTTTATAGAAATGTTCCAAAACAGTTATCAGAAATTGATGGCAAAATGATTTCATCATTCTGGCATGTAAGTGGTATATTTAAAAAATTGTAATTATCAATTTGGCGAGAATATATGATCACTTCTAGGATTATAAACAGAGTTAGAACTCGTGCAAAGAAGAGCTGCCAGATACGTGAAAAGTTGTTAGGATAGTCTTGTTAGTGTAACTGACCTCTTAAATAAACTCGGATGGGAATCTCTGTCAGACCGTAGATTGAAAAATAGACTAAACCTTTTAGATAAATTCAAGAGCAGAGTCTTTTCTAACGAAGTTAGCCATATCTTACGGACGCCAATATACTACGGAAGATCAGATCATATAAATAAAATAAGAGAGATGTACTGTAGAACAGACAGATTCAGAATGTCTTTTTTCTCACGATCAATAAGAGATTATAACGGCAGCGTTAGAACTCACGTATAGATTAGATGACTTGTGGTGTAACCTACTAACTTAGGTGAACCTTGATGCATGTTTCTGAATTTTATTATTATTTCTAACAGCATGTGGTAGTATAATTTGTTAGTATGCGTAACTTTTTTGAACCGTGTGGTGTGCATGTGGGAATCCAATTGCATCCTGCATGCTGGTGTTTGATCACCCCCTGCCAAACACCCTAGAGGTGACTCGTAGGGTATCCATGTAGATTTAAATGTAGATGTGATATTATTTTCGTCTAATAAAAATAAATCATAGGTGATATATTTTTTTGACATCAAACTGATGTAAATTATGTCATTGTGCTGCTTGAGATAGCACGTTGTGTCCAACATATCGAAACATCCCTATTAACTCGGCTCCGAAAGACCTCTCTACTTCCGATAATTATTGATTTGGATAAGATTTGTTATAATTCACTATGTATAAAATATATCACTGGTGTATAAGTTAGTTACATAAAAATATATGCGTTCCATGGGGTTGTACGTTGGTTCCAATTTTGATGAAACCTCCGTCTTAACTCGTCTACTAAAGGCCTCTCTACCTCCAGTATTTATTAATTTGGTGATAAGATATTTTATAATTCCCAACGTAGAAAAATATATCACCGGTGATGAATATTTGACACAAAATTTATATAAATAATTTATCACTGTGCTTCTTGGAATTGCACGTTGGCTCCAACTTTATCGAAACTCCCCTCTTAACTCGGCTCTGTAAGACCTCTCTACCTCCGAGACCTCTGAACTCTTCACCTCACTCCACCCACCTTCCCTCCTCCTCCTCCTATTTTAACCCCCTCCCACCCTCCCATTTCGGCGTCGTACACTTGCGGCGGGCGACCTATCAAGAGTAAAGCAGAGAGGCCGCCGGTCCCTCGCGTGCTAAACTTAGACGGAATGGACTCCGGTGGAAGAGAGAGACTATGAGAAGGGGGTGGGGGAGGGAGGGGTTGGGGAAGGAGGGGGGGATAGAAAGAGAGTGAGGGGAAACCTTACGAAGTGGACAAAGAGTGGAGGGTTCATTTAGGGTTGGCGAGGAGGGTAGGACACGGTCGAAGATAAAAGTGTAGCATGAGATCGAGAGGGAGATTTTCCAGAATAACGAAGACTGAAATGACCAATTTCACCATCTTCTAGTTTCAATTTCTTTTTCTTGCCAAAAAGGCGACTCAAGCTATTCAAGAGGGTGTTCAACATTTTTTCTTTTTCCGCTTATTAGGAAACTGACTACACGTTTACATTTTTCCAGATGTTAAACGAATTAGGCTCGGAACCCCTCGAGAGGCTGCGCGCTAGGCTTAGATTGCTTGAACAGTTGAGATTGGATATCTTTAAGAGCGACACGGCTAACATAATATTAGAGCACCACTATATTTCCAGGTCCGATAGATGCGATAAAGTCAGAGGGATGTTTTGCCGTAAGGAGAGATATGGGAATTCGTTTTTCCCCCACCCATAAATGACTTTAAGAAATGCTAGTCCTAACTTCGTTAGCGCACTTCATTTTTATGTGTTAACGGCTGGTGTCCTAACACCCCCTGACACACGCCTTTTAGGCGGCTTGCGGGGTCTTATGCACATGCAGATGTTTTATTTATCCAAATGGAGAGCAATAACGGACTTTTGAAGGGGCGGTTTTATAATTTATAATTAGCATGAAACGGAACATAGAACTGCCGTAGTCTTAAAGTGAGAATTTTTAATGTTACAATAATCCAAAAAGTACGGGATAACGTTTAGTTAAACAGGTAACCTTAAGTGAATGAAATCGTTAGCTATGATTTTAATCTCGCGAAAAAAATAAATTAGGCATCATAAAACCAACCCTAGAAGTTGTTTCAACTTCAATGAATAATGACCGTATTTTCTCCGGGAGAAATGCAAGCGATGCAAAATGAAAGCAGAATGAATTTATGGAGTCTGAGATTCATAGAGGATCTGAATAGAGTTACCAGGGAGGAAAATATTATTGCAAAAAGAGCAGACTATATCCGAGAAAAAGCTGATGGTGAAAATTCAAATGCAAAGTTAATTGTTAGATTCGTCGATGACCAACAACAACAATAATGTATGATAATGAATGCCAAATTTAGGGCATACGAGAAGATATTCAGAAATATTTTACTGGTATGGCCAAGGTTATCAAGTAATTGTGAAACTGAAAAAACTAGCGCCGATGTTGGCGACGAATACTCAAATTTGGCTGTAAAGCTGAATGATTTTGTGTTTTAGATTAATACGTATATTTTTTTCTGAAACTTTCATCATTTTATTTAATCTGCAATTTTTAAATGTAATCACAACCTTAAATTTAGTAAAATAGATAACGGTACCTAATTCATACAAATTGTTTCAAAGAATTACCATATAGGTAACTTTGATAGGCCTCGTCGGATTCGAGACTGATGAAAGTTGAAATAATGTCCATAGGTCAATACTAAACCGAGTTATCAATTTTAAAACCGACCAATAGAGAATAGTCGATTATAATAGCCAAACATTCCGAGCTATAACAGCTCGTCTTCTCATCAAAAACTAAACAATCTCCACTATGCATCATTCTCACTAACATTCTCTTGTAAGATACAAAATTTTCAATATGATGCTATGACGAATGATTTATCTAATCACCTCATCATGCGAGGCTATTCCATCAAAAGCACGATCTGTTGCTGTAAACCCTTTTTGCATACCCTTTTACCTCCATGCATGGGCGAAATAAATTACAAACTATACTTTTATATCCCTAAATGTGGTTTCAACCCTCAATTTATAACCATAGGTAACATTACCATAAACATTCCAATTTTTCACAGAAAAACTACAAGATCGCGTAATATATAAGCCTCGACGCATTCCAGACTAGCTGAAGTTAAAATATTTCCCAAAGGTTGATACCTATCCAAGCTATCTAATTTAAAACTACGAGGTACAAATCAAAATAATTTTTTTGTAGTAAAACGATTTTGCCAAGTGACTGGAAATCTCTTTTTGCTCGTTCATCTCTTTATTAGTGGGGGTTAAAGACTATATCTGGTAAATATTGGGGAGAAATAATACCTATTCGGTAGAGTGATTAGTAGCGGATTGAAGAGTCTCTGTTTCCAATACCATATGAAGTCTTTAAAGGATGATTTTACCATGTAGGCCTTGGGTGAAAGCATATGAGGTCTTTTTAGGTCAATGGAGCTAAACAAAAGGCAAGGAATCAATGTCGAAGACACCCGGAGCGTACTGTTAAGATTCTAGGGAGGTGGATGAGGATGAAAAATGATGGTGGGGTTTTCTGAGGAGGTGTGCGAGACCTATGGATAAGGCTAGGAATTTCTTAAGAAGAAGATAGAAGGTCGATGATTTTCGGGAAAGAGAAAAGAATTAAGAGGCGAAAGGGGTTGGGACATTTGGGAGGAGTGAGGAGGGAGGGGTGAGAATGGAAAGTTGTGAGTGGTGGATGATGGGGAGAATGATTCAGAAAGTAAGTTGGTGCCCATTGATATCTCTTAAGTCTTTATAAGAAAATGTAATGGAGAAATGTTAGAAGCAGATTGAAGACAACAAATCTGGACTCAGTGGATCGCGATTTTAAAACCAAAAGATATTGGCTATAAAGAAAAGTGCTTGTATGCGTTTAATTTTTTTTCAATCAAAATGATTTAGTTCAGTAACCACTTAAAATCTAATGACCTAACTTGGTAAACAATCGAAATAAATAAGCACATTTTTCAGTGAAAAATCAAAACTCAATTGGTAGTAATCATCAGCATTAGTCAACAATCTTAAGATTGGTTTGACGCAGCTCGCCATTCCGCTCTCCTATCCGCAACCCTTTTCATAGAGACGTATTTATTCTGTTTTGAATCCTATATAACCTGTCCTATGTAACTCATTCGGGGCCGTTTCAACTTGTGCATTGGAAAATATTAATGGTAGGACATATTCTCAGAAATCGCATTGGGATTGTATTTTCTACACTGAAGATAATTTATGGGGTGTGCAGGACAAATGCTGAATAAGGTTGGTCGACAAAACCAATTTCATTTGAATCGATTACCAATTGTTCTAAAAATACTGTAAATTTTAAAATTGGAGTTTTTTATTTAGTGAACTCAAAATTAAAATTTTTTGCAGGGATATACAATCATTTAATCTCATAAATTTATAGTTGGTCATATCAATAGTGCAAAATAACCATTTAAAGGCATAACATACATAAAATGTCTACTTTCCGACGATTATGAAAGGGTAAACAGCGTTTTAAAGAAAACTTCTTCGATATATTTGTTTCCATGTGATAAATGAAGCACAAGATTATGATGTTGGATCATAAATTTGCTTTCATCTGGCAGTAAAAACGAATGTAATTGACGTTATCAGAAGTAATAAGAAGCTACCACTATTTTGAGCGAAAATTCTTAACTCAATTGAAACAATGAGTGTGGAGCAAGTGCTTGCGGCATGGGCACTGCCCATTGGGTAGCCTTATTTCATTTGTTTAAGATTGAAATGGTGGACTTCTGACTAGGTTAAAATTCTCATCATCATCATAGGTCAACACTCCAAAGATTGATCTCTGCATTCTCTTCGGGTTTTCACCGCGTCCGTTGGGTTTTGGCGACAACAGTTTCGCTGACATTGCAGTCAGCGTCTTCAGGTCTAAGTTGAAGTAACTCGGAAAATTTCCGCCTTATATAGGCCTCTTCATCCCGCTGCTGCTCTCACATTGGTCGGTGGTTGGCCATCTCTCATTGCTGGTCTCCCATTGGTTAGTGGTTGGAGAATCCTTTTCCATGCGTTATGCAGGTAACCTTGATCCCTGTTAAAATTCGCCGGCGTTTTTGCTATCTCAATAGCTTCTCTGATAAAGCGAGGGAAGTATTTATTTTCTTTTGCTATTATTTTGGCGTATTCAAAGAGTATGAGGAGTCCAGGTTCACTCCAAGCATGCTCAGATATGGCTGAGAGTTGGTGCTGTTTGTTTATAGTAGCCCTTTGATGTTCCTGCAATCGGATTTTCATCGATCTGCAAGTCTCGCCGATGTAATATTTTCCGCATGAGCCTACACTCCGAAGATTGGTTTGACGCAGCTCTTCATTTCGCTATTATATCTGTTAGCCTTTTTACAAAGTTTTATTTCTTCCCTTTTACATCCTCTATGTAACCCTAGCCTTCCTTTGCCATTCCTCCCGTCCACTTGCCCTTCCCGGATTGTCTTCATCAGGCCATCAACAAAATATGGCTGTCCCATCTTCTTCTAATGGCTGTTCCCTTTTCTTCAACTCTTCTTAGCTCTTCCTTATCACATACTCGATTCATCCATTTTATCTCAATCATTCTTCTGCAGCGGTTTCTACTTCTGCCTCCACTCTTGATTGAACTCTACTCTCGCAAGGAACAATATTTGCATCAGAAATTGATAGCTATCTAGGCACCGATCGGATTGAAACCAGAATTAAAAGAAAGCGCTGGCAGGCCATTACGTCGATCATTTGCAAAATGTAGTCACCATGAATCGACGATAATGAGAAGAGCATGATATTGTCAACCATAGTGGGCTCAATCACAAATCTTTCTACTGTCGATTGTAAGACAGCCTAAAAAATAAAGGAACCGGTGATTTCCCCTTTCTCGATTCATCGCCCACTACTCGAGGTACTCGCGACAAAAAATTGACGGCTTTATCCCTTTCGCAGATAATAAAATGACAACACGAACTCATACCGAGTGTGTTGCCGTGTCTCCCCTACTTCTCGGCATTGTGCATCGGCCGCGTATGGTTCGATTTTGTTCACAGCATTGTGAACGATTATTTCTCGCAACGAAAAGTTCTCACCGAAAAAGGAAATAAACCATATCTCTGATGACATCACCGAATCATGAAAAGTGGGCGGAAACTTAGACGTTTTATTATTTTAAAATTAAGAGATAATGGCTGGATGTAGAAGATTCTTTCACCACGGTAACTTATCCTTTCTTTCCTCCTACCGAATTCTTGTACTGAATTGCGATTTTTAGTCGGAGTAAAGGACCCTGTTGGAGAGGACGATAAGGTCGGGCACCAAAGAAAATGTACTAATGCCTCTACCCCTCAATTCACCCCTTTGAAATGCTGACGCACCAAATTCTCTTCAGGCCAAAACCAACCCCTGTAGGTATAATTATTTATTAAATGAGGGATTACATAATTTTCCACTCAATTTATTTGTGTACGATGCGTTGCGTAGTTAAAACTACTATATGACTCTTGGTAATGCTGTTTAATGCAGCACAACGTTTCTTGCGCCAATACATTAAGCGGAAAAGTCTCATATAAAAGTCATATTTGATCAATAATAAGAATTTTTGCCTTATAGTTCCAAAAAATCATGCCTGATAATCAATCCTTGTATACTCGAAGGATAAACATCGCTCAAGGGATGGGCGGAGGCAAAATATTTACCTCGCGCATGAAGGAAGTTCTTGCGTTGCCAAGTTTAGAGCTGTAACAATAAATGAGCGTCAGACTGGGTGCTTCACTACAGTACCCCTTTAAAGAGTTGGCCGGTGAGCGAGTTTCCGTAGTGAAATTACTGAAGTAACTCTTTAATTCGCAAGGGACGGTGGTGAAACACATCGCCCCGTTGTTACCCCCCTATTAATACATACATAAAGGTGCTCAACGAATTGTTTGAGTAACTGCACGCCGCGGAATTCGTTTTAGAATTATCAAAGCGTGCTCGAAATGATTGATAACTCCTCGGCGAGGCCAGAAACTTTTCGTGCGAGCGTGCGCGTGTACGACGCGTTCCCGAAGACGAGGATCCCCGTTGCCTTCACCTGCGCTGCCGGCAGTTTCGTAAAACGTTCCCCGGACCAGAAATACACGCAGCTTGCTCTTAGCTGGGGATGCTCCGTGGAAAGTGCTGAGATTTGAATAAGAGATTACTCAAAGAGGGGCGAACACTCGATCTGCTGGTCTATTTATTTCCCCTTTCAGTCCGGAACGGGGACGCGGTTATGTAACCAATTTAATCGGATGCATTTGGGATGGAATCTAGTCCACGGTGGCGAAGAATGTTTCAGTGGACATATGACCGTTATCAGCTGTTCAATACATAAGCGAAAATTTCCGAAAACTTTTTTCAGCATCAGAAACAAAGTTCCGAAAAAAATTTCAGCATCAAAATGGAATTCAGTGTCATAATAATGGTGACAAAAGTTATCAAAAAGATTTATCGATACCAATGGATAATTACTGTTCAAGTGGTAAAAAAATATACATACAAGCATAAATCTAAGTTCCGAATAAGTTTTCAGCATCAAGATGATAATCAAGGTAACATTAATGACGACAGAAGTTATCAAAGAGTTTATCGATACCAACGGATAATTACGGTTGGTGAAAAAAATACTTTTTACCACGAGAATGGTCTTACTTGAAAACTAGTACCCTTCGAGGCATAAATTAAGTTGTTATTAAATTATTAAGTCGTTACCGGTAAAATAAATTACCAAGCTTTCACTGGTTTAAGCACCAAATGTATTAGCAAGTAATCTTTGCTTGATTGCTTTTAAGGGTTGCCAGTAACCATTTATCAAATTATCTCTAATATAAAAACCACGAGTTATTTGGTAAGTCATCATCAAATAACTCGTGGTAAAGTGGTGGGTTCAAATTCATTATACCTCTAAAATTTTCTTCTATGAGGTGGATGCACTACCAACATTTTCACCAGATTTCTGCAAATTTGAGCCTTTCGTATCATTTGGTTTAGAATGGTTTAAAATATAATTTCCAACTCCGCTTTCTAAATGTTTATTTTTATTGCAAGTGCCAATCAACCTCAATGAAGGAGTCAAAACGTTCCAACCAAACTTCGGAGACAAATTCTTTACGCAAGAATAGCAAAATATAATAATTTTTTGTTCCTGTTCTTATTTTGTCGTTTTCAATTGTCTTATGCCTCTTTAAGTAATTTATTATTATTAATCAAGTGTCTCATTGATCCAAAATTCCATCAAAAAGCAGAACTTTTGCGACTATATTCACGATTTTTTTCTTCGCAGCCTCTACACCTTTTTTATACAGTACACAGTAGATATAAAAGTACGTGACTCTTGAATTAAAAGCTAAGAGAAAAAATTCCTCTAGCCTGGGAATCGAGCTACAAACCTTAGTATTAAGTAACGGGCCAAGCTTGGATTTTTGTACTCTCAGGGCAGTTTTACCGAGTTCCACGGTGGCAGATATTACGACTTTGAGATTTATTGAGGATGGAAACATAGGAAGAATAGAATTCCACGGATCCACCATAAGGAAGGTTACTATATATATCAGAATTAAAATGACCCAATTTGGAGAGCTGTTGGATCTTCAAATGAAACGTTCAATGAATCATTGATTTCTCCTCGCAAAAAATATAGAAAAGGGTGAAAGAATCACCCACGATAAGGAAAACCGGAAAAATCGGCATTGGCCGAGCACAGCATCCTTGAAGATCACATGATTCAGTGGGAAGAAGCGAATATCCTGTGTCGATCCCATGGATACTGAGACCGCTTAGTGAAGGAATCCATTCATATTCGAAAAAACGACAACACGATCAACAGAGACAGTGGCTACAACATTAGCTATATATGGGACCTCCTCCTGAAAATCCGAGGGGGCTAGCAGCTAATCAGGACACGCTGATCCGCTCTCAACGACGGATTTTTGTACACATACCCCGAGGCTTCGACGAAATGGTATTGGATTACTGAATCCCTGCAGACGACGAATCACATCGAAATGTTAGAAGGAGATATGGAGGACCTGACCCGAGCAATCTTTACTTCTACTATTCGCCAGGAAAGAACCAATCATTATATCATAGAAAAGGGTTATTCCCGTGGAAAAGAGGCCTTTAAGTGAGGGGTTACTCGCGCGCCATAGACGGTGAATTATTGAACTTCCAATAAATCCCCTTATTTGGATAAATCTGTGGCGTCTCCCGAATAAGAAACTCAATTTGTGGATACAGAATTTCCTCCTGGGTAGAAACCTTTAACCTGCGCCATTTCAGCACATGGAGGTAAATTCAATGCAGTTAATTCAGTTCTAAAGTGAATTTCACCATGGTTCACGGGACGTATTTGCAATGTATCATATTCCAAAACTGGCAAAAAATCGGGAAAATAGTGCAACATAACCATTCTATGTAGAACTTTGTGACAGAATTTTTTTGATATTGAAAACCGAGGCTATTTAGCTAAAGGTACTTGCATAATTTTTACATTTAAGTTGGGTTGCAAGTCACTGAAAAAAATGAGATCACTCCAGCTAGATGCGCAGTGGAGCGTGTTTAATTTCTTAAGAAAATTATTTTCTGAAGACCAGTCCATGAAATCATCTCCGCAATTGGATTTATCGAATCGCTATCGGAAATTTTATTCCCACACCATTGGTGTAAGAATTTCTTCTACTCATCTGACCCAATAGCAGTAGCGTAGATTCTTGACGATATTTGTTATCGGTCTTGAGCTCGAAAAACTCTAAACCTTTCTTGACTGAAGTCATCCTTCTAAGTCTTTATATTCTTTCATTTTAAGTATCCCTGAATCATAACCGCGTCTTATCTTCTCTGCTTAAACCGGCAATAATTTAAATCGTCAAGCGATTTCGATTCTGTTCTTATTTTGTCGTCTTCAATTGTATTTTGCCTCTTCAAGTACTTTATTATTATTTATCAAGTGCCACATTGATCTATAATTTCATTAAAAAGCGGAATTTTTGCGACTATATTGACGATTTTTTCTTCGCAGCCTCCAGACCTTTTTCACCTCCACACCTCTACAGATTTAAGGCAAAAAATTTAGTGATTTTAGTCATCCACAGTAGGAGAAAACTACCGAAGGTCGGCCACCAATTTTCACTAAAGGAAATTATTTTATCGGAAAATTTTGCGCATTTTACTTATTTAAATTTAATTACCTTCTTTGGATCTTATAAAATGATAAACTTATTAGAGAATTTGTAGGACAGTTCACACCAATAAACTGTATTATTATTGAAGTTCAGATAATGAAGAGGTGTGTAAAGTCTAATTAAAAACTACACCCTAAAACCTTAGATAACAATTCCCCTCTGGATCAGTTGCATGAAAATTCTGTTCAATGTTCAACAACGCGCTCCCATGATAGAATTGAGGGTTGTGAGTTCTTTTTTTTTACAGAAAATGTAAGACTATTTTTCGATACCAAATCTCCATTACGAATAGATGATTCGAGCCAGATCTTTGTTTATACCGGCTTTTTGCTAGTTTAAAATGCTGATTCATTTGATAACTTATAAAAATGTTCCTTCTTCCACTCATACCTTTTTTCCTATCAGCAGCTTGAATGTGCCAAGGTGATTAGGGTGAAAATATGAATTTGATTTGTAGCTGACCTGCAACAGCTTCTATGAAAGGATAGGAATCTCTTCAACAAGAGCCATCTGTAAACGTCTTAAGAAATAAAAGTAGTTGTAGAGCAGGCTGCTGTGGTGTCAGTCATTAATACGCCAATGGAACAAAATTTCCAATAGCGATTCGATAGATCCAATTTTGGAGATTATTTCACTCCCTGGCCTTCACAACATAATGTTCTTGAGGAATTAAACACGCTCCATTACACATTGAATGTCTGCGCTGAGTCTCAAAATCGCGCTATTTTACTGACCGTTTTATGTTCCCAATGAGCTGAAAATGCAATTAATTGTATACGCATGTATTCATATGTTTTAGAATAAAAATTAAAATAAATATATTTGCGAAGGAACAATAAAAAAAGACATAATTCCTAATTTCACAATGACTACACTACATTAAAAATTACCGACAAATTTGGCTTTCATTCTTCAGATGTTCAGATTTCCGACAAATTAAGCATATATTTGTATTTAAATTCTTATTTCGTCTATCTCAGTCTACACAGGCATGGAACAAAAATCGTAACCACATAAAGCAAACATAAATGCCACATAGCAACCACCACCATTATAATTGATTTATAAAAATAAACTAATACATCTAATATTTCCCTTATATTAACAGCTGCAGAAGTTTAAGCCTTCGTACTACTGCCCATGAGTGAGTGATGCTTCACATGAATAACTTAGTTCATAGTTGACTTCCGCTCCGTGCTTCCAGCCCTGATTCCCGGACTCCCCTGACCGGTATGAACGAGTGCTTAATTTCGACCGATACCTCTCACGAAATATTGGGCACTTAAATTCGACAGTGCGAAGTGAGAAAGTTTACGATGTAGACAACAATGTGCTTCGAAAATATTCTTCCTTATTCAAATCCAACTTAAAGCAGTTTTTAATCGAATGGCTGTATGAAATTTGAGGTTGTTTTCATTTCATGAGTATTCTATATAAATAAAAAGTTTTAAAAACGTCATCGTTTTACTTTATATTTGGTAAAACATTATTCCTCATTGTAACTTTTAATACAAGTTTTAAAAAATCGTAAGATTTATGCGGTGGACTAGAGGGGCTTATATTTGTTAATCATCGGATTAAATGTCTGAGTATGCGTTCCGGTACCTAGAATTGTAGAATCTAATCACTGATATGAACCCTGTAAAGGTAGATTCTAGACGAAAGCACGGTTACGCTCCTAGATTTGGAGGGAGGGGGGACTTCGGCGTATAGAAGAGAAAGGAAACTGAGTAAGTGCAAACAATGGGGTGGGGGTGTGGAGGAACCTTCCCCCTCCCACCCGTCCCCCTTCCCCCTTGGCTGGCGAATGTGCGGGACGTGGTGGGAGACAGGTGCTTTGCGGATCCGGATTGGAGGAGGGGAGGAAGGCGACTTTGGGTTCCGCAAGGGTCGTCTCCTGCTTAAGATTAAATTAAGCAGCGGGGCATTGAAGGAGGAGAGGAGGTTGGGATATTTAAGCGGGCTTCGGGAAGAAGAGCCCTTTCGCGGGGCCAAGAGTGAGGGAGCAGGCTCTGTATTTGGCAAGCAAAGGCAGACTTACATGCATTTGCAGTCTATCCCGTGGATAGTGAAGCGTGCGAGACGCATATTTTAAGGCCGTCCCGACGTGATTACCCGAGAATGCTCTAAGACATACTTAATTACATCACTTAATGAATGCTAGATACTTTTTTATTATAAATAATTAATCAACAATTATCATAAAAATAATTATTTATAATAAAAATACTTTATGAATGGTAAACACTTTTTTATTATAAATAATAAATTAATTATTATAATATAATTAATTTCTTATTAAAATCTCTCTTGTTATGCAATCATGATCCTCATCAATCAAAAATCCTAAAATTGACGCAGCTCTCCATTCCTCTCTCCTAACCACTCACATTTTCATAGCGACGTGTTTCTTCTTTTTTTATATCTTAAATAACCTGTCCTATGTTGCTCATTCGGGGCCGTCCCTTGCCCTTCAAAAGCATCAGTGCACGAAAACGTTGGAATGATAAATAATACGTTTAGTCAAGAAAAAAGGGAGTATAATTATATTATTAACGACATATTGAACGAATAGAAAAAATTGGCGAAAATGAACATTTTAAAAGAGCGCGTGCAAAATCATCTCAGACGGAATGCAGAAATCATCGTAAGTCGCACTATTGTTAAAGCGGGGTTTTACTGTACTCAGTTACGACACTTCGTGTATGTTTAAGTCTTTTCTTACTCAATAAAAATTGTTAGAAGTATTAATAATATAATTTAGAGGATATATTAAAAATTTATTGCGTACTTAATTCAATAGATGCAATTTTGTGTTTTTTCTACCTACGAGAGATGACATCAAATTTTACGATGTATGAATTTTTGGGCCTAAATTTCAATTTTCATGATGGTGATTCTATAGGAAAGTCTCTGGACCATCTCTTACACATGGCGGTCTCCCCTTTCTCTAGAAACATTCAATCTCGATTCGCCAAAGCTCTTGCGATCCCCAAAAGACGGCGAAACATGATTATCACCACCCGAGCATTTTAAATTAATGATTCCATTGTGGATCGCTTCTCTATTTCCATCCTTTCCAAAATCTAGCCCTTTATGAAGTAGCAGGGTAAAAAATCACGTTGATTTGTAGATCGGACCTTTGAAGAATAACCCCGCGAAGTCGACAGACAGATGTTGTTGTGTAAGTCAGGGTCAATGACAGATTGACTCAGTGAATTCCAGAATAGCACTAGTCAGTTCAGCAAAGATTGGGGATAAACTATATATATATAATATATATAATATATATATTATATCCGTGGTACCTATCAAAGCCATTTATTCAATCTTTGTAACGTTTAAATAGATATGTAACTAAATCAACTCACAGAAAATACCGAAGCAAAAGTTCTATTTGCTCAAGTAATGCGTATAAAATCCTTAGAGAATGTTGTTTTCATGAATCTGGACCTATTAAATATTATGGTAGAAAAAAATAATGTCTCTTCAGCGTCGAAACTTGTCTCTTAATTCGTCATCATCATTATTAAACAATCCTAGGATTGGTTTGGCGCAGCTCTCCATTCCTCTCTTCTATCCGCTAGCCTTTTCAAAATGACGTATTTCTTTATAATCTGTCCTATGTAACTCATTCGGGGCCGTCCTTTGCCCTTCTTCCCTTCCACCTGTCCTTCTACTATTATTTTCATCAGGCCATCATGCCTCATAATGTGGCCAAATAAGTTGTCCCGTCTTCTGCCTACGGTTTTTAGAAGACTTCTCTTTTCTCCTACTCCTCTCAGTTCTTCCACGTTACATGGACAATCCATTTTACCTTCATCATTCTTCGGTAGCACCACATTTAGAATACCTCCACTCTTGACTTCTCTGCTGCTGTCAACGTCCAAGTCTCGCTTCCATAGAGAAATATGTATGATAAATAACCTTTACGAGGACAAAAATTAAAAAAAATCTTTAAAATAGAAGGGTTTACATTAAATTCGCTCAAACTTGATTTTTTAAACGGATTCCTCTCATAATTTTACAATGATAATTCATCTATGATGACTAAAATCATTTTTCATCTACAGAACTCTTAAGTAATTTTAATTCTTTGCTTACTCCCTATGAGCATCACAGTCCTCACAAATTTAATCATATTTGTCTGTGCGCCGCTGCGCTTTTGAACTGCCCGCCAACAAGGCCAGCCTCATCCCCTAATGGCCCACGACGGAGTATTTCTATGGCATCACTCACCAAGAACGCCGAGCCTAAACTGTTTAAATATTCTTGGATACCTTCCCGACGTCAACTGGTAGCGTGGCCGAGCGGTCTAAGGCGCTGGTTTAAGGCACCAGTCTCTTCGGGGGCGTGGGTTCGAATCCCACCGCTGCCACATTTTTCTCGTTTTCTCTGCATTATTCCAATTTTGCAAATTCGACGTTAATTTGTAGATAGTTGACGTAGATAGAGCCAATTCCGCCTCAAATTTCGCTTACATGTATGTATATATCGACTAGAAATATGCTTTTCCGTACTTTCCTACTCCTACCTCCTTTTCTTACTCCTACCACCATTTTTTAATACATTATTCATAAATTAACGTGGCAATAGCCTAGATATGTGGTTAAATAAAAAAATACGTAACTATTTTTTTCGATAAGGGCTATCGCAGATGAATATTATCCGAGACTTTTAAATTAAGTCCTAAATCTCGCGATTGATGCGCGATTTGGGCTATGATTGTAGAAACATGTCATTATTTGGTCTACTTCATTATAACACAAATTACACCAAGTTATGCTCGTGTGGGCGGGTTTTTTAAGTTTACAAATTCGCTCGAATCAAGACGACGCTTCACTTCCTCTCGACCGGTAGTTTTTTGGCGACGCATGCTTGTTTAAAACTGATGCTTTCATCCCGCAATTTTTAGCGTAACATAGGGTAAAACCTAGTAAAAATTAGCCTGTGAGTAGTAGGTTAGTAAAAATCAGAGATGAAAAAAATGATATTTGATAAAATAGCAAGGAAAACTTTTTAAATTTTATATGCAGGAAAATGCACACAATAGCCAACTTTATATACCCTAATCAAGTGCTTAGTTTCGGCCGCGACGGAACGGGGTTCCGGCTCCTCTCAGTGAAAATAGGGTCGTGTCAAAAAATTTCATCGTTTTTTTAATATGTGGTATTACACGATTCCTCGTTGTAGCTTTAATTGTAAGTTTTAAAAAATCGGAACTTATACACGGGGGGCTTATATTTAAATATCGTGCGGATTAAATGTGTTGGTATGCATTACGGTACCTAAAATTTCAGAAATTAAGTTCCGCCCTAAGTCTTTCAAGATTAAAGTATTAGTTTCGAGCAGCGCGAGACGAGAGAAACCGGCAGTGGTCCTCCTAACCATTTCTGCTGAGTAGCCACTCTATCGTCTTGACCATCGCAATTGTTCGCTGTAGCCTAGAAACCGCAGTCTCACACCCCTCTCCCCCGCGAGGCCTGTCCGCTGTCTGCGGCCGCACACGCCCCGGTCACCGTGGCGTGGATTCCGCCCTCTCCGCACTAGGGAGCCCCTCTACTCCCTGCCGCAGCCACCGAAGCCTACTGCAGCCGCCCATGGCGACGGGAGCAGCGGACGGAAGGAAACTCGCCCTTCCTGCATCGCATCTCCGCCGTCCAGGACATTACACGTCGCTCACCGTGAGAATGGCCTGCAGTCGCGGCTTGCGGTGTCCGGCCGGCGTCCTATGGATCTGGGGCATGAGGAAAGAACCTTGTACATCCGATTACGTCCCTTTTCAAGGATTCAGAGGCTGGAATATATTAAGGAGAAGCATCACTCCCGCACCACCGGTCGTATTGTCTTTTTCGTGACGTTCATAATGAAAAATAACTTAATTAAACTACGAAAGAGAAATAACGCAATAATATCGACGCTTTACAAAAAATACGACCAGGGTGCTACGCAGTTTAGTTTACTCAAGTACCATCAAATGGCGAGGTAAAATGAAGGTTATTAACATAGGCGGATTTGGGAGGGAGGGGGACGGGGGAACGTGCCATCCAGATACTTAAAAAATAGACAAATTTTTTTATACCGTTATCACTACGTTCGTTTTGTTTTGTGTACCTACTACGGAGCCTCAATCATTAATTTAATTTCACATTCATTCTTTCGTATTAAAATAAAGAGAATAATTCGTGCAGTAATTATTGTATCGTGTTTTTAATCTAAAGTATAAGAAGATTTTTTGCCTGTCAGACCCCATGTGGCCCCCCAGAAAAAATCCTGGATCCGCCCCTGGTTATTAACGTTTGAAGTGTGGATTTAAACCAAGTTATTTTCCGTTGTGAATGCGACAAGATTCCGAAAAGTTGAGTTTGAAACTGTCACTTATTTTTTCTTGGCGTATTACTTTCCTAAAACTTAAGTTATTTTCTTTACGTTTACAGGGCTTAAAGAGAGAACCCTTTCCAGCATTTAGTTTTATCTCAAACGTTGCACCAGCGAAAAGATACTTAGAAGAATATGTTTGTATAGGAGATGGAGAAAAATGTTGACGTGGGACTCTATATTCTCTGAAAATTTCAAAATGTAAGTATAAGATTGAAGTGAGTAATACGTCGCGATAAAATACCGTTTGTACGGGTGTGGCTTTTTCCCTTAACATTCCAGCTTTTTATGGCGTGAAAGGCGCCATCATTGGAAATCCAAGGGTCTCCCACGAATGCATGGATTGCCCGATCACATGACTTTGCACTATTCTGCACTCACACCTCTTATGATGACTACCTCATGATGATTTTCATTCTTCTTCGCTTCAGAACCGACTGAGATTACTGAACCGATATTTTTTTATTGGTTTAACGATCGAACTTAGTCAATGTGTACTCGCACAATTTTCAGCTATCTTCGAGCTTTGCGGACACAGGGAATAGAATAGACCATCGGATCTTCGATCGCAACGTCTCTTACGTCTTCAGAGGGTGAAATGTCCGCCGTCCACCATGTCTAGCACTTCCTTGATTCTTTTTCTCTCCATCCATCTCAAATCTCGCATGATAGCATTTTTTTAAACCGTAGTCTGAATATCGAACATACTAAAGTTATATACACCATATCTCCCACAGATGACTGGATTAGTTACTCGATTAGATAATTGTTCTCAGTGATAATGTTTTTTATGTCATTAAATGTCATCAAATAAAATCAAATAACGTCATTAAAAACTTCCACCGGCTATGGGAAGCTATCATGAATCACCCCGGCTTATTTTTCATCCCACAGAGAGCTTCTCTCTTCAATTGGCAATGCAGCCATTCCATTTATAATTCTGTTCTCTTCTTCCCTCTTTCCCGCCTACCAAACATTTTACCCTCGAGCGAGGGTTTTAGCATCCCCTTCCTCACTCAGAACTTGATCCATCCAAACCCTCTGTCTCCTCTGAATTCCCTCTAGAAGTTTTATTTAATGCTTTTCATTTAAATTCACAGGGCTCTAACATTGTTAGCATGGTAGAACACGAAGATATCTACGATGTAAATTATATTTAAAACCTTTTTGACCCGATGCAATGCTATTCAATCGACATATAAAAAGGGTTAGATAGTAAGAACCCAATGGAGTATTAAAGTGCAATCATTACAGATGTTGAGTGTGAGAACCAAGTATGTGTTTTGTATAATCTACCACCCCTGAGAATTTTACTTGAGGCAATGGGAGGAGCGCATCTAGCAGAAACGTGTTGCTTACCTCCAGCGTATATCACGGGAAAGCACAAATAGTCCAGGCCAAACTATATTGACGTCACTTGTTGCTTGTTGACACGCTTTTGAGAGAATTACTTCTCCCCGTTTTTTTGAGGAAACACGAAAAACTCGATGCGCAAGGCGCTGGCTTTGCACTCCAGCGTCTAGAGCTAGAACCGCTCTAGCGAGACACAGACAAAAAACTATACTGATCTCCGACCCATGGGTTTTTCCGCTTTTATGAAAATGAATGGCCTTTCCGTAGCGGTATAGTTTATTATTTTAGATATATCGTTTCTTCGAAAGAAGAAAGAAGAAGAAGAATTCTGACCTTGGGGAGATGGATAAAAAAAGGTCGCGTGGGGAATTTATTCGTTACCAAACCTCTCGCCAATTCTTTCACAGGGATGGGTGGGAGGGGGGAAAGCTTTACACGTGCCGCCATCTTTTGCCAAACCCTGTCACCTTGCCCCTCCTCCCCTTCACCCAAAAAACCTCTGTCCCTCGTCACGCTACGTCACGGGAAACTCTTGCGAGGAGAAGCGGTGGGAGCTTCGTCCATCTCCTTGCTAGACGTCCTCTACGACAGCATTTTGGCTCTGTGGAGGGGGCCACGTGGGATATTTTTAATTCACTGTTTACCCAAGGTTTAACCCCAAGTTTCAAGGCTGAGACGATAATGGATTTACTAAATAGGTCATTATCGTCATTTCCGAAAAAAGTTGGAGGGGGGCAGGATGAAGAAATATGAAGTATATGTAGGAAGACTTTAATAATAATATTAACGATTATAATTGAAGTAATAAGAATACAGCAATGGTTCCCGTAAAAGCATAAAATATTTTCGAAAAAATTAACCAGTACAGGCAGTTTTTGTGTAGTATTTTGAGCCTACCGCGAGGACGGCGGTGAAATATACAGTAATTGCCAAGAGAAAAACGTGTATGCAGAAAAAAAGCATGCTCGAAATATCACTGACACCGCCATGCGCGGATTCAGCGCAGGTTTGACGCTCTCAACCTGTTGTGGGTACAATGGATCCCTTTTCGTCGTGTTGCCATCCTTGATGGACAGTTAGGGCCAACAATCTCGACTGAGAGCTGGATAAATTATCAGTTGAGCTGAAGTGACACGGGAGAAATTTTAAGTTCAATCCATTTGACTTAATTGGATTGATATTACTCATAGAATAGTGTTAGAATTAATAAAATATCCCTCAGAAAGCCGTAAAACTCGCCATTATGAAGCATTTATCTTAAAATTCCGCAATTTATTAATGGTCCTTTATCCCAAAATCATGACCTCTATTTCTCACTTCATTCTCTTTCGAGGCTCTCATTCGATAAGCAAATGCGTAAGTTGTGGTGAGAGTTCTGAGGGCGGAATTCGAACCAGCAGCCGATCCACATCCTCTCACTTTATCCCCTAGGCGACCACCCTCCTCCAAATATATATGATGTCTACCACTCATTTGGCCAAAAACGGAGCAAAATAATGATTATTTGGTCCAGTTTAGCTCTTATCTCGTCATCTTTGGAGTAAATTCAGCGATAAGGGTTTTTCAATACAAATTATTCATATTTTTAGCCTCTTTATTCATTTGTACGTCTATTATTTCTTGGGGTCTGGTATTATCTATTTTATTTACTTTTTAAATTAAATAATCATGTTATGCTTACCATAAATAGGTTATTCTTTTCATGAAAGCCTATATTGTGGAAAAATAAGTTCCGAAACGTTGGCCTTACAATTAAGTTTTCTTGATCTCTCTATAATTAAAGAGCAAGTATATTTCTTGAGGGGTAGGGGGTCTTTATAAATAAAATACTTCAGTTCGCCAACGTTGCGCCAAATATGTGGACAGACAGTATGAGCTATATTATAAAAATATAAGTACAGTCGTATGAAAAAAGTGCTAACAACAATTTTGAGCGGTATGAAAATCACGCAGCATAATTGAAATATCGTAAATTTATTTGCTTTTCTGTGAGTATGTCACATTGTTACAATTGATTTTGGCGCTCTGCCTTCTAAGGACCAATTCTCTTCGATAGCCATTTTTCTGCACTGCCATAGTGAGGTGCTTTATCTCCGTGGAGAGGGAGTTATTATCGGAGATATTATATGCTCTGTTAATCAATGTAGCCACTAGTGAGGCCTTCTGACTGGGATTTAGATAGCGGTCGGTGAGGAAAAGAGTGATCAAAGAGAGAGCCAATCAAAGAGAAGCGCCCAGTCAGACAGCCAATCACAGTACAGCCCCCATCCAGCCTACAGTATACATATAAGCGAGGCAGAAACCAACAACCGACACCTTCGACCTGAAGACGCTGGCAGGATAGCCAACGAAACAAACAAGCTGACGCGGAAGAAAACCCTGAAGAAATGCAGAGATCAAACCATCGCCGCGGAAACCTACGTTCTAACATAATTTTGGAGCATCAAAATACACGATACACCAAACACTTTGGCCTTACACTATTTTTAGATTTAAAAACGAAAAAATAGAAATAAGAGACTCATGAAACAATCGTCTACGAATTGGGATTTTGGCCACCCCAAACAAATCACTGGATGGTAAGGGCGCTTTACTCAACCCAAGCCACACCGCTGAGCGATGCACTTGGGGTGGCGCCGAAGCACTGAGGCGGCCCGCGGGCGATGCGCCTCCACCATCCGGCCAGACATCACAGCCGCCGCCGCCGCGACACGGGCAAATCCCCAAAATGGTTCCCCCAGCCCGCCCGTCCGAGACTTGGCACTTGATAGACAATAAGAGTGGATTCGAACCGGAGGCATTCAAGTCTTAGGCAACGTCCATAAATAAAGGCATAAATAAATGTGTATAAATACGAATATATATGTGTATCCTTGGCCGAGTGTAGGAGCGAGCTGTCGGAAACCGAAACGGTAAATATATTCACGGAAATGCGCCCGACTTGAGTCTTTTTTTTTTTCCTTTCTTGAGTTACCTATTGTTCTAATGTCAGCCAATACGTACGCGCGTGGCTAAATCAGGCATGATCTATTCCTGATGCCGGTTGGAGAATAAAGGAAAACACAGCCAAACTGCGGCCTTCAAGCGGACACACACTGAGTTTATTCGGGACTATCGAAAGGGTGGACCAGAAAGGGATATCTGGGGATGTTGGCGTAACTGTGGGCGGCTCAGTAGGGCTAGAACGACGACCTTTTCCCCGCCAGTTTATTCATTCCCACAGGAAGGTGTTTCCTCGGTGTTAATTCGAATGAGAAATGTCACAGGGAACCCCGAAGCAAACGTCGAAACTGGTGGCGATGGGAAATTATTTGGCGACAAAATAACATATTATGAGCGATTTTTCAAACTGCAACTGGAAAACAACCAAACAGCTGGCGAATTCTGACCTGAAGACGACAGCAGGATAGCAAGAGAAACTGTCGTCCCCGGCAGCCGGGGACTCGTGTTGTGGACATCTAAACGCGGAGGAACGCCCGGAAGCCAATACTCATATGAATAAACGCCGCGGAAACCTCAGATCAAACTTTTCAAATACTTACTCGTATAAAATCCCACAAAAGTTTCTGGTTATTTTTTAAGTTTCATTTTCGAGATAGGTTGACCTACTTGACCAACGTATTATCCATTATAATGGACATAAATGTTAAAAAATTCTTAAATATTTCGAATATAATCTGAGGTTTCAGGCGCGATGGAGTGGAAACGGAACGTAACAAAGAAGCAGGAGCAATTTACACAGTTTTATATTTACTATACGACCGCTTTCACTTACAGTATCATCAGGCTTACTGCACCTGATGATGCTGTGAGCGAAACCGGTCGTATAATAAATATAAAATTGCGAAAATTTGCTCCTGCTTCTTTGTTAATAAATATTTCCTTTCTTAATGGCCTAGTTTAAAAAAAATGGAATTTATAGAACATATTTTCAAATAATTAAATGATTATAATGAAATTAATAACTTCAAATATCTCTAAAAATCAACTTGTTTCCAAAATATGAAAATTCGAGCACAATATTTAGCTATTATTGAATTATTTTACACGGAAGATTATATCGGGAGCAGAGGCGTCGAGTACGCTCTGTAATAACTTTCAACCTCGGGAACTCAAGTGAACTTAGATACCTGCCATTTCCTCTACGTGTGAAATGGTATTCTCGATTAAGGAGATCTAATTATTTGTTTTATTACATGAAAAATCCCATATCTTCTCATTCTTGCGGTAGTGCACTTCAACTTTAGCACACGATTGTTCCCTCTATAAGCGTAAATAAAAATTTGTCTAACAACAAGAAAAAGAAAATTGTGTGCATGAATATGGTTACAATGGAGCAAATTGCCCACTGATGAAAGAAATAATCTAATCTAAGCATGAGTAAAGACATATGATTCCCACAAGTTTATTAATAATTTAAAAATTATTTAAATGATTCTGGAGGGGCTAGAAAAGTTTTGCTGGTTAATCATTCCAGTCACGCATGGCCTTGTGTAATATTTCGAGTCTGCCCCATGAACTGCTGTGAAATTTGTATGAACTTCCGATTAGAAAAAATTCCCTTGCACTGGGAATCGAACCAACAGCCTTAGGCTTTCTGGGCCACTCTGCAGATCATTACGCTAACCCACAGGCGCAGTAGCCTGCAAAACCAACAGTCCGCGCTTCGATTCCTGGCAGTTCATGCACAAGAATGTCCCTTTTTAGGGAAGGAAACTTTTAATTTAGTCAATTGTGACCAGTGGCGCAGCGAGTGGGGATTTTGGGGGTAAAACCCCCCCCCAGAGCTCAGAGAAATTTTTAACTTTAATCCATTTTACTTATTTGCATCAGTATTACTTATAGAATAGTGTAAGGATTAATCAAATATCCACCAGAAGGCCGTAAAACTCGCCATTTTTAGCCATTATTCTTAAAATGTTTCTAAAGGGGGGCCCTCGCAACTCCTGATTACCCTGGCGGGTATGCAATACCTCCACTTCCCTAAGTATTATTTGTGCCTAAAACTCCCCCTAGCCTTAATTCTTCGCTGCGACCCTGATTGTGACAGGCAGTTTACCTTGCACTAGTGGCCATTTACCCCACAAAACTTTGTTATTGTCATTTCCATCTGACCATGCTCTTTCCTCGCTGACTATCCCATACATCCAACTCAGTCTCCTCTTTACACTCCTCATTTTAAGGTCCAAGGTCTCCCACTCTAGTGGGTTGAGAATTTAAGTAACGCTCTCTGCCTTATCTCCCTTTAATATGCACTCTCCACTGCTCGCTCTCCCTAAATTCGGCGGTAAAGCTGCAGTCAAGAAAATAAACCATCTCTCTGCGGATAAAGGCGTAACATTTTCGGGAAAAATATATATATACTCTCGAAATATTCTCTAAAAACTAAATTTTATCGCTTTTCGCAGTCGAGAAAGGAATTCCGCGCCTCAATTATGCTACATCCAATATCTTGACGCTCAAAAATATTTGAATAGCGGTATATTGCTGAATTTGTGTTTGCGTCATAATTGAACGCAGCCAAAGAATTTATTTTAGGTGTCTATCTTCAACGCCATGCAGAATCGTTAAGCGTTGGAGTGGGAAACAAGTCGCTTTCTATGGCACTGGTGGACTTTTAGCCCATGAAGCCTCTACAACTCATTCAGTATACAAAATAGATTTTAAAAATATGTTACAACATTGAAATCATTGACATCCTATCATTCTATCATTGACATTCACTAATTCCCCAGCACAAAACCGGATTTTAACACAAATACTTTGTAACTACTACGTCAAGGAATTGGAATTCGCTACCTATGGACGAAAAATACCCCTGTTTGTCCCGTCTCTCAAAAGAATATCATTTGCATCAATAATCGCTGTACATTCTGCTCTCCTACCTGCAAGGCTTTTCACGCTGACCACATAAATAATTGTATGTACAAGAAAACCTGCTGAGAAAATCATTGATGTATCATAATCTTGTTGCAATTTTATCTTTTTCTTACTCAATAGTTTCTTTAAAATTATCCCATCTTCTTGACTCATGTTACATCCCAAAGCCCTGTGGTAAATGGTATGTTGTGAAATAAAATAAATGGTATGACATTGCATTCAATGAGTGGTGAATCTAAGTTTTGTAAAAATATTCAACCGTCAGGCAAGCCTAATAACTCCGTAATATTGCTATACATATATATAATATTTGTACCTTTAAATTATTTTTCAAATTCATTATATGTAATATGTAAATGTAAACATTATATGCATATCCCGTACTGAGAAAGTGCCAAGAAGTGTCGGAGAAAAGAGAAGTATTCTACAACTTAGTCGGCCATTTCATGAGGCACAACGATCTGACGAAGACTATCGTCAAAGGACAAGTGAACAGGAAGAAGGAAAGGGACGGGCCCAAATGAGTTACGCATGAGACGGGTTGATAATAATGTAAAAGAGAAGAAATAGGTCAGCGAGAAAAGCCTTGCAGTCAGGAGAGCAGAATGTACAGCTGCGTCAAACAAATCTTACGATTGTTGACGATATAAATAATTCGTAATGATGATGTAACTAATTCACTGTATTCTCTTATATATCATTATCTTTACATAGTGTTTAGTATATTTATTTTTATTCTAGTCTTTCTTTTTCACTTTCCTAGCCAGTGACGTCATGGCAAAATTAGCAGTGTCGGAACGCACTATTATTAACTTTTTTTTGGAAGTGAAATATTATTTTGTGTATTTTTTATTACAATTTATTATTTAAATTTTATTACCTTTTTTGTTACAAATATATGTATGTATCAGAAATTTTGAGTTAACAAAATTGATTAAGGTGTTACTTGAGAATTATGTCTTATGTTAACCAGTGCCGGAAAGGCGTTCCGGCACCATGGCAACACTGTTCCTGACGTAAATATTCATGTAATAATATCAGGTCTGAATGCCATCATATCTACGACAATAATCGTTTTATACCAATGAAACCAAGAGTTAGTCGCATGAGAACGGAATTGCAAGAATCGAGCGAGTAATACCACGAAAGACGCAGTCGTATTCCGGAAATTGCGAAAATTCCTCTTAAATCCACTCCATTCGTCACAATGGTGACGAGATGATGATAAACTGAATGTCCGCTCACCTCGACATTCTCCTAGACTTTTAAAGTCTCTCCCGGACGGATTCTTTAGCAGTCTTTTCTCCGCTTTGCGAGAGCCAACGAGTCCCAGCATGCCCGTGCTCACTGGGACACAGCGTTCCACGAATATTTCGCCGCTTTGGGAGATCCTTGAAAGAGAACAATTCCAGCTCTACGGACGTCTTTGCAAATGACAGCCACCTCGGCGCTCCACTCCTACTTCACCACTTAGATGGCAGCGGCGTTCTTTTTTTTTTCTTCAAGAAGTGGCTGAATGACGTCAGCACCTGAATTTGAGAGGCATAAGGAATTTAAAAAATGCCATAGTCCTTTTAAAAGTAGAATCATTAATATAATGTGGTTTTCGCACCGAAATAAATTAAAATTACTTAAAACAACAAGATGTAAGATTAAAATCTAAAATTTAATGGATAAAAACAAGACCAAGACGAAATAATTTTGAGCAATTTTTCGCAGTGATAAAATGTTCTTGAACTACCGCCTTGTTGGAATTGAGTGTCGTAAAATTCCACAATACACTTCTTCTCTCTTGATAATTCTAAATAGCTTTATAGCAATCGCAATAGTTTACTAAGAGAGTTTTTGTAAAATGACAGGCTGGAGTTGAATAATTTACGACTAAGCATTTTTCAACAGATAGGGGTATAGAACTTTCACTGCAACAATTTCACCTGGAAGCAAAAATTTAGCATCTCGTTACTTGAGAATAGAATTACTTACAATTTATTAGTTGTACAAGGTATACATTGAAGTCTGTTGTGTACGATGAAGGGATTTATAAGAAATACCAGATCCAGATCCAATTTTTATGCATGCTTAACCTTGATGATGTCATGCGGCATAATATTTCAAATACTAGTATGTATGCTTAGGTTCACTACTGATCTCAACAGTATTTATCTAGTGTTATAAATTTATGAATAAAAAATTCGCTTATTAAAAACAAATATGCGCAATTAAACCATGCAATCATTGGGATATATTCCATAGCAACGAGACAAATAAAAGCTTTTCAGTATATTATAAACAGTTCCTCACACTTTCGAACATCAGATTCTATCAAAAATTCTATTAAAAAATCCATCAGGTGATAGTTTATTTAAATGTTTTACAGTTCCAGGTTAGTGTTAGGGGAGTCTAGCGTAACCTAAAAATGGACAGATGGACAGCGAACAGCAATTCACAATGTTAGACCCAAAGATGTTTTCCCCAGGCAATTTTGCGTCAGTATTCTTAGGATTTGAGTTTGCAGAGAAAAAAAGATTCCTTGAAAGGGATAATTGAAAGCATTGCTAGTGGCATAAAGCCATAAAAATATGTGTGACTTAGGTACGTATATATAAGGCCAACAGCGGATGTGCAGATAAAACGCAGACAAAAAGAGACATGAAAAGTAGAGAGGGAAAGGATTTGAAAACAATGGAAACTATGCAAACAAGAGAAAAACACAAGCCCATTAGTACAAGTTCCTAGTACAACTGTTACAGAATATTGGATACTAAATTGTATGCAGTTTAACGATTGTTTCTGTTATTTTATCGATTACCCAAATATATTGCAGTTTTACGTAATTTAAATTTCGACTCGCTTAGATAATGTTTCAATTTAAAACCAGGGACGCCATTAAAACCAACCTTCGGGAGCAGTTAATCATTTCAGATTTCAATAAATGAAAAAGGAAAATTAGTCTCGGAAGGTTGCCTAATAAAATGGAAATGATTTATATCCCAGCTGTTGCGGCCCCGGAAAAATAGATTGAAAATTTATCTTCATCAAAAATTCTCGCTATTATGGCGAGTGTATTTTTTTATTGTGGTAGAGTATGTAATTCCCAGGTCAGGAAACACATTAAAATAGCTTCTATCAGAGAATTTTATGAACCACCGAAGCACAGCACGAAACGAGTGACTTCGTACGCAGTCACACGCACGGATGTAGAGTTAAATACACCAGGCTGTGCGTTAATCACTTACGCTACAACGCCATTTTCTCAGAGCGAATTGCGGGATGGCTTTTAGCGAACATTCACCTGACCGGCAATTGGGAGATCCGGGTTCGAATCCTGGCTAAGTCAAATATTTTTCGTAGAAGGGAAGATGGCTTAGCAATACAAAGGATGTAATTGAACCTAATTTAAAATCTATTATATTTAAGTTAAATTATGATACTTGTGGATGCTGCTGTTTTGGCCAAAGAGGAAGAAATTTCAAGACACGAGTAAAAGAACATTAGGCATGTTGGAAGAATAAGGACGATTCGTCAGCCTTTGCCCGAAGCTTTTTGGAGATGGGGCACCGAAGCAACTTTGAGCCGGAAATCCTGTATTTTTACCGGTAAAGGAAGGAGGATGGATGCCCAAGAAATTCGGGATATTATAAGGAAACCACATTTTCAATGACATACACTTTCCTAATCCATCCCCCTTATTACGCATCCCCCTTCGAAAACCCCGACCTACGCAACATGGGTGATTATCACCCCTCACCCCTCTGTCCTAGTTACAATACATACTTTGTTCCCCCACTCATTTCCCCTCGCTGCTCAACCAACCTAAACCCTCCCATAGCAAATTCCTATTATATACATAAACCCGCGAATATTACAAAAGAGGATCTTCAAGTCGGCCACCAAATGCGTTGTCACCCACCGCGCATTTAAAAGGGTTTACAAAAGTCGCCACTCATGTCGCTGACGGACAAAGTGATCCGAGTTTCACGGGGAAATCAGGTGTAATTAAGGGTGTTAACCAAATTTTATGTGCAAAATGATTGTGATCAATCAAATTCACACATTTTCAATACTCTTCCTCGCCATTGCAAACACTATACTTCAAATTATTGGGAAAAAAGTGGATCGTATCTCACTCGTCACCGCGCCACGGAAAATTTTGAAAACCGATTAAAATGCGACCAAAGTGGCAACAGAAATTACCCTTCTATAGGATGGAATTGGGCCTCCTCTTTTAAATCCCCTTGACTGGCATCGTGGATTTTTTGAGGAAGCTTGTGATATAGTGGACTGGGTTAAGCTAATACCCAGTCATTCTCAAATACATCCTCATTCATCATGCTTACAGTTCCTTTCAACGGATGTTTTCTCCTACATATCGGCATATTGACGACGTTTTTCCATCTTTATGCCACAAGTCCCACGCTTTCGCACTGCTCACTGCTAAGCTGCTAATTATGCGTGCAACCTTCTCTATACATAGTCCTTTCCAAGTTTTTTCAATGTACTTGAAAATGGCTTGACAGCTGAAACCGGTCGTTCTACATTAAATAAACAGTGGGAGTCACAAAGTCTCTTCATTGCCATGCCCTTCCACCACGCCACAGATTCCAATTTCAATTTTGCACATTTAAATCGGATTTAAGAGTCGGGGGGGGGGGGGGGGGGGGGGCAGAGAGAGTTGTGAGTAGTAGTTATCGTATCCCTTCCTTTGCTGCAATTCTGTGCTCAGATTTTTTTCACTTGGTATGAGAGAGAAATTGGCATAGCTGCAAAACGCCATGAATATAAAATAAAAGAGCAGAAGGAAGCATGTCTATAAAAATAGCACTTGAGATCCCTACACTCTGGGATCTGATTTTTTGGATTTTCATTAGCTTTCTATTTCGCTTGAAAATTGTAGGCAACTTCTAACCCAATAACCTCAACCCAAGCTGTTGCGATTTCGGAAAAAAAGATTGAATATTACTGGCGATTATGACATGCGTGAAGGCTCCTTAGAGTACTTTATATCCAGTTTTGATAATACCTGAATGAAAACTCGTCATTTCTCTGCTGAAAAATAACTTTTTAAGTGTATGATGCATTATTTTCGCACCATCTTGCTTGAAATAATTTCGTATTAAGATGATTCTTGGAATCATGGAATCAATAAACACCGGAGGTTGAATCCATTATGATGGTGGGAGGCTATATTCATACTACTACATTTATTATTTATAAATTGCCCACATACAGCTTACTTGCCAGTTAACAGTGGCAGGATATAGCAAAAATAAAAAAAACAAATACATTCAAATGCAATAAATTTAAAGGAATAAGAGTGAATTAAGGGTAATGATAATGACCTTAAGGATTTCCATTCAGCTGTGAAAGATCCCGGTTTGTAGAGGTGTGGCTAAGAAGTGAGGACGGGTCAATGTGGTGTAGAAGATAATTAGAGAATATTATAACAGGAAACTCAAATTAAAACTAGGAATTTAGCAGCAAAATGTAAATATACCCACTTTTATAGAACTAAAGTATGGTGCAAATTAAACATTCCTGAAGTGTAGCAAGGGATACTGCTCTAAACTGCTAAATATTCATCACCAAGGTCCTCATGGAATTCTTGTTCCGCGCTAGGAGCTAGGATTTCTGGGTCACGCCGATAGTGTGTAGAGGCAATCTATTGAACATGGTAATATCAGAGGATCGATAAGTGTCATCTATTCAAGAGATACTCGACTGTTGACCTTCACGATGAAGCAAAGAAAGTCCTCAAATAGAGATAGGAAGTCCTCCTCTCGTTAGAAGACACGAAAAAAGAATATTATTTTTGGTTGCAAGGAGCGACCTGAATTCAAAATATACTTTTAAATATGCGCCAAAACTGGATAGGATGAGGAGGGGAAAATGCTTGCTCATGTAAATATCATGAAATTGAATACCCAAGGAACGCGAATGATATCAAGCCTAAAACGTATTTAATTTTCACGTTTCTGCATAGTAACTTTTTCGATTCAGTAAATTTCCCAATAGTTTTTCTGTATTATTGAGTAATTTTGCCTTCAAATGAACAGTTACTGTCTGGTACCCCAAATCAGGTATATATTCTATTTATAAATGAAACGATTACATGTTTGATCAAAAAGTGTCTGTTAATGTTCAGCTTACCTTCAGATGTACTTTACCATTTACAATAGACGCTCTAAGACGCTTTCACTTCTTTGGAAAAACACTAATTATGCTCATAAAAAAAATTAGGCTCAACAAAATTTAAAGAAAATGGAATATTAGCTTGATTGCTATTTATATTATCATGTACAGGGATAGCTACAAAAGAAATTTTAAGAGGACCACGAAGAAAAAGGGCGAGAAATTTAGGGCTAATTAACTGTCGCAACTCGTTCTCTCAGAAATGAGTGTCAATGGGTAAGAAGGCATTTATTGAGGTATCAATCAATAGGAGTTGCACAGATATAGTTTAAAGTACTTATGAAAAGGGTAAATAGATTTCTGTAGTAATGTTAAGCATGCATTAATTTTGTTTGCGGGACAAAACATTTTCTTGAGCGCCAAACGTTTTAAAAAAATTAAAGTTTTACAAAATAATATTATCATATTACGCCCCTAAAATAGGTAAAGAATAGCAATTTGACGTTTTCTAGCCATATGTAGGGGAATTCATACCGATAAATTTTAATTTGTCATTATTGGATTGGGGATTAAAACTGTAATATGCCTACAGTACGTGAGACATATCTCGCCTGATGAAAATCTAAAATAACAACTTGCGATTGAAGAATAAAATCGACAGAGAATGCCACGAAGGCTCGATTTTGAGCATTCATTTGCTTTGTGTCCCACTGGAAAATGAGATTACTGATAGCCGATGCTTGTCCTGAAATAGGTGAGGGTGAAAGCTTTTATGCAAACATGAATACTTCGTGGGAAAGTATGAAATCAGAATCATATTTTACTACACAATATACCATACGGGAAAATTTGCATTAAAATCGAATTAATGACCCAACTATGTGAATAATCATTAAAATGAAGTAAATGTACTCATGCATTGATCTATTCGGTTTAAATCCACTAAAAGTAGAAAATATAATCGTAGCCGCATGGAAAAAATCATGAGATCGTGCATTTGAAGATTTTTTTCTTTATCTCAGCAAGGAACGCACTTTGGCATTAGCATAAATGTCAAGAATGACAGAATTCGAAATGTAGTGCTACAGATTGGTGACGAACTAATGGATCGACAGATAAAGTAATTAAGTAATACAAGGAAGAAAGAGATGATACAGATTATAGAAGTCTTCTAACAACCCGGAAAGGAAAAAAGGACAACTTAATCGGCTGTATGAAGAGATATTGTGACCTGATAAATGCAGCGAGGGAAGGCTATGGGGATGGGAATATTAGCAATTTGATGGTCTTGCATTGTTAGTGTATAAAAATCGTGGAAGCCATAAAGAAGAAAAATAAGTAAATATGAAAAACATACCTGACAGAAGGGCCGAGAAGAGAGATGCGTCAAGCCTATTTTACTAAAGATAGGTTTGTAGTACTAATGTAGTTTTTTAGTAGGATTGCTGACCTATATGCTGATGATGATGATCAATCATTTTGACAGACGTTACAATACAACTCAGGATTTTTAAGACATAAATTTTGAATTCCCAGTCCAAATGCCTTTATCAAGTGTAAGTTTCTCACTCTTTTTTGGGATCGGTTGGGATAGAGGGATCGGCGCGGTCTATATATTGTCGATCTATATTTTGACAAACTATATATTACCGCAATTTGGCTATTTTTGTTTTTCTAAGTGGTAGGGGGAAGTATCCACCACATTCATAGCCTCATTCCAACTACGAAACCAAGTAACATAATAATCAATCAAAAAGTAAATTAATAATTACTTATATTTTTAATATACATTTAATTTTATTTTATAAAATAAATATAATTACAAGTAAAGATAATTACTCATAGATAAATATACAATAATATATAATAATAAATAATACATAACTAATAAATATAATTACAAGTAAAGTAATTACTCATAAAACCGTTCTCAAGAATTTTTTGGCGCTGATGATATTTCTAATTGCACGCGTTTCTCACTAGCGCTGCACTACGGCGAACTGGGAAGTTCCGCTCAAAGATTCGTATTCCACTGTAGAAATTACATTTTAAGTCAAGAAGGCGCAGCCAATTTTTTCACAGCACGATTTATAAGACTATTGCCTACAATATTGCGTTAAAAGTACACCGGGGCCTCGCAGGGCTTTTTTTAAAATCCACCACAAAATACGTTGATTGCAATTTTAGTTAGTCTGTTTTCAATAGCGAAAGTATACATAATAACGAAAAATGTTGTCCAAATTATGGATAAAATATAAAAATAAGTCTATTTACTTATATTTCCATAAAAATATTCCATCATTATGGTTTAAATATCACTGATAATGACGCCTAAAAGTGAGTGATTGGCATTGTAAAATCATGACAAGTCCCGAATCGAACTTATTAGGGACTAGCTGACGCGGCGAACTTCGTACCACCTAAGAATCAATGAACTTACAGTTTAGTTACACCATTCAAAAACCAAGAGCGGCTGTATCGTTTTTAATCATGTTTAATTTATTATAATAAAATAAAGATACAAATTCAATAAGACTACTTAAATGATTATCAAAATTGCTTGTCAGAAAGAATTTTCTTTATTGAATCAACATAGGGTGGATCGCAGCACGTTTACGCGGATTTTTTTCAATGAATTTTCTTACGTTTTAGCTTAAGAAATGTTTAGCATTGTGGTTTTATAAAGCAGTTAATTACATAAAAATTATACGGATTCAGTTGTTGGCTATTTGACAGAGGAATACATTTTTTTTAATCCGTTAAAACTGAATATTACCTTAAATTACAACTTATTACCTATTCAATTAGCATATTTCCACGTTATTTACCCAAACCTAAATATTTGACTTTTGTCCAGCCAGATCGGCCTTTCTGTGCGGCGCGGCGTGTGGATTTTAACAAATAGGGAGTAGGGTAATGGAGCCTGCTCTTCTCTCTGGCACACCTTGGACTTCCAATTATATTTGCTATATGGGTTCAAGGATATTCGCTATCGGGGTGTTCAAAGATTTCACTCGGGCTTTGAACTCTGAATCCTCCAGTCAGTAGCCATACGCTGTACCCACTAGGCTACCGCCCTCCCCTAATCATGCATTATCTGCGGGATGCGACTTGTCAATATTTTCAGCTGAGGCATAATTTACACTTTGTATATGAGTACCCTTTGTAGCGGAAGCATGAATATGTGAGTTCGAATAATATGAGCAATATTTGTATTTTACCTTAAATAGCGCTTTAAAGTTTTCAAAAACATAATTTTCGGAATTTATTTCATCTTTCGGAATTTATAATTACATTTTCAATCGGGGTAGAGCAAGAAATGGATGATAAAGTATTTATACAGAGCGTTATAAGGAATTTAAGGAAGGAGTCGACATAAAAAAGGAAATATAAAGATGTCGTCCGGAGAAGCGTAGGCTTAGTGAATCCCCTCAATCATTACGATTCCGCGCGCATTTCATCCCCCGTGCTCGACAATTCAGCAACTGCCCACCGCTGTGAGTCATCTGGCTTATATCATAGAGTAAGTATATAATAATATACTTACTCTATGCTTATATCGACCGGAGAGGCTGTTCTTTCCTCCAACACTCCTTATCTACCACGGCCGAGCATCCTGTGAAAGCCCATAGGCTATCTGTTAGCGGATCTCATTAGCAACCGTGGTTGGTATGAAGATATTATAGGAGAAATTTCGAAAATGAATTCTTATGAATACCGAGATATATACTGTCGAAGTTTGAATAGAAGTTAAAAATATATTTCAAAAAAGTATGCTTAAGCCAAAATAAGAAACTGCGATTCAAGAATAAAATTAACTCAATTTTGAGCTAACATCTCCTTTATGTCCCGCCGGAAAATGAGAACAAAGATGGATCTGAAATCGCTTGAAGCGAAAGACTATGTTCTATGACACATAACTACTTCTTGGGGAAGTTAGACATCAGAATCGCGATTATCTGCAATGAATTCAAAAGCGAGAATATTGGTATACAAATTACATTAATCTCTCAGGCATACCGATTAGCTTTTGAGGGTAGAAAACAAAGTACAATACAAGGTACTAATGGGGTTGGTCCGCATGGAAACAAATAAACGAGGCATTTAATAATGAAAGCATAAAAATTTTATGTTTTCTAACAGCACTTTTAGATAAGAGAGACGTTTTATCACGAGGGTTTTTGGGCCCTTGATGGAAGGGCAAGGAATCCCTGCCCTTCCATCAAGGGCCCAAAGGGAATCACACCTGCCCTTAAATTCTCCTATTCTTAAACGTTGCACTAGAAAATTAGAATATAGATGGTAAATACCTAAATACCTACCTACCCTGAAACAGATTGGAGCGAAAAGCTATGTTTTATGTACATATAGCTACTTCTTGGGAAATTTTGACATCAGGATCACAATTCTCCACGGTGAATACCAAACCGGGAAAATCGATATTGAAGTTGCATTTATCTCCCTGCCATACCACCTAAGGTTTTAGACAAAATCGAGAAAAATAACCACCCAGGGTCAAAATGGATAAAAACAAATTATGCAGGCTGTGAATGAATTTAAAAATCAATCGTTTTTGAAAAAACATTTCACGGGAATGAGACGGTTTATCACGAAGGGCATTCAGCCACTGATCGCTGAGCAATGGCGCCCATTTGACAAAGCCCAAAAGTGACAACAACTCCAAGTTCTCCCCAAAAGTGACAACTCCCCCTAACGTATAGCATATTTGCGAAATTCCCCCAATAATTTATATTCTCACAAATTCCCACAATGCAACCCTCTTGTGGATAGCTTTGTGGAATGGAATTAATTGAGTTCAAATTATGACACAGCGAAACAAAATAATCTTAGCGATACGAGATAGTGCATTGAAATTAACTGGAATCATAACTGTAACATACGTAATTTACTCGCCTGAGCCGCAGTCCAGGGGGTATTATTCTGTATTTTCCCATGAAAATCACTACATAAGGATACTTGCTGGAACCTCAAACGATTCTTTCAATGAGCCATTCGGCGTTTGAAGTAATGACACAATGGGAATGAACAGTCTCCGAGGCATTGAGACCTTTAAGTGATCTGTCACTCGCGACCCGTAGGTGTCAACTTATTGAACTTCCAAACAATGTCCTAATTTGGCTTAATCCGTGATCTCATCCGAATTTGAGTTTTAATCGGGAATGCAGGATAATTTCCCAGAGGAGCAGAATAGCTACCGAAGAATGATGAAGAGCAAATGAATCGACCAAGAAACTTGGAAGAGCTAATATGGGTGAGAGAAATAAGAATCTTCTCAAAATCGTAAGAAGAACACCTTCTTAGTAGGCCATATAATGAGACATGATGGCCTGAGGATTACAATCGTCAAAGGACTGGTTATATATGACAGTTCATTAGGGATATAAAAGAGAAGAAATACGTTACTATAAGAATGGTAGTAGGTAGGAGGGTGCAATGGAGAGATTCGTCAAACCACTCACAATTGCTGACCTCTTGCTAACTGACGATGATGATTCAGTTGCTGTACAAGGATGTTATGACTCATTATTTATTAAAATCTAATCACATATTATAATGTCATCTTAGTAGTGCTCTCTGCAATAGTATGTACGGCTGTATCTTGAATTCAAAGTTTACAAAGTTTTTTCATTTCTTTTTTGCTTTGCATATCATCATTGTATTACTAATTCGATTTTGTGTATTGAGTTGAGCTGCATTCTTCATCTAATTTTTGAATTTCATAATTGTATTATTTGAAATATCCTAGATGTTATCCTTGTAATACTCTCGGCAGTAATATGCACGGCTGTATTATGAATTCGAATTTTTTATTATTTTTGTTTTGCCTGTCATCATTGTATAACTAATTCGATTTTGTATAATGAGCACTATATTAGAGCGATTCCACGTAAATGTCATACTGACTGGTAAAATAAAAAAAGTAATTGGAGGCTCTGTTATGGGTCAAAATCTGTGATACTAAGTCTACACTTTCGTTATTAAGTGCTGACTTTTGCATTAGTCATGTGTGTCTCTGACACGGGAGATTTTTTTTATGTGCTTACTATAGTTTTTAGCCACATACGAAATATGATGAATACTTTCATTTCAAAAATAAAGCATCAATAATTACAATTGGAAATAAAAATTTGTATGAATTGATTTTTTATTTCTTTAATGACACACATATCCGTCCATAGTTGCTATTTCGATACCCATTTGTTTTCTTAGATATGAAGTCTGCAAGTCAAATACATAATCATGTCAGTCCGTGACGTTTTACATGAATTTAATTCCGTAAATTATTTATCCGTAATAGTAAAGAATTCTCCTTTTATATCCAAATCAAGCATGAATTGCTCGACAATTAAGGTGCTGAACTGTTTTTGTGGCAACAATACCTTCGGCTCAGGAGCGCCGTCACGGACTGACATTGTTACGCTAATTAAGGGACACTATACATTACCAGGCCAACAAAGAGCTATATAATCAGATAAATCAACAATGATTGATTATTCAAAATAGGGAACAACACATTCAATATTATTAAAAAGTTCTACTCCTTTTACACCACTAGAGATTGCCGTACATAGCAGTTAGTTCGGTCAGATCATTGAGCGAGAGTGTCGTCTTACTATTCCACGCTTAGTGAAGTAAATGTATTGAGAAAAATGGGTAAAGCAGGTGCTGAACTACAGCGTGATTATATATACAGAGAAAGAGGGAGAAAAAGGAGTATCGAAAACAAAAGAAGAAGGATACGCTGAAGAAGCAGCAGAAAAGGGTAACAGTGAATTCCATCCAACGAGGAAAGGCGAACACAAAACAGGAGAATAGGGTCTATACACAAAATCAGCACAACCGTGAAAGAGCAAGAGCAAGTGGGTCACCTACACTGGTTAGCGGAGTTAATTTAATTTTTTCTACGAGTAATACTCATGAAATTACTGTTGAACAAAATTACAGCATGCCACTTTTATGGTTTATCGCTTAGGCAATTCCATATTCGGATTCCACTTCCTTTCGGAGTCGACAACATTATAATAAATGTAAGAAACGAGTAATCGCTTCCTTGCCGGGTTCGCCAAGGAAACAAAGAGAAAATCTCATTGATGTGGCGAGAGAGAATGGCGTAGAAGTGAGGGACGCTAAGCCTGAGGCTGTTGACACGCGCTCATCGTGTCGACTGCCTGACCAAACACGCCCGGCAGTTCAGTACTACGAAGACGACTCGATTTACTACCAGTATCCAGGGATAAAGGAATGCAGAAAGATGCAAGTGAACGGAACTGTGTTGTAAGCTTCCGTGAGATATATGACGGTAACCTTCAAGGAGGCGCATTCCCTCTTTATCCAAGAGCAAGATGGTAATACACCTCATAATGTGTGCACCCGTGTTTTACAAGAAAATATGAGATTTATTCTGAGGGCTTTGCTCAGCAAAGGTGTACCAATTAAGACATAATTTAAGGATTTTATTGCTCAGGCCACGTGTAACCAAGAGTTTACCCAATGTATGAAGTCAGAAACTCCTCATTGTCCAGGAATCTCCTTTCTTGAACTGGCCGATGATCTTGCTAATCAAAGTTGTGAGTGGCGTTGTTGGGGTATCGAGAATAAAATGGCTATGTTGATACCTAAACAGGGCTTAGTTTTTGACTGTCTTAAAAATTTAGATAATTCACTTGTTCGCTCTCTTAAACACGTATTTGTGAAGAGTAAAGCATTCAAAGATGCTAGAGAAAATGTGACCACTAATGTTTTGGTTATTCAGGTGGACTTTGCTGAGAATTATTCGTGCAAACACCAAAATGAAATGCAGAGTGCTCACTGGATCAATAAGATCGTATCTTTTTTTGCAGCTGTAGTCTGGTGCCGCCAACAACAAGATAGAGATGTTAAAACTAAATCCTTTGCTTTAGTCTCTGACTGTGCAGATCAAGATAAATACAGCGTACATGTTGCTTTAAAAACTTTGCCGGGCCAAATATTTACCTTGATACCAGATATTCAGAACAATCTTTTTTTCTGGTGGGGTATCAAGTCAATTTAAGCAAAATGTATACACTGTGCAATATGACATATCTAGCTAATGCATTTAATGTGTCTATTGAATGGTATTTTTTTAGTCCTACCATGGAAAGGGGGCTGTGGATGAAATTGGTGGGTTGGTGAAGAAAATGGTGTGGACTGCCATACGATCAGGGGAAAAGGCGATGAAACTTAAAGGTTTTACTCGGAGCGGAAAGTTCGTTTCATTTTTGTCAGTCCGTGACAGTGAGTTTTAAGCCACGTAAGTCCTGTGTGATAGATAGTTAACGTCCGTGTATGAAAAAAGTGTACAAAAATATCTACATTGAAGATACCATTGGACGAAGTATCTGAGTGTAATAAACAAAATGAGGTATTATATGCTGAGCTCACTCGTCATCTATGCGCAAAAAACATGTTTTGCTATTTAATTTTTATGGCCACTGAATGACTGTATTTTATCTATTTTGAGGTTCGTTCATTTTTTGAATGGTTTTGAAAGTTTTTGAATACATTTGTCTTGTTTATTTTGAATTAAAGAAATTATTTATTTAATTTTATTTGCAGTGAATAAGTTTATAACAAGAGGGAATCACAAAAGTCAGTCCGTGACATTTCTGGTCAGTCCGTGACGATGCTTTTCAAGAGGAATTACTCCTCTGTAAAATTAGTTAATGTAATGGGCTTTGCACCATTATGAAATATACATTTGGAGTTTTGAGATGTATCTTACTGAAACTCTGAATCTCTTTTTGTTTCAGAGCAAAACTTAAAGGTTTTACTCGGAGCGGAAAGTTCGTTTCATTTTTGTCAGTCCGTGACAGTGAGTTTTAAGTCACGTAAGTCCTGTGTTTTTCAAGACACAGTAGTGTATCCTCCCAAGTCAAATGTCTCACAATTGTGAAGCAATTTGGAAGTTGAAAAAGTTTAGTATGTCCATCCATTTGCGCTAGGTGTGTTATTAAAAGTTCAGAAACACATTGTGACGGTCAGTCTGTGACGCGTGGAATCGCCCATTACTAATCTAGTTTTTTAATTTAAAAATTCTATTAATTTGAAGAATTGTACTCCATTATCTCAGGGGCTAAGAGTAGCTCACGATAATAAACGTTATAATTATTATTACTATTATTTCACCAAACCCTGTCCTAGGAGTGGTCAATAACACAGGAAAACAAAAACCTAAGCATGTCTGACCAGCAATCGGGAGATCAGGGCTCGTGTCCCGTCTAAGCCAAATAATTTCTTCTCCATGGTAAATTTTATCCATGATATATATAGCTTTGCACCCATGCGCTTGACTGCGTACAAAGTTACTTATTTCATGCTGTTATTAAGTTAGTTCCTGATGAATTATGTTCGATAAGTTTCCTCGGGTCTTCAGCCGAGTTAGACCTACGTTTAAGAGCCTTGACTCCATTAAGACGACCTTTTTTTTTTTAAAGCTAACGCATCTCTTGAGGTTTTCTCTTGTCGCGGCTTTATGACCTGATCTTTTTCGATAGCCTGTCTTACTTTAACGATCAAACTGCGTCGATGTGCACTTTCATCGGCAGAGCGAGATCACACATCGGCTCGAGTCTTTATTCCTTTAAGGTTTTTTTGAGATAGAATTCTAAATTATTTTTTATAACTAGCTATATGCGAATATAAAATTAAGTATGATCAACATGCTTCCAATGCACGCCTATAACTTTAAAATCCACTAACCTTATTCAGAGACGGCTTAAGAAACAGATGCACATGTATACAAAAATTTTTCATTTAATAATATTTTATAATATCTATCTGGATGAAGGAGTCCTTGCCAAAAGAAAATTTTTTGATAAACACATTTTACATATGGCTTAAGTTTCTTTTATGAAATGCTTTTAAAAAAAATTATAAGCTTAATGCATGTCGACACTCTGGAGAGGATTTGCCAGATACGGATGCACAAAGTTGAAACGGAAGGCACGTGTAACAGGTGGCTTTTAGTAAGAAAGAGATAGTGAGGAAAGGAGAGGGTGAGAACAAGTTTTCTTTTTTCGATCGCCGATCAAACTCAAGTCCTCAGTGGGCCTCCAGTGGGTGGGGAGGAGGGGGTAGAGGGTTCCTCCTCCTCCTCCAGCTGTGGGGTGACCCATTCCCGCCCTCAAAAGACCGCTTCTCCCGGAGGGATGGCCTAACACACACGTACACACTCTTTTGGGGACCCTTTTCCCAACTCCGCAGACGACGACGCTTTTATCGACGTGCCCACCCATATTTTCAAGGGGAACCCTCGAGGGTCAATCTTTTGGACCCATCGCCACAATCCAGCCTTTCCCGTTCTTTCCCTTCAAAATTCCCAACGCAGCCACGCCCTAAGCGAAGAGAGAAATTAAAGGGGGGGAGGATAAATAAATGGTGCGATACTGCCCACTTCACTCCGATAGCATTCACGCGTTTTTGGCACGCTATTTAAGAGTGTAATTGTTAGCGCATCGGAGCTGGTGTAACGAGGGATAGACTCCCGGTGAACTTAGTCAAAAAGATTCATACCGAAATCCATTCTGCGAAAGCGACACGTTTTTTCGGCACTTAATTCATATTTCATGTCAGGAAATTGAAATTGGTGTAATTATAAAAATACACATTAGATGCAGAAGCCTCCAAATATAGTCTACCGTACTACAGTTTCGGTTTGCCATAAAAAATAAAAAAAAAGAAATAATTAGCCAATAAGGAATACGAATGTTGTGAACGTAATGCGTGAAAATAATTTGTTTCCACAAAAATTTATTTTTAGTATTGATATTATTTTTTATTTCACTTCCAAAAACTTACCTTGGCCTACAACAAATGAATCAAAAACAAAACATCGGCACCCCTGAGGAATGAATAATACATGTAGCGGGGTTACCAACTAACATAGTCAACTGGCTAGTGAAAGAAAAATAATTACAACGGCAGTACCTATGTCACTATCATTCACTCACAATCAGTGATACAACCCGAAGATTGGTTAAGATTTGTGTATGTAGAGCTAATTCGTGACTTGGTCCCAGCCATGTGAATATCAGGCATCCAAGGTAGGGAGGCCAATTCCTTTTCTTGGATCAACCACGCCACGAGGATATTTATTTAGGGATATCCAATGGCTTCACCCGCGGCAAGAACCAAGGACCCTTCGGTCAGGAGCCAATCACTCTATCCATTAGATTGCTACATTTGCCATTTCTACCATATTACTATGAGAGTAATGTGAAGCTAAGAATCTATTTGTGAAGTGATTTAAATTGATTTTTCTGTTTTTGCAACTGCGATCTATTAATTTAGTATTTTTGGTATTTGTGATAGTGATTGATATTATTTGGTGGCTGTTACCAGTTTATTTTTAATTTGTGAACTTTTAACTTGGAATTTTCCACCCTACAATTAAGCATGTGTTGGGCGCACATAAAAAAATAAATACATAGTTAATTAAATAAAAATAGTATACAATGGTATGTTCAGTGAAAAAATATGTTAGGAAAACAAAGAGGGAGCTATAAAACAATATTTTTGTTCATTAGAATCTGTTTAACTCAGAGGTATGGAACATATGTTCGCTTAGTCAGTCTGATTAAAAGTCTTGTTACCAAATTTACCCAATCCCCACTCCTTCAACCAAGATTTGACTACCTCTTACAGCGATGCCCTCATGAGGTACATTGTCTCTATGGCCCAACCCTTAACTTCGCCAACTTATGTCGGACTCTTGATCACTCGAAATCTCGGCGAGAGGAACAAGAAATTCTGTCTAAGAACTTCTCTCTCTCTCTTGGGGGCTGAAATCGGAAATCAGTGCTTACACAGGATAAGGAGATAAAACCCTTTGAGGAAGATTCGCTCCCTCGCCCGCCTTGATAGAATCTATGCCCAATTTCCACCCAATCTCCATTTTGAGCTAAGAAAAGGCTCTGGAGAACAAACACTCTTGTTATTGTTCTAGATGCTTCTCATCTCTTTAAGTTCTCTCTATTGATAGCGTGTGTCCTTTCTGAAGCCTCCAAAAGTTAAAAGATGTTATCTGAAATGAAATTGGAAATGATTCATAAATTTGATAGAGGATATGTAAATAGAATATTCCGCAAAATATAAATCATCCCAAGGTACTAGTCTGCACTATATAGTGGAAAGGATTTGGTGCTTATTTAATTTGAGTGTCTGGTGTTAAAGGAGACGATTAACAGCTTATGTCATTAAAGCCATTTGGGAAGGGTGGATAGGGGAGTAGAAGGAACGTTTTCCGCAAAAAATATTCAATTAGACTAGCGCTTTCAGCAGAGTTCCCATCATTTCCATGTTTGTATAGTTCTATATGGAAAAATCCCCCTCTGATTAGTAGAAATATTAGACTTCCACCACATTAGGCGTGAAAGCAAATTCCATTTTTAAACAGAATTATTTTTTCTTATCAACTATGCCGACTGTACAATTTTGATATGGAAATTCCTAACGCAGCCACACCCTAAGCGAAAAAGGGAAGTTAAGGGGGGAAAATAACTGATGTGATACTTCACTCCGCTAGTGCAAGGTGCTTTGGTCACGCTAATTAAGAGATGCAATAGTAGCATATCGGAGCTTATGTAACGAGGAAAAGCTTTCTGGTGAAATTAATCGAAAAAATAATCATATCGAAATCCACTCTGCAAGGATGACACTTTTTTGGCTCTTCAATTAAATGAAAAGTCAGGAAATTGAAATTGTTGTGATAAAAAAAAATACGCTTAATATGCTGAAGCAAATATAGCCTCCTGCACTTCGCTTAGCGTTTCGTCATATAAAATAAAAACTACACTTCCCGTTTGGTCATAAAAAGTAAAATAAAAGAGATAAATAATCAATAAGTTGTACAAATGTTTTTTTTTTAATTGCAATATGTGAAAGTAAAATTCAGCATAATCAAAATATTCCAAATGCAAGCATAAAACATTAACATTCACGAACTTTGAAGACCACACGTTTTTTTTTCGCACTTATGTCAGATAAAATGTCAGGAAATTGAAATTGGTGTGATATTTAAGAGCGTGTGTAACAAATGTAAATGTCTCCCACGCTAAATTTCCGGTTTCGTGATGAAAAATAATATAAAAGAGAGTGTTGGATAATAAAAACTACGAATATTTTATAATACTACTAAAAATATATAGTTATTTTCTCCGTTGGAAAAATATTTTCTTGCCAATGAGTTCCAGCAATATTTTTTCCATTAACTCCCTGATAATATATCCTTTTTGTTCGGAGACATACAAAATTATACCTTACGCACCTGGTGTACCCTAATTAGATGGAATTGATGACGTTGAATCTCATTATTCCATTTAAAGTAATTTACGGCTATTAAATACGATGTTTTCTTGATTTCCATAGTATTTGTAATGTGATTGACGGGACTCCCATTCATTTCCTCGATTCCATTCGTATGCTCAGCATTGAGTGCGAAAGGAACGATGGCAATGCCGGAATGTCCTGTAAGGGGAAAAGTTGCTTGGGTCGAGGATCGAAGAATGATGAGAAGGAGCGAGGAGATATCCAGGTCAGCAGAGGGTACTTGAGAATTCCTTGCCTCCATGTACCCGCTGAGAACCAACGGGAAGTTTCTGAAGGATAAAATAAAATAGGATCGAAATCCATAAGGAGCTGAGGCTCTGGAAAAAATATGCAATGGCCGAGGTAGCGGTGTTTGAAGATGAAGAACTGCTAAGTTTGTCGAGATGAATGGTAAAAATTTAGATTTGTGCCTCTTTCAGGGATGAAAAGAGGTAAATAAATAAATGAAATTTAAAAAAGTATTTATGCATGCAAACTCTACAAAGGTTTTCTAGGATTATTTCTCTTCCGTTACAATTAGTTTTATTTTTGCTTATTAAACTGCATTGCAAACGGCGTTTTTGCAAGAATTACACAGTTTAAGATTGATTAACCATAATCGCGAGATAGCCAGTGAAACATATGGGACAGTACATTGAGCAAACAGGGTAGAATTTTTCACGCTAGATTAGGAGGCCTCAGATAGTTCGTTTTGAATGATAACCCTAAATTGCTGGGAACCCTGGATAAATGGGGAATAACAAAATGAAAAGAGTAAAAGATTTAGCTGCTAAACTATGTTGAATGTAATCATCCGTCGTTTCCATTTATGCATGATTACTCAAGCTACCCGACCCTTTTCCTGACAGCATGAAAATCACATATTACCTCATTGACCTTTGCTATTCTCTACCGTTTCTTTAGCAACACTCGTCCTTCCTCCTTTCTTTTTCTCTGATATATGATATATGTGTACCTGCTTCTCTACAAACATATATATTATAAGCCCAATGATGATGAAATACATAAGAATGCATAGCTTATTTTCGCATTAATAAAAAAGTGGAAAAAAGCACGAAAACTTTTATCCTATTAGTTAAACAATTTTTTTATTACATCTACAAAATAGAGGCAACAAACAAAGTGAAGTACTTGGGAGTTACGATAACCCCAACCCTTCGTGGGGAACACATATAAGGAATATTTGCGGCATATCCCGGAAGAGATTAGGATTCGTCAAGCGCACACTTGAGGGAAGATTTTCGGATGAGAAAGTAAAAGAAAGGTGCTATTTTACACTCGTCCGACCCCACCTTGAATATGCAGCCAGCGTATGGGATCCGGTGCAGAAAAACTTAATCCGCGAATTAAAAAAATACAAATGAAGGCTGAGCGGTTCGTCAAAAACCGCTACGGGCGTACAGACAGCGTTACCCAGATGTGAAGCGAATTAGGCTTGGAGCCGCTGGAAACTCGGAGGATGCGCGTTAGGCTTAGATTGCTTGAACAATGGTGAATAGATGAGAGCGACACGGGCATAATAATATTAGAGCCCCACTATATTTCCAGGTCCGACAGAAGCGATAAATTAAGATAGATTTTTAGCCAAATGGATATGGGAATTCGTTTTTCTCCCGAACCATAAAGGACTTTAATAAATGACAATCGTAATTTCGTATTTCCTTTTTATGTGCTAGCGGCTGGTGTCGCTACACCCCCTGTCTCACGCCTTTTAGTCAGCTTGCTGGGTAGTAAATAGATGTAGATCTCACTTAATAAGGTTAAACTAAACACAACTAGTAATGTAACACCAAGGGATTTACAGTTAAAGTACTGAGAGATCTTTTTTCAATACATTAATATTGTGTTGAAGCAGTGATTTTAATCGGGTCATAAACCAATTTGAAGCGACAATTGAGGTCATGACCACGAGAAATAGGGAAAAAGAAGGTGGGTTTTATCCAAATTGACGAAATTGTTGATAAGAACCAACCCTAGAGATGTGTTTCAGGTGAGTTAAGGAACGTTGATCATGCTTAGTACCTATTGACTTGTAGGAAGGGCCTAGCAGACTTCATCGATCCACTATTACACCAGTTTCTTGAGGTTATGCGTAGAAGACAAGATACCACTTTGAAAGTGTTCTACTCGTATTTGAATGAAACCTAATACAAATTTAAACAATAGCTATACTCTCAACCCTTATTTTTGCTCGACAGAGTGATATAGTTCAAATGGCATTAAATAGTGCAAAATCAATTCTCCGGGAAGGATTTTTAAGCTCCCCAATTCGTATCCCATGATTAGAAGTCATGAAGACCTTAAGACCTGTGTTTATTGCATAGGTGACGACCCAGCTAAGAAGTAGAAAGGAATGCAGAATCGTCTAGGAATCTTAGAACATGAAAGTTCAGGTAGGAAAATTGATAAATTTTCGAACATCATCGGTAATTAGAGAAATAGACCTGTTGAGCTAGATAACTAAAACATGAGAGAGAGGGAAAAATTAAAATTTTATGCAACATGTATCTCATTTATCAACGCAATACTCGGCATTACGTTTGGTCTCCGGTATTCTCCCTTTTTTGGATAAATTTTCAGATAAATTGCAAGAAACATCGCCCCAATTGAATTATTGTAAGTGTTGTACTGAAATATTGTATTCTCAATTCCCGAAACTGCCTTCTTTTCCGCTCTTATGCAGATGAAAGCTGAACACTGAATATTGGATGCTTATGCTGAACTAGGTCATCGTACTAATCCCATTCAGGAGCATCTTCGAGGAAAATCCAATCATTCAAACGAGAGGAGGCATTAAAACCGGTAACACTGAAGTCCACCACTTGAAACCCTTTTGTTCCCACTGGGTTCTGGCTCGTTGGTTACCCGACAGCTAAGGCGATGGGAGACATCTGTTCGCGGCTGAGAGGGGCCTCTAAAGTTGATGTGGCAATAATAAAGATACTGCAAACACAGTAAAGGAGACTGGAAGGGATGAAACGTGCATTTGCGTCTCTTCAATTACGGACAAGAGGCGGGAAAATACGTGCTCGCGATTGGAGGCAGCATTGTGTGCCTCATCGGTTAAGTTTAGAGGAAAGGATATCACCGATTTAATTTCGACGTAATGTCCAATTCAGGACTTGAGAGTGCTCTGCCTTCTAGGAAACTAGAACTAGAGGAGAAATAGACGAGATATCTGCAGTGCACCCTGCATTTAGTATCAATGGCGATGATCTATTCGAGCAGTCATCTCTTCTTTCTCCGTCATAGTTACGCCCCAAGGCAAAATTGGAACAAGCATTCGATTCCCAGAAACTTTAATATATGGCACAATATAATAGCTCTTCAACACAAAAAAACAACTCATCAATGCATAGGTATTTGGGGAGCTACTATTTCATTTTATTTCAATCAAGTAAAACTGATACGTGCTCGCTATTGGGGGCAGCATTGTGTGCCTCATCGGTTAAGTTTAGAGGAAAGGATATCACCGATTTAAATTCGACGTAATGTCCAATTCAGGACTTGAGAGTGCTCTGCTGTCTAGAGAACTAGAGGAGAAATAGACGAGATATCTGCAGTGCATCCTGCATTTAGTATCAATGGCGATGGTCCATTAGAGGAGTCAGCTCTCCTTTCCCCGTAATACTTCCCTCCTCGGCACAATCAGAACACACAGTCGATTCCTAGAAACTTTAATATACGGTAAATATATAAAGTAATAGATCTTCAACAAAAAAATAACTCATCAATGTATAGGTATTTGGGGAATTAGTATTTCATTTTATTCCAATCAAGTAAAACTTACACTGAACGGTGACGGGAGAGTAAAATGAAGGATATTTTATAACTCCATTGAACCTACCATTACATTCTGCGCACATCGATATATTCATATATCCACATGTTGAATGCGAATGCACATGTAGGTAGTATCATGGCGGTACAGTTGGAAAAAAATCTCCTGTGCCACTGTCTGAAAAATAATATTAATAATAAATAACTTTATTACTCCACACACAAATTACATGACAATAGCGAAATTGAGTAATTTTAGGTAGCCGCGAAGGATAACCTGTTTGAGGCTACCATTCAAAATAATAATACATTATGCTTTACATATAGTGTAGTGTAGTGCGTACATGAAAAAAACAACTAAAGTATTATTTATAATTCATTTACATCAATATTTTATAACAATATTTGTTCTACACTTTCTTTAGTGAGAAGCCAAGAATGTGCATTTAGCAAAAACTTTTTCAAAGACTTTGAAATAAAGCATGACTGGAGTAACAAATTAAAAACCTTTGGTCTCACGTACAAAAAACACCTTTTAAACAAAGCCAAAAACCCTGATCACCTTTTCATAAAAGAGATATTTTTATCTCTACAAGGCAAATATTTTATTGGTCCCACCAGATACTTGGTGTAAATTCAAAAAAGTATGGCGTGACAATATAGGATTGGATAAGGACCAACTAGATAATGATAGTATGCCTTATAATGCAATATTAATTGCATAATAGTACATAATTGGTTAGTCAAACTTATTAATATTTGATTATTTATTCGTTTAAATGATTAAAATTCAATTAATGTTCATACGTATGCGTATATTAAACCAATTATACCAACATTCCAAAAATTAAGCATTTCAAACGCGGAAAATCATTTTGAGATGATATTAACTCGAAAAACTTCATTTTCGCAAATGTATAGCTTAAGGATTTCTTAATAATTGATAATATTTTGATGAAGTTATGAAACTACGATTCTGATTACTTATCATTAATTAAATATCTCAAGCCACTGAAAATGTCATTCATGTTTTAAGTTCTCTCTGCTCTCATACTACCGACCCTAGAAGTAATGTCACTGATACCACTTATTGATCAATTCTTCTAAAGGATAAATTAATTAACTGGTAGGCTTTAATTTATGCTTTTTTACCATTGTGACTTGTAAAAACACTTTAGTCGTACTGCATATTTTTCGTATTCACAGGGTGAAAATCCACGCGACTGGATCGAACTTCATGAACAGCATGGATTCATCACTCTCTAATATATTTTTTTTCGCATTCATCATTAACGTTAGCACTAAGGGGAGTATGAATATTGATTCCAAGAGAACAAAATTTTTGCATCACCTCTTTCTACAGTAGCAATGCCAACAATGCATCAAACAAGATTTCCACGAGATGAAACCCATCTCGACTTGAGAGATGGCCAGGTGGAGATAAAAAATTCCTAGAGAATTATTTTAGCTACATCGTAGGCAAGAGAGTCATAAAAGAAATTAATGGAGTTTCTACCTCTCGGGAGGGAGTTCCATTTATTTACATATCTTTTGAAACATTCCTCAAATGGGGCAAGGGAAGAGATTCCAGTTCAAGGAAAAAAAGTCAAAAGAAGAATGAATTCAGTGAAGGCCAAGGAAATATGGAGCCATTTGTCATTAAAACCAATGCATAACTATGCAACGCCTTATTTATTTTCTCATCATAAAAATATCATCTGCGTTGGTTATCAATGACTGCATGCTTATCTAAGATATCCACTGTAAACGATTTGCAAATAACAAAAAATACCATGAATATTTAAATTAAATTTACTATGAAATGCTCTACTCTGAGGGAATACTACTTCAATATAAATGTATATTTTCCAATGCTATAAAGGTTTGGGTTTTTATCCAGTGCCTAATCATTCAATATGATAATGAGATTGCACCATTTGATGATTACTTTTCATTCAAATTTATGGTTTTCTAAAAATCTGGGACATCACTTTAAGCTCCATTTTATTTACTTCATAGCCGGGATGAATTGTTGCCTACCAGATATTTTGAGTTCATTGTGAAGAGTTTTAGGGCAACTCGTAAAGAGAGGTAATACTGGTAGACCTCGATTTTGTGGCATGGATGAAATTCATACCTGGTCGGAATCGAGTAATCTAATGGCCACCCTGGAGATAGAAAATGAAACCACTGCTTTCACACTTCAGTTGGCAATAATCAGCGTGCCCCACCCGATTATTTCATAAAAGCATAACAAATGCACCGATCATTATATTAATAAATGCAGATAACAATGGAAAAAATATTCAGATGCTACATATGGAGCATCTTTCTATTTGGAAGCGAGGCTTGGACGTTGGCAGCAGCAGTGAAGTAAAGAGTGGAAGCATTCGAGATGTGGTAATATCGAAGAATGATGAAGATAGAATGGATCGACCGAGTTAGTAGGGAGGAAGAGCTAAGAAGAATGGAGGAAAAGAGAATTCTTCTAATACCCCTGAAGAGAAGACGGGAAAGACAATTTAGTTGGAAATATTATGAGGTATGATGGCCTGATGAAAACAATCGTAGAAGGACAGGTGGAAGGGAAGAAGGGTATCGGACGGCCGCGAATGAGCTAAATAGGACAGGTTACAAAGCATGTAAAAGAGAAGAAATACGTCGCTCTGAAAAGGCTAGCGGATAGGAGAGCTGCGTCAAACCAATCTTAGGATTGTCGACTGATGATGATGACCTATAATAAAGAATGGAAAGTCTTGTGACGAGCTTAAGAAGGAAATTAGAAGTGAGGAATTATCATATGACCGGGGGCGATACGTAAAACTGGCATTTGTTTCCCGCATGCACAATGGTACCTTGCTCGGTGTACCATATTCAATATTAATACACATTGCTCCATTAGAAAACCATTCCCTTGTCACTCATTTCAACGCAATGTTCTTGGAATTTTTCATAACTTACGGAATGGTTGCTAGCGCGATCTCTAGCATTGCTGACCGTAAATGAGCATGCTCTGTGTCAATTCCTCCATCAAACCGACTTATTGAGGGAGTTTTTCGATATTTCAACGGCTTTTGAACGCATTAATTTTGAACATGTGACACATCGATGTCTAAGAATACAAGAGCTAAAATATATTCGTTATTATAATACCGCTGGGCTTTAATATATTTGAAATCTCTTCTAAAGAGCTCTATGAGCAATAAGAGCATAGACCACGCCAACAAGTATACATAAATAATGTACTAAAAGCCAAAAATGCCGTATTGCAAAATTAGGAGTTATATGGAGCCCAGGATTTTGAGGTGAGCGGCGGGAAAGGACTAAGGTTGGCCCACATCGAGGCCTGAATTTCCGCCGACTCGATTACAGCCGAGGCCCCGTGATGACGGAGGGGCCGTCTGCAGATATCTTATTCCGCTGACGTGAAAAGGGAAGGAGATAATTATCTCGCCAGCCGCGAGCGACCGCCACGGGAAATTCTGGGCTCCACTCAAATGGGTCAGTCGGCCGGAACCCTGTGCCCATTGCTTGCACTCTTGCACCATGGGCAGTATTCGGCGTGGAATCGACAAGACGAGGCCACTAAATTATCTTGAGTGATACGCCTTAACTTCGATTAATCTCGGCTTGAAGGGCTTCATTTTTTCTGATTTATGGTTTCTATGTTTCTTTGAAATTTGGATTATGCGATATTGCGAACTTCAGTACGAGGAAATATTCATATTTTTAGTTTTTTTATCTAAAAGTTTGTAAGATTTTTAAAACCGACGAGGCCAATTTTGATTTTAGTGCTGAACGCATATTGTGGGGTTGTAATGCATACGCTTTAAAATTTGGTCGAGCTTACAATTAGATTTATTTTTTCCCGACTTATGCTTTGTATGGTTTGTTTGACGGGATTTTCGTCGGTTGAAAAATTTGTTGAATACCGACGTATCGAGGGCTAAGTTCGTCATCGCCTTTTGGACAGAATTTAGATCCAATTTTATGCCATATATTTTTATAAAGGAGCACCATTTGGGTGTGCTTTCATTGAAGATTCTAAGCCGCACTAATAAACACCTTTTGCGATCGAATGGAAAGAAAGGCGATAGAAATGAGGTTGGAGGAAAGATCCTTCAAAAAAGACTTCCAACCAAGCAATTTGAAGTTTAAGAAAATTTTTAACTTTAAAATACGACGAACCCAAACAAACTAATCAAAATAAGTTCAACAGATTTAGTCGTTATCTGGTGGAAGTTCGACATATTATATGTAACGAGTCGATATGCGCTTGAATATATCAAGCGGGTGTGTAAAGGGTATTTGGACATGGTAGTGTCATATGAGATCTAGTATTGAGTCCATAAGCCATTCAAGTATTCTCATAATAAGTCACTGAAACGGATGGGAAAAAGTGAATGTGTATCGTATGACACGCTGAAAATGTTGAAAGGGTCCATTTTGTAGTAATTAATTGTTAAGGGGGGTTCGGACACGCATATATATATATATATATATATATATATATATATATATATATATATATATTCATGTAAGAAATGGCAAATATAGTAAGACTTGAATACATAATATAGCTTGCAGATTCTATGTATAACGATCGAATTCGTTTTTTTTTTAGACAGAAATTCTTTCGAATATAATCTGAGGTTTTAGGCGAAATGGAGTGGTAAAGGAACATAATGAAGAAGCGGGAGCAATTTTCACAATTTTAAATATATTGGTACCAGCGAAACCGGTAGTACCAATAAATTTAAAATTGCTAAAATTGATCCTGCTTCTTCATTAGAAATTCTTTCGGTTAACTGTGGTTTTCCATGCTGACCCGTGAGGTACCACAAACAGCTCGTTTGAATAAAAGCTGATAGCAATTTTCCACAATATTTTAATGCGTACGACGCGTTTCGGCTCACAGAGCCATCATCTGGTATAAGATACTGTATTACATATGAACATCACCTTTATACCTTTGAGAAAGGGTTGGGGGAGGATTTGACATGTTTGAAAAAGGGGTGGAAAACAGGCGTACAGAGGGGAGATAGCGAGAAAAGATACAACTGAAGAGATACGAGGAACCCAAGGTGGAGGATGACCTTAGTCATAACTGCAGAATAACGACACGTGAGAAAAACCACAGAAAACGAGAAGGGGTGGGGGAGGAGAAGAGTGAAAAACTAATCAGAGCCCAGATGAACGATACTCTATAGGCTAATGATGGAAAATAAGTTTGATTTACGTTTTTTACGTTTGAGAACAACTGTTTAAAGCAACTACCTTAGGAACAGGGTAAATGGCAGGCAGCAGTATACCAGTCTTAGCATTATAATAATATAAATGAATGGGGCGCAGCTAGAATGGGAGGATTTGGGTTTCTAACCTTATATTACACAAAATCAAGATAAATTCTGCCTCGAGCACGTTGGTGGAGTTCGCCCTCAAAACGTCGGTGTCCAATTAAATTATCACCCGGTGGGAGACCCGAGAAAACTTCCTGAATTCTTAGCTCCTAGTATTTGTACCATTCTTCGAAATTTGAATTTTTGAATTTTTAACTTCTTTTTTCACTACTTTTGAAATTTTCACAGAAAGGAGGCTGGGATTCATCTACCCTGGATACTAAGCGCGAGAGGAGTAAGGCTCATCCACTGTTTCATGGTGAAAATTTTATATCTATAGAGCGAGTGCTTAAAAAAGTATTTGAGTTTGCGTATAAATATGTTTTGATAGCGTGTTCCTATTGATTTCAAACATTTCTTTATGTACGTCTCCATCTGTTCGGTTATATAAAAGCGATATAATTTAAATGTAACTTTAATGTTAACTTTTTGTCAACATTACCACCGTTGAAAAAGTGGCATATAAATATGAACTTGTTCATCAATATTTGATATGGTATACATATTTGATACTTGATGAAAAAGTGAAACCAATAACATATAATCAGGTAAAGTAATAGTATCTGGCCAAACTTAGGTCGGTTAATATTTTTCATAGCATAGTACCAAAGCAGTCTTAAAAAATGATGACAATATTATTTCCTCTTTTAGGCGTGAAAGAAGTATCCAAATTTTGATATAAAAATAGGTGTCAGTAAGTGATATCTTTTGTTGCTCAAAATAATGTAAAAATGATGTAAATAGATATCACTACGGTGTTAATAATGCTACAATTTTCCAAATGAAGTGATATTAAAAGTGTATCTTTAAGTGCTTGGGTAAGTCCTTGGATATTAAACCGATTATTTGACATTATTATTGCTGTATTTATCCATTTTGAATGCATTAATTTCTCCTCCATTTATGTAGAGACTAAACCTCACTTCCTCGACTCAGTGAACACCATGGGACGAACGTTTTGCAAATATTCTACCAACATTGAGAGTTTTGGGCGCCTCTCGTGGCGATGGAAATATAGCGTGGGACGACTGGAGGAGGATGATGGGTTGTTTGGGAGTCGGGCGAGAGAGGAGGTGGCCCCAGAAATAAATCCACCCACGAGAAGCAGAGCGATAGACTGGAAGGCGGAGCGAGGACTTACCTGTCCGAAAACGCGGTCGTGTCTCTCACTATTCGCCCAGATACTTGGGGCAAAATTTTGAATCGTAGATTCTCCGGGAATATTCAGATTGAATTTATATCTATTGGTAGACCATATGGCGTGGTCATCGGTCAATAAAATGACGCTCTCTGACCACTGACCTAAAAAAATTAAATGCTCGTCCTAATGCACCCTGGGCTGACAAAAAAGCTTATCAGAAATAGCTCTAGTCTTAAGTAATGATAAATTAATGAAACTTTTGAGATTTGTGTATTGAAAAGACGCAATAAAACTTAATAAAGATGATGCAGTCCACAGTATTATTCAGGAGGCCAATAAAAATTAGATGTAGGGAAAAGTGATGCGGGAATATCTGGAGAAAGATAAAATTACTTCTATTGTTAGCCACGTTAAAGCTACCAAATAGTTGCGCATAAGGTAAATGATAATTAAAAATTGACATTAGATGTTTAAACTTGAAACATAGCTGGTAACGTTCAGGCAATTCAAGCATGGCGGACTCTAATGCATCATGAGTGGAAAAAGTTGATTTTAAGGTTATTGCATTTTAAGATGCAAAAACAATCATACAGCTTCGAAGTTATTCACATACCAAGTCGCAATATCAAGTGAATTCATTGAACTGAAGAAAAAATTTCAAAGCTGTGTGATTAACCAAGGAAAATAAGAGCCACATTTTTTCACAAAGTTTTACTTAAAGATAATTTTTCTTTCAGTAATTCTTTAGATCTGGTAATAAGTATTATAGAGTTTTTCAGATTTAAATCATAGTCGGGAGAAATTCGTGGCAAAAAAATCCCAAAAATATTTATATTGGATTTGATTAATCGGAGGGTAATGAAAAAACTTTCGCATTTATTTCATGACTGCAAAGACAGCTCACGCATCTAAGAACGAAGTAGGCCCTTACGATTCAACGGACCGGATGATGCATTAATAAGAAGGCAGTTGCGCGAGAAAGATGATGAAGGAAAATGCTGAAAGAAAAAATTCCCCGAAGAAGACCAAGAAATAAGCACCTTTGGCAGTTAAAAGAGAGCACAACGAAGAAAAATATCAGAGAACTTAGTGGGATAGCTTGGACAAGGGATAAATGAGGATGGTATTTTACCAATATTAATATTACAGTGCCATGAGTGGATGAATCGTAGCCAGAAGAAGAAGATCAATGTGTTCAAACTCTCGATACACCAAAATGGGTAATCGGTCGCTCCCATAAAGTTGAGGATTTATTGAGATTCTTCGTGTATTTCAGTACGTAGAATCGAGATTAGCCCTTAAAATGGAGTAAAAAATTAGTTGTACTTATACGCCTTTGAAATTATCGAGGTGTCAAGAGTTTGTTGCTGGCCTCTTATTATATTCGTGGACTTGATCTTGGAGTACATCAGGTATTGCCTTTTTATTGAGTAAAAAAAACCAAGGGCCAAATTTTCGGTAATTTTTCTTTCCATTTTCAAAGCTTTCATGCTATGAGTAGTGTGTGGTTGGTTTTGAGAGGGAATGTAGCCGTAGCCACAAACAATCATTGCATGAAAGCCTTGAAATTTAAAAAATGTATTTTCTAAAAGGTTAACCTCAGTTATGTTTTTTTTAATTTAGAAAAAAAGAATTATACTCAAAGAAAATCCCAGAAAAAAATTAAATGCATACTTCTTGCATGGAAGCTTTTTTCGGAGCGCTTTGATCATGATAGAAGACCTATTTCACAATATTCAGCTAAATAGTCATTTATTGCAACGCCACTGAACAATTACACTTCTAAAAAGAAAAAAAATGAGTTTTACTACCTTATTTAATATTATTGAAATGTAATGAGTTTTATTCCTGACCCATCATTATATTTTTTGACTTGTTCCTGGTGTATAAGCATCTTAACCGCTTCCTTACACGCTTATTTGTATTGAATTCAAGGATATTTGAACCAATTACGGACTCATTACTCCAACAAGCGAAACACTATGTCTCTTTTCTAATCTACTGGCCTCTCGAAGAGAAAGCTATTCAACTTCTCCGACGCATACAGTTTCATCATCACCGGTCAAAAATCCTGAGATTGGTTTGAGGCAGCTCTCCACTGAATTTTTATATCAGCTAATATTTTCACACCTACGTATTTCTTCTCTTTCGCATCCTATTTTACCTGTTCCATATATTTCATTCAAGATCTTCCTTTTCCGCTCTTAAAATCTACTTGTCCCTCGACGATTATCTTCATCAGGCCATCATGTATATAGTTTACTTTTCGATAAAATAGGATTTTCTCCCATTTTGATTATCATAAATACGTGTAAAATATTTGGTCGAATAGCATGATGTTTCACGATAAATTATTGTTTAAATTTGAATATCTTCAAACGAAAATTCACATAATGGACACCAGAAAGAACAATTTTCAAGGTAAACGATCTATAATTACACCGGCGCGCACCGGTACTCGCGCGCAAGGAAAACCTGGAGCATTTTTAGCGCCGTTATTTTCACGACCAATACCTCTTCTTCCTGGAGCAATCACCGGGAAATAAAGTTTCCCCAATAGCCGCTTGAAGGTAAATCAATTCAATTTATCCGATATATGTAGTTAACTTTTCGATAAAATTCGATTGTCTCCCATTTTAATACTCAAAAACACTTCTAAAATATTTTTTCCATTTACGAGATGTTTCACAATCAATTCTTGGTATGGTCGTAGTCAATTTCCACTCTTAATGCGAAAATCGAGCTATTGGACAAAAGACAGACCAAATTTCAAGGTAAACGATTTATTATAAGGCGCGCGCTGACTCTCGCGCGCAAGGAAAAGCCAATGCCTTGGTCATTTTCAGCGCCGTCATTTTCACGACCAAGATCTCTTCTTCCTGGAGCAATCACCGGGAAATAAAGTCTCCCCGAATGCCTATTCGTCGACGACATCGTGCTGGAACGAGCGGTCCGCGCCCCGCCGAAAGTGAGCCAAAAATTAAATGACTTGAAACACGAAAATTTTTGCCCTCGGCTCCCTCTCGCAGGGGACGCAAAATTAGAATTCTGCCCGAGGATGAACCCACATAATATCCCGGGCGATCGACGATAAGACACCGGCGGAGTCTGCAGCTGCTCGCCGCTGATGAAGCCGTCCCAGTGCGTCAGCGACGTGAAGGGGAAAGGAAAAAGACGCATGGAAGTGGGGGATACAGTGTCAAAATAAATTTCCCGTGGGGAGAAGACTAACTTCGGGTTTAAAATTTAAATATCTCACTTTGAAAATGACGTAGTGGGGGACCTGCTTGGTAAAATAAATATTTTTTCAGTTTCCCAAATGCTTAGCTGCTGTAAAACGCACAATAGATGTATCTAAAATGTTTAGCGAGGTTTCTTTGTGGAACATCGAGTTCATGGTGGTAAACAGTGTCAAAATAAATTTCTCATGAGGAGAAGACTAACTTCGGATTCAAAATTTTAATATCTCACTTTGGAAATGACGTAATGGGGGACCTGCTTGGCAAAATAAATATTTATTGTAGTTTATCAAATGCTTACCTACTTAAAAAGGCACAATAGATATATCAAAAATGTTTAGCGAAGTTTCTTTGTGTGATACCCAGTGTCAAAACAAATTTCTCATGGAAAGAAGACTTACTTCGGGTTGAAAATTTAAATATGTCACTTAGGAAATGACGTGATGGGTGTCCTGCTAGGGAAAATAAATCTTTTTCAAAACCGTCCAAACGCTAAGCTACTATAAAGGGCCCAACAGATATACCTAAAATTGTTTTCGAGGTTTCTTAGTGGAACCACGAGTTCAGGATGAAGTAATTTATATAGCAGCAGATTCATACTGTACTACTAAGTACTGTAACGCTAAGATTGGTAAACTGCTACCCTCCATTTATCCCTTCGAGAAGCTATTTCTTTAATTTTTTTCTGATATTTTTCTTCCTTTTGCCCTTTTTGTTACTCTCTATCCTTCCCTCATAGCTCATTTGACCTATGTCGAGCTGTTGACCGCTTCCTCAAAATAACAAAAAATACATGTGGAGGTACATTTATCTTACTCAGTATATGAATATATTTTAATCGGGTTAGTATGGTAGCTAGAGTGATGACTTTGCACCAATTGGATCCGCGTTCAAAACTCGTGGATGTAAATGATTTTTCAGAGACTGTCTGATTCCTTGTGTGCTTTATAGATGTCAATTCAAGTGCAACATTCCATCCGTCGCATGGGACGTTAAGCCGTGGTCCTTTTGGCGCCTTTTTCTTAAGAGTAGGCTACTGCCGACGCCGGGTTTCTCTCCGCTCTTCCCTCCCTATTCTTAACCGATTGTGCAAATGACCTCAGCCGTCGGCCGCTCCCTAAAAATAACAAACCATATATTTTTTCCCTGAGAATGGGAATAACCAAGGAAAATTTAATATTATGCTCCAGAATCAAAAAATTAGTGAAACCGTCATGTTTCTTAAAGCTTTCTCATCTACGATGGCTGACTCAATTTAATGCTTTACAATTGAGAAAAATAAAGTAGAGGGATTTATTATGAATATTTGCCGACTGAATTCGTAAAATATTTTCATCGTTCCAAGATTAACTTCTTCTATTCTTTAGTAAAATTCAACTGGCCAGCAATCTATCTATTCTTTTACCTCTTGAGGACTGACTGAACGCGAAAAGTAGAGCTCCCTCAGACAAATAACGATTGCTATGCGCTTTGCGACTCAACCGCTTGCAAGGTTGGGTTGCATGGGACACGATGCGTGCCAGAAAAAACACAGACGCGAGGTTGCGACAGCTTACGAAACAGGATTTTGGTCCTCTAGGAGGCTGTTTTGATTTTTCTACCGAGAGGGGATTCCAGAACGTGTTAATTGGGTCGTTATTTTTAAATCCCTTTCCCGAGGTGGAGCGGGGTGGCAAAGCAAGACGTCCTCTTCTTCGTGAAAAGTGCCCTCATCTCTTTCATACTCCTTGCTCACTTGAATTACTATGCACCTCATCTTCCGGGACCGTCCCGTTGGGATAAGCTTAGTATTCTCTCAAATGTAGTGTTCGTTTCGCCCCGTTTAATTTTGGAATATATTCTCGAATTCGCGATGTATTAAATTATTTTTGTATTAATGCTAAGGTTTAAAGCGCCATGACGGTCACACAGGGCCTTTGTAGTTTATTTTTCAAGATAAAGGAACAAACGCACATCGTCGGTCAATAATATGTTAGCACCTAGAACATCTGAATTGATATTCGTAGGGATATTTTGGAATGTGGAACTACCGAAGAATGGTGAAGATAAAATGATCGACCGAATAAGTTATGAGGAAGTTAATCACTAACCAACCATTATCAGAACTTTCTCCGATGCTATAAAAATTTCACTTGCGCCCTTAGCTTCTAGGGTCCTCAAATAGCACTAGCGCGTTGATGATCACATTTACCTGAAGAATATGCAACTTTAACTAATGATGTGTATACACCGCTGCATATGTCAAAGGATAAATTTAAATGGCTATAAGTAATTAAATCCCCAAATAAGGGGTTATATAACAATGGAAGGGCGGCAGAGGCCAGAATGACCCCTTTCTATTTTCATATAATTGTTTCACAATTTCTTTGCCAAATATGCGGGTTGGAATTCTTTACATTTTCATGATACGAGACTTAGTCTACTATGCTAATGGAGAATCGGAGGCTGCGCGCTAGGCTTAGGTTGCTTGAACAATTGAGAATGGATATCTTTAAGAGCGACACGGAGAAAATAATACTAGAGCCCCACCATATTCCTAGGTCCGACAGAAGCGATAAATTAAGAGAGATGTTTTTCCGAACGGATATATAGGGGAATCCGTTTTTCCTCCAAACCATAAAGGACTTAAATAAATGCCAGTCGTAATATTGTTTGAGCATTTCCTTTTCATGTCTACATGGCTGGTGTCCTAACGCTCCCTGCTACACACCTTTTAGACGGCTTGTGGGGTAGTTTGTTGATGTAGATATGAAGTTCCATCTCTCTTTGACCACTGTATCTTTTTCTGCGTGAATATCTGATGATATAGCGCTCGCGATTATGCATATTTGATGCCTCGGAGAATAACGCTATCTCACGCAAGAAGTATATGTATACTTCCAGTTTAAATGCGTGTGCAAAGAAGAAACGAGAGTCGTTCACATCGAGGATGAGGGATAGACGAGCAGCAGGAGGGGAAGAGGTGCCTGGTAGGATTGCCAGGCGGCAGATAAACTTCCCTTTATCCATGAGGGGGTGTAGCACTGCTCCCTTTCTCGATCACCAGTCAGTAGCACTTAGCGACTCATTTCGGATCTGATATGACCTATATTTAACGGAAAGAGCGTTGAATTAGAGTAGAGCTTCCGATATAATTATAAGCGAGCATGGAGTAGACTAATGTTTTCCTTGCAAAGGGACGTAATGCAGCTGAATACATCATTTTTTTTAACAAATTTATAATAAGCTGCGAATCTGCAAGCAAACAAAATTACTAATTTAGAAGAAGAAATTAACTCGGGAATTTCCTCACAATGTGACTTTTGTGTGATTTTTCCTCCAGTTGGGTAATAATGTTAACTAAGGTAAAAATATCCGTGACAAAGGATTAGAAAAGCCAATATATTTATTAATACTTCGCCTTTAATTTAATCAAGCACAACTCAGCCCCCTCTTTCAATATGTTTGCTGAACGAAAAGTGTTCAACCATGCCTTGAACGGTGGAATTTCTACCATGGTGAGGGCAGGTTCAACAAGCATTTAACCTCAATCGCCACTCGGTCAGGTGCAAAGTTTATATCTAACTACACCATCGTTCTGATAGTAAACAAAGAAGCTACCGTCTTCAACACGCTATCAATTATAAAAAATAATATGGAACGCTTCAATATTTTGTCAGCCATCCAATAGTAAAATCCATGCAAATTTTCTCTTACCGTTCAAACTTTAGCATATGCACCAACGAAACAAGTTAAAAGATATGATCCTGTTTGCGATGTAATGAACAGTTGAGGGAATGAAGTGGCGGGAAAGCGAGTCAGGCCACTCAATCTAAAATTATTTTTACCATGCTTGGGAATTTAAAAAAATACAAATGGAGCTGCAAGCTGCAATTCCTTCATAATCTAAACCAGCCGTATTTCGCGGGAGTAAACACGATGGTCTCTGCAGAATGCGGTCAACGACGTGAGCACAGTATGGTGCATCGAAATGAAAACTAATTTAAAGAGAATAATGAACGAGTCCACAGCTACTCCGGAAAAATATCTAAAAAGTTGGGATGCGAACCGTCTTTCAGATCTTCCTAATTAACGGTGGACGGTCGGACTGAGAAAGCGAGGTGGCCAGTGAGTTTTATGGCGAGAACGAATTCGAGGAGACGCGGATTTTTAATGATCGGACGGTCATGGTGCATGGGATGATGCCGGGAGTAGTGATTGCAGTGGGTAAGGGAGGCGAACGCCTTCTCTCTCTCTTTCTCTCGGGTGTTGTAGGGGAGAAGTTGGTTTAACGGGAGAGAACTGATCGATGTCTACTGCTGTCCTCATTTTTTGCCGGATGTAGCGGAAAAAAGTACTAGTGACCCCAAATAGCAGTTCTCTTGAAAAAAAAGACAAGACTCCTCCGTCCCATTATTTCCTTTCCATTGAATTTATATACAATCGATTGATTTCCAACATGAAACGAGAGGTATGAGACTCCACCGCTAAAAACAGCTCTAAATTTTCTCTCTTGCGAAGGACAATGGTAAGACGGCTTTGTACCGATCATCAGCATGATTCTTTTAAGGGCGGGTTTTATGATATCTGTTTAACGCTAACCATAATGTTATATGGCTTTCAACCTCATCTAGAGGCGATTGAAAGTCCTGGTCAGCTTCTGAATTAGGTCAGACTTCAAGCTAACTAGAACTTTCTGTCACCGCCAGGTAAAGCTGCCGGTCACATCATCTTATAATTAGCGCTAACCAGGAATTATAAAATCGTCTCTAAATTATGTTTCTGGGTTAATAAACTCTGTTATGTAAACGTATGTATGTATGTAATAAACTCTGTCTGTTACTCAGGGTATCTAAACGCTGTTATTAGCAGAGGCATCATAGCAAATATTTTATTCGTGATTAAGTACGCCATAAAGATTTAATATAAGACACGGTCTAAGGCGTTATTTTGTGGAATTGCTTCATTATAGAATAAAATAAATTTGTTATATCGTTGACCTGATGATAGCACTAGATGCTGAAACCCGGGGCGTGCTATTAAAAAGAAGTGTGGAATATAACAAAGTTATTTTATCTTATTCTATAATAAAGATTTAAATTAATTTTAGCTAGAAATTAATTTTTTTATTTCCGGCTACAATGAAAACAGAACATGTCCTTTACAACCGAAATTCGAACACAAAAAAGGGAAAACCAAAACACCCATGCAAATAAAGAGGAGCCACCTAATCAGAAGGGACTCGAACCCACGACCTTAGGCTAGGCAGGCAAGGACTTCACCCCACCACCACTGAGGCCGCCAATGTTGAAGGCATATTACATTTCATAATTATTTTGTATTTTTATATTTTTCTCAGGAATAAAGTTAATATTTAAATAAATCCGACTTTTATGCAACTTAGGGAAATTTATTTGCCCTCATATCTGTCGGATGCAGCAGGAAAATATTCTAGCGATCTGAAATAGCAGTTAATACCAGTTAACAGTTAAAATAGCAGTTAACCTCCTTCATCTTACTTCCGTCCCCTTTTCTCCGCCCACGTCCAAATCATCTTATTCTTCTGCTTATAATGTCACCAATTATGTCTCTCCTACAATAGATTTCTTTGATCTCCTTATTGAATTTTCTTCTCCACCTCTCTTGTTCATAAGAGGGTTCATATATCTGACGTAACACCGTATTTTCGAATACTATCAACGATTTTTTCTCTTTTTTGTTCAGTATCGACGTTTCTGATCCATACATCAGTATTTGACAGATTATTATTTTGAATAATCTAATTATTGTTTCATGTGTTAGCTCATAAAATTTATGGCTGTTAAAGTATAAAGTTTCAAGTAAATTTAACCATGTCGATTCAGTTAATTGTTAGGTTCGGTTCAAAATTTTGAATAACACTGAAGAAACTAAAAAATAAGTATTTCATTTTACTTCCGAAGACTATTTCTTAACATTTTTGTCACAGAAAAAAATATTTCCCGAAATGACCTTGGACTCATTTTTAAATATAGGAGAAAATTGATGTCGACAGAGCTGAAATTAATGTTTTAAACCGCCATGACGGTCACACATGGCCTCCGTAGTTTCTTTTTCAAGGTAAAGGAACAAACGAACATCGTAGGTCATAAATATGTTAGCAGCAAGAACATCTGAATTTATTTTCGTGGGGACAAAAACCACGAAAACACTTTTGACTTTCATCCTGAAAAGAATTTAGCGTCGGGGAAGAAAGCCCTGAAATACTCTCGCGGTAATTTCAGCACGGAAAGCAGTTTCAGAGTTCTTGGCAATGATCTCCGTCGAGGAAAAGAGTCTGCTTTTTTCATCCATACCTTCTGAAGTTACAATGACCTGAGAAGCAGATGAAAAGCAACTATCGGAGAATTTTACCGAAACTAAAAAAGAGCGAGATTCATAAAATAGAGATATTCATAATGGTTTTTCTGAGTTAATCACCAGTCTGAAATAGCCACCCAAAGCCGACACTTACCACGGTACCACCACCACGTTTCTCACGTTACGGGGTGCACTATACTTGTACTTCGCACACAAATACTTGATAATAATAGTACTCCATGGGTGTTTAACTCTTTTAGTGCTATCCTTCTTCTCGGGGTACAGTCGAAAAATGCAGAGGGTATTTTAACAAAATGTAGCCACTAGGAAAAATAAACATTATATAGTTAATTTTTTAGATATCTTTAAGCGGTTTTTTTTTAATTAATGACATTAAATTGGACAATAATCACAACATTTTTATACGTTTACTGATATCTAAGTTTTTTTCCAGCCTTTATATCAACTCACCAACCTGTCTGTTTGTTTGTCTGTTTGTCTGGTACAAATCTTGTAACTCAAATTTGACTCACTTCCTGTGAAGCAAAAACGCTGAAATTTTGCACACTTCTTCATTTCCGATGACAATACATGAAAATATAACTTTTTCTCTCCAACCCCCCTTTAACCACCCCCCAGTCAACCTATAGCCCCCCAAAACATGTTTTTGATCTAAGAAGTTCCAAATGGTCGATTTTCGTGTTTTGCGACCACAGTAAAAGTTATCCACTTTAGGCACATCCACATAGTAGGCATTTAAAAGCATAGGGGTGGCATTTTGAAACATAGGGGGCTTACCATTCACTGAAAATTTAATAAATATAGTGACTTTTTTAATACGTCACTTTTGGTTTTTCGGGGTCACTGAGTTTTTTTGCTTTGTGTCATATATAAATGTTGCTCATCCCCTGTAATCTAAATATAAAGGCTGGTTTTTTTAAAAAATTTTTTTTTATAAGAGCTTATTTAAATTTCAATGTCCTCAAATTTGACAACAATAACGTAAAACCCGATATATCGGCGCGCCGCACTTTTCATCCGAGCGGTAAAAGCCGATATATATCGGCGCGCCGCGCTGAAAGGGTTAAGGGAATTTATATTGCATATCATATGGAAAAATAAACAGCCTTATATTTAAACTTTTCTCGTGATTCCGCGCGGATTAGATTTCCTAATACATAATTTAAATTTTTTAATTTAAATAATTTTTCTAATATTTTTCTAAGAGATTGATTTTCCCGCCCGGAATCCCGAGAAAACTTTAAATATTCTGTTCGCTGGGAAAGTGTAAAATCTTAAATAACAGCCTTCTCCATCAATGTTTAATTACGAGAAAATATTTACTGGTTCCTTAATCAAACGAATCACCATACTCCATTTGATAAGAGGTAAGTGGGGGCACCGATTTGACTCACTATAGGTCGCAGTGGAACTCCTTCCTTGTGGATCTTCGGCAAACCATATAATCTTGGTGGTTTTTCGGCACTTGGTATGAGGTTCCGCTGCGTCTCCTGAGGGATGGATGACCTCTTGATGAGTTCCTTCACTTGTCGTTCTATCCTGGTGGTAGGGTTCGATTTCAGCTGCTGATATGCAGGATCGTCCAGAAGTTGGGAGATTTTTTCGTTGTAGTCCTTTCTGGTCATGAGAACGGTTGCGTTGCCTTTATCCGCTCTCAGTATGATGGGACTCTCATCGCTCTTGAGTTTTGACAGAGCTTCCCAGATCCAAGTACTACCTGCTAGCAGGTAGTACTTGGATTAAATAAGGATTATTAATACCATATCAAACGAAGGAAGCTTTCTAACCTTAAGCAATTTTAATAGGTGATTATTGAGAGATGTTTCCCTGAGCTCTGTGCCTCATGCATGCATTGGTAATCTCAGACGATGTAAAACTCCTATCTACTTGGATATAAACTAGGTCCCTGTGACGTCACGTGGAGTGGCATCGCATGGCCGCCAATCTGACCTTTTGTAAATGAGGTTAATATTGGCCATTGACATTCGTCTAAACTGAGATTTCTAAAACCAAATGATTTGTATATTATGAATACACTAATGGTGGGTAACGAATCGAAATCAATGCCTTTCGTTTTCTTTGATGAAGGTAACTACCCTATTTGACAGATGTGGCGCGTATTCGTTGAAATGCAGCGATTGCAATGGTGCTTACGTGGGGAAGACAGGAAGATGCTTCGATGCCAGGAATAAAGAGCATTTAAAGAGCTCACAGAAATAACAAAGATGAAAAAAGTAATTTTGCTAAACACTTAATATATAACTGCTATAGGAGTGATTTTAGAATAGTTACTTTAATAATATGGAACGACCGCCGCGAATTAGATTCAGGAGAGCAGTTTGAAATTTTAAAAATTGTTGAAAACCAGGACAACACTCTGATAAGCGAATATCTTTACCTATCCTTTTCTCCTATTTGGCGTCCGCTTCAAAATTCATCTCTTCCTCCATTAGGTAACTAGGTTACAATAATGAGATAAATAAATTATAATTTGTAAAATTTTAGGTTTTCCCGGCGTATAGATTGATGAAATATTTCTAGGGATTCTCACCGGATGTGGTATTGGGTTAATTCTCCCAACGTTTCAATGGCTGAGTCTGCCATCATCTTCAGGGGTTAAGTCTTAATGGTACTTTTTTACCGTACTTATTTATTTATTTATTCATATCCCTGGTTGCCGTTATTGTTGTGTGCAGAAGTAGCGATTAGTTACGGCATTCCAGGCACTGCTCAGTTGGAAGCCTTTATCTTTCACTATTGGGATAGAATTGTAAAGGAGGCATTTGCTATTAGCCTTGAGGAGAAGAGCTTAAACAAATATAAAGGCTTCCAACTGAGCAGTGCCTGGAACGCCATAATTAATCGCTACATCCGCACACAACAATAACGGCAACCAGGGATATGAATAAATTAATAAGTACCGTGAAAAAGTACCATTAAGACTTAACCCCTGAAGACGATGGCAGACTCAGCCATTGAAACGTTGGGAGAATTAACGCAATACCACACCCGGTCAGAATCCCGAGAAAATTTTTATCAAATAATAATTTACTCCTGATAATGATGATTACTCATCGAAACCTGGGCTGCTTTATATAAAAAATAGTGGTTTAAGAAGCAGTTACCTGACCTTCAAGAAACCTTAAGAGAATGAGGCGCAAAAGATGCCGCTATAGTCGAGTACTTAGGAGCTAAAAAAAAAATGCGACTGGGATGAGGAAGGGAGGGGAGAGAATGAGTAGGGGAAGACAATAAAGAGTGTTTCAGACAACTTTCTCCTCCGAGTGACCTTACTCATGATTCTGAGTTGGAAAGGAGTAAGGCGGGGAAGAAATTACGCGGTAGAAAAAGAGACATCACGGAATGAGTGTGGACAGATATACGAGAAAATGCGAGAATAGATGCAAAATGCTGCTAATTGCTACAAGACTCTCACTTAGCCCTAAATATGAAGAGATATGGGCGCACTGTAATACCCTAAAGAAAAACAGAAAGAATACATCACGCTAAAAGATAAAATTATACCGCTGAATATCCCTCATCTAAAATACCTCAACTCCGAAAGTCTTCTGCAGTATTTTGTATATTCAGAATTGTCAAGACATTTTTCGGGTTATCTCTCGTTAGCATCTCCGGGACAGTATTAATAGGCAAAAAAAATATCAAGTTTCAGACAAAATGAACAAATTCGAAAATCTAGAGCATTCCCATATTTACTAATTATTATAAGTTGTCCAGTTAGGTCTGATGCTATCATGGGCCATCGCTAATATTTACTCATAATTCATAGAGAAAAAAGTGAGTTAGTATGCAGCCAAAATTGTGTATTAAAGCACAAAAAATTCAATGACTATTTTTCACTTGATTAATAGAAAGGCAAATTTTTACCACATGAAAACGAATTCATGCCGATTCCAAATCCAAGTACTTCAATAGGGAAATAATTACAAAATTATGATACTTTATACTTTGGGTGAAAATTACTTAATGGGCCATGCCTTTCAGATAATGACTCCTAGATTCTACAGAAACAAAATTTTAACATATTAAAGTGAAGCCATTTTTTAGCTATTCCTGTTAATATTTTTAACAAGTTTCATTGAAACCTGAACCTCAAGGACGCTCTCATATATTAAATAATTAAAGATTTCAAACGGAGGAAATGTTTGCCTATTAATACTGTCCCGGGGATGCTAACGAGAGATAACCCGAAAAATGTCTTGACAATTCTGAATATATAAAAGAAATTTGTGCTCGAAATACAAGATATTTTCCAGATTTTTACATTTATGAGTACTGCTTCATAATTTTAATAAATAATAATTACCGTAGTGGCAGGGTGGAAAGAAAAGAGAGGGAAAGTATGGGGAAAAGGTTAGAGATTTCACTGTCAAGACACGAGTTTCAGATCCACGCTCAGAAATTAACAGCGTGACCAGTGGCGGATACATATGGGGGACGCATGGGGGTGCGCGCGCCCCCATGAAAGTAGCAAAAATTAATGTAGATTCATAAAATGGATTTTTCTTGTTTTTATAACGCATGTTTTGTTGTAAAATATCGAAAATGCTTAAACAATGTGCCTTCATTTTTGAAATTTTCATAAAAGAATAAATCAGAATTAAAAATAAAATTTCCTTTGAATGGCGTATTTTTCATTAATATAGCATGCACAGAAGGCCAGACATCCAGATACAAATTTGCTAAGTACAGCGGCACATCCTTTTGACACCGAGACGAGAGAAATTATAATAGTAATGCTAACAAAATATTTATGAAAGTGGGACTCTTAGAAAGCAAAAAGTTTCTACTACTACAAGGCCTCGTTAGAAAATGAAAACCCAAAAAGAAAAGAGAAATTTCGACTTTTGGAAATAGAATGATGGCAATGAAACTAAATTAACCTTTTACCCGCATCTGAGAAGGTCACACATCAAGTGTACATTCACAAGAAAATATTTCCTTATCTTTTCTAAATCTAATGGTATATTTAGAAATAGAATAACTGAAAAAACTCAGAATATATTTTTAAAATGTCTCCAACAATCATTGCAACGATAAGGAGAAGAAGAACAACCATTTCTTCAACATCCCATCCTTGGACTTACTGTGAGTGCCTTTTGTATGAAATATAAAATACTTGACCACCTAAATTTTGCTACGATTTTTCTATTGTTTCAAAAAGAAAAAAAAAGAGTCGCAAATACCTCTGAATGCCACATAGATTAATATCATAGTCACAAGTAGTCCAGTTATGTTTTGATTAGCGAGTTATATTTTCTGAATATTCTTCTTTCCTCTTTATAAATGGATGACTTAAAATAGCAAAAAATGTGTAATAAGTACATTCCAGCAAATATTGCAACTACAGCAAAGTGAAGCGCGAAATAAAGTGAAAGATGTTACTTGGTCGCGAGATTAGCTTAAAATTTAGAACAGAGCAAAAGCTAAAAGCTCAAACACACCGAGAGAGGAGAGAAATAGGGAGAGCAGTAAGAAAAAACTCTTTTGGAAGGGAAGGATTCGTAGAGGAGTGGGAGTTGGCAAATGTGGGGTGCAGATGAAGAGTCTCCCTTGGCAACAAGTGGAAAGAGAGAGAAAGCTGGATTATGGGCACACCCGTCAGATTTATGATTTGGACGGTATCCTTTTGAGATCGGAATGGCTTGGTGGTTACAGTTTTGGCTCCCCACCTAGTAGGTCGTGGTTCAAATCATGGCGTTGGAAGAGATTTTTCGTGAAATGCCCAATCCCTGATTGAATGATTTTTGGAGGGTGCTCCAAGTACAGTATTCCATCCGTCGGATGGGACGTTAAGCCGTGGTCCCCTATGCACCTCTCGTAAAGAACAGGGTAATGTTGTTGCCGTGTATCTCAGCACCAATTAACTGCGCTTTCGGTCACCTTCTCCATACAGTAGCCATCGTCAACGTTCTTCTATCCACATTCTGAATGGGTAACTCATATATCAACGGGAAATCGTAGGAATTTTCTTTTCCATTGGCAAATCATTCCTTTCCGTAGACGCATTAAATTATGGTTTCGCTAGTGGTGGCCCACGTCGCCCTAAAAATGGCGTTGGGATTTTCTTATCCTCTCCCTTCTAACCCTATCGTCATCCCTCGAAGTCCGGCGGGCTCCCTATAAATCTACCATAACACTCACTTCCGACCACTGACTGATCAGACAAATGTTAGGAGTGAACGAGAAGAAACACGGAAAAAAGTCATAGAAACGACCCCTACTAAAATCGTCTGAAACCCTAGGAAAAATCGTCAAAACGCTAAATTTTCTATCAAATTTTTATCGAACTAAAAGTTAGATATAACCGAAAAGAAACAATTCTTAAACTTAGAAAGCTCTTAAAAAAGCTCTTAAAAAACTCTCATAGCCTCCGTGGCGCAATCGGCTAGCGCGTTCGGCTGTTAACCGAAAGGTTGGTGGTTCGAGCCCACCCCGGGGGCGACCTTTTTTTACTATACGCTTCGTTTCTTTTTTTTTTTTAGTTCTGTTAGGACGATTAAACGCAACTGAAACTGGCCATTGTCTTTTTATCATTTGATTGTATTTATTGCCAACACATTTATCGAAGAATCTGATATTTTCCCGGTGAATAGCATGGATGAAAGCTTCGCGGGTTTCCAACCGGGTCAAGGCGGATCTCTACGGCTTCTTTAGTAATGCGGTCCCAATAGCCTCTAATACTACCACTACTAAATATCTATGCGGTTGGATACTTTCCAAGTGCTAGAAACTACCCAACTCGGTAAGACTATAGGTTATTGGGACCAGTGGCGTAACTAAGAATATACTTTGGGGGGGTGGGATGGTCAGGAATGGCAACGGGGGGAAGGGTAAACGGCAAATTTTTGAAAAATTACATGTCTGGAAATACATTTTTACATTATATTGGCACTAAAGATTTGATTATAGGCAGATGCAGTTATCATATCTCATAACTAGACAATATATTTAATATTTATTCTCTGAGGCTTTGGTGGGGTTATCCATCCCCTCATCCCCCCCCCCCCCAATAGTTACGCCATTGATTGGGACCGCATTACCAAATAAGCCGTAGAGATCCGCCTTCACCCAAATAACATCAATAGAGATCGAGGACTACAACTAAGTAGCGCCTGGAACCCGGCAATGAATATGACGAGAAAGGAAGAAAAATCCCGAACCAATCACAGACAACCTAGGTTAAGGAGGAGGGTATTTATATCACAGCACAGCGACATCGGCATTATCACCCCTGAGAATGTTGGGAAAGTCTCCCAACGAAATATCGGCCTACACCATGCAGACCCTGACCCGGTTGGAAACCCGAAAAGCTTTCAGCCAACAATGTATCACCTGTTGCTAAACCTTAATTTAGGAAGATCTCGTTTGAACAGAAACTTGTCGTTTTACATGACAAGAGTTTATTCTCTCCACACACAGAGGATTTCAACACTTTGAGCCCAAGCTATTAACGATCTTGCACATTTTCCCAACCTCGGAATCCCCGTAGTTGCCCAGGATAGGCCTAACGAAATGGTTACTGGATAATCTATGTACCTACTATAAAACCCACTTCCGACCACAGACTGACTGACTGATTTATACAAATGTATTGGGGTGAACGAGATGAAAACAAAACTATTCTTAAGGGGCCAACGGCAGACAAAAATGGTGAGAACTTGCAAAGTGAGCAGAAAAGGCCGGAGCAAATATAGTAATTCCTCAAACGTTTTGGAAAAAAGTCAAGAGTAGCACGATAGAAAGTGCAGACCAGCGACTAGATTGTAGGACTAGCTTTATAAATTGGAAGAGAGAGCAAAAGTCAACAGCTCAGGCAGCTAATAGAAAAGCAAGGGCGAGCAGAGAGTAAAAAATTAATGTGGGAGGAAAGCATTCATAGAGGCGGAGGAGTAGGTGGGTAGGGGTTGCAAGGACACATGTGAAGAGGGTGTTCCCCTTCATCCCTGGCAACAAGTGGATAGAGAGAGAAAGCCGCTATGTGCGACACCTTTAAGTGATGCCGCGCATTTCTACCCGAGGATGTTCCACCGCGGAAATGCCTGTTGATATGCGACCAGCCGTGGCACTTAGGAAGTTTAAGAGATAAATCTTACATTGAATTAATGCAAGCATATGAACTCCGAAATTAGAATGGGGACATGGAAATAATATTTTTATTTATTTATTTAAGGAGATGCTCACATACAGCGTTTCTTCCAATTTATAGTGACGCAGTAACAAACATGAAATTTTAGCATAAAAAATATGAACAGAGAGTACAGGTATAAGATAGTAAAAAAAATAGAACATGTGAAACAATTGGTGTAAGTAGGTGCTTAATTTTTTAGGTACCGGAACGCATACCCACACTTTTAATCCACACACGATTTTCAAATATAACCCTTCCCCGAAAACTTTTCCCTTTTACCCCTCCCCCGAAAACTTCCAATTTTTTTAAAACTTAAAATAAAAGTTACGATGACGAATCATGTTTTACCAAATACAAAAAACGATTTAATTTTTAAAACTGATAGCCGAATTATAGTATCCTTTTTTTCGCTTAGAAGTTCCGTTACGCGTGATGGCGGAAGTTAAGCACTGGTGTAGGCAATATGAACTCTACGGATCAGAGACGTGGGAAGTCAGAAAGACAGGGTAGAGAACCGTGAAGTCCCCGGGGCCTTGGCTAAGGCGGACGGTACTTGAGATCAAAGGGACGTAGAGGTTAAGAAACTAGAAGGCGTACTGAAGAAAAGATGACAGGGAATTGTGGAGCAACCTACGCCACGGAAGGATCCAATGGATGGGCAAAGTCATAAGACAACATATGAGGAATACTATGGGGGAAACATTGGAGGAAAATTCACCAAAGAATCCAGACAAAAGGATTTGGGGCAGATGAAGAATGACACAATGGAGAAAAACATGAGGGAACTAAAAGAATAGGCTTAGGAAATGGATGAATTGTACAAGGGCTGGTTGATTAAAGGGAGAATAATAGGGCTGCAATATACTGGGAGAGCATTAAGTCTCGCTCTGATTATATCACATTATTACAGAATAACTGTTGACATAATAATTAAAATTTGATGCTATTACATAGGTCACTTACTAGTTTTTTATGAAGACCACTTACGCTTGTAAAGTTCATCGTGAACCCCCTTGGTAGCTCGGAGAATGTCGAAGCGGTATTCCAGTTCCCGCCAGGTGTTTTGTAACATGTGCACTGTAACAGTACCCACAGCAGTTCAGTTCGTCGATGTCTGCTGCTGGTTTGGTGAAGACTCTGTCCTGGGTATAGCCCCAGAGAAAAATTATTACGTCAAACGGTTATTCGGTAATAATTTTTTTTGTCAGGGCAAGCCTTTATGCTCACCCTGTATATTCGGATTTGAATTGGAATTACGATTAAAAAGTGGAAAAGCTATTTCTCTCACTTCAAGATATCGCTAGAATACGCAGCGAGTAAATGAGATCTAGCGTGAAGACTCAATGTGTGAACTTAAAAAAATGCAAAGAAAACAGCGCGATTCATCAAAAACTGCTATAAGCGAACGCAGAACGTTACACAGATTTCACATTCATTAGGAAATAGATGGCGCAAGATTGATGCTAATGGGAAAATGAATATTAAAACACAAGATAAGGGAACAAGGATATTGTGAAGTATGTTTTTGGGTTTTCTCATGCTTCAGCAGGTTTTTTTGTGAAGTAATTATAAATTTTACATTTATTTCAACAATACCGAAAATCGCGCTGTTTGGCCTTTACATCGCGGTTATTGTAACATTTAACAGTTAACTATACAAGAACATTCATGCCCTGGATGGGAGCAAACTAATCCGACGGGAATCGAACCTACGACCTTTGGTTTGGCAAGTAATGACTTTATGCTGCTGCCACTGAGACCGGAATGCATGCGTGTAAAAATGATTTATTTGTCAACTATGCGTTGTAAAAATTTTCAGGAAACTCAGCACTCAGAAAATTCATTACTCAAAATAATCAGGTAAAGGGTTTCATTACAGCATTTCAAAATAATGTATTCCATTTGGTATCTATATCCACGAAATACAAATTTACATAAAATTGACATTACAAAATTTTTAATAAGAACTTAGTATATGAGAGTATTTATTAAAAGCAACTCGGAAATGATTCTGATATATTTGTTACCTTTGCCATTAGCTTGTAAGTTTATGCGACAACACTGAAAATATCATACGGTAGCGGAAATATTTAACTGAAATCAAACGTACATACGATACAATAAGCTTAGCAATTTACGATAACTTCGTACCAATGATCGGAACCAACATTTTACTTTCAATTTTCCTGCGACAGGATAGCGAAAATCTTTCGCTCCAGACCGGTCTGAGATGCCAAGGACATAGGGGAGAAAGAAAGGGTGCAAAAAATGAGACGAAATATTTTAAAATAACTTTGGCTGAAACAGCCTCTGAGCGAGGCGCAAAAACTGTAACGGATTCGCGAAGGGGAAGTTCAAGGTTTTGTAAGAGTGAGAGCAGAAAATATTTTGGAGGGAGTCGTATTTTCTTCGATTTCCTGTCCAAAAGAAAACTGCTTAATCATTCGCAAAGCCGCGTCGTCATATTTGAAAAGATTAAGCAAAAAAATGAACAAAAACCAGTTCTTTACAACGAGCAATCATCATAAAGGTATTGCTCTGGTATATAGTAACACAGGTTTCCATCATAGACATTGTCTGATTTTTAGGAACTTATAATTGGCATGTTACTTATCATTTTTTTTAAACACAACTACTACGGTCATAAATGCAACTGTTTTTGTTTGTGAACTGTTTATCATTAATTCACTCTGGATTGGACAACCAAATTTCACATGTTTAATACCAAACATCAAACCGGCTCTTAAAAAGAAAACAATCACCATAATGGCATTGTTATGAGTATAGTGACATAGGTTTCCGTACCATAAAGATCATTCGATGTTAAAGAATTTTAACATGGCATGATACTTATGAAATAATTTGAGAACAAAACTAAGCCGGTCTTCAATTCAAGGCACAAAATAATATCCTACATAAGTACCAAGAAAATAAATCCGTGGAAGAAAACGAAGTCGTTTTGTCATTGTGAACTTCCACAAAATTGATCCGGAAACCATTGAGTATCCTATATATTACTACATAAAGGTCTTTTTCTGTGATTCGTATATGTTCCGTAAATACTGCACCTACAGTGATAAATGAGGTATCATTTTAAACATTAAATCACCGGCTTCTTACGAAAAATAAAATCTCAATCTCAAATCTCACTATTCACCCATTAAATTGACTTAAAAGTTTCGATTTTTCCATGTCGATTACTCGATCGAGGTATATCGACTACACACATTTTTTTATTCGACAACATCGTTACTTCTTATACTGTCTTTAAAGAAGTTTTGTAAAATACATGCCATAATTCAGTATCAGACGGCATGATTGTTAGTACTGGTACCATACTCCATTTCCTGTATTGTATTCATATTTTTTTTGCATATTTTTTTACAAGAGAATAGGTATAAACAAGGTACTTTATGATACATCTTCTTCGCTATTTAAATCCCAATTAAACCGTTTCCTAAACATAGTTATCTTCTGATAGGGTGAAAGTATGAAATTTTCGCACTTACCTAGTAATAGTAAACCTAGTTACCTAGTAGTATATAAAACTTTGACAATGTAATTCCACCTGGAAATAAATACGATCGCTTTCGCAGCAATTCAGAAAAATAGAAATTATATTGGCAAAGTATATCATTGGTAAAGAGAAGTAGTGAACATTTCACTTTTTTATTATTAGTAGGCATTTAAAACACCTGAAGGTGCAGTTAAAGGTATTCTTATTTAGTATTCCCGTCAAATATTTCTTAGAAAAACGCCCATTTATCTTTCGTACTACATTCGCGACCTAAAATGAAGGAGTAATTAAAAATACAGCAGGATAAAACTAGTTAACATAAGCTCCTGAAATAAAGTTGAGCTCCAGTTGCGATGAAGAAATAAAAATTATCCATGGTTTCTTGCCAATTAAAACGCATTTGGCTGCATAAGCAGTAAAAGAAGAAAAGATTTCAGTTGAAATGGCCATGCATAGTTTTTGAAACGAGTCAGCGCCGAAAAAATTGAATCAATCAGCGAAGGACGTTCCTTTCTTAGAACCCACTCATTTTTCATGTTTCGGTTCCTCAGACACGCCTATTCAGACTGCAGACTCAAGGGGATTCGAATCGGACGTCACACGGAAAAGAAAACCTTGAATGACTTCGAGGTCAAAACAACTATTGGAATGGAACGAAATATTTATTTTTAAAGTTCTCCAATAGCTTATTTTCATCCTTTCTTTTTCCATCTCTTCCTCAACAAATTTATAGTCCCGTCTAGCCATTTGGAAACTACATAAATACCCGATGAAAGAATAACAGTTTCGGAGGAAACCTGATTTGGACCGGTCTCCTCTTGGGGTTTCTAAACATTTTCTTTCAAGGAGTTTATCAGTATGATTGTGCTGTCTGATGCTCAAGAAATATTTATCTCGAGTACATAGTCAAATTTGAGTACATATAGCACGAAAGATAGATGAAAATTAAATTAAATTTAAAATACCTTCCTTTGCCACTTTAAATAGGTGATGTATTTACCTAAATTTACTCCAAAAAATATTTCATTACCCTGAGCTCTGCTTTATTATCGAAAATTATGAACGTATGCCCCAATCAGAATTTTTCTAATGGGTAGAGATTTATTTTACTGATGTACGCTGCAGTTTTATGCTGCTATTTGTGACACAAAAAAACCATGCTATAGTTTTAATGGTGAATAAAAGGGTGTACGTTTCGTCAAGACAAAAAGAAACATCAGATTTTACTATTAGTTTGGGGTATTTCTTTATGTGCTCCTTAATCATATGTGTACAACTGATTGAAACTCATTTGGGGAATTTGCTTCTCAAGATGTTCTGGGCTTTGAATTTGATTGGTCTTAAGACATAACAATATAAAATGAATGGGACCGAACGATTTTAATGCGTTTTAAAAGAAGATTGGATTAGTATGGTGGCTAGAGTATTGGCTTCCCACCTATTCGGTCCGGGTTCAAATCCGGGCAGTGAAAGAGATTTTTCAGAGATTGTCTGGCTCCTGTTTCAGTGATTCGTGGAGGGCACCATAAGTATAGCACTCCATCTGTCGGATAGGACATTAAACCATGATCCCCTGGAGCCTTTCGTTAAAAGCAAGCTAATGCCCACGTCGACTTTCTTTCTACCCTTCCGTTCCGACTCCTTCCTCATTATGCAAATGACGTCAGCTGTCAGTCGGCTTCTCCAAATACCGAGAAACCAAACCAGATCTTTAAAACGAACAGAAGTCATAAGGGCATTCTGGGAATAATAACAAAGGTTTCCATATCATAGAAATAATCCGATGTTCAGGAACTTTTACTTAGCATGATGCTTACTAAATAATTTGAAAAAAAAAAAAACTATTCCGGTCATAAATCAAAGGCACACAACAGTATAATAGTTGGACAATATAGCGCTATATGAAAAAATGAGGGCTTTTTAAAGAAATCCGCAAAATGACAATTTTGCAAAAATGCGTCGTCTTCTGTCCAAGTTGTCCTCGGGAAAACATGAGAAAATAATAAAAAAGTGACTAAATAACAAATTTTCCCAGAAAAAAATTTTCTGAGTGCATAGTAATTAGATAGGCAAAGTAGATAGAAAAACTTGGCATTAAAGCATTTATTTTTTAATGTCACTGATATAGCAGTTTCGTAAGGGCTCTAGGGCAAGGATAAGAGAGAAATTATATTGATAAAGCATATTAGTGCTGCACTTACGAAAAGTGATGCAATTTTCACGTATTTAATAATTGGCAGCCATCTAATACACCTAAAAGTGCAGTTGCTTAGATGTTTATTTAGTATACACGTCCAATATTTCATAGTAGAAAGTTCATTTAGCTTTTATAATACCTTCGCAAACTAAAATCAAAGAGGACTCTATTTAAGACTACAGCTGGGTAAATCTAGTTAACATAAATTCCTGAAATAAAATTAAGCTACAGTTAAGATGATGAAGAAGAAAAATATCACAATTGGCTTTTGTCTATTAAACGCATTTCATTTAATAACTAGTAATAGAAGATAGTATTAACAATCCGACAGCATAAAAGATTTTATGCCAGTCACGCTCTGGCCATGACAGGCAAACGCAATGGTGTTCGATGCGTAAAACGTCATAATTAGAAGAACATAACAAATAAAAAGTTAACATCTTTCAATTAAATGAACAACTCTAGGTGAAAATTGTGAAATGAAAGAAACCATTATCGAAGGATAGTAAATCTGAACGGGCATGGGACTCTGTAGGTTTAAATTATCGAGAGAGAAAAAAATACAATCTGTTCGTAGCGACCTCGACGTATTCTTACTCAGACACAGGTGCATATTTAACTTGCGCTACCAAGACGTGAATTAGAAATGGACAGGGAATCCTTTTCATTTTCTTGCATTACCTCGGAAGACGAGCCTGAAGATGCTCACGTCATTCAATGGAAATGTCAGCAGCAAGATTTTGAGGTTAATACTACGACCAAGGTTATAGCCAAGGAAAGACGATGGCTCACAGAGGGTTGGTGTCATAAGCATTCACCTGCCCATCTACCTTAGACAGCGATGTGAACTGACGCATTGAAAGAAATGTGGAGCTCGGTCATAATGGCCCATGCATTCGAAATGCGGCTGCCGGGTTTGCAGGTGTGCTAAAGTGTGTTATATAGAAAAAAAAATACGATCGATTAAAGGGCATAAAATAGTTTTCGACGAAAGACGGAATAATGGCGACAATTTCTTCGATATTTTGTTGAGAATACCACACATTTATTATTATTTTTGTCGCCTTTATGGCAGAAATTTAATTTACCAACTATTTCCCCTTATTTCAAAATGTATGTATCAGCTTAGAAATAAATGCGCTCAGGCTGTTAAGGTTTAAAGAGATGTGATTTAGCAACCAAATATCATTTGCGACAACATGCTACATTATTAGTCATCTATAGTTCTGCTTATTTTTAACATTTTTCAATTAACTACTGAAAGAATTCTCAAAACCTGTCGCTTAAAATTCCAAATATTTTTGTAACATACCGATAAAATACACAATATTGACAGCAAAAGATTGTTCGCCATTCTTGAGTAAATATAAGGCTAATAATATATAATATATCCAAGGCTATAATATATCCACGTCGAATATCGCCTATGAGCATCGCAAGGATTTCCTCAAACATTATCATCATAAATTTACTTAAAAAATCTTTCATAGTGATTCTGCACGAAGGCATGGCTGGTTATATGTGGATACAGCTCGTTCCACACATAGCCACATGCGTGTGAATATCAAAAATTCAGGAAAGGGATGAGTAAATAATTTAAGAAATTGTGCAGGTAAATCATCATCATCATTGGTGAAACAATCCTAGGATTGGTTTGACGCAGCTCTCCACTCAATTCTCCCATCAGCTTATCTTTTCACACCTAAGTATTTCTTCTCTTTCACATCCTTCTTTATTTGTTCCATTTATTTTGTTCGAGGTCTTCCTTTTCCGTTCTTGTCTTCCACTTGTCCCTCGACGATTGTCTCCATCAGACCATCATGTCTCAATACACATATATATAAGGTGGTTCCATCTTCTTGTTAAGGTTTTCATGAGGCTTCTCTTCTCTCCTACTCTTCTTATGACTTCCTCGTTACTGACTCGGTCGATCCATTTGATCTTCATCATTCTTCTGCAGCACCACATTTCGAATAAGCATTTTAAATTGAATAACATAGCTATAATGGATCATCATTAAAGATTAACCCGTATTACATAAATTTATATAAACTCATAATATTATCATCAAGCAATGGTGGATCCAGTATAGGGACAAGGAGGGGGCTAAGTGGGGTTAAAACATAGCTGCAGGGGATGAGCAATAACAGGTTAATCTATTTCGAATACTCTCTGATTGTTGGCAGCACCTCCTAGTAGCAAGAAACCCCAAAACCCCATTCTGCCCCAAACACCATCCTACCCCCTATAAATTTTCATGTGTGTATATCTATGTGTTCCCCTATAAATTTCATTTTCATAAAATTTCGAATATGACCTTCTTATTGGTCTCAATTGATTGATGGCCAAATATAAATACGAGAGAAACAACACTTTCATTACAAATTTGATGGTAAAACTTATCTGAACATACGAAAAATGTTGATCATTGCTAGAGTATTTACGTTCTTTCGGCAAAAAAATTATGCAAGGATTGCTACACTATTCAAATTACGATAAAATAAAATATAGACTGGACTACTTTTCGAGCAACAATCGAATGAACGCTTAATTTTTTGTGTGAAATCTTGATAGTTGCATGAAAATGGCGCTTAGGGCATATTGAATAGCTGGAGATATTATCTCTTAGGCTTCACAACTATTAAAAGAAGACAGCATTTAAAATGCGACCGTGTGATAACTTTAATTCCAACCACGTTCTGGTCATGACATTAAGAACTCATGAAGATTGATTGACGTTGACTCGTTGATGACTCATGAAGTAAAGCATTTATGACTTATAAATATAAGTGTTAAATTATCCGCATTCTCTGCACCCTGTTTCCTCTTAATAGCTTCAAAGGATCTCATCATCAGTGATAACAATGCATAGTTTGTAATAACATATCTCAAAATCATATGCTTGGAACCTACGCGATGTAGCGAACCCAAGCAATAACTCAGCGTGGTTTTAAGCTGTATAAATAGACTTTTATAAGTACTCCGATCGATTTCAACGACGCAGCATCATTTTAAATGGGCGAGCCAACTCTGAAGAAAGTACTTAGCTCTTTTATTTACCATGTTTAATGTCCGGAATTTCCACGAAGTAGTATCGCCTTCGTACATTAATTTAAACTACCTGCACATGGTATTTTTTTTGTTCGAGGCCAATGAAACTGTTCCGAAAGGACCCCTCCTCGGCCTCTTTAATACCCAGTCCGCCTCGATTTTTTTTAAAATACTCGCCCACCCGCCCTCCTTTTATTTCCGAGCGAGACAGAACAAGAGGAGGGTGGGGTGGGGAAGAGGGGGGTGGGGAGTGAGTTGTGAAAGAGCGAGGGAGGGGAGGGAGAGGAGAGGGATTCCTTCTGGACTATTGGGACTCCTACCAAGCGAGCCTCGCCACCAAAGACTAAATATACTCTCGCTACTCAATCCCCAAAACCCGACCTGCCTCCTATCCATCCTTCAGTCCCCTATTCTCCCCCCCCCCAATTTCCACCCCGCCTTGCAATGGCTGTCGCCCCCATTCTGTAGCTCTTTTTTTTTTAATTCTGTAGTACTGCCTTACTCCCAGCACTAGCATTCCTACCGAGGTACTCTCTCTAACTGATTAAAAATGAAATAAATAGCCGAGAGCCAATGGCTGGGAGCTACTGAAAGTAATAAAAACTGAAATACGTTGTGTGCGTGCTCTCTCTCTCTAATAGGGAGGGTAATGCAGTTGCTAGTTATTAGAAACCTTGGACCCTTTTTCAAAATTCCGTATTTATTCAAGCAATAGTTCAAAACGAACAAGCCTTCTACCTATGAAAAGGAGAAGTATCTCCACCATTCCCCCAACTCGACTTGCAATGACTCTCGCTCCCATTCTGTAGCCCTTTTTCTTAAATGCTGTAGTACTGCCTTGTTCCCAGCACTAGAATTCCTATCGGAGTAGCTCTCCAACTGATTAAAATTTATGTAATTATTAGAGCGCCAATGGCTGGGATCTACTGAAAATAAGGAAAATTGAAATACGTTACGTGCGGACTCTCTCTAACAGCGTAATGAATTTGCTATACACATTTAGTTGGACATGGTGGGTGAGGAGAGGCACCTTCTAGGTGAGATACTACATAATTTTCAAATCATGTCCACTTAAATTGAAATTATCATAAGGCAATATTAGAAAAACCGAAAAACTTAATTGAAAACACAAATACCAGGAGTAAAGGAGTAAAAAAACAAAGGAGAGCTGAAAGTCCTAAGCAAACTGAGTGACGCAGGAAAACCACCGTCCTTTATTACTTCGATGCGGTAGTATCTCAAAATTCAACCTCAATTTAGGTGACATTTTGAAATTAAAGTTGAGCAAATGTTGTTAACTGCTTTCTATTTATTAGATGTATATCTTCGCATATAATCAGTCAATACCGTAAATTCTTGTCTATTTCCCTGAGTTCTACCATATCAATAAAAATTCCCCTCAAATATACCATCTTCACAATGCGCCAGAGTATATGCCACTGATCAGGTATCGTTCATTTTGAATCGCAAGGAAATATGCAGCGTATCGGTCCCAAAACGAATGAGCTAGCGCTTATTATGAATAAAAACTTTTCGGCTATGCCGCCGCGTCAATTCTGGGGTGGCCCCAACGTTTCCCGACCGATGCTGGTCGCATAGGTATCCCTTGAGAAAGCGACCAGCATCGGTCGGGAAACGTTGGGGCCACCCCAGAATTGACGCGGCGGCATAGCCCAAAAGTTTTTATTCACAATGACGAGCACCCGCGAAAGTTTTAACGAGGAGCTAGCGATTATTATAGAACAAAATGACCCGAAATTTGTGAATTAGCCTACGTTAGAGCACGAATATTACAATGGAGGATCCTCAAGTCGTCCTCTAAAGGTGTTGCCAATCACTGCGCATTTAAATGGGTTTGCGGAAGTCGACACTTGCGTCACTGATGACAAAGTTATTCTAGTTTCACGGGGAAATAAGGTATAATTAGTAGTGTTAATAGGGATTTATATACATGATGGTGTGATCTATCAAATTCATAACTTGCCAATGCTATTCCTCGTAATTACAAGCTTTGTAAGGAAAAATATTGGAGAAATGTTGATCGCATTGCACTCATTACAGTGCCGCGGACATTTTTGAAAACCGATTAAAATGCGGCCGAAGCGGCAACAGGAATCAACCTACCATGGGATGAAATTGTTTCTCCTCTATGGAGTCCCCTCTGGTTTGAGGCTCTCAACTGGTTGTGGCGTCTTTGAAGTCCTTTCTGCCTCGCTTTTACATCCTTGATGGAGGGTGAGGGCTTAACAGCTACTTCCATGAGCCTCGATACATTTGTAGTTGGGAAATCAAAAACCTGAAACCTGGCAAGCTATAGGTCCGTGGTTCGATTCTCCATCCAGGGGACTTTAGTCTCTCCGAAAATCATGTAAATTTTACAGCCGTTGACGCGGCAGGCTCCAAAATTTACACAATTGAGCCAGTGAGTAAAACTTGAACGGCCGGGTTAAAGGCGTAGTTTAAAACGAGTCCCAGCACCAAAAGAGAACGATAAAAAGATACGACTGGGTCCAGAAGCAAAGAGGAGGGGGGGGGGCGCAAAGATCAAAGGATGAAAGATGAGAAACAGGAGAAAGCGGGAGGGAGGGCGGCTCAAAGGTAAAAAGGAAAACCCTTTCTCTTCCTCTTACAGGAAGGAGATGGCTGAAAGAAGATATATTCCAATAGAGGCAGACAGCGCCTTCTTTACCCGAGGGCTTTGTCTCCAGTGGTAAACCCTTAGTTAAATGCACTTCCGGTCAGACGATTTCCATTGGAGGGCTGGCATTACGTGAGGCATTGTATGGGTTTACCCATGGGAGGAGCGGATGAAAACTCGGAGCCGTTTTTATTAGTCTCCAATAAAATGTAAGTCCCTTTCAACCAATATTAATATACAATACGAGTACATACGATTTATTGGTACCTATAATAAATAAAAAAGGTTTCAGATTTTTGCACAAAAAATGTTTTTCTTTCATTATATGGGAATTATTCTTGACGCTGACATCCAATGTGTGACTTTTGGTTTCAGAGGATATTATTATGTGACTGAGTCGGAACTAGTGCCATCTAGCGTTCGCGGACTGAAACTTACTGAGAAAAAAGGTTAGGATAAATTTTACTCGAATTCCAAGAGCGTATTCTTAATTTGAGTGTATGGGATACAATACAATGCTGAGTAAATATTTTCAGTTTAAGAATATTTTCTTGAGACTACTATTCTAGCCTCTTTAAAGTATTCTGTGCCTCGATTGAATAGTTCCCGACTCTCAAACTAACTAACATTAGATTCTATTAGTACCTGAGGATGATTGTCAAACAATTGAAACACGTGTAGTTATCGGTTAATAAATTGTGGACAATACGATATCTAAGCTCTCGGTATCTATTATTAGGGTACAAAATGGACTTTATCTGTTACCAAGAGAGCTTAATTCGTCATTTAGGTAGATTTATTGGCCATGTTTCTTGGACGTTCTAAGCACTGGAAATACACTGAGAACAGGAAAAATATGAAAACTTAAGTCTTGTTTCCACATATATTTCTCCCTATTCCATTGTTGAACAGCCAGAGATTTTAAGATTTTGTGGGCAATTATGGTTAAAGACATTACTTAACATGCTAAAAAATTAACTTGAATTTTTAATTGAGCTATATAATTTGGTAGTGTAATGTAATTAAAATTTTGGTGTATAGGCCATTTACCCCAAATTGTTACGATTCAGACTGCATGATTCGCACAAGTAAGTAATGATTATCATGCTGACTTACATAAAGATATTAAACCATCCAACACAGCTTTCATTTCCATTAAATCTTAAACCCGCCATAAAAGCTATTTGCATCAAAACGCGTATGTAATCTTTTAGTTTAATTCTGATAATTACCTTTCTTCTCCTATCCTTAAGGAATGAAATTTAATGTTAGGATCGCTATTCAAAATTACAATTTTGGAATCATTGCAGTTGTTATTTGACCACTCTTTTGAGTGAGTGAAAAGGGGACTGTAGCTTTAATATGACCTCATATTGTGCATAAAAAAGAGCTAGAGAAAGTCATTTGGTTTAAAATTTTAGTATAGGAGAGTAACACTCTATAAGGACATTTACCCTGCTTTTTAAGAATATAATTTTAGAGTGCTCTTTGTTAAAATTAACATGAAATCCACCCTTGGCACACCCAATTAAAAGTTGGTAAGAAAGCGTCTGAATAAAATTCAAGGCCAAACTTCATTATCTTACCGCATATCGCCTTTCCTGCTATTACTTTTAGTAATCCAGTTTGTTCTTGGTGTTTCGACTCTTGTTCATTTCCTTGACTAGAAATTCTTCTCTCCAAGCCCTTAAATTGCTTCGACATGCGGTTGAAATGTCCCTGATGCGTCTTCAATAATGATGTCCTGGATCATTTCCAAACCCATTATCAAGATAGCGGTTCCATTTTCACCTCTTTCATATTTTATCCATTCTCATTCCGCCAAAACGCCAATTATTTTTCATTCTATTCCTGGATCACTCAGCATCTTCTTTTCTTGTAAATTTATCAGAATCTCTTTTACTGGCCTTCACCATCGACTCCCTGAATACACCCCTAGTTCTCTTTTTTTCATCCGAATCTGCTCGCTGGGGGGACACTTCTGAGAAACCCAAGGTCCCTCCAGAGCCCTTGCATAAAACTTGTTGGCTCCAGACTATAGACCATGTTTCTCTTTTTTATGGGTAGGGATAAAAGAACTAGAAGGAACAGAGTTAGAACAAGCAAAGAAAACACAATGATAAGGTTGAAAACAAGCATCCCTATAAATCTATTCCTAATTCGCTTTCCTCCGCAATCTCCACCATACGCTACCCCTAACGTAGCACGCGTTAAAATTTTCAAAGCACTTCAATTTACAGGAATAATTGCATGATAATAAATGCATATTATTATAAATCGGATATTTTCTCTTTCATGAAAAAGAAGTGAAACAACATATTAATGTTAACTCAAATTATATATGAAAAAAAAAACAAATTTTCAAACGTTTGTTGCTCTAATCCCGACATGGTTGGCATAGTAAAATTAAACTGACTAAATATACTGATATAAAATTAAATATTCCATTCCGAGTTAATAAAATTATAAATATACTCTTATGTAATTAATCCGTAATAAGCTGTACTCAAAGCGTTTTGTGCAACTCCCTCTATAATGGAATCACGAACGACATGTTTTAAGTCAATCCTCTGGAAAAATAATGATATGCGTAGAATATTTATCAGATTATAACTGTGTCCAACAGGATGCGCAGCCAAGGGATAAAAGGACAAGAGGGAACAAGTGAAAGCATGCAAATAAAACACAATGATAAGATTGAAAACAAGCATCCTTATAAATCTATTCATAATTCGGTGTCCTACGCTATCTCCACAATACGATAACATATCATGCGTTTAAAATTTTAAAATACTATAATTTACACGAAAGTAACTATATTATTATTATAAATCGGATATTTTCTCTTTAATTAAAAAGAAGTGAAATTAATTTATATTAATATATTATATTGATATTGTGTGATACGAAATTTGCGATAGTTTGCGATCCCTAAACGGCAACGTAAGAAATTATTTTGAGAAAAAATTTTGAACAAATATTTGCTTTGGTAGGAAAAAGTGCATTTAAATAGTTTTCGCCGAATTAGGGGAAAACGTAACATGGTCACTGGTCATGCTCTCCGATGGTATCATTTTTGTGAGAATACTGGGCGGAGACAGGTGCGAGCCATTTCCTGAATGGCAAAGGTGTACGAAGAAATGGGAGGAGAAGCAGCAGAACAAGCGAGTGGAAAGAATAGAGGAAACACGCTTCTTCCCCTTCTTGTCGGTATTTCTGCCATTCTTTGCGGACATCTGGATGCTCCGATGCCCTTTACTAGCTCTAAATTGATCCTCTACTCCTGTAGGTAAGGTTCCACTCGTGGAAGTGCGGCTTGCTTTGAAAGATTATGGAGTGAATGACATATGCATGAGTACGACGATATTTAACCAATAGTAACCAGTTCCTTTCATATAACGTTTGATTTTTTTCCCGTCGAATAAGGGCAGTGACGATTTTTCGGTTTTACACCCGGTAATGTTCATATATTCTTACTAATATTAAAAATGCAACCCGCATATCATCATCCAATCAAATTTTGGAGTCCTGAATCCCCGAGGACGATGTGAGGATTCCACATCGAAATATTGGAAGGAGATATGGAGGATCTTATTCGGAGTAAATCCGAGAAATCTTCACTGGCTAGTTCCTTTAATCTAACAATATCCTTACTAATAGCATGATTAACTCCCCCTTGTCGGGCAGATTATTCTTCCTTAAATTGTAAGGGTTACCGTGCGTAAATCACTCTTGAATGCTTTTTTAAAAATTTGTGGAAAAGACTAATGTCTTAGTGAAATTCTCTCATGGTGGATTTTAAAACGAAAAATCCTCAGTAATACGAACCTGAAAAATTCTTCCGTTGGGAAATATAGGCAAAAGATGATATAAGCAATTTAGAGTTAGTAAAAAAAAAAGATTTTTCTGATAGGAATCGATTCGCATTCAAATTCAGGGAAAATTATTAATAACAATGAGTCATTTACTTCCTGCTGAAAGAAATTAAGAAGGCGCTCTTTTATACTCATACATTTTTGAAAATAAGTAATACAATTACCAAATGAGATTATAAAACTTGAGAAATCATAATGGATACAAAAAACGGCACGAATTATTATCATCTCATTTTATTTAAATCTTTCGATAAAATTTCATCGATTGTGAGATACATGCCTGCAGACGTGTAGTGGTGAGTCTTCTGCAAATGCCTTATAAAGGCATAATTCCACAGACAGTCTATTTGTGGGGTAATTGTTGGTCCGTGGCCAGTTGGATAGGGGCTTGGCTTGGAGTGTAGGGCGTTTAAATTGGGGTGAAGCCGTTCAACATCGAAATCCTATCCGAACTCTGTGGTTTATAGCACCAAGCCATGGGAGAGAAGCTATTCTACCTGAATACGCGAAATTCATGTGTCAAAGAATAGGCGAGCTCTGCCTTCATCCATCAATTTAACCAACGCTTGATGTACTGATTGTTCACTAGATACCTTTAGTCAATTTATAACGTAAAAATGTACAGGTTAAATATCCTCCAAATTAAAAAATAATTTATAATTTATTAAACAAACCTCATATTTCTACGCAAACGTAAGGCAGAGATTCTTTCCTTATCCTTTCTCGCATATATACGCTGATACCATCATTTCACAAATCGAAATCCAGGACAGTAAGGAAGTCCTTAAAGCCAAAAGACCTTACTCACACTTTCTGAGAGAAATCAACACTTAGATACCTATTTATGAAACTGTGGGTCTCAGCTGCGTAATATCACCTCAGACACGGCTGACCGTCGTAAACAATATACGATTAGCATCAAAATTACCTTCAAAAATTGATAGAGATATCTCGAAAAAGTCAAGCCGCACCTTGTATAAGCAGCGAGCATATGGAATCCAGCACAGAAGACTCCATCCGTGAATTTGTTAAAATAAGAAGGTAGGTTGCGCGATTTTTCAAAAACTGCCACGAGTGAGCACTGTGCGTTGCATGACTTTTAATAGAATTGGTCTGAGAGCCGCTTGAGACAGTGGCGTAGTCAGGACTTTCGTTCGGGAGGGATCCAAAACCAGGGGAAATTTTTTTTGAAAAATAGGGTACTAAGTAAAGGGTTTTAAACAAATTTTAACGCTTTTCATAATCAAAAAAATTTCATTAAAAATTTTTTTTTTTGGGAATTCATGATTTTTCAATATTTTTTTTCTTTTATGAAGGAAAATAATTGTGTTATTATATTTCGGGGGCGAGGGGGTCCGTACCCCCCATAACCTCCCCTAAACACGCCCTTGGCTTGAGGCTCGGAGACTCCGTGCTAGACTTAGGTTGCTTGAGCGATTAAAAAAATCTAATGCTTTGAGAGTACTCGGAGAATATTACACTCGAACCTTACTGCATTTCTAGGCCTGAGAGAAGCGATAATTTAAGAGAGACATTTAGCCAAACAGATCGGTATAAGAATTCGTTTTTCCCACGAGCAATAAGAGACTTCAATAAATGCTTGGGAGGACTCGGTGTGCACATTTGTTCTTCATTATTTTGTCTCTCCTTTTCTTTGTAAATAGTTAGTGTCGTTGTAACCCCCGCAACACACCTATTATATTGCAGGATAATGTGTAAGTTGATGAGGTAAACCTTGCAATCGATTCCCCATCTCTCTGTCTATATATCTATAACTACCTATCCATCCAAAATTCATATTTTATATTACATCTTTTCTTCGCTGATGTTTGGTGTCATAGCAGCCCCTGCCACATGCCTATTGAGACGGCTAGCGGTATGGTATGTATATGTAGATGAGGTAAACCATGCAATCGGTTACCCACCACAATGTCTCTATCCCAAAAGGAGGAGGAGATAAGACGCATAGATAATCTCAGTATCCCTAAAGAAGGAGATGTGAACGGAAGGTAGTGGAGAGGGACCGCTGCCAGTGCACCTAAATCGCCGAAAAAATCTTTTCTTCGAGTCCTCTTGCCCCTTCGCAATCAAATTGGCTCCAAACCGCGGAGGAACAGGACTTTGTGGGGTCGGGAGGGAATTGGAAAGCGAGCAAAGATGGTGGGGGAGGGGGGAGGAGGGGTAGTGGGGAGAACAGCTGTGGGAAGAGCTCTCTTTCGGGCGAATTATTCTATTTCGGTGTTGACAATGGCGGCTACAGCTGCCGCCGCTGCGGAAATCTGGTCCTACTCTCCCAACAGCGGTACCCTTTACGGTGATTAGGCCCCCTCATCCCACCTCGGCATTTATCCCTCACGTTCTTCTCCCCTAAGAGAGGTCACGGGTATCGGGTTGAGGTGTTGGCTACCCTCTCCGTGGGCCCAAGTTCAAATCCCGGCGGTGATGGGGGAGATTTTATTCTCAGAATGCAATTTTCACAAGACGAAACACAAAGTAATCTGCCATATCTTGATACATGATGGCCTGATAAAGACAATGGTCAAGGGAGCTGAATCACTTGGAGAGGAATCATGGGTATCGGGTTGAAGTGGTGATTAGAATGTTGACTTCCCAATCCGTGGGCCCAAGTTCAAATCCTCGAGATGGGGGAAAATTTTCTTCAGAGAATACAATTTTCGCATAACGAAACACAACACAATCTGCCATATTTTGATTGCCTGATTAAGACAATCTTCGAGGGACTTGAATCACTTGGAGAGGCCACGGGTATTGGGTTGAAATGATGACTAGAGCGTCGGCTTTCCACTTCGTGGGCCCAAGTTCAAATCCCGGTGGTGGGGAGATTTTTTTCACAGATTTCAATTTTCACAAGGAGAAACAACGTAATCGGCCATATCTTCTGACAATGAAGTCTCCTGTAAATACTTTCCGCATCTCTTCCCAAAATTTTGAAAAAGAATAACAAAAATCTTTTGCTTATATTTTCCAGTTATAAAGTCTCTAGTTTTTATATAAGAAAGGTCAATTATTAATAATGTTGGAACCATAACGAAAATAAGTAAATAAAATGAACTTTTGTTTTTAAAAATAAGATGGCATTACACAGTTTCTCTGTGTAATGCCATCTTATTTTTGTTGCTAATCTTATTTTTGTTGCTAATCTTATTTTTGTTGTTAATGTTTCTCCAAATTTGTGGAAAGTTGGTCAAAAAATTGCAAATGCTAGTCTTTTTCTCTATTTATGCAGTGGGTGACCAAGTGAAGTCATTTTTTCCGAAGTAGATGCCGACCCAATAATAAAAAAATGCTATAGAAGGAAGAAAGAAATGGGTAAAATAATTTATATTAACATGGCTCTTTCAGAGAAACATTAAAATTTATCCCAGAAGGCAAGAAATCAATGATATAATCAAGAAGTTTTCTCATCTCATTTTATAGTCAGACGCTTTAATTCAAGTAAACCTTTCGTCCCCAGAAACTGAAATTTTCATGAGGTTAGTCCCTGAAGAGTGGATTCCGTGCATTATTAAGTTCAAGGCAAAATATAAGCTTTAGCTATGGTAACAATAAACTTAATATGGAAAAAGTAATCCGTTCATTTACCATGAAAATTAAGCTGGGAGGTGCTTGAGTTTAAAGCTAGTTTTCATCAATCATTCGACCTATTGGGTTTCTTCGTGTAACCTGGCAATACGTTACAATGCAATAACCAATTGAAAACTGAAGGTAGCTAAATATTTCTGTTTAAGTAAAATAAATCGTTAAAAAAACCGTCGCAACGCGGTGTCGTGACGCCTTTACCGGCATCCTATACTACACTTTACTAGAGACGACAGCCTCTAGTAAATTGTAGTATAGGATGCCTACTTATCATCTTTGTCGTTGTTCGTGTACGTGCAATTGTTAAATTTGTTGAATAAACCGATATAAAATGGCTGATATGAGCTGTATTCGATGGTTTGGGAATAGAATAAAATTAAATAAAACTCAAATATGAATTATTGGTGGTTAATCGTACGGAGAATGACGAATAACAAAATTATTAGGTAATAGAGAGCCAGTTAAAATAATCCTAATGCAAATCATAACTTAAACTTGATGCCAGGAAAATATTTATTAAAGAAATATGGCATTACATTCATAACAAGTTAGCTCCTTCCGCCATTCGCCAATGTAGTGACTCGTGATATGTAGACACAGTGCAGCGGTGGTGGTGCGGATTTTCATTAGCGTCCGTGAGAGTTCTGCACACATTCGGGCTCGATTTATAACCACGGTGCCACTCTTACCGAGCCTAATATCACGCCCGAGTCACTTTCCCAAGTTCGAAACATGGGGTTCACACTACTCACCCCTTCCACTGGATCTCAGCCATCCACAACTCTTCATCTCAGCTGGTATGCACTCGGGACAGGAAAATATGCCCCGTCTTTTTTTCGTGAGTTATTACATATGAATATTAGAAAAATGGCATAATCTATGTACCCTGGTAAAATTCAATATATCGATGGCTAAGTTCTAACAACACGTATCTCCAAAATAGCAACTTTTCAGGAGAGAAAAAAAGTGATTGATATTTTTCATTATACACTAAAATTAAAAACCAAACGTTCATAAAACTGAAAAAGAAGCATTCATTTGCAAAGAAAGAGTAGTTTTTTGCTTGCATTTAATTTTTTTAATGTTATTACACTTTGTTAAAGATACCTGTCTCCAACCGGCCAAATTTGAGATACGTATTGTTTAAATGTCATTCTGACATTAGTAAGTATTGACTTAAAATATAACATTATTGCCTTATCATTTATTTTCAGTAATTTCCAATTCAATTTGAATATTTCAAGTAACTAAGCATACTAAGGAGATACATGAATACCATTTACAATGACCTAGTTATTGCCCATATGGTGAGATGCCATGTTTCATAGGTCTCTGTCTTACTCTGCGAAGCTGCAATGGAGGAAGAATCGGCAAATCGCTTTGCATGTGCCTTCAGTTCTTGTTACCGGCAGTGAGTCAACCATCTAATTTCCCGCAAATTTGCTTTGAACCATAGTTTCACAGACCCGTCTACCGTTTTCCCAACTTGTAAGGAAATTAGTCGCCTACCATGGGAGTCTCCAGTACCATAATTCAAATGTTCGCTTGAATGAGTAAATGTTCAATGAATGAAATGGACATTATTCCAAGACTATATTATATCATATTATTATCAATACATATTATACCATTTTCTGCGCATTTGTCATGGATTCAAATGAGCTCATACATACACAATACAGCGTAATACGAGGCGTGTTAATCATGAATACGATTACTTTCGAAATATTCTTTTGCTTGCTTAAAAATTTTAAATGTAAAGTCGTCCTAGAGATTTCTCCGCTCGCACATTCTGCGCCTCAAAAAATTATCGCCCAACGTGGGGCTCGAACCCACGACCCCGAGATTAAGAGTCTCGTGCTCTACCGACTGAGCTAGCCGGGCTGTGAGAATCTGTGGCATCTTTGCTGCAAGCTATTCTGAGAACGTTGGCGCAGCAACTCAAGGGGATAACTGAGGTACAGCGCCTATCCAAGGGAATTAAAATATTCCAATTTATTTATTTTTGGCCACTTCATTTGAATAATCAGATTTTCAGCGCTCTCTAAGAACTAAGCAATGCAAATTCGATGCTAGTGATGGTGTAATGACGAAACTTCGCGATAGCCTAATCTTACCGGCAAACACTCGATGCCGGTACATAGCCAGCGTTGGGTATGAAGGTTTATCTCCATCAAGGGGACTGCGTAGAGGAGGCCCAATTACATCCAATGGAAGGCTGATACATTGCCATTTTGGACGCATTTTAATCGGTTTTCAAAAATGTCAAAAGGTGTTGAGTGCAAAGCGATCCACATTTTTCCTGAATTTTCCATTATGATGCTTGTAATAGCATTGACAAGTTATGGATTTGGTAGATCACACCATCATGTATATAAATCTCGATTTACACCCCTAATTAAACGTTATTTTCTCGTGAAACTCGGATCAATCTGTCCACCATCGACGTGAGCGGCGGCTTTTGTAAACCCATTTAGATGCGCGGTGGGTGCAATACATTTGGAGGACGACTTGAGGATCCTGTTCTGTAATATTCTTGGAAATCCATGGAAGCCATGGAAATATCCGCATTGTATAGCTGAGAAAACTTCATACAGAAATGGAGGATTAATTCCGTGTAATTGAAATATAGTTGTGCGCGCTCCACTGAGCGATAAATACTTCTACACTTATTAAAATTTATATTGTTCACATAATATAGTTGTGATAACGGTTTCAATGAATCAATGAAAGTACAATTTGCAACTATTAAAACATGAGGAAACTTAGGAAATTCGTCAGAAAATGCATTTTTTCCTTCCGAAGAATATTTATGTGAACTCAGAAACGAAAGATAAATCCAAAGGATTCTTTCCCGCTCCTGCTACAGTATACTACGGAATATTTTATTATAAACTTACGTAGAAACTGGTTCAACATTCTGATTATAGTGAAAAAAGTCCATTAGAGGGGAATATTTTAACTCCCTCAATCGAGCCATAATATATAACAGTAAAAGAAAAAATAGTGGTTCTCACTTGCTCTTGTTGAAACTTAAATATCATGTTTTTACACTATCACGTTACAGGTGCCTTAAAGCATTTTTGCATCTTCAAAAATTTCCATGAAATATTTACGAAGGAATTTTGGTGCTCCTTGATACTTCCAAACGTAATTTTCAATTTAACGAATGCGCATCTCATTTCCAACGCCAAGCGCATAGTTTACAAGAAAAGGGATCATTTTTTCCCCACCTCGGTTTAAATATCCCAGTTACTAGATAGTACGTACGTACGTATTTGTGAGAGATAACTTTGGGAGGAGCTCAAGACGCTTAAAAGAATTTCGAAACTCGAAGAGTTCCGTTTTAGTTTTAATGAGGACAGCCTTGGGGCATTAAAAGTTATTGCCATCGCAGAACAAGTATTCAGGAAAAAAAGAGCGATCAGTAATGGTTATAAAATAAAAATTAGGACGCTGAATCACTTTATAAGGTTGTACGGGGATAATGGCACTTCGGTAAAGTGAGAGGACACTACAAACCACGAGACTATCCGCAAGGAAGTGAGAGATGAAAAGCTTCAAGGCAAAGTTTCAAAACTTGTTGCTAACCTTTTTCTCTCCAATAAAACAGAACATTGAAAGCATTCCAAAATCGAAATAAATACCGGCAATATTAAAAGTTGAACATGTATGTACAAGACAGCACCTCATAAAAGTGCTTGCATTTAACAAACTAGTCATCCTCTTTCTGGTACTAGATTCGATAATAAATACCTAAGTTACTGCGGTAATGTGCTGAGATAAAAATATACAGGCTATTTAACGGATGCTTGGCATACTTTAAAAAAGAAAAATAACGAAAATACCCTCATCCTACATTTGATCTTTTGGTAACCGAATAAATACATTTTGACATAATTTCCTGGAGTATTAAACCATTTAGTCGGAGGTATTTTTTATAGAAATGTGGCAATACCTCAAAGTCAGTGAATTAGTTGAAGAAGGTCGGCCACGTACGTCTTTTTTATCTTATCCACGTAGATAATAATTTTTAACTGATACAATTATAGAAAAACACGTTAGAAAAAATGCTTTTAAAGGTGATCGGAAACACGTATTCAAAGTATTGAAAGCGAAATATAGTGAAATATCTTAAAATTTCGTGGTTTTTTTAACTTTCTAATAAAGAAACCCGTAGAATTACGTTTAGTTCATCTATTTACTTTCATATTACAGAACAAGGTGATCAATTATTTATAATTGAAAGAGACGTTCTATCAGCGACTAAATAGCCGATTCAAATTTCAATAAATGCATACAAAAGTGTAAACATGTGTAAACATGGGTAAACATGGTAAAAATTTTCTTCCAATAAAATCATAATTTCATTGTCAAAACTGGAGATGCTTTCTTAGGGAACGATTTTATCGATTCGTCAGAAGCAGCTTGGCATATCATTTTCCTTTAACCGTCGACCACAATATCTTACATTTCATACATACTATTGGGCCCACTATACAAAGAATGAAATTGACCAAGAGATACCTATGACCCACTCTGCATACTTGAAACAGAAATGGAAGCCATTTTCCGACCAATGCTTTTCTAGTGGAGATGGAGTCGTAAATGTCCGGAAACAAAAGGGCGCTTGATATGGGCCAACTGAGCCATCGAATCAATCGTGACGAGAGAAAGCAGACGCACCCTGGACTGTTAATAGTTTAAAGGCATTGGAGTGGGCTAGAGGAATGGACGTCTGCAAGTAGATAGAAAAAATGGAGAGTGGTTTCGGACTTAATTTCGCGGTATTCTATAGGACGTATTAGTAAATTTAAAGTTACTGGAGATTACTTTCATAAGTACTTGGATTTTACTTAACGGCCGATTTAAATATATTTTGTATTATACTCTAGTGTCTTCTTCTTCTCATGACATCTTTTCAATTTTGGTTTATTTCGCTTCCACGAAATGGAAGTCGCTACAAGTGTTCGTTAATCATCCTTTCTGTTATGCTTCTTTCAACCCACGCGTGAAACCATGGTGGCGTATTGTAAGGAGCATTCCGTATAGGTGATTTTATAATTCTGCTCGTAACGGTAATTCCTACGCTTATTGGCGGTAGTACCATAGCGCCTTATATTTCTTTAGCTCCTTTACCACGATAGTTTGGCATTTTTTCTAATCCTTCCAGATACACTACAATGGACAAAAGGCTAATAAATTGCGCGTTGCATGAAAAGCACTGTCGCATCTTTTATCGAACCCAGAACATGCAGCAATACTTAGTCGGGTGGCTCGAACAGATGAAATATGAAAGTCGACTTAAGCAAAGCGATGGATTGCCAGATTAGCAAGAGTATGTAGCGATTGGGAGATCAAGGCCAGCATATCAACCTTATAAAACCGTGGATATGAAATTACTAAAGCAAATAATAATTCGACAGTTTAATAACTGCTACGCTTTTCTTTGGGTGGAATGACTCGTGTCTAAGAGGGTTGACTTGTTATCACTTGTATATAGAGTAATAATGGGGGTCTATAGACACAAATTCCAAAAAAATATGTACTTATTTCCGTGGGCTAATTTTGATGTTTATAAAAGTTGATCGGCCATGTGTTTACAATATCACCTGGCTTACACTTCGCCATGAAAATAACTCATGTGTTGTGATACTTAAAGGAACTCACATTAAATTAACTCACGAAATATAACCCACATTGAGAGAAAGTCAACTCCTTTAATGAGCTAATAGTCTAAATCACAATTATTCCTAGAGGACTCCTGATAAATAATATAAATTTAACTTCATACCTTTTATTACATTGTAAGGACTTTCACTATTCGGATATTCGATTTCCTGAACAACTTTCAGCAAAAAAATATAATCAACTACTACAAAATGAAGCAGATTCCAGATAATTAGGCCACCATTTACTAGAGGCACGGGTCCACGTGTCCCACTCCCCCCAGACACTTAATAAAGAGACGTGATTTTCAACACTTATATTAATGAATTCTATATTTTAATATAAAAGTATAAATATTTAGATGCTTTTAATATAAAAGATATAATTATTTACATATTAATAATTTTTGTGTCAAAATTAAGAGTATGTTTCGTAGAGTAATTGTTGCATGTAGTTTTTAATCCCAAATATGAGAAGACAGATTGGATGTCAAACCCCGCCTCCAGAAAAAATCCTGAATCCGCCCTTGGAGGCAGCCGTTATTTGGAAAGAATGTCCTAGAACAGAACATGATTGAGGGAATACGATGAGTTTTCTCCGATTAAATAAGATAGAAACACAATATATGGGGCACGACCGAAAGAAGGTAAAAATTATCGATGCACAAAGTTGGATTGAGAATTTTTAGGGCATCAAAAATTTGAAATGTTGTAATTTATCATCACTTTGTATTTTTAATTTTTATAGTTACATATTTCACGAACCATCACTAGCATTATTTATTTTTTTCATGTTCTACCCTAAATATTGTGATGGGTATATGTGCATACTTAAGTTTTCTTGCTATGATTGATTGAGTTAACTTCAAGATTTCATTTCTATGCCCTGATGTGTTAGTAGTGCTGAATTCCATTCGGAAATATTTGATATATTTTGCACAAGTTTATTTTGTGATCTCTTTTGTGTGTAATATTCATTTTATGTTCTTAATGGACAATTTGTCCAAGAATAATAAATATTATTATTATTATTTTTTACATATTTTCACAGCATTTTTGCTGGTTTTAGGCGAGGTACGGGTATCACAAAGTACTCTCGTCTCTTTACTCTGTTTTGAAAAATTTTCTGACAATTCGGCAAGTATTTAAAATTGCTGCTTTTTGTATTGTAATGAACAAGTTTTTCGGCAGTCCAATAGTTTGAAGACCTTGATGGAGTGAATGAGGCACTACTCCTGTGGCGGAGATAATGATAGGTATTATGTGTACTTTATCTGATTTCCACAATCTCTTAATTTCATTTTTAAGTTCTTCATACTTTTCCATTTTGCTGGTGTAGGCTGTAGTGATAATATGCGAATTAGGTACGGTAATGTCTATCAAGTACGTTTCATTGTGAGTTTTATCTTGTACTACTAGATCAGGTCTATTGCTATGGACTGTTTTATCGGTAATAATTGAACGGTCATAATAAATCTTACAGTGGTCGTTTTCAAGGATGGTTTTAGGTGTGTACTTATAATAAGGAACTCCATTTTCTATGAGTTTATATTTCAGAGCTAATTTCTGGTGTATGATGTTGCATATTTGATTGTGACGGTGCAGGTAGTCTTTTTGAGATAAGTTAGTGCATCCACTTGTGATGTGCTGTATCGTCTCAGAGGCATTATCACATTTTCTGCATCTGTCATCCAATAAATTTGGGTTTTTAATTATTATTATTATTATTATTTATTTTTTTATGTTTTCACAGCATTTTTGCTGGTTGTAGGCGAGGTACGGGTATCACCAAGTACTCTCGTCTCTTTACTCTGTTTTGAAAAATTTTCTGACAATCCGGCAAGTATTTAAAATTGCTGCTTTTTGTATGGTAATAAACAAGTTTTTCGGCAGTCCAATAGTTTGAAGACCTTGATGGAGTGAATGAGGCACTACTCCTGTGGCGGAGATAATGATGGGTATTATGTGTACTTTATCTGATTTCCACAATCTCTTGATTTCATTTTTAAGTTCTTCATACTTTTCCATTTTGCTGGTGTAGGCTGTAGTGATATTATGCGAATTAGGTACGGTAATGTCTATCAAGTACGTTTCATTGTGAGTTTTATCTTGTACTACTAGATCAGGTCTATTGCTATGGACTGTTTTATCGGTAATAATTGAACGGTCATAATAAATCTTACAGTGGTCGTTTTCAAGGATGGTTTTAGGTGTGTACTTATAATAAGGAACTCCATTTTCTATGAGTTTATACTTCAGAGCTAATTTCTGGTGTATGATGTTGCATATTTGATTGTGACGGTGTAGGTAGTCTTTTTGAGATAAGTTAGTGCATCCACTTGTGATGTGCTGTATCGTCTCAGAGGCATTATCACATTTTCTGCATCTGTCATCCAACAAATTTGGGTTTTTAATTATATATTTTTCATAATTTTTTGTTTTCACCACCTGGTCTTGTATTGCGATCATAAATCCTTCTGTTTCTGGGAAGAGTTGCCCATGCCTGAGCCATGCGTGCGATGCATCTTTATCGATTTCAGGGGCCTCCAGGGCATGAGGGTGTCTTCCGTGAAGGGATTTAGCTTTCCATATTGACATTTTACTGTCTATAGTAACAGTGGTTTCACTAACTTGCATACTTTCGTCAGATAGGTTTAACGGTGTGTATTTATTGTCTGCGTCACAGATAGTTCTCAGGAGATCCGAGGTAGATTTCTTGCTGAAAAAATATTTCCGTAACTGAGAAAGTTGTGAGTTGTGCTGATTCTTGATGTCTACGATACCCCTTCCACCAAATTTTCTGGGCAGCGTGCTCCTCTCTATATTTGAGCTTTTATGGAGCATATTTTTCTCCGTCATTTGGGATCGAATTTTTCTTTGTAGGTCGTCTAGATCTGTTTGTGACCATTTGATTATACCAAAGGAGTATGTCAGGAGAGGGATGGCAAAGGTATTAATTGAATTAGTGAGGTTTCTGCTGTTCAATTCCGTGCGAACAAGTTTCTTGATTCTATTTTGGAATTCAGTCGAAAGTTTTTGCTTTATCGTAGAGTGGTCTAGTCGTCTTGCTTGTTGGAATCCTAGGTATTTATAGGTATCTCCCTCATCCATGGCCTCTATTATTTGCCCATCCAGTAGTGGAATATCATTCCTTTGTACTTTACCTCGGAATATTGTGATAGTTCTACATTTATCTATTCCAAATTCCATGTTTATATCCTTAGAAAATATTTCAGTTAAACGGACTAATTGATTTAGATTATTATTAGATCCTGCATATAGCTTGAGATCGTCCATATAGAAGAGATGCGATAGAGTGTGGCATCCTGGTTCTTTTCCTTTTATTTTGACTCCATATTGAGTATTATTCAGGAGGTTTGATAGAGGGTTTAGCGCAAGGCAGAACCATAACGCACTCAAAGAGTCACCTTGAAATATTCCCCGTTTGATTTTGATATTATTCGTCTGCAAAAGACCCTCGTCAGTTTTTATGTGCAAGATGGTGCTCCATTTTTTATTATTATTATTATTATTATCACTATTATTATAATTATTATTATTATAGCCCTTCATCTCATCATTTCTTAAAAGCAAGTTATCAAGCATGGCCACGAAAGGACATAGAGTTCGTAGGCAAAATGTGCACCGTGTCGCTGCAGTTCCATGATGGACGGGAGCCGAAGTGAAAGACGGATTGGCAGAGGCGGATGCGCATTTAGTGAGTGCTCGCGCGACGGCTCGGATGGGAACGATGACAGCTTGGGAAATCGGAGCGCCCGAAGGAAAAATAAACGTCAACTCGTAATAGACTTTTCCCGACATGCAAGTGACATAGCGCGAGGATTTGGTAACGGCTCTGAGCAATCATCGCCCCTCGGTTTGATGGCCACGAAGCTCCGCTCTAGCCGGTGGTGAAAGCGTCGATTTTAGAGTAAAATTCCATCCGCTGAAGGCTTTTCATCGCATCGAATCAATTCGAGCAGTTTTCTTGAGCTATTTAGAGACACATCTGTCACTTAGACACGGAGAACATTATCTTAGTACACCACCGTATTTCAAGATCCGACAGAAACGATAAAATAATAGAGATATTTTACCGTACGGACTGGTATGGTAATTCCTTTCCCCCCCGAGCAATAAAGAACTTAAACGAATTCTTGATCGAATTCAAGTAATCACAGTCAAACCGCTCACAAAGCGCACATAAATTCATTTTAGTTTATTCTCTTACAGATAGGAGTTTAATATCCTGACACCTCCTACCACACGCCTTAAGAGGAGGCTTGAGGGTTAGTATGTAGATGCTGAGTCATAATCAGCAATCATCAATACGACTGATTGCTTTCTGAATATATGGCAAAGATACATCATTCTCTGTTATATACATTAAAAATGATAAAAGCAGATAAATGAGTCAAGAGTTAGCAGGATCAAAACAAAACGGAAATTGTAAACAGTATCATGAAGAGAAGAAAGGAAAACTTGCCAATTAAACGGATTAAAAATGGAACTTCACTTACCTTAATATTTAGATGATTTTACATCAGCGTATTACGGCCAATCGATAAATAACTTTAGTAATGATTGGAGTATGCATTTGAAAGTATAAATTTAAAAAATCCTAAGACTGTATGAAAAATAGAAATCACAGCTTTGGAAATAACACCTCGCTTAATCGTGAATTTTTCAACAATTAGGGCGTAATTAACCATCGAGAAATAAGCCTATTATTGTAATAACAAGTAAACGAAATGCCGAAATAGACATTTCGGACCTCCAAATTCAATCTCAAACAGTATTTATCGGCCTTTTATGCCTATTTTACAGTGAGAGGACTTAAATAAATCCTTAAATAAACGCTCAAAAATAGGCTCGAATTTTAATTTGGTGCCATTGTGCAATGCCGTCGTATATCTTTCAAACTAATGGAAAAATATTTTACATTATCAACTTTGAGCAGCTTCATGCTTAATAATATATTCCTTGCACTTTTCTGCATCCTATCAAATGTATGGAATATCTCACTGGGGACAGGGTAGTTACAGAATACCGGGTACTTACATTTTTTGATGGTCAAATATGATGAAGATTTTGGGGTTTCTCAAAGCGATTTTTTAATGCTCGACTGGTTTTTACTATGCCAACTAAATATTGTATCAGATAATTTTATGCAATTATCAGCAAGTAAAGCTCTGCAGTTACAAGTAAAAATCCACCTGCAAATAATAAGATTGCAAGGATTTTTACAACTATCATAATTGCTCTAATAACCATGTTAACTGTGTTTTATTAACAAAAAGACCTTTCTCCCAAAATTAAAAATAGTCAGATAAGGTTGACCGCAGCGGAGAAAGCAAGGATAGAGGCCTTTGAAATGTGGTGCTACAGAAGAATGATGAAAATCAAATGGATCGACCGAGTTAGTAACGAGGAAGTCCTAAGAAGGGTAGGAGAGAAGAGAAGCCTCATGAAAACCTTAATAAGAAGACAGAACAACCTTATAGGCCACATCTTGAGACATGATGGCCTGATGAAGATAATCGTCGAAGGACAAGTGGAAGGCAAGAATGGAAAAGGAAGACCCCGAACAAAATATATGGAACAAGTAAAGAGAGATGTGAAAGAGAAGAAATAAGTAGGTGTAAAAAGATTAGCTGATAGGAGAACTGAGTGGAGAGCTGCGTCAAACCAATCCTAGGATTGTTGACCAGTGATGATGATGAGATAAGGTTTCATTTACTTCAAATCTGATCCATGAAATGAATTCTGGACCACTGTTTCGCAGACCGTTGGATGCGTTAAACTGCCGCGTCATCCGTCCACATCCCCATTTCGATTTATCGACCATAAAGCCGCGTTCACGGAAAATCCCGTTACAAGCGATTCTTTTGAACTCCACACACTCCCGTCGCGTTGCAGGGTTTAACATCATTTTAATGGACGAAATATTGATGCCCTTCGCCGAAATTCTGAGCTCAATTTCCTCCCTTCTTTTCAGACGTGGCCTTGACATCGTTTTGAAAACGAGAGAAGGGCATTTAAAGCTAAACCTTTCATCGCCCCGTAATGCGTCAAATTTTGAGGCTCGAGAAAGATTAGGTAAACAGGGGCGGAAGGCTCAGCGCACTCCATTGTGTAACAAAAACGTAACCTTCAATGGCGGAAACATTTATGTGACCTCGTATGACATTCAAGGGTGGCGTGACAAAGCAATTATCCTGGGGTCTCGTGTTCGAATACCTCCTTCCTGCACCTTGGATTTTCACCACTCAGGACATGGGAGTGTGAACTACTCCTCGTCCGGTACGTAGAAAATCTAAACAAAGTCTATCCCTTTTAATGTAAGACACGGTCTCCGGCGTTACTTTGTGGAACTGTTTTATGTTAAAAATAAAAGTACTTTGTTATTTTCAACACTTTATTTCAAATAGTACGACCCGGGTTTCTGCATATCGTGCTATCATCAGGATATCTGCTTTGATGATAGCATGATAATAGATGAAAACCTGATGATAGCATGATATGCAAAAACCCGGGTCGAACTATTTGAAATAAAGTGTGGAATATAACAAAGTACTTTTATTTTTACCATAAAACAGTTCCACAAAGTAACGCCGGAGGCCGTCGTTCTATTTAAAATAGAGTGTGGAGTATAACAATTTTTTTTATTTTTAACAGTCTACCTCTCTAGAGGCAAAAAGGGCCACGGACATAATCGTCAGAATAGCCGTCAAACGTGCATAAATTCTTTATCTCTCAAAGGTTTCACGGGGCATTGAAAACTCGCTCGTTGACGTTGCCAATGATGCCGTGAGTTGGGAAAAGAATATAGCCACAACTAACCTCAGCTACTTTAAAATAATACTTAGTAAGGGTATTTGTGTGCCGAATTATATTATCATTCCATCAAATGTCCTGCGAAATCCATCGCGTCCTCGTCTTTAGGATTTTGGAGGAGGATTATTCCGAATTGGGGTATTCTACGAAGCAAACTAGAGTGAAAAGCATTACAAGCAAACTAGAGTGAAAAAGAACAAAAAGCCATGAGACAAAGTGGATAAATCTTTGTTATCTCTTACCTTAGCTGTTCCTCATGCTTAGTGGCCCTTTCCCCTAGCCTCCCCCTTCCCGTAATCTGCTTCCCACATCTCAAACAATCAGCCTGTAGACATCTCCTCATCACTAACCCTATATCCTTTCTTGGTTTTGTAATTTAAGGAATATATTACAATAAATATATTTATTTCACTTCCCAAAAATTACACCGAGATACATAGATTAACAGTGAAATTAGGCACGCGGAAGATACAATCTATTGTAGGGGTTGCCATTCAACGAAAATAAGACAATGCTCGGCATTACATTTTACACAATAGTTTGAAACGAAAGCGGCTCATCTATGATTCATAGTTGAAACAAGTGTTCTTAAATAATGAGTAAAATGAATAAAAAGTATGTAAACAAAAAATTATTACAAAATACAATAAGAATAAAATAATAGGAAATTATTGTTATTAAACAATAATTTAAATCAAATTAAATTTAAAAATAAAAGAGTATGCGTTCTTCATAATGCTCCTCTGACGATATCGACTGTTCGACGAAACCGTGGTCGTATAATAAATCACGCTGTGGAAAATTGAGGTTTTTTTCTTCTTTGTTCAAAATGAATGAATCCCGTCAAACACAAATTAAAGCGGCCGAAATAAAAATTCATCCCCAGATTCAGGTGGATTTAGGTCAAAGCCGCGAACAAATGTCACGGGTCACAGAACTTATTCCAGAGGAATGCCATGACGCACGTCATTGCCTATAAAGGCGCGTAAATCTGATGACCTACTTCAATATGAAGTGAGGTAGCCCACACGAACTCAAGAAGTCGGACTTAAAGAGCAAAGAAAAGAGAGAAAAATCAAGAGAAAAGTTCGACCATGGATTTAGGGGGAAATATCTCCCGAAGTCTGAGTTAGTGGAAATTTCCAATTTAAACTTCTTCTCATAGGTCAAATTCAGAGAATAAAGTATTTTGAATTATTGAAACTCTTAGTGGTATTCCGAAAATAAACTTTGACCAGTGAGATATTAAAGGCTAAAAAAGGTTCGGATGCTTTTCCGGCGTATGCTGGTAGTGAAGGCTATTCGAGTTCTCCACCGGGTAATCTCCTTCATGGCTGCCGACGTTTCGGGGTACGAGTCGTACTCCATCTCCAGGTCATTACGTACACACCGAGCTGATGGAGATGATGACGTTTTTCATTTTACGAAATAGTTATGATGTTCTCGTTTTTCACCGTCATTACGTGCTATTCAAAGGGCTGATTAAATTGGGAATAGAAATGATGATTTTCTTCTCAAAGTAACTTGGTATATTTCCTGCTGAGTAAATTTAGTAGATTTTTTAAAGGCTGGTTAGAGTCTTTTCTCCAGCATTTTTAATTAGCTCTGCAGGAATATCATCTGTTGATGATGCCTTATTCCTGCGCAGGTCTTATATTGCTGCGACAAATTACAATCTCAAGATGCTGGCTCCCATATCTTGCTTTTCTACTTTTATTTCCTCTTTCCAATTATTTTTTGCGCTGTGTAATTCCGTTCCGTAACTCTGCGAGGTATACTTTGCATCTCTTCACTTCGTCTTCGTTTTCAATCAAAATATTCCCAACCTTAGATCCCTTAGAGGGCATCCATTAATTACATGAGGTGTTCAGGGGGGGAGGGAGTCAAGCCGATTATCACCCAACCTCACGTAGGAGAGAAGGGGGTCCTGGCAAGTATCACGTAGTTTATTTCCGCAGTAATTCTAGACTACGGTCGTAGTAATCTTAAATTCTAGTCTTGACTAATGTTAGATAAAAATAGTTTAAAAATGAATGTATTTATAAATCCATCTCAATAAAGCATGCATTAACATATTTGCACTGAAAATACGCTTTTTGAACAATCTCACGTGACGTATAAAATCGTTTCAGGCTTTATTTTGAGGAATATTGTTATATCCATGATAAAAACACAAATGGTAATTCCCACACTATTTAATTTAACACTTGACGACCGACCATAGTTTCGACACTTTGTGTCATCAAATTCCAATCAAGGATTGAAATCCTTGAAAATGACACAAAGTGTGGAAACCATGGTCGGTCGCTTAGTGGTAAATTAACCCACTAATCCCCAGCGTTGCGTTAACGCAACATTATTGAATTCTAGGAACAAGTTTCTACCTCAGAATAATTTCTTCTTCGATTTACTGACTTTTTTAAGTATCTCAAGTTCTAGTTTTGTCATTGCCACCAACGTTTTCATTCATATAATTCTATTTTTATGACTGAAGGCGTTTGGCATAAAAATCGTTGCGCACATGCGAGACACCCCAGGAAAAATGACATACCCCAGCATGTCCGTCAAGGCAGAATGGGGCATTTCCTCCGAAGGAATACTGATAACTCCCGGCGAAGATGTCGAGTGTATAAATAAAGATAGAAAACAAAAGATGTAACCTAATTTTTGAATATACTTTTCATATTTATTTACCGGAGTTTTTCCAGCGTTTCGTGTAAGCTGCATTTTGAAAAACATATAACATGATGAAAATATATTTTTTCCAAAAATTCATCTTAATTAGGCCAAAATAGATCGGAAAATGCGAAACAAACGAAGTTAAACGTCCTACATTCAGTCTGGGGAATAATGGGTTGAATAGTGTAGAAATTAGCATTTGTGTTTTAATCATGAAAATCTCACGTAAGATTAGAGGGAGGGGGTTGAGACAAATATCACGATATCTCACTAAGGGGTGGAGTGGGATCCAAAAATCGCCAAAATCACCTCACGTAATTAATGGACGACCATAATATGGCATTGAATGATTTACTTCATTCCTTGAAATAGTTCCTCTCTATTCTCTAGGCAACTACCACTTTACCCAGTTCGAGGCTATTAGCAAATTATATCTTAGCAAAGGTTCGCCATTCACGCATCTCAGGCTTTTCTCGCTCAGCAACAAACCTCGTTCCTTCATTTCTTGTAGCTAGCCTGCCCTTCTTCAATTCTCGCACTGTTGCACTTTCTCCTTTGAAGATTCTTCAAAATCGCTTTCTCTCTATCATCGCACCTTCTTGTTTCAGTTCTGTGAACCCGTTGCTTTCTCTTGAACATCTTTTTTTTCTCTTCGTCAGCCGGCTTTCCTCTTATGCCTCCATCTATCGGCTTTATTCATCAATCCTCCCCATTTTAGATACCCTGACCCCTCTTATCTTTTGTTCGCCCTTATTCCCTGAGAGCGCGATGCCTCTTCAAAGCTTGTAGTGCAAAAAGCGTCCTCTGATCTTCTTACACAGCCTATATTCGGATGTCTGACATCAACTATTTCGCAAAGCTGTAGCTCATACTCTATTTGCCTTAAACTACAATTTGTTTTCTGAATATCGTGCTCCTATCCTTTATTTATATTCTCTGTGGTTTTTTTTATATAAATGGATATAGTAGGTAATGAAATGATGATTTGTTCTTTGCAAGAAAAGTAACACAGGAAAATAAAAATTGATTATAATTTCACATTGTAAATTCACAAGTTAAATACATCGAGAACACAGCTATCGATAATCGTATAAAATCGTTTTATCACCTTCAATGCATCATATTTCATGAAGTATGAGTTCATTATATGCATTGATTTCCAAAAGTTTCTTCACATACCTACTTCCGAATACACCACAATGCACTATCTCACGCACAGAAGTAATCATAATCTTAAATTTACAAATGGCAAAAGTAGCATGCTAAATTTAAGCAATAATGGTTATTATCAAACACGGATAGAGCAAGCGCAGTGCAAGGCTTAAAAAATAAAAACCGACAGGAATTCTAGGGGCCACGAAGTCATTAGAGTCACGACCAAATCATTGCCAGCTATATAAATCAATGAAATAAAGATAAATATGCAATAGCACAATATATTCTAAGCTCTTACCTTCGAAAACAACATATATTTTCAAACAAATGAAATATTTGTGGCGCGTAACCAAGGACAATTATAGCTGTAAGTGAAGCTCAATTTCTCTGAGGAGCAGAAGTGGCGCCGCTCAATTTGTGAAGAGAGCTTTGGAAACCACTGAACATTAAGGATGTTTTAGGATTGATAAACTTTCAAAATTTTATATTGTTCCCCTAAACAGCGCTAATATTATGAGAATATGATGATGAGCTACATTCGTTTTTGTGCGATTTGGTATCGGGAGTTCATGAGGAGCTAGAGTCGTCATTTCAGCGCAAGTGATTAAGAAGGTAAGATTGCAACTGCGCAGTTCAAAATAAATTCTTTCCAAGAATATTATTTTTTTATGTATGTCATCACCACACGGTGCATTTGTCACAAAATGAGTCACATCATACAAGTGGGAAACATAGTGAAAGGAAAAACAGACGATAAGTCCCCAGAGGGAGACAAAGGGACAGGTGTATGAGATAATAACGAGATATCGTTTTGGAGCCGCTGTTAAACCAATCCACTTAGAAAAGTAAACCTGACACAAGGCACACAAGTATATCCATATTACGATATCTTTCTAGTGACCACCATCTGGGCGACAGTTTCTTAGAAATCTGAGAGTCAAAGGAAATGTAATTAGCCTTAAACCTTCTTTATTCAGACGAGAGCGTCCTCAACAAGGAAGAAAGATGACAGGCAGGATGTTCCACGGAGTAGAGGGGTAGGGTTAGAGAAATGACAATGAAGAGACATGGTGACTCTCTGGGTAGCTCGCTCTGTTGAAGGATTCTTCCGCTGGGGGGCTCTCTACTACACACCGCGTGGCGATGACTGGTAAGGCTCTTGAGCACACGGACATTTCCTCAAAAACAAGAGCACTTTCCGGCATTAAGTAAGAGTAAAGGCACCGCGGAGAAATTCATTCACATTTGTTAAAATATTTCCATTACAGTGACGTTTTCTTCCCAAACCAGTTGGGTTTGGCGGAATATACTAAACATAAGTGGGTTAATAGGTATCCCTCAATTTTTAAGCTGTGTTTCTCTTTTTTCTCGGTCATCAAAGCTGACTAATGGTTAAGTTTTTGGATCAATTTATATCTCCGTTGGCACATGAGATTATGAGAACCTCAATTACTGGCATTCGTCTAAACTTAACTGACTTTTTTTTACAAATGTTCATTACAGTAACGTTTTTTTCACAAACCTGTTGGGCTTGATAGAATATACTGAACATAAGTGGGTTAATCGGTATTCTGTATCGGTATGTTTACCCTTTGTTGATGGAGACTTTCGCGGGGTGGTGCAGCATGCATAGCAAGGTTTCCGGGTTGACCTCCGCGTCGATTCATCTTCAAGACGACAGTTTCGCCGGCGTTGCAGCTAGCGTCTTCAGGTACGAAGTATCGGATGCAGGTTTTTTGCCCGTCTTATATAGGCCTTGGTTTGGGCTAGGTGCGTTCTGATTGGTCCGTGGGTAAGAGTCTCTTCCAGGTGTTTGAGAGCGAATAGCTGTCCTCCCTGTTGGAAGTGGATGTTTTCGCGATTTCTATTGCCTCTCGTATGAGTCGTGGAAAGTAATGTTTTTCTCTAGCGATGATTTTTGCGCTTTCGAAGTCCACATTGTGTGTTGGTCCTTCCCATACGTGCTCGGCGATGGCGGATAACCGAAACTGTCTATTTTTGGTGGCCCTTAGGTGTTCTTGCATTCTGATTTTCATGGCTCTTGATGTTTGGCCGATGTATGAGTCTCCGCAAGAGCACTTAACTTCGTATATTCCGCTTTGGGTATTCATGGGCACGCGATCCTTGGCCTTGTATAGGAGGTTGGATGTCTTCGTGACACAGTTAAAACGTGTCACTATATTATGTTTCCCCAGAATTCTTGCTATTTTTTCGGATGTCCCGGCTACATAGGGAATTACGGCATAATTGAAGATTTTCTTCTCTTCTATATCCCGCTCCGTTTTTTCGGCGTTCGTTTTTTGGGCAAGTTGCTTGTGCTTCTTCTCTTCCTTCGCGACCATGTTGACAATAGTGTTGACAGAGAAGTCATTTTTCTTGAAGGCATTGATGATGAGGCGTTTCTCGTTCTCAATGGAGTCTCCGTCGCAAATGGAAAAAGCACGTTGGTAAAGAGTGCTAAAGGTGGCTCTCTTCTGCTGAGGGTGGTGGTGGGAGTTGGCATTCAGGTACTGATCTGTGTGCGTTGGCTTACGGTACACTGAGTGGCCAAGCCTTCCGTTCTGTTTTTTGGAGACAAGTACATCCAAGAAGGGTAACCGACCGTTTTCGTCGATCTCCATGGTGAATTTGATGGAGCTGTTTTGGATGTTCAAGTGCCGTAAGAAATTGTTCAGTTCAGATTTTCCGTGCGGCCACACGACAGAAGTGTCGTCGACATATCTCAGGAACATTTTTGGAGGTTTTTCATATGTCCGCAGGGCCTTCTCCTCGAGTTTTTCCATAAAGAGGTTGGCAATGATTGGCGATAATGGTGAACCTATGGCTGCTCCTTTCCGTTGCCCGTAAAAGGTTCCATTCCACACAAAGTAGGAGTTAGTAAGGCAAAACTCAACCATTTTCGGAATGTCTTCTGCCAGTCCTTCAGCGACGAGAGACTTGGTGATTTCGACGGCCTCATCTATAGGTATATTGGTGAATAGGGACTCCACGTCGAAACTGACGAGCATGTCAGTATCGCTGACTCTCAGTTCTTCGATTAACTCGATGAAATGGGCTGAGTTTCGTACGTAGGTAGGCGTTCTCCCGGAAAATGGCTGCAGTTGCTTGGCAAGATACCTTGCTAGATTATGTGTAGGTGAGTCAATGGCGCTGACGATTGGTCGAAGTGGGAATCCTTCTTTGTGAACTTTGGGTAGTCCGTACAGCCGTGGAGGTTTAGGCGCAGGCTCGAGGAGTCGTCGGCGTTCTTCCATTGGGACGGAGGACTGATATAAGAGGCCTTTAATCTGCTTCTGGATTTTTGCTGTAGGATCTGTCTTAATCTCATGGTATGTGTCTTCTTGCAAGAGGGTGGACAATTTGTGAATGTAGTCCTCTTTGTCCATCACAACGGTTGCGTTGCCTTTGTCGGCCGGTACGATCAGTAACTGCTCGTCGTCCATGAGTTCCTTCATAGCAGTCCTCTCGTACCTGAAGACGCTAGCTGCAACGCCGGCGAAACTGTCGTCTTGAAGATGAATCGACGCGGAGGTCAACCCGGAAACCTTGCTATGCATGTTTAACCTTTGTTTTCTTGGGTTAGCCTTGGGTTTCTTTCCTTTATCGGTCTTCAAAGCTAACTAATTGCTAAGTTTTTGGTCAACATATGTCCGTCCCTATGTGCATATGAGATTATGAAAACCTCAAACCTCGCTTTTCTTGTAAACTTTGCTATAAAAATTGAAAATCTATAGTCATGATATTTTACAAGAGGTGAATGTTCTATCGAACGAACACTGGGGCTACTCTTGAGAATTATAATTGCAACTCCAGTACAGGTAATATGGATGATCACCTTAGAAAAGATACAACGAAAAGAGGTAAAATGCGGATTTAAAGGCATGCGGATAAGTCATGTACGAAATTTTATCAGACAAGAGGATTATCAGGCGTAAATGAAGATAGCACTAACATGCTAGCTTTTAGCATTAGGTATGCTGAGTAACTACCTTCTTATAATGAAAATCAAAGAATACTTACACAATATTTTTATAGTTTTTATTACTAGTATCTTAGCGTTTATAAAGTAAACATACTTAGGTGTCCTAAGTTGCGACAAAAATTTATTCACAGCGTAAAATAAATTTTAACCATCCTAAAGACAGTAAACCTATCGTGTATAATTTAAAACTCTGCCCTCAAAACACCAGACTAGACTTCTCGAAAGGCTGAACTATAAAAATACATCAATATTTTGGTCATCTACTTGAAACAATGACAAAACGTGTAAACGTCAGCAACCTTAAAGCAACATTGAATAATAAGTGAGATTGACGTCGCAAATTGGGGCGATAAAAAAAACAATTATTGAAGAAAAGTTTTTTTAATTTCCTCTCCTTCACTCCCCGTAATAGCTCGGCGAGAGGGAAGGGTTCGGAGGACTTTTCGGAAATTAAGTTTATTCGGCAGAGATTGGCCTCTTGAATACTCCCCTTTTAAAACTGGGCCGCGATTATTCGAACACGAACAGGAGGAAAAGAATAAAGGTGAATGCTATTAGGAGTGTGATGAGGGGAAAGGAGTTCAGTGCGGAAGAGAATGGGTTAGAGGTGGACTTTGGCTTTAAATATCCTATTTGAATCAATATATTAATCAACTAGCAGGCCAGCCGGCGATACTCGGGAAGGATAGTACCTAGAGAAGTGGGAATCTTGGAACTTGGATTTTATGATCATATAGGGTTTTTATGTTTTCTATTCGAGTATCTCAAGATGTGTGCCTCCCCGGCAGGATGTCCAGCCACAAAATTTGCTTGACGTGACGTAATAAATGGTACTGAGAAAAAGATTCAAAGGACACGTTGGACGCAACCAAAAGTAGCACGATGGTGTTTGGGATCATTGGATTCACCTACGTACTAACTTTGGTGTCCATCCGTGTAGCCGTATGGAAATGCATAGCGGACAAACAAACAGAAAAAAACTCTTTTATACATATAGAAAATATACTGAGAGTAGGGAATGTGGATAATTCATGTACAAAAATCTTCAGTAAAGAGAGTGATCAGGCTTATTTGAAGATCATAGTAATCTATTAGCTTTTAGCTGAACACCATCAAATTATTTTCTCACCATAGTATTTTTTTAGTGATAATATATGAAATCATAGCGTTGGAATAGAAACACACGATATGAAATAGGCAAATAAAATAGTAAAGAAGAAAGTGGCATAGTGTAACTGTATGACTTCACTGGGACTCGAAACATGACCCCTCGTTTCAGAGAAGGGGACTGTAAGTAGCCGCGCCACGAGGACACTAAGGCTTAACTTGATTTAGGCGGGGTTCATTCAAGAGGATATCCATGTGCCTTTAATAACGTGCAATACATGACACCATTATAAAAAGTCATGACGTATTGTTCATATTTCATTGGAAAGCAAAATTTAAAAAAACTATTACGAATTCGATGAATAAAATCGTCGACAAACTTTTAGAAAGGGCGTGCAAAATCAGCTAAGATCGCATGGGTAATCAATCGCTGTGTCCAACCCTTAGTAAAGCAGGGGTGCACTGAATAGGCAGCGGAGGTAGGCCACTCCAATTCTCTCCCTTTTAAAAACGTAAAATTCTATAGTTGAACACTGATCAGATCAGAAACGAAATTGAAAACTGTGAAATTTCAAAAAGCCCGCGCAAAATCATCTCACACCGCATGGCAAACCCATCGTGAATCGGTGGTGTAATGTACTCAGAATAGGCAGCGGACAGAGGCCATTCCAATTATTTCCCTTTTAAATACGTAAAATTCTATAATTGAACGCTGTATGTATCAGAAACGAAATTAGGGGATTGTGAAGTCTCAAAAAGCCCGCGCAAAATCATCTCACATCGCATGGCGAACCCATCGTGAATCGGTGGAGTAATGTACTCAGAATAGGCAGCGGAGATAGGCCACTCCAATCCTTTGTCCTTTCAAAAACGGGGCCACGCGAGCAGCAGTCTGTTCCGAACACGAGCGGTCTCAAACGGAGTGGTGTGCTGAGTGGCGAAGGAAGCGGGGGAGTGGGGGAGGAACGGAAAGAAAGAATGGGAAGGCATATGGGCGGGAGTAGCGGTCGAAGGCTAAGGGAGGGCCAAGGCGGTGAATGAATGGAATGAAAAATGGGCAGTTTGGAGTGGAAGGGGGAAAGCGCAGGGAGTTCGCCTCAATTTATATTCCGCGATCAGAAAAGTGTTTGATGAAGGGGGGTGTGGGAGGAGGGAACAAGGAGCAGTCAGGAAGGGAGTGGGGCGGACCAGATGTGCCTTTGAATTTATCCCTCAGAAACTTGTGTGAAGGGTTGGTTTAGACTTTTTGGTTATGTTGGAAACGTGAAGAAAAAGAATGTACCAAGAGTAAAGGGGAGCGTGCTTTTAAGGAGCACTGCGTTCATTAAGGATACTACAGACTGAAACAGCTCCTGCATTCACTTTTTGAAAGCTTTTAGAAATCATTAAATTATCCTAGACTCCGGTCAATTGTATCACCATATATTAGAGGATACCACTTATTTAACAATTTATCCAATTATTTCAAATTTTTATTTTATTCTTATCGAATTCTTAATTAATTTTGATTTACTTCATTATTTATTTATATTTTATTTATGAAGACACATCTTCAAGAAAATTACCAAATTGAATAAATATGTAGGGTTTTTATTAATTGGGACACTATCTACTGAAACAGCTTTTGTCTTCACTTTTTGAAAGCTAGTAATCGTAAGATTTCATTGAACTCCGGTTAATTAAACTACCGTATATTCGAGGAATCCGCTCCAATGACAACTATAAGTCATATTTTCTTCCTCCCCCGCTTACCTTAATACAATGTAATATCCCATCTCCGCTTGGTACTCGTTCAATCAAAACCCTTTATTTCCTATGAAAGCTCAGCGTCTCCCACAGCAAAGGGTGAAATTATAAAAACGAGGAAAATCCACAAAGAAAATCAGTTATAGAGATATTAGTGGAATTTGGCAGAATTAAATTCAATCATATCATGCCAAAGAATATTACCAAATCAATAGTTAGTCAATCTAAGTCAAGAAATATATGAAATACTAGCAAAAATTACGTCATTTATTCTTTCAGGTGCATCAAGTGAATGAAGGATTGATACCTCTATTTGGGGCAGTCAGAAGTTGGTGCGAACTAGACGTGGATTTGGAAGGCTTTTTCATTTATTCCTCTGAAACTTGTGTGGAATTGGTCTAGATTTATTGGTTACTTATGAAAAGCTGAGAAAAAATGAAACAAGCGTTAGTGGAGCAAACTTTTAAGCAGCACTGCTTTCGGTAAGGATTCAAACTACTGAAACAGCTTCTGGCCTCACTTTTTGAAAGCCATTAGAAATAACAATATAGGACTGAATTCCGGTCAATTGGACCACCGTATACATATACACATTAAGTATTAGAGGAAGTCGGTTATTGGAAAAAAGACAGTACCAAATCACAGACTTATCTAGGGTTTACATTGATTGAGACTAAAAGCTGCTTAAACATCGATAGAATTTTCCGAATACTTACATTAAGATATGCATATGTAATGCAATTAATATGTACAATTAAAATTCACATCATAAGCACAATACCTTTTACCGCATGAATTGTAATATCGTATTGCATTTATTGTAAATGCAGTAAAATAATTATATAACCTCCCTTTTTCCCAACTATTCAACTCATTAATTCAACCCGAAGGTAGGTCTGGATTGGTGAGGGTAGAAACTCACCCCAGACCAACAGGAAGACCAAATTCAAATATTCAGAGTAGGAGGAAACACGTGGAGGATTTTTGAATGGAGTACCCAGTGGTGTCTCCCGAGATTCGAACCCAGGAATCTTAGGTCAGCAGCCAATCACTCTACTCATCAGATTTTCCCTCCTTTAAAAAACTTTGTATTTTCTGTATACCACTTCAATATAGGACTTAATAGATCCGCAACGTGCAGTACGTGAATCAGACGGTGTTGAAAATTTTAAGGCTTACTTTAAACCTATATATTTTTTTCAAGACGAACCTAACATAGTTTTGGATAGCAAATTACGTACGGAGGCCTTTAATTTTAGAAGACAGTTTTTTTAATAAAATATACTATAAATTATACTATTTTAAAAAATTCTGGACTCCACTGATTACTTTTCCATATTCAGGGAAAGTTTCAGATTAATATTATGGAAAAATCTAAATACAACATTACCACACCGGCACTATAATGGTGCGAAAGTCGATCACACCTAAAGAGAATCAAACGCATTACACAAATAGGCAATTATTAACCAACTATTATATTATATTGTGCCTAAAGCCCCTTGAACACACACCGATTTTCGACGCCGGCAAAATATCGGCCGTCCACATTCCAATAGTGAGCAATGGGAGTACATGGGAGCTTGCAAACGTACCGACCACGCGCCGGCACCGGGAAAATCCGGTTTGCTGCCGGCTGTTGTCACTGTATAGCCGGCACCGGCACTACGCCGGCTATGCAGCGGCGCACGTGGCCAAATGGGAGCTTGTATACACACCGGAATGCTACCGTCCGACCGGCCGTTTTCCTCTACTTCTCGCTGCGCTTTCTCATTTTCCAGAAGAATTCAGATCTATCGGCATAGCAATAAAGTGATCGTTTTGGCGGCGAAATTCCGGCGTGTGTGTAAGCATCTCTTCACCGTCACCGGCCGTCCAAAATCGGTGTGTTTGCAAGGGGCCTATTAAAACTTATTTTTCAGTAAAAAGTCATCAGCAATTAAGTAGGTCGAAGGGAATGGAAGTTAATGAGGGTTGTAATGAATATTATTGTTTTATTAAACAGGGAAGAAGAATTAGAATGAACCAGATAGCCAGTCATTTCGTAATCTGCTTCATCGATGAATGGTAAATGGCGGGTGCGATAAAGAAAGGAAGAAAAATGCACGCGATTGAAATTTTTCTCACTCTTCGACCTTATTTCTTCGCCTAATTTATTGATTTCTCAAGGAATGCGGACACCAACTTTAAAACTCTTTGGGTTACTTTAGTAGATGGTAAAGGGGTTAAGTATTACGTAACGACTTCGATTCACATTTTCACTGAATGGCCGCCGAACACTTTCTAATTTTTTAAGGGAGATGATCATTCTCTAAAATTTCTCTCCATTTATGCTACGGTAGCATTCTCAATGAAGCGTAGATCTCCAGAATAACACGACGCGCTTAAACTACGAAGATTCTTTCGCAAAACCTCAACGCTAGCATATATAATCCGTACACCCGCAAGACAAATAGGCTGTAAGTCAAAGGTGAGGGACGATGAGTACAAAAAGTAATGTTTTCTCAAGCGTCAAAGATTACGAAGGAAAAAAAGATGGCGTCTCCGTCTACAACAGGGTGAGGTTCTTAAAAATACGACCAAAGTACTCAACTGAAATTTGTTTCTTTCATGAACACAGAGGCTGTAAGAAGTGCGGCTCCTAATTTAGGCCCCAGTCAAGGAATTATTATGAAATATAATCTATTATTTAATGTAAATTTAAATGAACTATTTTGCGAATTACCCTCCTTGCCCTACCTCCTCAAATTGATGGTCCATCTTCAATGCACAATACTATTACCTTCCATGAAATCCTTTATCGCACTCTCTTCCTTACCCGCGTACTTAACTCGATTTAACATTGTTTTTCTCTCTCTGCTTGAAACACGTTTAAGCCCTCCGTCTCCTTGGCATCTCTGACGGCAAATGGGTGAGATTATAAAAATTTCTAGCAAGTACTTTAACTGTAACAATATCGAAAATCAGTTTAATAGATAAAACTAGAATCTGTTAGAAGTAAGGTCCATCGTTAAGTCTCAAGCCAAAGAACTTCACCAAGAAATTACAACTGAATTAATCTACTTCAGCGAATGCTAAGTAATACTTCCAATATTGGCGGCACTTATCCTCCCAGATCCTACTAATAACTAAGCCTTGAATTGAATCGAGAATTGAACTCACAAATTGAAGACTGTAATAAACCATTAGAATTTTTAACTTATTGCCTTGAAATTTCTTTGGTATCAATTTTGGGAAAGAATTGATACTCAGCAAACACTTCCTTCACGCTGTGGAAACATTCTCAAGGAAAAGATGATTCTCCGAAAACTGAGACGTGTTTAAAAGACGAGGAAAATCCTTTGAGAAAAATCTCGACGTTAATATGCATTTCCCCCCCTCGAGGAAAAAAGTGGCCGAGAATCAAAGGGAGGGACGATAATCAACCAAAAAAATAGTAATGTTATCTCAGGCGGCGAAGGTTACGAGAGTGAAAGCTTGGCGAGAAGATGGAGGGGTGGGGTGAAGAGAGGATTGTCGGGAAAGATTATTTAAATGCACAGAGAGAGAAGACGAAGAGGAGGAGATGGGGAATGGGGAGGGGGTTGGACTTTGTCGGGGGAATGGTATGAGAAGGGAAACAAGACAGGAGTAAAACGTAATGGACGGGGTGAGGGAGGAAAGAAAATTAAAAAAAACAGAAATAAATCAATTGCGTGCGGTTAAAAATAGCCGGAAGGTTGTACGGGAGCAAGAGGGTTTGTGGGGGTAGAGGTGGGGGTAAAAATGAAAAGGAAGAGAGAAAAATTGGTGTGTCTCGGGAGTTCACTGTCAGTAGTGTGGCTGGGGGTGTGAAAAGTGAAATGGAAGCAAGGCAGAGTGGAGGAAAGAAAATTGCCAGGCTCGATTCTATAGTTAAGCGTTTAAAGGCTGGTTTTAAAGTCAAAGTAGACACGTATAATATTTGCTCAAGAACAATATCTCGCCACTATTACCAGCTAAGAAGAGTCTCAAGAGTGTAGATGATATAATATGTAGAAAAACAGATGAAGAGACTTGCGAAAGAGAAATAATATCACTTCCTCTTCCTTAAGGTAAAATTGAATTAAATTTAGCCTATCGTTAATCCATAGTAAGAAATAAATTGCGCGAAAAATCCAAGGAGAAAAAAATCACTCGCCTTTACCAGGATGGTATTTTTTATGAAGGCGAATGATTTTTTTCTCTGTGGATTTTTCGCACAATTTGAGCATTGCGGGTAACTCCCGTAAAAGTTATCACCGTGGCTAGTCCCAGTATACTCATAAAAAATAAAAAAAACATGTATAATTATTTTATTACAATATATATTCTACGATTTGGTTGAAGTTATTAATATTTGTTAAATGAAAATTTTAAAAGTTTCCCCTGAATTTATCTCAGCATGAAGCGTTTTGTTTTCACAACAACATTGGGGTACCTGGCAACGTCGGCACTAGAGAATGTTGCTGCAACAATGAAAAGCGTCGTTCTCAAATAAATCTGTGGAAATATTGAAATTTTTCATAAATCTAGTAATTTAATGAGTTTGTTTGCCTGCGTAGTTAAACTAACACTTTTCGCTTGCGATATATCCATGACTATCTATTTCTTCTGTATCCGATGTCGAACCGTTCCAAAATTTGCTCATATATTCAATCAAGACCTAAGCCCATTCGTGCCCTATTCGCAGCTGATAAGCAAATGCAATAGTCGAGCGTATTTTCAACTGATACATCAATCAACTTAGACGTTTTTATGAGCAATTTCGACACCACCAATCGATAGATTTCGATTGATAAAACAATTGACGAGCTAATATTTCGATGCTATGCATTAAGAGGACGCATCACTCTCTCTACCCCTCGATGAGTCGCATCGTGTCTTAAGTCGTGGCAAATTATTTTGAAACCTTCATTGCAATCTTGGAACAATCACGTCACATAGTGCATAATTTCAAATAATTGCCTATATCTCTAACATAAAATCTTCTCGTCTGAGGAAAAACGAAGGTACAATTTACAAATTTTAGATAGAAGCAATAGCAGGTAAAAAAATCTCAAATATTCATCAGTTCCTTGATTGATTCAATGGCTATGTACAACAAAGATAAAACTAAATATCATTTTTTGGAATCTTTTATATACATTAGACTCATTCTCCGAAATATTAATAAGTAATTAAGAGGTTTTATTGCTTAAAAAAATTATGGGAATGAAAACCGCACGAAAGTTAGATTCTGATGACACTAAAATATTTGCAACAAACAGAAGAAAATATTCACGTGATTCAGGCTCTTTTTTGGAAACATGAGGAAAATTATACTTTGGTTAGCGTCATGAAAGAATGCTTAAAATGGCTCTTTATTAAAAAAGTATAATTCATGCATTCATTGGCTGATAAAAAATTATTTTAGGATCAAAGAATAGTAGTTGCGATGAATATTCTTTCATTTATTTTCTAAAGGGCTAAAAATTACTTAGCAGCCTTGAAACAATCAATGTAAATACCACATCGTTTTCTGTATCTCGGACATAAAAACCTTTCGCCAGAAAAAAAATTGAGGTAAAAATTTTCAAATAGCTACAAGCAGATACATATGAGTAAAAAAATTCCCAAATATGCATTAGTACATCGATTGATTCTATAGCTGTATTCGGCATAAGCACCTTACTTCTAAAAATTTGCCTTTGAATCGGTGGATTTATTAGCCGATATAAAACTACTTTGGAACCAAAGAAAAGTACTCACGATGAATATTCCATCATTTATTTTCCAAAAGGTTGCGGCTCAAATTTAAATCAGTAACGCCGAACGTGTCTAAAACCTGAATGCAAATACCAGCGCTGGGACTCGCCAAAGATTTGGTGCACGCGTAGTCTGAATCATGGCTTGGAGCGTCGATTTCTCGTATCCATTGCGAGCGCCAATAATAAACTCCGCCAAGGCGACACGTGGCAATAGCCGCCTAGACACGCGTGCCAGTTAATCCCTTTGTTGCCAATAAGGTGTAATTTTAACCGGGAATGTTTTGAAATATCGGTGGATTGCGCTCGGAGAAATTTCATGGAGGATCTATATCACATCACAGCTATGATAGAAAGTCATAAACATCACTACGAGTTTGGCTCTAAATCAACCCCGCTAGATCCACATTCACTCTCAATATTATTACTTGTTCCGTATCCTTTTTAAGCATTGAAATAACATTATTCCTATAAAATCAAGGTGTTTAGTATCTGGGCCTGAGTGTGGTGGACTATTGGGTGAAGTGCTTGGCATGTGATCAAAGGGTGCTGGGTTCAAGTCCCGAGTGAAGCTGTAAGACACCCACAAGCGAAAATCACCGGAAAGAAACTGGCCGACCTACCCATCGGACTAAGCAACAGGGGTATGAATTTCACATGTCTGTGGCGTCTGAGCTCTACCCTGACCTATCCAAATCAGCCATCAGAGATCCTAAATCAGTAGAGAGTGTGTCAAGGCTACGAACTTATATACGACAAGAAAGTTAGTCGAGGCAAAGAAAAATTGCGAGTTACGCGTCCAATAATGTTCGGAGAGCGCAACAATATAGTCATGCATATTACGAAGAATACAGCTCCATCCTACATTCGAATGGCTTTTTCTCAAAAACGGTAAATCTTAGAGAAAAAAGTGAAATCATAATTTTGTAGATAATTTTTTGATCTACAATTTTGGTCAAAGCAATTTTTATCATAAAACTAACTGTTTGGCCAAAAAATGCAAAAAACCCATTTTTGTGACCTTTGACATTGAATAAAATTTTTTGCACACACGGGATCGATGGGGACTTTTCAGTATTTCATTAGAGTGGTGTCCTTGAGGTTCATGCAAATTTTCAGCTTGTTGGCAATTTATGCAAGGGTCAATGTCTATTTTGACCGGGCTAATGTGCTATTGAAATGTTTGACATCAGCACAAACACAAGGTTTTTAAAGAAGTACTTACATTCTGGGGGCAGTGTGGTAGCCTAGTGAGAAGAGCTCTTATTTGCACGCGTTCCAACTCTAACTTTTATGAGGATCCCCAAACAATTTGGGTTCAAATAACTGAATGAGACATACATTCTTTACCACTCCTGAATATTTGCGAGCTGTCTCAGGGGAAGGAACTGCTCCCCCTTACTCTGGATATGTGAAAAGTTTCACGCCCGTGGTTTAGTTCTAGTCGAGCCCTACCCTCATTTATTCAAAACAACCTTTGGATCGAATCACTAAGTGATACATACATTCTTTACCGCTTCTGAATATTTGAACCTGAAAGTTTTTTCTCCTGGGGTACGTAAAATACGGGTACTAGAAGCAATAGAAACTAAACGAAGCTCAAAACCAGTAAAATTTCAATAGTTTCGTTCCCGGGAGCAAAATGTAGAAACGAACGAGATGGATTTAAACCCGGGGAACTAATTTAATTTTAAAGTATACCGGGACTAGCCGCGGTGATAACTTTTTACGGGAGTCACCCGCAATGCACAATCGTGCGAAAGTTCCGCGGAGAAAAAATCATTCGCCTTGACCGGGATTCGAACCCTTTAAACTAGTCTAGAGCGAACACCTCTTAGTGTTCTATGTCCGGGCCTGCTCTCCGGTTGTGGCGCTGTGCGCACGATTTGGACTGCTTGTGGCATCATATGCTCAGCACTCCAGCAACATCTTGTCCGGTAGTGTCCGAAAATATCCACAGGGAAGAATGACGCCTCGGTAGCTTAACTGGCTAAAGCACTCGACCGGAAATCGGGGGATCCGGGCTCGAATTCCGGTCAAGGCGAATGATTTTTTCTCTGTGGAACTTTCGCCGGGGAGCTAAACTCACGGTCGAAACGAAATCGGAATCTAAACTTCTTCGGGTCGAAACTAAACTAAAACTCTGGGACGAAACGAAACGCAGGTAAAACTTCGCACCGGAGGAACCACTTCGCCGTCGATCAGTTTAGTTTCGATCCACACACCTAGTACGATGTATGGTTGAATGAAGGCTAGGAATAGAGGTTCGGCCTACCGTCATTAGATGCATGGGGCACTCATATTTTGACCACAAACAGGAGAGCGGTGAACGAAAACAGACCATTCGATTTTTAAGGTCGATGTTTTAACCTCTCTAGTTTCTGTCATGAAATGGGTCGAAACTATTCCCTCTTATCCCCTTCAACTCAACTTCTGAGATCGAAACTAAACTATGGGCATCGGAGTTTCGATTAATTTCTTTTCGTTCCCGGGAGTAAAGTTTCGTCCCGGGTCGAAACTAAACTATTAGGTGATTTTAATTTCGTACAGGAACGAAACTAAACCTGGACAACGTATTTTCGTTTCCCTCCGGGTCGGAACGAAACATTTTCTTTTCGTTTAACTTGCCATCGTTGACTACAATAGGGTGGTTTCCTATTATTTTTTTATTGCCTAAATTGAAAATGGGAGGAATGATGTTCAAATCAGTGAGATTCGCGGATGATCAGGCGTTGCATTAGCCAGTCAGCGAGGGGGCTTCAGACTCTAGTAGATGCGTTATACGAGCGTTGTGAGGATATGGGATGAGGATTACAAGAAAACTAAGGTTATGCGGTTTTGTAAAGCATCACGAACGAGAAATGTGAGACTCAAGATAAAGGTGGGTGGTGAAATACTTGAGCAGGTTGAGCAGTTCAACTATTTAGGCAGTACGTTGGAGGAAAACGGATACAGTAGTAAGGACATAAGGAAGAGAATCGCATTAGCAAAGGAGGCATTCATGAACAGGAAGGAGCTTCTGAGAGGATCGCTATGTAAGAGTTTAAAGAAAAGGTTAGTGAAGAGTTTGATCTGGAGTGTAGCTCTCTACGGTGCGGAAACGTGGACACTGAGGAAAGAAGATGAGAGAAGATTGGAGGCATTCGAGATGTGGGTATGGAGAAGAATGGAGAGGGTGAAATGGACGGAGAGGAAAAGGAACGACGAAGTGCTGGATATGGTTGGCGAGGAGAGGCAGCTTTTAGGTGAGATATGGAGGAGACAGAAGGTATGGATGGAGCGAGTACTTAGCGGTGAGGGGATGTTGAAAATGGTGTTAGAGGGTAGAATGTTAGGGAAACGAGGGAGGGTAAGGAAAAGAATAGGATTTTTAGATAGATTGAAAGGGAGTAGGCCTTGCAGTGAATTAAAGAAGGCAGTGCTGGAAGGAAAGAGAGGCTCCCAGATCACTTCTTGAATACTCCATGGAAACCTATCTTAATCGGTAGAGTACTATGATAATAAATTGAAATATTATTACTCCTGGAGTACGTATTTCACGCTTTTAGATTTTTAAATGACGATATATATTTTTCGCAATTAAATGAAAAGTGAAAATTTTCTAGCGCGCGAAAACGCGACGGCTAAGTATGAATGCCGGGAAAACTCCGTGTGACGTCGTTCTGGTTCCCGGTGCTGCAACTGAGGTGACCTTGGGGCGAAGCTTTGAGCATTGATACGACGCAGGATGCTAGCAGGTAGCAGAGTACCCTGATACGTGGTAGCGCTTGGCTTAAATAAGGGCTATTAATTCCTTATCAAACGAAGAAAACTTTCCGACCTTAGCCAGTTTTAATAAGTGATTATTAAGACATGTTTCCCTGAGCTCTGTGCCTCATGCATGCATTGGTAATCTCAGACGATGTTTAACTCCTATCTACTCGTATAGAAACTAGGTCCCTGTGACGTCACGTGGAGTGGCATCGCATGGGCGCCAATCTGGCCTTTTCAAATGCAGTCAAAATTGACCATTGCCATTCGTCTAAACTGGGAATTCTAAAACCTAATAATTTGTATATTATGAATACACTAATGGTGGGTAACGAATCGCAATCAATGCCTTCCGTTTTCTTTGATGAAGAAAACTACCCTATTGAAACCACCGATCCGAAGCGGTTTTCAGAAAGGTCATTGCCATTTTCCAAGCGGAAAGGGTGATTGCAAAGGCGATATGCGATTGAAATGTTTGACATGAGCACAAACACATGCCGGCGTGACGGGAATAAACCGAGGGTAAAAGTAAAGAGAGGGAAATGAAGGAAGAGCAGACGCGAATGAAAGTTTGCGGAAGGACTTGTGAGAAAGTGAGGCGGAAATGGAATGGTACATCAAGATGGCTCGAGGCGTTAACTTTCCGGCCCGAGAGGTCGGTTCTTGGCACTACCACCCCGAGGGGTTAAAACGCCTCGGGGACATGGCCATAAACGATTCGCGCTCCGGAATACTCGCCAGCGAGAGAGAGACAGAGAGGAGACTTCCTCGAACCGTATGATTTCATTCCCGAACTCCTCCTATTCGATTATACGTGGATGCACAACACTCTAATTTTTTTATATCTATTTCAATACCCCCGAAAACAGCTCCATAAAGCCTTTTACATCAAGGGTTTTTAACAAGTTAACAATTTAACGTACACTAACAACCATGCCCTGGATAGGGGTAACTTACCCAGGCGGGACTCGAATCCGCGATCTCCTGTTTGGCAGGCGAGGACTTTACCCCGCCGCCACCGAGACTGGCAATTGCAATTGTTTGCAATTGAAATTACAGTCATATATATTCCAACATTAGCAAACCTAATGATGTCGATTTCTGCCGAAACGCGATGCAACTAGCTCTCGCCTTAGAAAAAAAGAGTGGATACTAGATAGTACAAATAGGGGCAGACCGACCAGGGCAGGTGGGCTGAAATTCCCGGCTTACCTATATTGCGCACATTTTACCTGCCTCAGAAGATAAAACTTCCGTTTTTCGCGCAGAACAAAAAGCTGCCTTGACCGCGACGGTCTGTATTCCGCACATTAAACCAAACCCAACTTCCCAGACCGCGAACTTCCAAATTTCGAATACTGCTGCTATATGAATAGCAAAAGGTCGTGACATAGATCTTAATTAGGCATCTTCTATATTATTTCTACTGTATAGATACCTTTTTCTCAGCTTATACGCAACCGAACTCTACAAATAAGGTACCAAAATGCACAGAATTTATCAGTGAACATGCAACGGCATATTTTACTTCCTAAATATTGCTATTGTTTCCTAAAATTGGTTTTTAAATACTTAAAAAAAAAACAAAAACCGGTAAATATTCCTGACGTTAACGGCGCACAAACTGATACATTTGTTCTTTAACTAACTTTTATCAAAATGCGGCTTATTCCACATTCAAGTCTCCTGTTGATACTAAGTATGAGTCATCATGTGCGTTTAACAGAGGATAGTGTAATTACTTCCAATGATGTGTTTAAAGAGGTTCTCTGACCTCAATTTGTACATGAACATTCCAATTAAATTTGTACATAAGACCCTGCCTTTTTTTCTACATTTTAAAATTAGAAACGCGCCTATCCTTCTGTAGACCTGCATTGAAAAGAGCGGGGAAAGCCCCCTGGGAGCGGGCGCATAACGCTCGTATGGTTATAATTCCTTTAGGCAGAAAACATCTTGATTTGTAGTGAAAAAAGTAGTGACTCTTCGAGGCATACATCAGACCAAACTAGTCAAACGAATAACCAAAATTGAATTTCTTTTTCAAGTTTCAGCGAAGTTTTAACAAGTAGAATGACAATACCTTATAATCAAAACTTTGCTCTACGTCGTACACATAGCATGGAATATCCCACACCCGCTCGGAACAACTAGCCACTGGTCAGTTTCGGAATACAGACGGATAGATTAGTGGTCCTTTTTTTCGACCCTTTCAGACGTCATAAAGTGTGGGGAATACGGATGCGATCGTCCATTAAAAAACACAGCCATTGGAATGATAAGATTGCTTTGCCATGCACCACGGTAATCTATTAATTAAATATTCCGATTTTTCCGATCCACCCTACCACACACCGTGTGCGAGTATGGTTGAATGAAGTAGATGTTATGCCTACCGCCATTATATGCATGGGACTATCATATATTGACAATAAATAGGGGAACGGTGATCGGAAAACTGGCCATTCGATTTTTAAGCTCAATAAGTGAACCTCTGTACACGTATGTCACACATAGTGGGTCGAAACTATTCCCTCTTTTCCCCCTCCACTCCACGTAAATAAGAACAGCGAAGTTTCGATTAATTTAGTTTCGTTCCCAGGAGTAAAGTTTCGTCCCTGGTCGAAACTAAACTCCTTGGTGATTTTAATTTCGTGCGGGAACGAAACTAAATTTAGGTCTCGTATTTTTGTTTCCTTCTGGGTCGAAACAATTTCGATTCGTTTCACTTGCCATCCCTGCATTAGTCTGCCCTTAACGAAAGACGCCAAGAGTATCACGCCCAAACGTCCCATCCGACAGACGGAGTGTAGCGCATGAAGTGTTCCCCACACAACATTCAAGCAGGGATAGCAGGTGTCAGCAAATTCCCTGCCACCTCTAGAAACACGGGTCCCACGGGTGAAATGTTGTTTTTCACTCCAAATAACCATCTAAGCTTGCGGAGGCTTAAAAAAAAGAATCTCTTTCCATGCGCTTTCACTTCAAGAGTGTTCGAAATTCGTACGAGGTAAGCCATGTATTAAAGCGACGGGAACGCTAATGAAGCGATCGCACAAAGGAGAGAGAAGGTTGTTCACCGCCAATTGAAAGGGAACTTGGGAAAGGAGATGATAAGGTGGAAGAATAGTGCAGGATGTAGTCGTGAACAAGAGGGAAGGGCGTAATGCAAGGCAGAGTTTAATGAGCGGAATCTATTCGAAGCGCAGAGTCGCACGCCTGCTAGAAAATTTTCCATTAAAACTTTGTCAGTGCGACTCGAAAATCACATCAAACCTATTTTCTGCGAATACGCGCATTCGGAACCTTGTACAGAGGTGAACTGAGACAAAAGTTGTGGAGTAAAAGGAGGGAAACTTCTAGGTTGCTTAGGAAATATTTAGTAGGTACTTAAGAAGGAGCTAAATGAAAATATATAGGTACTCTTAGTGACAAAACATGTATTCTTAAATTGGTTTTCGATGTTTTCTCATAGGATGTAGAGGGTTTCAAACTGGAGGTAAATTCCGAGCGCCGCTATTAATAATTGTTGTGTTATGTTATATCACTTCTTATGTTACTATTAAGTTATAGCCTTTATTTTACACGCTTTTTGTCTGTTTCGTTGATGGAATTTTTTAATTGATTTTTAACCCACTTCCCATTGTCGGATCAGCTAGAAATTTTGCGCACTTGCTTGTTTTTGACGACAATACAATATTTAATAGTCAGACATTTGAAATTTTGTACTTTGTGCTCTAATTAAAAAAGTAAATTTCCCCTCGGAAAATTAGTTTAACTTTTCTCAATAGATAGCTAGTTACTTAATAGAACTTTTGACACGAATAAATTCAATTGAAAATCATTCCGAATATATTTTTTTGCCAGAAATGTCTTTAATAGGCCCATTTCAATGGATTAAAGATTTTCCGCTAAAAATTGGAAATAAAATAAAATGAAAACAGATTTTTAAAAACATGCTTATTCAAACGCATTAATAAATGTACTAAAAAGTAAGCTTTTCATCATTCGGAGAAGAGATCGTGGTTTTTGATAAGGGTTTTACATTCATATTGCGTTCCATTCCTTACATATCTATCAGATTTTCTGCACTAATCTCTAATAAATCCAATCCGCACTCGGCCAGCTCGGGTTCGAGAATACATCTAAATCTACATAATATCTCGCAAGCCGCCTAAAAGACGTGTGGCAGAGGGTGTTAGGACAATACAAGCATAGAAGTAAGGAAACAATTCATCAGATGCTACAAACGGAGTATGTTTCTCTATGGAAGCGAGGCTTGGACGTTGACAGCAGCAGAGAAGTCAATAGAGGAAGCATTCAAAATGTGGTGCAATGATGAAGATAAAATGGATCGGTAGGATGAGAAATGAGGAAGTGTTAAGTGGAGTGGTAAACTGTTCTTGGTGACTACGAGAAGTAAAAACAGTGGTGAACTGATAAGGACAATCAGATATTAGCTGAAAATCAGCGAAAAGAAGGCTAAAATAATTAGCGTGCAGCAAAAGAGAAGAATAACAAAAATTAGGAATACAAAAGCAGGAAAATGTGGAAGAGCGTTGTTATCTTGGAAGCCGAATTATCAACGTTGGAAGAAGCAAGAATTAAAAGGTCAGTATAAGGGAACAATTCAACACATAATACATATGGAGTATGTTTCTCTATGGAAGCGAGGCTTGGACGTTGACAGCAGCAGAGAAGTCACGAGTGGAAGCATTCGAAATGTAGTGCTACCGAAGAATGATGAAGATAAAATGTATTGACTGGGTAAGTAACGAGGAAGTGCTAAGAAGAGTGGGAGAAAAGATAATCCTCCTAAAAACCTTAAGCAGAAGATGGGACAACTTAGTTGGCCACATTATGAGACGCGATGGCCTGATGAAGACAATCGTTGAAGGACAAGTGGAAGGGAAGAAGGGCAAAGGATGGCCCCGAATGAGTTATATAGGACAGGTTATAAAGGATATAAAAGAGAATAAATATGTAGCTATGAAGAGATTAGCGGATAGGAGAGAGGAATGAAGAGCTGCGTCAAACCAATATTAGGATTGTTGACTGATGATGGTGACTCGGGCTTCATTCTTCGGATGATGTGAAAAGCTTATATCCCTTACATTTTTCTACTTTTTGGAGCAGTTTCTGGAAAAATCGCGTTTTTTTAAGTATTTTTTTATTTTATTTTCAAAGTCAGTTTATCAGCCTCAGAATAAGAACCTTCAATAGGTACAACTAGGCTAAATATTGAAATAAACAAAATGTGTGTCCATTACTTAAATAAAAATGAAATAAACTCATCGTCATAAGTCAGCAATCCTGAGATTCGTTTGACCTACTCCGCTCTCCCGCCTGCTAGTCATAAGTATTACAGTGACGTTTTTCTTCTATTTTACATCCTTAACATCCTGTCTGTTCTGCATCATTTGGGGCCATTTGGGCGATGGGAAGCATTAGTGTTAGCGGTCTCTCGTCGCCAAGTCACGGGATCTTTACACGCCTCAAGTATCACAGATATAGACCCTTACCACCTTGAAATGCCGTCCCTTTTTGTCGATGACCGCTTATTTGACTAATAAACACACATTAATCGCAAATAACCTCAATATCTAGAGTTTTGCTCACCATCCGTCACCTGGTGGATGCATTTGGTGGGTTTAAAGTTAGCAGCGAGCTAAATAGAAAGTGTTATAGAATAAAATAAAATAACTTTGTTTTATTCCGCACTTTATTTTCAATAGCTCTACCCGGGTTTCAGCATCTAGTGCTATCATCAGGTGATGAGATGATAGCACTGGATGCCTGATGATAGCACTAGATGCTGAAACCCGGGTCGTGCTATTGAAAATAAAGTGTGGAATAAAACAAAGTTATTTCATTTTATTCTACAATGAAGCAATTCCACAAAATATCGCCTGAGACCGTGTCTAATAATAAATAGAAAATAAACTGAAGAAGATGTGGTAACCTTGAATGGTACCATCATCTATTACATTGTTGCCAAGGAGACCTTGCTGATTTTTTATGTTTATGTAATTATATCATGGACAGATATTGTAAGGGGCATTGCATAATAAGGTCTAATTTTAATTTGCAAGTAAAAAGCGTAATGAATGCAATATTCAAATTGTATCCTTCGACCTATTTTATTATTTTTTTTAAGGACGGAAAAGTATGTTTGCAAGAAAAATCTAAAGCATTATTTTATTTCTCTTTGCTCATACATGTTGAATGAAAAAACTTTGAAATTTTCACACAATTCACAGCTTTACATGTATACCCAAATCGGTTTCAAGGACTTCAAGGGGTGAGCCAGCATTAAAAATGAAATCGATCGGGATGTGTATAAATATATGTGGAAGGTAAAAAGTTGTTTAATTTATAATACCTAATATTCGGAATTTCCAGGAAGTGTCGCCATCATCTTTTAATTTAATTCTTTTAAATTTTCACGCAAGCCAACTCCTTTTCATTTGTACGATTTGTAAGCACATTGTAATTGAGGCTTCATACGACTCCTTCCATTTTCATATCGATATAAGAGGCTATAGCGCATCGTTTTATACCTGGACTGTGAAAACAACACTCCTGAATGGGTTGTCGGCTGTTTATTTTTCGCTTTATGAGGCCAGCCCTGGATTATCGACCCGAGGCTGAAGAGTCACCAATGACTGCCTCGTCGACAGGGGAGGATTTAGCGACCGTAGAGACTGGGTTTCTCAGTGGGATTCAATTATTTCCGCCAAGACTACATTACTCTAAGGACCTCCGCTTGCGCATCAAACTTCTACTTATTGACTCGTATGTATTCTCTTTCCTGTAAACCTCTCCATTAGATTCACAGTTATAAATATTCCATATATTATCATCACTCGCAAAAATCACTTATTTTTTCTCTTTTTAATTATTTAAACTAATTACAGAGGTTAGAAAAAATAAAAGGATCCATATGGGTATGACGATTTGGAAGCCTCATACGTGATACTATGATTGTTTTTCCAGCTCACACCCTACAATTATAGAGGTCGCGGAGTCTAGTAATTTTTGCAAGTACACTCCTTACGAACATAAATGCATGGACGCTTAAACGCGGAAGAAGAAGCACGTTTGCTCCAACGCATTATTAATTGTAGAAACGAAATTTTCGGTGAGACACGATAAGTTTTTTCTATTAAGTTTTAATGCGGATGATGGGAAGATTAAGAATTGAGTAAGAGCAGTATCAAACCAACGTTTAAAATTTTGACTCATGATGAAAAACCAATATCCTAGCATCTAGTGGGTTCACCCTCCCCGAAATGCTTGGCAGATACAGTTTAAAGCGTACCCCTCTGCAGGTGGAATGAGCCCCTCCCGCAATTTACCCCTTCCAAAGGTGAACCCCTCGACCCACCCTCCCCCCGAAATATTTTCAGGCTTCGGGCCATGTGATGAATATCAACTTAAAAAGCTAAAAAAATATACAAAATGTGCTCATAATGTTCAATTGAGCAGTGAAAAAATGGGAACACTGTCAAATGATAAGGAAATTCAGAAAAAAACTAAATATTAACAACGAGGCTACTAACTTCGAGGCGAAATTTTTTTAGTAGCCGAAAGCACGCTACTTCTTCGAAATAAACAATTATTTCCGCCAAGAATTCATTACGCTAGGGACCTCTGCTTGCGCATTAAGGCTTCTTCTTTTTAACTCGTAAATTTTCTCTTTCGTGTCAACCTCTCCATTAGGAAAACAATTATAAATATCCTATTCAGCTTCATCACACACAAGAATCACTTATTTTTCTCTGTCAAATCTCCTTATTATTATTTCCGACTTTTTCCCTTTCTCATCTAGTTTACACCAACTGGAAATTTTCACCTGTCCTAAAGGTAAATTTGGATTAGGCTCTGAAATTAATGAAGATAATTCACCCTATCCTACATTGTCCGATGGTACCCGGCCCAGGAATCTCCTCATAATCTGGCAAGTCCACATTGAAACAGCTTTCTCGAGGTTAATAAGTTCTTTTTTTGAATTCCCAGCTTTTCAATTTCATTTTTTTAAATTTTTCATAACACACTCTCCGCAGAGATTGAATGGGTGGATGCTGACCCATTTCAATTTCCAAGTACTTTTTATTTCACCTGCTAGATTTTGATATTTTTGGATTTTATATCTCTCCGTTGACTCAAAGTTGTGATTCAGCGACACTGCTACATCAACTATATTTGCTTTTTGTTCCTATATGTGGATCAATAAGGTCTATCGTAATCTATGGTTTTGACTATTAGTATCGGTCGGCCCCAGCATAGAATATGTACGATAGTTTCTAATGCTGCAAGTGGTTGGTATTTTCAATATGGTGGGATATCTTTTAAATGGCCATAATTAGTTATTATTATTAACATAACATTATTTTTACTTTCCATAGCCTAGCTCTTTTTAATTTCGTACACATTAAATTTTTGATATTTTTCATTAACAATCAATTAGTTGTTATTGTTAACATCAAATTATTTTTACTTTCTATTACCGGTTCTTTTAATTTTATACATACGCAATTTTTAACAATATCTCATTTTATACCTTGCTAAAGGTGCAACAGATAAAGCTGGAAGATCAGAAAACAGGGCTCCTCTCTTCATTCCCATCAAGGCACGAGCCCGCGAGTTTTTTCCTAGCCGAGAAAAAAATCCTTGGTGGAAACCAAGGGAAAATAAATGACTCTATTCCGGGAGGCATTGCTCACCCTTGGCAATGCTTGAGCTCAAGGCCAATTTCATCTCGCACACACTTCCGGAAATACGTTTGATGAGTGACATAATGCCATAAACTAATGATGCACACGTAGCAGTCACGGAAAAATGGCGCAAAAATCCTACTAAAAAAAGATCGACAAATCAGAACTGTTGAACCTCAAGATCCCTGGGAGAATTGATTGAATACTTAGGCAACAGGGAAATCATAACCGTATTAGATTTAGAGAAGAGCAAAAAAAATTAATGCGCGGTATAATTCGAAGTGATATAACAGTATTTAATCATTTATTCAAGAGTTTTTACTGTACAACACCACGATCGTGCAACTTGATGTTTGGCAATGACTTATATGTTTTTCCTTAATATTTGTCACCTGTGGCTCTGACAATTGTGTTAATTTTGGAAAACATAATGGAAAAAATAATGGGTGGAAATTCATGAAAATTGCCATGAAAAAATATATCATCACAGCATAATTGCACCATAATCAATCCAAGCAAGAACAAATCAAACCGAATGGCTTATTTTAAATAAACTTACTTTGTCAACCGATACAAAGCAGAAGGATTTCGCTCTATTTGGTAGAGGTGATGGTGGACTGGGGTTGTACGAAGAAAATTGTATTAAAAAACAAATTTTCCCAAGAACACGCCTTTATTGTGTCTTGCAAGATTGTAGTAAACATACACACCATCATGGAGAATATCAGATTTCTGTATTACTTTGCGCTAAGAAACTCAATTCTACGACTTGGGCGAGATAAAATCTAGTTAACATAGGCTCCGGCAGTCATAATTTGCATCATCATCATCATTAGTCAATAATCCTAATATTGGTTTGACGCAGCTCTCCATTCCTTTCTCCTATTCGCTAAACTTTTCATGGCGACGTATTTCTTCTCTTTTACATCCTTTACAACCTGTCCTCTGTAATTCATTCGGGGCCGTCCTTTGCCCTTCTTCCCTACCACCCGTCCTCCAACGATTTCTCTTCACCAGGCCATCACGTCTCATAATGTGGCCAACTAAGTTGTCCCGTCTTCTGTTAAAGGTTTTTAGGAGACTTCTCTTTGATTCCAAACTTCTTAGCACATCCTCGTTACTTACACGGTCGATCCATTTTATTTTCATCATTCTTCGGTAGTACCACATTTCGAATGCTTCCACTCTTGACTTCTGCGCTTCTGTTAACGTCCAAGCCTCGTATCCATAGAGAAACATGCTATGCAAAATATAATTTGCATCTTGAGACTTGATTTTTCTATATTTTGAACAGAACAACGAAGAAGTTAGCAATTTGGTTTGCCAAAAACTATTTTATATTCAAAAAGTAATTACAGAAAAATCGTCATGGTATCACAGATGGAGACAAAAGTTCGAGCACGAAAAAATCAATACGAGGCAGAACTCGAAGGAAAATAATAGTACTTAATTGTTCATCACGAAAGTGTCTATTTTTCATTAATCATAATCATAATCAAGTAACTAACGTTTGGTAATGACTAGTATGCCTTTTACTTAATATTCACCACCAGTGGCTCCCCTCATTTAGTTAAGTATGGAAAAAATTAAAATTATGCCAAGAAATTCATGAAAATTACGATGGAAAATCAGTTGTTTAGTTTTGAATAAAAGTGAGGAAATTACCATTTGTGTTCTGTTATCATGGACACATTGAGCTTCCACAAAATCAAGCCTGAAAGGATTTTATGCTCTTGGATGGCAACAAAATTGAATCGTTAAAAAGGAGAAAAATAAATTCGGAATGAAATCGCGGTAGCAGAAGGCATATTGGACCTGGGACTGGGAAATTAAGCACGTAATATCCTATGCATTCCTGCGTATATCCGCCTCAGAGATTAGAGAGGCATTTCATTAACAATTCCGCGGACAGAACAGAAATCCAGATACATGATGTTGACCCGCGCAATTTTCGACTTTCCTTCCACGCGAATATGGAAATCTTCTAAATGCGTTGGAAATTAGTCCGGATGTTTAATCGTTCACCGTGCCTGTCTGGACTCTCATCTGTATCACTCTTTCCGGCAGTCGCTTTAATGAAGGATCTGCATCCACGGGTGCTCCCTGCGTACCCAGCAACGGTAGGCAGAGAAAATTCCCACCGATATGCACGGTATTGTTGCTATAATTTTGATGAAAACTAGCAGGCCATCCAGCGTTGCTCGGGAAGTATACAGAAATAGAAGACAGAAAATTGAGAAACTTGGAACTTAGAATTCATAATCGCATAGCAGGATTTTAAGGTTTTCTTTTTGAATGTGTCAAGAGGTGTGTCTACCCGGCAGTATGTCCAACTGCAGAGGTTGTATGAGGTATCGTAACAAATGGTTATGAGAAAACGACGCAAAGGACGCGTCGGACGCAACTGAAAGTAGCACTTCGGGCTTTTGGAGCATGAGGTGCACTTATATAGTAATTCTGCTCGCAATCCGTGCAGTTGTATGGAAGCGCATTGCGGACAGGCAAACAGACATCCTCTGTTTTATACATAGGTGAACCCATTGTGCATCATAAAAGATTTATGAAAAAACATAAAGCCGAACTTGTACAATAAAACGGGTAAATATACACAAAAACACGGTGCATTCTACGGTTTAAAATGACTTTAGGGATCAGGATAGCGTTGCAAGGACAAAAAATGTTTTACCATTCCACAGACATTTCAGATTGTATTTCTTTGAGACTGTAAATGAGGGAGTATGGGCGAGCAGTAAACATATTCATCATAAAATGTAACCATGAACCGTTAGTTAACACTAGTTACCAGCTCTTGAACGGATTAGCTTCCATGAACGGTAATGTGAATTAGATTGTCATACTTGTAGGTAATTGGGAAAATGAATTTAAAAAATAACAATAAGACTTAATACCTCATTTCAGCATCTCATTAGAAAATCAAAAAGTATACATAACAGGAAAAAAAACGAAAAAGAATATTGTAATGGATAACTTGCAGATTTACAGGGCATAAAAGAAGCTTAATGGCGAAAATTACCAAAATACATCAACCAGAAAATAATTTCAACTAGGTCAATGATATTTCTCAACGTTATAAAAAAGCTCCATGATAGCTTAATCGAAGTGATATTTATACTTATATATAATAAAAGTAAAGAATAAGGGTCATGACGATTGAAAATAGGTTTGTTTCCTTCATCAAAGAAAACGAAAGGCATTGATTGCGATTCGTTACCCACCATTAGTGTATTCATAATATACAAATTATTTCGTTTTAGAAATTCCGGTTTAGGCGAATGGCAATGGTCCATTTTTACCCTCATTTGAAAAGGGCCAGATTGGCGCCCATGCGATACCACTCCACGTGACGTCACAGGGACCTAGTTTCTATACGAGAAGATAGGAGTTATACGTCGTCTGAGGTTACCAATGCATGCATGAGGCGCAGAGTTCAGGGAAACATGTCTTAATAATCACTTATTAAAACTGGCTAAGGTCGGAAAGTTTTCTTCATTTGATAAGGTATTAATAATCCTTATTTAAGCCAAGCGCTACCAGCCAGCAGGGTACTCAGCTACCCGCTAGCAGCCTCCGTCGTATCAACGCTAAGCCTCGCCTCAAGGTCACCTCACAGGGCGGAAGCGGGAACCAGAAATACGTCACACGGAGAGATTTCCTGGCATTCATACTTACGCGTCGCGTTTTCGCGCGCTTGAAAATTTTCACTTTTCATTTAATCGCGAAAAATAGATATCGTCATATAAAAATCTAAAAGAGTGAAATACGTACTCCAGGAGTAATAATCTTTCGATTTAGGAAATAAAAAAATAATAGGAAACCACCCTATTATTCGATATACTCAAGGTAAATGAATTATATAGATTCAAGATGGAATTGAATAAACCAAAGGATCATTATCCGTTTGGAATGTATTTAGTTCCAGCATTTCCTTAGCTCAAGTCAGCACCATACGATTTGCATCAGGAATAAAATCTTGGTTATGGACCGCTTCATTCTTTTTTTAAACATCCTCTTTTACTGTTGTGGTATAAAGACTTCAATATTCAATGTATTCGAGTGTCCTGGTTCCATAAACTGCCTCAAGAGTAGACAACGTTCTCGTTTCTAAATTTTAAACTATGTCATTATAATACAATGTAAGAACCAGTCGAACATACAAACCAGTTTTGGAATATAATTAAAATAATCTTGCTGACAAGCATTTTCTTCACTTTTCTCGGTCAATACACATGGAAAATAAAGTTCTTCTGCTATTTTACCACACCAGGAGCTTCGCTTCACCGAGAAAGATTCAAAAGAATCTTTTTTTCTTCGATCGCAATCCACGCGCCTCTCCAGATAATAGGAAGGTAGGGCAAGGCCGGGAAAATCTTTGGAGTTCTTCCTCGAGGCCGAACGGGCATCACAAGTGCTTGGAGGAAAAGATGGAATCTGAAACAATAGTCACCGTTCCCCCGTACAAAAAAAAATATATCGCCCGATCCATTGGCGTCACTCGTGGCGAAATAATAATATCTCTGACGAGAGCACAGTCATCTGCCCGGCGGAATCATATCAAAACACTCATTCGAGCAGTAAAATCTGACGGTTATAGCATCACGAGGAATTTTCCTCTCCGGAAGACTCCCCGACATATATCGCAAGCAAGCTCCCTCCACTCGCGTCCATTAAAAGCGCTGAAAAAGCGGCGGTCGGTGGCTCGTCACGGATGGGATAGCTTCACTTTTAGCATTCTAAATAGGGCAGTCAAAAGGGTCATCTCTCGAGATAGGCGGGCCGGAGGGAAATATGTACTAAATGGGAGAGAAGAGGACTTGCGAAGCCTCCCTGAGCTCCGCTTCTATGCCCAACCAAGAATTCCGAGATCCGGTTGTCTGCGAAAACGAAAAACGCTTTTTTACAATCGCATCGCATAAGCTTGTAATGTTCTGTTTTCCACATAGCACCTTTTACATCTTTAATTTCCCTTGTCGTTCCCTCCATACATATGCGTATTATCTGTATGAACAAAGTTTTTATCATAGGATATTCTTGTTTTTTTTGCTTTGGTTTTATTTTATTAAATAGATAATTACCCTTTCGATATTAATTGTCAGGGATGCTTTATGCTTGCGATTAAATAAAAAATACCCCAAAAGGCTACAAATTTTAGGCAATACCGCTGGATATGTGTGTCAGTAGGTGGAATTTCAAAATGGAATTCTTTTTCTTGTCCAAAATGGTAACGAAGTGTCCTAACTATCGATTGGATCCAAAAAATGTAAAATTAGTTATCAATATTTTTTTCACAATGCATGTGTCTCACACATACCTGTACTCTTAAACGACCATTATGACTTAAGTCTTTATAAAGGGGCTCCTCAGTTCAATCTTCATTATAATTAAGGCTTAATGGCTTGAAGCATCGAGTAGAGAGCTTTTCCATGAAAATTACGTTAAAAGGGGAGAATTTCAGATTTCGATTTCCCATTTCCGGATTGAGTTACCTGTACGCTCCAGACGCGGTAGCCAAGGTGATAAAACCTCTTATTTGCAGTCTAATTCAGTTCAAATCGCTGTGACCATTTTTGATGTTATAGTCGAATGATCTATGTATTATGATAACAGAACCTGGCCAATTGGAAGAAAACTAAGTTCAAATCTTCCGCTTGCTCATGCGTGGAGATGATATTGTTTTCGTAGATATAGTTAAATGGGAAATAGAATTGGGATGAAGATGAATTCAGAAAGATAGCCGGAAGGGGCATAGAATCAAGTAACAACGGCAGGCTTCAGAAAATGCTCATTTAATTTTGTTTGATTTATTTACATCAATGAAAGATAGCGTCGACTCTAACTCTGTAAATAATCTCGCGTGAGAGCTATATTTTCTTCGACACTACTTCGTCTCTAATTTCTTTTACCGTCATTTGAAAGGAATATTTTTCAAGTCTTTTGCTAATATTTTTTCGGGAAGCTGCATTTTGATTAAAAGATATCACAGGGAAAACTTTTCAAGGTTATTATTTGTTTAAAACACCGTTTTTATAACTTTTTAAAGCATGCTGCGCCAATCATTGCTTAAAGTAAACGTTTCCTCCACCTACCACAGGCACAAGGTGACATAGGCAAGTAGCGCTTGGAGTTCCGTTAAAACATTTTAAATGCTTTATTTCTCATTAAATTCCGAATTATGTCAGAATTCGGAATGTGAAATAAATATACATGATCTAGTTAATAAAAAAATTTAGATCAATTGTTTGCTGCACGGTTGTGTTTTTATTTCAATAGTTTCCGTCCGCAGCTTCAGTTTTGCGTGTTCGGTACGGAAAATTTTTCTATTTATTTCTAGAGCCGGATTCTGCAGTGAGACCAGGGTATATCGCAGCAAAGAGGCTGTTATTGCATGATAAGACCTTACGAAAACGTTTGGTCCGAGAAATTCGGTGCGGTTCCGTTTTTTAGATAGCTTCTCACTGCAACTTCAGTTTTGTGAGTCTATTCGAAACTTTTTCGCATGTTACATAGTACGTTTAACAAGAACTGGTTGCTTCAGCGAGACCAGGACATAGAGTAGCTAATAGAATCAGTTGAAAATATGAAGACGTCTCTGGTGATACTTTTTGGAAGTTGTTAATCTTCATGCTAAAACACTTTAGAAACTTCAAGTTTATTTTAATGTTAACCAGTCCAGGTTTCGGGATCTCAGAGCTATTGCATGCCATTAACAAGGTCAGTCACTGTTGTGTTGGTAAGGAATTGAATGCTAGTAAAATTTTACACACAGCTGACTGTAAATCAGAAATACAAGCTTTATAATTTCCCATTGAATAGAGTTGTATTATTTTGTTGTGAAGAAATGGAAACTCTCTCACTCAGAATTGAGCGGCTCACGGAAGTGAATAGTTAGCATAAATGGACTTCGCAGTCGCCAGAGGAGGTTCAAAGATACCAAAATTTCGTAAACACAAAAAATGATCTCAGAACATTTAAAATTGATGTAGCCAGTAAGAAAAATAGGGAAAATCGTAGGCGGATAAAAATATCAAAGAAGTGCTTGAGTAAACTTAAAAGTAAACATTACCCAAATTTTATCTGGATGAGAAAATAGAAAGGTGCCACGCCTCGTGGAGGTTACAGCAGTGGCGTAGCCAGGTGACCGGACCGCCCCCGAAATATAACAGCACAATTATTTTTCTTCTTAAAAGAGAACGACATATTGAAAAATCGTGAATTTAAAAAAAATCACTTTAACAAATGAAGTGTTTCGATTATAAAAAGGGTTAAAATTAGTTTAAAACCCATTATTTAGTACCCTGTTTTTTTTTAATTCTCCCCTCATTTTGGACCCCCCCCCCCCCCGGAACGAAATTCCTGTTTAACGCCACTGGGTTACAGAGCAATTAGAAAATGAATAGGCTATTTAGAGTCAAATACATTTCGGATCACTCATCTACCACAGAATCTCGTTGCTTTATACCACTTATCGCACTAACCGCAGGGGTGGAACAACTTACGGAACAATGAGGTCCATTAATTAAGTAGCCACAGGGGCAGATATTCTTGAATTCTCAACGAGTTCGTGTACCTCTTTATAGCTGTTGAGAGGTCGCCTTGGATGAGAGCCCGCAACGTCCCTTTTTTTCGTTCCATTTTTCTCTCTCCGCTGCGATAAACACAAGCGATAAAGAGCGAAAGTGAAGAATCCTCTTCAGGGATGAAGGGGCGGAAACCAAGGAAATGAGTCGGTGGTTTTGTCCTGGGAAATGTTGTTCCCTTGCTGACGGTAAATGGGGCGAAAGAGCAGGCGGAAAAGAAAGATTAGGGCGGAGGGAATTGAAAACAAAAGGAAGGCAGGAATGCGCACGGTTGGGGACGGAGAGAGTGAAAAGATGAGTAGCCTCGCAGGGAGCGGGGATTGGGTGAGCGTGTGCGAGAGAATTGGTGTGTGTTGAAAGGAGGAGAGGAAGAAAATATGGTGGATTTAGAGATGTAATCAAATAGGTAACGGACATTTAGCATGGGTAAGTTTGGGGTAATTAGAGGTATAGGATAATCTTAAAACTAATCAAGTAAATTCAGAGTAGTGCGAGAGAAAGTGAACGAGAATGAGAGAGTTTCTGTTGAAAGATAAGGAGGAAAAGAGATATGGTAGATTTTGAAATCTACTCAAATAGGTAACAACCATTAAAATTGAGGGAGTTCGGGGTAATTAGAGGCAAAGAGTTACCTTAAAACTAAGTAAGTATATTAAGAATGTAAAGATAAATGTTAACAACTAAGGAGCGCCAACTGAACTTCGTCAGATGGTGGTTTTAGAGAAGCACCTTTTTTTCTCGACGACAGGTGTATCTGTTGAGACAAGGAGCTAGAGAGCGTCTTCATGGGATGAAGGACCGAGAAGAAAATCTCCTAGGCCTTGACTTGCTGGACATGAGGACACGGCTTAAAAAACATCCATCCCGGCTATTTAATGCCTACCTGCGCCTTTGCAGGGAGGCCAGTCACATACTAACCTCGAATACCCTGATTTTTCCTACCTCACTCGACTTAAATCCAAAGTTTCTAAGCTCTCTGATATAATTTCAGATTTACAGAAAGTAAAAATTTTATTAAGTGTAAAAAAGTAGTTATTATTTGTGAGTATTAATTGTGGGCGAACATGGTGGAAATCCTGTATCGTAGGAGTTGAAAGAAAAAGAACTTTGCTTTGCACCTTTAAAATGTTAAACTGTAATTAAAGCACTATCGGAAAAAATAAATCACGGCATATAAAAAAGAAAAGTTGTTGTTCCTTCAACTCCTACAGTTAATAGAAAGAAAATTAGTCACGCTGATCTCAGTCCTACGATTTAGGAGTTTTTTTCCACTCACTGAAGATTTAGTATCTCGGAGAATAGCAGCACGTGAGTACAAGAAGTCAGGGATGGTCTGGGCGGCTAGTTTGGGGTAATTAAGAGGAAAAAAGTAACCTTAAAGCTAATTAAATAAATTAAAGACATAAAAATACGTGTTGGGAGCTAAGCAGCGCCACCTGAATGACATCTTGGGGTTGGAACATCCAAATATCGAAAATATGCCTCCGCGTACGAGAATGAGGAAAAACCACCATTTGACTTTCTCAGCAAGTATGATTTTTCCACACTTTGTAGTAATTTTTCCAGGCATTCAGTAAACATCTAGAGACAATGAAATACGATAATTTCCGCTCATTTTCCAATTTTTCCAGAAGAGTAGCCAATCTGACTTCAGTCTTACAATTTTGTTGTTCTTTCCATTCTCTATAGATAAGCGCATTAATTTGTGACACGGAGAGTAACCGTAGGTGAATAAAATAAATGAAGGTTGGCCAACGGAGATTAGAGACAAAATATATTCTAGTTATTAAGGATGGTTTAGAATTTACTTCGTAAGATAGATATTGCTTAGAATGCACAATCCATTTAGCCATATAAGACACTTTCTTTAGACTTTCAAATGCTGGTATAATGTTAATAGATACAAGACGCACGAAATAAATTACGAAGAAAGAATGCTACCACTTTATTCTAGACTTGGACCGATATACATTCAATACCGTGGTCAGATATCATTAAATTGATGCCGAACTCAGTCAGCAACTGCATTGATTAATATAACAACATTACAATTAAGACTTTTACCACATTTCTATTTTTTTAAATACTGTCTGAAAAAATTTAGGCTCACATAGGTAAATAATATTCGACAGAAATCTGTAAAAATTAATTTCAGAAAAGTGCCTTGAAAAATTAAATTGAAAATTTTTTTATCCGCAAAAAATAGTACGATACTTGAGTATCTAAGGATGAAATTGCAATCGTCATCGAAAGGTTTGGAAAAAAAAGCCTTTCAATCCAAGAATCGGCTGGAAACGTTATCTACCTGCTGTAGTAATTCGTAATTAGTTTCTGCCAATTGTCTTTTTCTTTGTCTAGGAGACTATTACCCCTTTATCACTTCGAATATCAGTCATAATTCTCAATACGTATATCTGCGAAACCAGGATAGGGTTTAAATGAAATTAATCAAGCTACGTTCTCATGCTCAGGGAAAGGCGACCTTCAAAGTGGCTTTGAGTTAAGGAGAAAGAAAGTTTTCGAGGGGGCACCGCGTAAGACTGTAATAAACGCTCGGATAATGGGAGTTGGCAAAGCTTCTTAAACTTGCGGGCTCTTGGGATAATCCCAGATTGCTGACAAGGGAAGGGAAAGAGGGAAGAGGTCAGGATAGCAAAAAAAAGAAATCCGAAAGGCGCAGGAATTCGGCAGAGGCCCCGGAGGCTTGGAGGATGAGAATAGTTCTGAGGAGGGATTGTATAAGAGGTGAGTGAGAGAGTGAAAAATTTAATGCAGCGGTTATTTTATCCGTTGCTAGAGAGCAGCAGGTGGTGGAGTGAACTGCGGTTCCGTCAATTCAAATGGAGAGCGGCATTATCACACTTTTGGATTTGGTTTGGATGGATTTGCTTGTAGGTTATAGGTTTACGACTTCAATAATAATAGCATACTTCTCACGCCCTCGAACTTAGTCTTAAGCTTCAAATTTCCATGAATAGATGCCTTAGATTCATATTTTACTTACAATCATCGGGCCATATAACCGATTTTATATTAATAAACTGTCATGGCTGAAACTCGACTCTCGACGCCGGCTGCATACTTATTCTCTCCCATATCAAATTCTAAACACAAAAACTGCTTACCTATCATGCGAGTTTAGGAGTCTTGACAAATTCCACATGACAAAAACGCGAGGGAATCACAATCTTATGATACCTCATCACCGAATTGTCATTAACAACCAATCATTTACCGTTACTGCATGTTGGGAATGGAATAATCTCAACTTTACAATTACAAACTCATCATCATTGGCATCTTTTAAGAGGAGGCTACACAAAGCACTTTTCAATAGTGTGTATTGTAATTGTATATTTTTCTATTGTAAATGTTTTTTAACCTTTATATCTGTTTGAATTGACGGTATCAAGGGGTTGGATGGAAGAGGGGACATTTTAGTTTCAACCTCGTCCGAATAAAGGCATCTATTATTATCTAAAGGCACGTGTAGACTCGTGCGCTTATTATAGGCACGGTGGTAAGATAAACGATGAAAGGGGATGTATAATCAGATTTAGCTCAATAAAGAGTTCACGAATGTTAAAAAATCGGTTTCATCCATTTAAAAATGATTAATCATCTCTAAAATGCTACTACAGCATATCTGAGCACTCCTTTAGAAGTTAATGGCCAACGGAATAATAATTATATAAGTGAGATATTCAATTTCATTCAGGTATTAACTCTATGGAGAGATATGATCCTTGAGGGAGGTTCTCTGAACAAATGAGAGTCAAATTAATACCAGAATATTTCAATTTCTTCCTTAACCTTCGCGTTATCAAAATTATTTCCGTCACTTCAAGTAAATTTTAAAAAAGAATGAGACGGATTGACAAAGTCACATTACTAGTAGGTTTTACTATTTTTAGCCCGGTGATAGGAAGGAAAGTCAACGAAGGGAAGGTCTAGTACTAAGCGGGAAGCTCGGCGAAAGGGTAGTAGGAAGATCAGGTCAGCGATGGGATTCGGATGGTGGGCTTGAGGCATGTCCCACCAACCTTGAGGTGGTTAAAGTTTACATGCCTCAATGCGGGGGGGGGGGGGGGGGAATAAGAAGACGAGCATGAACACCTCGAGGAAATAATCAGGGAAATCTCGGGTAAGAAAAATCTAGCAGTGATGGGATACCGGAATGCTTCTGTCTGGGAGAAATTGGATTAGGAACGCGAAACGGACGAGGAGAGAAAACAGTAGAATTTTGCAGAAGAAGCAAATCGTACATCACAAACACATGGTTCAATCATCATAAAATAATGACGTCTACATCCTTTTGGTGTGGAAATTCTACAAAAATAATGCGAATGAGATTGGAGGATCTGAGAATCATGACAATGCATAGTAGCCTTTTTCCTGCAGGACATGCGCTTCAGATAGGGCAAAGGTGGGCTTAGCCCGGTCGATCATCCATTCCGATCTTTCTGGAACCCATGGAGGAGCTGAGGTTACAATCCGGGGGGAGGAGAGATAGGCAAAGCCAGGAGGATATATCCGGGAGAAGGACGCGTGATGAACCTGATAGCAACAGAAGAGGATATTAATAAAAAAATCGGCTGGAGTAGAGAACGATCTCAGTCTTCATGCATACTGTGCAGCACAAAAAACGCATATATTTTCACCCTAAAAAAATGCCTGAGCCGCAGAGAAACCACAAACCTCTAGGCTACAGCGCAGACCTCTATGCCATTTGCATAGAAATATATATTGCAAAAAAAATAAATTAAATTTTCATTTTATGTGAAGGGCAACAAATAATATAGAGCAAAAACATTCATACATTTTTTATATTCATCATTAGCAGCATTTAACAGGGGAAATACTTCATTTTTGAGAAGGTTAACATTAGATTTTCAGCATCTTAATTCGAAAGTGCCAGCTTGGAAATTGTTTGTTGTATTTTAATATGTATGATGCTCATATATCATGCAAATCTCCGGTCAGTTATGGTGGCTATTAGATTATTGCTTAAATTTTGTTTCTTAGTGAATTTAACTAAACAAAATTTAGACATGGGAATATTGAAAAAAATACAACCTTAAATATAGAGCGAAGACCCTATTAAAACAGTAGCTGTGTAAAGAGTGTTTTAGTCTTCTGGATATCAGTAAGTCGAGGGCTACACTCCATCAAAATTGTCGAACAATAATCATCTTGCCGCGCGAGGATATCAAGAAAAGTTACTGCCCATCTGTCCTAAATGCGCAAAGTTCATTCGTCTCTGAATTGGTACGAAGAGACTTCTACCTTAATCTATCCAAAACACAACAACTCCTACCCACTGCATCTAAATGCATTCGAAATCAGAGACTCAAAGAGCAACAAATCTTTGAGGTTCGATTTTTCCCACACACTAACCCAGATATATAGAGAAGCAACAGGTTTGTGTTTTTGATAAGGCAGGAAGTGACCTCGTTCAGAACCTTTAAGAACTTTCGTAAGAAAACATTCTTTTACGCTAAAAGATATAAAATATTCATGTTTACATTCTACAGCTACCTAGAAGATTTTTATGCTCTGTCTTCTGTGCATCCGTATCAGATGATGACAAGCCGCATCGAAACCTTGGTTCTACACTTAATATTTACGTGAAATTAATTTTTTTTAAACTATCCATTACCTAGAAGAGTAGTCAACCATCACGTTTGTTTTTTGGCTACGTTAACAGAGCTTTGAAAAAAGCTTTAGAAATAAAAATTAGGAATAATTTTTGGTAGTAAGAATCTTCTATAAAGATATGTATTTATTAATCGATATACTTCGTTAAAGATTGAACCAAAAGTTTATCTTGCATATTCGTTCCAAACGCTGTGATAAATAATCTTCTCAGTTAATAATGCAGATCAAGAAGACTGATGCTAAAATTTCAGGTCTTCCATGCACGATCCAATTTTTACTATTGTAGAACGCATTGCATCACAGAAAATAGCTAAACACATTATTAGCTAGAACTGAAAACAATTCACTGTTACACGACTCAATGAGTAACTTCAGGTTGTGCTGTCTTACAACGATAAATTTTCACGTTTTCATTGTTAACTTCTTCGCAATTGTTTGCCATGAAGGTGTTGATGTTCTCTGAACAAGAAATTTGGGACACGTTAAACTTTTGGCTGTTCTGCTACACGTTGGAAATATTAAATACAAGGCAAGGAAAAATTAAAGACAAGGCTACAGTTGGTAAGACATTCGGCGTTCTATTATAATATTTTATCAGCTACTATAAAAATAGGCCACATTATTTTAATTTCATGTTTACGTTTTATTATCTTCTACTTCAAGAATGACAGTTACCCTAAGTAAAAACTGACATTCTATCAGTCCTCGAATACAATTCGAAGGAAAGTTATTTTATTTAAAAAGTAATCTCCTGCACTCCCCTTCCATTTACACCAGTAGGTGTATTTTGCGTTTGAGTGTAAGGGTTTTTGGCATTGTTCACATCCTATTTCCTTGAGTGACCTCTCTCTGACCTCTGCCACTTCAAATGCGCCCTTCCGCGAGAGGACACACTCAACACTTTGAGTGCTTTTGAGCTCAGACCAGATCCTCGTCTGTACAGTGCTTTTACGAACTTACTCTCCTTCTAGTCCGCAAGAAGTCCTTTCTACGAGCTATAAGGAACGATAGATGTACTAAGGGGGTACATACAGGAGGTCCTATTATACCTATGAGAAGGTTCATTTCTATTTCCTTTTTTGTAGTTTTTTAAACGGTTTTCAAAAATACCCGCAGAGTGGTGATGAATGCAGAGAGATCCATTTAGTATCAATACCAGGGATGGCAAGTGAATCGATCCGAAAATGTTTCGTATCGACCCCTAGCGAAACGGAAATACGAGGCCTAGGTTTAGTTTCGTTCCCGCACGAAATAAAAATCAACAAGGAGTTTAGTTTTGACCCGGGAGGAAACTTTACTCCCGGGAACGAAACTAAATTAATCGAAACTCCGCTGCTCATAGTTAACTTTCGATCCCAGAAGTTGAGTGGAGAGGTATAAGAGGGAATAATTTCGACCCATTAAGTTAAACATACGTGTAGAGAGGTTAAAACATTGAGCTTAAAAATCGAATGGCCAGTTTAAGTTTACCGTTCTGCAGTTTGTGGTCAAAAAATGAGTACCCCATCCATCTAATGGCGGTAAGCCGAACCTCTGCTTCATTCAACTATAAAATCTGAGGTTTCAGTCGAGATGGAGTGGTAACGGAACATAACAAAGAAGCAGGAGCAATTTCCACAGTTTTATATTTATTGTAGGAACTGTTTAGCTAATAGCATCATCACCTGATACCAACCTTTGACTCCCGTCCAATGCATTTCTTAAAGAATTGCAATTTTTCTATTGAGTGAACAAACCCATCCATCTAACTTCTCATGAAATTAATATAATGACGTCACCAACTAATAAAAAGTGGAATAAAAATCTCGTACATTTTTTATTTTCAAACTTATCTATTAGGGAATAACTAAATTAGGAAGAAATATGTTGCCGTAAAACACCTTTTCCATAAGTTAAATGAATTTCTGAAATAGTTGAAAGGTGTCCACTGAAAGAAAGAACCCATGCATCTACTCTATCTTGAAATAAATGTAATGTCATCAAATCATGAAAAGGAACGTGAATTAAGTGCATATTTTATTTTTGAACTTATTAGAGAACGGCTAAATAAGGAAAAATTATTTTTTCGTAACTCATCTTTTCCTCATATTTAATGATTTTTCTCAAAGAATTGCGATTTTGCCACTAAGTGAACGAAGCCATCCATCTACCCTCTCATGAAATTAATATAATGACATCACCAAATCATGGAAAGAGAACGTGAAGTAATTGAATATTTTATTTTCAAACTTATTAGGGAACGGCTGAATAAGGGGTAGGTAACCATTTTGCCGCAACTCATCTTTTTTCCTTATATGTAATGAATTTTTCAAAGAAGTAACTGTGAGTGAACGAACCCATCCATCTACCCTCTCGTTATTACGAAGTATTCCGTCCGTTCCAGTTTGTTTCTCTTAACTTCTCATTTCCTCACCCACTGGGCAATCCGTTCACGCCCACTAAAATCGTCCATCTTCGCCCTGCCACCCCATTTATCCGTGATATACTCTTTTCATCCTCCGGCCAACGTCACGCCGACCCCTCCCTCTTGCTGCAAATATTACGAGGGATCCTCCCCCGCCCTTTGGTGGGAACGGCGCAAGTGGGTTGGTGCATCAGTTTCATAAGACGTCATAGGTCTCCTGAGAGCACATCGGTGTGAACGGACCCCATACGAAAGACGTCTTTGAACCCATAAAAGAAATATTCGAAGCAACTTTCCATAATTCAACAGAACACATAACACGTTTCAATATAGGAAGCCTTAGTCAGATTGAGAACAATTTTACAAGAGACAAGTACATATGAGTACTCTTGGTGCATAACTCATTCAACAACTAACAGAATTTGCTAATGGCCCGGTCAAATTAGCCCAAAAAACAGGGGTACCCTTGCATAACTTCCCAACAAGCTGAAAATTTTCATGAACGTTAAGGATACCACTCTAATGAAATACTGAAAAGTTCCCATCGATCCCGTATGTTCAAAAAATTTTATTCAAGGTCAAAGGTCACAGAAATGGATTTTTTGCCTTTTTTGACCAAACAGTTTTATGATAAAAATTGCTCAGACCAAAATTGCAGACCAGAAAATTATCTACAAAATTGTCATTATACTTTTATTAGGAAGGGTATGCGTTCTTCATAACCCTCCCCTTCCAACCGTCTCCCATCCGCTTTGTATAAATACAGCTCCGGAACCAAAAATTCTCATTGTACTTGATAAGGACCTGACGGTCGAAACTCATCGTACTTTCAATAATAAAATTGAGAAAAGTGCCATCTCTTGTTCTTTCATTACTTACAGGATGTCATTTCACCGTATCTCGCCTGATTCTGTTTCTTTTATTTTCTTCCGAGTTTGAATTGGCATGTTGCTTGCACCTCTTTTCACATCGCATTCGATTTAAATTGCTGCGCTGAGATTAGTAACTATGAGTAACTTATGGTATTTTTGAAATGCATAATAAAACTTATCCATTGCTTTCATTTAATGAAATATCATTATAGCTCCGAATTTGAAAAGTATACAGAAAAACATCTCCTTTCGTGTTTTTAAAGAGTAAGAGGACCTTATACCTATTTTAACGTGATTTTAACATCATTATAGATCAAACTTTACAAGACATTGGTGTCTCCGATTTGTGGGTAAATGTACTCAATGCAATTATGAGTCCTCGAAAGGAAGATTTGGAATATTTTATCTTCCGAAATTAAACGCTATTGATTGAAAAATAATATATTTTATTTCATTCGAGTTGGCACCAAATAAAATAATTTCATTACAATGAAAAATCCGGCGTCAATATCAGTATAATCTTGAATTCTGACACCTAAGGAACTTCCTTTTCACCGGAGCTTCAGCATAAGCATCACAACTGATTACGATCTACATCCCAGCGTCTAGATTTGGATCAGGCTCCTTGGGATAGATACTGCAGTCCGATCCAAACCGATCCTTGAAACGCAACCTATTCTTAATGCTGGCGGGTTTATGTAATGAGTAAATAGTATATTAAAGTAGTAGCAGTGATTTTAAGTGACTGGGAAGAAATTAGCTTGATTAGTCAAGTCAGGTACGCATTCTACATTGCAGAACATTAACCATTTAGGTATAGCGATGATTAATCTATAATTCTTAGGCATATTCTCTTTGTGAAGGCAACCTGCCGCTAAATGTAGACTAGATCAAGCTTGGTTGATACTTTAACTGTAATGCTTAAAATTAGAAAATTTAATATAGGACAGTATATCGATATATTAGAAAGGGGGAGGGGAAGTCCAAAAATCGCCAAAATCACCTCACGAAATTAATGGATCCCTCTTTCTGATTATACTTGGAATTTAGTAAACTCTGTTAGATGTTAAATGAACAATGCTGCAAGAGTTCATACATATATACTCGTACCCTTCCCTTGTAAAATTTGTCCTCAAACTGACTAAAGCTTCTTATATTGGAATGGAAGGAATCTCTATACAACGCGATGGGATAACTAAACAACTTCAATCGATAGATAATAGTAAAAATCCGGGTCCGGAGGGAACATCCGCCAGGTTCAAAGTGTTCAAAAAAATCACAGGATTAAAGTTTGACAGAGTAAAAAATTGTGAAGGAAACAAGCCTTTCATTATGTCAAGATGGCCAAACCTACCTGACCCAAAGAAGAGCCCCAAATATCACTTTTAGTGGCGGAGGAAAAAGTAAAAATGAATTTCATTCGAAATTGGCACTAGAGAATTCCGACTCTCGTTATGAATTTGGCAGCTATTGGGCCGGCAGCAGCCAGAAACAACAGCATCGTCAACAGGGGCAGCAACCGGAAAAAACTGCATATTGGTCGCTGATTTTTGAAGTTACTCTTACACACATCCAAATAATGGGGGGTAAAGCAATGCAACACCAAAATGACTACGATCTGGAAAGCATACCTGATAAGCATGACATTTTTTTCCTAGCCCATAGTCCGATTTCTCATAACTTTGACCTTTTACAATCACCGCCACTACTCTGAACGTAGTATCACATCATACTCTCAGCGCGCAATTATGCAAGGAAAAAATCATAAAAATAATAAAAAAAATCATAAAAATCATCGTACATAATCTTTACCGGATTCTTTTCCTTTATCAGCGTATTCCGTAAGCTATTGTTTATTTTCCGCTGCGAGTAACTTCATTATTCAATCTCTTTTTTGACGAGTGCTAGATCAAATTTTTAACGTTGAAAGTGGCACTTATATTTAGAGTATTCAAAGTTTCATATTCAGCCGATTTAATTCATTTATAAGTCACCACTACAACTCCGTAGAATAGCTAACAAATACCAACGAATGCAGGCGCTACAAATAATGTCGCATAAAATTCCGTAAAAGAGAATACCTACATAATATTTTATCTCTTATGTACTCTGAATAAAGCTACAAAAATTGTGCACTTGAAACTTTTTTGCCTTTTATATTTTAATGCTTAAATTCTTTTTCAAGACTAACCTGTGTATTCCGACAACAAAATAAAATTTGCTAAATTTATTTCCTTAATCAGTGAACGAGATATATACTTAGAGGCTTTAGTAATTTTCAATCGCATTAATTTTTTTCCAAATCAAACTTATCTATACTGTCGTTGAGTATGCTCATAGGCATAGCCGATTTAATTTATTTATAAGTCACCACTACAACTCCGTAGAATAGCTAACAAATACCAACGAATGCAGGCGCTACTTATGAGCTCTGCGTTAATTTTTTTATCAATAAAAATACAGGTAAAAATTTAATAAATGCTGACACAACCCGTAAAGGAACTCAAAAAATCTTCAAAGTAGCGTCCTTACTCAACACAAGAGCCCTTTGTATATTTTGATTTAGGTGACACTAATAGGATGTCTATCAAGCGCGTGAAATATTTATTGCGTTTCAAAAATTGCCTTTTCTTCAAACTTTACAAGTTCTTCTTCTGCTCCATATTAATATAATATCGCAACCTAGGTAGTAATTTGAGTAAACGCCTCTAAAAATACTTTGATAGATCAAATAAGAGTAACTATAAAAACATTTTAAGAGCCAAATCAAACTTTACAAGAATAACTTACTCAATAGTTAAAAAAATCTACAATACGCGTGCGCTTACCTCATGATATTTTGACTCTTTTTGTGGACGATGTTTTTTCAGGCCATTCCGAAGAAAACAATTCTTGGCGATTTAAAATCGACAACGTGTTTTTACTGGACACTGAATATGCCGGCCGGGTCGCTCTTAGTGGGTTTATTAATACGAAAGGATTATTTCTTGGCAAGGCATGTACCCTAAAAGCATAAGTAAGCAAGGCTGAAAGCTAAAATAACTTCACTACGCTACAGGTCGAGGCGTCTATTTTGGGCTGCAAACCCATGTGCTCGTTCCCGCAAGGCTCTAGAGAATATCGTAAAACCTATGAATACGTAGTTGCACAGTGTGAGCGTGAATTTGCTCTGGAAACATTTTCGCTGTTAACGGCTAATCATTCGTCATTCTCAACTGGCGTTTTAATTTCTCTTCACGGTAATTTCATAGATTTTTAAGCACCTTGAGCGCATTTAAAAAAATTCAAATTCTTTATCTGCGTTATTATGAAGGTGACTTTGTTAAATTACTATTGTTGATTGCTCGCGTCTGTGCATGCTTATTGTAGACTTCCCAACTGTGGATTAAGTCATTCTTGAAAAGTTTGATTTTGACTTGAAATTTTTTCCATGGTTACTATTAATTTATCCGTGGGACTATTTCTGAGGGCATTTACTCAAATTATCTCCAATCTCGGCTTTCGTACTTCAATGGAGAAATATAAGAAGTGATAGAATGCTTCCACCCCTAAGATGAAAGAATGAAAGTCGCTTGCACCGATGCAGGTGCAAGCTACGCGTTCACCCCAGCCACAATACATATTATATTATTGTTACAACATTCCGCGAAATAATACATTAAAATAATAAGATGGGTAAAGAAATAATGGAAATAATCTATTATGCTGCACCCTTATTCCAGAACGCGCTGCTCATTCATTTTACGCAAAGTCCTGTATATTGCCACATAAATGGCGAGAGAGTAGTGTTGAGAGAACAATCTAGAGGATTCTGATTTTACGAAAACGTTTTTGAAGTGAAAACTTCTTTAGCGGCGTTAAGCATTTTGCGGGATGGAGAAAAAGCATAGAATTCGCGTGAGCGTCACCGACCCGACACCGCGATCGCTACAGCGAGATATGCATGCGAATAGTATGCATATCTCGCTGTATGCGAATACTATGCATATGTATAGTGTATACAATAGTATAGGTTGCGTCACCGCTATACTTTTACATACTGAATACTGGCATCTGTCTGCTTCTAGTTCTATACTGTACATATGTACTTTTTCTATACAGTGCGTATTATTTTGTAGACTGTTAATAGAGATTAATATATACACTTTGCTAATATATTGTTAATATATAGTCTGTTAAAGTCTTTTTGTTTAAAAAATATTAAAATTGAAAATAAAAATCTATAGTGTATATTGTAAAAGTTCATTAAATATGAAGAGCTCGTGCATGATCGTGCAGAAGAGTGTACACGCTATTAAAATACAGGTCAGTACAATTTAAGGCAGTTTCTTGTATGTGCATAGTGAACAATTATAGGTTTAAAGCATATTAAATAAAAGAAATAAAAGCATATTATATTTTAATATATAAATGATGTTACTTTCTATTCATACACATCGTATTTTAATAAATATTAAATAATAAACAGTTTGCTGAAAATAATAATTTCAATTTTGTTGAAAAATGAGTATTACTGGAAAAATTAGTTCTTTAATAATATTAAATCTATATAAAAAATAAATGGATAATAATTATTTTAGTTTTCACTTCTGTCGGTCAGTCTCACGACTGCCCCGTTTTTTTGTTATTTGACAGGACCAGCGTAAAGAAATATAATGATAAACACAAAAAAAAGCAGCGAGAAAATAAATAAATCCTAAACTTTTGCGATATCCCACAGTCAAATAGTTGATATTACCCAATATTTTGTGCCAATTCAGTGAGATTTATATTCATATAAATTTGCTTTATCTGGATCTTGATATTCTTCCGGACCAGCTCAGTGTGATCATCAACATACGTTGGTATAGCTCATGGATTTCTGATAGTGCAGTGGAGTACATAGTTTTTAATTAATTTTGATGTTACTAATTTGCCCTTCTGATTTTTTTAGAGAATCTACAAATACATTATGGCATTGAAATATCTTTTCCTAAAAAAATTTAAAAGGAAATGTTTCTTTGCATTCATTAACCAAGTTTAAAGTCGTTAAACTTGAATTCAAAAACTCAAACAAGCGGGTCGAATTGCAACACAGTTTAATGTTTTATTCATTGTAGTTTCAACAATGTGTGATTTAATGCAGAAGAAGTACCACAACTTAGATTATTGTCGATAATTTTTAGGAAGAAAAGGCCAAATTTAACCATATTTCCCAACTTTGGGATAAAATGCACACTCTTAGAGTGAGATCTACCCTCACCTATCCATCGCCAACCTCCCGATTGAAAAACTTTGCATGTAAATGTGAGAAAATCGTAAAAATTAATGAAGAATATTATTTCTTTACCCACCTTATCATTTTAATTAATTATTTCGCGGAATGCTGTAACAAAAATGTGATGTGCACTGTGGCTGGGATGAGGACGTAGCTTGCACCTGCATCGGTGCAAGCGACTTTCATTCCTTCATCTTAGGGGTGGAAGCATTCTATCACTTCTTATATTTCTCTAGTGAAGTACGTATGCCGAGATTGGAGAGAAATGGAGCATTTGGATGGAGAGAATGAATGAAGTCTCTTACCTTCTACTCAGCGTCTGAGGCTTTTGATAAGATCGACCAGCCATTCCCCTCTTTGATTTTTCTTCGGGGATATAGCGGCCTAGCGATTCAAATATCAAAGCAACTAAATGAAAGGTCCCTGGTGAAATATGAGAAGTGTCGGAGACTACATGATAACGCCAAGACTAATTGATTCAATTTTAATTTGATCAAAACAAATCCGAGATTTTAATCTGCAGAAACTTTAGTAGCGAGTGAAGAAGGTAAATATTGACTGCGACTATTGTGGCTAACTCATATTTAGATTCAATGATAAAAAGAGAATGAAATATAATAGAGAAAAATGATACCATGCAGTACTATTAAATTAGCTGAATAAAAAATTGCTGCTCGTTCTATCCATCAGAAGGCATAAGGTTACCGTAGAGCATGTAAGTTCAATGGTATAATGCATGCTGAAAGGCAAGCACCTTGAGGTAATTACATGAGCAATGCTGCAAATATATTGATTACTGATAGTGGATTACTGTGAAATTAATTCATGTGTGGAAAGTATTTGGTTCTTGTGCCGAAAAGTTGAGAGTTTCGGGGACACGGAAATATCGCTGACCTTAATGGGGCATGCAATCATTTTAAAGATAATTGGTTTGCACTGACGGTGAGTTGGGCTTGCGAAGCAATTTGTAACAATGAATACTTATGTGGAATGAAATTACCCAGGGACAATTGATTAAAGAATGAGTAGCATCATAAAATTGATTAGCAACTAGTATAAACCGCAGGATAAAGGAAAAGAAAATTTCAATAAAATAAGGTAAAATATATATAAAGTATAAGATAAAGAAAATAAGAGAGAAAATATTTAAATACACTACGTTTTAGCTAGCTATTAATGGTCGTTTTTAATAATTTTCAGAAAAGTAATTAAGTAAACATATAAAACACTTGAATTAAATTTTACTTCAATTGTTTTGCGAAAGATTTGTAAGGGAAAGATGAGGACATGATGAATAATCCCACTTGTTGCAGACTTCAATAACAATTCTGCCCGAAATGAATGCAAAAGAAGGCATCTTTAAGCGATAATGGACAATTTCCGTTGGAGAGACTCATGCCAAATGTCAAGTAAGGCAAGGCAATGCGTCCAAACCGATAGTTCATTCCAAGCGCAACAAGTGTGCTTAAACGGATACTCAAATGAAGAAGAGAAGCGAATCACCATCATTGGACTGCCCTTAATCCGTTGGGTTCATTCCATTTTCGTGCGCAGTCATGTCATGAGAAATACTCCGCCATGAATTCAACAGTCGCATAGTAAATGAAGACTGAGCGAAAAGAATTGAACCGTGGATAACGGGATGAAAGCATAGACCTGTCAATGACATAGGGGAGGGACGCGTTACGATGGATTTCAGTGTTGTTAGGGCTAAAGTGCTATGCGGACTTTTGAAGTGCACCCTGAATTAAGTGGTGCAGCAGGCAGATATATCCATTCTACTGCAACAGTGAAGTCTCAGAAAGTTACCTAGGCAAAATTGAGAGACATGTAGTGCAAAAAAAACAATTTATTCCTGATAAGTTAAGAAAAAATGCAAATCGATACAAGAATCTTAAGTGAAAATAACAGCGCCTGATCAGTGGTAAAGGACTTAGAAAACTTACGAGTGCGTGGGATAGTAACGTCTAAAAATTCTGAGGCTATGAGGAAGGTTTAATGTTTTTTTTTTTGAAAGAGTAATTCCGATTCCTGCCAGGACTCGCCCGTAGACTATAAATTGGAATTTTTTCATTGAACAAAACGGTTTTCAATCCATCCATTTCAGTGACACCCAGACCGTAGTAAAATATATTTTTGTAAAAAAACTAAAAAGACGATTTAGTGATCTGGGATTTGAGATAAATACTCTATATCAGGCTGTTTTTATTTCAATTTATTGTTATACAGTCTGGAGTTTCTTTCAGTTCCATGAAATTCCAACCATTATAGGTTCCATTGATTGAATTTAAACGGAAGGAAATTAATGTGCTATTGTACCGTCTCCAGAGATAGGATAGCGAGATACCAGCAAAACTGAACTGGGGAAGAGGAAATGCTTCTTAACTATCAATTTACTTGTCATCGGTTCCTTAAAAATAATTATAATTCGACAAACTACGGAAAATTACCGATAGAGCGAAACAGATTTTAATATAAGTAGAAACGAATTCATAGAAGAAACAATAATCCCAGGATTGTTTGCAGTTTTTGGCCGCTGCCACTCCGACCTAAAGAAGTCACTAAGAAAGTCACAAAGAAGCGGTCAAACCGGTCACTAAGAAATGTCGCGGTCAAACCGGTCACTTAGAAATGTCGCGGTCAAACGGGTCACGTTACCGATAGTCTACCGTGAATTCTTCCTTCAAATCTGCGCTTAGTTCTTGTATTAGACTTTCCCTGTTACCATTTTTAATTTTTATTTTTTAAACAACCACAAGCCGCGGACACAGTCTTTTTACGCATTGCTGGTATAGGAAAAATGTGGAACAAGCGAATGTCACTATATAAAAATAGCTTTTATCACGACCCAGATTTCGATAATTAGTATAATCGTCTGGTGACCCCCGATCGTGTTACAATTAAAATTGATATGGTGAAACTCGCAAATAGTATATTATTCAACTGTGACACAGTTACCCCCGAAACAATGAAACATTACCAAATGCTGTCTATTAATCAACTCGAAATGAGCTACCAGAAAGAAAAACTAGTCCATCATTGTAATGTCACCTTGAGCCTGCGTCCGCATGCATGGAAAAGCTGCCGACTAGGGGTATGCGAGTACTCGAAAATTCGAGTCGAGTCGAGTAGTTGGTACTCGATTCGAGTGCTTCGAGTGGTATTACGAATGTCGAGTTGAGTACTTTCGGCCACAGAGCTGTCGAGGCCAGTAGGTTCAGAAATCTGCCGACAGGAGGCGCTATCATGAAGCAGCTCTTGTGTACGCAGCAGTCAGCCACTATATTAATCGACGTTGTCGCCGGATATCTTTTCGCCAGCCGCGGCGGCGTCTTCCGACCTGGGGCCGTATTCTGTATTTCGTCGGTACCGCACCGGTCGGTTTCCCTTCCCACCGACAGCACATCATTCCGTACCGACGACGGTTACCATACCGACGACGGCTAATTCAGCGATTCAGTATGGTCGTCGGTATCAAACCGGTCGGTACGGTTCCCCCTCCTTCTCAAACAGGGAAAATCCGAATATATCTGAAGTTAGAAGTCATCTAACGTGTCTCCACCAATGAAAGAAGGGTAAAAACAAGTGGAGACTCATTGGCACAGTTTGTTGTCGTCATTCTCAATCTTTTTATTTGCGGAAATTACGACTTATTGCTAGATTAAGATAAACGATATTGGATAAGTTGTTAACAATGCTTATATAATGTGTGGTAGTAATGCTGTACCTACAGAATCGAAGGAAACAATATTACAATATCACAATAAAGTTTGTATGTGATGGAGATTGTTGTTGCTGGAATGAATTATTGAAACTATCCTTGAGATCGTAGTTTCTTTTTTTAAATATTGGTTCCGTATATTGCTATTTATTCATGATTTGGTAATATAGTTGTCATTAAGTAAGTTCCGTCTAAATGTTATCAACGGAAGGTTATGCCATTGGCACCGTAGCAGACGAAAATAACATACCATGGAACGTGAACGTAGGATTCAAAAGCAAATGTAAATGTCATATTAGAGGAACAAGTTAGGAAATTGTTATAAAAATATGGAACTGGGTGTAATTAAAAGAAGTGTAATGACGAGGAAGTAAAGAAATCGTGATTGGGTGAAATACATATGTTTAAGTTGCGCATTCCAAGTGAGAGAAAATGATAATATTGCGGTAAACCTCATACTTATTAACAAATATCTTCTTTTATCGTCAAGGGAATCAATGGCTGACGATAAAATGAAATATAGTTGCCTGTTACAAATGAAAGAAACTGATACCGTTGTGGCAAACTTCATACTTAAATAAAAAGATCTTATTTCTATGCCGAGAGAAACGCCAAATGATGATTGAGTGAAATAATAGTTGCCTATTCAGAGTGAGATAAAGTGATAACATTGCGGCAAAACTCATATTTAATCAAAAATATCTTTTTTATGTCAAAGGAGCAAATAAATGATGATAGAGTGAAAGAAATCCTATTACAAGCGAGTGAAAGTGGTAACATAAATGAGAGAAAGTCATTATATAGTGGCAAAACTCATGTTTATTAACCAATATCTTATATTTATGTCAAGGTAATCAATATAGAGGTTGACACAGTGAATTATAGTGGCCTATTCGAAGGGGCAGAAAAAGATAACATTTATGTTGCTGGTGGTTTTCGGGTATTGCTGTGTAGAAAACATTTTAACTCGACGTTTCACTCCTCCTACTGGGAGCGTTATCAAGAGAATGTAAGGAATTTATACTCGTCCCGAGCTTATTTATGTTTTTTTCGCTACTCATTGTTGTTCCGGATTTGAATTTTAGCCGATAGCCGTTGGCCATTATATTGTGCTAGGAACCCTCTCCATATACGGCTGAGGTTATACCCATCCTCCCTATTAAAGTTATTAGGTCTTTTCGCAATCTCGATGGATTCACGTATAAGACGCGGATGGTATTCTTCCGTCTTCGCTAACACCCGTGTAGCGTCAAACATTATTCTATGCCCAGGGCTGGAGGCAAAATGTTCAGCAACAGCTGATGCGTCCCACTGATGTAATTTTAACGCCCTTTCGTGCTCCTTAAGCCTTTGGGAGATTGAACGCTTGCTCTGTCCCACGTAGCTTCTGCCGCAGCAGCAGGGAACCTCATACACTCCCATAGATTGAAGGGGAGGATGGCTATCCTTCGGTGAAGGTAGGATATTCTGAATCTTCTTCACGGTGCAGAAGCGAGTCTTAATGTTGCCTTTATGGAGGATTCTGGCGATTCTATCGGTGACCCCGGAGATGTATGGAATTTTAGCGTATGTAAGTGGCTTCTTCCCCTTGTGGCCGTCATCTTGAGGAGGGTGTTTTTCTTTCATTGCCCTTTTAATGAAAGAGACACTATAACCATTGCCTTTCAGTGCCCACATAAGGTGTTGCATTTCATCACTGATATGCTCAGCATCACACACGATTTTGGCTCGGTGGGTTAGCGTTTTAATGACGCAGGCCTTTTGTTGTGGGTGGTGATGCGATGATGAATTCAGATACCTGTCTGTGTGGGTCTTCTTTCTGTGCACTGAATGGCCTAGGCTTCCATCCATTTTTCTTTTAACCAGTACATCTAAGAAGGGAAGACAACCTCCTTCTTCGAGTTCTTTTGTGAATTTTATGTCTGGATGTACTGTATTTAGATGTATGTGGAATTCCTCAAGTTTTTCTTTTCCATGTGGCCAGATCACAAAGGTATCATCCACATATCTCAACCAGCATGATGGTTTCTTCTCGCTCGTCTCAAGTGCCTTCTTCTCGAAAAACTCCATATATAAATTGGCAATCACAGGTGAAAGTGGGGAACCCATTGCCGCACCACTTTTTTGTTCATATATTTGCCCGTTGTAAAGGAAGTAATTGTTTCTAAGGCAGAATTCTACCAAGTTTGGGTAGTCTCCTGGTAGTCCATCACCTGTAAGAGTTCTTAAAATTTCCACTGAATCGGGGACAGGAACTTTGGTGAACAGCGACGTGACATCAAAGCTGACTAAAATATCTCTTTCGGTCACTCGAAGGTCTTTCAGGATCTCTATAAAATGCGCCGAATTATTTATGAAGGAGTCTGTTCTACCGACGAAATCCTGGATGCCTCTTGAGAGATAACGGGCTAACTTATAGGTCGGCGAACCAATGGTATTTACAATAGGTCTCAAAGGTGTACCTTCCTTATGGATTTTTGGTAGACCATATAAGCGTGGAGCTCTGGATGCGGAGGGCATTAATTTCCAATGATTTTCCTCGGGAATTGAAGACCTCTTGATCAATTCTCTCACTTTGCGCTCGATTCTGGCTGTCGGGTCTTTATTTAGTCTCTCGTAAGTATCGTCATCCAAAAGGGAGAGAACTTTCTTGCCATATTCTTCCTTATCCATGATGACCGTTGCATTGCCTTTGTCAGCTGGAAGTACGAGGATGTTGTTATCACACTTTAATTCGTTCAAGTAACGTAGTTCAGCTGCTGGTAAATTTAATTTAGGCATTTTTGAACGTCGAAGCACTTATTCCTTACATTCTCTTGATAACGCTCCCAGTAGGAGGAGTGAAACGTCGAGTTAAAATGTTTTCTACACAGCAATACCCGAAAACCACCAGCAACATAGATAAAAGAAGCTGTGAAAGTCTTCAGACGAAAATTAATATCCTCTACGGGGAGGACATTTATAAGAAGATAAGAAGACTGGAATGTCTTCGAAATAAGAAGAGTAAACTTCTCTCATCCCTTGCCTTCCTACAACGGTGCCGGGATACAGAAATAATTCCAACTTGTGTGAGAGTGAAACACCACCTGAAAACTCCGAAGGCCAAGAATATTCTCAAGCGAACCAGCCTGGCTCTCCTACGTGAACGTGTTCGTGCTACGCGTATGTCACTTTTTGTGGTGGCGGAGGAATTATATCACCTTCATTTGGAGCTTTCTGGGATATTGAATCGTGAGTACTGGGACATCGTAGATAGAATTACTAATAGTTCATCCGCTCATACTCTCAAAGATACCACTCTCAAACAGAAGCGCAAATTTGAAAATTTCGCATTGAGGCAGGAGAAGCCGCAGACTGAACTACCAAGTGCGGTTTATAATTTATCGAAGAAGAATTTGGCCCAAGAGACAGTCTCAGTTCTTTCAAAAGGGTTGAACTTCGCAATTGCGCCTAAATACCTACCAGCGGAAGACATCATTGCAGGAGCAGAGGCTGCAATACGTCTACTTCCTCTAGACAAGGCTGACAGCATGAGACATGAAATTGTGCGAGTGCTTCGACGTTCAAAAATGCCTAAATTAAATTTACCAGCAGCTGAACTACGTTACTTGAACGAATTAAAGTGTGATAACAACATCCTCGTACTTCCAGCTGACAAAGGCAATGCAACGGTCATCATGGATAAGGAAGAATATGGCAAGAAAGTTCTCTCCCTTTTGGATGACGATACTTACGAGAGACTAAATAAAGACCCGACAGCCAGAATCGAGCGCAAAGTGAGAGAATTGATCAAGAGGTCTTCAATTCCCGAGGAAAATCATTGGAAATTAATGCCCTCCGCATCCAGAGCTCCACGCTTATATGGTCTACCAAAAATCCATAAGGAAGGTACACCTTTGAGACCTATTGTAAATACCATTGGTTCGCCGACCTATAAGTTAGCCCGTTATCTCTCAAGAGGCATCCAGGATTTCGTCGGTAGAACAGACTCCTTCATAAATAATTCGGCGCATTTTATAGAGATCCTGAAAGACCTTCGAGTGACCGAAAGAGATATTTTAGTCAGCTTTGATGTCACGTCGCTGTTCACCAAAGTTCCTGTCCCCGATTCAGTGGAAATTTTAAGAACTCTTACAGGTGATGGACTACCAGGAGACTACCCAAACTTGGTAGAATTCTGCCTTAGAAACAATTACTTCCTTTACAACGGGCAAATATATGAACAAAAAAGTGGTGCGGCAATGGGTTCCCCACTTTCACCTGTGATTGCCAATTTATATATGGAGTTTTTCGAGAAGAAGGCACTTGAGACGAGCGAGAAGAAACCATCATGCTGGTTGAGATATGTGGATGATACCTTTGTGATCTGGCCACATGGAAAAGAAAAACTTGAGGAATTCCACATACATCTAAATACAGTACATCCAGACATAAAATTCACAAAAGAACTCGAAGAAGGAGGTTGTCTTCCCTTCTTAGATGTACTGGTTAAAAGAAAAATGGATGGAAGCCTAGGCCATTCAGTGCACAGAAAGAAGACCCACACAGACAGGTATCTGAATTCATCATCGCATCACCACCCACAACAAAAGGCCTGCGTCATTAAAACGCTAACCCACCGAGCCAAAATCGTGTGTGATGCTGAGCATATCAGTGATGAAATGCAACACCTTATGTGGGCACTGAAAGGCAATGGTTATAGTGTCTCTTTCATTAAAAGGGCAATGAAAGAAAAACACCCTCCTCAAGATGACGGCCACAAGGGGAAGAAGCCACTTACATACGCTAAAATTCCATACATCTCCGGGGTCACCGATAGAATCGCCAGAATCCTCCATAAAGGCAACATTAAGACTCGCTTCTGCACCGTGAAGAAGATTCAGAATATCCTACCTTCACCGAAGGATAGCCATCCTCCCCTTCAATCTATGGGAGTGTATGAGGTTCCCTGCTGCTGCGGCAGAAGCTACGTGGGACAGAGCAAGCGTTCAATCTCCCAAAGGCTTAAGGAGCACGAAAGGGCGTTAAAATTACATCAGTGGGACGCATCAGCTGTTGCTGAACATTTTGCCTCCAGCCCTGGGCATAGAATAATGTTTGACGCTACACGGGTGTTAGCGAAGACGGAAGAATACCATCCGCGTCTTATACGTGAATCCATCGAGATTGCGAAAAGACCTAATAACTTTAATAGGGAGGATGGGTATAACCTCAGCCGTATATGGAGAGGGTTCCTAGCACAATATAATGGCCAACGGCTATCGGCTAAAATTCAAATCCGGAACAACAATGAGTAGCGAAAAAAACATAAATAAGCTCGGGACGAGTATAAATTCCTTACATTCTCTTGATAACGCTCCCAGTAGGAGGAGTGAAACGTCGAGTTAAAATGTTTTCTACACAGCAATACCCGAAAACCACCAGCAACATAGATAAAAGAAGCTGTGAAAGTCTTCAGACGAAAATTAAAAGATAACATTGCAGCAAACCTCAATATTTACTCGGTGATGAGATAAAAACAAAATAAAACGTACAATGCGCACCGGGGAGTTGATGAAACCCACTAGTCGGTGGCCGTACCGACACCTTTTTGCTGTCGGCAAGGCTACCGACGATCTCTCGCCCTCACGTCGGTGCCGCACCGATCGGGTTCGTACAGAATCGCACGACTTCTTACCGGGAGTCGGTGTGACGTCGCACCCGACGAATCGGTCCCGCACCGATCGCTTAGGAGTTACAGAATACGGCCCCTGGTGGCGTAATCGGAGTGAACCAAAGCATCGCTCATACTTTCTCATGCGATACTTGTATACTGTCTTTACTCACACTCCGAGAGATTACGTAAAAATTGCAAGGATTTTTATGGAAAAATGCAACTTTTAGGTATTTGCGGAAAATGCCGTTTTTCAGCCTTTTTTAATACTACGGACGTCCGACGATGATTTTCCTTTATTCCCTTGCTGCGTTTAGTTTCCTCCCTGAACTAACAGAAAAGGGGTTAGTATAGTTGAATGAACGAATTAATACATGAAGAAAACATTTTTTTTGCCTGTAAAGTTAAAGCTAAGTTCTATAGTTCGCTCGTTTCGCCCACTTAAATTCCATGAAGATTAAAGATCCATAGAAATCACAAATATAATTTTAATAAAAATTCCCAAGGATATCAAATCTTGATACTACGGGAAAAAATTTATTTGTCCAGCCACACAGGTTTTTTGCGCAAGACAATTTTCCGCAGGACATACTGTAACATTGAGACGTCAAAATCTGCTACCTGAGCATGTAGAACAATTAGTTTTTCTGCATGAGAATTTGAAAGGATCAAATATTACATGATTCCTTTACGTATATAATCTCTATTGCAATTGTAAAAATGCCATTACTAAGGGCTCTTTTAGCAATTTGGATACATACATTAATTAAATTGACGACACATTACTAGAGTTAAATTTATTTCAAATGTCTTTTTTTAACTGTTTAAGACACATTAATTTCTATTCATCACCTAATTTGTACACAATTACCATCAAATTTCCTCAATATCTTTTCCGTTGTAGATCAAGCTAGCATTCAGAATACAAAATTCACGTGGGAATTGGAAACATAAGAATATGTTGCAGCATGCATTGATGTATCAGTTCAGGAATTGCCATACTCGACTCGACTCGATACTTGCGAGTAGTTTTCAACTCGACTCGGTACTCGACTCGAGACCAAAAACTACTTGCACATCCCTACTGCCGACCCTTAATGTAGAGAGATGTGGTCAGTGACGGATTAACGGGAGCATTTTTTCTGATGGCTCTCCAATTTGAGTTGTTATCTCACCAGTTTATCAACCAATATAAAAAATAGTCGATAACTATCTAAAAGTTACGCGTTGTAACTTGTTATAGCTGTCTATACCTATCAGTCGTCGAACGCATTATTGCCTCGAGGTAGTCATATCAACAAGGTGCCTTGGTTAGTAATGAGCCGCACCCACGCCCAAACAGCGACCTCAATCCGCCCCTGATGTGACCAAGGGGGACGATAATTCAGCATTCACGCAGTGTGGTTGCTCGCTCCAGTACGGTTGCTCGCTCACGTCTACGTCCCATAATTCGATGTCGGACGCGTAAGACTTAATTGAACCTCTCACTTACAAGGGAAATCGCCCGAGGTTGTCAAATCGTCATACCTTCCATTTCCCATCCGCACAAGTGCCAAAGTCGTGCCTGGGCAATGAAAGGAGGATTAGAGGAGAGGCTTCTCTTTCATCAGTCGTCTACCGGAGCACAGCATAGATGTCGCCTTTGGGAGAGAATTTTCAGAAATACTTTATGAGCAAAACCAGAGAATTCTAGGAAAGAAAATTATTTAATGAAATTCTAGTTAGCAATAAATTTACTTGACGTAAAAATGGGTTTGAAAACTGAAAAAAACGTCTGCTAGTTAACATCGCTTAAAATGGCGCAACATAACTTTTCGGAGTCGTTAGCTGAAAAAATATCAAATTTATCTTCAAATTAGCCAGTAGCAACGAAGAGAGTTTTGCACGTCAAAAAAAACTAAGCAAAGTCCTCCACGATCAATTCCACGATTGATGAAAGGTCTGAGCTTCTATCGTTGGAATACTTAAGTTATCGGTGAGAGTTTTAATAAGTCGTGTAATGCCAAGTCGTTGTGAACGAGGCTTTCGATATGACGAGTCATTTTACGATTGAATTCTCCAAGTGGGTTGGATTAAAAGGTAGAGAAAATGCTATGCCACATTTCCGCCCAGTAATAAGCCACGCTCTTTAATAAGTATGGCGTACGGAAATTTCTTGAAATGCCATAACAAAATATCGCCTTCGTCCATCGTTCTAAACTCTCTCCTCTACAGTCAACGGAAATAGAAGAGGACACTTGTAAAAGAGCGTTCATCAATGATAAATTTGGTCAGATCGAAGCTTTCAACGGTGTGCTTGAAACTTAGGCGATCGCCGTCGCCTTTAATGTCCTCCAGCAATAGAAGGGTCTAACAGAAACGAAAGGGAAATGGGAGAATTTTCCGCTGATTCAAAGTAGTGATAACCTTTCCTGGAGTGGGATCACTGACCTACGGGGTCATTAATCATGCGATCTGTCTCCCCGAGGCCACTTGAGCTGGGGTGAGCGGGTTATCGGTGGACATCGATCTAGATTCATCCATTGAAGATGCAACAGAAAGGATGCGTCAGTTCTACACGTAAATAAAGATGAAATTTTCATTCATCAATTTGATGATTAAGCTAAGTTTTTTTTATAAAGGGTAAAGTAACTTTGTATGCTCCTGTTTTGATTGTTTAAAAAGTTAACTTACATTTTTAAAATTAGGTTAAAATAAATTTTATTGGATCAATTTTTATTTCGGATTTAGGTGTTTTGTCAAAATAGTTTTGATAAGCATAACTAATTTGAATGTTTGCGAAGAGGTTGTTCTAAAGAAGGTTGATTATTGAATTGATGAAATAAGGGATAAAATAAGAGAGAAAGTAATGATTTTGAAGATGCTTTTGACCTGAATGCATAAGCATTTTATCCAAATCATTCCCGAATTCTTCAAGGTTGAATGAAAAAAAATCTTTTAATCTCATATTTCTTTTTTTTTGTACGAGTGAGTTGGTACTGTGCTACTGTAACTATAAGTACTTATCGGTATTAAATTCAAAACATGTATTATTTTTCTGATAATACATTGTACTGGGCCCCCTCGTTGTAAAACATAATGCCGCGGATAAATTAGCAACTTAACAGATTTTGGAAGAACGGATTTTAACACGCTTTGGGAGTGAACGATATCGCTAGGTGAATTGAAGAGTGTTTTTCAAATATTAGTTTTCTATATGTACTATATATTTTCAAATATATCTTTCTAATTATTCATCGTACTGAACTCCTCGTTGTAAAACATAATGCTTAGTATGCATTAATAGATAGCCATGAATATCAAGGACTCCCTTTATTTTAAAAAGGTGATTAGTAGAATTCAATTTTGAAGACATGAATATCTTATTTTTCCCTCGAGTTTCAAACTTCATTATGCTCTTGTAGTATTTGATAAAACTCGTTTTATAATGGAATTGGTAAAGAAGTAGATACGAATGAATTCGAGAAGAATTCATTCATATCTGCTGTATGGTGGAATAACGGCTTGCATTACCAACAAAGCGATACGCTTCCAGAAGTGGAGCATATATTTGCATTTTAATGAAAGCGCGTCGTGAATTGCATACGTTCAATTAAATTGAACTTCTGGCCAGTACAAAGTAACCCAGACCTTCAAACAGAAATTGAAACGTAGATAAAATTTCCGCGCACGATTTAATGGAGAAGCAATTCACGATATTTCCTGCTTCCAATGCACTTTGAGCGCAACTGAATCACACGGTTGATCTGAAGGACTGACACTGACGCACATTAGCGTTTCCATGTCAGGGACTCTTACTACCAAATACAATTAATTATGCCTTTATCAAATTAGGAAAAATCAAAATTTATTATATTCGTAAAAAAATATGTTCCCCATACCTTTCACTACAAAAAAAGACACTATTTTCAACGAATGTTTATTTAGTGAGAGCTGAAAAAATTGCATGTACTTGTCCATATCTTTCATTATAAAGAGAAAATATTCACAGTATGTTTATGCAAAAAATTTAGTATGTGCTTCCTTCAAGTTCTCCTTGTATTGGCGTTCATCTCATTGGAAATGGATGTTTATTCTTGATCTTTTATCATGTTATTTGTCGCATAAATACTAAGCTGCTAAAGCAGTTAGGAATGGATGCTTATTATGACTAAAAACAGAACATTATTTTAAACCGCAATGTATTTCCAATTCCGATAGAAACATTAGTATGAGATAAATATATGTTATAAATTAGTTAAATAAATATTATTTTTTTCGAATTCGTGTTTACCTCGAACAATAAAGGACTTAAATAAATGATGATTGAAAATCAATAGCCAAATATCTCTAAGCACTCACCAATTTACTTTTTATTTCTTGTAAATAACTGGTATCCTATTACCTCCCGCCACATGCCAATTCAGCGGGATACGAGTTAGTATGTAGTCGTAGATGCAGATGAAATATTCTGGACTTATTAAAACTATACTTCCGATGTGACTTTGGATTGTTTTAATAAAAGCTATTTCTTAAGCATATTTACATGATATATTTATTTAAACCTAAGCGAATGATTGCACGTGATTTTGTACAGGGGGAAACATTTCTAGATCAGCATGTCTGATATAAATTGTCAATAAATTGTCAAATAATATTGTCAATGTCTGTTGATAATGCTGTGATGGAATTTTATTCAATTTTGAACAGTGCAGTTAATCAGTTTGTGCCTCTAATTAATCTAAAAAAAGGTAAGAATAGATTTCCATCCTGGTTTACTAAAGAGCTGAAGGAAAAGATTATTGCCAAGAAGAAAGCCCATAAAATATACAAATTATCACATTCAAGGGTTGACTATTTATCTTACTCCAATCTACGATCTCAGTGTAAAAATCTTATTAAGAAGTGTCATCATGATCATATAGTTATGATTGAGGATTCCATAAACTGCAACATGAAGTATTACTGGAAATATGTCAAAACCTTGTCTGGGTCGGATCAATTACCTAAACAAATGCACCATGGAGATGTTCATTCTTCTGACCCAAAGTCTTCTGCTAACCTCTTTGCTGACTATTTTTCCCAAGTATACACTACCCTAAATAGTGCAAGCTCTGTACCTAGCGACACTCAATCTATTAATTTGGGATTTCTTAAAATTACTTCTTCAGAAGTGTTGAATGTGTTAGTAAATTTGGACATCAACAAATCACCAGGGCCAGATGGTATTCCACCGATATTTCTTAAGAATTGCTCGCAATCACTCACATTTCCACTCACCCTGCTCTTCAACCATTCATTAGATAATGGTCTTTTCCCCTCTTACTGGAAATTAAGCTACATTACACCTATATTTAAGACTGGTGATAAAACTGATATTAGTAATTACCGGCCTGTAGTAACTCTCTCCTGTGTACCTAAAATCATGGAGAAAATTCTGGTTTCTCGAATTACTCCTCATTTCAAAAATATTATAGTACCACAGCAACATGGCTTTATGCGTGGTCGATCAACCTCAACTAATCTATTGGTGCTGCAAGATTTTATAGTTAGTGGTTTGGAATCCAATTATCAAACTGATGTGATATACACTGACTTCAGTAAGGCTTTTGATCGAGTGAACCACAAGTTACTGATATCCAAATTGAATTCCTTAGGTATTCATGGCAAGTTCTTAAGCTGGTTTGAGAACTACCTAAAATCCAGATCTCTGATGGTCCGTATTAATCATGTTTTCTCTGAGCCGTTTCCCTGTCTATCTGGTGTACCTCAGGGTAGTCATCTAGGACCTTTACTATTTTGTCTTTTTATAAATGATATTCATAATATATTCGATGACGTTAACTTCTTGCTCTTTGCTGATGACTTAAAGATTTATAAGCATATTGCTTCCCTGCAGGATTCTCTTGTGCTACAGAAAAACATTGACCAACTAGTGCAGTGGGCTGATGCAAATGAGTTATCACTCAATGTACCAAAATGTAGTGTAATGACTTTCCATCACTCTTGCACGCCCTACTTTCATGAGTATACCATTAATTCCACTGTATTAGGTAGACCTACTGCTGTCTGCGATTTAGGTGTTTGGTTTGACAGCCAGCTCTCATTCAAGGTACATCTAGACCGAACTGTCTGCGATGCCCTAAAGAATTTAGGTTTCATAAAGAGAACCTGTCTAAAATTTAACAATCTTTATGCTTTAAGGACTATTTATATAGCTCTGGTACGCTCAAAATTAGAATACTCTATTGTAAACTGGTCACCTTATTATAATACAGACTCAATACGGCTTGAACGTGTCCAAAACAAATTTCTCAAATTTATTAATTTCAAATTAGGAATACCTCATTCTGATTACAATACTTCATATCTTCTATCCCTTTTAAATCTGAAATCCTTATCTGACAGGCGTTCCTCCATTGATGCCCTATTCCTTTACAAAATTATTAATTCTTATATTGACTGTTCCTTTCTTCTTTATTTAGTAAATTTTAACGCACCCCGACATAATTCCAGAAATCCGCACCCATTTGTTATTAACTACCATAGAACAAATTATGCCTTTAACTCCCCGCTATCTAGAATGATGAGGAATTTTAATAGACTCGGCCAAAGTTACGATTTCTCTATGTCCTTTTCCAGATTCAAATGTCACCTGTGGCAAAGATGAACTTTTTTATTGGAGAACATGTTTATACTTTAAATTTTATTCTGTTGTATCTCTCTACATGTTTTATTCATTGATGTGCAATTCTGTATAGATTTTTTTTCTTCTTTTTCTGGGTTTATTGCATGTGTGTTCAGTATTTTGTATTGTTTATCATATGTAAAACTATATGTAAGAATATGGTTAATGGGTTATCCCGTAAATAAATGAATTGAATTGAATTGAATAAATATTGCGTCATTTTTAGTCCAAAATGCTAAGTTAAGAAACAAAATGTTGTAAATAAAAACTGAATCAAACATAACCATTACCCATCAATGGTAAAACTTTATTGTTGCTACTCAATGGATTATAAAACTTTAGTTGCAACTATTATTCTTTTTATTAGTTAAATTTCCAATTCTCTTTTCCTACTGCGCCACAGGGAAAATTATGCTTACAAGCTGTTACAATGCGCAATGTATCGGCTGAGTTCACAGATCTTCCTACGAGACAAAATTCCATTCAGGGGAGACGTTGGCGAAAGTATATTTGAAAAAAATTGAAGAAGCCGTAGTTGAATCATTTACGCGCCGACATACTGCGTCTCATATGATTGAATCTCCTCTACACAAGGAGATATAGTTTGAAAATTCACGGTCGTACGAGAAATTAACGTGGACATAAAGCGGCGAGAAAACTAACCCTGCATTTATGAAAAATTATTTGAAACTTTCTGCAAGCCTGTATTTATCACCGCCAATTATAGTCTATCTAACCAGACTATGCTTATTGTACATATTTAACCTTTAAATAGTCTCGTGAGAGTAAGTTACGAAACCTCTCGCTTCAGGTCATATTGACCCAGAATTTAATCCTTTGACGTAATAATGGTCACAGGATTTGAAATAAATCTGGGTTTTATTAATACGAAACTGAATCTATTTTCAGCATTTTTTATTGTTTTTTTTGTAAGATTCGGTTATCTAATGCATAACTTCACAGATGATTTGCAATTATTGTCTTTGTATACCAAAATTGTGTCTCAAAGGCTCACAACGAGTCGTAGATCGGTATTTTTCAAGACGCTAACACTTGCATCAGTACAAAACGCCAAATTATGATACACAATGCATATATCCGAGCACAAAAATGGCATGGAAAGATAAAGAAAAGTACGCGATGAGTTTACATGGGACGCAAATTGCAAAAATATTTAACCAAATGAAAGTTTTATTCGTTAAAAAAAAACTCTCGGATCATATAGACTTGACGCGACGATTCAAGGGGTTATCCGGAACCACAGATATCCCGTTTCCCACACAAAAACTAATTCTAGAGTCATTAATAGATCAAATATTGCGCATTATTTGGATAAAGTGGCCCAAGGACGAGAAGGAACGGCCGCAGACGATGGAAAAGAGTTTGGGAGAGGGCCATTTCAAAACACAGGCGAGGAGAAATATATTGGAAGACTTTGGGGCGACATCGCCATTGGCGAGCGAGAAGGAATAAAAACAAAACTCTGCATCTGACGTATAGAGGGAGGGATTAGGGAAAGGAGTGTTAATGGGACAAAAGCGTGGAGAAAAAGATGTTTAAACTGGAGGTGACGTTGACAAATGTCTGCGGCAATCTGTTGGAAAAATATCAGCATTTTCGTAAGCCTTTCGAATAGGAGATGGCTGAGGAAAATCTCTGCGAAGATTTCGATAAACATCTTCTACGGGACTATCCCTCTTTATTTCTTCATTCTCTATGCGGGAGGGAAAAAATATTGAGATTTCTGATGACAGTAGCTATGGAGGTATCTCATAGCCCATGCTTGATATGACTGAGATTTCATTTAGGATCCTAACTTATTCTGAAAAGCTAATTGAAACAAATTTTGAGGTTGACGGTTTGTTTAGACCCAATGGGTATTTATTTCATTCACCAAATTGTTACAAAATATATATGACATTATATCAAATATCTAAATCAGTATAAAAACCGTTATTTAGTTATTAATGGCGGTGTCACTAAGTCAAGACAATTATTTTTCCATTATTTTATGATAATATGTCTCCAAAGAACTACATTTCAAATTTATAACTTTATTGTTACTTAGATGGATTATGCGTGTGTTTATTTGTCTATGAGAAGCAAATAGCTATGGATATAAAAAATAACACTTTTTAATGTTCCTTAACGCGCCAAGGTATAAGATGGCGCTAGCTTTATTCCACAATGGAACGGAGCTTTTTCAATGGAGCCTCGATTGTTTATAAAATGTAACAGTGACTGTGAAATAATTTGTGGATAATCCCGGTATTATTTTTTTAAACCGTACATTTTCTGAAACAATAAAACAGCAACTTAATACAGAGGGAGGTCCTAACTCTGAGTTTTAAGCTTAAATGAAAATAAAATTAACAGTAGGAGCCGAGAATTTTAGTAAATATATTGATGAAATAAGAAAAATAGGCATTGCACAAAGTTCTAAATAAATAATATGTTAATATGTTTCACTGCATTGCAGCGCCATCTAAATCAGGACTGTCGTCAAGATTAACCGTCTTAGGGTTAATATCATTCCTAACCTGTTAAAACAACTTAGGAGACGGGAAGTTTAAGAATTTTTGTAAGAAAAGTTTGGGGAAGTCTTGGGTTCAAGATGAGGAAAGGCTGGCCTTGGGATGGGGTTGGCCTTGACAATCCGGAGGGTTCGTTTGGTATTCACTGCGGGAGATTAGCATAGCCAACAATCCCAACAAACATTTTCCAAAACTTTCATAACTATAATTCCTAAACTTCCCTCGCCCCGCCTACAAAGCTTTTTACCTGGATATGAATGATATACATTCTGTGATGGTCAACTTTTAAGGCCCTTCTGATGATGCCGCAGAGAAGTGAAATATGTTTACTCTTAAATAAAAGTTATTCAGTAGGAAATATGTGCTTATATGACATATATCAATATATCTAAATCAGTCTAAAAATTCGTTATTTAGTTATTAATGGCGGTGTCATTCGTGTCCATTGATACTAAGAGAAAAAATATACACGATATGTTTAGATTTCCAAAGAAAGTAAATATGAGTATTTGAACCTTTCCATTTTTTCACATTGTCAGTGAGTATTATTGATGAATATTTCTCATTTTTCTTATTAATTGAAATTTTAATGGATCGATGATCAATAAGACATCCTCTTCTGAGTAGCCCAATGCATCCTTTCTGTATCTAATGTTGACGCATTCGTCTAATGAGTTTTATCATTAAAAAATTGAAAAACTATTCAAGTATAAGTAAATCATTATGAAACTTTAGCAGTTACACTACCTTGGACGCTTGGTAACTTTTTTGAATGATATATAAATGTTGAAAAGGGTTGGGGAAAAAATAAGGAAATTGTTCCGTTTTACTAAGTAAAAAGACATCTTATGAGAATACAGTATTGATTACTGATTTTAACCAACTGAATCACATAGGAATTGCATAAAATTAGTTATCCTCCCGCATTAAATCATACTGTATGGAAATATTCAGAATTAAAGCATCCTCGTTTTAATGGCCCGTCCGACCGTTCGATGTCCTCTCTCGGGTTCTCAACTTCTCAATGGAATCCGACCTAGTCGGAGATATCACTGGGAGACGCTTCCGAGGAGATTAAAGTTTTCCTCGCACGGTATTGAGGAATTTTTTAGGCCTAGCGATCTGCTCCTTGAAGATGGGCACGCACAGCGGCATTCTGGATAGGGTACTATGTTGAATAGTTTAAAGTTGAAGAGGGTAAAATATTGCTTGACTGCCAGTGATCACTCGAAAGAAATTAATATAAATAACGTGTGCAAGAAAAGAGATTGGGTTTCTCAAGAAGATCAAGGTAAGAAACTGAGGTCGTTGAAAATTATAAATGTATGCTATGGATCATTGAATAGAATAGTATTAATTCAAAAAATACAATTAAAATTTTTAGTTAATTAATATAAATTAGATACCAAAATGTCGGCAAGCAGTCATAGTTATTAAGTTCTGTCTTGTGACCCCATCCTCGAGATTCAAACTGATATTCCAAGAAGAGGTCAGGAGAACAATACTTCATATGTGATAATGGTTAAGCAATTTGTTTTATACAATTTACTTGCTAGCTACCTCGTATTATTTGTTACGCGTTGTTTGTGTAGTGTATTATTTGAAGGCTAATGTAAACGAACTTTAATCAACCCACAGTAAAACTCGCTTATAACGTATTTCAGGGAATTATCGTTCCATTTTGTTATAAACGGAATTTATCAACACCCTGAATAAATGATTGTACCCTATAAGTCACAGGATTGCCGACTAATATTCCGTAAATAGTCTTTATTTAAGCAACATATCCGCAACATTTAAGCATCATCCCACACTTCCCATCAAACGGCTATAAAGGGAATGATTTTAAAATCAACAGTGAAATATGTGGTGATGGCCCCACAACAGAGGATACTATCTCTGAAATACTATCTCTGAGAGGGCAATAACGAACGAGAGATAAGATGATGAACGGTTAAGTAGCAAAGATGGCCGCAATTTTTTTATAAAAGAGAAATAATTTCTCAAGGGATCAGATAACAGATGTTAGTAATAGCGGGAACTTCGTATCACCGGAACTCGTTACATGCGGGGAAATTAATATTGGCCATCATAGGGAAGTACATGGAACCGGGAACTGGACTCTTTATAGGCGGGATTTCGTTACATGCGAAATCGTTATAAGCGAGTTTTACTGTACCTGCGAGTAAATAGATTTCTGATGTTTAACTAAGGAATCACAAGTAACGCTCTTAGCATTTTGAACCTATTGTATGTTCCATATTTATTTTTAGTTATCACATGTTCCATAGGACGTAATATCCCCGAGCAATAAATATGTATGCTTTTCTATTCAAGAGAGGATGAAGGTTTCAGAGTCGCTTCCCTGCTGTGCCATTAAGGTGCTCCTGCCTACGCTCTGTCAGGCGATTGCCAGGCGACGCCCGGGGATGGAATCGATTCGCGAGGGTGAGTTCTCGAAAGACCGCAGGGTGGGCCTCCGATCACCCCATTCCCTGCGAAGGCAAACTATTGGTATTCAGCACCTGGGATAGTACCCACCAGCATGCGTCCCACAGTATTACGCAAGTATAAAAGATTAATATGAAATCAGCTTAATAGGAAAAAAAATGGGCACGATGGCGATACAAGGGAAAAGAGGGGGAAATTTTCTTTTACTTCATTTTATTAAATTTCCATGCCACCGAATACAGCGCATATTGGCCATTTTACAACGGGGTGTTCAACAAATTTAACAATTAAACGTGCACGAGTAGCCTAGATAGGGGCGACCTACTCAGTCGGGATTCGAACCCGCGATCTCTTGTTTAGCGGGCAAGAACTTGACCCCTCCGCCGCCGAGGCCAACAAATAATGGAAAAATTTCGAATATTAAAGCAATAAAAACGGTGAAAATGAATCAATAAAAATGCAGGCTACAACTTTAAATGTGAAAAAGTAAATGAGACACGGGCCAAATTATTCTAAATTAACTATTACGATGAGAAAAGCGAATCAACCACTTTTTTTAAACAGAATATCTTGTGTTGTTAGAAGGTTTGAATTTTCACTGGAGAAAACAGCATCTATATATTCTATCTGTGCATTTTAAACACTTATTCACTTCGTGAGATTTTTTATTGTAATAATGTCCGTTTTATAGATGATTCGTATTCGTAACGTCCGATGTATGAATGCATCACAGTGCATGATCACACTGCATGATCACAGTGCTATTTTAGACATTCTATTTTAAGTATTTCTTGTTTGTATTGATAATTGAGCTTGATAATGATGCAAGAATGAAACCTAGATCTCTAAGGAAAACGGCAGAGCATGAAACATGAATATAACCATAATATTTACATAGTATCCGTGACAAAGAGATACCCATAACTGGCATTTCAAGAGCTCGAGTGCTGTCACAAGAGCGTACCCAGGATCAAAACTAGGGGGGCAAGCCATGATTGTGCTAGTTATAACATTTAAGCATGGAAAAGGTAAATGAAACCAACATTTTAAGAAAACAATAACAGCCCATTATTAGTTTTTAAAATTAATTGCTAGAAAAAAATTATTTTAGTTACATGTCTTATATTAATATCATATAAATATTTGTGGGTTTAAAGAAAATTTGTTGAAAAATTTCCATTCAATCCAGTCCTTCATTTTCCATAAAGAAATTTGCGATTTTTTATTTTAGGGGGGGCCGCTGCACCCTCCTGCCCCCTCGCTGGGTACTACCATGTGCTGTCAGTCTACGTGAATATAATTTAACCGTCAACGAATACCTACAAATAGATGCCAAGTGAGAATCGCTACGTAAGAATAAGAACGATAATTTTAAAATTTTCGCACGCGTGTATATATCACGCGAGACTCAATCCTAATGGATAATCGTAATCGTCCCGAAATAAAATTCTGGCTTCGTCCCTGAAATATATCCCCTTCAAAACGCCAGACCTGAGAGAGTTACGGGGTGTTCGGATGGGAAATAAGTTGAACCCTTCTCGCTATCTCGTTCCCACGTCAGTGGGTTAGCCCCCACATCCATGCTTACGTCAGTGGAACGAAAAAACAGAGCGGTGACCGCGAAATTCTTTACGGCAGCGGATCCAGGGAGGCTCCTTTTATCTTTTCTTCTGCTCAACCTGGCATATGGCCGCGCGGACTCGAACGCATCGAAATGTGGAAAAAAATAATACGATTGACACGTGATACATAAAATGGAATTTTGTGACTTTTATTCAAAGTATCAAAAATTACTATGATTACGAATAAAAGTAGGAACCTGCCTAATTAAAATAAAGCTGATAAAATTTTCATTCATTTGGAAACTCGGGTCAATAAGGAAAAGATAAATTACAGCGCGTTCATAAAACTGAAAGACATGAATTCAAAATTAAACGCCTCTCAAAACTTGACAAATTTGATTTGATAAATATTTAGCTCTTAACTTTATTAGCGTTATTAGTAGGAGTGTTGTTCAATATAGTTAAGCGTGGTCTCTTACAAGGCAGATCTTTTTTTGTTAAGGAATAGTCTAACATACCTACTGATTTCGATAGTTTATAAATTTCAAAAATATGTGACCATTTAAATGCACGCAATGATTATTTAAATATTTAACTCCTAACTTCATTAGCCTTATTAGTAGGGGTGTTGTTCAATATATTTTACGCATGGTATCTTATAAATCAAAGCTTATTTCTTGTTAAGGAATAGTCTAGCATACCGATTCTAATATTCCATAAAATTAAAAATATAGGTATGACTATTTAAAAATTTCATAATAAGAAAACTGGAAGTTATAATTCTCGAAACTAGGCACCCATTTTATTATTATATCTCAATAATCTTTTGAGCACGACATGATACACTTTGTACAGTGTACCATGAAGTCATCTCTCCCTTGCGTTTTAATTTTGTTCACATTTTAAGTTAATTCCAAACTAGCATTCGACGTATGACCAGACAGGGCTACCTATAGCTTGGAAGTAGTAACGATAGTAAGATAAAGGTAATGGCGTAAGATAAAACAAACTTCCAACGGTCCTGCATGAAACGAGAAATGTATGTTGGGAAGTGAATGGGGTACAGGAAATTAGGGAGTGGGCGGAGAGGAGGGGGAGAAGGGAGAAGGGGGGGGGAGGAAGGCTGAGTGCACCAGCTGCAAACAGCGCCACGGAAAGAAGACGAATTACTCCCGCTTGACCAACCTCTCTTTCCCCACGCATCACCCGTTATTAATTTATGCAATCATTTTGATATTTTTAGGTCATACAGAGTAAACCCTCCTCAACATTTTTCTATGTATAAAATTATATGTTTCATCTCATTATCCTCTCAGGTAGAGAATTGCTTTATGAGAGACAAAGAGAAATGTTGACAAAAAAGGCTGTTATACATGCATTGAAAATTGCGAGATGTAATCGCAAGTTTCAAAAGAGTAAGTCGTCAAGAATAAAAGACAAAATACGATCGATAATAAGGGAGTGATGTGTCTTATTTAAAAAAAACAATGAGATCTGAACGTAAAAATACCATAAATAATTGCTATAATGATGTAGATTCCGTCGATCATATTATCCTCCAGAACAGAAATATCTATCGTATGCACTGTGAGTATTATTTCACTGTATCCAATGGGTTCCAAATTAAGGATATAAAATTTACAAAATGGAAGAGGTGGATCTATCGAACAGATTATTGGACATCAAAATCCAAACCTTTTGCCAGATGGCTTCGTCCGGAAGCTAGGGAGTGAAGGTTGGAGGAGAAAAATTCGAAGAATCATCTGCTGACGTCACGAATTTCGGAGAGGAAAAGGCGGTCTACCGTAGGAGCTAAGAGAATGGCTTCCAGTGTGTGGAGCTGGCAAGCGGGTATGGCGGCAAGCCTTCAGATGGGGATTTTGGGGGAATAATTTAATGCCCTCGGAAGGGGGACTGGGGGGAAGGGAGCGAGAGGAATGGGAGTTCTTGTGTGTGGGAGTGTGGATGCCAAGCAAGAGCAATCGTTCGCAAGGAAGGAATTAGTGAGGCCGAGAACGTATTGGAGGGAACATGAGAAGGAATTGGATCTGACGCCGCACGTGAGTGAGGGAACTCCAAGCTTAAAGCTCCGCGCGTTCTAAATTTTTACGTGAATTTAGGTAGATTGAAATGGTAATAATAATAATGATAAAACTTACACCCCAATTTCGCTGGAATGCCATTCATGAAAATCTCAACCGAAGACCTTAAAATAGTTTTAAGAAATTTGGACCGGACGGAATCCAAAACTTCTGGTACAAACCGTATATTTTCTACCTAGCCAAATCCTTCACTGATATTATTAACAATCCAATAAACCTCCGTGAATATTTCGCCACAGGGATATTATACATGAAACCAAAAACATTGAATACGGAAGATCGAGCAATAACATGTCTACGAGCTATATATATATAATACTCACGTCTTTTATCACAAATAAATTGTATAGCCATACTGACCAGCATAACATACTTGCGGAGGAGCAAAAAAGATGCCGGAAATTTCATATGGGATGCAAGAAGCTATTGACGATCGACTCAGTAATTCTACAATAATCGCGCAAAAATTACAGAAACCTTCATGTTGCTTATATAGACTACCGTAAAGCGTTTGACAGCGTGCCACATAATTGGCTGTTAAAAGTTCTGACTACTTACAAAATCTACGGCACCATCATTAAATTTTTGGAAGCAACAATGGCAAAGTCGAAAACAGCCCCAACGATCTATATATCGGGTAGAGGCTTTACAACACCAACCATTGACATGAAAGGGGACCTATTCCAAGTAGACTCATCGAGTGAGAGACAGTGAGAACCAGAACAAGTACCAAGAATTGGCAAGAGAAATAAAAAGAAAATAAAAATGGAACAGGTTTTTATAGTGCCTTTTGTCATCTCTGCTACCGGTATAATCCCAAAACAAATTCGAAATAGTTTCAAAATCCTCAGCCTTAAACCAAATATATACATCAAACTGAAAAAGGCCAAAATAATTTCAACTTGCCACATCACAAGAAAATGTTTCAACTCTAGATATCAGTGAAGAGTTACTATGGTGAGAACCCGTTCTCTATACATAAAAACCCTCAGTGAAAATTTACGAAATATTTAATGAAAAAGATGATAATAAAAATAATTTGTTTTATTGCTTCAATAAAAAAAGGAAAAGAGGTACTGTGCTGGAACTCGATTGCATATATACTGGAGTAACTTTAGTGAGCCATTATGAAGAGCCTGTTTTATAGCTGCCATCATTTACAAAAAGTTCATTTTAGTTACATTTTTAAACACTACATTTGAGTTTACATTATATACATATTTACATGGCATTTCATCAAATGCATATATCTTCCATGTTTGTGCCCTCCATGCTAAAATATTTTATCATAGCAATCAGGTAAAAACTATACCTATGCACATTTCTAATTGTTATTTTCTCTACGAAAAAATATCAACAATCCTTTAAATTGGATTCTCTTTAAAATTCGGCAAATACTTGCCATTCAAACTAATTCAACTTGCTATGTCTTTTTCGAGGAAATAGCCGAAATACAGATACCGTATTTACCCATGGAAGGCGCGCACCTTTTTTTCCGCAAATGCCGGTGAAAAAAAGGGGGTTCGCGGCTAACAGGTTCGCGGCGGGGATTTGCCGACCTCGGTGGCCGTGGGGAAAAGTCCTCGCCTGCCAAACCGTAGGTCGTGGGTTCGAATCCCACCTGGGTAGGCGGTCCCTATCCAGGGCATGGATGTTTGTGTTGTGTATTGATTATCCTTCGTTGTAAAAGCCGTTTTACACGGGGCACGGAATTGCGCAGGTTAGAACTGCATTAATTTCTAAAATGGCGTGGAATTGCGCGAATGCATGAACGAAATTAGAACAGGGGCTATTTTTCCGTCTCGCATCCACGCATTCTCGCATGTGTTCTAGCCATTCACCGCTTTACACGATGCAATTTTGATTGCGCCTTCGCATGTACGTCAGATTGCGCAATTCCGTGTACCATGTAAAACAGCCTTAAATGCCTTAAAGTCCTGTTTACGGGGAAGTTGGAAATAAATAAAATAAATAACACGAATCCTCCAAATTTTAATGTAAGCCACGTACCGTTTTCCCTCACATTTTTTTTCGTTCATTTCTTCAAAGTTTAGCATTGAAACGAGGAAACCTTCGCAGGAATTACATTTCTAAAATTACTTAACCTTATTAATCATGGTAACGTAAATTTATTGATTAAGCAACGAATCACGAGTTCCTATACTAAATCGCAACCAAAAAGCGTCAGAAAGTTTTTTATTCCTCACAAGCCGAAAGCCCGAAAATGGGGGTGCGCAGGATACAGAAGGGTGCGGCTTACATGAGTAAATAAGGTATATTGTCAAAGGACTACACAATTTATATTCATTATTCCTGATGCTATCTGTATAAAATCTAATCCCAGCTTCAGAGAGAGGAAATTTAATATCAGGAAATTTCTGGTCTTCCGTGATCCTTTCCTTCTGACCTGCCTCTCACAAAATTGAATTGAGTAAGTGGAGGAGCGGGTTCTAAGAAGGATCGAATGCCCCCATCGTCTGGGTCTGCAGTGGTATGACAGAGTTCCCCTCCATCGACGATTAAGGAGAATCGTTCAAACCCGCAAAATTGGGCATTCCAAACAATGGCATGGAACGCTCCATTTGCATGGCCCACTTTCATAATGGAGCTGGAATCGAACTTGCAGGTTGCGAGAATGTAAATTAAATGGAAATACTATTCCCTAGGTTCAAAATTATTGAAAACTATAGCGCAAAGCTCCGGAATTCTCAGTGAAGTGCAAGTATATACATTTACATGAATCATTTAGAAATTAGGGTTATTTTCCTCATGTATTTAAAGCCGCGTCTCAGAGACAAATATGAAGATTCGAGAGAGGTATGAAGCAAAATTACAGCTATAAAGCCAATATACTGTATCAAGGAAATTGTAAGAAATAGATGCTGGGATAAATTGAGATAAAATATTCTCGAGGAATACGAGAACATTTGAGCGTTACTTCAAATTAGAATGGCTACGGCTGTGTTCGAACTCCAGCTTTAGTTTAAACTGGGTCTTAAAGGATGAAAGAAATTGACCCAATGTATTTTTTAAACTGTGAATTACGGGAGCTCAGTCAAATTTGTGGACCATTCGTGTTGAGATCAGACCTTTGTATGCCTTGCTTAATAGATAAAAAATAGAACAAAAACTTTCGAAACGAAATGATTAACATGACCCACCTTATTAATCAAATAGTAAGGCTGTATAACCTCGCCTCCGACCGTTGCGTTGTAATGTTTGATACTTAAATATTGATGTTGATGTTGTTAAGGAGTTGTTGATGGGAGTAGAGGGGAATTGTTGAGAGAGAGCAAAGAAGGGAAAGTTGCTCGAAGTAGTGAGAAAAAAGAAACTGTATCTTTTAGAAAGATACAGTTTCTTTTTAAGAGGATTTCTTTTAGAATAAAGAGGACTTGGAAAAAAACCAATGCCTTAAGTTACAGCGTCAATATATTCACCTTTTCACAAAATCACGGAAGTATTGGGTAATTGTTTTAGGGAAGTATTCTATTGAATTTACAAACTCATAGAGGCTGTATAATAATGAATCAGGTATAATGTAAAGTGCTACTTGAGATAAAAAATATGACGAAAGTCAATCCAACAGGTGGTGGATAAATATGCTGCTTGCGAAGGTAGGGTCTAATAGCAAGTAATAAAGTTCTTTTGATCGCGATTCACTGAGGAGGTCGTAAAGAAGTCACGCGGCTCAGAGTCATGAGGGTGTCCTCTCTCTGAAGTGCTGGGGCACATCTAGGGTCTCTATTTAATACCAATATGACCTCGGTGGTGGCCCTAAAAATTGATGACATCCATAAATTTTTGTTTCTCGGAGGTAGGAAAGCTGTCCAAATAAATCATAGCAAGATCCACTCTCGCCACAATGAGGATTTTACATCGGAGTGTTTAATTTTACGAAGGGTGCATGATGGCCGTTCAATAATAACTCAAAGACAGATTAAGTAGTGTAATTTAACAATAAAAATATTTCGAGTCTAATTTTGTCGTACAACCAACAAATGTTGCTGAAACGTTAAAAAATAAAAGAATAATACAGTATTATCAGAAAAAATAATTAAGTTAACCTATAAAGCTCCTTGATTAAGGTTTATATTCCATTAGTTGATATTTCGATCATTTTTTACATAACGGATCCTACGCGAAAAATGCATATCTACCAGGGTTGGGAAAAATGTATATCTACCAGTTAAGGTCTAGCCCGCTTTTATAATTCTTTATCTATTCAGGCTTAATAGATAAATCATCACTATGATAGGTTTTCATAAGCTTGTAAAGGTATAGTTTCGTTTAGATATTTTACTCTCAGTGATTTTTAGTTTTTGTAAGCTTCAGCCTATGCCTTCAGCCTAATTGAGTTTTTTCTCTTCTCTCTTCATGGAAATTTATTGATAGACTTTTATTATCTGACAATCCATTCATTATCTCCTTTTTATCCCGTGGTATTATGCTCGCTTTCTTGTTTACCCGTCCGAGAAAATCTTTCAACTTAAATTTTGACCACTTCTCGATTACCTAGAGCGCTAAAAATTTATTGGATAGGTCAGAACTTGATGACAATGCAATTTTCTTACTCATTTACTACGATCTGAACAGTATTTCGTGTAATATTAGGGAATAAAAAATCATATCTTGAGTTCCAAAAATGGTCACCACAATGGAGGCACTGCAATCATTATAGCTGTCGGAGTCCTCTACATTGCTATATAATAACTACGAAAGAGAGTAGTGTTGAGAGAGCAATCAAGAGGACTCTGTATAGCTGTATTTAACTGACTTTACAACGTAACTACAACAATTTACGCCGTAGTTTAGTCGCTATAAAATGTGACTGATGTGCGGGGGAGACTCAGATCGAGACTCTGAATAAGCATTTTTTTAATATTATATTTCTTCTACGTCAACTCAATTATGTGGTACATTGGTAAAACATTGTTTCATCACAGTAGGGAAAAAATTAAGTCCTCCAGATCCTGCTCAACTACATTTTTCATTCAGCTCCGTCATTAGGCTCACCTGAGTTATGACTCTGTCATCATGTAAGAAGAATCGTTTAAATGAGCCATCAGGCGTTGCGTCGTGGAAGGGGTGGAGGTACTCTTTAAAGGCGACCATCCGAGACACAGGATGGGAATTATTCGTCCTCCGAATAGAAACAGGACGACTTTTTCCTCCCATTTTCGTTCTGACCTGAGCAAATATTTGCCAAATCAATTTTATTGTTTTGGCATATATTGGCGAAAATTAGGGGAATACTGTGATCGGCGGCAGATTCAGGATCTTGAAAAGGGGGGCTCGCTAAGGGGCCTGAGGGGGGAACCTTCCAGCAGTAGTAGGGGTCCGAACAAATTTACCATTTTATCTAGTGTAAATTGAATATCTCTAAGGGTGGGCTCCCCCTTTCCCCCCTTTATGGATCCGCTTTCGACTGTGATTGGTGATTCATTTTTTCTGTTCTTATACAGAATGGTCGATACATATGTATGACCACATTTGAAGCACGCTAACGTCCTCAGATTTGAGATATCGACGGTGATAAATTTGAGGGTGTCGCATCCTTTAAATGCCTTTCAGTGTTGGTGACCTCGAATAACTCAATAAGCGCTTGCATCAAATACAGAGACACTGCTGGTAACAGAGGGTACTTAGCAAATCATAAACGATCATAGATGATCCGGTCCATAACGTTGATTGGCTTTAATTTATTGACCACTTTTATTCCGTATTTTCCGTAAAATAAAGGGATGTATAAATGATGTTTCCTTCGGGTATGTTATATTTTAAAGCATTGATGCAGGTGGGGCCTCGATAGTGACCCTAAACACATCAGAAAAAGTTGAAAATGGATGAAAGTCGTGATAGCCACAAGCGTTGAAGGAGAATGCGGAGTGATCAACGTAATTTTGTACGTGCTCTGAAAGCTATTTAGCCAATCACCTTTAAATTTGGTTATTGACATTATAAGTATGAATAATTACAACTAATTGGACGTATATTATATAAAAAGGCGGTGTTTCGTGCTTAATTCTATATCACGCCGAGTGATCCACAGACTCCCGGCTAGATTGTACCCATTTTCCAAAACATATCACCATATTTATTTGATTATCGTGCAGGTTATTCCCTTGTTGGTATCCTGTATAGTATAGCATTTTGTGGAATGATTGGTCATTTTCCTCCAGTTTAAAAATTATTAGTTTATTTTAATTATTATTAGTTTTGGTATCCTGTATAGTATAGCATTTTGTGGAATGATTGGTCATTTTCCTCCAGTTTAAAAATTATTTTTTTGGCCTCGAAAGGAATCGATCGGAGAAAAAAAAATTAAAATTAATTTATTCTCTCAAAGCTTTCATCTCGTTCATCAAACGCAGAAGGAATGAAATGTTCTATTTGTTTTTTCGCGAACAGCTGTCTCTCCCAACCTCTATTATTCCTCAGCATCCATTTCCATCCCAGCCAATACCCTTCATCTTTCAAAAGCCTTCATTTCCTACTCTCAGGGCGTAATCTCGACCGACACTACCTCGGCTCGTTAATTTCCTTTTTCAAACTCGGATTACGTGCAACGCATCCGCAATGACTGGCAATGGGCGTGCTTTTAGGTCACTTCCTACATCTCGCCCTCCATCGCCGGTTTGATGAACTTTTGAAAATTGGCCTTGCGGACAACCGCGCCAAATAGGATTAATAGTTACATTGAGGATATAATTCTAAGTATTATAACAAAGGTGCAGCTAAGAATTCGAAGTTTGACTCATTGATATCCCACCGATGAGGTTGTGAGTTTGGCTGAGTATGAGCGGACTAGATAATTCGGTACAGAAGAGCCTCGTTTATCCGGGTAAATGGGATCGGACATGATCCGAATAAACGAAAATACGGATAAACCGGAGTTCAAAGGAATATCAAGGTAAACAAAAAGTACTCCACTGTCAAAGAAAAACTTACCATTTATTTTTCCTGATATCGACCATAAGCACAACTCACCACAAAATGAACATCAATTCGTCATCGAAAAAAAAACTAATTTGTTATTATCAAACAGAATTATGAGGCATTATAATCACGGATTTTGGGCGTTCCTCCGCGTTGTGTGGTCAATAGGTTAAAATTTCACAAAAAATGATAAATATTGCATATAACATTGTTGTTTTTTAAAAATTGATAAGTGTAATCTTATACTTTTCGCGGTATATTGGCCCAGATCTTTGATCCAGATAAACCAGAGAGCCGGATAATCGAGGTGTAAAAGAACGAGTTTCTACTGTATTTGACAGCAAAAAGAGAAAACTTCAAAATTTTAAGGGTTACTTAGGCCCTAAAAGGCCCCTTTCTGGAAAAATGGAGTACAAATTTCTAGTGGTAATTTTGAAAAAAGCTTCGGAATCAAGGAAATATTTCAAAAGCTGTCAACTTTATAATCTTCCTTTTAGTATTTAATTCCGAACATACACAACAACGTATTTCATCGCACCTTTCATCGGGTGGGGGCCTCAAAAACCTATGTTCTTTTCCGAATTTATTCAGCATTTTCGTCCCCAAATTCAATTTCAGTTTCGTTGTTTTAGTTTTGCATTATGCTTTTTTTGCTGTTTTATTTCTACTCTTCTGCTAAAATACTCAGACGTAAAAATATCATTGAAATTTAGGCTCCAAAAATAATTGTTAAAAACTAAGAGCAAAATCACATTACAAACAATATAGGAACGTGAATGAATTATTTTTGTACAAATGCAAACTTTGATAAGAAGAAAAAGTTATCAATATCACCTCCGACCCAAAACTTGAGCACTGATGGAAAGTTAGCGGAGCATTAGAAGTGAAACTTATGCATCGTTATCATTATAAAGCAATGAATTTAAATATCCAACAGTAATACTTTCATTCCAGTCTTAGCGCAAATGAAGCCAAAAAAAATCCATCTTACTTAATTTTATCCAAGGGAAAATATGGTGTTTATCCCTGATAAAATAAAATAAATTTACTTGATCATTTTAGTGCGAAAAATCAGCAGAGAAAAAATTATTAGCATTGACCAGGATCGACCCTTGTCAAAGCGAATGATTTTTTCTCGGTGGATTTTTCGCACAGCTTGTGCATTGCGGGTGACTCCCTTAATAGTTATCATCGTGACCAGTCCCGGTATACTTAAAAATCATCATTTTGAGGTTATTTTGCCAAAATTATATTAGATATTCTTTTAAAAACAAAGAGTGGGAAGCATAAACTGGCTTACGGAAATAACATTGAAAAAACGAATACAGAATATTATGAGATGGGAGCAAAATATTTTATCTCGTAAAACACTTGTTTCCTCGGTGTGGAGAGAATTATGAATAATTGCCATGCAGAGAAACATGCATTACTGGCATCACTTATACGCCTTCATTACAGCGTAATATGGCTCATTACTCGATTGTATAGCTCCCATAGCTCATTTGAATAATAGCACAAGGATAACCAGACATACTGCTAACAGTGCTTGTCAAGAGATACACATGGACAGATATGGCATGGAATTCTGCACATGGCTCGTCTACTCGCGCAAAATTTGTTGATGGCGAGCTTTGAATGGTATACTGTATTCAACCCGCCGAAAACTGGATAAAAATTCCATGCAAAGAGAATTCAGCAGCACATATGCCGCGTGCGAATTGCACACACGAGCTCCATATGGACCTCGACGCCAGCCAACACACGAGCTCAGAGCTATTGTTTTGTAACATCCCAATAACTCTTTCAGCGACCGCCAGGCGTACGATCCCCCTTGGCCAACCGTGAAAGTACATGCGACGAAGTGAAATTGCGACAGTACAACGAAGCGTGCCGCGGAGTCGTACTCACCTTGTTTTTTTGTGATTTGTCACTGGCGGTAAAAAAATATTGTGTTAATGCTTGCATTCCTATTGAGAAACTAGGAGACTTATTCGAGAGCCTATTACACCGAAATTTTCTATCAGTATTCCTAACTCACGCTGACGAAATTGCGGGTAATTTGCATTGTCATTTGGTTTTTAAAAAATACTAAAAATATAACTTCCGGCTACTTAATAATCCATACGATAAAAACTGTGTAAAATAATTATTTCATTATAATGCAATAAAACGTAAGGGTAGAGTTGGCAGAAATAGAAACAATAGTCATATTTTCATTAAAACATTACTAAAAGCGAAGAATAAATATTTAATATTCTTGTTTAACTCTTACACGCTCATTTGAAAAAAAGTGAAGTTGGGAAAATGACTCTTATCATGTCAGCAGGATATTATATACGCTAATGTTAACAAGATGATATCAGCTCTCGTTATATTTATACAATTTTCGAGAAAAAATACTTTACGCATTTCTATTTGCCAGAATAGAATTTTTACCAAAAAGAAAGCAACTTTTAAATGTTGAGTTTATCAACAAAGCTTCAATTAGGCGCAAAGCAAGTAGACTTGTAGTGATTCGTAAATTTAATCTTATTCTCATCTTTTGAGCTCACTGGAATGCTTAGTGAAACATCATAAGGCATACGATGATTTAAATAACGCAACTTCAAACACCACTTCACGTCAACCCAACCTGATAAATAAGATAAATATTCAAAACAAGTCATTGCAGCAATATCATTACAGCATTAGCATAGAGACTAACGTGCATGATGATTTTAATGTCTCATATATTTACTTATCTTGAGCCTAATTGCAAATGTTTGCTGGGAACACAGGCAATATGGTACCCGTGCTGATTGAAATAATAGCAGCCCTCCAAAAGTAAGCCGGAAAGCAATCCCTTAATTCTGCTCGTGGGCTGTAATCAATCAGATATAAAGAAAAGGTTGAATTATTCCTCAACCCACACTTGTATAAATTACCATACAGTCGTAAAATAGGCTATTAGATTTTAACTACCATCTCGTTTCCATAACTATTAATTGTTCTTTATTCGCGGGACACAATTAAATAGGCGATATTAACAGAAAAAGAAGTAAGGAAGAGGCAAGTGAAGCAACCACAGAATGCAGGCTACTCACCACACCATGAGTGAACAATGGTGTTGCATAAGCTTCACGGATACAGCGGAGGCAATGTAGGATTGAAGTATTCGGAGACGTAGCGTGTTTGGGTCTAAAATTATCCTCGAGCTGAGGGAGGTATGGCAACGGTTATTAATTCATTTTTATTTGTTTATCTGAGGACCGCAATGATGGTGAGATGAGGAAGATCACAAGATGAATAATCCAACCAAACTTAGAATTGTGGAAGTTAAGGCCGAAGAGGGGTAGATGAGTGAGGGTGACTTTTTTGTAAAAACAGTCCTGTCCTATCCTCAAAGCTTGGATGGGTTTCCGAAAAAATGAGCATTTAGGTAAAAATATTAACGATATTAATTTGATTCCCTAAAATACGGGGTGATTAGAAAGACTACCACATCCGTGAAAATAGAGAACACTGCAAAGAAGAAACAGAGAACGCAGAACCATGCGTCATAATTTTTAATACATTTCAAGGCTGCGTTCAGCTGATAAGAAAACATTGCTGCAGGAAATAGCATTTATTGCAGCGAAATCGGCTCTCGGGGTGATGTTACTCGAGGGCCTGTTGGCAGACTTATTGAGGTCGGGTGAAAATGAGGTAGAAAAGTTTTTCTTTTTTATCTCATTCAAGGAATACACAAAGTACTAACATGTTTTCTTAAATAAGTACATTTTCTCGAAAACGCTGCATTACACTCGAAGTTCCTTGAATATAATGCCATTATATAAATGCTAACAATGAGGTGAAGCGACCGCGGTATCAAAGCTTTCAGTAAGTAATTTTCGAGGAAAACCCTCTCTCCAACTCTTTTATCTCCTTTAGGCTGCTTTTTTAATTTATTAACTCTTACGTATTGATTAAAATTTATTATTATTAAAATAATCCCTAGAGAACAATAAGATCGTAATACTAAATAAATCCTAGATTTCTACCAAAAGAATCTAAGTGAAAGAGTTCAATCATGGAGTCCATTACGGGGTATGATTATAAAGTATGTCCATCGCATCAAAATTAAATTGATTATTTCGTCGGCGTCAAAATTATTGATACTTGTGGAAAAGTACAACTATCTGGTATGGTATTTGGAGGCGGCGACCGACAGCAGAGATCATTTGCGCCATGAGGGAAAGGTATGGAAGGAAGGGTGGAGAGAAACCCGGCGTCGGCATTTCCCTGCTCTTAACGCAAGGCTCCGAGGGGACCATGGCTTAACGTCCCATCCGACGGACGAAGTGATGCACTTAAAATGTCCTCCACACAAAATTCAAGCAGGGAACTAGCAATCTCTGAAAATTCTCTGTCACCACCGGGATTTGAAACCGATCCCTCAGGGTGAGAAGCCAACAATTTGACCACCACACCAACCCAATCCCCTTTACATGTTATTAGTAGGTCACCAGGCGTTGCTCGGTAAGGATGGTGGGTGGAAAACTTGCACTTGGAAGTGATGGTCACATTGCAGGATTTTTAGGTAAAGGAAGAAAGCAGGCATGATGGTGGTAAACATATGGAACAGCAAACAAGAGAAAAAATATTTTCGTATACCACGCATGGGGTAATCTTAAAATCCGCTCCCCAAATTTGATAACTATGTATCCGCACGTGCGCAGACCAAAAGCGTCTGCGCCAAGTTCTATATCTTCGCTGCACATTCAAAATGGGCCGGTTGAATGCGAAAAAGCACCTCTACTTTACTTTCTCATCCGAAAATCTTTCCACAACACACTTTACTAACCCTAAAAAACTAGCCCCAGCAAAAATGTTTGCACCAAGACCCTTGTGTAGGCTCTCGCGGTGTGGTGAGGATTCATCGTGGAGGCTTTCAGGGTTACTACCGCATAGATTCATCTCTGCAGACGACAGTTTCGCCGGCATCGCAGCAGGCTTATTCAGGTCAATGAAGTGGAGATTCGTGGTATCGCCCGTCTGTTATACGGACCAATGAGAAGTCACCCGGGCCTCCTGAAGCAGACAGTGAGAAGACACCGGCCTCCGACGGGGTGTATAAGAAACGGGCGATACCACGGATCTCCAATTCATTGACCTGAAGAAGCCTGCTGCAATGCCGGCGAAACTGTCGTCTGCAAAGATGAATCTACGCGGTAGTAACCCCGAAAACCTCCACGCTGAATTTTCACCAAATTGATTAATAGTTAAGTGTTGAATTCTCTGAGCTAAGTTTTCCCTTGGAGGGAGTGAAGAGGTGTGCCTACCCGGCAGGATAACCTTTGCAGAAATTGTATGACGAAACGTAACAGATGGTAATGCGAAAAAAACGTGTAATACGCATTGAAAGCTACCAAAAGTAGTACTGTAGCCTTTGGGAGCGTAAGGTGCACATACGTACGAACTTTTCTTGCAATCCGTATTGCCGTACGGATGTGCATGGCGGACAGACAAACAGAGATCCTCTTTTATATAGGGATACAGCCAGGCGCGCCGACTTACAAAAAATATTGGGGGGGCCCAAACCGGGGACCTTGCCCCGGTAAATTTTATAAGTAGTGAATTTTAAGTTTTTTAAGCATTTTAGAAGAGTAATACGATCAGCATTAGAACTCTGATCACTCGAATCTCGATATCTGGACACTCCGTGGAAAATTGACAAACCTGACACATTTTTATTCATATCCGCAACGAATTTTTGGGGGGGCTCGGGCCCCCTCAGGCCCCATGGAGTCGGCGCCACTGGCATACAGCTGTGGGTTGCGGAAAAGAAAAGGCCGCGGCGGAGTGTAACGCTTTAGGGTGGAAAGGCCCCTCTCTGAAGGAGAGGCGAAGATTTTAGGGAGAGGGTTTATATGGAGGAGTGGAGAGAGCTACGGGGTAATTATAAATGCTGGAAGCGAAGAAGAAGAAGAACCAAGGAAAGGAGGAGGCGGTGGGTGTTACAGGAACTTCAAGGTTGAGGTGTGCGCGATGGAAGGAGGACTTCGAGGCGGTTAAACGGCTGCCAAAAACTGAGAGGGGAAGGTTTTTGAGGAAAGAAGGGTGGGAGGAGTAGGGGGTTTGAGTAGGGTAAGGGGTGGGGGTGGAGGGGTGGTAACGGAGAGGTAGGGTCCGTAGGACGGAGACTCGGAGATAAATAAAGACGGGAGGACAAGGGCGGGAGATGGATGCAACGGAGGATCCGACTGATCCGTTCGTCCTCCGTCGCTAGGTACCCTCAAACCGTGCCGCTAGCGCTGACCCAAATATCCGCACGATACCCTGCACCAATATGCTCCGCCCACACCACTGCACACCGCGGGGAGGGAAGCGGCAGTATTGGAAACATATATATCACGGTTCAGTGTCTCGCCGAGAGGTTTAAAACATCCGAATGAACATTGATTTCGGGAGAGATATTTAAAATCTTTTATCGTGGTCCAGCGATAGTCGACGAGATCGTATGCAGCACAATAGATTTTCTTTGTAATAAATAATCAGACGCTATAACGATTATTTTCCGATAATAAATTTTTTTCTTCTTATCTTTACCTCGCTTAATTCATGTTAAAATAGTTCTCGGAGTATAGGTCAAATGTATGTGATGCAAAAAAGTATTAGCCAACGTTTCAGTTTATTTTAAACTATTTTTACATAAATAAATGTTATGATAGAGTTTTTTTACAATAATATAATTTTAAAAAATACATAAGAGCAGAATACACCAAAAATTTTGACATATTCATATTGTACTTCATTGTATTTTATATTGTTCTCATGTTTTCTTTCATAGTCCTGATGATAGTTTAAAATAAACTGAGACCTTGGCTAAAACTTTCTTGCATCACTTACAATTGACTCCGAGAACTATATTACCATGATTATTTTTCGTATTCCTAACCACCTTTTCTGGGGGAACTATGCCGGAGCGAGCGGAAATATGAGGAAAATGTAACCACATTACATTTTATTACTTTTCAATTAACCGACGGTTGAGTGTCCCGCAGGGAGATAAAAAATACCCGGAGACACATTGATTTCGGAAGAAGTTTTTATTTTTATAAATCTTTTTTTACGGTCCAGCGATAGTCGATGTGAACACATTCCGGGCAATGGTTTTTTTAATCTTCTTTGCATAATAAATAAAAAAATTTCGCATTCCCACACACATTTTACGGAAGAAATGCGGCAAGAGAGTGTATGTAGCCAAATTATTTTTGCTAATTTTTCAATTAACTCTCATATTAGACAGTGAAATACCTGGTAATTATAACTCAATATATTCTCCATCGGTATTTTTAGCGGCATCATTATTCATAAATCCTCGGATTTAATCAACTTATGTGATCATACTCATAACTTACTAGGGACTAAAAACTTAAATTGAGCCGCGAGTGTTGAGGAAGTTTAGTTTTTAAAAGAGAATTTTTTCCAATGAAGAGTGTCATTCAAAAATGGCTTTTTTATTCCATATTTAGAAGTGAGAAAAATCCATTAGAGGGAAATGTATATTTTATTTTAAACTTAAAAAACGACTGATTCGTAATTATTCTCATAAAGCCATAAATAGCCTTGTTTTGGCTATTTACCCGGTGAGAGAGCCACTCAATAACACTTATCTATCTGAAAACTCACACGGTCCATATTACCAACCGACGCACTTTGCTCAATCTGCCGTGAGAGAGTTCTGCTAGATCTACCCTCGGCTACGACCCTGCGAATCCTTTTGTGGTCCTGTGCTGTCCTTCCTCCTGATGTGTCGACTCGATTTTCTTTACTAACTCACACTATTAAGGTCAACCTGCGGTCTAAACGAGGATCCTAATCATTGACCCAAATATCCAAGCTGTCGCTTCTCTCTATATATCCAATGGCCCTTAAACCGTTACGAGGCGTGCACTCTCGGTCGAAATCCCTCTTTCAAGAGGTGATCCGAAAGCGGCTGTATGTTTAAGCGATATCCAGATCCAATACACACAGCATTTGATGGTTAACCGAATGTATTTTAACAGACTCTCACACCTTTGAGAGCAAGAGAATAGCCTTAGCTTCACGTATCTCTTATTTAACATTTCAATGAACAGTACCGGTTAATTGAATTCACGGTTTACATATATCGCCAATTTCGTGAAGTGTTCTGCACTCAGCTACAGCTCAAGAAATATTTTTAATATTTATTTTATTTTCCATTACACCGTTTCTATCCATAAAAATCGATTTGACCTCGTTAGCGGGGGGTTAATTTCCTTGCCTGCCACACAATAGGTCGCCGGTTCGAATCCCATCTTTTCTCTATACAGGATGTCCGTGCACTTAAAATTGTTAAGTTAAAAGAAATATAAAAGAACAACGGTGCAGTTTTTGGTGGTACAAGAATTAACCAAGAACTGAAATAAAAATGTTAGAAATACATTCTCCAGAGGAAATAGAAAATTTTGTTTCGAAAAAGAAAATTTTTGTACTAGAAAACCTTACCAAAAATTGAATGAAGAGAGTATAGATGAAGCTAGGAGTGCCGACGTTGCCACTACTTTAAAACAAGATAAGATATACTCCCAAATTAAATGTGCATTTTGGCTTTGAACATTACGCATTCAAGTAAGACTTTTCACAACGTCACAGACAAAGTAAGTTGCCAACTTGGAGCGATGTCTGTCATGCAGTTTGCGCAACCTCTGGACTGCCAATCTGTCAACCAAAACTGCAGACTGCGTAGCGGCAGGGATGTGACATCTGTCATTTTTTATTCAGCGCATAATGACACTCTAGAAGAGCACCGACGTAGCTTCATCTTTTCACTAGTGAGAGAAAATGGGCCATTATAAAATCTCTTTAACTTAGGTCAATAATTAGATTTTTACTTTAAACGCTACGGAGTGTATATTTTCGTCTTGATGTCTATTAATAAACCAAGTAATTGAATAAACAACGGAAAACCTCGGCAAAATTCGACTCAAATGAAGATGACACGGCTGTGGAGACTGTAGTATACCTGACAGGCAAATGAGAGGCCCAGATTCCATTTGCAGCTAAATAAAATTATCTTTTCACAACCAGTAATTCTTGGGTGGAGCATCAATTTTTTTCCAAATAAAACAGTAGCGACACCGAAATAAACAAAAAGTTGTAAACTGATAGAAAAACAAAACTTTTATTAAAATTTATTTGGAAATTAATGAGATGTAACCCCCATATTATTAAGTTTATGAAATTTTTTCATGAATCCAAATGCGGCAACCTTGCATAATTGCCAAAGGAAAGTGTTTCCGGGCTTACTTGGCGGAATATTCCTAAGGAAAGAAGATGAATAAAAGAATCCGGGAAATTACTATGAAACCATGAACGTGTACTATTTATATGCCCTTCTGAAAATGTATTTTTATCTACTCTTCTCTATTTCAAAAAGAATTAAATAATATGAGTGTACTCGCCCGGTGAATTTTTCGGAATGCCATTGCTTCGCGGATTTAACTCCGTCTATACAGGACGGAGTCCTATCCTGTAGTGACCTTTCCCTCACCTTACCTCAATTCCCTCCCCTTAAATTTATGATGCAAATTAAACTTTTATGAATGCAACATACACAGTTTAGGTTAAATAGATTGAAAAGCAACGAGGCATTAGTGAGCTCGCAACACAAATGTAGACTGTCAAGTTCACAGCCTGAGGACTCATTTCGAAAAAAAAGTGCGATCCCTCCATGAAAATAATTATATTCGCAAACCTGGCTCCGAAACATGCTTTGAGGCAGACAAACACCAAACCCTCTGCTTGCGAGCCTCTCGGGAATAAATGGGGATAAAATATACGTGACTTTAATTTTTTGCGAGCGTTATAAAGTCTGTGATGAACTGCTCCTCTTAAAACCCAGTCACGGAATAACTCTCGCCGCTTATATTCTATTTTATTGTTGGTTGCATTTGCGCTGGTCTCCTTCACAACAGCTACCCACTGCCTAAAAGAGACGTCGCACAGTGGGCTAGAATCGAAAAAAGCTGGCCAAAACCTCAAAATCGATTTTTTTGAGCTAGGAAGTTGAAACTTCGCATACACATTCTCAAATAAATTTTGCATAACCACCCAGATTATTTTGGTCCTGTGTTTTCACTTTAACAATATATGTGAGGTCAAAGTTGAGCAAATTTAGCGAAAAACGACCACCCTCGATTTTTTCTGAAAATTGCCGACTTTATCCTCGTGCAGTGGTTTTATAAATAGTTTTATCGACAAAACTGTTATACCATCTTAATTGACACTTCTTATTCTTTCATTTGAAAGGTTTTTAAAGATTTTGTTTCATCAATAACCATAGATACATAACAAAATGGCGGAGCCTGTTTTCAACCCATTTTTTTACATAAACGTAGAAAAAAAGTAGACATTGTCACCGGCTTACACTAAGTAACTTATATCATGTCGTTCTTTGAAGCTTCTACATTGAGAATCTAAAGTCAAACCTTGCACCAATTTGCAACCCCGAATTTTAAATCGTTTTTTCGAACGCACGGACGACTCCGGTTCTGGCCGGCGGCGGCGGAGAGTACGGCGACGCGGCAAGCGGGTGGATGCAATATGGTCTCATTCACTTTTATGTGTGGATAACAGATATATTAGTGACAGAAAATAATCACCAGAAAGTAAAATTTATAAATATTGCTACGAATGACTCTCATTATGCAATCGTTGGGCACTGCAAGAGGTGCACTGAAAGGTTTCTTTCTTCGAGTGCATTCCATGGAGAATGGACTTAAATCGCGTGCTTAAACTGGGGAAACGGACTCTTTTATTAACTAACAAGCTCTATTTCTAGGCAAGAGCCCTCGATGATCCATGGCCTCCACTTCCTAACCTGCCATACATATTTAAAGGCCTTCGGACAACGGTCGTTTTATAGTATTGTTGTAGTGCCGAGTCCTTCGAACTTGTTTTTGGTTTGAACTCCTTTTAGCTTTAAAAGCTTCGGAAGGCATATTACTCACATCGAATAATGTATTCTTTCTAAGAATAACAGTTCATTTTAATCTATGTCTTATGCTCAATATAAAGTATTGATTTAAATCTCTTACCTATATATCAACGTCATTATTCTTAATGAACTGCGCTGCTGACAAAATGGTTATTTTTCAGGAATATTTTACCATACAAACATAACATTAACAAAAGCAACACAATTTACGCGTTTCCCAACTAACATTCTGCAATTAGCACTGTCAGCAATAAAAGGCTACTCTTTTTCATTCACTATCTGACGAGTTTTTATCACTTTCACTGTCTGAGCTAAAGCATTGTTTTCCTTTTTCAAAAACAGATCCATTACATTGTTCGGTAAGCTGTGTGTTTCCTCCAGTTTAATTGGCATAATTTTTATCATTATCAGTTATGACATTAGGAGTTGTCTTCGAAATAAATCCCTATTTGTGGCCACTCGTGCCATTTTTCTAGTCAACCGTTCACGGAACTTTCTCACGTCCTTATATCGTGCCTATATTGCTTCCCCTGTCAGTTGTCGCAATTAAGAATGGACTCTGTTGCAATGTCAGCTCCTTGAATGAAGACCTTATGCACGGTTGGTGGCATACCATAATTGTATTTAAAGCGTCAGTGAGAGAGAGAGAGAAAATTAAATTATTATGAGAGGAAATCTAGAATAATTGTGATGACTTTTGAATACTCGTGCCTGTTTTATGCTTCGCCTAACGAACAGCATTTTTTACCTAAACAAGAAGGCACAAAGGTGCTCACGAGCAATAATTCATGAGACATAGGCCCTCGTTCCCACGTGCAATTATATTTCGCATGTCCTCACTGCTATCAAAGCCGTGTTTGCAAATTAAAGTGCACTTTATATGCGACGCGAAACTAGGATCTGAGGAAATGCACGTTAAGATTCGAGTCGCAGTAAGAGAACAGAACCATTTTTGGAAACTTCTTATATAACCTCGGCTACAATAATTTCACTCGGGTAAATGAAATCATATGCTCGCATCACTCTCATCGCTGGGTTAATATTAAATCCCTGGCATTTCAGATTTTCGAAGATTCTTGCACCGAAATTTGGTGAGCTGCATGGACACAATTACTTATTGAGAGGGCCTCTTAATCTGACATAACATAATATTCGGGGTTGCATTTTATCCACTTGGCAAAAACAAGTTCGAAGGACTCGGCACTACAACAATACTATAAAACGACCGTTGTCCGAAGGCCTTTAAATATGTATGGCAGGTTAGGAAGTGGAGGCCATGGATCATCGAGGGCTCTTGCCTAGAAATAGAGCTTGTTAGTTAATAAAAGAGTCCGTTTCCCCAGTTTAAGCACGCGATTTAAGTCCATTCTCCATGGAATGCACTCGAAGAAAGAAACCTTTCAGTGCACCTCTTGCAGTGCCCAACGATTGCATAATGAGAGTCATTCGTAGCAATATTTATAAATTTTACTTTCTGGTGATTATTTTCTGTCACTAATATATCTGTTATCCACACATAAAAGTGAATGAGACCATATTGCATCCACCCGCTTGCCGCGTCGCCGTACTCTCCGCCGCCGCCGGCCAGAACCGGAGTCGTCCGTGCGTTCGAAAAAACGATTTAAAATTCGGGGTTGCAAATTGGTGCAAGGTTTGACTTTAGATTCTCAATGTAGAAGCTTCAAAGAACGACATGATATAAGTTACTTAGTGTAAGCCGGTGACAATGTCTACTTTTTTTCTACGTTTATGTAAAAAATGGGTTGAAAACAGGCTCCGCCATTTTGTTATGTATCTATGGTTATTGATGAAACAAAATCTTTAAAAACCTTTCAAATGAAAGAATAAGAAGTGTCAATTAAGATGGTATAACAGTTTTGTCGATAAAACTATTTATAAAACCACTGCACGAGGATAAAGTCGGCAATTTTCAGAAAAAATCGAGGGTGGTCGTTTTTCGCTAAATTTGCTCAACTTTGACCTCACATATATTGTTAAAGTGAAAACACAGGACCAAAATAATCTGGGTGGTTATGCAAAATTTATTTGAGAATGTGTATGCGAAGTTTCAACTTCCTAGCTCAAAAAAATCGATTTTGAGGTTTTGGCCAGCTTTTTTCGATTCTAGCCCACTGTGCGTCGTTCTGGACCCAAAACATAAAAAGCGCTTTGGCAGGTTATTATTGCATTAAGTTGTTTATTTTCAGATGCCTTCATGTAAGTGCTGGCTAGAAAATTGTGCATTTATTTCTTATAAGCATTAAAATACTTTTTCAATTTTTCGCAGATCGTCAAAATTATTTTTTTAATATGAAATTAAGTTTTTAGCGTACTAAATGGAAAAAAACGTGCATTTCTTAAATACACTTATAAATATTTTAAAATGTATTCAAGAGAGTTTTAATCGAGAGGAAGAGATTTAATGTTTGCTAATAGTTATAAAAATACTTCATCGCCGTTTTAAGAATATTCAAAGCAAATTACGGATAATAAAGAAATAATAAAAAAATTAGTATTTCGAAATAATTTATGCTCAATAACTGTCCCCATGCCCTTAATATTTTCTCCTGAACAGCATGACGTACACCAGGACGCGAGGATAATAGGGTAGTTTCCTTCATCAAAGAAATCGAAAGGCATTGATTGCGATTCGTTACCCACCATTAGTGTATTCATAATACACAAATTATTTGGTTTTTGAAATACCGGTTTTGACGAATGGCAAGGGTCAAATTTTATCCTCATTTGAAAAAGGCCAGATTGGCGCCCATGCGATTCCACTCCACGTGACGTCACAGGGACCTAGTTTCTACACGAGAGGATAGGAGTTATGCATCGTCTGAGGTTACCAATGCATGCATGAGGCACAGACCTCAGGGAAACATGTCTTAATAATCACCTATTAAAACTGGCTTAGGTCGGAAAGTTTTCTTCGCTTGATAAGGTATTAATAAACCTTTTTTAAGCCAAGCGCTACCAGCCAGCAAGGTACTCAGCTACCCGCTAGCATCCTGCGTCCTATCAGCGTTCAGAGCCTCAATCAAGGTCACCTCACAAGGCGGGAGGGGGAACCAGAAATCCGTCGCACGGACTTTTTCCCATCATTCCTACTTACGCGTCGCGTTTTCGCGCGCTTGAAAATTTTCACTTTTCATTTAATCGCGAAAAATAGATATCGTCATTTAAAAATCTGAAAGCGTGAAATACGTACTCCAGGAGTAATAATCTTTCGATTTAGGCAATAAAAAAATAATAGGAAACCACCCTATTAAAGCTTATTTGATAATATCGCATTTGTTTAAAATTCAGAAATTTTTGTTTGATTTGTTATTTCTTTACTTAATTAATACTTTTTAACCTCGAGATTCTTCTGGAAGAAATTCAACTTCAAGATTACTCATATTAAAAATTTAAAAGTTTTCCACTCAGTCATAATTATCTTGGCAGCTACATATTTTACCATTTAACTTTACAGCACAAAAGAGCACTTACTTTAGATATTGCCTGAATATAAACGAAAATTTATAATTTTTTTGTGTTATTTAGACGCAACATTGGGTTGTAATAGTTTAACGATTTCTATAAGGCTTCTTTTTGTCGAAAAGATTATGTGTACTATCATTGCTCGGTGCGGTGCCTGATATTCAATAGGGTGGTAGTTTCCGTTATCAAAGAAAACGAAATGCATTGATTGCGATTCCTTACCCACCATTAGTGTAATCATATTATAAAAATTATTTGGTTTTAGAAATCCCAGTTTAGACGAATGGCAATGGTCAATTTTATCCTCATTTGAAAAAGGCCAGGTTGGCAGCCATGCTATGCCACTCCACGTGACGTCACAGGGACCTAGTTTCTATACGAGTAGATAGTAGTTTTACATCGTCTGAGATTACCAATGCATGCATGAGGCACAGAGCTCAGGGAAATATGCTTTAATAATCACCTATTAAAACTGCCTAAGGTCGGAAAGTTTCTTTCGTTTGATAGGGGAATAATGATCCTTATTTAAGCCAAGAGCTACCTGCTAGCAGCCTGCGTCGTATCCGCGCTCAAGCCTCGCCCCAAGGTCACCTCACACGCCGACAGCTGGAACCAGAAATACGTCACACGGACTTTTCCCATCATTCCTACTTAGCCGTCGCGCTTTCGTGCGCTTGAAATTTTTCACTTTTTATTTAATCGCGTAAAATAGATATCGTCATTGAAAAATCTAAAAGCGTGAAATATGTACTCCAGGAGTAATAATAAGCTTTCGATTTAGGCAATAAAAAATTAATAGCAAACCACCCTATTTCATCCATCTCCACCTCCCCGAAAGCCAAGTCCCAGTTACCCCACTGAACAGGATACCTTTTTTTCAGCGTATGCCTTGAGAGTGAGGGGGTTTTTTGAGGGCCAGTGATGGAGTCCATCCATCATGTTTTCGTCGCGGGAGCGATAAGAGGATGAAGGAGCGTGAGAGAACAGCGGGGACATCCGTTGTAGAAATTGTGCCGAGAAGGGGGGTATGAGGCTGGGGGGGGGGGGCGACTATTCTTAGCCCTTGACAATCGCCACGATCTCGCAACACTGACAACCAAAGATGGCGCTAAGAAAGCTGCTCGGTGCCAAAATGTGTACTTCACGAAAGAGGCTTCAACAGAGGGTTTATATCAGACGTAGAACGAGGATAGAAATAGATGATAATGTGCACGATCACAGTGCTGCCCGTTCAGCAAATACGCACGCATCAAAATCGGGAGTGGTTTTCATTCCCCTGAGGGATTATTTTATTAAAAAAGTGCACTTTTGAGAAAATAAGAACTAAAACTAGTGTGTTCCTTTTGAGAAATTCGGTGCCAAAAATTGTACTTCACGAAAGAAAGCCTCAACAGAAGTTTTATATCAGACATAGTGCGAGGATAGAAATATGATGTAATGTATAATAAGAAATGATAATATGTAAGATCCAGGTGCTGCTCACAACAAAAGCGGGAGCGATTTTGATTTATTAACTTAATTCCAACTTATTCGTATGGTGATAGCCTTTACAATGGGGGTAGGGATTTCCAACATTAACAAATAACAGCAACAATCCATGGCCTTGCTAGGGATCACCTAGCCAGGCGGGACTCGAGTCCGTGACCATCGGCATCATGGAATCATTGTGAATAATTCGGAATCATTTTATTTCCACGGAGGATCATTTTATTTGAAAAGTGCACTTTCATAAACATAACAACTTCATTGTGTATGTTACTATCGGGAAATGCTACGTGAAAAACATTTTCACTCAATGAATCCCTCCTCTTTCTGGGAGTGTTATCTAAATAAATAACTTGATAATGCTCTCAGTAAGAGGAGTGAAACGTTGAGTGAAAATGTTTTCCACGCAGCATTTCCCGAAAGGAACATACAAAATAGATTTTTTTAAGTTGCGAAAATCTTCAAACAAAAATAACAACTTCATCAATTGTTTTACTCATTTTCGGAATATTTGGAGATTTACCTTAAAATGAAGTCATCATGCATTCATTATGTTGATTCCTTAATGTTTAATAAGAAACGAACATTTCGTACAAAGGAACTTCTTGAAAATACAGTTCATCCTTTTCTTTTTGCTTTCCGCCAAATGATTCAAATGGCATTTTTAAAAAGGAAAGACAAACATTCGTACCACTTTTCATCAATATCTGTAGGGTTGAGGGTTAACTTAAGTCCGATGTGACTAAGAATGACCCATATATGTTTACTCAAGGCTTGAAAGGAGGTTAAAACGAATTTCTAGTTCTTCTGCATGTTACACAATTGGCCAAAAGCCGTAGAAAAATCTGAGGAATGCGTTTCGAGTATATTTCTCCGTCAGCGTAACCTACGGAGTCCCGATCGCATGCAAAGGCACACAAGCCTTGAGGCATAATACGGAATGACGTCGACGGAAAACGATGACGTCAAAAGAGTAACGTCATTATGAACTTGTCACCAGAACTGCTGTGAATGCTTTTGAATCCTTTCCTATGGACTTCCACTTATCGGGTTTCTCCAGATAGGGAAGGCGTCTCCTTGGAGTGTGTTATCCTCGCGGACTTCGTTACTGCTATGAAAACCATTGCGATGCTTCCCTTTCAAAATATCTCAACTTAATATGTATGGTTTGGTATTTGGAGGAGGCGATCATCCAAAGTCATTTGCGCCAGTAGGGAAGGGTGGAGAGAAACCCGACGTCGTTATTAGCCTGCTCTTAACGACAGGCGACAGGGGGACCACGGCTTAACTTCCCATCCGACGGACGGAGCGTTGCGCTTTAAATGTCCTCCACGTAACATTCAAGCAGGGATCGGGCAGTCTCCGAAAATCTCAGCCACCGACAGGATTTGAACCCGACCCCACGGGGTGGGAAGCCAACAAGTCTACAATGGATGTAACGATTACAGGATAGACTGCTAATAAATTAGACTTATTGTTAGTGAATTATTTGCTTGGCCGTTTTCAGCTTGAGGCTAGAAGTTTCCAACACTCGTGTTCGGATAAAGTAAATTTCATGTAGTAGAAAACTATAGTATTTATTCGGCCATATAGCATCATTTAACTGAATATAATTGTATCTGACGTAACTTTGTGGGATCAGTAATTCATGTTGAATCAACGATAAAACATAATGTAAACTTCTAGGATGATTTAATTCACGACTATAGTTCCGTCGGACAGTCGACGTCATCAGGCGGTCACAGTCAACATTGTCACACCTGACGACGTGAGCTCTTCAATAAAACCATGGTCGTGTAATAAATCATCCAGTGGAAGTTAACTAAGTTTTTTCTAAGTGCTTGAGCTTCCATTCCTTTATTCGCCAAAATGCTACAACTCATCACACTTGTGACGCTAAAACGGATACCTTCGCATGTGTTTCCCGTTCAATATAAAATGTCACCAACGAAGCAAGGCGAGGATATTTCATCATTTATTTACGCTCAAACTCGGAAAATATATATCTGGGACGATTCCTCGTGCTAATGCCGTTCGATTTCCTGCGAAGCGCGCATACACTGGCGTGGGAAGCCATAAAAGAGGATCCATCCGACTACGGGCCGTGCCGAACGATCCCATTCACTTGTTTTCATCCGTGACATCACACATATACGTCATATGAAGTCCAGGTGGTTGCCGCAGACCAAAAATATGAAAACTGAGAGTAGTAATCTGGCCTCAATACCATGGGAGAGAAGGACATGGACTTCCAATACACAATTATAGTATCAATGGAAATAGGCTTTGACATAGGACGTAGATGAAATTTAGGGCCTAAAATATATATTTTGGCTGGTAAAATTATGTGAAATACAACGATAAATGCACAGAAATTCTTCACTGCGATAGCGAGACACCATTTAAATGTTCTCTAGAAAATTTCACCAGAGATAAAGGATAAGTGTACAAAAGCAAAAAAATAATCCCAAAATAAAGGACTAGTCATATCACAAGGAATTTTGAATGGAATTTTCATTTGTGTTCTTGAAGTTTATACGTCAGTCATAGGAAGAATTTCATTCATCGCGAAGAAGGTAAAATATATCTCACTTGGATCGATGACAACAGGTATACGGCAGGTGAAATCCAACCCCATTCTATTCTCCTCTGTAACTTCTGAATTTATCTTTTTCGCCTGGGAATTATTTATCCTTTATTGTCATAGCAACATGTTTTGAGAGCATAACATGTATCAGAAGAACAAACGCCTTGATTTCAGTATCTCCATTGATTCCGAGGCCACGATCAAAAGAGCTCGTGTGTAAACAACAAACAAGAAGAGAAAGGTGATTTTTTTAAGGGTGGAAGGTTCCAAGAATACATGTCAAAACTCATTAATCTCCTCACCCCAACACGTTTGCATCCATATAAGAGGTTAAATTAATGGATAAAATTCGTAGACAGAAGCAATAATCGATTCAATAAATTATATGGTACTTACTGATGAAGAGTGGCTGAACTTTATTTATTTTGTATAGAAGTAAAATATTTGCTTTTATAATTAAATCTTTAACCACGATTACTATTGTCCTCGTAAAGTCAAAAGTCATAACACTCATATATGGAAACCCATACGTTGAAAATCAATCTAATCGCAGATTATCTAACTATTTGTTAGTGATTTTCCCTTCTTGGTCCGTCATAAATCATATCCACAGGATAATCCTCAAAAATACTTATTCCTCAGCATGTGCGCCGTTATTTTCTTACCGTATTCCTTAACCGCTTCTACCTTAAACATACGAAAGCAAATAACAAATGCTTAGTAGAAAGATCCTCAAGCTCATATTCAAATTACTTATTTATCAAAAGATGAAAGATAATAAATTCAGGTACGCTAGGTTACTATTATCACTCGATTAACCGCTCAATCGCTTGGTTAGCTATAATCGTTCTATTTTATTTTATGTACTCATTTTATTCTCAATAGAATGGCAATCATCATTCTAATTTACATGTGCACATTTCGCCTGAATACTCCCACAAATAGATACCTAAAAATGAATGTAATATTTTAAAGGTTTTGAAAGTTATTATATAAAGTCTTCATAAATGTAGTCAAGGTTTAATATCCCATAATTCCGTTATTACTCCAGTTACCACACACTCTGCTACCTGCTAGCAGCCTGCATCGTGGCGGCGCTCATAGCCTCACAACAAGGTGGCCTCACACGGCGGAATACGGAACCAGAATGACGTCACACGGGCTTTTCCCAGCATTCATAATTAGCCGTCGCGTATTCGCGCGCTAGAGAATTTTCACTTTTCTTTTAATCGCGAAAAATAGATATCGTCATTTGAAAATCTAAAAGCGGGAAAACCGTACTTCAGAAGTAATAATCTTTCGATTTTGGAAATAAAAAAGAAATAGGAAAGCACCCTATTATGGATACCGTTTGGAATAACAATCTCTTAATATCAGTGATAGTACAACTTGGATATCTATACACCGCTATTATTACAACTCTTCGTGGATGTTACAAACAGGATTTCTATGTAATCTTGTCAAAATATCCATCATGTAATAACAACATGTTTTGGATGTATCAACCTTATTTGCATATCCGACGGATGCCGTCTGCTGCTTGGGTAGTAACCAAGAAGGTTGTAAATATCTGGAGTCGCTGTATCCGAGTTTTTGGCGTGGTCAAAGTTCTGCCATTTTAGTTTGACAATTTTTGGTCTCCGACTGATATTTTGAGGTGGCTCTGAGGTGGCTTCTAAAAATGAACTAAATTAAGGGAAAAATGCAACCATAATCATTAGTATTTCGCCGGAGATTGTCATCGGATTTTTTCCATCATTCGCGATACTTCTATTAATATATAAACTCTGTGTCTGTTTGCCCCTTTTCTGGTGGATATATCCTTGAAAATAAACTTTATTACTGTATTTGTTAATTTTCGTTGGCTATAATAAAATGAAATACCTGCATAAGTGCAGGTAAATGACTAGTTTACTCTCGTAAAATTTTATTTTCAGCTGAACTGGTTATAAAACGTAACCATGGTGATTGATAATTATTTTTCCCCGGGAAAACATATTTGAGTCATAAATTTCGCGAATTCTACCAATATGGTAGTTTCCTATTATTTTTTTATTGCCTAAATCGAAAGATTATTACTCCTGGAGTACATATTTCACGCTTTTAGATTTTTCAGTGACGATATCTATATTTCGCATTTAATGAAAAGTGAAAATTTTCAAGCACGCGAAAACGCGACGGCTAAGTATGAATGCTCCGTGTGTGGGAGTGGGAAAACTCCGTGTGACGTCGTTCTGGTTCCCGCTGCCGCAAGTGAGGTGACCTTGGGGCGAGGCTTTGAGCGCTGATACGACGTAGGATGCTAGCAGGTAGCAGAGTACCCAGCTAGCAGGTAGCTCTTGGCTTAAATAAGGCTTATTATTCCCCTATCAAAGGAAACTTTCCGACCTTAGCCAGTTTTAATAGGTGATTATTAAGACGATGTTTCCCTGAGCTCTGTGCCTCATGCATGCATTGGTAATCTCAGACGACGTAAAACTCCTGATTACTCGTACAGCATCTGGGTCCCTGTGACGTCACATGGAGTGGCATCGCATGGGCGCCAATCTGGCCTTTTTCAAATGAGGATAAAATTAACCATTGCCATTCGCCTAAACCGGTATTTCTGAAACAAAATAATTTATATATTATGAATACACTAATGGTGGGTAACGAATCGCAATCAATGCCTTTCGTTTTCTTTGATGAAGGAAACTACCCTATTAAGTAAGAAAGATATTGTGCGTACCATAGTCTATTTTAATGTATTAACGAGTTATGACCAAATATTTCTCCAAACAGTAAGCATTGACCCTTTATGGGATTTTCAATGTTTTGGTCAAAGTGGACGTGGCTTTTCCTACCCAAGCACCCCCATTCCTGCCACACTTCGCTCCACGCTCGAAATCAGTGGTGCCCCCTCCAGATATTTACAACCTCATTGGTAGTAACTGATCTTTTAAAAAAATGCGGTGCGACAGGAATGGAAACAATTGAGGTCTTGCAGTGAAGTTTTCTCGGGTTTCACACCGGGTCAGGTCCTCCATTTCTCCTTCCAACGTTTCGATGAACAACTCGCCCATCGTCTTCAGGGATTCAGGAATCCAATCATTGGACCCGGTGTGAAACCCGAGAAAACTTCACTGCAATTGTTCGCCGGGAAAAAACCAAAAATTATATTAATTGAGGTATTTCCGGCGAGAGACGCAAATGTAGCCAGGCCACGCTTATCCGCCAGTCTTGGCTGCGGCGATAAGCCCAGATATCGCGGGCTCTACCTCGGGGAGAAAAGGAGCAAGCGGCTGAAGATGAGAAGGGGGATGAGAGAATAGGAGCCAATGCCATCCCTCCGGCTTTGAACGTTGCCTGGCGACGGATCAAAGAACGGCTATTCCCATGGTAGAGTGTGTGTGTAAGACAAGTAGCCCGCAGGAGTATCAATGCCTGATTAAGCATCTCTCCCCTTAAAAGAGCTCGTAGCGTCTTCGGATTTTTGCACCGGAACCCGCGGTTTGAAGCTGTAGTGATAGGGACGAATTCGATTGCAAAAGATCGATACTTTGCATATCCAGATCCAAAAAATGCATCCGTCGGTATATTATCAACTCGGTTATAGTGTGGTTTCCTATAATTTTTTTTTATTCCCTTAATCGAAAGATTATTATTCCTGGAGTATGAATTTCACACTTTTAATTTTTAAAAGACGATATCTATTTTTCGCGATTAAACGAAAAGTGAAAATTTTCAAGCGCGCGAAAACGCGACGGCTAAGCAGGAATGATGGGAATAAGTCCGTGTGACGTATTTCTGGTTCCCCCTGCCGCAAGTGAGGTGACCTTGGGGCGAGGCTTGAGTGCTGATACGACGCAGGCTGCTAGCAGGTAGCTGAGTACCCTGCTAGCTGGTAGCGCTTGACTAAATAAGGATTATTAATACCTTATCAAACGAAGAAAACTTTCCGACCTTAGCCAGTTTTAATAAGTGATTATTAAGACATGTTTCCCTGAGCTCTGCGCCTCATGCATGCATTGGTAATCTCAGACGATGTATAACTCCTATCTACTCGTATAGTAACTAGGTCCCTGTGACGTCACATGGAGCGGAATCGCATTGGCACCAATCTGGCCTTTTTCAAATGAGGTTAAAATTGACCGTTGCCATTCGTCTAAACTGGGATTTCTAAAACCAAATAATTTGTATATTATGAATACACTAATGGTGGGTAAGGAATCGCAATCATTGCATTTCGTTTTCTTTGATGAAGGAAACTACCCTATTCATATTTCCCTAGCATACCATTCAGCATGTAATTATTCAATTACTAGCATTGAGAATCGTCTTTTAAAAAATGACGGCGACATTTATCGCTTTATGTATGAATTTTAGTATTTTACTTTAATTACCATTTTACACTGAGTGAAATGTGTTTATACTTGTAAAAAATACAGCTTTCATTTTTGATGATGAAATAATTGCATTCCGAAATTTCCGTAAGAATACAGAACCGCTGATTTACTGAACCACCCAACTGATGTATGAATAAATGTGGATTGAATTGTATGAAAAATATTATCGGCGCCAATAACTCCTCAAAAATTACACAGGAGATACCTTAAATGAATATTATTTTATCAATAGCAAAAGATGATTTTTGAATCAAATCATCGGGTAGATTCGGAGAGGAATATTCTCCTTAAAATCTCGGAAAGAAACTTAGACGTCGGGCCACTACATGGCTTAAAACAAAGGAAATACATGTTTCTTATAAAACATCAATTGACTTTGATTGAACCAGCTCCAGCTATGAGTACTGGGGTCTAATGCAGACATTAAAAAATAAAATTTGTCACGTAAAAATCATATTTGACCAGTACATCAAACAGGAATCAGAAATATTATAATTGTACTTGAACCATGAAATTGTCACATCGCTTTCCTTTACAGATAATTTTAGGTTGGTTTTAAAGAACGCATTGCTTATGTCACAATACCACATCATGGCTAAATAGATGAAAAGTGTTGATTTCTCCACAACGCTTTAGAATAATCCCAAATTGTCACTATTGGTCTTTATTCTACGATTTCAATTATCCTAATAATTCTCTAAGGCGTTAATTCCGATAAGGCGGCAATACGTTTTATTTCAGTTCAGTACAGTTGTATTTTCATCAGAGTGAGAAAACTTTCACATGGTATCATTGTTATTCAGTTATTTTTCAATCATAGGATCGAAGCTAATATATTAATAAATAGAAGTGCAAGGGTAATTTGTCTAGAAATCAACGAAGCGGGAGTGATATAATTGTTAATAACTCTCACTTGGGAAGCGTGGAAGCCAAGTGGGTAGAGCACATTGCTTCTGATCTATCGGTCCTACATCCAAATCCTTGATGAACCTCTTGGAGTTCTCAAAATAAAAATCCACCCAGTGGGAATTTCTCAGGGATCGGAAATCCTAATCCCCTGACCCCGATCGTGAGAAATTACACCCCTTCGGCTTATTTTAGGTGAGCTCCACCCTCTGCAAGCCAATCAAATCAAAAACAATAATTAGCGAAATTGGAAAGTTTTTTCTGATGCCTCACCGAAGTTGCTCTGCTCTGACAACAATTTTCCTCCCCGATATTACTTTTAAAATTAATAAATTTATAACTCAAAACTTTTTAAAATGTAAATCTTTAGTAACAAAAATTAAGGAGCTTTAGGTAGCTTCAGTGGTTAAAACACCAGTGTGGAAGCTATTATCCTTAAACTAATTGATCTTAAGCATTATAAATTTAACATCAATAAAATATGACACGTGGCAAAAAAGCATATCATGTGAAGAAATGTAGATACATGAAGAGATAAATAGGAGAAAACAAGATTTTTAATAGCATGTTCGTTTCAAACTAGCAAAGAGGGAAAAGTGTTACTTTTGAAAGAAAAATATAACTCATTTATTTAGAAAAAAAAGTAAGACCTAATAAATATAAAATATTACCTCAAATGCGTCAATTTGCCGGCCTCGGTGGCAGTGGGGATGACTCTCCGCCTGTCAAACAGAACATCGCGGGTTCGAGTTCCGCATGGACATCCAGGGTATGGGTGGTTTTAAATGTGTTTGCCTTATATTGAATTGATTATAAATGTAAGCAATGTAGATACTATTATTATTATTATTGTTATTTTCCTTTTTCCCTCAAGCTATCTTACAAGGATTGCTCACAGTGAACGGACCAAGTCAAGTTCAGCTGTGTTTTGTTATTACTTCCGTTATTATTCTATTGAAAGGAACCGTCGGACAATATGACAGGTGTCCGGGATGACTGATTTTTGTATTTTTGGTAGAGTTTTCTCCAAGTTTAGCTTTTTTAGCTGGTGTAGAACTTCACACGGTGTGATTCCTGTTGTTGTTATCACTATTGGGCATATATCTAATGACTGCATCTTCCACAAGGCTTTGATCTCTGCTGCAAGTTCTGCATATTTGTTAATTTTGGTGGATTGTGCTTTCTGTACATTATGGTTTAAGGGAATTGTCACGTCTATGAGGGTAGTGTGCAGTTTTATTTTGTCTATTATTATTATTATTATTATTAAAGAATAATAAATATAATAATTATAAAAATATTTCCTCAATTACATGAATTCTTTAAAAGCTCTATATACAACCAAGATGTCATCATTTCATTCACACTTCATTGCTAGTGCAAGGAAAGAATGCATACGTCATTTCCCTCGTCATTTATGCGTTGATGTGAATCTAGCACTGAAGAGGAAGGCGTGGGAATCCAAGTCTCGCTCCAGTATCCGCTCCTCGGCTCTATTTTTAGCCGTGGATTGTGTCCGATTTTGAAGCGCATTAAAAGTGTTTCACGTTTAATAGGGATCAATAGCCGAGAGGGCCATAAAATTCGGCTTTTTTAGGAAGCGACAGGAGGGAACCGAGTCAGATTTAACTACGACGAACTAAAACGCGCGTATTCCGGAACCCCAAGGGAGCGGGAAATGGATTCTTTTTTCAAATTTAAAGCTAAGAGACTCGTAAAGGATATTCAAAGGGGCAATTCGACGAACTACCCCCGTAGGTGCATTTAATGTGTAAGTTGTGTCTAAGTTTTTGAACGAGCGGGAAGATCTTTGAAAATTTAACATCCGTATCATGACTACATTACTTTCGTAAGAAATCGTTTTAGGCTTGACGCGGGGGAAATAAGATATATTCATGATGAAATATAAAATACCCATGGTAATTTCCACAATTTAATACACAACTTCGCTTACCACTGTATACCTATAGGTATATGTTTATTATACTATTCGGTAGTCCATAGTTTCGACACTTCACCTTGAGAATGGCCTAAACGTGACGACATCATGGTTAGTAGATGAGTTGCGTATTAAAGAGTGTAAATCACCACTGGTATTTTGTAGATCTACTGGGGAAACTACCTTTAAAAAAACGCGCCTCGTGCACTACCACATAGTTGGCGAGGAAACGTTAGCATATTATGGAAAATACTAAATCCTCTATCCCGATTGTTGGCGGATGGACAGGTGAGAGCTAGTAACCAATATGCGTGTCACGTGTCCAATAATGTTCGGAGAGAGCAACAATATAGTCATGCATATTACGGAGAATAGAGCTCCAGCTAACTTTCGAATGGCTTTTTCTCAGAAACAGTAAATCTTAGAGAAAAAAGTGAAATGACAATTTTGTAGATAATTTTTTGATCTACAATTTTGATTTGAGCAATTTTTATCATAAAACCGTTTCGCCAAAAAATGCAAAAAAACTCATTTTTGTGACCTTTGACCTTGAATAAAAGTTTTTGCACACGCGGGATCGATGGGGACTTTTCAGGATTTCATTAGAGTGGTATCCTAAAGGTCCATGCAAATTTTCAGCTTGTTGGAAATTTATGCAAGGGTCAATGTCTATTTTGACCGGGCTATTATCAAAAGATGGAAAGTTGAAAGAATGATCGGAATTAAAATCAATGCGTTGGAAACAGAATCTCCGCAACACGAAAACTCCATGGGGAATCTAACATAATCTAGCTCGCGCCTGGATGATTAGGGCCCAAGCCGAGAGCTCTAACCAAAACAGCAATGTGTGACGAGACCCGACTGACGACGATGCCGAAGAAAAAGTTTTAAATAGGATTAGTATCAACAACGGGTAAACCAGGCCGAGTGACTGAAAGTGACCTGGAAACTATGACTATGTCTATGAATGTATTTTTTTGTCTCCACCGAGAAACAATTCGCAGAAATCGCACTGAGAAAAGTAGCTGCATCAGAGCTGAATTCTAGCTCACATATAGGTTAAGTCGGCCTCGGTGGCGGCGGGGTAGGGTTCTCACCTGCCAAACCAGTGGCGTAACTATTGGAAGGGGATGATGGGATAGATATCCCCCGCCCCACAGCCTCAGATAAATAAAAGAATTATTAAAAACTTTTGTCTATTTTAGACATATAATAACTGCATCTACTTAAAGTTAAATTTTTAGTACTAAAATGATGTCCTGGCATGTCATTTTTCAAAAATTTACCTGGACCCCCCATTGCCTGGGGCGGGAGGGGGTCGCAACCCATGCCATCCCATTCCGCCAAAGCATATTCCTAGTAGCATCACTGTACCAAACCGAAGGTCGCGGATTTGAGTCCCATCTGGATAGTTGGCCCCTTTCCATGATACGGTTGTTTGTGATCATGCATTATTTGAGGCTGAATATTCCTCGTCGTAAAAGGCCACATTTTTGGTGTAGTCGAGGCAAATGGATATTTGAAAAAGTCAGCGGTCATTTTCCAAAGGACAAGCAAAGTACGCGGACGTGTAGGGAGCAAGGAAAAAGGCGACTCGGCACAATATCCAAGGGATCAAAATTCAGTGAACATTGAAAGAGACACTACGCATAAATATTTGCCATGATTGAGCAACAAATGGTCCTCTTTTCCTCAGCGCGAGGAGCATTGAGTGGAGAGCTGCGTCAAACCAATCTCCAGATTCATGCCGTTTGAAGATAATATTCTAACTGAATTGAAAGCAGTAAACTATTGGAAGAACCCAAAAATTGACAGCTGAATAGCTACGACGTGCTAGTTTTCTTTTCAATCCTTTCGTACAGGCACCTTCTAAGCCTATCCCTTCTAAGCTTCACCATTTTACCGCTAAAAATTTAGGGGAAGAAGAATTTCTCGAATTGTTCCCACTGCATAGAACGCGGAAGCGAGCCAAAGACGTAAATCTGGACTCCGCTTCGGATCCTCTCCCACGGCCTCCCCTGAAAATGCCCTCTTTCCACCCTCCCGCGCTTCCCCCACTCTCCTGCACTTTTATCCAGTCCCCGTGTTTATTTACAGTCCACTCACGAGCCTGCCTAGCGACGACGAGTGCCTGGACTCCGTATGAAGCAATAATTTTCGAACTCTACGTAATGCGAAGGTCACTCCATAACTAACGCATCCCAATTTCCTGATACCATAACCTTCATTCTAGACAAGGCCGTACCCAGGATCATAAATAGGGAGGGCAGGCCATGGTCTAGCGGAGGGCAAGCCAAGTTGTGACATTTAAGCATGGAAAAATTGAATGAAACCAACATTTTAAGAAAATTATAACAGTGCTTTATTAGTTTATGAGATTATTTCCTTTAAAAAACTTATTTTAGTTACATATCTTATACTAATGCCTATCATTTTTCGTGGGTTTAAAGAAAATTTGTCGAATACTTTCGTTTCAATTCAGTACTGATTTTGCTTAAAGACTTTTGCGATTTTTGCTTCTAGTGGGGGGCAGCTGCCCCATTACCCTTCGGTGGGTACGTCCATGATTCTAGGCACTTCCAATTTTTACAGTGTGTTAACACATCCTTTAGTAACACCATGTCACTTTTCAACATAATATCCGTCCTTTTCAAGAGTCTTACTCCACCTTGGAAATAAGGCGTGTATTCCTTTTCGGTAAAATTATGTCTCAGCGCGCTGAACAATACGAGGTGTCCGTGCAGTATGGGGTCTACCGCTGCGTCCACGATCTTCAATATTGGCGTGCCCGTTCTCACTCGTTGTGCCCACTGACTAACTGTTCTGCGATCGACATCATCATCTACATACACCCTCTTCAACCTTTCGTGAATGTTTCCGACCATCTCAGTCTCACAACGAAGGAACTCAAATACAGCGCGTTGCTTAAGACTGACGTCAAGTACATCCGCCAACTTATAGAACTGCTGCTACCACGCTACGATCGGTATTGCGTTCGAATAAATTTTAATAGAAGCGGGAAGGATCCTTCTATTCACTTTATTAATTTTAAGTTCCTAGAAAAACAGTTGTATTGTCAGTAAATTTGTGTGCATTAATTTTGGAGCGCTCCTCTTACATACCTGTTAGTATCTTCGATTCATGATCTCGTTCTAAAAGTCCCTCATATTCTCCCGTATTAGATATATTTTCTAATACTAATTTTTTTCTTTACTGAAGGAATAATTTTCGGGTTTCCCACCGGGTGTTTTGGATAACTGGTCCATTCGTTTCTAAGGCTGAGTCTGGCATCGTCATCATGGGTAGAATGTGGAGCGACGAAACGACTCCTTCGACTGGGCCTTGCGGTCTTCAATTATTTTCCAGCTGCCTCGGTGCGAGAAAATCCACCTCTTCAACAAATATGAGTGTTCAGAAGCATGAAAAAGGGACAGGTGTTTCAAATGTGCGTACAAACTAGTGTGACCTTCCCAGTGTTAGTGAAGGAGTTCTTTCTCGATTTGTATTGTAAACAAATCTGGGCCCACTTGTACGGGACTCAAGGGTATAAATACCGACAAGAACTTGGATCCACAATCTACCCCTGAAGATGATGGTAGACAGCCTTCGAAACGTTGGGACAATACACCCAAAATCATCCCCAGTGGAAAACCCAAAAATTATTCCTTCAGACTATATGCCGGGAATGAAACTCACATTCTTTTCCATTGCATCCTCTTACAAGCTGATCTTCCTCCTAAAGGATAAATGGAAGACAACGCCTTTTTTCCGTGACGCATATCATAGGCAATTTTTTTCCTGCATTCATCCGGGTTAATCTCTCCATTTCTGCCGACATAACGTTTCTCAGTGTTTCTAGACCTTCATTGGAACATTTTCTGGATTTGAAGCCCATCATCAAGAGGCAACAATATGAATATTGGTTTTGGATTGAAGCTTCTAGATTAGAATCCCTGAAATATTAACCTGTGAGGTCTTCTAGCTGCGAACCTAATACTCTGCTGCAGGTGCAGTTTGTCCTCAAGTGCAGTTTTCTCGATTCACTAGTATAAAAACTTGGAAACGCAACTTCCTCTGTCATCACAACCAATCTCAAACCAGTAACTACACTCTACGCTTTATTTATTTCTGCAAACAGTCTTCCTTCTTTAGGGTCTAAGACTCTTGCGGAATTTTCCGAGTGAGACCAAAATGTGTCAGGAGTAACCCCAACAACACACATTTGGATATACATATGTATATATATTGTATTTTCATGGGTCACATACATATATATTTTTGTTATGTATTACATCTGTAGTACATATGTATTATTGAATGTATTTCCTTTGTATTCATACATATGTAAAAGTGGCACTTGTTACACGATAAATACATTTGTATTTTTTGTGTATTTTGAAATTTGGATACTTATGTAAATGTGGTCAAAAATACACAAAAATACAAATGTATTTATCGTGTAACACGTACCACTTTTACATATGTATGAATAAAGAGGAAATACATATGTAAATGTGGCCAAAAATACACAAAATATACATTATGTATATTTCCTGTAATACTTGGGAGGTAGATTTTCGTGGCGTCTTGCGAAACGTTCATAAACATTTTTTCCAGAAATAATATGTTCACAGCAAACGCCAGATTTCCCTATTTTAATGATCATTCATCCATTCGAATTTATACCCAGAAAGCTTAAAAATAAATCATATACTAGTCGATGTGAGCAAGGGTAGTAAATATGGCGGCTATTTATGTTAATTTGTAAATGCACGCGAAATACAGACGTATTACATATGTAAAATTCAGTTTCTATCCGCGAAATATACACATGGAAAAATGGTTCACAATACATGAAAAATACAAAACATAGTACTTGCACAGATCAAAAGTAAAAGCGAAGTTTGATTTTTTAAACATATTTTAATGTAACTGTTTAGACAAAAAATTAAATTCTCAATTCCGCGGCTCACTGTCGCTAGGGAAGTGAGTGGGAGTGATACAGTTATAATCTCGTTGACAGTAAACCTCGGCCTCGGCATTTCGTTCGAGACTACGAGAACGTGCTGTAGGAGGAACTCCGGCATCTACGCTAATAAACAAAAGGAAATCCGTTATTAACTAGCTACTGATGTATAGTTAATTTTATATTTGTTTGTATTATTATACTTATTGGAAGAATTGACATAGTGTTTTAATCCTCGATAACCGGTGCGTGTGGATGGTGTGCTCAACCCGAAGCTATGTTTTGCTGGAAATGTGCTTCAATCCCACACGTTATTGCGATTCGTGCAAGCCAGCTCCAGCAGTTTCCTGTCACTGGATTATTAAGGTAAGGTATGATTTATCTTTTATTGTATTGTACGCCTACATAGACTACATTAATTATGTTATTTGAGTATATTTGGATACAACTATTGGCGCAATGTGGTCAACACATTGCGCCAATAGAGGTAATTATTTTGTTTATGTTTGGCTATTGTTTTCCTTTTTTGTTGAGTTATGTATCGAGGAGACTGGTGTCCATTGAAGTTATATGGTAAAACATAGTAATGTCAATCTTGTACGTATAAATTAATAGATTATGCGTCGTATAGTAATTCCGTGCTTCGCGGCTGAAGTTACATTTTTTCTTCTCTTAATTAAGAGCAGAAAAAATTGTTTAAAGGAATGTTTTCGTTCACGTGTAAGTTGTTTTATCGCTGTTTATTACCACAACCTACTGTATTGTAGTTCTTGCATTCCTAGTTATCCTATGCTTTAGTCATAACATCTTTGACCTTAGACTTATCAGCGTAGCCTTGTCACTAATAGATTCCTCGAGGTTCCGAGCGGTTTTGCCCTCTACTTCTAATTATTTAACGAGCAAGAAGTATTGGTCGTGTAATATCGGTTCCCTTAAAGCAAAATGTAATATTTCTTTCATCTTGAAATGCAGTCAATCAAGGTGCATTTCGTCATTATTATTAACACAAGATAAATACGTAATTTTCATGCGAAAGTTTGTCATTATATGTAAGAAAGAGGTGCGTATGGGCCAAATTAATTAATTATAATTTTATTTTCATGCTCTTTCGCGCATACCCAGGAGGCGACGATGTAAATAGCTTGGCCTGGACAAGAGGAGAATGGATTACGGAAAAGACGACGAAGCAAAGCCAGAAGACCAGGTGGAATTGTTAATACCGAGGTAAGCTTTGAGGGAAATTTTTTTTTTACCATAATGGAGAGGTTTCTTAAAGTTAAGCCTGAAATTATCGGTTATGTATGAAATTTATTTGTTTGAAAATTTGATATCACAAGTTTATATTTTTTCTGTGTGAGTCATCCGCTACTAAATCATGGTAGTAATATATTAGTATCATGTAATAAATATAAGCATACCAATGGATTCACGTTTTCCTAGTTAATTTATATTTAAAAGTAGTCATATGATCTTTTCTCATATTTCTCATTCTTCTTAAGAGAAAGGCTATTAATTTTGTAAAATGAAAGCATATCCCCAAAATATATGATTTCTCAAAGGACAAGGTCAAATCTGTGCTAGTTGGGACCTCGACATTATTGGTAAATGAAAAAATTTAAAACTTATGTCTGGAATCTATCAGAGAAGCCAAACTTTCATTTGCATTCAGAATTAGTACTAAAATTACAGACTTCACAGAATACTGACTGCCTATATGAATTGATAAAAATAAAATTGAAAGGCCTTGAGCTCCTATTCAGATCTTACAAAAAGATATATTTTTGCATGACTTTTAAACTTGACTTCTTCTTTTCTCCTTTCAGAAAGTGGCTAATTGTGCAGAGTTGGTTTCCTGAATTCAGGTTTCTTCTTGTGCAATGGGTTACAACGCTTGTTCCGTGCTAACATTTTTTTCTATTTTCCAACTCAAACCATTGTTTGTACTTGATTTATCTTTGTGCCATTTTTTTTTAAACTAAGTTTCACCTACTGTTTGCTGGCCCTTAATGCTTGTTAGCAATATTCATGGCCACACTTGTTATTTGTGTGTATTATTTTATTTTTCTCTTTGAATAAATGTTTTATTATCTGTACGTTCTGGTTTCCTTATATTTATTCATCCGTTTGATCGATATTGATATTAAGTGGATGTGGGTCAGAAAATCAATATGTATAATTCGTGTACGAGGGCCTGCAGATACATATGTATATTACATGTAAGGATATTCAGATTTCCAATTTGTAATACGCATGTATACATACATCCTGAGGGACTTTTGAGCCACTTTTACGTGAAATATACAGACGTAATACGATTGTATTCCATTGTATACATATGTATAATTCATGTATGGGTATTCAGATTTCCAATTTGTAATACGCACGAATACATACATCCATAGGGACTTTTGAACCACTTCTACGTGAAATATACCGATGTAATACGATCGTATTCCATCTTATACATATGTATTTGGTCACGTTTTTTGTGTGTATTATTGATGTAATACAAATTCCGTGTTATCTGGGAATGCCTCTCCTTCATATTTTTCCATATTAAAAATAAATGTATTCCCTCTTTTATTTATTCTGAATCAGATAAAATGTTTATAGGGCACTTTTCTAGCAAACTTAAGATGACTTTCTTTTTGTAAACGTTTGGAAAAGCAAATCAATCACTGCTGCACATGAGAAGAGTACTTTAAGTGACTTGCATCGATGTGATGTAACAGTTCTAGAGGTGAATAAAATAGAATCTTCCACTTTTGCATAGCATTTTACTATCAGGATCGATTTCAATACAAATGTTTATTTACGAATTTGACAAAGAATGAAATGTATTTGTTTCGTCTCATGAACATATGTTATTCCTTTAAGTTGCAACAAGGTCTCTATCTATCCAGTAGCCACCGGATAAATATTCGAAATGGCTATTAGTAGGTAAAACACCTACGGCCGTATTCATAGTTTCCTTAGTAAGCTACTAACGCCTAAGTAGCGTTCTAAGTAGTAGCATACTAGCAAAATGGTATTCATAGATCGTTAGTAAGGGCTACTAAGCCTAGTATGCTACTATCTTAGTAGCTGGTTCTTAGTCGCCCTCCGGCCTTGTTTAAGGGAGCTACTAAATATGGCGGACCGTTGTGGATGATCGAACTCCGGTTTTATTTGTATACTGTTATAGAGTTTTTATGCATTTGTGCCAAAATGGAATACGAGAATCCATTCTTCAAGTAAGGCAGGCAACGTATGTAGTGCAATTGTTGACAGGAATTGAAAGTTTTTCTTAGCTGCGAGGAAGCTACGACTTGCAGTGAACTTGTGCCTCTAGTGTAAGTGAACACAATTTGTACATTCAATGCGACCCTAAGTGAATTGATTGCATATAGACGATGAAGTAAAGAGTGAAGCGACAAGTGAAGTGATTTGTGAGTGTATGAGCTTCGACAAAATGATTTATTTCTTTCATACTGGTTTAACCATTTCGATCAAAGGTATCTACTAGCTGTTGCGAAGGGGATATGTTTCATATTTGAAGCAGTAGTTCTTTAGGGAATCAGGAAACGCTTATACATTTTCATTCGTTTGTACGCTCATAATTTGTGTTTGATTATATTACTTATTCTAGTCACTTTATCGTGAGCTTTCGGCAGTATTTACATTTCGCGTATTTCGTTGCGCTGTTGTTTTTGTTTTGGTTACGGTACGAGTGATAGCGGAGAGTGAGATTGGAAGTATGTTGATGTTACAATTTCTGGTTTAAAAATTTGTTTCAGCATATTTATTTCATTGTCCACGTAATGGTAATGTGAAATAACATCAACTGATTCTAAATCATTAGTGATGAGTGGGAAGTGAGATGTGAAGAATTCTTTCGAAAGTCAACGAGTGCAAATTCTTTTGGTGTGTGCAGAGTGATTGGAAAACTGATTATCATTGTTTACTAGAGTCACGTTAAAGTGTTTTAAATTAAGTGTGAGTCAAGCTTTTCATTGAACCAGTTGATTCAGAATGTACGGATTATAAGTGTCATAAAGACAGCTCGTGAAATGTGAAGTGAAATGTTGTGTGCGTTGTAGTCCTATTTGTGATATGATCAGCAATAAATAAGTAAAACAAGTTACGTTAATTATGCTTTGTTTTTTACATTAACCACCTCTAGTAAACTATATGCCGTATATTTCCGCACGCTGTCAATATTTGAAATATTTAAATGTAGCGAAGCAGATTGTTGTTTCCTTGACTAACACTTTAGGAGTTGCAAACATATGTTACTAATTGCTCGCACGTAGGTGTTTGTAACGTAATAAATGTGTGTCATTCACACATTAATCTCAACGTTATTTTCTTAACGTTTCATTTCTGCATTGCAAAAGTTTTCGTTTCTACTCCGACATTGAGGTGTATTTCTGCTTTCCGAATACAGATATGTATAATACTTACGTTGCTAGTTATGTTTTTCCATACTAATCACGCATACACTAATGGAAACAAATATCGGAAGTGCAAGCAATACGCAATTTATATGATCAATAAATATACGGCCGTAAGCAATAACTGCATCTCAAACATACAAATGCTTCGGTATTACTCATAAATCTACCCTTTCCCAAAGGTATTGCATAATTTTTGTGTACAGCAATAAAAAAATATGTCTGAGATGCGATATCACATCGAATTATCCATTATGAAGTAAAAATTTCAATGCACTTTGCTGAATCAATTTCTTTTGTTTGATAGTGTTACGAATTTTCCGCGCTGCGGAGGAGTCAGATGCAGTGTTGTCAAGCGTAGCCTAGCGGGTTGAACCCAAATCGCTACCGAGTATCGGCTGCCGAGCTGGCTAGTAGCATACTAAGTTAGTAGCTCTTAGTAGCTCACGTAATACAATCCATGAATACCATATCTTAGTAGGCGACTAAAAGGTCTTAGTAGCCGACTAAGTTAGTCGCCCTACTAGCGTGTTTTAGCGGAAATCTATGAATACGGCCGCTAGATTTAAACACCAAAATGAAACCATTCTGTATATTTTGATACTGGAGTGGACGAATGAAATATAGCATTCCGAAACAATATTGAGTCTAACATCCGTAAACATATAGATGAACTCAATGTGATTTAGGTTTCTTACACTTCCATTACATTTTTCTTCCCCATTTCTTTCTCAATCGCCCATGCATACAGCCTTAATTTCAGGAATTACTCTCACGGCTTCTTTTATAGGGTTTCTATTTAGGCTACGTGAGTGAAACCCTCAAGGTCGAAGTATTCGATCCGTCAACCGCGGAAACTGAAGTCTTCATTCAACTCAAAACATCTTTATTATGGGATTTATTATTTTATTTATGGCCAAAATGAAAAAAATATTTATTAATTATAAACTTCATTTCGAAATTTGATACCATATTTATGCCGCACATGAATGAATTCAGTCTTCCTCTACTTCCTGTTTTCTCATGTTAACGCAATTAAGCTCCAGGTGCTCTAATGCCGAACGCCTCTTTTGAATGATCTTGAATGATCCGACCTTGAACGCATGATCTTGGATGGGAAAATCTACTAGGTAAAAAACCTGATATACTTTGCCGTCAACACTACGAGTGTGTAATTGGAAAATTTTCTCAAACCAGAAATCAGGATTCAATTCGCAGATATGGTAGATTAATTGAAATATAGATATCTGAAGGACTCTATACACAGGGTGATCATAAATTCTCGCCCTGATAATAAAACCATAACATATAATAATTGTTTGACATAAAATAACTTTTTTTATATCAAGAGAGGTTGTATCAAGAACAAAGTGTTCACCACACGAGTTACTGACGTTGACGAACTGAAGGCTAGGATACAAGCTGCTGTGAGTACCGTGAAAGAACACATATGTTACAAAACACCTGGCGGGTACTGAAATACCGCTTCGACGTTCTCCGAGCTACCAAAAGGGCATACGCTGAAGTTTACACTTAAAAAAGAACGTTAGCGGTCATAAAAAAACTGAAAACACTACACCATCAAATTTAAATTTTTATGCCAAACGGTTATTCTGTAATAATTTTTTATAATCAAGGCAATACTTTATGCTCACCCTGTATAAAGAACTGCAATATAAATAATTCTACTCCAATTAATATAAATAATTCTACCACAGTCACAAAAAGATCGCAAAAACTACGAACATGGTCGAAATTTTCGCGACGCCTTCTGAGATCCCACATTCAAGTTGCCAAGTTGTTGGAGAATGAGGAAAAAAGAAGAGGGCTCATTGTGGTTTGGCGACTGACGTCAACAATTTTCAGCCTTCCTTCCCGAGACGAGGTTGCAAGCTTGATTGAAATTTCTAGATGAAAAGCAGTGAAATATTAACCTGTGATGTATTTTAGTTGCGGAACAAATTTTCTGCTGCGGGAATGAAGTCAGTTATTCGCCAGGAATATATGGCTATGACCTCAGTTACAGTTTTCTCGATTCACTACTATAAAAACTTGGAAACGTAGCTCCGTTTATCGTTACAACCAAACTACACTCTACGCCAGCAACTACACTCTACGCTTTATTTATTTCTGCAAACAGTCTTCCTTCTTTAAGGTCTAACTCTCTCGCGGAATTTTCCCAGTGAGGCCAAAATTTGTCAGGTAATGCCTCTTGTTCATATTTCCTTCATATTCTTTCCAAATTAAAAAAAATATTCCCTCTTTTATTCATTCTAAATTGGATAAAATGTTTATATCCCTCTTTTATATAAAACTTAAGATGACTCTCTGATCATTGTAATCGTTTGGAAACGCAAATCACTCTTTCCAAATTAACCTGTATCTTAAAAGTAAAAACTTTTATACATAGATTTTTCAGAGTTAACATTTTTGCGTAGAGATTCAAGTTAAATTTGGCAACAGTTTACTCTGTGTTAATCTAGTAAATTAAAAAACCACAAACCGTAAGTTTTAAGCAAACAATAGGCCTAAAAATAAGACAAAATATATAAATATATCCGTTCAACTGGTGCTTCCTCTTGCGTGAATTCTAATTAGAATTTGAAATCTTCCATTTTTACATTATCCCTAGAAGTTTCTACTACACAAAAAGCTGAAACGACGCACACAATGAAAATATTTTGGCATTCGGAATTCTCTTGAGCATTTTAGTAGTGGCTATTCGTTATTCAATGGTTTAAATTCTGAATCCATAATCGAAAAAATGTACTCATAGCTATATTAAATTCAAACTCCCCTATTATAATGGCAAAGATTATTAAATCATATAAAAAGAAAAATTTCGATCTTCAGGTCCTCTTTCACATTTTAAATAAATGCTTATTTAAATAAAAATTGCTACTTAATTTACATCCTTAATTCCCCAAATAGAATAGATTAAAATACATTGTTCTAAAAGAAGCAAGCAAGCAATAAACTTAAGTGCAGTCGAAACGTTCAAACGTCTTTTAAGCTACAAGATGTCAAATAAATCTCGTTTGATACTCCGGCCAATTTGATGCCAACCATCTTACAGTTAGAACCTCAATGAGTAAGTATTTAAAATTAGAATAGAATAGAATAGGATTTTATTGTTCGAGGACTAGTGTCCTATGGAACAGGATTACAATTTACATACATATACACTTATATGAGTGCACTTTCTTATTAATACAAAAGGTAACACAAATACCAGAGTATACCCAGGTAAACATTAACAAAAAATAAATTATACACGTCTTCAGAAAATGAATAGTTACAAAATATACCAACATAACATATATACACTTATTATTATACATTGGCCAATGAACCAGATGGTTTTTCATTAAGGCTTGCGCGGAAAATTTGATACAGGTGAGCTGTCATAAGCCTTTTAAACTGTTTAATGTTATTGGCCTTAACAATATAATCTGGGATATCATTCCATAATCTCATAGAAGTATTTAGAGGGGATTGCAGGAACGAGTTTGTTCTGCATTTAGGTATTTTAAAACGTCTCCGCGCCCTAACAACCCTATCACAATTGCTAATGTTGACCATTATTCTTTCATATAAATAATCAGGAGTCTTGCTTGACAATAAATTAAACATAAAAATTGAATACTGTAACTTTTTTCGTTCTTCAAGTTTTAGCCACTCGATCTTTAAGTAGTAAGGAGTAATGTGTTCATGTAATGCCACATTAAATATAAATCTTACACCAGCGTTTAACAATATTTGCATTTTATTAGACAATTCATTAGTTAGATCAGACATTACCAGCGAGCAATACTGAATATGAGGAAGGTACAACGATTGAATTAACTTTTTGCGCAATTCAAGAGGTATTAAATGCTTAAAATGCTTAAGCTGGGCCAACGTTATATAACACTTATTTGAAATATGTGCTACTTGTTCCTCCCAAGTGAGTACATTGTTAAGAGTAACTCCTAAGTTTTAACAGACTGAGAGTATTGAATTTCAAAGCAATCAACACAAATTTTGGGTAATGCATCAAAATTAAGTTTATTAATAAATTGTGGGGCGCCAATTATAATCCCTTTCGTTTTTAGAGGATTAATTTTCAACAAATTTTCACGGGACCAATTACAAATACGGCTGATATCGTCATTTACTTTTTCAATGCCTTTAAGCAGGTGAATTGGATGGCAGCGGAGATATATTTGTAAATCATCCGCATATAATTGATACATAGAATGAATTAAGGAACAAGGCAAATCCTTAATAAAAATCGTGAAAAGTAGGGGGCCAAGGATTGACCCCTGCGGAACACCACAAGATACATTAGAAAAACTAGAGAGTTGGCCATCACTACCTCTAACTGCTTGTTTTCTCTCTGACAAATAAGATTTAAACCATTTTAGAACAGGTACAGAGAATCCAAGTTTTTTCATTTTGAGTAGGAGGAGGTCATGATTGACACAGTCGAAGGCCTTGCTAAAATCAAAGAGTACCAAAATAGTAACTTCCTTATTATCTTTGCCGACACGGATATCTTCTGTTACTCTTATGAGAGCAGTTTGAGTACTGTGGGTGCTGCGAAAACCAGATTGATATTTATCGATAAGATTCCTTTCTGCTAAAAATGCAATTGTTGAGTTGTACACAAACCTTTCCAGAGGCTTAGATAGGGTACACAACAAAGATATTGGGCGAAAGTGAGAGAGTTCAGAGGGATTGTGGTTTTTTTTTGATAGGTTTGATTACAGCCGTTTTCCAGCTGACGGGAAAGGATGAATAGTTTAGGGAACAATTGTAAATATCTAATATCACTGGGAAAACTACTGGCAGAATATTTTTTAGCGTTTTGTTGTCTAACCCATCTATTCCGGCTGAATTTGATTTGATGCAATGAAAATAATTCAACATGAGTTCAGGAGTAAAATAAGGAAAATAAAAGATGTCATCACCGAACTCCTGATTATCTCTTGGGTTAGTATAGTTGGAAACAAGGGGGCATGGGCCTCTCCCTGACAGGCTGGAGGAGCTGGGGTTAAGTGAGTCAAGAAAATATGCGTTTAACTCCTCAGCAGAAAAATTCATTTTTTCATTTTCTTTACTAGTCTTAACAAGCCCTAGCCGTCGAATCTCATTCCAGATTGACCTTGAATCCCATTTACTGGAAAAGCATTGATTATAATACTCGCTCTTCTTTTTTTTCATAAGACCTAGGGTCGCATTCCTCAGGCTTTTATACTGATGATAAAGTTCTTCCGTTTTATTTCTTTTAAATTTACGCCTCGCTATGTCCCTTCTTTTCATCAAGTCCTTGATATCAGGAGTCACCCATGGAATAAGATTTCTCTTTGGTAGTGTCTTTCTTAAAGGGGCATGCTTTTCTAGTAGTTTATGCACATTGGATATGAATATGCTCAATTTGCAATCAACTGTGTGGACAGACAGAAAATTGGCCCAAGAAAGACCATCAAAATCCTCTTGAAACTTCGTCAAATCGAAATTTCTGAAATCACGTGAGAATATAGCATTGGTTTTACTTTTAGGAATATTAAATCTAAATTTAACATATATCAAGTCATGATTTGAAAGAAATGGAATAGAGTATTGACCATAATCAATAACTTTAGATAAGTCATCGACAATAAATAAATCTAATAAAGTGCTTGTGGAAGGGAGGTGATGGGTAGGTTGCAGCGGTACAATCGACATATTGCAACGGTAACAAATATCATTAATACATTTGCTATCATGCGTGACTTTAAGCAAGTCAGAGTTGAAGTCACCGCACACAAAATTAGGGAATATGCAAGGATTTAATTAGATGTAAAGAAAATGTCCGGGCATACACCCTACTTTGAAGATAATTAAATTTTCTAATTAGTGTTATTTCTGGAAGTAAACACGCGACAATGGTTAAAAAACGAGTTATTTGGAGAGACCACAATCAATCCTAGAGCTATTAGGAGAAAGATGAATTGAGACGGGGTGTCAGCGTACCGTAAGAATTAGAGGAATCTGGAGACATTTGCCAGGGAATCTGTCAAGCGCCACGCATAGGACAAGAAGGGGTGAGCTTCGCACTCTCGAACGTTACAGCGGCCAAATTCACGTAACCGACGAGTTAAAAATATTTTTAAAGGAGGCAGAGAGACTTGCGAAAAAGAAACGTCGTGTTTGCGGCGAACGTCATGGGCCGTCACCCGCATGATGCGTCCGACTTGCGAGGGGGGAATTCCACGACCTCTCGACTTGCGCGTACGATCCGAGCCTTCGTGTTAAGGTACATCCAATTAGCGTACAGCGCGCTTCTGGGACGTCTATAATTAAAATAAAATTATAAAGTCTTATTATGGAGTTATCTTAAAGTAAAAATCCCTTTAATTGTAATCCTGGATGAGAGGAGAGACAGCTATGGCCTTTATACCAAATGAAGGAATGTAAAGTTGGAGAGAAAAGCCGAGCCTTCGTGTGAAGATATGTCCAACTAGTGCTCTGTCACATTCTCTGGCGCGTCTGGCACGTCTGGAAGCCAAATTGACCGATATAAAAACATTTTGACTCAAATGAAACCTAAAAAATCTTACTATCGAGTTGTCTTCAAGTAAAAATCTCCATAATTATAAATCTTGATGAGAGGAGAGACAGCTATGGTCCATATACCAAGTGACGGAAAGTGAGATAGGAGAGAAAATTCGAGCCTTCGCGTGAAGGTATGTCCTAACAGCGCACTTTTCTATCTTCTAACGCATCTGAAACGCCTGAAAACGAATTTGACCGGTCTAAAAACATTTTGACTCCAAGGAAAACTGAAAAAATCTTTCTATCGGGTGATCTCCATGCAATAATCCCTATACTTACCCTCCTGGATGAGAGGATCTGCTGTCCTCATAAAAAGTGAAGGAATGTAAGGTTAGAGAAAAAACTGGCTCCGAAGGTGGCACGATTTTCTCAAGAATGCGCGCATCAATAATATCTTCGGATTTGTGGAAAAACTGAAGAACCGCTTTCGAAAATTGAGCAAACTTCCTCCCTAGCGTATGGTGTTTAGAGGAGGCGACCAGCAGCTGAGGTCATTTGCGCCAGGAGGGAAGGGTAGGTAGGGAAGGGTTGAGAGAAACCCGGCGTCAGCATCAGCCTGCTCAAAACAAAAGGCACCAAGATGACCATGGCTTAACGTCCCATTCGTCGGACGTAGTACTTGAATTGCCTTTCACAATAGGATGGGCCGAAAAATAAATTTTTACAGGGATCAAATTTACCCTATGCGGTAATGTTGTCTAAGAACGATTTGTTTTTCAAAAATAATGATATATACGAGGGTGTATTGAGAAGTAAGGTCTCCTTTTTCTTTAAAAATCGAACAAATTTATTCTAAACTTTGCAAGTATCACTGGAAAGGCTGAGCATTTAGCTATTTTTCTACATAGTGGCCCTGATGATCATTTAATTTTTGCATCCTTGTAACCAGCTTTTTAATACTGGCGTCGTACCACTCTCCCTCCGCATTGCGAAGTTAACTGTTGAGTGCGTCTTTCGTTTCCTCGTCCGACTTGAATCTCTGTCCCCCGAGGAGTTTTTGAAAGCGGTAAAAAAGGTGGTAGTCCCTCGGGGCGACTTTTGGGCAGCATAATATAATAAGGTCGAATATATCCTAGCCGAATTCGTTGATTATGGCGGTCGTTTGATGTGACACATGCGGACGCGCTTTTTTTGTGTCCATAGCTGCTCGGGAACCCACCTGGCAGAAATCACGTTGTAACCGAGGACCTCCGACACAATATTCTGCACGGAGAAGTTGCCGCACTCTTCATTTATACCTTACTTTATCTTATGAAGGGTTATTCTCCGGTTATTGCGCACCACGTCATCAATTCAAGTCGCCGTTGATTCTGGCAAACTCGGCCTCCCCAACCGCTACTCATTATGGACGTTTTCCCGTCCATGAGAAAACTCCCGGCACCATTTCCACGCGTTTTTGATGGCAATACACTTCTCACCATATACTTCCACTAACTGGTGACGAATTTCTATAGGGGAAAACATTTTTGCTTTCCAAAATCGAATAACTTAGCGTAGTTTCATCCGGGTTACTTAGACTGAACTTCTCTCCCACTATAATAGTCGACTTTATCCCTAAGAGGGTGACGTAGTTATCGGGTTAACCTTAATTATGGATTTAATACACGAGAATAACGGCCATTTGGATGGTGCAAGTATTTACATGAAAGAACAAATCTAAAATCGTAGCAAGTAGAGTAGACGTATGTTCGCCTGACTGGGATAGAAGCGGGTTCCATTTTTCATTCAGTCATGCGAATATTAGAGCCAGGAGTTCACTGAATTTGCAGCTTCACACGGATATTTGCCCCTCGAGAGAATTTGCGCGATAGATTTTTCGCAAACTAGTCCTTTGTGTATGAAGGCTTATATTTTTTTGCCTCGCTCGCAATACATATGCCGAAAAAAAGGCATTCATTCTCCCTAAAATAAAAATCACCAATCCCTTTTGACCTTTCTCATATTGAGTACGCCTCTCTTTGTTACACAAATTCCAAAAATTACCCAAGTTATGTTTTTCTCGGCATTGACAATGAAATCAAATGTAATCGCTTTGCTTTGCCAAAACTTCTTTTACCAACTGGCTGAAATTTTCTGCCCGCAGAAGACTTTCCATTTACAAAGCGAGTTATTGCTCTGATGGGTCATTTTTCAAACAGCTTTTTTCATTCAATTCGAACGTCCGTTTGACGCAACAACGTGGGTTAGCGGTAGACTTTTACAGCTAACACACTTTCGCAAACTCGGTGTTCCGGCTGAGTATGAAAACAGAGAATTCCATTAGCGCCGGGACTCAGGGTCACAGAATGGCATTCACAGCCTCATTCATGGAAGTAAGTGGAAGCCAGTGTTTGATGACCTAAGTAATCTATGGATCTCGATCATCATTAAATTGAGCCGTCTTTAAAAATAACAAATCGAAAAAATATACCTCGAGAAAAAGCACGCAGAGTTGGTAACGTGACTTAATTGAACCATTAGTTAAGTGATATTTACTCCTGAAGGTAATGATGAAATAGGACGAATTAAATTGTAATTAATAGGAACTTCAATATCAAAATGTGAATTCAACAAGCCACCGTAATATTTTCGCTTCCGTTAATGGAATAGGAACTAGTTGATATGACTCGGGCAACCCAGTTTCCTGCAATATGCAGCAGCAAATATCATGAAAAAGTCCTCAAGTAATAAAAGGGGGTATTTTAAGGCATAAACATTTTATCCCTGTTGGATCATTCGTTAAATATATACCGAGATAAAAAAATCAAGCCAACCTAATAGATTAAAAAGTAAACTTAGTTGTATTCCTTACAGTATTTATTTAAAAACTCAACGAGTTTTGAACTTTTCAGGTCATTACTATGAGGTAAAATATGATGTGTCATGATGACATTTTACCTCATGCTAATAATAATAAATAATTCGATAATGAACAGGAAAGGTCGAAACCGGTAGAATTTTTTGGTAAGTACTGTGTGGAATACAATAAAGTTTAATTTTCAATATATAAAATCACCATTCCATTCAGCAAATTCGCAAACTATTGATTTCAAAAGGCTTATCCGAATTTCCTTAATTTTCCAACATTAAAATGCGAAGTAGATTATTTTTACAATAAATGCCTAAGACGCGTCGCAATTGTTTTGATTGGGACTCACGCAGCGCTCTGGGCCCAAGCGGTACTCGAGGGTAAGTGGGGGAAGCTTTAAGGTCCTAACGAGACTCAAAAATGGCGATAAATTTTGGCGTTCGACGGATCGCCCGAGGAAATTAACGAAAGAGGCGTGACCGCGTTCCAAAAGAGACGAGTGCCGAGATAACGAGACACTCGGATCTTATTCGAATGCCGTGAGGGCGAGGAAAACAAGAATCCATTAGGAAGGATTGCCCACTTGTCTTTCCCAAAACGCCTCCCCGCCACTCTTCAATTATTGCTCGTTCCAATTCACAAGCCCTCATAGTGATCCCTTGGACTCAATCTTTCTTCTCATCGCTGACTCTTTTCATGCATGATTTTGCACAAACTGTATTTGAGAAGGGAAAAATATTCTATTTAGTTGAGGCATAATAAATGATGAACTACGAGAAAAAAATTCTATTTAGTTGAAGCATTATAAATGATGAACTTTACAGGGATGCCGACTTACAAAAAATATTGAGGGGGCCTAAACCGGGGATCTTGCCCCGGGAAATTTTATAAGTAGCGAGTTTTAAGTTTTTTAAGCATTTTAGAATAGTCATATGATCAACATTTGAACCCTGATAACTCGAATCTCGATATCTGGATACTCCAGAGAAAATCGACAAGCCTGACACATTTTTTCCTCACACCCATAACGAATTTTTGAAGGGGCTCGGGCACCCTCAGGCCCCATGGAATCGGCGCTACTGGAACTATAGCTCAAGAAAAGAGAACATTAAGTAAAAGAATCTATTTAATTTGAGAACTCAACCATATAATTAAAGAAAAAAATCATCAGATGTTACATAAGGAACGTGTTTCTGCATTGAAGCGAGGTTTGGACGTTGAAAGCCGCAGAGCACTCAAGAGTGGGAACATTTAAAAATGTGGTGCCACCGAAGAATGATGAGAAGAAAATGGATCGACCGAGTAAATAATGAGGAAGTGCTAAAAGAGAAGAGTGGAGAAAATTAGAAGTCTTCTTACAACCCTAAGAAGTAGACGGGACAACTTAGTTTCCCACATCAGTTCGCGGATCTCTTCCAGTTTAAGAGTTGGAACACCACTTACCTAAAATATGAAACACATTTTTTTCCAAACGCGAGAGTAAATTGGTATTACCAGGTAAATCACAATTACAGTGGTAAAATCATTTAAATGTATAAACCGACGGTAATTTCATCAGAGACATCCATATTACGTTGGTTATGTGCGAACTATTTATTACTGCTGACTTTGATTGAGCAGAAGAAGTCTGCAGAAAAAATATTACAATGGACAAGATATCTCGGAGAGGATATTTCCCACTATCGTCATCATAAGTCAACAATCCGAAGATTTGTTGCTTAGTAGGCCACATGCTGAATCATTATGGCCATGTGTAAACAGTTGTCGAAGCACAAGAGGAAGGAAAGGAGGGAATGAGACGGCCCCGAATGAGCTAACATAGAACAGGTTAAAAAGCAGAGGGAGTGGTGCAAGAGTGGAAACCATGTTTTAAATTATGTTTTAACTAGCTTGTTTTCCAATAGGATTTTTCTATATTCATGAAAAAAACTCACAAAGTTACTGCCCTTAACAACCGCTTTTGGTTTTATGCTAAATTTATCGTTTATTTCGTAAAAACAATAGTAAATTATGAATTGACACTTTGATTAGATTTTCAATATGTGCTGATAATGTGGAAACGTATGTATTCTGGCTATCGTACTATAGGAAAGTGAAATATCAGATCACCTACTTATTATTCATTTAAAAATCAACGCAAAGGCTTAAAAACATTGAAATTTTCAATAAAATGCTCACTTGCAAACGTCAAAAATGTAGTTCTCATTTTCACAACTGGAGCACAAAGTATGTTCTTTTTTTCTCTTACGAAAACAATCGCTTTTATCATAGATTGGACATCCCAATTTTCCCATTTACACTTGAGTTTGGGGCCAATAACTTTCATCAGCTTCTGAAACTGGCAAAAAGGTGATGTAGTGGACAGAACACATTTAGGAGACGGAAATTGGAAGCGTTTCCACATTTACCCCAGTGTTGTGCTTCCACATTACCAGAATCGGCATGTTGAACTATGAAGCTAAAACTATGCTACATTTTACAGCTAGCAGATTACTTATTTACACCAGATTGTAGCATGTTTTGTTCTTAACAATATCTTATATAGCACTAAGAAATAGCTTGGTGGACTAAATTAAACTTAAGAACTCACCTCAAAAGTTTTACGAATGAAGAGAAACTTGGAGCTTCCACATTACCAACAAGCTTCCACATTTGCCCCAGTCCCTCTACTTTAAAGTGAAGTATTACGCCACTATGAAAAGGCCGGCTGATGGGAGAGAGGAATAGAGAGCTGCGTCAAACCGATCTTAGGATTACAAATGAGGGAAATGATTTTTCCGACAAACCTCTACAACGATAATAGGAAGCTAAGAGTAATCGATGGGTACGCATTGAAACGATGTAAAGTCCAATTCACGTAAAATCATTCACATTGAACTCATTTGGCTTTCTACTAATATTTCTCAAAAATTATATAAAAAAATCCGAAAATTTACATGGGCTCTAATAATGCTTTAATTGGGTAATGCATTTTGTTCCTATCAAAATATTCACGGTACACCCAGTAGAAATATCGTTTTTTTTGTGATAAAGATAAACGTTGTAATGAAAGCTACTGTGGAGGCGCTCATCTTTTTTGCAATTATCCGCCACAGTATACTATCAAAATTTTGCTTAATAAATGTACCAACTGATATAAATCCATAGAGTGATTTCGGTGAATAAGATAATTGGAATTATGGGAAAAAAGCATAGTATTCTGTTGATGACGGAAGGCCTTGACATTTTGCACGAACAGAAGTGAGAGAGAAAGGATGGGAAGAGAGAGTGGGAAAGAGTGTGGAGAGCGTGTGGAGGATGGAAGGGGCTGATTCAATGGGGGTGACGTAGCCAGGAATTTCATTCAGGTGGGGGGGTCCAAAATCAGGGGGGGAAATTTTTGAAAAACAGGGTACTAATTACAGGGTTTTAAACTAATTTTAACAATTTTCGTAATCGAAAACTTCATTTGTTATCGAAATGTTTTGTAAATTCATGATTTTTCGATACTTTGTTTTCTTTTATGAAGGAAAATAAATTTGTTTATATATTTCGGGGGGTTCGGACCCTCCCCCTGGCTACGCCACTGGTCAATGGGGATGAATATTGAGCAATATATTGAATATACACGGATTGGCTCTCCACAATGTGTCCTTGCCAATGAATTCTATTATTGAAACACTCGCAAAGTCATCACTGGAATTCAGTCGAATCTTTTTTTCCCATTTCTCTCTCACTTTTTTCAATCAGGAATACGTCGAAAGCATATTTGAGCGCAAAGAAGTAATTTCGTGACTATATTTTATGATTTAACTTCTTATTTCCAACCTAATTAATGTAAAAAAAATCGATGCTTCATCATAGAGTGGAGCCAAAAAAATGAAACAAATCCGGCCATCTGACGATGAATCCTGAGTAATTATGCAAATTAAAAGATATTTAATATCCTGAGTATTATAATTAAATTAAATATCCTGAGTATTTCCTTAGTTAAATTTTTCAAATATTCAAGAATTTATCAGAATTTTACACTCTCATTTCAATTTCAACTTGCAATGGACATTATTTTCACTAACCAGAAATACTGGGGCGAGAGGAAGAGCAATGCCCACTACAAAAGAGGGGATTTTAAAGGAGAAGATTTCATTCATGAATGGCGTCATTCACTGCGGAGCAGTTGAAAAAGTTTCTTTGAAAGCTATGATGGAAAATTAGGATGGAAATGTAATGCTCCTTTGCAATTAATTAACTACTGGACTATTCAAGAAAATATTTCCTACGGGTACAATTCATAAAATCAAAACATAACTTATTTTGAGTACGCACCTAAGCCAAGGTAAAATTTCCCGGTAAATAACCATTTTTTATTAACCTTTCCACTAGATATGTAGGAGATCCATATAAAAAATTCTAGGTTTGTTAAAAATACGAATGTATGATGAATTCATGTACGTTTGAATATATGTTATGAATATAAAATGTAACCCTGGTTCGACTGCAATTTAAGTGATAGTCACAGGGCAATTTAAAAAGTTTCAACTACAAATGCTTCACCTACCTTTGATTTTTCCATATTTTCCCGATTAATGCATGTAAATGGGTCGAAGTCCTTTCCAATATTACCAATAGGGCTTTATGTAGCACGTACCAGTTAACAAGCATTCAATTGTATTGAGTTCTGTGGCTGATGGTTGGGTAACTATTTACTTAAACACGAAATAGATATATATGCCTAAGTTCTAACAACATGTATCTCAAATTCGGCCGGTTTGAGACAGGTATCTTAAAAAAAGGGTAGTAACATTAAAAAATAAAATACATGAAAAGAACAAATCTTTATTTGCAAATGAATGCTTCTTTTTCAGTTTTATGAACTTAAGATTTTTAACTTCAGTGTGCAAGTAAAAGAAGTTAATAGTTTTTTTGCTCTCCTGAAAATTGCTATTTTTGAGATACGTGTTGTTAGAACTTAGCCATCGATATGCTATTTTGAACATTAAGTCCCGCTAATCCATTATGTATTGTATTTGCCGAACGGTTTCAATGCTTACGACATTTTATCCTTGGAAATATGTACTCACCCTACTTAAAGGCTAAATGCTGAACAAAACCTCATTGCTATTAATAAAACTTGAACATCAAGCAAATTTATTTTCGAGCCGTGTTCATAACACAACGTGAATATTTAAATTCTGTGGGTTTGGAGAGTCTCGCCATCAAATTTTTTATCATACTTGGTGTACATGTCATTGGAGTATGACCAAATTATCAGCTAACTTAATTGTTTACTTAGTCTGTGGCAGACACTAAGTTTAGACGTGTTTTTATGAGCTCAGCGATTTTCGTTTGTTAACAGAAACGGATAACAGAATGATTGAAAGCAGTGGCAGATCCAAGATAGGGACAAGGGGGGGGGCTAAATGGGTGTTAAAATTCTCGCAGTGGTGGGGGTCAGAAAAAAATCATCAATCATTCTATCTACTGTAAATTCTATCTACCCAAGGGGAGGGGCTATAGGCCCCCCCCATATATCCTCCACTAGTTGCGAATGCTTACGAAGGTACAAATAATCCCTCACAATCAGTACGGATTCTTCCAGTTTGTCCGTGGGCAAAAAAGACAACCTGTTTATGTAGTGAACTGACATTAATGCACTATTCTTGTGATTGCAGGTACACACACAAATATCGGTGTAGTTGCGCCTTCTGAGCTGTTTTTATTTGGCATTTGTGGCATTCTCACCCAAGTAACGGATAACGTAAAAAATAAACGAATACATTTTATTGGATATGGTATTTTCGACCCATTCGTGGGCGAACGATATCCACTTGTTCTTATGAGGTAAACGATGGATTCTTGAATATAACCCTCCCATATCATTGCCGTTACCCTGTAACTTGATGCAGCGTCTCCTAACGCATGGAATGATGACTCAGACATACTATTCAATAGTCTTCACATAATTAGGCCGGAAGCTTCTTTCACTTCCACAATCCACTCTCTGATAGCTTCTAAATGAAAGGTATGCACTCACCTGTGGATGCCGTAGTCGGCCATCAATATTTGGGATGAAAAATGCATAACAGCGTGTTGCAAATAAAAAAGTATTCGAAATAAAAATAGTTAGTGACCGACATATAGGGTGACGACGATAGACCATTCGCGATTGACTCACTCATATGAATAGTGAACGGAGATCGACTTCAATGAAAGACTGAGTAATCATATCAATAATTGTAAGTTTTAATACCGAATCGGAAGAATTCAACGCAGTTACCTGTCACGCCCTCATATATCCCTTTCCCAACAACATGTCTCGCATTCGAATTGAGTGAAAAATTTATGTACACATATCTGTCAATTATGGGAATGAAAAGGAAATTGAAATTCAGGATATGATGTGAGAAAAAGTTGTTGATAAGACAATGTTGGGGTGTTAAGTTAAATTACTTCATTACAACAATACATGTTACATTACTCAATTACAACAATAATGTAGACGACCAAATAATTCAAAAACATTAAAATTCCCGTTATTTTCTGACCACGCGTACATCTCGGAGTCTATGCCCCATGGTACTCCGGGGCACTGAAGTGAAAGAATGCACAGAATATATATATAACTCATATCTCACAAATTAGATCAGCACTTCCAAGCGTTCGCGATGCGAGCGGAAACGTTTTTATCGCCGGCTTTCCATGCACCAGCAAGCGGATTCTCCCTCAGTGTGACTCCAGAGTTGAAGCAAGAGTGGGGATAACAATTACAGCAGCGGTGACTGCCCTCAAAACAGTGTGCAAGGCAAGGGTCAACTGTGAGGGGAAAAAGGTTCGAGCATGAAGTTGGTCTAGCAGAAAATAATAAATTGCCATCACATAGCTGTTGAGCGATCACCCAGTTCATTAACACAATCCTATTTCATCTCTTAACATCCTTGAATAAAAATAAATTTCACCGAAGATTCTGGGATGGGCTACACCACATCAAACAATTGGATGGAATATGTTTTTTTATATCTTTTATCCAGGTTATTCACCACAGAAGGGCTTGAATTCATGCCAGCACGCCCAGTGAAAATGCATTTGAATTTCGACCGTGGATGATATAGCTGACATTTCTCTCTAATTGCATCTCGGCTGGAGAGGAAATAAAAATAGGTCATTATGAATAACGAGGGGTTATGGGAATTCTTCATTCACCATGCTATTCATCATTCCGACGAAAATAAAACAAAAAACATCAAAAAAAAATATATACATATATATTGTCCTAGCGATTTCCAGCAGCAGGTCATCTCGTAATGACATGCCTTTCACGATGCAGAATACAAGGAGGATGAACGGAATGCTAACATGGTAACCTCGAAATTAGATGCAGATTATGAGGCCTGGAGTAGACATTCAACCTGCAAGCGATGTTTTAAAGACTATGGATACAGCAAGTTCATTTCAAAAGAAAAGAAATACTTCGTAGTTTTCATTTGTTCAAAATGGACTTCCACAAAGTTGAGCCTGAAAAAATAGAGATTTAATTTCGAAATTTAATTACATAAATTAAGCACGAGACTCTTTAGCCTAAATGGAAACGAAATCAGTTAAGTAAAACCCTTTCAACAATAACATTAAAAAAGTTTAAATTATTGCGATATTCACTGCTGAATTTGTGTCTGCAATACCATTAACGCAATAAATTGTGGCAATAACTTATAACACAAGAAAAGTACAGGCTAACAACAGAGTAAAATATCTAATTTTCTGCAAAAAAATAAAATAATTATAATCAAAATATGCCATAACGGGAAATATTTTACTCTAAGTCTTAATTTTATGAATAATTATGGGAAAATTATCGCCTTTAACCATCAAAAGCATAATTAAATAGAATGGAATCTCCCGTGTATTAAATGTAAGGCAACTAAAGAAACTGGCGACAAATAATAATTATACCAGTCTTACCGTTCTCATAAGTCATACTGAGTATCTTTACATATAATAGAGTGATAATGGCTTGCACTTGCGTGAGAACGAAATTTCTCTGGCGGCTGATTAGCAGAATATTTTTCTTGAAGTAGTGCTCCAGCGATTCCGGGAACAGGCAGAGAAAGGATCGTGTAACTGCGGACAGAGCACATCTTGGCCAACGTTAGTCGTCCTTCGACCGCCGTGTACTGGTATGCGGTCACACAGCGGGAGACCATCTATTCTTATCACAGCCAGGAGTAGAAGTATTTCAAAACAAAGACCCAAGAAGCATCAGTGCCAGATTAGATAAACCCATGTGCAATGCACAGGAGATATATTCGCCAAGTAACATATGCATCCAACGACCGAACACAGCGGAGTAGGAAATCACGAGGAATAGAAGTGGGAAAATCTATTGTGAGAAAACTGCAAAAAAAGGGACCGTCATCTTTCGTGATAGATCTGAGGGAACCAATACAGGCAAATCCATCATGTTTGAATTTTTACATACGGGCGGGGTAGAAAATCAGTTACTACGCAGCGGTGCCATGGTGCTGGAACGCGCTGGAAGCAGAAAAGCCGTTCCGGTACTAGTTAACAAAAGACATAATAGTCAAATTGTTTTATCAATGTTTTTCCTCATAATTTATGATCTTAATTCAAATTTCCTAATCAAGAGAAAAATTTTTGTAAAAAATGTAATTAATAACTTTAATAATTGCTATAAAAAACCCAACGTAACATTTCACTTCTATAAAAACCTACGGAAAGCGCGTTCCGGCACTGCTTATTTTCACTAAATCTTGACTTGAACTTTGTGGTATTTTATTATAAGTTTTCCTGGATATACACAATTAATAAGTGATATAAGTAATTGTGTATATCCAGTGAAACTGCTTATTTTTCCATAACGTCACTGGTTATATGTGAACTATTACTGCTGACTTTGATCGAGCAGAAGAATGCAGCGGGAAAAATGTTATAAAGTATTTCAAAACAATGAGACGTCTCGGAGAGGATATCTCCCACTATCGTCATCATATCGTCAACAATGCGAAGATTTTTTCGACGCAGCTCAGCACTCCGTTCACTTGTCAAGCAACCTCTTAATAATTGCGTATTTATTCTCACTGGCGTCCTTAATAACACATCCAATGCCAATCATTCGGAACCTTCTTTTGCCTTACTTCCCATATATTTATGATCTCATGATTACCTTCATTAGGTCGTCATGCCCCATACGGCCTCATTAATTTGTCCCGTCTTTTTCTTAGGGTTTTTAAGGGGCTCTATTTTCTTCAACTATACTAAGGACTTCTTCATTGCTCAATATGTCGATCCATTTTACCTCTTTGGGGACTTTTTTTTGAAGGGGACTTTTATCGCAGATTGGACAAAATCCTTAAAAATCACCGTAGAAAGACGATAAAAAAACGCCCGTATTTCTGGTGCGATCAAGAAGACGATAAAGCCAATGAATTGCTGATAGCACTAAAGCAATTATAAAATACAAAATGTACTACACGTGGCCCAGATGGGTGGGTGCCCTCCCGGTGTTTTGGGTTCGTCCCTAGCGAGCTCGGGTCCTCGAGAAAGGGTCGGATTAGGCTCGAAGTCGAGGGTGATCCCTCATTAGGGCGACTGACCATCGGTATTCCTCACGAGAGCGACATTAACCAAAAAGACTAATATACCAGTATGCATCAAAATAGGGGAGGCAAGGACAAACATTAACCTAGGAAAACATAAGCATGAAAAGCTGAGAAAGTTTTGTTGTCTTCGAAGCGGAATGAACAAAGATGGACGAAGCAAGAAAGAAAAAGTCAATAGAATTATCACAGGAAAAGAGGGCTTCCTACAGCAAGAAGAACTAATAACACAGAATACAATTAGAGAAGTAAGTAAAGAATTCATCAGATGCTACATGTGGTGCATATTTCTCTTCGAGAGCGGGGCTTAGAAGTGAACAGCAGCAGAGAAGTCAAGAGTTGAAGAATTCGATGTGGTGCTTTGCGGAGAATAATGAAGATAAAATGGATCGACTGAGTTATTAATTGAGAAATTAACAAGAAAAGTGGGAGAAACGAGAAGTCTTCTAGAAACATTAATGTGAAGACGGGACAACTTAGTTGGCCACATTATGATGGTGTGATGAAAACAATTATATCACAGGTGGAAGGGAAGAAGGGCAAGAGCGGCTCAGAATGAGTTACATATGATAGGTTTTAAAGGACGTAAAAGAGAAGATAGACTTTGCTATGACAAGGCTATCGTAGGGGAGATCTGAATGGAAAGCTGCGTCAAACCTATGTTAGGATTGTGGACTAATGTGAGTTTAATTAATCATTTGTTAAACTTTTAAAACTCTAATTATTATATCCTTATATTAAACTCTTTTTCAAGTTCTATGGGCCGATTCCAACACCTTTTTTAAGTAACTAACGCGATTTCACTTCAATTTAGGAATTTATTCGCACATGATCGAAAAGTAGTTACGTGATTTCATCAAGCCATTCATGAAGTCATTTTGGGAACAGCTAGAATTTTCTTTCTATCGTGATCCGAAAGGTTCAGAAATTGTGCAACCTTTTCTCGTCAAAACGGAATCCACCATTTTTCTATTATTAAAACATCATGTCCATAAAATCTCCTATTAAAAAAATCTGATTTCGATATGAAATTTTCATAATACATAGCATGAATCGGCCATTTCCTTAAATCGTCAGCCAAAAGGTACAATATTGGATTGAATACAAATTTTTGGGATACAGTTGACCACGGTTTTACGATGGATTAGGCATACGATCTGAGCTGATATTGCACGCGCTATTTAAAATTCCAAACGTTGCCGAATTTTCTTCCACTATCACAATAAGTAATCATTTATGTGATTCTGCGCCTAATTTTTAAACGGACCACATTTTTCAACATAGCAACACATACATGCGCCGATGCTCTGTAAACTGATTTCTCGTTCGGAAATGATGCTCACTCGACATAACATGGGAATCGCTTCACGCTCTATCCTCCGGAACGGATTACTATCACAAATCGAGGTTCTAATGTGCTGTGAAAATTGCGTAATATCGTTACTTGAGCTGAACCCAATTATCTTGATGTATCACATATCGGTCCAAAGTTTTTCAAAAATCATTTACCGTTGCCAGGGGCGCAGCTAGGAATTAAGGCTGGGGGGGGGGGGGGTTTAGGTGCAACTAATTCCGGGGTGTGTGGGTGTATGGAATACCCACCAGGATAAGCGGTAGGCGTGAGATTAATAAATTGCGGAATTTTAAGATAAATGGTTCAAAATGGTGAGTTTTACGCCTTTCTGAGGGATATTTTACTAATACTTTCCCTATTCTATTAGTAATATCAATCCAATTAAACAAAATGGATTAAGCTTAAAATTTCTCTGAGCTCTGGGGGGGGAGGGTTTTATCCCCCAAACCGCCCCACCTCGCTGCGCAACCGCCTCACAAACATGGAACAACCTTCCTAAAATAATCAAAAACTCTTCATTCCTGTAAAATTTCAGAAGAAAATTATACTTATTCCTAACTAGTCTAAACTAATTGTGCAATTCAACTCTATATAATCATGAAGGTATGCATGTTCTGCAGTGTATTTTCCTTTGCAGTATATTTCCATATGTAAACGATTTCAAACTATTATTATACTATGAGATTAAAGTGATAGCAAGTTGAGATTATTATGGGCTTTGTCAGTTTGATGTTTGTATTTGGATAGAGGTTGAGCATTTTAAAACTATTTTGTATGTCTTGAATGATGCTGATGGCAGAGAAGACAATAGGTGCCATGAAAATCTCTTCCACACTCCAAATTATTTTTAAATGCTATTCTATTACCCATTCTTGGTACATGTTTATTTTCTTGTATACATGTGTCTTTTCGATGTTGTGTCAGAATTATACTGCAACATCTATACTATATAACAAGTTAAATTTTTCTTGTTGATTTTACGTAAATTAATTTGATTTTAGGTGTGTTATATTTTATGTTTGAATATTTTAAATCATCATTATTATTATAAATGTTATTTTTATTATTATCATTATAGTTAGTATTAAAAACCATCCATCTCGATGGATCAACCATCCTCTGCAAAAACCTCCACAGCAATGCTTCCCTCTCTCTCCGCACGCGATCTAACCCACTCCACTCCCTCGCTTTAAAACAGCACCGTCCCATCCCACTCTTTTTCTGGTCTATAAATAGGGGAGCGGCGGTTTCCCAAGTAGTGGACTCGCGCTCGATTTCCACCGCCTCCCGGTGGGTGTTTGCGAGCCAAATTGGAGAGAGAGAGAGGGAGAGAGGGAGAAGGTGGAGAGGGGTGTGTGGAGAGGCGACAGCGAAAATAAAGAAGGGCGGGAATTTTGTGAGCAGTGGAGTGGGAGGGAGGTGTTTCTGGTCCAACGAGAGGCAGGGCGACAATAGCTCGCCGTCGTTTCCAAGCGAAACCTCATGTCGGAAGTATGAGGATGCATTTTCATCACGGATACAGCACTAATTCCGATTACTTGGGCCTACGAGTATTGAGAGTAGAGGTAGACCCTTATCGAAGGATATTCTCTAAGAACAGAACCCAATTTAGGAATTACCATAATTTTTTCTCACGTTAGTCGAAACAAAAAGTCGTTTTAAAGGGGTCACACTATCATATTCGTGATGATTTGCGATTTTTAATTCCGAATGCTTGGGCCTACGAGTATTGCGAGAGCAGCCCCTTATCGAAGGATATTTACAAGAACAGAATCCAATTTAGTAATTACCCCAAGTCTTTTCCGATGAATCGAAACAGAAAGTCCTTTTAAAAGGTTAACACGATCATATTGGTGATGATGTGATGATGATGATTTGTGATATTTAAAACGGAAGAAACCGATTTATTTAGTCGTTTTTAAGCGAGACTTTACATCGGAAGTATGTGTATATGTAGGCATTATCATAGTGGGTATATTGGAAAATTAGATAACTACAACACAGAATTCGATTACATGGGCCTGCGAGTATTGGGAGCAGCTATTTACAGAAGTGTATTCTTCAATAACAAAACCAAAAAAGAATTTCCATGAGTATTCTCCGGTTTGTTGAAACAAAAAGACGTTTTAAACGGGCCACACATCCATAGTATTTCTAACTTCCTCTTTATGGATTTCATGCATGAAATGGAAATGACTCCCGAGTTACGATTCTACTGGATGGATATTTATGTGGAGAATGATACATGAACGTAGCAGTGGAATACTGCAAGTAACAGTGGTATGAGTGGAAATTGCAGTTCAATGCTCGAAAGACTCTGTGATGTCGAAAATGAAATATTTAGCACGGCGCCATTGTTCGACTTTGGGTGAAAAAAAATTTCAAAGTACATAAAATAAAATACTCTACTCATTGAGATCTTTTCCATAAGAGATCCCTAATTTCTCAATACAGCTTGCGTTGGATTTAAGGATGTGGACGTGATGATTTTTTTAAAGAAGTGCATAAAGATATAACGAAAATTGGTTCATTTTCAAATGATTTGGCACAATTTCAAGGCACATTCCATCACTATACCACCTGTAAATATCGACAAATACTAATATATGTAAAAATATGGAAAATTTCATGAAAAAAACGTTCTCATCACACGAAAAAGTTAAATAAGTCGCGGTTTTCCTAAGTCCATCCGCGTAACCGAAGTCGACGTGTACCAAAAAAAGTGTCTTCCCGGCTTTTATATTTTTAAAGCTTTTTTTTCCATTTTGGTAAAAATCGCTTAAAATTAGTGACCAAAATTTTGTTGCATAAGGGCACCCAAACTCAATTCGTACTCTTTTACTACTAACTTGAATAAAGAAAAAGTATAAATCCCAAGGATAGTCAAATAGCGACAGAATCAAAATGTAAAACGCCAAATCTACACAACGGAGAACTTATATTTCAATAGAAATCCAATTCATAGAAAATACACACTTAGTAAATAATTTAAGCCATTAAATTCATATCCAGGCGATGCTATTTCATGCCACGGTCAAAGTCAAAACTTCTTCCTTTTCCAAATGGCACAATTTTCCAACTTCAAGGGTGAATTTGTACAGGCTTACTGCTGATCGTCCTGCTACTAGTTTGCCAACCAAAATTTGGATTTGATGAAACTGATAAAAATCAGATTAAAAAGTTATGTATAATTCATTTTTAAACTCTTGCCTAAAGGACCTAAACTTGTAACCTAAAGGCTAAAAGGTAGTTACTCTAACGATGGTTACGAACGGCTACTCCCTTGAGAGTGCGCGTCAAAACCAAAATTTCCCTGCCATATATTTCCCGTATTTAACCGAAATGAAAATTACAGAAGTTTTTTGGGGAGGCCCGGGAAAACCAAAGAAAGGCTACTGGGCTTGGAATGTAAAAAGGCAGGGTCAAAAAAGGAGCCAAGGGAAAGACTTCTAATGAATGAAATCATATTGGCATTTAAGTCAGGAGTGAGATCTACCTCCACCTTACACCAGAAGTGAAAAATTCAACATTCGAAATCCAGGATTTGTAGTAAACAACGTAAGAGCACCTAAAGAGTTCAAGGCGAAAGAGCAAAACAACTAGCAGAGTATATTTTTGGAGTCAAAGCTAACATTAAATGTAAAAATGCCAAAATATTTGCCCCGAGCGACATAGGTTTTGAATTTTGTGGAAGGAAGATGATTTTTCCACGGCCCAGTGTTGGCATTTGAACAATTCGCACAGCTTTAAAGTGAACTTCAGTTGACGTCACAGTCACAATAAGAACATCAATATTTAGGCCATAGCTCAAAAAATCTTCCACCTTAGTTTTATCCTGACCATACCCAATTCACTTTTACTGTTCTTTGCATACGGAGGTATATCACTTTAAGCATATAACTTTTATTTTCTGTAACGTTGGAAATATCAGAATTAACAATCCGATTAATAAAAGAAATGTACTCGTAGAAAGAGTATAAGTTCCAGTGATTAAAAAGTGAAGAGATTAAGGTTTTATATATCTTCATAGGTAATGTCACATAAAAACTCCCTTCGACTGTAAATTATCTGATGAAGCGAGATTATGCCTCATACTCTGTCCTCCTTAAGTTAATCAGTACTGATGAATGTGTGCTATTTCAAGGGAAAATTACTAGGATTACTCGGAAACTTTAACAAACCGAGCAAAAATCAACAAGATTCCAATTTTTCCGCGTCATATACTATTCTCTTTTATAATTGGAATATTTTGCTCAGGATGGGATAAAATTTTCGAGAGAATGTAATTCAAAGGGTTTGCCAGGACCTCGGAGGCAATCTCCATCGCTGGCCAGTTTCTCCCAGATTCTCGAGCGAGACGGAAGTCAAGAAGTATTGTACAGGAGCGCACTCTCGTCAGCAATGATTCTTCCACGTGCAAACGAAGCGTTAAGGGTAAAGACTTGGGCTCTGCCATCTCTCTAGCGAAAATGCGTGGCGTTGGACGACGCTTCGGTATGCTTGGCAACGGAAATGCCAGCAAAATTTGCACTCATCTGTCAGCCGAGGTAAACACAATGCCAATCTTGTACCTATTCAACTATTAGAGCAGAGGAAACCGGTCCAATATTGCGTTTTAATTGTACCCTTCGTGAGTCTAAGAATATGATCTTCCAAGGTTATACTCGCTCTCAGTAAGTCTTGGCCCATTTCTAAAATTCTTCATAAGCATGGTCCGTAATTAATTTAAATAAAAATGCAATTTTTCCATTCCAAGACGAAAATCGACAAAATTTAAATTCAAACGGAACAACATGGGCCCGTTGTTGACAAGCTCTGGAAAATTCTGCCCTTGAGGTTATGAAAGAAGAAAGGTTTTAGAAAAACTACAGGCCAATCATAATTTAGCATTAAAATATGTACTTACCGAAATTCGACCAGTTGTGGCACTTATGAAATATGCAATGGATCACTTATTACATATCCAAAAAGTACCTTCTAAATTTTACCCACTAAAGTTCAAGAAGAAAATATTTTAGGAAAGCGTAGATGAGGAAGGAAGAAAGCAAGGTCTACAGGTAGATCACAACGGCTAAATACGAATAATAGAGGTAAGAAGTTCAGTGTGAGAGAGGTGATATGCTCGGGTAATTCTCTCATTTCCTATGTAAACCTGTTAACCGACAAATTACCTAGCACCTACAGCATAAATGAGCAGTTAAGATACTGCCCGACCTTTCTTTTCGTTATATCTGTAAAAATGTGGAAAAATACACTAAAGTACGATATAAAATGAGGGAAAATAGAAATAAGAACAATTTTAACAGTACAAGTGTACATTTAGATACCACCAATGCAGCTGAAATTATGAATCCATTACTTCCAATTCCATGTGCAATTGATACCGAAGCGATCTTTTTAACTAAATTTGAAATTGTCCTTATGAATCGAATGCCAAATTGCGAGCCAAGTGCGAAGAAATTTTGAAACAGAATCATTGTGTACAAGGACCACTTTCACTTATGTTTAACTAACTAATTTCGCCTGTAATGATTGATATTTAATTATTGATGTTGATTTTGTTAGGGAGTTGTTGATGGGAGGAAAGTGGAGTTTGTTGAGGAGAAAGAAAGGAAAGGAAATTTGCTCGAAGAAGTGAGCCAAAAAGAAAGTTTCTTAAAAAAAACAAAGGGTCTTGGACAAAACAAAATTACGACGTGACGGACCAAAAGTTGGTTAACGTAATCGGGAACTTAACAGCTTTACTCATTTAAAGTAATCTAGCATAATATATTTTTATGGTTGCAAAGAGGAGGGGTGGCTGTGACCGCTGACGTCACTAAAATGATAAGACGGATATAGCTTGAAGGAAAGTAGATTGGGTAGTGCGTGAGTAGGAGGTCAGAAATACTATACAAGTCAATTGAGTCATGATTGCATCCGCGTCATTAAACCTGCCAAATGGACTTCGGAGCAGAGAAAGTGACGTATTGATGCCAATATAGCATACACCACAAGTTATAAGAGCGTCATACTTCAGTCAGTGTCATCTAAGCATGAAATAAGGTTAAGCATCCGTCCATTGACTTACAGTGGGAGGTAAACGGTCTCATCTGATTGCCACAGGGACCTAGAGGACACTGAGTACGAATCTGGCATCGGGTCAACATCCACCTTACTGCATAAGCCTCCTGAGAAAGACCAATATAAATTTGATAAGGGATTACACCAAGTGTACCACTAAAACGTTTTAAATCTTACAAACAATTGAAGCTACTTCATACATACGAGCATAGTATTGCATACCTAAGATTGGTGTGCCAAAGCCTTTCATTTCGTCCTATCCAAAGCTACATCTTCTACGTCTATGCGCAAGTTCGCTCTTTGAATGTCGCTAGTCTAAAAAAGTAATACTAACAGTAAAAATAAACGCATGAGCTGCACTGGAAATTGACGCATCACAACGGTGACAAAATCATTACTTAAGTCCCACATTCTGCGAGCGAAAATAAATTTTTGAAGGGGCACTGCGATAAATAGATCGACGTTTAAACACTATCTTATAAGTTAGCCACGTAATCTCTCCGTGAGAGAGAGAAACAAAACATACTTTGAACTTGGGAAATAATTTCGAGGTAGACCTTTTTTCTGATTTTTAGTATATATAACGTTACTCATTCTATTTTTCGACGTATTTTATACAGATTTTACGAGAAAAAACAATAAATATAGCAATTTACTTTAAATTAAAATTTTCATCGTAATATGAATATTGATATTCATTTTATATCGATGAGCCATTTTCATTTTTACTTCCAAGCTATTCTTCAATCAACCTAATCGCACCTTTAAATGCAGAAAAATAGCTCAAAAACTTATCTTTCATCGATTATCATAGATCCACTTTCTTGTTTAGGGTATACCATTGCCACCAATTGAAATTCATTCGTAATTAGAAACTTAATTCTTATTTTTCCTTTTTTTGAGGAGGGAAAACTTTCGCTGAAAGTTTTAAATGAACACAGAAAGAGTCTGAAAAGTCTTAAAAATTATTTTCCCCGAATTTTTACGTTATATTGAACTCAAGGACGGGGGGAATGGCTTCAAGGACCTAATTGAAAGAACAAACCCTCCATGAATCGAGTTCGCCAACAACGAGAGAATTTCAGTCAAACCTTCGCTCAGTTGATGGCTATCACTGTACACTTTGAAAAATTAACTCATAAGTCTGCGTCAAAACTACCCGCTCTCTTCCCGAGTATTCGGTACGCATAATTCATTCGGGCCAGTCAAAAAAAAGGAGACAGGTGCAGCCTAAATATAAGAGGTTCCTTCTCAGCTATGACTAAGAATAACGCAGGGACGATGGGAGGAGAGAGTGGCTCTTGAGAGAATTTTCCTTCGCCTTTTTTTTCTGCGGGAGGTCACTCAGTCGTCGCCCTGTGGTGGCACCCCCGAAACTTGAAAGGTCCTACCAACTTTCCGGAACTGATTCATGAGTATTTCCCGCTTCCAACTATGCGGGAAGACTAAAAATGCTAAGGTGGTAAGACTGTATGGGGCGAGCTTTCGTCAACTTCTCAAGGAAAGGACTCTTTTCAACACGTTGTCTTAATCCATCACGGAGTGAAGTTCGCCGATATTTATTTATTTATTCCCATACCACCGAAAACAGTCCTACATTTGCCGTTACTTAGGGATTTTCTAACAAATTAATAACTGAGCCTACATATACGTCCATGCCCTGGATAAGGGCAATCCACGCAGGCGGGACTCGAACCCGCGACCTTCGGTAAGGCAAGCAAAGACTTACCTAGGCAGGAAAAATTTTGCCACCACTGAGTTTCGAACCCACGGCCCCCGTGGTTAGCGTCGTACGACAGGCGCCTTAATTCAATGGGCCACGGCGCGGGCGCCTCTCTGGAAATCACCACTAATCAAACCATGGTACTCCCGGAAGTATAGTTGATTAGTGATTGCGGCTGCGTCTCACTTTAATCTCCTTATTCAGGAAAACGGGATATTATAAATTAGCGGGAGTAAAAAAGACTGGGTCATTTTCCACACTTCGATTATTTTACTCTACCGGTTTTAGCAGTCACTGTGTTATTCTCATGGGTTCAATTCAACAAAATACAATTCAACAAGTCTTACTCTGGATAATGACACAGTATATGTTGAATCCGGTCGGGTTAAAAAAATGGTGTGGAAAATTGATAAGCTATTTCTCCCAAAAAAAAACAGGAAAATACTGTTTAGATTTAAGCCTGTTGAAAATTATAGCATTTAATAATAAATAGTTTAGTGGGCGCAGAATAAACTCGGAAACCTAAGAAAAAGATGTGCAGAGGCAATGAATTCACCTTTACAAGTTGCGAGAACGTTAGGACGATGTCTCTGCTAGTGTACCAATCACCGAAGCGATTTCATCAACGATATTGACGAGTTTCTATAGTGTACTACATGGACTGTATGAATATATACGAAAGACTATTAACATAAATTATCATATAGTAAAACATACCTTGCTTTTAATTTTATACGCCGAATCGCTTTTGAAGAATTTGATGTAACTTTACATCTCCATACCACTTCCTGTGAAATAAAAGATAGAAATAATTCAATCACCACCCATTACCTCGTTTTTATAGCATATAAAACTTTCCCACTGTCTTCACCACCAGATTTAAATGCTCACGATGTGAATCACTCAAAAATATCCTGGAGGCTAGAAAGAATGTTATCATTCTTCATCACATCTGGCGTGTTTTAGAGATTTTAATTTCTTTTGGCTGCTACAGAAATTAGATAAGAAATCAGCAAGATCCCTCATTTAAACAGAGGAATTAAGATAGGAATTTATTATTAATGTCCCCACCGTTGTGAGAGACAGTTGAAATTGGATAAATCTCGCGATATCAGACAGTGTTGAAATACTTGGGCTGGTAGGAGCAGCTGGAAATAAGTACCTTTGAATTACTGTAAAAATATTGCTGAGGGAAAAATTGAAAAAAAAAACACAAGGCACTTAGTACAGTAATTTTGCACATAATATGAGGTCCTACCTGAAATGAAATCTTATGCTAGTTTGAAAAATTAAACATCTCAGCAGGTAATGCTGAAGAATTGTGATATTGAAATGGTTAAATAAAATGAATACGTAACTTTGACACTTTCATATCTCTGAAAAAGAATCAACATACTTATAAAATAAAGACTTTCTTTTAAAAGATAAAGGCCTCGAAAGTATTATACTTCTTTAGCAGCCAAGACAACGTCAGGATTCAATTCAAATCTGCGGGCAATCTTATAATTGACCATTTATAAAAATCGAGTCTTTCGCCAAAAATATCAATCAAATTTTCTTCAATTTAGAAACTTCTAAGAAATAAAGAGAGTGGTATACAGTTTCTACACTGCTCCTTTAACATTACCTTGTTTCTCATTTATTTAACTCCAATTGATTTCGCTACCGAAAGTGAGATGCAATACATGTCATATTAATTTCAAGAATATTGTTATATAAAATTCTCTTCTTTTGAGGTATGGTCTAATCTGGTCCACCTTTCCTAAACCAACCACTATGTATAAAAAATGAGGAATTTCCCTGTGATAAGGCTTAGAAGGGAAAAATTCTTTGCCAAGATCAAAGTCGGATGAAAATCATATGCCACAGGTCTCACTTCGCGCAAATCTCTCTAGGTAATAGTTGGAAGTGGTGATTCACACAACTAGGATAAAAGATAAAAATAATCAACGGGACAAAAGAAACATTTATAATTGAGGATCATTAAAAGTAACAGGGGTGATACTTAGCAGTCGGCTTTCAATAGAAATGACAAAAATGTCGGGCACAAATTGAGTTTGATAACTTCTTCTTTGAAAGTAAACTATAGGTACTAGAAATCTCACCTTTATGTTCAAACTATGCTCTTGTCTTCGTCAAATTTCTTTGCCATATCCATTTACCTTGCAAAAATTTATCCTCCTGTGTGAGATGCTGCCCATTTTAGAATAGCCTTCCCCTTTGGTCACTCAAAATTTTCTATTTCTCTTACATTTCAAAAATATAAAAGCATATACGGAACTTGTTTCTTCGCTTGTGCTTTTCATCGTACTACTCCACAGTCAACGTCAAAACGTAACTTTTATTCGTATTCATCCGCCATACCTCACCGTTTTTTCTAAAGCTTCCCTTTGGCAAAGTTCCCCAACCATTTTCTGTTTCCCTCCTTAAAATCAACTAAGTCAATTAATTTAATGGCCCCGAAAATACAGCCGCTAGCTTTCTGGTGAAGTTCGGAGGGTCCATCTTATATAATGAAATAAAAGTCAGGCAAAAGGTGGATAGAAAGCGATCTAAAAACTGGTGAAATCACCCGAAGGTTTGACTTGAAGGTAAAATTGAGCAAAATATTTGCAGCAGTAAATCTAAAGTTTCTGAATTTAAGACCATAAAGCTACATTCCATTTTAAGGACAGCTAGAGACTTGGATTAATTTACTTTTGAACGAATTTTTGTATGATAATAATAAATGAAATATCGGCTTTAGCAACTTCAAGCTTATTTAATATCCCCAATTTAAGCATGATACGCAGTTTAATGATAATGAACCTACATATGGTATCAGTTATTTAACATATTGCCACATGATTAAAAATAAATATTGAAGTGAACCTTTCAGCGACACCAACAATCATTTCCACTGTATTTTTCTCCGAAAAAAAATTTTATTGAGGAAAATGTGGAATTTATATCACCTAAACGTAATCCCCCTTTTTAGCGATTATTTTCACTTTTAATACACCTGAAGACTGCTCAGAAATGCCGCAACCTGGACATAAGTATTTTAGTTTATGTAGCTAGTCACATCTAGCAAAATTTAGTAAATTTTGATTGAATGAGAGCAGAAAACCCAGTAATTTTCAGTAGATAACATCCATACGAAGTTTATTTTCACTTAAAAGTGAATAGCCACTCCAATTGCAAATTGGGGTAGCCATAATGAAAAAATCAGATCCGCTTCATAGAAATTTACTAACAGCAATATAAAAATCGTAAGGAAAAGCTTGGAAATACTTTTTTAATATATCTGTCGGTTAAAACGGCCAGGTGTGAAATCTATAAATAAGAAGATGAAAACCGTCTCATCAAATATCTTTACTACTACGAACGACGGTTGTAGATTTTTGCAGGCTTGAGATGGAGCTTTTATCTAGTAAAAAGATTAAGTTTATTCCTCATTCAACTAGCATAGTTAGCATTTTACTCTGCATAAAATTACTTGATCCCTAAAAGCTCAAGACGAATTTGCTAAATCAACTAAGTCAATTAATTTAATGGCTCCTAAAATAAAGCAGCTAGCTTGCTGGTGAAGTTCGGAGGGTCCACCTTATATACTGAAATAAATGTCAGGTAAAAGGTGGATAGTGAAATATATTCACTATTATGTACGACGGTTAAAGCTCTTAACAGGCTTGGGATAGAGCTTGTGACCCAGTAAAAAGATCGAGTTTATTCCTCATCAACCAGCATACCCTAGCTACCATTTAACTCTTCATAAAACTACTTGATCCCTGAAAACTCAAGACGCGCTCCCTTGTTATAGGAAGCGCTGATATAAGCCTAGCGAACGCGAGGCGCTTGCATCTGATAGAAGGAGGCTTGTCTTCACGAGCGTGATGTGATGCAGCTTGAGATGGAGTAACTTCCTTCCTGCTTCGATGAAAACACCCAATTTGAACTAGCGATAGAGAACAGGCGTGAAAAGAGGTATTCAAGGGTTAGTGGAACATGTCGAGCCCATTGATCAACTCCGTGAAAGGTGCTATTCTGAGCTATGATTCCAGATAAAAAGTGGAAACGATATGCAATAAAATTCCTCTTTATGATGATCGTTCACGATGCTGGGTAGTTTTTATAGTCTTGTCGTTACGTAAAAAATCGTCAGTCAGGACAGGGATTGAATCAATCGCATGATTCGATGCGTTTGATGGTGCACAATAGGTCAGATACATGAAATGTTGTTGCATCAAACGAAAAAATGCAATTAAAAGCGAAATAAAATACTGCGTAAACTGCCTTCACTTTTCCTCTTCGTAGTATAAATATGATAATATTTTACGGAAAATATGAAACAAAATATAAGGAAATTAAAGCAATACACCCGAAAATGACATTTTTTAACTACCAAATGGTAAAAAAATAGCGTAGATAGGGAATACCACTAAGGTAATAGATCGTAAAACGTTCTGATGCAGCGTAGCACTGGCGTCCTAGTATAGCCTTTCATGCTGATCTCAAGGCAACGTTCCATCCGTTATATGGAAGCCCTTTTGCCCATTGTTGCCTTTGTTTAAAGAAGGCTACGAGCAACTCATGGTTCGTCCTCCAGCCACTACTTTCCAACCACGGTCTTAGAATATGAGAAGGTCTGGACACTCTCCGTTCAGGCACGGTCATTTAATGAAGCCGTTTCCCGTTGAGGCCGGTAGGGGCGCCACCTATCCTGAAGGGCAAGTTTCCTACGTATCTGTATACGATACTTCAGTAATTATGAACTAATTTATGGCAAAAATTAATATAAACACATCGACAGTGGTTACTAGTTAACAAGTTCATATGTACTTAACATCTTATAGCGAAAAATACCTAGAAATCGTTCTCATACGTGAGTATTAATCAAATGAAAGGCGTTGGATTTCAGCTTCGTCTGCTTCCATACCTTTGTAAAATCAGTTACAGCCATAGCGAAAGATTGTCAGCAGTTAAAACCTTATGTAGTGAGGAAAGGTATTTTTAAGGAAATAATTATTTATAGCTATCTTGTGGTTAACGTTAATATAAGTTGTCATAGAAGCTACGTACGCACCATTGCCTCTGAGCCCATCGGCATGTTTCCACGGCCTTATAAGAATATAGATGTTATTCCTTGCTTTCAAACACTATTAACAAATATAATATCAGAAACGCAAACGGCTTCTTACCAAGGCCGAAGTGAAATACTTCTTATGAAGTGACGTATGTTAATGTTTTTAATCTCCTGAGTCTCGATCAAGTGATAATAATAATGGCAGGGCACAGCAAACCTAAAAAAATTATTCTATCCTAGGGACGTTTTGCGGGTATAGAATAGGCATATTTAATCGTTGAACAGGGTGAATAATTTCCGGAAGTACCATTATTACCGTTAAAGGCTATTTTATTACGATACTTGCCTACTCACCAAAGGAATAATTTGAGATTTAAGGAAGTAAAATACCATATGAAAGATAAGAACGAAAGAGATTTTTGCAAATGATTTCCGAATAAACTTCCACGAATACAGTGCAATGGATATAATGCGAGGGATTTGCGGATGTCTGATCATTTTCAGGTGCTGGCAAATCTGAAATATTATCCCTCGCCCAAAAATAAGATGAGTAGTACGATAGAAACCACAGGCTAATACTGCTAATACGCGGTAAATGTACTTTTCATGAGAGTTGCACGCACCATCGATAACAGCTGCATTAAAAGAAATCATCGAAAGAGGTATTAAGAATGAAAAAGATTCACATTTTTCCAACTTCAATGTACACACACATCAAATCTACATTTCCAGAATGATTACACAATGCTATTGAAACTGAGATTATTTATACAATCAATGCAAGGTAATGTCATGAAAAATAAATTTTAAGTACTCACAATTTAACATTTCTATTAATTCTTTCTATTACTAATTTCTATTTCTAATTACTAATTTTTCTAAGAGATACAATTTAGTAGGAGAGAATGATGAATAGTTGATGAAAGCCGTCGCACATCTCGCATTTTCTCAGTGTTACTTCATTCCTCCACTGTGAATGACATTGACCACTGGAACAGCAGAACCTGTAATTTAAAATATGTATAAATTTTGGAGGTTTAGCACACCAAAAAAAGGAATTTTACAGCTATTTCATCGCTTCTCAGGGTCCTTGGGGACTCTAAAAAGCGAAATCCCCGAAGTCTTGTGGCCATAACCAGTGGTGCAACGCGGTACCACACACGTCCACGGCATTTTCCTTTTTTCAGTAAATCCGCGATATATATCCACGAAATATTAATGTAGAACAATAAGGAAATAATTCAAAAGAGTAAAATTCGAAAATAAATGAAAACTAAATCTTAATTAATTACAAAAATGACTATTTCCACTCACCTGTAGTATGCGCTCAACAATACGGAAATTAACTTACCCGCTAATTCTTGCCCTCCAGAATACGTGGCGCCGCCCCGGCAAACGTGCGGCAGGTTGAGGAAACGACTTCAATAAAAGACCATGGGTTCCCAATGGAGTGGGATAGGAAGTGTCATGGGGCTGTTTCCAACCCTTTCCAAATGGCGCAAGTGATCTTGCCTGATGATCGACTACACCAAGGATCATACCATTCGAGAAGTTATAGTCAACCCCAAAGGCTTAGCAAATCAATAAATACCTTTGTCCCATTTCCCCTCCCTGCAACTGACAAGGCACAAATCAACACCAAAATGATAAACAAAAATGTGTTTTCTGGGCGTCATTTTGTAGAATATCTTACTATCAACAGTCACAACATGAAAAATAGAAATGAATGAAACAAACGAAATATCAACTTCAGCAATTTCTAGGTTATTTAAAATCCGTAATGTCAGTATGATATATTTTTTGAATATGATGTACCAATTATTTAAGATACTTCTACATGATTCAATAAATATATTAAAATGAAGCTTTGAGCGACCCTAGGGTAAGGTACTTAATGATTTTCATCGTATTTATCTACCGAAAAACTTTTTCTTTGAGTAAAAATGGGAAATACTATCACTCAGACATAATCTCGGTATTTAAATATTATTTTCGCTTACAATACACCTGATGACGATTCAAAAAGGCATAGACGTGGTCCTGAGTATTTTAATGTATGTGGATTGTCACATACAGCAAAATTGATTAAATTTTTATTATATTTGTGCTGCAAACCGTTGTAGATGACATCAATATATGATGTTCATTCAGCTCCCTGAGGATTATTCCCGATTCGGAGCTCGAGACATCGGCAGAAATGAAGATATTAAACCGGAAGAAATTCCGAGAAAAGTATACCAACATAATTCGCCGGGAAAGCATCAAATCTTATTTCTGCCTCCATATGCATCTCCATCAAAACCTTCAAACAACTACTAGACATTTTTTTATGCCTCCGAATTTCATTTGATGTTGATGTCATTTTATTTTTTATCTATATTTTCTGTTTCCATGAGGGCGCAACAAATGAGAGGTTCGATCAATTTCACTTACTCAAGAATAGAACTGAACTTGCTTTACTTTTTTATGTATTACAATGTCGGCATTGTGACTATGAGTACCTTTGTGCATGACTATGAGTCCTTTTGCGCATATTACAATAGAGGACTCTGCAGTCGGCCAATAAAGATTCTGTCATCCACCGCGCATTTAAATGGGTTTAAATGGCAGGACTCTGAATTCCTTGGTATTTAACAAAGATAATTTACTAAATTTTATTGTACGCCAATTTTGAGTAAATTAATTTTATTTTGATTTCCCTAATTTTTACAAATTGTTGTTCATGGAGTTTCTGTAGTAAATGATTCAATTGTTAGAGGGATAATTGACGTTTCTCTTAATAACTAGACAAATCATTGTCCATTAGAAATGTTTTTGCTAATGGTACATCGCTTTCCGCTGTGACGTTGACTATTTTGATGCTTTTGAAAACAGAAAGTCCTTTTACGAAATCCTAATCAATTTTGCCAGCTACTCAACACACATGGGCGGAATTAAGAGCTATTTATTGCAGGGCAGGAATCCTGCCACGGCTATAGAATACGCGTCGCGCCATTATTCTCGTGCTGCCAAATTTTTATGGCATTATTTAAAAAAATCAGAATCTACATTTATCATGCCAAAATAATTTACCCGAAAAGAAATTTAAAGAAAAATGTTTTTAATCCATTTAAACTTTTGATGTTTTTTTAATGGTACTTGAATGTAAAGTTATCGTTCTTTATTCCAACAAATAATCATTTAAATTGGGGGTTCAGGCTTCCCCCGGCTCCCCCTGTGTCCCCGCTAAACTCCATGTCAACACAGGGAGAGACCAAGGAAGATCCATGAGGGTGAATTCTGTGAGCGGCAGAGCACTATTGTTGGATCCGTCCGTTCAGATGCCCATTCTTGGCGCTGTCGCCGCCGAGGCTTGCGCGATTACTCCTTAACGCATCTGTTCCGTTGGATCGGGAAGGAGAGAAGGGAATTTTTCCCCGTTCAGTCCAGAGAGAGAAAATGTCGCGGAAGATCTTGAGTGAAGCGAAAAGGCCATAAGGCCATCTTGTGGATGAACTGTGTTGTCACTTACCAATTCTTTTTTACAAGGCCCTCTAACATCTGACTACAAGATTTTTATGCGTGCTGTGTTGCCAAAAAGCGGTTTATTTTGGCAGGGGGTACTGTTGAAAGGGATAATTAGTGTTACTCTTTTGAAAAATATTTCCGTTGTAAGAATAAAAAAATGTCTTTCATTGACGATTTCATGTTATCGACGTTGTAGTGCATAGAAAACTGTCCATAAAATATAGAGCATGTGGCGAATTAAAATTTAGAATGCTCAGAAAATAACAAAGACATGAATTATTTTATGGAGAATTTGTTTGCTTAAACTAAAATCTAGATATGGCCCATATCCAACAAATTAAAGACAACTATGACAGAAAAGAACACACGATGTAAAGTTAATGGCGAAGAATTTCTATGCCTAACATACCCAGGCATGTTCTCAGTCATTTGAATCAATCGCGTTCATCCGCCAATTATAGTCCTTTCCTGCTTCACGTAATGCTCTCTTCAGGTGATTTGAAACCCGGCCGAAGTTGGGGAAAGTATAATTAAGGCTGATAGAATGACTAAAAGGGCAAGAAGATTATCGGGAGTCTTTTCCGCTCCTATATCCTAGGGAACCTAAGGTCGACGGGTCATATCGCTGGGTCGGTTGTGTTCTGAAATAACTCCATTCTCCGTTTTAAAGGGCGATCAAAAGCCATAGATCAACCGCGCAAGCCGAATAAGTCCCTAACGCAATTCCTTTTCGCCTGGCCTCCTATAGTTCTTATTATTTAGGGTGGCATATCCTTTAAAACTATTTATATATCCAGGATATGACCTTTTTGGGTTGAATAACTTAATTGAGATTGATTGCAACTGAGAATGAGCCAGAAACAGACGGAGTGGAAATTTTCCAAATACATTATTTTTGGAAAAAAGTTTTCTGGGGAGGTGGGACAAAATTTATCCAATAATTTGTGACTCCGAAGGAAATTCCAAAACCATTGATCCTTTCATTTAACAATCGCCAATTAATGAGCCCTTCATAATTTTGGCCAGCATAATGGCATATAATAATACACACATATTAATTCTCCTGTGGATAATACCTAAAATTCATGACTTTCCATGCTGAAAATTCTTTCCTAGTTTTCACTTCAAAAATTGTCTTAATCAATACACCTCTGTGTCCGAAGGAACGGTTGGCATTGAGTGAGTTTTTCACATGCTGACAAAATTAGCATACATAGAGTGGTTGGAAAAACTCGTCATCAAATGAAAGCATTTTCACCAATTTTCTTAAACGATTAATCACAGGGAACTCGATCCTTCATATTAATTCTCAATCAATTCAACTTTTTGAGCGCAGATGCTAATAAACATGGCCTAAAGTTATTCTGGAAAATTTCCTTTTCATATTTCGCTAGTCCTTACCCTGTTGCAATTCAATTTTAAGAAAGTTGTACAATCTGAAACTATCATCTTCTGGATCTATCGATATTTTTAAAAGGTAAACAAAATATGCAAGGAAGAAATATGATTATAACTTTGCAGCAAAAGTTCATGTTGGGAATCGTGATGGAGTGTGAATATCACTTAATCACACATATTTTTATGGTTGGAAGGAAATTACTTAGCTTTTCTACACAAAAACACACACTTTATTGACGACTAGTTTCGGTTACACTGTACCATTTTCAAGACTAATTCTACAAAGTAAAGGCCTCAACAATTTAGTGCAACACATATTTTTAATCGAGATAATGACCATTAACGAAGACCGGGGAGAAAAACTGTCATGATAAATAGGTCGGTTAATCCTGTGCCATCCGAATTCACTCCTCTTGAGAAAAATGTCCTAATTATTAAATAAATGCGATATTTTTTCTAATTATTGTTTAATCTACTGGAAATAGGATTTAACATTAACTCAATGAAACGTAAAACTTTGTAATTCCAGTTGTGGAATTTTTACTTTTCAATATGCTAAGTCGATTCCATGAAGTCACGCCCGAGACAACGAATGAGATTTACATGTTTCTAACTGATGTTTTAAATCGAGAATCACCAATTTCAGGCACTTTGAGACTGCGGTATGAAATTTACATGAAATAAATAAGAAGTACGATACTAATTGAAACTGTCGAAGTTCAACATGCTTTATAGATTCCCAAAAATTAGGCTTAGTGTTAACGTGCGGCACAGGTAAAAATAAATTAGGTAAATTATACACACTTTCTTCGGAAAATTATTTCGCGAATTTTCGGCTTTAGAGATAAAGAAGTTTTTTTTAGGTTTTGGACAGCTTCTTGCAGCGTGGAATCAATGACTCAGCGTTTTCGTCCGCATCAAATTGATGTCTTAGCAATGCATACTAAAAAATTCTCTTTAGGACAACGCACCCATTAAATGGTGATGGTAACCAAAATCTAGACATATCTTAGCCGAATCTACCAAATGAATTACATTCCAGTCATACCAGTTACGTCATGGTAAAATTAGCAGAGCTGGATCGCACTTTTCTTAACTTTCTTTGGAAGTGAAATATTACTGCGAGTGTTTTTTTTATTACAAGTCATTGTTTACATTCTCGTACTACATTTTATGTTTTGGTTACGAATGTATAAATTAGAAATTTTGAGGCAGCAAAATTGATAAAAGTGTTGTTTGACTATTATGTCTTTTGTTAACCAGTGCCGGAACGGCGTTCCGGCACCATGACACCAGTGACCATACGTCTCACTCACACTAATACTATTTACACAAATGCCCCAACTGAAAGGGCGGAAGTGCGCGGAACGTGTGGGAAGTGTTAAGCCTTTTGTCGATTTGACCTTCGACCTTAATGACCGCCCTTTGCAAATCAGCTGTCCATCCCAAGGCACGCGGTGTAGGTACTGATGACCATTAGTCCCTGTCACGCGGAATCGTTTCCTCAATCCTCCGCGGGGGAATGTATAAGTGAATGAAGGAATGGGAGTGGGCACTCGAGAGATGCTATCTCCCCAGTAGGGAAGGGCAGAACGGAGGGAGATTAATGGGGAACAAATGGATCAGAGGGGGAAAAAGAGTTCAAGCGTGGGGCGAGGATGTCTCCGGATGATCAAGCCATGAGAGGACGAGGGGAGATATCATGCATTGGCATTCACATCTCAGAATTTAAAAAAAATTCAAGGAGGATTTGAACCCCTTCTCCAAAGGGATGTGGCTCTGTAGGAGCAAAAGATATTTCCATGCTGCTACTTGCCATGGGCGGAAAAATAGCTACCAAAATTGCGTTTTTAATGTAAATTTAGGTACACATTCCTATTCTAAGTATACTGGGACTATCCACGGTGATAACTTTTACGGAGTCGCCCGTAATGCACAAATTATGCGAAAATTCCTCAACTTTCCACAGGGAGGAATGACGCCTCGGTAGCTTAACTGGCTAAAGCACTCGACCGGAAATCGGGGGATCCGGGTTCATATTCCGATCAAGGCGAATGATTTTTTCCAGTGGAATTTTCGTATGATTTGTGTATCTCTGGTGACTCCGTAAGTTATCGCCGTGGCTAGTCCCGGTATACTCCAAATTGTCAAGAGCGAACCTCTTAGTGATCAAATTTCGAGCTTTGCTCTCTGGCTGTGATGCCGTACGCACGACTCAGACTGCTTTTGGCATCGTATGCTCAGCAGTCCATACCAACTTGTCAGGTATAGTCCACAAATCTCCACAGGGGAGAATGACGCCTCGGTAGCTCGGACGGAGTGGACGTGTTTCGGAGCTATCTGTGAGTCAGCGACCGAGGTTTTTTTTCCCGGCGATCGAGCCCTTGATCGCCGGGAACGTGGTTTTTGCGTTCCCGGTGGAGTGCTTTGCCTTTCGGTTGAAGGCAAAAGCTTTGTTTTTTGTGGGTTCGCACCCCTGTACCAGGGGTGTGCGGACAGTGTTTCGTGTCGGTGTACGCAGAGCGAGCCGTCACAATGCCAGTTGAGAAGAAGAACACTCTCCGTGTCAACATTTAGGCCCGTATCATAAAAGTCCCCTCGAAGCCGGCCTCCACCTCATTGTCGTCAGGAGGAGGAGATGCGATATCATAAAACCGACCTCAACCTCAAAAACGTCGAATTTTGAAGCCAGCCTCGACTCAAACTTTGAGGTTAGATTGTTGTCGGCTCAAAGCGTTTGAGGTGTCTTCCGCCATTGTGAGAAGATGGATGCTTTCCCGAATGTGAAGGATTAATACGATCTGGAAGAGTTTTTGGGTCATATTGAGGAAGATGCCTTCGTATATGCACCCAGAATCCGTCTAGCGGATGGAGACAATCCACTAGATTGGTACACGAACGAGGAATTCTTCGTCAGGTACAGGTTTCAAAAAGTAAATATAACCGACGTGTTACTTCCGATGCTACGGCCGGGATAACGCCGACTTGAGAGGCGTTCCTGACCCAAGGTTATTATAATTGCTTGCTTTCCTAAGGTTTTATTCCACGGACAGTTTTCAGGTGAGTGATTTAAATACTTTTCCTTAAATATTTGTAGTGGTGTAGTAGTGCATTGATATTTTTTGTTACGTACATCATTGCTTTTATTCTTCTCGCGGTCACTGTATAACTAATAATCATGAAACACCAGGCGCAAATTATATTAGTTGACGAAAGCATTTATATATTAACTTATTATAAGCTAAAGGTGTTACATACGTGCAACTCTCTACGAATTTCAGATAAATGTTTACATAGTATATCATTTATATTCTTCGAAACGCCATAGATAATTATCATGTGTTTCTGTCATTGTTGTAGATAGTCTCTGGCGATTTCCACGAACTGGCTCAGTCGACAATGTCGAAGTTAATTAAGGCATGCGGTTTTGTTTATTTAAGCTCAATCATGGGCGTACCCAGCGAGGGGCAGCTGCCCCCCCCCCCCCCCAGAAGAAAAAATCGCAAGTCTTTAAACAAAATCTATTCTGAATTTAAACGAAAGCATTCAACAAATTTTATTTAAACCGGTGAAAAATTATACGCACAATACATGTAACTAAAGTAAAACTATTTTTTCATGGAAATAATCTCATACACTAATATTACATCTTGGTTCCCCCCCATTTAGACCATGGCTTGCCCCCCTAGTCATTATCCTGGGTACGCCCTTGTGCACAAATCTGAATCATCTCTCTACATTTATCTTTTGCCTTGGTCAAAGAGAACAATAGAGTTGGAAACCTAATTAAATGTAACTTGTGTTACTACGTCGTAAATGTAATGATTAATACTTCTTTAAAAATATACAATACATTGGTTTGATGATTTGACCCAATTAAATTGCAGGTTATTAGTACAGAAATTACTGGGAAGCTGCCAAAGGTAGTGAAGATTCTTCAATCACACGAGGAATTAGCCACTGCAAGAAGACTTTTGTATCGAGTGGCACACTTTCCTGGGGTTGATTTGATATGATTATTTACCTTAGTATTAGAACAAATACAAGTGATATTTGCTTTGCTCTGCATGTAACAGGTGGTTGCTGGTCCCAGGCTGGAGATTTTGGATATTGTTTGTCGATGGCCTGGGTCTACACACGATGCTGGGATCTTCCACAACAGCTGACTGTGTCTCCGCTTCAACAGAGATGAAGACAATGGCTTATTGCTGGGAGATAGCATAGCTAAGATACCTTTACACACCAGTGCGCAACCTAGCCACACCAGCTGAGCATAGGTTGGTTAGAGGAAAAAATAAATTGTCTAACTTTTATTGAAAAGGGTGATGTGCAGTGACAAAATGATTTCATGGAAATGATAGCGGTTGTATACATATTATTTATTTTTTTCAGGTACAATGCATCACACATTGCAACCAGATCTCCAGTGGAGAGGGCATTTGGGATATGGAAGAGGCGATTTCCCTGCCTCTCAATGAAAATGAGAACAGCCACTCAAACATCAGCTAAAATAATACTGGCTTGAGCTGTGCTCCACAACGTGGCCATCAGCCAGAGGGAGCCAGTTCCAGAACACATACAATTGCAAGATCCCCATGCTGATGTTCCAATACCTGCCGTGCAAAATAGAAATCTCAGTGCCATAGTTGAAAGAAGGGCTTTCACTAATCGCTACTTTACCTTCATCCAAGGATAACTGCATGCTTTAAGGTGAAAGAGGGAGGTGGGGAAACTTCTCACAACATGATTGAAAATAGGAGAATGGGATGTCTGGGCTCTGAATAGGAAATGAAATTGTCAGGAGGGTAATGAACAAATAATAATAATAAATGTTACATACATACATGAAAACAGAGATAAATCAGGTTTTAAATTATGACAAATAATGGTTGGCTGCTGATAGTAGTAAATGATATTTTTGAGGGGTTAAACAATATTAGCATGTCTATATTGTGGTGCATGTAAACTTTTGAGATCCAGTTTCAAATTAAATTGGCTTTTGGTAGCATAATCCCTGATATACTATATCATGTTCCACAAAACCTTATAATAGTCTGACCTAGGTTTCGACTTGGTACAATATGTCATTCTCAAAAGATAAAATACATGTTTTATGTTCTTATACTGTTTTGGAAAGGTGAAGGGGGGTAAAGACAAGTCATTTGAAGGTATAAGATCAAACAGTATAAGGTATAAGAAAACAGTATAAGATCACCAAACATGTATTTTAACTTTTGAGAATGACATATTGTACCAAGTCGAAACCTAGGTCAGATTATTAAAAGGTTTTGTGGAACATGAAATAGTGTATCAGTGATTATGTTTCAGCTGTCAGACACCTCCACCACCCACCAATATCACCACCCACCCTTGGATTGGAAATTGGTTTTTACTTGAAATACTCCCAAGTACAGTGTTTGTTTAAATAAATGTTGTGACTAATTACAGCTTTTCTTATTATAACTAGGTGATGCTGCCTTTGACATTAGTGGACATGCTGCACCGTCTGCTCCTTGGCTCATAATAATTATCACTGGATATTGACTGATTAGATTATGTAATTATTTTAACAAAAGAAAATTCTCTAAAATCATATGCTTTCCTACTACCTGTAACTGTGTATTACATCATTTTACATTATTTTCTTTTCCAGATAATATGTTATTGTTAACTTGTTATACCTGCTAAAGTATATGATTACTGAGGTTTCTGCCAAAATTTATGTATTTTATCCCTGCTCTTGCAATTATTAAAAAAATATCAAGCAACTGATGCCTTTTTTTTTCTAATATATTATTGAATAAAATCTTAGGTGATTACTTTCCAGATAAATTTAAATTCTAACCAAAAAATAATTTTATTACTAACTATATTGTAAAAATCAAAGAGTGCAGATAGTGATGCAAGCAATGATTTAGTTAGATAATGATTCAAAATTTCCTATTTAGCTTTGCATGAAAATGTATATTTTTTCCAAGGTCACTACTTGACAATATTTATTGTGGTTTTTACCAACTAATGACAAATTAATTGATTGAATGACCCAGAGGAAAATTCTGCAAATTCCATACCCCCGAAATTAATAACTTTCTTAAATAAATACAGTTAAAAGAAGCAACACCAATTGACTAGCATGCATATTAAGGGATAAACAGGCATTGTAAAGAAAACAATTTCATGCCATATCAGATAAATATATTTCAGGCCATGCAGGCAGAAGCAGATTATTTTGTGCAATTTGGTAGTACAAGGACATAATTGAGTGTATGCAGTCCGTCATAAGCAATGCAAGATGTTGGCAGAAATAATCATGGACATGCAGCAATTGAGGAAGGCGTTGGAGTGAGGAAAAGGGTGCTTGGAGCGAAAGCAAGCGACAAGCACCACCCAGAGCTATAGGCACATGGAGTGAATCACAGCAGTGGAGGTAAACCAACAGCACCAAGGGCACTCAGGAGAGATGGATGCAAGGTTGTAGCACTCGAGGAATTGCAAGTAGAATATAAGCAGCACCTTTCACTTACTATATTGTTGCTAGAAAGAAAAGAAAATTAACAATTAATCATCTAAAATTCCAAGGCACTCTTCCACTATGCCCCTGCAAGTACAAATTGTCATTATTAAATGTAACTAAAAATGCAGCCTGTTATTTATATTATTCAAGTATTATCATGAATTTGTGTAGGTACATGAATGCCATTTTATGAATTATAAGTTACTCAGGAATCAGTCAAATCCACATGGAAGACAGGAGAGATAAAAAACATACTATTATTTAAATGATGCAAGTAAGATATAAAAACAATAAGCATACATTAACATAAGAGTTCCTAAAGTGACTAAGTTATATAAGGATCTACAAACAGAGATACCATACCCGCTTATGTTCTACTTCCATTGCATGCAATGTTCTTTGATGCTCCAATTCCTCGAGTGCTGCCTGAATCCTTATCTGCCGCAGAAGAGCTTCATCCTCTGCGGCAGCCTGCCTCATCTTCGCTTCATCATCTGAGGCAGTCTGGATTCTGGCTAACCTTGCATCCAACTCCCTTCGATGAGCTTCAGCTCTTGTGAGAGCCCTTGGTGCTGTGGTGTTTCTGGTTCCCCCCACACAGTCTGTTGGCTGCTGTGGAGAGGGACCAGGTCCCATAGGGGACTGTAGGGTATCCACAGCCTGCCTTGGCTCCGAAGCAGAGCCAGAGACAACAGCTGTGGATCCCACAGCTTCCACTATGGGTGTCTCCTCCAACTGGTGGGGTTCACTCCATGACCCAGCGGCATCTTCATTTTGAAAAATAAAATGGATAAACGAATTTAATTTTTAGTGGTGAATACTTCTGATGAATATTTCTCGGGCTTGCAACCAGGTTAAATCTTGAAATTGGACTTCCATTAAATAACACAGCCTTGAGGATGGGAGACAAATAGTCTTCCGAAACGTTGGCTTGCATAAAAGCTTTAACCTGGTTGCAAACATGAGAAATAATTGTCATAAAATGGATACTTTCAGATATGACTACATGGAATTATTACTTATGAAAGTTATGTTACAAGTTTCATAGTATCATGGAAAATCTTTGAAAATCAATAACTGATTATTTTAAAGGCCATTGCACAGCACAACACCCAAGATCCCCAGCAAAAATATCCATTGACCTAGGCAGTGGCAGCCTGTGACTTAGCCAGTGATTCTTGATTTTAAAACAAATCACTGGTCATGATGAAATATGGCGAGATAAACTATTCTTAAATTGACTGATTTGTTCAATTTTTGACTTAATATATCTATGTTTTAACTTAAAATATCAATTACATATTGATCACTGAAAAGCCCACTGGCCCAATGTCACTGGGCAAATCACGGTCTCACTGAGTAGTCACTGAATTCACTGTGTACATCACTGAAAAGTCACTGTATATTTTTGCCAGGGATAAGAAAAATAGTGCATGGGTATTTAGGTATCCTTGAACATTACTTCCACTCATTAGTGCAATCTAATTATGTCTTGATAAACTTTGAGGTGTACAGTTGACAGAATTTTGTTCGACAAAAATATTAAATAAGTAATCAACATTATTAATGAATACATTTCAATGACCCGTTGAACTTACCTTCTCCTCCGAGGTCTCCATCAATGATAACAAAGTCTTCAGGGCCGCTGGGTGCTTCCATCAATCGATCACTATCCCCAACTGACAACAGATGGTGATCGATCGATGGAATTGCCACTTCCAACTCTGGGATGGTGCTGTCTTTCGACGTGGATGGGCAAGGTCCTCCGCCTGTACCCATCCGACGTCGTGCTTCCTCTGCTAGCACCCTTTTCCTCCTCATTTTTATATTATCCCACGCCTTCCTCAATTGTCTACAGTTTCGCTAAATAAATGGAAAACAAAGAAACATTTCGTGAAAGATATAACGGCTAAGTAATAACAAATTATAAGTTACACGAATAAAATAAAACCGAAATACATCATAAGATAAGCACAGTTGAACTGATTTACATATATATTCCAGAACCGATCTCGAAAGCGTTATATATCAAAAACTATTTGATTATTAGATCATTCTATATGATGTCGACTTACCTGTCTTATACATCCGTGATTATTAAATTCTTCAGTTAATTTCTGCCAACATCTTGCCTTGCTCAAAACGGACTCCGCATCCGTGCGCTTGCACTCAATTACGTCCTTGTACTTGACCACCAAATTGCACAAAATTTCCTGCTCCTGCCTGGCCATCCGCTCCGACTTAGCCATTTCTGTTTATATTGTTGATATTGGCGGGTATATCCCCGGTCGCATTCGGTGTATCGCTACTGCGCATGTCTGCGAAATTACGATTCGAAAAATTTAACGTGGAACAATACTGGAAGACTGTCAACTCTGAAACCCGAAACATCGTCGACAACAATGCGTCATTTCCGCTGGCTCAAACCCCTCCTCCTATGAACCGAGCTGGAGGAGGGTTTTATGATATGATGCGATCGAGGGATCTCCTCGTCGAGCTAGGCCGGCTTCAAACGAGGCCCTCCTCAACTCAAACTTCGAGGGGACTTTTATGATACGGGCCAGAGAGTGTGAGTGAGGCGCCATCAGTCCTTGAGGTCCACCAACTGCTCGGTGGAGACCTCGGGCTGAAGACAGAGGAAATATACGGAATCAGGCTGGGTCCGGCAAGGAAGTCGATCTTCGTCAAAGTCAAGCAAGAGACTACCTTCGAAAGGATTATGGTGAAAGCGGGTGAAAAATTCCAGTTCCCGACCAAGGGTCCCCAAAGGTTCTCTTGGTGGTGCGAGTCTATTTCCGAGAGATATACGTACGTTAAAGTGTGTCAACTACCCTTCGAGGTGTCACGTGAGCAAGTGGAAGCTGCATTGTCCAAATATGGAAAAATATTCGCGTATGTGGAAAATAGGTGGGCCGGCGATGGGTTACACCAGGGCACTTTGACGGGCACTAGGACCGTTAAGATGTCCCTCACTGAAAATATACCAAGTGTCATTAGTATTGAAGGTGAACGCGCTGTCATTCATTACGACGGGCAAAAGTTAACGTGCTCAAGATGCGGGAGTGAAGATCATTTGAGGCTACAGTGCCCCAAAACGAAGGCGGGACCGTCATACGCTAATGCACTTAAAAATTCTGGCGGGGGGGGAGAAGATGAGAACGACGAGGAGAGGATGGACATCCCAGTAGAAGACGGATGAGTACAAGTGGCGGAGGAGACGCCCAAATCGGTTGAAAGTGGGGGCAATGTTTCGCAAAATAACGGCGAAAGTGCTGTGAGTGCAACAGAGGGGGTGGAAGTGAAGAAAAAGGAGAAAAAGAGAAATAGGCAACGTAAGAAAAATATATCCAACGGCATAAACAACGACAGCAATGTGCTTGTTTCCTCAACCGAGACGGACACGGAAGAAGCAGTAGTGTTGGAGAGAAATGTTGTAGTGAAGGGGGGAAAACCCGATAGTAAAATTGTGGAAATCATAAGTGAAGGGGAGGGAGGAAATGTTTTAATGAATGCCTCAGGCACTGTGGTTTCGACCGAAATCATGGATTTGAGGGAGGGAGGTTGTGATGACAATATGAAAGTGCTGGAAGAAGAAAAAACGTCCTCGGCCGTTGGGGGGGTGGGAGGGGAGGGAGTGTTTTCTTCCTTTCTTACACAACCAGGTCCAAGCAGGCTGTGGTCGCAGCGAGACGACGAGGAGATGGGCTCTAGTGATAACGCGGCCCTCACCCCCTCAGAGGATGACGAAACGAATAGAACTGCAGCCGCAGTCGCGAAAAAACTATTTGGGAAGGACCTCACACAGAAAAAGAAAAAGAAGTGGAATGACAGGCTTAGAAAACGAGGCATCAGAATCCAGGGTGGTGAGCACAAAAAGGAATAAAAAAAATCGTCCAATTAAAAAAAAAATAAAAAATTATGGATAATAATTCCTCCAAAGTCTTTGTAAATCTAACGTTAATTAATTTAAATAGCTCTTGCTTTGCTTTGATTATAACTATGCATTTAAATTGTCAAATAACCCTTGCTTTGATAATCAGAGTTGTTTTATATGAACCATGCCGAGGGCCAGACTTTACTTTCATTCCTTACTTTATAAATTTGAACATTTTTTTTCTTGAATATTTTTCTTTAAATACCGAAGCTGTCATGCAAACGGTTTCTATTTGTTTCCCCAACATTAGAAAGAACTTTTTTCAAATACAACAATGAGTACCTCTCCAAGTAAACGAGAGATAACGGTGGCGTCACTGAATGTGGCCAGTATTACGAATAACTTAAAAATCAATGTTATTAAGAATTTTATGTACAATGATCTAAAAGCAGACGTCATCTTCATCCAAGAATACAAAGAATCGACTGCTTGGCAGAGCAAACATTATTGTATATTTGGCAATACTGATGGCTCCTCTCTAGGTACAGCAATTTTAACTAAAAAGTCTTTAGAGGTAACGAATGTGCGTCGTCATGCCTCCGGGAGGATAACTGCACTGCAAATCGGGGACACGCACTTTATTAACGTATATGCCCCTGCAGGAGGTGGGATGTGGAAGGACATGCGAGAGTTCCTGGCAAGCGAAATTCTGCCTTACGCATGCCTTTTCAAGGACAAGGCTATAATGGGGGGAGATTTCAACGCTATATATAGGAGGGAGGACAGCTCGGCAAACAATACGCAAATACGATACCCAATAAACAAGACATTTAAAATTCTAGTCAGCAATATGGACGCAATAGACACCGGTAAAAATACAGCTCAAAACAGATTACAATTTACCAGAATAGGTACACACTCGAAAACCAGAATCGACTACATATTTATATCACAGAAACTAAAAAATGATTTAATTCAATATAGTACGACCCCTATTGCCATTTCAGATCACCACGCAATTCACATTAAAATTAAACTGGACCTTGTTACACAGAGGACATACAATAAGAAGGAACAAATTTGGCGCGTAAATACCAACTTACTAAAAGATGTAACATTCTGTAAAAAGGTTGAATATGAAATATTAAGGCTCTCAAACCACGCTCTTAGCGAAAAAGACATTTTAACCTGGTGGGAAGAGATATTTAAAGCAGGTATTTTAAAAAAACTTAAAAAACTAACTAGTGATTATTATAGAGAGAAAAATGAAGGAATAGCATTTTATAGAGAGGTGCTTCAACAGCTGATAGATTCAAATTGCAGGACACCCAGTGTAAATTTCGAAATTAAAGAACTAAAAAAAGAAATTTACAGACGGGAGGTGGAAAAGCTTGCCCCGAGGGAATGGGAGAGAGGGTACGATACGAGTGAATCAGAAGCTCTGACTTTAGAACAAATACGGATATTAATCAAAAATGCGAGTGGAGGTGAAGTGGGAGGGCTAGTTGACTCCGAAAAGCGGCTCGAGGAGGCGACGAGCTTTTACAGTCGACTTTATAATCAGTACGGGGTATGGGAAGACGGAAATGGGCCGCCTATCCCCCCCCTCCCCAAGCTCAACCCCGAAAACACGAAGAGCTTCGAGGCAACGATCACAGTAAACGAAATAGACGATGTGAAGCTAAAGCTGAAAAAGGGAAAGGCTCCAGGGGAGGACGGTCTGCCTAATGAGTTCTATCTCACATTTTGGGAACAAATGAAACCTATTCTATGTGCAGTCTTTAACGCCATCTTAAAAAATGGGGAAATGTGTGAACGGATGAAAAATGCATTAATCACACTGGTTCCCAAAAAGAGAAACGCGAAGCACCTTACTGAATTTCGGCCAATCTCTCTGTTAAATACAGACTATAAGATATTAGCCCATATTGTCGTCCAAAAAATGACCATGATAATGAATGGCGCAGGCCTAGAGAATCAGTTTGGAGTGGGAGAAGGGAAATCCTCAATTGACGCTTGTATTTTAATCCGGGACATTATTCTAAGTAGCATGCCAGAAGAGGAAAACTCACTATATATTTTAACTATTGACCTAGAAAAGGCTTTTGACAACATCAGATCAGAATGGATTTTTAAGATTATGAGAGAAAAACATTTTCCAGAAGGAATTATAAGCATGATTAAAACGCTTTATCATGAGATTACATCTCAAATTAAAATAGGGAACAAATTATCCGATCATTTTATGATTAAAAACTCAGTCCGGCAGGGGTGTCCGTTGTCTATGTTGCTGTTTTCTTTGGCAATGGAGCCACTTATAATAGACTTGAAACACAGCATCGGAATCAGGAGGTGTGGAAAAAGTTACGCATCCTGTATATATGCCGATGATATCACTGTCTTTGTAAAAAATAATTTAGAACTAGACAGAATAAGTGGAATAATGGAAAAATACACCTCAATAGGCATGAGAATTAACATGTCCAAATCTGCTCTCATCCATGTTAAAGGGATAGAATTTTCTGATACAAAAGGTTGGAACAAAGTCGATGGCCAAAATATATTAGGGCTATGGTGGGAGAAAGACCTTGCCGCCACCATTAATAAAAATTGGGACATGGCAACCGCAAAAATTCGGAAAACCATATTTGGCTATGCGGAATACAACACGCAGATTACATCAAAAATAAAACTACTCAACGAAGTTCTATTCCCAAACCTATGGTATGTGGCTCACGTCTGGCCAATGCCTGAAAGAGTAAACGCTAGCGTTATAAAGATGACGAACAAATTTATTTGGAGCGGCTTCCTTCAAAAAGTTGCAAGGAAAAGGCTATACGCGCCCACAAAACTGGGTGGTCTAAACCTAATCAACACAGCAATAAAGGCACGGATAATAGCTATTAAAAATATCGCTAAGATCTTACACGCAGATGATAACGAAAGAAAACGTTTATTGGTTAACTCCATGGAAAAAACAAGGGGGCTGAGGTACTTTAAGAAAATCGTGCACGAAGCAAATAATTTCGGGGACAAATATGCTTTTAACAATACTCTGCAGTCCACTAAACAAATATACGAGCGCGTGCTAAAGGAGGAGCTGGAAGCGACTCCTTACACAAGGTCAAGCAGAACCTGGGAAAATTACTCCAGGCTGGGAAGTGGTGCGAGGGAGGCGGGCATAATGTTCAGCATATGTTCGGACTGCCTGGTGACTAATGCCATGAGAAAGAGACTAGGTCTACGAGCAGAGGACGAGTGTCCGGATTGTGGGAGGCATGACGACATACCGCACACTGTTCTTGGTTGTCAAGAAAAGCACGATGTATTTTGGCAAACGTTGAAAAACATATATAAAGAATTCGATGCTTTCGGCACGGGAAGAATTAACGATGAGGATCTATTAAAATTGAATTTCCAACTCTTCCCATGCACGAAGAAAAAGATTTTAACTGAACTTGTGGCTGCTTATGTTTTTAGCAAACACTATAGAGGAGACATCAGGTATAGTTTAATTGAAAAAGTGAGATTTCTAAACAAAACTGTAAATATTACAAAGGAACAGAAGGAGTGGTTGCAAAATGTTTTTTAATTAAAAAAAAAGTAAGTGATCTCTGCTTTGGCTCATTTCTCTCTTTCTTTTTCTTATTATATAGTGCTGCCTATGTATATCTTCACTCTCTTTTTTATATAAATATTTATAAAAATGCATGTATAAATGTGTGCCATATAACTATTCTAAATATTTGTATAACTGTAAGTGATTTTAAAGCATATTTAAAAAATATGTAAATATGTAAATTTTTATATATTGTACTGTGCCAAAGTAAGCAATAAATGCTTTTTAAACGTAGCTCGACAGGCTAGAACACTCGACCGAAAACGGGGAATCCGGGTTCGAATCCCGGTCAAGGTGAATGATTTTTTCCCTGTGGAATTTTCCCCTGTGGAATTCCCCAATGAATATAAATATTTCTTTTGATTGAAATATCTAGAAGAATTTTGGTAACTTTATTAATAGTTGCATATTACTACATATTTTTTTCAATCAGTAAAGTTAGTTCGAAATAATAAATAAACAAAAATAAAATGTATTTTGGTATAATCATATCTTTAAGAATGCTAAAACGTATTTTCCCCACTATAATTTATTGTGAAGTTTTAAAGAATTTTCAATTTAGTGCCATTATCACAATTAATGGATTACCCTGAAGAACACAGCCAGGAATCACACAGAACTATCGCCCGTACGGCACAAGGGGAAATTGACGAGCGATTATGATTATAGGAAAGAGAAAGATTCAACTACATTTATATTCAAATATTTAAGCAGAATCCATACAGTTAAATTCTGAATTAACAACCAAAAATATGGATGCAGTATGCTGTTGCATATCGAAATGTGTAGTAGGTGGCGCATATGAAATGCTTGCATGAGTAAATCATTACAATGTAGTGCCAATACATTAATGGTATTTTCTAAAATTTAATCAGGCGTCCCTTTAACCAGTGGCGCATCTATGTTAGCATCTACGTGGGTTAGGGGGCTATAGCCCCCCCCCCTATGGATATCCAATTTACACTGGAGAGAATGGAAATTTTGTTCGGCCCCCCATTACTGCTGGGAGGTTACCCCCGACTCAGCCCCCCTTGTTCCTATCCTGGATCATCCGCTGCCTTTAACCCTCACTAGTTGATGACGTCACGAACTCATCCCATATTCAATTAAATCTTTATGGTTTTGCTGGCATCGAATTCGAACACAAATTGGAGAAAATTATAATTGCGATTTTTTAAATGTATAATTCTGTCCGTAAAGTTTCCCTCTCTTGCTATTCCTTCTCTTTTTCAATTGTCAGAAAGATTATATTAAGATGAAAAGCGCGTTAGCATGAATTCTTCGGTGAAGTAAAAGGTGTTATCTACGGCTGTACTTACTGCCCTTTCCCACGGTAACGCAGCTGATGGTCAATAAAAAAATAATTGTATTAATATGGTAAATATAGAGATAAATAAAGGTGGGGGTGACTATAGATAGAAAGCGCCTTTGTTGAAAGAAAGGTTAAAATACCAAATTCCCCGTGAAGTTTCAAGTGTTTCCATCGCTCAAGAATCAATATTTTTGTGGAACGATTGCATCGGCGAGAAGATGCATTCTCTTAATGATTCGATCGACACCTCGGATTTGATCTCTGACTGGAGGGAACTCGCCATGTGGGCGGGGGGAATGGAAGGATGGGGGTTAGTGATGGGGACCCGGTGACGGACGAGCCGAAAGGTCACAGGGGATTGGACCGATCGTATTTTGTTTTGCACCGCACTGGGCTTAGGAATGAGGGTGCAGGAGGGCTGCGCTATTTGGCCGTGCCGAGGGATCTCTTCCCCTTTTCTTTTTTTTTCGCTTCCCTAGTATCCCACTCCGGTGATGGAGCGCGTGGAGGTACCGCGAAGGCCATCGATCGAAAGGATTGCTCGCAACTGATCGGGAGCGCGGCCAACGAGGAACACCGGAGATGGGAGGAGATGTTTGGAGCGAATTGCACAAAAGCTATCAAAGGACAAATGGACTCGTTTGCCCATTCTCTTTTTAGATCGGTTGAGATTGAGTCTATAAAATACATGGAGACCTGTATTTTTACCTTTTTCCGAGCCATTACCTGCTTCTCGAACTATTAGCGACGAAAAATTAAACCCTTACGCAGATAAGTTGATGACGTCACGAATACATACACGGCGTGTCGCCGCTTCTACGCTGCGTTTTTTGGCTCTGTGCGTTGGCCGCATATGGTTCGTTGTTGTTCACTCTCTTGTGTGGGATTCCTTCCCTCAAAGAGTATTTCTTCCCTCTCAGAAGAGTAAATTAATTAAATCTCTAATGACGTCACCAACGCATGTAAAGTGGGCTTCAACTTTCGATTTCGTTTAATTTACACTTAGGAGCGAATGGATGAATCGAGAAGCTTTTTTCTTCCGCTATTACCCATCTTTCCCTTCCGTCCACCAAATACAGTTTACTAATTGCGATTTCAGATTTGAGTACCATTCTATCGCAAGGCTTTTTATCCTATTTTTGTTTCAAAGATCTGAGTGAGTGCAACTGAGACCGGTCGCTCTCTAAACGACGCAACCCAGAGATTGGTTTGGATTAACGAGGGTAGAACTCACTCCAAACTAAGCCACAGGTAGGCATGAGGCTAAAGAGGTAGCGATGTAGGGGTTTGAATCAAACCCGAAATATTTCAAACTTCATCAAAAACGATCTTGTGCGACCGACGAAACACTACGTAACCGCACGATCATTTACATTGTATTAACATTGCATAAAAACTTTCACAGTTCCGCGATGTTGCGTAAATCTCTCAATAAAGTGGCCAATGCGCCGACGAAATAATTATGTCACTTTGGTTATTTTAAGGGAACAGTGGATTTGCATCAAACTAAGCCCCATCCCAACTCCCCGAAATAAATTTCTGGCAGCGTTCCTGCCAACAAGCGCACAAATTTTCACACATTCAGGGTAAGGGAGCCAGTTCCTTTCCCTGGGCTACCTCGCACTTACAGGATTATAATTGAGGGTGCCCTTAGGCTTAACCCGGGACCGTTCGATCCCAACCTGGCGCTCTAGACACTAGACCACTCAAACTACCAATACATAATGACCACTACTCGCAATAGTGAAATTTCCACTCATGCGCGAAGCTCTGCCTTCCCTCTTCCACAATACGAGCTACTACATTGCCTCTCTTGGAGATAGCTCCACTGAAAAATACGTTTAGCGCATTCATATGCCAACAGCTATTAAAGAAATTCAATCCATTATATTTTGAATAATATTAAAGTATAATAATAGCATTTCCTAATAAAAGAAGTTTTATTAAAAAGAAGAAAATAAATAAAGACCTACGGCATCTTATATCATACAAAATTTCAAATGTTATTGATGAGAAGGTTAAAATAAGTTTTAGAAGAGCGTTTCAGATATCATAAACAAAAAACGTGATGCGCATGTAAGATTATATTCACTTCCACTAAGAGACAAGTCTGATATACGTTGACCACCAAGTATTAAATTTATCAGTACAATAAAACTTGGTAAAAATATGCAGTGACTCACTCTAATTTCATGAAAACTTTGACATCCATATATTATTAATTAAGATTTTATTCGATTTATGGGAGGGGAGGAGGCAGAGAAAATACTTAATAATTCATTATTCTTGCCTGTCATTAAATTTGCAACAAATCGAATCATTCTCGTACATTGCCATGTGTACTCACTCATCATTAAAAACCGAATCAGAGTTGGTAAAGGATGGGGTAGAGTTCACCTTGTTCTAAGCCACGAGATGGTGAATGTCACACGTTCACTGTAGGAGGCCAGTTCCTTTCGCTGTGTCTCTTCGCATTTCGAGGATTTTTGCTTGAGGGTGTACAGAGGCTGCACAATGTAGTGCACACGAGAATTCACTCCGCCGCTTTCAATAGTTGTTGTAAATTCATTCAGAAACTCATGCGAAAATTCAAACTAATTTCACAAAATTTTTAATCAAACGGAAAGAATTATCCAATTCAATTGCCCTCCTTAGAAAACCATTGTCGAATAAATAGGTCAGGCATTTTACAACTTTGCGATTATTCGCTTGTAAAAATTGTCTTCCACACTACATCTATAGCTATTAAGTGATACTACGATTCATTCTACCGAAAACAAGTGCATCTAAGTAGAATCGTCCATAATCCGTAAGTTGCATGTTTTCCAGTTGAATAATTCAAACGATGCCATGATTCCATACATTTTCAATACATGAGATCACTCACTACATGTCACCTGGAGTCATTATCATCTGCAAAAATCCCTATTCGGAATGCAAGACATATGAAGTACAAAATTCAATGACATTAAGTGTTGAAATACGCCTTGTATAATTTGTTCACCAATTTTCAGAGCCTTCGCTTGCCAATAAATAGAATGTAATTGAGTGATGATACAATATCAATGCTTGAAAGTTATAATTTGGTGCTGCACTTCAAATTCACGCACTATATAGACGACCCTGTTCTCCACAGCTTTTTAAAGGGTACTGACCGAACAACGGCTCTTCTAGTTCTCTCTATATGCCCATTGAAGGCAGCCATATCTCATGAATTTTATGGTAGCTATCCACTGCAAGGACGAAGCCAGACGTGAAACCGAAGGGGCTAAAGTAGAACCATTTTCTAAGAAACCGACGCATTGAAAATTCCTTGAAATGAAAAAGCGTCACAGGAAATGGCAACTAGAGATTGACGCATTTTGGGCCCCATTTCTCTATCGCTTATCTTCGCAGGGTAAGTGAGATGAAGCCATTCAGTACAAGTGCACACAGAGATAGAGAGAGAGAAACCTCAAGGAAACCAAGCGATATTGACGCACTGCGAAGGCCGATGAGTTGATCGAGAGAGCTAATTTGGTACACAGAGGATACCACCAGCCAGGATAATCTTCACACTCTCTCCTCATAAGGAAAGCATGGAGGCAACGAGGCAGGCAGCCACGCTTAACCTATTAAGTGCTCGTCCTCGCTGACGCCAAACTAGAGAACTTCGTATGCTGCTGTATTGCCTCACTTGGAGATAGCTGCCTTTTGACTTAATCATAATCAACAATTATTAACGATATTTCAATCCATTTTATTTTTTTAAGTGGGATATTTATCACGAATTTCATGGAAATGTTAACATCCAAATAGGATTAATGAATCATTTTATTCAATTCATTTTATTATGAGTGGAAGAGGTTCAAATAATACTTAACGATTCAATTTTCTTCCTTGTCGTTAAAATTGCAATGAATCTGACGGTTAAGGAATTTGGTAATATTAATAACTTAAATGAAAAAAATTAAATACTGGAATAGACCATTTTATTTTTTTATTGCGTAGATAGAGAAAGAATATAAGTTCACTGTGAGAAATATAGATTTCCTCTCGCTTAAAAATAATAAACAATAATTTATCATATATATCACTATAATCAAGAGATATTTCGACCTTATATGAGTATTAACATGATAAAATGGAAAAAAGTATCTTCACAATAAATTTACAAATATTTTATTTTCTCCTGTGCAATAGGAGTGCATCAGAGGAACTTAACTGGTGATTAATGTCCCTCATCCATGGTAACGCCACTTAAAATCCACAATGGAATTTTTTTCCAATAAATAACGATCACTGCAAAATCTATTACATTCAAAGCGGTTATTTGAAGCTCGTGGGGTAGATTTAGACCATCATCATATTCCATGAGCAACCAGAGTCACAAAGGAGGCTGCGTATGTTGACCTCATACTCCACAGACTCGTTGCCGAAGTACAAAGAACATTTATCGGGGGAAGGTTGATTTAAGCAAACAGCTGAGTCTAAAAGCATCGTTTTACAGCTTGTTGGAGTAGAACTGACAGAGCAAACTAAGAATACGGGAATGTCTTTGGCATCTCATTAAAGATATATAAGCACCCAGTGCGGTGAAAGAGATATGAATTCCGAATGGGATTCAAGGCAGTCAGCACCAAAGAAACATGGCATGAGATTTTAACAATAGGGTGGTTTCATATTATTTTTTTATTGCCTAAATCGAAAGATTATTACTCCTGGAGTACGTATTTCACGCTTTTATATTTTTTAATGACGATATCTATTTTTCGCGATTAAATGAAAAGTGAAAATTTTCAAGCGCGCGAAAACGAGACGCGTAAGTATGAATGCCGGGAAATCTCTCTCCGTGTGGCGTATTTCTGGTTCCCGCTGCCGCCCTGTGAGGTGACCTTGAGGCGAGTTGAGCGCTGATACGACGCAGGCTGCTAGCGGGTAGCTGAGTACCCTGCTGGCTGGTAGCGGTTGGCTTAAATAAGGATTATTAATAACTTATCAAATGAAGAAAACTTTCCGACCTTAGCCAGTTTTAATAAGTGATTATTGAGACGTTTCCCTGAGCTCTGCGCCTCATGCATGCATTGGTAATCTCAGACTACGCAAAACTCCTATCTTCTCGTATAGAAACTAGGTCCCTGTGACGTCACGTGGAGCGGCATCGCATGGGCGCCAATCTGGCCCTTTTCAAATGAGGATAAAAATGGACCATTGCCATTCGTCTAAACCGGTATTTCTAAAACGAAATAATTTGTATATTATGAATAGAGTAATGGTGGGTAACGAATCACAACCAATGCCTTTCGTTTTATTTGATGAAGGAAACTACCCTATTGCCTTCCTGGATTGACCTAAAGTCTACGAGAAAGATAATAAGCATTCATTGGCCATAAAATTGATATTTAAAATTATGAAAATTTCCGGTTTATCACGACAAATATACACACATTTCATTTCTTGAAAGTACATTTAAATAATTTGCAGCTGTACAGATTTTTCTGAAGCGCTCTGGTTCACTGAATGCGGAAATTCATCTTGTCATGGACCTTTTTGCTTTGTTCTTTATAGAAGAATTGGAATGACTAGGTCGACTGTTATTCTTGATTGTTTAGCCTGTGATAATTTTTACTGTAAAGATAGCTCCCCAAGTGAGAAGAATCAGCGAGATAATGTGAATTGTGTGGTTTGGGAAGGTATAAATGGTGTTGCTGATGTCCCCAATGGACGGCAGGCGTACCGAATGATATTTAAACGTAATTTTTTTTAACTTAACGTATTAAAATAAGTTTTTACGTAATTAAACGCAAAAATTTATTTCAGTAAAATTAATTTGAGACCATATGTCCTGGAAGGCTTCTCATTAAATGCTGATAAATATTTTTTTCGTAAATAAGCCTAAATATTTATTTCAGTCAATATTAATTTTAGAGCATATTTTTATAGGAAGGTTTCTCATGAAATATTGAAAAGATTAATCCCAATGTTCACTAACACCGTCATAAAATCACGAAAACCACTTGCCCTCAAGTAGCTTTATGCACGCGATCATCTTTGCATAGCCACGATTCTTGAGTGCCAGGCGTTAGACACTTCGTTCGAATCCGCGAATACGACCCCATTAGAAATTCGGTTCATTGTAGGTATGCAGGTTTGTTACAGTAAGAGGGTTCATCAGATATTCAATTCAATTCCCTATGCACCCAACCCCTTCCTCGTTGTCCTTGTTATGAAAAATCACGTACTGCGGAGACGGTGGATATGCCTCGTCGTCGATTTCATCTCGTTCGAGGTAATGAAGCAGTCTTGGGCAAAAATATCAGGACCCTTCTCCCCCCAGCAATAGGTTTGAGAGATTCTGGTGCATAGAAAGAGGGAACCGGTCGCATAGGCACACTTTAAGGATGCATGAGCCACGAGGCTCATTATAGCGCTAGCCCGAGTCGACTGTATGTTCATGCATCTCTCAATTCTTGAAGACGGTAAAAGCAAAATTTTCCCCGGCAAAACTTTGCCAAAAACATGCCTCACTTGTGCACGTGATTGGCAAGCATGATTATTTTCTTTTTTAACTCCAAGAGCAGACGATGACTAAGTGAGGGGAGAACTATTAAAGAAAACATTAATTTTATGGCAAACCGTTTGTCGTGAAATTGCTCTCTCAGCCATTGCTTAAAAAACCATTGTTTCAGGTGTGGGCTAAAAAATTTAATTTAAGATCTCACATAATGAATTCAGTACCATGGAAGTTAATTTATTTCACTCGGTAATTAACTATATGGCTATTTAATTTAATGCAATTTCCATCTTTTTAAGAAAGTTACCGCTTACATGGATTTCACTCTATGTCTCAAAAGCGGAGCTATTGCTTGAAATCACAGATATATGGAGTATGGATAGATATCACAGATACTGACTAGAAAAAAGACTCTTTCGCACTCATTGCTTTCAACTGTTTCTTTTGTGTCGGCAAAGTAGCCAAAAAAGGTAGGTCTTATAATCCCATTTCCTTAAGTCATAGTCCACAAGTTCACCTACCAATTAACTGACCTATTTTAATAACAGTCGAATGAAATTTTTAATATTCCATTCTGATTTCAATTTCCGCATACATTTGGATAAAATTAAAAGCTGATTGCTAGTGATGTCCCAAAAGCGGAACTACGTATAAGAAGAGAACAGATATAACAGATACTGGCAATAAAGAAACTCGAGCTAATACTTTTGCAGATAATTTTAACGCAACATTGAATCTATCCAGCGAAGATCGATTGATCGAATCGAAAATTCTCATAATCTCTTCTAAAGCTATATATACTTCATTAATGCTATTTTTCAGTGTCTGCTAATACGGAAACAGGTGTAATTCATATATTCATTTAAAATAACGTTGAAAATCCTCCAGGCAATAATAACTCGTACTGAACTGTGGAGATGAGTTTTATGATAGTTTATCCCACAAAATATGGCCAATGGATGAGTTCTACCAAGTCAAACATATGGGAAGAGTTGGCCGGGCCCCTTCATACCCTCCGCTCTGCTTCAAAATTTCAAGGCGCACACACCCCACCCTTTCTTCCTACCAATCCCATCCCTGCGCGTGAGACTTAAACTCTTTGAGCTGCGTACGCAATAAATCGGAAGAGGCTAGGTCGGGAACGGGGAGTACGAGTAGGAAGTGAGGAGAAAGTGGGAGAAACATGAAGACAGGGGTGAGAGCAGAGAAAAACGATTTCTGCGGAAACAGTCGACCCTGAGATCGAAATACTCTAGAGGTAATGATGATGGAGGCCTCTGAGGAGTGGTAGGCCTTCTTCATACGATTATAACGAACATTAGAGAAGTTTCAAAACGACGTAGACACTATCTTTAACCAAAGTTTTTGCATGCTTAGACTTGTATCACCATTAGAGGCTGCATAAGAAATTGGATTTTAACCTGTAATTCAAAAATTATACTGCACCGAAAGCACATTTTTAGTGACTGTCAGTCGAGGTGATACAGGCAGTGGAGCGTATATTGAATTTTTTGTGGTAAAGATAATACTTCGTGTTTTAATTAGCCTAACGATAATGCTTCATATTTTTAATTAACGTCCTTGAAAGATTACCTGGAGAGGCGCAGCTATGTTACCGGGTTGTCCTCCGCGTTGATTCATCTTCGTAACGACAGTTTCGCCAGCGTTGCGTCATGCGTCTTCAGGTTTCAAGTGTCGGATGCATTTCCAGTCATTAGTTGGCGCGCCGAAGGCGCGTGTAACGCCGTTCCGGTAAAGCCATGTTTACCCCTACCAGCCAGTGTACAATACAATAATTTTTTGGCGCGTGTCGGATGCATGTTTTTGCCCTTCTTATATGGGCCTTTGTTTTGGCCAGGTGCGTCCGGATTGGTCGATTTGTGGAAGGGTCTCTTCCAGGCGTTGGAGAGCGAATAGCTGTCCTCCCTGTTGAAAGTAGATGTTTTAGTTACTTCTATAGCCTCTCGTATTAGACGGGGACAGCAATGCTTCTATCTATCGATTAATTTAGCATTTTCGAAGTCAACATTGTGCACTGGCCCTTCCCGAAATTTTCACGAAGATGAATCGATGCGGAGGGCGATAAGAAAACCTAGCTGCGCCTCTCCCGTTAATCTTTCAAGGAGGTTGATTAGGCACACGAAGTATCATCGTTACCACGAAAAATTCAATATGTTCCACTACCTGTACCTCCTCGATTCAAAGTCACAAAAATTGAGCTTTCTGTGCAATATTTTCTGGAACTAAAGTTTAAAATCCGACTTGTAATGTAGGCTGTAATGGCGATACAAGTCTAAGCATGCAAAAATTTTGATAAAAGTTATAGCATCTACGTCGCTCTGAGACTGATGCAACGTTCGTTATAGTTGCATGAAGAAGACCTTACAAGAATCTTTCCATATCCATCGATACCTAGTTTTCAAAGTTTAACTGCTTCAACTTCGCTGATAGATCGACTCAAGACTGACTATGTACTCAATCGATTCGTTCTCTATTCGCTGTGCGTCGCAAATTCTATCCCATACGTATGAGTCGAGCGTAATAATTGACTACTCTTGTTGTCAAATACAACCCATAAAAATATATATATACACAAACGTGCTGCGCCCGCTCCCAGCGGGCTTCCCCCGATCTTTTCAATGCAGGTCCACAGAGGGATAGGCGCGTTTCTAATTTTAAAATGTAGAAAAAAAGGCAGGGTCTTATGTACAAATTTAATTGGAATGTTCATGTACAAATTGAGGTCAGAGGACCTCTTTAAACACAACATTGGAAGTAATTACACTATCCTCTGTTAAACGCACATGATGACTTATACTTACGGATCAACAGGAAACTTGAATGTGGAATCAGCCGCATTTTGATAAAAGCTATTTAAAGAATGCGAAATATTGTTGCAAATGAACAAATGTATCAGTTTTTGCGCCGTTAAAGTCAGGAATATTTACCGGTTTTTGTTTTTTTTTATTTAAAAACCCATTTTAGGAAACTATAGCAATATTTAGGAAGTAAGATATGCCGTTGCATGTTCTCTGATAAATACTGTGCATTTTAATACCTCATTTGTAGAGTTTGGTTGCGTATAAGTTGAGAAAAAGGTATCTATACAGTAGAAATAATATAGGAGATAGCTTTCGAAGATATAATGAGGATGTTCGATTCGATCGATCGATCTTCGCTGGATGGATTCAATATTGTGTTAAAATTATCTTCATCGGAAATCAAAAATGTGGCATTTGTTTTGAAAAACAAGGACACTTTAATGTGTACTAAGCTTGAACAGGGAATATTTTTCCCGTTAAACTTTTAACTTTTTTGCGCCGGACAAATCATCTTAATAGTAGTCATTAATTTCGAGTCATTAAAGAATGCAATTCCCGTGGAATTAGATAAAATTAGTTCTTTACTTCGTGGGAGAAACGCAACGTATTGATTTGCTATACTTCTCTTTGTCACTTCATCATTAGTGAGCTGGCTCTCCAAATGATTCTTCTATTCGACAATAATGAGCCACTTCGAAACAACATCCAATCAATTTACTTGCTTCCTTAGAGGTGTTTATTTTATACCTCTTTTCTATCTGACAAATGACTTCTCCGCTTCGCTGCTTCCAAGATATTACTACGGCTGATGATTGCGGAAGACGAGAATGCGGAAGGGCTTAGTGCAAGGAAGTTAGCCAAATACTGCCATCAGGTCTAAAGAGCTGAGCAGATCCGAGTCGCACAGAATTATCCATCCATCGTAACCCGAGTTTTCAGAGGACGATTTCAAGTCCAGACTTTCGACCGCCCTTCTATTTCTTCTCATCTACCATCAGATCTCACAAAATATTATGGACTATTAGACGTCTTCCCCAACATCTTCCCCAATTGGCTATTCTCTCCTAAAAATCAAATAAGAATACACTTAATTCGCCGCCGACTTCGCATGGATTGGTGAGGGACGTCATTGGAGCTCCGGTTCATTGACTCAACTCCGGGGAACCTATCGTGGAAGGAGGGGATCGCTAAAAATGGTGAAAACACCAATGAACTACGCGAGGGCGTGGCGTGAGGTCCATGGGAGATGCGAAGAAGCTGTTATCCGCTAGGAACGAGTTCGTGACGTCATTAATTAAACCTTCAGGTGATATCACTGATTGTGAGTGAGAGAATGAAGTGGTAATCTCGCGATTTAGAAGTATTAATACCATTTCATCCGCAGTAGCATAAATAATTAGATTCAATTTACATTGGATAACCGTGATATTTCATAGCCACTCGCAATTTAATGAATAGAAAAAAATCAAAAAAATTAAGAGGACCTCGGCATAAAAATGAAAAATGAAGAAAAATACGCCGGCAATAGTAAATTCATAATAATATCATTCGTTATTAAGATTTTTAGAAACAAATCAATTTTTTTCTTCTGCTTCCTATGCCGTGTCAATGAATAGAAATAGCCACTCGCAATTGAATGAATAGAAAAAAATCCAAAAAAATAAGAGGACCTAGGCATAAAAATGAAAAATGGAGAAAAATACGCCGGCAATAGTAAATTCATAATAATATCATTCGTTATTAAGATTTTTAGAAACAAATCAATTTTTTTCTTCTGCTTCCTTTCCTTCCTTTATATATCCATATTTCCTTTAGTATAAAAACTCATAATTATATACATTTCAATACCAGAAATTCGTGAAGTAAACTCCCCGGCAAGAGCGGTTCACGCAAGCATGTGAAAGGGCCCATCGATTATACGCAGCGAATAGTTCGAAAAGTAGATTACAGAATGATAAAATGAAGAGTATGGATACATTCACTTTATGTTCTCTAACATAATCGCCAATTTTAAAAAATGGTGAACCAGCCCGTAGCAGTGGAATACGGTTAGGGGGAACGATTTACTTGCTGAATGGTGATAACAATGAAGCAACCGGAAAATTCCCGTCTTCCCATCCTCGGAACTTTAAAGCGCCCAAGCTTCGTTTCCGAGATCAACAGGTGTTTTAGTTGCGTTCTTGATAACTTCATCTTCAAAAGCGTCACACATTGAGCCAGAGCGGATTGTTGGTCGCTAACGCTACGTGCAGTTATCATCAGATTTATTTTTAGTTCATGAGGGCATTTGATCAAATTCTGTGCCAAAGTCTCGATAGTTATATTGTCATCCTCAGGGATTTTTTACAAACAAAACGTCGAAGGAGCATCATCGAGTCAGATTAAGAGGCAGCATTAGTCTTTTTAAAAAGCGATATTGCATCCAATTCTCTCCGCCCCCGTTCACAATTTTTTTCGCAAACTTCTACTTCATGAAATGCCAACTGTGAAAGCATAGCCTTGGCAGACGCATGGCCAAATATTTGCTTCTGAGGGTACTTTGAAGGGTATGCGGGTTGCCTGCACCAATGTTTTGTTACTTATTTGCATACGCATAGGAAAATAATTAATTTCATTAACTCTGCTATATATTTCATTAGCATAGTGCTAAAAGATTATTTCATCTTTCGCTACTGGAAGACATAATTAACTGTAGCTATTTCGTAAAATGGAGTGTCAAGGGATAGATGCCTCTGGGATGGTGGTCTTATCAGCATATGTATCGCGGGTAGTCGCCACAAGGGAAAAGATTTGGGAGGGGGGAGCTGAAGACCTCAAGCCTCAGTAGTACAATTAACATGTAAATTACCATTCCATTTCCAAAATATAAAATTTAATTTAACCTTCCTTTCAATGTACCCCGATTCCTACGTACTTGGATTCAAGTATAGGAAAATATCGATTATTAAGCAATAAGGTGGGGAGCGTGGTGACTCAGTGGGTAAATATTTGGGCACATGATCGAGTTCCGAGTTCAAGTCCCCGATAAAGCCTTTAGGCCATGCCCGCACAAAAATACCCATAGTTAGGGATGGCCCCAGAAATGAAACTGCCTTTCCCCCCTCCTTCCACGAGCGTGTGAAATTAAACAACTTTGATTTAATCCTCACTTGATGCTTACCCTCTCCTATCCTAACCAAAGTGCGGGTGAAATCACTGGGAGAGTGAGAAAGTGAAGTAATAATTTCACGAATTAGAATTAGTAATACTAGATCAGGTGCAGTAACATAAATAATTAGATACAGTTTGCATTAGATAACTCTAAAAGCAGCGTGCTGTTTTATAATCACTTGAAATTCAAGTAATAGACAAAAATTCAATTCAAAAGTTCAATTAATAGACAAAAGTCAAAAAAGATCATGAGGAAGTGAAAAATAAGCTTAAGCATGATAAATGAGGGCTAAGGAAATACGTGGGCAATTCATAAATATGCCTTTCGTTTCGAAGATTTTCAACAAAAATATTTCTCCTGAATACTCTCTGCCGTTTTTTTTTTATTAAGATAAAGGCACATTTTTACAATGAAAAGTATCCTGAATATTTTAATTCAATATCACAAAACTTAATCAGAAGATGGGACAACTTAGTTGGCCACACTATGAGACATGATGGCCTGAAAAAAAATCGTAGGACAGGTGGAAGGGAAGAAGGGTAAGCGACGGCCTCGAATGAGTTACGTAGGACAGATTATGAAGATTGTAAAAGAGAAGAAATTCGTGGATATGAAAAGGCTAGCGGATAGCAGAGAGGAATGGAGAGCTGCGTCAAGCCAATCTTAGGATTGTTAAATAATGATGATGAAGGATTTTGAACCATTTATGCGTCAAAAAAAAGAAAGCGGAAGGGATACAACATCTTAATGAAGAATAGTAGAGTACGAGATTAAGAGAATTGAAGAGATCATTGAAGGGACTAAACGTCATCTCCGGGAGAAATAGAGGCGATATAGGCATGACGCCAATCTTTAATTTGTTCGGGCACCTACGACGAGGATAACCACCTCACAATTTATGAATAGACTAAAAATTTCATAAAATATCACGAGGAAGTAAAATATAGGCACAGTAATGATAAACGAAGACAAAACAAATACGTGGTAAAAATGGTAACTTCATTAAAATGTATTTCGTTTTCATAAGTTTTAGAAAAAAGTTTATCCTGACTTCTCTACCGTATTTTTTTCAAAAATAAGATATAGGCAAATTTTGACAGTGAAAAATATCCTGAATTCAATATCTTAAACCTTAGCAGAAGACGTGAAGAACTTAGTTGGCCGCATTATGAGACATGATCGCCTGATAAAAACAATCGTATAAGGACAGATGGAGAGGAAGAAGGGCAAGGGACGGCCTCGAATGAGTTACGTAGGACAGGTAATGAAGGATACGAAACAGAAGAAATACGTCGCTATGAAAAGACTAGTGGACAGGAGAGAGGAATGGAAACCTGCGTCAAACAAATCTTATCATTGTAGATATCATGATGATGATGAATATTTGAATATATTTTTGAAATTTTTTTAACATATCACTACGAAAAAGCTAGAGGACAGGAGATAAGAATGGAGAGCTGCGTCAAATCAATCCTACAATTGTTGACTTATATAATGATGATTTTTTTGAACAATTAACGCCTCCAAAAAAAAGCGGAAAAGAGGCGAAGTCTTAAGAGAAAATACTGGAGTGTGCGAATCAGATTAGTGAAGAGATCATTGAAGGGACTAAATGTCACGTCGGGGAGAATTACAGTCGAGAAAGGCATCACGCCAATCTTTAATTTGTACGGGTACCCACGACGAGATGACCTCGGCAACAACTCTTCTCGAAAATACGCCAGGGATTTCCGACCCCAGGTTTAGAACCAACCATTTCCAAACCTCGCCTACTCAACAGCAAAAAACGCCACCTGAAAGCTTTAATGCGGTGCTTACTTCGCTCTCTCATCGCCTCCACTCTTGCCCTAAGCACACCAATCACTCCGACTCCGCCAACGTGTGAAAATATATCCGCCACTGCGTTGGATCATCCGGGAGTGCATGCAAAACGGGAAGTTTTACGAAGAATAATGGGACAGAAATGGTGTGCCCATAAGTGCCTCGACGCCGGGTACTTTACTGGAATAACACTTGTACAAATGGAGGTCGGTGCAGGAACATGGTGTAATGGATGGTTGGAAGCCAGATGACTCAAAGGTATGAATTTGGTAGGGTGTTTCATTGCTCAAGTAACGTTTCGTATAATAAGCATAGGAATTTATTTGGATGTTTCATTGCTCAAGTAACGTTCCGTACAATAGAGGTAGAAATATAGTAGTGTGTTTCATTACCCAAGTGACGTTCAGTATAATAAGGCAGAAATTTATTAGGGTGTATCATTGCTCAAGTAACGTTCAGTACAATAAATGTAGGAGAATAGAAGTGTGTTTCATTGCCCAAGTAACTTTTAGTATTATAAGATAGGAATTTATTAGGCTGTTTCATTGCTCAAATAAAGTTCACGTAAATAAAGTTAGGAATGTGGTAGGGCGTTACATTGCCCAAGTAAGGCTCAATATAATTGATTACAGTTATTGAGTGTTGCATAAAAATTCTTGCCAAGAAATACCGCATCGTAATCGATATTTTCATTTTCATCTGGGTGAGTTTAGAAGGTCATATGACTTCCAGTGTGCTCCATTACTTTAAATATTTATTAGGGGTGATTGATAGGTATGATCTATATGCCTTGTCATTATCGATCCTTTATGCAAACATGTCGATTCAGAGACTCCAAATTTAAGCCTGTAGTAATGCATATATACAAGTATGAGGAAAAGCTATTCTAAATGTTTCCCGCCGTAAAACTTTAATATCGCAAATTGCAGCGATAGTAATTTCATTACATTTGGGAACAAAACTAGCTCGCATGCTACGATTCGTCACCCGTTTGCAGTGTCAAAAAACTGCTGAGCAATTGTCAGGAAATCATTGAATCATTCAAGGAAAAGCTGACGAGGTTTTACAACGCTATAAAATAGGCATAGAAGTTCCCCAGCTGTTACATCACCAAAATACCAGATTTTTCAACAGAATAGATTTCCTGCGTCACTGTTTCTATATATTGGCGATACAATAATAAGTCTTACCTAATTCCTTTCACTGGAGCATTCAAGACGGGTTAGTAAATATTCGATCAAAAATCGACTTATACTCCCACCAATTTTGGAAAAAGAATATCACGAAAAGATTTATAAGCAAGCCAAAAGAATCAGGGAACTCACACAACATATGAATACACTGAACTCACACAACATCGATGAAGCAGGCAATACAAATAGGGATTTTTTTTTGATGGTGCAGATAATATCATCATATCATTATTTTTATCATCATTGTGAGCAAAAAGTATTTTGCATCAACTAAGCAGAGGAAAATCCATAATTTGCAACAAGACTCAATTTTAAACTAGGGAAATGAGATATCAAGTTCATTTTAGTCCTCATTCAATCGACCAACAGAGTCTTAACCAAACATTGGAGTTATACTGGATTGCATTAAAACTCGAAGGAGGTTGCTACTTAAAGGTAAAAAATATGGTGTTTTCAACATTTTATCAACAAACATAAGTTCGATCTCTCAGGAGGAACCGTACAAACGATCGAGAACCACATCCAGCTTCTTCGCTCCATACTCTAATTTTGCTATTATGCAACCTACATCCGATTTCATTGATAAGAAACACGAAAGACTACTATAATGGAATTGGGATCATTAAATATTTTTCCAATTTACCTTTTTTACGCTGTGCAACGTTCGAAAATCACGAGAGATAAATGATATTACCTCGGTCTCACCTCTTCACGTGAGCAGATGAAAAAGAAATATTTTTACCCCAAACGAGAATAAGTTGAAGGATCACCAGAAAGGATGGGGCACGACCTTCGACGGACGCTATGACGCATCTCTCCCCGTAAACCTCACTTAATTTCCCGACAAAGGCAAACTCATTACTCCACCTCAAACGGGGCAGAGCTTTCCAATCATCTGAGCGCTGTTTTCTCGCCCGTTCGGAGCACCGCGAAGACGGCGGAAGGATTGGTTGTCGTGCCTGACCTTCGTGAGTAGGTGGTGATGTCTGCTCAGCATTATGAGCTTACCCTCCCCTCCTCGTCTCCATATATCCCTCCATTCCCTTCTGGACGGGTCTGTCTATTCCTGGATTTCTTGCGCGCGTTCCCGCATTTCGACCCCTCCCCCCTCTCCCCTCTTTCCTCACCCCTACCCCTTCTTCTTATACTACGCCGCCTGAAGGCGCCTCCCTACAGCCCCACCCACCCAAAAACTTCCCGCCCTCCACCTCAACCTCCTCCCTGGAACCTCCTTTCGGCATATTCTTTGCGTAAGACAGGTGCCAAAACACTCGACTGGAAGAATCTTTCCGCCAGAGAGCACGGCCGTCAAGTGTGGTTACGTCACCGCCAAGAGGCGCGCTTTTTGAGAGCCGAAGAAGTGAGGAGATGGATGAAATCTTCTCGGGTTCGGCACCGGGTAATGCTGTTTAATGTAAATCTAAAGCTGGGTAATTTGCTAAATAATTCATGTAGAAGAGGTTTATGGATGATTTTACTTCCGTTTTGGTCAACATTCAGTTGCGTTTACACTGTGCCACATGTTATATAAAAAAAGTCACATGTAACATGCTTTACGAAAAAGTTAAAAATTCATGCAACATATTACATGTAACATTGTGTTATAAAGCATAAATTCGTGTAATACAACAAGTTTTTGGTTTCCCGCTTCGTGTGGGAAACTAGAAACTTCATGGTGAAACAAAAACCAAGTACTCTTCCACAAACTTTTTTTTAAATTTGCTGTCTTGAAAATGACGGTTTAGACGTTGAACCTAGTTGACAGCAAATCTAAAAAAAAGTTTGTGGAACAGTACTTGGGTTTTGTTTCACCGTGAACATTTCATCGTTCCACCAAGTAACGCCCAAATCAGTTGATTTTACAACCAAAAACTTGGTGCGTAACACGAATTTTTGTTTTATAACACAATATTACATGTAACATGTTACACGGATTTGTAACTTTTCCTAAAACACGTTATATGTAACTTGATTATATAACATGTTACACAGTGTAAGCGCGCCTTTCTCCTACTGCATTCGATTTCAATCCGTTCTATTCCTTTCTCTCTGCTCTGGTACCCAAAAATGAAATGACAATTTAAGGCCAACGTTTCGATAAGAAGCTCCCTCATCGTCATCAGGACTAAGATTGAGTCAGTCAAGATTTTATCAGTAGTATTCGCCGGGAAAGCTTAAGATATTGTATAAGTGAGGAGATAGTTTTCGATGAATCTTTCTCGGGCTTCCGACCGGGTGGGACTCTCCATAGTTCTTCCGATGTTTTGATGGATTACATTTCCATCGTCCTCAAGGCTCATTAATCATATATTCACCCATCCCATCGATACGTTGGAAAATGGAGAAATGGAGAGCCTCAACCGGTCGAAAGTCCGAGAAATTTTCATCGCATTAGTTCACCGAGAAAATATCAAATCCTTATTTTTACAGTTTTAACACTAGAACTACCGATGGAGTCATTTTGACTCCTCGCAATTTTTTTTAAAACGTGTACTATTTTATTTTCTAGAACTCTTTTAATTAAAAAGCCTAATTCTATGTCAAAAATGAATAAAAGTCACGGAATTTCAGGTCAGAATTCGGAAAATTGTAGTCAGGGCAGAGAAATAAAAACCGCGAGGAGTCAAAATGACTCCATGCCGATAGATCTAGTTTTAAATCACAGTCACAATTATTTGCAAAGATGATGGAGGGCGTTAAATCTTGACCCCACACAGAATTGAAAACCAGAGAGTCTGTATACGAGGTATCTCAGGATGGTACTTCGTCATTTTTCATACTGTGCTAACCGTTTTCGATGAGAGGCACACAATGCGTTGTTAGAAATACGGATGAGAGGTTCAATAAAAATCAAGCAGATGGTATCTAACATACTGAGTGAGATATCAGGAGGACGTTTCGCCCAATGGTCACGTCAAGTAGGTGTTTTGAAAGCCAAAGTAAAGAAGACTTCAAGGTGAAAGTTTATAATTAGGACAAAAATACAGTTTGGATAACATTCTCATGTTTTTAACCGGGTGAGGTGGCCCATTTAATCCGAAGGGAGGTGTCGCGACGTTTCGAGGTCCAACACTTTATTTGGTAAAGGTGTCATCCTACACACCGCTTATGAAAATCAAGAAGACGAAGAACGCTTTAGACCTCAAAGAGTCGACCGCATTGGACCCATGTAACCGGATGATCGCCAGGGAAAGAGTTCATCGATTCGTCCACACGCAAGGGAAATTTTTAGATTTTAAAGTGACATTTCGGCAATTTCTCTCGCGCCATTGCTATGTTTACTTCGACTAACAATAAGTGGTGAATTTTAATCGATAAAGTATTAACACTTTGAATATTTTACAAAAAGTTCCATTGGCTAGGCACGTTATCAGAAGCAAAACGGCGATTGAATTCAGTCAAATTCCTTGAGTTTTGGTATTTTTGAAGACTTGCAAGAAGGAGCTCAATCTAAGAAACTTTGATGGAAGAAATTCTTTCGTCATTAACCAACAGTCTCTTAAAAGTCAGGTAGATAGTCAGGTGATAGCTTAGATACTCGACTCTAGGATCAAATGTTGAAGGCAGGAGTGGAGTAGCAAAATCACAGGGAATTTAAAACTGGCTTGATGTCAGACAGTTACTTGGGTAATAATATGAAATATCAATTTTAAATTTCTGAAAACCGTAAAGTTTAGATGAAGGCGAAAAATTGAATTTGGCATAATTCATACTTTTGCACCCGTTCGAGTTGATTCCGAATAGAATTTGCGTTCATTCAATGTGTTCGATTTATAGGTATATATTTATGCACGACTCACAAAATCCATTTATTAATAATTGAAATGGAATAAAATAATTTAAAAAAATAAATTGTATAATATACATAATATGCAGGTGGAACTGACATACACATCAGAAACTAACCTACCATTATTAACTTTTAATTTTTTGTCTTTAGTAAAATCCCAACACCTTATGATTGCAAAAGACATCAAAGTATTATGCAGTATTATGCATTCGTATTATATTATGTATTATTATTATTATTCGTATTATTATTATGTATAAGTATTATGCATTCTCCTACGTTACAAGTTGTTTATCCAGGTTTTTTTACACAAGCCTGTTATTTCCTGTAGCCATATCGTTTTTGTATGAATTTCCCTTCTATAAATAGGTGGATTTAAAAAAGTTAATTATCCATATTCATTTCCCATAACCTCAAAAGTGGAAGACGCAATAAATTATGAATAATTTTTTGAAAATGATGTGCTCTCCGCTAGTGGCCGCCAACAAAAGCGTAATCAGAACGAGGAGTCGAATATTCTGCAAGAATTTGACCAACAGCCAATGTTTTGGTGGGCATGGGTATTTTTAGTTTTGAGTTATCGGGGAGTTTTTGGCGCCCCCGTATTTTAAAGCGATGGACTGAAATACCCTAGCAACGCAATAAACAGCCGTGTTGCTTGAAGTAATAAATAAAGTCGCTGAGTTTGTTCCGCCGAATAAAACTAGATTTAACAAAGGGGCCTACATGCTGCTTACAAAATCCAGTAAATAGAGCGTGTGGATATTCGAAGTAATTAGAGTCATTAAATACGCCTTAAGTTCAACGGCTGCCGAAATGGAGGATTTATCGTCTACTATTATCTCTGAGCACATTACTAAACACCTCGGAGTATTTATTGGCATAGCTCCGCCCTCATTATGCCATCACTACGCTTTCGAAAATAAATCAATAAAATGGTATGTCTTCTGCAATAATTATTGGAGAAAGATTACTTAAGAGGAGCTGAGAGGTATCGCGATTAACCTAATAAAATCCTTTTAATCACCTCAACCAATTAAAACAGTGAGTTATGGCCAAAACATTTCAAAGTACAGAAATATTTTTTTAGTGTGCCAAATATCAAATTGTGATTGTTCTACATCACTGGCGGAACTCGATTCCCGCGATTTCCTCCTTCAAACCTGAATAAGTTTTATGATAACGCTAGCTAAACTGTCATTCCCAAGATGAACCAACGCGGAGGTAATCCCGGAGACCGAGTTCTACCATATTTTTGGCACTACCACCATCAAAAAATCCTAAACCTACTCTCAATTACTATCAAAAATAGAAAAAGAAAAAGAATAGTAAATTTATTGCAATAAACCGAAACCTTTAATTTCCTACTTTTTACATTAGTGTTTTCGTACGATTGCATTTTAGGTATAACGGCGAAGAATATAGGGAGTAACATACGGACACAGAGGAGATTTTAAGTAACATTTAAGCAGTGTAAAAATCGCTTACGTCAGTGAATGCGAAGTCTAAAAGTCGTGCCTAAAACTTGGGCGTGATAGCCACTGGGGCAGGGGTGGGCAATTGTTAAGGCTCGAGAACCACTTTGTATGAACGGAGCTTTTCGGGGAGCCGCGCACCGTTTACAATGATTGCATTCATCAGTTAGCATTATATTTAATTTCAGAAAAAATATAAACTGTATAATAAAAATTAAACAATAGTGGTTGTTCTATTCTACTTTTTTATTTGGTTAATTTTATATTAGTTAGATTTCTAGCTACTAGCATATTTAATTATATAATCAATGTAATGAGACAAGTGTATACTATCACTTTTTTTAAATTCTGTGTCGGGCCATCACAAAATGTGGCGGGCCGCATGAGGCCCGCGGGCCACAATTTGCCCACCTCTGCACTAGGGTAATAAACCTCGACGAATATTTCAATCATTAAACAGGTCAGTTACAGCTTTCATTTCACTGATCTTTCATTACTCTTATTTCTTAAAACATCTGTGAAGGCATTATTCTGAGGAAGTTTTAAATAGCCTCTATTTACTGGGCAATAAAGGCTCAGTGGATGCGGGAGAAGCATAAATTTTAACCTTGGCCTAACGGATGTAGAGATGAGCGAACCATGGAGCATGGAAAAAAAATTTTATCGTTCAATTTTACCTTAACGATGCAAGCAGAATTTACTTCACCGTGTGCCAAATTGATACTATAGCAAGGTTAAAAATAGCCTTTTAATAGTGCATTGGTAAAAATAGGTGATCAAACGAGAATCCATTAATGCGCTATTTCTCGATATAAAATGTGAAAAAATCATTCGAGTGGTAGCCATAAATCCACCCTTGGAGGTAAGTTATTTCAATGATCTAAAATAAAGAATGTATGGCATCCACTACGGATTATTCCTACTCATTCATAGCATTAAGAAATCAAGTATCACGTTTCATGTAAATTCCATAAACCTAATTCCGTTTCCACAAAACCGCCTTCAGTTTTCTCTTGTTATCTCGGACATTTCTGTCCTTGCTGCAACTTACATCCCAATTCCCTCTTACAGCAGGAGGACGAAAGCAAGTAACCCATCGTGGAATAAAGCATGAATTCAGGGAATACAACAAATATGTAAGTTTATGACATAATTATGTTAACTCGGCAACGCAATAAGTGTGTAAAGATTGTATTCATTCGGATCCTTGGTGGCTGTAATCGTCAAAAAGTATCCTGAAAATGTCATGGATCGGTTTTGACACAAAGTACATTGCTTCAGTGATGTACCTCGCTGTTTACACAAGCCGCAGCATCAACAAAGTGCACCCAGTTCTCTTAAGTGATAACTCAGTTATTCCATAATTCCGAATGCATGCTCTATATATATGCTTTCCACGAAGATCTTAATAAACTAAACACAATTTCAAAAACACCGACAACTTTTCGGTTTGCGATGGAATTCTTCTTTCCAGGTTCGCAGGATACACCTTACGCCAGTGGCGGCTCGTGCTATAGGTTCACTGGTTCAGTGAACCCCCAAAATAAATTGCTGCTTTGACATTTACCTAAACGGAAACGGAATTGTAAGATTTATCTTGGAAATTTCATTAAATACGTTTCAAAATTTTTGAAAGAGGGCTGAAGTTACCGCGCGTGAGCTCTACTGCTGTGCTCAGCTGTGCTGAGTTCAGTAGGAAGAATGAACCTCCTGACTTAGGCGCGGGGTTGGCGGAGGGAGGGGGGCTTGCGGCGGAATAACATGGTCTCGGAGCTGCAAAGACAGTGCAGCGACAACCGACTTCTCCCGAGAGTAACCGAACGTGTCCGAACGGTTCACGAGTCTGCCAATCCCGTAAACTGCACAACAAGAGGTTTGTCATGTCCGCCGCTAGAGTTGTTTTCGCTCCGCGCGCATTAAAATCAGCTTCAAAAATCGCCACTCGAGGCGCTGACATGCAACGGTATTCAGGGTCCTCTGAATGGCTGTTCTCGACGCTACTCTTTCTCTATATTACTCTTCGTCAGAGTCCTCTATATTGGATTCTCAGCACCACTCCCTCACTTCATAAATAGAGGACTCTGGATACCGTTGCTCGTTAGCGTCGCAAGTGGCGATATTTGAAGCTGATTTTAATGCGCGCGGATAAGTGTGCACAGCGCTGTCAACAGCTGGCGCACGATATCGCTGCAACTCATTTGTTTACTACAATTTTTAAGTTACGTCTCTGTCAGTCAGTATTGGTCAGTATCACGAATAGTGTTTCACCGTACTGAATGTGTCATCGTGGATTGTAAATTATTTCAGTTGATTGTGAGCGACTGTATAGTGTGGGCTTAGTGCTTCGAAACGTGTCAAGGATGAACAGTGTTGCATCATTACTTAGTAGTAACTTTTGTGCCCTAACTCTTGAACAAAAATGTGCAATCAAAGCACTAGGCAGACCGACGCCGCCTTTGGACATTCGTCTACAGCAAAGTTCTCGAGGCAAAAACTACACTCGTATATTCAAGTCACATCTGTATGATAGAAATTCGTGGATTTGTGGATGTGAAGTAACCAATAGATTCTTTTGCTTCCCGTGTCTTCTATTTTATAAAGGAAAGGACACAACATGGACAACTACTGGAGTTTCAGACTTGAGTCATCTTACCCAGAAAATAAAAAAACATGAAACATCTTTGTATCATAAGAATGCCTGCTTGGATTTATCCATCTTAGGTCGTACTGAAATAAGGCAACAACTCAGTGAAGCTTTTAGGCTTAATGTTGAGAAAAATAACGACCAAGTCAGGAAAAATCGGTATGTCCTTTCAAAAATAATTGATTGTATTCGGTTTTGTGGAGAGTTTGAACTAGCTTTGCGTGGACATAATGAAAGAGATGACTCCAATAACCCCGGTATTTTCAAAGGATTAGTGAATTTCTCAGCTACATTAGATACTATTTTGAAATCACACCTGGAAGTTGCCACTGTTTTTAAAGGTACGTCCAAGGAAATTCAAAATGACCTGTTAGATTGTATGCTGCACGTCTGCAAACTACATATTCTTGAAGAAATTCGCTCAGCAGATTTTGTGTCTGTGATTGCTGATGAAACTACAGATGTGTCTGCTAAAGCTCAGATGGTTGTAGTGTTTCGCTCTGTTCTCAAAAGTGGGTTGCCTATCGAGAGATTTTGGACATTTCTAAACCCTAAACATCATGATGCTGAAACATTATTCGCCTGCATAAAACGTGTTCTTGTGGAAGTGCTAGGAGAGGCCAAAAACAAACTTATCTCACAAAGCTATGATGGTACAAATGTAATGAGTGGCCAATTCAATGGTGTTCAGACACGTGTCAAGGCGGAGTATCCAAATGCACACTTTGTACATTGCTACGCGCACCAGCTCAACTTGGTCATGGTTCAAGCAACAAGTCAAAACAAAGAAGTGAGGGTATTTTTTGCAAATCTTCAAGAGGTGTGTACCTTTTTTAGCCAGTCCTCACAGAGAGCTGACATTTTGGATGAAATAGTTGGAAAACGACTTCCTTCTGGCTCTTCAACAAGATGGAACTACAATTCAAGATCCGTATTAGTAGTTCACCAAAATATTCAAGAATTAATAGAATGCTTTGAAAAAATTGAAGAAACAAGCAAAATGACTTCTACTTTGAATAAAGCTCAAGGACTTAAACTGAAACTGCAGCAACCAGAGTTTAAATACTGGCTCGAATTCTTTTCAAAGGTTATGCCTCATGTAGATATTTTGTATAGCTCACTGCAAAAGAAAAATATAAACCCTGTTTGGGCAAAGGAAGCAATTTCCTCTTTCAAAAGAGAAATACAGAAAGTAAGGGAGAGTGTGGAAAGCCTGGCCACAGCAGATGAATCAGCAGAGCCTAGACCAAAGAGAAATAAGGTGGAAAACTGGCAAACATTGCGAAATGCAGCTGCCAAGGAAGTTTGTGACGCTATAGCAGCAGAGGCAGAACGCAGATTCGAATTCACTGGTCATCTAGTTGCAGCAAACTTGTTTGACAACGAAAATATGTCCGGCTATAGAAAAAGGTTTCCTGATGATATCCTAAACACGACAATAGAATCATTTGGTTTTCTTGACAAAAATAAACTAAGATGCGAGCTTCAGCTTATTTACAGCAGAGAAGATTTTAAAGAAGTTAAGAAGGCCACTCATTTGTTGTCATTCCTTCTTGAAAACAATTTAGAACAATGTTTCAGTGAAACGGTGAAACTGCTAAAAGCACTGATCACAATACCAATGACAACGGCAGAAGCAGAACGTTGTTTTTCATGTCTGAAAAGAATTAAAACCTTCCTCAGAAGCACAATGGACGAAGACCGGCTTACAGCACTTACCATGATGTCAATTGAAAAAGAGATGGCCCGCAATATAGTGGACTTTAATGAGAAGGTGATTGACCATTTTGCCGCAAAAAAGGAGAGAAGAATGGACTTCATGTTTAAACATACAACAACTGCAGGAGTCGCTTAAAGGTTCTTATTAAAATTAGTGTGGTTTAAGTCTCATTTTAACAATGAATGTAACTTAACTGTGTAGAATATCTGTAGCTGTACGATTTTATTAGTTAAAATATACAATTGTAAAAAAATTGCCAAAGTATTAATTGCAACTTGATATTCTGATAACAGCAAGAATCTCAACTCTCGGCTCAGCTTTCGAGAGTGAGGATGGGAAAGTGTCATTTTGAGAATCGGTTCGAGTTTAAAAAATATCAAATTTCATGCAACTTCTTTATTTCATGATGTCCCTGCGAGGAAAAATCTGGGGGGGGGGGGTGACGCCATTGAGCCTGCCTCATATAGCTATTTGTGAATTTGCAATTGCCTAAATCGTGTGTACATCAAATTAAATATGCTGGGGTTCTATTACCATTAAAAACTAAGCATAAAATATTTCAATATGCAAGCATTTGTAGGATGCTAGTGAATTCACAAAAACTTAAATAAAATAATATCATTCTTATTTTTCCTTTTCCATGGTACAACTTTTATAAAACGATAATCCATAGTAAACTAAATTAATTGCATAAAAATGTAATTGTAGATACTTATTTTCAAATAACTAAATATTTTTCAAAGCAACCAAATTGGGATCAAAATAGTTTTAAAATAGTTTTTTAAGCTCTACAAATATAAAATTTTCCTGGGATTCTCCCTCTATGGCTGGAAGGTAGACTACCCGCACCTCCCGGTTGAACCCCCGAAATAAAAGTTCACCAGCCGCCACTGCCTTACGCTACAAGTAAAACACATGGTCAGTATTAAAAAGTTTCTAAAAGAATATCAAGGCACTGTTGAGTGAGCGAGTGTATTTAACAACATGGAAACAGATTTATTCACCGAATCAAGTCTAATAAGCTCCGATTTCTACTTTATCCATTACAGTACTTGGGTAACATTGCTACCTTGGTTCCAATACGGCAAATCTTGGAGATAAAACAAAAATATTCTAATTCCATTATTATTATCGAGTAATGGCTTAATTTTCATTTGAAACCCATTTGTTTCTTCTTTCACAATTATTTTTCACCAATCTACTGCCCTTTATTTACAGGAAATTATAGACGAATGGATGAGAGTTTTCGCGCGTATGAAGATAAGTTTCTTTTTCCCTCCATAATAGCGATATTGGTTACGATACGTAAGATGCACGAAAGGTGTGCGCATCTAGAGGGGTGGGAGGACATTAAGTACTTTTATGATAGAATAATGAGGAGAGATGATGATGGTTATGAGATATCGGAGAGGTGATCCGAGGTTCGCGCTGAGGACGCGATGGTTGGCTCCAACACAACGGCCAGGCCCACGGAGTAAGTAAAAATAAACTGCGCGGTGCGACGGTCCGCTGAATAATGATTGGGATTCATGCTTCTCTCTTTGTATCTGCTGAAACAGCTATTGAACAAAGCCATAAGCCTCAAAGCCTCCTTCAAATAAACTATGTAGCTTTTTTTGGGACATAACCAGGATATATGGCACACAAACCTTGGATCGTGGTTTCGGAAGGTTATTCAGGATAGGAATAAAAATATTTATCTTTATTTTCCAATTTTATTTCAAATTTTCGTAGGTAAATAAGGTGGGGTACTTCTAAAGTAACAATTTTCATGGGACCGCAGCATGCGAACGATGGAGCATGGAAATAAATTTTCAATCACCAGATTTACCTTCACGATAAAAAACACTTAAGTTCACCGACAACTTGTACGTGAAATTGATATGAAACGCCGTACTTGATTGCTCGTTGCTGTTAAAGAGTAGCAATAATTCTTATTAGAGGCCATACATTCGTCATTTTAGACTGCTGAAATAACTTATCATCAAGGGTGCTTTTTTAGCTACCATGAGAATGACTTAATCGAAATTTGTATCAAGAAATAGAGAATTAATTTCTTCTCGTTCGATTACCTATTTTTGCCGAAACACTATTAAAAGGATATTTTGAACCTTATTATGGTCTCAATATGGCACTTGGTGAACAAAATTCTGCATTAAAAGTAAAATGTTTCTGTAGATAAAAATAAACTCCAAAGTTTGCTTCTGCTGACACAGCCATTGAACATAGCCGTACACCTCAAATAATTGCCTTCGAAAAAACGATGTTGCTTTTTTTAGACATAACCAGGATATACCACACAAAGCTTGAAATGTAATTGCGGAAGATTACTCAGTATCGGCATAAGTATATCTATATTGATTTCCCAATTTTAACCCAAATTTAAGGTTGCGTATTACTAAAGTAACATTATACGGAAAACCATAATATGTGCTCTTATGGAACGACAAAAGGTCCCCTAGCGTTACAGCTACCGTCATCACGTAATAATTCCGAACACTTTGTTCGAGGAATCAAGGAGAAATTCACTGGTGAAAATCGGGAAGATATAAAACTTAAATAAATAATGACTCTATTACAATACAGACTAATTTAGGCGTAATAATTTTTCTAGTGCTATTAAATATGCATTTTAGTAAATTACATCACAGCAATTAATGAGTCCCTTTCCTTTCCGTAAGACAGCATATTTTTTGCGTATTTCATTCGTAATTAATCACAATTTAGACGCACAGGAGATCATGGCTGCCTTCACTGCAATAATTTGCAACAAATTTTAACAAGCCTGACCTACCCTAAAATAAATTTTCTTGGGAATTGTATAAAGAGATATCTTTCTCAAGCAGGTGCGTAAATTAAATCGCATCGCAAAAGGAATGACTTTTTCTGAGCTTCTACAATTTTCTTCAGTCCACATCAAATTCGTACCACGTCGATTCTTTCAATAACCTTTTCCAAGCGTCAACACACCCTCAAACTAAGAATTCATAAATACGCTTTTGTAAGTTTTCCCTTTATTTACTAACTGCTATCCATAAAATTTTCCGATTATCATAGATTTGTCACGGATTAACCTCACCGATGAAAATCCATGACTTTGCCCTCACAAGTCGTAAAAAGAGAATTAAACCATTAGAGTGCGTGAACGACTGTATACGTTTTGCACGCTGGCTGCGGAAATTAACCAACATTTTTATTGCTACCAAGATATCTTGCACTTGTGCACTTTCCCCCACCATAAGGATCGCTAACTGGCTTAATTCTACACGACCAGCCCTCGAGGCAGGGGGTTTCTCCTACAAAAGGGTCTCTTCCGCACTGAATGGCAGCTAAAATCGTGAACTCCCTCATACCGAGGGTTAAATAGAAACTTCGGTTTCATTGCTGGTGAGATAACCAAGGCTGGTTAATTAATGAACGAATGGGAGCAAATAAGTAATTGTATATTACCTACATTAGTAGAAAAAAGGCATATCAGCTGGATTCCGATGAATCTACGCTATATTGAACAAATCCTCGCCCGTCATATCCCATACGCCAAGAGGTGTAAGAGTAATAAGAGCTAAGTAAGGAATGGAATTAGAGTGTAAAAAATCTTCATACCTTCCTCGGCAATTTCATATGAATCGACCAATTTTTTAATCTCTTGTAGAATTAACACTTTTACAGGATAAAATAGAATAAAATCAGCGCTTTCGCTGGTGTCGTGGAAACGGAGCGGGAAAATAATCAGAAATGAGAGAGAACTATGCCTCTGATGGCGATTTCATCAATTTTTATTTTCCATAGAAATTTCTAAATATATAATTATGTTCCTAATGTAATCAATTTATACTCTCCATAACTCATATCTTGTCTCACCGTCTAATGTGTGGCAATAAAGAGTTTTTCGAACGGCACCAAATATTTCATGAGATTCACTGTTTTTCGACGATCATGGCAATTTTCTAAATAACGACCAATCACTTATGGATGTTTATCTTCATCCAAGTATTATGTAATAAGCTTAAAAATCAAATTAAGCTTAGCTATTGGTCGTTGATTCAACTAAGATTCAATTATTCAGTGTGAGCTTATAGTATTTGTGGAATAGGCAGGCGCTGCATTGAGCGATGAATGCTTCACAGGATCACACACCGCTGTAAATATGAGTGCGACTCATTTATATATATATTCATCACTATGAAGTACGAATGTAACGAATTGCCTGCTGCATGATGATTATAATTCACCCAAAGCCAAACACTTTAGAGGTGGCTCGTATGCTATCATTTCACAGAATGTAGAAATATAGGCCTAGCAGGTAGAGCGAAGGGCTACTGAACGTTGAGACGGGGTTCGACTCCAAGCAAAGCTTTTGAACTCCTCAAAACGAAAAACCTCGGGGTGTAAGGTGACCCAGGGCAATAGACAAGCTCTCTCTACCCTTAACGCGTGCAATACAAGAGCCGCAACTCTTCCCCCGCCTATTCAAATCAATTTTTGAGTAAAAGCATTATATAAATGAATTGAGCTTCTTTATAACAATCCTAAAGGCTATCGAGATGTATCTGACGTGAAAACAGGGAAGCAGGTGCCCCGCGTTTGAGTGCATCCCCGTCTATCCTTGAAACTAGGCAGGAGCCGCTTTAGCAGCAGAGGCAGATCGTACACTTCCCCAAGAACCAGTGATAAAAATAAAATTGACTTTTCTTCTTAACCTGCATTATAACATCTGCCCGGCTAGCTCAGTCGGTAGAGCACGAGACTCTTAATCTCGGGGTCGTGGGTTCGAGCCCCACGTTGGGCGAATATTTTTTTTCATCACTCGCGGAGACTTTCGGATTTGCATTCCTATCTTCGTTCCACTATTAATCACAACAGCTCTTCCGAGGCTCACCCAGAGAATTTGTATTTTGTTGCTTCTGCAGTCCAAACAAATAATTGCTAACATTTTTGACGAGGCAGTTTTTGGCATTCCATATCTATAAAAGTTAAGCAAATAAACCTTTCATTTTGCATGCGTCTTTCAATAGATAATTTTTTCGTTTTGGTTTCATAAATTATTCGGCGAAATTTATTGATAAAAAATTTATTGATTTACTGCCGCAAGTAAGCACCTTCCTCCGAATGAACATTGATTTATATACACTTATAGCTTCTTTAGGATCCGTATTATTCCTGATTCCCAGCAGATATACAAATTAACAAATATCAAGCAAGCCGCCAACCAAAATACCCGCCATACTGTATATACGTATGTCCATATTAAAATAACTTCATTACATTGTCCTTCGCTCTTTTCACGAAATTAAAAGTAGCAGTAAACAAAGATAAATAAATTTTCCTGGAAATTATCCATGCTTATCGTCAAATCCTACTCTTTGAACGAAAATTTAAATTATTTCAAATGTTCCAACCGTATTAACTTACGTTTACCTACTAAATACAGACGCGACACACTACAAAAACTAGAGAACAGAATTAAGCTTCACCTGTCACGTTCTTCAATTTACGACATAGGACCGCTGAATCACGTATATGTGAGCAGGATACTCATGCATCTAGTTTAAATTTGGACTGATTACGGCGGATATTATTTTGATAAATATTAAATATGTGATTACCTTCTCATCAATTTTCACTTATTACTAAGATAAAAGAAGGATTTTTTCATTAAAATTGGTTTTATAGTAGAGGGGTCTATATTCCATACCCAATATTTTTTCAACAACATGAGTGAAAGTCAAGAAATTCGACTGAGAAAACGGATTAAGTTACAATGATAAACAAGGACGAAGGCACATCTGAAGATGGTAACTGTAGCTATGCACGAGCGCACTGGGGTATTTATTGTTACCTGAGGACACCCGATCAGGTTCTACAAGGAAATCAGAAACCAATCAAAATTAAGAACACCAGCCAATAATCTAAGGCTTAGGTACTGACACGTTATGGGTGTCTATAAAAGCTTATGAAACTTAACACGGAGATAATTCAAATAGATCTGCATTATGACCTCAGGTTAACTCTACTATATGTAGCGGTCATTTATTGAAGTTCAGCATAAAAAAACTTCATTCGCCAATTATTCAATTACAAATATTATATCTTAATTTCATGGATAGATAGCTCAACTGAAAACACTGGAGCTGTTTAACAAGATTGAAAAAAATATAATATAGGCAGTCTAAGGTATTCTGATGTTAACTGATAGTCAAAAACCTTCCTAAAAGTGGTTGCTGGAAATATTCGTGGACTTATAAAGTCGGAATTGATATCGGACATCAGAAAAAAAGTGAAGCAGGACAATCGAACGAGGAGTGAGACTTAAGTGGAAGGGTTCAGAATCTATCAAATACTTCCAGGATAATCGATTTCCCATCCACTCGTGCCCAATAAAACGAGCTAATGGGATTCACGGAGATCAAATTTGGTTCCATTGCGGAAAAAAGTAATGGAGGAACTCGCCCCATCCCATGGTCCATCCCTTGTCGGAAGCGCCACGCTGGAAAATCAAAGTCTGCCACGGTTGTGGGAAACTGGGATTGCGCCCATGCATCGCCAGAAATATGGCGAACGGAATGCCATCGAATAAATTCACGCGTCGCTCCTCAAATTCAATCGAGAGTTGTAACTGTAGGAAATAAAAGCATAAGTTGAGACCACAAATATCAGATTTTAGTGCATAAACACCTCAAGCAAATATATTGCCATCAATATTTTTAGTTATTGACAGGAATGCAGATACAATGCTTGCAATGTACAGGATACTTATCATGAAACTCATTATAATTTACGTTGTCGCGAGGCGTACAAACAAGATTTCAAGGAATAACATTTCAGCCGGAGTTGTGGCCAAGTATGATAACGTCTTAAAAACTAATTAAGAAGCATATAATAATAAGATACAACGAATGAGTGTGTCCTAAATTCTAAAAATTGAGGTGGGAAAAGAAAAGAAAATAGAGCCTGACATCCAATGGATGCCACATGACTAACGGAAGCGCGTTGGTGTAGCTCTAAACGGTAGCTTCATTCTGAAGTATATTCAGCTCAGTTCCAATCTCATTTATCAACAAGGGTCACTCCTCAACTAACGCACCAAAATTTCCTGATACCACAACCTATATTCTCGGCACTTCCAATTTTTACAGTGACTTAACACATCTTTTAGGAACACCATGTCTATTTTCAACATAATCTCCGTCCTTTTCAATAGCCTCACGCCACCTTGGAACTAACGCGTGTGGTCCTGTTCGTTAAAACTCTGACTCGGCGAGCTGAACAATGAGAGGTGTTTGCGCAGCATGGGGTCTATCGCTGCGTCCACTATCTTCAATATTGGCGTTCCCGTTCCCACCAGATACTCGTTCCGCCCACTGACAAACTGTTCTGCGATCGGCATCATCATCTCCATGCTCTCTCTTCAACCTTTCGTGAATGTTTCCGACCGTCTCATTCTCATGACAAAGAAACTCAATTACTTACAGTTGTTCATGGTTAAATAAAAACACAGTACTATTCCACAACCTTATATTTTTGCAGTCTACTAGTTTCAACGTTACAACGTCATTATGACGTTGTAACGTTGAAACTAGTAGACTGCAAAAATATAAGGTTGTGGAATAGTACTGTGTTTTTATTTAACCATGAATATCTCATCGTTCCACCAAGTAACGCCTAAATCTGTTGATTTTACTTACAGTTGGTTTTGACGGACATCAACCACCACGTCACGATCAGTATTGGGTTCAAATAAATTTTAACGGAAGCGAAAAGGATGCTTCTATGCACTCTATTAATTGCAAGTGCCGAAAGTGAAAATTGTGGTGACAGGAAATTTGTGTGCATTAGTTTTGGAGTGCTCCTCGTATTTTAAGGGTTCACAAATAATTCTCATTCTCTTCTCTCCATCCATCTCTCCTCTTATGATCTATTCACCCCACCCAAATTTGACACCATAAACTGCTCCATCGCATCGAAAAAAAACTCATGATGCATAGGCACACAAAAATGGAATCATCTGAAAAGAATATACATATTTTGGATAACTGACACTAATGGACATCTATACAGCCAAGCTACAAACAAGCAACAGTACTTCAATTTTATTTCATTTAATGATACATTCACCAACCTTCTTCAGCGCCGACAATGCTGCGTCGAGTAAAATACTATTTTGGTAAATAAGAAAATTTAGCCTAAGTTCCGAGTGGTGGGAAACACAAGAGGAAGATTGTCCCCACCCGAGTCTCAGAAGAGAAAAATATATTGCCTAGTTTTATCGGTTATGTCAAGAGGGAAAATTAAAATCTAATGATCTTAGCAAATATATTCCATTACGATAGGCGGATAATTTTAAGAAATCAACATTTCCCAATAGTGCTATTTTACAATAAATTTTCCTTTAAAATTAATCAATAACAAATGCAGTGATGGGAACAATCGGCAAAAGCAAGTTAAATGACCCAAGTTATTGGTTTCTGTTAAAGCCAGAGCAAATCGTCATTTATTACATGACCTGAATAAAATAAATATTTGGCCGTTTAGTTGGGTTGAAAGAAGCTGATAAGGGAAGAGAGATTAGCCCAATGGCTACATTTTCGGCGAAACAAAGGGCTAATGGGCAAATAGGAGCAAGCCAAGGCTGTGAAAATGAATCAAGACGAGCAGATAGGACTTCAAACAAAAGAGCTAATTAGGATAAAGTAATTAGAAACAAAAAGTAGGTAAATTAAAAAAATAAATATAAGTCCCATATAGTTGAAAACATTATTAAAGGGCGACTATCCCTTCCGAGTCACGAAGATCTTTTTAAAAGTTCTCGAATACAATTCCCTCATGTATCTCCTTGAAGAAAGATAGCGTCAACGTGTAGTTAAGCCGCTTCGTATCTGGCCGCGTCACGTTCAGCCGGTAAATTCAAGGTTTAATCTTTTTTCAAGCCAACTCATCTCTCCATCGTTCATTATCTCCGAAGTAATACTCACTTCATCAGAGACGTATAAGGGTTGTTATGAATAAGTCTGGGTGACCTATATCTTGATAGTGGACCTATATAAACAAATATCGGCACCGAACGCAATCAATGTGAGTGGTATTTATTTTCCTTTTTAATGATTACTTTTCCAAATTGACGTCAATTTTACTTTTGATAGCAATTAAGTTCATATAAGTACATTATTATTACATCTATGAAAAATTACATCTAATGTCTGATGGTCAACAAATGCCAACACTAATCAATTTAAATAGAATAAGGCTTAAGAGGACGAATCACTCCCGCTAATTCTATCCTGTCTGTTTTCATGACTTAGAACCAATACAAAATTTACACTATTACATTGATATTTTCATTTTACCCTTAGTAAACCCTTTACCGCAGTTACCAGTATCTCAAATTTAGTGTAATACCTCCGAAAAAGTACAGAGGCAATCACACAAATTATACAGAAAGGTCTTTTTTGTCATTCCGTATTCATTCCGCTAATACTGCATCTACAGTGATAAATGGGGTATCATTTTAAACCTTGAATCACCGGCTTCTGGTGGAAAGTACAATCAATCTAAAAATTTCACCATTAACCCATTAATTTGACTTAAAAGTTTCGATTTTTACATATATATTACTCGCTCGAGGTATATCGACTCCACACATTTTTTTATCCTCAATTAAACAAAAACGACCATGCCTTTACAAATGGCAAGAAAATGATTCCCAATCAAAGTGGCCTTTGCAATACCAATTAATAAAGCACAGAGTCAGACTCTTCAGAGAGCCGGATCGTACTCGCCAGAACCCGCTTTTTCGCATGGACAGTTTTACGTATCATTTTCTAGAGTACGCGCTTTCCGTGATATTTATGTTTGTGCTTAAGGAACCCATAACCAAAGAGTTAATGACGTCAACATTGTTACTTATAATATTGTCTTTAAAGGAGTTTTGTAAATTGCGAGCCATCAATATTCAGTATCGTGCGTCATGATTTTTCCTACTGGTACCCAACTTTCTTGATTGTATTGTATTCATACTTTTGGTATATTTTTGCAAGAAAACAAGTATAAATAAAGTAAATCTTCTTCTCTATTTAAATCCCAATTACACCGTTTCCCTAATACACTTATTCCCTGATAGCGTGAAGGGTGAAAATTTCGCAGGGGTTACCTAGTATTTTCATATTTCCGATACAAGAATATGTTTACAAAAGTACTAAAATATTTACAGGTGATACACGTAAGTCTTAAACATGAAATACGAAAAATTCGATAACGACCTATCGAGAGGAAGAGAGGGATTTAAAACCCTCAATTGCCATAAAAGAACCGTTTGTTGTATGTACACCAAGCCATAGATATAGCAAAAAGAAGAGCTGAAGTTTTAAATTGTAGTAACACGAAACAGTCAATATACCATTGACATAAAATTTGAGGTCATCAAAATGGCGTTCGGAGATTAATCATGCAACAACATTAATATTTTCACAATTTCACCGCTCACATGGGCGAAAACGAGAAAAAAAAGAGAAAAACATTTGGAGCAGAAAACTATTGCGATTCCGAGCGGAAATATTTCACAACCTGCATAATCTCGTAGATCCGGTAAAATAATGAAATGATAAAATACTCAAAGGGAGATTATGGAACCATGAACTCGAATGTGCTATTTGATACCGAGTAGAATTTTCACTGAAGGGCGTAAGAATTAAACTGTACTTAAACTAAAAACCACACAACGGCGTAAGAATGGGTGTTACCAGAGGTATATCAAGGGTATTGTTGTGAAAAAAAAGACTCTGAGCGGCACGAGTTTTTTAAAGTTCAAGGATAGCGTAGCTATTAAGAGGCATGGTTTAAAAATATAAAGAATTGAGGGATACATTATTTCTAGATACGTCGTGAATATTTTATTACTATTAATTATGCTCATATTTTGCAGCAAGGACAACCTAAACATTAAACTCCAATTCATGTAAGGCAAAGAATATTTTTTTAAACTCGTTCGCGAATCTCGAAAAATAAACGAATAATTAACATTTCATTGCAAATTATAACGAGGTAAATCTTTAACCAACTTTGTACACACGAATCCTTTAAGCAACAGATCCTTTATTAGTACAATCAGTATTAGAGAAAGACTTCAATTTTTCCCACGCTCCACTAGTTTTGCCGGGTAAAATATCTCTCTCTGAAATATCTCTATCTTTTGAATGCAAATAATCTCTCTCTATAATCCCCCTTCAAATAATAATCACTATTTTTTCATCATGAGCGTCCGTTGAAGTTTGAATTATTTACTGAAGTCTTTAATTCTACATGTCATAGCATTTGTTCCATTCCACTGCACACATACACAAGGAATACTATTTTTAGTTACCACTCCATTTGATTATTTAATTTGGCGTATTCTCTATGAATTCTATGATGGATACATAGGTGTACAAACGCTTTTATTACAAAATATTATGGCTTCATTCCATCTATATTATCTAATAAAAAATCAATAAACATCAAATAGGTTGTTTTTTCGGAATTGAAATGTACCATCAAGTAAATTGAGACCCAAATACTATGTCATTGCCATCCCATGTATTTAAAGTGATTTTCCTTGAGATCATAACATAAATGTAGTTCACGCCAATCAAACTAGGGGAGGGGAAAGAGAAATGAGCCAAACATTAATACACTGAGTATTATAAAACATAAAATCCAAGTAGGTATAACAAAGTTAACGGAGTATATAGGCTGAAGAGTCTGTAAAAGAATGGCAACTAATCACAGCTGAAAACTATTCCAAACGATAGATGACAACTAGAACCGAATAAGTGATGATAAGCTTGTTGAAGGCCTGACTTTTACACAGCGGCCTCTATTACTGACTGCACTAAATCACACAGTTTCAACCCAAACGTTGTATCGGATAGGCTAGGACAGAGGGAAAGAGGTTACCCCTGACTAATTTACGGGGTGTCACTTGCAAGTACTCGGCTTGGGAGTCAGTTTCTTTCCCTTGTCCACCTAACGCTAAATTGAGGATAACTGTATTAAAATAATGGTACATGATACCCTGCTTTACACCTATAGGGTAAATGGCAGAAAGATAGTGTTTCTCCACAACATACACTCAGATTCATGTAGGTGTTATCACAAAAAAACGTGCACTCATTAGATAGGAGCCAGCTCTCGCCAAAAATGCACGATTCACTCCACTATCAAAAAAATATAGTTCTACTTTTTATTAAAAGGAGATCACAAACATTGAGCAAGCAAAAATCTATTTACATTACATTATTACACTATTTACTATTTACATATCGACCATTAAGGGCTTCTCAGCATATAATCCGGTGGCAGTAAGTAAAGAAACCAACCAAGTGAAAAATCTGTCGAACGAAAGGTCATTTTTTATAACGCGGTGAATTCTGTCGTTCTCGGGAAGAATAAATGTTTTAACCTCTTCGTTCTCGAATCTACGTCCCTGGTTATGTGTTCATCGTCCAATCTACATCGAAATATCTACTTACAGCAGGAAATTTAAACATGGAAGTATGGAAGCAAGTTATTAGAACTTACATTTGGAGTGTGTTTCTCTGCGGAAATGAGGCATGAACGATGACAGCAGCGGAGAAATCAAGGGTAGAGGCTTTCGATATGTGGTGCTACAGAAGGATAATGATGGATCACATGGATCGACCGAGTAAGTAATGAGGAAGAGCAGAAGAGAAGCCTCATGAAAACCTTAGTAAGAAGACGGAACAATCATATTGGTCATATTTTGAGACATGATGGCCAGATGAATAAAATCGTCGATGAACGAGTAGATGGTAAGAACGAAAAAGGTAAACCTCGAACAAAATGTATGAAACAGGTAAAGAAGGATGTCAAAGAGAAGAAATACGTAGGTTTGAAAATATTAGCTGATCGGAGAATTGAGTGGAGACCTGCATCAACCCATCCTTAGGATTAATGACGTCCAACCCACTGCAGTGTCCTCAAAATCTTGAATATACTTGAATCAGATGTTGAAAATGCAACCTTTGAAATGCTCACCAAATGAAATACATAAAAAGAGCTAATTTTTGTTATCAACAGCGAAATATGGTGAATTTAATATGGATGATTTTATACCTGGAGAGGAAAAAAGAAGCAGTCTTATAAAAAAAGCCTCCAAGGTAGGCGAGGAGAGAAGTTGGGATGGTGGAGAGAAAAATATCAGCATCCTTTGTTTTCCCTTTCCTTAAGATACATAGCGAGGCAGGAGGGGGTCTCCCCGAGTGGAAGTGGCCGATGAGGGACGAGCGATAAATCCTACTCTTCCCATGCCAAGTGGCCGTCCCCTCACACCACCCCCAAACCCACCACCACCACTCCTTTCCCTTCTCTCCATTCTCTCCCGCCTCCATGATCAATATGATCGACAATCAATACGCACACACCTCTAGAACGCCTTCCCACGGATTAATTCCTGTCTTTATTTCACTATGACATGGTAATTAGACGCATAAATTCTCTAGGTATTACATCAGCCCTTCACTGCATTTTGTATCATATATAATACACTACGTTCATTGCCTGTTATTTATCAAAGGCACAACTCTTCCTCTGTAACGCATGGTTTATCACATATGATACAACCCGTCGTTATACAATGTGATTCTTGAAGCAATCAGTGGGAACCGAAGGTGGTCAGTTTCTAATTATGTTGAAGGAATCCAGCTCCCCGCATGAGAAACGGGTAAGAGGATTTACCCGAGTTCTATCTATATATGTAATTAGTAAAAGTATGGGCGCAAATGAGAAGTTATCAATGAGTATGCACAATGAAAACCTTACGTGGATAATTGCCAAATCTGTGGTAATTATCCATTTAATGAAAAAGTTGTCTATAACAATAATGTATCATATGTGATACATATTAAAATGTTTCCTTAAAAATTAAAAAATAGATGAATAAGTTATTAAAATGTAGTCTTTGAAGAATTTCTGGTTACATTTCATAAAGAAAAAGTTTTGCATGTATTAAGAAATTCGTGCAGCTAACGGTTAATGAGAGTCTGCTCCATCATTACATCGATTCCCATTACGATATATGGAGGTATCCTTGAAAAAAGAGCGTTAAAAGTGTCTACACTCTCTCAAAACAGTGTCTCGTTTTCCGAGTGTCAAAAACCGTTCTTTTTTCATACGAAGCCAAACAAAATAGTATTGTCTTTATGATTGAAATATATGTTCAACAACCCACTCATCCCTTCACTTCATTCCGTGCCGCCTCCATAATCAATATGACCGACAACCGATACGCAAACGCCTCAACGCCCTCTACCTCGCTATGGCTTGGTAATTAGATGCAAAGCTTTACTGGGAAATGCATTAACACTTACGGTGCCAACCACGTCAATTGACGGAATGGTGAGACCACACCAAAATTAATTTTCACGTCAATTGATGAAATGCTCTTTTCAACAACATTTAAGTGAGTTACTAAACATAATCTCTGTTAATTCCTTGGTATTGTTAGTCCTATTCGAAGCAGATAGGTTACAGAAACATAATTTTTCTGCTATTGCGGGGTTAGTGGTTATTTTCTAATAGATTTTTGAAAAGCGGAAAAAACGAAGGGCATACAGGGAATGAGCAGCGCTCTTTGGGTCGACATGCTGATTTTTAATGTAAATCTGCTCCATCATTTCATCGATTCTCATTATGATAAATGGAGACCTTCTTGAAAATAAAATTTAAAAAGTTAAAAAAAAGCTTTTTCCAGCAAGAAATGCACAAAAAATAATTATTATACATGATTATAAATTTCCTGATAAGTGATTAAGTGATAAGGATTAGCAGGCAATAATAATAACTATACCTAATCAGCACCAAAAATTTATTCTCTGAGAGATGAAAGGCTTAGATTTTACATTTTAGTGCATTTATGTTGTTTTCGGAAAAGCGTGTTTTAAAAAAACAGATCTATGGAAGAAGTTTATGCCAAAATACTTAGAAAACATCTATTGAGAAAATTAAAAACTATTTTTCAATATGGAACTTTAGTACATTAATTAGAGCCCAATAGGACAGCATTTCAAATGTATAATTATTGAGTATTCTATCGTCATCACATCAAATCAAACGTTCAAACTGTCTAAGCAATCCGAAAACGTGACGTAGGTTAAGAATGTAAAAACAGACAAATAACGAAGTGAGTTAAGAAAAAGCGTGTAAAAAAGAGCGTTCAAAGTGGAGCTACCGTATTCCGAGTGTCAAAACCCGTAATTTTTTAACTCAAAGGCGGACATAAAAAATTGTGGAAGTAAGGATGAGTTTCTAATGATTTTGAAGAAAAAAATAAATAAATTACCTTTCATTTTCAATTTACTTCATTACAACCAATCAAGTATTTTCATAGATACAAGACTTAAAATTCGGGTATTTCGATTTGTGCGAGGACTGTAACAGGTCTTCACCAATGAAGCATTGACTTGTTTTTCCGTAGATATTGTAGGTTTTCTAAGAATGGATGTTAACTGTCACTCGAAATTATCAATAGTAAATAAAATTGGATGAACCGCAAGCGAATCACCCATGCCTAAAAAATATGTTTATTGATAAGAATTGAAGCAAGGGCAGCTTTCTCCAGTTCATATAGGTCCGGTTTAACAAATATCTAAATAATTTTTTTAGACTTTAAAGAAAAGGTTAAAGAACAGTTTGACCTGGAGTGTAGATCTTTACGGTGCGGGAACGTGGACACTTAGGAAGGAGGACGAGAGAAGACTGGAGGCGTTTGGGTTAAGGTGCGTTTGGTGGGGCCATGGACCAGGTAGTCCCAAGATGGGCGTGGCACACCCTCCGTAGGGTCCCTAATCCCAAACCCTTTCCTCGACGCGTTCACCCTCGCTGGCCCATCTCTTGGACCCTCCCAGCGGGGGGCCTCCCTCCCGAAAAGTGACCTTTATGACTGCAATTTCGAAATCAATCAATCAATCCAATAATCAAAAAATGATTGTTTGCATCGTACTCCTGTCAATCGTGCGATCGAGTACGTCTTTGAACCGTGTTTCTGCCGCGGCGTTTGAGATATGGGTATGGAGAAGAATGGAAGAGGTGAAGTGGACGGAAAGGAGGAGAGAAGTCGAAGTGTTGGGTGAGGAGAGGCAGCTTTTAGATGAGATTCGAAGGAGACGGAAGGTATAAATGGCAGGACTACTTAGCGGGGAGGGGGTGTTGAAAGCGGTGTTAGAGGGTAGAATGCTGGGTAAAAAAGGGAGAGATTAGGATTTTTAGATAGAATGATAGGGAATAGGCCTTATAATTAATTGAACAGGGAAGTGATTGAAGAAAAGAGGGGTTCCAAAAAGGTTTCTTGAGTACTTCAGGGAAACCTACCTTAATCGGTAGAATACTTTAATAATCAGTTAACGTTTACAAAGGTTATACAGCGATAAAAATGCTTGATCAGATATCAAGGATAACCTCTAAAGTTCCAATAAATTTCGAATGAAGAGTGAGCATTTGCTTTAGACCGGAACAACTATTTCCATCCGTTCACTTAACTATTACGGTAGATATTATTAAACTTACATGGGGTGTTAAATGTAACCAGTGTATGTATTTTTAAGACAATTAAAACTCAGACAACTTAGATGGAACTTTCCATGAAACATAGAGGTTATCATGAAGTTTCCTTTGCTGAAACTCACGAAGCCGTGATTAAGAACAAACTCAAAGAATTTTGTGTGTGAGCATAAAATATTCACGACTTCCACCGAAGTTACCCGATGGGTGTTAGGATCCATACTTAACTGTGCACCTAAATTCAGCCCCGAATATGAGAATAAAAGAGGGCTTACTGCTTGACCACGCTGCCGACGGTACGATATACTTGAGACAGGAACTCAAAGAAAATTATGCCAACATGTCTAGGAAAATAATAGTTTAATACTCAACTATGAAAAATTAGAAAAAAATCGAAAAAGGCCCGGGTTGAGAATGCCAGTTTTAGCGTTGAGCATACAACGAATGGCCCTTACACGAAAATGTCATTTTTATAAAACTTAAGGGTAATTTGCGGGAAAATTCACTTCATTCCACGTTCTTCATCGGCGATCTGCATATCGACACAGAAACAGCTAAAGTTCAAGGTTCCATTACAGATACAAGGGACTTTTTTCCATTGCCAGATCATGAGGATCAAAATAGGGTATTAGCATAAGCGAATATCAATGAGTTGGATAGCCAATTCCCTGACGATCCCAATTTCCATTTTCCACCCGGGATATAGCAAACTTTACCAGGAGGGAATGTATCCTGATGTGTGTTTTCCATCAACCGAGGAGAATGCGATGAAGGTCAATGTCACACGGGAGAGACACTGCGGATAGGAATCACGTCGACACCATCATTTTATACGGCCCTCCTAAAGGATCCGACGCTGACAACTTCCCCATCCTGCCTCGACCCTTACTCACACTTCCAATCTTTGGCTCAAGGGGCGTCCTCTCTCCCATTACGTGCAAAAGTTTCCCCGGAGCGGAACCATTTTTGCCGTCTTTAAGGGAAACGTTTAACGCTACATGGTGGCCCGTAAAATAAGGCGAAACGATATTTTTTCCTGGGAAATCGATGCCTTTAAAGGTGAAGGATTGAAATCATCTTTCACGAGCGCTCCAAGCGTTGCCCAAAATAAAATTTAAGATTAAATTTTTTTTAATTTGTTTGAATCCCCTAAATTAAACTTAAATTAAATTAAATAAATTAAACTTAAATTTAATTTAAACTCAAGTTTCATTCGGGGATTGAGAACGATAACATCAGGAGTGAAATTGGAAAAGCGAACTCATTAAAACTGATTCAAAGATTCCATCTTCAACAATCCACGGAGGAAATATTATTCTCCATGAGTTTGAATCAGAGTATTTACTTCACGCTTTGGCAATCAGACCGATCGAGCTCTAAGTGAGCATTCTGCGCGAACCGGGAGATTCTAGTTTGAGTCAGTGACACGGCGAATGGAATGAATTTTTCCGTACGGAATTTTCGCACTTGTGCGATTGTGACGCAATGAACGCTAACCGCTCGCAATTCTGCTGTCATGCCTGACAGTGATTATTTAGAATTTCTTTTAAAAAAAACTAAAAATATTGAGAAAACGGGCATAAATGACATAAATTCATCAAAAAACGACCGCTGCCTGTGATTCTGACGAAATCACATGGGATAAAAACTTTTTGATAGTAGGTATTTTACAAAAGAGGTTATCAGACACAGAAACGCCGACTGAACAAAAAATAGAACGAAAAATCCGCGAAAATCACAGTGTAGGAAAACCAAAGGTGAATAACATAACTTCGATGACACGTTGAGATTTGAGAAAAACCAATGCACAACGCGGTAACCTCAGCGTGTGATGAAAAAGAATACGGCATTCATAGCTAAAGATAGCATTGATAACACTGATGGTGGAACAAGTAACGCACCAAGCCGTTGGCGAACGAAATTAACTTTATTGGTCGACGATAGCCATCCAACTTACTAATTTAGAACTTAAAATGAGCATTTTAGAACGTAAAACACCTAACTAGGGAGATTTTTAGGCAGATATATCCATTACTTGCATCGAAATTTGTATATGAGATCCTTCGGTCTGTGGCCCACCCCTCTATCCATTGGTCTACCTTGACTGAATTAATAACATCACTATACTGTTTTTCTGCTAAGAAGGATCTAGGGATACTCTGATGATGATTTTTTTCTCCCCGGTAATGATAAAATGTTTAAATGTCTGAAGTACGAAGGGGATTGAAAATAGAGGCCTAAGTTCGCCTCAAATGGTGAATAGTGGAAATTCCATTCAATTAAAATAAATATATAATAAAATGTAAAAAACTTTGTAACTTCACACGACCTAGGTTTCTACGCGGCACGTGGTACATTTGAATAGAAGAAGACAGACAATATATACAGTCACACACAAATTTATTTCAAAAAGCAAAAAAAATACAAAAAAACTCAACGGCCTGAGGTGTGGGTTAAGAGGTGGGGGAGGGGAACCCCAGGGGCGGGGTTTGGCCAAGGAGGTGGGGAATAGGTTTCTGAGCATATAGTCAAGGGTGAAGAAGAGGATATTCGTACTTATATTGTTTTCAAGAAGGAGATGGTAAGAAAATATTCACAACAATTGAGGTTTTTCTATCTGTGAAGTTTGTAGAATTTACATTTAAATGGAAAATGAACGACGTTAAGGCTATTTAATACAAAATATTAGAAATTGAATAGAATAGAAAAATAACTGCGCGTGAACTCAATAGCCAACTAATGTAAGGATTATATGATCCAGCAGGATGAAGCAATCTGACGAATTAAATGCCCCATTAAATATTTGGCACTAAGAAGTACCGTGTAAATTTTATACCGATTGATTCGAAAGAGAAATTTTTATTAAGGTAGAAACATCGTGGAGTATAAAATATATATTAGCAAGCACTCCAGCATTAAAATCAGCAGCTAAAAATTTCATGAAAACAATTTGTGGAGTTAACATTCGCCGCGAAGGCCAGATGTACAACCCATTACCACGGTAATTAATTTCTACGCATTGTAAATCACTTTGCATAGCAATTAATTACGCGCCAAAAAAATGCCAAATAAAACGTAAGTGCAACGGTCGACATCCAGCCTTTTCGCGAGGCATTTAATATTTCACCTCCTCGTAAGTTCTGGCCGCCTTCATGCCGTTCAAATTTTAATTTCTCCTCCCTGGCTAAAAAAAATAAAATCTCCCCTCCCATTTCACTTTAAATAATCCAGTACTCCCTATTCCCGAGCAAATAACTCATTCCCGTCACTTGGGTAACACCGTGTAAACTTCCTCCCTAGCCACGTAATGTAATAGTTTGCCTCCCACTTCCTCCTTTGCGCCAACCTTAACTCCAGCAAACTCCAGGACAGGCCTCGTGAACTGAGAGCCGTACAGCCGACGGAAGAGCCCCGGGGTCAAAACCAGTGAAAGCCTATTTATGCCGCCATATTACACAGACGTGAAGGTTAAGACCGATGCATAGAAAAAATATGCGAAAATTAAATTGACGACAGCTCATTCGACGAGTAAACTCGCTTATCTCGCAGCTAATCTCTATATCTTAGACGTCGACCCACTATCCGCTACCCGGTGGACGCACTGTATGGCCTTAAGGTTAGCCGCGAGATGCTTCTCTATAACTGATACAAAATAAAGAGGAGGAATTCGTGAGTTTCAGTCATCTCAACAATACAGAGTCATCTGAAGAAGCAAAAATATTCGTATCGAAGTGTACTATCATAATTTTCTGGTGTAATCTTCTAATCGATTCGGCGCGATATTAAAAGCGTGAACTATATGAGCTTATTAAAATTTAGCTTTAAAGGTGTATTAAATAGCATAAAATATTTGCGATCTAGGAGTAGCATTTTGCACTTCCCTTCAACCTGAAAATCCCTAGATCCAGCGATTCTATTCCATCGTAAGTTACTCCCTATTTGTGACCTCTCGCACTCTGATCGTCTTATGAGGCGATTAGGTATACGGCTTGGGAAAACACATATATGATTTTGAGAGAAGCAATAAATAGATTTTCTTTTCCGAAACATTCTCACCGGCTTTTATCGCCCGCCAATCAAATTCTCATGTGTTGATAAATTTCCAAGCAGTTCAAGGCCGTAATAAATTGAACACTCAGATTTTTTCAAGCAAACCACGGAAATAGCCGGCTGATCCGATATAAAACCTTCTCCCATTCAATAATATTTTCCGACGTCACTGAAGGTTTCAGGAACTTTGCCAAGTACGCTAAATGCCTCAATTATAAGACAGAATTTTATATCGACATTCGTATTTTTGAAATCCGTTGAGCCCCTCCGTAGAATCCTTCTGCCTATCTCTTTAATTCAGATGAAAATATCCAAATGCAAATAATATTCTCGATTTGAAAAAAATAGTCCAGATATTTATGCCCATTCATAACCCTACTTATTAATTAGCGTTCTATGTTTTAAAATCGCATCGATTAACTACAAATCGGCATTCGTACTGTTTCAATCTGTCAGCGTGTCCGCAGAATCCGCGTCGCGTTCGGCACTCATAGAGAGTAGGGGATTCTTCAATGAACTGGAAAGGAGACATGAGTTCATTCAGTTAAACGGTTGGGCAATAAAAAAATTATATCTACTATCTTCAATAAAGGATGAGGATTTTCAGAACCTCCAGAGCGAAGACTTTATTTTTTTCTAGGAGATTTCCCCTTCATTTAGCATATTATTGGTTCATCCCTCATCATGTCACCATACTCTATACCTTTTAATACCCTGCTTCTGACCCTGCCATCTCCCCTATATCCTATGTCTTACCCCATGTCTTCACTATACCGTGATATATTTTAAACGCTGAACAAATCTTTTTTCACTAAACTGGCAGTAATCATTATTGCTACATTTGCATTCAGTAGTTTTAGGTATTCTGAATTGAAATACCTAAATATAAATTCCTTGGCTAAGTTTTATCTCCCGGATACGAGAAGAAGAAAAATAATTAATTTTGGAGTTGAATGACTATAGAGGTTCAGAGAAGTCTTTACTTCACTTGAGTTATGCGGTGATTTTAAAAAAAATCACTTTCCACCCTGAACTGAAAAAGGTCTGAGCTCTCTATCTCTACCATCAAGACACTAGACAGCATCATAGTGATATTTTGCACCAATTTCATTAATTTTTTGACGAAAAATAATTAAATTGGCGGTTACTTTTATTTCAGCCAGAATTATTACCGTAGATATATTTTAACCAAATAATTCAGTAGTATATCAGGGAAATTATTTTCCTGGGTACTTAAGACGAGGTTCCAAACCGAGAATATCAGATTTATTCTTTTGTAAACGTAATTTCATGGAGTGCCCAACTTAAAAAAGATGTCTTGAGTGATCCAGCACAGTATAAAATCCCACTATAAAATTGAAATAGCTTTGGCATTTAAAGAATTGAGGGAAAAATATCCGATTAATAATTGTAGCTATGAGAAAAAAACGTGAAATTAGCCTAATCTGATGCCAAGAGAATGGTATCTGACAAATTTGAGCAGAAGTCAAGATCAAGTGATCTGTAAGGAGTAATGTCAGATAAGGGTCCGAGCGTAAGACTAGAGAAGTGATTAGCATTCAAAGCCTGGCCCAAATAACCTCCTGCCTAGGGACGGGCACCGCACGTTGACTGTACGAGCGAGGCAGCACAAACGTGCTCCTCCGCAAAATGAGCAGAACGACTAGCCGGTCACCTTTTAGGGGTTGCGATTCCCCCTCCGCGTGCGAATCCCCCTTCAAGAGTGATAATACAATAAAAAAAGAAAATAAATCAGTGGTAAATTAATTAAAAGGAAGAGACTAGACTATGCGATTTTATTATGGTAAAAAAAAATTTTATAACCTTCAATGCTTTTCATGTATCATAATTATGCCCATATTCATAGCCCTGTTACTGTGTTTATGCTGTGGATGGTATTAACATAAAGGCAACAGACGAAGTAAAGTACCTAGGTGTTACAATAACCTCGAACCTCTCGTGGAGAACACATATAATGAGTATTTGCGGCATAGCCCGGAAGAAATTAGGATTCGTCAAGCGTATTGTGGGAAGATTTTGGGATGAGAAAGTAAAAGGAAGGTACTATTTCGCACTCGTCCGACCGCACCTTGAATACGTAGCGAGAGTATGGGTTCAGGTACAGAAAGGCTTAATATGCGAACTGAATAAAATACATGAAGGCTGCGCGGTTCGTTAAAAACTGCTATGGACGTACAGACAGCGTTACCCTGATGTTAAGCGAATTAGGCTGGAAGCCGCTGGAGACTCGGAGGCTACGCGCTAGGCTCAGATTTTTTGAACAATTGAGAACATAATATTAGAGCCCCACTATATTTCCAGGTCCGACAGAAGCGATAAATTAAGAGAGATATTTTGCCGAACGGATAGATATGCGAACTTCTTTTTCCCCCGAACCATAAGGGACTTCATAAATGCCAGTCGTAATTTCGTTGAAGCATTTCCTTTTTTTGCGCAAATGGCTGGTGTCCTAACACCCCCTGCCACACGCCTTTTAGGCGGATTGCTGCTTTCTTAGGTAGTATGTGGATGTAGATGAGCCCTGATGAAGATGCATAAATATAAGCCGAAACTTTGGAAAAAAATTGTATTTAAAATTCTTCAAGACCTATACTCCAAGAGACCGAATGCACATTAAACATAGAGGTCAAGAGAAAGGAGAAAAAAAACTTGATTTAAATAATTCCGATTTGTGTCTAGCAAATCCCCTCGGAGACGAAAAAGGTTGAAGACCCCAGGTCCAAAACAAGGCCGGGATTTTCACCAGCGAAAGTTGAGCCAAGTGAAAAAGGTGCCTATGGGAATGCCAAGCGCCACCGCGTATGATATTCACGCCCCACTTCGCCCCCTCCCCGAATCCGCTCCCCTTCGAGGGAGGAGACGAGAGATAGAGAGGGCGGAATAGCACGTTAGGAACGGGAGGACATCGGTGCGGATTGTGGAGCAGGTATGCGGGGAGAAATCCCGCTGAGGGGGGGGGGAAAACGAACGTCTAAATTCGAAGACCCCTTCGAGGCCCCATTACGGCGCCTGGCTCTGGCGCCGCCACAGTGACGAGAAAGGTGCGGAATGAAGAGACACTCTGGGCACGCTGAAGTGCAGACCCATGCCACTTCATAACACATTTCTCTTTCTACACATTTTTCATACGCGTTGGCATTCCCGAATGTACCTTTTTACCCCTTCGCTCAACTTACGCTGGTGAAAATCCCAAACTTGTATTGAACTAGGGGTCTTCAAATTGTTTAGCCCTAGAGGGGGGTTGTTAGACAGAAATCAGAGTAGGGTGGTTTCCTATTATTTTTTTATTGCCTAAATCGAAAGATTATTACTCCTGGAGTACGAATTTCACGCTTTTAGATTTTTAAATGACGATATCTATTTTTCGCGATTGAATGAAAAGTGAAAATGTTCAAGCGCGCGAAAACGCGACGGCTAAGTATGAATGCTGGGAAAACTCCGCGTTCTGGTTCCCGCTGCCGTAAAGGAGGTGACCTTGGAGCGAGGCTTTGAGCGCTGATACGACGCAGGATGCTAGCAGGTAGTAGAGTACCCTGCTAGCTAGTAGCGCTTGGCTTAAATAAGGATTATTAATACCTTATCAAACTTTCCGACCTTAGCCAGTTTTAATAGGTGATTATTAAGACATATTTCCCTGAGCTCTGTGCCTCATGCATGCATTGGTAATCTCAGACGATGTAAAACTCCTAACTACTCGTATAGCATCTTAGTCCCTGTGACGTCACGTGGAGTGACATCGCATGGGCGGATTTTCAAATGAGGATAAAATTGACCAATGCCATTCTTCTAAACCGCAATTTCTAAAACCAAATAATTTGTATATTATGAATACACTAATGGTGGGTAACGAAAGCAATCAATGCATTTCGTTTTCTTTGATGAAGGAAACTACCCTATTGTTCCCACCGGTTTTCATTCATAACGGTCGATTCCAATTGATTGCAATGCGATAGGAAAGTTTTGTGCATGAAATTTATACTACGGCGTTCATATCGTTATTGGAATGAAAATTTTGAAACACATTTAATTCTTTTCATGCCACAATTATCTTTCTGCAAGAAGCATTATCCCTCAACTCAGAACAAGACCCATTATTCTTGAGCCTTATTTCAACATGACTCTTCTATCGTTAAAAATGAAAATTTTTGCAATACTCCACACGGTTATTCTCCTCTATCGTTTTCATTATTTCGGTTCCTAATGCGTCATTATCAGAAGGTAAAAAAAAGTTGTTTCACTATCTTCATAATCACGTAATACACTGGAACCGGTTGAGGCGAATAAAAAAACCGTGTGGAATATTACATTTTTTTCATTTCAAACCATGGAAAAATTCCTCTAAGCCCGTGGACGATTAATTTTTATCGCTCTTCCAATGTTCCGTCAGCATGACCATGTAACTTTACCGAGAGCCTGTTAAATTATTTGTTCCGCCTGCTTAGCAATTCAGTGCGCACATTCCTACATTTAGTACAAGTTGGGATAGTTAAAGTTTTTTCAATGAAAAAAAAATTTGTAAAGCCTTACTGCTGCCTGAAATATTGACACAAAAATCCCATCATATTTATGTAAAAACTTGATTTTTACTTCTACTCCAAGAGATCGCTCAATTCTACTGATCACAACTAATCCTTTTCCCAAGAAAGTCAAACTACAGGAGATGGCATTGTCATGCGCTCATTTGGTCATTGGCTGTTTCTCGGTCTTATTAAACATCACTTTGTTCGCTATTTTATTTTTTTATTAATTTAATAGTTCGCTGTTTTATTAATTTAATTGTTCAGTATTTAATTTTTATTGTAATTATTATTTTGAAAATTTAATTTTATTATCCAAAAATTTAATGTTTTTATTCAAATTATATTCATTACAATCGAAGATTATAATTTATATCCATATTGGTCACATTCACTGCATTTACATGGTTTTGATGGTCTAAAGAACTTTTTCCGAAGGATTTGAAGCGCATGAGCCTTAAATATTGCAGGGAATGCGTATTACTTGTTGGAAATAAGCATGGAAATATTAATGCAAATATTCATTCCGTCAAAAGCCATAACTGATAATGATCTGGGAGCTTAGGTCAAAATGATGCAAAACATGTACGCCGACGGAAATCTACGGAAAATCGTAGAAGTTTCCTTCCGCATAGGAAATTTTTTCCTTTCTGTAGAAACATTAAATTATATGGTTTCGCTAGTAATGGGCCCTGGTCGCTTCCATAGCGGGGAGGGTATGCCCAATCCCTACCCCAGAGGCGTCGTCGGGCTCCTATCGCGACGGCGCCTCTTACCTTTTTTCCTTCCCTTTCACTCCCCTCCCCGGGAGCGCGGGCGTATCAGTGGTAGTACTGGGTGCCGGCCCCGGTGGTTGTAACCTTCTAAGAACCCCCTTTGGTTCTCATTTGTGTTGCATTACACAGCATTACTACTCTCCATATTCACCCAGCTGACGCGACGTCGCACGGCATTTGGTTCTACATTCATTTAAATGCACATAAATTTCAAGTCATGGTACTCACATATAGCCATAAAATGAGAAATAATCCCTAATTACAGACTTTCACTTGGCGTATGGATTTTGCCGATCATTAACGCGCAAAATAATGAAGCACTCTTAAGTCGTATTAATCCCAATATATCACAATTTGATTACCAGCCACTGGACCCCAGTAATAACGCAACACAAAAATGATGAATTTTTCTTCGATTAAAACTTGCAAATGACGGTAAATTAATGTTCAATGGAGTCATTAAAATTTCATTAAAGCGCTATTCGTTGGACTTTACTTGGCAAAATGTTTAGTTTATGATAAACGTTAATAAATTATGACCACCCACTTGTCTGGCCAATATGTGAAGGAAAAAATGAATAATCCATTTTCAAAATTAAATTGTGCATTATTTAACAAGAGTTACGAAAATTAGAAAGATCCTATTCAAGGAAATAATCGTAGACTAGCCAGCGGCGTGCTTTTACGTAGGTGTTGTAACTGGTAGCATACCTAACCGGCAATCGGGAGACCCTGGTTCCATTCCCGGCTAAGCCAAATTATTTTTTCAAGACGAATTTTATCCTTAAGGTGTGTAAAATCGAGACATCGTTCGAATTTAAGCCCATATTCGGAAATACAGAATCACCATCCAAGTTCATCGTTGGCTTGACCGCGGTGGCGTCCTTAAGTTTAAAATCTGCGAAGTCGTTTGGATTCAGGAGTCACAAATAACTTTAAAAAACAACTATAGACATGTCAACAAGAATATTTTGTCATTTCATTGGAAGCAACAATTAGAGCTAGCATAACATTGAAACTTTATAATACACCTATTCCACACGCATCAAAATAGCATTTTTATTGTTCTCTAAGTTATTCCGTCTGCGGTTTCGTATAATACTTCACAAATTGAACATTCTTTGAATACTAGAAAAGAATGTCGTTAATACGTTCACTTCAGAAATAAACACACAAAAACCTATCTATCATGGGACTCAAAACTAGGCCGCAAATCTATGCATTCACCACATACTCAGGTCAAAAAAGTTTTACTACCAAATTGCCAGAAAATGACTTCTTTTGGTAATCGAATTTTTTCAGTAACTTCTTCCATCCAAGCAAAATGAGTCAATACATTCTTATCGATAAAATATGATCAGTATGCATCTAATCTTTTAATTTCTTCCCCGTTGAGTATATCCTCCTACGTTTTCTTCTGCTTGAAAGTACGGTGTAGTTGATTTGGTATCATGTACTCGGAGAATTACACTTTTCATAATTTTATCCAATGACCACTAACGGACTGCAGGTTATCCCTATTAATATTCTATTCAATATCTAATCTTGTGAATGCACAATCACTTTGCAATAAATTATTATAAAAGCCAATATTGAAAGAAATAAGAAATAATAATAAAGAAATAAGGTGGAGAAAAAAATTGAGAACGCTGAAGAGCTGACTTGGTAAAACAAGTTTGGTTACTCACAGTATCTCTGATAAGATTTTAGGCAGAAACAGAAAATCAAATTTTACAAATAATGCATTGCTATCAATTTTTCGTACGACAAAGTCATTTAGTCTCCAAAGCCTGCACAAAATACTTCTTTAAAATAAATCAAAAATCAATCTCCTTTTCTTCTCTTACAATTAAGATAACTTTGCCTATTGGAATACTTTATCGACTTCATTTTGATTGTAATTGAAGCATATACCACAGGGCACAACTAAAACATTTTATGCGATGCTAAAGATCATCATAGAGTCAAGTCTGGCGAAAAATGCCTTAAAATCTCAAGATGTATCAAATGTCAAGAATGAAAGAGAGGCATACAATTCTAGATATAATTTAAAAATGTATAATGAGTACATATCGAGACATACATAGAATTGATATTGAGGGTCACCATAGCAAAATTTTTGACAATCACTGAAAATTCAAGCACTGGGATCACTATAGGATATGGCAAAGTGATTCATCAAACTGCTCGCTACATTTCCACATTTATAAGCTCTTTAAAGAAGATTATTCCTATCAAATTCAGGTTAATTGCACTAAAAGTTTGTCAACAAATATCACAGTTAGAGGAAGGATAATGAACGAAAATCAGCCTGGATTCTATGCAAATAAAAGTTGAAATCACCTCCTTTAACAGCTAAGGATGTTGAACTCACATTTCATAGACAAGGAAAAAAATATGATTCGTAGTCCCAAAAGGATTTCTTACGGTTTCATCCGAAAACCCATTGCATTAAATTCACATTTATCACAAGTAAATCTTTTACGCATGTACATGAGGAAAAAATCAGGGATGGGCGCCATTCATGATGCTACTGCAGTGTTTTTAGCGATTAAACTCTCAAGGCTAAAATAATCCACAACTATAAATATAACTCAGAGTCAAAATGCAATTACGCAATCCGGATGATTGCTCCATTTTTCCCTCGCCCATAAATAAACCCTTCTCATTAAATGGAATTCAAAGGGCGTCAGTTTAATTTCTTTGCCCTTAATTAAAAAAAGAGGCCTAGCACGCGAGAGGGCATACTAATATACGAATGTGGAACGACTGGGAGAGCGACCCGAAATTTTACGGCCAAAAGGATTATCAGGAGGAAATTAAATGAAATAAATCCCACATTTAAAAAAAGGAAATATATTCCCACTTCAATGGGTCACATTTTTTTCTTTCATAATAGAAAGTCGACACGGAAGGTGGGAGGTCGCGCCCCAGAAATGAGCTCCGTTTTCCCTTTCCATTGGAGTAGATATGAATCGGACGATGAGGAAAAATAAGCAAATGACACTTCCGAGCCTCGCAGTAGACCAAAGCCAATTAATTAGGAAGAGAATAAACTATAGAAAATCGAACTCCTTTTTTCCTTCGTTCGACGCATACAAAAATATGTGATTAAAATCCTTTACTTTACAGTTTATCAATCAGAAATAACTACATGATAATTACAGGTTTTACGCATCATCCTGTATGGATCTATTCAATACTAGCTAAAAATAACGTTTCTTACAAACAGAACAAACTTGGTCGTGTTGTTTATGGGTGTTAATATCTTTGTTTTTCCCAATTATATAATTCATAATTTCAGATAGCAATTGCTAGGTCAGGGGCCATTCACTTTGAAAAATCGTAATTTAGCACACGAACTCGACAGATGGCTATGGAAATAATATTTTCAGCGTAAAAATACTCTGCAATCATGTGTGAAACACAAACGAAATTTCAAGAAAGTCGAGGTTCCCTTGACAGACTTGTAGTATCATCAGATATCTGGATCCATACTCAGTGCGGTGGCTAGAGAAACGCTGTTTATGGCTCATCACGATTAAACGGGAGGCGCAAATAATTTCCAAAAATTCCCAAGCAACTTTTTCCGGGGGCGTAGACTTAACATCTTTTCTAAGTTTAATTACGGATTTTCCTCCATAGATGAACGAAAAACTATGCAACGAACCAAGCGGGAAAATGTGAACCTTCGAATATATTAAAAATTTATCGAAAGTCGAAAATTGATGGCATCAAGATTATAAAGGTGAGGAAAAATTGGTCCTTAACAAAAGTAAACTGGGCAATTTCCCCGTTCTTTATCTCAAATCTACCAATCATTCAGCATTAAATACCATTATCATAAGATGAAGACACAGGACTGGACACTGACACTCAAAACAGCACTTGTTGCTGTGTCAAAATATCTGTCGCCATTTCTTGCATGTTGTATTGGCGTCAGATTAGAAATCCATTCGTAATAATGAATAAATTTGTAATTTTTTGTTCCATTTTAGTCTATTCACGTAATTTTATCACCCAAACCCCATTTCTTTTGGTCTTTTCCAATACTTGTGTGCCAAGAGTCGAAAACAACTTCCATTTTTTTTATTACGTCTCTTTCATTAACACCAAAAACTATCTGTTTCTACATTCTAAGCCTAGTTAAAGTTACCATCAACCATTAGCGTAACTAGGAAAATGCTTTGGGGGATGGGATGGCCCGGGGTGGCGATGGGGGTGGGGGGGAGTAAAGGGTCAATGGCAAATTTTTGAAAAATTACATGCATGGAAATACATTGTACATAATTTTGGCTCTAAAGACTTTAAGCAGATGCAGTTATTACATTTCAAAACTAGACAATATCTTTAAATAATTTTTTTCTCTGAGGCTTTGGGGGGATTTATCCTCTCATCCCCCCATGGTTACGCCGCGCCACTGCTATCAACCTTATCAACTTTAAATGATAACAAATTTAATTAACAGAAATGAGCATTCGCTGGCATCAAATATTCCATGAATGAATATTTTTTCTCTAATTTCCTCTGGGATAACAAAATTTATATTCTAATGGAAAACATTGATTTTGAAAATTGCCTGATTTCCCTATTTAATACAAATATTTACATCCCGCACAACAACAAACGGAATTATTTACGGGTAAAATTAGCTGATGACGTTCACGGAGCATATTAATAAAACTCGCTTTGCTCGCTGGGGGGGCAGAGCCCTTAAGTAAAAGGCCTTCGGCCTTGTTTTGGTCGCTATGGAAGGTCTTATACTTTTTGTATGCCGCTTGCTACTTACGGATCTTTTACTTTTCAATTGGCTATATTAGATATAAGTAATATTTATACTTTCAAGTAAAACGAGCGTATAGTACGTGGGTTACAATAAAAAGTAAAAAATTAATGAAGAGGAACGTTTTTCTGAGGGACTAAGAAAATAAAATGGATTTTTATGAGTCTGACAGAGTTTCTAACTTATTCAATTCAAATACAAAATAACGTCGAGAGCATGTTCCCCCGTAACACTCAATTTATACCTACTTAATATCATAACATAACGAATTTACGAAATACAATGAACTACAGTAAACTACATTTTAATTGATAAGTGGAGATCCTTAGCATGAATTGGGCTTAGTATGACTAATTTAGAAATGATGATTTTATTGAACGATTATTCGTCATGATCGCGAATGATACCACTCCAGGAAAACCTCTATAAATTTTTTAATGAGTCGGTGTACACAAACATCTCCTAACAGCTTTAGTATCCAATATAATGCGAAATTAAATCATCTGGTGAGTAGCAGGTGACAACTTTTAATGAACAAGGCATCAAAAATGTCATGATTTAGAATATATTTAAGCTAAATAACTTAGTCACTCAATGAAACGTGCTTTTCGTAAGACAAATAATTGAATAAGAAATACCTATGATTGCACTTATCCTCCATATCCTATTATTCACTTCCTTAGATGCACTAGCTCACGGATAAAATTGCGCATTAAAAAAATTGTAACAGAAAAAGAACGTAAAGAAAAATAATACGCTAAAAATAATTTTTACCTACCTATCTTTTAAGGAAAGGTTGTTTAGATATCTTTCTTCTGCAATCGTGTATTGACAACAAGAGGGGAACTACATTATGTACACTTGTAAACTATGGAATTAATAACAACCACACTTTCGATTCTATAATCGCACGTATTCTCCATATTCTATTATTCACTGTCATTGATGCACCAGCTCACGGATAACATTGCACATTAAATAGGTGAGTAAAAGAAAAAGGACGTAAAGAAAAATAAAACGTTATCGCCATAACAAAGAATGAAAATAAAATCATTTTTACCTACCTATCTTTAAAGGAAGGTTTATTTACCTTGTATTTCTCCTCTTTTCCTTTGAATACGCTTTGATGTGATTAAGTTTTTGTTCATACGGAAAGAAGCCATTAAAAGATTGACTTTTCAAAAATTACTAAGTAAATATCCTACCTTATCTTTATCAACCTTTCGTTTTAATTTCTATATCTTCTTTCCCAATTTAGCTCCTCTTGTTTGCATAAACAAATATGCTGCTATGATTGTTTGCTTGTATGACTGACGCACCGCCACTGGAATTTGGTGGCCATTTTTTTAACTAATCCCCATACTCAATTTCATATGAATAAACAGAGAAATAATTGGAAATGTATAGTTTTCATAATTTTTCCTGGGGTTTCAGACAATTTTAGACATTGCACATTAAATAGGTGAGTAAAAGAAAAAGGACGTAAAGAAAAATAAAACGTTATCGCCATAACAAAGAATGAAAATAAAATCATTTTCCATGGTTACGCCGCGCCACTGTTTTTTAATGCGCAATTTTATCCGTGAGCTAGTGCATCTAAGGAAGTGAATAATAGGATATGGAGGATAAGTGCAATCATAGGTATTTCTTATTCAATTATTTGAAATGTTAGACGTCTTCATAAGACTTTTTGTCGAATCTCGTCTCGTTCACCCCAAACATTTGTATGAGGGAGTGAATGAATGAGTGGTCGTTAGGGGATTTTATGATATATAGATAAATAGCCTAACGCATTTACCTTTGCTGGATTTGTGCCGTAAGTCAATTGAAACTACGACAATATGAGCTCAATTATTTTAAATATGTTGTTTATAGATTCCAAAATAGAAAATAAGGAAGCATATTGTAAAATTCCAATCAAAAGGACAGTCAGGCCACCATACAGAATATCGTCATCCAACTTGAAGCAAGTACAATAACATATTTTTTCCGTGAAGAGGGTGACGTATATTGGCATCACGCGAAAAATATCTCAGAATTCTTTCAAACCAAATACACATCTCACATTGTCAGTATTAACTTAATGTGTCAGCCTGATGTGATAGTACGGGTCTTTTCAGTACTAGCCAAACAGAACGCAACAGTTTCAAATTTACTGTGTTCGGAGAATCATACGAGGCCACAAAAGATCCAATTTATTTCAAATATGACAAATCATGGGATGCCATTGTTTCAAAATTATATACCTACCCTCAAATTGATCATAGCTCCACGGTTAAAAATTTTATTTACATAGGCTTCTGATGGAGGCACTCTGTAAATTGCCCCGAGCAAAGATGTAGTATTGCCTTGGGTAAACTTTTAGTTTTATCCCACATCAAAATTCCCTAAATCGACGCTATGACGTAAAGATTTCACAAAAAGGCCTGTTTACACGGTACATTAGCTCGTACAAGTTAATGTCTAAATGAACGCGAGAATGAACGACAAAATACACCGCGTAACCACTCAACTTATACGAATTCATGAACGGAAAATAGAATCTGTTCTAATTTGATTCATGCATTTGTACATATTCCGTTCCGATCCACAAAAATCGTTCATGCAATAACACATTAACTCGCACGTGTTAAATCGTCGTGTCAACAGGCCTTGAGACTACGTAGGATTGCATAAGGGAGAGAGAAAAAGTTAAAAAGATGGCATGCCGCCAGTAAGACCAGCAAACGAGGAAAAAAAGACACTTTTTGTTCCGAATAGCTGGTTCCTGGAAACGAGCGACGTTGACAAGCGTGGAATGTAGCGACAGTGAAACAGGCAATGACGAGCGACTAGACAAAAGAAGAAGAACACCCATCTACCAAACGTCGATAAACTCACGAAAAACTTCCCGAAACCATACAAAGCAGCCGAATGGGAGAAAAAGAGCAAAAAAAGTAATCAAAATGATTCAGCTGCCACGAAAACAAATAAAAAAGAAAGAGGAACGAAGTTTCGACTCTGGCCAGCAGAGGGAATCAAAGGACAAGCTGTTTTCGCAGCTTTTAGTTGGAGAAGAGAATTACGGCGCTAGTTTTAGAGAAACTAAGGAGAAAAAATTGTAAATTCATTACACATGTGGACCAAACTTCGATTAAGTCGACTTAAGGCATTTCGATTGAGGAGAGCATATGGGGACTTGTGCAGAATGACTTAATGAACTATGATACGTTACACATGGTTGTTAAACGAATTTCCATTCTCATTTCAATCTAGCATCTGATGCTCGGGTACTTTCATTTGGAGTGTGCTGTAAGGCCCAGCGCACACGGAGCGACCATTTTGTAACCACAGTTGGGAATCAGTTGCATCTGCAACCAGTTTGCAACTGAAGCAAAACTTCTGTCCGCACACGGGTGTAATGACAAAGGGCTGTTGTAAATCAGTTTCGTCTATTTTGCAATCAGTGGAGTGTTTATTTAGTGCGGTACGTGTTGTTTTTTAGCCCTTGCATTGGCCGTCAGCGCTTACTATCGCTGAGTGACGCGAAGAAGACGCTGTGAGCCATCATCAATACCAAAGACGTTAGATAGTTTGTGTTTGTTCAGGACTTCATGCTTCTCTATTGCTCCAACGAGCTTCATGTTGACTTCTTGATCATTCATTTTGAGATCGACACTATACGGCCGTCAAAATACCACCAAAACACCACGTGGTCTCGTGCAACTGAAGTCTGCAACGCAACTGCAACCGCGGGCCCACGGTTGCATGTGACTGGTTTCAGACTGTTTCGAGATCGTCAAAAACCAGTCGCGTCGTGTGCGCCTCCCCACTCAATTACATTGTCGAGGTCACAAAACAGTTGCGCGCGCAACTGGTTTGCAACGGTAGTTGTAAAACAGTCACACCGTGTGCGCTGGGCCTAAGACTTCATTAATTAATCTAGACATAATTTGCAATTTTCCGCAGATATAATTTTTCGGCCGGTTTCGATACAGTTCGTATAATCCCCATGTGCCCATGATGACGATACGAACTGCATCTTAATTTTTCGAAAATAAGTTATTTTTGTATAAAATATCCAGTCTTTTGCACACATAAAGAATTTAACGTTATATTTATCGTAGTTGCATTTGACATACTGAGAGGTTCTATCTTCTCTTCTTAGGCGGTTCTTCTAAGTGCGAATATATTGCATAAGGAATTTATTTTTCACATTCGACGAAATATTATGTGAAGAGTAAAATGTAAATAATTGTGGATAAATATTTTATTAAACATACTTGTTAGTGAAGAAGGCTTAAATTATAAGGTGCGCCAAATTAAAGGGTAAAAAATATAATTTGGACTCCTTATTGTATTTAAGTGCGATAAATTGGTGACTAAATCCTATAATTGAGGTAAAAATATATGATTGAACTAAATGAAGCGACGCAGTCGGCTCAAATAGATGGAAAAGTGTTTAGGCAAAAATCTTTCAACAAGGCATTCTCAATATTGCACCAGAGACGTTTGCCTTTAAATTCGAAGACTCCCATCCCTGATTATCCTCTTATCCCTATTATTAATGAATGCAAATTAACAGTTGCTACAAAGTGTTTATCTTGAATCGCTTAGCCGCGCTCCTCAGCTAAAAATTCTTCAGAAGAATCCCTCCCGCACCGGTGAAAATGTGACATGTAGGAGCTTGAACAAAAATCAAACAGGACAACCAAATCCTACAAGTTCCTGCACCATACGATGTATTTAAAATTTCGATTCACAATGTATAAAAGTAAAAATCGAAAAAAATGTCGGCTATGGGGTTTCTGTAATAAACGATTCAATTTAACTAAAATAATGCCAGCATTGGCTCACGATTCGAAAAAACTACATTTTTGTGATTTTTTCACGGTGTTAAAATATACAACACATAAAATGGAACCTAGCGTACATAGTACGCCTTAGGCAATTTTAAGGCTACCTATTCCTAAACATCACAGTATCGTAAACTTCGCTAACCCTTTTCAAACGGGTCAACAGCCGAACACATTATATCACAGCTTAATTTTTAATTACGTTAGCCTATTCCATACTTAAGTCTCACCGAACATTAGCAATACGTTCTGCATACAAGTATTTAAATGCTTTATCTTCGCTGAAACCATTTAAAAACGTAGCTTCTTTCCATTACTATAGTACGAGTAAAAATAAACAAAGTCACCGAATTTCAGTGAAATGTGATATAAACTGAGTTATTAAATTTGATTTTGTACCAACGAATGATTCTAAATGACCCAACCATTTAGTTGTAAACGAGGTGGTGATGAATGGCTCATTTGATACGCAAGAAGAAAATGCACTGGGAAGGAAATGTAGAGAAGTCTTACGATAGACAACGAGGACGGAAGAAACGTTTTTAAAAGTTCAACCATTTTTTTCCAGCCACTTCAGCCTATTTTCACTAAACTAACACATTTGACTTCAAATTTTTCCTCATGAACATTATTTCGAAAATGTCCCTAAGCTTACATGTCAACGCAAGTGCCCAAGGGTCGTATGGAGCATCGCGTGGAATACCAGTGCAACTTTCGGAAAAAATATCATGTAGTTTCTGCCAGCAATATTATGAAACTCGTAGGTTCAAACTAAATCACCCAGGAGATTTTTTGGACTGATTTTGTCCGTTATTGAGAGTCGTGTGAGACCTAAGTTAATGCCCTCTGAGAAACAAATTGGAAATCATTTTGAGAGAAATTTCAAATTAATCTCGGCCTAGTCACTACTTAGTTAGATATTCAAATTACTCCGCGTTTTATACTTTGGGAAGCGCATTTCTCTGCCGTCGACGCGGTAATTATGAAACAAATGTATCATCACATAAAGGAACACCTTGACTGCTGATTCCAACTACCACCGAACAATATAGGCGAATGCGCGGAGGAGGGTTGGTAACAGAGAGAGATGTGCAGTTAGGGGAGGAGGGAATGGATTCTGTTGGGGAAAGAATAATCCCCCCCTCCGCAACACTGAGAGCGAAGTAGGAGAGTGGGGTGGGAGAAGCGAATAACCGGCGTCTGGGAGAGCTTGCTATTTCTGAAGGGGTTGGCGAGGCGGGCACCCCCGGCTGGGGACTTAAATAGAGAGGGTGATGGAGGGGCCGAGAGAAAGGAAGATGAGGCGAGAGGAGAAGACAAGGGGAGACGCTGGGATCAAGTGCATTGCTAGACTAAGGGCCGTATTCCACTCGATCTTGTGTCCACACTCTTACCGCGGTAGATCAGATCTCAAACTCAAGTTGAGTTTCAGTTTGAGTTCGCATTTTCATCTGCATACTACCGCGCAAGCCGCCCCAATAGCCGTGTGATTCGGTGTGTTAGGACACCAGCCGTTTGCACATAATAATTAAAGGCTCCAACGAAATTAAGCATAGTATTTATTGAAATCCCTTATCCTGCGAACGATAAACGAATTTCCATAACTATCAAGTGGTGGGATGAAGAGTATTCAAAACGAAATGACCGCAATCCTGACGATTGACATGACGTCAAATCCATTCGAGAAATATTTTCAACGAGTCTTGAACGGAATTTGACGTGAATTTGACAGAGTGAAACTGCCTTAATTCCACTGGTAGTCCACTCGATCTTGAGTCTGAGATCAAATCTCAGACTCAACTTGAGTTTCGGTTTGAGTTATTATTTTCATCTACATCTCCACATTAACCCGCAAAAAGCCCCAATAGGCGCGAGGCGGGGAGTGTTAGGACTAACGTATCAAAACGATATCACATGCGGAAGTATTATTGGGAGTGATATTTCATTTCAAAAACGCGACGGCGGCGGGCATCCTGGAACTTGGGCGACTTGATTTGAGTAAAGACTCAACTTATCAACTGTGGAGTATAGCCTGACTTGGAGAGACTTTGACTCATGAGAGTTTAACTGAGTGAGGTTTGGTAATACCAACGTGGCCACTGAGTCGAGTATGAGACAGGATCGAGACTCTCGCCACGTCCTGAGATACAGCTGTGGGTCCATGGGGGATTTTTACTCTGAACTCAATAAAATGAGTTTTTTTCTTTCTTTGACCTCTATATTAAATGTGAAATCAGTATCTCGGAGAGTGAGCCTTAAAAAGATGCATATGTCTATTAGTGTAGGTTTTCTGTTGAAACAAAATTCTCTAACTCTTGCTTTACTTTGTGGTATTCAATTATAAGTCTCCTGGATATCAGACAATAACTTATACCACTTATTTTTTATCAGAGGTTTACCCAGGTTTCAATGAATTATCATCATCTTCAAAAAAATAATAATAATAATTTTAATAATTTAAATATATAATAATAATAACAATAATAATATAATTTTTATAATTTGCGCCTGAAGATGATGATAAATCATTGAAACCCGGGTCGCGCTCTGATAAAAAATAAGTAGTATAAGTTATTGTCTGACATCCAGGAAACTTTGTGTCAAAATTCTAGTCTCTTCTTTTTTGTTTATTTACCACTGAATTTGATTCATAACTTTTTGATTAAACCATAAATAATTGAAAAAAATTCTATAACCCTTTATTTTGTTTGTACATCAGCTGTGATGAAGGTTTAAAACGTGGGAAAAAATTTCAATTCAATTTTTTCAACACCTACGCTCCGAGATACAATTTAATACTGAACTCAATACAATGGAATGATTATTGCCTCGACACTAACCGCGGACGTTTTCGCACACCGTTATCGGCCATGAAGGTAATTTTAACCACCGCTTATTTTTACCATGCATGGGATATGTCCATGGATCTAACACGGAAAAAATATTCCGTGGGCCATTCATCTCGAGGAGCCCAATTATAATGATGGGTGACAGATAGAGAATTCCATACTCGAATTATTCCGAATTATTTTCATCGTATGTAGTACTACGAAAAATAAGTAACATGCGAGAGCATAATTACAAAACTTCGCCATCGCAACAATGTTGATGGTAAGAGAATTTATCGGGATGAAGCAAATGAACGCTTTTAATACTGAATGCACACTTTTTTGCATAAATTAAATGCGTACTAAAATTCGATGGAAATCATTCAAAAGACACTCGATGGAATGACACTCAGCAGTGGGGTAGCGAGGAATTTTCGTACGGAGGGGGAGAGGGTCCAAAAAATTTTTAAAATCAGGGTAAGAAGTAAAGGGTTTTAAACTAATTTCAACACTTTTCGTAATTAAAAAAACTTCATTTGTCTAAGAAATCATTTGTAAATTCTTGATTTTTCAATATTTTGTTTTCTTTTATGGAGCAAAGTAATTGTGTAATATTCTCTTTGCTTTCACATTACGGGGGGCGGGGTCCGGACCTACCCCTTGGCTACGCCTCTGACACTCGGTGGTTATGAAAATGTTTAGGGATAATTTTCCTGCAACTATAATAGACAAAAAGGCTATTATTTTTGCAATTCACCCGTTATTTTCTAATATTTTACCAATTGTTGCCTCGCATGATAAATTATTGCACTGAATTTGCCAGTGGCGCCGACTTCATGGGGCCTGAGGGGGCCCGAGCCCCCACAAAAATTCGTTATGGGTGTGAGGAAAAAAATGTGTCAGGCTTGTTGATTTCCCCGGAGTGCCCAGATATCGAGATTCGAGTTATCAGGATTCTAATGTTGATCATATGACTCTTCTAAAATGCTTAAAGACTTAAAACTCACTACTTATAAAATTTCCCGGGGCAAGATTCCCGGTTTGCCCCCCCCCCCCCCAATATTTTTCGTAAGTCGGCATCCCTGTAATTTGCTAAATACTCTTCTGTTTCCGCTGCTTTTTAAAGAAAATATTACGCTGCATAGCTTGGATATTGACTGATTAAGTACATCAAAAATTTATTACAACAAATAAAATAGATAATAACCAAAATTTAAAAAGAAATCCCACTGTTCATCAATTTTTAAGATTATTTGTAACTGAGCCCAGGAACTAATTTCGGTTACCTGCCATCACTTCGCGCCAGTCACAGCTTTAGAGGCAGATGAACTCGCTCACATTCTAGGGAATCGTATTGGTATGGTTGGTGGATAGAGTGATGGCTTCCCACCCAGAAGGTCCGGGTTCAAATCCTGGCGGTGGCAGAGATGTTTCAGAGGCTGCCCGATCCCTGCGTGAGCGCTTTGTGGAGGTCACTACAAGTGCACCACCACGTCCGTCAGATAGGACGCTATGCTATGGTCCCTTTGGAGCCTTTCGTTAGGAGTAGACTAATGCCGATTCTGGGTTTCTCTTCACCTTTCCTCATAGCGCATGACCTTGGCTGTCGGTCGCTTCCCCAGGCTTACTTTACCTTGCATGGTCAGTGAAAAACTGGCCTTGTTCACTTTTACTGCATTATTTTACATTCGCAGGGTACTTATTCACGCTGGCCTAATTAGGAGCAACGACGCTTGAAGCGTAGCGAAGGGGGAATTTCGATTCCGAATTCACAGAAAGAAAATATGAAAAAATCCATAGGATACACGGAGTAGCAGGCAAACCTTGGAAATTAACAGTTTTGTGGAGGAAAGAAAATTTTACTCGTGGCAGCATGGAAAAGATAAAAAGGTGCACGTACCTTGTAGATAATGGAGACCACTCCAACTGCTCATCTTCTTTTATCACGTGGGGTAGTCAGGGCTAGAAAGTAAGGTCATGGAATCCTTCCGTCGGAAATTTTCAAACAGGTAAGCCTAGTTTCTTTATTTAGCACCATGAAAGATTCACTTGAACGTTGGACCGGTGAAAATGGATGGTTTAGAGAGCCCACCTCCAAATTAGAGTCTTCTCAACTTCGTGAACCAAAGGTAATGGAAATCCTCCTGGGTCCGTCCGCCGACATCCTTTTATTTTTCCTAGCCCTATGGTTTTGACTTTGAAAATTAGGCAGCCAACTGAAAGGCCAAAGCACTAATTAGCCCACTTAAACATCTGCTATCCAAATATAAAGCATCGCAAACCAAAAGAGCCAAGAATACGAAATGATCTAAGCAGGGGAAAGAACTACGAAGAACCTTCGACACTGAAAAATTCTCGGAGGAAAGATAAATTTAAGAAACTGACTTACGCGTCAATATATAGAACTATGTCACTATTCATCGGCGGTTTAATGGGGAGGCACGGGGATACGTACCTCAATATCGATGAACATTTCCATTTAAAAATTAACGAAGTATAAATCTAACATGACTGTAAATAATTAAATGATTAAAGGAAATACAGAATTTTTCTAATTTCATCGTGATTCTCATCAAAAGTTTCATATTTATGATTCAAAGATGAGTACTTAGCGCAGATACACAACGATTAAGGCAGCATCTTACTAAGTTTTCGTGCCTTTTCCATCACATTCGATTTGCCATAGAGGATATGGAAAAATAAATTTAACAGGAGAAAGAATTTTCAAAAATCATACACTTTCCACATTGGAAAATAAAATTGAAACAGTCACAGAGACATTTTGGGTTATCTACATAATCTGGTAAAATCTCTCTCATGAATAACGCATCAATCCGATTTGAATACATTAAAACAGAAAAAAAAGCGGCAAAGGTTTCTGCATGAATTTTTATGACAACCTAATAACGTATAAAATATTAAACCGCGGATTAATTTGATTAAAAAGATTTTAAAGCACGGCATATTTATACAACTCAAAGCTGACTATTAACGGGATGTGACAAAATGAATCACCCTAATTTCTCGATATAAAATAAACAGATAAATCCATATCAAGAATTATGTAGCGATAATGTAGCTGTAAGGAAAACTTGGCTAATTAATCTAAAGTAAATTTATTGGGTGCTTCCGCACCCTAAACGCAAAAAAGTTGTATTCATTTAATATATTATCCTAAGACTTATTACATAGGGAGCGATAGCTCAGCGGGTAGGGTGTAGGCCCTACCTGTACTACACTGTGGGGTTACTGATAGAAAAGTCCAGCTTTTGAACCAAGTGAAAAGTGAAATACTCTTTGTGCAACTTTTCGTAAAATGTGCAGGTGGCTTAGGTAAAGGAATTAGCCATAATTACCTGAATACATGAAATTCCCGTAGCAGTATCTTAATCCGAAGTGAGCCCAATCCATGTTAACTATAAGGTTTAAGCACTGAGTTAATTAATGAAATAGAATTATTAGTTCTATTTTCAAAAGAAACATCATTCAAGTTAGTGGTCACAAAGATATTAATTATGAATCCAGACTAATGTAATGAGCCACGACGACATAATTTTCACAATTACCAACCGATTTCTTTCTTCTCAATTATTTTCTGACGCATTTGCAAAACTTGTAAAAAGGATACTAGTTAATTTTTTTGGTAAAATGAAATATTTCAGTGACAGGCAAAATGGTTTTAGGATCGGTAAAGGGACAGTGGACGCTCTAGAAACTTTATCACCCCGATTTTTCAGTCCATTAACTGTAACAAAAACACCACCGCTTTGTTTATAGATATTAACAAAAAGCATTCGATACAATAAACACCACAAGGTGTTATTAGAGAAATTACATCTGGCAGGAATTGGTGACATTTCCATAAATTGGTTCGAAAGTTACCTGCCTCACGCTCTCTCTATGAAAGGTACTGCAACAGTCACATCAGTTCTGAAAATATTTGTTCAGAAGTACCCCAAGGCTCAGAGCAAGGCCCTATACAATTCATAACACATATTACCTTTTAATCTAAATTTTTGTGATAAATTAACCGCCTTTACGGATGACCTAGCTCTTTCTTAATCAGGTCGGAACTGGGAAAGGGACCAGAAATACAACCAATCTGGCAGGGATGCCGACTTACAAAAAATATTGTGGGGGCCCAAACCGGGGATTTTATCCCGGGAAATTTTATAAGTAGTCGGTTTTAATTTTTTTAAGCATTTTAGAAAAGTCATATGATCAACATTAGAACCCTGATAACACGAATCTCGATATCTGCACACTCCGAGGAAAATCAACAAGCCTGACACATTTTTTCCTCACACCCATAACGAATTTTTGAGGGGCTCGGGCCCCCTCAGGCCCCATGGAGTCGGTGCCACTACAATCTGGTATAAATCGAATCAAAGCCATACGTTCAAATACGACTGAAAATTGGGCTCCAAAAGCTAATGACCGCAAAACTAAAAAGATATCCATCATTACTCCCTCAGTGATTCAACACGGAGGTTGGTTAAGATAGATGAGGTTCACCCCAGACTAAGCGTCAGGCATGTGAATACCTCACATTAAGGGAGGGGGTCCAGTTTCTTTCCCTGGGCCACGCAGAACTTCGAGGATTTCTTTTGGGAGGATCTCGAATACTACACTTCAACCAGGTTTTGAAGCTGACCTTCTGGATGGTAGTAAAACGCTGAATTGACCACCACGCCACCCGTTCGCATCCTCGTTTTGAAAAAGTAGAGATTTAAAATAGACAACTTTACGCTGCGTCGTAGAGTAGCTTTAGGTGTCGGCGGCGTACAGAGGTCTGCGAGTGCGCATCGCCTCACTATTGCGCAAGCGGCCTTCGAGTTACTATAGTAAAGAGGGTTGCATTTGTTTAGGATACCATTGCAACTCCCGCTTTTGCCAAAGAAATCTCTCTTTGAATCCTTTTACGTTTTTACTATCCACGATCAAGGCATCGTTTATTATTTTGTCACAATTCTGCGATTCAAGAGCAGGGACCCGCGGCTTATACCGATTCTCACCCAATCTCATGTGGGGGAGAAGGGATGTCCTGGCAAGTATCACATAATTTTTTTCCGCAAGAAATGTAATTCTAGACTACGATCTTAGTAACCTTAAATACTAATCTTAACTTATCTTAAATAAGATAATTTTTAAAAATATTTTTTTTTCCTAAATTCAACGTAATGAAGCATTGGTTAACGTATTTGCACTGAAAATACGCATTCCGAACAATTTGACGTGAGATTAGAGGGAGGGGAGAGAGGGTAGAGCCAAATCTCACGATATCTCACTGAGGGGGGAAGGAGGGTCCAAAAATCGCCATAATCACCTCACATAATTAATGCACCTTTTTCCCCTAAATTTTAGCTTCCTTTATTTCTGTAATCCCCACATACCAAAATTAATGCCACAAACCAAACAAGGCATATCTTGATCACAAGGACGGCTCTCTATGGACTGAAGGGTGGAACAAGGGGGAGGAAATGGGTGGTTCACTCATAGTGGTGCAGAAATTACAGTGAGCCTGTTAACTTTTTTTTGCTCTTCAACATTCCATTGGAAATTGGACATACTTTAAAATGAAGAGGTAAGCACGTGATGTTTTTACAAACACAGCTTAAAAGTCAGTTTACTAAGTTCATGTCAAAAAGAAGAGGTAATTTCTTTTATTCAATGAACAATCCTAGAATCCATTTTCTCTGAGATTCTGATGTCATAAGAGAAGAAACCTACTAAAACCAATTTGAAGTCAAAGGAGATAACATGTAGTATATGCCCAAAGGGAACAATTGGTGGTCCTAAAGTGATCCTATAGGTAACCACAAAAATCAGAAGAAATCTTAGGTGTAGAAAATAGAGATATCAAATTGGACTCGGGACCGACTTGACTTTTTCACTGAACAATTTGTAACCCAATAGCAAGGAAGCAATTTTTAAGTTGGTCAATTATAGTATTATATATGATTGTCATTTACCTCAAATGCATTTTTAACGTCGCAAAAAATCAATGATTTATATCCATTAACATTGACATCATAAATATTTAAGAAAGTGTGCATAAGCTATCCGAAGACCATGATAATGACATTTCATGTCATAACTATGATAGTGCCAATGGCCTCAATGTGTAATGCATATTAAAAGTAAAGTTTCACATAAATGGTTCCACAAGGTTAAGCTAAAAATGCTAAATTGAGATCTTGATGCTGCACACAACCATCAGTACACTAGCTTTCAGATAAAAGAAGTGAGCTAAAAAAAAAGAAGCTGCTTATCACGCAGCTTTCAACCCCCTGAGTCATTAAATATGCAGCAAATTCTACTGATACCTCTGTATTTAATTAATAGATATGCCTAATGACAATTTATAATTCAGCTTAAACTAGGAGACAATTACAGAACCTATACAACCAGCCTCATTGTACGGTAATGACCTGTTGCAAACTTAAGTCCTGATCTTGGTCTTACCCCAGCAACCAGCTCTTTTAATATAATAAAACTTGTTGAAAAAGTTCCATAATAACTAAACACCAATGATGAAAACTAACTCAAGCATAACTGTATAAAATCTGACCTTCAGTGCACCTTAGAAACTGTTTCAATTGAAATTGCCCTGAAATTTTATTTCCTGACATGGTGATGAGGCAACTGAGTCTCTAATTGAAATAATAAATATTTTTAAACTACCTTTCTGACTCTGCTACTACCTGTTAATAAACATCTAAATAAAGACTAATAAGAAATATGCAAGTACTAATCAGGTTACTTAGTTTAAAATCTAAAGAGCTTTGCACCACCACCATTTACATGCCCATATGACTGCAATTATTCTTGGTGAAATAAGCTAACAACTACTGCAGTCACCCAATTTATCTACAGGAAAAATTTTACAAGCAGCTATTGACCCTTGAGTATTATACGAAAGTGAATAAAAATTAATGGAGATGTAAAAACTTTCTTTCTTTTGTGATGGACAATAATTCTGAAGATACTTACAACTTAGCTAAAGGTCTACATTGGTACCCTGAAAGGTTGGCTACCAAAGATGTCATAAAATGTCATGAAGTTCAAATAAAGTTCTCATTTCACATTCCCGAAGAAAGTATCAGCTGCATAAAAATAAAATACAATGAATTATGATACATAAATGTAATAAATCTATCCCTACAGTAAAAAATTTATTGTGATGGAATTCATGATAGCTTGTGAGTTTCTATGAACCCTACAGAAGGAACTGGCAAGAGTAACTGGAATCACTCCTGATGGGACCATTATGACCAGGTAGGTTGGGCATTAGGATTCAGATGAAAGGTGGTATCCATGATGTTGAAACGGGAAAAACAAAGTAGGATTTGCTTATCTTATTATTGTTACCTAGTTACTTGATGAATTTTAAAACGGACGCCAGAATAGGGGAAAAAGATGGGTAGAGATATTCCTTTATAAGAGTACTGCTCTGACTTACAATAATTTTTAAAATTTCTAACTGCTCCCATAATTAATCATAATTTGCACCTGAATATGATGATAATTCATTGAAACCTGGGTTGCGCTATGATCAAAAATAAGTGGTATAAGTAATTGTCTGATATCCAGGAAACTTATAATTACAAGAGAGTTTCTGCAGATTTTTGGGAAGGTTAAGACAAGGTTTTTTAAACTCAACTGAGGACAATTTTGCCCCGAGGATATTGAGAAAGCAGTTTTAGCTTCACTTCCAAAACATGCTAAGCTCTAGCATAGAAAGTACACGGCTTTCTTTTATTCTACTATGCTTTACATTACAATAATCACATGGGGCAGCAAAGTCATTCGTTGAAAGAAGAGCTGCAATCAGGACCCTGATAGAGAAGAACCCACAATACAACTAGGATTTTTTTGCTTACAAAGATGATGTGGAGAAAGCAATTGATTGAGTGATCTGATTAAGCTAATGGGCATTAATAAGAAAATAGATATAGATTGGGTTGACTACTATTTGACCTGGCTATACTATGGGTAAAGGTGTAAAGACATGGCTATCATAGTCTTAAATGGAGTGCACCACTTTAAAGGTAAGAAACTTGATCCTGAGCCAGAAGGATGAGAATACAGAAAAGTCATTCAAGAAGAATGTATGGAGGACGGGAAAAAGAAATGCACAACACAAGGTACCTAACTTGAAATAGGCATTTTTACACTATTCAGGAATAGAAGGTCAAAGGCACAACCTAGAAAATATAGCATGGATGACGTGCGTTCAGGAACCATGAACAGTACATATGAAGAAATATCATATTTATTAACATTCATATTTTTAAAGATATACATATGCAGAGGTTATATATCTCATAAAATATCTTAGACACAAAAGTGCATTACAAAAATCTTTTCCCTCAATAACACAGCATAAAATTCCAGCCCCAATAATTTAAAAGGGGGATGATCGAAAATAAAAATGATATAATTAAAAATTAAGGACATAATCAACGTCAAATTTTAGAACTTCAGGTTAAAAGGACTTCAAACGGCAGAGTTGCCTCATACAGAGAAGATTTCTCTGAAGGATAAATAATCCTTGCGTAAAAACAATCGTACAGCAACAAAAAATGATTTTTAACTCTTAGAATGAAACTCTCACATACATAGAATTATTCTCAAAGAAAGGTCACTGGCACATCAGAAATGAAAAAATAGGGGTCAAAAACCTTACACCTCCTCATTCACTTCATGTTAAATATGTAATGTCTCCATATTGGAGAATTGGAGATGCAGGTTTTAGAAAAATAACTAATCAATGGGGGATTTCAACACAAAAATGACAATAGTAGATACTTTTAGGCCATCATCAACAAGGACGCAATTTTTATCAAATCAAGTTCCATGTAGCATAAGTATAATGCATCAGGCACCATAATCATAAACGTACCCATATCTGATCAGCTTTCAAAAAACACACACCCACATACAATGGACTTATCTCATCCATAAAGTGGCACCAATTCTTGCATATCCAGAAATTTAAGAAAAATATAATCAAATGTGAATGAAATTAGGCGAAAAGAAAATTGTTTTAAAAAAGCTAATTTTCTTTCAAGAAACTCAACACCCAACGTGGTATAAGTTAACTTTCACTGAAAGCAGAAACAAATGATATCTATCATTCAATAAAACATGATTGTTTTTTCCTGCAAACGTGAACAAAATTCACCTCCAGAAGTGCAATTATTAAAAAATAGAAAACCTCCTAGAATTCTAAATTACATTTTTGAAATAGCTGAAGAGATATTCTATAGTAATTATTAAATTTTGATAATTGAGCAGTAAGCATTAACATTTATGAATTGAGAAATATGAATCTCCATCAAAGCTCAGGATGGTTTTCTCTAACACCCTACATGCAGTAATTCACCCAAGTGGAGTACATTCTCCACTCTTGAAGATGAGAACTCCTACTGCTTGTTTCAAAAGAGCAAAGCCACCACAAAGTTTAGCATTTCAATGACAATACTCATCAAAAGTGAGGAAGCACATGATACATTACCCTCAAGATGTTCTAAATGACTGTTAAGTGCAACATGGATGAGAAAATCACGAGAGGATGAAGATGTACACACTAAGTAATACTTAAGGAAGAACTATATAAAAATATATAACACGAAGGCGTGCCACATTTTGAGCAAAGGAGCACTCATACACAGACACCATTACGAGAAACAACTGGCCGTTTCACATAGATGTGAATAAATTTTGATTTTGTGAACCATGCTCAAGAAAGCAATACCGGAAGTTCAACAACAAGATGTTGTCTGTGATGCTCATAGCAGTGATGGGCATTACAGAGTCCAAAATTAAACTATGCCATAATGAATGACCCAAAACTACTCACCTTGAACCAATAAACATATACAAAAATGATTTTGTGACTTCCTTTAAAATCAACAAAATCACTTCACAGCCATAAAATTCAACATAAATGCCACAGATGAAGGAACTTACAGAGCCTACTCAAGGCTCAACCACACTAATTTAGAAAAAGTAAATTCAATCATAGCCACAAAAACATTTTTTTCAATCAAAAATATCAAAAAAAATATATGAAGACTAGGAAATGGACTGCTCACAGGAAGCACAAAAAAGTAATCCATTCACCCATTTCTCTAGCAACATATGCAGAGAACATTGTCAGGGTCTATAAAAAAAGTTGATGATAAAATGAAGTAGAACCTTATTCAAAACCACTAACAGTTTATTTTCCCTTCACCCCCAACTAGAAGATGTAGGTGGTGAAAAAGCAATGTGTAGCAGTCCTATTCCTCTACGGCCATGTACTGACTGCTCAGGACAGGTATCACCAACTTTCATGATTTTCATGAACAACACGCCCTACCATTTAATTTAAGTACTGAGGCCCGCACGGCTCCTAAAGTTGCGGAGAGTTAGTATGGTGATCCCCGTTGCTGTGGCAGCAATTATCCTATAAAAGGTATAAAACCGATCCCCTATTAATTACAGCTACAACTTCACTTGGATGAAACGTACAACTCAATCATGCACACTAAAGCAAATGCTAACAACATACTACACTAAAGAAACATTCAGATGATTATTCAGGATAAATGTGTCATGCAGTTAAGATTGCTTCATGACGTACTACTGTTAAATTATTAAGTCAATTTTAGACAAGATATTTTAGTGTACATTCTAGCATAGAACTTGGTCACATATATAGAAAATGTGTTAAGTAAAGAGACATCTTTTGACCAAGAATGAACTAAAGAGAGTATCATTGTCTATAGCCGCTACGTCTCCAATTTGGTGCTATTTAGAGAATTGCGATAACTGCTGATTTGACACATTACTACAATTTAAAAAATGCCAAATATTTTTGCAAAGGGGACAAGAGCAAACCATGGACTAAATTTTCACCCCAATTGCCCACAAACTTTTGTATAAATAACAGCCCAAAATAGCCAAAAGTCTACTTTCCATGAATATACAAAGAGAAGAAAGCAGGATGCGAAAACTGATATGGTCCACGCTTGATGTGTTACAACAAAGTAATGAATGAAAATTAAAGTTTAGAATATGAAACAAGGATACTTACGCATGCAGCATAAGGGAAATCTTCGACTGAGTACAGGATTTCATTTTAGTGACACAGTAATCATCTCGATAACTGAAAGCCTTCAGGATAGTACAATAGCTGGAAATCAACAAACAAATGATATTATTAAATGAGCATTAAAATAAACACTTGATAAGGTCAAAAAAAAAGATGATACCGTATATGTATTAAATCTACATACTACCTCATAAGTATCCTCAATAGGCATGCCAGGACTCCAGTCATTAACAAAAATGAAAAAAAAAAGAAAAGGATGTGTGTGCACAGAGACCCACCACGTATTTATTTGAGTCCTTCATTGTTTTGGGGGGGAAAGAGAATTCCTACACCTATCCATTTGGCACAATATCTCTCTTAATATATTGTTTCTAACAGATCTAGAAACACAGACAAGATTCCGTTACGATGCTGAGTCTCTAATGACTGCCAACTTAATCTGTGTACGTAATGCTTTCTATTTCGTAGCAGAAGTTTTTGACCAGTCACACCTTTCTGAAGTTTTTTTCTTATTTCACAGATTATGCCTTTCTGTGCTAGGTCTCTCATACTTGCTGGTCAATAAAAATGTGAGTTTTAAATATGTACTATTCTCAATGAAGAAGGAAGAACCAAACTATTCAATCAACTACAACCACCAACTAAAAATGTAAATTACATCAGCATAAAATTCTTAGCCATTAAATGCAAGCCAAACTACTGAAATACACATTTACATTACCAACAATGGCTACTGAGAGAAATACTGCAGTTACTGTATTTAAATATCAACAAGTAATATAATGCAATATTTACAAACAAACACGTAAACTTAAATAAATAAACTACAATAACAATTAGCCATTCATTTTCTTAATTATTCTATGATAAATGACCCTAAGAATAATCACTTTCCAACTACCAATTTGAACAACAGTTTACAAAACTGATGCAAAAACTAGTTACAGTACTAAATATTATTTATTTACACTCTAAATACGTCTATCAAAATCTTTGCAAACCTACCAGTTTTCTGACATAGCAGCAATGGTAGCACAGTATGTTGAACATTTTTTAACATCCACAGATCCATATGCAGACAACATCCATTTAACCTAAATATGGCAGATAAAAGTAATCCCACATTAAATTTTCCACAAATGCACTCCATAAAATGCAAAAAAATAAGAAAATACTCGACTTAGTCCTTACATAATCTACTAAACAGAGGATTACAACACTAAGTACATCATTTTTCAACAACTACATAGCATTCATTCACAAACAACAGTAGCACAAATCTAACTATGTACTCTACAACTTGCCTTTGTAATATTTATTGGGTCCTTCCTAGACTCAATGTGAAGTAATGGAGGTCTAAAGTTGTTTGGGTCCTCACCATCAAGTTTCTAATAGATAGATATCAGAAAAAGGCAAAAAATCAATAGTTTTCAGGGATATAAGAGCAATGACCACACTAAAATTTGATCACTGATTAGACATGCAAAAAATTCTATACGATTGTAAACGTCATGAATAAGATATAATACTTAAATTCCTACACAAATGTAAAGCGGGAAAATAAAAATAGAAGCCACAGCAATGGAAGTCGTAGCCACACGAGCTAAAACTGTCTAATTGATCACACTCAAAATGAAATTTTATCAATGAAACCATATGTTAAATACCAGAGTTGCTTAGAGGCCAGGACATTCTAAACGTGTAATAAAAAAATGCAATTGCCTGCCTAGCATTGGTAGCCAGGATACTAGAGAACACACACACACACGTCCATTACTGATGAGAAACTAATACATGATATCCCTCGTTTTGCCATCAAGAGATAAAGTCAAAGGATTTTTTTCTATTATTTAAAAAGAAATTCTTTTTAAAAGAAAAGCTTGCGTATGCATATCATTAACCCCTTCACTGACGGATATTTCTCAACAAATATCACAAAAAATGTCATATTATTTTATTACGTTTTTTAATTATTTACAGGTAGATATTAAATAAAAAACATTCATTTAAGTGTTTTACGAAATCATTTATTTTAAAATTTACTCTTATTATATCACTTTTTAAAGAATTTCATGTATTCCTGCATAAAAATCAAGTAAAATATTTCACAATAAATATAGTCACAAAAATTACTCACTATAAAAACGGACGATGGAGTTAGAAAAATATCAATATAAACTCCAATTTTGAAACGGTAAAATATTATATAAACTAAAAGTCTATTTTTGTGTGGTACACTTTGAAACACCCACATTACAGTCAGGGCAAAAATAGCGACTCTCCCTCCTCACCATTTTTCCGCGCGCATCTCGCTTTCGGGAGCACACAGCACACTTCGGAGTTGGGTTTGACTTATTTTCCGTGGGTGGGATTATGTCTTGGAAATGCCTCTCGGTAATTCGGAGGGGATGGGCTTTTGCAGGTGGCCTACCTGCCTTAGGGGAGGGAACACTTGGGAAGTACAGTTCAATCATTTTATCTATTAGGTCCAGCCTGTATTGCAAATGTGTTTTATCACCACCTGTTTTTCGACATAAAACATATGAATTCCATAAGCAAATTTCCATCAAATGAAAAAATAATTTTTAATAATATTTTTTCCCTCTTTTTCTTGGGATTGGATAGTCAGCTAAATGCTTATCTAACCTGTCAACACCCCGCATTGTCTCATTGTAATCGATGACTACCTTTGGTTTCATAACCACTGCCCCCCTTTTCTGCACCTCTCTCATTTCCCTATTGTGAACTGTAGAGAGTAACGTTACTTCCTTTTTGTCCTTCCAGGGAAGAACCAAAATTTTTCCTTTACGGAAAGCTGCCACATCTCCTTTCTTCATTTTTTTCTTCTTCAGCCCCTCTGGCATCCCCTTTCGTGTTCTGCGCACAGTTCCATAAGTATCACAAGAATGAGAAACTAGTTCCTCGGCTAGTTGTGGAGAGGTATAAAAATTGTCTGTCGTGACGCAATACCCTTTTTCAAATAGTGGTTTCATCAGTGACAATACCACTTGGGAGGACATTGGCTTACTTTCAAAGTCTTTGTCAAGAGTAGTGCCTTTCCCGGTATAAATGATTGTTGACCAGACGTATCCAGTGCTGGACTCACAGAGAACAAAAGTTTTTATGCCGAATCTAGCTCTTTGTACAGTAATTCGCAGAGGAAATAAATGTTAGCTGTGAACACTCCATAAGACTCCGTGGAACTGACACTAGAATTTTATGGAATGGGAGTGTAAGTAACCCAAAACAGATAGTGGTAAAAGGACAGAGGCAAAGAAACCAAAACATGAGGGTCAGAGGCATTGGGAAGGGAAAAATGGTGAGAAAGAGTGTTTTGGGTCATATGCGGCTGTAAAAAGGGAAAGTGGAGGGCAGTAGGGAAAAACGGATGAGGGTGCAGTGGTAGCATGAAAGGGAGATCGGAGGGGAGGAGGATGAAAAGGATGAAAGGGCGGCCGCGACAGTGCGTAAAAGGAAAGGCGGAGGGGAGAAAACAATGGATGAAGAGAAGGGATGGATAAACAAGGGGGTTGGGAGATAGAAAATATGCCTTCCCTGGAAGGGAGAAATTGTTGAATAGCCGAAGGTTCCATCTCAAATCTATGCACGGTCACAAATATTGACGAACTTACAGAAATGAAATAATAATCAGTTGTATTTGTAGATAAATAATAAACGGAAAACTAAAAAACAAAGATATAGTTGGTCATTATAAAGAAAAAAGACAGTAAAACATCACTGAGCAAGTTGATTTTCGGTGCGAAGATTTTGACACCATATTGCTGGAAATGAACATTATCAGAAAGTTCCCGACTACTGTTACGTAGTTTACAGAAATGGCTTTCGAACTCGCGACCTTTGGAATAGCAGCTTGGACGTAATTTATTTACGAGGTCCCGTCGACTACACTAAAGAGTAAGTAATGATAGTTTTGCTCGGTAGTGTTTATAAAATGTTTCAAATCAATTTATTCACTGAATAAAGGTATTACAACATCCTTTCCGATAGCAAGATTCGAACGCGCGACCTTCAGAATAGCAAGACGGTACTTGTCTGCCGACTCACTTCGGCTACTCCAACGATTGATAAAAACTCTGTGAAAAGTCATCGCAGTTATTTATAAAGCGCATTGAATATGTTTCTATGCTCATTTATCATATCTTGACATGCATTAGGTTTAGAAACATAAACAATACGAGAAATAATAGATTTTTCCTCTCTTTTGGGCCTCGAAAAAATGTAGAAGTTTGCAGGATATCATGCATTGTGAAGACACGTATGCACTCTCGCGGCAAAACTACGTACTTCTAATAAGGGGACGAGATATCTCGTCCAGATCACGAAAGAAGAAGCGAACTTGACATAGGACGAGTTAACTCGGCCGCGTCAGTTTTTGCGCGTCTTCTTAGGACGAGATATCTCGTCCGAATCAGGGAAGGGGTTAAGGCGTTTTCTAAATTTTTGAAGCATGAATTATTTTAATTTTTACAATATTACCCAATCAAGAATTTCACATCAGTTCCCAATAAAAATCAGATCTGAAATAAATCAAGTCAGATCTGGAACAGGTGAGGAAGTGCAGTTCCCAATCTAGAACAAATATGTATTAGTAAGTTCCTGATCTGGAACTTGAGGCAAAAGAACAAACTGGTACATATTGTGTTCTATACTGTTACATTCACGTACATATGGAACATGACCACACAGCAGAGACAGTTGACAAATTCAATAAAAATGAACTGAAGGCACATTTCACTTTTGGTTCTTCTGATTTATAATTCATTTACTTCCCGAGTGTTTATACATATGATGTTCTGATCTAAGGTTTCTATCAGTGTCAGCATTTTCCTAGTTCTTTTTTATCATGCCATAAAAAATGCACACATAATTCCTTTACTTTGCTTAAAATGTAATTTTTCCTCTTTTTCTAATTATAAATTATGCAATGATGACTTTAATAATAACAATTACTCGACAAAATAATAATAATTATAAGTCTGTATTAAAAAATCATGATAAAAAAGTAAATTATCCATAATTTAACTGAAACCGTTCTAATTTTTTTAACATAATCATAATAGAAATGAAAAATCCCCAACCAAACATCTCTAATAAGCATTCTATATTTTTTTAACCTTGAACATTTAAAGAAACAGAGTGGACGTGAAATTGATCGAAGGACAACAATATCTAATGAGTTAAAACTTTCAACAAGATAAAAAATCATCTTTGCAAGAAAAAAACAGCAAGCACCATGACCACCTCTACTACTGTGCTATGATGAAGTTGCAATAATGAATTTTGATGCTACGCCACACAATTTTCACATTCCTTCCTCTCTGCTTATAATGGAGAAGAATAAAATCTTTAGCCTATGGATTCAATACTATTTGATCAAATGTTCCAATAGCTTCCCCATCTCAATAAATAAATTACATGATGAATAATGAGAGAATAACTTTCATAAATAGCTTACCAGATATGGGCTTCTGGCTTGCATTAAATTGACACAGTTTCTGAAATCCACTAATTCCCTGAGATACTCTCCTGCACCAATACCTTGTGAACACGATGAGCTGTCAAATAAAGATAATATGTATCAGCAAAATATGTAGAGAAATAACGAAAAATAGGAATTCATTTCATAGTTTCTGTCAAATAATAGTATCATATTTATATAAGACTGGTCGTCACATTTTAAAGTGACCCAATTTCTGAGAGAAGATTGAAAGTATATGTCCTTTGAATGAATTGCATCATGACATAAACCACAAAATTCTATTAATTCAGCAAACAATACAGTTAGGGTATAATCCCACATTTATGCATTTCACAAGCATGTAGGGTCAATATTTGGCTGCACTGGCACAGGCAAATTCTTGGGGCACTAATTGTAAGCAGAGAGAAGCAACATAACTTAAAGAAAAGAGGAGCAAACAAAGCGTGAATGGTGCCAGATGTCCTTTTGCTAGTAAAAATGATTAATATCACCCCAAGGTGGTAAATATGATCCAAGTGTTAAGAGTAACAACAGTGACATCATGGCAAGCGCCAGAACGTACTTTCCTTAGCTTTTTTAGAAGTGAAATATAACTGTTTTTTTATTACAAGTTATTATTTACATTTTATCACTAAATCTTTTGTTTTGGTTACAAATGCATACATTAGAAATTTTAACGCAACAAAATTGATAAAAATGTAATTTGACTACATATTTTCTTTTGTTAACCAGTGGCAGAACGGTGTTCCGGCACCATGACACTACTGAATTAAATAAAAATACCACCAATAGTGTATTAAAAAGATTATGGGTTGAGTGTTGGCTTCAGAATATACCAGCATTAAATATTGTTTGATTTGCTGATATTTATCTATTTGAAAAAATCATTATCCTAATGAACCTTCTTCAGAGCTAATAAGTACATACATATTTCACTATGCTTATCACCACTTGCAGGTAAAAATTTTCTCAGACCAATTGCGCCTGCAGGTGAAATTTAACTGAAAGTAGTATCACTAAATACAATCCTATAAGTGAGGAATGGATTTTTTATTTCGAGGGACATAACTTCATGAAGTAAATCTTAAAATTACAAAGATTAGATACCTGTACACTTAAGGAAATACATTACAACAAATAAAAACACAAAAACTTAGCCAAGAGATTAAAAAGGAATACATACACAACAAATTGGTAAAAACTAAAACAATCAGATGTAGGCAACTTGGTGTGTGATGAAGTGTTGGACAGGCCTGAATGAAAGAAACCAATTGGAACATCTTCAGTTCCTATTGGTCAGGAAGATCCATGAGGTGTTCTCCAAACAGTACCCAAGTAAAGATGCAAGGATCAGGTTCCCTCTTTCAAAAAAATCTCCTTTATGGCTAGGATGTTAATCCGATTATGTACTTGCTGAGATATCCTTGTTTTGATATAACCAATACTTTGCATGCCAGTTTTTGACAATTTTCCGCATGAAATGACAGGTATGTTGACTGAAAGTAAGGTTTTGCTAAGTTTTTTCTAAGAAGGATAAGATAATTCTCTTTTGAACTAGCACAATATAATTGAAGGCAGAATACCACAAATTCTCAGAGATATAAAATTATCTTACTCAGAACTTGCGCGTAATGGTTGTCTTAAACTGAAGACAAGTAATTTTTACCTCTTTCCCCCAGAAAAGGACATCTCATTGAACCTCTCTTATAACTGCACAAAAAAATAAAGATCCAGCTGGAAAACAATCACATTTTGAACAACGCTATTACTATCCATATTGAATCAAGTGTTTAACAACATTTCTTAATATGGATCGTCCTGCAAGTTCAGCAGTAAAATCTCTAGCATGTACTACCAAAACTTGTGACCTTGAAAGTGATCAGGAATAAATAATATTGTTAATTCATCATAACATAAAAGCCCATCATGTGAGTGAAATGACCAGTCTGGTTACACAATGACTTTAAATTTAAGGAAAAAAACTGAGACAAACTTTCATCAAGCACTTTCCAATTAGGAAAGTATTTGAAATAACAAATTTTATCACGCAATTAACTCCCACCTGAAATATTGGCATGATAGCAAAGGCAAGAGCATGCAAGGGAAATGAGACACAGTCCAATAAAATGCACACAAGGGAAACTATATTCCTATAAAAAAAACTACAGTGGAACCCATACATAACAAAGCTGTGGGGGCTGGAAGTTTACTTCGTTAAATGTGGTCTTGTGAACATTTACTTGAACAATGAACTAAGCTTACAGCAGTAATACTGCAATTATTATTATATAACCTTGCAAAGGAAAAAATATCTGAAAAATTCTTCACCTAAGAAGCTTAAATGAACATAATCCACGAAGAGGGGAAAGAAGTGGGCTGAATGGAAAAGTAAACACTGCCTTGGATTTCAGGAAAAGTGACATGAAGGTAAGGGAATAACTGAGGTTGGGAATGGGATGGGGTACTTTGGACACTCAGTTTTATTGAATGGGGGGGACTTAAACACAGGATCATCAACATCCATTGGTTTAAAACAGCACATTTTTTTATGAGCTCCAATAGTCCAGCGCTCACTAGATGTTTCAATTTTCTTCTGATCATTTTTATCCATCAAATGAAGTGATGAGTGAAATCTACTTTTTTACAACATTGGTATTATTGTCTATGTCCATGAAAATTTCTAATTTTGTAATTAAACTTTCTTCTTCTTTTATCATCCCCTCAGAGATTAATATCACAAGGCCTTCTATATGATTGCGCACTCAGATAATGCAGCACTCTATGTAGAAAAAAACCACCAGAGAATGACGACAGGAAGGGTCGACAGCAAAGCTGGGGAAGGGTGGTTAGCAAGAGGGGGAGCGGTTAGTCTGGCGCATCACAGGGATGGAACTTGCAGGGATGGGAGTGAACCCGTTCCCCTAGTCTGAGAAGATGAGTTCTGGTGCAAATAATAGATTTCTACTTAAAAGAGTTTGTGGGTGAAAATAATTGGGTACCTATTGTTTAAGCGGTCAGCTTCTTCAAACAAATATGGAGAAGACATAAATATATTAGATGAGGTTGAAAATATAAAATATATCAACTTCATCATAAGTGGGACTCATTTTGGCATTCCTTGGTTAAAAACGAGATTTTCTTCACATGGCAAAAAGGCCTTCTTTGATGAAGAACGGCTTTCACAAATGAAAAAACGACTTTGTTTTCTTCCACTAATTTATTTTGACGGTACGACATGTTTCGACTTTGAGCGGTCATTTACGAGCACTCGTATGGGAGTACCGTACCGTTACGAGTACTCGTAAATGGCCGCTACAGGTACTCGTAAATGACCGCTCAAGGTCGAAACATGTCGTACCGTCAAAATAAATTAGTGGAAGAAAACGAAGTCGTTTTTTCATTTGTGAACTTCAACTTCCACAAAGTTGAGCCTGACACCATTGAACATATTAAGAACGGCTTTCTCTTTGTATAAAGTAGGTTTGTTATAAATGGGGTTCTACAGTATGCACTTGAATACAATATGCACATGCACACAAATTAAGCACAGAGAGGAGAGGATGCAAAGTACCAAGGATAATAGGATGTCAATTAGCAACCAAAAACTTTAGTTGATATTGACCTACAGTTGGCCGAGGCAAAAAAAGTCTGTTAACAGCTAGCACAGTACAAGAAAGGTCAGAGGCATTATTGCCAGCTATCTTGTCTAAGCAAAGGTAAGTACAGTTAATAACTCATAAAGAGGCTAAATAGAGAAAAGTAAGTGGCCATAAGTGACATTGTCAGTGTTAGCACGGAGATGAGGTGGTGAATGGGATCAGCTATTGCCCCTAGGGTTTTCAAGGGCCCACCACACCCTTTCCCTTTTGACGCTGCCGTCTGACATCTTTTGCCGTGGTGACCACACAACATACTTCGAACTAAGCCTAAGAGATTTTAACTAACATCCTAGTCTATGACCACATTATTTATAAAAATAAGCTAATGAATTGATATATAGAAATTTACTTCCTCCAAATCCAATACTATGTAGATAGTTCAATTGCAATTACTCATTTACAAAAAAACCACCCTCATTAGACAAAAATATGATTACAAGAAAGTTATTAAAAACATTTGGCATCAAAATATTAAAAATAATCAAAACATTACATGCATTTCCATGAAAATAAACTCCTTAAAAAAGATAGAATCTATCATCAAAGTATTTATTTAATGATAAAATCTGATACCAGGGAGATAAATGTACACCCATTTCAAAGCAATCTTAATGACTGGAAAATCTCAGCAAACAAGAAGCATCATATGGGCGATCGCAATAACTAAACAAAGGAAGTTTAAACTCCGTCAAAAGAGATTCCAAATACATACATAGCTTATCACCATCACAAGACGTGCCTACTTATTCAATTAATTACATAGAGTGGGATTCTTTACACCTAATCTAAACATTTAACTGCATGATGATTCAGTTGAGAGCATTTCTAGGGCAAGAGCATAGAAAAATAAAATCCAATTTTAGGCTAAGACAAATGCCAGCTCATTACAAACTATTCATGACCCCACACAACACTTGTATCAGCACGTGAAAAATAAACAAGAGAGAGCATTAAATGTAATCCCAAGGCCAACATCAACACAGAGTAACCATAAGACATTAATTCTTACTACGTTTAACATCAATTATTTCAGTACTTAACAAAAAAAACACATAACAACCAGCCAACAATACCTTTTTCCAATTATTGCCTTTAAATGCCCCAATCGAATGAAACAGAAACCTGTGCAATAAGAATCCCACCCAGCATCATGAAATCTTTTGTCTCCACCTGAAAAGTAGCAAATGGAAATATGGTACACCAGAGATGTAAGGGTTTTGTGAAGGTTGAACCCCTTAGTGCATATAGTATCCGATATATTAGTAGCATATATTTCATTTTTTTCTTAGTTCCAATTGGCATGCCCAACTTTTTGATGCTGTATTGAATATGCTGAAACAGATGTATGTATTCACAGCAGTACTAGTAATTTAATTGTATTAGCAAATTCAATGGGTCATAATGCATTTATGCCAGACATAGAACTTCAAGAATTTTCAGTGATTCTACAAAAGGTAATTAAAACATTTTTCATCCTCTTACATCCCTAAATGTATTGATAATTTTTATGTAGCAAGTTTTTGCTTTACAGATTGATCTTAAACTTTGGCAGTCTCAAGTTCTTCTGCATTACATTGTATACCATGGACAAGATGATTAATAAATGATAAGGTCACTAAAGCGAAGAGATACAAAAGGCTTAACTAGCCACGCCGAAAGGCAGTCAACAAACTATAAATATATGCTGTTGGTTCCAAAACACGACGGTCATAAGTGAAAAACTGAATGATTCCAGAGAATTACCCCAGTTTTCTCATCATATACAGTGGAACCTCGATCTGTCGTTTTTCAGGGGGATGGATGAAAAAAACGATGAATGCGGGAAAACGATCGATGCGGAAATGTTTGTCCGGGTTGCCTGTGTCCCAGGAAACGCTGGATTTTTTGCGAATTATGATATTCATTAGTGGATTCAAACAAGATTTTAGCTGATTACAGGAATATTATTACTTTATCGAAACACTTAGGTCATATTGTTGATTCGACTTATCTCTCTTTCAAATATCCTAAAAGAACAAGCCACCTTCCTAAAAAATGTTTGCACTCCACTCGGAATTTTCACTGCTATTATGCATTTATCTCTGATGTAAAAATTCTTATCCATCAAATACCATTTCAAGTACACGTATTTACGAGAGAAATGTGCGTGTTATGCCTCAAACAACTGATTTCGCCGTCGCAGTGATTGGTTATGAGTTGGATCAAGAAGGCCAAAAATAGTTCATTATTTGAAATGTTCCTTTCTAGCAATTAAATTTTTAATATGATTGAGGCAATGTGGCGTTAATCGTCAGCGGCACGCCCACCTGATCCTCGGCTTCATCCCACTTCTTGTTTTCACCAGGGATCTCGCTCTACCCCCACCCCTGCCGTCATGTGCTACCGGACATACCGAGGCGTTCTGCAATATTCACGTATTTCTAGCCCGGATTCTTTTCTTCATCATCAATTATTTTCAGTCCATCTTTTAAAGTTCTCGCTTGTGTCTTCGGAAGGGCCATGGTCCGAAGACGAATAAGAATAAAACTAATAAAAATGAAACCGGACTCCATTGAACCCACATGGAAAACACTCGCTAGTTTTAAGTCAACCCACCCCGGAAAGTACGGAACCACTCGCACAAGGTCAAGTTCAGCACTAATGCTATCGCGTACAGCGTAGGCAGAGCTTACTGCAGAGGGTGAAGCATGACCATATGACTGCGCAATGAAATTTTTTTATCCTCTAGAGAAGGCAACTTACCCACTCATTTCTAACAATAAGTAGCGTAGCTCTAGATGAGCAGATGAATTCAGATTGCTAGTATAGAGAAACAAAATATCCTAAGACGACATCGCTTCATTAGCAACTCAGACAAGTGAGACTTGGAAAATTGTTGCATAACTCATAAATTGTAGTTTTCGAAAAAATATCGCATCAACTGCCGTGAAATCCACTGTCAGCTGCGAGGATATCGATATTCGCCAGAAATCACCATCGTATTATTCCAACTATTTCCTTGCTTAAAATGCTTAAATAACGTTAGAAATACGTCGTGTTTGGTATCATTCTTTACTGAATTAAGTGCACATCACTAATATCTCAATCTAATAAAAGTACATTACCAAATACCGAAATTCATTTTTAGACACCTTTGGGCTAATTGGTGATTCATGCAGCAGTTGACCTCCAGAAGTGGGGATCTTTGAAGCGAGTCGGCTAAAAAATAGTCAGCGGTCGAGAATGGGGGAGACGTGAAAAAGGTTTCTTCTGCTCTCGAGTAACTTGATATTTTCTTTTGAAGCTAAGGTCATCGTAATACGATCCCTGCTCAAGCTGGGACCTTTTTTTATTTCGGAGAAGAGGAAAGCTTCAACCAGGGGGAGGCGAATGCTGAATGGAGGGGGATACCGGATCTTGGGAAATGCGCTAATGTAACTATCCCACGGCACTCTGCTTCTCCCTATCGCATTTCAATCTCGTGGGGAAGATTCTAACTATGTGTCTGTCGTTATTAGCCATAAATAACACGTTGTAAACACTTCGTCTCATTTTTATCAAACGATGAATGCGGGAAAATTATTCGACGGGACCACGATCTTCAAACGATCAATGCGGGAAAACGATACTTTGGGGAACGATAGATGCGGGAAAAAATTACATTGTCTTTATGGAACTTTATTTGGGACCAGGAACGGGGAACGATGAATGCGGGAACGATAGATCAGGGTTCCACTGTATATATCACAGGGGAGAGTTGATGAAGTAGACCAGTTTGTTGCCTCATAAACCCTTCAAGTACCAGCCTATTTTGTCTGGTTTGCTGAATAATGACAGGTCTTTTTTTGTTGAATTTGTAGGTTTTTGCAAAAAAAATTATATAATGCCTAATATGCATTTTCTGAAACTAATTTTTTTTTTCGTTTGCTCTCATTGCTTAAGAATATGTTAAATCATGACAGATACTAAAAAATAGTGACAAAATCTACACGAAGCTCAAAAAATAAAAGAAGTCAGTGCAAAAAAACCCGGCCAATAGATTGGCCCTCGGCACTCTCATTATATCTTTAAAGTCAGAAGAATCATTTTTTTATACTTAATAAAAGATACTATATGCACTAATGGGTTAAAGTGATAGTGAAGGTTTTTATTCATGCTATGATTGAAATTGATCAACAACTTTTCAAGCAACCTTCAAGGCTGACTTAAAAGGCTGTGATATGTGGCATGCACTGAGATACAGATAAACAAGAAACACTTACTAGTTGGGTCAGCACCTAAACCTTTTTCCACACGGATTGCATCTTTTGTCAGCTCCAACCCTTTTGTGGAATGAAAAAATGAATATATCGAAGGCAGGGAGTTGATTTCCCAGAGTTCTAAAATGGAGAAAATTCGAGGATAAATATAAGCAGGAGAGCTATTTTTCATCTTCAACTTTTACCTAAATTAAGCTTCCTTATTGTATGGTACGGAAACTTAAAAGGTAAGATAATCGATAAGTTAAAACTAGGTACCAAGTAAAACAAATTTCAAGACCACACTTGTTAACTTTCACAATCCCTCTTTGCAATAACTTGTCTGCTTTATTGTTGTCTAATGAAAGATCGGCTGCAACACAGCACATCTAATATCAACCTTGTTACATTTGATGATACTTTTTATGCTGTTGAGGTTTTCTGATAATTAAATTGATGTATGAAAGGATTCTCATAACAATACAAGAGAAGCGATTGTGTTGTTATAGAAACAATTTAGATACGATGAATTCCAAAAAACACTGAAGTGCCATCATAAAAATCTAAAGCTTCGTGAGAGGGGGTTCATAAAGCTATCATCATCAACTCTTCACTTGACTCATCAAGTTTTGAGGAGGTTGGGATGAATCCCAAACAGTAAAACATCTTAATGGTTACTTCAAAGATGTCTCTCCTTTAAACCACTGCTGGACAGTAAACTTACATGTGTAACCTTTTTCTACATCTTGTCAATATATATGGAAAGCATGCAGGGTTGTGCAGTAAAATAGTGTCCATCATTAAACACATTTGTTTCACAGGCAATAAAATGAAACTAAAAATATAATTGAGCCAAGAGGCTCATGCTGATGAAATGACTTAGCCCTTTGCACACAGAATTAGGCAGCCCGCATAGCAGTAGTCCACTCCATGGGCTTACCCAGAATCAAAACTAGGGGGGGCAAAACTAGCTGTGGTCGTTCAAGTTGTAACATTTTTGCACAGAAGAGGTTAATGAAACCACCAAAATTTTAAGGAAATTATGACCAAAATTTATTAGTTTTTGTAATTATTTGCTTGAAAAAATAATGATTTTTATTTTAGTTTCATGTCTTATACTATTATCATTTTTCTTCAAAAGAACATTTGTTCATAACTTTTGTTATGCACTAAATTTATTTTCGCTTCTAGGGGGCCATTGCCCCTCCCCCCCCCTCCCTGCTGGGTGGGCCCACTCAGTCAGAATTTAATTTTTAAATGCCTTGAATGGCAACTCATGCTGTTCGTGTGTCACTTGATATGCAGTTAGGTAGTGAGAAAGGCAATGTTAAGTGTCACTCGACACACGAGTGGAAAAGGTTAATATGATGAGAAATACAGGGGTCAACATAAAGAGCACCAGGTGCATTTCCTCGTATACAACTATTTCAGCCTAGCAATTAAGTAGTAGGTAATATCATATTCTTGTGAACAGAGACATGAAATTCACATCAAGTGTTCATTAAGAAAAAGGAAATTATGTTTCACCCTCAAAAAAATAATAATAGGTTATCTGGCAATATACTGCAGAATAGGGTGGTTTCCCACTTCTTTTTTATTGCCTGAATCGAAAGAAAATTACTCCTGGAGAACATATTTCATGCTTTTATATTTTTAAATGAGGATATCTATTTTTTCGATTAAATGAAAAGTGAAAATTTTCAAGCGTGCGACAATGCGACGGCATAAAAAAGCCCGTGTAATGTCATTCTGGTTCTGCCTGCTGCCACGTGAGGCCACCTTGGTGCGAGGCTATGAGTGCTGCTATGATGCAGGCTGCTAGCAGGTAGCAGAGTACCCTGCTAGAAGGTACCCTTGGCTTAAATAAGGATTATTAATACCCTATCAAACGAAGGAAACTTTCCAGCCATAGGCTATTTTAATAGGTGATCATTAAGAAATGTTTCCCTGAGCTCTGTGCCCCATGCATGCATTGGTAATCTCAGATGATGTAAAACTCCTGACTACTCCTATAGAATCTGGGTCCCTGTGACGTCACATGGAGTGACATAGCATGGGCACCAATCTGGCCTTTTTCAAATGAGGTTAAAATTGATCATTGACATTCGTCTAAACTGGTATTTCTAAAATCAAATAATTTGTTATGAAAATATTGATGAGAAACACCCCACATGAGAAAGATACTAGATTTATCTCATGTCAGGTGGAGTGTAGGAAAAATGGTTTTTTGAAGTGATATACAAAAAAAAACAGCCAAGTAGAGAAATCATACTTAACTCTCTGTGCTATTTCTTACAGATAGATTCCTCTGTCGGCATAAAGATGTACTTGTCATCAGACATGATAAAATATTCATAACATGCATAATAATTTTTATAGATGAGAATTAAAATCATGTTAACAATTTCACAAATGTTGACAAACAATATCAACAAAAAGAGATAAAAATTGATTACTAACATAAGATCTAAGTTTGGCATCAATCAAATCAACAAAATGACACGAGGACAAAAAATTAATATCATTAAATTGATACACCCAAATACCCTGAATAAGTTCGCACAATAAATTAAATTATAGAATAAAACAATTTGTAACTCTCACAAAATTATTTATGCCACTATATTTTAAGAATGTACCATGAATTATTAGGATAGGCTATTGAAGCCAGTGGCGCAGCGAGGGGGGATTGCGGGGGATAAAACCCCTCCCAGAGCTCAGAGAAATTTTTAAGTTTAATCCATTTTACTTAATTGGATTGATATTACTAATAGAATAGTGTAAGGATGAATAAAATATCCCTCAGAAAGCCGTAAAACTCACCATTTTGAACCATTTATCTTTAAAATTCCACAATTCACTAATCTCGCACCTGCTGCTTATCCTGGTGGGTATTCCATAACCCCACACACTCCAGTATTAGATGATCCTAAACCCTCCCCCAGCCTTAATTCCTAGCTGAACCCCTGATTGAGGCAACAGACCTCACTTCAATAATGTGAGGACTGTTGCCTCAATCTATCTAAATCTCTATGATGTGGCAAAAACCAAACCAAATGCAATTCAAAGAGGTGAAAGACATGCAACATCAACCGATTAAAGATAAGCAAAACAGCATTCAAATTCAATAAAAATAATGCACTGAAGAAGTACTCTCTAGCAAGCCAATCAATAAAACATTAAAATTCATGAACTGTATCTACTATGAACCATGAATGAACTAGATTAACAACATTGTATAGTAAGAGGCATGGATTTTAAGAAGTCAAGAGAAATTTTGATATTAACAGATCCTACACCCACCCATACCAGCATTGTTAAAATTCAATTTAATTTCAAGGAAATCTACAAGACCGCCTGTTTATAAATATAAATTATTTTGCCATTGATAAATGTACATGTATCAGGAAAAGCAACAGATTTTTGCTGCTGCCCGATAAAAATGACAGCAAAACATAAGAGCTGATGATTCAACATTACGAATAGATAAAAACAATAATGAGTACAAGATACAATGCTAAAGACATAAAATAAAGCACTTTGGAAGTTCTCACCTCTATCAATCCTCACTAGTTTGCTTGTATTGTTCTGCGTGCAACGGAAAAATTTTGGCCCTAGAGAAACAATAAAAAATAAAGTTTCTATAATATCTATTAAGCTGAGCAAACTTATTTTGAAATCACAACAGCACAGTAATAAAAATGGCTATAAGCCTAAAAATTAATGAATTTGAAATTTACATTTTAGATGAGTACAAATATGAGTCCCCACTGAATGCTAAAGAGTAATGCATTTTTCAATGTCTACAAATAGGGCTTATTTATTATAGTTATAACTTCAATACTCACACTTCCCACAATGCTTTTCAAAATTTTAGCTGCCTCACCATGCTTCCCTATTACACTTCATTAGACTACCCGGACACTATTCAAGCATTTGACTAACCGGATTTATTAATAGAAATATAGACCAGATGGATCAGTTTCAATGCTACTCATTTTGGGTTTCATTCTTACGGGGAAGGCATAGCTTTGGTCTTGGTTTCAAATTCTTAATTAGCGCTAACATAGCTTAATTTTAGTAGAAAAAGATTTTTTTCTGAATATTAATTAAAGTCAAATAATCCTCTAATTAGCAACATTATGAGGCATAAAGCACAACTGCACAAAAATAAAAATGTGTGAATATTTGAAATTCAGTGTTGTTTAGTTAGACCTACCCCTACCACCTTTGAGAAAGAATACTTGAGTGAGTGATGAGGCATATGATTGCATAATTTTTAAAACATGTCCGAAATCAGATAGTTATTTACCAAGAATAAAACTAAAGAAAAGTTGGCTAAAAAAATACAGCAGGCAAAATTTCTTTATCCTAATAAATAAACTTCTCCTCCCAACAAGCTTAGGATTTTATTGACAGCAAGGATCATTTTATCAAAAGTATGAGCAAGTTTTCTTCCGAGTATTTCGAGATTCTCATGGAAAATGCCAAAGAATTGCTTGTTCTAATGCAACACCACAACAAATGATGAGGAAGAAACGATTGAAACGTGGGCACCCCTCGAAGCCATGGTGCTTCCCACAGAAACCTTACGTGGTCATTTAAAAAAAGATATTTTTCAAGGCAATTAAGATGAACATAAAAAAAAGATAATATAGGTACTTAGCAAAAGAAAGTTCATACAAGAAATTAAATTATAGAATAAAACAATTTGAAGCATGTACCATGAGTTACTAGGATAGGCTATTGAGGAAACAGACCTCACTTCAAAATGTGAGGAATTGTTAAAATAAATAATGTGAGGATATGTTAAGAATTGTAAATAGCTGCTACAAGTAAGGTTTATTTCTAACCTCCTTTTTAAAGTGCTTCCAATGCAGAAATCTTTGTTGCTTATGTGGATGGATTTATTTAACCACATCCACCATTTTACAGGAGGTAATGAGTGCATACAAATATGTAAATAATCCATTGGCTACTAATGCCTATAGCAAGTGATGCACAATTAAAGTTTTTGTCCCTTTAAAGTGACAGATAAATTAAATGCATGAAATTCATCGGCTGAAGCAACGCGGAGCTTTGTAAAAGTCACAGAGCACAAAATGAAGCACATTGTTAACTAATGACAGGTCCTGAACATAATAACTACAAAAACCATCAAAGGCAAGGTGCTGTTTCTATTGTGGTTTGACATGTCTTAAGACACTCATTAAATCCCATAGGTATTTAGTCGTCTGGTCCATGCACCAGAATAGCACACAAAAAAGCCATAATATCTGAATGCGTCTTTATAATTCAAGAAATGTTTTTCAAGTTGGTCGAAAATTAGAATAAAATTTTGGTGTAACTTGCAGCATCAGATGACAGAAGTTGGCATCAAATGATATCAAAACAGTAATTCATGGTCCCATAAACAAGTTGAGAAATAATGCCAATGAAATGAAAAACTTTCTTGTGTATATGTATTCCACCATTTTATTTTCGGTATGATTAGTTTTGACAGAGCCTCAGGTATCAGGTATGCCACTATGTTGAAACTAGTTGTATCTAAAATAAATTGGTGGAATATAAAAAAGTGTTTCATTTCATTAACATTAATATGAACTTCCACAAAGTTGAGCCTGAGACGACAGAGATAAACTTGAGAAATATTTTAAAGTACTAATGAAGTGCATGAATAAATATCGGAAATTATGACACCATCAAAATAAGCAATTTTAATATCAATCAAGATTATTGTAAGCAATCAAGAATCAGCTACAGCAATGCTTGTTGGGAGAATATTTAGTGGATATAGCTTTTGTAAATGGATGCTTACTTGGGAATTTACCTACTGCATGGATAGATGGATACCCTGAATAATTGCACAGATTTCACCTTTCATAAGCGGTACTATTGAGTCTTCTGAAATTTAGGTGATACTTGGATCAGAAAAAAAGACTTTAAAATAGCAGAATAAGTGCCTTTAAAAGGAAATTTTTGCTGATCAAAACAAAGGGTTTGGTCCATTACAGATCTAGATAACTGTGATATTAATGAATAAAAAGCCTTAAATACCCAGGTACATACATATTTTACAACACTAATCAGGCACAGGGTAACAATGTGCAATGCAGTGACATCATCCACTATAGAAAAAAACATATTCTACCCCAGCTAGAAAGTGAAAAAATATTTTGAATCCAACATGGCAAAAAATGATTGCTTACAAGCTTCATGCTGGAAAAACATTTTTTAAAAGGTCTCTGAAAATAAATAATGAGAGAAACTGCTCACTTACCACGAAAATTTTGAGCTTTCACTTCAAAACTGATAAACTTAGTATCATAAATTTCAGGGAAAATCCTATGAATAACTTTTTTGAAATCTTTGTACTTCTCTGCAACAAAGAAAGAATTTGATGTATTATAAATAGCATCATACATATTTATGCTTAACTTTTGCAATACCATCATAAAAAATTAAATGTAGAAGAAAAAGGAAATATTATAAGTCTATCTCAGACAATTACAAAAACAGCCAAAATAAGCATTCATTCACCAAGAAAACAAAAGCATTTATAACTGATAAATAAAGCTTTTACTTGTGCATATATTATTCTACAAAACTGCAATAAACATCAGATTTTTAATTCAGAAACTACATCTTCCACCATTTTTCCACGGTTGAAGAGGCATGGCAACAGGATGAAAATAAGCCATAGCTCAAGTTGTAAAGGCCCCGAGAAAGTTGATGCAAATATAATTGATCAAAAACAATTGATACCATACCAAATCCATCCTTTTACATGGGTTTCAATCCTTGTAAAAGCTTGCTAACTGTAAAATGGTGATATGCATTCCGTATGAGATCTTACATGAATCCTTTAATTTCATCAAACTCTGGTTGATTCCAAGGGTTTCATACTTGTCAAAAGGCTTTTGGGAGGTAAAGCTTCCAATTCTTTCCATAATGTTTGAACCGATGACACTTTTTTCAGGTCAACATTTTGACTTAATATCAAGTAAAATGTAAAAAAAAATATTAAACTCATATTCACTGCTAATTAAATTTAAAAGGTGACGGTATGACCACAAAATGCGTCCTTACTTTCCACATTTTCCTCTGCCTTGATAATGAAACTCTCCCAAGGTGAGGTTTTTCATCACCTCCTTTCATTTCATTAACACTTATCTACCAGTAAAAGTAGGGATTATCTGGAACATTCAGTGAATTATCCCTTTCCATCCTCCCTTCCATTGTCAACTTCCCCCTAAAAATCTCATCAAATCTATTCCAAATCTTCCTATCCATAAATACGCAATTTTCTTCCCTCTATGCTAGTGTGGCATTCTCCCCATCAACATGGTTTTCAACATCAACTCCCCGCTTAGAACTCAATGCATCCATACTCTACATTCATCTGAATATCCTCAACAAATTTTCTATCCTTGCTAACCATGTCAAGTACTTCGTCATTCCTTTCTCTCATTACCCTTAACCTCACACATTTCAACTGAAATTTTAGGATGTGCCTTATTTGCCCACATTATTTATTTCCCAGTTATGTTTCCTAAAATATTTATTTGTTTCCCAGTTATAAGGATATGAAAATTTCAGCTTTCCGTAAATATGCACTAAATTTATACCCAATATCTCAAAAAGTATTTTGCCCACACATTTCAAAGTAACTTTGACGTAAAGATTATGCATTGGAATAGAATAGATTAAAAAACACTTAGTAATTTTCCATGCTTTACATTTATTAACCTTGAACGATATTGAAAATTCATACCACAATTTTCATAAGCCCCTAAAAATGGCATCATAAGCTCCATGAGTTGAATGCATGCAAAATGTGGAATAATACCAAATGTTTATTTATCGCTTCGTCAAAATGAATTTTAACCAAGTGAACTCATAGACAATTGACCTTAAAATTCATATAATCACTCAGCAAAAATGAACTTCAACAGCAAAAAGTAATAAAAGGACGGTCTTCAGGAATGATTTTTGACACAATAACTTCATATTTTGTGGAAGAGCACGGACACGCTACTAAAAAGGGAAGTCCCTCAAGTGTCACCTCAAGATCTCGTTCAAATATTGCTGGGTTATAAAGGTGTAGTTATTGTTTCCGCCACCGATGCTCAATATTTTTTGAGATATGAGCTATGGAATATGCCAGGAAAACACCAAAATTTATGCAACCCACAGAACACAATTACACAGTCATTGCTCCTTGTCCTTGCAACGTATTGTAAGGGTCTGTGGTTGCGCTTCAGTGTGCAAAAATTCAGGTGTTTCCCTGCTACTTCCTGTAGCTAATATCTCAAAAAGGATTGAGCGTTGGCGGTTGAAAGAAAAACTATAATAGGGTGGTTTCCTATTTTTTTTATTACCTGAATTGAAAGATTATTACTCCTGGAGTGCGTATTTCATGCTTTTAGATTGTTAAATGACGATATCTATTTTTTTCCATTAAATGAAAAGAGAAAATTTTCAAGCACGCAAAAACGCAATGGCAAAGTATGCTGGGAAAAGCCCGTGCGACGTCTGGCTGCTGCTGTGTGAGGCAACCTGGGTACGCGGCTATGAATGCCGCTACGATGCAGGTTGCTTGCTGCCGAGCATGACAGTAGCGTTGAGTACCCTGCTAGCAGGTAGCACTTGGCTTAAATAAGGATTATTCATACCCTATCAAACGAAGGAAACTTACCGACCATAGGCAATTTTAATAGGTGATTATTAAGAAACGTTTCCCTGAGCTCTGTGCCTCATGCATGCAATGGTAATCTCAGACGACGTAAAACTCCTGATCACTCGTACAGCATCTGGGTCCCTGTGACATCACATGGAGTGGCATCGCATAAGAGCCAATCTGGCCTTTTTCAAATAAGGTTAAAAATTGACACTGACATTTGTCTAAACTGGGATTTCTGATACAGTACTCTCTCGTTATTACAAAGTTCACGGGGCCGAAAAACCGGAGGTTCGTAATAACGAAGTTCGTATGAACGTTTCTTTTAGGAATCATCGAAAAAAACTGTATGTGATAAACGCGATTAAATTACGCGGAATTATATATAAACAGGAAAATTCGTTTCAGTTTTGGCATGCGGCATGTTGAAATCGAGGGTTGATATCCTCCAGAGTACATTAAGTCCGATTTACGAACTAGATGCTCTCCAAGACCTTGTACCTAAGTTGATAAACCTACCGGGAGTTGTCTGATGACAGGCAGAATAGTCTAGGTCAGGGCAGTGTTGCCAGGTAAGAAAGTGAAACAACTATAAAGGGCCCCGTGAAGAAAGGAGACGGAAAGGACGACGAGCGTGAAGGACCCAGTGGAAGAATCACTTGTTTTGGGATTCGAAGAAAGGGCATTTTTTAGTGGATCAGGCTTATTTCACTGCTCTTTATGCATTTGACAACGTTGTATGACTGGGCGATGGTGTGAGGTGCGTTTGGGGGACAGCGATTGGCTGCAAACCGTGGTGGCTAAGGGTTATCCGCACCTATTTTGCCATCATCGGACAACTCTCGCTGGCCGGACTGTATGCAAGGCATCGAGGAGTATGGTTATCCTGCAGAATGCAACACTTCATAACATTTGTGCGCTAACTCACGATTGTGATGACCTGATCTAGCTGGGCGTGCAACGCAGCCGGAGCCGAAACAAATCGCTCTCCGCTGCAAGGAACAAGGGGCGAAACCCTGAACAGTTCCTAACTTCACACCGGATTCAATGATACTTTGTTCAGATTATGCCCAGAGTACGATTTCCTCATCACCGCCATCACCTCGGGACCATCAATTTGCTTCGTAAAAACGAGAACTTCGTAATAACGTTGTTCGTATTAACGAGGGTCTACTGTACCAAACAATTTGTATATTATGATTACACTAATGGTGGGTAACGAATCGCGATCAATGCCTTTCGTTTTCTTTGATGAAGGAAACTACCCTATTCATGGGTATCCATTTCTTATCGCCTAGCAAAATTTGAACAAGAACTGGTGGTGACACTCGAGGAATTTCCCTTGTAAGATATAAAAGTGAAAATTAAATTTTCTTTCCCACTGATTTCCCTACCTAAGTGTCAGTGCTAAGTTTCCCTGGTTGCCTCCACCTCTCACAGCACTTTTGTAGCTTGTACATATGTGAGAATAACTCAGTATCATGCTCCCACTTCTAGCAGGCTGTTCTTCCAAGAAATATCTCCCTCTCACGACCTTATAAAAACTGTCAATGGGCAAATTTACACTTACCCACTACATCTCACTTATGTCAGCTAATATTTACTCAGCAAGGTACCATTTTGGTTATTACGCTCAGCTAATTTTGAACAATTTCATTTTATTTTAGGAAATAACCACAATCTAGCCAGCAGATAAGGCATACATGGGTGTACACAAGGAATGCACTTGTGCAAGAAGGAATAGAGCATGCAAGTGGAAAAATTTCAAAGGGGAAAAATTATTGGCCTTATAAATTTTTCAGGAAGTAGAAGTTAAAATATATCAAAGAGTAAAAAGCATGTGAAATAAAATAAAAATTGCAAGTGTTATCCACCTACCAGGTAGTGGGCAGTAGAACTGCTTTAACAAAACCATCAAATCTAAAAGGCAATTGTGACCTATGATCGGCTTTTTTGCATTGACTAGTAGGTGAAAAATCTTGGTGGCACCTAAAAGGAGTTGAATGGCTTTTTCAGCCAGGCAGTCAACATCAATATCTTCATTGACCACATTTCCATACTCCTCTTTTACTTTGGTTTCTTCTTCCCTCTCAAGCTGAATCCTTTCTTCATATCTTATTTTCTCTATCCTTAACTGTGTGGAAGTAAAAATACAGAATTAAACAAAATGAACCATAATTAGAGAATAGTGAGTAAATGAACTAAAAAAAACCAGTTAATATTTTTGGAACTTACTAGTAAGCAGCAGAAAATTATGAAAATGAAACCTTAAGCAAAATCGTGAACACACCATCACTTTCACAAGAAGTAATGAAAATTTAATATTAACTAATAACACATTTGTTTCTCAATCCTCAGGGTAATCCTGACTCAGAATTTGAAGTCCAGGTAGGGTTTTATAAAACAAAATTCAATCACCATAGCATAATATACATCTGCATCTGGTTACAACACAATAATTTTATGTGGACTCCTTTATTACTTTATTAACATCTGCCATCTGCAACAGCAACATTACAACTACTAAACATCTCCATCACGATCACCATCTGCAATAATCTCCCGCTTATCCAAGCTAATGATGGGGAGAGGCAGCGCAAATAATCAGAAAACACTGATAATCCAAACTTTCACTTTTCTATCTAATAATGTAATTGGAGAGCGTCGCAAGCTCTGTGCGATCGCATTTTGTCTGCTGCTGCCCATTGCGCATGCACAGCTGCACCTGTTTCGCCGTGCCACTGTTATCTTGGTTGTTCTTCAACCGAGTCACTGTCCACTAAGCTGCCTACCCATTCCGGTCGACTGAGCAGCCAACCAGCTCCTGTTGACAAAGTCCACATACCAGTCTCATCTAGCAACACAGCAGCTTCGGAACATCAACTCCAATTATTAACCGGGGAAGATCATTGCTGTTCCTTGGTTGTTGCATATACCTTTATCACACTTGGCAGACGCATTTTCCCCGCAGAAGTTCCAGTTTGAGTTTAGTCCCTAATGTTTATTTCATAAAGAACGTAGAGATACAAATCGGCTGATTTCTCGTCAGTTTAATTTTCTTCGGATGAATTGATGAAGAAAATTTTTGATACTATTTTCCCATACAAGAATTGACGATATTGACTCCACGCTCTCCTACGATTCCCTTTTTTCCTCAGTTGCCGAGTTTCTTTAGGATTCAATCCAGCAGCCATCATCTTTCGTTTGGTCCGCTTGTCTCTCAAAATGCTTCTTCATTAGGGGGAACCTTATGCTCCTCCTTTCACACTCATACAAAAATATGGCATAATTTTGAATGTTCCTTTTAATAGTTTTTGAGTTTTGTACTTCAATAAAACCCTACTTTTGGCCTATACCCATTTTCCGTAAGTTTTAGTGCTTCCTGTGGTACAGCTAAATCCATTTAGTCACACACATAATGGAAGAAAAGCACGTCACCATAGTTTGTATGCCTTTATAGCCACTCAAGAGGCCTTTTCATAGACCGTAGGCTCCTTTCCTGTGTTCTCATATCTAAAAATATTTCATCACTTCTCTAAAAGTCGGTAACATCGATTTGTTTAACACCCACGAGGCGCAAAAATGAAACAAGTCGTCTCACTACTCATCATATTTTACCTACTACCATCTTCCAATTTATATTATCAAGGATGAAGACCTTCCTAGCAGCACACGCAGGATAAATTTTACTGTATTCGAGGCGTGGGAGGGGGAGAAGCGAGCGGAGAGGGGACGGGATTGGCCTGCCGCTCTTGTATCCGCGACGCTGCGTGGGCGTTGGAATATTTTCTTTGCGGACTCGGACTCAAATTAGGCATTTTGTGGCTAAATGGTGGTAGATATGTCAAAATGCACGAAATTTTTGCCCTAAAAGACCAGTAACTCGGCAAAATCTGTAGGGAATGACCTTAAAATATTATATTTTTCAAATTTTGATCCTACCCACTACATTGCATTTGAGCGAGGGTCAGGGGTTCTCCTAGAGGTCTCAAAATTTTCAGGCCTTATTTTTGATCAGTCTCACAACTTTTTTTTCAATGGGCCAGATGGATTTGAAAAAAATCGATTTTTCCGATCCGCCCTAATGAATAGCAAAATTAAGCCAGGAATTATTTTATCCCTGTAAGCAACAAACGTCAATATTTAAAATAAATCAAATGATATATAACTATTTATTCACAGAGTCTGTTATTTATTATTGCTTTCACGAGTCATTTAAAGCTTTCTTCACCTGACTGGATCTTTTTAGTGCCGATAATGTCACTGTACTCGTATTCCCACTACTCCACATACTCATTGCATCCACATAGCAAATTGTCAACGTACTCAACCCACTGTCTGTGACTCTAGCAATCTCTAATCCCTTTGTCTCCACTACCACTTCCCTAACTGCCATCACTTCCACTTACTCCCTTCCTCTCCCGTTTGACCTAGACTGATTTCAACATTAACATGCTTGAGTGCAATAAAATCTCTAATGCCCTTGGGCCGTATTCGACTGCATGCAAGGCCATGGCAATAATTGTACATTCGCGAAATGAAAAATACATTCAAAGATCATAGATAATAATTTCTTAATTGATGATTGTCTATCCATTGAAGAAATCTTTGAAAATTAATCAAGATTTTTTTTTCCATCACACATCATCTTCTACAATACTTGAGCAGATGTCCAAGTATACCTGTCCTTGTCAGCAAATACTAATTACATTATTTGAAGGAATTCTAATGGACTAGTGTCTTGTTATTACAATATGATAATCCTGACATTTTTGTGCATGATTTTATTACTCATAAAAATCGCAGAAAACATCAAATAAGGGTGAAACATAAGCATTTATAATCCGGAACACAGATATTTCGCACACGGATAATCAGGAGACTACTGTATACTCCACAATCTAATGCCACATCTATACCCTTATCAGGCGCATATGGATAACTTCTTATGACACTATTCCCAGAGGTAGTTTAGGTATCAGGCAAAATTTGCCAACTTTTATTGAAATATGTAGTTGGTAAATTTTTTTACAAAATTAGGAAATATCTGATGCAAGAAATATGCCAAAAATTGTTACTACAGCAAAAACACCAAAATCGTCAAAGCAATTTTTGTGGTAGGAGGGAGCAATATTTTAAAGTAAAGTGAGTGAAAATACGCATTAAATCCTCAATACACATACCAGTGATCTACAAATTATTCAATTAAATCATTTTTAAAGGCAAATAGTGGAGACTGATGTAGATTTTGATCTATCAGATTAGTATTTCAGTTACTTAAAATAACTCCAAGAAAAAACAGCACACAAAAAACTGCAAAAACAACAGAGAGCAAGCACATATCTAACGGAAACCAAGTGAATAGACAGTCATACCAACTCGAGATTAACTCTAAGAACACCACACAAGCTATTCCATCAATTTATTATGTCAATATGCATAGGTGTACATGAAGGAGAGGACAGAGGGGCCTAGGATGCCCAAAGGAGGGAAATTTTTAGCCTTTAGGTGGCAAACTGCCTACCACTTAAGAGCTATCATAGTACATACCTCCTTTCCATCTATTACTACTACCATGCTTCCGTAATTTATTTTTAATTTTAACATTTATTTGAAATATAAAACATATGGGTCTTAGCGTAAAGTAACTTAAACTAACCTCAAAATCATCATAGCCACCCCAAAAAGTATAATCTGTACACACGTGGCTACCATTGTGCCTTCCATGCTGCCTCCAGAGGTCATTTTGCATGTGATAAGTAACATACACCATAAAATTTCCTAAGCTCAATTTCAAACAATAAAATCTGTACTACAACTTGAAAATATAAGTTTATGTTTACCTTTTAAAAGTTCTATCAGAAAAAATGGAAAGGGGCTCATAAAATTGGTATGCACTGTAATTCACTTCTTAATTATAAGTATGTTGCTAAATTAGATTTATAAAAAATACTAAACTTACAACAGAACCATCCTCAGAATATGTCCATATATCAGGAAAGTTTAGGCGAAGCTCTCTGTGCAACAACAACTCCCTGAGTAGTGTTGTTAAGGATGGAGGCATGGATGCATCTAAAATGCTATTTTCCTCATCTACTTCATCCAATTTTTGTTCTGGATATGGATGGATTTTAAAAGATTGTCCAGGCAAGGCTGATGGGGCCCACTGAGATACTTGCCAGCAAGCCCTTTCTAGGACTGATCTTAAATCAGAACTAAGGTTGCATGCTAATGCAGGACGGCCCCGCTGAAGATCTAGACGTAACTTCCTTTCCTGCTGAGGGCTTAGGTATGGTATACCTTCACTAAAGAGCTAAGCAAGAAGATAATGGACATCAACATTAGTTTAACAAGAGGAGGAAAGTTATAACAATTTGTTTACCCTTTGAACTAATTACAAATTAAATCATAAGTCAATTGAATGATAATATTTTTAGAACACCACTTGTTTAAATTTAAGGTAATGAGCTTGCTAATAAACAGTAAACACTGGGGAAGAAATATTGGCATAAAAATAATATTTAAATAAAAGAAAATAGGATATTAAATAGTCAAATGCCGCCTAAATTAAACGAAAGAGCAGAATATAGACCAATATCTAAATATTAACCCAACATTATAATGCATGAAATTAAGAATAAACAAGAAGACTTAAGTGCCTTAATCAATTAACTTGAGTCCTGATTTGAGACCTGAGTATTTAAAATACAGCAGGTAGCCAAGGCAAGCAATAAAACACAGTACTGGGATGTACAATACAGTGACACAGATTGAAGTGGTTGTACACTTTCTACAAAGAAACAAGAGTATTAATTTAAGAACACTTAAATTGCCTACAACTTCATTTTTCTACACCTATGTTTTACATCATGAAAACATTAATGGCCTAGGCAAAGTAGACTTAAGGAAATTTCAATATTCTGAGGAAACTAATGATTTAACCAAAACCATGACATATGAAATGGATTAATATGCTTGTATGTCAACAGAAAACATGCCATTATACAATAAAAACACACTAAACAAAGACATATGGAAAGAAATTAAGAGTCTTCTTTATCGACAATTCTATATCATACCCCAATGTCCAGAAAATTCATAAGGAAATTGTTCACATCAATTCAAGTTTATTTTCAGTTTTAATCATTATTATCATATAAACTCGAAGTTATTCCAACGTCCTTATATGACGGCACGGTTGCCATTGCGTGATGAATAAATGATGGGTAGAAAAAAGCACTGATGTTCCAGATTAAAAGCCTAATTTAAGCCTACCTTGTTGAAGTCAAATCCGGCACATGACAAGAAGCACAACGATGATGCCTGGCATATAAAACGGGTGTCCACAGAAAGAAATGAAGTTGGAAGCAAATAAAAGGTAAATGTTCTAGCAACATATCTATCCTCTTCTCTGCTAAGGCAAAATGTAGTGACGCCCAACTGTATGACTAGAAGCTGATTAACACCAGCTTTCAACTTCTCATACCTTTCGGCTCCAGAATCGAACAGGCTAAAAAGAAAATTAAGCTATTAAATATTCCCTGTAATCACGAAATATGACTGATTTGATTGTAGATAGAGAGTAATCCCACAAGAAAGAAATGCTTACCTGGGCCGATATTCTTCAAATGAATGCAGTCCGGTGAGCTCGCAATCCACAGATATCATTGCAGATTGGTCAAAACTTTCCTTGACATCTTGGAACTTTTCCTCGAAGTTATTCCAAAATATATCACACATTATGCGCTGATTCCTTTCTATTTAACTTTAATAAAGTTGGAAGGCGCAGGCTTTTTATCATTTTTACGGAATACCTTTGGAGACACGAAAGAGAAGAATACAATCCTCAGGATTTCATCCAATATTTTCATCATATGAGATGGCATAAACGCAAATTACCTCTAGGATTAATCACCATGAAGAAATTTCCTTTCATGTGTCAAATCTTAGCCTTCAAACATGCTCCAAATTCAACTGAATTTGGCACGTGCTGCCATCTAATAAACGAACGAAATAATATCGATTGTGAAAAATATATGGACAGGAATTAAAAATTTTCACTAAATCCAAATCCTTTGTTTAAAACTAGCGAAAAAAGGCTTACATCTTCCATGTGAGACGTTTCAGTCAACTAGACTTATCTCACCGTGAAGTTGAGCGGTCATAAAATTTTAATTACATGCTGAGAGTGAAAATAATCTCGCGCAAGTATAGAATATTATTTCAAAGGAAGATCGAGTGAGCATAAATGAAAGGGTCCTTACGTCGATATGGATACAATTACCTTTGTTTCAGTCTTAATTAAAATAAATTCAAAGCAGATACATACCATCGTTCGATAACGGTCTGCTAAAACAAGTGAAATGCGAAAAGAATTTAGGCGCCAAACAAATCAAGCGTGAAAAGCGTAGTAAGCGACCAGATGCGACTTCTGCTCTTTCATTGCACTTTTAATCTTATGTGACTATTGATAGGGAAATACTTATCGCACTTTTCAAATGTATTCATATAGAAATCTTCGCCTTTCTTGACAAAGTGTTGAGCGCTTAAATTTGTATTTGGCTATTGGCACGTAAGCATTTTTACTTCGCCCGTCCAAAATGAGCCTCCCCGATCCCCTAACACTGGATTGACATGATGCCTCTTTATCTACTCTCATTATGAGTTGCCACAAAGTAATTGAAAGTTATTCCGCGGCTGTCCGTGGTTGGTAGTGATTTCCAATGCTGCGGTTAACCCGTTCAAGGATTCCCTCCAGGCGCTGACGCCATTTTAGTCATCGCGGCTACTTAGAGAACTAAAGATCCCACTGCCGTTTGGGGGAGGAGAATGATCGTCCGCTGTCCAAGCACAGCTGTTGCAGGGGATACATTGTGAATGTAGGCACGATCCAATGAATACAGTTTAAAATAAGCTTCTAAGCAGACGTTGTTCAACATATGTCAGTGCTACCTTAAGGAGGAAACTATATGTGATACATGTTTCAGTGTTGCGAGTGTAAAATTTTATAATGTCCACGGGTAAAACCTTTTTCTTGCGGTCCGCCCTCTTCGTGGGACTGGTATCAGTTGTAACTACTATTATTTACTTCACTCCAGAGCCAGGTGAGTGAATTCTCTTAACTTTATGGTTTCATAGGTCAGCGGCAATGCTTTGAAGAGTTAGGAGACGTATTTCCTTGAAAGAATAGACGCTTCATTGTATGCCATTTCTCTGCCGGCTCAAATGTTTGTTGCCACATTTGTCGTAATGTAGGGAAGGAAGAGCAATCATTTTCTGTTTAATGCCTTTTGGAACATAAATCGTATGCTATTAGTGCCTACTGTTCTTTGAGCGTCGGGGAGATGAGGTAAATTGAAACTATATAGACGGTTCCCTATCCTTGTAGTGCTTTGGAAGAAATAAAAAAAACGTTTTCGTGGTTGAAAATATCATTGAACATGGAAAGGGTCAATACTAGGTTATTAATGGCAATTCCTCAAATTAAATATAAATTTTTGCGTCTGGGTTAATTTTTGATGAAGAACACTCACCTCTTTATTTATGCCCACAACGGGAAACCGCATAATTTGCAGCTGAATGAAAGAAGCTTTTCCGTGAGATAACGAGACAGGCAAAATTTTGAAATTACTTGCTATTATTCGTGATATTGCTTGTGCTGGTCGAAATACAGGTGCTCTTAATTAGTTAGTTGTTATTATTTACTAATTAGTTTTCACGCATCACTTATATATGTTCCTAGCAACTGTGATCTCCATTTTCCTTTGTGAATAATCACCCGCCCTCCTATTTTGTGCGATACCATGGAAATTATGCAACTTTTCATTTATTTGGAGTTAAATGATATCAGGTTACCTGTGTAGTAGTATTTTCAATTAGATAAGACATTCATTCAGTAATTAGTTGTAATCCCTTTTGAAGAAGTCACCTATACTGCAGTATGAGGTCTCGACATTTGGGGGAAATTTAGGCAGGCACCACTCTCTGTAGATAGCTGTTACAACAAAGAGCAAAAATCGCCAGTCCAGTGAATAATGATGAAATTATTTTTTACCACTATTACATTCATTTTTGGTCCATGGAGTATTTATGAACAGCTTATTATTTTCGAAGTTTTCCCGGCGTATAATGTTTAAAAATTTCTGTCGGGATTACAGCCGGGTCAGGCTATAATAGACAGACTGACCCGGCTGCAAAGCCCGCATCAATTTATATGCATATCATTCGTCGTCTCTAAATCATCCTTAGCCGCCCATTTCTTCTAAATTCGTCGACTCTTGCCGCCCCAAGCGATTCACTTTTGCGTCGCCCAAGGCATAGACCATGTAATGACACTAGGGGCTTAAAAACGAGCGATAGTAGGATGCATTCAGGGTCAAAACTTTAATTTTCTAAACTTTCTGAATGCCAAAAAATTACTTTGTGAGTTTTTTCGTGTTCTTGTATCCCCTTGAAAAATGAATCCTCTCGCCTGTCATTCGAAAGACTTTTTATGTGAGTTCACGAGCGATTCTGATTAGCATCTGTTTAATTTTTTCATTGTACCTCGCTGCGATTTCCTGGGTCATTTGAAGGCATTGATTAAATACAAAAAAAAAGTGAATCTTAACTCTTGAAAAATAGGAATTTGTACGCAAAGAAATCGGATGCTGTCTTCAGAAAAGCTATTTTTATTTCATCTGTATCAGCGTTTTTCGCCTACCCATAATTGAACCTAGTCCGGTAACTGAGTGGCGCGTTAAATGGGCTGATAATCATGGAAAATATCTTTTGATCCCATACCACGCTATTTTTTACGCCAGTAGTTCACATTATTTAAATTTGGTAATCAATAAGTACTTCGCGCCAAAAAAAATCTCCAGTTCTTCCGAAGACAATGTTGCCTACCCTCTCCACCACTTCCCTAGATAACAATTACTTGCGCACAACTGTATCAGACTGTTTGATGAGTGCCATCCAAGGACCTGAATTGCTAAACCCCAAATAACGCTCATTTATTTTTTAAATCCTCCCATTTTTTCTCGAAAACATTTTCCAGTAGCGTCATGCATTTCCCATGTAACCAGCCCTGCCAATTTGCATTTCCGTTGGCTTCATTTATTCTTAAGTGCAATTTAAAAATGTTTCTCCAAAATCCTCTTCCTAATTCCTTAGATGACCAGCGGTCGTAATTGATAGAATTCCAGTAAAAAAATCCTCCGGCTCCTAAAACCAAAGCTTGTCGCTATAGAAAAACATCTGTAAATTCGATTTGAGTCTATGATAGTCATGTTGAGGCAGAGTTGTATCCGCTCTGGAAACTTAAAAAAGAAACCAGCTGTGGATTACGTCTTGTCTCAGAACAAGAATCTACACTCTATTTGTTTCATCATGGCTTGTATTTGCACCTGCTCGCTTCATGTGGATGCGTGCACCAGCTTAGGAAAGGCCTTAAACTGCTCGGAACGTGTTGGGAAATGTTACCACGACGGTCTTATGGAGCGGTCTGGAAGACGGCTACGGTAAATGCTATCGCTGTGAAGAAGAGGAAGCCAAGTGAATAAGGGAGTCTGGAGGGATTGTGGCGAAACATAATTTTCACCACGGCTGGAGATATTTTTCGCTGTTTCTTTACCTCCTTTTAAAATATCCGTATGGGAATGAATGTATCTAAGTGCTTGAAATCAGTTAGCGAGTACCGTAGCTGACCTATAGTTCGTTTTGCTGAAACAGTATTGAATTTCTCATAACAACAATGAAGTAGATGGATATTAAAGCCTTACAAAATGATTCTGACTCGTTTCGTGAAAAAGATTTTTTCCAAATATTATATCCTGAAAATCTCAGAATTTCAATATTTGACGATCGTGCGGTAGGTAGTAGACTTCTGAAAGATTTATAATTTTTAGTTACGTGCGCGAATAAGTTCCCGCTCTATGTTATTAGATGGCTATAGCAGTGATTTCAGGTCGATTTCGACTTATCGGAAATGCCATGAACCAAGCTTACAATTAGACATTTGGTAAACAAAACGCTTCACGACAATGGTGTATTGTGTTGGCGTCAAATCCTTATTGTTGCGTGAAAATGTCCGAGTTTTAGTCAAGTAACCGCCATTTTTTGAAAGAGTTCATTTTCTCCTTTAATTCGAACCAAACGGCGGTCGAAGCGGTATTCAAGCTCTGCCAGAAAGATGGGAAAAAGTTGTAGCTAGCAATAGAAAATACTTTGAATGATTCATTTGCAACAATTTTTTTACAATAATACTGTGATTTCATTAAAAAAACAGCGAGAACTTTGTTGCGCACCTAATATTTTTGTACAAAAACCGGTTCAAGGTCACGAAATTAATAAATTTTATTGGGAAAAATGCATGAATAAACTTTTTTTTTTATTTGCATTGGAAATAGATAATCCCCGTAATATTATTCTGTTTTGAAGGCAAAATTTGTATTACTTTATTAAAAGGTTTGTTTTTAGGAAATTTCTGTCTATTGTGTTTGTCTTTAAGTTAAATTGGCTTCATATAGATATTGTAAATGGTATTGAGTTCGATAAAATTTGTTGAGGAGCACGGAATTTTCGTTTCAAATTTTGTCAAATACCGAATTTCTTTTACTGTAGCTTATTATTCCACCAAATTTTCTCCCGCAGTTTTTAGAATGATGTGAAATATACGTTCGTGAATGTGTTATTCCACTTCATTGCCGACTTACCTTTCGTTAATTTTAATGTTAGTATTGGAGTATTATAGAGAAGCTTTCGTTTTATTTGGACCAATGGGGTTGGAGTGTTAGCTAGGTAACCAGCTTTCTATTCTTGGCAGTGGCGAGAGTATTTATGGAATACATTGATCCATACTTTGGACTCAGGGGAAGGACACTTGAAGGTTTACGTCCCTCGTGTGAGGCGCTCAATTACGTACCACTTCTCCACACTATCAAAGTGGGTACGGCATGAATGAAATTGTGACTATGAAAATGTTACGTCCAAATGGGAAGCAATATCTAATGGTTGGTAGGTTATCACTTCGTTTAGGTTATTTTATGAACGTAGGGTTTTTTAGGCTTGTTCTCAATTGCCCCAAGTACTTTCTCCCCTAATAGGATTGGGGATAGGCATGAATTTTTATGGACATGCCCTTAATTTTAGTCCTGAATTGACTGTTCGTTAGCTATGTTGATCCATTGTAGAAAACAAATCGATAATCTTGGAAGCATCCCCTCACCCTAATAATATGTAGAAGGAAACATTTTTCTCTCTTTCACATTATGAAAAAATATAAATTCCATCGTAACTAGTAAAAATATATGTAATCCGTTCCTATTAACTCTGATATAGTTAGCATAACATATTTTGTTCCTCTTTACAAGAAACTTAGCGAAAATCATTAGGAAGCTCACCGTAAGCTCATGAGAATTTCAAAACGAAACCAAAATGCTCCTTATAATCCGAGACTAATGCCTAATAACGAAGCTACTAATGTAGTTACTCGAATGGGTGATTAAATCGATAGCATTGGTGGTGAACATGTGAAAGTTTTTACATCATCAACTTCGAGGAATATTGCACGAGAGGAAACGGTATTCACTGACGTAATTACGTAACTTTACGTAACACATTTACAACTCGGTGTCCGAAGCTGAAACCTTTTCTTTTGTTTCCGTTGCGATGTCCATTGTTCTTTGTCTAGCGAATGCTAAAGACATTCTTCTGTTTTTCCTCGAAGGCGTGCTAAGCTCCACCCCATCCCAAGGAATTTCAACCCATCCCCACTCAGAAATAGTAATTATTTTCTATAGGATGAGCGATGCAGTGTAATATTTGCCAAGATGGATGTAAAATATGTAAAATACTCGCGATAAAGTTTTTCTTCAGTTTTCGCTGATGATGAATAAGGTCATAAATGTCCTTGAAGTACCTTAAAACATTTTTCTTTCTCTAGTATATTTATAGCCCAGGTTTCGGGTTCAATATGTGAGACGAAAGTAAATATTTGCAACACATCCTTCCAAAACTGTATTTCACCAAATTCTCGCTGTTGTTCGCCGAACTATATCCTGATAGCGCCTCACCACGCATGACAATTCAGCGTACCCTGTGGAGTAGATCTCTAAGGATAACGCGTAAAAAATTCGACCCTGGCGGAATGCAGAAACAGACTCGCCTTTAACTGACTTCAAGCTCCATCATTGTAAGCGTCTCTTAATTTTTAATATGAACTCCTTCACGGTAGCTTCTATGAAGCTTAACTGTTATAGAGGATTCATTAAGTCTCTGTCTCGGAAGCGAAAATAAACATCGTCAAGTTGTGGTGCGCAAGTCAATTTATGTTTTCATGTCAATTTTTTAATTGTTTTGAATACATTTTTAAATAAAAGTAGTTTAAGGTGTCGGTAATATTATTTGAACTAAGTAATCCATCTCACCATGTACATGTTCATTTACAATAGGGTAGTTTCCTTCATCAAATAAACCGAAAGGCATTGATTGCGATTTGTTACCCACAATTACTGTATTCATAATATACAAATTATTTCGCTTTAGAAATACCGGTTTAGACGAATGGCAATGGTCCATTTTTATCCTCATTTGAAAAGGGCCAGATTGGCGCCCATGCGATACCACTCCACGTGACGTCATAGGGACCTAGTTTCTATAGGAGAAGATAGGAGTTATACATCGTCTGAGATTACCAATGCATGCATGAGGCGCAGAGCTCAGGGAAACATGTCTTAATAATCACCTATTAAAACTGGCTAAGGTCGGAAAGTTTTCTTCGTTTGATAAGGTATTAATAAATCTTTTTTAAGCCAAGCGATACCAGACAGCAAGGTACTCAGCTACCCTCTAGCATCCTGCGTCCTATCAGCGCTCAGAGCCTCAATCAAGGTCACCTCACAAGGCGGGAGGGGGAACCAGAAATACGTCACGCGGAGAGATTTCCTTACCCGTCGCGTTTTCGCGCGCTTGAAATTTTTCACTTTTCATTTAATCGCGAAAAATAGATATTGTCATTAAAAAATCTAAAAGCGTGAAATACGTACTCCAGGAGTAATAATCTTCCGATACAGGCAATAAAAAAATAATAGGAAACCACCCTATTTTCATGTGAATAGGGCGAATGAACCAACGCGCTATTTTATATTGATTAATCCCTCTTTCTATACTTGCACAAACCTCCCAACCGCGGTAAAGTGATTTTTTAAAATTTCCTCTCGATATGCAAAGCCTGGCGTTATCCAGACGTTGGTACGGTAGAATTCCGAGCAGGGAATCTATACATGCTCGTACCTAGCTTGTTGCTAGTATTATTTTCCTGGGTCAAAATTAATAATATCAGTGAACGTAGTGTAGAGGAGCGGCGAAAACAGGGATAACATATAAATTCTGTGTAGCTGAAAACTATTTACAGCTGTATTACTTACGCTTATGCGAAATAATTAATGTCTTATTAAGCAAGAATGAACTATCGTTCGATCCTTGTAAGTAGTTGCCTGTGTACGTTCATTAGTGTTACTTTCATCGTTGATTAATCTCCGCTTTCATTGCATATATTCTTCGTCGTGTAATTAAAATTACGGAAAAATCAGAAGCACTAATTTCTATCGGTAGCGAAATAACGATAAGATTAATAGCGAATGCCATCCTAAGGGAGAATTTCGCCAAAATTGCTCTCATATCAAATTGAGATTGGTTTTCACTGAGGCAACCGAAAATATTCAAGAAAGGAAGTATTTTCACCAGTCGTTTACGCGGCTATGTGCGTAGAAAGTGTAACAGAGTCAACTGTAATTACTTTATGACTCAATCTGTAATCTTCCTGTTGAATTTATCATTATACCTATGCTTAAGTGAGGATTGACTTCCACTTTCCCTTATGGCGAACGCGACTTTCATTGTCATTATTGTGCTGGTAATATAGTGGATCATTGTGTAGTAAATCGAATGAGTACGGAATTCAATACATGTTATACATTTTCAGTAGCAGTCCGTCATGGTAAATTATTTCATTTGGCTGACGAATGAAAGTGTAAATTTTGATATTATTCACGCTGATTTTCGAGGTATGAATCCGTGTAGTTAGGACTGTTTAAGTAATCCCTACCGGCAAGCTGATTAAGGTGACTTCAATATTTTCTGTCGCTGTTGACGCACTAAAATATCTACTTTGTAATAGCCGTTTAATGAGACCCATCCTTTTATTCCGACGGGTCGTACACAGTCTTTTTTCGCGCGACGAATTACTCGTTGTAAACCTGACGACATCATATTGGAATCTTCCGGGCATGTAAAGTGGAACTTTGACACCATTTGCTTGAATCTTAAATTCAAAAATTTTACTCCTGAGAAAATAATGACGTCAAATTTTCAACGTTCAGATAGTACAGGTAAATGTTAGCAAAGGTCTCTCTCTATACTGTGAGAAATTCTAAGTGATAGCGTAAGTTTAAAAAGAATGAATGATTTGTCGCGTAAAAAGACCGGTCGAGTGGGAGCGATGCATTCTCTTAATACTCGTAAACACGTGGAAGGTGATCTCGCTGCGCATCTTGCGGTGCAGTCCCCGAAGTTTTTCTTGTCGAGGTGCCAGGATCAATTCTCCCCTGGTTGTCTGCAGTGTGACCGCGTGCTAATGCACTCAAGGTCGGGCTGCAATTGCAAGGATAGTAACCTAGTGATTCTCCCGGGGGAATGTGAGAGGAAGAGGAACTACGAAGTGCAGGAAATATTGTGTGTGGATAGAGGCGGAATTAGAGAGGGGCTAGGGGGAACCAATGCCCCCCGGGATATACAATTTACGTTTTAAAATTATTAAAAATATTTGTTTTAAAAATTAAATTATTTGGAAAATTAGCAATGAGAAAACCTTAATAATACTATGTTGTTACAAGCCTAGAAATTCTAAATATTTTCGTAACCTCCCGGGCCCACACTACAGCGTGGAGACAAGATAATAGGCTATGAGATACTTTTTGAGATTGACCCTCCACTCACATTACAACCCATCTTAAATTCTTCATATATTTCCTCCTATATCGGATTTCCTAAGTCTCCTGCTCCTAGGCCTCCAATTACTAGATGCTTATACTGGATCCGTCCCTAGGCGAGGAGAGAAATCTTCTATATGAGATACAGAGGTTTGGATTGAGCGAGTACTGAGCGGGTAGGGAATGTTAAAAATAGTTCAAGAAGGTAGAATGCTAGGTAAGCGTGGGAGGAGTAGGAAGAGAATAGGATTTCCGAAAGAATGAAAGGGAGTAGACCATAATGGGGATTGAAGAGGGAATTCCAAGTTGCGAGGGGAGCCAAGTCAGGATAGTTGGAGGAATGCTCCCGGTTAACCCGTATTAACCGATATAATACTATAATTTTAATTCCTACGTTTCGTATTATCGCCAGCAAAACGTCTAAGGCCCAGTTTCACCAACACGGATAATATTCTCTATTACCTCATTTTTCAAAAACTCGGTTAAAATTATTATCTCAGAAATGTGAGGATCGTGTTTCACCAACGACGTTTTATCTTAGTTTTCTAAAACCGAGATAATCAGAATAAATGATTTGGCTCGTACGGTTTTCATAACTCTGACGTGGGAAAAATAAATGGCTTTAATAAGCCGGTAAGTGTACAATCAAGTACAGAGTGAGAAAATGAACAGCAACAGTGTTAATATTGACAATGAGAGTTAGAAAAGCTCAAAGATTACGTTTTAGTGGAAGGATTTATTAATTTGCCTTACCGATTACCACGCACGGGTAATAAAAAATCTATAACAAACAAATAGGGGAACCGCGTTTGGCAAGAGCAAGGAAAGCGAGATATTGCGGCAAAAAACTTGTAAGAAACTTTGTTTAATGCATCGATATTTAAAAATGAAAATTTTTAATTTACCGAGACTCCCAGATTTAAAAAATAAACACAGTTCTTGGTTATTTTGTGCTACAATAATCAATTACGTCTCACATTGGTAAAATTGCGATTTCGAAGATAACGATGCTGTTACATAGGTATTAATTCAGGAAGAGGACAGAGACTAAAGGTTTTTTGTATATATATGTAAGAAAAATTCAAAGAAAGGCTTGTAACATTTATGAATACGAACATATTTTGGCAAGAGTTGTCGGAATCATTGGCTCAAGAGAAGTATAGGGGTGGAAAAGCTCAAGTTTAAGAGAAAGAAACGTGAAATTGCTTTGACAAGGGGAGATCACGTATCCATTATGATGATTAAAAAAATTCGCTCATGTATATGCTTGCTTCAATTAAAATTAATCATATACTTTTCGCCGCATGATCAAAATGAAGACGACAAAAAGAAGCTATGCAAAAGTTGCTACGGCGAAGGAACGAACCCTGGCCCTCTGGGTGAGAGTCGATGACGGTACCGCTACACCAACTGCCAGTAGTATATGATTGTGCGCTATTTTAGAATTATACCTTATTATTGTACAAGGCTTGTTAAAAGTACCGCATGAAAATTAATTAATTACAGCCAAACTAAGGCCCATTCATTAGAACCACTACCAGTTTAGAGATGTGTTCGCCATTCCGAATGCTAAAAATATACGGCATTGGAAACCTCCACCTCCCCTTGTGAGTAAAATTCGTCTTCTTCCATGAGAGCGAGAACTGCCTTTGCAGTTTCATTTGCCATTTTGGGATGAGTAAATACATGTACTGTACCATATATATTAAAATAATCTGCACGCTCATTTATCCATAGTGAACGTGGTCTCCGAATAGAATGTCAATATTCTTCATCGTTGTCATTCGTATTTTCCGAGAGCTGATGAAGCTGCATACGCGCCTTGCCATATTACATTTGTCCTCAGATTAACTCGGATAATAAGCTTTGAACGGCGGAATATCGTCAGTAAAAGTATAAACCGAGATAACAGCCCAAAACCGAGTTAATGCATCTGGTGAAACGCGATTGTTGTAATATCTCGGTTTTTGGAGAATAATATCCGAGTTAAATCCATTATCCTCGTTGGTGAAACTGGCCCCGTTAACCTCTTCCGAGAGAGAGGGCGAGGAAAACTGCTTAAATCACTTTCTCATATTAATGAATATAAAGTGAGATAGAGACTATAGCAATCCGAAAGAATTATGGTTGGAGGTTGCAGAAGACTTAGTGAGCGGAGATTTCTCATGGAATTTTTAATGGCTTTTCGCTATGGAGGTATGTGAAGTGAATCCGATACATATAACCGATACAGGAGGAAATACGTGAAGAATTTAAGATGGGTTATAATGTGAGTGGAGGGTCAATCTCAAAAAGTATCTCATAGGCTATTATGTTTTCCTATACATTAATATATGCAGAGTAATGACTTAGATCTCTAAGCTCATCATGCTCTCATTAATGTCAGCATGAAAGCTGTATTTTTTTCGCGAATGCGTCCACTGTAACTATTCGAGTTTTCCAAACCCGCATTAGGGAAGGCTCATTATTCAGGATACTTAATTAGCGCAGCCGGGGCGGAGGAAAACCTAGCCCCGAAAAATACGGCTTCATTTTGATGAACGATAGTGGCATGGTTTTTAGTTGGATTAATTTAGGGGCGGAATTTAAACCGTACAATCGCCCCAATTATCCATCGGAGGTAGAAAAATAGTTCCTTAACCTACTTTGGTATACCGGCTTGGCGTCTCCACATTGCAGCAATTAGTATGGTCATCATGTCGTAAAATCTGGTGTCTTATACTAATCTAAGCGGTAATATACTGACTAATCGCGTCAGCTGATTGCCGCAACCAAGTTAGTTTGCTAGTAAAAATAATGTCGGCAATTGGAAATGATATTTTTGGTGCCGTGGAGTGTTCACTATGTTTTCGTAGATTGAGATCAGGACTTCTTTCGCTTACCAAAAAAATCTTTCCTCCTCGGTTTCACATATTGTCCCCATCGTAAATGAACAAAGTCAAACAGGATAACAATTTATTTGCGTATTGCAGTGACACAATTTAATGTATACTTTCACTTAATTAAGCCATCACCATCGCATTTTTATTATTTTTCTGCGATTAAAAACAGCATACCCCTTCGAAATACTCAATAATAAATATTTGCTCACATTCGAATTAGACCTTGATATAGACCATGCTTGATACGAGGACAAATCCGTCCGGATTACTAGACATGTACCAACTGCTTTGTGGACTACACAGGATTAACTGTTAGATCGAAATCAAGGCAAGTGGAGGTAATTACAGGCACGGAGCCAAAGGGGGGTAGTCTATAGGAGTTTCAGCCCCCCGAAAATTTTTCCTTTGTGGTGGCTAACCGCGATGCATCTTCAGTTTCATCTAAGTCCACTATCCTCCGTCACTCCATATTGCGGCATAATTACATTTCATAATGTCTGCTAAGAGCCAACGATGAATTTAACTTACAGCATTATTGAAACGAAATATGTGGCTGATTATGAAATATATGAGTGTTTTCTATGTGTGCGAAAAAGCAACAAAATACCCGTGCAGGAAACCCGTATTACACCAAATCTATCCTCGAAGCAAACTGGCTGTGTCGAACGGGTATGAATTAGAGTCATTGTAACTTGTAACAAGGTTACTAGATTTCTATCTCGCTATTGAGCACGAGAAATAAGGAGTCAAGGTGGACAAGGCTAATAATAATTGGCCGTTCTTTGTATGCTTTCTCGGTTATGTCTGATACATCAAGGGCCGTAGGAGATAGCAACCGTTTTGGTCGATTTTAACTCTAATTTTAATTTTAATTAATTAGTTAATAATTTAAAGTCAAGTTCCAAGTTCAATAAGTCCTGATATTTTATGATTTTAAAAACATAATTAATTAATTTGTTATATTTTATGGCGATCTTAGGTTTTCTTACCCTCGCAGAGACCCGAGAAAAATTTATTTATAAGTTCTTCTATAATTACGAGTGCAATACTCCATTGCTCGCTGAGATTTTTTTCTATTGAAAGGATTGCTTTTAATAGGACAGGTCGCAATAAATGCAAAGGTAACGCCAAAATTATCAATAACACATCATGCTGTAATTTGACTACATCTGACTACCAACTACAGTCGCACGCTCCACTCGGTGTGTAAAATACGTGCTTATCTTGCACCATGATGAGGTTTCAAATCTGGATTTGAACATGCGTTTCCTTTTTCCCGTGTTTTATAGGGTATTTACGACAATTTTCTTTACTGTTTCATCCATGGTTACATTTAAAGTTCCTTATTTTTTCAAGGGAATGCGAGACTGAATGAGAACACTAAATATTGAAAGGAATGGTTAAGAAAACTTAAGTACCATGGTTAAGCATACTGACAGTGAGAGCTGTATGGTGGAACCTGCACCACTCGCAGACTGTTCTGATGAGCCAACTCAAAACTTCCCTGCGGAGCCCATGCACTTTTTGCTTAGGAAAATTGAAGTCTTATCCCAAATATGCTTGAACAAATAATAGTACCCATAGTTAACTACAACACTAGCTCGCTGTAGTCAGAACCCTATTCCCACAGCTTTGTACTTGCCGTATAATCTGAACTCGAAAGCGCTGATGTGTCAGTGCTATTGCTCAATTCTCATATCTTCGCTTTTATTTCTAAGATTTTATGGTGCACAAGCTCTCTTTCTAGCATTTAGTATTTCATTTCTGAAATTCAAAATTATTGCAATGCACCTTCTTCATTTAAGCCCCGATTACTATCGTTGATACTTCAAACTGTCATAGGCACGGGTATCAACACCTGTAAAATTCAAAGCACACTCGGCAATACGCTTCAGTTAGGTCGTTTCCGAAATCAGAATTAATTTAAATTTCAGTTTTGCGCAAGAGGAATTCTTTGTCTTCATTTTCTCAGACGAGGGTTTTCCTCCTTGAAAAAAAAAGGTGCTTAGAAGTCTTGTCGCGTATTTATAAGTGAATTGATGTGTCCGGAAGCAGACTGAATAAGACACTCTATGTCAACAGTTTCATCTGTACCTGCCTCAAGCAGCGGAGTATCTTAGATAATGGTAGGGATTATTTCCATCGTGACATAATGAAATAGATTTGAATCAAAAGGAAAGAAGTGGGAAAGAATATGTCAAAGAAATCCACCGTGATTTATTAAGGAATACTGCTTTTAAAACTATTTCTTTTATAATAATAATGACTTTCACTTTCAACTCGAGAGTATCGAGGAAGGAATTCATGTAATTCCTTTCATCGGACGCGGCTCACAGTGCTGAAGACGGGAAGTTCGGATGGAAAAAATATCTTCCGAGAAGACTGGATGGCCACTCAGCTGATGGGGAAGAGTAATGATATCACGCGTGAAGGACTCCGCGCGGCGTTGGTGGGTTGTGGGAGGGATGGAGTTGAGCGGCTGCACTTTGTAAGTAGGCCGATTCCAGAGGACTCACTGGGGAACAGGTTTTGTAGCTTTTTTTCTCTTCCCAGCCATTCGTACACATCTTCCCTTGCGTCTTGAGTCGGCCGCCGGTTAGTAGTGGGTCAAGGTGCCCGGTGAGGATGTAAGTGTGGCGGCCTGGTAGAGGACTGGTGCATCGTGGGACTTCGGACCGGAAGATGAGAAATGCATTTCCAATGAATGGAGAAGACTCGGTCGTAACATCGCCCAGTCGCAAAGCCGTTTCGTATTTTGGTCCTAGTAGGCAATTTGATAATTAACACCAATTTCAACAGACTTTTCGACTCCTTTCTTCAGGTTTTCTAAGGGTTCTAAAGAAAAAATAAAAAAGATCAAGCAAATTTTGATTTTATTTTTTTCAATCATTCCACCAGAGTCCTGAGGGAGCCTAACAAAATGAGTAGAGACGTCTACTGAAAGTAGTGCTCATGATCCAAATAAATAAGTGCTGGACAGATGGATGAGGAGAGCCAACATGTAGATGAGATACAAAAGAGACAGAATATATGAAAAAAGGAGTACTTAGCAGGAAAGGGATGTTGAAAATAGTATTATAAGGTAGAATTTTGGGTGAAATATTGAATGAAAGGGTGTAGGCCTTATTATGAATCGAAGAAGGAAGTCCATGAAGGGAGGGGAGGCTGCCAGAATACTTCTTAAATACTACATGCAAACCTAACTTAATCGGTAGAGTACTTTAATAATAATCAAATTGCCTGCTACGACCAAAACTACGAATAAAACATAAAAATTCTCTACAATTATATGCAGCTTCCTTTACCCGTTCGATAAGCAACAAAAGGATTATTCCGATTTACCCGTCCATGCATAATGCTATAACATTGGCTCAAGAACGAAATCTAATTACTATTATCCACACAATTTGTGTGGAGTGTGGGAAGGAGTGTCGTATTAGTGCCAATGCGCTTCGTGATGGTATAGGTGGATAAACAAATAAGTGGCGGCTCTGAAGGAGAAATAATTTCATCTCCTGTTCTTAGTAGGAAAGATCAATATTTGGTTTACCCTTGACCTCTAATTAGTGATAAATTGAAATATTCAATTCTAATAGTATTATTCGCCTGTGTAGATAAATCAACAATTGCCCCTTGCGATATATCCATAGACATCAAATATTACTGCTTTCAAATTTGAACTGCTTCAACTTCCCTGGTATCGAATGAAGACCTCAATCGATGCCTACTGTTAAAAAAGAGTAGCTGCATTTTTCCAATAGCAACATTAATTGTTTCCCCTCATCAAGCTCCAGGTAAATTGTGTTTAAACCGCTCGAGATAATTCGACCGGTTTGAACAGCGAAGCGAGACACTCATCTAGGACGACTCAACTACGTTATTTAAAGCGATTAAAAATCGAAAGCGCCGCATTTTAGCTCCATTAGATCGAGTTTTACTCGCTTTGAATTATCTCTTACGGTTCAAACACAACGCTCACAGGACCGTTTAATCTATAAAAAAACTTCTAACAGTAAATTTATCCATTTACTTTTTTGGATCGCGTTAAAGGCTTTAACTTAGAATGATAATTATATCAGTATGTATAAATCACTTATCTCCCTTATGTTTTTGTACTTGAAGGTCGGTTTTATGAGTGAGGGTTTAGTTTACGTCGTATTAAGCTATTTAATTCAGTTATGGTGGTCAAAACCTTTCCATGGGACATCTTCGGATTTCTACGAGGCTGCGACGTTCATAAAATCGATCCGCAATGATGTAAGGATATCCTGGCCAGGTCTTCACTTGGATTCAACATTCAGTGTCATAAATAAAATGTGAATAAATTGAAATAAAATTGGATGTGGGATTGATTACACCTGTTTACGCCTGCGAACTGATTCTATTTCTTCTACAATTCTTACTTGCTCTTTTGTAGGTAGTTATTTTAATACCATTCCATTGGCTATCTTACAAATGCAATCAATGTTAAATTTTAAATTCAATTTAAAGGGGTCAATGATTAATTTGAAAGCAATAAAATACCCTCATTATGTAGAAGGTTTCCATATCTTCTAAAGGCGAAGTATCAAGTAGCATCAACTGCACTCATTTTCCTTTTCATTAAGAGTATATGGGCGTACCTGATACAACACGAACCTTGTTCTAATTTCCTCCACACTTCATAAAATTAACTTAAGTGCATGCATGTTCAAAACGCATAAATCACCTAACTTTTCGTTATGTATTCATGTATATTTATTTTCCACACACGTTAGCAAAGACCATGTATTAGTTCGCCTTAGCAAGATATGTAGACATTTTATGAAATGATATCTATGCCAGAGATATTTGCCGTCAAATAGAAGGACTTGCGTTGGCTCACGACCTTTCCCCAGATTTTCCAAGCGGAAAATTTATTGACTCTCGGCATGATGAAGTGTGTACTTGCTTCAATGTGTTAAAATGCCATATTTATGTTATATTCGTGATTATCCAGCGTCTTGTCTTAATTATACCGTCTCAGCGTTGGGTTTTGACGTACAATAATGTGAATCACCCTCCTAGTTCATGGAATATATCACCGTTCAATAGATAGTGTGATAATATTTTGCCATGTATTTAAATTCGATTGTAGCGCCAAAAGTGACTATTTTGGTCCCTAATCATCGTCAGTGGTCAACAATCCTAACATTGGTTTGACGCAGCTCTCCGCTTAATAGTCAAATCAGCCAATATTTTCACGTACTTTTCACATCCTTCTTTACCTGCTCAATTTTTTTCGATGCGTTCCTTTCCCATTATTGCTATCCACCTGCCTCTCAATAATTGACCTTATAGTTGAATGCTGGTTGCAGCTGAATATGGATACAACGTGATGCAATCTGGAGTTTGGTTGAACATTAGCACCAGAAATGCCAATTCAGAAGATGGTTACTCTATCCATAACCTTCTCAGGAGTACCTATATTACATGTAAATGTACGTACCTATGTTGTTATTATTATTGGTTATAGATGGCATAAGGCGTATTATTATTTTTAATTGTTCAGAATCCCGAAATTTCGACACACTAATGGATGCATACCAGCGTAATTAGCGATCGATTGGATCCTTCTTTCTTTTCCTTTCGATTCTGACTTCCTTTTGCAATTGAATTCAATTTCTCCCCGAGTGTAAATCTATTATTTCCACCCATCGATGATTTTTGAATCGGATGATGTTACGTTCGTTGCGTGAAAACGTGAACAATTGAGCCGCGCCGACCGTGACCTCCCCCTTCCCCTCCACGCGCGGCGAAAGAAGAAAGTCCTTTTCTCGGAGATGACCTGAAGCGATTCGCTGCGGCCGAAATGAAATTTTTGGGGGAAAGTGCCCCACTTGCCTCTCACCCGGCAAGGAACCACGCTGCGGCGCGTCGCCCACCGCTCGCCATCTATGAGACCTCCCTAAAATCTCCGCGATTAAATTGTGGGCATAGAAATGTGAAAAATTATGACCAATGGTAAGTGATCTATTTAATTTCTGCCGCATCATGTTGTTCTTATTATCAGTTATCCATGGAGTAAAGTGCGAGGCATATTCGCGAAGTAAGGGCCGTTAGGTCACAGGAAAAAATATACTCATATGAACAGTGCTGTATGAAGTTGATGGTTGGTGAATTAACTTTGCGAAAGTTATGCATGATAAAATAAAATCACTTTGTACTTTGCACACAATTTTAATATTTTGCAGCTACACTATAATTCAAGCTAGACTGGTTGTCTAGCTTGAAAATAACATAGGACACGTCGAAACCGGTCGCAAAATATTAAAATTGTATGGAAAGTACAAGTGATTTTATTTTAACAGTGCTGTAGTTGGGTCGGTATCCAAACTCGTTGTAAGCGTACCGGTTAAACTACCTTTTTAGATCTGTAAAATAATAGCCCTACTGTAAATTGTCCAATGGATTTCAGAAAGAAAAATCGGAAATGATTATTTACTTGTTCAGAGTTATCTCGTGGCTCAACTTGGAACTAGTAGCAGAGTTGGAGTTTGACATTTCAATCGCGGCCGAATGTATAATACTTACATAAGTATTCAGCTGTTGGCAATTTTTGGTGAGTACCGCCTAAATTTTTTCCCAACTACAGCTCTGCATATGAAACATATTTTATTGGCTTATTTAGTTAGCTACAAACCTACTTCACTTCTCTACAGAATCGCCGTTCACTTCTAAGCATTTTTCGTACCGCTGCACCAGCTTCTTAAACCCCTCTGCATAGAAGCTTGCCACCTGAGAGTTGAACCAATTGGACCAAGCCACAGACTCACACTGCTGTCAAAACCAATAAGAAAATTCAAGATTTTCGTTTCGATAATGAAATCTGTTTGGAGTACTTGCATTAATTTTAATGCCTCTCGTTAGACGTAGCTATTTTCCTTACTACTAGTTAATGTCGTCGTGAATTTGAGCTTTTGTCTTTTCATTACTAACCCACGTTGAATTACGCCATTTTAGTTCGTCGTAAGCCAATGGGCGATCTTTTTAAATTTTCCTATGCATAGTTTCGCCGAATTAATTCAAGTTAAGTCATTGTGAACAAGGACGTATGTTGGCCGTAAAAACTACGGAATAGATAGAAACAGCAATCGCTTTGAATGGAGCTTCCCTGATGACAATGGAGCGGCTGACGGCAAAGATTTACAGGGTGAAATTCGCTACATGTTTTAAGAGAAAAAAAGAGAAGAAGGCAGCGTATTCGGAGTGTGAGCGTTACTAACACGGAAAGAAAATACCTATAAGAAGTCCGACAAACGCAGCGATCATACTCTTTTTTTATTGAGGGCCATGAACGTAAAAAGAGGGTCCGGAGGATTGAGATGTGCTGAACAAAAAAAGCGACTGGAAGTAGAAAACGTGAAAGTTTCCTTTTCTAAGTGCTTTCCTAACCCGAAATCTGGGCCCTTAAATGCCATTTAATGGTTTCCCACCCAGAATATTACCCCTCACAATACGTTACGTTACTCGGCATGTATTTAACCTCTTTTGGTGACCGACATTATTCCACGAATACCTTTCGTATTTTAAGGGCCTGGATGTGAGTGGTTCAGATATTATATTTTCTGGGAAGGGAATATATACTGTATTCTGAAGGCGAATGGATGGATCATAGGCGAATAGATTATTTTTGGAGGAACAGAGTAGGGTTCCTGTGTATGTCGAAGGGAGATGTTATATCGTAATTAGAATAATATAGAAAAAGAATTAAATTATAATTACAGTCGGAGAATTGAAACCTCTCTGTGTGCCTTTTACGCATAATGCTATGAAAAACACCACACTCTGCCGGTATTAATTCGTTAGTTTGGTTGGAATTCGTTAAAAATGCCGCTGAAGCTGCGCGAATTAAAAAATTCTATTCTACATCCAGCTAATGCTATCAAAATACATGGTCTGTCACAAAATATATGCATACATTAGTCTGGTATGTGACCACAAAATATGGTAAAATTTATTTTGCGTATTTTGGTAAATATGATATACCAGCATTTCCTGAGAAGCGGTTGTCTAGCGTCCCAGCGTGAACTTCATTTTAATCAGCCCTTGCTGTGATGAAAGTAGGTTAAAGTGCCGACTCAGGATAAATAAGTGCTGCTGAGAAATTCCCGACGCAATATATGATGACTTTTACTTTTCGCATAATATACTTTACGCGCATTCATGGTAAGGTTGGGCAACTGTTATGCTTTTCCCGTTTAGGATATATAAACGATTCAATTTGACGTTTTTTACTCATTCGTCTTTGCATGCATTGAACTTTGGCTTGCGATAGCTTTATTGTGACTTCCATTGTATAGCATTTCCAAGTCAGAGGATGTTTTTTTCTTTGCGGGAGGAAAACTGTAATTATGATATCGGCAGCGATTTTAATTTTCTTAACGAACATGAAATCCTCATAATGGCTGTACTTCGTAAATTTTTACGAATGTGTCCCCTCACTTGTCTGCTGTTTTTATAGCAATTGAATTTTGATACTAGTCTGATATTCTGGTGATCATGTTTTTCATATGTTTGATACAGACTATTCGGGCACGAGTGTTTATTTACGGATAGAACATCACCAGGACTGAAATAGGAGAAGCAAATTAACAGTCAGTGCATTGCGGTAAAAGTTAAAATAGTATTTACGATTAAATAGTTGGAAGAATAAAATGTCTTCAGAAATATTCTGCCTCGCCCTGTTTGATACAGACTGTTCAGGCATGAGTGCTTATTTACGGAGACAACACTATAAGGACTGAAACAGGAGAAGCAAATTAACACTTTGCGGTAAGAAATAAAATAGTATTTATGATTAAATAGTGGTCAGAAAAAAATGTCTGCAGAAATATTCTGTCTCATCTATCTTCCTTCAGCATTGAGAAACGGATGATTTACGTATTTTCTCAATGGACGACTATGTAGTTTATCATGTTATGAATTCCTAATAAACTTATCGATTATCTTCATTATGCTAAGCGTCTTCTTAACCTAGGTGCAAATTTTGTCTCCGCTCCACGTAATTGGGTGCTCAACCACTATTCCTACTCAAAATTGGGATCTATCGGAGAATACGAAATTTATAGAATCCTCAAGAAGTATTATGGTAGTCATTGACGCTTTCCCACATGATTTTCTTACTTACCCCCTGATTTTATTGTCGAGCTGCCTCACCTAAAATTATATACGTTCCGTTGAGAGTGGTGATGGAGCAAAAATAGACGATGCTCGGAGAAGGAAGTGGTTGCAATCCGTTAGATAACTTTCCTCAGAAAGAACTGCATTGATGCGCATCAGAGCGGGACTCCTGGGATGTGGCATCACCTCAATCAGACGCCAAGAAACTCCTGGAAAAAAATCATCTTCTCCAAATATACACACCGATTCACTAGATGTCATACTGTAAGGTTACGTGTTTACTGGAGACTACAAGTCTCGAACTTGAGTCTGGAGAGTCGGGTGACAAAAGTATATGGGAGTGAGACCACCCCATTGCCTGTGGCATAATCTCAATCAGACGTAATAATAATAATTATTTCGTCTTTATTACGAACAAACTTAGGACTAGATAATCCTCTCTTACTGACTTGTTATAAGCTTGTTTGAAAATCACATGCATCAATTCCCTGGATGGTGGTAAATCCACCCAGGCGGCACTTAAACCCGCGACCACTAGGTTGGCAGTCGGGGACGCAACATCGGCGCCACCGAGGCCGGCAAAAAGAGACTTCTGGAAAAAATTCTTTGGTTGATGTCCTCTGCGAAGATACCTTTCTGTACAGCTACATGTCCACTGGGGACTAAAAGTCTCGAACTTGAGTCTTGAAAGTGGGTGACAAGTGGAATGGGAGCGAGACCACACTCAGAGATAACGTACGATAACTCTCGGAGACTTCATTTGTTACCGATGGACAGTGGACACGCATACTTCCCAACTCTAGAGACTGAGCAACTCCGGAAAGGTCACCGCAAACTAACTGCAAACGGAATTTAATAATGAAGGTGACAAAATATTCATTATAAAACATATACCTCATACCGGGAATGACCCAGTGGCGTAAAAGCTCAGAACAATTAGCAATTTAAAAGCAATGTATTCGGAATCGGCCAACCACGATTGCTTAAATGCTCACTCCTGACAGATGGTAAAATAATACCATAACTGAGCGCTTTGTAAATCGATACCTCTGGAGGAATTCTGCTTCTTAATAACACTCAATGGGATTCTGCCTATCCCTTAATTGCATTCTTCCAACATAAATATACGACTATTCAAAACTTGCGGACTCAGGTTTCAATTTGCAATGGTTGTTTACCTAACTACGAGAGATGGACTTCACTTTTTTCTTATTTTTCATACGTTTCCTTGTAAAAGGCATGTATGATGAAATAAATAAACATCGTCTGGTTAAAAAAGCGTAATGGTAATTATATTTTGATCGCATATTGCGAGATGTATCTGGAAAAAAATGCCATAATCCGGAGGTGATCTACAGATTTCGCCATATTAGGCCTTTGAGCGATATCTACAATTTTGTTGGGTGCTCTGGCTCATACTCTAGTTAATAGGGAGAGTATCGGTGTGCTTGTAGGGAGAGTTGACTCGACAATCGAAGAGGTACGTTTAAGGAGCACTTGAAGGTTGAGTCTCCGCCATGAAGGTAGAGTCTTGGAACGTCTTAGAATACAGTCCAAAGTCTTAGAAATCGAAATATTTTCGTTCTTATGAGACTGGTCAGAGGTCTCAGAATAATAAAAGTGGCGTATTTTCAGTAATTTTCCTTCATTGGACACCTTGTTGAGATATCCGTGACTCGAGTCTCGAAGATCTCTCTGAGACTAAGGCGAGTCTTCAACGGATACAGTTCTGAGATAAATCTTGCGATCAAGTCTCGAGACTTGGATACCAGTGGACACATAGCTCAAGGCTACCGTTATCTCGAGAAATCGTTCTGTCTGGTGCAAATTTATGTTCACCAAGGATGAAGTTCACCATGAATAAATCATTTTCCTTTGTCGGGATTCGAACCGGGATCTCCCTATTGTCGGTCAGGTGTGCTAAAAGTTTCACCACCAAGACATGTGCCGCATTGTGGACTTGAGACGTTAACACCTCGTTCGGTTAACCCAGTCTGCGATTCGCCTTTGAAGAAGATGGATTGGCGGTATACTGGTGGCATACCGGACCGGTAATTCGGAGAACCGGAAGTTTGAATACCAAATGCTTTTGTCTCGGCGAATTCCATCTTCAGTGTATCTATCAAAAAATCGTCATTCCTTCTCTATTTCTATCAGTCTGCGGATGAAAACTAAAATATGTTTATTTTATTCTCAAAAAAGCATTCTTTGATATAACGGTGTAGTTTTGCAGATTGAATTTCTTCAACATAATCACTAATCAACAATCTTAGCATTGGTTTGACGCGGCTCTTTACTCAATTATCCAATCAGCTTAGCTTTTCATGCATACGTATTTCTTCTCTCTCACGTATTTTTTTACCTTTTCCACGTATTTTAGAGTCACTAAATTTTAATTCCAATTGATTTCAGTATCCTCAGATTGTACAAGTAGAGTGCAATGCACATTATGGTGTATTAAAGAGCTGCTGCCATCATCACGCTTTTAAACTCGCCTTTTGCTAAGGCATCAATATTGGATATCTTTTCTCGCATACGTTTGGAGTGGAATTATCGATTGGTGCGTTGCGTGAGAGAATAAATAAGATTTTCTGCTCTCTCGTTCGTTGTACTCTTTTGAGGCTCGATAAAAAGCTGATACGATCACACAGAAGCGTGAAAATTCCCCTCGCTTAAGTGATATATTTTCTATGTAATTTCCCCTTACTTTGAACTGTTGATTAACATTTCAAAAAGCATTTTGGCTCTAAATATTACTGGTCTAGTAAAAACTATAATATGACGTTATTTATTATTATTATTGAGTTATGTATCACATTAAAAAATTCATTATTATTAAACAAAGAAATAACGTGATGATAAAGGCATGAGAAGCTCCGTAGCTTTTTTTGAGTGTTCTTCTTCCGAGTGCTTTTGCTTTCAAAAAAATTCCTCAATCCTCATCCTATATCATGTATTTTGCGACATTTGTTTTCACATTTTGGCTCTTACAATTACCGGTCTTGTAAAAATGATATTACTACCTTGTATTATTTATTAATGGTCACTGGGACTGTTTCAGCTGCTTGAGTTAATTCTGAGACGATATGCCGTCGGAATGGCACTGTGGCGAGGCATTTTACCATCTCTTTAGCCCTGTGTAACTGCCACATGCTATTCGAGATTCTCTGAGGGAACAGAGACTTAAATGACCCTAATTTCCCCACTAGACTTCCTTGGATATGAAAAAATAGAAATACACCACCCTTGTCCTTCATCTACATCTACACAATACCCCGCAAGCCGCCTAAAAGGCGTGTGGCAGGGGGTGTTAGGACACCAGCCATTTACAGCTAAAAAAAAAGAAGTGCTCTAACGAAGTTGGGAATAGCGTTTATTAAAGTCCTTTATGGTTCGGGAGAAAAACGAATTCCCATATCTATCCGTTCGGCAAAACATCTCTCTTAATGTATCGCTTCTATCGGACCTGGAAATATAGTGTGGCTCCAATATTATGTTCTCTGTGTCGCTCTTAAAGACATCCATTCTCAATTGTTCAACCAATCTAAGCCTAGCGCGCAGCCTCCGAGTCGCCAGCGGCTCCCAGCCTAATTCGCTTAACATCTGGGTAACACTGTCAATACGCCCGTAGCAGTTTTTGACGAAACGCGCCGCCTTCCTTTGTATTTCATTCAGTTCGCGGATTAAGTAGTCCTTATGTATGGGAAGACTTAAATGCCCAACGGATGCGTGGCTTGGGATACCTATTTGGTCTGTTCTTTATTTTACTGCTCCATTAGATTGAATCGATAGAGAAATGCAAATATTTGTAATTACTTGAAAATTTTGTTCTTTGCCTTAGAACGGTGCTTTAATGTCAAAATCATTGAATAGAAATGTTTCTCCACCCTTTGCTCTTCAGTGTTACCGAATCGTTTTATTGAAAAGTTAGTCAAATAGACGTGGAATAAATTCTCTTGGTAGAGATGAGGAGTCATTTTTTTATTTTTTTTTGGCTCCCATTTTTTCTCATGGTAACCATTCAGTTGGTCCAACTAAAATACATTTGCTATCGGCCTTTTGATGGCGTGTTATTGGTGATCTTCCTTTAAATTAGTCTCTCACTGGCATTTCCACAAAGACAATAATAATTCTATTCGTGAATGGGAAAAATGTTAAATGGCTCTTTTGAGCCGAAATTTTCTTTGGACCTTTTTTATTACATATGTATTCGGAAATAGATAACATGGCGTAATTCTATTACTCTGATTATCAAATTACCGTAGCAATAAAAATTTAACCTAAAAATAAAAAGCATGTTATCTTTCTGGGATTTCAAGCTACTGCGTTTTGGTTATCTCAACAAATCGCTGGTATTACGTAGATTTTAAAACTAGGTGCCACCATAAAGTGAAAGCCCTTATCTTTTTTTGGCATCTATTTTCTCCTTTAGCCTTTTTTCATGCATTTAAAAACTACTAAAAAATTCGCATTAGTAATTATTCCATGAATTTCTGAGTAATTTCCTTTCAAATCTAGGGAGGTAAAAAAGTAATTAAGCCGTAATATCTAGCATAATGGGAGGCACGATGCGATGTGGTGGAAGTTCTTAATATTAGTAAAATTGGACATTGCAATGTTCCCACTGAGTTTTTATTTTGACACTACGCGTTATGTTGTTGCAAACAACATTATCACTTGTAACATAAGTCTTAAGAGTTTTTCCTGATATAGGTCTTGGTGCTTGAAGGGAGGGGGTTAGGTGGAGGATGGGGTTTGGGTGTCGAGAAGTGGGGATGTTGAAGGTTGTGGGAGAAAGGGTCGTTTTTTAGGGTTTCGGAAGAAGAACAGTGTGGGGGGTAGGCAAAGAAAGGTTCCAGGGTGGGTGAGGGTACCACGCACTTCTTCACTGTTCTTATACTCAACTCTCAATATCCCCACTTCTCGACACCCAAACCCCATCCTCCACCTTATCCCCTGCCTTCAAACACCAAGATCTATATCAGGAAAAACTCTTAATACTTATGTTACAATTGATAATGTTGCTTGAAACAACAAAACACGCAGTGTCAAAACAAAAACTCAGTGGAAATAATGCAATGTCCAATTTTACTAATAATAATAAGTAATTCTTCTAACTCCTTAGATATTGCATTGAAAATGCCATTTTAAATGTTAGAACTGCTAGATATCCACACACACCTCGCCGCACTCCTATTGAGACGGCTTGCATGGTAGTATGTGTATGTATATTTATGAAATTGTAATAGACTTGAAGAATAATATCTGCTTCGAGGAAGGTTCCTATCGATTTCAATGTGTGTGGTGTCCTTCCTAATGAAGATCTGACGTTTAACCACTGCAGTGGAGGAAATTTGAAAGAGATATGATCGACCAAGCGTTTGCCGTAAAGCCGTTCAGTCTCGAAATTTCTCCTTTTGGAATATGAATCCCTTTTCACGTGTATCGGAGAGCTAAATCTGGCAGCGTTCTCGGATAAAGAAACCATTTCCCCTTTATGAGAGCCATATGAGAAGGCATTGAGGCATGAAGGATTTTATGATGGTTGGGCGAGCGGATACTGAAGGAACGAAAAATATTAAGCGCAGAAAATTTTTAACCGGCGGAGCTTTTTTTTCAAAAGGTGTTTCATAAACAAGCCAACCTTTTTTCCTCGCTCTCTTCTTTTTTGCGGAGGGGGTGAAGTCTTTCTCTCCTCATATCGCTTGGAAAAAATCTTTTCTCTCCTCTTGAGACCGTGCTTCCATCCAAAGGCGCTTTATCTCCTGTCTTTTTTTTCCATCTCAGTTTTTCTTGCGTATGGGCCCACCTTTTGCGCTCAAGTGTCGTTGAGAGATTTATGAATGTGTAATGATTTCTAATCATTGTGCCCTTCTATTGCCTGGGTTTAAGCTGTATAAGCAAGCATAATGGGTTTTAATCTGTTGGACGTAAGCCGTTAAAGAGCCAAAATGGTATTCCACAATGCCCTAAGAAAGATGGTTAATCTTCTTCTTTATGGCTTATGGCTAACCTTTAGCCAATCAAAGAGCGTCTTTGGCACGACTGCAGTCAATGCGCTGTCTTTCCAAACCGGAAGTCGATGGTCTGTAATTCTGTTGTAAGGTTCATAGGTTAGTCGTATATGATGTGTAACATGGCCATGGATGTGTGACTTGCCATATTTGCTATTGCAGTGATTTTTTCCGCGTCCCAAAATTCGCGGCATTCGCGTTTATTTCTGCGGCTGATTTATGCACCTTGATGATAATTCGATGCAATAGATGAAGCTATTTTCATCGTCTGCGCCCACTTCCAGAAGGAGCAGTCCATGTCAATAAAACCAATAGTTAAATTATATTTCTCCGCCTTACATGAGGCTCACACACAATTGTGGGTCGGTCCAATAATACGTATTTTAATTCATCACTGAAGTCTGTATGTATGAAGACCGTCACTTACTTACTTTCCAGTAACCCGTAATGCTGACTGAGTTAATTGTTATTGGAGTTGATTGATTTTTTGTTTATTGATACGTTTTATGCTCATTCAGTGTCAGAAGAAGGAATGTTTTATTTTTTTATGAATACTTTAATTTTCATATAGTGATCAAAGAAGAAATTCAGTTTATTTACAGATTGCTTTATGATTCCTTTGTTACACTTATGTCGATTGTCGACACAAACCTTGTAATTTGATACTATTTCATTCAATTATATTCTAAAGGAGTTCAGCCTCCTAGAACTAAGTAAACTTCTCTCGGGTTTCCCACCGGGTTAAAGGCTTCATAGTGGCCGACGTTTCGAGCTCCGACTCGGCGCTCATCATAAGGCTACTGGAGCTCGAAACGTCGGCCATTATGAAGCCTTTAACCCGGTGAGAAACCCGAGAGAAGTTTACTCACATCATTCGCCGGGAAAGCATCAAATCTTTCTTCTCCTAGAACTATAAATAAATTTATTTATTTATTTATTTATTTATGTACCGCATTAAGTTATAGCTGACTAGACAACTAGGATCATCTGTGGGAAATCTTTTACCCACAGGGATTTTGTCAAGCATAGAGACCCTTCCAGGAATAAACCCAGTGAGAAATCTCTTGGATCGAATGAAAGGGGATGGGAATAAAAACCTCGCTGTAGACACGAGTCCTCCCGTCGTTTACCCACACAAGTCAAGTGATTCCCACGACGCGTCGCGACGGCCTTTTTCATTCTCGGTTGCTGCCTTTTGAAAAATTCACACGGCGTCGTCATCGTGTCGTTCCCCGGACGCCTAAACCGCTACTAATTCCATGACCGGGAGTAGCACACGTCAGGACGAAATTCATAACATCGACGGGCGGGCAAAGATATGAAGGTGCTGGAGGTGGGAGTGAAAGAAATATTTAAGAGCGCTCTTTTATGTATGGCAACAAATTTAAACGGTATCTAGTACGCACTAGAATTTAAATTTTGTATGCATAGATTTCTTCCACAAAATAATGTCTGGTAAATACAGTGCTTGAGTATACTCAGTAATAGTTCATAGAGTATGGCGTATATAGATTTTTGTTATTGCGTTGTAAATTCCTTTTTTCTCTTTTAATGCAGAAGTCCTTAATTCCATGAAGTCCTTAAGAGCATTGGTTAAGAATTGGTGTCAACCAAACATAGCATTTTAGAAAGTCAATTTTGCGCCTTATGATGCATAAAGTTTCTTAGTTTTGCTTTGTGAAGTCTCATATATAACGAATGATTGAACGGGTTATATTGGAAGCATCAAGATGGGTTTATTGAAGCTCAGTCGTTCTTATTAATGTTGCTCATCGAGAAAGCGCGGCTTTTAATGTCCTTTCCCGATCTCCCGGCGAGGAGGCGTTGACTTAACAGAATGGCCAAGTGTAAAGGGGAAATACCCTCTCTCTAACCGGAGCAGCAGCATATGTTACCCTCATCACACCACCCTTCGCCGTGAGAGACCCTTGGGAAATTGCAAGCACGCGAGCATCTCACTTATGTCGACTTAGCGAAGTGCCGTCCCCACCTCCTTCATGCCTCTCCTAGCCGCAAAGGCAGTCTGCTTTCGATCGGTTTTCGACGGCACGTGAGCATGCATTTTTATGACTCTCGCAGTAACGAACCCTGTACACCAGCACCGGCTTCAGTAAGTATGCAAGTGAGACAGTCTCCTCAAGGAAAACACAAGGGAGGGGATGTCATTTTATATTATTAGGGCACGCCTGCGAGAGGCCTGGGCCATAGAGACTGGAAGTATCGATGTTGAATGCATATGCAAAATTTTAGATCGGAAATTTTTTCAAGCAAGATGGCATCTGGCGTAACTTTGAGGAATCTGTAATTCATGGTTTTCCAGCAATATTAAAACTTTTTCAATTTCCACAGGATGATTTATTGTATGACCATAGCTTCATCGAACAGTCGATGTCATCAGGTAGTCACAGTCGAAATCATCCCACCTGATGACGACGATTGTTTGACGATTCTATGGTCTTGTAATGAATCATCCTGTTGAAGTGTACAAAGTCTTCTTGTTTGTTGAATTTCAATAATTTTTGTGTTTATTTTGGAAAAAGTTATTGGTGAGGTACCGAATCTAACCCGGAAGAGAAATCAACGCGTTCATTCAGACTTTTAAGCCTATTAAAAATAAATCGTTGAATCAATAATGGATAATGGCGTCAGTGGTGTAGTTTCCGATCTAAGACGTCATAGAATGACTGTTTAGAAAACTAAATGGAACAAATCGCACCATTTGGGAAAATTTTCAAGATATTTGTGATAAATATGTGGTATTATAGTCTCAAAGAGGATGAAGTGTGTAACTTTTGTAGCATTTTTTGATTTTTAATATAGAAAGATATTCCTAAGGTCTTTGGTGAAATAAATGGATTATTCTAAAACATTTAATAGCCAAGTTATTTGCTTTAAAAGTTGCAAATGGCCGATTTTTTTTATTTTGTCGTCTTATCATATTTTTCACGGGGCTTCTATTTTCTCCTACTCTTCAAAGGACTTAACCATTGCTCACTCGTCCGCTCTATTTGATCGTCATTATTCTTTTGTAGCATTATTAGCATAAGATGTGGGTTTAAGTTAAACTATATAGTACACCGCAGTATATACTAAAAGTTGTTTTTTTACGAATAAATTGAAACTTTATTTTTCCACAGAAATTTTATTTAAAAACGAACGTGGTTTCGATGGTTAACGTCATATTCTGGACCAGACGGGAAAACAAAGTTTAAATTTTTTTGCCCAAAATGTTCTGCAAATGCCACAAATTATCGCCGAAAACCACTAAATTTACTAAGAGCTGTTTTTATTTTCGTATTTGATGCGTGTTGTGTGTCCCATGTGTGAAGAAAGTGAGAACCCGCTGGGGACCTGTTCCGGTTTAATTCTCCTGGCTCTCCTCCGTCCTTGATTACTTATGCAACGTGATCGTTGGTGATGGAAATTTCCACCCCGTCTGGACCCCCGAATGCTAGAAAATAGATGCTCTCACTCCCGTTCGAAAGCCTTGGAGGTCGGGTGCTGCATTCTTGGGAAATGGGAAGGGAAAGCAACCAATAGTGTCACAGGATCGGGTGAGGAACCATCCAGTGGGAACCAGTGACGTCATGGAAAAATTGGCAGTGCCGGAAGGCACTTTCCTTAACTTTTTTTAGAAGTTAAAAATTATCCTGTGTGTATTTTGTTAGAAGTCATAATTTACATTTTATTACAATTTTTTGTTTAGGTTACGAATGTATATATTAGAAATTTTTTAGCAAAATAACTGATAAAAATGTTATTTGACTATTATGTCTTTTGTTAACCAGTGCCAGAACGGCGTTCCATCGCGTTCCGGCACCACAACACCACTGGTGGGAACTGAAAGGAGAAAGAAATATGGTGATCCGTGGGTACGAATATTGATTAGGGGGCCATTCTGTGTTTCCGAATTTGTACTCAACTTCGGATTACGTCACAGATTTAGCTTAATACAGGATTGAATCGTGAGTGAGTGATTATTGTATTCATATTCTCGATCATTCGCCCATTTCTCGTGTTACTCGTTGCTATAAATCGCCTTCAACCCTGTCGCAGATAATTTGTTAACGTCACAAACTCGTGCCGATCAGATCACCGCTTCTCAGCCAATGCTAGGCTTCACGAATCGTCCTCACACGGTTCGTTGCCGTTTACAATCTTGTAAGTGGTTCTTTCCCTGAATGAACGGTTCTTTTTGAATGAGTAAATGAATGACAACGTCAATGACGTAACTAACTCGTGATAAGTAGGAGTAAATTTTCGCTTTTTTTCCTTGTATAATTGTGAGAAAATTCCTGATGGAAGGAAATTTTTCCTTTCGTGTTAATTTATCTTTTCATTCAACCTACCGAATTCTTTTGATGACTTATGATTTGAATGAACGACCCCCATTATGAGTGTAAAAAAATTGATATTTATGTGGTCTTCGGATTTCTCTAAATACCATTCGTTGGTCAGATATTATTATCGCGTGCCGGAGCTGAAATTGAGTAGAACAGTCGCTAATAAATGATTGTACATCATCAAGGCCAGTTTTAGTATGTCCAGTTAGCGTTAAGAGAATTTTTTACTTTCGTCTCCTTAACTTGAGAAAAATTGAAAGTTTAAGCAAGGCCAAGTACTTCAGAACAACGCATATAGCAGTTTTTTTAATTTCTGGTTAAATTTTTGCGGAGAATGAGATTTCTTGCGTTTGAGATCATTAGTTTAAAGAAACGTTATTCTGAACTACTTTCACCTACTGTAACTTACTAACATTCTCCAGCTGAGGTTTTGGCTGTACCAAATTCTGATTAACGCTAACCAGAAACTATTAAACAGGCCCATAATAGCAAAGCAAGTGGCTTTGTGTGGAACATATCGTTAACTCCGATTTTCATGCTCCGAAAATAACTAAAATAGATGTTATAAAACCAGCCCTTAGTAATTCAGTACATTTAGGTATAAAATACTGATCGAACTGAGAAAAATATCACGCATAACACAATGTTCGTGATCGACATTTCGTCTCTCCATTGACCGTGATTTTGCATGAAATAACTGGAGCAGGCCGAAAACGCTCCAAACAAAGGCCTTCAGTGCGTCTTTCCTCGCTGGAAATATTCTGTTCCCCTTCTTAAACGCTTTCACATTAATGTGAGCCGTTCATAGCCCCATTCTGCGACCCCAACTTTTGCAAAATGAAGATCTCAATCAAAATCGATACGGATTGAATGCTGGCCAGTGTTTCACGTTAACCCGACATGAAAAGGCTGAACTGGAAAAATCTGTAATCTACGAAGAGAGAGAAAAAATGTTTCGCTCTCTGTGTTCCTTCGTTAAAATAATCTAGATACAATGTTTTTTTCTAGGGTGTGAAATGTAGGTTATATATAATTGGAAGAAGTACAATCAGATTTCGTAAAATCTTTTTGACGACGAACCTATTTTTAATCAAATCTAGTAACTCCTCTTATTCATTATCAGGTACATCTGCGGCGGATCATAATAATCAAGAATAATAATGAATGCTACTCCCCAGTTTAGCAAACTTGGATAATATGTCTAACCAACTAATGCTATAATGCTCCGCTTCTTCCTCGGAACGTTTGATCTCGATCTTTTGGTCTTCAAAAGTATTAAAATATGGATAGCTTAAAATTTTATGGATATATTTTTAGATAGATTAGATTTAGATAGGGATAGATTTTATGGATAGATGCCCTCCTTAAAAATTAAAATTTCTTTTGGATGGCGTTTGAACTCAATCAAACGTTATTTTTATGTTGACAACTTTTAAAACCGTGTTACTTAGCCAAACTTAATTAAAGCAGCGGTATAGCAATCCAGTCCTTAGTATGTGAGTGACCAACTTTTTATTTTAGCCGAAATCCTGTAATCAATGTGCAGTCAATCCAAAGTAATAACTTATGTCATGCGCGCCACAAAATTTTATTTCAAAATTGTTGTAACTGGTTGATCACTGTAAAGTCCTAAAAAGTTTTTCGGTCGTAAATGTAATTTTTCAGCCAGAATTCAACTTAAAGCCATCTCTTAATTTTTCCCTATTTGATATAATTTTCATCTTCTCATAATTTCGAGGAGTGAATGTCGCGGGAAAGGAGTGCCCGCATCCGGAATGAATTTATGTCTCATGTTAATACCTTGATACTGGAATATTTCATAGCATAACCTCTCTTGCTAAGCTATTTGTAATTCTTTAAATCTCCTCGTCAGTGAGGACGATCAAGTTTAAATGTGGTTGTGTGCTTAAAAAAAACTTAGTGTACCTCAATTATTCTGATGTAGCCTTCGGATTTCTCTTTATTCTCTTTCTCCCTTGCAATAAAAAAAGTCGATACCACTTGTAACCCTTTCTCTCACGTTCTCAAATTTCGGCCCTCGAATTGGCGATTTCACATTGCCGAACTACCCTCAATCGGTGTCCAGTGGTCTGTGTCGTCGATGATTTTTGAGCCGAAAAACAAAACGCATGCGGCCGTGAATTTCCTCCCGAGCGTGAACACTAAAAAGATTCGTCTCGAATTTTTCGTCTCTCCAACCAATGGGACCGAACGAATTAATCAGGACACATCTTTGACAGCGAAATAAAGCAATATAACTATCCTTTCGCCAACTCTTCCCTCACTGACTATTTTTTATGCGCCCATTAAACCCTCTCTCCTCTCCAACTGATGTCTTGAAATCCTTTTCTTTCTTGGGAATCGATGGCCATTAAGGGTATTAGATTTATGCCTTTTACCAGATAACCGCGGGTTGACCAGGGATAAGCGTCTATGAGGTCAGCCGCAAGAATTTGTCTTCATAAGGAATCGAATCGGGAACCCCCGATTAATGCTCGTTTTTAGGCGGTATGTTGGGATTGACGTTTGAAAGTCGTTTTCTTCTTTAAATACCGCTGTAGTATTGATATAGAACTTGGATAAATAATATAATGGGTTATTTCTCGGCATTTTTTTCTAAATTTTATTCATAGAGCAAAAGTTTTTTTTTCGCTTGCTTATCAAGCGCAATACTGTTTCTCCTGAGCCGGATGTCGAAGAGCAACTTTATTGGCTGGGTATCAGCAAAGCGCGAGCAAAATTTTTGTAGTGTCATTATTTGGCTAATAGAGTTATTAATTTAATTTATCTTTGAATATATTTTTACTGACGTATAAGTGATATCAGGTAGTCTATATCAAAGACGCGCTTTGTAGCGATCCCGTTAGTCCATTGTCATCCTTGCCCCATCGTGGTTTTGTGTCCCTGAAGTCATGTTATGATGGCAATTAAGAATTCCTTCTTAGGAATGATGCTATGTGTGGCCTCAATATATGGAAAAATTCAAATTTAAGGATATAAAGATTGAACTATCCACATTTGATGTACCATTATTTTGCATTTTTGGCCGGAATGGATGTCGTCTATGATGGCGAAACATTTATTTTACAGCGTAAACGAATGGTATTTGTTTTGAATCATACAGTTACCTCCTTATTCTCCAATAATTCTTGTTTGGGGCTCAACTCTGCCAACAGTTACTACGCCATAGGTACACTCGAAGGCAAGGGGTGGACTTTGGGGTTGTCAGCTTCCCCGCAAAAATGTTGTCCCTTGTGGCAGCTACCCGCGATACACCTGCCGTGGAGACCAATATCTCTATCTGTAAAAAGAGCAAGTCACCCGAGTTTGAGGAGCTCTAGTGTCTAAACAAAGCAATTAATTTCAATGCAACAAAAAGCATACGAATGAGAATTTATTTTTACGTTGGATCATATACTTTTAAAACTCTTCGGATCCATAGTATTTTCTACACTTAAATGTTTTTCAAAAAAGTACCCGTTTTTTGCGCTTAAAATCAAGTTGCCCAACTTTAAGCTCTTGGTATTCCAGTATTTTTCGCTCCAGTAACTTTCAATTTTGATATAAGAAATCCAGATCTAGTATTAACAGTTTTCAGAAAACAAAATTTTTCACACCACGAAAATTGAATGATTTGTTGCCAACAACGCAAATCTCTGCTATCTTCGGAACCAATGGGTCTATCGACAATTGATTGGTACTGATGGTATGTACAACTATCCTCTGAGACTCCCAAGTTTCGATACAGTTACATTTCATGGTGTCTTCCATTAATCAGCGATAGAATTAAATTTCAGAATTATGCTAACGAAATATATAGCTGATTTAATAAAATGTATAGTTCACCAGTGCTTGCGAATTGAAAAAATGATCAGTATATGCAACCCACATACCACCGTAGCAAATTTCTGGCTACCTTTGAGCGAAGGGGCGCTATTTTTTCTGAAGCATATGGAACCAACCGGCAAAAGTAGAATATCAAGTTTCTCCTCCAGGTCGTGAGAGGTACGATTTTTTGATGAGCCATTTTTTTCCTGTCACTCTTTTGGCGGACTAGGTTATGGCCCGTACGAGAGAGGAAACTTTCTTAGTGAAGATTAAGGAACCGGGTCTCGCAACTCGGGAAAAAGTGCGAATTTTCGGAGGGTTGGGGCACTTGCAGAAAGTATAGAAAGGAAAACACCTTTTTTTCCATGCAAATTAGTGGGAAGCAAAATTTTGCTACTTCAAGTGCTAATTTTTTTCTCTCAATCGTATTTTTAGCCTCTTTCATCTCTTAATTGCACCTATTGCATTTATTCTTAAAAATCGTCTAACTATATTCGAAGTGTGACTGAAAAAAACTGAGCTTGATTTCTATGGAGATGAATACTCACTCATACCGTTGTCTTATTAAAATCATAGCTAACTTTGATGCCTCATACCAATTCAAAATAGTTAATTAGGCATGGAAAAAAGTAGGTGTTAATTTACTCCCAATTATCATTTAACGTATCGATTTACTTATCATACTTTTTTGCAATTCCTGTGATAGCTATGAATTTCTTTTGTTTTAAAATAATTATCTATCAAGTGTACCCCGATACTGTTGCGGTAGGCATGGTCAAGTGAGTTCATCTATCTGCGATTAAGTTAAAAGGTTACTCCATGTCAGGTATTTAGCAATTCATTTTGAGCTATTTGGACACGCGTAATTATCGATACGATTAATAAAAATCATACAATTATTCATTTATTCGTAATTTCGCAAAAATGAGTTTTTAACCATGATGATTACCCCGCTCTTTGGAGTTCAATTGTTTATCCAAGTCCAAATTTGAAGTCCATTAATTTTTAGTTAATTTAAAAAATCCCGTTTTCTCCGCTTTACCGAAAATTTCCTTCCACTGGTACTGAATACTTGAACTACTTACTGCGCATACATAGTGGAGATTATTATCTGCGCCTATATGATACCCTGCGTGCCACCTCATCAAAATTAAGCATGAGTCAGTTCTACCTATATTCGGTCTTAATTGCCTGGAAATGAAACATTTTTTGTAAACATTTGTATAACATGTGTCAGCTCCCTCCAAGTATTTATCGCTCCTATCGCTGAATATAATTATCCGATGAATGACCTGCTTTGAATTACCTAAAAGATTCCCACAAGTTTAGTGTCACTAATGGTTCCAACTATGTTAGGACAGTATCAACTACAATGCAAATGGTGAGACGTAGTTAGATAAAAACTCATCAAATCAACAAATATATTTTTAACACCTACCTATAATCATTATGGTGAGATCGATTCATTGAATATATTCCGTGTCAATACATTCAAACCTTGTCGATACAAAACATCCTAGATAGTCTGAGGATTGAACGAAGGTTCACATAATATTTCCACATCCTGTTTCTGCAATTTCTGCCATTATCCTTCCGCGATTCTTTCTATCGATTTCGATTTTTTCTATTCGATTTTGTTTCTCTATTTCGATTTTTGATTCCTTCTATCAATTCTTTCATCCGAAATACGTCGTGTCAAGCTGAATTGATATCCATTTCGATATATCGACGTTCTTTCAATGCCTTTCTCATCGCTCTTTTCCCACGACGGTCATGTGTACACATGCCCGTTGTTCCCACCCACGCCCTTCGCGGTGAGAGAGTTCGAGTACCTCTACTTCAGTTCGGCCGCTGCGAGCTGGAGAGATGGCCCAAGCAAGTCAAGAAATGAAGCGAGAAAAGTGTGATATCCGGGGAGACGGTCGAAATATTACGGGAATAGGCAAAGTTTTCATTGCTCTCTTCTAACACCGATCTGCGCAACCACGGTTACCATTTTGAATCCCGTAGTATTTTCTTGTGTGGGTTGTGAGAAACCCAAGATTTTTTATTTTCTTTACAAAAATCCAGTTCATTTAGAAATAAGTATATTTAGGAGCTGCTAAATGCCAGCACCTTCCGTACAAGAAGGAAAGGTGGGTTAAAAAGAGGCTAAATAGTGGAGGCCTGAGAAAAATACTTGGAATATTTTTTCCACGGAATCGAATACTGCCCCAGTTCTGATTGGGCTCGGGTCCCTGACAAGAAATATACATCCCGAGGTATACTTGGGCTTCAAATTGTTATATTTCATAGTGTGAACGGCAATCATTGTCAATCGCGCCTAGGCTAGCTCGCAACACGGTTTCAAAATAGTATTTGAATGGCTGGTCCTACTAACTTCATGCCCTCTTAAGCTGTCTCTCATTTTTCCTAGGACTTCATGTCTATTTCTCTATTCACCCTCGACGTATTTGTCGAACATATGATCTTCCATGCGGGTTTGTTTTGCATCTCTCGGAGCGCTAGTCGAGTTCGTTTTCGCTTCACTTGCAGGTGCCTAAATTTAGGAGAGATGGAAGGAGAGTGGGTGAGGCGGAGGAGAAAGAAGACGGCGAGGTGGTGAGAGTGTTTGTGGTCGGAGGGACCCGCCTCCACTCCCCCGTCCCACTTCCTCTCCTGCCCCGAATTTTAGGAAGCGAGTTTTTATTTGGGGAGTCCACGGTCTTCCTCGGCGCATTCCTGCCACGAATTTCCGACGGGTCGGGCGTGTGCACTCCGCGAGAGCTGTGGGCCTGACCTCAAAATACACCACGCCGCCGTGCGACAACTGTTCTCCCATCTCTTCCTCGAAGACAACTCGTGAAAGAAGACTTGGCGATCAAGGTCCCAGGAGGTGTGCTCAGAGAGTCCGCGGCTCGGGTTTTGTGTTTCAGTCGCCAGCGGTGCACTGTCGTCTCCCACGTGTGGTTTCTGGGGAACAGTGTCTGGAAGATACGCATCGCCAGGACTTCGACTGAGGGACTCGTCACACGTCGTCGTCGTCCAGTGGGGAGCGTATCACCGTCCTCATCGCATGTGGATTGGCGACTGTTCCGCTGCGCTAGTGATGTTTTCATTCTGCCCCCGTGTTGATCACAAGGTACTGTGCGAATAGGATTGACATCGCAAAGATATATTGCTGAGAAGAATATTGAATCGTTAAGCGCGCTACGCTGCAACAAGTCTTTCAGTGGCATGGGAATGCTTGGTTTGTCATCGCTTGAGGGTGATCATTTGACTACCGCGTGAGATGATATATATCTGTGATGGGAAGTGCATTTGGATCAGGTGAATTTGACACAATACCTCATAAACTTTCCTGCAGGGATGAGAGCTTTTTTTAAAGTGGAACATCCATTTCAGAGTTTGGCCGTATTTGTGAAGATCTTTCGAATTTATTGAGAGGGCCTAAGAGGAAGCAAGTGATTTTTGCAAACAACTAAAAGTAGCTGAAAAATCTGCAATTGTCTACAGTGGAAAAATCATCAATTTAACCGATAGCTCATTCACAAAATTCCTCTTTACTGAGGGCTTGTCTTCGTATTGAAATAAATTGTCCATCGATCCTCTCCTGACCTGATTTGGAAGACGAACGTGCTCATTCTTTAGTTCCACCTTACCGGTTCCATAGTTTTTCCATCGCATGCGAGCAATCGAAAAACTCGTTCTCGGCTCGGAAAGTTCCAATGAGATTCGGTTCTCGAATGACCACTGCGTGCACTGGGGAGAGACCATCTTCACCTCTCATCAGATAAGCACCGTCGTTGTAGACTGGCGTGGATTATAATAGATAAGGCCGAGAGAAAAATCGGGATCGAAGAAGGAGATCTGTGAGGAGTGCCGAGTGAAGAGAAAGTTGGGGAGTTATGAAAGTGGAAGTGTTTTGCCGGAGCACAATGATCTAAGGAGAGTGGTTAAAGAAGAGTGGTAGGGGGTAAATGCTACGTTTATGTGTGAGTGTGAGTGTTGTCTATCAAAGTTTCTATGCTGACGCGGCGTCTGGCGCCCAACTTCAATTTCCTAGTTGCGCAACTCTAGTCGTGTCCGACTTGAGCCCCTGACGTCGAAGCCTTTTGGGGGGAAAGAGAAAAGTCTTTTTACCCTCCCGAACAAGTGCGGTGATTGTTTAAAAACGGCTACATCATCGCGGTAAGACTTTCCACGTGACTCCGCCTTATTACGTGGAGAGAGATAGCTCACGCTCGCAAGCTCCGTGCAGGAGGTATTGGTCGCGAGACCGGCGGTGGATTTTGTCCATCCTCCGCGGCGCTCCTATCGCCTCTGCGTTGTCTACTTGATCCACGTCTTTTGGGTAAAAAGACAGGTGGGATTATCGTCATTTGGAATATCTTCAGGAATTCGTTTGGAAGCTGCTGCTTAGCGGAAAAGAATCCGGTAAAAAAAAACTTTTCAGCGACACTCTGGACGACGAATTGCTCTACGTCTCTACATCTGGTTGATTCTATTGGCATCATCCTCTGTGCTTCGAAGATTATAATAAGCAGCAATATTCGATGGTGGTCATTGATTGTGCCGAAAACTTATCAATCTCGTAAAACACCGGTGAAGGAATCGGCGGCTAAACTATTCATTTTGTCAGCATCTTTCTCTGTGCTTCTGAGAATAGAACAGTCTCCCGTCAGTTGGGAGTTGTCAACGTGTGATCGCTTCAGAGGAAAAGCCCAATATACCGCTTTATATCTTAATAAAAGTTAATTGTTGGTTAACTCTGAATTCTTCTTTCGTCCCTGTTTGTGCTACGGATTGCAGAATAAGCTTGCTTCATCGGAATTTATTAGCTTAGGTTGAAACTTTTGTTCTCCTAGACGACATATTTGGTGCTTGATCGCCTGTGGAATTCATCGGCTTCCTCCATTGTGCTTCCAAGAGAAATAAAAATAATAATAAGCCGGGGTGATCGCCTTAGTTGCACCCTCCGGGATGCTCTCGTGGCTGCAGAGGGCTGCAGACGCCGTCGCTTGGATGGTGGTGGAGAGTTCGACCGCGCCCGTAAGCGAGTCTGCGGCTGCCCTCGCCGCCAGGAACGCCAAGCCGGCTCCGCTGACACCGATGTTGTGCTTCAGGCGATTCAGTATCATCTTCTTCCTGTCGACCATCGCTTGGGTGGTACTATGGGCCACGCCTCCACTTGGTATGTCTCCGCTATCGTGCAAGATTGTCATATAACGACTGGCAGTCTTTAAAATTATTTTGTGATCGGCTGATTAAATTAATTTGGTTTGCCTGCCTCATTTATTCGTATTCGAATACAGATTTAGAGTACCAAACTTAATATCGAATATTATTATCGGAATACTATCTCGAATATTGTGGTTTGATGTGTGGCGGTTGTACTTCCTTATTCTTCAAATTTGAAAGCGGATTTTGAAAAACTGAGCAAATCTCTACCGAGGATGATGGTTGTGTGGCGTTGTACACCGATTAAAAATAGAAATCTTCAATGGCTCCCATTAGAAATGTTACTCATTGTTTCTTTATATGTGGGGACTAATATTTATAATCGTTTAATTATATATTACTGGTTGAAGCGGGTTTACACGGAGCATTCGCGAATCATCCTTGGTAGCCGACTTGAAATTCCCTCTTTAATTCTCAAGGCCTATTCTTATCATTCCATCTGTAAGTCCTATTCTCCTCCTCACACTCTTCCCTTTACCAAGCAATCTTTCCTCTAACACGAAAGTAGAGTAAAAAAAAGCTTGATGGCTAAAAGTGTTTAAATTCGATATTTATTTGTCCATTTCACTGAGTTTTTAGCTAAGCGGAGTACCTTTTGTTGAAATGAAATCAGTAGGAATTTCATGTAAAATCAAATTTTACCAGCTTTTTACATCAAAGGAGATAAGTCTAGTGGTACGAGGTGTTATGTATTTATTACCTGAAGGATATGACTAAGAGACTTCTAGGATCTAGAATTACTACAAGAAAGATAATGTTGGAACAATATATTTATCTGTGGTTCCGTGATAATCTCGCAGCAACGTTTTGTAAGTAGCACTTCGAAGGTTGGGCTAAGGAAAACTCAACGTCTAAGCCAAAATTTCGTCTACTTTCTTTCCTCAAAAGCGAAAGTTAGCTACTTAGGTATAGCTTATTGGAGCATATTATATTCATGGGAAGTGCTCATCTAGTGCATAATAGAAAATTGGGTGATCGATAGCATCATTTTAGCCCATTTTTCTCTAGTCCTCCAATGCCCTACATATTTTTCCCCTCAAGTTCTTCTTATTTGGTTTTCATTCCGAGAATCCAAATCAAAATTCCATTAATTACCAATAAGTTTACCTTTTATTTTCTGATTACCTGGATTTATATAATGGAGTGTTGTGAGCCTTGCTATATCCCCTAGCTTTCTTTAAGCAATCGTTCTGATGGCTGAGAGTGATTTGAGTTACTGATGCATAGAACGACCGTAGGTTTCTCTTAAAATGCGTATTTATCATTCATATTTTGTCAGAAGAATGACACATTATGTTTTGCCGAGTTCCCTCCAAAACATATTTCATTTAATCTTTCGTATGGGTAAAATATCTTCGTATTAGGAAAGTGTCTTCAGAGCAGACTATTGAGGTAGGTTGCTTGGTCTTCAAATGATACTTTGAGTAGTTCTGGGGCAACTTCATTCTTCTAAACGGAAAATGTAGGTCAGTTTTTATTGCTCGAAAACAAATGATATCTTTTTCAATGTATTGCGACTAATAAAGAGTTAGGTTTCAGGTTTTAATGATGTAACCATTTCGCTGAGGAAATGAAAAAGTGAGCTCTTACTTATCTATGCCGTCACACAGTGATTCTTGGTGAAATAATGCGACTTCTTTATTTAAAAACATGTACTTCCCTCTCTAGCGTTTCACAGTGATCGTTACAATTCCACATCACCATTGTGAATTGTGATACGATTATAATTTTAGTTAAATTTATGGTAAAATGTTGAGATTTTTTTCTGTTAATTATTTTTAATGATTTTTTTTATTCTCGAATGCGTTTATATTTCATGTATCTTTCTCGTATCGTTCTGGGGTTTTAATTTTCCTGCTTTAAGCCCAGCGACCGTAGTTCCCCAAAGTCGATTTCCTGTGACTGTTCGATTATTTCCTCGCCCATAAATATTTTTTTCACGGCGAATTTTTTTCTCTTGAATGAAATATTTATTTTGGTCCCGATGTGGAAAATGTAATCCAATAGTTTGGAAGAGTTGGCTCAGGCAAATTTCTCAATGAAAGCCATTAGAGTTGTTTTAGCGTTTGTGTCTCTGCCAACTGAATGGTTTTCTTGAATTTGCGGTCCTCATACTTCCAAGAAAGCTGTTACAATAGGGAGTTTCCTATTATTTTTTATTGTGTTAATCGAAAGATTATTACTCCTGGAGTACGCATTTCACACTTTTAGATTTTTAAAAGACGATATCGTTTTTTGCGATTAAATGAAAAGTGAAAATTTTTAAGTGCGCGAAAACGCGGCGGCTAAGTATAATGCTGGGAAAATCCCGTGTGATGTCATTCTGGTTTCCGCTGTCGCAAAGTGAGGTGACCTTAGGGCGAGGATGTGTGCGCTGCTGCGATGCAGGTTGCTAGCAGGTAGTAGAGCACCCTGTTAGCAGGTATCGCTTGGCTTAAATAAGGATTATTAATACCTTATTACGAAGGAAACTTTCCGACCATAGGCAATTTTAATACGTGATTATTAAGAGATGTTCCCTCAGCTCTGCGTCTCATGCATGCATTGGTAATCTCAGACGATGTAAAACTCCTATCTACTCGTATAGAAACTAGGCCCCGGCGATGTCACGTGGAGTGGCAATCACAGGGGCGCCAATCTGGCCTTTTTCAAATGCGGTTAAAATTGACCATTGCCATTCGTCTAAACTGGGATTTGTAGTACCAAATAATTTGTATATTATGAATACAGTAAGGGTGGGTAACAAATCGCAATAAATGCCTTTCGTTTTCTTTGATGAAGGAAACTACCCTATTATTTTCGCTCATGTCATATGCTAATCCCCCAACAGTTATTTTTAAGCTCATGCAGGACCAGGAAATCGCTTTCAGCTCAATTCACGAAGTCAAACGTTCACTCACCAAGTTATCAACCCGGAGGTTGAATTGGATAGGTTAGGGTAGAGCTCTGCTCATACTTAGCCTCAGGCCTGTTAATATCACACATTCAAAGTGGAGGGCAATTCATTTCTCTTGGTCACCTCGCACGTCGAGGATTTAATTTTCGGGGATCCCGAAGGCTTAACTGAGTGACCCATTGATCATCAGCCAAGGAAATCTACCCAATATGCTGCCACGCTCCTCAAACATTAATTTTACGGATTACTTTTACTGACGTCACCATAGGGAAATTACATGGGATTTTGGACTTTAACTCAAAACGAGATGTGAAAAATTCTAAGTCTGAATTTCCCGGACGTACATAAGTTATTCTAGTGTACGTACGGAGGTGGTGGGGGAAATTCCAAGATGGCGCTGAGCGCAATGACAAATGACAACACAAATGCGTATTAGAATGAAATAAACTATTTATTAACCTTTAACATAGAATTGAACATCGCCAAACACACCAATGGATGCAGAATCTGGTGTTAAATTGCTTTTACAAAATACAATTAAACGATCTTCAGGTTTAAATTTCATACACCTCTTAGATGTTAATACATTTGAAGAAACAGTGGTACAATGTTCCTTTTGATATGATTGAAAATTATTCATTTGAATGGTTTTATAACACAATACATCGGAAGCAGGAAAACTCTCCAAACCACCAATATTCATGGTGACATTATTGGGTATTCTTGCAAAACAAATAGTAAGCCAATATGATCCTTGAGCATTGTGAAGTGAATGTAAACCACTACTGAGTGAAGTGAATATCTAAAGAACGGGCTAATAAGGAAGTTTGTTTGTATGAAATGCACGATGTTTTCGTGTATTATTTTTCACGAAATCAATCCGTTGTGATTGCGATAGGTACACAATAAAGCCAAAATTACTCATTTCTCTCTCGCAACGTTTGTAAAAATAAGATTTCCCCTCCGCCTCTGATTATTTTCGTGCAAGGAGATACGTCTATGTTATTAGTATTCTTCTAGGCCATCGTATAGTTCATTCTTTGTTTCTGGATTTATTGTGTTTGTACTTTATTTACTGTAGTATAACCAGATGTGGTGTGCCCATACAAGAGCCATTTGCTTGCATTGTAAAGCTTATTATAAGCATAAAGGATTTGTGGTCAGTTATTGTTATCGCCCCGCACACTCTGCAATGCTATTTTGAATTGTAATCAGAAAGGACGCATCCTTGAGGAAAAAATGGTTCACGAGCTCGAGGAAAAAATGGTTCAATGGCTCCGAGGTTCAATCAGCTAGTCGTTAAATCTCCTTTGGCTAATCGAGATGCTTAAATCAATTAATAACAGTTTGATAGTAGATAGAGAGATAAGCTAAGCTACAGAATTTAAGTCAATCTAAGTTAGACAAGATAAGCTACAGAATCACTCATTTCACTCGCACAACGCGTATAAAAGTATGATTACCCCACTGCTTGTGGCCATTTGTGTGCCTGTAGACACGTCTGCGTCAATAGAATGTCTTCTAGGCCCTCATGCTGGTCATCCTTTAATTATAGAGTTAACTATGTTAGTACCTTATTTACATTCAGTTAACCAGATTTTTTAATAGAAATGCTTCAAAGTTCAATCAGCTACTCGTGAATTTTTCTCCAGCTAATTCGGCGTTTAAATCAACTAATAATATATAAATTTAACCTGAGTATAATTAATCGTAGAGGGCGTAACTTGGTGGAAATCCATAATATCACGAATACAAGAATCAAGAACTTTGCTATTTCCACATAACATTTTATTAGCACCGACCATGGTTTCGTTACAGAGTAACATTATCAAGGTGAAGATTTAGGTAAATTGACAGTATATATATATATAACAGTTTATAACGGCTCCTGCTATATATATACTGTCAATTTACCTAAATCTTCACCTTGATAATGTTACTCTGTTACGAAACCATGGTCGGTGCTAATAAATTATTATGTGGAAATAGCTAAGTTCTTGATTCTTGTATTCGTTAACCTGAGTAAATGCGTCAGAAATATGAGTCAATAAGGAAGACAAAGAGAGAGATTAATCTGGGTAAGTGGAAAGAGATGAGATAAAAAGCCGTAAATATTGTGGTATCTGTCGAAAATCGGGAAAAATGGAGGCTTGTATGAAGAAATCCTAGGGTTCTAACCTATCATAGGATAATAAGGGGAGCATGGTGATCTAGTGCTCCGGACTCCCCGAAACACAAGTAGTATCCTTGACGTGCAAGGCGACCGAGAGAAACTGACCCCACGGTCTCCTACCCACTCCGGATGTGCGAATTTCACACGTCTGTTACTTATTACGGGGTGAGCTCTACCCTCACCTACCCACATTATCCATAGAGTTGAATAATTGATTGAGTGAGGTTAGTGAGGGAATCTAACTTAGGACAAGAGCGTAAAGAATAATTCCATGTGAGGCACGTCTGATTACCCGTGAGGCACACGTGAGTGCAATGGCTTGACGGATTCTTTCCTGTTTTACGTCTCATTTTTGCTTTTGAGGCCGCATACCCATATGATTAGCTTATATTAAACTACAGACACACGTATTCAAAACTTAAAACTAGTTCCCGTTTGGATTTTAGTTTGGAAAGAGAATGTTGGGGAAAAAAGGCTGACCAGTTTTAATTAGTGTAATAGAGTTGGTACTACTCAATTTTTTCTTCAGAGTTGATGCTCAGGCTTCTAAAATGTAAAAAGTTTTGTGTTGTCAATTTGTATAGGCATCTGCGGATTTATAGACACGTGAAGGTTCTCAATCATGTTGAAGAAAGTAGATTATTCATTGCATTTCAAGCTGAGTATGAGCTATTGCATGAAAATTTGGTTCTCCGTTGCAAGAATATAAACTTTTTCAGATAAGATGGACAGAAAAAATTGGAATCTCCAAACTCGCGATGCGGCATACTAATTCTTACTTCTTTAGGTCCTCTCCCCCCGGATTGATGGACAATCGGTGGTCGCTCGACTTCCTCTTCCAATAAGACCCTCTATAGGTCCTATAAAAAAGAGAGAGAATTTAAGGAAGAAATGTCGTTGGGAAAATATGTGCAAGCCAGTGGCGTAACAATGGGGTAGGGTGTGTGAGATAGAAACCTCCTCTAGTACCCTCTCATAACTCTCGTCTTATGCATCTATTGTGACAGTTCACCTTCATATTCGTGAGAAGAAAAACTACAAGACTCGCAAATACTTTCGCTAACAAATATTGAATGTGAATATATTGTAAAGTTTATATATAATATTGAATATAAATTCACGTCAGTGAAAGATGAATTCACTACTGTTGTTCGCCAAGAAATAACGAAACTTTACAATATATTCACATTCAATATTTGTTAGCGAAAGTATTTGCGAGTCTTGTAGTTTTTCTTCTCACGAATATGAAGGTGAACTGTCACAATAGATGCATAAGACGAGAGTTATGAGAGGGTAATAGAGGGGTTTTCTATCCCCCACACCCTACCCCATTGTTACGCCACTGGCTTGCACCCATTTTCCCAACGTCATTTCTTCCTTACATTTTTTTAAGGTCCTGTGGAGGGGCTTTACGGAAGCAGAAGTAGAGGGCCCACCGATTGTCCATCAATCCGGGGAGGGAGGGGGGTCATTCATGCGGTAAGGCAAAATTTCGTGTTAATATTATTACATGGTAGGGTGTGCTGATCAATCTGATTCATCCTTCCTCTCAAAGTCAAGTCCTAGTCTTGCCACATGCTTATTCACTTCTTGTCATACTTTTCTTGTTATCATCCTGACATTTCAATGTGCACCTATTGTACTATTTTATCTTTAGGTTCGTATAGTACGGAATCACGCAAAAAATTGAATGAAAAATCCCCTAATGAAGACCGCGAGGCAGAGAAGTCACTACCCTTAGCTTGCTCCCCTTGCAACGGCATTCCTATTAAGGGTCCTATTGAGGCCAACTTCGAAGGAGAAGTTTAGACTGCACGCATTAACGGGATCCAAATCTCAACGTCATCGGGAACTAGTAAAGGCCTATCGTGAGTTTATTTATGGCGGGATTAAAAAAAGCTGGAAGTGTCTTTTTCTGAGATCTCATTTCGCTGTCTGGAGGAGATTTTTCGCCATCGGTTTTGCTGCCCTTGTCTTCGCGAAAAGAAACTTCGGTGTAAGACTTTCTCCGTCGTGATTTCGAATTAATTGCATGGCGGAACACAATGGCGTCTCGTATATAGGGAGAAGAATTCTTTTCTTTCCCGGAGAAATTTCGGTGTATGTTGGATACGTGCTGATGAGTTATGATACGGATCGAAGCACCAAGCACTTGTCTAGATTGTTGGAAACTATGGGTGCCGTAACTTTGTAGTCCAGTTTTATTCGAATGAATGTGCAGATTAGTCTTCAAATTTAGCCGATCCTCATAATGCAAATCTTTAGCTACTAATCTTACTCTGGGGCATAATAGAATAAAAATAATTAAAACAACACCTTCGATGATTTTTTGCTGATTTTAGAATGGTAGTGGGCATGATTAGTTTTTCTAAAATTATTTTAAAACGAGCGTGCTGCGCCCGCTCCCAGCGAGCTTCCCCCGCTCTTTTCAATGCAGGTCCACAGAGGGATAGGCGCGTTTCTAATTTTAAAATGCAGAAAAAAAGGCAGGGTCTTACGTACAAATTTAATTGGAATGTTCATGTACAAATTGAGGTCAGAGGACCTCTTTAAATACAACATTGGAAGTAATTACACTATCCTCTGTTAAACGCACATGATGACTCATACTTACGTATCAACAGGAGACTTGAATGTGGAATCAGCAGCATTTTGATAAAAGTTATTTAAAGAATGCGAGATATTGTTGCAAATGAACAATTGTATCAGGTTGTGCGCCGTTCACGTCAGGAATATTTACCGGTTTTTGTTTTTTTTTATTATTTAAAAACCAATTTTAAGAAACAATAGCAATATTTAGGAAGTAAGATATGCCGTCGCATGTTCTCTGATAAATTCTGTGCATTTTGGTACCTCATTTGTAGAGTTTGGTTGCTTATAAGTTGAGAAAAAGGTATCAATACAGTAGAAATAATATAGAAGATGGGTGGACATCATGTTCCATTTTTGGTGATTTTTAGCATGCAAATGGGCATTGCTCATTTGTTTTTTCCAAAATGATTTTAAAATGGGTGGATATCATATATCAGTTACGATGTTATCCTAATTTAATGCACAAAAAGAAGCAAGAAATGCCATGTGCTTTTTTTATGGCTTCATGGTTGCTTACCCATGTCTAATAACCATGGTATTTAATTTCAATTCACTTGCCGTTCGGCTATTCGAGGTGGCAATTATAGTGACAAATGGTCATTTTGTCGGTATTTTTTTCGCATTAAGACTTCTTTATACAATTTTATTGGTGAATCTAACCTTAGTTTGTAAAATCAAGAGATATTCTACCTCTAAACCCTTTGAGAGATATTTAATTCCAGGAAAGATTATTTCCTGAATAAGCTTATGGGATGAGAATTGTATCTCATTATGAGGGAGGAGGATTCTCTTCCTTTTCCGAAGAAAATTTTGTATTATCTGGAATATCAGGTCGCAAGCGTGAGAAGTGAGTGGAGTTCAAGGTAGCTGTCCGTATTGTTCGAGCTGGAGATTTTTTTCTGTATCCGTTATTTCGAATAAAAAAACAATTTGCAATCCAATTCATTCCTAATCTTGGGAATCCGGATCTTCGGCAATTAAATTGTTCATTCATAGTTCGGCAGTCCCGATATTAGTATACTTCATCTCTCCATTTCTGCCTTTCCTTTGCAGTTACTTCAGTTTCCTGATGTTCTCCTTCCTTTTGTCCTTTTTCTTTCTATCCCAAGTAATAAATATTGGTCTCTTCGTCTTCCTAGGGAGATTGTTCCTGAAAATTTCCCTCGATTGCATTTGTCATCTAACCACATTGCCCGATGACATGGCCTATCCACCGGGTCCTTCTTAGGCGTAAGGTGTTTCATAGTTCCACATGGTATTAATTGTGCAGAGGTGCTGGATGGTATAAAAAAATTTTGGAAACGGTGACCTAAATGTTTTATGCTGATCACGGACATTCTTGGGGGTATTCTAAGTTGTTCCAGATTTGATTTATATTACCAAAGATTGGGTCTTGACGTTGATCCATCGCTCTACGAGGGGAAATCGAAATCTGTAGTCGATTTTATGCGCTGAATAATTTCTGTAGACAATGGATTTGGTGCTTGCAACGTTTTTATTTCATTCACAATCCTTCGCCAATTGGTGGGTGAAACGAGAGGTATCGTATTTTCTTATTTATCATCTTATTTATTTTAATCCACCACTTGTTATAATCTCACATAACCCGGTTTTTTATGAGAAAATGTCATCATCATGCAGTGGTACAATGTCAGAACTGATATCCTACCTGTCCGGCAACCGGGAGATCCTTGTTCGAATCCCTGCTTAGGCAAATGATTTTTCTCGACGAATTTCATTATTGGTGTAAATTTGATCCCACATATGTGACTTCACTGTAAGGTACTTGTTGAATGCTGTGCTAATTATGATGTTAACTTTAGGTATCAACGATTAAATTACGGGGTGTCCGTTCCGCCGAAATTGATGTTAACCGCTTTAGGGAGGGAAATTTCTTCGATTCTGCATGAAACAGTAGAAATATTGCGGTGGAACCCAGTGGGGTAGCCAGGAATTCCGTTCGGGGGGGTCCAAAACCAGAGAGGAAATTTTTTAAAACAGGGTACTAACAAGTAAGAGGTTGGAAACTAATTTTAACACTTTTCATAATCGAAAAAACTTCATTCGTCGAAGAAATCTTTTGCAAAGTCATGCTTTTTCGATATTTTGTTTTCTTTTATGAAGGAAAGTAATTGTGTTCTTATATTTCGGGTGGGGGATCTGGACTCCCCGGACCTCCCCCCTCGCTACGCCACTGGTGGAACCGCACGGGTTGATGAAGGCGCAGTACGATATATTCTATTAAGAGCGAACAATTGTAGGAAAGTCGTGTTCTTACCCTTATTCTGCAGAAACTGCGGTGACCACATGTAGCCCACATCCATTCGAGAAGCTGTATGAAGAGTCCTTGGTGTTCATTTCCTTTTCATCGAGCAGTAGTTAAAGCAATGAACGGTTACCTTTCAGTTTTGTACTTAACTTAGCCAACCTTGTATCGTAACCATACCTCCAATGAATACAGATCCAAATACCATATCTCTCCTGATGAAAATAACCTGTAGGACTTCATGAGAAAGACGACCAATGCTTCTAAAGAGTAATATTGAATGAGTGAAATACGTTGTTGATGCACTATTGCAGAAAAATGACTCGAGGAATGAGGAATAGATGAATTCACCGCCTGCGTAATAATCACCATACATGTATTACAATACTGATTCGTGCTTTGTCAAGCTTCGTCATTCACCGTCATATCGCAGAGGAGCGCGACATTGTTTTCCTGAGAACGCTTCCTTGTTCGCCGTAAATCAGGCATCCAAAAAATGCAAAACGAAGAAAACCGCTCGTATATACTTTCCCCAACCAAAAAACCGAAAGCGGTGGCTAGGTTCTATCATAGTTCTTCGCGCGGTCACGGTTAAGTGCTTCCGCGTTATTGTGAGATACCCTCCCTCCTCAAGGCTCCCTATCCCCCATGTTTCGTCATATTTCGATTGTATCTTCTGGCTGTTATTCAGTTTACCCGAATTTTGGCTCAAATTCGGTTAACGTCTCAGATTTATCCAAATACGGGCATTGTTAAGAAGTTTAATACGTGACCGCTTACGGAGCGCGTGTTACGGCACCCTAAAAGTCCTCTAAATAGCAGTTCTCTACACTACTCCCTAAGTGGGTTGAGTAGTCTAATACATGTCCAAATATGGGATTCAAGAATCGGGCCATTTTTGTTCCAACGGTTCTGTAGTGTGTAATGGGGGAAAGGGGGTATAACTTATTTTTTTTTACAAACACGCGATTCTCGTCACGTTTCGGATGGTGATAAATTATAATCAATTCAGTCTGGACGTATTAGGAACATCTTATCTTTAATTTGTGAATAAATATAATAAAATTGGCGATCCAGAGGACTCTGGGCACATTTAAAGTGCTCTCTTTCACGGTATCGATTCATTTCCTTCGTTTGAGTGTTTTGTTTTCCCCTCGAGCAATAAATAGCTCATTGAACGACTCACTCGAAGATCGAAAAGCTCAAATTCGTATGACGGCACATATTTATCCATATACGGATATTGTCGAAAAGTTCAATGAGTGAACGTCTAAGGAACGCGAGTGATTCCACAGTGATCCCAAATCGAAAAAAGTCGAAATTAACTAATTGGCTCTTAAGGCCTGTTTACACTATATATTAACACGTACGAGTTAATGTCTGTTTGCATGAATGATTTTTGTGGACCGGAACGGAACATATACGAATGCATGAACCAAATTAGAACAGGTTCTATTTTCTGTGCATGCATTCGCACAAGTTGGGTGGTTACACGGTGCATTTTGGCGTTCATTCTCGCATTCATACATTTAGACATTAACCCGTACGTGTTAATGTACCGTGTAAACAGGCCTTTATAGTCACTCGCTATTGTATTATGAAGAAATGCTTCGTACGTTTTTTGTCCGCTAAATCCGAATTTTAAGTTATTTTTCTTTTATCTTTGAAATTATTGCTTTTATATGGCCAATCATTGAAACAATTTAATGTTAAATGTTGAAATTATGTTTTATTTTTTATTCCATATGTTGATTGATGCGCATCAAATAAGGTCGAGGTAATTTTTTCACACTTGCGATTTTTATTTGTTCAACTTGATAAATAATGAGAAAATAAAATAGTTAATTATAAATTACTTTCGACCAGCTTCTTTCGATTCGGGACCACTGTGCGGCTCACTTAACCGGTTCTTTTTCACGAGATCGATTCATTTCCGTCGTTTTTAGTGTTGTTTCCTTGATCAATGAATAGCTCATTGAACGGTTCATTTGAAGATCCAGCAGCTCTTTGAATGTGGACATTTCCTTTCGTAAATACCAAATTACCCTCCTGGTAGGCGTTATGCCATATCTGCCGGCATCCCTCGCGCAAACTCACATGCGATTTATACGCTAGCCTTTTATCGATTTCCAATTTTGCAGCCGCACGGGTTAAGTTTTCGAGAATGGCACACTCGCCTGGATGGTTGACTGTTTAATAAAGGGAAACAGCTGTGTACCCTGAGAGGAGGGTAATTGCCCATCCCCCCGAAGAAATTAATAATTGTATATTTTTAGCCCACCTAACCAAAATGTACAATTTATGGTTTCACAACTTCATCAAACTTCAAAGGAATTTTATAAAGGAAAGGATTTTTAGTTTAGGAAGAGGTTACAACCTCGAAAGCTCCAAGTTTTATTTTTCCTGTGAGTGTTTCTTTTTTTGTGTCTATGTTTTTACAATAGTGACTTGATACGAGAATATTATGTGCAACGTGCATCTCACTTTTCTACAAAATCTAAAATTCTACAAAACAATTCTCAGACATTCTGTGCTAGGGTTAATATCACCTCATTATTTAGCCGCTGGTGCTACTACCTACATATTATTATTATTTTATTTCTTCTGATATCCTAGAGAATTTCTCCATAAATCCCAGAAAAAAATTAATTTTCTGAGGCTAGTAACTTTAGCACTTTGAAGCCGAAGCTAAAAGCCCTATGGTGACAAAACATACAAAATTAATTTCTAAAATACAAATTTTGCCTCTCGTTGTCAAGGGAACGTAAAAATCTTCAGTATAAGTTGCACATTGCCTAAGTAGGTGTTCAAATCCGGTATGGAGCCCTGGGGAACCCCCAGATTAATCAATGAAATGCAAGGTGGCCCAGGGAAAGTCATTAACCCCCGACCCTGAATGTGTGAAAATTCGCGCACCTGTGGCTTGGTATGGCGTGAGCTCTATCCTCGCCTATCCAAGCTAACGTTCGGGTCGAACCTCTGAGTGAGATGTTTCCCACTTCATATTATATACGGCCTACGTTCGTCCTTATTCCTCCCAATAATGTGTCTATATCCGTCTCCTTAGGGTAGGCTACACGCTTGTTATGCAATTTGCGTCTTATGAAACGTAAGAGTGAGTTGAAAATGGGTTTATTTTATAAGTTTGAATGATTGACGTAGTATGAAGAGAAAAAATGCCTCGGCATAATTTTTATTTATTGTCGGCGGCTGGAGTCTTCAAATTTTCCTCATCCTTGCTCAATTCCTGGAATAATTCTTCGCAAGTATCCTCGAAATCGTGCATGGTCACGTTTATTGCTGGCACCCTCAGAGTCAACCGCATGAAGAATTTATAAAGAGAGTGCATTTTAATTGATTCGTCAGAAATCCAGTTACTGTAATTTTTAATATCAAAGGATTTATCTTCACGAAAAATATTTTTTCACAGCATTTGCGAGAAAATAATTTTATAATATCGGAATCGGCACCATCGTAATCGACTTTTCTGCGCGAAGAAAAATCTCTGGCCTCGAGTCGATACCGGGATCCAGGAGTATAAATGTTTTTACAATATCCTGGCCTGATGTCCTAACCCCATCTGAGGTATTGCCTCGAATGCTTTTCCTATCGGTTTCCTATGCAGGGAAGATACACGTCAGCGGCTTTGGCGGGGTGCTTACCTTAGCGAAGGGGGTGGTTTGAATATCTATCGAATTGATCGGGCTTACCAAGCATATCAGCTGACGCTGTAGTAAACATTGCAGCTCTAAAGCGCGTGTACTGTCGGCTGCTGACCTTTCGATGCTGCTGACGAATCTCTTAGGCGTGGCTCGATTCGTTATTTGTGGCCGCTGCTTTCTTTGAGTCTTAAATGTTACACTGCACATAAACGTATAGCATTCATTTATTGGGTAATTGGTTTACGATTTAACGCTTTTTATTCAATTACTTTTTCCCGGGCATAAATAGATAAACGAGAGTGCCTATTTAGAAAAGAAGTATGTATGTACAGTAATACATATACATTGTACATATAATCGCGTAGACTTGGGATATCCGACATAAATAACCGTTACTCTCCAGATTATAAGCAAAAAAAGAACTGCATTTTGATATTTTCTAACGACAATATCTATTAAATGAAATTTTAATACTATTTCTGAGTACGTAACAGTTTGCATGGATGACTATTTTTGGCAATGAGGGGCAGCTACCCAGTCTCATCGTAAGCGATGTTACCCCGGGTCAAATTAAGTCAAGTAAGGTATTTCAATATTTTCACTGAATTCAATTGCAATGTTTCCACAGAGTATCGCATTGTTTTTTGGTCTATACCTTATTTTCGGGGTCTCTGAATCACTGTGCGATGTCAGGGTGTATTTTTCTGCGAGGCCGTGCGCGTAGAGATCCACTCCGGTGGCCCCTATTGCGTGATTTGGTCTCTAACTATTAAAAATTTATTTCCAACAATCAATCAGTGGTAAAATAAGATTTGATCTTGAGTATAGTACTGAGAATGTTCTGGAAGATTCACGATTTTATTTTGGGCAGACTCGAAGTCGCGGCTTGAATTAGTTTTGGATAGATTTGAGAAAATAGGATTCTACGTCCTCGGAATTTACAGGAACAAAATCATTCCTACGGTCGTGCGGCAGCAGCTTGTAATGGCTACTGGAGTGTTTCTGCTCTTCTCCAGGTTTCGGCGTCGGCGGCTCCCGTCTTTATTCCCACTTTGGCAGGGACTGATTAAGGTCGTTTTAATGAATGCTTGATAAAGTGCATGTATTTATCAATAAAATCAATTGAAATATATTTTTTTACAAATTATTCTTGTAGTTGACCCCGTGGATACCATCAGTGATGCCGGTTTTACATATATGCAGGCTGTTGACGATTGCCAGAATACTTGACTACGTACAATTCCGCAAGAGCATGAGTGCTTGCCGGCTGGATGGTATGCAATACCTGACAGCGATAATGCGTCTGAGGTCTTACATGTGTAGACTAGTTACTTTTAGTTATTCATCAATTATTTTGTTTATTTTTGTAAATCTGATGACTTAATAGCTTTCATTTGAGAGCCAACTTAAAGATTACTTACACAACTTAAATCAGAAAGAATCAAATTAAATAAAAATTAAACAAAACCACGCTCCAAGGAAGCACAAATTGATACAATATTTCTTGACTTCTCAAAATCCTTCGATTCCCTAAACAATAGCATCCTACTACGTAAAAGATTACTAAAAGAGAGCCATCTTAAAGATTACCATATTTTGAATTTTTGATGAAATAAAAAAAAAAAGAAATTTGCGGTGGGGGGAAGGGTTGACCCCCTTAGTCCGCCACCACAATTTGGTGTCCTACCTCCGCTGTTTATTAAGCACTCTTTGTTGAAAGCGGGGACCTGGAAAGGAGGTTGGAGGGGGGGCACCACTGGTTCCGAGCGTGGAGCGAAGTGTGGCAGGAATGGGGGTGCTTGAGTATCATTATAATCCACGCCTACTTTGACCAGAACATTGGCAATCTCATAATGGCCAATCCGTGAGTTTTGGTGAAATTTTTTACCATAACTCGTTCATGCATTAAAAGGCTATGGAACACACGCAGCAAACCTTCTTAAATTATTTAATGGTAGGCGTCGCGAAGTTATGTCTCAAAAATATTATCCCAGGGAACAATTATTATCAATCACCACGGTTACTTTCTAGGAGCAGCTCAACTGAAAATAAAGTTTTAAGAGTGTAAACTAGTCATTTCCCTGCACTTATACTGGTATTTAATATTAGACACGGTCTCAGGCGTTACTTTGTGGCATTTCTTCATCATAGAATACGATAAAATAAGATAAAATTACTTTGTTTTTTCAACACATTATTTTAAATAGCCCGACCCGGGTTTCAGTATCTAATGCCATCATCAGGTGATAGCAATAGATGCTGATAGGTGATAGTGATTAGAGCATCAGGTGATATCATTACCTGATGATAGCATCAGATGCTGAAACCCGGGTCGTGCTATTTAAAATAAAGTGTGGAATAAAACAATTAATTTTATTGTATTTTATTCTATACTGGTATTTAATTTTATTATTGCCAATTGAAATCTACCAATTACGGTACAAAAGTATATTTTAAAAGGATAACCCCACCAGTAAAGTGGCTAACAGGACACACAGGACGTACATTAATAGAAGTGGCGCGAGTGATGAGAAAACTCCAATGACAATCACCGGCTTAATACTAGGGATTATCGTAACATTTTTCACACAATGTAGCGCATTCGCTGAACAAAACTTAGCCACCTCAAAATATCAGTCAGAGATTTAAGTTCAAAACTTGTCAAACTAATATGGCGGAACTCTGACCACGTTAAAAAACTCGGAAACAGCGCCTCCTGGCATTCCATCCTCCTTGGGTCCTGGGTAGTGTTTGTTACCATTCAGGCGGAGCGGAATAAAGACGATTTCGTGATGTGCAATGCTTCCTCCAAAAAATGGTGGGGAAAGCATGGAGAAAGATACGGGGTAGGGAAAGAGGTGGAAACAACGAGCAAATGTTTGCGGAAACATCCTCTGTTATGGCTTTCCCAATTTATTTTCGCCATTTCAGCGCCAACCTCGCGTACTAAAACAGTGAAAGCTGTGATTCACTTCATATTCTCGCTAAATTAAACTCGGTATGGCACGAGTTCCCGTTATCTTCGCCAATTTGCTTAGTGTGAAAGGGGAACGAGGCTGGTATCATTCTACGAAATGACATTCATAATTTGAAGTTTCATCGCTGCTGCCACGAAGGATCTTGATTTTTCTCTACACATATAATGGGAATGGAATTAAAATTCCGGAAAATGCAGTCTTTATTTATTTGTTCATTGCCATGGAGCCTGAAGTGTAAATGCGCTTCTATTGTCAGATGGCAGAGTTATCTTGATTTTCTCCGTTAGGTTCAACGTTCATAGCTAATCGCTCATCCTAATTTTTAATGATACTTACCTATTTTAATCATTCCTTAGTGTAGCCCTCAAAGTAATGCAAGGTGTGGAATATTTATTTACGCAATATGTGGAGAAGAAACAGCACTTCTAAAGGGTTGGCTGTATTCGTGACGCAGTTGTCTTTGGCGATAATGTCGTGTTTCCCTAGCAAACTACAGAGCTTTTCCGACATTCTGGCGACGTTCGAGAATCAGGGCATAGATCTTACTCTCTTCTGCCTTGTGTTCTTTCTTCGATCTCTCTCAAGAGGGCCATTTCTCCCCGCATCTTGCAACAATTGCAGGCATCTAGTGGGAAGGCATCAATATTCTTCCCATCCAATGAAAATACTCCGAGGCCACAAAACCAGTTATACCGACCTATTGATCACCGTTAATTTGAAGTCTTTATTCACCAATGCTCCCATCGACGAAGCCGTCGACGTGTTCTGCAAGCCCTTCTCCGACGAGAGATTTGGCGAAACAGTGCGGCATAGGTCATCATCAGCACCCTTACAACCAAGAGGCTAGCTTGTATGAAAATTTGCAATACTTCTTCTCGCACTCTTTATGCTATGACCAGGAAAAATATATGGATCTTAGGTCGATCTACCATTTATCTAGGAACAGTGCATTCTGTTTCTCTGGTGGTGGCTCGCGTTGCCCAAATGACGGCGTGGAATTATTCCATCCTTACCCCTCCACACCTATCTCTATTCCCGGAGTCGTCGGCGGGCTCCTATCGCGGCGAAACCAATTTCCTTTTTCCTACCTTGTGTCTTCAGCCCTCCTGAGGTCCGGAAAGAAAAGTTTTAGAGTTATGTAATTGGCTTCAGGAGGGTATCTCCGAGGGTCCTCCCAGGGTTCCGCTTCCGTGCCTGTGCTATGAAGGGCATTTCAATGCATTCAGATGCGTCGCCTTGATCCTTACCAATTAACGGATGGCCGATCCGTAGGGGATATGGTGGCTAGAGTTTTGACTTCCTACCCCGTGGGCTCAGGTTCAAATCCCGGCGGTCGCAGAGAACTTTCAGAGACGATCCCTGCTTGAATGCTGTGTGGAGGACATTTCAAGCGCAACGCTCTGTCCATTGGATGAAACCGTAATCCGTGGTTCCCTTAATGCCATTCGTTGAGAGCAGGCTAATTCCGACGCCGGGTTTCTCTCCACCCTTCCTTCCTTACCCTTCCCTCTTGGTGTAAATGACCTCAGATATCGGTCTCATCCTCCACCACCGACTCCTAAGTTCACCTTTGCTTTTTGTATCTTTTAGGCTGTGATATATGCTAGCCAATATTCAGGGTAGCTCCCTCTTCTGTGATAAAAGCCTCCAATTGGCTTGGATAGGCTTGGCGAGGGGTCCCCCCAGCCGTTGCCAGTGGCGTTTTACTATTTATAAAAAAATAAATATTCATAATATGGAGGCTAATCCCTTTCCAGAGGCCGGCTCGAGCCGGCGAGTGTTTTTTATTGCGAGTGTTCACCCGGTTATGAACCCAGTGCCATTCGACGAATGGCTAAGCGCACTTCCTGATGGGCCTCCACGCTCTCCGCTTACGATAAAATTAATAATAATAATAATAATTTTATTTCTCCACACACAAATTACATGACAATAACAAATTTGAGTAATTTTAGGTAGCCGCGAAGGATAACCTGTTTGAGGCTACCATCCAAAATAATAATATTTATGCTTTACATATAGTGTTCATTTTGTGCTACCTTGATAATCTATGCAACCAAAGTTTAAGTGCGTACATGAAAAAAAAAACTAAAGTACTATTTATAATTCATTTACAACAATATTTGTTCTACACTTTCTTTAGTGAGAAGCCAAGAATGTACATTTTGAAAAAACTTTTTTAAAGACTTTGAAATAAAACATGACTGTGGTAACAAATTAAAAACCTTTGGTTCTACGTACAAAAAACATCTTTTAAACAAAGTCAAATTTGGTTGTGGTAAGGGCACACTTATTTTACGCAGGGCAAAGGGAGAAGGCAGGGACTGAAATATTTTAGAGTTGCCACATCTAGCATAAAAACATCGTAGGACCTTATAAATATATAGATGCCTCAACGGAAGCAAACCCAAATGAAGAAAAAGTGGGAAGGATCTTTCAAATCTGTCCTTTTTCAAAATAATACGTACAATTCTTTTTTGTAAAAAAAACAGCAGGGTTCAAGGAGTTTAGATATGCGCCACCCCAACAAAAAATGCCATAGCTTAGCCTGGTATTTACTAAGGCGTTATAAATTGTCTTTAGAAAGCTTTAATTTAATTAATTTAAAAAATTAATTGTCTTTAATTAAGGCATTAATAGTAATCTTTTTAAATGTTATATTCCTATTTATGAGCAGATGCGACGATATATGTTCTGTAAGCTCCGTAGGGAATGAACTCGATTGTTTATTCAAAGATGACCCAAAAATATTGATTTCGGCCCGGTCCAGTGGCCCCAAAATTGAATAAACGCTGTCACAGCGCAAAGTGCCGCGCTGCTCCGCTTCCTCGCAATTCATTTAAGATTTCCAGAGTCATGCTCACGTTTCAGGTCAACTTTTTTTCCCACAAAAAGATTGTCATCTCTGTGATAGCCTCAGGCATAGTATTCATAAGCTAAACAGCACCGAAAAAGCGTGCCTGCCTTAACTTTCCCCCGATTTGGAGGGTTAAAAATGTTGGTCATTCAAATGAAAGAATTGTTTACTCTACTAAATGATGTGGAGGAGAGATTCTCAAAACCTTGCAACTCACTCCATGAGTACGATTTTAGGTTCCATGTCTTGATAATGTATTTCATGTGCATCTTGGGTGGGAGGGCAACCGCCGATAAATAGAATCTAGCTCTGCTTCTAGAGTATTCTCGTGTAAATGTGAAATTTAGACGAACAGCGAACCTCCATGAAATACTCTGTGATCTGTGCACCCGTTTTGCACCTTTGGGGATTGCCCGATATAGTTGTTTGACCATTGCTTCCCGCAACAGGTAGCTATGTGCAACTTTGAAAGTCAACTCTCTTTGAAAGCATTGTGAACTATCTGGAAAATTAATTATCTACCAACGGTTAGAAACAAAATAGATGCTAGATTTTATTAAAATTAGTGCAATGTATGGCAAAGGTGGATCAAAAGAAATTTATTCCATCCTAATACGCGAATAATTCCTGAAATATGGTACATCGATTAACTTGGAAAACATCATAGCCCTTCTTTCTTTAAGTTTTGTTGACTACTACGTCGCCTATTCTTTGCCATTATAATTTGACCTCTGATACCCCTGTATGTCATTCAATAACTTCTCGTTTTACTCAAAATGATATCCTAAGGAAGTTTGAATTACATAAGGCATATTTCGGTGGTGTGCCGAAGGAAAATGGAATATTGTAGTTAATATCAAAAAATTTCTGCGCCAAAATTTAAGAGAGGTTTATTTCATTGCTTTAATAATTGAGAAAGGCTTATTCTCCTCTTGGTAACCGTGTATTGAGGAAATTTAAATAAAATTATGGAACGAACAAGTTTTTTCAAACTGGAAATTCACATTATACGGTGTACTCATATATTTAGTCACTGCACGACATTTATTTGATTTCATTCTGAGAATTACGTAATAAATTTGAGATTAAGTTTGGATTCACTTATTTTTATCAATTCAACTAATATCTACATCGTTTCTTAAAGTCAGTACCTCGAAAATAGTTCGGGCTCGGCTCAGCCTTCAAGGTAATGTTGGAGCCCTTCTATCTGGGGTAACAGAATGCGAAGATACGCCGAGGATAAGACGCGTGGTTATTCCGTGGACCGTGAGGGTACATTATCTCATATAAACGGATGCGTGACTGGGGGCGTGGGAGATGGCGCCGCACGCGACTACTGTCTGCCAAGTCCTTGAACGGTGCCTATCTTACGGATTAAGATCACTCGCCCGGCGGGATCCCTCCCTAAAGGATGGTTTCTTTAAATCGAACGGTGAGAGGGTCGAAAAAGTAGCATTCCTCTTCGCGAAGGAGGGCGAAACTTGTAATGCCTCGTTCAGATTACGATTGTCGGAGCGATCGTCCTAACGATAATTGGCCGAACTAGCAGTGTAAATGCATGTCCTGACAATAGTTACTGTAGTTCCGAACGTTGCCACTTTACGATGAGGAGAGACCGGAAGAGGAAGTGGCAAGAGAAAGACGAAAAGTTTGTAAAGCTCCCTTCGCTCTATTTTTTTCATGGATTTGTCCAAGCAAGGAAGAATATGGGTGGAAGAAAAATTATTCGTTAAATACTCGTTGAACAATAATATCTTGACCCAGCTCAACAGCTTTGCTAACCGCCAATTTCTCGTTCACTTTAGATGTCAGCACTAGAGGCCAGCACAGATTTCATCCATCGTTGTGTGAATTCACGATAGTTACAACGATTGCTGGAACAATTGTAATCTAAACGAGGCATAATGCTGCTTGTTGGCATAGTAATCAACGCTATCTAGTTACGCTCTTCTCCATCTTTACGTGCCAACATTAAACGAGAAATATATTTTCGAATATTGTCTAACCATATTATATTTCAGCGTTGTTTAATTCTACCGTTCTCGGGAATGAATTATGCGTAAAATTCGTAATGATTTCGGATTTCATTTTGAAAAAAAAACTATCATTACCGTACTTCTGGTCATTTTCAAAGGACATTATTTGGCAGTGATATTTATCAAGATATTACCGAGTTTAGTTTCATTTGAATGGCATCAACAGTGTTTCATATCAGTTTCATTCCGTTATTTCCAGAATAAGGTGGGTGGATAGGATGGTAGCTGCTGCAAGTTGGAGAGTCATTGCTTTTTTGAAAACTTGAAAGTGTCACTTGCGTTTTTTTTGTTAAGGAATGCTAATTGATAGGGACTGACCCTGAGCTAATTTAGTATCTCGTAGGAATATATGTATTCCATTTCTCTCACCTCTGAAGTCAATAATTGAATACTGATATCCCCTCCCTGAGTGAAGCCAAGGCATCGTGCATCCTCTAACGTTTCACGCAATTTAAACCCATGGGAAATTGCGTAACTTTGAATCCATTCCTATCTCATATGATTCGGATGAGATTGCGTCTCGGGAGAAAAAACGCCATGATCCTAATCGATTAGTAAAGGAGGTTGCTGCGAGAAACAAAGTATATATCTATCATTTATATGTCGTAATGCATATGCTTGTATTTCCACTTATAGCATGGTGTACGCGATGATGTATTCATGGCAGTCTTTCGTGCTGTGACAGTCATTCTTGAAAAGATTTTGGACTATTAAATGCCAGTACAACATGGTGTCAGGTGTCGTACGAGCTCCTCCCGTTATGTGGCTAAGTATTATTTTTAGTTTGTGTAGCGACTGTTATGTTACAATCGAAAATGGATTTAAATTCATTTGACCGATGACTACGACCTATAACAATCAAGTTCAATCGCGATCGCAAACTTCCATCCGCATGTCCGGCCTCGTGCGCTCAATGGAGACTGAGGGAAATATTGCAGTAAACTGGAAACGCCGGTATCAATATTTTGAAATGTATTTAATTTCCATTGGTATTTTGGCAGAAAAGGAAGAGCGTACGTATGAAAATCTAAAAAAATTCTATTATGGGGAAAATGCACAATTTTATTTAAACTACTAGATCGAGATGGTTCCTGCCTAAAATATACTCGTAATGAAATTTTGCGGATGAATAATATTTTTTAAGGACTTATTCAAACCCATTTAAGAGCACCATGTGTGACAACATATCCAAAGAGCGACTGAATAATTCTCTATCTTAATATTCGCGTGAAAATACTCGGCCTTTTTGGGAGACTCCAGTGATTCCTTGAGTGGCGACCGTAATTATATAGCATTGAGCTCGTTTTCTCTCCCCCTCTCTAGAAAAACAACCCATAAATTTTCTCGGCCTACTATTCTTAATTAATTCTCATTCTTCCTCCCAATCGTTTTTTCCTTCATTTGGAATTGGTCGTGACATTTTGGGATTCAAAAGGAGAAGCGTATAGCAGTTCGAGTTGGGGTCGTCTAGGTTCTTTCCGCCTCTAAGACGCATCGTTACGTCTGAAAGAGAGAGGAGGGAAATTCTTCTCTTTGTCTCGCACTTCATCATCCGCGATTCATGATGACTCGCTCTCGCTCGAAGAAAGGTGTGAGGTCTCCCATCTCGAAAATCGCCAGCTCATTGCATCCCCGGGGGCTGACATATCCGGGTCGTGAGGATCGCCGTTGAGGGCCTTCCGCTGTCCCGAAATGAGATTGGACTTTGTCGTCCCGTCCCGGAGACACCCAATAATTTATAGTTCTTGACGGAGAAATGCAAATTAACGCCTTTACTGCCAGAGGGACGATTCATTGTCCTTCACTGGTTGTGCGAAAACTGCCTCTGGGTCATTTATCGGACTGAATTTATTACTTGGTGATTGCGGCCTTTTTAATAGGTATACCGCCTTATTAACCCATCATAACCCAATGTTGCTTCTAATCAACATCAAAAATGTTTAAACTTTCAGCTCTATTTAGGAGATATTAAACTAAATATTATTTTGTAGTGTAAATTTTAATGACGAAATAGTTAGCTGCCACGAAAATTATCATTTAGTGTAAAATTTTCAAGTTTTCAAAATGAAAAATCTTGAAATTTGATTTCTCCCAGAAACAGCTCTGGGTTAGAAAGGGCCCAACGTAACCCAATGATGCTTCTAAGTAACATCAAACATACATACATTTTCAGCTCTTTTCCGTAAATAATTACGTGGTCTTTGGTCGGGGAAGATTTTTTCCGGCAGTTTACTAAAGAAACAATTCAGTTGGGGTATCTTGAATGGCACAACAAATTTTAGGCACTTTTTTATTAAACGAAAAATACATTTTTGTCGCGGTAGTTACATTAAGTTATACTTTTTCAATGGCTGAGGGCATCGAATCTACTTTTGAGCTTCGCGAATTTGTTGAAATGTTTGAATTTTTACGTTAAGTATACCGGAACTAGCCACGGTGGTAACGTTACGGAGCCACCCGCACTGCACATACTGTGTACAACTTGCATGGCGAATGATTTTTTTCCCTATAGAATTTTCGCACTATTATTATTTACTCGTAACATCAATTTCGTATGTATAACAAAAGTATTTGGAGCAGTAATGACCTAAACTCGGAGCCAGAAACCGCATCGAAATCGATTTGAGCGCACTACGATTGCATCAAGATCCGATGACACATCCGGACGAAAATTAATCGCAGACTAAATCACGGCCGTGACGGATTGGCCCGGCGAAAGTGTTCATTTAACGATTACCAAACTGTGACGGGTCAAAATTATGCATTTCCGCACTACCTCGAGAGACTAGACATTGTTGCGTGCATCTGCGCCGAAAAATTCGCCGGTCCGTCAAACTTTTTCCCTTCATACGGGTCCCGGAACTAATTTCCTCCTTGAATGGGAAGCATCCTTCGATGAACCCAGAGTGGAACACGAGGGTCCCTTTCATCACTTTCTCCAGCGAGTGTTATACGAGAGAGGTGGGCGATAGGAGGATGTCAGGCCACGATTTGAAACAGCTGATTCGCCGACTCACCGTGAAACGAAACAAGAAAAAAAAATAATAGAAAACTTGAGTGAAAGCACATTTTTTCAGCGGTGCGGATAGGCGACCGTCTGGGCAGACGCGGGTCGGCCTGGTTTCTCATTTCGGCGAGGTGATGCGAGTGATGTAGTCGTCAATTTATCACCTTGGAACGCTAAAAGTTATTGTTGTTGTGGGGTTTATTATTTTTTTTACGAATAACACAGATGAAACGTAAAAATGATGTGAAATGTTTATTTATTATTGTACAATCGCTTACTAGGCACTTCAATTCAAATTACTTGTGTAGGTTTTCGCGGTGTGGCGAAGATTCAGTTAAGAGTTTCACGGGATTTACAACGCGTGTGTCCACGACGTTTCGCCGGCACTGCAGATGGCTTCTTCAATTCACTTCAGTGCTGCTGCAGCTGCACTGCAGTGCCGGCGTAACTATCGATGGCACACGCGGTGTAAATCCCGTTGAACTTCAACTCAAAGGTTAGTCTCATTCAGAGAGGGTAGAGCACATCCCGGACTAAGGCACGAGTGTTTGGATTTCAGGCACGGGTCCCTGGGTTGCCTCGCTCTTCAAGGATTTCTTTCAGGAAATCCGTAGGGTTCATGCGAACTTTGAACCCGGTATCTTTCCATATGCTGCCCAATTCTCCTCTTACTGGGCCATCTAGCGCCCTATTGTACTGCATTATGTACCAAAATCAATGCCCGACGATGGCTTTGCCTATAATACTTATTTATTATTGCACAATGACTTTCAAGGTTCTTCAATCCAAAGGTTAGTCTCGTTAAGTGAGGTTAAAGCACAACCCGGATTAAGGCGCGAGTTTTTGGGTTGCCTCGCACTTCATGGATTCCTTTCGGGGAGTCCAAAGGGTTCATGCGGGAGTTGAACCCGGGAGCTCTCGATTTTCTGCCCAACGCTCCGACCACTGGGCCATCTCGCTCCTTTTGTACAAATATTACATACCAGAATCAATTCCTAACGATGGCTTTGCTTAAAAATGTTTTTTTTTTATCAAACTGCGGGAAAAACTGTATCGTTAACGCCGATCTCACGAGTTCGCATTTCCACTACACCGCTGGTAAGCAGGAAGGGGGAGTTACTGATTAAGTGTTTCTGAAGATTTTCAAAGTTATTATTTATTTATAATGTATGTGCTACTTTGAGTCCAGTAAACTTTACTTCCTCTTTACTAATATTCCAACAAATTAAGTCCTGACGACACGCTTAAAGTTATCATTATTGCGATACTACTGCTTCACTTGATAATAATTGATTTATCCTTTTTCGTTCACCCTAAACATGATGTATTTCAATGGCATCTTGAAAAAAACCTCCATGCAATGGAATCTGTGGCATTTTCACCTAAGGGCAATTTGAACATATCCGGAACGCGCTTGATGAATCATGGATTCTGCAGGGCTCTGCCACAAGGATTTATCGCATGCGTTCTCCACGATAGGTTTGAAGTTATCGCAACGCCTAGATATTTGACATCATCTGACGCCCATATGTCAACTACATGAACGTGTATATGGGGATGGTTAGAATATTCTGACTATAACTTTCCCCAGATAAATAGTCTGGAAGAAGCCCCTACTAAGAAATCTTACGTAAGATGCTTGCTGAAAATATTCGTAACTTAATTGGCTAATAACCTTTCGGGTCCAGCGACGCTCTTTGGGTAAATCTGCGTCATAGTTTAAAAATATATAAGCACCAGAAGTTTATTCTCTGCTGCTAGAGGCTTCCTCAGGGTAATGACAATTTTTATTGTACTTAAACCCTTTTGGAGAATTTAAAAAATTGACATGCGACAAGCAATGTCATTACCCCGGGGAAGTCTCCAGTCAGTGTGCATATATTTTTAAGCTACGACGCGGATTCACCCCAAAAACATCACTGTACATTCTTAACTAATTACAGATTTTAGAAAGTAATCTTAGCCCAATCGCTTTCCAATGGTACTTGACCCAGAGGTGTAATGGTACCGGAACTCGCCTGAACGCCGTTCCGGCACTGGTTAACAAAAGACAAAGTAGTCAAATAACAGTTTTATCAATTTTGTTGCCTCAACGTTTCTAATTTATACATTCCTAACCAAAGCAAATAATTTTGTAATAAAAGTAACTAGTGACACTTAATTAAAAAAACAGTAATATTTCACTTCTAAAGAAAGTTAAGGAAATAGCGTTCCGGCACTGCTAACTTTTCCACGACGTCACTGACTTGACCCATCTCCGATGGGAGGTCACACATAGTCACAAAGTTGCTTCGAGGGTAGCTTGGCTCGTAAGCGGGTTGTCTATATTGAAATTTTGCTATTAATTCATTCACATTGGAAAACCATAAATTTCATTAAATCAGATTTTTATTTCGTTTGCATTGTGCCGAAAGTGAAATTTATCGCTATTTTGTGACAGATATCATGAAATTTAACCATATCGGAAAATGTATGTCAGAGCGATGCATAACCTTCAGCTAATGGTTTCCTCATCAAATGTATCGTGGTTAGTCGCCACGGAAGAGGGTGAAGACCCCAAAGTCTCCCCTCCTGGCAAGGGGCGGATTCAGCATCAAATTTGGGGGGTCATGACCTTGGTCCGGGGAGAATGGAATAACCCCTGGAAGAGAGGGGCATTCTCCCGTGTAATATTTTTTAAATACCCATTTATATACCCATATTACGCGTTTTGGAGCCTAAAATTTAATTTTTATCCTCTCACGTTTGGGACATGTAGCCATTTATTTGTATACTCTCTCTTCACTCCTTTGCAAGGATATAAAAACTATTAAACGAATAAAATTTCAAATATTTCGAGAAATTTTGGGGGGTATCACGACGGAGAACATAATATTAGAGCCCCACCATATTTCCAGGTCCGATAGGAGCGATAAATTAAGAGAGATGTTTTGCCGAACGGATAGATATAGGAATTCATTTTTCCCCCGAACCATAAAGGACTTTAATAAATGCTAGTCCTAACTTCGTTAGAGGATTTCATTTTTATGTGTAAACGGCTGGTGTCCTAACACCCCCTGCCACACGCCTTTTAGGCGGATTGCGGGGTATTATGTAGATGTAGACCCTGTTACATGACCCCCCTTAATCCGCATCTGCCTTCAGATACGTTCCTGCCGATGGCAAGGGTTGAGAGGGTTGAAAGTCAGTCAATGGCGCGTCGATCATCAGATGAGGCGATCATGTAGTTGGCCCGCGGATAAGAAAGTGGAGTGCAAGGAGAAATTGGCCTCCGCAGACGGTGCTTAGCGGACACCGCACATATCCTTTGTCCGCCTCGCGAGGTTCTCTTTTTGTAGTCTTATTGTGGTTGATGTGCATGAAATATTTGCGATTTCACCGCTTCTAATATCTGCCGATTCCAACTCTCTCTCTCTCTCTCTTTCTCTCCCGTTAGAGGTGCGCCGAAGCCTATGTCTGCAAAAATCCTATGAGTCACCATCTTTATGCCTTCATGAACGCATCCGTTTGCTTGGCATCGTTTACGATATAATCCTTCCCAAACGAATGAATTTGCACCGAAACACAATAACTAATATACAGTTATTATGGGCCTAAGGTTGCTTCTACGCTAAAGCTACATTTCAAAATTGGGAAATTTAGAATTTCAATACATAACCCCAATTAGTCTACTGCTGCGGTTCCAAACCTTTTTTTTTTCCTCCCATACCCCTCTATATGTATGTAACTAATATTGTGTCGGAAAAAATGTAACTGCACATTTTATTGCATAATTTCACTACGAGTTGCTGGTACTTTTAGTTATATACAATTGTACAAATAGAAACTTTGTTTAAAATACCCCATATAATATGTTTCATCTACATCTTTGTCTACATCTCAATGTTTACATATTTACTGATTAAGAGATACAAAGTTCATGGATTCCGCCATTACCGGTTATTTTCGGAGTACCTCCACTGCTTCGTCGCTCGATTGCTTGACTCTATGCCTCTTCGAACCATTAATGGGGCAAAATCGATATTAATCAACCCTGGAGCTTCCTAATGCTGCCGCCTGGGGCTTTTCTCATCTTTCGATTCCTATTACTCTTTTTCTTCTCTCTCTCACTTAATCAGTGCATAACTTATCGGCTTGAGGCGCAGGGTAGACTTGAAATCAGACCCTTTTTTAATTGTCCTGGTTAAAACCTACTTGGGCCTGATAATATTGACAGAGATATAGATTTTGCATTTTGTAGCACTCTGCCTTCATTTTAAAATAATAAATTGCTTGGCCCACAAACGAAAGCTACGATGCTGTTTTACTCTGAAAAGTTATGGTTTTAGTCACGGTCTTAGAATATGAGAAGGTCTGGACACTCTCCGTTCAGGCATGGTCATTTAATGAAGCCGTTTCCCGTTGAGGCCGGTAGGGGCGCCACCTATCCTGAAGGGCAAGTTTCCTACGTATCTGTATACGATACTTCAGTAATTATGAACTAATTTATGGCAAAAATGAATATAAACTAATCGACAGTGGTTACTAGTTAACAAGTTCATATGCACTTAACATCTTATAGCGAAAAATACCTAGAAATCGTTCTCATACGTGAGTATTAATCAAATGGAAGGCGTTGGATTTCAGCTTCGTCTGCTTCCATACCTTTGTAAAATCATTTACAGCCATAACGAAAGATTGTCAGCAGTTAAAACTTTATGTAGTGAGGATAGGTATTTTTAAGGAAATAATTATTTATATCTATCTTGTGGTAAACGTTAATATAAGTTGTCATATAAGCTACGTACGCACCATTGCCTCTGAGCCCATCGGCATGTTTCCACGGCCTTATAAGAATATAGATGTTATTCCTTGTTTTCAAACACTATTAACAAATATAATATCTGAAACGCAAACGGCTTCTTACCAAGGCCAAAGTGAAATACTTCTTATGAAGTGACGTATGTTAATGTTTTTAATCTCCTGAGTCTCGATCAAGTGATAATAATAATGGCAGGGCACAGCAAATCTAAAAAATGATTCTATCCTAGGGACGTTTTGCGGGTATAGAATGGGCATATTTAATCGTTGAACAGGGTGAATAATTTCCGGAAGTACCATTATTACAGTTAAAGGCTATTTTATTACGATGCTTGCCTACTCACCAAAGGAATAATTTGAGATTTAAGGAAGTAAAATACCATATGAAAGATAAGAACGAAAGAGATTTTGCAAATAATGTCCGAATAAACTTCCACGAAAACAGTGCAATGGATATAATCCGAGGGATATGCGGATGTCTGATCACTTTCAGGTGCTGGCAAATCTGAAATATTATCCCTCGCCCAAAAATAAGATGAGTAGTACGACAGAAACCACAGGCTAATACTGCTAATACGCGGTAAATGTACTTTTCACGAGAGTTGCACGCACCATCGATAACAGCTGCATTAAAAGAAATCATCGAAAGAGGTACCTATTAAGAATGAAAACGATTCACATTTTTCCAACTTATATAATGTACACACACATCAAATCTACATTTCCAGAATGATTACACAATGCTATTGAAACTGAGATTATTTATACAATCAATGCAAGGTAATGTCATGAAAAATAAATTTTAAGTACTCACAATTTAACATTTCTATTAATTCTTTCTATTACTAATTTCTATTTCTAATTACTAATCATTCTAAGAGATTCAATTTAGTTGGAGAGAATGATGAATAGTTGATGAAAGCCGTCGCACATCTTGCATTTTCTCAGCGTTACTTCATTCCTCCACTGTGAATGACATTGACCACTGGAACAGCAGAACCCGTAATTTAAAATATGTATAAATTTTGGAGCTTTAGCACACCAAAAAAAGGAATCGTACAGCTATTTCATCGCTTCTCAGGGTCCTTGGGGACTCTAAAAAGCGAAATCCCCGAAGTCTTGTGGCCATAACCAGTGGTGCAACGCGGTACCACACACGTCCACGGCATTTTCCTTTTTTCAGTAAATCCGCGATATATATCCACGAAATATTAATGTAGAGCAATAAGGAAATAATGCAGAAGACTAAAATTCGAAAATAAATGAAAACTAAATCTTAATTAATTACAAAAATGACTATTTCCACTCACCTGTAGTATGCGCTCAACAATACGGAAATTAACTTATCCGCTAATTCTTGCCCTCCAGAATACGTGGCGCCGCCCCGGCAAACGTGCGGCAAGTTGAGGAAACGACTTCAATAAAAGACCATGGGTTCCCAATGGAGTGGGATAGGAAGTGTCATGGGGCTGGTTTTAGTCCAATCTGACTGGCGCTAGGACACCATCTTTGCTACTAGCGCTTTCAAAATGATGGCGGCGGAAACATTGGGTGCACATACGCATTATAATCATCATTAATCTCTCCGGTGATTTTTTGTTACAAATATAGGACTTGCCGAGTGAGATACAAAAAGTACAAATAAAAAAATTTATAGATGAAAAAATTCATCCGCGGAATAAAATAAGTTTTTCAACAGAAACGGGGATCGGGTTGGTGTGGTGGCTAGAGTGTTGGCTTCCCTCCCGGTGGGCCCGGGTTGAAATCCCGGCAGCGGCAGAGAATTTTCAGACTGCCCGATCCCTGCTTGAATGTTGTGTGGAGGATATTTCAAGCGCAACACTTCGTCCGTCGGATGGGACGTTAAGCCGTGGTCCCCTTGGCGCCATTCGTTAGGAGCAGGCTAATGGCGACGCCGGGTTGCTCTCCACCCTTCCTCACCTACCCTTCCCCTCATGGCGCAAATGACCTCAGCTGTCGGTCGCCTCCTCCAAATACCATACCATTCAAAAGATACTCGCGAAGTTATATGAAGAGGGACATAGTCTTTACTCTCTTAATTTCGGGTGGAAGCTTGTTAATAGCAATAGACCCATGTGCCAAGGGGCATAAATCGAGTTTTTAGTTCTTATATGTGATTGGTGGAGGCTGGTGGCGCTCCTTGTATGATAGCAATGATAATCGTAATTGGTTGCATAATTATAAATATTCTTTTTGCACAAACAATTGCAGCGAACCAAAAAAACTGTTTGAGTTATCTTTCATATGACGTATCAACTATAGCGGTAAGCTAAATGTTAAAAATATTATAATACCTTAAAACCCCTGTATTCATTTTGAAACACCCGGTACATTGAAATGAAGTATTATTTAATCATATCTTTGCCACGGAAGGAACTTTGCCCACTTCCAGTTGTGCCGGTTAATCAGCACGTGAGTTGAAAGGAAGGCCGTTTACCTTCATAGCACGTGCATTTCTCAATGCAGGGACTAATGAGAAACTTGCAATATTAGCGAATGCTCGTCAGCGAATATCTGAGAGCTCGCCTTCGTGAGTGGAAGTATCCGGTGCGGTCAGCGAATTGAAGTCCATGTGCGGCTCGTAGAAATCCGTGAGGCAGGTCAGTGAAACGGTTTCCTTCTCTCTGACACTCAAAAAGACTGCTGTAAACCTCCCGCGGAATCGGAGCCATTAGCGATTGAGTGAAGCAACTTTTTGCTCGCGTTGCCCCACAGTCTGAAAGCCCCCCTGGGATTCGAGCATTGAAGTGGTTGTTGCGAAGCGGATCGTGGTTTGTAGAGTGACCAACCGTATCCGGCGAAAAGATTACGCTCTCACTCGAAGCCTCCTGTTTCACTCGGGCCGGGCTAAATTTTTATTTTCTAATCGTCAGGGGCCCTGATGAAGCTTTTTTTTTAAAATTATAAGAGTCGTCTCTTAAGGAAGTATCCATTTGAATTGCAAATACCTGCTCTACGTAGGAGGGATTTCATGTTCGACGGGAACAATACCATGTGCGTCTCCGTCGATGATATATAAATACCTCTGATGCTTCTTCATGGAATTATTCATCTCTAAATTGGTTGATAATAATGAAGGATTTCGATATGTTCAACGTCTATAGTATCGAAACGTGTCGATTCTATAGGCATATCGACGTCACACCTGTAATCCCGATAAGAGGAGGGATTGCATATGCGACCGGAACAGTCCCATGTGTGTCTCTGTCGATGATGTCGAAATATCTCTGATGTAGATATGACCATAGAATCGACAGATTTCGATATTACATACGTTGATTTTATCGGAATATGTAGTTATTATCGAAAAATTTAGAGATAAATAACTCCATGTAAAAGGAAGGAAATTCTTCTAATTGTTTATCTCTAAATTTGCCGCAAATAACGACAGATTTGATATAAGCAACATCTGTAGTATCGAAATCTGTCGATTTTTATGGACATATCGACACCTCACCTTTACTTCCGGTCAGACTGATGACGTGGACTTCCACGGAGTGTTGCAGTTGGCGAACTTAGGTTTCCGGGTTGTCCTCCGAGTCGATTAATCTTCGTGACTACAGTGTCACCGGCGTAGAAGCAGACGTCTGGTGTGCAGGGCGTCTTCAAACCTAAAAACATCTGCTGTAACGCCGGTGAAATTCGTCTCGAAGATGAATCGACGCGGAGGACAACCCGTAAACCTAGTTGTGCCTCCCGATCATACTCTTCACCAGTCTTTTCTTTAAACTCTTACATAAAGATTCTTTCATCGGCTGTTACATGCTGACACACGCCACCTTAGCCAACGCAATTATCTTCCTGATTTCCTGACTGCTGTATCCGTTTTCCTCCGGTGTGCTGCCCAAATAGTTGAACTGCTTTACCTTTTTTAGTTTGTGGCCATCTATAAGCTTTTGAACATTATGAGGTTTTTGGGGGATAAAGGGCAGCATTAATTGACTTAAAATATTTAATCTCGGGATGAAGTAAATATTCCACACACAGGTAGAATTTTTTTCGTGGTTCATCTTGTTGCAAGGATTGTATTATTTTTACCCCAAGTCCAAAGGTAGTAAATTATATGTATTTTTGCTTTGTATGTATACCATATTTTGTAGTCTTAGTGGCACTGCTGCTCACAAAATACTTTCTTCTTCCAGATCGGACATTCCTATCCTGTGAGCGACCGTGTCACGAATTAGATTGGCCGATGATATGTAGGCTGAAACTCACGTTGGAGGTTTATCAGACGCACACATGGTAAGTTGGTTAAAGGTAACCTCTTGGTTATTTATTAGACGTAAAATATTTATTAAATATGTAAAGCCAAAGCCTTTATGATAAACGTTATTATTAATGGCATAACAATATGATCTATATATTATATTATATTATATTATATAAACAATATGATCTATCGAATTATATTCTTCTGGGGCTTTTGTCTACTATTGAAACGGAAACAGCCACCTCCCGTCTGTTCGCTGCTGTTGGGATTTTGATGTAACCCTAACGACGCCGGGCTACATTTTTATTTTTTAATCGTCAGATGGCCTAATGAAGCTTTTTTTTTATAAATAATAAGAGTCGTCTCTGAAGGAAGTATCCGTTTGAATTGCATATCATAGCTCCATAAAATACTTTCAGCTACCATAATAATGGTCGAGATCATATTACTCACTCGGGTGCACATCGGATGCATTTATCAGTGGGAAAGTGGTGTATGAATAAAAATGAAAATACAATTTAATTTCTTCCAAAATAAATATGATTTTTTATTAACAAAAAGTGATGCAATTACATGTAAGGTTGAATATACAGAAAGTCTTGTGGTGTTTTAAGAGGCATGTATGATTAATCAAGGAGAATAATATTTGAAAATTTAATCGAAATATTGATTGGAGAAATCAATAGTGTGCTACGAAAAATGTTTATATCGCAAATTAATAATGCTTGCGTGAGAACGAAATCTCTTCTCATTAGTAAATTCTTATTTAGCTAATCAGTAAATGATGCGCCTAAAGTCATGTATACCGTTGTTAGTTTGGTAAGATACGTAATGTCTATTTTGAGAAGGATTTCTTCTGCTGGAAACTCGGGATTTATGAATTTGTTACGAAAGGTTCTAAGGGTGTCTCACCTTATGGACGGATTTCAACTATGGCAACAGCATTATATCCATTTTTAGCTAGAATTTATAGCCATTAGTTGGCGTGAAAATTAGTAGTGTGAAGTAGGTACCCCTATCATAATACCTGGTCTAAGTTCTCTAAGGTGGATATTATTTCTTCAGAATCATTTCACAATGGCTATATTCTATGAGCACACCGGGTCGCTATTATTGTTTACCCCGACCTATTTTAAGTTACTGTTAATAACCTCTATAATAACTTATTTACTTTATCGAAATAGATTCATAAGAGAACAAAATCACAGTATGTAGACAAATGACGTTTTCTTCTTGTATGGCCGTATCCTCCGCGACGCATATTTCTTCCACCTTGACAGTTTTCAAGTTTGTTTCTGGAGTAAAATTTCGTTCGACAGCACACTCTAAATGCAATTTTTATTTTGCTCCTGGTCTATTTATGTTGATATTAAAGCAAAAATAATGTTCATCGCATGTGTAACTGAAATGATCCGGCAAGCTTTGTAATACTTTTTTGCATTTTTTTCCATCAGGTCGAATTTGCCCTCATCTCCTGTAGTTTATATTGTTTCTTGAGGATTTTTTCTTTTGTTAGAGGTTAGTATAGAAGACTGGCCGATTCAATTGGCCACATCATTAGATGCTTTAATAGAAATTATCGTGCGGAAAGGTGTTGTTACCAAAATCGTATGTGAAATTTACAAAGTTTTTTTTATTTAACAGAGGAATTATGTAGCTTTTAATCGATTAGCCGATAGAAGAATCCAGTGAAGGGCTCCGTCAAATCAACCTCAGGATTGATGGCAATTGATTATGAGACATAAAAAGAGAACTCGGTCAAAATATTTCTTCCCTTCAGTTTTTCAAAAAGAGCACGGACCCGTCAACCCTCTTTGTAGGCATTGCTTAAAAATGCTGTCTACCATTATATCTAGTATAAATTAATATAAGATTATTTACTAAGATTAAAAACAAAGTTCATGAAACTGCTTTTGTTTCATTACAGGAATTGATATACTATAATTCATCTCTGAACCTAATGAGCAGGCTCGTACTTTTACTGTTATGCTAGATTAAATGTTTTCGCAAGCTTTTTATCGTACAACGTTTTTTTCCATTGGGCCCGATTTGCTCATATCTCCTATCTTGTTTTATGAGGATTTTTTTCTTTTGCTTGAGTGCTGATACTATCTAATTCTAATCACTCATTTATTTTCTTGTAGTTACGTCCTCTGAGCATCACTAATCGATCATTACTGCTAGTATTTTGTCTATATTCAACAAATATTGCTGTTATACTACCTCAGTTCCATAGGACCTTGACCCTGATTCGTTCTCCTTAACTTGATCTCCAAGTGGTTCGTTTCATTTAGTAATATCTACTGTTGCCTATTACCCATCTCAAAATGCCGTATAGGTGAGTTTAATCTGAAAATTTCGCCTTTATGTGCAATCATGAGGAAATCCTGTCTTTATGTCGCTTTCTAACTCAAATTATTGCATACCAAAGCCGTCACGAATGAATCGTGTGCAAGGATAATAGTTTACCGTGTTTATGTCCCTCTTTCCGAAAGGCAGATAATTACATTTTTTCTTTCCTATTTTAATGAACACCTTTCTCCTAGCCGCGGGATTCGATTTCTACGGAACAGACTCTGTGGCTGCCATGGTATTAAACCAAGCACCGAGGAGGTTAATCCACTCAAGAGTCTTTGGAAGAGGATTGATCAATCATGCGAGGGAAAATCGCTTAGGTTTTGGGGTCACTTTCTAGCCCAAATCATTGGATATTTGCATGGATACGATGTGCCAGCTTTGATGCAGTGAAACTTGCATTGCTTGAACTCGTATCAATAGTAACGATTATGAATCGCATTTATTCTCTTTGAACTTTTCGCTGCCAGAAGAACCTGGTATCCTAATAGTACAATTGTAAATTAATTTTACTATATTCATCGTTGTTAATCTAAATAATAAGCCTTATTGAGAATGGTATGATGCTTTGTTAATTTAAATGTTTTCTCGTCATTTCAGCAATTTTATAGAAACTAGTAAGTCAGATACAATTTTTTGTGAGTTGGTATTGGGTCCACCAAGTTCTTATTGTCCAAGATCTATAGTCATCATTTTCTACCGTGTCTATGATCCCTTTGATGGGAAATTACGCATTTACCTTTTGTGGCATAGCTCATAATTTCTTTGTAGTCAGAAGGGGAATATTGGAGGCTACTTCGTAGGACACCCTTTCGTCTGCTTGTCTTTTTTCGTGATGAATCACTTCTTTAAACGTATGCTTCCAACCAACTTAAGAGTAGATGGCAATGATTCCATTAGAAATGAAATTGTATAAAAATACATGGCATGAAAAAATATACTTTTTCAATATCATATTTTGTCAAAATATGGGTCGACAGATAAAAATCTGTGGACCGTACAAAGCGTTTATTCTGTCGTTATGTCATGCTACCACTTTAAAATATTCAGGATATACATTTAGTGGACATTTTTTTAATATTTGCGTATAGCTCAATCATAGATTGTTTACGTCTAAGAAAATAATGACATGAAATACACAAAATTGAGACTCAGGCTAACGTGGAAAAAGGTGCTCTCTGATAACTTAATCCCCCCAAAATTTCAAGATGATATAAAACATTTTATGTTTTTAATGCATCATGAAAAAACTTCGGCCGAGAGGAAGTGATACGACCTTTTTATGGAGCACATTCTGGCTAAATTATGATTCCCGAGGCTGCCACGTATTAAAATCGAGTAAGTTCAACCGATTCAGGCGTGAATGGTGGGAGTTCGACAGATTGAAATGAAAGGTAGCTGCACTTGTCCACGATATTGGAAAAGTGCCACTAAGTTTCATTTCAATATTAAAATCGTGCAGTGGGAGTCGCATTAAATTTGCACTCGAGCCTTAGGCTGTGAATTAATGGATCATGCGCGTGAAAATGACTGCTGTCTTAAAAAAAAGCTAGACACCCGAGTTTGAGGAGCTCTAACGTATAAACGAAGCAATCAATTTCAATGCAACAAAAAGCACACGAAAGAGAGTTTATTTCTACGTTGGCACATTTACTTTAAAAAATAATCGACTCCATTGTTTTACCTGTACTAAATTTTTTCTCAAATAAGTACCCGTTTTTTGCGCCTAAAATCAAGTTGCCCAACTTTAAGCGCTTGGTATTTCCGTAGTTTTCGTTCCAATAACTTCAATTTTGATGCAATAAAGCCAGATCTAGCATAAACAGGTTGGAGAATTCAAATTGTTTACACAGCTAAAATTGATGGATTTTTTGTAAACAACGCAAATATCTGCTAACTTCGAAACCATTGGGTCAATTAAGGTTGATGTTTTTTCCTACCCTTCATTATCTAGAGCGGCAAGTTGTGGAGCTTTGAGGTAGCGGCAGCCTGTGAAACGGAATTAGACGTCCCTTCACTTGGTGCATTTCTCCTTGGCTGCGAGCATCTTCCCCGAAGCTACTCACTCTTGAATGGGAGAGGAGGAAGATACACTTCGGTCATCGCCGCGATCTCGTAAAGCCTTTTCTTCCTAACTGTTGTTCTTTTTGCGCTACCTTCCGCCAAGGCATTGCTCATCCACTCTTTAGGTCACGGCTCCCATAACGGTTCTAACAGGTGCACTGACAGCTTCGTGTTCAGCCATGAAATGGACAAGTGCGGTTATCGTACGTCATATTTCGAGCTCTTCTAAAGTCCTCGAGGTGATTTATGAGGATATGCTGTTGAATTAATATTGTGGCAGGTGTCACGGTAAACTGAGAACTCCTCTACTGATAGCCTTATAGTCCAAAGAGGTTCAGAAAGTGCGAAAAAGTGTGAATTAAGAGTAAGTAATGATGAATCGATTCGTTCCAAAATGTTGTACATTGTAAAGGAACTTTTGTTAAATAGAAATGAAGTTCTATTAGCTGCTCATTGGTCGTATATCCGTTATTCTAATCCCACGAAGTCATACTGAACTAAAAAAGGAGCTGTGAAGTTCCTTGAGGCGCATCATATTTCGCCTAAGATATCTATGTGTTCCAAGGCGTGAAATAGATATTCTCTGCAATTTTCAGCAAACTGTTTTTGCTTTCGGCCACATAGGCAATGTAATATATATGTATGCGACATGTATAGCGAATATGAGCTCAAGTTAATGGGAAAAGTAATTGAGTGGTCATAATAAAAGTAAACTGATAGAACGTAAATATAGAAGAAACGTAAAAGATTCGGAATAGCATGTTTTTGCCACCTCAGTGACCGCTCGCGATTAGTGATAACTCGATGTCTTCTATATTTACATTGTGTCTGTGTATTTTGTGTTATAAATTTATATTTTAGCAAATTAACAATCAATTCTGGACGAAGCAAGATAATAAGTTTCCCCAGATCTTACCATTCGTTACAAAAATGATTTACACGTATGTGGAGGCCACATTGTGTTGTTCATCAATGACCTCCGTTTTAAAGTATGTAACCGTCAGAAATATAATTAGTCATCATTTTGTAAAAAAATATTAATTATTCAGATATAAAAACTCGTAAAAATCTCTCGAAATACAATTCATCTAACTATATGAACGGAAGTGTTTTGATATCATAAATTTATGACTAATTGAGGTTGGAAAGAATTATATATGTGTACATCTGATGTCGCAGTAGTGGATGGGTTTAGTCGTGGTTTAAGTGAGGTACAGTTCTATTAGATTTTAGTAATAAAAATGGTTGAATCTAAAATAGTTATCATTTGTTAGTACTCTCTGTCACCTCATCAAATAATGTCATTTAAATCGATGTAAAATCGTGTGACTGCCATTGTCAACTTTGAGCTGCATTGAAAAATTACTGCATCAAACAAGTAACTTTGTGCGCAGTCACGCGCACGGGTTCAAAGTTATATATACCAAGAGAGAAATTCGCCGTGAAAAATCGTTTGGCTTAACCGGTATTCTAATCCGGATATCCCAATTGCCGGTCAGGTAGGCTACCAGTTACACCACCAAGACATGTGCTATCAAAAAGAAACTCAGCCTGGGTTTACCGAGCGGCTATCGAGATATCCGGGTTTGAATCCCGGCTAAGCCAAATTAGTTTTTTCATGGCGAATTTAATCCTTGGTGTGTAGATAATTGTGATTGTGTGCCTTTTTTGTATTATTTACATAGCAATGGTTTGTACGACTCAAATTCCACTAATGTTTTAGAAAACTTGGGTAACATGTACTCCCAACACTTATTCATGTAGCGGTTCTTACTCATTGTTTCAAAATATTTTTCAAAAATCATCTTTCGCTCCCACGGAATTGTCATCCCTGTTTCATGAAATGCTCCAAATCTTAATGCGTTGCTTTAGCTATCGAATTCGAGTCTTTCCACAGCAAAGAGGTGAATACCCTAAGTGTGCATTTAGCGGAAAGATTTCCCTTCGAAACATAATTGTGAGCTTCTCTTGATTTTGATATTTTTATCGGCAAATAACAGAACTTATATGTAAACATAACTGAATTTAACCGATTCTTACGTGATATAGTGGATGTTGGACGCATAGAAATAAAAAGTAGTTGCATGTTTCCACGATTATTTTAATGCGTACTACCCATTATAGCTCACAGAGCCATAATTTGGAACAGATCACCCAAGCAGTAGGTAACATTGAGTATTGAAGAATCATATAGGTATACTTGAATCGCACTGAAAACTCGTGTGTACAAAACTCCTAATAAAATGGAACTAATAGTTCGAATAACCTTTGGTTTCATAAAAGGTATACTGGTGTAGTTTCCACCGACAGAAATTCTATCTTACTTCGCGTTTTTCCCTTTTGCTTCCTAAGAATAATTCCCTCAGATTTTCATCACCCCATTGGCACGGAGACCACGCCTTTCAATTTTGATCGCAGAGCAAAAAAAAATGACGCTCCCCGCACCCGCTGTTGAAATGATTTCTCAACCTTTCTCTTTAGCTTCCGGCATTTTTTACTATCGGAGTTCGATATTTTTCGAATGAATCTAAAGATGGTGCATTTTTGTGGAAAAGTTGATTTTTTTGGCAGAATATGGTGAGAATGATACATGTGAAAGTCCAGTGGAGTTGTTTTTGAATGGATATTTCATATCTACATTGTATTAAAATATTATATGTTCCAAATCCTTATGGCTTCTGAGCTTATTGTAATTAAGTAAAAAATTATTTACAAATCGCACGGGAATAAAGTTTACGGGAATAATTTATTTTTACAACCTGTTATGTTATATATTAATAGCAATAAATTAGCTTCGAAGTACAATTCATCTTATTAACTTCAATTTCGAATAAGTGATAGACGTTATGATAAATCGCATTTAGGTTTTCCATATTCGGACCTCAAGCTTTTTAAATTATGTCATGCTGTATTACTATTTTTTATTATTGTAATTTAACTATTTTTTCATCTTAAAATCTTATGAAACGCTCGATATATCACTTTCTTTACTCAATAGGCTCTGCCGTATCATTTAATGTTCATGGTGGAATATAAACATATCGCAGAGCACTGAGCAATTTTCAGTGCAAAGCAAGATGTGTCTATTGTGTCCATTCCTTTTCCATTTTGTACCGATTTGAAGGTTCTTCATTTCCGCATTTTCAGGTCGTGTGGCGACTGCCCAAGCAATCAGACTGACTGCTTCAACCCCAACTGCGTGACAGCCGATGGAGTGGCACAGGCACTCCTTACAGCAAACAGGCAACTGCCTGGACCAAGTATACAGGTATGATATTCATTAAATTATTGACTATGGAAAATAAAACTCATCGGTGATCATCGGATCGGTTAAATAGCGGATCTTAATAATATTCTTATAACGAAAAGCCAGATTTATTTCCAATCACGTGATCATCTTTACTTCAAAGGTTTAAATTCATCCTATAGTTTCTCTGGCCAGCCTATTCCAAAATGCCATGAGTTCTGTCTGGGAGTTCTTTTTACTCCAATCTTACATTCACCCCTCACATTAACCACATATCTACAAAAGCAATGACTCTAGTTGGACTTTTATACAGGTTTCCAGAAATATAGATTCCTTTAGCTCTGAAATCTGTCTTTTCCGAATGTGTTCTTCCACTCATTGATTATTGTTCGCCCATATGGTCCTCAGCCTGTCCCTCAAATCTCAAAACTCTTAATAGGCCTATTAATTTCTTTACTAACGAGGCGAAAAAATCGTAACCCCTTCCTCCATAATCTCACTTCTCATGATCTCCTCTCTCAACTTGCCATAGTTCCCTTAAAACGACGACGTACACTCATTGACCTCAGGTTTTTCCACCGAATCATGAATGGTCACTTCAGGTCTAACGACATTCCCCCATCAGGAAACTTCCTCTTTAAATCCTTCATTCTTTGTTTCGCCCCCTAGCTAAATTACAATTGAGCGGATGAGGCGTTCATACATTACAATATATCTGAGTGTATTTAATTCGTGTTTTTTGTTGTTGTTTTTTGTTAGACTTGATTATTTAACAATTTGTTCACAAATCCGATGTAAAAGGTCTTATGTACTGTTAGAACGTTGGTTTCCGCGGCGATGGTCTGATCTCTGTATTGTTTCAGGGTTTTCTTCCGCGTCAGCTTGTTTATACGCAACAGTTTCGCTGGCTATCCTGCCAGCGCCTTTAGGTCGAAGGTGTCGGCTGTTGGGCAAAGAAAGTTTTAGTTAAGGAGTGCCGATACTTCCCTAGACGAATCAGGGAAGCAATAGAAATTCAAAAAACACCGTTGAATTTCAATAGAGAAGATGGATACTTCCTTTACAGCGCCTGGAAAAGAGTCATCAAAGAGAGAACCAAGCAGAGAGAAGCGCCCAGTCAGTCAGCAAATCACAGAGCAGCTCCCATCGAGCCAACGGTGTATAAGCAAGGCAGAAACCAACATCCGACACCTTCGACCTGAAGACGCTGGTAGGATAGCCAGCGAAACTGTTGTCTACAAACAAGCTGACGCGGAAGAAAACCCTGAAGAAATGCAGAGATCGGTCTTATGTACTGTTTTTGGATTTAATACAAATAAATATCCTGCCCTTCTTCTACAGGTGTGCGAAAACGACATCCTGGTGGTGGATGTGTGGAACCGGGTGCCTGGAGCGGGTTTGGGTGTTCACTGGCGCGGCATGCCGCAGCGGGAGACGCCGTTCATGGACGGTGTGCCCATGGTCACGCAATGCCCCATCCCAGCGCACACAACTTTCCAGTACAAGTTCCGTGCTTCCAAAGCGGGCACGCACCTATGGCACGCACACTCCGGCGAGTACTATTCAATCATCGACGTCATCCCCACTATCGCCCGAGTAGTAAAACTTCATCATCCGATGTCCATAACGGCGGATAATGGCCTTGCCTCGTCTCAATATAGGCTCGTGGTTTGGAGTACTCGGGCAGGCAGTAGAGTACTATTGTAGAATATTCGCTAGCAATAAATATGCAGGCAGTAAATTGACACTTACTATCATCCCTTTTCAAATATCTTTGCGACTGGCCCAGTCGTGCTGCTTCGGAATGTTTCGAGCGGCGTCGCTGCAGGAGGCGGGACGTACGTCACTACAGTCCGGCCGTCGAGAGTTGTCCGATGACAGTTCAAAAGGAGGGGCGGAGAACCCTGCGCCTGCACGGTTTGCAGCCAATTGCTGTCCCCCAAACGCACCTCATACCCTCGCCCAGTCATACAACGTTGTCTCATGGATATGAAGCACTGAAACAAGCCTGAGCCACCAAAACAAGCCCTTTCTGCGAATCGCCAAAACAAAGGAATCTTCCTTTGGGTCCTTCACGCTCGTCGTCCCTTCTGGTTCCTTTCTTAAGGGAACCCTTTTGTTTACGTGTGGTGTGGGCGTTTCCATTTCTTACCTGGCAACCTTGCCCCCTACTCCTTCTAGCTGTCATCGGACAACTCTCGGCGGCCGGACTGTAGGGATGTGTGTTGTGGGGAGGAAGAGGGGCCATGTTTTCTCAAAAGACTTTCTTCAGTGTATGTAAACGGACTATTGCGTCAAAAACCCTCTTCCCACTCGGCAACACAGCTAACTTACGAAAAATACATCGCGTAGGTCTGAAAGTGACTGCATTTCCCAGAGACTAAGCTGCGCCTATCGCATTTTGGTTGTTTTTTCAAGAAGTCACGTGTCCTCCTCCCTCATCCCCCGAAAAATTTGGCCCTGCCTCTCAGTGCAAAGATGTTTGAAATGGACTCTAATATTCGTATGGTAGAAATATTCCAGGCCATACCAGCACAATGGTGATAATAAAAAGTTTTCTTGGGGTTAAGGCTGAAATCGCTTCCTCCATCTAACCCCTTAAATATTCGCCGTTGCGGGAATCGACCACGGGCCTTCCGGGTAAGAGTAGTATATCCCAATCGTAATACATTTCGGGAGTAATCATAATTTCACCAGATTTGTGTGGGATTATGATGCTGAATCGCAAATCAATACCCTTTACAGCGACGCCAACGTCCAGTTTAGAATGTTGATCAATTAAAATCTTCTATCTCGTTAGCTTTTGTAGTTGAATTGATCTAAGGTTCTTTTCTGTCAATTTTCGGCACGTTTTATCTCTTTCTTTTCTACTCTTTTTCAAATTCATATATCGTTAATCACTTTTAATTTATTCATCGCATAATTCATCGCTGAAACCTTAATCAGTGGTGTATTTTACATGGCTCCGGAACACATTTTGTTTTAATCATTGGTTGCGACAATAAATCCGTAATTCACGATCATAAATTTATATTTGTAATGAAAAATGTAATTTGTAATATCAAATGAAAAATGCGCGCATACGTGGACACTTGGATTACATTTTTTCGCACTTTTACTTTCTTTTTCCTGCAATATTGCCAGAATCCCTAAATTCTATAAAATTGTCCTATATTTTGTACGTAGCATCGACGGTTTCGACGCCTGTAGCTCAACAAGTATGCACCTTAGAAAAATGGGAAACTTAACTACTCGGACATCCGAAGAAAACAATGGGTTAAAACAATGTTTAAAAAACAATATTATTAAAAAAAGAAACATTCAGTGTAAATTAACAAATTCTTATTTGCTATTGCATCTATTATATTAACCGTCCTAAACTAATGGAAAGCGTTAGCTATAACTGCACTGTTTTTATTCCCGGTCAGGCGCGGAATCGGCGGACGGACTTTTCGGCGCCCTGGTGGTCCGGCAGCCGTCTTCCAAGGATCCGCACAGGGCCCTCTACGACGTGGACGACCCCGACCACGTGATCGTGCTCGCCGAGTGGTCTAGGGGCTTCGCTCTGCAGAGGCTTGCGGACGCGCACGCGGGGGACGCCGGAGAGCCAGACCTCGTGGACACGCTGCTCATCAACGGAAGGGGCGAGGACCGAACGGTGAGTCTGCCCAGGTCGCGGCAACGTAGATTAGATTGATTGGCAAGATCAGGGGTCTCCAAAATATGGCCCGCGGGCTACTACTGCCCCGACACACAATTTCATCCGGCCTGCGAAACAAATCCCTGTTTTTTACTTACAATTCTTACTATAGGCTCATCTAATTTGGAACCTAATTTTAATGAAATTTTGAAGTCTAAACGACAGTATCATTCGTCACACCAATTTGGTTGCATAAAACTGGGGGCAAGAACTAAATTTAGTTTACCCTGATTTTATCCAATAAGTTAATTTTTAAATTTTCCCTATTTACATTTTAATTTTTGATTAAATTACTGGTTTGATTTGTTTTTTTAAATTCCTTCAGCTTGCATAAATGTGAGAAATATTAAATATGGCCCTTACATTGAAGAGTTCGGAGACTTCTGGACTAGATAGGTAGAAAATTTCAACGGAAACCATGGCTACTCCAACAGTAACGCGTGGAAGAAAGTGCTTGCCAATCAGCAGAATTCAGCGAAGCGACGAAAAACACTTTATAAGGCGGCGTATTTCATTCTCGCTATTTTTTCCTATAAGCCGGCCTCAAGGACTGGATTGAAAAGTAGAGAATATAATCTGCTTATTCACAAAATATTTAAGGCAAACACTTCCTACGGTTAATTTATTCCTATTTTTTTACCCACCGGATTTTACACCAATTCAATGTGCTGTGAACAGTGCTTTCTTTACTCGGCTAATCACGTCGCCTACCACTTACAGAAATATTCCTCGGGCTATGTTGCACTGTGATTTTTTTCTCAACCAATGGGTAGGCATCGCTATCTCTAATGACTATAACGAAGTGAAATCTGATCTTTTCCCTACCATGTAATAGCAAATAGCTAAATACACCCTAGGCTAATTAATTGGCTTTAGGTTGTTCTGTACTATGCCATGGGTTTTGAAAACGAAACTAATGTCGAAATAAGATTTGATGCTTTCCCGACGAATAATGTGGGTAAATTTTTCTCAGGATTCCCAACGGTTCAAATGCTCCATTTTAGCCATGAGGATGAGCCCTGAGTCGGAGCTCGAAACGTCGGTTCAATGGAGTATATAACCCAGTGAGAATCCCGAGAAAAATTTATCCACACAACTATTGTCGTTGAATCCAGTGGAGCATAATGATAATCTCGTGGAATCGTGTTTCATCTATCTATATATGAAAGAGGATTTCTGTTTGTCTGCCCGCTACGCATTTCCATACAGCTGCATTTATTGCGGCCAAACTTAGTACATATGTGCATCTCAAGCTCCCAAAGCCTGTAGTGCTACTTCTAGCTGTGTCCGACGAGTTCTTTGCGTCGTTTTCTCGTTACTGTTTGTTACGTCACGCCACACAACTTCTGTTGTTGAATATCCTGTTGGGTAGGCAAACCCCTTACCCTCTCAAAGGGAAAACGTAACTCAAAGGATTCTACAGTTATCTGTTAATCCTCTTGGTGCTAACCTTTTTGCTGGAGTATGCGTTAACACGAAGTTTTTGGTCTACGCACGTAAGGACACACATAACAATGAATCTTGTGGAGCGGAGTATGAGCTGATACCTTGCGCGGCAAACGGAATTCATTTTTTCCATTGTTTGCTGTTAAGCGCACCTAAAAATCCTGCTCTGTGACCATGAATTCCAAGTTTCCCTCTTCTCTGGGTAATATCCTTCCCGAGCAATACCGTGTGGCTTGGTATTTTTTATTTGAAAAATCATCATGCCTCGTTCACATTACGATCGTCCGAGCCGTCGTCGGAACTACCGTGCATTCACACGACGATGGTTAAAACCTGTGCTGCCCTCTAGTGCTGACATCTAAAATGAACGGGAAATTGAAGGTTAGCAAAGCTGTTGAGGTATGCATGGACAAGATATTACTGTGTTCAACGTGTATTTACCGAATAATTTTTCTTCCGCCCATATTCTTCCTTCCTAGGACAAATCCATGAAAAAAATAGAGCTTCACGAGCTTTTCGTCTTTCTCTTGTCACTTCCGTATCCGGTCTCCCAGCGCCTAACCATCGTAAAGTGGCAACGTTCGAAACTACGTCAACTATAGTCAGGACTTGCATTCACACGGCTAGTTCGGTCAACTATCGTTAGGACGACGGCTCGGACGATCGTTATGTGAACGGGGCATCAGTGGACTGGACCGCCATCAGCTCTCGCGTGATGTTTGAGATCAATCGAATGCAGCGGACTGCGGCCAAGGAGACCACTTTTCGCGAGCCCTAAAACAACGTATTTGGTCTTACACAACAGTTTGAGCAAATTCTTCGACTGGTGAGAGTCAGGGTCACCTGAGGAGCAGGTTTTTTACGAAGATAAAGTCTTTGTGAAGCATTCTTAAGTCGTTTAGAAAGTGGTTGTGATCTTGAAAAAGCTGGTCCGGTAACCTGCAGCAGCATCCAGCCAGTTTCCCGCGGCGACTCGCTAAGTCCGCTCGCTGCCTTGACCTCCAAGTGGGAAGACTCATCAGGAAAATACTTCCGGATGTGAGTCAACTTGGCCTATTTCCAATGTTTTGGCAACCGATAAATACTCTCCCACGTTTCAGACAATAGGAACAAAGCTTCCAAAGTTGAACTGAATAAAATATGACGGCCAGCAACACTTTTCCCACATTTTGAAATATACAGATATCCAAAGCAACCCAGACGTATTTGACCAATATTTAATAATAAATCAATCGAATAAATATAATAAATTCATTTGAATCATCAGTTTAATGTCAAACATGTCATTACCGCTTTAATTGTATGAAATCTTTATTTAATCACTGTATTAAATAAAGTGCAAGCTTTCGTTTACAAATTTTCATTAGCTTGAATACAATGGAAGTGCAATCTTCAGATAAATGAACCATTAATTTCATTGTTTTGTGCATATACTTTATTACAATTTTAAGGGATGCTCTTTTTAAAAGTGTGGAATAACTTTTCTCAATTTAAATAACTTTTCTTCAATTTCTAACGTGCTCAATGTCATCCCCTCTTTAATCAACGGAACCGGTCGACAAGGTTTAGGTCAGACCTCATTACAAACCGAGCAATGTGGGATGATCAGCCACATTTCTCTCTGGCTGAAATGTCAAGAAGTAATGTTTCCGCAAAATTATAGATCCTCCTGTTATAGAAAAAGTTGTAAGTACAATTTACTAAAATTGTCGGATCTTCAACAGATAAGAAAATGCAAGTAACGCGAAAATTGGGCAACATCAATGTTAGCATACAATTCATGTTATATTTTTTATTAATAAGCATTAAAATTAATATGTAACTTCATATATTGTACGCAGTAATGAGAGAGGAAAATACAGGATTTTATTTTTGCTAATCACGGATTTTCGAGTCTCTCGTTAAAAGTTGAAGTTCATATCTTATGTCTCGTAAAAAGCTGGCCAGCTACGGAAGTTAGGCATGGCCAGCCAGCTTTTTACGAGACAGAAGATATGAACAATATATATCGCCTTCTTACTCTCAGGACGCCAGTTCTAGACTCAATTCGTAAATTGCTTTTGCTTGAAAAATTTCATGTGCAACCTTTCGGAATGAGAAGGTCTATTCCAATACATCTAAGTAGAATTTTAGGTCACTAGCATCGACGGATCAATTCTCTGAGGCATTCCCCAACACCAATGCAGACATTGCTACGATGAAAATGAAATGGATAACTGGATGGTGAAAATGATTGGAAATGGATGTATACTAAGATTTTGCTGGTAGAAAATTCGGATGAATCTAAACTGATTAAAGGTCCCACTCAGTGTCACTATACATGAAAAACCTTTTATCCCGTAGAGATGACTGTAAAGACAAAGCAAACAGGCGTCCATGAACAAGCAATTCTAAATCAAATATTATCTACCCGAGTAGGAGGCATTTTCCGGTCTCTAGTAGTTATCAGCGCCCATTGGATGGTTAAGACACCTACTTCATACGAATTATAGAACTTTCTCCGGCTTACAGGCCTAAGCAATATATGATATTTGAATAGTTTGTGCCGAAATCTGGGATTTTATATGAACGACACGAAAATGTATCTGTATATTATGCAACTTTATATATATTATCTCTCATGGCGAAGGAATTACTTTCTTTCCTCGAATACAATTCTCCTTACTCACTTAGTCACTTACACACACTGAGGTTTGTTTGATTAGGGTAGGATAGATCTCACTCCAGACTTGGCCGAAGATGAGTGAAAATCACACATCGAAGTTAGGTGGGCCAGTTCCTCCCCTGTACGCCATTTTTCGGGGAAATCAAACTTTAATACTCCAGCAGGAGATTATTTATTTAATCCCATGCCACCGAATACAGCGCATGTCGGTCATTTTACATCGGGATATTCAGCAAATTTAACAAATATACGTGCACAAATAACCATGCCCTCGATAGGGGCAACCTACCCACAGTGGTGTAGCCAGGAATTTCGTTCGGGAGGGGAGATCCAAAACCAGGGGGGAAAACTTTTTTAAAACAGGGTTCTAAGTAATGGGTTTTAAACTAATTTTAACACTTTTCATAATCGAAGAAACTTGATTTGTTAAAGAAATATTTTGTAAATTCATGATTTTTCAATTTTTAGTTTTCTTATATGAATGAAAATTGTCCTGGCTACGCCACTGCCTACCTAGGTAGGACACGAACCCGTGACCTCTTGTTTGGCGGGCGAGGACTTTACCCTCGCCTCATTTGTAGGAGATTGATGAAGCATGAAACGCAATGGACCCAAACAGCACTCCTTGAAATGAGAGTTGGTACTAACGTAAGGAATGAAGTGACTCAGAAAAAGACGCATGGCTAGCACTTCACTCTTCAAACACTTTTCCTCACAAAAACTTCACACTTTCTTCTGAGAGAAGTCAACATAGATGGCATTAAACCAAGGTGAGACGGCGTCTCACCAATCTATGTACTGAATGGAACGTGACAATTCCGTCACTTTCTCGGTAGGATAATAGGCGATTCGTGAAAGGGCAAATACCCTGAGGACCGCAGCCGTAGAAAGCACTCCTTCCCATCAATTTCTCCCAAGCAACGTTGTTCCACATTAGCTCTGTCCGACATACGATCCATCACCAACGTAGATCAAGTAAGAGTTCGACGCCCTTCGCAGACAGAGATATTGGCACTGCTAACCGCCGCCATGGGGCCTGCATAGAGGAGGCCCAATTCCATCCCATAGAAGGCTAATTTCCGTTTCCATTTCCGTCGCATTTTTTAATCGGTTTTCAAAACTGTCCGCGACGCGGCATGGTAGCTACCATACCGCGTTAGCTAGTTAGTTGCTAGCAAAGCGATCCATTGTTATCCAATATTTTGCAGTATGATGTTTGTAATTGCGAGGAATAGCATTGAAAAGTTATGAATTTCAAAGATCACATCATCATGTATATATATTTCGGCTAACACCCCTAATTACACCTCATTTCCCCGTGAAACTCAGTTCAATTTCTCCGTCAGTGACGGGAGTCACGACTTTCGCAAACCCTTTTAAATTCGCGGTAGTTGAAAATTAGAGGACGACATGAGGATCCCTTTTGTAATATTCGCGTCCTCTCCTATAGTCGAGAAAAGCGAGGACATTACGATAGAAGGTTTTCCTCTCGACCGCTAAATGTTTTTTCAGCCACCGCACGTTGAAATGGAGTTTAAAAAATGGGACACTAGCGTCGTTGACTGGCAGAGAGATCCGAATTTCATGAAGTAATAAGCCATAACTAGGACTGTTGAGTTGGATGCGGGTTCACTTACCCTGGAAAGGTAAAACTGGTCCCCTATATTTGTTGTGTCATTTGTCCCCTTAGTACGCATTAAACGCACAATCAAAACCGCGGAAGAGGTGGTATATATACTCGCCAGCAGCTGGACGATTCCCAAATCCATATGTATAAAAAGAGGATGTCTGTTTGTATGTCTCTTATGCATTTCCATACGGCTTAACGGATTGCGACCAAAGTTAGTACGTAGGTGCATCTCATGGTCGCAAAACCCCTAGTGCTACTTTCGGTTGTGCCCATGATCATACCTGCTTTGTTCCTTTACCTAAAATTCCTGCCATGTGACTATGAATTCCAAGTTCCGAGTTTCTCACCTCTCTGGATACTAACCTTCCTGAGCAACACGGGGTGGTCTGCTTGATTATATATATTCAGATCATATAATTGTGGGAAAACTAGCGAGCGAATAGCATGCGGGTTACCTTCTATGGTGATCCGTTGTCAATTTGCTTAATCGTTCGCAGAATACTTAAAATTTACTCACTTACTTGTTAGTAGCGGAAAACAATGGGAATTCTCACATAAGCTATTGATTTCTTTTGCATAGTGCTGAAAGTTAAAGTTATCGCAATCGCTAATTTCATTAACCGTAACTAGGACTGTTTACCGGCATTTATTAATTTGATGGTGCAATCAATCAAATTCATAGATTTTGAATGCTAGTCCTCGCGATTGCGAACACCTAACTGAAAATATTGCGAATAAATAGAACGCTCTGCGCTCATCGCCCTGCTGCGGAATATTTTGGAACCGATTGAGATGAGACTAACTAATTGTAAGAGGCAACGTTAATAATGCCACTATGGGTCGGACTGGGACCTACTCGATGAATTTCCCTTGAACGAGGCAATCATTTCGAAAGACGCTACCTGTGACGACGCGTGGAGTAATGGCAAGCAATGACGAAAAAACGGAGAATATCATTCTTGGTATAAAAATGTTAAATTACATTCAACAGCAAAGAATTGACTTTTTGTAGATGTCATTTTCGAAGAACGCTTTAAAAAGTCTTGGAAGGTGTTGTAAAATCAAGTTGAGCAAATATTTTCATTTATAAATGGAAAAATATTGGCGTATCACATTGTACTCAATTCATGAATATTTTGAGCTGGACTTTTCTTCTCTTTTATTTTAAATGTAATCTTTGTAATGTATGTGTTTCTAATGTTTTGATCCAATGTACATGTTTTGTATGTTTCGTTGTATCGAATTTTTTTATAAATGTGTTGTATACAACATCCGCGAGGGCCAATCCTCGCCGTGGATGAATAAAGATAAAGATAAAGACATCTTTATGAGAATGAATGACTTTAAGCGGTTGATGACTGCCTCGATTGGGCAATTCTGTTTTTCGCACGACTGAAATTTTGTTCCCTATTGTTTTAATAGTAGTTATCATCTTTTATGTTCTGTTGGTCACACGAGTACTACATAGAACATAGTTATAGAAGAAAGTGCCTACAAAACTTACATTCGAAAAAAGAAACAAAAAATACCGACTACAAAAATAAAAACTCATCAACACTGTAGCAGCATTTGTGAATAAGCAGTTCTTTTAATTTTAATTTTTTTTTAATTTAGCTGGCTAAACCTTTAATTGAAATTGGAATATTATCGCAGAACTTTGATATTGAGTTATAAGGACCTTTCTTGCTTATATTAAGTGGCTGATTAGCCTGATGAACATTTTGTCTAACACATGTCTCATGGCTATGTACAGCAGAATTGGGCAGAAACGGTTGTCGATTACTTCTGGCAAACAAAGAAATTTTCAGGATATAAGTAAATAACAAAGTGAGTATCATGAGTTTTCAGAGTGAGAAATCTTTTGTCACATTTTGCGAGGGATTCGTTGAATTGTACGATTAAAAAAATACGGGTTTGACTCGATGATTTGGAAAGCCAATCCTGACAAAAGACTCCGTCGAAAGACACGTTCAATAAACTTACCTGTCTCATTCACAACAGTGGGTATTCATCACTGAAATGCCTGGTGAATTTGTGAGAGTCCCTTTTTCCGTTTTTCTATATTTTTATAACTAGTTATTTATTTAACTATGTGGTCATTAAAAGCGCTGTCTTCAAGGTTATACGCACTGAGGAGGATTTTTGCGGAGGATATTTTAATGCGCAAGAAGGCAAATGATTTGCTTTCCAAAAGATGCGGTTGAGGACAACAACTCTATCGTTCGAATAAAATACTTAATAATGACCTAAAAATTCAAATGAAAAAGGCTGGTAAAACTTTTTAGCTCACTTTCTAAAATCCTCGTAGAAGGACTTAGAAAGTTAGACGATGAATAGCAAAAGCTGTCGTTAGCAAAACGGCCTTGAATAGGTTATTGAATTTATAGATGGCATTGGCACCAATTACTCGCTGGTCGGCATTCATTGTCATAAGATAGTTTCTTTCTTTATCCGCCGTTTAATTACCTTTTCCATTCAGATCCATCAACTGAAAATGTTACGGCATCCTTTCTGGACTAAAATACCTAGAGGGACCTCACCTAATGGGTAAACATCTATCTTAATCATGACATATCCATTGTATCACGAAATATGTCCTAACCTGATTCTTAATTGTAGAGCTATTTGAATTTTATTCCAAGCACAGACAGAAATTTGGTTCGGGAGGGAGGACCTTGAGTGGCATGCTGGTTGCCAATTTGCATAATCGTTCGCATAGTTGTTCGTATCTGTAAACCGTGGTATTTATTACATAAACTTATTAATTTCTCTTGCATAGTGCTGGAAATTTACAGTTATCATCGGTTTTTACCGAAACCAGACACGTAGCCAGGGGGAGTTCGATAGTTTCAGCCCTTTCCCCCCGAAATTTGTTTCCCAGTGACGACTGCCCTCAGTGCATCTGCTGAGGAGGCCACCTGGGGCACCAATCTTCCGACATTCCGTCCCCTGGTACAGTTACATTTCAGAATGCTTGCCATCGGATTCTTTTCGGAAACATGCATAATAAAATCTCCTTTGCAATGGACCATTTCATAAGAACCCGGAAATATTCAGGAAAAAGAAAAATGTGTATCATTAGGAAAGAGACAGATGTTAGATCCCCTCAGGCCAGGCAGTCAGACTTACCATGAACTAAGAACCTCCACCGCAGTTGCATTGTTCGCGGATTGGCATAAAAGTCTCTTTTATCATTTTTCTAGGCACTAGTTTCCCATTCACTTCCCTAGTGAAAATTATATTAAGATTTTTTTCTTCTCCAGGATTGAAAATTCTCCGACGGCTATACATAACAATCACACTTCTTCTAAGATATTTCTTTTGTTTTTTTTTTGAAAGAACATCGAACGCTTCTAATGACAACTAAGTATAATTTTACGCAGTCAATTCCTGCAGCTATGAACGTCTGATGACCTCCGAAGTTTATTATTACAATCTCTTATGACAAACGATGATTTTCTCAGGTGAACATGACTCTATGAAGACTTTTTTCCAAGAAGTTATAGTTTTTGCTAGTCATCTTATGGGACAAAAGCTCCCAGCTGTCAACGTCATTTATGCCTATTAAGATTCAGCTTTTGTTACCGAAGATACAGGACTTACGGCCCCGGTGGGATCTTCGACCTACTAAGTCACTAAACGATTCGACCCGGAGGTTAGTTTGGATAGGCGAGTGTAGAGCTCTCCCAGTACTAATTTACAAGCGTATAAGCAACACTTATTCAGTGTACGAGGGCCAGTTCTTATCAGGGCCAGTCCTCGTGTCATCCGGAGAATTTTCGTTCGCAGGCTTCTTCATCCGGGAACAGCAAAACCTTCACCTACAAACCTAAGACTCACAAACGTAAGAAAAAGCGTTTGAAAATTCCAGGTGACGACAGATATCTGACGCATCTCGACTTTAAAAAATATATACCCCGAAATTTTTAAGAAAAATTGAAATAACTAACAATTACCGATTAACATCTCAAGCTCTAAGGAGCCAGTTTGATCACCAGTAAAATTATAGCGACTCAATGAATACTTACTCCTTTCTACTACTTTTGATTTTATTTCCATGGTATCATCAAGCGTATGAGAGAAATAATCAATGAATATTCATTACTTTCCCAGTTATTTGTCAAAGTCATATAACTAATAAGTAACTATTTATTTTCAATAACTTGCATGTACAGCTATAATTAAGTCCATAGTAGCGATGTAACGTGTCGACAAAGCACGTCCCGAGTCTCATTAAAGTCCTCTCCTACGATAGATGAGGCATTAAAAATTCACATTTCTAAAATTTTGACTTAAACACTGAAAATTATCAGCCCTACAGTGTACAGTGGCAATACCATGAAATAATAAGTCTAAGAATTTATTTCCCCATCCCTTTAGTAGTATTTTCGACACCTTTCAGAATCTGATTTCATCCTTTTTAAAATTTAATCTTCATAAAAAAGGTCCCACGGTGAAGGCATAGAGATCTTTTCCTCGTTGAACCACTAGCAAATTTAAACTGAGATATTGCGGAAATAAATAAGCTTCGCGTCGAACCGCTACGCCTGCCGTAAATTCATGGGCCTCGCGGCATGATTTCTCGTAGAAGTCGGTTGAGATGAGTTCCAATCCAAATTGCATCTTTCCTTTCGCTAGGCGAATAGCCGCAATGGAAACGGGTCATGTACGGTAAATCGACAATGGGATTTTCTACCACGCGATTCAATTCATGAGAACTACTGCAAGCCATTGAGACCAAAATGCCCAGGGCGAACAATCGCAATATACGAGGACGCGAACTCTTACCGCAATGAACCACTTCTGTCCGTATTTTTTTTCAAAACAAAACAAAATTACCTATGATAATTATTACTATTACTGATAGTCATTAGGATGCCTCATAAAACAATTCCTGGAGAAACTGGAACTATGCATGAATTTTTCCGGTTTAATTGGCGGGATATCCTGTTAACGCCGCCGCGCGAACCGCGCACCGTTCACGCGGCCATGAAATTCACATTAATTTCAATGGGAAAAATTCACCGGGACCGGAAATCGAACCTCGGACCTGTGGCTTTCCGGTCCACTGCGCAGACCACTAGGCTGTATTTGTTAGTGAATTTCCAAAGAATAATATTTGAAATTTAATAAGACTGCACTTGCCAAAAATTTAAATAAAATATTTGAATAGAATTTGAACCCGGAACCTTCGGGTGTGAAACTAAGACTATAGCCACCCACCTCACCTACCCAATCCCCTATTACGGATCCCCAATCTGGGACTAATCGCTGTGGACGAGTCACTTGATCTTGCGGTGTGTTTGCAGTTGATCCAGGAGAACGAGGTTGAGGGTGGTGGCGAGGGATCTTCAGCATCGCCTGTGGCTGCGTTCAAGGTGCGCGCGGGCCTTCGTCATCGGTTCCGCGTGGCCCACGCAGGGGGCGTGGCCGGATGTCCCTTGAGGCTCGCCGTCGACGGACACACCATCTCCGTCATCGCCCTCGACGGGAACCCCATCCGACCCTCCGAAGTCAAGTCATTCATCCTTTCACCCGGTAAGTGCCAATCGACATCCACAAATAGAGATCTTTAACAGCTCCGTGGTAGACCTAATGTGGCATTGTTCAACAAATTTTCGTATAACCATTGTAAATTTATCCGAATGAGATTATTTATTATTCTACTTCCATTCTTGTAGTAGTAAATTAAAGCTACCGGCAATTTTCCACTAGTGCTCTCATTGCACGACCGCATACAGATTAGACTCTTCACTAGACTTTTCTTTAACACTTTGCGATCCAATTTTTTTTATTCAAGTCGCCTGGTGCAAATTAATTTTTAGGATTAAAGGTATAATTGGCAGTATTGATTGATTACCTTTGAAATACTCTTATTATATTGTTTAAAGTAAAAATTCACTGGTTTTAATATTCTTCATGCCCAATCAAATAGTTTATTGTCTGAAAATTTCAATTCGTCATATCTCTTGAAAGATTACCCTTGTACAATTGCAACACCTAGTTATTTCGAGCTCAACTAGATGTTGGACCTGATGCTAGCACTAGGCCTGTCGAGCCAGCATCTAAGTTCAACCGCAAAGGTTTAAAATCTTACGCAGTGATCCTCTCATAAGCTCTTTTCAATCCATGACCTCTTCCTTTTCTAACACATATGTCGCTGTGATATCCTCTAACTGCTGTGTCCATTTTCCTCTGAAGTGCCGTCCCATTTGTTCTCATTACTTTTTAATTACTTTTCCGACTCACGCATGTAATAGTTGCGGCCTACTGAAGTAATGGCAACAAATCCTCTTCAGGTGAACGGGCGGACTTCATCCTGTCTGCGGACCAGCCGATCGGCGAATACTGGATGCGGGTGGTTGCGGACAAGGGAGGCAGGGAGCTGACCGCCGACTGCCAGAGCCTCTCGCAGAAGGCCCTCATCCGATATGCGACGCTGGATTACAAGCCCAGGATCAACTACGCCTTCCCGGAGACCATGTCGCTCAAGTCTTCGCGCAACGCGGCGCAGCAGACCACGCCGCGACCCGACCGAAGGGACTTTGCCGCCGAGGTCAGTGTCCTCGCCAAATCGAATATGATCGCCGGGGAAGGAGGGATAGCTATGAAATGTTATGTTAAAAAAAGAGAGGTAATAGATGTGGTTCATAGAGGAGAGACTAGAACTTATTTAAAGTAAAAAAGAGTAATAAAAAACCAAAGAATTTTGGAAATTTTGACTCTTTAATTTTTCTAAGTTTTTTAATAACTCTTTTTTATTTCGTCTTCTGGAATTTAATTCACGGAAATAAGGAGGACTGAACTTATCACCTATTTCATGAATGGCCGTCGTCTGTCGCCGCCCATCGTTGCAACACAACGCGTTTCTTTACGTCCCTTTTTAGCTGAGATGTTTGTCAATTATATTTCGCTATGAGCTATACCACCGGATGTGGTGTGATTGTGAAGCAAATCGGTGAAACTAACTGCATTGTAATTTTTCAAAAGAGCGAATTTACTATTCAAAAATTCTTCCCCTATTACTCTGACTTTTCAAGTCTTTAATGAACAAGATCTTTCCCAAAGGGAATCTATCGGCTTGAAAGATGAATTAACATGGTTTTAACCCACATTAACTGCTGTCCCTTCCTCCCTACCTTGTTGGTATTTCTACCCCGGGTCCATAGGTAAATTTCGAATGACTTATGAGGGAATATAATGGGGCGTCCAATAATTACGTGAGGTTATTTGGCGATTTTTGCGCCCCCCCCCCCCCCCACTTACCCCTGCTGAGATATCGTGAAGCTTGGCTCTACTACCTCCCGCCACCCTCTAATCTCACGTGAGATTGTTAAAAATGCGTAGTTTCAGTGTAAATATGTTAATCTACGCTTCATTGCGATGGATTTGTTAAAAATAAATTTGTTTAATCATTTTTATTTAAAATTAGTGAAGTATAGTATTTAAGATTACTTAGATCGCGATTTTACAGTTTCTTGCGGAAAAAAATTACGTGATTCTTGCGAGGACCCCCCCCCCCCCCTCACCCTCACGTGAGATTGGATGCGAATCGGCTCGACCCTCTCCCCCCCCCCCCTAAACGCCTCACATAATTAATCAATACCCGCATATAAATCAGTGGCGTGTCTTTACGAAGTCATCCGCACGAAAATTTACTTAGGGGAAAAATCACTTGCCTCGAATGGGATTCGAAACCGGATTTCCCGAATTTAAAATTCCCATGTGTTGTACCATAAAAAATACTCCGCAAAGGTATCAGATGCCATCATAACTTTAATAATGGAGTAGACATGAATATTGGGGGTCCGGGTTCGAAATCAGTCTAGGCCAGGGGTCTCCAATTTACTAGGCCACGAGGGCCACATTCCAAGTGCCGAATCGCCCCGCGGGCCGGATAGCAAATTTGTCGATGGCTGAAGTATTCGATACCAACGTCTACTGAAGTATCCGGTGGCGTATTTCTTATTTACGAACAGTTGAAGGCGACTTTGACGTGCAGTACAGCGCTGCAATGCTCCCAGCGGCGTGTCACAGAGTTAAACAAGCGAGAATCGCGCGCTACTTGAAACGAGTGCGCGGGCCGTATTTTGGAGACCCCTGGTCTAGGCAGTGGCGGCTGGTGGTAATTTATCTAGGATGTGCATTAGAGCAGATATATAGGATGATTTAATTATATTATGTTAATCCTAATCCATGAGCATCATATTTCGTCGTAATAGAATACATAGCAAGCAAAACATATCACTGGTACATTCTACCCTTAAAATTGCATGAACAGAAATAATATTAGCATGCATGAAAATAATTATTCTCAACACACCTTTACAAGTGACGGTAGTTGAAATTCATTCTCTTTTCCTTACACCCTATGAGGAAGTAGTGTAGAAAACGGCCATACAGATGGCTCTTTAGACGGACTAGGATCCTGGGCGCAGGTAGTGTAGGTGGCGGCTACACCACTACACTACCTGCTAGTCAGTCACCAAAAATATGCGCGTGCGCACTAGCATCGTTTTGAGTCTGCTCCCATCACCCAGCGTTCGGAGGCTCATATTTCTTGCATATGCAGACAGTGCTTTTATCCTTCTCGTTGCAAAGGAATAGTTTTCTTTTATAATTTATTCATCTTTGGGTGTGCACTTGCTAACATGCGTATACGCACGCGCCGCCACTGGGTCTAGGCAAATGATTAGGGCTCCTAGGATTTCCGCGAATAAAAATGCTCTTGGCTTCAAACGTACCTACTGCATTTTTGACACGCCCTTCAGTATTCATGGTGCTCTTTACGAACTTTATCCCTCGATTTTAGATTGTGCTCCAACCTTAGCAACACATCGAAAAATTGCAAGCAAATGATGAGATCGCGAATCTCATGGAGCCGTACGAATGATTTTTCCTGTGTGTGATTTTCGCACGTCCCAAATTGCTGCATCACTATCTTCTCTTGTTCGTTTTCAGGTGCTGCTCAACTCGGTGGACGAGGTGTGCGAAAAGGCGTCCGACGTGCTCTGCGTGACTGAGGTGCACGGCTTGAAGAAAATGGACCCCGAACTGGCGACGCCCAAATTGGACCGCACGCTCTACGTCCCATTCGATTTCCAAATGGTGTCCACGGACAACGTCTCCTACCCGCCTTTCCTCGGTAAGACAACCTCCAATTTCATAAGATTCCATTATTATCATCACTACACACAACCGTGCAATCTGAGTGTTGTCAGGTGGCACAGTAAGGTAACATCGTTAGATATTATTATCTGTTCATTTTATCTCTGCGGGTCAGCTTTCGTGAGATTCCGGACACTATCGGAGGGCCTCGCTGAAGGGGGAGGGGCCTCGCTGAAGGGAAGGGGTAGTACCGAGAGAGAGAGAGCAGGAGCGACCTTAACGTTGCCAAATGTACACAGGCGCCCTAGTGTCCCACTGAAAAGGTGTGACTCATACGTGGCCACAGATATTTTGGGCCCGACGGCGAAACAATGCATAGCTACTTATTTAGAGGGGATTGAGGATAATCCCATCTCAGAAGCCAGGATATTGTCCGCTAAATGAGAGACCGCTGGTGAAAGGCATACATAAGCGTAACATTCTGATAAACGGGGATTGCAAGGGAATTCGTGAGGATGAGGATGCAAAAAGAATGGAGAAAAGTAGCACGACGGGTATTTTATTAAATAATTTATTTTGTAACTTATTGCTGGAGTGGTGTGGCTAATAAATCAACCTCCTCGTCTTCCCTCCCGTCAGTGTCCATATTTTCGGAGTCACTTTCGGAGCCTTCAATAAGCACGCTCGGATGTTACTCTTTTAAATCAGAGGTATACAAAACTATATAGGTTGTAATACCCAAAAGTAAATACGGAGTTGAGGAAAAGGGTTAGGGTTTGGTAATAAAGGGATCGGAAAAGTACTGAGAGGGAATAGGTGGAGGGAGGGAGTCGGTGCTGATGAGAATGCAAAAGGTGAATAAAAATTTTCTGGAAAGGCGATGGAAAAGGATTGAAGTGGAAGAATAAGGAACAGTAAGCTAGAAGTTGGATTTAAATGGAAGAATCGAAGAGCACCAAGAGAACGCGCGAGATTTGGCAACACAGCTAGCAGATTCACGAAGTTGACACGACGGAGGTCTGAGAGCGACTGAAATTCCGAAGTGCTAGGCCACGCCTACTGTCTGCTGATTGGGAGAGGGAAAGTCACGTGTAGATAAACTTTCCCTCCTCTCACCCCAACTCGGTTAAGCCACACCAGCTCACCCGCAAAGATAAAGTGAACAGACCTTAAGCAACATGAAACAAAAATATCTTCATCATTTGTCAACAATCCTAGCATTGTTTTGACGCATCTCTATATTAAGTTTGGAGTAGCTGCGTCTCCTCGGGGTAATGATGTGGTGGTTTCCCCTTTCCTTCCTCAACGCAGTTATACAGCCGTTAAAGTAAATGTTACCATGCCTGCAGTGGAATGAGTGTCGCTGTACTGACCACCGTGGTCTCCACCTACACTCATATGAAGAAGAGCTGCTGCCTCCCATCGCCAAGTCACGGCATCTTCACAGGTTTAATTTATCATTTATTAGAAGATGGCCTATCTTACCCAGGGATTAGAGCCATACCACCTCGGAATGTCGTCACATTTTGTCCACGACTGCTTATTCGACAAGTAAACTCGCTTATATCGCAGCTAACTTCTATATCTAGAGGTTGACCCACCATCCGCAACCCGGTGGACGCACTGGGTGGCTTAAAGGTCAGCCGCGAGACATGAAAATAAACATATTAAAATATTAAAAGCTCCGTTAAAATTTTATGACATTTTCTGTTATGACAAAATAATTTATCAGAGCTTAAATTTGGAGCATGCTCTCCTATACGGAAGTGCGGCATGGATAATGACATATGCGGAGAAATCAAGAGTTAAGGCCTTCGAAATGTGGTGTTACAAGAGAATGATGAGGATCAAATGAATCGACCGAGTTAGTAATGAGGAAGTTCTAAGAAGAGTAGGAGATAAGAGAAGCCTCATTAATAATGAAAAACACTTTGTTACTTCCACAAAATTTTTTTCCTCATTAAAACCTTGCCAAGAAGACGGAACAACCTTATAGGTCACATCTTGAGACCTTATGGCCTGATGAAGACGATCTTCGAGGTAAAATTGACCATGATTTCTCATAAGTGGCTAGATTTTGGCAAATATTAAGGGTAAGGGGGTCTTACCGTGATGAGCACAACGGATTAGGATAGGTTCGGGAAAGGATAATCTCGTGCTGTTATTGAGATAGCGCGTTCTACCACTATTTAAAAACCTAGAATTCAGTGGTGCCGAAGCCATGGGGCCTGAGGAAGCCCGAGCCTTATCTAAAATTCGTCATGGGTGTAAGGAAAAAATGTGTCAGGCTTGTCGATTTTCCCCAGGGTGTCCAGATATCGAGATTCTAGTTATCAGGGTTCTAATGTTGATAATATGACTCTTCTAAAATGCTTAAAAAAACTTAAAACTCACTACCAAATACTAAATTTCCCGGAGCAAGATCCTCGGTTTGGCCCCCCAATAATTTTTTTGAGTTGGCATCCCTGGTAGAATTTACTGTTGCGAGATAAATGGACCTAATTTGCTGTGAATAAAAAGATGAGAATCGATTTTTCTCTCGTTTTCTATATGACAACGTACTTCTTTCTGCGTTGCATCACTCAACTTTTAAACTTTAAATGAGATCGGATTTTTTGAAACATTCATGAAATAGCTGGAGCGAGTGTGTACAAGATTAATGCTCCTTTGTAGATGTCATCTACGCTGGAAAAAAAAATTTTAAATGGCTCATGAGAAAAATATTTGTTTCAAATTTTGCGTTGGCGAACATAATACCTTAAATTTTCTTCCGCAATTTATTCTATTTGAACTGCTGGGAATAAATATTCACTTCCCTCCGACGAACCGGCTTTGAGCAAACATTTATCTTCACTGACCCATTTCTTTTCATGATTTACCGTGTGGAATTTCTATACTTTTTATGATTACGATCACTACGTGACGGATTCCATCTTATGTAACACGGAGGCTCATCCTTAGCGTAGTTGACTATTGCCTACATTTGACTGCAACTTTCTCTGGTTATTGGAAAGTTGGGAATGTTGTCACTGCTCACCCGTGCTGAAGGGAATGCGATTCTATGCGCTAATCGTTTGGTTGTGTTATATGTGCCCTGACTTCAATTACAAGTCTTAAGAGCGAGAAAAGAATTGATACAGAAATTGATATCGAAAATTTGATGCCGAAAAATTATTTTTTTCGGCATTAAATTGATCCCGCGGAAAAGTTGTCGGCTGATACTTCGGTCTCAGATCCGAATTCTTTTCAAAATCATATATTATTTAAATTTCTACTGGAGGCTTTCACAGCGCTAGATTGCAGTTCTCTTCACGGTTTCCGGGTTAGCTGCGCCGAAGTTATTCTCAATATGAAGTTTCCTGGTCTATGCTGGCCACATCTTAAGATCAGGTCTGATTGTGAGTGCCGCAAGATGGAGACGGCCTTCTAAATAATAATAATAAGTTTATTACCCCACAAAAAAATTAAATGGCAATAGTAAAATTGAGTAATTTTAGGTGGCCTCGAAGGATAACCTGTTTGAGGCTACCTTTCAAAATAATAATACATTATGCTTTACATATATACCATCCTCAAGGCAACCTACCAGTGGCGCGACCAATTAGCGTCGAGGACCCTTATTTTGGCGTGCTAATGAGTATTTGTCTTTTCCAAGTGTTTTCAGTAGCATTGTCCGTGGACACCAAGTGTCATCAGTATGTCAATGCATTTGGATAACCTTTTATAGTAGAGGATAAATTGGAATAAATTTACTTAATTTAATCGAAGGAAGGATCAGTTGACTAGGTATTCACTTCCTGGTTTGCAACAATATTACTGAAAGCGAGTCAACCTCACGAAGATAGAATGCAGCTATCTGCAATTAGAAATTTCGTTCGGGGACGGTCCAAAAACAAGGGGGAAGGAATTTTTAAAAAACAGACTACAAAAGTAGAAGGTTTTAAACTAATTTTAACACTTTTCATAATCGAAAAAAACTTCATTTGTTGAAGAAACATTTAGTATATTTATGATTTTTCAATATTTTTTGTTCTATGAAGGAAAATAATTGTATTTTTATGTTTCGGGGGGAGTCCGAACCCCCCGACCCCTCCCCTGGCTAAGCCACTGGAATGAATAACTTTTAGAGCGAACACAAGGATCCAGGGAGACCATTAAATCACACCCACTATCCACTCGCTATGATCCAGTTCGTGAGTGATGTTTATAACTACGTAATGGCTTGAGTTGTATCATAACTGGCATGCATCTCAAGTTCTAAATGTCTTGTAATGAGGTCGCGGAACCTGTTTTTAGAAACTTCACCTCTACTAGTTTGCTTATTCCGGATGGTCGACTGGGTACACGTTTTCAGCGTACGCTTAGATCGTACATTGACAGCGCTTCACGTGGCGATGACGTAATTATTCACGCCTTTTTTGAAAGATAAAACAGTCAATTATCGAACTTCAATGATATGAAGCGTTTGGTATGGGAATAGCTATTGTTGTGTCAGTCATAGTGGAATACATCTCCGAATCACCTTGGCAGGTCCAGATTAAGGGTAATATCCTATCCCCCGTACTTCTGTTTAATTGTAAAGGAACTGTCCAAGGAAAGGAAATGCCATTCCTAAACTAAACGAGCGAAAATTCACACATCTGTGACTTAGTCTGGGGTGATCTCTACCCTCACCCACCCCTATATACCTTCGTTTTGAATCGCTGAGTGAGTGAGGACGAATAACTTTAAATAATGTAAGAACTGTATAAGGATTTTAGTTCCTTAAACATATATATGTATTGACGGCAAGAACACCTGTGAATACTTAAGCGACTCCAGAGGTTGTGAGTGCAGCTTGGAAAGTGAGATTGAAAACTACGTTCCGCTTGGCTTTGATAAAAAAGCTGAGGTGGCATTTCGTTGGAGCTTTACCTAGGAAATGTTATTTCTTCTCTTTTGCATCCTGTATAACCTGTCTTATGTAACTCATTCGGGGCCGTCCCTTGCCCTTTTTCCCTTCCTCCTTCAACGATTGTCATCATGCCTCAAAATGTGGCCTACTAAGTTGTCCCGTGCTCTGCCTAACGTTTTTAGGTGGCTTAAATTTATTAAACGACCGTTCACCCTGACTAAACAATGTTTTGAAGAATGTTTGCTTATGGAGATTTTCTCCTCGTCATAAATGCCAGTTCGAGTGGTGGGTAGTAAACTCCAGTGAATTGCTTCGTATTAAATGAAGTGCCCACCTGCATTTGAACAGACACGTCGTGCAAAATCTGGCGAGCTTCATAAATCGAGTTGGAGGCAATTTCGCTGCTACGACAAGTCTGGGACATGCTCCAATTTTCTGTTAATAAATGTGGAGGGAACGTTTTTTGCATTGACCCCAATGGTGCCTTTTTATCAAGACCAGGCCAATGCCCATAAATATAGAACACCCGATGCTACTGTTTATGCCTTTGACGCCGAGTTTCTCTCCAACCTTTTCTCGTTTCCCTTTCCTCAATGCAAAATTGACTTCAGGGGGCAGGAATTAAGAGGACGCATTACTTTCTCTGGAACGGTCGTATCTGTTCTTTTTTGGTGATGGATTACTCATATTTTTAAATATTCAGGGCATATATCTAAGCCTTTTCTAACATTTGCCTATATCTCAAATATGTAAAAAAATTACTCTTGGAAAATACCGAAGGAAAATTTCGAATTTTTATATAAATACAAATGTAGATAAGGACCTACTTTATATGCCCTGTAAAACTCAGCTTAATAAAATAAGTTTCAATCGAGTACCACGCCGGAAAGAGTCATTCGAGTGGTAGAGACTCATATTACAATGGCCTGGTAAAATAGGAGCATTGTAGCCATTAGCGTGGTTTTATCGTGGTGTGAAAAAATTATTTCAGCATGTCAATATTCAGCACTCGTGCGTTTCATGTCTATTTGTTCTTCTTAGAAGATTTTCCATTATACAGAAGCCGGAAGTGTTGTATACCCTCCAGGCGCTAAGTGGTGAACCTGCTGGAGGTGGCCTGGAGAATCCTCCACTGTAGTATTCGTGGGTGAAATTAAGAATTTTGACCTGTCCTGCCTCATAGTTTAGAACGCAAGCGCAAGATACAGGGTGAGCGAAACTTTTTTTCTCGGGTGCGAAATCAACGCCTCCTAAAGGCAAAGTTTCCTCAAGACAGGCGCGTTGTAAAAGCATGGCGGAAGAATTCAAATTTATAATAAATAGCGTTAGGGGAAAAACTATGCCGTGAAATGCCTCTGGAATGTTCCAATTTCTTTTTTAATATTTAGTTATCTAGAAAAATCAGAGGAAGCGCTTATAGTTCCTAGATCATTCATTTCCATCCCATAGTACAGAATAAAACGTAACTCATGCAAGAATCAAAAGAGAGGCTAGCTCTGTTAACTGGGCACTGCCTACTTCAATCAAGGTAGCAGGAAAATAAGCGAATGATAGAATTTTATCTGAAAAATAAATATTTTTCTTACACCTAATAAATTAAACTTGTGATTACTTTACCTCTTTAAAGATTGATAATATTGATCAAGAACCTTAAGAGATCACTTTTTTCTCTATTCCATGTCAATCAGAATTGAACTTCATTCCCATAAAAATCGAGCACGGCATGGCTTTTTATTAATTAGAGATGGACATCATCATAATATTTATTACTTAGAGGTGAACATTGTTAATTTAATATAGATCTGTGATACGAAGTAAAATTCAAATCTCATGGTCATTATAAAACTTAATGTTTTTACTCTATACTTTAAATGTCGAAATTGTGTATTAATTTAGATTTCGGACACGTCTGCGATGCATTCTGCGACGCGGTATACATTCTAAGAGCTGCCTCCTCTCCTGGTTTTCTTTCTCTGTCCTCCCGCTCTCGTATTCCTTCCCTCCCTTTTCTCTTCAGTCGATAAGACCGTAACATTTTTTCAACCCCAACATGAATGAAGGGGTCAGCTCTAGAAGATGACATCTCCAGATCTTTCCTAACCCCGTGGCTCAGGATTTCTTTTTTTCGTTTTTCATGCTTTCACCAGGATCGTTACTGTCGCTCTGGTCTGTCTGAGAGGGAAAATTTAAAATTCCACCACGCATTAGGAAAATTAAAAATCCACCAGCCGGTCTGACGTTATACTTTGCTACTTTAGAATAGGTACCTCGAAAAAAGCAGGGACTTCTAAGACCTAGAAAATTTGAAATAACGATAATAAGGAGGATCTATGGCCCAATCAAAGAAAGAGAGAGATTAAGTATTAAAAATTATCGTAGGCATAAATTACATTCTAGAAGAGAAGGGCGTAGATTTTCAAAGGGACTGCGGCTAGCATGGTTGGATTTTATAAAAAAAATAGTCATAGAAGGAATACCTACATCAATTCATAATATCTAAGTGGAAGGTGTAAGGAAGAGGTTTAGACGTCCAAATCGATAGTTACATCAGGCATAAGAAGGCTTGGAGGCAATGGAGTCGCAAGGTGGAGTGAGAAAGCAATAAGCACAGAATCGAGGCACACCGTTGAATAAGTCAAGGCTCAAGCCGGGCTGCATATTGTCCCCTTAAATTTTTCATGCGTCTCTAATTATAATTTAAAAAATCTGTAAAATTCATGCGGCATTGTGTGAAATAATGTTTGTTCTCGCTTAAAATCACGAGGATCATTTAGCCTTTATCCCAAACCAGAGCATCTGAGTATGCTCCTTCTATGCCATTTATTATTGTCTTCCGCGACGACTACATATTTTGATATTGGACATCAAAATAGGGGCAAAATCGTAATCCCAGTGCATCAAATTAAAAAGCATTGAACTAAGTGTAAAATGTTCTAATAATTCAAGAAATTTCTCCAGTTATTTTTATTTCTGTGCCTAGAAATTTTTAGATATAAATCATCCTGATGTCAGCTCCATCATACGTAGTACATAAACATGTAATGGAGAAATAGTCATATCGATATATAGTTACATTTATAGGGAAAGTAAATGCTCGCAACTGCACTGAATTTACATTCAAACGAGAGGGAGAGAGAAATGTTCTGATATAGTCTGCTGTCGGTTCTTGAGACGCGAACCAGCATGCGTTAATTCTCATTATTCTAGTTGCCTTAAAACATTTCAGTAGGTACAGATAGTGAGTGGGACATTGGTGCCCACGCGTCGGCCTACATTCTCTACGATTGCAAACGCGTCAATTGGGAACGCAGTCGATCAGTGGCCTGTCAGTGTTGCCCTTGGCACTCCGTCGCCTTTTACGATCACTGTTGTCGCCGCTGCTACAGTTCGCACGCCTCTCCGTGTCTCTTCATAATCGGCACGCTATAGACAGTCTTAAGGCCGCTTTACACGGGGCACGTACTTGTACAATCTGACCCATGTACGAGGGCGCAGTCAAAATTGCGTCGCGCAAAGCGGTGAATTGCTGGAACACATGCGAGAATGTGTGGACGTGAGATGGCAAAATAGCCCCTGTTCTAATTTCGCTCATGTATTCGCGCAATTCCACGCCATTTTAGAAATTAATGCTGTTCTAACCTGCGCAATTCCGTGCACCGTGTAAAAGGGCCTTTCAAGTAGTTAGAGCGGCATGAAGTCAAGTGATGTACTCGGGCTACCGATTATTTACGCAAAAAAAATCGCCAAAAAAATCAAACAAAATAAAACATAATTAGGAATGAAATGTGAGTGGATTTTTGCACCTCAGCGCAATGCAAACGTCAAAAATTATTTTAAAAAGGTATTTACAGTAGTCAAATTGACTAGTTTCGACACTGCTTCCAACCTTTGCACACTGAACTGTTGACGACACTTTTGACATATTTACAATCTAAGTGTTAAACCCTAAATAAATATGTTAATTTATAAACAAAAGATATGTAAGACGTTTGTAAAAGCCGGAGAGCTAACTATATTTGTATAATTTAGGTGAAGTCCGTGTAGTGGTTTTCGTTTTGCGATGTTGGGTCCAGAGATTCCCTGTCGCCTAGCCAGTTTCAGGCAGTTTTTCGCAAATGTCTTTCTTATTTTATCATGATCCTATACCTTCCTGAGCATATTTAGATTCTTCACAAAATTTTGCTTCTGATTAGTGTCGTCTCAACAACATTTCTTACCAGCAACTTCGCTATCTCGAAAAAAACGTATTTCTCCATAAGAGAACATGTTAAATTATCCTAATTTTACCGTCAAATATCTCAAAAACGGCATATGGGAATCCCTCTTTCTTTGGATCATTGGAAAGTGTATCTTTCAAAGAATATAAGACCAAAGTTCAATCAAATTCTTGTCACTTTTAGCGAGGTGCTCTAACTACTTTTAGGGCTAGAAAGACAGTAAAAATCAGCCAACTGTTCCATCTACTTCTGTTGAATGGATTTCAATTTTCCAATTTTTTCACTCTTTGAAGGTGACCAGGGGCGCAGCTAGGAATTAAGGCTAGGGGGGGTTTTAGGCGCAACTAATACTTATGGGTGTGGGGGTATTGCATACCCATCAGGGTAAGCAGGAGTTGCGGGGGCCCTCCTCCAAAAAATTTTTAAGAATAATGGTTCAAAATGGCTAGTTTTTCGCTTTCTGAGAGATATTTGATAAATCCTAACACTATTCTGTAAGTAACACTGATTCAAATAAGTAAAATGGATTAAACTTTAAAATTTCTCTGAGCTCTGGGGGGGGGGGTTTATCCCTCAAACCCCCCCCCCTCGCTGCGCCACTGCAGGTGACCACCTGGTTGCGGAGCTGGAGCGAGGTTGTCTCCTCATAATCAAGGATTATAATAATAAAACGCCTTTATTGGTGCGGAATTGCGACTATGAAGTCCCTCCCAACCAAACCCTCGACGTTGAAATAATACTATATATTAAGAAATATTTGCATAGACTATTATAATATTTCATGAATGATTTAATTTCTATTCCATTTTAGAACATAGAGATTCAGAGAATTACGAACAAACAAAATAGAAAAAACTACTAATATAGCACAAAATAGTTATGTTGTGCGTGAAAAAATGTGCATATAGAATTAGGAGATTCATGGAATATGAAGAAAAGTTCGCCCATGGCCAAAAAATGCTTACGTCCCCAAACTCTCGTCAATGAGCTAATATTAAATATTTATAAATATTTGCATGATGCATGATCAATGAAAATAAACGCGAAGAATTTGAATACAGATACAGATAAAAAAGCTATTTCATTAAGGAGCATGGTGGTATAGAAAATTACGAACGTGTGACATTCGTCAATATACTGATATAGCAATAGCAATTTACTAAGTTCTGCAAGTGTAATTTCGTCTCGTTCCGCACCTTTTCTCCCGCCGATTGAGAAGAAAAGGGTATGGATCGGGTAACAAGAAAACTCCGACACGACGTCATCATACAGAAGTTGATGGAAGGAAAAAATATTTGCAAAAACAGAGAGAGCGACCGAGAATTTTACATGCAGATATACTCTCGATGGAAATGGGACGCATCTCTTACAATTATAGAAAGAGAAAGTTTGAAGGTAGAGTTTGTTAGATGCCATGGCTCAAACTCATGCTTTTCAACATCAAATGGTACCATACATAATGTTTTGAATTACGCAGTCCCCGAGGGTGATACATACTTGATTGATGCATACTTTGCCATGAAACTCGGGTGACGTGATAGTTGAAAGAGCAAAAGTACCGAGTCATGAAATCCGATGTATTTCACTTAAAATACAATAGGAACACTCGCAATCTATGCAATATTCTCTGAACAATGGACATGAACAGCTGAGTATGCTATTTCTACGCCATTTCTCATTGCTTTCTTAACGCGACGACTACCGTATTTAAAAATGCACCAACTTAATTCAAACTTGCCGTGGATGACGTAGTTCGATATCGAAAAGCAAAACAAGAGTACTTAGATTGAAGGTTACTCAATGAAATATAATTTGATTGGTATCTTTTCCAGCTGTTATAGCCGACTATACTCTATTTTCGTAAACGTGTTTTGGGAAAGCCCAATTTGTTAACAATACCCGGTCGCTTACATTGAGAAGACGCCCGCAGAATATTTGGAATTTTTTTACGGAAACTAAATTTCTTCCACATTTCTCAGTAGAATGTACTTCATTACACCACTATTTGGTCGTTCGGCCAGATCTGGAATCTCTTGCCATTAAAATAAATCGGTATAAGGAGAGGAAATATGAATTAAAAATAAAATCATAAGAAAATATATAAAGAAACAATTTATAAGAACCTAAATCTGGAGTATGCTCCTATACGGAAGTGAGGCATGGACATTGGACAATGACCGCAGCGGAGAAAGCAAGGATAGAGGCCTTTGAAATGTGGTGCTACAGAAGAATGATGAAAATCAAATGGATCGACCGAGTTAGTAACGAGGAAGTCCTAAGAAGGGTAGGAGAGAAGAGAAGCATCATGAAAACCTTAATAAGAAGACAGAACAACCTTATAGGCCACATATTGAGACATGATGGCCTGATGAAGACAATCGTCGAAGGACAAGTGGAAGGCAAGAATGGAAAAGGAAGACCCCGAACAAAATATATGGAACAAGTAAAGAGAGATGTGAAAGAGAAGATATACGTAGGTGTGAAAAGATTAGCTGATAGGAGAACTGAGTGGAGAGCTGCGTCAAACCACTCCTAGGATTGTTGGCCAGTGATGATGATGATGATGAAGAAAATATACATCCTTCATTCAGCAATTCCCTCGTAATTTAAAAAAATATAACAAAAAAACTCGAAATTTAGCGCTAACTTTTGCATGAATTGGTGACGTCATGGCAATTTCAGCTTGTTGATACCTTCAGAAAGAAGCGCTCATTGAGAGAAGGAATAGCTCATTGGAGAGTAAACAGCAACGAACCACGCGAAACCCATGCGCAAGGCCGTGGAGTGGCTCACAAGTGGCTACTCGATGAGAGCGTGGCGTCATCAACTTATCAGCGGAAGGGTCATGTCCGTCGATTTTTCGTTGCAATTAGCTAGAGAAGCAGGCAACGGATCGAACAGAGGAAAATACAGGTCTATTTATTTTTTCAAACTCTACCAAAATCGACATTCAGTCCAATCAGGTAAAAGAGCTCATTCTAGGATCGTTCTTCCTTAAATAAATTATTTACTGCCATAAAATAATTCACAGGCAGGTCAGTCCACGGGGCGATGCAGAGGCAGCTATCGAAACGTCGGCCTACAAGCAAATCACCCGGTAGAAAACCCGAGGAGATGTCGCCAGTTTGGATATGCGTACCGGGACCTAATATTTTAAAAGTAAAGCACTACTACTAACTTAGGGACATCATTCCTTCGACGCCCCAGTTTTCGAAATAGTTACATTTTATAATGTCTGCTAAAAATTAAGGGTGTGTTTAGCTTCCAGAATTATGCAAAGGAAATATATAGATAACCTAAAGGAATGAAAGGTTTTCCATTGCGTGCGGAGTAGCAACAAAAAAAGCAAACTTAGGCAACCCATATACATCCAAGCATTTCAAGCAAGATTTCATCAGAGTCATACGCTGGGAAAGACCAAAATCGTATAGCCTACCCACACATTTAATCCACGCTTGATTTTCAAATATAAGCTGCCTTTATCTCACACCCTCCTAAAACTTTCGATTTTTTTAAACTTCTAGTAGAAGTTACATTGAGGAATCATGTTTTACCAAGTATAAAATATGATGAAATTTTTAAAACTGACGGCCCAACGCTGAATTATGGTATACAAATTTCCCTGAGAGGTCCCGGGACGCTGTTCCGGCGCGTTAAATTAAGCACTACCCAGTAGTCTCCTCATATCTATCTGGGTAGTCGTCTCAAGGATCAAAGCTTTCGGGCGGTAAAGGGACGAGCTGAGTCCCCCAAAGCCGCCATTTGATGAGGTACGATTTATTTTGAAATCTTCAAGAAAATGATGAATTGGTCGTTTTTCGGATCAACCTCCTTGAGCCGGATCTCATGCCGGCACATCAAGAACTTGGGAATAAAATCCAATATATTTGCAAAGTCAGCTTCCCTTAGCTACGTGGGCCAGTTCATGGCATTTACATATACTTTTTTCGGCGTTATCAGCGTCGGTGACCGACATTCTGAAGAACTTTAAGTCCACTTTCTAAAGGACTTTAATAAATGCCAGTCGTAATTTCGTTAGAGCATTTCCTTTCTTGTGCAAATGGCTGGTGTCCTAACACCCCCTGCTACACGCCTTTCAGGCGGCTTACGGGGTAGTATGTAGATGTAAACAATATGGATTGTTCGTTTTTCGGATCAATCTCCTTGCGCAGGATCTCATGCCGCCACACTAAGAACTTTGGAAGAAAATCAGATATTTGTGCAAAGATCGGCTTCCATTAGATCCGTGGATATGGGCCATTTCATGACATTTTCATAAGCATTATGGATTTTTCGTTTTTCGGATCAACCTCATTGAGCGGGATCTCATGCCGCCACATCAAAAACTTGGGAATAAAATCAAATATTTCTGCCGAGATCGGCTTCCCTCAGCTCCCTGGACATGATCGAAACGAAACTAGAGAAACCAATTTTCGACTTTTTGTCCAGTAGAAAATGTCTGGAGCTAGAGAAAACGTCTGGGTCCGTTTCTCTGGGGCAATTCCGACGATATTCCGCATGTCATTTTCATCCGCGAGGGAGAGAGGGAAAAAAGACGTAATCAGCGTCGGTGACCCACATTCTGAAGAACGCTATTTTCTTCTTCCTACATCCCTCGCGATACTCTTTGGTACCTTCACATTGAAGAAGGACTTTCTAAAGATGCAGGCCGCAAAAATACAGATTGTAGGTTATTCCTGCCAAGGTCCATTGACCAACTGACACATGATGACAGGAGCCTGGAACGAGGTTTGAAAGCAATGCGACCGCACGCTACACGATACAGCGTGTGATACGTACCAAAAATTTCACTCGGTATTGTAAAGTAAGGATGCTTTCTAACTCTCTTCTCTACCGAAAGGTTAGCGACTAGCATTGCGTTGGTGGTGATTCTGACACGGCTGTCCCTATGATATAGCTGAAGGCACTCTTTTGACTCATCGCGCTACTCTATGGAAAGAATAAAAGACACTTTCACCTATGGCCGTTGGAAAAAGGTTGTTTGTCTGAGAGAGTATAAAATACTGGGATGAATACTTAACTCATCTTCTAAACATGTAAAGACGGTGAGAAAACGATACTGAGCTTGATGGCATTTACGGTGACGATATCAGCGTTGTGACGCGTCGCTAGTTTGAGGATTCCGCGATCGCTACTTAAACAGAGTAATATTGCTTCATGATTATCGCCCGACCACTTTTTTACTTGTGTGAATTGTCATATTAATCAAGGAAGTGCTTGATGCGGAAAAAGGGCATCCATTACGTGAGGCGTTCAGAGGGGAGTGGACCAAACCGATTCTCATCTCCCCCGGCAAGTGTCACGTAATTTTCTTCCGTAAGAAACAGTGTAAAATTGCGATAAAACTGGGTTGAAATCACCAAAACATGCTTCTCTACTTAAATATTACTGAATTGTACACAATAATATTCATTAATATTTAAGGGACCAAAAGAGTGACTGCTTGACCCAAAATCACGTGGTCATTCCCACGATACCTTTTTCCGTCACATTCCGTATCCACAACTGTCATTCAATTAAAAGCCAAGCGTGGCGTTACAATCGGGGGGGGGGCGTTTGGGGGATACCCCCCCCCCCCAGAGCTCAGAGAAATTTTTAACTTTAATCCATTTTACTTAATTGGATTGATATTACTAATAAGAGGATTAATAAAATATCCCTCAGAAAGCCGTATAACTCACCATTGTGAACCGTTTATCTTAAAATTCCGCAATTTATTAATCTCGCACCTACCGCTTATTGTGGTGGGTATTCCATACCCCCTCAAACCCTGGTATTAATTGCACCTGAACCCCCCCCCCCCCCCCCCCCAGCCTTAATTCCTAGCTGCGCCCCTTTTCAGCGACGGAATAGGGACGTGCCGCGTGATGGAAAAAGGGATGAGATTTCCATCCCTCGAGCCATCGTGGAAAATGATCGAGTGGAACGGCCATTGGAGGGATTGGTGGAGCTGTCCCTCGGGAGTGATGGAAAATATGATCATGTGATTCAGGCTTGAGAAAACGTAGATGTTCCTCCTGGCAGGCAAGCAGCCATGGGCGAGAGAAACGGCTCCGGGTACTTTCGACTCTTCCCCCTCCGATTTTTTTTCTATGTGGCGTCAACCCGCGACACATTTGCTGAAGAGCCTCCTATCCTAGGGGCATATATACCATGGCACTCCATTTTCTCGATATACATATAGTTTCATTTTATAATTTCCGTTAATAACCAACGATGAATTCATCGTTAAGAATTATGTAAATGAATTATATAGCTGGCTAAATGAAATGTATGGTTTTCTGATGCGCACGAATTGACCACAAAAAATCAGCACAGGCAACCCGTCTACCTCCCCACCCCTCTCCTCCCTCCAGTGGTGGATACATATGGGGGGCGTAGGGGGCGCGCGCCCCCCTTGCGAGGCCGCCCGCACTGCCGAATACTAATTTTTTTTTTTAATTTACAACTGCGGAACCACAGTTGTAATTTTTTTATATCACAAGATGACACTGTCTTGTATCTGTGTATAATCAGTTTGTACAACACTTTCCTCAACTTTGCATGTGACTTGATTTTTTTGTTACGATTAAAAGGAAAAGGTATCTCAAGATATTTTTTGCGTCCCCCCTTCAGTTTTTTCTGTATCCGCCGCTGCCTCCCTCGATGCAAATGTTTGGCTAAACGAGTCATATTCATGACCGGATTTTCCTGTAGGCTAACAAGGCTTCAGGCTAGGGTCATTTTGCCACATTTTTTCATGAAGGTAAATGCCAATCACAACGTTTTTCACTTAACATATTGATATATATCACAGCATTGATGTATTTTATTATCTCTCAAGTAATTCACAAATTTGAAAATGGGAGGTGAAAGGTCCTCATTAGTGGAATAGCCTAAGGCCTCATCTGATATAAATCCGACCCTGTTAATATTATTAAGTTTTTCTAAAGCCAAACGATAAATTTGCTTTCGAGCACCATCTTCTTTCTTTTAAAAAAGGGCCTATGCATTGAAGAATGCTTTCGGCCTGGATGAATATCAAGGATGTAAGAGTCTTTTTGTGGTGGCGCAAAGATATAAACATAATTGGCTATGCCTATTAAAAGAAAAAGTTTCGCAATGAGATCTACACGGTTTCGCTCCGACCGAACCGAGTTTAGGAAATCGTTTAAAGTTCTCTGTCAAATGGTTTATTTTGGCCAGTCACGCTCTGTTGAATTCAGGAGAAATGAATGGATGGAACCAATTTCGTACGTTTCGCCATTTTATGCTCGTTTACGTAACTCTTCCGTCGCAATCGAGATACTCGCAATCGACCTCCACGAAATTGACTGGTCGGCTTTTTCGAAACATAAAGGTTTCCATTAGACTCGCGTAACTGCAGTTACGCAAATCGGACGAACCATTTAGCCTCACCGTGTTTCATCCGGATGATATTTGGCCAAGTCGCATTCCTTGCACTTAAACGCACCTGAAAGCCGTACCCAAAAAATATTTTTAAAGCGTGCAGTGGCGGATTTAGGGGGCGGCTACTCCTCCCCTGCTCCCAAAAGAGAACAGTCTTCTTAAATTTGACCAATGAATAAGTAGTATGACTAACAGAAAAATATTTGAACCAAGAATACTTTTACAAATACTTATGAAACAGCGCTATCCAAGAATGGAATGTAAAACAGCCATCAGAATTGACGTCACGCCAGAAACATTCATATTCTCCTAATCAGTGGCACAGCGAGGGGGGGGGGGTTTGGGGAATGAAACCCCCTCAGAACTTAGAGAAATTTTAAAATTTAATCCATTTACTTAATTGGTTAAATATTACGTATAGAATAGTGTAAGGATTAATAAAATATCCCTCAGAAAGCCATAAAACTCACCATTTTGAACCATTTATCTGAAAAATTTTCTGGGGGAGGGCATATTCCATATCCCCCAGAACTGGTTGCCCATAAAACCCCCATGGCCTTAATTCCTAGCTGTGCGCCTGCTCCTTATAGAAAAGAGTGGGCTGCCTGTGAATATAAATGAAGGGTAATGCAAGGCATGCTTATATGTAGTACTATTAATTGCAAAAAAATATGGAGAAATTGTGAATCTCTTTTCCAGTTTATTGAAGAGGCAAAAATAATACTTTATTATGCATTGCCCTTCCCATCTGTTACAGCTCCTTGACAGACTCTCAAAAAAATGACCTCCATAACTTCCCTTCTCATTGGGCATATATGAAATTACCCATCTCTGGGTGTATGAATTGGAATGGTATTTGGAGGAGGGGGGACTGTCAGCTGAGGTTATTTTCACCATGAGGGAAGGGTAGAGAAGGAAGGGTGGAGAGAAACCCAGCATCAGAATTAACCTGCTCTTAACAAAAGGCACCAAGGGGACCAAGGCTTGAGGTCCCATCTTAAGGATATTGTGCTGTACTTGAATTGCCCTCCACTAAGCACTTAAGCAGTGGTTGAGCAGTCTCTGACTAATCTCCTTCATTGCCAGGGTTGGAGATTAGACCCACAGGACGGGTAAGCCAATACCCTAGCCACCAGGGGTGCAGCTAGGAATTAAGGCTGGAGGGGGTTTTAGGCGCAACTAATACGTAGGGGTAAGAGGGTATTACATACCCACCAGGGCAAGCAGGAGTTGCGGGGGCCCTCTCCCAGAAAATGTTTAAGAATAATAGTTCAAAATGGCGAGTTTTATGCCTTTCTTAGGGGTATTTGATTAATCCTAACACTATTCTGTAAGTAGTACTTATCCAATTAAGTAAAATGGATTAAACTTAAAAATTTCTGTGAGCTCTGGGGGGGGTTTTATCCCCCAAAAACTCCCCTTGCTGCTCCACTGCTAGCCACCACACCAACCCAATCCCCTATGTATGAGCTGGCAAATGCAATGAAACTGGATTCTATCTTGCAAAATGCCCATCAAATCACGCAACATTTCAGCTTTTTTTGTGTGTATATGTAAGGGCGGATCCAGGATTTTTTCTGGGGGAGGGGGGGCACAAGGGTCCAGCAGGTGAACAGTCTTCTCTTATTTGTTCTCATTTTTCATCTTATCAAACAACATACAACAGTTACTGTGCAAAACATTCTCTTTATTTTAATATGAAAGTTATTAATATGAAATTAAATGATTGAGGCACCATAATACATAAAACCAAAGGAACATAATGATAATCGCATTAGAGATCTTGTCTATTTTTTTAACCGCCTGGGGGGGCGTGCCCCTTCCTTTCATCCGGCTTTATGGATATGAATAAAACCTGCTGTTTTATTTCATTCCAGTTCCTGGGAACAGAGACGTTCGTGTCCCTAGGGTAGCAAACTTCACTTTTATGTATCCACCATCCCCACTGGTGTCGCAAGCCAATGACATCCCTTCTGATCTACGATGCGGTCAAGATACATTCCCCAGGCGATGCCCCACGACCAGAGTGAGGAACATGAGCCACAGAGAAGAAGACGGCCAGCAAACAGAGAATGAAACCGACGTGTGTGAGTGCTTACATCAGATAGACATCACCTTGGGAGAGACAGTGGAGATGATTCTAGTGGACGAAGGTAAGTGATTGATGATGACCTTGAAGGGATAGCTTAAATAAAGGTGCTGTTATATCTATTAAATAGTCAATCATTCAGAAGGAGCCAATAAATGTATTTATTATATGTTATTATGCAATATTTTGGTCCTCCGTGTTATTTTCAGTAGCAACATCGAACTTCATGCATTATTTCTTTGGTTATTATTTCTCTTCTGATCTAATGTGTATTGCAATGTTACCATTACGTCTAGCTCATGAGTTTTAAAATATTCAATGAATTTAATGCTGATGGTTGTTTTCGGGAATATGCTGCATAAGTAACATTTTCTTACTCGACGTTAATCTAATGACCGTAAGAGCTTTTGCCTTCCATGAAAATTCAAAATCGGGTCAACAGTGCGTTAACGAAACCTATATAAGCTCGGTACGAGAACGGTTTTCCTCCCACTGTACATGTGTATATCCCGCCTTACAAATTTGATGTGTCTCATACAACACGCATAAATTAATTGTCCCAAAGCTAATAAAGCAACTGGACTAGTGGGTATTATTCTTAGGCAAACATCTGAATTGGTAGATTTGTTAACACCTCTAGGGATTGACCAGAAATGTAGAACTTTAACCATTCACATGCTCACATTTCTTATTTTTAAGTGAAACTAATACATTCCTAACTCACATTTTTTCTGTTTTAGGTGGAGCAAGTGATTGGGGACATGTGTTCCATATGCATGGGTACAGTTTTCATGTGGTGGCCATTGGATCACTGGAAGCTGAGGACTTGAAAGGGCCAAGGATAACAGAAGCAATCAAGGATCTGGATAGAAATGGAAAAATTCACAGAAACTTGGTCGATCCCATTCTAAAAGATACTGTGTCCATTCCAAATAGAGGATATGCAGTTCTGAGATTCAAAGCAGATAATCCAGGTAAGCTACAGCAATGTATTTTCCATAGCTTTAGCCAGCAGAGGTGTCTATCCTTTAACTCCCACTTCAAAAGTCTCTACTTTTTCTTCGTTTCATTTCCCTGATTCCTACTACTCCCAGATTCAATCTTTGCATTTCCACATGTTCACTTCAGCTTACCCACCTGTGAGTCAGAAAATTTACTATTTTTTTCATTTAGCGGGTGTAACTATTTTGAAAAATGAGAAGTTAGAGACATGAAACTCATTGTGTCTATACTATACAAGGTAACCTACGTAGTGCGACTGGAAGTTGTGTGACCTACCAGTGGTTCTTGCTGAATCACAAGGCAGAGTGTGACCCACAGGTGTGATAAGAGTGTGACCCTTAGGTCACACTCTTGGCAGACTGGTGGAGCTACGCAAAATGGCCAACCATACACAGCTTAGCTCACCAATTATGATGAGAGAAAACCCATTGCCATGCTATTTTGTGCGAACCACATATATTCAGTGTGTTACAGGTACCCACACTCTGATATTACATCAGAATTGAGTTTGAAAACTAGAGTTGAAAAAAATGGGATTCCCACCACCTTGGTGGCACTCACATGGCAGGTGGCTCCTCCATGAAACTCAACAGGAGACACTGGCCTGTCTCATGTTGAGTCCCTGAAATGGGGTTGTTCACTGCAATCCAAAATTGCATTTTAATACGATAATTCTGTTGGTGGATGGGAAAAATATGTTGTAACTGAAACAATAGTCTTCCTCACTTGGCCATTTTCTCATAATACCTTTTTGGGCTCTACCAAAAACAGAAAGGTCCCCACCCATTTTTCATGAGTTATGTAGACATCAATAAGTTTCTGGTTCATTAAGTTGTTCAGAGAGACCCGATCCTTGGCAGAAAGAATCACTCAAAAGAGTGTTAATGACAGCAAAGCATGTGAGAAGAATGGGCTAGGCCAAGAAGTAGAGGAGAAACAGTTAGCCACTATGCAAGGGTCAGTAGTGTCAGTCATTAACTTTTCAGTGAACCAACACTTTCAGCAGCAGCATACCTACATCATTGTCATGATGCAGGTATGCAGCTGCAAAGTTTCCTCAATTGAAATCTTTGTTACTCCAGACATATTATCAAATACTATACTACCATTATACCAGCCCGTCAATATTTAGCCTGGAATAGTTCGAGAAGTAGGCAAGCGATCAAAAAATGGAAGAACATGTTTATCTTTATTTTCCAAACTCCATTGCAATTGAAAATAATAAAAAAAATGGTAAAGGAGCCCTTTAGCAGAGCCGAGTCCAGGTAGTGGAAAGGAGGACCCAGGGCGTGCCCATGGTTTACACTCCAGAGGGTCGGGTCTTTAAGTCCGACACTTTTCACCCGCACACCTCAGAAGAGAAAGGACTAAGGAAGGAAAAAAGGAAAGGAAGCACCGCCGCCCAGTGACTCCTAGGAAAGGGTAGTGGTGGAAGGAGTAGAATAGAGAAATTCCAATGCCGTCATTAGGGTGACGTGGGCCATTACTAGCGAAACCATAATTTATCATTTCTTTGAAAAGGAAAGATTTTTCAATTGAGAAGAAACTCCCTATGATTTTCCGAAGATAGCCAAGTCCAGGCAGTGAGGTCATTCTTGAGGCACTGTACCGAAAGGGCCTCCAGCATAGCCTCTTGCTGCAGTGGGACTGAACGGTGGCAGTCCAATCTTTCAACAGTTCCCTCTGCCCACTCTCATTAGTGGGAGGATTCCGATTGTGGTGGCACTTTTAGGCAGTGTGGCTAGAAGATGACCCTTCAGAGAAACGCACGGGTAGTTCACACTGTGCATGATGCTCACCCCAGAGCCGGATTTACCGTAAGGCAAAATAGGCACATGCCTCGGGGCATCACAGTCCAAGGGGTGCCTTCTGTTAGGCAACCGACAATGATCTGTACTAGAGGCACCACGAAGGGCAACCCCGTCAGCAGGCTTATTGGTTCCGTCGGGCTGCAGGTGCCCTCTTTGTTAGGGCATTAAATGTGCTAAGTTAGGATTATAACAAAACTTGAACTGCGATGCCATAATTAATGAATTTGCCGAAAAGAAGACAAAAAGGAAACTTTTGAAGTAGTTCTCGTTGAGCTTGAGGCAGGCCCCGATACGTCTTCATTCATATTTTTAATCTGCACTGTAATTTCTCTAGAAGATATTGCAGAAAGATATGCAGTTAGCTGTATTTATATTTTAGAGGCTTTTATTCAGTTGAAAATGTAGTTCGTACCAGTGCTCTTCGTGTGTTTTGAAATTAGTTAATTTATACTTTATTTTGTACTACCACAGTTCATTCAGTTACAGCAGTATGTAATGTTTTTTATTTTTGAAGTTAGGTACTCTTCTTTTTTGTTGTATGAATTAAGGCTAGACATTATTTTTGGAAAGGGTATCGATTAAGTGTATTAGCTGCATAAAAGTTAAGCTGTTTCATGTAGTTTAACTCCAAGCTGTTTTTTTTATATTGAATTCTTTGCTTTCCCGGCATAAAAATTCAAGCATAAACTTATGCTGTCAGTCATATACTGTTTATTCCTTTTTCTGAACCTTACGTCATGCAAATGGCCTTATCATTAAAATCGGGGAGGGGGGCTCAAGTGAGGAGAGGTGATCAATGGAGAGGTGCCTATAACGTAACTTTGGGCAAATCCGGCCCTGGCATGCCCAAGACTAGGGCCCAGCAAAATAGCTTCCATATTTGGCCCCAAATGGTCGGCTACTTTCGAGTCATTTTCCCTTCCACTTTTTTGACAGAGAAGTGGACAAAGAGCTCACACACTGGTAGAGTAATCAGAAAACTACAGCCTAGCTACACCAGGCGACCAATTCTTGGGTACAGTCATACTCTCCCAGCTTTCCAGGAAATAATGCCTCACTTTTACCAGCTCTAAAGAACACTCCCACTACATAGTAACAAATTAGAGCCAAACAAATTTGTAAGGAATGCCCTCAGGCTTTTGTAAGGAGTGCTCAGTTGTTGATTTGCCTTAATCTGTGAATTCTAGGCAGTAGACCAAAGTGAGTATGTGGTAAAGCACAGCTACACTTAACTCAAGGCTCAAGCCTTCCACCACTTGCCAAGTTAAAGTTGGTGAGTTTGGGAAGCACATCGCTGGGCTCTACCTGTGACCTACCGCAATATCTCACCAGTCTGAACCGAGTTAGGGAGATTCAGCTCTGAAGCAAATGTGTTGAGATTCTTTAGTCTCCTACAGGTCCTAAGCAATCTCAAGTCCATGCCCCTTCCCAAAAATATTTGTCACACTTGACTGATTCTCTCTCATGGGTTGTCCCTGTCCAGAGGTGCCATTGTGGGACCATCTTACCTCCAAAATATTTTACTCATCAGGGTTCCATCCAACAACAAAAGAGTGGACTTACTAGGACTCCTAAGGATAATATGTACTGTGGTGTAAAATAAGGGTACAGAATCCAGAAAATTCAACCTTCGTTTATGTTAACCCAAAATGTGCTGCCCATATTTCAAATTTCATGTAACTAATTCAAATTTTTTATGATTGAAATTCACCATGCATTTGTCAATAAGTAAGAAGTAGTAAGGTGATGTGGGTACTTTCATTTATATTGCAATTATTATGATATGGTATTATTGCCCTATATCGGTTTTTTGTTGCAGTGAAATTACTATAAAAGTTCAAATAAATATTTTTCCGACACTAAGACCATGAGAGCCTATGTCAACATTTTGATTTGCAATTGTTATTTCTGGAAATAAGAATGTAAAGACCAATTTCTTAGAGCCAATTCATGAAATATATTCAAATAGCTTATTCTTGGAATTTCAAGAGAATGGCATTTACTTAACTCCTTAGTGACACCTCTTCAAAGCAAATTTGTCTCTGATAAAAACTCTATTAATTATATTTCAACAGGGTACTGGCTACTGCATGATCAGCATGTCTCGCACTCTTCCTGGGGTCTGAATGTGATTCTTCATGTTGGTCGTGACGATCAGATGCCTCCCCCACCTCCAGGATTTCCAAAATGTGGCAGTTGGATTGGTCCAGAGTTCTTTCTCATATAAGGGGCAGCCTTCCTTCCAGGACGACCTGACCATGAGCCAAAGCATGCATTCCATTCAACTTCCTTTAAAATACCACAAGGCTTCCTATGGCTGCAAATTTTTGCAGCCTTCCAACTCAAAGATGAAGCTTGCAGAGCATGGTAGAATTATTTTGTGATACTTGAGCCCCCTTATGTTAGAGAGCTATATCTCCTGTACTGAGATATATTTGAAGAACTACAGCAATAGACTTTCTTGTAAATGTAAAGGTTACACTTAGTAGAAAATTCAATTGAATCTCAAATTAAATGACAAGAAATGCACAAGTGTGATACAAACTAACCATGAAGCAAGCAGTATTGTTAAACAATTACTGAGAATTCAAGAAAAATGTGAATCGATAACAAACTTTTTATAAAACTAAAAATTAAAAAAAATGCAGCTACTGCCTTCAGATAATGCACAAACTTAAAGTATCGATTATAGTATTTAATTGATCACATATCCTGTGCATAGAGCAATATCCACGAAAGTTACTGTTGGTAGCATAGCTGTTATGACGATGCGAGTCTGTGATTTCATCTGCGTAGTTCTGAAACAGAACCCCAGATGGCAGATATTATTTGTTGAGAATGGAGGAGTGAGGAGAGATCATTATATTATTGTTTGAAAATTTTATTAAAAGATGTTTTTAACAGTTTATGTCAATAGTCAAAAGCATGTGATAACATTCACAGCACATTTCTGAAGGTGTACATGATGACATTCATGTCAATATTAGGCTAAATGTTGTCTGAGCAGACTAAAATAACTTGGGGACTCTGCTAAAGAGTACTTAGTGATTTGGGAAATTGATTTCTCAATCAAATCGCATGGTTGTGAAATTACTCAAACTGGAGCCTAATTATGCCTATTGGGCAACAGGAAAATTCCTTATTGAATGTATCATGTTGGATGGAGACTAATACTTGAGTGAAAGAGATTACTTAGTCAATTTTTCACCAAAACATAATCAGGATATTCTTCAGAAGTTATGACTTTGCCAAAATTCAAATATGGTAATTGGTTATTAAAAAAAAAACTAAATGTTACATGAATGGTATTGTTTCACTAATGAGTGAGTGACTGATTATTGTATGGATTTATTATTTTTTTTAAGTAAATTATATAAAATACCATGCTGTGTTCATTTCAACCATTCCCAGACCATGATTACATCAATTATTTACATGCCTCATGAGTTTTCATCATCAAATGCAATAATATTATTCCCAAAATAAAGCGAAAAAAGAGCATTTCTCATATATTGTAAATAGATGAGACATGAAAGTAAATTAAATTAAGAGAAATCATTAATATAATGGGGTCGTGGGACCATAGTGAATTATTTACTGGAAGTTGGTAAAAGTTTTGGTCATTATCCAAAGTTGGACTCTATACACTAATGCTTAAACATATACAATTCTAAACCAAAGACAACAAGACAGCTACCAGACACTAAATGACCCTAACACTTTTTACACCAAATTCCCCCTCTCGCATATCTACAAAACACAGCAAGGGTTTATTTTTTCCTCAACTCATTGCAGTAATACATTCTTCACCGGCCACCATACCATTCAGAAGACCTTCATTAACTCTCCAGATGAAGACACATACAATACATACACAAGAGAATCGATGGCAGTAATGTATTCAAGGCATGAGAAAACAATTGTTTTCCAAGAAAGAGACAGCCAGTTCCTCCACACAATATTTACACTCGCAGGATACACTCATCCAATTTGCTTCACTTCTTCTGTCATAAAAGAATGATTCTAAAAAAGTAACAAAAATAAAACTCTTGGACACTTCAGGGATGACTAGCATAGTCGGTTGATGGATCTGTTGTAATTTGTTTCTGAAAATTTCTGGAAACCAAACTTCAGCAATGCTAAAATAGCACTTTTCAATGCACATGGACTCAATTTAAGCCACTTCACCATCAACATTACCTTCATCATCCTGAGGTATAGCAATATATAGCTCTTTATGATAACATAATATTATTAGTCAAATAAACACATTTTCCATTATAATATGGTGACTAGCTAACAATTTCATATTTGCTTCAACAAATGATTGGGACAAGATTTTTTTTAAATTTGAATTACTCTCATTTCCGAACTAAAGCAATATGTCATCTCAAGAAAGCACCACACTCTAAGAAAAGGGTAAAACAAATTCCAGTAAATTCCTGCCTCCTGGCTTAGACAGCTATTGTCTTGAGAAGGTATTAAAGAGGTTCATCATTATGTAGATATGAATGCTAAACAGATAATTTTTTGAGCTTAACATCAAAAACCATCACAAACAGCTCGTTCTAACAGAGCACCATGGCTAGTGGTTTATTATAAATACATTACAAATATATTCCTCCAGCTAAATGTAAAACTGAGCTTTCACAAAACAGCTTCTCATCCAGTTACCTGAAGAACCTGGTGAAACCCCCATATATTCAGCACTGGAATACTCACAGAGTGATCTCAATCAAGTTTTAAGCACTCTTCACAAACAAATTTACAAGTAATGAGGTTGGAAAAAAGTAAAATGAAGAACAGGACACCCTAGTGTCCCGGAACCATTTGGCCTGAAGATCACAATTGAAAGTCATACCAACAAATTCTCATTAAGATGTGCTCATTTTCCCATCGTCATCCTTGAATGAAGTCCCAGCTCTCGAATCCTCTTCCATAGCCTTAACATTTGTTTTCTCTTTGATCCACGCTTCTATTCGGCATCGAAGTTCATCAGCAGGCTTCACCATGTCCAAAGTGAGTGGAGATCTATTGAAGGGATCCGTCTGGTCACTTAGGAGATGTCTGAGCATAGAAAATAACACATGATTGAGTCAACCGCATTACTATACCATACCAAAAATTCATCTTATTACTAGCAAGTCACAGAAATATGTTCATTTCTTATGGTATTCTATGAAAATCACAATGTTAGGTTGATATTTACTGATTACCACTTCATACAACCTTCAGATATGTTAATTATATTATGCACACGAAGCTCATTCAGATTTGATTCAAACATGAAAAAATATATCTTCCAGTTATGCCAAATAAATTCACTTACTTAAACCTGATATTGTACCAATTTATGTGCATTTATTTTGAAATACCATTCCATAAAAAATACATAAAGTAGACTCTCGTGAATATGAACATCGTTATTACAAAGTTAAGTTATGGTCCCGACCAAAGGGGTATGCTTATGTATGATAAAGGATACTTCACATTTTTCAATGCAATGAAATAAGAACCTGAGTTCCAGTCCCAAAATTCATGAAAAGAAACATTACAACAAATACCGATGCACACACAATGGGAATGTACAATAAATCACTAAGCTTAGCCATATGCATAAATCCCAAGGGTTAGAGCATTTCCAGGCAAACACAAAAAATGCTTCCCAAAACCAATTAAACTGAGTTGAAGGGTCAAGGATTAGCAAATCTTGATGGGCAATACGAATATAAGATGAAGGATGGGCTAAATAATCAAAGGAAATAACGATGTTTATATGAACCGCTCCAGTCATCCCCTTCAGAAGCGTAGAAAAATATCCTAGCTAAAAACTATCCACATGTCATACTTTTCTGTATCCTGAACTAAAAGCAACAATACTTCAAATACAAAAATACTAAAAACAACTGAGAAAGTCTAATAATAAATTTCAAAATTGAAGGAATAAGCTCTAAGCCACAGGGAGAAACCTCTTGAAAACCAAGATACCCTTTCTAGGATTCCTATGCTGCACTGAGGTTGATCAAGGAATGGAGAAAAGAATGCATCTTCAGGGGAACTGAATTGTAAATTTTGTCTAGCCTCTGATGAGAGGGGACTTCGTACATACAAGGCAGACAATGCGCAACCTCAGCTGTGGTTTGAGAGGGCGTCAGGGGATCATCCTTGAAGACATTCCCAGTTTGAAAGCATATTGAGTAGCGGCCCTCTGAAGATACCGTGGGATGTCATGCATGGACCAATAAAGAGAGAGCATCTTTCTCACCACTGATACTCACCACCGAATTAGTGAGGACCATCTAATCCAAAAGAATTCAGTTAAAATACAGTGGAACCCCGATTTATCGTTCCCGCACTGATCGTTTTCCCGCATTCATCGTTCGCCCCTCCTGGTCCCAAATTAAGTTCCATAAAGACAATGTAATTTTTTCCCGCATTGATCGTTCGAAGAACGTGGTCCCGTCGTATAATTTTCCCGCATCCATCGTTTGACAAAAATAAGACGAAGTGTTTACAACGTGTTGTTTATGGCTAATAACGACAGACACAAAGTTTGAATCTTCCCCAGGAGATTGAAATACGATAGGGAGAAGCTGAGCGCCGTGGGATAGTTACATTATCGCATTTCCCAAGATCCGGTATCCCCCTCCATTCAGCACTCGCCTCTCCCCATCTGAAGCTTTCCTCTTCTCCGAAATAAAAAAAGGTCCCAGCTCGAGCAGGGATCGTATTACGAAGACCTTAGCTTCGAAAGAAAATATCAAGTTACTCGAGAACAAAAGAAACCTTTTTCAAGCTTCCCCCTTTCTCGACCGCTGACTTTTTTTTAGCTGACTCGCTTCAAAGATCCCCACTTCTGGAGGTCAACTGCTGCATGAATCACCGATTAGCCCGAAAGGTGTGTAAAAATGAATTTCGGCAATTGGTATTATATTTTTATTAGATTGAGATATTAGTGATGTACACGTAATTCAAAAAAGAACGATACCAAACACGACATATTACTTACGTTATTTAAGCATTTTAAGCAAGGAAATAGTTGGAATAATACGATGGTGATTTCTGGCGAATATCGATATCCTCGCAGCTGATAGTGAGCTTCACGGCAGTTGATGCTGATTTTTTTCGAAAACAGGGTCTGGTTACAATTTACGAGTTATGCTACAAGTCTCACCTGTCTGAGGTGCTAACGAAGCGATGTCTTCTCAGGATATTTTGTTTCTCCCTACTAGCAATATGAATTCATCTGCTCATCTAGAGCTACGTTACTTATTGTTACAAAAGAGTGAGTAAGTTGCCTTCTCCATAGAATAAAAAAAAATTGCGCAGTCTTATGGTCATGCGTCGCCCTCTGCAGTAAGCTCTGCTTACGCCGTACGCGATACCATTAGGGCCGAACTTCACCTCGTACGAGTGGTTCCGTACTTTCCAGGGTGGGTTGACTTAAAACCGGCGAGTGTTTTACGTGTGGATTCAATAGAGTCCGGTTTCATTTTTATTAGTTTTATTTTTATTCGTCTTTGGACCGTGGCCCTTCCGAAGACACATGTGAGAACTTTAAAAGATAGACTGAAAATAATTGAAGACGAAGAAAAGAATCCGGGCTAGAAATGCGTGAATATTACAGAACGCCTCGGTATGTCCCCTAGCACATGACGGCAGGGGTGGCGGTAGAGCGAGATCCCTGGTGAAAACAAGTAGTGGGATGAAGCCGAGGATCAGGTGGGCGTGCCGCTGACGATTAACGCCACATTGCGTCAATCATATTAAAAATTTAATTGCACGAAAGGAAAATTTCACATAATAAACTATTTTTGGCCTTCTTGATACATCCTATAACCAATCACTGCGACGGCGAAATCAGTTGTTTGAGGCATAACACGCAATTTCTCTCGTAAATACGTATACTTGAAATGGCATTTGATGTATAAGAATTTTTACATCGGACAGAAATGCATTATAGCAGTGAAAATTCCGAGTGGAGTGAAACATTTTTTTTAGCAAGGCGGCGTGTTCCTTCAGGATATTTGAAAGAGATATAATCCGAATCAACAATTAAGTGTTTCGATAAAGGAATAATATTCCTGTAATCAGCTAAAATCTTTTTTGAATCCATTAATGAATGTCATAATTCGCAAAAATCCAGCGTTTCCTAGGACATAGGCAACCCGGACAAACATTCCCGCATTGATCGTTTTCCCGCATTCATCGTTTTTTTCATCCATCCCCCTGAAAAACGATAAATCGAGGTTCCACTGTATAAGGGAGAAAGTGAGTCATGTTGCAAAGATGAAGTAGCCGCCTGAATCATAACCCTTGATGCTTGTATTGGGGCTAGAGGCAAAATGTGTAGCAATTTTTAAAAAGTAATTCAAACACCAAGAGCAAGAATACAAAAAGGAGAAATAATTACATGGAATAGGCTATTTTTAACCATCTACTTCATAGACAATTTCTAGGTTGACAAAAACTGTTTTATGGCCTGTAATAGGCATTAATCTTGCAAGTATCCCATACATTGCTCACAAAATAAATGGCGACACAGCTAAGTGTCAACTGTGTCAAATCATCAAAACAGAGGTGCCGGTATCCAGTGTCCCTCCTTCCTTTGTCTGAGGGCACTTGTTCGAATCGTTCAGGTGTGGACTTTTTGTAAGCCAGCAGATTATTTTCGATGATGAACAACAAAACTAAGCAGAACTATTGCTGTCTGTGAAATGAAACACATGGTCTTCAGAATAAAATTTTCCAAATACAGAAATTGGACAAAGAATCTCACATGCTCACTTCCCAAGTGTCAGACCATCTTGGAAATGGGACATCCACTCTCTCGCTAACTCTGGGAGATTATCATCCATTCCTACTCTCTCCTTTAAATCTTGCTTGAATTTTAATCTCAAGGATATAAATGCAAACCGCAAAAAGTTGATGCTTGGATTTGTTTCACAGAATATTTTTCTGAAGGAATGCCCTCTTTAGATTGAATCTATAAAAAAAAACTTGATATTGTAGTCACCAACTATCTTCCACAGCTCCTATGAGAAGGTGGGTTAGCATCCCCTTCAACTTGATTTAACCCACAGCAGGTACCACTCAACCTATCTGGCTAATCCCTATTGCTGACATTTGGGTACAGAAGGAAAAGTCGCCTAGCGAGTACAAATAACCTAACAGCAAATTTTCACTTTTAGTACATATTATATCTCTGTAGGATTGTAAAGTTAGTCACACATACAAAATTAAAAGAAGAATAAGACCAAACACAACGCATTTCTGACATAATTTACCCCTATTTCACTTGAGTTGGTGGAAACAGCAGATATATAACAATTGAATGTGGGGTACATATTTTAGTCCACACATTAACTAAAAAAAATTAGCTCAAGATACTACCTTGCCATTCCAGTCGCAAGGCTTAGCAGAATAACTTCCTTCCTTGGAGTGTCTTGAAAGCTATCCAAGAGATAAGCAAACTTACCCACCATGGGAAGGAAATACGAAGCCGCATGCCAGACTGCCTAGTGGGAATCCATTGCTATCAGAGCAGTCACGAGAGAGCAAAGGCTGAGCACCATCAGTTAAGGACTGCATCCAAGCGATTGTAGCATTTTCCACACATTATTTGCAAGAGTTAGTGAAAGAAGGCCCAAAAGACTCCTTAAACATGAATAATCACTGCAGAAGCCTCTTGTGTTTCTGTGGGGCATTACGAATTGCTGAACATTCGAGAATGATATTGCTTTCATCTGCATCTAGCTTCATGGCAGTTCCCAGACAAGAAAATAAGATGTGCAGTAGGAGATGATTTCAGTAAATTTTAAGGGGATGATAAGATTTCATTTATCTGCCATTGTGACGCCTAACATTGGTGAAATGCATCTGAAATAAATGTTCGATCATTCAGTGGTAGAAGTTTAGTGTGTGTTTATCCTGAGAGTTATGCATCCTTTACGATATTCTCAGTGAAATGGACTAGAGCACTTATCATAGATGGAAGATATCCCTGTGCTTTTCTACATGGACCAACTAGCACAAAAATATCATATAGCTACCCTCGCTATAGACCATATTCATTGTCATTGACTTCTACTGTACGTGTCAGTCAGTGGCGCAGCGAGGGGGGGGTTTTGGGGGATAAACCCCCCCCCAGAGCTCACAGAAATTTTTAAGTTTAATCTATTTTACTTAATTGGATTAATATTGCTTATAGAATAGTGTGAGGATTAATAAAATATCCCTCAGAGGACCATTAAAATCACCATTTTGAACCATTTATCTTAACTTTTTTCCTACCTACCCACCTCCCACTTACCCTGGCGGGTATGCAATACCCCAAGCCCCTCAGTATTAGTTGCACCTGAAATCCCCCTAGCCTTAATTCCTAGCTGCGCCCCTGGTGTCAGTTATTTTTACCTTGCAATAGTGGACCGATCAACCACAGTGCGTGATGAAGGGAGGACCACAGGATCCAGCATCAGTGTAGACATGATCGGATCAAGGAAATCATCTGGTGCCTCCGACAGCAGTTCCTCTTGAGACCGCTGCTGAGAAGCGCACTGCGCAACACGAGCTCCAACATTCTGAAGTTCAACAATCAAACCTCCACCTCCAATACGCACTGGTAAAAAAAAATATAATTTTTAAGTTAATCACAAATTATGACAATTTACAAAAATAAACTACAAGCATATATTAGCACACTCCTTCATGGGTGAATTTAAGTACTTCATATGTAGCTTATTAGATTGAGAATAAAAATATAAGGTAGGTTTAGCAAAAATAACTATTTTTTATATAATGAAAAGTAAATAAAACTTTGTAATTCCTTTCATTATGTTTAGTAGATTCCATAAAGCCATGCCTGAAACAATAACTATTTTTTAATTATCAGGGATTTGTTCCACTCAGACAAAACTTTTAACCAACACCTTAATGATTCTCATGACAGATAATTACACAATGAAAATCCATTGTATCCTCTCATTACAATATGGTAACACATACTTAAGACCATCTAATGGCCAAAAACCAGACATACAGGGCAGTCATATTTTCAGCCTCACAACCAAGAATTTTTATCCAATATCAGTTTCCATTTACATTACGAGTGTTTCTCCACAAGCAATTAATATTAGATGTGGCATCCAAAATGATTTTTTTTCATGTCATAAAAATATAAAATTAGACTTATAGAAGAATATTCATTGCAAAAAGAAATGAAAGAGTTTGCAGGACAAGATATGAAGGATGAAAAATGACAGAGATTTTAATTAACACTGAAACTAAGGTACAGTGCAACCTCGATATAACGACACCCCACGGTGTACTAATAAACACTCGCTATAGCGAATTGTCGCTTTACCGGAGGTGGAGCAAATAATAGCCAATATACCTGTTGCGAACAGATATACAGGAACGGAAGTGGTGCGGCGACAGATAAACATCTATCCGATAAACGTAAGCATAAATCCAGACGAAAGGCGATGTTTTTTTGCATCACTAAATTTCCTTACTTAAACAATGACTAACTATTCAAACAATTTATAAGCGCCGCACTGAATAAAAATCATGAAAAGCATTGTTTCGTTAATCATTATGCCAATGCACAACCGACGAAGCCATTTTTCTATGCACTTAATTAGTTCATTTACGTGATCATTCTATTATTTTGGTATTTTCCACTGAAAATTCAAAAATTAATTGATAAAACAGTATCGCGGTTATTTAATGCCTCAAATGTTTCCATTGGTGTATGTTTATTGTTTCTGTACGTTATGCGGCAGTGAAGTGAAATAACGCATTGCATTTGTTTCTACAGGCGAAAACGGTGGAAGGTTGTATAACGTTCCCGCCTTGGAAGACTTTTTCTATCAAATAATGTAATACCTACATAATCTACGGGAAAAAGTTTGCTAAGCTTGAAAAATGATGTGATTAAAATTGCCGTTGTTGAAAAAAAGTTTATTTTTGAGTGTTACGCTCGCGACGTATTTGAAGTAATACACCGAGTTTACCACGGCACTGCAAACGAGAGTTAGTTGTTCTGCGAGTTCTTCCAGCGGCCACCAGGGGATGCTCGGCTACCCACGTGACAAAAGAGAGCGCCAGTACGACTCCGACCACTGACGCGAATAGTTCACCCTTGTAAATCCGCAACGGAGAATAAATACGTCCATCCGGGCAATTCACGCTGAGTATCATTGCTTCGTACATCCTACATCATCGCTAAGGCGCACTACCTACCTTTAGGGGCATCATTGCAAGAAATACCTCATACTGCAAGGGTTTTGTCGAGGAGTTGTATGTAAAAAAGTTCCGTTTCGTCTATGTTATATGACGCGGGGAATACTTCTAAAGATACTTGCGATCGGAGTCCTTTCTTCCACGACTTCGGGTTTACACCGCAGGCATCACCAGCAATTATGAGGGGAGATAACGCTTTGGTACTTCGCTTTAGTATAATCAACCTTCCGCACTCTTGAAATTCTCGATTCGCAATCTATCCCTGAAATAATCCGCTTTAGGCTTAGGCGTAGCCCCTTTCTCTGAAGTTCCCGCAGATTTGAGTGGGCAAAACTATCCGAACAAAGCTCCTTATAACTCTTCATCGTCTGCATTCCTTGGGCGCTTTTGTTTTTTTAATTTTGCAGAGCAAATAGGAAGAAAAATTAATTTCGACACTCTCATATTACTCCTTTATTTTTATTTTCTCACTTAGACGTGTTTGGTGTTTTTTTGGCCATGGTGACTGCCATCAAATGCTTTCTATTCACGCAACTCACGGACGTGCGGGTATGCTGCCGACTGCTTTCTGCCGTCCGAGGGACAAAAGAAGATGAAGCATTCGCGAATGCTAATGCCACAATATTTTCACCAAAATTAACTGCTTATTTATCGAACGACAGTTTACCACATAAATTTGAGTCTGAGCACTCCATTAACTTCATATCTAACAGATCGCTAGAAAATACAGAGATTAAGGAGTCTTGATGAAAGTCTCCCGGCGGTGAAACCCTCGCTATGGCGAGAGGCAGCACCAAAAGGGTGTCGTAAAAACGAATTTTTTAACACGCTTATTATAGGGTCAATTGACGGTGCATCGGCTATCTCTCGTTATAGCGAGAGTGTCGCTATAGCCCGTACTCGCTTTAACGAGGTTCCACTGTATGTAATACTTCCGATGAAAGGCCACAAGCCTAAAAAACTACACTCAGTACCTAGTATCGAGGCGAAATTTTGACTTTAAATGCATTCTATCAGGTTTTATGAAGCAGGTTCTACCTAGTTCTGCAACAAGAATCATACTCACAAAGAACATCTTCTGCCAAGGAAAATAACTGAGGACTATATGATCGCCCATCCTGTGACACCGCCAAACAAAATGCATCACTGGAGCCTAGATGTGTGTAGATCTGGCAGATATCCAACACAATATTGGCGGGTTTGAATTCATACTCTGCAAGGTCTTTTACCTGGTAACAAAGTAACATATAATACAATTAATTAACATATTTTAGAAGAAATAATATCACTTGATGATCAAATATGGTATTATGACATTACCTAGAAAAAGACCCAAAATATTACACCAGCGCAAAAAATGTAATTGCTTGAAAAGGCCTTAAAACTTTTCCTGAAATTTTCTTTCAAACAACTTATATTTTAATTTACCAATATTATATGATTATGATTATCATAGGTGAAGCCTAACAAGCTATAATTGTATGACAGTAATTACATAGTGACATTCCTCATTATATTTCAGGGTTTAGGCAAAATGCATAAGACAATGTAATGTCATTTGTATTTTTTTGCAAGAAAACTCTATAACATAAAGTCATTATGCTATATTCATTCTCCATTCATAAGAGTATGACAGTGATCTAAAATACAACTCCATTCTTTCTCCCCAGATGTTAAGCGAAAACTTGTTCATATGGACCCTAAGAATTTGATAAATATATTGTTTAACTGTCAGTCCATTTTGAGTGGGAAATGTGTGTCCAAGGTTGTTTTCAGGAAGTTGATTTTCTATTTGTAAGAATTTCTCTTGATTACATAATTGTGCTTCTTAAATCTAGATTTTTTATGATGCTGAAGATATGTTAGTAGCGTAACACATTCCCTGCAGTATGACCCACCGATGGGTTTACAACAACTACTTTGATTTACATGGAGTAGGAGTTGCCCAGTTTATTTCAGATCAGTTTTGCTCAGTGCATGACAGGGGTGGGAGTTTGCATGTTCGTATAGTCTAAGAAGAGCAACTCAGGTGTTAAGGAGAGATTTCTGCTCAAGCATTCAAGCTCCACGATTATACAGCAGACTACCGATTATCCGGCTTCAGTTTATCCGGGTTGCGGATTATCCATGTATGATTTTCACTCTCCCTCAAGTTTTTCCGTGATCTTTATAAAAAATAAAATCAGACGCAAAATCATCGGTATTACAGCATTAATGCTAGGATACACCGCACTTATCATTTCCATCAGAATCCCATTCGTAAAACAGAAGCAATCGCATGCTAGCTGCACAAGTATTGCAGCACTAGATGGAGAAGAAAACCGTCAGAGACTAAAGAACACAGGAAGGGTCGAAGGTAGAGCTGTGAAGGGGTGAGTAGCGAGAAGGAGTGGAAGCTTCCCGGCACGTTTCCAGAGATAGGTTTTGCCCAGCCCATGGCAGGGGTGGGAGTAGGTGTGTTCTTCTGCAGGAGTTACAGAGCTTATGATAGATTTATACACAAGAATTTGAGGGCAAAAATAATTCTATATTTTTATGGATCTCAGCATGTTAGAATGAATATGACATTACCACAATGTTTTATGACAGCTTAGAAGAGATTGAAAACATATCTTGCTCAGAGACTAACTTTCTTGTAAGGGTGACTCATTTCAGTATGCCTTCCTTTAAAGTGGGATATTCTACAAGGCAAAAATGCGTTAACAGGAAATGGCAATTCATTTGTAAAAAGTGGGACTTCTTCATCCACCTGTGTGTGGGACTTAGTGAAACAAGAAAAGGAACTATAAATTTATTCACTATACAAGCTCAATATAAATTAAAGTGCTGAGAAATCATTTCAAATAAACTCGATAAATGAGAATGCTTTTGAAAATACAAATTGACACATTATGCACAGAACTTCATGATCTGATTATAAATATACTTAGTTGGACACCATGAGCACTAAATATGTTGAGCATCTCAAGCTTTAAGGTTTTACTGAGACTGATTTTTTTCTCCAAAAATCGAGTTTAAAAAAAAAACTAGGGAAGGAATTTAATCAGAGACGTATGGTAATTGAGAATGTAGTTATTATGATTGTATACCACATAGGTACAGTGAGAATCATCAACTTACCAATAATTATTTAAAGAACATTTTTAATTAAAGGAATTTTGGAGAGAATGGTTCATATGATGCATAAAAACTGTTTTAAAATAAACTAATTACAGCAAAGAAATCCAATTCCTTACTCATACAAATTCATATAAGCTAGAACACTCAAAAAATTAACACCGATTGAGCTATCCAATGTCAATAGCTCAAAAATATAGACACCTTGCTTTTCTTCACACACTAGTAGCCCATTTAAAAACATTATAAAATACCTACCTTGAAATTCTTTTTCTTAGGCCCAACTAAATGGTAAAGGAAGTAGTTCAGCATTGAAGCAATTCGATCCACCATCGTGGGATGTGAAAATATAGATGTTATTTCCGATGTTAAAAACTTTAAGGTGTGAATTGTTTCCCTCCCTAAAATATTGTCGAATCTGAAATGTAAGACAAGTCCTGGCTAATATTGTGATGCAAAAACATTAATGTTGATTCCTCAATAATAATTTATACAAAACATTATTAAAATTTTGCAATTTGAGGTATGAGAAAAATGTCAACGCAGTTGCAATTGCAACCTCTGAATATGTATGCATCTGCTAATTTTAGAATGGAAGGATATTCTATTGCTTTACACAGTAGAAGAAAACAGACACAAAACCAAACCATTTCCTTTGATTTAAAGTTAAAAAATGTAAAAAAGAAAAATTAACAAAAGGAAGAGCATTTTTTCTCAGGCATTTATTCGTTCTTTATCCAAAAAAATCCATAATATAGGTGCTGAGGGTGCATAATCCAAAGACACATGCATGGTTAGTGAAGAAATTTTGTTGCCAAAAGACACCCCAATGCAGAGGAATGCTAGACCATGAGTATACTTTTGGCAATAGAGGTCTTACACCAGAAATCAATATGCCAATACAGGAAAGAACTCATTTTGATAATTATCAAGTTGTAGGAGAGTATTTGATATTTCCCAAGTAAGCACAGCCAGTTGACAGTATCTGCCAATACATAACAATCTAATAAGATCTAAATAATAAATAATAAAAATAAAAAATAATAAATCTCATTAATAAGCCTAATCTTCAGTGGAACTGGGAGTCAATGGATAACTTTTTCAATTTTGTCACTTGGGTTGCATACACCCGCAGGATGTTTGCCTGGCCTGTCAAAGTTCAGGTCCGAAGACTTGTTACTCAGGATACCAAGGGTTAATGGAAAATAAACAAAAACAACAAATCACTAATCTTCTCCCTATCTTAATAATTAACTAATTTTAAGATCACACAACTACTTTAGGTGTGGGAGGCCGTTGACGATAGGAGAAAAACCAGAATTTTTTAAGGGCAGGTGTGCAGAAAGTTGAGTATTTCAGGATTTAACTCTTAAATTATTTCAAATCCCACACCTCAGTACAACTTTTAGTTCTCCATATCTCCTGGAAGTGGTTGGGAGGACGTATCCATCAGTGAATTAGCCACTCACACACACTTGAGGATTCATGTGCCATGTACATGCTTCATTATTTTACCGGAGTCATAATTTCTCCTAATTTCACAAAATGCCCTTACAGTGATCCATTGCAGCTGCTATATTTGTGACTCACAACTTCAATTTATGTGAACTCTCTTCTCATCCTGTGACTACGCAACCCACAAATCACATTCATATACCAAACCCAAGGAGGTTGTAAACATACTGGAGGGGTCACCACTGGTTCCGAGCGTTGAGTGCAGTGTGGCAGGGATGGGGGTGCTTGGGTAGGATAGCCTACTTTGACCAAAACATTGATAATCCCATAAGAGACAATGCTAATTATTTGGTGAAATATTCGGTCACTATCGTTTTTACGTTAAAATAAACTATCGCAAACGAACAAAGTAAACCTTTTTTCGATTCATTACGGGAAGACTTCATGAAAATATGCCTCGAATATATTTTCCAAGGAAATATTATTGTCAAGCACCACTGTTCCGCTGTGAAACTAGCTTAGCCGAAAATGACATTTTACAAGCATAAAATATCCATTCCCCTGCACTTCTAATATGAAAAATAATGGTAATTAATAAGATTTCAGCCAATGGAAATCTTATGATAGCGGACCGGTCACAATAGTAGTACGAAAGTATGTTCACCACGTATATTATCACCACGATATAACTATATGGACAGTTTGATATACACAGTAGTATGATGAACGATCAGAACTCCAACGACAATCAAGAAGTAACAGTTGGATTTTCATTTTATAAATCAGAGGAGAAAAAAGTACACAAGCAATATAAGGAATAGAATATTTGATTATATACGTACACTGCTTGAGACTAAGTCCGAAAATTGTCAAACCAAGATGGCAAAATTATGACCACGCTTAAAACTGGAATACAGCGCCTCCAAATATTTACAACCTCCTTGACCAGACCGCATTACAAAAAAGTCAAACAAGATTTCACTGTAAATGCTCCTCAGCCTCCAAGATGAGGAGAAAACAACACAAATAACACTCCGGCCAGAAAATCAAGAGCATAATATATGCATAAAAACTACATAAAAATTTACTAACCTTGCAATCATTCCAATACGCTGGAAGTTTCCTTCATTCTGTTCCCTCTCAGATCTCGGCAAGTTCTGCCACTCACCTGATTCCCTGGAAGAAGTAGAAATGAACAATTAATTTCACAGAAGCTTCATCAGCCATTCTCATCACACCATCCATCATTACACTTATTGATTGAACAAATAAAGCAATACATATGCAATGATCAACGAAGATATCGTATTGGCCACAAATTTTATTACAATTACATACTAGTACTCAGTACCTGATAATGGTTAAATAAAAATCGACACACATGTAGTAAGCAATTATAATATAATTTGTGGCCAAAATGATATCTTCCTTGATCATTAGATATGTTGTTCCACCGTATCTCTCCACAAAAAGTTGGCTTCAAAACATATGGCTATGGATCACATTCATTTGATTACAGCAGACCAAAGAATGAATTGAAATCTTCTGAAAATTAGATAGATGAATTCATAAAGCTCAAATTTTCAAACTCATTCAAGATAGAACCACAGGTATGGGCACATCACTACTCATTTAATGAAAGTGTTTTCTCTGGGCTAGACCTCATTAACCAACAAATTTTTTTACTGTAATTTATAATAGGTTTCTCCAGGATTTCATCCTAAGACCCTATGCACATCCAACATGGCCACTGCACTTCCAGTGACCATTTAGAAAGAGAAAAATGTAAAAGGACACTTCTGAAATGAGTCAACAATTAATTAACAAAGCACTGGATGAAACAAGTGACTTTGTATGCAGTCATGCACACTGGTGCAAAGTGAAGCACACCAAAAGATGAAGTTCGCCATGAAAAAATATTTGACTTAGCCAGGATTCGAACCCAAATCTCTTGATTGCCAGTCAGACATGTTAGCCAGTTACACTACCAAGCAATTTTCTCAGAGCGAACTTCAGGATGGGTTTTACCGAACAAAATATTGACGTCACAAATCCACACGGTGGTATATTTGTTCGCGTGGAAAGTGTAGTAACATGTATATTTGTGGGCCCTGGATGCATAAATGAGACTAGTCATTTAATTACTACTACTCATTCAAATATTCTGAGAAAAAATTGATACAGCAGACTCTCTGGCTGCGGAATATCCGTGCTGCGGATCATGCACACATGATTTTCACTCCCGTTCAATGTTTTCTGCGATCTTTATAAAAAATAAAATCGGACACAAAATCACCAGAATTACTGTATTTGAATGCTAAGCAACTCCAGGCTCATTATTTCCATTAGCAACCCCTTCAGAAAACAGAAATATTTTATTTGCCAGCTGACAAGGAATGTTTCAAGTTTACTTAAATAGTTTAAAGTATACCGGGACTAGCCGCGGTGATCACTTTTACGGGAGTCACCCGCAATGCACTATCATGCGAAAGATCCACAGAGAAAAAATGGACAGTACTTTACTTGGATGCCTGCTCTAGTATTGAAAACGACGATAAGAGGCGGGGAAAAAAATTCTTCATCAATTTTAAAAGATTCTTCAACTGTTAACCAACCCTAAGTTAAGAAAAATGTTATCCATGATCTTTAAATGTATGTTTCATATTGCAAATGCACAATTATTGCTGTGGTATAATTTTTGGTTTTTTCCCGGCGTACAATTGCAGTGAAGTTTTCTCGGGTTTTGCACTGGGAAAATTTCTCCTTTGGAAGGAGAAATGGAGGACCTGACCCGGTGCAAAACCCGAGAAAACTTCACTGCTATTGCTGTGGTGTCGCATGCGGTTAAATGGAGCCCAAGGAAACCGAATATTTCGACGAACTCAGGCATGTTTACGCCGTGACCAATCAAGGTCAAACTGGAGAGGAAGGGATACGTAGAAGTGACGGCAGCGGGTAAAGTGGAGGCAGAGACGAAAGAAGTAGAGATTGCATGAGTCACACCCAGGCACTTGCTGGCGTGGATAGCCTAAAAGCGCTGCTGCACAATGGCACAATCGCGTGCTAGCTCTATTCACGGGAGAATTTATGAACATTACAAGACATTAAAGTGAAAGTTTGGGTTATCTGTGCTTTCCGATTACAGTAGAAGCTCGGATAACAACCACAATCCACTCCAGAAAGCTGGTCATTATCCGAAATGTTCGCTATCCGAAACAATTTTCCCCATAATAAATAAAGGAAATAGGAATAATTGGTTCTTAGCTCCTATTGACTCGCTATCATGTAAAAGTTACAGGATGTATAGGTATTGTGTTACATTGTATTACTTATAGGCTTACTATTGTAGACATTGCATTACTTTGTATCCATTTGGGATCGCACAGCACCAAACACAAACATGGCCGCTACACATCTCTTCGCTATCCGAGGCAAATTTTTAGCAAAATTTTTGGTCATTATTCAAATTGTTCGTTATCAGAGGCGTTCACAAACCGAGGTTTCACTGTATTTGCACCACCTCTCCCCATCATTAGCAAGGATAATCGGGAGTGTGTTGTATATCCTTGGAAATGATGTACAGCAAACTACTGATTATCCGGGGCTAATGATGGAGAGAGGCGGCACGAACAATCCAAACTTTCACTTTAATTTCCAGTAATTTTCATAGTTTAAATAAATCCAACAATTTATTATTATTAACACACAATTTCTGTTATTTCAGACTGCTTTCCGGACTCATTGGGAGCTTTCTTTTCCCAACCACGATCTTTTAAGAGGCGATAACATCATTATACAGCACACTCTCGATTATCCGGGCTAATGATGGGGAGAGGGTGCACGGATAATAAAAAACACGGATAATCCAAACTCCATTTTATTTCTTAAATTTTCCGTAATATGCACAAAATTATCATACGTATATTCATTTTCGCAAATAGTCCGTTAATTTAGTTTGTTTTAAGGACTCGTTGACAGCTTTCTTCACCTGAACACGGATTTTTTTGCTGCAATAACGTCATTATAATCGTAATTACAGTGTTCCATGTAGCGCAGCAAATTTTCTACGCAGGTGAGCGCTTGGCTGTGAGTCATGCGGTCGCTACTCCCCTCCTCTCCGCTCTCGTCACTTTCACTCCCCTCCTCACTCGCCACTCCGGTAGAGATCGCGGCGTTAATAATGTCCTCATCCGTCATATGACGGAATCCCGATTCACTTTCGTCTCTCTCCAACCACTCGTTTAAGTTTTCTACATCAACATTTTCGAACCCTTTCATTATTTTTACTAGTTCCCCCAAGTTGGGATCACTCACATCTGATTCTGAAAATCCCTCGAAATCACCTTCGAGGTCTAGCAAAAGTTTCATCCACGAACGAACTAGTGTGATAGGTTTCACCGAAAGCCAGGCCTGAGATACACCGTGAATTGCATCTAATATTGTCATTTTCTTCCAGAAGTTCATCAAATTTTCATCTTCAATGGATAGGGTCTGCAGAAGACCAACGCGGTAATTTCTTTTCATTGATGCAATGACGCCTTGATCCATTGGCTGTATAATTGATGTGACGTTTGGGGGTAAAAACTTAGTAATTATTAATCCGTCGTCTGACGTTAAAATTTTCTCATTCGGATGGGAAGGGGCATTGTCTAAGAGTAGCACTGCTTTCGGAGGCAATCCCTTGTCTTTTAAAAACAAACGAACTTGGGGAACAAATTTTGAGTGGAACCAATGCTCAAATATCTCTCGGTCCATCCACGCTCCCTTTTGATTGTAGTAATCAACGGGAAGCTGACTTCCTTCAGTGCCCTTAAAGGATCGAGGCCTTTTCGATTTTCCAATGACTAACAATCTAAGTTTATGGCTCCCGGAAGCATTCCCACAGCACATTACTGTCAATCGTTCTTTGGAGGATTTGTGGCCGGGTGCATGCTTCTCTTGCACGAACGCTAGCGTTTTAGACGGCAGACATTTCCAGTATAGCCCCGTCTCGTCAGCATTGTAAATTTGGCTGGAGTCATACCGTTCTTCAGTCACAAACTGCTGAAATTCTTCCCGAAACGCTACTGCAGCCTCATTGTTAGCACTCAGTCGTTCTCCTTGAATACTTATTTCACGTATGCCGTGTCTATTTTTAAATCTTGTTAGCCACCCAGATGATGCGTTGAACTCGCCTTCGAAGCCCAGTTGCTTGTAGAAAAACTTTGCTTTATCTGTGACAACTGGACCAGAAAGAGGTGTGCCTTCCGCTCTCCTCTGGGTAAACCATTGAAGCATTGCGGCGTCCAACTCCTCGTATGATGCACTTTTCATTGTCTTGCGATTTGATGGTCCTGCGCCACTGTCACAGTTCCTAGCGTATTCCATTAGCTTGGTCTTATTTTTTTTAATATCACGCACTGTTTGACATCCAATGCCATAATCTCTGGAAATCTTTATCACCGATTCCCCCTTCTCTAGTTTATTAATCACTTCCAGTTTCTGTTTTACAGTCAACACAATTTTCTTGCGTTTATCAGCCATGCTACTTCCTCCAGGTGGATGAATTGTTCACCGGACAACCTAATTAACGATGGCACATGCAACAGAGAACCACAAAGCATAAGCCGCGACTGCGGGAGACCCACAACACTCAAGCCTTAATCGATATGTTGCTGCCGGCAGTTACTCACACGTGTCAGCAAAAAGTAATCACTAAGTTACGAAGTTTAGGACGACTTCATCCCTCCATTCTTCATCAGGCCTCAACCTACCCCTTTTACCCCTTCCACCTTTCTAAGACCATCCAACAGGCCCAAGTCACCCCAGATTATGTTTCGCGCAGGGATCATATGTTACGAAGGTGATACATTATTGGCCTCAAAATAAAATATCATATTACTTTAAGTTCCCAGAAAGGTTCACTAGCCTTGAGCAAAAGCTTCAAGTTACCTGAGGGCAATAGGAAATGTATCTTTTGAAGTCTTTCCCCTCCTCTCCAGTAGAATTCTATTCACGCAACCTGACTTCCTTGACCCCAATATATGAACCAAGCTGCCAGCATGAGTCACCCACTGTGTTCTTCGCTGACAGTAAGCAACTTTCCATAATTACGGTTTTGCCTCCATATGACTTCGATAATAGTAGCGTGCACCAAGTATAAGAAAGAATGAGTCCAAACACGACGCATTTCTGACTTTTTAAAAATTTGTTAAGCATGGCACCATAACTTTCATTTATCGATTTATCCAAGAAACACCAGTTCCTGTATTTGGCTGCACGAAAAAATCGCTAAGATGTTTTCGCTACAAATGCATCTTTATTTTTTGCTTTCTTGATTTCTTATGAGCGTCATAATTATTTTCACTTCCTGCACGAGTCATTTATTCAAGGAACACCTTCCTCTCTTTAACTCGAAGGGAGGAGTCAAGAGACGAACGTTTGTATAACCTCGTAGCAGTCGTAAGAAAACGCGCTCCTTCCCCTCCAAGCCCCCTCCTCCTCCCCCCTCTCCTCGTGCTTCCGCTGCCCAGCCTAGCCCCTTCCCTGCGGCCGGTCGTATTCTACCCCCATGTCGTCGCTTGTGACGCGTTCCGACTGTGCGTGTTCTTGTTATTCTAATTGTTCATTATATTAGTAAATCCATCCATTTCTGATGATTTCAAAACTTGCATTTGACTTTTAACGTAAGCTAGAATTCTTTCGTTCAATTTATTTTCGCAAAAACTGTAGCGAGAAGAAATTAGAGTTAAGGCTAAATAGTCGTCCCGGAACTGGACATTTTTCTCTTTAGACGAATTTATATTCACTACTCCTCACCACGGATGACACAATGAGCACCCATTTAATGTGAAACGGCTTTAAGTTTATCCTACTAAATACGGAACTCCGGCGATTTTTTTTTTTTTTAAAGATCGCGAAAAATTTCAACGAAGAGTGAAAAATCATGCACGGATAATCCGCACCCGGATAATCGGGAGTCTGCTGTACTCCAAAAACCATGCATCCGTAGCTGCGAGATCATGGGTTCAGAAAAGTGGTTTCACGAATGAGTCAAAACCACTGCGGGACATCGGAAACTACACTGTCTGGCACCAAGCCTCGTAGTCGTGTCTTGCACAAGTTGCCTCGGATGCAACTGTCACTGTCAGTCAGTCAGATCGTACACCTCAATGTTCGGTAAAAGGAAGGCAACTGGCACATGATCACCATCACACAGCAGCGGTTATAGGAAACCAGGATTATGGCAAACTGTCTACACAGGCGAGTGACAGGCTGTAACTCATACTAATTCTTAATTCCTCTTCCCCCGGTGTCTTCACTTCTATTATTCCCTTCCTCTCCAGTCTGACCTTGACTAGTCAAAGTGAAAACATGCCTGAGTGTGACAAAATCTCCAGTTCCCTTGGTCCATATTGTGGCGAAACGCCTTATTTGTATTTTTGTTTTGTTAAGTGGTTTAAATTTTATTTATATTTTTCTATGTAAGATAAATTTGGTATCAAGGGTATTGTCTTACAATTCAAAATTTGTGCCTCGTTGAACAAGTGAGAGATGAAAAAAAAAGAATTTAGTTCGCTCAGTCCCCGCTAACGTCGTCAGTTTACATGTGCGTTGCAGACGACGTTAGTGCGGTGAACGCTGGGTAGGGGAAGAATGGATAAAAGGCCGTGCACGGGAGAGCACAGGTCTCAGAAAAACAACGAACAAGTCAGCAGAGAACAGAACGGAGAGAACAAGGTGATGCACGCTACGGCTAAAACGCACCCGAGAAGGCTGAGGGCTGTGATTAAGCGGAAGGAAGGTTCCGGATCGCCGAGGGGTCGAATTTTGGAAGAAGCACTGGCCACGTGTAGCAGACACAATCAGCCGGCTGCTGGCCCGAGTGGCTTCTGGTCTCGATCCCCGCCACCGAGTGAACGAGTAAGCTTATACGCCCCTATTTCCCTTCTAGTGCAACTGATCTTTGCCAAAGTAGTGTGTCCCTTAAAAGAAACCAGTGAGTGTTTCGTGCTCTCTCTCCCCATCTCTCGTCTGAAGAAGAGGAACGATAAGTGATTAGTGTCAATTTCTCATTGTTTTCTCATTGGTTCACGAGTGTTGATTTCATCATTGTAAAATATTTAAATCGCATCTAAGACTAAAACACGGCTTTTGTGCTACAAAGGCGTTACTGAAATATGCGCAAATTCATTGTATGATTTATTTTATGTTCAATGGTTTATTAAGGGTTTCAATTTATTTGTGTTGAAGGGTATAATTTTTTTTGTGTGTTTCTTTTGGAGGGGTAATTCAAATGTCGATGGGGTTATTTCATTTCATTGTATAGTAGTCGGTTCATTAAAAGTCATTTATGTTAAAAGAAAAAGAACCGGAAAGAAATTTATTTAAGGTAGCGATTCTTCTGCCCCCCACCAATTTTACTGTCTTAATAGCAAAGCCAACGGCGCTGGTCACCCGAAATCGCCGAACCCTAAAAATTTCATACGTGTCGTCCCGTTTTTGCTTCCCACTCGTCCTAACGGGTAGCGGAGGAAAGGAGGTGGGGAGGGGTTTTGGGCTAAACAAGACCCGAGAGGCGGGACCGGCACAATATTCAACCACATGCAAGGCCATGGCAATAATTGCACATTTAGGATATGAAATAGACATTTAAAGATCGTAGATAAAATTTATCTTAATTTATGATTGGTTAAATATTGAAGAATTTTATAGCATTAATCAAGAGTTTTTTCCACCACTCATCATCATCTGCAATGCTAGAGCAGACGTCCAAGTAAACTTGAAACACTCCTTGCCAGCAAGTAAATAATATAATTCCATTTTATGAAGGAAATTATATTGGTAATAATTGGCCTGGAGTAGCTGTGCATAAAATCCAATTAACCTGGTACTTTTGTGCCTCATTTTATTTTTTTATCAAGGATGCTGAAAATTTCAAAGGAGTGAGAACTCATGCACATATAATCTGCAACAAAGATAAACCACACTCAGATAATCGGGAGCCTGCTACAATTTGAAATCACAAACGTTGAGGTAATGAAAGGAGGAGCATTAAGTTACTTCGCTTTGAAGTAAAACTTGGATAGGTTTAAATACTCCTACATCACTTTGAAGATATTTCCTCTAACGCATGACTACAAGGGAGTATTGAAAACAATTCAGGTTTTACCAAAGAAAGCTGAGTGCAAATAGCTAAGTTTCAATATCTTTCTTAAATTCATTCATTTAGAAGTTCCTCAAAGTAAACTCACAAACCATTGAAGATATGTGCATTTAATATTAATATGGATTGGAACTTAAAATACAAACCTCGCTGTCTGCATCTGCCGCAACTGAGCCATGTGACTCAAAGCATCGTCTAACAAGAAAACAGCATCATTCATGAGTAAATTCACAAAGCGTAAAAAGAGAGGAGGTGATACTGAGTCTTGGTTGACCTCAACTTCAGCTGCAAGGTGCCTACAAGCAAAATAGAAAAAAATCAATCTGAAGAATAGAACAATTTGTATCTTACTAACACCATACAGTATTAATAATTGTTAAATTTCAACAACATAAATGAAATACATAAGAAGCATGATTTCTCTATTTTATTTTTTCATGCTGATTAAACTGAACTATCTCAAAGCAATTGTGACCCAAAGACAAAATTAATTAAGGGCTATCGATTATCAACATTGACGATACGAAATACTTTCACATTATAAAATTTTTCAGAAATAGTATGGGGAGTCTTACGTAATCCAGCAATCATTTACTGTAAAAAAAATTATTACATTGATGCACAAGTAAAATGAATGAAGACAACAATGCCCAAACAGCAGTAGCTTGCCATATGAATTCATTATGGCCTGGCCATTACAGTCATCCCATTACATATCATGTTACACAGTGGTCAACCTCTCCTGAAATCAATGGATGAAAATTAAATCTTTGATACTTCCAACATTGTATTAGTACAAATTTTCGGCGTAAGAAAACACTGAATATTATACGAAAGGTAACATAATAACTACTTCGTAATTACACATCATTTAAAAAAATTGTTAGGAAAATGAAGGTTAAAAATTCTAAGCACTTATTAATTTTAGAAGTTGTTTTTACTCAAGACAGGAAAGAACAGATATACATTTAAGCAAACTATTTTAATATGCCATGGAGTAATGAGATTAAAACAGAGAAGAGATGGGTTAAAATTATTAATGCTTGCAATTATTAATAGCAGTTTAAGTAATTAAAGTGATATTTTATTGAAATGAAATAATGAAAAGAATTACCTAATTATTTAGTCAACTATTTATTTGTTTCATTAAATTTTATCGCACAACGAGTATCTTATTTAATACTAAGCCTGGCAGCACCTACATAATATGCATTCTCACATTCAGAGAAAAAGCCTAAATGAAATATTTCTCCAAATCTGCCTCATTTAAAAATGGAATAAATAAAGAAGTCAAAAAATAGGTCTGTCAAAACCTTTATTTTTCAGCCAGTTAACTGAATATTATCTGGCTTGTTACAATAGCCAAATTAAATACGAAGTATTGTAATTCGCAAGGCCGATGATCATTAATCAAAGGGTGGATTTGATAATTTTAGGCAATTTAAGGCTGAGAATTTCATAGGCATTTCCACAGCTTGTGATAACAAAGAAATGCAACAGAGAGGAGAAATGAGTAATGGAAAGTGGGATTACATAGAATTGTATAGCCCTAGTACGTTTTTTTTTCTCTAAAACCCTCATTTGCCATAGATACAGCTGACAATTAGCATGCAAGAAATGCCAAACTAAAATATTGCATCCAAGTATCACTCAAAATCCTTCAGAGATAATTTTGAGGAGCCAAACTCATCAATTTCCTAAACCTCCAACATCTAACTTTAGCTACTGCATAGCACCACCAGACATGAACCTCAGATAACCACAGTACTGTAATGCAGAGGAAAAAATGAACCAGTATATGGGAGACTTCAATACCACAACCCTTTTCCAACCAACAAACCATAACCATAAAAAAAACAACGCAAAATCATTTAAATTATTTTACAAAATGCTCATGCAATAATCAAAAACTCTACACAGTCCAAAAATATCAAAAATGAAATACAGGTTTAGGAAAATAACTTACTTGAAACAATTTTTATGCTCTTCAATTTGCCATAAATAGTCCATTATATAATACATTGGTCGGCGATAGTTAAATTTTTGTTCAAACGTAACACTCTGACCTGTCATTTCAATCCCAACAAACACATTTAAAAGGCATTCCACAACCTGCAACGGAGAATAGTGGTGATAAAGCATTGCTATGGAAAGAAAGATAACATTTCCTTATTAGCCCACACATCAATAAAAATATTAGACTATGACCTCTCAAAAAAGGAGGCATTTGATAACTGGTCACTACTATTCCACGCAAAACAAATTATTTAGTTTAGATGAATACATTGCAGTGCTACAAAATTAACTCCGTCAGATCATAAGTTATGTTACTCAGGACTAAAATTTCACCAAAAAAATACTATAGAGGTTGAATATGACGAAATTTCCAGTATTAAAAATCAACTCATCTGACAATGAACATCCCACAATTATCACCAGCACTAATTTGAGATTGAAAGCACCATCAATCATATTAACTACACACTGATATGAGAAGTTTCCTTGGTCAAAACCGTAATTCGTACTAAATAAAGGGAACATATTGATTACAGAATTTTAAGAAGCATAAGAATTACCGTATAAGCGCGTGTAAGAGGCGCACCTTTTTTTCCCAGAAATTCCCGCCGAAAATGGGGGTGCGCCTCTTACACAAACGTCTTATCTTCCCCCCCTCCCCTTCCCCGGTTGCAAGTCCAAGGGGAACTGAGTGGCCTTGGTTTTCAGCGTGAGTCAGTCATATGAAACCCTGGGTCAAAAACAAGCGGCAGGCAGGGGAGTTTCTCCCTTAGTGACGTATTTTTAAAATGCTCCTGTTTGCTTTTCCTGTAAGCATCGTGCCGTCACGTCGGTACCCCAGAGTTTAACACGGAAAAGATCGCATGGGGTTTTTTGCTCCGGAGGGCGCGCTAAATTTACTGCCACGAGTGGGCATCCCGCGGCATTTATACTGCATATAGTAATGGCTTATCAAATGTAGAGAAACGTGTAGATTTGAAGGACATAGCCGAGCAATTTCCATTACGCTGAGGACCTGATTTTTCAAAAATCATCTTCAGACGCTAATATGAGGATTTTTGCAACTGAAAATTATATTGGTGTCAAAACCTGCTGTTTAAAAAATTCAAACGAGTGTTTACATTGTTTGACTGAATGGCAGATAGAAGAAATCTGAAATGCTTATAAGTGAAGAGCCTTGAAGGAGAGGTTAAGGTGAAGAAGCTCGCACCCTCCGTATTTCCTCTGCATCGAGGCTGAGGGTGAAGTAGAAAGGGAAGAACAAGTCCGATCTTGCATGTGACGTCGTTGTCTTCTAAGCGAAGGGGCGAAGGCGCAGCAATGTGATATACGCAGTTTGAGTTGCCTGAAGTTTCCAGTCCATCTTGTCTTGTTTGAATGCGCTCATGCTACGCTTGTTTCTTCCGAAATTGTGCTGTCTGGACTATTTTGAATATTAGTAACCTTGTTGTAACTATAAATCTTTGTGTCAATCAATTACAGCTTAAAAAACTTAAATTCTATCAGATATGTGTCGCATTAGATCTCTTTCTTTTTTTGAACCTCGTACATGTCATACAATTATTGAAAGCTATTGAGATATCTTCAGGCTCAGTAGGTGACTCACCTAGCATTTGGCCTCCAGAAACTGGAATAATTGAACACCGTGCGATAGGATAAAAAATGCCGAAAAGTTTTTTTTTTCTTTAGCTCCGATGCTCAAAATAGGGGTGCGCCTCTTACACGCGCTTATACGGTAGTAAGATTTCATTACTTTGAGTTGCCTAAACAAGGAATAGAAATATAATTCTTTTTTTTAACCAACACTGAAAATAAAACTAATTTACAATCATTTCATTTAAATTAATGTCTAAAGATGATAGGATTCAATCATACCTAGAACTTTCACAAACCAGTACCTTCATTATAGTGTAATACATAGCACACAAACAAATATAACAAGGTCTGTTAGTTTTCAGGTTTCACTCTTCACCATATTTAAAATGATGCTATGTATAGCTGATATAGAAAAAAGATTTTTTAGTTTTAGTGCTAGAAATAACACATGTCGTATGTATGTATTCAAGAAACTTAAAAGAATGGGAAATTTAGGGTTGTATGATTTTTTTATCGATCTTTCACAGCGTAAAATCAATAAGAATGAGCATTTTTTTTATTCCAACTTAAATAGCCACCAAAATGTTTAAACAAGGCAAATAAAGACAGAAAAAGGGTGGTGGGAACACAAGCAAACATTTTTTCACGACATAAAAAATGTTTGAAATTACGAAACTCGATATTACGAAGTGCCTATTTTCCAGTCCCGCTGACTTCGTATAATCAAGAGTTTACTGTATAAGGGCCATGGAGTGTCAGCCATTGCCAAAGACCCTGCGGAAGCCAGCATCCAATAGGTCATAGGTTAAAATGCCCAAATGCCAACTTTTAGCGGTCGATGTATAACATTACACACAAGTCCTCCTATGCATTCCATAATCTACATAGGTGATATTACATATGAAAAATGTGAGAATGGAGAGTTCCACGGTGAGCGATGAAGTTCTTCAATTTTGGTTACTTCCGCATCAGTTGCTGTGGCAAAGACAACAGTTTCAACCTGAGGACTTAGGCAGTACTGCCAGCATAACTGCCTTCGCCACAACAACTGACATGGCAGTAACCGAAAATGAAGAACCAAATCTGAAAAATACCTGTGCTCATTAATTACTGCAGACATAAAACAGCATTCTTACCTATATAATGAGCTACGTTAATACTTTTTTTCAGGTTAAATAGAAAACACATACCAAACCCTAATAAAATCAATGCTTAGCACTTGAGAATCACAATAAGGACACAACATGAAGTTAACATGAAATTATGCCAGAAGATGATATTTTTTTGGTTAATGAAGCAATATATTAATATTTGAAAATAGTTAAACATTTAAGAGAAGTCACAAAGCTAACAATAGTAACGGTCAATGCTCGAAATAAGATTATCAAGGTGAGAAAAACCCATTAGAATATCTTAGTACCAATCTGCTACAGAAATGGATCTAGCATACCTGGAGGCGATGGGGATGCTCAACAAACAGCCTTTCCCGCTTGAATCCTGGAATGGTTGACACCTCATCCGGACTCTCTTCTGCAGCACCTCGATGACTGGGAGGAAGCAACGCTTCCAAACTTTCAGCTAAGCCTGCTCGTAAATGGGGATTCCGGATTCGCTCCGGAGCACCCATAAACACCAAAATTACAGTGAGCAAAGGATCCAGGGCACCGGCTCCACTACACTCCTCCAGAGTGTGTCGAGAGAAGCGACGACAGAAAGACAGGAATCCAGCTACATTTTCCACCACCTGTTCCGGCACACAAGACAACAGGGGAGGAACACCAACACCATCTTCGGCAGGGGGTGGTCCCTTTGGCAGTGGGAAGAACACATTTCGGCATACACCTGGAGCATATCTATAACAAAATAAAATATATTAGTAAACTTATGGAAATTTTTCATGCAATTTTAAAGAATAATGACGGGTAAGAGGAAATATCCCCCAATATTTGGATTCAATCATTCCTACTAATACCATCCAGTCATCAACTCAAGAAATAATTTGCTATCATTAATATTACAGACGTACTTCTCTATTAATGACATTTATGACAGATGAATCAAATTTTTGCCACACTAGATGCAAATAGTACAATACATACGAGTTCTCATTTTGAATTCTACAAGGTTTCACCTATATCTCATTAACCAGCACTTATTTATATGTTGTCATGCCAATCATAAGAATTCTCAGGAGTGAAAGGAAAAAAGGCAGTCACAAATGTCACCAGTGGAACAAAAAACTTTTTGAGTAATAAAGTCACTTTTTAAGCTTAAAATCAAAAATATGATTTAGAATTTTTTAATTCAGCCAGCAAGATATTAACCCTTTTGTGCCGGACATAGGGTGGAGCCGACAGGTATTTTCAAACCCATAACACCTGACATCGGGTATAGCTGTCACGAATTTTTCAACACAAACGAGCGGATGTCGGCTCTAGCCGACACGAAGGAAGGGAAGTGACTGCTGAGGTAGCAATTGTCTGATGCATTCAGGCCTGGCCTGGGACCCAGCTTAGCGAGTCCTTTGGGCCACTCCCCATGCAATAAAGCCTGACTCTTCCATTCATTTATGATTATCCTCACCGCAGGAATCTGTTGCCAAGTGGTTGCATTGTCAATAGTTTTTTCAATGATACATTTGGTTGCATAAGTACTACAATTTTTTATAATTTGAAATGAATTCTTCATTTTGTTCTGTGCGTAAGCAATGCTTGGTTGAAAAAAACACTGCTAACACAATAAGTTGACCATGGATTCATTCCATGATAGGGTTAAAGGGTGTAGCCCAGTGGCCGGGGTAAGAGACCTGCACCCCATTGAGCTGGGTCCTAAAACTTAGGGACGAAAATACCAGGGTAATTCCACCCCAAAAAAGAGCTCCGTACAGAGAGGTTTAAAATATTCTCATGCTACTCGTAGCACAGAAAATGTTTTCTAATTGTAGGCGCCCGCAGGAAAGGGTTAAATGCCCCTTTACAGAACATTTTTACATGGGACGCACATCAAGAAAATGGACCTGCAACAGGGCAGAACAATGATGATGATGAAAAAGGGCGAAAAAGAAAGTTTTGTAGTGTTTTGTCAATGATAAAGGTAAAACACCAATTACATGAGTCAGATAGTAAAGATTAGCTATAAAATTTTGAAGGGTATTGAATTCAGAGAATAATCTTAAATGGGAAGTGGTTAATTTTTGACAAAGAAATTATCTCACATCATCAAATGACAATGGTTCAGCTATAGTAGCTAGGAATACCTGAGAATGATTGCAAAAAATGATGAGCTACCACACTGAGGAAAATCATTATGGTACCAACAATGGCAGATAAGAATTGAAAATACAGTATAACATGCAGGTGGGATACCCCGTCTCTGGAGTCCTCTTCTTGGGCTCTCCATCGATGTCACACAAAGCCACCTGCACCAGCCACATGGAAGTGGCGACGTGCATTTGTGCCATCAAACTCAGCGTCTGGGGCTGCACCATGGCCGTTCTCAAGCAGAGCACCTCAGTCGTCCCAATGCGAACCCTCTCCACGATGGCTTCTTCTGCTTCGGCAGGGTTGCTCCCCAGCCCGCCCATCTCACTCTGAGCACGCACCTCATGGTAGACCCTCCTCAGTCTCCCTAGATCCTGAGATATGCGCAGAAGTCGCTCGTGAGCAACACGGAAACCCAAGTCTATCGCTTTGTGTGTCATGAAAAAGCATTCGGTGAGGAATGTGTAATTCTCGGCCTGTGGCCTGGCGACACCACCACCACTACTACAGCTGCTGCTTCCTGCTTCAGCACCACCAGCACCCTCGGGTTGAGCAGGAATTAGGCATGTCTCCTCCCCTGTGATGTTGAGATGTATGCCCCGTTTCTTTCGCTCCTCGTCGATGGCTGAGCTGTTTCCCGAACGGGCACTCCTCAGAGTTGCGGCATAGTAAGTCGGATCTATCCGCATCAGCCTGGGGTGGGTATGCTCATGGACAAAGGGCTGACACAGACGCAGTAGCACCGCACACAGGTTTAACGCAAAGCCATCCGATGCGCACGAGTGCGCTGCAGGGCCGGGACCTAGGGCCCCTGGGCCGTGAAGAGAGTTCCATATGCGCCCTCGGGGTGCATTCGCATCCAGACATGAGGCCAGCCACGTCAGGGTACGGTGACGGATTTCACCAGCGTGCCTTAGCAAAGACTCGAATATCCGAGCAGCACCTTCGCGTACAGCGCCTAGAGCAGTCCATGCAACGTCCTCCTCGGCACGGATGGACCCCTGCCCGAGGGTGGTCCGCTGGTCGAAGAAAGCGTACGGTATATCGGGGGATTCGGGTATTGTGGAAGGAGAGAGAATAGCACCTAAAACTGAGTTCACATAGTCACGTCCACGGTTGGGATTTGCCGGAGTTGAACATGCCAGCAGCACAGGTGCGAGGCGGTCGTTCAATGCGAACACATGGAGGAGATCATAAACACTGCGATCGAGGGCTGACAAACCACCACGAATAATCTCTTTCTGCGCCAGACTCAAGACTGGGACGAAAGCTGCCTGCAATTCATCTGCTTCGCCTTCCTCTTCCTTCGGAAAAACGACGACAATGCCATTTACAAAAGACCTGAGTTCTGGACTATGTGACTCGGCAAACAGACGAAGCAGCTGGGAATCAAGTCGCTGACCAGGAAAGAGATCTGGCTGACGCAGAGCAGTCGAAGCATTCTGCAGAACAATAGTGACCATCTGGGAGAGCCTCCCAGCCCTTATGTTTTGATGCGAATTTTTGGGGGCATCACCGAAATCTGTTTCTAACCTTTCACTAAGCCTGCGAAAGCACTCGAAAAGGTATATTAAAACATCCCGCTGAACAGCATGTTCCCCACCCACAGGAGACGACCGACCGCTAATGGGCAACACATGATTAGCAGGCTCAGATAGCATCAACCTTTCAAAGAGGGCAGGCTCAAGAGTTTGCACATCGATTAAATTCTGTGGAGCAAGGGCTGATGCCAAATCCTCAAGTAATACAAGATGACATGACGGCGCGTTGCCTTTCATAGGGGGACGTGGCTGCTTGTTGAGCGTCAACTGAAATACATCCTCCACAATTTGATTTATTTCTAATCTTTCTTTCAAATCCTTATCAACAGGCTCAACACCTTCCCCAGGGGTCTTGGAATGCTCTCCCTGGATTGTGCTCTTGCTAGCAGAGGCACTGTCCGTCGATTCAGGCGTGAATACTTCTGACTGATTCACAGGCGTAAATAATGCAGAAAATGGATTGTTCTTTATGTTGTCCGTCATTCTATGAGAAAATAAAGTAGAAAAATGATATACTTCCGTGTTCGATGACAAATGCATTTTGAATGGATGTAAACAAGTGTGTTACGACCATACTTACTTCAATTAAACAGTTTATTTAATACTCAAATTGGTTATAATGCGTATGAACACAAAAGTTACGAAAAGGTACGTTTTATATTAGTCTTGTTCCATTTTAAGATCAACAACGTAAACACAACACTGCCTTCTTCGAAATGACGATACAATAATTTTCCTATGACTACAGCACTGCCATCTGTACAAATATTTGAGTTTTAATGAAACAAATGAAATGCCAGGATCAAGAAAATCGAAAATACTACCGCCAATCCCATGTGCGGAGGTCAATGTGGATTGTTTTTGAAAGTGGGACCTCTTTTCATGCTTGGTATCTATGTTATTCCACGGTGAACTGATGATGTTTTTTTTCGAATAACAGTTCAACTTATCTCAAAAGTTAGCTGATATGTAGGAAGAGCACTTCGGGTTGGTGTCACAATTCTCTTAATCTGGCTCCCGCCGTTATTTTGATATTCAAGTGCACATGAGAAGGTAATTTTGCATGCATATCATGAAGATCATTTTCAATATTGACTTCAATACCAACAATAAAACATGCAAACACCGCATTATTTACGCTAAGTCTAGTGTAAATAATGCGTTTTGAAGTTTTTCATAATTATAAGAAAGTTTTTTGGTGTTGAACTTCTTTGAAATCCATCTGTGCACTTCTTAATGGAAATAAAATGTATTTTGAATCCACGAATTATTTCCTGTGAAATGATCGTGGTTTTTGAGTATCACTACTCAGTGATTTGATGGTGGTGTAAAATGCTGAAACCTGTGTCAGTGTATCAAACCAGCGTGGAATGAAACAAGTTGTACTTACGCTATGGAGTGTTTGACGCCTGTAATGACCGTTCTCGACTTCATGAGACCTCACAAATGTGTTTGCCCTCCGTTCATATTTTGTGATTGGGTAATGTTTGTGAAATAAAATGACCTCTGGAAATCTTTATTTACAGTTTAGAAAAAAATTGAAGGATTGAAAATCAGTAATATCAATTTAGTCACTTCTAATTGTCTGTACATCAGTTCGCGTGGTTAAGTAAAATGATCTTGCCGGCCCAAAGAATGCATACATTTCAATTTTAGATCGCACTGCACCCTTTGACACAGCTATTCCAAAAATCAGTGATTGTCATATAAACAGGCCACAGAACAGTGTGTACATTTTTTGGCATATTATGTTTTCAACCTGGCTTTCCAAAGGAATTATGCACAGAACTGAAATTGGCATCAAGAAGCTTATGTTTTTTGTTGCAGTATTTTTTTAACTAGAGTGAAAGAATGGTAGTTACTTGTTACAGGAATTGTTATTGCATGGCACCAGCAATTTTCTAATTATTGCCGAATCATTGACAGATGGTCTTATTTTGAAATGAAAAATTAAGTTTAATCCACTTTGGTCTTGCAGACACCATAAATATTTTCAGTATTGTGTTACCCACATCTCATTGAAAATGTTCTCCGGAAAGAATTTGCTTTACTGTCCCACATTTCATGTGCATCTTGTGTCAATTCAATGTACAACGGCAATCAGTTTATTTTTAGCTACCTATTTTGATCATAATACCTGTTTTCATCTTTGCAATTTACCAATACATGTCTATTTTTTGGTCCATTGTTGGTTGATATCCAATTTGATCTTCCCATATTCAGTAATATTTTCTATTTACGTCTAAGGAATTTTCTTATGATAAAATTCATGGGTTCTTTCTTTTCAGATTCAAGAAAGGGAAGGTGTTCTCTAATGTTACTTGTAAGTCCTCCTAGGACTCCTACTTGCAACCCAACTTTAGTAGCTCGTTATCGGTGAGTTGATTTGAGTAAGCTGATATCTCCTGCATATGAAATCCATGTAGGGATAGGTTGACGATGCCACTGTGGGTTATTTCATGTTGCTGTGGGCTGGGTATGGTGCGGCTGAAGTGGTTTCATTCACAGCATTTTTTGGATGCTGCTCTTGTAAAATACACTTTTTTTCTGAAAATGCCCTTTATCATATGCTTTATTTTCACTGATCAATTTTCTAAAGCTAATATAATTTTCGTTTGCATGTCATGAAAACCACCTAAAAAAGCTTGTATAAAGTTATCTCTCAAGTTTTCGGATCCATACCATCACTCAATGTGAAGTGTGAGTAATGTAAATTGTGCTCTAGAGTAGATTGTAGATTTAAGATTTCTGCAAATTATTTTGGCATTGGTTAATTTTTGCCTCTGTTCCAATTTCGTTTCTAAGTTTAAGAAGGTAATAACAGGACAAACTCATCCTGAGTACGAACTATTTTTTTTCATGTTAGTGGTTTTTAAAGTTTCCTGAATGGCATCTATTATCATTGCAGTAGCAGCCAGTGTTTTCGTATTATTCCTTTCTCAATTTCCATTGCAGCTTAGAATTTACAGATTTTGGTGCTGCTCTGTGGCTCATTGTCTCACCTACAGCTTTTGACATGGAATGTAACTCTCCTCCTGGTATGTATTGTTAGTTATGTGAGCTCAAGCTCCTTTCTTCCTCTAATGTTTGGCTGCAGATTTGTTAATTAACATCGGTTTTTTTACCTAATTTATTATTTTTAAATGATCGCCTCATTTATTATAATTAATCTCCTTGGTATGGTTGTGTATTCCTGTATTTGTTGTTCTTCTGGGGGTGGCACTTAATCAATTAATTGATGTTTTTGTCTTAGATAGTGTAAGCTACAAGGTATGCCAAAAATCATAATTAAATTATTATTGTGGGTCAATATAAGAAGGAAAGTATAATTTATACTATAGAACAGGAGTTCCCAATTAGTGGTCTGTGTACCCCTAAGGGTACACAGACCATTAATTGGGAGCTATGATTTGCTGGCAGCCAATTCAGCCAAAGCAGTTTAAAAGTCATGTTTTAGAATTTGTGCTGTTGCAAATGGTCTCCATCTTCTTCATTTAGTGACATTAAGTAAACCTCGCTAGCAAATGTTGCCAGCTATTGCAAGCTATGTTTACAATACCTGTGTTTATTAGATATGGTATTTCTAGTTGCCTTGAGAAGTAAACATAAAATTTTGCTAATGTGCTACATAATCAAAAGCCCTTACTGCCTAGGTGCCAAATTAAGGAATAAGAAGGGCTGGAAGGAAAACTGCTTACTACCATTGTACGTAGTGCAATAAAAAGTTTTCATATTCCAGCCTCTGTTAGTCTTCCAGTCTTTATTGACACTCTGTCAATAACAAACGTAGACGTAACATGCTAAAGGGGCCTGATGTGAGAGCATGTTTTCACTCCTTCAATAGCAATTTTTAAAAAATTAACTATAATGGTTTACCTATGTTATTTGTAACATTGGGCGAAAAAATTAAATTTTTAAGATGAAAAATTTTGCTGACGAATCACTCATCGCCAGACTGTGACCCTTATAAATACTCCATTGTTTTTCAGTGCACTCCTGTGATGAGGTTGTTGATAGCCAATTGTCACCAAGTAAGAAGAAGAGGAAGAAGGCCCGCATGCATTTTGAGGATTATCAAGAGAGTGGAATGTTGTCCGTGAGTCCTGCTGCAAGTCGTAAGAAGAACAAGAAAAAGAAGAGGAAGGTGGGAGAGTTGGTAGATGCTGAATATTTTGAGGATTCTCAGCCATCAACAGTGCCATCATCTCAAGAAGCAGGTTGGTTTAAGCATTTTAGTGGTCATTTCTTTAAAAAAAAAATACAGTCATGCCAGTTAAACGAAAAAATCGTACGCTGTGTATGTGACTTTCTGAGAGATCGTAAACGAAAAATAATTTTTGGCATAATAAGCTCTGATGAAGTTTGAGTGACATCTGGTGTCCCACAAAGAAGTGTTTAAAATACGTTTCTTTGCTGACAAAACTATTGTCTGTCAGTAAATAATTGAGCAATCGGCTTTGAAATCCAATCATAAGATCTAAACAACTTTCATGTTTGGAGGCAAGATTGTGGACTAGAACTAAATCTGAGGAAATTCGTGACAGTACATTTCTTATGTAGATCATTTATCTATCCCCATGTATATTTTGGGAATGATATTACAGTCGACTGTTGTTATTACGAATTTCACTGGACCAAAAAACCAGAGGTTCGTGAATACAAATTTCAAGAGGAGGTTTCTTTTATGAATCATCGCAAAAAAAAAAAACAAGCCTTGCCAAAATTTCTTATCTCTTCTATATCCCATACTTATTAAACTTACTTATATTCTAACTGTGGAATAGCTTCAGAGTCATTTTTATGATGTACGTCATAAAATTACACGTAAGTATATAAAAACAAACAAATCCATTTGATTTTATCGACAGCAGAATGTGGCTGTATGTCATTAATCCTATATCAGGCCATATTCTTAAGTCATATATCAGGGATAGCTCAATGGATATCAAACTGACATAAGATGAATCTGAAATAATAATAACTTCTTATCATTTAAACAAAATTAAGCATTAACGGTACTCTCTACAATTTTTTGTGACTATAGTAGTAAATTTCTGGCAAAATAAATCTTAAAATATTCTCTTTTGACTTTTAAGTCATCAGCTGGAAAAGTGATCGTGAGGACAACATAATTTTCGACTGCCTGGCTCTTGGCCTCCGAATTCAGCATTTTCTTGTCGTCTTCTCTTTGTCATGACCTCCCAGCATCAAACACATACTCCTTGGCTGCTGCATGATGCAATGAAGGGTTGATATTTACCAGAATACAGTATGTCCTTGACATACGAACAAGATGCGTGCGAAAACCTTGTTTGTTAGTTGATAAACCTATGCAAGGCATCAAAAAGAGTGGTTATCATGCAGAATGCAACACTGTATCACAATTTTGTGTTTACTCACAATTGTGAGAAGCAGATTTAGCTGAGCATGCAACGCGACTGGAGCAAAAAAAATTGCTGTCCGCGGGAAGGAAGAATGGGCGAAATGCTGTAAAGTTCCTGACTTCACAATCGATTGATTGATACTTTGTTCATACTGTGCCCAAACTGTGAGTTCCTCTACACCCACATCGCATCAGCTATCTAAAGATTTTGGGCATGCCTGAATTTTTCGAATGTTTGTATCTCTTAAAGCACGTGAATCGAATGTTCCTAAGAAAAGGACTAATTGTTTGGTCAATTTAATATAAGACACGGTCTCAGGCATTATTTTGTGGAATTGCTTCATGTTAAATGAAATAAAATAACCATGTTTTATTCCGCACTTTATTTTGAATCGTGCGACCCGGGTTTCAACATCTAGTGTTATCATCAAGTACAATTACCCTTCCACCCACGTTTACCTATTTAAGAGCGTGCCACCCATCTAATTGTACCTGATGATAACACTTGATGTTGAAATCCGGGTCGTACGATTTAAAATAAAGTGTGGAATAAAACATAGTTATTTTATTTCATTTAGTATGGTCAATTTACAGTCCATCATGAGTGAGTCACCATGATTTCACTGGAATGAAGGTAATTATATCATATTGCGTGGATGCTGAAGTAAGAACCTACTGAAGAAAGAACCATAGTTGATGCTCTTGGTCACAGTGCATGAGGAGAACTTAAACGTAGTGCAAAACCCTAATTTACAATTTTTGTATTATCCCTTATTTCTTGAGCTTCGGGTTTGCTTCACACTGATTTTCTCCTAATGCAATCCGCAACAGCCTCCGGTGTGTTTGGGTATTAGCAGCTGAAAGCTTCTCTATAAGAGTTAGAAGAAACGAGATCTTACAAATGTTTACCTCTCTGAAGAGAACTTGGGTATTTATCGCAGCAAAAGCCTGAGTGTTGCTAAAAGTGCAAAGAGGCTAACGTAGAGCAGCAGGGTTCACTGAATAAAGCCTTGCCATTTATCAATGCTGTATCTTTTTTCATTATAAAACTATAGTCTCTGGTTTACGTTTAATACCTAAGTTTAGGGTCACATTTGGGTGAATAGTTCTTCCTATAAAAACATTTTTAGTTTTCTTGGCTTTGGGTGGGGTTGAAGTGATATCCTTTTCCAGAACTTTTGTTTTGTATATCTCCATGCCACAGGTTTTGATTTCCGTAGGGACCTCCCTTCTTGCTCCGTTGATAGTTCCAACTAGTGAGTTTACTCCTCAAAGTCTCTGCAAGGTAAAGAGAAGTAAAGAAAAGACCACAAGTTATCTTCCTTCCCTTTCCTAAATAGAGGGAAATCAAATGTATCTCCTCATGATTTCTGGCACGCATTTCATTTGCTATGCATCATGCATTGCCTGAAATCATATTTTCCTAGATAGGGAAAAGCATTTGGGAAATAATTTTTATCCTTATACACGGCTAGCCAAAATTATTGTCCATACTTATCAGGCTTACTTGACATAAATTGCAAAAATGGACAATGAGGTTTAGTGACGAAAAGTTGTTCATCAATTGTTACGTAGGGCACTGGTGAAGCATGCCTGACTATTTTTAATTAAGTTACTCCTCACTTCAGTTATAAGTGCGAATTCATAGTACTCATGTAAAATTCTTAAAAAAGCATTTATTACTTGCAGTGTAAAATATCAAAGTTGAGCTCCAAGTTTCATTTGAGCTTCTGCTAAACACTTCGAAACATTTGTAAGGGTGATGTATAGAAGAACTATGAATAGTTATTAGTTTACATCCAAAAGACTTCTACCAAAATATGTAATTCTTTTGGAAAATTTGGTTCATGGAAACTTCCAGATTCTTTGATAATTATAGCAATGTTTCCGCGATTCTATGTCATTGTACATATATTATAACTGTGCCAAACCTGGTCATGTCAAAAGTTATAAGAAATACTAATTATTCTTTTTTTTTTGTTCGTTCATTATGGCTGCAAGTTTATGTCAAACTGACTTTACCATGACACCAAATGGATTTATATGATGATTTTTTTCAGGTAGTCCCTGTGATGAAATTGTTGATGGACAATGGTTTGTGTCACCGATTAAGGGATATACCTCCCATTTTAAGGATGGAAAAGAAAAAGAAACAGCAATATTCTGTAGTCCAAAAAGAAGCAAGAAAAAGAAGAAAAGAAAAGGAAGGGAATTAGAGGCATTGTATAGAGTCCATAATTCTGATGAGGATACTCAGATGTCTAGTGTTGATGTCATTCCGCAGTCTTTTCAAAGAGGTCAGTATAAGTATTTTTCATTCACTTTGCATAAAATTTCTTATCTTGGATATGTTTAAAAATGCAATATGTGAGGTACTGCGATTGTGTCATCACTAGCGTAGTGACTAACGTTCATGTAAGAATCTTCCTTTGGTTGCAAATTAATTCATGATGATGTGTACTTATAGATACTTTTACAACTGATTGTTGCTGAAATTTTATTTCAAAGTTGGGCCCCACAACAGCTATTAATGAGCACTTTATAGTGATTTGTGAATTATTTCCAGTTGATTCCTGTGATGAAATTAATTTTGGTGAATCATCAGCGAATGATGTGAATGAGGGCTCTTCACAAAATGAAGGCATTTCAAATCTAGAGACTGTAACACTCAGTAGTCCGATAATAAGTAAGAAAAGGAAAAAGAGGAAAGGAAGACACTCAGAGGAATCACGTGGAGAAACAGTTGAGGATACTCAGGTGTCTGGTGCTGATATCGTTCCATCATCTCTTGAAATTGGTGAGTAAAAATATTTTTTCATTCAATTTATGTAGTTGTGACCAGGAATTTCTTTTTATGAGTTCATTTTTTTCTACAACTCATGTGATGTTCAATTTTGTGTATGCTTTGGATACACAAAATTGAACATTACATGAGGTATTGGATCGCTTTCAGCACAGTTGCTCTTATGTAGATGTGTTTGTTTTTCACCGCATGTGATGAAAAGTTCAAATAATGCTAATTCCAGCAGTTTCTGTTGGGAACATGAATTTTTGGTGTTTTTCATTGGATTCATCCCTTAATTTCCTGTACAAATTGCTGCTGTGGTTTCATAGAGTTTAAGTGCATAAGCTAAATTCATATGAGTGCGGAACTGGCAGAAATTGGAAAAAATTGATCAATCAATGGTAGAAATCGGTGGTGTGGGGAGGTGCAGACTGATTTGGACTGGATTCTTTTTCGACCAGTCCACCCCATTCAAATCCAGCAAAACTTCACCCTTTATTCACACTGTTGCTCTACATTCAACAAAAAATCATGGTTTATTGGGAGTCATGATAGGAGGGATACTACGTACAGCAAACTTCCAATTATCCGGCTGTGGTTTATTCGGGTTACGGATTATCCGTGCATGATTTTCACTCTCGCTCAATTTTTTCCACGATCTTTTTAAAAAAAAGTGCACGAAAAATTACAACATTAATTCTAGGATATACCGGGTTTATAATTTTCGTTAGAATCCCCTTCGTTAAATGGAAGCGATCGCACGCTAGCTGCATTCACAGGAGCACCGTGTTCCTGTTTCCCAAGCCTCGCAGTGCGCGACCTCGGTCCTTCATAGCGGATACACGTCGCCTAGCACTTGCAACCCGGCAACTTGTGCGAGACGCGACTACGTGGCGTGGTGCCTGACAGTGTAGTTTCCGATGTCGAGCCGTGGTTTTGAAGTATTCCTGCAAACCACTTTTCTGTATCTGTGATCACGGAGCCACGGATGTGTGGTTTTTGAAACCAGGCCTTGCATGGAGCATTAACCTGGATCCGCCCAAAATATTTTTTTTGAGATTAATAATTCATATTCTAGGGGAACGGTAAGGGTCTCATTTTTACTACATTCTGAAAATATTTCGTTGATCGGTTGTGTAGTTTCCGAGAAACAGGCTGTGACATAAATGTCACATTGGGCGGATCTGTTGTCTTTTGGTGCAAGGTAATATTTCCCCAGAAAAAGCAAATATTTTTCGCATTTGAGCTGCACTGTTCATTAAAATGATAAAAAACGCTAGAAAAACATGTTATTAATTACGTACACTATTTTCAAGTTTTTGTTTAAATTTAAGTAAATTGTTTAAAAATTTAGCAATAATTTTCAGAGTTCCATTGCCCGCGATTCATAAATTTTTCGATGTAAATTGTGATTTTTTAAGATGTAGAAGTGTTTTGGATTTTTTCAATGCTATTTCACAAGTTTGGGGTATATTTAAATTTATAATGTTTATATTATAAACTTGTCAAATACACATCAAGAAAAATTATTTTTAATTTATGTATAAATTTAAGTTTTCGGCAGTAGTGTTATGAAATTACAGAACCTTGAATTGACACAATCAATGGATTTGTTGAAGGTACATTTAAATAATATTTTTACATGGCTAATAAGTAAAATAGTTGAAAATGCATTTCCCAATTTTGGAAAATACATAGAATAAATATACATGTTTGAAAAATATTCTCACAACATATAAGGGTGTAATACCTTATAAAATTGAATTAAATTTGAATCAATTTGTTTCATATAAACTAAAGATTGCTTTAGAGTTCAATGCCGGTGTATACGTACCATTTTGAGTGGTAAGTAGTAAAGCAATATTTGTCCATATTTCATGCATCGCATGCAGTGCATTTGACGGAAGCGCAATGTTCTCCAGCACGGCGACGCAATCTTTTGAGACTAATTGATCATTAGCATCGTAACATATATCACTGTCTGCCTCTGTTGAAAATGAAGTAGTACGGCGGCTATACTTGCCTTTGCATCGATGTATGGTCAGTAATGTTTGCATTATTACACGCCTGATCTCTAATTGTGACATGCAATGACCAGATTTCGCTCGTGAACAGATTGTGAACAGCTTCAGATTGTGAACAGCTACATCCAAAAGTCAAGGAAAATATTCCACCATTACCACCAAAACTGATTGTCCTCCGCCGAATGAATTACATGCAAGGATGGATACCAAAATACTCCACAATCATACTCCTGCCAAAAGAGTTTTTTCAGTGGGAAAAATCCCTCTGAAACGTTCTTTCAATTTAGTGATCTACGGCGAAGCTACCACAATTTGTCTATTATGTCGGGCATCGTATTGTCTGCACAGTGAAGGTATCTACTCACCACAAAGAACCTATTCCTTCGCTAGGCTACGGTAACCATTGAGTTGTGAGCACCCCCAGAATCTTCCCAGGAGCATCGCTTGGATGGAAACCAGTTACAACCTCATAACAGTAAAATCCCAATGAAAATTTTCATCTCCTCTTTACTGATACTAGAAGATGAAAAAACAATAGAAGTAGTATAATTATCTAATTCTGCCATGAGAAAAAAGAATGTCATCCGAAAAAACTATTTAAAAAATTTCTACACCTAATTTTTCCCTCTATTCAAGAAGATCTGTTTCGGGGAATAACCTATTTCTTACAAAATGACCTTCTTGTCGCAAATTGGCAGCTTCTCTTTTTACTTTTTTCTATTGGAGAAGTGATGTAAGCTTCGTTGACTTCGAATCCTTTTCCTTACATCTAACTGGTACCGAAATACTTCAGGACTTCTCTTGAAATTCATTAGTATTATCATTATCAAGCTGCAAAACAAGCTCCACTCTTGCCCGAAGTTGTCTTCCCGTTAAATTTTCCACAAGTCCACCAGCCTGGTCATCTGCAATGTCCTCATCAGTGACAATTGCTGCTTCTGGTAGCTCAAGGTATATTGTACTTCGTCAAAGTCTTCGTTTTCCGGAAGCTATTTGGCTTCACACACTGTAATATCTCTGAGCTATCGATATCCCTAATATTAAAAAAATTAATTCAAAAGTAATTACCGGAATAAAAGTTAATAAATGCAAATTTATCGACTAATTGATAAATAATAAGTCTTTTGGCGGGAATACAAAGGAAAAAACGTTGAAAATGGAATAAATTCTAACTAGAGCATAAAATTCGAAACTTTGAAGATTTGCATAGGGATCCGCCCAATGTGACATTTATGTCACAGTAACATTTATCAGAGTATATTACAGAAATGGAAAGCAATACCAAACATATTAATGTATGATTAATAATTTTGTTTCATTATGTTGATACATACCAAAAATTGTCGCTGTAGCGCATATAGTTAATGAAAAAATTAAATATTTACACAAAGCGAACGTCCATTTTTAGTGTCTAGGGAAGGCGCATAAGTACCAGGGGTACTAAAAGGATAGGTCTTCACTCTCACTTGACAATTCTTACCTTGAATTGAAGCACTTAGCTTCCTCTTTCTTATAAGGTATAAAACACAACAATATACCGTGCCCGAACGATGCAAGAGCCATTACAGTGGAGCGATACAGGGTGTGACATTTATGTTACATTGGGCGGATCCAGGTTAATAATAGGAGTACAACCATGTTATCGCCGCTAAAAATATCGCGAACTGGCGAAGAAAGCTCTCAATGAGTCCGGGAAGCACTCTTAAATAACAGAATAACTACATGAATAATAATATATTGTTTGTTTTATGTAAATTATGAACATTACAAGACATTTAAGGGAAAGTTTGGATTATCTGTGTTTTCCGATTATTCGTGCCGTCTCTCCCCATCATTAGCCTGGATAATTGGGAGTGTACTGTAGATGTAATACAGGTCCTTCTAATCCGATAAGAGACATGTCCAGGCGATGCTGAGCATTCTCCGCACATTATTCAAGGGGACTCACAGAAGAAGGCCCTTAAGTCTCTTAAAACATGAGTATTCATTTCAGAAACCTCATGCTTTTCTGTGAGCAACAGCACTACAATGTGCTGGACATTCAATGATATAAAGCAATAGGTTGTACAATTTGCCGGCCTCGGTGGCGGCGGGGTAACGTTCTCGCCTGCCAAACAAGAGGTCGCGGGTTCGAGTTCCGCCTTGGTAGGTTTCCCCGGTCCAGGGCATGGTCGTTTGTGTACGTTTACTTGTTACATTTGTTGAACACCCCGGTGTAAAATGGCCGATAAGAGCTGTATCCGGTGGTTTGAAAATAAAATAAAAAATAAATATCACTTTCACCTGCATCTTGCGATGCAGTCGTCCCCTAGCAAGGATAAAAGATGTTTAGTGGACATTATTATCTGTAAATTATAGAGGAGAAGTTAAGTTTTCATTTCCATTCCAATTAATTTGTAACCATAATTTCTCACCTTTGTTAAATGCATTTGAAATAAGTTTACTACCATCCTTCAAACAAAGTTTGGCCGGGAGCTACCGTGAGAGTCTCCATCATCTGGGATGACTTCCACTGCCAAATGGACTTGTTGTACTTCTAGAAGAAACCCAAGTACTTGTTACAGGCATATGATTCCAGATGCATTCCTTTTTGGGCCAAATAACACAAAAATATATCACAGGCTACAGCGCTTATCTAGCAATAGGTTGTACTCGTTCTAAAAGACTTCCACTCTATTTACAAGATTATTGGAAACAATTGCAAAAAAAATATTTGAAACAAAAAAATCTCCACATTATAATTTTTACCACACGTATCTCCTACTCATACAAAAAAAGCAGTTTATATTAAAATCTTTTGCTGTAACAAATGGTCTCCGTCTCCTTTATTTAGTGACGTTGAGTAAACCTTGACGGCACATATTGCCAAACAGTGCTAGCTTTGTTTACATTAGCTAGCTTTGTGTATTAGGTGTGTTATTTCTTGACTTTAGAAGTACATAAAATTTAGCTATTGTCATAAGCTATGTTGTGGAAAGCCCTGACAGCCAAAGGTACCAAATTGCAAGGAGTAAGATGAACTGAGAGGAAAACTGCTGACTACCATTATGTTATGACGGTAAAAGTGTTTGATTGTCCCACCCTTATTATGTTTTGTCTTTTACATGCTGTCAATGACAAACATGAACATAACCCTTGCTTAGGGGCCTGTTACATCAGAGTACGCTTTGACTCCTTTAATATCAATTTTTTTTTAATTTTATTACACGGTGAACATTTATATACTGTTTGTAAGATGCAACAAAAAATTACAATTTTAAGATGAAAAATTTTGCTGACGAATAACTCATCCCCTGACTCTGGCCCTTATAAATACTCCATTGTTTTTCAGTGCACTCCTGTGATGAGGTTGGTGATAGCCAATTGTCACCAAGTAAGAAGAAGAGGAAGAAGGCCCGCATGCATTTTGGGGATGATCAAGAGAGTGGGATGTTGTCCGTGAGTCCTGCTGCAAGTCATAAGAAGAACAAGAAAAAGAAGAGGAAGGTGGTAGAGTTGGCAGATGCTGAATATGTTGAGGATTCTCAGCCATCAACAGTGCCATCATCTCAAGAAGCAGGTTTGTTTAAGCATTTTTTTTTGTATTCATTTCAGTTGAAACTTCCTACATTGGTCAGTTGTGTTTGGCGAGGTATGGTGGAACAGCATGCTGAATGACATGAAGAACTTACTGTGCTGTCCCCTGGTTTATTCATAATAACAACACATTTTGATGCTTAGCGTCATCATCAGGTCAAATAAAAATATCAAGTGAGTCACGTGGTATTTTTATTTGATCTCACTCGATACATATTTTTATTTCACTCTATGATGACGCTAAGCATTGAAAGGCGTTGTTATTTTAAATATGTAAAATAGTTGTCAGTACAATAAGTTTTTCATTTTATATATCCTTCATTGTTGTCAGCACGGCTTCTGGAAGGGTAGATCTTGAGAAACATAGCACTCACTCTTTCTTTATGATATTATTATAGAAGGATACTGAGATGTGTAATTTTGGTGTTGTTCTTCGGTATTTTCAAAGGAGTCATCATAAGTATTTTCATTTCTCTTTATATAGAATATCTTTGCCTTGGTTTGTTTCAAAATTTAATATATATGATAGGGCAAATGTAACATTAATAATCTACTGTCTCATGTTTATGTAATTATCTTTTGGTTCTACTGAACTTATGTGATGATTTTTCCAGATGGTCCCTGTAATGAAACAGTTGATGGCCAATGGATTGTGTCACCCATAAAGAATTACACCTCCCATTCTAAGGATGGGAATGAAAGAGTATTATCCGGTAGTCCAAAAAGTACTAAGGAAAAGAAGAAAAGAAAAGGAAGACAGTTAGAGGCATTGTTTAGTGTCCCTAATTATGATGAGGATACTCAGACGTCAAGTGTTGATGTTGTTCCACTGTCTTTTCAAAGAGGTCAGTATATGTATTTTTTGTTCACTTTGCATAAAATTTCCTTTCATGGGTATGTTTCGAAATGCAATATGTGAGACAGTGCAATTGTATCATTACTAGCCTACTAACTCATGTTCATGCACGTAATTACCTTTTTTTTGTTGCAAATTTATTCTTGATGATGTGTAATTATAAACTCTCTTTCCACTGGTTGTGGCTAAAAATCTATTGTGATTTTTGAATTATTTTCAGGTGATACCTGTGATGAAATTACTTTTGGTGAATCATTAGCGAAGGGTTTGAATGAGGACTCTTCACAAAATGAAGGCATTTCAAATCTAGAGACTGTAACACTCAGTAGTCCGATAATAAGTAAGAAAAGGAAAAAGAGGAAAGGAAGACACTCAGAGGAATCATGTGGAGAAACAGTTGAGGATACTCAGGTGTCTGGTGCTGATATCATTCCATCGTCTCTTAAAATTGGTGAGTAAAAATATTTTTTCATTTAATTTAGATGAGTTGAGTGGTAATTTCTTTTTATAAGTTCATTTTGTTCCACAACTCATGTGATGTTCAATTCTGTGTATGTTTATATTACTTTCAGCAGTCCCCCTTATGTTTTGGTCCTCGTTTTTTGCAGTATGTGATAAAATTTACGGGTTACCCTAATTCCCACCTTCTAAGCCCACATGCTATTATATGCTGACAATAGGGTGGTTTCCTATTATTTTTTTATTGCCTAAATCGAAAGATTATTACTCCTGGAGTACGTATTTCACGCTTTTAGATTTTTAAATGACGATATCTATTTTTCGCGATTAAATGAAAAGTGAAAATTTTCAAGCGCGCGAAAACGCGACGCTTAAGTATGAATGTCGGGAAGTCTCTCCGCGTGACGTATTTCTAGTTCCCCCTCCCGCCCTGCGAGGTGACCTTGAGGCGAGGCTTAGCGCTGATACGACGCAGGCTGCTAGCGGCTAGCCTAGTACCCTGCTGGCTGGTAGCGCTTGGCTTAAATAAGGATTATTAATAACTTATCAAACGAGGAAAACTTTCCGACCTTAGCCAGTTTTAATAAGTGATTGTTAAGACATGTTTCCCTGAGCTCTGCGCCTCATGCATGCAATGGTAACCTCAAACGATGTAAAACTCCTATCTACTCGTATAGAAACTAGGTCCCTGTGATGCCACATGGAGTGCCATCGCATGGGCGCCAATCTGGCCTTTTTCAAATGAGGATAAAAATTGACCATTGCAATTCGTCTAAACCGGTATTTCTAAAACCAAATACTTTGTATATTATGAATACACTAATGGTGGGTAACGAATCGCAATCATTGCCTTTCGCTATCTTTGATGATGGAAACTTCCCTATTGTTCAATAAATTCATCTGTTTTTAATGAAAAAAATGAAAATTTTGGCTGTAAACTGCGCGATAAAAGGTATTTTAAATACAGTTTAGACGGAACAACGCCTTTCTCTCTCTTCCGGGGGGTATTCTATACTCCCAGCACATAGGTCATACACCCCCCTCCCCACAAGTTTGGTTCTGAATCCGCCCCTGCTTTTCGACCCTTTCTAGCGGTGACTCCGCATTATCTCAGACTCCGAGGGTAGTTGGGCTCCCTCCTTTCGGAGCTTATAACCCTACCAGCAGCATTGGTTCGTGGTCAATTATGCTTTGTTTATATGAATTAGCTACAGTGAGTCCTCATTTAACGTCACTTACCGTTCCTGAAAAATTGACGATAAACGAAATGACGTTAATTGAAGCATAATATCCCATAAGAAACAATGTAAAAAGTGAATATCGGCTCCTAGACCTCACAATTCCTACGCGAAAAAAATGTAAGCGTATCATATGTGGGGCATTTTTTACGGTGGGAATGTCAAGCTATCGCATAAATACGAGTTCCTGTCTTCATCAACGACAATAGCAGCAGTGACGTACATCCTTCTCCATTTTTGTATCTTCCAGCATTTGCTTTTCGGCTTCGCTATGGTGTTCGCCCGGGCGAGCGTCGCCAGGGCATCATCATCGCTGAAACATCATCACAGTTAGAGGAACCAAAATTATTGTGAACTCGGCAAAAAAAAGTGACGACAAAAACTCCGAGTTCTACACGGAAAAATGCCTTGAAATCACTTTTTAGGTTCCTGAAAACCATTATGTCAAGTGAAACCTTGCGCACCTACGTAAGAATTCATTTTGCAGAAATTTTTGCTAAAACCGTAATCGCAATTAAGAATAAACACACCGTTTTACCCTTTGCTTAGACTGACTGTATTACCGCCCACAAAACGAACAACCTGCAACGCCCGCCGCTTCACCTTTTTTTTGCGTGAAATTTAAAAGACTTGACGTTATCGCGAAGCGAAGGTGCGATAAACGAATGACGGTCTCAAAATTTTCGTGACGTTATCGCGAAATGACGTTAAACAGGGTGACGTAGAACAAGGACTCACTGTATATGGATAATTGTTGCTTGAACGTAAATTGCAGACTTTGACTTTAATTCCTCGTTTTATTCTGAGAATTGTCAAGTTTTGAACGAAGCTCTGCCATCAATATTAACACATTTAATGCAGCAACAATGTCCATGTTGATGTTTATACTGAAATCGAGATATAAGTTAGTATTAATCGTAGTATTTCGTTTAAAAATTGTAAAAGCTGCTCAAAAGACAAATAATTCAATTCTTAGTTTATTTTTTTTGAGAAAGGGATAAATATTTATTTGGCAAAATGACTGGATAAACATTTGTATGACCGCGGTCCCTTACCGCTGAGAGGGGTGATATAAGACGAGGGGTCCGGATACCTGCCTCCCGTATTTCGAGGGAATGGCCTAAGTCCTGCAGTGCTTGGTACCGAAACAAAGACATAGCACACCCGCGACCATCATAAAAGGGTGAGAGCTGGGGAACGTATATATTCCGCATTCGTTCACCTGCGTAGGAAAATCTCTGATGAAATATATGGTTTTCCTGGATATCACACAATTACTTATACCACTTATTTTTTACAGAGCACGACCCAGGTTTTAGTGAATAACCGTATTTGCACGAATCTAAGACGAAGTTTTTTTCCCTCCTAACTCCTGCAGAAAAGAGTCTTACAATCGGATGCAAAATTCTCGACGTCAATCGGGTTGCATAATTTACTTCGGAAAAATTATGGATACCTGAGTTTGCCACCTGATAGCTATACAACGAAGAATCAACGACACAAATAGCTGAACACTAATTTAGTTTATGTAATTTTGCGTTCAAGTAAAAAAAAAAACATTTTCCATTTTTAGGCAGCAGGCAAAGATTCGGTGCGTTACGATCAGTCGCCGGGTGCACTTCTGCCGTGTCCGCGAGATTGCCTGCTTTACCCTGGGTTCGGCTCCATTCAAGTTAAAGCTTGATCAACTCACAAAATGTTCGTGTGATTGGTTACAATTTACCTAAATTGTAACGTTAAAGCCTCAACATCGTCGCTGAATAAACTGCTACAAAGTTGTTGCATTTTTCTCAGAGCAAGGGTAAGAAGGCAACATGATTTGCCTCTGTGTAGAGAGATCGATTCAGTTGTGACTCCGTGCCTTTGAGAGTATTACGATGGCAGAGAAAAGAAGTCACCACACTGCTGCTTTCAAAAGGAAATTTATTCAGTGGAACCCAGATCTATCGTTCCCGCATTGAGCGTTTTCTCGCATTCATCGTTTGCCGTTTCTGGTACCAAATAAAGTTCCATGTAGACTATGTAATTTTTCCCGCATTTATCGTTCCCCGAAGTATCGTTTTCCTGCATTGATCGTTTGAACATCGCGGCTTTGAACATTTGAAGACTTAGCATTCTGGCAAAACTCGATATCCTCGCAGCTGAGCTTCTCGGAAGTTGATGCGGTATTGTTTTCCAAAAACATATATCAAGTTACAATTTATGAGTTATGCTATGAAAATCTATTGTCACAGTAACAGACGAAGGGATATTTTCTCAGGATATTTGGTTTCTCCCTACTAGCAATTCGAATTCATTTGCCCTTCTGGCGCTACGCTAATTAGAAAAGAATGGGTATCTTTACGACAAAATATTTCATGGCGCAGTCATATGGTCATGCTTCACCCTCTGCAGTATGCTCTGCATAAGCCATACCCGATAGCATCAGTTCCAAACTTCACCTCGTACGAGTGGTTCCCTACTTTCCAGGGTGGCTTGACTTCTAACCACCGAGTGTTTTCCGCGTGAGTTTAATGAAGTCAGGTTTCATTTTCACTAGTTTAATTTTATTCGTCTTCGGACCATGGCCCCTTTGAAGAAATTATTGAGAACTTTAAGAGATGTACTGGAAATAATTGGAGATGAAGAAAAGAATCCGGGCTAGAAGCGCGTGAATATTGCATAACGCCTTGGGTTGTCCGCTAGCACATGACGGTAGGGGTGGGGTAGAGCGAGCTACCAGGTGAAAACAAGTAGAGAGATGAAGCCGAAGATCCAGGTGGGCGTGCCGCTGACTATTAACGCAACATTGTTCACATTTTCCACACTGCCTCAATTATATTAAAAATATATTTATTAGACATGAACAATTCAAATAATAGACTATTTTTGGTCTTTTTGATCCATCTCACTACCAATTACTGCGCCGGCGACAGCGGTTGTTTTAGGCACAAAATGCTCATTGCTCTCGTGAATACGTGTACTGGAATTGGCGTTTGATGGATAAGAATTTTTACATCAGAAAGAAATCCATAATAGTGTAAATGCCGAGTGGAGAAACATTTTTTAGCGAGGTGGCATGTTTTTTTGGGATATTTGAAAGAAAGAACTAGTATTCCTGTAATTCGCTAAAATCTTGTTTGAATCCTTTAATGAATATCATAATTACTCGCCAAAATCCTGAGTTTCCTGGGACATAGGCAACCTAGCCAAACATCACTGCATTAATCGTTTTCCCGCATTCATCATTTATTCGTATTGTTTTTAGGAAAAAAAATTTTACCCTGGTCATCATAGAATCTTGTTCGTCTTAGATTTGTGCAAATACGGTATCACCATCTTAAGGCACAAATTATGATTTGTTTATCTTATTACTGTTTCCTAGTTATTTGATGAATTTTAAAACGGACTCAAGAATGAATGTAAGGATCAGATAGACCAATTGGATAGATGTGGAGTATATTCATTGAAATGCAGCGATTGCAATATGTATACGTGGGACAAACAGGAAGAAGATTTGAAATCAGGAAGAAAGAAAATTTAAGTTCTTACAAAAATAACAAAGATGATAAAAGTAATTTTGTTAAACATTTAATATGCAACTGCCAAAGGAGCGATTTAAAAATCAATATTTTAAAATTTTGCAATGACTGCCGTGAATTGGACTCTAGGGAGCATTTAGAAATTGTAAAAATTATTGAAAGTCAGGACAGTACTCTTATAAATGAATATCTCTTCCCATCCTTTTCCCCTATTCTGGCATCCGTTTTTAATTCATCAAGTAACTAGGAAACAATAATAAGATAAACAAATCATAATTTGCACCTGATGATGATGATGATGATGATAATTCATTGAAACCCGGGTCGTGCTCTGTAAAAAATAAGTGGTATAAGTAATTGTCTGATATCCAGGAAAACTTAAAATGGAATACCGCAATGGTAATCAAGAGTTAGTGAATTTTGTAAGTATACGGTTTTCGTCTACCGGGTCAATAAACGTCCAGTTGTATATTTACGTCTTTAGTAGGGAAAAGGTTAACCCTTTGAGTGCGGATGGCATAGCATTGATGCCCAGCGTAGGTCCTGCCAACAGGCGGGTGGCATCACATTGATGCCACGCCGGCCTATGTCCTTCAATTGCTCCCTACGCTCCTCCGCTCTGTTCTATCTACTCTCATGATGGTTTCCGCACACAAAATGGATTAGGCTACCTGCATATGCCTTCCGTTTTTGAAAAATAGTTTATATTTTTTGAGTAAATTTTTTTTACATTTATGGAGTACTTTTTTATTTGTAAGATTTTTCGACATCACAAAAAAATTTAAATGTGATATTTTCTTTACTTTTCTGAATATTTGTACTAAGTGTTGCCACATTTGATGGTTATTATTTTCGTTTTAGTCCTATTAAAATTTTTCAAAAAATATTTCCTTTCGTCTCATTGATGAAAAATATTTTCATATTTCAAATTACGGTCACTATACCTACACACGCTAAACACAGTTGAATAATCTGTTGCTGTTTTTATTAATGTTTAAACTTAATATTTACATAATGCCGTTATAACTCCTAACATTCTTCCATAATATATTTGCCACTCATTTTCTGAACGATCCTTTCAATAGGGGTCTGATTATATTGGCTACGGAAGAAGAAATAGAGTTTTCGACTTTTTCTCATTTATTTCGTATGAGTTTGTTAAAGTTACTAGGTGGGAATAATTATGACCACCAATTCGTTATTCACGGGAAATAATGAAGGTTCTAGGGAAACTTTTATAATTTTTCCATTTTTAAGGAGAAATTAGAATTGGGGAAAAAATGATCGAATTTCGGGGCTAAAATAAAAAAGTCGTTTTCCATCACCGCGGAATAGACTACAAGTCGCTCTGTGTCGCCTGTTATCTCATTTTTAGAAGTATTTTTGCCATTCTTATTAGAAATCCATGTAATTATTCTGTTGTGTGCATGTCGTAGAAAAGGTCAGCTCTTCCTTCTCAGTTTTTGCGACTCTCGTTATTAGTAGTCTCTCCTTCGGACATCTTTCGATTGCGTGCATTTTCACTCCTCTATAGAGATTTTTTTTCTAATATTACCGTATGGCCTTTTTCCATTGGACATTTTGGTATTTTACATATATTTAGCCATTTACGTGGAATATGGGAGACATCTTCATTTTTAACTTTATTCCTATTTTCAAACCCCAAAGACCGTTTATGTATCAGCCTTTGGTCAACTAGGCTTAGGATATCTCCTCGCAATAAAACTACCTCTGGCTCAATTTACTCAAGTGTATGCATGGAACACTGCATTGGGTCTTCTCTGCGAAGGTTTTTTTTTTTTAACTTTGAAGCAATTTACATATTATACTTCTACCAAATAGAGCTATTATAATCAGAAAAGAAAGTCAGCAAAATTTCTATGTGCAAAGAAACAATAATTTTTGGATTATTATACGTTGCCGTTTTATCTGGAGCATTCACGTTTAGATATTTCTTGTACGTCGGTTCTAAAATTTAACGCTTACATCTCTTTCTGACTGCAAAAGAGCAACCTCATCAGTCTTGTGCATTTTGTAAGTGTAATGTATTTTATTGTAGTATATTTAATAGGTGTTAACTGAGGTTTACGTTGAGGTTGCAAGTATGTGGAGCTGGAGGAAATATTGTCGTCTGAAAGGCTTTGGTCCATATTGCCAATGCCTCTCAACATGCAGTTCTTCAAGGATAACCGAGCATAGGAATCTTACTCGTGGGGTATGGGAGACATTTTTGGTCCGATATACCTAATGTATGATTGTATGAAGTATTGTAAGATGGCCATCCATTCCAGATTATTGGAAAAGGTAGGAAAATATCTTCGATTTTTCCCTCCTTCACAGCACTTTTTCCCGAGACCGATTTCAACTAATTTTCCGTTGCATGCAGTTTGGCAGGAACCCTGGAGTAGATGATCCGATACCAAGAGACCCCTTGCATAAAATTCGACTCCTTTTGAAATTATTCTCTCAAAGAATGAAAGAAATTTATTACACGTTTAAAGAACTCTGCTTCATTAGTCCATGTTGCTTTGGCGTCACAAACGCGGCATAACATTATATATGCTTTCTGAGCCTAATGGCCTCGTGCAAGATGCTATAATTTACACTGGGGTGAAGGATCCTGATGTTGGAGGCAGGGGACATGCAAACAAAGTCGTGTGAAAATTAATCAATAGATTTCTCCTCAGTGGGCACAGTTTATACAGTCACGTAGCCACGATTTTGGAATGGGGGGTTTTTGCCGGAGGTTTGAGGGCCCTTCTGGAGGGTGCGGGGGCCATTTTACCCGTTTTTGGCACCTCAACGGGGGTTGTTACCCATAACCCCCCCTCCCGTGGCTACTCTACTGAGTTTATACATGGAAAATTATAATCATCATAAAAATTATAATAATCTGTTCAAATATCTATTGAGTTACTCAAAAAGACAAACCACTGAAACTCTAAGGATAAACAGAAGAAATAATCCTCCTCACGTCCTTAGAACGACTAAAGTGGCGAATCAGTATAACTCTGATGGTATATGATGTGCAGATGTTCCAGGGCTGTGTTTGAACCCTTTTTTCAAAGAATTTCACAATTATTAGTTAATATTTTCTGCATTAACGCAAAAGAAAATGGCAAAAAGATAAAATAACTTTCATATGTTTGCATCCAAATCTAAGTTACTAGTAAATTTAAAAATTCAGATGTGAAAATTAAAATTCGAAAACTTTTATTTACCCAAATTTTGATGCATGGATATTGGATGACATCTGAAAAATTATTAATCTTATTTTATAATTCAATTCCGCCATCATTTCAGAAATTATTTCAAGCTTCTTAGTTGCTATGTAAAAATATGTTGTCTGTCGTTTCTAATGTTTGTGTAACGGGTTGCATAAATATCCGGAGCATTTATCACATGGGTGCGGATGGCATCACTGCGATGCCATTAACAAATTGTTTAATAAATTGTCAAATTAATATAAAAATCCCTTTTTTGTTGAAATTGTTTTCATATTTTCGAAAAACAAAGTGAATGCAGTGAAAAAAAAATCTCCGCCAATGTGAAACAACTCTGAGAAAATGTTACGCAATGAAAGGGTTAATAGTGACCTTTAATTAATCACCAAGATCATCAACTCTAACACCGACTGTCCTGAACTCCTTTCTTTTCTTGATATCTCAATGCCCTCTCGCTCTACGCACGCTCACTTCATGTTCCAGTTACTCATTCCCACTTGAGCACTCTTTCAACTTATTTCCATTCAATCACTTCTTTTCCACCTCCCCTCACTTCTCAATTCCCTTCCTCAGAACATTGATCCCTTTTCTTTATCCCCGAATGTCTTCACTAAAATTGGCTTTATCCCACCTCTGATCATCAATAGCATCACTTCCTATTCATTTAAATGTTTTGATGAATAAGAATTTTCTTACCATTTTTCAATATGTCTTAATTTTCAGGAATTTTTTTTTTACATTATTTATGTATACTTGATTCTCGTTATATTTTTTGCATTTGTTCGTTATTGGGCTATTGTAAATACATATGTATTGCTGTATGTGGACATTTTCAATAAAATAAGAAAAAAAATTATTAGCATACTGACTCATGTTCACGTAACAATATTCTTTTGGCTGTTAATTAATTCTTGATGATGTATGATTATAGATACATTGCCTCTGATTGTGACTGAAAATTTATTTCAAAGTTGCTCCCCACAACAGCTATTAATGGGCACTTTTTAGTGATTTGTGAATTATTTCCAGTTGATTCCTGTGATGAAATTAATTTTGGTGAATCATTAGCGAAGGGTTTGAATGAGGACTCTTCACAAAATGAAGGCATTTCAAATCTAGAAACTGTAATACTCAGTAGTCCGATAATACGTAAGAAAAGGAAAAAAAGGAAAAGAAGACAGTCACAGGAATCACGTGGAGAAACAGTTGAGGATACTCAGGTGTCTAGTGTTGATATCGTTCCATCATCTCTTAAAATTGGTGAGTAAAAATATTTTTTTTCATTCAATTTACGTAGTTGTGACTAGGAATTTCTTTTTATGAGTTCATTTTTTTCTACCACTCATATGATTTTCAATTTTGTGTATGCTTTGGATACACAAAATTGAACATTACATGAGGTATTGGATCGCTTTCATCACAGTTGCTCTTATGAAGAGGTGTTTGTTTTTCACCTCATGTGATGAAAAGTTCAATAATGCTTATTTCAGCAGTTTCTGTTGGGAACATGAATTTTTGATGTTTTTTGTTGGATTATACTTTATATTGATTTGTGAACACTTTTGCCATGGGTTGTGGTTGAAAATTTATAGTGTTTCGTGAATTATTTTCAGTTGATACCTGTGATGAAATTAGCTTTGGTGAATCAGTCATGCCATCAACGAAGAATGTAAATGAGGTCTCTTCAAGAAATGTAGGCACTTCCGATCTAGAAACTGTCATTTTCAGTAGTCAAGGAAAAAGTAATGAAAAGAGGAAAAGGAAGGAAATACATGTAGAGGAATTGTGTGGAGAAGCAGTTGAGGAAACTCAGGTGCCTGGTGCTGATGTCGTTCCATCATCACTTAACACAGGTACATAAGCAATAATATTTTTTCATTTAATTTCAATGAGTTGACCGGAATTTTGTTTTCATAAGTCCATATGGTTCCACAACTCATATAATGTTCAATTTTGCTTCTGATTGTCTAATGGATCACTTTCAGCACAGTTGCTCATGTGTAAAGGTGTTTGTTATCCGCTGCATGCGATAAGAACTAAAAATTACGCTAGTGATAATGAATTTTTGTGATTTTCCTTTGATTTATCAATTTTAAAGAGTGAAATTTGTTCTCTATGGGATTTAAATAGATGTACAATAAGTAATAATCATATTTATGGTCATTTTTCTATTCACTCGTTACGTCTTTGCCAGTTAATGTTTGTTTATAAAGTAAGTAGACGAAGGAATCTTGCCGTCGTATGTAGGTGGTTTTACACGCACGGCCTTGACACTAGGAGCTAGTCCTGTCAATAGTCCTACGGTGCGCAATCCTGACAATAGCCCCATTTGCATCAATTCTTGAGCGAGAGTTTTCAGACGATCTTCAATACGCTTCTCTACGTCGACTTCTACCATTTTTAAATCCTCTTTCACGTTCCTTAACCTCTCTTGCACGCCTTGTACTTCCGAAGTGACGTATTTTAGTTCTTCCTTCATCTCGTTGATATCTGCTTCCAGCTCATCTTTTACTCCGCTAACGTCATTTTCAAGCTTGTCCTTTGATTCTCTGACGTCGTCTTCCAACCTACATTTTACTTCAGAGATCTTCACCAAGAATTCTTATTTGATCGTGCGAATATTATTGGCAATTTCTTTCAAAGTTCTGGATTATTCGGCACGCTCTTCTTTAAATACAGTGAGGAAATGCATGAATTTATGCGTGCCGACTTCTATCTCGAAAGAGAAATCCTCGGGGTCCACGCCTTCGGCCTGAAGCGCCTCATGAAATCGCAACTGAAGTACTGCTTTCATCCCGCTAGTCTCCATGTCACGTTCCGCCAACACACGCTTCAAATCCGCCACTTTCAATTCACTTAACTTCGCTGCTTTTGAAGCCATGATCTTACCTCGATTGAAAATAAGTCGTGCCTAACACAAAAATAAACACTATTATTTATTTATTTGTCCCCTTCTGACACCAGTTGTTACGTGCGAGGGTTCAAAAACAACTATGTATTCCTATTTCCGGAACACTTAAAACAAATTTATTTCCGTAAAAAGTTGTACACAGTAACTCTTATTTCATTCCCAAACACAATATCTTCAATCCTCCATTTGTTTATCTCCCCGTCATTAAAATAAATAAACCGCGTTGTCAAGGATGATTCCTCCGTTTGAATACAATCAAAGGAATGCTATTTAGATTTTCATACACAATTTAATAATTTTAATGCCTAAAAATCGTTTTTTATGAGCTTTCAGTTTTTTCTTAAAAAACATCATATCTTTACACGCTCAGCATCGAAACTATTACACTTGCATTTGGCAATGAAAATAGGTTTTAATCTGACATGTTTGGACAATGCTGAATGTTAGGATAGTCTTGTTGTAGCTAAAAAACTTTGTGTCAATCAATTAGAACTTAAAAAATGTAAAAATGTGCTCTCAGCAATGCGTTGCATTTGGTCTCGTTCTTTTTTTGAATCTCGAGCATGTCATACAATTCCCTAAAGCTGTCGAGATATCCTCAGGCCAATTAAGTTATTCACCTAGCATTTGTCCTCCAGAAAAGGAGAATTGAAGTAGGTAGAACTAAAAAGGTCAGCAGGTGAGATGGGGTAGGGATAAAACACCTTTCCATTGTTCTTGTTTTGCTTGATGTTTTCCTTTGAAGATAATGATTTATGGTCTGTGTAGTTTTGCAAAGGAAAAAAAAACCTCGGAGGCATGGACTGATGTAGGGCCGAGGTGGTTTTTTTATATTTGCGACGTAGTTACTTTTGACATGGCTATTATCCTACGGCACTGAGATTCCCCCTATGGTTGTTCCCTCTTGGAAGGACTCACTCTATGTGCCTATCATATTTTGCCTTAAAATTTTCCACAGCTGAAATTCTGTTGCACTACCTGTATGAGAGCTTTTAAACAAAATGGTTCATGAGTAGTACAATAAACAATTTCCTTTCAATCAAATCCTTGGAATGAAATCTTCGTTTTTGAGGATATGCTCACTCTGACTTTCCCAAATCGCAGTATCTATTCTTGCTAGTTCCATTTCTTGCTAGGTAATCTTGTGTTTTTTTCACTGATTGTCCACAAGAAGTAAAGAGCCTGAAGAAACTACCTCTATGCCTAATTCTTGTTCACTTACTTTATTCGTATCTGCATATCAATTTCAGATTCATTAGCATTGAGCTTTTCACCAAAAATATTTTTCGTTGTTGCACTGTAAATCATTTGTAGGTATCGAGGTTTCAGGATAGGAAAAACTACAGAATCTAGTCCTTTATTGATGAAAAACATGTCTAACTTGAGGTTTGATCAAACGCTTTCTTTTCTCTCGTCCTATATTCAAATTATTTTCCATAGTCTGCTCTACACAGATGTTTCTACCATCCATATTGACATTTACGTCGTATCATAACTTCACCTCATTCATTCAGCAGGGAAATTTACAATTAAAAAAGATAAGCAGAAATACCACACTACTCAAAGCCTCTGATTCTCTATGGGACACATATATACCAAGCCACTCAAAAGCATCGCAGAGGAAGTGTTGGCAGTACCATGATGCCCACATGTCTAGCCATCAATGATTTGATATGATTGATATGATTTACCTCTTACTAAAATATGTATTCCTGCAATGATTACTGATGTTTTTTTTTACCTTTTTTTTTTAATTTTAGCCCCTAAGAATTTGTCACCCTGGCTAGGCCCATGTGGCGTAAATTTAGGGCTGACATTTTTTAAAATCATTGTCACTTGTAGTTATTAAAAAATTGATATCAAATTTGAATCTCACTAAAGATATTAATGAACACCCCATGGTGATTTGTGAATTATTTTCAGTTGATTCCTGCAATGACATTGCTATTGCTGAATCAGCTACACCATCGACGAAGAATGTAAATAAGGAATCTTCTCAAAATGAAGACATTTCAAATCTAAAAACAGTAAATCTCAGTAGTGCAGTGAAAAAGAAGAAAAGGAAAGGAAAACAATTGGAGGAATCATGTGGGGAAACAGTTGAGGGGACTCGGGTGTCCAGTCCTGATGTCGTTCCATCGTCTCTTGAAATTGGTGAATACATTTTTCCGTTCCTTTTCTTCATATGTTTCGTTTGCTTTGCACAGTTTTGAAAATGAATTTCTTTTTACTTATAAATTTGAATTGTTGCACAACTCATGTGATGTTCAATTTTGTGTTTTCTTTTCCAATGCATCATTTTCAATTCCCTTGCTCATGAGTTAAGTAGGAATGTTTTAGTTAGCTTAAAAAAGTAGATAATATGTTGACATAAACAATATTGGCTCTAAAATTTATGCCTTCATGTTTTACCTGGTGAAAATTTCGTGCCTTCATCATGAAAGAATTCTACATTATATTTTCCAAATAAATTTATTTTTTACCCAATTCATTTCATTACGCTGTTGTATTACTAATTTTATCCATGCGATAGTAAAGTGAATATGTTTGGAAAAACAATGACATATTTTGGCACATCATGAGGTGGATTATTTGAAAAATGTTATCTAACATTTTTTATAATAATAAAATTTGAAACAATAAGTAATTGCATAAGACCAATATAATTTATATTCAGTGTTATAGAAAACAACCACCTTCAAAGTGAATTTAAAAAATCAAGGCTCCACAGCAAATAACAGGCCGAGTTGAAAGCAATCAAATGATTGGTGTGATTTTTTTCTGTCGAGTAGTGAAAGAATCAAAATGTGCATTAATAGGGAAAAAAATCTTTTTCATGAAACTGTGTTGATATGATTTAATGGAGATTCTCAGTAATCTATTTACAAATTTTGAACTAAATGTGTGTTACCAATAATTATCTTTTGTAGCATTGTCATTGAATGAACATCATATATGCAGTGTAATTGTTTTGCATTTATTCTCATTATAAAAAATATTCCAAGTTTGCAAAAATTAATCTCTGAGACTATCAAGCCTTCAGTTAATTATTTTTCTTTTGATGAGGACAATATAACCCTGTTTTCAAATGATTTATCAACTGCAGTCAAAATGTCCTTTAGGGGAATCTGGGTAATTAGATATGTTGAGGCATTTTAGTGTTAATGCGCATTTAAAGGTGATATGTGAATTATTTTCAGGTGATTCCCACAGTGGCATTACTTTAGGTGAATCAGTTACACCATCAACGAAGAATGTAAATAAGGAATCTTCTCAAAATGACGACATTTCAAATCTAAAAACAGTAAATCTCAGTAGTGCAGTGAAAAAGAAGAAAAGGGAAGGAAAACAATTGGAGAATTCATGTGGGGAAACAGTTGAGGGCACTCAGGTGTCCAGTCCTGATATCATTCCGTCATCTCTTGAAATTGGTGAGTAAAATTTTTCAGTTACTTTTTTCATATGTTTTGTTTGCTTTGCATAGTTTAAAGTATCACAGCGATTAAACTCAAGGTAAATATTACTTGACACTCTGTTTTATTCTTAATCTTATTTTACATCCACTTCAAGATGGCTCTCTTCTTAACAATCTCTTATTTTTCTCTCATCACCATAGCATTGTCTCAAAACAAAGAAATCAAAATAAAAACAAATATGCTCACAAATAAAGAAAACAAACAACAAATGAACTTAAAAACAGAAAATAAACTAAACATATACAAAAGTGATTTTGGTCATAAAGACACATGCATCAAATATCCCCCCGATGACCTAAATCACTTTTTAATTCTCTGAGGCCTTGAGTCTACACGTTCTATCCTCGGGACCCCATCCATTGTTCCTTCCACAGACTGTTCTACTGCTCCCTCAGCATGTTCGGATTGGACCATTTCATTTTTCATTGGCTCCACGCCATTGTGTATGGCATCTAGCTCACCATGTCCACAAAGAGGATGTTTCACCAACCTCAACTCTGCTGAATGTATTTTATCCGGAGGAGTGGTTTTCAAAATGTACACCCCATGTCCCAGTCTCTTGTCCACTTCAAAAGGTCCAACCCACTTTGGTGCTAGACCCGCATGGAATCCCTGGACCTTACTTCTGACAGGATGATTGCGTCGCAGCACTTTATGTCCTGGTTGAAACACCTGATCTTCACCAATGTCTTGTGCTTTAGCCTGGTCAGAAATTCTTTTCGCAACCACCTCACACCTTCTTTGTAACTCTGCCTGCTGATTATTTTTCCAAGTGGGAAGAGAGACTGCACTGCCATCCTGTCCAGGTTTTATAATCCAATCGCCAGAACGGTGTAGTTGTCTTCCTTGAAAGAGCTCTGCAGGTGAGTAACCAGCGACACGGTTAATCCATTGTGGTAAGGAGAAGAGTGACTGTGGTATTTGATGGTCCCACATTTTGTGTTCTTTATTGAACAAATGGATCCGCAGCATCCGTTTTAACTCTTGGTTCCGTCGCCCAGTAGGATTGGCCCTTGGGTTGTAAACTGGGGTTGTCCAGTGCTCTATCCCCCCAGTCTGTTGTTGCCCTCTGACAACTTTTTGATGTGAACTGACTTCCATTGTCAGAGAAAATACATCGGGGATACCCATAGCGGCTGAAGACTTCATCTTGCAGTAGGTTAACCACTCGTTCTGTTGTAGCCTGCGGAATGGCAAAGGCTTCCACCCATCTGGTGAAGAGATCGGTGACTACCATAAGCCCTGTTTTACCCTTCGATGTCCTAGGATAAGGACCCATAAGATCAAGGGCTATGACTTCCCAAGGCTGATGTGGTCTTCGTCCACGTCTGCTTGTATCTGCCTTCTTGTTGCTCGCCTTGGTGCAAGTGCAGATGTAGCATCCCTGAACATAGGTGGTAATGTCCTTGCGCATATTAATCCAGAAAAATCTTCTGTGTAATGGACTGGAATGTCTCCTCAACCCCTGGATGACCAGCTTCAGAGCTGTCATGAAACTTCTCCAGGATAACCATAGAATGAGACCTTGGAACCACTACCATAGAAGACATGTTAGAAATATGCGACGAATACATCAAGAGACCCTTCTCCAATCAGAAGTTTTTGTAGCACATCTTAAATTCTTTTGGAACTGGGTAGCTATGAGATTCCTGACTACTGATACATAGTATCATGGCCATACATGCTTTATCTTCTTCTTGCCATTTTCTTAAGATTTCTGAATTGAATTCTTCTTGGAAAACCATGAGGACAGGCTCACTGATTATGGAGTCTTGGCTCTAAGGTACTTCTCTCTCTGGAATGACATTGTTTGTTGATGGCTCTGCTACTGGATGCCGTGACAAACTATCAGCTCCTTGGTTACTGACCCCTGGAACGTGTTGCACATCAAAGTCAAATTCTGCCAATATTAATGCCCATCGCATCAATTTAGATTTTGTTCCTGATACAGTATTCAACCACCTCAATGCTGCATTATCAGTGTATCACTTAAATTTCCTCCCTTCCAAAAAGCCTCTAAATTTACCTGCAGCCCATACCACTGCCAAGGTTTCCTTTTCAGCTGTACAATAGTTTTTCTCAGCGGAAGATAATTTCCTACTTGCATATTCTACAATATCCCGTCCACCTTCAACTCTCTCTTGGAATAGCACAGTCCCTAAACCTAAGTTGCTGGCATGGGTTTGTAGACACATTTGCCTCTGGCGATCAGGATGAGCTAGCTTAGGAGCACTTCCTATTCCCTTCTTAAGCTCTTGGAATGCAATCTCCTCATTATTTGTCCACTTAAATGGCTGGCCCTTGTGTAGTAAGTCTGTAAGTGGTGTCGCCTTTTCCTCAAAATGTGGCATAAAGCTGCTGTACCATCCACATAACCCCAGGAACTGGCGTACTTTTTTTGGTTGGCGTTTCGTTTTAGGGCACTCTGCTTCTTGTATTGCACGATTCTTCTCTCATTGTCTTTCCAATCCCTTGGAAGCCGGGACATGGCCAAGATACTCTACTCTTTCTGCTGTGAAGTGGCACTTCTTAAGTTGACAAGTCAACCCATGCAATTTTAGCCTCTCTAATACCTTTGCCAGATGTATAAAATGGTCTTGGAGATTCTTAGAGTAAATTAGAATATCATCTAAATATACTTGGCAGAAATCTGCAATGTACCCTGACAGCACCTTATCCATCAACCTTGTAAATGTCGCTGCAGCATTCTTTAAACCAAAAGGCATGACTGTGAATTGAAATAAACCCTTTGGTGTAGGAAATGCATTCAAGTGCCTGGATTTCTCTTCTACCTCCACCTGCCAATATCCAGAATTTAGGTCTAAAGTGCTGAAAATTCTGGCTCCCATTTACTTGCCTCAAGCATAGGGGTAAGCATCACTAACTGTTCTTTCGTTCAGTCGTCGAAAGTCAACACATAGTCTGTACTCCCCGTTTTTCTTTTTCGGTAGGACTATTGGTGAGGCCCAACCGGAAGTAGATGGTTCGATAAGCTCTTGTCTTTCCATCTCCTGAACTTTACTTCTTATGAAGTTACGCTTATCAGGGTTTATTGGGTATGGACGTTGCTTGATTGGACTGTAGTCACTGCATTTAATAATGTGCGTAACTGTTGTGGTAAAACCGATCTTGTTTGTAATGACCTCAGGAAACTCTTTCAATACGCTTTTCAGGTGATTTTCTTCGTTTATTGTTAAAGATCCAAAATCTAGCTCATCTAGGTGTACTCCATGGTCTTTATCCTTGGCCTGAGTCATACTACTACCATCGCACCATAAAACTCTTAGACGATTATTTTTATCTAAAAATATTTCTTGGGATACATAGTCTAAGATAACATCATAGGCAACTAAGAAATCGTGGCCCAGTATTATCTCAGGAATCAAATCCTTAATCACGCCAGCTGTTATTTCAATTTCCTAATCCATGCACTTGGCTGCTGGTAGTGTTTGCCCCTCTACAGAATAGGTCACCTTACTAACAGCTCCTCTTTCCTGTCCCAGATGATGTGGAACGATAGGAATTAGTAACTGTGCTACATTATAATTGACAAAAGAATTACTAGCCTGACTCTAATATAGCCTTAAAATTTTTGTTCCCAATTTTTAAGTTAATAGCAGGAGGAGGATAGCTTCCATCACTAATCATGTGTCCAATACATGTATCATGATTCGATGACTTACTAGAAGTTGTTTTTCTTCGAGGGTTAAGCACTACTTGGTTTCCATTCCCCCTCATCCCAGAATGGACTGCACCTATTTTTCCTGCAATGACAATGTAGGGCACTTATTTTTCAAGTGTCCAAAATTCCCACACTGGAAACATTTCCGAACTGTACTAGAATCTCCTGAAGGTTTGACTTTGTGTTCCTCTTCAAGTTGGCTGACAACTTTCCTAAGATCATCGAATGTTTTGGGCTGTGAAACTTTAACTAAAGCCCTTATCTTTTCATGCAGCAATTTGATTATATCGTGCATTGCCTTATCTCCATGATCTTCTGGGTTCAGTCTCTTGAAGAGTTGATATTTTTGAATAATGAAAGCACTCGTCTGCATGCCTGTAGGTTGTGTGTCTGTGAATAGCTTCTTCTTCACTGCACTCTTCACCACTTCGGAATCAAACCGTGCAATGAATTCTCCTTTGAAGTCCTCCCAATCCAGATTTAACCCTTTTAAATTTTGCCACCAAGTAGCCGCTTGCCCCTTCAGCTGTTGTGACACTATTTGTGTATAAATGTCAGTGGGTAGGTTAGTTCTACCTAACAAACTGAGTGATCCTTTAATAAAACTTGTTGGATTTTTTTCCAGTCTTCCATGAAATTCTGGAAGGCAGTCTTTCATCACTTTTGGGTCTAAATGTCCACTTGTATAAGGTAGAGTGACTGATGGTGGTACTATATTCCTCACTTGATCATTTACTTTTTCTCGTAACTGTAAAATTCTGGAGTCAACTTCTTGCTTAACCATCTCCATGTTATGCTTTACCCTGTCCAATTCATTTTCTACTGTTACCATCCGGATTTCTGACGTTTCCACGCCCTGTTCTATTTGGATGACCCGACCTTCAATTTTTTAAATAGATTCCATGTTTCCAGTAATATTTTCATTCCAGTCATTTGGTCTGACAATTGATATGTAATCATCAAGATCTTCTTCTCCAAGTCGTGGTGAACGTTGAACATCTGGATGCCTAAGTTTTGTACCAAACTCATTACTCTGGCAAGCACTTCTCTGACACCTACTTCGTCATTGTCCGATGATAGTTGCTGCTCCACTTCTACGTAGAAGCTGTTAGTATCTCTATTTTCTTTCCTCAGATGGTCTTCCAGCCTCAGAGACAAATCTGTCTTTGTTCCCCTTGTAGAAAGTCCAAAGTCATCAAGCTGTTCCTTCAGCTGAACTATGGTTAAATCCTTGAAAAATACTTTCATCTTCTTAATTTCAGCCATCTTCTAATACTTTTGTCCTGTCACGGTCGCCAATTTAACGTATCACAGTGATTAAACTCAAGGTAAATATCACTTGACACTGTTTTATTCTTAATCTTATTTTACATCCACTTCAAGATGGCTCTCTTCTTAACAATCTCTTAGTTTTCTCTCATCACCATAGCATCGTCTCTAAACAAAGAAATAAAAGAAATCAAAATAAAAACAAACATGCTCACAAATAAACAAAACAAACAACAAATGAACTTAAAAACATAAAATAAACTAAACATATACAAAAGTGATTTTGGTCATAAAGACACATGCATCAAGTTTTACCACGAATTTCTTTTTATTTATAAATTTGATTTGTTGCACGACTCATGTGATGCTCAATTTTATGTTTACTTGTCCAATGCATCATTTCCAATTCCCTTGCTCATGAGTTAAGTGAGAATGTTTTAGTTAGCCTAAAAAAGTAGATAATATGTTGACGTAAACAATATTGGCTCTAAAGTTTATGCCTTCAGATTTTACCTGGTGAAAATTTTGTGCCTTCATGGTGAAAGAATTTAATATTGTATTTTCCACAGAAATTTATATTTTACCCAATTCATTTCATCACACTGTTGTATTACTAATTTTATCCATGCAGTAGTAAAGTGAATATGTCTGGAAAAACAATGACATATTTTGGCACATTCTGAGGTGGATTATTTGAAATATTTCATCTAACAATTTTATAACATTAAAATTTGAAATAATAAGTAATTGCGTGAAACCAATATGACTTGTATTCATTGTTACAGAAAATAACAACCTTCAAAGTGATTAAAAATCAATGCTCCACATCAAATAACAGGCCAAGTTGTAAGCAATTGTATGATTTGTGTGATTCTTTCTGTCAAATTGTGAAAGAATTAGAATGTGCATTTATTGGGAAAAAAAATTTTTTCTTAAAACGGTGTTGATATGATTTATTGGAGATTCTCAGTAATCTATTTGCAAATTTTGAACTAAATATGTGTTCCCAATACACCCATGTCTCGTATAGCGCAAGGGATACGTTCCTTGGGGTCTTTGCGCTATACGAATTTGCGTTATACGAGAGCGTTTTAACATTGGGAAGATAGGGATGCGTTCCTGCAGGGCTATTCTACTAAACGGGGCCATACGTATGGCCGGCCGTAAGTTTCTTATGGTCTGACCCGAAATTACGGCCTAAACCGATTCCACTCTCGAGGGGCCATATCGTATGGCCCGGCCAAAAGTCTTAACGCCCTTTCTGCAGGCGAGTATGAGAATTATAATTGGTACTATAAGTTTGGTTCACTTTTTTATACACTAGTCATTTTTTTGTGAAGGAAGTTTGTTCCAACGTGAATACAAAATTAATTACATATATGTTCCTTAACCGAAATGGACTCTTATTAAAGGATAAATTTGGATTTTCTTTAAACACTAATCTAGCGGCAGATGCTGAAGATCCTGAAGATCTTTAAAACAAGTGAAGAACGCAAATCACGGGCGAGAAGAAGCAGAAGAAATTTGTACCGTGCAGTATTATAATATTCGTGAATTGTGCATGTAATGGATAGAGTTAGAACATGACATCCTATTGTAGTTCTAACCCCCTTCCTCTCCTTCCAATGGTGTAACTATTGTCTCATGGCTGCAATCATTTGCCCCCAAAAGCCTTATAAATCCAGCCAATGCTAACACGAAATCTAAAGATGAAATTGAAACTTTAAGTTTCATTAATTTTATTAGAGATGTGCGAATAGTATCCGCAAATACTCGAATACCTCGAATACTTTCTAGTATTCGATATTCGAGGTTTCGAATAGTTATGCGAAAAGTACCGCCTCGAATACCTCGAATACTTTGAATTTTGCGTCATACACTGTCGCACGCACGTCGTTGGTAGTTGACTCGGAAAAATGTAGAGAACTGTAGTCATTTAGTGCTCGCAGTGCCGTTTTACGCAAGTTGACGAATTACATCAAATTCGTGGATTTTAGCGATGAAAATAGTTCGACGAAGGGAACCGAAAATGGTCGGGTGAAAAAATCCGAAAATCCCCGATTCCCCCCACCAAGAGAACCTCAGTGCCGTGGGATAGCAACCTTAGGGCATTTCCCACGATCGGCTATCCCCCTCCATTCAGGACTCGCCTCACCCACCCTGACGCTTTCCTTCTCTCCGAAATCAAACAAAAGGTCCCAGCTCGCGCAGGGATCGCATTACGAAGACCCCCTGCTTCAAAAAAAATATCGAGTTACGAGAACAAGAAAAACGTGTTTCAGCCCTCCCCCCTTTTCTCACCCACTGACCTTTTTCTGGCTACCTGCTTCGAAGTTCCCCATTTCTGGAGGTCAACTGCTGTGTGAGTACCGTGAGATACTTACATTAGCGCATTTCCCAAGATCCGGTATCCCTCTCCATTCAGCACTAGCCCCCCTCTGAGGCTTTCCTCTTCTTCGAAATAAAAAAAAGGTCACAGCTCGCACAGGGATCATATTACGAAGACCTTAGCTTCGAAAAAATACCAAGTGACGCCAGAACAATAGAAAAGTGTTTCGGGTCTTCCCTTTTCTCCCCCACTGACCTTTTTTTTCCTACCAGCTTCGAAGTTCCCCATTTCTGTGGAGGTCAACCGCTGCATGAGACATCTATTTGCACAAAAGGTGTCTAAGAATGACTTTCGTCAATTGATGTTACACCTTTATTGAATTGAAATATTAGTAATGTGCGCGTAATTTCGAAAAGAATAAGACCAAACACGACGTATTTCTGAGTTTATTTAAGCATTTTACGCAAAGAAATAAATGTCAAAATACGACGGAGACTTAGCATTCTGGCGAAACTCGATATGAGCAGCAGAGCTTCTCGGAAGTTGATGCGGTATTTTTTTCCAAAAACATATATCAAGTTACAATTTATGAGTGGTGCTATAAATCTTTATTGTTACAGTCCCAGACAAAGGGATATTTTCTCAGAATATTTGGTTTCTCCCTGATAGCAATTCCAATTCATCTTCTTATCTCGTGAGAACTCCCAAAGATGGACTGAAAATAATTGAAGAAAATCCGGTGGAAAAGAGCTTGTATTTTGCAAAATGCCTCAGATTGTCAGCTAGCACTTGGCAGCAGGAGTGGGAGCGGTGGTAAAGCGATGTTAGTTGAATTAATTATATGCCCAATTGTTTCCATAAAATTAAAATATTCATTAATCAGCTAAATTCCTGTTCGAATCATTTAAAGAAAATCAAAATTACTCCCCAAAATCTTGTGTTGCCTGCTGCATAGGCAACCGAGTCAAACATTCCAGCATTCATCATTTAGTATTCGAAATTCGAGGTATTCGAATATTCGAGCAATGATTTAATATTCGAATTCGATATTCGAATTCGAGAAATCTGATATTCGAACCATCACTAAATTTTATTATCAGAGGCTTATGTTTCGGTAGCTGTATAAAGGTAAAACATCAATATGAGACTATCATTCTTTCCTTGATTTGTGGACGACATTTGTCCTTTACGCATCGACTTACTGAAGATTGCCTTACTGCCAAAAAAATTTCTTGCCCTATGTTTCTTAGATATCCTCCCTCATGAACCGTTATGCTACGAGAATCTTAAAATATAAAACATTTAATAGCGGGTATTACAAACTACCTACAGCTTTTCGAAACAAGTAAGGAATCTGCTGGCAAATGTAGCACAGAAAGCAAATAAAAGCCGGCTCCGGGAAGAGGAACGGGCCCGTTCCTCCGTTCACTTTAGCAGAGCATCCGTTAAAAGTATTCCTAACTTTTTAACTACAAGCGAACTTTTAGCTCATCCGCTATATATACTTTATTTATTAAGTAACAACTTTTGACGCACGGAAATAGTTAATGAAAATATCGTCATCGCATGCGAACGGATTACCTACACGTATCCCGTATCCTCCTTATGAAATCGACGTCTTTTTTAAATATATCTAGCCAATGCCCGTTGAATCCGTATGTGCTCACCCACAATATTCATATATTTCTTGAAACAATCGCTATGTAATCGATGACACTTCGTAAGTTTCTTTTATAACACCTTAGGCGAGCAATGTTATTTCGTATGGCCCGTGTTATGACCGCCTCCTAGGCAGGCCATAATATTACGGCCTTTAGGCCATAGCTACCGCCCGACTTATGGCCTTTCGCTCAGAGTAGAATCGCTCGAAGCCATACGTATGTCTCGAGGCCGTAGTTATGGTCGATTTCGACTTATGGCCCGGCCATACGATTAGTGGAATAACCCTGCTGGTAACATAGGTCTTGGGTATTGAATTTCCTCTAAAACATCTATATTCCCATAAAAAGCCTTAGAAAACATTATTTATATAAATGTTTATATGTAGTTTAAAACATCTTTATAGATAGTATGCACGCATTCAAAGACTTTTATTCACGTTAAAAAAAATTCTTACGTGCTTTTGAAATTCCCTCCTGTCGTGCGGGTGGGCTAACATCTGCTATCTCAGGGGATCGTAATGCGTTGCCGGCAGTTGGCGATTTTTCAAACTAGTCTAAAAACAACTATTGCGTCACCCAGGCCCTTTTGTCGCTCATCGAAATGACAGGAAAATGCTACTTTGAATGCTATTTCATAGCTAGCGGAGTTTATGAATGATAAATCATTTTAATTTGAAGTCCTCCTAGTCATTAGCAGCTACGTGAAACAGTCTTTAAATGCCTTGAAACCTGAACCGGGTTTCTCTTCCCTGAAAATGAATGAACGAGAATGCATTCTTTTCCAAAAGAATATCGTCTCGTCAACACTAAAAACTAGTTGAGACGGAAAGGAGCCACTTTCAATCACATCTTGGAGTTCATCAGAAAATGTTGTGGTGGCTGCGCTATCAATACTTGCAGATTCACCTTATATCGCCGCACTGAAAATACCTGCTTGCCGTTTAAATTCTGGAACCAACCGGAGCTTTCACTAAATGTCTCGGAGCGATTACCACTCTCGTCTTTTTGTACTGATTCACTATGAACTTTCCACATGTGTAGACCGCTTGGTTGAAGTTGGTGCGGCTGAGGTCACTGATGTTTTAACTTCGTCTTTATTCAGAATAAGGCATCGTGCGTTTAAACTTCCGCGCAATATCGCTTTGACGCTCTCCATTTTCAAAGCAATTGACCTCTTTCAATTCCTCTTCTAGGTTAATAGTTTTTCTTGATAAATTCTTGATTTTTCTACCCGCATTCCTATTTTATGCCATATTCTCTTGGTTTTTACTCTGTATGGCTCTATCTATATCACCTTCCACTGCTGAACTGTATTCCTGAGACGCAGAAGGCCTACGACTGCGGGGAGGGAACGAAGCTATTGTGTTTGAGACTCTATAGCGGACCCTCTTATATGTTGACGCTATTCATGCGCAACTCGGCCACCGCTCCATTTCTCCCCCGTGAATACCGATGACCTTGAAGGCTTTAGCGTAGACCCTCTACCTGGAAGTCAATCGCCCGATAACCTATGACGGCAAAAATATGTCTCAAACCGTATTGCTTAAAAAAACTCATTTCCACTCGCCCCACGCTTAATTAATGATCTAAATTAACTGTTATCATTCTGTTAAGGAGACGAGATAAATTACTTCGGTGGGCTGGCTATCTGGACCCAATGACGAGTAATACTTTTGGCCATTGCGCAGCAATGGATTTCGATTAATATATAAACAAAAAAGAAGCTTTGAGGCAAGCAATAATATTAATATGCGTAAAATGATAGAAATTTTGTGTGTACTTAGCGCAAGTTCACGTATTATCACGAGAGCGTTTAAGATTTTTGATTAGACTACACTGCGTTGCAATTTTTCCCCGAGGAACGAATTTTCGCTATATCGAAATTGCGCTAATCGAAATTGCGCTACACGAGACATGGGTGTAATTATCTTTCGTAGCATTGTCATAGAATGAACTTCATACATGCAATGTTATACATAGTTATGAATTTTTTCTCATCTTAAAAAATATTCCAAGTTTGCAAAAATTAATCTCTTAGACTATCAAGGCTTCAGTTAATTATTTTTTCTTTTAATGAGGGCAAAATAACCCTGTTTTCAAATGATTTATCAATTGCAGTCAAAATGGTCATTTAGGCAATCTGGGTAGGCAGATACGTTGAGTTTTCTAGTTATAATGTGCTCTTAAAGGTGATGTGGGAATTATTTTCAGGTAATTCCCACAGTGGCATTACTTTAGGTGAATCAGTTACACCATCAACGAAGAATGTGCATAAGGACTCTTCTCAAAACGATGGCATTTCAGATGTAGAAACATTAATATTCAGTAGTCCAGAAAGAAGTAAGAAAAGTGCGGAAAGACACTTGGAGGAATCATTTGAAGAAACACTTGAAAAAACTCAGATGTCTAGTCCTGATGTCCTTGCATCATCTTTTGACATTGGTCAGTGAAAGTATGTTTCATTTACTTTACACAGTTGTGAATGGGAATTTCTTTTTTCATCAGTATGTGTTGTTATACCACTCATGTGATGTTTAATTTTGTTCATCCTTTTGTCATGGATCATTTCCATCATTCTTGCTTCATATGATGTGCTATAAATTTCTTTTGATAGCCTAAAAAAATTTGATATTCAAAAGAAAGAAACAATCTTGTCACTAAAATTGATGTCTTTAGGTTTTGCTGGGTGAAAATTTTGCGCATTCATGATGAAGGGACTTAACTTTAGAATTTTCAATGAAAATTTACTCTGAGACGTAGTCTTGGGCAAATGGCTAAGGTATTACATTAACTGTGTTTAAAAATCATTACTCCCACCAGTAGTTGTTGAAAAAATAATCTCAAAGTTGCACCCCACTGTAGTTGTTAATTGGTACTCAATGATGATTTGTGAATTATTTTCAGTTGATTCCTGTGGTGACATTACTTTCGATGAATCATTTACCACACCAGCAAGAAATGTGAATGAGCACTCTTCGCAAAATGACGGCATTTCAGATGCAGAAACAGTAATTTTCAGTAGTCCAGAAAGAAGCAAGGAGAAGAAGGAAGTGAAAGGAAAACAGTTGGAAGAATCGTGTGAAGATACAGTTGCAGTATCTAAGGTGCCGAGTGCTGATGTCGTTCCGTCATCTCCTGTAGTTGGTTAGTAAAAAAATTTCTAGTAATGTGCGAGTAGTGATTTTTGACCTCGAGTCGAGTATCGAGTCGATTTGAAAACTACTCGCGAGTATCAAGTCAAGTTTGGTCATTTCTGGATCTGGTATGATAATAGTCTCAGGGTCCCCACTCAACCGTGAAAACCTTAAAACCGTGGATTAGCCGTGAATTTCGTCTACCGTGAAAAAACCTGGAAATAGCCGTGAATTTCATCATAAAACCTTAAAAATCTCTCAAACTTATGGAAAAAGGAATACAATTGACAGATCAAAAGAAAAAATGATATTTCAATCATGTTTCAAGGCTGAGCCACTTACAGACACTGTCTGCAAATTTATCTCAACACGTGCATTTGAAGTGCAATTATTGGTCCTTGTGCCATGACGACACATTGATCTTGAGCCTGTGATTGGAAGACCGGCGTACAAAGTTTCATTAACCCTGGCGAAAAATCAGACACTTCTTTACTTCCCCACCTCACTGCTCCCTCCATTTTGCCACTCACAACCTTAAGCTTCGCCTAACTTTTGATATCGATAGGTGACGTCATGAGAAAAAGCACTTTCATTGCTACGTTGAATTCACGGCGCCTGTTGCGGTTGATAAATTTTTAGTAAACTTGCAGGCGGTGATTGTTACGTCGTCAATATTTCTGTCTAAAATGGCTTATCGACAGACCGTGAATTTGATGATATTCAGACCGTGAAAACCTGGAAAAAAACGTGAATTTTATAATTTAGTTAGAGTGGGAACCCTGAGTCTGTTAATTTTTTTTAACTTTAAGGACTCATTGAGAGCTTTCTACACCTGACTGCAGATCTTTATATCAGGGAAAATGTCGTTGTATTCATCTTCCCACTGCACCACATGCTTCAACAAACTGTCTATTCATGGGAGTGTTTGGCTGTGGTTCATGCGATCATTTCTCCCTTGTCTTTACTTCCACTGCCCCCACTGCCTTCATATCCACTACTCCTTTCCTCTACCTTTTGACCTTGGCTGACCATGGCTTAAACATACCTGAGTGCAACCAAATCTCTTATTCCTTCTGGCTTTTCAACTGCATGCAAGGCCATAGAAATGATTGTGCATTTGAGATCATCATCATCATTAGTCAACAATCCTAAGATTGGTTTGACGCAGCTCTCCATTTCTCTCTCCTATCCGCTAATCTTTTCATAGCTACATATTTCTTCTCTTTTACATCCTTTATAACCTGTCCTATGTAACTCATTCGGGGCCGTCCCTTGCCCTTTTTCCCTTCCACTAGTCCTTCAACGAATGTCTTCATCAGACCATCGTGCCTCAAAATGTGTCCAACTAAGATTTTCATTTGAGATACGAAAAAAATTATGCGTACCAACCTTTTTCTTGGTTTACAATTTGTTTTCCAATGAATAAATCTTCTGACAGTAGTAGCCTTTCAGTTGGGGTTAACTGAGTAGTCGCTCCAGGGTCATAGCCGTATGGGCAGTGCCCGACCTGGACTACTTGAACTGCAAGCATTTTACTATTGTATTCATTATAACTCCTCACTTCCCCCTCCCCCCAGTAACGTATACTTTTTGCCTGACCTGATAACCTATCTGGTTCCCTGGCCAATAATGTGGTCTTAGACCCTGAGTCACACCACGTTATGGTTGGGTGTAACTTATTAATGATTAATTTTTGATTTTACGCCTTCACAGATCCAAATAGTTGTGACAAAGAGAAAGTAGTGGAAGTTTTTAAAGACCTGTTAATGAAGGAAGAGTTTCCTGAATCGGAATATACTGAAATGCTAGAAACACTATCTGAAAATAGTAGACCCTCAGACGATGTCATAAAGGTATGTTGCCCTAGAGTTAAGTCAGGTTTGTACTATTTGCTTATTTGTGATTTTACTATTGCCCTGGTTCATATTTGTTCTTAGTTTCTCTCCCATATAAACTTAAGGAGATGTGATTGAGTTTTCTTGTGAAAATGAGTTTTTTGGGATAAGTAGTAACAATGACTCAGTTTGGTACCCCTTGGACAGGTCTTAATTAGCATCTTCAGATGAAGGGGAGGGGTAAAGGTAATATGTATTCCTGTATCTGCAGTCAAGGGATGGGTACAGGACCAAGTTTTATTTTCTGATTTCTTGAGTCAAATCACATGCAGCGTATATGCGGGGGTCATAGTTGAGGCATGTAAAATGTGGGTCAATTGCCTAAGTGCATCATAAGAAAAGATTTTCAAACTTCCTTCTGGTGGCTCGCAGGGAATTTTGTAGAAAGATAGAGGCAGAAGTGCATTAGTGGTCCTTAATAGCACAGAACGATAGAAAGAGTAAGGTTTTGGTTTGACGGAGAATGGACTTTTCGCAGATGATGCAGTTTCATGCAGAGAAAGTGGCTATTGTGCGGACAGTGGTAGGACTATTGGATGAATGCTTTTCTATCATTTTCATGCATGAGTTGACTCGTTGATAAGTGCTTTTTCACAAATTTTTATGAATGGAGAATGCAATCACAACAACTGAATTGCAGTGTGCAATGAGAAGGAGGCAACCTGTACAAGTTCATAACAACATTTATCATAAAAACGGAAAATATTAAACTGACATGTGGAGAGGATACTCAAGAGTTAAGGGATTGTTTACAGTACCATAAGCTATTCTTAGAGGCCAGAACTTCATGAAGCCTTACACCTCATTTAAAGTAAGGCATCACTAGAGAAAGAAAAATTGATATTATTAACATGTAGATGTCAAATGTATACATGAATATAATAGTCTTTACTTCCAACTCTGTTTCTGCAGCTTGTCATCTTGCATTTATTAAAACCAATAAAAATTGTATTGGCACTAATCCATCGCTCACCCAAGCCAAGAGCATCCATTACAAATCTGTGCTTGTCACTTAGCTTCTCCGGAAAAGTAACTGAATGCCATGTGGGCAAATCAATAATAGAAATGGCCAAATAATGCTCTACAATCACTCAAATACCCCACTTACCAATCCATTCTTAGACACTTTTGCCATTTTCCGGTGATGCGCAGCCAAATTTTTAGCGAAGTTCACAAAATCATTCATTTTTATTGCAGAAACTAGTTTCAAAGATGTTCTTGATCATACGATTGGCAGTAATATGATGCAAGCAAGCATCTTTTGTTGCATTTCCTAGTTGCAAAAGTTAAAATAGCAATGAAAGTGGTCAGTTTTCGGGAGGGAGCCCCCTTCCTCCAATCTGAGAGCCAAGGAGAGAGGCTATCGAGTGTAAGCGACCCAAGGAAAGGGTTGCGGATTAGCATCCCTTCCAAGGGTAGGCCACAGCCATCTTGGGACTACCTGAGGTAGTGCACCTTCCCCCTGTACATAAAATCTAGCTCTTTATAAAAAAAATGGACTTTATAACTCTGGGGTGTTAATCCGAAAAATGTATTTTGGAACTATCTACCATTTATCATTCTTCTAAAAAACTGGCAGAAAACATCCTCACATTTTATTGGCACTAAGCTATATCTTAAGTGCCATGTATGGAAATCACTTCTCCATCGCGTATTATATCCATTTTATTTTTCATCCAGAAATATTTTCCTCCATAATTTTCTGGTTCTAATTAACAAAAAAATGGAACAAATCCTTGTGAAATAAATGACTAAGATAGTGCACTTTCCAAAAATTTCATTGTAATTCAAAATAGACCAAACCTCATGTTAAATTTCCCATCAAATTACCCTGGTTTCATTCTGATTTTTACCACCTATTAATCCTGGAATCTCATGTTAAGTGCTTCCGACAGTTAATGTATTACTTTTTGTTTCTATAAACCAGCCTTTATTACAGTCATGTGTACACTTATCTTCGCTGTTTATCCCTGAGGTTTGTGCTTTCCTATAGTCAGTGTCTCTCTCTTTCCATTCCAGAGGCTATCAGAGCTCTGTGTTGTGGTCAAATGGTCTGTTCACCCTACTCATCAAGTGGAATCGAGGGTTGCAAGACCACCAACAGGAGAGGAATTGCAGCAAATGGAATGTCTGAGTGGTGGAATGAAGAAAGGCAGATATGTGCTTTCAGAGGACAAAATCATCAAGGACAACTGGGAGAAATTCAAACAGGCAAGGGAGCTTTGAAGTAGAAGCCAAATGGGTAGTGTAGGGTTTCGTCAGGTCAAGGAAAGGTCAGCAAATGAGTCAGGGAAAACGGAAAAATTCCTTCACATTTTCTAGGAAAATAAGTATTTTTCATGACGATTGAATCAAAATACCACCACTCTATCAGCTAGCTGAGGACTTGTTTGTTTGGAAAAGATGCAATAAATTTGCCTATTGAAATATGTAATTAAGTCCTTTTGCAATGGTTTTAATATTTTTTCAGGAAAATCAAGGTACTAACAACATCATGTTGCATTGTTTAAACTTTATCACAAAATGTTTCTTTGTTTTCCTTCCTCTTAAATACATATTCTAGTATTAAATTCCTCTGCTCCACCCTCACCTTCTTCATATTCTTTCATAAAAAATCTGACTGCTATACGAGCTACTCTGAATTACCTGTTATTTCTACAATGTGTATTTTCCAGACAAACTAGAATCAGGTATGAAGTTGGCCATGATATGCTAAGCTTCGAGCAAATATGATGAAATGATAGGAAGAAGAGTGTGAAAATGAAGATTTTTGCCAGGGGAGTCTCTCTGCCAGATGGTTTTGATAAATCTGTCTAGCACTTTATTGATCTAAGCTGTCTACGTTTTATCTTCCTTGCCTTATTTTTACTTTAAGGTTATCTTCACTTTCTTGTACCTTTGGTCTTCCAGGAAACATTACCGTAGCAATTAACTGGTGATGGTCACTACTGCGTGAAGCACCTGGGTATATTGTGACATTTTGTACTCTGATATAATGTCTGGTTCTTTCACGGTGAATAATAGCAGTGAAGCTTTCTCAGATTTTTCCCTGGGTAAGGTCCTCCATATCTCCTTCCAACTTTTCGACAAGCAACCCACCTATCATCTTCAGGGATTCAGGAATCCAATGCCATTTCATCCATGTCTTGGTGTATACATACAAATATCCATTGTTGAGAGCGGTTGTCCTCTCAGCGTCTCCAGATTAGCTGCCAGTCCCCTCGAATTTTCTGGAGGTGGTCCCATGTATAGCTAATGTTGTAGCCACAGTCTCTGTTCATCATGTAGTCATGCTGTCTCTTGCGGACCAGTGCAAGTCCAGTTCATCTGAGAAGGTGATCCACAACAGATTATTTCACTGATGACTGGCAAGTCTTGGCAAGGGTAGGAATGGTATCAGTATCCTGGCATCTTAGAAGAAAGGCAAGGCCATACAAGAGCCTTCTCCTTACGTTGCTTAAGTTTCCGGATGCTACAATGAGTCTCCTCTCTGTAGAGTCGAGTGATGTGTTGTATAGTTCTTTCTCGGCAAACAATAGCAGTGAATGATTTTTTGGATTTTTCACCGGATAAGGTCCTCCATATCTCCTTCCTACATTTCAACAAGCAACTCACCCATCATCTTTAGGGATTCAATGAATTGTGTCAGTCACCCTAGTGATGCATCCTCTAGGGGTAACAGGCTCCCTCTAGGACTTAATTTGGAATTGTGATATAACATTGGCGGATAGGTGTATGCTATGAGATGCATCAGGAGATTTGACCTGAAGTTTCATGACCCACTGCTGGTCACCTCCTAATGGGAAACAATATTACTTAGGGATGTTCTTTTTATTAATTTGAAGTGGGATTTGTGGAAAAGGGGCGGAGATTGGACTGGATGGGGGAGGTGGAGGAATTTTGTGGATGACTGGGTTCCTTGTATGGCATGTCTTTAATCCAGAATCTCTATTGTAACATATTTATAACTTCTTCCGGCCAAAATATAGGGAGCGACGACGATGCGTACACCTGAACGCCGTAATTTTTGTTAGGGCCACTGTATATGGTGAATGGTCATGCAAATGATCTTGCTGAATGATCACGTGATCATTCACAGGATCATACAAGCAAAATAGATCATGTTCTAATTTTCTCAGAATGATCATGCACATGACGGTTCATGCACAAATTTTTCCGTTATACATGATGAATGATTTCATTTGCATGATCATTCGTAAGATCATTCATGTGTATAGTAGCCTTTTCAATACTCTCTAGTTTTAAGTCTGTGGGTACTAGCCATGGTGATAAGTTTTATGGCAAGACACCCGCAATTCACAAATTGTGTGAAAAATCTGGAGAGAAAAAAACATTTGCCTTGTCCAGGATACGAACCCTGATCCCCCGATCATCGGGGGATCGGGGTTCGAGTCTTGGTCAAGGTGAATGATTTTTTGTCTGTGGATTTTTCGCACAATACGCCCTTATTCTTTGCCTCGAGTGGTCAAAAAGAATTTTCTTCCATTATTGTTCGCCTGCATTGTCTTATTCCCATTGTCACTGAGAGATTGTTACAAGCTGCAGTATGCATTTGTCTCTTGGAGTGTCCGCAAGCGAGCTACTATGTAAACTATACTATGCTGTGGCATCATGAAGAGAATTAATCCTACGCATGTAATTTGATATAATTTCCTTCCTATGGTATGATATCTTGTTACTTTGCATATCCCTATTAAAATGTTATTTGAGGTAGAATGCTACGTTTTGCATGGAAATGATGCACTTCCCTGTTTTGTTTATGACTGCTTGTTGTTGTGAGCATTTTTTTGTGCAGTTCCGAGTGTTTGAGGTCTGAGGTGTCCCTTGTTAGGCATTGAGAAATGGATGTTTTTCTTCTTTTCTTGTTTCCGTCATAAATTTAATGTTCCCGCTTAGGTTATTAAAATAGCTGGATTTTGTTACAATTTGAGAGAAATGATAACATGTTAGTTCAGGATAATTAGCACTTATAATTTATTTTTCTGATTGTCTGCAGGAATATGGATTTGAGAATCCCAAGGATTTCATGTGTGTTCGTATGGGAAATACTTATTTGCTGCCTCCTAAGGAATTCAAAAATTTTGTACGTTACCTGGGAAGAGGCCTACCCAATCGAACGTTGCATAGTGTCCTTACTAGATTCCGACGATTGTTTCAAGACAATGTGCAAGGAAGGTAAGCTGAGAGAGTCTTTGAAATTTTTATAGAGCTATGTAAAATAGATAGCATGCGGCAATAATTCTCATTTTTGTATGGACTGATCATACAATAATAATAATAATAGATTTATTGCTGCCAAGAGATATACAATACATATATATGACCCGTAAAGAAAATGAAAATGAATTATATGTGTATTAATACAGGGGTGCCGACATACAAAAAATATTGGGGGGGCCCAAACCATGGATCTTGCCTCGGGAAATTTTTTAAGTACAGGCATCCCCCGAGTTACGTAAGGGATGCGTTCCGGCAGACTCTGCGCAAGTCGAAATTTACGTAAGTCGAACATTTGCATTAGTGCTCTAGAGATTTCGATCGGTGCGGTGAAATTCTCAGCGGAGAAGTTTGCGGTACATTCTCGGTGGAGTTTCATTTAATTCACTGCGATATTCATTAACTCTTCCGTGTATTCTTACGTTATAAGAGAAAAAATCAATAACATTAATATAGTCTGAGAGTTCCTCTCGAGCATTGCCAATCAAAATGCGTAATATTATTCCCCGAGTTGACCGATCGCGTGGATTCGGGAAAGTACGGTATCTCAACGCTACATTACTAAACTTAATACTTAAATTGATTCATTATGTTATACTGCGAACTAAGGGCCCATATTTTGTATTCTCTACTTACTTATAATCATTATATCCTCTGCCTTTTATATATTACATAGATTGATGAATCTGGCGGTTTTATTGCCACAGTAATCTTTCACGCACGCAAACATACTTTCATATTCTCACATCTCAATAAAATGACGTGAAAGTATCATCATTTGAATATTTACTTCGCTGGAAACATAGAAGAGTATTTCCAATGCATGAAGCTAATTAAAAGTGAGCTTTTATTCAGCTAACTCCGTCATTAACTTGCAACAAAGTTAGTGGGGAAAAGCTTTCAATGATGCAGTATTCATTTATATTGGCACACAATATGAGAGAACGAGAAAATGCAGCTTAATAAAATCTTTGCAAAATACAATACGGCGACCCAATCGCCAGAAATATGTAAACAAGTACGCAATTAATATCGTCTGTCAACTTTTTCTTCACTTTTTCGTAGCGTTCTTTGCCTAAAATTTCAATGCCTTTGCGCGGGTACTAACCAATTCCTTTCCGCAAAAAGATTTCGGCTCGAACTTTGTTTTCTTTTATTTCCACAGATGGAAATGTCCAAGCTTAAGTATACAATTTTTAAATATTTGAAAGTCGGAGTTCGGGTGAGTATGCTGCGTGACAAGCTGTATCGTACAGAAGTGGGCGCAACCACTTCCATCACTAGAACTGCTAATTTTCATGTTATTTATTGACTTGGGGTTAAAAAGCGATTTTCTACAGAAATTAATGAAAATTCCTTCGAGGAATGATAAAAATGGGTTACTTTGTTTTGTTTAGCACGTAAAAAACTCGATAACTATTCGAAATTTTTTCTGCCATTGAGTATACGAGCGAATATCTACTTCAACGCGCTCGCATTCGAAAATTAACGTAATCACTTGAAGTACGGTTATCACTTACGTAAGTACGGATTTACGTAAGTCGAGGCATACGTAACTCGGGGGATGCCTGTAGTTAGTTTTAAGTTTTTTAGGCATTTTAGAAGAGATTGATGAATCTCTTCTAAAATGCCTAAATGGAGGACTCCAAAATGAAGGTCAGAGGACTAGATACAACCTCGATATCTGGACACACTGGGGAAAATTGACAAGCCGGACACATTTTTCCTCACACTCACAACAAATTTTTGAGGGAGCTCAGGCCCCATGGAGTCGGCGCCACTGTATACACACACATAGATAGATTCACAACTAACAAAAAAAACAAATGAAAATGACATACGTTATAAAAACAAACATTCATGAAATGAAATTTTCATCACTAGAATAGAAATTATGTATTATCTAAAAGGTACTTCTTTCATTTGGTCCTAAACTTTCCTGTCACCTTCTCATCTTTCAGTTATGCTGGTAATTTACTATAAATTTTGCAACTCTTGGTGACAGGGCCAGTATTGAAAATGAGAAGGCAATGTTATCTCACAGCATTATTATTTCTGCTTCTCGTATGGTAATTATGAATGTCTACAAAGATTCTTGACAAGTGTCAGCTTAGATTCATGATCTCTTATTAACATCACTGCACAAAAAATATATATGCAAGGTAGAGGAAGGATTTTTATTATTTATATAGATTGCAACAGCTATCTTGTTTCTTGACTTTGAAGATGATTCTGAGGGCCCAGTTTTGTAACTTAAATGTACAGACAGCCTTAGGGGAGAGACCTCTGGCTTATATGCTATACCTAAGCCCACAATAAATATGGGCGTAATAAATTGTGATAGCTGTTCTTATATCAGTTAATTGAGTGATATGTCCAATCAGATTTGTAGCATCCAGAGGCAATACAGGATGATGTAAGATTAATATGAGAATCGTTGGTTATGTTTTCATCGATAATGTGCCCCAGTTATTGTGAAGGACTCCAAAATGAAGGTCAGAGGACTAGATACAACCTCTTGATTCAATTCTTCTCTCACGCTAAAAAAATCATTGTAAAAATTTTATCTGCTAATTTCCTTTAGCATCTTTGTGTCCAAGTATTGATAGTGTGTGGAGATTGATTATTACTTCAGCTTTGAAAATGTTCCTTTAAAATACACTTGCCTTGTATTTGTGTGTAACTTACTGTGGAAATGATAATCACGGTCATTACAAGTCAGGGTAAAGTCAAGAAATTTGAAATTGGTTAGGAAAATTAGGGAACATTTAGGGAATTTCATCCATGGCATCAGAGAAAATCTATCTAACAATGCAAGAAGTAGCCGAGGACTTGTGTTTTTGTGAATTTTATTTTACTGAAATTAAGTTTACTTGTAGAATCTGAGTTTTTCCCGGCGTATGCTCTGCAGGAATATTTCTCGGGTTTCCCACCGGGTGTCGTATCGGGTTGTAGTTCCCAACGTTTCCATGACTAAGTCCGTCATCGTCATCAGGGGTTAATGTTGAGCCAAGTTTTTTCTCCGGTATTTATACTCATGAGGGCCGTTCAAGTGGGCCCAAGGTTCAGACCGGAGAAAACCTTGGCTCAACATTAACCCCTAATGACGATAACGGACTTGATCATTGAAACGTTGGGAACTACAACCCGATACGACACCCAGTGGGAAACCTGAGAAATATTCCTTAAGTTTACTTGTTATTGTTTATTCTTTGTGCTTCTTGTAAATAAAAGCATTTTAAAAATTATTTTAATATATGTACATATATTTTTAAAAATTTTGTGCTCAAATGACTCTTTATTTCAAGTGTTATGTAATGATCAATAGGAAAGTGGAAAAGAGCCAGGGGAAAGAAGATTTTTGCAAGGGAATTGTCAGGGAATTCAAAAATGGAAATGTTGTAACAACCCTAATAATGAACATAATTTGCCATTCTTATTTTGTTTTTTGTTTTTTTTTAATGCAATCATTATCCTTTTCAGGCTTCCAAAAGAATGGAAAATTTTATTTCAAAAACATTTGGAGCGCTATGGAAAAAAATTCTCTGGCCTAAAAAGTATCTTGGGAAAAAGTTCTCGTAATCTTTCTTGCAGTGCTGGTTACATTGTTGGCCCAAAGAAAGGTAATGTCGGAATACTTGTGTGTGTGATATGTGGCCTTTTCTTTTGTACAGTGGAACCTCGTTAAAGCGAGTACGGGCTATAGCGACACCCCCGCTATTACGAGAGATAGCCGATGCACCGTCAATTGACCCTATAATAAGCGTGTTAAAAAATTCGTTTTTACGAGACCCTTTCGGTGTTGGCTCTCGCCATAGCGAGGGTTTCACCGCCGGAAGACTTTCATCAAGACTCCTTAACCTCTGTAATTGCTAGCGATCTGTTAGAAATGAGTTAATGGAGTGCTCAGTCTCAAATTTATGTGGTAAACTGTCGTTCGATAAATATAATGATTGACGAAACAATGCTTTGCATGATTTTTATTCAGTGCGGCGCTTATAAATTGTTTGAATAGTTAGTCGTTATTTGAGTAAGGAAATTTAGTGATGCAAAAAAACATCGCCTTTCGTCTGGATTTATGCTTACGTTTATCGGATAGATGTTTATCTGTCGCAGCACCACTCCTGTTCCTGTATATCTGTTCGCAACAGGTATATTGGCTATTATTTGCTCCACCTCCGGTAAAGCGACAATTCGCTATAGCGAGTGTTTATTAGTGCACCGTGGGGTGTCGTTATATCGAGGTTGCACTGCATTTGTTTTTTGGTCACCCTGTGCTGTCAATTTTGATTTCCCAACATCCATCCTGTAGGACAGCAAATTTACAATCTATCTTCATTTTTGCAGCTAAGCAAAATGAGGAGTTTAAATCGTATGACTCAGTGTGTTTATCTTACAGATGTTAACCTTTTTGTTGTGATCAGAAATTAAGGGTGACCCAAAGGTGAATCAGGATAAAACTTTTTTTTGCTCAGAGGTGGAGTGTGGCCCACTGGTTGGTCAAACTCTTATCTGACTCATATCTTCACGGGCTTTGGCCGACCACCCACAAATTAGCTCAGTCAACCCGTATTTATACAATTTTGTATACATCCCGTGTGCTATACGACCTTACTCAAGTGAATACTCACACTCAAGGTTCATTTCAGAACAGAGTTAAAGAAAGTAAAATTTTGATCGATGCCAACTGTTTTGTGCGTCCCAATTGGCTTCGTCTGAAACTGACCTCAGTGTGATGCCCTGGTGACTACAGATTGGTCAGAAATTAGTGGTGTATTAGTGTGCACGTACCACATTCTAGAGGTTAGGTGCTGATAGGGACTTGCAATCAAAGGCTTTTACAGTAGTCCTTTGCTGCAGTAGGCCCAAACGGTAGCTGCCTCATGTCCCTCCACTTCCCCTCTACCCACTCCCATTGGTGGAAGGCTGCCAAGTGCAACACCACCTCTAAGCAGTGACTGAACCTGGATTTGAACCACCAGTGGGTCACACCATGTAGATAAAAGTTCACTCAATATCCATCATTGGATACCACCACTGTCTGAATCTGGGAAGGGAGATCCAGCTTGGCAGAGATAGTGTTAAGGAGATTCCTTGTGGAAAAGTATATACAGCAGACTCCTGATTATCCAGCTGCGGTATATCCGTGTTGCGAATTATTCGTGCATGATTTTTCACTCTCGCTTAATATTTTCTACGATCTTTATAAAAAAATAAAATCTGATGCAAAATCACCGGAATTACTGCATTAATTCTATGATACACTGGGCTTAATATTTTTACTAGAATCCCCTACGTAAAACGGAAGCAATTGTGTACTAGCTGCATTCATAGGAGCACCATGTTTCTGTTTTCCAAGCCTCGCAGCAAGCGACCGTGCTACGTGATCACGGATACACGTTCCGCAGCAGTTGCCACCTGGGCAACTTGTGCGAGAGGCGACTAAGTGGCGTGGTGCCTGACAGTGTAGTTTCTGACGTCGAGCAGTGGTTTTGAAGTATTCTTGCAAACCACGTTTCTGTATCTGTGATCACAAAGCCACGGATGTGTGGTTTTCGAAACCAGGCCTTACATGGAGCATTAATATTACGAGTACAACCATGTTATCGTCACTAAAAAGATCGCGAACTGGCTCTCAATGAGTCCTGGAAGCACTCTAAATTAACAGAATAACTGCATAAATAATAATACGTTGTTTGTTTTAAGTAAATTATTAGCATTGCAAGACATTAAAGTGAAAGGTTTGGGTTATCTGTGTTTTACAATTATTCATGCTCCCTCTCCCCATCATTAGACCGGATGATCAGGAGTGTGCTGTATATGACAATTTCAAAAGGTATCTGCTCTATCGACTGCCTATCAAAAAAATCAGACCATTTGGGTTATAATTTTGCAATTTGTCATTTGAAAATCATCATTTTTATGTGGGCACCTATGACGATACATATCTGTTCATCATAAAATTTTAAATTTCAACTGGGATTTAAATGTTGTTTTCTCATAAAATGTCCTGAAATAAGGAGTGCTCTCCAAAGAAATAACCTTGAAAATTAATCTGTTACTAAAGTCACCCAAAAAAAAAACATACCACACATTATCTTGTAATTTATGAGAAAAAATCAATCTTTCATTTAGGAAAATAAAAATTGTAGTATCTGAAAAACTGGGAAATCTTAATTAATTTATTTATTTGAGGAGTTGCTCACATACAGCATTTCTGCCAATTTATAGTGACGCAGTAACAAACTTAAAATTTTAACATAAAAAATTTGAACAGAGAGCAGTGGCATAAGATAGTAAAGAACAAAATAGAAGGCACGAGGAAAGGGAGGTGGAGAGGGAGGTTTATTTATTAGCCAAGGAATGGGACATGGCAAGTTTGATAAATGAGTTTAAGGGCAGAAAAAACGGGTCAATATTGTCTGGTAATGAATTGAGAAAGGAGCTTAAGGATGAGTATTCAAATGCCTTGCAACTTCTGAACACACTATTTCTTTTTCAACATGTACCAAATGACGGAGTGGATTACGCAATTGTTTTTAATCACTAGCCCTCCTTTACTCTTCAAGTGTTTGCTTTAGAATGCATGTGAGTGTATATTTTTTCTCTAAATGTGTAGAAAATATGTATGTACTTGACTCATTTTACGTTGTACCTTACACGCTTTTGCAGCAAAATCATTCAAATCCCTGGAGGCCAAAACTGAGCTCTTCAAAGCAATCCTTCAGGTTACCAAATCAAAATCATATGAAGAATTGAAAGGAAAAACAATAGAGTGGAGTAAAGTTAGTGAGATATTGAATGTCAGGAGTGAATCATGTCGGCTGTATTGGAACCGGTATCTCAGTGGATTTTTGGCCTTCGAGAAACCTACGCCAAAGAGAGTCATCATTGGTAAATTGATTGAATGGTGAGTTAAAACATTCAATGTGGGCCCGAGTTTCATGAATGTCGTCAGAATTGGCCGATAAAATAAGGAAGAAAAATAGAGTGGTTTTCGCGCCATAACTTCCGTTCAAATACTGCTATTTTCAAACGGTGCACACGGTTTAGAAGAGGGAAGCTTGCTGAAGGCCATGCACACAATCGAAAGACTCTGAAGTGGATATTAGTCATACATGGAGGCGGAGAAAGGCCCCCTGTCATACCGGCACAGCACGTCAATTGACGTGCTTGGTGCTGAATGTGTTAACCTTGTTCTATTTTACATGTGTTCATTTTCAAGCTATTTACTTCTTGCTTAACCATCACTCTCTACACTCTATTCAATAGTCATTGAAAGTCATCCTTATCATAGCATTTTGAATAAATTTGTTCATCGAAAATCTATGACCAAACTTGGTCATCCTACGAGCCTATTCTCTTGTGCTGTCTACTTCCATGCCTTGCTCTACTCCCATAAGAAACATGCTAAATGTGTGGCATCTGATGAATTGTTTCCTTACTTCTTAGCATGTATTCTCGGCCATTAAGTAGATTCTTCTTTATGTTGATATGCCTTTGATATTCTATTATTTCTTTCTTGCTTTGACCATTGCTTTCTTGCTTTGCCGGCCTCGGTGGCGGCGGGGTAAAGTCCTCGCCTGCCAATCCGAAGGTCGCGGGTTCGAGTCCCGCCTGGGTAAGTTACCCTTATCCAGGGCATGGATGTTTGTGATTGTTAAATGTTATCAACCCCGATATAAAGGCCGAACAGTGCTGTTTTCGGTGGTATGTGAAATAAATAAATAAATTGCTGGTTACTTGGCTATTTAGGTATGAAAACTCTTTTACCTCCTCAAGTTTTTTATGCATATTTAACATTGGTTGTGGTCTCTTCTCTTCTTATGCATACTAATAACTTATAATTAATTCTTAATCATGTATAATTCACGCCCAAATCTTTTGATCAATTTAAAGGTATATTTATAAGTATTACTTATGAAAAATTATGGTATAAATTTCAAGCTGATTTTTGATTTTGCATTGTTTGCATTAATTTGGTGCCTCTGATTATCACATAGTATGCTAAATTTTCCCACTTGCAGCATATTAGTTAATACATTTCCATTAACATTGCATGCTGTCAAATCATGGTTAGTGTTCTTTGTCAAAGTTAATGCAATGCTCTTTGGTGAAGTTGTGATTATTTGATGGGGGTTGTGGGTTGCGTGAAGAATGTTTACTTTCTTTTGTCTTTCAAGTGCTCAGTTCGGTGGCATGCTCTCAATAGAAGATTCTTGCTTGCACTTTCTACAATATTTCATTCATCAATCACATAAACAATTGGTGTCAAAATAAATAACTCTTGCTATATTTTCCCTAATAATTTACAATTATCATTTTTCAGCTTGAAACGTTTGAATGTTAGCTGTTCCTCGGAAGTGGATTGGAATAAAATTTCTCCTAAAGTTTTTAATCTCCCGTCTACATTTTTGTGGCATGCTTTTGCCAGGGAATGTGAAAAATTTTGTATTAAGTACACGGGAGACAAATGGAAAGGTAATTAAAATTTTATCTTCTTGTCTTTTATCTGATTCGTAACTTATGTCATCATTTGATTATTTTGTCTCATTTCAGAAGCTATATCACAGATGTCTGCTCTGCAGAACACCATGACTCCAGGAAATATGAAAGAACCCATGTATGAATGCTGCAGATTTGTCAATTCCAAAATTGTATACATTTTGTAAATAAACTTGTAATGAATTGGAAGCCTTGAATTTAACAATATTTATTTGGTGTAGGAACTTGCATTAAGATCTAAGGCATGTCGAAAATAGTACAATAGATTAATGATTATAATACAGGGTAGGTTCAGACATACATATGTACCACATATGCATATGGGAAACAGTAACTACACGGTAGAATATTATAGAGTTGTTCTTAATTGATAGGAAGGTGTACAAGAAAGTGATAAGAAGTATATGATAGAATAGTACTTAACACACTCAATGTAGATGCCTTGAATTCAAGGCATCCCGCGCTAGCTCGGTCCTGTTAGGTTTCTCGGCCTGCCATCTGCCTCCGCGTCTTCTACTAGACCCTGCAATTGTGCCCAGCGTCTCAGTGTGTCTTCTCCTGTGACTGGATACAAGTCGTTTGCTTGCAGCAGATTTTTTGCCTTCTTTTTATTATAATATATTTACATATTATAATATTTAATATTTTCTTTATTAATAGTGCAATTTTTAATAATTTCGAACTATGTATGATTGTATACGATTAAGGAAGACATAATATCTGATATTATTGCAAAATATTTTTTCCGCGTGGCGGTGTGTTATGATAAATTTTCTCAGCATTGAGTGTGTTAAGTAACACATGTACAGTCCCGAACAAAAAAATCAACCATCTTGTTGCAGTGAAAGGTGAAACTTAACCCAAAAATTATGCGTGAGAGGAAGTGACAAATCTGCACTCACTCTACTTCCACCTTGGTGTATTCTGTTATGGTAATAAACGACTCTTCTCGTGACGATGAGGAGCGGGACTTACCCCAAACAATAAATAAATATTTTATTGGTCCCGTTGATATGTAGTGACATATATAGGCCCCGTCAATAAAGTGACAGTACATATATAAAGAAATTTAAACAAAATACAGCAATATTACATGTCTTTATACAAGTATTCTTTTACATTGTAAAAACAATTGTCAAGTAAATATTCTTTTAATTTATGTTTAAAACATTCTAGTCTTTGCACATTTTTTATTCCATCTGGTAAATTGTTAAACAATTTGCATCCCATATATGCAGGCCCTTTGCTGAACAGAGAAAGGTTGTGAGTACTAGTTATATAATTAGATTTTTTTCTCGTATCATGATTATGAACATTTTCATTTGTCTTCAAGTTGAATTTACCTCCAAAATTTTTTACCAATAATATTGACTCATACATGTAAATACAAGACAGAGGCATAATCTTCAGTTTTTTAAATAGGTCTCTACAACTGTCTCTTCGTCTTGCATTACAAATAATTCGTATGGCCCACTTTTGTAATTTGAAGATTCGTTCGGATTTAGGGGAATTACCCCATGCTACAATGCCATATTTCAGTCTACTATATATGTGAGCATAATATAGCGTGATGGCTGTGTCAGTATTTGTTAATATTATCATTCTTCTGATCAAGTAGCAACCAGAGGCAATTGAAGAGGCAAGATAGTCAATATGACTGTCCCAACTGAGGCTTTCATTTAAATACAAGCCTAGGAATTTAGTATCTGTGGTACGTCTAAGACTACTGTCCATAAACTTAATGTATGGACTATGGTCAATTTTTTTCTGAAATGGATGAAATAACGTATAGGATGATTTAGTCTTATTTATTACAACCTTATTCAGGGAACACCAACTCTCCATATTTGAGACAGCCTCCTGAGCTGGTAGAACAACATTTCCTGCCTGCTTTATCAAATGATTGGTATCATCTGCATACATAAATACTTCACCATTTAACGAGTTAGGTAGGTCATTAATATAAACCAAAAATAGCAGTGGTCCCAGGATGGAGCCTTGGGGAACCCCTCTGACAATGAGGGAAATGCATTATGCCTGCTTGTCTTCCTTTTGCATTTCAGATTCACTTGCCTTAGCTCTCAAAGAACATGAAATTGCTTATATTAATCATGGAGCTTCCATCAATAAACCAGAGTATTCATCATTCAATGAGAATAATGATAAAATCCATTATTAGTTGCTAGGTTGCATATTATAAAAAGAAGAAATTATAGCGGAGGTGGTCATATTTCTTTGGTCCCACTCTGCTATGGAGCATTTCGTCATGGAAGCTGTGAGTAAGGCCCAGCTGGTGCTAGCACACACTGTGCGACTGTTCTAAAATTGCAGTTGCTAATCAGTAGACCTTGCAACTGTTTTGTGTCCGCAACATTGAACTGGAGTTGGGAGGTGCACCCAGGACTGATTTTTGACGATCTCAAAACAATCTGGAACCAGTCACACACTACGGTGGGTCTGAGTTTGACTTAATAAGTGCACACGGCCAAGCCAAGGCCATAAAAACATTTACCGCACTAAATTAACACTACACTGGTTGCACAATAGACTCAACTAATTAACGGCGGCCCCTTTGTCAGTACACCCGTGTGAGGGCAGAAGTTTTGTTTCAGATGTAAACTGGTTGCAGACGCAACTGATTTCCAACTGTTGTCACAAAATAGTCACTGCATGTGTGCTGGGCCTGAAGGCATGAGAAGGGTCAGGTGGGTGGCAAGTGATTGACCATGTGTTGACCCCCTCTACCATCAAGTTCTGTAATGAAGTTTTGCTCTTGCATGTAATTTACTTTAAACCGCAATCCAAATTTGCTGATTTACTTGGTAGTTTCAAGATTACAAGCATGCATAGGGTGAAAGCAAAAGTATGTATGTAATTTCTTTGAGATGTTTCCTGCATCATAAAGTGCTCGCGTTCCCTTAAATTTTACCCTAGCCTTCTCTACCAATTCTTTTCTCTCTGCAACATTTTGATCATTTACTGTGTGTGATTTTCTAATCACCCATTAAGTCCTTTCCTTGCCAATACATCCAGTTTGGGATGGAACAGCTATAAATGAAACCTCTGAAAACAAGTGTTTGAGGTGTGAAATTGGGGCTGCTTACAGAGCTTTCACAACTGGTGCCCTCAGTCCAGCCCCAAGTGGTTTAATTTTTTTCAGGACTACATATACAGTATTTGAGTGCATAGTTAAAAAAAATTGTAGTACTTAAATAGTGGCTGATAAATAATCATTGACAGAATAGTAAATTTATCCTTGAGGAAAATTTTCCCTTTTTTTCAAATCCATTTCAGTTAAGTAAGCAAGGCACCCCCCAGGGCCAGATACAGGATGTATGTGGCCCGGGACCCATTTTGGTATGGTATGGTATTTAGAGGAGGTGACCGACAGCTGAGGTCATTTGTGCCATGAGGGAAGAGACACCCTGCGTCGACATTAGCCTGCTCTTACCGAAAGGTGCCCAGGGGACCACGGCTTAATGTCCCATCCGATGGATAGAGTTGCACTTGAAATGTCCTACATATAGCATTCAAGCAGGTCTCTGAAAATTCTCTGCCACCACCAGGGTTTGAAACAGAGTCCACATGGAAGCCAACTCTAACCCGATCCTCCATTCTGGTGGAAGGCCCCCTGTGTTTTTAATTTGTAACAAAATAACAGGAAATGTGAGTGACACAATTTTCAGCAAATTAATTATCAATATACACATACAACTAATGCATATTACAATTTGCAGGCACCTTTTTTGATTTTCATGCCCCAAATTCAGCGATGATGCCACGTTGAAGACTACATTTGGCAAAAAAAGCAGTCCTGCTTCTCGTCTAACTCCCTAATACATGATGTTTTTTTCTGATTATGTCACATTTACCTCCATAGGCAAAAGGCTCACACTTGGTGGGTAACCTAGGGCTAGGGCCCCCCTTTCATCCGGCCCTGGCACCCTCTCAGTGTGGGGAAATTAAAAAAGCAAATACATACTATGGTTTGAATTATTATATGACCAGGCCTTTAAAGGTTATAATACAAACGATTTCAGAAAATTATTCACGATAGCAATGCTACCTATCAAAAATTGTGCTGTGCATGGGTTTTCTTGGTTGATTCCTTTTCCCTGTCTCTGTTATGATTTTAAGGAGATGACAAATGAAAAATAAAATGGTACTGTCTATTGAATCAACGCCCATGAATTACCTAAGTACTTAAGAAATGTCGGTATTAATGGAAATTATTTTAAAATGTTACTATTCTTCAAATGAAGGTAAGGCTGATACCTCGTGTCGCTCGAAGAGTTTCGAAGTACAAAGGAAATATTTCCTTTGAGGTTCGAAAAGCCCGCTTTTAAAACAAAGGAAGAGCGTGACAAGGGTGCCACTGTAGAAAGGAGGTCTGCGAAATTTAGATGCAGGGATTGTCGCAACGCAGACGTCCGTATTTAATTAGATCAAGGAAATTCGCGTGGAATTCGTGGAATTATAATAACATCAATTAGTATGAATTGGGCACTATTGTAACACCACTCCATATGAATAGGGGATACATTATAATGCAGCGGACAGTCGGAAGATCGGCGCACTAGTCGGAGAAGAAAATGTTCAACTTTTGCATCTGTCATTAAGACAACTTGGTTATCAATGATCCAAATCGCGGATATTAATTGGACAGAAATAGTAGGAGCGCTCAATCAATGGAAAGGTAAACAGCTATGGTGTTTAGGATTGACTACGGCGAAATTTGATTTCATGCAAGTGCTGCGTGTGAAGGGTTCGTAGCGAAAGGAAACTTAATATTTAGGCGGTAAATCGTGATAGTTATCCACTTGATGTGTCACTCACCCACCATTCAAAGTTTTAAATCCCAAAATATATATGAAGCGAATAAAACATTTTCTCTTAGTTATTTTTGTTCAGTTGGTATTTCTGCGTAAGGAATGTTTCATTGGGTCCATCGTTTCATGTTTATTCTTGAGGACTTATGAATTGGACTATTTTCGTGCCGACGAAATTGCGGCCGAGTTCGTATGTGTTTATACTGATGCTGTAAAAAGTTATGTGCCATTCATGGGATTTACGACTAAGGTATCACGGCGTTTCCGTGTCATGCGTTGAATGTAGTGAGCTCTAATGGTATTATTGGATCCTTATATTTTGTGTCACTCGGTGTGTTTGACTTTGTAATTAGAATTCACCTGTTTTCCCGTAGTATATCATTTGATGGTGGACTGTCTACATGGCGTTTATCGGGTGGTACTTTCCTCCAATGGTTCCACTTCGATTCCGTCGCCATGGGGTACTCCTACTATTTCTGATCATCCTTGTTCCTAGCAGTGTCCTCATTTTATTCTCTAGTCCAGGTATGTCACGTTAAGTATTACTATCATTGTAACTCATGAAGAGGCGTTTTCTCTTGTAAATAAGTTTGAATATTTTCAAATTACTTACTAAATTGATCGTGCTACAATCCTTGCATCTTAATATTTGTGAGCGGCTCACTTGTGTTGGAAATATTATGAGACTCTTTCGCGCTGGAGAATGCCGACCATTTTTTTCTTTTTGGCCATCTCTCCATGAATCGTCAGGTTTAACTTTGCCGTTGTGTCAGCCTTCAATTTCTTATTAGCGCCTTTTTATGAAAACCGTGCTCTCTTCTCGTCATTGCTTAGGTTAATTAGCCTAATTAACTCCTTCATTGGTCATTCGAACCACTTCCAGCTGTGAGAACAATGGTATCTTATCTTCAGTGAGAATGGTTTTCTGCGATTCCATTTGTATAAAATACTTGTCTATGCCCCTAATTAATCAGAGAAGAAAAATAGGTTATCCTCATATATTAAGTAGTACCAGTGTACTTTGTATTAATTTCTACTGTTCACTTTCATAGTTTCTGTAACCTATGTGTATATATGTGGTTCAGTTTTGGGTCAATGGAAAATGTTCCTGTATCATTTAAGTGTTTAGTAATGAGCTGTCTCCTCTCCAATGAAAACCGAATGATAATGGAGGGACTTATTGAATTTAATTATTTTTCGATTGTCAAATAATACTCTTTGATTTTTCTTCTGTCATATGCTTGTAGCTTTTGAAAAATCAGGATACATTTAAAATGCCAGAAGTAGATTATGTGTATTTGTTAAATCTGAGTCGTTTCATTCTTAACCCAACAATTCATCAGCAGACTCACTAACATGATGCGAACAGTTGTCATAGCATATTTTATTTCGCCCTTTCTGTGCCCATGCATTGAAAGAGTAAATCTTAACCCTACGGCACTCATATGCAGTTGCAGCTCAGACATTTTGTTTACTTTGTGTTTTCACTAAGTGTAGTCATGGGTGGGAGGGGGGAGTCTCTGTGCTCAAAAAAATACATTGAGGTTAAGAATGTTGCATATGAGGTAATTTAAAAAAATTGCATTGGGCTACAGCTGTATCCCACATGTGCATCCGTGATTCAGTATCCCATGCAAGTGCCGCAGGTTTAAGTGATCTTAAGATCTAAATGGCCAACCTGAAGGCCCGAGAAGTATATCAGACTTTGTGTGAGTAGGGTTTGGTATGGATGGGAGAGAGCAGCCATACCATTAAGACCAGGCTTAAGAAAAACTGAAGGTACTTCAGATTGATTTAACCTCAAATGTTGGCAGGGGTGGAAATTAGAAGCAATGAAAGCCATGCCATCAAAGCGGCTGGTGCTCAGAATGCTGTTGGAGCATCATAATCCAAGAGGTTGTTGAGATCAGCTTATATCTTCATAATTTCAGCATGGGTATGGGTTGTCAACCAAGTAACACCTGAAGGCTGGTAATAAAATGCGTTAGAAATGTAATAGAAGATTGGAAAATATATTCCAACAGCCAGCCAGCCTATCAGATGATTCTTAACTCCCCCCTCCCCTTTGTTGGAAATAGAAAGATGGTTACTTTGAATCAGTGGAATCCTGACAGAGCAGGGAGCACACTACCTTAAGACAAAAAAACAAATAGTTTTTTGAAATATCTACGCTATGAGAAAGCATCACCTGGTATGAAGCTCAGGAAAAATTTTTACAGGATCCTCACCCGGAAAATATAAAACCATTTGTTAACCCATTTTCATATTTGCAAATAGCTACAGATAGTCTCTAACTATGAAACATCTGTCAATAATTATTGACAAAAAATTAATTCCTGGACAATTTAGATTTTTTTTGTGAAATACACTCCGGGGAGCAGATGACTAACTACCTCACTAAATTTAAGTTCCTGCTCAATTTTCTGTACAGTACACCCCCCGATTATCCGGGATAATGATGGGGAGAGACAGCACGAATAATCGGAACTCGGATAACCCAAACTTTCACTTAAAATGTCTTGCAATGTTCATAATTTACCTAAAACAGACAATATATTATTACTTATGCAGTTATTTTCTTTATTTAGAGTGCTTCCCAGACTCAATTAGAGCTTTCTTCGCCAGGTCACGATCTTTTTAGCAGTGATAACATGGTTGTACTCGTATTATTAATGCTCCGTGTAAGGCCTGGTTTCATACACCACACATCGGTGGCTGTGTGATCACGGATACAGAGAATTGTTTTGCACCAATGCTTCAAAACCACTGCTCGACGTCGGAAACTACGCTGTCAGGCACCACGCCACGGTGTCGCGTCTCACACAAGTTGCCCGGGTTGCAACTGTAAGGCCCAGCGCACACGGTGTGACTGTTTTACAACTTCCGATGCAAACCAGTTGCGCGCGCAACTGTTTTGTGACCTCGACAATGTATTTGAGTGGGGAGCCGCACACTACGCGACTGGTTTTTGACGATCTCAAAACAGTCTGAAACTAGTCACATGCAACCGTGGGCCCGCGGTTGCAGTTGCGTTGCAGACTTCAGTTGCACGAGACCACGTGGTGTTTTGGTGGTATTTTGACGGCCGTATAGTGTCGATCTCAAAATGAATGATCAAGAAGTCAACATGAAGCTCGTCGGAGCTATAGAGAAGCATGAAGTCCTGAACAAATACAAACTATCTAACGTCTTTGGTATTGATAATAGCTCACAGCGTCTTCTTCGCGTGACTCAGCGATAGTAAGTGCTGACGGCCAATGAAAGGGCTAAAAAACAACACGTACCGCACTTAATAAACACTCCACTGATTGCAAAATAGACGAAACTGATTTACAACAGCCTTTTGTCATTACACCTGTGTGCGGACAGAAGTTTTGTTTCAGTTGCAAACTGGTTGCAGATGCAACTGATTCCCAACTGTAGTTACAAAATAGTCGCTCCGTGTGCGCTGGGCCTTACTGGACGTGTATCCGTGATCACAGAGTGCGGTCGCGCACTGCGTGGCTTGGAAAACTGGAACAAGGTGCTCCTATGAATGCAGCTAGGGTGCGATCGCTTTCCTTTAAGGAAGGGATTCTAACGGAAATAATAAGCCACGTGTATCCTAGCATTAATGCAGTAATTCTGATGATTTTGCGTCCGATTTTATTTTTTTTTTAAACCTTACCTACCTTACCTATGTGGCCACTCAAACCTCAGGAGGTTTTTGGCCTCACCAACAACATGTCGCCATTTATCTCTATCCGCCATCCATTCTGCATCTGCTCTCATCTTCCCTAAGTCCCTTTTCACTTGGTCCTGCCATCTTAGTCGGGGTCGCCCAAGCGGACGTTTTCCTCGGGGTTGATTTTCAGATACCATTCTTAGCATGGACTCATCTTTTCTCCTCTTTACATGACCGGCCCATCTTAATCTCCTGCTTTTTATTTGCGCTATTATATCCGGATCTGTATATAGTTCTCTGAGCTCTTTGTTGGTTCTGATCCTCCAATCCTGATTTTTTTTAAACATCATGGAGAAAATTGAACGAGAGTGAAAATCTTGCACAGATAAACCACAGCCGGATAATCGGGAGTCTGCTGTTCTTGAGTGGTATAGTAAAGATACTTTTTGATAAAATGTGGTAAAGAAGTGACTGTAAAGGCAAAATTTTGCTGCAATATTCCATACTTTTACGCATCACTTTCTGACCCCACAATAGAATACTTAGTGATAGGTGGTATTTTAATGTTTTAATTCAAAGGGAATGCAGTTTATTTCATTTCAGTGTTCTAACCCTTAGAGCATTCACTGATTTTGATGTTGCAAATGTTCAGGTTTGTGAAAATGACTGACTATACACATAACATAATCATGTTCACTGTGGCTGGAATGGGATTAAAATCTTCCATAGGTAATTTTGAAACCAAATAACCTTTCTTATTGTCAATACATACACACTAAGTTAAATTGATGTGATCAGGGTGGAAGAAAGTAATAATAGTAGGTAATAATATGTATTATGTTAAGGAGTCGATATAAGTTGTTCCTTGCAAGAAGACACACGTCCTTACAGAGGCAGTAAATGGACTGCTTCTATGTGTTTCTATGTCCTTATATCCAACATTTGCCCTGTCTATAGTCCCTCCATGATTTGTTTTGTGATCACTTATGTCAGGAAAAAAATTCTAGAATATTTTATGTATAACGTAGTGTATGGCTATTTTCAGTTTTAATGATTGACTATAAATTTGGCTGATGCATAATAAAAGTGATACATTATTAAATAAATTAGGATTTTTGGTTTCAATAATAATAATTTCAATCATAATACTTGTTTATCTGTCTATAGGCTACATTGTAACCAGTGGTGCCGTCTCCATAGGGCCTGAGGGGGCCGGAGCCCCCTCAAAAATTTGTTTTGGGTGTGAGGAAAAAGTGTGTCAGGCTTGTAGATTTTCCCCGGAGTGTCCAGATATCAAGATTTGAGTTATCAGGGTTCTAATGTTGATCATATAACTCTTCTAAAATTCGTAAGAAACTTAAAACTCACTTTTTATAAAATTTCCATGTTCATATAGGGAAAGGGAAGAATTTTCAGGTCAGCAGGGACAAGGTTTTAGCCATTATCGTTACAAGTCTTTCATGGTTTTTTTTCAGTAATTCAAGTATTTTCATGAGTGCGTTGATTTGAAGTGCCCAAGAGAGATTGGCCCTGAGGTGCACCCTGAGAAATTTTGTATAACTATCATCTGTTTATTTTATGTTTGCCAGTGAGCTTTCGTGAGAGTGCGGAACCTCTCAGAGGGCTTCGCTTGGTAAGGACTCTAAAGGGGGGACTTCCTCAAGAGTCCTTACCAAGCTTGTTACCTATTGCTGCTACACCAGCCATAGAATTTGATCCTATTGCTGTGTATCAAGTCTGCTCATGTGGCCCATACAAATTATTCCTATTTTATTAGCATGAACATCATGCTTTTTCACATTTTTACTCCGTTCATAAGAAGGAATTTACAGGAGATTGGATTGGTGTAGTGACTAGAGTGTTTGCTTCCCACCCTAAGGGTTGTGGTTCAAATTCCAGCGTTGGGGAAGAATTTTCAGAGGCTGTTCCATCCCTGCTGGTACGCTTTGTGGAGTGCTCTTCAAGCATAGGCATCTGTTGGGAGGGACATTATATTGTTTTCCCTTTGGTGCCTTTTGCTTAGAGTAAGCTAATACCAAATTTGGGTTTCTCTTCATACTACCTTACTCTTCCATCATGGTGCAGATTTTCTAAGCTATCAATCACCTCCTCCAAATATGTACTAACTCTACCTAAAATTCTGAGGTTGAAATGATGTTGTTAATGTTGTGCACATTCTGACTTGATTGCAGATTTGAGTGGTGAGCAGGCCCTTGTGGAACAGCTGGCCGAGTTGCAGCTGCGCCTCCTGCACCTTGAGCAGCTGCATCGCACTCGCCAGGAGGAGGTGCAGATGCTTGCCACGTATATCGGGCAAGTGCTGCTCACAACTGCACCTCCAAAGCTGGTCACCACCACCACCACCGCCAATCCTGGCACATCACGACGCCTACCGTCACCTTCTCGCCACCTGTCGTCACCTTCTCCATTGCGTGATGCCCCTGCTGCTCCCATCCCCCCTCCGCATGCTGCCAGCCTAGCCTCAGGTAACCTCAACTATTAATAATGCTGATGTTTCTTTCATTAATAATTGTCTCTTTGATTAAACATATACATAGCAGAAAGACTTTTAGTATGAATGATATTTTACCTTTTCAAATTTCTTCATTGCTGATGGAGCTCACTGCACAGGATTCTGGAAAGGGCATTAGCGCTTAAGATTGATGCCATCAGAAGCTTGTTTACCAAAGTGGTTACCTCAGTGATCCTGTGTGTTCCCTGTGTTTTTCATGAGTGTGCATGTGAACTCAGGTATCAATTTTGTTGAAAAGGGATTTTCAGACTGTCATTTCAGAAAATGTTGAGTTTTCTTATAAGTATTTGTTTTAAGAGCCTCTATTTCCCCTGAGGTAGACCAACATGGAGGATGGGCTGAAAATGCTCACTCACAGGCTCGCTTTTTTTTCTTAATGCACTAAAGTTCATTATTTTTAACTCAAACAATGAATTTTGTTATCTAAATTTATCTGACAATATTCATTGCTGAAATCTAAAAATCTTTCATCATTCGTCTGGTCCCTTTTTCCATCCCTGAAACCGTCACTGAAACACTATATCAGCCAATCAGAATGCATGTCCATGTGGAGCAATTGCAGCGTAACGCTTGACAGTCGTGGAAATGACATATGTAAACATAAACATGCTATATATGAGTGACCACTTTTCACAAGGAAAAAAATGATTGTGTGATTCAGGCTTAAGTTTCATGAAAATTTGACAACTTTTGAATAATTGGTGAACGATATGAAAGGAGGCATCCATTAATTACGTGAGGTGATTTTGGTGATTTTTGGACTCTCCCTACCCCCTTACTAAAATATTGTGAGATTTAACTTGACCCTTCCTATCTTCCCTCGAATCTCACATGAGATTGTTCAAAATACATATTTTCAGGGTGAATACATTAATCAATGCTTCATCGAGGTTGGATTTATAAAAAAAGAATTTGTTTAATTACCGTGTAGAATTTAGACATATTTTAATAGAGAAACACGTTTTCCTTAAGTCAACATAGTTTTCTTGCAAATTTACAGTTTCTTATAGAAAAAAAAATTACACGATACTTGCCAGGACCCCCACGTGAGATGGGTGAGAATCGGCTTTCCCCCCCACCCCCTTTTAATGCCTCATTTAATTAATGGGTGCCCCCAAATGGAATTACTTAGGAGAGAAACACTTCAGCATATGTATGATAATAGAGAGGAGATTGAGACACAGGAAATTCCTAATAATTTTAACAGAAGTAAAGGGCCGAAGATTAGCGATTCATTGCTTCTGGTGTTGAAAATAAGAGAAATCGAGACCCTCCTCCTTTCATCCTACCACCACATTTGCTCTTCATACGCTGCGAGACGCAAGGTGCAAACCATTGAGTCTGAATGGTTGCAGCCCAAGTAATTGGCTCTCAAAATTAAAATTTCTTGATAAAGGTTTATGTAATGTTGGGTTTCTACCAATGTCATAATTCTGGCTGTGATATCAAATCTGTACCATTTGAGGAGCTTTCTTGTTGTGCCAACGTGGTGTTATTTATTCCTGATTTTTGTTCATCTTCATCATCATGAGTCAGTATTCAGAAGATTGTTTTGATGCAGCTCCCCACTAAGTTCTCGTATCAGCTTATCTCATAGCCCTTAAATAATTCTTTGTATTATTTTCTTCGTCACCTGCTACATGTATTTTATTCTAGGCATCTCTTTGCCATTCTTCCCTTCTACTTGTTAACCTACGACTATGTTCATTACATCATTATATCTCACGATGAGGCCCTTTAATACATTGTTTCTTCTACTCAAGGTTTTCAGTAGGCTTCTCTTCCTTCTTACTTTTCTAAAGAATTCCATATTGCTCACACTATTTCTTCATTTGATCTTCATAATTCTATTGCAGCTCTGGATTCTGAATACTTCAAATCTTGAATACTCTGCAACTATCATATCAAAATCACTTACTTATCGTAATAATTGTATTTTTTCCCCTTCTCAGTGAACTTTGGATTCAACTCGTCAACTGGCCATGTGTTTCCTGCTCCTCCTATCAGCCCCCAGCTGCGTGCATTGCTCATCAACGTGACGGGCCATGGCCTCTCTGCTTCCCAGGCGCCTCTGCACCTGCCCTCTGTCTACAACTTCCTGCCTCATTTGCTGGATGAACCCCTTGGGCTGAGACCTGCATTCACGTTGTCTGGTGGTAGAACAGGAGGTATGCATTCTTTATAATTTGCATTCAATTTCAGCCACCCTTTAGCTGTGTTAGATAGATAGCAGGTCTTACACATGTTGCGGAAATATTCAAAGGGGCAGAGCAAATAGAAGACCCCAACAATCCCCCCTTGGCCCTTTTCCCAAGGTAAGGAAGTAGGGCTGTGTCGTTCATGAATGAATCGTTCATTTTGAACGGTTCATTGGCATGCACCGAATTAATCGAAGCACGCTCCTTGTTTTAAAGGGTTTAATGAATCAAGTCGATGGTGTGGTTCATGAAGAATCGAAGAATAATTTAAGAATCAAAGAATCATTTGGACAAATATCAGAGTAGTAGAAGTAAGGTCTTGAATTACTTAGCGGGCCACGGATGACAGTAGGTCTTTGTATACTCTGGCCTGTTTCAAGTCTGGTATGGTGTCATTGAGGCTTAATAATTTGCATATCTTTATTTGTGTTCATGGCTTTCTCTCAGTTTCAGTGGTTTTGGGAGTGCCCACTGTGAAGAGGGAGGTTCAGAGTTATCTCTTGGCCACGTTGAAGAATTTGATGGAGGGGATGAGCAAGGAGGAGGAGGATGATGCATTGATTGTTGTCTTTATTGGAGAGGTGAGTTTTTCTCTCTATCAAGTATATGGTGAAAAATTCTGAGGAAAATAAGAACTCAGTCAGGAAAAATCAGGTAATTTTAATGAGTACTCCACAGAAAAAAAATCATTTGCATTGACTGGGATTCGAATCCGGAATCTCGTGACTCGGTAAAGTTATCACCGTGGCTAGTCCCGGTATACTTTAATTAGTTAAGAGCGATCGCCTCTATGTGTTCAAAGTTCGGGCTTTGCTCTCCGGGTGTGGCACTGTGCACACAATTTGGACTGCTTGTGGCATCATATGCTCAGCAGTCCATACCACCTTGACCAGTATTGTTCACATATTTCCACTGATAAAAATGACATCTCGCTAGCTTAACTGGCTAAAGCACTCGGCCGTAAATTGGGGGAACCAGATTCAAATCCCAGTCAAGGTGAATGAATTTTTCTCCGTGGATTTTTCACACAATTTGTTCATTGTGGGTGCCTCTGTAAAGTTATCACCATGGCTAGTCCCAGAATAATTTAATTTAGGAATTTGAATGTGGGGAAACTTGTGACAACCCCTTATTATGGTATTACTGTTGTTGGTTATCAAGAATGGTTGTTATAAATCTAGTGAGGCAACTTTAAGTTGGTACTTTTCTTTGTCTCATGGTTATTCTTAGATCTCATTTGAATTATTGGGGAAATCACCATCAATTTTTTCTTACCTTTGCAGACGGACAGAGAGTATATTCTGCAGGTTGCAAGGGACATTGAAACTCAGTAAGTACCTTTTAAGTGCACAATTTTGTATGATGTTGTTCAGGATGTAAGAAGATGCTTTCGCTATTTTTGTTCATATTTGTATCCCTAATCATTTTCAGCCATTTATCAGTCAGATAACTTTGCTTAGGTTCGACTTAATTTAACTCTTGGCAATGACTTGTTCTAAATATTTATTGTTTTAGGCCAATTTCATAACCTGATGTGGTTGATGTAACAAGAGCTTTCTGATGTTCTATCAGTTATTGTTTGTTATGCAGTGAAACATCAGCTGACTCTCGAATGACCTTCAGGTTCTTAGTATTTCTACTGCCTACTTGAATTTGATGTGAGTACGTCTACTTGATTAACTTGCTCAATTTGTGGAGAACCAGTTGTAGCATCTTGTCGAAAATGTAGTATAAAGCATTATGGTAATCCTTCAGAGGTATTGTAACGTTTATGGCTTCCTTTTAAGCTCTTGAATTTCCGTAGTGTTCCAATAATCGATGCATGTACCATGAGGACTAACCATGGGTGGATTTAGGGAGGGGGACCATGCCCTCCCCCCCTCAGGCGCTCACAAAATGGACAAGATTTTTGATACGGTTATCATCAAGTTCGTTTTTTCTCAATAATTTCATTTCATGTTAAATTTTTTTATAAACTTTGATTATTATTTTTTAAATTATTTAGCTATTTAAATTCATATAAATTATGATAGTAAACTTCAATATTAAAATAAAGGGAATATTTCGTACAGTAATTGTTATATGTTGTTTGTCAAATATGAGAAGACCCTTTGCTGGTCCCCCCACTACCCCCAGAAAAGAATCCTGGATCCGCCCTTGGGGCTAACCACACAGTACGATGAACCCTGGTGAAAATTGCATTGAGGATGTAAGGATCCAAGTATGGTCTGGTCTGTGTGGTGGCCATGGAACCCAAAGGCTTGTGGTTTGATTCTGGGATGTGTTTCTGCCCTCAGGTTCCCCAAACAGGTGACATCTGGCCTGTTGGAGGTGGTGGCGCCTGCTCCCTCTTATTACCCCTCTCCATCATCCCTTCGGGAGACCCTGGGCGACACTCCAGAGAGAGTGGCTTGGCGTGCCAAGCAGAGTCTCGACTTTGCGTTCCTCATGTCGTACTGCTCCCCCAGGGGCAGACTCTACGTGCAGCTTGAGGATGATGTCCTCGCTCGACCTGGCTATGTCTCTGTCATGAAGGATTTTGCCCTAGGTCGCATGGCAGCTAGGCAGCCGTGGTTTGTCATCGAGTTTTGCCAGCTGGGCTTCATTGGTGAGTGGGAGTGGAAACTCTTCTTTGCAAGTTGAATTTGATAATACTTTGGGTATTCCACAGATTTTCATTTAGCTGCAAGCACAGTTTCAATGACTGAGCATCATAGTCATGGTTCACCAACTTATGAAAACTGTGGTCGGAGGTGAATAAAATTCTTTAGAATATAGATTATATTATCAAATCAAATGTAAAATTTTTTCAACACGTGATGCCCAAAGGAGATTCATTTTGGGGATCTTCAACCGAGTGGACTGAGAAGATTGAGGTTCCATATGCTGTGAATAAAAATAAATGCTACCTGAGAAAAAATCCACTGTCCCAGAACTTCTTTCGCAACCCAAATCTTGACCTTTCTCACTTTTGCTGCTACCATGAAATGTGACACCACTTAATGTATAGTTTTCTTCCCCTCGTTTGGGCTGTTGAGTCTCCCTTCCTCTTCCTATCCGCTCACTGAAGTCCACCATCAGCATTTGGGGTCAAGTCAGTGCCATCAAGCAAAGAGGATTCAAAAGAAATAATGTACATATACAGTTTTATACATTAATGCTAGTCCTCTCTGGTAAGGTGAAACTAGGAAAAAATAAATCTGTTTTCCTTAAGTGTGAAACATATTTGTATTATTTTGATCACATCAGATTTTCATCTGCTTCTAGGAAAAATGTTCAAAGGTGCTGAGCTTCCCTGGTTGATCCAATTCTTCCTCATGTTTTACAATGATAAACCTGTGGACTGGCTCCTGGAGCACCTGATTCACACAAAGATCTGCCGATTGGACAAAGATCCAGTACGTATCTCATCAATTTACAAGTCCTCATTGTTGTTTGGTGGAAAATGTAATGCTTTTGGACGAATTCGATAATTCACATTATGATGTATACATAGTCCTTATTGTTAGGATGTTAAAAGATTTTATTGCAATTTAAAGAGTATACAAGCCCTGATGATGGAAGATATTAAATTCAGATACCTAGGTATAGTTTTTCTTTCATTTAATAGGACCTAAACTTGAGATGATTGTAGTGGTGATTATTGGAATGCATACATGGTTCATAGTTTGTACCACCTTATACCATAAGATCTCAGTTGTGCTTTTGAGATGTGTTCCCTTTTCAGTGTTTCTCTTCTTCCGATTTCAGAAATTTTGCAAGAAAGCAAGGCAGTTGTTGTGGGTCCACTACAAGCCATCTTTATTCCAGCACATTGGCACACATTCCTCCCTTAAAGGAAAAGTTCAGAAGCTGAAGGTAAGCATTCATCCATTCATTCATGTGCACACAGGTTAAGACCCATTCTCCCCCTTGATAATGGTTGCTTAGCCAATAAAAAAACTGGTTTCAAGGATTTTAATGGACTTTGGACGTACACTTCTAAATTTGCTCGGTGTGTTCTGATCAAGCATCTCTATACACAGTTTAACTTGTGCGTGATTTTATATTTGCAGGACCGCCACTTTGGGAAGGTGCCGCTGTTCTTCCCGCATGCATCCCAGAATCCCCCAGCCACGGTGGATGGGGGTCGCATGAAGGCCTACCGGCGTTACACCCTCTCCAGGGCATATGCTGGCGAGACGTTTTTCTGGGGCCTTCTCCCTCAACCAGGCGACACGCTTACCTTCAAATTCACACCTCCTGTGCAGCTTAAGAGGTAGGCCACCCTCTTATTTCTTGGGCAAGTAATTGCAGCTTATTTTTCTGGTTGCCAAACAGATGAACTGTATTAACCACTTTATAGCAACAAAACTGATTCAGCTATTATAATTTCCTTTCAATGTGTCCTAGTTAATGCTTTCACCATTGTCACATGAAGTTTCATGTATGTGCGTTGGTTAGTAATTTTGTTATCAATGCAATTGTAAAAACTTGTTATTTTCCGATCTGTGCATATGACGTAATCATCATTTCAACTGTCCTCTTGCTTGAGAGTTCTCCATTATGAATCCACCAATGATACATTTAGGAAAGCTGTAGGATAAATTCATTTAACAATTATTTTGGATTTTGAGTGCTCTGAACTCCCCCGGAGTCATGCAAAAAGAGCAAGGGAAGAGACTGCTCACGGAAAATCTATACTGAGGCATTCCCAGGTACGTAAGGAATGCTTTCTGATAGATTGCATTTTTCAAAATTAATGTAAGTCGAAAATTCTTCCTAAGACTGCTCATGAGACTTTGTTCGATATGAAGAATTCTGGGGTGTATTCTCTGCTAAATTAAATTTTTTACGGTGGTTTTTATTAAATCGTATGATTACTCTTGAGTTATTTTCATAAATACACATTTATATCATCTGATAGTTGAATCTTATAATTTTTTGGTTGAAATGCAGAGTAAAATATCATTCCCCCAAATTTACCATTTGCACAGATTCGCTGAGGTACATTATATTAAAGGCACTTCCCTAACCTGGAGATAATATTGCTTTATTATATAATTGTTCATTTGAAGGATTCATAAAGTAACTGACAAATCTTCAATTATCATATCTTCTGTATTTCATGTTAAGTCAACTAGTGGATCCGATGGTTTTGCCATCATCATTTATTATTGTAAAAGTAATAGGGGATCACAAGCAAATCACAAATAAAATATCCAATTTACTCGCAGATTTGTCAATTTTTAATTTTTATAGTCTCTTGTTCATGCATAAAAATCTTTCACTATTGCAGGCATACTGTCACTCTGTCTCTGCAATGTGAAAGATTTAAGAAAATGTCGCCTTTGTCTTCAGCTACTGATGAGGTTGATGATAACTCATCTTTCCCTTTCTTCTACTGAAATCTTTTAGATAATTTGCAATTTGGGTCAGGGTTTTGTGACATTGCTCCATAGTGATGTTACTCCATTTTTTGGGTGACAATTGACTGATAGTGCATAAAGTTGAGTGGGTCAGAATGCAAAGGGTATTGCACTTTTACCACTGCACAGTTAAACATATCAAGAAAAAATTCTCTGGACCATTCTTCTCATAGTATGGTCTACTATTTCTTTAGAAACAGAAAGTTTGGTTTTGCAAGTGATAGCCTGCATTCCCCTAATGATGCCATCTGGATTCTCCATCCTTCCCTTCCGTATCTATCTTCACCCTGGAGGTGTCGACAGCAGTTTTGTAATCGATTGCCTAATCTTGGTGGTTCCTCTTTCCTTTTTCTTTCCTCTCCTACTTCCTTCTGGGGTACTTGAAAAATATCTAGGACTTTTGAGCCTGGCCTCAGAAGTTCATTCCCAGTGCAGTTGCATATGTGAGATGATGAAAGTTGTGTGTTTTTCTAATATTTTTGACTCTTTCTTTGGGTAGATTCCTGTTTCGTAGTGGGAATGCCGAGCATCCTTCTGACAGATTCTACAACACCACTGTTGAGCTGTTACCTTTGTCATCCGCTACTGCCACTACCAGTTTTTTTGTGCCTAACCCTGAAGATGATGGTTATATAACCGTTGGTATGTAATTCATATGTCACATTCTCTCTGCAATATTTAATTTAATTCCATCAGTGGTTATTAATAGCTGCTTGTAATGTTTGTATTTATTATGTAATATTCCCTAGACTTTCTTTTCTGTGTGTCTGTTGTTAGAAGATGATGTGAGCATTTAATGAAGAGTTCCCTATTTAGATTCAGTTAAAGGAGGGGCAGTCAGTATCATATTGCATTTTGAATATGAGGCAGTGTGCTATGTTCTGCCCTACTGTACACATTTGGTTGATGTTGATCCCTGTAAAATTTGGGTGTAGAATGGTTGATTCAAATGACTATGCTTGTGTTAAGATCACAGAGGTTAGAAATATCAGGAGGTTTTAGTCATAGCTACCAGGTGACTTCAAATCCTCATAGGAACAAAATGCCGAAAAACTTTGGAATTCTTTTCCAGTGAATCCAGTGAAATCATGGCTGGCAGCTCAACAAAATTGAATGTTTTATTGGAAAAGGATGAAATGCTGACTTAGAAAGTGAGAGAACATTCGGCACTCTATATGCCTCTTTGTATCACTCATGCTCTCTAGTGCATGCACAGGTCATGAGTTAAGAGGCTACTCAATTTCTCACTTCAGATGCAAATCGCTGTCGCTTTTGAGAAAACAGCAAGAAGGCTGCTAACAAGCGATGTGATAGCGATGATCGCCCAGTGATCATCGCTTAAGTTGCTCCTTGGAAAACATACCTTAAGCTGTAGATGTTGGACAGTTTTCTTTGCAATAATTTTATGACAGTGTACCAATTTGCTGGTAGCTGTAAGCTATGTCCACTAAAGTATGTGTCATTTTTAATGTATAATCTTTTCAGGCAAGTTTGATGCAATGGGCATTGCTGAGGGCAATGTTAGTCGAAGCTTTGGACCTCTGCAGGAACTGCGACTCAAAGTGCACAGTGAGAGCGACAACTGGGCCATACTCAGCGAGGTAAATATTGTGGACTAAATTGTTTTCATCTGGCTTCCTTCATACTCATATTTTTTATTCATTATATACATTGTTTCTTTGTTGTCCTAATCCTGCCCAAAATAATCATTGTATTCTTTTGTGCATTCCACGGTTTTCTGTATTGTGTGTCCATAACTTTTGGTGTGGTAGCCTGGTGGACTTTGATCAGAGGGCCTTAGGTTCAAATCCTGGATGAAGCCTTTTGACACTCCAAAACAAAATCCTCGAAGTGCGAGTTGGCCCCAGGAAAGGATCTTGCTCCTTTTCCCTAAATGTGTGGAAATTATCATGTTGTGGCTTTGCTCTGGGTTAAATCCCCCTTAGCCAGCACAAGCCAACCTCCTGGTTGAAACACTGAGTGGGAGAGTGAACTCTTTGTCTTAGAACATAGGCTTTCGCAGCGAGATTCATTGATGTCGACGACTTTGGGGTGCACCCGCGTATTGTGCATTGTTATGCAAGCTTTTGCAGCTATTGCAGGTCGTATCATTAGGCAGTGAATGAGAAAAATTGGAAAAAGTTTTCAATTGTACACTCGTCAACCCTCCTGACTCCACAGGTGTAGTGGAGGGGGGAGGGTGATGCTGACGTCAGAAGAACTCTTCAGCTCTGTTCTTGAGTGGCAAGTGGACTATCCCCCATTGTGGTGTGGGAGGCAAGTGAATCATAGCGGAAACTATACTGGAAACATTGTCATCGTTGTTTCTTCGGAAGATTCTCTTCCAGGTCTGGCTGAGTTTTATGCCAACCGATCAGTTGAAATTCTAGCGGCATTTCTCAATTTCAATTGCCTCCCAAATTAGTCGTCTGTGATTATTTTTTTTATTATATCTCAGCCATTTGATACGGAAAACGAGACCTCCAATACCCAATTTGTCCAGGGCTGAGAGAGAGGCTCTGTGAACTCAGGAAAATCAATGAAATACTGATATTGCCTGCTGACAAAAGGAACGCTACTGTGATCATCTCAGAGGATGACTACCGAAAGAAGGTTTGTGGTTTGTTAGACGACCCAACCTATATAGAACTGAAGTCAGATCCTACGGCAAAAATCCAGAGGAACATCAAGGACCTCCTGAAGCATTCGTCAATACCCCAAGAGGATAGACGACCACTGATCCAGTTGGCTCCTAAACCTCCAGGACTTTATGGCCTGCCTAAAATTCATAAGGATGGGATACCGCTCTGGCCCATTGTAAGTGCCATTGATTTACCGACACACAAGCTTGCGAAGTATCTAGACCATAGCCTGCAGCCATTCTCAGGCCTAACTGCCACCTATGTTAAGAACTCCTCCCATTTAATCAAAATTATAAAGGAAGCCAAGATTACAGAAGATGATCTCGTTGTTAGTTTTGACGTGGTATCTTTGTTCACCAAAATACCTATTGAAGATGCCATCGAAGTCATTAAGACTGACGGGAAAAGGCCTCCCGAAAGATATTCCAAAAATGGTGGAGTTTTGCCTTCATAATTGCTATTTCTCTTGGGGAGGGAAATTATATGAACAAACAGAAGGGGCATCCATAGGTTCTCCTTTATCACCTGTCATTGCGGATCTTTACATGCAAGAATTTCAACAAAAAGCCCTGGATTCTTTCCCTACGAAGCGGAAACTCTTTGTGAGATATGTTGATGACACCTTCGTCATATGGCCTCACAGGACAGATGAACTGAAAAGATTCCTTGAACACTTTAATAGCCAAAATAGTTCCATTCAGTTCAATTTAGAAATGAAAGAAAATAACCAATTTCCCTTCTTGGACATTCTCGTCAAGAAGAAATGAGATGGCACGTTGGGACATTCAGTTTATCGTAAGAAAACACATACTGATCGCTACTTGAATGCCAAATCACACCATCATCCTAGGCAAAAAGCATCAGTCATTAAAACCCTATTTTATAGAGCATGTGCCATCTCAGATGCAGATTCGCTCACTAGAGAGAAACAACACCTTCAATATGGAGGACGGCCATCCTTTAGCGTCATCATTCAATGGAATAGCCTCTTTCTACAATGGAATTCAAATCAACGGCCACCTGACTATCATTATATATAAAGGATTGCAGCTCTGCAGATCATTTGGACACGAAAGCGCGAGCTGGAACATGCTCAAAACTGTCGTCCACAAAATATGAGTCAACGCAGAATGAACCCGAAAAACAATCACCAGTTGTCTTCTAATTTTGAAGTTGTGTGGTTTATTGTATTTTGCAGATTCTCCTGGAGCCAGATACGGAGAGTTGATGGCAGACTTGCAGCTCTTGCTGAAGACATGCTGGTGTCAACCTAGAATTGTCAACGAGGTGGATTCTCACCATGGCGGTGCTCTTCTACGTCTTCTCAGGGACAGAACGGCCATTAAATTTACGGCGGAAAGCATCGGTCGTCACCAAAGGGAATAATGCCATTCCACGCATATATTTTTCTAAAGGAAAAAGTTAGCGTACGTATTAAAGTGTTGATATTTGCGTGAGTATAAATGTCTAGTGTATAAATGTGTACATAAACACTCGCTCGCACACCTGTGAGTGTGTTGTTTGAAGGGTGTCCTAACGTGGGTGCGTTTGTGGGTTAGTGTGAGTATTAGTGATGGTGGGTTACTTAACAGAAATCTCTTGAGCATCTCAAATATTCATGTCTCCTGTCATACTTGGCATTTAACGTGGTGTCATGAAGTATTTCCTCGTTGAAAGTCAGTAGTGATGGAATAATTAATTTATGCAAATTTTGAGAATTTTCTTCTGACTTGAAGCTTTAATTTTTTTGAGTGAAATTTATTTTATAGGATATTTAAAAAGAATAAAATTGCCGTGGCGATGTTTGACATCAATTTGGGAGTCTATATGACGTAAGGAGTGTGGTAGTCTGTGGCTTACCTGTTGTCAAGGTTGTTATTGTTCAAGTATTACGTGAGCACTCCTTAGGAAGGGGTAGCAAGTTTGTTTACATTTGCTGACTAGTGGGAGGGGGATGTCTCAGCACTGTTAATGTGAGACAGGAAGGTCTTACTCTCAAGTGAAGAAATAAGTAATGGGCTGGTGGAGTGGTTGGTTCGTTTATGCTAAGAGTAAATTATTTTACACTATACACAAGGTCCAGATAGTTTACACAACAGTGCACCTAAGTAATAATTCAATGAGTAATAAATTTTATTTACTTATAAATACTACGAAAATACTTATGTAGTGGACCTCTGTTTTATGGCTATCATGTGACGTTGTTAAGGTAACTCTTCAGAAATAGTATGAAATTTTTGGTTTTCTTAATTTAAGGTAAAAAATGAAAAACTCATACGTAAGCAAGTGAGTGGAAGAGGGGTTTGGCAATTTCCTAATTTTCCTTAAGCCTGAATGACACGATCATTTTTTCCGTCCCTCTGAGAGATTGCTCCAGCGATATGTTTTCTGGTACCCAAAGAGTGATAGTTCGATCCATCGTTTTCTGAATTGCAGGGTCATTCCCACTGTCTCTTTTTTCATCGGTTTTTTTTCGTCACTTTCCGTAAATACAACTGTCATTCAATTTAGTGCCAAATGTGGCATTACAATCACTGTCAACGGCCTTGCATTCTGATTGGCTGAAGGACGGTGCCAGCGATGGATTCAGCAACAGAAAAAGGGGATGTGCTGAGTGTTGGAAAAATAGATGGAAAACCGATCCCTCGTGCCATCGGGGAAAGTAATCACAAGAAATGGTCACTTTATTCCAACATTGCCGGAGCTGTCCCTCCAAAGAGGTGGAAATACATAGTGATCATGTAGAATCTGAGTTTTTCCCGGCGTATGCTCTGCAGGAATATTTCTCGGGTTTCCCACCGGGTGTCGTATCGGGTTGTAGTTCATCAGGGGTTAAACCATCAACCCCTGATGACGATGACGGACTTAGTCATGGAAACGTTGGGAACTACAACCCGATACGACACCCGGTGGGAAACCCGAGAAATATTCCTACATAGTGATCATGTTTTCCAGGCTTTTCATGGGGGAGGAAGGGGTCAAAAATGTGTTGGATATTCACTCAAAAACTCACAAAATATTGGTTGCGAGGGATAAAATAAACCGCACCAATGTAAATCGTTTCCGGTTGTGCTCCAAAAAACGAAAATGAATCACTTTATTTGTTATTAAAGCAAAACATAATCAAAACCCACACAAATAATTACAAACTGCATTAGTATGGAAAATAAAAGTAATTGAGATCGTATATCCAACGAAATGAAGGAAAGGTGCTCACGTAATACTTGAATACTTCCCTATGGCCCCCTGCGTGGATCAGGTGAATTTGGAGAGCAGTCCTAGGGGACTCCTTTATATGTCGCCATGAATGCCATGCGTGTGTGAGTTCACTGCTGTGAATGACTCTCATTTGATTATAGCCACCGTACATTTACAGTGGCTATATTGTGCAAGTCCCGATTTCTATGACTTTTTTTATCTTTAAACTAATTTTTTGAGACAATGGATGTGATTTAAGAGGTTGAAGTTGAGTGCCTTGTTTCATTACTCTTGCAATCTCACGTGACTTTCCTTTTTTTTGGAGAAATCAATTTTAGAATTTGTTTGTTTGTTTTATGAAGGTTGGGGAAAAAGAATCTCGGGGTATCTGCTTACTGGCTTAAGATGGAATATGTGTATTTTTTACTCTTTCATATTTGGTAAAAAAAAAAGACCAGTGGAGACTACTCTGTCGTCAATATCTTATGGGTGTGTTTGGTTCTCAATTCTGCCTGTTCATGAGCTTAAGAATTCATTATTGATCATGATGAGAAACTGCTGAGCTGCTCCAGTCTTACTGTGCCATTAGGTGGCTTCTATTCATTATGTGAGGTGATTTTGACAATTTTTGGACTCATCTTCCTCGAGATAAGTTCTCTGGAGATGATCAGGAGAAGTTCAACCCCTCTCCCTTAATCTCATGTGAGATTAAAAGAAATGTTTATTTCTAGTACAAATATGTTAATCTATGCTTGAGTTAGATTTATTTAAAAAAACAATTGTTTATTGATTATTTGTTTTTTTTTATTTTTGGCATAGGAAAATGGAGCAATGTAACCCATAATAGGAACCACAAAATTTCATTAATTTTCATTAATCAAATAAATATTCCAATTCAGTCCACAGAGACTCACAAAGTTTCATGATAGATTACTGGAGCCAATATATCCACGTGATTTTCAGTAAAATCATCTACTACTACTACTTCACTCTACACAGATCACTTTTTTGCTCCCCCGAAAAGTTGCTATTTTTGAGGTATGTGTTGTTAGAACTTAGCCATCGATATGTTGGAAATCCTAAGATTGATTTGATGCTGTTCTCCACTCTATTTTCCAATCAGCTAATCTTTTAACGCCTACATAATTCTTTTGCGTTACATCCTTAATCATCTGCTTAACAGGTCTCATCCTAGGCCTTCCTCTGCCTTTACTCCCATTTACTTGTTCTCCAACAATATTTTCACAAGGCACTTGTGTATCATAATGTGGCCTATTGAGTTATCTTTCTTCTTCCAATTGTTTTCAAAAGATTTCTCTCCTATTCCACCAAACTCTCTCTTTACAAGATCTATCCATTCGATCATCATCTGTCTTTAGTAACACCACATCCTGAACGTTTCCAACTTTAGCTCCTCTGCTGCTGTCATTGGGTATGACTCACTATCGTAAAGATGCATGCTTCAAAGGTGAGTCTTAAGGTCGTTTTACACGGGGCACGGAATTTCGCAGGTTAGAGCTGCATTAATTTCTAAAATGGCGTGGAATTGCGTGAATGCATGAACGAAATTAGAATGGGCTATTTTGCCGTCTCGCATCCACACAGTCTCGCATGTGTTCTAGCAATTCACCGCTTTACATGATGCAATTTTGATTGCGCCTTCACACGTACGTCAGATTGCGCAATTCCGTGTACTGTGTAAAACGGCCTTTAAGGAATTGCTTCCTGCACATGTCAGCTTCAGACCATACTCCATAAATTGGAAGTGAGTTTCATTTTCACTTCTGCTTGTGTAATGTATAATCCAATACTGTATATTGTTACTCACATTGATCTACATAATTGGTAGAGATGGGAGACCTTTATTTCCGAGTTTGAATTTTGAGCCCATATATAAAATCTTACCTCGAATATCATAATTGAATATCAAGTAATGTAATGTTTTTCAGCATCTCAAAATGCTTGATAAAAATATTTTGTTCATATTTTTTTGTATTGAATGCTTTCATTCTGTGCATTCATCAATTTAGAGCCAGCGATGATAAGATGGAGTATGAAATATTGATTGCCTGTTGAACTGAAATGACTTGAAACGATGCAATTCCTAACATTCTATTTGTTTTCGATATGATGAGTTTGAATGTTTCAAAATTTTGAATCTCTCAAGTTTTCCTATTTTGAACTTGAAGAATAGCTGAATGGGGAAATTTTTTCCTCCACTTAGAATACCATTGATGTCACCAACTCATGAGAAGTGGGCAGCAATTTTCTTTTTTTCCTTATTTTAGATTTACAAGAGAATGGCTGAATGGGTGAAGGTTTTGCCTTTTTCATAATTTCCTTTTCCCTTCCAAGTATGGAGTTCTTTTTTTGGTCACTTGAGGTTAATGGTTTCTTAACTGGAGGATTTCTGGTCCAACTGAATGATTACACCCTGGTCTGAGGTGCTGGGGGGATATACAATGAACACTTTTCTGCTCTGAAATGGCAGCTTTCTGGACCTACGCATACTCATAAGAAAACACTAACTGATGTGTTTGTGGGAACTTAGGTGGATTGAATCTGTAATTTTACTCTTGAGATTATTTTTTTCTCATTTTTTTATGAGTTTGAGTCATAGTTTTGAGATTCGCTCTAGGCAAACATGCTTTAAAGTATGTGCTAGGAAGCTGCTATTGTTGCTTATACTATTTTTATTGTTTTCATTGTCATTTTTATATATATTATATTCTATAGTTTAATATTTATGCTGAAGCATCAATTGTTGTTTATGTCCTGATATGAAGCAGCAAGTATTCAATGAAAGCAATTGTATCCATTGAAATGGTGATGGCTCTCATACCTTTTGTATAACATTTGTGTATGTGTGTTTAATTGGAAAAATGAACTGTTGTATTACTGGTGGCAGAAGAGGTAAACACCACGTGCACAAAAACTGTGCCAATACACACATGATCGTTAGGTTGATGTTGTGGTTTCAGCACTGGTGAGACACTCCAAAAAAAGGTCTGTAATTCAAATGAATTTCATTTATTTCCCCCAAGTTTGGTTGTTAGAGAAAAAAATAGTGGTAAATTGATCTTGAGGAGCTATGTGCTGACTCAACTAATTTCTTTAATTGTCAATTGTGATCGAGTTAAAAAAAAGAGACCCATTTTCTCTTTTTTCGTATTTGTCACCTACTTCCAGACCCATTGCCTGCATTTCGAGTTTTTCACAACAAAAAATGGACTACCTTAACCCTTTTGCAGACAAGTTGATGATGTAACAAGCTAATGGCAAGCATGCCCTGCTTTTTCACTACTCCTTGGCCTTGTCTATGATCCGCATGAGGTTTGCCTATAATCCTTACCTATAATCCTGAAAGGCATTCCTTCCCTCAGTGAAAGGTTCTCCCTGAATGAATAAACGAACCAGAACTCTGATGATGTCTCCAACTCATGAAAAGTGGGCGACAACTTTTGTTGTGTCTTATTTTAAACTTGGAGAGAATGAAATGAAGAACAAATGGACGAAAATGAAAAATAGAGGAAGACTGATTGGGGGAGATTATTCCTTTGTCATTACTCATCTTTCCCTTAAATTACCGAATTCTTTAAATCAATTGCAATTTCAAGTCTGTGTAAAGGACTCCATAGGTTCTTTTTCCAATTAAAACATTGCAGTGGCTTCAGGGATGCCTCTTGTTTTTTTCCCCTATTGTATGTGTATGCAAAGTATTCATATTAACCCATGCTTTCAGATTTTTTGTCGCCTATTGATGTGCCATGGTAATTCGAATCTCTGAATTTATTGTTCTGCTAATTGTTGAGAGTGACTTAGCTCATAGCCTAATAAGTGGACGGTAGCATGAATCTTAGATGTGGAAACTCTAAAAGAGACAAAAATTTTTAATTTTGTAATTTCAACTACCTATTAATACTTAATATGTACTCTTGTGCGATTCCTCAAAGTCTCACATTGGCTGTGCTTTACAAGAGCCTTAATGAAATAATTTCTTTAGATATTCCTAGCCAATTAAAATCACTCACAGATGATTTTAGTGTTTCTTGATGGTGGTGATACAGAAGTAAAAAATTGTGTAAATTACTCTTGAAAGTACCTACTTGATGGAGAAATGGTTTGAAATCTTCACTCCTTGGGTAGATTTAAGGATTCCACGTGGAGAGGTAAATATGGCATTGTTATTATCTTATTTAAAAATTTATAGAAAAATTCTTTTATATTTGTATCGTTGATTTTTTTATGTTGACTGTCTGTTTATCTACTTTCTTTATGTGGTGATTAAGTTATCCAAAGCAATGGCGTGCACTTCATCATTTCAAGGGATGGTAGTGTGGTTGTCATAGCAACTTTGTTTATTCATAATTATATGCCCGTCAAGGTTCTAGTTAAAACTGAATTTTTTTTGGATTATAAATCCTAACACATTCAGTAAGTGTTGCATATTTTTGTGGAATATTTTTAAGAGTGTATATTGTGGCTCACCCTTAAGAAGGGTATGTCCTGTGGACCCTATGCCATTTAGATAGTTATAAAAATTCATATTAGTAAGATGTGTGCCCTCCTATTGGAATGTCTAACAGCTTCGGAGCCTCTGGCCTCATTATTGTTGAAAACTAAAGCATTTATAGCAAGTTTTTGATGGAGGAGAACTCGTATATCATGTGATATATTTTTATTAATAATCTTCTGTGTTATCATGTGTCTTAAAAAGTGTGTCAATAGTACTACTGAGCCAGTGTTGTGAACATTGTTCTTTTTTTTTGCTCAATTAGATAGTCTTACTGTAGATTTATTTGCTGAAAATTTGGAGATAATTATTTATTTTAAATAAAAATTTTAAAATAACTTTGAAATGGGAATCATTTTATTAAACATGTGATTCTATATTGCCTTGAGTTATTTTGCATGAGTAGAAATATTAATATATATTGTGATTTTATAGTTAATAAATTTTTCCTGCTTTGGCACGTAGATGTTTTCTGCCTGCTGTTGTGTTGCTCATTCCTAGAGGCACCAAGGTGTTAGGTATACAGTGATCCATTCTAACTCTTTCCTTCTTATGCCATAAAAAGATAATTTTCTCAAAAGTCTCTCATGGTTTGCACAATCAAAAGCTTCCGAATAATATTATTTGGTCTTTTTAGGCAGGTTGAGACGAATCTCACGTGGGGAGTGATTGGGGGTGTTTGCGTATTGCACAAGGCGTAGCTTCCGAGATGTATAGACCAGAACATCTGAATGTCGATTGTCATCTTTTCAAAATTGGCCTGTTTTTTGTGCATAAGGATTATTATTATTAATGTGGGGATACTATGAATATTTTCTTTTTTGACGGTATTTGGATAGTTAATGTTGTTAGTACCATAAATTACTATGCATTAATTACATACCATATCGTACCGTATATGTCTGAATATAGTCCCCCTTTTTTTCCAAAAATGCCCGTGATAAAAGTTAAGGGGGAGGACTATATTCAAACCCATTTTTAAAATTTTTTCCCGAAACTCAAGCCTCAAAATTAGGGGGGGGGACTATATTCAGAGGGGGACTATATTCAGAGGAATACGGTACATAGTTATCATAAAATCCTTAACAATTGCTCCAAAAGCATTTTATACCATTTTATCGTATAGTTCGTATCGTAATGAAAAACGTTTTGTTCAAAGAAACAAAACGTTTTTCATTTGCCATTTGTCTAGTCACTTTTTTCCCTGGGATAAACAATGCATTGAGGTTTTAAATAATAGAGAAGTGGCCCGTAATACTAGCCGTGCAGGTATGGTGATTGTGATTGTTTTTTGAACTCTACGAATGGTGTTGGAAGCGACAAAACTATTTTTGTGTTTTCTGGCCTGGTATTTCCTAAAACTCAATCTTCAATAATACAGTTGCTTCCCCGAGTGTATAAATAATTAAAATTAAATTGAGTTGACTCAAAAAAATGAGGAGTGTGACAAATTGTAAACAAAGTAAAATTTCATTTAACTCTGCCATAATAATATCACTGGAAGTGCATTTCCCGTGCTTTTCTCTCGGTGCAATGGCAGCACATTTTAAAAAGCCATAGCAGTGAGTCTAATGACTTACTCTAACCAGCTAATTTACAAAAACAGTTAACATTATCTGTGCATAAGGCTGCTTTGGTGGTGTAAAATGTTGTTTGTGTGAAAAAAGAAACATAATTCTAACAGTTTTGTCACTTGAACTGAGTACATTTGGAGAATTAGGTGACAGTTATGAATTTAAAAAAAATTAGAGGCTATTAAGAAATTGATGCATTGGTTTTAAAAATATTTTTCTTTTCTTTACTAAGGTATGTATTTTTTCAACACCAAACTGGTATTTTCTGCTTTTTTTAATTGGAAAATGAAATTGCAAAATGCAAGAATTTTTTCACTTTTGCCTCTTTTTTATTTTTTAATTGAAGAAATAAAAATTAAATTGTTTTTTACCAACCTATGTTTAAAGGAGGTTTAGATGCAGGATGAGACACGTAGAAGAGTGATTTAGGCAGTGTATATGTAGTTAGGGTACTTGGGTCATAGTCGAAGGCGGATCCAGGATTTTTTTCTGGGGGGGGGGGGGGGTAGGCTCAAGGGTGTAACAGGCAAACAATCTTCTCTTACTTGAGATTAAAAACAAGATATGTACAGCAATTACTGTATGAAATATTCTCTTTATTTTAATATGAAAGTGATCAATAGGAAATTCAATGATTGAGGCTCCGTAATGCACAAAATGAAACGAACGTAAAGGTAACCGTTTAAAAATTTTTGTCTATAATATAAGCGTCCGGGGGGGCATGTGCTCCCCCTCTAAATCCTTTCAACCTGGATTTAAAATTGGACAAATGAAGGGAGATGAAATCGTGAATGGAAGGGAGGTTGTGTGCATTTCTGATATCGGGGATTCTAATAAGTTTGCTGAGACGGAAGAGGCAAGAGATAGGTTTGTTTTGTATAGTTTCTAACTTTATGTAGGTTTCCATTTTTTTTAGTAAATTTCACATGCGTATAGTACATCCAGGCGAATAATGCCTTTGGATAATCGGGTACATGAACTGTCGGAAAGTGGATTGGTAGGGGAGGAGAGACAGAAGATTGCTTGCCGCCAGACCTGTAACTAGGAGGGGAGGGGAAGGGCAGAGGGGCAAGTGCCCCAGGCAGCAGATTTCAGGGGTGAAAATTTTGAAAAGCTTATTCAAAAAACTTATTCTATTTTCTAATTAAATTACATTAGTTACCGTAAAACGGGGTGAATAGAAACGAAACTTCTTTTTTTATGTATAAGCTATTTCCTACATAACTATGGGTAAATAGCGGCAACTATTATTTTTTTTAGGTTGGTACACTTTTGGCTGAAAGTGAAATAATGGTTTGTTTGGTTGGCAGCACTGGTTCCTGTTTGTTTGTCATGTTGAATTTTGCCACGTGATTCTTGTTTTTTTTTTATCCACATTGAACTTTCCAGGTAAGTCAGAATACGCAGTGTTCTTAAAAGTAAATAGCTGTAAAAAACATTTCATATTCATAATAAAAACGTTTAATTATTCATATAAAAGATTCAGGCTTATTTTAAGTTTTAACTTTAACAATTTTATTTCCAAAAATTATACATATTTTTTAGGTTAGGTTTTCAGAATTTATGGGGTGAATAGAAATAAATCATTTTTAGTGTTTTATTCACCCCGCAAGATAATTTTTTCAAAGATGACCGGTCTGATCTCACAATTTATTTATCATAATTAAACCTAGTAAATTAGGTAATTGTCTACCTATTCAATTTGTTTACTTACAGTTATGTAACTTGTTTTGTTTATGTTCTGAATTAAATCATTATGTTGAGAAATAAATTTGTATTTATCCATTACAAATTAAAAATATCATATTTAACTGTTTCCATTCACCCCCGATTCGTTTCAATAGAAAAAACATGAAATTGAAGTACTGTTTCTATTCACCCCCATTTGCGGGGTGAATAGAAACACCATGTTTTAATTTTGTTTTCTTTTAAATCAAGTAAAATTTAAAAAATTAAATACAATAAACAAATAGGTCTAACAGAGACCTGTGTTTGGGCAAAAAATTGTTTATATGGAACAACTACAAATATGCAAAATTTCAAACCAAAGTTGAAAATTGTTGCTATTCACCCCGTTTTACCGGTATGTTGTTAATTAATAAATATTTAAACAATAATATTAATAAAACTTCTTCCTAGCAAACATGCCGTTAGTCATTTCAACTACCTCATCTAAAAAAATAGCTTACGTATGTTTTACATTTTATTTATGGTGGGAGGGAGGATCAGGGGAAGGGGGTGCAAACTGATCTATGACCCCCGGCAAAACTCTTACTTCCGGCCCTGCTTGCCGGACTGCTATTGCTTTTGATAAACGGTACTTTAAATGCCGGTTTCGCGTAGGCTATCCATATAAAGTGGGGGAGGTAGTGTACCTTGTGTATATATCTGTGGTTCCAGTCCGTACATCTCTGAGGTTACGGGCGAGGGCCTTTTGTTGTATAAGCGGGTTTTTCAAAAAGCTCGGATGAGGAAACGGGTTCGGTGTCCTAACGGGACCGATGTGTGAATGACAGTGACGGCGAACAATCGCGTGACGACAACAGACGCATGTAAATGGATTTATCAAACCCCCACTCTTGTCGTCGGCGGCAGAGCGATCCGAATTCAAAAGGAAAATATAAAGTTTATAAATTAAATTTTGTTGTGGACTAGCTGACCACCCGGCGTTGCTCGGTAAGTACCCAGCGAAGTGAGAAACTTCGAATTGATGACATTGCAGGATTTTTAGGTAAAGGAACAAAGCAGGTATGATGATGGTAAACTTATGTAACAGCACACAATGGAATAAACGATTTCCGTTTACTGACCCCGCACGGGATCACCTTACACCCCGCTCTTCAGCATAAATCATTGTGTCCGCTTGTGCGTAAACCAAAAACATCGTGTTAACGGATACTCCGGCAAAAATGTTTGCAACAAGAGGATTAACAGTTGAGTGTAGAATACTTTGAGTTTTATTTTTCCGTTGAGCGTGTCAAGAGGTGTGCCTACCCGGTAGGATGCCCGCAAGCACAGATGAAGTTGTAATTTGTGACGTAACAAAGTTGAATAAGAAATCGACGCAAAGGAAGCATCGGACACAGCCAGAAGTAGCACTATTGGCTTAGGTTGCATAAGATGCCATGTGCGTACCCAGCGAGGGGCAGGAGGGGGCAGCTGCCCCCCTTACCCTCCCCCCCCCAGAAGCAAAAATTGCAAATGCCTATAAGGACAATAATATTTTTTCAAGCAAATAATTTTGAAAACTAATAAAGAGCCGTTACAGTTTCCTTAAAATGTTGATTTCATTCACCTTTTCCATGCTTAAATCTTACCTACAACTTGAACAACCATGGCTTGCCCCCCCCCCCCCCCAGTTTTGATCCTGGGTACGCCCTTGTAAGATTCACCCACATACTAGCTTTGGTCGCAATCCTTGCTGCTGTATGGAAAAGCATAGCGGACAGACAAACAGACATCCTTTTTTATGCATACAGATGTTGATAAAATCTATTGAATCGATAACTTTACAATATTAATGGAAATACTCCAACATATATCATTAATCATCGATTCTAAGATGGGGTTGACGCAGCTCTCCACTCACCGCTCTCATCGGTTAATCTTTTAACAACGATATAACTTTTTTTAAACGTGATACCCTTCATCCGTGACCTACCCCTGCCGTCTTCCCTTCTACCTGTTCTTCAGCGATACTTTTGATTAGACTCATATAGTGTTCCATGGTGTGGCCAATTAAATTGTCCCACCTCACCAAAGTTTTCAAAAGACTTCTCTTCTTAGGACTTCAGCAATACTCGCACAAATATTCCTCATAATTGTTCCCCACGATAGGTTCGAAGTTATCGTTTAACGCTACCGCGAGATTATACGTTCGGCGCACGCCCGCCCCATCATCTTCCTTTACATAACTTAGTTTTCTGGCGTTAATCATATGTTTTACTTCATTTATCACCTCATTCGGACCTTCCTCGACCGTTACTCCCTTCAACATAGTCTCAAGAGATAATATTTATCAGACCATCATGTCTCATTCACATGTATTGCCTTGGGAAAAATCTTGTGTACCGGGAATCGAAACATGGACCTTAGGCTTCCCAGACCATTGGTATTGGAATTAAGGAACCTGGGTAGCGTAGTGGTCTGCGCAGAAGCCGGGAAAACCAAAGGTACGTGGTTTGATTCCCAACAAATCAAGATGTTTTCTGGTTCTAGGTGTCAGACACATTTAATTATAGACCTACTTATGATCCGAGAGACGACCTATGCCGTTAGCATAGAAGCAATATGCGAAGTTTGGACGCTCGCGGTCAGGAAAGTTGGGTAAGGGGTAATGTGCGGAATGCGGACAGTCGCGGTCATGGCAGCTTTGGGCGCTATGCGGAAAACGGACTAACTTTTTTACCGAGGAAGGTATAATGTGCGGATTACGGATGAGCCGTTTTTTCCTATGGCAAGTAAGCAGGGGCAGATGCAGAACCAAACTTGTGGGGAGAGGGGGTTTATGACCTGTGTGCCGGGAATATAGAATACCCCCGAAGAGAGAGAAAGGCGTTCTCCCGTCTAAACTGTATTTAAAATACCTTTTTTGCGCAGTTTAAAGCCAAAAGTTTCATTTTTTTCATTAAAAACAGATAAAATTGAACAATTTAAGACGTTGAAGAAGACAATGAAGAATAAATAAACAGCCTACTTGAAGTTTAAAATAACTATAATATATCATTATTTCACATAACAGAGAATGTTTAAATAATTAATTGGAAAAGGTTTATTCCTTACAAGGGTAAAAAACATTTTTTTTTTAATTTGATAAAATTTGGGGGTGTCATGACCCCTGTGATCCCGCCCCCCGCAAAATCCGCCACTACAAGTAAGCTGAATTTCCTTTGCCGTTCACGCACCTAGGCCTGAATTATTGCACATAATGCCTCATGATTTGGCCGATTAAGTTCTCCAGCTCTCTCTCTTCTACTCAAGGTTTTCAAAATTCCTCTCTCTCATTATTCTTAGAACTGTCACATTTCTTACACGATCCATCCATTTGGCTTCCATCTAACTTGCGTAACGCCACATTTCAAAAACTTCCAATCTTGATTTCTCTGTGGCTCTCATCGTCCATGCCTCACTACAATAGGGAAGCCAGATTTAAGGCTCCAAATTTTAGACCTAATGAATTGCATCCCCACCACACGCTTAAGCCTGATTCACAAGATCATTTTTTCCGTCCCTCAGAATGATAGCTCAAGCCAGTAGCGTAACTAGGAATATGCCTTGTGGGGGATGGGATGGCTTACGGTGGCGACCCCTCCCCCAAGCAAAATCTGGCAAAATTTTTGAAAAATGACATGCCTTGGAAATATATTTTACATCGTTTTGGCACTAAAAATTGAGCTTTAAGTAGATGCAGTTATTAGATGTCAAGACTAGACAGTAGTTGTAAATAATTTTTTTATATCTCTGGGGGGGATCTATCCCCTCGCCTCCCCCCTCATAGTTACGCCACTGGCTCAAGCGATAGGTATTCAGGGACCCAAAGAGTGATCGCTCGACCCATCATTTTCTGAATCACACGGACTTTCCCACCGTCCCTTTTTCCAGCGCTTATTCCGTCACTTTCCGTATTAAAAACTGTCATTTAATTAAAGCCAAGCCACAATCGCTTTCAGCGGCCGTGCGTTCTGATTGACTTAAGGATGATCTAACGATTTGATCGTTGGATTATTCTTCCTCATAGAACGATCCTCCAAAATCGTTAGAACAATAATAGCTTTGCTTGATTTCGCTATTTAGTTAGGCCCTCTTCGCTTCTATAGCGTTGAGGTGTTTTTCCCCGTCCCATCCCTTCCGCACCTATCCTACCCCAGAGGCGTCGATGGGCTCCTATCGCGGCGGCACCTCTCTTCCTTTTTCCTACCTCTCCAGCCCCTCCCCGGGTGATATGGCGTATAAGCCACGGGCTTGGTTCCCGGCCCCGGTGTGTTGTATTCTCTGACATAAGGATGGTGTACATGTAAATGCATGCTGTATAGATATGGTTTCAGCGATAGGAAAAGGGACGTTCCGAGTGATGGAGTAGGGATGGAAATCCCATCCCTCGAGCCATCGCTGAAAATGATAGCGATTAGCAGTAATTTTTTTCCGCAATCGCTCTATCTGTCCATCCAAATGGATAGAAAAAAATGATCGTGTCATTCAGGCTTTATATTCATTGTCAATAGACTCCTCATTTTGAGGAATATCCTCCTCCCTCGGGTGAGATTTCGGCGAAAAAAATGTCACAGCCACTCAAGGAGCATCGTCGCTTGTTGGACGTCATGAGAATTAACCGCGCCGTGTGTGCAAGTCGATCTAAATAGGCGACCATTGAAGACGATCCGCTGTCTTCAGAAGCGCCGAAAGGAGAACAGCGGTCAATCGACGGGCGATTTCAATCGATATACTTGAATCACAGTCACGCACACACCATTCATCCGAGTCAATTTAATCTAAGAAGCGATCAGCCGGTAACATGACGAATCCCTCACTCAGGCGCATCCCAGCGGTCGCACATTGCCTATTTTTAGCGAGTTGCTTCTCCTTTGGACGGAACGACCTTATAGGCCACATACTGAGACATGATGACATGAAGAAGGCAATCGTCAAATGTCAAGTGGACGGCAATAATGGAAAAAGAAGACCTCGAAAAATTATATGGAACAGGTAAAGAAGGATGTGAAAGAGAATAAATACGTAGACGCAAAAATATTAGGTGATAGAACAAGGGCGTACCCAGGATCATAACTATGGGGGGGGGGGGGGGGGGCAAGACATGGTATAGGGGGTGGGGCAAACCAAGTTGTGACATTAGTTTATGAGATTATTTCCTTGAAAAAATAGTTTTATTTTAGTTACATATCTTATACTAATACATATCATTTTTCGTAGGTTTAAAGAAAATTTGTTTGATGCTTCCGTTTCAATTCAGTACTGATTTTGCTTAAAGACATTTGCGATTTTTGCTTCTACGGTGGAGGGGGGGGGGGGGGGCAGCTGCCGCCGCGGCGGGGCAATACCGTACACCATAATTTTAGATCCGCTGAAGTATGTAGTGAGCGCTGGGAAATACTGCTGCATAGCGGAAGGGAAGCGAAATTTTTGAAAAATCACACGTCTGGAAATGCATTTAACATCGTTTTGGCACTAAAAATTGAACTTTAAGTAGATGCAGTTATTTGATGTCAAAACTAGGCAATAGTTGTAAATAATTTTTTTATATCTCTGAGGCTCTGGGTGGGATCTATCCCCTCACCTCCCCCCTCATAGTTACGCCACTTGCTCAAGCGATAGGTATTCAGGGACCCAAAGAGTGTGATCGCTCGACCCATCATTTTCTGAATCACACGGTCATTCCCACCGTCCCTTTTTCCAGCGCTTATTCCGTCACTTTCCTTATTAAAAACTGTTATTCAATTAAATAACCGATAAAGACAATCTGGGAGCTTCTGCCTTTACGGAAGTGCATTTGACGAAAGTTTTTCTGTTTTATCAACTTTTCTTATAATTTTAAAGGCTAACTGAGGTAATTCGAACTGAGGTAAGGGAAACATGTTATTGGTGACTATATTCAAAACTAGTGGTTTTGAATAGCTCATATCATTGGCTATTTTTCAGAACCAAACACAAGTACTACATTGTTTTTATTTTAGGTTAGGGTTGAAAATGCTGCGTCATGTCGTTTTGGGGCAATTCCGTACACCTTGCATGGGGCAATGACGTGCATGGCGCAAGGTGTACGGTATTACCCCGTGTTGGGCGATAATGCCCCATATTGTATTAAAACTTTTCTGAGTAACTTGAACATTTAAATGCTTATGTGGATTATAAAGGATGCTTATGTAAATTACTAAATAAGTAAACTATTGATAAACTGCTACAATTTGTTGAATAAAAAATATCTGAATTGCGACCGCGCTCAAGAAAATTTTGAGAATTAGGACTTCCGGTGGAATTGCAGCCGTAATTACTTCATACATAATACGGAATTGCAACTGGGTAGGATTAGTCATGGATATTACGCCTTTTCCAGGAATATAGGCGAATAGCAATCCGAATGCAATTGCTGGGGAGAGAGGAGAACCCATTGCAAATATATTCATGGAGCACATAGAAGATACAGCCATTCAGAACGCCCCCTACAAGCCGAAGATTTGGGTCAGATATATCGATGACACTTTTATCATTTGGACGCACGGCAAAGAAAAGCTTCAGGAATTTTTTACTTATTTGAACGGGATCAACAGCAACATAAAGTTTACAATGGAGGTAGAGGAAGGCGGAAAACTTCCATTCTTAGATGTCCTCGTGGAAAAGAAGAAGGACCGAACATTGGGGCATGCAGTGTATCGAAAACCTACAGCAACAAATCGGTACCTGCACGCCTTATCTCACCATCATCCAGCGCAAATAAATGGAGTGGTCAACACGTTAATTCACCGCTCCTACAAAATAAGCGACCAGAACAACTTTGCCGAAGAGAAGAAGAAGCTAGAGGCCATTCTACGGGCAAATGGATTCGACGACAGAGTTATCTATCGAACTTTTAATGAAGTTATCAGAAAGAACAACGAGATCAAAATCAACACCGCAGAAGCAGCGAACTCCTCTGTAAATGACCTCAGCGACCAGAAGAAAGCCTTCCTGCCATACATTAAGGGGACGACTGACAGAATAGGAAATATCCTACGCAAATTCCAGATAAGGACAATTTTCTCGCCTCACGTACAGATAAAACATCTATTGAAAACCGTCAAGGATAGAACTCAACTACAAGTCGAAGGGGTATACCGAATTCCTTGCCAGACCTGTGGGAAGAACTACATCGGCGAAACAGGCAGATCGGTTAAAACACGTCTAGAGGAGCACGAGAGAGCAATTCGACTGGGGCAGTCAACGAAGTCCGCGGTAGCCGAACACGCAGCGCTGGGCCACACAAATCGACCTTAAGGAAGCAAAAATTGTTGCGAGAGTGAAAGGCTTTAAACAGACTCGTAAGAGAAGCAATAGAAATATCTAAAGAGGAGAAAAACAACTTCAACAGAGACACTGGCCTTAAAATCAGCCGTACTTGGCAACCCGTAATCGGCAAAAATAATCGACAACCTACTCCTCCAACCTCTCACTCCCCTCCCCCCACCACCTGACACGTATACCTATATATATCAATTTCAAATCCCACCTCTTCAGATTCCCTTGAGAAAGCGACCAGCATCGGTCGGGAAACGTTGGGGCCACCCAAAATCTGACGCGGCGACATAGCCCAAAAGTTTTAATTCAACATGACGAGCACCCGCGAAAGTTTTAACGAAGAATTAGTGAAGAGTTCTCGAGATCGCCACCGGGTCAGGAACTCCATAATTGTCGAAGTTTCGATGTCCGACTCGGTCTTCGAAACGTCGGCTGTTATAGAGTTCCTGACCCGGTGGCGACCCCGAGAACTCTTCATTATTGTAAGCCTAAAGTAAGTTATTTGCTTCATTGCCCACCGGCTGAGAAATTTTAATAGCTTTCGTGAAATGTGAGTGGCCTTGACTGCCTGACAGTGAAGCAAGCACAAGTCACCCACGCCGCTAAGTATTTCGCTGCTGTTCTTAAAAGGCAATATATCACAATGGGGTCGATCTCTTAGACCCAAAACCGCAATTCATTAAAGTATTCGGAAGAGAGAAGTGGGAAAATAAGTTACGAGGAAAATTTATCGTCCTCATTTAGCCATTCTATGTTTAAAACGAAAAACACGCAAAGGCACCGCCCACATATCATGAGATGGTGGCGTCATTACATCTCTGATGAATTTAACGGTTCTGATCTGGAACCGATCAGAGAGGGAAATAATTTATAACTAGAGTAACGTCTTGTTGCTCCCCCTATAATAGTAGTCTCACCTTAGTTTTAAAGGAAATTTTCATATTACGCACCAATGTACCCGTTTCCAAGACGAATAATCGTTTTATTTGTTTTGTAAGTATTTATTTGACCATTGCTTAATATTTTATTTGTACGCATCTTACAATATTTCTACCATGTTCATCAATGTAAAATTTGAGATATCGTCGGAATAAATAAAGAAAATAAGTGACAATGAACTTCGCATGTTCCACGGGAGTCACTGGGGGCGATGACTCGCTCCGCATTCACTCGTGAATGTATCAAGTTTTCTGCCCAAGTGTCGACAACGTCGATTTTTCGCCGAGAATAGTTTAAGAAGCGGGCGACGGATCGTATACGGAAAAATATGTGAGTTTGTTTATCAAAAGCGACGATCTAAGACCTGCATTTGCCCATTGTGTCAAAAACATTTTTGAGCTCAAATGAAGATCTTTCGCTCGAGCTGAGACATAAATCGAAGAAAGAATGGTGCATAGGAGCAGGGGCGCAGGTAGGAATTAAGGCTGGGGGGGGGGGTGTTTAGGTGCAACTAATACCGGTGTGTGTGGGGGTATGGAATACCCACCAGGATAAGCGGTAGGTGCGATATTAATAAATTGCGGAATTTTAAGATAAACGGTTCAAAATGGTGAATTTTACGGCTTTCTGCGGGATATTTTATTAATCCTTACACTATTATATTAGTAATATCATTCCAATTAAGTAAAATGGATTAAATTTAAATATTTCTCTGATCTCTGGGGGGGGGGAGTTTATCCCCCAAAATCCCCCCCTCGCTGCGCCACTGCATAGGAGCATAGAGTAAGTATATATGTACTTACTTATATATACTTACTCCATGATAGGAGGCGAAGGGGGAAAGTAGGCTAGGTAAATCACAGTGGGCAAGCCATTCAAAGCTAGATAATGATGATTGTAGATGGTGATTCATAATGATGATTGTAGATGGTTATGATTATACCTATTTATCTGAAGCTACTGTAAATCCTCACCATGGATTAATATGACGACATTTAGTAGTTATCAACAGGGGCGGATCCAGGATTTTTTCTGGGAGGGGCACAAGCAAGGCCGTATCCAGGATTTTGTTCTGGTGGGGGCAAAAGGATACCTCGTAATACAAAACGAACGCAATGATAATGGGACCGTGTTAAAAATCTTGCATATTTTTGAGGGTCTGGGGGGGGGGGCACGTGCCCCCGTGCCCCCCCCCCCCCCTGGATCCGCCTATGGTTATCAATATGGGTTTGATTCGTTGACGGTCGAATTTATATTTAATAAAAGTGTCTTGAATTTCTTCATGATATATTACTGTACCAAATGCTATCTAATACCTGAATCATTTTGAGTATATTTTGGATATTTTTCTCAGGCGCCTCTTCCACGGAGGAACAAAGCAGACTGAGATAGCTACAGCGAGAAAAAGTTTAAAATCCTCCTGAACACTTATTGAATGGTCACTATATCATAATGTAGTTCTAATTTGCCAGTTAACTGAGACAAAATGAAGTAAAACAACAATGATGGATATCTAAAATGAAAATAAACGAAAATTTGACCGACTTAACATATATAACCATCGGATCTCTCCCGTGTGGCCTTAAAAGGACTCCTCGCTAAATCTGATTTCACTTCATGTGATCGACAGCGACAACAGATTTGCATTACTGTGAAGATATAAAAATCACAAATTAAATTTCGCCTCTCAGGGAAGAAAGGATTAAAATGGTTACTATATCCTTTGTTTACCTCGTATTCATACTATAAATATGTATTATCATTAGAAAGAAGATTAAAATATGCAGATAATCTAATATAGCAGGGTTGAATGAAACAATGAAGATTGACAAAATATAAGACGTTACCGATCCTGATTCGCATTACTTTATAGTCATGGGAGATAAGAATATTTTGAGTAACAATTTTTACCCCAACCTACATAATGCACCGGTGAAAACTTGAATAGACAATGCCAGGACTGATGATGGCAGTTGAGAGCATTGGACTGTCACGAGGATCGCCGATTCAACAGCTGGCATTGAGGCCCCAGTTATAAATTTTCTTACAGCACGGCTTACGACCGCGGTTTATACAAGCCGAGAAACACTGAATATAATATTCGAGAGAGGTATGACCGAGATAAATTCACCACGATCAAAAATGGATACTTAATACGTTGCGGGTAAGTATTTCGCAAGTTCCAGAAATTGACCAAACGAGATGGGTTCTTGGAAAGTAATGCTGAAAATTTCCTCCCTAAAAATGTACTCCCGATCATAATGTTGATGATCAATCGCCAGCATGCAAGAGGACTCCCACATGCACTCCACACGCACATAAAATAAATGAAGGCAATAAAATACCGTGCCAAACACCCGTGCGATGCCTCTTGTTGTTGCCTACGTGTTCATCAAGGTGTCGAATTACTCTGATTTCCGAAAAAAAATCATTAAATATCTCAAAATTCTTTGTCCCTCTTGATGGATATTTTCTGTCATTTGTGCAAATATTTTCGAGTTGTCAAGGATTTCACCAAATTGGGCTACGCCCTGAACCTTACAATGTCTAAGAAATATTTGATGTTTTCCCGGTGACCAACTGCGATTCCTCTCTTTCATGATTCCGTCCGGGTTAATTTCTGTCCACGTTTCGATGGACGTCTAACCCGGTTGGAATTCCGAGAAAAATTCATAGGATATTTATTGGCATTTCCGTAACTATTGAGGGGCGAAAATCTTACTCTTGGGCAAGAATTAATTGCTGGGAATTGATGTGGTCGCTTAACTCGTGGATTACTTTCAATTAATCACATTAATTTAACTTTTTCCCCTTTTATACTTACTTTTAAACTACTGGGGTGCTAAACCTATTTACCATTCCTGTACCATAGTTGCGATTCACGCGTTGATATCACCGGCTAGTCCCCATTTCTCATTGCCCCATTTTACTTTGGATGCGATCTATCACGGCATCCTCTTCCCACCATTTTCAAGGGCAAAGTCCTCGAAGTTCGGAACAACTGAGTAAAAGCAGAGGATTGAGCCACCCAAACCCTGAGTTTTCAATCTTGGTATTTTGGGCGCCCCTAAAATACGCAGATTTAGGGGGGACTGGGGCACGTGTCCACGGGGGCACCCCCCTCCCAGAAGCTTAAAAAAATACAAAATATTTTATGCTGTGATCATTACGTTCGTTTTGTGTTGTGTAGTACGGAGCCTAAATCATTTAACTACATATTCATAACTTCCATGATAAAATAAATAGAACATTTCGTACAGTAATTGTTGTGTCTTGTTTTTAATCTCAAGTGTGAGAAGATCGTTTGCCTGTCAGACACTTTTGCCCCCGTGCCCCAGAAAAATCCCTGGATCCACCCCTTAGCCGTGTTTTCCGCCGAAATTGCATTCCATGTAAATGGCATTTTAAATGTTCTTATTATCAAGGAAATAACTTTATTTCGATTTATGATAAGTATATTACCGTTTTCTGCTGTTAATTTAGCCACTACTTTCAGATTGTAAAGTTTTGTGACAATCGAATTATTTTTTCGTGGAAAATTTCGCGTCAAAATGCTGTTGTAAAGAAATTTTGTTTACCAAATAACGTATACATATTTGTTATTCATATCTTTTTATCTGATATTGGTTTTTGGCGTTTTAAGTCCAAAAGACTCAATTACGAACAAAAATCCTGCAAAACAAATGAGTAACGCATTAGCTTTATCTAATAGGGAGGAGAATTCATACTTGCAATGTGATAAATGACCTTTCTTTGCGACAATTTCTATGTTTCAACTGAATTTCCAATGTTCTTTATCCAATGAATAACATATACATATTATCATATAATTTTTCTTCTTCAACATGATACTTTGTATGCAGGGGCGGATCCAAGATTTCTTTCTGGGGGGCAAAGACAGGGCCGTATCCAGGATTTTGTTCTGGGGGGGCACAAGGATACCTCGCGAAACAAAACTTACGCAAAGATAATGGGACCGTATTAAAATCTTCCTTATTTTTTAAGGGTCTGGGGGGGGGGGGGGGCCCGACGAGCCCCCGACGCCCTCTAGATGCGCCTATGCTTGTGTGCTACCTCCACGGTATCTGGCAGCAGATGATCAAGTAGTGGAAGTAAGTGCGGTAGGCCTATAATTACTAGGCTTTCCCCTACTCCCACCCTTAAAAATAGGCGTGGCTTTTGCGGTTTTTCAATCTTCAGGGACTATATGTTCTGTTAGAGATTTTTCTGGTACTCTCTCCTGGTAAGGAGCTGTCTATGATGCTAATTTCTTATATACCCGGGATGGAATGAGGACAGTATCTAGCAGTGGCGGATACAGATGGGGGGCGCGCGCCCCTCCATTGCGGGTCCGCTCGTATTTCCAAACGTTGCAGAACCGCAATTGTGACTTTTTTATATCATAAGATGGCATTGTCTTTTATATGTGTATAATCAATTTAATTAAAATTTTCTTTCACTCTGCCTGTGACTTGATTATTGTTTATTGCAATAAGAGTCAAGGCAACTCAACCTTGAGTGTTTTCTGTATCCGCAACTGATATCTAGAAATTTCTGTGGATAAATGGATCTGAGCTTTTTTTTTCTAAGCCACTGCTTGAAATACAGATAGAAGGCATTTGTTCTTCGTAGAGTCGAGGCAAAGGCGTGAATATGTTTATAGCGAAATTAGTGGAGACGCTATGAAAAAATGAATTCAAGACTTAAGCTTTTTCTCGATTGTTCCCTCATTCATTTATAACTGTGTTTCCCCGTACCTTCCTTGCGTATGACCAGAGAGCCTTAAGGTTTTCGTCTAAGTATTCGCCAATAGTTTTGTTTTTAATTCATTCGATGCCTCCGCGAGAGTTTTCTTTGTCTCTATTTTCGATATTTTATTATTGTCTCGCATTTCTTATTTTTTTTTCTTATAAGTAAGACTCACGATTTTCATTTTAGCGTTCATTACACTTTGTCTCTTTAGAGCTTTACGGGCTTCAGCGTTGTACCACCTTCTGATGATTTCAAAACAAAAGTTGTAATACATCTGTTTTCATCATATTTACCTCATTGATTATACAGTCGGTAATTTTAACGTGGTCAATGTATTTGTTTTTACTTTGCTTTTATTCACTTATTTTTCATTAGTTTTCATGCATACATGCTTATATGAATTGGGATCCATGAGCCGTGTTGTATTCGACAGTACGCAGTGAAACGACTTGACTAGCTCAAGCCATCAACATTGATTTGATCAACTACCTGAATAACCACATGTGAACAATGTCAACCTTGATAAAACATCAAGCAAATTTTATGGACTATGTAACAATGTTAAACTATATTATGAGCTGAAATAATGACAGAAAATCTCATTTGTAAAAGAGCTCTGGCCCAGGGAAGCGGGGGCCGGTTTGTGGCCCACCTGGGCCAGGTTAAACAATACAGAAGACAACGATTTAAATTTTTCCTGGTGAATAATATTCAGGAATTCTTCTCGGGCTCTTCACCAGGTAAATTCAGTCGTTTTGGCCGACGTTTCGGTAAACGACATTTTCATGGCGTGTCACTCTCTAAATTCAGAGGCGTGTATGAAATTGGACATTCAGAGAGTAACACGCCTATAAAATTGGAGAGTTTTCCGAAACGTCGGCCAATGCGGCTGAATTACCCTGGTGTAGAGCCCAAGAAGAATACCTGAAGACAAGACCTCGGTTCAGAATTAAAATATTTAAAGTAACTTGTTATCCACGGCCTCTAACATTATCTCAACAAACTTTTCCATGCATTGCTAGACCCAAGGGTCAGATGGCGTCTTTGTAATCAGTGAATAAGGTCGACAAGCACTGCTTTAACCCTTCTAAATCCGCCTTATGGAATAAGTAAACCCTTCTTCTCGACGCAGGCTTTCTATCGAAGACGATGTGGAATTTTCCATGCAGTGCTTTGTGTTCCCTAATACCACCGGCCGCCTTATGACGCATTCGGAATATTTGTTGCTTAGAGGTCTAGTACCCCTGGTAGGTTCATCTGATAGCTGCGTCAACGTTGGAATAGCATATGAAGAGCTTAGTTTCGCACAGATCCTTGTCTTTACCACTATTTTTGAAACAATATTTTTCCCAATCGATCGATGAAGCGTTGTAATAGACTATTATGACACTATTACGATTTTTTCTGAGTAATGAAACGCCTTATATGCCTATATAACTCTAACGTTGAATTCAGGTTTGAATCTGGTGGATAAAGTATGCACATATAAATAATCTCTTAGCTGAGCACTCGATTGAGCACCAAACACTTTTCAAATCACTGTCTGCAAAATTCTCTGCTTTGCTTGTGATATCATATTTACCTGCAACGAATACCCTCCTCCTGTTCTCGTTTTTTGGTCCATCCGGTATATTGTATATGATTTCCGGAGGATCTCTCTACCATGAATTTCACACTATAGCATAGGCGGATTAAGGGGAGGGGGTATGTGGGCAGATGCCCCCCACTCCCTCAGACGCTCAAAAAATATACAAGATTTTTACCATAGTTACCATTATGTTCGTTTTAATTTGTGTATTACGGAGTCTCAATCTTATTTAATATTTTATTATGTTAATTTAATATTAATAAGTTAATTATTAAAATAAAGAGAATATTTGGTGCGGTAATTGGTGTGCGTTGTTTTAAATCTCAAATATGATAAGACCATTTGCCTGTCGAACCCCTGTCCCCCCCACCCCCCAGAAAAAATCCTGGATCCGTACATGCACGATAACCATTTTCAGTGGGTATGATGACATCCGCTTCTGTTTTTAGAATGTGACATTGGAAATCAGCAACTTTGTTTTTAATACCACGGCAATAAAAATACGTCCTATAAGATTTCTTTCAGTCGCGGCTTTGTACCTTTTTCTAAAATTTAAGTTTCTCAGTGCATTCTACATCTAATTTTTCCGACATACGGTCACTATTTTTACAGGCGCATTTTCGGCGTTTTAAACACTTTTTTGCTGCTTGAATGGAACCTATGACCCCACGATTAACTAACCTCATATAACCCTAGGCTCTGCTCCTCTCTCAAATCTAAAAATGGGCGATTACTATGGATAAATCGACGTCTTGACCTCAATTTATACAGTAATAAATAGTCTTTGAGTATAGGTAAGGGACTATACTATATCTATCCTCCAACACTTTATTAATTTATAAAAATGGGCTAAAATTTTCGAGTATTCTACTCGCTACACACTTGACTTATTCGGCCAGAACGCTCCAGTGTTACGACACGACCGGTTTGCCAGCCGTAGATCAACGCCAGTATCATGAATTTTTTATTTCTCTTCGAACTTTAAAGGTTTAATTAAAGGCTGCGTCAAATTCAGATTGTGAATTCTTTCCACTCACACCTCAAATAAGTAGTTACATAATTATAAATTTTGTAATGTTAACAGGTTCACCAAAATACCAAAACACCAAATTGTACCCATTTTGGCGCATTTTCTCATGCGTGGGAAAAATAGGCGCTATTATATTCGGTTTGTCCTCACTTTCAGGTCAATTTACAGAACACCATGCAATGTAACTTGATTTCGATGGTGGTTCTAGGTTCGGTATGGCATGTCATTTCCAAAAATATATGATGATACTCAGGTTTCGAATCCACGACCTTGGTATGTTTGATTAGACAAAATGAATTTTTTGCGATTTTCACGAATTTTGCGAAATAACATCAATAATTTTGATTGTTTCGGTTAATTTTAGCATTATACCTATCGCAGAGTGATATACTAATGGCAGTAAAAAAACTGATATATGTAAGAGAAAATGGGTTGTATGTTGCCCACTACAGTGAATACTGATCTTTTTTTTATAGTTGCCTCGCATTTCATGTTCTTTCTCACTAGCAAGAATCGCATTTTTCATTTTAGCGTGCATCACTCTTGGTTGCTTTAGATATTAACGGATTTTAGCGGACAATACACTAAAAAAAATCAGTAGTGCATAGTTTAGATTAAGATGACGCGTGAACATTTAACACGGAAACAAAACCGAGAGGAGGAGAAAAGAGGTCACGACGGAAGATGATAACATCTCAGAGATCGGACCCCAAGATAAGCGTGATCTTCACCCGAAAGCTACGTCTTTTGAAGGATCTTCCGTGGTAAATGGACGCAACTTGAGGCGATATGAGGTTCCGTATTAAAGAAATGAGCGACATAACTCAATATGCATTTAATGGTTGCTAACCATCTGCAACACAAAAAAGACAAGATTGTTCGTAAGTAAGAGAAAAATACACAACATACATAAAAACAAAAGAGCAGCGAAAATAGACACTGGTAATATCTGATTCTACAATGAAAACTTTTCAATTTTCCTAAATAGCTACTATATTTATGCTATATGCAATAGGATTTACATTTTACGCTTCCATTCATCAGTTCTCATCAGTAAACATTATTTTCATTCACATGATTTACCGTGAGAAAAAAATTCCTCTCGATCGGGAATCGAACCACGAAACTTTGGCTCTCCGTAGTTGCCGGAATCAGTGAAAAAGGAAAGCACAAGGTCCGTGGTTCCATTGCTGGTCCAAGAGGATTTTTTTCCTATGGTAATTCATGTGTATTTCACCGCCATTCGCGCGGCAGGTTTGAAATATTACACATTATTTTCATGTCATTCTAGTTTGCAATATGTAGCCATTTAACACTTGTGCAATGCCAAAATGAATCGGATTTAAACTAAATATAGAACTATTATGAATGAATACATTTCCTGACCAATAAGCTTATAAGTATAAGTGGGCTGTTTTGCATGAGATTCATGAATATAATCGCAAAGTGCGCATGGTTATCAAAATTTAATTATGTTTATACCTCACAAAAATCCTGATCGTTTTGTTAGAACTAATTTATGTCGTATGCTTGCAAAACTTTTTTTCGAGTCGAATAAATACTTTTGGGCATTGCCACGCGCTTTTATGAAGTTTCTCGGTTTAATTTTAAATGAAAAATGCATTAGTTTTAAAATTCAGATAAAGGAACTAACGCCTTGGTAGGTTATTATATCCTCCAGAGAATTATATTCACAAAGATAGGACAGATACAACTTCCCAGCGAATATTCTAAGTAGCTTTTAATTTTCAATTCTTACTTCAAGAATACGAAATGGATTAAATGACTCGTTATATGGAGGCAAGCTCCTTTTAAACCAACGTCAAATCAATGTTTCTGGTAATAAATAGGATATTAAGGTAGATTTTACGACTTTTTAAGGACAGTATCCTACCTCTCCCTGGGTATTTTAGGAATTAAGATGTTTTTGCGATCGCAGTTGGTACAAAAATAAACCACTCCAAACTGAAATTTCTTATTTTCCTCCTGATATTTATTGCAAACTGTTAGCAAATTTTGGCATTCCCTGTAAAGTATTCGTGTTCTAGTCCCGTGCTCCATTGAGAGATACACGCTTGGCGGTAGCTCATAGCACCGTCATCTACAACTACTTAATACCCAGCAAGCCACCTCTACGGCAGCGGATGACCAATGACTGTTATGCAGCCTGCAACAGATGCCCCACATCAGGGGCGGTCTGAGGTCATTGGGTGCCCTCGGCTCATAATGGGGCTCCCCCTAACCAGGAAATTCGGGGTTTCTCACCCTGAAAATTTTAGGATATTGCATGGCCGGGAATGGATTTTTGACGCTACTCTGGCTCTTAAAAACTAGATAAAATTTAATAAAAATAGCAATTTCATTAGAAAAATTTCTATGAAAAGTGATAATTTCATAACTTATAAAATTTAATAATGCATTATGGCTCTATTATAATTTCAGTGAATTTTCTCCTTGAAACTGAAATGAAATCTTAAAAAAAAACCTCTAAACCAGTAACCTTTTCGAATATCCCCTTCAAAAAAGCATCAGGTTCTCCTTTATTTTCTGACACCTTTATTTTATTTATACTTTTATAATCTTTTTACACTGAGTATGTTGTAAATAAAGCAACTAATGAACACTTAGAATTTTATATTAGCAAAAAAATTTGGTTCAAGTTATCTGAGTCATTTATTTTAATTACACCTTTCATATACGCTTCACGATAGACGCGAGCGATGTGGGGTCCCCTAAGCTGGGGGCCCTCGGCGATTGCCGACCGGCCGACCTGGCCAGATCGCCGCTGTCCCACATGTGCATCAATCAAATTTACTTTTCCATGAAATTTACCGAGAATTATCTTTACAAATCCCAATTTATGGTCGGCTACATGGTCATTTTTAGCGTAGAATTAAAAAATAAGCATATGCATTATTACATAAAGGTCATTTTCTATAATTCCTATATGCTCCGTTAATATTTCACCTACAGTGATAAATGAGGTATCATTTCTAACGTTGAATCACCGGCTTCTGACGAAAAATATGATCTCAAATATCATTATTTACCCATTAATTTGACTTGAAAGTTTCCTTTTTTCCATGCCGATTACTCGCTCGAGGTATATCGATTCCACACATTTTTTTTATATTCTAAAATTCAGAAAAAGGTCTTGTATGATGTGAGGCTCCTCGAAGTGGTGGAAATTCTTAAATATTTAAGTAAAATTGGTCATCGCAATAAATCCACTGGTATTATATTATATACTTATCAAGTAATGTTGTTTGTAACAACGAAACGCGTAGTGTCAAAATAAAACCCAGCGGAAATATTGCAATGTCCAACTTCACAAATTAAAAAAAAGGTTTTAAAAACCGTTAAATCCATAACTAAATCAAAGTAATGTAGCATAAGCAGAAAAAATATTAATAATAAAATATAAGAAGTATGAAGAATGGTAAACGTTCTCTCAGAGAGACATCGTGTGTAAGGAAATAAAAAGATAACGTGTACCACGAAAAAAGAAAGAGGTCGTGCTGCAAGTATTCAAGAATAGGATGGTTTCCTATTATTTTTTTATTGCCTAAATCGAAAGATTATTACTCCTGGAGTATGTGTTTCACGCTTTTAGATTTTTAAATGAAGATATCTTTTTTTCGCGATTAAATGAAAAGTGAAAAATTTCAAGCGCACGAAAACGCGACGCGTAAGTAGGAATGATGGGAAAAAGTCCGTGCGACGCATTTCTGGTTCCCCCTCCCGCCTTGTGAGGTGACCTTGATCGAGGCACTGAGCGCTGATAGGACGCAGGATGCTAGTGGGTAGCTGAGTACCTTGCTGGCTGGTAGCGCTTGGCTTAAAAAAGGTTTATTAATACCTTATCAAACGAAGAAAACTTTCCGACCTTAGCCAGTTTTAATAGGTGATTATTAAGACATGTTTCCCTGAGCTCTGTGCCTCATGCATGCATTGGTAACCTCAGACGATGTATAACTCCTATCCTCTCGTGTAGAAACTAGGTCCCTGTGACGTCACGTGGAGTGGAATCGCATGGGCGCCAATCTGGCCTTTTTCAAATGCGGTTAAAATTGACCATTGCCATTCGTCTAAACTGGGTTTTCTAAAACCAAATTATTTGTATATTATGAATACACTATTGGTGGGTAACGAATCGCAATCAATGCCTTTCGTTTTCTTTCATGAAGGAAACTACCCTATTCAATGACGTCATTATTGTTCCTACTGGTAACAAACTCTCTAGCCTGTATGGTATTCATATGTTTTGTATATTTTTGCAAGAAAACAAGCATAAAGAAAATACTTTACGATACTACTTCTTCTCAATTTGAAACCCAATTACACCGTTTCATACTTATTCCCTGATAGAGTGAAAGTGCGAAATTTTCGCACGGGTTACCTACAGGGTGCGACAACATAACATCTTTTTTTTCAAATGGTCGCCATTCTGTCGGTTGATATCGAAGCGGATCACTATTGGTTTCGTTCGAGAGGCGTAACTGTAAAGTTTTGTTCCCGCCAAGTTCAGCAGCCATCAAACGTTTGCACAGTGAGGAGTATGCGTTTGCTGATGAGGCCTTTTTTTCGAGCTGGTTTTTTTTAACGACAAATTTGGTTGGTATCGGAAAAATGTTTTCGATTTGTGAGTTTTGAATTGTGATTTTTTCACTGACATATCTTATGATCTCGTATTTATTTGAGCCCTCCAAGGACCCTACAACTTTGAAGACCGACATCCAGGAAGAAATGACCAACATAACCCCTCCAACGCTGGCAGGAGTCATGATAAACGCCAGATATCTGTTTACTCAGTATGTGGAGAGTGGGGACGCCAAGGTGGGCGGAAATCGAAAAAAGCTTGACAAAACTAATATCTCCGTTATTATTCCACGTAGATCCACGATTTTTTCGATTTACAATTATTTTTACCTCCTTAATCCGAATCTAATGTTATTTTTGCTCTAGAACAATCAAGGGCTTCTCTAATATAAAATGGCGGAAACAGTAAAAATTCCCTAATTTTAATATTAAAAGCGCTGCATGTTAGATGCTTATTATTTTCATACAAGCACTATCAATGACTTAGAAACTTCGATACATAACCCTAAACAACTTTACCGTGATGTATCGATACATCACAGAATATGTATCGACGCGCGGTATCTATATGCTATTGAGGATATGGATTTTATCAATGTATTCCACGGAACTTAATGCAAGTATTTTTCGATTATTTTCATTAGAAGTTAAAACCATATTTCTGTATCTGAAAGGAATGACTAATGAAATGGAAATAATGCATACCTGAGTAAATACAGTTATAGGTCTTCGTCATCTAATTCAATCTCGTCTCCATCCGACTCTGCGTTCTCGTCAATCAAAAGGAGGTTCCTAGCTCTTTAGGTACCTTCAAATTTCCGTGATTCGAATCGATTGATGAGGATATTATTGCGTCCGAAGAGAGAAGAAGTCTTCGAAAAATAAATCTTCGAACGACACCATTCTTGAAAATTTTCTGGAGTGCTGCTCCCTGAACCTCCTAATATCCTTGTGTCTATATTAAAGGGCCTCCTCCGACAATTGCCCAATGGGTAGCACTGCTGCGTTTACAATAGACGCTCCATGTATTAGAATCTTATGTACAGTTGGGGGCATAAAATACCATTCATAGTGCTCCACATAAAGGGCAGCAGTGGAAGAGCAATACTCGCGGAAACGATCTACGCCAGTTGGAAGTCCCAAATTTCCCAAAAAATCCTTATCTTTGCACCTCCTTCAATGCTATTTTTTTATAGAAATTTGAATGCCAATAGTTTTTTTGACTCTATCGTCTACACCATTCCTTGGCACATAGCATCGTCTAGTTCTTTTCGAGTCACTTTCCTCCTCTCCATTTTCTCCGCTGTCGGAGATAAAAACTTCTAAATCTACAAGCCAAAAAAATTGCTACATTTTCTAACGTTGCCATATCGACAATAAATATTTCTACAACTAGTGGTATTAATCATACCTGTGACCGATTAATATATTCCCTCCGTCGTGTACGACCTCTCTGTATTAGAGTAACTTCGACAACCGGTAACCAATCGATGGGTTCACCGAGGAGAACTCCTCTGTCAGTTGTCACTGTGGCTAAAAGACGTCGATGTTTTAACACTCACCAGCTAAGTTAGACTGACCGTATGAGAAAAACTGAGGAAGCAAGACATTATCTAAGCCATTAGAACGCGCGCATTTTTGGGAAAACCGCCACGTAAATGGCCAGCTATCTCGTTCTCTAGCGTGTTCTAGAGAATCGCTTTTCTGGAGGGCATTAACCGATGCACGTGCGCTACGGTGGTAAAACAACTAGCGGGGACTTTTCAAAGAAACAACCTAGCCCCAAACACCAAATTTACGAGCCCCACATTTGAAGGAACAATATACTGGAGAAGACAAGAGGTGTTACTTAGTGAACTACTAGTAGTGGAAGCGGATTACCGCCCCAAGGAATAATTGCGGTCTGTCGGTCGTGTGACCGCACCTGCTTCGATTCTTTTCCCTCTCCTCAAGGTCGGAGGTATTTCCGATTTAAAGGGACCTAAAGTGCGGGGAATTCCCTGTGTATATGCATGTGAGAATAAGTACGAATAAGGGAACAAAGCACTCTGCCGACGTATGGTCACACGTCCTCATCGGGCTCATGGGTGACCGGCGGCAGCGGCGAATTTTCCACTTTCAATGGGCCACAAGAGAATACGAAAGTTTTTTTGGACAAAACATTGCCTTTACTTTTAGATTTCACATCTTTCCTAACGATTGGGGTAAAAATAATAGTGGTGGAAACATTATTTGCTTTAAACTGGAGCAAAAACCAAATCAGGATATTCCGCGGCCGGGCTGGGCGGCTGCGTTGACTTTTTATACATATCCCATCTTTAAAAGCAAGGTAGCAAATTGGAGCAAGATTTTTCTTTTGGATCATTTAGTCAAGATTCAGGTCTTTCATTCCATATGAATTTTACGATCGAGTCTCGTCGTCCTCATAAAGTTTTTTTCCACTTTATGTCAAAAATAGTCCAAAAACAATGCAATTTTGAATGTTTAATTATTATATGAAAAATTGATAAAAATAAATACTATATCAGGTATAATTCTTAGGAAAGATTTACAATTTTAGAAAATATGCCTTAAAATTTATGGAAAACCATATTAACGGCTCACTAGCGAAAGCAAATACTCGATTTTTGCAGAAATTCAGAGTTGAAATTTTTTATAATTTTTTCTCGTCTTTAACGGCTTTTAATAACTTAATGGGTGAACCAAATATTTAAAAGGCCATAGTTCCTTGATCCTTGGACATTATTCTATCGGACTGTACCATTTTTGTTAACCAAAAAAATAGTGAAAATTTCGGGTTTTGTCAAGCTTTTTCCGATTTCCGCCCACTGTGGGACGGAACTTACCTGTTATGATAATGAAAACTGTGTAAAAAAAAAACTTTAGATACGTGCATGCATTATGCCAAACAAATAAAATTTTCTGATTCATATAATGGGTTTTATACGATAAGTTTTGACAAAAGTAAGGTATGCTGCCGCATCCTGTAATATGTAACCTATTCAGATTGTGTGAGATCCCGCCAAAGGTACATCACTCTATGCAATGCGTGACTGTAACATTAATAAACTCACAAAGAAAACCATAGTTTTCGAACAGTAATAATAATGTAATATATCCACGAATGGTTTGGATTATGGAAAGAGAAGAAATACAGGCTAAACAATACTAAAAATTATAAGAAGAAGAAATTAAAAAATACTATTAGAGCAAGCAAGAACAAAACATTCCATCGGAAAGATAAAAATATCTAATGATCGTTCAGGCAAGTTCCACCGTTAATTTTATTAAGCGATTAACCGTTGCTGTTCCTGATATTTCGACGACAGAACGACATTTTAAATCTCTCTGTTCGGCAGTCTATTTTCCATATCTTTTTTTCGTGATCCCCTCGACCAAAGTACGATGGCAAACGATTGATATTCTTCACATCGTCCGAAATGAAACTTCTCTCCAAAACAGCTAAGTAAGTTAAAATTGTGCTTTGTGCTACACTCCTGTTTCTCAGCATAATTTGCCCAATGCAATGGAGACGCTGTACTCTTTATCGTAACTACACATCACTGCTAGTCTGGCCGGACTGAGCCAATTTATTTTAACTGTTAAACCTACCTCATAAAGGCCCATCACGCGAGCAGCACATTATAAGTGAGGCCTCACTAGAATCAGGAAACTTCTCTTTTTCACCTCTCCGAAAATTACCAAGCATTTTTCTTATATATTCCATTTTACGGTTGCATGAAACATTTTGCAATTATCGCTGGCCTTGCCCCCCCCCCTTTCATTCAAATTCCTGCTTCAACTCACAGAAAGTCCTCTTTCCGTGCTTTTTTTTCGATCAATAAAGTTATTTGTTTTCTCCTTCTTCATTTAATTAACATTCTTTATCCTTACACCGATTCTTCACAATCTCCTCATCTATTACTACTCGCACCATCCAGACCCTCTGTCTCCTCCAAATCACCCCAAGAAGATTCGTCGAAGAGATCCTCTCTTCGCCGAAGACTTTCTTTTTACTTCTGCAGCTATTATTTTCTTTCCCACGTGAAAAGCAATCGCGTAGGATAAGGATTGGGTGAATCTGACTGATCAATAAAATTCTTCTTTACTATTTCAATTGGATGGCATGAAAGACAGTACAAATAATATTCGTTGACGTTAAAATGTTTTGAAGGCATATTAACTACTATACCTAGTGCAAGTTTTAGGAGGGGCTACAAGCCCTCGAGTATTCCTCTTGTCAGAGGGGCAGAGAGGAAGGAGGGGTTTGGGGAATGAACCCCCCTCCACAGAGCTCAGAGAATTTTTTTAATAAAATATTTTAATGTGGCAAATTTTGTAATTAAAGTTAGGGGGACAGATGTCTCGTGAGCAAAACATCAAACTATTCGCAAAACCTAAGTTTCTGTCCATTATTATTATAAAATACTTAAAATATAATCCATTTTACTTGATAGGATTACTATTACTTGTAGACTAGTGTTAGGATTAATAAAATATTCCTCTGAAAGGCGTAAAACCCACCATTCATCTGAACAATTTTCTGGTGGAGGGGCCTTTGCAGCTTCTTCTTACCCCGGCGGGTATTCCATACCCCCCCGTATTAGTTGCGCCTAAAACCCTCATAGCCTTAATGCCTAGCTGCGCCCCTGCCTCTTGCAACCCTGCGTAAGGCTACTATTGGTAGGCCTAGATTGTTTTAGCAAATAAGAATAGATATCCTACATATCGACGAAGTGAACATTATCTAAGGGCCTCACTTCGTTTCGAGGTCCGACAAAAACGATAAAATAAGAGAGATATTTAGCCCGATGGAAAGGTGTGACATCGTTTTTCCATGGAGCAACAAAGAACTTAATAAATACTAGGTGGAACTCATCAAATACTAGAACGCGCACCTTTTTTTGTTCATGGCTGGTGTCTTCACCAATAACCCTACCACAAGCATATTGAGGCGGCTTTCTGGTCAGTATGCAGGTATACATAACTATTTCACTGGTATTTGAAAGTCGAAATTCATTATCAGTGGGACTACATCAAGAAGTGATGTATCTCTTTTCCAGAATAATATCATCACGCTACTCACTCAGTTATTTAAGCTTAGTAGGGATAGGTTAGAGTTGGTCTCACCCATCACCCATGATGAAAACTATGGAGTACCACTCCATTCATTAATGAAAACGAGGTAATTGTCATTTTCTAGAACAAAAAAACAAGGCCATTGAACGAAGTGGATAAACGTAAATAAAATACTTATATCTTCGTTTTCTCCCTCGAAAAAGTTACGAGTCTCCGTACTTACCCTGTATCATCGATTGATATCGTCATGACGAGCGCAAGTATTTGTGCTAGCTCCGATTCTGCATGTGACTTATGCCAGCTTCCGCTTTTACGTGATATACGCGCATTCATCTTCCGTGGCGTGTTTATTGTTTGATAAAATCGTCGTCAAGGTCACAAATTAATACCTCCGAATGACGAGATGAAATCACAATGAAAAACTCCTTTGAATGATAAAACTTTGGCGGAAGAGACCTTGCCGTTTGTCGGGCGCACGACAGAGGGGGCTATATCCGTCAAAGCGATCGCTCTAACCTGCATGCAATTGCCAGGTGTGTCCTTTTCCCTTCTCTCTCCCTTCAGCAGACTTCCTGACTCTTCTATCCGTGTCTACCTCCCTCGGGACCCGCACCGCTGAATCCTGGCCGATCGTCACGGGCCGTGCACTCCATACAGCCCGCTTCCTCGCTCGTTCCCTTTCCACCAATCCCCCTAACCACCGCACAGGTGGCCACCCTGCCTCGCTCCCTCCCCTCCCGCCCTCAGCCAGTAAGTCAGCGCGCAGTCAGCAGTTGGAGATCGTCGCAGTCAGAAGGACCGGTGTGTATCGTGCTCGCGGTGAATGGATAGCGTGTGAGTGAGTGTTTTTGTGCAATCCGTGTGCATTGCTGCGGCCGAATACGGACGGAAGGAAGGAAGGTGTCTCCAGTGGGATACGATGGAGGACGAGGACATCGGGCGATTTCGGAGTTCATTTGCTCGCTCGATGGTCGACGCCGACAGGTCCTCGGTGACGGGCGATGACGAGGTGAGTTTGAACGGTTTTATCTCCACAACCTACCGAATTATGTGTTGGCATGAATCATCGGTGCCACTGTATTCTCTTTCCTTCACCACTATCGCGTGTAAGTGACGGTTTGACCACGCTAGTAACTAGTTCGGGCCCGTTTTACGTCCGTATAGTTTATGGCTGGTGTCGTTAGATTATTATTTCTCTTGGTGATGGTCATCCCTTATTGGAAGTCGGTTGACGTGATGGTAAACAAAGTGATTTCTGGAGGTATTTCTTCTCTTCTTGGTAGTGTATTTGCTGTGCAGATAACGCATGGTTTTTCTTTTGTTTAGTTTAAATGTACTTGCCGTTCAGTCAACTTCCTCGATTTCTATTGTGTCTCGACATATATAACAGTTGTTTGTTTGACTAAACCATAAACTTTGGCTCGTGGTCTTTTGTAATAGGTGTCGAATCATTGAGCCTCGTTGTTTCACGCGGTAGTAAAAGGTTGGAACTGTCCCTCTCCATGAATATCAAAATGAAAAAGTCATTATTTTCGGCGTCATGCGATCATTAGTTTTTTTTTCATTCTTCTGTGCAAGGATAATAGACAACGATGGAATTCACCACTCAATGAAAGGTGGTGTTTCATTTACTTTATAGTATCGTAGTTATTTTGTACTTGTTATTCCCGAATTGCGAATTAGTACGAAGTAGTGGATGCATTGGAAGAATTATTGCATGTTGTAAATTTGTGATGCATGTCCATCGGTGCCAATGTATTGTTGTAGGTAGCGAAATGAACGGCGCATGCTTGGTTATAGCTAACCTTTACTATGTAATTGGACGTGCAATTATGTTATTGGATGCGTGCATGTTGGGGATAAAATACTCAACCTGTGCCGCATGCCCTTGAGGTGAATCGAGGGCTATCGTGTAGATGTAGATTGTATATTTGTTACGTAGTTAGATACACCTATCCTTAGCCGTACCGGTCTGACGTGCCCGTGGCTAGACGTGCCGGAAGTGTTGACTGTTTTTATTAATCGGCAGCAGGCAACACGGTACATATTATATTTGCTGCTGTGCACTGGCTGCCTTAAAGGCGTTTCACCTGCTATTGTTCACTATATAACGAGGATTACAGGTTCGTACATCCGCGTTGTCGTTACGGCCGAGGCCTTAATAACAAATTTTCACGGTATTGCAGTAGCGGACATTGAAAACACCCAAAGGGGGGGGGGGGGCAAAAGATATCTTGAGAGACCTTTACGTTTCTCGTAATATAAAATAATCAAGTCACAGGCAGAGTAAAAGAAAATTTTAATTAAAGTGATTATACACATATAGAAGACAATGCATTTTATGATTTAAAAAAGTCACAATTGTGGTTCTGCAATGTTTGGCAATACGGGCGGACCAGCAAGGGAGGGGCGCGCGCCCCCAGTCTGTAAATGCCACTGCTGCATTGTCTATCATTCCCTCAGGTTTCCCTGTATTTGTGCTTGTAAAGCAATCATGTTATTCAAGCCTTGTACTCACTACATCCTCAAAATACCATGCGAGCCACATCTTGGGTGTGAAGCAGAAGTTAAGAATTTATTTCCCAGCTTCCACTACCTCGCATGTGGGCCCTACCACAATTTCACGGGTAAGCACGAGACGGGCCATCTCTCACCGAGCATGTACCGTTCATTACGCGACTACAACGGAATTAGGGCCCTGGTAGCGGTGCTATTTAAAATGCTGTGGTCATTCTTGGGAAGGATGAATTTTTGAACCTTTCCAAACTCGAGTTCCATAGTCTTGTGGTCATCTTCCAATGTGAAGCAGTGAGACATAGGGTCTGTCGAAATATCGTAGACTTCATCGGCAAAAAATCTTGGTGTAAGTCATTCATGACATCAATTCTTCGATTTAACCATCGTTGAGACAGTTTCCCATCCTAACTGCCAGGGGCGGATGCAGGATTTATTTTCTGGGGGAGGGGGGCATTCAGAAGGGTCTGACAGGCAAACGGTCTTCTCATACATCTATATAATACCCTGCGAGCCACCTCTAGGGTGTCACCTGTATGCAATAGGATTCCCACATGCACACCGCACATTTTGGAGATTAAAAATAGCGTAGGACGTGTATTTTTTAAACGTCTGAGGGATGGAGGGACGTGCCCCCTCTAAATCCGCCTATGCTAACTGCGGTAGTTGATTCATATCGCTTATGAAATTAACCTATTAGGCGAACCTTGCTGATCTTCGCTGCATGCAGATAATTCATTCAGGAAGTCAATCCCATTCCATGTACTGACTGAGTACACCAAATGAGGTCACCCGAGGGAAGAGCACGTTTCTGCTACTTTATCGCCTTACTTCCCTGGGATTATATTTCAAAATATTGTTTGGGACTAGCTTTATCCGTAATATCTTTTATGAATTTGACCAAGTAAGGTCATACTCCATGACCGAAGAGGCGGATTTAGGGTGGGGGGGATCACGGGGATACGTGCCCCCCCACAGACGCTTAAATAGTAGACAATTTTTGTAATGCGGTTATCATTAAGTTCGTTGTATTTTGTGCATTACGCAACCTCAATCTTCTAATTTAATATTAATAACTTTAATAAAAAAGGATATTTTCTAAAGTAATTGTTGTATTTTGTTTTTAATCTCGAAATTGAATTGACTTGTCAGACCCTTGACCCTCCCCCCCCAGAAAAAAATCTTGGATCCGCCTCACTCCACTGTATTTTATTGCATCTCCGTTTGTCGACTGGTGTAATGCTAGGCATGACTTTTCTTTCCCCAAACAGTCACCGCTACGCATTTATCTGGAGTGTACTTCAGATTCCGATTAGAACACCATAATTTCCTCGAATTCTTTAGCCAGCACCAGGTTCTTCTTATCCAAGCAGACTATATTGTGCGCCCTTTATCCGTCGCAAATAAATACAATTTACAGGAATTTCTCCACGTCCGTAAGTCATAATATTTTCATACATTTTCAGTAAATTTTCCGCTCCATTAATAAAATATCCTGAATTTTTCGCAAAGCGGGAGAGTTACTGATAAGTTCAAGACTGTTTACAGAGAGTTTTTTTTCTTTTATTCTCTCTGTTAGTATTGTGTATTTCGTACTTAGAAACCACTGTAGCCGCCCTTATATTTTCCACTGCCGAGTAGTTGTTGTGTGCAGGTATCTCTTCATTCTTGCATAACATGTGCATCGCTGCCTTGGAGCTTACCTCCCCTTTAAATCGTGATATTTTGACCTATTTTTTCGCGCTTTATATTTCAAGGGAATCATACTTTTTTTTTAACACGAAGCGTGCTATTGCTAGAAACCTTTTTCTGGTCGCCTCCGCGTCTAAATTTTCATTTTTATCTTGGGAATCATATGAGTTTTAAACTATCTTTAGACCTAGCCTCTGGGCGATTTCGAATTCGTTGTGTGGAAAGAAAATCTTTCCCAATAAAGCCATTTTCTCGTAAATTAAATTGCAGAAAAGGCGAAAGTTGCCGCCCACTTTTCATTAGTTGTAGACGTCATTAGAGTTTTATTTCAATTACTCGCTCACGGAGGACCTTTTATTTGGCTAGCAATAACTCATAAGAGCGTTGTCATCAACGAACGATGTAGTGGGTGGGAAGCCGTAAACTAGGTCGACATTAGTTCGTGACGTCATCGAGTTATCTGCATAAGGATTTTGGCGTTGCGAATGGGATCGTTCCCCAATTTTCTTCTATTTTTGTTAAGAATAGTATTCGACAAATGAAGAGACCCACATTTTTTCCGATTCTCGATCCTTCGCCTAATTACCGAGCTATTTGTCTCGACATTGGACAATGGCTTAACACTTTCGTAGAAAAGTTAATGACGTCACATACTCTTGCAGAGCGGCACACCACTGCTCATCGTCTTCGCACATCCTGTTCTCGTTGTTCGTGTTCGTTAGCACTCTAATGTGCAATTCTTTCTTTCAAAGATCGGGTCCTTCTTTCAGTGGAACGAATTTCTAATGGCGTCACGAACTCATGATAAGCGTGCTCGTGATTTTTTTTTCATTTAAAAGTTGTAAGATTGTGGCTAAAGGTAGGCTTTTTCTTTTTGGCCATTAACCTTTGCCCTCCATCTCATGAATTATTTAAAAGTCGATAGTTAAAAATTTGGTGGGCAATCCCGTCGCAGAAACCCGATAAGGTGATTGTTTCGCTGGAATTGTATCGTTCCATTCCTTGTCAATCTTGTTGCTTGTTTTCTGGCGTCCGTTTATCTCATCCTTTTCTCGTAATTATCGTACTCATATTTATCTCGTAATTATTACGTCATGGCTTTCCTTGCCGAGGAAGGGAGATGTACGAATGGTTTTGGAGCAGGCGTGATGAATTGATGCGTGATTATTCGCCATGAAGATCATATTATACATGCGCCGATGGGCATTAAAGTAAGAAGCGGTTGCGTCGTATCAGCTACTTATATATGTATCGTTTTTTCATGTTCTTTCTTTGTGGGCACAGAACCATGGGTGAATACTTATTTACACCTACTTGACTCTCTCTCTCTCTCTCTTGACTTTCTCTCATACGATGTGATTAATATCCTTCGATTACTGTCTCATTATCTACACCTACATAATGCCTTACGAGCCTGCTCTCGAGTGTTTGGCGGGGGTTGACCAATCACCAACATGCAGCATGCAAGAGGACCGCCATGTGCACACCGCACGGTCATAGATGCATTAGGCATACTAGCAAAATATACGTGAACATTCATAAGAAGAAAACTTGCAAATGGTTAGTAATTCCTAGAGCAAATACATGCAAGGTTAGAACTATGGAAAAAAATACAACGAGTCAACCTAGCGAGTGACGCCATTAATCATATTAATTGAGACAACGCTGCTATCCTTAATAGTACGAGGGAGGAACAACTTTTTGAATCTGTCTGTTTTGCAGTCTATTTCCTTTATTTTCTTCTCATGATCACGTCCACCATAGTACAACGGTAAACTAATGATATGATTCACGTCTTCGGAGAAAATATGTTCTTCGAATATATTAAGCAGGTTCAGTCTATACGTCGGTCTATTCGCTCCTGTAAAGAGTCCCATCCTAACTCGTGTAACATACTGGAAACGCTGCAATTTTTTTCGTTACAACTCATCACAAATCTGGCCGCCCTGAGCTCGAATTGATTGATTTCAGCTATCAGTCCTACCTCATAAGGGTCCCATACGCTAGCAGCATATTCTAAGTGAGGCCTCGTTAGAGTCAGGTAGCTAATTTCTTTCACCTTTTTTGGGCATTTACCGAGAATTCTTTTTACAAATGCCAATTTACGGTTAGCTTTCCCGCATACTTCCCGTATATGTTTACCCCACGAAGGATCCCGGGTATTGGTGACCCCCAGGTATTTAACGAATTCGGCATTTGATAATGGAATCCCGTTAGCGGTGTAGCTTCTTCTTGAAGATATATCCTTTTTCAAAAGAATTCATCGCGATACACTTTTCAAGATTTATTTCTAACTCCCAAGTACTGCACCAGTCATTTATGGCAACAATGAGTCCTTTTCTAAAGCTAATCTATCGCTATGGTCGTAACTTCTCTGTATGCAACTACATCATCTGCGAAGAGGCGTATTTTGCTCGTGACCACGGGGGTAATGTCAAGAAGTAACAAAAGTGACCTTAGCGAATGCATTTATGAATTCTAAAAGTATGGCGTCCACTTGAATATATCTGTCACCCGCGGCTAAGATATCGTGAATGATAGCAGGGATCACAGGAGGAAGCAAAAAAATAGCAGAACATAGGATTTTTAACGGGTCTTTCTTCGTGCTGTCGGGGATAGCAATAATTACTCGATTAAGAAATTCATTCGAAGTAGGTCGACTAATTACACATTTTTCTGTTCTTAATAAGTATTCTACTTTTTTCGTCCTCGCTGTGTTCTAATATATTTTTATTTTTCTTCACTTTGCCATGTTCTAGCATTGTTTGACCAGTATTACTTTACAGTAAATATTTTACATGAAGCTACCCTTGAATTAGGATGCGCTGACATTAATTGCTAATCGTTTAAGAAGTTTTGGCTTTGGCGTGTGGACGAATTTCTGTTGTAGTTTCGGTTGCATTGTGCATTTAGTGGTAGCTCGCACGACCGGCATCTATGTCTGTACAGACTTGGTGGTACAATCCCTTTGAGTCACCACTAGGGTGTTTGGCAGGGGGCGACCAATCACCATCATACAGCATGTGATTGGTTTCCATCATCTTCTTAAAGTGGAAATAAAAAAATGCAATAATGACAGGTGAACTACAGTAATAAACGGATAGAGTCTTGCACGTGATATGATCTACCATTAAGGATACGTCACACCGTACAACGAAGGACTATAACACAAGCTCAGTAATGAAGGAAGCCTACTTTAGCTAACGGTTATTTTCGCGGTTAGGAAATAGATTTGCCCAGAAGAAATACAAGTAAACAATGGAGGAATGATAGGAGGCTTTCCCGGCATATTGTATCGTGGAAGGTTACTCGATATTTCCACCGGGTCAGGTTCTCCATCACGGCCGATATTTTAATGAAACAGTCGTCCATTGTCATCAGGGTAGGTTTGCATGACGTAATTACGAAATATTCAGACTCCCCTCCCTTCTTGGACTTCTAACTTCTCATTCATAATAGGGAATACTCCCTTTCATTCTATCTTAAAATCCTATTCTCTTCCTTGTTTACCCAACATTATCCAAATCTTATGTCTCTTCCGTATCTCCGAGTTAGAACGCGTCCGAAGAAGAGCTGCCAGTTACGTCAAAGGTCGTTACAGTAGTAGCATTGAGCGTTAGGGTGCGTTGACGGCTAGGTCATTCTGCAAAAGGTCCTTATAATAGTCTTGTTAGTGTAACTGACCTCTTAGATAAACTGGGATGGGAATCTCTGTCAGATCGTAGATTTATGAATGGACTAAACCTTTTAGATAAATTCAAGAGCAGTGTCTTTTCTAGCGAAGTTAGCCATATCTTATGGACGACAACATGCTACGGATGATTAGATCATGTAAATAAAATAGGAGATATAGACTGTAGAAGAGACAGATTCATGTCTTTTTTATTCACGAGCAACAAGAGCGATAGAACTCATGAATAGATTAGATGACTTGTAGTATAGCCTACGAACTTACATAAAACTTAATGCATGTTTCTGAATTTTCTTATTATTTCTAAGACCGTGTGGTAGTATTAATTTGTTAGTATGCGTGACGTTATTTGGACTGTGTGGTGTGCATGTGGGAGTCCAATTGCATGATGCATGTTGGTGATTGATCACCCCCTGCCGAACACCCTAGAGAATGCTCGCAGAGAATTATGTGGATGTCATCTAGTAGCTGACTATCCTCACCCGCCATGTCCATCACTTCGTCGTTCCTCCTCCTCTCCCTCCTTTTCACAGTCTGCATTCCTATCCATACCCACATCTCGGAGGCCTCTAGTTTTTTTCCATCATCTTTCAGTGTCCATGTTTCCGCTCCGTAAAGCGCTAGAATAGAATGCATTTGGAACGAAAAATATTAGTCGTCCTGAGGAAATCCGGCATTACTTTTAGCAATCGAGAAACTGCTTCTATCCCTGATGGTGCAAGGAAATAATGGCATCATAAATATCTTTTTCGCTGTCTTTTTCCTTTATTTTCCGCTCGTGATCACTTCCCTTCTAGTCCGACCGCATTCGAAGAATATTTATCTCGTAGTCTGAGAAACACTACTCTCAGAATTCCCTAAGTAACTTTAGCCTATATTTTCTCCACATTCTTGTAGGTATCGCCATCCAAATTCGTCCAAAATATTGGAAACGCCCTACTTTTGATCATAACTTCTCATCACGAATCTGGCTGGTCTGCCCTGTACTGTATTCATTTCAGTCATCAGTCCTACTTACAAGGTGGCAGCATAATCTGAGCGAGGCCTTACTAGAGTCTAGAGTAAAATCTCTCTCTCTTTTCTATCTCAGTGCCTGGGAATTCTTGTTGCAAGTTTCAGTAGGCCTAATAAATTCCCACGTATTTCGCGAATTTTATTTTGTCGCTGCATTTCATTCAAATTCGTTGGACCATTCGATTAAAAATATGTCGCAGGATTGAAGAATGACCAACATTCGGTGCTCGTGACTTTTGAATATCTAAAATTTTGAAGCAAGAGTGTCGCTAGAACTTGTATTTAGTCGAAGTGAGCTTTCACGTAGCAGGCATCCCTTCCTACTGGACAAGACCGCGACGTAAATGCTTTTCTATTTAGAGCGACATTTTGTGACCGACTACTAATAAGTCTCTCCTTCACATAAGTATCAAAGGAAGCGTAAACTGTTAAGATAATCGTCGACCGGCGTATATTGTTTAAAATTTTCATGGTTTAGAATGAAGTGAAATTTTCACTCGGTTCTATTTTATTCTATCGAATTAGACGCACGTTCGCCATTTTCAAGAGGTCACAAACCAATGGAGCCTTCAGTTTAACACATTTACACCAGAGGACATTTGGATAAGCATTTGAATTAGGGAAGAGGTTTTGGGGTAATTAAGGTGGCTATTTGAAGTGTTCCTGGGAAGGAAGCAAGCTCAACGACTAGATAATATACTCTGGTTGAAGGAGAGGGAAATATCAGAGGAAAGTGAGATGAATTGGTTGGAAGAACATCAGTTACTATCTTCTCAACCTGTTTTGAGCCCTTTACTTATTTTGCAAAATTTTCTCATTTGAAACATTCCTCCCTAAAATGCATATATTTGAAAGGGGAGATCACGTACCTTGCTCTGTCATTTTCAATGCCATATTTTTTATAGTATTCGGAATCGTAAACTCATATCGGAACTAGTAGCGGTTGCGTTGAATGGGCCTTAGTTTGGTACCAAATGTAATTTAATTAATTACAGACAAACTAAGGCCCATTCTCTGGATCAACTACCAATTCTGACAAATGTTCGACTTTCTGAATTCCAAAGCAAGAAAAATACGAAATTGAAAATGGCGGAGCAATGTACTACGTGGTATCCCCTTGTTAGATTAGCAGTTGAAACAGTATTGCGAAGGCTTCCGCGGTGAGCAGTGGATGCTTTTATTGTTTCTCGGTTTCCACTGCGTTCATTGATGTCTGATGACAATGGTGGAAGTTGCGGACTTTTTTTCAGTCTTGTTCGTTCTGATTGGCTGCAATCGTATTTGGGTTTTTGGAGTGGATTCCGGAAAAAAATTTCCACGCGTGAGGGAGCGGGTAGCGGTCCTCCCCGTTGAAGTTTCTTTGCTTTTTGGCAAATTATATCTCATCTAGGATCGCTAATAGGTTTGCCCTACATAAAACACATTTAAAATTCGTAGTTTCCATAATATGTCTGATATAACAAGGAGCTATTTTTCACAAAAATAAATTTTCTTTCGACCCTGCTTGATAATTCTTCATCTACATCTACGATATGCCTTTCAAGCCAACATCAGGGTGTTTGGCACGGGTGCATTCCTCGTCAGGCATGCAACACTCTTCACATCTTCACGGGCTTTGCATCTTGTTTTTCAATAAGATCACACACAGTAAGGTGTATTAGATTGCATCATGTTAATATCACATTTGTCCATAACATTAATTCTTCCTACGAACTAAAAAGTAGTTTATCCATCGTAAAGGTCCAAAAGAACATAATTTATCTTCAATTAGCGTCTTACTCTTGTGTTCTGAGGTGGTACAAAAGTAATTTGCCCCCCTGAACATGAGGATCGGGGGAGAGGATGGTGGATTAATCAACGGCTAGTTTTTGCAGTGTCTTTCTCAAGAGTTTGACTCAGAGAGCCTCTTCATGCCTGTTGTTGAATGATATTCGTTGGATGGTTCACGTTTCCTTGTATCTTATCCGCGCGATGGGATTCCACAAAATTAAGCCGGCAACTACTGATTCATTCGGAATGGCATTATCACTATTGTTTATTTCCGGATGAGTCCATGCGTGAGATTGTACAAAACCATAGGGAAAGACCTTGATGAAATAATGGAGTGGTGTGCAAAGCGGTATCTTAAGTTTATGTATATGTAGATCTCAAGACAGATTTTGTGAAAATGCGCAAAATCAATTAAATGCCTTGACATTAGAATACACAACCGATGCTATAACTTGGGCAAACTGATAATAAGCGGACAAAACTAATGAGTACTGGTCAAGCAAATTGGGGTTAGTGAAAATAATTAACAGGGTATGTAATGACAAAGTCAGGAATACGGGCTACTTTTCCCTCTTGGGACATCATTGTGCGTGCGCTGCCAGTAAAGGTAATCTTCCTGAGATAGGAGTGAATCAATTAGCTGGAGCGCGTGCTGAGGAGAACGACAAGTTACGTCAAAGGTTTATTTGATAATTAAAGTAGCCTGACGTGATTTACTTATCAAGCACCCTTCGCCGTCTGTTGTTTAGATATTGATTATAGAAATGCACTGTTTGTGGTCGCCCCAGCTGCAATAGCCGGCGACACGCTTGTTTACATTCATTTACACTAGTCAACCAGCCATTAGTCGCATATTAATCCATAAATCCTCGGGATGGCTCGGAGGACATTGTTTAGATGTAATTGTAAGTAGCTGATTTGGACCCGAAATTTTCACCAAGGCCAAGGTCGTCGTGGCTCCGCTTATTGGTAAGGACTGGAAGTCCTAGGGATCCCCCGCCGCTGCGTCATGGTTAGCGTACCCTTCCCTTGGATGACGCATCACTTAATAGATAGGTAGTTCGTGTGTTTAAGCGGTCAGGGAATTACGTCATGAAAGTGAAGGGGGGATCACTCTTTGAATGACATGTTACCGTGGGAAGCAGATTAACTCGCTCAACGTTTGTTAACACAATGCCAAGAGGCGGTGGATGACATGATATTTAGGGTGAGTGGTGCATACCGAATGTGCTATCGCACCGAGCCACACAATCTACATAGTACCCTGCGAGCCACCTCTAGGGTATTTGGCTGGGGTTGATTAAGCATGAGCATGCCGCATGCAATTGGACTCCCACATGCACACCACTCCGGTGGTGGCTTGCGCGTTACCTATGTATATTTTGCTAGCATGCGTAATATTTCTATGACTGTGCGGTGTGCATGTGGCGGTCCTCTTGCATGCTTCATGTTGGTGATTTGTCACCCCCTGCCAAACACCCTAGAGGTGTTGCTGAACCGAGGTGGAACAGCGTTAAAGCTCGAAAGAAATGAGTGAGAGCAATGCGCGGTTAAATGAAGAGGGCAGATGCGAGTCTTACTTGTGATAAAAGCACGAACTCCGAGACAATTATGAATGATCGCTAACTAGAGACAAAGAAAACTTTTTGCTGGGATTCAAAGTAAATAAATTACCGGAATATATAGACGACTATCGTATATGTACTTAGTCATGCGTAGCGAAACTATTGCTATTTCTGGTAGAGTGAGGAAAGTGTCGCGCCTAAAATCTCTCTATTCTGCATTTTATTTCTTTAATGTTCTCCTATCATATCTCTTACTTCAGTACATCGGTTTTTTATATTTTCAACTATCCACTGCTTTATTCCACTAGTTGTCACTCCATCTAAGAAAAACTCATCCCTCATAATAAGAGCTCCATCGATAGATTTTCGGGTGCCTTAAAAGTGATCCCTCGACCCATCTTTTTCTGAATCACACGGTCAGTCACAAACTCCCTTTTTTCCATCGCTTATTCCATATTTTCGGAATTAGAGATGGATAAACGGGCATTGTGTGTCCCATACAATAGCGACGCACCGCTAGAGATTTTCTGCATCTAAATATTATCTTACGAGCCACCTCCAGGGTGTTTGGCAGGGGGTGACCATTCATCTATATGCAGCATGCAAGAGGACCGCTACATGCACACCGCACGGTCATATAAATGTTTCGCATGCTAGCAAAATATACATGCACATTCATAAGAAAAAACTTGCCAATGGCTAGTAATTCCTATAGAAAATACATGCATGGTTAGAACTGTGGAAAAAAACATGAAATGAGTCATCCTAGCGAGTGACGCCATTAATCATATTAATTGAGACAACGCTGCTATCCTTAATGGTACCCTTGATGGTACGAGGGAGGAATGACATTTTAAATCTCTCTGATTTGCAGTCTACTTCTTTTATTTTCTTCTCATTATCACGTCTATGATAGTACGAAGGAAAACGAAGGATATGATTCACGTCGTCTGAGAAAATATCTTCTTCGAATTTCCTAAGTAAGTCAATCCTATACTTCGATCTACGCTCCTGTAAAGATTCCCATTCTAACTCGTGTAACATACTGGAAACGCTGCACTTTTTGTCGTAACATCTCATCACAAATCTGGCCGCCCTGCGCTGTACTCGATTGGTTTCAGCTATTAGTCCTACTTCGTAAGGGTGCCATACACTAGCAGCATATTCTAATTGAGGCCTCATTAAGATTCTGGTAGTGTTACGGCTTGACTTGCGAATCTGTTCATCACCGCTATAACTCGCCTCCCCCGGATCGGTTATTATTCCTGTCTTACTTTTCTATGTTTTACAACCTTTTGGAAATACAGCACTGCCGGAGATTCCGTCTGTGAGCCAAATTTCTGCTTATCGCCTCGTTTATTACTCAGACGCTAGTGGCATAATTCATTGCACAAGGCGATGCCTTTGATTGCGTGTTAATAATTAACAATTATAAGTTGTCCAAAAGCCGCCACGAAGGAAGTGTTCAGGAATGTATCAGAATTTTAAAATGAAAATAATAGTAATAATTTATAACTCGTACATTATGTTTTTACATCTTAATACAATGAAAAAAAATATTCTTGTAGACCTGTTACGGGATAAACCTAAATCATTTTGGTCTTATGCTTGGGGAGTAAAAGAAGTGCCGTTTCATCTACATCTATATAATACCCCGCAAGCCGCCTAAAAGGCGAGTGGCAGGGGGTGTTAGGACACCGGCCGTTTACAGCAAAAAAAAAGAAAAAAGAAAATGAAGTACACTAACGAGGTTGGTACTAACTAGCGTTTATTAAAGTCCTTTATGGTTCGGGGAAAAAACGAATTCCCATATCTATCCGTTCGGCAAAACATCTCTCTTAATTTATGGCTTCCATCGGGCCTGGAAATATAGTGTGGCTCTAATATTAAGTTCTCTGTGTCGCTCATAATGATATCCATTCTCAATAGGGTTGTTCACCATATTTTTTTTATTTAAGAAATCGAAAGATCGTGCTTCAGAAGGAGCAATGACAATAATATTATGCTATTTTCTTCATTGTACATGTTTAGAGAAGGCTTTAAACAGTGACAAATATTACGTTACGCCAAAAAGCCCTACTTCCATCTTGAATTGATGTGTGACGTCACAAGCCTGTAGATGCCCTACTGCAGTGTTGTTCAAGTGGCTCAGCAGGGTTATTCCACTTTTTTTCAAGATCTCCAGCGTCTGCCGCCAGATCAGTGTTTAAAGAAAATCCAAATTTATCCTTTAGTAAGAGTAATAATAAGCAAAATTACCCTTACTTGTACATGTTTATTGCTCATCATATCATAAATAGCACTACAACGTACACATTTCACGAGTTGTCTTTTTGATACATATAATCAGTATATTCCGAATCAACCGATTCAATGAAAAACTTGACTCACAATAAATATAAAACACTAATAAAACATGATAATCGGTTTTCCAATCACTCTGCACACGCTAAAAGAATTTGCACTCCTTGAGGTTCGAAAGATTCTCCACACCTCACTTCTCACTCATCACTAACGACTTAGAATCAGTTTACGTTATTTCACATTGACATTTCGAGGACAATGAAATGAATAGGCTGAAACAAATTGCTAAACCGGTTATTGTAACATCAAAAAACTTCGAATTTCACTATTACTCTTACCGTAACCAAAATATGACCAAAACAAAAACAAACAACAGCGCAACGAAATTCGTGAAATGTAAACACTCGTGAATGCTCAAAATGAATAGGTAATAACATCAAACGGAACTTAGAAGCGAATAAACGATTGAAAATTAATATGCGTTCGATGTATCCCTAAAGCACAACTAGCTCAAATATGAAACATATCCCCTAGGCAATAGTTAGATACCTTAGATCGAAATGTATAGGGTTGATTGAACTAGCATGGAAGAAATAAATAATTTCGTCAAAGCAGTTACATTCACAACTCACTTCACTCTTTACTTCATCGTCTATATGCAATCATTCACTTAGGGGTACATCAAGGGCACAAATTGTGTTCACTTGCACTAGAGGCACAATGAAAGTTCACTGCACGTAGTTTCCTAGCATATGCAGCTATACAAAACTTTCAATTCCTGTCAACGCTACATACGTTGCCTTCCTAACTTGAAGAATGGATTTCATGTCGCCTTGATCCATCCGGAAGCTTCATGCACAACATAGGCCATTTCAAAATAAGGAATAACCTTGGCAAATGTCCAGTCGGCATGCAGAGTACTCAGCTTGGCATCGAGCGATCGAGGGTACAGGCCAGCCGTACAGGCTTGTGTCGTCATCACCTCTATTTCAAGATGGCCGACCGTTTTTGGCGGCGTTTAAAATTGTTCGTATTTTGATTGCTAATAATTCCATCATTACTTTTTCAACGCATCTGTCATTCATCCCAATCGAAATGAAATTACATCAGAAGTGATATACATTCGTTTTTGTAGACCGTTCTGATAGGCTTGAACAACCCTATTGTTCAAGCAATCTAAGCCTAGCGCGCAGCCTCCGAGTCTCCAATGGCTCCCAGCCTAATTCGCTTAACATCTGGGTAACGCTGTCTGTACGCCCGTAGCAGTTTTTGACGAAACGCTAAGAAAGGATAATGGGGAGGTGTTTTTACAAATCTTCCCGATAAAGCTAATTTATTTAATTTCTACTTCAAGGGCGTGTTTATCGAGCCTTCTGTGAACTCATCGGGGGCAGTTTACAATTTCTGCGTACGAAAGGTACCGCCTCTTGACATGCTCACGGAATGGAATATTTGTTGAGATCACTCAGACCAAATAAATCACCTGATCTCGACGAAATATAAAAGTATATACGATTATAAAAAGCTAGCCTTAGAAATTGCTTCCTACTTGCAGATAATATTCCGAGAATCGTCAAGTAACACGGAGTGCCTAATGACTGGAAAATTGCCAATGTAACGCCCGTATTCAAAAGTGGAGAGAAGGAACGGACATCGAATTACAGACCGATATCTTTAACGTCCATCTCATGCGAAGTCCTTGACGCATTTTTGTCAGCTCAGTAATGAAACACCTAGACGCGCAAAACTTTTTAATGAGAACTCAACGTGGATTCAGGAAAAATAGATCATGCGGAACCCAGTTAGCGCTTTTCGCCCACGATATTATAGTCTCCGGAGAAGACAAAATTCCAGTAGACGCTGTTATTTTCAGATTTCCAAAAAGCATATGATTACTGAAATCTTGCGGCCTAGATGACATCGTTTCCTGGGTAAGAGAACTTTTAAGCGATCGCATGCATAGTATTTCAAAATATTTATATCGTTCCCCTAAATAGGGCTAAATTTATGAAAATAAAAAAGAAGACTATGATAACCTATGGAAGTTTAAAATTTTTAAAACATCCTTAATGTACATAAAGAACTCATATTTCATGAAATATGATGCATTGGAAGTAATGAAATGATTTTACACCAGGAGAAATAATACGTGTTCTCCATAGCACGTAGGAGGATAGGAGCACGATCTTCAGAAAATAAATTGAAGTGGGTGGGGTGGATGATTAGTCGATCGATGATGATGGATGTAATAATTGCATTCGCGAGCAATCCTTTGATTAAATGATCACAAATATAAATGTTATTTTAATAAAATCAACTGATTTGGGCGGTACTTGGTGGAACGATGAAATGTTCATGGTGAATCAAACCCAGTACTATTCTACGAACTTATTATTATTAGCTGTCAACTAGTTTCGACGTTTATATCGTCATTATCAAGACTAACGCAATCTATTCAATCTTGATAATGGCGGTATAAACGTCGAAGCTAGTTGACAGCTAACGATAAAAAAGTTTGTGGAATAGTACTGGGTTTTGTTTCACCATGAAATATCATTTTATTCCGAATTAGAGAACGTTTCCCCGTTTCCCTCTGCCGTCAGAGACGCGAGGGGGCGCTTTTCATAAAAATATCCCATTTCGCGGTGGGTGGCATCTTGTGGCCGTGTGGAATATCCGCGATTGTAATATTCGCGCGTCTCCTTTGATGAGATGGGCTTTATGCGTAATGTCAGAGTAAAGCTGACGTCTTAAGAGCTGGCCGTGCTAGTCATCGGGGTGCGCTGTTCCTTTGTCACATTTTTGAAACGCCAAGGCCGTTTCCGATCTGTAATTTTTCATTGTCTTTTTTTTTTGGGCGTTCCTCGGCTTTGGGGTGTGACGACCGCCCTTGTCTCTGCTTCCTTCACTCCTCCCATGGTTGGCTGGTGACGCATCCAAGTAGACTATACTGATGAGACACCAACTGGTGCCTCCTGTAGCAGATTTCTTCCACGAATACTAGAAAACGGGATGAAGTCGTCCCCTAAATGTGTTGTCACGTGCCGCGCATTTAAATGGCTTAACATAAGTCGCACTCGCATCGCTGACGGACGAAGTGATCATAGTTTGGCGGGAAAAAATGGTATAATTATGGGTTTAAACCGAAATTTATGTAAACTATGATGTGATCTATCAAATGCATAACTTTTCAATGATATTTCAATGATATTTAACATCATAATGGGTTATTTTCATTCATCGACATAAGTCGACTTGTGTCGCGGCTTTCGTGTTCCATTCTGTGTGTGTCGCCGACTGTTGTGACACAAGTCAACGAACGATTACACGGAGGAATTGGAGGGTTATAAACAGTTACCGCGAGTCGACAATAGTCGACGCGTGAGTCGCATGAATGCAAAGCAGCCAATGCAACAATATATTGGAAAAAAGTGGATCGTTTTGAACTCATCTCTACTCCGCGGACATATCTGAAAATTGATTAAACTGCGACCGAATTGGCAAGGGAAATCAACATTTTATGATAGAATTGGGCCTCCTCTATGCAGTCCTCCCATGGATGCATCTGTGATGCATCCAAGTAGACTATATTGATGAGACACCTGTATGTCCTGATGGAGCTTTATTATTATTGCAACTTTGAGCGCATTTTAATCGGTTCTCAAAAATGCCAGCAGTGTCGGTATGCCAATGAGGTTTTTTTTGTGAGGCCAGTTTTGGGGGGAGCCTGGCACCCGCTACTTAAATGGTAATTTGCCCGACAAAAGTACGAACACAGTAAATACAAGTACACCGAGAACAAAAAATAAAAGAACTTTTATTTTTTTGTTTTGTTTCATTAAATATTAGATTTTAATATTACTTAAAATGCTGTTTTCAGGAGCTAATTTAAACAATTTTTCCAGGGAAGGGCCCCGGAACCCCCACCCCTCCGTTTCACTGGGGGTTATTCCGTAGCCCCAAAACCCCCGTCAGGATTGCTGTCAAACTTCCCCCCCCCCCCCCCCCAACATAAAACTCTTGACTCCGCCCATGGGTGAGAGCGGTCCATTTATTTTCAGCATTTGCTAAATCAGGGCCGGCCTTAGGGCGGGACGACCGCCCCGGGCCTCGCGCTTTGGGGGGCCCCGCGTTCGTGAAAAAAAAATAAAATATACGATAGTTTTGAAAACTCAATTTCAACTATTACTGTATTGTTAAGTCCGAAAGAGCAACCAACTCCCTCAATGGCTTAGTCAAATACATTGAGAGGGACCGAAATGAAGGTTACATTAGTGCGCAGATATCCGCAAAAGAAATAGCGGAAAATTTGCAGATCGAACCAAAGTTTGAAGAGAAAAGAGTGGGGCGGAAGAGGAAGATGTTTGATTATGAAAGTAGTGACATAATTGTGAGTCTGAATTTGGGAGGGGAACACATACTTAGCCAGAGAGTGGTAGGGATTCAAAATGCTCGAGTTTGTAGATGGGGTATACAGTTTAATATTTTAAGTGAAGGGCCCCGCACTGAAGGTTCGCCCCTAGCCCCGCACCTGCTAGGGCCGGACCTGTGCTAAATAATATCTACATTGGTGAGGAATAGCATTGAGAAGTTTTGATATTGTTGGATCACATCATTATAACATAATATATATTTCGGATTCCGTCAGCGACGCGAGTTGCGCCTTTAAAAAAAGATTTAAAGGTGGGATGGGTGGCAAAACGTATTGTAGCCGCCTGCAGAATCCCCTACTACGGTATCCGCGGACGCATTACTCGTCCGCTCGTATTTTGTCTTCTCTCCTCACGTTTTGCATGTTTCAGCTCGGTGCTATAATTTTTTTCATCAGGGGTAGAATTCCGTACACGTTACTGACAATTGTCGTTGTCTCGTTGACTTATGACTATCCACGGAGTCCTCCTCTAGCGTAGCTTTACTATAACCTTTCTTTTCCTATTATTCAGTTTGCGTCCTCATTTTTGTCCTCTATTCGTCCATTTAATGTTCAGCACCTGCCTACAGCAACAGTGCATTTTCACCGTGAGCTTCGCCGCTGAATTTTAGGTCCAATAATCACGGGAGGCGTTTTGAGGAGGAGATTGAGTCGTATCGAATATTACCCAATCTCATGTGAGGGAGAGTCGGAAAATATGACTTCAGGGACAGTTTGTAAAATTCCATGGTCCACAGTTCACCGTTGTGTAAAGTCACACTTTCGCGGATCGTAACAGGTGGAGCTTCTGTGTCTGTGTGTGCTAGGTAGAGCAGTTTAGAGTAGCTAAATCAGAGCGTGCTTGAAGGGGTGGTTTGTTTCACTGAAATTCACGTGAACGTGTTTGTTCCATTAGTTACTCTTAATACCACACATGAATCCTCATCGACTGAATAGAGTGGGTACTATTCTATGTATGTTATGGGATATCTTTAATTTTTTCAAATTCTCAAACCGCCGAATACAGCTCGTATTGGCCGTTTTGCATTGGGGTGTTCAACAAATTTAACAATTACATGTGCACGAACAACCATGCCCTGGATAGGGGAAACCGTCCTAGGCGGGACTCGAACCCGCGACCTCTTGTTTGGCAGGCAAGGACTTTACCCCGCCGCGACCGAATTATTTTATTTCAGATTTTCTCATTATGATTCTATACATACTAGGTCCCTAGTTGTCTTAAATATTATTATTATTGACTGGCCTTAAGTAAAAGTGATGAATGAAATTATATTTATTCGTGTAATTCCAAACAAGCATGGATTTACTCAGTCTTTACACAATAATATACGAATTTTGAAACATTTCTCGAAAGACTGGGGGAGAAGGTGTCTAGCCAAATCTCTCGACATATCCCCAAGGGGCACGGAGTAGTGATGTCGGAAAATCGCCTATTCATGTAATTACTGTGCGCCTTCTAGAACTAATTTACTTCGTAATTACTGTGCGCTTCGAACTTGGAGTAACATTTGTAGCTCCTATAATATTTTCAGTACCTTGAGTTATCTACCTCTATAAAAAGCAGAGCCATACACCGGACCCTTTAGACCCTTTTTTTTCATTCTTATCTACTTCTTTATTAGTGTGAAAGCGTTAGCTGCCTACAGGGCTGGGTAGTAATTCAAATGCAAATAATTTAAATTACGTATTTGTATTATGTATTGGGTATTTCAAATCTGGACCTGAATGTATCTTGTATTTTATATTTCAAATGCAGATTTTTGGTATTTTCCCATTCTGCAATAAAAAATAACTTGTAAAATACTTTTGAAATAGCTCTGGTAACACTTCTGTAAAGGCCGTTTTAAACGGAGCGCGGTATTGCGCAGGTCAGAGCTGCATTAATTTCTAAAATGGCGTGGAATTGCGCGAATGGATGAACGAAATTAGAACAGGGGCTATTTTGCCGTCTCGCATCCACGCATTCTCGCATGTGTTCTAGCAATTCACCGCTTTACACGACGCAATTTGGATTGCGCCTTCGCACGAACGTCAGATTGCGCAATCCGTATACCGTGTAAAACGGCCTTAACATTATGCTTCAGAGATTACTCCGTTTTCGTTGGAATCGTTTTAGTCATGTTTGAAACTATCAATACCGTGCCAATACAGGTTAATTTTTTTTAAAGATCTCTTAGTCTCCATACAAATGTACCATGAATTTTATAAGGCATTTAAAATACTGTTTTTAGCTTGTTTTTAAAATACCCAAGGCAAAGGTATTTTGCATTTCAAATACATTTGGAGTGGTGTTTTGCATTTCAGGGAGCAGCCCTGGCTGCTTGCTAGCGGCAAAGTCGCGAGATTACGAATTTTGGAATCTTAAGTCTTTCGTTCCATATTGATTATTACGATAGCGGCTGTAATTTTTCCAAAAGTATTTGTTGTTTTTTTGACATAGCGCTTGTGAAAGTGAACTCCTGCTCCACCATTGCAAGTAAATACGATGCATACATATAATTCGCGTATAAAACTCTGCAAAATCCCCGCATGGACGACCACCACACTTTCGAAACGCGGTTTCTCTCACTCAGTCTTTGATTGGGCGCAGCTTTCGTTTAGTTTGTTTAGTGCATTCCCCGTTCCAACTGCGCTGGTGCGTTGTGCAGCCGATATGCAGCCTGTTGTTGATTTCTTTCCAAATCCAATGGTCGATGGTGGCATCGCCATTAACATCAATAATATCTCACTTGCTTTTGTTTCTTTTAATATATGGGAACTAAGTAATTGTTTTCAGTTAGATAATACGTAACCTAGGTAATGCTCCGTGAAGGACCTGGTCCTTTAGAACGTCCTTTAGGGACCTTGATGATTGTTGTATGATCTTAGGTTTTCCCGGCGTATTAATTGCAGAAAAGATTCTCGGGTTTTCCACCGGTTGATGTCGTCCATGTCTCCCGACGTTTCGATCCGCGACTTGCTGATCATCCTCAGGGGATCTTCCGAATCATCCTCCGGAATCATCATCCATCATTCGGAAGATCACCTGAGGATGATCAGTAAGTCGCGGATCGAAACGTCGCGTCGGGAGGCATGGGCGACATTAACATCAATAATATCTCACTTGCTTCTGTTTCTTTCAATATATGGGAACTAATTGTTTTCAGTTCGATAATGCGTCACCTAGGTAATGCTCCGTGAAGGACCTTGTCCTTTAGACGTCCTTTAGAGCCAGTCAATCGGTGGAAAACCCGAGAAACTTTTCTTGATGATTGTTTCTTGTTGACGACTCTTTCATTATTAATTTAACGATGGCTTCAGTAGTTTGCAGTAGTTGCATTCGTCGAACACGTCAAATGAATAAATATCAGACGGTAAACTTTAATTGAAGGAAAAAATAGTTCTATTCCGATGAAGTTATTAATTACCTACATGCGACACGGAGACGCCTCTGCATGTGTGCTCTGGTGAGACCTCGTGAGTTAGGGTTTATCAATATCTTCTTTGTGAGAAAATCAATTCAAATTTTCGGTAGTTGCCGATGGTTTGAATGAACCTTCGTAAGAGATAAAGTGAAGAAATACCATTCTATGATTATATTTTTGCCTTCGTCGTCAACTCATCGTTTGCCACTTGCGTCATATCCTCCCATAGCATTCGATTCAATCTGTGTTCCTAGTTGAACTGCTTTAACATCGCTAATAGATCGAATCAATGCCTTAATCCAAGGGTCTTTAACCCGGACCGCATGCGGCCCGCCGGTTGATTTAGTTCGGACCCCAGAGGTTAAATATAATATTTTATCCCGAACCAAATATCGACACACTAGTAAAAAATAAACAATGTCAATAAGCGCATTGATTAATTTAACTACTTAAATAAAGATTTTTGCACTTTGTTATTGTTTTTTTTTTAATTTTTATTTGGTGGTAAAGTTACTTGGTGCAATGTTTCCCTCTTAAAGAGGTGAAATCGATTTTTGGCCCTTGCTTTAAAAAAGGTTGAAGACCCAACCCCATCGATTCGTAATGGGAGCTTCGCAATAGCTAGAGTAACGTAGGAGTAGGACATATTAGTCGTGACAGCCAGCTTTTACTTGTTATCAAGGCTTGAGGCGGAAAATATCCAAATCTCACTCCACTATACATCTGTATCGATAGGGACGATAGAAATGCATACATTTTTCGGAACAGAAAGGTTTTCCAATTCTTTTTCACCCCGAACGATAAGGGAAATCAACTTATCCCAGTTCGCACTGCGGTAGTCGAATATCTCACATCGCGCAAATTAAAAAAAGTATTCTCGTTAGATGCAATGAGTGTAGTAGATATGTTAAATGCATTAAATTATCTTACCGATCTTAAGTGCCTTGCTCTCCCCCATGATTATGAATCAGGTTACTTTTGCCATCTCCTCCCCCAGTAGTTTTCGACCTTATTCACTGATTTCACGCCCCTCTCAACCTTGGGGCTAACGATGTTAAGAAAAAGTAAAAAAAATATATTTCATAATAGATCCTGGATGATACGATACCGAGTAAATTTAAATGTTTGAATGCTGAACCTAGGTGGTACAACGCTTTAGTCTGTGGAGCTCTCAAACGATAAAGAGCAATGCACGCTCAAATAAAAATACTTGTGGGAAAAGAGATGAAATATGCGAGGCAATTGTTAATTATCGAAAATGGAAACAAAGCTCTCATGGAGGCATTATTTAATTCAAAAATTCAACTCTATATTATGTTAATAATAATGTTCAAGTTCATGATTTAATTTTAGATTGTCAACCGGCATTCGATAATGTTCCTCCTTCATGCGATTAAATAGTTGGGAGCATACGGGATAGATTAGCACGTAATAGGTTCGACTAATGATGTAAGTATTAAACAATGGTAAGGGGAGGGTTGCTCTTGATGGAATTAGCTCGTATTCTACTCTTTCATACCATAATAGAAACTCTTGAGGTCAATAAGATTACTTTCAATGCCATGTTATTTATTTAAATTTATTATGTTTTTGTGTTTGTACTTTTTATGTTTGTTATATCGTGCCACTATAAACTGGCAATTATGCTGGCAAGAATGTGGACAACTTGATAAATAAATATTCAAGTTGCCTCAGGGAACACCTAGGAAGTGTTATGGGTCTTCTTTTGTTTCTTCTTTGCATTCATGACATTACCTGGCTGTATTTGCCTTTGGCTGTATTTGCTTTTGTTTCTTCTTTGCATTCATGACATTACCTGGCTGTATTTGCCTTTGTATGAAATTGCAAGTGTTTTTGTTATTATGCCTAATATTTTTATTATCGTGTGGTGTACTGGTGGTTGGTCACCCACCTGCCAAACACCGTTGAGGTGGCTCGTGGGGTATTATGTAGATGTTGGTACCCCCGATTTCGGCACCTGGCCGGAAAATCCCGCGCCCGGTCCCCAACCCGATTTACCTGCTTTGAACAACTATCCCTTGGTAACTTGCTGAGCGAGCGCAGACGCAGGCATATGCGGCCCATTCGTCAACCCTCTCTGTCGGTCGCAAAATATACTGAATATTGATGCGACCGTCCAAATGAGGTCTCACGAGGGAAAAGTAGCCCCGTTTCGATGAATTTGTTTTCCTAATTACTTCTGTGCCAATTAATTTTTCGAGGGAGCCAAGTCTTCTAATTGCGTCTTATGAAATCCACACATATATTGTGCCGTCGTATTATGCAACAGTTATGAGGGCCACTGAAAATAAAATTGACCGTGTATGACAACTTCAATTAATGCTCTAGTGTGATCGGAACTCGATAAGCGGCGAAATCGATCGGCTTCACACTCTGATATTAATTGGGAACCGAGGGAAAAGATTGCGGAATGAAACTGCTAGTCTCGTCTCGCTTTGCAGGACGCGGTTGGAGAATACTTATGCATGATTGTATTTCTTGTTTGAAGCTCCCATGTAAGCTGTTGGTGATGTTTTTTCGGGTGTTCCCCGTGGTGGTTTGTTCCCCTAAGTTTCGTAGCCATTACTGGTTACTTTTTCTTAGGGCCTAAGGATAGTTTTTCCGTGGCGGGTATTTATAATGGTTTATGAAGGTAAGGAGGCTGAAAGGGGTTGATTTCGTCTATGGAAGTGTTCTAATCCGTAACAACGCCCGTCATCTCTGCGCTGATGCAGCCCAACTGCTCTTTGAGCAATTTCAATGGGACATATTCGATCACCCGCCGTGCAATGTTGACATAGTGCCGTGTGACTTTCATCTTAATACTGAAATAAAGCCGTGGCTGGCAGGGAAGCGTTTTCAAACGGTCGATGAGCTTCAGAACTAAGGCAAAATTCGTAGGAAGTCATTGGCGGCAACATCCTATGAAGTAGGTATATCGTAAGCTTGTCCACAGGCACGGCCAATTCCTCAATCGCCGAGGCCGTTATGTCGAAAGGATACCACGAGTGTGCTCGACATTACGCGGTGAAATAATTTTTAATCAATCACTTCGCCTTCTGTTCATGACCGTAGCGACCATGTTCGTAGGATGAAAATAAATGGCCCTCGTAAATTCTCACCTCGGAAAAACTATCCTTACGCCCTAAGAAAAGCGAAACCTCGGGCGATAAACCGAATAAGCACGCGGAGCACACCCGAAAAAACAATCACCAACAGCATTCATGATTGGTTTACCAATGGGAAGCAAGGAGTAAGAGTGCCAGATGCAGTTCCACTAGGGCAGATGCCTCAAGAGAGATTATCAGGTCTATCCTTATAGCTTAGACATAGACAATCAAAATGCGACTTGAGCACGACTGGTCTGTTCAGTGATCACCTAACCGGAAGTGGGTTGCCAGTAATTCAATCGAAAACAGCTGTGCGAGCAGGAAAGCATAACCCCAAGCTTCAAGTAATAAACTAGTTTTGGAGTGCGTTCAGCTTAATTAAAAATTTAAAAAATGTAAAGGCTAAACTTAGATACGCATTTAATTTCAATAGATGAATGTGGTAACTCGATGTTAACTAACATATAATAATGAAGAAAAATAAATGTATAGAATAAAAAATTACAGCAGAGGCGTGCACGTTTTCGCGGAGAACATAATTCTAATTTAAAATTATTGTAGATGTTCGGTTTTCGACTTTTTAAGGTATTTTGTTGAGATTCAGGGCTATTTTTGTGTGCATTTAATGAACATTTTCATGGGTATTATGAAAATCAATAAAAATAATTTAAAATCACTTCGCTATCCAACCCATTACCTGGATTGTGATGACGAGATGTCTGCCGCAACCAAATTTTCTGTGCAAGCCGGCATCCCATTGATCCTAGGTTTATATGCTAAGAATATAGAAACAGCCGTAGTAATTGTCCACGCATAATTAGTGTGGCTGCTTCCTTCTTGTGACCATGAATTTCCTCTGAGTATACTCTTCGACAAAGAGAATGATGGTTCAAGGGAAGCCCTTCAGGGATACAACACACCGGGGCCGGGAACTAAGTCAGAGACTTATACGCCCGATCACCCGGGGAGGGGCTGGAGAGGAAGGAAAAAGGAAAGAGGCGCCGCCGCGATAGGAGACCGTCGACGCCTATGGGGTAGGACAGGTTCGGAAGGGATGGGACAGAGAAAAACACCTCAACGCTATAGAAGCCAAGAGGGCCCAACTAAATAGCGAAACCAGGCAAAGCAATTACTATTCTAGCGATTTTGGAAGATTAGTGTATGAGGAAGAAAAATCCATCGATCAAATCGCTAGACAATATATACTCTTCGACAATGCATGAGGGCTCAGGGGAGCCCTTCGAGGATACAACACACCGGGGCCAGGAACCAAGTCCGTGGCTTATACGCCCGGTCACCCGGGTAGGGGCTGGAGAGGTAGGAAAAAGGATAGAGGCGCCGCCGCGATGGGAGCCCGCCGACGCCTCTGGGAGCGGTTAGGAGCGGAAGGGAGGGGACGGGGAAAAACACCTTAACGCTATAGAAGCGAAAAGGGCCCACTAAATAGCGAAACCAAGCATGCGCAATTAATTTTCTACCAATTCTAGTGGATTTTCCTATGAGGAAGAAAAATCCATCGATCGAATCGGTAGAATACTTTTCGACTGTCGATCGGTATAAATGCTAATTAAGTGCCAACTCATCACGGTTTGATCATAGCCCTCATCCTCATCAGCAGCTCGTTCACGCCGCCAATCTAGCCTTACTGCGAGCGATCGTGTTGAATAGGACGGGCGGAGGCAGAGCTAGCGCATTCGACGAGTTTTGCCCCTCTTTATCTTCTTCCGCCCCCATCCCCCTACAAAACAGTGCCAAGGGTGTCTTCCCGAAGATAAAGAAGGGAGTTCTCTTTCTATCTTCTCTCTCAACTCCGCTGCTCTCTCCATTGTCCCTTTGTCAGAAAGGTTGATGGAATGGGAATGTTGATCCTTCTCATGCGCATGCGACTGTAGAGTTTAGAATCTCTGGAATCGCGTGATCGGGCCTCATCCTACTCCCCCAACATCGTCATGACTCTGAGGACCGCTCCCGCATTCATCGTTTGACATTCCATTGATTCTACTAAGATATTTACCCACTATAACCCAAAGTTGCTTCTAAGCAACATCAAAGATGCATGAATTTTCTACTCTTTTTAGGAAATATCTAAACTACAAATTATATTGTAGTTATAATTTTGATGACGTAATACGTAGCTGCCGAGATAATTATGATTGAGTGCAAAATTTTCAAGTTTTCAAAATGAAAAATCTTGAAATTTGATTTCTCACAGAAGCAGCTCTGGGTTAGAAAGTGTTAAGACTTGTCGCTCCCACTTGACCGGTCATATTTTAACAGAATACAAAAGATAATCATGAAGTCGGCCATCCGTGACTACGACTATTGACTATGGGGGCACACAGGTTTTCAGGTCGGGCAACAATCATACGTCAATTTGGGGGGGGATTAATGAGTACAATTGCAAAAATGCTTGCAGTTCAAGTTTTCCAGGTCGAGCGAAAATTATTCTAGGTCGAGAAGTGTCCCCAATGGCGACGGCCAGAAACCACGTGAACCGTACCGACACCACACTTTTAATATGTTTACCAAATTCTACACTCGCGTTTCTGACGGTGGACAGAATTTCGCAGAAAATAAGCTATTATATGAAATTTTAACCGAAGTTTATTTCCAACATGATCTAATTTCTTGAATTCATTGCTCTTCAAATATTTTTCTCACGAGTGAAAATAATGTATTGCAAATATGATTAATTCATACTCATAATAAAAATGAATGCATCGTTTTGCAGCCATCGTCCCCGTAATGTACCTGACCTAATGTCTAATTCCAACGTAATGGACCCTGATGGACCCCGCAATGACGACTGCCGGATCACATCACCACAAATGGCGTAGATCACAGTAAATATAAACAGGTGAATGGTGGCTGCGCAATAATCAAACACTTAGAGCATAGCTAAGAGACCCAACTTCGCGATAATGCTATGGAAACGGAGATAGTTATGCTCATGAAAAATTGAAAAAAATAGAGATGGTACTAGCCTTAACGGCATCTCTCCTCTTTCATGTCGTATAATATATAATCTAAATAAAATTACCATTACAAATAAATAACGTTTAAACAAAGATTATCAACCTAAGTATGGAACTCAAGTGCCTTTTTTATGTGCAGGATTCATTAATTTGAGTTTCTTCTCCAAAATTAAGTGGCAGATGAGTTAAAATTAGATCACTCGAAAGAGGGCGCTAGTCCTCCGTAACTGGCCTCCAGCGTTAGAAAACAATTGCTTGTTTTGCGTGTTTACTTTTTGAAACTACTATTGAGAGAGTATTAGGGAATTCCATTCAGATCTGTGCCGGCCCTGTGCAAAGTGCGGGGTCATCGCCCGCTAAATATTTCTGAAAATATGTATACGTTACTGACGTATATGCATGGGCCTATGATTGACTTACGAATTAGCCTCATTTGCCTTTTTTGCCTTTAGTTATCATTTATCAAAATTTCAATATTTAGAAAATCGGCAAAAATACCCATTCATGCGAGCTGAGGGAGAACAGTCAAGTTTTAAATGTCTGTGATTTGGACATTAATGAGATACTACAATCTATATGTATATTATTTAATATGTATTTATTTATTTCTTCTATTGGAGGAAAGCGGATACAGTGGTAAGGACGTCAGGAAGAGAATTTTTGTTAGCTAAGAAGGCATTCATGAGTGAGAGAGACCTAATGAGAGGGTCGTTATGAAAGAGTATGTAAAAAAGTATGGAGTGTGGCACTTAAAGGTGCGGAATCGTGGGTGTTGAGGAAGGAGGACGAGAGAAGACTTCGAGATGTGGGTGGATGTGGTGGTGGAAGTCGGTGAAGTGGACGGTTAGGAATAGGAACGTCGAAGTGCTAGACATGGTGGGCGAAGAGATGAAACTACTTGACGGTATGCGGAGTAGACAGAAGGTTTGGATGGAGGGAGTACTGAGCGGAGAGGGAATGTTAAAACCCCTGTTTAAAGGCCGTATCACACTAGCGACTGCGACCGCCGCTGCGACCGCGACTGCGGCTGCGACTGGCCCGTCGACCAATCAGAGCGAGGCAGTCGACGCTGCGACTGCGATTGCAAAGAATAGCCGACCGGCTATTCTTCTGAGTCGCAGTCGTAGTCGCAGCCTATCAGAGAGCTCTATTTCAAGCTCGCGCGCTTGCGGCAGTCGTGTTTGTTTTGGTTACCGTAGCGAGGGAAGTTCAAGAAGGTTATAAGATAACGCTGAGATAATTTCGGATTTTTAAAGTGAAGATGGAAGCCCAGTATATTTGATATTGGACCCGAGTACAAAGGTGACTAATAATGAAGTACGTTTTAACATATTTTAGGAACAATTTCAACAGTTGCTGCTCTCTATCCATTCTTTGGGCTTTCGTAAACAAACAAGCCACAAGCAGAAAAGTTCATACGTGCGCATGCGCGACCGTGGCGTCGGCCGCAATGTGTGATGGGGTGCAGTCGCAGCCGAAGCCGAAATCGCGGTCGCAGCGGCGGTCGCAGTCGCTAGTGTGATACGGCCTTAAGGAAGAAGGTTATGCAACCGTGGGAGGTGATGGAAGGCAAAGGAATTTATCGATGAAGTGGAGTAGGCTATATCATGAGCTGAAGATAGATTTAATCTTGGCTGCGTACGCTCGCTCTCTCGCTCAACTCTCCATTTTTACCTACCTTAAACGGTAGAATACATAAGTTATAGTATTTAATTTATATGCTATATGATATTTTTATTATCTCAAATGCAGATTTGGCGTGGAGTACTGACAGTGTAGTTTTTAGCGCTCGTATGCCGACATAGATGTCGACGACGTGGACTTACTAACACTTAACGTAAATATACCACTAGTGAATTCATAATTATGAACTCTAGAGCGAGAAAAAGGCCCGAGCTGTGATTTAGTCGGTTTCGCGGATCGTAAAATAATATTTTTTTTACATTTTCTTGAATAACTAAAATAATAATAATAATAATAATAATAATAATAATAATAAATTCGTTTATTTCGTGGGCCTGTGGCCCATGAGAAAACCATTGCACAATTTTCACATGTTAAGCATGATATTACATTCCCAAAAGAAAAGAAAAAATAATAAAAAGAAACACATAAGATACACTTGTTGCGGACAGCCGCCAACTTTCAAACAATTAGGCAAAAACAATACCAACGAAAGGAGAAACAGTTTCCAAAATGGAGATACTTTAGTTTCCCCTCCTTGGTGACATCATATTCATAAGGAAAAACAAAAAATGAAAAGAAATACAAAACATTTAATCGTTGTAAACCGCCGACAGCACACAGACAATACGGCAAAACAACAGCAACACAAGGGAAAACATCATACTGCGGAGTAACTGACCAACCATCGCAAGAAATCAAGGCGATAATTTAATATAACAATAGTGTCAGACAAACAGTATTAAAAAAAAAAACAAAAAAAGTAAATAACAACTTAGTATGACACTCAAATTTAACATAATTTTACACTCAATTTTCTGCAACCATATGTTAGAGCCATTCGATTTAACACCGTTCTAATTTTACTTCAATCAGTTTTAGACAGACAGCATTTTAGGGTTATTTATTAAGATATCGTACACCTGGGTTTTGAAGGCATGTATGGATTTAGTATTTCTAATTTTGGATGGTAGGGAGTTCCATACTCTAGAGGCGATTATTGTGAAGGATTTAGTTACGTGAAGTGTGCTATGTTGAGGGATGTGAAGATCTACGGAGTGATTCCTAGTGGATACTGCATGTAGATCTTTTTTCCAGGTAAATCTAGTAGCTAGGTAAACGGGATTACGAGTGGATAAAATTTTATAGGCAAGCAGGATCACATGGTATAAACGACGCTGTTTTAGTTTCAGCCAACGTAATCGAACGTAAGTATCAGATATCCTATCCCATTTTTTTAGGTCATAAATGTAGCGCATTGAAGAGTTCATTGTTATTTGCAATTTGTTGTTACTTTCTTCGCAGAGATTAGTAAACAGAGAGGACCAGTAGTCAAGGTGAGGAAAAATTAGTGACTGAACCAAGGTGGTTCGAATTTTGGGCGGAACTATGTTCTTGGTTCTATACAATTGATGTAGTATGCTCAGACATTTCTGTTTTGTGACATGGACTTGTTTTTTCCACTTGAGTTCCTTATCAAATATTATACCAAGGTTTTTAACCGTTTCTTCGTACGGTATTACACGATTTTCTAATTGAATTTTTCCAAAAGCGGATTCATCAATTTGAGTAATAAGATGTCTAGGACCAAATAAAATAGCTTTAGTTTTTTTTTCATTGAGTTGCAGTTGGTTTTTCCTCATCCAGGAAGCTATTCTTTGGATATCATTATTGATTAATGTTATGGTGGAAGATAGATCTGATACTGCCGTATGACAATAAATCTGGAAGTCATCCGCGTAGAGATGGTATTTACAATGCATTAGAACCTCAGGAAGGTCATTTATAAACAACAGGTAACATAACAATTCATATTACTTTCTTGACAACCTTTAGCTACAACTTCTTCGGCGACCAGGAAAATGCGCTGATAAACCGTTTCTTAGCCCATTATTTATTAGTCGAATCAAAATAGTTTGAATACCATCCATGAACGCAGAAGCAAAAGATCTATGTTAAGATGTTCTTAGTATCAATGACTTCATGGCAAAATTAGCAGTGCCGGAACGTACTTGCCGTAACTTTTTTTAGAATTGGAATGTTACTGTTTATGTTTTTTTATTACTGGTTATTAATTATATTTTATTATAATTTTTTTTGTTATGAATGTATGTATTAAAAATTTTAAGGCAACAAAATGTATAAAATTGTTATTTGACTACTATGTCTTTTGTTAACTAGAACGACCTTTCGGCGCGGTCCGACACAATGACATCATTGCTTAGTATCGAATCGAATCACCAGTCTTGGAAGCAGTGGCGTAACTCGGAATATGCTTTGGGAGGGATGAAGGGGTGTGGGAGGAGGAACCCTCCCAGGCAACGGGGGTTCTGTGAAAATAAAAAAAAGCTTGCCAGGAAATACATTTTACATCATTTTGGCACTTAAAATTTAACTTTAAGCAAACGCGGTTATTATATGTCAAGAATAGATAATAAATTTAAATATTCTTTTTACTTGTCTGAGGCTTTGAGGGAAGATCTATCCCCTCGTCCCCCCATAGTTCCGCCACTGCTTGGAAGCATATTCAGGGAATCACGGTTCGAGTCCGAGCATTCAGTAATTTTTCGTCTCAGCGGAGTGTTGCAGCAGAGGAACCAGAGAAAGATTAATTGGTATCCTGGGGCCGTATTCTGTATTTCGTCGGTACCGCACCGGTCGGTTTCCCTTCCCAGCCCACCGACAGCACATCATTCCGTACCAGCCCCCGGCGTCCGCGGCTCCACGTACGTTCCCTTACTGTCCGATTAGTTCCCATACCGGCCGTCAAGCGCTAGCAGTACACTCGTCCGGTCGTTCCGGGCGTATTACATGGGTTGATATGGCTGTGAGGTAACTTGATGCACTATATTTATAAAAAATTTGTAAGCCGTGCTTCGCGCATGTACTCACTCTTACGCGCTTCAGTTTTAAAGAATATAAAATAGCTTTATTCGTGAAAACTGGTGCAGTAGCGGTCATAAAATAGTCAACGAAATCGGGTGTTTGAATGCTTAATCCAGCGGGGATAAATAATAAAGGTGTGTTTTTGTAGATCCCATTTCCGCGAGCCATTTAAGACAAATAGGACGATGGTGTGAAGATAATATACCCACCTGAAAAGGACATCGGTCGAAATTACCTTGCAATGGAAGCAAAACTGCGAAGTGTTAACGGAGAATATCGGTAAGGTACTCAATAGCATGGACAGAAGTATTACGCTGAAAACTTAGTAAATGAAGCGGCAATAAAGAAGCAATGGCAATCTCCCTTTACTATTCCTAGATAGTTGAGGAGAAACGAGTGCCGACCTAGCCAAAAAGCTTTCGCGTAACTTTGCCGCTACAGCTTTCACATTGATTATTTGTAACAAGCGTAACTGCTAAGTAAGTCCTCTCAACAGTAAAACTTAAGACCGAATATTTACCTCTCGAGTTCCATAGCTCAGACCAATTAATTTTCTTTTCCAATACCCACCGAAAATCATCTTTTTTTCTACTTTTCATTAATTTTTTTCCTATCTATCTCCTCACGCCTCCCCCATTGTTTCGCCACTGCTGTATTAGCTGCTCCATTCCTTGGATAGATACCAATATGAATTCCTATAAACTGAAAATATTAATCCTTATGATAACTGTAATTGTAGATTCAGCATCTGGAAAGCAACACACGGCATACTTATACTTACAAGCACTACAAGCAAAGGAATGGTTAAACAATATAATGGTGTGAACGATCAAAAAAGATATTTCTACAAGGCTAAAATGAATAGCATTTATTTTTTCAAAAACTTTAAGTTTCTCCTTCTGGAGGCATACTCTCGGCCAACCTCGGCATTCTCCACCCGTGCAGCTTGCCTCATCCTCGAATTCAAAAACTGGACAATGATGGCAGCAAGCATCATTTCTCGATGCTCACTGCACGGGAAGGAAAGGTCGTTCCTTTCGAGGATATCACTAAGAATAAGTTCGCTGGCATTCCAGCATTTGCCATATTTTTTAAATCGCACTTGAAGCGGAATTGCACTTGGTTGGACAAAATTGTTGATTTTCCTGATATTGCATTTCGCAACCTTTAAAGCACCTCAGGTTCGTATTTTCCTTGTATTCTAATGGTGATATGGGGTCCCCTGGGATATTGTCCCAGTAGTCTTATTTTTTAATTGGTACCTACGAATTTAAAAAGAGAATGGGCCTTTTAGTTGATGTGCCGAAGCCAAAATATGGTACATCCAATGATGAAAACTCAGCTAGGGGCTTTTTCAAAAATTCTCGCCTATCGGCTGAGCCTACTGGCGAGGGTCAATATTTTTGAATGCTTTCTTTTCATTGTTGCAATATAACATCTTTTTATTATTGCTTTATGCAGTATTTTTCACATGATATAACATAGTTAATTAATTTTCAGGAGTAGAGGAAGAGTTAATCTTTCACTTCTCAACAATTTTAAGGTCTTTGTCTTGCGGATTTTTGATTGATTCAGTAAAATTTAAAAAGTTCTGTATGGATACAGCGGAAAATTTTGTGAGACATTATGGTTGGTTTTACATGCCACCCACTGTGCAAAAAGTGGTGCAGATGACATCGAGTCGGCTCTTCTTCGTATTGGAGAACTGTCGGAGGAGGCCCAGGAATCTCGCAATAAAGACATTAGAATATATCGTGAGCATCACGCGATAAAAATATCTCGACTTCAAACTAATGAGGATATTTTCCGGAGACTGATCCTAATATCGGATCCTTTTATTAGCACATTAGGAACTGAACTAAACAAATGCCGGGGCCTTAAATATCTTCCGCAGGAGGTTCGTGATCTCTTGGTCTTGCAAGAGTCTCAAAATTCTTCGAGTGAATGAGAAAAGGAGGATGGGAGGGATTCAGAAGAATCTGATGCTGAACAATTGTAATACATAATTGTAAATTTATGAGGAATTAACCATGCTTTTATGAGAATAAAAGAGCCACTTAAATACTATTTTGACACTAATTTATTAATTACTTTTTAGTCCATACAGAAGAATCTCTCGAAATCTGGAAATCGTACCTCTTTAACGTAAGTCAATGCACCAAAAAACCCTACTTTTAGCCGTTTTTTTTTGTTTATTGACTAATTTGAAAGAATATTAACTCATTCTATACAACTAATTATCATTTATTTTCATATTTTATCATGATTACCGTTTATCTATGCAGTCAGCGTTACAATTAGCCAGTTAATAAGTTAAAGTTCCACGATATCGCATGAAATAATAGTTTTTTCGTAAAAATAACTGCAGAAATGAAAATAACTCGCCAAATAACATGTAGGGAGCAATTTTTCAAAACATCCAACGAAAATCTGATTTTTGTCTGACTTTTTCGCGATCCGGACCACTGTGCGACGTTTCCCTCGTTGTCCGTGATAATCTTCTCACGAAGAATATCGGATTCAATAAAGTGTTTTTCACAAACAACTTGCGGATACTTGACGATAAAATTATCACGAGGAATGCACCTCTGCCACTCAGCTCGTAGTCTTTCTTCCCTTGACACCAAAAAGATATGCACCTTTTCTAAGTTAGAGTCATACCCAGAGGTACATACAACCTGGCACGATACATCTTTTGCCCACCATTTTCCTTTTAAACTGAAATAGAGAGTTTTTCCAACTCCTAAACACTCGATCAACGATATACCATAAGTAAAACTGGCCTCCGTTGCAGGGAAAGACTGTAAAAAAACGTGGTTTATCGCAATGAATCACCAAGACGCATTACTTCCCATGCAATCGCAAGGCTGACGTCGGACGAGTGCACAAGTAGCGCCAGCGGTGAAAATGACGAACTAATCGGACAGTAAGGGTCGCATGAGCCAGCAGGGGAGAGGTAGGGAGAAGCCGGGGGCTGTTCCGTACCGACGACGGTTTCCATACCGACGACGGCTAATTCAGCGATTCAGTATGGTCGTCGGTATCAAACCAGTCGGTACGGTTCCCCCTCCTTCTCAAACAGGGAAAATCCGAATATATCCGAAGTTAGAAGTCATCTAACGTGTCTCCACCAATGAAAGAAGGGTAAAAGCAAGTGAAGACTCATTGGCGCAGTTTGTTGTCGTCATTCTCAATCTTTTTATTTAACAATATTACAGCATCACAATAAAGTTTGTAAGTGATGGAGATTGTTGTTGCTGGAATGAATTATTGAAACTATCCTTGAGATCGTAGTTTCTTTTTTTAAATATTGGTTCCGTATATTGCTATTTATTCATGATTTGGTAATATAGTTGTTATTAAGTAAGTTCCGTCTAAATGTTATCAACGGAAGGTTATGCCATTGGCACCGTAGCAGACGAAAATAACATACCATGGAACGTGAACGTAGGATTCAAAAGCAAATGTCATATTAGAGGAACAAGTTAGGAAATTGTTATAAAAATATGGAACTGGGTGTAATTAAAAGAAGTGTAATGACGAGGAAGTAAAGAAATTCTGATTGGGTGAAATACATATGTTTAAGTTGCGCATTCCAAGTGAGAGAAAATGATAATATTGCGGTAAACCTCATACTTATTAACAAATATCTTCTTTTATCGTCAAGGGAATCAATGGCTGACGATAAAATGAAATATAGTTGCCTGTTACAAATGAAAGAAACTGATACCGTTGTGGCAAACTTCATACTTAAATAAAAAGATCTTATTTCTATGCCGAGAGAAACGCCAAATGATGATTGAGTGAAATAATAGTTGCCTATTCAGAGTGAGACAAAGTGATAACATTGCGGCAAAACTCATATTTAATTAAAAAATATCTTTTTTATGTCAAATGAGCAAATAAATGATGATAGAGTGAAAGAAATCCTATTACAAGCGAGTGAAAGTGGTAACATAAATGAGAGAAAGTCATTATATAGTGGCAAACCTCATGTTTATTAACCAATATCTTATATTTATGTCAAGGTAATCAATATAGATGTTGACACAGTGAATTATAGTGGCCTATTCGAAGGGGCAGAACAAGATAACATTGCAGCAAACCTCATTATCTACTCGGTGATGAGATAAAAACAAAATAAAACGTACAATGCGCACCGGGGAGTTGATGAAACCCACTAGTCGGTGGCCGTACCGACACCTTCTTGCTGTCGGTACGGGTACCGACGATCTCTCGCCCTCACGTCGGTGCCGCACCGATCGGGTTCGTACAGAATCGCACGACTTCTTACCGGGAGTCGGTGTGACGTCGCACCCGACGAATCGGTGCCGCACCGATCGGTTTGGAGTTACAGAATACGGCCCCTGGCTCGGTTTTCAATTATGTCCGTAGTGTAGCGATAATGTAAGAGCGATCCATTTATTCTCAATGTTTATTCTTGCGAGGTTTAGCGTTGGTAAGTTATGCATTCGACAGGTTATATCATCACGAATTAAGATTTCGTTTGAAGTCCTAATTATGTAACTTATCCATTTTCCCGTGAAATTCGAAACCCATTTAAATGCGCTATGTTAAAAGTTTATTTCTTTAGGATGATTTGGTTTGGAGAACTTAGCATAAGTTCTTTTCACAAGGATAATTTCATTCACCATTCACTTTTGATCGTCATTTTTCCTATGCTCAGAAGATAATTACCGAAGGGTGCTATGTAAAAAGTTATTTTCTGATTCAATTTCCATAAAACATAACTTCTTAAGTTCATTTTTTTCTCTTCTTCATTCGTTGCAATGCAATAAATACAATGCATGCAATAAATACAATACATGCAATAAATTGAAGAGCATATTTTGTAATATTTATGTTATTGTAGCTTTTTCTTTGTTTCTCCGTGGAACCTTCCCTTTAGCGGCGTGACTAAGTTTTAAACGTGGATTATTAGCACTCATGAAACAACACATTTACAGGCTGACTTGAGAATTCTCTTTTTTAATATTCGTTTTTGGGATATTCTTGGAAAATAGCAAGGGGGCTGCATATTGGAGGCCCAATTTCAACCCATAGAAGGCTGATTTCAGTGAAACTTTGGTCCAAATTAAATCGGTTTTCAAAAATGTCCGCGGCCGTGTAAAGTGGAGTGCGGTCCACTTTATTTTCCAATATTTTGCTTTATAGCATTGAAAAACATGGAAATCATTGAAAAAGTTTTCCAGAAAAAGAAAAGAAAAATCATTTTTTAGATCCCATCATCATGAATACATAAATTTCTGGTAACATACCTAATTACACCATATTTCCCCGTGAAACTCGGATCAATTTGTCCGTCATTGACGCGAGTGGCGACTTCTGTAAACCCATTTAAATGCGCGGTGGGGGACAACACATATCCATGGCGAAGTTCTAACAACTCTTATCTCTAAAATTGCAACTTTTCAGGAGAACAAAAAACGATTAACTTTTTTCTAATTGTACTCTAAAATTAAAAACAAAAAATTCATAAAACTGAAAAAGAAGCATAAACTTGCCAACAAAGAGTTGTGTAAGATTTCACTTTTTCCCGGCGTATGATGGCGGTGAATTCTTCTCGGGTTTCCATCCGGGTGAGCTCCATCTCCATCGCTGCCGACGTTTCGATAGAATCCTATTCGATAGAAAAGGATTTTATCGAATTGTCGGCAGCGATGGAGATGGAGCTCACCCGGATGGAAACCCGAGAAGAATTCACCGCCAACAAAGAGTTGTTTTTCCTTTAATTCTATTTTTTAATGTCATTACACTTTGTTTAAGATACCTGTGTCAAACCGGCCAAATTTTGAGGTATGTGTTGTTAGAACTTGGCCATCGATATAGAGGCCGACTTGAGGATCCTCTTTTGTAATATTCGTGATTGGGATAGTCGTGGTAAATGGTATGGACGGACGCGGTTTACCTCTTCGGAGGGAAAGCGAGTGAAATTGGCGCTGCTCCTCTCCCTTGTTGCTTTGTTTTTATCAGCACGCCCCCACTCTTTCGCACACAATGGGCTGCTGTGGTGGCCAATTGTCCGCTCGCCGGAATTGAACTTTCCGGTTGGGTGGCGGCGCCGCGCCGCGGGGTGGATGCACTGTGGCACCGGAAGGGAACTAGTGAGCGGAACACGAGAACGAAACTCGGCGCTGCCAACCTAAAAAGTGAGAGGCATTTCACCGAGCCATCCGATGGAGGTTTTGCAATGTAATTTTTAAATAACGGCAAAAACTCTTGGTGACATAAAACTCAACATAAAAATTGTCCCCAATTTTTGTCGTAAAAAGACATCAAAGACTCATTCTTTGGTCCCCCTCATGTGCTTCCAAGACTGCCTATTCGATTTTAATGCCAAGTACATGGTATCATTGATCTTTTACTTTTACGTTCATATATGGTATTCAAACTGATATGTGCTAAGAAACGGATTGTCGAATTTAAATTTCATGTTAATACGATCATTAATATTATGAGTTATTTAAACAAATGTAAAAATATTTATTCTTCGAAACAGCAATGACAGTTAAAAAGTCAAAGTTTCAGATCATGCGCTGCCACGAGCTATCGCCATCATCCACATTAAGTGACGTAAATAGATACATACGACACTCACTGATAACTGCTGCAAGCTTTGTTTGTATTCGCTTTGTGCGTTAGGCACGGTATTTAATGCATTTATCAGTAAACATCCAGTTTTGCATTCGTGCAATGCGATCATAATAAAAAGGCAAACGGCTGATGATGCCAACTTAAGACAAGCGAAGGATTCAAAGGAAAACTGCTTAGTGCCGTTGTGCAAGAGTGCCATAAAAACAGATAAAATTAATACCTGCAACGCTCTGTCGTTTCAATTTTTATTACCATTGTCTACCTTACGATAACAGGTATTAAATTAATACCTACACAGATTTTTCGTCTCGCCTTTTTATTACCGTTGTCTTACCTATGATAACGAGTGAAAACATGACATATGCAAGCAAGTAGGGATGGTCATGTTAGAGCACGTTTTTGCTCCTTCTATTTCGATTCGAAAAAATTGCAACTTTGATGGCTTATTTTATGTACAATATAAGTACTGCATTGCTGCATGGTCCCATTGCTTTCTCTCCCCACCCTCCCGCAAAACACCCCTCACACATGCGTGACCGCCACCTTTGCCTCGGATCTGGAGGGTTTTCATTTGACCCTTAAACGACTGACAAACTACTACCCTTTCTATTTAAGAATGGCGACTCCTCGAAGAAATTAATAAATTAATCGTGAGGTGTACCCTTTGCAGAATTCACTTGGATTACGTGGCGTGACATTTCAGAATCCTTCGTTCTTTCAAGATTTATTTTTATTGCCTAACATCTTACAGAAAAACAGGTTCAATTAATAACGTGGACCATAGGAAGAATAGGTAGGGATAGGATCAACGCTTTTGAGATGTGGGTGTGGAGAAGGCTGGAGAGATTGAAGTGGGTGGATAAAGTGAGGGATGAGGAGTTGCTGGAAAGATTTGGGGAGGAAAGAACGTTATGAGTACTGTATTAAAGAGAAAGGGGAAGTGGATCAGGCACATTTTAATATGGATGGCGATTTTAAATACACCAGTGGAGGGAACATTGGAGGGATAAAAGAGAATAGGAAGAAGAAGGCTGAAGATGACAGACACAGTGAGGTTAGAAAGAAAGTATAAAGAAACCAAAGAGGTGGCCTTGGACAGAAGGAGGTGGATGCGGCTTTTATGTTTGGGATCTGCCAGTAAAAGGCAGAAAACCAGTTGATGATAATGATTTGAAGGATCGAGCAGTATGGTTAGGTTTCAAGTAGAGACTCTAAAGAAATACCTCATTTCCAATCACATGTTAGATAATGTTTTTTTTTAGTATCAACCGAATTGTGGTAGTTATAGTCCTGCCAACATTTAAGATCATCTGGTCATTTTATCCTACGATGATTGGGAAGCCCTGTTTAATAAACCCTTTGCCTTGAGTAGAGAGGGATGGGTAGCTCCAAAGAGATTTTCACGTTTAAGATGATCTATCAGTCTTTATATTTTTTATGATAATTTTTGTGGTATGAAGAAGCAAAATTTCGTTGGCGTTTCGATGTCTGCTTTTGTCATCGAAACGTTGGCCTAAAAGCAACTCACCCGATGTAAGACCCGAGAAGATTTCACCATTATTATACATTGGTTCATATAGGCTTGTGGCAAATAGCTTTGTCCCATTTACATTTACATGAATTTACTCCGCCCATCCCCCTGGGAGTTTTCCTGACGCTTCAGAGTCAGCGTGAGGAGTTTTCCTGTATTTCATAATTTTGGCTCAGATTCGGATGAGGTTACAGATTTTGTCAGATATGGTCATCGTTTGGGAGTTCAATAAGTGATACAGTGCGCGAGTAATAGCTCACTGATAGAGCTCACTTCCAGGAGAACGGTTTATTTTAATCGCGCAATCGCTGTTGCCTTGAGCAATGAATGGTTCATTCAACGATACATTTGAAGATCCAACAGCTCTCCGAATTTGGTCGTTTTTTTTTATTAAATGAAGAATATTCCCCGGAGACGTCTTCCTTCATTGATCCAGGCGCTGTTCGGTTAGGTCCTCTTCACTTAGGGGCTTATTCCTCTGGTAAATGTGCCGTATATCGGTCCTGTGTCTGTGGGAAGAAGCTTAGTGCCTCTCTCTTCCTGGAAACAGCGTCCAGTTATTTATAAATTTCATACGGTGCCATATACCTCACTGCTTTGGCGCTCGAAATTGATGCACTGCGTAATTCTGTGTGCAACCGTATCCGTTTGTGCTATACACTCGGTGCAGCAATTTCCGTTCGCTTACTTTGCGATCCTCTCCTCCGGAAGTTTCCGTGGCTACTGAGGATTTAGGTGCTTAGTTCTGGTGTGGTGAATTCAAACATTTTCCATCGTACACACAGTGGGGAAAGTTTTTTAAACATGTGCTTCTTCGGAAACCCGTCTTTCCTCTTTCTATTTTCTTTTTGTGTCCATTTTTTGTGCTAATTATTTTTTCTGCTCCCCAATCTATGGGAATATCCTCTGCTTTTATTTCGAAGTAAGTCCACTCCTCATGGGATTTCTGTTTGATTAATGCCCTCCATTCCAAATCTACATTTTATCGGCGGTGAGTCAGCGATTATTTGCAGTGGCAATGTGCTGAAATTCGAATATGCTACTATTGTCGGAATTAGGCTCGATTTTTGCCCATAGTTGTCTTTTTATTTCGATTCTAGAGGCCCGTTTTCAGATAAATTACCAATAAACTATCAGTAGGGAGCACTAACTTGTCATACCAATACCTTTAAATCAGTGGCGGTGTTCATAGAATGGTTTCTTGTGAAATTTGCGCGAATATTAGCGTGATGTTTGGTCGATTTTGAATTCATTGGAAGATCAGTGTGAAACTTACGGAACGCGCAGGGTTTGAATCAATACTTATTATGCTCTAGGATAACCTGTGATAGGGAAGATAAGAAATTGCATACTTATCATGTTCAGCTCTGAAAACAAACTGTTTTACAAAATATTCAAAATCAGCGACACAAAAAATATTTTATGGGGTTTAAAGAAATAATGCGAGCACTCACAAGAAAACAATGTTTTGACAGCGGCACAACGAAATATTCATTATCAATATTACAAAACTTAAAGTACTTTTATGGTATATAGTAATCGCAACGAACGCATGCATGTATAGAACTTTTTTTATCATTCATTCAGCGTCTTCATTCATTCATTGTCTTAATCATGTGTTTCATGCGCTTTTTACCCATTTTTTTATTCAAACCGTGAAATATGGAATAAGGCATCTTGTGATGAAATATAACGTGTGAATTCTGTGGATAGGGAAGTAAACTCCCGAAAAGATGCCGTGGTTTCTAAGATACCACTCATCTCAATTACTGTACAGTGTGTGCGGCAATTTATATATGCCCCAAAGCTGTGATGGTGTATGTCGTAAAGTATTTATTTAAATTTATGGCTATTTTTTTCTATAGAGCGATCTTGACATGGGCGCCCTTCTCACCCAAAATATCACTTCCGTAACTAAGGCAATGCCATTCCTTCGTGTATTTCCATTTAGATGTGCTGATAGTCCACAAGTGCGGATCGAGGATTTTTTTCTGAGGGGGCACAACAGGTTGAGACAGGCCAATGATCTTGTCATATGTGCGATTAAAAACGACAGACGACCAGTAACGTACGAAATATACTCTTTATTTCAATGTAAAAGTTATAAATATGAAAAAATCGATGAGATAAATGTATAATAAGAACAGCTTTTTTTATGTTTCCTAAACAAAATATCCAGTACTTCATTAATGTTTATTTTTGACAAAATGTCGTGATGGTAATGCATTGGCGCCAGTCCATTAAAACGATCCTATGTCATTCTGCTGATAAGGTTTTTTTTATCGGCGTAAGGTGGAGAAAGATCGCGTTAGGGTTTAGCTGTTTGCGCATATGTTTTTCTATCGTTTAGTGGGGGGACATGCTCCCGTGCCCCCCCCCCCAATCCGCCTATGTTTCTCCATATATACTACTTTGTAGTATTCTTATGGCAAGGGAAATAGTTTTCACCGTTACGGTGATGTGATTCACATGTGGTTTGAAAAAAAATTTCGTTGAGAACAATGTACGTATAGAGAAATGAGTGATATGAGAATGGGCCAGCCTCAATTCGTAAGTTTTCGGCCCGAAGTTCAGGTCTGCCGTCTTTATCCCACATGGGCCAGCTCCAATTAATTTAGAAGTAGTTCACGAGGTGCCAATCAACTTTGCGCCGAACAGTTATCCCCGACAAAAAGGCATGGGGGTATGTCGAAACAGGTTTACGATTTGGTCTGGGATATCCATTCATTCTCATGATGAAGAGGGATCAATATTCACATCTATTATATTTCAGACCTGATGTGACCTATCCAATGTACAGTGATGCAGACGTATCTTACACGGGCATTGGAATTCTAAATTTTTGACCGACTATTGCATGAAATTCAATAAATTGAATCCGTATATTTTTGGCGTGGTTCAATCAGACATAAGGTCATTTTAACTTCGTCACGTCAGGTTTATGTTCAAATTCACTTTCAATGGTTTTCATCTCAACTTTGTGGAAGTTGAAGTTCACAAATGACTAAACGACTTCGTTTTCTTCCACGGATTTATTCTCTTGGTACAACATGTTTCAACCTCAAGAGGTAATTTTCAAGTAATTGAAAATGACCTCTTGGTACTTGAAGGAAGAAAGAACGGAATGCACAAGGTACTTGAAAATGACATTTTGAGGTTGAAACATGTTGTACCAAGGAAATATATCCGTGGAAGAAAACGAAGCCGTTTCGTCATTCAAATTCACTATAAGTAATGTGATATTCTTACGCTAGAGGGTTATTCCCTAATTAGTTCTTCGATGAATGCTAAGCCCTCCATTACTCCCAAGAAAGTTCCTTAACTTCCCAGGTGATCATATTTCATGTGTCCGTTATCTGCATTTGCCGCTAGGTAATGGATCCTTGTCGCTAGGTCTTCTTGGGGGGATTTTATCTTAAATCTTCCTGGATTGCATTTCTCATGCAATTGATAAGTCTTATGACATGGCATATCCACTGTGTCCTAACCCGGTTTACTTCCTTCTACTATTCCCCGCTACACCTTTTTCTCACCCCATCTGTTCATATGATATTCAGCACCGTCGTTGGAACCAGATCTTGAAGGCTCCAAGTCCTTTCTGGTCAGCTTTTACGTTTGTCCAAGTCTCTGAATCGTTTAGTGGCTCTGCCCATGTAAACAGTATCCGAAATGAATGGCGTATATATTGATACTTTGCATGGTAGGCAGTGAGAATTCCTATGTGAAGTCAAGTTAAAGAAAAACATCATTTTACTCGCTGAACCAATATATAATGTCATGTTTGTTAATTTCTTCGTTTACATTTCTTTTAGACGATTTTTTGCGCTTCGTAAGTCCTGTTTTCGGATGAAATTAGCCAGATTAGAAAAAGCAAATAACGAAAAATTAGCCAAATGGATCTGTTGCATTTATGAAAGCAGTGAGGGACACTAGTCGGCTTCTATCATTCTTCTGGCGAACAAACAGCAAACCGCTGCGCACACTGCATTGAAATTGAGCGGAGTTGTTCTTTAGCTGCAGTTAATGGCTTGTACTGGGATTACTTCACTATTTGATGTCATATATTATCTTTCATCCCGAGATTTTGTCCTCCATGCGCCACTGTTTGTGCTAACAAAACGTGGATGAAAAGCGCTTCAAAGAAATTACTAGGATCCAAGTATTCCCCGCTATTTTTCCGTCTAATTCAAAATCGGCTTTCCTTGTAATCCGAGTCGTTCCATAGCTGTATTTGTACCTTCCATATCATATGAGGGAATGAGAATACAATGGATACAAGTGATTTTGTTTTCTAAACAGAGGTAGGTACAGAAATTAGGCAAAGAAAGCAATCGAGATCAACTAGATTATCCACTCGATGTCAGCACAAAATAGAGACTCACCCGTATCCCTGGGCAACCAAGTTTTTCTGAATTTCTTCTATCAATCTATGTATCTTATTCTGTTTAGAAAAGTAATCACTTGTTCCATTTGGCTTCTCACCCCCTCATATGTTATTTTTCGTCCCGAGAGTTTATCCCCCATATGACACTGTTAGTGTTAACAAAACGCGGATGAAAACCTCATCAAGCAAATGACTGGAACATTGCGGAATCCGAATATTTCCCGCTCGTTTTCCTTATAATCCTTTCTCGACCAAACACCTTGCTAATTTTTCCCGTTATTTTAGCAACGTTCCGCACAAAATTTTGCCATGAACATCGCATTTGATGTATGAATACTGGAATCTCACGCCAAGTGCTTCTTACGGTTATTTTATTGCTATTTCTTTCTATAAACCGGTCTTTATATTACCTGTGGGCGATAAGTCTTTATCTTTTCGGTAATCATTCACAATTCTCCTATAATCATCATCCTTATTATATTCTATCAGTTGACATTCCATTTCATGTGATGCCTATAATCGATTTCCTTGATATACTGTTTGAATCTTTTTCCTCGTGTATTGCTCTGTATTCCACGATCTGATCTAAATATTAATTTATAGTAGAATGTGCATATTCAAGCTGTTAGTTGCGCTTAAATATTGAAAATGAAGAATCATGATATTTGTCAGTTATCAGGACTACTACATGCCGAAATATTTTCCTAGCTGAATTAAAATATACAGCATGATCTTGCTGATTGTTCTCCTGCGGACGTAAAAACTTATAGTTTGTATCAGGAAGGCTTTCTACTCTCAAGGTCTGTGTATTTCCTGATTGGTGTTAGCTTGGATTGAAGTTGAGTGAAAAAGCTAACGGAAAAGTAATCTGTGAAAGTTGAAAAAAATGATGGGATAGAAATTACAAGAATTATGGGTCATAGTAAATTAATAATGGAAGGTATTTGGGGGAAGGGAGAGAGGCGAGGGCGATTGGTAGAATTATCATATATAAAACCGAACAAACATACCTGAACCGATATAGTACGGTTCGTCGCTGTCGATTAAACTATTTAAACATTTTATCGTCTGTATTTCCATGTTGTGGCATGTGCATGACCTCTATCATTAGGTACATTCGAAACCTTATATGCGTTTATAGGGTAAGTATTGTTACAAATATCTATTCATTTGCATGAGGTATCATGAGGGGCTTGTACTTGAGCGTTATGTCAAACGTTAGTCGTGCTGTGTATGCTGAACTCGGAACAGTAAGCTGATAATCATCCAATTGACGGACTCCTCGGGTGAAAGTTTCGTAAGTTTGACGTCAGTCGTCCGGGTTTATGTAAGGGACCAACTGCCCCGAAGTGTATAGGAAGGGGCGTGCCTTGTGCTTATTGTATTCGGAGGATGGAACGGCGTGTTTTGTGGTGTGGGTGAAAACTTCTTCTTAAATAATGGCGGGATAATACGAGCTGTTTGAGGAAACTGGCGGAGGGAGCTCGAATGTTACAAAAGACGTTTCTTCAGTGGACCGCTTGATGTGTTATCACCCGCCGAGTATTTAAATGAGTTCGCCAAGAAGTCGCCACTTCTATTTTTTACAAATTGTTTTTTATAATATGCTTTATTTTAAATGCAGACTGCAAAAATGTTGATGATAGCTGACGGAAATGCTAATTTTGTATAATTAATCTCTATTTGTAACTACCTACTTAATATTTATAATATTTTTACGGTCCATATGACAGATAACACAATGTTAGAGGTGTGAAGTTAACAAAAAATCAAATATGCGTGGATAACATGCCGAAATTTTTTTTAACAGCTACCACATCGTTATTTGTCGCGTTTGTCGAGCGTTTGAATTCTTTTTGTTTTTAAATAGTTAAAATACGGAGATCGGGTTGGTGTGGTGGCTAGAGTGTTGGCTTCCCACCCGGTGGGCTCGGGTTCATAGCCCGGCAGTGGCAGAGAATTTTCAGAGACTGCCCGATCCCTGCTTGAATGTTGTGTGGAGGACATTTCAAGCGCAACACTCCGTCCGTTGGATGGGACGTTAAGCCGTGGTCCCCTTAGCGCCTTTCGTTGAGAGCAAGCTAATACCGACGCCGAGTTTCTCTCCACCCATCCTTATCTATCCATCCCTCATGGCGCAAATGACCTAAGCTGTCGGTCGCCTCCTCCAAATACCATACGTTAAAATACTAAATCGTGACGTTCGTGGAGCTCAAGGATAAATTTATAGGATATTAAATATTTTTTTAGTTGTCTGAGATTTAGGTTCATTATTTTCTGGAGTAAATGAAATTGGGGATTGGGTTGGTGTGGTGGCTAGAGTTTTGGCTTCCCACCCGGTGGGCCCTGGTTCAAATCCCGGCAGCGGCAGAGAATTTTCAGAGACTGCCCGATCCCTGCTTGAATGTTGTGTGGAGGACATTACAAGCGCAACACTCCGTCCGTCGGATGGGACGTTAAGCCGTGATCCCCTTGGCGCCTTTCGTTAATAGCAGTCTAATACCGACGCCGGGTTTCTCTCCACCCATCCTTATCTATCCATCCCTCATGGCGCAAATGACCTCAGCTGACGGTCGCCTCCTCAAAATACCGTACGTTAAAATACTAAATCGTGACGTTCGTGGAGCTCAAGGATAATTTTCATGGGATGTTAAAGATTTTTTTTAGTTGTCTGAGATTTGGGTATTCACGAGGGTTAAAGCTCAATTAGATGACACAATAAAAAATTAGAAGTTGCTTGGTGTCGTGCACTTTGAATTTGGCGTCGGATGAAATCTTGTAGATGATTCACCGTTTCTCGGATTCACTCGGGGATCGTCATTCCATTATAATGGGCTCGGTGGTTGGATATTGTGCAGAAGTCGAGAGAGTGGAAGCAGTGGAGCGAAACGACACTACTTTCATTGGCGAGGGGTTGGAGTTTTATGGTTGGATGAGGCAGAGGAGATCTGCAATGTCCGTTAAGCTAGCTTTTCACCTCGGAGTTTTCTGTAGTACCAGTCGGCGGTTAAAAACTGTTAAAATCGACTCATTCGCGTGAACAGTGTTGTGAAATTAAAAAAAAATCGTATGCTCTCGTTGTGTAGGCTTCCGCGGGGTGATAAAGATGGAGCGCCGCGCATTTGTCCGGAATGCTGAAAAGCGCGGCACGGTAAAGTATCAGGTCAAAAGTGGAGTATTTAAAGGTTTTTGAGGCCACTGATTACGAATTTGATCTCGGAGCTTGTAAAAAAATCAATTTTTTCCAGCGCTAAGCCTGAAATTGTGTTTTAATATTCTCGAAAACTTGTCACCTGGAAAGTCTACTCACAATCAGTTTAGAAGTTTTGTTCAATAAATTCTTGTTGTGCCAACTAATGAAGTTTGATGAATATCAAGAATGACATTTCCAATTGCCTGAGAAGGAGATATCAAGTATGTACGTACTACGAAACTCCTTGTTCCATGTTATGCCATAATGGCTATACGCAAGTTACAGCATAAGTAGGAGAGGATTTGAGGTTCTGATGTCTGGTTTTTCCCTACGAATAATGAATGTGAAGATTTCTCGGATTTCGCATCGGGTAATATCCTCCATTTTTCCTTCGCATATCTGCCTCGGGGATTCAGGAATACAATAAATAAACCAATCTTTGGATCCCTGAATCGCTGAGGACTATGGGAGAGTTCATAGGCGGATCTAGGGGGGGTGGGGGGGGGCGGGGGCACGTGCCCCCCCAGACCCTTAAGAGACATGAATATTTTTAATACGGTCCCATTATCATTGCGTTCGTTTTGTATTACGAGGTATCCTTGTACCCCCCCCCCCCAGAATAAAATCCTGGATACAGCCTTGCTTGTGCCCCCCATGAAAGAAATCCTGGATCCGACCCTGGGAGAGTGTCTGATCGAAACATTGGGAAAAGATGTGGAGGACCTTACCTGGTGTAAAATCCGATATGTCTTCACAGCCAAGGTTGGAGGTTGCCTTTATTTTTCGAAGATTACGTCTGCATCTGCTAACTTCTGAATGGTATCGAACATGCATTAAAGCTTAAAATTAGGAGAATAACCTTAATTACTTAGTTGTTTTTTGAAAGTAAGATAACGTAAAACCGTACGGTGATTTTCTCCAACTGATTAAGTTTCAATTTTGGTTCTTTGTGTTCTCATTTTATCGTATAAAGTGAATTAAAATATGGATATTGCGCGTTGTGTTTAAAAGAATACTTATTTCTTTTGCTTCCAGTTCACTGAACTCAAACAGGAGTAGTAATAGCAGTGATTATACACCCTTATCATGTCGAGGCTTATTTAGCTGCGCGCTAAAATTACGGCAGTGTCTGCCAGGGTCGCAGCTAAGAATTAAGGCAAGGGGGGTTTTAAGCGCAACTAGTACTGAGGGGACTGGGGGGTATAGAATACCCGCCAGGGTAACGGAAAGTGCGAGGGCCCTCCCCCAGATTAGGCGAGTTTTACGGCTTTCTGAGGGATATTTTATTAATCCTAACATTATTATATAATTAATATTAATCCAATTAAGTAAAATGGATTAAACTTAAAAATTCCTCTGAGAGCTGGAGGGGATTTCATCCCCCTCGCTGCGCCCCTGGTCTCTGCTATAGTGCGCTCAGTTTCAGACTGACCTGTGCCGAATAGTGTATTCCGTGGCACTTGCCTCTATCTCCAATGGAAGTAGCAGGTATTTTCCTTATACTCATTAACCATCAAATTTATGGGAAGGAGGGTTCATTTGTGGGTCTCTGCCTTACTTTCGAGGTGTGTCGACCACTCGGCGCCGTTTAATTTGGTATTTCCTCTCGAGCGGCTTCAATTTCTCGGTGGACAATTCCGCTGGCGTTGCAATCGGCATCTTGAGGTCAGTGAAGTGAGCAATTTCGACCACCTACCCCATCCGTTGGGGTCGGGCTCTTTGTAATTGCTTGCTGCGTTCCCGTTGTTACCGTGTGTTTCCACGCGTTTGAGAAAGCGCCTGAAGCTGTCTTTCCGGTTGAATATATTCCCGTTTATGTTTATTTAGTTTGCCTTAATATTAATCTTAAGAAATAGTGTTCATGAGACACGACACTGCGACTTTTATCTTTGATCATTTGTCAGTTAAGAAGGTCTCTCAATCAGTGAAGACATTTGATGCCAGTTTGGTGAAGTGGGGTTTGGTACTGAAGAGTTTCAAATGGACATAAATTATGGCGTTTGTTTGCATGAGGCGATTTTGTCAACACAGTTTAGTTTTCATTGTTTTTTTGTGAAACAAGAAGATTTCTCCTATACTTATTTATTGCATGAATTAGTGGTTAAAACTTTGCATACTTCTGCCACCTATGTATGATTAACATTGCGATTAATATGCTATAAATTCAACGGATTTGGGTTTGAAATTTCTCTCCACTTTTTTGGTAATATTGCGTAATTATTTCTCTTTTTCTACTCTTTTTGCTTTTTGATTATTTAACTTATCAATCCCATTTTCTCTCCATCATATTGATGTATTGTCAATTTCCGATGGAATTTATATTTTCATAAACACTCTCGACGCGTAATAATTTCACAGCCAATGTTTTTTGTCGGTATAGCAATTGCCATACCATAAACTCATAATTTGGTATGCCAACCTTGTTTCATTGCGCAACTAGGGCGAAATGAAATGTGATATAAGAAAACGGATATCGTGTTGCTAGGAGGAGATGTAAGTTGGAATTTAACTGCTGTTACATAAATAATGGATTATCAGTCATCTATGAAACTACAGTGAAATTAGTTCTAGCTGTTTATGGAAGTAATTACTGTCCAGTCCGGGTGATGTTGGCCGCAAAGAATGATATAGCCGGTTGGTAGATGACTTGAAGAAAACTCGCGAGATGTGTGCCATTTCACTGGGTATAAAATTCGTAACGTGAAAATCAAATGTGCTCCTAGATAGCTCAAGCCTACGCATAAATCACTTGCGGGTGCAGGGGGGGGGGGGTTTGAGGAATAACCTCCCCCCCAGAACTCCCAGAAATTTTAAAATTTATTCCATTTTACTTAATTGGATCAATATTTCATATATAATAGTGAAATTATTAATAATATATCCCTCAGAAAGCCGTAACACTCACCATTTTGAACCATTTATCTTAAAAATTTTCTGGAGGGGGCACCCGCACCTCCCGTAATCCATACCCCCCAGTATTAGTTGCTCCTAAAGCCTTCCTAGCCGTAATTCCTAGCTGCACGCCTGTGCGGGTGATCAATTGAATTCTTTTAAACCTCGTCCTAATGTCATATCGTGCGTTATTTGTTTCCAATACAATGCGGAAACAGTATATTTTTGGGATCACGCATGCGAATGACGCATTTGAACGTGATAACATTTCATTTAAACACAGGTTTTCATTAAAAATATGAATAAAAATTTATTTTATTTGAAGTGTATGATTGAGTTTAAAAAAGTAAATAGAGTATTATTTCGGTTTTGAATTCGTTGCTCTCGAGCAATTAGCAACCAAAATTTGATGGCCTTAACCTTTTCGCAGAGAAGTTGATGACATCACGGACTCCTGAGGTACTCTTTGAGCATCTGCATGCGCCTCGAGTGGTTAGTTGTTGTTTAAACACTTAATACTACGAGTAATTTCTGCCATGAATGAAAGATCTCGTTGAGTTAACGAGTCAATGAATCAGAACTCTGATGGCATCGCTAAATCATGAAAATTGGGCGGCATCTCTCCCCTCTTCGAATATTACATGTAGTAGGAAATGGTGGAATGGGCAAGATTGTTTCAAGGTCGTAACTTGCCTTTCCATTCCGTCTACCGAATTATTTTTTAATTAATTTCTATTTTGAGTCAGAGTGAACGACCCTATCAACCATGAGGCGTCTTGAGGCAGAGTCTTGTAAGAAGTGAGTGTCATGCAGTAGCGGATACAGAAAAAACTCAAGGGGGAGGGCGTAGAAGATACCTTGAGTTACCTTTACTTTTGTTGTAATAAAAAATAATCAAGTCACTCGCAAAGTTTAAGAAGGTTTTTAATTAAAGTGATTATGTAAAAATGCAAGACAATGTCATTTTATGATATAAAAAAGGTAAAATTGTGGTTCTGCGATGTTTGGCTGTACGGGCGGCCCCACAAGGGGGGGGGGGGGCTCCCCCCAACTGTATCCGCCACTGGTGTCGTGAGATGGCAGCAGGAGAGTTGCGAGGTGGGAAGATTCTGCGCGAAACACGCTCGCAATGGACGGAGGAATAAAGCTGGGAAAGTTCAATGGGAAGAGAGCAAGCCTGTTGGCGGGAGGTCGTCCCGACAACAGAGACAAAAGAGAAGCGGTTCATTGGCGGGAGATGCTCGACAGACGGAGTCCCAGTTCTCAAGATGGTGGAAAGTGCGGCGGTGTTCTCGATGCATTTGGAGACAATGGCACCCATGTACTTACTTCATTCAAGTTATAAGGAAAGTCACAAGAGAGCGGGCTCCCAAAAACCGAGGTGAAAATGAAGATAAACAATGAGGAGGAAATTTTAGAAACTTTATGTGCACTCTCACAGTTTGGGCGCTATCGCCGTTCGCACGGACGAAATTGAAAATGAAAATAATTTATTTTACCGGGAGCATCCTCTGAGAGCGAATACAATAATGTATGGGTCACAGCCAGATGTCTGTCGCGCTTCTGCCGTCCCAAGTAATAGTGTTCCCGAGGTAGCTGAATTAGTCCACTTGATTCATCTCTCCGCCTATGTGGATAATGGCCACTTTCTCTCCCGCGTACAACTATCTTGGTTTTCTACTTATTAAATCCGACGATGAACACAAAGCTGGGGAAATAGATTCGAGATCGGAGAGGTTAAAAAATTCTTTTTTCCCGAGAATGGTAAAAGGCCACTGCATACGTCACCGCGAAATGAAAAATTGTCCTTTGTTAGACCGTGGACTAACTTAGCTATTTTATTATTATTACCGAATTGAATATGAATTTCCTTGTGGCAGAAAATTGTCGATACGTGCGTAGAATTATCGCATGCACTAATTGTGTAATGCATGCCCATCCGAGCGAAATTACTGCCATATATAGAGCAATGAAGGTTCTTGGTGAGAACTAACCCCTGCCACGTAATTGAAAGTGCAAATCTGGTAACACCTTCAACTACTTGTAAGTGAGTGCATGTTGAGTAGACGTTATCACCCCCTGGTGATCGCTGGGTGTTTTGTAGATATATACTTGACGGGAAACTCCATACTTGACGGTTATCGTTACACCGAAACCTGTCACTGAAAATGTTATCAGGTGTGATTATAGGCCAAATCCTTTACCGCAGGCGTAAAATTTAAGTTTCGTAACTACTATCTTCGGATCATATTGTCCAAAGTTTATAGTTTTAACGAAAATGCTCGTAGACCTCTATATTTGAATATTGGTGGAGACATTGGCAGTTGCGGATCCAGGATTTCTTTCTGGGGGGGCACAAGCAAGGCCGTATCCAAGATTTTGTTCTGGGGGAGAGCACGAGGATACCTCGTAATACAATATGAACGCAATGGTAATGGTACCGCATTAAAAATCTTGCATATTTTTTTAAGGGTCTAGAAGGGTACGTGCCCCTGTGCCCCCCACCCCCCACAAGATCCGCCTATGAACATTGGCAATAAACCAAATAAAATTGCCGACCAAATCTCCTGATTTTAAGTACCTATAGATTTAATATCAATGATATTCTGAGAAATAAATTCAACCTAATATGATATGTTAGTAGTTCCGAAATTTTGAAACGTATTCTTTCAAATACTAATGGTTGAGAAATTAATGTATGATGCGTAGTTTTTTTCGAATAAATTGCCAGTATATTCCACGAATGTGATTTTTCAAAATTTTAAATACCCGTTGCCATACAATGGCCGATTTCCCTAGATAACTTGGTTTCGCTATTGAATACCAAATCATGAAACATTAGTTTTGAAACTTACTGTATAATTAATACGACGGCCTTTAATTATTGTTATTTACTTTGTGTTACGCAAGACGATCATGAAGCTACGCTCCACCGAAATCACACTTTCGCCACGAAGTTCTTAAATGGATCACTTTTATAGGTAATACGGAAATTAACATTGATTAACATTGAGGTGGCTCGAAGTATATTTTTTAATATAGATTTACCAATAAAAGTTTCGAGAATGCAACGGTACAAGTGATTGGATAATTACTTTTCCTTTGTATCATCATCGCTTCCTTTCTTAAAGCCAATGCATATCGCCGTACTCTCCTCTCACGTCCTAACTAACGTCTACACCTTTTTACTTCCACGAGCGTGCTGCGCCCGCTCCCAGCGGGCTTCCCCCGCTCTTTTCAATGCAGGTCCACAGAGGGGTAGGCGCGTTTCTAATTTTAAAATGTAGAAAAAAAAGGCAGGGTCTTATGTACAAATTTTATTGGAATGTTCATGTACAAATTGAGGTCAGTGGACCTCTTTAAACACAACATTGGAAGTAATTACACTATCCTCTGTTAAACGCACATGATGACTTATACTTACGGATCAACAGGAGACTTGAATGTGGAATCCGCATTTTGATAAAAGTTATTTAAAGAATGCGAGATATTGTTGCAAATGAACAAATGTATCAGTTTGTGCGCCGTCAACGTCAGGAATATTTACCGGTTTTTGTTTTTTTTATTATTTAAAAACCAATTTTAGGAAACAATAGCAATATCTAGGAAGTAAGATATGCCGTCGCATGTTCTGTGATAAATTCTGTGCATTTTGGTACCTCATTTGTAGAGTTTGGTTGCGTATAAGTTGACAAAAATGGTATCTATACAGTAGAAATAATATAGAAGATATTTGTGACGCGCACGAAGCGGCATTGCGTGTTTTTTGCTCTAATTATGCGATCACCCCAATCCAAGTTAGGTGGCGCTCCAGATAACCGCCCCCGCGGCTTATCTCCCTCCCCCCCTACTTGCGGCGGGGAACGGAGCAATTAGACCATATCGCTTCGGGGGCCGGTGTGGGGGTGGAGAGGAGGAACGTGGGAAAAACGCGGGAATGTTGGCCCCCCTGGCTCCTCTCCTTTCTTTTTTCTCTCGGTTAGTCGCCACCGGAAATGCCACCCGATACGACACTGCCCTTGAAGTCGGCTACATTTTTCCATCAGTCAGAATGTCTTTGAACAGTCGTAAGGGCAGGGCTGGACAATATTTCAAATTCAATGAGTATTTTAAATTACGTAAAATTGAAATACATTTGCAATTTGTATTTGACATTTCAAATATACAACCTAAACGTATCTTGTATTTTGTATTTCAAGTGCCGTTTTTTGGTATTTTCCCATTCTTCATAAAAAATAAATTTGTAAAATACTTATGAAGTAACTCTGATAACACTTCTGTAACATTATGCTTCAGAAATTACTCCGTTTTCGTTGGAATCGTTTTCGTCATGTTTGCAACTATCCGTAACGTATCCAGAGTGTTAGCTTCCCTGGTCCCTCTCCTTTCTTTTACATCTATCTACATCTACGAGGCAACCTGCGAGGCACCTCTGGAGTGTTTGGCAGGAGGTGACCAAGCTCCAGCATGCAGCTTGCTGGAGGATGCACCCCTCGCGGTCATAAAAACATCACGCATAATAACAAAAAATGCGTGTACATTCAGGAAGTGTTAAAAACTTGCCAACGGTTAGTAATTTCTATAGTAAATATATGCAGTGTAAAAATAAAAAACCTGCAATGAGTCTTCCAAGCGAGTAACGCCATTAATTTTATCAATCGAGAAGCCGTTGCTATCCGTAATAGTACGAGGTAAGAATGACAATTTAAATATCTGTTTTTCAATTTATTATTTTTTTTCTCGTGATCACGTCTACCAGAGTACGGCGGTAAACAAAGGATGTTTTCACGTCATCGGAGAAAAAAATCTTATCCGAATTTACGAAGTGAATTTAAAATATATGTACTTAGCTCTACGATCCTGTCAAAATTCCCATTATTACTCGCCTAACACATTTTAAACGCTGCACTTTTTATCGTAACAACTCATCACGAATCTGGCCGCTCTGCTCTATTGATTACATTTAAAAGTCCTGCTCCATAAGGGCCCCACACTGTAGCAGCATATTCCAAGTGAAGCCTTACGCAAGTCATGTAACCCATCTCTTTCACCTTTCACCGGAATTCACCGAGAATTCTTTTTAAAAATCCCCTACGGTTTTTAATTACGGATAAATTTTACGGTTGCCTTTGCCGCATATGAGACCCCCTGAGAGGCCCGAGTAATGGTGATTCGTAAGTATATCGCGATCTCGGCATTCGCTAGTTAGAACCCGTTATCGGTGTAACTCCTGGATATATCCTTTTCCCGAAAATTCATCACCATACATTTTCCAAGATTCCATTTTCCATTTCTCTCTCGAGTACTGCGCCATTCATTTATGGCAGCGAGGTCCTTTCCTAATTCCAATATAATCCCAGTTTACGGTTGACTTTCCTGCATACTTCGTGTATGTGTTTATCTTCTTTCTCCCACAATCAGTTAGTCGCCACCGGAAACAGCCCCCAATACGACGCTGACCTTGAAGTCAGCTACCTTCTTCCATGACTCATAATGTCCTTGAGCAGTAAGTAGAGTGGCCTAAAGTATATCTCCATTACTATATTATACTACTTACTACATATACCTACATATACTATCATACAGTGGCGTAACTAGGAATATGCTTTGGGGGGTATGTGGCGGCTTTGAGGGGTTGAGGGGGGTTAGTGGGGGCTACCCCCCAGGAAACGGGGATTTAAGGAAAAGTTTTGAAAAATAACATGCCTGAAAATGCATTTTATATCATTTTGTAATTTAAAAATTAACTGTTAGTAGATACAGTTATTATATATCAAATCCAGACAAGATTTTCAAATATTTTTTTTTATTTCCATTAGGCTTTGGGGGGGATACATCCCCTCATCCCCCCATACTTACGCCACTGCTATATAGCTATATTTTTTGGCCGGTGAAGACGGCGTTACTTTTCAATGTTCCTTGAATATGCACGACTCGTTTCAAAGCCGCTATATTTGATTAAGGATCTACGGCTTTCTAGGGGAGTGATTCAGGAGAATTCTTCTTGGGTTGCCAACCGGGTTAGAGTTTGCACGGAGGATGCTGACATCCCATTGGGAGGATTTCCCAAAATTTCCAGGGTTACGACGATGCCGATGACTGCTGTGGTCTGATATATACAATGGGGTGGGTCGGAGAATTAAAAAAATAAACTTGGCTCTATAAAAATAAGTTCCAGAACTTAATTAAAGTTTGGCCCAAAAAGTTAAAGACCTCCAAGTTATACATTGACGTTCCTCCATTGCCTTTACTGGGGCGGGAGAAGAAAAATGCATAAGTTTTTGGCCTTTTCCAATGTAATTTCCTGAGTTTAGAGATATCTCCGTCTAGACACTTCGCGCTGCGTCTAGGAGGATATCCTGGAATTGGGAGATGGAATGGAGAATGCGAGGGGGTGCGAATCCAAACGTTGAACAGAGAAAGCGTTTCAGAGCAATCATTGTATTTTGTTCTCAAGGTTAGGTATGAAACAGAAGACAGCACAGTAACTAAAGACGTACGGTTATTGCGGACTCCACGTATGACTATTTTGGCGAAGAATTGAAATCAAAGAATCTTAGATTATTTGGGGCTGACATTGACTTCATTGGAGAACATCACGATACAATGGGAAGGACAATTGTTGAGAAGTGGTAATGGAAAGCTAAGGTATATTTTACCATCATGGAGCGCCAAACATGTCAAATCGCGATATCACTTTATTTTTAAATTCTGATTATCGTTGGAGATTTTTTTGTTATTCGTAAAGCATCGCTAGCTAGTAACCTGAGACTCGAGACAAAAGTAGGAGGGCAAACGTTTGAGCAGGTAGAGGGCGACCCAACGCCCAAACAGCAAAAAATAATAATTGTAAAACATTCATCACTGTCTCTAGCATCAAGTTTGTTTTGTAAATTACAACTCCATGTTAAGCTGCTTGGATTAAAATCTTCATTTAATCCCGACGAATACTTTCTGATATTCCTTTTTATCGAAAAACTTACACTGTAATGTATGATAGAAAAGGTGATGGTGTACATACTTTTGGAAAAATTCACTATTTTTTGTAAAAAAAAAATAATAAATTCCCTTGGGGGGTTCCCCGGACCCCCGTTTAATTGGGAGATAGCCCATTTCAAACTCCCCGGCAGGGGGGCGACGCAACAGTAATTGGCCAGGGTAAATATTTTACCTTGAGCCGGCCCTGGCTGTTCTCAAACGGGTACCGAAAGGCGGAAGGAAAAAATTCCAAAACTCATAGTGGGAGATAGTACGGGAGGAAATGGATTTGAGGGGGGTTAGATTTGAAATAGGTATTTCATAGGGATATGTGTTATACTGGAGGGGAATATAAATAACCTTAACCTGTCGAGGATGAATACGCTTTCGGTTAGGGTTAAAAAGTTATATCCCTATTACAAAAAAGATTTTGCCAGTATTTTTTCTCCACGCCCATTTTCGTGCTAATTCGTCTTGGAAACGCTGCAATGTATGTGACGATGGGTATTCCATTGGATCGATTCGGTTCAGTGATTTCAATGATGGAACGTATTAGGTATATCGACCAGGGATGCCGACTTACAAAAAATATTGGGGGGCGCAAACCAGGGATCTTGCCCCGGTAAATTTTATAAGTAGTGAGTTTTTTAAGCAGTAAATTTTTTTAAAGTAGTAAGTTTTTTAAGCATTTTAGTAGAGTCATATGATCAAAATTAAAACCCAAATAACTCGAATCTCGATATCTGGACACTCCGGGGAAAATCGACTAGCCTGACACATTTTTCCTCACACCCATAACGAATTTTTCCATGGAGTCGGCACCACTGATATCCACATAACCACACCACTGTATTAGCACCCACTTCTGCGAGGGAGGTTCATAAAGGAAGATATCTTTATGCCGTCCAACACAAAAAATGCGAGAAATTAAATTATACGCTTTAATAAACGTTAGATTTAGGGGCCTGGGGTGTTATAAAAAACAAAAGGGTACTAAACGCCATCTATCATTCCTTTGAATGACCATCACCAAAATAACGCAAACACTGTTGAAATTGAGTTATTCCCTATCTGTCTTTATATCTTTTCTGCAGTATACTACTCCATTCAGGGGGGATCAAAGGATTTTTTTCATGGTGGGGGGAGTTTCAAGGATCTGTCGGGCAAACTATCTTCTCATACTTGAGATTAAAAACAAGATAAAACAATTACTGTACGAAATATTCTTTTTATTTTAATGTGAAAGTTATTATTATGAAATTAAACGATCGAGGCTCCGTAATACACCAAACAAAAGAAACGTAATGATAAACGTACAAAATATTTTGAATATTTTTTAAGCGTCTGGGGGGCCCGGGAGCACATGTCTCCCCCCAAACGCTATCTCCCCACCGAATCTGCCTATCTCTCCATTCCATTATTTTATACATGCCATTTTTATTTTGAGAGTTCACGATTCACGATTAGAGTTAATAAAAAACCGACGAAATGCGTATGAAACAAATAAACTTAGCACTTCGCGTTCCAAAAGTTTCTCCATACTTCAAAATGGACCAAGCACCACAATAATATTTGCTGTAATTAAGGCAGGTTCTGCGTTAATTTTTCTTATGAATGCCGCCATTGACGTATGGGTAATGTAATCTCACGCTACCTACGGTTAATTTATTGTTAATTTGTAAGAAACAGTGGCCAGGGGCCCGTGATCGCGTGCACATCTTGAGAGAGTCCGCCGCCAGCACTAATTAGTACTCTCTCTCTCTCTAGTTGCTTCACGTCCACCCGCCGCGCCTTCCGCCAGCACCGCCGCGCCGTAGCCAACCTATTCGCAGTACATGGCATGCCGCAACCTTAGATTCACTAGCACCGGACTTCGGAAATGGTCGGTTGGATGAGGGAAGACGCGAAAAAGCGGCAAGCCATTCACGTAGTTGCTGAAAACCCCGGAAACGAAACGGAATACAGTCTACTGTGCAAGCGTCAATGAACTTCAAAACTTCCCTGGACGCAATAGTCTTTGTAATTTAAATTAAATTACTCCCAAAATACCGAACATAGGCCACAAAATCTACAGTATGAGAGATAGGAAACGTTTATGGGTAATTTCTCATGATGCGGCGTATTAATTAAAATAGCCAAAAATAATAACTTTTTACCAACGGGAGAAAAATGTCTGACTGATTAATCTATTTTTTTAGATTTAAGAACAAATTGTTCGAACCATTAACAATAACACTCATTCTTTGGTTATATTTTCGGATTTCCCAAGCACTGCAGTATAAAAATAAGTCCTCCAATATACGTTTACAACGATTACTCCCAAAAATGGAACGACGAAAATTTTGTGTTCGCAAAAAAACCGCCATTTGCAATACATCCGTAGTTCAGCTGTTTTTCGATTTTCGCAAAACGCTTCAATTTGCATTTTTATTTGACGAGGCAAAGATATTATTTTTTTATTAAAATCCGATAGGTCTCGGGTCAACTTTAGTTCGAGTTGGCGCGGAATGCTCCATAAACCTATGTACTCGATCGTCATCTTAATTGTTACAAAATCGAAGTAATCGTCGTGTAAACTTAAGTTTTAAGACTACGATAGTGTTTTCTCAGTATTTAGGGACCAATTATTTCATAAATACTTCTTAAATAACATTGATGAAATAAATTCATAAGTGCCGCGAATTCTAAGTCTCTAATTTCTTATTATTTTTTAGTTTTAGCTAATTTTCCTGCTTCCATTTTCTAACTTACAATACACATGCAATCCACTGTAGAGTAACTCGTCATCCATAACAGTAAAAACAAGGATACCAAGTGGTGGGAAATGAAAAAACGCAACTTTGGTCTGCACATAGCATTTGAATGCATTAAGCTTCAATGCAACTTCCATAAGCTTTCATTTCAACGGCAATGCATAATCTTTGTGAAGGATTTTGTTCTGAAAAGGCAAAAGGTTTAAATAAAATTGCCTTCCAGGAGAACCATAGGGATTTTAGCGATGGTACCGCTGCCCTATTGGAAAATTCTTATTAGAAAATTTCTTATAAGAAATTGGGCATTTTTTGTAAGAAAATTTCTTATATGAATTTTTCTATTAAAAAATTTCAAAGTTCTTATCAGAAATTGGGCGTTTTTCTGATAAGAAATTTTTCTTATAAGATTTTTCTTAAAGGACCATTTCTTATAAGTATCAATCACAAAGTGTTATTTATGAGAAATTTTCTGATGGAAATATTTATTATAAATATCATATCATCATTAAAACACTTGCGCAAGCTTCTATAAAAAGCTACGTAAGATTTACATCCCTACTGAGAGTACAAAGTTAGCATTATACATAATTTAATCCAAATGTAGACGCCTAATCTGGTATACAGCAAACCTAATGATTTCCCATGTATCAAATGTAGATGTCTATCATTTCTGTGCATCAAGCTATCAGAGTTCTTATAAGAATTTCTGTAAGACTTATAGAATCCTATAAGAATTCTGTATGACTTATAGAATCCTATAAGAATTCTGTACGACTTATAGAATTCTATAAGTTTTATAGAATTCTTATAGGATTTAATAAGAATTTCTGTAAGACTTACAAGAAATTTCCAATAGGGTATAATGCGGTGCCAGCAATGGTTTGAGCGATGGAATATGGTCATGCTGACAATGAGTGATGGATTGGGATGGAAATTGGGATGTGATTTCCATCCGTGGAGCCATCGTGGAAAATGGTCGCGTGAAACAATCATTTTTCTGCCGTCATTGGAGCGGTCGCTGGAGCTAGCGTTCGAAAGGGACGGAAAAAAGTGGTCGTGGTACCACGATCACGTGATCACGTGATTCAGGCTGTAGTTAAGTCGGGGAGGAGTTTTTCGTAGCTAATAACGATTATCTTTGATTACCATCATGCATATAGAGGGATATAACCCCCACCCACACTTTGAGTCAAAAAACACAAATTTTTGGGGGTTGCCTCTTTGTACAATTGTATTTAGTTATATTTTCCGATATATATTCATACTTTAACGGATTAAAATACATATTAGATCAAAACTTAGGGCCTATTTTACACGCTTTTGGTATGTTACAATGCAGTCGCGGATACAGAGAGGAGCTACAGGAGGGGGGCTGCAGCTCCCTCCTCGGATATCCAATTTACTCTGGATAGAATGGTAATTTTGTTCGGACCTACCCTACCGCTGGTAGGTTACCCCCCACGTATTCCCCTACCCTTACCCCCTTTTCCCTATCCTGGACCCGCCAAGGCGTGCATACAATGATCGAAGAGATAATCAGTGCAAGATAAATAAAATTGACTGCAGAGCGGAGAGATTTAAGATGTCATCCTTTCCCAAGGAAATCATTGTGATAGCAGTAAATTCTGTTTTCACGGAAGTAAGTCTGGCATTCGCTAGGACGAATGAGACCTGTGACAAATTTTAATTTATTGTCCGTGGTGATAATAGTTCGAAAGAAAAGGGGCTCGTAATTTTCAAACTTTCGATCCGACGCGTCGCCTGCTACGTTTTCAATATAGTCGCAGGCCAGCTGGATTTGTCGGGAAAAATAGTATCCAGAGAAGTGGGAAACTTGGAATTAATGACCACGTAGCGGGATATTTCAGGTAAACCAAAAATGTCGTGTGAACCCAGCAAAAAGGTAACACTTAGTGTCTATCCCTTAAGTTATGTTTTCAAATTGAACGTGTGAAGAGATGTGCCTAACCGGCAGGATGTCCAACCGCTGAAGTTTAATGACATGACGTAACAGATGGTAATTAAAAAACGACGCAAAGTACGCGTTGGTCGCTACCGAAAGTAGCTCTACGGGCTTCTGCTACCCCCTCCCTAACCCTTCTATCTGATTAGGTGAGAGTCGGCTTGTTCCTCTTCCCCCCCTAAACGCCTCATGCTACTTTTGGATGACCCCTTATGTAATGTAAGATTTTACACTTTCCCGGCGAACAATGTGTATAAACTCTTCTCGGGATTCCGCGCGGGTAAGATTTTGTAAGAGCGCCGACGTTTCGAGTACCGGCTCGTTACCCATTCTCACGGCTACTACGACCCCTTATGTTTTGGAGCTCTGTTTTCCGTGTTACCAGGGATGCCGACTTACAAAAAATATTGGGGGGCCCAAACCGGGGATCTTGCCCCGGGAAATTTTGTAAGTTGTGAGTTTTAAGTTTTTTAAGAATTTTATAAGTCATATGATCAACATTAGAACCCTGATAACTCGAATGTCGATATCTGGACACTCCGGGGAAAATCGACAACCCTGACACATTTTTTCCTCACACTCATAACGAATTTTTGAGGGGGCTCGGGCCCCCTCAGGCCCCATGGAGTCGGCGCCACTGCGTGTTACTACGACAAATAGTGATGAACTGTGTTGATATTGGACTGTGAGCATCAATAAGTTGATGTATGACTGTCCAATGAATTCCTGACTTTAATAATATTTTTTAAGAGGTGGACTGGTCTATATGTGTATGTATAATAGTATGTTACGTATTTTCTCTCGCAGTTTGGCGGTGCCCTGCTGTCGTCCGTCGGAGACGACTTGTGTACCGAAATGACGTCATTGGGGAGTCGGACTTCTTGGAGCGAATCCTGGAGCCCGCTCCCGGCCGCATCTCCACCACCGCACAGCAGCAGCCCATCCTGCACCACACCTCCGCCGCACCCCGGCCCTCGCCTCATGGCGCTGCACTCTGACCCCTCCACGCTCTTGCGGGTGCAGGTCGAGTCCCTCAACTGGAAAATCAGCCAGGTTTGTCTTATTAAATACCATTGTTATGGAGCCTGTACGCCACATACTATTTTTTTGTATGAAATCACGTCTTCTAGTGATTTAAGTTTTTCAGTGGAACTTGGACCTTTTTATTTATCATGTCCTTAATGTTGTTTAAAAGGAATTTAAAACTTCATTATTGTTTTAAGATTTTCGCAGCTTCTTTTATCTATGTTGTTAGTTCCTTTCTGGAAATGCTGAGTGGAAAACATTTTAGCGCAAGGTTGAAAATATGACTATTAAAGTGTTATTTCTGAAGTACAGCGAAATATGTAGGGGTAAAAATGTTGTAACAGGGTTTTTGTGCCTTAAATATTTTTTTGTCATTTTAATGTAAATTGTGCAATTACTCCATTGCAGATGGATGTCGGCTACAAGATGCAGAGAGTGGTGCTGCAGGAAGTTTTGTCCTTCTTGGAGCGGTTGCCCAGTGATCTCAGTTCAAACCCTTCGGAATCCACGTGGAGAAACTCCAGCCAAACATGCTCCAAGTGTGGAAATGTCGTCCAGTCCTCTACACGCAGGAATAGCCTCGAATTGTCTCCAAGGTATTACACCCTTGCTGTTGTGTGAAGCATTCAAACTGGAAGTTTCTTTATTTCATCCCATTGAAGACAAAATTCTCTCCAATGCAGTGGCGCAGCGAGGGGGGGGATTTGGGGGATAAAACCCCCCCAGAGCTCACAGAAATTTTCAAGTTGAATCTATTTTACCTAATTGGATTAATATTGCTTATAGAATAGTGTGAGGTTTAATAAAATATCCCTCAGAAGGCCGTAAAAATCACCATTTTGAACCATTTATCTTAATTTTTTTCCGGCGGAAGGCCTCCGCACCTCCTGCTAACCCTGGAGGGTATGCAATACCCCAAGCACTTCAGGACTAGTTGCGCCTGAAACCCCCCATAGCCTTTATTCCTAGCTGGGCCCCTGTTCCAATGAGCTTGTTCACCAAAATTTTTGAAACTTTTGTTTGTAATAGAAAGATTTCAGACTTTCCCAATGGTGACTTGGATGTATTCTTCTCAGATGTATTATTCTTGAATGTATTATATTACACTGAATCAGATGGTCCGTGTTGGCCGAAATTTTGCTAGAATTTGGAACGTAGGTTTTCGCAGCGAGAGGCATTGTTGCCAATGGCTTTCGGGAGCAGCTGTGTGTTGCGCTTTATCGTGCGAACATTCATGTCCATTACATGGCACATCATCAGGCGATGAATGAAAATTCGGAAAAGTTTGTCAATTAATTAATTCGCTAGAATTTTTTTTCAGTATCCTCAGGGCTAAGGTAAGATTCCGTAGTTCTGTCTTCCTGGGTATATATATGATTCTGCATCAAGGGGTAGGTGCTACCCTTTTTATTATTGGGTTCCATATCTTGCTCAGGATGATACCTTGGCCCCTGTTGCTATTATTGCAGTGGAGGCAAACCTCAAATCCTAGTTGAGCCAGCCCCAATATCCTTTGGAACTGTCCTACATTGCAATATCCTCCCAGTGGATGCAATGAATCTCCCTAACGGCATGTTCAGTTCTTAATTGAATTCTTATTTATCGACTAATTTCTCGTGAACCAGAGCGAGCATAAGGAAAAGTACATATAGTATCTGTCTTTGCTATTGACTTTTTACGAGGCGCAAAAAGATGTAGGTAATTCTCTCTCCATATCTTCTTGCATGGAATTTCCCTATATCAAGAAATTTCCGCCTTAATAAAATTTTTTTTGAACTAGCTATCCTTTTTTTCAAACAAGCTTAAATGGAATAGTTTAAATTAACAATCCTACAAGAATTCTAAAGAGAAGTTAGAATCTTTAGTTAGGTACCAAAACAACTAAATTATGCATGCAAATGCCCAAAAGCAAACAATATATATTTTATCAAGCAGACTACATGTATCAAAAAACTTAGAGGTCGTTTGTTTCAGCACAGTGGCAATTATGTAGTTTTAATAACTAATAATTAATTAATGAAACCTTCTATGGACAAAAGATTTTAAATGTGTGATTTTTGGCTTGTTCATATTTCTTCGTTAAAACTTTCGCAGGTACTCGTCAGGTTGAATAAACTTTTGGGCTATGTCGCCACGTCAATTCTTGGGTGGCCCCAAAGTTTCCCGACCAGCATCAGTTGGGAAACGTTGGGGCCACCCAAGAATTGACGCAGATACCTACATAGCCCAAAAGTTTTTATTCAACTTGTTCATATTTTTTTGATGCAGTCTCCCAAAAGTGAGCAAATATTCTATTGTAACTTCTCCTCAGTGTAAACCCCCCTGAGAAATTTTTCTGGCTCTGACCTTGCTATGCTCATTACATTAACACTTGAGACAGCTTAAATCAACAGTTGAAAAATTCAGCATTGTTAAGCAAAGGTACACTCTAGTGATTTCTACTCTCCTATATCATTTGCTGTAATGTTTTGGGAGGTGTATCCGTTATTATATGTATACATATACATAGGCGGATCTAGGGGGCACAGGGGCATAGAGGGGGCTCGGAGGCACGTGCTCCCACCAGACCCTTAAAAATAAGCAAGATTTTTAATACGGTCCCATTATCATTGCGTTCGTTTTGTATTACGAGGTATCCTTGTGCCCCCCACCAGAACTAAATGGCCCTGTACATTCTGTACATATTCTGTATCACGAAACATGCAATTAAAATCATATGATAATTCAGAGAGGCAACATATCTCCCAGCTAGCTAATTTATAAGGAGTTGAATATTCTTCCTAAACCTTTTATATGTATAACCTTCGTATTCTCTGTTCATTTTATCATTGCGGGTGAGCTGGTGTGGCTAAAGCAAGTGGGGGTGAGGGGAGGGAAATTTTCTCGACAAATGACTTTCCCTTGGCCAAACAGCAGGCGTCTCTAGCTGGCAATCTCTGTCAGTCGCTCTCAGACCTCTGTCAAGTTAACATTGTGAATCTGCTCATGGAGCAGTGTTGCCAAGCCATGCATGTTCCCCTTGTATGTCTTCAAGTATGCCTTTCACCAATGGTGCCTCATTTAGCATGGTAGCTGACAATTTTATGGGCTTCTGTGAATGGATTTTTACCTTCCAAATGAGTAGGTATATTGTCTCAGTGCAGGGGCCAAAATACCAGTGGCCACCCATTACTTGAAAATTTTCAGTGACAAAGTAGGGCAGCTATTTGGCAACATTAATTTCGCTCCTCCTCTCTCTCTTGGTACTACCCCTCCCCATTAGTGAAGCCTTCTGAGAGTATCCGTGCTCTCACGCGTTCATAAGCTCACCCGCAAACATTAAGTGAATACAATATGGCTGTTACCCATGTTAAAAATGATTAGAAATTTTTTGTGTAAACAGTGTCTCCATAGTCACTTGACAAAATCAAAATGTGTTATTTGTTATAATTTTGTGACAAATAAAGCTGCTATAATTGGAATAAATGAAATGGGCATAAGTTTATTTAATGTGACGAACAACCAACATGTATCAAAACTGAAAATGGGATTGATTTATTCAAACTCAAATTTAAAAGATATTAGATGACCGGTATGTGTAATTCTATTGATAGAATGCTATTTTTGATACGTGAATGAGTGTCTTTAAAAGATAATCCCTGTTTATTCTTCCAGAAATGTCAATTTTTCGGACACTCCTGTGAATGGTCTTCCATACACTATCAGGCCTGGCTCCTCCTTCGATCACTCTCCTTTACGTGATATTCCTTGGTAAGTATATTCTCTCTCAGTATCCATTTGTGTGGCGTGCACCAATTTGGATGCATTATATCTTATATCTTCCTTCTTTTTCTTCCACTCCCCTTGTTTTCTCATGTCGTATACAAGAATTGTTGTCCACCTTTACGTGGCTCTCTTACTGTTGTCTCTAGTGGTCAACAAGAATTGTTACAACCCTTAGACCTCTAAATTTCTCTGAAGGTTTCTGTGTCCAATCCTGGTCGTGTGGAATTTTTTTGCCAAGGCATTTATTGTGAATTTCAATGGTGTTCAAACAGCAAGTTTAAAATATATCATTGTGATGTCGTAGCTGATATTCAAAGCCATCTAGCAGTAGATAATATGAGCTGAATGCTAAGAAAATTAATATAAACAACTGAGAAGTAGGTAAACTTTTCTCAGGATACCCACTGGGTTAAATTCTCATTTTTAGCCAATATTTTGAGCTCCGATTCTGGGATCATCTTGAGGGGTACTGAATATTGGTTGGTGAATGCTGGTTGGTGTCATCAAATAAAATGAAATTCAGCAGCCCTGAGGATGAGCCCCTAGTTGGAGCTCGAAACATTGGCTAAAATGGATAATTTAACCCAGTGGAAATCCGGATAAAATTTTACCTACATTATTCGCTGGAAAGCATCACATCTCATTTAACTGAGAAATGTTCTGATATTAGTCAACACACTTCGTTTGAAGTCAATGTCCTAGATTTCAGCTTATAATGCCATCATCACATACCATCCATAGTTGATGGCATCGTATGCTGAAACCTACGTCATTGAATTTCAATAAATTGTGCAGAATTATATCTAAGTACTCCTCATTTCTTCATCATGAATTGGTGAGCCTATGGGATCTGATGCAAAAAGATTTAATCTGTCAACTAAACAAAATACTTTTTAAAAAGCTGTGTGATTTGTTCACAGCAGCTATTTGAAGTGAACAGAGAGTGTTACACAGATTTTTGACTGTCTTTCTAGTAAGTCTAATGGAAAAGATTAAATGAGACATATTTTCCCAAATAGAAAGATTTAGGAATTCATTCCATCCCCCTAGCAATATAGGATTTCAATGATTGCTCGTTGGGTCTCAATAGTTCAAGTTCTTCAATGTGCACTTTCTTTTCTTTGTACATATTTTGTTAATGGCTGGTGCCCTATCAGCACCTGTTACATGTCTGGTGAGGTTGCATGTGATCATGTAGGTAGAAATAAATTCAGTTCATCAGAGTTAATCAGGGCATTGCCAGAGATGGTGTTCTATATTCAAAATTTCTATTAAGCTGTTCAATTTTGTGTTTACAGGCGCAGACGGCGGAGGGACTCGTCATCTAGTGCTGAGCGTTTTGGCTCTGAGGCTCAGCGTCTCCTGAGAACAATTCGTTCAGTATTAGCAGCCACCACACCAGAACCTAATTTGCTCGGTGCTTCTCGTGGTGAAAACAATTCCATCAGTGGCAGATCTGAGAGTTTAAACACATCCCAACAAACAGACTTGTCCGTTCCTCAGGCATTGTGTGGCAATCCTGTAAGGAATGGAGCAGCTGCAAGCAGTGGCCTCTCGGAGAGTGAAGAAGAGGCGTTCCGACTTGTTTCCGAGGGTGGCCAGCGTCTGTGGGAGGGGCAGAGGGCATGGGGAGGGCGGCAGAAGGCTATCCGGTCAAGAGGAGGTTGCCCCAAGCCACAGATGCAAGCGATGAGCACGTCATCATCATCTTCATCATCAAAGTCTTACGACAGTCAGTGCACGGGGAACAGTGGAGGAGGAAAGGGTTGCTTGATTGTTGAGTGCCGAGGAGATCCGTCTCAGCGATTGCCTGAGGAGGAGGAGAGTGGGTTTTCCTCGCTTGGCTCATTGGCCCAGGACGGAGGGAAAGGGGTTGTTGCAAGAGGTTCATTCCACGAAGTTGGCCTCCCTGTGGACTGTCAGGGTGAGGCCTTGACCGTGCTCTGGGTCTGACTTCGTGCCCCACTGCCCGTTTTTCATTCAAACTCTAAAACTACCCAAAGAGAGATTTCATATTCCTTTGAGCATGAAAAATAATTGTTCTAAATTGTTTTCCTGCAAGTATTCAAGTGATAAAGGAGCCCCTTTGCACTTGCATTAATTTGTGTTACATTGGATCCGAAGATTATGAAATCTTGTTGCTTTTGTAATTATATTTTATCCAATGAGCTTTGTTGTGATTTATCCATGTCTCTATATGTTCAAAGTTTTATGGATATTTTTTACATTTTTAATTTTCTGAAATGCTTTTAAATTATTTCAGGGCTTTCAAATAATGATGCATCATTAATTATCATGAAAAGATGTCATATATTATTTAGTTTTCAAGATTATTATAAAATTTATGTAATATTTTAAATCATCTTGTGGATAATAATGTTACATTAAGGTATGTAACTCAAGAGCCCTCATGTGGCAATTGATGAATTGCCCAAATGCATTTGAAAATAAACGAAAGATGTGTACTCATTCTCAGAAACTTTTGACAGTGTATTACTATAATTTAAAATAAGTGTTAAATGAATATGAAATGACCTCGACTGTCGGTCGCCTCCTCCAATTACTATACCATACCCCAATTACCAGTCAGGTATACTAACATGCTGTTGGTTGTTGGTTCTCTTGTTAGGTGGTTATGTGGAACTGATTGAAGTTCTACAAGATTTTCTCACAAACCACTGAAGACATTTTTTACATTTTTTATATATAACAAATTATTTCAGACTGAAACACGTGTAGCATAACACTTCAATAATGTCTTATGAGCTATGCATAGACCCTTTTGCACGTCATCATATGGCTTCGAACCTTACCACGTATTATTTGGCCATTCGGGCTGCCATTTGCTCAATTTTTCCTCTGTGCTGACCCAATTTACCCCTTCTGTTCTATACATCTAGATGACGTAAGCTTTCAAGAGGACTTAAATTATTGGTTGAGGAGATAAGGTGGTTCAAGAGGACTCTCCCTGTTGCTATTGACTGCTATATTCTTTCTTCTTTCCACTTTTAACACTCTATGCTAATAAGATATGTTTCAAAATATCAAGGGATGGATTAGATTGTGTTAGAAAAATTACTAATTTTGATTTAGCATTGCGATGTCTTAACTCTTATTTTTCTCACTGTACAAAAAAATAAGACTTCTTTCAATCATTTTTATGCTAAAATAATCCATCAATGCTTTTTGTCAATATATTGGCAATTTTGTCAATATACTATAATCTCGTAATGAACACTTCAAGGAAAAACAATCTCTCAGCATTTATAACATCTTGCCTCCTTTAAACCAATTTAACCCTCCATCAGGTACAACACTTGAACTGCTCGGTGAGTTCAGGCATACTGTGCCTGATAAGCACATAAGGAAAAAAACATTAACTCTCAGCATGACTCAGTGTTGCAACTTTAAAGTTTAAATCACCCTAATAGGGTGGTTTCCTATTATTTTTTATTGCCTAAATCGAGAGATTATTACTCCTGGAGTATGTATTTCACGCTTTTAGATTTTTAAATGACAATATCTATTTTTCGCGATTAAATGAAAAGTGAAAAATTTCAAGCGCGCGAAAACGCGACGCGTAAGTAGGAATGATGGGAAAAAGTCCGTGCGACGCATTTCTAGTTCCCCCTCCCGCCTTGTGAGGTGACCTTGATCGAGGCTCTGAGCGCTGATAGGACGCAGGATGCTAGCGGGTAGCTGAGTACCTTGCTGGCTGGTAGCGCTTGGCTTAAAAAAGGTTTATTAATACCTTATCAAGCGAAGAAAACTTTCCGACCTTAGCCAGTTTTAATAGGTGATTATTAAGACATGTTTCCCTGAGCTCTGTACCTCACGCATGCATTGGTAACCTCAGACGATGTATAACTCCTATCCTCTCGTGTAGAAACTAGGTCCCTGTGACGTCACGTGGAGTAGAATCGCATGGGCGCCAATCTGGCCTTTTTCAAATGAGGATAAAATTTGACCCTTGCCATTCGTCTAAACCGGTATTTCAAAAACCAAATAATTTGTGTATTATGAATACACTAATGGTGGGTAACGAATAGCAATCAATGCCTTTCGTTTTCTTTGATGAAGGAAACTACCCTATTGGTGTAAGATAACACTTCAATAATGTCTTACGTGCTATGCATAGACCCCTTTGCACGCCGTCATAAGGCCCTGAACCGATCCAGCCAGGTGTTAGTTAATGTGTACACTAGGCTATTAAGTATTATTACATGTTATGAATTTTTGCAGGTGATTTCTATAAGATCTACATTTCTATAAGTGTTATTTATTTTACTAATGGATGCATAGAGCGTGTTCAAACAAACGGCTACTATGTGCGTCAAGGGTCTATATATGCTACCTACTGGTGCGCAGAAATGAAAAAAACTTGTGCATCGTTCCTGTCAGATCCATTGTGCCTGATGAAAGGTTAAAAATTACAAATCAAATCTACAAGGAAAAAATTAATCTACAATAAAAAATATAAAAATCAAGACACAACCTCCTCAAACTTTAACAAAAGCAAGGCTTAGGACATGATGTTACGGGCATGCATACCAAATTGGTTTAAAATTTGAGGTTGGTCTGCTTGTATTTAATTTTTTACTACTAAAAATGTGTATCATCTTACTTGCCTTACTCCCATGCATGGCCCTTGTTCGCCACTGCCCAGCGATTGTTCAATATCCAGACCCCGTTTTAATTATTCCTTTTTCCATCATTTTCTTCAAGGCTATCCTATTCTCTCCACCCTGAATCTAGCCTTTGGCTTGTTTATTGCACCCAGGGTTGTTACAAGATTCTCGATTTTCAATTCCCTGACTTTTCCCCAGAAAAATGTCCACGAAGTTTTTTGCATTTTCAAGTGGTTCAAGTTTTCCCTTGAAGTACCTATATGTACATGTTTATTTTTATGATAATTCAGAGTATTCCATGGGAAAAACATGGTGAGGCTGAGTGTGGACCAGAATAGTTTTCCCCAGAGGAACTTCTAGGGGTAAGAAAAAACAAATATTTGGTAATTCTGCATAAATTATGTAATGAAATGGGATCAGATAGCATCAGAGCCATAATTTTTGTAAAAAATCCTGCAGAAAGGTTATTATTTACATTGCTATATTTCCGAAGGCAAATTTACTGCATATTTCTTTGTTGTAGACTAGTCCTCAGGCAGCCAAGAGGCTGTCTTTTCCTTGATTTGCGTAGATGAGTGACAAATTGTTCTGACCCTGTGGATTTCCCTTATATATATCTGACTTTCATGACCTGTTTAATTCCCACTGAACTCGTTGGCCTGTAATAACACTGGTTGTATACTTTTTTCACATCTTGACATTCAAATGAAATGAAAAAAGTGGGACCAGGATGTTAATTAAAGATTTTAGGAATTGCCGAGTGTGGTGAATTTTCACAGCTCATATGCTTAGTTTTTGTGCGTTCATTTTTATGAATTAAAACAGAGAAATATGATGGATTTTGTGCTTCTGCTTGTCTATGCATTCCCATTTTCATGGCCAAAATGGCTGTTAAGAATAAAGTTCAGTTCCTGGAGGCAGGGCCGGCCCTAGCGGGTGCGGGGCTAGGGGCGAACCTTCAGTGCGGGGCCCTTCACTTAAAATATTAAACTCTATACCCCATCTACAAACTCGAGCATTTTGAATCCCTACCACTTTCTGGCTAAGTATGTGACAAACGCAATAGCACAATAAAAATTACTGTTTTATTATTCCTTTTTCATAATATTATTTTTTGTCTAGCATGGACTTAACAATACAGTAATAGTTGAAATTGCGTTTTCAAAACTATCGTATATTTTAATTTTTTTTTCACGAGCGCGGGGCCCCCCAAAGCGTGGGGCCCGGGGCGGTCGCCCCGCCCTAAGGCCGGCCCTGCCTATGGAGGCATATTCTGTTTATCTGAACCTGTTCAGAGAGGAGCCTTTATTGTCTGTGGAAGGAAATGCTCTGTCATTCTGTACGTGCTCAACCATCCTATTGGAAATATTCAGTTGCGTTCAATTGAGAAGTGACATATTCCAATTGAATAGATGGAAATTCCATTTATTATTTGCACATTCAATTGAACTTTGTCATTGAATCCGCAGATTTTTTCCAATAGGGCAGTATCCCAGGAAATTCCAGTTAGTGCAAATCCCAAGATCCTATACTAGCAAAGTGGCGCTTACCCTGGCGGGTATTCCAAACCCTCAGACACCCCTGTCTTTTGTGTCTGAAACCCTCCCCTAGCCTTAATTCCTAGCTGCACCCCTGCTACCAACACCTATAATCTGTCAAACTCTCACAATCTGCTATAAAAGGTATCAGTATATAAGCCCATTGGGTTCATTAATGCACACCACATCAGCTGTGAATTTTCCCCCAGAACGTGACTGCTATGTACTTAGCACCTCAGTGTGCGAGGGCTCATTCATTTCTCGGATCGGTATTTTCAGCCACCATTTGCTGATTGACGGGAGCTCATATATTAGCTCTTGAAGGCCAATGGTGGGTTGCTGGATGATTCAAAACTCATTGTAGCACCCATTCAACTTTTTAAATTCTGTGAGGCTGAAAATATGCTACGTTGTAGTGTATTCTACTCTGGTAGCGGTCTCCCCCTGTGGTGTGCATGCGCTCTTAAGTACTCACTTCCCCTTCCCCATTGCAAATGCTAAACGTTTATGAAGAAAATTGTAATCCTTGAAGCATACTTAAATCCAGTGGCAGGTCCATTTTTGTGCTATATAGGTAGAGGGTAATTCCCCACCTCCCAAAACCAAGAGAAAATACTTTTAATAGCATCTAATTAAATAATTTAGCATATAAATATAGACCATCTTCTATGGTCAAGGTACCAAAATTCTACCAGGCCAACGTCCTTACTGTAACACCAAACCATGGAAAAAGGAGGACTCCTCTTTCATAGGTTTCAAGTTGCAATATGATCTGCTGATAAACTCTGCGTAAATAATTTATACAATCGTCATCCTTCACAAACACCATGTGTAGTACATTTGACACTTTATTCTATAGAATAATAAAATATACAAGATATTATAAAGGTACTTTATACATTTGTAATGCATAAAGTAATCCGAAACTATAGAAGAAGCTGCACTATTTTCATTATATGCAACCTAAAAGTGAGATATTTTAAGTGCTATTAATATAGAAGATCAAGAAATACAATATTTTAACTATGTACTCGGTAACATAAACCATGATATATAATTTTTCAAAAGAATTTCGTCGTCCCTTCCACCACCTTCCACTTCTTCCATCGTGGCCTAAGATACACTAGCACCGCCATACGGCATTAGATGGAAGGTATACAAAATTTGTTGGTTATTATAGCGACATCTTTTGGGAATTACGTAAGTTACTTTTGTATACAAATGGAATTCAAACTAAAAGATTCATTCTTATTATTGTGTCGTAAGTAAATTAACAGCGAGTATGACAAAGTTGTAAATAATTGAGTAATAGCAGAATATTCGTATGGTTTGTTCAGCAAGGAAGTTGTTATCTTTTCAGCGAAGCGAGAAGTTGTTATCTTTGAGCGAAGCTCTTTTCGCTATGTCGGAGGTGAAAACTGGTTTTAATACTGAATTTGTTTCGGAAGTCAATGTTGAGGGCGATGTATCTGATGTCGATGTCGTATCAACGTTGAGAAATTTGGGCTTAGGAACCCATCAATCTGTCTGTCATGCTGAAAGTGAAAAGGCTGACGATTGTTTCATCCTTGTGAGTTTTGCAAGTTGTGGCAAATAATTTTATAAGGATATTGGTCTTAAGCCCTAATTGCTTTTTATGTATTCGCTGTTGGTTACATCTTTAGCATTATTATAGTAATCTTAAATTTATTTATTGTTGTTTATTCCTAGGGCAAAGTAGTTAATGCCAACAAACTATGTCCTCTCAATGGTGTTTGGAAATTGATCATACAGGAAGGCAAGTATTCAGCCCTTATTTTCTATTCTCCTTAACTTCTTTGTGTGTTTTTGCCTCATATCTACAGGAAATTGCTCTTAAAATTCGGCTGATAGCGTATTTATTCGCATTTTTCTGTCACATACTCAATCTTGCAAATTGTTTTCATTTCTGATTACGCTTCAGCTCGTTGGATAATTGTCTATTTGTTGTGATACTTCCCAGATATGCTACCTTTGGTACTTAAGAGTTTTTATCTAGGTGGTCATTATTTCCCTCCTCCTGCTTGTTTTATTGGCATCTACGAAGTTGTGTTACCAATAACTTTTAACCATTAATAGTTACTCAATGACTATTTGTTAATTTCCTAATTAGTAGGGGAGTATCAAAAGATGTATTGATAAGCTAAAATCCGGGCTCCTCAATGTACGTAACAGCTTGGAGAAGAGGGAAAAAAGTGTCCAAGGGGAGGTTGTTGGGTGGGAAAGGCAAAAGTTCCCTTTCCCTCGAGGCCTCTAGAGGAGGGTTGTCAGGGTGGCCAATCTACAAAGGGATTATTTTAAATTGTTAAATTCAGAGAAGCAGATGTGGGGCAGATGGCAGCAAAAGTAATCCTTCTCAATGAAGTCCCGAACAGGGAATGATCGCTTTGATCCAGACCCCTTTCCCCCTGCAGCTCACCAAAATATACTCCCGAGGCTGAAAATGGATGTTTGTACAGGTGCCATAAACTGCAAGCAGTTCTCTACTTGCATTCCTGCCTCCAATTCTTTAACCCCAGTACAGAACCACAAATCTGAAAAATTTAGGACCATATAATGTTGGATTTTGGAATATTCTGGTTTTTAGCATTGTACATGTTACGAGAAATTTCAGAACTAAAATACAAGTGAAACATTTGTGAATCATTCTCAGTGAACTTTTCAAGTTTAACAGATAAAGCTTTCTAAGTAAGTTTATTCACTATCTTCTCTTACGAAAAACTTGAGCGAGCCCACAATGGATGCCATCAACTATGAAAATGTCTTGGATCATTCCCAATTCTGCCTAATTAACATTTGTCCTAATTTAATGCCTCATCTCATCATCACAATGGAAGAGAAAAAAGATAAGTAGTGCAATGCCAGTTTGTTGCTAATGTCAATTGTTTATATTGTATTTTTTTCGGGAATGTGAAAATCTATTCGTGAAATTAAATTTGAACGGTTAGTGAGTTTGTAAATTTATGAAGGAAGAGTTCCTCAAAATTCAATTGTCTCTAGTATAGTGATTCTGATGTAATATTTTTCTGAATGTGTTGAAAATCTAATTATTTTCTGGGAATACCAGCTTTATAGCTCATTATCTTTTAAACTTTTATTTGTACGTACATATATTAAAAATGAGGTCTAAAAATGCTTAAGAAAAAGAGCTGAAAAGTGGAAGTGTTAGTAAAATATTTGGAGATTCTACTAATACATCCTTAATGTCTCATCCCTTTATTTCTTGTAGAAATGGCATGCTTTCAGAATTCTACAGTGGATGAAAACATAATACCTAATTCTGTTATTTACCCTTTCAACTGCATATATTTCTGGAATGAAATGAATACGGCTACTCAGTGATTACAGATTTATAAAAATATGAAACTTAAAAAAATGATGAAAAAAAATGTGACAATTGGAAAAATTTTACGTTTCGACTCATTTAATTCTTCGTATAATTGCAGTCACTCCTCAAGGATGCCCTGGTGATGTGTTTGCTCTTTTTGCTTTGGGAAAAGTTGCCAAACATTTAAGCAAGCATACTGTGAAAGATGGCAGTATGTTGATAATTCATCAGCCTCAAGTCCATAAGAGCTGTCTCATGGATTTCAAAAGCTTGCAGTCCCATGGTTATGATCTACAAGTTATTAGTGGTTATGCAACAGGAAGCAAATGTCCTCCCCAAACTGGAGTCTTCATTCAACTTATTAGGCTGAAGGTACATATTCTTATTATTTTCTCTGATCTTAGACAAAATCTATGAAACAATAAAAGATGTGAAAGCAAAGAAATTTGTGCATCCTTGGGTATGATGGCTGATAAGAGAATAGAGTTGAGAGGTACATCAAACCAATCATATGTATGCTGACTAGTGATCACAAATTGAATTTTAGAAAAAATTGTCTGCTAATACATACTTTAATAGTGCTACTTTTTTGATCATAACTGATGACTTTAAATAAATTTGAATTGTTCGCGTTGGAGTTAAGTTTATTTTCTGTTCCTAACCAAGATATATATATCTAAACTTAATCTTATGTCCAGTTTCCATCTTCTTCATTAGGAATTTACCAGCAGCTCTAATAGAAATCATGCTCTGAACATTCTTTTTCTCTTGAATTGTGGCATGAAGGTTCCTGATGCTGTGGAAACTATTACGGAAGTTATCGGAAGTGTTCCCGATGAAGTCGAGGAGGGTCTTGATGTAGTCGAAGTGGTTCCAAATAAGTCGGAGAAGGTGCCAAATGTTGCAGACAAGAATCCAGAGCAGCTTCCGAAGAATCCTGCGGAGGAAGGAAACTCATCTTTAGAGAAAAGTGTTCCTGCTGATGTTGAGGTAGAGGAACTTGAATTTCCTCCAAAAAGATTTAGAAGAATTAAGAAATTGCTGCCAAGTGTAAGTTGCTTTTCACTTTATGATTAATTTTTGGTAAAATCTCTCTTGTGGTAAAATGTAACAAATATCTATTTCCTTTTTGAATTAGCCACAGTTATTGAAAACAGAGCGGTACTCATTAGGGAAATCACTTCCATTTATCCATATTTAGAAAATAGTTAGATATGTATTATTAAAGTATGTATTGCTTCTCCGATAAATATTTCTGCATCAGTCTCCCTCATTCCCTTTATTTTGCCAACCGAAATAATTTTCCTTGGTAAATAAGTTTTGAAGAAGTCTTGTCAAATGTTTTTTGGGCATTTGTAAATGTTTTTTAGATGAAAGCTATTTAATTTTGTTGATTGTGGTAATGTCTATATTTCTGATAACTTTCTGTATATTTATTATACTTGTCATTGTTTGTATTTTGTACCTGATATAATGTAATTGAGGATAAAAATGAAAGAAATTAGTGATTTTGATGTTATTACAACTTATGAAGATTTATTATTTTATTTCATTAGTATGTAAGTTATGTAATTATACTTTCTAATGTTTCAGCTATTGGCATTATCTGAATTTAATGAAACTTTTATTTAGGAGGAAGGTTATTCCAATCAGTGGCGCAGCGAGGGGGGGTGGTTTGGGGGGTAAAATCCCCCCCAGAGCTCAGAGAAATTTTAAGTTTAATCCATTGTACTTAGTTGGATTGATATTACTAATATAATATCCCTCAGAAAGCTGTAAAACTCACCATTTTGAACCATTTATCTTAAAATTCCACAATTTATTAATCTCACACCTACCGCTTATCCTAGTGGGTATTCCATATTACGCTTATCCCACTCACCCAGGTATTAGTTGCACCTAAACCCCACCAGCCTTAATTCCTAGCAGCGTCCCTGATTCTAATAGTTGATGATCTTTTGGTAATTGGTCAGGGAAATTGATAAACTGTCAGAGAAAAGTCAGGAAATTCACCAGCCACCCTGTGTGAAGTCTAGTATATTTTGAATCAGAATTACAATCAGTTCTTGATTATCTAGCTTGCAATTATGTAGGTGTAGGATTATCTGGTTTCTTTTCTGCTCCGTGTTCATAAAATTTCACAGATTATTCTGAAGGCAACAATAATGGAACTCTAAAAAAATAATGCATCTCAATAAAATGCATGTAAATATGAATGTAAATCCATATTATTTTCCACATTATGAAGTAAAATTTCATCATGTCCACATTCATTTTTTTCTCAATTTTGTGTGTTTTTTATATTTTGGGCCTTTCCCACATTCATTGGCACAGAAAAGTGAGAGTTAAGTTTGAAAAAAAAAGGAAAAGGAATTGGTATAAGGAACATCAGTGTCAATCCATTTAGCGTACTTTACAGAGCCTATGCATATTATATAAATATCATGAATCATAATTATTAAAAATATTAGTATGCATAAATATGTTGCAAAAATTGGTAAAATTTGAAATTTTTAAGCACGCCTAAAATCATCTGTGATCATGTGTTCAATCCTTGTAAATCGAACCCATGGTAAAGTGGGGGTCTACTGTATTGACAGTTTTTATTTTGCCCACCCTAGTGACCCTACCGCCCTATTAGGCTTAGAATGGGAGAAACTTTTGCCTTCCCCTTCAAGCAACCTCCGTAATTGTCACTTTCCCCTTTTTCCATGCTGCTCCATGCATTTAGATGCCAGCAACTCTTAACCCAGGAAAGGGCGCGCGGTTTGTATATCACCCCATGGTTCTTCTTTATTAAATAAGAATAATTATTAGTATCAATTTAATTCTGGGGACCTATTTAAAAAAGAACACAGCATAACAATATCCTTTTGAGGAAAGAGAAAAAAAATATTTTCTTTGGGGTGTCTATTACACCCCATGCACCTTCTAATGTTACATTTTGCCGCACGCCCTCTCCTGGATTAACACAGCTATCTCTTGATTATTTATTTGCTTTCTCTTGTGCAGGAGGAGTATAAATGCTTGAGAATTTCGCCTAGAAAATCGGGAAAACTACAAAGGCACGTGTACACCCCACTGGGAGAAATCACACCCAAATGTAGGAAGGCCAACATCATTGGAGTCATCACTTCTGTTGAGGTGGGTTGGGCTCTTTTTTTGTTATTAAAGTGGAAGATTGGTATGAACCTTAACCCTTAACCGGTGCGGTCTGAGAGACCGCTGCGTTTCCAAAATTATGAATATTTTCAAAATTAAGATTTCAAAATATCTATAATTCTCGTTAGCTTCATATTTTTGCATAACAAGGACATCCCACTCTTAAAATTTAACGTTCCTTTTATTAATTTCTGTAAATTTGCAATTGAACTCGATTAGCGGTCTGTGAGACCGCACGTCACTTACTAAGAATGCATCAAGAAAAGGAATAAGCGGGATAAATTTCATGGCTACTTGCTACTTAGGGCCGGTTTTATAATGTCTGGTTAAACTGGAGTTTAAGCTAAGCGTCGGTTAAGTCCCAAAATTCTGTTTTATAATCGATGGTTAAGCCAAATCTGAGCGTTAAAGTGGTAGTCAAGCTAAACCATGGATTTCCCTCGGGTAAAAAGTTAACGTGAGGATTAACGAATTGCATGACGGTATTGTTTTCTGAAAATGGCGGACTTTTTGTTTGAAGTGGTAGACGCTATAGATGAAGAAGATGAGATTTTTGATGGAAGACACAGGATACCAAGAAATTTTCGACCTCGGCCGAATCATTTCGATTTATGGAACAATGAGGAATTCTTTCGGAGATTCCGATTGTCCAAAACATCTGTTAAAGCTCTGCTTGAAAAAATATACCACAGCATTGAGTTTCCTACGAAAAGGTATAAATCGTAATTATGTTTAAATTATCTTTTTTTCATACGTATCAAGTGAAAGTAATTAAATTAACGAAAAATATTCAATCACAGAAATAGTTCGTTATCAGCAGAAAACCAACTGCTTTTAACATTAAGGTTTTACGCCACGGGCTCCGTGCTGGTGACCATGGGCGATTTCTGTGGTGTACATAAGTCCACAGCACATCGTATTATTAAAAAAGTAACAACTTCAATTGCTGGTCTACGCAGGCATATAATAAAAATGCCTACCACGCCGAGGGAAATTGATAAGGCTAAAGAAGCATTCTATGCCATAGCACGCTTCCCGAAAGTCGTGGGTTGCATTGATTGCACTCATATAAAAATTCAATCACCAGGTAGGTTTGGAGAAAAATTCTTTACAATTCCTTTCGTTAAGACATGTTGTTTAAAATAACTGCCATATGTTGACAGATAACCTAACCTTAACTTTGCTAATGTGCTACTTCCGCTGCACTTACCCTGAAAATTTGTAATTTAGGCAACGTTTGGGCTAGCATTAATGATACCGTCTTTGGGCTAGAGCTCTAGTGGGATGTAGTGGGAGATGGCTGTAGTCAGCTGTAGTGGATGGCTGGAATGCTTTTCAGGTTTAGATTAATATTTACGCTAATAATAATACAAACACGGTTCATAGCCTGTGATTAATATCACATTAACATAGCCTCATTTGTTGGGGCAATGACAACATGAAGGAAGGAATCATACAATGTGTTTTGGCATCTAATGTTGGGCAGTGTCACATGAAAATTGTGAGCTGTCGTATATCCTGTGATTATACGTAAATTTTATCTTAAATATTGCATTTGACTATTTTTGATTATAATAATGTCTTTGGGATTTTGATCATGAAAGTTCAGGAAGTGAAAAATCGCGGCTAATTTTCTCGTAGGCGATGTATGAGAAATTGTATATATATTTATATATTATTTCTTCTGTATTTACTTCGGACTTGATTACTTACAACCTTAGTTTTGAAATGTTGTTATTAAGGATGGAAGTTAGACGATTAATTTACGTATGAGAGGATGTAATGGCCTGTGTAAGTATTCACACCAATTGGTACTCATTAACTCAGCGTCCATACAGGATTCCATACAATTTGTTTTTATTTGATAATTACCCTTTCAATCTTATGTATGTAAATATATCAACTTTATTTTGTGGTGAGTTGTATATTGCATGTGAGGCAAAGATATAATATGTGCTTACAAATCACCACACATTCCGCACCGCTGGGTAGGTAGTTGTGATATTTATTTCCAATATTTGTCATGTATTGTAATCGTCAAAGCTACAATTGCCTGCAGTATTTTCGGTTGACTGCCAGTACTCGTTATCACCCGACATTTGTTTACTAATACATGAATTTTTGAACATAAACAATTATTTTGTTGGCATTGAATTATTTTATTATTACTTAAATTTATTACTACCAACTTATTTTGTTAACTTTTATACATTTACATTCATGTCAAACTTATATGAAAAGGATCTTAATTGCAATGGGTGAATGTTTTTGATTAGATAAAGAAAACAAAGTCTCAGCTTCCTCTGAGTCAGTGGCATAACTAGGAATATGCCTTGGAGGGGAATTGAAAGGCCTAGGGTGGTAATATTATTTATCATCATATTCTTCACTGAATTCAGTAATCTAAGCCTACGTACTTTGTAATAGAAATACAGTGTATGCTTGCATGGAGGGAAAGATTAATATTTATTCAGAAAGTTCTTGTGTGCTGTGGAAAACTTTAGAAGGTGAGGAAAATTGATCCTGTATTGTGGTCAATAATTGATAAGTATTTCCACGGGACTTTTCCCCAATGTAATTTAATTACTACATATACAAAATATGTGCAATGTTTGAGTGCTTCTTTGCATTTCAAGATATCATCAAGATATCTCATTCTAATTAGAAATTACCATCACACAAAAGTTCTAAGAGTTAATAAAAGCTATGACAGTCAGATTCTACGTATTCCACATTTATTTAATCTGTACTTATCATCCATTGTCCTATGATCTTCTAGGTGGAAATGAGGCTGAACGCTTCAGAAATAGAAAAGGGTTTTTCTCTGTAAATGTTCAAGTTTGCTGTGATGCAGATATGAGCATTACTAACTTGGTTGCCAGATGGCCAGGGTCAACACATGACCAAAATATATTCAGCCATTCTAGGCTGAAAGGATTGTTAGAGAATGATGACTTAAGAGGTGGCATCATTCTAGGAGATTCGGGATATGCCTTGAAGAAGTATTTGTTGACTCCGATTAGAAACCCAAGAGGAAATGATCACAAGGAGTACAATAAATGCCATACGAAAACAAGAAATGTTATTGAAAGAATGTTTGGTATATGGAAACGGCGGTTTCCTGTGCTTAGTATAGGTTTGAGGCTTTCATTGGACATGGCACTGAGGGTAATTGTAGCTTGTGGTGTTTTACACAATTTAGCTATTTTAAGTAATGAGGATATACCACCCATAGAAATAGTTCATGAAATTGATGAAATTGAGGCAATTGATGTTGAAGATGATGGCAATGGTAACATTCGTCAACCTTACATACATCATATCAATAACTTAATACAAGTTTCTTTTTTTGTTAACAAATATAAATGCTTTATTCCAAAGACTCTATTAGCCTTACAAGAAAGTTTGATTCTAGTTCTATTTGGTTAAATTGTTTGAAATTCTGTTTTTGTTTATAAAGGTTTTATTGTTACATTTATTAACTTTTTCAATTTTCAACGTTTACATTGAGAAAGCCATTAATGAAATCAAAGAAAAGGAATTGGGAGTGAATATCCATGGAGAAAAAATTAGCATGCTAAGATTTGCCGATGACATAGCCGTTATAGCAGAAACAGAGAAGGATTTGAAAAATATTCTGGCTAATATGGGTAGGGTAATGAGTAGATATCAACTGAAAATAAGAACGAAGAAAACCAAGATCTTAGTATGCAGCAGAAAAGAAGAAGTCAAGACCAACATTAAAATAGGGAGGCAAAAAATGAAAGAGGTGGATGAATTCTGTTATTTGGGAAGCAAGATAACTAGTGACGGGAGAAGCAAGAAAGAAATTATCAGCAGAATAGCCCAGGCGAAGAGAGCATTCCACCAAAAGAGAGACCTGCTTACAGCGGGAAACTTAAATATGGAAGTAAAGAAACAATTCATAAGAACCTACATCTGGAGTATGCTCCTATATGGAAGTGAGGCATGGACAATGACCGCAGCGGAGAAAGCAAGGATAGAGGCCTTTGAAATGTGGTGCTACAGAAGAATGATGAAAATCAAATGGATTTACCGAGTTAGTAATGAGGTGTTGTAATGTGAAAAATTAATATTTGTAGGGTTTTGCATTTTTACGTTCAAGGTGATGATGAATGTTTGTTTTGTTATTTATTTACGTTGCCAATATAAAAGTGATTGTTGTTACGGCCTTGGGATATAAAAGACGAATAAAATAGTTATTTGTAACGAAGACGTAAAGAAGATTTTTTCTTCCGTTTTTTGACAGATTATGAGACTTAGTTGCACTAAGTGTTGATGCGAAGCGAAGTTTTTCTTTTGATGGTGTGAACGGCGAATACGTTTGAGGTTAGAAGAAGTGAACCCCATAATTGTTCTTTGTAAGTTCGGAATCATCAAAAATGGCGGAAGAAAAGAAGACGTGTATCCCAATACTCGACAGCGATAATTACGATGTATGGGCTGTAAGAATTGAAGCTTTTTTAATGAAGAAAGATTGTTGGGAAGCGGTAAAAGGTTTCCATCCATACATAACATTCGGCAGTGATGGAAACGAGATAGAAATGGAAGACGAAAGCCAACTCCCACCACAAGAGGTTAGGCGCCGTCAGCGACAAAATCAACAGGCCAGAGCCATTATCATACAATACGTAGATGATTCATTTTTGGATGATATCGTGGGACTGGACCTAGCGAAGGATATGTGGGAAGCATTAAGAGACATGTGCACCACTTACGACGTGTTCCAGGAGATAATGTTCCTAAAGGAAATGGTAAATACCGAAAAAACGGAAGACCTTTCCATGATGGAGTACATGAGCAAGATCCAGAATTACAACCGTAAAATTACTAAGTGTGGCATTAATCTCCCGGATAGAGCACTGGCTGCGTTCTACCTCATGGGTCTGCCTCGAGAAAAATATGCTGGGTTTATACGAAGTATTTACAGAACAAATGAAGGAGACATAACATCCAAATATGTTAAGTCCCAACTCCTGCTAGAAGTGAAGAGAATGAAAAATGAGGATTACGCGAAGACAGAAGAACACAAGGCTCTCAAGGTAAAGAAGAAGCCAAACATACCTAAAGTAAGCAGTGAAAATAAATCACAAAATGCTCCAAAGAAACCTATTGGGAGGAGATACATTTGTTTCACATGTGGAAAGGAGGGGCATACTGCAAGATTTTGTCCTGCCATACAGAAGCAAGATGAAGAAGAGAAGAAGTCATCAGCATCAGTAGTATCAAGAGGCTATAAAGTACTCTGCATGCAAAGAAATCCAAACCATGCAAACAACGGCATATGGATACTGGATTCAGCAGCATCGGATCACATGGTGCCCCGGGTGAAGAGCATGGTGACCAGCTAATACTATTCCTAAATGAGTGTTTGAAGAGCAAAGATAGTACTATTAAGGAGAAAGAATTAGAAATGAAGGCAATGGCAGAAGAACATAGGAAAGAAAAGAAAAATGTAACGATGCAGCTGATGAATGAACAGGCAAAAGTCAATAATTTGGAAGATACACTGGAGAAGAAAAATATAATGGTAGAAAAGTTACAAGAAGCCCTCCATAGCATGAATGTTTCTCAAGGCTCAAATGATAACTCACTGGTAATTGCCGCAATGAGATCCGGAAATTTCAAGTCCTCGGAGTATGCTTTAAGAGCCATGATGCAGGCTGCTGAGGCTGAAAAGCTCAGATTAATGGAATTGATGGCTGTATTGAATAAACGCCTGAAGGAAGAGCAATCACAGAAAGACTACGCCTTGAAACAACTGGAGATGGAAAAACGAAAGCAGGAGAAGACGATGACTTGGGAGGAGCTCGAGGCGAGAGGTGGAGAGCCAGAGGAGGTGACACCCATCCAGGGGCCAGGGGAGGTAATCATCGCCTGTGAAAATGAGCCTGCCTATGAAGGAGTAGCGGAAGGTGGTCTACCACATAGGTCTCGGAGACAGAGGAATCCCAAGACCTGTCCCTGCTGCAGAAGGTCCAGATAGCAACATTCCGGAGGATGCAGAGGAGGCACTGAGTGGACCAGATGCGGAGAAGTGTCATTATATCATATATCAAGAAGTATTATTAAATATGATTATATGTCATACATCAAGAAGTATCATTGTATCAGGGAGATGGTAAAAACAGGGGAGGTTTCATTCCAGTTAGTCAGATCAAAAGATAATGTCGCTGACATGTTGACAAAGCCACTGTCAGGAACTAAGACAAAAGAATTTTGTAAGATGTTAAATCTTAAGGAGTGCTTAGAGATTTATATTTCAAATTATTATTTTGTCAATCCCGAGGGGAGGTGTTTGAATACGTTATTAACAAAATAAGCAGCGCCTGGGTGGAATTCGAATAGGCGTTGCCAACGTATTGTTTATGCATGATGTTTTTTGTGTTCCTTTCCATCATCCTCGAACGAGGGGAGGTGTTGTAATGTGAAAAATTAATATTTGTAGGGTTTTGCATTTTTACGTTCAAGGTGATGATGAATGTTTGTTTTGTTATTTATTTACGTTGCCAATATAAAAGTGATTGTTGTTACGGCCTTGGGATATAAAAGACGAATAAAATAGTTATTTGTAACGAAGACGTAAAGAAGATTTTTTCTTCCGTTTTTTGACATGAGGAAGTCCTAAGAAGGGTAGGAGAGAAGAGAAGCCTCATGAAAACCTTAATAAGAAGACGGAACAACCTTATAGGCCACATCTTGAGACATGACGGCCTGATGAAGACAATCATCGAAGGGCAAGTGGAAGGCAAGAATGGAAAAGGAAGACCTCGGACAAAATATATGGAACAAGTAAAGAGAGATGTGAAAGAGAAGAATTAGGTAGGTGTGAAAAGATTAGCTGATAGTAGAACTGAGTGGAGAGCTGCGTCAAACCAATCCTAGGATTGTTGACCAGTGATGATGATTGTGCAATATTATAGGCCAAAGTAAAGGAAACGTAGATGTATATATTTCATTGAGATTATTCGGTAAAAAAATTATAAATAAAGTGATTCAGAGGCATCAAATGAGATCATTTTTAGTTATAAAATAGAAAGAATAGAAAAAGGGTATAAGATGCACAAATAAGATCACAATAATCATGTCAATGTGGTAGGAGACACTGGATAAAGATTGCTTTTAAGCTTTATAGTACATGGTCCTTAATTAATGATAGAGATTAAGGAACCATGTCACTTTATGATGTGAATAGAAGGATGATATGAATTCAGATCCCATTTCTATTTAGAAAAATCGTAATTAAAACATTTGACTACTGATTTTTAAGACAATAGCTTTGTGTCTCATATGCAAGGATGTTTAAAATGTTCCTTATGGCATGATATTAATCAACTATGATCAGTGCCTAGCATTGTCTCCTATCTCAATGGAAACCTTTTCAGAGAGTATCTATTCCAGTTCAGTCATGACTACAAAGTCATTTGTCGAGGGGAGGTAATTCTGGGCCAAGAGTATTTAGGTTTTGTGAAAATTTGCCTGAGTAAAAGAAATCAAATTATTTTCCAGAGTAAATGGAGAAATATTAAAAGATGTTCTTAATTGTTGAAAAAACAAGATGGCATTTATATTCATGACCCTGAGCAAATTGCCACCTACTTCAACAATCATTTCCTGGATACCATTACAAAACCAGCTACTGGACGCATTAACTCAGATAACTACTCACGTATACATTCAGTTATGAATAATACATATATACTTTTATCCTACATGTGAAAAGGAAATTGAATCTGTAATTGAAAAAAATAATTTAAAACACTCAGCTGGATGGGATGAGATTCCATGCTCCCTTCTTAAAGGAAATTGCATGAACTTACTTCTCACTCCTATCACGCATCTAGTCAATGCCTCTCTTTCCTCTGGCATCTTTCCTGATAAACTAAAGATGGCTTCTGTGGTTCCCTTACTCAAAAAGGGTGATCCTCATGTTATGGATGACTATCGACCTGTCTCTAAACTATCAGTCTTTTCAAAAATACTTGAAAGTATCATTTCACGGAGGATTATGTCTTTCTTAATCAAGAACAATGTTCTATCAAAAAGCCAATTTGGTTTCATAGGTGGCCTCTCTGCTGAATTTGCCATTTACAAATTTATTGATGCTGTCATTGATGGTCTCGATCATCATTTACATACCATTGGGATTTTTTATGATCTCACTAATGCTTTTGACTCTGTTGACTTTGAGATTCTTCTTAAGGAAATTCACTTCTATGGAATAAGGGGCATCCCTAACAACCTCATTAGATCTTTTCTTTCAAATAGGACTCAATCAGTAACTGTTACACATGACAAGATGTCCAAACATACTTCATCATATCGCAAGGTGGCAGGGGGTGTTCCTCAAGGCTCCATCCTTGGGCCCCTCCTTTTTTTACTATACATAAATGATCTTCCTTCATCATTGCATGGAAATATTTTCATGTATGCTGATGATACAAATCATTTAATCAAAAATGATGATAATCCTGTAGTCACTGCTCAAAATGCTGTCTTCGACATGGAAAAGTGGTGCCTCTCCAACAAAGTAAACTTAAATAAAGCCAAGTGTGCATATGTCTTTTTCCACCCTGCTCAAAAAATAATTGATTACAGCCTTTATTTAAAATTTGAAGACGTCAATCTTCAACGTGTCAATGACACCAAATTTCTTGGGCTCATCATTAATGAAAATCTGTCCTGGGACTCTCACATTAATCATATTTCATCCTCTATTGCATCTGGATGCTATCTCATTAGACGCATGATGCAATTAACCAACTCACGAACAGCTATCACTATTTATTTTGCTCATATCTATAGCATGCTAAGATATGGTATTTTAGCCTGGGGTCTATCCCCTAAGGCTGTTCGTATTTTAAATTACAGAAATGGGCAGTCAGAATCATCTGCAAAGCTAGGAAACGAGACAGCTGTCGCAATCTTTTTAAAAAGTTACAAATCCTTCCCCTACCTTGTATTTATATTTATTGTGCTGCGATGCTTATAAGAAATCACCATTCTCACTTGACACTTCTAAAGAATCTTGATATTCATAATCATAACACGAGAAGCAGAGACAATTATGCTGTGAGACAACATAACCTTTGTATTTTTAATACTGGTCCTGTCACCATGAGTTGCAGGATTTATAATGACCTACCTGCCTCATTAAAAGATGAAAAGGTGAAAGGAAATTTCTCCTCTAAATTAAAGATGTACCTTTTAAACAATACCTTTTATTCTATTGAGGAATTCCTCAATTCTTAATTGTTTTGTTGTAACTGTGTAACATTCTTTTATGTATTGTTCATTCAGAATCTCTTGTGTAAGTGTTTATCATTTTTGACGGGTCCTATATATGTTTTTGCATATCTTTTGGCACCAATAAATTTATTATTATTATTATTATTGTTGACAAAATTTAATCGGGGGTTTATTTTCAGCTTATTATATTAATGACCATTGTAAGTCCAATTAATCCTTGTAAATGCAATTGCTTTAAAAAAAAATGCAATTTACTTACAAAAATTGGATCAAAGATTCAAGTGCCTGAGAGAGTTTATGTTTAGTTTTTACCTTAACATTTACTCCTATGCAATGGATCCAAATATTTTTTGTGAAAAAGCTTTCATTATACCCAATGATGTATCACTTGTTATATTATTTTATAAATTGCCTGGTACTGAGGAAATAACTTCTGATCATTGGAATTATTATCTGTTATTTCACTTACAAAATTAAAGAATCATTACAAAATATTTTTTCACTTGTTATGAATTTCATTTTCTCACCTGTATAGCAATGCATAAATTCCTCTACTCTGATTGTATCTTGCATTAAGAAGTATGGGAGGGAAAAGAGTATACCTGCTGCAAAAGTTAAAAACTGAATGGCAGTTGAATAACAGTAGTAAAAGGGATTTAGTACAATATTTAGTACAAATCAGTCATATGACCCTTAGGTAGGTATTGTGATATGGATTCAAAATTTTCAAGCTCTTGCAAAAAACTGCTCACCTCCAAAGACATTATACCTTAACAGATGTTTTGATAGGAATCATTTCTATTAGGAATCATGGGTTTAAGTATGAATAAATTAAATCTCTAATCAAAGTAAAAATTTATTATCAAAATGTTAAAAATTTGACATATTTTGTTGTTTTTCCACAGCCCTTGCCCGCTTTGCCAGAGCAGTTTCCATTTGTATTTTGTGTAGCTCAATGGCTCTCTTTTCCGAGGCTATAAGGAGCTGCTTCTGGAGTGCAACCACTTCCATTTTTGCTTTTAGCAAATCCTCCATCAAATTTTTGTCTTGTTATTTTCCCTTTTCTCCATTACATTTTTTCCTTTTGATGCTGGTGTGGATGGTTTGTGATTATTTAGGGAAGGTTTTACATAGATTATACTTCCAGATTAGATTATTTACTAGGTACTTACAACAAGGCACATCTGTCAAATCTTCTGTTTCATGGATGATTTCTGTAAAAAAATCACATTTCCTTGTATATTACTGCATTTTTTATGAAGAAAATTAAGTAATTCCAATCATATTGGTTATTCCCATTAACATAACTACAAATGAAATTTTTAGTTATCACTCAATATGGATTGTGGATCACCATTGTAACAAGGACTATGTGCTCTAATATCAGTCATTTCATGCAACTCCAATAATCACCTAGCAATATGGTCTGTGTTTGCTGTTTTGTCAGTAAGTTAAATGGCAACTGAAAGTATTTTTCATGGTCAAAACATTGTCACATATCATTTGAATAATATCTCATGAAGAAAAATAAATTTCAAATCAGTGTTCAACTGGAGAGCTGCGTTAGAGTATTTTCAAATAAATTATCTAGGCTCCAACAACAGTAGGTTGTCCTGAAGGAACCTCCCATCCATCCCCCAATGGAATCAGTATAAATGTTTTTTCGTTGAGGTCTCAAGTATTATGAGTATGATCTCATATAAAATTCTGAATTTGAAGAATTCCTCTTTAGTCAATTAAAAACACTTAACTTACAGCATACCCACATCAGGGTCACAGCTAAGAATGAAGGCTAAGGGGGGGGGGGGGGGGTTTGAAGCAACAAATACTTTCATATCCACCAGGGTAAGCAGAAGTTACAGTGTCCCTCCAGAAAATTTTTAAGAATAATGGTTACAAATGGAGAGTTTACAGCTTCATGAGGGATATTTGATTAATCTTAAAAACTATACTATAAGTAATACTGATCCAATTAAGTAAAATGGATTAAACTTAAAAATTTCTCTGAGCTCTGGGGGGAGGGGGGTTATCCCCCAAAACCCTCCCTTGCTGTGCCACTGACCCACATGATATCTCTATGGCATGCTATGAACAAAAAAAACTCTTTAAATGCATTCCAAGATTCTTTTTGTGGCAACATTAAAAAGGAGAGGTGTTATTGAAAGACGTTCAATATTGATAAATATGTTACAAATAAATACTTTTACAGAAAAATTAAATCATAAATTTCAATTAATATACCTACCCACACTCTGGAGTATTTCTTCTTCTTTCTCTTGAGACAACTGAAAGAAATATTGATAAATGAAATGAAATTGCTTAATGATGGTGACTACTTTCAAATGTAATTGACTTAATTGATGGATTAGTTAGTGGGTATAGGCATAGTACAATTAAGTAACATTTCATACCACTTTTTTGGGAAATTAATTAGATTTCACTTACAATTGTACCCATGTCATTGTCTGAAATACTGACTTCACCTGAAAGAGAGAAGTAAATCAGTGATTCTGTTGAGGCTGAAAACTGAATGATAATGAAAAGATCAACTACCATCCATTTGACCATCTGAATCAAAACTATTGTCCAGACCGGAGACTAGACTCCCTTAAAGGGGGATGGCTTTCTCCATCACCGGAGTTAAAATATCGGATGGCATGGGACCTCCGCCTGTTTTTAGCATGGTTTGCTTGTTGACGGCTATTGCTTTTTTGGTCGACTTTTTAATATTGTCATATTTCGCCCGTAATTGCTGCCAAGTTTTTTTATTTAAAAATTGTGAATTATATTTTGATTCAATTTTTTTCCATGCCTCTTCCTGTTTCAATAAACAAAAATAAATTAATTGCTGAAGTATCAGCACCTCGAAAAATATGTATTATATTTCATTTTGAAATACTTACCTTCTTCTTCCACAATACAGCATCGCTCTTCTTATTTTCGATAACTCCTCGTTCTTCAGTAACGAGTTTCAAAAGTATCATCTGCTCCTCCACCGAAAAATTTATACTTCGTTTAGAAGCCATGCCCTTAAAGTTCTGTTACAGTCTCCTTTTATTCTAATAAACACATTCAAATCTCGCCGTTTTTCAATTTCGACTTTCGTCTGTTTCACTTTTCGCGATCAATTGTTGGTATGAGAATTACAGTAGCTGCGCTTTCCTCTCGTTAAAGTTCCCATCAGCCAACCGGCGGTAGGATTTGCTTTATAAAACACAACCTCTCGTTAAACTCCACGTTACCGTAATCTCCACGTCAAATTAACGTGAGGTTTAACCAGACATTATAAAACCGGCCCTTAGCCTTCCAACTTTAACATTTAAGGCCTTTTTTGAATCTGGCGAAATATTGATACATAAATATAATAATTATAACTAAAGTGTTTTTAGCATCAGTTTATGATCCTGCTTCAAATCACAATTTTTTATGACAAATTGGTTCGTATTGGGAGTGTAAAGATTTTAATATAAGCTTTAAAATAGTTAAGAATTCAAAGAAAAATTAAACAAAACAATAAAAATGGCGTAGCAATATTTTATGAATTTTTGATTTATTGCGGTCTCCCAGACTGGTAGTGTAACAAGAATTGCACGTCACTGGTTAAGAGTTAAGGTGGTTTCACACTGTCAAATTCCAATCATGACTACTTGAACGAGATTTCTCCATTGGGTTTGACGTCATGTCATTCATCATGACTGCAGACATCTTGTCTTGAATACTCTTGAATCCCTTCTTTCACATTAAATTGGTCTTGAACGTTTCTTATTTCAATTGAATTGAATTGAATGGTATTGAACCGTTTTGACCAACCAGTGAAAGGAATTGAATTCTTACCCTGAATTTGTGAAATTCATAGTCCTATAGCTTTGTCTGGGGTGTGAGCTTCCCTCGCCTGTTCAAACCAGCCTGTTGAATGTTGAGTACTGATTTTAAGTAGTTATTTGAGGAGAATGAATCTTGTTTGTTTCATTTTATTTCAGAAAGGGTGCCAGTGCGTGGAGGGTAAAGACCATGTTGTGGTCCATTTGCAAGATGAGGGGTCTTGTGGGAAGGATTTCATTCTCAATTTGTCTTGCCTCCCATCCGAAATCCCTCCTCTACACGAGATGTTCATATTGAGGGTGTTTGATGTTTATGTAAGTATCTTCGGCAGACTTTCAGCGGTAGATGGGGTTGCTCAGTACATACAGAGAGATAGATTCTAGGTGGCAGGTCTCTCCAAAATCAAACAGAAATATTTAAAATACGGTATTTACCCGTAGAAGCCGCACACCTTTTTTCCGGAAATGCTTGGGTGCGCGGCTTACACGAATCCTCAAAATTTTAATTATTATTTTTTTTCCCCTTATCTTGACCTCGTTTAATTCATGTTAAAGTATTTCTTGGAGTGTAGGTCAACATATGTTATGCAATAAAGTTATAGCCAACGTTTCTGTTTATTTTAAACCATCATCAGGGCTTAACTTTGTACAGTGCAACCTCGATATAACGACACCCCACGGTACACTAATAAACACTCGCTATAGCGAATTGTCGCTTTACCGGAGGTGGAGCAAATAATAGCCAATATACCTGTTGCGAACAGATATACAGGAACAGGAGTGGTGCGGCGACAGATAAACATCTATCCGATAAACGTAAGCATAAATCCAGATGAAAGGCGATGTTTTTTTGCATCACTAAATTTCCTTACTCAAATAACGACTAACTATTCAAACAATTTATAAGCGCCGCACTGAATAAAAATCGTGCAAAGCATTGTTTCGTCAATCATTATATTTATCAAACGACAGTTTACCACATAAATTTGAGACTGAGCACTCCATTAACTTCATTTCTAACAGATCGCTAGCAATTACAAAGGTTAAGGAGTCTTGATGAAAGTCTTCCGGCGGTGAAACCCTCGCTATGGCGAGAGCCAACACCGAAAGGGTCTCGTAAAAACGAATTTTTTAATATGCTTATTATAGGGTCAATTGACGGTGCATCGGCTATCTCTCGTAATAGCGGGGGTGTCGCTATAGCCCGTACTCGCTTTAACGAGGTTCCACTGTATGTATTTATTGATATTGATTAATAAATATGTACGTACAAATTTAAGCCCTGATGATGGTTTAAAATAAACAGAAGCGTTGGCTATAACTTTTTTGCATAACATATGTTGACCCACACTCCTAGAAAAACCGTATTTCTCTGAATATAGTCCCCCCCCCCCCCCTAATTTTGAGGCTTCATTTTCGGGAGAAGTTAAAAAAATGCGTTCGAATATAGTCCCCCCCTTTACTTTTACCACAGGCATTTTTGGAAAAAAAGGGGGGACTATAATCAGACATATACGGTATTTTAACACAAAATTTTAATGTAAGCCGCACTCCATTTTCCCCCAAATTCTTATCGTTTATTTCCCAGAGTTTAGCATTGAAACTAGGAAACCTTTGCAGGAATTAAATTTCTAACATTATATAACATTATCAATCATGGAAACGTAAATTTATCGATTTGGCAACGAATCACGAGTTCCTGTATTAGACCGCACCCGAAAAGCGTAAGGGAGGTATTTTTTCCTCACCAGCCGGCCCAAAAATGGGGGTGTGCAGGATACAGGAAGGCATGGCTTACACAATTAAATGAATGAATGAATATTGTTATTATGCTCTAGGTAAAACCTATGAGAGCAAAAAATAGAAAATACAGGAAATGTTCTACTCTTAATAAAAGACATTTTGACAAAAATATGGCATTATGGAGATTATTGCTAGGCTAACAAGTAGTAGATATTTAAAAAAAAGTAAAATATTCAATACTAATCACACAAAAATATAAGTTTTAACACAGACAGTAATGAACACACACATACTGTAAATACGGTACATATGTAGTTGATTTTTTTCTGAGAAGCTTTTGTAGCTTCTATTATCATTTTTTTCTGGGTTTCAGTATACCGGGACTAGCCACGGTGATAACTTTATGGAAGCCACCTGCAATGCACAAATTGCACGAAAAATCCACCGAGAAAAAATCATTCACCTCAACCAGGATTTGAACCCATATCCCCCGATTTCCGATCAAGTGCTTCATCCAGTTAAGCTACCGAGGCATCATTCCTCCCTGTGTATATTTGTGGACACTACCGGACAAGGTGGTATGAACTGCTGAGCATGATGTGACAAGCAGTCCAAATCGTGCGCATAGTGCCACAGCCAGAGAGCAAGGTTTGGACTTAGATCACATGGAGGTGCTCACTCTTGACTAGTTTAACACGTTGCGTATGGATGGCGAGAATTCTCGTCATTTTTTCACGAACGTTCCGGATGGATGACGAAGATTCTTGTCATTTAGGCGCGTCAACCTAAACAATTTTAAAGCGTACAATACGTATTCGTTTGCGATATGCTTTAAAATTGTTTAGGTTGACGCGCCTAAATGACGAGAATCTTCGTCATCCGTCCGGAACGATCGGGAAAAAAATGACGAGAATTCTCGCTATCTGTACGCAACGTGTTAAATATACCAGGACTAAATACGGTGATAACTTCACACCAGTCACCCACAATGCACAAATTGTGCAAAAAATTCACAGAAAAAAAATCATTCGCCCTGTCGCCTCAGTAGCTTAACTGGCTAAAGCAATCAACCGGAAATCAGGGGATGCGGGTTCGAATCCCAGTCAATATATCTGAATGACATCGAAACTCATCTTTTTTGTTGTGGAATTCTCGATCACTTTCGTAGTGGTACAAGAAACTTTCAATATCGCCAAAGATATCCTGTTACACTCAACAAAGAACTCAGTGATAACCTAAGGGATATTCACCCTCATACAAACACGCACAAATTTCTTTTCATTCAGTGGAAATTTTTATCAAGAGGGACAAGGATTATGTCTGAGTTCTCCCATCTTCTCCTTCTCAGCTGAAATTTTTATGGACCGCCTCAAACATAAGCTTTTTAATTCTTCTAACAAACTTTTAACAAATGCCTCTTATTGGCTCAGTTACGTGGATGACTTTTGATGCTGTGGGAATGGCAGCCATTGCCAAGCTGCAACACTTTTTAATTATTTAAACTCATTATACTTACTAATTGGGAATTCGAGGAGGATTATTCTTCTTGTGAGTGAAAAAACATAGTATTCCTCCTGCCATATTTGTTCATACTTAGCTTGAATATTGGATTGTCATTACTTCATATTTTCAATTCTTGGGTACTAAAAGCTCCAGTTAGAATTTACTGATTCCTAGAGAGTTTTTCTTTGTCTATGGATTTAAAAAAATCATGTCACTGTCGACTACGCACTTTCAGTTTGCATACATACTCCTTTGTTCTTCCATATTGTTTTCAGGTCCTGTTTGAAGATGGAGTGCCCAATGGATGGGTAAGGTCGGGAGAGCTGTTGGCTACTGTTGACAGCGATGATAGGAAGCCAGTGTCTCTTCTCTCATTGCAGGAAAATTGCTCATTGTCTGGTAAATACTGCTTGACTTGCTTGTGTTATCATCAGATAATATTTATCTACTAGTATTGTATGAGTGTTCCTAGTATTATGCAAGGACACGTATGCATATTTTTGAGCCCTCTTCATCCCCTACAGGGTGATTTCCTATTACCTACTTTTTTTATTGCCTAAATCGAAAGATTATTACTCCTGGAGTACGTATTTCACTATTGTAGATTTTTAAATGACGATATCTATTTTTCACGATTAAATGAAAAGTGAAAATTTTCAAGTGCGCGAAAACGCGATGGCTAAGTATGAATGCTGGGAAAACTCTGTGTGACGTCGTTCTGGTTCCTGCTGCCGCAAGTGAGGTGACCTTGGGTTGAGGCTTTGAGCGCTGATACGATGCAGGATGTTAGCAGGTACCGGAGTACCTTGCTAGCTGGGGTAGCGCTTGGCTTAAATAAGGATTATTAATACCTTATGAAACAGAGAAAACTTTCCGACCTTAGTCAGTTTTAATAGATGATCAGGGGTTAGATGGAAGATGGGACTTTCTAGTCCCAATCTCGCCCAATAAAGACGTATTATTATTATTATTAAGACATGTTTCCATAAAATTGACCCTTGCCATTCGTCTAAACCGGTATTTCTAAAACCAAATAATTTGAATATTATGAATACAGTAATGGTGGGTAACGAATCGCAATCAATGTCTTTCATTTTCTTTGATGAAGGAAACTACCCTATTGCAAGCAATATAAGAATTTGCTGATCTCCTTTCCACAACCATGTGCTTATGTGGAATGGTTTGATTTTTTATAGTAACTTAAAAAAAAATATTTTAAACTATTTTTAAATTGTTTCTCTAGCAATGTCATTATTACTATATTAGTAAATTCAAGTTATTTAAGTATTCATTAAGGGATTATAATTAGTATGTGTAAAGCTACGTACTATTGGGGTTTTTATCATCATCATCACTGGTCAACAATCCTAGGATTGGTTTGACGCAGCTCTCCACTCAGTTCTCCTATCAGCTAATCTTTTTACACCTACGTGGGGTTTTTATATAATCTTGAAAATATTTACTTTGATTTTACAACTCAAACAGCCAAGGATGCATGGTTGTTGGAAACCAGGGCTATATAGCTTGGATAGAAAAATCAGCAGAAAAATAACCCCTAGGAGATAGGATGAAAGAGTGTTATAGTGGGTTAAATTTGTGTGAGTACATAAGTACCTACTTTATGTCATGTAGCAATTTGCAGAATGGAAAGATTTTATTCAAAGGTCTTTGTAGAGTCATAATTTTTAAACTTTGTCAGCTCACTTTTAATTTTCAAATGTTTTTTGTTCATGAAAGCGGAGGATGAAGAAAGGATCCATGAGTTAAGAGACTATGTGAAGACATTAATTACACCAGCTGAGATTCAGAATGGAGGCAGTGAGAGCTCTTCCATTTCTGGTGACTGCGGCGAATATGTTCCCACTGGTGGCCAGCATGTTGGCAATCAAATTGAGGACAGTAGGGTTCAGCATATATCCACTGATGAAATGGTGATTGGTGTTTCAAGTGAAATAAATGCCCAAGAAGTATCTGTTGATGACAAACATGTTAGTTCTAGGAATGAAAGTGTGTCTGGCAAAGATTTTTCTGCTGATGGTGAACTTATCAGCTCTAGGAAAGAAAGTGGTCGCGGCCAAGAAATTTCTGCTGATAACAAAGGTGTCAGTTCTAGGAATGGAAGTGTCTGTGGTGGAGATGTTTCTACTGGTTTAACCATTTGTGTTCGAAATAAGGGTTTTGCCCAAGGTGTTTCCGGTAGTGATGAACCTGTCAGTTCTGAGAATGTATCAAGCTCTGCCAAAGATAAGTGTGACGATAATGTACCTGTTAGCAGTAGAGATGCCATTGTTGGAGTTGAAGAGGAGTGTGATCAACATGTGGATGTCATGTCTGACAAGGTATGAGGTTATCATCAATTGAGAGAAGTGAGGGAATTTTTGCATGATGGAAGCATTTTATGTGAACCTGATGACAGATTTATCTTTCTAGACTTCATTTAACTCTTTTCTCTGAATCTATTTATTGATAACAATATGTATTCATTCTTGAGGAAATTTTGGATAGTGGGGAATGTGGTTGAAATGTTTTTTAATTGGTAAATACTGTTATCATAATTCAAAATTTTGTTTACCAGTTCTTTTTTATGCTTGATTTATTCAAAAATTGAACTCTTGTTTTCACATTGATATCGTACAGGCAAGAACACCCTGTCATTGGCTCCTTGTTAAGTAATGTCGGCACTTAAATGGGGCACACTGATGAGTGGGCGTCTGTTTAGTGTCGTACATTTATGTGCTTCGATTGTGCCAATGAATAACATACTTCTGTCTTTTGAAAGAATGACGGGACTCATAACCATTAATACAAGCATACACAATTTTTTTTCATCCACTGATCTTCCATGAATGCGTAAATTTTTATGAATTATGCGTCACAAAATGAAGTTCTCCATTTTGGACGCAGCAGCAAGGAGCTAACCTATTTACAGTGCAACCTCGATATAACGACACCCCACGGTGCACTAATAAACACTCGCTATAGCGAATTGTCGCTTTACCGGAGGTGGAGCAAGTACTAGCCAATATACCTGTTGCGAACAGATATACAGGAACAGGAGTGGTGCGGCGACAGATAAACATCTATCCGATAAACGTAACCATAAATCCAGACGAAAGGCGATGTTTTTTTGCATCACTAAATTTCCTTACTCAAATAACGACTAACTATTCAAACAATTTATAAGCGCCGCACTGAATAAAAATCATGGAAAGCATTGTTTCGTCAATCATTATATTTATCGAACGACAGTTTACCACATAAATTTGAGACTGAGCACTCCATTAACTTCATTTCTAACAGATCGCTAGCAATTACAGAGGTTAAGGAGTCTTGATGAAAGTCTTCCGGCGGTGAAACACTCGCTATGGCGAGAGCCAACACCGAAAGGGTCTCGTAAAAACGAATTTTTTAACATGCTTATTATAGGGTCAATTGACGGTGCATCGGCTATCTCTCGTTAATTATTAGCCCCAAAAGAGGTGATGGATAAAAATGGACTCTATTTTTAAATTAGAGAAGGAGAGAGAGAGAGAACACGCCCAGCTGTCGTTCCTACATTTTGTTGAGGAGCGCCTGCTCCCCTCTCCCCTAATGGTTTGGCTCGGAGCCCCTGGTCTCCCGTCACACACTGCAGGTACTCTCTAATGCACTACTCTGGCCAAACGGCAGTACTACTCATTGCCATAAGCCAGGTTGACTATCTTTCTCCTCTCAACAATGGTAGCAATTATACATAATATCCGTGAATGAGAGTTTAGCTGGTAGGCCTCTCTCTTGATAACTACTAAACATGGCTTGTTGTATTAAATCTTCAACTTTGGGGAACATTCATGTACGTGTGTGTGGGCAACTGCATGGAAACATTAAGTACGCTCGACCCACCCTTCTAACCTGCTCTCTCCCACCCCCAACTTATCTTAATGGCCAAAACTCTTTCTTTCCTGTGAGGGACAATTAGCAATCCTCTCTTCATGCCCATAGTGGGCTATTTTAAACGAACCACAGGGGCCAAATTCTGTGGTTTTTGAAGTTGACCGTTGCTTTACAATATTAATTTTTTCTTGATGACAGATTGTTGTGTGGATTCCCTCGTTGTTGAACTGGCATTCTTTCCGAACAAGGAGTTAGTTTCAATAGCATCAGTGAATGCAAATTTTGTTATGCGAAAGATTGTTGTCTTAACACATAAGGTGTAGTAGATTTACATAATTGATGGGAAATTGAGTGAAATTTGAAATTTTAAAAAGTACGTATAAACTCAGCTCAGATTGCATGCCAAATCCAAAGTATGTTCAACATATCGTAAATCGGGGGACTTCTGTACATTAATGGATACCTAAGTTGGGATACTCATAATGATTAGCTAGCTTCCTCATTTTCCTCTGGTTTATTTCAACTTTATATGGGGAACAATGAACTTGGCAAATACTGAGACACAGTGGTGGATCCAGGATAGGGACAAGGGGGTCCAAGTGGGGGTTAAAATTCTAGCAGTGGTGGGGGTCAGAGAAAAATTACAGTACACTCCCGATTATCTGGCCCAATGAGGGGAGAGGCGGCATGAATATTCAGAAAACTCAGATAATCCAAATTTTACTTTTATTTCTTTTAATTTTCATAATTTACGTAAATCAAGCAATCTATTATTACTTATGCATATTGTCTATTATTTTAGATTGCTTTTTGAAATTGTTAAGAGCTTTCTCCTCCCGACTGTGATCTTTTTTGCGGTGGTAACATCATTGTACTTATTCCTACTCCTACATGTAATACCTGGTTACTGAAAACCATGCACCCGTGGCTGTGAGGTCAAGGATTCAGAAAAGTGGTTTGCACGAATGCTTGGAAACCTTTGCGCAAAGCCAGACCCTATACTGATAGGCACCATGCCAAGTAGTCGTGTCTCGCACAAGTTGCCCGGGATGCAACTGCTGCAGGACGCAGATTCATAATCACTGTGCCCGATACCGCACCGCGATGCTTGGAAAAGAGGAGTGCGGAACTGCCATGAAGGCAACGGGCATGCGATTATGCCACCGTGCAGTAGCGGTTGTAGGAAACCAGGACTCAAGGCAAATTGTTTACGTTGGAAAGTGCCTGGCTATCTCTACTTCCACTTCCCCCACTGCTTTCACTTCTACTATTCAATTCTTCACCAGTTTTGCCTTGACTGGTAACGGCGTAAACATACCAGAGTGCAACGAAATCTCCGGTTCCCTTGGACCGTATTCAGCAGCATGCGAGGCCACAGCAATAATTGCGCATTTGCGATATGAAATATACAATTAGAGATCGTGAGTAACATTTCTCTGAATTTAAGAATGATTAACCATTGAAGAATTTTCTAAAATTAATCAAGAGTTTTTTTCCTGCCGCTGATCGTCGTCTGCAATTCTAGATCAGGCATCCATGTAAACCTGAAACATTCCTTGTCGGCAATTAGATAAAATAATTCCACTGTAAGAAGGGGATTCTAACGGAAATAATAGGGTGGTTTCCTATTATTTTTTTATTGCCTAAATCGAAAGATTATTACTCCTGGAGTACGTATTTCACGCTTTTAGATTTTTAAAGGACGATATCTATTTTTCGCGATTAAATGAAAAGTGAAAAATTTCAAGCGCGCGAAAACGCGACGCGTAAGTAGGAATGATGGGAAAAAGTCCGTGCGACGCATTTCTGGTTCCCCCTCCCGCCTTGTGAGGTGACCTTGATTGAGGCTCTGAGCACTGATAGGACGCAGGATGCTAGCGGGTAGCTGAGTACGTTGCTGGCTGGTAGCTCTTGGCTTAAAAAAGGTTTATTAATACCTTATCAAACGAAGAAAACTTTCCGACCTTAGCCAGTTTTAATAGATGATTATTAAGACATGTTTCCCTGAGCTCTGTGCCTCATGCATGCATTGGTAACCTCAGACGATGTATAACTCCTATCCTCTCGTGTAGAAACTAGGTCCCTGTGACGTCATGTGGAGTGGAATCGCATGGGCGCCAATCTGGCCTTTTTCAAATGAGGATAAAATTTGACCCTTGCCATTCGTCTAAACCGGTATTTCAAAAACCAAATAATTTGTGTATTATGAATACACTAATGGTGGGTAACGAATCGCAATCAATGCCTTTCGTTTTCTTTTATGAAGGAAACTTCCCTATTAGCCCGGTGTAGCGTTGTATTTAAAAAATGCAAATATCTTGGTGCTTTGCGTCTGATTTCATTTATTCATAAAAATCACAGAAAACTTCGAAGGACCGTGAACTCATGCATGGATAACCCGCAACCCGGATAAACAGAGACAGCCATCAGTTTATACATGTTATGCACAATGCACACCTCTCCTATGGGTTGATGTAATTTATCAAGTACAGCATTGTTGTCTGGGGAAATTCCCTGAAATTGAAATGAATTCTTGATTTGCATGAATGGGAATTCATACATAATAATTTGTAAGACAAGTTAACGATACAGCTGCTGAGAAAAAAAAAAAAAAGATTGTTCCCCTGTTTTGGGTATTTATGTTGCCTCTGCTTAACTCGCATTCCTTTGTACTTTGTACCAGGCTGAGGAAGAACTCAAGAAGCAAAGAGCCGTACTTGAGCAAGTGCTAGCATTCTTGAAGGATCTGCCCGGTGAGCTCAATTCCTTGTATCAGGGATTCCTTGAGAAGAGGAGTGTTGATAAGTGCTTAAAGTGCGGAACAATGTCACTCTCTACCACTGGCGTTTCCACAAGGAGGAGCAGCAACATGAGGTTGTCTCCAAGGTTAATATCTATTATTACCATCAATATGCATTATTGTCAAATTGGTTTTAACCCTTTTACTGCCAGCCCATTTCAGGTGGGATGTAAGAATTGACTGCCAAGACTATTTTCTGGAATTAGCAACATTTCAGATTTAAAAATTTTTCAGCTACTTAATTTTATTTAATATGTCTAGATTTTTTCCCAATTCTTGATATATATTTTTATCTTATTACCATAGATAGATTACGGGGGTTTACATAAGTTACAGCCCTTAAAGAGGCCATAATCACGAAAAAACTGAAATAATAAAACTGAAATAATAATCACGAAACTGAAATAATGAAAACTGAAACTCCGATAAATCGGCCCAAATCGTGATAGAGGTTAGCTATACAATTACAGTAGATTCTGGATAAAGTATTCACAGATACATATTAGAAAAATTGCAATTACAAATTGTTTTCTATTGTCCTGTCATTTTAAAAGTATGTGGAAGTATGTCACTGTGAAAGTATGTGGAAGCTTTCTCCTTACAAAATTTCACTATGACTAAGGAGGCCAAACTTAATGACAGTTTTCATATAAAGCATCAAATATTGCATGCATCATCTCTTTCTTCAATTTCTTCCCAATTTCAATATTTTTGTGATTTCATGAGCTAAAAAGTGTGGTATATGTGTGGTATATGTGGTGTGGTACTGTTGGCGATCATTGGAATACCTTTAGACATGTGTGCCAACCTCAAAACTTTTGCAACTTAGGCTTCTGGGTATTTTTTTATGGGTACAGCACGCAAAAAATGTGCCTGGGTGCTACAACGCAAATAACTAGCTCCTGCTGCACCGCCAGGAATATTGCACTGTAAATAGGATTATAAAACTCCCAAAAATTTCTTGGTAGTATTTTTCAAACTTGATATTTAGCCTTTTCTTGAACTTCCAATTTCCTGAAGCTCAATTTTCATTTGTGATTTACTGATTTGGGGCTTCAAGGTCAACAGTATGTACACAGGAATGCAGCAGCACATAGCAACAATACATGCACTGATGCTAATGTCAACAAATATTACGGCTGATTTAACTAGGTTAAACATTGTTATTGCATAATTCTTCGTTAAAACTTTCGCGGGTGCTCGTCATGTTGAATTAAAACTTTTGGGCTATGTCGCCGCGTCAGATTTTGGGTGGCCCCAACGTTTCCCGACCGATGCTGGTCGCTTTCTCAAGGGAATCTGAAGAGGTGGGATTTAAAATTGGTATATATAGGTATACGTGTCAGGTGGTGGGGGGAGGGGAGTGAGAGGTTGGAGGAGTAGGTTGTCGATTATTTTTGCCGATTACGGGTTGCCAAGTACGGCTGATTTTAAGGCCAGTGTCTCTGTTAAAGTTGTTTTTCTCCTCTTTAGATATTTCTATTGCTTCTCTTACGAGTCTCTGTTTAAAGCCTTTCACTCTCGCAACAATTTTTGCTTCCTTAAGGTCGATTGTGTGGCCCAGCGCTGCGTGTTCGGCTACTGCGGACTTCGTTGACTGCCCCAGTCGAATTGCTCTCTCGTGCTCCTCTAGACGTGTTTTAACCGATCTGCCTGTTTCGCCGATATAGTTCTTCCCACAGGTCTGGCAAGGAATTCGGTATACCCCTTCGACTTGTAGTGGAGTTCTATCCTTGACGGTTTTCAATAGATGCTTTATCTGTACGTGAGGCGAGAATATTGTCCTTATCTGGAATTTGCGTAGGATATTTCCTATTCTGTCAGTCGTCCCCTTAATGTATGGCAGGAAGGCTTTCTTCTGGTCGCTGAGGTCATTAACAGAGGAGTTCGCTGCTTCTGCGGTGTTGATGCGTAAGGTGGGTGTCAGCAGGATCAGCAGAAGGCCGCGGGAGGAAGTAAACAAAGACTTTGGAAAGAAAGATCTCTCGTCATGGGAAAACAGGGAGACACGCGAGAAGAAAGTTCATGGTTAGAGTTAGAAGTGCGTCTTCATTACGAGTAGCCTGAAAAATAAGTTTGTGGTTAATAGAGCCCAATACTTAAGATATTTAAGTTGTTTACTCAGGAAGGCTATTGTATACACGAAAAGATACTACTTAAAAATCTGTTATTTTTTTTCTTTTTGCCCTTCTCCATCGCCTCTTCCACCATGGTTTCTCACTTGCATAAATGGGAATGAAATTGGGGACCTAACTCGTTAGCCAGATCAAAATATCTTAATGTTTGGAGGGCAGCGTGTACTTCTTTTTTATTTGGTGAAATTACTTCCTCACTTTCATCTTCGTCATCACTGCTATTCTGACTAGTCCCGGCTGCTGCTTCTTCCGACGTATGTACCGGCGTCCCATTGTCGCAAGCCCGGAGATCATCGTCAAGGGCAATATAATCATTTGATGTCGCGCGCTGTGCTCTTCCTGCTTTTTCCAAGAATTTTTCAAAATCATCTTTTAAGCCTCTAATCTCCTCCGCGATTTTATCCGCTGCAGCTTCCTGAAGGTATAACGTAACATATCCACTATAGCTATGATATTATTGCAGTAGAATTACTAGTAGGCTAGTTGTATCAATTACCAACCTCGAGAACATCCTCATGATGCGCTATCAAAGGGAATCCGGCCGATTTCCAGCAATTTGCGATTGTAGTGGAGGAAATAAAGTATGTCTTTGAACCGTGTTCCTGCAATGAAAATTGACAATTTTATTAACTTGGCCATTTTAGCAAAGTTAGAAAAATTGTTATTTCTCACCGTAGAAACACGGTTCAGAGACGTACTTGAATACCTGATTGGCAGGAGTGCGATGCAAACAATTACTTTTGATGATGGCATTGATTGATAGATTTTCAAAATACAGTCAGAGCGGTCACTTTTGGGGAGAAAGGCTCGGAGGGTCGAAGAGAGGGGCCAGCGAGGGTGAGCTCGTCGAGGAAAGGGTTTAGCTTAGGGACCCTTCGAAGTGCTTCGGCGAAAAGTAGTCAAGTAGTCTTCGAAGTACGTTCACAGCAGCCTGCCTTGCGAACGCACCAGGTACGTTCACAGCAGTGCAAAGGGTTAATTAGGAGTGTATGAAATACCCCGCGCGACCTTCCTGACATGTTGAACTACGAAGTATTGTCGATGCGATGTTTACGAATAGGCACGTAAATAGGGGCATTATATCAGTCACGATATTTTACTTAACTCCTACTTCCCCTAATTTCCCACCGTGAGGTTTTAGGCGAACCCTTTCTCTCCAAAGTTGCACTATCATTTACGATTTCACACTTTTGATGAACCACAGTTGGAAGCGCTGATTTTTTTAGCTACATACGCCGGCGTAACTAGTTTTGTTGACAAATATTTCGCCATAGTTTGTATAAACGAATGCCTTTCGCTCCTGGGGACCGATCCGGGGTTCGTAAATTCAAAACATTTCGTAAAATCAAAACTTCGTATAATCGAATAGCACCATGTATTTACCATAGGCTTTTCGCCAGGACCGCACTATCACTTCGTATAATCGAAAACTTCGTAAAATCCTGCTTCGTATAATCGAGAGTTTACTGTAGTAGTTTGCTATTTATTTATGTACGTATGTATTTATATAAAATTCACATTCACACATGTCGCCTTACGCAAATATTCAAACATAAATATGTAGTTATAGAATTTGAAAGGAGACAAGAACACAGGCACATGACAATGACACTTTGGATAGGTTTGGATATGGACTGTTGGCTGAAAAATCATTGAAAAATTTCACCTCGACTGGGTATCAAACCAAGAACCTTCTGCCCACTGACCCAAGAATAACTTATATGGTCTCATTGTTTCTTCCCTGCTTATTGCTCTTATGATTTTCATTTAATTTCTTGCATGCAGTATATGTACATACTGTATTTTTTTATTTACAGTCCATTTTTCTGCCCCTAACCTAATTATTTATACATATTTATATCATAACATTATTTCTTTTGTTTATGTCGGTATTTTCTTGTTTGATTGTCGATCTTTTATGGTTTGATAAAAATTAGCTCCTCTTTGCAGTCTTCTTGTTATTTCACCAAGAAACTTCTCAAAGAAACCTATATGGCTTTGTCATTGAATCCTACCAGGTTGCCACGGAAGAGAGAATCTACTGTCAGTGTTGAGAAATTAAGTGGCAAAGCCAAGTGCCTTCGTCGAACTGTGCAATCAGTGCTCTCTGCCAGTGCTCCTGTACCTGAACCATCTTAGCAGTTAACTGAAGTAAAGGATACTATTCTCGAATGTGAATGTGAGCATGTGCAGTGGTGGCACAAGTTAAAGAAGCTAAAAGTAACACACTTGCTCGGACACTCATGGTAGTAGTTTCCACTCTTCCTCAGGAATACTGCCAAAGAACTACTTTGTGCGTGAAAATTCATTTTCAGGGAAATTTTTAAATAAAAATTGTGAAAATTTTTCTCTGTGCTAAAATTCGATTGTTGATTTTTCCTTTTATGCCAATGCAGAACATGAAAACATTTGTATGAGCTGTGTGGCACTCTTTGAATTAGAAACTTGGAGAGTTGGAAAAGCTGACTAGGAAAGACTCAAAACCTTTGAGACCTGGTGATGGCAGGGGATGCTTTAGATCAAATGGTTGGATTGGGTGAGAAACAAGGAGGTATACCAAAGGATAGGAGAGGAAACTATGGAGAACCATAAGGCAGAGAAAAACCCTGTGGATAACCCAGATAAGTCTGAAGGCATAGTAATTACAAGATTGATGTAATGGAAGACAAACCAAAAGAAAAGACCCCTGATGAAGATCTAGTGATAAGCACTTGAGATGAAGAAGGATGCAAGGAAGACCTGAAGGAATTAACTTGGGAAGGTAGTAATGGAGGGCTGCAGTTTACCAATCTTAGAATTGTTATACTATAATAATGACATGAAGGAATTAGGTAACTTGGGAAGGTGGTAATGGAGGGTTGTAGTTTACCTATCTTAGAATTGTTATACTATAATACTGAGTGCATTTAACATAAGTTAAAATGGAATTATTTTGAATTTACATTAAAAATCTCTTCTCAACTGAACACCTAAATATCAATATTTTACCTATCCAGAGCACATTCCGGCTACTGCCCAGTCTGGTTGTTAAATATTCCAGAGGCCATGAACCATGTGTGAACCATGAAAGTGCATAAAGATGATGAAGGGTAATAGACAAAAGTTAGATGCTATGGACAAGTTAAATGTGAGGAGGTAAGCTGCCTTTCAAGATTGGTTGAGGAACTGCTAAGCTGAAAAAAAGACCTGAAGGAAGATGTATAATGCATTTTTTGGGCTGTGTGGCCAAGTATTGTCTTTCCTAAGAAGTGCCACAAGTAATTTAAGAAGGCACCCTAAATTTAAGCATCCCGGGTCCCTATAAAGTTGCCAAGATATCACTGAGATCAACGGAGAGGAACTTGTTGATATCCCAACCCTTCTCAATTCTTGAAATTGTTCCTTCTATTCATTGGCGTCGTCAGCATCAACACTTTTGGGGGGACAAATGGGGTTGTATTAAAATTTTTAATACAATTTAGGGGGGGGAACAAAACTGACTTTTCAAATATTGGGGGGGGGACGCGTCCCACATGTCCCCTACGGCGGTGACGCCCGTGCTTCTATGTAAAGTAGATTCCGGTTAATTGGGACATATTGGGACTTGTGCTCTTTGCCCCAATTAAACGGCTGCCCCAATTAGGCGAACTATCCTGTATATGGGCATATACAAACGTTGAAATTATAGAAGGAAGACTAAAGAATGTTTATAATGCAATATAAGTTTATTAATCTATTAATTTGATTAATTAATCAGCAAGTTTAGTTAATTTAGTATCATTTTTAAGAATTATATAAATTTATTTTAAAATATTTTTCACAGCCTCGGGCGACGCTGAATGAATGTCTTTTATTAAGTCCTATTAAATAAAAGTCCTATCCTCTTGTGGATAGTATAACAACAAGAGCTTTCAAAATAGGGAAAGAATAGGAACTATTGTGAAAAATAAGAGTAAATCAAAGGAGGAAAATTAAAAGAAATAGTATTATGAGAACAAAAAAATTTAATTTCGTCACGAGTATAGAGTCTATGTCGCCGATTCATGCCCCAATTAAGCGGCATGCTGTCCCAATTAAGCGGAGAATACTCTGGGATATTCCCCTATTGGGTTCTGTTCTTCAAGATCTGCCCCAATTAAGCGGCTGCCCCAAGTAACCGGTGGACCCATTAAACGGAATCTACTGTACCTCCTTGCCCTGATGTTGCAGGTGTCATTCCAATTTTGTTGAGAGCATTATTTACTACTGATCAGTTGAGAATGACAGATTATGTTAACAGACCAATTTCCCTCGGACATAAGCAGTTAGATCATCACCTGATAGCAATGATAACAAAAGTATACCATCCTCTATCACATCTACATATTTTCATTTTAAACAGGGATTTTGAAGATTTCAAGCCCTAGGTTTAAAAAACTATTTTGATGAAGATTAATACAAAAATGTGACAGACTAAACTATAACTAATGGACCGAAAGTACCTATGTAGGTCAAGGAGTGCCTCCTCCAACTTTTAATATGATTCTATTCTGTGGTTTGTGTAATTTTGTATGATACTTTTAGTTTAGTAATGTTGGTTTAGTTTAGTAATGTAGTTTTCTGTATTATAGTGCCCCTTTGATTTTACCCTCATGCAAACAAGCACACTTTTCAGGTAACTGATTCATAACACCAATGTAGTTTTACATGAACTTAATAGAAAATCTTTACGGTACTTGTGTGCATGAGTATATTTCCAGGTAATTGTAATTTCATTAAAATCAATTGGCTTTTACAAAATTTGCTGCTATTACAGCGGGGAGATTAAAACTATTGACATAGACATTGGGAAATCAGTGAAAAAAGGGATTATTTAGAAGTATATGGAGGAACACATAATCCAGCTTCATAAAGTATAGGTACAATGCCAGACCTTAAGGTCAAAAATTTTCACACCAATAGTGGATACTCAAAGTTGATCACTGAAAAAAGAAAGTCCGGCTGATTGATGACCAATGGAAACAGAATAAATAGGAAGTTAGACTGGTTGATGATCAACTGTATTTTGTTAAATGAATCATGTCTCATTTGAGACACTCAGTGATTCAATCATCATTTAGGCAATCAATTGTAATTTTAGTTCACAAATGAAAAAACGACTTCGTTTTCTTCCACTAATTTATTTTGACGGTACGACATGTTTCGACCTTGAGCGGTCATTTACGAGTACAAAATTTTGTCAAAAGTCGGGTAAATTTATACCAGGAAGGGACTTGAGAAGGTTGGAGGGGGAAGTGGGTGTTAGGAGGGGGGGGAGTAATGGGTGGCGGTTATGGTGAGGGATGGGAAAACCACTGCGAGGACAGTGTTGATGACTATATGCAAAGGGTCATTAGTAAAGGATTAGGGTGGATGTGGGTTATCAGTAGGTGTGGGGTTGAGTGGGAGGTTAGGGTTTTTACGTCCTTCAGTGTAGTTTAGAGATACTTTTAGGAGGGGGAAAACCTTTCAAATAGGATATCGTTAAGTAAGGGACATTTTCCCATATTTTTCCTTATTTCAAGCTCTTCTTTCTTGTCCATCTTTTTTCCTTTGTTCTCGAAGTGAAGAATCTCCGGTATGAAGTCGCTTACATGTTTTTCTTCCCAAAGATGTTTTGCGAAGTGGGACTGTGAAATATTGCAGTACCTGTAACATCTTTCATGTTCTTTAATTCTGCTCTCGAATGCACGTCCGGTCTGTCCCACATAAGCCGCTTCACAGTCGTTGCACTTTAATTTGTAGATACCACTTCTTTCGAGAGGTTGTACTTTGTCTTTAGTGTTCACTAAGAATTTTTTAAGGTTATCACTGCTATAAAAAGCCACTCTATATTTATCTTTCGGAAAGAGATTTCCTATTTTTTCCGAAATCAAGCCATAATAAGGTAATTTACACCATCGCAATTTTTCACTGTTCACTTTCCCTGGATTGAAGAGTAACTGTTGAGAGATATGAAGTGAAACACTTTGCACTTTCCACATAAAAAATTTATTACACTAGAGTCGACATGTTTCGCTGCACTGCAGCATTATCAAGACTAACCCAAGAAATTAACCATACCAATATATATTGTAACGGTTCAAACCGCGAGAGCCGCCCGCTCGCCTCCCGTTCGATATCTCCCCGTACATGTGATTGTTAACTCTCCACTCCCCCAAAATAGAAAATTGCCCCTACGGAGACTTACCGTATCCGGGCTTAAAATCAAGTTCCCCAATTGTTCGTGCCTGCACGTACACTCACTTACAACAGGATTTAAGGAAATCGTGGCAATAGCAAAACAAATAACTTCAATGACATCCCTTTTACAATTGATTTTTAATAACTGAACTACCATAGGTTCCAAAATTTACACTGACACTAAAGCATTCCCCAAACACACACAATAAATCCCCGTTCCAAAATCCATCGGCGTCACCTCCAACATGAAATATTCACCTTCGGCTTCTCCTTCAAAATTACAAAAGCACTTTCTCAATGATTATAAAAAAATGATCTTTCCAACAACAAAATATACCCACGCTCTTTGGCGAATAAGCAACGTAAAAAATAGTGACATCAAACTTACACAAAAAAAACTTTCCGTGCAAAGCAAGTATAAATTGGGCGTTAGTCTGTTCAAGTGGCCACCCGTCTTGAAGTCGGGCTCAATGATCCGCCAAGTGACACTAACATTCAGATATTATGCTCAAGCTTCACCACGTGCTGCACTTAAGTCTTGCAGGGCCGTGACTAAGACCAGCCAACAGTAAATTCACTAGGGCCTTATTGTGGGGAGTACACTTGGGACTTTCAAAGGGGGGAACAATCTGGACACAAAAGGATCTATTCGGGCTTTGGTAATTTCCAAGCTTACTTCCTTTATCCGATGTTCTCGCCACCCCTGAAGAGCTGTCCTCGTATCTGCCTCCACCACGTGCCGTAGCTTGGCTGCTGCTGCTTGTCACTGAACGCCACTATTTGACTTATCTCGTGTCAGACCGTAGGAGAGAGAGAGCTATCCTTCTCGTCTCTCCCTTTTATAAACTCTGCACTACCCACAATCACCTCTGGTGCACCACAACGCCCTCTATTTCCCCGGCCGAAAGGCGGGTTTTCAAACGCATTCCGGGAGAGAACCACTGCGTCGCCTCTCCCGGAAATCCACACTCACACAATTTCACATACATAAAAAAATATACTACAATAAACACAAATAATAAACCCTTTACATAAATCTAGTATAGAACTCCTTAAACAAAAAAATGCTAAAATTGTGAGTGTGCGCGCAGACGTAACCCCCCCAGCCGCGATGTTAAAACATGATGCGTCGGGCCGGCTCCGGTCCGTATCGCTACAATATACACAAATTGCACACTCGCAACATTTGAGAAATGGGGGTGGAAGGTGGGGTGGAAAGGAGGGTCGGGAATTTTAAACTGACCGTTGGTCTGGGGTGAGGTAGGGGAGGGGGGGAAGGTGACTGTTTTCAGGTGCTCGGAGGGTTTTTTCCCCAATTAGCTGAGGGAGGTCAAGGATCGGAGAATGGAAGGGAAAAACATGGTCATTAGTAATAACATCTTTCCTACTAATGGCAGACACGATGTACAATTGTTCCCAAATATCCATTTTTTTCCCCTTATTAACCCGTTGCAGCATTTCTGGGATGAAGTCAGCCCGGTGTCCATCTTCTAGGAGGTGAGCCGCGAACTGGGATTTTCCTTCCCTGTTTTCAAAGTCCCTCTTATGCTCTTCTGCTCTGACCTTCAGACTTCTCCCCGTCTGTCCAATGTATGACGCCATACAATCCCCACACTTTAGCCTATAAATTCCACTTTGGTCCCTAATATCCACTCGGTCTTTTACACTGGGAAGCAAATATTTTAGGTTTTTTCTATTGTGGAAGGCTGGTTTGATGCCAAGGTGATTAAGAAATTTACCTACTCTTAGGGAAGCACTACCAATATAATTTATTTTTCTCCAGCGTTGAGCTTCCCTAGGTTCCAACGAATATATCTGTCTAAGGGAAATTTCTTTTTTCTTTTTCGCTACCATGTTGTCTATCATAGCAGCCGTGAAACCATTAGCTATAGCTAATCCCTCCTCCGAGCACCTGAAAACAGTCACCTTCCCCCCCTCCCCTACCTCACCCCAGACCAACGGTCAGTTTAAAATTCCCGACCCTCCTTTCCACCCCACCTTCCACCCCCATTTCTCAAATGTTGCGAGTGTGCAATTTGTGTATATATATTGGTATGGTTAATTTCTTGGGTTAGTCTTGATAATGCTGCAGTGCAGCGAAACATGTCGACTCTAGTGTAATAAATTTTTTATGTGGAAAGTGCAAAGTGTTTCACTTCATATCTCATAATGGATCTCCACAAAGTATCTGCCTCATCCATCCAATTCAGTAACTTTTGAGCTTTGACGGAACGTTTCTTGAGGAGCATCTTTTCAATTGAGTTCACATTGTACCCGTTTGAGATGGCTATTGTTTTAATTGTTTCAAGCTCTTTGTTGTAAGCGTCCTTGGATAGGGGGATATTCAATGACCTGTTGAGAAGGTAGTGATATACGGACAGTTTTTGAGAAATGTGATGTCAGGAGTCTGAGGGGATGACCTGGTCGTTTGCGGTGGCTTTACGGAAAATTTCAAATTCGAAATTATCGTTCTTTTTATACACTGTCACATCAAGGAAGTTTAGTTTTCCATCTTTTTCCTTTTCGCAAGTGAATTTCACGTTTTAGTGTTGTGAATTAAGAATTGTTAGGAAATTGTCCAATTGTCTATCCGTACCAGTCCAAATGGCAAACACATCATCCACATATCGGAACCAGCAATAAATGTTGGTGCACACAGAGCCGCAATTAAACAAGTTTTGTTCCAAGTTGTCCATAAACAGATCGGCCAAAAGGGGAGATAGGGGGGAGCCACTAATTTCCAGCCAAAATTTGGAATGAAAAATACTAAAGACTTCTGTGACCGTCTACTTAAGAGATCTCCTCCAGCCAAAAAATACCGATTAGTGTCATTTGACGTAGTGAATCTTTTCACTAGTATCCCAGCATTAGAAGCAGTGAATGTTGCCGAGAAAGTTCTAAGAGATACTGGAACAGACACAAATATTACAATGGCTTTTATTTCTCTACTGAAAGTGTGTGTTGAACAAAACTATTTCAAATTTAACGGTGATTATTATAAACAAAGTGAAGGCTTGGCGATGGGCTCCCCCCTATCTCCCCTCACTCATGACGAAGAAGTTTATTTTTGAAGCTTTTCATGCAAGCTTTTATTGCAAGATTTATAAGATTCGCGCGAATTTTGTTAGTAGGAAATACGCCGCTTTGTCGCTGTAAGCGTGAGGGCCCATAAAACGAATAATACGAAAAAGGATCCTCTTTAGAGGTGTTGTCATTCACCGCGAATTTAAATGCGTTTACAGGAGTGCAACTGAAATCGCTGGCAGGCAAAGCGATCCGAAATGAACAGAGAAGTAGGCTGTAACTGGGCTTTTTTACCGATATTTATGTTTTGGTTTCGTGACATTCAAGATTAACACTTTAATTGCTATTAATCACGATTGCGAATACCCTATCGCTAAATATTTAGGAAAATGTGGATCACGCTGTACTTATCGCGGCGCTGCGGACATTTTTGACAATCGGACGAAATGGGCCCAAAATTTAATTAGGTTCGCTTCCTGTTATTCAGATTTCAGCAGTTAAATTTAATTTTATCCGCATGGGGCAGCTGTGGCGTTGGTGAAGTTGAAGGCTTTTACGGAGTTAAACATGGCGTCTGAAAAGGCATCCACTGAGGGCTCGAATATGGAAAAAGCCTTGTTTGAAAAACTGGCCGCAGGGGACGTTGAAGGAGTGAAAAATATACTTTTACTTAATGAAATAGATATCAACTGCGTGGATGAAAATGGGATGACACCATTGCAGCATGTGTGCTACAAGGGTAACAAGGAATATGTCCAAATGTTGCTAGATCGGGTGAGTACTGAAAGGAACTTAATTGGATTTGAAGTGTACGAATCATTGTATCTCCCTCAAGGGGAATTGATGTCAATAATATACTTCAAACTTAAATCTTATTTTGAAGGGTGCGGATGTTAACGCTGGGAAGCATGAAAGTGCATACACGGCTCTTCACTTCGCTGCTCTTTCCGGCAATGTGGAAGTTTGTCATATGCTTTTGGCTGCAGGAGCTAAAACCCATACGACCAACAGCGTAGGCCGAACGGCTTCTCAAATGGCCGCTTTTGTTGGTAATCACATATTTCGTCTCTTTCTCTTTTTTTCACGCCTCTCGTGTTGAAGACCCCTGTCGTTTCCTTGCGAACGTATGCTGATGGTTTGGAACCATGGCTCGTTCATAGCCATACGTACGTAATTGATTTGTCATTCCAGGTAACCATTCGTGCGTGGCGGTGATCAATAACTTCGTGCCTCAATCTGTCATTGATTACTACACGCAACCCCATGATTTGGAGACGGAACCCAAACTTCTTCCCATAATGTCTTCTCCTCTCCATAAGTTAGTAATGCAGGTGAATACAATGTTTTATCTTATTCTTATTGTATACAATCTAGTTCCACTTCTATTGGGTTTGTACGTTCTTGTTCTTGACAATGTTAACGGTGTGTTTCCTGGTTTTAACACCTTAAGGTTTTTTTACATGGAACATTAACCTGTGCGTTGAAGTCCACGCGGTTAGAATTTTACGAAACGGAACTTGTGAGAATGCATGAGCCACTTAAGAGCCGATTCCTTTTTTTGTTAGCGAAACCGTATTAAGTAGACCTTTCCGACATTAACACGTTAGTCAGAAGAAGAATGCCGCCGGAAATAGCCCCCCAAGATGGAAGTAAAATGTGAGGTTAAAGTTCGAAATGAAGGAGAACGGAAGCATTTCCAGTATCACATCTCTCCAGTTGCGGTCCGCTTTGTACTCGAAATTCTAATTTGATGGTATTCCGCTGGGCATTCTAGTTTCTATCGTAGTTTTCTAGTGGACCTCTTTTTTTGAGGAACTGAGGATGGTGTTACGGCTGCAGATTCTATAGATGGGATTATTGGGGAAGCAAAATGTAATTTAATTCCAGTTTTAAGTATGGAAGTATATGCTAAGAAAACCTTGAAGAGGTTAAGTCATAGGAGTTTTGAGAAACCATAATGGAGAGAGAGCTGAGTCGGCCAATATTTGAGATCTCAGAGGTTATTGAAGCTATGGAGTGAACTGAGGAACATGTGAATCTATTATTTTCTACTAGTGAATTAAGTGTGTTTTAGCTTAAACTGTTTTCTCTGTAGCATCAAAGACCTACAAAATAATCAGTAAATATGTAATTATGGTTCATTTTCATTGAAGTATTATCTCCTTTATTTCTGTGTCGTCCTCCCTGTTGAAATGATAGCTGTTGTAAATTTACTAGTGTACTTCATGAGTTTTTTTTTTTATTCTTCAATAACTTTCAATAAGGCAGGAATAAACTTAGTAAGTAATAAATACTGAGGGCCTGTGCTATAAACTAAATTTAGCTATTCTGTAGAGTTATTTACTGGAAAGTCCATTGGGGAGGAATGTAGTTCCACACTAGTGATGGGCACCGTGCGAGTGAGTCAGTTGAACCCCTCAATGCCGTCATGCGTACCCAGTACGAGCCCTTTAAATTTCGTATGCTGCCGTCATGCGGACCCAGTATGCTTCCTGACCTACCGCATATAATAATTTTTCTAAGCCAGATATTGTATGTTAAATGAAAACTAATTACTCTATCTTTTGAAGAAATGTTATCCCTCTCCAATAAAATATTCATAGCGGCTTTATGCCTTCAAGAATATTTTAAAACGCTTCGATAAAATTTCGTTTTAAACCAGCGCGTTGACGACTTCGGTCCAAAAACTCAACGCCTTCCTTCAACTGTTCTATCATGAAAACTTCCGCCTATTCTGCTTGAGAGACGTCAACAAGGGTCAACAACTTAAGCTTGAGATACGGTATCTTCTAAGCTCAATGCCTTCTCTCCGTATTCTCCTTGTTTGTCGTCACCTTGAACTCCAAGTGTGTATGGTCCGCCTCGTAAGTCCTTAGCGTCCTAAGCGAAGGGGCCATGTGCTTCGCTCTGCATTTATTTTTTTCTTTTCCTTCTGGACAGTAATCAAGGAAGATAAGATTCCATCTAAACAGTCTGCGTATACCAGGACCACTTTGTGATATTTTCTCGTCTCTTGAGGGAGCTTCTAAACCACGAGCTTCAGTCCACTAGAGTCATTCATGCTGTGTGGTGCGCTTTCAGGCAGTGTGTTGAAATTCTCATCGGGTGTACTTCCTGTGTGTGGTATTTTTTTATAATTGGGGATCCTACGAAATGGGAATAGTATTGAAAGACAAAAAAGAGACTTGAAAGTGTGTTAGGTTATAGTAAATTCATTGGTGGGGTGAATTTCAAGGACCTATTATTGCATCCGTACCTAATGGAAAGAAAACGCCATTACAAGTGGTGTATGAAGTTATTTAGGAGACTATTGAATGCGGCAGTCCTAAATTCATATGTTGTTCATAGGAAAAACATTTATAAAAATTTGACTTATCATTTCGCGTGCCATTGGTCGATTTAATATTTTTGAAATATCCAACGTCATACGAACTGTTTGGATATGGCCGTCACTCTATACACAATTTTGTACCAAGACTCACAGAAATATACATTTCCTAAAGACAATTCCTGCAGCTGGGAAGAAATCAAAGTCTCAAAGGAGGTGTGCAGTTTGTGCCTAATATGGGAAATGAAGAGACTGCATGTACTGGTGTGAAAAATGTGCAGTGGGATTATGTTTGGATTGCTTCATATCATGTCATACAAAGCAGATTTTCTAAGGTAAATCATTTGAATATTCACATACTGACGTTTGAATCATTAGCACGTGATTACCTATATGAAATGATACGGTAATAGTGGAATAAAGTCAGAGAAGTGGGCGGAGTGGTAAATTTTCAAGTAGGCGCAACGGGTAATCCTATCGAAAGTATCCAATCTGTTATGAAATTTTCAACCCCAAATAACTAAATTACATCATGTAATTGTATTTTTTAAATGCATGGAATGTTAGAGAACTCGTAGCTTATTCAAAGCCAAATAAAAATATTTCAAAATTGAAAATTTATTCATTAGGTCATAGAAGGAGATACATAAAGCAACAAATATTTTTTTAAATCGCTCGAAAAATTATTATTTAGTAGCACATTATATTACACAAGTTTACAAAAATTTTCAACGATACTGATCATATATTATGAAAAATGTAAATTACTGAATGATAGTATGCCAAACAGGCGAAGTCATTTAAATCTCATCCGGTCACTGAGATGGGATTTAATTAAATGCCCGCAGCGCTTGAGTGGTTAAATGAGTGACTCAGCAGATAGAGCTGTGAGGCGAGACAGTCTTATTTGGTGAGTTGTGACTCCCTCCCCTCCGCAGGCTACACACGACTCCCTACCCTCCGCAAACGACTCCCTCCACGCACACTGAATGTGTTGGAGCCGTGAGCGGTAGAAGTTGGCTTCACGTGCTCATGACTCCCTTCGCGCACAATGTGCGCTGGATTTGTGCGAGGCAAAGTCAAGACTTCGGTGCTCACGACTCCCTCAGCACAATGTGTGTGTGTTGGGAGTTGGACTCCATGCGCACAAGACACCTCCCACAAACATTTTCTGTGTGAGACTCATCGCTCGTTTGGCAGGTCAAAGGGAGCACATGGCACTTTTCGCAGGTAGCCTACTGCTCACCTTTTCACGCCACTTGAAAGATTCTCGTGATTAATTTTCTGGGTATTACTCTAAAGAATCTCATATAATCCTTGTCGTAATTCTCTCTCCTGTATGTTCCATGCATCGTGAAAGAAAAATGGTGGAAGATGCTCATGTAAAAATTTTCGGCAAATTTATGAAAATAAAACGGTACCAAAATGAAAATTTTTTTCAACACAAACAACTAAGAATAATCAAGGACATTTATAATGACTTTTTAGCATGATCATGTAGTTTCGGAGAGAATATTTTGTTACAGCAGAATTTTTTTAATAGTGGCCATCTCTAAGCACGGGAGATGGAATACATTTTCAGTCTTCCATGAAAGATATAATGTATTGGCAGAAATGGTTCCTCAGTTATATCACCTGTTAAACATTGTGACTATGCGATATGTGATTGATTTGAATACAATTTTTCAAATTGTGATATAGGAAATGTTGCATTTTAAATGTTCGTTCAGAAATCCTCCTTACCACCTTCCCCTCTTCCCTTTTTTCCACTCCCCTCTTCCCCTGTCCCCTCAACCCAGAAGCGATTTGCTCACTCGCACTGTGCGAGCGGCTTTCTGGAGTGTGCTGTGAGTGGTGAGGCAACTCCACAAAAAGAGCTATCACTATTCCACACTACACTAGAATGGTAATCCCATGTCAACTCCACTAATATTTTGGGGTCTCCACTTTGATGAAATCAATTCTATTACATTACAACTGAGGTGTTATATTGTGCCTTGTAAAATAATAACATGCACTGGGAATCTAATGATAGGTTACTGACTTTTCAAGCCAATACACCATTTTCTACTGACAATGAGTACCTTAGCTTCATCGTGAATGATGTGAGGTTTTACTCAACGTATACAGACATTTAATTAGAAAGCTAACCTAGTTTCTAAAGTTCTAACAAATTCACTACAAATTCACAATTAATTACTTTTGTCATTATATTTTTTGAGAATAACCATGTACTTGCTTTTACCTTTCACTTATTAATAACAATTTTTGCTAGTCCAAAAACGACCACACCCATCACAGGCATTTTATGGTTCTGATGTCAGGTAAATTTTTGAGTCTTTCCTAGTCAGCTTTTCCAACTGTCCAAGTTTTTAATTCAAAGAGTGCCACGCAACTCATAAAAATGTTTTCATGTTCTGTATTGGCATAAAAGGAAAAATCAACAATCAAATTTTAGCACAAAGAAAATTTTTCACAATTTTTATTTTTAAATTTCCCTGAAAATGCATGAATTTTGCATGTAAAAACGAAAGTTTGCTAGTGAAAACACAAAATAGTTCTTTGGCAGTATTCCTGAGAAAGAGTGGAAACTACAGTGAGTCCTCGTTTAACGTCACTTACCGTTCCTGACAAATGTGACGATAAACGAAATGACGTTAATCGAGACATAATATCCTATAAGAAACAATGTAAAAAGTGAATATCGGCTCCTGGACCTCACAATTCCTATGCGAAAAAATTTTAGTGTATCATATCTGGGGCATTTTTTACGATGGGAATGCAAACTATGGCGTAAATACGAGTTCCTGCCTTCATCGACGACAATAGCAGCAGTGATGTAAATCCTTCTCCATTTTTGTATCTTCCCTCATTTGCTATTTCTCTTCGTTTTACACTTCGTTTAGACTGACTGTATTACCGCCCACAAAACAAACAACCTGCAATGGCTGCCGCTTCGCGTGTTTTCTTGCGCGAAAGTTAAAAGACTTGACATTATCGTGAAGCGAAGGTGTGATAAACCAATGACGATCTCAAAATTTTTGTGACGTTATTGCAAAATGACGTTAAACGGGGTGACGTAGAACGAGGACTCACTGTACTACCATGAGTGTCTGAGCATGTGCGTTACTTTCAGCATCTTTAACTTGTGCCACCACTGCACATGCTCACATTCACATTCGAGAATGGTATCCTTTACTTCAGTTAACTGCTAAGATGGTTCAGGTACAGGAGCATTGGCAGAGAGCACTGATAGCACAGTTCGACGCAGGCACTTGGCTTTGGCACTTAATTTCTCAACACTGACAGTAGATTCTCTCTCCCTTGGCAACCTGGTAGGATTCAATGACTAAGCCATATAGGTTTTGTTGAGAATTTTCTTGGTGAAATAACAAGAAGACTGCAAAGAGGAGCTAATTTTTATCAAACAATAAAAATCGGCAATAGGGTAGTTTCCTTCATCAAAGAAAACGAAAGGCATTGATTGCGATTCGTTACCCACCATTAGTGTATTCATAATACACAAATTATTTGGGTTTTGAAATACCGGTTTAGACGAATGGCAAGGGTCAAATTCTATCCTCATTTGAAAAAGGCCAGATTGGCGCCCATGCGATTCCACTCCGCATGACGTCACAGGGACCTAGTTTCTACACGAGAGGATAGGAGTTATACATCGTCTGAGGTTACCAATGCAAGCATGAGGCACAGAGCTCAGGGAAACATGTCTTAATAATCACCTATTAAAACTGCCTATGGTCGGAAAGTTTTCTTCGTTTGATAAGGTATTAATAAACCTTTTTTAAGCCAAGCGCTACCGCTCAGCAAGGTACTCAGCTATCCGCTAGCATCCTGCGACGTATCAGAGATAAGCCTCGCCTCAAGGTCACCTCACCGGGCGGGAGGGGGAACCAGAAATACGACGTACGGAGATATTTCCCGACATTCATACTTAAGCGTCGCGTTTTCGCGCGCTTGAAAATTTTTACTTTTCATTTAATCGCGAAAAATAGATGTTGTCATTTAAAAATCTAAAAGCGCGAAATATGTACTCCAGGAGTAATAATCTTTCGATTAAGGCAGTAAAAAAATAATAGGAAACCACCCTATTGAACAAGAAAATACCGACATAAGCAAAAAAAATAATGTTATGATATAATTATGTATAAATAATTAGGCTAATAATAGGTTTGTTGAACCTATTCGAAAATTAAAAAAAAAATTATCTCCTTAGAGTTGGATTTTTCTGATCAAGTAACAATGTGTTGTTCTTCCGCAAGTTATGTTTTCACTTACTTTCTAATTTACTGCATAAAAAGGGAAAAGACTGCATATAACTATTTGAAGAGTGAGTTTCCTTCAGATCATGTTCTACACTGCACCATTGTGAAGCCATAATTATGGTTGCACTGCAGCGAAAATACTTACTACTTCATTATGGAATAACAAAGCACACTACAGCAACGATTTCTTAAAGTGGTTTCCTGCTACCCATTGCATATTTCTCTCATATTTAGTACATTATGCCCCACCAAAGGTCAAATCAGTATAAAATTATATTCAAGCTCTCATGTAAGCAAAGCGATCTGCTTTCTGCAACTTTCAAAACAACTGTATTTGGTCAGGAATGGTCGGATATGTCATTATAATTGATTTCTTTTATCAATATTCGCCGAAATCATTTGCCGTGCACAACAGGCGTTTCAAGTGACCATGCGAATGAATTTAATTCAAATGGTCATTCACCATGCAAAACAGCTTTTACATTCACACCTCTTTCCTTAAAGTTGATCCTCCCTATCCTGTAGGCGAGTTCTACTTTTCATTGTACAATATTGTCCTCTTCAAAGCTCTCATTCTTCAGGCCAATTAATTATTTTACTTGCATTACTTTAGCTAGGGAATATTTTTAAAATATCTTATAATATTTCTGAAATTATATTATTTTTACCTATGTACTGGTAAATGTGATCGTTTATTGTGCTTGAAGGAGCAGCTTTTTTCCTTTGTTTGCATTAGCACAAATGCCATAAGTTCTGTAATTTTCAACCTTAATTACTAATGAAATGCATTTTTACGTGGCAGCATTTACATGCGCTGGTTCCTTTAAACTGATTCGTATTATGGAAATAATGCTGATTCATCATGTGAAGTAATTTGCTTTATGATCGATCCTCAGAAACAATTAAGCATCATGAAGCAAGGGTCTACTGTATAATGTAAAATAAACTAATGTTAAGATTTGTGTGTGTACCAATTCATGCGTTTGTTTTGTTTTGTTTCAGGTGAACATTAATCCGGTGAGAGTGGCACTTAGTGTTCAGAAGGTGCCTGCACTGCTGGAGAATATCCCTAGTGCATGCAAAGTCCTTGACTTGATGAGCGAGAAGGAGATGAAGAAGGGGCAGGAGACAAACGAAGTGCTTTCGTTCAAGTTCCATTACCTGTCTTTCATCCTGAATGCTATTGAGAAGTGTAAGCCAAAGGTGCCTGTCAAGAAGGGAGAAAACGAAGGTGAGAGGAGTTTTCATATCCGCCTCTTCAGTCAAGAATGGTTCAGGCCGGCTGTTGCCCAATAACTTCCTGATTGATTATTAATTGTTTAAAGTACACTAAATAGACGTAAGTTCTGTGTCATATTTTTTGAAGTCCAGTTAAGCTCTGTTAAAAGTTTGTGGTACCTGTGCCAAAACCCAGTTTGAGCCTGGGTGACTATTTTGATGAAGTGCAGGCACTCCCTTAGTATATAGTACTACTAGGGCAACTAGATGAGCGGATTTGATTTGGTAGGCGATTGTTGAGCGTTTGTGCAGTCGAGGTATCAAAATGGCTCGCAGTGCTCCCAATGAATTCATAATTAGTATTTTCTCCAAAGCCTCTTAAAAGGCCTTTAACCGTTCGTGTTTCCCTAAATAGTCAATGAATATAGTTTGTTTGTTCGTGCAGGTGCATGCAGGGATCCTATTGAGGTATTAGTGAGGAAGCTGCTTCAGACAAATGCAAGTGGAGTTCCTGATTACCAGGAGAAGCTGTTACGAGAGTGCATCCGCTGCTTTCCATACCGTGAGGGTACACTGTTGCGCCAGATGGTGGCCTGCCTGGCTCATGAGGCATCAGGGTGCGATTCAGCCCTCTCAGTGATTGCCACGGGGATCAACGGACACCAGATGGGACGCCAGGTACGCAGTGGTGCCAAGGAGGGTGTGTGTGAGACATGTGGTGACTGGGACAAGGCATGCAAGGCGTGCTCGCGCTGCAAGGAGGCGCTGTACTGTGGCAAAGAGTGTCAGCGCCTTCACTGGTTTGTGCACAAGAGAACATGCAAACCTGCACCACTGTCCAGTGAAGCCAGCCAAGTGACAACTGGTTCTGCTACGGCTTGTGAAAGCAAGGCCGAGGCATTGGGTTCAATGGTGGCAGGAGTGGAGAAGAAGATGGAGGAGCTGGAATGCAAGTGAATCATCGACTGCTAGCTATCAGCAGTTTGTGTGTTATTGTTGTTGTTGTTGATTTGTGCTGAAAATTTTAACTATCGCAAGACTGAGAAGATAATGGTGTCTTAAGTCATAAAACTGGTTGTATCAGGTGAGATGTGGTGGAAATGTTCCACCATGAAGGAAAGATCCTTGTCAGGTTCCTCCAAATAACATTAATGGCAGAATGTGTTTCGATCTTGTTACATCACTGTGGACACTTGCCAGTGGTGTAACAATGTCGAAGTGCATCGTGCCTTTAATGAGGTATTGCAGTCAAAACTTAATAAAATAATGCCCCTTGGTGCCCAAATGTATCATCATCACTATGGCAAATAATGATCTTACTGAGAGTGGAGCAAATATTGTCCTTGAAACATAGTGACAAGGCCTTTTAAGAGCCGGGTTGGTTAAGTGGGGAGAGTACTTCCATTTTGGAAACTTATGGATAAATGATGAAAGAAGGGGAAAGTTGTTGCGTCAATTCATGTCCGTACTTAATAAACAAATGACCTTCAATGTTTCAGGTCTGTGTTGATGCTAAAACATGCAAAAATTATTGCATTGCCTGTATTTAACCTACTGCACAACCCACCAAGCTACATTTATCTATTTGCAAAGTGCATTTACTTGACTTTCATTATTTTAATCAGTGTCACATAAAATTCAACCATGGTATAGTTATCAAAATTGTATTGTGGTTATTCCCTGCCTTTACCATTTCCTCTTGCTGTTATTTTTTATGACTTTTGTAATTACGTTTTGTGGACACTATCTACAATAATGTATCTCATTTGTTTTGATTGATGGGAAGGAGGAGAGGAATAAGTTCCGACCTCAGATATAGTTTTCTATCATTTAATGTGGTTCGATGTATTGTTGACAGAGAGAAATAATCTGCTAAGCAAAAAAAGAACACTAGTAAAATAGCTCTTGTTTCGAAATGTTCTTATTGAGAATTAGTTTGGCACTCGGATGCAAAATATTTTAAAAGATATTATTGAGGCATCATTACAGAAACAATGTATTGTTAACAGAGAGAAATAATCTACTAAGCAAGAAAAGAACACTAGTAAAATAGCCCTTGTTTCGAAATGCTCTTATTGAGAATTAGTTTGGTACTCGGATGCAAGATATTTTAAAAGATATTATTGAGGCATCATTGCAGAAATAATATGGCAGAAATTTAGGCTGTTTTGATTAAATAATGCAAAGCAAGTTACAACAATCTGTTAAACATGTCATGGTATATGTACTCTAGACTGTCCAGGAAACAAAAGGAGATCAAATATTTGCAACTTTAAATGCTGCAATGTTTTCCCCAAAATTAATTGTAAAGCAGCCTGAGTGCAGTTTACAGCATACAATTTACACTTAACAATCCATGTTAATTTCATTTCTAACAGATCACTAGCAATTACGGTGACTGAGCACCAGTGGTGAATGTTTTCTAAAGATTCTATCTTTTGCAATGGCCTATTCCAAAACGGACTCGATGGGGCCCCGTTTTAATAGTATTTTTTTACATGTTAATCATAAGTCAATGGATGGTGCCCTAATAATCTCCAGTTTTGGCAGGGGCCTCACAATGGGCAATACTTATACTAATGCGGTTACACTGTAAAGGCCGTTCTACACGGTACACAGAATTACGCAATCTGACGTACGTGCGAAGGCGCAATCAAAATTGCGTCGCGTAAAGTGGTGAATTGCTAGAACACATGCGAGAATGCGTGGATGCGAGACGGCAAAATAGCCCGTTCTAATTTTTTCATGCATTTGCGCAATTCCATGCCATTTTAGAAATTAATGCAGCTCTAACCTGTGCAATTCCCTGCCCCGTGTAAAACGGCCTTAAGAAGAACCTGTGAGGATCTTTCATTTACGTCTTAAGTAATGTGTGATGGATTGGCTTGGCAGTTACCTGCCTTAAGTGCCAGTGTGTGTTTAGGCTTAAACGGGTTGGTGGTCCACTTGGGCACTGAAAATGTCCCAAGTGAGGGATAAATTTGATATTGTTCAGAGGTAGTATTGAGCAATGCAGCTGTCACGAAGTATTTATTGTTTTCACTAGTTCAAAATGTCTAATTTTTTTCTCAATTCTGATAAAGTCGGGGTCCATTTCTGGTCATATTTTTCTAACATTGCAAGAGCTTAATAGACTGGTGGCTACCATTTTGAAGTGCTTTTTCAATATCATTGCTCATGTCTGAATCCCGTGATGACCAGGGTTAAGGAAATTAAAAATTTTGCATTGTGAATGTTTTTATGTAGGAGTGACATAGTTGATACGAAAATTGCCATCAGTTACCCACTTCATTCAAATACACGGTAAAGGTCTACTAATTTTAGCTTATAAATATGTGTTGCAGTCTATTTACTTGCATTTTGTCTTTGTGACAACATTCCAGTTTATCTTTAGTCAACTGAAGGGTTTCAAATAGGCTCTGCACAATTCTGTCCGTCCTGTGCAGTCTTCTTCTTCATCAGTCTGTGGCTCTTCTGTCTATTTATTGTTGTCAAACAATCTAGTCCTGAAGCCATATTTTATCACTTTCTTCTTCATTTTCATATGTGAATTGTCATTGATAGCTGTTGTTATGCATGACCTTTCTATTTTTTTCATGAAGTTTTGCTTTAACATTAATTTTCATTCCTTATGTATTCATGTTGGTGTTTATTCTTTTTTAACCTATGATAGTAAGTGAATCCATGAGCACTTAGGAACTTAAAGACTATTTTTTGCAAACATGATGCACAATGTGTCCTGTGATTTTTTACCCTATTTTAAAACTATTCTAAGGAATTATATTCTGATTAAAACATCATGCAAATTTCTGAACTCTTTTGGTATTTTCATATTGGTACCATTTCCATTGCCTTTATTTACGTCCACAGTTGCATGTTCTATTTCTATCTACTATATTCAACAATAAGAAGTTTATGGCTGCTGTTAGGTGATGTTAATTACTTGTGTTTAGTTTGAAAATGTTTCCTCATTTAAAAAGATACTTCCCGATGTCTAATCAAAATTTTGACTCCAGTTTACTTAGCTAACATATTAAATGTTTGATGTGAGATAGAGCTTTTTTTGTAACCATGAAGGTTATCAAGTCCGTAGTATTTTGTGTTTTTTCAGACATTAAAACTTGGTGTAATCCCAGAAAAGAATGATTGTGTCAACTAATGAAGGTGTAACTTCTGCAAGAACCAGTCCTGTTTTTTGATGCCTCATTTGATGCAGCATAGATCCTTATTATTAGTGGAATAGGAACACTTAAGCACTGTAGTTAGTTATTAATGTATGATGCAGTATATGATAGTGAAATTTAGGGTAATTGTGTGTTATTTGAGGAGAAAAGTAGTATTATTCGCTTTCATATGTTGTAATACAACAACTTATTGTCTGCCATGGATAATTGTGACATCTCCAATGCTGTTTTCCACAAATGGTGATTTTCGTCTGGTTTTCTTAACAAATGTGAGTAAGAGCAGTTACTGTCATGATGAGGTCTTTATTGATGAATTTGTTTTATTCTTTATCTTTTATCCATCTCATTACTTCTGAACGTTCCCATGAGGTGCCTGCAACTCATCTAATTTTGATAAATTAAAGCGTGGTGTACACTATCAACATATAAAAATTTTTTAGTCAGATGACATTTGAATACGTGGAACCCTTCTGTGGTCTCATGATTTCCAGCATTGGTCCAAGCAGACTTGGTCGGTGAAAATCGGGTTACAAGTATTTATATTGTGCCTATAAACATGAGTATTGAATATTTAGCATTTGTCTCACAAAACACAGTGTAGTATTGGTGTATTTGCAAGTTATTGTTCCAAACACTACATTTATTGGCCCACCATAACCTCTTCAAATGCAAGGATTTTATTCTTAATTATAAATTATGAGAAAAAATTCTGATAAAATTCACTTTCATTTAAGTTTTTGTCTTAAAACACTAATGTGCGGTAATAATCTTAAGCACTTTTTTTCTGATCTTGTGTGCGCATTAGGATACCAATTTTAGGCAGCTTGTCTGTATCCATCCATTAGCGGCTATTAGATTTGTGTGTTCTAGGCTGTAAAATCCATTTCCTCATTCTGTCTGCAGTGGTGTATTTGATGGGTTCTCAAAACTCTAGGTTAATGGATGGAAGGAGTCTTCATAGGGACCTTCATAGGGAATGTGAAAACCTTCTACTCAAATACTTCTGTGTCCAAGTGGAATAAGAGTTATTTATATCATTGTAAAATTACACTCATTATTTCACGAAAGTGATACTCAGTTTTAAGCAAATGTAATAAAAAAATGTTAAAATGAGGTGAGATCATTTGTATAGCAATTTGTACTGCATTATATTATTTTCTACTTTGAAGTTACTACATTTCCAAAGCATAGTCCGTATCTCGGAGATTACATACCTCCATAACTTTAGTCTTTACAGAATTTGAGCTGTTGCATTGAATTTGCAGTTGAATTGCATTGATTTGATGAGCTCACTTGCAATGAGATAATTGTGTTCATTGGGGATTGTGTGTGTTAGCAATTGATGGAATACAACTTCAGAAATTCAAGTCAGATGAAGTTAAGTTATAAAATTCACCATGGCTGTGGATTGATTTGTGCAAACTTTTCAGGGTCCGTGTGATGTAGACTTCCATTACTCATCTAGCCTTCTGTGGTCAAGTGTCCAACATTAATTCACCTTTCACATGGTAATAATGCCGAGCAGTTTCAATTATACATTTAGGAAAAATGGGAAGTACCTCTCCCTTTTTTTAGAGATTTTAAGGTAGAATATGCTCCATCTCTCAAGGTAAGTGTGATCAGGTTGTGTCCTGTGGCAAGGATACCATTTCTAACAATATCAACAGATATGGTTTTAATGTAGTGGAAGGTATCCATCACCGATAAACTGATTTATTTCTCCACAGAACTTATGTACCTAACTCACAGAGCTACCATTAGGCACAAGCCATTTTAATCTTGCAAGAACACAGTTCTGTAAATACAAATCTAAGTGTGAGGGAATAGAGCAAAAGGAAAGGAGAGGCAGAATCTGATTGGCTGCTAGTTACAAGCTGGCTCCTTATTCCCTGGGCCTTGTGGCCAATCATCATCACTGACGTTTCCTCCCCTCTCGCTCCTTTCTGCCACTCCTTGAGTTTGTATTTGTGTGTGTTCTTACACGGTTACTTTGTCTAGCACCTGAAAATGGATCTGAGAGTTGAAATACATTGTGTATTTAACAAGATTTGGGAAGAAGTGCACCATTTTCCATTCTTAACTATTTTTAAGACACCCTGCGGGCAGGGGTATTGAGAATACTGCCGCAGTATCCCTGCTTGTCGTAAGAGGCGACTAAAAGGGTTTCAGGAACCAGAATGCCACGAAAATAAACTCAAAGATTGGTAGGAATGCCATGGAATATTTAAAATGTCATAAATACCCTCTCATCTGGACCATAAGGACCAAGTTTTGCTGGCAGTACTTGAAAGAGGTGAATCTGGTCACCCTTATGTCACAGCCTGAGAGAATCACCACCAGGGATTCTGCTTCCCCTGACATTTGCATTCCTTACATAGTCATTGGTGTTATGAGTGATCATAAGATTTTATCTTCTGGAGTTACTCCGTTACCAATGAGTAGATTGCCATTCTTTATTAGGATTCTGGATTATGGAAACCTCCAAATATATTATACATGACAAATTTATTTTTATGGTCGTTTTTTTAGCTCTGAAGTCTCACCAAATTAAAAGTTTTTCTGCGTGGGATAAATTTTGAAACAAATCCATGCACAGTCCCACGGTTAGTACGCATGTTTGCTACAAAAAAACATTTTCCAAAGTAAAAAATTTTACAGGATGCTCAGAAATTATGGTAAGAAAATGTCTTTCATTCAATCTTCAAAGATTCTCTTCATTGCATCTCCTTCCGGAGCTTTATTTATTGTGTTTTTATTGGGATAATTTTTGTTATTCTTCTCGAATCAAGGATAGATGGGAATCTTGCATCATGGTTGTCTCTCTGGTAAATAATTTTTGTGAGGGCCACGAGTTTAGGAAGGAAAAGGTCAACCAGGTGGAAAATAACCTTTTTAAACCACATATTTACTTATGGATTCAATAGAAATCAATGTCATATCGACCTTGTCGATAAAATCATGAAAGCCCCCATAAAACGATTTTAGTCAATGATGCACTAAAGCATGTCAGTCTCTGCTCCTGTTAAGGGGACTGGATACCACGCCAGAAAAGTGCCGTTGCAGCAAGCTACCATTTAGGTCGCTAGGGGGCCATTTTTGCATGTAACGAGGAACTGTTTCCACTAAAAAACATAGGATATATGTAGCCTTGGTTTGTATGTCTTCACAGTTGCACACGTAAAAACCTATTAGGAGAAAAAAATTGTAAACTTCCCAAAAAAATCGCCTTTTTCTCGTGAGAATTACTCCGCTCCAAATTGAGACTCAGAGATGATCAAACATTTGAGTCAAGGCTGCGTCTTTCATAATTTCAAATATATATACCGGTAGAGCGTGCATGCAACCAGATTCGCGTTATGTTCTTGAGCGTGATGGATGTTTTGGCCTTTCTACGGCTCGACGTCTATCACAGCGCTGGCGGGGACCTGGCGCTGTCGTCTTCCAGAGAAGGATCCCCCCACCTCCACTTCCCCTCTCTTTGGCGGTCTCTCTCCTTCCCCTCTCTCTCCCCCACTACCAATCCCTTGCCTTCCTTCCCCTAACACTGCTCCACTACGTCGGGCGTCATATTCGGAGAAAAAAAATATTTTGTTTCGGGAGGCTGGAGAGTTCAAGCGTGCTACCAGAGCAAGATACACCTGTGTTTTTCGACGGGTAGTGTCGAGATTGATTGTGGACAGCAGATTATGGAAAAACCAACTCCTTACCTGAAGTGGAGATATCGTAAGTGTTATCAGCCGAAGAAGAGGAAATATCACCCTCCAAAACCTAAGGAAGCAGGTAATTTCACAATGAAATTCAATTCATTTTGCGTTTAAAAAATGACTCTCTTGTATTAATAGTGTACCAATTATTTAAGCTTCAAGAAAAATAACGAGAATAAAAATTCCCTCCTTTGCCTGAAGCCTTATTACACATTTATTTTGTAGCAGTTGAAACCGGAAGCGTTCATTCCGAAGAATCATCGCCATTGGGTTCCGAAACAGGTGTAGTGGAAAGGTAAATATTGCTGCAAAATAATTACATTAAATCTTATACCTACGATTTAGTTGATAATAGTTCAGAAATATTCAATGGAGCGCTAATTGCTAATTATAATTAACGTGTAAATTGCATCACCGTCAGCAAATTCGTTTTCTCAAAATTCTTTTTTTCCCCTTAGGCCATCATCACCTCAGCCTGGATGCAGCAATTGGCATGGTGGAGAAATGGACCCTAAGGAACAGGATGAATATCGACGAGCTGAGCAATCAGACGTAGACGATTGCCTTCTCAGAGTTGAGGATCATTTGGAAAAAACGGATAGGTACATAGGCGGATCCAGGGGGGGGGGGGGGCACGGGGGCACGTGCCCCCCCCAGACCCTTAAAAATATGCTAGCTTTTTAATACGGGCCCATTATCATTTCGTTCGTTTTGCATAACAAGGTATCCTTGTGCCCCCCCCTGAACAAAATCCTGGATACGGCCTTGCTTGTGCCCCTCCCAGAAAGAAATCCTGGATCCGCCCCTGGATAGGTAATTGCAATAAGACTTTGGTGGATTTGTTGATTCGGTTAGGTTGAATTACTCGGAACATAATTTTGAATACCCAAACTCACAGAATTGAAAAACGCATTTTAATGTAGTTCACCGTTTCCTATTTTGTACGCCCCTGGTTTAATATATAATGTCACCAACAATCCTGTAGAGTCATACAACTCTTACGTAGCTAATGTGCATAAAATATTTGTTCATTAGAAGCTATACGCATTCATTTTCTTTCAATACTTTAGTTGGAAGTTAATTTTAAAACTTGAATATTTAATATATTTTTATCATGAAATCATTCACGATCAAACAACATCACTCTCAAGTAATGAAATCCTCTTTATTACAGGTGATGGTGATAGTAGCATAATGCAAAGGCTGTCTAGGGAAATGCCATATGGGCAGCACTTACCAGTGCAAAAAGTAGAATGCGTCAACCACCTACTTAGAAATTACAGCAGTAGACTGCAAGATATTGCACGACGGCCAAGAAATTCAAAAGGGGCAGTGCCCGTTGGGTACAGGAGAACAATAAACAATAACTTATAAAGATTGAGGGTAGCTGTGAGTGGGGCAATCTCCTTCAGAGCGAAAATGGCTGGGTCGGAAAGGGTCAAACTCCTACAGAAGGACATAGAGCAAGGATCGAATCATGTTTTTGGTGACCATAATAAATGTGACAAATATTATTGCAAAGGGCCCAAAGAAGGAGAGGAAAACTTGGTCCCTCATTTCATTAGTTGCGGCATATGGGAGGATATCATCTATGCCAACAGTCTATTATCTCGTCACTCCGCTAGTTTGATATATAACGTGACAAACAATCTTGCGGAGTCCTATAACTCTTATGTAGCTAAGTACGTAGGAGGGAAAAGGTTAAATTTATGTTTAAGGGGGGCCTATGAAACTAGGTGTGCCATTGCATCGGTAGCCTTCAATGTGAAAGATGATGTACATGGCATAATTCATAAAGGACTGACGAGCAAGAGCCCAGGAGAATGCCCAAAAAAATTCTGTTTCCTCCAAAAGGAATAGGGAGTATATAAGAAAGCGACGACTGGAATTCTCTGAAACTTCAAAAAAGAAAAGTCTGCGAATTGAGGGACCAGGCAAACATTATGGACTTGTTCCTGATGTACAAAGTGACATCGCATTGGCCAGCCAAGATTCCATGAATAATTTCCTATCATCACTAAAAATGGATAAAACCTCAAGGGAAACGTTGGAGAGGGAAACACGAGAGCAAATGCTCAATGCGACGTGGCAGGCGGAAAGGTGGAATAGGTTGACGGCCTCTTTCTTTGGCCGTATTTGCAATTTAAGGCCCACAACATCTAGGGAGAAAGTGGCAGACGATATTTTGTTTCCTTCCTTCAGAGGAAACAAGGCTACAGATTGGGGAAATGCTAACGAAAAATCTGCCATCAGGGAATATGAGTCTTCAATCAAATATAAAGTTTTACCCGCAGGTCTCTTTGTTGATGACAAATTACCTTTTTTGGCTGCTAATCCTGATGGGGTAATATCTGATGGTGAAGGCTTGGTTGAAATCAAGTGTCCCTATAATTGTAGGGATATTACTCCTGAGGAAGGAGTTAAAAATAAAAGAGCTACCTTCATGGAAGTGAAAGAAGGAAAATATAAGTTACGCAGGAGAAACAGATATTTTTATCAAGTACAGGGACAGCTGGAAATATGGGATAAACAATATTGCGATTTTATTGTGTGGTCTCCTCATGGGATTATAATTGACAGAAAGCAGTTTTGGGCCACAGCAATGGTGGATAAATTAAAAGAGTTTTACCTGAACTTTATGTTGCCTAAAATATGCCAGAATACACCTGGTTACAATAAATAATTGTACCGGAGTTGATGTTTTTTAATCAATACTTTCCCTCAACTTTTTACCCTTCATTTCTCTTTGCACACCGGCCTCCTGGAGACTAAATATGGTAATATTTTATCCCTGTATATCGCGGTGCGGCCAACAGCAGCCTTCTGCCCCGGCCACTGCTTTTTCCTGGATTATCGCATATATATTATGGCATGGCTGAGTAAGACGCATTTTTCTTTTCTCGACCAATTTTATAAATTAATTAATATTGTAACAAATTTAAGTGCGACTTCCATTAGCGCTTACAATATGCTATACATACATCGAAATAAATAATAGCTTTCAGCCGCGCGAACCGCATTGTTTATCGAGTCACGCGCGCATCAAAAGTTTCCGGCTTCAGCCTTAAGGCCGTTTTACACGAGGCACGGAATTGCGCAGGTTAGAGCTGCATTAATTTCTAAAATGGCGCGGAATTGCGCGAATGCATGAACGAAATTAAAACAGTGGCTATTTTGCCGTCTCGCATCCACGCATTCTCGCATGTGTTCTAGGAATTCACCGCTTTACACGACGCAATTTTGATTGCGCCTTCGCACGTACGTCAGATTGCGCAATTCCGTGTACCGTGTAAAACGGCCTTTAGATATGGGATTCTTACAGGGTAATGAGATCGCAATACATGAAGTTACTAATTCCACCTCTGAATACCCTTCACCAATTGTGAACCGAGTCGAAATTTTTCGTGCTTCGGCGCGACATTAATTTTCTCCGGGCATTTTCAAACGAGTAAGATAAAAAAATGAGGATATCATGACTCCTCAGCTTCAGTGCCGATTACAGCGCTACAGACTTCAAAGTTAAGAAAAAATTAATTTTGCATGATCCCAGGGGAGTTGAGATTTAATAACTTTGTATGAATTTTTATAAATGTAATCATAAACACGTATATGTATCATATGAATTAGACCACTTGTAAAAATGTTCGAATTTTAAGACATACTTTCACCTTTCATACTTGGAGTTGAAGCTTTCGAAATAGAGGTAATTTAGGATTCCTCCCAGTTGTACTAAAAATTATGCTGTCGTTGCCATCATAGGAAAAAATTATAATTGAAGTGCGCAATAAAACGGAGTATTGAAGTAATATAAACGTGGATTTTGTGAAGGATTGCAACAACAAACGGTAGAGAGAAAAATGAAACTGGAATTAACGAAAGTGATACACGATTTCTCGCGTTCTCGTTTCGATTAATTATATTGTGCAATATTGGTTACCGGCGTGGAATAAGTCAAGTCATACGGTCTATTTTATCTTTATATTATAAAGTATAAACTGCAATCTTATTTATGATGCATTCATTGAGGTACAGGATGAATAGAAATGGGACACCGTGAAGAAAGCGAGCGGAATTCAATGCGGGAACTATCCAGAGAAAAAGAGACCGACCGAAGGGCTGATCAACTAAAGTAACACAAAAAACACAAAAAGAGTTTTTTGGGCCTCAAAGAGTTTTTTTTGCAACACAAACAACTCCGTGGGGTCTGCATAGGTTATCCGAGATCCCGACCGCCAGCTGACCGAAATCTGACACCGCAGAAGGGGAGTTCAGTCCCTCTCCCCAACCATGAATTTTTCTTCGCTCTCGAGTCCCCCTTCCACCCAGTCAACTTCCCCTCCAATTCAAACGCAGCGGTCGCTTTCGGAACTAAATGCCAGCGACCGTTGCAGCGGAGTTCTCCCGAAGTATCCTATCCCCTTAACCCATCTTTAGTTCCGTCTCAATAACTTCGTGACTTCCCAAGTGGCCATCCAATATTGGGCTTTGTCGGACCAATATTATCCAATTCCTGTATATTATTTCGGCAACTCTCTTGGGGGGTCCACGGCTAGGGGACTCCAACCCTCTTTTGGACGCCCGTTTGGATGTGTCGTGGATGATGAGGGAGAGAGAGGGGGAGAGAGAGAGATGGAGAGAGAGAGTGACTTGACTTGCATTTTATTTTACCTGGCCCGGGTGAGGCCACAATCCGGCCCCCTCTTCCCCCGGGCCAGGGCTCTTTTACAGAGTTTATATGTTTAATAAATAAAAAGTTTTAAATTTATTTCTTGAGTAGCGCACACCTGCAACCACTCTCGTCAAGTCAGGAGGTCTCAAGGTCCGCCCTCCATTGCCGTAGATGTTGGTTGACCTTTAATCATGCAAAGATTGCAAACATAGTCATTAGTGGAACTATTCAAATATTTTACCGACCGACCGACGCCGACCGACCTCCAACCCACCGACCTCCAACCCACCCCCCACGTTGGCACGTGCGGCGTCGTCAGACATGGTAAGACATGTCTGATCTATTTATAGATTATAAGGGACTTAGACATTTCCGCGCTGCAAAGGGATGTGCCTAACCCGTACGCGCAAGGAAAGTGTTTAGTTCCTTTAGCGCATACGGCTTTAGCGGGTCCACGGCCCGCTCAACCGGTCGACATTCAAACGCCACACTAAATTATGGTTGAGGATTAAATCCTCCTGCAACTCCTCCACAACCTTGGTGGTGGCGCCCATTTTGCGTAAAATACGCAATAGTTCCAATGTCCCCCCTGAAACGAGTAGATTTTCTCCCCACACCATTAAAAAATAACTCTTACCTAATATTACATCATAATAATAATATTTATTTCTAGACCTATTGTTAATGTCAATAAACCAGCGATGTAAATCAATTACTTTAGGTACATCAAATGGATACTTTGATAAACGAATTAAAAATACTAAAGTAACTGGCAAAGACAATCCATTACCAATAAAAAATGCAACAACTAACATTCTTTCATAATAATTCATTCTTTTACAAAAAATAATATTTTTAATGTACTGTGGCCACCACCGCAAAGGGAAAAAAACTCCTCAATTTTATTTTCCGTTACGTACTTACTGGTGAGGTATCTTAATAAATCTAAACACCGCTGCATTTCTTCTCTTGTAAGTTGATGTACAGCCATGGGTGAATAATGAACACTATTCATTATGCAGGAATTTTATTTGCACCTGGGGGTTTTACAGGAGATGGATTAGTTTGTACACGTGAACTCAAGGTATAACGAGTATACAATGTTTTACGATATCTGATTTGTACAATTACAGCTGAGTAAGGATTATCATAATCACTTGAATCACCTCTCAAACACCCAAAATATTGTTCAGGTATCATTCGTTTTCCTCCTTGATCACAAATATACTGCTTAAAATTACTCTTCTCATCAGAAGTATGTGTTGGATGGCGGCAACCGGGATATATCTTCATTATTACTTTCTTTGGCACTTTATGAAATACTTAAACATTATCTATATCTTTATGAGTAGCAGCAAGTGCAAAGTCAGGAGTTCCACCACAATTAAAATTTCCTACTTTGATAGGACAGAAGCCGAGGCGTTAATACACGACTCTTTGAATATATACGACATTCATAAATTCAATAAATAAATAAATAAATAAATACATAAATAACTGTATTGTAATTTCAAAGATTTGGAATAAATGAAATAAATAAATATGTTAAACTGTATCATCACCAATAGAAGTGAGCAATAAAGGAACAGCAATAAAAATTGAATGCAACGAGATAAAACCATAAAAACAATTGTATATAAATGCTTAACAGATTCAATGTTGCATAAAAAAGTGATGTAAAAAATCTTCAAGAGTAAAAGAATAAAAAGGATTAAACCATTGACTGATTAAAAAGACGATTTCAGAGATAAAATAAAGGCAAACAACAAAAGGTTTTTTTAAGTCCAATTACATAAAATTAAAACCTTATTTAGAAATATGGATCAGTCAATAATTAGTTAAAATGAAAATACAAGTAACTTTTTCTCTTTATAAAAGATGGGAGTAATTTCCCAGGAGATGCCGTAAGACTCTGGATCTGGTAAGTATGCGTTTTAGTTCCACTGGGAGCACATTGAAGTTCCTTACAAAGGTCGCGCGCATGGATCGCTGGAAGGGGACTCGAAATAACAATGGCGCATTCCTTGTCGGGATATCGTGGACTCTATCCATTAGAGTCATTCCCAGGTACAGGTACCTGGGAGTCCCCCTTGTCCACACTTTATGCCCGGCCATAAGGATTGCCAGCGCTCTTCTCTCCTTCATCCTCAGGATCCTCTCCCGGGCATAGAACGGGGGCATGTGATCCATGTACCCAGGGCGCAGAGCGTACCTGAGGAGAGCATTTTGGCAGACCTGTAGCCTATCCATGTCAGTGCCGGTGAGGTCGCTGCAGGGAATGAGGGGATAATCGAGGATGGGGACTTAACCAGCATAAGCCTCATCCTCTCACCCGGCCGGAACTGCATCCCCTTCAACCGCCGGAGGCCCCAGTGTACCCTCGAAATGGTAGCCGAGACCTGCCTTTCCCAGGAAAGATCCTCATTTATTTCGATCCCCAAATATTTAAAATATGACACAAAAGGTATAATCTTACCATTACAGAATATAGACGGAGTGTTAGGACCAAAGAAACGATATCTCAACCTTTTATTACCGATAACCAGTGCCGTGGATTTGTTGGAGTTAACAGATAACCCCATCCCATTCAGCCATTCACACACACATTCCAAGTCATCATTCACACATCTCACGCACCCATTCAGGGATGGGGCATCCACATCAGTGCAGAGTAGGACGTCATCCGCGTACATCATTATGCGGCTGTGTGTGGGGAGTCTGCCCAGCCCATCTATGTACAGGCTGAAGAGGAGCGGGGGCAGGCGCGAGCCCTGGGGGACTCCGGTCCGGGACAGGTGAAGCGGCGCCAAGGTGGACTCGAGCCCACGCGAACACGGATGGTCGCCAGCCGGTCCAGCAGGTAGTCTGCAACCCATCGCACCTCTCGCTCACAGATGTTGAGCTTCCGCAGAACCTCCAGCATGTCGTGGTCCACCGAGTCATACGCCTTTGCAATGTCCAGGGCGGTGAGTATGGAAATGCGCCTCCCATCCATCGCCTCACGAACGGGGTTCAGGACTCCAACGATCGCAGTGTTGGTGAAATAATCAGGTCGAAATGCAGATTGCGTGTGACACAGCATATCACTTTCCAATTCATGATCAGACAGCTGTCGAAGGACCAGCCCATCCAGTAATTTACCCATACCATTTCCCACAGAGATGGGTCTACAGTCCCCCCAAGATGTGGGGGAGGAAGTCTTGGGAAGGGGGATGATCCAAGCCTTTTTCCAGATCCTCGGGTAGATGGCCTGGGATAGACGCGTTGAAAATTTGGGTCAAAAAAGGAACGATCATCGGTCGAACCAGCTTGATGAAGGGTGCGGGGATGCCATCCGGAACAGGGCAACTGGTCTTCAGTCCGGATATCGCCTGTTCTACCTCCGCCTCCGATATTGGAGAGAATGTAAATGGGGGAAAGTCAGTGGATGGTATGGGAGGGACGGGGCACGACCCTGAAGAACCACCCCCGACGAATCCATCTAGCAGCTCCTCCGAGGGGATGATCGGGTCCGTTGGGGGAACAGATTTGAGACCCCCCTGGGAGCGAATTGTTTTCCGAGTTAGATCCGGAGGCAGCCTCAGAGGTAAAATACTTGGCATTTCGGATTACCTGTTTGGTGGCATTCCTTGCCACTCGATAAGCCTCCCAATTGGCATAGGTTTTTTCTTTTGTGTAGCGGTTGTAAATTTTATCCCTGTGAGCCATCTTGGCTCTGATCTCAGGGCTGAGCCAAGGAGCGGGCGACCGTTTGACACGGACCGGTCGCACGGGGGCGTTCCTGTCCAACACCTCCATCACTCGGGAGAGCAGCTCCGCACTTTCGGAGGGATCGTCTTCCGCACTGATTGGTTCCAGGCGATCCCAGGAGGGGTCATCAAGAAGGGCCACCGGGTCGATGGATGCCAGGCTCCGGCTTAAGACCGTCCGGCCACTAGTTGGTGTTGCTTCCACATTGTAGACACATGAAATAAGGTCGTGACGAGAGAGCCCGGGCACCGGCATTTGGGAAAACTGCCGAACATGAGAGGGATAGTTAGTGAGGAGAATGTCCAGGGTGTTGTGAGACGTCTTCGTGTGAAATGTCGGCTCCGACAGCCCATGGTCACTCACACTCCGAAGGAATGCACGTGAATGGCAGTTGTCCCGGTTAATAGGGACGTTAAAGTCGCCCACCAGTAGACCCTCATGGCAGTCGACAAGGTGTCGGGCGAAGCGACCGAAAACATCTTGAGGCCCCTTGTACTTAGGCGGGGAATAGACCACCCCTACTAATAAGGTGACACTCCGAAGGTAAACCTCCAGAAACAGGAACTCACCCCGGTTGATCTCTGAGGAATTTGAGCGGCCGACCACTCTCGTGCGGAGCCCCTTTCTCACAAAAACAGCGACTCCTCCACCAGCCTTATACTCCCGATCATTCCGGAACAGAGTGTAATTTGGGAAGAAAAAAATAGCGTCAGATTGGGATGAGTGGAGGTGGGATTCTGACACCGCGATGATATCATCCTGGCGGGAGGAAAATATGTTGACAAAGTCAGTCCAGTGGGCCTTCAGCGACTCTGCGTTGACGTGGGCCACCGAAAGACCCCGGGCAGCAGATGGGGAGTGAGGAGGCGAAGGTGTGGCAATGTCTTGGGGTCTTATGTGACCCGCCATTTCTAAGTCGAATTGGTTGTGGGGAGACGTTTCAGAAGAGCACGATATTTTTGTCTACTCTTATTATGTTTCGAGTGCCGCGGGAGACTGCTTAATTTTGCACGTAGTCTTTCAACGAGGCTCTCTGGACTCACACCACACTCCTCAAGGAATCCGTAAATATTCGGGGTAGAAGGCCCATCCCTGATGATATGGGCGAAGATGCCGTCGGGAATGGGTGGAGGAGGAGAGGGGGCTGGAGAAAGATTGCAATCCTCCTCAGACTCCGAGGAACTGGAGAAAGAAGCCCGGCGCCGTCGCTGCTGATCGTCTGGGACGTTAGCCCTTCGCTTGCTTGTATCACGAAGGGGAGAATCACGTCCTCGTTTGAGGTTTTTGGCCGGCTCCTGTACCTCCATCTCCTCATCCTCGACGGACCCGCTACTACAAGGCGGCCGCGATTAATTGCACAGGCCGATTATTGTGGAGGGAGGTTCGTCGGTCAGAGGGGAACTAGATCCCTCGATCATCACATCGGGGACTGGTATGGTGACCGAGGGTGCGGGACACCGAGCAAAATGATGCCCCGATTTTCGCAGGTGGCACACGTGATGTCGTCCAGATTTAGGAGGATGTTATACTTGGTCTCCAGATGAGTGACAGGGATGCTCAGTGGAAGCGCACCAAGCTCCGCAACCACGACGTTGGCAAGCCTCCGGAAACCCTGGACGTGAGCGAATATGGGGTCATGGGATGTCGCCTTCAGCCTCTTGATCCTCCCGACGACTCTACCGTAGGGCGATAAGGCCGTCAAGAGCAGGCTAGATGGGATGTCCGGTTGGACGGTAGATAGGAAAATCCTTGTGGCCCCAGAAACGTACTTTCTAAAGGTTACATTTTTCCCCTTGTAAGAGAAAGGGGGGAGCAAGCCACCATATCCTCCATATGGGTCTCTTTGAAGTAGACACAGAACCGTTGATTGCTTACCTTAGAGGCGAAGGTATTATCAGTGGCCTTAACCACAGCGAGGAGGGCACGGAGGTGGTCGTCCAGAGAAAATCCCTCAACGGCGTCACAGACCACCGCCACATTTCTATCTGGCAGCTGGTCGTCGAGGGGGTCAGGATCATCAGCATTGTTGACTGCAGCAGCGCCAGCATAGGACTGACCTGGCGTTATCATTGAGAGGGGGGTGGGCTGCGAATCTTGGCGAGGCCCGTCGGCTGAGGGATTGGCCGAAGCACCCTCACCTGGGATCACAGGGAGGTGATCTCGCCTCGGCGACACCGACAAATGCGCGCCAGACGAACCGGCAGTAGATGTAGGTGGGGGACGGGCAGTAGTGGAGGACTCTTCGGTATCCACTTCGCTGGTCACGCACGATGACGAAGCCGGAGTGGAAAGATGAGTAGAAGCGTGAGGAGTGGTAACATTACCGTTGGCAGGTGAAGTAGGGTGGTGGGGTCGCACCTTACAGCTGGTCATCATGCATGACGAAGCCGGCTTGGAGTTACCCCCAGGAAGAGGGCACGTCGTCGGTGCCTGACTTCCGCTGTCAGCGGACACACGGTCGGGCACATTGCAGCCCGTCAACCCAGCGAAAGCACCGTTCAAGGACGGACACGAGCCGGCCCTGGAACACGACGAGGAACGCCCCGGACATGGTCTCCAGATGAGGAAGCCATATCCCAAGGCCCCCCTGGGGCCACAGCCCCGACACCAGAACACTCCCAAGGGAAGGGACGAACACAAGGTGCAAATAAAAATTTCACTAATTCGGAAAAAATCAATTACTCGGTCCCACCAGGACGCACTGACGTCGGGATTACAGCAGGACGAAGGAAATAATTTGTGGAAAAATATGGGCAGGGAAACACTACCCCTCAAGAGGCAACCTAGGTGGTGGGTTGGTGTCGACTACACTCGGCAGCAACAGCAGCGAATGAAGCTTATAGTTAGAAAATGTATAACCCCTATACGGGGCAGAGCGTTCGGGTATGCACCGAACTGTTCACAAACAAAATGCACAACCGCTTAGAACCCTAAAAAACCCCCTTAACAGGGGTTGGTGTCACTTTCAAACAAAAGACGATCGCGGTCTAACGTTAACAAACCCTAAAATAGTTGAATTAAACTATAAATTGAACTAAACGTACACTGTAGATTATCACACGTTAACTTGGGAGAACTTATACAACTTATGGAAGCACTTACGAGGCACAGGGGGTTAATTAAGCTCAAATTTAAATCAATTGGCGATCGTCAACATGTGCTCTCGTAAAAAATACGAAATTCCAAAAATAACAAAAACTAAGACCTAGAACACATATAATAGATCTCTGGAGGGTAAAGAAAGACCTCCGAAAGACTGATCAACCTCGATCAGGGGTGATTTCCAACTGGAAATAACAAAATAAACGAAAAAAAAGACTCCGATGAGCACAAAACAAAAAACACTTGTAAAACCTTGAAAAAGATGCACAGAACCGTGGGATTTGCACCAGGGGTGTAAATACACGAGCACTGTGGGTTTCTTGCTATGTATTAGGGGCCAAAGCCCCCCCTTGGCCACAAGGGGGACTTGTTGTTTGGGACAATCACCGGGCCGACGATGAACACTAAAATGCTAGTAAAAATGCCAAAAATCGTCAGATTTTGATGAATCTGGCACCAAACGAGACGTTATAACTTCACACAGGTATTTAACACAATAATAAGCAGTAATTCGATTCAAAACCACTCGAAAACACTCTAACTTGCGGAGCGACGGAAAACACGTCCGACCACCACGAGAGAGGGGGAGAGGGGGCTTGGTGAGCTTGATGAGAGTCCGTCTCAATCTGGACGGCAGCCGAGTAAGAACGGGCAACATTGGGGGCGTTGGAGGAGGGGTTGGAGGTAGAGGTTGTGGCTAGGCCGTGCGTGGAGGAGGCCGGAGAGGATGGCATGGGGACATGAATGGCCATGAGAGCGGGGGGCATTGGTGGCTGGAAGGTGGGAGGCACCTGAGATGTGGAGATGGTGGAATTGGAGGGAGATTTGCTGGTCACTGCTGCCGTAGGAGCAGCAGAAGTAGATGGGGGGTTAGAAGGGGTGGAGGCGATCCCGTCGGAAGCTGTTACTGGGGGCTTCCTCGGCGGCGATCTCGAGCTCCCCGCGTCACATCTCTCTGTGCCCGGGTCCGCCATGGTGCGGACCCGGGCACAGAGAGGGGGTACTCTGTCCACCCTCCTATCCAAAAGTTACAGGAGAGAGAGACCCGTGATAAAAAAGTCACGAACCCACCCTATGTATCAAAACAAAGACTAACTGCACTGCAAGCAGAACGAAAACTCTTGAATTTTAAAAATACATAGTTCGGTCTCTATCCAGTACAATGGGGACAAGATTGCACAGAGCTGCGCACAAGTAAGTCAGGAAGAAAATAAAAGCCCTTAAATATACCCTAATGAGGAGAATGAGCACTGGAAACAAGTGACGATCGCACTACGACGTAAACCCTAAAAGGACAAATTTCACAAGAAATAAAGGGGATAAGATCTCCTCATATGCCACACGTTGTCTAAGGGGTATATAGGTACCTATGTAGAGCACTTGGGAGCACTTGGTGATGATTTAGCTCACAATTTTTCTCAGAACCTGCCCCGAATTCTCTTGTTGCCGACCACCATTACGCTGCTTTTTTCGGCATTCAGGCTGAGACCCATTCTTACAATCCATTCATTCATACATTCCACATCCTCATTCATCCTACTCACGCACTCGTTAAAATTTCCAGTCTCGGAGTCCGCCACTAACAAGAGATCGTCCGCGTATAATAAAACCCTAGAGTGGGTATTGAGCCTTGACAATCCGTCAATAAATAAATTAAATAAAAGTGGGGATAGGCAAGACCCCTGTGGGACCCCGTTTGGGAAAAGACCCCATTCCGGCTGTAAACCGCCTGGTACCCGGATAGTTGCCTGCCTTCCGCGTAGATAGTCGGCGACCCACTGTTGGAGATCACTGTTAGATCACTGTTGGAGCAAAGTGGAGCGCCTCGAGCACTTTGATGAGGATTCGGTGGTCGATCGAATCATACGCCCTCGCGATGTCGAGGGAGGTGAGGATGGCAAGGCGTCTCCTGTCCATCGCCTCACGGACCGGATCGAGCACGCCGACGAGTGCCAACTGCGTACTATGGAGCGGCCTGAAGGCTGACTGCGAGGCGCTCAGGATGTAGTGCCTAGTCACATGGCTAGTCATCTGCTTCATAATGATGGTATCAAGGATTTTACCCAGGATGTTCCCTATTGCGATCGGCCGATAGTCTTTTGGACCTAAGGGAGATGATACCTTTGGTAGTGGTATGATCAACGACTTTTTCCACTCGTCTGGGTAGGTTCCCCTCTCCAGACTGGTGTTGTACACCCTGGTCAGTGGTCCCTTTAATGCCGGCAGGAGGAGACGCACCATTGCAGGGGAGATATTATCCGGACCCGGATCGGAATGACGTTACGGCATCCTCAACGTCAGCTTCGGTAACGGGTGTAAAGGTAAACGGAGGGTGGTTAGAGGAAGCCTTCCACCGATGCATTACCAGCACCTGTGTTGGGGGCAATGCCCCCATGTTCCCTCCTCCACCCCCCGGGTTTCAAGTGAGACTTATCTCCCGGGGGCTGCTTTTCTAAGCCTTTATTTGAGTTAGCCGTTTAATGAGTTTTGCGTTTTTGCGATTTCGTGATTCAAGTTTATCCCGGCTTACGCCGGGCAGGTGTCCCCCTCACCATCCGCAATGCGTTTGGATCATTGGGAAATCGGCTTACTCAGGCTTTTCTTGGTTCGTGTTATCTTTGATTCATTTTCATTTCCAGGATTTTATTCATGAGGTATTTTGTTTGTTTAATTACTTTCTTGTTCATTAAGTCTGGTCTGTTAAAATTTAGTTTGTTCTGTGCCAGTGTATTTTTAATTTCTGTTCTCCATGGCTCCAGTGCTTCACATTCTTTCAATAGATGCCATGCGTGTTCTATTGAGTTTTTGCAGAATATGCACTTGTCTGAATCACTTAAGTTGAAGGTTTTTAGTTTTCCTCGAAAGTCCCCGTGCCCAGTCACAAACTGTACAGTCGAATGGTCATGGTCTCGTGCTTTGATTGCTATTCTGTCTTTAACGTTGTTAAAATATTTAAAAGTTTCCCGGCCTTTAGTAGAAGTATTCCACTGCTCTTGCCATCTGGCAAGAGTCTCTTCCCTCAGTCGCTTCCGCTGTCTGCGTTCGTCATTTTTAGTTTAAAAATTGCTCTTCTTTCCTCTACTAGAAGGTCGATTGGGATGCATCCCGCTAAAACACATAAAGCCTGGGTGGAAACAGTCCGGTAGGCTTTAGTCACTATTAAAAGAGCTACCCTCTGTGCGCGAAGGATACTTTCGCGGCTCTTTCTCCTGGTTTTAATTTCTTCACCCCAGGCCTCGCTGCCGTATAGCATGAGTTGCTCGGCCAATCCCACGTACAATTTCCTTAGTGACTCGCATGTGTATCCTTGATTTGTTCTGGCAAGTCTAGCGAGCGGGATAAAGGTTTCTTTGATTCTTTTGATTACATATTTGCAATGGTCGTCGAATTTTAGGGTTTCACTCACTATCACCCCCAGATATTTAATGCGTTCACTGAATTTTAAGTTCTTATTGTCCATTTTTAGTATTGGTTTTCTTTGCAATTTTCCTTTTAATATTGTAAATTCTGTTTTGGCTTTAGAGAACTCCAGTTTGTTTGCTTTTCCCCATTTTGTAACTTTAAGCAGTGCCTCATTGCTTCTGGTTTCAATTTCTAATTGGCTGTCCCCTTTAATGAGGAGAAGAGCGTCATCAGCATATGCAACTATTTGTGCTTCAGTTAAGTTAACTATCAGTTAACTATCGTTGAAGATCAAATTCCAGAATAAGGGACCCAACACTGAGCCTTGGGGATAGCCTTTGCTTAGAGTTTTCGTTACCGTTGTATCATTGATTTCTAAGGTGGTACGGCGATTGTGAAAATAATCCTTTACGACGTTGTAGATGTTTCTGGAGCAGTTGTTAGACAGTAATTCGATGAGTATAATCGGCCACCAGGCGTTATCAAAAGCTCCGGAGATGTCTAAGAAAATTCCTACTACGTATTTCTGTGGAGAATTTTTGACGTTTTCTATCATGTAGTTGATTGCGTCTACGGTCCCTTTACCTTCCATGAATCCGAATTGTTGTTTATTGAAGTATTGGTTGGAGTCTAATTCTTGAGTTATTCTTCTTGAGAGTAGCTTTTCGTAGACTTTTCCAAGTGCTGGGAGTAAGGTGATGGGGCGGTATGATTTGGGTTCTGATAGATTTTTGTTTGGTTTTGGGAATATTTTTAGTATGCCGATTTTCCATTCTTCGGGGAATATTTCGTTTTGTAAGAGATCGTTTTAGATTTTTAGCATTTCATTTTTAATGAATGGGTAAGCATGTTTAATCATTTCGGATTGGATTTCGTCGTGGCCAGGTGCTTTATTATTGTTTAGCTTCCGGATTATTTCACTTAATTCATTTAATTCAAAGGGCGCCGTCGTTTTCACACTGAGTAATTTTGATTTTGTTTTATTTCGTAGTATTCGCTGTGCTTCGTTATCGTCGATTTCGTTGTCTGGGGGGAGTAGTGTTTCCAACAGTAAATCGATAGTTTCCTTTTCACTTAATGTGAATTCACCGTTGGGTTTTTTAAGGGTACATGGTATTACTGATTGATTTTTCTTGCGAATTAAACGGTAGGCGTAGTCCCACGGATTCTCATTTCCTTTAGTTACTATTTTCTCCCAGCTGACACGTTTTGCATCTTTGATTTCGTTGTTGTATTCGTTTCTTTTTCACCTGTATTCCTGGCGCCAGAATTCCACATTATGAGCCTGAATTTTCACTTTTTTCCCAAGTTTCTTTTTTATTTTCTTGCATTCTTTCCTTAGCTTTGTTAATTTGTCACTCCACCATGGGACGTTCTTAGATTTTTGGTTTTTCCTGGGAATACACTTGACACACGCCTCATGAATTATTTTAGTTAGATTTTCAGCACTATTCGCTTCTTTACTTTTGTCTTTTATTTCCTTTTCGAATTGGTCCCAATTTGCCTTGGCAATATTGAAGTTTCTGTGGTTTGAGGTTTTGTTTGGCGGTGGAGCTTCTAAAATTTGAAATAGTATGAGTCGATGATCACTCAAAGTCTCTTCATCGCTTATTATCCAATCATTGACTTCGTCGTTTTTAAAGCCTTTGGTAAAAGTAACGTCAATGTTGCTAAAACCATTCGGGCCTGCGTACGTCGTCAAGTCATTAAAACAATTCTCCACCGTCAAATCATAAAATAAAATAAAATCTTCAAGCGTGTCTCCGCGGTCGTCATTTTCTCTATTAAACCAGTGTTGATTTTGCGTTGGCGTCAGCACACAAGATAATCCTACACTCTTTAAAGGTCCTTAGAACCTTTTCTATTTCGGTTAGAAACGGGTCAATTGCATCAGCGAACTTGAAGTAGCTATTTATTATAATTATTTCCTTTTTATTCTTCATTGTTATTTTCACTGTCACAGTTTTAGCATTTGTGAATTGGGTTAGAATTGTGATACTCAGGTTCTTATTTCTACACACTGTTGCGGCCCATAGTTCACTGGAGTTCTGGAGGCAGTAAGTTTCGCCTGTGGAAAATGGTATTGTACCATGTACCGAATATGGCTCTTGAATGAGTATGAGGTCTAATTCGTACTCTTTGCTTATTACCTCGAGGTTACCCATAGCGGCAAGGCTCCTACCGGTGTTTATTTGCCCAATTTTTATGTTAAATGGGTGTACCGCCATACCCAAGCCGTTCGCACTCCTGTTCCCTTGCCTTTTTGAAGAACGGACAATTACGATCCCCGGAACGATGTGCACTGGGTTTTTCCGCACTAGAGCAGTGATGGCACTTTGGCGTTTCTCCTGTGTGCTTACAATCTTCGAAGCGGTGCTTACCCGCACAATGGGTGCAGATGTCTACTTCTCGCTTACACAAAGACGTTTTATGGCCGTAAGCTTGGCATTTGAAACACCGGAGAACTGAGATGTAGTCTTTGATAGTCTGCTAACCTCGGGACTTCGTTGCGCCGGATCTTGAGGCCGGTCATAATTGTCTGCATATTTATCCTCTCCCTCACTTTGAGAATGCCCTCTTTCGCGTAGTGAGGCGTCATATGTTCCGCCCATCCAGACCGCAGCGCGTACCTGACGCACGCGTTTTTGCGCCACCTGGAGCCTTTCCAAGTCCTGACCACAGAGGTCTGAGCATGGCACCAAGCAATAGTCCAGGAGAGGAAACAACAGGGACTTGATCAAGCACAACCTTGTCTTAACACCGGGCCTGAAATGCATCCCACGAGGACGGTGCAAACCCCAATGAATCCGTTACACGGTCGCCGAGACCATGCCACTCTAAGATAAGTCCTCCATGATGGTGACGTCAAGGTATTTCATACTGGATTTGTATGGAATGATCGACCCATTGAGGGCCAACGGGTGAACTGTTGTCCACGCACCCTGTTCCGGACTCTTTTATGGCCAACGACCATGGCACTGCACTTATGTATGTTTATCGAGAGCCCCATTCCGGAGAGCCATTCATATACACATTGAATATCCGCGTTCATGTCCGATACACACTCGTTGAATTCATGAGGTTGCGACTCGGAGATCTAAAGTATGTCGTCGGCGTATAGCATCACCCTCGAGCGCGTGTACTACCGCGACACGCGTCCTGGTGTCCCACACTTTTTTTCCCAGCAGTCAGGATAAAATAAATTTTTTCTCTCCCTTATTTTTAGTAATCCTTTTTTCGCATAAAACGGAGTCACAAGGAGGAGCTAGACATTTTAATCAGAGATTTTAACCCGTCCTGTATATGTTTGCAGGAAACACATTTTAAGGACACGGACAAGGGATATTTAAAACATTTTAACACTTTAAGACTGGACGATACTAGTGGCCAACGAGCCCATGGTGGAGTTTCGGTTTTTGTCCGGGAGGCTCTTTACACCTCCCGAATAAATCTTAACACACCGTTCCAAGCGGTAGCGGTGACGGTGCACGCTCCCGAGGCGATAACGGTGTGCAACGTTTACCTGCCGGAGGGTGCACCCGTCACCCGTTTTAATCTAGAATCCCTTGTTCACCAGCTACCTCAGCCTTTTATTTTACTCGGAGATTTTAATGCTCACGATCGTCTATGGGGAAGCACCCCGGAACAGTGCAACCGCAGGGGACGTATTTTATCAAGTTTTATTAGTGATTTTAACCTATTTTTACTCATTAACGGCGAGAAAACCCGTTTTAACTCTTTTTAGCGGCGATTTCTCCTCCATTGACTTGTGTATTTTATCGACTAGTTTGGTCAACAAAATTTCATTTCGCGTTCACGACGACCTTAGTGGAAGCGACCATTTCCCTATTTTACTCTCCAAGGACCGAAATTTAAACCCTGATTTTATCAGACCGGGCAGCTGGGTTATCCAGAAAGCCGACTGGTATAGATTTAAAGAAAATTTTAAGTATATATGTGATAAAAACCGCGATAGCGTCTCCGATGTCAAATGTTTAACGGCAGCTATCATCAACGCGGAGGACATAAGTGTTCCACGGTCTCGGGGCATTACGTCGAGGCCTGCCGTTCCATGGTGGAACGATGAATGCGCCAAGGCTATCCGTCTTCGTAAGAAAGCGTTGAGAATTTTCAACAAGTATCCCACGGCTAATAACCTGTCCGCTTTCCGACGCCTAAGAGTGAAAGCCCGCCAAGTTGTGAAAGAGGCAAAGAAGAACTCTTGGATGAAATACGTCTCTAGTATTAATATTAGGACACCACTAGATCAGGTATGGCGTAAAGTGAAGCAAATTTCGGGTAGCCGTCAGCAATGTGGGGTCTCCTACTTGAAAGTCAACGGAACCACCATAACTTCACTCCCTGTCATCGGCGACATCTTCGGCCAGCTACTCACCAAAACAAGCAGCGACGAAAGCTACGACCCATCTTTTCGCTCTTTCAAGCGGCGCCTAGAAGCCATCCTATTTGTTTTAAGGAGACGTGCATGACGGCAGATTACAACGTTCCGTTTTCTATGTGGGAGTTGCGTTCTGCCATCCATGAATCACATGATACCTCTCCAGGACCAGACGAAATCCACAATGCCTTCCTTCGTAACCTCCCGGAATCCGCGTTGCTGGATGTCCTGCGAACCTATAATCAACTATTAGTGGCAGGCACTTTTCCTTCATCCTGGCGGGAGAGTGTCATCATCCCCATACCCAAGCATGGGAAAGATAGGACTGACCCAAATTCTTACCGTCCGATCTCACTCACCAGCTGCTTATGCAAGCTCATGGAGAGAATGGTTAATCGGAGGCTCATTTGGTGGTTGGAACGCCGAAACCTTCTTTGCAATATTCAAAGTGGATTTAGAAGGGGACGCTCCACCTTGGACCACTTGATGAGGATCGAAAATTATATCCAAGAAGCCTTCATCCTCCGCCAACAGGTGGTTGGGGTATTCTTCGACATAGAGAAGGCCTACGATCGGGTTTGGCGCAGAAAAATCTTACGCACTCTGCATGATTGGGGTTTTAGGGGTAACTTATCAACTTTTATTCAAAATTTTTTAACAAACCGTATTTTTAAAGTAAGGACGGGGCAGTTCCTAACTCGTCCCTACCCTCTTGACAACGGAGTCCCCCAGGGGTCCGTCTTGAGCGTGACGCTTTTCGCTATTGCGATCAACGACGTAGCTTACATGCGTAGAATACATCCAGACGCCGATAATGGCCACTCTATTCGTTGATGACCTGGCGATATTCTGCAGGTCATCTAGAGTGGCCAACATATCGAGATTGATCCAACTCACGTTAAACAAATTAGACCAATGGACCCATAGTAGCGGTTTTAGATTTTCAACTGAGAAAACCAAATGCGTTCACTTCCACCGTGTCAGAGGCGTCCACCTTCCTCCTACACTTCGTCTTAGCGGAAGAAATCTCCCATTTGTGGAGTCAATCCGTTTTCTGGGGCTAACATTGAATCAAAGACTCAACTGGCGAGATCACATCAATAATCTGAAGGCAAGTTGTTCTAAGTCTATAAATATTTTAAAGTTTTTGAATCACATATCGTGGGGAGCAGACCGTACCACCCTACTCCTACTATATCGCACATTGGTGCTGTCTAGAATAGACTACGGCTCCTTTGTTTATGCATCTGCCCGCCCATCGTATCTACGAGCGTTAAATTCTTTGCACAACGCCGCGCTACGACTCTGCACTGGGGCCTTTCGAACCAGCCCAGTTCCAAGCATCCACTCTGACGCAGGAGAACCTCCCTTGTACTACCGTAGGACTTGGCTGCTTTGCAGTTACGTATCCAAAATTTTATCTATGACGAGTCACCCATGCTACGACATACTTTTTAAACCTCGGCTTTTAAATGTTTTTAATCGAAGGTCTAGGGCAACGAGACCTGTAAGTATTCGTTTTAATGATTTTATTCTCGGATGTGATTTTTTCGGTGGAACCACTCCAATTTAATCCCCATTTACACGGACGGATCGAAATGTAACTCTGCCTGTGCATGTGCAGCGTTCTCTCCTCTACATGGAACTATTAAGGCGAAGCTGCATCCGCTGTGCAGCATTTATACGGCGGAACTCTTCGCAATTAAAATGGCTTTGGAAGCCTTGAGTGACGAAAATGGCTCGTTTGTCATATGCACCGACTCCCTTAGCTCCTTACAATCCATTTCTGGCTTCTTACCCATGCATCCAGTTGTTCAGCACATTCATGCCACGCTGCTGACTCTCATGAACAAGGGAATAAGTGTGCTTTCTTTGGGCTCCGGGACATGCGGGGATACGTGGAAACGAAAAAGCAGATTTGTTGGCCAAGGAAGCTCTTACTAACGAAGAGATTAAATCAACGCTAGTTCCGTACGAAGACCTAAGAGGGTCACTAAAAATGTTGTACTTGAACAGTGGAGGGAGTCGTGGAGGACTTTGAATAACAATAAACTGCGAAGCATCAAACATACAACGTCAGCTTGGCCTTCCTCTACCAGGATCAATCGAAGGGAGGAAGTAGTTATCACTCGTTTGAGGATAGGGCACTGCCCTCTGACTCATGCCTTTCTTTTTACCGAAGAGAAGCAAGCTCCTCAATGTGACGAGTGTAGGTGCCCTTTAAGCATCCGACATATCTTGACAGAGTGCGACAAATACCGTGATGCGCGGAAACGGTTCAATCTGGATGGGGACCTAGAATCTATTGTAGGAGACCACCCCACCAATCTAAGTAGTACAATTTTGTTTCTCAAGGAAATAGGTCTTTTCAACAAAATTTAAAAGCTTCCCTCTATTTTATGTTAAAAATTGCGTAGTAAATATCCATTTATAATGAGTGTTGAATCAAACGATTGAGTAGTGGTGCAAAATGACCTTGCCGTCGACGCACCCTTTATCTCAATTCTACTACTACGGAGTCATATTTTCTGCCCACCCCGTTCGAAAAGCGTAACGCAGGCATGCATTCTGCGCCACTTGCAGCCTGTCGATATCCTGGCCTGAAAGGTCACTGCAGGGGACTAAACAAAAGTCGAGGATGGGCTGAAGCAGAGTTTTTACCAGCAACAATTTTGTTTTTGCACCAGGCCTGAAGTGCATAATTGGGTTAAAGCGTCTTTTGTGCCCTTACCTTCTCTGAAACCGAACTGTCTTGTATTGAAGTAGTTTTTCGAGTTAAGATGGTCGTTTAGTCTATTGGCTATGAGTCTTTCTAAGATTTTCCCTAGGACTGGCAGTAATGTAATAGGTCTATATGATTTGGGCAGATTCGGGTTCTTCTCTGGTTTGGGAAAAATTTTTAATATTCCAATTTTCCATATTTTAGGGAAATTTCCCGTTCGAAGCGCTTCGTTATACACTTGCAGAAGTTTAGGTTTAATTCTTCCGTAAGCTCTCTTGATGGTCTCGGCTTTTATACCATCTATGCCTGGAGCTTTGTTGTTTTTTAGTCGTCTAATAGCAGAGTCAAGTTCTTCAGGTGTAAAGTCTGGATCTATCTTACTCACTTCGTAATCTGCGTATGCTGCTATTCTTATTTGCTTGTGTTCTTCTTTGTCGTCTTCCTCTGAATCGTTTGGCAGTAGGGAATTTAGGATAAGTTCACAGGTTTCATTTGCGTTTTTTGTGAATGTTCCGTCTGGTCGTCGCAGAGTTGTGGGAATTAATGGTTTACGTTTTTCCCTAATTATTTTAAACGCTAGACTCCATGGATTCACATTACCTTCTTCTAACAATTTCTCCCACGCTTCTCTCTTAGATGTTTTTATTTTTTCAAAGTATGCGGTCCTTGATTTTACAAAGAGTCCTCTCCAAAATTCCACATCCAATGCAGTATTTCTTTTCTTTCGCCTGTAAATCTTTCCGTTTTTCCTCATGATTTTCCTTAGGGAATCCAGTTCTGGTGACCACCAATTAACCTTCTTGTCCGTTGCTGAAGTTCTCGGCATACTCTCTTCACAGACCTCATTAATCAAATCCTGTATTTCTTCGGGACTAGGTGTGTCTGGTAGTTTAGTTAGTTTTGAGAAGAGAACGGAGTCGAAAAGTTTCCAGTCGGTTTTTCGGATGTTGAATCTAGTTTCCATGTGGTTAGTTCTAGATTTAATTTGGCCGGAAATTTGGAAAGTTATGAGTCTATGATCGTTGAATTCCTCGTCTATTAGGCACCAGTTTTTGCATTTGTTTTCCATATTTTTAGTGAAAGTCACATCGATGTTCGTTCCATATCCAAGGGGACCCTCATATGTTTTTAGTTCGGTATACTTGTTTTCTACCTGCAAGTCCCAGCTGAGGATGAATTCCTCGAGTAGTTCTCCTCTCGAGTCAGTGATTTCATTGAACCACAATGGTGATTTTGAGTTGGCATCGGCTGTTATTACAATTTCGCTCCTTAGGTTCTCAGCAAGTACTTTTTCTATTACATTCAAGTAATCCAGTATTTCGTCTGAGAACTTGAAATAACTGTTAATAAGGATTATTTCATGGTTAAGATGACGCACTTTGGTTGTGACTGTTTTACCATTTGTGTATTGAGAGATCCTTATTGCTTTAAGTGTTGTATTTAGTATTATCGTACAACACCAAATTTCATCTGCGCTGTCATCGAAAAGAATTTGTCCTTTTGGGAAAATTATTTTTCCCTTATGCGCATATGGTTCCTGAATCGCAAGTACATCCAGATGTTGTTCGAGGTTGTAATCTAGACGTAAGATGCTGCATTGCAGCGTAAGACCTGCCGACGTTAATTTGTCCAATTCTAAGAGTACTGTTACTTTGTCCCGCCATAACCGATTCTTTGACATTCAATTTCTCTGGCCTTTTGGTAGGCAGGGCAGCTGCGATCTCCGGTCTTGTGTGAATTAGGTTTGTTTACAGTCGTACAGTGCAGGCATTTGGGTGCATTATCCTTGTTAGGACATTCGTCGAGCCTGTGACTTTCCGTACAATGTGGACAGATATTCTCATCTTTCCGACAATTTATAGTTTTGTGACCATAATTCTGACACTTAAAGCATCTTAATATAGTTATGTAATCTTTAATTTTACAGGATTCCCAGCCCAGAAACACTTTTTCTTTACTAATCAATACGTCTCTGATGTCCATCGAACATTCAAAAATTTGATGTTCTTTTTCATGATTTTCTGTTTTGAGCTGATGAACCTTTTTAATGTTTTCGTAGAAGTTACTTTCACTGATGCTAAGTCCTATATTTTGTTCGTATAATCTATGTATTACAGTTTCTGGGGTCATACTTTTGGGGACGTCGTAAATCATGATTTGAGGTTTTCGTTTCCTGGTTTTCTCAATCACAAGTCCTTTTTCTTTTAATTTCTCATTACTGATTATTTTTTCGACTTGTGTCTCTTTCTCAAGCTCCATGATTATGCCAAATTCAGTATTTCTAGTTCTTTTGACGTTTATACCTATTTCAGCTGGGGTTATGGTTTTCTCCAGTATTTCCTTTATTTCTTTTCCACTTTTTTCACTATTTTTATGCTTGATGGTGATTATTTGTGGGGCCGGTTTTAATTTTATATTCACACCTGGAACTTGTGGTCTTTTTAGAATGGACGCGAATGATGGGACTGCTGCAACTTCAGCTTTAGCCTTAGCTTCAGTTACTTCTCTAATTATTTCTGCTCTTTCATTTTTTCTTCCTTCCAGGTTGGATATTTTCAAGGCCATTTGAAAAGCATTCATTTCAATATCTTTTATTCTTTTGAGGTGGTCCTCTACGTTACTCTTGTTTAACTTTCCATTCTTCAATTGTGATCGTAGGCTCCTTTCAATTTCCTCTAAAAGTTGTTTGATGCTGTAAAAGGAGTCAGTGACTTCCCTGGTTTCTTCATCTTCTATCTCCTTCTCTTTCGGCCTTTTTGGTGTTGCACCCTGTGATTCGTCCTGACTCCTTCTTCTCTTCTCTACATTGTCATTTTCGGTTGGTGGTGTGCGTAGAAGCACACTCGAACGTCTAAAAGCCGATTCATCTGCGGGATCAAAGTCCTCCCTACCTTTCCCACTCATGTTTCACTTTATACACTAAACACAAATAAACACAAAATATGCTGCTCAGGCAGTCCAAATTACTTGTGCGTGTAGCACAGTCCTCCACTGTCCCTAGTGCGCGTGGCCCTCTTTGCCGGCCGCGGGTGCTTATGGCTGGGACCGGTCCCAGACTGATGGCCCGCGGCACGTTGCCCGGCCCCCGACCTCGAGGAGGTGGGGCCGCCCAGACGCAATGATGGTTTCACTAGGTTTGTTCGTATCACACACACAGCACAAGCAAGAAGTCCTTCTCCTCCTAATTGACTATCAATCAGTTCAATTAATCACTTTTCACACAGATCGCACACGATAATCAACAGGTTTTACGACTCCTAACCTGTTGGGCCCGGGGGCCTAACCCCCACGCGCTGTACAGCCGGTTAGGGGGCAAAGCCCCCGCGGGCCCACCACCTCCCCCTCGGTTTTAAGTCGTGACTTATGACCGAGAGCCGCTCTTTTCGGGTTAAATTCTTGTCTCTCGCAACTTTTGTTTTGCCGCTCCCCTTTTGGGATGCCGGCTGGCTGTCCGCCTCCCCTAACACGTGTGCTAGGATCATCGGCAAGTGTGCGAGGTCTTACTTAGATTTTACCCTTTCCATACTTTGTCTCTAGCATTTTCTTTTCCATTATCTCAGGTTCAGCTGTTCCTTCCGTTTTAGTATTTTAGACGTCAGTTTATTGAAGTCATTCCAGTTTTTAATTATATTTGTATGTGTCCATGGGGTTTTTAGTTTAGTTTCCATGTCTTGTCGTAGGTCATTGTACGCCGGGCAGAGCGTTAATAGATGCCACGCGTCCTCTTCCGTATTGTTACAGTGTTGGCAGAAGGGAGTCTCTTTTAGGTTAAACTGATGTAATTTCTTATTAAAGTTCCCATGCCCGCTTAAAAATTGCACGGTAGTATGCGACATTTTTAAATGTTTCATTTTTAGCCTATTGCTAACATCTTTAAAATATTTGTAAGTTTCCCTACCTTTTTGCGAATTATCCCATCTCTTTTGCCAGTCCTCGATTGTTCTTTTTCTGAGATTTTTAGCCTCTTCTTCAGAGTACTCTCCTTTTATCTTAAGTTCGTACTTTTTTGCCTTTTCTATCATTAGCAAGTCAATTGGGATATGGCCTGCTATTACGCATAGTGCTTCGGTAGAAATTGTTCTATACGCCTTAGTAATTTTTAGGAGTGGTAGTCTTTGTGCACTTAACAACTTATTGTAGCTCTTTTGGTTTTTGATTTCGCGTATATAAGCCTCACATCCATACGTAATCATTGCTTCAAACAAGCCTTTGTACAAAATATTGTTTGTTCTTGATAGGTTCTTACTTATCAACTTACTTAATGGTAGTAATACTTCTTTGGTCTTAGTAATAGTTTTGCAGCAATGGTAATCAAAGTTTAGTCCTTCGCCAATGTTGACCCCTAGGTACTTCACACATTTTTCATATTTGATAGACATTCCCTTCATTTTTAAAATCGGTTGTCTCTTTAATTTACCCTTGAGCATTGTGCTGCTTGTTTTGCTTTCGGAGAACGTTACCTTATTCATTTGACTCCATTGTACTATTTTTGTAATCGCTGAAGTTCCAGCAGATTCTAGTTCTCTTCTACTATTACCCTTGACCAAGAGGAGTCCATCGTCTGCGTACGCAGAGATTACGATTTGAGGTCCCAATTCTAAATTTAGGAAGCTGTTAAAAATTACATTCCATAGAGTCGGTCCGAGGACCGATCCCTGTGGACAACCCTTCGTCAGGGTTTTTGTGATTTCTACTCCTTCGGCGATAATCGTGGCTTTTCTATTATTAAGATAATCCTTGATTATTTTATAGATTTTTAAAGGGCAATTCATCCTTTTTAATTCAACCATAATAGATGGCCACCAGGCATTATCGAACGCACCGGAAATATCCAAGTATACCGCCAGTACATATTTTTCTTGGCATTCCCTGACATTTTTTATTAGATGATGGATTGCTTCTGTGGTACCTCGACCTGAGGTAAAGCCAAATTGCCTGGGATTTACTAAATTATTCTTATGCATATAGTTAGTTAATCGTCGATTAATTAACTTTTCGGCTATCTTCCCGAGTACGGGAAGTAGCGTAATTGGCCTGTAATTTTTGGGTTCCTCACAGTTTTTCCCCTGTTTTGGGAACACTATTATTATTCCCTCTTTCCATTCATCCGGAAAGCGTCCTGATGTTAATACTTCGTTCATTACACTTAGTAATTTCTCATTTATTCTGGAATACGCTCTTTTTATTGTCTCAGCTTTCAACTTGTCTTTTCCGGGTGCTTTTCCGTTTTTGAGAGACTTTACAGCTTCATTCAGTTCGCTTAATGTGAACAACGGTTCATCTATTTGTGTATCTGGATAATCTTGCTCGGAGTATTCTCGTATCCTCCTTTGGTCTTCAGTGTCGCAGCTATTATTATCATCTGGGAGCAAGGTGTTCAAAAGTAATTCCATGGTTTCCCTAGTTGTTGTTGTGTAGTTTCCATCTGGTGTTCTAAGTGTAGCAATTGGGGTTTCACACTTTTGGTTTCTTAGCATTTTATATGCCGAGCTCCATGGGTCATCTGCACTTTCTGTCAGTAACCTTTCGAAATATTTATATTTTTGTTCTCTAATTTCATTTACGTATTTCGTTCGGCAAGATACAAAGGCTTGTCTTAGATGTGTTACATTATCCATATTCCTAATACGGGCACGTACCCAGGCCTTTTTAGTTTTTCTCATGTGCGCCCGTAGTTTCAGTAGGCTTGTGTCCCACCAGGGAACCTTCTTTTCTTTACCAGTTGTTTTCGGTATTGCTAATTCACAGGCCTTGTTAATTGTATCTTTTATTGCTTCTATACCATTTCTGTCCGTTAACTCTTTTACCAATGTTTGGTCAAAAAGTTTCCAGTTTGCTTCCCTTATGTTGAAGATTCCAGCTCTTACGTAGTTTTTAAATTTTCTATGTTGATTATCCATTCGAGTTGTAATTGTTGTAAGTACTAATCGATGGTCACTAAGAGTTTCATCGATTATTTCCCATTTGGTATTGTATTTTTGGAAATTTTTAATTAATGTTACATCTATGTTGCTTGTCATTCCCATGACATTCTCGTTAGTAGTCAAGTTTGATGGTTCATTCAATATATGCATTTGGTTTACCTGAATTAATTCTTCCAGGGCTTCTCCCTTGCTGTCAGTTTTGTCGCTATGCCAGAGTGTAGATTTTGCATTGGCATCAATTCCATATATTTGTGGGGTTTTATGCAGTCCATTAGTTATGGTTTCAATTCTGTTTAAATATGGTTCAATCTTATCTGAAAACTGGAAGTAGCTACTCACTAACGTCAGCGGAGGTGTTTTAAGTTTTAGTGTCACAGTATGGTTATCTGTATATTGAGACATTAGTATTGTATTAATGTTTTTATTTCTTTGCCATATGCAACTCCATTTTGCATTTTTGTTCTGTTTATGGTAATGGATAATTCCTTTCTTATTAGGAATTGTTCCATCTCTGGAGTATGGTTCCTGTATAAGGACGAAATCCAAATCCAGTTGTTCGGCTACTATGTCCATTTCACTGTAAGCTGTGTAAGATCTTCCAAGATTGATCTGCCCAACTTTCAATGTCTTAATTTTTACTTCTTGGTTTAATTTTTGCTGGTTATTAGTCGCCATAACCGAGACGACTAATTTCAAACTCTCTTGCCTTTTTGTAAAATGGGCAGTTTTTATCCCCGGTCCTGTGCTCCGGAGTGTTGCAATGATGACACTTTGTAGTATTTCCCTGTTTGTCACATTTTTCGTAGCGGTGTGCTCCAGCACAGTGTGAGCACACTTCTTCCCTTGTACAGTAGTGAGCTCTATGGCCGTACATTTGACACCTATAGCAGCGCTGTACTGTGATGTAATCCTTAATAGTACAACTATTATCCCAGTCCAGATACACTTTCTCCCTTTTTCGTAGAAGGTCCCTTATCTGCATAGTGCATTCCATTATCCAATGCACTTTGTCTGTTCGTGTCTTATTAGGTAGTTGATGTACTCTTTTAATGCCGTTACTGAAATCCTCTTCACTCATCACATTTTTACAATTTTGTTTGTAAATTTCATCTTTTATTTCTGGCTCCGCCTTGTTTGTTGGGACATCATAGATAATTACTTGTGGTTTACGTTTCTGTAGTTTCTCTACTACAAGTCCGCTGTCACTTAGTTTTTTATTATTTATTATCTTATCCAAATCCGTTTTTTGCTCCACCTCAAGCAGTACTCCTTTGCTAATATTTCTTAGATTTTTCACCGTAATTCCAATTTCACTGGGTGACACAGCTTTATTCATTATCTTTTTGACATCTTCAGCTTCTTTATCCTTTTGTTTAGCTCTTACTATTAGAATTTGTGGGGCTGGTTTCGTCCTTTTTGTGAAGCCCGTAACAGTCGGTCTCTTGACGATTTCAGATAGCAGTGGTCCTGGTGGGTAATGCTGCGTCGATAGATGTGTTTCTATATTTCGATCTTCAGTTCTTCTTTTGGTCATTTCTAATAATAGTTCCTGCCTTTCTTCTGCTCTACCTTCCAGGTTTGCTATTCTAAGAGTCATTTTCCGGACCAGCCGTTCGATTTCTTGATGTTTCTTCAGTTGTTCATCATGACATTCTCTTGATATTTTTTTACTTTTCAATTGACTTGTGAGGGTCTTCTCAAGTTCTTTCAAGATTTGCTTGATGGAGATATCTTCTGCTTCCCCTTCGCTGTCTTCTGCAGGTGGACTGGGAGTATTTTCCTTTGTCCGTTTTTCTTGACGTGTTGTTTGAGGTGTAGTAACTTCCGTTTCATCTTCACGTTCTTTTCTTTTCTTCAGTTCCTCTTCCTCTCTTCGGTTCCTCGATTTGGAAGTTGATTCTTCTCTTCTTGGACTCCTAGGGGTCTTGTTAGATCTTCCAAACACTGAATCTTCGTTATCGGAAAACGCGCGCTGTACAGTCACACTTGTTGATGGGGACATTAAAATCCCCTGCAAGTATGGCGGAGGAGTAGCGGGTATCTGCAGCATTAACAGAAAACCGCGCCATAACCTGTGGCGGTGACCTCATTTTAGGAGGACAGTAGGCAACACCAATCAAGACACTCACTTCACCTGCACGAACTTCGACGAAGAGATATTCCTTACGGTCAGTCCGCGAGGCATGCGACCTCTCGATGACCTTGGCTGTAAAATCGTCGCGCACGTAAAGTGCCACTCCGCCCCCGGGCCCATACGGTCGGTCATTTCGTATGAGATTATACCCGGGTAACAAGAAAGTACAGTCACGGAAAGCACTCGAGAGATGGGTTTCTGACACGGCAATTATTGAGTCCCGCCGAGTGTCAAACACGTTGACAAAGTCCGCCCAATGGCATCTCAAAGATTCTGAATTGACGTGGGCAACGGTGAACTGAAGATAAGAGTCGTTAGATCTCGTATTATTACCCGCCATCACTGCTCCGTACTGACTTTTTTGAGGCGCTCCAGAAGTTTGGCGTAACGATGCTTTCTCGCTTGCGTTTACCGCTCTTAGGCATCGTCTCTAAGTTCTTCCTAATCCTTGCCACGAGCGCAAAATGGTCAACACCGAGCCTCTCAAGGTAGGCGTCCAGATCGTGTATGCCGCGGCTGTCACGCATGATTTGGGTAAAAAGTGTATCTGTGAGGCCACGGGATGGTGAGAGAGATGGGGAGGGGACCGGTCACGACCGTTCTCCGTGTCGGAACCGATGGAACTCAGCTCCGAGTCGTCGTAGGCATCATCACTGGCCATCGTAGACCCGGCCTCGCGTTTAGATTGTTTCTTAACAGTTTCACGCGGCGGGGAATCACGCATTCGTTTGAGGGTTGAAGTAGAAGGTCCGAGATCCATGTCCTCGACCGCAGTGTGTACGGCGTCGTCAGCAGCATTCTCTGTACTTGGGCCCCGGGGTGATGTGGACCCTAGCTGAGGTTCCCGCACTGTCTGCAGTTCGCCACCCCCCGCCACACTCATCTGAACAGGATCGACGCTTTCTCGGCATTTTGAAAAATGGTGCCCCTGGTTGTGACAGGATGAACAAGTGATGTCCTCCAGATTGAGAAATATGTTATACGTAGTCCCGAGATGAACCAGAGGAACGCTTAAAGGCAAGCTTTCAATACTGGCCACCACCAGGTTCGCGATCCTACGGAACCCCTGAACATGGGCAAACTCAGGGTCGTGGCACGCTGCCTTGAGGCGTTTAATCCTCCCGACAACTTTCCCGTAACGGGACAGTACATTGTTCAGCACTCGGGCAGGAATATTCGGCTGTACATTGGACAGGAACACTCTCAGGGCCCCGGAAACATATTTACGGTAGGAGACTTGCTTGTCCTTGTATAAGAGCAAGGGGGAATATGCTACCCTATCGGCCATCCAAGGCTCTTTCAGGTAGACGCAGATCCGCTGATGACTAATTTTAGATGCGTATAATATATCCCTAGCACCTACCAGCGGGAGGAGAGCCCGGAGATGATCGTCAAGTGTGAAACCCTCAACGACCTCACACAAAATAGCTGCATTCCTGTCCGGGAGGGGTTCATCGAGGGGTTCCGGGCTGTGATTGCTGTTATTTGCCGCATTCGATGCGGCTCTCGCATATGTCTGACCCGGAGTCAGCAGAGAAACTTGAGAATCTTGAGAGATCGGCCGTGTGCCCCCGCCGGAGGGTACTCCAGAAGAGAGAAGCAAACTTTCCTCAGGGGCGAGGTTGCAGTGCTTGAGCACTGTGGGCGGTTTTTTGGACGAGATGACGGTAGTAGCAGGGCGCTCCTGGCTAGTTATTATAGGTGACGAAGGGTGAGCAGACATGGGCAACTTGGTGAGAGGAGATGGGGAGTTCGATGAGATGGGGAGTTCGATGAGATAGAAACGGAAGATGGGGTGAAGTGGTTTTTCTTTCCCTTAAGGCTGGTAGTATTGCATGAGGAAGATTGTTGGGAATTGACAGGAGAGGGAGGGCACACAGTAGATGCCCCTTGCCTGCTAATAGCAGGGTTACGACCGCTTTCTTCGCGATGAGTCACGGAGACGTCGCCAACGGTGCGGTCACCAATGGCCAAGAGGGAGGAATGGCCTACGCCCCCGATTCGGGGACCGAGGGGGGGACGCCATATCCCCAGGTCCCCTGGGGCCGCAGCCCCCAACACTTCTCGGTTCTCACTTAGGATAAAAGCCGAGAAGTTGGCCACGAACAAAAACTCACGGCTTGTGAGGAGATGCGTGATCCCCTCGGTATTGACACTAAATACCGAACTTTTCAAAATTCAAGAACTCGGCAAGAAATTGACACAAATTATTGGGGTTTTCACTATTCACACTCTAAAGTAGCCCTATAATCTTCACATCGGAAAAAACCACACGTAAAAAGGGAATGGTTGCACAAAAAACAAAACACGATCGTGTCAGAAAGTATACAAAGACGAAAAATGGCAAATAACTCAAAAAATAAACACCTGAGAAACTTCCCAGGTAACAAATTGCAACCCTTGTTATCCTGCGCACACTATAACGCAGAATTAATGCACAGAACACAGGATTAACTCAAATTTAGCACTCGTAACAAACTTCACAACGTGCTCGTACACGAGATGAACAAACTTAAAAATAATCCCAACCAGGGCACAGAATGAAGAGACAAGCACACTAAAATAAAGATAACCTCCTTCCAAAGGCTGATGAAACACGATAAATGGCGATATTCCCAGGGATAATATAAAAAAGTGCACTAATCACTCCGAAATTTCGTAAACACAAAACACATTTTTGCCACGATACAAAAGGCCAGGGGAAACCGGAATTTGTACCAGGGGAAGAATGTAGTAAGCACTATCAGGCACAATGCCTAAAAAGGCAGACGGTGCCACCCCCCGCCCAGGGGGGGGAAACTTAAACTCGGCTTCTCACGGAACGTTGATGTCAGGCACTTAAAAGGTCACAAAAACTCGAAAAATCAGCCGATTTCGGTATTTCACACACCGATGGAATCAGCAACAGTTCACGAACAATAATAACTGCAGACAACGCGGGTTTGCTGCAGTTTAAATACTCAAGACACTCTTTTCAACGGAGCGACAACGGACACGTCCGGCCACCGTGAGAGAGAGAGAGAGAAATGGAGAGAGAGAGAGAGATGGAGAGAGAGAGATGGAGAGAGAGAGAGAGAGAGAGAGAGATGGAGATAGAGAGAGAGAGATGGAGAGAGAGATGGAGAGAGAGAGATGGAGAGCGAGAGATGGAGAGAGAGAGAGAGATGGAGAGAGAGAGAGATGGAGAGAGAGAGAGAGATGCAGAGAGATGGAGAGAGAGAGAGAGAAGATGGAGAGAGAGAAGATGGAGAGAGAGAAGATGGAGAGAGAGAAGATGGAGAGAGAGATGGAGAGAAAGAGAGAGATGGAGAGAAAGAGAGAGAGATGGAGAGAAAGAGAGAGAGATGGAGAGAAAGAGAGAGAGATGGAGAGAAAGAGAGAGAGATGGAGAGAGAGAGAGATGGAGAGAGAGAGAGATGGAGAGAGAGATGGAGAGAGAGATGGAGAGAGAGAGATAGAGAGATGGAGAGAGAGATGGAGAGAGAGAGATAGAGAGAGAGAGAGAGAGATGGAGAGAGAGATGGAGAGAGAGAGATAGAGAGAGAGAGAGAGAGATGGAGAGAAAGAGAGAGATGGAGAGAAAGAGAGAGAGATGGACTTGACTTGACTTTTTTATTCTTTAACCTGGCCCGGATTGGACAACAATCCTGTCCACTCTTCCCCCGGGCCAGGGCTCTTTTACATAGTTGGATTGTAAATTGCATTGTTGGATTTAATATACATATCATTGGCACGTATGCCGAAAAAGTCACACAGAAATGGTGCCACTTGAGGTAAAGCCAAGTCAGGAGGCTGCCATGGTGTTGAGAACGCCTGTCTGCCACCGATGTGATTCAAGCAGCCTCCGTAATGCAGGCACCATGGGACTCACCACAGTTGAAAATAAATAAGAAATAAATGAGTAGTAATGCAAATAATAAAGCATGCCATTTAAAAAGGATAACATAGCTTAATAGATAGTATAAAAGCGTAAAATAGTGATTGAAAAAGTAAAAATGAAAAATATGGTATAGAAAAACAGTAACAAGGAATAAAAGTCAAAACATGCAAAACATTAACAGAGAACAATGATAACAAGATGACTAGAAAATAACAATCAACAATTCATAACACTGCATGCAGTGATAGTAATAAATAGATACAAAGAAATACGGCTGATAAATAAGCCTGGAAAAAACAGAATAAATACAATAAAAATTAATAAATATAAAAGAAATATGCTTAAAAAGGGAGATCCATCAGTCTGGGGAATAAAGTCCCAGGAAGTATCGTAGCAGTCTTGCTCTCGTCGGGTCAGATTTAATACTGGCGGGGAGGGAATTAAATCCCCTCGCAAATGAAACTAGAAAAGAGCCCGCCATTCTGCTACTTCTGTGATGGGGGAAGGTGAAGGTGACATCGGAATGTCTGGTATTGACTTGATGTTGGAGTCCCAAAAGTCCCAAATTTACGTATACATATTGCGGGACCTTTTTTCTCCACACTTTAAGCCCAGAAAGAAGGAGGAGTGCTTTCCTCTCTTTAAATTTTAACACCCTCTCCTTAATGTAGAGTGGGGTGACGTGGTCGTCCCAGGCCGGCCGCAACGCATAGCGCATGCAGGCGTTCTGCGCCACCTGCAGCCTCCGGACGTCCTCCTCCGTCAGGTCACTACATGCCACCATACAGTAATCCAGGATGGGGAAGAGCAGGGTTTTCACAAGGGTCATCTTTGTTCTTTTGACTGGGCGGTACTGCATCCCCCGAAGCCGACGCAGCCCCCAATGGACCCGGGAAATAGTCTGGGAAACCTGACGGGACCACTTCAGCTCCCCCTCGATAGTAATCCCCAGGTAGTTGAGGTGAGTGACGTACGGGATCCTGGAAGTACCCAGAACCAGCGGGGTGGTGTCCGGACCGAAGTAGCGGCGTCGAAGTCTAGGCAACTGGTCACGGAAAAATGGTTTTAAATTATATTAATTAATTAATTATATTAAACGCGCGACGTGGTTATTCCACGAAAGTGGAAAATGCGCGTGGTTATTCCACGAAAGTGGAAAATAATAGAAACTAAGCCACAGAATACACAGAGCGATGCATCAACCAATAGGGAATCACATATAGAATAACCATTAATGACGAAACGTAGCGATACACCGTTACTTTCGTGAAAAACATAAAACAAAAACTCGCACTCACGAAAACAAAAAGAAACTGTAAAGAACCTGAAAATGGTCCGAGAATCACCTAACTCAGCAATGATGTAAGGATCACAGAGGTGGCGATGACCGCTAGCTCAGAAGGTGCAGGAATGCACACCCCTGGCCAGGGGGGGCACTCGACGATTGATCCGGGAGCGCGATTGATGAAAAACACAAAAATGATCACTAAAACTCCAAAAATCGGAATTTCTCCTCCACAAGCACACCAATCGACGCAGAAAACCTTCACGGTTACACTGCACTACGCAAACTGTGCGCAAATAGCGAAAAACCCACTCAAAACACTCAAATAGGCGGAGCGACACAAGACACGTGTTACCACAACGAGAGAGAGAGATGGAGAGAAAGAGAGAGAGATGGAGAGAAAGAGAGAGAGATGGAGAGAAAGAGAGAGAGATGGAGAGAAAGAGAGAGAGATGGAGAGAAAGAGAGAGAGATGGAGAGAAAGAGAGAGAGATGGAGAGAAAGAGAGAGAGATGGAGAGAAAGAGAGAGAGATGGAGAGAAAGAGAGAGAGATGGAGAGAAAGAGAGAGAGATGGAGAGAAAGAGAGAGAGATGGAGAGAAAGAGAGAGAGATGGAGAGAAAGAGAGAGAGATGGAGAGAAAGAGAGAGAGATGGAGAGAAAGAGAGAGATGGAGAGAAAGAGAGAGATGGAGAGAGAGAGAGAGAGATGGAGAGAGAGAGAGAGAGATGGAGAGAAAGAGAGAGATGGAGAGAGAGAGAGAGAGATGGAGAGAAAGAGAGAGAGATGGAGAGAAAGAGAGAGATGGAGAGAAAGAGAGAGATGGAGAGAAAGAGAGAGAGATGGAGAGAAAGAGAGAGATGGAGAGAAAGAGAGAGATGGAGAGAGAGAGAGAGATGGAGAGAGAGAGAGAGATGGAGAGAAAGAGAGAGATGGAGAGAAAGAGAGAGATGGAGAGAAAGAGAGAGATGGAGAGAAAGAGAGAGATGGAGAGAGAGAGAGATGGAGAGAAAGAGAGAGATGGAGAGAAAGAGAGAGATGGAGAGAGAGAGAGAGATGGAGAGAGAGAGAGAGATGGAGAGAGAGAGAGAGATGGAGAGAGAGAGAGATGGAGAGAGAGAGAGATGGAGAGAGAGAGAGAGATGGAGAGAAAGAGAGAGATGGAGAGAAAGAGAGAGATGGACTTGACTTGACTTAAGTTTATTTAACCTGGGTTGAGTGAGGCCACAATCCGGCCCCCTCTTCCCCCAACCCAGGGCTCTTTTACAGAGTTTTTGAAATGTGTCATTGCATAGGGTAGGCTCGCAGGCCAGTAAGATTCTGACTTGCGACATCAATTAATTTTCGTTTTTATAACATCCGGCGATTTCCAGTCAAGCCTTTCGGGCAATGCGGTGTTGCCGTCGCCAGTACGCCCCAGATTTAGCCATATGTAAGTAAAAAATAAATAAATAAATAAATATTTGAACACAAATAGATATATACAGAATAAATAAATAAATAAATAAATAAATAAATAAATAATTCATTTTAAAAACAGTAAAAACAGGAGACAGGGAAGAACCGTTACATAAAACTTTGTAATCCTTTAGGTAGCTACAAACATGATAACGAGATAAGGATAATGGAAAGTCAATGAGAAGGAAAAACAGAATGCCAGTAGAGACTAAGACGATATTAAAGACAATAAAAATGGTAAAATAATTAAATGTAGGCTAAAAATGGTTTAAAATGATTTAAAAGTTACAGTAATTAAGAGCATTGATTGATTTGACTGGACAAGAAGTGTAAAAAAGGAAGAGTATAAAAATATAAAAGGATTAAGTAGAATAAGCTCTCAAAAGGTGATTATAAATTTTAACTCTGCTGGCCTTGGACCTTATTTCAATTGGGAGGGCATTGTATAAACGAGCAAACGACACAACAAAAGATCCCCCCATTCTGGATGTGCGATGATGTTGGATTACAAAGGATGTTGCAGCATTTCTAGTGCTGGAACAATGACATTGCCCCAGCAAAGTCATATTGATATAGACATAAGAGGGAGTCCTGGTGTCCCACACTTTTTTCCCGGTAGTCAGGATAAAATAATTTTTCCTCTCCCTCATTTTCAACAACCCTTCCTTTGCATAAAGCGGAGTCATATGTTCAGCCCACCCCGGTCGTAGAGCATAACGCAGGCAAGCATTCTGCGCCACCTGCAGCCTGTCGATATCTTGGCCTGAAAGGTCACTGCAGGGGATTAAACAGAAGTCGAGGATGGGCTGAAGCAGAGTTTTTACCAACAACAATTTTGTTTTTGCACCAGGCCTGAAGTGCATACCACGCAACCGGCGCAGCCCCCAGTGCACTCTAGAAATAGTTTGAGAGACCTGTTTGGACCAATTGAGATCACAAGAAACATGTATACCCAGGTATTTGATAGAGGAGGCAAAAGGTATGGCAGTATTGTTACATAATACGGGTGACGTATGAGGCCCGAAAAATTTTTCTCTAAAAATCTTATTCCCCACGACCATAGCAGAGCTCTTGGCAGCGTTGATGGAGAGCCCCATCCCTTGGAACCACTCACGCACACACTCGATGTCATCATCCCCGCACGGGGGGAAGAGAGTAATCTCTTCCTTTGGGGAGCCGCGCCCCCACGGACCCGAGCCCACCGAGGAGACAAGCTCGTTAAAAAACCCCGTCGCTCGCTCGGAGAGTGTCCAGACAGCATGTGACTCTGCTGTTCTGAGTAGCCGTAACATCTGGCGTCCAGAATCACCCACGTGTTTGCCGTGCGTGGAAACCCGTACAAGGGGGAGAAGGGGATCCTGGTGGGTGAGTTCTCCGGCACCCAGCTGGGCGTCGGAAACCCGGTATGGGCCGGAGTTCAATACCCCACTTCGGCCCTGGATTCCCCGAAAACGGGCGGCCGAGAAGAGCCCAGCTCGGTCAATCGGCTCCTGGCGGCTGGGGAGCTTGGCGGCTCCTTCCGAGCGTACGCCAGGACGGGTTAGTGCTGGAGATATGGGGGTCTCCGTAGGGCGGCCGAAGGCGTGTGGGTTCGGAGGGCCCCTGCGCTGGAGGTTCTAACCCGAAAGGGATCCCCTGTCAAAGGTTCCTATATCCCTTGGGTAGCCCTGACGTCCATTCCGGCTTGCGGGTGGCGTCCCAAATGTGTGGCTCCGTGGTGGGTGGGGAGCCCAGGGGATGAATTCTATATACTTGGATGGCTGAAGAAACTCTACCTCCAACAAAAAGATCCCGTCCAGACGACGGGAGAGTTAAAGTTAACGGCGCTAGTAAGCGCTACCTAGTAATGAGGTGCCAGAAGGAAGGGGAGAACCTGAAAAAGGTGTCCCCCTTCCTTATTCGTAAAGTTTTGTCGGGTTTGGTTCCCGGGGAGCTGAAATCAGCTAAAAAGCTTCGCGATGGCACACTGCTCATTGAAACTGAAAATGAAGCCCAGAGCGAAAAGTTACTTAAGGTTAATAAGCTGCATGATATTCCCGTCAGGGTCGAGGTGCACTCCACCCTAAACACCTGTCGGGCCCCGCACGGGGGGAGGAGAGTTATCTCTTCCTTTGGGGAGCCGCGCCCCCACGGACCCGAGCCCACCGAGGAGAAAAGCTCGTTAAAAAACCCCGTCGCTCGCTTGGATAGTGTCCAGACAGCATGTGACTCTGCTGCTCTGAGTAGCCGTAAGATCTGGCGTCCAGAATCACCCACGTGTTTGCCGTGCGTGGAGACCCGTACGTGGAGACCCGTACGTGGGGGAGAAGGGGATCCTGGTGGGTGAACTCTCCGGCACCCAGCTGGGCGTCGGATACCCGGTATGGGCCGGAGTTCAACACCCCACTTCGGCCCTGGATTCCCCGCAAAACGGGCGGCCGAGAAGAGCCCAGCTCGGTCAATCGGCTCCTGGCGGCTGGGGAGCTTGGCGGCTCCTTCCGAGCGTACGCCAGGACGGGTTAGTGCTGGAGATATGGGGGTCTCCGTAGGGCGGCTGAAGGCGTGTGGGTTCGGAGGGCCCCCGCGCTGGAGGTTCTAACCCGAAAGAGACCCCCTTTCGAAGGTTCCTATGTCCCTTGGGTAGCCCTGGCGACCACACCGAATCTCGGTGTGGCGTCCCGAATGTGTGGCTCCGTGGTGGGTGGGGAGCCCACGGGATGAAATATAACGTAGCATGGAGTCTGAAATTCTTCCTCCACCAAAGAGATCCCGCCCGGACACGGGCGGAGGAGAACAGTTATTCGAAAGAGCAAAACGGTTTCTGTCATTGAAATGCTCCAAGGACGGCGAAAATTTGAAAAAGGTTTCTCCCTTCTTCATTAAAAAAGCACTTCAAGCCATCATTCCAGGAGAGCCAAACTCAGTAAAGAAACTTAGAGATGGTTCCCTATTAATCGAAACAGCCAATAACGTACAAGCCGAAAAATTGTTAAAAGTAGAAAAGTTGCACGATATACCAATCAATGTCGAGATCCACCGTACTCTAAATACATCTAGGGGTGTGATAAGCCACTACGACCTACTATATGTCGAACCAGACGAAATTAAGAAGGAGATGGCTTCCCAGGGTGTCATTGATTGTCGACGACTTACAACGAAGCGTAACGGTGAAGTGATTAATACTACCTCGGTAATCCTCACGTTCGGTTTGGATAAAATCCCGAGCAAAGTCTACCTAGGCTATGAATCGGTACCTGTGAGACCTTTCTTTCCCAACCCGATGCGTTGCTTTCAATGCCAAAAATTCGGCCACATCGCACCGCGATGTGAGGGCAAGAACACCTGCCCGCGCTGTGGCAAGGACAAGCATGACGGTGAGAAATGTTCATCGGAGCCTTACTGCGTCAACTGCGAGGGCACGCATCCATCGTACTCCCGAGATTGTCCCGTCATGAAAGATGAAAGGAGGATAATGGAAATAAAGACCCTGGAAAGAATCCCCTACTCCGAGGCACGAATGAAATACCGGTCACAGATGGCCCCAACATTTTCAAAATCGTATTCGCAAATAGTCGCAACCACCACTAAAAAAACTACATGTACCATCTCTACTCAGACTTATAATGATTTTCGCATTGAGAGCACGAAGATGCCCACACGAGAACAAAAAAAAACAGAAAAGCAAATTAATAAAGTCACAGACAGGAAAAGTCATTCTAAGGCGGTTTCCCCTAAGAAAAACCCAAAATCTACTTCTGAGGATGCTGGGAATAAGCGGGATAAAACACCCCCACCCACATCCTCTAAAGATGCACAATATGATGCCATGGAAGAAGACCTCTGTGTCTCGGACACAGAAGTGTTCCAGGCCAGGATAAAGCAGAGGAAACAGCGGTTAAAACGTTGATCCTCCGCTCACTGTGTACATACGTACATTTCCAGATTTTAACCTATTTATTTATTTATTTTAACAATTTAAACCATGAATTTTATTCTACAATGGAATATGAATGGTTTTTATAGGCACAAGGAGGAGCTGGTTGTTTTAATTAGAGTCTATAACCCCGTCTGCATATGCCTGCAAGAGACGCATTTTAAGCTGACAGACAAGACCGTTTTAAAAGGTTTTAAATTTTTTAGACTTGACGACACCAGTGGTCAGCGAGCCCAGGGTGGAGTGGCAATTGCTATTCGGGAGGCCCTATACACCTCACGAGTGCAATTGGACACTCCGCTGCAGGCAATTGCAGTGACAGTACACGCACCCGAGGCAATTACTCTCTGCAACGTATATCTGCCGGAAGGTGCACCTGTGAGTCGAGTTAATTTAGAATCCCTCGTTCGTCAGTTACCTCGGCCCTATGTTTTAATGGGTGACTTCAACGCACACGACACCCTATGGGGTAGCTCAAGAACTCAGTGCAATCAAAGGGGACACATAGTCACAAATTTTATCAATGACCTTAACTTGTTTTTACTAAACACCGGTGAAAAAACTCGATTCAACAGCTTCAACGGTACCTTCTCGTGTATCGACTTAAGTATTACGACAGGTGGCCTAATGCCTAGGCTTGAGTGGTCCGTACATAAAGATTTATGCGGTAGCGACCACTACCCTATTTTAATAACTAAAGGTGGCGGTTTTATCCACCGTCCGACTCAACCAAGCAATTGGTTTGTCCGCAAGGCCAATTGGTCTCTTTTTAAAAGAAATTTTTATTTTAACCACGACGACATTGTGAATGGTGTGGGGAACATAAAAGTACTCACAGATAACATTCTAGAAGCCGCAAATTCCACCGTACCCCGTTCTAAATGCAAATCTCACAGGCCCACAGTTCCTTGGTGGAACGAGGAGTGCGCAAAAGCTATACAGGTGCGAAAGAGGGCACTCCGAATCTTTAGCAAATATCCTACGGCGACAAATCTCACCGCCTTCCGGCGCCTCAGAGCGAAAGCTCGGCAAGTGGTTAAGGAGGCCAAGAAAGCTTCGTGGGAGGAGTTTGTGTGTTCTATAAACCACAGGACTCCCATATCCAACATCTGGAGGAAGATTAAAAGCATCTCTGGCTCTAACCACAACCCTGCAATTTCATCCCTGAAGGAGACTGACCGAGTTCTGACGACACCTCCCGAAATAAGCGAGTGCTTTGGACGTCGACTTGCGGAGACGAGTCGTAACGGCAGCTACGACGAACCATTTAGAACACTGAAAGAGCAGAATGAGACGATACCTCTCACCTTTAACCCGAGAGACTCTGGCGAGGTTTACAACGACCCCTTTTCTCTGTGGGAGTTGACCTCCGCCATCCTCGAATCCCGTGACGGCTCACCAGGAATAGATAAGGTGCATAACGCTTTTCTAAGAAATCTTCCCAAAGAAGCACTCCCCCATATGCTGCGATCCCTTAACCAAATTTGGTCAGAGGGTAGTTTTCCAGACCCTTGGAGGGAGTCCATAGTCGTACCCATCCTTAAACAAGGAAAAGATGGATCGGACCCAAACAACTATAGACCGATATCTCTCACCAGCTGCGTATGCAAGGTGATGGAAAGAATGGTCAACCGTCGTCTCGTTTGGTGGTTGGAGCGGCGGAACCTTCTTTCGGATATCCAGTGCGGCTTTCGACGGGGTAGGTCATCCTCCGACCATCTCGTCAGGACTGACAGTTTCATTCAGGAAGCATTTCTCTTGCGGCAAAACGTAATTGGCGTGTTCTTCGACTTAGAGAAAGCGTATGACCGTGTTTGGCGGTACAAAATTCTGAAGACACTTGATAAATGGGGGTTTAAAGGAAATCTACCTATTTTCATTAAAAATTTTCTGTATGCCCGAGTTTTTAAAGTTAGAATAGGTGAATATCTATCTACCTTATATCCACAAGAAAATGGAGTACCCCAGGGGTCCGTACTGAGCGTGACCCTATTTGCCATTGCGATAAACGATGTGACCGAGTGTATCCGCTCCCCAGTTATGGGCTCCTTGTTTGTTGATGACCTCGCAATTTTCTGCAGGTCATCAAAATTAACGAATGCCTCTAGGCTGATCCAGCTGACTCTGAATAAGCTCTCCGTTTGGTCTCAGAGGAATGGATTCCGTTTCTCTACTGAGAAAACGAAATGCATTCACTTTTACCGAGGACGGGGTGTACAAGCCCCACCGTCCCTATATCTCAATGGTAATGAGCTTCCTTACGTTGAGAACGCCCGATTTCTGGGTATGACATTGGACCGGCGCCTGAATTGGCGCGAACATTTCCGAGCTCTAAGAGACAAATGCTTCAAAGTTCTGAACATTTTACGGTTTCTGTCACATTCGACATGGGGCGCGGATCGTACCTCAATGCTTATGCTGTATCGAGCATTAGTACGTTCAAGGCTAGACTACGGATCGATTGTGTACTCATCCGCCCGTGAGACCTACATGAAACCGCTCTCGACGGTTCATAATACGGGACTGCGTTTAGCAACCGGTGCCTTCAGGACCTCCCCTGTCTTGAGCATTTACGCCGATACAGGAGAGCCTCCCCTAGTCAATCGCAGAGAGACGTTGATGTGCAATTATGCCACAAAAATTTTATCCGCGCCGAACCACCCCTGTTTTAACATTATTTCTCACCCACTGCTTTTAGACCTTTTTAACCGAAAGACAAGATCCACTAAACCTCTAAGTGTTCGCTTCAGAAACCTAATCGCAGAACGCAATTTTACCTTGCCCGCCACGTACCCCACTGGGTACAGCAACGTGCCGCCGTGGTTAATTCCCCGGCCAGCTTTGAGACTTGATCTTACTCGCTGCTCTAAATCTACTACTATGCCGGGAGAATACCAACAACTTTTCAAGAAATTCCGCGCCGAAAACTCCGAATCTACGTTCGTATACACTGACGGTTCGAAATCGGATACCGCCTGTGGGTGCGCTGTGGTATCCCCATATCATGGAGTCCTCAAGGCAAAATTGCATCCGTACTGTTCCATTTTTACGGCTGAGCTCACTGCCATTAGGATTGCTCTCCGATCCATTAAAAACAGTGTTGCGTCATTTATGATCTGTACAGATTCTTACAGTGCTCTCCAATCCATATCTCTTTATTCTGCTTGTCACCCCATTGTTCAGGACATACAAAGCACTCTGTTATCCCTGAGTAAAAAAGGGACCACTATAAGCTTCGCTTGGGTCCCTGGACATGTGGGCATACCAGGGAATGAGAAAGCAGACTCTGCAGCCAAAGATGCGCTCAGGTCTCCGGATACAGATTTTCAGTTAATGCCAGCGGAAGATTTAGGGAATGCCATGAGGGGTATGATTAGACAAAATTGGAAGACGCAATGGCTCGAAATCCAAAATAACAAACTTCGGGAAATAAAGCCCGTAATAACTGCGTGGCAGACCTCTATAAGAAATGTCCGCAGGGAGGAAGTGGTTTTAACACGCTTAAGAATTGGTCACTGCTTATTAACCCATTCATACCTCTTCACCGAAGAGAGAATACAGCCCCAATGCTTAAATTGCGATTGTCCACTAACAGTGCGACATATCCTGACGGACTGTGCAAGATATCGTACTGCACGGGTGAATCACAACCTCGGAGTCAACCTAGCTGAGGTACTAGGAGACACTCCCGAAAACATTTCCCGACTGATAGCATTCCTACACTCAACTCGACTTTTCATTAAAATATAAATGATACCTCTTGTAAATTATTGACACGTTAATTTCAGAACGGGCCTAATCCCCTTTATCAATACCAGTCAGTGAGTGGTGCAAAATGGCCTTAGCCGCCGACGCACCCTATAAAGTAAACACTACTACTACTACCTGTCGGGGAGTTATAAGCCACTTTGATCTGCTGTACGTTGAGATCGACGAGATCAAACGTGAGATGGCCTCCCAAGGAGTCTCTGATGCTCGTCGACTCACTACAAGGCGCAACGGAGAGAAAATCGACTCGACATCAGTCGTACTCACGTTCGCGCGTGACAAACTCCCTGACAGAGTGTTTATCGGATACGAATCGGTCCCAGTGCGACCATTCATACCGGCACCCCTGAGATGTTTCCAGTGCCAGCAGTTCGGTCATATGGCCACGAGGTGCCAAGGCAAAGCCACCTGCCCACGATGCGGCCTGGACAAGCAAGAGGGTGAGTGCAATGGTGACCAGCGTTGCGTCAACTGCGAGGGTGCTCATCCCGTGTACTCCCGCAAATGCCCGAAGCTGATAGAAGAGCGGAAAATAATGGAGATCAAGACGGTAGAAAAGATCCCGTACTTTGAGGCGAGGAAAAAGTACAGAGCTCAAGTAGCTCCTACTTTTTCCAGATCTTTCGCCCAAATAGCTTCCGCTCCTATCGCCAAAATCACCATCTCGACTCAGACGGAAGAAAATTTGAACAAGAAGGCTGGAGAACAAAAATCGGCCGCGCCGGCTAAGGCCACAGATCCGGCAAACAAGGATAAAGTCGTGGGAACGAAATCTCCAAATAAGAAACCCAACAAAAACAACGCCGGGGCTACACAAACCAAACGCGGGAACTCTCAGTCCCCCGGCCCCTCTGATAAGGCTCCAAAGAGCCAAACCAATTTAATGGAATTGGAATACCTATCCGATACGGATATTTTAAAAATTGAGAGCAAAGGGAAGAAGAGTCACGTCAAGCGCCTCAAGCGCCCTTCGTGACTCAACTGCTCCTTTTAGTTTTAATCCTCTTTTATATTTTAATCATGGCTTTTATCGTGCAGTGGAACTGCAACGGTTTTTATAAGCATAAGGAGGAACTTGAAATTTTAATAAGAGATTTTAACCCTTCCTGTATATGTTTGCAGGAAACGCGTTTTAAAGATACAGACAAGGGATATTTAAAACATTTTAACACTTTTAGACTGGACGATACTAGTGGCCAACGAGCCCATGGTGGAGTTTCGGTTTTTGTCCGGGAGGCTCTTTACACCTCCCGAATAAATCTTAACACACCGTTCCAAGCGGTAGCGGTGACGGTGCACGCTCCCGAGGCGATAACGGTGTGCAACGTTTACCTGCCGGAGGGTGCACCCGTCACCCGTTTTAATCTAGAATCCCTTGTTCACCAGCTACCTCAGCCTTTTATTTTACTCGGAGATTTTAATGCTCACGATCGTCTATGGGGAAGCACCCCGGAACAGTGCAACCGCAGGGGACGTATTTTATCAAGTTTTTTTTAGTGATTTTAACCATTTTTTACTCAATAACGGCGAGAAAACCCGTTTTAACTCTTATAGCGGCGATTCTTCCTCCATTGACTTGAGTATTTTATCGACTAGTTTGGTCAATAAACTAAAACTCTCTGTGCATAAGGATCTTAGTGGGAGCGATCACTTTCCCCTTTTAATCAAAAGGGAGCAAAATTTAAACCCCGATTTTATTAGACCAGGCTGTTGGATTGTCCGGAAAGCTGATTGGCATCTTTTTAACTCAAATTTTAACAACGTGTGGGATAAAAACAACGACTGTGTAAGAAACGTAAATCTTTTGACATCCAGCATCATTCAAGCCGCCGAAATCAGCATACCACGATCTCGAAGCATCCTTCCAAGAAATGCGGTGCCATGGTGGAATGAAACCTGCGCAGAAGCCATTAAAAAACGTAAGAAAGCTCTCCGAATTTTCAACAAGTATCCTACAGCAAATAATCTCTCCGCTTTTCGGCGACTAAGAGCGAAAGCGCGTCAGGTAATAAAGGACGCAAAGAGGATTTCTTGGATGAATTTTGTCTCCGGTGTCAACCACAGGACTCCACTTGCACAGGTATGGCGTAAGGTGAGGAGCATATCGGGTAGCAGCCAGCATCTAGGGTAGCAGCCAGCATCTAGGTATATCCTTCCTAGAAGTCGAAGGAAAGGTTATCACTTCTCCAGCTGTGATAGGGAACGTATTCGCCCAATTACTCGCCAAAGTGAGCAGCGACGAATGCTATGAACCTTCTTTTGCGATCCTCAAGAAAAGGCTCGAGAACGTCCCAATATCCTTTATAGAGCCTAAAACAACGGCAGACTACAATATGCCATTTACCATTTGGGAGCTGAAATCTGCCATCCATGACTCCCACGACACGTCCCCAGGACCCGACGAGATCCACAATGCCTTCCTCCGAAATCTATCGGAATCGGCGTTGCTGGAAATCCTTGAAACTTTTAATCAGCTCTGGGCCAATGGGGATTTTCCTCCGTCCTGGCGGGAGTCCGTCATTGTTCCCATCCCAAAACATGGAAAAGACCGAGCTGATCCGAATTCATACCGGCCGATTTCTCTCACCAGCTGCCTGTGCAAGTTAATGGAGCGAATGGTAAATCGACGTCTCATTTGGTGGCTGGAGCGTCGAAAACTCCTCTCTAGGATACAATGCGGATTCAGACGGAACCGTTCCACAATGGACCACTTGGTTAGAATTGAAAATTTCATCCAAGAAGCCTTCCTTCTCCGCCAACACGTAGTCGGTGTATTTTTCGACTTAGAGAAGGCTTACGACCGGGTCTGGCGACGTAAGATTCTACGCGTATTACGCGAGTGGGGTTTTAGAGGCTGTTTGCCTATTTTTATACAAAATTTTTTAACCAACCGTGTTTTTAAAGTAAGGACGGGACAGTTGTTGTCAAATTTTTACCCTCTTGACAACGGAGTTCCCCAAGGCTCCGTTCTGAGCGAGACGTTGTTCGCTATTGCGATCAACGACATAGCTCACTGCATCAAGGAGCCAGTGTTAGGGTCACTGTTTGTGGATGATCTCGCGATTTTCTGCAGATCATCTAGGGTCGTGAATGCATCGCGTATGGCGCAACTCACCATCAATAAACTTCACAAATGGACCCAAAATAACGGCTTCCTTTTCTCCTTGGAGAAAACAAAGTGCGTTCACTTTTCTCGCACTCGGGGCGTCCATGTAAATCCCACGTTACACATAGGTGGTAGAAACCTCCCATTTGTGGAATCAGTCCGTTTTCTGGGGATGACCCTCGACCACAAACTCAACTGGAAGGAGCACATTAATTCTGTCAAGGTAAACTGTTTGAAGTCTTTGAACATTTTAAAGTTTTTAAGCCACGCATCTTGGGGAGCAGACCGCACCACCTTAATTTTACTTTACCGCACACTGGTGCGGTCGAAATTAGACTACGGCTCATTCGTGTATGCGACCGCTCGCGAGACGTATTTGAAAGCACTTAATTCAGTGCACAACGCAGGTCTGCGACTATGCACTGGGGCGTTCAGGACCAGCCCGATTCCCAGCATATATACCGACGCAGGCGAGCCTCCTCTATGCTACCGAAGGACCTGGCTTCTTTGTAGCTACGTTTCCAAAATTTTAGCAATGACGAGTCACCCATGTTATAGTTTACTTTTTAAACCCCGTTTTATTAATGTTTTTAACCGAAGGACTAGAGCAACCAGACCAGTAAGCGTTCGTTTTAACGATTTTATTCGCGGATGCGAATTCACGCTACCTGAAGTGTATCCTGTTTCATTCTCGGAACACCCCCCTTGGATCACTCCCACTCCGGTGGTGAATATTCTCTCACGATCTCGACCGAAGTCTTCCACAACTCCCTCGGAGTACCAGCGTTTGTTTGCCATGTTCCGATGGAATCACCCCAACCTTACCCCCGTTTACACTGACGGTTCGAAAGATAACTCTGCTTGTGCATGTGCAGTGTTCTCCCCTATCCACGGGAACATCAGAGCAAAGCTTCACCCGATGTGCAGTGTGTACACGGCGGAGCTTTATGCCATAAGGACAGCTCTAGAAGCCCTAGGTGACCACGGCGGCTCCTTTGTCATATGCACTGACTCCAGGAGCTCGCTACAAACCATCTCTGGCTTCTCACCCGTGCACCCGATCGTGCAAGAAATACACTCTCTCCTGCTGACCCTTTCGAGAAAGGGTTTGAATATCCATTTTCTGTGGGTACCGGGACATGAGGGGATAGCCGGGAATGAGATAGCAGACGCTATGGCCAAGGAAGCTCTGAATAACGAAGTTCTTGTCTCAACGCTGGTTCCCCACGAGGACTTACGAGCATCTCTAAGTAACGTGGTATTTGGAAAATGGAGGGAGTCATGGAGGATTCTAAATAATAACAAGCTCCGTGGCATCAAGGACATGGTAGCAGCGTGGCCCTCCTCAGCTCGTAGTAATCGGAGAGAGGAAGTAGTACTTACACGATTGAGGATAGGGCACAGCCCCCTGACCCATGCGTATCTCTTTACTGAAGAGAAGGAACCTCCCCAATGTGGGGATTGTAAATGTCCATTAAGTTTTAGACACATCATGCTAGATTGTGTTAAGTACCGCGAAGCGCGAAGACGAAATAATCTAGGGGGAGACCTAAAAACCCTTTTAGGAGACCACCCTACCAACTTAATCTGTACATTTCGGTTTCTCAGAGAAATAAACATTTTTAATAAAGTCTAATTATGTACACTTTCAACGAAGACATCAGATGCAGTAGATTACTTTATACATAACTTTTGTAATTAAATAGCACAGTAGTGGTGCAAAATGACCTTGCCGTCGACGCACCCTAAATCCAAATACTACTACTACTACTCGATGTCATCATTCATACTTTTCACACATTCGTTCAGGGACGAGGCTTCGGTGTCCGACACGAGAAGGACATCGTCTGCATACAGCATTATCCTGGCCGTGGTTTCCAGTCGTCCCACCCCATCTATAAAAAGATATAAAAGTAAAGGGGATAAACAGGATCCTTGAGGGACCCCGACAGCAAAGTGGCGCCAGGCAGGCTGCAGCCCCTCCAGGACACGGATGGTGGCCAGCCGGTCGCGGAGGTAGTCCCTCAGCCACGTCACTGCGGACGGCAGGAACTGTAAGGCCTCCAGTACACGGATCAGCAATTGGTGGTCGACAGAGTCATATGCCCGGTGAATGTCCAAGGTGGTGATGATAGAAAGCCGTCTGCGATCGATAGCTTCCCTGATTGGGTCCAATACGCCTACCAGCGCGAGGTGCGTGCTGTCGGATGGTCGGAACGCCGACTGCGTTGGGCACAACATGTCGCACGAGATGACACGGGCCGACATCTGCTTAAGGACTATCTTGTCCATGATGTTGCCGAGGACATTCCCCACAGCAATGGGGCGATAATCCTGGCATAGAGTTGGGGTCGTAATCTTTAGAAGGGGGATAATAAGGGACTTTTTCCAATCCCTTGGATACACACCCGAGCTGAGGCTCACGTTATACAGCCGGGCCAGAGGTTTCTTCAAGGCGGGAAGAAGGAGTCGAATCATACCGGCGGAAATACCATCAGGTCCGGGTGTCGAGGAATGGAGACTACCCAAGGCCTCCTCCACATCCTTCTCACTGATATCAGAGAAGGAGAAAAGCGGATGTTTGGTGGGGACAATGGTGGGTGAGAGGGGACTCCCGGACGACGCCCCATCAGTCACGAAGCTCGCCAGCAGCTGTTCCGGCGGAATGGTCGGCTCAGTAGTAACCCCACTACGGAGCCCACCCTGGGACCGGATGGTCCTCCACAGGTGTTGAGACCCCCCTTCGATTTGGCCAGCAAAATATCTAGCCTTAGCGTTACGGATACGCTGTTTAGTGCTGTTTCGCGCAAATCTGAAGGCCTCCCAGTTCTCCGGCGATTTTACTTTGGTGAAGGTAGCGTACAATTTGTCTCTGACAGACGTGTCCCTCCGGATATCAGAGGAGAGCCATGGGGCGGGGGGCCTTCTCATCTTTACTTTATGGACAGGGGCGTACTTGTCCATAACAACAATGATTGTGTCACGTAGTATGGTAGCGCCCACGTTGGGGTCATCCTCGGAGGAAATGTCGTCCTATTTGTCAAGGAGGGGATCGTCAAGGAGAACAGCACGGTCGATCCGGTCTAGATTGCGGCTGTAGACAATCCTGGTGGGTGAGGGTGTGACACGTACTGGTAATGAACAGAACACCATGTAATGCCGGGACAGACCAGGCGCCGCACGTTGACCAAAGCTCGCGGCACCACTACCACGTGTGCGGATGACCAAGTCCAGGGTGTTGTGCGAGGACGTGGTATGGAAGGTAGGCGCCCTGGAGAGGATCTCCATGCCGCAACGTCCACCGTCCGCAAGAAGGCCGAGGAGGAAGAGGTGTCACGATTGACGGGGACATTGAAGTCTCCTAAGAGGACACCAGCCTGATAGCCCGAAACCCAATGAGAAAAGGCATGGACCACAGACTGAGGCGAGCGCATTTTGGGAGGGCAATACGCTACCCCAATGATTACACGGGCGTGGCCCGAACACACCTCAGCGAACATATATTCGGCGCGGTCCTCCAAGGAAGCAGAGGAACCACCGAGCATCCTGGGTCGGAGGCCCTCGCGAACGTACAGGGCAACTCCTCCACCACCCCTGTACGCCCGATCGTTACGGAGGAGGGTATACCCCGGTATGAGGAAGGCGGCATCGGGATGCTGTGGCTTTAGATGTGTCTCCGACACGGCCATGACGGAGACAGGGAAAGACGTTAGAAGAGAACTGAAGTCTGCCCAGTGAGCTCTGATGGATTCGGCGTTGACGTGTGCCACGCGGAGGTAGGAGACGGTTGTAGATGTAATATCTCTATCTCGGGGACCCGCCATTATAGTTTGAGTTCCCCACGGAGCTTCTGGAGAAGTTTACGGTAGCGGGATCCTCTCCTACCTCGCTGCTCTTTTGGGGGCATATCCACCAGGGAGTCCTCCAGCTTGCGATAGAATGCCATCGGTTGAACCTTAAGCGACTTGAGATAGGCTAGGTTATCTTTTCGGGTACCAATATCCCGCATGATGCGGGCGAAGACTTGCTGCTCGGAGGGGTCGTTCGTCTCGTCCTGACCGATGTCGGGGGCCGATCGATCGGATCCAGTGGTCGTTACTGACAATCGATCGTCGTCGCAGCTGTCAGGCTCGTGCTCCGTCGCTATCTTCTTTGACGCTTCACGGGGGGGTGTTTGTATGCCTCGCTTTAGAGCCCTATGGGCAGTCTCTGCGACCTCCATGGTAGGCGAATCAGCATTGGGGGTCTTCGTCACCGTCCCAGATTCCTCCTGCACGGAGATCGGTTTAGTTGGGGAAGATTCGGGGGATCCTTGACTTTCCGTTTCAGCTTCTGCGGGTTTTTCCGGTTCAGGCATCGTAACATTGACTGGGGCGTTATCTGGTACCACACTGGGATTCCCGGCGCTGGTGGCCGTAGGCACACTATGACGATCCACATTGCGTGCGGCATGACACCGAGATTCGTGGTGCCCCGTCTGTCGACAGATGGAACAGGTGTGGTCGTCCAAGTTGAGGAATACCATGTGAGTTGTACCAGCATGGTGAATGGGTACGGCGTAGGGAAGCACCGCTAAATTTTCCACAACCACGTTTGCAAGGCGACGGAATCCTTTCACGTGAACCAGACGATGGTCGCGGCAGGAGGACTTGACTGCGGAAATGGACCCGACTACTCTGCCATACTGTGACAACATTAGGTGCTGGTATGTCAGGTATTAGGTTCGAAAGGAAGATTCGCGTAGCCCCAGAAATGTACTTCCGGAACGCGAACTGACGCCCACCATAATGTAGAGGAGAGGAATTCACTACCCGTTCAGCCAATGCTATTCCCTTCAGATAAATACACACCCTCCCGTGGCTGATGCGCGCGGCGTGAGTAATATCCGACGGCTCCACCACCGATAGCATGGATACTAGATAGTCATCGAGAGGAAGCCCTTCGATGATGTCGCAGATCACCGCTGAACGCTTATCCGGTAGGTCTCCATCCGGTGGCGGAGTCTCGTGGTAGGAGATCGACTCGCTCTGAGCAGCGGCCGAGTACGACCGTGAAGCTCCTGTGGTGGTGGGGGTGGAGTTAGAGTCGTTGGTGGAGGCGGAAGAAGTGGCGGGGCCATGCGTGGAAGGGGCCGGAGGAGTTGGTGGCTTGGGGACCTGAACGGCCATGAGGGCAGGGGGCATTGGTGGTTGGGGGGTGGAGGGTGCTGGGGGCTTGGCGATGGTGGTGTTGGGGTCGACTTTACTGGGGTCTGCTGCCTGAGGAGCAGCAGAAGTGGATGGGGAGTTGTTCCCGACGCCGTCGGAAGCTGTCGCTGGGGGGTCCCTCGACGGCGGGCGCGAGCACCCCGCGTCCGCAGGCTTTACACCCAGGTCCGCCATGGTGCGGACCGGGGGAACCCTGGCACCCTCCCTATGCACTAGTATAATAGGAAGAGATCCAACGGCGAAAGAAGGGAATCACGAGCCCCCTATAGGTCGGAGCCTGGTCCGAACACGCCCGGCAAAAACAGAGGCAAAACCACCCAAATATTAAAAATTGTATAACTCGGCCCCTGTCCGGGGCAGATACGTGGGAATTGCACTGAACTGTACAGAATTAGGGCAGCAATGAGTTAGTTTCTTTTAGAAACTGCCTTATGAGGAGATTAACACTTTAGAAAAAAAAAAAGACGATCGCACACACAATGTAAATAGACCCTTAACTAAACCGCACTTCTGAGTATCACACGATGTTTAAGGAGTATCTAGGTATCTTTGTTAAGCACTAGAAAAGCACAGGGACATATATTAGCTCAAAATTTAATTAATCGATCGACATCATGAGCTTACGAAACTCTTAAATATTGAAAATTGTATCACACGGCCCCTATCCGGGGCAGAGATGGGAGGATTGCACAGAACTGCACAGAAATAGGGCAGGAATGAGTTGGTTACTGTAAGATACTGCCTTATGAGGAGATTAACACTCCATAAACAAAAGACGATCGCACACACAATGTAAACAAACCCTTAAATGACAAAATTAAGGGTAAATATGAGAAAAACTGCACTTCTGAGTATCACACGATGTTTAAGGAGTATCTAGGTATCTTTGTTAAGCACTAAAAAAGCACAGGGACATATATTAGCTCAACTTTTCACTAATCGATCGTCAACACGTTCGTACGAAAGAAAAGAATCAAACACAAAAATAATGAAAACTATGGCCTTCAACACAGATAATAGTACACAGGAGGATGTAAAAGGACCTCCGGAATGCTGATCGAACTCCGTCAGGTTGGATTTACCTCAGGAGATCGAAAAATAAACGAAACAAAGACCTACTTAGCACAAAAGAATAAACACTTGTGAAGAACGTAAAAAAGGACACAGAGAGGTGGAATTTGCACCAGGGGTGTACGAAGGAAAGCACTGTAAGATTCTTTGCCGTTAATGTGGGCCAAAGCCGCCCCTTGGGCACAGGGGGACTTGTAGTTTGGACCGTAACACCGGACCGATGTTGAACACAGAAATCCTCTTAAAAAGGCCAAAAACGGTCAGATTTGGACAATTTTTGCACCAAAATGAACGTCAGAACTTCACAAATGGATATAACACGAAGATAAGCAGAATTCTGCAACAGAAACACTCAAATTCACTCTTACTAGCGGAGCGACACGAGGTACGTCCGACCACCACGAGAGAGAGAGAGAGAGAGATGGAGAGAGAGAGAGAGATGGAGAGAAAAAGAGAGATGGAGAGAGAGAGAGAGATGGAGAGAGAGAGATGGACTTGACTTGACTTGACTTTGTTTATTATTTAACCTGGCCCGGATTGGACAACAATCCTGTCCACTCTTCCCCCGGGCCAGGGCTCTTTTACATTAGGTGTATGGTAATTGCAATACATTGACTGGCACGTATGCCGGTAAGTCCATAAACAACCGTGATGCCTTCAGGTGGTGTTATAAAATAGTCAAGTCTTGAGGCTGCTGCTATCTGGAGAGACTCCTTTTCTCCACTGTTGTAGTCGCAGCAGCCTTCATTCAGCGGGCATCACGGGACTCACCACCGTTATATAATAAATAAAGACAAGAAGAATAAATATAAAATAAATAAATAGCTAAAAGTGCTTGATGCATACAGTTTAAAAAAAATTTTTAAAAGGTATTATGCTAAAGAAATAAATAACTTTAACTAGAATAAGGAAGCCACTAAGAACATAAGGTGGCAATAAGAACAAGTTAAAAACTGTGAAGTCAGAATAAATAGATAAATAAATATTTGTAAATATTGTCAAGTAATATGTAAAATGGATAAAAGGCTACTGAGCGCATAAAATTGGCATTTTAAAACAGATAGCTGCATATAAAAGTGAGAGATGTGATAAAACAATAAAATATTACTTGGAGAGGATAAAATCAATAATTTAAATTGTTAACAGGAACTTATTTTGTTTAAAAGCAAATGTATATTGGATTAAAGGCGTGATTTTTGACCAGCTAAAATATGTTTGTACACTTTACTCCTTGTAAAACTTAGCCTGATGTCCAAGGGGAGGTTATTAAAGTTGCGGACAAAAGTCGCAATAAACGACCCCGCCATCCTCGAGCTCTTTTGCAATGGCATCTGGAACAGGAATGGAGCGTTCCTTGTCCCAATGTCATGGAGACCTCTCATGAGCGTCATCCCCAGGAACACGTAACGGGGAGACCGCGTCGTCCACACCTTGTAACCGGCCATCAGAGTGAGTAGCGTTCTCCTTTCCACCATGCGGAGGATATTTTCGCGGGCATAATGGGGGGAGAGATGCTCCATGTATCCCGGTCTCAGGGCATACCTCAGGCAAGCATTCTGGGCCACTTGCAGTCTGGTCATGTCTGAACCGGTGTGATCGCTGCAGGGGATCAGGGAGTAGTCAAGGATGGGGAAGAGTAATGACTTTACCAGGACCAGTCTCGTGGCTTTTCGGGGCTTGAACTGCATTCCTTTAAGCCTCCGGATACCCCAATGCACCCTGGTCACCGTGGTGGATATTTGTTTATCCCAGGAGAGGTCACTCGATATAAATATCCCTAAGTACTTCAGGCACGAAACATATTTGATGGGGGTACCATTGCAGATGAGGGCGGGGGGGTCTGGGCCGACATATTTTTCAGTCAATCTTTTATTTCCGACGATGATGGCATTACTTTTACTAGCATTGACAGATAGGCCCATTCCCTGCAGCCACTCGCACACGCATTCCAAGTCCTCATTCACACTACGCACACACTCATTCAGGGAGGGACCGTCCGTGTCGGATAGGAGGAGTACGTCGTCCGCGTACAGCATGATCCGGCTGCGGGTGTGGAGCCTTCCCAAGCCGTCCACGAAAAGGCTGAACAACAGCGGCGACAGGCACGAACCCTGGGGAACTCCGGATGTGACGAGCCGCCAGTCGGGATTAGGGCCATCCCTGACACGGATGGTAGCCAATCGGTCGCGAAGGTAGTCGGCGACCCAATCCACCTCGTGCTGACCGATGTTGAGGTGGCGCAGAACATGAAGCAAGGTGCCGTGGTTCACAGTGTCATACGCCCTGGCAACGTCCAGAGTGGTGAGGACAGAGAGGCGCCTTCCGTCCATGGCCTCCCTTATAGAGTCCAAGACTCCGACGATGGCCAGCTGGGTGGAGTGATTTGGGCGGAAGGCCGATTGCGTGTGGCACAGTAGATCGTGCCGAAACACGTGGTCCGATAGCTGGGCAAGGACCACACCATCCAAAATTTTCCCCAGACAGTTGCCCACGGAGATCGGCCTGTAGTCCCGATATGTTTGAGGAGTGGATACCTTAGGGAGAGGTATTATCCATGCCTTTTTCCAAGGAGCGGGATACGACCCCCGCGAAAGGCTGGCATTGATAATTCGGGTTAGTGCCTTGACTATCGCGGGTCTGACTAGCTTAAGAATTCGGGAGCAGATGCCATCCGGGCCCGGGGATCCCGTTTTCAGCCCACACACGGCTTTGTCCACTTCACGTTCATTTACCGGGGAGAAATGAAAGGGAGGGAAACCAGAGGGGGGTAAGGCGGGAATGGCTTGTGTTCCGGTTGGAGCACTACCCACAAAACCGTCCAATAGCTGATCCGGGGGAATGACTAGGTCGATGCGGGGACCTGAGTGGACCCCCCCCTGAGCACGGATGGTCCTCCAGAAGGCTTTTGGTCCGGAGCCTGCCTCCGTTTTAAAGTGCCTACCCTTGGCATTTCGTAGTTCCTGCTTAACCTTGTTCCGTGCCACACGGTAGGCCTCCCAATTATCCGGGGTCTTATTTTTCGTGTAGATTGAGTATATCTTGTCTCTCCTGGACATGAGGCCACGGATGGAAGGGGTCAGCCACGGTGCAGGCCGCTGTTTATGGCAGATCTTCCGGGCTGGGGCGTGACGGTCGATGACCTCAAGGATGACGTCCGAGAGCAGGTCCGCACTCTCACTCGGATCGCAGGTCATATCTATATTCTCCAGGCGGGCCCACGATGGATCGTCCAGGATGGCGACCGGATCTACGGTGGACAGGCTTCGGGTGATGATGGTACGTTTTGGGACCTGTGCGACACGACCGGGCACGGTGCAGGACACCATGTCGTGGCCCGATAGCCCAGGAACCGGTGATTGGCGAAAATTCAGAACTCGACCTGGGTCGGCCACGAGAATGAGGTCGAGGGTATTGTGTGAGGTCCTACTATGAAAAGTTGGCCGCCGAGATAGCACCGACAGCCCGCAGTCACCTGCAGCCCGGAGGAAGGCACGAGGCACGCACTCATCCCGATTAATTGGGACATTAAAATCTCCCAGAATCACTCCTTGACTGTAACTTGACAGGTATTGGGAGAAAAGGTGGAGTACTTGTTGCGGATTGGTGGTTTTTGGGGGGCAGTAGACCACGCCTACCAACATGTTGGCACCACGGGGGTCGACTTCCAGAAACATAAATTCAACTCGGTCCACTTCACTGGCACAGGAGCGCCGAATCACCTTGGTCTCAAGACCGGCTTTGGTGAAGATCGCTACTCCGCCTCCCTTTTTGTAAGTTCGATCATTGCGATGGGTACAGAAATTATTCAGGGAGTAGGTATTGTCAGAGTGCGTGGGATGGAGGTGAGTTTCTGACACAGCAATGATGTCATGATTGCCACGTGAGAAGATGACAGAAAAGTCTGACCAGTGGGCTCGTAGGGACTCGACATTGACATGGGAGATGGTCATGGCTCCCACTCTCGATCCTTCACTGTTGAGCCCCGCCATTGGGATAGAGTTCCCTCTTCAATTGGGAGACGAGGGTAGCGTATCGTTTTCCGTCCCCACTGTTCCCGTCTTTAGGGGACATTGATCGGAGTTTGGCCTCCACCCTCCGCAAAAAGGCATTGGGGTCCACGTTGAGGTCCTCGAGGTAGGCCAACCGCTTTCCGGGTTTAACCTTTTTCTTCATCATTTTGATGCAGAGGATAAAAGTGGAGTCCGGAATGGTCACCGGTTCGTCATTCTTGTCTCCATCACCGTGGACCTCGGAGTGAGACTCTGCCGACCCCTCATCATCGGACTCACTCCCCACGTCCGAGTCAGAAGAGGATGACGTCACTTCCTCATCCCTGGGGTGATCGGGTTCCTGGGCGGCGTATCTTTTAAAGGCGTTTCTGTCCGGTGACTCAATTGCTCGCTTGGCGGCACGGTTAGACGGCTCAGTCACGTCCATGGCCTCAGGTATAGGTTGACCAGTGGCCTCACACTCCGAGGGCTCGTCAGGGACAGGGTCTGCGGAATTTGGACGCTCCTTCTGCGGCACAAGTGGGGTCACGTCCGTTTTTTGGGTAGAGGATGTCGATGGATCCTGATGAATTTTCGCCACGACCGGGAGCCGGGCCTCCGCGGCACGGTTTTCTCCAGATGTTCCGGCGACAGGCAGGTCTTCAACCACTTCATCAGGGCGGGAAGACGGCGGGGGAGGGACGATCCTGTGCTGCACGCCTTGACAACGGGCCTCATGGTGACCCGTCCGATGACATGTGCCGCACGTGTAATCGTCCAGATTGAGGTAGATGTTATAGGTGGTGCCAGCATATCTGACAGGGATGAAGGCAGGCAGGGAGGCCAGGTTTTCCACTTCCATATTTGCCAGCCGACGGAAGCCTAAGACGTGTGGGTATTTTGTCTTTTTACTGGATGGCTTTTGGAAAGTGATAGGTCCCACCACTTTTCCGTAGACGGCGAGCTGGTCGTGTATGGTCTGAAGGGGAATATCTGGGATACCATTCGAAAGAAAGACCCTGGTGATCCCAGTGACGTACTTCCGAAAGCAGATATTGGTGTTTTTGTGTTGAACGGGAGGGGACGATGCAACCTTATCAGCGAGCTGTAGGGTTTTCAGGTATATGCAGACCCTGTTATGGCTGATACGAGAAGCGAAGGTAATGTGGTGAGGGTCAACAATTGAACAGAGGGCGTCGAGGTAGTCCTCCAATACGAGGCCGTCAACGACCTCGCACACCACGGCTGTTCTCTTGTCGGCAGCGGGAGACGTATAGGCAGGAGAGTTGTAGAAGTTGGCGTTGTCGGCAGCAGAGGCGTATGAATAGTGGGTTTGTATCCCCGAGAGAGGTTCGGTAGCGGCGGGTGATGAGCATGGAGGAACGGGGTTTGTAGCTGGTGTGGTGGTGATGGGCCGGTTATAAGAGATATGTTGACCCTCAGAGGGGGCACTCAGGAGTGGGAACTCTTCATCCTTCCCGGAATGGGGTGAGGAGCCCTTTCGGGCATTTTTGCTGGAACGGGTGTTGGTGGTGGTTGCTGATGAAATCGGTGTTGGGGCATCTACACTGGGACCAGAGTTGATTTCGATGCGACCATCTTGAGGTTGAGCAGTGGAGGAGGAGGAGGAATGGGTCCCGACGGCGTCGGGATCAATCACTGGGTGAATCTTCGAAGGCGGACGTGCTTTGCCCGCGGCACTACGCTTTGCGCCAGGGTCCGCCATGGTGCGGCCCTAAGGCGCTCTTACCACTCACAAAACACCAGAAATGGAGATACGGATCCCCAGGATATCAGGGTAATAATAAACACTCACGTCCCTGATATGAAGCGTGATCTGAGGCGATCCCGGACCACGAGATGAAAAAACACTAACACTTTAAAAATAAATAACTCTGCCCCTATGTGGCACAGAGATGTTGGGGTAGCACTGGGATGCACGGGAAGATGGCCCAAAAAAGGGCAATACGTTAGCGCAATGCCTTCTAGGGGAAGGTATCACAAAACACTAAGGATAACACTGAACGAGAATACCTTAAAAATTCAAAAATATACAACTTCACCCCTATAGAGCACAGAGGTGTCGGGTTTTCACTGGGGTACACTGTGGAGAGGTGGGAAGGTGCTCAGTGTATTGAAAAACAGCCTCGTAAGGGGCTACTGCACCCAAAAACAAATGACGATCGCACACGTAATTATAGCGATCTCTTAAAAGGTGAAATAATCAAAAAATAAACAGAAACAAGCACTTCTGAGCATAAACCGACACTAAGGGGCTACCGCGGCACCTTTTCGTAGCACTGAGAACCCCCGCAGAGGTAATTTAGCTCAAATTGTTTTATTTTCGTGGTCGTAACCACGTGCGTAACAACTAAACACAAAAACTCTAAAATAATGCAAATCACTTCACAGAATAACAAAAAAAGACCACCAAGGGGTAAATAAGACCCCCCGGATCCCTGATTAACCTAGATCAGGGGGGATATACAACGTAAGAGAACAAAAAACTGAAACTTCACTCAGAAAATATGACAACAAGAAAAACACTGATAAGGAAGCCAAAAACAGTAGCACGTCACTTGCACAGGGGGGGTAGTTATCAATGCTGAGTACGACGGTATCACCGCAGCGATGGTCAGAGCCACCCCTGGGGCACAGGGGCGCCTCGAAGAGGCTCACTCGGTCGCCGGCGGTAGTGTTGACACTAATATTGCCACAAATTCTGTAATGAGAGATGGAGAGAGAGAGATGGAGAGAGAGAGATGGAGAGAGAGAGATGGAGAGAGAGATGGAGAGAGAGATGGAGAGAGACAGATAGAGAGAGAGAGAGAGAGAGAGATGGAGAGAGAGAGATAGAGAGAGAGAGAGATGGAGAGAAAGAGAGAGATGGAGAGAAAGAGAGAGAGATGGAGAGAGAGAGAGAGAGATGGAGAGAGAGAGAGAGAGATGGAGAGAGAGAGAGATGGAGAGAGAGAGAGATGGAGAGAAAGAGAGAGATGGAGAGAAAGAGAGAGATGGAGAGAGAGAGAGAGATGGAGAGAAAGAGAGATGGAGAGAAAGAGAGAGATGGAGAGAGAGAGATGGAGAGAAAGAGAGAGATGGAGAGAGAGAGAGAGAGATGGAGAGAGAGAGATGGAGAGAAAGAGAGAGATGGAGAGAAAGAGAGAGATGGAGAGAGAGAGAGATGGAGAGAAAGAGAGAGATGGAGAGAGAGAGAGATGGAGAGAGAGAGAGATGGAGAGAAAGAGAGAGATGGAGACAAAGAGAGAGATGGAGAGAGAGAGATGGAGAGAGAGAGAGATGGAGAGAGAGAGAGATGGAGAGAGAGAGAGATGGAGAGAGAGAGAGATGGAGAGAGAGAGAGATGGAGAGAAAGAGAGAGATGGAGAGAAAGAGAAAGAGATTTGATTTGATTTGATTTGCTTTTTATTTAACCTGGCCCGGGTGAGGCCACAGTCCGGCCCCCTCTTCCCCCGGGCCAGGGCTCTTTTACAGAGTTTCAGTCAGGTTTTACTTTAGTTTACTATCAGATTCAGTAACCGGCACGCAGGCCAGGTTTTATTTCATGTGTGTTCTGCTGATGAGCCAAGTCAGGAGGTGGTAGCTGGTGAAAATGGTAACTTCCATCCGTCACCGTTGTTAGAGATATTTCAGGCTACCATTGCTCTTGTACTTGAAAAATTATCATAGAAACAAATACTCATTAGTTTAATTCAGCCAACACAATTTAAAAATGTGGTCAAATTCATAAATTTTAGAAAAACGTTGAAGCATAAAACTGAGTGTACTACTTAAATTTTGGTAAAACAATTAAAATGAAAGATATTAATAATGATATATGAGTTTGGTTATGACAAAAAAATGATAGCTCACAAGTTAAAACATTTTAAGTTTAAATTCTATAAGCCATTAGAAGATATAGGAATGCAATAAAGGCTTACAAAATTTGACAAGGGATTAAACATGAACAGTAAAAATTGCAATAAATAAAAGGAATTGTTTCAATTGGCAATTTCAATTCAACTGGCAACAATTGTTTCAAGATTTTTCAAATATCAGAGAGAGAGATGGAGAGAGAGAGATGGAGAGAAAGAGAGAGATGGAGAGAGAAAGAGAGAGATGGAGAGAAAGAGAGAGAGATGGAGAGAGAGAGATGGAGAGAGAGAGAGAGAGATGGAGAGAAAGAGAGAGATGGAGAGAAAGAGAGAGATGGAGAGAGAGAGAGAGATGGAGAGAAAGAGAGATGGAGAGAAAGAGAGAGAGATGGAGAGAGAGAGAGAGATGGAGAGAAAGAGAGAGATGGAGAGAGAGAGAGAGAGATGGAGAGAAAGAGAGAGATGGAGAGAGAGAGAGAGATGGAGAGAGAGAGAGAGATGGAGAGAGAGGGAGAGATGGAGAGAGAGGGAGAGATGGAGAGAGAGAGAGAGATGGAGAGAGAGGGAGAGATGGAGAGAGAGAGAGAGAGATGGAGAGAGACTTGACTTGACTTGACTTCAGTTTATTTAACCTGGGTTGAGTGAGGCCACAATCCGGCCCCCTCTTCCCCCAACCCAGGGCTCTTTTACATCAGGTGTTTGTAAATAGCAATACATTGATTAGGCACTTGTGCCGGTAAGTCCAGAAATGTGATCCCATGAGATGGTAGGTTAGAGCAGTCAAGTCTGGAGGCTGCTACGCTGGGGAGGCACTCCTTTCCTTCACCGATGTAGTTGCAGCAGCCTCTGTTTAACGGGCATCACGGGACTCACCATGGTTATAAATAACTTAAGGATAAAAGAGAAATAATTTAGAATTAAAAACATGAGGCTGCAAATAAAGGTACAGGCAGTTTTTAGTAGGCCATGAAAGATTCATATTAATAACCATAACAATGGAAATTACTGGCAAAAAGAAAGGGTTTGATAAATTGTATGGTCAGTTTAAATGCAAGATACGTAATCACAGTAATTAAAGGCAGAAAGATAAAGAATGATAAATTGATTGATCAATATCTGACGCAAATGTTCAGTTTAAATGCAAGATACGAAATCACAGTAATTAAGGGCAGAGAGATAAAAAATGATAAATTAATTGTTCAACATCTGAAGAAAAAACTATGAAGGTATCTGTTGAGGAAATTCTTGGCGAACCCGTTGCTTAAGAGCAACATATTTGGCATTTTCTGGTAAAAGACGATCCTCGTAAGAAAAGTAATAGATATGGCTTTGAAGTGTCCCATATAAGGCCAGAGGATCAATGTCATTAACTTTGAGATAATCTTTGAGATCGGTCTTAGGCTTAATTTTCTTAAGGGCTCTATCAAGTTTTTCATTGGATATCCAATTGTCACGGTCGTTGCTGTCATAATCGTTGCTGCTGACAGAGCCGCTGTCATCAGGATCGTCGGAATCCACGGAATCCTCAGACTCCACCGCCTTCCTCTTCGGTTCGTGCTCGGGAGAAGAATGGTGACCCCGCTTCTGTGGTCGAGGAGGTGACTCAATGACGACCATCGAGGCTCCCTCCATAGCAGAGACGTCCACAACCGGCGGTCTGGCCGCCTCCGCATCCATATCCAGCGATGCTGGGACCCCAGGAGAGGGGGGTGGCGTAGGCAAATCGGGAGAGCCGGTGTTGGGATGACTTTCCTCGTTGGTCGGGCAGGAACTCGTCGTATCAACAATATCCGTCGTAGGGGGAGTTATTGGAGGGGGTGGAGAAGACTGTAGGGGTTGTTTGGTCCGGGTGGGAAGCGCTGGGCCTGCCACCAAAACCGGAGCAGACGTGGGGGACCCCCCACGAATCAGGTGGCACCGCGCCTGGTGGTGCCCCGTCCTCCGGCAACTGGTACAGACTATGTCGTCTAAATTCAAAAACACGGTGTGATCGGTCCCATCATGATGTACATGCACAGAATACGGAAGTTCGGCCAAGTCGTCCACTACCACGTGAGCGACCCGTCTAAATCCGAGAACATGGGCCAGACGAGGGTCTCGACAGGGTGATCGAACACAGGAAATCGACCCCACCACGCGCCCATACTGTGCCAGCATAGCGTGGAGAGCCGAGGAAGGAATGTCTGGTAGAACGTTGGACAGGAATATTCGGGTTGCACCCGTCACGTATTTCCTGAATCTAAAGGAATTACCCTGATAATGAAAAGGGGAAGCCGAAACCACATTTTCAGTCTGGGCCGGAGTTTTGAGGTAGATGAGGACTCGGTTGAAACTTATCTTTGAAGCAAACACAATATCACGAGGATCCACATTGGTAGAAGCGACAGTAGGTAATTGTCGAGAGGGACGTCTTCCATCGCTTCGCACACCACTGCGGTGCGCTTATTCGGTCGATTTCCATCATCGGCGTATGAGCGATCAGAAGTACCGGTTATATTAGAGGCTGCTGTGGCATATGATCTTGGCATTGACGTAATTTGGGTAACTTCAGGAGGAGTCACTGATGTAAGTTGAGTAACTTCTGTAGCAGTATGCGGGGAAGCTGGAGTGGGAGAAACGGGACGAAGGGACGACGGCTGAATCACGACATCCATGAGTGGAGTTGGTGATGGGTTGGAATTGGAGGGTTTAAGTACTTCCTTGAGCGTGGAAGCTGACTTGGAGGAGGGTTTTGGGTGGTTGGACGATGGCATGGGAGGAGGTGGACATTTTGTATATGTCGAGGAGGAGGGATGTTTGGCTGGAAAAATTTCTTTCACTATGGGGGAAATAGATCGCGAACGGCCGCCCTTAACGCTAGAGGCACGACCGCCGCCCTTCCCAGTGGACGCAGACATCTTCTTGGATTTACGGCGTGACGCCGCAGGTAGGGGCTTGTTCTGGTCCGCCATGGCGGACCAGAATAAAAGGGCACTGAATCACTTCACTCACGGGTAAATACACTCGTGAACAGACAGGGGTGGAGACCAACAAGGGACACTACGGACCAGTAGGTCAGCGGATGATGGTAGGACAAAGTCCCAAATGTAAACAATGATAACTTTTCAAAAAGTGATTGCTCGGCACCCGGTAGGCACAGACAACTCGGGATCACTGATAAATGCTCGTAGGCACAGTGGGAGTAACTTCCAAACAAAAAATATACCACTCGTCAGGGGAACGTAGAAAACTTCAAAAAGGTTGGACTCGAAAAACACTAAGATTTGAAAAATGCGTAGAAACTCTCAGAATTGACACAAAGAGCACGGATGAACACCAGGACGTTAGTTAGACATCCTGCAACACAATTAGCGGGTTTTGAAGGCCGGTTGTCAGGAAACAGCAATCGACAAAACAAATGACGATCGCCTTTACTCACGAAAACTTCAGAAATAAACGTTAAATTCCAGATTTCCGAGGAAAGGTTGCACAAAATAGTAGAATTAGGCCACTCTGATCTTCCTGGTAACGTATAAAAGGTGGGAAATGCAAAATTAGGAAATAATAAGGTAATGTAACATCACGATTGACGACTCGTCACATGTTCGGACATGATACACAAAACTGCAAAAATAACCAAAAATAAGGCGCAGAATCACTCAAACTGGGTGGGAAGTAAAGAAAGGTGATCTCCGAAGCACTGATTAACTTCCATCAGGTCGGATACTCAAATACACAAGGAATTGTAACACAAAATAAACTCCGATTAACTGGAAATTTTAAACACTCGTTGTTGGGACAAAAATGCACTTAGGGAGATGGGCTTTTCACAGGGTGTGTTGTTTGTGATGCACAAGGGGCACACAGATCCAGATGGTGGGCAAAAGCCACCCCCGGGCTAGGGGGGGACTTCGAAATTTGTCGTCGGACGGCAGCTGATGGAAAGCACGAAAAACGTCTCAAAAATCACAAAAATGGTCGGATCGTGGAGATTTTCACATCAAACGACGGAGGAAAGATTCACGCAGTTTTCTGACACTAGTAACAGGGGTAAACTGGAGATTTAACCACTTAAAAGATAGGTTGAACGGGAGCGGCAGAAACACACGTGCGTCTCGGGTGAGAGAGAGAGAGAGAGATGGAGAGAAAGAGAGAGATGGAGAGAGAGAGAGAGATGGAGAGAAAGAGAGAGAGATGGAGAGAAAGAGAGAGAGATGGAGAGAAAGAGAGAGATGGAGAGAAAGAGAGAGATGGAGAGAAAGAGAGAGATGGAGAGAAAGAGAGAGATGGAGAGAAAGAGAGAGATGGAGAGAAAGAGAGAGATGGAGAGAAAGAGAGAGATGACTTGACTTGACTTGTTTTTTATTTAACCTGGCCCGGGTGAGGCCACAATCCGGCCCCCTCTTCCCCCGGGCCAGGGCTCTTTTACAGGGTTTATTTATTCATCAAATCATAATTCAGCATATTTAGTATATGGCACGCAGGCCGATATTTTTGGTTTTCCTTTGGTCAAGTCAGGAGGCTGCAGGTGTTGGTTTTTATTAAGTCCATCCACCGGTGTTCAGAGGCAGCCTCCGGTGTTCCCCACCTTGACGAACGGCAGGATCCACCCCCGTACATGACTAGTGATTATAAATAAATAAATAATTAAATAAATAAATAAGTAAAGATGGAAATAAATAAATAAATACAACCGTGAGCAATATGTTTAAAGATATCTGAATAAATATGTTGTAGTTATTAAAAATACTCAGTTTAAAAACATAGTTTTCTGAATAAAAAATCAATAAATAGCGTTAAAAATCAGATAAAATATAAGGTACATCGTGATAATGATGTAAAGTAGTTAAAACAGTTGAGTAAAAGTGGGTAAATCAGTAATAAGATAAAATAATATTGAAGTTAAAAGCAATAGTTGATAAAAACATAGAGGTCATCAGTATGGTAAAAGTTGTAAAATATATAAGATTGGATTGTTACTCAGAGCCATAAAAGCAATAAAAACAGTGAATAGTAAAAGTCTTCAGACATTCTCCGTCTGGCTGAAAGTGTTAAAAATGTGATTAAAAAGTTTCCCCTTGGTAAAAGATTCTTTTTAAAGTGTTGGGAGTGCGTTATACTCCCTTGCGAACGTGGCTGCAAAGGAGCCTCCCATCCTCGCAGTCCGGTGAAAAGGGATGAGAAAAGAGTGTGGTGCTTGGCGAGTGTTAAAAACATGGGTCCTTCCCAAAAGGGTGAGGTTTAAATAGATATATCTTGGGACTGTCCTCGTCCAGACTTGATGACCAGCTGCTAGGATAAAGTATTTTTTTCTCTCCCTTATTTTGAGGAGCCTCTCCTTGAGGTAGAAAGGAGTCATGTGTTCCCGATGTCCTGGCCGCAGCGCGTACCGCAAGCACGCGTTTTGGGCTACCTGCATGCGATGGGCGTCCCGTGATGTGAGGTCGCTGCAAGGGATTAAGCAATAGTCCAGTATAGGCTGCAGCAACGTCTTCATCAACACCAGCCTTTCCCTATAACCCGGCTTGTAGTGCATCCCTTTCAGTCTCTTGATGCCCCAGTGGACCCTGGACACTACCTGAGATACTTGTCTCTCCCACGACAAGTCGTTGGAGATGGTAACCCCCAGGTATTTAATATGGGATGAGTATGGGAATCGTATTCGCAAATAGTCGCAACCACCACTAAAAAAACTACATGTACCATCTCTACTCAGACTTATAATGATTTTCGCATTGAGAGCACGAAGATGCCCATACGAGAACAAAAAAAAACAGAAAAGCAAATTAATAAAGTCACAGACAGGAAAAGTCATTCTAAGGCGGTTTCCCCTAAGAAAAACCCAAAATCTACTTCTGAGGATGCTGGGAATAAGCGGGATAAAACACCCCCACCCACATCCTCTAAAGATGCACAATATGATGCCATGGAAGAAGACCTCTGTGTCTCGGACACAGAAGTGTTCCAGGCCAGGATAAAGCAGAGGAAACAGCGGTTAAAACGTTGATCCTCCGCTCACTGTGTACATACGTACATTTCCAGATTTTAACCTATTTATTTATTTATTTTAACAATTTAAACCATGAATTTTATTCTACAATGGAATATGAATGGTTTTTATAGGCACAAGGAGGAGCTGGTTGTTTTAATTAGAGACTATAACCCCGTCTGCATATGCCTGCAAGAGACGCATTTTAAGCTGACAGACAAGACCGTTTTAAAAGGTTTTAAATTTTTTAGACTTGACGACACCAGTGGTCAGCGAGCCCAGGGTGGAGTGGCAATTGCTATTCGGGAGGCCCTATACACCTCACGAGTGCAATTGGACACTCCGCTGCAGGCAATTGCAGTGACAGTACACGCACCCGAGGCAATTACTCTCTGCAACGTATATCTGCCGGAAGGTGCACCTGTGAGTCGAGTTAATTTAGAATCCCTCGTTCGTCAGTTACCTCGGCCCTATGTTTTAATGGGTGACTTCAACGCACACGACACCCTATGGGGTAGCACAAGAACTCAGTGCAATCAAAGGGGACACATAGTTACAAATTTTATCAATGACCTTAACTTGTTTTTACTAAACACCGGTGAAAAAACTCGATTCAACAGCTTCAACGGTACCTTCTCGTGTATCGACTTAAGTATTTCGACAGGTGGCCTAATGCGTAGGCTTGAGTGGTCCGTACATAAAGATTTATGCGGTAGCGACCACTACCCTATTTTAATTACTAAAGGTGGCGGTTTTATCCACCGTCCGACTCAACCAAGCAATTGGGTTGTCCGCAAGGCCAATTGGTCTCTTTTTAAAAGAAATTTTTATTTTAACCACGACGACAATGTGAATGGTGTGGGGAACATAAAAGTACTCACAGATAACATTCTAGAAGCCGCAAATTCCACCGTACCCCGTTCTAAATGCAAATCTCACAGGCCCACAGTTCCTTGGTGGAACGAGGAGTGCGCAAAAGCTATACAGGTGCGAAAGAGGGCACTCCGAATCTTTAGCAAATATCCTACGGCGACAAATCTCACCGCCTTCCGGCGCCTCAGAGCGAAAGCTCGGCAAGTGGTTAAGGAGGCCAAGAAAGCTTCATGGGAGGAGTTTGTGTGTTCTATAAACCACAGGACTCCCATATCCAACATCTGGAGGAAGATTAAAAGCATCTCTGGCTCTAACCACAACCCTGCAATTTCATCCCTGAAGGAGACTGACCGAGTTCTGACGACACCTCCCGAAATAAGCGAGTGCTTTGGACGTCGACTTGCGGAGACGAGTCGTAACGGCAGCTACGACGAACCATTTAGAACACTGAAAGAGCAGAATGAGACGATACCTCTTACCTTTAACCCGAGAGACTCTGGCGAGGTTTACAACGACCCCTTTTCTCTGTGGGAGTTGACCTCCGCCATCCTCGAATCCCGTGACGGCTCACCAGGAATAGATAAGGTGCATAACGCTTTTCTAAGAAATCTTCCCAAAGAAGCACTCCCCCATATGCTGCGATCCCTTAACCAAATTTGGTCAGAGGGTAGTTTTCCAGACCCTTGGAGGGAGTCCATAGTCGTACCCATCCTTAAACAAGGAAAAGATGGATCGGACCCAAACAACTATAGACCGATATCTCTCACCAGCTGCGTATGCAAGGTGATGGAAAGAATGGTCAACCGTCGTCTCGTTTGGTGGTTGGAGCGGCGGAACCTTCTTTCGGATATCCAGTGCGGCTTTCGACGGGGTAGGTCATCCTCCGACCATCTCGTCAGGACTGACAGTTTCATTCAGGAAGCATTTCTCTTGCGGCAAAACGTAATTGGCGTGTTCTTCGACTTAGAGAAAGCGTATGACCGTGTTTGGCGGTACAAAATTCTGAAGACACTTGATAAATGGGGGTTTAAAGGAAATCTACCTATTTTCATTAAAAATTTTCTGTATGCCCGAGTTTTTAAAGTTAGAATAGGTGAATATCTATCTACCTTATATCCACAAGAAAATGGAGTACCCCAGGGGTCCGTACTGAGCGTGACCCTATTTGCCATTGCGATAAACGATGTGACCGAGTGTATCCGCTCCCCAGTTATGGGCTCCTTGTTTGTTGATGACCTCGCTATTTTCTGCAGGTCATCAAAATTAACGAATGCCTCTAGGCTGATCTAGCTGACTCTGAATAAGCTCTCCGTTTGGTCTCAGAGGAATGGATTCCGTTTCTCTACTGAGAAAACGAAATGCATTCACTTTTACCGAGGACGGGGTGTACAAGCCCCACCGTCCCTATATCTCAATGGTAATGAGCTTCCTTACGTTGAGAACGCCCGATTTCTGGGTATGACATTGGACCGGCGCCTGAATTGGCGCGAACATTTCCGAGCTCTAAGAGACAAATGCTTCAAAGTTCTGAACATTTTACGGTTTCTGTCACATTCGACATGGGGCGCGGATCGCACCTCAATGCTTATGCTGTATCGAGCATTAGTACGTTCAAGGCTAGACTACGGAACGATTGTGTACTCATCCGCCCGTGAGACCTACATGAAACCGCTCTCGACGGTTCATAATACGGGACTGCGTTTAGCAACCGGTGCCTTCAGGACCTCCCCTGTCTTGAGCATTTACGCCGATGCAGGAGAGCCTCCCCTAGTCAATCGCAGAGAGACGTTGATGTGCAATTATGCCACAAAAATTTTATCCGCGCCGAACCACCCCTGTTTTAACATTATTTCTCACCCACTGCTTTTAGACCTTTTTAACCGAAAGACAAGATCCACTAAACCTCTAAGTGTTCGCTTCAGAAACCTAATCGCAGAAAGCAATTTTACCTTGCCCGCCACGTACCCCACTGGGTACAGCAACGTGCCGCCGTGGTTAATTCCCCGGCCAGCTTTGAGACTTGATCTTACTCGCTGCTCTAAATCTACTACTATGCCGGGAGAATACCAACAACTTTTCAAGGAATTCCGCGCCGAAAACTCCGAATCTACGTTCGTGTACACTGACGGTTCGAAATCGGATACCGCCTGTGGGTGCGCTGTGGTATCCCCATATCATGGAGTCCTTAAGGCAAAATTGCATCCGTACTGTTCCATTTTTACGGCTGAGCTCACTGCCATTAGGATTGCTCTCCGATCCATTAAAAACAGTGTTGCGTCATTTATGATCTGTACAGATTCTTACAGTGCTCTCCAATCCATATCTCTTTATTCTGCTTGTCACCCCATTGTTCAGGACATACAAAGCACTCTGTTATCCCTGAGTAAAAAAGGGACCACTATAAGCTTCGCTTGGGTCCCTGGACATGTGGGCATACCAGGGAATGAGAAAGCAGACTCTGCAGCCAAAGATGCGCTCAGGTTTCCGGATACAGATTTTCAGTTAATGCCAGCGGAAGATTTAGGGAATGCCATGAGGGGTATGATTAGACAAAATTGGAAGACGCAATGGCTCGAAATCCAAAATAACAAACTTCGGGAAATAAAGCCCGTAATAACTGCGTGGCAGACCTCTATAAGAAATGTCCGCAGGGAGGAAGTGGTTTTAACACGCTTAAGAATTGGTCACTGCTTATTAACCCATTCATACCTCTTCACCGAAGAGAGAATACAGCCCCAATGCTTAAATTGCGATTGCGACTAACAGTGCGACATATCCTGACGGACTGTGCAAGATATCGTACTGCACGGGTGAATCACAACCTCGGAGTCAACCTAGCTGAGGTACTAGGAGACACTCCCGAAAACATTTCCCGACTGATAGCATTCCTACACTCAACTCGACTTTTCAATAAAATATAAATGATACTCTTGTAAATTATTGACGCGTTAATTTCAGAACGGGCCTAATCCCCTTTATCAATACCAGTCAGTGAGTGGTGCAAAATGGCCTTAGCCGCCGACGCACCCTATAAAATAAACACTACTACTACTACGACGTGGGCCAAACTTCTGAACCCAAATACGTGGGCCAGACGAGGGTCCCGACAAGAGGCCCGAACACAGGAAATGGATCCCACCACGCGCCCATATTTCGAGAGCATGGTATGGAGAATCGAGGAGGGAATATCTGGGAGGACATTAGAAAGGAAAATCCGGGTGGCTCCTGTAACATATTTCCGAAACCTAAAGGAATTTTCCTGGAAGGACAGAGGGGAAGCAGTAACAACACTTTCACACTGGGACAGATTGCTTAGGTAGATACAGATCCTGTTGTTGCTAATCTTTGATGCGAATAGAATATCACGAGGGTTTACCACTGATAAGAGTGACAAAAGGTAGTAATCCAAAGGTACACCCTCGGCTGCCTCGCACACCACTGCATTACGCTTGTCGGGAAAAGCGCCGACTCCAGCGCAGGGATAAGCAGGAGAACCGCTGGCACTGGAGGCTGCTGTAGCGTAAGATATTGGGGCGGACGTAGGTGGGGTCAAATCAGGAAGAGATGCCTCGGTGATTGAAGTGGAGGAAGCAGGGCAGGAAAGCGGCGGCTGAATCTTAACCTCCATAAGGGGAGTGGGCGGAGGCAATGGTGGGCTGGAGTCGGAGGGCTTCGGCATATCCGCGGACTGGGAACCAGAATTGGTAGAGGTCGCACAAGGGGTTGGAGGTGGCGGGGGAGGAGATGAGCATTTCGTAAATTTGGAAGGGGGAGGGTGGGTGTCGGGGGCATTTGGTGTCACCGAGGGAGAAACGGATCGCGAACAATCGCCCCCGGTCTGCGAGACACGACCATCGCGATCACCAGTGGAGGCCGACTTCTTCTTACGTTTCCGGTTCGCCATAGCGGACCGGACTAAAAGGCACTATCTTAGACCACCAAGACAGTGCACCGATGAACAGCGGTACAACAGAAGAAGGACACCGCGGACCCGCAGGCCAACGAGGGAGGAACGGCTAAGTCCCAAAGAACAACTGAGATAACTTTTAAAATATTAATAACTTTGGACCGGAAAGTCACAGAGGGCTCCGGTTAAGAGGGAAATAACAAGGAACACTGGGGCAACAACTTTGGAATGAAAAAAGTACCCCTTATAAGGGGCCACGAAAAAACACGAAAAAAGGTTGAACTCAAAACTCACTAGAAATTGAAAAATGAATCACGAGTCTCCTAATTCACACAGAAAGCTCGCGTTAACACTGGTAACAAAGGCAACCACCCCAGAACACTAATACATGTGCAAAAGTAGGGGTGATAAGGAGCCGGCAATCTCCAAAAACAAATGACGATCGCCATAACCGAGAAAAACATTCAATAACTACGTTAATATCTCGAATTCCGAGACAGAAAGAAAACAAAACAGTAAAACTAAGGAGCACTAATATTCTGCAATGGAGGGAGAACTCAGAAATGCACTTATTTGTAGAAAGAACGTATTTTATAAAACACGATCGACACTCGCCACGTGTACGAACGCGTAAAACAAAACTGTGAAAATAAACAAAACTAGGGCACAGAATCACTTTAACAGGATGTATTTCGGTGAAGGAGACCCTCCGCAACACTGATCAAGCTCGATCAGGACGGATTTATAGTAATAACTGACGATATAACAAAAAACAGACTCCGATGAACTGAAAACTTGTAACACTTATAACTGGTGGAAAAATGTACTCACGAAAACGAAATTTCCAGGGGGGCAGTATTACGTGAGGCACTAGGGGTACACAAAAGCACTTGGTGAACAAAGCCAACCCCAAGGAACAAGGGGGGACTTTGAAAAATTTCGGTAGCGGCTGGTTTGTGGCAAACACTAAAAATGCCACAAAAACTCCAAAAATGGGTGGATCTCGGAGATTTTCACATTGGTCGGCAGCGGACACATTCACAAACGTTGCTGACACTAGCCGCGTCAGTTAATCGGCGAATTACCCACTAAATCAGAGGTTATTGGGGAGCGGCACTTGGACACGTGTGACTCAGGAGAGACTTGACTTGACTTGTTTATTCTTTAACCTGGCCCGGATTGGACAACAATCCTCTCCACTCTTCCCCCGGGCCAGGGCTCTTTTACATAGTTGGTTTGTAAAATGCAAAACATGGGCACGTATGCCGAAATTGTCCCATAAATCTGGTGCCAGTGATGTTGAAGTCAAGCCAGGAGGCTGCTGTGGTGTGGAGAACGCCTTTCTACCACCGATGTTTTTCACGCAGCCTCCAAATAGCGGGCACCAGGGACTCACCAGAGTTGAAATAAATAAAATAAGAAAAAATAAGTATAAATAGTCATGCAAATAAAAGCATGCCATTGATAGGGGAGACAAAGCTCAATAAATAGTATAAAACCTCAATAAAATAATAAAAAATATCTCATAAATAGTAATAAAAGCTCAATAAAAAATGTAAAAATAGTATAAAATGGTTTTAAAAGGATAAAACCGTAAAAGTGATTAAAAAAGTAAAAATGGAAATTTAATGTATAAAAAATAGGAACATGGGATAAAAATTCAAAACATGCAGAGAATATCAGAACAATGATAACAGGAAGACTAAAATAATAATTAACAAAGCGCAATTCTGCATGCAGTGATAACAAAAAATAGATAAAAAATAATAAATAGATAATAAAGCTGATAAAAGAAACCTGGAGCCAGAATAAATAGAATAAATATTAATTAATATAAAAGGAGAATGAATAAAAAAGGAGACCCATCAGCCTGGGGAGTCCCAGGAAGTGCCGTAAAAGTCTTGCTCTCGTTGGGTCAGCTTTAATCCCAGCGGGAAGGGAATTAAATCCCCTTGCAAAGGAAACCAAAAAGGAGCCTGCCATTCTGCTACTTCTGTGATGGGGGAAGGTGAAAGTCACATCAGCGTATCTCGTATTTACCCCATGTTGGAGACCTAAAAGCCCCAAATTTACATAAATATATTGTGGAACCTTCTCCCTCCACACTTTGAGTCCGGAAAGAAGAATGAGTAGAGCTTTTCTTTCTTTGAATTTCAAAACCTTCTCCTTTACATAAAGTGGGGTGACGTGGTCATCCCAGGCTGGTCGTAATGCATAGCGCATGCAGGCGTTTTGCGCCACTTGCAGCCTCCGTATGTCCTCCCCCGTGAGATCGCTACATGCCACCATGCAGTAATCCAAGGTTGGGAATAGCAGGGATTTTACAAGAGTCATCTTGGTCCCTTTGTCCGGGCGGAACTGCATACCCCGAAGACGACGCAAACCCCAATGGACCCGGGAAATAGTTTGAGAAACCTGACGGGTCCACTTCAAATCCTCTTCAATAATAACCCCCAGGTTTTTGAGATGGGAGACGTAGGGAATCCTGGAAGTCCCCAGAAACAGCGGGGAGGTGTCCGGATTAAAGTAGCGGCTGCGGAGTCTGCCATTCCCCACCACCATCGCCTTACTCTTATACGGGTTTACGGAGAGCCCCATCCCGACAAACCACTCGTTCAAGCACTCAAGGTCCTCATTCACTCGTTCAACACAAGCATCCAGGGATGGGGCGGGGGAGTCATTCAACAGAAGCACGTCGTCTGCATATAGCAATATCCTAGAATGGACATGCAGGCGAGCCACTCCATCTAAAAAAAGATTAAAGAGAAGGGGGGACATGCAGGACCCTTGGGGAACACCAGATGGGAAGAGGCGCCATCCCGGACACGGTCCAGCCGGAACGCGGATGGTCGCCATCCTCCCGGAGAGGAAGGACGCTACCCAGTCCACCGCAGATTGCTCGAAGTTCATGGATGTCAACACCCCGAGCAGCTTCGCATGGTCCACGGTGTCGTAGGCGCGGGAGACGTCCAGGGAGACTAAGATGGAGAGATGTCTCCGGTCCATCGCCTCCCGGATCGGGTCCAATACCCCAACAAGGGCAAGATGGGTGCTGTGGTGGGGACGGAAGGCGGATTGGGAACCGCACAGGAGGCCGTGCTGGTAGACGTGGGAGGAAAGCTGCTGCAGAGCCAGAAGATCCAGTACCTTCCCCAGACAATTCCCCACCGAAATGGGACGGAAGTGGTCTGGAGATGACGGCGCCTGCACCTTAGGGAGGGGAATGATGTGCGCCTTCTTCCATGCACTCGGGTAACACCCCGAAGACAAACTGGCGTTGGCGATGCGGGTGAGGGGCCGCTTCAGGGCGGGGAGGAGGAGTCGCACCATCTGGGAAACGATACCATCGGGTCCGGGCGTTCGCGAGGCAAGTTTGCCCACGGCCTCTTCGACGTCATCCTCGGTGACCGGGGCGAAGGCAAAAGGCGGATATTGATTAGGAGGGAAAGTGGGCATGACGCCTCCAGTCGCAGAATTCCCCCGGGAAGAAAAGTTGTCAAGGAGGTCCACGGGGGGAAGAGAAATATCTCTCAAGGGACCCGGTCCGGTCCCACCCTCCGACCGGATAACCTTCCAAAGGTCCGAGGTCGAGGTACCACATCGTCTGGTGAAGTAGCGGTTTTTGCCGTTCCGGATTAGTTGTTTCACTCGATTTCTCTCCACCCGAAAGGCCTCCCAATTGGTAGGAGATTTGTCTTTGGTGTAAAGCTCATAAAGTTTGTCTCTATGGGTCATTCGACTCCTGATGTCAGGGGAAAGCCACGGCGCAGGGGGTCGGCGGCCCTTAATGCGGCGCACAGGCGCGTGTCTGTCAAAGACCTCAAGGATCAGATCCCCAACCCTCACAGCGCATGCATCCAAATCCGCCTCCGTCCGCAGGGAATCGAGGGCTTCCAGTGCAGGGTCTGACAGGAGTGCCGGAAGGTCAATAGACTTGAAGTCCCGGGTAAAAATCGGTCGTTGGGAAGTGGGTGGAATAGGCCCGGATAATGTGCAATGCACAAGATCGTGTCTGGAGAGCCCCGGTGCAGCCTCCTGCCCACACGCAATAACGCGAGCGTCCCCAGCAGTAAAAATAAGATCCAGGGAATTATTGGACGAGCTGGTATGGTGGGTTGGCCTCGAAGAAAGAATGGAAAGACCTGCATCGGCGGCTCCCCGGGTAAAAGCACGAGACCGATGGTCGTCTCGATTCACTGGGACATTAAAGTCCCCGAGGATCACCGCCCGACGATAATGGGCCGCAAATTCCTCGAACCGCTCCAGCGTCGAATGAGGGGCACGCATCTTAGGGGGGCAGTAGGCGACCCCCACCAGGAAGGGCCAAGAATCAGCCGTAACCTCCAAAAACAAGTATTCCCCACGGTCCAAGGAAGAAGATCGTGATGAAGACAGGACAGCAACCTGAAAGCCAACCCTGACGTAGAGGGCAACACCTCCCCCGGCTCCGTAGGAACGGTCATTCCGGAAAAATGAGTATCCGGGAATGGAGAAAGAGATATCATTGTGGCCCCGAAGAAGATGCGTTTCAGAAACTGCCACAATTTCGTCCCTCCGGTGGCACACAATTCGACAGAAGTCGGCCCAGTGGGCTCTAAGCGATTCAGCGTTGACGTGAGATAGGGTTATGATGGGTTGCGTGCGGGAACTGGGATAAAAGTCACTAGATACGTTCCCCGCCATTAGTAGGCAGTAACTCCTTGACGATGGAAATGTAGGTGGCGTACCGCCTGTCTTTCCTGGCTTCTTTATTCGCAGCTTGCAGTCTGATTAATTCACCAAGAAACCCCTCCAAGTCAACACATTCCTTCTTGATACGAGCGATTCGCTTCGACTTCAGGTCCTTCTTCTTAGTAGATAAGGAATTCAAGTCATTCAAAAAATTACTTAGGGGTTTACCAGAGGCGGTACGATACTTAGAAGTGGCGGTAACGCAGGCTGCCCCGTCCACGATTGATTCCGCCCCGTCCGAAGCGGAAGTAGTATCATCGGGGTCATCATCTCCCACTACCTGGGGGGCGACTCTCTTGGAGGGTTCATGACAAGGGGACTCCAACTCTCTCTTGGACGCCCGTTTAGAGGTGTCATCGATATCCATGGCTCCGGAGGACGAAGCCAAGGTCTCGTCCTCGCCCACAGGCACGGTCACGGCAACGTCGACAGCGGCGGAAAGAACAGCCTCGGACGCGGGGGACTCCCCCGGCGACACGGGTAAGACGCCCAACGACCGATCATCCATAATCGGTTCCTGCAATGGAACGGGGCTCACGGCAGCAGACGGCGCCACAGACGGCACAGTGTCCCCGGGGAAGGCCGAACCCTGGACGGCGGGTGGGTTCGTGGCCGAGGAAGTGCTCTCCTGTTCGACCCCGGGCGTGAGCACATCGGAAGGGCCACCCAAGGATTGGAGGGTGGGGCATCGAGAGTCATGGTGACCCGACTTACTGCATTTTGCGCAGACGTAATCATCTAGATTGAGGAAAACGTTATATGCTGTCCCAGCAAACCAGACCGGGATGGATGGGGGTAGCGATCCTAGATCCGTCACCTCCATATTAGCCAGTCGCCGAAACCCTTGAATATGGGGATATTTTGTCCTCCTGGCGGACGGTTTCAAGAATGTAATGGGGCCAACGACTTTCCCATAAGCCGTCAATTTTTCATGTAGCACCTGATGGGGTATGTCCGGGATGGCATTAGAAAGGAAAACCCTGGTGATGCCGGTGACATATTTCCGGAATTTAAGGGTAGCACCCTTAAAGCGCACGGGGGGTGATGAGGAAACCATATCAGCCAAATTAATCGTCTTCAAGTATAAGCAGATTCTGTTATGGCTGATACGGGACACGAAAGTGATGTCCATAGGATTCACAATCGAGACGATGGCGTCAATATAATCCTCTAGGAGCAAACCGTCAATGGCATCACAGATCACAGCGGTCCTCTTGTCAGTGGCAGAGGACTTGTAGGCCGTAGAGTTGTAGAAATCGCTATTGTCTGCGACAGTTGCATAAGAGGGAGCAGGGCCCTTAGACGTAGAGGCGGAGGCGGTGTAATGAGGATCAGCGAATGGAGGCTTCATTAGTGAAGTGGTGGTAGGAGGCGAGGAGGCGGAGGCTGAATTTAGGTGATATACTGAAGAAAGAGAGGGGAATTCTTCACTGGACTGATTTCCGGATTTGGGGAGTCGCGAGGGGCGACCTTTACCAGGTTGCACTCCAGCAGCTGAAGGGGAAGGGAGCGAACTGGACGATGCCATTTCGCAGCTAGTGGTAGATTTTTGTCCCGAGGACTCAGCGAACTGGGCACAAGGCGAACCGAATTAGGGAGCGATCCCGGCTAGGATTCCGCGAGGGGGAGGCCATACCGGCAAATCCCCCAGGGGCCGCAGCCCCACCACCAACGAACGCCCGAGCGGCAGGCCAAGATCACACACGCAAATAAAAGTGGACAAAAAGTTCAAAAAACGAACCCCAGGGCACTCCCGAAGGGAGGGACCGAAACACAAAGTGCAAGTATAAATTGCACTAACTCGGGTGAAATTCAATAACTCGGCCCCTACAGGACGCATGGACGTCGGAATTTCACCGGGATGCAGGGAAAGCTTTGCGGAAAAGCGTGGGCAGGGAAAAACTACCCCTCAAGAGGCAACACCCCACAAAGAAATAACAACTGACTTTTGCCTAAGTTCACTAACTTTTAAAAAAGCAAAACCCGATCCCTAAATGACACTGAGATGTCGGGTTTTCACCAAGGCACACATAAACAGAAAAGGAAAACAAGGAAACCAAGAAAATCACCCCTTAAGAGGAAATCACAAATGAGAAACAAAAACACTATCGCGTGGTACGACACTCCACACGTAAAAGATCAATTATAATTATTTGTCGTAATAAATCATAACTTTTGTGATTATACCACGATACAGTGGTACTCTAGGCACCTTTTCACAGCATAAACCACACACTAGCTATAACTTTGTTTTATAGACGTGGAATAACCACGTGCGACGTGAAAAACCACGAGGGTGAAAAATAATAGAAACTAAGCCACAGAATACACAGAGCGATGCATCAATCAATAGGGAATCACTCACAGAAAAACGATTAATGACGAAACGTAGCGATACACCGTTACTTTCGTGAAAAACATAAAACAAAAATTCGTACTCACGAAAACAAAAATAAACTGTAAAAAACCTGAAAATGGTCCGAAAATCACCAAACTCGGCAAGGATGTAGGGATCACAGAGGTAGCGATGACCGCTAACTCAGAAGGTGAAGGAACGCACACCCCTGGCCAGGGGGGGCACTCGACGATTGATCCGGGAGCGCGATTGATGAAAAACACAAAAATGATCACTTAAACTCCAAAAATCGGAATTCTTCCGCCACAAGCACACCAATCGACGCAGAAAACCTTCACGGTTACACTACACCACGCAAACGGCGTGCAAATAGCAAAAAACCCACTCAAACCACTCAAATAGGCGGAGCGAGATGGAGAGAAAGAGAGAGATGGAGAGAAAGAGAGAGAGATGGAGAGAAAGAGAGAGAGATGGAGAGAGAGAGATGGAGAGAAAGAGAGAGAGATGGAGAGAAAGAGAGAGAGATGGAGAGAAAGAGAGAGAGATGGAGAGAGAGAGAGAGAGATGGAGAGAAAGAGAGAGATGGAGAGAAAGAGAGAGATGGAGAGAAAGAGAGAGAGATGGAGAGAAAGAGAGAGATGGAGAGAGAGAGAGAGATGGAGAGAGAGAGAGAGATGGAGAGAGAGAGAGAGAGATGGAGAGAGAGAGAGAGATTGAGAGAAAGAGAGAGATGGAGAGAGAGAGAGATGGAGACTTGACTTGACTTTGTTTTTATTTAACCAGGCCCGGGTGAGGCCACAATCCGGCCCCCTCTTCCCCCGGGCCTGGGCTCTTTTACAGGTTTTTAAGGTGAAGCAATCCGACACGCAGGTCGGGTGATTTGAACTCTAGTGTAACATATGGAGTTGTTCTGCTTCTTCAGTCAAGCCAGGAAGCCTGCAGTAGGAATTTATTTCTTTTCCTCAATCAGTCAGTGGGCAGGCACCTTCCATTTCGTCTCATATCAAGTATGGTATGAAGATATAGAAAATAAATAAGAATTAGTAAATACATAGATAAAATATGGGAGATACTATATACATCTACATACCAATGAATAAATTATTGAAGTAAAAAGGTTTTTATTTTTTAAAACAAGTTGAAGGTATAAAATGTTAACTATTTCATAAAACTTCGATAAAGACAATTAAAATAATAAATAATTGGTATATTACAATGAATAAAATATTGAAGTTAAATAGAATAAATTATTGAGATTAAGGAACTGTAAAATAATAAAAGTTAAAGGTATAAAATGTTGATTATTTCATAAAATTTCGATAAAAACTATTAAAATAGTAAATATTAGGTATATAACATTGATTAAAGTATTTAAGTTAAATAGCTTTTTTTTTTTTTTTTTTAAAGTGAAAGCAAGAGGTAAATATTATAAAATGAATGCAATAAAAACTGATACAATCAATACTCTTTGTGAATAGAGTTAAATTAAGTATAGCGGGTGAGCAGATGCTTTTTGAGCTTAGCCGGGGTGGGGTTAGTCTTAATATCCCCAGGCAATAGGTTATACTCCCTGGCAAACGTGATGATGAATGATCCCGCCATCCTCGAGGATCGGTGGTGAGGAATGAGGAAAAGACTCTGGGAGTACCGCGTGTTCACCTGGTGTACCTGCCCCAGGAGTTTCATCGAGACAAAAATAAAGCTGGGGACTTCGTTCCGCCATATCTTGGTACCAGCGACGACCGTCTGCATGACCTTTCTTTCCCTCACTTTAAGGATGCCCTCCTTCTTGTAGTACGGCGTCAGATGCTCTCCCCACCCAGGCCGTAACGCATACCTGATGCACGCGTTTTGCGCCACCTGGAGCCTATCCAAGTCTTGACCCGACAAGTCTGAACATGGTACCGTGTAGTAATCGAGGAGGGGGAAGAGCAGCGATTTGATGAGGCATAATTTTGTCCGAGCACTGGGCCTAAACTGCATCCCACGAAGGCGTCTAAGTCCCCAATGGATCCGCGACACGGTCGCCGAGACCATGCTGCTCCAAGATAGGTCCTCCGTGATCGTTACGCCGAGGTATTTAAGACTAGGTTGATACTGAATTATCGAGCCATTGATGACCACCGGGGGGAGCTGTCGGCCACGCGCATCTTCTCTGAGTCTTTTGTGGCCGATGACCATGGCACTACATTTGGAGGTGTTGAGCGAGAGCCCCATTCCAGTAAGCCAGTTATATACATGTTCAAGGTCCGTGTTCATGTCCGCTACGCACTCAGTAAGTTCGTGGGGATGCGACTCGGAAATCAACAAGATATCATCGGCGTACAACATCACCCTCGCGCGCGTACACAGCCGCGACACGCCGTCGATGAAAAGGTTAAACAACATGGGTGAGAGGCAGGACCCTTGAGGGACACCGAATGGGAAGGGGTGCCAAGCAGGTTGCGGCCCCACGGGGACGCGGATGGTCGCCTTCCTCCCTGCCAGATAATCAGCTACCCAGTCGATAACCGCCGGTGCGAATTGAAGGGCTTGCAGAACCCTGAGGAGTACCCCGTGATCTACTGTATCGTACGCCCTGGACAAGTCTAACGATGTCAGCAGAGTGAGGCGCCTCCGATCCATCGCCTCCCTGATCGGGTCGAGCACCCGCACGAGGGCCAACTGCGTACTATGGTGCACCCTAAAAGCAGACTGCGATGCACTCAGGATGTTGTGAAGGTGAACGTGCTCCGAAATCTGCTTTAAAACTATTGAGTCGAAAAATTTCCCAATGCAGTTTGCAACGGATATTGGCCTGTAGTCCTTAGGGGCGGCAGGGGATGACACTTTGGGGAGAGGGATAATGAGAGCCTTCTTCCATTCCTCGGGGTAGATCCCTCTTTCAAGGCTCATGTTGTACACCCGAGCGAGAGGCTTCCTCAATGCCGGGAGAAGAAGGCGAGCCATCGCGGGCGAGATGGAATCGGGCCCCGGAGTACGTGTGCGGCAAGACGTCACCGCGGAGACAACATCAGACTATGGGAGCGAAGGTGAATGGGGGATGTGGGGCGGGCTGAAATACTGGTGCGATTGTTCCAACAGCGCTGCCTTCGCGCGCTGAGAACGCCTCCAGGAGGCGATCAGGTGGGACAGCAGTGGCCGGAAGGGGTCCGCGCCGGACACCGCCCTGTGCCCGAATGGTCCTCCACAGTTCCGCGGATCCACCCGCCACCTTCCCTGCGAAAAACCGGTTCTTCGCGTTGCGAAGACACTGCTTGGTAGCATTCCGGACGATGCGGAAAGCTTCCCAGTTAGCCGCGGATTTCTCTCGCACAAAGCGTTTGAACAGCTTGTCCCTCTCGGCCATACGTTTCCGGATGTCCTGATCAATCCACGGCGCTGGGGGTCTCTTCACTTTGACTATCCGAGAGGGGGCGTGGCGGTCGAACACACCCACGATAATGTCCCTTATCGCTGTCGCACATACATTCGGGTCGTCGTGCTCTGACACAAAGTCGAGCCGTTCAAGTTCCGGATCGGTCAGAAGGGCAGCAACGTCCACCGTGTTGAGATTTCTAGTGTGAATTGTCCTGGGGGAGGGGCACACTGGGAGAGCACCCAGAACACTGCAGTGCACTAGGTCTTGCCGGGACAGACCAGGGACGGCTTCCTGTCCGAATTCCATCACACGAGTATCACCAGCGGTTATCACGAGGTCGAGGGTATTGTGCGAGGTGGTCGTATGGTAGGTCGGCTCACGGGAGACTAACGTGAGCCCGAGATCACCGGCAGTCCTGAGGAACGCTGAGGCACGACTATCATTACGATTAATGGCAACATTGAAATCGCCGAGGATTAGACCACGTCCGGACGCAGCCGCGATCTGGGCGAAGTGAGTGAGTATGAGATGAGGCGACCGCGTCTTTGGGGGGACGTAAGCCACTCCGAGGAGAAACTTATCGGGACCACTACCGATTGCCAACACCAAGTGCTCGGCACGCATGTCCGGGGAAGCATGTGACACGTCCACGACCTCTACAGACAAGCCATCCCGAACGTAGACAGCAACCCCCCCACCCGTACTGTATGTCCGGTCGTTGCGGTAGAGTGAAAAACCGAAGATCTGGAATGAAATGTCACTATGGTCAGGGTGCAGATGTGTCTCTGTGATGGCAACTATGTCGTCATCTCTCCTTGACAAAATGGACACAAAGTCGGCCCAATGAGCCCTCAAGGACTCGGCGTTGACAAGGGCGATCCGAATTCCGCTTCTTATGGGGGGTGGTATATCCCTCGGCCGGTGACCTGCCATTATGTTTTCAAAACCTCCCGAAGGCGTTGGGCCACGGACCAATATTTGAGTCCCCGTTTAGAACGCTGTTCTTTCGGGGTCATGTTAATGAGGCTGTCCTCAATTTTACTGCATAGGGCCAGGGGCTTTACTTTCATAGCACGGAGGTATGCTATGATATCTTTTTTGTTTTGGATTTCCCGCATGATATGAGCGAAACTCTTGTCCAGGGCGTCCTGAGATTCTCTTTGGCTGTCATCAGGGTGAGAGAGGTCGGATCCGACAGTGGTCACGGAGGCCCGATCATCCTCGGTCTCCTCCTCCCCGGCTTCCACCGCCAACTTTTTCGCCGTCTCTCGAGGGGGAGACTGACGGCCCCGTTTACCAGCCCTGGCGGGAACCACCTCAAACTCCATGGCTCCCCCATCGTCGTCGGTGGCGACAGCTACGAACTTATCAGCATCGGATCCCTCACCAGGCAACTCGAGCGTGTGGGTTTTTTCCAAGGGCGTCGATGGAAGCGGTTGCTGCTCATTCTGTTTACCCTCCGTTTCTGGTTCGACCGCCGTGACTGCGTTCGTTGGTAGGGTAATTGGCGCCTCACTGCTGCTCCCCGCCAACGCCGCTCCTGGTCCCGTCGAACGCCCCGCGGTCCTCGCGGCACTGCAGCGGGCCTCATGGTGTCCTGTTTGTTTGCAGGAGGCGCAGGTATGGTCATCTAGATTTAAAAAGACGGTATGTGTGGTACCCGCGTGGTGAATTGGGACCGCGTAAGGGAGGTCCGCCAGATTGTCCACCACCACGTTCGCCAGACGACGGAATCCCTTGACGTGGGCCAGGCGAGGATCGCGGCAGGAGGATTTAACTGCAGATATGGACCCGACGACCCTGCCATACTGCGATAGCATAAGGTGGAGGGCGGATGGTGGGATGTCGGGTATGAGATTTGATAGGAATATGCGCGTGGCCCCGGAAACGTATTTGCGGTACGCAAACTGTCTACCCCCATAATGAAGGGGGGATGAGTTCACGACCCGGTCGGCCAGCGTTATACTTCTCAGGTACACGCACACCCTCCCGTGGCTAATCCGCGCGGCATGGGTAATGTCCGACGGCTCCACCGCCGAAAACATGGATATGAGGTAATCGTCTAGAGGCAGCCCGTCGATGACCTCGCAGATGACAGCAGTCCGCTTATCCGGCAGGCCATCATCCTGTTGTAATGTCTCGCGGTGGTGATCGGCTTCGCGTTGGACGACGGTCGAGTACGACCGTGCAGCAACGGAGGAGGTGGAGTTGGGGGCGTGGTTAGGAAGGAGAGAAGTGGTGTGATCATGCGTGGAAGGGGCCGTAGAAGTTGAGGGCTTGGGAATCTGGACGGCCATTAGGGCTGGAGGCATTGGTGGTTGGGGGGTGGAGAGTGTCGGTGCCGACACAATGTTGGTGTTGGAGGTGGTTATATTGGGAGCTGCTGCCGAAGGAGCAGCAGAAGTGGATGGGGGGTTCGTCCCGACAACGTCGGCAGCGGTCGCTGGAGAATCCCTCGGCGCCGGCCGCGAGCTCCCAGCGTCCGCAGGCTTATCACCCAGGTCCGCCATGGCGCGGACCGGGGGCAGGCTGGCGCCCTCCGGTTACACAAGTGTAGGAGAGACTGATCCAGCGACGACGGAAGAGGGTAACAAGCCCCGAATGAATCGAAGCGTCGTCTGACAACACTCGGAGACCGGACGAAAGAACGCTTAACTATTAAAAAATTACGTAGTTCGGCCCCTGTACGGGGCAAAGGAAACGGGATTGCACAGAACTAAGGACAAATAAGGCAGAAATGAATAACCTATCCCAATGAATCGCCTTATTGGAAGTGATACCTCTCACAAAAAGACGATCGAAAACGGAGTCATTACTGCCCCAAGATCGTCGTAATCCACTAAATAAATGTGTTAAAAGACACTTCTGAATGTCACAACTGGGCCGTAGGAAGAACTCTGTGCCTATGTCAAGCAAAAATAGCACACAGGGAGCTGTATTAGCACAAAATATAAGTCGGCGAAAACAGGGTGGAAAAAGCACTTAGAACTTTAAAAAGGCATAACTCGGCCCCTATTCATCACAGAAAGGTCGGGTTTAGACTGCACTGCACAGAAATGTACCATAGATAAGATAAGTGCCACACAAAACCACCTTATGAGGAGATACACTCTAATGACAAAAGACAATCGCGATCAAAATGTAAACAAACCCTAAATACACAAAATTAACACAAAATTAGGGGAAAGGAGCACTTCTGAGTATCACAAAACAACAAGAGAATATTGAGAGACCTTATTGAAGCACTGGTATAGCACAGGGTATTATATTAGCTCAAATTCTTCACTCGTAAATCGACAACATGTGCTTACGACAAAAAATTCGAAACAAAAAGAAAAGGAAACTATGGCCTAGAAAAGGAAAAACACTGCACCGGAGGATATAAAGTGACCCCCGGAACACTGATCGAACTCGATCACGATTGATTTCCCTCGAGGAATCAAAAAATTAACAAAAACAAAACACTACTTAGCAGAAAGAAAAAACACTCGTAGAAAACTTAGAAAAGAACACACAGGGGTGGGACTTTCACCAGGGGTGTATAAAGACAAGCTCTCCTTGATTGTGTCCCCGTAAAGGGGGCCAAAGCCGCCCCTTGGCCACAGGGGGACTTGAAGTTTTGGCCGTGACACCGGAACTACGTGGAACACAGAAAGGCTCCTAAAAAAGCCAAAACTCGTCGGATTTTGATGGTTCTTGTATCAAACGAAGCGGAATAACTTCGCGGAGATAAAAAACACAAAACTAAGCAGTTAACTGCCAGTTGAACACTCAAAAACACTCTAATTTGCGGAGCGACCACGAGCACGTCCGACCACTCCGAGAGAGAGAGATGGAGAGAAAGAGAGAGATGGAGAGAAAGAGAGAGATGGAGAGAGAGAGAGAGATGGAGAGAAAGAGAGAGATGGAGAGAGAGAGATGGAGAGAGAGAGATGGAGAGAGAGAGAGAGATGGAGAGAGAGAGAGAGAGATGGAGAGAAAGAGAGAGATGGAGAGAAAGAGAGAGATGGAGAGAAAGCGAGAGATGGAGGGAGAGAGAGAGAGAGATGGAGGGAGAGAGAGGTGGGGAGAGAGATGGAGAGAGGGAGACTTGACTTGTGGTTTTATTTAACCTGGCCCGGATGAGGCCACAATCCGGCCCCTTCTTCCCCCGGGCCAGGGATCTTTTACTGGGAGGTTTTACAGAGTTTTACACAAATGATTTCATTCTGCTATAGTCAAGCCGGGATGCTGTTGGTGTCACCATCCAACGATGTATTCCAGCATCCTCCATTGAATCGCCACCGGTCAACACGGCAGGAACAACGGCCATATAAAACATGATAATTAATGTAAGTAGAGATGAATTAGTAAATAAATAACTATAAGGTTTAAAACATGAGTCAATAAATAAATAAATATGTAAAAATGTAGATTTGCTAGGAGTTGGGAACTTACAAGTACTGAGGAAAGTGAATGAATAACATAACAACTTGATAAAAGATAAGTTCCACATAAACAACAATAGTGAACTAGACTTTTAAACAGTGATAGAATAATGGACCCAAGTACATTAATTAACATTGTATAGATGATTATATCACTGACAGCGTGGGCAGATAAAATGAAAAATGCATTATCGTGATACTTGTCAGACTGTCGGACGGGATATATTTAGAATATGATTAAAAATATTCCGCCGCACGGGGGGAAGAGAGTAATCTCTTCCAATGGGGAGTCGCGCCCCCACGGACCCAAGCCCACCGGGGAGACAACCTCGTCAAAAAACCCTTCGTACGCTAGGATAGCGTCCAGACAGCATGTGACTTCTCTGTGCTGAGTAGCCGTAACATCTGGCGTCCAGAATCACCCACGTGTTTGCCGTGCGTGGAAACCCGTACTAGGGGGAGAAGGGGATCCTGGTGGGTGAGTTCTCCGGCACCCAGCTGGGCGTCGGATACCCAGTATGGGCCGGAGTTCAATACCCCACTTCGGCCCTGGATGCCCCGTAAAACGGGAGGCCGAGAAGGGCCCAACTCGGTCAATCGGCTCCTGGCGGCTGGGGAGCTTGGCGGCTCCTTCCGAGCGTACGCCAGGACGGGTTAGTGCTGGCGATATGGGGGTCTCCGTAGGGCGGCCGAAGGTGCGTGGGTTCGGAGGGCCCCCGCGCTGGAGGTTCTAACCCGAAAGAGATCCCCTGTCAAAGGTTCCTATATCCCTTGGGTAGCCCTGGCGACCACACCGGATCTCGGTGTGGCGTCCCAAATGTGTGGCTCCGTGGTGGGTGGGGAGCCCAGGGGATGAAAAATATTTTGTTCGTATGGGGTTAGAAACTCTTCCTCCACCCAAGAGATCCCGTCCAGATGTGGACGGGGGAGAATTTGAATTTAAAAAAAGAAATAAATTCCTGATTATGAAGTGCACTAAAGAAGGCGAAAATCTCTCCAAAGTATCTCCATTTCTAATACGTAGAGTGCTGTCTGCCGCCATTCCTGGAGACTTGGTATCGGTGAAGAAGCTACGCGAGGGTACACTACTGATAAAAACGGGAAACGAAACGCAGAGTCGCAAACTGTTGCAATTAGAAAAACTACATGACATTCCGATAACAGTCGAACCACACAAGACACTAAACACGTGTCGTGGAGTGGTCACTTGCTTTGATCTCCTGTACGTCGATGTGGAGGAAATAAAGACCGAAATGGCCCCCCAAGGTGTCATAGAATGTCGCCGGTTTACAAGAAAACAGAACGGTCAAGTAATAAATACAACATCTGTAATTCTCACATTCGCCAGTGATTCCCTACCCGATAAGGTATTTGTGGGCTATACTTCCTATCCGGTGCGTCCCTATATACCAAATCCAATGCGATGCTTCAACTGTCAGCACTTCGGACACATCTCCAGTAGATGCCGAGGCACTGCTGCCTGTGCACGCTGCGGTGAGGGAAAGCACGAAAATGAAAACTGCTCTTCCAAAGCGCATTGCGTGAACTGCGACGGTGATCATCCCGTCTATTCCCGTGACTGTCCGAAGCTGAAGGACGAAAAGAAAATCGTGGAAATTAAAACTCTTGAAAAGATCTCGTACTTTGAAGCTAGGAAGAAATTCAACGCCCAAAAGGCTCCAATAATCACAGAGCGACAGTAAGGAAAAGGATCCTTCCCTCCAAAAGACCCAAACACCTGAAAGTCCTCCGAAGAGAGGACATAAAAAAATCAAAGAGAGTTACGCCTAAAAGAGGTGACAATTCTACTCTCCCCGGGCCTCAAGTCAAGAGCAACGCCCAATGTCAGATGGAGGAGATGGAATACGACGGCTATCCCTCTGAGGCGGAAGTTTCAATGGCCAGGAAGAAGGGGAAAAGCAATCGCCTGCAGCGATAATATATTTATTTATAACTTAATATTTATATTTTTTCCTTATTTTAATTTATTTATGGCTTTTATTCTGCAGTGGAACTGCAATGGATTTTATAGGCATAAGGAGGAGATTGCTATTTTATTGCGAGATTTTAGACCGTGCTGCCTGTGCCTTCAGGAAACTCATTTTAAAACCACGGACAAAGGGATTTAAAATTTTTTTAATGCTTTTAGGTTAGACGATACCACTGGCGAACGAGCCAAGGGTGGAGTGGTGATTTCATGGAGTGGTACATCTAACCACACCGTTTCAGGCGGTAGCAGTGACGGTACACGCCCCCGAGGCGGTTACATTATGTAACGTGTATCTGAGGGAGCACCAGCCACACGTATGAATTTAGAATCCCTCGTTCGCCAACTACCTCGGCCCTATATTTTAATGGGTGAATTCAACGCACACGACACCCTATGGGGTAGCACAAGAACTCAGTGCAATCAAAGGGGACACATAGTTACAAATTTTATCAATGATCTTAACTTGTTTTTAATAAACACCGGTGAAAAAACTCGATTCAACAGCTTCAACGGTACCTTCTCGTGTATTGACTTAAGTATTTCGACGGGTGGCCTAATGCGTAGGCTTGAGTGGTCCGTACATAAAGATTGATGCGGTAGCGACCACTACCCTATTTTAATTACTAAAGGTGGCGGTTTTATCCACCGTCCAACTCAACCAAGCAATTGGGTTGTCCGCAAGGCCAATTGGTCTCTTTTTAAAAGAAAATTTTATTTTAACCACGACGGCAATGTGAATGTTGTGGGGAACATAAAAGTACTCACAGATAACATTCTAGAAGCCGCAAATTCCACCGTACCCCGTTCTAAATGCAAATCTCACAGGCCCACAGTTCCGTGGTGGAACGAGGAGTGCGCAAAAGCTATACAGGTGCAAAAGAGGGCACTCCGAATCTTTAGCAAATATCCTACGGCGACAAATCTCACCGCCATCCGGCGCCTCAGAGCGAAAGCTCGGCAAGTGGTTAAGGAGGCCAAGAAACCTTCATGGGAGGAGTTTGTGTGTTCTATAAACCACAGGACTCCCATATCCGACATCTGGAGGAAGATTAAAAGCATCTCTGGCTCTAACCACAACCCTGCAATTTCATCCCTGAAGGAGACTGACCGAGTCCTGACGACACCTCCCGAAATAAGCGAGTGCTTCGGACGTCGACTTGCGGAGACGAGTTGTAACGGCAGCTACGACGAACCATTTAGAACACTGAAAGAGCAGAATGAGACGATACCTCTCACCTTTAACCCGAGAGACTCTGGCGAGGTTTACAACGACCCCTTTTCTCTGTGGGAGTTAACCTCCGCCATCCTCGAATCCCGTGACGGCTCACCAGGAATAGATACGGTGCATAACGCTTTTCTAAGAAATCTTCCCAAAGAAGCACTCCCCCATATGCTGCGATCCCTTAACCAAATTTGGTCAGAGGGTAGTTTTTCAGACCCTTGGAGGGAGTCCATAGTCGTACCCATCCTTAAACAAGGAAAAGATGGATCGAACCCAAACAACTATAGACCGATATCTCTCACCAGCTGCGTATGCAAAGTGATGGAAAGAATGGTCAACCGTTGTCTCGTTTGGTGGTTGGAGCGGCGGAACCTTCTTTCGGATATCCAGTGCGGCTTTCGACGGGGTAGGTCAACCTCCGACCATCTCGTCAGGACTGACAATTTCATTCAGGAAGCATTTCTCTTGCGGCAAAACGTAATTGGCGTGTTCTTCGACTTAGATAAAGCGTATGACCGTGTTTGGCGGTACAAAATTCTGAAGACACTTGATAAATGGGGGTTTAAAGGAAATCTACCTATTTTCATTAAAAATTTTCTGTATGCCCGAGTTTTTAAAGTTAGAATAGGTGAATATCTATCTACCTTATATCCACAAGATAATGGAGTACCCCAGGGGTCCGTACTGAGCGTGACCCTATTTGCCATTGCGATAAACGATGTGACCGAGTGTATCCGCTCTTCAGTTATGGGCTCCTTGTTTGTTGATGACCTCGCTATTTTCTGCAGGTCATCAAAATTAACGAATGCCTCTAGGCTGATCCAGCTGACTCTGAATAAGCTCTCCGTTTGGTCTCAGAGGAATGGATTCCGTTTCTCTACTGAGAAAACGAAATGCATTCACTTTTACCGAGGACGGGGTGTACAAGCCCCACCGTCCCTATATCTCAACGGTAATGAGCTTCCTTACGTTGAGAACGCCCGATTTCTGGGTATGACATTGGATCGGCTCCTGAATTGGCGCGAACATTTCCGAACTCTAAGAGACAATTGCTTCAAAGTTCTGAACATTTTACGATTTTTGTCACATTCGACGTGGGGCGCGGAACGTACCTCAATGCTAATGCTGTATCGAGCATTAGTACGCTCAAGGCTAGACCACGGATCGATTGTGTACTCATCCGCCCGTGAGACCTACATGAAACCGCTCTCGACGGTTCATAATACGGGACTGCGTTTAGCAACCGGTGCCTTCAGGACCTCCCCTGTCTTGAGCATTTACGCCGATACAGGAGAGCCTCCCCTAGTCAATCGCAGAGAGACGTTGATGTGCAATTATGCCACAAAATTTTTATCTGCGCCGAACCACCCCTGTTTTAACATTATTTCTCACCCACTGCTTTTAGACCTTTTTAACCGAAAGACAAGATCCACTAAACCTCTAAGTGTTCGCTTTAGAAACCTCTTCGCAGAATGCAATTTTACCTTGCCCGCCACGTACCCCACGGGGTACAGTAACGTGCCGCCGTGGTTAATTCCCCGGCCCGCTTTGAGACTTGATCTTGCTCGTTGCTCTAAATCTACTACTATGCCGGGAGAATACCAACAACTTTTCAAGGAATTCCGCGCTGAAAACTCCGAATTTACGTTCGTATACGCTGACGGTTCCAAATCGGATATTGCATGTGGGTGCGCTGTGGTATCCCCATATCATGGAGTCCTTAAGGCAAAAATGCATCCGTACTATTCCATTTTTACGGCTGAGCTCACTGCCATTAGGATTGCTCTCCGATCTAGAAATCAGGCAATTTGTTGGCCTGAAGCGCCAGTAAAGAAAAACGTCACACTATTTTGATCAAGACAGCCCTTTGGGAGGGCACAAGAGAAAATCTTGAAATGCGAGGCACAAAACACTTAAAGCACCCCCTGTATGATCAATAAAGAGTCCAAAGACAGCAAAGCAAGACACCCTTGGGTGGGCACAAGAGAACATCTTGAAATGCGAGGCGCACAATACAATAAATAAATCAGGACCCACCTTGAGACGGCATAAGATAACATCTTGAAATGCGAGGCACAAAACACTTAAAGCACCCCTGTCTGCTCAACGAGTCCAAAGATAGTAATGCAAGACACCCCTTGGGAGATCACAAGAGGACATCTTGAAAGACGAGGTATGTTTACATTTTTGCCCTCTTCCTGTTTAAACGTGTGGCATCCAGCGAGGCATTTTCTTTTTCCTTCGCCACCTTGCAAGCGAAAAACATTCTTGTAGTTATGAAAAAAATAATAATTACGACCTCTGTCAGTTTATGGCAGTGTTCCTTGCAGCCCACCAATATTATTTGACCTATGGACTCAATTGCAGTAGTGACCTACAGTACAGTGTTAACATCAAGACCAGCCGAATCTAGATGTCTCACTGTCACATCCTCAAGTTCCTTAATCAATGAGAAAAGCTTCTCTGCGCCATACTTAAGGTATCCTCTATTCTCATCGTTCAGTAAGTTTTCCCTGGTAAGTGCACCCCCATTTCTAGACGTCAGTGACGCTTTGCACAGTTTGCAAGAGGTGAATCGCCTAGTCTTGCGAGCCACATAGCATGCGAAGTATGTGGTCACAAAGTCTGGTGCGACCGTAGTGCTAGTAGTGTGATCAGTAGTGTCGACACTGCTTGGCATTACTTCTTTATCAGGCACACCGTTTTCCATTATGCCATCAAGGATTGTATTGTACGGTGCCTTCCTGTTATCACTGGGTGAAATATCATTGCATTTCATTATTGTCCCTAGGATTTCTGGTCCAGCCACAGTACTCCCTTTTGATGGCTTTACAAGTGAGTATGTGCCTAGCAATCTGAACAACTGCACAAACAAGCTGGAGTATGGGTGGTCATGTGACCCGCATGCTGCCCTCATCATGCCAAAGAACCTCTGTAACAGATTGAAGTGAAGATAGATCATAACATATTAAAAGCATTCAGATCGTTAATAAGCAACATTATCATAATACACACACCTCCAACGCACCCTGATTAATTCTGGCTGTCATTAGGTACTGGAAACCACATTCCCCTTCCAGGTATCTGGATAGATCCAAGGTAGCGTTTAACGTCACCTTTAACCCAACGCAGGTGTTTCTTGACATGAATTAAAATGATTTCTCCACATCCTTTGCCTCCCATTCATTAAGATACTTGATGAAGTTCTCAATTATCTGAAAGTGTTAATGTATAATAAGACAGTAATGCAATACACCCCTTGGGAGGGCACAAGTGGGCATCTTGAAATCCGAGGCACGAAACACTTCTATCACCCCTGTCTGCTCAATAAAGAGTCCAAAGATAGTAGCGCAATACTCACCTTGGAAGGGCACAAGTGGGCCATCTTGAAATGCGAGGCACGAAACACTTAAAGCTCCCCTGTCTGCTCAACAACGAGTCCAAAGGCAGTAATTCAAAGCACCCCTTGGGAGATAACAAGGGTACAACTTGAAATACGAAGTATATTTACATTTTTGCTCTCTTCCTGTTTAAACGTGTGGCCTCCAGTGAGGCATTTTCTTTTTCCTTCGCCACCTTGCAAGCGAAAAACATTCTTGTAGTTATGAAAAAAATAATAATTACGACCTCTGTCAGTTTATGGCAGTGTTCCTTGCAGCCCACCAATATTATTTGACCTATGGACTCAATTGCAGTAGTGACCTACAGTACAGTGTTAACATCAAGACCAGCCGTATCTAGATGTCTCACTGTCACATCCTCAAGTTCCTTAATCAATGAGAAAAGCTTCTCTGAGCCATACTTAAGGTATCCTCTATTCTCATCGTTCAGGAAGTTTTCCCTGGTAAGTGCACCCCCATTTCTAGACGTCAGTGACGCTTTGCACAGTTTGCAAGAGGTGAATCGCCTAGTCTTGCGAGCCACATAGCATGCGAAGTATGTGGTCACAAAGTCTGGTGTGACCGTAGTGCTAGTAGTGTGATCAGTAGTGTCGACACTGCTTGGCATTACTTCTTTATCAGGAACACCGTTCTCCATTATGCCATCAAGGATTGTATTGTACTGTGCCTTCCTGTTATCACTGGGTGAAATATCGTTGTATTCCATTATTGTCCCTAGAATTTCTGGTCCAGCCACAATACTCCTTTTTGATGGCTTTACAAGTGAGTATGTGCCTAGCAATCTGAACAACTGCACAAACAGGCTGGAGTCTGGGTGGTCATGTGACTCGCATGCTGCCCTCATCATGCCAAAGAACTTCTGTAACAGATTGAAGTGAAGATAGATCATAACATATTAAAAGAATTCAGATCGTTAATAAGCAACATTATCATTTGTGACATAATACACACATCTCCAATGCATTCTGATTTATTCTGGCTGTCATTAGATACTGGAAACCACATTCCCCTTCAAGGTATCTGGATAGCTCCAAGGTTGCGTTTAACTTCACCTTTAACCCAACGCAGGTGTTTCTTGACATGAATTCAAATGATTTCTCCACTGCCTTTGCCTCCCATTCATTAAGATACTTGATGAAGTTCTCAATTATCTGAAAGTTTTAATTTATAATAAGGCATATGATGTCAAAGCTGTAAATGCAGATTCAATTCAATTCAATTCATTTATTTACGGGATAACCCATTAACCATATTCTTACATATAGTTTTACATATGATAAACAATACAAAATACTGAACACACATGCAATAAACCCAGAAAAAGAAGAAAAAAAATCTATACAGAATTGCACATCAATGAATAAAACATGTAGAGAGATACAACAAAATAAAATTTAAAGTATAAACATGTTCTCCAGTAAAAAAGTTCATCTTTGCCACAGGTGACATTTGAATCTGGAAAAGGACAGAGAAATCGTAACTTTGGCCGAGTCTATTAAAATTCCTCATCATTCTAGATAGCGGGGAGTTAAAGGCATAATTTGTTCTATGGTAGTTAATAACAAATGGGTGCGGATTTCTGGAATTATGCCGGGGTGCGTTAAAATTTACTAAAGAAAGAAGAAAGGAACAGTCAATATAAGAATTAATAATTTTGTAAAGGAATAGGGCATCAATGGAGGAACGCCTGTCAGATAAGGATTTCAGATTTAAAAGGGATAGAAGATATGAAGTATTGTAACCAGAATGAGGTATTCCTAATTTGAAATAAATAAATTTGAGAAATTTGTTTTGGACACGTTCAAGCCGTATTGAGTCTGTATTATAATAAGGTGACCAGTTTACAATAGAGTATTCTAATTTTGAGCGTACCAGAGCTATATAAATAGTCCTTAAAGCATGAAGATTGTTAAATTTTAACAGGTTCTCTTCATGAAACCTAAATTCTTTAGGGCATCGCAGACAGTTCGGTCTAGATGTACCTTGAATGAGAGCTGGCTGTCAAACCAAACACCTAAATCGCAGACAGCAGTAGGTCTACCTATTACAGTGGAATTAATGGTATACTCATGAAAGTAGGGCGTGCAAGAGTGATGGAAAGTCATTACACTACATTTTGGTACATTGAGTGATAACTCATTTGCATCAGCCCACTGCACTAGTTGGTCAATGTTTTTCTGTAGCACAAGAGAATCCTGCAGGGAAGCAATATGCTTATAAATCTTTAAGTCATCAGCAAAGAGCAAGAAGTTAACGTCATCGAATATATTATGAATATCATTTATAAAAAGACAAAATAGTAAAGGTCCTAGATGACTACCCTGAGGTACACCAGATAGACAGGGAAACGGCTCAGAGAAAACATGATTAATACGGACCATCAGAGATCTGGATTTTAGGTAGTTCTCAAACCAGCTTAAGAACTTGCCATGAATACCTAAGGAATTCAATTTGGATATCAGTAACTTGTGGTTCACTCGATCAAAAGCCTTACTGAAGTCAGTGTATATCACATCAGTTTGATAATTGGATTCCAAACCACTAACTATAAAATCTTGCAGCACCAATAGATTAGTTGAGGTTGATCGACCACGCATAAAGCCATGTTGCTGTGGTACTATAATATTTTTGAAATGAGGAGTAATTCGAGAAACCAGAATTTTCTCCATGATTTTAGGTACACAGGAGAGAGTTACTACAGGCCGGTAATTACTAATATCAGTTTTATCACCAGTCTTAAATATAGGTGTAATGTAGCTTAATTTCCAGTAAGAGGGGAAAAGACCATTATCTAATGAATGGTTGAAGAGCAGGGTGAGTGGAAATGTGAGTGATTGCGAGTAATTCTTAAGAAATATCGGTGGAATACCATCTGGCCCTGGTGATTTGTTGATGTCCAAATTTACTAACACATTCAACACTTCTGAAGAAGTAATTTTAAGAAATCCCAAATTAATAGATTGAGTGTCGCTAGGTACAGAGCTTGCACTATTTAGGGTAGTGTATACTTGGGAAAAATAGTCAGCAAAGAGGTTTGCAGAAGACTTTGGGTCAGAAGAATGAACATCTCCATGGTGCATTTGTTTAGGTAATTGATCCGACCCAGACAAGGTTTTGACATATTTCCAGTAATACTTCATGTTGCAGTTTATGGAATCCTCAATCATAACTATATGATCATGATGACTCTTTTTAATAAGATTTTTACACTGAGATCGTAGATTGGAGTAAGATAAATAGTCAACCCTTGAATGTGATAATTTGTATATTTTATGGGCTTTCTTCTTGGCAATATTTTTTTCCTTCAGCTCCTTAGTAAACCAGGATGGAAATCTATTTCTACTTTTTTTTAGATTAATTAGAGGCACAAACTGATTAACTGCACTGTTCAAAATTGAATAAAATTCCATCACAGCATTATCAACAGACATTGATAATAAGGGTAACCAGTTAACAGCAAAGAAATAGTCGTTGAGTAGAGCATAGTTGGCCTTCCTAAAGTTAAAAAATGAAATATCACAAGAATCAGGTACAACATTAGAATCAACATTAAAAGCACATTGAAGTGGTGGATGGTGAACATCAGCAGTTACAAGTGGATCATCACATTCAATAGAAATATCATTAATGTTTGAGAGACAAAGATCCAAAATGCGTCCATTTACATTAATCACCGAGTTATGCTGAGGCAAACCCAGAAACTGAAGCGATTCGTACGCGAGTTTCCCAGTGGACGAGTACCAGTCTGGGAAAATACCTAAATTACTTGAAGGTAAGATATTGTCCGGGAGGTTGTAATCACCAAATACTAATACAAAGGAATCCGGATATTTCTGCAAGTACCTGTCAATCTGCTCAAAATGCTCCTCGTAGTGTGCTAAAGGCGATGCCGGTGGGAAGTAAACACATCCAAGAATCAGTTTTCTATGCAGTAAAGGTAACATCACAAAAATATGTTCAATGTTGTCACTATCAGACGGCAGCGTATAAGCAGGCAATCCAAGTTTCACTGCAATCATAACACCACCCCCGCGAGTTTTTTCACCATTAACAAGGGGTCTATCTTTCCTAAATATATCGTAATCAGCAAATCCAAGCTCAGAGTCGTGGATATGAGGAACAAGCCAAGTTTCTGTTAAAAAAACCAAGTCCGAATTCAAGAGAGGAACATTCAGTCTTAATTCATCAAGTTTGGTCCGGAGACCTCGCACATTTTGGTAAAAGGCGAGGAAAGATCTTGTCGACCTTACTACTTTGTCATAATGTGAACAATACACCCCAGCCCTCAATCTAGGTAATTTTGACCTTAACCCTCGAACATTCTGGTGATAACAGTTAAGAACTGAGGTGTTTATACGTTTTTTGTGGATTTGTTTACAATTTTTGGGACACCGTTCACATACTTAATCGTGATGTCAGACTCACCAGAAGAAAGACGAGTACTCAGTTCTTCACGCACTTTGTTTATGTATTGCCTTTCCGAGATGGTCTTATCTCGCGAAATAGCAATATTTTTCAGTGGCCCCTCAGGGTTGCTTGATTTTAACGTGTTGAAAGCCTTAAATAGATCTGTTGGTTTGAGACCCTCATTTAATCGTAACTTCACCGGACGGTTTTTCCCGTTGACGACCTTACCTAATCTAATAATAATACAAGCAGCTTATATTCTAACCCTCCTCACCTCCGAGCTAGTGCTTAATGCATTGGAAGGAGTCCTGGAGTTCATTGCAGTGGCAAGTCTTTAACCCTTTTGATAAAAGTGCAGGAAGCCTCATAGTCCTTTAGCCCAGGATGAAATGGCCTGTATGCAGCCATGGCTGCAGCCACATCCGTACCAAAAAACTGAAATGCCCTCGCAACATTCATTTTCTGGTAGGTCTCGGGGTGGACATGCTCCCTGGTTAGTTTAGGGCATGCCTTCAGCCGGTCTTTTCCATGCTGTTCTAGGTCCAGCACAGCATCCCAATGCCTCAGCTTCACCAAACAATCTGGAGTCCACGGAAGGTTATAGGACATGACAGAGGGACAAAAAATTTTTTACACTCAGAAAAATATCAAAAGGATTTTTACTGTTGTGCCTGATGGCTGGTAAATAAAAAAAGATATCTCTCGCATCGATCACCATATGACACTATTGAATTTATTTGCAAGAACAACAACAATAATACTCATCTCCATGTAAATATAGGAATTCAATCATCCATAACATAAACATTAATATAAACATTTAATCACATCATTTGCCCAGGTCTCTTCATTATTTACAGTGAAGTTTATCAAGTTCTTCCGAAGGTGTGGGAAGTCTGAGCAGAACCATAGCCTCCTAGAAGAGAGGCAAGGGTGTTCACAACTGCCCCCATTTTTATCCACTCCAAACAGCCTCCACAAACTACGGTTCCATTGGACACCGTCACAGGTCACCACATCCACGAAATAGCCAGGCCTCTCCAGCAGAATTATACACTCCAAAATAAGGTGGCGCAGGACTATACTGCTGGCACACCCCCTGCTTAGGAAGCATGCCAACACCTGTACCCATCTCCCCCGGAAAGGCTGAAACATGAACACTAAGGCGTGATCTCCCATTTCCTTTGCTTGATTGGCTGGAGTGTATTCCCCCAAATCGGTAAACCCTTCACATTTAAGGGTGTTTTTGTCAAATGTCAAACCCTTGGAGAGCTTCATCTCATCCAAGAGCAAAGCACCTGATAAGGATTAAGTGTCTTCATTAACATAGAACTTAATGGGAACTCATGGAAAAAGAATGGGAACTATTATTGCAGGACTTACGTCTACGCTCTGCAGAAGGCAGCCCTTCACCTTTCACCTTCATACAGTCGAATATACTCTGCTGAAAACCATAAGCCCCCTTTATGGTCTTCATATATTTGCTGAGTGTGACTAGGCTCGGAAGGTACAGAATCCCATTAGCCCTCAAATGGTCATATGCCCTCCTACTTCTAATTCTAAGGAACAAGCACTCGTACACCCAACGGAGTGTGTAGCGCCTGCCGTTAGTATTTTTCAGCTTCGAAGCTGCAAAAATAGCCCTCACACCTTCGTGCTGATTCTCAGGGAGGCTGGCCAATTCAGCAACAATTTTATAGTTGATGTTGCGCTCAACAAATCAACAACATGAAAAAACATCCATTTGCATTTCCAATGCCATTCGAAGATGGCTTGGAAGAAGGAAGACATCCCAATCTCCTTGGAAAGCATGTGCATAAGAATGAAATGAAGATGGATGTCAAAGTTGAATAGTAGTTTCATTACCCTCATATTTTAATGGACTGAAGTCCAAAAATATGGAGGTGAAATTCTTAATTACATAGAAAAATGTCAACCATGGCAATGCCCAATATATCATACCTCTCAGTGCCTACTAAACCCGGACATTCCTTAAGGTCGTACACCAAGGTCAGGATTGGAGATATTCTACTGCAGTCAGTGACATCCATAACCCCCGGAATGTTCACTTCAATGCCTCGAAATAAAACCTGCATTTGAAACCATAACATGATAGGAATTAGTCATTCTGGGATTATGCACATCCAATAAAAAGGCAAGCAATGTAAGGGGATATGTGATCTCATTGAACAAATGGACTTACCTTCACCTGCATGTTATTGCTTACAATTACAACCCTCTCTGCAGAGAAATCTTCCCCGACCCTCAGGAATATAAAATTCGCACCCACAGTAGCTCGGGCCCAGTACAAACCTGTCAATTTCACATTGCTGAAGGCAGTGGCATGGCAAGGCACTGGAACTGGTTCACAAGAGGTAGCCGCCTCAGCCAAAATACTCCACTGAAATCAAGCTCCCTCTCCGATGTGAGAGAGTCCCCCCCCCCCTGATCAGAGAGATCATCGAATGAAGCCTCCAATTCCATACGATGACCTGCATGATTTGGTACTCTGGCTGAGGGTGATTTCCTAGGGCATATATTCTTACTTATGTACTTGGGCAAATTCGGAAAAACTGATGGCACGGCAACACAGGATACCTTGGGCTTGGACCTCGGCATCCTGTGGATGCTCCCATTGGGCATTTTAGTTTCATAATGCCTCAAGATGTCCCGTCTAGAAAATGTAGCTCACAAACAACATTGTGAGCTTCATACAGGCGATCCTTCCGTGGAATCACTCGCCTCCATTTGTCACGATGTGCCTCCGTCTGGGTATAGAAATGAATTTACAGGGGGATATAAATAAGCAATATAAAAGTACATAAGACCCTTCTAGCCAGTAAGAAGACTTACATTAACGAGAAATTTATCATAAAAAATGCATTACTTGTAAGTAGTGAGTAACTGGACAGTAGTAGGCTGATTTCAAATTGGCGGGGAAAGGTAGTCAGTTTCTCCAACTTTATCAGTATATTTGCAGGGTCATTCCATGTCAACTCAACCAATTGTTGGGGGATCCCACGCTCACCATCTCAGATTTTGATAATTGTTTCCTTGTTGTTAGTTTCAACCTTAGTTAAGAAAAATCAAATATATAATAATAATAATGATAATGACGATGATAATAATAATAGTAATTTTCACCAAAATTTCAATTACAGAACTGATTGTAAAAATATTGTAATCGAATTCATAGAATTTGATAAAGAAAAAAAAATACATGAACATAATATTGTAACATAGCAGATGCAAAATAACTGAACAATTACATAAGACGCCAGTCAAATCAATTTTCTTACATTTTTACAGGAATAAACGGATCAACATGGTCCTGCTAAGCCATTTAAGGCTTGTCAGCAGGTGCCGTGTTAAACTAATTTTGTGAACAGAAAATTTCAAGTAATGAAATATATGCCAGGGATTTTACATTACCATTTAATAATTGTTTCACAAAAACCACTGTTTTAGTTGTAGCTTTAGCACTGATAATAATTTTTCTACTGATTCTATGGATTGAGGAAGGCGGTTTAACAATGTTAACAATAATAATATAAATAATAATAATGTAATCAATACATGTGAAAACCATAATGAAATATACATTGCAATGAAAAAGATAAATACATAAAATTTGGCCCCACTAGGTCCACCAAATTTGGACTTGGAAATAGGTTCTATGACAATAATAATTAACAACAATAGGAATTAAACCGTGTGAAGTGCTACATCAGTTTTTAGAAATAATCCTTGAAAGAATAATACCAAAAATAATTTATTTTGGACCCCTGCCATTTTTTATATATGCATGCAATTTCACAAAAAATTTAATTACAGAACTGATTGTAAATATATTGTAATCGAATCATATAATTTGATTTAAAAATTCAAAAAAATATGAACATAACATAATATAATAATAATATAATATTGTATCATAGCAAATGCAAAATAACTGAACAATCACATAAAACTTAAGTAAAATCAATTTTCTTACATTCCGGCGATTCTTTTCCAAGGAATAAATGAACATAGCATAGGTGAGCTTTGTCTGGTGTGTTCATTGTGAAGAAACCATTTCATCTTTTTTCCATATAACCACTTTTTTAAATCAGTATTTAGCGCAGAAAGTTTTTCTGCTGATACGATGGATGGGGGAAGGCAATTTAACAATTTTGGAACGACATATTCCATTCATGCGCGTCACTAATTGGATGACGAGGCATTTGGCTATTTAAATGATTTATTTCCTTTTTTAAACATCATACTTACAGTGAACCCCGCACGGGGGGAAGAGAGTAATCTCTTCCTTTGGGGAGCAGCGCCCCCACGGACCCGAGCCCACCGAGGAGACAAGCTCGTTAAAAAACCCCGTCGCTCGCTCGGAGTGTGTCCAGACAGCATGTGACTCTGCTGTTCTGAGTAGCCGTAACATCTGGCGTCCAGAATCACCCACGTGTTTGCCGTGCGTGGAGACCCGTACAAGGGGGAGAAGGGGATCCTGGTGGGTGAGTTCTCCGGCACCCAGCTGGGCGTCGGAAATCCGGTATGGGCCGGAGTTCAATACCCCACTTCGGCCCTGGATTCCCCGAAAAACGGGCGGCCGAGAAGAGCCCAGCTCGGTCAATCGGCTCCTGGCGGCTGGGGAGCTTGGCGGCTCCTTCCGAGCGTACGCCAGGACGGGTTAGTGCTGGAGATATGGGGGTCTCCGTAGGGCGGCCGAAGGCGTGTGGGTTCGGAGGGCCCCTGCGCTGGAGGTTCTAACCCGAAAGGGATCCCCTGTCAAAGGTTCCTATATCCCTTGGGTAGCCCTGACGTCCATTCCGGCTCGCGGGTGGCGTCCCAAATGTGTGGCTCCGTGGTGGGTGGGGAGCCCAGGGGATGAATTCTATATACTTGGATGGCTGAAGAAACTCTACCTCCAACCAAAAGATCCCGTCCAGACGACGGGAGAGTTAAAGTTAACGGCGCTAGTCAGCGCTACCTAGTAATGAGGTGCCAGAAGGAAGGGGAGAACCTGAAAAAGGTGTCCCCCTTCCTTATTCGTAAAGTTTTATCGGGTTTGGTTCCCGGGGAGCTGAAATCAGCTAAAAAGCTTCGCGATGGCACACTGCTCATTGAAACTGAAAATGAAGCCCAGAGCGAAAAGTTACTTAATGTTAATAAGCTGCATGATATTCCCGTCAAGGTCGAGGTGCACTCCACCCTAAACACCTGTCGGGGAGTTATAAGCCACTTTGATCTGCTGTACGTTGAGATCGACGAGATCAAACGTGAGATGGCCTCCCAAGGAGTCTCTGATGCTCGTCGACTCACTACAAGGCGCAACGGAGAGAAAATCGACTCGACATCAGTCGTACTCACGTTCGCGCGTGACAAACTCCCTGACAGAGTGTTTATCGGATACGAATCGGTCCCAGTGCGACCATTCATACCGGCACCCCTGAGATGTTTCCAGTGCCAGCAGTTCGGTCATATGGCCACGAGGTGCCAAGGCAAAGCCACCTGCCCACGATGCGGCCTGGACAAGCACGAGGGTGAGTGCAATGGTGACCAGCGTTGCGTCAACTGCGAAGGTGCTCATCCCGTGTACTCCCGCAAATGCCCGAAGCTGATAGAAGAGCGGAAAATAATGGAGATCAAGACGGTAGAAAAGATCCCGTACTTTGAGGCGAGGAAAAAGTACAGAGCTCAAGTAGCTCCTACTTTTTCCAGATCTTTCGCCCAAATAGCTTCCGCTCCTATTGCCAAAATCACCATCTCGACTCAGACGGAAGAAAATTTGAACAAGAAGGCTGGAGAGCAAAAATCGGCCGCGCCGGCTAAGGCCACAGATCCGGCAAACAAGGATAAAGTCGTGGGAACGAAATCACCAAATAAGAAACCCAACAAAAACAACGCCGGTGCTACACAAACCAAACGCGGGAACTCTCAGTCCCCCGGCCCCTCTGATAAGGCTCCAAAGAGCCAAACCAATTTAATGGAGTTGGAATACCTATCCGATACGGATATTTTAAAAATTGAGAGCAAAGGGAAGAAGAGTCACGTCAAGCGCCTCAAGCGCCCTTCGTGACTCAACTGCTCCTTTTAGTTTTAATCCTCTTTTATATTTTAATCATGGCTTTTATCGTGCAGTGGAACTGCAACGGTTTTTATAAGCATAAGGAGGAACTTGAAATTTTAATAAGAGATTTTAACCCTTCCTGTATATGTTTGCAGGAAACGCGTTTTAAAGATACAGACAAGGGATATTTAAAACATTTTAACGCTTTTAGACTGGACGATACTAGTGGCCAACGAGCCCATGGTGGAGTTTCGGTTTTTGTCCGGGAGGCTCTTTACACCTCCCGAATAAATCTTAACACACCGTTCCAAGCGGTGGCGGTGACGGTGCACGCTCCCGAGGCGATAACGGTGTGCAACGTTTACCTGCCGGAGGGTGCACCCGTCACCCGTTTTAATCTAGAATCCCTCGTTCAGCAGCTACCTCAGCCTTTTATTTTACTCGGAGATTTTAATGCTCACGATCGTCTATGGGGAAGCACCCCGGAACAGTGCAACCGCAGGGGACGTATTTGATCAAGTTTCATTAGTGATTTTAACCTAATTTTGCTCAACAACGGCGAGAAAACCCGTTTTAACTCTTATAGCGGCGATTCTTCCTCCATTGACTTGAGTATTGTATCGACTAGTTTGGTCAATAAACTCAAACTCTCTGTGCATAAGGATCTTAGTGGGAGCGATCACTTTCCCCTTTTAATCAAAAGGGAGCAAAATTTAAACCCTGATTTTATTAGACCAGGCTGTTGGATTGTCCGGAAAGCTGATTGGCATCTTTTTAACTCAAATTTTAACTACGTGTGGGATAAAAACAACGACTGTGTAACAAACGTAAATCTTTTGACATCCAGCATCATTCAAGCCGCCGAAATTAGCATACCACGATCTCGAAGCATCCTTCCAAGAAATGCTGTGCCATGGTGGAATGAAACCTGCGCAGAAGCCATTAAAAAACGTAAGAAAGCTCTCCGAATTTTCAACAAGTATCCTACAGCAAATAATCTCTCCGCTTTTCGGCGACTAAGAGCGAAAGCGCGTCAGGTAATAAAGGACGCAAAGAGGATTTCTTGGATGAATTTTGTCTCCGGTGTCAACCACAGGACTCCACTTGCACAGGTATGGAGTAAGGTGAGGAGCATATCGGGTAGCAGCCAGCATCTAGGTATATCCTTCCTAGAAGTCGAAGGAAAGGTTATCACTTCTCCAGCTGTGATAGGGAACGTATTCGCCCAATTACTCGCCAAAGTGAGCAGCGACGAATGCTATGAACCTTCTTTTGCGATCCTCAAGAAAAGGCTCGAGAACGTCCCAATATCCTTTATAGAGCCTAAAACAACGGCAGACTACAATATGCCATTTACCATTTGGGAGCTGAAATCTGCCATCCATGACTCCCACGACACGTCCCCAGGACCCGACGAGATCCACAATGCCTTCCTCCGAAATCTATCGGAATCGGCGTTGCTGGAAATCCTTGAAACTTTTAATCAGCTCTGGGCCAATGGGGATTTTCCTCCGTCCTGGCGGGAGTCCGTCATTGTTCCCATCCCAAAACATGGAAAAGACCGAGCTGATCCGAATTCTTACCGGCCGATTTCTCTCACCAGCTGCCTGTGCAAGTTAATGGAGCGAATGGTAAATCGACGTCTCATTTGGTGGCTGGAGCGTCGAAAACTCCTCTCTAGGATACAATGCGGATTCAGACGGAACCGTTCCACAATGGACCACTTGGTTAGAATTGAAAATTTCATCCAAGAAGCCTTTCTTCTCCGCCAACACGTAGTCGGTGTATTTTTCGACTTAGAGAAGGCTTACGACCGGGTCTGGCGACGTAAGATTCTACGCGTATTACGCGAGTGGGGTTTTAGAGGCTGTTTGCCCATTTTTATACAAAATTTGTTAACCAACCGTGTTTTTAAAGTAAGGACGGGACAGTTGTTGTCAAATTTTTACCCTCTTGACAACGGAGTTCCCCAAGGCTCCGTTCTGAGCGTGACGTTGTTCGCTATTGCGATCAACGACATAGCTCTCTGCATCAAGGAGCCAGTGTTAGGGTCACTGTTTGTGGATGATCTCGCGATTTTCTGCAGATCATCTAGGGTCGTGAATGCATCGCGTATGGCGCAACTCGCCATCAATAAACTTCACAAATGGACCCAAAATAACGGCTTCCTTTTCTCTTTGGAGAAAACAAAGTGCGTTCACTTTTCTCGCACTCGGGGCGTCCATGTAAATCCCAAGTTACACCTAGGCGGTAGAAACCTCCCATTTGTGGAATCAGTCCGTTTTCTGGGGATGACGCTCGACCACAAACTCAACTGGAAGGAGCACATTAATTCTGTTAAGGTAAACTGTTTGAAGTCTTTGAACATTTTAAAGTTGTTAAGCCACGCATCTTGGGGAGCAGACCGCACCACCTTAATTTTACTTTACCGCACACTGGTGCGGTCGAAATTAGACTATGGCTCATTCGTGTATGCGTTCGCTCGCGAGACGTATTTGAAAGCACTTAATTCAGTGCACAACGCAGGTCTGCGACTATGCACTGGGGCGTTTAGGACCAGCCCGATTCCCAGTATATATACCGACGCAGGCGAGCCTCCTCTATGCTACCGAAGGACCTGGCTTCTTTGTAGCTACGTTTCCAAAATTTTAGCAATGACGAGTCACCCATGTTATAGTTTACTTTTTAAACCCCGTTTTATTAATGTTTTTAACCGAAGGACTAAAGCAACCAGACCAGTAAGCGTTCGTTTTAACGATTTTATTCGCGGATGCGAATTCACGCTACCTGAAGTGTATCCTGTTTCATTCTCGGAACACCCCCCTTGGATCACTCCCACTCCGGTGGTGAATATTCTTTCACGATCTCGACCGAAGTCTTCCACAACTCCCTCGGAGTACCAGCGTCTGTTTGCCATGTTCCGATGGAATCACCCCAACCTTACCCCCGTTTACACTGACGGTTCGAAAGATAACTCTGCTTGTGCATGTGCAGTGTTCTCCCATATCCACGGGAACATCAGAGCAAAGCTTCACCCGATGTGCAGTGTGTACACGGCGGAGCTTTATGCCATAAGGACAGCTCTAGAAGCCCTAGGTGACCACGGCGGCTCCTTTGTGATATGCACTGACTCCAGGAGCTCGCTACAAGCCATCTCTGGCTTCTCACCCGTGCACCCGATCGTGCAAGAAATACACTCTCTCCTGCTGACCCTTTCGAGAAAGGGTTTGAATATCCATTTTCTGTGGGTACCGGGACATGAGGGGATAGCCGGGAATGAGATAGCAGACGCTATGGCCAAGGAAGCTCTGAATAACGAAGTTCTTGTCTCAACGCTGGTTCCCCACGAGGACTTTCGAGCATCTCTAAGAAATGTGGTATTTGGAAAATGGAGGGAGTCATGGAGGATTCGAAATAATAACAAGCTCCGTGGCATCAAAGACATGGTAGCAGCGTGGCCCTCCTCAGCTCGTAGTAATCGGAGAGAGGAAGTAGTACTTACACGATTGAGGATAGGGCACAGCCCCCTGACCCATGCGTATCTCTTTACTGAAGAGAAGGAACCTCCCCAATGTGGGGATTGTAAATGTCCATTAAGTATTAGACACATCATGCTAGATTGTGTTAAGTACCGCGAAGCGCGAAGACGAAATAATCTAGGGGGAGACCTAAAAACCCTTTTAGGAGACCACCCTACCAACTTAATCTGTACATTTTGGTTTCTCAGAGAAATAAACATTTTTAATAAAGTCTAATTATGTACACTTTCAGCGAAGACATCAGATGCAGTAGATTACTTTATACATAACTTTTGTAATTAAATAGCACAGTAGTGGTGCAAAATGACCTTGCCGTCGACGCACCCTAAATCCAAATACTACTACTACTTACAGTGAAAGGTTAAACACTCTCCATAGTCTTAGCAACACCCAGATCAAGTCACCCCTTCCCTTAGCAGCACTCCTCCCCTCCCCTTACAGGTCATTTTGTTCCACTGAGTCCAATTTGTATGTGTACCTTGCAACACCCCGGTCGTCACATTGACCAGGGCCCCCCGGTTAAGCCCCATACCCCGCAGATCACGAGCACTTTCACTACACCAGACTCCACGCCAGCTGATCGTCGCTGTGGTGAACTCCGGAGCCGCGATTGGGTGACGAGTTTCCATCCACCGGCGGACTCCCTCGTTGCTCTGGTACTTCTGCAACTTCCGCCGATGAACTTCTTTCAGGTCACCCGCTCCGGAGACGATCTGCGCGTCGGCCAGGATGGAGCGGTCTCCGCGCCTGGCGTATAGGTCTGGTTTCCGCAGTCCCTCGTCGGTTGGTATCCTCGGTTCCCGTTCCGTTGTCCATCCCTTGCGTTGGAGGGACGAGTCGATGATCGACACCACAGCATCGTGTCGTTTGACTCGTCCCCCGTGCGTCCTCCAGCAACCCTGGATGATGTGGGCCGTGGTCTCGGAGACAGGGCACCCAGCTCGGCACCCCGTCTCCATGTTGGGCCGCCGACCCCTCGATGTCCTGATGCGGCTGGGCAGGGCGTTGATCCGCACGCGCTGAAACTGGATGTAATCCCGGCCGGGGATGGCAGCTGCCGTTGTGTCGACCCACGCCGTAGACGCCCTCTCCTTGGCGCAGTCTCGCAGCTCTCTCCCATCCACCGACCGGTGCAGCCCGGACGCCCAAAATTTCTGGGCGTCCCGTGCGGACGGCTCAGCCACTCCGAGGTCGGCCGTCGATCTCCTGGCCCAGTCAACCAGTCGCCTGAAATGACCGGTTGACACCACGGCTCGGGTTACTGGATCCTCCGACCGGTGGAGCCGTTGAAGTCTGCTCCACCGTTGGACCGGGATGGAATACCGGAACACAGGAACCCCCAGTCCTCCTTCTTTCACCGGGGCGTGGAAGTAGCCGACGGGCACATCCTTCGGCAGGCACAGTCAGGACCGCAGACCGGCCCGGACGCAGACGTCCATCTCCTTCAAGCGCCCGCACGTCAGCCTGCCGAAGGTCAAGGGGTGCTGCAGTCTCGGGATGATGTGGTGTCGCAGCACCCACAGCCGCTGATGAGGTTTCAGCGGCGCCCGCCGGACCCTCTCCAGCAGATGTACTAGGAGATGTTTTCCCGGGAATCCCTCTACTCCTTCAAACTCCACTCCCAAGTACCTCCAGGGCTGAAGCACACCATGTGCCTTAAGAGGGTCATAGTTACTCCCGCCGTTTACCCGCGCTTGCTTGAATTTCTTCACTTTGACATTCAGAGCACTGGGCACTGTAATAATAAATCGGGTATAGGGAGTAGGTTTAGATTTTTGTAGATTTTATACACATTTCTCTCTGTTGGATCCAACTGCATTATCATTTTATTTTGTAATTTTTCCACCTTATTCAACAAAGTTTTATTTGTTGTGCCCCATATTGTAAATCCATATCTGATTACTGCTTCACCAAGACTCTGACACAACATTTTTTAAATGGAATTGGTAGGGTATATTTCAAGTAGGTTAGTTGGTACAAAATGCATCTTAGTCTATCACACAAGTAATTTAAATGCGCTCTAAAATCAAAATTTTCATCCACGGTCAGCCCTAAGTATCTAAAAGAGTTCACTTGAGAAATAACGGAACAGGAATATAAATGACAGTTATTCCTTTTTTGGCCAAGTTTAACAGTGTGAAGGCATATATGCGTGTGAAATCTGAAGTTAATAAATTTTCTCGTTTCCTCGGCATTTCGAAATTGCATGGTTACAGTTTTTCTATCGTTGATAACTAATTTGTTGTCATGGCACCAACATTGTATGGCACAGAAATCACGTTGCAATTTTTCCTTAGCCATATCAAATGATTTGCTGATTGAAATTAGTGCAATGTCATCCGCGTACATGTATATTTTAGAATATCTGATATATTCTGGTATGTCATTTATATATGCAGAAGAGTATTGGCCCTAAAATAGAGCCTTGTGGCACGCCCGAGGCGACAGATTTAATCGTGCTACTCTGATCGAATAATTTCATAAGTAACTTCCTATCGGTGAGATAGCCTTCTAACCATCGTTCCAGTTTTCTCAACAGTATGTTAATATCGATTGTATCGAAAGCTTTAGAGAAATCGATATATTCGGCAAGAACGAACCAGTTCTTTTTTAGGCTTTTACGTACGTCCTTACTGAAGTTCTCTAGAAGCGATCGTGTACTTTTGTTTCTTTGGTACACAAATAGATGTTTTGTTATGATGTTGAATTTGTCTATGAGTTAATGAGTTGTTCCGCAAAGTATCTTTCAATGATTTTGTCCATCAAAGGAAGGATATAGATGGGACGGTAATTATTTGTGTCGTTTTTGACCATTGGCGATTGACATATGTCATGGTTATAAGCACAAAACCAAAATAAATAATTATTATTGCATTCTTCTTCCTCTTATTCAGGTTTGCACGAAAGACACACATAAGTCACACCGCCTTTACACTTTTTACACAAGTTTTCTGTAAGATACGCAATCATAAGAAGTTTTCCCTCCTTTTTTGTTTCCTTTACCGCAACAAGACATTTTGACTTGGCATGTTCGATGCGAATCACCTATGTCCGATAGCTCAACGGGAGCAGTCTTTATCTTCCTTCTTTGATCAGTGAGAGGTTTTGTAAGATCTTCTCCCAAGGCTAGAATAAAGTCGCGGCGGGAAATTTTAGCATTAGTAACCTTTCTGTACAGAATACAACTGTTGATTCCTGCCAAGTCTAAGATATTACAGAAAGTGTGGAAAGTCCACCTGCGGGAAGCACTTTTGGCAATATTTTCGGGCCATTTTGTCGACAGTATCCACTCCTGGCTTCGTTTTATTGTAAAATGTCAGTCTCAGTCTTTGCTTTGATATACCTTCCTATTTGCACATCCAAGTGCATAGAACTCATAATAACAACATTCTTATGGGGCATTCCTTGTGCCACAAGCTTTTTCACCACATAGTTGCCGAGTCGGTCACCCTCTAGAGGCTCATCATCCTTTCCAAGATAAGGAAATGAGTTTATCAAACACTTGCTGTCGTTATCGACAGCCATCCAAAATGTTTGGCCATATTAGTCCGGTTTTGATGCCATGAACTGTGTATACCGACATCTAGCTTTTGATGGAAACAACTGTTCATCAACCACTATGTTAGGACCTGGTATGTAGTTGCTCTGACAGTTTGATATGAATCTATCCCAAATCTCAGATATTAGGGCAAAATTATTATTCTTCAATCTTTGAGAGCGAGTTCGTTTTTCATCACACCTCAAAACCCTCACGATTTCCCTAAAGCGATCGCGCGGCATGGCATCTTTGTACAAATGAATACCGTATTTTTCAGACCAAAGTAAGTCGACCTCCATACCTTTTGACTCGGTTGCGCCTCGCACATAACAAAATTCCAAGAAAAGCATCTATCAAGCGCCAAGAACTTGAAAACAGCCCGTCTACAATGTAACATTTTGCATTTGCGATAGGACCTGGTTTTTCTTTGAGTATGTTTTGGTGACCGTGCCTACCAGTAGATCCATAATTAGGGGAGGCTACTTTCCATTTGGTACCATCTGGTGCCTCAATAACTAAATCAACAGCTAATGTTTTCAGATAACCTTCAGGAATAGCGACGTGTTGAGACAGTTTTATATATGGTGGACCACGTCGCAGCTTGGCTATATGGCTCAGTATCCTTTCTCTGGCGCACACTCTTTCTGCGGCCTTCGTAAGTTTTTCCTGAAAAAAAAAAACGTCTTCAGTACACATACATATGTATAATTTTAAAATTTGTGAACAATTGCATTTATGATTCTACGGATTTTTCTCCTCATTAAAATTAATAAAAAGCTATCAATTTATTTATTATAAAATCCTTTTACCTTGCTAAACAGCTGGTGCAGGGCTGGGATCCTCGCCGCTGGACGACTTGCCAGATGAACTTGAGCCGATTTCCTCTTCATAATCGCTTCACACCTCAGAAATATCTTCACCCTCAGAATCTCCTTCTTCAATATCGTTTAGGAGCGCCAAATTTCATCGGGACGTACATTTTTCCGACGTGCTGTCATTCACTTTCTAGCAACTAATGAGGGCAGGCATTGCGATTATGACAGCATTCACACCTCACGCACGGACAACCTCAAATGTGTTTGACCTGTCGCTCACAATATGTCAGATTGTTTGCGCAGGGACAAAGAAGGGGAAAGCAACACATGCACAAGCGCGGAGGAGAGGGGGACACTTGAAAGTGCGCGGTGGGAAAGTAAACGGAGAATCACTGCCCTCTGACCTCTAAGCCTGATGGTAAGCATCCTCAACTGTTTGATCAACACAGCCAATGTACCATCTGTTTTCATACACCACGGTGATATAAGTTCCAGGGTTTTTAAAAATGTTTTTTGCACATGATTTTGAATTTCTATTTTGTAAATCAACTTTTTTCGGTACTGAGAACTTGTGCCGAGAAAGTCCACTGATTTGTAACTCATTTTAACTGATTGAAAATTTTCAGTGATGAGATCTTGTCCCTAAAATGTTTTAGAGATTTCAAACAGCATTTTCAGTTTTGGTTTCCAAATATCTACATCATCACTTAAACTCACGTTGAAGGCATAAAAACATATGATGTTTTTATGCCTTCAACATTTTTATCAACCCACTCGAAGAAATCACACACTGATAAAATGTTTTGTCCACTGGGTCGCTGTAAACAGGCTCTTGTTGGTAAACGTTTTACAGTTCCCCCGATTCCATCACATACCCTTTTCATAATTACTTATCTGATAAAGGCATATACTGCTACTACATCGTGATCCAAACAGTCACTGATGACGCAAAAGCCAATGGAGGACACATTTTCATCAACTTTATGATAGATAACAATTGGATGAACTGTTGCCTAACGGTTGTCCCAGAAAAATCCCTGAACAGTTTGCCCCTTTCTCCCGCACCGGTGGCAAAGTTTTGAAAGACATTTATTGCATTGCCGAAAGAAATGATCACACAGTTCCAGCATTTCATATTGGAGGCCCGTTTGTCTTCCGCGGAGATTAGGGCAGAAGCTAAAACGGAATCATATTCAATGCGTTTCACCCTTAAAAATTCCGAATTCCTTATCAACCATATCAACTGGTTTTGGGGGGCATATATGATTCTCTTCTTATTTTCTGCACTGCTACGGCTCGTCCAAAGAACTTTAATTCCCTCTTGGAAGAGAAATTATTAGGAGGAATTTGCTGGAGATAATCCGGGTGGAAATTCCCGTAAGCCAACTCAACTAGTTCACTCTCTTGCGGGGTCACCTCAAACGTCTATTCATCGCGGATACGCAACTCAGAAATTCATTTATTTTTCTCGCCCGCCCCGTGCGTGCGTACAAACATATCCTTTCTTAACCTAATGTCATAATCTAATGGTAGATAAGCTTTTCGAAGCCCATCCTTTAATCCAGAAATGTCCCGAGCGAATTCCTATTTACTCTCCACCATTGTGGAGCTTTCCCCTTTAAAATTTCAGAAGTAAGACGGTACATTATGATATCGGAAGCATCATTATCGGCCTGAAACTGTCGCAAGCTTCTAAAAATGAGTCAACGCTCTCCGTCTCCTCGCCAGAAAAGGAGAGCCCTTTTCTACGGGCCAATTTCGCTCAACCTACGGCGTCGTGAAGCGGTCTTTCTCGGGTATTCGATTCTATGATTTGACGCACAAAATTCGAAAGTATGCTTTCTTTTCGCGGGAGAGAAGCCGTCGGAGCATCATCAGGCGTCAAATGTCTGTAATATTCACGGAGCGCGGCCCGCAGCTGATCTAACGTTCCCGAAGATGGGAGACCGAACCTCTCACAACCCCGCACGGGGGGAAGAGAGTAATCTCTTCCTTTGGGGAGTCGCGCCCCCACGGACCCGAGCACACCGGGGAGACAACCTCGTCAAAAAACCCTTCGAACGCTAGGATAGCGTCCAGACGGCATGTGACTCTGCTGTGCTGAGGAGCCGAAACATCTGGCGTCCTGATCACCCGCGTGTTTGCCGTGCGTGGAGACCCGTACGTGGGGGAGAAGGAGATCCTGGTGGGTGAGTTCTCCGGCACCCAGCTGGGCGTCGGATACCCAGTATAGGCCGGAGTTCAAAACCCCACTTCGGCCCTGGATTCCCCGAAAACGGGAGGCCGAGAAGGGCCCAACTCGGTCAATCGGCTCCTGGCGGCTGGGGAGCTTGGCGGCTCCTTTCGAGCGCACGCCAGGGGGCCTATGCTCGAGTCCGTTCGAAATATCTCGTATGCGAATACACTCGCACGACTGATCTCGCACTACGAGTGTTCAAGGCGGAATTCGGTATGCCCGAATCATCTTCGAGGAGAGTGGTGCGAGGGAGAAATGATTTGTTTATGGCAACGTGTCAACAGGCTGAGAGGAAGGGGAGATTCTTGTTACAAGAGGTGGCAACGCCGGAAGGGTAACGGTAGGGGCGGTAGGATAGAGCTTCCGGATAGCGTGCAACCAATCATCGCCCACCTTTCTGTGGGAATTCCCGGGAATTCAACAACTGCGTTGCTAATGACACTCAACAAGTACGCCGAATGCATTTACACATTCACCTAGGACATTTTGGAAGTGAACCAGCCATGTCGAAAGTAAATAAGGAGCAGAAGGAAATGCTGCTGGAGTTCATTGAAGGTAATTAACATGCTGTGCCTTACCTAGAAAATAAGTTATCGCATTAATGTTGATATTAATGTTTCCAATTTCGTATTTCAGCGAATAAAGATCTTGCTAAAGGAAAGTTTTCCACTCCACAAGGAGCGAAGGATGCTGTAAGACTGTGGGAGGAAGCAGCGGTAAAGCTGAATGCGTGCGGAGTACGCAAATCATGGAAAGAGTGGCGGAAGGTGAGTGCATGACGTTCTTGTTGTAGATATATGTAGTATAGCGTGATTATTCTCAAAGTAAAAAAATGGCCCGCAGTATAGGATGTGATATTGTATGACGATCTTTTTAAGTGTGTGACTGATGTAGTTTGGTATCATTAGTTTTTTGCGTGAGTTTTCATACGAGCTGTACTTTATACATTTCGATTAAGGGTGGGCTGATGATTATCTAGGAATTAGGTCCACAGTCACAGTTATCAATTTTTATTTATTTTCAATTATGCTGAATATATAATACCGAATTAAAGTAGTGGAGGGACGTGTGTGCATGCGATTGTTGACATTTTCAGTTTCGATGCGATTATTGCCGACGTCGAAAGCAAAACATATTGTTTGGTTCAATCACAAATAAACGGAAAACCTTAAGAAGGCCGATCGTGGTATCTATTATGTGTTGCCATAAGTAGCATAGTTATTTCCCGTAGCAAAACTTAAGCCTGAATCACACGATCATTTTTTCCATCCCTCTGAGACATAGCTCCTGCGATAGGTTTAGAGGGACCAAAGAAATGATAGGTCGACCTATAGATTTCTGAATAACACGATCCCTCCCACCGTCCCTTTTTCCGTCGCTTTTGACATCATTTCCGATAGCACTACTCGGTGTCATACTACCTGCATCAGGAAAAATCTATAGACTCGGTTGATTTGATACCATTTAAATTTGGGAGCGCTGCTATGGATGATTTACATCGGCGCAGACTTCTTTTGGCTGCAGCAGCAGCAATTATAGTGGACAATGATCATCGGCGACGAAATGAACGACGACGTCGCAGGGTATGGGCGAGAGAATGGCTTCAAAGAAGAGATACTGGCCAAGGAGTCATAAATATGGTGCACAGGGAATTAAGGTATCTTCCTTAATTACAAATATTAATGTTTAAACTAGGGAATAAAGTTGATAGCAGAGAATGGGTGATTACGAATCTCCACGTAAGTGGGCCACGGTGATCGATCTTCACTTGTTTCCCAAATTGGCGGCGTATTTGGACGCTGAAAGGGATTCGTTTTTAAAACATAGAATTTCCTATAGATACATATGTAATGTTCAAAATATATTTTTCCCAGACTAGAAGACCTTCGATCATACAGAAACTTCTTGAGAATGGACGAAGACATGTACACGGAGCTTCTGGCCAAAGTGTCGCCTTTAATACAGAAGCAAAATACAGTGATGCGACAATGCATTACTGCAGATGAAAGGTTAAGCTTCGACTTTATTCAATAATAAATTAAAAAGAAGTAACCGAAGTACCCTTACTGTGGATTGACGTACATTTTCTACCCAATAGGTTATCCGTGACACTACGGTTCTTGGCCACCGGGGAAACCTTTAAAAATCTACACTTCTCGTCAAGAATGGCTTCCAAACTTTGCTGAAACTTTGAGCGCCATAATTAATACCCTTGAAAATGAGATAAAGGTACAGTGAAATAATATTAACACTTTACCGAATTATGTGTCTGTATATAATTCACACTCTATTTGCAGGTACCATCGTCAGTAGAGGAGTGGAAAATTATTTCCAACCAGTTCCTCTCTCTGTGGAACTTTCCCCACTGTCTGGGAGCACTTGATGGCAAGCATGTTGCATTCACTCCTCCTAGAGCTAGTGGGTCCTACTACCGCAATTACAAGGGGACAGATAGCATAGTACTACTTGCATTAGCTGATGCTAATTGCAGATTTGTCTGGATAAACGTTGGCGTGAATGGAAGGGCAAATGATGCAAGTATTTATAATGCAAGCAACCTCAAAAGGGCTTTGGATAGAAATTTAATGAACCTCCCACCAGCATCACCCCTTCCAAATGGGACTATTAACATTCCATATGTTATCATTGCAGATGATGCTTTCCCACTCGATTGGCATCTTATGAAACCATACAGGATGAGGGAACTAACCAATCAAAGAAGGCATTATAATTATAGATTGAGTCGAGCCCGACGTGTGATAGAGAATGCCTTTGGATTATTGGCCAATAAATTTAGAGTGCTTCTCACGAAAATTAATCTCTCTGCAGAAAAGGTTGATGAAATTGTGACTAGCTGCTGTCTGCTGCATAATTTCATTTTGAATAGGCAACCGATTCACTTAGGAGATGAAGATGTGGAGAGGGTTCAAAATTTGCAGCCAATTAGATGCCTTATAGGTGGAAACAGGGATCGGGTCCATATTTATCACATTAGGGAGGAATTTGTCCAATATTTTAATGGTGTTGGGCGAGTTCCCTGGCAGGATGAGGCAGTCAACAGGGGAAACATGTAAACCAAAAGGTATGACTTCATGTTTTAACTTGCATTTTCCTGTTAAAATAACTCATTATTTGTGATTTCACTACACTAATTTGTCTCTTACTTGAAAATAACACTCCACAATCACATAAACTTCCAATGATACACATAAAACATAAAAATACACAACAAACACATAAACTATATTTTTAATTCTTCCTGTCTAACCGGTCCTCCAATTGCGCCTCCAAAAGGATGTCGAATAATTTTTTAGTTGTTCTTAGCCGTCTCTCCTCACTCTGGATCCTCTCCAGCCCATGCCAGAGAAACTTCTCGAAGTGGGACTCCTGCGACTCAGGAGGGTTGATGGGGGCATCAAGAGTTCGGGCTATCTTCTCCAACACCTCAGCCGATTTAGAGGTGTCAGCTTCCCTCTGCCGCTTGCCCCTCCTCGCCTTTGAGGTGGAAGAGGCATCGGACATTGGTGTCACCACCCTTTCTTCAGTTGTTCCTATGGAACATGCAGTCGAAATCAATGACTGCGGACGCTCATCTAAACTTATGTCACCTTCATGGAACTGAAGGACCTCATAATCCCCAACCAGAGGTTCAAAGGTACTCATGTCCACTTCAACGGACACTGCTTCCCCCTGTCATTAAAAATAAATGAATATGTGATTTCAGCCCCGCACGGGGGGAGGAGAGTTATCTCTTCCTTTGGGGAGTCGCGCCCCCACGGACCCGAGCCCACCGAGGAGACAAGCTCGTAAAAAAACCCCGTCGCTCGCTCGGATAGTGTCCAGACAGCATGTGACTCTGCTGCTCTGAGTAGCCGTAAGATCTGGCGTCCAGAATCACCCACGTGTTTGCCGTGCGTGGAGACCCGTACGTGGGGGAGAAGGGGATCCTGGTGGGTGAGCTCTCCGGCACCCAGCTGGGCGTCGGATACCCGGTATGGGCCGGAGTTCAACACCCCACTTCGGCCCTGGATTCCCCGCAAAACGGGCGGCCGAGAAGAGCCCAGCTCGGTCAATCGGCTCCTGGCGGCTGGGGAGCGTGGCGGCTCCTTCCGAGCGTACGCCAGGACGGGTTAGTGCTGGAGATATGGGGGTCTCCGTAGGGCGGCTGAAGGCGTGTGGGTTCGGAGGGCCCCCGCGCTGGAGGTTCTAACCCGAAAGAGACCCCCTTTCGAAGGTTCCTATGTCCCTTGGGTAGCCCTGGCGACCACACCGAATCTCGGTTTGGCGTCCCGAATGTGTGGCTCCGTGGTGGGTGGGGAGCCCAGGGGATGAAATATAACGTAGTATGGAGTCTGAAATTCTTCCTCCACCAAAGAGATCCCGCCCGGACACGGGCGGAGGAGAACAGTTATTCGAAAGAGCAAAACGGTTTCTGTCATTGAAATGCTCCAAGGACGGCGAAAATTTGAAAAGGTTTCTCCCTTCTTCATTAAAAAAGCACTTCAAGCCATCATTCCAGGAGAGCCAAACTCAGTAAAGAAACTTAGAGATGGTTCGCTATTAATCGAAACAGCCAATAACGTACAAGCCCCCCGCACGGGGGGAAGAGAGTAATCTCTTCCTTTGGGGAGTCGCGCCCCCACGGACCCGAGCCCACCGGGGAGACAACCTCGTCAAAAAACCCTTCGTACGCTAGGATAGCGTCCAGACAGCATGTGACTCTACTGTGCTGAGTAGCCGAAACATCTGGCGTCCAGATTCACCCACGTGTTTGCCGTGCGTGGAGACCCGTACAAGGGGGAGAAGGGGATCCTGGTGGGTGAGTTCTCCGGCACCCAGCTGGGCGTCGGAAACCCGGTATGGGCCGGAGTCCAACACCCCACTTCGGCCCTGGATTCCCCGAAAAACGGGCGGCCGAGAAGAGCCCAGCTCGGTCAATCGGCTCCTGGCGGCTGGGGAGCTTGGCGGCTCCTTCCGAGCGTACGCCAGGACGGGTTAGTGCTGGAGATATGGGGGTCTCCGTAGGGCGGCCGAAGGCGTGTGGGTTCGGAGGGCCCCCGCGCTGGAGGTTCTAACCCGAAAGAGACCTCCTATCGAAGGTTCCTATATCCCTTGGGTAGCCCTGGCGACCACACCGGATCTCGGTGTGGCGTCCCGAATGTGTGGCTCCGTGGTGGGTGGGGAGCCCAGGGGATGAATAAAGGGTTAGTCTATGGATCACAATTTATCTCCACCTCCAAAAAGATTCCGTCCGGAAACGGGCGGGGGAGAAGTGAAAAACAACAAGTTCTTGGTAATGAAAAGCCAGAAGGAAGGGGAAACGCTGAAAAAAGTGTCCCCCTTCTTAATCCGTAAAGTGTTATCTGCAGCAGTACCGGGAGACATAAAGTCTGCAAAGAAGTTACGCGACGGGACCCTATTAATTGAAACATCGAACAAGGCGCAAAGCGAGAAGATCCTTAAAATGAAGCTGTTAAATGATATCCCAGAGACAGTGGAGGTCCACCGAACCCTAAACACTTGTCGGGGCGTAATTAGTCACTACGATCTTTTGTATGTGGAAGTCGACGAAATAAAGCATGAGATGGCATCTCAGGGAGTGAGCGATGTTCGTCGACTAACCACAAAACGGAACGGAGAAGTAACAAATACCACATCCGTAGTGCTTACGTTTTCGTGCGATCGGCTCCCCGACAAGGTGTTCATAGGGTATGAATCAGTTCCCGTGCGACCATTCATACCAGCCCCGATGCGCTGCTTCCAGTGCCAGCGCTTCGGTCACATCGCAACGCGATGCGAAGGCAAGGCCACCTGCCCACGCTGCGGCCAGGATTCACACGGTGACTCCAGCTGCCCCAAGGGTCCGCAATGTGTGAACTGCGAGGGCACACACCCCGCTTATTCCCGCAAATGCCCAAAAATGTTAGAAGAGCGTAAAATAATGGAGATTAAAACAACAGAGAAAATTACATATTTCGACGCAAGGAAGAAGTATAGATCAATAACTGCCCCGACCTTCTCGAAATCCTTTGCTAAGGTTGTCGAATCAACGGTCACTAAGGCCTCAATTGGTACACAAACCGACTCTATCCCCAAGAATGATAATAACACTGTAGAACCTGCCAAACCGGATAAGGCATCTAAACCGGCTGCTAAAAATAATTCCACCGCTGTGGGTTCCCCTAAAAGGAACCCAACCAATCAAACCACTGGCGTAACGCAAAAGAAGCGTGAGGTTAAACCACCCCCAACTACCTCCGGCGTCACAAAAGGTAAACTGAACCAACCAGAGTCAATGGAGGAAGACGAAAGTCTCTCAGAGACAGAGATCCTCCAAGCCAAGAAAAAGACAAAGAAGAATAGACTTAAGCGCTGAACATACCTCACGCAGTTCAAGTTTTTTATTTATCTTTAATCATGGCTTTTATTTTACAATGGAATTGTAATGGTTTTTATCGGCACAAGGAGGAGCTGGCCATTTTACTGCGTGATTTCAATCCAATGTGCATTTGCCTGCAAGAAACACATTTTAAAGCAACGGACAAGGGTATTTTAAGTGGTTTTAACGTTTTTAGATATGACGACATAAGTGGCCAACGGGCACACGGTGGTGTTATGATCGCCACTAGGGAGACCCTTCATGTCTCCCGGGTGGCGCTTAACACGCCTTTTCAGGCGGTAGCGGTAACGCTGCACGGCCCCCAGTCGGTGACTCTATGTAACGTATACCTTCCAGAGGGGGCACCTGTGACCCTTTTTTATTTAGACTCCCTTATCTGCCAACTGTCAAAACCCTTTATTATAGTAGGTGATTTTAATGCCCATGATACACTATGGGGTAGCTCCAGGGCACAGTGCAATCAGAGAGGACGCATTTTATCGCAGTTTTTAACAGTCTCTAACCTGGTTTTATTAAACGACGGAAAGAAAACTAGGTTCAATAGTTTTAATGGCAATTATTCGACTATTGACCTTTGTTTTACTTCGAGCACATTAATGGACAAATTCCAAATGAATGTTCACGACGATCTATGTGGGAGTGATCACTTCCCCATTACTATTAATAGAGAGGAATATTTTAACCCCAATATTTTACGTCCTAGCAATTGGAGTATCCGGAGTGCCGACTGGGCTCTTTTTAAAGAATCATTCAATTTTACATTTAACGAAGGCTGCTGTGGTATCCAGAATATTGAATTTTTGACAAACAGTATCGGCGAATGTGCAAATAGTAGTGTGCCAAGGTCAGGACACGCCCGTATGAAGCCTTCCGTTCCATGGTGGAACGACGATTGCGCCAAGGCTATTCAGGCACGCAAGAGAGCGCTAAGAATTTTTAATAAATACCCAACAGCCATAAATTTGACTTCCTTTCGCCGTCTCCGAGCCAAAGCCCGAAAGGTGGTCAAAGAGGCGAAGAAAGACTCCTGGATGTCATTTGTATCCGGGATAAACTGCCGGACACCAGTGTCGCAGGTGTGGAAAAAGGTGAGGAGTATCTGTGGTGACCACCGTCAGCATGGAGTCACATACATTAAAAACAATGACAACATCGTAACCTCATCGGCCGCCATCAGCGAGATATTCGGACGGCTGTTAGCTAACATAAGCGGCAACTCCAATTATGAGGACTCCTTCCTATCCTTGAAGAGACGCTGCGAATTGCACACACTTTCTTTCGCTGATAGGGGGACACTGGCGGACTACAATGTCCCATTTTCCCTTTGGGAACTAAAATCAGCAATCACAGCTTCCCGCGACACGTCTCCGGGGATGGATGAGATCCATAATGCCTTTCTCCGGAATCTTCCAGAGAGAGCTTTATTTGAAGTTCTTTTATGTTTCAATCAACTTTGGGCAGAGAGAAGCTTCCCACCGTCCTGGCGCGAATCTATAGTTATTCCAATTTTAAAACAGGGCAAGGATAAATCTGATCCGAACAACTATCGTCCAATATCCCTCACCAGCTGTCTGTGTAAGGTAATGGAAAGAATGGTGAACCGACGACTTGTTTGGTGGCTGGAGCGTCGAAACCTTCTTTCCACTGTCCAATGTGGCTTCCGACGCGGCCGATCGACAGTTGACCACCTTGTCAGGACAGAGAACTACATCCAGGAGGCCTTTGTCCTTCGTCAGCACGTTGTTGGTATTTTCTTTGATCTAGAGAAGGCTTACGACCGGGTCTGGCGCCGGAAAATACTCTTGACGCTCCACAAATGGGGATTTAGAGGCCATCTGCCAATATTCATTGAAAATTTTTTAAAGAACCGCACTTTTAAGGTCAGAATAGGCCGAGACTTATCGCAATCTTATTCCCTGGAAAATGGGGTACCACAGGGCTCCGTATTGAGCGTGACACTTTTCGCGATAGCCGTAAATGACGTGGCGGATTGTGTCAAAGCCCCAACGATGAGCTCGCTGTTCGTGGATGACCTGGCAATCTTTTGCCGGTCGTCCAAACTTGTATCGGTAGCCAGACAACTACAGTTAGCTTTAAATAACCTAGGCAACTGGTCACGGAAAAATGGTTTTAAATTTTCAGCGGAAAAGACCAAATGCGTGCATTTTCACCGGAAGAGAGGTTACTTTGCCCCTCCAGTTTTAAAACTGGATGGCAGACCCCTTCCGTACGTGGAGTCGGCTCGGTTCCTAGGTATGACCCTAGACCACCGATTAAATTGGCGGGAACATATTCAGTTTTTAAGAAATAATTGTCTTAGGACCCTAAATATTTTAAAGTTTTTAACCCACTCCTCATGGGGCGCCGACCGCAGCATGATGCTTTTACTATATCGCGCACTTGTTCGATCCAAGCTGGACTATGGGAGTTTTATTTACTCGTCTGGCCGCGAGTCAATTTTAAGAACCTTGACGACGCTGCACAACACAGGGTTGCGGCTCTCAACTGGTGCCTTCCGCACCAGCCCGGTGCTCAGCATTTATGCAGACGCTGGAGAGCCGCCTTTGCAGAGCCGAAGGAACATCCTGATGTTAAACTACGCGGCGAAAATCTTAGCCTCAAGAGTTCACTCGTGTTTTAACATTGTTTTTAATCCAAAGTTTTTAAGAATTTTTATTATAAGAACGAGAGCCACTAAGCCACTATGTGTACGATTGAAAGAGTTCATCGAAGCATCCGGAATTCAACTCCCGGATGTAGCTCCAATCGTTTACCCCGATATCCCGCCATGGATAATTCCACATCCCAAAATTTATGATGCTTTTAAAGGACTCCAGAAAGAATACTCCACTGCCTCAGAGTATCAGTGTCATTTTAATGAATTCGTCAGTCGCCATAAGGGCAGTCGACTCATGTATACAGACGGATCCAAGTCGGAAGCCGCCTGTGCCTGCGCAGTGTCCTCGGCATACCACGGCATCAAGCAGACGAGACTCAGCCCGTTGTGTAGCATATACACAGCGGAGCTTATCGCCATTAAGATGGCGTTGGGGATGGTCGCCGACGATTGCAACCCTTCCACCATAGTATGCACCGACTCAAAGAGCTCGCTGCAATCTATCGCCGCTATTTTCCCGACGCACCCTATTGTGCAAGATATCCAAATCGCTCTATATTATATCTGTAAACGTGGACGCCAAGTGTCGTACCTATGGGTTCCCGGGCACATGGGAATAACAGGAAACGAAAAAGCAGATGCAGCTGCAAAGGCGGCGCTCACGCTGCCGGCGCAGGCTTCGACTACTGTAACCTATCAAGACCTGCAGATGGCCATGCGCGGAATAGTTCTACGGCAGTGGAGTGAGGTATGGACGAACGTAACGAATAACAAACTGAGAATTATCAAACCGGTTACGTCAATGTGGCCCTCTTCTGTTGGGAGGAATCGTAGGGAGGAGGTCATTATTACTAAACTGAGAATCGGTCATTGCGCCCTGACACATTCCTATCTCTTCACCCAAGACAAGATCCCACCTCGATGTGGCTATTGTGACTGTCCCCTGACTGTGAGACACCTCTTGACGGAGTGTGATGAGCATCATATTACGCGAAGCCGGACAGGCGTCAGGGGCAACCTAGAATTTATTCTGGGCGATGACCCTGGCCGCCTATGCCGCGTCATAGAATTCGTTAAGAAAACGAGTCTTGTGAATTCGATTTGATAGGCTCGAAGTTTACATCAATATTGTCAACAGTGCCGCACCAAACTGAAATTATAGTATATGCTTATGTCGCAATTTGATTGCGCGTGGTGCTAATGACCTTAGCTGTCGACGCACCCTTAACCCCAAACCTACTACTACTACGTACAAGCCGAAAAATTGTTAAAAGTAGAAAAGTTGCACGATATACCAATCAATGTCGAGATCCACCGTACTCTAAATACATCTAGGGGTGTGATCAGCCACTACGACCTACTATATGTCGAACCAGACGAAATTAAGAAGGAGATGGCTTCCCAGGGTGTCATTGATTGTCGACGACTTACAACGAAGCGTAACGGTGAAGTGATTGATACTACCTCGGTAATCCTCGCGTTCGGTTTGGATAAAATCCCGAGCAAAGTCTACCTAGGCTATGAATCGGTACCTGTGAGACCTTTCTTTCCCAACCCGATGCGTTGCTTTCAATGCCAAAAATTCGGCCACATCGTACCGCGATGTGAGGGCAAGAACACCTGCCCGCGCTGTGGCAAGGACAAGCATGACGGTGAGAAATGTTCATCGGAGCCTTTCTGCGTCAACTGCGAGGGCACGCATCCATCGTACTCCCGAGATTGTCCCGTCATGAAAGATGAAAGGAGGATAATGGAAATAAAGACCCTGGAAAGAATCCCCTATTCCGAGGCACGAATGAAATACCGGTCACAGATGGCACCAACATTTTCAAAATTGTATTCGCAAATAGTCGCAACCACCACTAAAAAACTACATGTACCATCTCTACTCAGACTTATAATGATTTTCGCATTGAGAGCACGAAGATGCCCATACGAGAACCAAAAAAAAACAGAAAAGCAAATTAATAAAGTCACAGACAGGAAAAGTCATTCTAAGGCGGTTTCCCCTAAGAGAAACCCAAAATGTACTTCTGAGGATGCTGGGAATAAGCGGGATAAAACACCCCCACCCACATCCTCTAAAGATGCACAATATGATGCCATGGAAGAAGACCTCTGTGTCTCGGACACAGAAGTGTTCCAGGCCAGGATAAAGCAGAGGAAACAGCGGTTAAAACGTTGATCCTCCGCTCACTGTGTACATACGTACATTTCCAGTTTTTAACGTATTTATTTATTTATTTATTTATTTATTTTAACAATTTAAACCATGTATTTTATTCTACAATGGAATATGAATGGTTTTTATAGGCACAAGGAGGAGCTGGTTGTTTTAATTAGAGACTATAACCCCGTCTGCATATGCCTGCAAGAGACGCATTTTAAGCTGACAGACAAGACCGTTTTAAAAGGTTTTAAATTTTTTAGACTTGACGACACCAGTGGTCAGCGAGCCCAGGGTGGAGTGGCAATTGCTATTCGAGAGGCCCTATACACCTCACGAGTGCAATTGGACACTCCGCTGCAGGCAATTGCAGTGACAGTACACGCACCCGAGGCAATTACTCTCTGCAACGTATATCTGCCGGAAGGTGCACCTGTGAGTCGAGTTAATTTAGAATCCCTCGTTCGTCAGTTACCTCGGCCCTATGTTTTAATGGGTGACTTCAACGCACACGACACCCTATGGGGTAGCACAAGAACTCAGTGCAATCAAAGGGGACACATAGTCACAAATTTTATCAATGACCTTAACTTGTTTTTACTAAACACCGGTGAAAAAACTCGATTCAACAGCTTCAACGGTACCTTCTCGTGTATCGACTTAAGTATTTCGACAGGTGGCCTAATGCGTAGGCTTGAGTGGTCCGTACATAAAGATTTATGCGGTAGCGACCACTACCCTATTCTAATTACTAAAGGTGGCGGTTTTATCCACCGTCCGACTCAACCAAGCAATTGGGTTGTCCGCAAGGCCAATTGGTCTCTTTTTAAAAGAAAATTTTATTTTAACCACGACGGCAATGTGAATGTTGTGGGGAACATAAAAGTACTCACAGATAACATTCTAGAAGCCGCAAATTCCACCGTACCCCGTTCTAAATGCAAATCTCACAGGCCCACAGTTCCTTGGTGGAACGAGGAGTGCGCAAAAGCTATACAGGTGCGAAAGAGGGCACTCCGAATCTTTAGCAAATATCCTAGGGCGACAAATCTCACCGCCTTCCGGCGCCTCAGAGCGAAAGCTCGGCAAGTGGTTAAGGAGGCCAAGAAAGCTTCATGGGAGGAGTTTGTGTGTTCTATAAACCACAGGACTCCCATATCCAACATCTGGAGGAAGATTAAAAGCATCTCTGGCTCTAACCACAACCCTGCAATTTCATCCCTGAAGGAGACTGACCGAGTTCTGACGACACCTCCCGAAATAAGCGAGTGCTTTGGACGTCGACTTGCGGAGACGAGTCGTAACGGCAGCTACGACGAACCATTTAGAACACTGAAAGAGCAGAATGAGACGATACCTCTTACCTTTAACCCGAGAGACTCTGGCGAGGTTTACAACGACCCCTTTTCTCTGTGGGAGTTGACCTCCGCCATCCTCGAATCCCGTGACGGCTCACCAGGAATAGATAAGGTGCATAACGCTTTTCTAAGAAATCTTCCCAAAGAAGCACTCCCCCATATGCTGCGATCCCTTAACCAAATTTGGTCAGAGGGTAGTTTTCCAGACCCTTGGAGGGAGTCCATAGTCGTACCCATCCTTAAACAAGGAAAAGATGGATCGGACCCAAACAACTATAGACCGATATCTCTCACCAGCTGCGTATGCAAGGTGATGGAAAGAATGGTCAACCGTCGTCTCGTTTGGTGGTTGGAGCGGCGGAACCTTCTTTCGGATATCCAGTGCGGCTTTCGACGGGGTAGGTCAACCTCCGACCATCTCGTCAGGACTGACAGTTTCATTCAGGAAGCATTTCTCTTGCGGCAAAACGTAATTGGCGTGTTCTTCGACTTAGAGAAAGCGTATGACCGTGTTTGGCGGTACAAAATTCTGAAGACACTTGATAAATGGGGGTTTAAAGGAAATTACCTATTTTCATTAAAAATTTTCTGTATGCCCGAGTTTTTAAAGTTAGAATAGGTGAATATCTATCTACCTTATATCCACAAGAAAATGGAGTACCCCAGGGGTCCGTACTGAGCGTGACCCTATTTGGCATTGCGATAAACGATGTGACCGAGTGTATCCGCTCCCCAGTTATGGGCTCCTTGTTTGTTGATGACCTCGCTATTTTCTGCAGGTCATCAAAATTAACGAATGCCTCTAGGCTGATCTAGCTGACTCTGAATAAGCTCTCCGTTTGGTCTCAGAGGAATGGATTCCGTTTCTCTACTGAGAAAACGAAATGCATTCACTTTTACCGAGGACGGGGTGTACAAGCCCCACCGTCCCTATATCTCAATGGTAATGAGCTTCCTTACGTTGAGAACGCCCGATTTCTGGGTATGACATTGGACCGGCGCCTGAATTGGCGCGAACATTTCCGAGCTCTAAGAGACAAATGCTTCAAAGTTCTGAACATTTTACGGTTTCTGTCACATTCGACATGGGGCGCGGATCGTACCTCAATGCTTATGCTGTATCGAGCATTAGTACGTTCAAGGCTAGACTACGGATCGATTGTGTACTCATCCGCCCGTGAGACCTACATGAAACCGCTCTCGACGGTTCATAATACGGGACTGCGTTTAGCAACCGGTGCCTTCAAGACCTCCCCTGTATTGAGCATTTACGCCGATACAGGAGAGCCTCCCCTAGTCAATCGCAGAGAGACGTTGATGTGCAATTATGCCACAAAAATTTTATCCGCGCCGAACCACCCCTGTTTTAACATTATTTCTCACCCACTGGTTTTAGACCTTTTTAACCGAAAGACAAGATCCACTAAACCTCTAAGTGTTCGCTTCAGAAACCTAATCGCAGAACGCAATTTTACCTTGCCCGCCACGTACCCCACTGGGTACAGCAACGTGCCGCCGTGGTTAATTCCCCGGCCAGCTTTGAGACTTGATCTTACTCGCTGCTCTAAATCTACTACTATGCCGGGAGAATATCAACACCTTTTCAAGGAATTCCGCGCCGAAAACTCCGAATCTACGTTCGTATACACTGACGGTTCGAAATCGGATACCGCCTGTGGGTGCGCTGTGGTATCCCCATATCATGGAGTCCTTAAGGTAAAATTGCATCCGTACTGTTCCATTTTTACGGCTGAGCTCACTGCCATTAGGATTGCTCTCCGATCCATTAAAAACAGTGTTGCGTCATTTATGATCTGTACAGATTCTTACAGTGCTCTCCAATCCATATCTCTTTATCCTCCTTGTCACCCCATTGTTCAGGACATACAAAGCACTCTGTTATCCCTGAGTAAAAAAGGGACCACTATAAGCTACGCTTGGGTCCCTGGACATGTGGGCATACCAGGGAATGAGAAAGCAGACTCTGCAGCCAAAGATGCGCTCAGGTCTCCGGATACAGACTTTCAGTTAATGCCAGCGGAAGATTTAGGGAATGCCATGAGGGATATGATTAGACAAAATTGGAAGACGCAATGGCTCGAAATCCAAAATAACAAACTTCGGGAAATTAAGCCCGTAATAACTGCGTGGCAGACCTCTATAAGAAATGTCCGCAGGGAGGAAGTGGTTTTAACACGCTTAAGAATTGGTCACTGCTTATTAACCCATTCATACCTCTTCACCGAAGAGAGAATACAGCCCCAATGCTTAAATTGCGATATTCCACTAACAGTGCGACATATCCTGACGGACTGTGCAAGATATCGTACTGCACGGGTGAATCACAACCTCGGAGTCAACCTAGCTGAGGTACTAGGAGACACTCCCGAAAACATTTCCCGACTGATAGCATTCCTACACTCAACTCGACTTTTCAATAAAATATAAATGATACCTCTTGTAAATTATTGACACGTAAATTTCAGAACGGGCCTAATCCCCTTTATCAATACCAGTCAGTGAGTGGTGCAAAATGGCCTTAGCCGCCGACGCACCCTATAAAATAAACACTACTACTACTAATATGTGATTTCAGTTTTATGGTCAGAATATATTAGATTTAAGTTTATGTTAACCATACTAAATATTTGTATCTGATGTATGGACCCATCACTATGATTGTTTAACCTCAATTAGGTACCAATAAAAAGTTCAGTACTTTGAAGTAATGTTTCTTACATGTGTACATTAAAGGGCTGAATTCACTACATAATAGCAGCAAACAATTGGGTTTATAGTTCTCATTTGGTTAAATAACCTAGTCTAACGCTTAGATCTGTTAGACTTTAATTAAAATATAAGTCCCTGCCTTGGACTCAAGATCTCAATCTTTTTTATAATCCACAAAGTAGTTGCAATTACCTATATTATTTGCCAATGTATAGGATAGCTAAAGATTTCAATAAAATATGCTGGGATGCTGATATCTTTCAACTATCTACAACTTCATTAAAAAAATTCTTACAGAACCGTCTTCTATGCCCTACCAAATTAATGTTTTTTCTTCATAACACAAATTTCGGAATATGTTGAACCAATAGAATTTTGTCTTTCAACTATTCTTAATTCTAAATGTTGTTTACCTATTTTTTACTCTCATATATTTTTCTACCAATGTTACAAATAACTATTTATTACTGTATCACACTTCTATGTATTGAATATCTCGATCTCAATGTATACATATTATCCATGTATGTTGTGTTTATTAGTATATTGTTATACACTGTTTATTGTGCAATACCTACATTTCAATTGTAATATGGTAAAAGGGCTTAAGCCCGTGGAATAAATATATTATTATTCAAAACATTGTGTACTTAATAACAGCTGATTGTGTGATAAATTTTCACTTACCCTAGCATCGCCAGTACTGGTACTTGGCCCCGGTGTACTTTCCGGACTTTCTAAAGCAATCCGAGTCTCGGCGCTTCTTCGAGGAATCATGTGTCCTCTCAAAAAAAGCAGCTGTTCATAATGCCTAAATGTAGGCACATAAACCTTGAGAAACGAAAGAAGCAATTGCATTAATGCAGTGAAGAATACGCAAAAATGAATATAAATGCAAAGAAAAAACTATGAAAATCGAGCTGATTTAACTTCCCAAAAAAATTATCAGTATTTCCGTATTTGATTTTACGTCGGTAATGTTAATTCATTTGGAAAATTTCGTTCATACCTCGTCCGCGGAGCATCCGCTCTTCATGGAAGCCTTTATACGCTGCTCCTCTGCGCCGAATTGGCTTCGCAGCGTATTTACCTTCGTTTTTATATCTTGCACTGTGATGCCAGGTCGAAAAGGTTCGACGCATAACAGTATCTCGTTAAGGCTTTTCGTCCTCAGGAATTTATTGTGGTAATTCACTGCTTTGCTATTGAACAAATGTTCATGCCTACTATAATTGTCAATTAGCGCATTTGTCGCCTCTTGAGTCCATGGGGCAGTGGAATTCCGCGACATTTTAAAAGTTTGAATATGTTTTTGTTTAACCAAAGAGTTGTTTACTATTTTCCCTGTGTTTACAACAGTTATTCCAATAAAAGCCAAGCGTGGCGTTGCAATCGCTCTCAGCGACCGTGCGTTCTGATTGGCTGAAGGACGGTAGAAGCTGCGGTTTCAGCGACGAAAGAATGGACGTGCCGAGTGATGGAAAAAGCTATGAAAATCCCGTCCCTCGAGCCATCGCGCAAAATGATAGGCAGAAACGGTCATTTCTTCCGCCATCGCCAGAGCTATAGGAGGAGCTATGTCTTCAAAGGGATGGAAAAAATGATCGTGTGATTCAGGCTTTAGATAAAACTGGGAATCAGTGCTAATGCTCCCCGCACGGGGGGAAGAGAGTAATCTCTTCCTTTGGGGAGCCGCGCCCCCACGGACCCGAGCCCACCGGGGAGACAACCTCGTCAAAAAACCCTTCGCACGCTAGGATAGCGTCCAGACAGCATGTGACTCTGCTGTGCTGAGTAGCCGATACATCTGGCGTCCAGATTCACCCACGTGTTTGCCGTGCGTGGAGACCCGTACAAGGGGGAGAAGGGGATCCTGGTGGGTGAGTTCTCCGGCTCCCAGCTGGGCGTCGGAAACCCGGTATGGGCCGGAGTTCAATACCCCACTTCGGCCCTGGATTCCCCGAAAAACGGGCGGCCGAGAAGAGCCCAGCTCGGTCAATCGGCTCCTGGCGGCTGGGGAGCTTGGCGGCTCCTTCCGAGCGTACGCCAGGACGGGTTAGTGCTGGAGATATGGGGGTCTCCGTAGGGCGGCCGAAGGTGCGTGGGTTCGGAGGGCCCCCGCGCTGGAGGTTCTAACCCAAAAGAGACCCCCTATCAAAGGTTCCTATATCCCTTGGGTAGCCCTGGCGACCACACCGGATCTCGGTGTGGCGTCCCGAATGTGTGGCTCCGTGGTGGGTGGGGAGCCCAGGGGATGAATTATGTTCTTACTTTCATGGAGACGATTACTCTTCCTCCACCAAAAAGATCCCGCCCGGACACGGGCGGAGGAGAAAAGTCTTTTGAAAGCTCGAAGCGTTTTTTGTCTATGAAATGCGCCAAAGAAGGTGACACTCTGAAAAAGGTGTCTCCCTTTTTCATAAAAAAAGCTATGCAATCGATAATTACTGGAGAGCCAAATTCGGTGAAAAAACTAAGAGATGGTACCCTACTAATAGAGACTGCGAACAACATCCAAGCTGAAAAATTGCTTAAAACTGAAAAATTACACGACATCCCAGTTAAAGTCGAGATCCACCGCACTCTAAATACCTCTAAGGGAGTAATAAGTCACTACGACCTTCTTTACGTGGAACCAGAAGAGATCAAGAGAGAGATGGCCCCCCAGGGCGTCATCGACTGCCGCAGACTGACTACGAAGCGAAACGGTGAAGTGATAAATACCACGTCAGTAATTCTCACGTTCGCTCTAGACAAACTGCCCGTTAAAGTCTTCTTAGGATACGAATCTGTAACTGTGCGACCATTCTTCCCTCAACCGATGCGCTGCTTCCAATGCCAAAAATTCGGCCACATCGCACCGCGATGTGAGGGCAAGGCCACCTGCCCGCGCTGCGGCAAGGACAAGCACGATGGGGACAAATGTGCGGAAGCGGCCTGCTGCGTGAATTGCGAGGGTACCCACGCGGCTTACTCTCGCGATTGCCCGAAAATGAAAGAGGAACGGAAGATTATGGAAATAAAAACTATGGAAAAAATATCTTACCTGGAGGCAAGGAAAAAGTTCAAAGCCCTTAGTGCCCCCTCTTTCTCGCGTTCCTTTGCCGCAATCGCCTCTGCTCCAGTTAAGAAGTGCACCATTTCTACACAGACGGAACCTGAAAAGCAGATAGATTTATTAAAAAAAACAAATGCGAGTAACAATAGCAATACTAAAAAAAACACCCCTAACTCCTCCGTAGTGTCTCCCAAAAATACAACAAAGAAAACCACCAGAAAACCTGACCAGCGAGAGAAAACTCCCTCTCCTGGTCCCTCCGGCAAAGGTATGGAACCGATGCAGGAGGACATAGACGAAGATCTCTGTATTTCGGACACAGAGATCGAAAAAGTCAGGAATAAGGGAAGGAAAAGTCGCTTAAAGCGATGATTCCACAGACTTCCGGGCTAATGCTGCTCCAAGTTTCAATATTGACATCCTTTTTTTTCTGTTTTTATTTATCTTTTACCCTTTTTAAACCCTTTTTATGAATTTTATATTACAATGGAATTGTAATGGATTTTATCGGCATAAGGAGGAGCTGGCTGTTTTAATAAATGATTTTAACCCTTTCTGTATATGTTTGCAGGAAACGCGTTTTAAAGATACAGACAAGGGATATTTAAAACATTTTAACACTTTTAGACTGGACGATACTAGTGGCCAACGAGCCCATGGTGGAGTTTCGGTTTTTGTCCGGGAGGCTCTTTACACCTCCCGAATAAATCTTAACACACCGTTCCAAGCGGTAGCGGTGACGGTGCACGCTCCCGAGGCGATAACGGTGTGCAACGTTTACCTGCAGGAGGGTGCACCCGTCACCCGTTTTAATCTAGAATCCCTTGTTCACCAGCTACCTCAGCCTTTTATTTTACTCGGAGATTTTAATGCTCACGATCGTCTATGGGGAAGCACCCCGGAACAGTGCAACCGCAGGGGACGTATTTTATCAAGTTTTATTAGTGATTTTAACCTTTTTTTACTCAATAACGGCGAGAAAACCCGTTTTAACTCTTATAGCGGCGATTCTTCCTCCATTGACTTGAGTATTTTATCGACTAGTTTGGTCAATAAACTCAAACTCTCTGTGCATAAGGATCTTAGTGGGAGCGATCACTTTCCCCTTTTAATCAAAAGGGAGCAAAATATAAACCCCGATTTTATTAGACCAGGCTGTTGGATTGTCCGGAAAGCTGATTGGCATCTTTTTAACTCAAATTTTAACTACGTGTGGGATAAAAACAACGACTGTGTAACAAACGTAAATCTTTTGACATCCAGCATCATTCAAGCCGCCGAAATTAGCATACCACGATCTCGAAGCATCCTTCCAAGAAATGCGGTGCCATGGTGGAATGAAACCTGCGCAGAAGCCATTAAAAAACGTAAGAAAGCTCTCCGAATTTTCAACAAGTATCCTACAGCAAATAATCTCTCCGCTTTTCGGCGACTAAGAGCGAAAGCGCGTCAGGTAATAAAGGACGCAAAGAGGATTTCTTGGATGAATTTTGTCTCCGGTGTCAACCACAGGACTCCACTTGCACAGGTATGGCGTAAGGTGAGGAGCATATCGGGTAGCAGCCAGCATCTAGGTATATCCTTCCTAGAAGTCGAAGGAAAGGTTATCACTTCTCCAGCTGCGATAGGGAACGTATTCGCCCAATTACTCGCCAAAGTGAGCAGCGACGAATGCTATGACCCTTCTTTTGCGATCCTCAAGAAAAGGCTCGAGAACGTCCCTATATCCTTTATGGAGCCTAAAACAACGGCAGACTACAATATGCCATTTACCATTTGGGAGCTGAAATCTGCCATTCATGACTCCCACGACACGTCCCCAGGACCCGACGAGATCCACAATGCCTTCCTCCGAAATCTATCGGAATCGGCGTTGCTGGAAATCCTTGAAACTTTTAATCAGCTCTGGGCCAATGGGGATTTTCCTCCGTCCTGGCGGGAGTCCGTCATTGTTCCCATCCCAAAACATGGAAAAGACCGAGCTGATCCGAATTCTTACCGGCCGATTTCTCTCACCAGCTGCCTGTGCAAGTTAATGGAGCGAATGGTAAATCGACGTCTCATTTGGTGGCTGGAGCGTCGAAAACTCCTCTCTAGGATACAATGCGGATTCAGACGGAACCGTTCCACAATGGACCACTTGGTCAGAATTGAAAATTTCATCCAAGAAGCCTTCCTTCTCCGCCAACACGTAGTCGGTGTATTTTTCGACTTAGAGAAGGCTTACGACCGGGTCTGGCGACGTAAGATTCTACGCGTATTACGCGAGTGGGGTTTTAGAGGCTGTTTGCCCATTTTTATACAAAATTTTTTAACCAACCGTGTTTTTAAAGTAAGGACGGGACAGTTGTTGTCAAATTTTTACCCTCTTGACAACGGAGTTCCCCAAGGCTCGGTTCTGAGCGTGACGTTGTTCGCTATTGCGATCAACGACATAGCTCACTGCATCAAGGAGCCAGTGTTAGGGTCACTGTTTGTGGATGATCTCGCGATTTTCTGCAGATCATCTAGGGTCGTGAATGCATCGCGTATGGCGCAACTCACCATCAATAAACTTCACAAATGGACCCAAAATAACGGCTTCCTTTTCTCTTTGGAGAAAACAAAGTGCGTTCACTTTTCTCGCACTCGGGGCGTCCATGTAAATCCCACGTTACACCTAGGTGGTAGAAACCTCCCATTTGTGGAATCAGTCCGTTTTCTGGGGATGACCCTCGACCACAAACTCAACTGGAAGGAGCACATTAATTCTGTCAAGGTAAACTGTTTGAAGTCTTTAAACATTTTAAAGTTTTTAAGCCACGCATCTTGGGGAGCAGACCGCACCACCTTAATTTTACTTTACCGCACACTGGTGCGGTCGAAATTAGACTACGGCTCATTCGTGTATGCGTCCGCACGCGAGACGTATTTGAAAGCACTTAATTCAGTGCACAACGCAGGTCTGCGACTATGCACTGGGGCGTTTAGGACCAGCCCGATTCCCAGTATATATACCGACGCAGGCGAGCCTCCTCTATGCTACCGAAGGACCTGGCTTCTTTGTAGCTACGTTTCCAAAATTTTAGCAATGACGAGTCACCCATGTTATAGTTTACTTTTTAAACCCCGTTTTATTAATGTTTTTAACCGAAGGACTAAAGCAACCAGACCAGTAAGCGTTCGTTTTAACGATTTTATTCGCGGATGCGAATTCACGCTACCTGAAGTGTATTCTGTTTCATTCTCGGAACACCCCCCTTGGATTACTCCCACTCCGGTGGTGAATATTCTTTCACGATCTCGACCGAAGTCTTCCACAACTCCCTCGGAGTACCAGCGTTTGTTTGCCATGTTCCGATGGAATCACCCCAACCTTACCCCCGTTTACACTGACGGTTCGAAAGATAACTCTGCTTGTGCATGTGCAGTGGTCTCCCCTATCCACGGGAACATCAGAGCAAAGCTTCACCCGATGTGCAGTGTGTACACGGCGGAGCTTTATGCCATAAGGACAGCTCTAGAAGCCCTAGATGACCACGGCGGCTCCTTTGTGATATGCACTGACTCCAGGAGCTCGCTACAAGCCATCTCTGGCTTCTCACCCGTGCACCCGATCGTGCAAGAAATACACTCTCTCCTGCTGACCCTTTCGAGAAAGGGTTTGAATATCCATTTTCTGTGGGTACCGGGACATGAGGGGATAGCCGGGAATGAGATAGCAGACGCTATGGCCAAGGAAGCTCTGAATAACGAAGTTCTAGTCTCAACGCTGGTTCCCCACGAGGACTTACGAGCATCTCTAAGAAACGTGGTATTTGGAAAATGGAGGGAGTCATGGAGGATTCTAAATAATAACAAGCTCCGTGGCATCAAGGACACGGTAGCAGCGTGGCCCTCCTCAGCTCGTAGTAATCGGAGAGAGGAAGTAGTACTTACACGATTGAGGATAGGGCACAGCCCCCTGACCCATGCGTATCTCTTTACTGAAGAGAAGGAACCTCCCCAATGTGGGGATTGTAAATGTCCATTAAGTATTAGACACATCATGCTAGATTGTGTTAAGTACCGCGAAGCGCGAAGGCGAAATAATCTAGGGGGAGACCTAAAAACCCTTTTAGGAGACCACCCTACCAACTTAATCTGTACATTTCGGTTTCTCAGAGAAATAAACATTTTTAATAAAGTCTAATTATGTACACTTTCAACGAAGACATCAGATGCATTAGATTACTTTATACATAACTTTTGTAATTAAATAGCACAGTAGTGGTGCAAAATGACCTTGCCGTCGACGCACCCTAAATCCAAACACTACTACTACTACTACAGTGCTAATGCTCAATGAGTGAAGTGTGAGTTTAATGAGCAGATGACTTCAAAGTAATTACAACTACTTCAAACTGTATGATGATGGATTTGGAAGCTGCTTTTCTTGTTTTCAGCAATAACGTTTACATGAAAGCACTTGAACTTGATGGTAAATGTTCAACTGTATTTAGTTTCTTACATGTAAGTCAACAGCAAAATTTGGAAGACCCCTTAAAATTATTCTTATTTAAATTCCTCTTGGTGTAATCATCCTTCATCAATTGTGTGACTTGAAATATTGCATGTAAAGAAGTATCCAATTTAATTTATCATTAAAATCCATGAATAATTCATTAACTTACCTCCCTTAAATGTGACTTCTGGTCGAAATACCTCATATATTATTTATGATGATTGAATTTACCTTTGTGTACCCACTCAAAATATCTGTGAGAAATACCAGTAGCAAGTAATATTCACATTATAAGAAACTTTCTGTGATCTATGAATGGGAATTGAGTTATTTGACCATTTATATTACATGTCATCCACAATAGAGCTTTCATAGGTAATTCTCAGTCTATAACAAGCAATTTTAGCGTTTTTAGGTTGTGAGCTATCTGCATACATGGTTATACTGTGATATATGTGGGATGGAAATCTTTTGATGATTTTCATGATATTACTCAGAACTAAAATTCAGCCACGTTTCAATGGGGGTTAAGAATCCAATGGGGGCTTAATATTGAAGTGGTTCGTTAATTTAATAATGCAGTATGTGTTAAGTCAACTGAGTTTCCATGTTCATAGCAGTCTTTTTTAAAGCGCTTAATGGCAGATTAATACAGGTTACCTCAATGAGCACACTTCAATGCTCCATTGTAATAGCCCTGGCGAAAAAGAATGGTAACATTTGTGTAACCTAATGGTAACTTTTGAGTGTACCATTAGTGTAGGAAAATGGTAAACTGTGAGAAGGCTGTGTGTAACCATAGTGTACATAGTTGTAACTCCAGTGTACAATCTGTGTAACTTTGTGGTAAAGTGGCCCAATCTGTGTAGGTTTTGTGTGTAACTTGTGTAACAATTGGCGCTGAATTGTGTACAGTGAGTACAGAGTCTGCAGTGGTACATGATGTGTACATGATGTACACTATAGTACCATTTAGTACACAGGTGTACAATAATGGTAACAAGGGTACCATGCAATTAGGATTAAAATTAAAAACATAAATGCAGGAATGTTTAAAAATCAATCTTTATTGCTGTTTGAAGAAGAACTATAAATCATCAATTGTTGCCTCCTCTACTCCCTCTTGATGATCTTGATAGTTCCTGTTAAATGAAAAAGCAAAATTTTATAACTTGATAAAATGGACAAAAATTTGGTTTAATGCATTACATTACACTTTCTGTCAAAACAATCTTTCTTTTTTTTTAATGAAATGAAACAGTGGTTGAGAGAACCTTATTTTTCACAACATTTTCATAAATAACAACCCCTTAAGTTACTGCTCTTATTTATTTTACCTCATACCATGTTGATTCCAGCCAACTTATATTAAGCCAATCGGTAAAATAAAATTTGAAGTAACTTACGAAGCCAGGCTCCTGAGATTTTCTTCTTCCCCAAGCCAGTGTTATGTCTTCCATTTAAATCGCTGGCCAGCTTTGACAACATGGTCATCACGTCTGCGGACTTTTGTGCAACCATTAATCAAACTCATTTGGTTATTAACAGAAAAATAAATTCTAGTAATTTAATGCATTTATGTTATCACAACTCTATTTATTTTCTAACTATATTTTAAAAGAAGCCACACTAATAAACAGCTTCAGAATACTTCCACAAAGATATCAAATTTAGGAAATTTAATATTGTTATTCAATATAACTTAAAAGTTAAAACACCAATTGACATAATATGGGAAAATTAATTACACACTAATGCTACAAAGAAGTGAGAACTGCACTACTGATTAGGATGATCAATATGATGGCCTTTCTTCTAGGCATCCCTAAATTTGTCATGTCTAAGCCAATGCTTTGTGTAATTTTCTAATTCCTTAGATGAAGCACTTAGGTGATAAAGTCGAACTGCATCTGTAAAAGAAGGGGTATTCTCTATGACAATGATATCAACAACATGTAGTCCAATTAATCATCATAGGTAATTTATAAAATTTTTGAAGGATCAATTTATATGGAAAATAAGGAAGAGATATGTTAGACAATAACTTATGTAGTGGGGATGAAGAGCTTAATAAGAAATAAGTCTTACTGAAGAAAGGGATAGATGTTTTTTGGGTTGTTTTCACAAAGAAATGTCCTTTTTGATTTAGAATTGCCTCAGATAGTATCTCTCCTCAAATGATGAAAAAATGTAGTATAAAACTTACCAAAAATTATTGTTTTCGGCCCCGCACGGGGGGAGGAGAGTTATCTCTTCCTTTGGGGAGTCGCGCCCCCACGGACCCGAGCCCACCGAGGAGACAAGCTCGTGAAAAAACCCCGTCGCTCGCTCGGATAGTGTCCAGACAGCATGTGACTCTGCTGTGCTGAGTAGCCGAAACATCTGGCGTCCAGAATCACCCACGTGTTTGCCGTGCGTGGAGACCCGTACAAGGGGGAGAAGGGGATCCTGGTGGGTGAGTTCTCCGGCACCCAGCTGGGCGTCGGAAACCCGGTATGGGCCGGAGTCCAACACCCCACTTCGGCCCTGGATTCCCCGAAAAACGGGCGGCCGAGAAGAGCCCAGCTCGGTCAATCGGCTCCTGGCGGCTGGGCAGCTTGGCGGCTCCTTCCGAGCGTACGCCAGGACGGGTTAGTGCTGGAGATATGGGGGTCTCCGTAGGGCGGCCGAAGGCGTGTGGGTTCGGAGGGCCCCCGCGCTGGAGGTTCTAACCCGAAAGAGACCTCCTATCGAAGGTTCCTATATCCCTTGGGTAGCCCTGGCGACCACACCGGATCTCGGTGTGGCGTCCCGAATGTGTGGCTCCGTGGTGGGTGGGGAGCCCAGGGGATGAATAAAGGGTTAGTCTATGGATCACAATTTATCTCCACCTCCAAAAAGATCCCGTCCGGAAGTGGGCGGGGGAGAAAGTAAGTCTACCGCATGTCGGAAATTCCTTGTTATGAGATGTGCTAATGATGGTGAGACCCTGACAAAGGTATCTCCCTTTCTAATAAGACGAGTTCTGTCGGCAGCGATACCCGGTGACTTAGAATCGGCCAAAAAATTAAGGGATGGATCACTGTTAATTAAAACCAGCAACGAAACACAAAGCGAAAAGTTATTGAAAATGACAAAATTTAACGAAATACCGGTTAAGGTCCAGGTGCACCAAACACTCAATACATGCCGGGGAGTCATTTCGCATTACGACCTACTCTACGTCTCTGAAGATGAGATAAAGAGTGAGATGGCGTCTCAGGGTGTAATAGACTGCCGCCGTCTAAAGACAAAGAGGAACGGTGAGCTGACCAACAGCACGTCCGTCATCCTCACTTTCTGTCGTGACAAACTTCCTGACAAGGTCTATGTGGGATACGAATCTGTTTCCGTAAGGCCATTCATTCCTAGCCCCATGCGGTGTTTTCAATGCCAGCGTTTCGGCCACATCGCTACCAGATGTGAGGGCAAGGCCACCTGCCCGCGCTGTGGCAAAGATAAACACGAAGGTGACGCGTGCACCTCTGCACCAACCTGTGTGAATTGCGAGGGATCACATCCGGTTTATTCTCGAGATTGCCCCAAGATGAGAGAAGAGAAAAAAATAATGGAGATAAAGACCGTGGAAAAGCTGCCATATCAAGAAGCACGAAAGAAATACAGAACACTCATCGCGCCTACGTTCTCCCGTTCGTATGCTGCCGTAGTAGGTAGTGAGAGAAATAACAATACTGACACGCAAGAGAAAAATAAGGACGAACATACTATTAAGAATGCAAAGCAAGCCAAGCCGGATAAGGCTACCAAGCCGGCAACGAAGAAGGACACACCGCCGGAAAAAAACGATGCTAGTCAGGGCTCTTCAAAGAAGAACCCAACCACAACACCCACCGTGGCCACGCAAAGCAGGCGTGGAAAATCTCAGTCCCCGGGTCCATCTGGTTCGCCTACGCGTAGCCAACCAGAGTCTATGGAAGAAGACGAATATATTTCCGAGTCAGAAATCATCCGGGCGAAGGCTAAGGAGAGAAGACGCATTAAGCGTTGACTCTCCCTTTGGCAGTTTTAAATTAATTTATCTATTTATTTATTTATTTAATTTTTATCAATTATTAATGGCTTTTATCATACAGTGGAACTGTAACGGTTGTTATCGGCATAAGGAGGAGCTAGACATTTTAATCAGAGATTTTAACCCGTCCTGTATATGCCTGCAGGAAACACGTTTTAAGGACACGGACAAGGGATTTTTAAAACATTTTAACGCTTTTAGATTGGACGATACCAGCGGCCAACGAGCCCATGGTGGAGTTTCGGTTTTTGTCCGGGAGGCTCTTTACACCTCCCGAATAAATCTTAACACACCGTTCCAAGCGGTAGCGGTGACGGTGCACGCTCCCGAGGCGATAACGGTGTGCAACGTTTACCTGCCGGAGGGTGCACCCGTCACCCGTTTTAATCTAGAATCCCTTGTTCATCAGCTACCTCAGCCTTTTATTTTACTCGGAGATTTCAATGCTCACGATCGTCTATGGGGAAGCACCCCGGAACAGTGCAACCGTAGGGGACGTATTTTATCAGGTTTTATTAGTGATTTTAACCTAATTTTGCTCAATAACGGCGAGAAAACCCGTTTTAACTCTTATAGCGGCGATTATTCCTCCATTGACTTGGGTATTGTATCGACTAGTTTGGTCAATAAACTCAAACTCTCTGTGCATAAGGATCTTAGTGGGAGCGATCACTTTCCCCTTTTAATCAAAAGGGAGCAAAATTTAAACCCCGATTTTATTAGACCAGGCTGTTGGATTGTCCGGAAAGCTGATTGGCATCTTTTTAACTCAAATTTTAACTACGTGTGGGATAAAAACAACGACTGTGTAACAAACGTAAATCTTTTGACATCCAGCATCATTCAAGCCGCCGAAATTAGCATACCACGATCTCGAAGCATCCTTCCAAGAAATGCTGTGCCATGGTGGAATGAAACCTGCGCAGAAGCCATTAAAAAACGTAAGAAAGCTCTCCGAATTTTCAACAAGTATCCTACAGCAAATAATCTCTCCGCTTTTCGGCGACTAAGAGCGAAAGCGCGTCAGGTAATAAAGGACGCAAAGAGGATTTCTTGGATGAATTTTGTCTCCGGTGTCAACCACAGGACTCCACTTGCACAGGTATGGAGTAAGGTGAGGAGCATATCGGGTATCAGCCAGCATCTAGGTATATCCTTCCTAGAAGTCGAAGGAAAGGTTATCACTTCTCCAGCTGCGATAGGGAACGTATTCGCCCAATTACTCGCCAAAGTGAGCAGCGACGAATGCTATGAACCTTCTTTTGCGATCCTCAAGAAAAGGCTCGAGAACGTCCCTATAACCTTTATGGAGCCTAAAACAACGGCAGACTACAATATGCCATTTACCATTTGGGAGCTGAAATCTGCCATCCATGACTCCCACGACACGTCCCCAGGACCCGACGAGATCCACAATGCCTTCCTCCGAAATCTATCGGAATCGGCGTTGCTGGAAATCCTTGAAACTTTTAATCAGCTCTGGGCCAATGGGGATTTTCCTCCGTCCTGGCGGGAGTCCGTCATTGTTCCCATCCCAAAACATGGAAAAGACCGAGCTGATCCGAATTCTTACCGGCCGATTTCTCTCACCAGCTGCCTGTGCAAGTTAATGGAGCGAATGGTAAATCGACGTCTCATTTGGTGGCTGGAGCGTCGAAAACTCCTCTCTAGGATACAATGCGGATTCAGACGGAACCGTTCCACAATGGACCACTTGGTTAGAATTGAAAATTTCATCCAAGAAGCCTTTCTTCTCCGCCAACACGTAGTCGGTGTATTTTTCGACTTAGAGAAGGCTTACGACCGGGTCTGGCGACGTAAGATTCTACGCGTATTACGCGAGTGGGGTTTTAGAGGCTGTTTGCCCATTTTTATACAAAATTTGTTAACCAACCGTGTTTTTAAAGTAAGGACGGGACAGTTGTTGTCAAATTTTTACCCTCTTGACAACGGAGTTCCCCAAGGCTCCGTTCTGAGCGTGACGTTGTTCGCTATTGCGATCAACGACATAGCTCTCTGCATCAAGGAGCCAGTGTTAGGGTCACTGTTTGTGGATGATCTCGCGATTTTCTGCAGATCATCTAGGGTCGTGAATGCATCGCGTATGGCGCAACTCGCCATCAATAAACTTCACAAATGGACCCAAAATAACGGCTTCCTTTTCTCTTTGGAGAAAACAAAGTGCGTTCACTTTTCTCGCACTCGGGGCGTCCATGTAAATCCCAAGTTACACCTAGGCGGTAGAAACCTCCCATTTGTGGAATCAGTCCGTTTTCTGGGGATGACGCTCGACCACAAACTCAACTGGAAGGAGCACATTAATTCTGTCAAGGTAAACTGTTTGAAGTCTTTGAACATTTTAAAGTTGTTAAGCCACGCATCTTGGGGAGCAGACCGCACCACCTTAATTTTACTTTACCGCACACTGGTGCGGTCGAAATTAGACTATGGCTCATTCGTGTATGCGTTCGCTCGCGAGACGTATTTGAAAGCACTTAATTCAGAGCACAACGCAGGTCTGCGACTATGCACTGGGGCGTTTAGGACCAGCCCGATTCCCAGTATATATACCGACGCAGGCGAGCCTCCTCTATGCTACCGAAGGACCTGGCTTCTTTGTAGCTACGTTTCCAAAATTTTAGCAATGACGAGTCACCCATGTTATAGTTTACTTTTTAAACCCCGTTTTATTAATGTTTTTAACCGAAGGACTAAAGCAACCAGACCAGTAAGCGTTCGTTTTAACGATTTTATTCGCGGATGCGAATTCACGCTACCTGAAGTGTATCCTGTTTCATTCTCGGAACACCCCCCTTGGATCACTCCCACTCCGGTGGTGAATATTCTTTCACGATCTCGACCGAAGTCTTCCACAACTCCCTCGGAGTACCAGCGTCTGTTTGCCATGTTCCGATGGAATCACCCCAACCTTACCCCCGTTTACACTGACGGTTCGAAAGATAACTCTGCTTGTGCATGTGCAGTGTTCTCCCCTATCCACGGGAACATCAGAGCAAAGCTTCACCCGATGTGCAGTGTGTACACAGCGGAGCTTTATGCCATAAGGACAGCTCTAGAAGCCCTAGGTGTTGTCATATGAACTGACTCCAGGAGCTCGCTACAAGCCATCTCTGGCTTCTCACCCGTGCACCCGATCGTGCAAGAAATACACTCTCTCCTGCTGACCCTTTCGAGAAAGGGTTTGAATATCCATTTTCTGTGGGTACCGGGACATGAGGGGATAGCCGGGAATGAGATAGCAGACGCTATGGCCAAGGAAGCTCTGAATAACGAAGTTCTTGTCTCAACGCTGGTTCCCCACGAGGACTTACGAGCATCTCTAAGAAACGTGGTATTTGGAAAATGGAGGGAGTCATGGAGGATTCTAAATAATAACAAGCTCCGTAGCATCAAGGACATGGTAGCAGCGTGGCCCTCCTCAGCTCGTAGTAATCGGAGAGAGGAAGTAGTACTTACACGGTTGAGGATAGGGCACAGCCCCCTGACCCATGCGTATCTCTTTACTGAAGAGAAGGAACCTCCCCAATGTGGGGATTGTAAATGTCCATTAAGTATTAGACACATCATGCTAGATTGTGTTAAGTACCGCGAAGCGCGAAGATGAAATAATCTAGGGGGAGACCTAAAAACCCTTTTAGGAGACCACCCTACCAACTTAATCTGTACATTTCGGTTCCTCGGAGAAATAAACATTTTAATAAAGTCTAATTATGTACACTTTCAACGAAGACATCAGATGCAGTAGATTACTCTATACATAACTTTTGTAATTAAATAGCACAGTAGTGGTGCAAAATGACCTTGCCGTCGACGCACCCTAAATCCAAATACTACTACTACTACGAAAAATGTCAACAGGACGAGGTACGAAACTTGATTATGTATAGAACGTGAGTATAAAACTTTTAATTCTAATATCCAAGATAATCACGTTTTATACTTGAGTATAAAACGTGATTATCTTGGATACCAGAAAATTTCCAGCATATGAAAAAATTTTAAAATTACACGGCAAGATAAAACAAAATAAACCCTGAATTTCAGTCTTGATGGCGGTGTTTATTTCACATTCACTTCACTTATTTCACTATTTTCGCTGTCAAAACTAGTATTATTACTAGCAAATAATTAGGTATATTGCGTCAATATGACAAAATTAGCATTAATAAATGATAATAACCTTAATTTCAATGGTTAAAGCGGACGATCGCGAAGGGGCCCTCAAATACGGAGTTAAACTTGTTATCAGCTCCGTGGTCACCTCTTTAGTTAGACGATATAATTTAATGAATTTATAGTCGTCTAAATAAAAGGGCGACTTCCGTTCCCGCATTGCACGAGGAACTCGCCGTATCTCTTCCTCTTCTATATCTTCTATTACTTGCAGTCGCAATAGTCCCATCGCCATGTGTGTTGATTTCTCGTACTTCGAAAAAGGTTTTCACCGGGTTTGAGTGAGGGAGTGAAATTTCGTACGTGCGAGCTCACTCCCCCGATTCGAGCATACCAAATTCACTCGTAGTACGAGAAAAGGTCACGTGACCCCTTAGTTACCACTCACTCGCATGCGAGTGAAAACTCAGGCATAGCCCCCCAGGACGGGTTAGTGCTGGCGATATGGGGGTCTCCGTAGGGCGGCCGAAGGTGCGTGGGTTCGGAGGGCCCCCGCGCTGGAGGTTCTAACCCGAAAGAGATCCCCTGTCAAAGGTTCCTATATCCCTTGGGTAGCCCTGGCGACCACACCGGATCACGGTGTGGCGTCCCTAATGTGTGGCTCCGTGGTGGGTGGGGAGCCCAGGGGACGAAAAAAATTTTGTTCGTATGGAGTTGGAATCTCTTCCTCCACCCAAGAAATCCCGTCCAGATGTGGACGGGGGCGAAATCGAAATTAAAAAAAAAGAAATAAATTTCTGATTATGAAGTGCACGAAAGAAGGCGAAAATCTGTCCAAAGTATCTCCGTTCCTAATACGTAGAGTGCTGTCTGTCGCCATTCCTGGAGATTTGGTATCAGTGAAGAAGCTACGCGAGGGTACACTACTGAAAGAAACGGGAAATGAAACACAGAGTCGCAAACTCTTGCAACTAGAAAAACTACATGACATTCCGATAACAGTGGAACCAATCGGGGTCACGGTTACGTTTTGTAGCGACCCTCCCTTCATCAAGTATTTGAACAAATACTTTACCACGCGACGAGTGGAAGCTAATTCTAAATTTATATGGGCCTCGTACTTAAAAATCAACGCGGCGTTGTAGGGGACCACCCATCCGTCGTGTACTGATATTTCCCTGCGTCGCGCGTTAATAATCCCCCGATTCGAATAATCGCGCCTGTACTGAACGAAGCCTCTTTCGTCTACGTGGGTTGTTTGACAAGACGGCTTCGGATAAAATTTACTGCAACAACCCTTAGCAGCATCCCAGCATGGAAAGTCGGTGCGCTGGTCCGTACCGCACGGGCCGTGGATCATATGCTGCAAGACCAACGTCCGAAGTCGCCCACCGGCCTCCTCTTCCGAGGGTATATCTGCGCGAATTACGGCGTCGATTTCTTCCGCTTGGACCGGTTCTACCCCGGCTACCTTGAAAACTATATGCGCGTGAGGCAATCCCCGCATCTGCATTTCAATAACGTAAACGAAATACGCTGTGCGCCCGAAAATGCTCCGCTACGTAAATCCCTGATCAATTCCCCCAGCTTAATATTGAATACCCTGCAGGCAGTGGAAGGATCACTGCGCTTGCTTCCGTAGGGGCACGCCATCTTATTCTCCTCCCAGTGAGCACTGTAAGTAAACGTCAGGAAATACGTCGGGGAACCCAAGCGCGAAACTATACCCATGGCGTTTTCATAATGGACCTTCATGTACCGCGGACCTCCGGTAAATGTGCTCGGCAGGTAAACTTTTCCTGGACGCACGCCGCCTTCTCCCTGAACTGTCTCGTCGCCGTGTATATCTTGTGCGATTTGTCCTCGTTGTTGCCTTCCAACGTCTAAAATTTCATCCAGCGGTGCTATCCGCATCCCTCTTCTAGACGAAGATCGCGTCTGGGAATAGTGGATGAAACGGAGTCGCTCCTCTTCATACCGGGCGAACATCTCCACTTGCCACGCCTGCGATAAACGTCCCAAGTGGGAAAATGTACGATCGGAAAGAAGCAGGCATCTGGAGTAGTTGAGTTGGGAGAGTTTCTTTCCTTGGTTATCCACTGATCCTACGTGCCAACCTAAAGTCCCCTGAGGATACAGCAAAGGATACTGGAAGGGCTCCATAAGTGGGCTCAACAGGTCGATAGATGATGGTCTTCGATCACCCCTTTTCCATACGGTTAATTTCCGGGGATTGTATCCAGCTTCTTCCGTGCTCAACGCAGCATGCACTTCGATTCCACTTTGCCTATCTCCAAGCGTGGGACCGTGTGTGGACCTGCTGGTCACCTCGAAAGTTAGGTGTGCGTCAATTGAAGGCTCCGCACTCGAGCGTCGAAAATTCTCGATGAATGGATTCGTATTCCGGATGTACTGGTCAATTTCTTCGATGACGTCAGTGTTTAGAGTTCTTCCAAGTGCGATATTCCTTCGTTCTTCGCCGTCATCGATGTAGAGGCGGCAACGGTTCACGAATTGAGTGTGTCCTGTTCTCGTGGTGAACCTTTGGCCAGGAACTTCCAGGCTGTGTAGTTGGTGGTACATCCTACCTTCAATCTTGAAAAACGACAGTCCACTTGGGTGCCTGTAGCCTCCACTCACCTCTAGCGCGCAAAAGGCAAACAGGTCGTTATACGCTCGCGATCTATCCAGGAATTCTCTCTTTGAATAAAAAGCTGCGTCTAGAGAAGGCAACCGTTGCACATTGAAGGCTCCTTCCGCACAGCACCACTTCTTGCGATTCCTCTCCTCGTCGAAAAGCCTTGCGCGACAGTGGGCACATCGGTGAACGTCATCCTCCCAAAGTGATGTCCTCTTCAGCTTGAACGCTTCTAAGTCGTCGAGATCGAGTCCTTTCCAATACGCCATCGGGCCGAGATGAACTATCTTCCTGGCGAGAGCAGCGGGGATGTGTCTTATGTTTTCTAATTCCGGATGACGTAGCCTATAGGTCTCTATTCTCTGCCGTGATGCCTCCGGATTAGTCTCGTGCAGACGTTGAACAGCTCTTCTGTGAACATCGGGGTGGTCATTTGTGTACCTTTTAACGGCTTTTCTATGGACATCTGGATGGTCACCAGTGTACATTTTGACAGATTTCCTCTTTACCTCTGGATGTTTAGCTGCGTACCTTTTTACAGCTTCCCTGTTTACCTCTGGGTTATCAGCGGTGTACTTTTTAACCGCTTCTATGTGAACTTCTGGATGTTGTTGACTGTAGCGTCTAACTGCCCGCTGGTTCACTTCAGGATTGGCATTGGCATGTTTCTTCTTTGCTGCAATTAACTGTTCTTCTCTCGAGGTATCCAAAATTTTAGGTCTACCACGTTTGGCCTTCTTTGGACGTCCCTTTTATTTCCTATTCTGCGTGAGATTAGTGTCTGTATTTTCTACGGGCGTTAGGAGGACAACCGGTTTCATGCTATGTAGTTTTGGATCCTGAGCGATGCTGCTGCGTGAGTTATTATCAGTATTTTCTGTTGTGCTGGCCGTTGCGTTGCTATTTGTCGCAAACGAATGATTGTCCGGTGGTCGTGAAAAACGTAGACGAGTAATTGTGTACTGGTTTCCTCTTCCGTTGAATTTGTTATTTGAAAGGAGCATAGAGGCTAGAGCCGATAACGTGTTGCATTTAAACAAACTGGCCCGACCACAGAGCAAGATCTGTATTCATAGTTCACCCCATGGGAATCGAATAGGAAAGTGCTGTCGCCTCGGTGCCAAAAAGTTACGGATCGAAGTTCACCGGTGAACATGAAAGCATCGAGATGCTCGGCTACAGATAAGATGCCCTCGAGGACACTCGATAGAGACCTGACACCATCCTCTACATCGCGGACAGTTACTGGATAAATGCCGTAGTGCACGTCGGATACGTCGACGTTGATGAAATTTCCCATTACTTCTAAGACCCCAGGTAACTCTTCGGGATAAATGTAACGTTCTTCATCCCGAAATGTATCGTCTCGTAACGTTCTGTATATCCTATTTCCGCAGAAAAGGATTGAATTTATTGTGTCCGTGTTGAAGGTGCCGTTGATAAGGCCCCACGCTGCAGCGCAGGAGGAGTTCACTACGCATTTTGCTCCAGCACTCCAACCGAATAAGCCATAGTTTCCCTGGTGGAAAGACCCCGAAGCCACGCAGGAGAACTCCCTTCTCCGATTATCCATCGCGGAATGAGGAAAATACGGAGCCTGAAAAATATTCTCAAGGGAATGCGGATATACTTACTGGGTACGATGGGATCCTAAGACTATGAAAGAGCGGAAACCTGTCGAGGGAAGCCTCGATATCACCTGGAAATGAAGAGAGCTTTATCATTAGCAACGAAATGTTGACGTAGTGGGTGAGAAGTAAGTTTAAAAGAAGAATACATTTATTTTCATTGATAGCTATATTTTCTTTATATTATAGCTGAAATAGCTTATTTTCGAATAGCATGAGCAAAGCACAGCTAAAATCGGGGTGTGAGAACGGAATTCAACAGGTAAGAATTGTTTCCGAAAGCTTTTATGGTGAGAGGATATTCATCAATGCGCGAGATTTACAGGTAATATTTATGTATTTCCTTCGTCGTCAGCATTGAAGACTCCCACAATATGTGGTAAATCCATTTGTTTAGCGAGAATATAAAAACGGTTGCACGAAAAAGGAATGTTTACAGTATAATTTTATCACGGCATAATATTTATGGTATTTAATTAGTGACAGTGACCAAAACAGTAAAAACAATCTAAATTTTAAAACAAGTCATTGATAAAATATTAAAATTATTTGTTTGCCGCGCATTAAGTTTAAGTTCAGGAGCTTTACCTAAATATCAAGATATAGGTAGTGCAATAATAGTCCATTAATATTTTCGTTGTGACCGTAAATGATTTGAAGACATAGCCTGACGTTGTAGGAGAGATGTGTAATTGAAAGTCTTAAATAAAGTTAAACTTTTACCTCGACGTTCGTGAAGTTTATCGTTGGACGTATACGGAAATTTTAATTTAAAATTTCAAAGTGAGCTATGGGTAATTGTAGTCTATTCCATCATTTATCTGGATTGAGCAGTTTTTTCGTTATAGAATCAGGATAGATGTTGAGATGGATATTTTTGGTCCAAGTGGAAATATAGTTAAGGATTTTTTTATGATTTAAATTATTTCAATGTTGTTTTTGTTGAAAATGGAAGCATTGTAGACATTTCATGACAGGATGTTAACACTGAGTGACAACCACACCCTGGGTATGTGATAAACATCAGCTTTCTTCTACCACGTCAACTTCTTACATTTCGAAGTGCCATCCTTTTTCAAATATGTCGCACAAAATTAAAAAGAAGACGGAAGATATTTTTAATTGACTTTAACATTCAAAAATGTAGGAAAGGTAATGTACAGTTGATTTAACAAATTGTATGATTTATCGATTCTTGCTGACGTACAAGAAAATGTCACTATAGAAATTCTTCCCACAGTAACAAACATCACCCCGAACTACTTATACGGCTCCGTGCCTGCGTCATACTACATAACCTCCGACGTCACTTGGCAACGATCGTTAATTTGAAATATATTACTAAAATTAGAAGATAAGGAATTGTAATGTATTTACTTCGTTAATATAGCGGAAACAATCCGTATCGCATGCAAAATTAGGGAGTACGTAAACATCCTTCTGGAAAAAATGCGGTGTGTCGGCCCTTTGAAAATTTCTCTCTGTGTTATAGAGGCGAAGGCTATAAGAAAGCTGTATTTTTCCTGCAGACTTAAACGGTGCTAAACGTAATTTTGAAGGTTAATGTAAACTGATCCAGTACATTTCAACGTAATAATTTTGTAATCCTTCGACAGACATAGTTTTCTGTGACTATCAGAATTTTATTTTTAACTGGGATACCAAGGGTGACAAGAGAATGCTATTGCATACGTGCACTTAAAGGTACTTTGATAATTTAAAATAATCATTACCTTGGTCCACGTATCAGACATATGTCGATTGCAGCAGAAATTATAGGGAACAAATGCAACCGTTCCGTAAAATATATGTTCGGACGGAATTTTACGTATGAAGCACGTTAAAATGCATTTGAAAAGGCACAATATTACGTGGTTACAGCCATTTTCTTTCATAAGTATTAGAAAGCATCCTTATGGCATCCAAATTCCGGGAGTATTACTATAAATAGGAAACATATGCCCGGGAAAATCGGAAGAATGATTTGGAGTGAGATAGTGCACTTCGAAGGAACGGAAGGGAGGGGCAGGCCAAATGATTAGGTGCATGTTAAAAAACCAGCATTATTATGGAGTTATTATGAATTATCTAGTTAAAAAATCGCACAAGAACTGAATGTGAAAACGCAGTTTCGAACAGTAAGATGAATCGCGCAATGAACGATTGTAAACATCCAAATATAAAAAATTCTTCAGCTTACTCCCCACTTAACTTATATTATTGCGTCTATTATTTATCCACGATAAATATTTGATATAGACATGCTGAATTTGAAAATGCGATGCGATTTTCTATGAGTTTTCATTAGTTTCAAAATGTTGAATATGGCATAAAATATTTCAGTCATAGTGTTTACGTCACAGATAAGGAGAAGGGGTTAATTACTATATGATATTATTTAAAATATATTTCCCGCCTTATCCGACCATTTTGGAATGACAATATCATCTGCAAAATATTAATTGACGTTACTGATAAGTAGGTGGAAGTTTCCCCGGAGTAAAGGGGAGAATGTGCAACTAACAAGAATTAAAAAGAAGAGAAGATAATATTCTATGCATTATGGAATGACGGAACAGATTTGAAAGGAATGCGCGCAGGTGGATGTTAGCTGTTGTAGTTGTCGAAAGACTACGATAAAGCAGGTAGGTACATGATTGATACGCGTACGAAAGCTACCGAGAGGGAGAGAGTGATACATTCTAACGACCGCGATCTGGCGTCGCGACGTGCCGAATGTAAATTTTTAATCCTGCGAAGAGTCGGGTTTGAGAGGCGGAATCAATTACGGTGAATCAATATGGGATCCTTTGAGTTAAGTAAATATAAGTCGGAGGAATTGAGTAATAAAAGAACACATATTCATTGCCATGAAGTGACTTATAATGAGACGATAGTTTAAGACACAGTTTGAATTATCTACCTAATATAGCAAGCATGAACAGAATATGAAAATGCAGTTGCGAACGTCAAGACGATTGGCGTGATGGACGATTGCAAACAACCGATGATAAATAGTTTTTAGCTTACTCTCCACTTAAAATATATTCGTGCGTCTAACATTATACACTATAAACTTTGAGAAGAAAGTACGGAGAAGTATCATGAATTTTTCAAATGATGTCAGTTTCTTAATGTCAGATAATTATATTTAGTTTTATTTGAAAAATTGGTGACGACGAAGCATTTCAAGGAATGCAGAGAAATTAATTGAGTTGAAGAAAAGCAGGGAGGGATGTAGGAAGTACATGAATATTACTTCACAAACCAAAGGGTGCATTGATAAATTTGTTGCGCAAAATATTTTCATAATATTTATCCGTAAAGATTTTAATTCCGAAACATGTTCAACTTAATTACGCGAGAGATGGCACCACCAAGGAAAAGTAGCGATAGACTAAACCCTCAACGACTAATAAAAGATTTTTTCATGAAAATTTTCGACATGAATTTATTTTGAGAACAATATTCATCACTGGCACGCAGGAGATTGTATCAGAAACGCAAAGCAAAGTGTATGGATGCTACGACCGGAACGGCTATTTTTTTCTACAAAATTAACTGTAAAATTTTTAATTCTAAAGAAGTTTAATCATCGTAACGCAGTATATTGCGGTCCATGGTGGTTTCTTGACATAACGATTAAAGTTAATGTTTAAGTTAAGCATTGTACTAATGAAAGAAAAATAATTCAATTTCTTAGTCCTGCAATCCCATTTCGTTTTCTACCTTATTTACGTTGAATGCAGGATAAAGCATTTAAAAAATCTGATATTTCAGCATTTTTGACCTAGTCCCCTGGACGACATTCAGTACTGATTATGTCATTTGAAATATCATTCTATCACACTAAATTATAAATGGCATGTTCTAAAAAGATATATTAATAACACGAATCCCTATTTTTAGGATTTTCGATTCGATTTTCTTGATTCGAAGTTCAACGGTTTCTCGCAATGCGATGTGCTATTGTTGGCGTCACCTCTGACGGTAGTGGATTCAATACATTGTAAGGGAAACAAACACCGCGCAAGAGATTGCCTAAATTACGTGAATGGGTTAATAAGGTCATTATAAAAAGTGTTTCACATGCTGTGATAGGCAGGCTAATATGAAAAATAGCTTCCGAATGTGGGGAGTGTTAAATTGAAAACAAGGCAACGCTCACAAAAATTTGACTTTCTGAGGTTGTTTAATTTAAATCACGGCAACCAATGGTACGGTAAACAAACTGTTGCCAATATTATGTCGGGAACTTTTTAGGGATGAGTTATGTTTTTTCTTAGTCTTGATATTAATAGTTCGCCGATGGTAACAAAAACATTCTAAAAATTACAAAATATTCCGTGAATTCAGGATCGAAGGTTAAATGAATAGCGTGTTCGACTATTGCGAACACCTATTTGTGAATAGTTATTAATCTTACCTTCCACATAACTGACATTCTTGCGTCTAATATTTATAAACGAAAAACATTTAAATTCGTCGAATTGGAAAGCGTAGTTAAAAGTCAGATATGTCATAATATATCGTAGGCATAGTGATTACGTCACAGCTTTAGAAAAGAGGTTATTTACTAAACAATATAATTTAAAATATTTTTTCCGCCTTATCGGAACATTATGGAATGCCAATGTCATCTCCGAAATAATAGTTGACGTTACTTAGAAGTAGATGGAAGGTTCTCCCTTGTGTTGGGAAGCCAGTGCAACCAACGCGAAGTAGCAATAAAAGCGAAGAAGGTATCGTTTTTTTTTCATGGCATGACGAAAAAATTTGAAATGGAATTAGCGCAAGTGGATTTTAAGTGTTGTTGCTGGTGCACGATTATGAGAAAGTAAGCAGGTGGATGAATTAAATGCATGGGTCGCGAAACTCCAGAAACCGAGAGACTGATTGATACATTGTAGCAACCGAAATCTAGAATGGCGAAGTATATGACGTAAATTTTAAATCACACGAATAGTCTGGTTTGTGAGGCGGAATTAACTACGGTCCATACATATGGTATCTTTCGAGCTAAGCAAGTATAAGTTGGAAATAATGTGTAGAAAATAATGGAACCTATAAATATTGTTATGTAGTGAAGGTTAATGGAAAGAAATTCAAGAATATGATATTTTAAGGTAAAAAATGAATTATTTACTTATTCCAATCCACAAGAACTGAATGAGACAGGGCAATTTCGAACAGTGGGATAAATCGCGTGGTGAACAACTGTCAACATCGGAAATATTATGGTGTTAAGCTTACTTACTAATAAACTTATATCATTGCGTCTAATATTTTTGACGATTTCTATGATGCATTTTACGACGCAACGCAAAAAATGAGTACATTATGGTGTACTAAAAACATTTTACAATTTGCTTGAGCGCACTAACATTGAATATTTTGCATTGAAAGCTCTTTTTATTTGGAATATTTGGAAGTGAACGTCGAAAGAAATGCAAGAAATTCAGGAAAATTAAGGACGCTTAGAAGGATAAGTAAGAAGGATAAGGGGGTCAGTCCTAACGAACACGTGCGTGTTAAAAAAATCAACATCTTAATGGAGCGAATCGTTATTTTTATATAGGCGCAAATATTTAAAATTAAGAATGGGTTAAAATGGTTTACCTGGAGTCGTGGTCTCCCACGATGTCCTCGCTTACACGATGGATTATTTTTTATGCGTCCCTCCTTAAGTCACAGTGTAAACAGACAGAAAAACCACAGTCATGAGCTCAGATCCCACATAGGTAAAAAGATCACCTGGTAAACATGAGCTCTGATAGTAGAATGACGAGAAGTTCAACGGTTTCTCGCAGTGCGATGTGCCATTGTTGGCGTAGCCTCAGACGGTAGTGGATACAATACATTGTAAGGGAAACAGCGCGCAAGAGATTGCCTAAATTACGTTAATGGGTTAATGAGGTCAACGGGTCGCAAAACTTCCGAAACCGAGAGATTGATTGATACATTGTAGCCACCGAAATCTAGAATGGCGAAGTAGAGTTCAGCCGCGTAGTAAAGAACCTTCTCGGCGAACGGTGGGCGGAGCTAAGGCTACCTACCCCACCTCCCGGCCCTGCTTCCCCTTCTTTACTCTCTCTCTCACACACTTGAGAGGCAAACCGTGTTGCCAAGTTTCCTCCGGCGGACAAAAGATAGGCACGAAACTACATTGTAGCCGCAGTGGAGGGATATAATTTAACCCTTAAGTAGGCGTCCGGGGGTATCTCGGACTCCGACGCATTTATTTTGTGCAATAACTTTTTAGTTGTGTAATAGGCCTTATGGATGTATTCAGACATACAAATTTACAATTTTAATGCCCAAAGGGTCACAGCGACCCCCCGCTCCTTCTGATGTTATACTTTCTGTTCATTACTTCGTCGTTTAGTATTTGAATACGAAAATGAAATAAAAAACTCAAAACAACTTTTTCTCGCAGAGGAACCGGTCTTTTCCACAATTTTTATCTAATAAACCTTGTCATATGCTTCATTTTGCTCTGCGATACAGCATTAATCAAGCAAAACTGCAACTTAGATTGGGCGAATTAGGAATAAAATGGTCGAAGATGTGAACAATGGATTACCCCGATATTTTTTCCTCGGCAAAGTTAAAGCGGCAGCGGTGGAAAGTTAAAATGCCGAAGTATTGTAATAATTCCGAGAATTTTTTAAATTAAAAGTGATCTCGTCAGTTGATAAGTTCCGGGAGAACATTTTATCCTAAGAAAGAGTGTACGTGGGGGATACTAAGGGGTCGGAATTACTGTGCTTTCACCAGGAGGGCAAGGCTCCACTTCGTCGCTCGGTATTCTCACTGATTGATCATACCCTATTGTTCAAATTTCCGAATTTACAAGAAGGGTATGTTGTGGGCAAGGTAATAAGCTGGGCATGGGAGAGTAGGGTGAGCGTTCCCCTGGTCACTCAGGTTCCCTGCTGAGACGTCTCTTTGTCCGATTCCGCTTCCACCAGAGGTTGGTGTACACCTTTGTCAATGGCTCTTTGTCTCGGAAACTCTTTGGGATAGTAAGGAGGCCATTAAGGATGGGGAAAATGGGCTTGGGCACACCTACACAATGCAGAAAATGTTTATTGGGGAAGTCCATTTCATATCAGGTTTTCCCAAACAACCCCAAACTCTTCTTCCCAGGACCCACTCCCCTACTCACCTCTACACATTCCTTTTCCTATCTTCCCCTGTCCTTGCACAACTTCATATTGCACATATACAGAGGAAATAATTCATTTTATACCATTTCTTACCGTAAAACGCCACCAAATTTTATGCAAAGATAAGGATATTCAAGAAAATCAAGTGTATTAGAAATCAACTGTTACATATTTTTAAACAATTTGGTTATTGCAGGAGTAAATTAAAATTTCCTGGCATATCTTTGCTAATTGTGTATTGAAAATTGAAATAAGGACAAAGATACACAACTAAAAATATTCTGGATGAGGCAGGCTGCGCTCGTTGATAGTGCTCGGCTGATGCAGTTGAATCAGGTCCGCACTCCGTTGAGGTTGTAGAAAGAGAGAGAGAGTGTCAGTGCGCGGACGAGAATTGAGGCCGGAGCGGCGAGAGAGGGCGCCTCAAGTATTCCCGCGCATGCGCGTTGGGCTGCAGCAGACGGCGTGAGGAGCTGGAACCGTAACCTCGCGTCCGTGCTTCAACATACCGCCCACCTTGAAAGCAGGCGCTTTCAATGACATGCAAAAATAAACAATTGGAATGAGAAAAAAAGCATAATAAAAATCTAAAAATGAAACAGATTATGCTTTGAAATAAATGATATGAAATTAATACATGAAAACACAAAACATTCTTAATTCTCAATTGGTAGAATGCACAGCTTGTTAATAGCTCTCTTAAAAACACCCGTGGAGGTTTTTACGGTAACGACCCGGCATAAGCCATCTCCCCCTGGATGAAGCTCCAACACTCTTCCGGTCCTCCACTGAAGAGGGGGCTGGTTTTCCTCGACGAGCAGCACCAGAGTCCCAACTCTTAGATTCTCCGACTTAACTGTCCACTTGGTCCGCTGCTGAAGACTGGACAAATACTCCGTCGACCATCTCCTCCAGAAGGCCTGGAAGAGCTGCTGCACATGTTGCCACCGCGACAGTCGGTTGACCTGGAGAGCAATCAAATCTGGCTCTGGCATTGAGGTTAAGGGTTGGCCAATTAGGAAGTGGCCGGGAGTGAGAGGCATTAGGTCATTAGGATCGTTAGACATGGGGGTGATAGGGCGTGAGTTGATGCAAGCTTCAATTTGCGCTAGCAGTGTAGTTAATTCTTCATACGTAAGGATAGCCTTGCCGATCACTCTTAGAAGATGGCGTTTTGCAGATTTGACGCCTGTTTCCCAGAGACCCCCGAAATGCGGAGACCTGGGTGGTATGAAATGCCACGCCACATTGTATTCTGATAAAGAGCGAGAGACCTCGTATTGATGCTGCTGTGATTGGAATAATCTGCGTAGTGCTATCAACTCGTTTCTTGCTCCCACGAAATTGGTAGCGTTGTCGCTGTAAAAGTCATGCGGTCTCCCTCTGCGTGCCATAAAGCGTCTCAAAGCTGCCATAAAAGAAGCAGTAGTAAGATCGCTGACGAGCTCCAGATGGATAGCCTTTGTGGAAAGGCATATGAAAAGAGCCGCGTAGCCCTTAACGGGTGGACTGCGCCTCTGTTGCACCCGTCGAAACCACACAGGACCAAAATAATCGATGCCAGTGTTGCTAAAGGCTCTGCTGGGTGCCACTCTTGGAGGTGGAAGTTGTCCCATGAGTTGCTTAGAAGTGGAAGGGTACACTTTAAAGCAATTTAAACATTTGCTTACTACCTTGTGGGCTAGTTTTCTGCCATGAATAGGCCAGTAAAATTGTCGAACCTCACATGAGAGCGCTTGAGGTCCTGAATGTAAGGATAATATATGAAATTCTTTTACTATCAATTCAGTAAAATGCTCATTTTTTGGCAAAACAATTGGATGCTTCCGGTCATAATTTAGTCGTGAATTTTCAAGTCTGCCGCCCACCCTGATCACACCCTTGTCATCCAGAAAAGGGTTTAAGGATCTCAGGTTGCTTCTAGGGGGCACCTCCTTTTCCTTCCTCAAAGCTTCTAATTCTGGACCGAAATGCTGAGATTGAATGACCTTAATTGAATGAAACAGAGCATCTTGAATTTCGCCCAAAGTTAGTATTCCTATTTTTCGTTGACGTTTCGGTAGCCTACTGTTATTTACAAATCGTAGGCAATAGGCGATGACCCTCTTCAATTGGGAAAATGATGAAAATCTCTTGTAGATATCGCTGCTAACATGAACAGCAAGATGGACCTGGAGGTAATCAGAGTTTCTCTCAAGCTGCGCGTCGGAATAATCATCAGCATGGTGTTCATATGGAGGAATTGAGTTGAAATCACTTATCCAAGTTGGCCCGGACCACCATAAGTTGCAGTGAAGAAGTTGAAGCGGAAAAGAACCTCGGGATAATACATCAGCTGGATTCTCAGAAGAGGGAACGTGGCCCCACTCCATGTTATCAGTTAGCTCCTGTATCGCTGCAACCCGGTTAGCAATGAATGTTTTCCAAGTTTTAGATGGGGATGAAAGCCAAGCTAAAACTATCTTCGAGTCCGTCCAAAGAAAATAACGCTGACACTTGAGATGACTTGATACCTTTGAAGCTAATTGCGCTAATAATAATGCAGCACAAAGTTCCAGTCGCGGAATAGTCATTTGTTTTAATGGAGCGACTCGGGATTTTGCACACAATAATGTTACTTTTATTTTTCCCTTGTCGTTAACGGAAAGTACGTAAATACAGGCGCCGTACGCAGCTTCGGAAGCATCACAGAATCCATGCAGCTGGTCATCGTTGTGGTTTCCACCGCCATTTATAATACTTCTGGGTATCTGTATCCGATGGATTTCTGCAAGCTGCTGTCGGAATTCCAACCATTCAGTGTGGATATGGGTAGGAATAGATTCGTCCCATTGCAGCTTGAGTTGCCAAAGTTTCTGCATTATTATTTTGGCCTTTGCGATTATTGGTCCTAAGAGCCCCAATGGATCGAATAATTTAGATATATCAGACAAAATGCTGCGTTTTGAAAATTGAACTTGATTATCGATGGGAGGAACAATAAAAGAAAAATGATCCATCATTGGTTGCCACTGCATCCCTAGAGTCCTGATGGTATTTTCAGATTCATTTGGGAGTTGATACAATGTTTCTTGATCTTCAATCGGGATCCTTTCTAGGATAGATGGATGGTTTGCGCACCATTTATGAAGTTTAAATTGAGCAGATTCAAGCAATTTCTTCAATTCTGCTTGCAATTCTAAGGCCTCCTCGAGTGTATTAGCTCCTGACATGATGTCATCCATGTAACAGTTGTTTTCCAAAGCTGCTGATGCCAAAGGAAATTCCGCTCGTCCCTCGATGGCTAGCTGCAAGAGGCATCTGGTGGCTAAAAAAGATGATGACGATAATCCATAGGTAACGGTGTTTAGGCGATAGGTCCTCCATTCCTCCTTCACGGAATCCCTCCACAAAATTAACTGCATGTCGGTGTCAGGTGATTGAAGCTTAATTTGCCGATACATGTGCTGAATGTCCGTGGTGACGGCAAAAGCGTATGACCTGAAGGTAAGAAGAATTGAGAACAAGTCCCTTTGGACCACTGGACCGACCATCAGAATATCGTTCAAAGAAATGCCAGTTGAACTCTTCGCTGAACCGTCGAATACAACTCTTAATTTTTTAGCGGCATTGGTATGTTTTATGACCGCATGATGGGGTAAATAAAACACTGTTTTTGATGTATGGTTCTCAGAATCAGATTCATCTAACAAATCCATGTGATCCAGTTCTAAATATTCATTAAGAAAATTGCCGTATTCCACTTTTAATTGTTGATCGGCCGTAAATCGCCTTTCAAATTTTTTAAATCGAAGAAGTGCATTGGTTTTTGAGTCACCTAACAGGTGTGGATCATGGCGAAACGGAAGTCTAACTGAAAATCTTCCTCCCAAACTGCGACTGAAGTGGCGTTTGAAATGTTCTTCGATAGCCTTTTCTTCTTCTGAGAGAAAATTTTCCCTCTTATTTACTTGTTCAATTTCCCAAAATCTCTGCATAGTATCCTCCAAGCTGTCCCCTAGTGTGCTAATATTACAGACACTTGGTGGTAATGAATGAGGTGAGCAAACGTTAGTTGTAATTTTTCCTGATACCACCCATCCTAAAATAGTTTTCTGTAGGGTAGGTAAGTTATCAGAAATTCGGATTTGGCCAACACACATCAGACGCCAGAATATCTCGGCACCAAGAAGTAAGTCTATTCTACTGGGGCGATAGAAGCAGGGATCAGCGAGTTGAATATTCTTGGGTGCATGAAATGACGAACGACGCACTGTTGTTGATGGTAAATCCCCGGTAATACGGGGCAGAACTATGAAATCTAGTTCCGATGTGAAAGCATTTATCCTTGATTTGATGCTAGTAGTAACATAATGAGATGCTCGGGATATATTTTGATTGATGCCCATAATAGGTTTGGAAGCCTTAATTCTTTTAAGTCCCAAGGATCGAGAAAGTGATTCTGTTATGAGATTCGATTGAGAACCAGAGTCCAACAATGCTCTGCAACTATGCAAATGGCCTCGTGAATCCGCGATGTTGATGATGGCGGTGGCCAAAATGATTTGTTGAGATTCATCGCTGTTGTGGAGGCAAAACTCGTTTTCGGCCGTTTGAGGCTGTTGAGTGGAGGAGGCGGAAGAATCGTGAATGGGTTGCTCCAAATGCAATAATGTGTTATGCCTCTTCCCACATTTCTTGCATGAAGTCGATTTGCAATTAATTGTCATGTGGCCCCGGCGCAGGCAATTCATACATAACTTTAGATTTCTGCATTTATTTATCTTCTCAGAAGTCGGTAACTTCTGGAAAGCGCTGCATTGGAATAGCTGATGAGACTTCTCACAGAACGCACAAGAGGAGGGTTGCGCGGCAACATGAACGCTTGACTTGCGAGAATATTCCCCCGGTGGACGAGAATGCACTGTAGATTTTCCCGGGGATACATACTGAATGGACCTCTGGTGAGCGCACTGATCATTTTCAGATGCCTCCAAGATTTTGCAACGCTGGGATAAAAATGAAATTAAGTCCTCGAAAACTGGTAGTTCATTTGAACTCAATGTTAATTCCCATGCTCTCTTTGTTGTCGAGTCCAATTTATGGGAAACTATGTGAATTAATAGGGTATTCCATTGCTCTGTGGGTTGACCCAAAGCCTTCAAGGCTCTAACGTGCTTCAAAGTTTCGTCCAAGAGACGCCTTAACGCTGCCACCGATTCCTTAGCTATCGGAGGGAAATTCATAATTTCTTGTACGTGCTTCTTTATGATTATTCTTTTATTCTCATAGCGGTCCTTTAATAATTGCCAAGCCACTTGGTAGTTAGTGGCAGAAATCTCTAAACTATCCAGTAATTGAGAAGCCGCTCCCTTTAAAGATGATTTAAGATAATGGAGTTTTTGAATGGGAGAGAGCGATGCATTATCATGAATTAGAGACTGAAAAGTGTCATGAAATGGAACCCATTCCTCGTATGCTCCACTGAAAGATGGCAAATTTAACGCGGGCAGCTGGAGTCCGGCGATTGAGGCATTGACGTTTTGAGGCGAATTTGACGAAGTTGAAGTTCCACTTTTGATAAGCTCTTCAAAACGGGTCTCCAACTCAAAATAAGTATCTTCAAAAGCTTCTCTTTCGGCAAGAGCTTCGCTTACAGATTTAGATTCTGATGGTAATAATTCAATTTCTGTTTGAATAGCATCAAATTCAGACCAGCACTCTCGCAGCCTTGACAAACGGCTTGATAAATGAAACTCCGCGAGGTCTCGTTCTTCGTCGTCCAAGTACGCCTTAAACCTCGTGAGGCGAGATTTTATTAGACCCCGCTTATGAATTAATTTTTTAAGATCCTCACTCATGTTAGCTTGGTAACTTATTGCATCAAAGGATACTGAGGATTACAATGGGAGAAGGAAGAGCCAGAACCAAAAATGATTACACTCACCAGAGACGGCCATCGTCGACAGGAAAGGTAGAATCGGCAGAACAGCCGCTCGCTCCGTCGTTCCACCGGCGTGGTTTCCACAGGCGTGATGACGCTCGTCGGGAAAACTGCACATGCGGTCGCGCAGCAGTCGAAGTAAGCTCCTTCTCGTTGAAGACTGCTCTCTCGTGAAGAAATACGACTCGGAAACCGATCGCAGCCACGTGGTTGATTCATGCAAAGAATCACGTCGGGGTCACCAAATGGTTAATGCAGGAGTAAATTAAAATTTCCTGGCTTATCTTTGCTAATTGTGTATTGAAAATTGAAATAAGGACAAAGATACACAACTAAAAATATTCTGGATGAGGCAGGCTGCGCTCGTTGATAGTGCTCGGCTGATGCAGTTGAATCAGGTCCGCACTCCGTTGAGGTTGTAGAAAGAGAGAGAGAGTGTGTCAGTGCGCGGACGAGAATTGAGGCCGGAGCGGCGAGAGAGGGCGCCTCAAGTATTCCCGCGCATGCGCGTTGGGCTGCAGCAGACGGCGTGAGGAGCTGGAACCGTAACCTCGCGTCCGTGCTTCAACACAATTATTAAATATGCTTAGAAATGGTGTATTAATTGAGTGATTAGGAGAAATAATTTCCGGAAATGTACAATTCAAAAATACCTAGCCAATTCAAATTGTGCATTCGCTCTCTTCCGAGGATGTCAATGACATGTCGGAGTCTCCACTAGTCTCACTGCCACTGAGTTCCACAATTATTTTGTCTATTTCTTCGTCCATCAGTGCGTCAGTTTTCCAATATTCCTCTTCGATTTTCTTGACGTGTGCGCACACTTTCGTCCATTTCTCCGTGGAATATTCGGAACAAATTTTTTTAAACAATTCCGCTTTCTTGTCCAGTGATGTCGCCTCCAAATTGTGACGCACCTAAAGGAATACAGAAAATGTGTAGTAATTAACAAATTTAAATAGATGTAGATAACATTTGACATAAAAAACAAATTGAATAAATGCAATGGCAGTTATTCTTCGAGATTACCTGTTCTTTGAGGTCACCCCAAACCATTTCAATGGGATTGAGGTCAGGATGGTAAGGGGGTAAACGAATCACTTCGTGCCCAGACTCCCGTAATAATTCGTCGATGACAAATATTTTTTGCACATCTCTAGACTTTGCCAACTGTAAGAGCTGTGGCTTTCTCATATCCAGGGAGAATGGAATATTATTTGTCTTTAACCAGTTCTGCACATCAACTTTCAAGCTTGTCGACGTTGGGCGTTTGTTTTTCTGTACGCAATGGTAGGATGCATTATCCATTACGATGACACTGTTCAGTGGAATATTGGGAATGACTGCATCTGTTAGCCATTTGGTAAAATTTTTGGAGTTCATTTCATCATGGAAATCTCCACTTTTCTGATGTGACTTGAAAATGAGTAATGCATTTTTAATGAATCCTGCTTCACCTAGAAGAAACAAAGCAATCGTGAAAACATTTTCTTCTACCCTGCGATAGAATTAAAACAATTGACACTGACGCAATTATGTGTCTAAAAGAGTTAATTTTGCTAATAAACAAAGTATAATTACCTCCAGCATGTGCAATAATCAACCGTCGTCCCTTCCCTATGGGTTCAATCACACCGATCTCTTCACGGGACTGCCAGCATTTTGAACTCACATGATTTTCATGTAAGTAGGTTTCGTCCAAGTAGACGATGTTCTTCCCCTCTTCTCTGCAGCTCCTGATCTTTCGTAAGTATTTCTCCCTCCATGCAGCAATCTCGGGCCTCTCAATTAGGATTTTCCTCTTGGACTGACAGCTTTTCCAACGGAACCCTAACTCCAAAAGTATCTCCCGTAAGTAGGTCCTTTGGCAGTCAAGGATTCCGTCTTCTTTCAACGCTTCCAAAAGGTTCTTCACGGTTGGCAATGTTTTACGAACTGCGTAAAACTCGTGAACTTTCCTACGAATGCAGCATTTTGCGAAGTCGTCCAGCTCTATTCGCTTCTTTCGTTCGCCCCTTTTCCCCTTAGGCGTTGAAAATGACAATTTTCCTTTCTCCTCAGATAATTTTCCTTCGCTTGCAATTCTCTTCACCGTGGAGGCACTAACTCCCGTAGCCTGGCTTGTAGCTGACACCACGTTCAACGTTAGTACTTCCTCCGATTTCAACTCGTTCAAAAAACGGCTAACTCTATACACGATTTCTCGAGCCTGACTTTTGAGGGGCCTACCTCGGGCAGGTGAAGATTTCGACGAGCTGGCCATTGCAAATAAGCAATACCAGAGTTAAAGAACTCAAACTCAGTTAACAAGAACCAAAGCCGTAAAACCAAATAGAGTAACCGAAACGGAAGCGTAAGTCAAAATATTACTAGAAAGAAACCCAATTCAAAATCCAAAAAGAATGTCCAAAGCAGTGTCAATACGAGAGTTAAAGGACTCAACAAGAACCAAAGCCGTAAAACCAAATAGAGTAACCAAAACGGAAGCGTAAGTCAAAATATTACTAGAAAGAAACCCAAATCAAAATCCAAAAAGAATGTCCGAAGCAGTGTCAAAAGTCAGGCGCGCAAAACCGAGAGAGAACCGTAACGAATAGAGCTGGCAACAATAATGAAGTGACACGGGTAGGGGAGGCTCGGCAGGGGAAGGAAGGAACCTTGAGTGGGGGTAGCCGAGGACAGAGAGGGGGTGCGCGGAAATTTTCGCGCAGGTTCTTTTCAAAGCGGCACATCTATATATGACGTAAATTTTAAATCACACGAATAGTCTGGTTTGAGAGGTGGAATTAATTACGGTCTATCTCTATAGTATCTTTTGAGCTAAGAAAGTATAAGTAGGAGAAACTGCGTAAAAAATAAAGGAACCTTTAATCATTTTTATGGAATGAAGATTAATGGAAAGGAATGCCAAGCAATTCAATGAATATGATATTTTATGGCGCCAAATAAATTATTTACTTAATATAATCCACAAGAACTGAAATAGACAAGGCAATCGCGAACAATAACATTAATCTCGTGGTGGACGACTGTCAACATCGGACGAAATTAAGTTGTTAAGCTTACTCACTAATGAACACGTATCATTGCGTTGAATATTTTTGCACGATATCTATGAAACACTTGACCATGAAACGCAAAAAATGAGTACATTATGGTGTACTAGAGACATCTTACAATTTGCCTCAGTGCACTAATATTAAATATTTTTCATTGAAAGCCCTTTTTTAATTGGAATATTTGGAAGTGAACGTCGAAATGAATATAAAAAATTAAGGAAAAATAAGGACGCTTTAAAAAAAGTAAGAAGGATAAAAGGCAAAGTCCTAATGAACGAGTGCATATTAAAAGTATCAACATGTTAATGGAGTGAATCGTTATTTTTGTATTGGCGAAAAAATATCAAACTAAGAAAAGATAAAATGATTTACCTGGAGTCGTGGTCTCCCACGATGTCCTCGCTTACACGATGGATTATTTTTTATGCGTCCCTCCGTAAGTCACAGTGTAAACAGACAGAAAAACCACAGTCATGAGCTCAGATCTCACATAGGTAGAAAGAACACCTTGAAAACATGAGCTCTGATAGCAGAATGACGAGAAGTTCAACGGTTTCTCGCAATGCGATGTGCCATTGTTGGCGTAGCCTCAGACGGTAGTGGATACAATACATTGTAAGGGAAACAGCGCGCAAGAGATTGCCTAAATTACGTTAATGCATTAATAAGGTCATTATCAAAACTGTTTCACATGCTGTGATAGGCAGGCTAATATGAAAGATAGCTTCCGAATCTGGGGATTGTTAAATTGAAAACAATGCAACGCTCACAAAAATTTGACATTCTGAGGTTATTTAATTTAAATCACGGCAACCAACGGTACGGTTAACAAACTGTAGGGATGAGTTATTTTTTCTTCTTTGTCTTGATATTAATAATTCGTCGTTGGTTACAAAACATTCTAAAAATTACAAAATATTCCGTGAATCCAGGATCGAAGGTTAAATGAATAGTGTGTTGGACTATTGCGAACATCTATTTGTGAATAGTTCTTAAGCTTACCTTCCACTTAACTTACATTCTTGCGTCTAATCTTTATGAACGAAAAACATTTTAATTCGTCAAATTGGAAAGCGTAATGTGATTTTTCCTGAGCTTTCCTTATCGTCTAAAATTTGAATTAGACATAACATATCGTAGTCATAGTGTTTTCGTCACATCTAAGGAAAAGAGGTTGTTGACTATAAACTATCATTTAAAATATTTTTTCCGCCTTATTAGACCATTATGGAATGCCAATGTCATCTGCGAAATAATTATTGACGTTACTTAGAAGTAGGTGTAAGGTAATGTAATGGGGAGCCAGTGCAACCAACGCAAAGTAGCAATAAAAGCGGAGAAAGTATTGCATTTTTTCATGGCTTGACGAATCAAATTTAAAGTAAATACCTTCAAATTGAAGGAAAAAATCAATGCAGCTAACAAGAAAAAAAATGAATAAAATATTATATTAATTAATAGCATGATGGAACAATTTATAAAAGTGATTATCGGGAGTGGATTTTAAGTTTTGTTGTTGGTGCAAGATTAGGAGAGTGAAGGCAGGTAGATGAATATCACAGGTTGGAAAGCTCCTGAAAGCGATATATTGTTACGTTGTAGCTACCGTATTCCGGCGTCGTGACGTTATTCCAATTTTTCAATGCAACGAGGAGTCTGGTTTGAGAGTCGTAATCAAATACGGTCTATCGTAATGGCATTCTTTGAGCTAAATAAATGTTAGTTTGAGGTAGGGAATGGAAAATAAATGGACATATGTCATAATGGACATGGTCGCCTGCAAAGAACATTTATGTGACATGCTGAAGAAATCGTTGATTGACCCGTGAGAATAATTAACGAAACACCTTCTGTATTCCCATGTCACTGCACTTTACACACCATTCTTTCAACAATATTAATCCAATTAAGTAAAATAGATTAAACTTAAAAATTTCTGTGAGCTCCGGGGTGGGGGATGTTATCCCCCAAAACCACCTTGCTGCGCCACTGATCGGTGGCACTCCTAGGTAGTGATATACTGCACTTAATATGCATAAAATAGTATTAGGTACAGTAGTCCACATTTATTCTATAGTGATTATTAGAAAGGGTAGGGCAATGCAGCGTAATGTCGTCGACAAGTACCCATAAAAAAAGACCTAATGGCAAATTTTATTTTTATGGGGGGTTACAACGGAATACCGGGGGTTTTATATTTGTGATCAACCAGTGGTCACCAATCGTTCTCATATATTCCGTGCCGATAAGTCGTAGGGGTCTGGAACAGTGGGGGAATTCTGACGATAAATACCGAAATAGGTGAGCTTTCAGAAAAAATAATCTTTTTGGGAAGTTTCACGGGGTTATCGTGGGTTCTAATAACTCGAAGGTATGAGGAACACGGCCTGAATGGTGACGAAAACTACCCGGAAAGGAGAACTTAATAAATTTTATTTTTCTGGAAGGTCCCAGAAGGTGATGGAGTGTTTTCAGGTTTTTTTTCCCGCATGGTTTACGGTGGCCCGCTATTAGCAAAGCTAGAGCTGTGAGCATGAGTTCCTGGAAGTTCCAAGGAGATATATTACTACCACGAATCCCAATTATTCAGACAGACGTGCCAATTGAATATATACGGGTTCAATTTCTAATTAGATAGGCATTCGCTATGTCAATAAATAAGACCAAAGTATGTCTGTTTGTGGCTTAGATATTGGAAAAAGATAACAGAAATCTTATATCACCATTCACGTTCTATCCTAAAAATTTCAAAATGGCACGCTCATTACAAAGGAGAAAATGAGACCTATCGATATTATTTCATTTCGATAGCTATTTCGATCAGGAATAGGTTCACGAAATGTTGTGTTAATCCTTTGTAAATCGTAATTTTCTGTGATTTTCGGAATATTTTAATTTTTTCTGAGTAATCAACGACGTTGAAAGAAACTGTTAACTTCATTTCGTAGAACATGTTATGAGCAAATATCATTTTCGTTATCCTACACCTGATATTACGTAACGAAGATGGAGAGTTATGAAAATTTTCCAGTAAAGAAGAGTTGATTGGTTTCATATTGAGCTTCTTGGGCTCATGAGTCCCTGGAATGTGCCATGAGTCATTTCCATAAGAAATACATGTAAATTAAATTTTTAATGCCTGCACACGTATTTGTGTTTGCACATTAAAATTAGTGGAAATGGTCACATTAAGTTAAGCCACATATCATTCGAAAGGAAAAGAATTGCACTTTCTTATTCCTGCATATCCATTTCGTTTTATACCTGATTTACACTGAATTTAGAAATAAACATCCAAAAAACGTTCAAGTTTAGCGTGTTTCGCTTACTTTTCCCTTGACGACCGTCAATATTGTTTATGCCGTTTGAAATATCTTCCCATCACACTAAGATATAAATAGCATGTTCCAAGGAGATGTATTACTATCACGAATCCCTATTATTCCGACAGATGTGCCAAATAAATACATACGGGTTCAATTTCTAATTAGATTGGCAATCGCAATGGCAATAGATAAGAACAAAGTATGTCTGTTTGTGGCTTAGACATTGGAAAACTTTGGTTTTCACACAGACACAATTTTACGTGGCATGTTTTATCGCGTGCGGTATAACATCCAGTTTGTTTCTGTTGGCTGAAGAATGCCTTACTATAAATACCGTACTAAAAGACAAAAATTTTGGGTAGGTACGGTTAACATGGTAGGAGAAAATGAAACCTATCGATATAATATTATATTGACATCTCTTGATAAGGGGATGTAGTTCTGCAAAATATTTTATGTGTATGATTAGTAAGTTACCTTCTAGCATACCGTCAGCAACTACAGTAAAAGGTCTGCAAAAGGGATCTCTACAGTACACAATTTTATCGAACATAACTTCAACTATAACAACTGCATTAGTTTATTGAAATTTTTATCTTGTTTTGTACTTTTCTTTATCTATCGGTAAGAGTTTAAGTCCCTTACCTAATTAAATAAAAAAGATATGAGGAAAAAATCGAACTCCAGCATTTTCGATTCGATTTTTCTTGTTGGAAAATGGGCCAAGCGGAATCTTCATCATTGCTAAATGTGACCTCTATGGTAAGGAAAGAGGAAACTTGTATGAAACGATTTTGATATATCCCTATTTACTTTACATAAAAAATATATTTCGGCATTAATATAAAACTATGGTTGCCATGGAAACGAAAAGATAACAGAAATCTTATATCACCAATCACCTACTATTTTAAAAATTTCGAACATCTACGATCAATAACAAAGGAGAAAATTAGAATTATCGATATTATTTCATTTCGATATATCTTCCAAAGAAATCGTTACTTATCAAAATATTTTACATGTACGTATAGTACGTTGCTGCCCAAGCAAATAATAAAAAGAATTATCCCCGTAACTATGTAAACAAGTCTTAAAGAGACATATATCGAATGCACCCTTGGATCGATTACAACTTCGCTTCTAATTATTTGATCCGCTTGATTTATCTTTAGCCTGATTAAGAAGGTACACTTTAATATTAGATTTGAATTTCGTATTCATACCTTGAATAACGAAAAAGTTATTAGCGAATAAAGCGTATCCAAGGAGATTAGTATCGATATAACTCTCACATGAATCGATCGAGAGGATTGGTTATCATTGCAAAAGTTGTCCTTTTTGCTTATAGTATTACCCTGAAAATTTCGTTCGTCTAACTTGAACGGTTGCCAAGTTATTCAAGATCGTGTGCTTCATAAAATAATGGCGACAATGATTTTTCACGTGCAGGATATTTTTCGGAATTTTATTATGAATTAACCAAGAGGGTTATCGGAAAAACAGGGTAGGACGTGAGGGTACGAAGTACCCTCTACGGTTTTTCACGGAGATTCCAAATTTACACATGCCAAAGTCTCAGCCGAAATCCGAAATTTAATATTCGTATTCTCGACAATGGAAAATCGAAAATCGTTTATTCCTCGGAATTCGTTCAACTTGTGAATATTCCAAGGTAGCCAAAAAATCACGTAAAAATCTAGTATCTTGCGTTTCAAGGAATTAGTCCTACGATTATTGCAAGTTGGTAAAAAAAAAATTCCAAAGTTAGGCCCGTAAGAAAAGCATGGGAAAGTTTCAAAAAATCATAAAAAATACTAAATATCAAAACGTCGTAATGACAACCGCACCAAAAAATCGACAAAAAATCTAGTTTATGGCCATTGAATATCATGTTCCTCAAACGTTTAAAAGTACAAATTAAAAGCGAAAAGGTTTTAGTCCCATAAGGCTCCCATGTTAATTCAAGTCGATATATCTCGAAAACTAATCGACTTTTTCGAGTTTTCAGATTTTTCCTCCGGATGAATTTTTTTTTTACTTTTACGTCCAATAAGCCAAATGTCCACACCTATCACCGGTTTGGCTGTGAATTTGTATCCATGAGTCAGTGAGTAGATCAGTCAGTTACACATCCGGCTGTATATATAAGAGACTTGCACTTACGTTAATTTGGTGTCCGTACGACGTCGGGAAGTGGCAAAAAAAATTCCGAAAAAGTTAAAATCGTGTGTTGAGGGAATGCAAACTTCACGGCGGATGTGTTGTAAGTTACCAAACGTTGTAGGAGTCGCGATTTCAATGGAAAATCGATTGTCGTTAATTACTCGTAATTCGTTCGACTTATGGAAAATTAAAGGTAGCCAAAAAATTGAGTAAAAAATGTAGTACCTTGCATTGAAAGGAAGTAGACCTACGATTTTTGCAAATAGGTCAAAAAAATCCCGAAAATCGGCCCATAAGAAAAGCATTGGAAATTTTAAAAAGTTAAAAAGAATACTTTTAATCAAAATATTGCAAAGACGACCACACCAAAAAATCAACCAAAAAATCTAGTATCTCATACGTTAAGGACTTATTCCTACAACTATTTAAAATTGGTTTTAAAAAAATCCAAAGATAGGCCCATAAGAAAAGCATTAGAAATTTAAAAAAAATATAAAAAATACTTATAAACAAAATATGGCAATATTTTTCACACCAAAAAATTGGCCAAAAAATCTTGTATCCGCCAGTGAAATTTCATGTTCCCGTGACATTTGCAAGTAGGCAATGAATGGGAAAAGTTTTAGTCTCATAAGGCTGCAATGTTAATTCGGATCGATATATCTCGAAAACCGATCGACTTTTTCGAGTTTTCGGATTTTTCCTCCCGATCAATATTTTTTCTCCACCCACGGTGAAAATTTCGTCTTCCTAGGACGTCCGGAAGTGGTCGGGAATTTGTATACGTGAATCAGTCAGTCAGTGAGCTATCTGTCACACATCGGGTTGTATATATTATAGATTGTATATAATATAGATATAGATTCATAAGTAAATGAGGCGTTTACATCCCTTAATTACCAAAGAAGAGCCCAGGTTCCATTTTCAAACTCCGAGGTAAATTGCGGAACGGATAGGTGCTCTCCACGTTCCCTCTTCCCAACACTGAAACCGGAACCACGGGAACAGAACACGGGAGGGTCAGCCATTTTCCTGAATCCATGCATCACTCCTGTTTTGGACGCCATTGGAAGCTGAAGTTTGTAATTGCTATAGATTGATCTCGATTTTTGACCACCTGCCCGATTGGATTTGCTATTTGGATTTAATTTATAATACATTTGACCTTGCTTTGATTGGATTTGCCGTATTTGGATTTTCAATTTACTTATTTTGACCGTGCTTGTCTGGATTTTTTCTTATTGGATTTTGGCTTGACTTGATTTTTGGAATACTTGGCTTACCCTCCGATTTCGACCCCTGCATTCTTCGGCAAATCTAACCGGAAGTGCGTCAAGAAACGTTATCTATCTTGAGCAATTCGCAATTCACATTTTGTATCACATCACATCGGTGATTGTCTTTCAAGGAAGACTCCTGAAGGTGTGATATTTGGCCAATTCAGCGAGGCTCCAACTACAATCCAAGTAAGTTTGATGATATTCATAGTTGTTTTCTCTAGGCGTGCTATGGCGGCGTGGTTGTTTCCATGTGCTACTTCATTAAGTCTGTATGTAAAACTCGTGGGAAAGTGTCTAATTATGCTTTGAAAAACGTGACCAACGTGGTGCAACCGTTGCTTAACAACACAAGAGGCTGTATTGTTTTTCGTTCGTTAAGGTAAAACTTGCACTTTTAAGCCGTGGTCACATGGTAAAATATCTGTCGAAGTTCATGTACCACTCCGTGAAAGTCATAAAGTGGGAATGAATAGGGATTTGTGTGAAAGCTTGTGTATAAAATATATCTTGCTCGTGAAGGCTTTAATCGGATTTCACAGTGCCACTGTTCTCGTCGTTCCCTTGGAAACTCCAAGGTACTTACCCATATGAATGAATTGTGTAAACCTGTTTCAAATTTGTATACATTCTTATACATTCTTATACATTGTCATGGCCGTCAGTGCACGATTCGCAAACTCATAGCTCCGAATTTCTGTTACTGTTAAAATTGTTGTATAATATAGTGCTTTAGCGTGAATATTAATTTATTTACAGCCGTATTGTTACAATAATACATTTGATGTCTACGTTCACATAATCGACCAGTTGGTTCAGGTAGAACGATCCCAATTCAGGGGTGGAAGGTCCTTTGGTGTGAACGCGGGCCACTGTGGTAACTCGTAGTGACTGCTAGCGACTGGTTCGGCCGGCGCGCGTCCCGTGCTGGGGTATCAGCCGACTCCTGGCGGTCGGAACGGCAACTTCGGTAAACAACAGCGTAGCCAAATCCGGCCGCCACATCACCCCCTTGCCAGTCGTTTAACTTGCAGGATAAATGAAGTGATGTGCAAGCAATACAAAAATAATGCGAAAAGAAAAGAAAAACAGATCATCAAACATTAAACCACAAGGAAAATGATTTAGAGAAAAAAAATGTTGCTTTGAGAAAAGTAAACAATGGATCTATGGGGTAAAGTCCTTTAAATGAGGAGGAAAGTGAATTCTCCTCCCAGCTCTTGTGGTATAGTCTCTTGATTGTGGTTCAGGTTGTCGTGGCTCAGGGTTGTCCACAGCTGATGGTAGCAATGGTGTAGACTGTGGCACCCCATTGGAAGTCATAAATGCTGGCTTCAAACGGTTGAGGGAAACCATGACATCCCGGCCATGGATATGCACTACATAGTCCTTGGGATGGCGTGAAACCACTGGAAATGGACCATCATAGGGAGGCTGGAGAGGCCTTCGGAGAGCGTCATTCCGCACAAAGACATGTGATGCTGTATCCAAATCACTGAAAATATATACAGAATGCTCACCATGGCGGGAGCCAGATTTAGGACATAACTTGCCAAAATGTCTTCGCAGCTGCATGGCAAAACTAGCAGGATCAACCGTCGCTTCTGGAGGTGTATGTGAAAGGAAATCCCCTGGCAAGCGAAGAGGCTGCCCGTACAAAAGCTCCGCAGGAGTGGCACTCAGGTCATCCTTCCATGCTGACCTGATTCCCAAAAGGACAACTGGCAGGCAATCAGTCCACCACTCTGTTGCATGGCACATGATGGAGGCTTTCAATTGTCGATGAAAACGCTCCACAAGGCCGTTGGCTGCTGGATTGTATCCTGCAGTGCGGAGGTGTCTGATGCCAAGAAGCTTAGTGAGCTCCTTAAACAGGTGTGACTCGAATTGCCGACCTTGATCGGTAGTGAGCCTGAGAGGCGTTCCGAACCTTGAAACCCAGCCGTCGACGAAAGCCCTGGCAGTAGATTCAGCAGTGATGTCTTGCAGCGGGTAAACCTCTGGCCAGCGAGAAAACCTGTCAACACAAGTAAGGCAATAACGATATCCTCTAGAGAGAGGCAATGGGCCTACCAAATCTAGATGGATGTGTTCGAACCTGGCATTTGGCGAGGAAAAGGTGCCGACTGTTGTCGAAACGTGGCGCGTCACTTTTGATTTTTGACAACTGACACACTCACGAGCCCATGCTCGACAGTCTTTGTTGACCGATGGCCAAACAAAACGTTCCGTTACCAACGGTGTTGACGCTTTCACACCAGGATGTGACAAATTGTGTAGGGAATAAAAAACCTGTCGTCGAAAATCAGGGGTAACGAATGGCCTAGCTCTTGGGGTGGACACATCACAAAACAACTGCACTTGAACACCGGGAAGCACTATTTGTTTCAGTGAAAGTGAAGAGTCATCCAAGAGGAAAGTTTTCAATTCCTTATCGCTCTTTTGCGACTTAGCTAGTGCCTCGAAATCTATTGCGGGCGTCACTGAATCGACGCGGGACAAGGTATCGGCGACGATGTTATCCTTTCCCGAGACATGGCGAATGTTCGTTGTGTATTGCCCAATTAAATCTAAATAGCGGAATTGTCGCGGAGAACATTTATCACTATTTTGTTTGAAGGCAAAGATTAGCGGCTTCTGATGGGTAAAAATAGTAAAATGTCGGCCTTCGACCATATGACGAAAGTTCAGCACTGCCCTATACATGGCCAACAACTCCCTATCATAAGCGCTGTATTTCCTTTCTGCCGCGCTTAGATTTTTAGCGGCTGCCAACCATCGTTCGTCAGCTGTTGCAGAGCTGCTCCAATGGTGTTATCGGAGGCGTCAGAAAACAAGGCGAGGGGGAGCTCGGGGTTGGGATGGGCGAGAAGGGTTGCCGTTGCTAACGCGTTTTTGCAACGATCAAAACACACACGCAAGGAGTCATTCCACACAATGGAAGCTGTTCCTTTCACCCTACCCACAAGAAGATCATTAAATGGCGCTAAGAGTTCGGCCGCATTAGGAACAAAACGTCTATAAAAATTGAACATGCCAAGGAATTGGCGCAATTTTTTAACACTTTCCGGTTGGGGAAAGTCACAAATTGCACTAACCTTCTCTGGTAGGGGCGTAGTTCCCTCGGCAGAAACACTATAACCTAAAAATTTAACTTCAGACATGCCAAAAACGCACTCGGCGGTATTAATCAGAATACCATTCTCACTCAAACAAGAAAACAACTGACGCAAATGGTGTTCATGCTCTTCCTCGTTCTCCGAGGCAATTAAAATGTCATCCAAGTATTTATAGCAAAAAGGTAAATCTCTTAAAATGTCATCCAAAAACCTTTGAAACGTCTGGGCCGCGTTCCTTAAACCAAAAGACATGAATGGAAACTCAAATAACCCAAACGGGGTTGTGATGGCAGTTTTTGGGATATCGTCCGGGTTAACTGGTATAGTGTTAAACGCTCGGACGATATCTACGGTAGAAAATATAGAATTACCATGTAGTGTAGCTGCAAAGTCCTCGATGTGAGGTATTGGATAGCAGTCGGGTATCGTGCGGGAGTTTAGAGCACGATAATCACCGCACGGACGCCATTGATCGTCACCTTTCTTTGGGACGAGATGGAGGGCAGACGACCAGCTACTATCCGATCTTCGTGCTAATCCCAGCTGTACCATCAGCTCGAACTCTCTCCGAGCAGCTGCTAGTTTGTCCGGAGCCATGCGCCTGGGTTTGCACGACACGGGTGGGCCAGAAGTGGTACGGATGAAATGGAATGTTGAGTGCCGCGGCTGCTTGGGGACACTCGATGGACGGGTGATGTCGGGGAAGCGGGAAAGAACAGCGTGAAATCTCGTTGCCCCACTGATCGACTTCACATGCTCTTCCGATGATTTGGCCAAATGGCCAACAACGGAAAGCGTTGTCACACTATCAATGAGACGCTGATTCCTGACATCCACTAACAAGCCATAGTACTTCAAAAAATCGGCTTCTATTATGGGCTTAGAGACGTCGGCGACAACAAAACGCCACGAAAAATCACGACGCAGCCGAAAATTAAACTTTAGCGTGAATATTAATTTATTTACAGCCGTACTGTTACAATAATGCATTTGACGTCTACGTTCACATAATCGACCAGTTGGTTCAGGTAGAACGATCCCAATTCAGGGGTGGAAGGTCCTTTGGTGTGAACGCGGGCCACTGTGGTAACTCGTAGTGACTGCTATCGACTGGTTCGGCCGGCGCGTCCCGTGCTGGGGTATCAGCCGACTCCTGGCGGTCGGAACGGCAACTTCGGTAAACAACCGCGCAGCCAAATCCGGCCGCCACAGTGCATTTGTAATATTTGCTTGCAAACCTCGCCATTTTTCATTGCTGGTATTGCTATGTTCGAATTCCCTACATTTTAATTTCCCTGATATCAATAATCTTCCATGAATTTACCTCCCTGTGAGACCATGCACATCACGGGTCGTCGTGGATCGAATAATCTAGTGCGTAAATGAAATCACAATTGTGCAATCAACATGGTCTACACTTTGGCGCCTTGAAAATTGTGTAAAGGATTGATTACGCGGTGCATTAATACGACGAGTTAATGTCTAAATGTATGATTACGAGTACAAACGCCTTAATGTAGCGTGTATTCACCCAACTTGTCCGACGTGCGTATAGTAAATATAACTTTTTCTATATTGGTTCTCTTATTCATACTTTCATATATGTATGTTAAGTGTATCGAGTAAGTTGAGTACAGCGTTTGATTTCAAGTGTGTTTTCCTTTCAGGAAGTGAAATACATTCGATATCTAAATATCAGGGAATTCGTTTCTATGGGTGTTGGAGGTATGCATGTGGATCAATGTGTTGTATAGTTAGTAATATCAGGGCCACAGATATAATTGTACTTTGTTCATTAAGTTACTTCGATCTCAGCTTCTTGCATTATTACAGCAAGCCAGACACCGTTAGAATGAGAACACAAAATTTTGACTGTGTGGTTATTTGCAACACATTGTATTAATGACCAACATAGTCGATACCAGCAGATAGTACAGCTATGCAAACTTGGATTGTTACAGGGGTAGAATATATTACTGTTTAAATATTTTTCCTCGATGTTATTTACATTCAGGAAGATACTAATTTGTAAACATTTCAACATGGTGAAGGTCTCAGCTTTGTGAACAATGTACACATTGCCTGCCACTTTTTGTGCTTTCTTTTTACTGTTTTGGAAGGGGTAGGACTATTCATTTCTTGCTTTAGTATATGTACTTCATAGGACTGTAATTCCAATGTCTTTTAAAGCTGGCATGATAAAGATTTCTCGTACTTTTTCTTATCAACTAACTGCCTCAAGCATTTGTAATGGACTGGTCTTGCTTGAAATTTCGCAGTATTACCTACACAATTTCACCTCTTTGCAATGTTATTTGACAGTAATAAGTGCTGCATAGATGACTTGCTCTTACCCAACAGCATTAATGGTCAATTGTGGATTTCTTATGAGTGGAATGGGTAAAAATGCCTGTTATTATAACTTCTGGGATAGTGGGTAGTAAAAAATGTTTTAAAAGCTGGTGATGCTCCTGCTTGCTTAATAACTCGAGATATAAGTTAATATTTATCATAGAATTTCGTTTTAAAATTGTAAACGCTGCTCAAAAGACAAATATTTCAATTCTGTTTATTTTTCTTGAGAAATGAACAATGTTTATTTTGAAAACTGGCTGGATAAACAATCGTATGACCGCTGTCCATTACTGCTAAGAGGGGTTATAAAAGACTAGGGGTCTGGGTACCTGCTCCCAGATTCTGACCGTAAATCCTAAACCCTGCAGCGTTGGGTCCCGAGACAAAGACGACGTAAACCCACGACCGTCCTAAGAGGGGGAGAGCTAGAAAATGTATATACACGGCTTTCGTTCTCCTGACCAGGAAAATCTCACACGTAAATATACGGCTTTTGTCTCCCAGGTCAGGAAACGTCCACACGTATATATACATGTTTAGTAGGGAAAAGGTTAAAGTTGAATCCTTGCTAGCTTCCACTTTAAAGTGTATTGTCTTCTATCTTGGGTAATAGCCATTTCCTTCATTAAGAAATGGACATTTTCATTACTTATTTTAATCTAACTGTTCAGAGAATGCTTATTTCTTCTGCCTCTTGAAAAGAAATCTGCAATAACAATACAATTAGTTTTATCATGCACCTCTACACAAATTGTGTAGTTCCTCAATCTTCTTTCCCTCGTAACTGTTTGCGGTGAATATTTTTCCCCCTGCAGACCATCCACCCAGAGACATGAGGAAGCAGAAGTCATTCTTTGATCTCTCCAGGAGCCAGAGGCATCGAAGGCTGAAGAAGATGCGGCTAGCATTCACCACAAACTCCTGTAGTTCCAATGATGATGATGTTGAATCAGATCGCCTAAATGATAAACCTATCTCTGAACAACATACTCCAGATTCTGCTAATAAGCCTACTTTGCCAGCTGATACCATGCATTTGCCTTCGGTTTCTGGAAGTTGTGCAAATGAAGTTACAGAAATGGTTCCAGAAGTGGAATCGATCCCTTGCCTAGCCAAAGAGTCTAATTTAAAGACGAAGCTTGCTCATTGGTGTATTGACAACAATGTGGCACATGCAACTGTGGACAAGCTGCTAAAAATATTGGTGTCTGAAGGTCACTCAGATCTGCCCACGTCTGCTAGGGCACTATCAAACACACCGAGGACCAACAACATAAAAAAACAAGCACTGGTGAATATTTGCACTATGGCTTGCAAAAAGCATTAAATTAGCAGATGGTTAGAATAGATACCTCGCAGATACAAGTTATTGAGTTGGACCTTAACCCGGCAACGCCCGACGTCACCTACAGGTGACACACTTTTGTGAACCCACAAAATGCAACAATGTAATCTTAGGGGCACGGTATGTTTTCGTTATGTTTCTTTGTGTCTTTCTGCACCACATATTGGATTATCATATTGTTTTGGCGACAGAGGAGTCTTCAGTACGCCTTTGAATAGAAGATAGTGAGGTTGTGTGTGGATTTTAGTGACCAGACCTACTGTTATGGCCTGTAAACTTCAGAAGAGGTACGTAAATGATATTATCATTTTAGTTTTGATGACTAAGTATATGTAAGTTCTTACATAAAATAAAATGCATTGAAAATTTTCATTCCTATAGCAAATGTGGTACTTCGAATTTTTGATGTCACCTACAGGTGACGTTGGGAAGTGAAGCATCTTGATAGGCTGTATTTATGGGAAAGGCTGCACGGAACATTTTCAAACTCTCCATTTCAATCAGATTGAACTTCTTAAATATTCAAGCAGATTTATTCCCTGCTAATAGTTTTGTAAACTATTTACTGTAACTATGAACTTGATGGCACATTTTCATGTCAAACATTTTTAATGGTACTATTTATATATACGGATTTTTGTTTATTTCTGTGCTTACTGTTGTGTGTAGTGTATTCTAAAATTGTGGGTAAAATATACGGACGTTCATGGTATTTTTCATAATTTAATATTCTGAATTTTTATTTTATAACCGTGCATATGGTATTAATCAAAAATATTTTAATCAATTTTTTATTTGCATTGATAATATTTCATGTTGCTTTTAAGCTTACAACTGCACGAAATTTTAGAAGAATTGCAGTCTGATCTCCACAATGATAATTTGGATGATGCTGATATTATTTTAATTCCTGAGGAAGATGGAGACGTTACGGAAGAAGAGAGTGGTGATGAAACAGTGGCAGATATGAATAATTTGCCGCCTAGGATACTTCGCTCACAAGTCGAAATAGGCACTCACTCGTATACTTCTGTGAATGATGTGAGATTATATTTATCTAGGGACTCTTCTGAAATACATCGGTAGTAAATTTTTATGAATGAATATTTTAGCTTACGTTGTTCATTAAATATCACCAATACAGGATTCGGGAGAATCTTCAATTGAAAGTGTACCATCCGATGTTGGTGGAACAACAGTGGAGCGAAAGCCATCAAAGAAAAAAAATTAAAGGCGCACGAGTACAGAGAAATTGGACCAGCGTGGAGAAAAACTTTGTCCCAAATGGTAGAGGAGATTCAGAGCAGCAGGTGAATGAAGTTCACAAATTTGATATGTCTCCAGTTCAGTGTTTTGAATCCATGTACGGTGACGAAATCATTTCATATATTGTTAAAATGTCTAACTTGTACGCCTTGCATAGGAACCATACTTTAAACTTGACGTCAGAGGAATTGAAAGTATACATTGCTGTCTTACTACTAACAGGCTATCTAACACCGAAGTACATTCGAATGTTTTGGGAAACAAAGTCTGACACCCACAATAATCTTATTGCAAATTGTATTCGGCGCAACAGGTTTTTTGAAATCCAGAAGTATTTACATCTTTGTGATAATATGAACCTGCCATCAGGAGATAAATTCGGAAAAGTGCGTGAATATTTTAGATTCTTGAACAAAAATGTCATTGAAAATTTCAAATATGTTGCATCCTCACATATTTCTATAGACGAAACCATGGTGCCTTATTACGGACGGCATAGCACTAAACAGCATATGCATGGAAAACCGTTGCGGTTTGGCTACAAGTTGTGGTCTTGTGCAACGCGATTGGGGTATTTAGTTTCCTTTGAACCCTATCAAGGAGCAAAAGCTGCGCAGCATCCTCTGCAACCGAAATTTGGGTTGAGCGGTGCTGTAGTTCTGGAAATGCAGAGTAGATTACCTTCAGATTTCGGACCATACAATTTGTACTTTGATAATTTTTTTTCTAGCTTCCCTCTAATATCCAGGCTAACAGAGCTCAACACAGGTGAAACTGGCACTATAAGGGAGAATAGGCTAGATAAATGCCCTCTAGAACCATCTCCTATGCTAAAGAAAAAAAAGAGAGGCTCGTTCTCACTGAAAGTCACGTGTGATCTTTCTGTCGTAAAGTGGCATGACAATAGCATTGTCACCATTGCATCCAACTGCCATAGCGCAAGTCCAGTGAGTGCAGCGGACAGAGTTGGCGTTGTTCAAGGAAAAAGATGAATAATTCAAGTATCCTGCCCAAATGCGGTTAGAAAATACAATAAATATATGGAGGGAGTGGATATATTTGATGAGAACCTACACTCCTTAAGAGTCAGCTACAGAGGAAAAAGTGGTGGTTTCCCCTGTTTGCCTTTGGGCTAGATGCTGCCTGCCAAAATGCTTGGAGAGTGTTCAAAGAAAACACAACTGAAGAATTTTCATAATGTGACTTCAGAAGAAGTATTGTGCAGGTATATTGTGGACTACACGGAAAACCACCTTCACAAAGTACAGCGCGAGGAGCCGTGGCCGCAAGAATTCCCCTTGAAGTTAGGCTTTCTGATGATGTAGATGACCATGTCAAAGAGCATTGTTCTCAACGTCGTTGTGCTAAATGTCACCAGAGGACAAGGATTATGTGCAAAAAGTGTAAAGTTGGCCTTCATATTCATTGCTGGTATGAGTTCCATGGGAGAAAATAAACTCAGGAAAAAAACACTTTTCTGGTTTTTAGGTTCAAAAGTGCCTTTTTTTATTTTTTATCCACGCATTTCATGTGTGTAGCACAGAATACATGTTAAAAATGATGTAACGGTCATGATTTCTTGTTCTAAAAATATGTGTAAATAAAATTAATATAAATCTTGAAAATCCTCTCTCTTATATTTTATTCATTCAAAATTTGATGGCTATTGCCCAACGTCACCTGAGGGTGACACCCCTCCTGTTCTAAAACCAATGTAAAAAATGCTTCAAAAACAACTTTAACCACCTAATGGAGATGATTTTAGCTCAAAATGATCAAATTAACATTAATTTACTAAAAATTCTGAGCATGGGAACTGACGGGTTAATGTTGATGGCCTCCCACTGGCTAAAAGCAGCAGGAGTGTTTTTTGGATAATTCTTGGGAGTATATACCACAAAAAGTTTCTTTCATCTCCATTTGTGATTGGAGTTCACCACAGTTATGGAAAGTCTTCCCTGACTGCCAAGGACCTACTCACAGACTATGTAGAGGAGTGCAAAGTGATAATGGAGACAGGTATCACCTACAGCAGCCGGACAATTCAGGTGAAGTTAAGGGCTGTTATTTGTGATGCTCCTGCCCGGGCATTTGTGACTGCCACCAAAGGTCACATGGGCTTCCACTCCTGTGGAAGATGTGTGCAGAAGGGACTCCAGAGAAACCACAGGATAATATTGGATGACCTGAATGGTGAACTTCGGACTGATGCATCATTTCAGAGGAAAGCCGATATCTCTCACCGTGTTGGCATTTCTCCTCTTGAGGAGCTCAATTTGGGAATGGTGAGTCAGTTTCCACTGGATTATATGCATCTGGTATGCTTGGGAGTAATGAAGAAGTTACAGCTTCTTTGGAGGAAGGGTAACACTAATGTGAAGCTGCCACCACATAAGAGCGAGAGCCTGTCCAGGCGATTGGTTGCAGCTGCCCCATGGATTGGCTACGAATTTGAAAGGAAAACGAGAAGTTTTGAAGACGTGAAGCGATATAAAGCTACAGAATTCAGGTTGTTCTTGCTGTATGTGGGGCCATCCATTCTCCATGATTACTTGCCAGAAAAGTATTTCAGGCATTTTTTGTGCTTCCACCTTGCTATATTCATTTTGTGCGATGAAAGAAATTGCATTGCAAACAATGCCTATGCTAAAGACTTACTAAGATATTTTGTTAAGTATTTCCCCAAGTTATATGGTAAAGAAGCGGTTTCATACAACGTTCACAATATCCTCCATTTAGCTGACGATGTCAAAAACTTTGGTTGTTCACTGGATAATTTTAGTGCTTTTCCCTTTGAAAACCACTTAGGGTCTATCAAAAGGGTGATTAGAAAGCAGAGCAAACCTCTGGCACAGCTGCACAACCGCCTCCACGAGTATTAATTTTTGGGAGGAAGTGGGAATCCAGAATTCCAGAAATACCCTGTACTTATGAAACCCAAGGTAGTTGATGGCCTCAGCTCCACGTTTGAAAAGATAGTCTTTCAGAATTTCACTCTATCCAGTGATAGTGCAGCAAATAATTGCTGTTACTTGAAATGTAAGCAGATTGCTTAAGTGTCAGCGATAGGGGTGAAAGATAACATTCCAGTGATTATTGGGAAAATTTTAAGAGACTCAGAGGATATGCCATTGTATCCTCTGGATTCTCGGTCTCTTGGAATACATGTCGGAGGGAGATGGAGTGAGGAAGATATTGTGTTAGTTGACGATATTTGTGCCAAGGCTGTACGTTTGCCCTACAACAGTGAAGTAGACTGTTTATCCCCATGCTTCATACCCAATGCCAGTGATAAAAATCTTGCGGTTCGGCTAGAACATTTTGTTGAAACATGGTTTTGGTTTGTAGTTCTGTGTGATACAATCAACTGTTACCCCTCCGAATCGTATTTCCGATAATGCAATACTTTAGATTTTGCAGATGTCATTCTACGTGGTCCTAGCAGAGGACTGGTGTGCTGCTGTTCCTCATAGCTGGGTTGACAAGAAGGATTCTATATATTGGTGTCCTAAGGAAAAGCTGCACACTGCCATAATCCGGCAGCTGGAGCCAGACATCTCATGGAATTCTGCCCCTTATGAAAGGGTATTTGGACCCTATGGTATGTCAAAAGAAAGTTTGTATTTTAAATGTGTTACAGGCAAATTAATGGAAAATTAGAGCTATTTATATGCTTTTTCTACAGATACACTGAAGGAAGCCCGAGGTGTTGAGATAAGGATGGCTGAAATCAGCACGGAAGATGAGGAGCATCTAAAGTGGGCTACTGAGGGTAGCAAAGAAAAGAGGAGAGTGAAGAAGAGGACATTTGAGGATTTTGTGGTGGATCAAGGCTGCCAAGGTACATTTGTGTAATTCCAAGCATTAGTTGGGCTAGATGGACTAACTGAACTTAGCAATGGTTTGGAGTACATTGGTCTTATACTCTAATTTTATTCCAGGTGGTTACGTAGATGAGATGCCTCCTCCTCCATCTGGCTTCAAGCCGCATGACGGTGAAGTTGAGGTGACTAATGGAGAGGAAAGGCCTTCCAATGAAGTGAGGAAAGTTGCAACCCATAGGAAGTCTTTGGCGGAGACTAGCCAAGAAATTGTGGTGGAAGTGCAGCTTGAAGGTAACGGAAATAATTCTCCAAATGGTGCTTGTGCCATCAATGTTCATACTAGCTGTGTGTAAGGTGCATCTTATGAATGACGCTTTTCTATTACTTTTTTCAGATCCCCAGGCTCTGCTCCAGCAAGCCTCCACATCAACCGTTCTTCGAGGTAAGGTGGCACTCATTACGCTTAAGGTTGGGTAATTTGAACATATGCAGTTAGGTATTGTTTTCACATTTTAAAATTATTGTTCATCCTTTTCATTCTCACACTTAATTGTTTAAAGGCTTCTGTATATGAAGCTAATGGAGATATAATTCATTGTTAAATATAAGGAAAAGATAACTACTCCATTGGTTGGATGTACATAGTATGATATTTTCTTCGATTAAGAATCAATTAATTTGGAGATATTCCTTAAATAGAAGTTAGTATGTTTGTTTGGCTGATTTTTTCTTGGGTTGTCAACAAGGGGTGGTGATCCACAATAACAGACATTTCAAGGCTATAATTGTTCCTTTCTTAGGAAAAAGAATCTGTTATCATGGACCACCTCACCTGGAGAAATAGCCATACATTGGTTTATTCATAACGAAAGCATAGGATAGATCATCATATGCGCGATTGGATTGCCTGAGACTGGTGTTATATATTTTGAGGTAGAAATATTTTTCCCATTGTCATCTTCATGAACAGCAAACGGCATCCTGACGGTTTGGATAGCATTACAAAATTCACCTGAAAATGAAGTTATTACTGAAAGTGAAATTATACTTCTATTTCAGATGTCACTATAGAGACCAATAATACTAGTACCTTGGAGGAAACTGTCTCCATTAATGGTGGTAGGTATTTTTTTAAATCGTATGTTGCATTGCATCGTACTACCTCTGTCTGACATGTAATTTTAACCATAAATTATCCTAAGTTAGACATGAAAACTTGTTTTTCAGATGTAAGCGTTATACAAGTGATGAAATCGGAGTTTAGGAGGCTAATCTCCAGAATTGACTCATTGGAAAACAGAGTCCTTATTTCACTTAATGAGGCACAGGTTGGAAGAGGAGGGAGGGAAGTGTGTGAATCATCCTCAATTAATTTGTCAAGTTTCCCCCTGGACTCCCTCGCTGATTTGAGGAAATTTGAGGCAGACCTTCAGAAATCAGAGGAAGTGAGGAAACAGTTGGTGAGTATTTGCAGCCACCTAGACACGGAATCTTTTCTACTTCTACACGTTTTTTTATGGGCAGATTTGATTCATCTTCTTTGCATCAGGACCAGTGTAATAAATATGATATGTTCCTAGATGATTTTAAAGATTTCATAGCTATCGACATGGTGATTATCTTTGTTTCCCATTTCTCTTCAAGATATGATAAATCACAACCCCTTATGACCTATGAATTTGTCTTCGATTGTTTCTTTACTCCATTATTCCGAGGAGTCCTTATATAAAAAAACCATCAGAACTTCAAGCGTCATCTCATCATCAAGCATCTTCATATTTTCATTGCTGGTACAATGAATGTCGTCATTGCTAAATATTTTAGTAGTTATCTGTCACTTACTTCAGTGCCATTAACAGAATGATGGGGCTATATTCTACCAAGCAACATTGGCCTGCATACTTTGTCATTATCTTCCTGCACATTTTTTACTCAAGTCTTTTTGTGCAAACTCAAATGTCTTGATTGTTATGAGAGCATGTAGCCTGTTAATAAATGGAAAAATTACTAAAAATTCCTCCCTTTACCAGAAATACATTTCTATGAAAATCTGATGAATTTGTGCACTAGATGGAAATAATTTCATTCTTGCCTGGTTTTCCAGAAGGTGAAGGTCAAATTTCTTGGAGGTATTAGCGGAGAGCAGCATTTTAGGCGAGCATTAATGCACTTGCTGTCTAATTACTTAGCATACCAGCTGACATGGATGGCACCGCAGTACGGCAGCAGGAAGCGGGGTCCTTGCACTGATTCAGTGTATTTCAGTGCACTGACGATGTGTGATGTAGTATAGGAATGGATAGCCTTGCTTTTACTCTCTTCACCAAGATACCTAGGCAAGCATGGGTCATATGGACAAGACTCCACCTTGCGAGCTTGGCACTAAGCTGGAATCAAGCCATTGCACGACATAATTGATTCAGATGGAACTTCCAAATGGTGCGGAAGGTTACTGTGAATTCGAAGGTCCATTTCTCTAGAACGAACTTCAGCTTTGGATTTTTTCTTCGTTTCTATTTTTGGAAAGAGTAATAGCACCTTAATGTAAGAACTGCAAAAAATACAATTTGCCAGAGTCCCAGGAAGACCTTGGACTCATGTTTCTATCTATGAATGTCTAACAAGGGTAGTGTCCGATAACCAGGTCTCCGATTTCAATCAAACTTTTTACTTCTGTAGTCCATCTAGAGCTGTCCACAAATCATCCCTAATATGAGGTTATATTACCAAGAGTTTAAACCGAAAATGCAGTTAAACATTTACAGGTGTAATATATTCCCTTTGAAATACTTCCCTTATACCCCTGTTAATAGCGAGCTGTTGTCCAGAGGCTGTGGTGTACGACTCCTGTCCAGAGGTCTTAGGATCCATACTCAGATGTGGCATTTTTATCGTACTTTTTAATTTTAAAGAAGCCTGCTATTCATCTAAATGATATTAACTGAAAATTTTACTTTTTTGCATGGAAATCTTTTTCTTCAATGTAGCAACTTCTGCTGTGCATCCACAAGTATTGCAATATATTTATGCTTCCTAAAGTTATAATATTTCTGTTTGTCACATAATTCATATTTAAAATTTCTGAACATTTGTTTAGAGAAGGTCCATTTTGCTATGTGGAAATAACATCATTGAAAGTAAGCTTCTGTGAGTCAAAGACGGAAAAATAGCGGATGCTGCTACATTTAAGCAGATAGCCATTAATTCAAAATATTAATTGATGGTGACACAGCTGTTGAGATGATTATTATTAGGTTTATTTGATGTTTCCCTATATTTTTGCTAAACTTAAGTTCAATGTACAAGAATTGCCATGAGAAAAAATTCCCCTGGACCGGGAATCGAACCACGGACCTTTGGCTTTCCGGGCCACTGCGCAGACCACTACGCTATCCAGGTTCTTTAATTCTCATGGCAATTATACCGAGGCTCATGGTACTAGGTGTTAGGCCCTTGCGGTCCATCAAGGATGGCAACGCGAGGGGGAAAGGACTTCCAAGAAGCCACAACCGGTTGAGAGCCTCAAACCTGCGCTAAAGCCGCGCAAAGCGGTATGTGTAATATTTCTAAACCTGCCGCGTGAACGGCGGTGAAATATACAAGAATTGCCATGAGAAAAAATTCCCCTGGACCGGGAATCGAACCACGGACCTTTGGCTTTCCGGGCCACTGCGCAGACCACTACGCTATCCAGGTTCTTTAATTCTCATGGCAATTATACCGAGGCTCATGGTACTAGGTGTTAGGCCCTTGCGGTCCATCAAGGATGGCAACGCGAGGGGGAAATTCTTAAGTTCAATGGTTTTATTTTTCAGCCTCTGTTATGGAATGCCATTCAGCAACATCGTGTGTTGCTTCATTGGAGAGAGTGGGAAAGCAGTGGTTGCAGCATGCAGGGGATAGGCTCAAATACGCCGAGAAGAAAAGATGAAGATTTTGACATTTGTAGCATTGAAAAATAAATTGTTGTATTGTGCATTCCATTTGTTTGTTTTGCCTTATTCCACCTATGGCTGTCGTTTAATGTGTGGTTTTTCCTAATTTTCATTGGATAAGTTGAATGCTGCCATGTTATCTTGTCCTCCTATAGTGTCACCAAAAGTAGTTTAAAAATGCCAGACCAACTTCAAATTTTGCACTTCTCCAGTTCTGAGCCAACTTAACTTCAATCAATATTGAGATATATTGTGTAAGCCTTGCAAGTGCTGTAGTATCCCTCCTTCATCTTGTATACTTGGCACGTGAAGTATGTGGTATCCACTCAATATTAAACTAAGGTACAAGCAAGCAACCCGGTAAGGAATTAGTCAGGCAACCCGTGATACACGTGTAAAGCAAGCAACCCGCGTAACGATATTAAAATTAGGCAACCCCCCGTACTTAAGGCCGATTTCAGCTCCACCTATCGGCAAGATTATAAAGTAGCTCTAATTCTCGTTCTCCTGGTAGTTCCATAATCAGACACGTGGAGGCGCCACATTAGCGCCTACGTCGCATTCACAGATATATACAATTTGTATATATCTGTGGTCGCATTCAAGGCCCTTATATACTGGTTACTAATCTTCGGCTCAATGTTGTTGCCTTGACTGACGCTCCCACCCCTCAAACCCCTCCAAAGAAACTCTGGCGCGCAGTGGCGCTACCACTAGGCGAAATATGGAACTAACTGCGGTCTCGGCGGCGGTTCGAAAGCAAATCGGGACGAGATGGAGTGATAAGAGTCGGATGTGGACGAATTATAGGAGGAACGATTAGATTAATTGAATAATTTCACCATGGAAATGCGCTATGGACTGTAAATCACTAGTTTCTTAGTTTCGGCGGGTAAATAGGACCTAGTGAAGCCAAAGTAACAATAAATTTATCTGCATTAGGGTTTTACCTAACTCTCGGAATTTTCTGATTAAATGCTATGATCGAAGGCGGCGGCAGTTGGAAAAAAACATATAGGTACATTAAAAGGCATTTCTCCCGTTAACGGCCATTTTACACCGTGCACATAATTGCACAAACTGATGAATTTACTAAGGCGCTGTCAAAATAACATCGTGCAAAGCGATAAAGTGCTAGAACGAATACATGCAAGATGGTGAAATAGCCCCTATTCTAATTTCATTGAAATATCCGTGCAATTGCACGCCAGATGGAGATAGAATAAGATCTCATGATGGCCACTGCTAGTCTTCTTTACAGAGTGAGTCAACACTTCCAATGGTCATTTTAACAAAACACAACAAAGAGTCACTCTCTCGTCGCCTAGGGTCCGGTCTCCCAGATGCCAACGTATGGTGAGGATATGATTGATCAGTTCACCTTACGCATGCTTATATAGGGTTATGTTATGCAAGCAGTTACATAACATACAGGGTGAATTCTGAAAGTGATGCAATTGAATAACCCGTGCCACCCCAATTGGTTGGAGTGGGATCAAACTACTTGGAGTAGGAGGAATGGACTCTAATCATTGTTGCAAGACCAATCTGATCGCTTTCTAAGCTATGGAAGGACGTAAGTTATTATAAACCCCCCCCTTGGCCGACCTTGTCAAGGAAAAAAATGGAATCAACAGTCGAGCAAAGTTTAAGTTTTATGCTAAATATCTTTAGGAAACGAAATAAGTTGTGAGGCTTCTAGCGACTCTGTTCTGCCCTACTCACAAGTTTTGAGGGAGTTAAAAGCCTTTACAATAATAATAATATGCCTTTATTCAGGCGAGGTTGAGACTATGAAGTCCCCTCTTCCACCTATTGAAGGGCTCCTTGCCACAACATGCTACGAATCCACACCCTGGTTCCTGGCCAAACACCAGATTCGTATGCTGCCTCACCTGTAGTCCGGAGGTCACCCCATCAGATATTTTTGTGCAAGTTAGGATTAAGGCAGCCCTGAAATGAACCCATTCTTCATCCATAGAAGAGATACAAACAGCCATGAAAAAGACCTTACGAGAAGCCTCCGAAGAAACCTCCTTGGGCATGTACTCAGTCACAGCACAGTCGCTGGAAAAAAATGTGCAGAGGCCTAAAGACAGTACTTAATCAATTTCTTATTACTCTAAATTAATGACACAATATCCAGATCACAAAGGAAATATAGTTAATTATTAACCTATGCTATTTAATGTCTCTTTAGAAGTGCACCCTATAACATTTATTGAATTAGAAATGTAGAGCGGCTGTAAAATATACAAGACCATTTCAATGCACTACTCTCCAGTGTTAGGAAAAATCTGAGAGAGTAAAAAGTTCTCTCTTATCTTTTGGAAATAATCACTAGGATTACCTCTATCAGGAAAAAAAACACCTTTTGAAGCTTACCAACATTTATTTCCGAGAAAAATTGATAAGCAAACATTTTCAGTATACATTCTATCAAAAGGAAGTAAATTTCCACATAAATTCGTCAAACAACATCTCTCTATAATGTCATGAAACAGACAGCCATAAAAAGCATAAATTATTCTCCTGAAAACGGATTAAATAAAAGCTGACTGTAAGTTCTTCATTTGAATTCTAGTAGGAAACAGCCACCATAGGTCTTGAATATTGAAGTCCACTGATGAATCATCTTAAGGAACAGCCTTCAAGGAGTTTCACAGACATCATATTAGCTGATAGAACAAATAATAAAAAAGGATTAGTACAAGTATAAGGACTAATAACAAAACCATGATAAGAAATTTAAAATAAAAAATGTCCAAAATTTAAGAAATTAGACCAAGGCATTTAAAACATATTAAGTCACAAAGAACACAAATATTAGTAATGTGAGTGAGAGTAAATTATTGAATAAACTGAATAAGAATAGGAAAAAAATAAATATTCAGGCTTACAATTAGATAATGATCAATAAACAAAATTAGTTCACAAATTTGGCATTTAAAGTAATGATTTCTTAATGATTTTATAAATAATTAAATAGCCATCCATGAATTCCTAAAAGTCAAAATGTAAAATTCATAGCATGAGCTAAAAAAATTGAGTCATCAGCAGTAAAAACTATCCCACTGAAAGCACAAGTTTTATTAGAACACATTTCCCAAAACTACATCACATCAAATTATTTTCACAAGTTCATGGTTCACTGGTTTCATATACCAGTTTATCATGTGGAAATATGAACAATAATGAGTCCTTCTCTAGACTGTGAGAATGGAATTGAGAAGCAGGATAGATGCAGGTGAAATGTATCTCATGATCCAATATATAATAGATTTGCCAGTGATAATTTTAAAAACCTGGAATTTGCTAGAGATGAGAACATGGCCCATAAGGACATTGCCCCATCTCAATTCAATGCTAAGGTAAGCCCTCCTCTGGGGCAAATGTGTCATTTTTTCCCTTTCATACTTTTTCTTTGTCGGTAATATTTTCTCTCCGCTTTTTTCTTAATTAATTTATCCTCTTACTTCTTTTTAAGAACCCATCATGATCACTTGCATTTAGTTTACTTCGCATTTTCTTTACTCTAGCAACAGCAGTTGCCTAAGGTTTTTCCACCACCATTTAAATTCTGAAAAAGCATTAAATTTCTTATCTTCAAAGTTTCAGGCATTACTCAGTGGTGCTTATGTAAACTTACTTAAATAAAAATACTTCATGTAGTCCACATTGTTTATTTTCTGACCTTGATTCCCTCCTAGTAATCAGTCACAAAAATAACATATGCTATAATCACTCACGCACTGAAACATGTATTACGTGTTGGCTAAAGGCGACTGTAAATTCTAGTATCACCAAACATCTAATCGAGAACAACTATCCCAGTGATTTCACATCTGAGATCTACCACACACTGAGACAAAAGAAATTAAGTCCCCACTTTTTGTCATGAAGAACTGGAGATTATTGAGGTGACAAAATCAAATGAAACGCAGGAATTAAACAGTCATGATTTACCATTTCATTCACCTTACTTTTTCTAACCTTTTCTACCCGCCCTCTATGCACCTAAAATTTTACTTGTTCTTCTGTTTACTACAATGCATACTTTCAACCACAGCACCTACTCCTCTGCCACTTTGTCATTTCATGACATAAACTTAATACCTGGCCCTTCTATTAACCGATGCCAAACTCCCCAACCCTGAATGCCCAGAGCACAATTTTAAATTTAAATTACTGTAGGCCTAGACTTTTCTGGCCTAAATGTAAATAACGCTTCATTTTATGTTTTAGAATTAAATATTATCAAAATTTAGTAATGATATGACATAGTGAATTCATTTTTATGTATATTGCATATTATGTTGTGAAGTGTCCCGTACGTAACGTTATGTACGGGACAGAAAGAAATTGAACATTAGGGTATGTTTAAATTTTATTATTTTTTCACAACATCATAATCATTTAGTTTGACACAAAACCAGTTTAGAAAATTGTATTTCGAGTAGCTGTTTGTCAAGAAACTTTGTGAAAAAATAAATTTATATATTTTATGTTATGTACGGGACAAAGAAACAATCTACTTTTAAACACTGTATTTTACCATTATACTATCGCAAAATTAATATAATTTTGTGATAGAAACTCCTATACTGTACTATATTTTGATATTATAATTACCAAGACACATAAAAATAGCATTTAGTCAAGCATTGATATGGCAACACAACCTATGAAAATGGCAATTTTTGAACAGCTGATGAAGAGACGACTTTGAACCTAGGTTACCTACATATTTAAACATATTTGACTAAAATTCCTAGTAAATACTCATGATATAACCTTATGAGAAGACAATCATGACACAATAAGTTAAATATAAAAAAATATTTTTATTTCCAAAAGTTACCTATTTTCATGGAATGGCCCATTAGAGGGGCAAGAATAGTACATATTACCAAAAGTTCTCCAGGAGTGTAAGTCAAGTCGTAGTTCACAAAGGTCATATGGAGGTTGTTAGTATGAAGAAAATTTTAAGAACCAAGGTTTGGAGGAAAAGTATGCAAAAAGATGTTGAACAGTGGTGTAGATCCTGCCATGAATGTCAGTTAGTGGCTAGGAGTGACCCACTAGAACCAATAGTACGATCTGAATTGCCATGTCAACCATTGTAAGTTTGTATTTCCTTGGCCCCTAACCATCAGGTGGCAATTTGTTGATAGTGTTAGATTTGCACAGTCCTTATTTTTCTAAAGGCTTGTTCGCACGGTATGGTTTGCTAAAATCTATTTCATCAGATAATGGACCACCATTTAAAGATGCAGGATTTCAGAGGTTTCTGAAAGATTTAAATATTATCCATCATTTTTCTACACCATATTGGCCCCGGGCAAATGGAGCGGTAGGATGCCAAAACAGGAACATTATGAAAAGATTAAGGATTGCTGGCGCATAAAAGATAAGTTGGATAGAGGAACTTCTGATATACCTATCCTCATATTGAGCCACTCCCCACTTGGTAACAGGTTGCCCACCAGCAGCGTTGTTTTTAGGATGCAAGATTTGGTAAAAAAATTCCTGATTTACAGTTATGTATGCAGGTGAACCTGATATTAGCTGTAATAATTAGAGATAGGGAGTTAATGTTGAAAGATGATGGTAAATTGTATGCTCATTTAAACTGTCTTGCAAAGCCTAGTCTTGTGGAACCAGGGGATGTGGTGTTAATGAAACAAGCTTGGGAAAACAAACTATCCACTCCCTTTAGACAAGATCCTGTGACCATTATAGAATCTAATGGAAATTCGGAGTTGATTTATGATAATCAAGGGAAACCTCATAGAAGGAATACTTCTCATGCTAAACCATATCTTCAGAGGGAACAAGAGAATGGGAATAAGGAAGAGAACTACAATGAGCTAACACCAAGGGAGGATATAGTACAGTTGAGGACCAAAAATACGGAATCCAGAAACCCAAAAAAAACAGAAATCTAAAATGTTTGAAAATTCTTCTGCATAGGGTTTCGACTAGACACCTCGTGGCACCGGCCTCTGAGCCTTGTTCTGGGACGAGTAGGATGTTAGCACACTCTGTAAACATACACTAACAACCTGGGCACTTAGGGATCTCAAATATCAAGCACAAGAGCCTGAACACATTTATAAATTAATTAATTAACAAAACATACCATGAAGACCAGAAATCCAGAAACCCTTTGGTCCCAAGCTTTCCGGATTTGAGGTCCTCAACTGTAGATGGAGGAAAGAATTTGCAACCTAACCCTGTGATGGCAGGAAACAATTACAGGAAAACAGGAGACTCTCCAGGAGAGATGAGGTCAATGAGAGAATGTAATAAATCTAGTTCTTTGCAGTATTATAAAATGTAGATCACTGAATAACTAGTATTTATTTATTTATTATTTATTTACTGAACACTCAGTATTTAACATGCGCTGATTATTTAACATATGCCAAGCTTGTAAAAAGACTTTTGATTTATCTGGAATGAAGAATGTTATTTTGGTTTATAAGTGAATTGGTGTAGTAAGTATCAGGATTTGCATTTGTTTTTGTTCAAGACTTTACGTTTATGTAAGGGTAAGAATGTCTCTTAAAGGAGAAAAGGGATGTTGAGTCGTAAGGTTTGCCACCATGCTCAGAAGTTGGGAATGAGAGTTCCGGTGTAAGAGTGATGAACAATAAAGATGGCGAGATGTAAGGTGTGCTTACACATCGTTGATACATACTCTAATAGGTGATTGATCACCCAAGCTTGGTAGTACATATACCAACTTTTATGTTATGCTTAATGGTCTAAACTACCTAAACCTCTCACAGATGTTGGACATTGAAGTTGTAAAAATTATCCATAAAATAAAACTTGGGCTCATGTCACCTTACTTAAATTAATAAACAATAATAGTGATATTCATAAATATGAGAGCAAAATTTTCATATTACTTCTCTGAGTAAATCAGGACACAAATGTTCAAAAGAACAAGCTCAGATCAGACATCAATATACATTTACATATTTTCAAATTTACTCACATTGCTGGAAGGCGGCTGTATTTCTCTTGAGGACATACAGTATATTTGGATCTGAGGGTCTACATCATTCTTTGTATCTAAATGTTCGACTCCTCCAGACAGTATTATTAGGTTTCATCTCCCAAAATTACTTCACATTAAATTACATTCACAAAGTTTCATGCTTCACTGGTTTTATATATCAGTTAATCCTGGGGAAAAATAAAGAATAATTAGTTCTCAAAGCCACTTACAGATCCAACATCAATATGCATTCATGTATTTTCAAATAGTAGCACGGTTAGACAGAAATTGTTCATGAAACATGCAGGATGTGTAAGGCTTGTCAGCAACTGGCTAGTTAGTAGGCCATTTATGACTTGGCAGGGAAAGATGGCCAATTTCTCTTGATTATCCAGATAATTTGCACTGAACCGAATCGATAAATCTCAGCAATTGTAGAAGCAGATCAAATTGATAAACCTTGACATCCAATTATTTCCAGAAAATTTATTGCAAGGCATGTATTAAATAACTATTTCAATTTGTTAATTCACGCATCTGGTCTTTAAAAGCTCCCGAGTAAAACAGTCATTGGTTCCGGTCATTGATTATAATTAATTGTAGTTCCCAAAATATCATATCATAGTAGAACGCAGAACACTTCGAAATGGCAGAGCAAAAATGAAGTTAATTACATTAAACGCAAAATCAACCAAAGGAAATTCTTGTGCGCGACATTGCGAGATACCTGTTACGCTTTATCTATGAATCCTACATAAAAAGTTAATGTTTGTCTGTGTCTGTCATACAAAAATCATCATATAAATGTGGTTTTTATCCGATCGAGCTAAAATAACGTAAAAGAATATTTATCGGTTGTTTAAATTGCAATGCATTTACATACTTCAAGACTATTAACCCTGCAAGGCACTAATATACGCTAAAAATAGAGGCCAAGATAGATAAAAATACACTTATTTGCGGTGTGTAGTAGGATACGATCGAGGAGTACTCCTCTCTGCTACCATGAACAAAACTTGTGAACCTTGTGACGAAGAGAAATAAACAATAGCATTTACACGCACAACGGCCAACTTCAATGCACAAAGAATTAGGCAAATTCTCTAACTCATCTCCGAGCTGCTCAAAATCAAAGGGCTTCTCAGCTAGTAATGTATATAAACAAGAAACCCAAACCAAAACATCAGGTCCATTCCAGATAAAAAAAACTTAAAAATAACTTTTCAAGAGTTTGATTCTACTTCCGATAGAGCAAAACAATGTTTAAAAAATATCAACTTTAAATGCGAATACTCACTGTGCCATGCAATGGACAGTAGGCGGCACACATTACTTACAAAATTAAAATTAACGTGTCCACCACATTCTGCCATCTTGAAATAAGGTCGGCTAAAAATGTTGAGCGGGATAGGTGTTTCATTTTCGACAAATGCTGTAATATGGACACGCAGTTGAAACATTTGCATTGTTATTAAACTTAATTGCTAAGATTAGTGACACTTCGGGCCTTCACCGTTATCATAACTTAGGTACCATGCACAAGAAACAACTTATTCAAAAATGCAACATGTAAACATTCAGTGTACTTACCGCCGCCTTCCACAAATGGGAGTTTATAATGCCCAGTTTGGAATTTTATTTCTTCTTAGCATTATATACCGACTTAAAACCACGCACAAAAACGATCCCTTGTCGTAAGCCATGGTGTTCACAGGTAAGTAAACGGGATCCCACTACGAGCGAGGGCACGGGATTTGTTTCAAGTCACTACTCCTGAACCATCGCTGACTTTTCTGAGCTAATAGCACCACTTTCTAGCCACTACACTCAGTTTCGTACTGTCAAAAAATGAAACCTCCAGAAGGCCTCCTTACCACTGAAAAAATGGAAAAAAACACCACAAGTCAGCGTTTAGCCTATACTCGCCATGTTAATTTTCCTACAACTAGAAACCATGGGCACCCTCGCGCTGCCACTCGTTCAAAAGAGGAACTATTTGGTGTCGGAAGATTGAGGCAACAGCGCCCTCTACCGATTTCAATGAGAACCTTTTGGAAGATTAGTAACCAGTATATAAGGGCCATGGTCGCATTGAATATCGTATAAGTCCTTGAAGACCGCTTGTATGAGCTCTTTCAGAGTCTTGGGAGGCCTCAGCCAGATTTCCTATACGGTTGCATATGACCTCACGGAGACGACATTATGAGGTTATGTGGGACTCATTTGCAGGAGTCGTACAAATTCGTTAGACTTCTTATTGAACTCATGCATGAGTCCTACGTGTTTACTGGGAATACTTTTTTTTAGAACTTTTTTTCTATGCTGGGCTTTAACACGCGAAGGCGTCTCGTTCATGTTGCTCCTGCAATAACTCGTTAGAAAGTGGGAGGAAAGTTATCCTATGTGACCTTTGCCCTCGTTCATTTCATGCTGAATGCACGAGCCTTAAAGATCTGCAATTGAGTGCTTTAATAGACAGTCATGAAATTCTTTGGAAGTGTTTTTCATGCCGCGAGTATAAGTTCACCTTATCAAACATGGCCGCTGACATTGAGTTGCTGAAGCATGAGATGAAAATTTTAAAAAGTTCGCGACGATCCGATGTCATCAACCAGAGAAAGGGTTCATTTAAACCATCTAAACAATTGACAGCTGATGAAATCAGCATTCAGCAACCTGCTTCGCTGGCTGCTGCTACAGCGACCGAAGTTGTTACTACTAAGGTGGAAGAAGATGGTGCGAATTTAGGCGAAAGGAATCCTGCTTCGGGAACTGAAGAATCTCTATCGCTGTCGCCATCAGTTCAAACACCTGAGAAGACAATTGTGGAAAATATTGTGGACAACGAAGGTTATACAAAGGTGAGATCGGAAAAAAATAAAAAGCGTAAACACAAGGTTGTGTTTGGCAGCAGTGCGTGTTCTAACGGTACACAAAACTTTTCTTGGGTCCCACGGCGGTCCCTTATCTATGTGGGACGTGTTAAATCAATCACAACATGTGACGATATATCCAAATATCTGCACAAAAATTTCCAAATTGTGACTTTCTGTGTGAGAGCTTGTTTGTTGGCGAAAAATATCGTTCTTTTAAAGTTGACGTGACGTATAGCCTGCGGGAAGATATGTTTAAAAGTAAAACATGGCCTCAGGGAGTGAAGGTGGGGAAATTCTTCCCATCTAAACGGTTTAAATATGTAACGGTCGCTGCTCCATACCTTGTAATGACCCATCAACTGAGAACAGCGGCAAAACGCGTTACAACCCATGATAGAGTCACGAGTCCGGTCACTGGATCTCTAAAACCCAAAGCGACATGACTAGATCCAAGCGATTCAAAATCTGTTGTAAGTGAATTATATGTTATGAATTATATGTTATATATACAAAGTATTCAGTCCAAAGTTGATCAGTTGGACATTTTTACAGACATTTTTAAACCTTATGTAATATGTATTTCAGAGCATTGGCTTTACTCCAATGAAGTTTGTTGTGTCGGAATAGAGGGTTACAATATGGCAAGTTGTTATTGCAGGGATATATATCTAAAGGTGGTGGTGTTTGTATATTGGTAAAAAACAACGTAATTGCTAAAGATCTTAAAGTTATTGCAGAGTTTAGTTCAGGTGTTGACTATGAGTGTTGCGCTGTGGAAATTGCATTTCAAGGAATCAAAATACCCATTGTATGTGTCTATCGGTCTCCTTGGGGAGGCTTTGTTAAATGTCTTGAATCTTTAATGCAAACTCTGCGGTATTTATTTAAAAAAAAACTAGGGATCGAATTGTTGCTGGAGATTTTAATCTGGACTTCAGTGTTGAAAGCTCACTTAAGGATCAATTGTTTGATGTCTTCGGTGCTTTTAATTTGCATCATACTATAAATCAACCTACACCGTAGCCCTGCAGACGGTGCCCACGCGCTGCTGACGCGCGACAGCAACCTTCAAATTTCCGTTTTTTGAATGCCACACGCGTTGCTAGGGCGCCACTGTAGCGCTGCAGAACAGCTGCGGCAGCGTAATGGGGGAGCATCACGAGCGCTGCTGAACAGCTGCAGCAGCGCCGTTCAGTTGCTGCGGCAGCGCTGCAACAACCGTCTTGCAGCGCTGTAGAAATGCATTAGCAACGCTACACCAGCGGTGCTGCGGCGCCCGAATTTCGCTTTAGTTGCGTACTGAATCAAGCTTATCCTTGCCAATTACTACCCGGTAGCCTATCCCCTAAAGCAATTCCATCATTCATGTGCAGGTCTGAATTATTATCGCTGCTATGCTCGTAGATATGTCTACTTGTCCGGGCACTAGTCAGCCTGGATGGTGAATGAAGAAATAGCTATTGGGCATACGCTATGAAAGAGTACTGAAATAAATTAGGTCTTGATTGAATTACGCAGTTCAATCAAGACCTAATAATTTATTTCAGTACTCCTTCATAGCTTATGCCCAATAGCTATTTCTTCATTCACCTGCCAAGCTGACTAGTGCCCGGAATTGGGGATTTACACTGAAAGCATACCATCAATGAAAAGGTCCGGAATAACCTGCATAACTATGGCCACCGGGTAGTAAACCAAAACGAAATTACCTTGACAAGAAGTTTGGCACACAGGGTAGAATTCTATGACGGTCATTTTCAAAAGTAAAATTTCCATAGACTTTCACTCTAGGCTTACCATCAGTACTTCACTCAGCCAAAACAGCATTAGTTCTCAAATCTCGAATCAAAAAAAGAATGCAAAATTAAGAACTGGTAACCACTCCATACAAAGCGTACAACAATCCTCAGAATAACTAAGCATACCTTAAACACATATACTTACTCACCATTCGCTATATAGCATTATCCTTACAGCAGCATGAGTTTATGGTAGAAGAATAAAATCACAAAAATTCAAAATATGCTTAAAAAAATTTATTTTCAGTGCATCTTTTAATTTGCATCCCAAAAAGTTACAGAACAAAGAGACAGTATGCAAGGCCAGATTTAAATAGCAATTAATGGCAGTGGAAGTTTCTCTGCCCTCTCCTCAGAATATAAATTTGAAAATTAGAGAATAAACAAAATTCATGTTAAGTAATTAATGTATGATATGTCAGCAGAAGCAATGCAACGAAAAATCATCAAAAGCAAAGGCAACAAACATAGTACTCTATATAGAATGAGAATGCACCACAATTCCTAGTTACAGAACAAAATGACAGTACCCAAGGGCAGAATTGCATGGCATATAATAGCAATGGAAGTTTTTATGCTCTTTCTTCGAAATACAAAACTGAAAATTAGAGAATAAACAGTGGTCGTTTAAAGTAATTATGCTAGACACATCAGATGAAGCAAGAGCAATTCAATGAAAAATGAAAGCATATATTCATAATAATGCAACAGTATACACAATCGCTGTCAAAAACGGATCTCCTTATCCTGGTGCAATTGCTGGTACCACTCTCCTATCTTTTTATTTATTTTACCAAAACCAACATGAACCAGCGTAGGCTTCTTATCAGCATCTGAGGAAATACCAAAGAACACATAAAGCATCTACTGATACAAAAGACGCAATCAATGGGAGATCAATTGTAAAAGGAGGGAAGGAATAAATGACAAGAGTAAAAACTATACCAAGAATAGCTTTGTAATAATTATAATATTTATCATGATGAATCATAAGCACGCAAGAGGATTCCCACATGCACACCACACGGTCACAACAATGTTACATACGCCAGAAAATTACACTCTCTCATTTATATAAAGGCTAAACTTGCCAAACACTCATGAAGGCAATCTACCCTGAAGCTAGAACTTGCAAAAATATTGTCAATATTTTCTAATTTGTTCTCAGAAGGTTCAGTGAACACACTCTTGAAGTAGGAATTCAATAAATTGGCTTTCACGAAACTGTTTGCTAATACTTAACCATCATCGTATTTTAGCGATCAAACGGAAGATATTTTACATTGCTCGTAATTCCCTAACACCAGACCAAAATGCTTTTGAGTTATCCCGTTACTCCTCTACCAGTGTTTTCATTTTAAAATTCATCAATGCATTCCTGAAGGCGTACTTAAGCTTTAAACAACTCATATTTTTTAATTAGTAACACGAGATAATTACTGGATAAATCAGTATTGACATCTTCCATTTTAGCAGGGCATTCTCTCTGTCGCTTTAATGATTTTTTCACTCCCGCGTCAGCCCGTCTCGTTAGACAATCTTTTTAGTATTTTACTAATAAGGTTGGCTAACTAAAAACTTTTGAGCTGTGAACTTTTCCTGTGACATGCGTTACAAATTTCCTATTTCACTATTAATGGAAACCTATATGATCATTATTTTAAAGCTTATTTCCAATGGTTCCAAACATAACTACGACCACGTATGTAAACAAAAACACTCACTCTTAAAATGTGTTTATATTCACCATGAAAGAATGCCAATTCTACCTAATATCAAGGAGAATTGAATTTAAAGTAACTAAAATTATACATTTTAAAAGAAGATGATAAATTCTTACCTAATAAGAATCCACAAGGACGATCAACAGTTCCACAACGTTGGCCGCCATAGCCTCAGCAAACTTCCCAAGCATCCTGGTAAACAATCGCGTAGCGGAGGATTGTTGCGCAAACTCGCATTTGCAGCGTTCCAGCAGCGTGCTGCAGGCATGCTTTGCGCATGCGCTGTTGATGCGCTGCAATTGCATGTTTCGCCAGCGTGCTGCGAAAGAGCGCTGCACAAGCGCTGTTACCGCGCTTCATTGAAACGGAAACGAACTTGCAGCTGTGAACCCCTGTGCAGCGCTGCTGCAGCTATTTGTGTCATATTTGTGTTTACAAGGTCATGTTAATTGTATTCTATATATCATTTTTTTCAGAATTAGTGATAGAGGTACATGGTAAATATTTCTTTTTGCTTCACATTAATATTAACGTTTTCTGGCATTATTTTAGTTTGTAATAGCCATTTTTTCAGTTCCTTTGTTTTCAATTGAAATGTTTAAAAAAATGTTAATATTCAGAGTATACTTTGCATTAATTTCTTAAGTAATGCACTTCTTTATATAGTAAGAGGACTATTTTTTGTATAGTAAGAGGACTATTTTTTGTATAGCTTCATCGTTATAATAAAATTTATTTGCTAAAATGAACAATTTTTTTTATTTGGAAGACGTAATTGGTAACTTCCTCTTACTTGGTAGGCAAAATTATTTTTATCAACAACAAGAATTTCTGAAGTTAACATATTCAAGTAGAGATTTAAAGAATATCAAAGTACTTAAATTAGAAAGCAGATTGGCTTTATTCACCTCTTCCATACACTTACATAATGGAGCACAAAAGAAATCTAGTTTACTTTCCAGAATGACTAGAATTGAATTGACAGAATAGTTCACCTTCTCAGGTTCTTCCAGCTCTCACATCACAAAATGATATCACAATGGTTTGTATCCTTCAGTAACCTTCATTCATGCAGGAGTTCTTTGGCTTGGTGAATGATGAGGCTGAAAATGAAATGGAGACAGTGTCAACATAAAATATAGGAAAAATAGCTAGTATTTACAGTTGAATGTGATGCTTAAAGCTTTTCTTGATTGTCATTGAAAAGGATACTTTCCCTTGAAAGGTGAACCACCTCTTTTACAATTTGTAGGGTTATCAGAACCAGTTAGTTTCATTTTTATGAGGCTACACATTGCAAGGTAACCTCGTACTTCCCCCATCACCCGTTTGCAGATCACCTTCATGGGTGTGTTATTACCGCACACTCTTTGAACAGGATGATACAGCAGGATCACCACGAGCAGGTGGGTGTGGAGTTGATTTGCAGAGGCTAGGGCTGTCGCGCTGATCAGCCTATTTTCGCTTGCAAATCCATTAAGATCCCATGTTCATTACAGCCCCTGCAGAACACAATTTTTATTCATTCTTGTTTCTCAACTATTCCTTCAAAAGTCAACCTAATATAGAGTGATATAAAGTACATGTACTCACATTGGGGTGTGATGAAACTATTCACATATATTAAAAATAAAAATATGGATGATGACAAAGCCAAATCCTTCAGGAAAGAAAAACATCAAATTAGAATCAATAACCCTTTGAAAATTACATGAAAGATTTTGCATCAGTTCACCAGTCTGCACGTGCAACAAGGTAAATGATAAATTGAAATAATTATTTGTTGAACTTGTTGTTGAAAGGAATTCACATTCGGTTGTGATGAAACAATTTACATAAATTAAAAATCTAAATGTGGATGATCAAAGAGCCAAATCCTGCAAGAAAAAAAATCCTCAAATTAGAATCAATAACCCTTAGAAAATCACATTAATATTTTCCAGTCCATCATTTTGCACGTGCAACAAGGTAAATGCTCAATTGAAATAGGTGTTGATTATCCGTGCTCGGTTCCTCTGAGCATGAGCTCTTGCATCGCCCTCCACCACTACTTCCTGATTGAGCACTGCACCATCATCATCCACAATTTCAGGCTCAGGCATTCTGCAAATAAGCATACTTATAACGTAAGTCAGGTATTAGGATATGCATACCATTGAGAAAGCACTGGTTTAATTTTATTTCATAGTCAATACAATTATGCATTTGCATTAGTAATCTGACCTAAATCGAACCATTATATTGTGGAGAATAGCACATGCCATTACTATTCGGGAGGCCTGGGCTGGCTGATAGTGCAGCACACGGTCTCTCCTCAGGCATCTCCAACGCGCCTTGAGCACACCAAAAGCTCTCTCAATCACACTCCTTGCATGACAGTGTGCTCTGGTGTATCGATGCTCTGGGGTTCCTTCATTGGCATTAACCACAGCTGTTAATAGCCATGGTTCTAACGCATAGCCAGAATCACCTAATGATGACAGGATTAAAATTTTTTAAAAAGTCTATCAGAGAAAATTTGCAGTGAACTGCAGAGGTGAAAAAAATAATACATATATCTTTTTGAACATCACTTTCACTTCACCAGGGACAATTTTAATTTATCAATCAAGTAAAATGCTCCCATCTGCATGTCATGAGCAGTCCTCATTACTGCTCTAGCATTGCTGTATGACCATATAAACTGGTCATGGACTGTGCCAGGATATGCTGTCACGTCCATGATGCGCATGTCATTGTCACAAATCTGAAACGAGTGAAAAGTGGAATAAATTATTATGATATTAGCCACAGTTTGGTGGATATAATCCTCCCTTGATGGAAAAGAAAACTTTTTCATCGGAATGGGGTTAACATACATCACTAATGAGACTCAAATGGACACTCTTTTGGAGAAAATATTTACCATTTGGACATTCAAGGAATAAAAACCTTTGTGGTTTTTATACGACTCTTCGTGGTCGTTCGGGGTTACAATCGCCACATGCGTGCAGTCAATAGCACCCATCACCCCAGGAAAGCCAACAACACGTCGAAACCTAAATGAAATTAGATTGGTATTTAAATTCCAGCGTTAGTAAAGTACACTTAATGCGGCACTAATGAAATTAATCTAAACCTTAGCTCCAGTTTGGCTCGGTCCCTGTTATTAACGGGGAACTTAATCCACCTCTGCCGTAAGTGGTCGCACAATGCATCCACCACAGCTCTTATGCACCGTGACGCCGATTTTTGACTGACGGACAGAAAGAAATCTTGACCGACACCCAGCTGATAGCCACCTTCAGCGAAGAAGCGCAAAGCCACCATCACCTTGAAATAAATGGGCGAGAAAGAAAATTTATCTGCGTGGCACAGTAATTTTACCTTTGAGGTTTCTCAAAAGAGACAAGGATTGTAGAAAGTACTATGTACTATACTCACTATGGTAGTTTAGACTTTCGAGCACACAAAAATATCAGCGAGCAAAATAAATTGTAGCGAAGAGCAGAAGACAAAAACAGTAATTAAGTATCATTATGAATTTCAGTAAAATATTTCACGGGTATGAAAAACAAGGCAGTTACCTGAGTGTGAACTGGTAACCCCGATGAGCGTCGTCGTCTTAAGTGGGGCGCAAGTTCATTACAGAGCGAATGGGAAATTTCCCTGCTAACACGGAACCGGCGCCGAAAATCTTCTTCCCTTATCTCCGAAGGATTCATGGTATCTCTTAATACTCTTCTCTGCACCCTGAGACGCCGAACTTCAACCAAATACTCCTCAAATTCGTGGAGTTGTCTCCACCGGTTCAACACGGGACGCGCCATTTTCATGGATAATGAACGAATACATTGGACAAAACACTTCGCAAATCGCAATTTGTCTCGTTTTCTCCCAGAGAGAAAATGAGTCGCCGGGTCTGGGGCGGGTGACTCCGAAGCACCCGTCAGTTTCTCCAAATCGCGTTACAGACTTCAGTCGGGAGAAAGATACTCTCCAGGAGAAACTATTTCTCCGTTACTGGGAGAAAGTTTTCTCCGTTACCGGGAGAAACGAGTTACGGACTTCAGTTGCATAGAGGTATCTATCTAGGTAACCTCTATGTTCAGTTGGATGAAACGGATGCTTCACGAGCCTATTTTCTCCCAACTTGGGAGAAAACGACATTATAGACGTACTGCAGTTGATGATTTCCTGGTCTCTTAGGATCCAGGTCAGCTTTCCGCCCCTTTCGGGCTCACAGCTGTTGTTGCGTCTCTTGCATGACTTCCCACGCTGGTGATCTAGGGATCTTAATGAGGCTGGTGCTCGGCCAGACCCGTGGAGGCGATTGGCCTTTTGTAGGTGTCCCACCACATGGGGACGTCGGTAGCGTAGGATTTGATGGTTGGGTTCCCGCTTTCTTCTGCCTTTTCGAAGAATTTTCTCGCCGATTCTGTCAGCCTTCTTCGTACTGTTGGTTCATTGGCGATCTCATATACGATCTCCTTGGGGACCCATCTTGGAGTCTTGTTTATGAGGCGTAGTATTTTTCGAATGCCGATTTCCAACTGCTCGATGTCTGCATTGGAGATGGAGCCGGACCAAACTGGGGATGCGTAAAGGATTTTAGGGACAATGACTGCCCTTAGAATCTTTAGACGATCGGTAACCTTAATATCTGAGGATCGTAGGATTGGATGTAGGACGCCGAATGTTCTTTTCAGTTTCCTCAGGGTGCTTTGGATATGGCGCTTGTATCGCAGTTTTACGTCCAGCTGGATTCCAAGGTATGTTGCATTGTTTGACCAGGGGATGTTTCTCCTCATGAGGCGTAGATCCGGTGGCGTAGACATTTTCTTACGTCCGCGGAAGAGTACTGCTTGTGTTTTCTCGGGATTAAGCGCTGTCCGCCATGATGCACACCATGTCGCTGCGGTGTTAAGGGCTGATTGGAGCTGTTTTACGGCGCCTTTTTCAGTCCAAGACCTGCATAGTATAGCAGTGTCATCTGCGTAGAGACTCACTTTCGTGTTCCAATTGAACGTCCTCGGGAAGTCCGCGGTGTAGATTGAATATAGATGTGGAGCGATCACGGAACCTTGGGAAACTCCGGCATCTATCCGATGATTGGTGGACTACTCCCCTCTCCAAGAGACTTGGAAACTCCTTGAATCGAGGAAGCTCCGTATGATATCTGTTTGCCATTTTGGGAAGCCAAGATGGTGTAATTTCCAGATAAGGCCGCTATGCCACACGCGGTCGAACGCCTTCGAGACGTCCAGGAAGGCCGCTGCGCAGTATTTTTTTGGTGTTAAATGCTGACGAGATGAAGCCGGTGACTTGCAGGAGGGCGTGTTGAGTGCTGTGCCCCTTACGGAATCCGAATTGGAACGGTGGGATTATTTCTTTTTCAGTTAGGTAACGTAGGATGTGCGGTAGCAGTAGGCGTTCAAGTAGTTTTCCCAACGTGTCAAGTAACGATATGGGGCGGTAGCTCTCTACTTTCGATGGTGATTTTCTGGGTTTTGGCAAACAGATGATTTTTGCCTTCTTCCACATGGCTGGGAAGTATCCGATCTGGATGCATGATGTGAAGATTAGCGCTAGGAAGGCCGCGGCTCCGACAGGAAGTTGTTTTAGATGCTCATTTCGGACGCCATCAGGTCCTGGTGACTTCCGTAGTGGCAGCGACTTTATTCCGGTGGCGATGTCTGCAGTGGAGATCGTTGGTGGTTCTTCGGCTACTGGCGGTGGATGCGGAGATTGTTCGGTGAGATGTTGGAGGTTTGCTGTCTCTGGAGTTTCTGGATTTGGTTTAAACGATTCCTCCAAGTAGGTAGCTGCGTATTCCGCTTTCTCAGCATCGCTGCAGGCTAACCCATTTGGAGTATTTAGAGGTGGAGTTCTAGTGTATGGCGATCGTAGTGTTCGCGCCATCTTCCATATGGTGCCGTCTTCTTGGTTGAGGGATGCCAGCTTGTTGCTCCAAGTGTTGCGTCTGAATTCCTTCACCTTAGTCGCCACCTCTCGCTTCAGTTGTTGTAGGAGATGTCTGGTGGTCGGATCGTGGTTGCGCTGGTAGCGTCGCCGGGCTGCGTTCTTCCTGTGAATGAGTGATACAATGGATTTTGGCAGGGTGAGGTAGTCCGGGACTTGATGGCGGGTAAGAGGAATGCAGGTGGATGATGCAGTGTTGATGGCTGTGACGAGGCGATTGATGGCAGAGTCTATGTTGGCAGCAGAGTCCAGCGATGGTGGTGTGGCGGGAAGCGGCAATGTGTCGGCGGTATGCGGTCCAATCTGCTTTGTTAAAGTTCCTGTGCATTGGTGGAGGCAGTCGCAATGGTCGAAGTCCTATGTGCAGCAAGACTGGTAGGTGGTCACTTTCCAAGGCTGCAACCGTTTTACATGAGAGGGACATCTGTATGTCGGACGTCAAAAATATGTCTAGTACATCTGAGGAGCCAGCATGATGATGGTGTGTTGGCTGTGTTGGCCCAAGGGCCCGGATGTCTTTGCTGTCTAGCCATTCTCTCAGCTTTTCACCTCTGCGGTTTGGTATGATGGAGTTCCAAGAACAATGCTTCGCATTGAAGTCTCCGCCTATAAGCGTCGGATGTCCTGTTGAAAATAGAGCTGAATAACTCGTGTCCGGGAAGTCTGAGCCAGGGCGGTGATAAACTGCCGCAACTTGAAATGGACCAGAATGAGTGTCCAGAATGACTGCGGTCACCTCGAGAGGAGAGGTACCATCCAGGATGACTTCGTGTCCTTTGAGGTGGTTTCGTAGAAGGACTGCGGTCCCGCCAGCGCCGTTTTTATTCGGTTGTTGTGGTTTGCGATCATTTCGAATGATCTGGAAGCCTGGAATGCTCCATTTCTTTGTCGGCAACAGTTTCGTTTCTGTCAGCAGAAGAATGTCAACTGAAGATTGTTTCAAGAACTCTAGTAGTTCTGCGGATTTCCAGTGCAGTCCTCCGTTGGAGTTCCACAGTGCCACTGTGAGGCGGGGCAGCAAAGTTCGCCGTTAGGGAACTGGAGTTGCCGCCATCTTCTCAAACATCTTTGTTAGGATGTTGGTCTGGAGCTGGATCTGTGTCTGCGTTTGCAGAGAGATGACAAGAAGTTGTTTGAGTATGGAGGTGAGGTCAAGGGAGTCTATGTTTATATCGGTAGCAGTGACGATCGGTGGTGATGGTATGGCGCTGGTTGCAGGCGGAGTCGGTTGGCGTTGGTGCGGATGCTGATCTATTTCTGGTCTCAACCAAGGCGAAGATCTTGGTTTTGGCGGTGGAGCAGGTAATCCGGTCTCCCAGGGATTCTGGCGCCCTAGGCTTGGATAGTTTTCTCCGGATATTGTTGGTGGCTGTGTGGTTTGCGGTTTCTGTGCTGTTGTCGCCTTATTTCTTGGTCCTTGTTGTTGTCTAAGTCGTTCCAGATGTTTCTGGTAGATCGGGCACTTTCTAGACATGGCTGGGTGTGCACCTCGGCAATTGCAACAAGTTGCCGGTTTGTCGCGTGGTAGAGTGCATTTCGTCCCGTAGTGGTCACCAGCGCATTTCCAGCAACGAGGTGAGGCCGTGCAATATGTGCTGGAGTGCCCGAAGCGATTACAGTTAAAGCACATTTGAGGACGATCATGTTTATATGGCTTTAAGGTGAAATTTACTGCTCCTATCTTTTTGAGCTTGCTGATTCTTTTTGCTGGCCACTCCTCGGTTGGTTGGACTTTCAGCACGTGGAGGTCTTTCGGGTTCCCGTCCCTGTCACGAATGGTCCGGATTTCTGTTACAGGGACACCTTCTGCGTCGAAAATTTCTTTAAGGTACTCCAGGTCAAAGTCCGCCTCTATTCCCCTGATGAGGAATGAAGTCAGTTTGTCCTCTTTCTGGGGCCAGCTGCTCGCTTCCGCTTTTTCCTTGGCGAGCAATGAGGTGACCGCGGCATGGTCTTCAGCGGTATCGACCTGCAGTCTGGTGTAGTTTCTCCTTATGTCCACGGTGAATTCTCCTTTCACAACAGATTTGATGAGTGCCAGAGACTTCCTGTAGTCCGAGATGCTGTAGATAAGGATGGCTGGCGGGCGTCGTCGGACGGGAGGGCGTTGGGTAGGTGGTTTCGGATCCATTTCTGGGATGAGTGGTGCAGATTTTTCATCTTCATGAGGCTGAATGGGGGTAAATCTATTGGAAATGGTTACCTGATGCTTGGTTGGTACTGTTGGTGGCGAATTCGCAGTCCTTTTGCGACCCTTGGCGCGTATAAACGCACCCGATGGTTCAGGCGAGGCATTGAAGTGGGCTGATGAGGTCCCAAAGGGGGCGTCGGCCATCTCGACGGAGTTCTCAGATGTCGGGTCCGGTAAGGCAAGTGTCTCTTCAGGAGAGTTTGCAGGAGCATTATCCCAAAATGAGGAAGATGGCGTGAAGCAGCCATCTGAGTGGCAGCAAGTCATCTCTCCTACATTTCGTTGTTCTGTGGGCGATCCTTGGGCAAAAAGCTCGTCTGTCTGTGAAGACATGACTACGCTCGCGGATCATACCATCGTCGCAATGGCAATAACTCTAATCGCTAATGTGCTAATATCTCAATAACTCAATAAATGTAAGTTCGCGAAACTCGTAAGCAACCACAAGTGAAGCAAAACTCAACTCGCTCGCTCGCAAGAAAACTAATGCATGCAATCGTCAAAATAACGACAAAATCATCGAATAATGACCATTATAGACGTAGACCCCTGGCACCAATATTTATAATCGCAAAACCGGGATTTAAGTGTCATCGAGAGCTAACTTTGGTCGATTGATTGGAGAGAAAATAAATATTTTATACTATATATTATGTAACCATTTCAAGGATAAATTAATAATTACATATGGCATTAATTATATACACTTCTCTCCCTTATTTTGGTGATTAACTGAGGTTTTGCATTATTAGTTGTATTCAAGACGCGATACTAGTTAGTCGAAAGCCATCCAACTAGAAAGCTACCAGCAAATGCGAGTATATACTTTCTAACGGAATACTGCCTCACATGTACATATAATGAATTCCCGCACCTCTAGATCTCATGTATATGATCTTATCTGATCCCACATTTCCTATAAACAGTGGGCGGATTTCACTTTTTCGTATCACTTGGTCGTTTGTCCTATACTGCTTGAGTTGAAATGCCAAATGATTTCCCTCCCTATGAGATACATGCGGTGCACCCATTCGACCTCGAGCAAATAATTTCTTTCGCTCTGATACTCGCCGCCTGCATTTCGTATTTGTCCACCATCAATGACAGCGAGCGGGAACGCTCCCTCCGAGGTCCCTAGGAGAATAGGGAAAATTTCTCATTCCTATTGTAAACTTTCTTAGGAAATACCTATAGGAAATTTCGTATCGTATAGGACCAATATAGGTAACTATAGCATCAATATAGGTTCCTATAGGCTCAATATAGGTTCCTATAGGCCCAATATGGGTTCCTATAGGCCCAATATAGGTTCCTATAGGGACCTTAATTGTTCCTATAGGAACCGTTGTGATTCCTATAGGAAATTCTATTCCCTATACGTATTAACATAATTCCTAGAGTATTTCTTGAAGCCCTAATGGAATCACAACGGTTCTTATAGGAAAAATCAAGGTTCCTATAGGACCAATATAGGTTCCTATAGGAACCATTGTGATTCCTATAGGAAATTCCATTTCCTATAGGATTTTACGTAGTTCCTATAGTATTTCTTAAAACCCTATAGGAAATCAATGGGACATTTTCAATAGGGATGTATAAATGCATTTTCTTTAGAATGAAACAAATCCACTGCTTTTTGAGTCATGGATCCAAAGTACTTGTCTAGTAAGACTAGTCATGATATTACTAATTCTTATTCTGGAGGCATAACTTGGCAATTTCCAGCATTCACTTTATATCGCTTCAATTATGACCTGAGATAAAGTGAAGACAATTTATCATAAGGTTACTTTTTTCAAAGTCAACCTCTAAAGAAATCAAAGATTGATCACCAGATGTGATTTTCCACTATCTGCCTGGTTAAAAAAGAAAAGGCCAAGAAGTTATTCATCCATATCTTAATGAGCCTCTCATTTCTGAGCTACCTTACTGTACTGTGTCCTTTCTAGCCGCCACAACATCTACATCTGTAACATTATGGCTGCAAAAATCCACAAAAGCATCTGCCCTTCAAGATTTCACTCTTCAGTGAAAGCCTATCGACGATGTGTGCAAAGAGAGGGGCTCTCACCATGACTCTCATGAACCCTAAATATTTTTAAGATCAATTGCCTCAATTTAAGGGAATCAACAATATATTAAACCAATTATTCTTGTCTTCCTCCTAAATATTGAAAGCAACTGCCACCCTTCCCATCTCAACTGTTGTAATAAACATTCTTCCTATTCCGATCGAGGAGAGCTTCAACTTCTTCCAATAACATTCTGTGAGTGAATTGACAGGTTCCTCACTCCTTCGATGTGACCTGAAAACAAGGCCACAGCATGATTATTACCACCTACAAATATAAAAATGCTAAAATGCATTTCATCAATGATACCCGCGATTTCAACAGGACATTATGATTAACTTTTACATTAGATCATTGCATTAAAATAATTGAAGAGCACAAAAGAATATGGATTGTTAATGTAACAGAAAAATACTCACCAGTATATACTGCACCGACTCCACATTCTATGGATAAAACCTTATCCTCATCAATTACTATAGCCTCCACTATGTGCTAATGGTTCCTCTTTCTACTTGGACGTTGGCAAGGGCAATATCGCCATTAGGATCTCTCAAACTCAATAAAATAAATTAATTTCACGTTTAAAATTAAGACAAATACAATTGAACAAGACAAATATTAGAAAAGAAACATGAATCCTGCTTCAAAATAAATGCAACATACAGTTATTGTAAATCATTGCAATTTTAATTTACGCATAAATGTTGGTTATTTCATCACATCACGTATTCGCTTTGAACGATTATGAGAAAATTAATGCAACTAACAAAATATCTGCAGCACTTTCACTGATGAAGGAATTCTTCTTTAAAGTTAAAACGATGTCGTTCAAGGAGGCAACTTTCTTTTTAAGGCGAGCAGCATCAGTCCTCAACTTCTTCATCACCTTCCTATGTCTCTCCGCCTGCTGCTTTGCAAGGAAGAGGACTTCCTTTGCCTTACTTGGAGAGTTCATATCTTCTTCTGTGAAGTCACCAATGTAACTATAAAAATGAACATTTATAATAAAATATAATGGCGAAAGAATAAACTTAATATTATTATAGTACAAGAAGAAGAATTTTACCGATGCGATTTATGAGACGTAGATGGGGTTGATGTATCACATCTCATAACTTTTATGTCGTTCCTTACTGAATTAACAACATCATCAACAGGTTTTGAAGATTGGGGTCCACCTGTTCCAGAAATAACTACAACAAATATCACAAATGAAAAAACGACTTCGTTTTCTTCCACTAATTTATTTTCACGGTACGACATGTTTCGACCTTGAGCGGTCATTTACGAGTACAAAGATTTGTCAAAAGTCGGGTAAATTTATACCAGGAAGGGACTTGGGGAGGTTGGAGGGGGAAGAGGGTGTTAGGAGGGTGTCTTCCCCCTCCAACCTCCCCAAGTCCCTTCCTGGTATACATTTACCCGACTTTTGACAAATCTTTGTACTCGTAAATGACCGCTCAAGGTCGAAACATGTCGTACCGTGAAAATAAATTAGTGGAAGAAAACGAAGTCGTTTTTTCATTTGTGAACTTTAACTTTCACAAAGTTGAGCCTGACACCATTGAACAACAAATATCAATCAAAAAGCATAAATGGTTATTCTGACCAAGGTCAGACAGTCATGACATGAAAACATTTGTTCAAAATTTTTTCCTGAGTAACGAATGTAGACTATCAAGGATGAATTTCATTTTGCTGTATTTAATACCTCCATTCAGTCTCCTTCCTCTAGAATCCCTATTAATTTAAAATCTCATTTTTAAAATCCCTGTTTAAAAACTGAGAAATATATCAAATGCTGTACATTGAAGATAACATTGTCGGCAACAAATTGAGAAAAGTCTTCAACCAGTCTTCCCACCAACTGCTATTTCTCAATGAGGGATATTAGACTTCATTTCAGACACTTAATTCCTAAGTCCCTTTATGCCCAGGATTTCACCCTCTATCAACACCGACATCCTTCTCCCACGACAACATTTAGAACATATGTCAGCCAATGGCATCCATTCCTTCCTTAATTCCATTGTTATTTGAGAAACAGTCTCAACAACCTTTATAATACGAGAACAAAAAAATCAATGAACGACACATCCTGGTACAAATTTAGAATTTGCATATGTAGAGTAATTAGTAATTGATCACTTTAAATAACAACCAGGTTATCATCACACATTATGAATACTGCTAACGAGAAAATATTTTTGCAATGTAACTTTCTGAAATGTGAAAATTGGGAGTAAGAATTTAACAAATAATTTTTAAATTCCTGTTTTAACAATGAAAGAAAATTATATATTATAAATTGAGGACAACACTGCCAGCAACCAATTCATTAAAGACTACAACCAGTCTTCCAAAGAAACTGCTGTTTCAACTGGACAGATATTGGACTTTATGCCAGACAGTTAGAAAGCGTTTGAAAAGACATGAAGAATTCGCATGGCCATAATTAACCAGAGGCCTCACAGTGGCGAAGCAAGTGGGGGTTCGGACCCTCTCCCTAAATATAAAAACACAATGATCTACTTAAATATTAAAAAAAACAAAATATTAAAAAGTCATTAATTTACAAAATATTTCTCTAACAAATGAAATTTTTCCAAATTTTGAAAATTGATCAAATTAGTCTAAACTCTAAAAACCCTGATTTTCAAACATGTTCACATTTTGTTTTGCACTCCCCCCAAACTAAATTCCCGGCTACACCACTGGGCCTCGCATAAGCACTAGCAAAGTATCCATATATTAACCATTTCTTTCAAGTATATTTGAAGAATTGGCACTCAGTGCCGTAAGAAGGATGATAGCCATTGATAATCGGTATGTGTTACATTGGCATATCTGGTTTCCTCATTTTTGAATGAACTTACTTGTCATTAATTATCTGTAAAGCCTGGTAGTCAACCTTTCAGAGTTACAGCTGCAATTAACCTTAAGAAACCTAAATGAGCACTACATTCATGTCTTAATTGACACACGCTTACCACACAATACTACACAACCTGAAAAATTAAATTACAACAATATTTTAAAATTATCCATGGAATTTAAGAATAACTCACAGAATCGAAGAATTTAAGGCATGAAAAACAACAAATATTGGCGAGAAAACTTTCCATTCGAACGTAATATTTCTCCCTCACCCTTACGCCAAGAGAGTCTCCTGATTCCCACATCACACTTTTTTACAAAATTAACACTCATACCAGTGTCATCCGGCTGATCTAACAATTTCCTTTTTACAGGCGCTTTCCTCGGCTCCACGCGGCGAAGAAGATCAGGAAGGTCGAAAATTGTCGGGACAGCGGTGGGTTTAAGCCAATGACCACAGAATTTTTCCCTATCATAAGAATCCGCCGTAAAATGCCTTGAGCATATTTTGGAGTCATCAGTGGGCACAAAATTCTCTCGTCGAACGCTTTTCGACCACAACTTCCTCCTTTCTTCATTATTAGGAAAGCTAAAGAGACAGTTTTAAAAGTTCACACGAGTAAACCATAAAAAACGAAAGTTACAAAAGTCCATATATTAAAGTAAAGACATCAGACCTGGAAAAAATCCCCATTACAAGGCGTTCATTCGAACGTTGATTGAACTTAGAACGATGGAGTTCACCAATCTAAAAGAAATTTACTCTTTTTTTGCTCAAGAGGGCAAACAAATAATCATAAAGCTGCAGGAAGAAGGCTTTCTCCATAAGCTTGGAAGATGTAGCCGGGGTAATTACAGACAAATGCAGATTCTCCGAAGAAATCAACATTACAAGGGCAATTACGCTGCCTACTGCCAAAAATGCAAGAGTTACTCCAGTCTTTGTTCAGGCACGTTTTTCGAGGAAACTTAAAATTTCTTTCGAATCTATATTTACATGCCTATGGTTTTGGGTTTTTCACGTTTCGTCGCGTGACACGTCAAAAGTGACTGGAATTACTAGAGAAAGTGTTGTGCAGTACAACCGATTTTTTAGGTTATACAACATTATCTTAAGTTCTAGCTGATCTACATGTTGTAGCCTTTCCATTATCACACTTTAATTTATAGGGACATTTCGTCATGGAAAATTATTAACATGCCACAACAGCAACTTGGAGGAGAAGGAGTCGTAATACAAATTGACGAAAGTTTGGTGGCAAAGCGAAAATACCATCGCGGAAGACTGGTCACAGAGAAGTGGGTCCTTGGCATCTATGATACAGAGAAAAAATTGGGGGTTATTGTATATGTCGTCAAAAGGGATAAAAATACCATGCTGCCCATAATTCAAGAGCATGTCCGAAATGGAAGCGTCATTTGGACGGATGGCTGGGCAGCATATGACGGCTTGGCAGACCTAGGATTCACACACAGAATAGTGAATCATTCGAAAGAATTCGTCAGTGCGGAAGGAGTCTGCACTAATGCAGTAGAGGGGTATTGGTCGCGCTTGAAGCAATTCTGCCGCCATACCGAAGTTCTAAGGAGCAACCTTTTGGCTGAACATATTGACGAATTCATGTATCGCCAGCATTTCAGTGGGTCCCTGCAACAATGTTCAAAAAATTTTTATCTCATATTAAGGAGCGATACCCCGTTTGATATTGATATTTTATTTTTTGATGTTTTACCTTTTAATATTTCTATTTTTACATTGCCTCGTTTCAACAATTTCTGTTATATTAAAAAAGTTTCTCTTTGAATTGGTGCAATTACTTGTTAAATAGAAGGAAACCAAAATAATGTTTTCTTGTAAGAGTACCCAAACATAAGATCGCCCGGGCGGGTTGGGTAGGACGGGATGTACTAAAAGGAACGGGAAATCGTTTTATCATTGGTTTCGATAATGTTTTTTCGCAGGAGTACCCAAACGTAAGATCGCCCGGGCGGGTTGGGTAGGACGGGTTGTTCTAAAAGGAACGGGAAATCGTTTTATCAATGGTTTCGATAATGTTTTTTCTCAGGAGTACCTAAGATTGTTTATAATGTTAAATTAGTCATAAATCCTAAATTTGGTGAAGATCGGTGGAAAAATGAGGAATCGATAAAACCCGACCATCCCCAGAATACGGCCCTTAGAATTGGTCATACCGCGCTCACACATGCATACCTCTTCACCGAAGAGAAACAACCTCCCCGCTGTGATAGCTGTGATTGCCTCCTTACTGTGAGACACGTTCTGGAGGAATATACAAAATACTCTCATGAACGTAGGGAACTAGTTGGAAACCAAGATATACGAACCGTTCTGGGTAATAATCTGGATAATATTAATAATGTAATGCATTATATCATCAACACAGGCATAATTAAACTCTTGTGACTTCATACCATGGGATACCCCTTTTTGTTGAAAGCGCGTAATAGAACTCAATAAGCTTCCTTAAGGTAAAGGAACTATGAGCGGTGCAAATGACCTTGCTGTCGACGCACCCCTAAAAGCGCATCTGTACTACTACTTCAGTTGTACTACAAAGAAGAGAATAGTGCAAGGTAGTAGTGTGTGGCAGAATGTTCGCCCTTCATCTTCAAGGTATTGCAGGCTTTTAAAGCTAGTGTTTTAAAAAGAAAATAAGGAAACAATACTTAATGAACAGCAAAACGTTCAGGCACAAATTGATAGACTAGTACCTTCGAATGTTGTCATACCGAGATGTGGTCCTATTCAAGTACGCCATGGATTAATAATGATGTTTAAAATTATTGAAGATAAGGTATGCAACGCCATTACACACATTTCGTCTCAACGGTGCTGCCTTTGTGGCGCACTCCCCCGGGAAATGAACAACATCGACAAAATTCTGGGAAGGGGAGTTAATACAGAATCATTTCAATGTGGACTTTCAACTCTCAATGCCTATATTCGATTCTTTGAATGGCTTTTACGCGTTAGCTACCGGGCAGATACTCTATCATGGAAAAAACTACGGATACTAAAGATCTAATACAGAGAAGGAAAATTGAAATAAAAAAACTTCAAGTCTGAGATGGGTCTTCTGGTAGACATCGCTAAGCATGGTAGCGGCAATAGTGACGACGGAAATACTGCGCGTCATTTCTTCCTGAGCGCTTCAAAGTCAGCCGCAATAACTGAATTACATGAGGAACTAATTAGCCGTTGTGACACAGTCTCTCACAAAAACTCTTTCATGTGGTTACGCAGTTAATTTGCAAGCATTTCAAGAGCATGCAATTCATACAGCTAGATACTATGCCCGTCTCTACCCATGGAATCCTATGCCCGTATCAGTTCACCGAATATTAATTCATGGCTCGGATGTAATAGCAGTTGCGCTTCTTCCCATCGGAATGTTAAGTGAAGAGGCTATGGAGGTGCGCAATAAATATTTCAGGAGATTTCGGGAAAAAAATGCAGAAAAACCTCAAGAGAAGACACAAACAAAGATATTTTCAATTTTAATGGTATCGTCAGATCCGCTTATCTCATCCTTGCGGCCATTACCTCCGAGAAAGAATGGAAGTCTACAACCGGATGCCTGCGCTGTTCCGAAAAGTGTAAATAGATCTACAACGGACAGTGAAGGCGAAGACAGCGGTGAATAAAAATTCAAAGTGAAAGCTAAAATGGAAGTTGAATTTTTATATCTTGTCTATTGTGAAAACTATCAATTGCCCTGTAAAACAATAATTCTGAAATTTATAATCATATAAATTTCATTATACATGTCCACGTGTTTTTCTCAAGGTTATTATATGATCATATTTCCGTTCTCAGTAAAAATAACAATTAAAATTTCTATGTAAATTTTTAAATTTGTTTATAATTTTTCCGCATTTTTCTTAAAATTTTATTATACATTCCTAATAACCAGCCCATGATATGCCATCATATGAATTTTTATGCAAATCAGACAAGTATTTGGTATTTTGCCGACTTTCTCCGAATTTGGCCCCACTGCGCAACGGTGACAGGAATTCGCCAGAAATCATTAGTGAGATGTCATGCGATCTTTTCGTGGTCTGTTTACCGTGTTGGTTCACGTGCATAGCAAATATCGGTACCGGATGCACGTCCACGTGAAAACAAGAATAGCGCAGCTAAATAAACAAGTGACAAGCGTTACTGTGGCGAGCAACAGCTTAGCTGTAACTTCCTAGGATTTTCGGTTGCTGATTGACGACTGGAGAACACAGTGACTTCTTGCCCTATTTAAGTGTAACCCATACTTCCTGAACGCGTCCGTCGTCATCTATTCAACTCCTAGAGTGCCCCCATTATTCTACCCAAAATACGCGCGTCTTTAAATCAGGTTTTCTTACACAGTAACCGTGCTCGTATTTTCCTGGACATTATTGATGATCATTTCTAAGTTGCTAAGTATCTTTTCAATATTTTAATTGCAACTGTGACAGGGAGTCGCCCGAAATTAACAGTCAGATCCCATTTGCCCAACGTTTAAAGAATAGCGGCATATCGTTTTGACGCCTATGGTATTGACCTAGTTCCTTCTCCTCCTCCTTGCTGTTATTGCCGATGTGGGTGGACAATTGAAGGCCGCTGCGAGGCTTAGCAGTCATTGATAGGGGTCGGGGGGGACTGACGTCACCCGGGTCGTGTTGACCCCGCGATCGGTCGGTCGACCCTCGTGATGGGGCCGGTCTCCTTATCTTTCGAGGAAGAGTCTTCTTCTTCTCTTTCGTGAATGACGGGCCTTACATCTGTGGCGGCCACAGCAGTCCATCCAAGTCATCATGTTCGGACTACGTGCTACTCACTTATTCATCCTTCCTCTTCTCTGCACGGCCGTAAGTACACCTGTCAACATTCTTCTTTGTCAAGGCTTTCCTATCCGAACACTTCATTCGTTAATTCCTTTATCGGACGATTTTCAAAGACCTTAGCTAAGCAAGGAGTGGTTTTTTGCGAAACTTCGTATCATAATTGAGTCGATTGGCGTGTTTGGGCTTGATACTTTTTTTGTTGCATATTGTAAATAATATTGTCTTTCAAAATTAGTTTTTATAATCAATATTAAAGGGATAAAAACGTGCTCTGATGTCACAGGCCGCGTTAGCATGAGTTTGTATTCGTTATCGACATAATGACATCGACAATAACAAAGGCGTGGCGGCGTAAAGTGTTCATTTATATTTTTTCACAACGGCACGACGTAGTTTTGGAATAGGTTGAGGAGTTGGCAATGGATCATGTGTCGATAAAGTAAAAAAAAATATTTTTTACTGATGTATAATCGTCTTTAAATTAGGCCAAATTCTGTGTTTTACCGATTGCTGAGCAGGACAGCAATTGCGATCTAAATGATAGATTAGGTTTGTTCATAACAACAACTTCGAACAGGGTAACTAGGCTTAGGTGTAAAATTTTGTTTCAAACAATTGAGTGGATGAGAAGCCAATGGGTACAAGTGATTTTGTTTACAGAGTTAGGCACAGAAATTAGCTATCGAAAACAAACGAGATCACTTGCATGCTTAGTAATGCATTTGATTTTCCACTCGATGTCAGCACAGAACAAGAGATTCACGATCGTATCCCATGACAATCAAGTTTGTGTGTATTTCTTCTTACAATGAAGTTTAACTAACTTCCTTAGGGATTTTAAATTAAAAAAGAAAACACTTTGACTCCCATTATGCAGATGTCCGAATAAAATTAATACCAATATTATTGTTGCTCCTGAAAAGGATAGGAATGTTTAAGCGAGGTACCAAAAAAGTATTTGCCGTTATTCAAGGATTGCAAGATAGCCGCAAATACATTAGCGGAGTCACTCGCTGAGAGTGCATAATAACAGAATTTTCGGCAGAGAAAAATCCACCTCAACCAGGATTCAAACCCAGAGCCTCCTGATGTCATGCCAGGAGCTCTAACCAGTTGAGCTGCCGAGGCTTCCTTCTCCTCTGAGGAAATTTATTTTCCATATTCTATGTGGAAAGTAATTTCATGACGAACTAAATTAAATAACACATATTTCCTTCAGTTGCTATGCTTCACCTACCCCTCTTGCTAATGCCATGAAAGAGAACGAATCATATCGTTGCTCCTGAGTACTAGCCATCCTTTGATGGCAGCTGAGCATTTCTCTCGTAATATTTTCCGTTCTTCATTGACTTTCTAACTGAGCCTTCCAGACACAGAGCATTCCCTCTCTAAAATCCTTCCTCTCCTTTCTGTCTTCATCTAGGCTTTTTACAAGGAGGGATAGGTTTTCACTTATACCCTACAAATGGTTTGCACATTAAATTCTCTGAACTAATATGATAATGATTACACTAAAGTTATAAAGTAAATCATTTTACCTTTAATATGTCATTGTGACTAGTTTCTGTAGCCACAAACTCAGAATGCATCTCTTGCATATTCAATGGAACAGCTACGTTGAGTACGGGTTTATGAAAAAAAACAATATGGTATTATGACATATGTTTAATCAAAGATTAATATATATCCTTTTTAATACTTACATTTTGCTGGAGCTTTCTCAGCTGAAAGAAAGTTTTTTCCTTAGTTTAGTTAAAAAAATCAACCAACCATAAAACAGCTTATGGTCAACTACAACACGCTGTCCTGCAATAAAAATTCGAAATTTCACATACCCCATTGGGCACTGGTATTCGATAGTTGTTGCGACTCATCTTCCCCACACACCATCTTTTATAAATGAAGGATAACAAAATTTCAAACTTCTTTTATCAGCGGTACTTACAATGATATTTGAATCCCGACAAATTGTCTATGAGATTTATTAAATTACCTCCAAAGGGATGGACAACCCCTCCTCATCCTGTTGAAGACAATTTTCCTTGGTAAAAATGAAACAAAAATTTTGTTACGTTCTTTTCACTTCATGCTCTTTCTACTTACACTAATTACAATTTCCTCACCACTGAGCCAGGATCGATGGTGTCGACTAATGGAGTTGACGTTTCATCTCCGATTATGCTTAAGATTAACTGCTCCACATCTGTGAGACAGGGAGTACTGCCCTAAAATTAAATGAGTCAGAGTTATAGTTATGAATTGAATGAAAAAGTGAGTCCATGCACAGGAAAAATACCTCCACATTTCCTGTAGCCCTGCGAAGTTTAGCGTTCTTTGCTCTGGTCTTCACCCTCAGATCTTTCCAAGCCTGGGTTCATCAAAATTATTAATTACTACATTTACCATAGGCTCTAAAATATTTTTAATCAAAATTATATCCCGGCCAACAGACTCGGTCTCACCCTTTTCCACTGCTCCACTGTTTTTGGAGGTCCGTGTGTATTAAGGAGGTTTATGACTTCACCCCACATTATATTTATTCATTGTTGCCCTCCCGTTTAATTCTTGGAATACGCCAAGGGCAAAGCTTCTGTGCTCACTCATAAAATAAGTGAGTACCACGCACTGCTTCCTGCTCATTTTCTCCGACCTTTGCCGGGATCTAAAATCGTATTCATTGGAATAATAGCAACATGGGCAGAGAATAGGTTTTAACTCGACGATAAAGGAGTGACTGTATACAATGGATGACATAACTGTATATGAATAAGCTTTAAAGTTTAAACATTTCAACAATGCAGTTTATATTAATTATTTTACGTTAACTTACGAAATACAAGCTTGGGACTCCATTCCGAATTTCCGATAAACCCGCCTCCTCAGAAAAAATTGACTATCGGATACCTAAGCTTTTATTGGTTGACTCATTTCTAGAGATTTTCTTTCCGAATTTTTCATAGCCACTGTAGCTCCGCATACTTTCGGAGACTTCTCGTTAACTCCAGCCGGTACGTAATAGGGTTGGAGCTAAAAATCGAAACAAATCTGGGCGGAGTAACAGATAGCTCTAGCTCCGAGTCAAAGTTACATAATAGGCCCTTATGTCAAGAAAGAAATCACTAGTACCCCTTGGTTTCTCACCCCCTCCATTATAATCGCACATTTTCGTCTAACCTTAATTATTTAATGTCTTTATAGAAGTCAGAGTATTAAAATAAAATATCCAGAAGGCTGGATACCCAAGGAAAACCGTATTCAGAGTAACAGCAAAGTGCATGCGAAAAATGTTTGCGTTCCCACTGCTCGGTAACTATAAGGAGTTGCGACTCCTTATTTATGGACAAAAAATGCTTTAAATTGTCTGGTCTACCACCTCATGAAGTGTTGCAGATTCCTCATAAAAAAAACTCTGTATTTGGGACAGCCTACCACATTTTATGTCCCTCTGAGGCCGTTTCCAAGTACTATGAAAACGGCAGATAAAATGAGGTTTTACTTGAAGAGCTCGAAAAATGTGTGTATGCGGCTTAAAAGGATTGCATTACCCACATAAAAACCTCTTTCTCTTTTCTTCCGTGATTTATCTGTAGGTTTACTAAGCACCCCAAATTATTTTTATGCCATAAAGTGTCGTTTACGATATGGTTTGCTTGAAGCACAGAATAGAATTCCTTAAGGTTTCTATTCTGTGCTTTAAGCATGTAACCGAGATTTTTCTTCTTTTGTGTCTCAACGCGTTCCAGAACCAAGAGGGCCCTTTAGGGAAATTAAGTGACGGATTTGTGAAACTTCTTTCACAAATTGAGTTTTTTTTAATGGGCATAGTTCGATAAAACAAGAAATCATTTGGCGTAGATTCATAGAAAAACCGTTTTATTGAATTTTCGTAATTTTCTGTTCGAATCATTGCTAAGCACAGATGAAATCCATCGGTGTGCACATACTTCATGTTAGGGTACGATATCGTGTAGAAAATGATTGGTGGAAAGTTCCGTTGTGAATATCGATTTAATAATATCTCTACAGGTAGTAAAATTTGAAGTAGTAATGAATAAATTCGAGAGAACAGTCATATCTTCTCCTGAAAATTTCGGTGCACAGCTTGGTATAATGCGACGAATGGGGAACTTGCATGAATTTTTTTTATTTCACAGGCGGACAGAAAATTATTTTCTGAACACAACAAAGAAAACCGCATGTATATCTGAGTTTTCCTTCGCGAGATATTCAATGATAAATATAACGAATTTTAAAGCGCGGAAAAAACTCCCTCACCCCCCAAGCCACTGCCGACGAAGCCTCGATGACGTCAAAGGTGCCTAAACATCACGCGAAGCTATTGTTGTGATTGTTTGTAATAGTTGCCAGCAGTCGTGAGAGCTTCGTTTGTTAGACGTGTTGATTATTTTCCATTTAAAGATAAATATCCGACGATAGAGGCTTGGAAGCCCTCATATTTTGCATTATTTATAATATTAATATCTGAGTAAGGGCATAAAATATAAAACTGGAGCAGTTAAACCAAAGATTTTACAATACCTAAATAACATCGATGTAGGAGTCCGAGCCACGGCCGTTGGAAGGGGGATACGTTAATTGTAAGTTGATGTTATCGATGGCATATCATTCATTTAAGTATGTAATTAGAACGATTTTGATGTTTACTAATGTCCGCTATGCTTTTATATACAATGACTTCATCCGTTTATTCGTAGGTACCGGAGAATTCGTCATTTAGGACTGTCTGTGCTTGTATTATGGGGTGAGTTCCAGTCAATGCAACTTTTGCTCGCTGATTGGAGGCATCTAGGAACATTTTTGTGCCAAAATAGTGTTATTTTCAACGTGACATCTCCCGTTAAGCTACTGCTAATAATCACAGTGCCAGTGGTTGTAATGCTCAAAGTTTGACAAGGTTGAAAAATGTCGGCCAAGAGTTATCAGTGTTTCATCGTGATTGAATTGTGAAAAGTGCTATTACGCTATCGATAAATGTCTTACAGCAGTGTAAAAATTGTCAGTGGCGTGTTAACCTCCATTGTTCACCGTAGATATGACATTTCACGATCAAGCTACTGAAATAAAAACTGTTTGTGAAGTTTGTTATTCCATTATTTCAACGAATAGTAATGAGAAAAGTCACCTGTGTCACTTGTGTGGGCTAATTTAAGGGTTTAAATCAGTGAATAAATAGTTGTTTCCATCATAACGAGCTCTGTTATTGTAAGTTGTACGTGATGAATATATGAATGTGACAGTGACCTCCAGTTTTTGGTAAGAGTATTTGCCTATTTCCCACTATATTTTTATGGTATATGCTAGTATATTGTTTATGGATTTACATATATTATTGAAATAGGTTGTAGCTTGTGTGTGTGTTGGCAGCGGAACCGATTCGCGATCTCACATGTGGATTGTGTGCACACTGTTTTGCTGTGAATTCGTACTGTAGGACGGATAGAACTACCTTCTCCGCTATTTCGGCGTTACCAAATTCAACAGCACAACTTACTCTAATGTCAACAGCACAGCTTACGATCGTTATCCTCTAGTATTACAAGTTTCTTTTACATCTCGATTTGCCGCCGACGTATAGCAATAATTTGTCTTAACAAATTCTATGAGGGTCGTGGCATCAATTTTTGGTGTCCTAACACCCCATGCCACACGCCTTTTAGGCGGCTTGCGGGGTATTATGTAGATGTAGATGAATTTCAGGTGTACTATTCGAACGAGTGGCAACGTTATCATCAATTTTTCTGATAACTAAAACATACGAAGTGAAACGCTTGTACTTCATCATCCCGATGTCGCATTATTAATATCTCAAGTAATAATCGTGGCACAATAGCAATAGGAAAACTTGCCCAAGAATAACAGAACAAAATAAAGTGACGATGAGCGGCTAAATACTCCCTCAAAACAAATTTTACATCATGCGCTCAGCGTATTTCCCAACTCCCTACGGTTGTTTAGGCACCTATGACGTCACGCCTGGCCTCGGCAACGCTCGGGTGTCTTCGCACAGTGGTCGGCTCAGAGAAATTTTTCTCTATTTTAAATGTAATTTTTTTATTTCTTTTGATGTTGAATGGAGAAACTGAGGGTATTTTTGCGAGCTAATATTTTCAAGCTATCTATTTTACTCATTCAAAATAGTTTTTAGAGCAATCTACGACCCATGCAAGTTCCTCATTCGCACTGCAGGAAATAACCTCTTTGTCGTACCTATTTCACGTTTTACTCGCGAAATGGAATAAAGCGGGTTTTGTCCCATTAAATTTCTTGATATTATTTTACACATTATAAAGCCTCCGGTAACCTCTAATTGCTCATTTCATTGCCTAATACACTAGAATATCCGAACGCCTTCATGCGCAAATATTAAGATCCGGAAAATTAGTGGATGTAAACGGGTAAATAGGTAACTCAGTGTTCCCTAGAAACGCGAAGTAATCGCGTGATCTTATGTTGGCTTACTGCGCTGTACCCAAAAAGTGATTTACCTCATCCCAGCTGCATGGCCTGGTTCCTACTGCTCCCGTACGCGGTGCCAAGGGGACTGCATAGTGGAGATCCTATTCTTTCCTATAGAAACATGATTTAAGTTTCCACTTTGGGCGCATTTTAATAGGTTTTCAAATATGTCCGCAGCTCGACGACGAGTGCTGGGCGATTCATTTATTCTTAAATATTAGCAACGAAATGTTTGAATTCGAGGAATTGTGTTGATAAGTTGTGAAAGAGATAGATTACTTTATCTATTGTGTACCTTGTAGTTATAAACCCTATAACCGTCGTTATTCCCTTTAGAATTCGGATCGCTCTGTCGTCATCGATGCGAGTGGCGACTTTTGTAAAGCCATGTAAATGCTCGGTGTATGTCCACCAAGGAGGTTGTAAATATCTGGAGGCGCTGTATTCGAGTTTGAAGCGTGGTCAGAATTCCGCCATCTTGTTTTGACAATTTTCGGACTTATAGTCTCAAACAGTGTACTTATATAATCAAGCATTTAACGCCTCTGATTTAGAAAATGAAAATGCATCAATTACTTCTTGATTGTCGTCGGAGTTTTCCGATCGTTCGTCATACTACCTTGTATTTAAACTGTCCATATAGTCATATCGTGGTGATAATATATCGTCGTGAACATACTTTCGTACTATTATTGCAACCGGTCCGCTATCGTAAGATTTCCATTAGCTGTAACCCTACAAACACAAAAAGGATCAAATCTGTATTTTAGGGAGATTTCATAATACATCAAATCTAGATTTCCAAATCCTTTTTAAATACGGATTAAATCTGTTTCCGAAGTTTCTGTGCCACTAGCGGCGCTAGCGTCGGTGACGTAATTTTGCAAAATGGCCGAAACATTAGTGATGAAGTGTGAAAGTGTGTTTTGTTATTGTTACTAAACGACTAGATTTGACCGACACGAGCTGCATGTGGTTTATTTGCTCCATTGCCTGTTATATGTTTCCTTAATATCCATCGATTGCATAAGTATCGTATTTGCACCTCACAGTAACCTGGATCTTCCGTATGTAGTGAACTTTATCATTCAATAAACATGTATAGTTTTTTTAAAAACCATATTCCATTACGTTGGTGCACATTTATCTATTACGTTGGTTCATTATGAGCTTCATTTTATGACTGTATCGTAATGTTTCAATTTGTAAAGTGCCTCTGAAAATAGTAACGAGGGATGGTCTTGGCAACAAAAACGACGAGGAGAAATTTTTCGTTTCTCAATGTTATTCAGTGGGCTTATTGAACCCTGAAGTCTGAACTCCGTTTCCATAATTCCCTTCAGATTCCTTCTTTTGAACCTGGTTTCTCCATTAACTTTATTCATACTAAGCCCATGGTTGAACTGTGCTTTTAGTGTCCTCAGGTATGTTAACTTCAATGGCTTTGTTAGTATGTACCTGCTTTCTAACTGAACCTTGCAATATAAAAATTTTATCTTTCTCTCCCTAAAAATTCACTAGAGTGACCGTTATTGGGCCCATGGTTGAACTGTGACTTCAATGGGCTCACTTATATTGACTTAAATGGCTTTGTTTTTATGAATCTGCTTTCTATCTTAACCTTGTATTATAAGCATTTAACTCTGCCGTGAGTGTCGTCATGTTTGTTGATTTCAATGCCTTTGTTTTTATTGATCTGCTTTCTCCCTGAACTAGTACTTTAAAAATTTATTTTATATTGACTGCAAAGCCTTTCACTTTATCCACCTGCCACTTTTCTATGTAGTATATTGTGTTTATCTTTCCTCCCTTTCTGGCTGCGGCATGCCAGTGCAAGGGACAGAAGGAGGCAAATGATGCTCAACATCAATTAGATTCATAGTAATTTGGAATTCATAGGGGTAATCGCACCAGTGAATGTCCACTTTAGAAGTTAAATTACAAATTTTGATTTTAGACGAATGAAATGTCGTCTAATTGCCCCAGTATAGAATTTTCTTAGTCTTGAAGGTTCATGTGTGAAATTAATACCTTTCTTCTCGGTGTAAATGGATAACGATCAAAAGTACAGCGATGAAAGGAAATACTCGTAAAAAACCCAATGAATGTCCACAAAATCCAGTGAATGGCCACAGGTAGTACCAATGAAAGTCCAAGCCAATGAAAATCATCACTTAGTCATGAACTAAATCATTTTATTCAGAAGTTCAAACAGCTTCGAATAGTATTCAACAAGTATACCATTCCAACTTTAAAATTTCCACTCAAGATTAATTTTAAAATTATTAAATAATTTAAAAAACATGATATTATTATATTATGATAAGTATTGATACATAAGTTTGCTGAATGAAATCTGGATATTGTCAATAATAATTTTTTTGTTTTTTTGGTGGCTATTTCTTGCTGAATGTTCTTACATGATCTTTTAGTGCTCTTCGGCTGTTTCGGTTCGGGGAGATGGAGAACGGAATTTTCGACATTCTCTTTATCCTCTAGCATTTTAATTTTCAAAGCTAGAGCTTCTGCTCGGGCCTGCAATTTCCTTTTCGTTTGTTGGTCCTTTTCCTTTCTCTTGGCTGTGCGCTCTTCTTGGAGAATTCTTTTCCTCTCTTTTTCGTCAGCCTCTTTTTGCATTTCCTCTTCTCTTAGTTCTTTAAACTGTTTTGATGTTATAGCATATATGGGTTTATTCTTTGCTTTTCTTTTTCGGTCACTTGTAGCAATGCGTGGGAAACTCAGGTGTTTGCTCCAAATTGTCTCATACTCTTTTTTCTTGAAAGTTACCTGATTCGAACGAGATTCTAAAGGGGTTAGTTCTTCTTCTGAGGTCTCATAAGTGTCTATTTCGGGTGAATCTGGACACGGGACATTGAAATTCTGAGGCTGATGTCGACCATTTTTCAAATTGTATTCGACGGGGGCCACGTCATTGTCGGTATAACATTCATCATTTGAGGTATTTGGAACCGCCGAAAGTAAGGAGTCTTGGTTCTTTTCTGGAAAACCCTCGAAGATCACTTGTGTCGGGTTTTCCTCAATTATGAGGGTCTCAAGCACACCTGTCTTACATGAAAGAGATATCTCGCCGTTATTCTGGAGATTCTCATAATTTTCAATTGGGATACTATTAAGGCTATCAAAAATCGTGTCATCATAAGTCGAAGACCTGGTTGTGGGGTCATCAATGGGTTGCTCCTGTGGGCGGGTAATTTCAGTTAAACTATTCGTCTTGTGTTTGAATCTCTTCCAGATGTTGTACAAAACTGTTTGGGATGGAGGATTTTTCCCTGATTTTTCAGCATTTTGAAATAGTTGTAAAATATCTGGTGGGATGTCGGCTTCAATTTCTTTAAAGACTGAGGTTCCCTCACCAGCACTATCAATTGAATTTTGGTCAGGTGCATAAGCAATTGTTCTGTGTCTGTTCGACATACACTTGGAGTAATCTGGACGGTTTGGATTGAACGGAAAAATACCACAAGTTTCAAATGATTTTCTTATGAGATCGGGTTTCATTGCTGAATCATAGGCTATCTTGAATAATGGAGCGAAATTTATTTTGGTAATTGGTTTTGTGGACTCTTGGGTGTGTTTTATCACCGTTTCTTTCCTAGCTTTCTTGAGGGGTCGGAATATGCCAACATCACATGGCTGCATAATATGAGAGGCGTTCGCTGGCAAGCAGAATAAAATAATTTTGTTTTTCACACAAAAATCATGTAAGTCTAAGTTTATGTGCGAACTATGGCCATCAAACAGCAACAGAACAGGGAATTTCACCCCCTTTGCTTCTGGCTCAGGTTTGAAGGCATTCGCAATGAACTCATAAAAAGTAGCACTGGTCATCCATCCACTATCACTTTTTCCAATAACAAAATTTTCAGGCATTGATGCGGCTATATCTCGAGGGATTTTCTTGAAGGATATACCACCATCGGAGATATGTCTTGTCCAGACGCGGAAAAGGTACAAAGAGCCGTGATGGACTTTTTCTCTTGACCCGATTCAATTGCATAGACATTTCTTGTCCCCTTTTCCGCTAAGACTTTGCCAGATTTTGGGCACAGCTGGACTCCCGTTTCATCTAAATTAAGAATGCGCTCAGGATCGGATAGAATATAGTCGCAGCCCTCTTCCACTAGGAACGATTTTAATTCGAAAAACCACGTCCTTAATGTTTCCTCAGTAACAGCTGCACGAGCTTTTGATAGTATTTGTGCATACCTGAAGCTTATTTGGGGATGTCGTTTAAGAAAAAGCTTCATCCATTTCACTCCTGGTCGGTCATTCGTGAATGGATTTTGTCGTCCAGTATCTTGCATAATCCTTTGCACCGCATCTTTCACATCGTTAGTACGTACTGGGTAGCCTATTTTAGCTTTTTCTAATATCCACTTTTCAATTCTTGACTCCTCTTGGTCCGTTAAAATACTTGGGGTCCCATTTTTCTATGGCTGGGCACCTTTTCATTTATTTTATTGAGAAGTGTCGACTTCGGAACTGCATATTGCTTGGCAGCCTTATTTGCACTCAGTGATCCCGCCCGTACTGCTGCCACTGCATTTTCCAATTCTTTTTCGGTATATCGAAATCTTGAGTAGGGCCTTTTCTTATTAACTGCTTCCGCCATGCTACAGAAAGCGAAAATATTCTAAATTAAGATCCAGAAGTTCGGTGGTAAACAATCATATCTACCCCCCAGAAAATCGGGACATTCACTGGTTTTCTACGCGTTCCAGTAAATGAACGAAATGGACATTTACTGGTATTTCCGCTTATAGCCGATACCATTAAGGTGTCTGCCAAATTTTAAATGTAATAATTATATATTTTTAAGATTAAACATACCTGAATGAGCTTCAAGTAGCAAGCAATCAAATACAAACAACGCTATCACCTAGTAACCAGCGTAAATATTTTGGCGAAGAAAATACTTGGTAACCTCTTGTCCACGCTCTTGTCTTTATCGACTTTTCAAATGCCTCTCGATCATTGAAATGCCACGCACTTGTTTTGGAGATCAAAATAATGTTGTTATAAACTTCCAGACGTTCAAAAACAGAATGAGAATATATTGGGTAATATAAGAAACCAATTTACCCAATTACTACGAGAAATAAACGTGTAAATCTTTTTGCATAGAAGATTCACTTCAGCCGGACATTCATTGGTGCATGGACAAAGACTGGTGCGATTACCCTATATAATGTTAATAAAAATACTTGTGATTTTTTAATAAAGCATCAATTACTCTATCTCATGTTTTTAATCCATATTATTAACCTTTTTCCTCAAGTCAGTGTATTATTGCGAAGTGGTTACTTAATGTATTTTTCCACCTAAAAATCTATGACATTGATAAGGGCACATTAAAAGCTAATTGAATTAATAAATTATTAATTTCATTGTAATTTGAAATGCTTGGAATTTGTATGTGATATAAATAGATATTTGTACCTTTTTAATAAAATATCAATTATTATGAGTCATGTTTTCTCAATCTCAAAATAAACAATCTTTTTCCTTTAAGTCAGTTTATTATTGCATAGTGGTTAGTTAATTTTTAAAGATTTTGCTTATTGGGTGCTTGATATTATAATTCTTGTTGGAGTTGAGGGGTGAATAGGTAGAGATCTTATTGTGGTGGTCAGAGGGTTTTCCCTTTAGGGAAGCTTCCTCAATATTTTTCATTAATTGTAACGCAAAGGTTCCTTGACAAAAGTTCAAATGAAAAGCAGTACTATAATGTATCCCTGGAAAATCTAGATACTGGAATCTGTATTTAATCCCTGAAAAATCTGTAGCGTGGGGCGAGATATTTCATGTATTAAATCTAGATATAATATGAGAAAAAGAGGACATAGCAACACCTTTGCAACAGATTAAATCTAGATATTATTGAGATTTCGTGGATTTCAAAATACGAGTTTTATACAGATTTAATCCTTTCTGTGTTTGTAGGGAATCTTATTAATTACCTGTAGTAGTGCAGGGTAATGGATATTTTACACTTGTAAAATGTTATTTTCAGCTAAGCTAGTTACAAGCGGAACCGTGGTGATTGACAATGAGTTTTCCTTTGGAAAAGATATCCGAGGCATATTTTCACGAAGCCTTCCCATAATGATAGAAAAGAGGTTTACTGTGTTCGTTTGCGATAGTTTATTTTAACGTAACAGCGATCATGACCGAATATTTCACCAAATAGTTAGCATTGACTCTAATGGGATTATCAATGTTTTGGTCGAAGTAGGCGTGGCTACCCTACCCAAGCACCCCCATTCCTGCCACACGGCGCTCAACGCTCGGAACCAATGGTGCCACCTCCAGTATATTTACAACCTCCTTGATGTCCACACATTTATGATCGTTTTCAAATATCTTTGTGGCCGGCCCACTCGTGCAAACTCGGAATAATTCGAGCGGCGCACCGCGCCGCGGCGTTGCGGAAGGATGTGGGACCTGCGACGCTAGGGATGTGGTGTGAGGAGAGAGAGAGCTCATCCCGTCCAAAATTTGTACCTGACTTTCAGTCGCAAAGATGTTTGAAATGAACTCGTGCCCGACCGGAGAATCGTCTAATTTAGCGGCCGAATGGAGAATTTTAGTGCGCGGTGCTTTGCGACCAGCATTCCATTGTTTTGAGTTCAATGCGAAATACACGAGTGTTTCCCTCAGCGCTGGGGTTGAATGGGGCTCCTTTCAATGGATCTTCTAAGGGCAGCACTTCCGGTCACCAAACTCAACATATTAACTCTAAGGCCTCCCCGGGTGGTAAAAACTCCATTTATGCCACTGAGGACGCACACTGAGTGCTATGAAGTCCGTCAAAGACTCTCTCGTCGAGTGAGGGTGAAAGAGTTAAAGGTCTAGCGGAAGTTAAAACTAAAAAATGGAAAAAATCGGGTCGTTCACTCTGCCGCGAAATCGCAATTCATCGAAAGAATTCAGCAAATAGAAGGGGAAGATTAGTTATTATGATTCTGTTGAGAAAGGTATGGTTCGCGAGAAATAGCATAAACCGTTAAGTTAAAGATCCGTTTTAATATAGTAACAAACTATTGTTCAATGCAAATAGATCGCTCCGATCTTTCACCAACATAAATGACCGCTGGCTAGTGAGTGACTACTCCTTGCTCACTTATATCATACCACCGAGCATCTACAATTAGCATGCGCATGCACACACTACACACACACACACACCAGATAGCGCTGATATTGCAAAATTATTCACATAATTCTTAAAAGATTCATTTATCTTTTAATGCTCACATAGGTGTTGTTTTACATCCTTAATCACCTGCTCTTATGTATCCCATTTGAGATCTTCCTCTGCCGTTATTGCCTTCCACCTGTTCTTCAACGATAGTTTCAATCTGACCGTTGTGCCTCACCATCCCACACAGAAAATAGATATCTATAGATATCTATATTTTGTCTATTTTCGTCTACGGATAGATGTATATCTAATAGTTGCCTATTAGACATCTATTAGATGTGCAGGTGACAATGGCTGGTTTTGGATCCATCTCCGAAAGTGTGTTTTAAAACGCGATTCTTGACCTCTGGAAGCGATTTAACATTTGATTAGGGGACAATTTTTTTGGTCCCGTACTCGAGTGATTACGGACTTAAAAAAATTTGCGACGCGTAGAACCATGCCTGGCGACTATGCCAACTGTATCTATATTTTGTCTATTTTCGTCTACGGATAGATGTATATCTAATAGTTGCCTATTAGACATCTATTAGATGTGCAGATGACAATGGCTGGTTTTGTATCCATCTCCGAAAGTGTGTTTTAAAACGCGATTCTTGACCTATAGAAGCGATTTAACATTTGATTAGGGGACAATTTTTTTGGTCCCGTACTCGAGTGATTACGGACTTAAAAAATTTTGCGACGCGTAGAACCATGCCTGGCGACTATGCCAACTGTATCTATATTTTGTCTATTTTCGTCTACGGATAGATGTATACCCAGTCAGCACACGAGGTATAATATACATATTTTTTAAGTCAATCTTGGTAAACTATGTAAAGTATATTGAAATATGTAAAATTTACGTATCATATACTCGTAAATATTTACATGGAAAATGTTGTTAACTTTTATTTTAGGTCAACATAAAATGCTGTCTTATTTAATACGTGATTGATTTAAACCTATTTTCTGACCCATTTATCGATGCATTTAATGTAAACTGAATGTAAATTATTTACATTCCATATACTTTTAGAATTGACGTAAAATATACATATATTTACATCCAATATACATCAACCATTTTCATGGATTCATGCCAGATAGTTCATTTACTGGACTACCCACACAGCAGAGGATATTCCAGGAATATCCCATTTTGATCCCCAATATTCCTATTTCGTCCAAGGGTTATTGCGAACCATTACGGGATATTCCTGGAATATCCTATTTTGATCCCCTATATTCCTATTTCGCCCACGGACATTGGAAACCATTGTGGGATATTCGCGGACTATTTTTTGACAATAGGCTTTTGTGTATGTAATAACTGAGTCACAGGTGTTACTAAATGATATTACAACAAAATAAGAATAACTTTTTGACCCTTTCGAGACGGGGGAGTTTTCGTCTTACAATTAGTATGACTGCTGTACTGAGCCCCAAGAGAGACTTCTTTCTAGTGGTAAGGAGCAGGGGGTTCCTCTTTTTTTGCACGTTCGCAAACGCTGTTCCAGAAATGCACTATAGGAACACAGTAGAACACCTACCTATGGTGTTTGCGCCTTTCTGTTCTGGAACACTCATGAGCGCTATCCAACTGGGCTGTGTTGGAACGCAGGTGAACGCCCGAGAAAATGCCTACCACGTTTGTTTTATCATTTCTGTTCGGAACATCCAAGAACGCTGTCCGCCTGGGTTGCTATGAAATGCAGATTTATTAAAAGATCAATCAATTCCCTTAAGATGTAAAAAAATCCTGCCATGAAAAGTTTCCCTCGTTTCATAAAGAAGAATGCTTTTCAAAATGTGATTTCACTCGTGCTTTTTAATCTACTGAGGCGATGACACAAAAAAGATATATTTCTCAGTGGGATTTATTCCTCAAGTCGTAAGGCGAAACTTAATTTTTTGAATGCCAAGATTGACTCCCGCCCGCAATTTCGACCTATCGATTTGGGATACCATCGATGGTCGATTCCACCAATAGTCGATTTCCATCGATACACACATGGCGCACATGCGCACACATGCGTCCCTTAACTACTTCGACGACCACCTGCTGCAACGATTGATGTTACGTTAACTGTGTTGTGTTCGTCGTTAGCGAAATTGATCCTGCCGAAGTTTATCAACCTCTAAAGCTCTTCTTTTACTTGTTTCACCAGCACCTGCGTAATCATCTACCATTACAACGAAATTTGTAGTGTTGTTTTTTTCGAAACTTCTCCAACAAAAGTTTATCAACCGTTGAAGTTCTCTTTTTTCTTCGTTCACCAGAATCTGGGTAAGTAGAAGTGTTGCTCATTGCAACAATTTTTATTTTAAGTGAAGCGTATTCTTAATATTTTCAACCTTCTTACACTTCCTGAGACAGCTCAGTCAATCATCTTTTCAATTCATCTTCTGTGGATTGAAAAACGTTGCATATGCTTAAACTTAATTTTATTTTTATGCTTGACGCATTTTATCACTGTATGGTGGGAGGATTATGAAGAAAAACTTCCCGGCTTAACTATTTATTGAGTCATTTAAAGTTATTTCCATTTTTTAAATTCGCTGTCGAGTCATAAGTTTAGCTTCCTTCAAAATGTAATCATATTTGTTGAAGGGGTATTTTAGTCTTTAGGTTTGTACGCATTGGTTTTAAGTTATTGCGAATTAAATTCTCACATCAAATTAGTACTTCGAATTTTCAATGTGAATAATTTGTCAATGTTTACACTTAGAACTGATTTTTTCGAAATTTCCTTTGTTGACTGTTGGGGGATTTCATTTCAAATCGGCAGAGGGGTGTCAGGTGACCATCACCGATTTCTCTGAAATTTATATATGTGAAAGCAGTATCCTTATGATGAATAATGATGTCTTTATCTCAGCTCAGAACCGAACCGTCATAAAGTTACCTTCCTTTGAACATTGCAGTGTCAGGCCTCACAGTAAAAAATGAAAAATCACATAAATGCTGATTACTAAGGAACCATGGCCTGTAATGCAGTGGTTATTGTTTCATTTTGAAGAGAATTCATTCATGCACATTATGGCATAACTTGAAAGTCATTTAAAGCAATAATAAACAAATAGGACTTGTTTAAACAATAAAAATTAGTCATTATTTAACAATTTATTACTAAAAAAAGGCCACCTTTTATTTTCTTTAAAATTTCTCGGGGGGTAGTTTAAATGTTCTGCTTTCAATAAAAAAAATAAAAAAAAGGTAGTATTTTTATACTTTTTGTTTTAAGGCATGTCAAATTTAGGCATGTTTTCGACTCTTTTACACCAAGATTGCATGCCTTCATGGGGATAAAAAATGAAGTTCCATTCTACTTAGCATTCATAACAGTGAAAAGTTCATATCTGAATGATTGGTTACATCTATTGAGTGAAAGCAAGTTCAATCTTGTTTACTTCCACGGCATCCAATGTGTGCAAACACCCACTGCTACCGGCTGGAAACTGTGAATGAGTCGCAATTTGCACAGAGTATTTTTCAATGGCACTTCACATAAGTCTTCTACTTTGGGCCATGTGAAACAATTTGATGGACCTTGTGGATGTATAAGCAAGACACTAATGTCATTCTCTTCTAAAGACACTGCAGTGATTTTTGAAATTGACCAGGTTTTTCGAAAACACACAAGTCATTCATGGTGAGATTTTGAGTACTGTACATATGTCATTATATCTGAATTTGTTAGAGTCACAGCCTGTTTGATTGTGTGCATTACAGAGCGAGCTTTAGTTGTCTCGTGTCTGTTAACTACCAAGACATAAAACTGTCGATGCCATGTACGGGTGCTACTTTCACCTAATTACTTTTTGTCTAAATTGAGCTAATTAGCATGTTTAAATGCAAGTTTCATAGTAGGCAAGAATTTACTTACTTAAAGAAAGTGATAAATATCAAACATGTACTTCATGGGAAAATAATGTCTCAGCAGCTTTTGAAGAAGTGAGAGTGAAATGTCTATGAGTGGCCATGTTCAAATTTTATCATTCTTTACACAAGTTAATCTAAACAACATAATATGGCTGATTTTCCAGTTTCAACCAAACATACAATTGACATATAATGCAGAGCTAAAAAAACTACCAAGACATGAAAGTGTTGATGCCATGTACAGGTGCTCCTTTCACCCAATCATTTTTTGTCTACATAGGGTGGTTTCCTATTATTGTTTATTGTCTAAATCGAACGATTATTACTCCTAGAGTGCATATTTCATGCTTTTAGATTTTTAAATGGTGATATCTGTTTTTGCAATGAAATGAAAAGTTAAAATTTTCAAGCCTACGAAAACGCGACGCCTGAGTATGAATGCTGCAAAAAGCCCGTGTTACCTCTGGCTGCTTGCTGCCGAGCATGGCGGTAGCGTAGAGTTCCCTTCTCGCAGGTAGTGATTGGTTTAAATAAGGATTATTAATACCCTATCAAACAAATTAAACTCTCTGACTAAAGACATTTTTAATAGGTGATTGTTATGGGATGTTTCCCGGAGCTCTGTGCCTCATGCGTGCATTGGTAATCTCAGATGATATAAAACTCCTATATACTCGTATAGCATCTAGGTCCCTGTGACGTCACATGGAGTGGCATCGCATCGCCGCCAATCTGACCTTTTTCAAATGAGGTTAAAATTGACCATTGACATTTGTCTAAACAGGGATTTCGAAAAATCAAATAAATTGTAAACATATTATGAATGCACTAAAGGTGGGTAACGAATCGCAATCAATGTCTTTCGTTTTCTTTGATGCAGTAAATTACCCTATTTGGCTAGGTTAACATGCGTTAAATGCAAAAGTTTGATATTAGTCAAGGAAATACTCACATGTTATACAAAGGACTTTTTTAAATTTACTTGCCACAGTTGAAATATCTCAGGTTTTAGTTTGTGACATAATTTTTGACCAATTCCTACAACTCCATCAGATGGCCCCTACTCATGACCAGTTGCACTGAACAACCATCTATGACTTGCTTCCCGTTTAAGACCTTTCCCCAAGTCAAATATCTGAAATGTTTTTTTAATTAGCAGCTGACTTTTATGAAATATGTATGATTTATTTCTCCATATGATATCTTTTTACACTATTGTTCTTCTATATGATTCATCTTAAGAAAAGCATGTGCAGTGTCATGTGAGAAATCATCTGAAGTGCCTGCATACCTTAGTTATTATATTCCATACAGGTAAATATTGATATCTGTACTTTTTGCCAGCGATAGGGTTGTACTTAATCTGGAAGAATCACTCTCTAATTCTCGTAAAAGTCAAAATGAAGCATCAATGCCACACCAATTAGTGTTACCAAATTATCTTTTTGAATAGCTTCCCTTTCTATTTTACGGATATAGTGGTGATACACACCTTTCTTGGTTCAATCCTAAACTTCAGCCATGAATTTGTCTGAATGATTCTCAATAGCAGTGAACACATCTTGCTGATAAGGAGTTACACAAGAACAATCTTTATCATCATCCAAGTAAAATGAGAGCACAATGTTGATTGAGCACTATGAGGAAGAGGATGCCAACAGTATGCATCAGCATTGGCCCTTAGTCCTAGTTTTTTTTTAGCTCTGCATTATATGTCAATTGTATGTTTGGTTGAATCTGGAAAATCAGCCATATTATGTTGTTCAGATTAACTTGTGTAAAGAATGATAAAATTTGAATTTGAGGCCTGACACTGCAATGTTCAAAGGACGGTAACTTTATGACGGTTCGGTTCTGAGCTGAGATAAAGGCATCATTATTCATCATAAGAATACTGCTTTCACATATATAAATTTCAGAGAAATCGGTGATGGTCACCTGACATGATTTTGTGCAATCTGCCTGATTTGAGATGAAATTGCCCTGTTGGCATTTATATAGCTTTAGGGAAAATCCCATTAATAGAGATTACTTTTTAACAAAATGACTAACTTTAATTAGACAAATTAGATGTATCACTAATAGATTTTAATAAAGTGTTTATCTAATATTGTTCACAGGTGTAGTAAGAAAGAATTTTCCAAATGCCAATTATGAAGAAATACGAGGAAAAGTGAGCTGGTTCTTCATGGATTCTGTTGACCTTAAGGAAGGATGATCAGGCAAAAACATTGATATTCATCCTATTGGCCTTTATTTTTCGTATATATTGAACAAGGGCATTTCTTACGGTATCTGTTATTTATCAACACTTATCAAAATATTCAGAAAATGTTTGGCTGGTTTTATTTGTAATCGAAATTCTGACTACTTCTTGAACTGACTTTTAACTTACTATGCTTATTGAATTTACTCATGCAATACGATCGTTTTTTTACATTTGATGATAGACTGATTAAATAATTCCGTGAGAGGATTCGCTAAAACCTCTTGACAATAATTAAGCACCAGAGGTGGAATACCATCTGGGCCTGGCCCCTTTGTTGTGTCTAATGAATTCAATTTCTTATATATTTCTGAGATTGTGTGGTATATTTGTAAAAATATGTGTAATATTTAGTTAAATAAAATTGTTTTGTCAAAGCAGCACTCTATGTGTTTTCTATTTTCTCCGTAGACCATGTTAAACCAGAATCTCACTGATTTTATTCTTTATTCAATTATTTGTCAGGTAGAAGTCTAAAACAAACTGGTAAGTGTTCCCACAGTGTTCCAGAACAATGCAAAACACATTAGCATGTTACATTATGTTGATGAAGGCTCTCTACTTCCTAGACAGGATGTTCTCAAATGCATGTAAACGCCTCAAAATGCTGAAGCTGTCCCTCACACTAAATGGCACAATGGATGCACTAGTACTTCCATGATTGCACTAAATACATACTGCCACCAGAACAGAGTTTTTAGTTTTTGTTTTGCTAATTTCGATACTTTTTGGATATTCATGCAATATTATTGGATGAAAATTGGATATTAGGTAATATACAAAAGGATATTACATAGATGGCATTTGGCGGCAACTTCGGATATTATGTGGAGATCTAGGCAATGTTGTTGGATGAAAATTTACATTCCAGATACATATATCATTGACGTATTATTTATGTATATCATTTACGTAAATTGACGTATTAGTAATACGTATTATTTACAAAATAAAGTGGGACGTATAGACGTATTATTGATGTATTCAATATCAAAGCAATACGTATCATTTACTAAAGATTTACTTTGGCTCAAAGTAAATAATACATATTATATACTTCTGTGTGCTGACTGGGTATCTAATAGTTGCCTATTATACATCTATTCCCACACGGAAAATAGATATCTATATATTGTCTATTTTCATCTACGAATAGATGTATATCTATTAGATATCTAATAGGCATCTATAGTAGATCTATAATAGATGTCTAATAGGCATCTCTAATTGATGCCTATTAAATAACTAATAGGCATCTATAAGAGATCTACAATAGATGTCTAATAGGCATCTCTAATAGATGCCTATTAGACATCTATTAGATATTTAATAGGCATCTACAATAGATGTCTAATAGGCATCCTTAGTAGATACCTATTAGACATCTAATAGATGTATCTCTGTTAGACATCTATTAGATGCGGTTTTGGATTCATCTCCAAAAGAGTCTTTTAAAACACGATTCATGAGCTATGGAAGCGATTTAACATTTGATTAAGGGACAATTTTTTTTGGTTCCTTTATACTCGAGCGATGGCGGACTTAGAAAAATTATGCCACGCATCGAACGATGCCAACCATGCAAAATGCATGACATCAGCAATCATCTGTTCCCCCTAGCTGCTGTTCCTCCTATTAGAATTAAGGTGAAAAGTACTAATAAACTTAATCATCATAATTACATAAGATTGTTCTTCCCTTTACTGATAAGGGGAGACCACGTACGTTGCTCTGCCTTTTTCAATGCCGTATTTTTTATGGCATTTGAAATGGCGAGCACATCTCTGAACCGATAGTGGTTCGATGGAATGGGCCTTAGTTAGGCTGTAAATAATTAATTTCCGAGTGGAATTTTTAAGAATTGTTATATATTTGCAAAATAGCTATTCCCATACAACAAGTTCTGTTGGTGTAGTGGTGAGCGCGTTTGGCTATAACATGGGGAGCACAGGTTCAATGCTATACATTGTGTTTTTTTTTTATTTTTTGCAGTTTTCATTTTGATCATACAGCGACGTGGTTTTCATTAATGTTATTTGCATCAAGCGTAGGCATTTTTTTAATAGATATTGATAAGTCTAGAACAGATAAGTAGATATCTAATAGACACCTACAGTAGACATCTGATAGATATCTACAGTAGATATCTAATAGACATCTACAGTAGATATCTAATAGACATCTACAGTAGATATCTAATAGACATCTACAGTAGATATCTAATAGACATCTACCGTAGATATCTATTAGATTAGCTGCCATTTTGACAATAATATATCTAATAGATATCTACGATAGATGTCTATTAGATATCTATTTATCTATCGGTAGATATCTATTAGACATCTAATAGATGTTTATTTTCCGTGTGGGATGTGGCCTCTTCTACCCACGGTTTTCAAAAGACTCTTTCTTCCGTTCTACTTAAAACTTCCAAATTAATCACACGATTTATCCATTTGAACTTCATTATTCTTCTGTGCTCCACATTTAGGAAGCTTCCAACCTTGAATTCTTTGCTGCTTCCTTACTTCAACGCTTATATTACTGCCTGTTTAGAGACTTCTCTTTTTTAGGAATGCCCTATTTGCTTGGCCTTTTCCAGTGACTATTTTCTTCTTGATTTGTCCATCGTTGGTCATTTGGCTATGCAGGTAGCAGAACTCCTTCACCTTATCAAGGTCATAGCATCCGGGTTAAGCGTTGATTTTCTTTCGTCTCGATTTTCTTCGCATTGATTTTCAGACTTTATCTAGCCATTGTTTGTTCCATTAATATTAGTTTTTTTCATGGGCTCCATCTCAGTCTGCTGTGACTGCTATGTCATCCGTAAATCGCAACATGGTAATATTTCACCATGGGTTTTTCACTCATGGGGATGGGCTTACTCTTCTAGTTCATTGATAGCTTTCGAAATGACTGTGCAGTGTGCATAGAGTACAGCCTTGTTTCCCTAATTTCCTTTTTTTCTTTGCAGATACGTTTTGAGGAGGAAGTGACCAAACCTCCGCAGAGACAGGAGTTCCTGTTGAGGCGGAAGCATCCGGCACCTGTTGCTGAGCAGGAGGGGAGTGCCCGCTTCAGGCCAGGCAGTCGACCCACAGTTGCCTCCCACGCGTATTGGCTCACAACCACAACTCCTGCGCCCCCTCAATGGCACTCTCAAGGTGACACGTCGGACGACGCAGGACCTCGGGAGGGTGGTAAGCAGGCCGGCACTGAGTGCACTGGTCGTGGCCATAGCTGGGGGTGTGGGCCATTTGGGCCCCAGAGGGAGGGCCGGGGCCAGAGGAGTGGCCAGGATGCAGAAAGTGATGCCGAGGTGGAGGAATCAGGGGTGTGGAGGCGAGCATCTGCACTCACTGCTCCGGTGCACGGAGGTGGCTGGACCGGCCCACAGGTCAGTACAGTCGGTTTTAATGTGTCTGGTTAACGCTAACCATTAGCTGATACAGCCTTCCAATTTGCCTGGCGGTGGCTGAAAGTTCTGGTTAGCTTCTAGTACAGGGTGCGACAGCATAACTTCCTTTTTTCAAAACTTTAGACAACCCATTGTATTAACCAGAAATTTTTTATTTGATTTGTATAATGTAGGCACATACCTTAAGTTCTGTTTTGCACATTTTTGATGATCATATCAGGTAAGTGCCATCCCCACTCTGCATGCACTTTGAGTAAACCGATTTCTAGCGTTCTTCATGACTCTTGCCAGCATATAAGGGGCTATAATGGCAATTCCTTCCTGGATGTTGGTCTTCAAAGCTTGTTGGGTCAAAGCTTCAAAGCAAAGATAATAAGGCAGGATATTAAAGAGGCAATTAAAGGTGGGAGGAAAATATCTTTGAAGCTGGTTTTATATTGTCTTAAGCAATCAATAATGAGGTTGGGAACAGGTTTTAATCAGCAGAGGGCTAGGAAAAAAGGAAAGAGTTCAGTTTCCATCTAGGGGTTGTATGGTGGCGTTATGTTACAGCAGAGTTGCGAGTATTCAAAGGGTTGTGTTGGCTGATGTCAGCAGTCAGGTGGGGGAAATTCTTGAATGTTCCTGACTGTCCACAAGTGGAATATTCCTTGAATTGGTAGTTTTTGGTCAGTTACTATGTACATGTTTTGCTAAGTTTTTGGACTGAGTGCAATAGATTGTTGTTTATGATGGCTTCTTTATTATTCAATATTTTATGCTACTGCTAGTGAATGAAGAAGCTTGTGTAAGTGTTTACTTTGTGGTTTGAAGGGAATGAAATCACCAGCAATGACTTAGTGGCCTAATTCTATCATTTATTTACATATGTCTATGTCTCACAGTCTTAGTAGAAGCCCTTATATCAGTTGTCATTGTGTACTTCAACTTAAGTCCAATGGTCATCCTTTTAATCTGAAATTTGGTTAATAATACTCCACCATCTTGTATTGCTTGTGATGTCTTTTTAGTTTTTCAGCCTTGAGAAGGCTTTATAAAGAGTGAAATGTTGGTGGGGATATATTTTTTATCAAACCCAATACCAAGACCTAGCCCTCAAGAATTTCATTAATCATTAATGATTATTATCAATCCTCCATTGTCAATTATCCTGAATAATTTGGTTCCAGGAGTGGTGTTTGCTGCCCACAGGGCAGTTCCCTTATCCTCTGGACTGTCGGAGGTTTGTCAATTGCTGGAACGGCAAGGCCTTTGTCCAGCCTTGCGCACCTGGCACGCTTTTCAATGCTGACACCCGTGAGTGTGATTTCCCATCAAAGGTGCGCGGGTGTGATCAGCACAGGAGCCCACCTGTTGAAACAAGTGGCAGTGATCGCAATCCAGCATCCAATGCTAAGCTGGTGGAGTTCGATGATGGGGAAGAGTATGGAGGCGAAGGCGTGATTGATGTGAGGGCCAGTGAACAGGAGTCGATCTTTCGTCTCCCACCACCCAGAGCATCCACTCAAAGGCCATGGGAGGTGGGTGTCATCACAGAAGCATATCCAAGGGCCACCACAGCAGTCCCTCCACAAAGAGGCCTCAACAATCAGAGGGGCGGCAGAGGATGGGTCATTGAGACAACCACAAGTCGTGCCATGGTGTTCAAGTCAAAGATGTCATGTCCAGAGAACAACGGGATCTTCCCACATCCAGAGTTTTGCGATAGATATGTGCAGTGCCACGGTGGGAGACCTCACTCCATGATGTGCGGCCCGGGGACATTGTTTGATGCGCAGAAGAAGATGTGCGACTATGCCAGGAATGTCAGGTGCTATATCGGTGAGTCACATATGGTGAAATTAACAAATTTTGTGAAATGATGAATTAAAAAGATTTTGGTGCTTTTTTCAACAGATTCAAGGTTGACAAGTTTTGTTACAATTGATGGCTTGAGGCATAACTTTGTGAAAGCGATTCATTATGAAAAATGAAAAAGAAGAAACTTTGTGCTTTCACATGAATATTTATTCACACATTTACACGACCATTGTTTCAACATTTGACGTCGTCATCGCCACCTGATGATGACGTCTAATGTTAAACCATGGTCGTGTAACTGTGTGAATAAATATTCATGTGAAAGCACGAAGTTTCTTCTTTTTCATTTTTCATAAGTTTTGTTACTTTGGAAGCATCATCATCTGACCATAGAATAAAAATCTGTGCAAAAAATACCAAATCTTTTTGGATTCATTGGAATGGATTTCCATAAAGTCAAGCCTCAAATGATCAAGTTAAAATTTATGTTCAGTTTAACCCTATAGCTTTTTGGCTATATTGCAAGTCTTCTGCAATGTTTAAAAAATATTCTCAGGAGACGAAGCCCTTAGGGGAGATGTAGAAGAGCCTTGTTATCACCTCCAGACCCTTTTTCCAAAGCTCCACTGGGAGGGCCCTGGAAGCAAGGTGATGGATTAGATAAAATTTTAATCAAAGAGTCAATTACTGTAGTAGTAATGTGTAAAGATATTTTTTGATAGGATTTTGGTATTTATCTGTTAAATAAAACCCAAAACTTCAAGGGAATCTGTCAGTAGTAGTTATTTTCATTCTAGCATATTTCTCATTTCAAGTGATACTATAATCAGAGTGCATAGAAGAATATCAGAAACACAGTTTGTAGCTCATGCATGGCCATGAAATGTGGTCCCCACAGAGTGAAGGGTGGACTATATAGTGGTGGTTAGAAGAGAGGACTATTAACTTGTGCCTCTCAAGGAAGAAATAATTCAAGTCATGTAGATATGAAGGGGTTGGGATGGCAAACAAGACAAGGAAGTCGAACATTGAAGAATGTTTTCCTGCAGTTCCCTGCAAAAATGTACAGTTATGTTCTCCACAGTTGTGGATTGATATGAAAATGTTTTATTTGGAAATACAGAAATTTCCACTGTTGGAAATGAACAAAGGTACTGTTCCTTCCGTGTATTTTTAATATATCACCAGTAGAATCAAAAAACAAGGGATGCAACTGTGTAAGCTGGAACAAACCTCAATTCTACACAGTCGTACAGTGACAATTAGTGGTTGTTGTTCCCTGCCTAGCTTAGGAAGAGCAACATTCGAGCAAAAAGCAGTAGGGGTGATGTGCTACGTATAACACTCACTGTCCATGTTTAATCTGAAGGAGAGAGTGGTTGTTTTGTCAAATTTATTAATTTCTCTTTGTTTCCTGTTAGGATGATGGCTTCTTCATTGTCTCTGAGTTTTTGACTGCCTTCTTCTCCTGTTTGGATGTACATATTTTGCTGGTTCATTAGGGCACTTGCCTTGAGTACGATTTGAAAGGTTTCTTGAGGTATTACTTCTGCCTTGTCTCTGGGAGGATGAATGTGTCCAAAGATTGAATATTAAAATGCCAAATAATGTTGGAAGGAACTTATGCCTCAGAAATATTTTTCCAATCTCTTGAACGGCTAAGTGAAACTAAATATTTTGGAAAGATTTGAATTGATCGAAAAATAAAACAATGGTTGACCTCATGGCAGGTGGTGGGCTCCTTGAGGAGGGGAAGGGATCGTTATGACACAAACCAATCGCTTTACATATCAGGCACTATATTTGAATAAAAAACAATACATGTTACTTGTCACTATTTAAGGCATTCACTGATGCCTTTTGTGGCATCGTTCCCTTTCTATCAATCACAGTCCGGAGATCTCTCTCCCCATTGGCTTGCATGCCCTTATGTGCCTGGGTCCTTAGTACTTTTCTCCTTACTTGGGCATTTAAGCACTCAAGGTGGCCAGCAGGAAGTGAAGTGTGTGTGGGGAGGTTTATGTTTACATAGTGTGTCAGTCAGGGATGCTGACATACGAAAAATATTGGGGGGGCTCAAACCGGGGATCTCGCCCCAGGAAATTTTATCAGTAGTGAGTTTTAAGGTTTTTAAGCATTTTAGAAGAGTCATATGATCAACATTAGAACCATGGTAACTCGATCTCGATATCTGGACACTCTGGGGAAAATCGACAAGCCTGACACATTTTTTCCTCACATCCATAACGAAATTTTGAGGGGGCTTGGGCCCCCTCAAGCCCCATGGAGTTGGCGCCACTGTTAGCGGTGCCACAGTGTTAGGGAAGGGACATGTCGGCCACCTCCTACAATGATATAAATACAATAAGATATTACGAAAATGCAAATGCTTGTTTTTTTGGTGTAGGTGGTGGCGTGGAGGGCGAGGAAGAGGAGTTGTCAGTGCAAGAGAGCAGGGTGCAGCCTCAGGTGGTTGTGCGACCACCGCCTCCCACACCTCAAGCACACACTCCGCCCCTGGAAGTCGATCCACCAACTACAGGGCAGCACCACAACCTACAACCTCCTGTCAGGTGGGGATATCCCCAGCGAGGATATCCACAGCCACCCACTCATCACCCAGCAGCGACGCCCTCTAGTGGCCGAGTTGTGCCACCCATTGGCCAAACATCAAAACCACCTTCCAGTATCAGAGGAGGCTCGCATGTTGAACAAACTGCTCCACAAATGGGGAGGATGGTACCGCCTAACAGCCGAGCTACTCCAACCATTGGTGAAACAGTTCCGCGTGCTAGCCAGACACCAACAATCGGTAGTGAGTGGCAACCTGTTGGTCGGGTGCCGATTAGCCAAACAACGCCGCGTACTGCCAGCCGTCCAGCTCCGCATGCAAGCCAGGCACCAGCAGTCAGTAGTGGATGGCAACCCGTTGGTAGGGTGCCGATGGGACAGGTGACACCCCCCGTTGGCCGTCCTGCATCAGTGCCACCTGGTGCTAGGAGCATTGTGTTGGGTCCAGTGCTCGAGGGCTGGGTGGGCACTCCTCCCACCGGGCAGTCGATTCGTCTGCGAGGGGGTACCTGGCCGTGGGAGGGACGAGTAGAGGCACATGTAGGAGATGGAGTGTGGGCACCCGTGTGCGACCAAAGGAGGCGCTGGACACTGGCTGAAGGCAGCGTCATTTGCCGACAACTGGGATACCCCAGGTGAGTCAACAGTCCCACTGAGTACATACATTGTACATACTATAAACCTAAGATTGGTAAATGCCATCCTATCATGTCTCCCCTTTTCCATACCAGTTCCTTTACTTATCTAATGTTCCTATCCTCTTTGTGTCCTTTTTCATTGACCACAAGTCAGGATCAGTTTCAGCATCTAGAGTGGAGGAATTTTTGGATTGAACCGTTGATGCAGAGAAGTAGGATTTCATGTGCTCTAAATTTGAATTTGAAGTTAACCAAGTAAATTGAGTTGATGTTTAAATGTAGTCATTGCAAACACTCTTTGTTTGCCGTGTCAAGTTAATTTTGACTTTTGAAATGAAAAATACACAACTTTGGTAACTTTTCACTGGAAATTATTTATTGGTACGACACGTTTCGACCCTGAGACGTCATTCTCAAGTACTAATTTAATTCTAGTTTAATTTTGACTTTTATTTGAGTGAAATTAGCTTCACAAGTTACTATATTTCTGCATGTTCATGGTAAAGAAATACAATTTAAAAAGTTATCTAGTATATTTTAAATATTTTGTACTTAGGTTTCTGTTATTATTCACATAAGGTTCTGTGATAATTGAAGGTAATGTGTGAAAAACTTGGCGGCAATAAAGATTGTTGTCAGGGAAATGTCTGGGAAGTTAAACTCAGGAATCTTGTAACCACCCTGAGTTTGATTCTTTTATCTTGCTAATGGTTGCAGAGAAACGTTCATTAATTAAGTGCCTTTACGTTAATTAGCAATCGGAGATCTCACAGTATTTAAAGTCAGCAACACTGCAATTTTATCTCCTTTGAAGTAAAATCAAACCGGAAGGCGGTGGTGAGTAAAGACCTTCTGCGCAGCTTATGCAGGAAATAGTGCAATAAAAATTTGTCACGGATGCTTCTATTTATCAGCAGGTAACAGTCAGTAGTTGCCATTGTTACAATTAATCTGATTTAACAATTTGGCATGGCAAAGTAATTGGCCTTGATAATATAGCCATCAATTTTTTAAAATTCAAGTTTCCTGCCACTATTCACTCGGTGCATTAACCAGCAGTTTGGTTAGAATGGGTGAGGGTAGAGTTTATTCCAGTCTTGTCCACAGGCTAGTGAAGTTAACACATGCATTTACTTTCCTGGGGCCTCCTTGTATGGCGATTATAATTTTTGGGAGTGTCTAATGAATCCATTCTGGATTTGAGCCCACCACCCTTCGGTCGATATCCTAAACCTATCTGATCGACTACAATGCTATCAGGCCTATTTCCTATCCTCTGATCATAATAAATACTCACTTCCATCTTTTGAGAGACCTAATGAGACCTCTAACATTCCCATTCATACATTGGGACAAAAGTTCCAAGGATATTGTTAAGATGTAGGTGACCCCTGTAGGTGTTGTACTACCCAAGACCACATCAGCAAGGGTGAAGAGAAAAATATCAACATTCTCAGTGGATAAAACTAAGAACACTTGTCTCAAGTCGCAAGATACATTTAGAAACATTGAAAATTTAGGTGGAGAGTCATAGAGAGCATAAAAGAGGTGCATTTAGAGATCTGGAAGAAAAAAATTTGAAAAAGTAGCTCAACAAACTTCAGATACTAATACTTACTGCTACAAATTTCTAAAATGTATTGCACTCTACTTACAGCTATAAATCATACATCAAAAGAAAGAGCTACTCAAGCAGTTTTATATAGTAGCCTACAAATGTTCAATGTGTGCTCTATTTGTCATATGGCACGCATCAAGACGAAATGCGAGTTCCTTCCTTACGTCTCACGAGTAATTGTTGCAACAGCTACTTCAATCATGTTTCATTAATTCAGAATGGTCTGCTTACAGTGGAGGCACAGATTTTATAATCACCTGGAGTATCACAACCAAACTTTATACGGAACATATGTTGCACAATAACTACAGATTCCATCTTTGCAAACTGTAAAACACAAAAACCTTTCTGTTCATTAGTCGCCATCTTCGTTACTAGCACTTTCTAACAGATGGCGGCAGAAAAAGTGAATGCACATGCACATTGTTGCCAACAAACAAAACTGTTTGAGTTGCTCATATTTGATGTATCATTCATAGCTGTAAGTTTAGTGTAATTACAAAATTTAAAAAAACACAATGAATAGAAGTCTCCATGGAAAGACATGATTTTGAAACTCACTTTTTTCACCTCCTCTCTGATTTTGAAATTTTTTTCCAAAGGTAATTTTTAACACCTTACAGTTTGGATATTAGATCATGCATGAAGTCCTATTGTTGTCTTTTGTTGCAGGGGAGCAGAGTTCACGTGGCAAGGCCATTCAGTGGAGCAGAACACCTCATCTGCGAATAGTATTACACGCGTGGAGTGTAAGGGTAATGAGAGTTCGCTGGCGTCGTGCCGTATCGACACGGTGGGGCAGTGCGACGTTGGGAGGGATGTGGTGGCAGTTCGATGCCTCAAGGAGTATCGCTCCCTGTGTGCAGTGGATGAGGTGCCATTTGGTGGGCAGTGCTACTCCCTCGTGAAGTTGCCCATCCCTGCAGAGGACAGTGGGCGCATGTCGCTGGCCAGAGAGTCTGCAGCCAAGGAGTGTGAGAGGAGGGGGGGCGGGCTGGTTCGCATATCGTCCCAGGTGGGTGCCTGCACGACAGTCCGGCCGCCGAGAGTTGTCTCATGACATTTAGAAGGGTCAAGATCGGGGTAGGGGGCAGGGGCGCAGCTAGGAATTAAGGCTGGGAGGGGTTTTAGGCGCAACTAATACTGGGATGTTTGGGGGTACGGCATACCCGCCAGGGTAATCGGGAGGTGCGGGGGCCCTCCCCAGAAACATTTTAGGATAAATAGTGAGTTTAACGGCTTTCTCAGGGATATTTTATAAATCCTTACACTATTCTGTAAGTAATATTAATGCAATTAAGTAAAATGGATTTATCTTAAAAGTTTCTCTGAGCTCTGGGGGGGGGGGGGGGGGGTTTATCCCCCTTGCTGCGCCACTGGTAGAGGCAAGGTTACCAGGTCAGTCAGAGTGTCAGAGAGAGCATAAAAGAGGTGCATTGAGAGATCTGGAAGAAAAAATAAATTTTTTTTTTCAAATTTGAAAAAGTAGCTTGACAAACTTCAGATTATTACAAAATAAAAAAAAAACACAATGAATATAAGTCTCTATGGCAAGACATGATTTTGAAACTCACTTTTTTTCACCTGTTCTCTGATTTTGTAAGAAAGGGAAACACCCCCGTCACATGTAAACAAAAGGGTTCCGTAAAGAAAGGATCCAGTAGGGACGACGAGCGTGAAGGACCCAAAGGAAAAATCCCTTGTTTTGGTGTTTTGAAGAAAGGGCTTGTTTTGGTGGCTCAGGCTTGTTTCAGTACTTCATATGCATGTTACAATGTTGTATGACTAGGTGAAGGTTTGAGGTTCATTTAGGGAACCATGATTGGCTGCAAACCATGCTGGCACAGGGTTCTCTGATCCTCGTTTTGAACTTCCATCGGACAACTCTCGCCGGATGGACTGTAATGACTGGAATGTGGTCAGTTGAGGGCCCAGGGTGGGCCCCTTGATGTTACAACCTCGAGGGTCTTGACCAAGTTCTGAAGACTCATTCGCCAAGTCAGGGCATGGGGAGGAAGAAAAAGAAGGGAAATGAGGCACTGCCATAATGAGAGTGATAGGGTGGAAGGGAGTGGGGTGATAGATTCTCGATGCTGTCATTAAGGCCACGTTAGCTAACAGAAGGGAAACCAAATTTAGTGTTCCTACAGAAATGAAAGATTATTCTATGAGGAAGAATAATCCTATGAATTTTCCATAGGTAAATCAGGACATGGGGTCATTCATTCAGACCCAAAATCACAATTCATAAAAAGAATTCGGTGAATGCAAGGGTAAGATGTGTTAAGACAGCTATTATGGTACCAATATGTATTGCTTCTTAAAGATTTTAATGTAAGGCCTGGAAAGTGGAACATTATATTTAAAGTGATTATTAGACTTTTCATGCCTGGGTGATGTGCCATTTAAGTGTCCACTTTGCAAGAAAAAGTATTTTAAACAAGCATAGAAATACCTTAGGGGTATACTTTGCAAATCTCAAAGACATGTGCAATGTAGCTTCTGCTGCTGACAGGTAAATTTATATCCGTGTGTGGGGGTTTTTCAGGGAGAAAATGACTTCCTGTCGGAATGGCTCTTGCACCAGCATCCAGAAGTGTTGACGGTGATGACAGGGGGTGTGAGCATGCCAATGGGAAGTAAGGATGTTTGGATGTGGGAAACTTCTCACTTTGCCATGACCTACTCTAACTGGTGGAATGGTGAGTCGAAAATACTTGCGTTACTAATTGGCTTTAGTGAACATGCACGAAAACAGGATGCCAAATCCAAATGCCAAATCAAGTGAGAGGTAAAAACAGAAAAAGAAAATAAACTCTGAAACCACTTTTTCAAATGCCTTAGGCAACCATCATTAGGGAGGAGACCAGATGCTATCCCACAGAGGTTTAACCCTTTTAGTGTGGCGCGCTGATATATCGGCTTTTACGTTATTTTGTTAAATTTGAGGACATTGAAATAAAAAAAAACCTATATATCAGTAAACGTATAAAAATGCTGTGATTATTGTCCAATTTAATCTCATTAATTTAAAAAAAACTGCTTTAAGATATCTAAAAAATTAACTATATAATGTTTATTTTTCCTAGTTGCTACATTTTATTAACCCTTTCGCGCCGAATGCCACACCTGTGCGGCGAGGATTTTCTTCCATAATCAACGAATGCCACACCTGTGCGGTGTTAATTTTCCTAACTTAAGCAACAAATGCCGCGCCTGTGCGGCACAGGTTGAAAAAAGTGACCGTGGCGGCACAATAGACCCACGGACTTGGTCGCCCCTCATGATCCACCTTAGCACGAGCCCAGTCCCTTCTTCGGCCGCTCAGGTCGACCCTTTCCTATCCTCTCCACGCGGTCAACTACTGTTATTTGCATTATGATTTCCAAAAAAATATTTGTTGCTATCTTTTGAAATCCAATGCTAGAAATGAATTCATCTTTTATTGCTGACCACATGGAAATTTCAAACAAAATTCTAACGTTAATATCAACGGAGTTATAGAACAACTAGTAAATATACTAAATCGATCTATATAAACATGAGAAGTTCGTTAAAAATTTCTGCACGATCAGAAAAAAAACACGAAATTCATTTTGAATGCATAAAAATCGATGCGAACAACAAATATTTGCATATATTTTGCATTAATATTTTAGCCAGTTGACCGCGGACTCGTGCTAGGAAGGGGCTTTTAATCCTTCTAGGGTCTGGGACGGAGGCCGAGGAAAGGGATCGGCACCCCACTGAGTTGGGTCCTAAAATGGTTAGGGAGGGAACCACTGCCTTCCGTCGACACGAAAAAGCTCCGTTCAGGGGAGTAAAGAAAACTTTCAAGAGACTCGTATTGAAGAAGAATTTCCCTCAACGAAGGTCCGGCGCGAAAGGGTTAAAATACCCTCTTTATTTTTCGACTGTATCCCGGGAAAAAGGATAGCACCAAATGGTTAAGAAAAGGTTTTTGCATGTAAGTCTTCCGCTTGCTCTGGAATAAAATACTGTATAATGAACCAGGAATCATTATAGTAAGTTATTTAATACAATGGATAAATTTAGCAAAACTCACATTAGTTAATACAAATCACTGAATTTGAGGAATTTTCCTTTTGTGATCATTCGTGAACCTTTTAGAACTTTCCCCCACCTAACTGCTGACATCAGCACACCCAACTCTATGAGTACATGTAACTCATCTTTAACGTGATGCCATCATACAACTGATTGATGGGAACTGAATCCTTCAGTCGTAGCCTAACTCTCGGCAGATTGACACCTGTTCTCCTCCCTATCAATGACTGCATAAGGCAATTGAAAAAAAAATTCAAAGATATTTTTCTTCTGTTTTTGCTCCCCACTTGATTTGGAATTTCTAGTTACTCTACCCAATAATTGAATGGGAAAATCTAATATGATTTATCATTCCTAAAAACAGGTTGGTTATGATTCCGTTTTGGTTCCTGGCATCCGTTCTCAGTTCTAAAACAAGTGGTTCATTTTCACTGCTTAATTTTCAATTGCTTTAAATGTGTTTGCTCTGCTCTATGACCTATGATTAAGGAGTCAAGTTGTCCCACAAGCGATTGTATCCATGACATCACTCTATGTAGGTAACATAAATTATGATCAAAAACATTTTTCAAATTGGCTTTTGTTCACATTATTTCAATGTTAAGTCTTTGCAGCTTAATTTCTGATGTCTTATCTAAGCTTAAGAACCAAGGAACTAAACTGACCTATCCCTAATAATTTCTTATTGTTTATATGCAATATGAACTGTCTATTAAGACCATGTTTGAAAGCAACTACAATTAAAATGAGCATCGAATGGTAGTACCCAGAATAGGGAAGACGTTAAGCAGCGATGACTGCTAGGTATCTAATGTATTGGAGAAAGTTTGTAAATTATCATGCAAGAACGATTTACTATGTCATCAATTGAACTCAAAATCAAGTAAACTTGACTCTTGATACTTTTGGAAATGCTTTCCCTAGGCTGGGGTGGGGGTGGCGTGGCTTCTGGTAAGGGGGCAGTGGGCCGTGGCCGGTGCATGGTGATGTCGAGGCTTTTTGAGTGCCCCCCTGGGGCCAAGGGTCCACACCACTCATCGTCAAAACAAGGGCTTAATTCCAAGCTCCACTGCAAGGCAGACTACCACTTCTGGACTGAGTACGACTGCAACCTGCCGACCCATGGTGCCATCTGCAAGAGGAACCCCAGTGACGTAGGTCAGTGAATACTTCTGTTCCTTCTCTACTCCTCCCTCGCTCCTCAAGCCACTAATTTATTGGTAGCTCAGAATGACAAAAATAGCAATGTTCTTGATCCCTTTTTTCCTCAATCTTAAATTGATACCACCACTGCAAAAACGCACAACAATTGGCTATTGGATTGTTGGGCGTTTGTGCAAATGGTATCAAAATGGCTACGCAAATTAAAATTTCATGACGATTTCAATGTTTCATTTCTTGCCATTCTCCCCCCTCAGCTTCTACAGTTAAATTTGAAATTTCAGAACCAGCAATGGGATCCCTCACCAAATTTTCTTTATTACCAACTGTGATAGAGTTTGAAAAATAAAGGGACCGTCATTTTTCAATTTATCAATCCCTCACCTACTTCTTTTGGTATTTGTGGTGAAGAATATATGGCATGTACCCTTTCACAGGTATAATTAAATTAAATTCCATGGCAAAATCTAGATCTTGCTATAATAACGTTGTGACGTTGAGTCTGTGTGAATGACCCATTTGCTGCCGAGGGAGGGGTATCATCCAAGACTTATTTTTTGGTCATTATTGACGTGATATCCTCTCTTGATATATATGCAGGATGCGTGTGGCACTTGGGAATGGATTACATTGGCCTCGCCAGCGTCACACGCCATGGAAACTCTTGCATTCCATGGGACAATGGTCCATTTGGCTCCCCACATCCCGACTCCCGCCTCCAAGGGCACAATCTGTGCCGCAACTATGGTGGCCCAGATGGAAGACCTGTGGCAGAGGGACATCCATGGTGCTACGTCGATTCTGTGGGCAGATGGGAACCATGTGAAATCCCTCCATGTCGGGTTGCTGGTGAGGATTGCTAATTACTATTGAGTGACATCCCTTGGTGATGGAATTCTAAATGGAAGAGTTTGTCTTTATCATCTAAAAATTCTATAATATTCTCAAAAAATCTGCTTGCTTCTTCTCGATTGAAAGATGGTTGGAAGTCATTCAAGGGAATGTTCTCATGAGCTCCGGGTTTCCACTGTGTTGTTATGTGTCTGATGACAGCAGTTTTGTTGACAATCCCACCATCATCTTCAGGTCATAAGTGGTGTTTGATGCAATATTGCAGGCCATTATACATTTTGCATTAAGCTTCAATTTAGATGTGATCATGCTGATGAGATTGCTGGCAAAGCTGTGTAGTGGGAAACAGTGTGGGGGAAATTGAGAAACCATAAGAGTATCAGGAGGAAGAGTTCTAGGGTTTCCAGCCGGGTCCAAGGGTTTTTCTGCACCGACGTTTCGAAGGCTAAGTCTGCCATCGTCTTCAGGGTGAAAGAGTATCTATTACTCATCACGCAAGCCTTTGTAGCAACATTCAAGGAAATAACTTCACGCTAGTCTATCACTGAGTCACCTATAAGGGCACTTCAAGAATAAAATTTCCACAACGAAAAGTCATTCTAGCTCAAGAAATAGAGCTCCTGGCTTCAGGATGTCCAGGTTTGTATCCCAGTTAAGTAAAATAATTTTTTCTATGCGTAAAAATTTAAAATTTGAGAAAATACTTAGGTATAATTTTCGAATTTGAGTTGTTATGAATTGTTAACCTGTATAAATTTCCTTGGTAGTCAAGTTTAGTGGTGACGTAAAATAAATTTTTAGGGAAATTCAAATTAAAATCTGAAATAGCTGTAGGAGTAAAAATATTTGATTCTTGATGGCAGCATGTGGTGAGCTTCAACGATTGTAATCCAAACTAACATGAATTAGTATGTCTCCTTCTATTGTTTGCGTTTCCCAAAGGAAAAGATGGAATTTGAAAATCATGGTCCAGCCTATTCTATTGAGTTTTGCGTTTCTCTTCTATGGAAAGAGTACATTAGTAGGGTTGAGTTAAAACGTAGGTATGTTTTTATTTCCAGTTTTGGTAAAAGTTATGAGAGAAAGTTATTGGGCTCAATTACAATTACTTCCTACAAAAAGTAATCAATTACGAGTACAAATGACTGATTTTAAAAAGTAATCAGTAAAATTGCAGTTACAATGACCTACAATTATTTCTTGTAAGGGTGCCCAATCTAGAGACTACTGGGCAACTGTCGAATATTGCTGTAAAAATATGAAATAATTGAGCCATACAAATTACTCATTGCAATTTTACTTGCAATACATACTATTATTATTGGTGTAACAGCACAATGTGTCATATTTTGTACCCACCATAAGTAGGCTGCAGCATAAGAGTGGCTGAACGTAAGCAAGCAAATTATGGCTTTAGGTTTATTATCATTGACTCGAAGTTATCCCTAGGCCTAGGTAAATCAGTGAAATCAGTAAAGCAATCATCGCTAACGAGCAAGTAACGATTACAACAAAAGTAACAATTCGTCTTTCACCATTAGGAGTAAATTACAAATAAAAACTATATTTCGTAAAAAGTATTTGTTGCAAATGAACATTACATCGAAAGTAATTGTTACGAGTAATCTGATTACTTTTACTTGATTACTTACCAACATTGCTTATTTCTGTGTAGATGAGGGGAAGAGGTTGCCATCAAGCAGCATAGGTGAGGCGACTGGTGGCAGCAGTGGGGATGTGTTGGTGGGTGGGGAGGCAAGGAAGAAGCAGGTGGCTGAAGTGACGTGCCAAGCAGGCGAGTTTGACTGCGGTGGCGAGTGCATCCCAAAGAGTTACGTCTGCGATGGACTTCAGGTACATTTTCCTACGGGGTAAAACCATACCAAGTGGTCCAGGTTGATTGCGTGACCATTTTTGAAAAAAAAATCATATTTTGAGGGTCGATTGCGCTCCATTTTTGACAGCGTAAAACTAGTTTGACTTTATTTTTAGTTTCCATGTAAACGATATGGGAGACATTTTTCAATATCAGCATCAGGAAATTTCTTTATTGGCAAGCATTGAAGTCAGTCCTTTTTTCCAGACAATAGTGAGGTAGGTATAGGAAAATAAATTAATAATTAGAAAAATGTACGTAAATTGCAGTACATGCCATAGGCATAGGTACCTGGAATTATTATTTTTACATAATTATATTTAAGGCCAAATTTCTGTGTCAAAAGGACACACTTAGGATTTGTTTTATAATAATTTGATTTGAGTATCTCTAGTATGTTTAATTTTATACATTAGACTCTCTTTATTATGAAGTTCATGGGACCAAAAAACTGGAGGTTCGTAATACTGAAGTTCTTATGAATGTTTCTTTTAGGAATCACCAAAAAGAAACACAACTTGTCTAAATTTCATGTCTCTTCAGTATCTGGTACTTAAAGTTGCAGTGTGGAATAGCTTCAGAGTCATGTGTATAATATGCACGATTAAATTACGTGCAAATATATAAAAACAAGAAAATTTGTTTGGTTTTATCAAAAGAAGAATGTGGCATGATGCAATAGGGGGTTACTATCTTCCCCAACACTGCAAGTCCTTGGTATACGAACAAGGTGCGTTCCAAGACCTAGCTCGGAAGTTGATAAACCCATGCAAGTCATCAAAACGCAACCAACATGGACCACTAGGTTTGGATTTTCCTCGCCCAGGATGCTGTGGATACATCCTAATCTAACTTTATGCACCAAGATCTCTATGGAGGTACTGTTCCATCATGTACTGGGCAGATTAAGGTCCTCTTTTTCGGTGAGGAGGGTTAACTACTTTCCAAGGCATCTTGGAGGTGTGCAATACCTCTGAGCAATAATGTGTCTGAGGTTTAATAAACATAGCAAAATGGCTTCTAAATATTAATTAATTATTGTTTAACATTCTTTGTTCAGCTGGTGTAATAAAAACTTTCACATTAAAGTTGCCTTAAATCTTACCATCTTTTCACTATTTTCCAGAAATGGTTATATTTAAATCCTCCTCTGATCATGCACAAAGGATGATTTGCTATTTCCCCAACTAGCACCTTAGTCCCCTTTTCAGAATCCGTTTACGTTACTATTGTGTAAATAAAAACCTTATAATTATTATTGTATGGTAGTTGCTCTTCAATCAGTTTACCATCAGCAGCACTTTCACATTTGATATGTTGAATCTCTTTCGGTAAATTTTAGTGCAAACATAAAAAATGTTATCTATGATGAATATAGCAAAGCAGGTAATACCATTCATTTACCGCAAAAATAAATCTAATCTAATTAACATCTATACTTCATTATTTGTAGTATTAGACTATTCAAGTGCATATCTCTACTTTTGAGTATTCCTTAAAGTCTCTTAAATTTGCCATTGGCGGCACTTGGATTGCAGGACTGTGCCAATGGGAAGGACGAGGCCTTGGGGGAGTGTAAGGGGAGCGTTCGTCTACTCAAGGAGTTTCGTCGCAAGGCCGGCATGAGGCTGCGCCAAAAGGTGGGACCTCAGACCCTTGAAAAGTGGGTGCAAGTGAGCACGGAGGACTGTGCCACACACTGCCTTGATAAGGAAAGACAGGCGCAGCATTGTGCAGGCTTCAGTTACCAGTGAGTACAGTGGTCGAATAAGGAGGGAAGGAAGAAGTCTCCCTCCCTACAAGAATTCAAAATATTCTTAGGATACAATTTGCATAGGTATTGGTGAATATGAAAACCTAAAAATAATCTATCAAACCTCCTAAAATATGATGCCAATGCCTTGATTCTTATGGAGCTATATCCAAAGAGCGTGTGTGGAGATTAAAAATGGAGAGCTGCAACGTCAACCACAGCATTAGCTTTTCCTAAGTCCCACTTAGAGATCTATTTTCAATTTAATTAAGAAAAAGTCTAAATCAACAAGAACAACTAACTTACAAGTTAAAAAATGTTAGCATCAATAAACCCATTGACCTGGTGCTCAATATGATTTACGAGGAAAGTAAAAAATAGTATCATAATACTTTAATATTACCCTCTCTGTTGTTATTCTGAGGTACATACAACTTTATGAAAAAATCAAGTGTACTTTGATATGAGCCCACAATTGATTTGAATTCCATGATCTATATTCTAGCATAGTATGCTCATTTGTGTTTTCTTAGTTGTTTTAATTTTGTGTATGACTTTTTAACTCTGAACATGGCTGGGACATCTCTGCATGTGCCAAAAATCTTCAAAATTGTGCTAGAAAACAAAGCTTGGAATAATGGGTAACTTACCTTTTAGCAGGATATTTTATATGCTTGCTTTTTAACAAAGAAAACAGAGTTTTTATGGGAAAACTGGTGACGAACCTTACATGTAAGAAAATGCTATACCAAGTGGACTTAATATTGGCGTGTACTGTTATTGGATTGTCTTTGTGATTGAATGGAAAAAAAACTGATTAGGTAAAGGTCAATGATTTCTCCTTTAATGGTTACCCAATTATCATCATATCTGCTGTTTCCTGGCAGTACGTACCTAGTGAATCATGAGTAGGAGTAAAACTTTTTATTTTTTTTCTATTTAGTTTCAAGGATGAGCAGTGCTTGTTGATAGTGAGCAAGAAGAATAGTGACTTGAATGCACAGCTGGATTTTGAGAAGAAATCAGGCTGGGATCATTACGAGTTGTTGCCACCGACTGCTCACTGTCGCGGTATGTTTCACTGCAAAAATGGCACATGCATCGATTCAAGCAAGGTAAAGTATTGAGCAAATATATTGCTGTTAATGTTCAGGATCATGATTCATTTAATGATGTGCACAAACCTCTGAGGAAAATTATGACTGGAATAGAAAATGTGTAGTTTTATTGTTCTGGGACTAAGTCCATTCGAACGAGCATTTATGCATTCGTGGTACCAATAAATATATTATTATTATTATTATTAGAGATGTGCGAATAGTATCCGCGAATACTCGAATACCTCGAATATTAGAAAGTATTCGATATTCGAGGTTTCGAATAGTTATGCGAAAAGTACCGCCTCGAATACTTTGAATTTCGCGTCATACACTGTCGCACGCACGTCGTTGGTAGTTGACTCGGAAAAATGTAGAGAACTGTAGTCATTTAGTGCTCGCAGCCCCGTTTTACGCAAGTTGACGAATTACATCAAATTCGTCGATGAAAAGAGTTCGACGAGGGGAACCGAAAATGGTCGGGTGAAAAAAATCCGAAAATCCCCAATTCCCCCCATCAGGAGAACCTCAGTGCCGTGGGATAGCAACCTTAGGGCATTTCCCACGATCCGCTATCCCCCTCCATTCAACACTCGCCTCACCCACTCTGACGCTTTCCTCTTCTCCGAAATCAAACAAAGGGTCCCAGCTCGCTCAAGGATCGCATTACGAAGACCCCTGCTTCGAAAAAAATATCGAGTTACGAGAACAATAAAAACGTGTTTCACGCCCTCCCCCCTTTTCTCACCCACTGACCTTTTTCTGGCTACCTGCTTCGAAGTTCCCCATTTCTGGAGGACAACTGCTGTGTGAGTACCGTGGGATACTTACATTAGCGCATTTCCCAAGATCCGGTATCCCTCTCCATTCAGCACTAGCCCCCCCCCCTCTGAGGCTTTCCTCTTCTTCGAAATAAAAAAAAGGTCACAGCTCGCGCAGGGATCATATTACGAAGACCTTAGCTTCGAAAAAATACCAAGTTACACGAGAACAATAGAAACGTGTTTCCGGCCCTCCCTTTTCTCCCCCACTGACCTTTTTTTTCCTACCAGCTTCGAAGTTCCCCGTTTCTGTGGAGGTCAACCGCTGCATGAGTCATCTGTTAGCACAAAAGGTGTCTAAGAATGACTTTCGTCGATTGATGTTACACCTTTATTGAATTGAAATATTAGTAATGTGCGCGTAATTTCAAAAAGAATAAGACCAAACACGACGCATTTCTGAGTTTATTTAAGCATTTTACGCAAAGAAATAAATGTCAAAATATGACGGAGACTTAGCATTCTGGCGAAACTCGATATGAGCAGCAGAGCTTCTCGGAAGTTGATGCGGTATTTTTTTCGGAAAGCATATATCAAGTTACAATTATTGAGTGGTGCTATAAATCTCTATTGTTACAGTCCCAGACAAAGGGATATTTTCTCAGAATATTTGGTTTCTCCCTGATAGCAATTCCAATTCATCTTCTTATCTCATGAGAACTCCCAAAGATGGACTGAAAATAATTGAAGAAAATCCGGTGGAAAAGAGCTTGTATTTTGCAAAATGCCTCAGATTGTCAGCTAGCACTTGGCAGCAGAAGTGGGGGTAAAGCGATGTTAGTTGAATTAATTATATGCCCAATTGTTTCCATAAAATTAAAATATTCATTAATCAGCTAAATTCCTGTTTGAATCCTTTAAAGGAAATCAAAATTACTCCCCAAAATCTTGTGTTGCCTGCTGCATAGGCAACCGAGTCAAACATTCCAGCATTCATCATTTTGTATTCGAGGTATTCGAATATTCGAGCAATGATTTAATATTCGAATTCGATATTCGACCCATCTCTAATTATTATACATGCTATCATGAGGTATAATGCTTTATTATAAGGACATACTTGACAAAATTGGGAAAAAAATTAACCATGAATGGCAAAAATTTGAAACAAATTGTGAGGTAGCTTTGCAACAACAAGTGAGTGTGGCACACTAAAAGCTGTGTTAGCAAATTTCCTATACACTTACAATGCAGTAAAAAGATTTGAAATGGATTTAAATTAGCTAAATGATAAGTTTACCAGAAATAAAAAATGCTGATTATTTCTTAAAAGGAAATGAATGATGACCTAATAGGTTGTATTCATAGGAAAATTTTTGAGGGTGGTTCATTGAGGTTGAGGGTGGAGGGGTTTCACCCAGTAGCGTATCTATCAAGCATTCTTGGGGTTTCAAACCCCCTGACATCAGGGAATTTCTAGTCTGTATTGTCAATATTTTATATAGTGTGTTATATTGTCTATGATTTTCATAATTTGCCACTTGGTCATTAAACACTCTGCCAATTACTGGAAGACATTATTGCCAGTATTTCACTCTGCATGTGATTGCAAGTCAATTATTATTTATCTGGCCTGGAGATTTCATTGTTTCCTTTTTATATCCTTTGTATTTAAATGTCTTATAATGCAAACTCTTGCCTTTTAAATTGATGTATTAGATATGCTCATATGCCTTCCAAGATAGTTATTGTTATGTTAATGTACCTTCCCTCTTCACAGGTGTGCAATGGAGTCAATGATTGTGGTGATCGCTCAGATGAAGTGAACTGCTCATCTGCTGATTTAGGCTTCTCTGTACGCCTCACTGGAGGGAAGGCTTCGCACGAGGGACGCGTCGAAGTCCAAGGTGAGGCTCCATCCTTCTGACATTATCCGCTGGGTGCCCAGGAGGAGTAAGCGCTCAGAAAACTACTACAAAATTGCAGAAGTTCATCCTGAATGTGACCGCTATGTAGCAGCTCAGAGTGAGCTCTCGAACTTTTTGGCCTCTGCTCGCCTGAGCTCTCATTGCTGATTGGCTGGAGTTTCAATATTGGTTCTGAAAGTGGGCAGGTAGTTAGAAATTTGCCGTGGTGGGAGCTTGGGTAGTATATGCCTTTGGTGGATCCCATACAAGGATAATAACTTGGTGGAAAATTGGGTTTTAAATCTCTCCGGTGGAATTAGCATGAATATTCTCACCAGATCCACTAAATTTGCCCCAAGATCGGTCGGCCTCTTTGGTGGTGGGGTAAAGTCCTCGCCTGCCAAACCATAGGTTGCGGGTTCTAATCCTGCCTGGGTAGGTGGTCCCTATCCAAAGCATGGATGCTTGAGTCATGCTTTGTTAATTCCTCCATTGTAAAAGGCCTCTATGTGCTGTTTACGGGGAAAATGAAAATAAATAAAAAAAAGATGCCAAATTACCGTGTGAGATCCACATTTGTCCCACAACACACCTATGTGTTTGGAGTTCAACAAAAATCCTGTAACATTCAATATTTTCTACTAGGGATCTTCTTTAATTCCACATTGGTCACTTATCAATTTTGTGTGGGCTCCACTTCAACTCAACAAATTTCAATAATAGTGTAAAACTGAAATTTGTAATTTGAGCTTTGTTTGTTTCTTAGCTGTAGGGGGTGTTCTTAAAATAAGACATTTTTCTAGATATTATCAGTTCTAAAGATTTAGAAATTTAAGGGATGAAAAGTTCCTATATATTCAATGCTAGAGGAAAAAGGCTGCACTTTTTTCATCAGCTATTAAATCCCAAGGGTCCCTTAAATATCCAAAGTCAAGAAAATAAGTAGAATAATTAAGCATCTTGTCCGTCCCTCTCATCGTCAAAATCCATTCTGTCAGAGTGGGAAGGGCCAAGCTAGCATGGTGGCTGTCTCCCTTTGCTGTTGCCACCAACCATCTTGGGCCCAGGCCTTAAGTGAGGGACCCCGCAGAGGAAAATGGGTGGTGCCCATGGGCACAAAACTTTGGAGGCTTGTATCTCCACTCAGTTTGTTATTGTTCACACATTAGTGAGCGATTCCTTCCCTCAAGGAATGCTTCATACCAATCGAAATAAATAAACTGGAACTACATATAATGATGTCACCAACTCATGAAAAGTGGGTACCAACTGTCACATTCTTTAATATTTCAATGTAGTGAAGGAATGGCTGAATGATGAAGATTTTTTTGTATGAATTTATCTTTTCCTTCCATCTATACGATGATTTAATTGAATTGGGATTTTGTTCTGAGTGAACAACCACATTTACAATTGAGGAAAAGGAGGTACTGTATATTCCAGCATAAAATATTACACCCAATTTTTCCAGTTTCGATAAAATTTTTGGGCTATACTCACAGTACAAAACTACCCCTCTTCCAATGCTCACCAACATGTACCATGGACCTTTGCACCTTTTAATGCACCTTTCAATGTAAGATGTCACCCTCTTTTTAAAAACCTTTGTATCCTGCCTCTCCCATGTATATTTATGTTGCAATCATCCATACCAAGCTCATTATTGGCAGCTACAACTAGAATGATAGTAATTATGTGTACAATTCCCGAAGTGCTACAAATCTCCACCAAACGTCAGAACAAGGCATACGGCACTAGGGCCAATAAATATGGATCTTACTATTTACATTAAGCTGACTATTGTTATAAACAAATATGAATTGATCAATGAATCAAAATGTGAACTGGTTCATTATTTTAAAAGAATGTTTTTTCTCTATGTTGATGAATTTATTCAGCCATAAGTATTGTATTAATATATGTTGGTGTGTACTATATTTATATGTGCAAAATAAATTGCTGGACAAATAAATGATTACTATTATTATTACTGAAACAGTTATGTAATTGTGGGACATCATCTATCACCGGTACAGAAAGTGCACAAACTTAAATACACTTGGTCAATGGGTTGTTCAGATAGTGCAATAAGTGCTGGGAGGTTAAGTAAAAGGAAAGAATGAGATGAGAAAAGGGCATCATTGGGAAACACCCTTCATAATGAAGAAAGATCTGAGGCTTTCCTGGCATATCATGATGTTGAAGTTGTTTTGGGTTTCCCAACGGGTGAGGTTCTCCATCTCTCCATTGAAATGGCAAAAATGGAGAGCCTCACCCGGTGGGAACTCCGAAACAACTTCAACACCCTTCATGATGACTTCTCTAGAAATTTCCATGGAGTGTAGAGCAGCCACCTTATTAGCTTCTTCTCCAAATTTGGCTGGCTAAGGGGAGGGGGGACTTGAGGTTGGAGGAATCAGGGGGATTTACAGAGGAAAGCTAGGAAGATGGAGAACAGCATTTGGAAAGAAGAAGCTGGATGCTCAAGACTGTCTTTGATGTCCCATGCCCATCCCCTTACCTTTACTTAATCTCTCATCACCTTTTGTCACTGTCCATCCATCCCAATAAATTAAGCATATTTATGATTCAACATTTTCTGTATCTGCACCAGATGATGAGACACACTGACGAAACCAGCTGAGTTAAGTTAATTAATATAATTTAAAAAGTTTATTTTCAATTAAGAATTAAGCAATTTCATGCAGTCACATAGAAACTTCACTTTATCAAGAATGTCCTGCAATTTTATGCTCTGCTTTTTTTATGATGTTTGCTCGTGGTTCTTTGCAGCATATGGACGGTGGGGGGTGATATGCGATGACCTCTTTGGCCTGGCTGATGCCGATGTGATCTGCAGAGAACTAGGGTTTTCTCTCGGTGCAGCTGAAGCTGTACTGCACTCTGGGTTTGGCTCAGGGGTCCTCAAAGGGTCTCCCCTGTTCCTCATGGACGATGTTGAGTGCAAAGGCAATGAGAAGTCCCTCAGTGAATGCCAATTTCCTGGCTGGGGAGATCACAACTGTGGACCCGAAGAGGTTTGTAAGCACTCAAATTACATCATCACCATCATAAGTCGAAAATCTGAGGATTGGTTTGATGAAGTTCTCCTATCTGCTAGTCTTTTCATGCTTATGTATTTCTTCCTTTTTATATTCATTATAATTTGTCCTATGTAATTCAGTTGGGGCCACCCTCTGCCTTCCTACCCATCCACTTGTTTTTCCATAATTGTCTTCATTTGGCCATCATGTCTGATGAGGCGACCGATTGAGTTGTCAATATCTTCTGAGGAATTTTATAAGTTTTCTCTTTTCTCCCTTTCTTCCATAGACTTCCTCACTATTCATTCCATCTATTACTGTGGAATAGTTGAGAATAGAATACATTCGGTAGTAGCAAGGTCGTCTTCATCATGCTTTTGTTGTGCTGCATTTAAAATTCTTTAGCTCTAGACTTCTCTACTGAAATAATATGCTCTATAAGTGGCATCTGGTGAATTGTTTTCTTCCATTCAAATTAAACGTTGGCACTTTTTAAGTTTTTTTTTCATATTCACATTTTGGACCACCTGAGCACACTATCCCTTCTTGTGAACTTACATAGTCTCTTCGCTTATAGCCTGTGAAGTTTTCTTTAATGATAAAACCTTGAGATATAAAACATGTGATTACATACGGTAGTGAAATGTCTTCAACATTTTAAGCATAGGAAATTGTTCCCTCCATAAGTTTGTGGAAGGATTGTACATTTACATTGAAAAAGATACAGTAGTAATAATTCTCACTAATTTATTAAAAGCTGATGTTTATGTACCACAATATTTTTCAAAACGTTTATATTTCATTGGGTGCTGTTTGTTCAATGACTTTTATTTACTGCTTTGATTGTGTGCATGTAGGTTGCAGGAGTAGTGTGCAAAGTGCCAGGATCTGTGTGCCAGAGTGACCAGTTCCACTGCCACGGCAGCAAGGAGTGCATTCCACTTGAGTACTTATGCGACAACCTCAAAGACTGTGAGGATGGCAGCGATGAAGACGACCTCCACTGCCAGGTGAGAAAAAGCTCTTCCACCATCTGAATCTACATACGACCCTACAAGCCAGTTCAGTAGGCACGTAAAGTTGCAATTGCGGTTCTGCAATGTTTGGCAACTGGGCAGACCAGCAAAGGATGTGCCCTAGATCTAGAGAACAAACATTTCATTATTTATTGCCATTTCCTGTTTCATTCAATGTGAAACATCAATGAAATTCATTACATGTAACTAAGATGGTAGCACCAAGTACCTATCTTGTTCTAGGTTAATTTACCTGTCTGATATGGAAGTATATTTTAGAATGAAGTATATATTCCTGAATGTCTTCCAGTTAGATATAAACACAGCGTGCTAAAAATATTAATTTGCATTAGGGAGATTGAAAAAAATGCTTTGCAAAAAGATTCTGGCATGCTAAGTTAAATATGAGCATGAAAAAAATTTTAATTTATAAAAATGTTTCATTGGAAGAAAAAACATGTCAAAGCTCATGAAAAAGTAGTTTTAAAAGTACAATATTTAATTATAATCTTGGAAGAATATAATATAGAGACATCGTTGTCTCAATAATGAAGTCTCTTCTGATGAAATAGAATGTAAGAAATATAGTTATTGGGAGCAGATGGAATGTAAAAAAGGTGATGTCATCTTGAGTACATGATTGGATAACTTAGGGAAATCAGAGGTATATAATAATTCTGGAGAATTGATCTTAAGAATCAGAATTGAATTTGGGAAAATAATATCACCTCCCTTTCCTCTGGTAGTGAGAGAGATGAGATATGAGGGAGAAAGTGCATTGACTATATTAAAACTATATGCTGCAATTATTGCACCCAAATGTGAAATAATTTGTAATGACAGGCGTCGTTTGCAGTCCGAGGTGTTGGTGCGCTTAGCTGACGGTCCGACGAGCCACGAGGGGCGAGTTGAGGTGCGGTACCATGGCGTGTGGGGGACAGTGTGCGATGATGACTTTGGAATCCCTGATGCTCAGGTCAGTGTGATTACAATTGAGCTGTGGTGATTGATTTACAGCATATCTCTTTAATTGATTGGGCAGTTCTAAAAAACTGAAAACCTGAGATAAAATTAATTAGTGGTCAGTATTTGGTTTACTTTTACTGTACAGTAGTATTATTTTTCTCTTTTACTAATATATGTTAATATCTGGTGACATTGAGAAATACCTGTAAATAATGTTGAAATGCATGCTGATTTTCTTTTATTAATCATGTGTAAAAAAAGTTAATTTCTACAGAAAGATAATTAACGTAATGGAGTATTTGCATGGGTCAGAGTTGGGTGATGAGTAATTTGTCAGAGAAACTTTAAACCTTAAGAATTATTCCTGGCTTAAAACTTTGTATTGTTTCATGATGCATATTATAAAGCCATTTAAGTTCCAGTTTTTTGAATTGATGTTGAAGGAGCAAAAATATTTTGATATTGCGGGCCCCATTTTCATGGGTTATTATTGACTTCATGGCAATGACAGTAAGATATACATGACGATGAAAAATTTATACTGCTCTTTGCACAATGGCACTAAGCAGTTTTCCTTCCAGCCCTTCTAACTCCTCTTAATTTGGTAGCGATGGCTTTCAGGGCCTTTCCATATTGCACATTATTTGAAGTACACTGCATAAATATGTACTCCAAAGGACGAAGTTCACCAAGAAAAAATATTTATTTAACAAAGTGGCAAAACTTGATCATAACTGCTCAAGGCACTTAATACCATATTTAATATGCAAAGCAGATGTAAAAATTTTTGGCCTCGAATATTGTATTGCCATTGTCGCGTCACGGGGCCGTTGTGTCCCGCCCGAAATGCAATTATGCAGGGCCGGAACTTAGCCTTACGTTTACAACGAAAAATAATAAAGGAAAAAAAATGAGGGACTGGAAACCAAATCTTTAATAAAATGGAAAGGAAGAAATGAAGGGGGTGGTAAAGGAAATAAGGAAGGGAATCCCGCCTTACCTTGGCTTCCGCCGAACTATGCACCCCATGCGTCCGTCGACGACTTGTTCCTCGCCCGAGCTTCGGCGAGATAACGAGGCCTTCCTCTTCGCCTTGACATGGGCGAACGAATACCCAGGTGCAAGGCATGCACTCTTCTTCCTTGGCTTCTAGAGCCCTCTATATGCGAAGAGGAACAAAAGAAACAAAAAACCAAGGCAGGTGGGAAAAGAGAAGAATGGAGGGAAATTCAACTTAAAAGAAAAGAAAAACATAAGGTTGTTTCTGAAAATTGTGCAAATACTCCATTGTGTTATGCCGCTTGCCTAATTAGAGGGGCACAAATGTTGGTGTTTTGTTTTTTTCAGGTGATCTGCCGAATGTTGGGTTTGGGCTGGGGACCTGGTGTGGCTGTGATGAAAGAGGCTCACTATGGCCAAGGCACTGGCCCCATCTGGCTAGATGAGATGCACTGTTCAGGGAATGAGGAGAAGCTCCTGGACTGCCCTCGGTTCCCGTGGGGCAAGAATAACTGTGGACATTCGGAGGATGCCTCGGTCAAGTGCATGCCTCCGGGAGTTGGTGGTAACATATTGACCGCGACCACTGCACCAACAGTGTGGGGTGGGTCTCCTGCTGCCAACTCGGGGAAGGTAATCAGCAGTGATCACCTCTCAACTTAGGGTGCTTAGAGAGCTCATCATGGCAAGCCAATCAGATTTTGACTTGAGAATTGATAATGTCATGTCACTGGCCCACTGATATTGTTGTAGCAAATTCCTTTCATGCTGGAATTTTCTGTTTGAAGGTGAAGTTGTTAGCTGACTTTATTCCAAAAATTACAATAATGTTAACCTTAGGGTACATTACAATCACAGAGTAGTGTTCCATTGAAAGCTCCCTTCATCAGTATTTTAAGTAAAATATTGCATGGGGTCTAGTTTCTGATGACTATGGTTTCTGAAATACCAAGTATAATGCATAACTGTGCCTTCATGATCTGCCCTTAGTTGAAGTTAGGTAAATACCATTGCTCAGCCAACTATTCCTTACTAGTTTTCATGTACCCCATGATTGCTGAATATGTGCTGTCTTATTTTTTACATCCTAAGTGAGGAAGTAAAATTGAAAGGCCATAAAGAATCATATGCTAGAGTCATTATTAAGATTTAAATTATCTCTAAATTTAATTTTCTACAATCAAGAGTTAAAAAGGGTAGTTGTGGAAATAAATTTGCATTGAAAATATGCTAAATGAAATTCACTGTGTATACATTTTGCAAATTGACTGAAATTGCAAGATTTAGGCTGAGTTTTTGATGCAACTCACTCAACTCGACGTCACCTCTCATTTTTTTTTTACAATGTAGAGCTGTGAAGGGCTAAAGTAGCCAATGGCATGGGTGATCTCATTGCATCTTTCCTACATCAAGGAATCTTTTCAAGTGCAGGAATGGGTGTTATAAATGTGTAACTATTGTTAATTCTGTGAGAATCGGGCTGGTGTGAGATGGCTGGAGTGCAGTTAGCTTCCACCACCACCTTGCCCTTTTCAACTACCCATGACCATTTTTCAGGCGGGCCGTGTTCCGTCCAAAAGTACCGAGGACATCCTCCCCTCGGGATGTGCCACCAACTCGAGCGTGTGGATGAGGGCATTTGGGGTCAATCGTCCGAGCCCTAATGCCCTGGTGGCACAGCCCAAGGTGACTGGGGGCAAGGACTTCCAGATAGGGCCAATCCCATGGCAGGTGAGCACCTATTATATATTCCAAACATTTTTTACACATGGCAGTAGTGCCAATTTTCAGTGAAGCATAAAAAAATATGTAAGAGGAGGAAATATAGTGGCAATATATTATGCAAATTAAAAATGAAGAACTATAATAGATAAGAAAGAGGAAGATATTTTATTTGTCGAGAGAGTGGATGTAGCTAAGGTGGTGAAATTGTTATGTGATTAACCAAATGGGTTGTAAGTGTGAGGGAGTGAATGTAGAAGGATGGAGAGGCAATGCATATGAAGGTGAGTCAATACTGTGTCAGTGAGAACAAGAGGCAATACATAGAAGTACTGGGTACAAGAAATCCCAGGAATAGGCAAGGTGGAATAAGGAATGTGAGCGACTTGATCGAGCTGATATCCTTAAGTTGAACAAAGAAAGCAGCTCAGCCCATGTAGTACAGACAGTTGGGCCAATGTTAGGGAACAGTTATGTGCAATGGTAGGTCAACCGTTATTCATGTCCGTTTTATCCAAACGTTATCCTACTGTAATGGTGCCATTGTTCCCCAACCATTGTCCCCACCATTCACCAACTGTTGTACAACCATTCCTCCAATTAATATATTTGTAATGTCACTATAGTAACAATGGGCATTGCATTTTCTTGTAAATGCCAGTGTCTACTCCCGTACTTTGCAGTCTAGTTATAAGAAATCTTGTATGATCTCGAGTCCCGCCTGGATAGGTTTCCCTTTCCAGGATGTGGTTGGTGTGTGATCGTCTGTTGTTGATTGTTAAAACTCCCGATGTGAAGGCCTCATTGTGCTGTTTTCGGGGGTAATTGAGATATTTTTTAAAAAATCTCCCAACGTTGGCCCAACTGATCATGAATAACCATGTGAATGGCATCGTTTCCCAATCTTGGGCCAGCAGTTGTAAATTAACCAAACCATTCCCCAACCATGGCACCTTATCCTGACATTGGCCTAACTATCTGTGCTGCATAAGAGGGCAGTCCAATGCCAAATTAAGAGTATTGTGACATAGTTTTATATTCATATTAAGTCCAAGGATCAGTGGATTGATGTGAAAATAGACGACAGCAAAGCATTTGAGGACATATTGCGGAAATGTGGGAATCAATTTCTGACTATTTTGGCTAGGGAGTGAGGGATTTTAGATGAGTTGGGGCTGACATGGACCAAATTTATGTTGCATGGCACCCAATTGTTCAAGTAAAAAGGAAGGTTTGGCCTCTGTCTCTACCAAGAATAAGTTGGCAGTATCATTTGTGAGGAACACATTATGAGGAACTTTGTTGGAATTCAGATGTATAAAGTCACCAGATTAACAATATTTTTACAAAGATGCCTAATTTCCGAGCAGGATTCCATATGTGTGTTAAGAATTTTTTCTTGTGGGTTCTTCAGATGCTTATGAGTCTTCCCCTTCCCACTATAAATTACCTTAACACTAGAACCGCGGAGGGGGTCAAATTGACCCCTCATGATTTTCAACATGCATATTTCACACTTAATTTTTTTTTCACAAACCTGGCATTTTCTGACTTTTAATTAATTGTAGAAAGGCGTATTCATGTGAAATTCTGACGCTCTAGGACTATTTTTGTGAACACTAGACAACAATATACCTAGAACCGCGGTAAGGGTCATTTTGACCCCTGCTCTATTTTCGATCCCGAATTTCATATTTTCGCAGCAGAAATTCACCGCAAGCGTAATTTTCGTAGGTCGAATGTGTGGTAATGGCATGGATTACCTCTGTCGTTTCTTATTAGGCCGCAGATAAAGGCATCCCGCCCAACGGACACCTGAAAGAATGTGAGAGTCAAGCCGCATAGAAATGGACCTACGCGAAAATTTCCGGGCACCCCCCTTTCCTCGGCTACCCCCACTCAAGGCTCCTTCCTTCCTCTACCGTGCCTCCCCTACCAGTGTGGCGTCATTGTAGTTGCCAGCTCTATTACATGAATTACAATGTAATACTTCGCAATTCACCCGAATTCATCAGTTTGCGCGGCAGTGCTATATTGCGTGAAGCGAGAAGTCGGATGAGTCGAGGAGGTGAGGGGGAGTGCGGCTCGTATTGGTTTTCACAGAACGAACACATCGTGAAGAAAATGGGGACAAGGACTGGTCGGTATCTATGGATGAACTGGAAGCTTTCATTGCAGTATTGCATGCACGTGGTTGGTACGGAGCAAGGAACTTGGAGCTTGACTTTTTGTAGTCCAAAGAATGGGGACTACCCTTCCTCTCACAAACAATGAGTCGCGATCGTTTCCGCGAAATATTGCGGTACTTGAGGTTTGATTTGAGAACGGAGAGAAGTCAATGGCTGCGTACTGACAAATTTGCACTTTGCTCTGACCTTTGGGACTCTTTTATCATGAACTGCAACTCTTTGTACAAACCAGGGCCTGAACTCACGGTTGACGAGCAGCTTTTTCCGTCAAAGGCAAGATGACCTTTTACACAATATATGCCCGACAAGCCTGACAAATTCGGCATAAAATTCTGGATGCTCTGCTATGCTAAAACTAAATTTATGTGTAATGCCATGCCTTACCTAGGTAAATCAGACGAGCGGGCACCAGATGTAAGCTTAGGTGAGCATGTCGTTCTGAAGTTGTCAGAATCATGCATGAAAAAAGGAAGAAATATCACTACTGATAATTATTTTACTACTGTGAAACTTGCAAGGGCCCTAAAAGCCCAGCAAACAAGCTTAGTGGGTACTGTAAATAGGAAGAGAAGGGAAATACCTCATGAGGTAAAAGCAGCAAAAGAACATCGGTATTCCACAGTTTTTTTGAAAAACAATGATGCCTCTCTGACAGTTTATCAGGGTAAAAGGGAGAAAAATGTGATTGTACTAAGCACTATGCATCCCAATATCACAGTGGGGGAAACTGAGAAAAGACTTCCTGAAACTATTGAGGTTTATAATAAAAATAAATCTGGTGTTGACTCTGTTGATCAAATGGCTAGGCTTTACTCTGTTCGTGCTGCCATGCGACGCTGGCCAGTACATGTTTTTTACAACGTATTGGATATTGCTTCTATCAATGCTTACATTCTCTTCTCAGAATGCACGGAGAAAAGATTTCACGTCACGAGTTTCTCAGAAAGCTGTCAGAGGAGCTTTCGGTGACAAATAAAATTGTAAGGGCCAGACCCAATTTACAAGCAAATTTGGATTTGGACCTGAAACTTCGAAGCTGGAGAATCGACGCAAATGTCAGGTACTTGAGGTATGCTCTGCGAAAAGCAAGAATAAGTCATCCTATCTCTGTATGGAATGTAAGAAAGTTGTCTGCGGTCCATGCACTTCGACAATGCAAGCAATATGTCTATCCTGTAAGCCAAAAGATAGAAATTAGTTTCGCAATGTGAAAATTGTACAAGAAAACCAAAGTAATCAATGTAGTTTACTTACCTTTTCTACACTTAGCTTGTTTAGTGTTTCTCTTTTTACACAACAAAACGAATTTATTCTACATTCTTCATTACTGTATGCTTCTCTGCACCAATAAAAGGGTTTCTTTTTCGTAAAAAAAGTTTACATTTTTCCCCCATCCGCAGCCGAACATATAGTAAAAATGTGAAAAACGCATTATTTGTGCAAGGCGGGTAGTCTATCTAGCGCTTTTACCACCCATATATCATTCAAATTTCATTGCATATCTCAGATAATTCATTTCACAGAGTGCAGTGTCCAAAAGAAACCCAAGATACTAAAAATATGGCAAGAAAAAATGAGGGGTCAAAATGACCCCCTCCGCGGTTCTAGGTATACGAAAAAGTCCGCGGTTCTAGTGTTAAAACTGGGATATAGCACGCACTGATACATACAACCAAACTTTCCAATTACTACAAGCAGTTTTCCATGGTCCCAATAATTTTACAATTGGGAACGAAGAAAAATTCAAGACCGGTTTCATTTCAATCTTTGGATGCTGAGAATGGCAACAAGTAGAGGGTAGTGTGCTTAGGGTATGAGATTTGGAGAGGAATATAAACCTCATTTTATCCGATCATTTTTTGGTTTGATGATTTCTGTGTTGCTCTGTAACCTTAAAGAGGTAATATTTATCATGTATTATTATTACTAACCTTCACAGTGATGAAGTTTGCAGTGATACATCATAATCACTCACTCATTCACAGTGCAGCGTTCGGAGCTCACTTCACCAGATTTCATTTTCTTTTGTCTTTTGTGATGGTTGCGTTTGAAATGACAGGCTAGCTTGAGAGTTCGAACGGGCCCTGCCAAGTCAGTTCATTGGTGTGGAGCTGTGGTGCTATCTCCTCAGCTGGCCCTCACTGCTGGCCATTGTGTGCAGGACTACGCCAAAGAAGCTTACATCATTCGTGTTGGTGACTATGACTCCAAGGTAAATATAGGTACTCTTCCTTCTTATTCAGCATATCGATGGCTAAGTTCTAACAACACGTATCTCAAAAATAGCAACTTTTCAGGAGAGCAAATAAAACGATTAATTTTTTTTAATTGTACGCTAAAATTACAGACCAAAAATTCATAAAACTGAAAAAGAAGCATACATTTGCCAACAAAGTGTTTATTTTTGCTTGAATTTTATTTTTTAATGTTATTACACTTTGTTTAAGATACCTGTCTCAAGCCGGCCAAATTTTGAGATAGGTGTTGATATAACTTAGCCATAGATATTGATTACCATTAGTTGCACTGTCTATTTATTAGGGGTGGTTGGATTGCATACAATGAATCCAAATGTTTCTGGATTCTATGTTTTACTGGATAATGAAATTGCATTGTACATAATTCTCTGAAAGATATCAGATCTGGTTCTAACTATTTGAATTAAAACTTCAGTGGAATAGGTGTCCCGGAGGGAAGTGTAATAAATCAGAGTTCTAATTCTCTCTAGACATGCCACAATGTACCACTTTGCTTGTCCCACTGATGCATGATTTGTTTCTATTGCGATGATTTTACATAAGCATCGTAACCAAATTAATCCCCAATATGAAGACACCCTCAGTTATTTATATGTCAGCCTGAGCCACATCGACATACAGGTTCCCTCGAGATCACTAATCACTTTTCTTTGGGCCCAGACTAAACGTTTAATTGCTCATTATTTGACACAAGAACAAGTCCAAGCATAGTAACAAGTAAAGGAGTCCTGATATCATATTATTTAGATGTAGCTCTTATCTTTGCTGCCGCCATAGCTCAATTTTTGTTTCCAATAGAACCTAGTAGCTGTTGAAGGTTTGTATTGTGATCATACGTAAATTGTTTCTATCGGAGGAATATAATAATAGTTTTGGCACTTGATGAGCATGTTTTTTCCTGTGCAATCCTCTTTGAAATTTTTGCTTTTTTACATAGGAATTGGAAAGTATATTTCTTATAGTTTTTTCTGGTAGCAATTTCATCTAATGTGTTACTTGTGGTTGTGTTGAATTGATGTTGCAGCTGGACGAAGGAACAGAGCAAGAGGTACCAATTGCAGAGGTTTACATCCATGAGGACTTCAATAAGGGACCATACTTGAACAATGATATTGCTTTGCTCAAGGTTAGTACAAATATATTGAGATATTTAGTGACTTTTGAGTGCTTCCCTCTGCCTTTAGTATATTGAAATCCTATGACTGTGAGGAATGTATATTTACATACATGTGTATGGGCAACTGTGGGAGAAATGTTCATTCTACCCTCTTGTCTCACCTCCACATAAGCCCTCTCATCTTTTTAACCCATTCCCTTTTTTTCTTCCTGGAGAGTGATTATTGAAAACCCTCTCCCTTCTTACTCAAGCTTTTTTTTGAGCCATCCCATGTGAACAAAACATACAATAAATTAAGTGGCCAGTAATACACAGTAATGTTAGATTTAAATCATATAACATAAATCTTCAAACTCAAGTATGTTTCTAGTTCTCTCAGCAATAAAAAGTGTGTGCTGCCACTCTTGGGTGTCACCAGCATTTTTTTCCTGTTCTCTCTCTCTCTCTTATTGTATCACCAACTCATGAAAAGTAGGTGACAACTTTCATATTTTCTAACTACAAACTTATCCAAGAATTCCCGTATGGGGAAGAATTTTTTTGTCATACCTCATTAGCTCTTCCATCTATAACATTATTTTATGAATTGTGGTTGCGAGTCTCAGTGTAGTCAGAGAATTGATTTCCTGTTGTGACTGGCTTATGATGTGTTTTTCCTCTATTCATTCCTGGAGCATGTATGTATGTACCATGAGATGGAGACAATGTGTCTTGTTCCATTTCAGCTGAAGGCGCCGCCTGGCATACATTTCAGCGATAAGGTACATGGTGTGTGCCTGCCTAAGGCAGAGGAGGGTGATGGTGGTGAATGGGGGAGGTCACCTGGTGTGGAGTGCGTCATCAGCGGCTGGGGATCAGTGGGCAGAGGAGGCTCAGGTGAGCATTGCAATCGCTTGTGTGGGTGCATTCCAAATCATTCGAATCAAGATGGGAGCAGTTGTTCCAAATCACTGATGCACTTCGGAGCAATGAAAGCATTGATCAGGGTTGTTAAACTCAGGAAAAGATGTTATGTCATCTAAGAATTTTCAGAGACTGCCCGATCCCTGCTTGAATGTTGTATGGAGACCATTTCAAACGCAACCCTCCGTCCGTCGGATGGGACGTTAATCCGTGGTCAACTTGGTGCCTTCCATTAAGAGTAGGCTAATGCCGACGCCAGGTTTCTCTCAACCCTTCCTCACCTACCCTTCCCTCATGGCGCAAATGACCTCAGCTGTCGGTCGCCTCCTCCAAATACCTACCAATAGGAAGTGCTGATTCATGAACCCCTTCAGTTGGAGCAAAGTCGTATGAGTAGGTCCAAAGAAAATAGAATACCCCTGTAGGTAAAGGGTATTCTAATTCCATTGTTTTGTGTTTACTGAACCACTATTCTTGTGTGTATCTTGGATGCTGTGGTCATTTGACAGGAGTGGGGCCCATATCCATTTGTGTGTGTTGATGCGTGTTCTTTCAGGGTTCTCAAGGACTCTTCGCTCAGCCGTGATTCCGCTGCTGAACCAGTCTGTGTGCCGTGCCGAGCATGTCTATGGGGATAAGGCGATTGGAGCTGGTATGGGGTGTGCAGGGTCACTGCTAGAGGGTGGTGCTGACTCATGCCAAGGCGACTCGGGTGGACCGCTCGTCTGCTTTGACAAAGGTGATTGCTCTCCTGTGTTTGTCTTTCCCTTTAATTCAAACATGCTTATCTCTTCAATTATCCAAAGCATGCTTGTAGTGCATGTATGTATACATTTAAAACAAAAATTTACTTGTACATACTAGCCTTTCCTCTCTTCCAGACCATTCTTATGTTTATGGCCAGAACTCTTTCTTTTCTTGTTCACTCACTCACTTACTGGCTGACTTCGATGAAAGCTCTTGCTTTCACTTAGTTTAGTTCCATTGGAAGTTTAGTTTCCATGGCATATTTTACTCTCAAAAATGGAAAAGTATTAGGGTTTTAATAAAATCTGTTTACTATTAATTTAGTTTCTTAGTAATCCATCATTACCTGGTTATCATTTTGTCGTTACTCATCCTTCCCTTCCATTTTTTTATGAATTGGATTTTTGGGTCTTAGCCAATTGTCTGCTGTTTCAATATTTCCCTCAGTTACTGTATTTATATCGAAATTAATATGCTTTGCATTATTTATTTCCACTCCTTTAGGATCCCTGCTATGTTATTTATCTTTATTCTCTTGATTGAAAGAGTATTATTTTATTTACAGGGAATAAACCAGTCCTCTATGGGATTACTAGCTGGGGTCAGGGTTGTGGCCGTGCCAACAAACCAGGTGTTTACTCTCGAGTCTCATACTATCGAAGCTGGATGGACAAGAAAATTCAAGAAGCCATACTAGGAATTTGATTCTATCTGGGAAACTGATGTTTTATCATCCCATTGAGTTGTTGCTATTTAAGTGCTACATAAGGACATACTCTTCTGAATACTCTCCTGGACTGTTAAATGGTGCCATTCTTTTTCTTCTTAATATTTTTAGCTTATTTTAGAAGTTTATTGTCATTTTTTTGCATTTTTTGTTACTATTGTTGAATTGTGTTGGGAGAAATGGTAATTTGATTGCAGAAAGGAGTGTTGCCACTGCAAAATTTTTATAGACCTTTCAATTGTTTTCCTTCTTGTCAATGCGATTCATGGAAGGAGTCATCCATGACTGTTAGAATGGAGTATTCTCCAGTTGGCTCCAAGATGTGTTATATCCTGCTGCACATTTAAGTGGTAATGCAAAAGTCACCACTTGCATTGCTAATGGCAGAACGATCAGAATTAGTGAGGAAAAAAGCTGTTATTGAATCTGTAAATAGAAATTTATATTTGTGAGGCAAAAGTTTAAATACCTACTCTATCACAACTATAAATAATAATTGGAATGCTTTGCTTTCATGGCCTTGATGTGAAAGTTTATAAAAACTGATCAAAATGCATTCTAATTGACAAGATAAATCAAACTTCTACGGGATGGACTGGGCTTCCACCTTGACATCATCTATTCAAATGGTTCATCGATTTCACTATTGTCTTGATCAAAGGTATGTCCCAAAATATGAAACTGGTTCCAGAAAATCTGTATAGTCACTATATTTTTTTATTACTGATAGCAGTGATTTACTAGTCATCAATATTTATAGGATTTAGTAATAAAAGAGTTTTGAACCATAAAAATGAAATGCTCTAATTGTTTTGACGATTGTTGCTCGGTCTTCTCCAATTACATTACCCTTCTCACATCAATTAAAGCTTTCTTTAAAGCTTGTGGCACCTGTGCAAAAAAAATCCATTCTGGGCCTTTGTGAGTCTATTTTGATGAGCTGTGGGGAAAAGGAGTGTGAGCTAAAATGACCTTCCACTTTTGGCACTCTGTTAAGAATGCTTGCATTAGCTGCCAACCACCTGGCATTTCTTCCTTTAGATGAACGGAGTAAAATTACCCCTGTGCAGGTTGGTCACCTTGACAATCAACTCTGCATTCCTCTTGAGGCCTAGAGAAGAGGGAAAAATTTGCCATCCCCTTCAAACAACCTCCCCTACCGAATAATTTCCCTTATGCTCCCTAAAATTCTGCTCACTTGAGTGCCAGAAAATTTCAGCACAACTAGGTATTCATGCAGCCCCCATTCTTGTGAACAACCCATAAGCTTATGGTTCTCCCAACTTATGGATGGCTATTCATACTTAATACTATTCATACCCAACTTATGGGACTCTCTTACTCTTAACTTTTTGGCTGAGGGAGTAATGATTTTAGCTACCAGCCTGTGTGTGAGAGAACCTAAAAATGTTTTTCCCTCTAGACTCGCAAGGAGTAAATCCTTATTTTCCAGGGCAACCCTTCTTTCTTTCTTGCCAACTGATTGGCCTACATTCGAGCACTTGTCATAGGCATATTAGTACCGTGGAGCAGGAAGGAAACAGTTGGAAATGGGCAGTAGGATAGAAAATTCCGGGAGGCACCTTCTGTCGTGAGGGATGGCCGGGGAGAGTTAAGCCGCATTAGCAATACCTTTATGTCCCGGAAAGTGCACTTGGGCTCTACCCGGGAGGCAATAAAAATTTTGGGAAACTGCCCTAGGTAGTCAAGCAATGATCAAACGTTCCTCCGGCAGTCTCCGTACAACACGTTCCCGCTGTCTAAGGGTTAAGGATACTTATTAACAATTATTCAATTTTTTAGATTTCTAAAAAACTATGTTGGTGTTCTTCTGATGCCAATAATTCCCTCATGATGAAGAATCTGAGGCTATCCTGAATGATTTTGGTGAATTCTTTTCAAGTTTTCCATTGGGTTAGGGCCTGAGAGATGAGTTTTCCCCTCTCCTCCAAGCGTGAGACCAGAATGATGTTGGCAAAAGAGAATATTGCTGAGCAACGGAGAGGGAGTAGTGGGGGTGGACATCACAAGTACAAGTGGATGATTCATGGCATTATGGCAGTTGCCCATTGATGAGAGCACTCTATATATACACCCTGGAATAAAAACCAATTCCGAAACAGATCAATTGATTGATAGATATTTTATTTGCTCTGGGATTGTCCTTTGGAAAATGAGTACATACACACTTAAGTTTGAGAAAATCTCGCGGGATTTTCAATGGGACATTGAACATTGTCTTTAATTGTTGATAACAAAATATTTACATGAACATCTGGAGAAATATTACACTTCTACAGATCCACTTTCAGTATGTTGACATAGTCAGTGGCGTAACTAGGAATATTTATGTATTTATTTATTGAATCATTCAAAAACAGCCAAAATGGCCTTTACATTGGGATAAGTTCAAATCTGCAGCTTTAACAAATATAATCTATAAAAAAGATATAAAAAATTCAGAAGATGGCTTTTCGAAGCTACCTCTTGAATGATCTGATGGGCATTGAAAGATCCAGGGAAGGGTGAGTGGTTGAAATGTTATTGAAAGAGGTAGGGAGTCTGTAAAAAAGGTGATCTCTGGGAGAGAGAAAGACAGAATTTCAGTCGGTGTAGTAGGTGATTATTACGATAGGCCCAGGTGGGAATGTGGAGTGAAAAGAAAGGCGGTATTTCTGAGGATCAGAACTTACCATTTAAGGCATTGTAAGTGAAGGAAAGATTATAAAAATTCCTACGAGAGGATAGTGGGACCGATGATAGGGCAGACGTTACTTCAGAGGGAGAATAATTACGGAGGTGAGGAACACGGTGTCGGACTACTGAAATAAAGAAATGAACAGGGCATTCAAGAATTTTAAGGTTGGAGGGAGAGGCAGTGGAGTAAATAACGGAGCAGTACTTGAGGATTGGGAGAATGCAACCAATGAAAATAGCTCTCATGGCGATATGCTTTTGGCCAGGGATGGAGGGGGGGGCGGGGGTGCGATCCCCCCAGGCAGTCAGGGAAAATTTTTGAAAAAATGGCATGCCTGGAAATACATTTTGACTCTAAATATTTGACTTTAATCAGATGCAGTTATTACATGCCAAAACAAGACAATGGTTTTAAATAATTTTTTTATTCCTCTGAGGCTTTGGGGGGAATGTATCCCCTCTTCTCGCCCCATAGTTACGCCAGTGGTCAGAAAGCCTGGAAGCGGATAACTGTGGTATTCATAGGATTCAATTTTGGTCATTCAGATATCATTGAAAAAATAATGATCCTTATGGATCAAATGGAAGACTAAAATTGTAAGAACTGGCAGAGCGACAGGAAAAGACCGCAGGGGCAGAGCCCACCCCCCAGCAAGCAAACGAGAGTATCTTATTTATATTTTTTCTGAGGAGAAAAGGAGATGACTCTGTAATCATTTACTTACTTACAAAGCGCTGGGAGTTATAGTCTGTATACTGTAGGGTAGCGCACGGGCCCGCCAGCTATGTACCTCTGTCGGCCCCATAGAGTTTTTATGGTCGGTCCTTTCCTCCCTTGGTTCACAGACTATAGGGTCGCGAACGGCCCCGCCAGCTACCTGAGTCGGTCCGCGACCTGCAAGCGCCTGGGGAGGAAAGGAGCGACCATGAAAACTATGGGACCGACTCAGGTAGCCGGCGGGCCCATGCGCCACCCTACCTTGTAAAGACCTATGCACCACCCTACCTTGTAAAGACCTATGCACCACCCTACCTACCTACCTACTAAAGGAAATCAGCCGCTGTATAAAAGGAGCTTGAAGAGGTGTGAGAGTTCTGCTACCGGGTAAACAGGGGTGTAGCTAGGAAATGGTCAGTAGAATAGCGAATGTGAAGGGGGCATTTTACATGAAGAGGAATCTACTTACAGCTGAGAATACGAAAAACGATTCTAGACCACGATATTGGTGATAAAAATACTAGTCTTAACTATAATCTTGAATAAAAATAATAACACAATTTTTTTATAAATCCAACGCAAGCATAGATATTTGCGCTGAAAATACGCATTTTGAACTATCTCACGTGAGATTAGAGGGAGGGGGTCGAGCCAAACCTCACCATATCTCACTAAAGAGGGGAGAGGAGGTCCAAAAATCGCCAAAATCACCTCACCTAATTCATAGACCTGAGGAAGCCCTCGGAAGAGTGGAAGAAAAGAATCCTATCTAAAAACCCTTGAAGAATACGGGACAATTAAATCGGACACGGCATACGGTATGATGTGACCGAAGGATGACAACCATCGAAGGACAAGTAGAAGGGTAAAGGAAGGCCCGGAATAAGTTCGGACAGGTTTTGAAGGGTGTCAAAGAGAAGACTTTCGTAAATGTAGAAAGTTTAGCAGGTACGGAACGAAGTCGAGAGCTCCGCCAAATCATACTTCTGAACGTTGACTCATGATGAAGGCATACAGCGCCCTCTTATGAACATCTTCGTCGACAGCATTCATATTTTCATTCGTGAAAGCAATTGTGGTGAGAAGGCCGACGAGAGCGCCTCTCCCGGGCGCGCTGGACAACTACTGGGGGTGTCCCCACCCCTCTAGTCTGCATGTCAAGGGTCACCGGCTTATCTCTTTCCACTTATCATATGGGGTTTAGCGTGAGAGCTGTGGACCGTGGAAGTAAAGGCGATTGATTGAAGACACATTGGTGGAAGAAGAAGACGGTGGTGGTCCTTTGAAACAAAAGATAGCAAGAGGGCGTGGCTAGAAGAAGGGGATGAAAAGTCCTTAATCTCGTGGTGAGTGTCTTTATTTAATCATTATGATTATTAAGTACTATTTGTTGCCACTAATGGAGTATTGACATAATTATGGGAAACAAAGGAAAAAGTAATTGAGACGTAAAAATTCTACGGTCAAATTTTTATCCATATATGATTGGTACTCATTCAGCAATCCCAGGTTAAAAGTCGTTAATTCGTATCTTGCACTGAAACTAACGGTCTCCATATCCCTCATTTAGTGACGTAACGCACACTGTTGACTACCGCATGCGTTGTTTACATTCGTTCTGTACATATTAGTTACGATACTTAGTTTATTGTGCTCTAAACAATAAGCCTTCCAATTATGTTTTTACGTACGGCACAAAGCCCTGCCAGCCTGATACAAGTTAAAATCCCCTGCCACCCCTTCGTCTGTGTGACGTTAACATATTTGTGGCATTTGTTGAGAATTGTTGTCATATTAGTGCAACTGGTAATAACGATTCCCCGCATCAACAATAGCGTGGGCCCATGGACTACGATTGGCTATTGACTTAAAATTTCTAGTGAAAAAATAGTAATAGTAACTGCATCCCTATTAATCTTCCTTTCTCCTTCTTCACATAATTTACTCCAACTCTTCCTCCGCCTAACCTTCCACTCAAAAATAATAATAATTGTTGCCTATGTTATGAAACTCAGGTCGTGCCTATTTCACGGAAATTGTGAACCTTACGGAGTGGAATTATTTAATTTTCCATTTATTTACTAGTTTTTAATATTCGTTTTTCATACGAGCAGGCCCATCATTTTCGTTACTGCGTTAGTCGACTGAGGTAAGGAGAGCACATACTCGCTCAAATGACGTCATTTATTGTCATGGTGACGCGTGCACCTTCCGACTTTGGCACGAACTTCTTGATCCGCTAAATGTCTCTGGTACAAAGGGGCAGCTTTCCAGTTAGGCGCATTGGTGGGGAGATATCGCGTACGATTAATTCCGTAAATGTTTCAGCCACATCTTTAAATTGTATTGAAGCAGTGACAGTACTGTAGAGGGATAGATATAGGATATGATATAGTCAATTCCATGGGACATATCATACATATCCTATACATCCTATCCCTATACTAGATCTATAGCAATCCAAATTTCACGAGGAAATAAGCTATAATTGGGAATTTTTTCTGCAATTTTAATTCGCAGTGGTGGAATCTATAGAATTCACGGCTTTGCTATTCCTCGCGAGTGAAAATACTCTACTTATAGAAAATATGGAGAATTAAAGGATCCCTATGCCTTCATCGCCGCACTGCAGACATTATTGAAAACGGAATAAAATGCGTCTTAAATGGCAACTTAAATCCAGCTTATACGGTAATACGGCTGAATAGGGCTTAATGGAAAGGAGCGTACTGTCAACGGTTTTATTGTTTTCAATTTTAAAGTATCAAAGAAAAATAATAACAAAAGAAAGTGAAATTCATTAGATCTATGAAATTCGCAGCAGCGATTTTAAACAAAGTGAAAAAAGGCAAAAAAAAAACAATTTGGCGAAAAAATATAAAAAAAATAAAAAAATCAAATCATTTCATTAAACTACAATGCTTATACTGTTTTCAATTATTTCCTGTATACTGTAAAATTATTGGTTTTTCGTTTCCTCTACACTCAAGCAACGCAAACATATGCGCCACTAAAATTCTCTCCGTAAACTGATTGGTTGCGGTCATTTTTGAACTCACCAATACAGCAATAGGGTGGTTTCCTATTATTTTTTTATTGCCTAAATCGAAAGATTATTACTCCTGGAGTACGTATTTCACGCTTTTAGATTTTTAAATGACGATATCTATTTTTCGCGATTAAATGAAAAGTGAAAATTTTCAAGCGCGCGAAAACGCGACGGCTAAGTATGAATGCCGGGAAATCTCTCCGTACGACGTATTTCTTGTTCCCGCTGCCGCCCTGTGAGGTGACCGTGAGGCGAGGCTTAGCGCTGATACGACGCAGGCTGCTAGTGGGTAGCTGAGTACCCTGCTGGCTGGTAGCGTTTGGCTTAAATAAGGATTATTAATACCTTATCAAACGAAGAAAACTTTCCGACCTTAGCCAGTTTTAATAAGTGATTATTAAGACATGTTTCCCTGAGCTCTGCGCCTCATGCATGTATTGGTAACCTCAGACAATGTATAACTGCTATCTTCTCGTATAGAAACTAGGTCCCTGTGACGTCACGTGGAGTGGCATCGCATGGGCGCCAATCTGGCCCTTTTCAAATGAGGATAAAATGGACCATTGCCATTCGTCTAAACCGGTATTTCTAAAACGAAATAATTTGTATATTATGAATACAGTAATGGTGGGTAACGAATCGCAATCAATGCCTTTCGTTTTCTTTGATGAAGGAAACTACCCTATTGTAATCGCGGCTTCGGCGCGGTCATTGATCGTGAACAATCTTCCAGGAAGCTTGCGGCGTTTTTCAGCGGAGGATTTTGGGACTGGAGTAGTCCATAGCTCATTAATTTTCATTATTTCCATTATCATTTTCCATTTTCAAAAATCTGATTCAAGAAACGTCATTCACAGAAAATATAGCATAAGAAAGATCTTTCTCAGCTTCATTCGATGAAGCATAACAGGTAGAGAATATATTTTCCACATTTAATGAAATTAATAAATTTTCTTCATTTCTCAGTGGAACATGCTTAATGGCGGCATGACAGCATAGTTAACAATAGTTTCTACACTCTTTTTCTTGACTTTCTTCGTCTGTTTGTCTGTTTCATTAATGGAATTTAGCTATTTATTTTTTACCCGCTTCTCACTACCGGAAATACCGGCTTGAAAATTTTCACATTTTCTCGCTCCTGATGACAACACAATATTCAATTACCAGACATTTTTAAATTTTGTTCCATCGTGCCGTAATTAATTAACTAAATTTCCCTGCGGAAAAACAGATCTAAATTTTCTCATTTGATGACTTTAATTACAAATTTTTGGGAGAAATTTTTTTTTTACAGCTCTGGATTAATCGATTGCATGATTCACCGCTAAAGAGTTGTAAATAAGAGTAAAATGAAAGGTATTAAAAACACGTGCTTTTTCCAAAAAACAGTGTAAATTCACTTTAAAAATAGGTTTTGAAATTAATATTGCGTGCCAATCCTTACTCACCTTTAAAGCTCTACTTCATTCATTTGCAATAAACCCTATCAGCTTTATTCTTAGAGTAATGAAAAGCTTATTTTTTTACTTTTCGGCGTATTTCATACACAATATTTTTGAAAAATGCGAATTTTTAATATTCAATTTAATTTCACCTATATTTTAAAATGAATTTCAGGTTCATCAAGTCGGAAAATATGAAATGCCAGCTCCAAAGCAATGATCCCTATCTGTTATTCGCCATGCTGCTTGTGACTTCAAACGCTGCATCAGCGTACATAACTGGTGAGTAGCTACCCCAAACCATCCTCTACCTTCTGAAGAATTTGTACAATGAATATTCTTTTTGGGAGGCGGCGCGAAATAAGGATATGGGTCAAACTGTATAGTTTTTATAATTGTAACAGAATTGTATTGCCTAATTCATTCGCATTGATGGATTTAAATTTATATTTTGATCATTGCGCTGGAACGAACGAAGGCCACGTTATTTACTCAGTGATGACATCACGCGCAAGGCAGTCATTGTCAGCTTTGCTAGCGACTTGAGTGTGTGCGCCGAAATACGAATAGAAGGCACCATGACGTATACGCTGCTTAATCTGGGTTCCCACTCAACCGTGAAAACCTTAAAACCGTGGATAAGCCGTGAATTTCGTATACCGTGAAAAAAAAAAACCTGGAAAAAGTCGCGAATTTCGTCCTAAAGCATTAAAAATCTCTCAATCATGATTTTATGACCGTAGAGCTACGATTGAGAGATTAAAAGAAAAATGGATATTTCAACCATATTTGAAGGTCAGTCACGTGCAGACATAGCCACGGATTTATCTGCACACGTATATTCGAAGCGCAATTATTGGTCCGTGTGCCATGATGACACATTGACCTTAAGCCTGTACCAAAGCCAGAATACTGGTAACCAAAGTATTCATTAACCCTGGCGAAAATTCAGACACTTCTTAACTTCCCTGGCACCCTGGTCCCTCCATTTTAACTCTCGCAACCTTTAGCCGGAGCTGAATTTTGCAAACGATATGTGACGTCCGTAGAGATAGCACTTTGATTGCTGCATTTGCATTCACGGTGTCTTTCGCGTTTGTTAAATTTGTAGTTAACGTGCGGCCGATGATTGCTACGTGATCAATATTTCTACCTAACTTTATTACCTTCTTTATCTACAAACCGTGACTTTGACGGCATGCAGAGCGTGAAAACCTGGAAAAAACCGTAAATTTTATAATTTAGTTAGAGTGGGAACCCAGTTAATAAATATGAAAAACATAGGGAAGGAATAATGACGTAATAGAGGAGTCAAGTCGCTATTCCCATGTACTGCAAAATTCCCGGGTTTGGCGGTTAAATCTTTACCTTTTTATCGTGGGCTTAAATCCCGGTAGGCGGGCTTTTTCAATACCCGGGTAATATATTTTGACGTGATTGTCCGCATTTTTAATTGTGCTAGAGCCCAATTGATTAATTAATAAAATTAAGCATCGTTATCGACTGACAACAATGCGAAGATTGGTTTACAAGGGTGGATCGAGGATTTTTGTGTGTGCGTGTGGGGCGGGGGGGAGTGGGGGGGGGGGGTAGCACAACGGTCAGACAGGCAAACGGTCTTCTCATATTTGGGAATTAGAACAACATTCATCGATTACTGTGCGAAATATACGTTTGACTTTAATATAAAAGTCATTAATATGAAAAGGTGGATAAGTTACATAGGTAATAACGACAGTTTTCTTTTATGTTTCCATTAGAAAGCTTATGTATTTTTTTATTTGCTCGCGATCAATAACGGATAAATCAGTACGGATTATTTTCGTGCTAGCATGGCATGCCCTCTGTCACCTTAATGGTTTTCCGGCTTTCGCGTCGCATATAGATGCCATCATCTCGGTTCGCCACCTTCTTTTTTAGCGTAAGGGAGGGTGAGCACGTACCCCCCGTAAATTCGCCTATACTGGTTTAGTACAGTTCTCTGCTATGTCCTCCCATCAGCTAATCTTTTAATACCCACATAATCTTCAGTCTTAAATCACCTGCTTCATTTATCTCAACCGAGGCCTTCCGCTGCCGTTCTTCCCTTCTACTTGCCCTTCAACGATTGTCTTCATCACACCACCATGTCTCAAGGTGTTGCCGATTAAGTTATCCCGTCGTCTAATTCATCAAGGTAATGTAGTCTTGTGCTACGGTTAGTTTATTGGTAACTTTTTCTGTAAATCGGCCTTAAATAGGACTATTTTTTCTGTTAACTACGACGCTTTTTACGCGGTAATAATTTCCGTGATCACCTACCAGAGGGCACTGCGTTCTCACGCAAAGTGCTCCCTTAAGTTAATTCATCGCCGATCTGGCGTCAAAAACGATTGTCTGTCTGATTTATTTGTTTTAATTTTTCTTGCAGCTCCTCTGGAGAAAGTGTGTCCACGAGACGAGGACCTCAGCAACGAGATGGACCTACAGCCGGATTCTGATGTGAGCACAAACAAAACACTATTTTCATTTGCTCTCAACGTGAGAATTCCGAAAGTAGATGTATAGTGCTCATACCCACCTTACATTGCACGTGACCTACATGATGAAAAATGATTATGATATGGTTTTAAATAATTGAAATAATACCAAACTTACGTATATTTTAAACTAATTTCTTCACCCCCTCTGGCTCAAGTTTCCTGTAAATAACGTGATTTGACGTAAATTAAAATATTTATTTGCTAGTTTGTAAAATAATTTTCATGTCGGTTTACCCACTTCCGCCTTCAAAATAAAGTCCTGGTACCAGTAGTATCTTAGCTTTAACACGATACTATCATAAGATGCGCAGTTTAAAATATGAGTTTGATATTGGGCTCATACGCATTATTATTACCGACTTGAAAAATCCTAAGTACGCCTTTGATTATAGCGTTAATAAAATTCGGTCTTGTGTGAATAATGGATTTTTTTGGTCTCGGAAAACGGTAACTCCGCTTGGAATGGCAGATTTTAAGGTTCCGCTCAACAAGAATGGGTATGAAAAGTCATCCTCAAGAATGGACATTCATCAACACCTTGCCTAGAGTGGAATGGGTGTACCCAGGGCGGCCCCGCAGGGATACACTCTCGAGGGCTGGCAATCAAGTCGGAGACTTTTACGCCCGCAGTTCTCAAGCGGGGGGATGGCAGAAGAAGGGGAAAGAGAATGAGGTGCCAGCACGATGAGAGCCTGATGACGCCTCATGGTGTAAATATAAAGGCGGAGTGGTTAGGGAAGGGAGATTCCCTACGCCGTAGTTAAGGCAACGCGGACGACCACTAGCAGGGACGCCGACTTACAAAAACTATTGGGGGGGCCCAAACCGGGGATCTTGCCCCGAGAAATTTTATAATAATTTAGTTTTATAAATATTTTATAAAATTATAATTTAGTTTTAAGTTTTTTTCAAGCATTTTAGAAGAGTCATATGGTCAACATCAGAACCCTGATAACTCGAATCTCGATATCTGGACATTCCGGGGAAAATTGACAACCCTGAAACATTTTTTCCTCACACCCGTAACGAATTTTTTGATGGGGCTTGAGCCCCCTCAGGCCCCATGGAGTCGGTGCCACTGATGTCCACTACCGCAACCTAATTCGATTTCCCGTGAGAAATGGAATATTACCTAATGTGAAGAATAATCCAGAGTTTTTTCTCTAGATCCTGACGTAGGAAAGCCTCCTCACCACAGATATTTGTGGTAATTTTATTATTACCACAAATTGTTTAAAAAAATGTGTTTTTAGTGTACCTTTTTACTGAAATTCGTAAAAAATTCTCTTGATTCTATGATGAGTTACTTATGATTTAAAAAAAAAACTTAAAAGTAAGTTGCATTTCATTTCAAGTTTATTTTATCGCAACAGATCGATAAATTACCGTGATATTGCACTTGAAACTCAAGTATCTTGGCTATTTTGCATGGGAAGTTGTTCCTACTCAGAATTTTAAATGGTCCTAGTAATTGATGACGAATTAAAAAAAGTAACTGTGGCTCTGACAAGCTACTTCAAGTTGCCAAGACTTCTCCCCACCTGCGGTTTCTGCTTTGCAGTTCTTCCGCCAGAGATCGTTGGTGCTGGAGGGGTCGGGCGAGCGGTCGGCGGCGCTGCTGGTGGCCAAGATGGCAGATCCTCCATGCGCCCTCGTGGTCGAGGCACCAAAAGACACTCACGCCATCACCGTCTCATTGAGCAACTTCCCCAAGGACGCACCATGCCCACTCTCCCTGGTGAGTCTTAACATGTGTATGCTATCATCATTATTAGATATCATTAATTAACCTTCAGCTGCGGGAAATTTAATAATTTATTTCTAAGCGGGAAACAGCGGAAATAATGTTACATTTACGTTCTATCCTTATTCTTCCCTGGCATCCCAGCCATAATAGAAATCCCATTTCTTACGATACTATACCCAAAATATACTCGATTCGAAAGATACTTGCGGGTGAGGGAGCGTGGCTAAAGCAAGGGGAGGTAAGCGGAGGGAAAGATTCTCATTGCGTGACTTTCCTATAGCCAATCATTTTGACAACAGGCTTGGCGTGCGGCCTCGGATAATAGTGCGTCTCAAACTGTTGTCCTATCAACTTCATGATTCTACCTACTGTGTTGTCAGATTTCCCATCGTTTCCCCTGCCTTTCCATTTTTTTCCCATTTAAATCCATGAGGCAATAGGGTGGTTTCCTATTATTTTTTTATTGCCTAAATCGAAAGATTATTACTCCTGGAGTACGTATTTCACGCTTTTAGATTTTTAAATGACGATATCTATTTTTCGCGATCAAATGAAAAGTGAAAAATTTCAAGCGCGCGAAAACGCGACGCGTAAGTAGGAATGAAGGGAAAAAGTCCGTACGACGCATTTCTGGTTCCCCCTCCCGCCTGGTAGGTGACCTTGATCGAGGCTCTGAGCGCTGATAGGACGCAGGATGCTAACGGGTAGCTGAGTACCTTCCTGTCTGGTAGCGCATGGCTTAAAAAAGGTTTATTAATACCTTATCAAGCGAAGAAAACTTTCCGACCTTAGCCAGTTTTAATAGGTGATTATTAAGACATGTTTCCCTGAGCTCTGTGACTCATGCATGCATTGGTAGCCTCTGACGATGCATAACTCCTATCCTCTCGTGTAGAAACTAGGTCCCTGTGACGTCACGTGGAGTGGAATCGCATGGGCGCCAATCTGGCCTTTTTCAAATGAGGATAAAATTTGACCCTTGCCATTCGTCTAAACCGGTATTTCAAAAACCAAATAATTTGTGTATTATGAATACACTAATGGTGGGTAACGAATCGCCATCAATGCCTTTTGTTTTCTTTGATGAAGGAAACTACCCTATTCTGGTTCCGGCTGCCGCCGTATGAGGCCACCTTGGTGCGAGGCTATGAGCGCCGCTACGATGAAGGCTGCTAGCAGGTAGCGAAATACCCAGCTAGGATTTAGCAGAGTACTCTGCTAGAAGTACTTGGCTTAAATAAGGATAATTAGTACCCTATCAAACGAAGGAAACTTTCCGACCATAGGCATTTTTAATAGGTGATTATTAAGAGGTGTTTCCCTGAGCTCTGTGCCACATGCATGCATTGGTAATCTCAGACGACGTAAAACTCCTATCTGCTCGTATAGAAACTAGGTCCCTGCGAAGTCACATGGAGTGGCATCGCATGGGAACCGATCTGGCATTTTTCAAATGAGGTTAAAATTGACCAGTAACATTCGAACTGGGATTTCTAAAACCAAATAGTTTGTGTATTATGAATACACTAATGGTCGGTAACGAATCGCAATCAATGCCTTTCGTTTTCTTTGATGGAGGAAACTACCCTATTGTCAGCGAATGTTAACAAGCTCGTTACCCCCCTCCTTCCCTTCCCCAAGTGCTTACGCGATACTTCGTCTCTTTGAATGTGTGCCTGCTCTGTTTATGTGATCTGTATTTTTCACCTTTGACAGTGGTCCTATGACGGGAAGAGCAAGAACGAGTCGTGGTACTTGGACATGTGCGATCGCGAGAAGAGGGGACTACTTGCACTCTACCCAGAAGTCTACCCACACAGGTACGCAAGGCTTCGAGAAAGCCTACTTCCTCTATAGATAGGCGTGTTCTCTCATGAAACTGGAGAGTAAAAGAGTGATAATTGAATATTTAATTCTATACTTAAAAATTCAATTACAAAAATTGAAAATGTACTTCAATTATTTAAAAGTAGTACAAACGTGTTGAATAAAAACTTATGGGCTATGTCGCCGTGTCAATTCTTGGGTGGCCCTAAGTTTCCCGACCGATGCTGGTCGCTTTCTCAGGGGATTCTGAAGAGTTGGAAATTAAATTCATATGTATAGGTATTTGTGTCAGGTGGTGGGGGAAGAGAAGCGGGAGTTTGGAGGAGTGAGTTGTTGATTGTTTTTTCTTAATACGGGTTGCCAAGTACGGCTAATTTTAATGCCGGGGTCCCTGTTGAAATTGTTCTTCTCTTCTTTAGATATTTCAATGGCTTCTCTGACGAGTCTCTGTTTAAAATCTTTTTCTTAGGCAACGATTTTTGCTTCCTCAAGGTCGATTGTGTTTCCCAGCGCTGCGTGTTCGGCTAATTTCATTACTTCTGTAAAAGCTAGAAACGTCGATTTGTTTACCGCCGACGGGAAGCCAAAGAAGGGACAAGTCGTCTAACTACGCATTCTTTTTTTACCTTCTACCATTAGCCGATATACAATGTCAAAGATGTATCAGTATAAAACAGTCGCCGACAGTTAGCAATACGGTAGTTTCCTTCATCAAAGAAAACAAAAGGCAATAATTGCGATTCGTTACCCACCATTAGTGTATTCATAATATACAAATTATTTCGTTTTATAAATGCCGGTGTAGACGAATGGCAATGGTCCATTTTTATCCTCATTTGAAAAGGGCCAGATTGGCGCCCATGCGATGCCACTCCACGTGACGTCACAGGGACCTAGTTTCTATAGGAGAAGATAGGAGTTATACGTCGTCTGAGGTTACCAATGCATGCATGAGGCGCAGAGCTCAGGGAAACATCTCTTAATAATCACTTATTAAAACTGGCTAAGGTCGGAAAGTTTTCCTCGTTTGATAAGGTATTAATAATCCTTATTTAAGCCAAGCGCTACCAGGCGGCAGGGCACTAGGCTACCCGCTGGCAGCCTGCGACGTATCAGCGCTAAGCCTCGCCTCAAGGTCACCTCACCGGGCGGAGGGGGAACCAGAAATACGACGTACGGAGAGATTTCCCATCATTCCTACTAACGCGTCGCGTTTTCGCGCGCTTGAAAATTTTCACTTTTCATTTAATCGCGAAAAATAGATATTATCATTTAAAAATCTAAAAGCGTGAGATACGTACTCCAGGAGTAATAATCTTTCGATTAAGGCAATAAAAAAATAATAGGAAACCACCCTATTAACAATCGACCTTAATGAAGCAAACATCGTTGCCGAAGTAAAAGTTTTTAAACAGAGACTCATCAGAGAAGCCTTTGTTATATCTAAAGAAGAGAAGAACAATTTCAACAGGAACACCGGCATTGAAATTAGCCGTACTTGGTAACCCGTAATCAGGAAAAACAATCAACAACCCACTCCTCCAACCTCCCGCTCCCCTCCCCTCACCTACGGACACAGATACTTATATAAATGAAGTTAAATTCCCAACTCTTCAGAATCCCTTGAGAAAGCGACCAGCATCGGCCGGGAAACGTTGGGGCCACCCAAAAATTGACGCAGCGACATAGCCCAAAAGTTTTTATTCAACATGACAAGTACCGGCGAAAGTTTTAACGAAGATGTAGTGCAGACGGAAAAAATGTTAGGAAGTGCGCATCATAATGACTAGAGGACTCGTACACCAATATTAAGAGAAAGTATGTATAAACTATTCCAAAACACAGATTCCATGTGACAATCAGGGGCGGATTCAGCATCAAATTTGGGGGGGGGGGGTCATGATCTGGGTCCGGGGAGAATGGAATACCCACCGTGAGAGAGGGGCATTCTCCCATATAAATTATTTTTGATTACCCATTTTTTAAACCGATTTCGGAGCCTAAACTTTCATTTTTATTCTCAATAACAGATAAAATTGAACAATTGTAGACATTTTAGGTTACAAAAACTAATGAAGCAATTAAAATTAAAAATTTTGATAAAACTTGTATAATTTTCCAAAACAAATTTTAGGGAATTGTAGGCCAGGAAATCGATTTTGACGCTATTCAGCATTCCATTTTTTATAGTTCATCGTTTTCATCGAATCACCTCATTGGTCGCACATTATTCCTCAGGATGTGTCTTTTCTTCTTTCCCCTCTGGCAGGGTCACGCTTCGGTGGAACGCCAGAACTACCCCAGAGATGTCCACAACCCTCACGGAACCCATCGAGATTGTGGTGACTGCAGTCGCAAGGGGTAAGTCTGCTCCTCTTCCTCATCCATCTATTCGTAACTCGAAACGAACTGCATGCCATCTAATATTATTATTATCATTATGATTTTCGATTTTGTCACTCTCTCAGCTGTTTTACACCAACTGGAAACATTCACGTATCCTAAAGGTTGATTAAGATTAGGCTCAGATGTTAAGGAGAATTCACCCTTCCCTGAAATCTTGTCACAATCTGGCAATTCTGTAATAAATCAGCCTTTTTTCCGAGGTTAGTCAGGTATTTTTGAATTCCCAGGTTTTCAGTTTCGTTTTTGAACTTTTTTTATGATAATACTTACCCAGAAATTATCTATGGGGGAACAGTGATTTCTTTCCGTTTCCAAATATTTTTTTATTCCATGGGCCAAATTTTGATATTTTTGGATTTTCTCTCTCTCTCTCTCTCCCTCCCTCACACACCCTCTCTCTTGGTGTATATCGGGTTACATAATGTTAGGAGTTTAAGTGGCACTTTCTCTCGACAATGACTTAAAAACTAAGGCCCATTGGACGCGTGAGGAGCAACGAGTATCTCTTAGAATTTCAATTTCTTTCACGCTACGAACTTTAAAATCTATCTGGTTTTCACTCGCATATCTTCCCTTGATGGTGAGGATATTTATTTCTCCCACGATAAAACATGGCATGAATATATCGATGGCTAAGTTCTAACAACACGTATCTCAAATTCGGCCGGTTTCGGACAGCTATCTTAAAATGAGTGTAATATCATTAAAAAATAAAATACAAGCAAAAAACAACTCTTTGTTTACAAATGAATGCTTCTTTTTCAGTTATGAACTTTTGATTTTTAATTTGAGTGTACAAGTAAAATAAAAATTAATCGTTTTTCTGCTCTCCTGAAAAGTTGCTTTTTTTTGAGATACGTGTTACTAGCACTTGGCCATCGATATTCTCTTGTTTTGAGGATTACCACATCCCCTTATTTTGATAGTCAAATGTTTCATTGTGAGAGTTGCTTTTAGGATCTCTTTGTGACGAGGAGACTAGAGTGCTGTGCTGGAAAATGTTGAAGGAGAGCCTGTGCGTGTCAGAGGAATTCGCCTGCGACGGCAGGATCAATTGCCCGCACCCGGGAAACGAAGAGTCCGTGTCAATGTGCCCTATCCAGCGGAAAGACGGTGAGGAAAATATGCTATGGTCACTTCATTCTTATACATGCATCATAATCTGGGGTCACTTTAACTCAATTTGGATATACAAACGGATTATTTTCACGCTTTTTGGAAACGACGAAAAGCATATTTGAGACATAAAAATTCTGCATCAACAATTTTCACTTTATTTTTTACTCAGTCAGCAATAATAGTGTAAACGTGTAAAATAATAGTACTATAACATAAAAACTCATATTCCATATCTTGCGCTGGTCGCCATCTTACTCAGTTAGTGATGTAAGTCCAAGGTGATAAAGGATAGTTTCTATCACCTTGACGTAAGTCAATCCTGCCGGCACTCGCCACTGCAAGCTTAGTTCAGTCCTCGCTCTTTGTATTAACAACGGTATTTAGTACCTTGAGCCGGATCCAGAATCTTTTTAAACTATACTTGGAAAAACTTTTAAATTTGGCGAATAATGTATTGAATGATAAACCCTCTTACTCTCCAATCGAAATTTTCGTCGATGCTTCAATACTAAGACATATTTTCACTAATTTTAGCTGAAAATTTCTTTCTACTATACAGGAATAGCTTGAGATTAAATGGTTAAGCACGCCAGTCAAACTATTGGACATTTATCTAAATTACACTGCTTATATTTTTCTCACAAAATGTATTCAACAGTTTATTTTTCAACGGTGTATATATTCATTATTGAATGAATTGAATTATAATTCATTTCATGCTTTCCTCACATGACTTCCTTTGACTATTTTGTGTAATTTTTACCGTGATATCTTGTTTAATGTAACTAATTAATTTCTCCTGTATGATTTCACAATAATTATGTGTGGTTGTCCATTGTTCCTTTCATTATCAATATTCTTCATGTACATGTTCTTGTTTTAAATGTGAGTTTTCATCAAATACAAATTTTCCAACTAATATTATTTCCTATTATTCAAGGAGTGTATGGACCTTAATTGATTGCATTACTGAATTGGAACATGTTATGCTTGTCACTGAAATACTTTCATCAATAAATACTTTATTTGCTCAATAAAAAGTCACTATAATGGACATAGTTGTTAATAAAGGATTTTCCTATCGGCTCTACATTTCCTACCACCCGAATAATGACTTGAATACCTGGATTTCATTTATTTCTTATGTGTAAGTGTTGCAAGGAGGTGTTGGCTCTCACCTGCTGTTTATTTTGCAAAGATGAATTTGAGCTACTCAAGACGAAACCGAGTAAAGCGTGGGACATATTGACAGATCACGTGAAGAGGATATTAGCCGTCAAATCGGGCGACGTTAGCGATTTGGTTCTACCCGGCGACGCCAGGCGGAGTGATGCGCCTTCGAGGGGAAGGATTCCGAATGGCGGCGCCGCTTTCGACGACGAATTCGAAGAAAGTGAAGAGGTTGCTGACCACAGAGACGGAAGGTCCAAAGGCTTTTTTGGAGGTGAGATAACTATTCATCTACATCTAAATTTATCCCGCCAGCTGCCTCAATAGGGTGGTTTCCTATTATTTTTTATTGCCTATATCGGAAGATTATAACTCCTGGAGTACGTATTTCACGCTTTTAGATTTTTAAATGACGATATCTATTTTCCGCGATTAAATGAAAAGTGAAAATTTTCAAGCGCGCGATAACGCGACGGTTAAGGAAATCTCTCCGTGTGACGTATTTCTGGTTCCCCCTCCCGTCTTGTGAGGTGACCTTGATCGAGGCTCTGAGCGCTGATAGGACGCAGGATGCTGAGTACCTTGCTGGCTGGTAGCGCTTGGCTTAAAAAAGGTTTATTAATACCTTATCAAACGAAGAAAACTTTCCGACCTTAGCCAGTTTTAATAGGTGATTATTAAGACATGTTTCCCTGAGCTCTGCGCCTCATGCATGCATTGGTAATCTCAGACGATGTATAACTCCTATCTTCTCCTATAGAAACTAGGTCCCTGTGACGTCGCGTGGAGTGGCATCGCATGGGCGCCAATCTGGCCCTTTTCAAATGAGGATAAAAATGGACCATTGCCATTCGTCTAAACCGGTATTTCTAAAACGAAATAATTTGTATATTATGAATACAGTAATTGTGGGTAACAAATCGCAATCAATGCCTTTCGGTTTCTTTGATGAAGGAAACTACCCTATTGGCGGGTGGCAGGGGTTGTTCGGACTCCTTCTGTTAGTATAAAAAGAAAAGGTGCTCGTTGGAGGTATTTGGCTACTGAATCCCCGTAACGCAGTGGCGTAATTAGGAATATACGTTGGGGGGGGGGTTGGGGGAATGGAATGGCCTGGGGCGGTGATTCCCTCCAAGCGATGGGGGGTCCGGGAAAATGTTTGAAAAATGACATGCCTGGTAATACATTTTAAATCATTTTGGTACTAAAAATTTAACTTTAAGCAGATGCAGTTTTTACATGCCTAAACTAGACAATAGTTTTAAATATTTTTTTTATTTTTTCTGTGAGGCTTTGGGGGGGTATCTATCCCCTCATTCCCCCCATAGTTACGCCACTGTTAGATAGAATGGTAATTTTTTTCGGACCCCCACTACAGCGGGAAGATTACCCCCACTTATTTACCCCTAGATTTACCCCTTGTTCCTATCCTGGATCCGCCAGTGTAAGGGAGCAATAATAAATCATTAAGTTTTATAAGCTGTGAAATTCTCACTTTTCATAATATTTTTCTTACGAAATTACTATTTTTGTTAACGTCTATCTAATAAAATCAATCGATATGGGAGTTGCTTGGTGGAACGATGAAATGTTAATGGTTAAAACAAAATCAAGTACTGTTCCGAAAACTATTTTGAAATTATTATTAGCTGTCAAATAGTTTCGACGTCTATACCATCAAAACGTCTTTGTCTTGATAATGACGGTATAGACGTCGAAACTAGTGGACAGCTAATAACAATAATAAAAATTTTGTGGAACAGTACTTGGTTTTGTTTCACCATGAACGTCTGTCTAGTTTTAAGAGCCAGAATAGCGTCAAAATATACTTCCTGGGTATGCAATTGCCGTAAAATTTTTCGGGTCAGCCGCCCCCTCCTGCTCCTCGCTACGCCCATGAATAGAATCGCTGATTCGCAACAATCCGAAGGCCTCAGGTGCCATTTATGTGAAAACTAGAGAAAAAGCTAAACCTAAAAGCCTTTCGAAGGATATCATGATTGTTCCCAGCGATTTGATTGTGAGAAGAGTTCCTGGGTTTCCTTCCGAGAACAGGGTTTGCGTGGTACCAACGCACAGTGGGCTGAATTCGAAAAAGTTTGCAAAACCTCAAAAAAATTCTTTTTGGAAGATGGCTCTAATTCTAACCGGTTGGAACGCCGAGAGTGTTCCATCGCGCATCAGCGACTAAAACCTCTGCCAAACACCATTGAGATGGCTTGCACGGTATGATGTGGGCTGGACTGTAGTTTATCGTGTGATTGTTCAGCTATATCTACACGATACTCAGCGAGCCCCCTGCGGGTGGTGGGGCAGGGGGAGAGTATTTTTTTTCCAACATACACTTAGCTACATTCAGATGCTAACACCTTTGCAGGTGCAGTTACTTGGCAGGGACTAGCTCTTACCAAGCATGAACTATTCATTTCCCTACCTACGACAGTACTTTGACCTCGGTGGAAATGCATCGCAACCTTAGGGCACACTATGTAAAAATTGACTATGTAGTACTCCTAGGTATTTATTTCGGTACTCATAAAAAAGAACATTTTGGTTGCTAAACCACTGTACGAAACACCATTTTTCATTTCGCGGTGAAGTCTGTTGGAGCCTTTTATCGTTCTTGGGAATAAAGAATTTTTGAACCGCTCTCATCACGAATCAATTTCCCTTATTTCATGCATATCGTCCGTTGAGTTACATTTTGCAGGTTTTCTCAAAATATCCTCGACTTCTTTAGCGAATATTTTGCTCCGAAATTTATTCAAAAGATTAATAATAAGATTTGAACGACATTCAAACAATGCTGCCGGTCCTTATTGTTGTGGTTGATTCATGACACATATTATAATATTGTACAAATTCATTGAAGAGCATTGTTGAATCACCGTGAGTATATCATTTCCCTCGTTACATTGTAGCGCTGCCTCGGCTGGGCCCCGGTTCATACGTTCTTCTGGGTATGCTGACTTGTGGATCCGTGCTGCTCATCTGCGGCATCTGGGAATGCTGCTGCCGGGTGCGGCACCAGTCGGCCACCATCTCGGTGTCACAGAGGGGCTCCTTGGTGCCCAGGGGCTCTATAGGTCCCACAACTTTCGTCATTATCAGTTCATCCTCGCCGCCACCGCCCCAGTACGAAGACCTCGAACAGGTGAGAATAAACATTGATAATTATATCTAAGGTTCCGCGGCGTTTCTCCATATGACCCTCGGCTTTCGGGTGTTCCTCCGCGTTGAGTTGTCCATGGGTGACGGCAGTTTCTCCAGCCATCTTGATGCAGATTGGCTGGAGAAACTGTCGTCACCTATGGACAACTCAACGTGGAGGAACGCCCGAAATCCGAGACTCAAACATTGTTAGTATAAGAATTCCAGCCATTATTAACTAACCTGATTCTATCGATGAAAGCAGCCAAGTTGTTCAGGATTGATGCATTCTGATGATCAATACACCCCAACCGACTCTGAGAAGAAACATCTCTCTAGAAGATGGTGATAAATATAAAAACTAAAGCACCAAGTAGTGCTTTAGTGTGTATCTTTATCACCACTCTTCACTCCACGCCTCGGTAATCACATGAATGTATCCCACCATGCGGCGTCTCACAAAGAGTCTTAGTGAGTATTAATGACAAAATTAGCCTGATTGATACAAAATGTACGCAAAAAGGGTAAAGGACTTTTGGGATGGAGACATGAAAAAATTGTCAGGTTTAATATGTTTCTCTTGATATCCACTTTGAAGAAGGAAAATATGACAAGTTATAGGAAAGGATATACCTACTCAATACAGTATGCAGTTGAAAAAAAAATCAACGAGATGATATCCATTTGGTAAATTGATGGTTCCATTTTGAGCATTATTATTTGGGGTATTCGTCCTGGCTTAGCACGCCGTAGGCCCGGATTCGAGTTCCGGCGGTGATTTATCAGAGACTACCTGATCCTTAATTGGTGCTCCATGGTCCTTTAGGCTCATATGTTTAAAAAGCAGGCAAATGCAGACACCAGGTTACTCTCCACCTTTCCTTCCCTACCATTGCATGCACCAAAAAGCCTGCGAATGACCTAGGCTGTCGGTCGCCTCCCTCAAATAAATACACGACAGTAATCAATAAAAGGTAAAATTCAATGTACAATTATTTAATTTCTCGACAATGTACCCTAAACAATAGCATCGCATATTTTAGCTGCGTTTACTTTATAGATATACTAGCTGACCCGGCGAACTTCGTACCGCCTAACAATCAATGAACTTACAGTTTACTTACACCATTTATAAATCAAGAACGGCTGTATCGTTTTTAATCATGTTTAATTTATTATAATAAAATAAGGATACAAATTCAATAAAACTACGTAAATGAGTACCAAAATTGCTTGTCAGAAAGACATTTTCTTTATTGAATCTACATAGGGTGAATCGGAGCACGTTTACGCGGTTTTTTTTCAACAAATTTTCTTACGTTTTAGCTTATGAAATTTTGGGCACTGTGGTTTAATAAAGCAGTTCATGAAATAAAAATTATACGCATTCAGTTGTTGGCTATTTGCGTTATTAGCTGTAAAAAAATGTTTTTAGGTCCAAGTCAGTTGCATACACTTGGCCCATTCAGGGGGCAGGTTGACACGACCCCAGACCGACGCTTGACTGATGCTCAAAATCGTGCAAGAAAAGCCCCTATGAAGCAGCATTCGCATTAAATGACTTAAGGCGCGCCAGTTTTAGTATCTCTGTTTGGAAAAAATGCAATGCGTAAACGTACTGCATGCGTAAACGCACCACAGTGAGCCCTACACATTCGGGTTTAATGTCTTGCGCCAAGCACCTTCTGATAAACAACAGTTTTTGTTTTGTTATCAGGCGCAAGATGAAGCGGATGAAGCTAAATAAATATAGCGAAGCAAAGCAGTGACGCAGAGAGGGGAGGTTTTGGGGGATAAACCCCCCCCAAGAGCTTAGAGAATTTTTTTATGAAAGATTTTGTTATTAATATTAGGGGGACGGATGACTAACAAACAAAACATATTTAACTATTCACACAGCCACAAAACCCACTATTTTGAACCATTTATCTTAAAAAATGTCTGGGGGAAGTGCCCCCACACTTCCCGCTTACCTTAGCGAGTTTTCTATACCCTACAGACCCGTGGTATTAGCTGCGCCCAAAACCCCCTATCCTAGCTACGCACTTGAAGCGAAGGAAGAAATACAGAGGATGGTTTATCGACTCGTGAACATAACACGCTAAATTGACCATGAGAAAATCATGGGTTTTCATTAGCACATGAGCACAAACAACACAAAAACTGAAAGACTGACCATGCGATTTTTTAATCGTTATCACGAATGCAACACGAATTGTAAATTGAATACGTTTCAGCTCAAAAGGGCATATGAGTTGAGATCATGGAATCTACGGAATGAGGACTTCCTAACCTTTGAATTTTCCTTTGAGTAAAGTTGCGTGAATCACATTCATCGCCAATTTTTTTAATGATCAAACACGTTCCGTTGGATAGTTATGGTTGGTTTAGGCTTCGAAAGATCATGAGCACAGAAACTACATTTTTCTGTAAATCGTGCCTTGGTAAGCCAGGTACGTCCAAGGACGTAAAATATTCAGATAGATAGTTGGTGATTTCGTCTTCGTTTGTTACACATTTAAAAGATTCGAATCCATGCAGGGTACGAACTATTTGAATTTACCTCGTTTTAGTCATCCACATCTTCGTTCTTGCTCGCTAAATCAACCATCTTTGATTCTTTTGGTGATCAATCATATTCTGGAACTCTTTGTTGATGAGCTCACTGAAACTAATTTGAAATCATTCCAAGGAAATGAGTTAAAACTACTCGATTCCTCGACAGGAACACGGACATTACCGTTTGTCAACAATTGCTTGGAGATTTGTTTACAAACACGGTAGTGAAGTGTCAACTCGAGCTGGGCCACGGCTGGGCTTACAATTAGCTCGAATTAAATTTTTTAAATGTAATTTCAATTTAATTAATATTTTGAATATATTTAGTAATTAAAATGTTATATTGTTACTAAATTCAGTTATTAAAGTGGTAAGCCTGAGACGAATCCAATGAACCAAATCTCATTGAAATCGGTGCAGCCGTTCTCGAGTTATAAGTGTTCTAACTAACACGATTTTCGACTTTCTTTTATATATATATAATATATAGAAGAAGAAGATTAGCATTAACATAAAATTCGCTTAAAGTAGAACATTAACTTTTCTGAAATTTTTTTGCTGCCGCAAGATCCTACAAACGTTGCGGAATCAAGTTTTAAGGATCCAACCATTTTTCAAAAAATGAATTTTGAAAGATTTTAGTTCTATAGATGGGAACAATTAATGTTAATGGTCTCTGAATTTTTGGGAAAATACGCGTCTCTTTATTTTTCTAATTCTATCACAATTGACAATAAAAAATTTGGAATCGATCAGTGTGATATATAAATAATTATCATATATATTATATATAGTTTCAGTTTGAAATACAAAAATATGCCTCCAATAATTTTTTTCAGCCGCCGACGTACAGGGACCTGTTTCCTGCCAAGGCTAAAACAACGGTGCAGTTCTAGTCAGCTGGAAGTTTCCTGCTCAAAGAGATTTGTGTGTCGATGGAGAGAGATTGTCTGTTCTAAATTTTGTACCTATGTATTTAAGTGAAGAGAATAAATAAGAATATTTTAAACACTGTTGCCTATGTTTTCACAAAATCCAAATGCAAAGGTATGGCAAGAATTTGAGTATTGGACCCATTACAAAGACTTCTAGAATTATCATTTAAAATTGACATGATTTTTTAAAATAACAGGGTATGGTAGTATAACAATCCTAAGATTGGTATAGTGCAGCATTTCTCTCTTACTCAAGTTGCTCCTTCAGTTTCCTAATGTTCATTTTCCTTGTCTTCACTTAACTGTAGGCGTTCCTCTCAGGATATTTTTCCGTGTATAAAAGTTTTTTTTTCCAAAATTATGTCTCTCCATTCTAATGTTGAATCGAAACTTGAAGCTTTTACGTGGTGGAAGGGTGATATATTAGCAATGAAAAACAATTCGCAACTTCCACACTTAATTTAAAAAATACTGCCGTTTCGGCTGTCACGCCACTATTAAGAACACAAAAAGGTGTACTTGATAATGGCGTGACAGCCGAAGCCGGAGGTAAAATTTAAAATAATTGGAGAAGTCACAAAGTGTTTTCCATTCTAATGCTGTTAGAGCAAAAACGCAGCCTCCTTTCCATTAGTGATAGCGTATCTAGGGCTACATGACGCTTAAAAGCAGAAGAAAAACTTTATATAATCAGTATAAGCTGAATTTTCATCACTTTTTGTCTCGTTTCTTCTATATTAATTTCATTTGAACTTACTTACTGTCGGCGTCAAAATGATGTGCCGCTGTAATTTGCAAATTATATCTGGACTTTAGTGCATGCCATAACAATCAATAATACGTCATTTTAAAGGAACTTTTATTCTCAATTCTGATTTATTTTTTGTTTTATGAAAAAATCGAAAATGAAGACACGCGAGGGCAATAAATGACACCGCGCACCATAAAATTAGCCGTTTGGTCAACCTCATGAACGTTCCCACATAGCAACGAACCTCTCAGAGACGTCTCACTATGATCTCGAATGTCTCGAATATCGCAAATGTCTCAGAGATGTAATCGTGAGCCGTTCAGGAAATTAAAAAAAAAAAACTTATTTAAACGCCATCAATGCCTTCCATATATATTTTTCGGTGCAATTGCGCAGTTTTGATTATTAAAATCACGACATTTAATATGGGTTTCTTATTTTCAAAAGGTCATCCATCAAAAATTCGTCGCTAAAAATGATCGAGTTAAGTAGGTCACAACTGTATAATTTGCATTTAATTATTTTTTGCCTACATTTTTAAGCATACCAGAGTACAAACTCTTATGAGACATCTCAGAGACTTATCTGAGACGTCTCATGAGACATCTCATAGACCATTTTTTTTGGACATAGTGACATCTCAGAGAAGTCTCAGAGATGTCTCTGAAGCTCTCAGAATGTCTCTGAGACGTAACATGCGATATTCGAGACGTCTCAGAGACGTATCCGAGGCGTATTTCTGCTGTGTGGGTTGTAACTCAAACTAGGGAAAAATACTATGTCTACAACATTCATCTTCCACAATAAGTTGCAAACATCAATGTAACGGCAACGTGTTAACTCATTTATCCAACTGTAAATAGCGTAAAACACAGCAGCAGATCTTCCATTAGCTTCATTCAAGTTATCTTTGATATCTTTCGGCGTTCACCCTTTCAAAAACAAGTGTTTGATATCCGCACAAAACTCAATAGTATCCCATTTTTCCAGCCTTTATATCAACTCACCAACCTGTCTGTTTGTCTGTTTGTTTGTCTGTTTGTCTGGTACAAATCTTGTAACTCAAATTTGACTCACTTCCTGTGAAGCAAAAACGCTGAAATTTTGCACACTTCTTCATTTCCGATGACAATACATGAAAATATAACTTTTTCTCTCCAACCCCCCTTTAACCACCCCCAGTCAACCTATAGCCCCCCAAAACATGTTTTTGATCTAAGAAGTTCCAAATGGTCGATTTTCGTGTTTTGCGATCACAGTAAAAGTTATCCACCATAAAATTTCCCATCTTTTGACACCCATAAAATCTCACCATATTCACCACAACTCAACATATTCACCACAAATCTTACAAATTTTCCTTTTTTCTGCCTTGTGTGGCATTTTTAACATAGGGGTAGGCATTTAAAAGCATAGGGGTGGCATTTTGAAACATAGGGGGCTTACCATTCACTGAAAATTTAATAAATATAGTGACTTTTTTAATACGTCACTTTTGATTTTTCGGGGTCACTGAGTTTTTTTGCTTTGTGTCATATATAAACGTTGCTCATCCCCTGTAATCTAAATATAAAGGCTGGTTTTAAAAAAAATTTTTTTTATAAGAGCTTATTATAAACAAATGAAAGTTGTTCACTACAATTGGCAGCAGCAATGAACCTATAGGTTGGATACAGCTGAAACTTTAACAGCTGTCTATAGTGACGAGTGCTACTTTCTAGTCAATATTAATTTTTGGTGCTAAGATAGCAATTTCTTGGAGATTCTAAGGACTTATTGAACGACCGTCGTATTTATGAAAAGATAGAGACATTTTAATACATTTGATAAGCATTTATGGTCCCACATATTTACACATAGCGCACTCTATTGATTAACGAATATTTTTTAAATAGACTGCTACGTTAATGTTCATCTGAAAAGGAAATTTTTTAAAAATCACTGTCATGAATTAAAAAGGAAATAGTTTGATTAGCATCTTCGCGTCCTTTCCTTTTTGCTTATTACAGTACTTTTTTTTATAGATTGCCATATATGGCAATAGTATCCTATGATTTACTTCGATGAATCGATGATTTATCATAATCGTATTATCATCTATTTGAGTAAATAAAAAAATATTATTTTTATCCAGGATAGTATAAAAAAGAATTATTAAGTGGGAATAACAAATTGCAGAATTGTGACCACTGATGGAATGCTATTTGAAAATTGGCGCATAATATATTTAATTAAGGCCATCTACCGGCTAAGTTCGGCATCAAAGTGTAGTGCGATAGGCGCGATGTTCAGTTATTGCGTGATTCGTGTAGTTCGTGTGTATTTTTTTCGAAAGTGAGAGTATTTCTTGATTGTCACTCCATTTTGTGCGTCCTAAGAATGGAATTTCTTAGCGATATTTATAAATTGAAGATTACGGAGGTTCATGATTGTTTGTGCAAAACTAGTGCCTACAATTCAGATGGTCCGTGGTGGGCGGTAGAAATTCGTTGAGGCCTTTTTCCTGCCGTCATTTTCAGGCGCAGTGGTAGAAAATAGGGAAAAATTAATTTAGCTGAAAGTGTTTCCTTTGGAATGTTGTTTTCCTAGGTAATGGAGGATAACTATTCTTAGTGATTGGTCTCTCTTATTCTATTATCTGCTACTGATTGTTTAATTGATGCATAACCAGGATTGTGCTGTAAGCAAACTTATTTACTTTTGCTTATTATAATGAAATTAAATTACAAGGAAATGGGTTTGAGAATGAATCATTGCTGTTACCTTGTGTATTATATTTTTGTCATTTTTCTGGTTTTTACAATAATTCGTTTCTCCCATGTGATGTTGTGCTCTTAAATTGCTCACATATGCTTGACACTGCATTTTATATTGAAAATCGGTCAAGTTTAGGCCAAAAGTTAAATGAATTGCACCATGGAAAAGAAAGTGTAGACACCGCATTGAGTTTCAGCTAAAAACACATACTACTCTATTAGCTACCCCAATAGACACATGGGAGAAGCTGTAAAAACCCTCATCATTAACTTGCGTGGGAGTACTAAAAATATTATAGGGTGCATGTTGTGTGAGAATGAGTGCCTGAATTCATCTTTCTTCAGTAAATATCTTGTTCTATAGCTTTAAGCAAAAGTGAAAGCCTGGAATTTATTTGATCATCATAAAGTAGTAACTGTAATGGTGCTGTTCTTGGGCTTGTTTTTGGTTGAGTGACATCACTGCCTCATTTCATCAATCCTCACAGAATGTTTAAATGTGGGTGTCTCTGTCATCCTATGCCAGAATTTTATCAAAACAGACTGGTATGTCTACACTGAAGAAAATTTCACAACATACTGAGCGGTGTGAAGCTCTCAATATACTTTGCAGTATGATTAACCTCAACTTATGCCTTATTTTAACTGCATCCACAGTGTACAAATGGTAGTAGTGAGATGTATTGTGCGAACTGCCCTACTTTAGCTGTGATTATGTTCTAGCCTGTTCTAGGCTCCACACTTGAATGATTGATAAACCTGATGAGAAAAAGTGGTGTTAAGATAGATATAACTTCTTCAATGCTGTTAACCTTTGGGTTGCGGGAGTTCACGATTTTAGTTGCCAGCCAGTGCTTAAGAGATGCCTTGTGCAGGTGGCATCCCCTGCCACAAAGGCTGGTCTGGAAACAACTATAAATACGGCCCTAAGCCTCTTATCGATCCTTAAGGTGAGGGAAAGTGCCCAAGTGTAAGATTTCCAGTATCAATACAAATATTGGGTAAATGCTGCAGTCAGAGTGCAAAACGTATAAAAACGTTCATGCACTCCAAGGGTTAACAAGGTACCTTCTAAATATACATAGGCAGAGGAGTTACGTGAGCTATTGCTGGGGAATTAGTGCACATATAAATAGGTCAGTACTTTTCTGCAAAACTGAGAAGAGAGGTGTCCAATCCTCATGGATTTTTGGTTATCAATCGGTTCTGGGAGAAGCTAGAGGCCTAATTTATTCTACAGTCTTAGCAACCTATCTTCATGAGGATGGTATTCATTCTGGATGTGGTGCCTGCAGGGCCATAGGAGAATCTTGAGCGGGCATCACCTAAAAAGATTTACTGGACAGAGGTATTAAAACACTGATATTCCAGATCTTTTAATGTATGATCATGGGTTTCCGCAGTGCCACACCATCAGGTACATCTTCACAGGTCAGGTGACCTTATATGTCCTAAGTTGAGGGGTAGAAATGTGGAAGGAACAGGAGGAGGAGGGAGGTATTTTTGTTGTTATGTGGTAAGTCATAGCTGGAGGGTCGGGGAGGCTGAATCATGGGGATAAATTGGTTAGGTAGTCAGGGGGTTGGGCGTGGAGGGTTTGGGAAAGTGAAAAAACTGTTAGTGCTAAGGACACAGAATTTAATTAATTATATCCTTTTCTCAGCACATGATATCAAACATATTGGTTCCAACGTTTCCCCTTCTTTTCAACTTGGAATACAATTTATGTATAGGTATTTACAACGCTGGTTGATTAATAATTGTGAGGCACTGTTTCTTATTCTCCCTCTCCTCCTTTCCCTTGCATACTCCTTTTGTCATGGCAATGGAGGCTTTCTTCACGAGGCCATTGGCATTCCTAGTTTTGGTGTCTTTAGGGTCACCATAGGGTCTATGGTAGGCCACATCTTTAAAGGATTTGCTGGATTACTTTTGTGTTGGGCCTTGGTTTTCATTGGTCTTGGTTTTCTCTGGAGAAAAATCTCTCTTCATAGGATGATGTTTTATATGCTAGGAGTGGGAAATCTGGTTTTGCTTGTGGTGGCCTGTGTCACCCAAATGGCAACACTCCTTATCACAGCAGGGCCTCCTTCCTTTTTCCGCACTCTTCTCCCGCCTAATGAAGTCCAGGAGTAAAGTGTCACTTCAGGAAAGTATCCTTGCATGCTCACCCAGAGTTCAGCTCGGTTCAAAATGGTAGTGAGTGAAGGGGAGTTGCTTAAGCAGAAGCGGCTGTGAGATTCAGTGTGGCCTATAGCCTCAGAAATTTATTACCTCTCACTTATTCATTGGGCTAATTTTGTGAGTCTACTATTCTACTGTGTAGTCAAGGCTAAAATTTCCCTAGGCAAAATTAAAGTTTATAAACAAATTGAGCACAGTGACTTGATGTCTTGTCTCTATTGTTGTACGTTTTTGTAATCGAGCGTAGTCGATGATAAAGGATTCGTCTCTGTGCTCTAATCTCTTTATGGTTAACAGATATTTATGTTACTATGTTCCCTGATGCGAGATAAATTTAGCAATAAGCATTGGGAGAGTTCATGTGTGTACTGGCTGGAGCATTTTTGTGGCAAAAAATTTGTCTATATGTATTTGGCAAAAATTTTGTAATATGAGCAGAGGTTAGTTGATTAAATGGCTAATATGAGCCTTTTGTGCCATTTTTGGTGTGGAAGTGTGTTTTAAATTCCTGCACCTCAAATACAGCACAGGCATACAGGGTATAGCACAAAAAATTAATCGGTGCAGTTAATCATACCCAAAGGAAATCAGAATGGTATTTCAAAAAGTGCTGTGAGTAAATTCAGAGCTTCTCAAAGCTCAGTAGGCATTTCATCGAATCTACTTCAGCATAGAAATTCAAAGCTATTTTGAGAAAAAGGCTGTTTTTGACTTACGATACTATTCACACTCACACTTTAATATTTCCTTTGTCAATATGTCTTTATCTCATGAACCCACTTTTAATATTTATATTAAAAAATTCTTCTTTTATACATCATTCATAACCAGATTTATATATGTTCCATCCCAGACCTTTCTTAGCCACTTTTCACCTTGGTGATTCTCTTCTTCAGGTCACCATGACCCAGGATATGGCCAATTAAGTTGATCCATTTCCTTCAAAGGGTTTTTAAAAGACTTGTTTCTTACTCTTCTCAGGGCGTCTTCATTACTCAATCCATCTGCATATATACTTGATCTTAATCATTCTTCTGAGTAAACACATTTTGAATACTTCCAACCTTCCAACTTCTTGACCTTGATTGGCCATACCTCAATAATATTAAAAGGTATGCTTTATGAAATTGTATGACAATGAGCAACTAAGTTGTAGTTGGCAAAAGAGAAATATTTCAGTAATGTCTTCAGTATTTAGGGTTTGCATCCACATCAATTGGTTTTTACAAAACAGTTTTGCTTATTATCCTGTCACCATATTCAGGTCAAAGGTGATAGTGGCCTGTTTTGTGATGTCGATTGGCCAAAATAAGTCTTTTATATGATGAGTTGAGCCGGTAACTGTCCTCTCTTTTGAATTTACTAGGCGTTTGATTATTTTATATGGTTTGCCTGATCTATCAAGGGAAGTAACTGCTCTTTTGCCAAAGGCTTTGTATTGCAAAAATTTCACATCTGGGCCTGGTTTATACCAAGCATGTGTGGTGGTAATTGGGTAGTTTCCTTCATCAAAGAAAACAAAAGGCATTGATTGCGATTCGTTACCCACCATTAGTGTATTCATAATATACAAATTATTTGGTTTTAGAAATACCGGTTTAGATGAATGGCAAGGGTCAATTTTATCCTCATTTGAAAAAGGCCAGATTGGTGCCATGCGATGCCACTCCACGTGACGTCACAGGGACCTAGTTTCTATACAAGTAAATAGGAGTTTTACATCGTCTGAGATTACCAATGCATGCATGAGGCACAGAGCTCAGGGAAACATGTCTTAATAATCATCTATTGAAACTGGCTAAGGTCGGAAAGTTTTCCTTGTTTTATAAGGTATTAATAATCCTTATTTAAGCCAAACGCTACCAGCTAGCATCCTGCGTCGTATCAGCACTCAAAGTCTCGCCCCAAGGTCACCTCACTTGCGGTAGTGGGAACCAGAACGATGTCACACGGAGATTTCCCGGCATTCATACTTAGCCGTCGCGTTTTCGCGCGCTTGAAAATTTTCACTTTTCATTTGATAGCGAAAAATAAATATCGTCATTTAAAAATCTAAAAGGAGATTATAAAGATCTTAAAGAAATATGTACTCCAGGAGTAATTGTCTTTCGATTTAGGCAATAAAAAAATAATAGGAAACCACCCTATTGTAGGGAGGAACTGCTCAATGCTCAGAGTGCAGCAACTCTGGTGCTTTTTGATTCTCACCTTCCAGGCCAGACAGGGTCTTATCAGAGAGGGTGCTCTTAGAATTTCTTACCCGCATGGAAACCCAAGAAAAGTTTATTCATGCCCTCCTCCACCAGGAACAATCGAAGGAAGAAAGTTGTAATTACACGGCTAAGGATAGGGCACTGCCCTTTGACTCATGCCTTTCTCTTCACTGAAGAGAAGCAAGTCCCTCAGTGTGATGAGTGGAGGTGCCCTTCAAGTATCCGACATATCCTGACAGAATGTGACAAATACGGTGATGCACGGATATGGTTCAATATGGGTGGGGACCTTGAATCCCTTCTAGGAGACCACCATAGTAATTTAAATAGTATAATTTTGTTTCTCAAGGAAATAGGTCTGTTTAATAAAATCTAGAAGTTCATATCTATATATGTAAATAAATAGTACAGTAACCATCCTTTTAAAATACAACTTGAATCAAATGACTGAATATTGGCTGTGGTATGACCTAGCTGTCAACGAACCCCAACGCTAAATTCTACCACAAGTTTATTTATTAGGGTCTTAGTACGCTTTATCTTTATCTAACATTTTCATAAAACTGGTGTGTGTACTTTCATGCATCTCTGTTGGAGATTTTTGCTACTCAGGAATGGATAGGCATTTTTATCATTTAAATACTATTGAATAATAGCAATTTATTGAGGTGACTAATTTCAATATACTTTCATTTTTGAGTCTGGTAAGCTCAGTCGTATTCAATTGTGTTTATGCAATAGGATTGGATTGGGGTGAGGCAATACAGTGGAACCTCGTTAAAGCGAGTACGGGCTATAGCGAGACTCCCGCTATTACGAGAGATAGCCGATGCACCGTCAATTGACCCTATAATAAGCATGTTAAAAATTTCGTTTTTACGAGGCCCTTTTGGTGTTGGCTCTCGCCATAGCGAGGGTTTCACCGCCGGAAAAACTTACACCAAGACTCCTTAATCTCTGTAATTGCTAGCGATCTGTTAGAAATGAAGTTAATGGAGTGCTCAGTCTCAAATTTTTGTGGTAAACTGTTGTTCGATAAATAAGTAGTTAATTTTGGTGAAAATATTGTGGCATTAGCATTCGCGAATGCTTGATCTTCTTTTGTTCCTCGGGCGGCAGAAAGCAGTCGTCAGCATACCCGCACGTCCATGAGTTGCATGAATAGAAAGCATTTGATGGAACACACCATGGCCAAAAAAACACCAAACACTTCTAAGCGAGAAAATAAAAATAAAGGAGTAATATGAGGTATATTGGCTATTATTTGCACCACCTCCGGTAAAGCGACAATTCGCTATAGCGAGTGTTTATTGGTGCACCGTGGGGTGTCGTTTTATCGAGGTTCCACTGCAATAAAGTTGAAATGGGAATGGGTGTTTTTGGGGTGAATAAGGGAAGGTTAAGTGAGGCATAATGTTTGGGTTTGGGTGGGACATGCCAATATATTTTTGGGCAGTTTCTTCTTCCATCAGAGGTGGGTGGCGCTGTCTCAACTCCTAGTGGAGGGTCTCCCTTTTTGTGGATTGTTCTGCTATTCAATGAATCGACACTATACTTGGCTCCATGCATCTTGTAGGGTGGTGGGGTGTGGGTGAAGCAAGTGGGGGTGAGTGGGGGAAAGTACCTTCGCACATGACTTCTCAGAAACCAAACAGATGACAGCAGGCATGATGGCCTGGGGCCTCTGAAATTTTCTCAGCTTCCATCAGCAGACTGAGCTTTTCTACAGCCTTGGTCATTTAAACTTTGTATGTCTACTTGCTATGCTGTTTGATTTTGTATCAGCACACTTACCTTGCCTTTTTTCCCTTTGAAACTATAGGGCAGAGGTCCATTCATCAGGGACCATTCAGGGACCTGTTTTATCAAAGTGCAAGCGCCATCCAGGAATTTTCTTGGGTATTGTGTAGGATACCATAGTTATGGTGACATTTTATTGTCAATTCATTCACGTTGTAAAAGTATACATTTCATAAAAACAGATATTCATGTCATTTCCATGATTCTGTGAGTTAAATGGCTTGTTTGGTCTTAGCAGACATTATGAAATATAACTGTATTGATACGAGCAATTGCAAATGGAGTTTCAGTGGGTAGTTGCCACTGGGCTAGTGATCTACTCAACAGATGTATCGCGGGTAGTTGTCACAAGGGAAAAATATATGTTGGAGGTGGGGCTGAAGCCACCAAAACCTCCCCATCCTGGCAATGTGTTTTTTGGGGAGGTCTTCCCTTTCCCGAGCCACTGAGCTGTGGTTATACTTACTCCTCTCCAAATTAAAACCTTCATGCATAATTTTTTTTTATCATGCCAAAGATACCATGGCTCAATTTATTCTCTTAAAATAAGTGGTTATGAGTTAACATATTTTGCAACACCTAGTCCACTACGTATTGTACTTCTGTTACTCCCCTACCCCATAAATGGAGCACAATGATTATATCCAAGCTTGAACGGAAAGTACCCTCCCCCTCTTGCTTCAGCACCATCCCCTCACCCACTAAGATTTTTGGAAGCGAGTATAGTCGTCTCTTTGAATTAAAAAAGGTAAAATTGCAAGATTTGTTCAACAGAACATGAAGGAATAGTTCCACTGTATTGACTACTGTGGGAAATTTAAGTATTAGCACTACAGGCTCTCCTAGGGACAGGGGGGTTAAGAGTTGGCCTACTTTTGCTTGTAAGTGGCCGGTAGGGGACTTAGCGTTACTCGCATAAGACAGAAAGGTTTAATTGTCTGGTGAATGTAAGAAGGAGGAGGAGTCAAGTAGAGCCTATTGTGCAGTAATCAGAATGGCCATATTGTATGTAATATCTCAGTCTCCCCGTGAATGTCGGTGAAACTTAATTGCCTTGGTTAAACATTCCCCTGGACCAAATTGTGGATGTAAGAGCCAGTTAGGAAGAATTGAAAAAAATGGCAATTTTTAAGGATTTAAGTTTTTATTTTGCCAGCTTTTCAAGCAATGTTAAAAATTATTGATGATATTCTAAAAGCTACTTATCTATGCATCTACCTAAAAGCCTCTTGTCAGACCTAGGATACATTACATCTTTGAGGTATTGCATGCCGCCAAAGTGCCATAGATAGGAATAAACCACACCACCCCCACAAAAAACTGCCTTAATCTGCCCCTGCCTGGACCTGTTATTGAACCACTGACCTTTGCCTCTATAGACCTCTGCACTGGCAGCTACGCTACCCAGGTTCCTGAATTGCCTTGGAAATCGTACCAAGATTCATGGTTGTGGGTGTTCAGGAATAGAATGAGGAACTTGGATGGCATAGTGATCTGTGCAGAGGCGTGTAAAGCCTAAGGTCCTTGGTACAATTCCCAATATGGCACAAGTTTTTCCTCTTGCAATTTATGTGAATTTCACCCAAAAAGCATAAAGTGTTACACATTCTTGAAATTATTTATCTTAATTAATACAAACGTACTTCTGTGGTACGATTTGGAAATAAAATATTGAGTAATAGCATTTAATTTTTAGTTTTCTTTATATGATGAATATATTAATACAAAACAAAATCTCGCTTAAGGAAGTGGGTTTGACCATTAATCATTTTCACTTACTTTGGGAAGGACAGAGGGATCATATATGTGCTCTTGTTATACTTGAATGCGCTCCAAACTTTAATAAAAAGGCATTTTTATGCTTAAAAAGAAAACGATGCAGGAAATATTGAACTTAATGTATATTTTCAGATATTCTCATGCATTTACATAACAATGGCTTATATCTCATTCCTTACATTTTTCATAAATTATTTATTTGCTTACAGTTAGGCATTATATATATTTTTTATATACACACTCTCGACTCACACTACGTGGGCAACATTTATTGGAGGAACTGGCTTACGAGAAGGGTGATCTCGAAAGGTCAACTCACTGGGTCAGCATACATGCATACATACAATATTTCTGCTCTCACAAAAATTATTTGTGCTACAATTTACAATATTTTCCACTTACAGTTCTCTCATAATGATTTGGGCATGGGTTATTCACAAGTCTGTATGATATTGGCCATACATATTCTTATATATAATTTGCAAAGTGTACATTTCGTCTCTCAAAGTTGCACACAGAAAATACAGTCCTCACTATGCATCATCCATCAAATATATTTTTGGTGTCCAGGATTCACTTGGGTATGTCCATTTAGCATGGTAGTCTTATACTGATCTAGGACTTCAATTTCTATCATACATCATTCCATGATAAGTAATTGATTTGTAGAAATGAAGTTCTTGAGAAAGGAACACTCTTGTGTGTAAATTGTGAGTAAAATAACTGGTGTTTAGTTGACAATAGAGGCATATTTTTGCTGATGAGCATGCCTTGACATTACAAGGTGTTGCATAATGAAACAAAATATTAAACTGCGACTCTGGCATTGTGGTGAAATATGTAACTTTATAATCAGGAAGCACAGAATTGGGTGTTTCCCTAATGTATAATGTTATTCTTCGAGGGGAACGAGACCTTTTATCTATCTAGTTTCTCAAAATTAAAAAAATGAATAGATTTTTGTTCATTACGTATTTCACATAGAAACTGTTTTTGCGGGAATATGCATGGAATTCTTCTTCACATACATTTTCAATGCATTTATTCCACAGTTTACCCGCTTTCTTGGTGAAACAGATAAACAGTGACGGTGGAAAATTAATTCCCCGCACTCAAATGAAATATACCGTGATCAATAGGCCAAAATTTTTATTTGTTTTCATAAGTATTTTGACGGATATACTGCCACATGTTCGATTATGTGGCAGAGAGCACGTGTAATGACTAGCATATTAATGGCAATAATAATAATACACAGATATGATTAAGTTAGGTACCGGGAGTACAGGCATCTAAAAACCGTCCGATTACGTCCAAAACCTTTTCGATGAAAGAATCGTCTTTTTGATAAGAAAGAGCGCGCGCGCCTTAAGTCAACTGGTGTGCGACAAGGACGTGGCGACCATGGGGCTGCGATCATGTAAACAGTAGATACGCTGCGAGGGAAAGGTATTGGTCCCAACATCAAAATATTTTCATGAGGAGCTTATCCTGGGCTATTAGCGTCATTCAACTCATGAGAGTCAAACTGCGCCCGCGCAACCCGAACGACTCGCTGAAAACTCAAGTCAAGAATGGGGCCCTCAGGTGAAGAATGAGACGTTAGTGTTCCGGGTTGATGTAAGGGACCAACTGCCTCTAATGGTGACGTGTATTAAACACTGAACAATGGAATGCTGAGAATATTCCCTCCCAAGTGAAGCCAAGAAATTGCGCATCTGGCCATCTTGAGAGGGACATCCAAAATTACTCTCCATTAAAATGGATGGGAAATCGTGCAGCATTGAAATTCTTTCCGCAGTTCATGTGATGCCGGTGAGATTGCGACGTGGAAGATAAACTATATGGAACCAATACGACAGTTTTTGCACCTCAAAATGCACTATCCTTAAAAAAGGAATTCGAGCATTTTCCCTTTTAAAAATATATGTTTGTCTGCCAACTTTGGTGTGCCCGGACGTGCTTCAAGCTTGACTTCAACTGCTCCCGTGCATAGAAGCCAGTATTCCATTGTTTTGCGTTCAGTTGTGTTTTAAGGGGCGTACTTTCTGTTTACGTGCGTAATCGAAGATCGAAGGAAAAAAATGTTTGGGAGATACCATCTACAGAAGAGGTGGCGAACCTTCGCGTGCCTTAATTGGCCATCGTTTCGACTGGCTGAGTTGGGAGGGCGTATTGGGTTGGGTTGGCTCGCGAGTATACCCTCATTTCATAAACTTAGGCATTAAAACTCCAGAAGGTTCGACACCACCCCCTAAAGAGTTACATATTCTGTATTTCCGAAAATGAACACCTTCGTAAAGCTTTTGGATCTTCAAATGGATCGTTGAATGAGTCACTGATTGCACGTGGCCAATACGATGGAAATGAACGGTTCCCGTGGGAGTGATCCCATTGCATGAGCTGTTTCTTCGCGTTCCGGTCGCTTAGGTAATTGATCTCCCAAACGGTGATCGTATTTGGTTAAATACGTGACATTTTACGAATTAGAGCTCTTATTCGGAAATACACAGTATTCCTCGTGGTCTAAAATGTATAGATATATCTCCTCCGAACGAATCCCCGCTATGCAACCCCCGTGTAAATTTGTTCTTCTGGCTACGGCCGCCGGCGTGCGATGGGAAAACAGGAGATGATGTGTACGTTGTCTTTATTTCACCTGAGCTTCCTCGGCCTATAGCTGGATCGCGCCGATGCCCTCCCGCACAGTATTCGCTTGAACGCGTTGCGGAACTCTGGGCTGAAGATCGTGTAGATGACGGGGTTGAGCGTGGAGTTGAAGTATCCGAGCCAGAGGAAGAGAGAGGAGACGTGATCGTTAAGCGTGCACGAGAGGCAGAGGGGCATAACCAACGCCATGACGAAGAAGGGAAGCCAACAGACGACGAACGCCCCAGTGATGATGGCCAGCGTCTTGGCAGCCTTCCTCTCCCTCTTCGCTTCCAAAGACTCCTGCTTCTTGTTGTGCTGCCCTGCGCCTCCTCTCGCGACGGCCGATGACGGAACTACTGCCGAAGTGCAAGCAACTGCAGGAGTCGTCGTGACCGCCGCGCCGCCACGACACGGCGTAGCCAAGCGACTCGAGTTGTTGTTCGCTGTATGGAGGAATGGTGAAAGAAAAAGTAAATGAGAATATCGTTATAGATGAGCAGGATTCATTCACATAAATGGATAGGATTAATTTAAAAGGGGAATGTTCCGAAAAATACCCCGAAAGCCTCTTCAATATGCATGAAATTCTTCTGTGCGCACAATATCAATGTATTATTCCTCAGTTTTACCCTTCTTTTATGTTGAAAAGGTAAATATATTTCAATAATGGGTTGGGAAAATATATTTCTTCACCCGTACTCAATATTCTCTGATCAGTAGACCAAATTTTTAAAGGGAAAAAGGAAGTCCATGAGAGCCATTTGACCTGTCCTTTTAGCCGGAACCTTTCCCATGACTTTCAATGTCCCTTTAACTCCTTAGATATAGCAGCAAGTCTTCCATTGTGGATGGATATATCGTTCAGCGTGCTATAGTCCAGCTTTTATTGTTCAGCGTGGTGTTGACACCGCGGCTATCTGGATCAATCTAAAGTGAAGAGCTTTTCTGTTCCTCTAAGCAAGCAATGGATTGACCGCTCTGGGTACAATCCCTTAAGAGAAAAAATGCCGCTAAATGAAATATAAAATCATAATTATTCAAATATGTGGAAAAAACAATATGAACAAATAATAATAATAATTTGCATTTCGTAAAATGACAATGGAATAGTAATGATTGATCATACTATTTCTAAAATCGGCATAAGACAGAATTATTGCTGATGAAAAGTTAGAAAAGACTCGAGCATTCTTATTTTGAAAGAAGATATTAAATTTATATTCTTGTATGAAATTGGAATGGAGTTTACAATCTCGTGGAGGTAACAATAAAAGAGTTACTACGTTTGATAGTACAGTGTGTAGGAAAGTATAACATCGGAGAATTGCTCCTGGTTGTAGCTCTACGAGAACTGGGAACAGTCCCGAAAATTAAATGGATAGTCAGGCTCCATAAATAAAAAAGTTGGCACATAAATACTCGCTGCAGATAAAAGCTTCTATTTTCAACACTTAACGTCTTTGATTGATCTCTGTACGAAAAGTAATGATCATGGCAGCCTAGGAAAAATAAACCGTACTCCTGAGTTTTATGCGAGTTGTAGAGTTATATTTAATCTGTCAGGTAGGTCATGAAATACTTACGGCAAGAGTCCGCAAAAGGAAAAATTAATGATAATTCTAATGATTGCTAAATTTTAACCAATAATTACAATAATAATATGTTTATCAGGTAAAATATGCTATTCATTTAATTTAAAATGAGAAAAAAAATGATCAATTCAGGTGGGTGTTGAATATCATCAATTTGAATAACAAGTTTGAGATTACCAATTACGATGACTTTCGTGTTAGAGTCATTTAAGGTGGGAAGGGTGACTTTGGTCCAATCGGAAACGGCAGAAACGTCGTTATTGATCAATTCAATTCCATCGTTCAGTTTTTGAGTATGAAATTGTTAGTATATTTCTAAATCATCTTCATAAAACATAATGGATGGCTCAAAATGGGTGCTCGGGATTTCTCGAGAAATTTTCCACTTGCATTTCCACCTTAAAATTTCAGCTGCGGTGGCTAGATATGACGCCTCCCACTGTGCAATGAAGGGTTAAAGGTCACGTAAGAGGTACCAGATTAGGTATTGTTAGAGGAGGACATGACATCAACCTATGTCTTAAAGGCTGGGGTTGTGTTGCACATGATTCACGTGATACGTTTTCGAGAGCCACGAAGAACGCTAACGAACGCTATTTAACGCTAGTGAAAACTGGTTTAATTGTAATAATACTAGGAGACGTACGTAGTGCTTCCTTATTACGGGATGCGCCTTCTTTATGAGAGTATACGAGACCCTTTTCGGCTATGAACATCATGTCGCCTCAAAGCAACCGCTTTTCTATTAGTGAAAGAAGGTTCGTGGGACAAAAAAGGAAGTAAATGGCATAATTACTGCCTCCATTGTCTCAAACGGAGGCCTTGTTTGTAGTAGAGCTCTCCTACTCTCCGCGCCGTGGAAGCCCCTAGTGTTCATTTCTAAGAGCCCTCTGTGCATCAGAGTTATTTGGGTTGCATATCTTCAGGATTTACCCGGCCAAAGCTGTTCGTTTTCTATCGGAGAAATCTATTTAAACATCTCAGTATTTTTTATTCAAACTCCATGCGTAAAAAACAATTCTGATCAAATTGAAGGCATAATCGGCAGTGATTTGGGATGAGCAGTTTTCATGTAATTTTTTAGGATACCACACCTGTTGCTGCGATGTTTTCTTCGAATTTACACTGCATTCAGTGATAAATCTATGAATGGAGAAAATTCGAAGTGATGACTTTGATAAATTTGAAGATGAGAGGACAATTAGTTCGTCCAAGCCATACTTTACCGCATTGAATTTAGTTTTTTTGGAATCCACTGCTTCAGTTGATTTTATTCTGCCTAGGCTGTAATAGGCCGCCGTGCTTGGTCACCTGCAATTCCCCTGGCGGTTCGTCTAACGTAAAATATGCAGCCCAACTATTATTCAAAAGCACTACATGGAACAAGTGACTTAGTTTGCAGTTTAATGCACGAGTGCCAATAGTTACAGCAAGGGTGACATTAGACATGACAAAAAATCATTTGGTTTAACCGAGATACAAACAGTGATTTCCCAACTGCTGGTATTCTGAATCCAATTGGCGCTTCTCGCCCTTAACTCGCCTCTGTCCACTCCATTTTTATCTTTATCCACTATCCAATCAACCTTGAGCCAAGTGGACTACGTAGGGGACGTCTCAGTCTGTCTTGTAGACGTTCGAGGTGTGTTGCCAGATCGCATTTCAGTTGGTTAAAAAATGTCGGCGATGAGTGCAGAGTGTTGAATTTAATATCTATATTTGCAATGAAGTATTTGGTTTCGTGAGGAATGGCTTACGAAAGATACGGATTCTATGGTAAATATAATAAAAAAATTCAATTTCGGCCATCACCTCTAATAATGGCTTGTTTCAACTGGAATTCGGACCGCTCAGCGCCGCGAGTGGCGACTTTTGTAAACCCGTTTGAATGCGCGGTGGGCGGCAGAAGGTTTATGGATCAACTGTAGAATTTTCTATTCTAACATTCGTGATTATAATGTAAAATTCATGATAGTTACGTGTGGATCTTGAAATTTGTCGCGCATTTTGAAGCAATCATTTAAAAAATCAATATTGGCTGTTGAGTTTTAGCAATGGCGAAGGATGGCATTGAAGAGCTGTAGATTTTATGGGTTATATCATCAAGAATACTCATTTAAGTTAATGGCGCTAATTATAATTTATTTCTCAGCAAAATTCGGGTCGCTCCGCCGCCGCGGCGGCCGATGGATAGCCGTCAGCTACGCGAATGGCGAATTTTGTGATACCATTTAATTGTCCGGTGTGTATGTACACACATGTATAGGGTCGATTGGAGAAACCTCTATTGTTGTGGCATTTGTGACCAGGGTTGGATTTAGATGAATGGGTTTGTAAATCACTCGAGAGATAATTAAATAGATCATTACTTTGGCATATATCAATATGTCAAACGAAGCATGCCCTGATTGGTACTAACCTGTATAAAAATAGATAAGTCTTTACTATTATTGGAATAATGCAATTATAATGTTTCTAACAATTTGAATGTTGGCCCCTCTTGATCTTGAGGTCCTCGGCAGAAGCGTGATCAGCCTATAGAACAACCCGGCCCTGTTTGTGCCTTACAGTGCTCTCACTCACCTTGCGCTGAGCCGTTATTGGAGAGTTCGGAGGTGGAGACGGCGTGGTTCTCGACGCCGCCGCCAGGCGACGCGATGGTGAAGGCTGTGGTTTCTTGCGCCGCCGCCGAGTGCAGCGCTCCTCCCTCGCCTCCCTCCTCCTCATCGTCTTCCTCCTCGTCCTCCCCCTCCTCCTCGCCCCCTTCGCCTCCTCCTGTCACGTGACGATGGAATAGGTAACATTAAAAAAGAAGAAAACACATTCAAGATCGTTTACACGAAAAATTCCTTATTCAGCTGCGGGTTGCCACTCAACTTGATCCCTCTGTTTGGCTTGGATAGGCCATGGCAGATCTCACCCCATTATGAAGAACGGATCATAGAAAAAAATCAGTTTTATGTAAAATTTAGTACGGAACGAAAAATTAGCTTCGTACCTGTGTGGTATTTACGAACAAAATTAACATATCAGTAAAATTAATGCGTACAAGACGCCATCTATCAGCCTTGTGAAGAACTGGCAGAATAATGGTGTAAATGGCTGTGTTATAATCGAGTTTAGTTATTCCCCATCTGCGGCGAAGTCTTTCGTGTACCATATTCTCTATCTAATTATTATATTGAAGTTATTTTTAATCCATGAGTATCTTATCACATGGTTAAGTTTAGAAAATACGGAAGTAAAGCCAACGAAAAAAAATGGCCAAGGAGTCCGGAACCCTCGAAATATTTTATATATTTGGTCCTCAGCGTACCTCATCGAAATGGACCCCCACCTAAATGGAAGAGACCTCAAAAAGAACCACCCGTGAAATTTTTTCTGGCCATGGCTTTGTGTTTTATGGGTTGCTAGTCTGATCTGGAGCGTAGCGTTTTATGGAGTGGAAACCTGGCCGCTAAGGAAGGAGGTCGAGAAGAGACCGAAGGCGTTCGAGATGTGTGCGCTCTTGTAGAGTAGAATGGAGAAGGTGAAGTGAACGGAGAGGAAACTTTAAGATGAGATGCGGAGGAGACAGAAGGTTGGGGTGAGCGGGTAGGAAATGTTGAAACGGCTTTAAGAGGGAATAATCTTAATTAATCATGTAGTGGTAAGAAAGAGGATAGAATTTATTTATAACATGTAAAAGAATAGGCCTTATTGTGAATCGGGAATATGCACATTAAAAAAAAAGTACTTTAATAAGAAGGTCCCTACCTCAAATGGACTCGCTGAAAATCTAGCGGATGAATAATGTTTTTTTTAGCTGAGTTATGGGTCTTTAAAAATTAATCTTCATTTGTTGCTTGGAAACACGTCATCGGAGCTTGACGTCACGGTATTCACTGATGACAGACTGAGGAAATGGATAGAAAATCGGTCTATGCAGGGGAATAAACGCAATTTGGCGAAAATAATTGCTATTTTTACTTCGATGTTTTGCATTCAAGGATATACCGCTCTACTCTCTTAACGAAGTGAATGGTGTACCGTCCGATGACGTCAGAAGGCGTTTCAGGTCACGTGACTTCAAGCGATATTGGAGCACTTCGAATTAGCATTTAATGACGTTTGTGGAGTACTAGGAGAGTTTTTGCTTATATATTTGGACTCGTGAGAAAATTATCTATTCAGTTACACTAACTTGCATAATGAACAAATTTCATGTATGTTCCCCAATGAGGGGGGAAGCCCATGATGGAAGGAAGGACGGGCGGAGTAATTCATATAATCCTTCATTTAAACCTTAGTGAGTAATGTAATACTTCAAATGATAGTCAAACAATTCTAAGCAAGACCATTGCAATGCAGTTGCATTAAAATTCATCATGACCATGATGACAATGATGAAATGAGCATGTTGGGGAGGTGTAGGGAGCCGAAACTGAATTTGTTCCCCTCTGCACAGCGCTGACATAAAATGAGAGTTCTACTATTACACTGAGTACACTAAAGATGGAATATTAATTAGTTTTGAGCAGTTCCTTATGACTTGGTTGACTGAAATTTAACTACATGTTTACAATAACTCAAAGAATTTATATTTACAATACTTGTACTGCTTTGCTCCCTCGCGAGACACCTTACAATGAATTTTGGAACGTCGCTCACATATGTAAAGAGATAGGTCATCTCCGGGAATCTCTAGTTCGCACCTCAGAGTAAGGATTAGTGTGGAACGGTTGGATAGCATCCTCTTCCGTAAAAACGTATACCATCATGTGTGTCACTTGACGTGGGAAAAATGTGAATCTGGATGTAAAAACTAGGCACTTGTCGAAATGAAATACAGCTTATTAAAATATTTTTAACCCAATTAACGCACCTATAAATGGTCACTGAGATTCTCGTGAATGATTTTTCTTGGTATCCAGATGCATAACAATAGTTAACCACTCGCTAATCGTTTGAAAGCCACGTGCCTCAATACCATGTTTCCATGGAGACGCTCGAGGTATGTTGGAAGTAAGTTAGTGACGTCAGCTTCCTTCTACTTGTTAGGTTATCTTTTTTATTGCGTACGTCTCTATATGGACTCAGGTGAAAACAGTTGAAATAACGAAACAAAAACACACCAATCACGAGAATTCGAAAGAATCACAAATGTGACGAACACACTCAAATTAATACATTCACTTAACACTACTGACTAAAGACTGGCATTTTGGCCCATAGTAACCATATGCACTAATTGCATTATCGATGCTTGGGACGCCCAAAAAAAGATTCCAATTAGTTTTACTCAATGCACTAGTTCCCGCACTCACCGCCGTCCCGCTTGAGGGCGAACGCGGCAGCTGGACCCGTGGTGGACGCGATGGTGGACGTTGACGTGGCTTCCGCTGCGGCCGCCGCTGCCGCAACCGCCGCCGCAGCAGCTGCCGCCTTCTTCCGCGTTGAGGAGTTGGCGCTACCTCCGCCTCCCGACGCCGAGTCCTGCAATCAAATGAAGGAATTTGCTATTGTTTCCAGAGGCCAAAATTCAACCTCCAACTATAAAAGAAGTAGGGAAACGTTAGCATGTAAAAGTAGTGTGTACATTAGGATGGTCCTTATTTTTTAAGTTTTCGAATTTCTTTTGGGACGCCCCCCAGTTTTGTTCCATTTGGTGAGAAAATAAATCTTGAAAAATATTTTTGCACTCGGATACCGGGAAAACGTGACGCATCCCACTTAAAGTTTTGAAATGTTGGTATTTTTGGGTGTTTTTCGGACATGACTGAAGATAATGTCACTGTCGGATTATTGTATCACTTCTCTGTATTTTACAACGAATAGTTTGACGTTATTACCTTATCACCTCAAATATCTTTCATTTCTACCCTTTGGTTCCCGGGATATGGAACCAAATGCGAGCGCGCGCCACCCACATTCAAATTATTTGCAAAATTAAAAGTACACTAATCTGAAAACAGTGAAAACTAAAACCCTGAACCGAAAACAAGGAGAAATTTTGTGCATATGATTAATAAGCAAACATAGAAATGATGTATTTTATTATCAACCATGTAATTTACAAATTTAATTTATAACTAATTTGTAAACAAATATATGTAAGAGTTTAAAAGGTTAGTGAAGAGTTTGATCTGGAGTGTAGCTCTCTACGGTGCGGAAACGTGCACAATAAGGAAGGAGGATGAGAGAATGTTGGAGGCATTCGGGTATCGAGAAGAATGGAGAAAGTGAAATGGACGGAGAGGAAAAGGAACGGCGAAGTACTGGATATGGTTGGGAAGGAGAGGCAGCTTTTATATGAGATACGGCGGAGACAGAAGGTATGGATTGAGCTAGTACTTAGCGGGGAGGGTATGTTGAAACGGTGTTAAAGGGTAGAATGTTAGGTAAACGAGGAAGGGGAAGGATGAGAATATGATTTTTAGATAGATTGAAAGGGAGTAGGCCTTACAGTGAATTGAAGAAGGCAGTGCTGGAAGGAAAGGGAGGTACCCGGATTACATCTATAGTACTCCATGGAAACCTACCTTAATCGGTAGAATACTATAATAATAATAATTTACAAACTTAAAAATGGAGTATGGAAGGGCCTCTAAAGTTGAATAGCGTAGGGCGCTAATTAACTAGGGCCTCTTTTCATCTAAATCTGGCCCTACTGTAGAGGACCTGAAACAGGCTGTTGGATAACACGTTGGACTATTTCCGCAAATACTGGTGTACTAGAATGATTCGTTCAAACGGCAACAGAGGACTCGTGATCAAATGAAAATTTCCATTTATCAAGGTGATAAGATGGCTTAGAAAGAAGGAAGGTAATGATAAGGTTATGATTGCCTGTAGTTTCTTGGCGGCTGCCTTATTTCCTCCAGTCCGCCTCCGGATCCTTTTCCTCGCCGTCTGGAAGATCTTCCAGTAGAGGACCAGGATGACGAGTAGCGGCACGTAGAAGGTGGAGCAGGTGGCGAAGATCTGATAGGCCACGTCCTGACTTACGAGGCACTTCTGGTGCACGTTGATGCGGTCCAGGTAGTCGGGGTCCTTCCAGCCGAACTGCGGCGCCAAAGAGACCACCAGCGCCACGCTCCACACGACCGCGATCATCGCGCAGATGCGGTTGCTGTTCCGAGTGTGGATGTAGTCCACGTTCGTCACCGCCCAGTACCTGAATGTGTTCAGTAGGAGGGGGTGTGTAAGAAAGAGAAAAATTAGTAGAGTGGTATTAATCATCTTCAAGAGTACGAACATGAATAAGAGCAGAATTAACTAATTGATTAATTAATTTTGGGAGAATTAACCCGATACCACACCCGGTGGGAATCCCGATAAATTTTTCATCAATCTATACGCCGGGAAAACCTAAAATTTTACATGAACAAGAGCATTTTCCATAGCGCTAGTAATCAAGTTGTGATTGCGAGTTCACTCGATGGCGAAGTACCACGATCTCACGTGAAAATTTACGAACTTCCCCCAACGGAGGAGGTATCTATCCTTTTGGTGACTTTGAATATTGATTACTTCGGTACAATGGTACATTTGGAAATTCAATGCACATTTTTTTAATTCTGCGTTAACCGATAGATGCCTTCTCTGCTGGAGGTAGTTTTTAAACTGTTATATGAGATCCTTGTGTTTAGTCGTCAATAAAAATATCAGTAGAAATAAATACTATGGGCCAGATGGCTACGTATCACAAGCTTATTGCATGTGAATCTCGTATCAAACATCAGTCACCCATCGCCCTTACAAATGCAACGGAAATATTTAGGTAGAGAAAACAAGACTAACCATGTCTGCTGTGGAAACAAAGGAAGAACGGTGGTCGTTCGTGCAATGCTGGAAAATTCCGAACGCACGTAAATTTAAGGCGCGATTTAGCTGGGTCAAATATTGCGCGATCAAGTTGATTTTTTCTGTAGTATTTGATGAAAACACGCCAAAAAAATTCGTTGGCACACTTCGGACTAGCAATAGAAAAAAAATTGGACCACCACTACCTATAATGCATTCAACTAAATGTATAAAATATGGCTGCTATGAGGATTGAGGAATATTAGTACTTACCTGTCGACTGCTATGGCGACCAGGTGCAGGATGGACGCGGTGCAGCAAAGAACGTCGCTCGATGTCCACATGTCGCAGAGCTCAGGGCCCAAGATCCAGCCTTGGCTGATCTGAAGAGGACACAACGAAATAAATTACGCCTCAGCTACTTACTTGAAAATGTCCCTAAAACGTCTATAAGGCTTTTTACATTGGATTACCCACCAAACAACTCAAAGGAAATAACCAAAATGGAATCACTTAGAAATAAAAAAATCACTAGAAAAGTAGCTATATGGGGAGAGTTTACAGGGTGGATATCAGTGCTCGTGATTTAAGAGGGAAGAATTGAAAAGAAGAGTTTGCAGCGATGAGGTCAAGGGAGAATGATTGCAATGTCAGAAAATAGAAGATTTTAAGGAGACGTTGGAGTAGAGGATGCTGGGAGATCGAAAATATTTTGGAACGAGTAGATAAAAAATTTTGCATGTGGCACGAGGAGGAGTATGAAAGGGAAAGTTATGAAGGTCAATAGAACGGAGAGTACCACTCCAAATCTGATGGAAAAAATCTCATGTCGCAAAGCATACTGAATGTCGCAGGGAGAGGCGTGGGATTCTAAGGGATGAAAGGGCGGAATCCTTAGTAGTATTTCTGAGGGAAGGAATGCGGAAATGGGAGAGAACAGGAATAAATTATGAGTGGAATACTAATGAATTCTATATAACGAGTCTTCTTCACTCGATGGGGTGTCTTCAGCTCTGCCCCCCAGACCTCACCGGTAAAGGCCCACGGCCTCTTTTAGTCAATCAGCCACTTCTTACAATTTTTGTCTACTATTTTTTTCGGTGTTATATACAACCTTTTTAACTTGAATCCTAGGCATACCAGACAGCTCTTGCCTTCTAGGTTTTCTGAATGTTACAAGGTATGGACTAATGGCTATCACAATGACTCTGGTGTCATTAACAAGCTTTTCCACAATGTTCAAATTCCTCATAAACATCGATTTTTCGACCCCCTGAATCCCTCGAAAATTAGGAAGAGGCAATAGGGGCAGTTGGCAACACTGTAATAGATAGAAAATTTATTATTTTGAGAATTTGCGCTAGAGGTTCAGACAATTTCAAAAGGGTCGATTCCATAACATTTTGTCGTGGCTAGTCTTATCATCGATTTTTTGACCTCCATAAAGTAGAATTGAAGAGGCAGCAGGTAATACTGTAATAGCTTTAAAATTTAGTGTTTAATCCATTTTTCCTCGGGTTTCAGACGATTTTAGAGGGGGTCGATTCTATGACTTTTTGTTGTGTCTCGTCTCGCTCACTCCAAGCATTTGCATAAATGTGTGATTCAGACAGTGAGTGGTCGGAGATGGGCTGTATAGTATGGTGATTAATGTTATGTATCGCTCCTATAGATTATATGTATGATATACATGTTATTTTCATGCATACTTGTCTTCTGAAGATAGTAGTCTTTCGAGTTTGACTGCGGGTAGATCCATTTCTATGGAAAAGATTTCTTTGTCTAGTCCGACAAAATAGACCAACGCGGAGTCAAGCCCGGAAGATGTGTATCTTCTCGAACAATCACCTATGGAAGCCTACGTAAAAATTTGTCTCCTTATTGATTCACTATCATTCTATTAAATAATCAAGGAAGATAAATGCCTAAAAATTAATGCGACACTACGCACTCAATATATTTGACGCTTATGCAAAATCGCTCGAATATAAATCTAATCATATGTTTCCCGCTAATTTTTTCTTACACCTCCGGCTTGGGTTTATGTGCACTGAAATGGTATTAAGAACTGAGATCTAAATGGAACAAATAAACAGTGTGAATAAACAAATAAACAGATCATTATCGAGGAACCTAACTGTATTTTTAGGTCCGATAGAAACTTTAAAACGAAAGAGATACTTTGCCGAACGGATAAGTGCAGGAATAATTTTTCCCCCCGAACCACAAATGGCTTCAATTATTGCTTGTTGGGCCTCAGTAGCCTTACGCAGCCTACTCGATTTCATTCACGCTATTTTTTTTGTAAACGGCTGGTATCCTAGAATCCGCCGCCAACGCCGATTGAGTCTGATTGCGGGATAGTATGTAGGTGTAGAAGAACATAAGAATGTGGCGCTAGTAGCTTTCTAAGTCGCTAAGCTACGCTATTTATGGTAAATGTTTAGTTATTTTCGCGATGTTCAGCCGTTGCTGGTAATCGGTGTATGGATTTTAATTGCTGTGTGGCGTTATTGTTTTATGTGGCTATTTTTAGTGTGTCACTTTGTTGGACATGTTATAGCATTTTGAGATCTGTTGCATTAAAAAAGTGGTTTTCGTTGTAACTCCAGAGCGGTTGTAGTAGAATGTTAAGTGTATTGTTTGGTGAATGTTGGAATGATTTCGCAATATCATTTAGACATTTTGTCAGTGTTTTGATTTTTAGGTTTTCGTGTATGTACATGTTGCGGACGAAACAGGAGGCGTCCGCGATTGCTCATTATGTTTTGTTCTCTATGACGATGAGATTGTGCAAATGTGTGTTGGCTATGGAACCCCAGGCTGGACAACCATAATTTTTTGGGAAATTTCCCTTCCATAAATTGGCCTTAATGCAGAGGCGCGGGTTTATGGATTTTATAGAGGATGAGACCCTACTGATGCTTTTCAAGCACGGAGTGCGAGTTCTTCATGAAAATATTATTGATTTTGTCCTTCTCGTGTCGTGAGTGACAGCTTAATGAGTTTCACCACCCTTCCTCATTCATCAATTCATCATCGGAAGGAAGAGGAGACGACGCCATCTACATGTTGAACTTGGCGATGAGAGCTTCGGTTAGAGCCGCAAACACGGTCTCAAAGGCCTTCTTCCACCATATTTTTCTCCCCACGGAAAGTAAAGTAATTTTTTTATTCCTACGGAAGGCTAGAGGGATTCGAGCCATTTTCATGTCATGAAAACCAAGAGTTCTTGAGCTGATATCTCTTGAAAAACAAAGCCATTAAGGAATGGATGCTCCTCGTGCATCTTAGACTTGGAAGTAAATTTTGCCTATTATAGAAATGTTAGAATGGGGTCGTTCTCAAACAAAAAAGTCGCTATTTACTAATACAATTCGCTGGATGGAAAGGGAAGATATAAGTTACAACGAAAACAAATGTTCTCCATTTAGTTAATCTCTCGTAACAAAAAAAGTACAAGTAGTCGACTACGTTTCTTCAGCCAGGTTATCATATGTGTCTCAGCTCATTTATTCGTTCAGAGAGAAGTACTTATTTAAGGAAGGATTCCCTTACAAGAGTAAAAATGATAACTAACCACACGAGATCAATGTGCGAGGACGGGGAATACCTGTTTCAGTGACGCATTTGGCAGGAGTTGGTGACGTTACCAACTTATCGGAGATAGGGTGAAAGTCGCCGATTCCGCGAACGATTTGGAAGGTAGGCAACTGATCGAAAATCGGAAAAATATTGGTTGCTTTATTTTTTTAAGCATTATCAAAATCACAATAAAAATATTGGTGAACGAGGCCGTTCATACCGTGCGAGAACTTAAAGAAATGGTTTTACATGCCTAGAATTTGCTCTCTAGTATCCTTGTGCACATAGTAATTGAAAGCAGACTTATAAATTCAAATTCATTGTCTCATCAATTTTATAAAAGAGGTGTAATCGTTAAATCATAATTTATGATCATCGAAAGGCTTATAAATTATTATACACAGCCATCATAAAAGAATGGTGCGGCTTTGAACATGGTTTTCAACGAATTCAAAATTACATGCAGGTTATGTTTTTTATTTTTCGAATTTGTCGTCTCGAGCGATATTTTTTTCAGAATTTATAAATTTTAATATGTGCGCCCTTAGTCGCTCGACACGAAAGAAACCCGGCGTCGATATTAGGCTAATCCCAACCAAAGGCACCAAGGGGAAAACGGCTTGACGTCTCATCCGACGGACGGAGTGTTGCACTCGAAATGCCCTCCTCAAGCCACTCAATCAGGGATCGGACAGCCTCTGAAAAATCTCTGCCTCTGTCGGAATTTGGTCCCGGATCCGCTGGGTGAGAAGCCAGCACTCATATCACTGCACCAACTTGGTCCTCATTTGGCCTTTTCCGTCCAGTCTCTTGGCGTCGTAAAAAAATAGGCAAATACACCCTCGTCTTCCTTGACCTCTTGCTCGCGTGTGCAATAATATTCCCACAAATCAAAGGTCCAGATAAAAGAGGAAGCCACAGAAAAGATTCGATAAAACGCTTGAATATAAATCTACCTACCGTCCCTAAATAACTCCAATGCCTTCCAATGAATTACTGAAATCGTACTATTTTTTTGTGGTAACCCTTTATTTTGGTCTTCGTAGTTTAATTCATAACTTGAGGTTTCAGCAATAATTTTTTGATCCCAGACCGATTTCAATACTTCTGTCCTCCATTTCTCCCTTTATTAAGTTTTTATTTTACTTTCCTTACGTTATTTTTCCTTGTATATATCTTAGTCTTCCCGAAGTATCTTATCCTAAGGCTATTCATACATTGAATTTTCTATAATTCCTAAGGTTGATATGTTGCAGTCCTTCATTTCTCCCATCATCTCATTTACTCTCCTGGCGTTTTTCTTCCTTGTTTCCTCCTTTATTTTCCCCGAGTCTTTATCTTGTGGTATGCCTTGGCGTTTCCTACAATTTTTACGCGCCTTTTCTGAACTTGCTTCGTCTGTTTCATCGATAGAACCTTGTAATCGATTCATAACCCACTTCCCATTGTCGGATCGGGTTGATACTATGCGCTCTAGCTTGTTCTTGATGACCCCGAGGAAGACTGAGAGGTAACTACTGGGGACAGCTTAAGAAGGACTCAAGGAAGTGGAACATGAGTGAACTTAAAGAACTGGCCTCCGAAAGGGAGAAATGGAGGACTGTAGTACTGCAATATCAGGATTACGCTACTACTAATGATTAAATGGGTGAAGAACTGTTCATTCCGCTGAGCAACAGTGCCACTTTTATGTTTTTATGAGGAATGGAAATAAAGGTCGATGAGAATATGATTTCTGTGTCCAATATTTAGTATGATTCATGATTAACCTATGGGAACTTGGGGTAGAAAAAAATGGAAAAATAAATTAGCGCATTTAGACCAGTGAAGGTGTTGCCATAAAGGGTCTTGCCGAGAAAGTTTCGTTTCTTACATGCTTTTTCTTAACTTACTACGTATGTTTATTTCATCGATGGAATCTTGTAATTGATTTTCAACCCACTTTCCATCGTCGAATCGGCTTGAAAATTTGCCCACTTGCTTACTTGAGATGGCAATACAGTAAATCAGACTAACGACTTTTTTTTCTAATGTGCTCTAATAAATTAACTAATTTTACGTGTGGAAAAAGTTATAAAATTTCTCAATCGATTGCGTTAGTTATAAACTTTTTGGCATATATTTCGTCAGCAGCTCTGGTTTGATCGATTTTATGATTAATAATTCAAAAAAATTGTATAATAAATGGGAAATAAAAATGAAGAAAAACTCGATTTTTCCAAAATACAGTTTGAAATGCAGTGAAAAGAAAAATATTAACTTTTCATAATTCGGAGAATGCTGATTACGTTTAGTTATTAATATTGTCTGCTGATCCTTATTCATCACGAAATTTACACTCATTTCTAATGAACTAAATTGGCACCCACGATTATTTCTCCGAGGGATGAAAGTATTTTTTTTTCCTTTTTAGTGCATATTATAATGTGTTGTTACAAGCGTGCTTTTTAAAATCATTTTTATATTTGTTTTATTTTCATGATATTTTCCACGTCATGCCTCTCTCGCATGCCCGGGGACTGCTTAGTGAAGAGACCAGTCCTTTCCGTAAAAGCTAGAAGCTATCATTTATGTTGCAATTTTCGTGCTCATTTTAATCGTTTTTTAAGAAATGTTCTCGTTTTAGTCTCCAAATTTATGTTGTATATAAAAATATGTCACGTTTTTTGTTGGTTCGTTGCAGTTTTTAACGGATCGCGCAGCTTTCCTTTGTATTTTAATGAGTTCACGAATACTTCATGCATTCTTTCGCATAACTCCTCCATATTTATCTCAATCTCTTCCTTCTTTCTTCAGCGTCCTTCTGAAGGCGACAGCGTCAGAAGTATTCTGTGGGTATCAGTCGGTGCATAGCAATTCGCTGTTGTTCTAAGGACGTGATTCGTGGCCTCCCATTGCCACGTGGCATCTCGACGAGGAAGCAGCGAACCGGTCGTGCATCTTTTGAGGCGTGCGTGAATGCAGGTGAACAAGAATTGTCAGCCACTGACTGTAGACATAAGCGGTGAGTGTGAGCACTTTTTAACTTGTAATAATCGGTTTCAAAGTTATTGCTAGGAATTGAGCTGCGCAGCTAATATCGCTGTTCATAGCAGTTCTGGATATTTTTTCAATTTCCTGCTCGATTTTATTTGTTTGCATGGATAAGGAATACAACTGAATGTCACTTAATTTCGTAGATTTTGACGTCTTGAATGGGTTTTGGGTATTGGCGTGGTAACGTAGTGGGTAGAGGCTTGTCTGATGGTTGAAAAGTCCTGGGTTCAAAACCTGCCTGCGTGAGTGCCCTTTGAATACTCCCGAATAAAATTCTCCTCGGATATCCAGGGGAAGGCCTCCTTCCTAACCTAATGATGTGATATTCACACACCTGTGGCTAAGTTTGGGCTGAGCTCTCCCTTCACCCTAGCAAACCAACCTTTGCTTGAATCAATGAGGTTCTTCATAAATCCTGGATTTAGGTACTAGTCGTGAAACTTTCGTGGTAGTTTTGTAGTTTAAATTTTATGTGAACTGTTTTAACAATGACATTCCACCACCAAAAACGTACTCTCATTATCTCCTTCCCGCGTTTCGTCAATCCTCCCGATGATTAAATCGAGATACTGGGGAATTTTGTATGACATTGCTTTAAGATAGCAAATGAAGTACTTATTTATCCTTTAATCATTTGGATGTTTAAAAAAAATTACTACTTCCATAAAGTGTCTAATTTACGGTACAATTTAGCACGTTTGACTAAATAGTGCACTCTTTCAGGCTCTATGCTTCTCGATAGAGGTACTATTGGTTTTGTGAGTCCTTCTAAAATATTGGATTTTAGCGAAAATTATAAGTTGATAATCACATCAATACTAGTCGACGTCATGGCGATGCGTTTTTTTTCACTCTTATTCCGAGTTTTCGTGGCAATAAGTTCGGTTAACTTAAATCATGTAACGGTTAGATGCGTTGCTAGGGCAAATTATTGATACTAAAATCAAAACTTATTCATGAGGAGTCATGAGGAGATTTTCTGTGAACCATTATTGTCACATACCTCGTTTAACTCATTGCGCGTGTGCAAAGTCAAACAACTATCTGAAAACAATGTCATGAATGGGTTCCTCAGTTGTTTATATAAACAGCGTGACGTCAGTGATCCTGATGAAGTTGGGACCACCGGCCTCAACAGGGAAGTGTAAGAAGGGACATACCTGTTCATATACGTGGTCGAAGAGTACTATACAGCTTTGTGTACATTTGAAATGACATAATGGTTCTGTGGGTATAGAACTATGCGAACAACATGAGTGTCAAATACGAGGCTACATACAATTTCCTGGAAGAAAAACCAAAAATTTAGGAAAAATAAGGTGCATAGCTAATAGAGACCTAGATATTTTCAGTCGATGGTATTCATAACCGTTAATTGAGGAAAGAGATTGGTAAGGGAGGGTTAGAAGAAGTTTTTATTTTAGTAGAGTTCAAATCATATCCTTAAGTGTAGCTAATTTTGAGTCCCCATTGAAGTTTCCCTAGCATTTTCGTATCTCCAGTGCGATCAAGATTCAACCTGGGATTAAAACTTTTCACTCTTGCGACCTCTTTTGTTTTACTGGAGTGGATCGCTTGTCCAGAGGTCGGATGCTCTGCCTTCGCTGAAATGAGGCAAATTAGTCCCATTAGTAGTGCCACGAATCAGTGGCGTAGTTAGAAGACCCAGGGCATCCGGAGCCCCTCGAAATATATAAACAGAATTAGTGCTCTTCATTAAAGAAAAATACTGAAAAATCATGAATTTACAAAATATTTATTTGAAAAATGAAGTTTTTTGATAGTGAAAAGTTTTAAAAATTAGTTTAAAACCCTTTACTAAGTACAATGTTTTTTTTAAAATGTTCCCCCTGGTTTTTGACCCCTCCCCCCGAAGAAAATTCCTGGCTACCCCACCGCCACGAATATTGCAATGCAAGATCCGCCAGCGAGCCACCAGATTTGCTGTCACCTACTGCGCACTAAGCCGGTTTTACACCATGGAAACAGCGCTTTTCGACGATTGTCGTCGTTTGTAGCATGCGGTAGGTGGCAACTGTATGCTTCTCCCGGCGGTCCTTTTACACTCAGGCAACGAGATTATCGTACTCACTCCTGAAACGGCATTTATGGTCCCCGGGCTTTCTTGGTGGAAATTTTAACTTATTTGGAATGAAACAAGCTTAGTAATATTACATATTTTTTTATTCTATTCTGCCGGTTTTAACGTTATTACGCCGTTTTCCAGGGGGTTAAAACTCACTCCTAACCAAAACCAACGAGCATTGCCATAGCTGCCGCAGAGTATCTGGTGATTTCACCGAATGGAAGACGAAGAAAATGACGCTAATGGCAATTAAAGATTTTTCATAAAATAGCCTACATTTGGTTAGCAGAAGTCACCACTCGCGATGCTGATGAGAGATCGATACGAATTTCCTGGGGAAATAGGCGATGATTGGGGATAATGCCCGAACCTTATATTTGTGATGATATCTGATATTCCCTACTTTACAATGTTATTTATTGCGATTGCAAATAGTCTAGAACAAATATTGAAATAAATGGATCCCTTGGCTTTCATTGTCGCGATGCGGAAATTTTTTAAATCAGCTTCAAAAGTGCACGAAGGGGTAACTTAAACTTGCACCGTGGCTTCATATATGGAGTTCTCTTTGCATACCAACCAATATTGGGATGCTTACCGGAATTTAGATTCAAGGTGATGGACTCTATCGAAAAAACTTCTTTCATGAAATAGTTTCAGGTTTGATGTGGTGGAAATACATGCAGTTCATGATACAATATAAAACACAAATAGTAGTTTTCACACTTAAATATACAACTCAAATATATTGGCCAGACTGGTTGAAGTTCAGAGTGGCGTGTGGTCTTCATTTCTACGGATAATGAAGTCTTCTGACTTCTTTTCATCCTTGACGTATTAGTATAACGCCCTTGTGTTCTTCATTTGTTTTATTTATACTTTATATGTTTAAGATTTGCTCTGGTCTTCGAAACTTATCTCTCAAGGTGTCTTTATATGATAGTATTTCTTGAATTGCTTCGTTCTCTTTTTCCTCCAGATCATCAAAATACTTCTTAGCTATTTTTCGCACTTCCTCTTTGACTGCAGCTACTTGACTTAAAGTGAAGAGTGAAGGAACATGGAAGAAGTTATATACATAACTAGCAGGCCACCCGGCGTTGCTTGGTAAGGATGGTACCCAGAGAAGTAGGAAACTTGGAATTCATGGCCACAGGATTTTCATGCTATCTCTTTAATCTTGTCATGAGTTGTGCCTGCGCGGTAGCGTTTCCAACCGCAGAAGTTGTATGACGTGACGTAACAAATGGTAATGAGAAAACGATGCCAAGGACGCGTCGGAAACAACCAGAGGAAGCACTACGGTGTTCGAAAGCATGAGATTCACCTGCATAGGCGCCGACTCCATGGGGCCTGAGGGGGCTCGAGCCCCCTCAATAATTCGTTTGGGGGGGCGGAGCCCCCCCAATAATTCAAGAAATTAATTAAGTTATATTATGCAGTGGCGCCGACTCCATGGGGCCTGAAGGGTCCCGAGCCACCTCAAAAATTCGTTATGGGTGAGGAAATAATGTGTCAGGCTTGTCGATTTTCCCCGGAGTGTTCAGATATCGAGATTCGAGTTATCAGTGTTCTAGTGTTGATCATATGACTCTTCTAAAATGCTTTAAAAAAACTTAAAACTCACTACTTATAAAATTTCCCCGGGCAAGATCCCCGGTTAGGGCCCCCCCAATATTTTTTGTAAGTCGGCGCGCCTGTTCACCTGTGTACTAACTTTGGTCGATATCCGTGCAGCTGTTTGGAAACGCATGGCGAACAGATACACTAGATAGCTCGTTTATCAAATCATTTAAGCCTCATCTTTCTGTGCAATCACATTGTGTAATCATTATAGCAACTTTGACACAGATATTTTACATTGTAATGAAAAAGGGCTGAAATTAGATTTGATGGAAATTTTGAAATGCTCAATAGCCCGAATGGACATTTTTTTACGATGTTTCATTCTGTCCATTGCTCACCTTTTTTAAAGTTAAGTGAACCTATGATGAAAAAACCCTCACCCACACCCCAATTTATTGTCTGTTTTATGTTATCCCAAACCCTTGTTCCTCTCTCTCCCCTCACGCCACTTATACCCCCTCCTCGCAACATATACCCCTCCTTCTACCTTGGCTATGGTATAAATACATTTGAGAGTGTTTGAGAGTGTTTTGAGAGAGACATGACAAAGGAGTGTCTCAAATCAAGATCGGTAGTGGAGTGTTTATAAAAGTGTGGAAATCACTATTTGTGTATTATTTCGAAGGCTGTCGCGCGAACGGTGATGTACTATTTTGACTTGCCGTGCAAAAAATTCCACTGAACCGGGAATCGAGCCACGGACCTTTGGCTTTCCGGGCCACTATCTAGGAATCTGAATTCCTATGCCATGGGGATTGAGCCTCCATTCAGTTGCCATGGGAATTCAGGGACTTGGATAGCGTAGTGGTCTGCGCAGTGGCCTGGAAAACGTAATGTCCGTGGGTCGATTCGCGGTCCAGGGGAATTTTTTCTCATGGCAATTAACATACATTTCTCATTGTGTTTCATATTTCATCATGTAATAATTTTAGAAAGTTTCACATAGATATTTTACACTGTAATGACAAAGGGCTTATATTAAATTTAATGGAAATTTGAAACAGACGGATGGACATTTGTTACGATGTGCATCCGATGTCCATGGTTATTACTTATGATTGCTATTCATCGCGAGTGCAAGTAGGTACGCCATTGCAAACATTGGGAATAAATGGATCATCATCACGCTGCGGACATTTTTGAAAACCTATTCACGAACGATCGGCAAAGTGGCAAGAAAATTCGACATTTCTCCGGGACGGACTGGGTATGGACCTCCTCTATGTAGTCCCCGTAAGAATGGTCCATGCATAAAAATCCTATCTCCCTTCACCGTTGAATCGGCCTTGGGATCGCTTGGTGGGTGTGTTTGCCATCAGTTGGCGAAGCGGTGCGTATCGCCGCGTAAATCGATGGCCATCTAAATAATGCAATCGGAGAAATTGAGATTCCGGGCTCGCCCTAGGGCAACTACAACAACAACAACGACGGCAAACAACAGCAAGCAGCGGAGGGGAATGAATGACAAATGCATCTCGAATGCGCAAGGGAAGTCCCGCTCTGTAGAGAGAGAGAGATACGGAGAGGGCGGGCGGGATTGTAGCGAGTGGGCTTCATTATTTCAAAGGTCAGTGAATCGCTTCGCAGAGGGAAGAAGGCCGTAGGGGGTGGGGAGCGAAGAGGTAGTGGAGGGTGGGGGGGTGGGAGGGGTTTTATCCGTTAAAAGGACGGGGCAATGTTCCGAAAAGGGAAGAAGACTCCGGAATCAAGGGGGAAGATGGGACGGAGTTTATTCAATGCCGTTTCAACACTTTCGGAAGCTTTTGTTCTTTTTTTCTTTTTCTTTTTTTTATCATTCGCCTACTTCTACCTCCTCCTTCTTCTTTTTTTCGGAGGCATCGGATTCGTCGTGTCTTTCCTCAGAATTCGTCTTCTCTCCCTTTCTCTTACCCTCAAGTCAGGTCGAGGAAGAGCAGAAAAAGGTGAAGTGAGTCTGGGAGTGATCGCAAGTTGAAGGAAAAAGTCCCCTCGTCGAAATAGAATATCTATTACACTGGAGGACAGATATTTCGTTGCCTGAGTCACAGATCTAAGGCAACGAAATATCCGTTCTCTGATCTTAGACGACGAAATGTCTGAAAAAGGTGAGGTGAGTCAGGGAGTGATCGCAATTTGAAGGAAAAAAATACTGTCGTCGAAAAAGAATATCTGTTACACTGGAGAACTGATATTTCGTTGCCTTAGATCTGTGACTTAGGCCTCTGGTTTGGAAAATAATCTAGTTGAAGCTTTCATGGGTTATTTACATTTGTTGATGATGCTTTTCGAAAGTGCCTCGCGTAATTATTGGGTTTGTTGCCTAACCTTTCATGGCCGTTGCAGATCACTTAACAGCAGGATAATTTGTTTTTATTTGTCTATTTTTAAGCTATATTGTCATTTGACAACTTTTTAAGATACAGGATATACTATATAAATTCGTTTCCGGCTTAATTTTGTGGAATAATGATATATCCATGATTAAAGCACAAATGGTAATATCCACACTATTTTATTTATCATTTAACCGACCATGGTTTCGACAATTGGTGTCATTTTCAAGGTAATCCAACAAAAAACTCTCTCGGTATATAACCTCCTACCTTGTCCTGGGTATATATGCCGAGAGATTTTTTATTGTTGGATTACCTTGAAAATGATATCAAGTATCGAAACTATGGTCGGTTAAGTGATAAATAAAATAGTGTGGATATTACCATTTGTGCTTTAATCATGAAACAGGATATCTTTTTTTTCCAAGTGATACAGCATCGTTATTTGAAAACTTTTTAAGATACAGGATATTCTCTTTTTTTCGAAGTCATACAACGTCTCACTACAGTATCTTAGGCGTGATAAAACAAGTATATAAATGTCGCTGATTTCCTACCACGTCATTCACCCAGCGCCGGTCGGAGAAGGGTTATATCAGCCAATGGGAGAGAAATAATGCTTCCTGAGAGCCACGTTCGATACAGCAGAGATTATTTGTAGAAGTTGTAGGGAAAAAAGTGATCTGGTAGACGGAAAATACCACAGTTCAGCAAACAGCTTATTTTGCCCTCAAATAGCTGAAAAATTGAGATCAACGATAATTGTGTCACAAATTGTTCCACGTTGTTATTCAAGGTAATAACCTCGGATTAACTAGCGGAGTACCTTTACTGAATCAAATACATGTACCAAATGTGCACATTAAAGTGCGGAAATTCCGAGGAAAAATAATTTGCCGTAACTGGATTGAAATTGATTTAGAAGCTGTTCCAAATGTAATCGCTCGCTGCAAAAGTGAGCCATTGATTACAAATTTCTCAAATCCATCATATATTTGCCTTGAACATCCCTTTATAATCCCGACACAAGTATTTTCTACTGGCTCTATTCCACTGAGTATTTTCCCCACACACTCTAAGAGCACACGCTGGAGCAGTGGCGATCATTATTCAAGGAAATAACGGCGGACTAGCCAGAAGAGTACTTTTGCGGAGCCACGCGTTGGTGCAAAATTTCCGCTGAGGAAAAATCGTTTGTCTGGACACGGATTCGAACCCTTATCTCCCAAATATGCGCCTGCGTTGCCCTACTTGAAATAACTCGGCATCTTCATCCACTCCGTTTTTCGTGTTGGCTTTGGATGACAAGACGGTTTATGCTTCCAGAAATAGAGTACCACAATCGCATGTGAAAGCGCATAACGCCACATACTCCCTTACCTAAAGCTAGAACTTATAAAGGTAGGATAAAACATTATTTAGGGAAATATCCGTGTACTAGCCAGAGACGTATCTTTAACTGGCTTAAAGTGAGGTTGAGCACCGAAGGCGATGGCAAAGTCGGGAGGTCCAGGTTCCAAATGCAACCAAGACAAACTAATTTTTCCCCTTTAGAACTTGGGCACGGAATAGAAAAATCCTGTGCGGAATCCAGAAAGGCACGAGTGGAGCTGTCTATAGTGAACGAGCGTATGGGAATGGTACAAAAAATGTAATATGTGAATAAAATATTGGATAAAACATAGGAAAACTGAACGCTTCAGCCAAAACATCTGCAAGCCAGCAGAGAGCATTACATTGCGTTTGCACCAATCAGGCTGGTGGAAGCTAAATACTCGGAAGCTTAGTACGTGTATAGAGCTTACAATTAGCTTATGTACTAGAGAAGCTTAGTACATGTAAGCTTAAATTGCTAGAGGTATCAAGAACAGATTTATTTCAGAGCGATACGGAAAAAATCATCTCAAACATTGCAATGTTTCAAGGTCTGACAGATACGATAAAATGAGAGAAATATAATTTTGAACGGATAGGTGTGAGATTTAGTTTTTCTCCCGAGCAGTACCGTGCGAATAAGAATAAGAATTCGTATTTTCCCAATTTTTTTTTAATTTCTGGATGGGACTCAGCTGTCAAATATTTCAGTGGGCAATCTTATTTTTTTGGAGGCATCGGATTCGGATTTTTACCCTCACATAGTTTTCATTTTCCTCCTTTAAGTCAGGACTTCGCACTTCAGGCTGAACTCGAAAAAAAGGTAAAAAAAACTGAAATTGGTTTTTTGAGTACGAAAGTTGAATATTTGTACATTTTTTGCCAATATATTATTGGATTTGATGACATGAATAAAATGTTAATTTTTTTCAAGCAATATACATGGCCACAGGTTTGAAGTTTTCACAAAAATCGTCCGTGTAGAATTTTTTTCGAAATCTGTCATAATGAAGCTAAAGCCGCACCTCCTGTAGCAATTAAATGCTATCAAAAGTTCTCATTGTTATTAAACGGTTGATTGTTATAAAAATCTTTGAATGTCATGACCTAAATGTTGTATCTGTATCAGATACGAAACAGAGCAGTAGAACTGATTTTCATCGAGTTTAAGGATTGTAAACATTTCTCAGGATGAAACTGATATATTTGTGTTGTATGGGTAGTGTGTTGTTTTTGATAGGAGAAAATTATATGCTAAATGATTGCATTGGTTATAAAAAACTTTGATGCGTGGAATAAGTAACTTTTTTGCGATTTATTCATCATTTTTTCCATTTTTTCATATAAAGTAATTTTTAAGTTTATTTTATATTACAAGAAGCAATTTTATAAAAGTTATTTGTTTTTCATTTTTGTTTTATTTTCTCATTTTTTATTATATTGTGTATTCTTTTGGACATTTCAACACCACTAATACTACAATAAGAATTCTTTGAAGTAAGCAGAAGAAAAAATGACAGGAAAGGGCTGTTAACAGAAATTAATTTATTTTTAATGAAATTAACTACCAAATTGATAATTTTTAAGCACCGGTGGAGATCTCTCCTGCAAATATTGAGAGTGCACGATTGTCTCTGCACTCATTGTCGAGCTATGGATATTGTTGAAAATCGATTAAAATGCGCCTTAAGTGATAATATAAATGAAGCTTCACCGGGACGGACCGGGTCCTCTTCTTTATAGCCCCCTTCGGTTTGGAGTAGAATGGGAAATATAGAATGTAGTGGGAGGCATGGCGTCCCGACAAGGTGGGTCGTTGACGGATTAGCAATTCTAAACTGCAGAGCCGAATTCAATATTTGAGAGGAATCGAAAGAGCTTCTCTCGCTAGCTTTCATCGATTTTCGTTGTCGTAATCCTTAGCTTCCAAGTTGAAGAGATCGCCCGCTTAGTGGCGCTAGAGTATGCGAAAACAAATTTTGTCACAAATTAGTAAGTACAAAAATGACAATGGTATAACCAAGAAGAGTACATAGAGGAGTCTATTCAAAATATATATGTTTGAATAATTCTACCACTTAAGGCCTATTTTAAACGGTTTTCATATATATCCTCAGCAATGAGCGCTGAGCGATCCATTTATAGTTAATTTTTTGAAATTAATTATTTTAAGCGACACGGAATAACTTTGAAGACATTTCGACCATGTAAACGTTTAAGATACAGATGAAAATTTGTCATAAAAATTTCGATATTCTCTAGCGTATGTTTCGACCCAATGATTTACGATGAATTTTAAACTATAATGCATTTGTCTAGCACCAATAAATCAACTTTAATTCATACAGATAATGATGCAACATCTAAGGGATATATAAAAAATACATCACAATGTCAGGAGTAAAAATTCATGTCATTAAAGAACAGACATCTGTAAATTAAGTAAAATATATCATCATTAAATTCTCGAAAACTAATAACACCTAAATATTAACACATAGAAACACATTTGTAAACATTTCGCCAAATGAAATATAGAATATGATGATAAAATTTGTATTGGACACGTGATATCATCAAGGTTATATTGAGCTGACCCGGCGAATATTGCACCGCCTCATAATCAATGGACAGTTTAGTTACACCATTTATAAATCAATAGTAACTGTAATGATTTTAATCATTTTCACATATTACAATAAAATATAGAAAAAGTTCCGAGGAAATGAAATAAATCCGCTCGATTTGTCGATAGGAACACGGCCATTACCGATAGTCAAAAATCGCTCAGAGATTTGTTTAGACACACGGTAGTAACCAGTAGTGACTTGTTTGTTGACGACGCAACTCGAGGTGGGTTTATTTGGAATTCAATGATTTTAATATTATTTTAATAATTTTAACTGATAGAATATTTTTAACATTTTTACGAAGCTCAGTCATGAAATTTGTAAAAAACAAAAAATATTATCTAGTTCTGACTGACTTCACTGCTTTTGCAGTGTTACCAACTCCAAAAAAAAATAACCCTAAGCTCAAGATTAATATTTTTGTAAACTTTAACTATTTTTAATGTTTATTCTGTTCTCCGGGGCTGAGACAAATCCAAAAACTCAAGTATCATTAAAATCGGTACAACCGTTCTCGAGTTTTAAATGGTGTAACTAACACAATTTTTGACTTAATTGTATATACATAGATTTACCCGTGAAATTCGGATCGCTCCGCCATCTGCGACGCTAGTCCGACTTTGACAGTCCATTTCAATGCTCGTCGGGTGACAACAGGTCTAGTGACCGCCTGGCGAGTTCCCTGATGTAACATTCACGGATTTTCCTTTCGCGATGTTTTTTCATGCCGACATATTCGTAGAATGTTTTTAAATGTTGTATTATATAGGTCGATCGCTGTTCTAACTCAACAAAATTATATTTTTATAAGTGGTTTATTAATAAGTATAATTTTTCAAATTTTATCTGTCAATGTTCAGGCAGAAACGTGGTAGAGCTCATTTTTGTTAATCTTCAAAGTAAGACCATCTCATGCATTACGAGGTCAAATGTTTTCAAGGAGATGGATCTCCTGAAAAATCATGAAAAATGAAATGGAATGAGAGAATCTGGTCCTGTTCGTAGTATTAACCGATCATAGGTTCCTCATATTAAATGGTATTAAATATTACAGGTGAAGTTAAGGGTAACTATTACTAGTCTAAACTTAATCAAGAACTCAAAGCCCAACCAAGAATATGAAACATAGAAATCAATTAATAAGAATAAGTATCAGCTATTTCCAACTAAACTCAAAAGTTAGTTACATTAAGGTTGGTTTTCAAGTTTTATTTCAGTGAAAAGGGCTTGCATTTAAGAAGTAATATTTTCCGTAGTATGACGTAATTGTAAAAATTGTAGTACCACGTTATTGCAAAAAAATCCACCACTCTTACACTACTTTTCAGCATAGATCTCGTAGTTTTCCACGCATCTGTCATAGCGTGGCACAAAATTTTGTACACCCTCTTCGTGGAATCTTGTCACTGTGTTCTTTCAGCTCGCCATTGCTAAATAAAAATGAAATTCTTTGAAAATGCTTCGAACGTACATGGTTCGTTATATAGTTTTTTCACGAATAAGACCTGGGGGCCTCTGGAGACTCGGAGACTACTTGTTATGCTTAGATTACTTGAGCTATAAAGAATAGGTATCTTATGGGGCGTCATGTTGAACATCATCTTGGGAACGCACTATGTTTCTCGGTCCGACGGGAGTGATAGCATAAGAGAAGTTTGTCGAACGAAGTGTAGGATTCATTTTTCTCCCGGACTATGGAGGGCTTTAATAAAGTTTTCCTAGGATTCACTTGCCAAATATCACCGTTCAATGCGCACCGTTAGCTGATCTAGGTTACGGAGTCACGCGCAAGTTTACCTCGGATTGCGAAAATTCCAATTAGAAAGTATTATTTACTTATCCTGGGGGGCAGGGGAATTCCACCCAGGCCGAAGTGGGTTTCGGTTATTTATTAAATTTGGGATTTTCAAGACTTAAAAAAGGCCGATTTAGGCAAATTACTTGATAAAAAAGACACTACTACGCACACCTAATAGATTGTTTTATTAGTACCGTTAAAGGGCTGAAATAGGCCCTAAGGTTAAAACTAATTTGTATCTTAATTCGTTGTAGTAGGTAAATTTACCGTAAAATATAGCTAAATACTTTGGCACAAAGTGGTAACCTCCGAAAATTTCAATTTTATCTATTGTACGTTTCGACCCAATGAGTTACAATGAATTTTAAACTGTATTACATAAGTCTTGCACTCATCACTCAACTAACATTCATGCATGTAGTGATGCAACATCTACAGGATATAGCCCCCTTAGCTCCACCAATAGATTCGCCACCGATGCGCACCTCTTCTCGTTTTCTAAACGGCTGGTGTCTTAAAATCCCCCACCTCCCACCACGTGCCTATTGAGGCGACTTGCAGAGTATTATAAAGACGAATGCTTTCAAAAGAAGACATATTAAGTATGTAAGAGATTAAAAAAAATAGCCCACTGAGAATTGATTTTACTTAAAACGCCATCTCTTTTGCAGAGATGATGTCCTCAGCTGGTTCCGTCCTTCTCCAACCCCCGTATTTGCCTTTGGATTCACCCTCTTCGTCCCTATTGGAGGGGGTTGGTTCGATCCTTAAGAGGGGTAGTAGTAGGTACTACCCCTCACGTTGGGCCCGGGAGTCCAATCTAAGTCCGTTTTTTAGAATAGGGCGTCGCAGAGAGGGGAAAATGACTGCAAAAGCTGGCCATCGGCTAAAAAAAACTGCTCGAATAGCTTAGGATCCTGGGTCTAGGTCAAGCGACTCTTCGTATTTTCATTCACGCTGCGACTTCTCTTGCGATATTTTATGTGAACGGGTAGTATTTTTTTTATCTGGACTACGTACGCAAAATATTCGCCGTTTCTCTCTCTTTTTCCTCATCTCGACGGTCCGGCTGCGTCACAATGGATTCGGTGACCTTGTAATCATGAGAACATATTTTACTGTGGGAAATTACAGTAAAAAGGATCTTTAGAGTCTCGTTTTCTCAAATAACTGCTTCGGAAACTTTTCGCATGCGCCTTGTCTTTTCCACTTCCGACGTAGCTGCGCCGAATAGACCTAATATGGGGAAAACGGGGAAAGAGTATTAAAAAAATATTATGGTTGCACAGTGGTTTTTTAAATAAGTTTTAAATAGCAAGTGAGAGGAGAAGAGTATTTTGAAAATCTTGGGAAGAAGACGGAAAATTTAATCGGTCTCATCTTTAGGCATGTGGAGACCATAAATGGTGCCATCATCTTTTATGTTCTTGCCATGGAGGCCTTGCTGATTTGTTTACATTAATGTAACTGAGTGAAGTACTGAGGTGGTAAGGGGCATCGCATAAAAAGCTCTAATAAATTGATTCGGTAAACGTGGAGATCTTTTCACTTACCCATCACTATAGGCATGGCCTGATGAAGGCATTCGTCAGAGTACAAGTCCGTCCGTCGGCACACAAATTTAGACCAGCTTTTATATTTGGTAAGGGGCCAGCTGCCGGTGAGTATGTACACCACCTATTCAGCGGTTTGAGTCGTATGAAGATGCAAATTCAGCGGAAAAATGATACAAGTGTTTAGGGACCAGTGCTACCTTTCCAGTGTTAGTGAAGGATCGTGAGAGTACAAGCAGAGTACAAGTGGACGGGAAGAAAGGATAAGTACGGCATCGAACGAATGGCACAGAACGTAATTTTTTAAAGCTGTAAAAGAGGAGAAATAGTCAAATAAGAAAAGGTTAGCTGATAAGAAAGCAGATTGGAGAGCTGCATCAAACCAATCTTGCGCCTGCCTAGTAATGATGACGAAAAGTACTACAGTTTTCGGTTTTCTATTCAACATCAGCTGTTCATGCGCCTACTCTCTTCTCTTTTCGAAGGTTCGGCCACAGTCCGGGACACACAAGAGTGCTATATAGGAGGTGGAAGAGGGCTTTTTGGCAATTGGCCCCCGTGCGAAGGAATCATGGCCGATGCCGATGGGGCAATGGGGTTCGCAGCCATCCTATTTGGCAATCGGCGGGAGAATAAATCTACTTTGAAAAGGGCCGCTCCGCCGCTTTTTATGGCAATGGATGGAGGGAAGAGGGTGGTTCACCTTCGTGGTACGTACAACTGCCGCCACTCGCAGCTCGATGTTCGACTGTTTGCCAAAGCTGCCGGGAGAGAAGGTCGGATTGTCGATGAACTCACTCCCCTCCCTCCCTCTCCTTTTTTACCCTTCGCCGCGTGAGTTTGATTGGAAGTGGGGTGGCTCTGATTTTTCCCATCCACGATGGAGGTCCCCTTTTTATTGAAACAGCGCCCTCTTTCCCCCGTATCTAAGGCGGTGGGTTTTTTCACGTGCACTTGCGGTCACGGCGCACAGTGGTCCGAAATCGGAAAAAGCCGGACTAAAGTCCAATAGAGCGTTTTTTGAGGTAGAGACTAGAAACTTGACGTATATGCTCAAAAATAATTGATAATCATGAAACAATAACTCATTTTTCATAGATCTCATCCGTTGCTAAGATACAGAGGACCAAACACGACCAAATTTCCAAAAACACGCCCGATCTCATTTTTCTTCGAAAAACTTAGAACTTAAGGTGCTCGTAGAGTTTTGGAAGGATTTTAATGAAGTAAAAAATATTATATTCTAGCAATATGGTACTTTATCTACATTTTCCATTATGTTTTAATATTTTGGTTCATATCGATGTGGTATAATGTCGCAAAATGGCGGCTCCATTTTTATGGCAGAACCTGACATAAAGTAGACATTATCTTTAGTTGAAGAAATAATAGTTCTCCAATTTTTACTGAGAGTATTAATTGAGGATAGCTTAAGAGTATAAAGCAAAAATCTTGGAAAAAGTTTGCAGCTGCAAAAATAAACGCAATTTTTCGATGGAGTTTCTCGCATTCTCCAATCCTAGCCTCTTTTACCATCGTCTCCCCCTTTTTATTTCTCTTTTGCATTGCATTACTTCTTCTTCGTCGTGGACTGACGCACGCATGGAGGCAGTCGAGGTTTTCTCAGGCTGTGAAGCGTTGAGCGCTGAGTGATCCATTTTCTCCAATCATTTACGGTAGCGTTTTTACAATCGCAAGGAATAGCATTGGAAGTTATAAATTTGATTGATCTTATCGTCTATATACTGTAAAACCCACTTCCGACCACTGAATAGTTGATTCATAGAATTATTTGGTCATGGCGAGACGACAAAAAAATCATGGAATCGACCCACTCAGAAACACTCAGATCTTCAGAAACCCTGGGAAAAATTATCGAGAAACAGATTTTTTTCTATCAATTACAGTGTTTCCAACTGCCTCTAAGCCTCTACTTTTTGGGGAAATTCTGAGGTCAAAAAGTAATGGTTATGAGGAATTGGAACATCGCGAAGAAGCTTATTTTTTGCAACAAAGTGTCAGCCATTAGAAAGATTCAGAAAGTCTGAAACCCAAGAATTGTTTGTTACTCCTGTGTTTCAATTTAAGTAGGTTAGATACCACCGAAGAAAAAAAAAACGATCCGTAAGAAACGCACGGCAGACAAAAATTTTAGAAACTGGAAGGGTGACCGGAAAAGGCCGCTGCGGCGGACCCCCCCCCCCTCCCAAGTGAACGAAAACGAGCCAACAATATAAATTTCGGTTGAAAGACCTACTTTTAGCATATTTCCCAGTGGAATGCTCTGCCGTCATTGACGCGAGTGACGAGTTTTGTTAAAATTCACTAACTCTTGCTTTACTATGTGGTGTTTCATTATAAGTTTCCTGGATATCAGACATTTACGGGGGATCGGGTTGATGTGGTGGCTAGAGTGTTGGCTTCCCACCCGGTGGGCTCGGGATCAAATCCCGGCAGCGGCAGAGAATTTTCATAGACTGCCCGATCCCTGCTTGATTGTTGTGTGGAGGACATTTCAAGCGCAGCACTTCGTCCGTCGGATTTGTTAAGCCGCGGTCCCCTTGGCGCCTTTCGTTAAGAGCAGGCTAATGCCGACGCCGGGTTTCTCTCCACCCTTCCTTCCATACCCTTCCCTCATGGCGCAAATGACCTCAGCTGTCGATCGCCTCCTCCAAATTCCATACCATACACCTAAGAAACAATTCTATTCTAATCAGACATTTACTTATACCACTTATTTTTTTATCAGAGCGCGACCCGGGTTTCAATGAATTATCATCATCTTCAGGCGCAAATTATTATTTAAGATAAATCATAATTTGCGCCTGAAGATGATGATGATTCATTGAAACCCGGGTCGCGCTCTGATAAAAAATAAGTGGTATAAGTAATTGCCTAATATCCAGGAGTTTTGCTAATCCACGTAAACGCGCCGTGGATGGCAGCAGATGTAGTAGAGTCGACTGGAGAATCTCTTGATGTAATATTCGTGTCTGATGCCATGTGGGAGGATCTGATTTTTCCCATGCACGATGACCGAGGGTCCCCTTCTGTTGAAACAGCTCTCTCTTCCTCTTCTTTAAGATGGTTTTTTTTCCTCACCTGAATTTTCGGTCATTGCGCTTCTGTTTTAGTTTTTCTTTTTTCCTCGATTTTTTTCTTTCCCTTTTCATTTTACCCTTGCATCGCATTGACTTCGTTCCTGGAACTGACATATTCATATATGTATGCGATGTAATGCAGTTTTTTTCTTCAAGAGGACTACATTGAGGAGATTCCAGTAGAAGCTTCATTTCTGTTGCCACTTTGGGCGAATTTTTATCGGTTTTCAGAAACGTCCGCTGCGCGGCGCGGCATGTACCGTCTTTTTAGCGATTCCTTCCCTGGAAGAATAGAACGCCTTGAGATTTTAAAAGAAATATAACTCTTATGTCAATGCCGGGTCATGAAAAGTGGGAGGCAACTTTCACGTTTTCTTATACTCTTTCTTTATTTCTTTTCTTTACGCCAAATATAATGGTAATTTTTTCAGTTCTCGAAAATGTACAGGAGAGGAGAGCCCCCTTGTCCCCTCCCCTTGTCCCTATTCTGGATCCGCTGCTGTACTAGGGTGTTTGTGCTCGAGAGGAACAAGATTGATTACTTATGTATTAAATGGTGCATATAATTTATAATATACATTTCATTGAACACCTTTAATTATAGCTATTTTCGCCGTGAAATTCGGACCACTCTGCCGTCAGCGCCGCGAATGGTGACTCTTGTGAACCCATTTAATTTTGCGATGGGTTACAACACTTTTAGTGGCCGCCTGGAGATTCCTCTGTTCTTTTATTCGTGTTTTTTTTCTGTTTTATTCCGCGGGTGACTCGCGTTTCGTCTGATGTTTCTGGAGAATATTTTTAAATTCAATTTTTTTAACGAAGGCATTGTTAGTGGTCAATTAATTCTAATTTAATGTGGAAAATGAGAATACTGTGTTGCATCGTTATATTTATAAATATAATTTGAGTGCTGAGTGCAATGAAATGCAACACAGTAAAAAAATCTTCGCAACTAATTATTGTCATATTGAAGTCCTTTTTTTCCAAGTACGAGTAATTTACCGCGCACTAGCGAGAGAAATACTTTCAGGGAATCAACCGCAGTGTACTTCGAATCGCAAAAATTTGAATGAGGAAATACGATTAGCCTTGACCGTGATTGGAACCCTGATCCCCCAAATTCGCCCCAAGGAAGCTGGTATATAATTTTGTTGTTCGATTCTTACCGCAGAAAAAGTGCTTATGGAGAATAATTTGAGGTGTAAACTGTCAATTTCCTTTGTGGCACGATTTCAGCTCTGCTCAGCGTAAATTGAGTAGACATATTCAGCATTTTCCTGTTTATCAAATTTACTAATATCATAACTAAGAGAATGCTGAAGTATAATTTTTAAAGTTTCCAAGTAGGTTTCGCGGAGATAATGGAGATAGGCAGCGATTCTTCCGGTTTTCCTTCCGCGTTTATCCATTTTACTGGGAAATAGACAATTCCAGTGGACCTGAGGAAGCCAACTGGAACGTTGGCGAAATTTTGTCCAGCAAAATGGATAAAAACGGAAAGAAACCAGGAAAAATCGCTGCCTATTGCTGAAGAGTAATGTTCAAAGTAAGAACAAATTTTGTCAATTGCGAACTCTATATAATCTGAAGTATTTCAAGCGTTGCTGTATTACTGTAACTCGCTTTACCCTTAAGTACAGTGGCTTACCTAAACCAACCCGTTTACGTCGACTAGCGACATTTTTGTGACATTTATGTGTGTTGTCAATGTAGGGTAATGTTAATGTGAAATAGGGTATTTAATCTAGATTTAATTCACAATATTTGTAAACTAATGTACATAATGTATATTGGGTATTTATGGAGGATCAAAACATGAAAACATTCCTGTGGAAAGTGACTCTTTATGGTTCATAAGCTAGCTTAGACAATTGAAAAAATTGGTCAGAAAAGAAAAGAGGCATCCCAGACCTGGTGTCGGAGGAGGATTCTGAAGATAAAATGGACGGATAAAGTGAGGAAAGAGGGCGCACATAGAAAAATGGGAGTAGAAAAGACTCAATGGATCACCGTACCGTAAGCAGAACATGGTGGATTGTCCACATCATATGACTCAGAAGTTACGTGGTAAACATATCGGAAGGAAAAATAATAATAATAATACGTCTTTATTGGGCGAGATTGGGACTAGAAAGTCCCATCTTTCATCGAAATAGACGGGGAAGTAAATAGAAGAAGCGCAGAGGAAAAACAAACATGTACTTACTACAGATGAAGAAGCACATAAGGTTGTAACGTCAGACAATTGTTTTTTTTTTTCAAAAATCCTTACATAGTTTGTTCGCTTTTATTTATTCAAAAATCCTCTTTATCCTCTTCAAATTATTGTTTTTTATCATATCACTCCTCGAGCAACTTTCTCCTTTGCTTTTCTTCTCAAAAATCCCCATATCGATGTCTAAGTACTAATAACACGTATATCAAAAATACAAAATTTTCAGGAGACAAAAAAAAAAAAAAATTAATTTTTTCATTGTATATAATTTTAAATAAAATCAAAAACCAAAAACACATAAAACTGAAAAAGAAGCACACATTTGCAAACAAATAGTTGTTTTTTGCTTGAATTTTATTTTTTATTATCAGTATTAGCAGCATTAACTGAGACCGGCCAAATTTTGAGATAAGTGTTGTTAGAACTTAGCCATCGATATTCTTCTTTTTTTCAACAACTGCCTGACAAACCGTAAATAACAGTTTTTAAATTTCAAACGTCACAGGAAAGACGAGCGTGAGGGAGGTATAAGTACTGGTGTATAAGTGTAAGTACTGGAGCGAGAGAAATGGAGGGCTGAAGTATACCTATCCTGGATTGATGTTCTATGAATAGATGTAGGTAATGATAAATTGGCCATGGGAGTTTATTCTACGTGACGATAGCAGCTGAGAAGCAGAAGGGTTAACTCACTTCGGCTACTGCTCCCAGGGGCATGACAAGGCAGGCGACCATGAGGTCAGCGACGGCCAGCGACACGATGAGGTAGTTGGCCACGCTCTGCAGGTTCCGCTCCAACAGAATGGCCGCGATCACAAACACATTGCCTGCAACGAAAGAGGGAAAAATGTATGTTCACTCAGGGCTTCTGAGGACGGTTGATTTACAAAATGGGAGGAGAGATTAATGTCTCGTTCAACGTAAATATCATGGGCTCATTCGCCAATTTTTCTAATTGTCGACTCACATGGAGTTTAAATTAAGGAGAGCAGCATTTTTCCGTTTTTCAATCGGTCAATAACTCCAGGTAATCGTTAGGAAAAATTGACTGCATTAAACATGAACAGTCTGTTTAACAAAGGGCAAACCCTCCTTTATAACAGTTTATAAGACGTTAGTGAGCAAGTTTTTAAAAATTTTAATGAAATAGTTAATTGTTCAATACGAAGCGACAGTCTTTTCAGGTCTTCGGATGGCGTCACGAACATGACGATGATTTGGTGGCAGAGCCCCCCTCCAAAGAGCGAAGGCGAGTTTTTTTTCCTATAATCATCCTGAAGCTGTGAAGCCATATCTTTGTTAATCGTTAATTTATATTTGTTGATATTTTTTCTACACACCGACCTTGTGTTCGTTTCACCAGTTTTTTGTAATCAGGTAGATAGCCAAGAATTACCTTCTTAATCAACCTTCTTCTTAATCAATCTTGGTGTTTGACACTTGCCCTCCGACATCCTTCTCGATTTTGCATAGAGTTTGAGAGCCCAACTCTAAGAAATTTCTTGCTGAATGCCTTTCCTATCCGTCTATTTGTTTACTGCGGGTTCTACTTTAATTCCATGAAAAACGACCCTCGATGTTGTGTCTTCCCGTGGATAAAAAAAAAACTTTGGCCCGATTCCCTCAGTTAGGATCCCAGCAATAAAGACACGATGTTCACGTTCTAATAAGTCGCTGCTTCCGATTGTAATATTTCACTGCGTTGCCCCTACGCGACTCGCGGAATTCGCTGGTCTTCTTTTTCCGGGACCATAAACAACATTCGCTCCAGCTCATACTGTCGCATGCTCATGACGTCAGTCGGCGACTAATTAACTTTTTTGCGCTCTTTGGAAGAGATTTAACAGCTTGGATCTCAAATAATAAATGGACCAAAAACTCTCTGGTACAGATCGTTGATGATGGATAATGCTTCTACCAGCCAGCGGGAGCAGTTTTTGCCCAGTACAATCTACAATGCTGATAATGATACCGTCACGAAAACTCGAAAACGCTTCGAACTTCCTTTAAACAAGACCGATCTCCGAATAGATAAGAATACGGACTTCACTTTGCATGCTTTAATTCTGCACCCATAGCCTAATTATTTATTTTGGCTGCTAAATCCTCTGACAATGTAGTGCTGTTCTTTATTACCTTATTTAAACTCTTATCTCTCTAAATTGAGGGTGGATGGCGATATTTAGTGGAAATGTGTGAAATAAAACACAATCCCTGATATTGTATGCCCCACAAATTTTTAATAGCCTGACCAAGGTTTCGACACCATACACTATGCTCGAGAATTGTATGTCATTCTCAAAAAAATGCACGGTACACTTTGTCATTTTCCAAGAAATACCTGGGTCAAACTACAGAAAAAAATGTAGAACATACTATATTGAATATCTGTGATTATGCTTCATCATTTCTGTCTGTTCCATTCAACTGCCTCTGTCATCTCTGTTTATGAGTTAAATTTACTCTTATTTAATGTTTTGTGTGTTTTTATACACCCGTTTAATTTTCTCTGTCGCTATTATTCTTGTCATTAATCATGATCGTGTAATATTACGGCTAAATAAGCTCAATTTATACATTTATTTTAAATGTTGAAAATGGATGTCAAATTCCAACTACGTTTAAAAATTATCATTCATATTAGTATTCCAGGGCAGAACATGCCATTAAAAAGTTAATTTGTCACTCCAACAAAAACTTGAGGCTTTATAGTACGCCATTAGTATAATTCTTAATATCCTTCAAGCCTATTTTTGGAAAAGTAGCGATAAATGAACCGTAGGGAGAACTTAGCCTGAGCTTATAGTGCTATATAATTACATATAATCCTGCCATTCGCCTTAATAGGCGTATGGCGGAAGTTAGGACACCAGCCGTTTATATGCAAAAATGTGTGCGTTGTAGTCATTCAACTACGGAAATCAACTACCATTAATTAATTTTATGAGGACATTTATTTTCCCAGGGAAAAACTATGCCTTTCGGCGCTGATGCCAGAGGATAGCGTGTGTTTAACATGTTCTTCTGGTGTGACACATATAAATTACTTCTAAAAATTTGGTTGTCACCTTTAATTATTCAGCTTAAGTAGATATTGTCGAAATTTGCCTGCTTATCAAATTTAATATTATCATATATTAGATGATTCTGAAATAAAACGTTCAAAATAAGAGCAAATGTTAGCTAGAGCGTACTGTATATAATCTGAAAATTTCAATCGTTGTTGTATTAACATAACTTCCCCTAACTGTGAGTCCAGTGGGTCACCTCAATCAGCCAGTTTACAATGATAAGCGACATTTTTGGTGCATTGCTATGCTTTGTCAGTGTAGTGTCATGTGTATTTGAAATTGAATACTTAAACCTGGAATATTTAGCACCTGAAAAGAATGTGATTATCCATGTTGAACAATAAGATTATACGTAATTGCTTTTATTATTGTTTTAAAATGTTAATATTTTCATCAAATTACTTTTATTTTATTTTATAAATGTCAGTTTTATTTTAAATTTTTGTTACCCAAACAGGTATTTTTTTCTCTCTCTTAAAAATAGATTAATCCAATGTTAATGCCCTTAAAAAATTAAAATTTCTCAAAGTAGAAGCAGGTACAATTTTTGGCAGACAGCAAAAAATCTTACAATGGTGGCTTACTTATACATGCATATTGTGTATGCTGTCACGACACTTTGATCGTAATTCCAGATGTCTATAAAAAGCGTATTATAAGTTGCCTTCAGAGTGGAATTAACGATGATGGTTTAAGTTTTAATGTAGTAATTAGACACGAGAAAGAACTGTCGAGCGGGAATGATGCTTCCTCTTAACGCATGTTTCTTGAAGGACCGTGGCCGGAGTAAGGAGAAATGTTGAGGCATGATTCTTAATAGAAAATTAATGGACGCACTAAGTGATTGATCGCAGCGGTGGCTTTCTATCGCTCTAATATCGTTTCCCTAGCGTGAAAAAAACCGGACGATCAATGGTCGGCCTGCCTTGGCGAGGAATCCGAATGTAACGAGCCCAAACCGCCGTTTATTTTGAAATATGCGACCAACTTAAGACTAGCAAAAGGAACTGGCACTTCTCCAACTCGCTTGAGTCCAAGCACTTCCCATTCGCCCCCATCAAGCATCGAATCTCTGTCTCTCCTTAATGTTTAGCGTTTTTTGTGTGTAATTTTAGATCGAAGGGCCAGGTAAGTGTGCTTTTGATAGAGTTAGGAAAATTAAGAGATCGGTATTTTTACGCAATTTCATCCGTCGCTAAGTACTCGAGCCATTCGCGACTAATTAATCGATTTCCTCAACCTTTTCGCATATAAGTTGATGACGTATCCTGCCGAGAGGGTATCCGCTTCTCCGCTACTCCTTGTTCTTGTGCGTGGTCCTAGCCTTGTTCGCTGTTTATTTATTTATTCAATAATAATTGAAGTACACTCATCATAAAGACACAATGATAGGGTAAACTGTTTACATAATTAATTGGTTGTTGTTCACACTCTTGCGAGCTAACTCCTTCCCTCAGCTAAATGTTTGTAAAATTACTCACAATTAATAATTGTTTTTCTCGTTAGAATTCAACGAAAAATATATCCTTGAACGAATAAATTAGCCAAAACTCTAACGACGGGAGTAACTATAACTGGGCGGGAACTATCGCGTGTGCTCGTTTTAAACTTACAAGAGAGTGGTTGAATGAAGAAGAATTCTTTTCGCCAAATATCGCTCCCTCTAATTACTGAACTCTATCATTGACTTGAAATACTAGGGATCAGGGAATGATCCCATTTTTTCACCATTCCGAAAATTGCTTTCTTTACGGATTACTCATTTTCATTGACATGGATGGATTTCTGTCATAGCCATGCCATTTTCAAGGCCGTCTTTTACAAAATAGGTCATCGTTTCAGTCGTTATTCTTTGAAAGTGCGTAATGATACATAAATGAGTAAAAAGTACGTGTAAATTATCTGCATGAGTATTTGGATATAAGTAATTTTCATTTATTTAAGCAAGAAGGGGAGTTGTCAGTGCAGTGTGATACTTGAAGTGTATGATGCATTATAGAAATTTGGGTAAATTTAAAAACCAGGATGAATAGCTCGGAGGGTGGCTTTTAAACAATGACGGAACTTTTGGAATAATAATAGATGCCTCTATTCTGGCGAGGTTGAGGCCAAAAAGTCCCCCTCTCCACTAGCTAACCATATTTATGAAGAATATCATAAGTGTAGTTTTAAACCTAAGATTAAATATGGATTGAACAATGGGCGTTACCTGGAATTTGACTTTCTTGACAAAACCCGAAAAAAGAGCTAAGAGCATTTAACCTTGCAATTCAAAATGACAGTAAAATTTGGTATCCAGGTGCAACGAATGCAATGGTGCATTGACCGTATTTAGAACAAAAAAATATACATTTGTCTTTCAAAATTTCTCATACCCTCTTTATAGTAGCTTGCGTCGTCTCCGATCAAGAGATTGTCGTACATCAAAATGAACGTTATCGGAAAGGCAAGTTGCGAGTTGTCGTGGTTACGTGATGTTGCATTTACGACGTTTTCGTAAACCAGATTCCGGGCACGGGTTGTCGCTGAAGAAACTAACCGTTTCTAACTAGATGCATGCTTTCGTTATTCTCTTCCATGATGTATTCGTTTTGAAAAACTTTTCTGTCCTCCGAAAGTTGTGATCCATCTTCTTTAAGGCGTGCTCCGTCTTTTCTTTCCTTCTTCCTTTGAACTTCTGTTTTAATGAATTCGGCGGGATGTGTATCATCCCTCCTATACCTCGAAAAGAATTTCGTAAAGAATTATTGATTTTTCTTTCCGTTGGTCATGTATGCTTCGTTGTTTTCCGTATTTACTTTGAACTAAACGGATTCGATAGAAAAGGTATGCGACCGATTTTTCCTTGCCCGAATTCTTAAGTTATTCCAGCGAGTACGTCATATCTGCACTACATCCACTACAGGGTATCTCATTGATCATCCTTGAATAATTACTATCCGTTTTTATCGTTTTTAGGAGAGTAATGTATTGTGATAGATTAAAAAATATATCGGAAGTAGCTACGGTAATAACTTAACAAGTCAGCCGCATGCACAAATTGTACGAAACTTTCACAGAGAAAAAAATCATTCCGGTATTTTTATGAGATTCTCGGACATTATTAAATTCCGCTATTATTATCCCAATGTCCGGTATAGTCCACACATTTCTACAGAGTGGTATGATACCTCGGTAGCTTAACTCCCTAAAGCACTCCACTGGAATTCAGGTATTCGGGTTAGAATCTCGGTCAAGGAGAATGATTATTCTCTGTGGAATTGCTTCACTATTGTGGTAGAGTTCGAAAAATAAAGACACCCGTATTTCTTCCGTTTTCAATCTTTCGCCTGCTTCTCGAGCTATTAGGAACGAAAAAATCACCGACGTTGACCATTTCCCAGACAAGTCGATGACGTCACGAGGCACGATTCATTTTTATTCCTCTTTTCCTTTTTTTCTCTCTCTCTTTCTGCTCTCCTTTCAACTCATTACCATGCACTCATTCCCATTTTTTATATGAGTGCGTGTGTCCGCGTGAATGAGTGAGGACATTAAAGCTAAAACGGAATTAATCGAGTGATTTCCAAGCCCGGTGATAGATGAAGGAGGGGGTGGAGAAGGCAAAGAGCTTGATGTTTAGAGAGAGAGGGTGCAGCAGCGAGGGATTGCGGACGGGGAAAGTGGAGGGAAATTTAATCAACGGCAAAACATTCTAGCGTCGCCCGAAGAAGGAAAAGAGCTGACGAAGCTGTCTCCGGGACGAAGATTCAGCGAAATTCAGCTGAGAGGAAAGGTCGTTTTCAAAAGACCCGGCTCGGTTTATCCCTTGTGCGTGTATACCCTAGTATACTCAAAACGTAGAAAATTGATGGATGTATTTAATTTTCTAAGAAATATTTCACCTTGAGCTCGAGCAATAGGCAGTGGGAAAAAATAACGGAAAATTATGGGTCTCGTTAATTTTCAAGCACTGTTATAGTCAAGAATAATATTTATTTCACCTTAAGCTTAAACAGTCGGCTACGGATAAAAAACAACATTACGGATCTTTTAAATTTTTAAACTGTTATAAACAAGGAAAATATTGTGAACCGAGCCTCTTGTGGTGATTTTAATGAATGAAGTGATAAGCAATAAAACACAATAAATATATGTCGACAATAAATTTATTGCATTTGATTCTCTAGTGGCTGATTCAGAGAAGGAACTAAGTGTAATGCGAAAATTCCAAATTGTAAATTATTTAAACTGAAACTTACAACACCAAGAAAACAAGAACGATGGCGGCAGTAAGGATAAGAGGCGTAGTGGTAACGAATATATGTATCGGCGGAGTTATATTGAAAGAATTGTCTGGGTCCTGATACTGCTCTGGGTTGAGTTGCTTATTAGATAATAAGAACAAATGTTCCTCTGATGTCAAAAAGAATGTCTTACAATTTAAAGAAATGTACTGGTAAATAAGAGCACGGTTAAAGATATTTTTGAGACTAGGAAGAAATTTGAGGAATGCTTTGGATAAAGTGTTCTAACGTATGAACTAAAATCAAAACGATTATTGACGAGTTTCCATTGTGGAAGTTCAATGTAATAAGATCGAAGCAGCCATAATAATTTTCAACACCTATTACCTCGACCGATTTCAACGTTAACACGTCATTTACCAGAGCTGTCTCTGGATCTTGTCTAGGCTGTGGTGACATGGGCATCGTTTGGATGAAGAAGGAGAGAAGAAATATAACAGGTACCCATAACTGTGAGACAACCCCTACCAATAAACTTGCAAACGTTGAAACCGGTTGAGGTAATAAATGAGTGATGAAATTTACTAAGGATGCGTGAATATGAGACTGGGACACTGTGGAAGAGTGAAGTGTCCGAACTTGAAGCTGAAGTAATGAGATTTTTGAGAACGGTTTTTAGAGTTGAGTGGTCAAATGGCTGAACAACAAGTACATAATGAAATCCATGCAGAAGGAGAGGTAGGAAATGCAGATCTCATCGTACACGTAGTTGGGGACGATGGCCTGACAAAAATATTATGGAAGTAAATGTACTAGGAAAGAGACAAGAGGGCAACCAAGGACTTTGTACGTGAAAGTATTGGCGATGGAAATGGTGAACACCCCGTACAATGAATTGAAGGGAGAAGCTGAAGGTGAGAGTTTGATGGCAGTCTATGCTGTAGCGACCTTGAGAGGAGGAAGATGAGAAGAAAGAGGACAGATACCCATTACTGTTAGACAACCCCTGCCATCTATCCATTGCCACTGCATACAAGCACGTAGCCTCACTCTCGGAGCAACACTTTCCAGCCAGACATTTTGAATAAGCACTCCTGGTCCCTTTTTTCTCTGTCGAGGGGGTGTGGACGCGTGGGAAGATAAAATGGAGGGAAGGAAGATATTGCGAGATAAGAGGGCAAAAGTATGGGTGGATGGAAGGATAGGAAGGAGGAGGGCCGGGTGGGAAACATGCCGGCGAAAAAATATGTGTGCGGGAGATGAGGAAGTAGATAGAGAGAGAGAGAGAGAGAGAGAGAGAGAGAGAGAGAGAGAGAGAGAGAGAGAGAGAGGCATTGCCTGTGTGCGTGCGAGTGAAATGAAATACGTCGGTGGGGGGAGAGGCGGACTTCCTCTCCTTAAAAAGACACATCCATCCTTATCCACCGGTCATATTTTTTCTTTTTTTTGGGGTGCGGTATTACTTATAAAGTCAACTTTTTTCCGGTGAAATATCGTGGAACAGCATATCTATATGAAGAATCTGAGCTTTTACTGGTGAATGGCATCGATGAAAGCTCCTCGGGTTTCCGACCGGGTCGGGGTCTGCATGGTGTAGTCCAACAATTCGTTGGGAGACTTTCCCAACGTCCTCAGGGCTGATGATCGCCCTGAAGATGCTGGGAAAGTCTCTCAACGAAATGTCGGACTACACCATGCAGACCCTGACCCGGTTGGAAACCCGAGAAGATTTCATCCAGCATATCTACATGTATAAAAGAGGATGTCTGTTTGTCCGTCCAATGAACGTCTCCATACGGCTGCACAGATTACGACCAAAGTTAGTAGGTTAGTTGGACCAGTACATAGGAGCATCTATCAGACTCTGTATTTCTACTTTCGGTTTCGTCCGACGCGTACTTTGCGTCGTTTTCTCATTATAGTTTGTTACGGCACGACGTAAAACTTCTGCGGTCGGACATCCTGCCATGTAGGCACACCTCTTGACACCATCATACAACAAAACATATTAATCCTGCTATGTGAGCACGAATTCCAAGTTTCAAGTTTCCCACTTCTCTGGGTACTATACCTCCCGAACAGCGCTGGGTGCTGTGCTAGTCAAATGATAAAGAAAGATGTAACAAAGGTGATGATTACGAACCAATTGAAACATGTGTACTGGAGCTGTGAATTAAAATTAAGTGGACAGTGCGATATATTTATATGTGGCATTGCTAATTTAATACTTTTTCCCTTACTGTGTAACTTATTTGGCTTAACTATGTGGAATCACGTCGTAGGTTAATGAAATTCAATGAATGGACTACTGTCAGGTCTGCGCGCGGGCTGGAAACATTAAGGCAGCTAAATCGAAACTGCACCGAAACGTCGGCTGCCTTAATTTTTCTGTCACGGGCGAAAAACCGAGTGAAGTTCATTCATTGTATTCGCCGGGAAAATCTAAAATCATACAAATCAAATTCTTTTTGTACGTTCCACGCTGAATATTTATTGACACGTTACGCACCGGAGTTTTTGAAACGTAGAGGAACGACGTACCTGGGTAGAGATGTTGAGATTTAAAATTTGTGCCTATTCGGATGAACAGCCATAGGTTTAAAGATGGTCAATAAGCAAATGTCTACAATGTAACTTTATGTAATCAAACGTAACTTTACCTCCATTCATAATAAGTAACGAACAACAACTAAAAACTTAATACCAAATGTCGTAATAGGCTTGAGCAATGTTTAAGTTGACGCGCCTAAATGATGAGAATCGTCATCCGTCCGGAGCGCTCTATAAAAAATCACGAGAATTCTCGCCATTCATACGCAACGTGTTAACACCGATCATGGATTTAATGTTGTTACATAATGATACAAACTGTTGTATGATGATACCTTGATTATGATGTAACATTATAGGAAAATTGGTCGGCGTCGGTCTGTGTGAAACGTACAAAGTGAAATTTATTTCCTCTACGTAGGTATTCGCTTTCGTTCGCTGGGAGGGCTCTCTCCGGAAAAGACATGCACCATTTTCCGGCCATTCTGCTAGATCCTACGATTTTCGCCTGCCGTTTACTCATGAAGGATCGTTTTTTTCGGTGATAATTCACCTACTCAAATTGAATCCATGGAACGGCCAGCAGTTCATAGCTTCAAGGTTTTCTGACTGTTACAAGGTGTGGTATAACAACCTTCTACGAGTTGTTAAAATTTCGCATTACCATCTATGGTTTGACCCCCAAATGTCCCCAAAAAGTAGAGGCAATTGGCTACACTGTAATAGATAGAAAATCTAGTGTTTCGGTCTTTTTTCCTAGGATTTCAGACGATTTTAGAGGGGGTCGATTCCATGACTTTTGTTGTATCTCGTCTCGTTCACCCCAAAAATTTCTATGAATCAGTCAGTCATTCTGTGGTCAAAAGTGGATTTTGTAGAATAAAGATGCCAACATCTTGGAAATTTCTGAGTATATTAAGTACACTCTCCAACACTGTTCACCTCCTGATGTATACCGGCGGGATTCGTACCCAACTATGCGGCGACGGTAAAAATAGTAGTGAAGGGATGGGCTGCTCTAGACTGCTGTTGGTTGCCCATGCCGGCACTAATGATCATTCCTACCGCAAGAGGAGATGGGATTATGGGTTGGAGATTTGGATATAAACTCGGAGGTTGAACGCGTTTCGAAAGGCTTTATTCTCGATCTGAGATCTGCAGCATTGTTCCTCAGACTGACGGCGGTCCTCGAGTTTGGGACGGGATTACTTTGATGAAGAAGAGGTCGTGGGAATTCTGTTCGAGCATTGGGCAGAATTGTGGATTTTCGGTCGGTGCTTGGCTCGTGCCGGGCTCCTATCATTTCTTCTGTGGTGTATTACTCCAATGAGGTATGAGAAAGTGTTAATTTTAGGATTTTTGACACCTGTAGCTATTTTTTTAAGATTAGAAGGTAAATTATCTAGTAGGATTTTTAAAGAATTAACTAAATCTATACTTCGAGGGAATCCGGTTTGTAAAAATCTACACATAGATGTAAAATTATGAGCGGCAATGCCGGAAAATAGCGAAAATATTCCCAAAACGCTTGATCCAGGGAAAGAAAATATGTAGAATTTAATAAGTACTTCCAGCAAAAATCGTCCACCTAATACATACATGTAAACTCGGAAAATAACCAACCGACTTTCGTCCTACACAATATGACGTCAACTTTGTCGTAGTTAACATCCGTAGCGTTAAATTAAGCGCGCTGAAGTAGAGCATATGTTTCAGGACACGGATCTGGTCATGGAAACACAGAGCTGATTTTCAGGGGATATATGCGACAGCGAAATTTTTCGGCCCAAGTATAAAATGTACCGATGCTATCGCGCGATTTAGGATTGGTGGAGGAGTTTTCTTTTTCTATTAAATCACATTTACAGAGTATTGCTCACGAAATAGCAGGATAATTGAAAACGTTAACCCGATATTCAAAATGAGAAAGAGATAGCACCCAGGGAACATATCCCCTAGGTTCCATCAAAAGTGAACTAGTCTGGTGACATTGAACCCATTCCTCATTGCCAAATCCGATGCCTGAGACCAAAATATCCCCTTCCTAGAATCGAATCCCATCGAGGGGCCCCCCCAATTCGCCACCGAACGAATGCTTTTCTCGCCCTCGCGATTTTATTGGCTCGTTTATCCTGTTACGTCAACATCTCTCGAACCCCTCGCGGGATCGGAATAGCGTGAAGCGAAGGGATCCAATTAAAATTCATTAGTTTACCCGCTCAAGGTGTTGAGGAAGGTATATGGGGCGGGTTAGGCTCACTGAGATGTGCACCGAATGGAAGAAATGGAAAGAAGGAAATTTCGGGGGAGGTGGAGAGTAGGAGGGTTATTTTCTCCTGGTACCCTCCCCCCTTTTCTCCTTCTCCTCCCCCTACCACCCCTCTCCGATCGACCAGGCAGCACAATGAAGGGCGTGTGCCCCGATCCTCTTCCGCCACGGCATCCTCATCTAAATTCAGCGCCCTCCGCCCTTCACTTGTTCGGCGGACTCGACGGCCTAGGTTAAAGAGGCTGCATCACTTCTGCTCAATCGGTCATTTTTCGTGTTCCCTCTTCACTTAGAGATTAAACCCGAAGGTTGGTACGAATTAAATATAATAATACAGGACGTGTTCCGAAAGTAACGTAATAATTTCTTTAAAAGTAACGTTTTCAACATTTTGCACAAACTTTTTGAAAATTCTTCGAAGTGCTGCCCTTTGGTCTCTGCACATTTTTTTCAGCAACTCTGCCATAACCGGTACGCGCCCAGGAAGGCCTCTAACAAGGTTTTCGTTACGACTGATTGGATCTATTCCATGGGCGACAAATGGGTTAAATTCAGGTCTTCCTTAACACGAGTGAGCAGAAATAAGTCAGCTGGGGCGACTTCAGGACTATACTGGGGTAGGGCAGCGTTTGAACCTGGTGTTCGGATAGAAACTCGCGGACCTGTACTGCGTTGTGGCATGGCGCGTTGTCGTGATGGAGTTGCCAGGTAGCGGGGATGTCTTTCCTCGTCCTGATGACCCTTTTTTGGAGTCAATCCAGCACATCAATAATCCATCAATCAAGCGTTTTTAATAATATATATGATACAGATACTGCAATAAATATATTATAATTTAGTAAATGAGATATGAAAATTCATATACCATTCAATTGATCAATAAAATGCGAATTTACCATTGGATGCGATTGATTTCCTCACGGATTTTAATATAATTTGGATATTCGTCCTGCTCTTTGTATCGCGACGATGAACATGTGGGTATAGCACAATGCAAGTTCGAGTGTCTGATATCAGAAGGAAAAATGTAATGGTACGTTCGACCTTCTCTTCTCAACTTTTGCCTCACCCTCTTTGTTTTTTTCGCTTAACTCTTCCCGGTGCGGTGCATCTGAGCTGTGCCGTTCAACGATACATGTTTATGAATCCTCGTGGACTCGTTCTCACATTATGAAGTAGTAGACATTAATTCTTTATCATCTATCCTAAGAGACCAGGCGTCCTCCATGTTAGGTCATATTTACTTATTTTCAGCTCATATTTATCAGTACACTAATTATTTTGAACGTTTATCTGCATTTTCCGTCACGTATATCGTTTTTATTATGTGAAATCCATGATAATAAATATTCCAGAATAGTCACTGAATGTGTGCACCCAAATGCAATTTTTAGGAAAAATGTAAGCTTTTACCATTTACAGTAAACTTATAGGTACTCCGCTGCGAATATCAACACTTTTAACTTAGAGTTATGATCCTGCATTCCGAATAAATAATACCATGAGATGGATTCAAGAAGATTACTTTGGTAAATTGTATGTTTTATCTTAATCTAAATGAGTAACATAGAATATAATGCTTGAAACCTACGGCGAAGGGATATAATGGAAATTTTGTTAATTGTAGTTAGTTAACCCATGACTCATGATCGCAGTGATGTAGCCACAACATTTGAGGCTGTTCAATAATTAAAATTTACATTATCGTCTTCATCAAAGATAAAAAATCCGATGGTTCGTTTAAGCTGATAACAGATCAATTTTCCAATTACCTAATCACTCAAAATTCATCTAGTTATTCTGTTTTACGTCCTCAATAGCTTTTTCCTTATATCTTTTATCTGTAGAGTACGTCTCATCCGAGGCCTTCCTTAGCCGTTCTTAACGACCTCTAGTCCTTCAGCGATTGTTTGTATCAAAGCGTTATGCCTCGTGATATGCCCGTTTAAGATGCCCTATTATCCTTCTTAAGGTTTTGAGACTTTATTGTTGTTCTCCATCAAATTATGATTTCTGAACATTTTTTCTGCATTCTTGTGTGAAAATTAAGCTGTTCCGCATTCTTCCAATGGTTTACGGAACTTATTTAATTATTTTGGGAGGAAAAACTGATAATTTACGCCGAAATTGGTTCCGTGTATCTGCGTGAAAATTAGGGACGAAAGGGTGGTATCTATTTCGTGTCACGAATATTTGGTAAAATTTGCGGAGTCCCTTTGGTGTTCATTGGAAAATGCATAAAGGGATTCCGTACGAAGTTTCAAGGAAGTTCAGCCGTGCAGAACAAAGTCTTTGTGATTGTAATTTGCACAGGATTATCGAAGAAACTTGAGAGGAAGGAGTTTCACAGTTTCAAGAGCTACATTCCGAAAGTAAGCAGTTCATGCCAGCTGAAGACGGTGAGATAGCTTCTACCAAAGAAAAAAAAATACTTCTGAGTGAAGATCCTCAACGAATGTGGAGAATGCCATGCAAGTTTTCATCAGACTTTTTAAGTGTATCTCAAAAAACGGAAGGAATGCCAATACCACGCTGCTTTTGTAGCAAAGTAAATAGCAAACTTTCACTCATACTATTTATTAAACTAATATACATCCTACAAAACCCTGCAGACGTTTGCTAGCCTGCGTATTTTTCTTTCTTTCTGGATACAAGTGAAAAAGCAATTGAAATATGAATATTTATTCATTTAAACATCCAGTAATAAATACAATAGGTACGGATATGGTATTAAAATTCAAACAGTCCCTCAATAGCTCCCTAATTCTTGTCAAAAGTTTGGTGAAGAGTTCTCGGGATCGCCACCGGGTCAGGAACTCCATATCTGCCAACGTTTCGATGTCCGACTCGGTCATCGTCCTCAGGGCTGTGAATGTCGAGTGAGAATTTGACTTGCTTATATACAGTCACTCTGGTGGTCAGGTGACTGCTGATTGGCTGTCGTCAGCGGCATGCTCTGGTTGGTGGTTTTGCCTAGCCTTATGTATAGTTTTGAGCACAGGTTTCCAGGTGTTGCTATGAGCATATCCGGAGTCTCTATTGATGGTATTCTTAGACAGTCAAATTTCAATACACTCTTTAATGAGTCGATCCCAAAAGCCATTGGATCGGCAGAGCATCTTGGTGTCGTCAAACTAAACAGTATTTATTTCATTATTATTTAGTTTATTTATTTCACTTAACATTTCTGCCCTGAGTCTCATATGCTCGCCTAGTATTCAAGATTCGACTCGATGAGTGCAAATTAGCACATATTTTTATCCGAAACCTCCCCAAAACATACTTGACTAACATTAGCGTCTTTAGGGTTCACCCCTTCAAGTATTCCCTCTGTGACGAGTTAATCCGAAATCATTTGAAGTAGCAGCGCTGATAAATACTGGTTTCTTCGCGCACGAATATTGCATTGGATGTTTCTCCAGTCCACCGCTTAATGTGCTTTCATCGACCGAATATTTTAATTGTTTTCAAAAGCCGCAAGACAATGCTTTTGTATAGTATGTCTTTTTCTTTTATTTTTATTGACCACTTCTTAATTCATATACGTTTTAGTTTTTGTGGTTTTGATATTTAAAACCAACAATACTGTTGGCGTCAAAATGATATGCCGCTGTACTTTTCAAATTTATATCTTCGGTTGTGCGCATGCTAAAATAATAAATATATGTAATTTTAAAGAAAATTTCATTTTTAATTCCTACGTATTTTTTGTTTTGTGAAAAAATCAAAACTGTAGACACACCGGTGCAATAAGTAACTCCGCGCACCGTAAAATTAGCCGTTTTTTCAACTTCATGAACTTTGTAATTCAACCTCGGTAAAATTACTAGATCTACAGCACTCATCTTCCACAATAAGTTGCAAACATGTATGTAGATAAAGAAAATGGCTTTTGCGTATTTTATGAACACATATTTTGTCGTTAATTAACGAAAATGTTTAAACATTATGTAGTCCTACAGTTTACCCCGAAATAAGAAATAAAACTAATAGAAACACTTTTTAATTTATTTGTGATTTTTCTATGATCCGCAATTATTATATCCTTATAATCTGTTAATACGAAAATTATTCGTTCGATACGTAATATTGCGGGTGCACTTAAACCATTTCCAGGCGGGAGAGGAAAGCAGAGATGAGGTTGAGTGACGTCTGTGGGAATTTTGAGGGAAAATGGAGTTGGGTTTGAATGATCATGCGTCTTCGTCGGTAAGGACCGCGGTGGTGGGAATTACATTGGCTGCAGCAGCGAGGAAGGTGGTTCAGGCGTCAAATGGGGCGAAATGGGTACAGGAAGGAGAATGGAGCTGGCGCGCGCGGATGCGGCCGGCCGTATAATGGGCCGAGGAGAAAATAGGGATAGAGAGAGAGAGAGAGAGGATCGTGGGAAAAAGAAGGTGATGGATGAATGAGAAGGATGGGGAGAGAGGTCGTAAGTATTTAGAGGGAGCGATGAAGATGAGGAAAAGGCGATGGGATGGAAGGGACGAGGATAATGGAGGCTGAAAAAGCGAACTCGGCGGAGGGAAAATGAACGTCTTTGTTTGCCTTTGGCCAACAGTTGCTTCGTTGCGTTAAGCATGCGTTGGATAGACTCTCTCATATCTCCTTCCCCCTCTCGTCATCGACTTGACCACGAAAATGTAGAACCACGACCTCACAACCAGTGTATGGTGCAAAGAATTTCCGAACACTACGACACAGATTTAGGGAACATAGACCTATTCACGCCGCCATGGGAACTACACAGCGGTGGCTTCAGTTGAGAAGATTAGTACATGTCGCCTTTTCACTTGCTTTTTAAGTGAATTTCAAAAATGTTCAATCGGATTCCCAAAATGTCGATAGCTTGGCTATTAGCTATCCATGTACTTTCAATAATTGTAATATAGTATTTAAACTCGCGAGAAATTGCATCGTCAGATTTATTGAAATTTATAAATTACTGTATCATAGGGAATTTAAATTTCGACGAAAATCCCTTATCACAGCTTACTTCTCCGTATAATTTGGATCTTTTTACCATCGAGTTGAGTGAGTGGGGACTTTGGTAAACGTATTTAAGTAGTGATCGAAATTAGCTCCACTAGCTGGCTGGAGAATCCTATTTTGGTACATTTTTTACACCGCACAAAAGGAATGAAATCCCTAAAAACCTGTCAGAAAGTTCAAAAGCGAATCTTTGCTAAAGTGTTTTTTCTCTTCGATTTGAAAAAAAATTTCTGAGGTGCAGTGTTGCTCTCTTTTTGTTTATATAAGGCCTTTTTGCCATACTCGATCCTGTATGATGGTTTTTTAGAAGTGGTTTCGAAATAATTTTTAGGCGGACATTAAGGATAAAATTTTAATTTAATCAGGTTCGCAACTGAGTTCCCGCTGTTTGTCAACGGATGGCTCTAGCAGTGATTGCGGATCGATTTCGACGTATCGGAAACGTCATAAATCATGCTTAGACAGGGTTCCAACTCAACCGTGAAAACCTTAAAACCGTGAATAAGACGTGAATTTTGCATGCCGTGAAAAAAACCTGGATAAAGCCGTGAATTTCGTCGTAAAACCTAAAAAAAATCTCTCAAAATTGATTTCGTAACGAAGGATCAAAAGAAAAATGGATAAGTCGATCATATTTCTAGGCCACACGCAGACACTGCCCACGCATATACCTGCACACGTATATTCAAAGCGCAATCATTGGTCCGTGTGCCATGATGACACATTGACCTTAAGCCTGTACCAAAGCCGGAAGACTGGTAACCAAAGTATTCATTAACCCTGGCGAAAATTCAAACACTTCCCTTCACCCTGGTCCCTCCATTTTCCCACTCACAACCTTTAGCTGGAGCTGAATTTTGCAAACGATATGTGAATTCAGGAGAGATTGCTCTTTCGTTGCTGCATTTGCATTCACAGCGTCTGTTGAGTTTGTTAAATTTTTAGTTGATGTGCGACCGGTGATTGTTATATGTTCAATATTTCTGCCTGAAATGGATTATCAACAAACCGTGAATTTGACGACATTTAGATCGTGAAAACCTGGAAAAAACCGTGAATTTTATAATTTACTAATTTTTAAATTTATTAATGGGAACCCTGTTAGGTAAATAAACCGCTCGACGAAAATGGTGAGTTTTTTTAGTGTCATATCCCTATTGTTACGTGAAAATGTCCGAGTTTGTGCCAGGTAACCGTCATTTGCGGGAAGAGTTGATTTTCTTCTTTCATTCGAAGAAATCGGCGACTGAAGTCCTTCGAAAACTCCAAAATGTGTATGGAGATGCTGCTCTATGTGACAAAATGTACCATGATTGGTTCCATCGATTCGAAGACGGTCATTTCAATGTTGACGACCGTCCGCGTGAAGGAAGACAAAAAGACCTTTGAAGACCCTAAATCAGAGACATTGCTCGATGAAGATTCACGTCAAACTCAAGAAGAGCTTGATTAGGCATTAGGAGTTACCAAACCATTTCAATGCGTTGGGAATTATGCAAAAGCAAGGAACTTGGGTTCCTGATGATTCTGAGTGAATCTACAGCATAATAACGCTCGAGTCCACGTTACAAAACACGTTTAAATCTACCTGCAAACTCTCAAATGTGACGTCCTAACCACCCCGTTATATTTCCCAGATTTTCGCCGTCCGATTATTATTTATTCCATTCGATAGTACATAGTATGGCTGATCAGTAGTTGCGCCCTTTTGAAGACACCAAAAAATGGCTTGATTTGTGGATAGCCTCAGAAGATGAACAATTTTTCCGTTACGATAATTGACCTCATCTACAATGATGGGGAAAAGTTGTAGCTAGCGATGGACACTACTTTGAATTATCCATTTATTACAATTTTTCTCGATACAGTTGTATTTTCATTAAAATAAACAGCGAGAACTTAGTTGCGCACCTAATACCATTTAATTATTTGAGTTCAGAGGTTTGTCTTTCGAGGCAAGGCGGAGTTATATGTATTTTTCATTAATATTTTTACGTTGGGACGCATATATTGTTATACTATTGCATATTTTATGCCTAAAAGAATCGATGAAAACTAGCAGACGTAAATTTATATACCCTATGCTTTTTATACTATTGCTGTTAATAGTTTTGTCTTCTACATTTGAAATGCTTTTGCTACTGATTAAAATAAAGCTCTTAAGAAGCAAAATGATTGATTAGAGTTAAGAATACGTCAATATTTCAAAAAGAAATCGGGTCTTTCCGAAGGTCTCTCATACTTTCAGTCATCTTTGCAGTAGCTTTTAAGACTTCAGGGTATATGAATTTTACATGAAGTATTTTACATGTTAATCATAAAGCTACTGAATCGTTTCACGTAATTTTCACGAAGAAATATAATATTCAATTCTTTTTAATGGCACAAATTGAAAAATTTACAGCGTAGGAAATCCGTTGCTAAACACATCCAAAATCAAAACTTAAGGCGTACTTAATGTTTTATGCTCGCAATAATATTCATAGAATTCTGCTCGATACCTATGCATTCTTTCATTTTTACACATGCATTCTTGTATTTGAAGAGATCTGGATAATATTCAAATGAGAATAAATATTTATAGTATTGAAAAGTGTTTTTTGGCAAAGCGTGAGTATAGGATTAAATCCCTTTACAATATTAATGTCATCCTGCAACGCATGCAACGTTTCTATCATATGTGATTTGTGGGATGCATTGTGCAGGATACCTATTTTCGTATTATACCAAGTTTTCACCTCTAGCCAGGACGCCAACTCCGAAATCTGTCGGTATTTGTTATGCATATGATTCAGGCGTAATATACCTTTCTCAAAGGTTTATCTAGAGCTCTGGCCCAAGACTGATATGAGATCGTGGTGTTGGTTTGTGTTTACCTGCAATACAATATTCTCTAATTTATGCAGGCGACGCAATTCACATTGTTTATGTATGACATCAGCTTGGCCTCACTCTATTAGTATGCCATTAGATTGAGACTGGACGTCATATTGCAATGCCGTGGCGTGTGAGTGATGACACAACGACGATTGCTCTCTCATTGCTGTAATAGAAATCCTCAACGTGTCACTCAACACATCGCTTCAGTACATGTTATGTATGAATAATTTTAGTCTTCAAAAAAACTTGCTGAGAGCACTACAGCATTTATTTTCTCAGCATGAGTGAATGAATGAATAGCATCTTGATCAAATAAGAGCTCCAAAACATCATATATTCATGGATTTTGCTAGGTTTCTATAAGTGAAGAGAGATTCCACCCCAGCATTAACCATAGCCGTAAAAAAATCACACATTAGGGTAGTCGGGTGAGGGGTTTCTTTTTCAAGACCGTAATAATGCGTAGTACTTGTAATGGTATTACCTAGATGTGAACCCGGAAATCTAGATTATGCAATTTTTCCGACGTTACTGGCTCAGTTCGATTATAACTTCACTGATTTTTGTTCCTCAAGCAATTATTATAAGGAAAGGTCTTTCGGTCCAATCTGCATTGAGTACTACTAAGTATTACGAAAGGGACGATTAGAAACATATGAACTAAAGATGTTGGAATATTCGTTGTTTATTAGAGAACCGCTGAAGATTTTATTTAGGGACATCAAATCAGATAAAGCACGTCGTTGAGATATTACAAATGAGAAATTAAATAAATAGTTAGGAAAATTGAGGAGCAATATATTATAATGGAGAGATCAAAGCAATGAAATATTATTCATTGATGTATGTGAGTATGAAATGTATCATATGATGTTTACTCGTAATTTTTCAGTGTTATTCGATACAAAACATGGATAAAAATATACTCATTTCATTAATGTGTACTTAGTATGTAATCATAATTATATAATTATTTCAATTAAGACTACCAGTTCGCATAAAATATAATGGTATGTAAGGTTTATAGGTCTTGGTAATGCAATTTGACCCCTTCTGAGCGAAAAATGGACTAGTTTGCGTTAGAGGGGAGGGTTTCCAATTATCCTTCTAAAGAAAAAGAAATAATATACACCGCTATGATTAGAAAGGGATGAGAGAACAATTTAAAAGATGAGGTCGACTGTACGAGTGCGTTTGATTGTTCCCACAGTTGCCTTGTATACTCACGAACGTGCAATACGTTTACCGCAGTGGAGGATATAACGGCATGAACATCGCACGAATGAAAGCGTGGGGGTAACTATCTAATGAACAGAGCAAATGATGATTGTGGAAGTCTTCAAATTTGACCCTCTCGTTCTTTCCTTAGAAGTCTCCTCCTTCGCAGCCTTCCCATACCACTCCAACAATAACAATCTTCTCTTCCGCTGGAGTGTAGGCACCCAATTACTCATCGTTCGCAGAAAGTGGAATGCGGAGTAATTGGAATGGCTCAGGGAGATCGGAATGGCTCGTTAGTTGGCCAACTACACTTACTCTCTCTCTCCTCTGTGTCTGCCCTAATGTCACGCGCGCCGATGCTCGTTTTCCCTAGCGTCAACTCAAACCTGTCACACACTAACAATCCCGGTCATCGTCCCCTCCAATCAAACCATCTCCCAATCAAACCCTCCCTATCAAGCATATTCCACGGGGACGACGCAGAAGAGGCCCCAATCTATCTCGTAGGAGCTTCATTTATGTTGCCACTTAGAGTGCATTTTAATCGGTTTCCAAAAATGTCCGTAGTGATGTTTTACTCATCATATCATCTACCACTGAAACTTGCCAATCTGTAGAGAGAAATGGAGTGGTTCTCTCAGGCCTGAACATTGTTGTTATATGTACTTTTCAGTTGTTTTCGTTGGATGGTGCCCAGATATATCTATTTATGTTGTCTCTGCAACAATACTTTTCTCATGTGATGTTTAGTAAATGAAGTGTCAATCCATTTCAATCCATCTGAGATGAAGTCATATTATTCGTTTACGCTTAACCAGTGTCTTCCATCAGGGTTATAAGTTCACGTCAAGAAACTAAGAGAAAGGCAATTCATTCAAACAATTACTTACATGGAAAGGAAATGTATGCTACGTTGAAAATAAAAATCTTCCTCATTCAGTTATTATCTCTTAAGTCCAAGACAAAAAAATTGAAAGGCAAAAATTTAATCACCGCACCAGACCGATCCTCATAAAATTCTGTGTTCTTTAGCTTTCTTACTTAGTGTGGTAAAACACTTCAAAATAGTATTAACTAAAGTTAAATTTAGTCATTGACTAAAATGATCACAAGAATTACCGAAGTTTTTATACTTCATTAATGTCAACATTTTCTGTAATTTTAGTATGTACGAATGGTTAATTTCTGATATTTGCCTTCCTCAAAAAATTATTCTTACATGTAACTATACATTTTTTAAAAATATGTGCGTATAGAAGTATTTTATGTCCATTCACAGTTCGCGAAATGCTCGGCGCATTCATGGCGTGATCTTGAGAATTGGCGTAGGCAGCTATGTTTGACTTACCGCTTCGAGATCCGCCGTATTCTCCGAAAAGCTCCCGTTTCTCCGAATACCTCCGTTCCTTTACCCTCTGATTGATGCCAGAGCTTCATCGATGGTATCGGAGGACTCTGGGAAAAGTACCGTGATAGAATTCAACGATTCAATCAGTAAGGAGCTGCCACCGTGTTCCAGCATTAGTGTGTAGCCAACGTAGTGATTTATTTAACCATTGCGTAAAACTTTTTTTTTTTTTGGTTAATTTTAAGCGAAGAAATTCAGGGGTTTCGGATTCCATCTTCAAGAATTCTGTTCTGTAGAGAGGCGCTAGGCACGATACGACTTGAGAGTTCCCTTAAAGAGAACATTATTCGCGTGAAAATAGGCCAAGAGGAAAAAATAATTGACCTTTTGTGTTTGCAGTTATCTAGAATTCATGGAAAATTCGCGCGTGATTTCAAGTAAGAAAGTCTCGCTACGTAGGATAAGTCCTTTTGAAGTCTTCAGTTTTACCTTCCGTTTGTTTAGTCTCTCAATAGACTGGAGGGCGTAAATTGCGCTTTGTTGTCATGTGTGTGCTCATTTATAAAATGCTATGGGTAAAATAAGTTTCCCGAAAGTGGAACAGTTATGATTGGGTAGACACATAATGATGCTAGTCTGTCGGCCTCGGTGGCGACGGGGTAAAGTCCTCGTCTACTGAACAGGAAGTCATGGGTTCGAGTCCTGTGCGGGTAGGTTCCTCCTATCCATGGCATGATTGTTCGTGCAAGTGTTTAATCCAACGATGTGATCTTTGGATTTTTCTCTTTTATAGTAAAATCTTCTAAAATCGTTGGCACATTAAAGTATGGTTTCGCCAGTAGTAGGCCCTGGTCACTTTCATAGCGGCGAGGATTTTTCCCTATCCCGCCCTTCAATCCCAATCCCTTCCCCGGAGGCTTCGACGGGCTCCTATCGAGGCGGCACCTCCATCCTTTTTCCTCTCCATTCCAATCCCCTCCTCGGGTGCGCGGGCGTATCAGTTGTATTACTGGGTCCCGGCCCCGGTGCGTTGTAACCTTCTATGAACCCTTATTTTGTTCTCATTCTCTGTTCGTGAAAGTGTAATTGTTATCTTGTTAAAAATCCAATGAAAAGGCCAATAAGAGCTGTTTTGGGTGGTATGGGAATAAATAAATAATCTCATACCGATCTTATATTGGTTTTGAAATTTGAAATGCAAGTAACGTATTTACGTCATTGGATTTTGCTCGATAATTTATTTTAGTGTGTCTATTAAAACGGAAACGTTTAATTTTCTGACAAATTATATTTTGTTTGTTTTTCATAATTGTGAAAATTCACGCCATCGTTTAAGATCTAACTAAACATTCAGGTCTTTTGGAGGGATTATACGTCGACTGGCAAGTTCTATAATGTTTCTATGGTAACTTTCCTTTTTCGCTCCTTTTCCTATCAGACAAGCAATTATGCCTCTCTCACTTTGAGACATGCCTCTTCTTCAATAGTGTCTAATTCTTCTTCGTCATACTTCCTAGTCCACCTTTTAAAAAAACCTCTTTTCCTTTCGACTTCCTGACAATCTTACGATTCCCACCTGTCCCTACTAGAACACGCGATTCCCTGTACTTGCGATACTTTGCTTTAACGATTAACAGGCATTAATCATGAGGTATTATATCCATAATTTAACTTTTTTATAACTATGTACATTGGAAAAGGCGTGTACCGATTCCTACGTGGCGAATACAGGTAATTTGACCTCATAATGAAGCATTCATCATTTCCGTGTCTAGTACCATGTGATTTTCGGAGTCATTTTGAATAATTTACTACATAATTTAAAAAAAATTTACTCTTAATTATCGAGAGACATAATTATAACCACAACTTTTGTTGAAATCTCATAATTTTTTCATTTTAAGACTTGAAAACCCAACGCAACCCAACAAACTTTTCAAAGCATCGACAAGAAATTACATTTTAATTTTTTAACACAAGACTTACACTCCAAGAAACTCATTTAATATTAAATAAGAGGCTAATGAAAGAAGAAGTTAGAAAACTTCATAGTATTTCAGTTCTAAGATTGGTTAATTGCAGCCCTCTATTTGTCACTATTCCTTGCCATTTATTTTACTTCCCTAAAGCCCTACTTCCCACTATCTCTCCTGATCTGTCCCAGGTACATGTCCCTTGCTCTTCCTCTGCGCACACTTTCATCGATTTTTCCATTTTGTTTCCCTTCCTTCCATTATTTTTCCCACGTTATTTCTGTGTCTCATAAGATGCCTATCCACCATGTACTTCTTTGGCCTATAGTGATAAGTAGAATGCATCATTATTTTCCTTATATAAATACCTACTCTTTTCTCACGCTATACGTTCATTTTATTTTCAGTTTCCTCCTCCTGCACCAGGTCTCGAAGGACCATGTTCTTATCAGATCTTTTTTTTCCATCAGATCAACATTTTGAACCATAGATTGCCACTGCCCACGCGAATGTTTTCGCACATATTACTAGGAAGCTATGAAAAAAATTGGGAGCGATACCTCCTCTTAAATTAGGACCCAAGGTACAGGGTGCGCGAGGCAGAAATCTATACGGAGTGGCCGAGTGCTTTGGTTCAAATGTAGCGCAGTGTACGTTTATTTCCACGAACCTATGATAAATATTGGGGATGATACCTACTCTTAACTGAAGAACCCAGTTAAAGGGTTCGCGGGGCAGAAAATCTATACGGAGTGTCCGAGTGCTTGGGTCCAGCTGTAGCGCAGTGCACACTCGTGTAGGACACAATTTCGTCTTTTCCTTGAGAGTAGATTCCAAATGAGATGGATCGCCTCGTCCCGCGACTTGTTGGGGGACCGGAATAAGGGAGTGGGGTACGAAATGGAGAGCGGGCAAAGCGGGGAGGAACGGCGAGCGCACTTTGTCGGAGAGGAGGGAACGCAAAGTGACGCTTGATTTGATTTCATTGGATCCTGCGAGCAGTTCCCTCCGAGTCCGACGGCGGCGCTGCTTTCCCTTCCCGTCCCCCGAATGGAATGCCTCTGATTTCCTTGATGTTCCTTAAACGATGTCCCCGGGGGAATTATTGTTATTATTGCTGCGAGAGGACTCCACTTGCAATTTCCCAGAGCACTCCGGTGGAACGGAAAGGGTGGGGATGGGGTTTCGGAATGGGAGGGGTGGATGGGAGATAGAAAAGCACCCTTCCCTCTCCTCTTCGTCGGTCGCCTTCCTAGACACACAAAACCCTCTCGCTTTGTGTGAGACAAGGGGGGACTGCTTGGAGGACTTCTCTGTTTTAGGCGGTCGGAAGAGTAGTTGCGATTGGAATACTCCCTCTTTGCAGGAAAGGCTCTTCGAGAATATGCACGTACCTCCCCCTCGACCGTTCTATTTTCTGTCATTTTTTTGTGGCGTATCACTCATTTGAAAATTATGCAATCTTCTTGAGAATCTCAGGCTTCTTAGGTTGCACATCTTTTTAAATGTACCTGTTTCTCTAGTATAAAAATATCATCTCATCCTCTCAGCGGTTCAGTGTAAAGGTTGGGTCTGATCGATTTTAATATCGAAACTGGTCGATAATAAAATCATCATCAATATCATCACTGGCCAACAATCCTAAGGTTGGTATGACGCAGCTCTCCATTTCTCTCTCCTATCAGCTAATGTTTTCACACCTACACATTTCTTCTCTTAGAATTAAAATAATTTATGTGAAATGTACAGGATTTTTTGTTCAACAAAAACCAAAGGTTTGTGTAGATTTGTAATGGTAGAGCCCACTCCGAACTAGTCCACAGGGAAGTGAATTTTACGAGTTTAGGGTAGTGTGGGCTGTTAATTTCTCTGGGGCAGCTCGCATTTGTATGAGCTTCATTTGTGGTTGTCTGAGGGCTTCACCCGGGATTTGAACCGGGTACTCCTCAATAAACAGCCAAGCACTGCAATACTACGACCCCGTAAAAAATTGCAATTGGCATATTTTTAACCAGAGTTGTTGCACCCTAAACATGCACCCCAAACATTTCCTTGGAAAAGCCTGAGTTTTAAGCAAGTAATACTCACCGAAAAAGCTTAATCGAGTGCAAAATCCATGTCTTGTTAACATATTGCATTACTCGCCCATTTTGTCATGACGTGCGCAACGTTTGATGTTTAATTATTGATGTGGAAGTTGTTAGGGAGTTGTCGATGGGAGGACAGGGGGAATTATTGAGAAAAGGAATTGAGGGAAAGTTACTCGAAGTGGTGACAAAAAAGGAACTATATCTTTAAGAAAATTAAGAGGATCTGGAACAAAGAAAACGTCTGACATCACTCATGTAAGTCGTTAAAAACTGATGCTGTTATCATCAAAAGCTTCAGTCTACGCAGGATAGTGCGTTGTTAGCATTTAATCTTCTCTGGAATATGATGCCTCATTAACTTCTCTGAAGAACGTATTTATAAGTTTAAAATTTAGATGCTTTTTCTGAAGCTATCCCTTAGAGGAACAGAAATAGTGATCGTTTGATATCTATTTTTCATATTATTATTTTTACACTGAGAAAGTAAAGGTGGATATTTACAAAGAATGCATAAAATAAAAAAATATATTTTTGGAGGAAATAGAATTTCTAAGATGGAACTACCCAAGTAAGACCTCCTCCTCTAATGGATTTATTTCTTCTTTGGACCCTTAAAAGTGGAAGATATACGCCATTTTATGGAAAGATATTGCGAGAAATTAAATTACATCATAAATAAAACTCAAGAATATTACACGATCACTCTATTTGCTGTTCTAAGGGATATCTCTGGAGATAGATTTTTAGGAAATATATTTACAGAATATGAAAAAATTCTTCTTAGAAGTAACTGACTCCTCATTTTCTAGAGAAGAGTAATTGGTTATTCCCCTATGGAGGGTAAATTGAAAAAAAATTAACATACACTGTATGTATTTCCATCCCTATTCTAGCAATTAATGGGTTACTGCCGCCGCTCACCCTGAACTGAAATTGAGTTATTTTTTCTTAACTGTCCTCTTGCCTTCTCCGAATATTGTTAAGGTGGTTAGTTGTTCGGAAACTCTAGAGAAGAGGGTTTGAATAGGAGCTGAATACAGTCATAGCAATAGCTTACGGTGCTTATCAGTGGATGATCTTTCAAATGAAAAGTTCCAAAATCATCTTTTGGCCCCATTTGCAAAACGCCGGTCACCAAAGGTCATCAAACCAGAAGGGACGCTCCGAAGTGGCAGGCTAATTTTAACGATGCAAGTTTCATATTATGGGTAAAAATATTACCAAAACATGATGTAGCGTCACTTATGCCATCGGAGAAAATAGACTACCTCTATTGCTGTAAGTTATTCTTAGGCCACACACAAGGAGCACGGTAACATTCTTATATTCTTATATATTCATTTGCTTGCTTTTTAATCAGTCTGTAGATTTACGGAGAATATGCCTTTTAATTTACCGTGCTTTTGCCCTGTAGAACAATAAATTGGCTTGGATTCCCGTTTATACTCAAAATGACATGCTATATTGGCTATTCTGGTTTCCATTTTTGTATATAATGATGAAGATCAATTTTCGGAGAATTTCCTCTGTAAAAATCCTTCGTAATAAGGTAGAAACAGCTGTAGTAATGTTCTAGACTTATTTCTTTACTTAAAATGGAAGAACTGGAGCCCTATCCAGTAACTATGGCTCCTCGTTTCCGAGATTTCGGAATCTCGGACACGTTTCCGTTAATTTACTGCATTGTTGAAAAGCGTTAATGCGTTTAAAGGCATGAAATCTTTCGATTGGTTTCGCCAGTAACTTTATTTAATTATTGACTCTGGGCATAATCATCTATTTGCCCATAATTTTCAGTATAAATACTGTGTCAGTACTGCAAACTAATTGTGGATTCTTACCAGGCTCTGCAGCACCACTTTTGCGGTAAAATATTGCACAAGTTACCAGCTGGCACATCACTTTCCGATTCCGAGAAATGGGAAGTCGGGAAGTCAATTTCCGAGACCCTACGTCATTTCAACCGCTTTCGGACAAGTTTTCGTGACGGAAAGTTCGTATAGACCTTAGTGGATGCCTCATTCCGAATTTATGACGTCTTTCCGAGAACCAATCACAAACTATCCGAGATATTGTCTTGGTGGATAGGGCTCCTGGAATAAGTGAACAAAGATATGAAAGAGAAGATGTACGTAGTAGTGAAAAGATTAGCTGATAGGGGAATTGAGAGGAGAGATGCGTCAAATGGGCTAAGGTTTTTTCCTTATAAATTTAATTGGCATTTGGATTTCCTGCTTGTGATGTTTTATACAATTTCTCCTCAATTCTTTTCCCGTACTACCGCCACAGAGCCCGTCTCCACTATCTCGCGTATTAAGAGGATTTCCTAAGCTTTCACGATGACTAAAGGTGCGTTGACACTGTGTAACATGTTATATTAACAAGTTACAAATCCGTGTAACAAGTTACATGTAACATTGTGTCACAAAACAAAAATTCATGTTAAATAACAAGTTTTTGGTTTCACGCACGAAGTGGGAAAATGTGTAACATGTTACAGAAAAAAAGGTGAGGCGCATGGTAGGGATAGCCAGTTGACGGGTTGGCTAGAAATGAATCTGTAACATGTTATTTGCCCATTTTTGGCTCCGCTGGACTCTTGTTATAAAACAAATGTTACAAGTAACTTGTTACATATAACATGTTTACATAACATGTTTATATAACATGTTACACAGTGAAAACGCACCTTAAGGTTGCGCACAAATCGCCTCTTGGGTTGGGTTGGGACCCACCCTCCTCTTCAAAACGGAGCGATTTAAGCGCTCCGCTCCGACCCACCACCGCTGCCCGCACGGGTTGAAATCTGGGCTCCAACCTGGCTCCCCTGATTAGCAAGCAGTCCATCCTCTCCTTCCTCATTGCATCCTCTGGCGGAAGTAAAGTGGAGCGGGCGAAGGCTTCAGTCCGGGAGGGGGAGACCAAGGAGACTCCGTAGCGTAGGCCAAATTCCAATTCATCGAAGGTATATTTCTGTTGCCACTTCGGTCGCATTTTAATCTGTTTTCAAAAATTTCCGCGACGCGCTGAAGAATATAATGCGATCCACTTTTTTCCAATATTTTGCAGTGCAATGTTTGTAATAGCGAGGATAAGCGTTGAGATTTTATGAATTTGATAGATCACATTATCATGGGTATAAATTTCGGGGAAAACCGCTAATTATACCTCATTTACGCGCGAAACTCGGATCACTCTGTCCGCCAGCGACGCGAGTGGCGACTTTTGTAAACCATTAAATGCGCGGTGCTCGAAAACACATTTAGAGCCCGATCTGACGATCCTCTTTTGTAACATTCGTGGGGGCGACGAATGTCTGCGGGTTGGGATGTGTGGAGATTCAAGGATGGAAGGGTAGGGGTGGAGGAACATTTAAATTTAGAGGGGGTAGAAATAACTCCTTCCCTCCCGCTGAAGAGAGAGGGAACACGGGAGGGAACAACATTGTGGTGCCGGCGGCGGCGGGCGATAGAGTGGGGTAAAAAAAAAAACACATGACCCAAATACCAGAAATGCTACTTATTCCAGCCCTGCACGTCCATCACTCTGCACGGTCTTCATCGATTGCTACGAGTATGAATACCATATCTAGGTATACGTGCTTCCTTCTCCTCTGTTTTGCCGATTAATTCCGACTGAGTGACTTCAGTGAAGCGTGAAAACTATTATAATCTGCGGAGAATAAATCATTCAATCCTTGACCTTGACTTAAATTAAACCGCCTTAAAACATTACTTCTTACTTTAGAATATACAGCAAGAAAATAAAAGTATTGCTATCCGCGAGGTTCAATCTTTCGATATGTGATGTCAGAGAAGGATGATGAAGACCGAGATCGTATGGGTAATGGGGAAATTATAAAAAGAGTAGTGGAGCAGAGAAGTCATTTGACACCATAGATAGAAGGCGGGATTGTTCAATAGGCCAGGTCATCTGTCCTGGTCAAATAAAAACAATCGTTGAAGGACTTGTGGAAGATTTGGAGAGTTAGGCCACAGATGAGATACATGGCGCAGGTGATGGAGGGTGTAGATCAGAACATTTATTTTGGTGTTGAAAGATAGGAGAATTGAGTGAAGAACTGCGTCAAATCGATATGATGACTATTTTTATGTTATGTTTCTCTATTTATTTTTAATAACGCGAGTCGGGTTTCATATAACTGTTACTTTTTCGGATGACTTATCATTATTACCACATTTATGGAAAAACTGAGTGTAAAGCGGAGAGAATGGGGAAGGTAGGATTGGTATTGCTGGGAATGAGGTGGCAAAGTGTAAGGGTAAATTCATTGCAGATGGATTAGCGGATTGTAGGTACGTAATTTTTATCATTTAATTGTAACTCTAGATGTATTTTCCCTCATCAACTATAACCCTAATTCAGACTTAGATTGACTGTTGCCTTTATATTTCGCTGTGAATGAGCCAGCAATTATCTGTCTTAGCTAACTAGCTGCTTTGCTGAGGCGATCATGTGTGCCGGAGATCACGTGACCTTTTTTAAAATCTTTATTTGGCTACAATGGCACGCTTGGCTTATAAATGGTGGGATTATACCATCATAGCATATGTTGAATAACATAAGTATAACATGGGTATTACAAAAATAATTTCAAAATAATCCTTAGATTTTGAATAGTATTGATGCAATAATATTGAATAAAATGATCCAAAAGGTTGTTTTAATAGATAATCTGGAAATTCACTGATCCACTTTGGAGGAATGATAGCTCAACCGCAAGTCTACGTGCTTATGGAACCAACCGCTTGCGGGATACTCCCGCTTCATATATAAAGGCCGGTTAAAAGATAAGAGTTAAAGATTGGTCGTAAATAGCATTTGGCGGGATATTGCAGTACACTAAGGTCATGGCGGAGTACAAAGTAAATCAGCACGAGATGTGGCTAGACTATGAAAAATATGCGTATGCTTTGATCGAATTTGCATCAGCTTGAAAAGTTTTAAGCGCGCAGTATTGTAGTAATTTGTTTTAGCGCTTTTATTCATGTTTTTTTACTCAAGCCATTAATCATGAATGAAGACATCTTGGGACGAACAATGACATAAATATTATAATAAAATTATCCCCGGAAAAGGCATGAAGACAGCTAAGTAATAAATCAACTCAAGGTTTCGCGTGTTTGTGCGTCAGTGTGTCGTTATTTTCTAAATGAGTGATAAATGGCACAATGTGCCCGTTGGAGTTTTTGTAATATGCCCCAGAGCTATGAAGTTAATCTTTCATTGAGTATTCAATTTAACTCTCTATAAGTTTCGTTTTGTGGGTATAAACTGGCCATTGTGCTTAAAATCTGAGTACCGTCCTTGCTTTCACCAGTGCTGCCTCTACTCGTCAACTGCGGGAACGCTAGACTTGCTCCTCTTCCGCCGCGAAATCCACGAGGCGCTGCTGTTCCTCAGATATTTTACCCCGAGGGAGGGAGGGACTGTTGTTATATCCACTGCAGATCTTCTTTTCTCTCTTTCCATTGCCAGTTCTTTCGGTTCCCCGATTTTCCTAGTTTCTCTGTCCTTTTCTATCTGCCTCAGGTACTTACCTCTTGGTTTGCATTCTCTCATGGCACTGCATTGGTAGGATAATTATCCTGGAGCTCTCCATGTCTTCATTATGCAAATCAGTTCCATTACTTACCTGATTTTCTTCTTGCTGGGAGTTCGAGTTGGTGTGGTGACTAGAGTGTTGGCTTCCCACCCCTTTGGGCTCGGGTTCGAATCCCGGTGGTGGAAGAGAATTTTCAGTGATACCTGCTTGAATGTTGCGTGGAGGACATTTCAAGCTCCATCCGTCGGGTGGGAGGTTAAGCCGTGATTCCCTTGGCGCCTTTCGTTAAGAGCTGGCTAATGCTGACGCCGGGTTTCTCTCCACCCTCCCTTCCACAACCTTCCCTCCTGGCGCAAATGACCTTAGCTGTCGGTCGCCTCCTCGAAATACCATACCATCTCCTTTCTTGATTCCTTATTTATTTAACCCAAGTTCTCTACTTTTGTTATTCCTCGAGGGAATCATGCTTCAACTCCTCCCTCCATCACATTTCTGATGATCTCAGTGTCACTTGTGACAATGCCTATATATCAGGTCCTTCTCTTGCTCACCGTGCTCCAAAGCTTCCACATACATATACCTATCCTTCTATACTTAAATATGCTCCTCATTTTATGATTTCTTTCTTGCTGCGTGCTGGTGATTGATAACCCCCTGCCAAACACAGTTGAGGTTACTCGCAGGGAATTATGTGAATGTATATTCTTCACCGTACCCGTCCATTTGATCTTCAGCACCTGCTGTCAGCACCAGGTCTCGAAGATTGCTATTAGCTCCTAGTCGGCATTTCCAATGGTCCACATTTACGATGCGTGGAGTGTCATTGCTAAAACTTCTGTTTTAACACACTGTTTTCTTGTCTCCAGTCTTCCGCTCTCTGAGATGCTTCGTAGGCATGAATGCCATGTTAGCTTGGATTATACGACGCTTGATGTCAGTTGTGCTTCTTCCATCTCAGGAAATGGTGTTCCGGAATTTGCAGAATGATTCCACTTGCTCCATTATCTCTTCTTTGAGACGAAAATCTATCACTATTTTATCTCACCCACGTAAAGTTATCTTCGATTTCTTTTTATTGCTTATCATTTCACTCTCGAAGTAGTCATGAAGGACGGATTTTAAAATACAGGTAAATTGGTGTGCTGTACCAGAAATGGAGGGTGTAAAATAGAAAAAGTATGTAAACGTGAACAGATTAGCTGATTAGTGAGTTTGGGAAATAGCTGCACGAAGCCAATCAGAGAATTGCTGACAAGATTATTGTCTGAAAAATGGGAGGGATTGGGTCGGGGTAAAACAGGGAAACGGAAGGTGACTTATAGCGAAGTTTTTTTATGGAAGATAAACCAAGGTGAGGAGATTCGTAGGAGGGCTGAAGTTAGTGAGCAAGGAAGCAGTGGTTTTCAGGAGAGGTGAATGGGTGGAGAAAATTACTTGGCCATGACATAAAATATTTTTGCAATTACCCAATTTCTAACTGTTCTCATAACTCTACCTTACAGCCTTTGCTTATTATAGTCTTAACTTTGCTATAAAAAAGGTTGTTGAAACATTACTCCCTGCGAATTATTTTGTGAAATCCTGGCTATTTAAATATAATAGGGGATATCTCATCGTGGTATTTTCGAACCTTGTTTTAATTTTTTAAATTTGATTTCAATTCCATTTGTTACTTCAACCCTTTCCAACCCAGAGCTGCTTCTGCGAGAAATCAAATTTGAAATTTTTTCACTTAATCATAATTATCGTGGCAGCTAATTTCCTAATTACAATTTACACAGCAAAACAATGCGTAGTTTAGGTATTTTCTAAATAGAGTAGAAAACAGTTACATTTTTGATGTTGCTTAAAAGCAACACGGGGTATGATACGTTGACGTATCTTTACTGAAATTACTTATCCATCAAAAAGGTCATCTAGAAGATATTTTTTGTTATTCGGAAATATAGACTATTACGATCATTTTAACTTTTCTCGAGTTTCCGCGCGGGTAAGATATTCGAATATCTTACCCGCGCGAAAACCGGAGAAAAGTTTAAATATTCTGTTCGCCGGGAAAGTGTAAAATCATACATTTGTGTTACGATTGTTTCCCGAGGGCGATTCAACGAACAGGCAAAAACCTTTGCGGGCATCTAAAGCTCCGAAGTTGGTTTTGAAAATACGATATTTTAATATGCTCAAATTGTTAAAGGAGCAATAATTATATTATTAGTATTATTACTATCATCATGAGTTACTATTTTGTTTACCAAGGATTTCAAAAGTTCTTTCTTTCACGCAGCCCTGATTTTTCGTCGCGTTTTTCCAATGTCACAAATGCGCTTGCCGATGTAACAAATCGCTACCTTGGTTTGACAAGGTTCTAACCGACATTTTTGCAAAATTTGGTGTTTTCACTCAAGATAACTAAGTTTATGTTTCTCTATGTGTTCACCGGTTTTTATTCCTCTATGTAAAATAATAACAGATTTAGAACAGTGACTAAGTTCCAACTGCAAGGAGTAAAAACTAATATTTGGTGTGACAAGGTTCTAACTGCGTTTTACTTATTTTATTACTCATATAAACATGTAAAAAAATAAAATAAATAACATATTTTCTTAAAGTAATAATTACTAGTGTATCTAGTAGATCTCCTATGTATGTGCCAAAAATCAAAAATAAACTCCTATTAATAATAGAAATAGAGCAGTTTAAAACTTTGACAAGGTTTTTCTCAAAACCAGCTGAAGGTCAGTTAGAACCTTGTCAAACCAAGGTAGCGAAATGTCTTTGCGCTTTCACTTCGTACATTGCCACTTTTGTCTTATGTGATATTCTTTAGTCTCCTTTTATATTCTTTTGTCTTTGGAGTTAAAAAGAAGTTTCGTCACATTCGTTAAATTGTAAAATGACATTCTTTGTGTTTCATCTATTGACATTGTTATTTGTTTCACAACTGTTAAGGTGGACTGTGTGACGTGGAATAAATTAAGGAGGCATTATTATTATGAGGTTGTTTATTATGAAAAAAGAAAAGATGAATAAGGGAAGTAGGTATGCTCGACGGGAATTTGTTGAAAGCTACCCGAGCTTCCATAGAAACGGGGCGAGGGCAGGGATGCGTACGGAGGGAGAAGAATACTCGGGGACTTCGTCGCTGGAGGTAAAACAAATCGAACCGAGTTCATTCGATTTCCGTTCAATTAGAGAGGGGGAGATAACCTAGTGACTGGAAATGAAACTCACTCGAAGAAAAAACACCTCTCTTGTCCAACTTCTGTCTCTGACATAATGACGTACCTGTGTTCTTTAAACATATATATTTTGTTCAGTTTAAGTTGTACTACCGTAATACGCGAAAAATTTCAATGATAATTTCATACCCTGTCCCAATGACTGTCTATATCGTGAGACATGGTAAGAATACACGATGCCATTCAAGAAAAGCAAAGCACTGGGTACACGGCCAGTCGCGCGGCGTAATTTGCACGCCTACGGGCGTCGGTACCTCTTGCCTATCCAACTATTCCTATTTTGTATTTCCTAAAATCCGGCCAGTCAACGAAATGAAAAGATTTGTGGATTACACCCCGCGGAAATGTTGGACTATTAATTTCGAAGCCTGTAGCTGCATATGCATACGGCTGGAGGGAAAGAGTCAATAATGTGGCCGTTCAATTTGAAAAAAAATAATAGATTAATAGAGAACTACCTCGAACATTGGAGACATCTATCGGTCATCGTCGTGTTAATAACTTCGATACTACGGATACTTCAGCAAGTTCGATGCTCATTATTTTTAATTCGACGATGACCGCTAGATGTCTCAAAGTTAAAAATATGTTACACATTGTATTTAATTTGTTTATAAACCTAATTTTCCTCTCGGGCCCATTGATGTTTAAATTTCCAAAATCACGTGGTACACGTATGTACCGAAGAGAGTGCTGGCGACATCCCCTCTACTTTTGTCCTAACTTCAAGTTTTAAACAAGTGTTACATCTATATTAATCCTCGATTGGGCTTATAAATTACGCAAATTTTCGAAAATCAACGATTTGAACATTGTACGTACATTCTGGTCTAGAATGACCTTGTGTATTCTTAAAATTTACTATGACTGTCTACAGTGCGAGTTTTTATAAGCTCGAAGTATTGTAGCTAATTTCATTTTTAGATCGGTAAGAGGAACCGACGCCCGTAGGCGTACGAATTACGCCGCGCGACCGGCCGTGTACCCAGTGCTTTGCTTTTCTTGAATGGCCTCGTGTATTCTTACCATGCCTCACGATATAGACAGTCATTTGGACTGTCTATATCGTGAGTTTTTAAAGCAAAAAGTATTGTAGCTAATGTGTTTTTAGATCGGAAAAAGGAACCCGACACCTTTGGCGTATAAATTACGCCGCGCGACAAGCTGTAACACCACCTGTACCACCCGTGTACCTTTGTATCTGTATCACCTATAAATGTACAAGCTTGAACTAATTTATACAAGCAAAGATAAATTTTAGCAAAATCGAGTGTTATCATATAAATGTATATATCGCGGATAAAGTACGCCAAGTGGCCGGTCGTGTAAAAATATCAGGCGTGCCCGCTCGAGGATTAATGGTTAAGCTTTTGGGATTACCCGCGTCAAGACTTTAAAATGGCCAACCTTTCCTCTCTTATATGGGAGAGAAAATCAGGTATCTCATCCGAGCTAATGACTGCGTCGCCTTTATTGACCATCAGTATATAGGTGGTGGGTACAGGCAGAGAATTTTCTGGAAGTCTTTCTATCTAGAAATGACTGGAAACCATGCTTCGTTACGAAATGTGTGAGGTCACGAGAAAGTGCAGAATACGATCGATGGAGTAGGAGTGATGAGCCCTCTTAATAATCTTCGATGAGTCCGTGGGTTATTAGTGCGAGGAAGTCTAATCGGAAGCTTAGCGGCGGTCTCGCGCCGTGCATGCAGTGGGAAAATCCTCCCTCCTCGCCTTTCCTCAATTAACCAACCCCACAGCCACTGCCGTGTCCCGTCCTTTTCTCATCATCATATCAACTCACCATTCCTTTCCTTCCCGTCCCATTCCCTCCGTAAGCAGCCACGAGAAGAACCGCAGAGTAATAACGGTGCGTTCGTGCCAAGCGAATACCTACCTACCTCTCCCATCCTTTCGGAATTACTGGGGCGGAGCTAGCATATCTCCTCGATGGATTCTCATCTCATCATCTGCGGCCTCCTCGCATTCGTAATATCTGCGTCCCGAATGCTCCTTCCAAATGGATTGGCTGGACGCGAGTGGTGGTTTGAGAGGATGGAAAATGGGGGTGGGATTGCGTATTACGGGATGCTGTTGGAATGGGGGAAAGAGGAGAGGTGGCTAAGACTCTTCCGACAAATGAAGAGCTAAATTCACATTTTTTGCGGTCCAAATAGTTCTTTTCTCCTGCACCGACCAGCGTAACCTTGCGGACAGCGCAGTACATTATTTTGGATTTCGACGTCTCCTTCGGTGAAATGTTCGATCAGGTCAGAAACTACCCAGAAGATACCATTCAAATAGAACTATTCTTTACGTTATCATACCTTCGAACAACTGCCTAATAAGAGTCGTCTTCCGACAAATGAAGAGCGAAATTCACATTTTTCGCGGACTAAATAGTTCTTTCATCTGCACGATCCTAGCGTAAACTTACGGACAGTGCGGCAGATTATTTTGGTTCCGCGAAGTTCTATTTTTCCCCATCTTCTTCGGTGATATGTTTACGATGAGGTCAGTAACTATTCAAAAGATGTCATTCAAATAGAACTAGTCTTTACGCTTTCTCATTCCACGAACAAATGCCTACCATAAGTCGTCTTCCGACAAATGAAGAGCAAAATTCACGCTTTTCGCGGTCCAAATAGATCTTTCTCCTGCACCGTCTTAGCGAAACCTTACAAACAGTGCGGTAGATCATTTTGGATCTGGAGAAGTCTTTTTTCCAATCTCTTATGCTGAAATGTTTATGGTCAGGTCTGAAACTACCCAGAAGATATCATTCAAATAGAACTATTCTTAATCTCATTGCTTGAAGAACTGCCGGCCAAATATCATTTTAAATGGCACCTAATTCTGGATATCTCTCCCTGAAAACATACAAGCTTTATGCTTTGAACAATGTGTTGCACATAACTCCACTCAATGCAGTGAGCGGTAAAACTAAATTTCCTCAGTAAATAACAACATACTTATGGTGATATTGTAAAAAAATTAATACCACGTCCTTATTATCCTCTTTTTGTTTTATATTACAACTGCTATGGGTTCGTTTTCATTTCAACATTGATCTTTATGCAGAGCCAAGGCCTTGATAATGTTTTTTTGCTCTAAGGGTTATGCCCGAAACAGAATATTATTCTCTTTCATAACATCACACGACGCCATAAGCGCAAACATACACATAAATTCATATGATAGGAAACGAAAGGATAAAACATAGCAGAGAGTTGATAAGGACAACTGTGATGTGGTAGATGATAATATTTTACATCTTGTGTTCTTTCCACTTGTGTTCTTTTCCCATTCTTTCATGAATTAATTTGTATACAAACAATTCTTTTCCCCTCAAATGGATCCGCCTTTTGTTGTGTTTGCAGGAGGGAATTCGTGTGTGGAAGGAAGAGCATCTGAGTCGTCCTATATGCGTGAGTTTGTGTGTGTGTGTGCATAAATGGACGTGGTTTATAGTCGCCCTTAATGGAGACACAGGTGGACTAGAGTTACGCGTCCCTCATATGCATACGCACTTAGTCAGCGGAGCACGGGCCCTCGTGTGTCCTATTCCAACTGAGCAGCAAGGAGAGAGAAGAAACGAGTCGGACTTGGTTAGGAGCGGCTGGCTGTGGTAGGATTAGCTCTGGGACCGTCCCTCGGGCATTTGGTCCTCGTGGTCCAAAGCGCTTTATAATTGAATCATGTGAATATATTCTCTCCTCCACCGTTCTGTTGCCGTTGTTCGTTCCAAGTTTTCTTTTCATTATTGGGCCACTCAACTATTTCACAACGGGGCAAGAGTGCATTGAATTATTACGCTAGTTGGAGGGGATTGTGTTAATTTTTTTAATTAATACTCCAAAACCCTCATGTATGAAAGTGTCAATTATGTGTTAAATTACTGTTTATTCAATCCAATGGGAAGAGTTTTATTTTATAACCGCAGATCTGGTTGATTCTATAAAAAACAACCACTTTAATTCCAATATCTTCTATAAAATTCTATCTTGTATTGTATTCTTCGTATTGTATCATATCTTGTATTCATCTGATTTTTCTCTACCATCATCATCATCACCTCTCCATTTCCAATCAGCTTATCTTTTCACACATACGTATGTGTTCTCTTTCATATCCTTCTTTACCTGTTTCATGTATATTTTATTCGTGGTCTTTCTTAACCATTAATGTCATCTACATATACCTTGTCATCAACAGGCCATTATGCCTTAATAGATGGCCGATTAGGTTGTTTCGTCTCCTTATGAAGGTTTTCTCCAAGCCTTTCTTCTCACCTTCTATTCTTACGTAGGCTACTGTTCTTACTTAGGCTACATAATGTATTTTATATTTATTTATTATTTATTCAAATATTTTAGCTTAAGTAAGAAAAGAGGAGGCTCGAAGGAGTTTCGGTCCATCGTGGGAGTGACAATTTGGGAAAAGTTGAATGTGGAACTTCGAAAAATGAATAGGAATATTTTTACTTGCTATGTCCGAAAACCCTTTCTCCAAATAAGGGATAAAAGAGCCTTCCCTCCCAGCCAAAAAAAAGTGATTGATAACGAGGAAGGAAATAAAAGTGGAGGCGCCACATGAAAAATTCCACGTCACTCACAAATCGTCCTTCCGTGTTCTCATGAAAATTGACATTCATAACGATTTTGAAAGCCATTTCCACTACAAATTTTTATTTACACAATGTATAAAACTGTCATCTGCTTTTCAATTCCCAAGCAGGTGTACAAATGGCATTCGCTCATCGATTTTGAATGAGTATATATAGAAGGTCCTGCCCTCAGTTCTCTTCGCATAAACCAATTTTTACAAAACATATGGTTATTGGTTACAAAACATATGGACACTATAATGAAAACAAAAAAGTTCTGCAGATGCAAAAATATAAAAGTGATTATGTAAAAAACATCTTAATAAGGTCGTTGAAGTTTTTGAATAACGTTTTTATGGTACAATAATTAATTATATTATTATTAGATTTAAAATATTCCATAGGTACTCGTACTAAAGTCTCCCAATTACTGTTCGTAGACAACTTAAGTGTATATGATTGCGATTATTATCCAAGGCCAGAAAACAGCCAAACCATCAACTTGAATAAAAAATAACAAGATGGATTATAAAATACAAAGTACAAATAAATCCACACATTTATGTTCTCGCACTAAAATAAATTATTATAATTTGCCTTTTTAACATTCAAGTACACAACTCTTATAAAGAAAATCATGAAATAAGGTATCCTGGGGTATCCATTCCATCCAAGAAGGAAATAATTTCTCTCTTAGCCATGAGAAATTTATGTAGAATTTAATTCACGTAGACTGACTCCAGTTTTAATTTTTTCATCATTTCAAATGAAACTAAGTTATTCTATAGGGATGGACTAACAATAATCTCTTCCCTTATTTACTCTTTTATGTTCCCTTACTTTACAATACCACATCTCTACTAAAATTTTATATTTCAATCTATTTTACTTCTTTCACAGTTACACCATGTTGACGGCCGTATCAATGGGTCAAAAATAAACGACAAGTAGCATTCACTACTTCATTTTGAACTGCGGAAATTCAATTTCTGCGCCTAAAATTACGAATTACTTCAGTCCAGTCATTATAATCACGTTTTTTCTAGCAATGGAAACCCATGAACGTATTCAAGGATCCAAAAATACCAACGTCAGCATTAATCTTGAAAGTAATTCTTTTTATACAATTCTCCCGCTGCACGAATCCGTATCGAAATATATCAACCCTTATAAATTGACAATTTTCAAGAGTAGTTGATGCTTACGAAGCGATAAACACTGCTCTTTTCACAGATTTTATCTGGGAAAATCATCATGACTAGGAGCAGTAACTACAACAAAAAAAAGATATCGTAACATGAATAGCAATTTTTTGACTATTCAACTTTGTATGGCAATTGACTTCAACATTTTTCAACTCGGTATCGCCCAGCAGGTACCTGTTAGAATCTGTATGAAAAATATTATTTAACTATCCCAGGGAAACGGTGTTTAAAAAGCGAAAATCTAAATATAACAACCGCCTCGAAAGCCTGTTTTGAATCGAGTCCGTCGAGACCACGTGATGAAAACAGTCTGTGAGTTTCTCTGTTCGTTGGTCGGCCGTTGAGGAAAAAATTATAATAATAAAACACACTCGCTCAATGGCGAGGTTTCCTGAAATGAAAATAAAAAAGAGAGAAAAAAAATTCTTCGTCGCCGAAAAGCATTCTACTCATTGTCTAAACCCCCTCTCTGACTCCCTCTTTCGGAATTTCACAGAATTTCCCCCTGCTCTCCCTTCCTCTCCTCGCCTTGTAACATCTTTGCGAAAAGAGAGGGGGACCCCGTTATATTCTCCCCCGGCCGTCCGACGGACAGCTGTTGAATCAAGAAAAAATGAGGCCCAGATTAATTCCAACTGAGCCAACTCTCGCTTCAAGCCACTGTTAAAAATTAAAACTTTAAGACCCTTCTCGTGTGCGAACATCATCAGCAGCAGTCCGCTGGCATTTTAACCACGTGTGTTATTATTATTAATATTATTTAGTGAATGTAGCTCTTCATCGCTAAGTTTTAATGGGTAAGTTTGTAATTTCTCTGGAGATTTTGTAACTAAAACTGTAAATTAATTTCTCGTCAACGCTTATAATCCTCGGCTTTATCAATGGGTTAAAAATAAAGGACACGTAGCACTCTGCACGTAAAATTACACGTTACTTCAGAATGCACAATATAATCACGTTTTTTTATATAAATGCATCCCAATCTAACCAACCGGCAGGCACTCATTCGCCCATCAACGTATTCAAGGATCCGGAAATACTAACGCTAACATTAATCCTCAAAAAAGTTGCATTTTAAACTAAGATTTGATGATGAAATTTAGATTGCCATTTTTAGGGACTTGGATTTATTTAGGAACTGGGTGATAAAAATCCAATCATTTGCGGTTTGACATAAATAATTCTACTTATTATCATTACTGTCACATTATAGGTGCAAATATTCAATGATAGAATTTTGTTTCCGAGTTTCATCATTAGATTACAAGGCCTGAAACGGGACAATAAAACTGTCGGAACGTTGGTTAGAAACGAAATATGATTTGATAAATCACTTCTCTAGAGAAATTAAAAATTACCAATTATTATTTAACAGGACGCGTCACTCTTGCTCGACCCACCGTACTTTACCTTACTTCGTGACGAATTACTCCTTCAAAACTTATACTATCAAGTAAATTAACTCACCAGATTTATAGACATTTATATTTAATAATAAAACAACTATGTATATTTCACTTTAGAAAATGTAGTGCATATCAACCGGTTTCAATGCTCAAAGCGTCATTATCAGGATGTGTGGATGGACTTACTGTGAGGGTATTTACGTATCGACTTGGGTAATGAGTTGGTGGTTGTGGGACATTGAATAGAGCTATTACGTGATTGTGGCAGTGAAGATTTCTTGGGTCTCAAGGCCTGTTCACACGATACATTAACACGTACGAGTTAATGTACGTTTGCGTGAATGATTTTTGTGGACCGGAACGGAACATGTACGAATGCATGAACCAAATTATAACATGTTCTATTTTCTGTGCATGCACAAGTTTGGTGGTTACACGGATTTTGGCTGTGCATTTTGGCGTTCATTCTCGCGTTCATACATTTGGACATTACCCCGTACGTGTTAATGTACCGTGTAAACAGGTCTTCATACCTAGTAACATCCTCCACATCTCTCTGTGACGTTTCAATGTGCAATTCGCCCATCGTTCTCAGGGATTCAGGAATTCAATGGTTCTATCCGATTCAACGGTTGGAGTCCTGAATCCCTAAGGGCTATTGGTGAGTTGTGCATCAAAACGTCGGAAGGAGATATGGAGGAACTCTCCCGGTGTGAGACCCGATAAATCTTCTCTGCCATTGCTCGCCGGAAAAAATCAAACTATAAATAAGCTTTCTCCTAATGATAACTATCGGATGTATTCAAAATATTTAATGCTAAAAATTCAAGATCTTTAATTAACAGGTCGAGCAAGATTTGTCCCCACAAGCAATTTGACCATTTTTCAAATATTTTCCAGGGATAGCCGGGGATGAGCGCCTATGCAATGATGACGAAATAATACTCACCGATGACAGTGACGAGGATCATGATGCCGAGGATGACCGAGATGGCGCCCATGAAGAGCACGTCCGATAGTGGCTCCTCCCCCGCCGCCGCAAGGCTCCCATTGTTGCCACTTGCATTGTTGGCGCTCGCATTGTTGCCGCCACCGAAGAGCGCGAAGTCGTCCCAGTCGACTCCAATCGCAAGTGAGGAGTCGTTGGAAGGCGTGGGAGAGGAGGAAGAAGAGGAATTGGTGGGGGTGGTCGGCGGGTTGAAGGCCCCATGGCTGAGGGCCCTTGCCCCCCTCGTGGCTACGAGCAAAGCGACCAGGCCGAGAGGAAGCTTCGCCGAGGGGCCGCGAGAGGCGCTGCGGGAGCACATGGCGGCGGCCGACGCGGGAAAGCGATCCTCATGCCGAGCCTGAGAAAATTATAAAAAATTGGGAAAAAATTAGGGTCAGCAGCTATTTTTTTAATTACTACTATTATTAAGGACCTTAGTAAAATAAACTTACGGCACTCAAAATAATTCGCATATACTAAAAATGAACTCTCGATAAAGCTAAGGGGCTAAGAAGCTCCACCAAAACCAATGCGTAAGCTGCCCAAATGTGCCTTAAATCCCTATCAGATCCTATTCAAACTCTTGACATGAAAATCATTTTCACATCCTTTAACTAAAATGGAATCACTAAGACTTAACTTGAAGCTGAGTGATCACTTCAAATATCAAAATAGAAAGAATCAGTTTTAAATTAACTCAAAGAAGAAACTAGAATTTTTACTTACCTTTTTTTTGAAATAACCGAATACAATTCATGATTACCTGTCAATGTTGATTAATTAAATGATAGTCATCGATAAACATTGCAAAGAGGTATGCCAAAATTCTGGTTTCTTATATTTTGTTGATTTATAACATATATTTATTTTTTGGTTATATATTATTGTAAAAACATTTTCGTAACCCTTTATCATGTGTATGCATAAAAATTAGAGTCATTTTCGTTTCAAGCCCTTATTATGGTTTATAGACAAAATTAAACGTCGACAAAATCTACAGTTCAATTTGAAGGCCTACACTCTAAGATTCAAATTTAGTATACGATATAATATTTCCTGGAGTTTAGGTCAATTTTAAAACAAGTTTCAGCCAACGTTTCGATTTATTTTTAAATCATCATCAGGGCCATGTAAGAAAAAAGTATGAACAATATAAAATACAAAGATTAAAACGATATACAATATTTATACATAAAAAAGGTAAAATCCCATAAAGGTAAAGTCCCATTTAATGTCAAAATTTTTGGTATTCCATTCTGTATATATATATATATTTAAAAAAAATTGTATTATTGTATAAAAAACCCGATTGTACCTTTTTTATGCGTAAATAATGTATATCGTTTTAATTTTTGTATTTTATATTGCTCATACTTTTTTCTTACATAGCCCTGATGATGATTTAAAAATAAATCGAAACGTTGGCTGAATCTTGTTTTAAAACTGTCCTAAACTCCAGGAAATATTATATCGTATATTAAACAAGGTCAAGAAAAGGAAAAAAAATAATAATAATTTTCAAATTTAGTATTTTATATGGAGGTCAGGGAAGGAAAAATAGCCTCATAAAGGTTTGTACAAATCCGATGCCCGGAGACAGGGATATTCGAATTAGGAGCACGCAGAATGGCGCGAATATTGACCGAATTTAGGTCATCGACTCAGTTGTGATCGCTCGGATGAGCTGAGCCCTCTCGTAATTCTTTCTCTTTGTCCGTAGAGGCGCTTCTTCTGTGAGAAATGCTATCGGTTTCCCAAAATACAAATCATTTTTCAGGGAAATATCCGCGGACCGGCCATCGGAGCACCTTTACAAAGTCACCCATTAGTGATCTGCTTGGAAGTAAGAAGTGCGAGCAGAGGAAAACATCACGTAATTTCGAAGGCCCATTCAATTGTACATCTTGCTCAGGGACAGAGCGCTGACGGTTTCGGATAGAAGTCGAGGAGAAACGATGGTAAAGGTCAGGGGTGGAAAGGTACAAACATGTTATTTAATACTCACACATTTTCGGTTACCGAAGTCGCCTTTCTCGTCGCTGTGGAAGATCAGTCCGAATTTTGCCGGGAAATATGTTATAATTAGTTCTGTTCTTTATGGTAGTGAGGCAATGAGGCATGGGTAATATCAGCAGCGGAGAAAGTTTGTTTGAAAGTTTTGTCAAGTTTGGAAGCTTTCGAAATTTGGTGTTCTGAAGAATGATGAAGGTTGATTGGATGGATCGTGTATGTAAGGCGGAAGTTCCAAGGAGAGTAAGCGAGAAGTCTTATGAAAATTATGTTTGTATTTGGAATTATGAATTTTTTCATTACATGAGACTCGAATGGCTCGATCGGCACGCCACCTACCCCGGGTTCTCTAGCTTCACTTGTATAGCGCGGAGTCAGTTGTCTCCTTACCCTGCCGCCGCGGCCGGTCGGCTCGTTGAACTCTAAAACCACGGTGTCTAAGTCAATGGTTTAAATATACTACAAGACTTGGGTAGAATACGGATTAATTGAGTGGGTTGGAAGCCAAGGGGTACATGTGATTTCTCTTTTCTAGTTACAGAGTTAGGTACAGAAATTAGGTGAAGAAAACAAACGAGATCAATTAGATACTTAGTTGTGCACTTGATTTTCCACTCTATGTCAGCACAGAACAGAGACTCACTCGCTTTCCTTGGCAGCCAAGCTTTTGTGTATTTATTCTAGCAATTAACCTTACCTAACTCTATATAAACTCTTCTCGGGATACCGCGCGGGAAAGATTATGTAAGAGCGCCTTCGTTTCGGGTACCGAATCGCTACCCCTTCTCACCGCTATTAAAAATTTTTCGTCTATTCGTGTAGCCGTGAGAATGGGTAGGGAATCAGTACCGTAAACGTCGGCGCTCTTGCATAATCTTACCCGCGCGGTATCCCGAGAAGAGTTTATACTTGTTGTTAGCCGGGAAAGTGTAAAATCTTACTTACCTAACTCTGTTGAGAAAAAAATCACTTGTACCCCTTGGCTTCCAACGCACTCAATTATATCGACCACATCTTGAGACACCTTGATCATTTGAGAATTATGGTTGAACAACAGGTGGAAGGGAAGGACGGCACAGGTAAGCCTGGGATGATTTGCATATAGCAGATAGTGAGGGATGCAGAGCAGAAGAAATACTTAGGCGTGAAAAGATAAGCTGATGGAAGAATAGGGTGGTTTCCTATTATTTTTTTATTGCCTGAATCGAAAGATTATCACTCCTGGAGTACGTATTTCATACTTTTAGATTTTTTAATGACGATATGTATTTTTCGCGATTAAATGAAAAGTGAAAATTTTCAAGCGCCAAAACGCGACGGCTAAGTATGAATGATGGGAAAACTCCGTGTGACGTCGTTCTGGTTCCCGGTGCCGCAAGTGTGGTGACCTTGGGGCGAGGCTTTGATCGCTGATACGACGCAGGATACTAGCAGGTAGCAGAGTACACTGCTAGCTGGTAGCTCTTGCCTTAAATAAGGATTATTAATACCTTATCAAACGTAGAAAACTTTCCGACCTTAGCCAGTTTTAATAGGTGATTATTAAGAGATGTTTCCCTGAGATCTGTGCCTCATGCATGCATTGGTAATCTCAGACGATGTAAAACTCCTATCTACTCGAATAGAAACTAGGTCCCTGTGACGTCACGTGGAGTGGCATCGCATAGGCTCCATGCTGGCCTTTTTTAAATGAGGATAAAATTGACCATTGCCATTCGTCTAAACCGGGATTTCCAAAACCAAATAATTTGTATATTAAGAATGCACTAATGGTGGGTAACGAATCGAAATCAATGCCTTTCGTTTCCTTTGATAAAGGATACTACCCTATTAAGTGGAGAGCTGCATTAATCCAATCTAGAAATGGATCTCTGCTGATGTTGATGCATCGAAATACATATTCTTGATAATATGGTATATGTAAATTCATAACTTCTCAATGCTTATCCCAGCGAGTCCAATACTCTATTCATCATTGGATTCCTGAATCCCTGATGACAATGGACAAGTTGTTCATCGAAACGTTGGAAGGAGATATGGAGGACCTGACCCGGTGCGAAACCCGAGAAAACTTTACTGCACTCCATTGGAAATATTGCCTTTCCCTTGGGCGACAACCTTGTCGCGGTGGAAAGGCTTGCGCGTTCCTATGACCTCTAGAGCTGCACTGGCGGAATTAATTCTAAATTATTCCCGGTAGGGCCACCCATTCCAGATAGGTCGAGGGGTAGGAGTCAGAAGAAAGGTAGTCGACGTGATGTTGTCACGTGAAAAACACTGTTGGAATGGAAGTGGGAAATCCTACCAACTGTCTCTTCCCTGAAAACATGGACTACTCCATGGAAACCTACTTTAATCGGTAGGATACTATAATGTTGCAAACATTGATAATATGGATGCTCCTTTGCTAATCACTGCGATGCAAAGATTTTTGGAAACCGATTATTCTAGAGGGTGAAGTTGCCACATAGAATCTTCTACGGGATTGGGACCTTCTCCATGTAGTCCCATTTTCTGTGCGCTTGAAGAAATGTCGCTGTGCTTAAATAGGTGCCCCTCTGCTCTCTGTCTCTGACTGACTGCGATTTCGGGAGACTTTCCTCTGTTCGCACTTCAATGTAGAACACTTACGGGTGACTCTGTAAAGATGTGCCGATGGCTGGTTCGCGAATATTTCCGTGGAAACTGATTTTTGCTGTGGGAAACCGATATTATAACTCACAGAAGAAGCGCTTCCACTGACAAAGAGAAAGACGACTCATCCGAGGGATCACAACTGATGTGAGATATCGCGTTTCCCCGTTGGTGGCAGGGTGAATGAAGTACTCGTCCGCTTCTCCCGGGGACACAGGTTTGAGTTTATGCTTATGAAAATGAGAGCAAATTTACCCTTTTTACCCTTTTTTTAAATCTGTCCTGGCCACTGACAATCCACTTTTAGGTGCACATTGGGAGCAAGAACCGTCGGAAAACGCAACCCACATAACCCCACAATCCGCCATTTTACCCAACCATACTACCCCCCATTACTTTACCCATATGTCATATTGTAACTTAATTTTGAAAATTCAAACGGAAATGACTTTTATTGAAACTTACCGGAGACAGTTTTTGGCCAGGACTGGTGACAGATGAAAACAGAGTGATATTTCAACGTGACGTGGCACTTGAGTGGGATTTTCACCGCTTAAGATATGGGTGTGTGTAAAGTTCTGCTGTATGGTAACTGGAAATCCTAAGCACAAGCCACAATTTCTATGATTCAAAAGGAAAATGGGCCAGGGGCAGAATCGTAAGATTACAATTTTTTTAATTCCTCTTCAGAGGTCGCACTCGTGGCGCGGGGTCAAATAGTGCGTTTAAACACACTAGGTCCGTGTGCGTACTACTTCCGCCTCTCTCGACTCCTTTGTTCCTTTGTTTGATATTGACCATCTCTGCTCTCCATGTCTGCGTCACGGCCGTTCGCCGGCTCACCTACGGCAAAATCTTTTTTCCTCCCTTTGCTCGAAGAGATTACCGACTTGGAAAGAAAGAAAAAAATAATCCTTCCTCTTTATGGGCACTTAGCAAAAGTATCAATTAATGCACGAGTAACTTCTTCTGTTAAATCGTTAAATGACCGTGTGACGTAGCTTATAAACGCTTCGATTTTAAAGACTATTTTGCCTTACATAATACTTGAATGAGCTGGCAGAAACAGTATTCGTACAATAGAGGTTACTGTATATGTTTCCACAAATACTTTAATTTTACTAAACGACCGGTTTGGATACATTTTGTGTTATCTTTAGGTCCTCAGTATTAGCTCTAGTATTAGGAACCGATTGTGAAATGTATTTACAGTGGTCGTGAGTGAAATTAAAGTAATCTTGAAATATTGCCAGTGACTTTTAGTTTGATAATATGTTATAATTCCACCAGATTAAGCCTGAAAAAACTTTTTATATTACCAAACCTCCTGCCCCACTAGAAGTCACCCGCTACGGTTGCATGGTATCCATTACGGTTGACGGTAATCGTTTTATCACAATCGATTTCTAGCGATGAAGAGTGGTGACTAGAGCATTGGCAATATTAAACTTAACACTGGGTTTCCTTCTATGTATATTGTCGTAGTTATTAAGGCACCGACTTCTTATGTAATTAATATTATCTATAATGTGCTACTTGTGTGATGTAAAACAGGAAAACTAATTTAAGAAAATCGTGCCTTGTGGAGACTATTGCTGTTAAAGTAAGTGCAGCTTCTCAGATAATGAATACTTGTTCCATTGGAAAAGTTCATTGAATTCACATTCCTAAGTCAATTCCTTTTATGAAGGATGCTCAAGAACTCCTTTTAAAGGTGTGTGGTGGCTGTAAATTGGTTTGTAGTGGTTTTATGTCCCGAAATAACGTAATTATTTGGGGTTGCATAGCACAAAACTTTATTTGACGAAAATAAGCAATATCACAGTGTAAGTTATACGCTCGAGATGTAAAAGTTATTGTTTTGCATGTAATTGCAAAAAAATATCCCGAATAATATATGCATTAAATTAAAGAAAAATATTTTATTGTAAAAGTGAGAATGACTTTGCTGGAAACAGCTCATCTTCAAGCAAAGAGACACAATGGGCCATATTATTCCCCATTCCCTTTTTTTAAGGTGTTCAAGGCTAAAATTTAGATATTTGAATGTGCCGATTAAGAATATTTACCTTTTTTTTCGATTTCAATCCCTCTCCGACGATATTAAAGTATAGTATTCATTATTTGCATTTAATCGAGCTTACGAAAGTCGCCACTCGCGTCACTGAATGGCAGACTGATACGAATTTGACGAAGAAATAAGCAATAATCAGGACTATAAGTTACTGAGGATATATTCTATCAAATTCATAACTTTTCGTTGCTATTCAGGGGCGGATCCAGGATTTCATTCTGGGGGGGCACAAGCAAGGCTGTATCCAGGATTTTGTTCTGGGGGGGCACATGGATACCTCGTAATACAAAACGAACGCAATGATAATGGGACCGTATTAAAAGTCTTGCATATTTTTTAAGGGTCTGGGGGGGCACTTGCCTCCGTGCCCCCCCCCCCTAGATCCGCCAATGGTGCTATTCAAGGTGATTGCAAATTTAATTTAATTAAGTAATCTTAAGCGACCGACTGTGTATAAGCAGGCCAAAAATTATCAATCGACGCTCTTAGCCCTGCGGACGATGGCAGAGTCGGACATCGAAACGTTGGCAGTGATGCAGTTCACGATGCCGAGAACTCTTCGCGTAATCTATTCCCCGGGATAGCACCAAATCTTATTTTACTAATTCTTATTTTTTATTGCGGTGAACAACCCTCTATGTATCGAAAGTGAAACTTGTCTTTCTCCTTTTTTTTGACGAGTGCATTGCATCGCCATCCATCCGTGTGTGCCGTCTGCCCTGGGTGTCTGTGTAGCGGCCGATTAGCCTCGATCAATAATTAATCGACGGCCGCCGTGAAAGGGAGTGGGGTGGGGAGAGTGCTGAATTATTTGCGGCGAAGGTAGGGGTGGGGGAGGGTGTGGACTGACCGCTGTCCGAGAGGGGGTTGCTCAATCACTTGAATGGACTGGCGGCCGCCTTTATTGTCCAGGAAACCCTTGCCCCCTCCCCGAGGTTCTGTTTGTGCCCTCCCCTGAAGAGGGTGAAGGTCTTATTGTTCCCACCGCTACCCTTTCCGAAGCGATCATCCATAAGAGAGGATCTTCAAAGGGTGGAGTAGCAGTGAGTGTTGGAGATTCTGTTTTGTGATTTCTTCCTTTTTCCTCTCTTTTCCTTCTTTCTTCCTCGTACCAAATCTACCTTACTTCCATTGCTCCCCTTTTCGTTGTTCTTCACTCTTTTTCCCTCACACTAACACTACCATTAACTCACCTCCTTGGCCATTCAAACCTCGGAAGGGTTCTGTCGAGTGGAGTACGTAGAGGAGGTCCCAGTCCGTACCGTAGAAGCTTGATTTATGATACCACTTTGGGCGCATTTTAATCGGTTTTCAAAAGGTTCCGATGTGTGCAGAGGGATCCATTTGTTCTCAATATTTGAAAGTTAATGTTTGTTCTCGCAGGGAATAGCATTGAAAAGTCTTTAATTTGATATTATTCTGTCACAAGGATAAATTTTGGTCAACAACCCTTATTTTAAAAAAGGTCCGCATCGCATTAATGAGTGGAGAACGATCGATCCATTTGTTCTAAATATTTGAAATGAAATGTTTGCGCTCGATAAAAATAGAACTGAAAAGACTTGCATTTGATAGATTGTGCTGTCACATTGTGACATTTCGGTAAACAACATTTATTGTAACACATTTCCCAGCGAAATTCGATCCGCTCTGCCGTTAATGACCGCAGTGGCTCTTTCTGTCTGCACGAATGTGTCCTGATAGCGCCATTGGTAGAGTACCCGGACGGCAATTGGGAAATTTTGGGTTCGATTCCCAGTCAGGCCGCATTTTTACCCTCCGATATCCAGCTTTTTCCATCTACCACAGCACCGTTGTCCTCGACCTTTTTCTATTGTATGGTCATATCCCCTTCTTTCCGTACCTGTGAATATATTTGTATGAGAAAGATTTTACCGTTTTTTTTACCGATTTACCAAACATTTAACCGTTTTTTTAAACCGATTTTACCAAATACTTTACTCTACCCCATTTTCCACCGATTCCCCTCCACCTCCCAAAAATAATTGCAGAAACTGATTCGTACTCGCTAAAAATTGTACTGAAAAGTCATTAAATCGACAGATTACATCATCACAAATTTATAAATTTCGGCTCACTGTTCTAATTATTGCAAATTTTCCATCGAAATTGGGATTGCTCTAATGCATGCGATGCGAGTGGCGATTGTGGTAAACCCAGTTAAATGTGCGGTGGGTGGCAACGCATTTTGCTGCTGACTGGAGTATATTCTACGTATTGTAATATTCGTGGTATGGACGTACCCAGAATCGAAACTAGGGGGGGGGGGGGGGCAAACTAGCCGTGGTCGTTCAAATTGTAAAGGTTAATAAAACCAAAATTTTAAGGAAATTATGACAGCAATTTATTAGTTTTTATAATTATTTGCTTGAAAAATTATGATTTTTATTTTAGTCCCATGTCTTATACGAGTATCATTTTCTTCAAATGAAAATTTGTTCATAACTTTTGTTTTGAACTAAATTTATTTTCGATTCTGGGGGGGGGGGCAGTTTCTCTCCTTCCCCCCACTGGGTACGCCCATGATTCTTGGTCATTTCATTCATCGACAATGCGCCACTATTTATGTATTCTACTTGGGTCTATCCATTCCCTCCGTATTCACCCTCATCAAGAAAAATTCAAATACACGTGTCCCTGAATTGGGTGCACCACTTTCCCACTTAGCGAAAATTTGATACAGAAAATAGTGATTTTTCGACTTAACCTAGAGTTGATTCCTCTTGTAGCGCCAGCTAGTGTTGGATGTAGAAAACCATAATATTCAAAAGAACCAGGATAAAGCGGATGCTGTACAATGTTGGTCTTCCTTGTGGACATGATCACCAAGCTCGCCAATTCTACTCGTGGCTACTTATCTTTATGTTTCGTCAAAATCTTCTCCTTTTAAATTTTGCCACCACCTCCTGGGACTTGTACTTTTCTCCTTCTTTTATGATCCTTCACATTCCTCTATCTTCCATGAAGCCAAATATCATTTTAAGAACTTCATTTTCGAACGCTATGAATTCCGATGGTGTAAGAAAAACATTGGTCTAGCATTGATCCATACTTTTAATTAAAGGCACACCGAAACAAGTTTCGACTGTCGACCGCCATTTTTAGGGCGCCGACCCAAAGGGGTAGCCAGGAATTTCGTTCGATGGGGTGGGAGGTCCAAAAGCGGGGAGGAAAATTTTGGAAAAACAGGGTACTAAGTAGATGGTTTAACATTTTTTATAATCGAAAAAACTTCATTTGTCAAAGAATTTCGTTTGTAAATTCATGAATGCTCAATATATTTTTTCTTTTATGAAGGAAAGTAATTTTGTTATTATATTTCGGGGGGGGGGGGTCCGGACGCCCCAGACTTCCCCCCTCGCTACGCCACTGCGGCAAACACCAGAAATGGAAAAGCGGAGATCAATAACAGACATGTGCTTTATTTTTACCATCACTATAGAAAAGTACCAAAATTAAATACCTGAGTCAATTGTTGTTACAATACCTTCTTTTCCTTATCTTTACGTAAGGAACTTATTTTAAATCCATGCCAAGAAGCAGGTTGTGCCAAGGTAATGCTTACTTCTACCATGGTGTTCCTTAAAAGTATCTTCGACTTTACTAGTTTTTCTAAAAAATACATGCTCTAATATTTTCCAATGTAGGGGTCAACGCGGCTGCCGTGTATCTGTTGTGATTTATTCCTTCTTCATATTTCAAATACGCGCTTTGTAATCGAATTGGGTTCATTGTCAACTTGGCTTCAATATCGAATCAAGATCGACTGCATGCTCAAGCCATTATTGGGCGAAATCCTCTCAGTTATTGTGCAAATGTACGAGACGAGCGTAATGGTTTTTAATAGTCGACTGCCAAGATCGGTCAACTCCGATGTGTAAAACCTGTTTAAGAGGTTTTAGCCTTTAAAGGGGATTCTTTGGTGGTTTTGCAGATCTCGTTTCGCCCTCTATTATATCCATTTCCTTTATGCTCCCTTTTCTTTCTCACGCGAACACTGAGAGCGGGGGAATGGAAAAGGGGGAATAGCTGTTTGAACTCGAGGGGTTTTGAAGAGAAGTCAGTGAGTTGAGCAGGCGAGGCGCACGCGATCGTCCTCCCCCCCCCCCGTCCTCTGCCAATCGAGAGATGGGATCTTTATCTCCATTGTGATGAGGGCTCTGAGAAGACTTCTCAAGTTTAAGGTTTCTGCGGAGGGAAAGAAAGAAAGCCTTACTCTCTCAAAAGAACTCTTTTCATCCGTTTGCACAATGGTAGGAAGGGGCATCAGGGGGAGGGAAGGCCTTTTGCCCCGAGTATCATTCTGGTTCGCTGGACATTGGTCAATATTTGTGACCAAAGGAGGAAATCGCGCCATTCTGCCGACGTATTTGACCGAGAGGGAGGTTTTTTTTTACCATGCGATGGTTAGGTTAAACCTATAGAGAGACACTGTGAGTAAAGTATGCTTAGTGTTCCCGCAGAGAGTAAGAGCACTTGCTGTGAAGCAGAACTGAGCTAACTTCCGAACCAACTTCAAGGAAATTGGAGAAGATATCACGTTTCACATTTTGCGTATAACTCGCAATTCACTGTGACCAGAGTTTTCCGTTTATTTACTGCACTGCCGGATCATTTCTCGTGGAGATGAAAGGGCAAAGAAAAAGTAATCGGCTTGTGTCCGTCCCCGGTAGCACTTCACTTGGAAATATTCGTGAAGTATCCTCCTAATGGAGTTTAAGTAAGTGTGATTTATGTTTTACATAGAGCTTTGTGAGATATGAAATCGGTTCATTATCAATAGTTCATAAAAGATTGATTTTACCCAGCGCTTCTTTCAATTCTATTATCTGTTTTTCTTTTAACTTTGATTTACTTTTACTTACTGGATTTACTTACATCCTTCATTACTGACTATAATTATATATTATTATCCTAGACCTTACAATTTCATCCTACCCCTCTCTCTATTCTTCAACGGATATTTTCATCACATTATCTTGTCTCATGATACGGACGGTAAAGTTTTCCTATCTTCTCAAAGTTTTCAAAAGATTTATCTCTTATTTTTATCATCATTCCAAATCAAAGTAGCCTTATTTAACCTGGGGACTAATATTTAAATTCTTCTTAGAATTTTTATTAGGGAAACGAGAGACCTGTGATTTGCTACGAAAATAAATCAATTTTTTTAAATTTTCCTACAGTGTGCCGCGCTAAATATTGCGTAATGGAGTGTTTTATGTTCGGAAGATGCGACTCCAGTCTATTTTAAATTAAATGTTAATTTTATATATTTCTTTGATCAAAAAATTCCTGTTTAATTTCAGAATTTTAATTTCAAGTTTATGAAACGCTTTGAGAATTTAATATTTTGTTTAATTTTTCTGTTAAAAATTCCGTTATTTCCCAAAAATTATTGTGGGGAAAAGCATCTCTCTGACGATATCTTACAGGTAAACTAAGAATATTAGGTTGGCGCCTTACTTTTGAATTCTCTTCCAAGCAACCCAGAGCGCAAATTGCATTGTAAATGCAAGTTAAAATCACTTTGAGAGTAAGGAATTCCTTAAATCCCCATACCCTGGAGCATCTTGCGAAATCTTAAGAATGCTTAGCATTTGATGTTTTAGCTGTTGGCAAAAGGAATATTTAGTGCCAAGGCTGAAGAGATTTTCCTCAAATTCATATCCTCATGCCTCCACCAACTGCTTTTACTATTTGATCATCGCAAAATATTTTCAAGCCCTTTTGTCCTTTGTCGGAAGTGAGCCAATCCAAGCCGCAACACAGTTCTAACGGAAGAAGATCGATGAGGGCGACGCTTCACTGCCTACGACGATCAAAGGAACCAAGTGCCCTGATGCAAAGAAGAAGACTCCTTATTGCTATGGCCGTGACGTTTATCGACCTTCATAGTTCACTCAGATCCGAAATCACCATTCATTGGAATAATTCGATAGACGGAAGGGATAAAATCGGTGTTTAAAATATCTAAAAACTATCTTAGTGATTAAATTATTCTCTTATAAAAACTTTTTTTATGATTTAATGACCAAAATAGAGTTTAGGATCATTGACTCGTTCACAGAGAACCACTTTTGAAGAAGGATGTACAATTAACAAAAGCGTAAACAAGTGAACAAAGCGAGAGCGATGCGCGATGACGAGAAGTAGCTGAGGCACGGTGAGCCGCTCTGTAGACGTCGATGATGTCATCAACTCATCTACAAAGGGTTTAGGGGGTTGATTTTTCGCCGAGAATAGCTCGAGGAGGAGTCCACGGAACGGAAGCTTATTCGGAAAGTTTGACTCGAATATTTGTAGAGCCCATGGAATGGGCTCGCCTCCAAGTTTCTTTTATCGTTAGTAGTGATAGAGTTTGAAAAATGATGTGACTCATATATTTCGATTTTTTTATCCGTCGCCTACTTCGAGAGCTATCTGCCGAAAAAAAATCCTTAGCCCTTTCGCAGAGGAAGTTGATGACGTCATGAAATGATGCCGATCGTCTCACCGCGTCCCAGCTACTGCTCCTCTTCTGAATGGATCTCGCGTGGTTCGTCATTTTTTGCACTATTTCGAGCGATTCCATCCCTCAGGGAAAGGTTCTTCCCGTACGAGGGAGTGAAGAAAAACTCTAATGACGTAAAAAACTTATGAAAAGTGGGCTTCAACTTTCACGTTGCCACATTATTACCTGGCGGTCTCGTTGACGCCTAGATAATGTCCCCATGTGCTAACCTATAGGTGACCTGTTCGAATTCCGCTAGGGTATATTAACCTTCATCCAGGGCATGGATGTATGTAATTGTGAAGCAAGTAAATTGCAAGGAAGGACTATCTAGTCCTAGATTTGCTTGTAATAAAGTCAATATGTTTACTATTTTAAAACTATGAGAGAGTACGGAAGAATGTATGAAATATATATATTCAATTATGACCCAAAATCAGGTTAATGACAAAGGTTTTAAATTGATTTTTTGGAGAATTTTGAAATAAGTATTAGATAAGCTATCACTTGATGTATTTTTAAATGACTATGCGGTTTTAAAATATTTTCCGTCTATCTCTGTGTAACATCTACATCCTCTTACCTCACCCTTACGTTTTCTTCCACGCAAAACCCTCACCCTCCATACCTATTGCCTGCCCCCAATACCAGCTCCCCTTTTTTACTTTAAACCCTTTCCAAGCACCTTGAGAATTGGATCTAAATGCATGGCCAAGCTCACATAAACTTAATCCTTGTAACTGAGATTTTACCATTGTAAATGGCACGTTAGCGATGAAACCGGTCGGGGAAAATAAATCTGTAGGCATCCTCAGAATCACTTCAGCCTGGCCTGAGGACGCCAACAGCACAGTATGTGAAACGTCGTCATCAAAATGGAAACGCGAACGAAACCCGAAAGTATACCCTGATGCAAACCCGAACGCCGCGAAAACATCAGAAACTTCAGAAACTTAATTTCGTTTTTAATTCTCCCACAGTATAACTCGAGCAAGAAGAGCCGTCAACAGTTGAAATGCAATGAGTTAAGTTGCATAAGATTTTTTGTCGATTCAAACGTTATCTCTATCTTCCTACTACCAATGTTTTCAATGAATTACTGAATCGAGGCTAAATGGGCGTTTCCATGAAAAATATTCGGCTGATCAGAGGCGGATTAAGATTGGGGCCGGAAGAGAGCGGGAGCTCCCCACCTCAACTCTAGGAGAAATCTGGAAAAAGGAAAAAAGACGGCTCTCCGATGCAATTTTATGTTTCGCCTTTTCAACAAACAATAATAAAAGATAATTGGAGAATATCTATAGGCCAATTGCCTTTCTAAACCTCATTAATGCGGAGAGGAATTGCATATCACGAAGGCGCCATGGAAAGTAGTGAACCCCCTTCAGCAAAATAGTGACCTTACCCCATCCTTTCAGGTAATCCACTTTTAAACGGATGCGTTGAGGTTAAGAAATCAGCCTATCAATACAATGTCTGTAGAGTATTTCTATCATCACAAGTTAACAATCCTAAGATTGTTACGGAGGCTTCCGCGGTGAGTTGATTGGTGATTGTTTTTCGTGTTCATTTATTTATTTATTTATATCACACCAAAAACAGAATTAAGACCTTTACATTGGGTTTATGAACAAAATAAATTATGTAAATATAATTTATAAACATGTAAAAAAATTTTATCATAAATAACATCCATTTTCAACGGATACAATACATACAAAAGGTCGGTGTCAAAAAGATAGACTTTTCACTTGGTTATTAAAATTGGAGCGGGAGACAAAGATGTCAAGAGAGGAAGAAGTATTGGAGATTGAATTGAAAATAGAAGGTAGGCGGAAAAAGAGGGATCTATGAGATATTGCCAGACGGAAATTGGGCTGGTGTAGAGCTTCAGTATTGCGGGTTTTGCGAGCAGGAATGGGTAGTGAAAAGAATGTTAGGAGATCACTGGATCTGAAGGACCCATTCATGATGCGGTAAAGAAATTTGATGTCTAACGTCAATCTGAGGTGGGTGGGGTGTAGTACCCCGAGTGAATGAAGTATTTCGGGACGTGAAGAGAATCTGAGGTGAGGTATGCGATGTCGAACTATTGCTAAGAAGAAATTGAGTGGACGGTTGATTAATTTTAGAGTGGTGGGAGAAGCAGTTGACCAAATGGGAGAGCAATATTCGAGGATGGGTTGCACACATCCAATGAAGACTGATTTTAAGGCACTCGGTTTGGATATCTCGCTCAGACGGTTCATTCCGCTGAAGTTCATTTTTTTGTGACCCGAGGACGGGAGCTGGAACGCGCCCGAAACTGTCGTCCGCAAAATATGAGTAAACGCGGAATGAACCCGAAAAACAATCACCAATCCTAAGATTGGTTTAACGCAGATCTTCATTCCGCTCTCCTATTCGTTAGCCTTTTCATGGTGACGTATTTCTTATCTTTTAAATCCTTTATAATCTGTCCTATGTAACTCATTTGCGGCCATCCCTTGCCTTCCTTCCCGTCCATCTGTCCTTCAACTGTTGTTTTCTTCAGCTCATCATGCCTCATAATGTGGCCCACTAAGTTGTCCCGTCTTCTGCTCAAGGTTTTTAGTAGACTTCTCTTTTATTCCACTCTTCACAGTACTTCCACATGCTCAATCCATTTTATCTTTATCATTCCTCCCTAGAGCCACATTTCGTATGCCTCCACCCTTGACTTCCCAGCCTCTGTCAGCGTCCAAGCCTCGCTTCCATATAGAATAATGCTCCGTAAGTTGCATCTGATGAATTGTTTCCTCACTTCTTTATGTACCTGCATTTCAGATGCAAATAGGTTCTTCTTTCTATAGAAAACCCTCCTTGCCTGTGCTATTCTACTGATCATTCCTGTCTAGCTTTGTTCATCGTCGGTAATTCGGCTTCCAAGGTAACAAAACTCTTTCACCTCTACGAGCTTTTGTTTTCCTAGCTCTATATTTTGTAATAGCCTCCTCTCTTTTACCGCATACCTACGAGATGCCTCGGAAAATATTGAACTGTCCGTCCCCCATAAGCGGCCTTAAGCCGCAGCTGCAGGTTTTAAACGTGTGTGTTGAGGTTAAGGTATCAAGTTAATAAAATAATTTACGGAGTTTGTATGGAGTTTGTTGAATGGAGTAGTAAAACATATTACTACGATTTAGTAAAGTTAGTCGGGTCTTTCAATAACCCAAAGCCACCATAAGTCAACAAACCTATCAAGGGCGTACCCAGGATCATAACTACAAAGGGGGGGCAAGCCATGGTATAGGGGGGACAAGCCAAGTTGTGACATTTTAGCATGGAAGAGGTGAATGAAACCAACATGTTAGGAAAATTATAACAGCTCTTTATTAGTTTATGAGATTATTTCCTTGAAAAAATAGTTTTATTTTAGTTACATATCTTATACTAATACGTACAATTTTTCGTGAGTTTAAAGAAAATTTGTTGAATATATACTTTAGTTTCAATTCAGCACTGATTTTGCTTAAGGACTGCGATTTTTACGACTAGGCGGGGGGCAGCTGCCCCTCGCTGGGTATGCCCATGAATCCTATGATTGGTTTTGAGACAGCTCTGCATTCGGAGCTCCTGTCATGGCATCATATTGGGTGTATCCTAGTCTTCTTTTTGATGGAATTTAAATGAAGAGGAAGCGTTTAGTGTGGGGGTGTTAGACTGTCAATACTCCCCTTTTCCGAATCGCATCCCCCTTTCTTGTTTGCGCGGCTGTTTTTCCATCCATTCCTCTCTTTCGCCCTCACTTGTTTCAAAGCGCGCGTGCAACAGGTGGCGGACGAGGGGAGGGGGACTTATCTTTCTGTGTGTGGCGCGCTCCGATGGCGTATGGGGTGGGGGTGATGTTTGGCGCCTCGTGTGGCTCTCTCTCGCTCTCTTTCTTCCTCTCCATCCTTTGCGGCCTCGTCGTCGTCGTCAGCGCAGTGGCTGTCCGTTTTGGGCCAATTTCCTTGAAAGCAAAACTTCCTGCCCCATCGAGTCCATCCCTCCCCATTCCGACTTTCAAATTGCGAGGAGAGAGGGGGTTTGGACGAATGCCAAATTGCGAGGCCACCCCCTCACCCCTCCGTCACTTGTTTCCTTGCTTTTTATTTCGACGATTCGCCGTCACTTGGGAGGCCCACACGCGGTGATGTGGTACCAGCAGAAGGCAATTGCCAACTTTTTATTATCGAGAGCGGGGGCGCAGCTAGTAATGAATGCTGGGGGGGGGGGGGGGGGTGGTTAAGTGCAACTAATACCGGGGTGTGTGGGGTATGGAATACCCACCAGGATAAGCGGTAGGTGCGAGATTAATTAATTGCGGAATTGTAAAGATAAATGGTTCAAAATGATGAGTTTTACGGCTTTCTGAGGGATATTTTATTCATCCTTACACTATTCTATTAGTAATATCAATCCAATTAAGTAAAATGGATTAAACTTAAAAATTTCTCTGAGCTCTGGTGGGGGGGGGGGGGGATATTACCCAAAACCCCCCCTTGCTGCGCCACTGATCGAGAGAATAATGGATGCTCATGCACTTATTTCCATGGTAAGGGATCTGCAAAAGTGATCAGCCTCAGTTCATGCCATAGAATTTTACTTATGCTGCCGATTTGGGTGCTTTTAAATCGGTTTCCAAAGCCCAGCGAGGCGATCAGTGCAGAGTGCCCCACTCCTATGGTTATCTGGGTTGTGTGTATAGCTCTCGCAAAAGATTCTGTCTCTGCGCTGTGGGAAATTCTGGGGCTTGAGCCGCAGAACCACGAATATTGCAAATGAGGATCCTTAAGTCGGCCTCTAAATGTGTTGTCACCTACCGCGCATTTAAATTGGTTTGCAGAAGTCGCCACCCGCGTCGCTAACGGACAGATTGATCCGGTTTCACGGGGAAATAAGGAATAATTAGGCGTGTCAACCGAAATTTACATTCATGATGATTAAGATACATGAAATTCATAACTTTTCAGTGCTATTTCTCCCGATGACATACATTATACTGCAAAATATTGGAAAAAGTGGATCGCATTGCCCTCATTACAGTGCCGCGGACATTTTTGAAAACCGATTAAAATGCGACCGAAGTGGCAACAGAAATCGGCCTTCTATGGGATGGAATTGGGCCTCCTCCAAGCTGTCCCCTTGCGCAGAACTTTCAAAATGCCTTTGAACGGGAGAGGAAGGTTTTTTTGTGTGAAGTCTCAACGGCAAACCCTCGTTATCGTTACCAACACTCCCGCTACGAGTAAGGGGCGACTCACCACCGTCTGACTTCTATCTCCTTTTTATCGCAAGGTAACGGCAAAAGGCCTGAAATTCTTCCCTAGTTTTTAATGGCAAGTCTTGGCAATGGATGATGTCCTCACTTGCCTACTAGCCTTGATCTGTGTGTGCTTCGTACCATCTCTGCCTATGCGCTGTGTGGGCCGAAGCCCCCAAAACTCTTGCCTCTAGCTACGTGCCTACTTCTTGAGTAAATATATGTAATGCTATCAGTAGTCCTCGAACTTTTAATAATTCACTTGTATCGTGAAAATAAGCATGTTCGAGTTCCACCTTGCCCTTCCAGTTTAAACACTAAGACATGGAGACACCAGAAGGTTGCTAGGCATGTAGATATTCGGAAGAGGCGACCGATAACTGAGGTCACCTGCACCATTCGGGGAGGAATCTTGTAGAGAAAACCGGCGCGCCTTCTTCACGCTACAAGCTTCCTTCAAGCTAATCACGACGCCTGCTCTCAACGAAAGGCGCCCAGAGTACTACTTTATCCGACGGACGGAGTGCTTTACTTGAAGTGCCCTCCTCTCTGCACCCATGCAAGGACCTGGCTGTTTCGGAAAAATCTTCTTCGTCGCCGGGATATGAACCCATTCTCACTGGATAAGAAGCCGACACCCAAACCTCTAAACTAATCAGATCCCAACCTAAAACGTTGGATACCTCTGCGAGTCCGTGACAGGAAATAAGAGGAAATGCCATTCAAATTATATCCTCGTGTATAGACGTATCGGTCCCTCTCGAGTGTTCAATTTTCCTGGTTGTTAACAGGTAATGTTACATTCTTAGCTTGGTATCATCTTGAAATGTCCAGGGTACATAAATAGTACACACTTGTCAGTATTAACCCCCTCTTCCGATAGGCTGTATTTCGTCTATTGTGTAGACGTATTGCTTGTGGAAAACTTTCTCGTCGAAACCAGTGAATATAAAATAGACGTTTTCCAACATTTACCTTGTTCTCAAATGTAAAAAAATGCATATCAGGGAATAGTGTGGTAAAATTATCGAATTTTAGGTACCAGCAAATTCATAGGCAATATATTCTGAATGCCCTGTAAATATTCCGAGACGCATGCATAAATAATAGTAATGTCACCTAAAAATTCCGGTTTATTGGGAGGTTGCGTCTTTCCTCCTACGGTTGTTAGAAACTATGGTTAATCTGGTATTTGATTCAATTTTTACCTGTATTACTAACCGCCAGCTTTGCAAACATTTCTAATCATTGCAAAAGCTCGTGTATTTACGCAGATACCCATTTCAGAATTTTCACGTTTATTGTATGTAATTTTTATAGTTCCAGGCCATCATTAGGCTCTCACCGATTTTTTTCATTTATAGCTGTAGATAAAGGTAAAAGGTTTTTTTATGCTGCACGACAAAATATGATGCTAGCGATCAGTTAATGGATTTTATTGATAGGTCGCCTCATTTAAAATAAAATTCCCAGGCTCGAGGTCACTATTTAACACTTTTGCTCGTTATATTGGGTCGTCAAAGCGCGACTCGATCAAAGTTGTGTCGGCTACATTACACGTCAGCATCGCTTCGAATCATAAAGGACTTGGGGAGCCACCGACCGCATTAACATCCATTAGCATAAAACGTTACGAGCTGCTTTTATGCATTTCCCCACTCCGATGCTTCATAGCGCGTGCTGTGCTCGCTTTCGTTCTTGATATTAAAATCAGAGGGCGCCAATCGTAAAAGAGCTCCGCGTAATTCCACGGCGGTAGATTATTGGAGTGAGCTGCACGCGGAGGGCTATTAGGACGCAGCCTATCGGGTGCAGATGGAACGACGCGCTGAACGTAATGAAGAATGCTCTACGGCGCGATGAGTGACGGGATGAATCCGTGAGAAATTGAGATTGCGGCATAGGGGGATGTTGCATTTTCAACCCCATTCACACACTTTGGTGGGCATGATATTCCATGCAGTGGTTTTGGAATCAGAATAATCAGTGATTCAGTGTGAATAATCAGTGTGGTCGTGCTCTTGCAGCTAATCTTACAAATTGATAAGGAAGCTCACGGTTCCCTCTCCACAGGTCTCATGTCGTGTTTCTTTTGGTGAAGATTTACTCGTTTATATTGAATTTAGTTCTTCTTTTGCTCCATAAATAACTAATAGCCACAGTATTAACATAAATAATGATCTAATTAATCTCAAATTATACAAGTCGTTGTTGTTTCTCTGTCTGATTGAAGTTTTTTTGTAACTAACCAACAACTTTTAACCCTAGACAACCCTTTTGCTTATTTCGTTTAATTCAAATTAGCAATTGATTAATTCATTACTTTCTACAGTTTAAAACTTTGCGCTTTAATCTTGAATAAATTTCGGGATAAGCAGAATACGTAGATCTGTTTCAACATAATCCTTTATCCCAGTTTAAAAACATAAAAATATTTGAAAATGTAGAGGCGCAATTTTAATGTTCGAGATTCATAAGAATGAATATTGCCCAGGGTCTATTTTGTAAAACGTGAAATTTTCAAGACGATGAAATAGCAATTTTAAGCGCATTATAAGTTATTGGCTAAGGAAAGTCAAACTGGCAGTATGCGTAGTGTTAAGGATGAAATGTGCTATATACTCCAATGAATAGATTAGGAGAAAAGAATTATTTTCAAATAATCCACACATTTTTATTTTACTAATTAGCACGTTTTTTATTATATTGTTTTTATTTATTAATTGTCTTCAAGGGGATGAATCTTATAAGTAGTAAGTGCCTCATGTACATACACAAAACAATTGTAGAGGCGAGATAAATGAAAAGATTGGAAGTACCATAACTGAATTGTCATCGAATTCGATTGGGGGGGGGGGGGGTCATTAATAGTGATTATTGTGGGATGTTAGTTTGGGGATGTATGGAATGATGAATGTGGTTTTTTCTAGGTAATAAACATCAATGTTACGACGGGGGTCTGGTAGAGGGTCATTACTACAAAGATTCATTCGCAGGGGTTGCAAGGAAATATAGGGAATTATTAAAAAAATGCATTAGCACCACCTACGCCTTATATCCCATTCAAATTTATCGAAATCAATCATAGAAATTTCAAAATTTTGTAATATATTTGTGAGCTACTTTTTTAAAACTAGATCTCTGTGTCCTTTCTGGATCGTTGGTCAGGAAATTAATTTTTATCTCGTAATTTTTATCTCAAGTGAATTTATTCATCACCATCAGAATGATTTTTCATAGTAATTCAATGAATTACTTACAAAAAAACCTATAGTTAGCCTTGATGGAGGTGAATAAATTCACCTTTACGTTGTCATTCGTAATAGTAGTTGCCATTTAAGTAAAAACATTTCTGGTCATCACTCCAGAAAGAACACACTGTAGGAATGTCAAAAAGAACATTAAACATCTTCGCTGTCACTTCAACTACCTTATGGAGCGAAATACTGAAGAAATTTCAGAGCAAGAACCTTAATCCTTTCAAATAGAAAAGTTTTAATATAACTTTCGTCAAAATTTCTATAAATAATTAGTGTTAAATGGAAAATATTTCGTTTCTGCTTTTCGTTGCTCAGACATTTTTTAACCTTTCTTTACTTCTGTGCCATTGAAATATTATTTTTTTTAATCCGTCTATAATGGAACATGAGTGTTAGATTGTATTAAATAATTATGTACTTACTTTATTTGTACTTATTTTAATCGTGGTTATCATCCGAGCAATTATCTCCTGTATTGCACATTACGTGAAGGATTTTTAGCCAAAGAAATAAATAAATGTATTTATTTATTGAAAAATTTGACCGCTGGTGCTGGAAAATAGTCATTGTATAATTTACTCAACCAATCTCAAAATAAAAAAAACTCGCCTTGAAACTTCATAAGCTTTCCCTAGGAGTTTAACGCAATTCAGATGACGTGGGTCGAAAAAAAAGGTATGGGAATGAATAGGGGTGTCGCCAGAGTACGCAATACGTTCGTGCTTCCATTAAACAATCGAAAGCAGGAAGAGCTATTCCCTTAGCTACCGTAATTCCGAGAGTCGGGAATCATAATTTCGCCGCCACTGCGTAAAATAAAATCCGCGAGTGGATGGCATTTATATTTGTGAAAGTGCAGTTCTCGGCGATTGGTTTAAAGCACTCTCTGTTTCCCCCGAAATCAAGAAATTGAGATTCACGAGGCATTAGCTCTGCATTTGCGCGTTCGTGTACCGCGAGCGGTGTCGCTTTAAGAGGAATCGGCGTGAGAGGGAAATAAGTGGGAATTTGCATTGGAGTGAAGAGTTATTGTTTCCCATTAAGAGTCCAGCGTGATCAATACGCTCTCGATTTATTAAAATAAAAAGGCTAAATCGTTTTATGGGGTTAGTTTTTACGCAAACTCATAAATCGTATTATTCTTTTAATATTAAAATTTGACTGTCGTTTTAACAGCGGAGCGCGTTGCGTCCATTTATCATGCGAGCATCGGTCGAATCTCGGGCGCCGCGGAAAACTGGCCTTATCGAATGAACCGAAACTCTAAAGAAATGATGATCGTATTAAATTTGCCGAAGACCAGTCCTTGCGAACATAGCGGTCAAATTGTTGTTTTAGTTAATAACAGTATTTTTATTACTGGAATGCGGAAGCAAGACATGAGAAAAGGGTTTTACTGCTTCACTCCCATGTGATGAGGGACCTAATTGCAAGAATCTTATCAAAATATCGCATAAAAACAGTATAAAAATATGTACCCAAAAAACAACTCCGTGGAATTATACGCTTACTACGGGCTCAGTCACAAATATTTTTTACGTGTATTCCTCATTTCAAGTTTCTAGGTATCATAACTCCCAGATATTTAGTAATAATGAAAGGCACTTTGTGCTTAGTATTAAACCAGTGTGGAAAGTACACAGCGCCTTTTATTATTACTATGCATAACTTCCACAAAGTGAATTAACCTGCTATCAAATTCCCAGAAATTCGATTAAATTTGGTGACATTACTTCATTCTATGCTTCAAACAGTGTTATCCTCCAAACGTCATTTATGGACACTCCCGCACCTACAACCAACCAACATCTCCCGACCTACGCCTAGCGAGGCGGTTTTCAGGAGTTCTACATAAAACCCTGTATACCGCCACAACAGGCGGGTGGTAGGGTGGGATATTAACCGTTGAGAGAAAAGGAAAAATAAAAAAAATTAGAGAAAGATTTCCACGCACTGATTCCAACTTTGCGTTAATTAAAGTCCTTTATTGTTCGAGAAAAAACTATTTCCGGTACGTACCCGTTCGGTAAAATATCTCTTTTAATTTATCGTTTCTGTCCGACCAAGAAATGTCGTGAGGGGCTAAAATGATGTTCTCTGTGTCATTTAGAAAGGAATCTGTTCTTAGTAGCTTTGGTAATCCAAGCCTTGCACGTAGCCTACGAGTTCCTAGCGCCTAGTTCCCAGCCTAAATCGTGTTGACGCTATGTTACTCGTTATGTTCGTTCGAAACAGTTTTTGACGAATTGCCTAGCATTCATAGGCGAAGCAGCGCTAGTTGTTGGGAATGAGAAACGAGTGTGATGCGAAGTATGGCTGGGAAGGGGAGAAGATAGGGGTTATTCTGTATTTAAAGAATACCGATACCAATCTGTTTGGAAAAAAATGTTCTTAATTTATAGATTCTGTTGGACCAAGGTATATCGTGAGGATCTGAAGTGATTTTCTCTGTTTCGCTTAGAAAGGAATCTGTTCTCAGTTGTAGCTCAAGTAATCTAAGCCTAGCATGTAGCCTACGAGTCTCTAGCGGGAAAAAACTATTTCCGATACCTACCCGTTCGGCAAAATATCTCTCTTAATTTACCGTTTCTGTCCGACCAAGAAATGTCGTGTGGAGTTGAAATGATGTTCTGTGTCATTTAGAAAGGGATCTGTTCTTAGCAGCTCTAGTAATCTTCGCCTAGCACGTAGCCCACGAGTCCTTAGTGGTTCCTAGCCTAAATCTTGTTGAAGCTGTTCGCTCGTATCAGTTTTTGACGAATTGCCTGGCATTCATAGGTGAAGCAGCGCTAGTTATTGGGTATTAGAAAACGCAATGAGTTGCGTTCTACCATCTTCCAATTCACCGCTGTGATGCGAAGTATGGCGCGGAAAGCGGAGAAGATAAGGTTTATTCTGTATTTAACGAATTAAGGTTTATTCTGTATCGTGAGGATCTGAAGTGATGTTCTCTGTGCCGCTTATAAAGATATCTGTTCTCAGTAGAAGCTCAAGTGATCTTAGTCTAGCACGTAGTCTGCGAGTCTCTAGCGGCTCCCATCCTAAAATCGTGTAAAACTGTGCATCGCTTTCCGTTCGTTCTTAGCGGTTTTTGAAGAATCACGCAGGTTTCATAGGAGGTTTCACGAGGAACCGTAGTTAATGGGGATGAGAAATGGGTGTGATGCGTATTATGGGGGGGGGGGGGGGGAGAGCGGAGGAGATAAGGGGTATTTATTCGGCGGGATGAGGGGGACACATTTTGCGTACGCCGCGTTTTCAAGGGAAGGAAAGGGTTTTGTGGGGGCTTATGTGATTTGGAAAAGGGTCTGGCGGCTTTGGGAGAGTAAAAAAGCCCCAGAAATGTTAATAAGGCGCCGAAAAGAGTACGGAAGGGCTTCGTGAGCTGAATTATAATGTGGCAAGGTCATCTGAAAGGGTCGAGGAGAGGTTTTTAGAGTGAATTTCGGGGCAGAAGATGTTTTTTTTTTGGTAGAGGGAGGGACTGTGGCGTTTATTGTTGTTATTACTTAAGGCTGAGGTTTCTTTGCGATGGATTTTTAAGAATTTTTTAGAAGGAAATCCATTGCTCTTATCACTAAAATATTTTTGTCGCTAGTCTACCAAAAATGTATTCGTAAGAGTCAATTCATTATTGAAACCTTGCGTTCAAAAAGCTCACCAATATATGTCGCAAATTTAATGAAAAGTAAAGAAAACTTTGTAATTCCACATAAATTTATTAATGGAGGACCAGGTTTCGACGTGGCACCTGATTATTTGGTATCTGGTTAACTTCAAGCAAAAGGCAGTCAAATAATTACATATAAAGACACTTTGGAGGAAATATAGCTAGGTAAACATAAAAATGCATGCACTATGTGAACGGTGAAGCGGAAATTAGTAGTATCCGAAATTGAGAGGGAAAAAATATTACCTGCCTGGAAATCGAACCTGTAACCTTTCCTTTACTGTTCGAATGCTGTAAGAGTTGCGTTCTACCATCTCCCAATTCACCACTGTCCTTGTTCATTTCGTGCTGTATGTTCCTGTCATTCCATTCGCCTAGTGCAAAATTTCGTTCGTTTGCAATGCTCGTCAACGGAAGTAAGTCATGAAAAATGACAGCAGCGGAGAAATCATGGATGAAGGCTTCCGAAATGCGGTGCTGCAGAAGAATTATGAAAATCAATACCAGCATGAGAATCAGTACCTAATGAGGAAGTACGAATATAAGAGAGTATTAGATAAAGTGAGCTTCGTGTAAACCATGATGGCCAGATGAAGAAAATCGTGGTGGGACAAGTAGACGTCAAGGATCGAAAAAGAATACTTCGAATAAAATATGTGGAACATTAAAGAAGGACGCCAAAGAAGAGAAATACGTTACAGCTAAATATTAGCTAATGGGAGAATTGAGTGTAGAGCTGCGTCAAACCAATATTAGGCTCGTTGATCAGTGATGGCGACTGTCAATTACTATATATTTGCATATATGTATCATTTCGTATACTTTTTGTCAGCATTTGTAAAAGAAACCTGCACAAAAACGCAAAAGCAATTTCCAAGAAATGTAGGATGGGAATTGTAACGTTTGATGCTAAATTATTTAAATTGATTTTTATGTTGTTAGTGTGTTTTTGGTGGGAGGAGAGGGGTGATTGTTGAGGAGAAAGTTGCTCGAAGGAGTGAGTCAAGAAGAAACTGTATCTTTCAGAAAGTAAAGAGGATTTGAAGCAAAACTAACGTCCGAAGTTACAGAATTCTCCATTTTTGTGGCTTTCAGTGGGAGATGTATCACAGAGTTTGCAGATCACGTTTTGAAATTTCCATGAAATTGATGCGATCATCGTTTCTCCGGCCAATTTACTTAAGAACGAGCGGATATTTTCGGGAACTCTGCGAGACTGGGTCACCCGAGTCGTATTCGCCCCGAAACTCCGTCGTCGTCAGCGCAGCGGGAAATTCCGCAAGAGGTTTGTAGCGAAGTGAAGCGATTTAATCCGCGGGGCTTCCAACTCTCGAATCAAGTCTAATAGATGCCGATGGAATTGTAGCGAAACTTCAGTCGGAAGTCGGTTTTGCGCAAAGTCCTCCATAATTGATTGGGCGTTGTTTTGTACCCCTCAAAAGTTCTTCGTGCGAATGCAAGTTTCTGCGGGAAAGTGGCAAACTCATCTTCGACCGAACCGTTTGGTACTTCTGTGGAGGAGACGGCTCTTGGTGAATATATATAAATACCGATGATGAGGGAATTCGAAGTGACATCGATGCTCGTTTATTTTTCTCCTACGGGCATAATTATCAGTTACAATCAATTAGGATCATCGTATGCATATCGACTTGAATCCGTCCTACGAAAACTCCATCATCACCCTCTGTCATCAATCCTAACATTGATTGGAAGCTGATATCTTCTCAATTCTCCTTTCCGCCAATCTTTTATCGCCTACGTAATTGTTCTGCTTAGCATTCTCCATTACCTGCTCCATGTGTCTCATAATTGTCCTCCCTGTGCCATTATTCCCTTCCACCTGTCCATCAAAAATAATTTGCATTTGACCATCGAGTATCATGATTGGGCCGATTAAACTGCCTGGTCTTCTACCTCAGATTTTCAAAGTCTTTTTTGTCTTAATCTTCTTGCAATTTCCGCATTACTCTTAAGGCCTATGAATTTCATCTTCACAAATATTCCACTATGAATGCCACTTCCTACGGATTATACGGTTTACAGGTGATATTGTAAGAAAAAAGGGACGTTTAAAAAATCCCGTGTCAGTCAAGAATAATCTTTAGACCCGATTGAAAGCGCGGCAAACGCTCGCTGCGAAAATCCGCTCCTAGCCCAGCACTAATTCTTATATTTTTATCATTTTATTCCAACCGTGCCCTCCAGAACAGAAGCTGAAAAGATCTAATGGCTGCCGTAAGAGTTAATATACAAGGATTGCCCTATTCGCATTATTTGCGTAATTATTTTAGTTTATCACTTCGATCGTTGTATGACTCCGATGACTAGTGTACTTTTCCCAGTAGTCCTCACCCGGAGATTGGGTGACTATGGCTCTTCCGGAATATTTTACTGAGAAGGATTACATCCTGTGATGTTGAATGGAAGGCGTTATCTTATGAGGAAGGTAATTTTGCAGTTACTTTTTTTCCCTTATCACAGTACTTGACCGATTCTGTGAACATAACTCCCGTCCGAAGCTATGGCAGTTGATATCGGAACAATCCTCTGGATCTTCGTGTATTCTGCCGACAGGACGTCATTAAAGGAGTCCCAAGAACATGGCGGTTAATTTTTATGCCTGTTTCCGTTTCGCCCGTATTTCATTCGGCGGCGCCACTTGGCAACGGTATCTATTTGAGTGTGACTTTCGCCATTAGCCGCCGTGGGAGTGGTATTTATTTAGTTGACAATCGTCTCGAATGCGTTAAATGTGTGGTTTATTGATTTGTTGGCTCCATTACATATAAACTCCATATTTTTCGTCGTGAAAAGTGGATAGTGATGACTCGTATCGCCGCCGTTGGCGATTTTGAAATATTATTTAATGCGCGCGGAGCGACAATAATTCTAGCGGCGGACTTGAGAATCCTCTGATGTAATATTCGTGGTTATTACCTTCTGATGAAGCTGCTGCATCTCACAAGTGAAATCGAGTGGATAAGGGCAGCTCTTCGCCTCCCAAAATTTGAGCTCCGGATTTGGACCTGCAACCTTCTGGTGCGAGTGCGCTAGCCTTAACACCACCCTTGATTACCGTCTGAGACGGAGAAAATTTATGTCAGCAGCGTGCGCACACAAATGTTTGTTTTTAATTGTGCAGCCGCTAACCCACGTCTTTAAAGAGGTCGCGAGGTCCAGAGGTATTTAATTTGCGGCTCGAACTGAGGGTGTTTCCACCTACGTAGGGTACTAATGAGATGCCCTCTCCTGCCTAAGCATTCCTGGGGTTTTTGCGAACGGCATCCGACACGGGGCCTCTTAAATCTGCCCGAGATTAAGGCGAAAGTGCGAGGGCTCGACGGGTGGAGGCGCTGCGGTCGCAGCTTTAGGAGAAAGTGCCTTTCTTAGCGCCCCCTTGAGGGTCATCGCTGTGGGATTTCCCGCCGCCACCTTCATTAAACCTTTCCTTGATTGCAGTGCGGGCATTATTGCGTGTGTCGACGGCAAGGGATTGTCAGCAACGGTTGCACCCCGTTAAATGGGTCCGTGCCATTCGAATCGAGTTGGTAGTTTTTTCTGGGGTATGATGCAGAGGAATATTACATAAGAGGATCCTCTATTCGGCTTCTAAATTTATTTTAAACCACCGTGCATTTTAGATCGGTTTGCAGAACTCGCCACTCGCGTCGCTGACGGACTAATTGATCTGTGTTTCACGTGGAAACAAGCTATAATTAATGGTGTCAAACGAAATTTACATTTATGATGATGTTATTTATCAAATTCATAACTTTTTTATGCTATACTTGCAATCACAAACATTATGATGCAAAATACTGAAAAAAGTGTATCGCATTGCACTCATCATTCCGCTGTGGACATTTTTGAAAGCCGATTAAAATGTGACCGAAGTGGCAGCAGAAATCAAACTTCCGTGGAATGGAATTGGGCCTTCTCTATATAGTCCCCTTGATCATGCAACTGGCAGGAGAGTGGTATCCTGTAGGCATTATGCCTTCGTTTACACGTATACATAGGCCGTTTTCCAATCCACGTAGTATACACTCATTCCCTCGCTCCCTTTCTCCCTTGCACTCTTTGCTCTACTGGCGCCATAAAGTGTGAACGGAAATAATGCGAACTATTGACAGTAACGAAATGTGAAGCGCAAGGTAGTATTAGGACATCTGGTAGTTGATTTAAGAATCAATTTCACCCTGCCTCTCGGTTTGCTCACGTTTGTAATTTAGACTGCTTAGTATGTTGACTTTTCTGGCACCGATTGGCTCTTTGCACGTAATAAACACAAAATTACTTACAACTCCAGTTCGAGATTTCTGAGTTTTCCATTGCCGCCATTTTCACGTCCACTTCCTACGAGGGCACGTCAACAAGGGAGCATCCGCGTTCCCTTGTTCACTTACCCTTCGTTCCCTTGCGCCCTCGCCGATTGAATTCACCCTTACTGTCGTCACATCCGTAAGTTGACGAATGAAAAGTGCACGAAGGGTGAATAATTGCGAATTGGAAGACCATAGGATATATTTGGTATAAAAAGACTTAATCCATGATCCTAATGAAATTCGAAGGATGGTCGCGCGATTCGTGAAACTGTACTGCGAGTGAACTGAAAACGTTGCGCAAATTTTAAACTAATTAGATGCTGGTAGCCGTTAAAGACTCTGAGGCTGCCTGCTAGATTGCTTGAGGTATTAATAGCCAATATAATTCAGCGCTACTCGGAACATCTTAGCATTCATCATCTTAGAGCATCAGAGCATCTTAGAACCTCACCACGTATCTATGTTTATTATAAGAAACAAAATATGAGAGGAATTTTTCCAAATTGGCTGGTAGGTATAGGAATTATTTTTTCCCGACGAAAAATGGAGAAATTTAATAAACTCTAGGTGGAACTCAGTTGTCAAATACCTTCAACGCGAAACTTATTTTTTTTTGTACGTTAACGGTTGGTTTCTTAACACCCTCCGTCAAGAGCGTATCGCGTCAGTTAGCGGGGTAATATATGGATGTAAATAAAACAATATCTTGGCACCATAATTAGTGCGTGAACAATCGATTCAATTATAGCACTACAATCCGAAATATGATATGCTGCAGCCCGCTACTTCCTTCTTTCCGAAGCCAGTCGATATTTTTCTATCTTTTGTCCTTGTATGTCTGACTCAATGACATATTTACCTGTAGGCAGAATGAAGATGAAAAGAGGCCCCTAGGCTATTCCACTAATGAGGCCCTTTCACCTCCATTTTCAATCTTGTAAATTACGTGAGAGATAATAAATACATCATTATTGTGACATATATCGATATTAAATGAAACATGTCGTGACTGGTACAAAACTTGATCAAAAATTTTAATATAAATAACAAGTTCAATGTAGGCCCATCTTGATCTTGAGGTCCCAGACTGAAGTCTAGGTAGCCATTAGGAAACTCCGGCTGTGCCTCTATGCATTGGATTATTTATAAAATTCGATAAGCTTTTGAAAAACGAGCCTGTACATTTAGTACCCCAATGTTACTTTTATGATTGCATACTTTTTTATTTTTTTTCTCTTTATCTTGGCCTCGTTTAATACATGTTAAAATATTTCTTGGAGTGTAGGTCAACGTATGTTATGCAAAAAAGGTTATAGCCAACGTTTCTGTTTATTTGAAACCATCGTCAAGGCTATGAAAGAAAAAAAAACATAAGAACAATATAAAATACAAAGATATACAAAATTTTACATAAATAAATGTTACGATAGCGTTTTTTTCAATTGTTTTTCATTGTAAAAAAACGCTTTCGTAACATTTATTTATGTAAAAATATTGTATATCTTTGTTATCTTTGTATTTTATATTGTTCTTATGTTTTTTTTCTTTCATAGCCCTGATGATGGTTTCAAATAAACAGAAACGTTGGCTATAACTTTTTTGCATAACATACGTTGACCTACACTCCAAGAAATGTTTTAACATGTACTTTTTTATGACAATGTGTGGGGCACGTGGGGCACCTATTGCATATTGCTTACGGGTGATTAGTGACCCCTGCCAAACACTGTTGACGTGGCTGGCTGGGTATCATGTGATATGATGGCGCACTCCCGCGCGCGTAATTCAGTATCATGCCGCGCCATCGATAGCAGATTGAGGAGGTGCATGCATCGAAGCGCACAAGGTCGCGAGCACACATCCTCCCGAGGCCTTTTAAGCCAGTCCGTCCGCCCGAGATTGCTTCCCTGCTCTGCGCTCGACGACGATTGAAAATTGCCTCCCCCGGGACGAGAAGGATCCTGCATGGCGCCCCAAATATGCATGCATACAAGGGGACCTCTCGACATATGCTCGGTTCAACGAACGCATTGCTGGGATGAAAATAAGCGGGCAGAAATATGGGACATATCTTGGAGGTATTGAGGAAAGTATGAGGAAAAATAACTTCGTGCATTCAGATCAGGTATTTTTCATGCAATTTCTCTCGTCTCATATTTCATGTGTGCATATTTAATGACCTTTTTCTTTGTGAAAACATTCCCTGTATATTTTTTCCGGCGATGTGTTGAGTATGAGGGGTATCTATTGTATGCTGCTTACGGGTGAGAAAATATCAAAAGGGAAATGCATAAAGGGAGGATAGATGGTAGGATTATGTAAGTGGAAGGTTGATGGGGACTATTGGAGTGGAGGGAAGTCATTGAAGGTTAGTCAATATCAATGGTTTTTAAATGAACCTATTACTTTAGAAGAAGTGGTATAAGTAATCGTAACGTAGGCTACTGTGTTAGGCACTATCACTTCGTAGCCTACGTTGTGTAGGCTTCGACATAATAGTGTAATTTCCAAGAAAACTTATAATGGAATTCCACTTAGTAATGAGCTAGTGAATCTTTGAGATTGATTCTTCATGAGAACCGAACAAAATTTTTCTTCATAGATAAAACCACAGAAGTGGAATTTCAATGAGTAATTTTCTTAATATTATGAAAAAGTAGCATTTAATAAATCATAACCTGAAGTGTTATATATATGTGGGTGTAAATAGATTGAAATTGTGATTCTATGAATGCCAAGTATTATTGGATTTAAACCAGTACTCTTCATTCAGCGAAATTTTTGATGTACTTAAGGCCGGTCATTAGTAAAGTCTATCAATGATTATAATTTGGGATTTACAGAAAAATTAGCCTTAAAGCTTCGGAGCGTACATACAAAAAAACCTATCATGGACTGGACGCCATCTATCTTTCTTCCGAAGAACTATAACAGAAAATGCCGCACATGCTGTATTGAAAATGACGAGCTGTTTTTTCAGCAACATCGATTTTATTTCCGGGAATTTCTTTCTCAGCTACATATTATCATCGCCTTAATTTGTCAACAATCCTAAGATTGATTTGACGCAGCTCTCTACTGTATTCTCCTATCAGCTTATATTTTCACAACTACGTATTTCTCCTCTTTCACATCCTTCTTTACCTTTTCTATTAATGATATTCTAGGTCTTCCTTTTCTGTTCTTGCAATCTACTTTTCCCTCTACGATTGTTTTCATCAGGCAATCACGTCTCAAGATCATGCATCATACTTCAAGTTTGTTCGGTCTATTTATCAAGGCTATCATGAATCTTCTCTTCTCCCCTACTATTCTTAGGACTTCCTCATTATATACTCGGGCGATGAATTTGGTTCTCATCATTCTTCAATACCACCACATTTTGAAGGTCTGTTCCCAAGATTTCTCTGCTGTTTTCATTGTCCATACATCATTTCCGTTGAGGAGCATACTCTAAACGTAAGTTCTGATAAATTGTTCCCTTATAGTTTAAAGTTCCCGCTGTAGGTAGATGCCTTTTGGTCGAATACTCTTTTCGTCTGGGAAATTTTGCTGATAATTTCTTTCTTGCTTCTCCCGTCGCTAGTTATCCTAATTCCCAAGCAACAGAATTTTTCATACAATACCCACGTTATTATCATTGTTCTGGTTTGTATCCATGTTATATTTTCATTACTAGTTGTTTTATTCGACGAGTCATGGTAAGAACTAACAAAACACGGATAAAAAGCGGAAGAAAAAATGAATACGACAGTGCGCGCTCCAATGTTTCAGATTGATTTTCCTGCCGATGCAAAATCGCCCTAGCGCCGCGCTAAGTTTTTTATGAACGCTTCCATTGACGTAGTGATGGCAAAATATTGGTCAAAATCGATTTTTGTTTAATCGATTTTTAATGGAAAGGGAAAGCTAAAATTTTCATCAAAAATAAAGTTTTTAACCGAAAGAACGAGTAATGGAAAAAAATCAACGTTTCTTAAAAAAATAGTTTGTCAAAATACATTTTTTTATAAATTCGGAAAACTGTCAAACTACGCGTTTGAGATGTAGAAAACAATCTCAAAAAATCTACTCAGAGAGCATGTGTGAATTAATAGTAGTAAAAATTTAAAAATCACGCACATTTAAGTTTTGGGATCACGGCTTGAAACCATTTGACTTCGCTAATTTTTGTTAAGAAAGATCAACTGATTGAGATGTTTTCTTGATGATCGAGTGCGTAGTCTCCTATTACATCAGCCTTAGAGATTATGCGCTGAAAGTACAGGGTGTTTTACACAAAAGTTACTCATAAAAAATGTACGTATTTCGAATGCATGTATTTATTAAACTTTAAGACGCACGAATATGAAACTTTACGCACATATTTACGAACCTCTCAAGTTTGTATTACAGATGATCATTATGTCCTCTATCAGCCCTGCGAACAATACGATCACAATACATGGACGTTTAAAATTCCTCCCATACTCGTGCAAGCATGCCCTTCGTCACTGACGTTATGGCAGCCCGGATCCGGTTCTTTATCTCATTTCAGGGCCTGTGGGAGTGGTGATACATGAAAGTTATCTTTAACGAAACCCCATAGGAAGATGTTACTGGGTGTCAAATCCGGTGACCGTGGAGACCAGCTGAGACATACTGAGTCGCCAGCTCCTTGACTACCAATGCAACGGTTCAGTAGAGTTTCATTCATATATTCATATTCTTGGCGACTCCAGTGAGGGGGTGCTCGTCTAGTTGAAAAATTAAGTTTCCTCGTGCACTCTTAGAAACAACCGAGGTGCACTGATCAATAGTTTGGACAAAATAATACTTTGTAATGCCTCGCTCAGATTACGATTGTCCGATCGATCGTCCCAACGATAGTTGACCGAACTAGCAGTGTGAATGCATGTCCTGACAATAGTTCGCGTAGTTTCGAACGTTGCCACTTTACGATGGTTAGGCGCTGGGAGACCGGAAGAGGAATCGACAAGAGAAGGACGAAAAGTTCGTGAAACTCCTTTCGCTCTATTTTTTTCATGATTTTGTCTAGGCAAGGAAAAATATGGGTGAAAGAAAAATTATTCGTTAAGTACTTGTTGAACACAGTAACATCTTGACCTTGGATGCCTCAACAGCTTAGCTAATCGTCAATTTCTCGTTCACTTTAGATGTCAGCACTAGAGGGCAGCACAGGTTTTAACAATCGTTGTGTGAATGCACGAAAGTTCCAACGATTGCTGGAACAATCGTAATCTGAACGAGGTATAATACGTATATACTTTTTGAAACACCCTTTGGTTTTTTTCACAGGCGGATGGCGATATCATAGGCCGGTAGTGACGCAGATGAGAGCAAACGAAATGATCGTCATCGAAGTTGAAAAATCGAGTTTGAATCGAAACTCAAAAGGTCATGACTCGATCTCGATTTCATCGATCTTTGGTATTTAAAACTCGATATTCGATTTTAATCGTAATCGATTGTTCCATTGCTACATTGACGGATGGGCACTGAAAATTCATGCTAATTTCTTCGCAAGGAGAATTTTCGCCAATTCTTATAAAAAACGGCCTTCATCCTCTTTAGCACATTTTCGAAAGCTGTTATTTTCCTTCTTTACCCGTGGCACTTTAGAACATAGTTTGTAATCCGCATCAGACGTCGAGACGCGATACATATTGGCGAGAGACAAGTTAATTTTACTTTGTGAGAAGTTAAATTATCTGCCAAAAGTTTCACCGGTTAGAGGTTGTGCGCATTTGTGTAGGCAAGTATTTTACAGGGGAATCGTTCATTGGATTGACTGCCAGAGGGCAAAAAGAGTATCTCTGTGATTGACGGAGACTGTGGGATCCCTTCTCTTTGCTTTCTCTCTTAATTTGTACAAGTTTTGGAAACTGCGCCTAAAAAATATGAGACATAACAGATCCATATTAAAATTTTTTGCCGCTTGACAAGACGTACTTTTTCATCAATAACAGTGTAAAAGTCGTATTTGAGATTTTGCATTCAGACGAACGGTCGCCAACTTCTTCCTTAGTGACGTATGTAAACCCTGATCGCTTTCACTGCTAGCTATTATAGGCTTTGTTTACAGTCAATTCTAGTATTAATTAATTACAGGATCTTGAGGAGCGAGGATAAAGTTTTGCAATAGTTTGCAATAAAGTTTGTTATATTACATATATACAGACATAGGCGGATTTAGGGAGAGAAAGGGGGCACGTACCCCAGATGCTTGTATAATAGACAAAATTTTTAATACGGTTCTCATGACGTTCACTTTGTTTTGTGTATTACGGAGACTCAATAATTTTATTTCACATTAATAACTTTGGTATTAAAGTAAAGAGAATACATTTCAAACAGTTACTGTTATATTTTGTTTTTAATCTCAAGTATGAGAAGATCGTTTGCCTGGCAGGCCCTTGTTCCCTCCCAGAAAAAAATTCTAAATCCGCCCCTGTATACATAGTATTTCAGGAGGAATCTGCAATAATTCAGGAGGTGGGAAGGGAGACATTTTTAGGTACTTCTTGTCTTATAAAAACGGCTTAGTTACCCTCCTCAGATTCTAAGCTATGGCAACGTACACATTTTTTGGATGCACTTACCTACACTTTGATACAGTTACCATGAAAACGGTTTTTCTTGGCTATCCAGCCTTTACGACATTCTATTTAATGCTATGGATATTTAAGGACATAAGATTATTAACGTTGGACGAAAATGTGCTATTATGTTTGTCTAAAACAATTAATCTCAAAATAGGTGAGATTGTTCATTCGTATTGTTGATACTCTATCGAAACTCTCGTTTAATTAATGTCAAAAATTAATTCTTTGAGACAAAATGCAATCGCACATTCCTCCTGAAACACCCTGTATGTTATGGAAAGTCCTGAATACCTTCCACACCATTTTAAGACGAGCAAGAAGGGCTCGGTGATCCCATGAGGACTGTATATAGGACAGGCAGTATTCCTGTTGATGCCCAATGAGTCGCTGGTCGAAACGGTACCTAATGGAAACACTCATCCGGTGGAAGACCCGAATGCATTTTATTCAGTTGACCCATCGAGAAAGAACCAGATAATGGATGGAACTCAAGGTATGGAGGAACTCATATCTTTTTGAGACAATCGAGTTGAGGAGATGTTGAAATAATTGTGAATGGAAGGTTTCACTAGGTCCTGCCGGACGGTTGTGCTGACGTTACTAAGACGTAATTATAAAGAGTATTTTTTCATGTTATACCTAGTGGACATCAATCCTAATGATAAAACTGACGAACAATTTTCCTCGAGGTCTTAAATAATGCAAGAGGCTTCAATAAATTTTTTATCATCGTCAGGATGAAATTAAAATCATACGAAAGGCTCCATTCAAGTTATTATTTTGCTAAGATAAAGCTGAGATTACCTCAAATGTAGCACCTTTTGCGTTCATTAATGAGTCCCATGTTACTTTCCTCATTCTTCCATTTTCTTATAAATTTAAATACAGTTACGCGAAAATTGCTCACTTTTCATGAGTTGGTGACGTCATATTGGTTCTGGTTCATTTACAACTTAGAGAAGAGCCGCTCATTGAGGGAAATAATCACTCACAGGAGTGTGAACATGAATGAACCATTGAAGCCTATGCACAAGGCCGAATAATAGCAGAGAAGCGGCGACACGCTTGGCCTGAGTTCGTGGCGTAATTAACTCATCTGCGAAAGAATTAAGGCCTTCGATTTTTCGAGGCGAATGTCTCGAAAAGTAAGCGGCGATTTGAAATACAGAAAAATACTGGTCTATATTTATATCACTATCATAATCGGTAATATATATAAAATTGTTGAACTACCCCACGTATGTGGTTTTTCCTTGTTTTACCCTCCGCTCCTTTCTCATTATTTGTTACACTCCTTCTCTCCATTTCTGATCGTACAAGGTGGATTTTGTTTAATATTTATCTTGATAATGGCACTAATAAAATCCTTTCAAAACCTATTGGTTGTGGTAGGTGCCCTAGGCTTGAGTGATAAAACATGTGTGTCGATAGTTTGCGGTATTTTTAATTTTGTGCATTCATATCATACATTTTCACAAATTTATGCCTGATAGTGGCATCAAAGAATTCAATACATTTCCGTAGTCGTCGTATTGAATCACTGTGAAAGAGTAAAAAAATATATTTTCGATAAGTATAATAATACCTTGGTGAACCCTGAAAGTATGGTCTTGCTGGATTTTTTTTTCAGTTTGCGTTCCTGCTTCATGTGGGTGCAATGTTCATGACTCACAATGAGTGTGGTCGAGGTGACAGCGTTGTACAGAGACCAGCTCTTGCAGTGGAAAGATGACGTACTAACAAGTGCATGCATCCGCTTCCTATCTCGGGCCGGGCGATCGTTGCTGCTGACGGGATGTTGTTGCCGTGTCCGCCGACAGGTGGCCGGAGATTGTATTGCGGGGAAGGGACGCTTGAATGCATTCATTGAATGAATGGTAAGTAGTCGGCTCTTTGTACCAATCAGAGGGGCGGACGCAGGCGTTCGGCGAACTTCCGAATCATCATCATGAGTAAACAATCCTAAGATTGGTTTGACGCAGCTCTCCATTCCTCTCTCCTATCCGCCAAACTTTTCATAGCGACGTATTTCTTCTCTTTTACATCCTTTATAACCTGTCAAATAGGCGGATCTACGGGGGGCACGTGCCCCCCCAGACAGTGGCGTAGCCAGTGGGGCATCTGGGGGGTACGAACCCCTCCCCGAAATATAAAAGCACAATTATTTTCCTTGATAAAAGGAAACAAATTATTGAAAAATCATGAATTTACAAAATATTTTTTAACTAATGAAGTTTTTTCGATTGTGAAAAGTGTAAAATTAGTTTAAAACCGATAACTTAGTACCCTATTTTTTTTAAACTTTCCCCCCTGGTTTTGGACCCCCCCTGAACGAAATTCCTCGCTACGGAACTGCCCTCAGACCCTTAAAAATATGCTAGATTTTTAATGCGGTCCCATTGTCATTGCGCTCGTTTTGTATTACGAGGTATCATTGTGCCCCCTAGAACAAAATCCTGGATACGGCCTTGCTTGTGCCCCCCCTCCAGAAAGAAATCCTGGATCCGCCCCTGGCCTGTCCGGTGTAACTCATTCGGGGCCGTCCCTTGCTCTTCCTCTCTTTCACCTGTCCTTCGACAATAGTTTTCATAAGGCCATCATGCCGCAGAATGTGGCTCATTAACTTGTCCTTAAAGATTTTAGGAGACATCCCTTTTCTCCTACCCTTCTTAGCACTTTCACATTACCTACTCGTTCGATCCATTTTATCTTCATCATTCTTCGGTAGCACTACATTTTGAATGCTTCCGCTGATGACTTTTCTGCTGCTTTCAACGTCCAAGCCGTTTTCCCAAAGAGAAAAATGCTCCATACGCAGCATCTGTTGAAATTTTTACTTACTTCTATGCTTCTATTGTCAGCAATAAGAATACTCTTCTTTTTGTCGAAAGTTCTCTTCCCCTGCACTATTCTACTGACTTCTTCTGTTTTGCTTCGTCGATCTTAGGTGATTCGGCTTCCTAGGTTAGAAAACTTTTTCACTTCTTCAAGATTTATTTTTCCTAGCTTAATGTTAGTCCTAGCCTCCTCTCTTTTGCTACAAACTTTTATCTTATTCTTAACTTCCGAATGGAATGGGAAATTTGCAGCTCATCACTAATCCATTATTGAACATGTAGAAGTAGATTGCTATAGGAGAACGGTGTGTTGCTACTAAATTGAAACCTCACAGAACGAACACTCCTATTAATCGACCACCCCTCTTAAAGACCGGCACCGATATTGATGTTCGTGGATTTACCATATTTAATACCCCAAGTTGAAGACCACCATTTATTTCAAATAAATGAACATTTGCTTTGACCAATCAATTAGGAAGTAGTTGTTCATAGGTAGTTTGAAATGGGGTTATTCTAGACTCTTTGGCCTTTCATTTGATATAATCATTATAATGAGCATAAATAATTTTTGCAAAAGTGATAAAGATTGGTTGTTATCCCATCATGATATAAATATTCTTTTTTATGTTTGTGCGTTCCTATCACATTTTTGTTAAAAGAAAAAAGTTATATCTTCGTCTAAAAGTTTTTATTTTTATCTATTTTTCAGTAATGGAAGCGAACATGTAGCAAACAAATTTGGTAGGCGCTTATTTATCTCTTATCGTATCTACAATTCTCCACATGATTTGTTGTTTTAGCCACGTGTCAAATTCAATGATATATATATTTATAATTCATAGAAAATTAATTTTTGGTGCGCCTAGCATTGCATTAAATTGAAGGATTGTAGTTTCCACACTGGTGTTTTAACCATTGAAGCTACCCACGGTTCCCTAATTAATTTTTTACTTAAGTTGTAAACTTAAGAAATTTGGAGCAATGAGTTCATTTTATTATTATTGTTATTATTATTTATTTTTTTCCACGGCATTTTTGCTGGTTGAAGGCGAGGAACGGGTCACATCATGCACTCTCATGCACACTCTTTTTATTCTGAGTTTAAACATTTTCTGACAATTCGACATGTATTTAATAGTGATGCTTTATGAATTTAATGGAAACTTGAAGCTTGTACTTGATGGAAGGGCTCCATATTAGCAATGAAAGACACTTCGATACTTCCACAGTTCATTTAGAAATTAATACCGGTATCGGCTGTTGCCCCATTATCAAGTGCTAAAATACCTATGCATGGCGTATTATCCGAAACCGGTAGTAATGTGTATATAAATTGTGGAAGTAACGAAGTGTATTTTATTGCTAATTCTGCTTTCTGTGTGGTTTGGAACAAGTTTTTCAATTATCCGATATTTTTGAGACCTTGATTCATTAAGTGAGGCACTACACCAGTGGTGGAAATGATAATTACTGTGATGTGAACTTTATCTGATTTCCATTATTATTATTATTATTATTATTGCGATTTCAGGTCCGTGCGAATGACCATTTTATTCGACCAGAGAATTTTGCTTGCTGTTTATAATTACCTTTTCGCCTCTGCAACCTCTCAACGGGCATTGTTTCGTATGGAATTGCGATTGGGCGATTTGATTCAATATGAGCACCGGGGTTGATGTTTCAGCTACCCCTCCTCCATCCCCCTCCCCCCCTTCCAAACCCCCTTTGATTGACGATTTATTGGCTCGGTGGAATTAATTGCAGCGGAGTGACGCAATGCGAAAGAATGTGTGGGGAGCACGGCCTGGGCTGCTGACGGAGTGGTCGGCCGATGGGGTGGATTTAGAAGGGGTGGACTGCGGCCGCGGCGGCCCTGGCCAAAATGCAGATGGGCGGCCATGCTGCAGTCGACCTTTTGTCGCGATCCCCAACGACAATCGCTCACCAATGGAAATCAAGATACTCATTTGTAATGCCCATTGATCGGATGGCTCCGGCGCCGCCGCTTGCGAAGCCAACCGCCCCTGTCTAAGTTAGGCCTCGCTTAGTGTATGTGTCTTGTTACCGTGAGGGATTCTTATGAGGTATCCATTATAAAATATAGGCACCTATATGCATATTCACTCTTTTATGTATAACTCCACTACCAGGGGTGCCGACTTACAAAAAAATATTGGGGGGGGGGGGGGGTCCAAAACCGGGGATCTTGCCACGGGAAATTTTATAAGTAGTGAATTTTTAGTTTTTTGAGCATTTTAGAAGAGTCATATGATCAGTATTAGAAACCTTATAACTCATATCTGGACACTCCAGGGAAAATCGACAAGCCTGGCACATTTTTTTGTCACACCCATAACTAATTTTTGAGGGGGCTCGGGCCCCCTCAGGTCCCATGGTATCGGCGCCACTGTCCACTACTGACCATGGTTTCGACACTTTCAAGGTGTTGAAACAGGCACTCTCACATGTATTTATACCAGAGTCAGGGCAGGAGGAGGGGGTATATGGAAGTGACGTGAGGGATATCAGAGGGGGAAACAGATTAGGTGAACAAATGAAGGCCAATAACATAAGACAGGCAACAAAGTAGCGGGTGCGTATGGACAAAAGTGGTTTGTATAAACTAAACTAAATTGAATTAAATTAAATTAAATTAATGCTTCCTCTTATAGAGCAGAGAAGACGTATAAGACCCTTGGAGTCCGTTGTAATTGATCTAGATTTAAAGACCCTGGTATTAATTTTTTCACAATATTTTAGCTATAGTCAAAATGCGATGATAACAAGCCATCCATTTCGAATTCATCGGAAAATTCACATTGCTAATTGAAGTTCTGGCGGGAACCGGAGGGATATCAGATGAATGAGGTAAAGGCGGGATGAATAATTGTTTCGGCTGGAATTGTCTCCCGCTTCCCGACCTACTCACTTCACTAGCAAACACAGAGCCACCAATATTGCAGAGGAAAACTCTTCACTTGGTGTGTTGTCTCACACCGCGTCTTTATATCGGTGTAAATTAGTTTACCACTGGCGTTTCCGACGGAAGAGCGACCCGAGTTTCATGGGAAATAACCTATGACTAGGGCTCTAAACCGGAATATATTTTCGAAATCAGGGGTGTCATGGTGCCGGAACGACGTTCCAGCTCTTGTTAACTGAAGACATAGTAGTCAAATAACACTTTTATCAATTTTGTTGCCTCAACATTTCTAATATGTACATTCGTAACTAAAACTAAAAAGTTTGCAATTAAATTTTTAAAAATAGCTCGCAGAAAAAAGAGTAATATTTCAAAAAAATTAAGAAAAGTGCGTTCTGGCACAGCTAATTGTGCCATGACGTCTCTGTTCGAAATGATATTGTGTATTAAATTTATAGCTTCTCTGTGCTACTGATCGCGTGTAAAAATACTCTTTTGCAAGAATGACTAGATGTGGATCGCTCTACAGTCACCGGAACGCTGCGAACATATTTGAAAACCGATGGAAAAGTGGGCGAAGGGGCAGCATGAACCATTATTGGTCGGGACGGAGTGTAGCTCTACGTAGTCCCCTTGGACATTGCCATTGCCCTTATAATTTCGTGTGTCTTTTCCACCAGCCTACCTCTCTTTTAACACCTCACCTGCGGAAGTTATATCTTACGTAAGCCCTCTACTGGGCTCATAAAAGCACCGAAGGAGGCATTCTTAGGGACACAGCAGGCGTGGAAAAGTTCCTTCTGATCTTTCATTTGGGAGGTTCCAAGGAAAGGCCTTGGTAGTTTTCGTGAAACCTCCCATCAATGGCCCAGATTTTTCGGGTAGACCTAGATTTGTGAAACAGGTTTGTATTTTGTTAAAATCTTAATATTTTTCCAAGGGGGCTGCATAGAGGAGGTCCAATTCCATCCTATAAAAGGGTGGTTTCTGGTGCGACTTCGGTCGCATTGTAATCGGTTTTCAAAGTTGTCTGCGTCGCAGTGATAAGTGCAATGCGATCCACTTTTTTCAGCACAACGTTTGTACTTATGAGGAATAGAATCGGAAAAAAACATCGTCATGTACATAAATTTTGGTTAGCACCCCTTATTGTACCTTATTTTCCCGTGAAACTCGGATCACTTTGTACATCAGCGAAGCGAGTGGCGACATTTGCAAACCCATTTAAATGCGCGGTGGGTGACAACACATTTAGATGCCGTCATGAGTATCCTCTAATGTAATATTCGTAAAATTTTCATTAATTCGATGTACGCCTTTGAAATCAATTAACCCTTAATCCGCGATCCCCCTTGGCGCCATTCGTTCACAGTAAGCCAGAATTCTCACCACCCTTCCATCTCTACCCTTCCATCACGCTGCAAATACTTTATATTCTCAACAGAATAGCATGTGTGTGCGCTTTTAATACTTAGTCTGTTGCGTTTCATAATTCTTTCGCATTGTTAAAGTGTACGCATTATAGTTGTATTATTTCAAGATCAGTGTCTTTGCTAACGAAGTTAACCGTATCTTACGGACGCCAACATACTACGGAAGATCAGATCATATAAATAAAATAAGAGAGATAGATTGTAGAACAGACAAGTTCAGAATGTCTTTTTTTCCACGATCAAGAAGAGATTATTACGGCAGCGATAGAACTTGTTGTGATTTAATCTAATCACCTTGTACACCAATAACAGACTTTCAATAAAGTTCAATTTATTAACACATAAGACGTACTACATACTCAGTCTTACAACGTACTGAGCGGTGAATCGACTGCACACGACTGCCTTCTACACAGTCCCCGTGCGCCACAAGCGCTGGTGGCCAATAGATGAAACACAGCTTTGAGGCACTCATAACAGAACTCATAAATAGATTGTATGACTTGTAGTGTAGCTTACTAACCCATGTAAAACTTAATGCATGTTTATTAATTTTAATATTATATCCAACAGCATATGGTAGTATAATTTGTTAGTATACGTGACGCTTTTTGGACCGTGTGGTGTGTATGTGGGAGTCCAATTGCATGCTGCATGCTGGTGATTGATCACCCCCTCCCAAACACCCTAGAGGTGGCTCGCAGGGTATTATGTAGATGTAGTTTTATTTGGAACTAAATACAAGTGTAAAATTCCTTTCCTTAAGTTAGATTTCATCTCTGGATATGCGGAGTTATCACCGTAGAATCATTGGGACCATTCAGTCAGACTCGAAATCGAAATTCAGCGATATTGTGACTTCATTAGAGATTAGGTACGCATTGGAAAGAACCACGCGAGATCGATGCGCAAAAACGAAGCGTAGCCGAGACGCTTTGAAACTCTCGGTATGAACGTATCTAAAGGCCGTTTTACACGGGGCACGGAATTGCGCAGGTTAGAGCCGCATTAATTTCTAAAATGGCGTGGAATTGCGCGAATGCATGAACGAAATTAGAACGGGGGCTATTTTGCCATCTCACGTCCACGCATTCTCGCATGTGTTCTAGCAATTCACCGCTTTACACGACGCAATTTTGACTCCGCCTTCGCACACGCGTCAGATTGTGCAAGTACGTGCCCCGCGTAAAACGGCCTTAAGAAAGAGTCACTGTCGTTGAGTTTTCACCGCGAATAGCTTGTCATGCGGGCAATGGATCGAGAAACGGAAGAATGAGGGTCTCTTTATTTTTATTCTATCATAAACGATGTTGAACTAAAATTGGGGAACAAACCAGTTGCTGAAGACTACCAATTATAGTTTCAAAGAAAAATTGAACATTTTGAATTTTTTGAAAAATATTTCATCCTGAGAATCCGGGTCTCCAAAACTTAGCATTTGACTGTAGAAAATACTTCACACACGTATTTACCGCGATAAATACCAATTTGGTAGGTGTTGATAAAGTTGCCTTACCAGCCACAGCAGGGTAACAACGCGGTTTTGTTCCACTTGTTTCACTTAAAATCTGTGTTAACTTTCCTATTGATATACTGGATGTATTATTTTTTCCTATAATATCATGCGAAAAGTAATTAATTACTAAAATGTATTCCTTAGCAACATAAAATTATGGATTTGCCATTTGTGCTTGTTATCATCACAGTTTTCGAGTTCTGAATTGAATTTTAGAAGATACACTATTTTAAATTTATAATCTTTTTTAAACATGCAAGACATAACATTTTTATCTGAATTACCTTTTCGTAGATACAAGTCAAATAGATTACTGATAGACCATATATATATGACATGTGTTCCAGTTTTTATCTACCTGGCTGCCTGGGTGTGCTTGTGCGTTAGAAAATCCGTGTACATGCGTAAGGGTAAAGCTAATTTCAAGGGTCCATTCCTTTTCTTAAGTCAAAAGCTATTCGCTGGGTATATGGGCTGCTCCTTAACATAAAAACAGCAGCGTGAATATTTATTTCATTCCTCTCAAGTAAGTAAAGCTAACAAAGCTAAGAGAGCAGCCGTGAAGAAGCGCGGTTCAGGTCTGATTCATGGGCTTCAATTGTCTCAGCCGTCCTGCTCGTAAGAAACCCCTTCTTTCTTTTCCATTTACAGTTCCCTGCCCCTGCTGTTTATTTTTCATTCAAATCGTTATAATTAAATCGTGGGAATAGCCTCTCGCAAAAACTTATCCCTCCTCCTTTTTTCCAAAAAGACTTCTCTTTTTCCGCCAAACGGTTGACTTAACACGAATTCTTTTCTTTCGAGAATTATTATTTTCTGTCCGGGACGTTTAATTTTTTTTTCGTCCAGTTCTCGCTCCGCCGTATCTCCAAGAATGGCTGGCTAATGAGAATTAATCGCGATCGTGAAAACTTATTTATGGGCGGCAATTTATCAGATTTCTTCCCCGAAACGGCGTATAAAAAAAAGGCTTCTCGACTTTCTTTGCTTAATGAACGCGCTTCCTTGAGCACCGGGGACGAATATTTCTCCCCCCACCCTCTTTTTCTTAACTTCCAAGGAAACTAATTCGTCTCCCTGCATTTCTCTTACATTTTTTCCCGCAATGGCAGTGCAATCGCGTGGGCGATAATGCCGCGAGATGATGGCTGTGGGTGGGAATTTTCGGCTTCCCGGGAGACAGTCGTCGTCACTCTCTTCTTTTCTACGAAAATAAATCAGTGACGACGTGGGAGGCAATATGATGTGCCATTAAGTCCATCGACGGTGGTGGGATTGTTCACATATTTTTAAAAAATCGTCGAATCTTATTACAGGTCATGAGAACTAATTCCTCTGGACCAGCAATTGGCCTTAAGCCTCTAGGGTCCCTGCGGAGATTACTACGCCATCTAGATCCCTTAATTTCCATAGCAATTTTTTTAGAGTCCTTTTCAGTCCATCAAGAATGGGAACTCAAGGGAATACTGGTTTCCAAGAAGCCGCTACTCAAGGTGAACCCCATTTCAGTGCTAATGTCGCGTTAGGCGAATGGTGCTTAGCAATGAATTGTCGACTGTGATCGAGTTTAGCGATTAAAGATGCTCGTATTTTTTTCTTTTTTCATCCTTTGCTGGCTTATCGAGCCACTCCCGAAGAAAATTGACGGCCTCAACTCTTTTGCGGATTAGTTGATAAGATACAAAATCATACTGAGGGTGCCTACCTCGGCCTTGTGCGTGGGCCTCCTGTGGTTCATTGTTCAGGGTTCCCACTCAACCGTGAAAACCTTAAAACCGTGAATAAGCCGTGAATTTCGTCTACCGTGAAAAACCTGGAAATAGCCGTGAATTTCGTCGTGAAACCTTAAAAACCCCTCGAACTTGATTGTAGGTCTATGATTGACGGATCGAAAGAAAAATCGATACGTCGATCACTATGTCAAAGTCACTCACAGACACTGTCCACGCATATATCTGCACACGAATATTCGAAGCCCAATTATTGGTCCGTGAGCCATTACGACATCTACATCTACATAATACCCTGCGAGCCACCTCTAGGGTGTTTGGCAGGGGGTGATCAATCACCAGCATGCAGCATGCATTTGGACTCCCACATGCACACCACACCGTCTAAAAACGTCCCGTATACTAACAAACTATACTACTGCGTGTTGCGCTTTGTCGTGCAAGCTTTCGCGACCGTTGCAGGACGCATCATCAGGCGATGAAATGATTCATCGCCTGATGATGCATCCTGCAACGGTCGCGAAAGCTTGCACGACAAAGCGCAACACGCAGCTGCACCCGGAAGCCATTATCAACGATGCCCCTCGCTGCGAAAACCTACGTTCAAAACTATAATACTATATGATGTTAGAAATAATAATTGAATTAAGAAACATGCACTAATTTTTACACATGTTAGTAGGCTATACTACAAGTCATGCAATCTACTTACGAGTTCCATTGCTGCCGTTATAATCTCTTATTGATCGTGGAAAAAATAACATTCGGAATCTGTCTGTTCTACAATCTATCTCTCTTATTTTATTTATATGATCTGATCTTCCGTAGTATGTTGGCGTCCGTAAGATATGGTAAACTTCGTCAGAAAAGACACTGCTCTTGAATTTATCTAAAAGGTTTAGTCTATTTTTCAATCTACGGTCCGACAGAGATTCCCATCCGAGTTTATCTAAGAGGTCAGTTACACTAACAAGACTATCGTAACGACCTTTCACATACCTGGCAGCTCTTCTTTGCACGCGTTCTAACTCTGTTATTAAGCCTTTTTCATGAGGGTCCCAAACACTGGCAGCGTATTCCAGATGTGGTCTAACGAGGGAAAAGTAGCTAATTTCTCTCACTTTGTCGTCGCACTTTCCTAATATTCTTTTAACACAACCCACAGACACACAGACCTTAAGCCTGTGATTGGAAGACCGGTAACCAAAGTGTTCATTAATCCTGGCGAAAAATTGAGTTCCCTGCCACCCTCCATTTCCGACTTACAACCTTTAGCCGGCTCTAAATTTTGGCAACGATTGGCGACGTCATAAGAGCACTTTTATTGCTGCGTTTTGCATTCCCGCCGCTTATCGCGTCTGCTAAATTTTTAGTTTAGCTAAAAGTGCGGCCGGTTATTGTTGCGTGATCAATATTTCTTCCTAAAATGGCTTATCAAAAGACCGTGAATTTGGCGGAATTTAGACCGTGAAAACCTGGAAAAAACCGTGAATTTTATAATTTAGTTTGAGTGGGAATCCTGTTGTTGTTCTCACCCTTATGAGCAATGCTTTCCCCCCAATGAGCGGATTACCCCGAGCGAGTTATTGAGCCGAAACTCCAATGACGTCACCAAATCAAGATAAGTTGTTGGAAAATTTTGTTTTCCCATTGCAACTTACGAGGGAGTGGCTGAATGGGAAAGACTGTATTCATCGTCTCCTTCCAATTCCCTCCGTACATCGGAATCATTAATAATTGTGATTACGGGTCTGAGTGAACGACCCCTATTCATGGTATGTAGGAAAGGGATGTAGGGAGAAAAATATGAAGCGTCAGTCGGCGACGAGAGGATGAAGCACAGGTTATCCTTCGAAAAGTCTCATATGTGAGGCCTGGTCCGGTGGGAAATCCAAGATACAACCATCCTTAGTATTCACCGGGAATACACCAGATCCAATTTCATGGAAGTGTGACACTGTTGAGAGGTGGTTGAGTGGGGACTCTGTTGCCATGGGGAGGGAGATAGTGGAGGGGGAGGAAAGGAAACTGCTCATGAATTCGCAATTCCGCGGCGCGGAATTCCCCGGAAGCGTACAGAGTGGCTCTGGTTTCCCTCCTCGATGCTTGGGAAGGCGCGGCAAGGGTGCGGGAACAGGACAGGATTTCCCAGGTTGCCGTTGAGAACGGACCGATGGGGTCGAATTGCACGGTATCTCTTAATGTATCGAATCGAATTGTGCGACTCGGTCGAATGGGGCAAACGTGTCTCCTTTTGACTCAAGCGGGGAGAGAGCAAATCAATTATTAAAGATCCGTGTCACGCCATCATTACTGTTTAATGGGGTCGCTTAGTTGGGACACTCCTCGCGGAAGCTTGCGTCTTGTGGATGCGCTGATTAAGGGAGATAAAATGTGAGGCAGGTGTGAGGAAAAACAGAGGGAAAAGTGGGCATGCAAAAAGCGGAATGTCCGACTTACGTGTTGGGTACACGATCTCAATTACTTTTATTTTCCATACTAATGCGGTTTGTAATTATTTTTGTAAGGGGTTTGATTATGTTTTGTTTTAGTAACGAATAAAGTGATTCGTTTTTGTCTTTTGGGAGCACAACCGGAAGCGATTTAAAATGGTGTGGTTTATTTTATCCCTCGCAACCGATATTTTGTGAGTTTTGGAGTGAATATCCAACATTGCGAAGGGTATTCCTAGACTTATTTGGTAAATTTAAGTAGCAGCGGTGAATGAAGTTGATATTTCCCCTTTGCCCTTTTGCCAGTGAAGTTAATGAAGGGATAACTTTCCCTAGATATCAACAATGCGGATATAAAGGGGCATTCATTTTCACTGTGGGTTTATGAAAAATGTCATCTAGTTACCATCGAAAATCTAAAAAATTCTCCGGTGCTGCCCATTTACCCGCAGCAAACCTACTTACACGAACTGATCCAATCGGAGCCGAAATATCCTGCCATAATGTTTAACGCTATGAAAAAAAGAAATGCCAGCAATCTACGTATAGGTTAAACATAACTAAAAGCCGCCTAGGGTTAATAACAAAATGGGTGAATCCTTGCATGGCATAGCATCAGGCAAAGTGTTAAAAGCGAAGAAATAAAATTAAAACTCACTTATACCGACAAGATGATAAAATACCGTGAAATTACAAACATAAAACATTTGAAAAGAGAAATCAAATGAAGTCAGTCTCTGTAGAGAGTGCCACGATTAATTTTATGAATTATGAAACCGTTGGTATCCCTGAATGCACGAGGATATATCTAAAGTCTTTATGTTTTAAAATGGATTTCCTTTATCTCCTTGTTACATCCATGGTACGTCGATAATTTTTCATATCATCTGAGATAAACTCTTCTCTTCATTTGCTAAGCAAATTTACCCTTTGTTTTCTCTACACTTCTGCGAACAATCAGATCCTAACTCGACTAGAAAATTGGGAAGTCATTTTTTCTTTTCTAAACCGGTATATAAAGATTCGAAATGCACTGAATGATAATATTTTCTCCCCGACTATTATAAACTAACCGAGGGCTACATTAGACTTCCGCGCAATTCCCCTTTACAGTTTCCTTTGGCATTATCAAGGCGTTACTAAAGATTTTCTAAATATTTAATTCACCAGGATAATTATTTAGGGAAGCACAAGGAGCTGGCATAGTCTTGAATGGCATTACAGAAGCCGCAACTAAGATGAGCTGGAAATTTCCGTAATTATCTTGCTCAGAAATGCCGCAGGCTGCATTCTGCTCGGTTAATGAAGCAGCCATAATTGCGCTAAGAAGGCCTGTCACTTGCAATTTCGCTTTTGAAACTGGCTTGCGAGTTGTCTCCAGCCACCTTAGAGCTAATTGCGTCTAAAAAGTGAACAGCCCTCTGTGTTCACGATGTCGTCAATTATCTTGGAATTTCTCTGTGCGCCATGATTGTCTTTTGTTTTACCCGACTATAAGAGATAGAGGGTGCCTTAAATTTTAGCCCAACGCTGTCATTGTGCAGTTTTTTCGAAACCTTGACATCACTGTCTACATTCAGGCAGTATATTTGAATTTAAAGAATTTCAACATTTCCATGTATTTCTTTTAAATTATCGGATTTCTTTCTAAATTGACTAGTTTCGTATCAGTATTAGGTGCATTCATTATATATTCATAGTTTAGCCTTCGTTTTCTTTGGTGATAAACACAATGGTTTGAGACTTAACTCGCTGGATATCTATTCCATGGTTTTCATGTAACAATCGTGTGTTACGGAAAGTAGATCTTGATTCGAATTTTCATCACTGTCTCCAGTGACTTAGGGTTTATGATTCCCTTCAAAATGTAAAACGCATTCATACGTAAATGTATTTCCCTTCCTTGGCCAATATCTGTTAGTACTGCAATCATGTAAATGGTACACTGCAGCTGTCCATGTGAATTTGTTAACCTCCCTGAGGTACCTCCTTTCAGTATCCTAATTGTCTTGGACGTCATAATTGTCCCTTGGATATCTGCATGCTGTAGTATTAGTAATAGTACTTCTGTAAGGTGCACTGCGACTGATAACTACGTGATAATAACCCTCACATCCACGAGGAATTCCATGCTCAGGAAAATAAATTTTGCATACTTATTTCAAAATCATAGCCTAAATTTTAAACAAATAATTGTTTACGTCGACAAGAAATTACCGATCGAGGGATAATGTGTGATTAGTTCTCTTAAGAGGACCCCCTCCAGTTGACCATCCCCCCTCCGAAATTTTTGTCGGCCTTGCAGGGTTTGCAAAAAGCCAGAATTGCCACTAACTAACAAGCAGCTTCACGGGAAGGGATATTTATAAAATGAAAAAAAAGTATTAGTGCTTCAACTTCACCTTGGGATAGAATTGGTGTTTGAAATTGCCACGGATTTGATGAAAAAGTCATTGCGCGATTGGTGTATTAACATCGGGTCAATGCAGTTGCTCAATATTCCTTGTATCTGAGTGTACTAGCCGTGAACTGGAGTTATTCATGAGAAAAGCTTTTTTTTATGGAGATCAGATGCTAATGAGATTCTGCAATAACGGAGCTCGAGCAGACATACCAACAGACAATAGAATGTCGGATGGAACCCAGTTCGTCGAGGCTAGTAATTGGAAAATGGCGTGGATTCATAGCGTTGGAGCCGATGACCGTTCAGCCATTTTACGAACGTACTACGTAGCGAGTATATCATCGCGAATTGGAGCAGAAGGCGGGCATAAATTAAAATTCGTTTTCATTACTACACATGAAAACCGCCAGCAGACTCAATTATCAGCGGCGCCTTAATGACCAGGCGTACCAACTGGGGCATGTTCAAGGCCTCGCCGACACAAGCTGTTATTGAAAAGCGTGTTTATGTTTATGGTTCAAAAAAGACGCGCCTCAGATGATTTAAGCGTAATTTATTGCTTCAGATACTCCAATTCTCTTCCTAGTGACTGCTTTCCATTCTCTCGGAAAATTTAAATTTCAAATCTCTATTTTATTGTGTACTATTAAGTGTTAGCTTTTCCTCCTGTGTAGCGTGACATGGATGAAGATGTACACTAATGGAGTTAACTACACAATTTTTCTTTACAAATAAGTAATGCCTATGTTCAGTATTTTTTATTTTCGATTGTAATTGAGTTTTAATAATGAAGAGACTTGTGAGTTTGCTCTTCTCGGCCCATCGATTACTTCACGAGCTATTTGATGGGAAAAATTCACAGGATCAACCCTCACGCAAAGTAGTGCCACGCAGGGGCGCCGACTTATAAAAAATATTGGGGGGGCCCATATCGGAGGTCTTGCCCCGGGAAGAGGTTAAATTCAAAGTGTGTCGCAGCACCAAAACACTATCATGATTCACACCTCTTGATTCAGTTAACCTGCTTAACCTTATAATTATTTGTTTTAACACATCTTTGAATTTATTTTAAAAGGTAACTATCGTCAAACATGGGAAATAAAAATTACCAATATATTTTTGTGATTTCACAAAGCATAATATAACTTAATTATTTTCTTGAATTATTGAGGGGGCTCCGCCCCCCAAACGAATCTTTGAGGGGGCTCGGGCCCCCTCAGGCCCCATGGAGTCGGCGCCACTGGACTGCCACGTACCTTTCTAAGTAGTACGTAGTTAAGACGCCACGAACTTATGACTTACCGCTTCTCCGCTTCGCGTGTCTGTTTCACACTCACGGTAAGGATGAGGAGAGGGCGATTAGCAAGCACCCTCTTCAGCAAATACTTGTACCCATCATGTGTATCACGTGAGGTGGGAAATTTAAGCCTCAACGGCATGGGAAGGTAAAACTTGTGGAATATAAAAATGAAATAGAATGTATTAAAATATTTCTAACTTCACTCACCAATGAGTAACTGAGATTCTTTCTCTTGAATGAGTCTTCTTGGCACTCAAATGCACAGAAATAGAGTAACACTCGCTAATCGTTTGCAAGTCTCGTGACACTGAAAACGCTACCATTGAGAAGATCGAGGTATTTTGAGATCCTTGGCCCTTGACACTTAACTGTATCATGAAATATTTTTATGGATGAAATTTCCAAGTTTAGTGGAATTCATATACTAGAGAAATAAGATATCATAACTAAATTGATGAATGCTAAGTGCTCCATGTAAAAACTCGAGATACGATTAAATTTACGAAAACTTTTCCGCTGACGTTAAGATTAAAATATTTTTTTCTGACATTTCCAACGGGTTATCCTTGAATGAATGCTATTGGATAAAGTTTTATCATTGCTACTCGATAGCCAATTATATCCCTAATATAATCAAGTATTTTATGAAATATTTGTAATGTGATAACTTAGTACCACTAGCATCTGAATGTATAAATATCTTATCCTTTTTTTCGTTCTATCCTAGAGGGTATATATGCATGATGTTGAATGCTTTGTAGCTCAATGCTTCGGGTCCTATCCAACCATCCACTCTATCGGAAACCCATCACGCTGGCTTTCAGCGGGGATAGCGTATCGTGTCAATAAGATCGAGTAATCGACAGGTGAAGGCAACGGAAAGTGAGATGCTGCCATCTATTATTACCTTCCGAAGCTCGAATTCCTTCGCGAGCGAAAATATTGTGCCTTCGTTTCTCCGAGAGGTGACAGCCTTGCGGCGTGGGGGATAATACGTAAATAAACCGGATCGCTTTGGAAGCTATGTGAGTATGTGTGGGAAGAATTCGACGAATGAGCGAGTAAGGGTGGAAGGGTGAAGTATAGGGGGTGGGTAAAAGTGAAGGGAAAATGGGGGGGTGGGAGGCTATTGTCGAATCTGCGGTGAAGTTAAATGGGGCTTCTGCGGGGGATAGTGGGGCGGCCGCATTTGACGCCGCTGCCGTCACCCTCTGAAGCGAAAAGGAATTTGTGTGATGTGCCGTGTTGGAGGGGTAAACCTCCCTCCATCGTCTCCCTAAGGGAAGGGGAGGGTGCGCCCGATTAAACGGAAAGAATTCCTCCCTTTTCTCGCTGGTTGATAGCTGAATGACGTGAAATGTGACGGTGGCGCCGATGCGGGGAAAGAAAGAGGGAGAAAGCGCACTCCCATCTGTTTAGACAGTGATAATATCCGTGAATAGCAAATTAGACGGCACTCTCTCGTGCTCAATCATAGACAATCGGTGATTAGCGGCCGGTTTAACGAAAATATTAGCGAAACGGTTGAATATTGCAATGAAAACTTGACGAAAAATTAGTTCTGGGGATTAAAATTGAGTTGTTTCTGATCTGTTTGATGTCTTGTCCCGAATTGTTTTTCTAATGTTTTCATCCCGATGTTTCTTCCATCACAATCTCCGATTTGAGTTGAGAAAACAAGGTCGCAAAGCGCTGAAACAAGTGAATGCGACACTGCTTTGATACGACACTTTTAATTCAAACTTGTTCAGACTTGACGGTATTTTTTTCGTTAATATGCTCATGTATTGCGCTATTTTTTTCTGTGTACGACTACACTGACACTTTATAAACTGCAGTATTTCACTAAGCTCTCTATGATGCTAATTAATCGTTAATTTTGGAAAATAATTGTCTTAATCAAGAAGCCGCTCGCTGTGCGGAACTTGCGGGGCTCTAAATATTGAAATAGTATTTCTCCCACACGCCCTTACTTTTTTCACCTCGTATTATCCTTTCTAGCTTTCACTGTCATCTTGACATTTTCGGGTTATAGAATGCTACCGCTAACCTATATTTACACGTACAATTACGCTTTACGGCTTTTCAATTTGGAATCACTGAAGTTCGCCACAAAGGCCTTCATTTGCACGCACCCTTTCTTAGTTTCCAAGACGTATTAATAGCTATACAGGTTTCTCCACTTCATAAACAAGCATACTCCAAATGTAAGCATTCACAACTTACTTCGACGCTTATATTCCCCAATGTAAGCAGATTTCCCATTAGTTCGTGCTATTATACTGAATATTTTCTTCTTGCTTCTTTGATAACTGGTCAATTGGCTACCTAGACAGAATTATTTCTTCATCTGTACTCAACATTTTGGTTACCTGGTTTGACGTTTGTCTACACACTTCTCCTCTGATGACGACTAATACCTTCGTTTTATTTGCGTTGACATACAGCCTATCGGTTAAAACAAATTAATTGCCATTGAATTGTTCGTGTTAAATAAAGTATTCAAAGACGCGTTAGTTAAGTTTCTATGATATATGACTTTCCTCGTCCACAGCAAAGCTGTAATTATTCCCAAAAAAATCGGATTTTTTCCCTTAACTTTCTTCTATGAAGCTCGGGAAAACGGTATCATGATGAGCAGAAACTTTTCCAATCTCATTTTTTGACCAATTGGAAACTTTTTTGGGGATCACCAGGAAAGAAACCGAGCGTAGACTTTTTCTTTACCACCCTTGGCCGGCCATCTTCTGATCCATATACCTAGTATTTGTTCTCGTGACGGCTGATTTGAGGGGATGATTGCTACGAAACGATTTGCCATGTGTATAGTAACCCATCATCATGGACGTACCCAGGTGCATCAGTTTGCTCTCAGTGGGGAAAGAGTATCGTGTCAATAAGGTCGAGTAATCGGCAGGTGAAGGTAGTGGAAAGTGAGACACTGCCATCTATTAAGGCCGTTTTACACGGGGCACGGAATTGCGCAGGTTAGAGCTGAATTAATTTCCAAAATGGCGTGGCGCGAAAGCATGAACGAAATTAGAACAGGGGCTATTTTGCCGTCTCGCATCCACGCATTCTCGCATGTGTTCTAGCAATTCACCGCTTTACACGACGCAATTTTGATTGCGCCTTCGCACGTACGTCAGATTGCGCAATTCCGTGTACCGTGTAAAACGGCCTTTACACTGGAGAACAATTTTGAATACGTGAAAAATGAAAAAGGAGTAGAAACATTGTGCTTTCACGTGAAATTTCATGTGTAAGCATAAAGTTTCTTCTTTTTTATTTTTCATAATGAATCGCTTTCACAAAGTTACGCCTCAAAACATCAATTTTGAACATATTTTCTGTTGATATCAAATTTTTATCTGCTAAAATAGGCATGCTGATTTCAAAACTATGGTTAGTGTTCTTCTATCACGTCAAGTTTTTTCACTACACCTTGTGCGATTGTGTCCAGTCTCTGCTAGATTGAACGTCGATCACAGGAGGCATCACTGCTCTCCAATTGGCTGACATTAGTCTTATCAGATTGGCGACCGTAGGCTGCCACCGTAGGAGACCAGCGGCAGGTGCATAGCAGTGTAGGAGATACTATAGTGAGGTGAAGGCACGTAGCCCGACTTTTGCTTATTGGAGAAAGAATAGTGTTTTGCGGGTTGCATACACGGATATGTTTTCTGTCAATTCACGCGAATCGGTAAACCATACCTTTTAATGGATGAACTACAAAGTTCCTCTGTGAACAGTATATGAGGTAGGATTTCCCTTTACATTCCTTCATTTGCAAATTTTTTTTATGTCGTACGACATAAAAAGAGGGTATCCTGAAGCTTAAAAAGTCAACGTAATGGATAAAAACTGAGGTAATTTTTTATTCAGAGGCCTAAAGTCATTCAAAAACAAGTCACAGATATTAAACCACAAAATAACTGGTCCCCAGCGTTAATATCTCTCAAGACTCAAATTTCTTCTCGAGTGAAGATGTTTACAATTAATTATTTAACTCACCGCCCGAAATTTTTTCCCTTGTAGTTACCACATTCGATACCTACGTCTGCTGGGAAGACCACTCGCCTAGGTACGCTATTCCTACTCTGAATGTTTTAATATAGTTACATTTCATAATGTCCGCCAAATAATAACGACGAATGTAGCTTTCAGCATTATTCAAACACTATCGAAAACGTGTTCAGAGGATGGTAAAAATTCGGTAATACGAAAGTTTAAGCTACTATTGCACACAAGATAGTTTGAACATTAATATTTCTCATAGCATCCATGAGTTGATTTCATCACTTCCGGTTACAGAACGTCTTTATACCAACTGTCGCATTTACGAAAAAGTCAGTTACGAATTTTCTTGTTACCAATTGTCGCGGTTACGTGATGTCACGGTTACGAGATGTCGTGTCGAACAGTCCGTTTACGACATGGCGGTAAATAGCCGATTGCGTATTGACGCGTAACTCCCGAAGATAATTTCTGGTTACCTACCTCCCCTAGTAAGGCTATTGAATTTTCCAAAAGAAAAAAAGGGTGATTTTTAATTGGCTAAGCAACTTATCATATCATCGTAATCATCGATTGTGATTGAGTATGAAAATATAGATGCGCACAATTAAAGTTTTTCTATCCGAAGAGTAAACTCTTAGTAGCCTGCTCATCACAATCTTTCGAGTACAAATGATATGATTGGTGGTTATTAATTTTATTTCACGAGCTTTTTCGAGAAATTCAATACAATTATCTGGTCTGATTCAAGGTTTAAAACCAAATTATTATGATTAATCCATGTAGCTATCATGAAACATTTATGTATCATTTATATGAAGAAAGAAATTGTATCGCGCTGAAACCTTATCATGAGTCTTCCTGTTGAACCATTTCCTCAAAATCTTCGGCCAGCAACGTCGCCGTATTAATCTCTGGGTTGATTTGTATGCCGGAAAATAAGAGAAGAGCAATGCAGCGTTTCCGAAAGCCATATTGCATTATGCATGGTAATATTATGGGGATTTTGTCGAGCAAAAGATAGCGTCTCATTTTCATCGCTTCTTTATTCGCATATATTTCCATTATCGATTGCGGGGAATTGGGTCTGGCCATTTTCTCAAAATCTCCACAGAAAAAGCTTTTTCTTTTCATGGGGATTTCGCTGAAAAAACTGAATACATATACCTGTATGAAAAGAGGAACCGCCGTATTTTTTCTTCCCGTAGGTACTATTCATCCTCCTACTCACGCATGTTTTGTTGGTAGAAATCGCCCAGCTACATTTTGAGGCCCAGCCTTCCGTATACTCATGGCCAATTTTTACGATAAACGTCCCAAAAAGTGGCTGAAATAGATCGGACTTCATGGCTAAGTGTCAGAGATAATGCAGTGGTTAGTACAATGAATAAAAACAAAATAAGAAGTCATTGAAGAGTTGCTATATGGAGAGGTGAATGAGAAAATACTTAGCCTAACACGGGGTCCATTACTAAGACCCGTACTCTAAATTCATCAAAAGACTTGATTGAAAACTAAAATTGAATTAAAATTAATGATGACTTGAAAAGAGGTTGATGGAAGGGAAAGTTAATAAGTAAATGAGAATTAGAAGTTAATCAAGATCACAAGTTAGACAATCAATTTTCACGAGATTTTAAGGGAAATTCATCGAATTACCTTGCCTGTTTATTTTTTTCATTAATGAAGTGATCATATTCCTGCCTTCTTGACACTTTAATGGCATTTTAAGAGTTTGTCTTATATCGACATTGAATTCATTATGCTATGAGTAACTCCATGTTTTGCTTGAGACTGTAGCCATCCATTGGCCATCTAATAGTGTTTATGGCATCAGATTTCCAGAATACGGTTCTGAAATACGGAGAATTCTTTAGTCTTGACCGAAGAATTATGCTCTCGTTAATTATATTTCCAAACACGAATTCTTCTTTAGAAAAAGGGATATTATTCGCTCATGTGATACGTAACTGGTGGCTATACGCATTAGCCATGCGTGGGCCATCTAGTAGTGTTAATAACGTCAATTTTCCATCATTCGGTTCTGAAATATGTACCTATAATTCATTAGGTCTGACCAAAGAGGAATTCTACTTAAGTTAATTATCAGTCCAAATAATCGTCCTTCGGAAATTGGATATCATTCGCTCTCATGATACGCAATTTGAGTCCTTACGCATTGGCCATCTAACAGTGTTAATGAAAAATGTCAAAACAGTGTCAAGTTCCTTAACTCGGTTCTTAAATACGGTTAATTTATCAGGTCCGACCAAAGATGAATTAAACTCAAGTTAACTATCATTCCAAATAATTGTCTTTTGAAAAAGGGATATCATTCGCTCATGTAATACGCAATGGGCGCCCATGCAAGTTATCCTTCCAATGGCCATATTACAATGATAATAACAAATGTAAAAAATGTGTGAAATTTCCTTAATTCGGTTCTGAAATTTGGACAATTCATTAGGTCTGACCAGAGATGAATCATTACTCAAGTTAATCATCATTCCAAATAATCGTCTTTTGAAAAAGGGGCATCATTCGCTCACGTGATAACGCAATTGGCAATTTTAATTTCCTCCGCTTAGAAGTTTTACCGTTTGATGCCGAGTTGGTTGCTGATAGGCGATTAAAGGCGGCGAGGGCATTTACCTGATATCGACTTCCATCCCTCGGGAGTTCCCCCTCGCCCGTTTTCATCGCTTCGATCGCCAAGATGAGCGATGCATGACTGCTCCTCGATTGTTATCCGCCTCCAAGGAGGCTTGTTAGGGGTCGCTTCGCTACGGAGACAATGGAGTGGGGGAGCTTCCCGAGAATTATTGGCTCAAGAGAAGAGGGATTGTGGGAGGAAGGGGAGGGTAGGGGAGGGGTTGGATGAGAGGCCTTCAACCGAGCCGGATCAGAGCGCCCCCTCACCTTTCCCCTGCTTTTGTGATGTCGGAGTTTATGTTTTCATTTCGGGAGGGCTTTCCCGAGGGTTAGGTGAGGGAGTTATGGAGGGCATTAAGGCAACACCGAAGCTGTCTTCGATCATATTTTTACGCTCCTTCACCCCCTCCCTCTCCCGCGGTGGCGCTCGTAAAAGCGCCAGAAAGGAGTACATTGTATCTTTAAGGAACGAATGCGATTTCAGTCGAACGCGAGCTTTAAATATTTTTTAAGCAGGTTTGGACTTTGTAATATTTTAACTCCTGTTTTTCTCAAAACACATTTAAACACGATTTCTTTCATACGTTTAAGTTTCACCCTTTATTTTTTTATCGATCACGTTTTTGTCAATTTGACGAAGACTTGGGAAGAAAAAAAACTTTAAGCAATGACATTTTTGTCGTATTTTATGAAAATATTTATAAAATCTCTGAAGGAAATTAAACTCCAATATAAGATCAGAATTCAAAAAGTTAACCTCTCAGATTTGTTTGTACTGGTAAAGTCTTCAAGAAAACGATCAGACGTTACAAATTCAAATCGATAATGCTTGAGGCAGTTTATCTTATTCGTACTTAATTCCAGATTTATTTTTCTATCAATTTTATATGTCGTGGCTCATGGCAACCAAATAACACTTTTATCTCTCAGAACCACACGAAAGAAATTTTTAAACGGTAAGAAATCCTATAAATTTGGGAGTTTTACAATAAAACATGAAAATATTTATGAAAAAAAAGTGTTCACTACAAAATATTACAGAACGGTTGAGAACAATAATGTGACTCAACCTACTTGAAAACGCTAAATAATTTAACATCTAGTAAACCAACATGCCGAGATGAGAAAACGTAATGAGCGAGAAATATTTATTTCATGAATTAGAAGGTTAACAAGGAGAAAATGTCTACAAATGTTCATCATTCACACTGTTTTGTTGCCAAAGAGATGATCTATTATAGACGCGTCCCAGGTTTTTGTATTCCAATTATCACCTGGTTGTTGGCCTTTACTGACTATTCTATGCACTATCAAAGATATATACGTCAAAGAAGCATTACTTCAAGAGTTCAGCAACCTAGGAGGTATTGTAATGGACGAGAATGAAGCATTTCTTGTGTTACTGAAAAATGTGGATAAACATAGCGGTAATACCAAATAAGTACCTAAAGAAAGGAGCCGATCATTTAATGAGATAATCAAATGAATGAAACGTAATTTTTGCCGAATTTTCAATACTAAGACATGTATGTAATGAAGTGCCCTCATATGATGGAGTGCTTGTTTCGAAGTTGCTGAATTCAGTCTAAAAATTTAAATCGTGGGCATAAATGTGTATCCTGAATCTTAATAGATTTTTCATGTAAATTATCTACGTCTACAATTTCTTAATACTCTGCTTACCACCTCTAGGGTGTTTGGCAGGGGTGTTTAATCACCAAAATGCTCGATATATTTGATTCCCCACGTACAGACCACATTATCAAAAACATGTGAACGGTTTTAAAATTATTGGTTAAAAATTCGTGCACATGGTCTGATCTCCTACCAAGTATGCATCAATCCATGCAACACAAGACTTTACATAAATCCACTGCCACAGAAAGTCTAAATTTGTCACTGACAATTAATATAAGTATATCCAATCAGATTCAAACGAAGGATTAACTGGGAAGATATGAATTGAAACCAATAATAACTAATAATAATGAAAACCAAGAGCGATAAATTGTAGTAAATATGTACTGAATATGGAAAAAGGAAAAAAATACACGTGAAAAGAGGAAAAATATTCAATCCGCCGTGCAAGCGATTGCCTCGATCAATTACTAAGAGGATGTTGGGTATTGAGTCAATATGATTGAAAAGAGAATGAATACCTCCCTTTTACTGCGGTTAAATAAATTGCACGTGTGTACATGGGATAAACGTTCAACGTTCGTCCCTCTAATGCTATCCGAGCCCCTGTCTGTCTTGATGGCCCTTACTCATTCTTTCTTGAGAGGGTCAAGTGGAAACGCTCATTTCTTGCCCAAACTTGTCCCTTACTCGTTATATAGGAGCCGTATCACGTTGCCATGAGCTTACCTTTCAATAAATTATCTTGAATGGGGTTTGGTAGCCTCAATTGAGGCATTCAAGAACGGTTCTTTGGTTTTCAGCCTCAGTTTCTCCGTGATCTCCCACGCTTCGGCTCCCAACTCGGACACCGCCCTCAGGGAAATGAGATTTCAATCATTTCTCATAAGATGATCTTAAGGCGTGGTTACACGATACATTAACACGTACGGGTTAATGTCTAAATGTATGAATGCGTGAATGAATACGAAAATGCACCGTGTAACCACCCAACTTGTGCGAATGCATGAACGGAAAATAGAACCTGTTCTAATTTGGTTCATGCATTCGTACACGTTCCGTTCCGGTCCACCAAAGTCGTTCACGCAAACGTACATTAACTTGTACGGGTTAATGTACTGTGTAACCAGGCCTTTAGAGTCAGAAGCCGAAGCATTGGAGGCCATGCAGATATTACCCGGAAATATTATACCATTATATATAATATGAATGACCCGGCTGAAAACCCGAGAACAGTTCCTGAATATCATTCGCTGGGAAGCGCCAAGTCACATCTCCTTGGAACTGTGAATATATAAAATATTTTCGTTTTCGTTCGTAATCGGATGGAATAGAAAATTATGAATAAAAATTTCACTTATTAACCGGAAGTCGGAATCGCTAAAATAAGTGACTGTGTGATTGGAAGTGTCACAAATCCTTCTGAATCTTTCCATTTCAGTTCTTCTACCGGAAGTGTAAAATAATAAATAGGGAAGGTTCCCACTTAATTTTGATGAGCTGGTGACGTCATTAGTTTCGGCGCATCAGCTCGATATGGCAGAACCTTTTATTGTTGGTGAAAATTCTTCACGGTGCGGAGACGTGGAAATGTTAAGGAAGGAGGACGAAGGGAGACTGGAGGCCTTCGAAATGTGGGTAAGGAGGCGAATGGAGAAGAAGTGGACGGTGAGGAAGAGGAAGGACGAAGTGCTTGACATGGTGGGTGAGGAGAAGAAACCTCTAGAGCAGACGTAGGGGAGATAGAAAGTTTGGATGGAGAGAGTTCAAAGCTGTGATGGAATTTTAAAGACAATTTTAGGGGTATGTTAAGGTTGGAAAAGAATTGGATTTACAGGTAGAAAGAAAGAGAGTAGACATTATTGTGAATTGTAGGGGGAAGTCCATGAAGGAAGAGGAGACAGGGATAATCTGCAAAGTGCTCCATGTAAAACCACCTTCGCCGAGAATATCCTTACTAGATACGATGAAATAAAATCAATGAATTGTAAACTTCGGAATTCAGATACCCTCACTCCAAGTAAAGCCAAGACGGTATGCATCAGGCCATCTTGGAAAGCACCACTACTACTGCACTCCATTTATGTGAATGAGAAATAATACGAATTTGGAATTTTTTCCCTTTAGTCGTATGATTCGAATGAGATTGCCATTGGAAGTATAAATCACTGGGATTCCGCAGGACTGTTTTGGACCTTCAAGTCCACCATCCACGCAATCGAGTTTTGAGGATTGTTCCTTTAAGGCCAACTTGATTAAAAATCGCACACTATTTTTCCACCATACTTTCACAAATATCTATGTTACAGGAGGTTATGACACCCAATCCAATAATTATTTGGCATCTGAGCCGGTAAAAATAATCCCACTAGCAGAAAATGTAAGATTCAATACGGATTTTAAATATGGAATAGTACTGTTTGTAAAAGAGATGCATGTATGGTGTAAGCAATAGCATCGAAAATGTGATTTTAACATTCCTTCGTCCGAAATTATGTTTTCCTCGAAGATTCTATCACTTTTATCCAGTTCGATGACAGCAAATGAATCGTATACGAATATCATCACGTTATCGCCCAGTGTAGCCATATGAATACGTAATATACCCTTTAATATATTTCATACCTCATTTGTAAATAAATCAGACTGGCAGTATAACAAGAAGTTAGACCGGCACAGAAAAAGAAAAAAGAAGGACAATAAATTAACAAAAGAAAAACAACTGATTTCGAAAATTAAATCTTTAGGATAAAATCCAGCTAAAAAGGGCATTCCACGTAAGGCACACAATAACAAGCTGAAGTTAAGGGTAAATGATTTATTAGATCATCCATTCCACGTTATACTTGACAATCCATCAAATTATGAACTATAACACAAGCACACATAAATAATAAAGCCTTAAAAAGAGCATGAGTTAATAAATGAAAAAAGCCAAATTATAAAAGTCTATAGGTAAAATTCTCACCATTAAATCAAATTGACTCAAGGTAGAAAGAGCAATATTTAAAAAAAAATCCAATTCAAAATTAGCACCTAGACCAGATATAAATATAGTTATTCCTCCAATGAACAATAAATAAGTAGAAAATCTTTGAGGATATTTTCACCAAAATATTTAGCTGGATAACTAGGGACTACCATTTCGGTAAGATGTTTAAGTATCTTCAAAATCGTGTGCAGAAGGTTTTATAGGCGGAAACACGTTAAATGAGTCTTTACATGTTGAGCACTAACGTACAATATGGAAGGGGAACAGGCCGGTGTAATTCACAAAATATTCCATATAAATCTACCTTCTCTTCGAATACCTTTAATCGTTACGGTGACATTGAATGATATTCTTCATGCCCTTTAATGTTGCTGGTGGTTGTGAGATAAGTGTTGAAATCGCGCTGTCCTCCGTGTCGACGGCTTTTGCCATTAATGTTTCTGCCTGGAGGATGGGGAATGTACGGATGGTCTTTCAGAGCGAATTCAGATTCGCTTTGCGGTATGGCGCCAGGGAGGCAGATTAGAGTTTAAGGGGCGCCTGATGGCGCCGAGAGGGTGGCGCCCTCCCACTCTCTCTCTCGCCCTCTTTCGGTGTATTCGGTTGCACGTCGGAGTGATTGTGCGTCTGTCGCTGTAGGGTTGGGGCGGCTGCCGTCGGGAGATATAGAATGCGTACATTGGAGACATATACATCAGTGGAGATTCCTTTCACTCTTTAACCGGTTTTTTAAAATCCTTGCACAGAGTGTTTGAGAAGGAACCTGCAATATTTCAGGAGGTAAAAGGGGAGAACATTTTAAGTATTTTTTTGGCCTAAATACTCTGGGTCACAACTCCTTAATTACAGAACTTTGGTAACGCAAACATTTTTTTATATGCGCTTTGTAGTAATCTTGCGAACGGTTTTTCCTTGGTATCCAGCCTTATCGATATTTTAATTAATTTTTTTAATTTATAAGGACATTACATAATTAAGGTTGGACGGAAATGTGCGATTATAATTGTCTGGAAAAATCTTTGAGCTTAATTAAACGAGAGCTTTGAGCGATTATCAAATATACGATTACACAATATCACTCATTTCGAGAGCAGTTGTTTCAGGCAATTATAATGGCGAATTTTAGTTCAACCTTAATTATTTAATGTCCTTAAAAATTTAGAGTATTATGAAAATGCCGATAAGGCTGGATAGCCAAGAAAACCGTTTTCATGGTAACTGCGAAGTGTATAAAAAGTAAAGTTTGTAAAGTAAAAAAAAAACTAAAGAGTTGCAACCCCATGTTTATGGGACAAATAACGCTTAAAATTGTATCCCCTACGACCTCCTGAAGTATTGAAGATTCTTCCAAAAACACAATATTCAAAAATCGTCAATAATCAAGTCATCTTAATTTTGAGTTGACTTTATTATTCAGGACAACGACATTGCATGAAAGAATATGAACTACTTACAACGGAGGAGACACCTTAGCGGTTATCGCCTCATTGACGACTACAGTTTTATGAGTACGAATGGAAAGTCGATGCACATTTATCTCAACTCGGCGATGACCTCCAGGTGTTAGTTATTAGTATCGTATTTATTTACTTTATTCAATTCCCTTATGTTCCACCAATAATGTGACCACATACTTGCCTCTTTTTCATTTATCACCTCCACGCACTTTAGAAGTGTTTCAACTAGTTGTACTTAATGTGTCTTAACCTGAGTCCTCAGACGGTTTAAGACACATTCGCCTCCGCAATGATGGTTGCCAAGCCAATAGAAGACAGCTTTTGGAGATATTAATCCACATTTTTGTTGGATTTTGAGCATACAATTTTAAATTTCATTTCAGTGAATTAGTAGCTCCATTCTATTTTGTTTATTCCGTTTATGCAATGGTTTATATGCAAAGATCACGATTAGATTATGGGTGACGTGTCAGCGGAACTTAATACCTTAAGAGAGTTAGTTCGGGTGTAATTTTTTTTGCTGCATATTGTAAATAAAACCCTTTATATTGCTATTTTTCGTAACGATGTTGAAGGAGCTAAAAACTGCTCTGATGTCAAAGGCCTTGATGGCATGTGCAACCTTTACGTATCTCATCAACTGGATGACTTTGACAATAACTAAGACAAGACGGGGAAAAGTTTAGGTAATATAATGTTTATTTTTATATTACTTTCATGATCCTCGAGGCAATTTCCCTTCGAGTTATTATTATTCGATTTAAACTGTAAGTAGACTGACAATGCTTTTCTTAGTATAATTGATAATGCGATTGTAAAACTTTATGATTTCTTCTTGAGACTCCTTATATAATTCCTGATGCGTAAAGCGAATGTAAACAGATCTTATACCCGTGAGTGCTGTGAAGTTTTACTTACGTTGCTTAATGAGGAAGGTTGCGACCGTTTTGATGCAATACCCTTATAAAGACTTAAACTGTTATCACCGAATGAGTGCCAGATAAAAAGAGGTAAAAATTTCATTTTGAAGGTACAATTTTCTTTTCTTCTTTATGTACTCGATTTACTCATAACTTGGCCTTCATTCAGTAATTATATTCCAGTCGTAAGATATGCACATCCAATGCAGCTCTCTATTCTTTCTTTTCCAATTAAATCACTCATAGTGCTACAATAATACTGCAATTGGTACATTGTAGCATTTCATTTCTTCCTAACCTCAGGCAGTGTGCTACACCTTCAGGTTTTCCCTCCTTTATACTTCCTACGTTATGACTTATTTTTACAAAGGCACGAAATGTATCTGGTACGTGCATGTTCTCTAGGTAATGGTCTAAATTCACCCAGATCTGTGTAGGAGTGTTTTGTAAGGACCCTCTTCAAAGGTTATATATTTGTCTGCTTACCATTCAATTTTGTACTTGATAATGACCTCTATGGTTCGAAACCTGTCGTACGGACAAAATAAATTAGTGGAAATCAACGAAGTCTCCTTTTCATTTTCGAGTATTGACTTCCACATAGTTGAGCCTAATGCAATTGAACGAGTTTTTTAAAAGTTTTTTTTTAGAAATAAATATATCACTCACAATGAAAAACGTTAGGATACCCACAGAATTCAATGTATGAGTTGTGGGTGAATTTTAAATAGAGTATTTATGTCTTTAGGTAAAAATCATGGTTTCGATTAATTTAGAACCGTTTGTGCGTTATACCACCTTAAACCCTTACTCGACGGTTTTCTGATCGTGTAACCATTTGGTATTTCAGAAGGCTATGGTTTGGCAAATCGTCTCGGAATTCTCGGAATTTGACTCAATAAAATACTTCGGAGAACACTATAGCCTCGCCCATGATGTCATTCACCGTGTAGCTTGGTAAGTAATATCTTTTGATTTAACTTTGGTTTTATTTTTTGACATTGTTTCGAGTCGTGTTGGCATAGTAAAATTGACCTGTAAAATTGGACTCCCCGAGATACATGGTAATCTGAATTATTTCAGTCATAACTAGAAGCTGCTTTTTGTTAATTTTTAATAATACCTATTTATGGTCTGATGAATCTGACCAAATATTTTTTTATAAGCGCCCCCCGAAAAATATTATACAGTATTAAAATATCGATTTAAGAAGTGGTAAATAGGTATTAGTAGTGTCTTCAAATAATTTTTTTGGGATTACAGAAAATCATTCCTACAACTATTTATGAAAAACTGAATGGCGTTATCAAAATTTGTTTTTAACCACAAGGCATCTCATTAAAATTGATAAAAGTGTACAGAGCACATGGGTGCAATTTAGGGATCATGAAAAAAGGCTTTGAAGATATAAATCCGTTGTAGATGAACGACCATCGCTTCACATCACCTCATTGGTGCGCGAAACCCCTATATCGGCTGCGTTATATCGCATTGACCTTTGGAGAGCCTCTGCTCAGCAAATGGCGAGCCAGATCCCATGATAAGGTGGACGCTAAAGCAGTGAAGTTGATGGATGAGATTCCATCTTGGAATACGGTCCAGGTGGTGACATTGAAATCGCGAGAATATCCTACCAAACCCATCTCGTCGTAGCTTCCCATCGTCCTAGTTCCAGCATTTGTCATCCCCTAATAGTAATTCCTGATTCCTTATATTATGTTTAATAATAGTTCTAGTATGGATGAAATGATAAAAAATACGACCGCGAGGGAAATTAGACTTCGCAACATGCCGATGAGGGTATTTTATTTACATCATTTATTTACAAATTATCGCCAATAATAGGAAAACGTATTAGTATAGAAAAAAATACCTCATTATATAAAAAATATCATCCTTTAATGATTTGTGGCAGTTTTTATTTGTCCTCCTAATAAAACACAATCGTTGGCACTACACACATCTTAATGTTAACCGACCTGGGTTTTGGCAGCTCAGTGCCATTTTCCTTGCTCCTAAGTCCTTGGATCTAAACAAACGCACTCTCGGGTAATTGAGCTGGTCAACAGTATAAAAAAGTGTGCAGTTACTTATTATTTTTATTATGAATATTGTAACCACTTTTGGTGATGACAGGAACAATAAATCCGACAACGAATGGTCTATTGGATTAACCAACGTGTCAAAAAAGGTATATTTTATTCGTTACTATAGAGTAGGAGTATAGAATTACCTTGCGCTGTTTTATTTATTGAAGCCTCAGAAAATTACATTCTATTCCTCTTGAGCAGGGGTTCCCAAAATGGGGGGCGCGCCCCCCTGGGGGGGCGTGGAGAAAGTTCACGAAAGTTCAAGAAAGTTGGGGGCGTGACACCCAAATGAAATAAATAAAAAAATTACAAAAATAATTTCCTCAGATCAGACGTACAATTATTGAATCTTTCCATTCTGCGTTACCGCATTCAACAGTGAACAAAAAAATCTACCTACTCACCGTATCAAGTAGGCACATACTTGTACGAGTACAAGTAGGAGTTGGTATGTACGGCACTGTGGAAATAGGGTATTGCAAAATGGAAAGCTGATATGTGTAGCGGGGGGGGGGGGGGGGGGGTGGCACAAAAAAGTTTGGGAACCCCTGCTCTTGAGTTTCCCGTGATATTTCCTGTGAAAATAAAATTCTCAGATGTTGCCCGGTCTTCACGGTTTAGTTTTTGTGCCAATATGAAGAAGCAGATAATAATAGAGTAGAGAAATAAACACAAGTTGTTTAATTAATCACTTACCTTTGAATTTATCATTTCGATTTTCCACAATCAACTCATTTAGGACCCATGCCACCAAATGATGCTTACCTGAAACAAAAGAAATATTAATTAATAATGCATCTACAATTTGTAAGGTCCGAATGGATAAAAAACAACATTGAATATAGGAATGACATTTGTATCTACAATTTGTATTTCGTCATCATCATCATCATCACTGGTCAGCAATCCTAGGATTGAAAGATTTAGCGCTTTCCCGGCGAATTGACTTCGTATAATGTTCTCGGGAATGCGACCGGGTCCGGAACTGCACATCCTAAGGACGATACCCGAGCCCTTATTACAGCCCTGAGGGCGATGGCTGAGTCGGACGTTGAAACGTCGGCAGTTATGCAGTTCCTGACCCGGTGGCGATCCCGAGAACTTTTTACGAAATTCTAAGATTGGTTTGACGCTGTTCTCTACTCTATTATCCTATCATATTTTCACACTTACGCATTTCTTCTCTTTAACATCCTACCTAGCCTGTTCTACAATAATATTTGAGGTCATCATTTCCCATTCTTGCTGTCTACTTGTCCCTCAACGATTGGCTTCATCAAGCCATCATGTCTCAGGATATGGCTGATAAGTTTGTTAGGTCATCTTATCAAGGTTATCATGAGGCTTCTCTTCTCTCCTACTCTTCTTATGACTTCCTCGTTACTAACTCGGTCGATCCATCTGGTCCTCATCATTCTTCTGTGGCACCACATTTCGAAGGCCGCTATCCTTGCTTTCTCCGCTGTTGTCATTGCCCATGCCTCACTTCCATATAGGAGCATACTCCAAATGTAGGTTATTATAAATTGTTTTCTTACTTCCATATTTACAAATTATTGCCAATAAGAGGAAAACGTATTAGTATAGAAAAAATACCTCAGTATATAAAAAATATCATCATTTAATAATTTGTGGCAGTTTTTTTATCCTCCTAATAAAACACAATCGTTGACACTACATACATCTTAATGTTAACCTATCTGTCAGTAGCTCTCTCTTTTGGTGGAGTGCTTTCTTCGCTTGGGCTATTCCGCTGATAATTTCTTTCTTGCTTCTCCCGTCGCCAGTGATCCCACTTTCCAAATAACAGCCTCAGAATACATCCAACTCCACCAGTGTTTTTTCCCTATTTTAATGTTAGTCTTGACTTCCTCTCTTCTGCTGCATACTAATATTTTCGTTTTCTTTGTGTTAATTTTCAGTTGATATATACCCATTACTCTACCCATGTTAACCATAATAATTTTAATATCCTTCTCTGTTTCTGCTATGACAACTGTGTAATCAGCAAATCTTAGCATGCTATTTTTTATCCATACCGAGGACATTTTTTGATTATTAATTAACGGCTTTCTCTATATAAAAGTTGAAAATTACGGGTGCTTAGATTAGAACGTCAGCTGCTGCCTTTAGTCCACTTCCATTGCTTTTCCACTTCTCTTCCACTGATTTTTTGGTTACATCATCACCTATTTTGTTTTCCACAGCTTCTTGAAATGCCAGTTGATGCTGAGCCTTATTCTATTTTACATGCTGCCAGGTGTTTTTCACTGCTTTGTTCATTTTTAGATTTTAGGTGGCATTTCATCATGGCTAAGTTATGGTCATTGTCGACATCTTCCCCGGTGTAGCTTTTGTAGTCCTTTACTTGGCCTTGAATATTTTTCTTTCGCTGGAACCCTGTCCATTTTGAATCTGCTCAGGTCTCCTGGTATTTCCCACGTGTATCTTCTTCGCATGGGATTTAAAAGTAAAGTATTGGCAACCACTATCCTAGGTTTATTACCGTATTCAAGTAGCCTTTACTGTTTTAGTTCAGTCTCCAAATCCATTGCTTACGTTTTATTATATCTAAATACATGTCATCTACTTCTATATCTTCATAGAATGAAGAAGGCACGTAAACCTGCAACACTACATTAGTCTCGGGTTAGGTGTCTATCTTCACCGTTACTATTCTTCCTTTAAACTGCAGCTCGCTCTTCCCATGCATCCTGGCGCTCTTTTTATGAATTATCCACACTCCGGCATCACCATTTAGAGATCTTATGTGTATCGTTATGTAGCTTCCACTTCAAATGTGTGCTTCTTAGGTTTCGCAGTCCTTCACCCGATTCCTGAAACTATATTTCACCATAATGTATACCATTTTGAATCTTCTAAGGCCAACTGGAATTTTCAACGTGTAACTTTTTCGCACGGGATTTTTGAATAATATGTCTCATTGAAATTTATGTGAGTTAATAGAGGATATTTGTTACTCCGGTTTAAGGTAGGGTGCTGGTTTCATGAATGAGAAAGCTAATAAATGATTTCATTATAAATACGTTACGTAAAAGAAAATCAGGTCAATGAATTAAATATTTAATGTATTCTATTGAAAAATTTCTACACTCTATCTTGGGTGAAAGTATTTTTAAACTTCAAAACTTGAAGAAGCCGCTAAACTGACTTCAATTCTTAAAATATGAGCAAACGTATATCTTCGGGGGCCTATGAGATTGAGTTATAGCAAATTGGAAAAATTCTTTCGATCATCTCTTTTACATATTTATTGATTGAAGAAATACCCTTCGGAAGCAGAGTAATGATGTATAGAATTTACACAAACGTAAAAGAAAAACTCGCGCCAAGTCCCAAAAACTTGATTATTTGTATTTTTATTACTAGATGTACTATTATGTGATTATTAGGCGTACGGGTTAATGGTCCTGATCCGAGCAAGAACAAAAATATACGGAAGTGCCTGTGACTGCATATAATTGTGCTAGATAGGATGCTAGTAGTGTTGCACCAAGCCCTCTAATGGACACTATTCTGGGATCCTTGCTAGTTTACTATGCTTCTTGCAGCTTAAGGATCATGTGGCATTTGCAGGTTTTAACCTGTCGGTGATGTACAGCATTAAAAAAATATTTACGTGACGTGAATTTTGCATTCGCATCACCTGCAGAAACTCAATTTATGTAACATTAATGATTCTTGGAAAAGATTTCATGGATTTTTCAAGTTGTGAATCACATTCTTCAACTGTCGAGTTCAAATATGATCACATTTGCGCAATTAAATTTTTTGTTTATTTGCATTTATTTTAATTTCATGGTCATTTTTACCAATCCCAGATTGCTTTTATTGGTCACCGGTTTATTGATTCCCACCCTTGTGGTAGGATGTATGCTTTGTACAGATTTTAAGTTCACCTCATTTACCTCACCACTTTATGGATTCCCAACCCAATTCGGTCAGCATCACTTTTACACTTTCACTTCTTTTGTGCTTGCTTAAAACAAACCAGGTCCCCTTTCTCCGTTTATTTTACGGGGCTACGTATGGGAAACATGACTTGCCATTTGCCGTTCACTTGACTATTTCACTCGAATACAAATGTTTTTCGAAAGTAAAGTTTGTCGCCTGTACACTGGGCTACAAAGTGCGTATTTTCAGTTTAAATAGCTACATTGCGTCGGATTTGTTAAAATAAGCGATTTGTTTAATTAATGGCATTAAAGACTATAAAAAACTAGTGTTTAAGATTACTGAGATCGCAATTTTATACTTGCGGAAAAAATTACATGATACTTGCCAGGAACCCCCCTCGCCCCCACGTGAGATTGAGCGAGAACCGACTTGACCCCTTACCCTCTAATCGCCTCACTCAATTTATGAATGCCCCTTCATGTGCGACAGATTGCTGTTTTAGTTATGCAGAAGTATTATAGATGGCGTCTAGTCCGCGCACAGTTCTATCGAAGCTATAAAGCTAATATTTTTCGTTAATCTTCCTTTATATTTAAATTCTAATTTTTTCTTTGAACCGGCATTTTATGCTACCCAATGAAAAGGGGAATTATACCTTGGCATTGGGTATCATATATCTCAAGAAAGGATCACACCTATCTAATCCAAGTATGTTCTACGTATTTTTTTATCCCTTGTGCTAGCTGGATTGTTAGTCGTCAGCTGATCTCGCTCCTAGGAGAGACGCTAGTAATAATGGAGGGATGTAACACATGGCCTTTTCCTCCTTGCTCGGAAGAAGTGATCCATACGTTTCTTTCTTCCCGGCGTCGTGTGAGGATAAGGGGCGTCACATGTTCGCATTAAGGGCCGGCGCCGTCGGAGGCAGCCGGGAGAGGGGTCATGGTGTCCCGAATGTAAAAAAAGAGAGAAAAACCATAACGACGTCACGTGTGGTGGGCCACGCATGCGACACAAGCGTCACAGCTGTCGCTTCTCTTTGGGAGGACTGGTGGGGTAAGCTTCGACGGGACTCAAGGGTATGTCTCGACTGGAGCGCCTTGTAAAGCGAATACGAAGAAAATGTAACTTGCGGTGAAATATGAAAACGAGATTTCATTATCAACAAGAGTCATCAATCCAACGATTGGTCTGACACTCCTCTCCGCTCATTTCTCCCATCGAATAATGTTTAAACTACTATATTGTTTTACTGCTTTACGTCCTTAATCATCTGCTTTTTAGTCGAGTCATCCAGAGTCGTACCATGACAGGAGATAGGGGATGGAGGACTCTGGTGACTGCGCGCGTCGCTCGACCAATTGCTGTATCCCATTTACAACCAACATCCTCACTAAAATGTTTCTTGGAAAATTTACTTTTATTGATATTCACTTTTACTGATTCTTAGATAACGCGACCCGGGTTTTGATGAGTAATCATCATATTCAGGCGTTAATTATGATGTATTTATCTTATTATTGCTACCTAGTTACTTAACGGAGGATGAGATGAATTTTATAACGGACGCCAGAGTAGGGGAAAAGGATAGGTAAAAATATTCGTTTATCAGAGTGCTGCCTGACTTTCAATAATTTTTAAAATTTCCAACTGTTCTCTAGAGTCTAATTTACGGCGGTCGTTGAATAATTTTAAAATATTCATTTTAAAATCGCTCTTATGGCAGTTACATATTGTTTGGCGAAATTATTGTTTACCATCTTTATTATTTTTGTAAGCACTTAAATGTTCTTTCTTCCTGACTTTCACTTACAACGTCGTCAATCATGCGTGAATCTTGACGGTTATCAGGAAATATCCCTTCTTTCGTTATAATAGAAAAGGATGTATTAAAGGCTTATTTTGTTTATCCTCTTGTTTCTCGCTGACCGCGGATGCTTGCATTTCTTACCTCGCAACCTTGCTACTACTCCACTTTGATCCCTTCCACCATGGGACAATTATTGCCGTCTCTACTGTATGTATCTCATCAGTAGCTTAACCCTACCGTTCATCACTTCCACGTGTCCTTCAACGATAAGTTTTATCATACTATTCTGTTCCATGATTTGGTTGATTGAATAGGGTAGTTTCCTTCATCAAAGAAAACGAAATGCATTGAATGCGATTCGTTACCCACCATTTGTGTATTCATAATATACAAATCATTTTGGTTTTAGAAATACCGGTTTAGACGAATGGCAATGGTCAATTTTATCCTCATTTGAAAAAGACCAGATTAGCCTTCCACCCCACGTGACGTCACAGGAACCTAGTTTCTACACGAGAGGATAGGAGTTTTACATCGTCTGAGATGCATGCATGAGTCACAGAGCTCAGGGATCTCTTAATAATCCCTTAGTAAAACTGTCTAATGTCGAAAGGTTTCCTTCATTTGATAAGGTAGTAATAATCCATATTTAAGCCAAGCGCTACCTGCTAGCAGCCAGCGTCGCATCAGCGCTCAAGCCTCGCCTCAAGGTCACCTCACAGGGCGGCAGCGGGAAACAGAAATACGTCACACGGACTTTTCCCATCATTCCTACTTAGCCGTCGCGTTTTCGCGCTCTTAAAAATTTTCACTTTTCATTTAATCGCGAAAAATAGATATCATCATTTAAAAATCTAAGAGCGTGAAATGCGTACTCCAGGAGTAATGATCTTTCGATTTAGGCAATAAAAAAATAATAGGAAATCACCCTATTGTCCCGTCTCCTATCAAAATTAGTTTTCAACATTCTTCTCTGCAACTCTGCATCTCAAAAACTTTCTCATTACACACGCTACCTATCTACTTGATCTTCAACGTCTTTTTATAACACATTTCAGCAGCTTGCAGTCTTTATTTCTCCGTTGCTGCCATCGTCTATGCCTCACACAAAGTGAGAGAATTGTGAGTCGGGGTATTGCCACTGTGTAGAACTTTAGCGGAGTTACATGGATTTAAGTTAGTACGTATCACATATTGATTGTTGTAGTTTGCGGAATATTTAAAATTTTCTGTGTATCGTCCTTCCCTCTGAATACAAGATACATGTTACAGGTACTCAGAGTAATATTTTTAATCTGCCCCACCTGAAATATAACCCGACTATTTTAATGAACTAAAGGGCCCCATTATCTTCAGTGTGACAGTTTAATAGTTTTAGTTGCAGGGTAGTATGTTCTTGTCCTTAGCTCTCTCCTGGTTTCTGGTCTGACCGCGTGTCGTTTTCACGAGTGTTTGGCCTGCGCCCGGCAAGCGAGTGGGTGTCTGATTAAGGCTAGGGAGTGTCACTCACCCTGGTGGTGAATTTCACTGTACCCCGTGTATGTAGACACCTCGAGCGTCTCAATGGTAACTTCTAATGGGATCGTGTCACGTTACTTGCATACGATTATTGTCTGTCATACTAATGCTGTGAATTCGGGTGCCAAGAAAAAATATCATTCAGGGAAAGCTTAATGAACTTTCATTGGTGAATAAAGTGAAAATTGTTCTAACCCTTAACTGCATAAAACTTATAAAATATGTCCAGAAACGCTTTAATTACGGCATTGGGAAAGTCCGTGTGACGTATTTCTGTTTCCCGCTGCCGCCCTGTGAGGTGACCTTGAGGCGAGGCTTGAGCGCTGATGCGACGCAGGCTGCTAGCAGGTAGCAGAGTACCCTGCTAGCAGGTAGCGCTTGGCTTAAATATGGATTATTACTACCTTATCAAACGAAGGAAACTTTCCGACCTTAGACAGTTTTACTAAGGGATTATTAAGAGATCCCTGAGCTCTGTGACTCATGCATGCATCTCAGACGATGTAAAACTCCTATCCTCTCGTGTAGAAACTAGGTGCCTGTGACGTCACGTGGAGTGGAATCGCATGGGCGCCAATCTGGCCTTTTTCAAATTAACTTTTTCTGCTTATTTTTAAATTTTAAGGAAACTTTTGAATGTGCATCACAAATGATAAATTATGGTTATGGACAACTTTTGGATCAAATGGATATGTATCACAGATTTGGAAATTTTCCACAAAAGGTTCTCATTTCATATACTCATTGGAAACCTCTCATTGGCGCCAGTACCATTACTAATAGCATAAATAGATATCACACTGGTGAATCCTCTAACTCGACTCTCATGCAGGGAGCTGACTTATTTCAACATAATTAGAAGCTGAATTCCTTTGGCCCCCACTGACTGCTTCAAGAATCACATAGTATAACGAATATATATACGTGTAGGGAAGGGCGGGGTAATAGCGTACACTTAGGCATTTTTATTTTATATCTTTCCATTGAAAACTTCAGGTAAAGAGGCATTCTCATTATTTTGAAAAAAATTCGATTTCTCACCCATTCTTTGATTCATATTTGGAAATTTTAACTTACTTTGAATGTTATACCTATTTTACAAAACCCTTTCATTGCACGGTATTGTCCCGAGTGCTGTGGCATACGCCAGTTGGGGCAATACCGCTCTGTACGCTATTGCCCCTAACGTGTGATGATGAACGATATTGCAAAGACTGTGGGGAAAAAACAGGAATGGATAATGTAATTTATATTTTTATTCAATCATCGAAATAAGTAAAACATAGAACATTGGCTTGCATTAAAATTAAAATAATATCTACGCCATATCTTTGTTGTGATAAAAGTCAGCTAACATAATACTAAAATTAAAGAAAATCATTTACTATTTGCGATTAAATGTTTTATTGTAGCATCAAAATATGAAAATCCATCATTTGTACTGACAAACTGACGACACGACAGATGAAGGTCGTTCGGATTATTGAGGTGTTCCAACTATCGTGTGATCGGACTATCGAGGTTCGCCTGTACTTGGGAGGATTGGCAACTCACACGTTCAAAGGTCCTTCAAAATTCACATAAGCATTGTTCAAGTTACTAAAAAAAGTTATAATTCTACATGGGGCATTATCGTTCAACACGGGGCAATACCGTACACCTTGCGCCTTGCACGGTATTTCCCCATGCAAAGTGTGCGGAATTTCCCCAAAATGACATGACGCAGTATTTTCAACCCTAACCTAAAATAAGAACAATATAGGACTTGTGTTTGGTACTAAAAATAGCCCATGATATGGGCTATTCAAAACCACTAGTTTGAATATAGTCACTAATAATATGTTTATCTGAACTCAGTTCGAGTTAGTCTTTAAAATTATAATAAAATTTGACGAAACAGAAAAACTTTCGTCACATCTCGTGCATAAAGGCAGAAGCTCCCAGAATGTCGATATAGGTTTCGCTTTCCTTCCGCTATTCAGCAGTACTTCCCAGCACTCACTAAGTGTCCTAGCGGATTTAAAGTTATAGTGCGCGGTATTGCCCCGCCATAGGGTATTAGCCCGGTCTCCCCTATGATATCTAATACACCATGCGTTTAGTTGTGTTTACACTGAGTAACATGCAATATAAAACAAGTTACATCTAGCATGTTTTACGAAAAAGTTACAAAACCGTGTAACATGTTACATGTAACATTGTGTTATAAAACAAAATATCGTGTTATACAACAAGTTTTTTTTCCACGCGAAGCGAAAAACCAAAAAATAGTTGTATAACACGATATTTTGTATTATAACACAATGTTACATGTATCATGTTACACGGATTTGTAACTTTTTCGTGAAAAATGTTACATGTAACTCGTTTTATATGACATGTTACTAAGTGTAAACGCACCTTTAGAGAGGAAGAATTGTGCCTTTCAGAAATAACTGGCAATGAGTGTTGTGTATCATGTATGATACAAAATGCTGGAATGGTAATAAATTGTATTTCGTTCTGACGTGTGCCTAATTTTCCTCCATGGCTCATTGATGTGTGAATTTCCCAAGTCACGTGATACAAATGATGGGTATATTGTTTACCGAAGAGGATGCTGGCTACCCGTCCTCTATTTTTATCCATGGATGTCCAGTTGATGGATGTTATTATACGAGGGTAGCCAGCGACGTAGTCACACTTTGGCGGCTGACTGGCTACCGAGCCCCGTCGCCACTGGCTTCCCATAATGGCAACGCTGCGTTGTAGCATACGGCTGGGAACTGAGAAAAAACGGAAAAAATTCTGGCTACTGAACTGGCTACACAACTGGCTACTAGGTTTGGTAGCCAAAGCGTCGCCAGCTACTGTCGCTGGTGACGTCGCCTGGCTACCTCGTCTAATAAGGGCCTAAATATGTAAGCATTAGCCCTCATTATGCCACTGAAACGTGATGGTACGAGCGAAAAGTGCCAGCGTAAATAAAAAAAATTGAAGAGATTTATAAAAAACACAATTTGAATTTACTACTTTAAATACCAATGCAATGCTCTTTTGCTAAAAAGGATTTATATGTTAATAATAATAATAATAATAATAATATATTTTTAATCTATCACTTTTACATTGTTTAAGAACAAATCACTCGGAGCTTTAGGCAACCTCAAAGGTATAAGGACCTGTTTGGAGACTGCCTCATCAATTTTATTTATCGACAGTATCCATTTCTTGGTCATATTATTCTTATATATTGGATAAAGGTTAAAACTTAATTTTTAAAAAATTGTTATGATTTAAAATTCGGTCTATATTCTATCCAATACGTCGGCCCGTGGCACTATGAGAGTTAAACAATTGATAAATCGAATGATGGCCTTTAGGAGCCCTTATAGTGAATACAAACGAAAGCGGGAATCGGATTTTGCACAAGAGACCAGGATTTTAACGGCCGAATCCACGACCATGTTATGGGTTCAATTTGTCTATTGGCTAGTGCGATGAGAGAGTTTGTTTTCAGTTGAAATTAAGAGTTTTTTCAAATCGAAAGTATATTTGGAAAATCGCCAGTAAAATTTTTAGTCACATGTATTTGTAATTAGGTTTTATGTTAAATTGCCTGTAACTTTTTATTTAATTTTTACTGTGGGAATTTCACCACATCACACCTAAAATAAACTCGTTATTCATTTCAATTGGAAATTTTATTTAAGTTATATTTTATGTACAAAAAGAAGGGAAAGTATCAATTTTTTATTCAATCTGGTTACAAATATTTATTTTGCTGTTTCCATTTCCCAAAATAATACGGAAGTTGAGGTTTCAATTTTGGCTTTGGCTATTGGTTATTACGTAGCCCGCATACATGCTCGTGTTTATGTTTCATTTGCGGTGAAGTCAGTTTTTTATATATCATACAACATAACGAGAGATTCATGTTACGTTGTCAACGGTATCCAATGCTGTCAAACTTTGCCCATGGATATTTAAAATGCATTGGAAAGCTTCTCGATTCGTTAAAAAGTGCCACCAGCGGACAAAGAGCGTTTGAACTGCTCTCACTCGAATTAGGATGAGTGCCACTAGAAAATCGGAGACTATGTGCTAGGCTATGATTTCCTGAGCAATTAAGAACAGACATCTTTCAGAGCGATCACTATGTTTACTAGTCCAAAAGAACCGATGAAGTGAAAGGAATATTTTTCCCTACGAATAGGCATAGGAATTCGCATTTCCACGCAAAGTTGAGGGCTTTAATAAATGCTAGGTGTAACTAATTAATCAGATGTTTCCATGGCCAACCTTCCTTTCTTTATATTTTTCGTAGACGGCTGGTTAACTTTAATTCCCGCCACACGTGTACTTAGGCGGTGCATGGGACGGTATTCTTAGATATAGATGAACAGTGATCAATCAATTCATTTATAGTGATTAAAACTTTAGATGCAAATGCTGTAGCCCATCTTTAGTGATACGTGAAAATCGCAAATGCGACACATACGATATTGATGCGATACACGTGAATAAATGCGACATTGGGGCGATGACTGGAATTTTATGATATTTAAACAAAAAATTTCCTTTTTAGATGGAAAAATTCGTAAAGTTAGTGCCAAGCGCTACCTACCGACGCTTGCTGCTTATTGGATGGGACTCAAACAGTCAAACTATTACCATTATAAACTATTATACCATCGCGCGCATGCTACGCCGCCGTCGCCAGTCCATTTTAGCACGCTTCCCCCGCGAACTCGTAAAAGACGCGAAAACGTCGAGTTCACTAACTGGCGACACTTGCCGGAAGACAGAAACGCTTCCCTATCTTTCTCTTCTCCTAGGGAATGGTGCTTTTTAAAAAACTATGACCTTGACTTCGATTATTAAAACGCTACCGAAGATCGTTAGCGATATATTTATATATATATAACGATAATGATATTTTCTGTTTTACCTTTCTGCCATTTGCATTTGGCATAGAAGCGGGTTCTTTCATTGCGTCATCTCACAGAGTTTTCGTCGTCATAAAAAAATCCGCTTCTTTAAAGCACGGATTCCAAAATCAGGGCGATCTGTGGGAAAGTTTTTGAAAAAACAGGGTTCTAAGCAGAGGGTTTTAAACTAATTTTAACAATCGAAAGAGCTTCATTCTTCAAAGAAATATATTTTAAATAAGTACCTGGTTTTTCAATACTTGGTTTTCTGTTATGATGAAGCAAAGTAATTGTGTTTACATATATTTCGGAGGGGGGGTGTCCGGGCCTCAATTCCCTATGCCACTAGATGTGGGTCATTCTGCTTCATAGATGGTTACATGCAGCTACCAGAGAGGTTGAGAGATAACCCTAGTAGCTTCTGCGATGTTAAGCAAACATTTCCTGCCATCTTCCAAGAAAAAACTGAGTTTGGAAATGCACTTTACACAATCTGGGCACCAGTTAGCATCGTGGTTGCAGAGAGGGTTTTTAGTCAGTACAATCTAGTTGTGAATGACAGACGCAACCGATAGAAGGAAGAAAGAGTGGAAACTTGTTCTGTGTTGGTGTTAAACTAGTGTAAATGATATTCTGGGTACTAATCTCATATTTAATTAGTTAATATAAATTTTATTCCTTAATTTATTATTGTTCCACCCCAAAATTATTTATAATATTCCTTATTTTGTCAAATAACTCCGTTTCGGCGTACTTTTTCGTCATCTACGAATGATACTCTATGAAAATAAAGAAAAAAAAGATGATACGAAATGATACAAAACTGTAATTGAAGTGCTTTTTTCACGTATGTCTTCCCGTCATTTATCCTTTTCCTTAGGCTGTTCCTTAAGATCTCTCATATTGCTCTTCCCTGGGTGCTTATCTATCTTCAACAAGTACCTTTCGGCGTTCATTCGTTTATAGTAATCCATGGGGGGTTTGCTATGCTGTGGCTCTACTTTTTACCCTTTCCTAAGCAAAACCTATTATCTCCCTCTTTTTATTTTAATGGTTTAACATTTTATGTACCATGTGTTCTGGTTGTAATAATAAGAATAATTATATATTTATTGGTCCTTAAATAGCCTAAAAATTTAAATAGCACCGTTGAGGATAGGGCACAGCCCTTTGACCCATGCGTATCTCTTTACTGAAGCGAGGGAACCTCTCCAATGTGATGATTGTAGGTGCCCGTTAAATATTAGACATATCCTGATAGATTATGTTAAGTACCGCGACGCGCGAAGACGGATTAATCTAGGGGGAGACCTAGAAGCCCTTTTCGGAGACCACCCTATCAACTTGAATTATAAATTACAGTTCCTCAAAGAAATAAATATTTTTAATAAAATCTAATTATGCTCACTCTTCGTACGAAGACATCATATGCAGTGGCTCCCTTTCTACATATGTTTTGGAATTAAATGACACAGTAGTGGTGCAAAATGACTTAGCCGTCGACGCACCCTAAATATAAATACTACTGCTAAAAATTTAATAACTATACTAGATACAAGCTATTGCATGTTGCATGATGGTGGTACGCACACTATCTTTTCCTTTTTTTTCCAAACGCTTGGCGTCCTAACATCCCCCGACACACGCCTCTCGAGGCGGCTTGCGATGTATTATGTAGATGTGGATGAATGTCGTTTATCCCGTGGAGAGGTAGAAAGAGAGAAGGAGGAGATGCGACGCGTGATCTCTTTCCTGCACGTCGATGACACGAGTTCACCCGTCCAACAGTGACCCCTGCAAAGGACCAACCCTTCCCCCATCTATCGGCCCCGAAATGACTTGAGCCCTGGCGCGACCCTTATTATACCTCTCTCCTGCAAACCCTTCGATCCCTTTTAAGACCCCTCCGCTTCTATAATACCCTTCTTCTCCTCCGACCACTTTAATTAAACGCACGCTCTCGCGTCGTGATACCTATACTATACCCTTCACTTGATCCCTTAACTAAGAGATTACAACGGTACACCATCGAGAGCGATTGGAAAATTGACGAAGGGAATTTAAAATTTTAACGCACTTATTTGAAGTTAAATTGACATATTAAAAAACTAATGTTATCGAACAGAGAAGGTAACTACACGGAGGTAACTAGGCTGGATACCGCTTGATAATCTGATATTTCGTGTCAAGGTTATCTAGCTGAAAGAGCATCAATTATAAACGGATGTCTTTCAGGGCGACACGGAGAACGTCATCTTATAACGTCACTATGACCGAAACGGTGAAATATGCGAGATATTTTTCATGAAAACTCGAACGAATAGAAATTATTTTTTACCTTGAAAAAAAAAGGACTTCAATAAATGCTAGGTGCTTAAAACTTAAGATAAAGTTTGGAAACGGCTGGAGAATGCACCAATGGCATCAATAGTTTCTTCTACCCCTCCTTTTGTTATAAAATTAAACTTATGACGAAAGAAGGAGGAAAGGGAGGGAGAAAAGGTGATTTTGAAGGGCCAAAAGTATTGGAAAATGAAAGGCACTACTAATCAAAGCATGTCATGGAAGACTAAAAAACCTTTACGATTGATAATTGAAACAGGGATAATGGCAGCGCGGCAGTGAAATGTGGTCTTTAATGTACTAAAGAGGCCCTTTTCATTTGAATTCATGCAGGAAATGAGACTCTCAAAAATTAATTTGTGCATACATCAGAGTCATATTGAAGGCAGTGCAAGTATGTTGCAGGTATTTAAAGTACGTAGCCACTTAGACACTTAAGCACTGCATGCCAAGATGGCTATTGTTGATATCATTCTTTTCATGTTTTTAAAAGCTATTGTCTAATTCAACAAATATTTGTGATTTGAAAAAAATAATGCTTTGCTTTCTCTTCAGCTTAAAAGTTTTTTCTTACTAATGACTAAAATTAGTAAGAAATAACTTCAAAGTAGCGAAATATACAAAACTCTAGCCGTACTATTGTCCGAATTTCAGATATTTGATATATTTTTTTTAATTGCTCACCTAATTTGCCATTCTTTTATGGCTATAAGTCCATGAAGAATAAATTTAAAACATTTAATGTTTGTTTAAATATAATATTGGCCCACAGCATATATTTTTTTAGAAACATACACGAGAGTGATTTTGTACTTTTCAAGTGGCCCTACATGATTTTTTTATGAAATGGGCTTTTAAGAAAGGGGAAAACCTTATGGAGCCTACATATTATGACTTTCTCATTGAAGACTTCATCATTCTTTCTTTCTCATTTCATAATCTGCCGAGCGTAAAGCATACCTCAGTCATAAGGCGATCTGATTAGACGAGGGATGGAACCGGTGGAAGTAGAATGGGTAGGGGAGGCTAAGTGCAGCTGGACATAACCACTCATTCGAAACCACTCTGGAATTAAAAAATATTGTAAACATCTATTGGTATTGTTATTTGCCTGTAGGCCTTCAGCGCGTTTCACCAAGTAATTTTATCATCAGGTACAAAAGAGTTGGATTTGTGTACTATCTTTTGTTTTTGTCGCCTAGTGAATATGATGCGTTAAAGTTTGATTTTCGAAGAAACTTACTAATAAAAAATGCAGAAAGAAACAAATCAACGGCATAAGAAAAAAAATGGTGGGTAACAATTTGAAAATTATAGCAACAAAATATATGTGCAAATTCTTAGCAAAGAAGCGAAGTTATTAAGGCCGTTATACACGGTGAATTATCATGCGAATGATCATGCTGAATGATCACGTGATCATTCACAGGATCATGCGAACAAAATAAAACATGTTCTAATTTTTACTGAATGATCATGCGCATGACGGCTCATTCGTGAATTTTTCCGTAATACGCGGCGAATGATTTCATTCGCATGATCATTCACCGTGTATAGCGGCCTTAACGAAATGAAAATATGGGGTGGTGGATTTTGGAGGGTCTAAGAAATTTAAGCATGAGTAAAAAGCTACCCACTGCTCAAGTATTGTGCACGTGCAGGAGACACCATGGAACATCCTGGAGGCATCGTCCCTCCAGGTGGCGCCGACTCGCCTCCTTTCCTCCCCTCCCCCCGCCACTAATGGCGCCTCAACGAGACAAACGCATTCGGAGCGCCCGGGCGGCCTTCAACTGCTTCTTCTCCCCCTCCCCTCGCATTGTGAGCGCGGCACTAGTAATCGTGAGGGCGCTCACACATATATGCATAGATTGATATCATTTGCGCCCGGGGCGTTCCCATCTAAATCCAGAACGTGTCTTCGGAGTAGGAGCAGAGCTTCTGCGGTGGAGTAGGGAGCTGATGGATGTATCCGGGGAGGCAGGGGAAGTGAATATGGACCCGCGGAAGATACGAGAGGGGTAGGAAACGATAGCGGAGGGCAAAATACGTGCAGCACTGATTTGAACACTGGCACACGGTGTAATGATCAATGCTGCATTTGATTTTTGAAGAAACTTACAAAGAAAAAATGCAGAAAGGAACAAATCAACGACATAAGAAAAAAATGGTGGGTAACAATGTGAAAATTATAGTAACAAAATACATATGCAAATTCTTAGCAAATAAGCGAAGTTATATAAAGTTAGTCAATGTTGCATTTCAATCTGCAGTTATTCATAACAAATCGACTCGTTATACAAGAATTGCCAAAATTATGAGAAAAAAATTCCCCTGGACTGGGAATCGAACCACGGACCATTGGCTTTCCGGGCCATTGCGCAGATTACTACTCTATCCAGGTTTTTTTTTTAATTTTCTTGGCAATTTAACCGAGGCTCAAGGTACTAGGTGTTAGGCCCTCGCAGTCCATCAAGGATAGCAACGCGAGGTAGAAAGGACTTCCAAGAAGCCACAGCCGGTTGAGAACCTCAAACCTGCGCTGAATCCGCGAAAGTGGTATGTGTTATATTTGTAATCCTGCCCCGTGAGCGGCGGTGAAATATAAAATAATTACCATTGAATTGACAATTCTTGTGTATTTCACTGCCATTCACGCGACAGGATTAGAAATATTACAAATATTTCTCGGGTTTTCCACTGAGTGTGGTATTGGGTTAATTCTCCCAACGTTTCAACGGCTGAGTCTGCTATAATCTTCAGGGGTGTACTCTTTATGGTACTTTTCACGGAACTTATTCATTTATTCATATCCTTGGTTGCCCTTATTGCTGTGTACGGCTGTAGCGATTATGACATTTCGCTACCTTGGTTTGACAAGGTTCTAACTGACATTTTTACAAAATTTGGTGTTTTCACTCAAGATAACTAAGTTTATGTTTCTATATGTGTTGCACCGGTTTTCATTCCTCTATGTAAAATAATAACAGATTTAGGACAGTGACAAAGTTCCAACTGCAAGGAGAAAAAACTAATATTTGGTGTGACAAGGTTCTAACTGCATTTTTATTATTTTATTACTCGTATAAACACGTACAAAAATAAAATAAATAACATATTTTCTAAAAGTAATAATTACTAGTGTATCTAGTAGATCTCCTATGTATGTGCCAAAAATCGAAAATATAGTCCTATTAATAATAGAAATAGAGCAGTTTAAAACTTTGACAAGGTTTTTCTCCAAAACCAGCTGATGGTCAGTTAGAACCTTGCCAAATCAAGGTAGCGATTTATCTCTATTCAAGCCTTTATCTCTATTTATGATCTTCTTCTCCAGGCTAATTTCAAACGCCTCCTTTACAATTCGATTCCATTAGTCACTAATGCGGCACTGAACCTTCGTATTTTTAGTGTCATAATTAATCCCTACATCCGTTCACAGCAATAAGGGCAACCAAAGACATGAATAAATAAATAAATAAGTTCCGTAAAAAGTACCGTAAAGAGTATACCCCTGAACATGATGGCAGACTCGGCCGTTGAAACGTTGGGAGAATTAACCCAATACCGAACCCGGTGGGAAACCCGGGAAAATTTCCATAAAACTGTGCGCCGGGAAAAACTAAAATTCTAAAAAGTTTAATGTATAGGTATCAAACTACGCCTTTGAAGTCAAAGTTTGTCGAAATATAAACTATTGTCATTATCCGTGGTTTTCTTTCTCACTACTTTAAGTTGTAACGAATTTAACATTTTTAACTAACAGTTAGTAATAGAATGGCGCGGTGAATCATTTAACGTAAACATGTGACATTTTTCTCTACATATGTGTAAAACCACCACCTCCCAGAAAAGGGAGAACTCAATATAATAATGATATCATAGATATAATAAGTGGATGAGACTTGAGGGGTAGAATACAGAAGCGGAAGGCATTAAAGCGGTCTACAGATCTCAGCACGGGCACGCTACAACTCCGCTGTAACGATCAATGTTTCATTTGGATCCGAAATTATTTTTGAATAACCGACCCGGCTGTCAGAAACAACTGCCAGTTTAGTTTGTGGGTATCAAGCTACGCTTTTGAAGTTAAATTATTTACAAGTAAACCGTTTATCTCGCATCAAATTCATTGTCACGCCATTTTTTTTCAAGAAAGAGTAACAAAATGAGTAAAAAAGTAGCTGAGAGTACATATTTGTATTACCTGGTCTTAATTTGTAAATTTAGCAAACGTTATTTGCAAAAAAATACTTTTAAACACCAATAAATTTACTCTTTACAAATCATGAAGTGAAAACTAATTTTTCCTGAGGGCAGTAAAAAATTTATTAGGAATGTTAGGGCATCAGCTTTTTATGTCATCCTGGAGGGTATTCAGGCCATCAACGACCCGGCATGAAAATAGAGAAATACAAACAAATCTATCAAAGTGAAACATGAATACTAAAATTTTCTATCAGTAAGCATTGCGTTTAACAACAAATGGATTTACTTTTCAGGAGAGAATTCGTATTTTATCCGACCTTAAGCCTCGATGAGCCAAGGGTTAGCATTAATCTGTTAAGATGAAACTTTTTCAATCTTACTTTTAGGATAATGGCCAAATTTATTGGCTGCCCCTAGGTTGATATTGTGAAAAATATATTTTCCGATGTAATTTGTGTACTTACATCCCAGTGCAAATATGAGTACCCCAATAGCAGTTAATTTAAATTGTTTTAATGTTCAAAGGATTATTTACTCTAGGGCACCAGGTTGCCCGTGATTTAGCGTTTTGAATAGTCCCTTAGACCACTCATTTCTATGGTTGGACCATCTTCAGTTGGAACTTATTCGTTAAACACAACCTATCAGTGAAAGCCTTTGATACTCAATGGGGTACCATGGAAAACAAATATGGATACTTTTGTCTACTTCATTTGATTTTGTCAGCGTCACATACATTCCATTGCTTTCTTGAGAAGACAAGAATGTTTCGTAAAAATATAGAATTCCAGTTTTATATTTATAATTTCTTTTGACGAGCAACTTTTCATTCTTAGCCTCCTTTATGTAGTCACTTGTGATCTTAATACACGTAGGTACAGCACGTATTAGTAATTACACTCGGAGATAGAGGCCTTACAGAGTGGAGGCTCAATTCTTTCCCCTAGTGCAATGGCGACAATCATAGATTAAAAAGTAAACTTTGCTTTATTCCATGCAGTATTTATTGAAATATTCCACCGATTTCAACCTTTTCCGGTAATTTTTATCAGGTTCGCCTCTTAAAAAATTAAAAAATAAACTGTATTGTATTCCACACAGTAGTTATTGAAAGACTCGACCAGTTTCAACCTTTTCAGGTTATTATCAAGAGGTTCACTTAGGTTGATAGTGACCTGAGAAGGTTGTTACCGGTCGAGTCTTTTAATAAATACTATGTGGAAAACAACAAAGTTTACTTTTTACTTTATCTTGTCACGATTTCACAAAGTGACCTCAAATCCATTGATTTCGATGTCGACTCGACATTTAGGACGCATTTTAGTAAAAGAAACGCACCGTGACAATGAGTGCGGATCGATCCGTTCATTCTAAATATTTGTACCAGAGTATTTGTTATTAATATAAAAAGGTTACGTTTTGAATGAAATATACACATATATTTCACCATGAATATAAATTACGGTGAAGGGCTTCAACTTTAAGTTATTTTTCCGCGAAATTCGGATCACTCTGTCGTCAGCGACGCTAGTGGAGATTCAGGTAAATCCCTTTCCATCCATTGTCAGTGACTGCTAACAGCGTACATCGTCAAAAACTGCTACGGACGTGCAGGTAACGTTACGCAGATGTTAAACGAATTAGGCTGGGAGCCGCTGGAGACTCGGAGGCTGTGCGCTAGGCTTAGATTGATTGAGCAATTGAGAATAGATATCTTTCGGAACGACGTGGAGTACATCGTATATCTCCAGGCCCCACTATATTTCCAGGTTTGACAGGAACGATAAATTAAGAGAGATATTTTACCGAACGGATAGGTATGGGGATTCGTTTTCCCCCGAGCTATAAAGGACTTTCATGAATGCCAGACGATACTATGTTAGAGAATTACCATTTAATTTGATAACAGCTGGTGTCCTAACGCTACCCGCCACACACCTATTTGACGACTTGCATGGCAGTATGCAGATTTTTGAGAATGCGGTCCTCCCCCTTGACTAGCATTACTCACTTAAAGCTTATACTATTATCTATAAAAGATAGATAATGTTAATATTTTCCTGCCACCTCATATTCGCTGATTTGCTGATTCACCGGCCTCGGTGGCGGTGGGGTAAGGTCCTCGCCTGCCAAACCGTTGTTCTTGGGTTCGAATCCCGCCTGTTTTGGTGATCCCTATCCAGATTATGTGTTTATGTTGTAATTTGTTAATGTTGTAAAACCTCGTTGTAAAAGGCCGTTATGTGCTCGGGGAAGTTGATAATAAACAAATACATACCTTTGCGATTCCTCCTACGCAACGTTTTACACGCCTTTTCTTTGCTTGATTACTCTGTTTGTCTGTTCAATCAATGTAATCTTGTAACGATTGAAAAAGTGGATCGGCTTGAAATTTTGCACTCTTGCATGCTTCCAATTACAATGAAATGTTCAATGATAACACATTTGAAATTTTTAATTGCCATTCTGCTCTAATTAATTAACAATATATATCAATTAGGAAAAAATATTTTAAATTTTCTCAATAAATGGTTTTAGGTATAAATTTTTGGTATATTTTTTTGACGGCTCTGATTTTATTCACTACTTGATTAGCCACTAAAAAGTATGAAAAATAAAAGAAGATTAAAGGAACATGCTTTTTCCTAAGAACGCCATAAAATGCACTAAAAAGTAAAAAAATTAAGAAGTAATGAGTTAGGTATTAATATTGCCTGATAATCCTTACGCCCTTATACCCTCTTCTACACTCATTTCTAAAAAACCTGACCAGCTCTTGCTAAACCAGATATATAAAAAAACCTGCGTGCTTTATTATCCGAGTGATGGTAAACTTATTTTTTCTTTTTAGAGCATTTCATAGTTCTTTTTTTTATGAAAAAGCGTGTTTTTGAATCTATTTTTATTTTATATTGGAGAAACAGTGAAATATTGAAAAAGGTCTACTCTAAAATCTCTATGAATTTTCAGCGTATATCATACGTTTTAAAGGAGAAATACGTCGTCATAAAATACGAAATGCATTCGGTCGATGGAAAGCGATGATAGCTCTAGTTTCGAATTGTCACTGTTTTGCAATGTTATGTGGAATTGGAACAAAAAATAAGTTATTGATCATCCCTTCAAACATTCAGCGATATATGCGGCAAAAAATGCAGCTATAACCTCTTTCAAAAGGTACATATATTGCAAAAGGAGACATATTTTATTTGGCACTCATTCAGAATCCATCCGTGAAGAAAGAATAACAAAAATGAGTTGCACGATTAAAAACATAAGCTTAAAAACTCGCAGTTGTTTAAAAAGCATGATTATCGAAAGATTTTCGCTGAGCTTATGTGGGTGTCCACACATTTTAGCAAAGTAAGAGTAGTCATACTATTACAGCTACGGCACTAATGTAGGTCATGAGTTTGTCTACAGTGGGCGCTATGGAACCCTTGATAGATCTCCTACGGGCGCTTGAGTAGCCGTAAAAATCCCAAAAAAATGCAGTATAAAATTCGTCTTTAATCATAAGTAATTACTCACAAGAAGACTAAGGTAATGTTGTTTTTTTTAAAGCATCGCGAGCGAAGAATGTGAGACTCAAGCTAAAAGTAGGTGGGGAAAAGCTTGAGCAGGTGGAGTAATTCAACTATTTGGGCAGCACATTTGTGGAAAACGGACACAGCAAGGGACATCAGCACATCAGGAAGCGAATTGCACTAGCAAAGGAGGCGTTCATGAGCAGGAAGGAGCTTCTGAGAGGATCGTTATGTAAGATTTTAAAGAAAGGGTTAGTGAAAAGTTTGATCTGGAGTGTAGATCTCTACGGTGCCGAAACGTAGACACTGACGAAAGAAGACGAGAGAAGATTGGAGGCATTCGAGATGTGGGTATGGAGAAGAATGGAGAAGGTGAAATGGACGGAGAGGAAAAGGAACGACGAGGTGCTGCATATGGTTGGCGAGGAGAGGCAGCTTTTAGATGAGATACGGAGGAGACAGAAGGTATGGATGGGAGGAGTGTTTAGAGGGGAGGGGATGTTGAAAATGGTGTTAGAGGGTAGAATGTTAGGGAAACGAGGGAGGGGAAGGAAAAGAATAGGATTTTTAGATAGATTGAAAGGGAGTAGGCCTTACAGTGAATGGAAGAAGGCAGTGATGGAAGGAAAGGGAGGCTCCCAGATTACTTCTTTAGTACTCCATAGAAATCCACCTTAATCGGTAGAGTACTATAATAATAAATCATAATACTAGATGGTTTATGCTGCCGGACATATGATGCGACTGGAGAGCATATTGCCCATTGTGCCCATAGCTCCTCTCTCCCTAGGCTAGTACCTGAACCTAGAAGGAACAAGCTTTCACCATAGAAATAACTGAAGGATATACTAGACGCATTGAGTAAATGTGTCGACGACGAAGTTTCTTTACGGAGTTACCCGCAAGTGCCCTTTATAGTGCGAAAATTCCACAGAATAAAACTGGAAAACGGACCGAGATTTCCCGAATACACATAAGGCGTTCGACAACTTGAACTACCTGGGCATCCTAATGGGAGTAATAATGACTCAGTAATTTTCCATGGAAATGTTATTTTAATTTACCGGTTTTGACAATTAATGTGTCATTAACAAGGATACATCTCCACAGGGTAAAAGGGAGTCGTAACCTTGATAATTGCACAGTCAGTGTCTAAATGAATTAAGTTAACGTTGTGAGGAAAATTACTAAGCCGTTATTACCTCCACCATCATGGTGGAAATCCCACAAAGTTGAGCTAACACCGATTGAATCATGGGCAACACTTCATATGCCCTTACGGAGTTTACGTTGGCATTGTAGAGGACGAGATGGTCCTTGTGAGAACTTTCGCAGTGGAATTTTCTCGCTGACTTGCGATCGCGCTGCCTCAGCTGGTGAGCTAAGAGAGCGCCACGTGCAGTCGCAGAGGTAAAATATTTGGAAGAAGAAATCGAAATAGGTGCCTTTACCTCATTTCGGAACCTGTCACTTTATTAGGGTATACCGCTATCCTTCTAGACTTTTTATTTTTTACTTTAGGGGACGAGCTTCACGCCCCAGAGTACTAGTTTAATACTGATGCCGTCTTTTTAAAATATTCAGGAAATTTAAGACAGACCCTGTCTAACATTTTATTCTATCTCAGATTTCAAAATTAAAAGTCAGTATTTACACCGATGCAACCTTTTTATATTTGAGAAACAATCATATGCAGATTAGAATTACTTTATATTCACTGTGCATTGTAAGACTGTTCTCTAAGGGATAGTGCATTTGCAAAAAAGGCAAAGGCCTCTGAGGAGTTTTTGCTGGCTTTAGAGGACAAGATGGCTTCTTTGTGGAATTTCTCAATTATGGAATTTTCGCGCTGTTTTTCGATCGAGGTGCCTCAGCTGATGAGCTAGAGGGCGTCGTATGCAGTCGCGGGGGTATCGCCCCTTGAAAGTAGACTGCAGGCTTCACCCCCCATCCTTTTTTCCACACCCTCCATGCCCCGTCCCCTCTGCTACGCTCACTGGCTCTTTTCTTCTCTTCTTCCGTCATACCTCTTACGGACTTCTCAATCTCATTTCAAGGAACGTTGTTTCTAGGTTATCATATTTTGATGAAACCTCCTCCAATGATACCCATGGACAGTTTTGTATTTTCTGTAGTTATTGATTAAATACCCTTTCCTATAATTGCTATATTTAAACGTTTTAAGGATTTTTAGTTCATTTTTCTCAAATACTCCATCTCATAATTGGCCGTAACCTAAATTTTCACTATCGTCTATTTTTATTATTACATTATTTACCTTTCCATTCCAAAAATAATCTTTACAGCTAACTCATGAATAGATCTTTAAGCTAGATTTAAGCATTCGCATTTTTCCTCCGCGCGGACTTCCGGCTTTTCCATCAAAAAGACATAAGGGAGGCTTATAACACAAGTCTATGGTAGTAATAACTCCTCCAGACTGTAGTAGCAGGAATTATACCTTCAATGATAAACTATCATAAACGCCGCTAAAATTTATTACCTGTGTATTTAGGATAGGGAGAGATAGAAAATATTTATTTATCCTCTCCCACCCTCAAACTGAGGAACCACTAAGCCCTATATCCCTCTCCACTTCGTCGCCATGGGAACGCCCTCCCCCACCCTTCCGCAGTGGGACCAATGCCAAGATTGCCGGCCCAATAACACAGCCCACACACCCTGTTTGCTACGGCACAAATGTTAGCAGAAATGACTCTTCATGAGGCAATAAATGCTCGCAGGCAGAGAGCTTAATGTGGCCCAGAAACACTTTTTCATGTCCATCAGAATTTTCTGCAGTTTGGCACAGGGCCTAAAAAATATATTTGGAACTCCGATGGTTGGATGAAAGAACCGCTACCGAATAGAGAAATCCTTTCAAATTTATGTGATGTACGCTTTCGATTCCATTTTTTCTTTTGCTTGTATTTCAAGGCACTCGTTACAGTTAGTTATCATAATTAAATCAACAAAACATATGTGGCTATTGGATCGAAGTTTTATATTAAGGTTATTAGATCGAATTTTAGAACGCATCCTAGGAATTTTCAAAGCCTTTAGAGTTATGAGGCAACTTAAAGGATAGTGGAACTCAAGTCACTACAAGACACTACAAACTATTCGATTGATATTTCCCTGTCATTTTGGCACCACAAGATATCACCCGCGCAACAAGATAAATAATACAATACAATATACGTACCTTGTGCATATTTAGAACCAATCCTTAGTTTAGTTCAACGCCATAGAATGAGTACCTTTATCCAAAAAGTAACATTAGAGACTGGGATAAGTCGCAACTTTTTTACGCTAAAAACAGTTTGATAATAAAAATAGTTATAATTAACTGTTTTTGAAAAGGAAAAAAATAGGAGAAGCGATGCAACTTTATAATAATTTTAAAGGCGTTACGTTGGTTATAAATTTTCTCCCCAATTTCTCGTTTATTTCTCCGTAAATGGCCGCCAAAAAGACGGAAATTTAGCCTTCGTCCTGAAGACGCTGATAGGATCGTCGGCGAAACTGTTTTCTCGTCAGCCAGCAAACGTGGACGAATACCCGAAAAGATGGGGAGAGAAAATCTGAGTATATTTTCGCATGCATTCAAATGATCGGAAAGAAAGTTAAATTTCGCATTAAATATCATGAACAAGCATAAAAAGCTAGAAGAGAAATTTTAATGGAATGATTTTTTGGCATCCAGGAATATCTAGATAAAATTCTAACGAAACTTTTGATTATTGTGTTTTGAATCAAACTCCGATTTCGGGAAATTTTTATCGATTAAAACTTTTGTTAGGGTAAATACTGAGTGCGGAAAGGATGTGAAAATCCTCACTAAAGGGAAGAATGCAAGGCAAGCGGGACAAAGAGAATAGGATTTATTGGTGGAGTGACAGAGAGTCTTACTGTTAATGGAAGAGGGACGAAGTTCTATTTTGGATGGGAGACAGGCCTGGAAAATTCGCATTATGCTGTTCATGTAAGGTTGAAGAGTTTACCTCAGAGACATTATTCATGGGTGTGACCCGCCATTCCATTAGACTGTGTAATCTTTCTGACCATTTTTTTTACCATTTACCAGGCTATTGTCTGTAGAAGTTGACTAATTGGTACTTAGCTAGCTTGGTTTGTGTGTTGTATACAGACTTCTCATTCCCTCTACGCCCCTTTATCCCTGACAGCGAAATTTGCTTTCCCAACCCCTACTGTTAGATATATATCGGTGCTTTGCTGGTGCACGGACCGTTGAAAATGACGGTCAAACTTTGAAACCAATCGGTGCATATTTCATCAAAATGCATAATTACTTGAAAAGTGTTTTTATTCAACGATAATGATAGAAAGTCCCCGGAATGTTTTTTAATTTTAAAAGCTAGCAGGACTATGAACAAATGAATCACGAACCACGACCTTGCCATTGCGTATTATGCATCTTAAAGTAGAGAGACTCCCCAGTACTACTAAATTTCGTATATTATTACCCCGTCCACCACTCAACATGTTAAATTAAAAAAAAACCGTTTGCTCTTAGAGTTTTTATCCCAAACTTTCGAGAGTTGAAATGGTCCTGTTTGATATTGCTTAAAATATTCATAATCACTCTGGAAATGAGTCTGAGAGAGCTCAAACTGATTTAAAATTCAATTAGGGGAAAATAAAGATTGCGGAAATGTCCCGCATCATGGACTGGTATTTTTCCCGTTTGGGAGAGAGAGAGAGAGAGGACTGAGGACTACTTTTAAAATCCGTCCCACGCCACCCTTCCCTACCTTCCCGCACTCCCATCACACCCCTTTCCAAATCGGCCGCACCCCAAACGGCGCGGCGGAACTCCGAAGTAGATGAAACTTCCGCCGCTGCCGTGTCGGCTGAGTCCTCTATCTCCGTTACCCCCCGATCCGAATGGGAGCGTGGACCGATTAAGGCTGAACGTCTAACTCCTTAAACTTTATCGGGAAAAGCTTCGCAAAATTGATTAATTTGTTCGTTAATGAACGGTTCCGGAACGAAAATTAACTTATAATTGAATACTTTTTCGAGAGGTTTTCGTTCGACGTCGACAATAATTTGTCCGAATTCCAGTCGTAAGAAAGACGCGTGGAAAATAATCTCCACTTGAAAAAATATTTGCCTTCATCTGCTTGCATTTAGCAATGCTAATATTTCAATGCGCTACAGTTATCAGTTCTTATTAAAGAAAATTAAACAGAGCGAAAATACAGCAACAACACATAATAAAATATTTAGATACTAGAGTGACTTTCGCATCCATGTACCGCCTAGAGAAAACGCATAAGATAAGCAATATGTTTAGTTGTTTTCTATGAAATGGGAAACTGTTAGTTTAATTTATTTTTCGCCCACCGTAGCCATAGGGGGGATCGGGTTGGTGTGGTGGCTAGAGTGTTGGCTTCCCACCCGATGGACTCGGGTTCAAATCCCGGCGATGACAGAAAATTTTCAGAGACTGCCCAATCCCTGCTTAAATGTTGTTTGGAGGGCATTTCAAGCGTAACACTCCATCCGTCGGTTGAAATTCTAGGCCGTGATCCCCTTGGCGCCTTTTGTTAGAGCAGGCTAATGCCGACGCCGGGTTTCTCTCCACCCTTCCTCCCATATCCTTCCCTCATGGCTCAAATGATCTTAGCTGTCAGTCGTCTATCGATATACCACACCGCAGACCTATGGCTTCGTCCTACCATTCTGAGAATATGAGGCTCTAGAATATAACGCGCACTTTTTCTGTCGAATCGTCAAAAATATGTTTTCGAACCTCGCAATAACTTCATCTGCTTATTCATTTATTTTTGAAGCCGGTCGAAATAAGCCCACTGACAGAAAGAGACGTGCGCGAAACGAAAGTTCAATATGTACGCCTTCGGTCTAAAAATATCTTGCAAGTATCATTAAAGTAAAAAGGAAATGGCATTGTACATATTATTTTAAAATATTTTAATCAAAAATTATGCTTGCCTTTAAGATTCATCCTTTATATCAAGGCCATTCGTAGAAATTGAACAAAATTAGATTTTGACCCTTTTGCCACACAGTGAAGCTTTATGGCCACGGGTCATTCTGAAGAAAAAAGCTGATGTATCCTTAAAATTTTACACTTGTTTTCTAAAAACGACTATAGGAGCAACGTGCCTAAATATTTTCACAGTAACGAGAAGAAAATTTCCTGGTAAAAATGGGTTTATAAAAGACTCGTAGGCTAGAAAAAATGGGATCAACATTATTATCCGTATAAGATCAAGAAATGAATTCAATAGTGGAGGCAGATGGCGTTGAAATGAGCTCTTGATAAGAGATAATCTTGTGACAGGCGTGTGAAGTAGGGATTTTTGACGTTTAAATTTAAAGGTAACCCTGAAACTGATGTGGGAAAGATATTTGAGGCGTGTTACGAGAAAGTAGAATGGGCTGTAAATGAATTCGAAGTCTGCTTTTCTTCGTTGACGGCTGAGACGTGGGGCAGATAGAGAGTCGAACATCGAACATGCAGATGTGTTGCGGTAATGGGAAACACTACCTGAAATATGCACGTCGAGTAAAACGTATGAGATAAGCTTATACACAGTCATATTTTTGTCGTGAGGACAGGCATTGAGAAGGATGTGCGCAGGGTCAGGGGCGCAGCTAGGAATTAAGGCTGGGGGAAGGGGGGGGGTGGGTGCAACTAATGGGGTGGGGGTATCTGCAACTAATACCGGGGTGTGTGGCGGTATGGTATACCCACCAGGATAATAGGTACCTAGGTGTGAGATTAATAAATTGCGTAATTTTATGATAAATGGTTCAAAATGGTGATTTTTACGGCTTTCTGAGGAATATTTTATTAATCCTTACACTATTCTATTAGTAATATCAATCAAATTATTGAGTAAAATGGATTAAACTTAAAAATTTCTCTGAGCTCTGGGGGTTTATCCCCCAAACCCCCCCCCCCCTCGCTGCGCCACTGCGCAGGGTAACTGGTAACCCGGCCTCGAAATTAGCATGCTCTTAACGAATGGCATTAGCGGGACCATATATACACGTCGCATCGGACGGACGGACTATTTCAGGTACTAAAATTACTCTCCACGGCATGGAGCTCTCTACAAGCAGGTTGGAGCGGCCCCAGTTAGACCCCCGCTGGTATTTGACCACTAGCTCCCAGGATGACAAGCCAATCCTCTTGCAACCACAAGTACCCCACCTGACTCTAGTTAGACCTCCCTTGGAGTGGGCTGATAGGTTATGGGACCCTTATGGGGAAGGACTTATAGCTGACATTAATAGGGTAGAGCGCAGGGAGGCCAGATTTTTGATGAGTTGTTACGATAAAAAGTGCAGCGTTAGGCTTAGGTGGGAATATTTAGAAGCGTTAAAAGAAATATTAGCTAAATACAATAAGTGCATTCTGAAAGATAGTTTTCTGAGACAATTTGAAATAAGTACACCTTTCGTTTACGTCGAACAATGGTGGAAAGGATCACGAGAAAAAGGTAAAGGGAGTAATAAACTGAATAACTGAGATTTAAGATGCGTTAATTACCTCATTTTATTGGATAAAAAATAATTTCTCTATTCATGTAATAAATCGGAGCACGCGGATAGTCAGATACGAAACTTGCCATTAATATTTTCATTATAACGGCTATACTGTAAAAACATACCAGCTGAAATAGGTAATAACAAAATGTAAATAAAACTGATATAATGTGGTTTGTATGCTAATATTTTCCTCAACCGATGCCTCTTTGCCTTAACACATGGTCCCTACAACTGAGGTATAAATGACAATATATTCTCGAAGTTTTACATACTTTGTGGAATGGGTTTGAAAATATCTGAACTCATCGAGAACTCACCACCTGTCCAACACCCATGTGGTATCGGCTTATTATTCATAATTATCAACGGCTGTCAATGTTAATTCATCAGTTAATCGTTGAGAATCATGTGTATCTATTTATCAGCTATACAATTTTTTCCTGTTTGATTTTGTGCATCTCGAATTTGCCATTCACCGTTGCTGTCATTGTTCTTAAATTAGTCACTTTAGGAATGTTTCATTACTGCGACAGTAAAAAGTATCCCTCTTAAAATGCACTATTCATTTTCTGGAAGACTCTGTGAAGAAGTGTTATTAAGACAAAAAAGCAACAGTCTCAACTCTATCGATAGGAGCAACACTTAAGTCTCGAAACAACCCTGGAAATTGACGTGGGATACTTCTAAAAATTTCATGTGAACAAAATAGAGTGGCACGTTAAAAAAACCTCCTTTTAAAATAGCAAATAACAGGTTGATGTGTGGTGGTTAGAGTATTGAATTCTCATCCAGCGGGACAGGGTTCAAATTCCGACAGTAGCAGAAATCCTTTAGTGATAGTCCGATTACCGTTTGAGTGCTTTGTGGAGGGCTACTCTTAATGTAGAACTCTGCCCGTCGGATGGGGCTTTAAGCCATGGTCCTCTTAGCGCCTTTCGTTATGAGCAGGCTAATTCCGACCACGGGATTCTCTCTACCCTTCCTTCATGGCGCAAATGACTTAAGGCGTCAGTCACCTCTTTTTAGTACCTTCTATCGTTTACCTTTTTTTAACCCAGCATTGCTTCTAAGCTTAAAAATGTAAACTATAAAGATCCGACGGTATAAAATGTGCCTTCTCAGCTATATTAAAGGTTAAGAGTTACTTTTGTTGTAAAATTGAATGGTGAAATATTTAGCTACCGTTATAATAATGGTCGTGTTGAAAATTTACTCGTTTTTAAGAATTGAATCTAAACATTTCGTTTTTCTCAGAAGAAACACTCGGTTAGGGAGGGTTAAGTGTTCAGTACATTTTCAGTAATCCGAATCATCCAGTGATACAGCCTCCTGGGCTTGCGACATCCCACCGACTGATCTACTTCCATCAGTTTTAAAAGAAAGATTGTTCTACACACAGTCAGACCTTTTTTTCGTCGTATAGTATTTAGTTGATCGTCTGTTATTTACATACATTAACTAGACGACCTTATTGCGTCGACCACTTTATCCGGAAAAGAAATAAAAGTCAAGTTAAAATGAATATCGGGCGAGCGTCGTCAACGTATAATTTTGAAGCAACGGAATTGCACCGTCAAATTTAACTTTTGTGAATTCAGCTCGCCTTCCGGTTCATCGGAATGTGTATTGCATTGGTATCCCGTACATTTCTAGTAATCCAGGTTTTTTGAAAATCCGACCAATAACGTTTGCCTTTGTGTCGAATAACGTAGTCTGCACTCCATTTCTGAGATCTCAGTTTTCCCAATTCTAAGTAACAATTTGCAATTTTATAAACAGGGCCTGAGAAGTTTTTGTGGTTTTTCACCGATTTGAAGTTATATGAACTGAATATTTCATTTCAAATGAAGTAAATAAATTAAGACGTAATGTGACAATTATCAGCGCATTTCATGCGAGTTGAAGTTATTGCTGCGTTAGAGAAGTTATCCTAAAACGATATGTGATGAATAATGCTAGTAATTCGCTTTCATGAATCCATTAACGTCCGAATAAATTTTTTTGGCAGTGCTTTTCCCATTTTATTCCATGCATAAACTTCGGTGTGAGTTGTCTATCTTGAGTCTGATTAAAATATGGGTTCTCGTAGAGATATAGAGAAGATTGTATTTCTAGGATCTTGGGGCACGTGCACTTGAGATGGGCCACAATGAGAGCGCCGGAAGAGGGGCCCATCGATTCGGACCACGCCTTCTTCTTACCTCCCCTCCACCTCTCCCTTACAACCCCCACCCCCTCTCCCATTCCACCCGCATGCCTCCCCCACCTCCATCCACTCCATTCGCGGCCGGCCATCTTGCCAGAATCCTCTTTGCATTACACCTCCATAACAGGCGGATACCACCCCTCCATTAGGACCCCCTCTCACCGCAGCACATCTCTTTACATAATACGGGGCAAGCCTTCTCAATTCACGAATACAAAGGAAGTGTCTGATACCCTTTGGGCCAAGACTTCAAGCTTGGGGGAAGGTGATCACGTGAATGGAGAAGTTTTGAGAGTGCGTGTTTTTCTTGATTATTTGACGCAGTCCGTGAAGATTGTGAGTGATGCTATCAATATTTTATGAGATGGCTTCCAATAAATGTGCTCAAATAAATTAATTCTGACTGAATTCTATTTTAATGGACCAAAACTACGTCTTTATTGCATTTTGTACGAGAGAACTTTAGGTGACCGTCGTGGGACTACACATTTGTACACCTCCCCGAACCAGACTTGCACACAATGTTTCATGAGATTTAGTATTGGAGCTGAGGCATCCTTCGCTGCCAATATAGAACATTTTAATTTCAGAAATTTCCTATTGAATATACCCAAATGATGCCGTCGACTGATACTCCGGCTGATGAAATATCACTTATACCGCCTACAAATAATTTCTTTATCGAAATCGAAAATTTCACGCCTTCGATCGGGCAGTCACTGAAAATGCTTTGCTACCGCCGGGATTTGAACTCGAGCCCACGGGGTGGGAAGCCAGCACACTAGCCACCACACCAACCCGATCCCCCCGATACGTCGTCTTTAGTGCTAATAGGGTGGTTTCCTATTATTTTTTTTTGCCTAAATCGAAAGATTATTACTCCTGGAGTGCGCATTTCACGCTTTCAGATTTTTAAATGACGATATCTATTTTTCGCGAATAAATGAAAAGTGAAAATTTTCAAGCGCGCGAAAACGCGACGGCTAAGTATGGATGCTGGGAAAACCCAGTATGATGTCATACTGGTTCCCGCTGTCGCCGCGTGAGGTGACCTTGGGGCGAGGCTTTGAGCGCTGATACGATGCAGACTGCTAGCAGGCAGCAGAGTACCCTGCTAGCAGATAGCGCTTGGCTTAAATAAGGATTATTAATACCCTATCAAACGAAGGACACTGTCCGACCAAAGGCAATTTTAATAGGTGATTATCAAGACATGTTTCCCTGAGCTCTGTGCCTCATGCATGCATTGGTAACCTCAGACGATGTAAAACTCCTATCTACTTAAAATTGACCATTAACAGTCGTCTAAACTGGGATTTCTAAAACCAAATGATTTGTATATTATGAATACACTAATGGTGGGTAACGAATCGCAATCAATGCCTTTCGTTTTCTTTGATGAAGGAAACTACCCTATTTTCGAGTTAAGAGGACTATACCCGCGTGACGGTCGGTGTGCGGCAAGTCACTGGTGTGCTAATGACGCGTCATGACGTGATTCGTGGTGCCTATTCAACGGGTGATGTGTCGATGATTAGGTGCATGGTCGTGCAATGCTCAAGGCCTTCGTGACGCAGATCTTTGTCGTAGGTGACTACTTGATGCCAGTGGAACAAGGGGTGGGTTCTTTAACTAACATTTTACAGCTAACTCCTGATCATTGGGCAGTGCTTAAAACTTGTTGACCCTTGCACTGCCGTTAGTTTAGGGCATGGGTGAGTCATACGGGAGTGTAGATTTAAATGTCCATTTTTTACTTGGGATTAGACCCCGTTCAAGGTCTATTCTCGACTTTAATAAAATCCGAAGATTCAAGCTTGATGGAGTGGTATTTTTCCATTTTGAAATGACTACTTGCAGTTTTCCACGATTATATCATTTATATAGTTTCGCTTGCAATGCCATGCTGTTGAAAATTGCTGGTATCAATTTCAATATATAAAAATTTCACTCCATCATGCTTTAATCTCAGGATTTTATTCGTTGCGATAGCATAGTAGTACAAGTGAAACCATGCAATTTTATAATGGTGGATAATTGCAAGTATTTATTTCAATATTCTAGACTCAATCCGAAGTGCTTCACCTCCCCTTCGAAGTTCCCCACCTTTTCCCTCCTATCGGTGAAGGTCTGCGCATTCAGGGGCATTTTTGGTTGATTTTGACATTGATTTCATTTATTTTATTTGCCACCATAATTCAATCGCAGCGAAAAATATTGAACCGTCACCCCAAAATAACAAATGGCCCCGTTGGCGGCGGGGTAAAGTCCAGTCCTCGCATGTCTACACGAAAGTTGCGGGTTCGAGTCCTAGCTGAGTAGGTTGCCCTTATCCAGGGCAAAGATGTTCAAGTTCGTTTAATTGATAATGTTATGAAAAACGCCATGTAAAGGCCAAATTGCGCTGTTTTCGGTGTTGTGGAAATAAATAAATAAATAAAAATAGAACCTTAATCCACCCATAACCACTCTCTTCCGTTAAAATTTCAATTAATAACTCTATGCACTCTACTGCCGTAAATTAACTCTTTTTCGTCAATTATGGATGCTAATTCTTAGTATAAAAAATTAAACTGTTGTACTTTTTTATTCAAGGAAACCTAATTAAATATTTAGGACACACTTAATACTGGTTCTGGTTTCACTGTTGGCTAGACGGGACACGGTGGGGGTTTGGGGATTGTAAGAGGAAAGGGGGGAGGGGTCAGAAAGATGGATCAGACCAAAAGGAGAAAGCTACCCGCCTCCACTCCCCAGATGGTACTTCTTTCGCCTTTTATTCTCTCCTCCGAAAGAGAGTCTTTTGTTCCCGCTCGGGTAAAAAAGTTAAATTACCCTCATCTCCGGATGCTTCCTCTCGTTTTAAACTTAAATGCGCGCGGGCATGAATTAATGACATTTTAGGCACCATTTTAATGCGCATTCTGACGCGCGGGCAAAAATCCCAGTCCACACCATGAAATGAAGTTTACGACTGAACGATTTCATTTTTTTCCCCCGCGTGCTATGAAATTACTCTTTCCCGGGACTTCCATTAAAATGGGCGAGAAATGACTCGGCGGCATCTTGATTAATTTAAGAGCTTCTTCATTTCTTCCCCGGAACGAACAGTCGTGCGTATAAAGAGTAGTGGGTACCTATATCGCGAAATGCAATCAGGAGCATTTTGCTCACGCCTGCATGTTTGAATGAGAAGATATCCTTACTTCAGCAAGAATATGGGTAGTTATTATGGCTCTGTTTCAGTTTAATTATTTTCGCAAAATTTCAGTCTCATTAAGTTTAATACATTCTTTATTCCGAATGATTGTCCTTTTTCCCTCCGTATAGGTATATTTTCTAACGAATTTTCGGAATAATTCTCATTTGTTCCAACTCGGTGGGGAAATTATTCTCTCTCCTTAAGGATTTCAGACTAACTCCTTGGAATCTTTCAGGTTCCCACCACGCATGTGATGAATCGATGAGGAAAGATTTTCACGGCATCCTCCCAGCGTCATCCACTCGAATTGTCTGTAGGTATGACCAATTTTGTATTCTTACTTATCGGTGAAGTTGATGGTGGGTGAATTAACTTTGTAGAGGTTATCCATGCTGAAATAAAATAAATTGAAGGAAATTTGTTCAATACACACTTATTTTAATATTCTGAAAGCGGTTTTGACGTGTTCTAAAATAAGTCTGGAAAGAAAAAAGGGCATTTATTCTATTTTAGCTTACTTATGATTCCGTTCTCCACGATATGGTTTCCCTAAGGGAGACTACCCGCGATATGTCAGCTGGAGAGACTGGTACTTACCCCATTTATCTATACAGTTTAATTTCTTAATTTATACTAATACTTAATGATCATTTGAGCTTTCGGTATTAATCATCTTATATATATTACTAATTTTATGAAATTTTTGTTTATCCGTTGCGTGCAAATCGTCAACAAAATGCCAGTATGGGCAACTTGCATTCCACCCATGCTCTCCCGAAGCAAATTTCTGGATTCCTCTGCGAAAGCCAACACCACAATATCTCATTACTTCTTTATTGAACGTTAAACTGTATTCTTACATAGGGGGCAAACATGTCTTCGCAAGATCATTTCTCGGGTTATGAATTATTAAGCGTCGAACCTGGGGCCCCTAGCGTAATTGAGGGGTACCACGGCGGGCAGGCTTCTAGCAAGGACGATGCGTTCCCACGTGAAAAATTCGATTGACTAAAAAATCACAGAGCGTTATTTTTTTGGCACATGAGTAAAAACAAAGTTCGTGATGAAATGAAATCAAATATTAAAAAAAATCAAATTCAAATACCAGCCATCCACCCTGGGATACAGGGTGATCAATGCCGCGCCCTAAGACCCCGTGCTAGCTATTGGTCGTAAATTCAAATGCCCAATTGCCAACGAGTATGATAAGACATATGTTTACATAAAACATTCGTATATGATATGAAATGAGATTTGATACTTTCCCGGTGAACTATGTGGGTAATCTTTTCTCGGGATTCACACCCGATTAAATACTCCGTTTTAGCCGGCGTTTCGAGCTCCCACTCGGGGCTCATCTGCAGGGCTCGGCTAAGATTGAATATATAATCCGGTGGGAATCCCAAAAAAAGTATACCCAAATTACATATGAGTGGGTTGGAAGCCAAGGTGTACAAGTGATTTCTCTTTTCTATACAGAGTTAGGTACATGAATTTGGTATAGAAAACAAATGAGATCAATTAGGTGTTTAGTAGTACATTTCATTTTCCTCTCAATGTCAGCACATAGCAGAGACTCAATCGTTTCCCTTGGCAACCAGGTTTTTGTGTATATATTCTAACAATTAACTTTACCTAAGTCTGTAGAGAAAAAAATCACTTGTACCCCTTGGCTTTCAACCCACTCATATATTATGTTTCCATTAAGTTGGAGGCCGTGCTCAAGTCTCCTATTATGAGGCTTGTGTAATCTGAGGTCGCGATGACGCTAAATTGACCCTCTATAGTGGTGGGTTTTCTGGAGTTTCATTCACTACCAGAGGAACAACCGTACTTTTTCTCTGTGATTTATTTTCATACGTTTTATCGGATCTTTTCTTCTCCCTCATCTTTTATCCGGGCCTTTGATTTGTGTGAATATTATTGCGCACGCGAGCTGGAGGTCGAGGATGACAAGGGTCTAGTTTTTTGGCGACGCCGAGAGACTTGATTTAAAAGGCCAAAGTGGAATCGAGTCGGCATGGTGGTGAGAGTGCTGACTTTTCACCCAGTGGATCCGATTTCAAATCCCAACAAAGGCAGAGATTCAGGGTTCCCACTCAACCGTGAAAAACCTTAAAACCGTGAATAAGCCGTGAATTTCGCCATAAAACCTTAAAATCCTCTCAAACTTGAATTGAAAGAACTACAATTGGCCGTTCAAAAGAAAAATCGATATATGAAAGTATACCGGGACTAGCCACGGTGATAACTTTTTACGGAGTCACCCGCAATGCACAAATAGTGCGAAAAATCCACAGAGGAAAAATCATTCGCCTTGACCGGGATTCGAACCCGGATCCCTCGATTTCCGGCCGAGTGCTTTTAGCCAGTTAAGCTACCGAGGCGTCATTCTCCAAATTCAAATTTGACTCCTCGGTAGCTTAACTGGCTAAAAGCACTCGGCCGGAAATCGAGGGATCCGGGTTCGAATCCCGGTCAAGGCGAATGATTTTTCCTCTGTGGATTTTTCGCACTAAAAATCGATATGTCGATCATGTTTAAGGTCAGTCACTCGCAGACCCTGTCCACTTATTTGTCTGCACACGTATATTCGAAGCGCAATTATCGGTCCGCGTGCCATGACGTGACACAGACCTTAAGCCTGTGATTGGAAGACCGGTAACCAAAGTGCTCATTAATGATTGCGAAAAATCAGACACCCCTTCCCTTTTCTGCCACCCTCCATTTTCCGACTCACAAAATTTAGCCGGCTCTAAATTTTGCTAACGATAGGCGACGTAAAAAGAGCACTTTCATTGCTGCGTTTGCATCGCCGACGTTCATCGCGTTTGTTTAATTTTTAGTAAACGTGCGGCTGGTGATTTCTACGTGATAAATATTTATTCCTAAATAAAAAACAGACCGCGAATTTGACGAAATATAGATCGCGAAAACCTGGAAAAAACAGTGAATTTTATAATTCAGTGAGAGTGGGAAGCCTGAGATTTTTCAGAGAATGCCCGATCCCTGAGCGAGTGCTCTGTGAAGGACACGTCAATTGCAACACTCCTGCCGTCCGATGAGACGTTAATTCGTCGTCCCCTTGGCGCCTTTCGTTGAGAGTAGGCTAATTCCGACGTCGCGTCGGTTTTCTCTCCACCCTTCCGTACTTACCCTTCCCCCATAGGAGTTGGATTGGAAGGTTGGAATGAAAGGTCAAATCTAATATATTGGTCAAAAATAGGATGCTAAAAATGTAGTCAATAGATTCAAAATATAAATAAACCTACATGAGTGATAAGTCAGGTGGTTTTAACGTCAAAGTTGAAGGGAAGATTTGAAAGCAATGTCTGAATTTAAAATGGTTAAACATTCAAAATCCGTCACATCATTTTTACTTTTGATTTTCGGTGAAAGAGAGTATCTAGTGATTGTAGGAATTTTTAAAACATCCAATTTAACAATTGTCCAATTACTTAAAAAATTAATATTAGTCTCATGGTTTGTGAAACGGTCCTTTGATACGAGTATTACTTTGCTCCAACAAATAACTCCGAAATCAGTGGATTTGAGAGTTATGTAACGGTTAGATATTTATAAAGAATATTTAGAAAATATCTATAACTACATCTAATACATTGGTCCAAAGCGGGATATCAAAAATTTAATCAATATATTCAAAATAAAATAAAGCTGAATGAAAGATAAGTCAGGTGGTTTTAACGTCAAAGTTGAAGAGAATATTTGAAAGGAATGTCTGAATTTAAAATAGTGCTACATTTTGCGTTACGCTAAGCTTTGTTAAGACCAGCAGATCCGATGTTGGTATGCTGCGGAAGAGAATAGTCCAGGAAAAACATGAAACTAGGAAAATAAAAGCCTCGGAGAGGTGAAAGAGTTTTTTGATATCTCAGAAGCTCAAAAACCAGTATGGACAAGGCGAGTGGGAAGCAGGAAATATAGATCCCTTTACGGCAGTATAGTCATTGGTCGTCGGCAGCAGTGGAGAAGCCATGGGTGGAATCATTCGAAATGAATTTCTACCGGAGAATGATAAAGATAAACGGGTAAACGGAGTGAGTGATGTGGAAGCGTTAAGAAGAGTGGGAGAAAATGCAAGCCTTCAAAATATCCTAAGGAGAAGATAGGACAACATAATCGACCACATCAAGATACACGATGGCCTGATCAGGGCAGTCGTCGAAGGATGGGACGATGACAGGAAGAAAGGCGAAGGAAGTCATATGGAACAAGTTAATGGGGTTTAAAGAGAAAAAAAATGAGTCGATATGAAAAGGTTATCTGACAGGTGATCGGAGTGACAACCAAATCTTTAGGATTGGGTAAACGTTTTCTATAAGTTAATGCCACATCGTTTCATTTTAGGGGACACATTTACGTGAGTTCTTCGGGCCCAGTTTAGTTCAGTCCTGGTGTCTTCTCTTTCACTTCATACTTACATCTCACCTTCCCGTCTTATATATTATAAAAATATAATTATAATAGATAAATATTATGGATATACTTAGTCATATATATTTTCAAAATATTCCCTCTAAATTTCAAGCCACTTAGTTAATTCTAAATTTGACGTAACGATGTGGTCTTAGCCCGGAAATGCATCGGTTGCGGATGGTTGCCGGGCTAAGTCCGCAATTTAAGGATTCTTGACTTATGATGATGATGTAGTCGGTGTATGAAATTGAAAGCTTAGTGTCGTATTTTATAATGGATGCTGAAGTGAACCACCTAATAACTTATTCCGTAAATTCGTGGAATGCTTTCATAAAGTTAGAGTCCATAGTCACAGATATGACTTGCTTTTAATACACTTACGTTAGAATTCATCTCAGTTGGCATCCATGTCACCGTATGATGCTTACCTGAAATAGAAGAAATTATTATTAATTATGTGAGGCTATTCTTGGGAGATAAAATGGGATAAATCGCGTTTCATTTTATAAAGGAATGGCTAATATATATCTTACGTGTTTTTATGTAACGTTTTCGTTATTCCGGCAAAAAAAGGTCGGTACACATAATACAAAGGTCTCTGTATTTTTCAATATGTCACAATATGCAGTAGAAGGTAATTGCTGAAGAAGCCCTTTGACTGCGACTGAGATTAGAAAGTTTTACATCATAATATTTTTTTAAAATTTACATCTTTTTAACCTTTGAGATACAGCCAAGTGCTAAAAAAGATATTCTCTATGTATTAGGGATGTTGATAATATGATAGCTTAAGACAATACGATAGCTTTAGTTTTAATTGAGAAAGACGTCACCAAGATAAAATGTGTTTCCAAGACAAAATGCGACTGGTAGAGTGGAAGGGAAGCGTCTTGTTAGGAAAATTGGATAGGATTCCATTCCGAGAATTTTTGCACGTGGCATTTAATATGAATCTCACTGGCGTATCCACAGATGGTGAGCACCGCGATGCTAATTTATTTTGGTACATTTTTTTAACTTGATGGGAATGTTGGGTTTAGTACGTAGACCCGAATCACGGGTATTCTTCCTTTGTTATCGGTTTACATTGACTCCGTAAAAAACATTCGCGCGGCTAAGGCAGTATATGGATCATAAATATGGACCAATACAAAAGTTGATCATAAAAGACATGAAGCCTTCGAGACGTGGCGCCTGCGGCGGGTTTTGAATATCAAATGGACAGATAGGGTGAGAAACGAAGAGGTGCCGAAGAATACAGGAAGAATGGGAACTGTGGAGCATGATGATTTACTTCACTTCTTCAGGCCTACCGGAAATCCAGCGCCTTTTACAAGCAGCTACCAAGCGGGCAGCATCTATATCTGGGCAGAAGAAATTAGTGTCCTCGCGAGTGACATTCTAGTAATGAAGCGACTTCAAGAGCAAGTGTTCAAATTTTCGTTTAAAGTAAAAAGTCTACGAAAAAACTGTTTTATGCCTTCCGCTTCAATGGAATAACGTGGACTATTTATGCGTAACAAATCAATACTGTAATGTTTGCTTCATTTTTATTTATTGTAGTTTTACATGACGTTAACACTTCAATTGCGTCTAAGTATTGTTCAAGTGTATAAGAAAATGCATTATTTACATGCGTGCATACGAGAAAACTTAGCTTCTGCCGTTTAGTTGCGTCATTATTATTATCATTGATTTCCAGTAATCCGGCGTTTCCGGTCTTCCGTTGGTGCTCTGGTACGATATTTGCTGGACTACCGAGAGACCGCTGTACTTTTTCCGTGAAAAAAGGTGGGTTTACCCTTTTCCTATCGGGACAAATGGTCATGTCTCGAGTGACATTTTTTCGGAGTCAATAATAAGGAATGAAGCGAAATAACAGCCTGTTGCTCAAAGATCTTCGATAGAAAATGTCGGGAGGCCGGGGAGAGAGAGAGAAAGTAATTAAGAATGCCTGAGGCCAGTTGTTCCTTGCTGTCGTCATTTCCGATTTCGCCTCTCTATTTATCTTGGAGGGGCTGGGATTATTGGCAGCGTGTGGAGGAGGGGGGTGGAAGAGGTGGCGCCAAAGGGTTTTGGGGAGGGGGGCCCTGGCGCCTATCACCAGTCTTCCCTTTCATCGGAGAGGGTGGGCGAAAATTTGTGGGGTGGGGGGGGGGGCGAATTTGGGCGCAGCGCACTGCTTGGAGCGGTTCCTCGGCGGAATGTTAAGCAGCCTGCCATCGATCGGGGGGCGCTGAGGGAGTGTTTGCGCGGCTGCAATCAAGCGGATGTCAGCGGAACGAAGCCAACGAAGCCTTGGCGACGGAAATCTATGCTTGCAGTCGACTTCCTGCGGAACATCCTGAGGATAGCATTCGTGACGTTTGCGCGATTGCGATGAGGAAAGAAATCCATCCGTCTTCCTCCTGAAAGGAAATCAGTTTCATCAAAAGCGAGGGGTTTGGTTTATGTGAGGCTTACTTTTTTATTACACCCCAAAAAAATACTGTTTACGTGAATACAGATCTAAACACTCAGTGAACAAAAAATATGAGTATTAGGGTGAAATATTTGTGGACGAAGTCTAGTATGTTTTGAGAGGTATTACGTGATAAGTAGAATGTACGATGGAAAGAGAATTTTGGGAAACTTTTTTGAAAAGGAAGAGGCTTGAATAAATTCATTCTTCCCTAAAACGAACGAAGACCACAACAAAATTCAACGCGAGATGAAAAATGGTCTTTCATTTGGCAGTGGGGTAACTTATAAATTTTTAATTATTTTTATCTTATAAAATGCCTTGCTGCAGTATATAATCAATGCCTACCTAGCATTGGAGCATGCCTTAAGTTTTTACTGCATGTCCATCGGGTCCAAAATATTGTCGTTGGTGGATACTATTTGTGATCTGCGCCATTGCGTCGGCGATAGAAATTCATCCTTCTTCCTCCTGAGCGGTAATCAGTTTCATTACAAGAGAGGGGTTTGGTTTTGGTTTGGCTTTCTTTTTCTATTGCGCCCCAAAAAATACTGGTTACATCAATGCAGATCTAAACACACAGTGCGCAAAAAATATAAGTTTTAGAGTGAAATATTTGTAGACGAAGTCTGGTATGTTTTGAGAGACACTACGTGATAAAGTAGATTCTACGACAGATGCAAATCAAGGAAATACGTTCGAGAAGCAAGAGGTTCGAATAAAGTCATTTTTATTTTATTTTATTTTATCCTCAAACCACCGGATACAGCTCTTATTGGCCATTTTACACCGGGGTGTTCAACAAGTGTAACAAGTAAACGTACACAAACGACCATGCCCTGGATCGGGGAAACCTACCCAGGCGGGACTCGAACCCGCGACCTCTAGTTTGGCAGGCGAGAACGTTACCCCGCCGCCACCGAGGCCGGCCCGTAGAAAAACTTTGTAACTCTCTATAAAGAACCAGTTGCTCAACGCGCGTTGCTCAACATGGACGTCTTCACAGTTGCTGGAAATTCATTCTTCCCCTAGAACGATGGGAGACCACTACAAAATTCAGTGCTAAATGTAAAATGGTCTTTTGCTTGACGTTGTACGACAATTTTCGATAAGTAAGTTTTCCGAAGATTTTACACATTGAAAAACAGGTTTTTTTTTGGTCCTAATAAGGCAGTTTTTGAGAGCCTAGACTTTGCCCTATTTTTATGACACCATTGCTGTTGAAATGAATGCAATTTTGCATACGGTGTACCATCTTATTTGCACTTGATTCATTGGAATCTCCCACCGCGCAGCGAAGGTAGCTCAAAACCTCTTCTCTCCGCTCCCTTTTCGGCAGGAAACGTGAGGAGCTTTCAACATTGTGTCTTTCACTTCGCGAATAATTCGTCCGAGGCCGTCCTGAACGCTGTTTGCAATGGAGGACTGTACGTTTGCTTTTGTATTCTCTGAACTATTTGCGGAAGTATTGGTCGCCTCACACTCTACTCCGTAGACTTCACACATTTGGGAATGATCGTTAATTTGACGCCTTGTTTTTTGCCCAGGAAATCGAATCACAGCGCGTGATTCGCACCTGGAAGGAGAGATGTGTGGAAGCTCCGTTTGTAATAGTTGCCAAGTCCCAACGCTTATTGTGGGATACGGATCGCTTTAGCGGGGACTGAGAGATGAGGAACCAAGCTAAACGCCCGTGTCATTGTATTCCGCATATCATCGTCCCTCGCGACTGCAGCTCTATGGGAAACTCATTTTACGGACAACCCTTGTGGTAACTTATTCATTTGTACTTATTATTACCATATAAATGCCTGTTAGTACTAAAAAACGAGGCCTATGTAGCATTTTAGTGTACTTTAAGTTTGTAATACATGTCAGTCTGGTCCAAAATATTGTCGTAGGTGGACGAATGTATGGTGCATCAGGGTGATCCTTATTTTTCGAATTTCTTTCAGGAAACCCCCTCATTTTATGGCAACTGGTATAAAAAAATCTCATGTAAATAATTATTGCAATTGAATAACGGAAAGACGTGCCGCATCGCACTCAAAGTGAGACATTTTTGGCTGTTTTTCTGCTATGAATGGCGATAAGAAGGCTCCGGTATTTTTCAACTGATTTTCTATTGTAATGTACGATAAATTAGATATTTGACAGGCTGTACTGAAAATATTTTCCTATTGTGACCAGTGTTTCACGTGATAAAGCCCCAAGAGTGAGCGCGTGCCATCCCGGGCAGACATTTTGGGTGGAAAGGGGGTTGCATAAGTTCAATATTTATTTATCATTCTCACTCCTCACTCTACTTCGGCGGTTCAGGTCTCACCCTCAAGTTGTGTTTCAGTATGAGTTCCATTAAACGTCATTTCAACTCACTTGAGCTAAATAAATTTTTGGAACGTTCAAGCGTAATATTAACCATGTAATTCATGTACACTCTCTCTTGTTACTCATGGTATCCTGATCATAAAAAAAACTTTCATTTCTGGAGTACAAACTTACACGTGGAATCATTTTTATCAGAGATATTACTTTTCGTAATCGTGAGACGACGATGGTGGACATCTTGAAATTTGGCGACGCAAATTGAGTTTGGACTCAAATCATCACCTGTGGAGCATAGTCTGAGCAAGGTATGGGGCTTGATTGAGAGTAATACATTTAAGAAATATTTGTGGAAGATCACTGAAGAAGTTAGGATTCGTCAAGCAAATTGTGGGAAGATTTTCGGATGAAAATGTAAAATAGAGGTGATATTTCATGCTCAAAGAAGTGCTGTGCTAAAAAAGTTTACAATAAAAGGTATATTGTATATTCTATGCATGTAATTATGCGTTTATATAAGGAAGATAGTTGTCCTCGTGTAAATATTTGAAATATCATATTATAATAATGAATACAATCGGTAAGATAACAAATAACTGAATGCAAAGAAATAATATTACTTCTCATGTATGTTAGCACCAGACCTGTGCAAAATTTATAAGATGGTGAACCCCATAACTATTCAATAAGGGTTACCTATATATTCCATAATTATTTAAGTGTTTTCTAATGCAATATATATGAATGTAAATGTAATAAAGTTATATTATATATTATTTCTCGAAATTTTAGTTTCCTTAACCTTTACTGTGTTACAACATGAACGACTACGGTTGGCCCCCCTCTAGTTTTGATCCTGGGTACGCCCATGTGAATACTGCTGCTCAGTCTGACCGGATGCGTTCGAGTACAGAACGCGACCTCGCACGCATAAGTCCTCGCATTTTGTGCGTGTATTTGTGTGCGTTGTTTGCGGCTGGCGCCCTCTCTCTCTCTCTCTCGGTAGGATTTGAAAACGCGACGGTTGACAGCGATCGCCGCTCCCTCTCGTACATTCGAACGCGTGGGAGATCTGAAAGGGGTTTCACTTGGCGCTGTGAATCAAAGATCGCCACACTGAATTAACGATGACGTGTGAGTCCTATCAGCGCCCGACACCAGCTGTTATCACTCATGTAATGTAGTAGTGGGCCATAAATCCTCGCTTTTAAATTCCTCCACGGCTTTCAGCGATCGCGCTTTAATATTCGAGATTAATATCTGCTGCTGTCGGAAACCGATGCCAAGAGACAAGAGAGAAAGTGAGCGAGAAAAATGACTATGTGCGAATTTGTAGACTTTCAGATTAAATGAAGATAGCTTTGCTACACGGGACGAGATTACAATTTGGTTGGTGATATTTCTCTTTGCTCGTTCCTTTTGCGAAGTTCTTGAGAATTAAGTCAAAGCATTGAAGAACTACCCTAAGTAACGTTATGCTTTATTTATAAGGCACCCTCCGGGCGATAGGCTCAAAATTAACATTGATAATGGATAGCATATTATTCTTTAAATTTACTCGGCAACACGGTTCTTATGTACTCGAAAAAACTACCTCTTATGGTACTTTGCGTTGTATTCGGCTTACGAATTTCACTTTAAATATCAATTTATGCAAAGGAAACATAGTACTGATTTATATGGTTTATCGAAGCGTGGTTATTGAAAAAATATATATTAGCATAGACAGCCTGCACTTCATCCACAATCACCTGGATATATCATGCCACAATTTGGCTAAAATATTAATTTTTTTTACTCTTCTTAATGCCAAGCGCACGTAATATTCTCCTAATGCCATTTATATATTTATTATATTTTTAATATTGACCGCGTTAAAAGCAGAATCTTCGTCGTGCGGTATTACCGAGGGCCAACATCTTTTTACGTGTTTTATTTCTCTTCAACTGACTATTCTTCATAAATATCAGGATCGACGTAAATCACTTGTTTGACATGAACCATATGATCAATATGAATCACAGGATCGACGTGAATAACATGACTCACCGGAACCACATGGTCCATTTGATTCATCGTGAACCGTTTAAAAACGAATAACGTTTTTGAATTCATTTTAGGAACGTGGCCGGGAAGGGAGAGGAGGTTAAGGGGAGGATCTTCCAACCCCACACACCTCCCGTCGAATTGTTTTTCCCTATGGTGACTGCCCGCGACAAGGAGACGACCAGCTCTGGGGCTGCTGTCCTCCGGTCAAGAAACCTACAATCCTTTATTAGCCACTACACAAAAAATACGTGTGTTGAATGCAACTTGGTTTGAATTTTAAGTGACACAATTTTTTGAGGAATCTTTATAGAATTTTCTAGCAGGAGGTGCATTAGGAATATATTAATTTGGAATGCGAGAAAGCTTATTAATTGAAAATTTCACAGAGATTTTTTTTTTTAATTTCGAATAGCATTGATAAATGCCGCTAGAATCCCGAAGTATCAAATATTAAAATAAAAAAATCTGACGAAAATCGGAAAGAAATGCCAATTGAGACTAATTCTTAATAATAACGGCCATTTTTGTTGAAAAAAACAGGGAGTTTAACTACCTAAGTCAAATATACGAAATCTGTGGTTAATAGAAACATGAGTGACATTTGGAACTATGCGGCAATTGGAATCATGGGCGCAAATTTCCAGTCTAGGCAACCGAGTACCATCTAAGGCCTTATTAAAGTAAACATCCGGCTACTTGCTTGGTTTATTCGCTTCATGACAATGAACCATTCAAACAGAAATATTCACACAAGAACGAAATAGCTCTATTCCTCTCAGTCCGTAGATGGGATGTGTTTCGCTTCACGACTTGAAATATAAATGAACTTTAAAGGAGAACTCCGCGGAAGAAAGTAATCCCCTGCGTCGATCTCAACTTAGACACTGAGTTGAATTTTATCATCAGCATTACTTTGTAGGACTAATTGAATTTTTAACTCTGTTTACGTCTATGAATTTAATGTGGGAGCATGTTGGCCTTGTGGGTACAGAGCTGAGTTTATGATCGATGTGTCCTGGTCTGAAACCCCGGGTGAAGGAAGCCTTTGAGAATATCCCAAAAAAATCCTTAAAGTGCGTGCTGGGCCAGGGGAAGAACCTGCGCCCCCTACTGTATATACTAACGGGATTGCATAGAAGAGGCACAATTCCATTCCATAGAAGTGTGATTTCTGTTGCCACTTCGGTCACATTTTAGTCGGTTTTCAAAAATATCCACGGCGCAGTGACGAGTGCATTGCGGTCCAATTTTTTCTAATATTTTGCATTGCAGTGTTTCTAATTGCGAGGATTAGGATTGAGCTTTTATGAATTTGTTGATCACATCATAATGTACATAAATTTCGGTTTACTCGCATAATTATCCCTTATTTCCACATTAAACTCGGATCACTTTGTTCACCGGCAGCGATGCGAGTGGCGACCTTGGTAAATGCGCGGTGGGCAACAACACATTTAGTGGCCGACTTGACGATCCTCCTTTGTTTATATTCGTGCCACATATTCTGAATGTGTGTTATGCACACGTGGTGGTGATTCGAAGGTTCAACTTAAGTAAACTTTGCTCACAACTCTACACGGTTCTAGAGCGCACGAGAAGGAGTAAAAGGAAAAATATTAATGAGAGGAGAAGGCCTTGTTCGGTGCTCCGGTGCAAGAAAAGAATTTCGATACTCTGGTCGACCCGATCAGAGTAATGGAAATGGTACCGCACGGCGCTTGAATGTTTAATCTTGTTAGTAATGGAAATGAGAGCGATGCTGGGTCGAAATATCGGCCAGGTAAAAAATCAACTTAGTGGTATTAAAAAATTAAAATCCTTTATTATTAAGGGGAAAACGAATTCCCATTCCTATCCGTTCGGCAAAACATCTATAAATTTATCGTTTCTGTCAGACCTGGAAGTATAGAAGGGCTCTAATATTATGTTCCTCGGGTCGCGCTTAAAGATATCTATTCTCAATTTCTCAAACATTCGTAGCCAAGAGTGCAGCGTTAGAGTCTCTTAGCGGGGCCTAATTCGTTTAACATTGGCGTAACGCTTTCTGCACGCCCGAGGCAGTTACATACTTGATGAATCGCGATATTTTATGAAGTTTGAATACAATACTGTAAACAATCCTCAGTGTGTGAGAAACCTTTGCACTCAATTCTCCTATCTCCAAATCTTTTCTGACCTGCGTATTTCTTCTCTTTCATACCCCTCTCTATCTGCTTCACATATTTTATTTAAGCTCTTCCTTTTCCGTTCTTGCTGTCCTCATAATCCCTAAATGATTGCCTTCATCTGGCCATAATGCATCCAGATTTGGCCAATTAAGTTGCTCCGCCATTTTATTTAGGCTTCACTTTCCTCCTTCTCTTCTTATAACTTTCTCATCTCTCACTCGGCCGATCCCTTTGATCCTCATAATTATTCTATAGCTCCACATGAAAAATGTCTCCACCCTTTATTTCTCCACTGCTGGCATTGTCCAAGTCTAACTTTCTTTGGGAAGCGCACTGAAAATGTAAGTTCTAGTAAATTCTTCTTCGCTTCAATGTTAAAATTTCCCGCTGAAAGTGTTTCTTTCCTTCGGTGGAATGCTCTCTTCGCTTAGGTATTATACTGTAAATTTCTTTCTTGCCTCTCTCTCGAAAAAAGCTTTATCTATTCTGAATCATACTGCTGTCATAGTTTAAAAGAAGTAGAGTTTCAGTAAAGAAATGTGCCTTTTCAGAAATGATTCATTTAATTGAGCAATTCGGACTCACTACTAACTAAGCTTCTGCTCTTGATGACGCAGGATGAGGCTTTGGTATTCTCTTCATGCCCACCATTGTCTTTCTTTCCGGTCCTTTCTTAGCTGCATTCGCGCCATCTCTTGCAACTGAATTATTTCTAGGTGGATTTGGTGCTGAGTGTCGTGGGCTAATTTCATGGCGCATTCCAAACTTCCGTCGCACCCGGGACAAGCTCTGCTCCCGACCAGCCGTTCCCCTCATCTTTTTCTTCCGCACCCAACTTCCTCAACGGCTCCCCGCCGCCCGTCCGCAAAGTCTCCGCTAATTAACCGTCGTCACATCGCAAGTCCAAAACCGCCTCCCCTTTCCACCCTGTCTTACGGACCGTGGCGAAATACTTTACTCTCTCTCCCTTCCTATATTTCTCGAATGCGAAACAGTCTAGCTGACGCCATTTGTGCTATTTAACCGTTTAGAAGAAAACTAAAATATCAGTATGCAGGAGAATACGGAGATGCTAAGACTAACATTAAAGGAGGGAAGTAATAACTGGAAGAGAGGGATGAATTCTGTTATTTGGGAAGCAGGATAACTAGCAATCGGAGAAGCAAGAAAGAAATTGTCTTAATCATAGAACTCGCCACGAGAATAAAATTGTATTCCTCTTAATAGTTCCACGGTTGAAAACAACGACTGGTGGAGGAGGATGAATTCTGTTGTAATGGCAGCAGGATAACTCGATATGGGAGAACCTAGAAAGAAATTATCAAAGGAACAGCCCAGGCGAAGAGAGTATTCCACCAGAAGAAAGATCTATTTATAGCGTGAAATTTAAACATATAAGTAAGGAAACAATTTATCAGGACTCACATTTGGAGTATGCTTCTCAACGGAAGGGACGCGATGACAGTACCGGAGAATTCAAGGGTAGAGGCCTTCGATATGTGGAGCTACAGAAGAATGATTTTGTTCACATGAATAGGCTGAGTTAGAAATATTAAGTCCTACTCAGAGTAGAAGAGAATTAAAGTCTCACGAAAGCGTTGACAAGGAAGCGGAACAACCTCATTAGCCATATCTAGGACATGACGGCTTAATGAAGATAATCGTCGAGGGAAAAGTAGGTGGCAAGAACGTAATCGGAAGACCTCGAATGAAATATATGGAACAGGTAAAGAAGGATGTGAGGGAGAAGAAATATGTAGGAGTTACAAGGTTAGCTTATAGTAGAAATGAGTAGTGAGCAGTGTCAAACCAATCTTAGGATTGTTGACCAGTGATGATGATCAACTTTGAAATTTTAGTTTTTGTGGAAAAAACTATTTGAATTGAAAAATAAAAAAATACATATTAATCTATCCTTAGTGAGATAATTAGAAAATCAGCAAAAAATATTAAATTTCTGCTCTTGAGTTAATTTAATATGCCAAGTAACGCTCAAAATACACTAAAACAATAGATTTTAAAGCATTTGATGGGTTTTCGCATTCATACCTATATAGACGGGGTCATCCGTAATGGTTAGTGGGTGAGGATGTGGTTCTTCCGATTCTCCACGCTTCGTGTCGCTGTTCACTTTGCCGAGTAATCGAGCCGCATTCCAAGCGGAGCGTGACGAAAAGTTTTCCAAGTAACAAGTTTCATATGGCCTACTTATCAGGAATATTTTAATTTTTTACTTTGAAAGCAATTATGGGCTCGAAAGTTCTTTCAAATCGCAGGATGAGTAATGGCCGTGAAATGCAATCTTTCAGCGTCCTTTCTGCGAACTATAACTTTGAATTTGCTTGGCTGTTTGCCAGGAGAGCGTGCTGGAATTGAATGTGGTTTTTGAACAGTTTGCTGCTAATTAAATTTAATCGCGGTAATTTTTTTTCACTCGATATAATTAGGGGAGTAAGAGTTTAATTTACTTGAGGCATTGAAAAATTGGAAATCAACCCGTTCCGCTTTTCTGAAGTCACGACGAAAATCAGCGTGTTCCATTTTGTAAAGTAAGGGCACCCAAAATCCATTGGAAATATCTGAAATTATTTATAAAACAAATAAAATGTATCAAATTGATAAATAATACAATTTTCTATGCCATTGAAACAATCTTATAGCGTCAGTATGTACATATTATGTGAAATTGTCTAAGAAAACTGTAAAGCGCCGTTTCTTAAAAAGGGTTCTCATGTTTGCATGCCTACAACAAGACAACAGTGAATATACATTTCGCATCCAATAATTTGAATTTCAACAACAGATTTTTTAATGTTGCTGCAAAGTTTCAGGTGCCTATCTTGAAAAATGTCAATTTGTAATTTTTCCCACATTTTTTCGCTTGCTGCTCATTGTTCGCTAGGGGTTAATTTTCCGCTTTCCAACCGATTTGGATTTCCAACCGATTGCGGATTTTAATCTTAATTGGGTGGCCTAAAAATACTTCAGGGCGTGGTTATCTGTGAATTTTGATCTTGTTACCATTCATAAAGACCCTTCACTAGCGTGCTTAAATAGACGCGCACTCAAAGGTAGTGCTCCATTACAAGGACTGGCATTCTGCTGCTCTCCATTTCTTTTGATTTCCTCATGTTCTTCGTCCGCATGTCACCATGTCCCTGCGTGAGTGTCCTGTAGAGAAGGAATGTTGCCAGTCATTTTCTTTAGGGGCTGCTTGGGTGGTATGTGGGTTGCCTACACTGGTATTTTGTTGCCAAGTCGCACTCATTGGTAAAATCATTCGTTTTATAAAAGACGATACATACTTAGTTTCTATAGTGAACAAGTTCACAGTTATCGTTGGTTTCTCACCGAAATCGACGTATTTTTTATGGCTTGGCTTTCATAGGCTTTTATTCCCGAAATCGTTCTGATTTTTCGAAAAAATAATCAGTTTAACGGCTGGATTTATGGATATGTTTCTTAAAAATGATTTGATGGAAGAAGATATGAAATATTACAGAATTCGAAAATTGAGTTTGAGTTGAGAGGTTCCCTTGGGCTCTCTACCAACTTAGCATATGCATCGCGGGTACTTGCCACTAGGGGTAACAAAAATTTGGGGGGGGGGAGGGTCCTTCTGTCCCCTAAGCCGCATGCGACTAAATTTTAGGTCGATGAGGTCCTAGTTAGGTCTGCTGTGGCATTCCTCCTGGAGTCCAGTAACTTCCCTTATGAGTCAAACACTCGTGAGAACTCTTTCTTCCCGCTCGACTTTTTCAACTTTTTTCCCAACTCTTTTTTTTTTGCGAAGTATTACTCGCGTATTATTTATGGTATTATCTTTAAATTGAAACACAAAGATTATTTTCTGGAAATCTTAAGGTCTTATCTTGAAATTGTTACATACTCGGTCTAAAATGCAATATATCTCGTCAGAGACGATATTCTACGGATAACACATGCAAACAGTGTTCGCGAAACACAGTCGGGAGTGGTTATGACGCAGTCGCTCGGAATTCTTTTGTCCAATGATGAATATTGGGGTTGAGGTGAGGTTCAAGTTCCCATAAACAATTTTTAACGTTTTCAAAATTAATACGGTCATTGGTAATGGTAACATTTATCACAAAAAGTTTTTTGTTATAGATAAGCTCGATATCTGTCGTAGAAATCCTGTGGATCACCCTACAAAGTGAGAAAATTTATGTAGAATTAAACTAAAATTTCAAAAGCGGTTCGAAAGGTTCTACTATTGTACTGTCAAGCTTATTTTTCGTTTGATTTATTTTCTAATAAAACAACCCTCAAAGAATTCATCAGCGCTTGCAACTTCACAATAATTTTTTTTTGGACCAACTCACCACACGTAAGAGATTAAATTATAGACAGCGCATTTTTGAGCCGAAGTGCCATTTGAAGATCTTTCGCCCCAAAGCAGTTCGCTGCTAACGAGCTTCAAAAGTAGGAGTGGGATTAAGCCGGAACCCGAGCTCCCACGTAATTGGAAGGGGAGCCAAGTTCAATTTTGGATATTTGTTTTAGCGATGCTCAAAGAAGCAAGCCAAATTCAATTTCGGATATTTGTTTTAGCGGTCCTCAAAGAAAACAGACTTATATTCAGAAAAAAGCATTAAATAAAGAATCCAAAAATCCATAATTTACGAGCGAAAATATCAATCTCTTTTCTCAGCAGCCAGGCGAATTTTCCACGCACCACAAGCGATTCCGGCGATCGTATTCTATTCTCCTAGTTACACGTACACATCCTTAGACCTTACCCGAGATTCCCCTTCGGAATTGTTGTCTAAAGAAGTCGAATATAAACGACCATTACACTCCAACAATCCTACAGATGGCCTGTGATTGCGACAAATGTACGATTGCTAATATTTTAATAATAATGTAATATATTAATGCAATTAGGATTACTAAACGAACAACAATTACATATTAAGTGAATGACAGCTTTCCCGTTATATTACTGTGCGCTTAAAAGCGAATGAATAAATGAAGGAGATTTTTTTTACAATCTCATTTCTTTCCCTTCAATTACCGAATTTTTACGATCAAATTGTGATTTAAAGTCTTTGGGAACCAACTCTTCACGTTCTCAGTGCGAAACTTTATTTATCTTACCATTGCACTATTTCCACAGATGCTTATATAAATAACATTTATAAGCATCTGTAATATTTGCTCAAAACTATAATGCGTTTAATGGGGACTCATCGAGACCAAATATACACTTTGCCCCAATGGTGCGGTTGTCACATTTATCAGAAGCATTCCTTGAATAAATATGCATACATGGACGTTTAAAATTGCAATTAAGATTGTGAGTTGAGGGTAAAACTACGTCTGTTCTTTTATTTATTGGTAAAACTGTAACTATGTAATAATGCTAAGGTTATTAGGATTTATCTGAGATAATGGGGGTTGTAGGAAAGTTAGGAAATCAAAGCCATGAAAATAATGTAGTCTTTTGAATTATAGTCATCTCATTAAATTGTTTTATAGAGTTGGAAATGGTAATTCGTTTTAATAGTACATACAGAGTTAATTGCTGATTGCTGTCATAACTTGCCCATAAGTAACGTGTGTGTATAATTTAAGAAGCAGTTTTGGAGACTATTACCATAGAGTGAGAATATACTTACTCTATGCTATTACCTATTGAGGATGGTGTTTCCAGTATAGCTCAAAGGTGAGGGATAACGTGCAAAATCCGCTTCTGGGTAAAAAAACTATAAAATATCGCCATTGTTAAGCACCATGCGTGGCGTCTGCGCTGGAACCTACACCTTTATTTTACCCAACGATCCACATCTAGGGCGATCCAATTCGCCCCAAGTGTGGAATGGGGCTCACCTTTAGTTTTCGGCTTCTTAGAAGCTCGTATTTCCTTGCGTGGCCATACTTGATGCATCGCGGGGGGGCGAACTTTAGCACCTTTAACCGAGGTAAAATTGCCAATTCGATTGTCAATTGCCAGTTCAATAGAATTTTTTTCCATGGCAATTTAAGTAAATGTGAAGCACATTTTAGTTTTTCTGCCCCAATTTGCCAGAGAAAACTATTGAAAAAGTCGAAGGGGTTCTGTGGGAATAACTACTGGCCAGTACTGGACATAAGTGCCAGCGGAACTGTTGTCTTTGCCACATCAATCGACGAGGTACCTATTAACCAAAAATGAAGAATTTCATCGAACACCACGGAAATCTTCGTTCCCACAATGAGATTCTGTTCTTTTAGACTTTTCTCCACTGAAAAATTTTGTATTATGTTTTGGAGCGAGAATATGCAGTACTACAATTGTAAAGGAAACCAGAGCTGTGACATTACGTCAAGAAACACATTCTATTTACCATAAATTAGGTAAGGATATTAGGGAAAATTCCTACTCTAATCAAGCGGGTTTCCCTGAGGTCGTGTTCGGAAAAGCCAATAATTACATTAACCTAATGCCGAGTTCACTTGATGACGTAAAATAACAATCTCATATCAAAATTTAAAAACTACCTCCAACGTTTGATACATCTTCCGGGGATCGCCGAGTTAAAATACATGAGCATCGAATTACCTGTTGCACCCAATTCTGAACCATAGAGGGCTACTTTCAGTTATCACTTCGGTCGCATTTTAATCCGTTTTCAAAATTATCCGCGACGCGGTGATGAGTGCTATGCGATCCACTTTCTTTACAATGTTTTGCAGTGCAATGTTTGCAATTACGAGGAATACCATTGAAAAGTTATAACATGCGGATTCAAAAGCACAAATTTAGTATTAGCTATGAGAAATTATTAAAAATTCGCTGTTTGAATGCTGTTGAATGGTTTTACAACAAAAAACATTACAAACTTTCACTGAAAACTCAAGTTTTTTTGCCAGAAATAACAACTTAATGTAAATTTGATGAATCACATCATCAAATATATAGATTTTTTTTTAATTTTTTTTTTAGCATATTACAAAATTTATAAAAAGTTACAATATATAAAATATTATCTAAAAAAAAGATATTGTCATTATATAATTCAATTCAATTAAGTATATATTCCAATAAAACATTCAAGTTCTTTAAATATTTACATTTGAAAGAAAGCTACATTATTTTTGCATTTTAATGGTCCCGCTAAGCATTAAGCTTATCAGCAGGTTCCATTATTCTCTTTACTTTTACAAAACATTTATTAAGTGTTAACACACAGGCAATATACATATACCCCAACATACATATGAGCATTAACGTATTCATAAATTCCCTAGCCACAAAGTAGTATTACATTATGACACTCAAAAACATATCTGAGAAATAATAAGACAACCGTTTTACGATCTCTCCAGTAGGTGCTTTTTTAGTTTACTATTTAATTCCCTAATAGTTTTTATTCTCTTCAAGTTATCTGGTAACTCGTTTATTGCCATTGGGATTTTAATATTCATTACACGTTTACCATAGTTGTTATTAGTGATAAATCTCTTAATTATACCATACGAGCGTGCTGCGCCCGCTCCCAGCGGGCTTCCCCCGCTCTTTTCAATGCAGGTCCACAGAGGGATAGGCGCGTTTCTAATTTTAAAATGTAGAAAAAAAGGCAGGGTCTTATGTACAAATTTAATTGGAATGTACATGTAAAAAATTGAGGTCAGAGGACCTCTTTAAACACAACATTGGAAGTAATTACACTATCCTCTGTTAAGCGCACATGATGACTCATACTTACGTATCAACAGGAGACTTGAAATTGGAATCAGCCGCATTTTCATAAAAGCTATTTAAAGAATGCGAGGTATTGTTGCAAATGAGAAAATGTATCAGTTTGTGCGCCGTTAACGTCAGGAATATTTACCGGATTTATTTTTTGTTTTTTTTTAGTTATTTAAAAACCACTTTTGGGAAACAATAGCAATATTAAGGAAATAAAATATGCCGTTCTCGCATGTTCTCTGATAAATTCTGTGCATTTTGGTAACTCATTTTTAGAGTTTGGTTGCGTATAAGTTGAGAAAAAGGTATCTATACAGTAGAAATAATATAGAAGATTCCCCGTGAAACTAGAATCAATTTGTCCGTCAGTAACGCGAGTGGCTTTAAACGTTTAAATGCGCGGTGGGAGACAACAAATTTGAAGGCACACTTGGGGATCCTTTTTTAAGGCTGTTTTACACGGTACACGGAATTGCGCAATCTGACGTACGTGCGAAGGCGCAATCAAAATTGCGTCGTGTAAAGCGGTGAATTGCTAGAACACATGCGAGAATGCGTGGATGCGAGACGGCAAAACTAGCCCCTGTTCTAATTTCGTTCATGCATTCGCGCAATTCCACGCCATTTTAGAAATTAATGCAGCTCTAACCTGCGCAATTCCGTGCCCCGTGTAAAACGGCCTTAATAATATTCTTACCTATAGTTAAGAATGGAGAGGGTGAAATGGACGGAGAGGAAAAGGAACGACGAAGTGCTGGATATGGTTGGCGAGGAGAGGCAGCTTTTAGATGAGATACGCAGGAGACAGAAGGTATGGATGGAGTTAGTGCTTAGTGGTGAGGGGATGCTGAAAATGGTGTTGGAGGGTAGAATGTTAGGTAAACGAGGGAGGGGAAGGAAAAGAATAGGTTTTTTAGATAGATTGAAAGAGAGTAGGCCTTACAGTGAATTAAAGAAGGCAGTGCTGGAAGGAAAGGGAGGCTCCCAGATCGCTTCTCGAATACTCCATGGAAACCTACCTTAATCGGTAGAATACTATAATAATAATAATAGTGTTGAAGTGATTAATTCCGCGATGACCGCTAGATGTCTCTTTCGTCGGAGGCAGCTCGTAAATTGTTTTGTGAAATCGTTATGCTTCGCTATCAAGTAAATGCGGATTGAAGTTAATTTTACTAAAACATTCGATAACGCCTTTAACACAGATGACCAAAATAACCTGGATCTACTACGAAACAGCATAACTACAGTAAAACAAAATATCGTATTCTGTTAAAACACTCCCTTAGTTTTCTTCGCATTTCCTCTTCTTTCCTTTTTCAACACTCGTCACCGACTTTTGTTTCTCGATATTCTATGCAATTTGAATTTCCCTCACGATCGGCTACTAGGACGAGTAACTGAATATATCGCCTGGAGGCTCAATCACAGAGCTGAATGCATTGGATGGAAGTAGTCTCGTTGGGAGGGCTGCATTGGAGTAAACCAGGAACGGCCCGGAGAGCTATTCATTCATCGGATGTGATGCGGTCGCGATGCCGATATGCCGAGTTTTTGAAACTTCTGAGCAAATAAAAGTTGAGTTCCCCAGTAGGTGGGCGCTCGGCGCTACAATCGCCGATCGTGCTTCGACTTCTCTACCTCTCATTAGCTGCTGCCGCGGGCTACGTATTAGGGTTGGTCTAAAACTGGACGTAAGACGAATGCCGTTAGGCTTGACTTGATTTATTTATTACGCGTTTGATGCGGCAAGAACACCTCCTCCTCAAAACCACCTGCTCTCACCAATTTACTTCAGTTACATCACATACAAGTAGCGTACATGTCCTGCTAGATAGAGCACTAAGTTTAGGTACATTTATTCTCGAGAAAAGGATAGTTACAAAAAATGCTTTGAAAAGCTCTGCTCCCAAATTCGTTACTTATGGGGCAGGGAGGCTAGAAAATATCGTTTATAATGACTAGAATGTTGTAGGCTATATTGGCCATACATTCAGAAATTCCTTAGAAGTCGCTTCTTAGTTGGATAAGAAAGGCAAATACAAGCAGTCAGTGGGGGTGGTAATGCGGAAGTGTTATAGCCCTTCCGATTGGGTCTTGTCTTACTCTAGGTAAAATTGCTTCTGGAAGTTTTGCATTTCTGAAGGCTTGACAATGACGGTTTATGGAACGGTTATTTGACGGTGACTTCTTAGAGCTCGGAAGTCTCACATAGACGAACAGAACTTTCCATGATTTTCTGGACTCTCCGTTTTCTTTGGATGGTAGGTATATGCTAACCTACGGACTGCCATGTAGCCCCCCCCTTGCCAAGTTCCTTTAACTGTCACTGCCAAAAGTCTCACTTTTTTAGGCCTACTTTAAATACTAGAGACAGACATCTGTTTAAGAATGTAATGGTACCATCTCCATCGTTTAAAATCTATAGAAATTTCCTGGACAGTTTTTACATAACTATTCCTGAGTTGCTGATGCACCTTTTTCGCAGCCTTACATACTATTTCGTTGTATGAGGTCGCATTTCATAACGCAGGTGATTGACCGTCGGTGTATTCTTATTTTTTTTTTAATTACTGCCAATCAGATGCGACCTGAAACTATAATATGACAAATATACTTTTAACACATAAAAAAGGGTGAATTTGCCGCGACAGCCTATTCAGTTACCTGAAAGAGTTCAATTCCGGCGGAACTGTTGTAAAAAAATAGGAGGGACGCGGAAGAACTGTATCTTCACAATTATGACCACGATTATCAAATAAAAAACAAAACATGCCAAAACATAGATGCATACATTGCCTATAAGAAATCATTTTGTAACTGAGTTACAAAGTCACATACGCTGTCACGAAGCGCTCGTCCTGTTTCACCCTCCTCCCGCAGTCGTTTCAACGGCGCTGCTGTGCAATGCGAACCTCTGCGTGGTGGATGAAGGCCCGGTGGGCACTAGTTTAATCAAATGATCTCGTTCGAAAATGCGATCGTATGGGGTAGGGGAGAATTCGCCGGCGGAATACAGACGACAAGAGTTTGTATGTATATAGGGTAGGTGCCTCCCGTCCCCTTCCCTCTTGTGAGAAAGGGGTGGTCGAGGGGGAGAAGAGAGAGAATTTCCTTGTTTTCTTTCTTGGAGGGATTACGGGGAGAAGGGGAGGGGGTTGGCGAAGGGTGGGGAGCGGTGGTTCAGTCGCCGCGCGTGTGGAAACTGCTGAGAAGTTGAATTTGGGGGAGAAGGCGAGGAGGAAACTGGTCTCTAATCGAGGAGGAAAGGGACGGATTAGCTCAGTGCAACGGTTCGATCATTGATATGCTGAAGATATACCACTCACGCTTTTGCAGTGCTAGGCTATCACTTGCAAATTTAAACTAGATAAACTTAAAGCTTATAAACTAGACCCTCTCAGCTAAGGCACCAGGTACGTCCACCGGGCTGAGGGTCGACCTATAGATAGATAGGTTAAATGCGTTATAAGAGAGTTAACTCGTCGAATATAAGCAGTCTTGGACTAAGAGCGATGGCATTTGGAGATGATATCGGCCTATCCTTTTGTAAGATATACCTTTTAAATAATTACATTCACCAAGGATGAAGTTCGCTACGAAAAAATATTTGGCTTAACCGGTATTCGATCCCTGATTTCCCAATTGTCCGTTAGGCGTGTTAGCCACTTACACCACCAAGATATCTTCTCAGAGCAAACTTCAGGATGGGTTTTACCGGATAACGAAACTTTAAGTTTGTGAAGATGCCGTGAATTTTCGGACGGGAGGCCTCCAGCAATAGGGTGGTTTCCTATTATTTTTTTATTGCCTAAATCGAAAGATTATTACTCTTGGAGTACGTATTTCACGCTTTTAGATTTTTAAATGACGATATCTATTTTTCGCGATTAAATGAAAAGTGAAAATTTTTAAGCGCGCGAAAACGCGACGGCTAAGTATGAATGCTGGGAAAACTCCGTGTGACGTCGTTATGGCTCCCGCTGCCGCAAGTGAGGTGACCTTGGGGCGAGGATTTGAGCGCTGATACCTGCTAGCATCCTGTGTCATGGACGCAAGATGCTAGCAGGTAGCAGAGTACCCTGCTAGCTGGTAGCGCTTGGCTTAAATAAGGATTATTAATACCTTATCAAACGACAAAAACTTTCCAACCTTAGCCAGTTTTAATAGGTGATTATTAAGACATGTTTTCCTGAGCTATGTGCCGCATGCATGCATTGGTAATCTCAGACGATGTAAAACCCCTATCTACTTGTATAGAGACTAGGTCCCTGTGACGTCACGTGGAGTGGCATCGTATGGGGGCCAATCTGGCCTTTTTCAAATGAGGATAAAATTGGCCATAGCCATTCGTCTAAACCGGTATTTCTAAAGCCAAATAATTTGTATATTATGAATACACTAATGGTGGGCAACGATTCGCAATCAATGCCTTTCGTTTACTTTGATGAAGGAAAGTATCCTATTATGATTACCATCACTCGGAGGAGAGGGCTGCAGTTCGTTTTCATATGAATGAAGGTTGAGTCCACAGGGGTCCGTGAAGTGTCGATTATTTGCTCAGCGGTTCGAGCTCATTCAGTAGTCACGCTTTTGCAGTACTGTGCAGCGTAGAGAATTAGCTGAATCCCCAATTTGTTTTTCATTGTCCATTGTGATAGAGCTCGAAAAATGAAAAATACGTGTATTTCGTTTCTTTTGTTGTCTCCTAATTCCCGATCTATTTGCGACGAAAAAATCTACAGCCTTTCGCGGATAAATGTTAGACTTTACGAGCTAATTTTGAGCTGATTGACGCTTCTCAGATAATTCTTATCCTTTCCCATAGGCTTCGCGTGTTACTTTGCTATTCATACTCTGGTGGGTGATTCATTTTCTCCATGAGAGATCATGCCTGATATAGTTATTGACACGAAAGTACTAATTACGCCCCCGGCTAATAGGAAGAAAGAGGCAACTTGAATATTGATATATAAGTAAAATTTCGGAAGAATGACATTTTACACATAATCCATGCTGAAGAAACCAAGGATAGATCTAAAGACAAATACTCCACGGGGTTTTCATAGGGTTAAATCTCCATTTTTATAGGGTAGGATAGGAATAAATTGGCAACTTGTATGTTGATACATTAAAAATTTTGGAAAAATGACATTTTCCACATAATTCATGCTGAAGAAACCAAAGATAGAAATAAAGACAAATATTTCACGGGGTTTTCACCGGGATAAAATCTCCATTTTTGTAGAAGTGTCTCTAGATTTCTTACCTAACACCTTCAGGGATGAGAAAGAGGCGTTGGAAAATAATCTTTTTCATAATTGAGAGCGTTAGATAAGTAATCCAATGAAACGTCGGCAAATACGGAGAGTTCAACCGGTGTAAAACCTGTGAAGAATATTACCTTTGCTGATTAATTTTGATTTAGAATCTTATTCGATTTATATGTACAGCCAATAAAGGAGAAAAGAATTTAGGGCGAATTTTTATTAGTATACAAATAAGTTCGTCGGTGATGCATGGCCTACATTTTTACGACTAAATCTCTTATCATCTACAGGACGTCGATTGATCTCAGGGCCCTGCGATGCCAGCTTTAGTCATTGAACCGTCGTCCAACACAACTGGTGGCGTGCTTAACCCTTAACCGGTGACGTGCGGTCTGAGACACCGCTGCGTTTCTAAAATTATGAATATTTTCAAAATTGCTATTTCAAAATATCTATAATCCTCGGGAGCGTCTTAATTTTTTTATATTAAGGGCATAGTACTCTTAAAATTTAACGTTCTTATTATTTATTTCTGAAAATTTGCAACTGAATTTGAGTAGTGGTCTGTGAGACCTCACGTCACTAAATTGGAAAAACCGACAAACGTAACGCTGGTGGAAATGAATCGAAAAGTTGTTAAAAATAATTCCTAGTGATTTTTCAAGAATAATAATAATAATAATAATCAATAATTTGTAAGGAAGCATTTTTAGTTGGATAACGTGGATAATTAAGTGCTTAATTAAAAAAAGTACCATAATAAAAATAGTAACGCAAGTGCTTTCGATATCAGTTATATATTCCTATTTCAGGTAACAATTTTTACTGAAAAAATTGGTTCGTATTGGGAATGCGTAATATTAAATGTAAGTTTTATAATGGTTGATAAATCAATGAAACTTTAAACTAAGCAATAAAAAATAACTTTGAAACGTTTTACGAATTTTTGTTTTATTGCGGTCTCCGAGACAGCACTTCACTGGTAGTGTAACAAGAATTGCACGTCACTGGTTAAGGGTTAAGAAAAAAATTATATTTGTCGGGCTTCAGGGAAGGTTGAAATTTACGTTAAGAGAATACAGGATTTTATATGTGACCTATTTTTAAGTCGAACGATTTGCGGGGTGGCTTCATAAAATTACTGCACGTTCAGATGAAAAGTTTTTCTCTACTAAAGTTACAAATTTTTCTGTTATGTGAGTTGAAACCCAAACGATAAGGATTAACTTTAGAATATTGGGGTCGGTGTCTAGCGGGCAAGGAAAGAAAAGTGGGTGGAACAGTCCGGAAGAAGAAAATAGACAGGTCAGGTTCAAGGGAAAATCGCTGTGAATCTCTCAGTTTTAGACGTTGGGGTGGGCCGCACCACCCGAGAACAATGGGCGGACGGCGGGTTTACGGAACTAGGTCGTTGAGCAATATGTGATTACCATGTGCATACGTTTAGATAAGACGTGACTTCCATTAATTTTTATATACGTCACGTCAGGTTGTATTTTTAAGTGTGATCTCCTGCCCACCTTCAACCACTCCCCCTCATCCAGACTCCAGAGGATGTATGTGAAATTTAAATATTTTGTTTCAATTTTTTTCTATATAATTTAACTCCTTTAGTTTTACATTTTTATATGGACATTATTCACTATTCGCATGGTTTTAATGCTTATCCTAAGTCATCTCGGACATCTATTTGTGCCATCTATTATACGATGAGAGCACGATCGAACGTAAGATCGATCTTTCTATGACATAGGTCTGCTGAAGGCCGCGAAATAGAAATTTTATTAAATGGTGATTTTAAAGTTTTTGCTTTTGCTATCGCGTGCAAATCCTATAAAGTCACGTCTAAGGACTCTATGTTCCATGATTTTTTTATACACTGTAACCTAGGTGACTATACACTATGTACACATTTGAGAATGACATAGTGTATAGTGACGAAACCTGGGACAGACATTTAAAATATTTGTGGAACATACAATATTAGTGTATCCGTGATTACGTTTCAGCTCATTTCAATACCGAGTGTACGGCAGTTCGCTGTTAATTCTACAGAAGAATGATAGATGGTGATGGGTACACGTTTATTTATTTATAAGCACCGTAGAATAATGAGAATAATTTGAGTGCGTAATTTAATTTTTCCCTCCTTTTTTCTATAAACCGGGTCAAGATTACATGTGTAACTTCAACCGATTTAGGCGTGATATAGTGAGAGTTGAACGTGTTGAAATAATAGGTAGTAGCATGTTTCCTCAATAATTTTACCGGATGATGGCTCTGTCACCCGAAACGCTTCGTATGTATTAAAATAATTGTGAAAAAGTGCTGCTAACTTTTATTTCATTTCTACAAAAGTAACTGTATCTTTTTCCTTTCCGTATAAGTGGTGCCTCACTCTTCCTCCATCGTTGTATTCCTACTCGTATGTCTTCGCGATATAAAATCCTTGGCGTGTAAACAGCTGATGCGTGATTTTCTTTGCTTTCTTTATCCAAACGTTTTCCGTATTCTCCTCACGATTGAGCTGTCAACTTCCTCGCTAATTTTATTCGTATTCCATTGAATTCTTAGATTGTTTTTTTCTCCTATCCGTTCTGCTCCAGACGCAATCGTGATGAATCCTGCGATACGTGTGGCAGTTCATACAAGGGGAAATTGGGAGTGATTTTTCGCGAATTTCCATCAATTTCCATTTTTACTGCGAATTGAATAGCTGTCTTGAGGGGGGAAATACTCATTGCTATGCATATGTGTTGGAAGATTCTTGCCTATTTTCGTGGCCAATACTGCGCACTGCGTACAACAACACGGCAGCAATACTAAAATACTGCACTGCGTACAACAATACTGCAATATGTTTGCGAAATAGCCCATTCCGCGGTCTTTGACGAGTCTAGCAACAGACTAGAAGAGTCCGTAGTTTCGGTATTGTTGTATCGTTTGCGGGTTGCACGCATGAGGGAGTTTTTCTAGTACAGTAGAACCTCGTTTATCTGCATTTACTGGGACCGGACATGATTCGGAAAAACGATACTCCGGATGTGCCAATTCGAATATCAATAAAATCATTAAGTACTATATTGTTTTAGAAAAAAACTTACCATTTATTTATCATGATATCTTCCATATCCCAACTCACTACACAATAAACAACATACTAAAGTTATATTTATTTTGTTTTGGTTTACATAGAAATTGTCTATCTTTCTTTGTTTTAATTTTGTGTGACGTTTAACCGAAATATTGGCCCAGATCTTCGATACGGATAAACCCGAGATCCAGATCTTTGAGGTCCGGATAAACAAGGTTCTACTGTACTTTCTGCTGAGGTGACTTATGCTCTCTGCGGTATTTCTCTCTGACGTTTCGTATTTGTCGATTAAACAACACTGATTATGGTATTTTTGGTTCCGATTTCAACTTAATTCTTACTGTCCATGAGACTTTGCATAGAATCTGGTGGCCGCATTTTTGGGGTGGTAAAAGTTGCGTTTTTTTAGTCCCCGGAAGCCATACTCTGGTTTTGGGTTATCCCTTACCTATTTATCAATAAATCGCTTTTTAATAATAAAAACCCTTTGGACGCTTAAGAAAATATGTTTACTTCTTAATTTTCATTTTACATCACAGCTTATTTGTAGTTCACAGACTGGATATAAAATAATAAAGCAAGAATCAATTGCGAGAGTCGCTAATTTATGAGCTGACTGGAGTTAGCGACCGATTAAAATAACAATTAGAAAAACCTTTGCCGCCTTTTCTGCTTCCTTGTCTCAAAAGAGTTAGCTACCGCTAATTTTCTCAATCCATTAGAAGATATTACAGCAATTGTAGCTACGTTGTAGTTCTTGCACTATTAATATATTTTACGCGATGGGGGTGTGGTGGGGGGGGGGGGGGGGGGGGGGGGGGATTGGCTCTGCCCCCTCAGACCACCCCGGAAAAGACTCAAGGTCTTTTCTGGTCACTCTTTACGACACAACACCGTATTCTCCTCCGTTTTTTGAGAAAATAATTAATTCATTGTATTGTGAAAATACAATATTTGGCCAAAATTAAATTTGCTCCTGTCGTTCTGAAAATTGTTTTCTCAGAGTATCTTTTTTGTCTAGATTGTAAAGATGACATTTTTGAAAAATTGTTTATTTTACCTTCATAAATAACAATATTCAGTATTAATTATTTAGTTTATAGCTATTTGCAAGATTTTACCACGGTTTTGCTCTTTTATGCGAACAACTTGAGTGGTAAGTACAAAATTATTCATGAAATTACATTGGTAATTTACTAATAAAATGATACTCAACAAATGTTTTTAAGATTCAAATCTATATATATGTATATAAAAGAGGATGTCTATTTGTCTGTCCGCTGTACATTTCCATAGGGCTGCACGGATTGCAACCAAAGTTAGTACGTAGGTGCATATCATGCTCTGAAAGCCCGTAGTGCTACCTCTGTTTGTGCCCAACGCGTCCTTTGCTTCGTTTTCTCATTACTGTTTGTTACGTCACTTCATACAACTTCTGTGGTCGTATATCCGGCATGGTAGGCACACCTCTCCACATGATCAAAGGGAAAACATAACTCAAAGGATTCCACACTTAACAATTAATCCTCTTGATGTAAACATATTTGCTGAGGTATAAGATCACACGACAATTTTGGTCTGCGCACTTACGGACTCACATAACGATCAATGTCGTGGAGTGGGGAAGCTAATCTCATGTGCGGTGTTCAGAAAACGTTATTTACGTTGTTTGCTGTTACATATGTATACCATCATTATACCTGTTTTGCTCCTTTAATTAAAATTCCTGCCATTCGAGCATGAATTTCATGTTCCAAGTTTTCCACTTCTCTGGGTATTATCCGTTCCGAGCAACGCCTGGAGGCCTGCTAGTAAATAATAAAAATAATACAGGGTGTTTCGGAAAGAATATACGTCTTACAAAATATTATTTTGACCAAACTATCGGTCGTTGTGCCTCGGTTGTTTCCGAGACTGAACCAAGACAATTTCATTTTTCAAAAAGACGGGACACCACCTCAATGGAGTCGCGGAGTGCGTGAATATTTGAATGAAACTCTATCAAACCTATCTATTTGTCTATCTACTCTATCAAATCAATGATTTGTCGTCAAGGAGCTGGTGACTTTGAATGTCTCAGATAGTCTCCTCGGTCACTGGATTTGACTCTCTGTCACTTTTTCCTGTGGGGTATCGTTAAAGATAACTCCGGCAGAACCTGGAAGCGGTGCACAACCGGCTCCGTACTGCCATAACATAGAGTAAGGGCGTGCTTGCCCGAATATGGTACGAATGTGAGTATCGATGTGTTATTATTTGTGTGGCTGATGGAGGACATATTGAAGTATAGGCTGATTTAGAGGTGGGCACGAGCCCCCGTGCCCTCCCCCCCCCCCAGACCCTTAAGAAATAGACACGATTTTTATTACGGTTATCATTACGTTCAATTTATTTAGTGTATTACGGAGCCTTAACCATTTAATTTAATATTAATAACTTTCATACCCAAACGAAGAGAATTTGTTTCTTCATTACCTGATTGTTGCATTTTATTTTTATTCTCAAATATGAGAAGACGAGTGAGACCTTTGTGGCCCTCCCAGAAAAAAATCCTTGATCCGCTCCTGTGTCGAAGAAATGTACTGTAAACTTGAGAGGCTCGTAAATATGCGTGTAAAGTTTCGTATTCGTATGTTTTAAAGTTTAATAAATTTATTAATACGAAATGCGTATATTCTTGTTGAAAACTCTTTATATAGCGTTCGCGAGGACTCAATGCATATATGCTCCTCAAATGGTTCTAGTGCGAAAGGAGAGGAGTCTGAGTGCAGCAAAGTGAAGGACACCATCGCGATACGAGAGTGACCTCCGCTCGCGGAGAAAGTGCAGCTCAAAGAGAGGGAAAGCGATGTTCAGCGCGAGTGTGCATCGAATTCCGATATTTGGTTCTCGCACGGTGCTTTACACAGAAAAAATTGCTCACTGCACGTGAATTCAAGGTAGAACAAAGCAATGGAGTGTCAACGAGACAAATAATGTAGCCATCCAGACCGTAGTGGCTTCATGGAGAGGGCGTTAGATCTTTACGTGAAACCGGCAGAAGCCCTACCGCGTTTCCTTGTCGACGTAATTCAACGCCATCTACCGCGTTTGTTTCGTTTCCCGTAAACGTGCATGTTTCAAGATATCATTATATTTTCTATAATCCGAGGGTGTCGGATTATTTTTCTTCGGAGGTTATGTATGTTGAGTCCGTTGGCATAATTCTCATGAGCCTGTGTATTACTGCTTCACCTGAGGTAGATTAATATGGCGGAAAGGATGACATTCTCGGATTCTCCTGCCAACGGTAGTATGAACAACTAACACCACAAGACCCTCTATGAACCAGACTTCCGAATGAAATGGACCGTCGTTAAGCCACAAAGGTGGCATTTGGACGTTATGGAAATACAACATTAGGCTAGTTCATGAAACTACTAATACAAGATAGGTGGGACCGCATCCAGTGGTGACGTCATTTAGTGAGTGAATTTACATCTTTGTGTCAAGAGGTGCATATCATAGGCTTGGTATTTAAGGAACTGTGGATTGATATTTAAGGAGCTTTAATCCAATACATTTTTACTTGTATTTTATTTAATCAATAAATTATGAATTTTTTAGAATACGTGTTGAAATGTATTGAAATATCTAGAATATATTTTGAGAAAACCCATGTCAGCAGTTTCCTCATCTCAATTATAAATATTCGTCTGCAGCATTTCTCCACGGATGAAATTTTCAAGGTAATGAGAGACAGTAAAGTGTTGAAAAGGATCCACTCCTTATTTCTTGTAGATTTCAATTCAAGATTTTAATTTAACTTTGAAATAATAAATTCGTCATAAATAGGCATATCATGACTTGTGGACCATTTTGGGAGTGTAATCTGTAAAACTCTACCATGTCTTAACCCTCAAGATATTCTGTCTCGATTGGAAGGACTTTCCATTTGAGATTCATTTCATTACGTAAAGTTTCCTTGTGTTAATTCTATATAGCCTTACGTTTTTAAAGGCGATACACAACTCACGACTTATTAGTCGTTATGTGTCAACTTAAAGGACGTCCGACATCCTTCTGCGACATCCTTCTATTAAAAGATACATCAGCAATTTTCATGGATCTTAAATCTTCGTAAAAATTAAGAGGACCAAGTGGAAAAAGAATAGAATCTAGTGTTATAGAAGAAATAAACAATTCTTTCTTTTTCAAAAAACATTGGACGAACGTAGTAATAAATATGCTAAAAGATGGCACCACTTGTATCATATTTGATGGTCAAGCACGGGAAAATTTTTTCGCTTTGTCCGCTAAAACTTAAAGAGTGACATATTTCATCAAAGAAATCTTAACACCTTCATGCTAGCCATCGTGTTTCATTTCACTACTCGCCATTCCACATAATCTCCGATGTATTGCAGCGATTCGAAAACATCTTAATCCAAGTCGTTTGAAATGAAAAGAATGTCAAAATATCTCATAGAAATATTCTGATCATCTCGACCGAACGTAGTAATCGTCAAGGCTAAAATATACAGCTGAAATCGACTATTTTATTTGCTCATCGGATCATTGTGTCGCGAGTTTTCTCAGAAAGCTCTCTTCTTAGTTGGGTATCGAGTTTTTCAAGAGTATCTATCTCGACAATCGCTCGATACATTAACTTGTTTGCCGTTACGAGCGGAGGGGATGTTTATAAAGGGCATTGGAGGGGGTAAGTAGCGTGTGACTGTGATCCCTAATCGCGTCCCATTGAATATTCATGGTCGACTCTCATCACTGCGCGACGGCTCTTAATTGAAAATCTCTCAAAAAGTTTTCAACTATCTATCTCCCCCTCTCACTCTTTATCTCGTCCAAACTTGTGCCTGGCTGAACAAGAAGTATCGAGGAGGAAGCAGTCGTTTAATTACCTCGTGTGGAGTCATGTAGTTAAAGTTCAAAATCCCCGCAATGAAAATTCAGGATGTAATTAATACTCCGGATAAATCCATTTGGGGGACATTTTGATAGCAAATCTGCCGGGTCGCGGCGCAGTAGGTAATCGCGCCTTTATTAATCTGAATGATCGAAGCGAAGTTGTGCGGACTGCCGTCGATACTCCGTTTCCATTTCACGTTTGGCGAGGGTCGGAGAATTGTGAATTCAATGCGCGGATTGGAGGAATTTGTGGTATAAAATTTTTGGGTACGTCTCAGAAAATAGAAGCACTCTCTATGGTTAATGCACTAGAAGCACTCTCTATGGCCTGGCAACAACTTTATTGGGATATCAATGAAGCAACTCGGTCTACAGAAATACAAATGATCGCGGACAAATTACTACTGTATCAATGTCGTCAGCCTTGTTTACCTTTTGTATTTTCATTACCTCATAAGATGAAACAGTTATCGCAAGAAATAAATGTGGGAAAAATATGCGTAAATTTATTATCTTAATTTAGCAGGAGTTAATTGCATTTAATAATCTTCAATAAAATATGGCAATGAGGATGGGAGAAAGACAAAATGAACATTGAAACGCCCGTTGAAAGGTTTGAAGTTAAATGTACCAGCTGGAAGGAATAGGAAGGGTGCCAATACAAAAAATGGTGTCGTAAACATTCGTAATTTCCTCTCTACTATGCCATATCCTCCGTCACATTTGTTTCATTAAATATACATCCAGGAAAGCACTCATTGACATCTGCATAAAATAGGGAAATGGGTATTGAACGAACGAATTTCCTCATAAATAACGTTTCTAGATAACAAATTTGACAACCTCATAACAAACTCGTTATGTTCATTTAATTTTCATTTGCGTCATGTGATATCACAGTTGTTTCGCATTTTAATGGCATCTTTTTTGTCAATCCAGTGCTGTTTAGGTTTTAAAAATGAATTTTAATTAGGCAAAAAGTGGAAAATGATGAAGGTAAAAACATCGTTCTAATTACCGCCGACCTCCTTCCACCGTTGTTCATATATCAGCTTTAATCGTAAGTATGAAATTCTGATTGTTGTTCAGTATAGAGTTCCCCGGGATGTATATATACACCCTCGGCGCTGCACTCATCACAAAATGCTGTCATAAACACATCTCATGACTTAATTGTAATTATTTGTCATCTTGGAAGGTTATGTGATATTCCTTCTAATAAAAATTAAATCAAAAATTTTTCATGGATCTTGCATCTTCGTGGATAAGAACGAACAATGGAACTTAGCTTTAGCTTTGTAGACCAAAATGAACCATTCTTTATTATTTCACATTCGTTGAATCAACCTTAGCAAGTCTCTTTGTAAGTAAAAAAAAACATACTTCAACAAAAGAATAAACAACTCCTAACATCGGGCATACTTAGCACCCATATATGCTAAAAGATCCACTTGTGCCGGCAGACACTGGAAATATCTGTATTGTCTGCTAAAACTGTAAAGATAAATTTTTTTCATAGAAATCTTAATATCATCATGATAGACATCGTATTTCATTTCACTTCAGGCCTTTCCTGGTAGTTTCTAGTTTGAAAATTTAATGCAGCGATTTGACAGACTTTTAATCCAAGTCGTTTACTTAAAAGAATGTCAAAATGGATCAAAGAAACTTTATGATTTTAACTTTCGCAACCTCCTCCAGTGTTTATCTTCTGACTGAAAAAGACTGGAAATTAGGAACTCTATATTCCAGAATTAGGAACTCTTTATTCCAAACAAAGCGAGAACTTTTAATTCGACAAAAGCATAAGAAATTAACAATTATTTTTTACGTTAGATTATACGACTTAAGAATACTCTATTCTTAAATATTTATAGCACTTAACTTTTTCTTTTGCTGTTAAAAGTAATGCTGAGCAAATTCGACGTCTTGATATTCTAATAGATTTTATTCTCATTAATTGCAACTTCGGTACAGGGAAGCTAGATTTATTTTTAGTAATTTACAGAAAAATGGTGTATGCCATTAAAATTAAAGATGATTTTTTAAACAACGCAAATATCTGGAAATTTCGAAATCAATAGCTCTCTTGAAAATTGCAATTCTGTACCCTAGCGTACAGTTCGCAATTTTCAATCGAGCCATTGATTTCGAATTGGTACTGTAAAACTTGAGGAATGCAAGTAGGTACTTCAAGTATAAATGGTTGTCTTCGTAGTTGCTAGTGTTGGCACGGGAACGATTGCCAAAGCGAAATCTCGCTGAGCGGCCATCAAGAGAGGTAATTGCAATTGCCTTCGGAGTTGCAGTCAAATGGACAAAAAGCCGTGGGATGGGAGGAAGGTCGTTATCTGGTGACCTTGCACCCTCCGTCTTTTCTTTTTATATTTTCCCGCGAGGAGGAGGAAGAGAGGGGGTATGTAGGGAATGTGTGTTGTGTGCATATGTGGTTTTCAATAGCAGCAGGCTCGATTAATATCGACCTATTTTTTTGGAACTATTTCGAATATCGAACAATTGTTGAAACAATTGAGATACTGAACGATTAGGGTATCGAACGATCGATATATCGAACGTGGGGATGAAGGAAGTGAGTTTTCAGGTGACCTTGCTCTCTTCGACAATACGTGATATATATTGAGTGTACATGTGAGCATATGTGGTTTTTGCTAACTGCAAGTTAGATTAATATCGACCGACTTTTTCGACCTATTTTGACTATGGAACAATCGATATATATCGAACGACCTTTACGAGGAGAACCGTCACCTTCTCTCTCTCGTGGCCCTTGCCAACTGCCCATTAGCAGCATACCTCTCTTTCTCTCTCTCGCACTCGACTTAAAAGTGTATGTGACGTTAACTCGCGTCAGCTTTATTACTTAAGTCGTGAAATGGGTCGGAGATAGAGGGAGCCATTAGGGAGCGAAATGCTATTTACGAGATTTAGCATCCATCGCAGCGTGAAGGTTATCTGCTCCACATAACTTCGAACGGTTTTTTTACGTGCTCGCTGTTTCATTTATTTTTGTGCGAGTAATTGAAACGTGTCGTTAGTCTACCGGATGCTAAAAGAGGGATCAATCCAAATTAAAAGAAGTCATCCAGATATTTGTAAGGCTGCGAAATACTGAAACGCGACAAGCCGTTACTTTTCCAATTTTTCCCTCAAAATTTAAGTATTGCTATCATGTCCAATAATTTTGAAACTTAAAAGTCGTACGGCAATTGGACCATAATTAATCTAGTAAATACTTATTATTATCCTGAAGCTACTCTCCGACAGCTTAAAGGTGATAACTTTAAACCTATGGAGGATAACACGTATAAGAATTTTTTTGTGCCGAGGTTCCAGGATTTGACAAGCGTGTTATGGGAATGTTTTCTGATGAAATAGCGAAAAAGAGGTGTTACTTGCTTCCCGTCAGGCCAATATGGAATTCATTTCGCGACATACTGAAACACGATAAACAATATTTTTTTATAATCTGTCTCGCAAAGTTCAAATATTCTTATATTTTCCATTACTTTTGAAGGTTTGAAAATCATACTTCACGTGGACCATAGTCAATTCTTATTAATCTTATTACTCTCCAACAGCCTAGAGGCGTTAACTTCAAACCTATTGTGGAGAATGCGTATAAGAGAAATATTTGGCTGGGTTGTGAAGAAGATAGGATTCGTCAATTGGGATCATGAACATGAACGAAATTGTGCGATAGACGACTATGATTCGTTATGCCTCGTTCAAATTACGATTGGTATGGTATGGTATTTGGAGGAGGCGACCGACAGTTGAGGTCATTTGCGCCATGAGGGAAGGACGTGGAAGGAAGGGTGGAGAGAAACCCGGCGTCGGCGTTAGCCTGCTCTTAACGAAAGGCGCCAAGAGGAACCACGGCTTAACGTCCCATCCGACGGATGGAGTGTTGCGCTTGAAATGTCCTCCACACAACATTCAAGCAGGGATCGGGCAGTCTCTGAAAATTCTCTGCCACTGCCGGGATTTGAACCCGAGCCCGCCGAGTGGGAAGCTCAGATTACGATTGTCCGAGCGATCGTCCAAACAATAACTGGCTGAACTAGCAGTGTGAATGTTATGTTATGACAGTAGTTACTATAGTTCCGAACGTTGCCATTTTACGATGGTCGCTGGGAGAGCGGAAGAGGAAGCGACAAGAGAAAGACGAAAAGTTCGTAATGCTCCCATCGCTCTATTTTTTCATGGATTTGTACTAGGAAGGAGAAATATGGCCGGAAGAGAAATTATTCGTTAAAAACACGTTGAACAAAGTAATATCTCGACCTTGCATACCTCAACAGCTTCGCTAACCGTCAATTTCTCATTCACTTTAGATGTCAGCACTAGAGGGCAGCACAGAGTTTAACCATTATTGTGTGAATGCACGATAGTTCCAATGGTTGCTGGAACAATCGTAACCTGAACGAGGCAATAGTTTCCGTCCAAGTTGAAGATATCAAAGCGACCGCTGAATTCAAAGTGAAAACACTTGTCAAAAAGATGCAGTATTCAGCACCTTGAATCTGTCATGTTTGCTTAATGATACATCTGTGGATATCTTGAACCAAACGACTTGGTTTTCAAGAGAGTACTCAAATTAAAGCTCAGCATTAAGTACGGGAGAATTTACCCATATAAACTAGTTCCTGTGACTCAGATATGAAAAATATACCTCAGTCTTTCCTCTGAGACTAATTTATCATTCTTCGGACAGGGATAAATTTTTAGCTGCGTATCTCTAATTAGGACAGTCATTAGTCAAAAAAAGTATTCGCATCGCTTGCCGGTCCGCGAAGCGAATGGTGAATTTTATTAACTCATTTTAATGCATGCTGGGTGTGAAACATTAAGAGGCCGACTGTAGAATCCTCTTATAATAATAATAATAGTTTTTACGGACAATGGCCCATTTTACAAAACTGCACAAAATTAAGATAAATATATAAACATGATGTAATTACATTGGTTCATTCTTACATTAATATTTTCGTACACTTCATTGTTAAAAACAGTATATATACAATGGTATCATTGAATGTCAACATTCAGATATATAAACATATAGCAGGTACATTGGTTCAGTCTTACTGTAATATTTCCTACACCTCATTCATAAAAACAGTAATGGTATCATTATGTTTGTCAAAATTCAAATATATAACAATACAGTAGATTCATTGGTTCATTCTAGCAAAAAAGATTTCCACTTGCTTCATCTTAAAAAAAACCGTATTATCATGTATGTCAAAATACAAAATTTCGTAAACATAAAGAAAGTACATAGGTTCATTCTCACAATAATATTTCTGCACACTTATTCTTAAAAACAGTAACGGTATCATTATGTATAGTTATATTATGGACATTAGTTATAATAGAATTGTACAACCGAAGCATCCTTATTATTGGGGAATGGAAAGTGAAATTTCTACTGCAGAATTTTATGTGAAATAACTTAGTACACCTGGTGGATGGGTAACTTCGTAACATTCGTGTTCATGCCAGTAGACGGACCAAGGGGACTCCATTAAAGGAGGCCCAAGAACATGGCGGTTAAGAGTTATATCTGTTGCAGTTTCGCGCGCATTTTATTCGGCAGCGGTATCTCGTTCAGTGTAACTTTGGACATTAGGTTACTGCAGCGGAAATGGTCTTTTTAGTTGAAAATCGTTTCGCAGGCGTTAAATGTGTGTTTTAATTTATTTATTGTCTCAGTTACTTATAACTGCCGTGTATTCCCTCGCGGAAAGTGGAAATCGATTACTGGTAGCGCCACGAGTGGCGATTGTGTAATCTGATTTTAATGCGCTCGGAGCGACTTCAATTCTAGCGGTGGACTTGAAAATCCTCTAGTTTTCCTGAGACTGACTTGTGAGATATTACTGGTCGATATTTCTATTCTACACTCTCTGAGCTGCATGGGCGCAGCTAGAAATTAAGGCTGGGGGGGTTTGTGTGCAACTAATACCGGGGTGTGTGGGGGTATGGACTACCCACCAGGATAAGCGGTAGGTGAGAGGTTAATAAATTGCGGAATTTTAAGATAAACGGTTCAAAATGGTGAGTTTTACGGCTTTCTGAGGGATATTTTATTAATCCTTAGACTAATTTATTAGTTATATCAATCCAATTAAGTAAAATGGATTAAAATTAAAAATTTCTTGGAGCTCTGGGGGCGGGGGGTTTACCCCCAAAATCCCCCCCTCGCTGCGCCACTGCATAGCTGTAGTAGTTGGATTATATCGATGTAATGTCTGGGTGATAATAAATCAAATGTGATTTCCCGGCGGATGATACTGGTAAAGTGTTTTTGGGTGTCCCACCGGGTGAATTAATTGTAGGCCTACGTTTCGATGGCTGCCTCTGCCATTGAAAACGCCCTGCAGACGATAGCAGAGGCACCATAGATACGTCGGCTTACAATCAACCCGCACGGTGGAAAACCCCGGAAGACTTCCCTAGATATTAAGTCAAGTTACGCCCAGTGGAGTTACGGGATAAATCCTGAATAGAGACAAAAAGAGGATCGTTCAAGATAGATAAAGTAATGCATTCCCTTTATAAGTAGGGAAATTGAGGGAAAAAATCTTCAGAGATGAGACCGGAGCTAAATAGTTGATCCGTTGATTGCTACTCGTGGGCGATTTGGCCAATGGATCGCAGCAGCTGCCAAATTTTGCATTCGTACTTTCATTTGCATCGGCTGCATTTACTCCCTCGCGCATGAAGCGTTCCAGTCATTCCTCCGTCGCATAGTGACCGAATTAATACCATCCAGCCTGCCATTCGGTTTATTCCTCTTAACACTCGCGTGACTGTCGACCACGTTGCAGGACGAATAAATAAACAAACGGTGGCCTTCTGCATGCCGCGTATCGACGGCAACGAGTACGAGCGTGAGGTCAGGGAGGGGGTTGCTAGGGAGGGGAGGGCATTGTTTGAAAGAGGGACGTGTCCTTGGCAACGATCGAGGGAGCGTGGAGCTATCGTGGGAATGGAAAATATTGGACCACGCTGCACCGATGCACTACAGGGATAACATTTTCTGTTTCGCTTGGGTAGAAAAAAAAAAAGCTTCCATTCATAGCACGCCTTGCGAGGCGAAGGAAATCGATACTGTGTCGAAAAATGAATATAAGTTCATATACTATCTTTCCTACAAGTAAATGTACGTGCTCTAAAGCAATTTTTTGGTAGCATATGATTTTCATTGACATTACCTGCCACGGCAAGTGAAAGTGGCAAATATAGTGCCAGTTTGATAAAATATTACTGACACATTACAGCAAAAAAGTTATAATCTGTGATGAGTGGCAAGTTTTCGAGAACTGAGAAGTGTATATTATTTCTTTCTAAATAAAATTCCACCTAAATAAGTACTACCAACCTATATAGAGTAAATGTCATAGAATATACAAATATTTCCTTAAGTTATCTCCTTTTCCGTTTAGTTGGTAATTTTTACGTTTAAAAGCATGTGTAATTATTTAAGGAATACTATTGAATGCGTGCAAACGCAAGCACCATCACTATTGGAAAAGCGTTCATTATGCTTTCCGATCCATATCGAGGAGAACGTTAAGTATTTAAATTCAGAAAACGTTTGTTGAAGCTATTTAAACAAAGGCTTTCTGCATTGGAAGTCGTTTTAAAAGAGCTGAGTGCACGAATCGATATTCAATATCCTTATGTAGATAAAGATTTCCACCTATATCACTTCGGCCTCCAGTTGGAAATGGTATTATTGGAAAACCTTTGTGCAAACTTTGATTTAATATCGATATGGTAAAAAAATAAGAAAATATATTGAAAAAATTTGCATTTATGCAGTCCCAAATTTAATCGTTCTAAAATTTTTACTCGGCGGTCTCGGGGGACATGTCTTGAAATCTAATTAAAAGACTAAGTAGATTTAAATACTTTTCGACTCCACAACTGAATTTTGGATCTATAGCTAAAAGTCAGTCACCATGGAAGAAGGGCTCTTTCTGTATAGTGTGTTAATTCATAGTTTAATAGTCTGCTTGGTATACTGCATCCCTCCATTTACGTCTTTCCCAAGCCAGATAAGTTGCCTGATGTTCTTTTTCATTGTATTTTATTTAGCTGCCCTAATCTCTCATACCTTGGCCTTCTTCGAAGGACTTCCTCCATTTTAATTTTCTCTTAATCATTTAGTCTTAATGCATGGCCTATCTACTTGGTCCTACTATGGTGTATGGTGAACAGTTTTTCTCTCATTATTTGACATTCTTCTGTCGGCCGTGAATAATATCATGGAATTAAGTGGCTAGTATCTCAGAGTAATTTTCTAGGATTAAAGTTCAAGTTTATTACGCGGATGGAAAGTTAAATAAGATTGCTGGGGAACTTATTTCAAACATTACCACATGGAAACTCAATGGAAAAATATTAGTCCAGGAAAGTCTTTGTGAAAATATTGATTCAATTCCGATGTCTTGAAAAGTAATTTTGGTCCAAAGCGAGATTACTTTCGGGATAATTTTCAACTCTGAAATCGTAGCCGGAAGGCATTTCGGTTTTCCAGCTGGGTGAATGACTCCATGATAGCGGATCCAACGCTTAGAAGAGCTAGTGGGTATTAGAGTCACTGTAGCTATTTTATGTTATCATACGATTTTCTTGGAAATAAATTGACATTTTTGATTTCTGAGAAAATTCTAAGATTACCAGGAAAAAAGGTGAATCGCAAAAGTATCGTGGACTTCTTTAAAAATAATAAATATCATATATTCAGTCATTGGTCAAAAATCTGTCCAGACGAGTTGTCTATCTCGATTGAGATTTTTCCGAAGGCGAAAAATCAAAAAAATGAAACAGTGCCCTGAAACTATTCTCATGGAGTGCCAAGGGAAGAACATTTGGGGGACATGAAAGGCCATTTAACGACAATTAGATTGCAAACAAATTGGCAGGCAAACCTTCTTCTTTGCCAAATTTTGCTTTTATCGGTGAAACGGTATTGTAATTTATGATATCGGATAAACCAGCAGTGTCTTTTATTTACATTTAATTTAACATGCATTTACCCTTGTGGTCTACCTCCGCTTCAACTCGTCTCCATTTCATGACCTTATTCATTAAAAAAATATCTTTGTTTAATCCACACTTCGATTAAAAAAAATTATTTTGACCCGGTTTTCAGCATAGCAGTGGTGCTAACATCTGGGTCTAAGTTTTATTAATAATATGTTGTTACGTTATTTTTCATAATGGTTTAGACGACCTTGCATAAAGTAATCTGAAACAAAAGAAATTACTCATGGGAGGCACCAGATCGTCCCGTTGAAGCTTAGTTTTGTTGCCTTGTTCGGGCTTATTTGATCGGTTTTCAAGAATGTCCGCAGTGGGGCGATGTGTTAATTGCTATCCATTTATTATCAATATTGTAGTGTAATACTTACATTGGTACGGAATAGCATTGAAAAGTTTTGGATTCGATAAATGTAATCATCGCGAGTATAAATTTCAGTTAAGAGCCACGATAAAAAGAAGAACACAATGGTAATTTCCACACTTTTAATGTCACAACTCAGCAACCGACCATGGTTTCAACACGTGTCATTTTCAAGGTCACTTACGTGTTTTTCTTTCTTACGTGTTGAAACCATGATCGGCTGCTGAGTTGTGACATTAGAAGTGTGGAAAATAGCATTGTGTTCTTCTTTTTATCATGGATATAAAGAACTTCCACAAAATCGAGCCGGATACGATTTTATACATTCAGTTAAGAGTCCTAATTTGCCCAATTCATCGCGGATGGAAGTCACTAAAATAGTTGTTTAAATACAGTGAAAGTACGGAATTGTTGAGAGGTTCTGTGAGTTTAAGAATATGTGCACGTGGAATTGGTGACATTAGCGACTGTAGCGAATGTGATAAACACGAATATTACGATAAAGGATCCTCAAGTCGGCCTCATAATGTGTTGTCGACCACCGCGCATTTCAATGGGTTTACTTAAGTCGCCACTCGCGTCGCTGACAGACAAATTAATCCGAGTTTCGCGGGGAAATAAGGTATAACTAGGGGCATTAACCGAAATGTATACACGTGATGATATAATCGATCTCATTTCACTTATCACCGCGCTGCGGACATATTTGAAAACCGTTTAAATTGGACCCAAGTGGCAACAGTAAAAATACCTTCTGGGGGATGGAATTGGACCTTCACCATAGAGTCCCCTTTGTGATAAAATTCGAACTAGGTAAATCCAGCTCGAAAACGAAATTCAGCCGCCATAAATTGTGAAATAGGGTTCAACTCATTTCTGGCCACCCTGGCCATATGGTTACATCCCACCATTCGGAACATGTGAGGCTCTTGAAGAAAACCCGCAATCCTATTTTACTGTTGAATTTCTACAAATATGTCGTTGAAGTTTGGAGTAACGTAATCCACTTCGCCTCCATTAGAATGCTTTATTTTTGAAGCTGGTCGATATAAGCTCCCTGAGACGAGTACGAAACAGAAATTCAATATGGACGATTACTGCCTGCAAATTTACATGCGAGTATCATTAGAGTAAACTGGGAGTGGCATAGTCTGGAGTATTCTAGCTTTCCTTCGTCCAAAAATATGCTTGCTCTGAAGATTAATCCTTCTTTGAAGACCAAACTAACTTACCAACTGATTTTTTTATTTTTTGCATATCCCACGTATTTTACATCTTATTAAGAGATATTAAAAGAAAACCCGGACAAAAATTTTTAAACGCGTTTTGAAACATGTTCCCAAATGAGAAGAAGCCACAAAATATTGTGATTACTTGAATAATAAATGTACACTTGACCAAAAGAGTAAGTTTAATAACAAAATATATATTGATCTTTTGAGTAAATGAGCGTTTATTACTGGAAAGCGAGTGTTGAGAAAAATATCGAATAAACCGCATTCTCACATCAAAGGTTATGAAAAGAAACAACTTTGAAAATGTATAATTTAACGACCAATGTGTGCACAAGTCATGCGATTCACTTTAAAAAATACTTCCATACTTTATTTACATAAAAAAGTTATAAAAATAATCACAAATAGGAAATATGATTTCCATGAATTTTTATAAATCTGATTCCAAGTGGGAAAATTGGGCTGTAAACTTTTAAATCAAGATTTGAACAATATTAAATTCTTACCTCTTCACCACCCAGTGAAGGTATATGGCTGAAAGTCATTCTGAAGAAACGGGTTGGTGTATCTGTAAATCATTTCACTGTGTTACTGAAGATGACCATAGAAACAACGTACCTAGATATCTTCACGATTACGAGAAGAAAGTTTTCTGTGCGGAAATGGGCTTACAATACCTTATTTCTGCATTAAATTTGGATTGCTCTGCCAGTAAGCAACGCCAGTAACGACTTTTGTTCTACCATTTAAAAGTGTGATTGGTGACAGAACATCTGGAATCCAACCGAAGAATCCTCTATTGAAATTTTCCTGCATGAAAATTTTATTTTATGGTACAAACCATTGATTGGCTCTCGTCTCAAGGTCTCGCACGAGCGCTCGCCGTTAGTCACTTGTTCTCTCTCTCTCGTAAACACGACGTGGATGCAGTGGAACCTTGAGCGTCGCCCAATGTGTATAGAATGCTTCCCCGTGAAGGAAGGAAACCACCACCCTAAATCACACTTGGGCATTGAGCCATCGGATTGGAGAGGACCCCTTCCTGTGCGGGGATTGTGGAAAGGTAGTGCAACGTGGGCGGGTGGGCAAGTAGCTTCCATTAAACGGGCAGTAAAGAGGCCGGACGGGGAAGGGAATTGCCGAGAAATTGTCCGACAAACCACCCAAAGCTCCTCTCTCTCAGTACTGGCGTGTGTGGCTGGGTGACAAGTGTGGTATGGTATGGTCAAGGGAACTACGTAGTGGAGAAGCGGACCCTTCGAAGCTTGATTTGTGTGCTCACTTTGGGCGATCATAATTTATTTTCAAATATGTCCTCAACGCGGCCATTCATTTATTTTAAATATTTTTAATGTAATACGAGGGCTGTTCAGAAAGCAATGCCCCTTATTATATGTATTGTTCAGAGTCAGAAATAGGGTAGTTTCCTTCATCAAAGAAAACGAAAGGCATTGATTGCGATTCGTTACCCACCATTAGTGTATTCATAATATACAAATTATTTGGTTTTAGAAATACCAGTTTAGACGAATGACAATGGTCAATTTTAGCCGCATTTGAAAAAGGCCAGCATTCCAACTGCAGCATTGTCATACGCTGCACACAAACGTATATGGATCTTAACCACAATTTCTTTTTCTGCCCACAAGGATACAATAACAAGCCACTGCGTATAACGTGAGTGGTATATTGATACCATTTTGATGCTGTACTACAGTTCTGCCATATGATAGAACGGTGTCAAACTTCAGCGCAAAGAACAAACATCAATTGTGAAACACCGACTAGGACATTGATCAATGTATATCAATGTCTTTTTAAAAAAATTCGGGGCATTACTTAATGAACGACCCTCGTATTTACCATCACCAGGAGTAGCATTCAATTGTTATTTTAATGGATCAAATGTTTAAAGATATTAATTTTCATTGCATAATCACTGGTCAACAATCTTATGATTTGTTTGACGCAACTCTCCTCTCAATTCTCTTATCAGTTAATACTTTCTCATCTACGCGTATCTTCACTTTCACATCCTCCTGTACCTGTTCAATGTATTTTTAATAGGTCTTCCTTTTCCGATTTCGCCATCTACTTGACCTTGGATGGTTGACTTCATCAGACCATCATGTCTAATGATATGGCCTCTAAGGTTATCTTCCTGACAATTACAGCCCTAACTATAGTTAACTTGCGAAAAATCCACAGAGGAAAAATCATTCGCCTTGACCGGGATTCGAACCCGGATCCCGGTCATAGTTAACTTCCATGTAAAATTTGGATCGCTCTGACCGGAAGCGGCATGAGTTGCGACTTTGTTTCTCTATAGTCATTATCAAGGTCATACCGGTCAGGGTCGCGCGGTAACTCCTGGATGTTGAGCGAAGATATTTTGAAAAGTAGATCGGTTATTAAAATTTGTGTTATTTTTCGTATAAATTGTAAAACGCGAGTTTTTACTTAGTTGCACCTATCACTATTAACCGTTTGAAGGTTTTACTAAAATTTTATTTATAAGCATTCATTTTTCTGTTTTTTTTTCGGGCGAGACTCAGTGGAATTAATTTATAATTTTTGAGTTGTAAATAACTTTATTTTTCCATATTAACTTATAACATACTTCACTGCGACCTTGGTTTTGAAGAGCATCTTCATCATCACCCAGGAAGGCATTCGAAGAGGTTCTTCATAATTCATTATTTCGTATAATATATATTTATTGAATTAATTTTTCCCATTTCCCGTAATAATGCCTAAGTTTGGGGTGCCTAAGTAGGGTGGCTTTTACCCCGAGTGCTTTTGTTTTATATTGCTTCTGCGTTATATAGTGATTTTTACGGAAATGTTGTCCGTATGTGTAAATGAACCCCGGTACTAGTACGGTTTGTACTGCCATCTATCGACGGCGCCCCGAGATGGTCGTCTACCAGGGCACTTACGAAGCCCCTTAGCAGGAGCAGTCTGCAGTGCATAAAAGACCCTCCCGACCCCGTGTGCCTTTTATGTATTTGTGTCAGCTGCCCTCCAAGTAGAAGGAGGGTGATTGCATTTGGCTGGGGTGTGCCTAGAATGGGGCAAGGTAATTAATCTGCGTCGTCCATTGGATGGGATGGGGGTTAACTGTGGGGCTAATCTCATTTCGCAAGCATCATTAGCTTTATTGCAAACTTCAAGGATGCTCGAACATCATCACTTTACGTCATACTGCATTTTTCGGGCTGATTTATTTTTCCATTACCTCGGTCGTAGCATCCACGAAGAATTATAGGCATGATTTTTTCGGCATCATAATATTTTCTGCGGGAGAAGTAAGTTTACTGCACATATCTTCAATGGTTTTCTTTAATTGCAGCATTTTCGAAATCTAGGCATAGTAAATGGGTTGAATATTTGTTAATTCCGCGCAAACTTTTATTTCAAAGAGGAAGGGGGTTACGAAACTTCCAATTAACTATTCGGACTAAAATTTTAAATTCCTGAAGGAGGTATTAAACTGGATTTTTTTAAGATTTTCAAGTTATGACCTATGCCAAACGGTTTGAAAAGGATATTTTCATTGACTTTATACCATTTCACCATTCTCCTCTATACAAAGCCCCCCTTTCCCGGAAATATCCGATCGCGATCCGACCTTAGTCGTTCTCTTGCCTTTCCACCCCATTCCTCATACGTAGAGCACGTAGCTAACTGTAATTATGAAACGGCTGAATAAATGGATTATAAATGGCAAATCACATAGGTATAACACTTTATTTGGTAAACCCAGGCCAGTTTCAACACTCAATTAACATTCTTCAGCAAAGAAAATTATTTTCATGTTGAGTACCTTAATTACCAATTTAATAGACACGTAGCCAAAAATTTGGTCCTGGAAGTGCTTAGTACGTAGCACGGGCTAAGAGTGCTGCTTTTCCTCCTTCCCACCCCCCACCCCCGAAATAGTATCTCCTAATGGAGACTGCCCGCCATACATCTGCTCAGGGGACGACTAGGATAGGGGCACATATCATCTAACTAAGAACGCTTTAAACCTTGTTTCTATGCTAAAAATATATATCTTTCTTTTAAATACATATTTGGTTTGAACATAATAAAACTTTGTTGAAGGGATCTCATCGGAAATTTTGGACCGGGGATGCATTATGTATATATTTAATTCTAATACGAAATTTATTAATCGGAAAGTGTACTAAGAATTTTACATTATCGGATAGTGTTAAGAAATGCCGCCCAAAAGCCCAAAAGTTTAAGTTTTTCAAAAACGTCGGACGGACTTCGGGATCGAATGCATATGGATACCAATCCATAGTCTCTACGGCAAGTTCAGTATTAAAAACGTTTATTTTAACTTTCAGTATCATATAAAGAAAAATTATTAGCTTCATTAGTGAAATAAATGGAATTACTATGCATGCGATTGGGGCCAAATTACATTTGCAGGCTAACCGGATACCACCAAAGCCCTTCCCAGAGCTAAGTTCTGACTAATTGCCTATTAAACATTGGTATATTAGCACACTCGAGATGAAAAAATTGCATTTATCTTAAAAGTGACAGGGGAGAATTGGAGCTGGGCGTGTTTCATCAAATAAAAGTTATATGGTATATATGCCATGCTTAAATCTATTTTTGCCGTACCCTTATCACGTTTTGATAATCACCGTGATCATATTTTAATAGGATCTTTTTTTTTTCAATGTATTGTATACTGGAGAACTGTTACCAAGGTAACATATCGTGAAACAATAAAGCATGTCATCAGAGGAGACAAAATGTCCAATAAAGTATTCGCACAACTTTTAGAAATTATTCGAAATTAATATTCGGCGCATAAAATGCCTTAATTTATATTTTTTACAGCTATATATCTTTTAGTTTGCCTGCTGTAACAGTTAAGAAAAAACTAAAAGGCAATCTAGGCATCGCATCGGCCCGAATAAAAGTAATAATAGTTGTAACTGTATATAATTCTGAAGTGATCTATGTTGGATTTTCATTTAAATAACCGAAAGACGTAATAAATATCATGGCTGCGTAATGATAAAAAGTACTGCTTTTTAAAATGAAAAAAGAGATAAACCTTTGTTCTCATGTTAATATAAGGGAGCAATTTATCTTCCGTAAAATACTTTCGGAGCATGAACTTTGCGAGTGTACTCAAATTCAATGTGGCAAAAGTGATTCATGACGCGGCATAGGTGGGGAAAAATTCAGTCACTATGTTATTAAGACTTCAACTAGGTGAATTCATTTTTTCGGTCGTAAATTGGAGCAGTTCTTTGTTAGTCGCGAGGCATTTGTTTTTCCGAATGCCTCGCTTGCCGTCAGTCAGTTGTTTGGCTGGTTTGGCGCGAGAGGGCGCGCTCCAGTCGGCGGAATCGAGGGGGCGTTTACGGCGCGTTCCGCACGGTGGCAGCACCATCCGCAATTATTCATCGCCACTCGAGAAAATTCCAACACAGAGCCAGTCTCTTGGTAATTCATACTTTACCCCCTCCCCCACTCTTGCATATTCAACTGAAAAGAGATTGAGCGTATTCCATGAGAGTTTGCTGTGTGAAATTCTCTCGGGTATGCCACCGGGTGAGGGGCTAGTTTGATACCAACGTTTGGACCACCGAGTCGGCTATCGTTCCTTAAAAATCAGATAGGATAGACAAGGCTATCCATAAATAAATTTTGAAACGCTATTTCAAATGATCAGATAGGCGTCAAGGTAAACAGAACATAAAATTCACGTAAACATCACATTTCTTGTCGAAGATTTTGATGCTGTCGCGCTCTTTACCGATTTGAGTTTTTGTTTTCTCAGTCTTCTTCTCTCCCGTTCTTCTCTCCTCATTTAAACTAAAAGTGCATTTTAGCGATTTATCATGGACAACTCGTAAAAATTCCTTTATGATGACTGAAACTGTTTTAAGTATCTTACAAAGCGCCGTCTTTCTTCATCATTTCAATTGAAAATTTACTGTAGCGATCCATTCGATAAAGCGATTATACTAGCATCTCACCTCGATCAAATAATAACTTTTCCTTGAGCCTAAAACACATTTCCTTTTTACGTATTTGTGGCGACCGTAAATAGTGTCATCCAGTGGCGTAACTATTTATTTATTTATTTTATCACGAAAAACGCCACAAAGGCTTTTACATTGGCTGTTCCTTAAATAAATAATACCTAAAAGATGACAAAAAATAGCACAATAAGTAAAAACTTACAGAAAACAAATTTTTTAAAACGAGGAAAGGGCATTATTGATTAGACAATGGTGAATTATTTAGATGGTATTTTAAGGTGGCTTTGTAACTAGGGGCGGAGGAAAATAGGTCTAGGGAAGGGATTTTTGAAGCTATGGAATTAAACAAGAAGGGGATTCGGTAGAACAGAGATCGTTGAGAGATGAAGAGACGGAATCGCGGAATGTGAAACAGAGAGTTAACTATGGGGTGTTGTGAGGGGATAGATCCCCCCAAAGCCTCAGAGGAATAAAAAAATATTCAAAACTTTTGTCTAGTTTCGACATTTAATATCTGCATTATTTAAAGGTTAATTCTTAGTGCCAAAATGATGTAAAATGTATTTCCAGGCATGTCATTTTTCAAAAACTTTTCCCTACCCCGGGATTTTCTCGGGGGGGGGGGGAGTGGGGGGGGAGTGCGGTCACCACCCCAGCAGGCCATCTTATCCCCCCAAAGCATAAATTTATAGTTACGCCACTGGTGTCATCATCTTTTATAAAGTAGCCAAGGAGGCCTTGCTGCTTTTTTTCTTATGTTTATTTTATTTATAAATGGATGATTGTAATTGCAATCGATGCATTGCTTAACCACGATGTATGATTTAATAAGTCTAATAAATTGATTTGATAAACGTGGAAACCTTTTCACTTACATGGCTAGGCTCGGCACCAAAGGGGAAGGGTGAACGATAAAATACGGAAGAATAGTTCGATTTCCCGATTTTTACAAACCACAGGTTACTGAACTACTTAGGGGTAATGTGACGACCGTAATTGGCGCCATCATCTCTGTAATGCTGCCAAGATGACTGAGATTATAAGGGGCGTTGCTTAATAAGTTATAATGCGATGATTCGATGAACGTAGAGACCTTATCACTCACCAAACCCCACAAGCGATTCCAGTGATCATTTCAGCTAACCTTTTAATTAAAACAGGGAAATCGATTGTTTCAGCCATCATTTTCTGTATCACACGGTCATTTGAGGCTTTCTTGATATTTCCTATGTTCGTTATCTTAAAGCTCATTGACGCATCTACAATATGCATTTGGTCTCGTGTACTGGGTGGCTGCCGCTGCCTTTCACGTGTGTGTTCAGTGTTGGAAAACACGACGGCCACAAATGATGGACCAAGGGACGGTGATCCCTGTTAATGCAGCCATCCCTGGAAATGAAGACGTCCGAGAGTCATTATTTGAACTTTCGGTACAGCCATCCTTGAAATTGTGCTTGAAAAAAGTTCGTATGATTTCAGGATTTAGGCCTGGTATTTAAAGAGTGCGTCATTTAAGTGTTTATCGCCGGCGACCGTCGTAGGAGCAAGCATTTACTCACGACGTGCATGCTTAATCATCTTGCTCACCTCGACCGCGCGAGTAAACGCGGAGATTCGTTTGGTACGACCCCGTTTCCTTTGAAGACAACATGGTGTAATTCCGAGCGGAAAATTGCGCCGCGTTAAAGAGCTGGTTGGAAGAAGGAACGGGTAGGAAACTTGTTCTCACCGATGAAACACAAAAATGAATTTAAAAAAATAATAATAATATCTCGGGCAAACTACAGAGGTGCGGGGGTGGGTTAGGGACGGGAAGGGGGTTGTGCAGGGTGAGCGTGCCGGGAATTATAAGGAGGCGTGAGAGGATTAACGATTCGGAGTGGAGCGGAGCAAGTATGCCAGGGGTAGGGGTTGATAGAAAAATTTATCCAGAGGGACTACGTGGAGGAGGAGGTCCCATTCCATCCTTTAGAAGCTTGATTTATGTTCTCCACTTCGGGCGCATTTTAATCGGTTTTCAAAAATTTCAGCAGCATGTCAATTGAGTGCAGAGCAAAGCATTGACGTGTTATGTTTTGTGCGGTTAATCCACAGAGGAAAAAGCATTCGCCTTGACCGTGATTCGAACTTGGATCCCCCGATTTCCGAACGAGTGCTTTAGTTAGTTACGCTACCGAGGCATCATTCCTCTCTGTCGATATTTGTGGACACTACCGGACAAGATGGTATGGACTGCTGAGGAGCATATGATGCGACAAGCAGTCCAAATTGTGCGCACGGCGCCACAGCCGGAGAGCTAAGCCCGGACTTAGGACACGCAGAGTGCTTTCCATTCATCGACAAACGTCGACACAAGTCGAATTGGGTCGCGGTTTTCGTGTTCCATTCTGTGAGTTTCGGCGACTGTTGTGACTCAAGTCAACAAACGATTACGCGCAGGAATTTGAGAGTTATAACCAGTTTCCGTGAGTCGATGCCAGTCGACGGGTGAGTCGCATGAATGGAAAGTACCCATAGAGGTGTTCGCTCTTGACTAGTGTTAAGGATACCGGGACTGGCCACGGTGACTCCATTACAGTTATCACAACTCAACACATTTTTTTCACAACTCTTAATTGGAAAAAATATTGGAAAGTTGTCAGTTATCATAAAAAATCTTGAAATTGATTTATCTGAAAACAGTACTTTTGTAGTTACCTCTGTTTGAACTTATTCGGGTGATTAGTAGTATTGTGTTTACCACGAGTAATGCAATAGAGGAATTTTCCGCCGGTCTTTAGATGTTTAGTTACCCATGCGCAGTAGGTTCACTGTATTCGTCACTGGTGGGGTCACTGGTATTCGTTGCCGATGCGTAGTGTGATCCGAATGTCTCAAATGAGCCATAATCAGAACTTTTAACCGTAATTTGCATTTTTAATGATATCAAACTCATAACTTGTTAATGGTATTAGCTACGGTTGTAAATATATGGTAATTATTGAAAATAAATTGATCAATATCACCTTAACGCAACACAACCTTCTTTAAAAATCTATTAAGATGAGTCATAAATGGCAACATAAATCTAGCTAAATTAATATACGAAGGCGATACTTTTCGTAAATTCCGAACGATAAATATGGTAAATGAAATAGCTATGTAATAAATATGATTGGGTATTTAGAAGCTGAACTGAAGGATTGAATAATTGTTCACCCTAATCTGCCAGTTTGAAACAACTTTGTTTCTTTCCGAACACCTTTTCAAGTACCCTGATCGATTTCAACGACAAAACATCGATTTCAAGGGGGAAGCCAGTTGGTTTAGTCGTTGACAGCGATCGAGGCTACTTGTACGGCTTTGTGGAAAGTACATAGCTGTTTCATTTATCATATATATAAAACTAAATTTTATACGGGACGAAGTTGTTCCTCTTCTGTGTAGTCATTTTGGCGTTTTTGTGAGTTTTCTGAGAGAGACATTAAAAAGTTATTCTTTCCATAAAACATGTCACCACACAAATACATTACGGTTAAACTCTGTTATGACGGTTGATTTTCAAGTGATATTCGGGTCGTTTCATGCACACGCTACGCAATTCGCGACTTTTGTCAACCCATTCTAATGTGCAGCGAGTGACAGCACGTTTGGTAACCATCTGGGGTGCCTCCATATAAAGTCCGTGACCTAAGCAATAAATTAGCCGTATGGAGAAGTTGACATGCGGTTGCAGTGCTCTAAGGCAGGCACAAAGAGAAATAAATGAGCAGAAAATGTAGTGCGAGGGTCCTCATGAATCCACGTACATGCTCAGTAAGATGAAGAGAAACCTTATTCTATATTAGCGTTGCCATTTCCTCTAGGCTTGAAATGCAGCGTGGATGAGCACTCATGTCTACCTAGATGTTCTTATGCATGAGAAAACCCGTGTTTTGACGTTGTTTACCGTTGCAGTTTTATGTTTAAAAAATAATGGATATAAATGTTATAAATTTCATTTGCAGGGTATGGTATTTGGAGGAGGCGACCGACAGCTGAGGTCATATGCGCCATGAGGGAAGGGTATGTGAGGAAGGGTGGAGAGAAACCCGGCGTCGGCATTAGCCTGCTCCTAACGAAAGGCACCAATGGGACCACGGCTTAACGTCCCATCCGTCGGACGGAGTGTTGCGCTTGAAATGTCCTCCACACAATATTCAAGTAGGGATCGGGCAGTCTCTGAAAATTCTCTGCCGCTGCCGGGATTTGAACCAGGCAGGAATATTTCTCGGGTTTCCCACCGGGTGTCGTATCGGGTTGTAGTTCCCAGGTTTGAACCAGGGCCCACCGGGTGGGAATCACACACTAGCCACCACACCAACCCGATCCCCAATTTCATTTGCTCCAGAAAATAATGAAACGACTCACCGAAAAAACTGTAAGTGCGCTATTAATTCCATTTTTTATTTTTGTGGGCCTCCAAAGGTGCACAATTGTGAGGAATCGCGGGTGCACAACAAGGGTTAAACAATGCCATTGCGATTTTTGTTGAAAAAAAGGAACGAGCGCAGGTAGTTCGCACGGAGATATTAGTCGGCGGCAATATTTTTCAAGGAGCTCCTCGAGAGTGGTTATTAAGCGTTTGAAAGCAGGAGGTCCGAGCGACTATCTAAGCGCGACCGCCAGATTTATGTGAAGCGGAGTGCGGTGGTGGCCGAGAGGGGTCAGGAAGCCGCACGCTCTCTCGGCCGTATCGCCTTATCTCATATTCCCCAGCCTCCTCCTTCTTCACCTTTGCACCCTCTCTCCCGCGACCCCTTCCAACCCCCACGAAAACCCCCCAAAAAAATATGCAAATAAAAAGAAGGGAGGAGAGGAGAAGGGCCGAGGCACTCTTTGAGAGCAGAATGTCCGGCTCCCCTCACAATGACCCAACGCCACTCGAGAGACCACGACGCCCTCTGCACACCCCTATTGTCATGGACACGCCCCGCGGGGGAGGGAAGGAGGCCCAAGGAGCGGGGAACTGGAGGAATGAAAGACGATTATTCTTAAAGTATTCTGGATTTTCAATAGTAGATAGAGGCAGTTATGATAATCTCTCAGGCGAAGTATTCCAGTAATATATTTAGCACTTCGATATGAATTAAATGCTATGGCTGGCTGTAGATAGTATTCATAGTGAATGACTACGATTTAGACCTAAGGAACGGGCGGAATAAAAAGCAATTCTCATTAAAGTATTCCTTGTAAAAGTGGTTAGAGGCATTTATGATATCTCTCAGACGAAGTGTTCCAGTAATATATTTAGCACTTTGATAAAAATAAAATACTATGGATTATTAGAGATAGTATTCATACTGAATGGCAATCATTTAGGTCAAAAGAAGCGGGGAACTGGCGGAATAAAAGTTAATAGTAGTTGGAGGCAGTTATGATAATCTCTCAGGCGAAGTGTTCCAGTAATATATTCAGCACTCTGATATGAATAAAATTTTAAAGTTGATTGTAGATAATATTAATGATGAACGGCTATGTATTTTTATGTTTATTCTTTTCCCCCAAAAGACAGTTGAATTCTTTAGTGCCTTTAATGTTAATGTTCTGCAACAAATATTTCCTCGTGCATGAGATACTTTTAATTTTAAAGATTAAACTCAAAAGATTCCCCTCTCAACTATGTATCCCCTACCAAAATGGAAATCCCCTCTCAATTCACAATAAGGTGGTAACCCTTGCAATGTATCTAAAAATCAAATTATCTTTCTTCTCCTCCCTCGTTTCCCTAACTCTCTTTCTTCTAACATTGTCTTTAACATCCCTTTACCGCTCAGTACTCGCTTAATTCAAACCCTCTCTCTCCTTCCTATCTCATATTACAGTTTCCTCCTCTCGCCAACCATGTTTAGCACTTCCTCTTCCTCTCCGTCCACTGCACCATCTCAATTCTTCTTCAAATCCACTTCTCAAAACCTGCAGTATTCCTTCCTAACTGTCCACGTTTCCTCACCGTAAAGTGCTACCCTAGCCAGAATTTTGAACATTTATTTCATAACTATTCTCTCATTAATTCTTTCCTACTCATGAACGCCTTCTTAACTAACTCATTTCTCTTTCTGATGTACTGACTGTTGTATCCGTGTATCTTGGGCTAAAAATTTGTCCCGTTGGAAACGCTTGTTCTGCCACCATAAGAGCTTCACTTTAAGGAGCAATTCTCAATTACTCATGGCAGGGGTACCCATGCCAGGTAGATGGTGGTGGAAAGGTAGCTGTGGTTTCAGGTAAAAAAAAACAGACAAGGTTGAGATAGATGAGGGAAAACCTTTCTACTCTCTATTGGAGTGAAGTGGAGGCATGGAGTGAAAACAAATACAATCAAAATTCTACATAAATGTAGTTATTGATTTGACTACGAACCCATAAAAGGCACAGTGGGTGAGTTGATAAGGGGAGTAAAAAATAAGATGATATTAATTAAAGTTTCAAATGAAAAGAGACACATAATATCTAATGATATAAGAATAATTGTAAAATTTGGGAAAATTGAAAATTTTAGAATGAGGTAAGCAGAATATATACCTCTATTTTAAAAAGTGTATAATCATTTAACTATTATATGCGATTTTATTGAAGCTCTTATTACTTTAATTGCATTGCATTTTATGTAACGATACATCTGTAAATGGTTTTCGGAACGTTAAAATTCTGAGAGGAGGTAGGAAAAAAGTCATTTCAAGGCACTCCGTGTCAACATGTTCCTAATTTCTGGTGCGTTCCTTGAAGAGGAAAAACGCTCGATATCCTCAGGGGATCTTCCGAATGCCGTTCTTCAAAAATTTTCAGTATATATACACTCCATCCGAGTTCAGGTGTAACCTGATTGGTTCACGCTTGTTGAGGTTTTCCCGCCATTTTTGTCGTATATAATAGACTTCATTATTGGTCTCCAAGCATTGCTGATTTGGAAACCAGTGTCCCTGTTGAAGTTGTTGCGGATCTGAATGGCTTCCTTGACAAGGCGGTCCCAGTAGCCATGTGCTCGGCATAGCAGTTTCGTCTCCTTCCATTGTATGGCATGATCTTCATTGATGCTATGCTCCGCCACTGCAGACTTTTCCGGTTGGGCCAGCCGTAAGTACCTCTGATCCGCGTCAACCGCAACAACTTCAACAGGGACACTGGTTTCCAAATCAGCAATGCTTGGAGACCAATAATGAAGTCTATTATATACGACAAAAATGGCGGGAAAACCTCAACAAGCGTGAACCAATCAGGTTACACCTGAACTCGGATGGAGTGTATATATACTGAAAATTTTTGAAGAACGGCATTCGGAAGATCCCCTGAGGATGATCAGCAAGTCGCAGATCGAAACGTCGGGAGACATGGACGACATCAACCGGTGGAAAACCCGAGAAACCTTTCTGCAACTGATACGCCGGGAAAACCTAAGATCATACACGCTCGATATATCTACGGTACATTTTGGAGCGTGGGTAAGGGAAAGGAAAATATAATAATGATGATATGAGAAAAGGAAAGAAGAATTAAAAATATCGGTGATGTCTTCCTTTGGCATTACGTGCGGCCGATAATGCCGAAACGGTGAACCTCGGTGGCTTGGTTACCGCCTTCACTCTAGAGATATTGGCCTCCCTGAAGCATATCGACGTTTGTGGCGCCACGTTTTGGCAATGCCCCGAAGGTCTGATGCAAAGGCTTCGTCCAAGGCCGCCTGTCCATCATGCCTTGCGGTTTGGCCCTCTCGCGCCACACGCCAATTATTAAGGGGACGCATCACTTACACTCGACAGGCGTTTTTCATATTACATATTATCTAAGGGTTTAAAAGTTACGTCACCACGTCGAAGATTCAATGGATATACATATACAAATCCTGTCAACATATATGACCCGTGAGTGATGAAACCTCGACCCCCGAAGTTACGTATCATGGGAAATACAATTTTTTCCTTGCATAACTTTTTATTTGTTATGCCTCGACCCGTTTCGCTTAATTCTCAAGAGAAATACTAAATTGCACAATAATAACGTGTCATCTTGTTCCTGAATAGTATTTTCTTGAAAAATAATAGATAATAGTCATTCCGTCCTTTTTCTTGAGAAACACTAAAAATAAATAAATAAGTGAGAAATGCGTTATTTTTCTTCAAAAATACTAGCCATATGTACCATATTGGTAGGCATTATAGTATTAGTATTCTACTGGTTAAGGTAGGCTTCCATAGAGTACTGAAGAAGTGATCTGGAAGCCTCCCTTTCCTTCCAATACTGCCTTCTTCAATTCACTGTAAGGCCTACTCCCTTTCAATCTATATAAAAATCCTATTCTTTTCCTTTCCCTCCCTCATTTCCCTAACATTCTTCCCTCTAACACCATTTTCAACATCCCCTCCCCACAAAGTACTCCTCCCATCCATACCTTCTGTCTCCTCCGTATCTCATCTAAAAGGAGCCTCTCCTCGCCAACCATATCCAGCACTTCGTCGTTCCTTTTCCTCTTCGTCCATTTCACCTTCTCCATTCTTCTCCATGCCTACATCTCGAATGCCTCCAATCTTTTCTCGTCTTCTTTCCTCAGTGTCTACTTTCCGCAACGTAGAGAGCTACACTCCAGATCAAACTCTTCACTAACCTTTTCTTTAAACTCTTACATAACTATCCCCTCAAAAGCTTCTTCCTGTTCATGAACGCCTCCTTTGCTAGTGCAATTTGCTTCCTGATGTCCGTTTTCCTCTAATGTGCTGCCCAAATAGTTCAATTCATATATGTATAATATTAAAATAATTGTCATTTCCTTACCCACCTTTTATTCGGCAAACCCTGAACCAGTTCCATGACTTGAGCACCATTTTACAAAGAAGGTCACAGGTTGGTTAAAAAAGGATACAGTAAGTTTTAAAATATGTATTTGATGAAAGAAATACAATGGAAACTTGTGCCTTACATCATTATAATGAGCATCATATTTTTTTTACTTTAAAACAATATCACAAATATTCAATGTGACACCCTCCAGACACTCGAGCGATATCAACCCGATAGGTACTGAAACTTGTTTTACAATCTCAATAGCATATCGGGCGTAACTATTTGGACAGCTGCTGTTATTTCTTGCTTCAGATCATCAATACTTAATGGCAGAGATGGTCGAAACACTATATCCTTAAACATACCCGTAAGACAAAATCACTGGGGATGAGGTCAGGGCTCCTTGGAGGCCAGTGACGAAGTGCATTGTCATAGGCTGATGTTAAGAGCGCCTCAACAAATGAGCAGCTAAATGAAACTTGAGAGCTTTAGAACTGCAGAGCTTTCTTAATTCGACGACAGGAAGTGCTTAACTTCTCTGTAGATTCGTAGATTTACCGCATGTTTCAAAATATGCTTTTGGTTATGCGATCTGTTTTGTTCATTTCTTTTAAATTTTATAAAAAGGAAACTACATTTTCGGCATGTTAAAGTAGTGGTATTCATTTTGGAACACTCTGTATGTAGCATGAGACGCATACTTCATAATATAAGCGGTCAGGGTTTACAAAGTAAAAGGTGTGTAGATGATTTCAAGTTTTAAAATGTTTATGTATATTCATGTGTTCAATTTTTCACAACTTTAGCTCTCTGACTTTTGAACATTAACGCTGTATATCCTGAGATTTTTCCCATTCGAATATAAAAGGCGCCTCCTGTCAAATACACCCATTTGATTTTAATCCCTTTTTTCTATAAGAACATTATTAAGGGTGCAAGGGTGTCTTGTTCAATATTGCTGCTTTTTTACTCCCATTTAACGCATTTTTCAGAATACGCCTTCGGCTACGCGAGCAATTTTGTTCATTTTTTTATTTTATGAAAAGAAACCACATTTTCAGCACAACTTGTTATTTATAAAAAAAGCAAGACTCCCGTATTTGAGGAGCACATCGTCCTAACCAAACAACCAATTTTGATGAAGCAAAAAGCTTGTGAGAGATCGTTTATTTCTTCGTAGAAAAAATATTTGCAAACGTCTTCTGATTCGAAGCATTTCTTTTACTTTATTTATCTTAAAAAAAAACTAACCGTTTTTGCACAAAAAATAAAGTTGTCCAATTTTTCGCGTTTGGAATCCTCAAAGTAATCCTTCTCATAACTTGCAATTCTGATTTAATTAAGCTAAGCCTATTCATTAAATTTGGTAAAAAATGTTATGTACTTAAATTTCCGCTGCCTCATAAATGCGTAAGTTAAGTGGGTTTGCAGCAATATTTGGTCAAATAATTCCTAGTAGGTGCGCGGCGGAGATCGTTAGGAGACTCACTGTCTCTTACAGAGCAACCGCTACTTGTTTTTCGTGAATACTAACCGCTGACCAACCGCTCCAGGCTCCTTGTTTTTCGTGAATACGAAATTCGTGATAAAGCCACTCGTTATTTGCAGTTTTTAGTAGCGACTGAAGATATTTCTTAATCCAAAAAATAGAAACGTACGCAGCGAATGATGTAAATCGTTTTAACATTGAAAATTATAATGTAATAAGTTGCAAACAGTAGTAAGTTGAAAAATATCTTTTTTTGAGGATCCCTTTCTATTTCGTTATAGAAATTGAAGTGTCCCTAGTGAAACCTTTTCTTATAGCCTAGTTTAACACTGGTCCTTCATTTCGTGTGATAAATAATAATTTTTTCACCTATTAGTTCGGCAATTCGTAGATGTCCGTCATATCGTTTCACCTACATGTACACGCGAGCTACCTCTAGAGAGTTTGGAAAGGATATTTTGCCCCTATATGGCCTCAGGTACATGTTTGGAAGTACTACCACAGTTGCGCTTGAAATTACTTGCCAGGAGTAAGTGTAATAAAAAATGTACCATTTATTCCACGACCTACATTAGTACTTTGACCGTCAATGAACAATCGGCATATCCACTGTCTCTTATTTTATTGTTTATTTCGGACTTCATGTAAAATACTTTTCCAAAATTATTTTTTCCGTGTCACTCTGAAAGATATCTGTTTTCAGTTTCTCAAAAAATGTAATCCTAACACCTAGTCTCAGAGTCTGTTTTGTCTCTGCCGTATACAGGTGACGTTCTTTGTTTGCGCTAAGAAATTATTTACGAATCATGCCGCGGCGAACAGCTTTCCCCAGTATTTTACTCGGTTCGCTGAATAGATCGCACTTTCCCGAAAAACAAACGATCGCCATTTATTTTAGGCGCAAAACAGCGCCAATATCGTATTGTATAAATTGTCCGCATGTATCGTGTATTAAATACAAGTTAGGCATGGGTATTATTTATGTAAAAGGAAACCGAATTTCCGTATTCAGGTAATTAAATGCCGGCTGAGGCTTTGAACCAACATTCGCTCCACTTTTGCTTTAATCCACTTATACGATACCCGTTGCCATTCATGCGGTTTTGCGGGAAAAAAATACTGGCAGTTGGAGAATGCATTCCAATTAGCAGTAAAGGCAGCAGGCGGTAGGGCGGACATTAATAAAAAAATTGTTCTCTGGGCGCGGTGGAATAATAAAACGAATTTTTACCCACGGGAATGGGATGGGGCGGTCGGAAGTCATGCTGCGACGATAAGGGATTTTGTGAAGATTTTGAAGGGAGGGGGTTTTGTACTACCTTGTACCCATGTGAAAATCTAGGTGCCGTAAGTTGAACTGTATTTTGCGACATATGGGGGACGAACTTGAATGATTGAAGTGATTATACTTTTTGTTCTCGGATTTCCTTTTAATGACGAAAATTAGCCAATCACAACGCGTTAAAACGTGTAGTCTCATAATCAGGCAAGATTAATAGTAATTCATTGATAATTATTAATTGGACCTGATGATGATGATACGCAGCTAGACATCTTTTAGATATTGATTTTTTTGCAATGAAGAGCGTTTTTTCAATTCATTCAGTGCATTTATATTTATTTTATTTATTTATGTTATTTCCAACTATCCGTAAACAGCAAGTAATGGCCTTTACAACGGGTATTTCAATATATACAGCGTACAACACAACATCCATGCCCTGAATAGGGACCATCTATGCAGACGGGACTCGAACCCACGACCTTCAGTTTGGCAGGCAAGGACTTTATCCACCACCACCGATTTATTTACTGCAATGCCACTACACCTTAACTATCTTTTTTGTTAATCTAATGCATGCTAATGACATATTGCGATTTTAATTCAATAATTTCAACAGTAAATAACTAATTTCTCTATTAAACGGAGTGGAAAGTATAAAAGGTTTCATTTACTCAAGGTTTTATAGTACTTGCCCGCTCTTAAATCGCGAGTTCATTATAAATCCGGTATACATGTAGAGGGAAAAAAGGTGGATTCTTGCGGGAATGTATCAAAACCTAGACTCGCAATGGCTTGCTAGTGCTAACTGTAGTTTGGCGTTATCCTGCGGTCCAAAATGAAAACAAAGGGGATAAATGGAGAAATAGTTCAATTGTTTTATGTAAGAATGGACAGGGGCAGGTCAATATACCAGCCTGAAATTATACGAAAAACATGAATCGGTGCTGTAGGTCCACGTTTACAAATTATCGCTAAAAAATTCTTCCGCTGAATAGAACAATTGTACAGAGTAGGATCTGAACCATTGAATTGAAAATGTTTATCGACTTCATGCAATAAAGCTTATTTATTGACTCGTTTTATGTACAGAATATGTGCTGCCTAGGGAGCCTCAAGATTCACTTGAAAGAACATGATTTTTTATCCGAATATTTGGAGCAGTTCTTGCGTTATGACTTTGCCATTGACTGTCTAGAGAGGAATTTGGGTGCCGTGCCTTGTGGTTTTGAGGCTTTTCCTGCGTGTCAAAGTGAAAACGAAGGTGAGAAAGAGAGATGTAAGAGAGGGCGAGGGTTGGAATCAATGGAATGCCGGGGGGGTGGCCGCAGGGGGATGAAAGGGGTGTCAGGCGCCGTTAAAGGCGAAGGGATGTTGTGCGGCAATGGATACTCTCGACGGATGCGCTAGGGTGCTCAAATGGAGGTGAGAGGCCTCCTTAAGACTACGGCTGTATAAGAAGGCGCATCACACTTACTCGACCAGTCAATATCTACATCTGCATACTACCCCGCAAACCGCCTCGATAGATTTGTCGTGGAGGGGGGGAGGTGTTAGGACACCAGCCGTTTACACATAAAAAGGAAATGCGAAATTACGATTAGCGTTTATTAAAGTCCTGTATGGTTCGGGGGAGAAACGAATTCCCATATCTGTCCGTTCGGCAAAATATCTCTCTTCATTTATCGCTTTTGTCGGACCGGAAAATATAGTGGGGCTCTAATATTATGTTCTACGTGACGCTCTTAAAGATATCTATTCTCAATAGTTCAAGCAATCTAAGCCTAGCGCGCAGCCTTCGAGTCTCCAGCGGCTCCCAGCCTAATTCCGTAATATCTGGGTGACGCTGTCTGTACGCCTGTAGCAGTTTTTACGAACCGCGCAGCCTTCTGTTGTATTTTATTCAGTTCACGGATCAAGTCTTTCTGCACCGAATCCCATATGCTCGCTGCATAGGGACTATGCGGTGACTTTTTGATGGTGTATGTGAGTAATGAATACTTCTCAAGTTAAAATCCATCATGCAGTTAAACTCATTTGTTTGCTCGTTCTATGCTATGAAGATTTTTTGCATACGGACCCTTAAGCTGTAGCTGGAAGAACATGTTTTTTAGCGGAATATTTGCAGCCGTTCTTGCGTTATGGGTGCCAAAGATAAAGTTCAGTATGAGTATGAGTTTCATTGTGTGCAAGCAAGTTATCGTGAGTCTAGCCTTTTGATACATTCCCACAAGTATCTACCTTTTTCTACTTTTCATGTATCCCGGATATATTATGAGGGAAGAGTCTCCTTGCGATTTTAAGAAAGCAAATACTATGACACCGTGAGTAAATGAAACCTTTATTATTTTCCACTCCATGTAATGGCGAATGACGAATTTCGCATCTTTAACATATAGTTGCTGTTGACATTAAAACCTCTATCACCGTCAACGTTCCGATAAATGCGTTGCTCATCGTCTACAGGCCAGTCTGATGTAGGGATAGAACAACCGATCTTATACACGATTGCACAGGGGTCAAGCAGTACGTGATTGGTGAATGCACCTAATGATTATGTTCCATGATTGGCTTAGGTGGAACCCTTTGCGCTTATTGCAATTATATAATAATAACCGCATTCCAAAACGTTACTGAAGCCTTGACTCCAACTCAAACTATACTCGGTTGCCAAGTTGATATTACGAAATCTCTCTCGAAACCCACGTCAAATAGAGTCGCCGATTTCCAAGATGTCCACCCCCAGAAAAACCTGGACAGATGTTGAGCAAAAAAATCGTTCTACAAACCTAAATGTATGCATTGAAGATGCAATTAATGAATTTTAAAGCATAACCAAAGTACTTTTAAACAGAGTGAAACTCTTTACCAGTGAAGGTACTTGATTTGGGTATGAGGGGGCCAAGTGGCCTCATCAGACCCAGTATAAATTAATGAATGTCAAATGTCCCCATCATCTCAAGTTTTTAAAATGCAATACCTATCATAAAATTACTGCATCGCGTGACATTTTTCTCCGTGCGAGCTACTGTTATCTTTTGATGCGCAGTGGACCGTGAATGAAAATAGTTTAGTTAAATGCATAATTTTGTAAATTTGACCGTAGTATATCTAGCTCAACTGAGTTGAGATTATTTAAGTGCCTGAAATACGACCTCTTACTCAAACTCAACCTGATTCTGAGATCTGAGGAACCGAGGTAGAGTGGAGACTCAAGATTGAGTCAGGCTCTGAAATACGGTCCTTGGTTTCTGCGAACACTTTTTTTCTTTTTGTCAGACGAATTTCAATTGCTTCTCTCTCCACCCTGTCCGAGAAGCCTCGGGCGCGGCGGAGTAATTTCTTTTCTTCCCATTTGATGGCATGGTCAATGTTGATGGCGTGCTCTGCGACCGCCGACTTCTGCGGTTGTGCAAGCCTTAGGTGCCGTTGATGCTCCTTGACGTTTCCCCTATGTACGCTTCCTTGCGCTCGCACGGAATTCTATACACTCCCAGAACACGTTAGCGACAATGTAGTTTTTAAACCAAGTGGAAATCCAAGAAAAAATTGATTGATCGGCCAGTCAAAATTAAGTATTTTTTCGGGACGTACTACTCAAGTAAAATTTTCTCTTATCATCGTCTCTGTTCAACAATCCTTATGCTAGTCTGAAGCAGCTGTGCACTCCATTATATTGTCAGATGATCTTTTCGCAACATCGCATATCTTTTCAATCACATATTCCTATACCAGCTCCTCATATTTTATTCGAGGTCTTCATTTTTCATTTCTGCCATTCACTTTCCCCTCGACGACTGTATTCATCAGGTCATCATTCCGAAATATATGGCCGATTTAGTATATCTGCCTTCTCATTAAGGTTTTCACTAGGCTTCTCTTCTCTGCCATTCTTCTTAGAACTTCCTCATTGCTTACTCGATCGCTCCATTTGATTTTTATAATTCTTCATCTGCGCCGTCCCTCCACCCTTGGTTTTTCCACTGCGATCATCGTTCATGAAACGTTCCACATCATTGTAATTTCTTAGGGAATTAATGGTGGAGTTTTGTAAAAAAAATCCCCTGTTTCTAGAATATAATAAATTTACCACTGAAATAAAGAGTAATAAGTTATAATTTAATTGTATGGGGAAAGATAATTTACATTAACAATGAAACGTACTCTTTAACTGAGCTTATCAGGCCACAGACACTAGATGAAATTAGTTTAGACTCAATGTGTGAAGAAGAATCTCGTAAATATAAAATTACCTAATTGATGCCAGTGTTAGGCATGTTTCCCTCTTCAATTGAGAAAACTTCTCTCGATGCCATGAATTACTGTGGCAGAGTTTGGGTAGCCTAGTGGTTGCCTAGCACTTGGCTGCTGATAGAAGGCTATTAAATCTTTGAAGTGCTACGTGTCCTGGTAAAAGAAATTGGCCCCCTACCCACAAGGTGTGACTGCCTCACCCGTGACTTAGCCAATGGTGAACTCAAGCCTCACCAATTTATGAATAAGTATTGATTTTAATCGGTGAGAATTACTTTGATCTCATTAGCCAATGCAGCAAAACCAATATGATCGTGGAATGTTCAGGCTACTGATTCTAATGTGGCGATAACTAGTTCTCGTTTCCTGCGGCTCGAGAGAATAGCCTGTGAAACTGATTTTATTTCATATTTTATAAATGAAAATTCATATGCGAATCTCAGAAATAATATAAGGTGTGCATTGGTGGCAACTTTAGCGATTAAATACATCTGTTTCCGAGTAATGTCAATAAAAAGAGATATACTTCCCTTCAATCTGTGTTTTTTTGCGGCAAGTTACTTGTTCAAAACTAATGCTATTATCATGAAATTTTCAGAGTAGATATGTAAAACTGTAAAAATAGACCTCGATCAAGATTTACGTGTAATATTTCATGTAAGTTTTATAATTTTACCTCTGTATTCTCTTAGATGCTTCAGGTTTTTATGTTTTAGATACATAATTTCAATAAGTCTAAACAATACTAACAGTTAGAAGGTACAACTGTAAGAAGGTGAGTAAGAAAAAGGCATATGGCCAATGATATTCTAATACAAAGGGAAAGCGATCTAATCTGCATTCATAAACTCGGGAACCAAATTGTGGACTAAATTCTAAAATTTGAAATGAATTGGTATTGTATGGTGTACTAGTTCGAGTGTGGGTAATGGTAATTAGAATGAAGCCAAAACTTCAGATTACTTTTAAAGAAATCTAATTAAGATACGTGCCTAGGATAAGGCATGAATTGGTTGGACCGGCATGTACGCGACCATGGATGTCTTAATGTAACTACGGAAACGGTATAGGCCCGAATGAGATAAGTTGAAATATGAGCGCAAGATTTTAGTGAATTGACCGGGAAATTCTCAGGAAACTTCTCATTCTGAGAAAATTTAAGCGGGCAAGAAACTTCCTAATTGGAGGTTTTTAATTCCGCGCGGCGGCAATGGCCCCATTTGACTAGAGCCAATTGCACACGCCAGCACAGCCAGTCCGCAAGTTGAATGGAGCGGTCGGTAGGCCGCGGAGGAGCGGCTGCAGGTGCGTTGCCATGGCGACTGGTTCGGAAGGAGGGGTTCCTCTTACTCGATAGATTTGAGAGGGGGATGGGTGGGAGGGAGGGATCTAGATCGGCTGAAGGCCGTTTCCTAGTGGAGGGCGCCTCGCGATCTCAAGTGTTTGCATGCGGCGGCGCGGCCCTGCGTTCTGATGCTCTAGCATGTATTTGGGAGCGTGCTCACGAATGAGGTTCGTGTGATGTAGGTCGTGCGCCCGCCGGTTCGTGACTGCGTTGAATAAGGGCACCGGAGAGGCGCGGCATAGTTTGTTTTAGCCTTTATTGATACGAACCTGACTCATTTCGATGACTAACTCTGCTTATCGCTCTCATAACGTTATGTACCCGGTCAAGTTGATCCGAGTCTGCCTGCGCCATACATAATCCGAGTTCGAATTGCGTGCTTACCCCACACAAAGACCCTGCGCAAACACTTGATTAATTAAACCTCTGAAATAAATAAGACAAACATTTATTAATCGATAATTTGATGCAGATGTTTCAAATCAATCAACGATTCTATGAAAATATCTCAACTACTTATGTGAACCACGTTTTTCTCAAAGCAACCTTTTTAATTTAACCTATTAATCCCAACGATAGACTGGAAAACCATGAATTTGGTTTAAATCATACTTTGACTTGGATACATTTAATTGATTCATCGACTAAGAGGGCGTTGCCACTAAAACGAAGATGCCCGGAAATTCGAGAACTCATCATCAGGCATTCGAAGAACTCTTGGATAATACGTCACGCACTAGCATGTCAAAAACAGTCATGCTTTACAATTCGGCCACGGGTACAGCCTCAATTGGGACAACCGCATCATCATAGTATAACCAAATTCACCCGGCACTCACCTTCCTGAAGTAGATGGCAGAGTTGGTCATTGGAACGTAGGCTATGCCTCATCAACTATCCTGGTGGTGGAAATAGCTTAACCTATTTTAGTCGTGCGAGCGTGCTGTGCCCGCTCCCAGCGGGCTTCCCCCGCTCTTTTCAATGCAGGTCCACAGAAGGATAGGTGCGTTTCTATTTTTAAATGTAGAAAAAAAAGGCAGGGCCATATATACAAATTTAATTGGAATGTTCATGTGCGAATTGAGGTCAGAGGACCTCTTTAAACACAACATTGGAAGTAAGTATACTATCCTCTGTTAAACGCACATGATGACTCATACTTACGTATCAACAGGAGACTTGAATGTGAAATCAGCAGCATTTTGATAAAAGTTATGTAAAGAATGCGAGATATTGTTGCAAACGAACAAATGTATCAGTTTGTGCGCCGTTAACGTCAGGAATATTTACTGTTTTTTTTGTTTTTTTTTTATTATTTAAAAACCAATTTTAGGAAGCAATAGCAATATTTATGAAGTAAGATATGCCGTCGCATGTTCTCTGATAATTTCTGTGCATTTTGGTACCTAATTTGTAGAGTTTGGTATCGTATAAGTTGAGAAAAAGGTATCTATACAGTAGAAATAATATAGGAGATGTGAAATGAAAATAATTAGCTCTATGAAACTTCAGACGGGTTTTTAAGGAACATCACAAGTTGCAACACTGTCATGTCCGGCCAAACCTTACACCCTATTCTGCCCAAGTGACTAGGGTTACGTATTTAACTCAAAACCTGTAATTTCTTCCTAGATTTTTTATTCATATTATTTAGAAAGTATTTGGGAAGGAAGGAGGAAATTTAGCGTGACGAAAAAAAAAGATTTTTTTAACAGTTCCTAAGGAATTATGGGAAACTAATTTCCACAAATTTGTGAAAATCTATCTCTTTTCTTTGAAGGATTTGGGAGCTGCAATGATTTCAATGGCATAATGTTTAAAACAAAAATTTACAATAGCATTTATGATACAAAAATCCATAGTGGTTTATTTGTGTTATGCAACCGTTATTTCCCATAGATAAAAAATTGAATTACATACCTTCGATTGCAAAATTTTCGAAATACTGGATTACTTAAAATAGAAGAGGTATAATCAAGAAGACATAGAAAACAAGTTAACACTATTCCAATCAAACAGTAATACTGAACAAAATGAAAAAAAAACTTTCCATTTGGAAAAGTAGGTTTCATTTTCCAGGTTGAAAAATAATACTATCCGGCCAAAATTGTGCACAGAGGTAAATCCATAAAAGTAATTAAAACTCAAGGAATGTGAGGCTAAAAATTTTCATCGTTTAAAAATTATCAACATGAATATTATCTATCGGGCCAATTTGACCCGGTCAGGCATTCTAGTTTTAACTCTTCCTACAGGATTATAAAGTATTTTTTCTGTATCCTGCAGTCGCTATCAAGGTGCAGAAGATTGGTGGGTTCAAATATCCATATTTACGGAGCAACAGGCTCTCTGTTTCTAGGACGGGGATGTTGAGGTGATTGGGTTGGAGTACAGAGGAGTCAATCATTTTATTCACGAGAGAAAGTTCAAGACGGTGGTTAAACAAATACAAGTGAATTCATTGATAAGCATCGAGGAATATACAGTGGAAATCTCAATATCCAGTCTTTGATTATGTTAACAGTAGATATGTTATTAGGGAAGTATACTCGTCCCTCATCAAAAATTTCCGTGAGGAGATATGAGAATCTTTTCCAGGACCTTTCGTAGATACATTGATGTCGACACGGACTTATAACTAGTAGCTCACTGTTCCTTAGATAATCCTTGGAGTTGTGAATAGACATTGCGTGCTACCTTATTGTTTACTAACTTGTGAGAGATTCCTTTCTTCAATGAGCCATTTTCCTGACCAACTTAACGAACCAGGTCTCTAATAACGTTAGTAATTCAAGGAAGGTGGGCGTCATCTTTTTCTTTGTTTTTTACAATAAATTTATGAGGAAATGACTGAATGGGGATTTTTTTTTCGTCGCAACTTATCTTTCTCTTTCGCTAAACTGATTATTTTTTGATTTTCGATTTGGGGTCTGTGGAAACTACCCCAATGTAATTGTAATTTGACTTATGAAATGATGATACTTCGTGGAACAGTTTATTGATGTGAAGATGCACCATTCTCGTATTCTTGCGTATTATTTCTGCACAATATTATTTTTGTCGGCCATTCTAGGAAGGTCTCGAACTATCTCCAGAGCCTACCTTCATATAACCCGTTCGCATCTTACAGTAATCAGCATTCGATTAGAATTCAGTCCAGTAATTTTTCCACGCGAGTAAATAAGGACTACTTTCTCAACGTTTTAAATTCTGCTCACGTCATAAAAGCCGAGAATTGACAGTTTTGTTACCGTCGAGCGACCATTTGCGGAGTACGCGACGGCAGCGCCGTGGGCGGATGGATGAGGAAGCAGTCTTACTATTGGTTAGGGGTGGGGTCGATTGTTTACGTTGCGAGGGCCGCGGTGTAAACAAGAGACGATCAAAGGGAGGGGTTCAAAGGGTGTGCTGTTGTGCAGAATGGAGTTGTCGAGGCTGGGAGAAGAGGAAGGGAAGGAGAGGGAGGAGGTTAAGAGTGTTAGTGAGTTATCGCTTTCGTTCACATCGATCACATTTCGAAACGGAGGCGAAGACGTGTTGAGCAGCTGGCGGCGCTGTTGTTCCCCGGGGTCGCTATAATTCATCGCATGCTTGAGATGGAGCAAGATGGAAACCCGGCGATGCATTGCGATGGATAGATAGGGAGACGACGGCAGCTGGCGGGTGGAAAACCTGGATTTATGGCTTTGCGCAATAGCCTTTTTTTACAGTCGTTTATTAAAATAGATGTTTGTACGTACTACAATAGAGATAGTTTCACTGACAGACAGAGACAGGAATAAAATAGAGTAAAGGTCATGAAAGACGTAGTTGCTCATAAACAAGCTGGAATGTGGGTAAAATGATGTTTTTTGTTTAATTTACCGAAAAACGTTATGAAGTTTTCCATACATACGAGAGTAGAGAACCCTAGACTTAATAAATATGTTATTTATTTTATTTAGGGAAAATTATTTATCTTATTTACGAAAATGGATGTTAATAAATATAATTTTTGAGGCTTCCATCCCGATACTTGTAAAATCATGTTCGAATGGTACACTTTCGTATTTATTAAGTTCAAGGATTGAAGTGGACGCATACCTCCCATTATGATCTGTTGCATTTTGTTTTTTTTTATGAGAAATCAGCGGTTGAAAAATTACGCTATCACCTTGAATTTTTTTGGCAAAGAAGAGATTTTTACAAGTTTCGCGTAAAGTAAAAACTACGTAAAAATTCATCGTAGTCTCCCTATTGTGAATCTTTATGGAACATAATTTTACCCCAGCATTAAACTTTTTTCGAAATAAATTCTTGAATCTGCTGCAGTATGAGAATTTATTCCCTATAAATGAAGATCGAGACATTTTAAAAGAGATAAAATTGGAAAAAAATAAGATAATTTTCAGAAAATTAGACCTCCAGAAGGCAAAACGAGAAGTTATGTAAAATATAGCAGCAAAATATTTTTGGTGTAATGTGGGGTGCTTACCTTAAACATTTGTTGATCATTCTCCCACACGGTAAAGCATTAAAATAATTAAATAACCTTTGACTTCGTAAATTTCATGCTGCAAATTATAGTCACCATGAACGTAGTCATAATATTATTGATGAAATTGGCTTTGTTGCTCTGATTTCTTCTCAATAGGTGTTTTTTCCGTAAATTCAGCGTATATTTTAGAAAAACTTTAGTCTTAGGGCACGTATTTGGCGGCAGTGGTTAATATTGCCCGATTTTGAAAAAAAAACGGATCGGAGACCCTTATGTAAGTAGATAACTTTCCATAGTATGGCAAATTGTATCCAGAAAAAAAAAGCATTTTTTCGGAATAAGTACCTAATTACGTAATTGTTGGCGATGTGTTAGTTTTTATATCAATAATATCTCCAAAACTTCGGCCTATTGGACGCTCGAGAAAAAAAAACTTTTCTCCCTCAAAATTTCATTTTCTATCACACTGCGAACTTTTAGCACTATCTGGTGAAGACAGTTGGGTACATCCCTTGTTAGGTATAAAAGTACACACGGGACCACGTCTGCCGAGTTCTGCTGGTTTTTATATATTTTTTCGCCGTCACCAACCGGTACACTTGTGAGATATCTAGGTGGCGCTCTGATGTGGCGCCGAGTGTCGCCGAAATTAACGGCGGTGCAATTTCTCTTGCTAGCTCGTTTCTGCGACACGGCGAGCAGCGTGCGGGTTTTTCACTCTGGTGAAATCTGGATTCGATTTCGGCGAAAAAAATTAAAGAAACAAAATAATAATAATTGTTGAAGGACCCGCCACTCTTTTCGTCGGCTTCTCTTTGTTTATGGCCTCACTTCACTCCTCCTCCAGTCCGAACGAAATTTATCGCATCTTCCGAAGCGATCTTTTTCCGTTGTCGCAAAACTTTTCGGATATCATTTCGACGTTTTCACCGAGTTTTATGGATCGTGCGGATGGCAGCGCATTGATTTATGTGCGGGGCATAAATTACTTCTGCTGATAATTCGTGGTCTGCCGATGCAATGAAATAAACTGTGAGTGTGAGACTATGAATATCTTAGGAATCGCAGGAAATGCATGGCGTATCCGTATATATTTCATTTTTTTACTTTTTTAAATTATGGAGTGTATAAACCGTCATATATTATTAAGTAAAACCCCAGCAGGCGTTGTCCAGCGTATAATTATTTGTAAACATGAAAATGGAAAGAGGAATAGTTGTTCGTATAACACTTCTGCAAAGAAAGCAATTCTAATTTTCATTTCAATATATTCCAAATTCACTCACCAACCACTTCTCATAGTCTCATAGTCACAATCACTGTTTATTGTTATTTTCTCTCGTTGTCCAGAAGTTACTTTTAAAATCGGAGAAAATTAGAATATTTTCAGCTGGAAATATGGTTTTGAAGCAAATAAAAACCCTAAATGTATATGAACTGAATGAATTCGAAACCTCATCTATTTGATCTCCATCTTCAGTGAAGGTACATTCAACAATAAGAAATTATAATATAATTTCACTGCAGCTGGCACAATGCTTAGCATATTGCAGTAGGGGGATCATTCGGAGACCTATAGTGAGTTATAGCAAACTACAAAGTTGTAAAATCTTCCCCTCCAAAAAAAGAAAGAATGCAATAATTGGCAAATTTTCGTGGTGATATGTGGAACAATGTAGAAGTCATTAAATGATGGATAGAAAAAAATCATATTTCAGTGAATGATCATAGACTCGGTGGGCAAATTTAAGAGTCTCTAGTATTACATGACTTAAATAATGTTTAAGAAATGTTTGTGCCAGCATTTTGCATAACGTTCAGTTTGATAGAGTGTTTCACGAGTCATGGCCATCCTCAATCCCATGAAAATTGGTCTACATGAGTAATGAAAAAAGTTTTTAACACACGCTGTTTCAGCTTAACTGAGAGGAATCAAGTGTATTTACAGCATCGAAATTTTAGGGGGGTAAATGGGACATTCCTCCCAAATTCATGCATTAAATTGGCAAAAGTGACCCTTAATGGTAATGGATTTCGACCAATTTTGGCGAATCGTCTTCATTTGACTACAAAAAACAAAGCCATTTTCTTTCATAGTTAATGGTACATGATGTTTCAATGTTGTAAAACTAGAATTATGCGAAAATGCCTTCTTATTTGACGTGTTTTCTTCTGGATTCAGGAAGACTTGATGAATGCATGGCCCCAAAATGGTAGTGGCTCATCTTTAAAACGAAACGATTTAGAAAAGTAATTGTTGCTGTATTTCATAAAATTTAACTATTGATTAAGTTCATAGCAAATTGAGAATTTCATATCCATTTTTGAAGACGCAGCTACCCCTTCGATTTCTCTCATTTTTTCTGTTGAATTTTAACATACCTCTACAAGTTTAAATAGTTGAAGGCATAATATTTCATTTAAGAAAGATTAGAGTTTATGGTGAAGGCGTGCTCTCAAATGTCCCTGGACATTATGGGGTGATATATTCTCATGGAATGCCATTTAGTAAATGCAGTGACGATTTTATTTGCTGAAGGACAGCTCGAAAATGTAAATCACCGTGTCATCATTGAAAGGGAAATAGGACATTAACGTACCTTTCGCTCTTATTTTTATTTCTAGGAAAAGTCTACATTGATACTCCAATTCTGAGCGGACGAGTTCATACTTGATCCTTGTGAAAATACAGTTGACGAGTATTCATTCTATATTCCAATTTAAGTTCATAGGTTTGGATTATTCTAAATATTAAACTACCTACTATTAATAAACTACCATTTGAGAGATAACTCCGTACGAAGTAGCCACCGACTTTGTTTTCATCATCCAATTTATTTTATTCCCATGAAGGTTTAAAAGCTCAACTTCATGCATTTAAAGTTTCACTACTACAGTGCACAGCACTTCGACTCCAATAAGTTAACCTCGGAATTTATCAAACATCGCGAAATGAAATGTGGGTACTTACAATTTATGTCGACCTAAAAATATTCTGGCATTAAAAGAGTATCGTGGTGACATGTACTGAGGACTTTACAATGACTACATTCAGTGGAACCTCTGGTGTCTGAAATAGTCTCTCAGTAAATGAATTATTTTTATCGCCTCTATTCAAATAAAATGCTCGCATTGCATTCCGGGGCCCTTTATTGATTCACCTCTTTGTGGTAAAATGTAAATTAGTCCGTCCGTTCCATTTTTATTTTGATAAAACATTAAAATTGCTGAAGAGGCATTAAAATTTCTCTTGGGCGTAATAAATAGATGATGTCCTAATGTTCCCATATAATCTCGAGTTAATCTCTTCACACAAGGAGTGAGAATAGTGAACTGCGTTTAATATAATTTATATTTTAGATATCAATCGATTTGTTTAACTTATGTTCAATTTGCCGAACGCCGAATATAACTGAAATTTTTGTTTCTAAGGAATGAGAAAAGCGATGAAAATCCACGTAACAGCAATCTTTTAAATTTTTATTTATTTCCATGGTTTCGCTGCATAGCAACAGACTGTGGTGAAACTGTACACGTATTTGTAATTCCGTTGGGGCACATATCTGAGAAAATTTGAGCTCGTCAATACCGACCACACGACTTTTCGAAGGTGCTGCTTCATAATTTTATCTCGAATATCAGCTTGACTGTAAACTCTGTGTGACGAAAATAAGTCTCGGGGGAAAGTCTAGGACTTTTGATACGTCGATTCTCACACTGAATACTACATCTGCACAAATTTTCAGCTTGATAATAATATTTCCGGATCCTAGTACAAAACTCCCTTGCTGTGAGTGAAAAGTTCCGAGGAAAAAAGTGGTGCAACGTGGCCCCCTAGTGATGATGTTGCATTCTGAATTTGATGGTGTGGGTAGGACCAGTGCAGTGGGAAGTGTCATCATAGAGAAGTGCGTATTATAACCAAGGGCACTACATATACCCAGTTCTTTTCTTAGATGCTAAATTTTTGCTGCCGCTTGAATTACTTTAACCGGTTTGAAATGTATCTGCAACGCGGTTATGATCTCAGAGCGAATAATTTATTTCCCATCCTGGGTATAAGGTACTTAAACTCGTGAGGAATGGCATTGAAACGTTATCGATTTCATTAATTATATCATCAGTAATATAAATTTTGGCTAACGTCCTAAATAAAAGGTTATTCGCCCCTGTAATTTGGATCGATTCAAGGTCAGCTCCAACAGTGTCTTCTTTTTCAAACTCATTTAAATGCGCGGGGGATGAGACAGAATCCATTTTGTGACTGGGAATCCTCTGTTTTAACATTTATGGCTCTTGAGTCGGGGAGAAAAAAAGTGGCGTATCGTGATACCGAAGTGATATTGGTTTCTTCTGGAGTTGAGGTGGTGGTTCAGACTAGGCTAGGTCGCTATAGAGAGGCTCGTATTATAAACGTTGCGCTGTTATGTGCTCGGACTCGGCAGACAGACATACGGTCATCATTTTGTTCAAGGTGGTACCTCGAATCCACTTCAATGAACAACTCGCAATGCCTCCCTCGCGTGAATGAGAATGAGCGCAGAGTGCTTCGTGCGAAGTTAGTTTTGTTCGCGATAGTTCAGTATTCTAAGTGTTGGCCCAGTTGCACGTTCTTGTGCAACAGATAAAAAGAATCTCAGCCTAGGTATTTCATCCGCCTGTCAACTAAGATTTCCAAATACCGCTTGAATTGCATAACATAGTACTAAATTACAAGCTAAAATATAAAGATTTATTTACATACTTGTGTTTTCCAAGAATATTTCGTCGCTGGAATATTTTTTGCGCGTCAGGAGAAAGGATTTCTAATGAACGCAAATTTCAACCTTATGCATGTCTTTGTGTGCACCATTCTGAATAAATTAATGTCCACCTAAATATCCGCAAAGTTCGCTAACGCACACGCGCTTCTACCAGTCGCGAAAAGGTAATTGGAATGATCCTAATTAGCTTCAATGAAGTAAAAAATTTCAACTCAGTATTTTCTCCCCTGGAACTGTTTTATGTGTGAATAAAAATTCTACTTTACGTAATGTGATATTTTCAACATTACGCTAAGTTTTAAGGGAGTGATAGTGGAATTTGTTGTTTGGAAATAACTCAGAGTCCACACAAAAAAACACGTACGTAAGTTGTCAGCAAGAATGATTAAATTCAACTGGCGAAGATCGAGGTGTGTGTTTTTGAAGACAAATTCAACATTTTAAGTCTGAAGTATGCACTTCATCCGGTAGTACTCTCGAGTAATTACAGCGTCTCGGAATGAGGGCGACCCTAGTATCTCGATGGATTCCCTCCCCTTCCCACCACCAACCAATCACACTTGAGGGTTCTTGAGACAGCGACTGGGAGACATCTGACGAACGGCAGAAGCGAAAACAAGTGGAGGGTGGCTCCGCCTCTGTCTATTGTACTCGCCTTTAAATCTGCTGCGAAGAAGCAAGGGGTGAAATCAGGGGCGGTGGAATAAGAGGAAGAACAAGGGGTGTAAGAGGGTTGGTGAGAGGCAAAATATCTTGAGAGGGATTATTTAGCTGGAGAGTGAAGACAAGAAGGACTGATATATCTCGCAAGCCAATCCGTTCGGCCAAATATCTCTCCCATTTTATCAATTTTTCCTGCCCTAGACACGTGTTGAGGTCGATAAGATTTTGTCTTCCGTGCCGCACTGACAAGATATCTGCTCTTATTGGCTCATGCGATGAAAACCTAGGTGGTAGCCTACGAATCTTTAGCGACTCCCCACCTTATTCGTTTAAAAGCTGTGTAGGAAGTTGACTTCCCCATAGCACTTATTTTACGAAACACGAAGCTTTCATTTATGCTTCATTGAGTTCATGGATTCAGCCTTTCCGCGCCGGATCCTATATGTTTGCTGCGGATTCAAGATGCGGCTTTACGAGTGCGAAGTAGCTCCTCATTTCCACTTTTTCATTTAAGAACCTTCCCACAACATACTTGATGAATCATGAGTGATGCTTCTTCAGCGCTGTGATATAAATATTTGTTATATTTTTTCCCGGTGATATGTTTGAAGTAATCTTTACTAATATTGGGCTCCATTTCAAAAAATTGTTTAGGCTTTCGCTGTATGGAGAAGATTCAGCGGAGAGGCTTTCGGGTTGTGCACCGTATATGTCTTTCTTCGTAGACGACAGTTTCGCCGGCATTGGAGCAGGCTTCTTCAGGTCGATGAAGTGCAGAGATTTGGTTTCGACAGTCTTTTATGCGCAACCGTCGGAGTCAGGCGACTTCTCATTAGTCCTTATAGGAGGTCGGAGACTTCTCATTTATCCGTTTTTCAGTTAGGGATGGCGAGGGCAACTTAACCGAAAGTCAAAACCAGTAAAATTTCAATAGTTTCGTTCCCAGGAGCAAACGAAACGAAATGGATTTAAACCGAGTAAAACTACTTCGGGTCGAAAATGAACTAAAACTCTGGAACGAAACGCAGATAATGTTTCGCACCGGAGAAACCACGTGCTTCACCGTCGAACGGTTTAGTTTCGACCCACACACCGAGTACGAAGTTACCACTGACAGGAAAATGATGAACGCAAAGTGGCCGTTCAATTTTTAAGCTCAATGTTTTAATCTCTCTACACGTAGTATGTCATACGTAATGGGTCGAAACTATTCCCACTTATCCCCCTCCACTCAACTTTTGGGATCGAAACTTAACTGTGAGCAGCGTATCTTCGATAAATTTCGTTTCGTTCCCGGGAATAAAGTTTCGTCCCGGGTTGAAACTAAACTCCTCGGTGATTTTAATTTCGTACGGGAACGGAACTAAACCTAGGCCTTGTATTTTCGTTTCACTCCGGGTTGAAACGAAACACTTTAGTTTCGTTTCACTTGCCATCCCTGCTTCCGGGGCGTTTTGCATTTATCTTTATCTTTCGAGATACTTAAAGCACTCTTTCCTATCATAATCAACATTTTTCATAATGTACACTTTATCGATCTGTAGAAGCCCGCTGCAAATCCGATGAAACTTCATCTACGAAGCTGGACACACGCCGTACATATCCTAAAAACCTCTTCACTGAATCTTCATCTGACCCCTTTACATGAGTAACATACGCAACATATACGTAAGAGTATATGGACTTATATAAATGATCACCAATAGAAAGATGAAATGCCGGCCATAAAGGACTAACGTAAAGAAATTCTCGTACCTCAACAGGACGATTACGGAATGGAATAGCTGTTTAAGCCCTACCCTAACAACGTAAGGATTTTCAAGAAGATGTGAAAAGGATTATATTGGAAAATTAATATCATTGCATTTTAAATATTCACTATCTAGTTTCATTTTGGTGATGTATTTTTCATTTACAATATTTTTGTTTTTTTTTATTTTGTATAAACTGTTACCACCTGGCAAATAGCCAACTTGTAACTTGCACAATATAATAATAATAATAATAATATTAAGCACGAAATGTATTGCCATGGTTTTGCATAGTTGTAGTTCCAGTCCAAACTCTTAGCTCCTGGAATGTACGCTATTTAGGTTTAAATGAACGTTGTTCCTTGAATTGCACTGGTCTGGAGTACAGACCTCTGGTTGGCGAGTCGGTAGCAGGCTTTGAAATGACGGAGCGATGTTTAGGACGAAGTTGAACACTGATGGAGAATAGATGCTACCTCTTCTGACTTATAGAGCGCCACGCCGTTGCTTTGCTTTCAGGACGAAGTGGAAAAAAAAGACTTGAATAGTTCGTCGTCAGGGGCGCCTTTGCTTCTCTCCCGTGGCGCCTGACATGAGAAAGGGCGCACCTCCTAGGGTGCAGGCGCCACCGAGAGTCAAATGGAACTGAATGAATAGTTCGCAGCGCCCACGCAAGAGCGCGCTGTTCCTCTAAACAATGCAAGGAAGAGTCGCGTCACTTGTTCGACTTGTCAAATGCTGCAGCGGAGAAATGGTCGGAACGGGATTACAAATCGCCGCCCTTTGCTGCTGCATTAAGATTGGCCTGGTTCACCATTAAAATTTATTTAATTGTTTTTTGTCAGACATCTTATGTAATGCTTCGTATCAGTGAAATTAAACACAGTTGTCTTCACCGATACCTTTAGAAAACGTTGATTGTAATAAAATTTAAACAATGAGACCCGTATATTTCCATTTTATGGTCAGTCGCCTACCTATCGTTCACCATTAATATTTATTTAATTATTTTTTCAGATATATGATGCTATTTTTAATGTCTCTACTCGTTCACCATTGATATTAATTTCAGTTTTTGTCAGATATTTCATATGATGTTTAGTACCAGTGAAATAAGACACCGTTGTCTTCACCATTATCTTTGAAAATCGTTGATTGTGATAGAGGCTAAACAGTATTGAGACGAGTATTTTCCATTTTACGATCAGGCACCTGCTTCTTGAGCTAATCGCAGAGCAAAATGGAAATCCTGAACCCTTTCGTGGAAAACTGATGAAATGATGTAGGTACTTCTTGGGAGTGGGTCAACAATTCTCCGTCATCATCCACTTCACGTGGTTCGTCGTTTTTTGTAGTTCTGTGAGCGATTCCTTACCTCTTAAAGCAATTATTAATGAAGAGATAATGAACTGGAACTCTAATTACGTCACCATCAATTGGAAGGAGCGTGGCAACTTTAGCGTACTTTTGATCGTAGTACACCAGCTGTTAAAAAAGGTTCGCGTTGGAGCCATTTGGCTATTAAGTTCCGCCAAGCATTTATAAAAGCTCATTATTGTTTGGCAAATTTGTCGTATTACGTCACCAACTCATGGAAAGTTGGTGGCAACTTTGGCGTCATTTTATTTGTAGTACACACCTGTTTACAAAAATCCGCGTTGGAGCGATTTGACTATTGGTTTCCACCCAGTATATATTAAAGCGCATTGTTAGATCGTAGGTTTCGGCGTTCGTGGCCACGACATCAAATTTGAGGAAAATAAACTTTTAGTTAAGGAGTGCCGATACTTCCCAAGACAAATCAGGGAAGCAATAGAAATTCAAAAAACACCTTTGAATTTCAATAGAGAAGATGGATAGTTCCTTCACAACGCCTGGAAAAGAGTTATCAAAGAGAGAGCCAATCAGAGAGAAGCGCCCAGTCAGACAGCCCATCGCAGTGAAACTCTCATCCAGCCTACGGTATATAAGCGAGGCAGAAACCAACAGCCGACACCTTCGACCTGAAGACGCTGGCAGGATAGCCAGCGAAACTGTCGTCTACAAACAAGCTGACGCGGAAGGAAACCCTGGAGAAATGCAGAGATTAAAGCTCATTCATCATTGTTTTGCAAGTTTGGCGTATTTAAATCGTTATCCAGTGACATTTTTGCTTTGAAAATAATGGTTCATTGTAATGATTACTGTTAATATCCTCCACCACGCGGAAGGGCTGCATTTCGTACGTGTATTTTAAATATGGAGAATAGCAATGAACTTTCAATTTCTGCAATGAAGCTGGCAAGTTCACTGACATTCAGCAAATCAATTATTTTGTGAAATATCCTCTGATATCGGCATCAAATCACTGAAAAGGGATACTTTTTTAATTTACTCTTTTTACGGTCCTGACGGAACTTTGTAGCTTTGTGCAGTGGATGATTTTTGGAATAATGGAGTTCATAATACCTGCATTATATTTTATTTCTAAAAGCCGTATGCTGTCGGCTGAGGGGTGGAACTGGCGGACTAATGTTATCGTCTTTCGTTTCCAACAATGGAATGAGACGACTGCTTTCGATGGATTTAAATTCCCACTCCAATTTTTAGCCCCAGTTTGCAATAGAGGGCACCTATTACCTTCCTTATTTAGGAGGAGGATAAAGGAGGACATTTGGAAACAACAATTTAAGGTTGCATTCATGGAGGACAGCGTATTAGAAGAGTAAATTATTTCCAAAAGTTATTTCATTCATCACGTCAAGTAACGTGTGTCTACACAATCGGTCGTTCATTTATACCCGAAATCATTAAGTATTCATACACTAGCAGGTCACCCGGTGTTGCTCGGGAAGGATAGTGCCCAGGGAAGTGGAAAACTTGGAACTTAAAATTTATGGTCACATAGCAGGATTTTATGGGAAAGGATGAGAGCCGTTATGATGATTGTAAACATAATTTATGAAATATATGATTTTACACTTTCCCGGCGAACAACTTTAGAAAAATCTTCTCGGGATACCGCGCGGGTTAGATTATTTAAGAGCGCCTTAAATAATCTAACCCGCGCGGTATCCCGAGAAGATTTTTCTATAATTTATGAAGTGTTTGAAATTGGGTTATTTGGGTCAATGCTCAATTGTTAGTTGTATGATATAAAACTGTATGTATTAATTTTTACTAGAGGTGCTTTTCTTTTCTTAATTTGTTATTATATAGGTAGATTTGTTATTCATTTGTGCAAATATAATGCTGCCACCAGGCAATAGCATACTTGCAGCAATACTCAATAATAATAATAACAGCAAACAATCGCAAAAACGATTTCCGTATACCGCGCTCGGGATCAGCTTATACCCCCCTGTGCAACATTAATCGCTATGTCCATTCGTGCGTGGATAAAAAACGTCGTGCGAACGCATAAGTCAGCAAAACGGTTTGCACCAAGAGGATAAATTTAAGAGTATAATTCCTTTGACTAACGTTTTTTCCCTCTGCGCATGTCAAGAGGTGTGCCTACCTGGCAGGATGCCCAACCACAGAAGGTGTATGATGTGACGCAACAAACGGTAATGAGAAAACGACGCAAAGGACACGTCGAGCACAAACAGAGCACTACGGGCTTTGGGAGCATGAGATACACCTATGTACTAACTTTGGTTGCAATCTGTGCCGTTGTATGCAAATGCATAGCGGGCAGACAAACAGACATCCTCTTTCATATGTAGAGAGATTTTGGCAGATGAGAGGGAAACATTCATTACGACGAATAAAAACTCTTCCCCGTACTGAAATTTTCTGGTCACTGTGAAGTACGAAAATGTTGGTGCCCACTTTTCATGATTGGGTGACGTCATTTGTGTTTTTGGTCATTTAATCTTTCAAGGACAACCTTTTCATTTAGGATGGAATCCTTCAGAAAAGTGTAAAATACCACGAACCACGCTAGCCCATTCACAAAACCGAGGGGTGGCTGGTAAGTGTGGATGTCCTTGTGAGTTTGTGACGTAATCCACTACGTTATGGGAGTTATAAAAAATAGAAAAATTCGGATTACTTAATTTAAAAATTCTACCCAAATCGAAAACAGTAAAATATATTGAGCGAGCATACTTGCAACCGTATTCTGAGAAATCAGCGTGCATTCGAATATTCAATCTTTCCCTATGTTAATTTCTTTTCATTCCGTCAAATACTGCATGTCAAGACAACATATCAAAGTTTAAGAGATGTTTTCTCCTTGTACACTTCGTCCATCATTTATTTATTCTTTTGTACGTGACTGAACGCCTTTCCGATAACTCATGAGAACGGAAGAATCAGACGAAAAACAAAAAAATAAAAATGAAAAACAAGTGTCGCGCGGATTTCTTGTGATCGCAGCGGACTAATTCTCGTGACTGCTGTAAGAGAGAAAAAAAATCGAGAGAGGACCCGAATAAAAAAGAAAAACAATGCGGCGCGGTCGAGCAAGAAAGAGAATGCGGAACGAGAAAAATCTCAACGAGAGGAAATAACAGGCAAATTACACGAAATATTCCAGTTGTTATGTCTCTCTTCGCGGAGCATATTTCATTTGTTATGACGTGGGCGGGTTGAGAGGAGGAAGAAGACCAGGTTTAACTCGCTGTCTCCCTCCTGTAGCATCAGTGGCTGTAGAGGGAAGGGGAAGTATGGAAGAAGGAATTGCGAATCCCTGTCGACTGGCATTCAAAGACCCCCCTCCCTACCCTTCGCCTGCGATGACACGAAAGTGATGAATGGGATATTGTCCAAAACGTCGCGTCGCAGCGGAGAGAGAGACTAGCAGGAGAAGTAGACAGGAGGCGGGGGACCCCTTACTACCCTCTTCCCCCCCTCAAATCCTCCCCTATTCACCTCGGTACCGCCAGATAGCGCCAAAATACGCGACCTGGAGGGCAGTCGGACTTCAAGGCAATGGGACTCCATAGACGAGGCCCAATTCCATCCCATAGAAGGCTGATTTTTTTGTTGCCACTTCTGTAAAATTTTAATCGGTTTTCAAAAATGTCCGCGCAATGAGCCCGATGCAATCCACTTTTTTCCAATATTTTGCATAATAATGTGTGGCAATGCGATCCACTTTTCTCCCAATAATTTTGCAGTATAATATTTGTCATTACAAGGGATAGCATTGAAAGGAAATGGATATGGCAGATCACATCATCATGCGTACAAATTTCGGTAAACTCCCCTAAAACTCGGATCAATTGGTCCATCTGCGACACGAGTGGTGACTTTTGTAAGTCCGTTTGAATGAACGGTGGGTGACAACAAATTTAGAGGCCGACTCTAGGATCCTCTTTCGTTATATTCGTGAATGGGATATTGACCAAAACGTCGCGTCGCAGCAGAGATATGGACATGGGCGTACCCAGCGGGGGGCAACTCGGAAGAAGAAAGAAAAGCGGAGATAAATTTAGTTTAAAACAAACTTTATGAACAAATTTTCCTTTTGAAGAAAAATGATATTAGTATAAGACATGGAACTAAAATAAAAATCATTATTTTTTTTCAAGCAAATAAATATAAAAACTAATAAATTGCTGTCATAACTTCCTTAAAATATTGGTTTCATGAACCTTTTCTGTGCAAAAAAGTTACAACTTGAACGACCGCAGCTAGTTTCTCCCCTCCCCCCTCGTTTTGTTTCTGGGTACGCCCATGTAGATGAACTAGGAGGAAAAGTAGGCGGGAAGACCCCTTACCACCCTTCACCCCCCTGATACCCTCCCCTTTTCATCTCGCCACCGTCAGATAGCACCGAAATACGCAAGCGGGGGAGGGCAGTGGGACAGTAGGGAGACACGGAGAGAAACAGATGAGCGACGAATTGCGGCAGGCACAAAACAGCCCCCTTTTTTCTTATCGCCCCGCCCCTAATTGTATTACGCTGACCTCTGGGCGACCTCTCGTCACACGCCGTGTCAGACTGCATCATGGAACGTTTGCCCTTTTGGCCCAATCTCTCCGCGTGTGTGATGGCGGCACTGGAACGCTGGAATCTTTCAAGGTCAATGTAATGGCCTCGCTTAACGAAAATATTTCGTTTCGACCCGGAGCGAAACGAAAATACGAGGCCTGGGTTTGGTTTCGTTCCCGAACGAAATTAAAATCACCAAGGAGTTTAGTTTCGGCCTGGGACGAAACTTTACTCCTAGGAGCGGAACGAAATTTATCGAAGATACGCTGCTCATAGTTAAGTTTCGATCCCACAAGTTGAGTGGAGGGGGGTAAGTGGGAGTAGTTTCGACCGATTACGTTTTACATGCGTGAAGAGAGGTAAAATCACTAGCTTAAAAATCGAATGGCCAGTTAACGTTCACCGTTCTCCTGTTAGTGGTAAAAATATGAGTGTTCCATACATAATGGCGGTAGGCCGAACATCTACTTCATTCAACCACACTTCGCACTCGGTGTGTGAGTCGAAACAAAACTGTTTGAAGGTGAGGCACGTGGTCTCTCCTGTGCGAAACATTATCTGTGTTTCGTTTCGTCCCAGAATTTTAGTTAAATTTTTACCCGAAGTAGTCATTTTAAATCCATTTCACTTCGTTTCTACATTTCGCTCCCTGGAACGAAACTACTGAAATTTTACTGGTTTTGAGTTTCGTATCGTTTCACTTGCCATGCCTGCTTAACGCCTCTACGAATATCAGAGGAAATATATACGTCGAATAATCATCGAGTGCATATGTAACACGTTGGCTTCGGCGCATGAGGCCATGACGTCACTCACGACCATTTTAACAACAACTTAATCTTGGCGTAACTTGACATATTACGAACCAGACCAATTTATGACTTACACCTTCAAGTACCGCACAAACCGCGCATCAATCGTGACATCGATTGCAAAGGACTCCAGAATTACCTTTGTTTCTCGAAAGGCTGTAATCCTAAGTTTATAACTTAGAAAGTTAGTTCATTACTCAATCGCTACTAATTAATTTCGAGTATAAATTTTAACATCTCGAAACTAATAACTATCCCAAGTTTATTAACGACATTTAAGTTGTTGTGACCCAGCGCACGCTTTTCTTGAGTTTTCAACTCCATGGTTACTCCAAAATAAGTCAACTTAAGTTGTTGCGAACAAGCCCTAAGGTTATTATGCTATGTTTATGAAATACCTTCTCGGAAACTTTCCTCAAAGTAGTTGCTGAAATATGTGCTGTGCTGTAATATCACGGCTTTGTTTCAAAATCTCTCGGCTCATTGCGGATGATAAAGGCGTGTGCAAATACACTTCCAAGAATCATGACGTCGTAATTCATACCCGAAAACGCGGAAAAATATTTTCGTCGCCGCCGTCCTCTAGGCAGGCACGCGTGCGTTTGTTTGTGTTACGGGGCGTGAGTGTCGTGTTGGTGAAAGAGGATAAGAGAGGAGAAAAGTGTCGTCATGGGAGGAAGTGTGACACCGCTCAACAGTCCTAAGGAGGATGCATGCTTCACGCTCGACCCAGACACGTAGCCAGAGGGGCGGCTTTGGCGTCCGGAATTCTTTCCCTTGTGGGCACTACCCGCGATACATTTGCTGAGAAGACCACTAGCCCAGGGGCATCTATCGTATGACACTCCATTTGTGGATATTGTTACATTTAATAATTTCTGCTAGTAATGAAAGATGAATTTAACTTCCATCATTATGCATAAGAAATATATAGCTGACTTATTGAAACGTACGGTTTTCCGATGCAATCGAATTGTCAAACAATTGCCAGTTTCACTTAAGCTCCCCCAGAAGCAAATCTCTGGCTACCTACTGCTTCAATTGCTTTATTTTTGGTGTCGGGTAACTTTCATTATACTTTGCTGACATCTTTAAATTTTCATGTTACATTAAAAAGGTCCTCATAAAATTGGCCTTTATCTTAAATTTAAATATTTAGCAATAGTATTTTTCTATACATTTATTTTGTATTTGAGGTGATAAAAATGCTGACGAAATCCTACCCTGTTCATCCTGAAAACTTCAATATTATAGCCTAAGTTTTAAATGAGTATTGAGTGTCTAAAAGAGCTAATACACGACCTTTCGAAAGGGAGGGAGGACTCCTCTTAGCAGACCCTGATGGTCCGTCTAACATATACTTGCAAATTACCAATCTTCTCCACTTCGGTGCCCTGAATTTTCTCAGATTTAATTTGTTTTATTTTCGGAACAAAATTTTGCTACAGGTCTGTTCTGTATACTCTAAAATTTCAAAATTATGGGCGTCCTGGCGTAAGTTTTAGGTAAGTAATGCGTTTCCAAAAATAAGACAAAATGCTACCGGTCGAAAGGAAGGTATGCGTCCTCTTAGGGCGGAAGTTTACGTGAGGGGCCTTATTCACGCCTCCTTTCCCTCCTGAATACATATGCAGTTTTTAGGAGGAGAGTTCGTGTGTTATCTGCTGATTAAAACTTTAATTACTTATTGCTAGTTTTTATCAGACTTTACTGTTTATGAATAGCTTCCTTTAGTACTTATAAATGAAAATAAGTACGTAGTAGATTAATTAAATATTTAAGTAATTAATATACGGGCTTATTAGAATTATAATCACCAAATTATGGACTACACCATGGTGTAAATTGTCTCAATTATAGACTAACCAAATGCGTTTGCTGCGCAATGTCGCAAGCTTCTTCTATGACTTAAGCAATGCTGCGTCCATCTTTATTATTATGTACCTACCTTTTAAGATTACCATTTGAACCATATTCCTGCTTTCGGATCACGAGGTGGACACATTCTTTCGATAGATGGCAGATTAGCGTTCATGGGGGGGAGGGAGAGGGGACGGAATGAATGAATGAATGAGGCTTCGAAGAGAGCAGCTTCCGAATTCCCGAGAGCGAAGCCGTCCTCCGGGTGGACACGGTGGCGTGTCAAGATGGGCTGACGTGAGTGGGCAAACCGCAACTCTCAAATCGGATTGCAGGTGGCGCTTCGGAGGCCACGGGGGCAAGGGAGGGGAGGGCAGGGTTTTGGGGAATTGGGAATAATCGAAGGGGTGACAGAAAGGGATTGGGAATCAGGAAAGGATGTTTTCGACAGGACGGGGTAACCATGGGAACGTCTCCCTTCCGTGATGGGAGATAAACGTATTTACACTCCACGCAGAAGCTTACGGAACTGTACAGTTGATGGTTTTTTGGGAGATGTTAATTGTAACGAGAAAAATATGGGGGACCAATCCGTTACGTAAATGGGGACTGACGTGGGTAAACTGTTTTCGGGATTGCCACCGGGTTAATTCTTTCATAACGGCCAACGTTTCAAGCTCTGTCTCGGCGCTCATCATCAGGGCCGAATGTTGATTTATTTAATTTTTGGTTGATAAGACTCATTGTTGCAATAAATTTAGTAAATTAAGAAAAAGTATTTAAAAATAAAATAATAAAATAAAAAGAACGATGCCAGTTCTTTTGTCGCACCTATATGAAACAGTAAATTTCCGTATGTGACCTGTTTTATTAAATAATATTCTCTAATTGTAATTACGAGATAAGTATATGTATGTATAGTAATACGAGATCAGTCAACTGCATCATGATTTGCTATCTCTGTGACACTAGATGGCATTAGTTCCGGATTGATGCATTCGCGAACTTTCCCTCACTAATACTATCTTCTGCAGAACGGGTTTTCAGGTGTTGCTGATAGATTACCCAGAGTCTCTATTGAAGTTACTTTTCTCCAGCTTAATTTCGTTGGAGACTGACGTGTTTACAGTACCAACGAAAGCTTATGGAGTTCTGCAGTGGACAATGTATGGGACTGGAAGGGGCTATTTGTGCTGTCGAAATTATAGCGACTTCTCTATTTCGTGAAGGGAATGTTTGTTTCGTATTTACAATCCCAGCACAAGCCAAGGAAGACCGAGAGGTAAATAGTTGGGACGGACAAAGATGAACAAAAGGAAAAACTCATCGGAAAAGTGAATGGACCACAATTAGGAAGGAGAAAATGGAGGGAAAGATTAATACATTTTAAAAATCGAAACACCATAATAGTATATGATGTTTTCGTGTATTTTTAATCAAGTGAGTTGGAAGCCAAGGGTTACAAGTGATTTCTCTTTTCTATACAGAGTTAGGTACAGAAATTAGGTATAGAAAACAAAAGAGATCAATTAGATACTTAGTAATGCATTTGATTTTCCACTCGGATGTCAGCACAGAACAGAGACTCACGGGTTTCCCATGGCAACAAGGTTTTTATGTATTTATTATAACAATTAACTTTACGTAACTTTGTTGAGAAAAAAATCAATTTTACCCCTTATCTTCCAACCCATTCAATTGAAATATTTCAACTTTGAAGTTCTGAAATTAGAATTTCGAATTTGAAGAAGAAGACAGATGAAGTTCATCGAGAAAAACGGAAACTTTTTAGTTGTTCCACGCAGGAAATGGAGGGAAAAAAGGAATTATTATGCTTATTAGTTATTTATTAGTTCTCCTCATTTTATGATATGTTATGATAGTTAAAACATAGGTCTAAATTATTTACAAACTATTTATTTCATTTATACTCCCATAGATTTTGATAGTGAACTATCGACAGGTAGCAATGTGCTGTAAATTTGTATCGGTCTCTTTAGAATTACTCCGGGTGAGCACCTCATCTTGTTTTCTGCCGAGTCACGTATTCTCTTGCCTTCCTCCATCCGTGACAGTGCAGTGACCAACTCAAGAGGCGGGTGACGTGACGTGCAGCGGCTGCTATCGTCCCTCACATTGGTGTGGTGGCAGCCAATCACGCCGCCGTCCGCCCACCCACCCTAGTAGAGGCTTCAATTGCTTCGACAGGTGCACAGCGTGTCTCTCGAGATTCCGGGATATAGCGTGGAGCCGTTTCATTTGTTGGGGTTTGCAGAGGACAACGGAGGCATAGGGGAAATGCGCCGATGACATTGGAGTCAAAAAGTTTCAATCGCGATCCAAAGAACATTTCGATGGAATGATAGGCGGTCGGAGTAAAAATGTCTGTCGACTCACGGTTTTAAAAGGTTCCATTTGAGAATAACCTCGATACTTGCGAGCTGTGGTGTCGTTTGCTCCTCTCTCAGTACTGGCGTGTGTGGCAGGGTGACAAGTGTGGTATAGTATGGTCAAGGAGATACATAGCGGAGTCTGTCCCTCCGAAGCTTGATTTATGCTCCCACTTTGGGCGATTATAATTTGTTTCGAATGTATCCGCAACGCGGCCCTTCATTCAGTCTCGGTATATTTAATGTATTATTTACAAACACCAGGCGTAGCATTCAATAGTTATAAATTTAATGGATCAAATCTTAAAAAATATTAATTTTAGTTACATCATCACAGATCAAATATCCTAAGATATGTTTGACGCAGCTCTCCACTCAGTACTCTTATCAGATAATCTTAGCCCACCTATTTCTTCTCTTTCACATCCCCTTTTACCTGTTCCATATATTATGTTCGAGGTCTTCCTTTCCGTTCTTGCCATCCACTTGTCCCACGACGGTTGTCTTCATCAGGCCATCAAATCTCAAGACGTGGCCTACAAGGTTTTTCTCTCTTCTTATCAATGTTTTCATGTGGCTGCTTTTTCTCCCACTTATCTTAGGAATTCCTCATCACTTACGGTCGATCCATTTAATCCTCACCATTCTCCTGTGGCACCACATGTGACTTCTACCATTGCCATAGGTTAGAGTCGTTCGCCAAGATACTGATTTCGCAATTCATGAAAATAATTAGGAATATGGTCTGGACGGATAAGTAACGACGATGAAAAAAATTTCCTAATTCAGCCATCATCAGTCAGCAATCCGATGATTGTGTTGACGAAGCTCTCCTCTCCACTCTGACCTCTTTATAGTGACGCATTTTTTCTCCTTTACATCTCTAATAACCCCTAACTCTTACGGGACCGCTTTCTATCTCCCTTCCCGCCCACTTGTCCTTCGACGACAGTCTTCATCACGACATCATCTCTCTTAATGTGACTGATGTCAGGAGAAGCCTTCGGGAACTCCCAATTAAAATCCTCGAAGTGCGATGTGGCCCTGAGAAAGAAGAAACTGGACCCGCTCCCCTGAGTACGGGGTATTCGCACGCCTACATATATATGCATACTTCCCCGCAAGACATCTAAAAGGCGTGTGGCAGGGGGTATTAGGACATCAGCTGTTTAAACATAAAAAGGAAATGCTCCAATGAAATGACGATTGGTATTTATTAAAGTCCTTTATGGTTCGAGGGAAAAACGAATTCCCATATCTATCCCTTCGGCTAAATATCTCTCTTAATTTGTAGCTTTTGTCGGACTTGGAAATATAATGGCACTCTAATATTATGTTCTCCGTGTCGCTCCTAAATATATCCATTCTCAATTGTTCAAGCAATCTAAGCCTAACGCGCAGCCTCTGAGTCTCCAGCGGCTTCCAGCCTAATTCTCTTAACATCTGGGTAACGCTGTCTGAACGACAGTAGCAGTTTTTGACGAACCGCGCAGCCTTTCTTTGTATTTTATTCAGTTCACGGATCAAGTCTTTCTGCACTGGATCCCATATGCTTGCTGTATGCTCAAAGTGTGGTCGGACGAGTGTGAAATAGCACCTTTATTTTACTTTCTCATCCGAAAATCTCCCCACAATACGCTTGACGAATCTTAATTTCTTCACGGCTATGCCGCAAATATTCATTATATATGTTCCTCACGATAGGTTCGAGGTTATCGTAGTATCCTAGCCTATGACTTAGTCTGGGTATAGATCTACCTCCATTTATCGAAACCAACTTTCGGGGTGGATCACAGAGTGGGTATGAATCTTAAATTGACTATATTTGGCATTTATGAGTTACCGTTGTTGTTTATGTGTTTTTTTTATTCTGTTTTTTTTATATTGCGTATTTATCTCGTCCTATTTGCGGCCATTTTATTGCTCGTTTACAAGTACTGTTTGAGAACAGATCATTAACGAAAGTTTTCTTTGCTTTCACAGCATGCATATTTATCGCTGTGTAGCGTTATTGCTCTAATAATTATTTGATAAATACTGGGCCTGCGCTTAATTTTTCGAGAGTAAGTAAAGTGCAGGTTTATTGCCACGTCAATTAATTAACCCCTTCTTAACACTAGGGAGTTTATATCATGGTAACTCGTTTGAATCACGTCTTTTCATTTTAGTACTTAATTATAATGAGTTATAGCGCTACTATCGCTAGTCTCGAGGCTTTCAGAGAACTTGTGGATTGTTTGCCTACAAAGCTCGAAGCCACATTTGTATCCAGCGTTCTATATTCATGGGCTATACATGTGATTGAGTGTGATCCCCAGCCTTCCATCCTCTTATGTTTACAACTCTACGAACTTGACATACTATCTCGCTTATCCTTCCGCGGAGTATTCGCTAATTAATGGAGTATTTGCAGTTCTGATGTAGGCCCTACCCGTCATTCACCCGAATCGATCGCTCAGTTAGTGTAGTCATAACAGTATCAATTTGGACAGGGTGGTAATTAGAGTTGGCAAAGGGATAACGATTTGTTGACGGCAGTATTCTATTTCCGGCGTGTATTAATTTTGATTGCCATTTACTTCTACTAACACGCATCTTACGTAAACGACAATTATTCTGCTCTTTCTATTTCCATCTATTTTCATAAAATTTCCTGGTGCATCATGCGACATAAATTATCATGATGCAATATGAGTTATCACCACAAAATTGTATAAAATTTAAAATATTTTAATCACATCTAATGAGGCTATGAAATAAATTTATTTTCACCAATTAAAAAAAATCAGTAATGTTGCTTCATTATTATTATGTCCGGTACGTTGGTTTGGGGCTACTTTTCTGTGCATATTATTCCTTCATATACTCTCAATTGATCCTTGAAGTTTCTTGTATTATTCAATTTTTGCATGTTCTTTTTTTTAAATCTGGTGTATTTCATTAAAGTTCATCACCCATTTCTATGCCCCTGATTTTAAAGTTTTTCTTCTAGACATTAACCAACCCCAACCACGTGCTATCTTTGTCGCCGCTGCGTCCCGAATTTCGGCCCGAAACTCCCACTGCATCATGAGGCATTCACCCGTAAGTCTAATTAATACCTCGGGCGGCGAAATTTACAATTTAGAAATATCGTGTCTTTCTTTCTCTCTTGCTAGATAGATATATTTTACAGAGATTAAGTAGATATTCTGAAATTATCCACTCCTTCCGTGAAAAACCATCCTTCGTATTTGGTTTTTCAACTCATGCATTTAAATCTATGCCTTATATGGAATCTGGAGTAATAGCTGACTTCACTGGAACCTACCAGGACTGTATCTCAATCATTGATACCCACTCACCCGCTCACCTCCAAAAACCTTGAAAATATATGTAATCCCATTCATATATTTTCCCCGCTACATCCTTATCTTCAAATGGTTATGTTTCCCTTCCCCTTCTAATATATTGTTGACAAATATCATACTTTACATAGTGTATATTTCTTTAACCATTACTAAGATTAATTACGCCCTCGTCTTATCTTACCATAGCCAAGGTTAGCGTGACAGAGTCTCCTTAAATTTTTTGCTTGGTATTTTTGTAGTTTCCCTACCTTCAGGCATTGTTGTTTTTCAAGGTCTTGTTTTACAGTGACACCCATCTCTTTATCCAGAGCCCTTTTCTGGCCTTATCTGCGTGTTTATTCCGCACGGGAGTGTCTCTTTTTGTGACGACTGTTGAGCTATTTCTTTATTCTCCTGAACCCTCTCTAGTGAGGCAGGGACATATTTGCGTGGCTTCATCTCCTAATGGTGCCCTTCGATTTATCTTTAGGAAAACGGATTCCTGAAGACCCTCGGCCCAAAAGTAGGTCTCGGAGAGCTATTGAGCCATAAGAAGTATTATATATTCACGATAATTTTTGAAGTTATGCTTGAAAACGTGATTTTCAAACTAATTGAAAAATTTTCCTACTCTATGAAAAATCAAGAGAATAAAAAAATATGGTATGGTAGGAGTATGTGGAGAAATATGGGTAGCCTAGCGTAAAGATAACCATTCACGGCTAATGCTGCACATTTCTTGATTACTGCAATGGGATTTCAGTTCTCTTTGGTATTTTAAACTATGTTCTGGCATCTGACATATTGTTCACACATGCATGAGGTGTAAGTACATAATCTAAAAATATTTTTTGGTGTGCTTCCGTTCCCTTTTTCAATTTCAGTCTTTTTTCAGAAATATTCCATTTCCTCATCAGAAATAAAACCACGAATAATATAACATCCCATTATTTTCCAGATTAAACTCTACTAACAAAAATTTTTCATGTTTGATTTTTTCATAAAGGAAGGAATATTATTATAAATTTTTAAAAGTCACGTTTCCGGGTCATCATTATCGCTGATCAACAATCCTAAGATTGTTGGTGGTGGTTCTCGGGTATTGCTGTGTATTGTGTGTGTCTGTGTGTTGTCTACACAGCAATACCCGAGAACCACCACCAACATAGATAAAAGAAGCTGTGAAAATCTTCAGACGAAAATCCTAAGATTGGTTTGACGCTGCTCTCCAATCAATTCTTCTATCAGTTAATATTTTCACACCTACGTATTTATCTTCTATTTACCTTCTATCCTATCCGTATATCCTCCTTTACCTATTCACTATATTTTGCTCGAGGTCTTCCCTTTCCGTTCTTGCCATCCAGTTGTCCTTCGAAGATTGTCTTCATCATGCCATCATGTCTGAAAATGTGACTTAAAAGGTTCTTCCGTCTTCTTATAAAGGTGTACATGAGGCTTCTCTTCTTTCCTACTCGTCTAAGGACTTAATTCTTCTATCAGCAAATATATTCACACCTACGTATTTCTTCTCTTTCACTTCCTTCTTCACTTGTTCCATATATTTTGTTCGAGGTCTTCCTTTTCCGTTCTTGCCATCTACTTGTCCCTCGATGATTGCCTCTACAGGCCATCATGTCTGGAAATGTGACCTATAAGGTTCTTCCGTATTCTTATCAAGGTTATCATTAGGCTTCTCTTCTCTCCTACTCTTCTTAGGACTTCCTCATTACTAACTCGGTCGATCCATTTGATTCTCATCATTTTTCTGTAGCAGCAAATATCGAAGGCCTACATCCTTGCTTTCTCCACTGCGATCGTTGTCCATGCCTCACTTCCGTATAGGAGCATAATCCAAATATTTCGGGTATAACTTCAAAATTATCGAGAATATTGGCTAACTATTTGGGATGGCATCGACCTACTGATGGGGCTAGAATACTTACTCTACTAATAGACTAAAACCTACTAAAAGAAATATCTCTCGGAAACGTATTCACAGTGCTCATCCTTCTATCGTTTTTAATGAGGTTGTTGTTGTAAGAGGAAAACATTTTCCCGATTAAAGTGAACATTTAGACATAATGAATTAGGCAGTTTCGTGATTTAAAGCTACCGCAAAGAACTTATGTCCGAAAATACATTCCGCATGAAGCTATATGTGAAGTATAATTTTCCATATTATCGTGTTTTTGATGAAAAATCAACGTTCTTTGCAAGAATATATCGTTTAAAATGTAACACGAATGTTTTTCAACGTGCCCCTGCATCTTCAAATTTCTACTTTTTTTCACAAGCATTCTTATTAATACTGCCTTAACAGTATCAATGCACCAATATTAGAGCTAATGATAACTTAACAGCATTAATGAGAATGAATAAGACTCGTTTTACACTTGAATGATATAATCAAACTTATTGTTAGGCTGCAAAAGCTGCAATTTTCCTCTAGCGAGTTGGTTATCCTGGGGATTTTTAGACCCACCGAGTACTCACCTGCAATAAGAAATGTTTTATTTCACATTAGTATTACTTCAAGTTCGATGTCCACATGCACGCCTAAAATTCGTAATTTTATCATCGATATTTTTTGGGAAACAACCAAGGATTACGTAAGTTCTCCTTTAGGGATTAGGGGGAGGGGGATGGATGTAACGAACTTTTTTACTTGAATGACAAAGAGTGGGGTTGTTACAACATTGCATATGTAAAACAAGGAGGTCTCAATCTTCGTTGAAGAAAGAAGTAATGGTGTAATAAGGCGCATAGTTGGTTTAACATTCAAAGAAATTTATTAACGCTGTACAGACGGCCTAGATGTTTTGTAGAATTGCCCTTACATATAATAATGTAATAATACATTTTTAATAACATCGGTAAAGGATAATGTTTTGCTTACATGGAGTAAGGCTCAAAAATTGCCAAAATTAATTTATGTAACACTTGAGTGCTCCCATTTGTAGATCACATAGTTTATTACAGATAAATGCAGCTGTTTTATGGCACCATAATTGAAAATGAAAGGAATGTTTATAAAAATTTTAAGCGTTTTTTATAAATTAATTTTTATGATTTATAGGATGTAGAGAGGTCTTTATTTGCCTAGGGACTTTTTTGGCATTCGTTCTTACTTATGTTCTGTTTCAATTGCTTTTATAGTAGCTTTTCTTTATAATCTTAAGTATTTCTTTATTATCTTAAGTATTGCTTTTCTTTGTCGGCGTATAGTTTATGGCACTTTCTGTGATTATGTCTTTTTGGTGACGTATCACACGTTTGAAGGTCATGTTTTCATCTTGAAAGTTTTGGGTTCTATTAAGTAAACCCATTTACTAATGTCCTCTTATTCAAATTTGAAATTTTTACCTCTGTATTTTCTCGGATGCAATTTATTTTTCAACTTTTGACAAACATGGAAATGTCAGAGAGGATCTTCTTTGCACAACCTGAAAATTTCAACATGCAAGCCTGAGTTTTGAAGGTGTGGAACTTTATCAAAATAGGCAAAATTAGACAGGGAAGAAGCCACTCTACTTCCTTAAGGTAGTACGATGATCTATTCACTCTAACTTTTTTGCAGTTAGTTTAACATTTTTTTGTGAAATAAATTTTTAATGTAATAACTTTGGTTTTATCCGCAGGTCAAGATTCGTACGAGTATATATCAGAAAGGCGTTGTAACCTGTTATGCAGTAAACTAGGAGGAAAAAATGACTAAATTAAGTCCCTATTTGTTGAAGGAATCAATTGTACCTTTCATTTTTATACATACGAGGGCCGTTTTTTTTTTCAATCTCCGATCGCTCAGCAAAAACACCTTAAAAGCGACGGGCGGGTACCGTACGGGTAGGGTAACTGCGCGTCATCCATACCATACGCTCAAATAATTCCTGACCGTAAATTGTTAGTTTAAGGTTAGTAGCAATCTCATTGACTACACTGCCTCAATTGATTCTCCCGTCAAGTGTGCACAGCGGAGAGACAGCCAGAAAACTCGCCGAATGGCTTCAGCATTGACATGTCTTGACATTTTTTTCCGATAGAAGAGAATTTTTCTCAAATGCAATGTGGCTAGAGTGTGAAACACTGTGAAAAATTACGCCCACTCCCATTCAAAACATAAGATGAGACATGCTGTCTTCTGGAAGTGTTCTGATCCATGACAACGTCCTTCATCTCAGCGCTGACGTAGCCCAACTGTTACTTGAGCAATTTAAATAGGACATTTTCGATTACCCACCGTACAATGCCGAACTAGTGGCGAGTAACTTCCATCTTCACGCTAAAATGAAGATGTGGCTTGGAGGGAAGCGTTTTCAAACAGGCTATGAGCTAGCCTCGTATTTAATTTTTTAAGAATGGTAGCTTCCATGCTGTTTTTCTTACCATTAAAGCTACCTAAAGGTCTTTTTATTTGTGCTGTTAAAACAAATGCGTACATTTAAGTTTGAAGTAATAAATTCATTTATTCATTCATGTATTAGCGAAATTTTAGCAATTCCCTTTGAAACGCAATGCCTATAAATATATCGCAAGCGATGAATGTTGATTTAATCATGCAAACAAAGTGAATAATCACAGATTATTATTTTGAAATTTATTTATTATGAATATCAAGTAAGCCTTTTAGACAAATTCTCTCGCGACGAATGGAAGATGAAATTATTTTTCTTTCGTACCCTCGTTTCTTTTGTCTATTTGCCCATTTTATTAGGAAATCTAAAGAAAAATATTAGGAAATTTAAAATCAAACATTCCCAATGCCGCCCGTAGAGAATTAAAATTATTCCTGGATTATATGAGAATTTTTTATGTTTAGGCGTGCGCGATGAATTTTATAAATTTTTGCGGAAGCCTATTGGTACACTGAGGAATTTTCTTTGCTAGTTACGAGTTATCTGTTTTGTGTTCCTGTTGTTGCAGTCTTGTTTGAACTGGTAATTACCAGACTCAATACAGTTTCTCCTTCCCTTCTTCTCGGTTATCGAAGTCGACGTCATTTCCTTACATTTATCTTCCTCTATCTTCTTTTTTCTTTCCCTCAGACTTTAGCCTCAATCTCAGACTGCGCAAATATCCCACCTCCATTTGCTTTCCACCCCTCTTAAAACATTGGCCTTTTGCAGAAAAAAGGGGCAATCCTCAATGGGCTACGCGCAGCGAGAAGAAAAAGCAAATATTCCCAATGCCGCCCGTAGAGAATTAAAATTATTCCTGGTTTATATGAGAATTTTTTATGTTTAGGCGTGCGCGATGAATTTTATAAATTTTTGCGGAAAATCTTGTTTTCTTATATTAAATGATACCATTGATAACGATTAAGTCACTATATAACCCACATCCTTGACCAACTAAATCGAATAGGCGCTAATGGTGATAAATTTTACTTTTTTCTTCGTAATGGGAAATAAACGGCTAATATTATTCAGAAACATTTCTGGAAGCTAACTGTATCATTGATTACTTCATGTATACTAATATTTTTTATCTATCGAAAAAATATTCGTGTAGCAAAATATTTACCGCTGCTGAATTTAAAAAATAATTATTCTTTATTATAAGTGTGTTAAGTTTTTGAAAGTGTTTTTATTATACCATTTTTTATTTTCCTAACTCAAAGTACCGGCAGAAGTTGCCATTAATTATGGCTATTGATCAATAAATATTGCTGCTTGTGGAGCTTACAAGAAGAATAATTATTCAAATTTTTCTGAGCACGATTAAAAAGTCGACCTATAGGAACTTTTAACTTCATTAACTTTCGCCTAAAATTAACTCTGTGTCCTTGCGTTTGTAAGGGGAAATTTGCTTAAGAGCGTGGAAAGTGAAAAAGTTATACAAATTCAGGCCTAAAAAATTACGAAATTGGTATTATTCCACTAAAAATGATACATCTTATTTTTAGAGCAAAATGTTTTCCATATAAGGCTATTGTCAATCTTTTTCTAAAATAAAAGTTTTGATACATTTTATTCAACATCAAATTGAATTCCAAAATGGTATTTCTGTAATGATGTCAGAAGGGTTACACTTGAGAAGCCCTTACATATACGTGGTGTACCCGATATAACTTAAAATAATTATTTATTATCAATTTTGAGGTAAACTTCTGGTTAATATATTAAGATACACGAAATAGAAAAATCTCATTGTGTTAGAATACGGGGGATGCTGCAGATATGATCAAAGGGTTTTTGACCCTGAAACTTTACATTATTTCTTTGGATGTCTTTGTTTTCGAAAATCAATTGCTTATGCATTAGATTGTGTGTACTCGACCTTTAGATTATTTAAGTCGAAGCCAAATGAGACTCGGATGGTTGCTAAGCTTAGGTTGGTTAAGAAATTGAAGAAAGATAATTGAATGAATTGCCTTGAGATCGTCGACTTAGGACCTCTTGATATTTTAACGTACGACTGAGGGGATAAAATAAGGGAGATATATTGTCCAAATAATATATAAAAGAATTTGTTCTGCTGAACAATTAGACACAATAAAAAGTTTTCGGTGAACTCAGGCAATGTAATGTCTCATGAAGTATTTCCAAATACTGTAGTGATCTTACAAATGTGCTAACACCTCCAGCCTCTCGTCTGTTGCGGCACATTGCGGGATGACGAGTATGATGCTATGGCAGTGAAGAATTCCGGGGAAATTTGTATCCTAGTGTATATACAACTCTCATGATGGTAGTGATTGCGGTGTTGCATATATCGCAGGAAGTAAATGGCATTAAAATAAATCAAGGCAGTACTTGAACAAAATATGCCCACTGGTAACCAATAATTTTTTTCTCAAAAGGATAGAGGGAAATGCTGAAAACATTTTGTTCTATAATGGGAAGTATTGCATGTATACGATTCTGTTATTCATCAAAAACTACAAGACGGCGACTTGATGTGCCAATTACCAATTTAATGTAAACTTCATTTGACCTGAATAACTTCATCCCGAAGAAACTTAACTGGTCGTACAGCTCGAAGGCTATGAAATCTCTTTAAATAAAAATGTCTGATTCGTTGACGATTAAATATCTTTTATTGATGTAGATGCGGGGGTCATTTTATTTTTTTACTGCGTTATTAATTCAAGGCAAACGGTGTATTAACACAAAATCTTAGCTTTTCCTGCGCCATTTCAAGGAGACAGTTGTGAAAGACCCAAGTCTTATACTCCCAATGAATTCAGATATAATGCTCTTTTACTCCTCCAAGTTATCTTTACAATTCTTAATTATTTCCAGATGGTAGTATCTGTATTGCATTTATAATTGATGCATTACATTTTTCTCGCTGCAGTTCTACAAGCATTGGGAGATATAGCTTACAGGAGAGAGAAATCAGTCATAATCAGTCTATCAGGCCAGATGATTTTTCTTGGACGTCTGCTTTCGATCGTATCGATCGATCGAATTTTTGTATAGGGCAACACATTGTGGTTCTTATCTTTGTTTTTTTTTAACTGCTTGGAGATTTGCTGAACACTCTTGATCTGTGTTTTTTTGCGTATTCCGTTTTTTTAATTCTTTTATTTATCAACATATTTTTGCCCATTGAATTCTTTCGTTATGATATTTCTATGTTGAATATTTGGCAATCAATCCAAATATTTAACATAGAAATGGGACAAGGACTTAGATAGAATATTTGTGAGACAGGAACTTTCTATCGAGGAACGTGTGAAATACTCAAAGAATATGGAATGACTGCTAATATAATAAAAATGTATTTTAATTTACCTTTTTTCAGTTTTAGGATTATTTATGGTAATAATAGCTGTCGTAAAAACTCATAGCAAATCTTTTTCTTACCTCGCTCATTTCTTCCAGATTGTTCACTTGCCGCAATTTTGTTGAATGATTGGACGACTTCATTCCCTTTACTTTTGGTAGAAAATCATTCTCACGATTACCACGTCGCAATTTAGAATTTGTACCTTTCAAAATGACTCGGAAAACACCGTCTTAAAACCTCACCATAATTCTAGGTCCTACAGAAGCGATAGAAAAAGGGAGATATTTTGCCAAACAGATAGATATAGGAATTCGTTTTCTTCGGAGCAATAAACAAATTTAATAAACTCTAGGTCACACTTTAGTACGGTCATTTCCTTTTCTTTATATCCTTATTTTGCTGTTGGTTTACTAACACTTCGCGCTACTCGCCAATTTAGGAGGCTTGCGGGCTAGAACATAGATTTTCCTTGCAGAATATTTGAGATTCAAGTTGCCTTTTTTTAAGAGTCGGAGGTCACGTGATAGCGGGCGAGGGATGGGATGAAGGCGCGCTTATCTCCACCCCCGGGGGTGACAAGAGGGGTTCCACTCCCTCAACCACCCTCTCGCGGTACTCGTCTGCTCGTGGGAAATTAAGGGAGTAGGGTGGGTGGTTGTAGTGTGTGGTGGTCTCCCCAAACCTCCCCCTCTGAAGCCTTATGAGCCTCCCGCAACCCCCCTTATCTCATCTCGGCAGTCGCAAGAATTCCGCGTCCCCCTCACGTGGCAGGGATGCAGGAAGGTGTGGCTCTGTGCGCTATCACCGCTGGAAAGAGGAATGCCTCGTGGTAAACGGCGTGAGCGTAGTCTCTCTTTTCCACTCAGCACCCGCTGTGGCGAAATCAGGGCTGAGTTATGCCTTAGTTTAACGTTGATGGCGACAAATGACGAACATGAGGTGGAAATACTATGATTTGAGCGTGAAAAAACGTTGTATTCTAGTGCATTACAATTACTTCGCTTTTTTCAATTGATAAAAATATGGAGGCTACAAAAATAGGGTAAATAGGTATAGCATTTCTTAGTTTATGCAAAGGCAATTCATAATTCCTCTTTGATCGTTGTCGCTATTTATTACACTGAGCATTTTAATATCATGGCAAATATTGTATTAACTGTGTATTTCCACACCCAAATAGGTAGTAGACATATGTCTCTTTGTATTTTCCATGGACGTGGGACTAAACGTGAGTCCACGATGTGTTACTATTCTCAGCGTTCATTAAAACACGGCTTTTTTCAACCGTTCATTTTCTACAACTCTTCACCAAATCCTTTTGTTAGTAATGTATTAATGACCACATAAAAGCAACCACTTTTCATTATTTACAACATCATCATTATTTTTAACTTTATTTAACCATTTTAAGAAATTTGATAATGTTTAATCAGAATTCTAAAGGATTATTAATCTCGAAAAATCAAAAATATTTAAACCAACACCTCCCGACTTTCTTTTACGGAAGCGAAGCCTTCAAGTAACGCACTGGGCGCAACGTCTTCATGTCTTATGAGTTTGTTAATTTTACCATTTCAGCTCCTTTTCACCATCCTTTTTTGATTTCAGGCTGGATATAAGTAATAGAAAATGTAATCATCGGAGGTCCCCTTTGAAGATACTTAATGTAGGCATCATGTTTCAATTTTCCACGCTGTTTCCTATTCTAAAATTAAGAATTTTTTGGCGAAGTTAACTGAGATACTAAAATTGTAATTTAATTAGAAATACAAATAAATTTTGATCCCAATAATAATGGATAATTTTTTGTGGAAGTGACAGAATTCCTTAGGAGTTTTTAATACAGTATAGTACAATGCATCGCTCAAGAGGCTCTTTACATTAGATAAGATGAATATCAAGGTGACGAGGATATGAAAACACGTTCTACTTCAGATTCATACGAAGGGAATTTATATATCCTCTGTTGTCGTTGTCACCTAATATAAGTTAGTGCAATTTAATTTAGCGACAAAAAAGAAAATAAACAGATTTTTTATGTTATTTTTGACTTGAAGCGCATCCTTTTTTTGAGTCATGATATATGAATGATACTTATTGGAAATACTTCTCTGTGAGTAGAGCATAAGCTAGTGAGTTGTTAGCATCGAGTCCAACATTGTATTTTTAAATGATTTTTAAAAGTTCTTGTCATAATATGTTTTTTCTATGCTCATTTCTTTCATAAATTTCTGATTACAATCTTTTCTGGCACAATCATAACTGCTGTGTCTTTAAGCCTCAGGGATCGGTCGTTAGGCTGATATAGTGTTTCAGAAGGTATATATGCGCTGAGATTGCTCGAATTAGAGGCCGTTAATCGCTTGGGTCGTCAAGGGTCAAAGGTGAAGGTGGGAGGGTCAAGGGAAAGTGACCTCGACCGGTCAACAAGAAGAGAAGGAGGAGTAGCGGGGAATGAGCTTTAAGGTGGCTTCAAGCGGTAATCTTTCGAGCTATCAAAATATTGCTCATTCAATCACTAACTCATTATTTTCACGGCAATGGTCATTTTAGTAGATAAGATATTGAAATCTAAACATTGTCATTAACCCCTCCCATAGTGAAGCCAAGAGTTTAGTAATATTGTCATCTTTAGAATGAATTCTAGGATTGCGCTCTATTTGAATACATACGATAATACGCTGTTTTAATCATTTGGCAAGAGTGGCGTATATGCATTCTATTCTTGAATCATAAGTGTTTAGCGAAATACATATTAATTAAGAAAAGTTGTGCTATTCTGAACATTGATGACATATGCATGAATTTTTTATACTACTTCAGCTTAGCGTATATTAATTTGGCCTTGTATTCATGACTGTTATTATTAAAGGAAATCAAAATTTATTGACGATACAATTGATAGATGTTAATTTGTGGAATCTTTTCATATTAAAATAAGAACACAACTATATGTTTTCCACGTATTTATTTAAAAATCCACTTAGAAATGAATTCTTCTAAGCAGAATTTTATAGTGAACCAGTAGAGAATCCAAATTTTTGTTCTTATTTTTATTCGTGGTACCACCTGGATTATTGGCAGTATTCATGCATACCAGGGTATCTCCAGTACTAATGGGAAGGAAGAAAATGGAATTTAATATACAGAAAATCTGTTCAAATGTTACGTCAGGTGTAACGAAAATTCCCTAAAAACAGTTAACTCAAAACATAATAATTCTGGTCGCTATGCATAGATGGAAAATAGCGCAGATTTTACATTTTTTCAGTTCATAAAATTTGTATGAGATCGACACTTTGAAAATAAATAACATGCATCCCAATCGACAGTTTGGGATAGTTCACCTCAAAATGCGTTTTTCTTAATCAAGTTTTTCGCATTTTCCATTTAATTTACATGGGATTTGGCCATGTTTGGAAGATTGGAACGGGCTTCAGCCTGGCTCCAATTACTCTCGTGTTCGCTGCATAGCGACTGGAATTTTTTTTAGAGCATTGGGTAAAAATTTTCATTGTTCTTTACGTAACATTTGAACAGATGTGCAGTAGCTTAAATCCTATTTTTCTTTTTTTCACATTGGTAGTGGAGCTACCCAAATACGTATACGTAATACCAATTTTCCATAAGGTATCATTAAAAAAATTAAGAACACAACTTTATGTTTCACATTTATTTATGGTAAAAATTTACTTTGAAATATTTTATTTTTATGTAGATTTTTGAAAATAAATAAGCGGGAAACATATTGTTGCGTTCTTATTTTAATATGGAATGATTCCTCTATGTTAAATCTACGTCATTCGATTTTATCACGAATAAATTTTGATTTTCATTATAAAATTACTTACCGTTATTAGCACACGGTCAAATTAATATGCCGTTACTGATGAAGCTTTAAACAATAAAATACATTATGTGTGATTACTTCTCAGGAAAATTGAAACAACGTATTATAATACTCACACTGAGCAGCAATATACATGAATTGTAGCTGGCGTAACTGCTGGGGGTAACCGAATTGAAATTTTTTGGTTCTCAAGAATTTGTCCACCTTTCCGCATCGTAAAGTGTGCACTATAAATCAGGCTTTTTTTACCCCTTTCTTTAACTCTCAAAAACCTCGATCATAAGCCTCCATACATAATAATATTTCTTAGTTACAGTCAGCTAATAAAATACTTTTTGATACTATTAGTGATGGAAATTGCAGCATGTGAACGCTGTTTACTGCTTAGCAATCTGTCCCAGGGAGTGCGTACGTGGTAGTACCACAAAGGTACTCTTGGGGCCCATGGTACAATGTAATAGTCCAAATGACTCCTCAGAGAGGGGGCCTCAGTTTGTCCAGCTGAAGCTTGATTCCTTGTGCCACATAGTTTTAATCGGCTTTCAAAAATGTTAGAATTTAAAAGTTAGGAACTCGATATATATAGATATTACATTTTTATACATTTTTAGATATATTTTTATGCTTATACAAAACACTCAGTCTGTAACCAGGGCCAGTTAGATCAAATTAAATCGAAACTTGAAGCTTGTACGTGGTGGAAAGGCTACATATTATCAATCAATCAAATCATACATATTATCAATAAAAGGCACTTTGTTACTTCCACAGTATATTTAACAAATTCCGAACGGTTTTGGCTGTTATACCATTATTCTGCCTTTCCTGTGCTTGATAATGGTGTAATAGCGGAAACCGGTCGTAATTTTTAAAATTTACTGTGGAATTAATAGTGTCTTTTCTTGATAACTAGTTAGATTAGTTCCAATTTATTCAGATTGCCGCTTCGGTTAAGAATTATAAAAAATTTAATATTATTCCTTGTGATAATGACGAATACGCTTGTTATTCTTAATCCCTATCGTATTCTGTCAATCCTCATAGGTAACTAAAGGTGTTTTCACTTTAATCGTCAGTCACCAATGTTATTTAACCACGAATATTGCAATACAGATTTAAAAAAAAATCATCAATCACAAGGTCATTGCAAATATTTATTCCTGTCAAATAATAACTTAAAATCCTGATTCACTCTTCTGGGTACACATTGCGTTGAGTTTATGGGCGGCGACATCAGTTTCGAATATTTTCCCTTATGCATCTCAAGCTGAAGTGATTTTCGTCGGAATGCTGATATCTTACAAAGGTGAGTGCTGTTCTTTCATGTGAAAATTCTCCTACCATGAGAAGCCATCGAGATATCCAAGCATCTACCACACTTCAATCGTGAGGATGAAAGTCCTCTCCACCACAATTGGAAGAACATATTTCACTCAACCGTTATAAGACTACATAGTCCCATTAAATATCATCTCGACTAGAAGACGCCTTCTGGTACGTAGGCGAAACTGTTTCCCTTGCCAACGTGGGGAATGCACAGGAAAATGGATAAGAATTCATCGTCACCACTCCGCGGAAGCATTTGCAGTAATCATTGATTATTTGACGCTGACATTCGGGTCACTCTAACGTCACCGATGCGAATGGAGGCTACTTTAAATTAATTTAAACGCTCGGTACGTGAAATGTGCACATAATGGACGAGTGGAGAATCCTGTATTGCAATATTCGTGGCTAAACAGCATTGGTTACTGAAATTATGTTTAAATTGAAGTCACCATTAATCACCCATGAGGATAGAGATTAAGAATAACATGCGTATACGTCATTATTACAAGGAATAATAATGTTGTAATCTTTAACTGATTGAAACTGATTTAACTGGTTATCAATAAAAGAGACTTTTACTTCCTCAGTCATAGAAGGAATTATAATATTGCAATCCTTAATCTGAGCGACAATCGAAAGAAATTCAAACTGATCTAACTGACCCTGGTATCAAACTGAATGTTTTTTTATAAGCATAAAAATGTTTTTTCTCTATTATATAATTTGTTCTCGAAATGGCCCTATATATTTTTTTTACTCCCATGCCTCCGAACACAGCACATATTGACCTGTGCGAAATGTGTACACGTGCAAAATGACCATGCTCTTGATAGGGAAAGCCTACCCAGATGAAACTCGAACCGGTGGCCCCTTGTTTAGCAGCAGAGAACTTAACCCGCCGCCACCGAAGCCGGTAAACGTGTGACTTGATATGCAAGGTAGTACCCAATTAATTACTAGTAATAATACTAGTAGGCAGGGATGGCAAAGGAAAACAAAACGAAAGTCAAAACCAGTAAAATTTCAATAGATTCGTTCCAAATGTATAAACAAAACGAAATGGATTTAAACAAGGGGAGCTAAACTCAGGGTCGAAACGGAATCGGAGTCAAAACTACTTCAGGTTGAAACTAAACTAAATCTCCTGGACGAAAAGAAAGGCAGATAATGTTACGCACCGGAGGAACCACGTGCTTCACCTTCGAACAGTTTAGATTCACCTCACGCACCGAGTACTTATGGTTGAATAAGTAGAGATTCGGCCTACCGCCATTAGATGCATAGGGCGCTGATATTTTTGCCACTACCAGGAGAGTGGTGAACGCAAACCGGCCATTCGATTTTTAAGCTCAATATTTTAACCTCTCTACACGTATGTCAAACGTAATGGGTCGAAACTATTTCCTCTTATCCTCCTCCACTCAACTTTAGGGATCGAAACTTAACTTTGAGCAGCAGAGTTTCGATAAATTTCATTTCGTTCCCGGGAGTAAAGTTTCGTCCCCAGTCGAGACTAAACTCATTGGTGATTTTAATTTTGTGCAGGTACAAAACTTAACCAAGGCCTAGTATTTTCTTTTCCCTCCGAGTCGAAAAGAAACATTTTCGTTTCGTTTCACTTGCCATCCGTGCTAGTAGGTAACATTTAGGATCGTACCGTGAAAGGACCCTTTCACGCAAGATGGCGGGTGGGCGCAAAAGGGAAAGTGAACGAGCTCTTACAGCAGGAGATGATGCGATGATGCACGGGCTGAAGAGGGCGACAAAGAAAGAAAGGGAGATAGGCTGGGGGAGGGGAGGGGGGTAGGTGGGCGTGGCAGGAGTGCTTAAGTGGAAGGGAGGCATCCTATGTGGGAGGGTGAGAGATGTGATATCGGCCTCTCACATCGATTAACTCCTTTTAATAATCTGTCCCTTGAAAAACCTCCCTCTCATCCTCGCCTTTCTCACCTCCCTCATTTCTCACGTCAAACTACGGTGGGAACTTTGCGGCACAAAAACTCCCAAGGTGGTCCGGGAAAAGTTTGATCGCCTCAAGTTTTAATTCATGCTTAACCCTTGTGCGTGTCTTCTGGGATTTTATTACGCATCAGGGTACCCGGCTAAATAGATAAGGGTCACATGTGCAGTTCCGATAGGTTTTTTTTCCGGAGGAGTGATTGCAATGTATCAATTAGTAGTTTAGTTCGAGGAATATTATTTAAAAGTTTTATTATTTTTTACAGAGCAGGTATGTCCCCATATATATATGGACTTGAAATATATGGCATATTTATAGTTTCATTGGTGATTCCTTTGATTTGATTCTTAGGTACATAAATTTCATGAAACAGTTTCATTGTTTTGCATTTTTAAAGATGAAATGTAAATTTGATTCGTGCATCTGTTGATATTAAATCCAGTTCCGTTCAGTTAAGACAATTGCTTTGCGAAAATACCAATATTTTTTATTGCATATTTCTAAGGAATTAACTTTGGAAATATTTAACTGTATATATTACTTTTACGAGCACCTCCTTTTTTGCTAACGGCTGGGGTTGTACGTTGCCCACATCTGTATTCTGTAAAATTTAAAAGCAATATGTGGATATATTTTTTTGACATCAATTATCTATCAAATATAGATGAATATAACATATGTAGCCACAATGGGTATTCTAGGAGGAATGATTTCTGTGTCAATGAGTAGTTAGTTCGAAGACCATGCCTTTATTATGTTCTACGAAATAGTTATATCCCTACATCCCTCAATTAGGGGATATCGCTTCAGGAAACTAGTTGTACTTTTGTTTTGAAGGGAAAGTGAACAAGCGCCTTAAAATTAATGGAAGCGAACATCCACTGTGACCTGCTTATTTTATCATGTAACATCTGCCATCATATTTCGAAAAGTCTTTTTACATGATGATGTTATTTTGTATCATTTTTCCTTACTCTTGAATCATATTTTATGAATATTTGATTTCGTATACACGATTGGTAGTTCGACGGTGCTGAGAATGAACCCTGATCCCAAGGCATTAAAAAATAACTCGAAAAAATGGCGATACGACCTGAGGAAGAGTAATAAGGATGGAGTTGGCTCCAGGGATTCCATCTCCCTCCGCGGAGTGCTCGAGTTTGAATATGGAATGTTGGGAAAATGAATAAAGATCGGAAAAATGTCTGACGATGTTTGGCTTATTTTCTCTGAGCGAAAGGACATTTGTGATATTTAACCTGTTACATGAAGGTTCTTTTATTGATTGTCCTCACTCGGTGTTGCAGTACGTATGTACGTAGGATGGATAAAGATAGAGTTTACCGAAAAATATCTGCGGTTATAAGGGCTATGAAAATTACAGTTGAGCAATGTAGCATGCACACAATGAAATCAGGTTCAAAAGTATTTTTTACTTATCGAGATGTATCAATTTGAAATTATTTCGACTAAATGGAATTAATTTTAAGCCTGGTCTATGTGTCAAAGCTGATTGCCATTGCAGTAGAATATTAAGCTGAACTCATATGTGTTGATTGTGACTGTGAAGCACTATTATGGTACTGTTCTCCTCCCTGTGCACCGCAGTCAGTGTCCAATTGTTCGAGTTCACCATAATAGTCGACTTTCATAGCAGTCCATTTCGACTTAATAGTCGATTATAATCGAAGTCACAACCTGTATACTAGGCTTTATGCTACGTTGCATGTATGATGTTACAGTTCTAAGATTGGTATACTATAGCCATCTATTTCTCCCTATCTATGTATCTATCTATCTCAAGCTACTTCTGTTACCGTTGAAGTTCTTCATCCCCGCATTCTTCTTGAAGATAAGAAACTGAATAATGCTATGAGTGCAAATTTAAGAATAATGCCATTAGTTCATCAATAATAATTTGATTATAGTACCAAATCCTCTTGAAAAACAGATTTTTTCCGATTTGTATCAATATCGATTTTCAATAAATGTAATGTTAAAGAAAACGAAGTGAATTTTCTCGAAAATTTCCTTCTGAATATTCAAAGACTTTTTCAGTCGACTACTTTGTCGGAGATAACTGCTATAACAGCCAGTTATTATGCTGAACTCGCACGCGTGGACAATAACATCTAAGTACTGTGAGGAAAACAGTGCCATAATATTGCCTCACATCAAATTTTAAAGTATGCCATCATATCATCAATAATAATTTGATCATTGCACCAAAGGCTCTGGGAAATCCTTTGTTTTGCAATTGTATCAACGTCGATTTTTAATAAAAAGTAATGGTAAATAATACGAAATGAATTTTCGCGAAAATTTCCTTCTCCTGAATATTCAAGAACAATTCCAGGATTTCAAGGTTTCTCAAGGGGAGGAAAGAGGCTGTTGGGTGTAGAGGGAGTAGGCGGGGGTGGGTCGGTGGGTAAGAGGGACGATGTGGGTGGGGGTGAAACTCATAAAAAATCGATGGGAAATTACGAGGAAAGTAAGTGATTTCCTAAGGTCGAAAGATGTAGATGATAAAAAAAACGGAAGGAGGGAATAGGCTTACGAGCAAACGAAAAAAATAATTGATGAAGGAAAGGGAAGAAGGATCCGATTGGAAGGTGGCGCCTCGGAGGGGGATGGAGGCAGGGTTTTCTATCGCCGCCGTGGCTTGAGTGATGAGAACGGGGGATACTGAAGGGAAAGGGTGGGGGCACAGGGAATGGGGAGAGGGTGGACTGACAGTGAGGTAGGAGATGAAAAAAAAGGGCCGTGGAGCGTGGAAGGGGGAATGAAAGAAGACAATGGCTGAATGAATGAATGTCGGGGAGATTGACGTGAGAGCCGTTTTTCGGAGAAGACAATCGCGTCTCAAATTAAATTCAAGCTGGAAAACCAAATCGATGTCTGAATTAAATCAAATGCAAAAAAAAATAATGTTGGCAATCAAATAACTCCCATGCTCTTCCAAAGCATCTTTGTACCTTTTACAAGTCTCTGCTGTGTTCTCGGGGTTTCAACTGGGTTAGAATTTACGACATGGATTCCTACGTTTCGTTTGGAGATTTTCCCAACATTCAGGGGGTCATGATCCCCAACATATTTTGGGGGACTCTCCCAACATCTCAGTGCTGATGTTCCTCAAGAGGGAATGAAAGAAGACAATTGCTGAGTGAATTAATGTCGGGTAGAATGGCGTGCGAGTCGTGTTTCGAAGAAGACAATCACGTATCAAATTAAATTCAAGCTGGAAAACCAAATCGTTGTCTGAATTTAAGCAAATACAAAAAAAAATTATGCTGGCGATCGAATAACTACCGTGCCTTTGCAAAGCATTCGTATAACTTTTACAAGGCTCTGGCGGATTTATTCTTCGGGTTTCAACTTGGTTAGAATCTACATCATGGATTCCAACAGGAGATTTCGTCAGGAGATTTTCCCAACAGTCTGAGGGCCATGATTCCCAGCATATTTTGGGGAAGTCTAGCAACATCCTCAAGATTGATGACCCTCGAGGGAACGCCCTTGCCATCCTTCTACCTTTTACTGGACTTTAGTTGAATCTCCCCGGGTGTCCAACCGCGTTGGAGTCTGCCCGTTGGAATGGGACATTTTGTGGGAAAACTTTCAAATCATTTTGAGAATGAAGAGGCATGAATATGTTGGGAAATTAATTCCGTGCTATAAAACAAAATAGATGTCTGCTTAAAAGCATGTACAAAAATGCGTGAGCGATCAAATAATTCCCATGGCCATGTCATGCATCCTTTTACCTTTTAACCCCTCAACGCCGTCATGCGTACCCAGTACGCGCCCTTTAAATTTCGTATGCCGCCGTCATGCGTACCCAGTACGCTTCCTGACCTACTGTTTATAATATTTTTTCTCCGCCAGATATTGTATGTTAAATTAAAACTAATTACTCTATCTTTTGAAGAAATGTTTTTACTTTCCAATAAAATATTCATAGCGGTTTTATGCCTTCAAGATTTTTTAAAAATGCTTCGATAAAATTCCGTTTTAAACCAGCGCCTTGACGACTTCGGTCCAAAAACTCATCGCCTTCTTTCAGCTGTTCTATCATGAAAACTTCCGCCTATTCTGCTTGAGAGACGTCTAGAAGGGTCAGCTACTTTAGCTTGAGATACGGTATCTTCTAAGCTCAATGCCATCTCTCCGTCTTCTCCTTGTTTGTCGTCACCTCGAGCCCCAAGTGTGTTTGGTCCGCCTCGTTAGTCCTAAGCGTCCTAAGCGAAGGAGCCATGTGCTTCGCTCGGCATTTATTTTTTTATTTTTTTTTCTGGACAGTAATCAACGAAGATAAGATTCCATCTATACAGTCAGCGTATACCAGGGCCCCTTCGAGATATTTTCTCGTCTCTTGAGGGAGCTTCTAAACCACGAGCTTCAGTCCACCCAGTCCACCAGAGTCATTCACGCTGTGTGGTGTTCGTTCAGGCAGTGTGCTGAAATTCTCATCGGGTGTACTTCCTGTGTGTGGTATTTTTTATTATTGGGGATCCTACGAAATGGGAATAGTATTGAAAGGCAAAAAAGAGACTCGGAAGTCTGTTTGTGTGTTAGGCTATAGTAAAATCATTGGTGGGGTGAATTTCAAGGACCTGTTATTGCATTCGTACGTAATGGAAAGAAAACGCCATTACAAGTGATGTATGAAGTTATTTAGAAGACTATTGAATGAGGCAGTCCTAAATTCATATGTTGTTCACAGGAAAAACACATATAAAAATTTGACATCATTTCGCGTGCCATTGGGCGAGATAATATTTTTGAAATATCCAACGTCATACGAACTGTTTGGACTTGGCCGTCACTCATTACACAATTTAGTACCAAGACTCACAAAAATTGATTTCCTAAAGACAATTCCTGCAGCTGGGAAGAAATCAAAGTCTCAAAGGAGGTGTGCAGTTTGTGCGTAACATGGGAAATGAAGAGTTTGCGTGTACTGTTGTGAAAAATGGGATTATGTTTGGATTGCTTCAAATCATGACAGAGCAGATTTTCTAAGGTAAATCATTTGAATATTTGGATATTGACGTTTGAAACATTAGCATGTGATTACCTATATGAAATGATACGGTAATAATGGAACAAAGTCAGAGAAGTAATGGAGTGGTAAATTTTCAAGTAGGCGAAACGGGTAATCCTATCGAAAGTATCCAATCTGTTATGAAATTTTCAACCCCAAATAACTAAATTACATCATGTAATTGTATTTTTTAAATGCATGGAATGTTAGAGATCTCGTAGCTTATTCGAAACCAAATTAAAATATTTCAAAATTGAAAATTAATTCATTAGTTCATAAAAAGAGATACATAAAACAATAAATATTTTTGCTAATCGCTCGAAAAATTATTATATAGTAGCGCATAAAATACGCAAGTTTACAAAAATTTCAACGATACTGATCGTATATTAAGAAAAATATAAATTATTGAATGATAGTATACCAAAAAGGCAAAGATTTTTAAATCTCATCCGGCCGCTGAGATGGGATTTAATTAATTGCCTGCCGCGCTTGAGGGGTTAAATTCCTGGTGTATTCTTCTCGGGTGTTCAACCGAGTTTGAGTCTGCATTACATATGTCGACGTTTCAAAAGTAGACTTTACCACCATTCTGAGGGTCATAAGCCATGGAGCTGTTGGGAAAGACTCCCAAAATTATTTGAGCTATTGACATTCGATGGGAATGAGAGAAGACTGAATGAATGAACGAATTATGTCGCGAAGACTGACATGCAAGCCGTTTATGGGAGAAGACTTCATCTAAAGTCAATTTAAGCTGGGTGACGGAATGGAAGTCTACATTGAAGCAAATGCAAATAAAGTAAACGCATTGAAATAACGCCCATGCCCTTGCAAAGCATTTATCTACCTAAATATCAGTATTTATGCCATACCTTTCATGTACTTACTCCATTACGATAAATTTCACTAACTTTATACTTCGTACACATAATAAAGGCAGGATCCTCCAATTGACCACAAAATGTGATGTAATTCACCATCCATTCAAATGGCTGAGAATACTCGCCGCTGCTGACGCTGCAGTTCATGGGGGAAAGAACTGTAATTAGGACTGAAAACCAGAATGTATGTTCTCGATGCTGAATAATATCAAATTCCTAGCATTTCAACGCTGTTTCTTGCTAGTACAAATACTATATTGTAGAAATTTAGAATGAAGAAATTTTTTTGAGACGGACAGAGGGCTCCTAGTCCCCTTGAGTACATGCATCGAAAAAGTACGCCAACGCCTGTCTCTGAACTTGTGCGCATGCGCGCTTATTTGTCGCGAGTGGGTAACAGGTTCTGCCCTCAAATCTACTAGATAGTACGTCTGTCTCTTTTCTGTACATTAGATTGGCGGTTATCGAAAACAATCGACTGGGACTGGCCGATTGAAAAAAATTTAAGTCTATGGCAATTTTCCAAAATGAGTTTAATTTCTTGGGAGGTTTCAATAAATATTGTATTAACTTTAAAAGGATAGGTGTTGTTACCTGAAAATGAAAAAAATGTACATGAACCAGTCGTGAAGTTAAAGCAATAGGGAAGTGCACTAGTGTTTCAAATGCACCAAACTTATTTCTTAAATTAGAGTTCAGAATAACATAATGTCGTAAAACCACAGTTTAAATCCTAATAGTGAATACTTTATTCGAGATGACCGTCTGAAATATGGAAAAATTCAAAGGCCGCGAAAACGGGTGTCCATGTTGAATATTGGCCGTGACGTCACAAGGCAATAGCAGAAGGCAGCTTCTACACCGTTTAGTTCTACCACTATTATTGCATATAAAAATTACAGAATTTGAGGGTATCCGTTTTTTGCTGTCATAAAATATCTTCAGAATATATATGTGGCTGCTTCTCTTTTGAGTAAACGACTTCATCATTGCGTAATATATTAATATTCATTTACGTGTCAACTTCAAGTTTGGAAAGAGTAGTACGAATAGCACATTGAATCTTTAATAAATGCATGATGGCATTTATTTTTCGCTGGGTATATTTTGACACAATGCCGTTTATCATGCCAAAACTTTTTTTGTAAGAACCGAGTGAAACTAATAAACCTATTTCAGACGTTTGCTGCAAGACTTATTCGTTGCGTATGTATTCACGCCGGCCGGAACGTTCGCCCTTCGCAACTAGAATCATGGGATGTTAGCCTTATGTCCGAGCTGGCTGGTTGTTGCAATGGTTCGCTGTCCAGGATGGGTTCAAGAAAATATAATCTTGGTTGGGAGAAGGAAAATTCCAACGATTTATAAATGGTATACCAAACTTTGATGTATTTATGGTTACTGAATAAAGAGGACAGGTTCAACGCTCCATAGAAATGCGAGACGTTAAGGCTAATAAGGGTAGACCGCGTACCTTGCTGCATCTTTTTCAATTAGGGCGTTAGTTAGGCTGTAATTAATTAATTTTCATGCGTTACTTTTTACAAGTTATGTATATAAATTCAAAATGTCCACTGTATCCTAATGGGTCGGTTGGGGTAGTGGTAGCGTGCACGATTCATAAGGTAGACCTCACCCGAAGCACCGTGGTTCAAGATTGCGTCATGGCATTATTTTTTGTTGTCTTCATTGTGATCATACGGCATCAAGTTTATCATTAATAATAATTGCAGCAATCATTGACATAAGACAATTTTTTTATCATCATTATGGCGTTTAGGTATTTTAGCAGTGTCATTACAAACGCAGAGATACGATGACTACAAGGGTTGGTGTGCGCTAAAATGTTAATTTTTTCTTTGCTTATACTGACCAACTTCCACATTAAAAATGAAAACCACTCTTGCAAGAGCACATACCATTAAAGGCTCGCGGCAAGCAACAATATGCGTACAGGCATAATTAATAAGAACACAAAGCGAATATAAAATGCCATATATCTCGAACACTTGTAATTCACATTACTCCAAAGGGAGTTTACTTACTCAGTACATACCTCAGTACCTTGTACTCAGTACCTACCAGTTTACCTCAGTAGCAGTGCTAAAAGAACCATTCTGAAATATAATTTCAACTAACAAATAGGATGAAATAAAAGTTGATAACCCTGGACCGGGCGCGCTGGCGTATAAAATACGTCAATCTTTGAAAACCAAGGATTTCGACATTGTACGTACATTCTGGGCTATAATGGTCTCGTGTATTCTTACAATGTACTTTGACTGCCTATATTGCGGGTTTTCAAAGTTCGAGGTATTGTAGCTAATTTTTTGGATCAGCAAGATGAACCCGTCACCAGTGGAGTACAAATTACGCCGCGCGACCTGCCGTGTACCTTAATATCTGTATCACCTATAAATGTACTAATTTCAACAAATAAAGATTAACTTTAACAAAAATCGTTTGTTATCATATATGCACATATCATGGGCAAAGTACGCATTTTGCCCGGTCGTGTAAAAAAACAGTCGCGCCATAATTCTTTAACCAAACTACTTTCAGTTTATAAATTACGTAGGTCTACGCGGAAGATGCTATATTTTGACTCAACACACTTTCTGATGTGACTGAGGTACCTATTAAGTAAATTATTATAATATAAATATCAATTTGATCTTACAATACCTTCAAATGATCTTCAAAACAGAATATCATCGATAGGTAAGAGTCAGGAGCAGCCTTGAACCATTTATTCCGTATAGCTTGTGCTTAAGGCACGGGAATGAATATCTTCTCCAAGCTTTTGTTTCGACGTCGAGATGAAATTTGGAACAAAAAATCATTTATAATTCTATTTTGAATTCATGTTTTCGGTACTAGACGACATTTTTAGGAAGCAAACTCCACCGATTCCCGGAAACTCTCGCCGCGCTAAAGAAGGCGACGGAATTCAGCGATACTCCACTGGTGACTACTGCCTTGTGACGTCACATCTCAATCAAGATGGAGGCACTGTGTTTCAGCGCAACATGAAATTTTCCGACTTTCAAAACGTTTTAAAGTGCATACCCCAGATGCAGAAAATAAAAGTGACTATACTAATGTTTCTTTTTTAGGCTAAACTTTCAAATTCAGCAATAAAAAAAAATTAGTGCACTTCCCTATTGTGGAAAATTGGCAGTAACTTTAAGTTTATCCATCTTATTTACTAATTTTTGAATTCTGCGAGATTTGCTGGAGATAACTGGCTATGCTCGGCCTGCTAATTAACAAATATTTTGATTACTCGAAAGATATGATGGTGTGACGCCACCTTAATGTAGATTCCACATTGTGTGTGGGAGGGGATGGAGAACAAACACAAAGAATGAGGCTTGGGGGATGATTGTGGTGAAAATAATAGAGAGAGGGCGAAAGGGAAGGTTGTAATTAAAAAGGAGTGGTGAGGTGGGAAGTTGAGGGGATGGGGGTGGGGGGTTGTCCCCATGGAAACGGCGGGAAGGGAGGGGGGGCACGGCAGGGGCCAATGGACCGAATGGGAATCGCAGGGGTAGGGTGCGCACGGAATACAGATGAGGGCCCCTCGGTGGACATCAATTCTTGGTGAGGAGTCGTCTTCTTCTTCTTCAATGCGACCAGCACCTCTTAAGGCGGATGGGAGCAGCATTCCCATACAGGGCACCAGTGGAGGAGTAGTAATATACAGGGTGTGTATATCACTACTCCTCCTGGGTTAACTGGAGTCCTGTATACCCAGTGTGTGTATATAACGGTTTTCCCTGGTGGCACAAACTCACTGTGGATGACACCTTTCGAATCGAAGAAGCACATGAGCATGGATTTTTGCTTCGATTTGGACATGCGAGCTTTTTTGGGTTTCGGCGATGTCGCTGTGTGCCATTCTGCACTTTGCCGCTTCGTTTCTGGGTCGTATTCAAACGTTGAGCGGTTGATCTGCTCATGGCACTATCCCCGTAAGCTGCCTTGATGAGTTCGTGGGTCTCCTTGCCGCTTTTCTCGAGTTTAACGCAGAATTTAACTGCGTAACGCTGCTCCACTAAAAGTTCCATGACGCACCGTGACGAGGTCACTTGACAGAGGTCTGGAAGATTCACACTCCGCAAGAGCTCAGAGCCGACTGCCGCGCGTTCGCAGCGCTTTGTTAGAGTCCCTTCCACCACCTGCAACCCAGAAAACTCCCGTCCGACCGTCCGCGTGTGTGGAAAAAAATCAGTCCTACTACTTTCAGGACACACCCTGTATGTACGTAACTCGCTTTCACCTCCCCTCCACCCCCCGCGGCATTTTTAAATCACTCTGCTAGTTCTTACAATTTAGGGGGTAAAAGGCCAAGTGGTACAAGTAATTTTTTTCTCGACATAGTTTGGTAAATTTAATTGTTAGAAGAAATACACAAAAACTTGGTTGCCATGGGATACGAGTGATTCTCTTGTTCTGTGCTGTCATCGAGTGGAAAATCAAATGCAATACTAAGTATCTAATTGATCCCGTTTGTTTTCTTCACCTAATTTCTGTATCTAACTCTTTATAAAAAAAGAAATAACTTGTTTCCCTCGGCTTCTAGCCCACTCAACTGTTATAACTATAGCTTATATCTCCGTGACTTTCGGATTGTAATGTTCGTGAGCGAGGCGAGTGGCGACTTCTGAAAACAAATTTTAATGCGCGGTGGGTCACAACGCAACTAGAGGCTCATATTACTTTTATCATATCCAAGAAAAGTTTGTACCGCCGCTATCGGTTTGCAAAAACCTAAGTTTTACTCTCTTATGTAAGATAAAATTGTTAGGCCAAATTCACGGTGAATGGGGAAATTCTAATTACTCGCATCGCGTTCATTTTTCAAATGGAGTTGGAGATGGAATGAGACGGTTGCTTACTTATCCCGAGGGAAGTTCATGTTGCTTATCATAAATGGAGGGCATAAGATAATGATTATTTAATTGTATTTTTGGGTATTGGTTTAACATTTTATTAGCCTGGGCTCAAATTCCGACGTATGTATAGATCTATCAAGCGTGCCCGATCTCTACCTGAGTGCTGTGCGGAAGAAATAACAAGTACAGGACTACGTCCGAAGGAAGTTATGCCGTGGTCTCCTGGTTACCTGTCTTTAAAGCAGGCTAGTGCTGACGCCGTATTGTTATCCACCCTTACTTCCCTACTCTTGCCTCATGGCGCAAATGACCTACTCTGTCGGTTGCCACGTTCAAACGCCATACCATATCATATACTAATACTAGTTTCAAGGCTTTCGCTTTATCATCTGATACATGCTCTGACTTGTAAGGGATATTACTGCGTGCTTGGATAAAAAGTGTGACAAATAGACGAATGCGGTACAGCAGAATAGGCTTTGTGCTCACTTGTCTATGCTAGATACATAAAAGTGGCTGATTGTCCATTAGAGTTGTCACTATGTGTATTGAAAAACATTTTTTTCGCACTATCTGTCTCGTGACCCCCATCAAAATTGCCAATTGGTCTTATAATGAGACTGACAGATGCTCAGCTTAAAATTATAACGCCAGTTCGTGCCTCATGAAGGGTAAAGCTTGGATAAAAAATTATACAATTTTTAGCAAAATACCTGTGTTTTTATAACTTTTTTATAAACTCTCTTTGTTGTTTGTCATCTTCCCCGGGACAAATATTGCAACTATATTTTAACCCACTTTCCGATTAGCTATCAAGATGGAATTTTCATATTAACTCTGATCCAGACGACAATTCAGTATTCTAACACTTTTACTGTGATTCAACTGTATCTCGATTATTATACAGAATTTAAAATTACATATGGAGATGCGACACCAAAATCCGATGGCGGCGCTGTGATCATTTAAAGGAAAGAGAAAGATAGTCATAACAGAAAATAAGCTTGCATCAAAGTTCATTGAAAAATTGATCGAACAAAAAATTTCTTCTATTCTTTTTAGCTCGGCATTCTGACGTTCTTTTTTATAAAACGCATTTTCATTTTTTCTATCATTATTTCCTTGTAAAATAAACCCGTTTGTTAAAAATCTTAATTATTATGTCAAATAAAAAAATTATTTAAGTTTCTTTCTAAATATTTTTTAATTAATACTGATTTATTTTTCAATATTCAGCATTTTAACAGTCAATTTCAATTTTCACTAAATATGCGCACTTACAATTAAAGATCTTGCATAAAATAGCCGCAAGATGTCAGTTCGCTCTCGTTCGACCAATCCCTACACGTTGTTTTTCATGACGTTTAACATTCATTTAAAATTCATTTATTCTTCTTTCAGTTTTTAGGTCGTACTGAATAAAGGTTTTAATTATTTGCCCTTTATCCTACATGTAAGAATTTTACCTCTGATAAAAAAACTAGGTGAATTATTCACATTTTATACACGGGAAAACGTTGGACACGGTCCAATCTTTAAACCTCGAGCATTTCTAGATAAAAAAGGTAAGGATCGTAAAAATAACTCCGTTCGAGTGATGCGCCCTTGGAAGACTTTCACGTTGTTATGGAGACAATGCTTGACTTTCGGTTTCATCACGTCCGCACTTATTGTCTTCTTTTTAAAACGCACTTTTAAGGGAATGAATCAAAAGTGAAAAGATGAGGAATTGATGTTAAAAGAAAACGGACTTGAGTTGAGAGAAAGAATACGTAAAAAGCGGTGCGAAATGAAATGGAGGTCGCCATATTTAATCGTCAGATTGAGATGCGAGAGAAAGGAGGATAGAATGGCAAGAGAGAGAAAGAGAGAGGGTAGGTGCGTGGGATGGGTGGGTTGATGATAAGAAGGGTGCGAGGGCTCTCTCTTTGCTTTTGAATTGATTGATCGGTCAACACGATGCATAGTTATGAACCGCTTACGTTCCCTGGGTGAGGGGTTGGAGAAGTGGTAGGAATGGAAAGGAGAAGGGGTGTATATATATCTCTACATCTACATTCTACCCCGCAAGCAGCCTCAGTAGGCGTGTGAGGGGGGGGGGGGCGTTTGGACAAAAGCCGTTACAAGACAATTCGCGTACTCAATGGTGAATTGATTATCCATGGACCTCGGAGGTCACGTTAAGCAAAAATAACGACAAATCTGGCTTCAGCGGATCAAAAAGATTATAAACATACGTTTAAGATAAGACAAAACACTTTCAAAAACTGTTCAGAGGATGGAAAACATTCTGAAATTCGCAACTTCAAACTACTGTTGCACACTTGATAGTTTGAGTATTAATATTTCTCATCCTATCCATGAGTTTATTACATACGGAACGTCACTGTACGAACTGTCGAGTTCACGAAATAGTCGATTTCGAATTGTTGGTTACTATTTTCCGCGGTTACGAGATGTCGTGGTTATTAAATATCCGTTTACAAGAATTAGGATACGAGTTGTCGGTTACAAAGTAGTCGTTTGCGTATTGGCGCGATTCCTTTATCCTATCCACATGGATGTACTCCTTATCCATCCATCCATAGGTCGTGGTGGTCAGGTTCAGCTCAGAGCGCTGTCCTCGAAGCGATCCAATTCGATTTCGTCGCTCGGCTGTCTTCGAATGGTAACTCCAGAATACATCTTTTGTGAGTTGATGCGTTTGGAAAGAATACGGGATTTTCTTCCCCAATTGTCGGCAGGAGAGAGAATCTTATTCTTCGAGCATATACTCCCGCTTAACCTGCGAAAAAGCATTTTCTGAAGTGAGGAGGGGACTCAAAAACATTCCCACTTACTGCGCAGTGCATGAGTGAAGGTCATTTTAATAAAAAGAATACATAGCGAAAACTCGAAGCAAATATTGAATGAAATAATTAGCATTACAGGAGTGAGGAATTTATAATGACACTAGAATGCTCGCCAGACGTCTTCCTGAATCATAGTCTTCTATATCAATTGAAAGTACTTCCAAAAAGTAGAAAATGTAACGGCTTAACCAAACCCAATGCTTTTTTTACTTACCACCATTCAAGGAGTTCTTCATGATCCTTAAGACCAGTTACGGCAAATAAAATTGCTCATTGACCCTCTCCTTGAGAAACTGCGCACATTTACCAGTTTTCATGGCAATTGTATCAATGGTATAGTCATGGATTAAGGAAAAGCCGATGTACTTTCGTTTTCACGAATACTGCGCACTGCACGCCTTATGTCGCTCATCTGAGAATTAACTTAGAGCTGACGCTCACACATTGTGTTCAAATGGAGTTGTCCCATAGCTGCCGTCACGCTTTGTCCGTAACTCATTTTCCCATACCACTATGAACATCCACGTTATTTTTTATCCCGAGGTATCGTCGTCAACAATTCATGGTCTAAGTTAACCCTTGTGTGTAACAGGATTTTGTTGCGCACAAAATAGCTGCGTACCCTCAGAAAAAATAGAATATATGAATTGTATTTACAGTTTTATCATGGTGATATTTGATTTGATTCCTTGATAAGTTATTTTTGTAAAAGAAATTCATTTTTAACAATCAACTCTATATTTTAATGAGTGATTCTGTGGATGTTTAATCCAGACTACGAAAATAGTGATGATGACTCTCGAAATGCAAATATGTTTATTATTCTATAATGCTAATTGAAAGAATCATGAAAGTAGTAAGTTAAGACTGTTAATTAATATTAATTGACTTTTACGGTGAAAAGCTTAAATTACCGAAACACTAGAGTATTTTTATTAAAACGCGAAGCAGGACAACCCAGCTTCCGGGCGACAGCAGCGCCACGCACGCAACTATTTTAATTACTTTTTATCTATTATTTTTTTACTGTAGGAAGCTGGTTATCAATATACATAAAAGGTGAACTAGTTTGGTAAAAGTTATTTTGGAAACTGTATTCTGTAATTTGGCTTTGTCTTCCGGAAAATATGTCTTTTAGGCTGTTTGTACCTATATTAGCCCGTGAAATTTCGAAATTTTTAGAAAAACAAGGGGTAAATGTGATTGTTATTCTTTATTTTGAATCCTGTGTACATTCTCCATTACAATGGAAATAATGGAAGTTAAAATCAACAATTTTTTCTCTAATTATTACAAGAAAATGGTATTTTTAACGTATCCACCATCATAGACGCCATTTTGAATATCTCACTCTCGGTCTCTTTTTCAGCTGGGAATCCGCTGGGACTTACGAGTTCAAAAGCAGGGTCAAAATAGGATAAGAACCGTAGCCCAAATGTAATGCGAAATGCCTCTACGCGGAAAACGAATGCTCTTTCGGAAAATTTATCCTAGACTACGTGGAAACTTTTTCCCAGAATTATCGTTAGTGCCTTCTACTTTGCTTATATTTTTCGAATGCCATAATGACCGCCTTGTTAACTGTTTCTTCCCTTCACTACTCTGCCATCTCGTGAGCTGCATAAAAGGAGGAGATGGTGTTTCTTCTCGGACGAGAGGAACAGAAAAAATTTGATGGCGCTATCCAACCTCCCGCTTCGATCTTGCTCGTAATTATGCCGTGATTAATGGAGCGTCCGTAACTTCCTCAACAGAATGTCATTAAAACTTCTAGCTTTGAATACACATGGCTTATTAAGAGAACCATATGACAGAACATTATTCTCAGCTGCTAGTAGTCAGCGCCGTAATGAAACCTGATTTTTCATTAGCTCTATTGCTCGTGAAAAAACATCATTTGTATTCAGTAGCTTTTTGGACTCAAGGTAAACTAGGAATAAAACTTGGGAAAATGAAATGAGTCCGTTAAGGGTTTACATAATTGATATTGATCCTAATAGCGGAAGAGTTTTTCCACTTAAAATCAAAATCAAGAAGTAATGTTTTTGAACCTACCATCTCCGTGTATTTTCAAAATTGGCATATTAAGTTTCCTCAGTTATTTCATGCATAAAAGGAACCTAACGGAAACCGATCGAAAAAAAATACCAGCAATAGTCTGAAAAAAATATGAAGTGTAAAAATATGAATTTGGCATCTTAAGTTTCCTCGGATATTACCCACCGAGGGACCCACCGAGAATCGATCGATAAAAAATACCTACTAGCATTAGTTTGTAAAATATGGAGTGCATCAGAGGCTTCGATTAAATCTCTGAAATCTGTACTAATAAATTGAACAAGAGTATTGCACTTTCACTTACATGGGACCTAAATTCTTCTTTCTCTTGAGAAAGTAAAGACGCATCCGCGCCAAAATCCACTCGTTCCTAGTAGAGAGATAGCATTGGCGTATGTGGAGGTAACTTCGTCTCTCGCGAGCATAAAGAAAAACAAAAACTTCCGTCCTTCGCTCGCAATCCCGAATAAACCCAATCCCATCCTCGCCTATTAAATATCTCCGTCGCAAACCCACCATTCCGGACTTATTCGATTACTCCCTAATCCACTTTCAGTTTCGCCTTATACTTTCCAGTCCCTACCCCTATTGTCTTCCTCATCCCCCTCCAACACCAACCCCCCCGTGGGGGCCGTTCTGCCTTCCAATAAGGCCTCCGCCGTTACGCCCCCGTCTTCCCAGAATTCCCAGCGACCTCTCGTGCCATTATCCTCCCCACCCCTCCACCCCCAACTTCATCTCGGTTGCCATCACAACCCTTCCCACTCCACTTTCATGCGCGATTCCCTCCGATTCCGTGACGACGGCTAGTCTACAGGAAAGTAGGAAACAGAAGAGCGCCGCCGAGCGATACCAGAACCACCGCCGCGCCGCGCCCATCGTAATTAGTATCGAGTCTAGCCAAGCAAGGAAGTTGGAATAATCCATGCGAGGATATCTCGTTCATTTCACTACGCACATTGGCGCTATACTCTAATAATGGGGCTGATAAGAACTTACTCGTGTTGTTTATCATTTTCTTTCAGCAGTTATTTCAGTTATCTCCTATAATATAATATTTCGGGTATCTTATCAGAGTTGCACAACTGTTCATGGAGAGGCAGCCTCCAGAAACCTTTCAGGTAAAATGATTAAATATTAGTATGATAAAAATTTAGTTATGATTAGTATCGACTATAGCCTAGCGAGGAAATTGGGATGATCCCTTGCAAGGATATTTCGTTCATTTCACAGCGAACATTGACGCTATGATTTAATAATGGCGCGTAAAAGAACTTTTTTTTTGCACTATTATTAGTTCTTATTTTCTATGGGCAGTTGTTTCAACCTTCTCCCATGATATAATATTTCAGGTATCTTATCGCATTTGAAACTTTGTCAATGGAAATGAAGCCTCCGGAAACCTTCTAAGTAAAATTACTAAATATTAGTTTGATTAAAATTTAGCTATAATTATTATCGACTCTAGCCTAGCGAGAAAGTGGAGAGGATCCCTTACGAAGATATCTCGTTTATTTCACTTCGTAAATTGATGCTTTGCTCTAAGAATGGCGCATAAAAGAACTTATATAAATATTCGTATTTTTTATTATTATCATGAGCATTTATTTCAACCTTCTCCTATAATACAATATTTCAGGTATTTAATCATAACTGCGCAGCTGTCCATGAAAAGGAAGCCTCCGGAAACCTTTCAAATAAAATGGCTAAAATTAGTGAGATAAAAGATAAGTTGTATTTAACCCGGCAGTGGTCGCGTGGGGTGTCCTAGACACCCCAGTCTTATATAAGCGCTATTTTTTCATGCAATTGTGACTGCAATGACCTGTAATCTCCTCTAGCTGATTTTTTAAGCTTTCTGAGGGTACATGTAAAAGATTATTATAAAATCAATGCAAGTTTTTAAGAAAAATTACTTTTGTCAAAGCTCTGCAGAGTGGGGTGCGCCAGACACCCCACGCGACCGTTCTCGTTACGGTTTGCCGCCGAATGTTTTTCATCCATTTTCATCACATTTGATAGCTTCTTTTCTGAAACTGGCCATTCAAGTTGTCTTTTTACGTTTACATTAATAAATATTTATTTATTGGTATATTTTTTGCCTAAATTTATGTAAACAAATAGAAAGTTAGTATTTTTTTATAATATTACAGTGATTTTTCTCGAAGTGAGCCACGAAAAATCGATCATGTAATACTTATAGCACGTTCATTCAGTACACTATGGATTCCTGCAGTCTTTCTAAAAAAAGGAAAAAGCTAATATACTTTGACTTTTGACTGAAAATTTGGATGAGGATTTATTTGTTTCTGACTTCAACTTTTGTAGAAAATGCGATTTCTTAGAAGTGATTTTTTGAAGACTTCGTTCAATTACGTTAGTGCAGTAGTTATTCAAAAAAAGTCGTTATTTACATGTTACTGTGAATTTACCAGTGAAGGTTGGCTTTATAATACTTACATTCATCGATTTCAATTCATACTAGATGTCAGCTACCTCTAGAGTAAAAGAATGAGTCTTTGCCTTTTCAATGAATCTTTGAGGGAAGAAGATTGATTCTGATGAAAAAGAAGATGGGTGTCATGTAGCTGCGCATGACACTTACACTGAACAACAGTGCAGAGATGATTAACTTTTGTAAAAGGGAAGGGAGCTTATGTACGTTGGGAAGTATGGAGTTGAAACGTGTAATACGCAGGGATCAAGACCAAACATAAGAACATAAAATTGTAGCAGTGTTACTGATAGGAGTGGACTTATTAGAAAAATAAATTGGATTCAAAACTCGAATGGTTTGTTTTCGTATGATGTTCATTGAAATAATGGTAGAGAAAATTGTGAATTGCACTAATATTCAGGTAGAGAAAGTCACTGAAAATTATTCTCGTAAAAGAGATAGTGAAACAGACAGGAAAGAATTAGTGTTCCTGAATAGTATTTTACTTTTAGCCAGGGCAAATAAAACTGAGTAACAGAATTTTTTATAGTTTTGGAACCACAATGGATTAGGAGTGGAAATATGTTATTCCTCCATGAGCCATAACATATTTCTCTTTTCCCCTTTATCTTTTCGTTTCCACAACGTGACTGCTAAAGTAGAGAAAATTGAAAGTGGAAAATTAGCATCAAAGTAGAGATGTATTTGAGATGTTTGCTCGCAATACATGGCAACATTATAGAATTGGGCCATGAGAAAAAGCTGATCAGCAATTGATTCCTTTTCAAAGAAGATGTTCATATAGGCAATATTTACCTTCCAACCCCGCAAAATATAGCATCAAAAGTTTTGCATTGGCAAATTCGATTGTATTTGAAGATGTACCTACTCAGAGTGGCAACCAGAGGGTCCATTTTTTTTAGATAACGGTCCAAAAGAGGAGTTAAAGCGAATGTTTACTTTTGTAAACAGAAACGGGAGGAACATAGTTTGAACTACTGATTCAATAATATTCCGCAAGTACATGAAATTCTAAGCAATAATTTGACGGTTGCGGGAACAGTGCGCAAAAAATAAAAGAGATTTAGCACTGAAAGTCGTATAAGTAAAAGAAAGAAGAAAATAGCAGCTTATTTTGGTTTAGGAAGAAAAAAGCTCTAGTTTCCTGCGTCGTAAAATGGTCAAAGAATGTAATTCTTTCGCCAAAAATTCACACAGCTAAATCTATCAATGAATCCAAGACGAACAGATAATAAAAGAAAACCGGAAATATTGACCTTTTATAACTGCACTGAAGGAGGTGTAGCCACATTAGACAAAATAGGCAGCACCTATCATACAAGCAGAAACATCAGGAGATGGTCCATGGCCATTTTCTTTCATTTGCCAAACACTGCTGACATCAGTGCATTTGTTATTCGTAGGTATTCTAATTCACTATTACATTGAAAAGAAGTTTTCTTCGTGAGATAACTCGATCGTTAAATTTTCCATACAGTAAAATTAGATCGATATTGAACACGATCTCTAGAGACTTGAAAAATAGAGGAATATGCGTAAAATGAGCCTGAGAAAAGGATGTGGAGAAAAATAGAAAAAAGTAGGAAGATGTGTTTTTTTTCCCACAGATATAAAAACAAAAATATACTGTAAACTGTGTTAGAAACTAATGTGCGGTACACATTTACTGAAAATTTTGAGAAGTGATTAGAAGCAAATAAATAGTTTACATGATTTATTTTCTGCATTCATTAGATTCAATAAAACTTTTCGATAGCGTGAAATTGAACTTCTGTTGAGGACTACATATTTGTTAGTTTACCTTTCCAATGCTGTATATAATTTGTAACAGGAGTATTTCAATAGTTATAAGTGACCGTAATATCATCGTAAATTTTTCCTCAAGAATACCTTTTTAGAAATCGATTCAATATCGATAAGTAAATTAATTTAGTACAATTATTAGTATTTACGTAAGGCAAATAGAGGTCGACGCTGAAAATATGATGAGATACAGTGATTGATGTTTATAAAAGTATATGCCATGTATTTGATGCCATGCCATGATGTTTATAAAGTACATGCCATATCTCAACATTTCAACTGTGTTCTTTGGCTGAAACAAAAAAAATTGGCAATTTTTCCGGAGGAACTGGGACTGCCTACTGGAAAATAGGGTATTCAAAAATATTTTCTTAAAAAAATAAAAGTTGAATTTATGGTTTGAAATATATAGTATAGCCATTTCTAAATAAACAAAGGATACGTCGAGATGTGAAATTTTTAAATAATATATACTATTTGAAAGAAATTGAAGAAAATCTTTTGGGGTGTCAGAGACACCCCACGCGACCGTTTATGTTCGGAAAATGGGCGCGACTACCGCCGGGTTAAGGCGAGATATTTAAGATTAGATCTCAATAATCTACCGATAGCTTGAAGGAGAGCGGTGCACGTTCTCTTACATGTAATCATCCTGTTTACCAAAGGTCTGTTTGATGAATGGAGGCCAGGTGGATAATGGAAAACATGATCATTTTATGGAGTCGACTAAGCGTGATGCCATAGTTGCCGAACCACTTTAAGCCCAGAATCGCTCTGTTTTGAAATGGCTTACATTAATTTTACTAAAATTTAATTGAAGTTACTTTCTCATGTCACAACTGAATGGAAAAATTAATTTCATACGATTTTGTTAGCTTCAACTTTGTGGGGAGTATACACGACATAAAATTGAGTGCGGCAATAAATAGTTATGAAGAAAGGAGAAACCTTCAAAAGGGTATTATTTAAATTTCCATTACCGTAGTGGTACATTTTGATTTGGATGAGTTCTTTTTCTCTGAAAATGATACAATAAATACGAGTAGTTTATGGTGTGTTGCTTGAAATATTGTTAAAGAATTACAAAAATTAAACACGGTTAAAAGTATCATTATTGTCTGTGCACCGAAGTCATTCTCTCAGACCAGAAATCGCGATTCACTGACACAGTTCGGAAGATGGATGGGAAAAATAAAAAAGTCTTCCTTAATCAGCCTTTCTCTCGTGAGTTTATAGTAAACGAGTATATTGGGCGCTTGAATTCATCAAGCGGGTAATTAGGGGGGTGGGAACATAGTTGTGTCACGTGTTTCCGAGTCATGTGCCCATAAGTGGTTCAAAAAGCGAAAGAAACACCCCAAATATCGTTTTGAATGATTGAAATATGCGGGCAATACGCTCATTCACTGTCAACAATACTTAAGACCTTCTTAGTAACCACGGTGATCAATGCTTCGGGAAACCGTTTTGATATGAATGATTTACGCAATGTAGAAAAATATAAAGTGTTCGATAGATGAACTTATGAAATGTAGCCGATTTTTCTTATTTTATCCCTTACCCTAGGATTGTATCACCTCCATTTTTTATTTTTAACGTTTGAATACAGCAGACTTAATGAAATTAAATACATAAGTATTAGAAAATAAACGAACAGAGACTAATGAAATGATTATCCGAATAAATATGTCTCGAATAATGAAGTAATGTTCCGATTTCTCTGACGATGTATGTCTCTCAATGCTGTCATTTTTTTATATCTAAGGAAGGTTTATAAGAACAAAACGCAATGATTACAATAAATATATTAATACGGTTATGAAACTTGAATTGGAGAAAGAATTGAAGAATGTTCAACTGTCCCCGTTGATAGCAGTTCGATATATTTTACAAAAACGTAGATTCGATATGTGTCGAATGGGAGAATTAAAAGTTAATATATTTCATAGGTGCAGCATGAACAATGCTTTAATAAACATATTCATAAAATTTCTTCGGTCTAACATCAATTGTAATAAAGATACGGAAATTAGTAATTTGCTACCATAATCATAACGAATTGTCAAGTATACTCACATGCGAAAATATAAATTCGCAATCCTATTGATTTATCTTCCCGTTAGGTCATCTACCCTATACTTCATGGTCAAATACGACCGCGGATGCAAAATCCTGCATGTTATAGCAATTCGATATATTTTCAGAAAACGCTGAATCGATATATATCTAATGAGACACTACATGCAAAACATATTTCCCTTGGGCTTTGTGAAGAATACCAGGCTGTACATATTCACCAAATTTCATTGGTCCAAAGGATATACGAATCAAGTTATGCCAATTTGCGTATTTTCTATAATAATCGATTCGATCATTCGATTACACTGCATCTGTAATGTAAAATTCGCAAAGCTTTTGATTTTAATTCCGGTCCATGGCCATTTACCAAATAATTCCTTGTCAACTTTGCCCATTGATGTAAATTCCGATGTGTTATAACAATTCCATATATTTTAAGAAAAAGTATATTCGATATATATCGAATGAGAGACTACATACAAAAAATCTTCCCATTGGGCATTGTGAGGAGTACCAATGTGTACCTATTCACCAAATTTCAATGGTCCAACGCATATATTATTCAAGTTATGCCAATTTGCATATTTGCTATAATAATCGATTCGATATTTCGATTTAACTGCCATCTGCACTGTAAAATCCGCAATGCTGTATATTTTAATTCCAGTCAATAGTCATCTACTCTATAATTCCTGGTCAACAGTGCCTGTGGATGTAAAATCCTAAATGTTAAGGCAAATCGATATAATTTGGAAAATGAAGATTCGATATATATCGCATGTGAGACCATATACAAAACATATTTCTATTTGTCATTGTGAGAAATATCATGATAGACCAATTCCCAAAATTTCTTTGGTCCAACTTATATAGCAATCAAGTTATGCCAATTTGCGTATTTGCTATAATTATCGTATCGATCTTTCGATTATACTGACATCTGTACTTTAAAATCCGCAATGCTATTGGTTTAACTTCCAGTCTGCGGGTATTTTCTATATGATTCCTGGTCAACTATGTCCTTGGATGTAAAATACTATATGTTATGGCAATTCGATATCTTTTAGGAAAAAGTAGATTCGATATATATCGAACGTGAGACTACATACAAAACATATTTCCATTGGGCATTGTGAGGAATACCAAGATGTACCCATTCACCAAATTTCATTGGTCAAGCGGATATAGTCTTGAAGTTATGCCAATTTACGTATTTGCTATAATAATCGAATCGATTTTTCGATCATACTGACAACTATACTGTAAAATCCGAAATGCTATTGGTTTAACTTAAAGTCTATGGGAATCTTCTATATAATACCTGGTCAACTATGCCCTTAGATGTAAAATGCAATTTGTTATAGCAGTTCGATATATTTGAAGAGAAAGCATATTCGATATATATCGCACGTTAGACTACATACAAAACATATTTCTATTGGGCATTGTGAGGAATACCAAGATGTGCATCTTCGCCAAATTTCATTGGTCCAACGGGTATACTTTTCGAGTTATACTAATTTGTATATTTGCTATAATAATCGAATAGATTTTTCGATCATACTGACATCTGTACTGTAAATTCCGAAATGCTATTGGTTTAACTTAAAGTCTATGGGTATCTACTATATAATAACTGGTCAACTATGCCCTTGGATGTAAAATCCTATTTGTTATAGCAGTTCGATATATTTGAAGAAAAAGCATATTCGATATATATCGCACGTTAGACTACATACAAAACATATTTCTTTTGGACATTGTGAGGAATACCAAGATGTGCACCTTCGCCAAATTTCATTGGTCCAACGGGTATACTTTTCATGTTATACCAATTTGTATATTTGCTATAATAATCGAATCGATTTTTCGATCATACTGACATCTGTACTGTAAAATCCGAAATGCTATTGGTTTAACTTAAAGTCTATGGGAATCTTCTATATAATACCTGGTCAACTATGCCCCTAGATGTAAAATCCTATTTGTTATAGCAGTTCGATATATTTGAAGAGAAAGCATATTCGATATATATCGCACGTTAGACTACATAAAAAACATATTTCTATTGGACATTGTGAGGAATACCAAGATGTGCACCTTCGCCAAATTTCATTGGTCCAACGGGTATACTTTTCAAGTTATACCAATTTGTGTATTTGCTATAATAATTGAATCGATTTTTCGATCATACTGACATCTGTACCGCAAATACCGCAATGCTATTGGTTTAAAATCCAGTCTATTGGTATCTACTTTTTAATCCCTGGTTAACTATGTCCTTGGATGTTAAATCTTACATGTTATAGCAATACGATATATTTTAAGAAAAAGTAGATTCGATATATATCGAACGTGAGACTTTATACAAAACATATTACCATTGAGCATTGTTAGGAATACCAAGATGTACCCGTTCACTAAGTTTCATTGGTCTAACGTATACACTTATTAAGTTATGCCAATTTGCGTATTTGCTATAGTTATCGAATCGTACTTTAGACAATAGTGACATCTGTACAGTAACATCCGCAATCCTATTGATATCCCTTCCATTCTATGGTCACTGCGTTATCCCTGCCTTCTCTACTATCCCCGCTTTCAAAATTTAGCCTATGTTCTTATATTGGTAACGTAGATAGACGGGATGCGTGTATTTCTTACGGAGGCCTAATACAAAAAGGTATAAATTCATATCGATGTATCTTCATAAGGAAACATAACTCATCTAAATAATTTATGTGTGCGCATAATTCATTCTTTTCTTTACATATTGTTAAAATTTTTATCCCCGTAACTATGTAAATAAGCCCAAAAAAAGGCTCAGTCGAATACAACCTTGTATCGATCATAACTTCGAGTCTTATCAATCGATCCGCTTGATTTAACTTTTGTCGGATGAGTGACATTATCAGTTGTATTTTGTATGACTTTCATGTTCAAATCTTGATTAACAAAAAAGTTATTAGCGATTGAAGCGTATCCAAGGAGATTGGTATCGATATAACTCGCACGTGAATCGATCGAGCGGAATGGCAATCATTGCAAATCTTGACTATTTTAATGATGCTATTACCCTGAAAATTTCATTCATCTAGCTGAAATGGTTGCTAAGATATTCAAGATTGTATGCTCCACAAAAAAATGGCGACAATGATTTTTCGCTTGCAGGACATTTTTCGGAATTTAATTATGAATTAACCAAGAGGGTTACGGCGAAAGTAAGCTTAAACGTGAGGGTACGAAGTACCCTCTAACGGTTTTTCCAGAAGAGTCCAAATTTTCATATGGCACATGTCTCAAGGCTGAAATCCGAGTTTGAAAATTCGCCCTTCACGACAATGTAAAATCGAAATCGTTTATTCCTCGGAATTGTTTCGACATATGAAAATTTCAAGATAGCCAAAAAATCAACCAAAAAATCCTCCACCAAATAAGTCAAGGAATTTGTCGTACGATTATTGCAGGTTGGTCAAAAAAAATCCTAAACTTTTTCCATAAGAAAAGCATAGAAAACGTTCAAAAAATAATAAAAAATACTAAATATCAATTGGTCGCCATGACAACCGTACCAAAAAATCGACCAAAAAATCTACTTTATGTCCATTGATTATCATGTTCCTCAAGATTTTCAAAGTACAAAATAAAAGCGAAAATGTTTTAGTCCCATATGGCTCCCATGTTAATTCAAGTCGATATATCTCGAAAACTAATCGACTTTTTCGAGTTTTCAGATTTTTTCTCCCGATGAATTTTTTTTTACTTTTGCGTCCAATAAGCCAAATACCCACACCTATCACAGTTTGGGCTGTGAATTTTGATGAGTCAGTCAGTGGTTAACCAATTTGCCATCTTATATTAGCTTAACGAGTCGATGATGCTTGAATATATCAAGCAGGTGTGTAAAGGGTAGAAGATATGGTGGTGTCAATTGTAGCCTAGTCCTGGGTCCATAAGTTGGTAAAAAGTTAGAAAATTCCACCGCGTCAAGTTAAAGCAATTGGGCAAATTTTATGAAAACTTATTTTCGATGTGAATCGAGAGTCCGCGCATTATCGTAATCATTTATGATTAAAAGTAAGTGGATTACTAATATGAACACACACTCCAAATTTCATTGCTTTAACTGAAAAAGTCATGTAGATATGTGATTTTGAATATTTCCTACAATAACCGAGTAGAACTTATAAATAAAGTAACATCTGTTTTGAAAAATGCGAATATATATTCGCATTTTAATTATGTTACCCATTTCTCATAATTGTTTTCATCTTATATCTATACCCTTCTCAATCATGCCCGTGAATGCAAAATTCTACGGCGTATAGCAATTCGATACATTTTAAGGAAACCCAGATCCGAATATATTTATATCGAATGTGAGTCTACGTACAAAACGTATTTTCCATGTGCATTATGAGGAATACCAATATGTACCTATTTACCAAATTTCATTCATCTGCCTCAAATACTTATCAAGTTATGCCAATATTCGTTTTTGTTATAATAATCGAATCGAACTTTCGATTATACTGACATCTGTACAGTACAATGCTCAAAGCAATGTAATAGAGCTTCTTCCACTGGTCATCCACTATCCATCACCATCAAAACTAAACCCGTGGACGCTAAATCCTATGTATTATAGCATTTCGATACATTTTTAAGAAAATGCTGATTCGATATATATCAAATGTGAGACGAAAAACAAAACGCATTTCCCCTGTGCGTTATGTGGAATACCAATATATACCCATTTACAACATTTCATTCACATACCTCAAATAATTCTCAAGTTATGTCAATATTCGTATTTCGTATAATAATCGAATCGAAATTTCGATTATACTGGCATCTGTACGGTAAAAATCTCATAGCTATTGATTCGAATTTCATTCTATGGTCATCCACTATCTATTACCATCACAACTATGCCGGTGGATGCTAAATTCTATGTGATATAGCTATTCGATATATTTTAGGGAAAAGTGAATTCGATATTTATCGAATGTGACACGACATACAAAACATATTTCCACTGTGCGATATGTGGAATACGAATATGTACCCATTTACCTAATTTCATTAATATACCTCAAATAATTCTCAAGTTATGTCAATATTCATATTTCTTATAATAATCGAATCGACATTTCGATTATACTGACATCTGTACGGTACCAATCTCATAGGTATTGATTCGAATTTCATTCCATGGTCATCCACTATCTATTACCATCGCAAACTTTCCCGTGGATGCTAAATCCTATGTGTTATAGCAATTCGATATATTTTAAGAAAACGCAGATTCGATATGTATCGAATGTGGGACTTCACGCAAAACATATTTGCATTGGGAATTTTAAGGAATGCCAATAGATATCCATTTACCAATTTTCATTCATCTACCTCAAATACTCCTCAAGTTATGTCAATATTTGTCTTAGTTAAATTAATCGAAGCGAAATTTCGATTATACTTACACTGCTACTCTTAAATACGCAAGTCAATTGGTTTATTTTCCATATGTTGGTCGTTTCAAATGTTATGCTGGCAAAACTTTCCCCCGTGATAAGTATTCCAAAAAGTTATTAGCATTCGTGTAAATTCAGGAAAATGTAGTTTCGATATATATCGAAATTGATGGCCATCTTCGGACTAAATTTTATATAATAATATTTATAATACAATGATGTAATTACTGGCCAAATTTCATAGGCCTAGGTGAAATACTTTGGAAGTTATGTTCATTTCCGTTTCACCATAGCAGTAAAGTCACGTTCTAAGACATGGGCCCATGTCAATGCAAAATCCGTATACATAATAAATGAGTGTCTCCTATGCGATACGGATTTCGTAATGAAAAAATCAATACTTTAAAAAGTAATGCCCTGAGGCTTTACTGGGTATAGTCCTATGTTAGCCCTCCGCAAATTTCACCCGCCGTCATGCATGAATGAGATAGGGAAATGCGTGTATTTCTTCCGGGGACCGACCACCGCCGATTTGGCGGGAAGGAATGGTGTCGAATGCCGGGGACCCAATAAAATAATTTAGGAAAATTTTAAAATGAAAAATTTCATTTACTATTACGAAACCGAATTATAAAATAAAATCAATTTTGCCCGTGGATGCTAAATTCTATGTGGTATAGCAATTCGATATATTTTAAGGAAACACAGTCGATATATATCGAATGTGATACCACAAACAAAACATAACACCCCTGTGCATTATGACGAATACCAATATGTACCCATTTACCAAATTTCATTCATCTACCTTGAATATTCATCAAGTTATGTCAAGATTCGTATTTGCTATAATAATCGAATCGAACTATCGATTGTACTGACGCAATTACAGTAAAATGCGCAACGCTATTGATTTAAATTTCATTCTTTGGTCTAACACTATAATATTCCTCCTCAACTTTGCCCGTGGATGTTAAATCCTATGCATGATAGCAATTCGATATATTTTAAGATAACGCAGATTCGATATATATCGAATGTGAGGCTACATAGTAAACATATGTACACAAAAAATTATGTGTAATACCATGATGTATCAATTCACCAAATTTCATTGGTCTAACAGTAATACTTATAAAATTATACCAATATTCGTATTTGCTATAAAAATCAAGTTGAACTTTCGATTTTACTGACACCTGTACTGTAAAATGCGCAATGCTACTGATTCAAATTACCTTATCTGGCCTTACACTATAATATTCCTCCTCAACTTTGCCCGTGGATGTTAAATCCCTTGTATTATAGCAATTCGATATATTTTTAGAAAACGCAGATTCGATATATATCGAATGTCAGACTACATAGTAAATATATTTACACATAACATTATGTGTAATACCAAGATGTATCAATTCATTAAATTTCATTGATCTTACAGTAATACTTATTAAGTTATACCAATATTCGTATTTGCTGTAATAATCGAATCGAACTTTCGATTATACTGACACCTGTACTGTAAAATGCGCAATGCTTCTGATTCAAATTATCTTCTGTGGTCTTACACTATAATATTCCTCCTCAACTTTGCCCGTGGATGTTAAATCCCTTGTATTATAGCAATTCGATATATTTTTAGAAAATGCAGATTCGATATATATCGAATATGATACTACATAGTAAACATATTTACACATAACATTATGTGTAATACCAAGATGTATCGATTCATTAAATTTCATTGGTCTTACAGTAATACTCATTAAGTTATACCAATATTCGTATTTGCTGTAATAATCGAATCGATCTTTCGATTATACTGACACCTGTACTGTAAAATGCGCAATGATACTGATTCAAATTATCTTCTGTGGTCTTACACTATAATATTCCTCCTCAACTTTGCCCGTGGATGTTAAATCCCTTGTATTATAGCAATTCGATATATTTTTAGAAAACGCAGATTCGATATATATCGAATATGATACTACATAGTAAACATATTTACACATAACATTATGTGTAATACCAAGATGTATCGATTCATTAAATTTCATTGGTCTTATAGTAATACTCATTAAGTTATACCAATATTCGTATTTGCTGTAATAATCGAATCGAACATTCGATTATATTGACACCTGTACTGTAAAATGCGCAATGATACTGATTCAAATTATCTTCTGTGGTCTTACACTATAATATTCCTCCTCAACTTTGCCCGTGGATGTTAAATCCCTTGTATTATAGCAATTCGATATATTTTTAGAAAACGCAGATTCGATATATATCGAATATGATACTACATAGTAAACATATTTACACATAACATTATGTGTAATACCAAGATGTATCGATTCATTAAATTTCATTGGTCTTACAGTAATACTCATTAAGTTATACCAATATTCGTATTTGCTGTAATAATCGAATCGAACTTTCGATTATACTGACACCTGTACAGTAAAATGCGCAATGATACTGATTCAAATTACCTTCTGTGGTCTTACTTTATAATATTCCCCCTCATCTTTGCCCGTGGATGTTAAATCCCTTGTATTATAGCCATTCGATATATTTTTAGAAAAAGCAGATTCGATATATATCGAATGTGAGACAACATAGTAAACATATTTACACAATGCATTATGTGTAATACCAATATGTATCAATTCACTAAATTTCATTGGTCTAACAGTAATACTTATTAAGTTATACCAATATTCGTATTTGCTATAATAATCGAATCTAATTTTCGATTATACTGACACTTGTACAGTAAAATGCGCAATGCTACTGATTTAATTACCTTCTGTGGTCTTACACTATAATATTCCTCCTCAACTTTGCCAGTAGATGTTAAATCCTATGTATTATAGCAATTCGATATATTTTAAGAAAACGCAGATTCGATATATATCGAATATGAGAAAACATAGTAAACATATTTACACAATGCATTATGTGTAATACCAATATGTATCAATTCTCTAAATTTCATTGGTCTAACAGTAATACTTATTAAGTTATACCAATATTCGTATTTGCTATAATAATCGAATCGAATTTTCGATTATACTGACACGTGTACAGTAAAATGCGCAATCCTACTGATTTAATTAACCTTCTGTGGTCTTACGCTATAATATTCCTCCTCAACTTTGCCCGTAGATGTTAAATCCTATGTATTATAGCAATTCGAGATATTTTAAGAAAACGCAGATTCGATATATATCGAATTAAAGACTACATAGTAAACATATTTACACAATGCATTATGTGTAATACCAAGATGTATCAATTCACTAAATTTCATTGGTCTAACAGTAATACTTATTAAGTTATACAAATATTCGTATTTGCTATAATAATCGAATCGAACTCTCGATTATACTGACACCTGTTGAGTAAAATGCGCAAATGTACTTATTCAAATTACCTTCTGTGGTCTTACACTATAATATTCCTTCTCAACTTTGCCCGTAGATGTTAAATCCTATGTATTATAGCAATTCGATATATTTGAAGAAAAAGAAGATTCGATATATATCGATTGTGTGACTACATAGCAAACATATTTACACAACAGGTTGTGAGTAATACCAAGATGCATCAGTTTACCAAATTTCGTTGGCCTAACAAATATACTTACCAAGTTATGCCAATTTACGTATTTGGTAAAATAATCGAATCGAACATTCGATTAAACTGACACCGGTACTCTGAAATACGCATTTCTATTGGGTTTTATTCCATTAGTATGTCATTCTTCATGTTATGCTGGCACAACTATCTCAAGCGATGGATATTCCAAAAAGTTATTAGCCTTCGATAATATTCAAGAAAACGTAGATTCGATATATATCGAAAGTTAACTCACCAACAGTAGTCATTTAAACATTGTTGTATGGAGAATACCAAGATGTACCCGTTTGCCAAATTTCATTGGTCTATCCTAAACACCAACAGAGTTATGTTCATTTGCTTTTTTCAATGGCGGCATAGGGGACCCTAAGAGCCAATGGTCCTACCCATCCTGTCTTCATATGCATATCCATATTCATGAGATAGCAGATATTAATTTGGAAACAATAGAAAAACGCATTTCGAAAAATGGACCGTGGTCTTTGGTTAAGAATCATGGGCCGTATACATACCCAATGCAAGTTCCCAATGGCTACTGCCATGCTCCCTCCTTTAAGGCGATGCGAGTTTTTCTTACCGAGTCCGACCACTTGCCGTTTGGCGGGGAGGAATGGCGGCGATCGCCGGGAAGCCATAAAAATAATTTGGGAAAATTTCAAAATGAAATAATTCATTAACTATTACGATACCTAATTAAAAAAGAAAACCCAAAGTCTAACGAATAGTTAGGCTTGTGCCAACAACTTCGCGAGCTACATAGCTTAAGTTTCGTTCGCCAGCTCTCAAATCGAAATCACATAAGGTCGCGTGTAAATCGATATCTCGAAATCGGCTCGACTTGGAAGCTTCTAACCCATGCCAAAAAAATCGGCCAAAAAACTAATGTTTCCCATTTGGATCTCGTCCGCGTGCGGCGATTAAAAGTGGGTCATATCGCGAATTAATTTTTTTTCCATAAGAGCCCATGTTAAAGTAGATCGATATATCTCGAAAAGTATCGAACTTTTTGTAATTTTCAGATTTATTCTCCCGATGAATATTTTTTTAGTTTTACAACAAAAAATCTCACCTCGATCGGCCCGGTAGTTTGGCCTGCGAATTATGATGAATCACCCAATCAGTGAATCAGTTTCCAGCTTTATATATGTAACGAGTATATTGGCGCTTGAATTCTTCAAGCGTGTCGTGGTGGGTATAGTGTGTATCGTTGTGTCCTAAGTAGTTTGGTCTTGGGTCCATAAGTTGTTGAAAAGTTCGAAAACTTCACCATGTCAAAGGTAAAGCTTTTCGATTAATTTTATGAAAACTCTTATTTGATATTAATTGTAACTTAGCCCATTGTCTTCATTATTTTCTATTTGACAGCAAGTGGAATACTAATATGTACTCACACACGAAATTTCATTCCTCTGACTGAAAAAGTTATGAAGATATGTCAATTTGATTATTTGCTACAATAATCAAATCAAACTTATGCTTAATGCGACATCTGTGTTGAAAAATACGCAAATCTATTCAAACTTTCATCATTATATCCATACGGATTCATCACATTCATCCATTATCTATAATCCTTCTCAAATATGCCCTTGGATACTAAATATTATGATATAAAGCAATTTGATACATTTTAAGTAATCGCAGATTCGATATATATCGAATGAGAGACTAAATACAAAACATCATTCCTAATTGCATTATGAGGAATACCAATATTTACTCATTTACCAAATTTCATTCATCTACTTCAAATACTTTTCAAGTTATGTCAATATTCGTATTTGTTATAGTACCTAATCGAATCGATATTTCGAAAAAACTTACATATATAATGTAAAATGCTCATAGATATTGATTAATATTCATTCTATGGTCATCCACTATCTCTCACCTTCTCAACTATGCCCGTGGATGCAAAAACCTACGTGGTATAGCAAATCGATACATTTTAAGGAAACGCAGATTCGATATATATCGAATATTAGACTACATACAAAACATATTTCACTATTGGATTAAGAAGAATACCAATATGTACCCATGTACCAAATTTCTTTGATCTACCTGAAATACTTATCAAGTTATATCAATTAACGTATTTGCCGTAATAATCGAATCGAACTTACGATAATACTGACATCGGTACAGTGAAATACTAATTGCTATTGATTGAAGTTGCGTTCTATGGTCATCAAATATCTATTACCATTACAACTATGCCCGTGGATGCTAAATACTATGTGATATAGCAATTCGATATATTTTAATGAAAAGCGGATTCGATATATATCGAATGTGAGATGACATACAAAACGTATTTCCCCTGTGCGTTATGAGGAATACCAATATGTACCCATTCACCAAATTTCATTCATGTATCTCAAATTATTCTCAAGTTATGTCAATATTCGTATTTCATATAATAATCGAATCGAACTTCGATTATAATGACATCTGTATAGTAAAATTCTCATATTTATTTCTTCGAATTTCATTCTATGGTGATCCACTATCTATTTCAATCACAACTATGCCCGTGGATGCTTAATTTTTACGTAGTATAGCAATTCGATACATTTGGAGAAAACGCAGGTTCGATATATATCGAATGTGAGACGACATACAAAACGTATATCCCCTGTTCATTATGACAAATACCAATATGTATCCATTTACCAAATTTCATTCATCTACCTCAAACACTTCTCATGTTATGTCAATATTCCTATTTCTTATTATAATCGAATCGAACGTTCGATAACACTGAAATCTGTACGGCAAAATGCTCATAATTATTGATTCGAAAATCATTCTATGGTCATCCACTATCTATTACCATCGCACATATGCCCGTGGATGCCAAATCGTATGTGTTATAGCAATTCGATATATTTTAAGAAAACGCAGATTCGATATATATCGAATATGGGACTACATACAAAACAAATTTCCCCATTGAATTATGAGCAATACCAAATAGTACCAATTTACCAAATTTCATTCATCTACCGCAAATACTTATAAAGTTATCTCAATATTCATTTTAGTTATAATAATCGAATCGAAAATTCGATTATACTGACACCGGCTCTCTGAAATATCCATGTCATCTGTTTTTTTTTCAATTGATTGGTCGTATTTACATGTAAACCGGCACAACTTTCTCCCGGAGATGAATATTCCAATAAGTTATTAACATTCGATAGAATTTAAGAAAACGTAGGTTCGATATATATCGAAAATTATGGCCATTATTGGACTAAATTTTTTATAGTCATAATAAAAATACAATGATGTACCTACCTGCCAAATTTCATAGGCCTAGGTGAAATACTTTGGAAGTTATGCTCTTTTCCATTACACCATTGCAGTAAATTCACCTTCTAAGCCTATGGCCAATGTCAATGGGAAAACCGTATATATAACAAATGACTGTTGCATATGCGATACCGAATACGTAATGAAAAAATCAATACTTTAAAAAGTTTTTCCGTGAGGCTTTACTGGGTATAGACCTATGTTAGCCCTCCGCAAATTTCACCCGTCAAAATACATTAATGGGATAGGGAAATGCGTGTAATTCTTCCGGAGACCGACCACCGCCTGTTTGGCGGCTAGGAATGGCGGCGATTGCCGGGGGCTCAAGAAAATAATTTGGGAAAATTTCGGAACGAAATAATTCATTAAATATTACGAAACCTAATTAAAAATGAAAACCTGGACGTACCGAAGGTACGTTTGTAGGCATGCTTTTTTGAGCTGAATAGCCTAATTTTGAAGCGCCAGCTCTCAAATCGATATTTATCTATCGTCCTATCTCGACAATGTTATTTCGATAATGCTAATAACTCGGAATCTATTCGACATACGAAAATTCCGAGATAGCCAAAAAATCAGGTAACAAATTAGATAAATTGTATTAGGCGGCGACGGTCCTACTACTTTGGCAAGTGGGTCAAAAAAAATTCCAAAGTTGGTCCATAAGAAAAGCATTGTCGATTTTCAAAAATTATTTCGACAGTGATCGAAAGAGTTCGACGAAAAACGAAGGTACCAAAAAATAGACCAAAAAATCTAGTTTACGTCAATGGGAGACGATTACCCTGAAACGCCAAGTTTAGTCGTAATTAAGGAAAGAGTTTTAGTCCCATAAGGCTGCCATGTTAATTCAACTCGATATATATCGAAAAGTATCGCACTTTTCGGAATTTTGAGATTTTTCCTCCCGATGAATTATTTTTTAGTTTAACCACCGAAAATTTCAACTCGATCGACCCGGCAGTTTGGGCTGTGAATTTGTATCAATCAGTCAGTGATAAACCAATTTGCAGCTTTTATATATGTAAACGAGTCGATATGCGCTTGAATATATCAAGCAAGTCGTGGTGGGTAAGGAGATATGGTGGTGTGAATGGTGGCCTGGTCCTGGGTCCATAAGTTGGTAAAAAGTTCGAAAAATTCACCATATAAAAGGTAAAGCCATTCGATTAATTTTATGAAAACTCATATTTGATATTAGTTGAACTTAGCCCATTGCCTTCATTAAATTCTATTTGACAGCAAGTGGAATACTAAAATGTACTCACACACGAAATTTCATACCTATAACTGAAATAGTTATGAAGATATGTCAATTTGCATATTTTCTACAATAATCGAATCGAACATATAGTTGATGTGACATCAGTTTTGAAAAATACACAAATCTATTCATACTATCATCATTAAATCCATACGGATTCATTGTTTTCATCCATTATCTGTAAACCTTCTCAAATATGCCCGTGGACACTAAATATTATGTTTTAAAGCAATTTGATACATTTTAAGTAATCGCAGATTCGATATATATCGAATGAGAGACTAAATACAAAACATGTTTCCTATGTGCATTATGAGGAATACCAATATTTACTCATTTACCAAATTTCATTCATCGACCTTAAATACTTTTCAAGTTACGTCAATATTCGTATTTGTTATAATAATCGAATCGAAATTTCAAATAAACTTACATATATAAAGTAAAATCCTCATAGATATTGTATATATTCATTCTACGGTCATTCACTATCTCTCACCTCTCAACTATGCCCGTGGATGCTAAAACCTACGTGGTATAGCAAATCAATACATTTAAAGGAAACGCAGATTCGATATATATCGAATGTAAGACTACATACAAAACATTTTTCACCTTTGGATTAAGAAGAATAGCAATTTTTACCCATTTACCAAATTTCTTTGATCTACCTGAAATACTTATCAAGTTATATCAATTAAGGTATTTGCCGTAATAATCGAATCGAACTTACGATTATACTGACATCGGTACAGTGAAATACTCATTGCTTTTGATTTAAAATTCGTTTTATGGTCATCAAATATCTATTACCATCACAACTATGCCCGTGGATGCTAAATTCTATGTGATATAGCAATTCGATATATTTTAATGAAAAGCGGATTCGATATATATCGAATGTGAGACGACATACAAAACGTATTTCCCCTGTGCGTTAGTGGAATACCAATATGTACCCATTCACCAAATTTCATTCATCTACCTCAAATTATTCTCAAGTTATGTCAATATTCGTATTTCATATAATAATCGAATTGAACTTCGATTATACTGACATCTGTATGGTAAAAATCTCATAGCTATTGATTCGAATTTCATTCTATGGTCATACACTATCTATTTCCATCACAACTATGCCCGTGGATGCTTAATTTTTACGTAGTATAGCAATTCGATACATTTGAAGAAAACGCAGATTCGATATATATCGAATGTGAGCCAACATACAAAACGTATATCTCCTGTGCAGTATGCCAAATACCAATCTGTACCCATGTACCAAATTTCATCCATCTACCTGAAATACTTCTAAAGTTATGTCAACATTCCTATTTCTTATTATAATCGAATCGAACGCTCGATTACTCTGACATCTGTACGGAAAAATTCTCATAGGTATTGATTCAAATTTCATTCTATTGTCATCCACTATATATATCCATCACAACTATGCCCGTGTATGCTTAATGTTTACGTAGTATAGCAATTCGATACATTTGAAGAAAACGCAGATTCGATATATATCGAATGTGAGCCAACATACAAAACGTATATCCCCTGTGCATTATGCCAAGTACCAATCTGTACCCATTTACAAAATTTCATTCATCTACCTGAAATACTTCTCAAGTTATGCCAATATTCGTATTTCACATAATAATCGAATTGAACTTCGATTATACTGACATCTGTGTGGTAAAAAAATCATAGCTATTGATTTGAATTTCATTCTATGGTCATCCACTATCTTTTACCATCACAATTATGCCCTCGGATGCTTAATTTTTACGTAGTATAGCAATTCGATACATTTGAAGAAAACGCAGATTCGATATATATCGAATGTGAGTCGACATACAAAACGTATATCCCCTGTGCATTATGCCGAATTCCAATCTGTACCCATTTACCAAATTTCATCCATCTACCTGAAATACTTTTAAAGTTATGTCAACATTCCTATTTCTTATTATAATCGAATCGAACGTTCGATTACACTGACATCTGTACGGCAAAATGCTCATAGGTATTGATTCAAAATTCATTCTATGGTCATCCACTATCTGTTACCGTCGCACATATGCCCGTGGATGCCGAATCGTATGTGTTATAGGAATTCGATATATTTTAAGAAAACGCAGATTCGATATATATCGAATATGGGACTACATACAAAACAAATTTCCCCATTGAATTATGAGCAATACCAATATGTACCAATTTACCAAATTTCATTCATCTATCGCAAATACTTAAAAAGTTATCTCAATATTCATTTTAGTTATAATAATCGAATCGAAAATTCGATATTACTGACACCGGTACTCTGAAATATCCATGTCATCTGTTTTTTTTCAATTAGTTGGTCGTTTTTACATGTAATGCCGGCACTAATTTCCTTCGTAGATGAGTATTCCAATAAGTTATTAACATTCGATAGAATTAAAGAAAACGTAGGTTCGATATATATCGAAAGTGATGGCCATTATTGGACTAAATTTTATATGGTCATAATAACAATACAATGATGTACCTATCTGCCAAATTTCATAGGCCTAGGTGAAATACTTTGGAAGTTATGCTCTTTTCCATTACACCATTGCAGTAAATTCACCTTCTAAGCCTATGGCCAATGTCAAAGGGAAATCCGTATATATAACAAATGACTGTTGCATATGCGATACCGAATACGTAATGAAAAAATCAATACTCAAAAAAGTTAGGCGGTGAGGCTTTACTGGGATCATAACCATGTTAGCCCTCTCCAAATTTCATCCGTATACATGCACGTATGAGATAGGGAAATGCGTGTATATCTTACGGGCACCGACCACCGCCCGTTTGGCGGAGAGGAATGGCGGCGATTGCCGCGGGCTCAAGAAAATAATTTGGGAAAAATTCGGAATGAAATAACTCGTTAAATATTACGAAATCTAAATAAAAATGAAAACCTGGACGTACCGGAGGTACGTTTGTAGGCATGCTTTTTTGAGCTGAATAGCCTAATTTTGAAGCGCCAGCTCTCAAATCGATATTTATCGATCGTCCTATCTCGACAATGTTATTTCGATAATGCTAATAACTCGGAATCTATTCGACATACGTTAGTTCCGATAAAGCCAAAAAATCAGGTAAAAAATAAGTAACAATGTATTAGGCGGCAAACTTCCAACTACTTTTGCAAGTGGGTCAAAAAAAATTCCAAAGTTGGTCCATAAGAAAAGCATTGTCGATTTTCAAAAATTATTTCGACAGTGATCGAAAGAGATCGTCGAAACACCAAGGAATCAAAAAATCGACCAAAAAATCTAGTTTACGTCAAGGGGAGATGATTACCCTAAGACGCCTAGTTATGGCGTAATTAAGGAAATAGTTTTAGTCCCATAAGGCTACCATGTTAATTCAACTCGATATATATCGAAAAGTATCGCACTTTATGGAATTTTCAGATTTATTCTCCCGATGAATTTTTTTTTAGTTTTCCCACCGAAAATTTCAACTCGATCGACCCGGTAGTTTGGGCTGTGAATTTGTGTCAATCAATAAGTGATCAATCGTTTTGCAGCTTTTATATATGTAAACGAGTCGATTGGGTGCTTGAATTCTTCAAGCGGGTAATTAGGAGGGTGGGAACATTGTTGTGTCACGTGTTGTCGAGTATAGTGTCCATAAGTGTTTAAAATATTCAAAAATTTCCCTGCCGGTTTTTGAAAGGGTAAGGAACTTAATTGTTTATTTTTAAATTATTTGTTATTTTCAATATGATTTCATTTGACGGATAGTTCATTATTTGAATAGGCTAAGTTTAGCACTGAGACATAATATAATAAGGTTTTTAAAATTTCAAGACAGTGATGATTTTGTGGGTATTTTTCAACTCTTAAAGTCCAAAAGCGATGTGATAAGCGAAACTTGAAAATGAAACGCAGATTCCTTAGATAAATATATAAAGATGTACCACTCGCAAAACATATGTCCATAATGCAGTGTGTAAAATACTAAATTGTAACGATTCCCCAAATTTCTTTGGTACTAAAAAATAGTTATTCTCAAGATATTCCAATTTGAAAAAAATAGCTTTGGCATATTTGCTATCTTTATCGTATCGAATTATCAAGTATACTGACACGTGTATTTAAAATTCGCAATCCTGTTCCAGTATTCGATCATCAACCCTAAAATTCCTGGTCAACTATGTACGTGGATAGAAAATCCTGTATGTAATAACAATTTCATATATTTTAAGAAAAAGCAGATTCGATATATATCGAATGAGAAACTATACACAAAAAATATTTCAATTGGGCATTGTGAGGAATACCAAGATTTACCCATTCACCAATTTTCATTGGTCCAACGTAAATACTAATCATGTTATGCCAATTCGCGTATTTGCTACAATTATCGAATCGATCTTTCGATAAAACTGCTATCTGCACTGTAATATCCGCAATGCCGTAGATTTTAATTCCAGTTAATAAAAATCTTCTCTATATTTCCTGGTCAACTATGTCCTTGGATGTAAAATCCTATATGTTATAGCAATTCGACATATTTTAAGAAAAAGTAGATTCGATATATATCGAACGTGAGACTAAACGCAAACAATATTTCAATTGGGCATTGTGAGGAATCCCAAGATGTACCCATTCACCAAATTTCATTGGTGCAACGTATATACTAATCAAAATATGCTAATTTCAGCATTTGCTATAACTATCGAATCGATCTTTCGATTATGCAGACATCTGCACTGTAAAATCCGCAACGATATTGATTTTATTTCCACGCTATGGTCATCTTCTATATAATTGCTGGTCAACAATGCCCGTGGGTGTTAGATCCTAAATGTTATAGCTATTCGATATAATTTGTGAAAAAGCAGATTCGATATGTATCGAATGTGAGACTACATGGAAAACATATTTCCATTGGGCAATGTGAGGAATACCAAGATGTATCCATTCACCAATTTTCATTGGTCCGACGTATATACTAATCCAGTTATGCCAATTTGCGTATTTGCTACAATAATCGATTCGATCTTTCGATTATACTGACATCTGTAATGTAAAATCCGCAATGACATTTTTTTTATATCCAGTCTATTGTCATCTACTATATAATTCCTGGTCAAGAATGCCCATGGGTGTAAAATCCTATATGTTATAGCTATTCGATATAAATTGTGAAAAAGCAGATTCGATATATATCGAATGTGAGACTACATGCAAAAAATATTTTCATTGGACATTTTGAGGAATAAAAAGATGTACCCATTCAACATATTTCATTGGTCAAACGGAAACACTATTGAAGTTATGCCAATTAACGTATTTGCTAGAATAATCGAATCGATTCTTCGATCATACTGACATCTGTACTTTAAAATCCGCATTGCTTTTGGTTTAACTTACAGTCTATGGGTATCTACTATATAATTCCTGGTCAAATATGTCCTTGGATGTAAAATCCTATGTGTTATAGCAATTCGATATATTTTAATAAAAATTATATTCGATATATATCGAGCGTGAGACTACATACATAACAAATTTCCATTAGGCAATGTGAGAAATACAAAGATGTACCCATTCACCAAATTTCATTGGTCCAACGGAAACACAATTGAAGTTATGCCAATTAACGTATTTGCTATAATAATCGAATCGATTTTTCGATCATACTGACATCTTTACTTTGAAATTCGCAATGTTTTTGGTTTAATTTCTGGTCTATGGGTATTTACTATATATTTCCTGGTCTACTATGTCCTTAGATGTATAATCCTATATGCTATAGCAATTCGATATATTTTAAGAAAAAGTAGATTCGATATGTATCGAGCGTGAGACTATATACAAAACATGTTTCCATTGCGCATTGTGAGGAATACCATGATGTACCAATTCACTAAATTTCATTGGTCCAACGTATACACTTATCATTTTATGCCAATTTCCGTATTTGCTATAAAAATCGAATCGTACATTCGACTATACTGCCACCTGTATTGAAAAATTCGCATCCTATTGATAACCCCTCCATTCTTTGGCCATTCCCTTATCCCTCTCTTCTCTACTATCCCCGCTTTCAAAATTTCGCCTATGTTCTTATATTGGTGACGTATATAGGGCGATGCGTGTATTTCTTACGGGGACCTAATACAAAAAGATATTAATTCATATTGATATATCTTCGTTAGGAAACAATACTCATCTAAATAATTAATGTGTACGCATAAATCATTCCTTCCCTTACATATTTTTATAATTTTTATCCCCGTAACTATGTAAATAGGTCTGAAAAATGGCTCAATCGAATGCAACCTTTTATCGATCATAACTTCGACTGTAATCGCTCGATTCGCTTGATTTAACTTTTGTCGAAGAAAAGACATTAACAGTAGTATTATATATGACTTTCACATTCATGCCTTGATTTAGAAAAAAGTTATTAGCGATTTAAGCGTAACCAAGGAGATTGGTATCGATATAACTCGCACATGAATCGATCGAGCGAAATGGTCATCATTGCAAAAGTTGACCATTTTGATATAAGTATTACTCTGAAAATTTCATTTCTCTAGCTTAAACGGTTGCTAAGATATTCAAGATTGCATGCTCCACAAAAAAATGGCGACAATGATTTTTCGCGTGCAGGACATTTTTCGGAATTTAATTATGAATAACCCAAGAGGGATACGGAGAAAGTGAGCTCAAACGTGAGGGTTCGGAGAACCCTCTAACGGTTTTTCCTAAAGAGTCCAAATTTTCATATGGCACATGTCTCAAGGCTGAAATCCGAGTTTGAAAATTCGCCCATCACGACAATGTTAAATCGAAATCGGTTATTCCTCGGAATTGTTTCGACGTACGAAAATTATAAGATAGCCAAAAAATTAACCAAAGAATTCTCTAACTTTTTGGCAAAGGAAATTTTCCTACGATTATTGCAAGTTGGTCAAAAAAATTCCCAAAGTTTTCCCATAAGAAAAGCATTGAGAGCATTCAAACAGTAATAAAAAATACTAAATATCAATTCGTCGCTATGACAACCACACCAAAAAATCGACCAAAAAATCTAGTCCATGTCCATTGAATATCATGTTCCTTTGAATTTTAAAAGTACAAAATAAAAGCGAAAAATTTGTAGTCCCATAAGGCTCCCATGTTAATCCAAGTCGATATATCTCGAAAACTTATCGACTTTTTCAACTTTTCAGATTTTTCCTCCCGATGAATATTTTTTTACTTTCACGTCCAATATTCCATATACCCACACCTATCACAGTTTTGGCTACTAATTTGTGTCAATCACACAATCAATCAATTAGTTTCCCACTTTATATATGCTAACGAGTCGATTGGGTGCTTGAATTCTTCAAGCGGGTAATTAGGAGGGTGGGAACATTGTTGTGTCACGTGTTGTCGAGCATTGTGTCCATAAGTGTTAAAAATATTCAAAAAATTTCCCTGCCGGTTTTTGAAAGGGTAAGGAACTTAATTGTTTACTTTTAAAATTATTTGTTATTTTCAATATGATTTCATTTGACGGATAGTTCATTATTTGAATAGGCTTAGTTTAGCACTGAGACATAATTGGAATAAGGTTTTTAAAATTTCAAGACAGTGATGATTTTGTGGTTATTTTTCAACTCTTAAAGTCCAAAAGCGTTGTGATAAGCGAATCTTGAAAATGAAACGCAGATTCCTTAGATAAATATATAAAGATATACCACTCGCAAAACATATGTCCATAATGCAGTGTGTAAAATACTAAATTGTAACGATTCCCCAAATTTCTTTGGTACTAAAAAATAGTTATTCTCAAGATATTCCAATTTGAAAAAAATAGCTTTGGCATATTTGCTATCATTATCGTATCGAATTATCAAGTATACTGACACGTGTGTTGAAAATTCGCAATCCTGTTCCAGTCTTCGATCATCAACCCTAAAATTCCTGGTCAACTATGTACGTGGATAGAAAATCCTGTATGTAATAACGATTCGATATATTTTAAGAAAAAGCATATTCAATATATATAGATCGTGAGACTACACGCAAAGCATATTTCCATTGGGCATTGTGAGGAAGACCAAGATGTACCCATTCACCAAATTTCCTTGGTCCAACGTAAATACTAATCATGTTATGCCAATTCGCGTATTTGCTACAATTATCGAATCGATCTTTCGATAAAACTGCTATCTGCACTGTAATATCCGCAATGCCGTAGATTTTAATTCCAGTTAATAGAAATCTTCTCTATATTTCCTGGTCAACTATGTCCTTGGATGTAAAATACTATATGATATAGCAATTCGACATATTTTAAGAAAAAGTAGATTCGATATATATCGAACGTGAGACTAAACGCAAACAATATTTCAATTGGGCATTGTGAGGAATCCCAAGATGTACCCATTCACAAAATTTCATTGGTGCAACGTATATACTAATCAAAATATGCTAATTTCAGCATTTGCTATAACTATCGAATCGATCTTTCGATTATACTGACATCTGCACTGTAAAATCCGCAACGATATTGATTTTATTTCCACGCTATGGTCATCTTCTATATTATTGCTGGTCAACAATGCCCGTGGGTGTAAAATCCTAAATGTTATAGCTATTCGATATAATTTGTGAAAAAGCAGATTCGATATGTATCGAATGTGAGACTACATGCAAAACATATTTCCATTGGGCAATGTGAGGAATACCAAGATATACCCATTCACCAATTTTCATTGGTCCAACGTATATACTAATCCAGTTATGCCAATTTGCGTATTTGCTACAATAATCGATTCGATCTTTCGATTATACTGACATCTGTAATGTAAAATCCGCAATGAAATTTTTTTATATCCAGTCTATGGTCATGTACTATATAATTCCTGGTCAAGAATGCCCATGGGTGTAAATTCCTAAATGTCATAGCTATTCGATATAATTTGTGAAAAAGCAGATTCGATATGTATCGAATGTGAGACTACATGCAAAATATATTTCCATTGGGCAATGTGAGGAATACCAAGATGTACCCATTCACCAATTTTCATTGGTGCAAAGTATATACTAATCCAGTTATGCCAATTTGCGTATTTGCTACAATAATCGATTCGATCTTTCGATTATACTGACATCTGTAATGTAAAATCCGCAATGACATTTTTTTTATATCCAGTCTATGGTCATCTACAATATAATTCCTGGTCAAGAATGCCCATGGGTGTAAAATCCTATATGTTATAGCTATTCGATATAAATTGTGAAAAAGCAGATTCGATATATATCGAATGTGAGACTACATGCAAAACATATTTTCATTGAAAATTGTGAGGAATAAAAAGATGTACCCATTTAACATATTTCATTGGTCAAACGGAAACACTATTGAAGTTATGCCAATTAACGTATTTGCTAGAATAATCGAATCGATTATTCGATCATACTGACATCTGTACTTTAAAATCCGCATTGCTTTTGGTTTAACTTACAGTCTATGGGTATCTACTATATAATTCCTGGTCAAATATGTCCTTGGATGTAAAATCCTATGTGTTATAGCAATTCGATATATTTTAATAAAAATTATATTCGATATATATCGAGCGTGAGACTACATACAAAACAAATTTCCATTGGGCATTGTGAGGAATACAAAGATGTACCCATTCACCAAATTTCATTGGTCCAACGGAAACACAATTGAAGTTATGCCAATTAACGTATTTGCTATAATAATCGAATCGACTTTTCGATCATACTGACATCTGTACTTTAAAATTCGCAATGTTTTTGGTTTAATTTCTGGGATATGGGTATCTTCTATATATTTCCTGGTCTACTATGTCCTTAGATGTAAAATCCTATATGCTATAGCAATTTGATATATTTTAAGAAAAAGTAGATTCGATATATATCGAGCGTGAGACTATATACAAAACATGTTTCCATTGCGCATTGTGAGGAATACCATGATGTACCAATTCACTAAATTTCATTGGTCCAACGTATACACTTATCATTTTATGCCAATTTGCGTATTTGCTATAAAAATCGAATCGTAGATTCGACTATACTGCCACCTGTATTGAAAAATTCGCATCCTATTGATAACCCCTCCATTCGATGGCCATTCCCTTATCCCTCTCTTCTCTACTATCCCCGCTTTCAAAATTTCGCCTATGTTCTTATATTGGTGACGTATATAGGGCGATGCGTGTATTTCTTACGGGGAGCTAATACAAAAAGATATAAATTCATATTGATATATCTTCGTTAGGAAACAATACTCATCTAAATAATTTATGTGTACGCAGAATTCATTTCTTCCCTTACATATTTTTATATTTTTTATCCCCGTAACTATGTAAATAGGTCTGAAAAATGGCTCAATCGAATGCAACCTTTTATCGATCATAACTTCGACTTTAATCGCTCGATTCGCTTGATTTAACTTTTGTCGAAGAAAAGACATTAACAGTAGTATTAATTATGACTTACACATTCATGCCTTGATTTAGAAAAAAGTTATTAGCGATTTAAGCGTAACCAAGGGGATTGGTATCGATATAACTCGCACATGAATCGATCGAGCGAAATGGTCATCATTGCAAAAGTTGACCATTTTGATATAAGTATTACTCTGAAAATTTCATTTCTCTAGCTTAAACCGTTGCTAAGATATTCAAGATTGCGTGCTCCACAAAAAAATGGCGACAATGATTTTTCGCGTGCAGGACATTTTTCGGAATTTAATTATGAATTAACCAAGAGGGTTACGGCGAAAGTAAGCTCAAACGTGAGGGTTCGGAGAACCCTCTAACGGTTTTTCTTGGAGATTCCAAATTTTCATATGGCACATGTCTCAAGGCTGAAATCCGAGTTTGAAAATTCGCCCATCACGACAATGTTAAATCGAAATCGTTTATTCCTCGGAATTGTTTCGACGTACGAAAATTTGAAGATTGCCAAAAAATTAACCAAAGAATTATCTAACTTTTTGGCAAAGGAATTTGTCGTGCGATTATTGCAAGTTGGTCAAAAAAATTCCTAAAGTTTTCCCATAAGAAAAGCATTAAGAGCATTCAAACAGTAATAAAAAATATTAAATATCAATTCGTCGCTATGACAACCACACCAAAAAATCGACCAAAAAATCTTATCCATGTCCATTGAATATAATGTTCCTCGGACGTTTAAAAGTACAAAATAAATGCGAAAAAGTCGTAGTCCCATAAGGCTCCCATGTTAATTCAAGTCGATATATCTCGAAAACTAATCGACTTTTTCAACTTTTCAGATTTTTCCTCCCGATGAATTTTTTTTTAATTTTACGTCCAATATTCCATATACCCACACCTATCACAGTTTTGGCTACTAATTTGTGTCAATCACCCAATCAATCAATTACTTTCCCACTTTATATATCTAACGAGTCGATTGGGTGCTTGAATTCTTCAAGCGGGTAATTAGGAGGGTGGGAACATTGTTGTGTCACGTGTTGTCGAGCATTGTGTCCATAAGTGTTAAAAATATTCAAAAATTTGCCTGCCGGTTTTTGATAGGGTAAGACACTTAATTGTTTATTTTTAAAATTATTTGTTATTTTCAATATGATTTCATTTGACGGATAGTTCATTATTTGAATAGGCTAAGTTTAGCACTGAGACATAATTGGAATAAGGTTTTTAAAATTTCAAGACAGTTATGATTTTGTGGTTATTTTTCAACTCTTAAAGTCCAAAAGCGTTGTATTAAGCGAAACTTGAAAATGAAACGCAGATTCCTTAGATAAATATATAAAGATGTACCACTCGCAAAACATGTGTCCATAATGCAGTGTATAAAATACTAAATTGTAACGATTCCCCAAATTTCTTTGGTACTAAAAAATAGTTATTCTCAAGATATTCCAATTTGAAAAAATAGCTTTGGCATATTTGCTATCATTATCGTATCGAATTATCAAGTATACTGACACGTGTATTGAAAATTCGCAATCCTGTTCCAGTCTTTGATCATCAACCCTAAAATTCCAGGTCAAATATGTACGTGGATAGAAAATCCTGTATGTAATAACGATTCGATATATTTTAAGAAAAAGCATATTCAATATATATAGATAGTGAGACTACACGCAAATCATATTTCCATTGGGCATTGTGAGGAATCCCAAGATGTACCCATTCACAAAATTTCATTGGTGCAACGTATATACTAATCAAAATATGCTAATTTCAGCATTTGCTATAACTATCGAATCGATCTTTCGATAAAACTGCTATCTGCACTGTAATATCCGCAATGCCGTAGATTTTAATTCCAGTTAATAGAAATCTTCTCTATATTTCCTGGTCAACTATGTCCTTGGATGTAAAATCCTATATGTTATAGCAATTCGACATATTTTAAGAAAAAGTAGATTCGATATATATCGAACGTGAGACTAAACGCAAACAATATTTCAATTGGGCATTGTGAGGAATCCCAAGATGTACCCATTCACAAAATTTCATTGGTGCAACGTATATACTAATCAAAATATGCTAATTTCAGCATTTGCTATAACTATCGAATCGATCTTTCGATAAAACTGCTATCTGCACTGTAATATCCGCAATGCCGTAGATTTTAATTCCAGTTAATAGAAATCTTCTCTATATTTCCTGGTCAACTATGTCCTTGGATGTAAAATCCTATATGTTATAGCAATTCGACATATTTTAAGAAAAAGTAGATTCGAAATATATCGAACGTGAGACTAAACACAAACAATATTTCAATTGGGCATTGTGAGGAATCCCAAGATGTACCCATTCACAAAATTTCATTGGTGCAACGTATATACTAATCAAAATATGCTAATTTCAGCATTTGCTATAACTATCGAATCGATCTTTCGATTATACTGACATCTGCACTGTAACATCCGCAACGATATTGATTTTATTTCCACGCCATGGTCATCTTCTATATAATTGCTGGTCAACAATGCCCGTGGGTGTAAAATCCTAAATGTTATAGCTATTCGATATAATTTGTGAAAAATCAGATTCGATATGTATCGAATATGAGACTACATGCAAAACATATTTCCATTGGGCAATGTGAGGAATACCAAGATGTACCCATTCACCAAGTTTCATTGGTCCAACGTATATACTAATCCAGTTATGCCAATTTGCGTATTTGCTACAATAATCGATTCGATCTTTCGATTATACTGACATCTGTAATGTAAAATCCGCATTGACATTTTTTTAATATCCAGTCTATGGTCATCTACTATATAATTGCTGGTCAACAATGCCCGTGGGTGTAAAATCCTATATATTAGAGCTATTCGATATAAATTGTGAAAAAGCAGATTCGATATATATCGAATGTGAGACTACATGCAAAATATATTTTCATTGGGCATTGTGAGGAATACAAAGATGTACCCATTCACCAAATTTCATTGGTCAAACGGAAACACTATTGAAGTTATGCCAATTAACGTATTTGCTAGAATAATCGAATCGATTCTTCGATCATACTGACATCTGTACTTTAAAATCCGCATTGCTTTTGGTTTAACTTACAGTCTATGGGTATCTACTATATAATTCCTGGTCAAATATGTCCTTGGATGTAAAATCCTATATGTTATAGCAATTCGATATATTTTAATAAAAATTATATTCGATATATATCGAGCGTGAGACTACATGCAAAACATATTTCCATTGGGCATGGTGAGGAATACAAAGATGTACCCATTAACCAAATTTCATTGGTCCAACGGAAACACAATTGAAGTTATGCCAATTAACGTATTTGCTATAATAATCGAATCGACTTTTCGATCATACTGACATCTGTACTTTGAAATTCGCAATGTTTTTGTTTTAATTTCGGGGATATGGGTATCTACTATTTATTTCCTTGTCTACTATGTCCTTAGATGTAAAATCCTATATGCTATAGCAATTTGATATATTTTAAGAAAAAGTAGATTCGATATATATCGAGCGTGAGACTATATACAAAACATGTTTCCATTGCGCATTGTGAGGAATACCATGATGTACCAATTCACTAAATTTCATTGGTCCAACGTATACACTTATCATTTTATGCCAATTTCCGTATTTGCTATAAAAATCGAATCGTACATTCGACTATACTGCCACCTGTATTGAAAAATTCGCATCCTATTGATAACCCCTCCATGCGATGGCCATACCCTTATCCCTCTCTTCTCTACTATCCCCGCTTTCAAAATTTCGCCTATGTTCTTATATTGGTGACGTATATAGGGCGATGCGTGTATTTCTTACGGGGACCTAATACAAAAAGATATAAATTCATATTGATATATCTTCGTTAGGAAACAATACTCATCTAAATAATTTATGTGTACGCATAATTCATTTCTTCCCTTACATATTTTTATAATTTTTATCCCCGTAACTATGTAAATAGGTCTGAAAAATGGCTCAATCGAATGCAACCTTTTATCGATCATAACTTCGACTGTAATCGCTCGATTCGCTTGATTTAACTTTTGTCGAAGAAAAGACATTAACAGTAGTATTATATATGACTTTCACATTCATGCCTTGATTTACAAAAAAGTTATTAGCGTTTAAAGCGTAACCAAGGAGATTGGTGTCGATATAACTCGCACATGAATCGATCGAGCGAAATGGTCATCATTGCAAAAGTTGACCATTTTGATAAAAGTATTACTCTGAAAATTTCATTTCTCTAGCTTAAACGGTTGCTAAGATATTCAAGATTGCATGCTCCACAAAAAAATGGCGACAATGATTTTTCGCGTGCAGGACATTTTTCGGAATTTAATTATGAATAACCCAAGAGGGATACGGAGAAAGTGAGCTCAAACGTGAGGGTTCGGAGAACCCTCTAACGGTTTTTCCTAAAGAGTCCAAATTTTCATATGGCACATGTCTCAAGGCTGAAATCCGAATTTGAAAATTCGCCCATCACGACAATGTTAAATCGAAATCGTTTATTCCTCGGAATTGTTTCCACGTACGAAGATTCCAAGATAGCCAAAAAATTAACCAAAGAATTATCTAACTTTTTGGCAAAGGAATTTATCGTGCGATTATTGCAAGTTGGTCAAAAAAATTCCTAAAGTTTTCCCATAAGAAAAGCATTGAGAGCATTCAAACAGTAATAAAAAATACTAAATATCAATTCGTCGCTATGGCAACCACACCAAAAAATCGACCAAAAAATCTAGTCCATGTCCATTGAATATCATGTTCCTCGGACGTTTAAAAGTACAAAATAAATGCGAAAAAGTCGTAGTCCCATAAGGCTCCCATGTTAATCCAAGTCGATATATCTCGAAAACTAATCGACTTTTTCAACTTTTCAGATTTTTCCTCCCGATGAATATTTTTTTACTTTTACGTCCAATATTCCATATACCCACACCTATCACAGTTTGGGCTACTAATTTGTGTCAATCACCCAATCAATCAATTACTTTCCCACTTTATATATGTAACGAGTCGATTGGGTGCTTGAATTCTTCAAGCGGGCAATTAGGAGGGTGGGAACATTGTTGTGTCACGTGTTGTCGAGTATTGTGTCCATAAGTGTTAAAAATATTCAAAAATTTCCCTGCCGGTTTTTGAAAGGGTAAGGAACTTAATTGTTTACTTTTAAAATTATTTGTTATTTTCAATATGATTTCATTTGACGGATAGTTCATTATTTGAATAGGCTTAGTTTAGCACTGAGACATAACTGGAATAAGGTTTTTTAAATTTCAAGACAGTGATGATTTTGTGGTTATTTTTCAACTCTTAAAGTCCAAAAGCGTTGTGATAAGCGAAACTTAAAAAATAAACGCAGATTCCTTAGATAAATATATAAAGATGTACCACTCGCAAAACATATGTCCATAATGCAGTGTGTAAAATACTAAATTGTAACGATTCCCCAAATTTCTTTGGTACTAAAAAATAGTTATTCTCAAGATATTCCAATTTGAAAAAAATAGCTTTGGCATATTTGCTATCATTATCGTATCGAATTATCAAGTATACTGACACGTGTATCGAAAATTCGCAATCCTGTTCCAGTCTTTGATCATCAACCCTAAAATTCCTGGTCAACTATGTACGTGGATAGAAAATCCTGTATGTAATAATGATTCGATATATTTTAAGAAAAAGCATATTCAATATATATAGATCGTGAGACTACACACAAAGCATATTTCCATTGGGCATTGTGAGGAAGACCAAGATTTACCCATTCACCAATTTTCATTGGTCCAACGTAAATACTAATCATGTTATGCCAATTCGCGTATTTGCTACAATTATCGAATCGATCTTTCGATAAAACTGCTATCTGCACTGTAATATCCGCAATGCCGTAGATTTTAATTCCAGTTAATAGAAATCTTCTCTATATTTCCTGGTCAACTATGTCCTTGGATGTAAAATCCTATATGTTATAGCAATTCGACATATTTTAAGAAAAAGTAGATTCAATATATATCGAACGTGAGAATAAACGCAAACAATATTTCAATTGGGCATTGTGAGGAATCCCAAGATGTACCCATTCACAAAATGTCATTGGTGCAACGTATATACTAATCAAATTATGCTAATTTCAGCATTTGCTATAACTATCGAATCGATCTTTCGATTATACTGACATCTGCACTGTAAAATCCGCAACGATATTGATTTTATTTCCACGCTATGGTCATCTTCTATATAATTGCTGGTCAACAATGCCCGTGGGTGTTAGATCCTAAATGTTATAGCTATTCGATATAATTTGTGAAAAAGCAGATTCGATATGTATCGAATGTGAGACTACATACAAAACATATTTCCATTGGGCAATATGAGGAATACCAAGATGTACCCATTCACCAATTTTCAGTGGTCCAACGTATATACTAATCCAGTTATGCCAATTTGCGTATTTGCTACAATAATCGATTCGATCTTTCGATTATACTGACATCTGTAATGTAAAATCCGCAATGACATTTTTTTTATATCCAGTCTATGGTCATCTACTATATAATTCCTGGTCAAGAATGCCCATGGGTGTAAAATCCTAAATGTTATAGCTATTCGATATAATTTGTGAAAAAGCAGATTCGATATGTATCGAATGTGAGACTACATGCAAAACATATTTCCATTGGGCAATGGGAGGAATACCAAGATGTACCCATTCACCAATTTTCATTGGTCCAACGTATATACTAATCCAGTTATGCCAATTTCCGTATTTCCTATGATAATCGATTCGATCTTTCGATTATACTGACATCTGTAATGTAAAATCCGCAATGACATTTTTTTTATATCCAGTCTATGGTCATCTACTATATAATTCCTGGTCAAGAATGCCCATGGGTGTAAAATCCTATATGTTATAGCTATTCGATATAAATTTTGAAAAAGCATATTCGATATATATCGAATGTGAGACTACATGCAAAACATATTTTCATCGGGAATTGTGAGGAATAAAAAGATGTACCCATTCACCATATTTCATTGGTCAAACGGAAACACTATTGAAGTTATGCCAATTAACGTATTTGCTAGAATAATCGAATCGATTCTTCGATCATACTGACATCTGTACTTTAAAATCCGCATTGCTTTTGGTTTAACTTACAGTCTATGGGTATCTACTATATAATTCCTGGTCAACTATGTCCTTGGATGTAAAATCCTATGTGTTATAGCAATTCGATATATTTTAATAAAAATTATATTCGATATATATCGAGCGTGAGACCACATACAAAACAAATTTCCATTGGGAATTGTGAGGAATACAAAGATGTACCCATTCACCAAATTTCATTGGTCCAACGGAAACACAAATGAAGTTATGCCAATTAACGTATTTGCTATAATAATCGAATCGACTTTTCGATCATACTGACATCTGTACTTTGAAATTCGCAATGTTTTTGGTTTAATTTCTGGGATATGGGTATCTACTATGTATTTCCTTGTCTACTATGTCCTTATATGTAAAATCCTATATGCTATAGCAATTCGATATATTTTAAGAAAAAGTAGATTCGATATATATCGAGCGTGAGACTATATACAAAACATGTTTCCATTGCGCATTGTGAGGAATACCATGATGTACCAATTCACGAAATTTCATTGGTCCAACGTGTACACTTATCATTTTATGCCAATTTCCGTATTTGCTATAAAAATCGAATCGTACATTCGACTATACTGCCACCTGTATTGAAAAATTCGCATCCTATTGATAACCCCTCCATGCGATGGCCATACCCTTATCCCTCTCTTCTCTACTATCCCCGCTTTCAAAATTTCGCCTATGTTCTTATATTGGTGACGTATGTAGGGCGATGCGTGTATTTCTTACGGGGACCTAATACAAAAAGATATAAATTCATATTGATATATCTTCGTTAGGAAACAATACTCATCTAAATAATTTATGTGTACGCATAATTCATTTCTTCCCTTACATATTTTTATAACTTTTATCCCCGTAACTATGTAAATAGGTCTGAAAAATGGCTCAATCGAATGCAACCTTTTATCGATCATAACTTCGACTGTAATCGCTCGATTCGCTTGATTTAACTTTTGTCGAAAAAAGACATTAACAGTAGTATTATATATGACTTTCACATTCATGCCTTGATTTAGAAAAAAGTTATTAGCGATTTAAGCGTAACCAAGGAGATTGGTATCGATATAACTCGCACATGAATCGATCGAGCGAAATGGTCATCATTGCAAAAGTTGACCATTTTGATAAAAGTATTACTCTGAAAATTTCATTTCTCTAGCTTAAACGGTTGCTAAGATATTCAAGATTGCATGCTCCACAAAAAAATGGCGACAATGATTTTTCGCGTGCAGGACATTTTTCGGAATTTAATTATGAATAACCCAAGAGGGATACGGAGAAAGTGAGCTCAAACGTGAGGGTTCGGAGAACCCTCTAACGGTTTTTCCTAAAGAGTCCAAATTTTCATATGGCACATGTCTCAAGGCTGAAATCCGAGTTTGAAAATTCGCCCATCACGACAATGTTAAATCGAAATCGTTTATTCCTCGGAATTGTATCGACGTACGAAAATTTTAAGATAGCCAAAAAATTAACCAAAGAATTATCTAACTTTTTGGCAAAGGAATTTGTCGTACGATTATTGGAAGTTGGTCGAAAAAATTCCCAAAGTTTTCCCATAAGAAAAGCATGGAGAGCATTCAAACAGTAATAAAAAATACTAAATATCATTTCGTCGCTATGACAACCACACCAAAAAATCGACCAAAAAATCTAGTCCATGTCCATTGAATATCATGTTCCTCGGGCGTTTAAAAGTACAAAATAAATGCGAAAAAGTCGTAGTCCCATAAGGCTCCCATGTTAATTCAAGTCGATATATCTCGAAAACTAATCAACTTTTTCAACTTTTCAGATTTTTCCTCCCGATGAATTTTTTTTTACTTTTACGTCCAATATTCCATATACCCACACCTATCACAGTTTGGGCTACTAATTTGTGTCAATCACCCAATCAATGAATTACTTTCCAGCTATATAGGGGGGCGTCAATAATGGCGAAAGTTGTAACCGTCTTGTCTCGAGTTGGCGATGTCATTAGTGTTCCGCTTCCTTTGCTTGTTCAGGATGTAATTTTCAATGAGCACAGGAATAGCTGTCAATTGTATAAACACGAAAAAACCATGGTAGGCCGTTGATTGGCTGAGAAGAGGAATCCGAATTGCAGGACCAGAACTTACTACTTACTTGGCACGAGTATGCGACGTCATAAACTTATCAGCGTAAAGGTTTTTGAGGTAGATTTCTCACCGCGAATATTTTGTGAAGTAGGAACGGATCGAAAAATGGAAAAGTCTCTGTAAGTTCTATTTCAAGCTATCGCATTCTACAATTTGAGAAAATAAATGAACGAGCCGATGAAAAAGAATTTAAAAAATGAGCTCACTGAATAATGGGCTGAGTATCAAGCGGAATTAGGCTAAAAAATAAAGTGTTTAATGTGCCTCAAAAGCGCATTTCTAGGATAGAACGCTCCCGTGAACCGCTTCCTGGTGGAGCGAATTCAAATCTTAACTCTAGCTGTCGCACGTGGTCTCTGACCGTCTGCTGCTGTGAAAGCATCGCATCCAAAGACATTCGACCCACTTCGACGCGCCGATCCTGAGATCATAAGGCGTTTGCGCCATTCTTCGCTTGATTTACATTTCTTTTTCGGGAACGGTTTGGGTTCAATCATGTGGAAGCTTCCGGAGTTCAAGGCGGGCTGAGAGGGTCGTTGGAGCAGAACGTCTTCGTTCGTAGGGTAGCAGTTGGAATGAGGAAAGGGGGCGGGGTCAGCTGCAATGGGGAGAGCTCATCTTCCTTCCCTATATGTTTCTCCACCGGCTCACTCTTGCTCCGTTTATTTCCACTTGTTACGTCGTTCTCGAAGCAATAAAGGCCGGTTTAAAGAATAAATTAGCAATGAATTTAAATTAAAGCATTTAACGAAAAACTGACTTCACAGCTTTTGGGCGTTTATAGAAAAAAATTAGCTTGGCAGAGACGCCATCTGTTATTCCCTTGAAGTACTAATGGCAAGCTGCCGCACACACTGTATTGAAACTGAGTTTAATTAAATCTGATAAGAGATGAGTTGTACCTATAAAAGGAAAAAAAAACAGCATAGAACCAGCCTGCGTGTCTAAGGTGTTTAGTAGGAATACATTTTTAAATATATATGCGCCCTTAACGTCGAAATTGGCCATACCCCACCCCTAATTTCGCAAATATTTCATTTGCTGTAAAACGTGATCGTATTCGCTGTAAATACATGAGTTTTGTTTTAGTTCTATGCTGTTGTGGCTTAAAATTCGTGGAATTTTTTTTGGTTGGTTTTTCAGTGCTGAGTGATATTAAACTTTGATTCAGCTTTATAGAATTTTCTGGATATAAATTTTAGACATAAAGAGCTTTTGATTCTCACTTTGAACAGTCTTTTTGTTTCCAATATTTGATTTGATTCGTTTGTTTCTGCTTTAATGTGATTGGGTTTGGTTAATTTGATTTGTAAAATTCCGTTTCGATTGTTATTTAACTACATGAGGAAGAAGGTAGACGTTCATTTCTGCACCCCCTCACAAATACGAATTTAAAACAGTGACTGGTGAATGAGTACAAAATATATGGGGTTTAAATTCTATCTACATGGAATTTTTATGCCTCAAGTATTTTTTCATTGTTTCAAAAAATTGTGCAGGCACTCAAACGGAGGAGGTCGGACGTAAAATACCATTTTTCTGTTTTTTTTACGTAAAATGATTCCTACGCAAGCTACATGCACCGAAATACGTTCACACGAAATGTATACAGTTCGTATATTTTCCATGGAGGGCTGTTCTCATTGAACCGGAATTTTCACAGTACCAGTATTTGCTGCGTCATAAATAACGTCGTTTACGCACGAGGGAATCAGACTCGGATTGCTGGTCAAAATTTCTACTCACTGATTGGATTGTAAGATTAAATCTTGCACCAAATCTCTTGTTACTGCGAATCCGGGAAGTTTGTGAAAAAGTTTGGACCTCATTGCATTGGCTATTTTGCTATAAAATAAAAAAAAACTCAAAGACCACGCGGTGTATGTCGGAAAGAATGGGAAAATTTCAAAATCTTCTCAATTTTCCCAATTTGGTTGCGAATTCAATTGGAATTGGAGATGCCCAAAAGATAGTTCAATGGATTGAGAAAATATTTTAACGGTGCAGGAGGCGAATTAAACAACTCCCATGGGTGGAGCAGAGTGTGTGGACTGACTAACTCTAAATCTGAGCAACTGCACGGCAGTATATTTCTTGTGCAGAGCGTCTCAATATCCCCGTGAATATGTTTTCGATGGAGTTCTCATGAAGGTATCAGATGAAGTGAAATATGTATATAAGTTGCGACTACTTAAAATATAGCGTGGAGAATATGTATGACAATTATGGTGGCAGAGCCTAAAGAGATACTTCATTCTGAAGAGAGATTCATCAAGCGCGTTGTAGGAAAATTTTCGGATTAAAAAATGAAAATGAGGCTCTAATTTTGACTCGATAGACAGTACCTTGGATACGCGGCGAGTTTAAGGATCCGGTACGGTAATACCTTATCCATGGACTTCATAAATACGAACATAACCTGCACGATTCGCCAAGTAACTGCTACGACAAAAAGAGAGCGTTAGACAGTTTTCACAATAAATTAGTTTTGGAGCCGCTAGAGACTCGAATCCTACGTGCAAGTCCTCTGATCGTTTGAGCTTTTATACCAGGCTTCTTTGAGAGCGACACGGAGATTATCATATTAGAACCTCACTATGTTTCTTGTTGCTCAGTAAGAAGGAAACTTGAAAGATATATTGCCTAACAAATAATTGTAAGAAATTGTTTTTCCCTTGAACAATATAAGACTTCAATTCATGCTAAGTGAGACTCAGCTCCTTCTTTTCTATTTTTCTAAACGACCGGCGTCTTAACAACCCCGGCTACACTCCTAATGGGCGGCGGTATGTAGATGCATGAGAGTTATGTTTATACATTTTTAAGCGTCTGCAGCTGTAAATATATTGCCGTTCACTATCACTAAGACTTAATTTCGAGGAGATGATCGGTATGAAAAAACTTACGCAATAATTTACAAATTTATGAAAAAATTTACACAAAAAGGGTACAAAATGTTAGAAATAAAGACACAGTATTATTCATCTTGATTGACATAGCACTGGTTACGGTGTACAATAAAACAGAATATAATTGAAAATATTACTAACAATATTATTTTACGTTGAGCAGCCGTTGCACTGTAAGGCTTAGGAATATTTTTTGACTCTACGCACATTTTGACCATTTAATCGGTAAAAGAGACGGGTCCTTGTATTGCGGACTGCTGGTAAACGTCTCTACAGATATAACTTCATTTTTCCTGAAATTACACTGCAATGTGCTTGTTTAGCAATTTATATTTAATAGTTTACACAGTTTGAAAAAAATGGCAAATCAACGCTCGTCTTAGCCCTTTCGTAGTTAAGTTGATGACGTCATGAATTAATGTCTTTAATTATTAATTTTTATTAATTATTATTTAATTATTTAAGTATTAATACTTAATTATTTATTTTAATAATTTAGATTAACTGCTTATCACCTCCTCCTTAGACTTGTGTAGGGTCCTCATGTGGTTTATTGTTGTCTTCACCTGTTGGCGATGCCTTCCCTCAATGAAAGTTTCTGCCTGGAGGAATATAAGAACTATAACTTTTATTTTTTAATTTAAGGACGTCACTATAAGAGGGCAGTTGACGGAATCCTTAGCGTTAGTTTTTACTTAGTGTATTAAGAATGAATTTTGAAGATTTATTTTCGTTTTATTTGTAATTTCCCATATATCTACCGAATTGACTCAATGAATGAGGATCTGAGAGAACAATCCCATTGATGAGAAAGCCATCTATTGATAAATACTCGTAAAAGAGCGAAACGCGCTCTGAGGGACACAGCGCAACGGCTCGCTTCGAATCGCGTGCTTATCACGTGACTCCCTTAAGGGCAACGTGGATGAGCACGCTCTCTGTTGTAAATGAGGCACGGATCACTCCAAAGTCACGGAATGCACTTAGTCTAAAAGCTTCGTACGATTCGCAAATAAGACCTTCGCTGCGAACGGTGAAAAGAACTCCCTCATCCTCGTCTTGGCCCATCGATCCGCTACAGCCCCAGCCTCCAGCGCTCCTCCGCAAACAAATGATCTCCTTCTCCCCCCTCCCCCCACCCACGGACTCTTCTTCAACTAAGACACTCGATCATGACCTTTGTACTCCAAGAAAATTAGGTCACAATCCACTGTCATCATTGTCTTATCTTGTCATTACGTTTTACTCTCATCGTTCCACATTTTCTTAAGTATGCATCTACACCCACATACTACCCAGCAAGTGTCCTCAATACGTCTGCGGTGGCTGGAGGTGTGAGGAATACAACCGTTCAGAAAAAAAGAAAATAAAATAAAAGAAGACACGCGTTCTCAGTCCCGCATACGATTTATGCAAGTAAATCCTTCACTTTTCGTGGGAAAACCTATAATTTAGTAAAATATAATGCCTATCCGTTCGCCAAAATACAGTAATCCTCGCTTATAACGAATTTCAGGGGACCATCGTTCTATTTTGTTATAAATAGGATTAAGTAATATCCATAGTTAAGGATTTTGCCGTATCTATCGCTGGATTCCCGGCTAATATTCCGTAAATCGTCTTTACTTAAGCAAGAGATCCGTAGCAATTAACCATCATCCCACCCTTTTCATCAAACGACGTTGAAGGAAAGGATATTAAGGTCAACAGTATAAATATGTGTTGATGGCCACACGAAAGAACTACTAATAATAAGGTAAGGAACGGTTAAGTAGCAAAGACGGCCTTAATTTCTTTATAAAAGAGAAAATAATTCCCCAATGAATAGTTCGCTATAGCGGGTATTTCGTATCATCCGAACTCGTTACATGCGGGGACATTATCATTAGCGATCATAGAATTGTCCTTGAGACCAGAAACTCACCTCGTTATAGCAGGAGTTTCGTTACATGCGCGATCGTTATAAGCGAGTTTTACTGTATCTCTCTTATTTTATCGTTTCTGTCGGGCCTAGAGATGCAGTGAGTTTCAAAGATGATGGTCTCCGCGTCATTCTTAAAAATGTATTTTCTTAATTGCTCAAGAAATCTAATTCGAGCAGGTACACTCCGAGTCTCAAGCGGCTCCCAGACTCATTCGTTTAATAACTATACAAAGCTTCACCTTCGCTCGTAGCAATTTATGACGAATCGGTCAGTTTGATTTTTAGTTTATTAAGCATTTTCATCTAATCTTTCATTTAAATCATTTTCTGGATTAATTATTCTTTAAGTTCCGCCAAGCATTTATTAACGTCCTTCACTGTTTGGACGAAAAACGAATTCCAATACCTATCCGTTTGGCACTGTCTGTCTAAAGTAATCGTTCCTGCCGTGATTACCAACAAACACGTACTGAAGATCTAAGATGCTGTTCTCCATGTCGAACTGAAAGGCATCTATTTTTAATGGTTGATCAATCTAAACTTATTGAGTTGGCTACGAATATCTAGTGGCTCCCTCCCTGTTTCGTGTAAAAGCAGTTCAACGCTTTCTGTTCGCTCTTAGCAGTTTTTAACGACTGGCTATTATTTTGCTGATGGGATGGAAATGAAATGGTTTGGAAAATGGAGTATTGGAATGCTGCTATTGGTACATTTCATAGGATTGCAGTTTTTCTCATTCATTCTATTGATGGAGTAAATTTTTTGTGGAAAAGTAGCGAACTCATTTTTTTGATGAGTCCTAGCTCTTGGGTGTAACCGCCGACTTTTTTTTATGTGATGCCAGTTTTTGCTGGTCTTCCAACCTGCATCTTCAAGTCAATTACCGGTGAGAGGTTTGGTTTACTTTCATAAGTCTTTAATGCCCGATTTGACGGGACTCTAAAAAAGTCAATTATATCTCTCACTGGCATTTTACCTGACTACGCTGGGTGGAAGAACAGCAAAGCTTTTGTCATATAAAAATAGATCACCAGTGATACCCAAGAAAATTGACTCATTATTGGATTCAGGCGGAGGAAAACTACGAAGTAGGTTATTATTTTCCCAACCATTAAAAGTTTATCGTTATTGAAAATCAGAATGCCAATAGTGAGGAAAATGGCGTTTACCATGACACTAGCTGACCCGGCGAACTTCGTACCGCCTAACAATCAATGAACTTACAGTTTACTTACACCATTTATAAATCAAGAGCGGCTGTACCGTTTTTAATCATGTTTAATTTATTATAATAAAATAAGGATACAAATTCAATAAAACTACGTAAATGAGTACCAAAATTGCTTGTCAGAAAGACATTTTCTTTATTGAATCTACATAGAGTGAATCGGAGCACGTTTACGCGGATTTTTTTCAACAAATTTTCTTACGTTTTAGCTTAAGAAATTTTGGGCATTGTGGTTTAATAAAGCAGTTCATGGAATAAAAATTATACGCATTCAGTTGTTGGCTATTTGCGTTATTAGCTGTAAAAAAATGTTTTTGGGTCCAAGTCTGTTGCATACACTTGGCCCATTCAGGGGGCAGGTTGACACGACCCCAGACCGACGCTTGACTGATACTCAAAATCATGCAAGAAAAGACCCTATGAAGCAGCATTCGCATTAAATGACTTAAGGCGCGCCAGTTTTAGTATCTCTGTTTGGAAAAAATGCACTGCGTAAACGTACTGCATGCGTAAACGCACCACGGTGAGCCCTACACATTCGGGTTTAATGTCTTGCGTCAAGCACCTTCTGAGAAACAACAGTTTTTGTTTTGTTATCAGGCGCAAGATGAAGCGGATGAAGCTAAATAAATATAGCGAAGCAAAGCAGTGACGCAGCGAGGGGAGGTTTTGGGGGATAAACCCCCCCAAGAGCTTAGAGAATATTTTTATGAAAGATTTTGTTATTAATATTAGGGGGACGGATGACTTACAAACAAAACATATTTAACTATTCACACAGCCACAAAACCCACTATTTTGAACCATTTATCTTAAAAAATGTCTGGGGGAAGTGCCCCCTTACTTCCCGCTTACCTTAGCGAGTTTTCTATACCCTACAGACCCGTGGTATTAGCTGCGCCCAAAACCCCCTATCCTAGCTACGCACTTGAAGCGAAGGATGAAATACAGAGGATGGTTTATCGACTCGTGAACATAGCACGCTAAATTGACCATGAGAAAATCATGGGTTTTCATTAGCACATGAGCACAAACAACACAAAAACTGAAAGAATGACCATGCGATTTTTTAATCGTTATGACGAATGCAACACGGATTGTAAATTGAATACGTTTAAACTCAAAAGGGCATATGAGTTGAGATCATGGAATCTACGGAATGAGGACTTCCTAACCTTTGAATTTTACTTTGAGTAAAGTTGCGTGAATCACATTCATCACCAATTTTTTTAATGATCAAACACGTTCCGTTGGATAGTTATGGTTGGTTTAGGCTTCGAAAGATCATGAGCACAGAAACTACATTTTTCTGTAAATCGTGCCTTGGTAAGCCAGGTACGTCCAAGGACTTAAAATATTCAGATAGATAGTTGGTGATTTCGTCTTCGTTTGTAACACATTTAAAAGATTCGAATCCATGCAGAGTACGAACTATTTGAATTTACCTTGTTTTAGTCATCCACATCTTCGTTCTTGCTCGCTAAATCAACCATCTTTGATTCTTTTGGTGATCAATCATATTCTGGAACTCTTTGTTGATGAGCTCACTGAAACTAATTTGCAATCATTCCAAGGAAATGAGTTAAAACTACTCGATTCCTCGACAGGAACACGGACATTACCGTTTGTCAACAATTGCTTGGAGATTTGTTTACAAACACGGTAGTGAAGTGTCAACTCGAGCTGGGCCACGGCTGGGCTTATAATCAGCTCGAATTAAATTTTTTAAATGTAATTTCAATTTAATTAATATTTTGAATATGTTTAGTAATTAAAATGTTATATTGTTACTAAAATCAGTTATTAAAGTGGTAAAAACAAAACAAATTATTTAATTTGTAGTTTTGACCGACTTATCAATTGTTGTGTTACTATAACTCCTAAAAGCATGTCCATAGGAAAGAGATGAATTTTTTTGTGAAATTATCCTTTTTTTAATGGCCTATATGTTAACCCCGCCTGAGACAAATCCAAAGAACCAAATCTCATTGAAATCGGTGCAGCCGTTCTCGAGTTATAAGTGTTCTAACTAACACGATTTTCGACTTTCTTTTATATATATAGATTTCGAATGACAAAGACCATTTTTTTCTCGTTGAAGTGAATTTATAACATCTAACATAGCCTATCACGCTTTGTTGGCCTATATTAACTTTTTTCAGGCAAATAATGTTCGTTATTCTGCACCATGCTAATCCGCAATTCTCAGCATAAAAATGCATTAATTAATTTCCGTAAAATAACTTTTATATTATGTCGGGAAAACTTGTTTGCGGTCGTTGAAAAATTAATTTTTAAGATGAGCAATTTACGTACAATGCCGCTGAAAACTTCTATTGAGAGTATTTTTTCAATAACTATTAAAAGAGAATTTTCCCGCTATTCCTTTGGCCGCCGGAGCTAGGAATGATGCTTTTGATGGATAATAATTCATCCCTATTTCCAGTGTAAGGAAAATTTCTTGATCATGTTTTCTAAAAGTGGCGGTATAAGTTGTTAATATCTTCCCCGTGCAACACGAACTTCGTAGACATCATAACCACTACTCTGAAGGTGAAAATAATTGTACTTGTACTTTATGCGGACCATTCTCGACTTTGCCGGCAATAAAGAGGTGAGCAAAAAGAAATGTAATCTAAGGAACTTGGGGAAGTCTTATGAAACATCTTCTTCCCCTTAGGGTCCAAAGCGAAATACTCGAGTGGGGAACCACCGCCGCCGTCGAGCAGGCACGGAGTAAGGGGAGGCGTTGGGTGGGATAGTGGTGGGGTTGGGTGGAAATTGAACGCCTTCGCCCCTTTCTTCCGAAGACAACCCCTTCCATCTCCTCAAACAGAAAAGGTGGCTGAAAATTCGAAGACGAGATAGCGATTCGTGCTTGTACCCACGAATACTACAATAGAGTATTATTAGAGATACGTGAAAATCGCACTTTCAATAACAGTTCATCGCATTTTGTAGCGTCTATTTTTTATTTTCATAATGAGATAGATGACGATAAAATATAGTGAAACTCAGTTATATGACAAAATACAGAATATTTAAATAATTATGAAGTAGAACAATAATAAATTAAGGAATAAATATATAGTGGCGGAGGTGTAGCTTGCCCGCGCCCACTTGTAGTTCGCGGCATCGTAGAGTCCCAGCCAACTAGCAGCTGGCCAGTGGCTCACATGCTTTAAGCGGTGAGTGTCGGCGGAGCATTTAAACTGGGTACAACATTTAAACACCGGGTAAGGTCCTGCGTATCTCCTTTCGACATTTCGATGTGCAACTCTCACATCGTCCTCAGGGATTAGATTACTGAATCCTGGGATAGCAACATCTGTGGAAGGACTTTTCCAGAAAATTGAAAACTCGTGTGTATTATTTCTAATTGCTCTCGTCAGATCTAGGAAGTCCAGAGTCTTCATTCCCACCCTTACTCTGAACGTTATTGACGGATACGAAGAGTTGATCTGCAAAACAAATTGTCAAAGTTGTCTTACACTTCCTGTTCAAAGGAAAATGATCTCATCTACGTAATGGTAGTAGTAAAAAACATTTTTGAGGAGCGGGTCATCGGAGGTGAATGGTTATTTCTCCAGATTATCCAAATATAACTTTGCTAAGATCGGGGCAAGGGGTGCACCAACTGCTAAATCATGTGTTTGAGCGTAACAAGAGTCATAAAAATAAAAGTAATTTTGTGAAATTCACATATTGAAGAGGATATTAAAGTCTTTTATGAATAGATCACTGTTATAACTCTTCTATCTATGCTTAAGAGCGTGTTCTGCCGCTTCTTTGGCCAGGACTGAGGGAAACAAGAAACAAAACGTCAAAAGTGACCAGTTTTCCATTCGGTGGCGGTGAAATTAAAGGCAACTTATTCGTCAAATCTATGGAATTTTGTGATTCCCGAACACAAAAGAAAACTTCACCATGTATAATGGAAATTACAAACGAAGTGTGTGATACAATTCGGACAACAATGAAACCTTAGGAAAGGTGATGGTATGAATGGCGCTGTTTGACCCAAGGTGCCCATCGTAATTTCATGACGGCGTCCGTGGATATTTTAATTATTTTTATAAAACTTTTATGAGATGGCTTTCATTAAATAGGCTCTCTTATATACCTTAATTTTGCCTGACATTCTACGCCTAGGTAGCATTAGGTGCGCGATCTATTCTGAGAACCGTCCGGAAATCAACATGTTTACACCATCCCAACCCAGGCAAAATCTGGTACATTTGGCATATTACTAAGCATACCATGAATTTGAACTCAAAAATTTGTAAACTTCTCTTTGGTACTAGTACTTGTTAAGTGATGAGAAATGTTGTAATTAATTCTTTACTTCTGTTGCACCCTTAAAGTAATACTTATTCGGGTTGAGGATGGTAAGATAGACGTAGATGACGAGGATTGTTATTTCTTGAGGTATCCTGGCCAACCATTTACTCATTATCTTTTATATCTTCTTCCTCTACATCTTTTCCCGTTATGTGTTCCTGTGTCCCGTTCCTACCTACTCGCCTCCAAGTCATTCGATCCAGGGCATTCCTTTCAGTCAAACCTTTCTCCATCATATCACCCTCGACACAGTCCCTCCATCTTCTCTTTGGTCTTCCCCTCGTTCACTTCCCTTCCACTGAATAATTTTCAATTCTGTTCCCACATTCTCCTCATCCCTTATTGAAATATATCCAAACCTTTGCGTCCTTCCTTCTTGCACCTTCCTCGAGATGTCAATGAAATTACAACGAAAAGACATTTATATCATAACTGTAACATGTTGAACCTAGAATCTGAAGGAATAAGTTCTTAAAATAAATACTATTCTTTCTATACTTTTCCACTATTCCACTTGCACGTAATATTGCTTTTGACATTGAAATAAAGCTTTTATCTTTCACTGACAAGGTCAAAATTTTCACCTCATGTTGTTTCCTATTGAATTTACCTATCTGAAGTGAATACTAGTCGACAGATAATCCTGCAGACGACCTATCGCATTTACCACATGTAATTAATTACTTGATAGTAATTGATCGAGTATGTGCCTTCATATAAAACCTGCTATCCACATCATTGTATTTCACAAGTTCAAAATTTCAATTATCGATGTCATCGCTGAGTGTTAATAAATAAACACCAGTCGTCATCACGTAACACCCATGGCCATTCGCAGCCGATCATCTCCTCCCCGGTAATGATACTGCCACCATCGGCCATTGGATTCGCGAATAGTCTGCGTTATAGTGCGTGGCGGCATATGGGAGTGCTGGTTTAATGTTCGAAGGAAGATAAGGGTCGTTTAGATGCGGTGTAGTCTGCTCGAAACGTGGATGTGATACAAAGTCAACCTCTATCGAGTATGTGGGGCTGATATCATTCTTGAGGCTGATCTTTGGAAGTATATTGCCGAAAGATCAAAAGATTCAATAGGAGATGAATACGAAGCCAGATATGGTCCATTCAAAGTTTCATCGTGAATGAAACAGAGAGATATTTTCCCCTTGCATCTACATTTTAGATACTAGTGGAGCATAAGGAATTCAGAGATTAATGATTCAATCCGTGAACTTAATAAAGTAGACAAGAGAGCTGCGCGGGCCATAAAATCTGTCATGAGCGAACAGGGAGCTTTTCACAGACTTTTCACCAATTAGGCCTCTAACCGCTACATACTCGTAGGACGTGCTATGCTGTGATTTTTGCGGGTAATAAGATTACCTGGATGAGTTTCAGAGAGATTCAGAGAAAATCATATTAGAAGCTCAATTTGTCTCTTTATCCCAACAGAAACGATAACATAAGAGATATTTGGCTAAACGGATGGGTTTAGGAATTCTCTGCCCCCGAATGGGAGGGAAATTTTATAAATGCTGAGTGGATATCAGTGGTCACATGTCCCAAGTACGAATTTGTTTTGATCCTCTCTTTTGTTTTCGTGACCTAACACCACCAGTCGCACGCCTATTGTAGTGGCAAGCATCGTAGTATGAGACGTGGATGAGAGTTTGTGAAATACTGGACTGCATGGTTATTTGTATTTTTCGAAAGAATGACCGAATTCAGTTGAAGTTGTATACATACTTTGAAATTTGGAGCGTCAGAACGACATGAGTGGGTAGTTAGGTCGTAGGACATCTGAACACACCGTCTAAGAAACTGAAAAATACGCGAAGTTTAGGATACTAAAATAACGTGTACAAAAAAAAGAATTTGGGGTAACCAATTAAAAGACTTCAAAATGTCCAACGTTACCTATCCTATGCTAGAGACCTCATCAAGACTAATCATCGAGTCGCCTTTATTGAGCATCAATTTAGAGGTACTGGGTGCTGGCAGAGAATTATCTGGAATCCTTCTTTCTAGAAGTAACTGGCGGCCATATTTTGCTAGTCTTCTAAAAAGATGAAAAGGTTTGGAAATATCATTCGCTCGCCAGTTTAATTTCCTGTGCCGCCTAAAATCCTAAAATCACACGAGGACTCTTGTCTCGATTTTTCCGAAGGCTTCAACAGGGAATTGAACCCGGGGCTCTTCCGTTAGTTGCCAAATATTTTTCCCAATATAGAGGGTGGAGAAAATTGGGCCAAGAAATTTTAATCCTGGATACCCTATGCCAGTATGAACCAAAATTACTAATAATTTTTCGATCGAAAACGCACCATTTTTAAACTACGGAAACTTTGAGCCAAGCGCTCCGATTGGCCACGAGCTTGCCCAGTTGCCGAATTCTCAGGACAACTCATGACTTGGAATGCTCTGAATGTCGGAGATTGCGATGTTACCAAGGCATCCGGCAACAGGGCAAACTCGCGGCAAATCGGAGCGCTTGGCTCAAAGTTACTGTAGTTTAAAAATGCTGTGTTTTCGACCTAAACATCATTCGTAATTTTTGTTTGCATAAGCTATCTAGGGTCAAAATTTCCTGACACATTTTTCTCCACCCTATGCATCCGTTACTCGCTCAGGAAATAGATTCCGAGTTCTGCAACGCAACGCAACGCCGATTTTTCATTGTTGGTATTTAGACTCAAGCTCCCAGCTGTGAAGCTGTCTACTGAGGGGTTCATTTCAGTTAGTAGGTTCAGGAATAATTACATCGCTGGCTGATCATGGCATTTCGTTACTTTACTTTTTTATATTTAGGTAGGGGTGGGGATATGGGAAGGGATAAGGGCGGTTTTTGGGACATTATGTTTAGCCAGAACTGAAGGGGTATAGTCCCAAAGGTTTTTTAGTATGTCATTTTGAGTGGCGGCAAAAGATCTTTCGAATTTCGCCAAATAAGCCTTCAAGGTTGTGAGAAGGGGAGAAATCTTCAGATCTTTTCTTATATTTCTGTTGGCAATAAACCAGGGAGCCCCGATAATTTTCCTCAGTATGGCATTTTCGGCGGATTGAATCCTTTTGAGATGCGTTGGAGCTGCATGAAGCCAGGCTGGAGATGCATAGGATAATAATGGTTTAATGCAGATATTGTACAAAAGTAGTTTAGTTTTTAAGCGCAAAGGCGAGGTTGATTTCAATAAGGGATATAACGCCGTTTGCGCTCCTTTTGCTTTATTAATAGAGGAAGCGATGTGTGACTTCCAGGTGAGTTTCTTGTCCAAAAGAACTCCAAGAAATTTAGTGGATAGCTGTTTAGGAATCCGCTGGTTTCCGTAGTGAAGCCGCTGGCCGTCACCTGTCCTGGTTCGCCGGGAGAACACAACATGCGTGCACTTGGTCGCGTTAACGCTGAGCTTCCACTCACTAGCCCAGTCCTCATACTCGTCAAGGTGACTTTGCGCCAAGTCAGCCGTTCGTTCCGGATCCGAACCCTGGGCAAGGATGGTGGTATCGTCTGCGTAGAGGAATAGTTGGGTGTTTGGAAGGGAAGGGGTGTCGTTTACATAAAGGTTAAAGAGTATGGGGGATAAGATGGCGCCTTGCGGGACGCCAGAGGATATGGGATAGCGGGAAGAGATGCTGGACTTAAGGGTTACAAAGAAGGAGCGGTCTGATATAAATGATTGAATTAGTTTGAGAAGGTGGGAGGGAATGTTTAAGGAGGAAAGCTTATGGATGAGGCCCAGGGTCCAAACCCGGTCGAAGGCTGCTTCGAGGTCCAAAAACACAGCATGTGTGATTAACCGTTGGTTGAAGCCGGAAGTTATGGTTTCAGCGAGGCGAACAATCTGGTGGACAGTGGAAGTTTTCCTGCGGAATCCTGTTTGTTCCGGTCTAATTATGTCTTCAGTCAGAAGAACTTGGCTGAGCCTGCGGTGGATGAGTTTTTCAAAAAGTTTTGATAACGTACAGAGCAGACTGATGGGCCGGTAAGATGAAGGAAGGGTGGGAGGTTTACCAGGTTTGGGAATCATTATAATTTTGGCTATTTTCCATGAAGATGGGAAATAGCAGGTGGATAGAAGGAAGTTGTAAAGTTGTTGCAGGAGAAGAATGGTAGGTTGAGGAAGGTTTTTGAGGAGCCTGTTGGGGATGTTGTCCGGTCCGGGAGCAGATTTGGGTTTAAGGATGCGGATAGTGGCCTCAATTTCATGGAGAGTAATGAAGTCTGGTTCACTGGTTGGGCAGCGCTGCAGACTCAGCCAAGTGTCTTCACAGGATTGTTCATGAGGAGAATGCAGGTCATTAATAAATCTCTTTTCGAGCATGGAAGCGAAGACTTCGGCTTTTTCCACATTAGTGGTAGCTCTTCCATTCGGAGAGATTAATGACGGGTAGTCGCGCCTTGGATTCTTAAGGGCCTTAGTGATCGGCCAAATGGAGCCGTCAGAGCCTTTCAACGATGACACTTTTGAGTCCCAGGATTTCTGGCGAAGTTCCTTAATTAGTCTTTGCACCCTGTTGCGGAGTGCGTTGAACTTCATTCTATCTTCTCGGAGCCGGGTATGTTGCCAAATCTTTCTGGCAGCGTTACGATGTCTGATTGTCGTAAGTATGTGCGGAGGAATGGGTTCGGAGAACGAAGAAGGTGGCGGTAAAAAGGATGCCTCTTTGGCGGCATCTTGAATCAGAGACGTAAGTTTCTCAATGAAGAGATCAGCATCAGCTCTGGTGGTGAGCGGGAGGTTGGACAATTCATGCGAGTTGTCACCTGTAATTCGACGAAATTTTGGGTAATTCGTCTTCGTTTTTAGGTTTTGAACCCTCTGCTCAGGGGAACAAGGAATGGAATAGATAATTGGGAAATGGTCGGAGGCTGTGGAATCGAGAGTGGTTGGGGGAGCGGAGGAAGGCAAGTTATTGGTTAGGGCTATATCAAGGATGTCGAAGGTGCCATGAGAGGAGAGGTGAGTAGGAGAGGAAGGAGCAAGCAGGGCAAAATTCAAATTCCTCTGGCAAGTCAGTAACATGGAGCCGGCCAGGTTATTACGGTTGCAGCCCCAAGAGATATGCTTGGAATTTAAGTCTCCTCCTACTATGGAACGGCCTTGAAGGAGTTCTGCAATTTGCTTAAATTCCTCCCTAGTTGGTTTCCTCGGGGGCCGATAGGTTGACCAAAGGTTGACGTTGCCGAGTCTGGTACGGATGGAGGCGCCGACAGCTTCTACGGAGGATTTTTGATTATAGGGGAGTTGAGTGGCCGATAAGGAGTTTTTAATTAACAATAGAACTCCGCCACCAACATTGTCAAGGCGGTCCATTCTGAATTTTTGATAGCCAGGAAAATAAATGGTTTTGTCAGGCTTGAGAAGAGTCTCTTGTATCAGAGCAGCGTCGATAGAATGTTGGACTAAAAGGTGGCGAACTTCTTCCTGTTTTAGGTGCAGGCCGTGAACATTCCACTGTAGGATCTTCAATTGTGAGGCTGGTTGTCTAGCCATCGCTAAGCAGTGAAAGTGCCATATGTATAATCTCGTTAAAGATAATTTCTGATTTAGGGGTAGAGGAAGGGGTGAGGAGTTTTTTGACGAGGTTGGTTAGAAAGGAAGAAAGTTTCTGTTTAATGGATGGGGTGAGTAGCGAGGAAAGGATAGAACGGATGTCGAAATCAGGAGGAGGTGAAGGAGAGGCGGAGGGAGTAGCAGCAGAGGAGGATTGGTTCGGAAACGAGGGAAAATCAGCAGCAGTGGGGACAGGAGTTGCTCTGAGATTTCGGCTACTTTTTAGTTTCTCTGCATAGGATTTATAAGCTGGGCAACCTTTGTAGCTGGCAGGGTGAGGGCCTTCACAATTTGCGCACTTGGCTGGCGCAGGTCTGAAAACTTCACAGGTTGAGTGCGAATGGTTACCGCCACATCTGACGCAGCGCGTTTGAAGCCCGCATGATTTATACGTGTGGCCAAAGTTTTGACAGCGGGTGCACTGTGGGGGGCCAGGAGACGGTTTGTAATTGTCAATTGTGACTTTTAAGCCACATAGGTGCGAGATTTTCATAAATCTGTCCTTGTCATCAGCATTAGATAGTTTCAGCTGGAATAACGGTAAAGGACGGGGTTGCAGAGGTGGAAGAGTTTGCTCCGGATTGGCTGCAAGTTCTCGTTCGCGTTGCTGACGAATTGCATTAGTGGGCCTGGTGGTGCGAAGCTGCACAATATCATCGACTGAAACTCCTATCTCGTCAAGGCTATCACGAATTTCGTCGATCGCAGTGTCTCTCATCAGGCCACGCACAATAAGGTAACATTTTCTATCCTCCGGGAGCTGGTACGTATAGTATTCCCATTTATTTTCAGAAAATAATTTGACTAATTTCCTGTAGTCATCAGGAGAATGGCATTGCACCCGGACTTGGGTCCCAGTGGTGTTGCAAACAGGAGGGCTGGAGGTGGCTCCTACCATTCTTCGGTATTTTATCGACCAGTTTGACTGATCCTTTAAGAATATTGGAGGAATTTTTCTAGTGGAGGTGGTAGGGGTTCCGGAAGAAGGTCGTTGGGAGGTAGCAGAGGTCTGTGGAGCCTGTGATTGCGACGGGGTGGCGCTGGCTTCAGAGGATCTAGTAGCGAGGTTTTGGGTAGGGTCCTGAAGAGGGCCAATATCAGGATTTTCGCTTAGAACATCAAATCTATTGCTGATTTGGAGAGCCGGTGGTGAGAGTGGTGGCGAAGTGCCGATGCGGCGCCGTTTTCCTTTCTGAAATTCGGTGAATTGATCGTCAATTGGGTTTAGCGGGGGAGGTAATCCGACGGCAGAGCAAAACGCGGGATCTAAGAGTTTTGCCTTTGGGAAGGAAAAGGTAATGACTGGCTCTTCGATTTCGGAAGGAATAATAATCGGGGAGTTGACCAAAGGTCGTGACGAGGGAATAATGCCATGATCAGCGGGCCTTAGATTGGCCAGATGTCGTTCATCTGATTGGCTGGCATTTTCGTTGACGCTACCATGCTCTTGATGCATAGTAACTGAAGTGGCGTCTTGACTGGCCTCAGGAGAGTCCGGGGATATGGATTCCTGGGATTCAGAATCCATTTGTTCATCTGAAGCTTCTGATTCGCTGGTTACAGAGGCCGCCATGTGGTCCATGGCGGCCACGTGGCTCGTTGGGGAGGACAATGGAGGGCTTGTAAGGGCCTACAGTCCTAGCGAGGGAACCCTTCCGTGTTCCTCGGGGGTGCAATGGGCGATGCTATGACCCAGAGGCCCGAGTACTAACATCCAGGAAGACCTTAAGGGGAGTCGCCGGGTGCTAGGCACCACCCGAAGGTGATAACCGCGGTGACCAGGTCTGAATTTAGGGACAGACCCAGCCAGCCGCGGCCCCACGGGTGCCCCGTAGGCGACGGGGAAATGACGCGAAGTCTCTCGCGGGAAGTCCCGCGGTGAATGCCGCAGCAGCTGCAGCGGTAGATATCAAATGAAGATCGCGTAGGCTTCAAAAGATGAGTTCCGATGAGTTGACGTGCTGACACGTGGCACCAGGTTCGGGCTAGTCCAGAGTCGACAGGCTGACCAGGTTCCGAGTTCTGCGGTTTTCGTCTCTCACTTTTATCGGAAGAGAAAAGTTTTCGCCGAGGAGAACGACAGGTGAAATATCCGACCTACGTGGCGGGAATCGCCCAGGAATTCATTGGGGAATCCAGGAGGGTTTCGGGGACATCTGGGGGGGAAGGGGGTCACGCGGGGTCACAAAGAAAATAAAAAGGCTTCTTCATAGGATATGTGTGGTAGTGGACCAAAGAATAAGTGGGAGTGGGGTGGAATTTTTATTCGCCACGACAAACGATATCACTCCCTTCTTTTGCATTCCGTCTCCAAGGGAGCGGAGATATGGGGGAGTAAGAGTTTATTCATACCCCAACCTCCCCTTCCCATCACCATGGCGACGAGAGCTAGAATATGTTTGAAAGGCCGAACGTCCAGATGGCATCAGGTTCGCTCCATTTGATACCCCGCAGCTGGATACTCTTCTCCGGCGCCGCCGCCGGGAGTCGTCTTTGTATACAACATCGATGTGATGATCGAAGCCATCCATCGGTCATTGCGTTCCCGGCCGCGGAATCTAGTCGCGCGAACGTCGAGTTCCCAAGGACTTCCTCGGCTCAAAGAAGAAACAAAACATCATGGGCTGCAGAAACGAATGGTAGACATCACAAATCGTGAAAACGGAATGCAGAATCCGACTAAAATATCATTTGGAGACGATCCCAATTCAGAACGAAGTGTATCACTAATAGTTATGAGGTTTAAACGTAATTCCATATTAACGAGATGGAAACAATTAGTAAGTTTCAATAATTTAAGCGAAAGGTCGTAATTTTTCTCTGTAAATTATGTCTAATGAGCAGGAGATAATAAATAAGTGTGGAAAATTATAACGGCTGTTTCCATCTTGTTACAATGTGTTTGCACAAAGTAAACTCGTCGACAATTGTTCGAATGCCATTTTGTTACAACAGTGATAAATTTTATTTCAAAATAGTATTCACTTTTAAACTCAGTAGTGATACATTTATACACATGCATTAAAAGCTGTCTATGCTGGCATTTTATACGAAAAACCAATTTGGTTTGGCCCCAAATTTTAGCAATACTTACTTGTTACACGAAACACCGTGTGTGAGATCATTTTTAATTATTAAGGGAGAATTAAAACGGGAACACCTTGAATGAATGCTTCATTTTATTAATCCTGTTATAAATAATGCTTCTTTCCTTGGGAGCCGGTGTTTGAGTTAATAAATACAAATTTCTCAATTCACTGTGATAGATTTTGACGCAATTATCATCCTCGGAGTTGGAATAATTTTGAGGTTACTAATGAGAAAGATTCTGCTAATAGCACGAATTAAATCCTATTTGGAAACAACACTTGCCTTGAGTACATTGTGTTGTCTAAAAACTGAAATTCAATATCCGAGGTTGTTGATAATGTAACATTATTTACAATTGTGTCCGACCGAAAAGGTTCCAATGCAAGCATAACGACTACTATCGCCGAAAAAAAGGTAGAACGCTGAGCTTAAGTAGTTGTACGAAATTCTGCCGAGGCTCCATAGAGTCGTGTCATATATCGTTTTACTAATTGTTTATTTATCTAAAACAAGGAGTCATTAAACATTGTTTAAACGTAAACGATTAGCTTCTACAGTCGAAGGAGTGAAGAGGAACACGCGAAAAACTATGAAAACGGCGAAACGGTCGTCTTCTTCGTCTCGTCATGAACAAAATATTTGATTGGTGCATTTAACTTTATTTTTTATAGGGAGAACGACATCTTCGCATTAAAAAGAGATTTTTAAAATTAAATTTTACTCATTCATTGATTTTTAAAATGGCTGAAAGGTAAATACCATTTTTCGAAGTTTAGAAGAATACATGAATATTGAAGTTACGTATGTTATATGTAAAATTAATTTCTAAATTTTCCATTTAAGGAAATGTTTATATTGTTCCTTTTTCTTAAAATAAACCAAAAAGACGAAAATCGTTGGTTTGATAGAGTGCATTGCCGTGGAGGGGAGGGGAGCGGGGCTCTTTTTGCGGCGACAGTAGTACAATTCAAATCTTGTGTAATTCCAAGCAACTGTCGTCCTATTCGTGCTGAGAAATTTTCGAGCGTTCTAGGTCTGATCCTCGAAATCCTACATTCGAAGGGGCCAGAGCAAGAGTTTCAGCTTCAACATATGGAATCGGAACAATACTCAGTTACCATGTGATTAAACTGAAAGGCTGGTTTTAATATGTGAGGGTAGAACTCACCCTGGACTTAGACACGCGCGTGTGACTGTAACACATTCAGGTTAGGGGGTGCAGTTGCTTTTCCTGGGTCACCTAGCACTTCGAGCACTCTATATCGATCTAACCGCTATGATATCACGCTCTCAGCCCCTCGGTATGAATAAAAAAAAAACTTCGATGTGTTATGTTATTCACAAAATACATCGAAATATAATTTTACCTTGTGATTGACTATTATAAAACATACTCTTACGCTGATATATAATTCATCGCCCAACTCTGATCCTTGTGAGTTATACAGTATATTTTTAAAAATCGGATCTCCGAAGTCATCACCCGTGATTTTTAACGTCGGACCCTTCGGTCGGCATCCAAGATCTCTACTTACTTAGCTACTACGCTGCCCCCCCCCCCCCCCCCACTACCACCATCGGACCAGTAGGACATCATTTTCGCATCTATTGTGGAACATCAATTTCACATCCATTCTAGGGTTTCGACTGACTTAAATCAGACGTCTGTCGACTCCGCTCGCCTCTGACACATGCATCTTCGAGACAAAACGTGCAGTGAAAGGGTTCTCCATCGGAAGATGGACTCGGAGGCTAAGACGACCTGCCTCCTCCCTCATAACTCTCTTCCCCTTCCCTTCTTCACTGGCGTCCCATACATACATCGCCCTCCCTCGGACCCCCTGCTTTATCTTCCGGGACACGTAGCCACCCGACCCAACCCTACCCCCACGCGACCCGCCCCCAGAACTCAACCCCCGCACGGAGGTGGTGGCTGAGGGGCTGGGGGAGGTAGTGGGTCCCTTTTGGACGGAAGAGTCCCTCTCGCTGAGCATGACGGGACATATTCTCTCCATTTCCGCTCCTCTCCTCCGTTTCCCACGAATCAAACGAACTATAAAGCATCGCGGAAAGTGAATTCGTACAGTTCTTGCACAGTCTATTGTTTTCGTTCCGCCATGACGCCCAAACCACGCCACTCTTTTTCGTTTGGCTTTTTTTGCGGAACTACGTTTCGTGAGAAAGGAATTGAATTTAAGAAGACGTATCCCTCCATTTCGAATGTTAGTATTTCCCCTTTTTTTGGCTGTTTTATTATAGAAGTGCAAGAGATTAGTTGTATACCTTAAATGATGTATCGACTTTGATCAGATGATGTATGGAATGAGGTAGATCAGTGTGATTCAAATTTCCTTGTAGAGTGCTTTAATATATTATGTGATATTCGTATAAAAATACAAATTTGTCTGTTCAACACCTGAACCTGTCTTGCAACTGCCAGAATTTATACCTTCTTGTTCACATATAAAGCGACACATCCAAAGCATTGAAAATGTAAAATGAGTCGGTTATTTTGCTGTAGAATTACTCTTTCAAAACTTACGCTGACATCTTATATTATCAGGATAGGTGAAAGCGGAATGTATGTAGGTACTCCGCAGCTTTTGCCTTTACCTTAGATGTAAAATATCACATCTGAGAAAATATTAGATACAGTAAAACGTTACCCAGGGGTTTACTTTATATGCTATCATAAATTCCAAGTCGGCGGCGTACGTTTTAATCTATTTAAAGGTCACGGCTAATATCTTGAAATTTTCAGTAAATGTAGAGGTGCACTCATTTAAAATTTATCCATATCTCAAAGAATGGAAAATACATAAAATTTAGTCTAAAAATAATGGAGATTAAATTTTTCGAATTCGGGATACAGGAAAATTCCACCATTGGTGTGATCAAAACACCCTAAAAATTTCAAGACCATGGCCTAATTTTCAGTTTTCCTAACAGCGAATATGTATGAATGGGTCAGCGAAATAGAATGCTCTTGCGAGAGAGGTGCGCGCTCTTAAGGCAAGACCACTCGGGAGCAGTTTCCTGATTTCGAGGGGACTCCAGCTGTTGGCACAAAGGCCAGGGTTTTTATGCTCCCATCAGCAATTTACACTCCGGGCGAATACGATGAGGGCGACATGAGTGTTTTTAGGATGAAACTTTATGCACGGAACTCCACCCGTGATATGGGACGTAAAACCGTGGTAACCTTGACGCCTTTCGTTAAGATCAGACTAATTTCGACCCCGGGTTTCTCCCATCCCTTAAATTCCCTACCATCCCCTAACGGCGCCAATGACTCCACCGTTTGATGGCCTCCTTCAAATACGATAGCATACTAACAGGGTTCCCACTCAACCGTGAAAACCTTAAAACCGTGAATAAGCCGTGAATTTCGTCTACCCTGAAAAAACCTGGAAATAGCCGTGAGTTTCACCATAAGACCTTAGAAATCTCTCAAACTTGATTGTAGAATTACGATAGACGGATTAAAATAAAAATCGATATTTCGATCATGCTTCAAGGCCGAGTAACGTGCAGATACTGTCCACGCATTTATATACACACGTGCATTCGAAGAGCAGTTATTAATTGGTCCGTGTGCGATGACAGCGCATTGACCTTAAGCCTGCGATTGGAAGACGTTAACCCTGGCAAAAAATCAGGCACTTCTTCACTTCCCTGCTACCCTGCTCTCTTAATTTTCCCACTCACACCCTTTTGCTAGCGATAAGTGAAGTCATGAGAGATAGCACTTTCATTGCTGCGTTTGCATTCAAGGCATCTGTTGTGTTTGTTACATTTTTAGTTAATGTGCGGCCGGTGATTGTTTCATGAACAATATATCTGCCTAAAATGCCTTATCTACAAACCGTGAATTTGATGACATTTAGACCGTGAAAACCTGGAAAAAACCGTGAAATTTATAATGTAGTGAGAGTGGGAACCCTGTAATATTTTTTTGGTGATGAATTACGCCTTAAAAACTCAGGAATATAATCTTGAAAATTTCAGGATAAGTAGAGTAGTACTTTTTCAATTGTTGAAGGTTACTTGGGGTTTCCACCGAGTCAGGTTCTCCAACTCCATCTCGGCCGACGTTTCGATGTACGAGTTGTCCATCATCATCAGGGCATATCGATTCTTGAAAATCGTCCTCCTTATATACGGATGACGGCGATATCAACCGGGGCAGGTGTTATGTAATTGGTCGAGAAATACTCGCCTTTTTGCTCATTCCTCACGAATGCTCCTCAGCACTGGTTTGCATGAGGCGCTCAGTGTGTAGCCGGTGTCGCGGTTCATGGTGGTGTTGAGACGCATTTCAATGGCCTCCCTTGAGAGTATTTCCCAAAATTTGTCTATCCGACAAAGGACCTTGGTCTTCTCCCAACAGATGGCGTGGTCGAAGGAAATTCTGTGGTTGGCCACGGCCGACTTTTCAGGCTGCCCGAGTCTGAAATGTTTTTGGCGTTCTTTTAATATTGTTTCGTTGGTCCTCCCTGTCTCTCTCAACGACTTATTTGAGTACTCATTCAACTTTTTCTCCTATCTCAAATGTATAATACATTAACCCTGAGATAATAATGAGTTAATTTTTTTCAATTGCATATGCAGGAAAATATTACCTGGGATGTCTACCTCATTTGCTCAATTAAAATTCTAAGTGATGACGTAGTCAAGCGAGTCGTCTATTACCTCTTAGAGCAATTCCACTCCTAAGCAATTTCCTGATTCCATGGGGCACCCTAGCAGTGGGGCAAAGGTCAGGGGTTTTATGCCCTCATCAGCAGTTTACACTCCTGGTGAATTCTCTGCTTGATGAACCGGGAACGACGTATTTGAGCTATATCCTCATCAAAAGGCGATTTTCAGAAAATTCCAGTCGACGTTATGTAAGGAAACGTAGTATGAAAGCCAATCGCCCAATTTACACTGTTATTCAGCATATTTAACTATCAACTCCGTTAAATGGGATGTTAAGGTAAATTACAGTTTCCCTTATATTTTACCCATCCTTTACTCTCTTAGGATAATGGTAGTTTTCCCTTCAACCCTTTCCACCTCCGAAAATAATGCAAATCTCTACTAATAAAAATTCCATGTCAAAGTACCATCTTGGTTGCGTCTGAATTTGTCTTTAAGGATGTAAAGAAATTATTCAATGAAGAATTTGAATTTCAGATAGTAGGATTTCTTGCTTTTATTAAATTGAATTGAAATAGTTGCGTGAATGAGGCTAACCATTCCCCTGTACTTATCCTCCTATTATATTATAGCAACGTTTATCCCCTTTTGTTGGTCCCATAACTCATGGACAACCCAAAAGGTAGGAGTTTAATATTCTGTCAGTTTGTAATCTTGTGGGAGATAAACGCAAAATGAATTCATCCCAATCCTCAGCCCCCAAAAAAATTGTATCTCATAATTCTTCCTCCGAGTAGTTCATAATTATTTTACGACTTCCCTTCGTACGATGACTGTTTTTTTGGCTATTTGGTTTTCTACGAGACATGCACTCAACCTCCTTGAATGCTATAGGCTCGATGTCTGCCTCGCTATTATTACAGCAGATGATTTTCAAGCCGTAGACTACATATTCTCTCATCTATGGTGCATTTAAATGCATTTACAAAAGTTGTCACTCCCTAGCGAAGGTGTTGCTAGAGCGGTTTACATGTCACTGGGAAACAAGCTGTAATCAATGCCGAAGTTTTTTTCTGATTAAATAATGAATAGAATTCATAGCTATTCAATGTAGTCTCCATTTAGTTAGTCCCGTAACTCGGCCCGCAGTCTGGATGAACTGAAACGGAAAGTGCCAGGAACTTAAGTTTTTTTTAATTTTTCCATTTCCTAATAACAGGAAGGCACGTATGTTTGATCAAGTAAATAATATCGCTAAGTGAAACAAGTGCAGTGGTTGATAGTTTCAAGCGCCAATCTGTAAAACTTAAAACCCATTTTGAATAACATAAAAATACGTTTTTTTCACATAAAAGTTGTTTATATACGACCACGGTTTCAACGCCAGGGCGTCATCATCAGGTGAATAATACAGAATCATACCGTATTATATACCTGGCAAATTCACGCCGAAACCGTGGTCGTAGAGAAATAAATTTAATTTGAAAAACGAAGTATTAAGTTGTTCAAGAAGTGTAGTGGTTATTAGTGAAAGGCTATTGCGTAGTCTTCCCTTCGTCCTATTCGCTTCTCTTCTTGGAGACGATCGCTCATCCTCCTTCTCTCATGGATATGGTCCCAATGTCTTTCTCTTCTTCAGCCCCGACAAGTCCCTCTTCTTCTCCCTCATCAAATCTCGTCCCTTACTCCTCGCACGACCAAATCCCTCCGACTTCATTTCCTTGCTTCACCGCAAATCCTCGCTGCCCATGAATATATATCCTCAGCCTCAGTCCCTTTCACTCATCCCGCTCCTTGCCACACACTTGCGACCGAAACACTAAAAACCCCTCCCCAGGACATTCGAGAGCCTCACCACCTCCTCCTCATTGTCTTGCCCACCCTCTGTGCCAGACGCTAGGTGGTCCAGTCAAAATTTGGTGGATGGTTTTGGGGTAGTTTCGAATTTTCTGTCAAAAATGCATTCTGGGAGAGCGCGGCAGCCTACTGAACGTGATTCTACGTGCAAGTAAGAGGTTCTTTTTTACTTATCTTCATTTAGTTATCTCAATTACCCCCGAAAAACCTAGCAAAACTAGACCTTGACATCAGGTTCAACAACAATTAACAATAGACGTCCGCTCACGTCCATGTCCAGGATAGGAGTAACCAATGCAGGTGGGACTCGAACCCGCGACCTTTGGTATGGTAGGCGAGGACTTTTCCACGCTGCTACCGGGGTATACTATGTCTTCACCTTATGTTATTCGAATCCACACTCATCCTTAAAATCCTTTTGAGAAGGAATTTAAGGACAAGAAATACTGTTGGGCAGAGGACTTTTTCAAAATGTATGATCTAAAAATGAGGGAGAAGTAATTGGCATGAAAGGAAAAATTAGTATAAAATATATGGAGCAGGGAAATAAGGATGAGAAAGAGAAGAATTACGTAGATGTAAAAAATAGGATTGGCTGCCAGGAGAATCTACTGCGCACCATTCTTAGGATTGTTGGCCATTACTGAAGATGATCAAACGAAGAAATAAACGATCTCTCCTCTGCTATTTATCACATTGGAATTGGTTCCTCCGTTTGGACGACAGAGCTCCTCAAAATTGGTTTTCTTGTTTTTTTTACAGAAATTGGTGAGTAGAGCGCTTGGCTTCGAATTTTAGATTCCCGGGTTCACATCTCTGGTGAAGGCTTCGAACTCCCACTAATAAAATCCTCCATGTGCGAGGTGGACCAGGGAGAGAAACTGCCTCCCCCCTGCCCTGAATATACGCAATTTAAACGCCGATGGCTTATTTTATGATGAGATCTACCCTTATTTACCCAAACCAACCTTCGGATTGAATCACGGAGTGCGAGATAAGTCTCTGACACCTCTCCTGAAACGTAATAATTTTACTCAGCCTCTATTAAAGCTACATGTGTAAAATTTATCAACGAAGAGTCTAATTCGTATATCCTGTATTTTTCAAGAATATAGCATTATATTCTAATGCTCTCAGGCCTTTCAACGGGTGAGATATTCCATTATTGTAAACGTTTCGGCCAGTATCTGGTTGGTCGTCATCAGGAATACTGCGAATACTTCACCGGTCGAAGAAAGCAATGGAGCAACTCACCCGGTGGAATGCCCGAGAACATTTCATTCAGTTGATGCACCGGGAAAGCATCAAATCAATCCAAATGAAAGCGTATGTTACATGCGGCGAAAATACGATAAAAAGTTTCCCGATTGTTTGAGAGGGGAGCGTCAAGAAAACTCGGAAATAATTTTTTTATTTCTTTATTTTTTATTTATTTTCATACCACCGAAAAAAGCTCATTTTTTGACCTTTACATCGTGGGTTTTCAACATTTTTTTTTTACAAATACACGTTTAAGAACAATCATGCCCTGGATAGAGGCAACCTACCCTGGCCGGACTCGAACCCGCGACCTCTTCTTTGGAGGGGAGGACTTTACTCCGCCTCTACCGAGGCCGCCAATTTTATTTCATTCCCAGGTTATTTCAGTTCGACCGATCACGTTGTCATCGAGATACATCACTTCAAACTTGGTTGTCACGGTATTTCGTGAGGACGGCGGAGGGGGAGGCGATCGTTTGAGTGAGCACGGTGTTTTGTCATGGCTACGTGCTCGCGCGGACTGTCAGTCTCACTTACTCCCCTGGCTTTTGTACCTTCTATTCCTCTGGCGATATTCCCGCTAAATTCGGCCGCAATGCATGCCGGGAAAGGGAGAGAGTGTTTGTTCGCAGTGAAAACATTACACGGGGGGTCTAGGGGACGGTGGGTTGATTGGAAGTCGTCAGTGAAAGCTCGTCGGTGGTGACGCTTCGAAAGAGATGGTTTTGAACTGGGGCGGAATTTAAAGAGGGGTCACGTCCAGAGGCCAGAGGGGACGTTGTGGGTTGGGATAGAGTCGATGGGTTAGAGGTCAAGGAGTCCAGGGGAAGTTTTCCCAGCGAAGGGGTTGGAGAGAGGACACAGACGATCCTCCTCCCATTGCCACTGGGCTTTTCACCGATTTTGTGGTACCATCAATGCTGAAAAGAGTTTGAAAAATAAAGAGACCCTTATTTCTTGGTTTTTCGGTACGCCGCACAGTGGGCGGAAATCGGAAAAAGCAGGAAAAAATTACAAAATGGCTTTTTTTGAGTTATAAACTTGATACTTCGCAGGTATACTCAAAAATGATTGAAATTTATGGATATGTAACTTCATTTGACAGCCCGTTTCTAGATTCCACCCGTTACTGAGATACAGAGGCTCAAACGCGAACAAATTTCCATAAAAACGCCCGTCTTCAATTTTCTCTGAAAACCTTCCAAAGTAAGTACCTAGATAGTGAAGTTATAGATGGATTCTTGCGGAATTAAAATCACAGTATCTGTTGCCATGGTTCTCTGTATCTCAGTAACGGGTGGAATCTATGTCAAATGAAGTATATATCCATAAATTTAAATAATTTTTTAGTATACCTGCGAAGTTTCAAGTTTATTACTCAAAACAAGCCATTTTGTAATTTTGTCCGGCTTTTTCCAATTTCCGCCCACTATGCGCCGCATGGTTATCGTGCTACCCTCGGGGAAAACTTAACATCTACATACCTTGCTAGTCACCTCTAGTATGTTCGGCAGGGGGCGACTAATCGCCAGCATGCAGTCTGCAACGAGATCCGCACTTGCACACCAATCGGTCATAAAATCTCAAATAATAACACAAATTCACGTATAAATTCATGCAAGTACTGAGATTTCGCACCAAGTGTGCATCTTTTTATGCAACTCGAGGACGAATCACAAATTTCCTGGTAGCCAAAACTTGCCGACTTAAAGTAATTGATGTAAAATATCAATGAAAGGTTGGAAATAAGAAAAGTGTTAAGCGCGGAAAAACAGAGGGCAAACAAAGATAAAATTTAACGGTCGTACACCTTTGGCTGATGAGTTGGTGACGTCACTTCGTTTCAGGAGAACGACGCTCCTCTTTTGCTTTGCGCAAGGTCCTTGTATGCTTCGTTCAAGTATACAATCTGGTGATCATTTTTTTCTCTCAACGGAACGTTCTGCCTACACAAGTTAATGAACCATGAATCTAAAGACATCACCAACTAAAAGAGTGTGGGCGGCAACATTCGCAATTTGTGATCTTAATAAGAGAGGATGGTTGGATGAGGAAGGTTTTTTCCGTGGTAAGCCATCTATTTTCTCCTTCAAAAAATAGTGGTTTCGTGTCAGAGTGAATGGGCTCAATATATTACGCTTTATCAGAGGAGGCATCACACGATGGGTCGGATATTGTTTTTTTGTATCATCAAGTCATAATATGAATTTTAAATTTAAAAATATTTTTATAACTGTCTAAACCTTCCTTCTTCAGGTACACAGTACATGAGATTGGGTTAATACGTGCGCCTTTGATGTAGCCTGCTCTGAAATAACATTCGACAATGCTCCACAACGTACCTCACTGAAGTTAATAGGTGGAGACATTTCATTGATAGGTGGAGAAAATCATCGAATACAAAGGAAATTGTTTGAATCAAATACAAAGGAAATTTGATAGATGACCATGAAAATCATAAAAAAACAGCATACCAGTACTCCCTTTCACCTCATACCTCACAGGCAAGGGGAGATGGCACCAATCTGAACCCTTTAATCCGTAGAAGCATCATTTGTATTGTCACTGCGGACTAATTGTTAATTATCGGTTGTCAAACGTGTCCGTTGCGTGGTGAAGAGTGACTTGGATACAAAGTAATCCATTTATTCTCATTATTTTCTATGGAGTAAATGGAGAAATTTTTACCGCAAAGAATGGAATTGAAAATTTATGAATTCCATGGATCATATGATCACGAAATTAAATTTCGGTAACAATATTAATCGTACCTTATTTCTCCGTGAATTAAGGATCGTTCTATCGTCAGCGTTGCTAGTGGCGACTTTGGTAAATCGATTTTAACGTGTGACGGGTGACAGGACATGCAGTGGAAAAATGGAGAATCCTCTACTGTTATATTCACGGCCACCAGAATTAAGAATATATACTTTTTCAGTCCCAAGATTGTCACTTCGAAATGCCTCTATTTGAATTACAAATTTGAAACAATTACCTCCGGGAAAATACCAGGGTTAAATTTTCATATTCGAGATATATTTGTCTATTGAAGGCTATCTACTTAATCTACGTGCCCAAAATAATTCGAGATGAGGGTTTTTTTTGTATCATCAAGTCATTATTATGAATTTGAAATTTAAATAGATTTTCAGGTCTATCTAAACCTTAACCCTCGAGGAGGACGAGCAAGGTAGATGAGCTTTGGAAATTTTTTATAAGGGCATTTGAGTTTTTTTCCCTTTGCTATATCTTTGAGGCAGTAGAGCTCAACTCCCTCGTTTTTAGTCGCTATAGTTGTAAAAAAATACGTTTCAAACGTTTTTATTTTGCTTTTTATTGGTCCCGGAAAACATCCCAATGCTTCTGGAATTCCCAAAAATTATAATTCGTCTGATAAATTTTTAAAACAATTATAGCTACACTATTCCTTATGAAATTGTAAGGCGCATTTAGCCTAACTAGGACAGACATCGCCTTTTCCGTAGTGGAAAGTTATGAAACAACTCGACTTTGTGATGAGAGACTTCCACGGCGTAGTGTTGACAGCGCCATCTAGGATCGAACAGGAATGATGCATGAAGGGGATACATATTTTGGACGCTTAGGAGGAGTGACTACAAAATGCTGGATGTGGTGAAAGAAGAGAGAAATATTTCAGATGAGATGCGGAAAAGACATGGTCTGATGAGAGTAAGCACTGAGCGGTAAAAAGGATGATTTATAAACAATACGAGGGAAGAATGCTAGGCTGGAGAGGAAGGAAGAGAATAGGATTTACAAATCAAATGAAAGGGAATTGGCCTTATTGTGAACTGAAGAGGGAATTCCAATTTCGGAGGTGGACAGGCCGGAGTTATCTGCAAAATGCTCCATGTATTCCTCTCGAGCATTCTTATTTGGTGGCATATAACTCTAGAAAAACTTATGCTTCCATCTTGAAATTTACAGGGGAAGGAGAGTAAATCATTTACAATATTTGGATGTATCTTAAATATTAAAAATACACGTGAAGAAGTAATTAGCAGATATATGATACAAATTTGCAAAGTTGTGATTCAGGGAAGTATTGAAACCGATGTACCTTGTTTCAAAATGATGAAATAAGTTTTTGAGGGAGTTTACCGTCAACAAAAAAGACACGTTGAGCACGGAGTATGCGTTCTTGTCAGTTAAAAATAATAAATTGTGAAATTTACCTCCTGCGTTTCATGAGTTGGTGGCGGCATTCGAGTTATGGTCTCGTGCGGAGAGAACGGTTCATTGAGGAAAGTTAAGACTGTAAGCATGAACAAACCTCTTGAGACCCGTGTAAATTTCACGGAGCAGCGGAGGAGAGCGGCTACCAGCTTTTCACGAACTCGTGACGTCATCAACTCCTCTGCGAAAGGGTTGAGGAAGTATATTTTTTGCCGGGAGTAGTTCGAGAAGTGAACGACGAGTCGTCCGTCGCGACACCTCGAAAAACAAACTTAATGTGCCATAGCTGCAATTCCCCTCAGTGCGTTTGATACATCCTGACGAATTGCGATTATTACTGGCAGTCTCCATACAAATGGAAATTAATTGGAGTATTGGAAAACGTCTATGACGATTCATCGGATAGTCTAACACCAGTGATCTCCTATTTTATAATATTCAAGGTTTTTAATAGATGAAAACTAATTTTTTAAATGTTCTCACATCCACGAAGAGTACGGAAAATATTGAGATAGATAATAACGAGCCTTAATGCTTATTTAAAGATTTGAGTGGTGAAAAATGACCCTAGTTGTCAACGCATCCCCCCCCCCTAAATAAAAACAAACGAAAAGAAAATACGTGTCTCCTCATTTTTTAAGAGCGTCCTCTTAAGCACGTGGGTGTGGTGGGTCTAAAGCAGGGGGTTGGGAAGTTTGGGGCGAGTGTGGAGGTCGTGTTTCTTTTCCTCGTGGGATGATGCGGAGAGAGGACTCGTGGCATCGGGTGGAAAGGTGTCGACGTTGGTGAAAAAGGAGAGACAGAGAGAAGGCGTGTGTCGTCCGATTGGCTTCGTCTCGAAAGCAGCGAGTATATATGAGAGAGAGTCCCCTTGGAATAGAAGGAAAAGACATAGGAAGATGTGGGCGTGAAATGGAAGGTGGGAAAATTGTCACGACAATTTTTTTTATTTTCTTCAACTATTATTTTTCTCCGATACGGAAGCATGAAGTGACTTTTCACCTTTAGTTAATGTGTAAAGGTTGGAAACTTAAAAAAAAATATCACACAACTTAAAAGTTTTCCTCTTTTAATGGAGAATGTGTTTCAAATATTGATCGTGTGAAGCGGAATTTTGTGGAATTTGTTAACACATAAAATATGATAAATGGAAGGAAAACCTTTCGATGGTTAGTCTAAAATTTATTTGTGAAGATGTCCTTATATGTCAAAGCCGGTCGTTTTGTAACTGTTCTGAAAATTTGTGGATGTGTGATGGAAAATTATTTTATTATATCATCATCCACCCCTTTTTACGATCACTATTGGTTATTTTCAGAGGTCGCAATTTGTTCAGATAATTTATTGCGGGCTCAAACTTTATTGAACATTCAACCCCAACATCCTCCGACCCATCCAATCCGTATACAATATTTTCCTATGAATTTATCAAATTTTCACTAAACCTACCTAAGCAGCGTGAGCCCTGACAGAATCCGCACCTTCTTCAACCCACTCGCCAGTCATATGCTGCCCTTCCAATGAACAAATGTAAATTTCCTTACCCACACTTTTTTCGTCAATATTAAGCGTTTTTCGTCAAACTCGTCGGCGTTACGGTGATGTAAATGAATTAGGCAGGGAGCCGTTAGAGACTCGGAGGCTGCGCGCTAGGCTTACAAGGAGACGTCGCCAAAGTGATGTTCAGGATCTGGATACGGATGTTATTTTCTGAAACTAAATAGGTAAGGTAGGAAAAGTGTCGCGGCTTTCTTCCACATAGGCCCGGGTTCGATAGATATTCCCTTGTAAAGACTTCGCGCAACATGACATCCCTTGAGTAATCGCCGTGGTAAGGCACAATTCGGAGTTTCGCTTAAAATCCATAAATTGATATTAAATTTAATAAATCGCGAAGTAACTAAATAAAACGAATGGGGATAAAATGTAACATGATTTTAAAAATTAGAAGAGAGAAAAAAACGGCCGTAGTTAAGAGGTAGCGATTACTCAAGGGATGTCATGCTGCGCGAAATCTTTACAAGCGAATATCTTTCGAACCCGGGCCTATGTGGAAGAAAGCCGTGACACTTTTTCTACCTTACCTATATAGTTTCAGTTAATAACATCAGCATGTAGATCCCGAACATCACTTTGGCGATGTCTCCTTGTTAGTGTTCTTTAGCAATTGACAATGGATATCTTTCAAAGTTATGCGGAGAGCATTATATTGGAACCGCACCATATTTCCAGCTTCGATGGAAACGATAAATTAAGAGAGATATTTTGCCGAACGGATAGATATGGGAATTCCTTGTCCCCCGAAAAATAAAGGACTCAAATAAATGGTTGGCGGAACTTCGTTTGAGCATTTCCTTGTTATTTGTGAACGGCTGGTGCACTAACATCCCCCGCCACACGCCTATTGAAGCGGCTTGCGTAGATGTACCCCAAAACAAGGGATGGCAATAGAAACTAAACGAAAATCTAAACCAGTAAAATTTCAATATTTTCGTTCCCAGGAGCGAAATTTAGGCACGTAATGAAATGGATGTAAACCCGGGGAGCTAAACTCAGGGTCGAAACAATCATCGTCATTAGTCAACAATCCTAAGATTGGTTTGACGCAGCTCTCCATTTCTCTCTCCTATCCGCTAATCTCTTCATAGGTACATATTTATTCTCTTTTACATCCTTTATAACCTGTCCTATATAATTAATTTGGGGCCGTCCCTTGCCCTTTTTCCCTTCCACTTGTCCTTCAACGATTGTCTTCATCAGACCATCGTGCCTCAAAATGTGGCCAACTGAGTTGTCCCTTCTTCTGCTTAATGTTTTTAGGAGGCATCTCTTTTCTCCTACTCTCCTTAGCACTTCCTGGTTACTCACACGGTCAATCCATTTTATCTTCATCATTCTTCGGTAGCACCACATTTCGAATGCTTCCCCTCTTGACTTCTCTGCTGCTGTCAACGTCCAAGCCTCGCTTCCATAGAGAAACATACTCCATAGCATGTCATGTAGCATCTGATGAATTGTTTCCTTACTTCTATGCTGGTATTTTCAGCTGTAAGAAGATTCTTCTTTTTGTAGAAAGCCCTCTTCGCCTGCGCTATTCTACTGTGTATTTCTTTCTTGCTCCGTCCATCGCTGGTAATTCGGCTTATCAGAGTCAAAACTACTTCGGGTCGAAACTAAACTAAAACTCTGGGAGGAAACAAAACGCAGATAATGCATCGCATCGAAGGGACCACGTGCTTCACCTTTGAACAGTTTAGTTTTGACCCACCTACTGAGTACGAAGTATGGTTGAGCGAAGTAGAGGTTCGGCCTACCGCCATTAGATGCAAGGGGCACTCATATGTTTAACACTAACAGGAGAACGGTGAACACTAGCTGGCCATTCGATTTTTAAGCTCGATGCTTTACCCTCTCTACACGTATGCAAAACACAATCGGCCGTATTCAAGTTTCCTTAGTAAGCTACTAACGCCCAAGTAGCGTTCTAAGTAGTAGCATACTAGCAAAATGGTATTCATAGATCGTTAGTTAGGGCTACTAAGCTTAGCTACTAAGCTTAACCGGCTACTATCTTAGTAGCCGGTTCTTAGTCGCCCTCCGGCCTTGTCTAAGGGAGCTACTAAATATGGCGGACCGTTGTGGATGATCGAACTCGGGTTTTATTTGTATACTGTTATAGAGTTTTTATGCATTTGTGCCAAAATGGAATACGAGAATCCATTCTTCAAGTAAGGCAGGCAACGTATGTAGTGTAATTGTTGACAGGAATTGAAAGTTTTTCGTAGCTGCGAGGAAGCTACGACTTGCAGTGAACTTATGCCTCTAGTGTAAGTGAACACAATTTGTACATTCAATGCGCCCCTAAGTGAATTGATTGCATATAGACGATGAAGTAAAGAGTGAAGTGATTTGTGAGTGTATGAGCTTCGACAAAATTATTTATTTATTTCATACTGGTTTAACCATTTCGATCAAAGGTATCTACTAGCTGTTGCGAAGGGGATATATGTTTCATATTTGAAGCAGTTGTTCTTTAGGGATACTGCAAACGCTTATAAATTTTCATTCGTTTGTTCGCTTATAATTTGTATTTGATTATATTACTTATTCTAGTCACTTTATCGTGAGCTTTCGGCAGTGTTTACATTTCGTGTATTTCGTTGCGCTGTTGTTTTTGTTTTGGTTACGGTACGAGAGATAGTGGAGAGTGAGATTGGAAGTTTGTTGATGTTACAATTTCTGGTTTAAAAATTTGTTTCAGCCTATTTATTTCATTGTCTACGTAATGGTAATGTGAAATAACATCAACTGATTCTAAATCATTAGTGATGAGTGGGTAGTGAGATGTGAACAATTCTTTCGAACGTCAACGAGTGCAAATTCTTTTGGTGTGTGCAGAGTGATTGGAAAACTGATTATCATTGTTTACTAGAGTTACGTTATAGTGTTTTAAATTAAGTGTAAGTCAAGCTTTTCATTGAACCAGTTGATTCAGAATGTACGGATTATAAGTGTCATAAAGACAGGTCGTGAAATGTTGTGTGCGTTGTAGTGCTATTTGTGATATGATCAGCAATAAATAAGTGAAACAAGCTACGTTAATTATGCTTTGTTTTTTTACATTAACCACCTCTAGTAAACTATATGCCGTATATTTCCGCACGCTGTCAATGTTTGAAATATTTAAATGTAGCGAGGCAGATTGTTGTTTCCTTGACTAACATTTTAGGAGTTGCAAACATATGTTACTAATTGCTCGCACGTAGGTGTTTGTAACGTAATAAATGTGTATCATTCACACATTTATGTCAACGTTATTTTCTTAACGATTCATTTCTGCATTGCAAAAGTTTTCGTTTCTACTCCGACATTGAGGTGTATTTCTGCTTTCCGAATACAGATATTTATAATACTGACGTTGCTAGTTATGTTTTTCCATACTAATCACGCATACACTAATGGAAACAAATATCGGAAGTGTAAACAATACGCAATGTATATGATCAATAAATATACGGCCGTTTATAAAGCAATAACTGCATCTCAAACATTCAAATGCTTCGGTATTACTCATAAATCTACCCTTTCCCAAAGGTATTGCATAATTTTTGTGTACAGCAATCAAAAAATATGTCTGAGATGCGATATCACATCGAATTATCCATTATGAAGTAAAAATTTCAATGCATTTTGCTGAATCAATTTCTTTTGTTTGATAGTGTTACGAATTTTCCGCGCCGCGGAGGAGTCAGATGCAGTGTTGTCAAGCGTAGCCTAGCGGGTTGAACCCAAATCGCTACCGAGTATCGGCTGCCGAGCTGGCTAGTAGCATACTAAGTTAGTAGCTCTTAGTAGCTCACGTAATACAATCCATGAATACCATATCTTAGTATGCGACTAAAAGGTCTTAGTAGCCGACTAAGTTAGTCGCCCTACTAGCGTGTTTTAGCGGAAATCTATGAATACGGCCGAATGGGTCGAAACTATTCCCTCTTATCCCCCTCCGCTCAACTTCTGGGATCGAAACTTAAATATGAGCAGCGTAGTTTCGAATAATTTAGTTTCGTTCATGGGAGTAATGTTTCGTCCCGGGTCGAAACTAAACTCCTTGGTGAGTTTAATTCGTGCGGGAAAGTAGCTAAATCTACTCCTCGTATTTTCGTTTCCCTCCGGGTCAATGCGAAACATTTTCGTTTCGTTTCACTTGCCATCCCTGCCCAAAACCTTTCCAACCGCTCTTAGCCTAGCAGTGGGCAGGAAAACAGCTTTCCCCATCCCCCATTACGATTTCCGTTGACAATCGAAAAATGGTTTTCGATGATGTAGAATTGCTTACCTGGAAGAGCATAATTAACCACAATATATGAAAACAACATCAATTGAAACCCAACCAATCAGTGTCCACTTTAACGGTACTCGAGGGTATAAATAGCGACAAGAAGCTCCATATTCTACCCACGTAAACGTTGGCAGACTTAGCCGTTGAAACATTGGGACCATGCACCCAAAAAAATACCCGGTGGGAAACCCAAGAACTATTTATGCGTTTTTTATAATACTTTCCTTATAAATATATTTCATATTTGCATAATGTGTCGTTGAATATTCCAAACTTATGCAATCTTTCGCTCGAGAACAATGACGAGGCTATAGCGAGATGAATGGTAGCTGAGAAGCAATCAGTGCTTGATGCGCCGTATGGTATGCAGCGACGAAATCTCTTCCTTAAGGTTCTTTTACCGGCATTTATAATCGAGTTAATAATCAGAAGGTTGGGTGTTCGAATCAAATCAGGGTCACCACTGTAGCGATGGCTACGCAAAATGAATTTCTTATGAAATTACTGAAGAGGAGCGTTAAATACGACTTCGATGTACAGACTGACTTGGGTAGCTGAGATGGCTTGTTTTTATATTGGCGGCGAACTCTCTGGAACGCCGCGCCGGAACTCTCTCGAATACTATGGAAATTATATGGAACGGACCGAAAAATTACGGTCGGCGCCGAGATTTGAACGCGGGCCGTCCGCTTGGGAGTTGAAGGCGTATCCATCGGTCCAACTCCTTGGTGTGGCAATTGATGCGTCCCAGGGTCCATCACTCAGATGCGAAATCGTCATTAATTAAAAGAATTTCCCGGCCAAGGCGAATGATTTTTTCTCCGTGGATCTTTCGCATAAAAGAATTTGGTGGATAGAAGGGAGATGTAAGTTACTGCTCTGTAAAATATTTAAATAAAACCTTGGCCATAAATTAACCTGGCCGGAAATGAAGAATCACGGAGATAAGAGTGAGAGAATGAAGCAGATGTTAAAGGCATTATGTAAGAGGGAATGCTTACTTGCCTCTACCTCTACAGTATACTGCGGTCCTCGTAAGGACATCATCACCTGCGATATAGGTGGCTCGATTTTAGGCAGTGGGATTGCAGACAGCATTTGCTTACAATAACCAAAGGTAACATTCTTTTTGCAGTTGTTTTCATGTTCTTTTGCTGAATAGATATAATTAATTCAGTGGTTTGATGCCGTGGCAAAAACACTGCATTTTTTAAATTATTTTGGAATTATTTCAGTTAAAATTTCCTGTCAACAATTAGAGAAAAAACAGGAAATCGATCAGTAAACAGCAGCATAAAAACAAATATTGGTAGAAATCATAAACATACGATGGCACAATTCATCTTCTGACAAGAGAAAGGCCAAGAACATTCCAGTGAGGTTCGGAAAGTAATGTCAGTGCCTTGTAGTAAGTAATAATAGTTCCTTACGAAGCGCTCGACTTATTTACAATATAATCCAATCACTTTTCCTTCAATTCACCGATTCTCCTACATTAACTCGCGATGCAGCCACTCAAAATATCACTTTTTTCATTTAATTGCCACCATATCCCCCGAAGACGCTGGGATATGACACGATGACGTTTCTTTTCTCAGGATTTTTATGAAAAAAGCTCGGTTATTTTGCGCTCAGGAAAAAGATGCTAGGGAGTGGAGGGACTAAGGATTGAGGCTTCTCAATGTACCTATCCCCTTGGGATAGCATAGGTACATAGGTATATTTATGTATATTTACATAGGCATGTATGCCTCGGGGGTGCGCGGATGGGATAGTGACTGCGAGAGAAAGGAAAGGGGCTTTGTTAGCTGCGACCTCGAAGAAAGATAAGGCTAAGGTGTCACGGAATGCTCCCTCGAAGACATCGAGAAAGGAAACGGCTGCATTGATCCACGCTAGCATCTCCGGCCTTTCTTCGCATCACGTCGCTTCTCCCATTGTACGACGAGTATTAGAAAAGACAACTTACTTTCCCTCCCTTTGCCCATGTCGTTTCGCTACCTGCCGTAATGCACGCTTCGCTATCGAAGCAGTTATTTGAAGTTGATTTTCCTTATTTTTTGTTTTGTTATCTTTACGCTCAACTCGAATTAGGCGTCTTCATTAGTTGTCTACCCGTGTTATCCACCTATGCATCTCTTGGTAGGAAAAATAGTTCCTTTTGACGAAAGGACTAATTGGCCAAACGTCATATTTCCAGATTGTAAAGCTGCGAAGTTGTTCGTATAATATGTATGCACAAATGTATACGGGAGTGTTTTTATTTGTCCTTTAAGCTCTACTGCTCTGTGCATCCGATCGCTGTGAAAGTTGGAAGATGAAATAAGGCAATGAAAGAGATAGGTAATGAATTCTTTAATTTGTTGTAACTAGCTCTAAGGCCCCCAAATGGTCCCTTTCCTTGTAGCTCATAAGCTGAGAATTCGTTTCGGTCAAAAGATTTCATTTTCGTGGATTAAAACAGTATTCTCTTTTAATTTAAAGTGAATTTTTACGGCTTGCTAATTGAATGAAGTGTTTAACTCTGTCCACCTATTTATAACTTATCGCATTTTCCAGATTATCATGTTGTAGCCGAAAATTTTTCTTTATTATTTGTAATCTTCAATAACATATTTCCTTAGAAACTAGCTTTAATGATAATAATAAATCAAAAGCGTTTCTGATTATTATTATTATTATTATAAAAAGTGGTCTAATTTTAAAAATTTTACTACGATATTTCCAGCCAAATTACATCGAAATTTTGAGAGAAGTTTTGTGTAATATTTCTCTTTTGATTACTATTATGTACACATAAGCAAAAATAAATATAGTCAGGCAGGACGATACCTGCTGTATTTTGCTTGTTCACCACCGAAAGATAAGCATCTGATATAAAACGAAAATATTTGATCAAGCTGTGTGGGAAATATGCGAATTCGAAATGAAGCTCCTAGTGAACTTCTCTCAGGCTTTAGTAAGTAGTTATGAGATTTTTTCCGATAGTCAGCATTGAACGTTTTTCTTCGGTCAGACCACATATTGAATATTCTACGAGCTGTTGATACCACGTAATGAAAAGGTTATAGGAGCCGGCTGCACCCCAGTTGATGGCCAACCTCAAGTTAACAGAATTCTAAAATGTGCCAATGGAAAGATTCTTTCAATGTGTAATTTATGCAAAAACTACGAAGATGCTTTACCCGTGGTGGTAGTATAACGCCAATGAAATGGAAGAACTGCAGCAGAAAAAGCGGGGGAAAGAGTAAGTTGAATAAAGATAGAAATTGAAGTGTAAATGCGCTTCTTCTAAATCATTCCTAACCGCGGCCGAAATTTAGGCTGAAAAAGGGTAAATTAACGCTTCATTCGATTAAATTAATACTCAATTGCCATTATTCTGGCCAAATTCAACTAGCTATTTCGTGTTGATTGGAAACACTCTAGGAATCTGAGGAGATTCCTGCGTTGTCGTGGCTAGGGATTATAAGACTCAATGCTTATGCGCTCAAACAATGCATGTAGTAGGCTCGTTGGCCATTTTTTTTGTGACAGTTAAAAAAAAAGACTGACCCGTTTATTTACCTTTTGAAATCCGTCACCTTCTTCCAAACACCGTATAGAACAAATAATTTTGTGCGCAGTCGCACGCATCAGTGAAAGTAATATAGCTATACCACAGGATGAAATTCGCCATACATAATTCATTTATTTCTATTGTGACAGAGTTTGAATAAATACTGTCCGTTTATTTACCTTTTTCAATCCGTCGCCTTCTTCCAAAGCATTGCATAGAACTAGTAACTTTTCACGCTGTTTCCCGCACGAATTCAAAGTTAGATACACCAAGGATGAAATTCGCTGCGTAAAATAATACGGCTTAGCCGCGATTCGAGCCCGGATCTCCCGATTACTGGTCTTGTTCTATGCAGTAGTTTTGGAGACGTCAATCGCTGAACATCGATAAAGAGGGGTTTTTTCTCGCACAGTGTCTTATTAAGCACGTCCTCCGTCTTCTGTTCTACAATTTGGACTGGAGATGTCAACACCTTGTTCGGTAATCTAGCCAGAGATTCGATTCGATGAGGATGGCTTGGTGGTGAAACTGATCTGACCGATAATCGGGAGATCCGGATTCAAATCACGACTACGCCAAACGATTTTTTATGGCGAATTTCATCATTGGTCTATAAAGCCTTGCCTTTTTCTTTAGCTAACCGTATGGGGCTTATGCTTAAGTCTAGTCACGCGCGGTCGGTTGTTGTGTTAACTCTTTGTATGGTATTTGGAGGAGGCGACCGACAGCTGAGGTCATTTGCGCCATGAGGGAAGGGTAGGTGAGGAAGGGTGGAGAGAAACCCGGCGTCGGCATTAGCCTGCTCTTAACGAAAGACGCCAAGTGGACCACGGCTTAACGTCCCATCCGACGGACGGAGGGTTGCGCTTGAAATGTTCTTCACACAACATTCAAGCAGGGATCGGACAGTCTCTGAAAATACTCTGCCACCGCCGGGATTTGAACCCGAGCCCGCCGAGTGGGAAGCCAACACTCTAGCCACCGCACCAACCCGATCCCCGTGTTAACTCTTTATGAGCGTCCTTTCCGCAATAAAAAATTTTCCTTGAACGGGTACTTGAATCAGAACTCGACAATCACGTAACCAAGTGATAAAAATAATAGGGCAATCCTTGGAGTTTTCTCATTTAAAACTTACGATAGTATGGATGAATAGGAATGGTGGCTTACGAAAATTATAATTTAGGGTTCACCGATCGGTCAACAGATGTGTTGCCACTCACCGCTTATTTGATTGGGTTTCCAAAAGTCATCACTCATGTCGCTGTCGTCAGAGTGATCCGAAAAGTATGGGAAAACTAGCACTAATGAAGGCTGTTGACGATAATATTTTTTCTTGATGGTATGATCCATTATAAATCGAAAAAAATTGTACGTCATCCGACACCTACCTTCCTCCTGTCCCGTAACGCTGGTGAAAAATGAGCCCCGGATGAATTACGTAGGCAATGAAGGTATGAAGGAGAATAATTACCTAGGTGTTAAAAGTGTAGATGTATAGTAATATTAAGTGGAGAGCCGTGTCAAAGCAATCTCAGAGCTGATGAGTGTTAATGAGGACGGCCAATCAAATTCATAACTTTTCAATTCTATTCCTTGCAGATGCTCTACTTCAAATACTGGGAATTAATTGATCGCTCTACAATCATCGCCGCACCCACGGATCTTTGTGAAAACAGCTTAACCCATTTCCGCTCATTGTATTCATGTGTCTACTCCCAACCGTGCTCGGCATACGAGCCTATTGATGAAAAACTGTGAACTGTTTTGTTGCCGAAGGTTTTTTGTTTAGCGTAATCCATCTATTAGTTCACTTTTGATGCTGCTAAAAATAAATGCATAGAAAGGGATGGGTGCGAAGCGGAAGTTCTATGTGTATGCTCACAGATGCATGTATCATATGAGTCGAAATTGTTTACACCTTTTACATTTTAGCTATAGAGCCATGGGTTATTGTCAGGAAACTGTTCGATTAATGCGTTACCAAGATATTTAACAGGCTTTCTTAAGACGACCGTTGAAGCAAAATACCCAAATATCGTCAAAATGGTAAGTAGAAAGTTTTCTGGGTGGAAATGGGTTAAAATACGCCATAAGCGGCAATGAAAATGAAGCTTCTTCCAGATGGACTGGGGCCCCTCTATAGAGCTCCTTGGAAGAATCCAACGCAGCAGAGTGAATTCGGGATGGCTGGCTGCATTTCGAGAGTTTTTCGGTGGCAACGTTGCCGTCGCACGTGCCAATACGAGATCATTGTAGCAGTTAAGATGTGTAAGGGGTATCCTGCATTCGTCAGCGCTTTATTCCATACCTCTCTCACTGAGCACAAAAAATATGCATTGCGCTGGCAAGAATCGGCAAGTGTCGTACGCCTTTTGTCGACTTCACATGATCTGCAACTGCTGCCGCACGTTTCCCATGTTTCCTTGCGCTCGCACCTTTATATTCGATGCCGAGCAAATGAGTTCACGAGTCAAATATGGACGAGTCGCGAGACAATAGCTTTAAAAAAACAATGCGCCCCAGTGCGGAATAATCCTGCAATGTCCATACATTACTGTGCGAGGATCGTCTCAGCTAAACATGGGGTTGCACAGAAAGGCGCGCTGGAGCGTAAAAGTTAAATTCTATGCATAAACTTAGGATAACATGGCCTTGAGTTTTCCAACATTGCAAGGCAGCCTTGCACATTCGTATCCCATTCTCAGTTTCTTTTGTCTTTCGTACCTCTCTTCCACCATATTACACTTAAATAGATTCGACCCTTTATACAGTTTTTCTTGAGTCAGTTGGTCCCAACATCAACCCGTGACAATGATGTGCCCCATTGTTTTAATTTGCATGTGATGAGCATTTTAACTATACAGTTTTAAGCTGGTTGAAAGAGAGGTATTACTTCGCTCTCATCGGGCTCCACCTTGTATGAGGGCTGTCAACATTTTCAAATATCTTTGCAACTGACCCAGTCGTGCTAGTTCGGTTTGTTTCGAGCGGCGTCGCGTCAGGAGGTGGGACCTGCGACCCTAGGGGGGTGAGATGGGGAGGGAGAGACGCGGGAGTTGCCATGTCTTCTCAAAAGACTTCGTCGGTGGCAAGGAATTTGGAATATACGGGAGGCGCTGTTTCCGAGTTCTAAGCGTGGTCTAAGAGTTCCGCCATCTTAGTTTGACAATTTTTGGACTTTGTCTCTGATTGATATTTTGAGTTGGCTAAGTTTTGTTCTACAAATACGCTACGTTAAGAGAAGAATGCTACCATAATCACTAGTATTTAGCCGGTAAATATCATCGGAGTTTTCCCATCATTCACTATACTTGTATTATTGTACATACACTCTGTGTCATTTTAACCACTATACTGGTGGGGATATCCTATAAAATGTGCTTATCGTCTGTAACTGTAAGCTACCCGTTAACTATAATAAAATGAAATTACGAGTACAAGTGCTGGGTAATGACTAGATTGCACTCGTAAAATTTTATTTTCAGCCGCGCTGGTTGTAAAATATAACCGTGGTGTTTGATAATAATTTTTCCCAGGGAAAAGATATTTGAGACATAACTTCGCGAAGCCTACCAATAAAGTATGAAAAAAAGGTTTACGGGTTGCGATTCATAGTTTATTTTAATATATTAACGAGTCATGACCAAAAATTTCACCGATTAGTAAGCATTGACCCTTATGGGACTGTTAATGTTTTGGTCAAAGTGGGCGTGGCTTGTTCTACCCTAGCACCCCCATTCCTGCTACATTGCTCTCAACGCTCGGAGCCAGAGGTGCCCCCTCCAGCCTATTTCCAACCTCCTTGGTCGGTGGAAACGAAAGAATATGTCAAAAACCCTCTTCCCACCTGGAAACACAGCTAACTTACTCACGAATTGCACTCCAAGGAAGTTTGAAAGTGACTGAATTTCCAGGAGACTAGTTCTCCGACTGTCGTGTTTTGATTGGTTCACTGAAAGTCACGTGCCTTCAGTCCAAATCCCCCAAAATAATTGGGCCTGCCTCTCAGTCGCAAAGATGAATGAAATGGACTCCAGTGCGGAAAGATTTAATCTGCGAACTAAATAAAATGAAAACGAAAAATTCTCGATTAATTAAAAATGCTACAAGGTAACAGGAGGGGTTACGAAACTTTTTTTGCAAATAAGGCAAGGAGCCGCGATGCAATCAGATGCTACGAGGTGAGGTGGGATTTCTAAAGCGATTTTGAACGGATATATTTCAGGGCGACACGGAATACATCATCTTAGAACCTCTCTGTATTCTCATGTACCTACGCAGTGGAAACCCGAAAGATGGTCAACCATTCCATCTCCGTAGTGTTATTCGCTCTTTATCGATGGGAACAATCTATTCGGTTTCGCCGGAAAGAATTCAATCGAATCCTATATTTGATCGAGTCTGCTCTTCCCTTACAATTCTTTTTTTTTCACCACGAGACCGTTAGGGAGAAACTCGAAACGCTTGGCCCTGTGGGTAAAAAACATGCGACCTCTGTATTTCCCTCGACTCGTTTGGAAAAATCTCGTCTCTCGCTACACGATTGGAGAAAAATATTCTGTTTCTTCTCCATTTTGTTTTCTCTTTTTATGTGTTACACGTCTAGCGCACAGTCTTCTCTAACTTAGAGTTAACGTATTCACTTTCTCAGATATGGACGTTATCGGAAACATGTATGTGAATCTTTTCGAAGACAGGATTTCCAAATGCCAATTTAAGATGAGAGGAAAAATTCCGAGTTTGGGTTAGTGTGGTGACTAGAGTGTTGATTTCCCACTCAGGTAGAGTTTTTTTAGAGCCTGCCCGATCCCTGGTTGAGTACTTTTTGGAGGGCACTTCAATCGCATCATTACGTCCGTCGAATGGATCGTTAACCTGCGGTCCACTTGGTGCCAAAGAGCAGGCTAATGCCGACACTGATTTTTTTTCTCCACCCTATCTACTCTACCCTTTAAATAGCGCAGATGTATCTATGAGTACTTTCAACAATTCCTACGAATTCTCAGACTAGTGTCCGTGGTGAGTGGATGAGAGTTTCCCTTTGAGCCTGCCTCCACTCTTGTTTATTGTATGAATGTATACATCGTACCTGCGAGCCACCTCTAGGGTGTTTGGCAGAGGGTGATCAAGCAACAACACGCAGCACGTAAGAGCACATGCAACATGCACACCACACGGTCATATATTATTACGCATGCTAACAAAAGATACGTGCAAACTCATGAAACAGCAAACTTGCCAACGATTAGTAATTCCTATAGAAAATCCATGCAAGGTTAAAACAATAGAAAAAATAAAAACATGCAATAAGTCGACCTTTTCGTGTGTGCTACTGTGTGATGTTTGTGTTAGAGCCTTCAAACGCATTCTTTGATCGATCTCTTGTGGTCCTTGCCACAAGAGCTTCAATATTGCGTGCCAATCCTTATTCAAGGAAGCACTGCGAGGTATTGAAGTCCATAAACAGAAAAGGGCTTCAGTAGCTGCAACGGCGACACCCTGAAGGTTCAGCGCTGTATTTTGGCACTAATTATAATTTATGAATTCGATGAAGAGTCACTAATACGGGTAAATAATCTCAATGACAAGAAACAGATTCGTTGGCTGGATCTTTTGACCCAGGACTTCTCACACTGCCCCATTGCAGTCTATTTCGCCAATTCAATATTTTGGACCTGAACAAGAGGGAAAATCTTTGCAAAAGTGTATGAGTGCACTTTTAGAGTTTAAGTAAAGGGACAGTTGAAATAATGGCTGCTAATGAGAGGCTGCAATTCATAAAAAATTAGAAGACTAATGCTAAACAATTGACGCAAGTAACCTATATTCAACGGAAACTTTCAAAAAATATTACGCACCATTAGGCCAAATAGTAGTTTATTGTGTAAAAGGTATGTATTTATTTAAAGATACTATAACATAAATAATCTGTTTTTCATGGAATTATTATTTTTTCTGAGTATTAATTATTATTAATCACTAATTGTATTCTTTATCCAGCTGTATTTGTTGATAGTGTGTTATTAATTAATCATTTTTCTTTCAAGTGTTTCAACGAAGCGGTGCTCAGAGCGGATTAGCCATAAACGTATGTTCTCAATTCCGTGTTATAAAGCAACGGTTCGGATAGGAATATTTAATTTTTATTATGAGTACGCTTTTGTGGCGCGTGTGTCTAAGTGGTCAGAGAGAGTAAAATGTTCCGGCGGTGGCTGAGAATACCAGAGACTGCTCGATTCCTGCTTGAAAGATATGTGGAGGACATGTCAGGTGCAGAACTCCGTCCGTCGGATGAGACGTATTAAGCCGTGGTCCCCTTGGCGCCTTTTGTTAAGAACAGGCTAATGCCGACGCTGGATTTCTCTCCACTATCCTTTCCTACCATTTCTTCATGGCGCAAATGACCAAAGTTGTCGGTCGCCTCCTCTAAATACCATACCACACCAGAGTGAAATGGGTGGATAATTTGAGTAATGAGGAGGAGGTGCTGGAAAGAGTTTGGGTGGAAAGGAGCGAATAAATTATTATAACTTTTTTAAAAAGTGTTGTTATATACCTATTTAGCACTCGTCCGGCCACACCTCGAATATGCAGCTAGCATATGGGATTCGGTGCAGAAAGACTTAATCTCTGAACTTCTGCGCGATTCGTCAAAAACTGCCGCAGACGGACAGAAAGCGTTACGCAGAGGTAAAACGAATTAGGTTGGGAGCCATTAGAGGCTGCGCGCTAGACTTATATTTGTTTAGCACTTGAGGTCGGATATCTTTAAGAGCGAAACGGAGGACATAATATTAGGGCTCCACTGCATTTCCAGGTCTGAGAAACAATTAATAAATTAAGAGAGATATTTTTCCGAACGGAAGGGCTTGGAATTTTTTTCCTAGAACAGTAAAGGCTCATAAATGCTTGGCGGAATTACGTTAGAGCATTTTCTTTTTATGTGTTAACGACTGTTATTATAACATTCCCCCGCCACACGCCTATTGAGGTGACTTACGTGGTAGCATGTATATGTAGATGTGTTTCTCATTCAATTCATGTAATTTAGTCGTTATAATGACCGTAGACGTCGACGCACTCAGAAACCAAAATACAACTAAGTTTGACGAAAATAATCATGACGAATAATTTAAAATTCAGCTATTATTTATTCTAAGCTTGTTTAATATTTTTATATATACCCTGAAAACTGGGGCACCCTCTTTTCCTTTGAACATTTTCACCTCTCATTTGGTAACGATGTTGAAATTTGAAACATTTCCCAGGAATGAGAATCATTAGCCGCGTTGGGTTTATTCTTTCTCTTTTTGGAAATAAAACTCTGCGAACCAATTAGCTACAGACTCTCACTCTCTCCATCACCAGTTCATTCGCTCCGAGCTCTTTGCGAGACTCGTTTCTATTTACTCCTGTTGCCATGTTTACTCGTTTATGTGTATATTAGACAGACGCCTCGCTCGATTTGGGTCAGCCCCGCCATCGTGGGAGAGTTTTCTTCATTCAAGCGAATCCACGCACATCAAAAGTTTTTAATCAGCAGCTCAGGTGCTCCGCTGCGACGGTGGGCCATTAATCGCAGCCACGGCGACAGTTTTTAATTAAAAATCCACCGAGATCTCCTTCGCCTCCGTGCTCATACGCGATCACAGATGAGAGTGCGGGCAGCAAAGCGATATGGTGGGCACACACGAGGGTATAAATTATACATATATATAATATATTATAGAATGCTGGTTTTGGATTTTTTTTTAAATTTGGTATTTAATCGAATTTTGGTTTATCTGAGATCTATTAGTGATACCGTTTTACCGATCGCCATGAAGGTTATCAAAATCATTCAAAAATTTTAGTGTCCACAAGTATTATTTTTGACTCGAGGGAAATAATTTCGTCCAAGCTGTTTAAAATATGCTTGATGTTTAACTTTTTGCATCAAATTCTATTCCCTAATTCGGAATTTTAGGATTCACCTTTAGAATTAATAGTTCATCAGGGTCATGCATTAAGAGAAAATATTTTTTCCCATGAATAATTTTTCATGCATGCATTCTCGTGCAAATCACTTAATGTATATTTATAGACGTTTAAAGTTACAATCACATGACATTTAAGAGATAGCTGTGTCATAGCTTTTATTTCTGCTCATAGTGACTTCAATAAATCCATTGAAGTGAATTCGCACGTATGCCTGTTTGTCCTTCATGCAATGGTACACCATTCATCCTATCTTCTCGATAGTTAGCCGTAGTTTACGAATTACTCACGTGAAATTTTTCACAAATAAGGCTTTTGTTCAATCTAATGATTATTTGGATAATAAGTGGTGTTAGTAGTAAGAGACCATCAGGGCCCACGTGGGCTTCTCTCTTGATGGCTCACCAGCTAAGCATAGGTTTCATTGAATCATTTTTTTTTTGCTTTTTAGACGTACTTTCAACTACGATAGGGGCCTGGAAGCTATTTTAAACAGACATCTTGGCGTTAAAAATTTCTTATTATTTCAATTAATTTCCTTTTTCGATTCGTAGCTTTCTGAAAATCAAATTCTTAGCCGCGAATCTCGTATTTTTTCCTTGGATTCAACATAAATCCTGAAATATAGTTGGGAAAATGATAAATAGTGAGTGCGAGTATATAACTATACAGTAATAAGGATGCGACTTTGAAAACAATGCTATTTCCAGTGGGTTTGCATAGCCAGATGGCGAGGACGTATTTACAACTAATCCTCTTTCGCTTGATTTTCCATGCAACTACACTGAGAAAATAAATATGGATAGACAAGGACACATCTGCCGGGTTTTGTGATCACAAGTATACATGTATTTAAAATAAATTAGGGGAATTAGGATGATCAAAGGGAATCGGGCGCGCACGTGGCGCCTCGGGTGAGCGAAATCCGCACTGCGCCTACCACCAATCCCAGAAACCAAAGCGGGATCGGTTGACGACGAAGCTATTTAAGCGACGAAGGGAGCTTTATACAAAATGAAGGGACCTCGGCACTGTGTACGGGAGCATACATGTATAAATGAGAGGTCCAGGTCGGTGTTTTGAGGTCAAGGTTGTGTAGAGGCGTGGGTAGCAGTAGATTTGAGCGGAATTGGACGCAGAATATGGGACGGAGAGAGTGAAATGCGAGGATTGTATTGTCCGTGTTTTTGTAATGGACGATCTCGTTCTGTTAACTTCGCAATGAGAAAATGAATCAGTGTTGGAGTGTTTGCATTTGTCAGTGATAAATGAAAATGAAAAAAATTGTGTAAGTCCACAGTATTTATTATCGTACGACACGTTTCAGCGAATCGCCTTAGCCATCATCAGGTACAAAATAAATATTTGTAAAAAAAATGCTTTGTACCTGATGATGACGAAGGTGATTCGCTGAAACGCGTCGTGCATAATTAATAATACGGACGTACGCAAAGTTTTTCATTTTCATTTATCATTGCAATATGTTCCACAACATCTCGCCGAATACCGATGAATACATCTGCATTGGTCAGAGTTGGATAATGAGTGAATTGTCAGTATAATGCCATATTTTAAAGGCTTGTACGTGATAATAATGATTACAAATGGCAATTTCCACATTTCAATTCAAAACTCAATTACCGACAATGGTTTCATCATATTATGTCATTTACAAGGCTTTTTCATGACGTTGAAAATGATATAATATGTTGAAACCTTGGTTGGTCAGTGGTGTCATGGTGTCGGAACTGGTTAACTAAAGACATAATAGTCAAATAACACTTTTATCAATTTTGTTGCCTCAAAGTTTCTAATATATACATTCGTAACCAAAACAAAAAAAATTGTACTAAATTTAAATAATAACTAGCAATAAAAATACTCAGAGTAATATTTCACTAGTAAAAAAAGTTAAGGAAGGTGCGTTCGGGCACAGATAATTTTGCCATGACGTCACTGTGGTTGGTAGTTGAGTTTTGAATTAATGTGTGGAAATTACATGGATATATCGAATTTCCACCAAGTCAAGCCTGAAACGATTTTACACGTCCGTAAAGGCGTGTTAACAAGATTCATTTACCCGCACTGTTAGATGCTTAACCACATTTACCGTCAAAATTGCACGAATGCAATTCCAGGAAATAGCCCCTCCTCATATTCCCTTCCTAATGTGTGTGTGCTCGTTGGCAATGCTTATTCTGTAACGTGTCACATTCGTCGTGAAAATTGCATCTATATGTCAGTACCTTGGGCTCGTTCATAAATTATTTAAAAATTTTCGATTGAGTCAGGGATTTATGAATGGAGAGTTCGGTATTTTTTCGTTCCTTCGCCTGCGTATCGAGCTATTCCCGGCGAAATTTTATTTTATTTTTATTTTATTCTCAAACCACCAAATACAGCTCATATTGGCCATTTTTATCGGGGTATTCAACAAATTTAACAATTAAACATTCACAAACAACCATGCCTTTTGCAGGGGAAACCTACCCAGGCGGGGCTCGAACCCGCGACCTGTTCTTTGGCAGGCGAGGACGTTACCCCGCCGCCACCGAGGCCGGCAAAAATATTGATTTCCTCATTCCTTACGCTGATAATCCGATGGCATTACGAACGCCAGGGATAACAGATTACAACTTCTCGCAAGGGACCTTCGTAAAGCACTTTCGACGATTCATTCATACAAGGTAGGTTATTTTTCTTGATGGAAAACGGGAAGGTGTGTTAATCTATCGTATCTTCTTGGCCTTAGTGCAGAGTAATTGCAAATGGAAAATTATGATGGGCAATCGAAATCCAGGTGGCATTGGAGAATCCAAACGAAATATCTGACAGCAGGCGGCCGAAAATTGAAGGTTTCGAAGGGTGATCACGTAAACAAAGCTGTGTCGGCGCAGGTGGTAATAATGAATTTTTTAAGTTGTCCGTCAAGATCGCGATTACTGTTATCAATATTTTATTTAACGAGTTTTATTCCTCACCTCTGTATTTGATATTAAATTTAAATATTGGAGTGTAGGCCTTTAAGTTGCCGACGCTTCGGTTGCCCTATAAACTTTCGACAGGATTTGAAATGAAAATGAGTAAAACATTTTGATACATAAACTAAATGAATGGTTATAACAACGTTTTTTTTACAACAACATAATAAAATAGAAACATTTTGTCATAAATAAACGAAAACGAAGACACCAGAATTTCGACATGCTATTTTTCTATTTGTTTTGAAGGTAACTAAGTTGCTATCAATATCCATCTTTTATGAAATTTATGTAATAATAATATGGCCCCAGATTTTTAATTGAAATAATATTTTAGACTAAAGTTACTTCATATTGCATTCGGTTTTTGTTCAGAATCGTAGACATCAATAACATGTCCATACATTACCGAACAAGAACCGCACGCAATGTTGCATTCGTATGCATCGAAGCTAGCATCCTTCCCTGACAAGTTCGAAAATTAAACCTCGCGATATTCCTTATAGCATTTATCTGTCTAGAGCTCATTGCCGTTGATAGATACTCCTGCGGTCGAGCTATTATTTACACCGCATGTAATCAATTACTTTATCGGAATATAGCTATTTTATACCTTTGGTCAAAGACATGCTGGCCAGCATCAATTTATTTTCAAACTCAAAGACTTCAATTAAAGTGGCAATCGGTAACGTAAAATAAACAGCTGTCTTCAACACGCAATACGTGTGGCCGTTTGCACCCAATAACCTCTCTGCCGATGATGGTGCTGCCACCATCGGCCATTTGATTCGTGAATAGCCGCCGTTTATTGGTATCGAATCATATAAAAATTTAAGATCCAATTTTTTGTATAGAAATAGCGACGAACTTCGTTTTCTTTTAAAATTAAAAGAGTTATTTTGAGCCCGTAATCACCAAATTAAAGGCTGGTAGTTTCACGTAGTCACTCGTATAGTTGCAGATAGCTGGAATGCGGCCATGGCATAGACGACTACTCGGTCAGGGTTAAAATGTTTTGTGCGGGTTGCCTACTAATTACTTTCTAATTGCAATAATTCCTCGCTAAGGCTTCGAGGCCATGGGAGATTTCGCAAATTTTGATTTGCCGCTAAGTACGAGGCACTTACAAAGGATGAATGGAATGTGTGGGTAGCACTTCGCCAAGGATCCTTGACAGTAACTCCTTGACCACACGCTTCAAACTCTCATGGTGAGTCGTCGTTTTTTCTCTAGTGAGTAATGCTTTCCTCATTGAGCGGTTCTACTAGTACAAGTTAATGAACTCTTACTCTAAAAACTTTTCCAACTCCTGAAATTTTACGGTAACTTTCGCGTATTCTTACTTTTGACTTGCGAAAGACTTGCTAAATGATGAGGATTATTTTTCGTCGTAAATTATGTATTCCTTCCATCCATCGGATTCTTTTCATGAATTGCGGTTTTGGGTCTAATGAATTGACTCCATTATTTCATCGTGGTATCGACGTGGTATTTTGTTTCATCGAGAAATTTTGGGATATGTTAGTTCTAATTCGCAGTTATTGCGTCATTTTTATCTTGAACTTAAGAGGGTGCATTTCTCCCCTCTGTCTCGAGGCCTCAAGGGCTTGGCGGTTTCCTAACAGGTAATTTGTTGCTAATTCCAAATTTGATTTGACGCAGCTTTCCACTCAATTCTCCGCCCTTCTTTTAACGCCTACGAAATTCTTCTCTTTCACACCCTTACGTAATACCATGTCTATTCTCATGAATTTGAGTGGAGAATATCTGTATAGAATAAAATTCACTATTCGATTAGCGTTTTCTTCCTAATTAAAAAATCATTCACTGGCAGGACAAAATCTTCCTGGTCTTGCTAGTCATGCTGTCAGGAAAAACATCCCCAAATTTATCATTTGATTAGTTTTGAGTTGTTTAATGGGTCTGAAGCAAGCAACAAATCGAGGAAAATGGTTTTCGTGTCAAGGGGACGCGTTTTTTGCTTCGGCTCTTCCCGTCTCCGCCCCCTACCATAATCCTCTCCTCGCGATTTCTCCCGAGACTTGCCGCGGACACAGAAAGGGCGGGCCGAATGAGGGACGGGGTGAACCTATTGCGGGGGTGTCTATTGGGCTGCGGAGTTGTGTGGACTTAATGAGCGAGGAAGGGGAGGAGTATGAGGTGGGGGATTCGGAGGAAGACGCTTAGCGTCGCGTCTATCTCCTATTTGCCGAGAAAGAGATGGGTGTGTGCCGGCATCGCCTCTACTTCCTAATCCTACATAAGAGAGCCGGCTTTCTTACATGGTGACTAGGATTCCATCCCATGGAGTCTGTTCCTTAACACTGGATCTACGGCAGGGGTCAAAGTGATCCCTTTCCACTTTCACGTAACTCATTTCACTCGTACTTGCCGAATTTGCAGGTTAGCGGTTTTGGAATTGTAATGATATTGGACTGAGCCTATTTTCATGTTCCTTTTTATCCTCCTATGGCTTCTGTATATTTTTCTGTATGATGATATATCGTTTTCGGCGGGTAGAGTCTTCTTGACCCAAAACGCAACGGTTCAGTCTAAGAAACATTGCACTTAAATTTGCATTACCCTGAGCCTTCCAGCAAGCAACTATGGATATTAATAAAACTGACTGGCAATTTCTTGCAAGATATGTATGATAGCACTTAAAATTTCTATATATTTCGTATTATCATTAGGTGCAGCAAGAAATATATATTATCAGCAGAGTAGCTCAGGCGAAGAGAGCATTCCACAAATGTAAAATATACTTACATCGGGAAAATTAATCATCGAAGTTAGGAAACCATTTAGTATAACATATGATTTAAGGATACCGGGACTAGCCGCGGTGATAACTTTTACGGGAGTCATTCACGATGCTCAAATTGTGCGAAAAATTCAGAGAAAAAATCATTCGCACTTGACCAAAAATCGGGGGATCCGGGTTCGTATCCTGGTCAAGGCGAATGATTTTTTCTCTGTGGATTTTTCGCACATTAGAACTTATGTTTGCAGTATGTTTCTCTATGGAAGTGAGGCGTGGAGAATGACTACAGCGGAGGAATTAAAGGTGGATTATTTCAAAATGTGGTGCTGCAGAAATGATAAGGAGGATAATGGAAGACCTAGTAAATAATGAGGAAGACCTCTGAAGAAGAATGTTGAAGAGAAGCCACGTGAAACCTTGTTTAGGGTATAATGTAGATGCAGATAAGCATTCAGTTCTTCTGCACCTTTTACCTGCTCCTCGCCATTTGCCATTTACGGCCTCGCCATTTGCGGTTTTTAAAGCCTCACAGTGAGAGAATTGGAGGAGGAAAGTGTGAGAGAAGCCTTGTGAAAGCCTCTTGAACTTTTCTTCTCCGCAAAGTAATTAAAAACGACACCATTGACGAGGCTTCCGCATCCATGTTTTTTTCTGCGTCTTTTATTTTCCGGAAAAGCGCCAATGAGAGTGTTTCAGAACAGAGTTTACTACAGGGCACAGTCCGACCGGTGGAAGTGTGATTTAATTTTTCACTAAAGATGCGCATCAATCGGTTTTCAAAAATACTCAAATCCCAGCGATAATAGCTGAGAATTTCAGTCATTCTCACTATTTGCATTGGAGTATTTCACTCGCGATTGAAAATCATGTAAAATCATTGATTATAGCGTAAAAATATGAATTTCTTATTCCACGAGCAATGAAGTATGCCCTTCTATGAGTCTTTCCTACGCCTTTCCTCCTCATAGTTTTAAAAGTCCAATATTTGCTTTTTGCCTTTCCGTGCTTGAATCAATATTTGCATATTACAATGAAAAGAAAAAAGAAAAAGAAACCTGTGTACAAAATCATGAAAATTGCTATTTGCAAAGAAAAAAGGAAGAAAATTAAAATATCTGAGAAAATAAAATAAAAATATCGCAGAGAAAAGAAAAAATGTTATTAAAAATTATTATAGTGATGTATCTCATTTATATATTGTGTTTAAAGAAAGTCTTTCTGACTTCTGTCCAAATCGTTAGTTTTAAGTTTCTGCTGACACAAACATAAAACTGCACCCACAGCACAGACAAATGCGCCCAATAATATTCAATTATTAACTGGCTGGTCAGGATGGGCATGGTTTACCGGAGCAGCATAAATAATGAGAGGATTCAGCTGGTTAAAACACTTCAACTCGCACTTTCATTGCTTATTAAACGGCTGGTGTCCCAGATTTTCCCAACATGCACTTTTGGAGGCAGCTAGCGGGTGGTATGTAGATGAGGAAGGGCAAGAGTATTGCTATGGGGGTTGGGCGGGGAACGAACGGCGTCCCGTTGACTCGAGTGAGTCGTGGAAAAGGGATACGAGTGAGCCCAGCCACAGCTGCGTGGAACTACTTGTACACGATGCGGACATGTATGATCCTCAGCAGACTCGCATTCATTCGAATCGCTTGCCTCACTTTCGGGCACTAGAAAGATTATGAGGAAACAGCTGGTAGAATTGCGGTAAAATGATTCGTTTTTTTCTGGGCATTATGAATGAGTGTTTCTCGGGTATCCCACCAGGTCAGGGATTCAATTCTATATCGTCTGAACTTGACCTACATCCTCCGGAAGCTGTCCAACGGTTTTTTCGGGATTAATGAAAAATTCCTCCTTATGGGCGTCTGTTTTTCCCTCCGGTAGTTCGCTATCTCTTTCAAAATAGTTTTACTTGCTTTTCGTAGTGCCTATCCAGAATTTGTGTTGAAATATAAAAGTAATTTCTCCACTTTAAAATACATTACGGAAACATGTAACTGTTAAATTATGGTTTATCTTATATTTAGTGGTACACGATATTATAGAGGCTACAAGCTTACTACCTCACAAGCGCTTTCGTACGTGCTCAAAATAAATTATTAAAAAATATAGCTACAGATTTTTCAACAAGACACGATCACACGACTAAAGTATTTAAGAAGTAAAAACGAAGAATGACAAAAAAGGAAATGCGCGAGGATAATTATTAAGCTTCTTATATTACTTTGAATATGGAAATTCGAAAATAGTGTAAACAACGGCGAACCGCGCGAGATCCCTGTACAAGGCCAGTGAGAGTTGCTGAGCACGATAAGGGCTCGTGACGTCATCAACCTATCTGAAAAAGGGTTAAGGTCATCTATTTTTCCAAGCTAATGGTTCATAATGAAGGTGACGCGTCAAAAAAGGAAAAGAACCGAATCTCTCTATTTTTTATTCTTATTCAGAATCTTCAATGAAAAAGGAAAGGTGAACGAGCCAATTCTAACTAGGGCAAAAAATTTAAATTACAATATAAATCTTAGCTCACGACAAAACCGACGACGGCCAATCATAAAATACCATACGCGCGGCCAGAAGATGCATAAACTCGGACAAATCTTGAGTCAGCGCTCAACGCGCTGAGAACGATGGCAGAGTCAGCCCTTGAAACGTCCCGTCGGCTCCGATAGAACAGCTCACCTGGTGGGAAGCCAGTGAAGCATTCATCCGCAATAGGGTAGTTTCCTTCATCAAAGAAAACGAAAGGCATTGATTGCGATTCGTTACCCACTATTCGTGTATACATAATATACAAGTTATTTGGCTTTAGAAATGCCAGTTTAGACGAATGGCAATGGTAAATTTTAACCGCATTTGAAAAAGGCCACATTGGCGCCCATGCGATGCCACTCCACGTGACGTCACAGGGACCTAGTTTCTATTCGAGTAGATAGGAGTTTTACATCGTCTGAGATTACCAATGTATGCATGAGGCACAGAGCTCAGGGACACATCTCATAATAATCACCAATTTAAACTGTCTGTGGTCGGAAAGTTTCCTGCGTTTGATAAGGTATTAATAATCCTTATTTAAGCCAAGCGCTACCAGCTAGCATGGTACTCTGCTACCTGCTAGCATCCTGCGTAGTATCAGCGCTCAGAGCTTCGCCCCAAGGTCACCTCACTTGCGGCAGCGGGAACCAGAACGACGTCACACGGGAATTTTCCCGGCATTCATACTTACCCGTCGCGTTATCGCGCGCTTGAAATTTTTCACTTTTCATTTAATCGCGAAAAATAGATATCGTCATTTAAAAATCTAAATGCGTGAAATACGTACTCTAGGAGTAATAATCTTTTGATGTAGGCAATAAAAAAATAATAGGAAACCACCCTATTCAAATTATACTTTTTCATACGATACGCAACCGGCAGAAAAACCCTTCTATTTTCTACCGATGTGATTCTCAGTCTTCAAGGAAAAATAAAATGATAAAAGTGAAATTTCCAGGGCAGTTGTGAGGAATTTACGAAGCCAACCGTCGCTGTGCAATAAACATTCGGTTCAGTCTTTACGGTCTTGAGGTAGGTAGCTTAACGAATAATTGATGCACTTGGCATTCATCGAAGGATTCACGATGCATTAAAATAATTCTGTTTTCGCGTAAACCAATTACAAAACCGCACCATTCTTTTATGATAACCCTGTACTGCTATTATTACCTTCTCCAAGGAGACTATATATTGAGGAAGCACCAGTCCGGCATAAACAGAATAAAACCCATAAGTATAACTTGTATATATTTTTCCTTTCTGAGCTGATCTCTGTGGATTCATGCGTCAGTTGATCCGATTGGTCGACAGCCGGTGAAGTGGAATAGGCGAAAGAGGTAAGTCGGCATATTCGACCTTTTATGCGCACCGTAACCTTAAGTCGAAAGAAGGTCCTGTTTGGGATCAAAATTCACTTCAAAGAATTGCGTGTAGTCGCGCAAAACGCCTGAGAAGCTTAGCCTGTTGAGAGATCTTGACCGAAATCCAATCCACTTTGGGATGTACCAGGAAAAATTAAAACTTGCCTATTATGACAAGTGCAGGGTTATCATAAAAGAATTATGCGGTTTCAAAAAGTAATATCAAGATAGGATGATGGGCAACTTGTGCGGTAAATCAAAAGCACTGAATAGAACAAGTAATTTTTGTGCGTAGTCGTGCACACGGATGCGATGTTATATAGGTACACCAAGGATGAAATTCGCAATGAAAAAATCGTTTGGCTTAACCTGGATTCGAACCCGGATCTCCCGTTTGCCGATTAGGTATGCTATCAGTTACACCACCAAGCCATCCTCCTCCATAGAGATTCTCTGAATGGGTTGACCAAATAAGATGTTGACGTCACTAGTCCACATTGTGGCACTGGGGACGGAGGTAGTGCTTACCAAGCCACTGTCGGAGAATAAACCCCGTTTTGGTGTATATACATCAAAAGCATTGTTAATAGAAATTAAATTCGCGACGTAAACCACTTAACCCATCATGACTTCGACGTTATAACCCAATGTTGCTTCTAAGCAACGTCAAAAAATTATAAATTTTCTGCTATATTTAGGAAAAATCTAAACTACGCATTATTTTGTGGTGTAAATTTTACTAACGAAATATTTAGCTCCCATGACAATTATGATTGAGTGCAAAATTTTCATGTTTTCATGATGAAAAATCTTAAAATTTGAATCTTCCAGAATCAGCTCTGGGTTAGAAATGGTAATGAACGGGATTAGTGAATCAATGGCAACCAATAACGAAGAAACTAACTGGACTAATCCATGATTAAAGCAAAAATGGTAATATCCACACTATTTGTGCTTTAATCATGAATATATCATTATTCCACAAAATTAAGCCGGAAACGATTTTATACGTTAACTGGACTAATGTTTTGACAGCGTGGAGTATCGTTTGGACATTTGTCGAGAGACGAATGACGCACATGTTGAAATTTATTACCTATGTAAAACCTCTGTTTGAGACGAAAAATTAAAGGTATTAACTGTAAGTACAGTAAGTCTTCAGCACACGAGCACCTAAACAAAAATCGAAAAGTGTAGTTATCCTGCAGAATGCAACGCTACATTACAATTTCGCGTAAACTCGCGATGGTGACGAACTTTACGAATGAATCATGAAAAGAGCTCCTAAGTCTACTAAGACGACCAGTAATATGAAATTCAGTATTTACATCTATAAAATTGATGCATTTACTTAAGGTGACTGCGTAGAGGAGCCCTATTCCATCCCATAGAATGCTGATTTCTCTTGCCACTTAGGTCGCATTTTAGTTGGCTTTTAAAAATGTCCGCGGCGTACTCTAGGTAGTAGTAATACGTACTCTAGGAGTAATAATCTTTCAAATTAGGCAATAAAAAAATAATAGGAAACCACCCTATTGGCATATGGATTTCCAGTGTTCGGACTTATTTAATATTAACTATGATACACAATTGTAAAATCCTCTCAAAACTCACCGAAGCTAGTATTGGTCTCCCTTTTGCGACGAGTATTATCTATGATACAAATGAAGCACAAACACCAACTAATATTGCATCAACGATGCTGTATATTGAACTAAAGGAACGCCTCGCAAGTATAAAACTCACCATCTTAAGTCCTTTATTCCCTCTGTGAGCATTGTGAAACATTAGTAACTGAAATATTATGTTTTGGATACATGTGGAAATGCTGACTCTTTATTTTTTTAACATTGAGGGTTTCGACTCATTAAAAGACATTGGTGAAATACAGGTCGGCAATCTAGGAAAGTTTAAGTTTCATTCTAAACTGAAAATTTTTTTTATCTCTTGGAGAGATAAACCAAATGATTAGTGAGCCATACGGTGACTGCTGTCTAAATCGTCATTTAAAAATCTAAAAGCGTGAAATACGTACTCCAGGAGTAATAATCTTTCGATTTAGGCAAGAAAAAAATAAAAGGAAACCACCCTATTGCTTTACCATCGAAGAGCACGCTGCTCTCGAGATTCATTTCATGAATTTGGCGATCCCAACATGGCCCAACCGCGTAATTAATCTGCTGAATCACGAACCCTCGGTGCTGCGTTGAAATTTTACCCGATCTAAATTCTTGACGGGCGAGTGCTACTGATCAAAGGGGCGGAAGAAAACTGAATTTTTTATTTTAAAATACTCAGATTCGCACACTTTTCGGGAGCGTAGCGTAACTGACGCGATATCAAACAGGAAGCGTAAGCAAAGGAGACCAGAAAAGGTAGTTTATTTTGTGCTTTGGTCAAATAGAGAGTATACCTATGAACTCATTAGCGAGGTTGAAGGATTTCAATCTTGGGCTTTAAGATGCGACTGAAATTCAATTCCAAATGATAGCGTGGAGGAAATAGATTACGTCTCCACTCACCGAGATAGCCTAGAAAGATGCCGCTGGAATAAGGTCGTTCACTCAGACTTGAAATCGTAATTCATTATGTGAATCCGTTGGAGAGAAGGGAAAGATAACTTGAAACGGAAAAAATGCCAATTCAGCCCACTCACAGAGTAATTCAAACTCAAGGTCTTTTTGAATAGGTAACGGTAGTGCTCAACCCGGACTATATCGTTCAGTTGTTGTTCCATAATTTTGGATAAAGATAATCGCGAAAGTTGACGCTCATTTTTCATCAATTGGTGACGTCAACTAAATGCCTTTTATATGAGTTCGTTCTCACTGGGAGGTTATGACCCAAAAGAATTCGGTCGATGGAAGGAAGAGATAAGTTACGATGAAAAAAATCTTCCTGATTCATTTTTTCTAATTTTGAATTAATAGAATTAAGAAGGTAGCTGATTAATTTTTTCATCAGTTGGCGACGGTATTTTAGTTGCTATTCATAAACTCGATCAGACGGAACCACTCATTTTAGGAAATAGTGAGTTACTACACTGTGCACCACAAAAAAACCACGCGTGGTTCATGCATAGGAGGAGCTGACATACTTTGATCCGCTCGTCATAAGTTCGTGACGTCATCAAATTATCTGCGAAAGGGCTGTAGCTATCCATTTTTCACCGCTGTTGTGCGCACGCGACGTGGATTGACGGATCACTCCATGACGCTGCACATTTTAGCGATCTTCCAGGTTGTCATCTGAACAGAGATTAAGAATATCTCAATAAAATTTAAAACAGGTTTTACTACACAGACGCAGTTTTTTCAAAGAAGTGGTGGATTTAGGCGGAGAGTTCAAATACTCTCGAAGCAGAAAGAGAATCCAGTGTCTTGAGATCCTATAGTTTACGGCTTGCAGTGTGTTTCATCTCAGGATGACGTACTAAGCGGCAATAACCGACTATCAAAATTAACCCGAACTAAACTAACCCTCGTTCTTCAGTGCACTTACTTTTGGTTTTACATGGGCCCAAACTGAAAGGAGAGGGTTTCCCTTAGGCGTCCACCCGTCGAAGACTAGAACCGAAAGTAGAAATATGAAATAGCACATAATGACTGAAGGTAACTGAAGTTTTAAGTTGGATCAAAGCTAATTGCTTTCCTATGGGGCTGAGGGGAAAGGCGATATGTAAATAACTATTATAACAAATTTGGAATTGAGGTTAAGGTGTATGTAAAAAGGTGTCGTAGACTAATGCTCTCTCTCTCTCTCTCTCCGTCTCTTTCTGGTAAAAGACATTCATATATGTTCATATTGCATACATTTTTCCGGTGTTGTGAGCACAATATATTCATATATTGTGTTCACAACACAGGGAATAGCTCAAGACATAGGTGAACTATCGAAATGTAAAATGCGGGTCTCGTTATTGTGAAAGATTTATCTCAATCGACTGTTTGATAGAAATGGTGAAGGATCCCATTGACTGCTGAGGACTTCAGCAAGGTTAGGAATCAGGAATACTGAAATGAAACTTTTATTTGTCATGTACCAGTTTATTTACTAGTATTGTGATTGTATAGTATCTCATTAATGGTAAAATAAATCAATTAAGATATTTCTGTGAATGAACAAACTAAAGAAATATTTCTTCTGTAATCCTATTGCGTCATTGAAAAATAAATGCTAGCAAAGTCCGTCCATTGAAAATAAGAAAGCTTAAAAGTCTTTCGCGAAATATAATGCCAAAAGTACTCTATAGAGATCTTTTAAAGATCTTTATTTTTAACTGGCTTTTAAAGTGGCTCAGTAATATTACAGAACATGGAACTATTAGATTTGATGAATCATCATCATCATCACTGGTCAGCAATGCTAAGATTGGTTTGACGCAGCTCTCCACTCAGTTTCCGTATCAGCTAATCTTCTCACACCTTCGTATTTCTTCTCTTTCACATCTTTCTTTGCCTGATACATAGATTTTGTTCGATGTCTTCCTTTTCCGTTCTTGCCACCCAGTTGTCCCTCGACGATTGTCTTCATCAGGCCATCATGTCTCAAGATGTTGCCCATAAGGTTGTTCCGTCTTCTTGTTAAGGTTTTCATGAGGCTTCTCTTCTCTCCTACTCTTCTTAGGACTTCTTCATTACTAACTCGGTCGATCCATCCTCATCATTCTTCTGTAGCAACGCTTTTCGTATGCCTCTACCCTTGATTTCTCCGCTGTTGCCATTATCCATTCCTCACTTCTGTACAGAAGCTTGCTACAAATGTAGGTTCTTATAAATCGTTTCCTTACTTCCATACTTAAGTTTCCCTCTGTAAGCAGGTATCTCTTTTAGTGGGACTCTCTATTCTCTTGGGCTATTCTGCTGATAGTTTATCCTTGCTTCTCCCTTCGCTAGTGATCCTGCTATCCCAAATAACAGAATTCATCCACGTCCACCAGTGTTTTTTCCCTATTTTAATGTTAGTCTTGACGTCTACTCTTCTGCTGCATACTTATATCTTGGTTTTCTTTGTGTTTATTTTCAGTTGACATTTAACCATTAATCTATCCATATTAACCAGAATATTTTATAAATAACTGTTTAAAATATGAATCTTAAGCTAAGTTTCCGGTAAAATATCGTTACAGCACTGCAATTTGTTGGCCGGATAAAATATGGCTTGAGACTGCATTATCGTTTCTTTTTTTTTTTGCTTGTACGAGTTACTAGCGTATGTGAGAACTTTTCAAACTCAAGTGCCTGTACCCTTGAGACCTACGTGGAACTTTATTCCTTTGGCAAATCTGCTAGGTGAGTGAGTGAGTTAGTACGTGTGCGAATGAGTTTGTACGTGGGTGAGTGTTACTTTGCTTTCTATAAATGTTGGAGAGCTCTTTTGCTTTCTAGCCTATGTTCCTTTTCAAATACCTTTGTGACTGACCCAGTCGTGTAAGCTCGGAATATTTCGAGCGTCGTCGTAGCAGAAGATTAAACTAGAGATGTGGAACGGGGGGGGGGGGGGGGGTAAGAGAGAGAAAAAGGCTGGCGTTGCAATATTTTCTCAAAAGCTTTCGTCAGCGAGTGATAACGACAGAATGCCTCAAAAACCCTCGTCCCACTTGGAACAATGCTAATTTATTCACGATGCATACGCAACGGAGGTGTGAAAGGAGATTTCAGCTGTTTGTTGGTTAGCGACCAGATGTATTTATGTTTACTCTGTGCAACAATACTTTTCTGATCTGATGTTAATTAAATGAAGTGTCTTGAGTTGATGTTACATTTTTCACTCACACCAAACCAGCGTCTCATACCACTCCGCGTTAAAGAATCTAACATAGGCCCTGCCTGTCGCACGTTGGTTGGTTTTCAGGAAGTCACGTGATCTCCGCCCTCACCCCGTAAAAAACTTGGCCCTGCCTGAGTCTCCAATATATTTAAAATAATTCTAATTTTTCCGAACTTTGCACTCTGACTTAGATCCATTGCTACCTATCAACCAATCCCTTTTTGCACTTGCCCTGTGCAGACTACGGCCCTGGGGAATGTGGTTTCTGTCAAATAGTACATGGACATAAAACGTCCATGAATTGATAAATAACTGTAGACTCCGTGTCAATAACTTGGACAACATATTTGTTGGCTGCTGTACCATTTATACGCCGCAGTGGTGTAATAATGTGGGGGGGATGAGGGGAGAGATCTACCCCCCCAAAGCCTTATAGAAATGAAATAAAAATATTTTTAAGCATTGCCTAGTTTTGACAAATAATAAATTTATCTGCTTAAAGTTCAATTTTTAGTGCCAAAATTATGTATAATGTATTTCCAGGCATGTAATGTTGCAAAAATTTTCCCGGACCTCCCGTTTTCTGGGGGTGGGGGTCGCCCCCCCTGGCTATAGCATCCCCTTAAGGCATATTACTAGTTACGCCACCGATATGCCGTATAACTCTTTATATCGCCATAGAAATTGAATTAAGGCTAATTGACAGTTGAGGATTTATAGTTGTGGAAATTTTCATCGTTTCTCCCGTGAAAATCTTGACACAGTTCTATCTCCGTAAAAAAACTAGAATAGTATTCTTTAGTTTACCACCCGATTCGATGTTGGTTTGTTACTATTTCTTTTTTAATTTTTGTTTCTGTTTTGGAATCCATTTCCCGGCATGCCATTCAGGGCAGACTGCGCACGTTTCTTGTTTGATTCAATAGACTTGGGAGTCTGTAGGTTTTATTTTCTTATTGAATCTGCAGACAAATAAATTCTTCATTCGATTCTCCAATATACCTACTACTACTACTCTTCTTCGCTACAGAATTTTGGGGAGGAGGGTTGTGGGAGGGAGAAGGGGGCTGATCTGTTCCCAGGGCGATTCCTCCTTTTCGATCCCGACATAAATCTTGTTATACCCTCGAGGGAGACCAATAAAATGACTCCCATTTGTTGGTCGGACTGAACAAAGTTTCGGGAAATTTCGTTTGCAGTTTGGAACAGTGCTTGAATAAAAAAATTAGCGCATGAAAGTGGCACACGTCCTTTTTATTTCTTTGCAGAATTTTTAAATAAATCATGTAGCAAGAGCTAGAGGGAGAAATCTTTTATTCCATAGTTAAATGAAATTATTAAGAAAAAATTGAAATACATAATCTAAGGTTTTATTCCCTCGTATGAGCATTATATGATTTAATGTCAACATAATCCTCCAAACAGGGCATCTATATTTTATAGAGAAATGCAATAATATTAACATGACACTTAAGTGGAAAACAATTTTGATAATACGTACAAAAGTCTAAAACATATATTATAATTAACTCAATATTAGAATAATACGACAACTTACCATAATAATTCGGAAGCAAGCACTAGTTTGTCACCTCAAAATTCCGTAGTATTTTATCATTGTTTATGGGTCATAAGTATTTCAAGTGTAAAAAAGGCATGTGGTTCATATAACAGTTGAAAATAGTTCCGTTCATTCTCAAACGTACAATAGACTATCAATGCCAAAACGAATGGATATATGACAGATATTATTTTTTTAGAATTTCACTCATATTGGATGCTATTACAAAAAAAATTTTGACGCCATCGCTATACACCGTCTCTTTGTTGTTAAACAGGATAGTTTTAATGCCTACACATAAATATTTGGCGATTCTTTCAACCTACACACTTATCTCGATAAGGCATTCCGTAATTTGATTCCGGTTACTGCAAAAGACCTATTAATGGTACAAATACGGTTGATGGGAATTTGGTGTTCATCAGCTTAGCCAGACTGTTATTTTTCATGTGAAACTCTTTGAATGTTTCCAATTATTTTGACTTAAGTGTACAGAGCTATCAGAATGAAAGCAAGAAGTGAAATTCCATCAATTCCATGACCTATTTCGTCACTAAATGAATACCCCTTTAAGATCATATTTTACGTGTATTTTATCTGAATATCTCGTATGCTTTTCTTTTAAATTTGTTCACTCACTTTTATTCCACGCATTTTACCGCTTACAAGCCAAACATTAAGCTTTACATTTTTTAAATTTGTTTGTAAAGGTTTTTAACGCAATTCTTAGTACGTGCGTGCTTGAGACCGATGTGTAAATTTATTCCTCAGGAAAATCGCTATGCAAGTTGGTGAGCTAAGTGAGCAAGTATGTATGTTCTTTTCTTAAACTTTAATGATAATAACTTGGCTCAATGATGTTCTCTGGCTAACTTCTTGACCTCCCTTCCAACTGGGACCAGAAGTCATCATATGCATGCATGTTGAACAAAAGAGGTCCGATTACGTATCCTTGTGGGACACCGTATGCCTCTTTAACTACACCAGAACTTATTCTGCCAAGATGTGCTCATTGCTTGCTGTTATTCAGAGAATCGCGTATCCAATTTACTATTTTGTAATTTAATCCGCATTTGTATAAAGTAAATTTTGTGGGAGACCGTGTAAAATATTTTCCTAATGCTCCTCCAGTCCGAAAGTTATATACTCCGTCTGGTCATAAGCTTTTTCGAAAAGTTGTAGTAGTATTCCCGCTCCCCCCTCTGGTGTTTCTCAGAAATGGAGCAGGAGAGCGAGTTGAGATCGCCTTAAGGTCACTCGAGCAGACGAGCGCTCCGCCGTCGTCGCAGTATTTGGGTCACACAGGAGGAGCAAGAAGTCCCAAGGGCTGCCTCCTCATTCCACGTCCTCCTTTTCAAAACACACGCACGGAACACAAACTACTTGCAAAGCACACACACATACACAAGTACTCTACTGCCGGGGCATCGACGACATTCCTCAGGCCTGTTATCGGTTTATCTCATCCGCGAAAGTGCTTTCTCTTGACTCGGAGGACATTCCAAAAGGTCTCTCTCTCTTCAGTGGCACGCCGTATGCACGCGAGCAGAGAGGAGGGCTTCGCTGCTTCCGACGAAATTAGCGAACACATTCAGGGGAGCTCAAGGAGACTAATATTCCGGACCCTATCTCCCCTTCCTCCCTCCGCCCCTCCCCTAACTCCTTAGCGATGATGAGCGGATTATTCTTGTGGCTCCTACGGTCATGCCGAAAGTAAAAAAAAAAATGATTTTACTGTCGATTGTGATAGATACCGATTTTTCGCAAATGACAATTGAAGATATGAGTGGAAGTAGCAAATAATAAACAAAGATGAAGCTTCGAGAAAAATTAAAAACAATAATGGTTTTTTCTCTTAGACAGTATAACTGGTACCAAATTTTCGCGAATATCAATCGAAGACCAACGGCCAAATAATAATTAAAGGTGAAATTTCGAATAAATTGGAAAAAGTAATGGTTCTTGAACGTAAGTTTTTAACAATTTCTGCTGAGTATATTTAAAAATTGTTGTTGAAAATAGCAATGCCTACCGTAAAAGAGGAGATGGAGATTGAAGTGTTTTTGGAAATCTCTTTCTTACAAAATTTGGTCTTTGCTCCCATTGGTCATTGGTTCTTGCGCTTGTCTTCAATTGTTAGTAAACGTTATATCAGCAATATTCGCACCCGTATTTGTAATAACTAATGCAAGCAGAGCTGGAATAATAACTTTTCTACGTAGTATACGGTATAAAGCATGAGGGTAACTCCATTCTCTTAAGGCTTTTAAAGTGTGATTTATCAGTACTTTCACATTCTGTTACACATTTTGGCAACAAAGCATTTGTTACATTTTTTGTAAAAAGCAGATTTATAAAACTTTGGGTTTTTCATACGATTCTTTTTGAGGATATAAAAAATCGGTATCCAAATTTCCTATTTCATATTTCTCTGGGGAGAAAATCGTGTGTCAAATGACATCATCCCATTTTATCATTAACGCCTATAAACGTCGACAGTCATGTGGGACATAAATAAATCAATAACAATCGTTCCAAACATCAGTTCAAAATTCAAAACAGAATGTGACGTTAAAATATTTAAATAACGCTGTTGAAAGCCCTTTAATATAAATATTGTTCACATCAAAATACGCTCAGAGAAGACACGAAAGAGAAATTACTCTCAGGTCATACCGTAATTTATTATCATTTTTCAATATCAGCAATAAAATGAGGGTACTAAAAAGAACGTACGTGCCGTGATTCAAGGTGAAAAATATTTTTACAAAAGAGTTACAATTGTATCATTTCGCCTCAGATAAATTATTTTGCATTTAAAAAGCACGGAATTAAAAAATAAGAGTTTTATGCAAAAATAACTCCCAGAGCAATCAAAAAAGTATTCATGTATTTTTTTCTATAATTTCACGGTTGGAATTAAGGTCACTAGCCTGGGGAGCAACAGTATTGACTTCAGCTCCGTACGAATTCTCTTGGGTAATGCTTTTATCTAAATTTTGTTCTAGTTAAATATTTTAATTTTTTTCAGAATGATGAGTAGTGTTCGCAGAGTTTTAATTGAATAATATGATTATGAATAAAATTGGTTCAAAAGGGTATTATAATTATTATCATGTGCGGTATATCAGCTGGAAATTTTGAATTATATCCGTATAAAAACAGCAGTTTACATTAATTATTGGGGAAATATATTTTTGGCTAATTATCTCGTACTTATTAGGTTGATTATTATATACTGTAATAGACGGTCAACTTAAGAGAGTAAGTAAGGTATTCAATCCCACAGCCGATATATATTTTTTAATAGGAAGCAACCAAATATATATCTTTGTAATATATTTTTTTGTTTTATTTATCTATGTATAAAAAGTTTTAGTTATAGCTGTCAAGAACGTGGCCACAGCATTATTCTCCAAAATCCACTCTATTACCATCACGAATAAAGCTTATTCACCATAAATAGCAGTTTAGATAGAAATATAATAGAGTTTTAGAATTTGCAGCTAAATAACAGTATCAGTAGCATTAACGAGATAGTTTTGAGGTTTTAGTTATTGATTTCAGCTGTCTTAAGGTGAAAATGTATTCAGATTCGTCGTATTCGTCATTGTCGACAAGGAGACAAATTTGGATAGTTTAATGGCAGCTCAGCCGAGCGCCATTTTGATAACGTCATCATTTGAATCCCAAGGCACTTGTCAGGATGAAGATCGGTAAACGCTCCATCGGATTTGTATATCAAGTGCATCAATGGAAATCTTTTTGTTATAAAAAAAATTCTTATGCTTTTTTTTCGTGCAGGTAGTCCTCCGAAATCGGGTCACAGGTAACACGCCGAGAAATCCTGCAAGGTCTGGGCGCCATGGATGGGCCTCTGTCGTCGACGAATGCGGGCACCCGCTGGTTTCCGTCTCTGGCGACAGCTTGTACTCGTTGGCGGTTGAGGGAGGAGATGGTCACCACTTGTGTTGACGCGGTCAAAGCTGGTTAATCCTCTCACGGGAGAAACATGTCAGAGCAGCTCTAAGTGAGGACCCTAGAAGCCAAGTGGGTGCGCAATTTTTATAATTTTGGATATGAGTGCAGATAATGGTTATTGGGGTTCACAATAATTTTGTGGGTACGAGATAAGTGAATTACTGATAAGTACACAAGATTCAGTGATTCACTTCTATCCCTTTGCATTAACATAATTGTGTGGTACCCAATATTGTTTGATATGGACAAAACTTGTATCCCTCCAACCGTTATCTGCACTTATCTCCAAAATTATAAAAATTGCTCTTGTACCCTTTAGCTCATGAGGTTATCATGCGCTGCATGCGTGTTTTATTATCTGAAGTGTATTTATGGCGGGGTAGAAGTACAAGCACAAGGGTCCCGGCGGTGATGTGATAAAGCGACGCCAGTAGCCAAAACGCACCTTGAAAAAGTCTAAGAAAACATTTGAGTGTGCGTTTTTTAACCATACAAACTGAACAGTAAAATTGAGGGAATGAGAAGCCTTGGTACACAAGTGAATTTATTTCTAATCATAGTGAGGTACAGAAATTGAGAGTAAAATATGTACAAATATTTGGTGGCCAAGGGATACGAGTGAGCTTCCGTTCTGCGCTCCCTATTCCAGTCCGTGTTTAACCCTCACCCCCGCTCTTTTAACCAGTCCTTTTCCTTTCCGATAGATGTCCTCACAGTCACTTGTGTACTTTGTGTATAAATGTATGATGCATGCAAGATCAGTCACCTGACGAAGTAACCAAGTTACGAAACCCGGGTCGTGCCCATAATTAAATAACAGTGAACCTTACAAAGTTTTATTTCCTTACTTCCAATATGGAGAGGTTTCACAAAGTAAAGCCTGAAGTTATTAGTTATAGGATATTTTATGTTTTATCCTTGCACTAAAGAACAGTTTTATGCATAAAGACACCCAAGACAAATTAACTTGTTCTCTTTTGAGAGTTAATTATGATAATATTGTGACTCAATGCAAAGCAACATGGACGTATCCATTTAAAATAAGATTTTTCTAGTAAACCCTCTGTCAGCTGAAAATTATAATTGAAAATTATGGTTTCCTTCCCAATCTCTTGTATTTTCAAACGAATAAGTGCTCAGAGCAATACGGCTGAAACTTTTTCACACCACAAAGGTCGGTCGACTTGTAGTATGCTTATAATAATGCGGTTTGTGAGAAGAAAACGAGTAATCATACTTATTTTTGAATGAAAATCAATAAAAGAATTTGATGAAAAAAAGAGAGAATGCTCTTTTTCCATAAATCTATTGATTAACGTACGACCTGCTTTGACCGTTAGATCATTTTCAATCACATTTTTGTGCTTATTGTGCTTAAGAAAAACGAATTCAGGTGAGAGGGTGTGGAATGACATTGATTTGGAGTTTAAACCGGTGGATATCCCGAGAAGTTTACCCACGTGTTGATTTAATGAAATAAAGAGAGATGACAATTTTTTCCACAAATATATTGATAACTTAAATTCGACAAATTTATCATTGATTAATAAATTCAGAAGCAAGTTTATTAGACTTGATTCAGGAGCACCATTCAAGTCATTTTCAAGTACAATATTGCACAGATTGTACTTGAAAATGACCTGGTGGTCGAAACGCGACGTAGGTACACTAATCAATATATCACTTGTGATATGTGACTTGAGATATCACTTGTGGAAAAAGTGATATCTCTATTTTTTTATTTAATAAGGATGTCATTGGACTACATCCATCTTAGTTAATTTTAATCGTATTCATCTAGATAGTGTTTCCTTTACGCTTCGCTAAATGCAGTTCGTGTTATTTGAGATTGTGTGGAATTGCATTGTAAGTAAACTTGCTCTGAAAATTCCAAAAATAGTAATAATATGAAATACATCATTTCCCTCGTATCTTTCCGAGGTTATTTATTTCATTTTAGTATTGGAAGGCATACAGACTTTATTCCCCGAATCGATTGCGTTTTCCAGCAAAGCGATAGCTCGTCCAAATGCGGTGAAGCTCGAATTTTGAAAGATTTGATCATGCATGACACAGAATCACTCGCCAATATGAGAAAAAAAAGCTAGCAGGTGTAAAATTATAGCTATAGAGGACGATTTCGCCCAGCGCAACTTCTTTTTCTTTGAGTTTTATGTACGTGCCAGCTCGCATGGAAATCACATTAGCACACGTTGAAACGGGAGTCGATATTCCAAAGCCAAACTTTTGGAATGATGGGTACATTATAACTGAATAACACTGAACTTTGCGTCGGAGCCATGACACCTTTTTGACTATGCTACTTTCTGAAAGTTATTGTTGTTTTATTTACATAAGAATTGATGTTGACCTATACGTTGCTCTAAATAGTCCTTGCATGGAAATCCGTACAGAATTAAGATAAATTGAAAATCGAAAAAAATTGCGGGCAACCTTCAGAACCAGGGGCAGCCTGAGATGATTGGGGCCCCTCGGCTTGGGATCATTATAGGGACCTCCTTACCGAAGGATTCGGGGGGCCTCCTTCGGAAAAAATTAGGAAATTGCATGCTCGGGAATGGATTTGACGCAATTTTGGCCCTTATGACCTAGATAAAAGTTAATTAAAAACATCAATTTCGTTTAGGAAACTACTGTGAAAAGTTGGAGAAAAGAAAAGGTATTATGGTTCTATTATCCATTTAGAGATTTTTTTCGTTCAAACTGCGCTGAAATCTAAAAACCTCTAAAATAACCTATTCGAATAACCTTCTGAAAAAAATCTGGTTGCTTTTATTTTCTGGTACATTTATTTTTAATATTATCTTTTAACACAATGCTGTAAACAAAGCAAGTTATTTTTGCTACACCTTTCATATACGGTACGGTAGACGCGAGCGTTGTACGGGGCCCCCTAAGCTCGGGGCCCTCGGCAATCGCCGATGGGACGACCTGGCTCGACCGCCCCTGTTCAAGACATAAGTTTTCAAGCGAGATATTGTTTCTGTTGTTGCAATTTATAGCCATCGAGTATTGTTTTAGATTGTTACGGAGGCTTCCTCGGTGAATAAAATGATTATTATTTTCCGGGTTGATGCCGCGTTGGCTCACCATGGTGGACGGCAGTTTCGGGCGCATTCCGTTTCCACTTTTATTTATGTTTCCATCCTCTCGCTTCATTTTTCATACGGCTCTTCCAACTCTGGGATTCAAACCAAACAAATCAGCGCGCACCTGACCAGCCTTAGTCGACAAGTTAAAATCTCCGATGTTCCTTCTATCCACAAGATTCCTACCATGAATGATTTTATCTCTCACTTAGTCCTTAATTTTTAGTCCAGGCTGAAGGGCACTACTAACGCTCTCCTTCCAGATAATGGGATTGCGATTCAAGTATCCTAGCAACACACACACTGCCTCACCAAGGCACTCTTCTATGAGTCATTTCTATGTCATTACCTCCTTCTAATCAACGGTTTCTTCATCAACTATTGTTTCAAGTAATTACATTTATAAAAAAAATTAATAGAAAAGGAAATAGATTCGTAAAAAAAACAGTAGCTAATTCTTGAATATCAACAAATAATAATGAAAATAATAGAAAGTGCAAAAATGATAAAAACACAATAACTAACTGATAAAACAATAAAACAAACTGATAAAATGAAAAAGAAAAAATAATAAATAAATTTTATAAAAAATTCTTCCACCTAATGGAAAAAAATAAACATCTCATGCTATTCTGAATTTTAATTGCGTTTTGTATTCTCAAATTCTAGTTTTAAGTTTCTCTTTATCACAGACAACATTATACACCAACGACAGAAAACGTGCATCATTGTAAATTATTACTGTAAACTGGCTGGTTGGGATGAGCCAAGGCTCACCGGAACAGCGTTCATTCGCGCCTTAGGCGCGGTTATGCCGTGGAAAGCACATCTGCAGATCATTTGGACCCAAAGACGGGAGCTGGAAGGCGCCCGAAACTGTCGTCCACCGAAAATGAGTCAACGCGGAACTATGCCGAAAAATGTCTATTATTTGACGTATTTAAAAATATTTTTCAGTTAAATGTACCAATAATCCTCCCATCTTCCAAGAACGACGATGAATGTTTTATTCGAGCGATAAAAATAGAATACAGAAAATAAATGAATGATTTTCGCGGGGCGTATTCAATTACGGATTGCAGGGAAGGAGGAAAAACAGCCGGCCCTGGCACTATCGCCCCTCTCGGGCTGTTCACGGCCAAAAGGTCAATATCGCGCGCGCGACCCCTGGCATTTTGCCGCCGCCACCCCTGAAAAGCAACGCCCCTGGAAGCACACTCGTCGATCATTTGTATTATTAGTGTCGGTGTGATGACCCTGGGAACGAATATTCGCACTCCACGCATGTGCAGTACGTACGTATATCGAAACCCTTTTTTTTAATGAATTTCGAAAAAAAATTGTATATATTTAGCTTTTAACGCACCAAGTCTATAGCCATATGAATCATGAAATACGGTTCACTTAATTATTACATTTTCATCAGAACGCGATCGGAAGTTGAAATGAAAATAAACAAGTTAATTATCCTCGCTAGCCGGAGAGTGTGATGAGAAAAAAAAGTTCGTGAAAATTACTACGAGCAGAGAAGCAAGATCGCAAGTATTTGATGTTAAAGTGCTAAAACGGTATATTTTTTGCATTTTTCTAAATAGTTCCACCTGTCAAATAAATCTAAACGATTAATCCGTAATTAGTCCGATCCGAGCAATTGGTTTCTTTTTTGTTTAATTGCCTTCTGACTCGTAATCTTTTCATAAATGTAACACATTTATCACCCGCTCACGCGCGAATGTTCCACACGGCTAATGAAGGAGAAAAAAACCTATGCAATTGTGATAAACAGCACATAAAATAATAACAGCAGGGGTTTAAGCATAATAAAGCAAATAAAATCACATTATTTATATTGTAGATGGTGCCTACTCGTTGAAAATGCATTTTTACCAAGAGCTATGAAATGTTGAGTTTGCAACGAATTTCACCTTCCAGCAGTCTTGCTTCTTGGATATAAACGAGCCGTCGCTGTTTGATTTTGTAAAAAATATCCAAAAGCATGATAATAATGACACACGGTATCAAAACATCATGTATCGAACATTAATGTTAAATTTGTATGTATTTTTTATAATGTTTCGAAATTAATCTGGGTGAAAATATTAAAAATTAACCACGTGATAGTATATTAATGTCCGACGTAGCAATTAAAAAAATATATTTACCACAAATGCGCAATTTAGAGCCAAAATTCGTAAAAAATTATTACTATTGCTAAGTATGGCGTCATTAAATGTATCCCAAAGTGGATCGGATCTCGTTCAAACCTCGCAGTGTGTTAGAATACGGCTTTAAGAGTTATTTTTTAATAGAGTTTTGGTCATGTGACATTAGGTTTAGAGATTGCATTGACATTAGGTTTAGATATTTTATGGATAGATATGACTATAAATAAGCTCAAATTGATGCCACCCTTGATACAACAATGCCTTCTTACAATGGTAGCCATACCGCGCGAGTCAAGCAACTGCCTCCGGAAATACAAACGTGGCAATATTGTATTATTTGTATCGTAAATTGATTAAAAATATGCTTTTTGCGAGAACTTTTTCTCGAGAAAATCTCGAAAACTAAGGTCAATTCGGCACTTTAGAAAAACTAATATAATTTAAAATTCCATTTTATTACCCCCTACGAAGTTTGAATGCGATATGGTTGTGACCCTTGTATAACTTCCCTTGTTAGAAAAGTATGATGTTGAGAAGACTATAGGAACAGAGGGTGGTTTTATGCATGGATAAAAAAAGTTACGAAAATAGCTACATTAAACCGGCATTATTAGCGTGCCGGCGAAACTACTTGAGAGTAAATGGTGACAAATCATATTTACGAGAGATTACCTCGGCGAAGAATGTGAGGGATTATGAGATATGAAGAAGTAAAGTGATGTGGAAGAATGAGGAATGGAATTGAAGTGTTTTTATATAGAAAATGGTTACGAAAAGCATTGCAAACACTAGGAATTTTGAATGGCGATTAAGGAAATACAAATGTCCAATTTGTCTCCCGTGTTCCATATTTCACACCGTTCACTATCCTTCACATATGCTACTCTCAAATATTAAGCTTAAACTATCCGAAGCTGCTGAAACCTTGCGAGGTGTGGTACCCAAATTTGTTTAGCCTTAAGTTGAATTATTCTAATAAATGGCACTTATGACTTAAAATGTTCCCCATTTACCTCCTAATCGCAAAGTAATTAAAGTTTATAGCAGGATCTAAAATTGCCAAGAAAGAAAGAATTTATGGCTACTAGGATATCAAATGATTCTTTTTGATTTGAATTGCCTTCTTTTACCTCTGTTTTACTAATGAAAGTCTTTAGTCGTTATTGTTCGTTAAGGGACATGTCCCAATTTGATTTGTTTTCTTTTTGATCCTGAATGTTCTATCTCGTTATTCCCATGATGCACGCTGACCCGCGGTGGTAGTCCCCTCCTTAACCTAATTATCATGGATGGTAATACCTTCATTAATTCTTTCCCTCCCCAAACTGACGTAAAATACCAAATCACTTTTGGTACGCGTATGTAGTACTTCCTCACTTTTCATTTTTTACCACTCCAGAACTATACCTCAATTGCATTCGAGCCATTTTTCATTATAGATGACCATAGTTCGAGGCTATGCAGTGTGAAGCTAAGAAATATGGAGAATCTCATCACAAAACCAACGAAACGCAGAGAATCGAATTATTATACTTATATTTCCCACATTGGTGCAAAAACACCTACGTTTAGTGATTTCTAGAAAAAATGTTGTGTAACAAATATAAGATATTTTCATAGATTTTTTTAGATGTAACAATGTGTAATTAAACACCAATCAACATTAAAACACTGTTTGAGTGTCCATTAAAGTTCCAAAAAATACTGATTAATAGGAAGGAAATACTGTCTCTTATCGAAAACATTGATATTATGTCCATTTCCATTGCAAGGCAACAAATTGTGATATGCTGTTATAGTGCCTCATTTGCATCAAATAAACGTATAATGGATAGCAATGGATGGTGATCAGCGATAATTATTATGAGGTGAAGAGGTGAGAAAGACGGCAAATTTCTTCATTTATCTCGATTGCCCCGAAAACAGCACAGTCAGGCATTTACATCGGGAGTTACAACAATCAACAACAGATGATTACATACATCCCTGTCCTGGAAGGGGTAAACTATCCAAGCGGGACTCGAACCCGCGACCATCGTTACGGTGGGCGAGGACTTATCCTCGCCGCCTCCGAGGCCAACAATCGCTCCTGTAGAGAGAGCAATACAGGAAGATGGAGCGTTTGGGAGTGTTTATTACGCCTATTAAGGAGAAGGTTATAGAGTAGGCTGTACTAAATCGTGCAAATCGAGTCATACTACGGCGTCTTATTAAAACAAACTTATGGGCAGTTTGCGTCTTGTATTTTACGACTCATGCATGGCGATTGGGCTTACATATGCACGAAGGACTATATCTGATTTACATGCACTGCAGCTTAACTACACGTAATTTGAAACTGCAAGTTCGACGAAGATAGCGATTATTTTATTATCAGTATAGCGTGATTCAACGCTAGCACCTTTGAAATATTGCCAGCATCATATCTACCGTGCTTCCTCTTACCTCTGGTACGGTCCTAGTTCCAGCCTTGCGGTCACTAAGACTTAAAGGCGGTTGAGCAATCAACTTAGCTTGATCTTGAAATCAACTTGTTTGGTCGACTTAAGTTTGATATATTAAAATAGGGTAGTTTCCTTCATCTAAAAAAACGAAAGGCATTGATTGCGATTCGTTACCGACCATTAGTGTATTCATAATATACAAATTATTTGGTTTTAGAAATCCCAGTTCAGGCGAATATTAATGGTCAATTTTTACCTCATTTGAAGAAGGCCAGATTGGCGCCCATGCGATGCCACTCCCCTTGACGTCACAGGGACCTCGACTATATTCTAGTAGATAGGAGACATCGTCTGAGATTACCAATACATGAATGAGGCACAGAGCTCAGCGAAACATCTCTTAATAAAAACCTATTAAAATTTCCTAAGGTCGGAAAGTTTCTTTTGTCTGATACGCTATTAATAATCTTTTTTAAGCCAAGCGCTACCTGCTAGCAGCCTTCATCGTAGCGACGCTCATAGCCTCGCACCAAGGTGGCCTCACACGGCGGCAGTCGGAACCAGAATGACGTCACACGGGCTTTTCCCAGCATTTATACTTAGCCGTCGCGTTTTCGCGCGCTTGAAAATTTTCACTTTCCATTTAATCGCGAAAAATAGATATCGTCATTTAAAAATCTAAAAGCGTGCAATACGTACTCTAGGAGCAATAATATTTCGATTTAGGCAATAAAAAAGAATAGGAAACCACTCTATTATGCTGAGCCATTTAGCTCTTTCTTTAACCCTCTGGTTGGATGGTTAAATTTCAATCTCACGAGTGGGCGCCCTGCAGCAATTTTACACGAACATAAATTGCGTTCTCATCGTTGATAGGGCGTTGGGGTTCCGGTCCTAATTAAAAAATGCTGATTAAGGGGTTACAGTTTCATATTCAATAGACTGAAACGAAGAATACATTGCTTATAATTTTTTTTCACATCAAGATCCTGTTAGTCTTTAGTCTTCACTCTACTTTATGTTATGGATGGATCTAAGGGGGGTCCTCTGAGGGTTACAACGCACCGGGGTCGGGAACCGATTCAGAGACTTATACGCCCGCGCTCCCTGGGAAGGGGTTTGGATGGGAAGGAACAAGGAATGAGGCGCCGCCGCGATAGGAACCTGACGACGCCTCTGGGATAGGGAAGAAAGGTAGGGATTGGGAATAACCTCGCCGCAATAAAAGCAACCAGGGCCCACTACTAGCGAAACCTGGCATCAGCCAATAATATGTCAACGGTTTTGGTGGATATTCCTATAAATAAATAAAAAATCCATCGATCAAATCGTTGGATTAACTATTACTACCGTTTGAATTCTTCAAATATCTGTAGCGCACATTTTCTGATATGCTATTTTATTATGCGAATGCAAATTTTGATGCTACTTACTATGCCACCCGTCATTGCATCAGCTATTGGCAAGTTATGTGTCTTCTCGTCCTCTCAGCTCGTCAAACTCTCATATATGCCATTAAGCTACAGATACTTTCGGGGGATAATTGATCCGGATTCTTAGAAATACTACCTATCATATTGAAAATTGGATGCCTGGCGATGCAGGCATTAAATAGAAACGCCATCGAAGTTTAATTTCTGTATTACGGTCACCATTTGTTAACATCAACGTTTTCATCCAACTCTCTGAATAACAAGCCTTGCGTTTAACAGACCAGCAGACAAGAGAAAACTTTCCTAGATATCCGCTAAGGTGAACAGATCTAAGGGCTCATTCCAGGTGACCTTCTTTGGGACCAATTTCAAAATAGCTTTCATCAATTTTACTACATATCAGTCATTTTTTCCAATGATAATGCGAATTCTAATGGTTCTTCTATGGTCCTTCTGACTTATTCCCGCATTCCAGTTATTGGTTCTGAGGAATATTTTCTCGATTTACAGGTATCAGAAATATCTTTGCGGCAGTCCCTTCTCATAATTCCTGTACATGACACGGAAAACGTTTGAAACCTTCGTTGTTGTTTTCCTCTTTTTTCAAAGGGGTGGAATGCTCTTCAATATGCCCGTTTCATCTCCCAATACCCCGCAAGGAAGGCAAAATGCTATTGCAGAATGGGTAAAAGCCTTCACGTGTGAAGTCGGTTTTACGATTTTCGTCAACTTCAACCGTAAACCGTGTTTTGAATTCAAGTTTCCCCAGGCGAAGTTTACGACTGTCGTCAACAGGAATGCTCCCCAACTGTTACCAGTCATCTACCTATCGTGTGCCTTCGGTAGGAAGTTAACGCAGGGAATGTTGGCCATTTTAAAAACGATTGAATTTTTAAGATTGAGTTCTTTTTTTACGAAAAAATTCACTTATTTATTCTTAACTGTGTGGTATTCCATTATAAGGTTTCTAGGATAGTTAACTTTTACTTGTACCACTACTCTTTTACACAAAGCGACCCAGGTTTCGACGAGTAATCATCATCTTCAGGCGTAAATTATGATATATTTATCTTATTAATGTTACCTATTTAAGTAATCCGTAAGGTATCCGTATTGTGTACTGCACATGCTGGCATGAAACCGTCATTCACAATTCAGCTTTGCCGAACTTTATTTGTTGACTGTTGATGTTTGCAGTTTCACGCAATCTTAAATCTTTCCAAAACAACTCATGTACTCGAGTTTAAAGTTCAAGTGGACGCCGGCCGTAAACTAAGCTTAAGCCATAAGAAAGATGATCCAAGTCGATTATTATAGCTTGCGTACAGCAGTGATGTCATGGAAAAATTAGAAGTGTCGGAACGTATTTTGATTACTTTTTTTACATGTGGAATATAAAACTGTGTAATTTTATATCACATTTTATTATTTACATTTTATTAGATTTTTTTGTTTTGGTTACGATATTAGAAATTTCGAGACTCCAAAATTGATAAAAGTGTTATTTGACAGTTACGTCTTTTCTCAACTAGTGCCGGAACGGCGTTCGGGCGCGTTCCGGCACCATGACAACACTAATGTACAGCCAATCAGTGCACGTCTTGAGTACGACAGGTGACAGTGCAGTGTCTCGCGAAGCCGGGAATGTGTATTGGGTAATTTTATTGACCACTACCGTGTGTGGAAGAAATTGAAATTACGGGAAATTCATGGTGTATGTAACCTAATACGAGTAAATTTAAGTACATATGAGTAAAATTTGTTTTGTGTTGGATGAAGAGAAATATTACACATTGTATTAATAGAGTTGGTACTAGAACGAATATTTCCGCGGTGATGGTTTGATCTCTGCATTTTTATCGGGTTTTCTTCCGCATCAGTTGCGAGGTTGTGGACAACAGACCTTCGACCTGAAGACGCTTGCAAGATAGCCAGCGAAACTATTCTCCACAAGCTAACAGTCGTGGAAGAAAAACCCGAGAAAAATACAGACATCAATAAATTTGGTGGTTTGATGTTAAATAATACCTAAGAATAAGGAAAATAAGCTAAATCTCAACTAACTCGATCCAGTTTAAAATGCTGAAAATCAAGTTATGGAGTTATCGGTAGCGAAAAAAATGCATATTGAGTGATCTGGAAAAATTTCTGAAAAAAAATGGAAACTTCTAAATCATGCGGAAAAAATCGACGAAATCATACACCTGTATTGTGAGACGTGATATTGAGACCTAACTGTTTCCGTCTGCGTCTCCATTTTCAATTTCTGTCTTAAGGCTCATGTCTCACTGTAGAACAGGAACCGATTTGAACACGGCTCCGTGTTGTTTTTGCCGTAGTTGTTTAGTTGCCGTAGGGGAGCACTATAGCTCCTCCAAACGACAGAAATCGAGGTTCACTGGACTGAAAACAAAGGAACGATGATTGACGTGCATCCCAATCCGAACATGACCAACTGTCATGTATGTACATACTCTAACCCTTGTCAGTGTAAATACTCAGATTCTCCTGAAAGTAAGCACACGCGGATAACTACGTTGATAAAAATTTTAATATACATAACATATTTATGGTTTTATCGGTAGTTTATTTAATTTTGTCCTTAGATAAGTTAATAATATGAAAAAATTCATTTGTTTCCTTTTAAGCATTGTGATATAAATTTTGTGATTCTTTGATTGCTCATCCAGGCCGCGATGTTTATGTGGATGTCTGTATGACTATGAACATGAAAATATTTATAATTTTGCGTCGCAAAGCTATTTAAGTCAGTAAATAATTTATGTATATTTAATTTTTTCCTTTAATATCATAGACATTGAAGAAAGTAGACAGTTTATGTTTGAAAAGTGAAGAAAATCCGCGTGGGTATCCGGTTGAATCTGGGAATGTCATATTTTAAAGCTACTTTAAATTGCTATTTTTCGCGTTAACTAAGTCTTTGAAATATTTTTCTGTTGCTAAAATATCGAGAAATATCCGAGAGCTCAAGGTGAATTTGAAAAAATACATTTTTCGATTTGTAGTGCTTTTGGTTCCCGGGTATACACGTAAGGGTAAATTAAGGGTTAAATATGGAACTGATAACACATTTCTAATGAATGTGCGGTAATTTCGTTAATGTAGTACGACAACGAAATGATACCATACACATGATAATAAAACCGAAAGGTCATTCACCTCTACTTTATCATTTATCATTACCTTTTTCCAGAAAAAGGAACTGTTGATTGTTCTCGATGCATTTGCTAACGGATCCAGCGTTTCATCGAAACAATTGCGCTTCTGCACTCATTTCCAGCCATTGAGGAGGAGTCCAATCACGAATTCAGCGAATTTATTCATCTAAAGATAAAATATAATAAAAGAACTTTGATGCTTTCGAAGAAATTTTATGGCGCACGAAAGTTAGGATTTATTTCATTCCGAGTTTTAAATATTAAAATGGCTAGCCTTCGGCACGGACGCGGAATGGGAGCGTATAAAAATGCAATCGATTATATCGCATGATTAGTCCAATAAAAGAAGTATGAGGCGACTTTGGCCTCAAACGCATACGCTTCTTCAATATAGCCCTTAGGAGGGAGGACGCGAAATTCGACGCCCAATAAAAAATTTATATAGATATCCCTTCGTCGTGTCCGTTCGCTTGAATGTGCGCGCCCTCCTCCCGTCACTTGTTAAACCTCCAAACCACGGCCCGTGATCCCATTGCATTGTGGCATTTGGAAACGGATGCCGAAAAATTCGAAATTTCTCCGTTCCGCCCTTGCGGAAATCCGCGTCGCCTCCGGGCCGATGACCGATATCGCGCCTGAAAAAATGGCTAGAATACAATAGACGGGCAAGCGAGCGAACGGACGAGTTGTCGTCGGGAGAGAAAGCCACTCTTGGGGTGAGAGCAACCAGGGTTAGTGATGATCCAATTCGGTCGTTTTAGTCAGTCACCGTTCACCATTCACGTAAGTGAATCACGTATGGTCTATCGTCAGTCACTATACTCGTAGAAATTATAAATTCTAAAAATTTTTGCTTGAAATGAAAAAAAAAAAATATTATTTAAGAAAAAGAAAAAAAGGACAAAATATAAAATCTGAAAAAAATAACTTTTCTGATATTTTCAATCTATCAATGATTTCAAAAGTTATCAATTTAGTGTTTAAGTTTCTGCGTGCGCAAGCAAAATACTACTCTCATAGTGCAAATATATGTGCTCAATGTTCATTTTATATGTTAACTGGCCGGTAGTGGTGACATGGCCCACCAGGACGACTGAACCGATCTTGCGGCGCTTCAATAGTTGTGAGGAATTAACATTTAATATCGTGTAATCATTGGACGTTTTGATAGATGGATAGAAAAAATTATTGTTCAGGAAAAAAGCCGTAAGAAATAATAATACAATTCATTTTGCAGGCACATTAATAACAAAGAGGGTAAACTTATTTTTTCGAAAATGTCTTTATATAGTGTCCTTTTTATGCATAGAGATTTGGTCCTCTAATTGATTGACGGAAAAATTTTTATTGTTCCGGTAGGAATCTATAAGAAAAATAATAAAATACAGTTCACAGGCACATATATAACAAAAAAGATGAAGTTTTCATTTTTTGGCAAAATCTATCCATAATGTTTTCCCAATTCATACCTAAGTAAAAAAAAGGAAAATGTAGTTATGCGTCCAGCCGGATTTTACGCAATACACAAAACTCTAATATTTTTTAACTTAACAAATAACAAAATGGAACAGCAATAATCATACCAGATAAATTTAGACATTGATGCATAAATAACTGAAAAGAATGCAACCCAAAGATCCTGAAAATATGTGTGTATATTATTACATCATAAATTATAATTCAAAATATTCAACAATCAATTATATTTTTCATTCCAGCGTGTTTGAATTAATATAACCAAAAACTTTTCTTTTGAAAATTGCGACGGATTTACATGCTATAACATCATCAGGCATTAAATTCCATCTGCGGTAAATAGACACTATGAACAAAACATGATACATCTCTGTATGAGAGTGTGGAATGAATAGGACGGAAATATAGAACGTCATTGTACACTTTAATGATTAGCATGGGTTAATCACGACCGATGTCAGTCGTAACAGATGTAACTGTATGGTGCATCAAGATCGATAACAATAGCAATCTATAATATCCAGAGCGTCAAATTACACAGGATCTGGTCGCGAGTGACCGACAACCGAAATCAGTCATAAATGATCAAAATAAACCATAAAAAATCAGTCGCGAACGGCCTAAAAGGACGGTGTCGTTCGTCGTAGTGATCCCGTTCATCAATCGATCTAACAAAATGCGCACATAGGTCGCTCAGGACCGACCCATTGGTAACAACGGCACACCAATTTCCGAATTTCGGAATCCCCTCTCATCGAATCAATGCGGACAGGTGCGAGAGTCACGCATACCAATAACGCCCACCTTTCCCTCTATTGCAACTTCGATGCATCGTGAAAATAATAATCATGCTGCCGTGACTCATTTTTATTATTAGCACAATCCTTCCCTCCCACTAAATGATAATGATTGCATAGTCTTTGTTAAGTGCCTCGGAACTTTTTTTTGAAAGAATTGTATCCTGCTGCCATCGTTCGTTATCATTCAAAATATATTTTTAAATACTTTATATAATTGAAATAATAATTCTTAGGAACTCATGAATAGCCCTAGGACATTGATTCCATGGTTTTATCATTATTTTCATTTGTCTGTATTACCATCATCCTGAGCCAAGCAAGGTGTATCAAATTTGCGGCTCAATTGGGTAAAATGTGAGCAAAGACCATTCAAAACTACACTTCCATCGTTGTAGGAAAATGTAAAACACATATCAAATGTGGTCCAAAATTGAGAACTATAAGAGGTGATTGTGGAGAAGGAGAGTAATTCCATGTTTTTTTACGAATAGGAGTGAAGATGCGTGGTGGGTCTATGTAATTCCAAGGATTAATGTTTTCATCCCTGTATCTAGATAACGAGAAATGAACATGACAAACAGCCATACATTTAAGTCGTTTCCAACCATATTTTATCGGAAACCGTCATTTATTGTTCCCACCGGCGAGGTTTGAACCCGGAACCAAAGGGTGGGAAGTCGGCCCCTCGGTATCTGTCGGTAAAAAAGCTGTTTTAGTTTGAGAATTTGAGAGGAAAATTACGAAAAAAAAATGTAAACTATAAGTATTACTGTTTTCATTTAAACCATGATCAAAACCGCACTTTTATCTTATGATAACATTATATATAAGTGTGCATGTAGGTAAATACATATTGAAATTTATTTATTCTGTAAAAAAACTGTTTGAGAGGAAAAATTCAAAAAATAAGACAAAACGTAAACTCTAAGTAATTCAGTTTTCATTTAAACCATGTTCAAAACCGCACTATTCCTTTATGATAACATCGTCCATGAGTGGGCAGGTAGGTAAATATTTATTGAGATTTATTATTTATATACTAAAACTGTTTAAGACGAAAAATTCGAAAAATAAATAAATAAACAATAGGTATTTCTGTTTTAATTTGAAAAACAAATATCAAAACTTCGCCATTCCTTTACGATAGAGTTGTATATCAGTGACCAGGTAGGTTAATACAGGCTGAAATTAATAAATCATACAGAAGAAAAACTGTTTGAGACGAATAATTCGAAATATAAAATAAAAGTATTAAATTCTGTTTACATTTAAACCATTTCCAAAACCGCACCATTCTTTTATAATACACCTGTGTGTCAGTTCGCAGGTAGGTAAACAGGTAGGGCGAGCCCTTGTCGAGGGAGGGGAAGTGATGGGGTGAGGGTGGAGAAAGGGGGTGAGTGGGAGGGGGTTGGGAATAAGAGAGGCCTAAAGTTTTATTCCCTCACCCGTTCGTTCGTTGGGATGGATCAAGCTGCCCTTCGCCTTCCTTCACTTCCCATGTTCCCGAAAAACTTAGCTCCATTGTAGTTTCCGAAGGAGGATTGGAAATCACTTTTGTGAGTTTGGAAGAAGGGCGAAGATTGGAGTTAACTTGGGTCCCTGCAAAGCTGCCAAGACGAAAAAAGGCGTTGGAGGAGATGCCGGGGAGCAGGAGCAAGTCATAGGGTACCGTAAGCCACGGGACTTTTTCCCCTGTTCAACGTGACGCAAGTTATGTCAATGGTATTCTTTGCTAGGGCAAATGCTCTCTTGCAAGTATATGGATCGCTCATCTGATCATGAGTTATTTGATATGGTTTTGAAGCTTAGCTTAGTTTATAAATTGACTCAGTATTTTACATTATTAACGGTAAAATATAAATTTATCCGTGCGCATCTTTGAATGCTCAATCGAGACATCTTAAATTGTTATAATGACTAGCGGAAATGAAAATAAATATTATTTTATGCTTCTAAGTAATGAGTAATGGTAACTATTTATGGTTAAATAACTTTTACGTAAAAAACATATATATTAAAAATAGAAGAATGTGGTTAACCAGCGAATGCTGGGAGGTCATGTGTAAAATCAAGTACCATCTTCTTAATTTTCGCTTTCACTCAGTATATGAAGTAGTTTTACATAGTTAAAATGATTATTCGGGGGATTCCGCGATATGATGGTGAAATATTTCCTAAAAGGTAATTTCTTTCAATTTCCCGCCATTTGCGTACCCGGATTTACACACAGGTGTTGATATCCTCAAAATGAGAGTTGGTCGACGGACTTCACTTTTTGCTCTACCCTGAACGTGTGACATTCTCAAGATATAGGCTCAGTTCAGGGTGAGTATTCCCCTCATCTTTATACCATGTATTTTTTTTAAGAATCAGCAACCAGGTCATCTGAAGCAATTTTTTCCTCCTAGAGAAAATATGGTTAGTGTAACCACCCGAAACACTCCTGATTATTTGATTCCTCCTCTACAAAGGGCTACTACTTCCCAAAATTCTTTCTGTGTTACTGGGGTCAAGTGATCGAATAGTATTCCACTTGAAATTTGAAAAATCCTGTTCAGTATTTGCTTTTAATAAAAGATATTTTTGTATCGGATCAACTATTATGAGTCTTAATTTAATAAGTATACAAAACCTCACTGATGGTTTGTTGTTATTCTTCATAGTAACTTAACTGCTTTTAGAATCAATGTGTCATCGAGCTCAAATACATATGTATTTTATTTTATGATCTCAGTGGACGAAGATGTCCAAGGACAATTAATTTAGATTCTACTAGTAGGCCACCTGGTATTGCTCGGGGAAGTACCCAGAGAACTGGGAAACTTGGAAATTGGAATTCATGGGCACATGGAAGGATTTTTAGGCAAGCTGAATAGCAAACAATAGAAAAAACGATTTATGTATAAGGCGCTCGACGTCAGCTAATGCCCCGCTCCTCAGCATTGATCATTATGTATGTAGACCAAAAACGTCATGTGAACTCATACCCCAGCAAAAAGGTTTGCACCGACACGATTAGTCCCAGTGTAGTATTATTTGAGTTATGATTTCCCTTTGATCAAGTGAAGAGGTGTGCTTACCCGGTAGAATGGCCAACCACAGAAGCTCTATGACGTGTCGTAACAAATGGTAATGAGAAAACTACGCAAAGAACGCGTTGAACGCAACCGAAAGTAGCACTATAAAGTTTGGAAGCATGATGCATCTAGGTACTAACTTAGGTCTTAATCCTTGCAGCCGTATGGAAATGCATAGCGGACAAACAAACAGCCATCCTCTTTTACATACAATCATCATCATTAGTCAACAAGCCTAAGATGGTTTGACGCAGCTCTCCATTCCGCTCTCCTATCCGATAGCCTTTTCATAGCGACGTATTTCTTTTCTTTTACATCCTTTATAACCTGTCCTATGTAACTCTTTCGTGGCCGTCCCTTGCCCTTCTCCCCTTCCACCTTTCCTTCTACGATTTTTATCATCAAGCCATCATGCCTCATAATGTGGCCAATTAAGTTGTCCCGTCTCCTCGTTAACGTTTTTAGAAGGCGTCTCTTTTCTCCCACTCTTCTAAGCACATCCTCGTTACTTTTACCGTCCATCCATTTTTATCTTCATTCTTCATATCATTCTTCGGTAGCACCACATTTCAAATGTTTCCACTCTTGACTCTTTCATATATATAGATTCTAATTTCTGTACTATTCACCTATCCTAAACCAACCTTTTTTGAATTGCATCACTGACTGAGTGAGTGAATACATCAAGCGATATTCCATTATATTCTCTTCCTTCCCGAACAGCACTCATAACTCTTCCTGCCACTCCTTAAACTCAATCCGCGAGGGCTCTATCCGACCACCCACAAGCACGCGCCGAGGAAGAGAAATTCAACGGTCATTAAATTCGCATTTGTATTCGGACAGCTGTTCTGTCATCGCCCGGACGACACACGCCTCCTCACCCAGCTGGAGTGCAGAGGTGGAATGGGGGGGTAGGTTGGTGAGAGAGGTAGGGGTGGGTATTGATCCCCCCCTGGCGCTCTTTGAGCCCTCGAGTCGAGAGAAAACGTGCCGAATGTCAAGAATGCGTGCACTTCGCTCGTAAAGCACGCGGAATAAAACCACGTTCATCTACACCTGCATGCGTTCCCCCCGCAAGCCACATAAATTGGCGTGTGGAAGGGGAATGTCACGACACCAGCCGTTTGCAAAAATGAAAATAAGATGTACCTTGGAAATTTTTAACTACTCTGTCCGCTCTGGGGTGACGGGCTAGCCTAGGCGAAAAGCGCGAATGGTCCTAGCGAGGCCCAAGGGCCTGTACCTCTCCAATGTATTTGTGCCGACCGTCCCATGTATCCGAGAATCTTGTGAGCGAGTTTTCCCTAAATTCAAGATATTTTATTGCGGGTTACATACCTCAAGAAGATTTTTAGTAATATTTGCGTGTTGAAAGACTTACCTTTTAAGGTAAAGAGTACAGTTGTGATTATGCATTAGAAAAATCGTAAAAATTTAACATCTAATTGTAAATTTAACTCTTTTGCTTAAGTTATTAGAAATTCACACAAAATGTTTCGCATCACTTTTTAAGAGAGAATTTTCCTTATAGGGCCCCTTCACCGCGTCGCGATGCGTCGTCCTTGTGAAAATACTTCGCCACTATGGCTTACTTAGAATTCTATTAAGTCCTAAATTGTTCCGGGGAAAACTTATTACAATGAATATCGGCTAGGGAACATATTTTTCTTACTGCATCGTTTTTGTAGAACAAAGAATTATAGTGAGACTTTAATGTGATATTCCCTGTCTTTCTAAAAGATATCTGTTCTTAATAGCTCAAATAACACGTAGTCTTCGAGCCGCTCTCAGCAGAATTTTTTTTAAAAGTTGAGAAACACCCTCTGTTCTCCCGTTGCATTTCATGATTAATCGCGCGGTATTAATTTTCTTTCAAGTTTGTCAAGTTCTCGGATTAAATCTTTCTGCTATGGATTCCATGCGCTCACTGCGTACTCAAGCTGTGGATTGATAGGTACGAAGTACGTTCCTCGTTGTAGGTTTGAATGTAATTCCCATTTTTTGGTCTTCGTGAAACGACTTTAATGTCATTCACAAAATATGCATGAGGATATAATATATACTCTCCCCACCCTGTACCCTATTGGAGATTTCTCCCCATCACATATCCTTCCTTCCCACCGCTTCCCTGCAATCAAAATAGCCCAGAATATTGAATTCCCTAGGATAACAGGATGGCGTGTTGGGTAGTGTGTTGGATTCCCTCACTTTGTGCTCGGGTTCAATTTTTGGTGGTGGATGAGTAGATCCGTAAGTGACCGTCCGATCCCTACTTGACTTCTTTGTTCAAAGGACCTTATATAGGTACAGCATTCTGATACGCTGTTTGGAGGAGGCGACGGATAGCTTTGGACATTTGCGCCGTTGTGTCGGTTAGAAGAGGGACTTGGCGTTTGCATTAGTTTGCTCTTTAAGAAAAACGAATAGAGGACCACGATTTAACGTCCTTTCCGACGGACTGATTATTGTAATTGACGTGACCGCTTCATAGCTATGAGAAGGGATCAGGCAGTCTCTGAAAAATCTCCACCTCCGCCAGGATTGGAACCCGCAGAGTGGAAAGACAGTATTTTAGCCACCGCACCAACCCGATCCCCTACAGTGTTGCGTCTGTCTGATAGGACGTAAAGCCATGGCCCCCATGTCGTCTTTCGCTGAGAGTACGTTGACGCCGGGTTATCCTCTACCCTACCGACATTATGACTCACAAGGATTAAGCTGTCTAAATTTCTCCTAGAGGCTTTCGCAGCACACTCTTGCAGTTCTCTCCATGGTTTCCAGTGTGCTGCGCCAAGTTGTTTTCAAGATGACGTGTCGTGGTCTATGCTGGCCACATCTTCAGATCAGGTCTGAGTGCCAACATAAGGAAATAGCTCTCTATATAAACCATCTACCTGCCTACCAGTGGCGCTACCAATCAGTGTCGAGAGCTCCGATTTTGGTGTGCTTTTGCGTATGAGTCTCTTTCCGAGCGGTAATTTATCTATGCTCATTATGTAAACTGAAATCGACTATTTCAATGGAGATTATGGGCTTAGCCACCATAAGGATGGTATATACATATAAAGAGGGTCATTTCCATCTGTCGGCACTCAGACCTGATCTGAAGATGTGGTCACCATAGGCCACGAAATGTCATCTTGAAAACAACTTGACGCAGCTAACCCAGAAACGATGTAAGGAACTGCTATTAACCTTTCGTTTGCCTTCTTTGAAAACAAATGAAACCAATAGCGCGATTGAATCGGCATAAAGGTGCACAGCGAATATTTGGAGCGAACATTTTTCACTCGGCCACGTGCGGTAAACATATATGAGATACGCTGGCTGCTGGTGGGCAATAAATTTAGCAATAGAAAATCGTAGAGAGCGTTGTTTGTGGCATTGATGGATCATATGGTTGTCTGCCAATTAATCACGTTACGTTGGATTCGCTATTCCTTATCGCTGGCCAGCACTGCACCGCTCCTTCCAGACCCAGCCCACTCGCTGGCGGCGAATGATAAATAAGCCAGATCAATGAAATCTTCGCTCCATTTCTCATCTCGGAAGGTAAGTGGGCAGTAAAAAGCTCGATATGTTAGCTAAGTTGATGGTTTCTTACCGTGAAGATTTTGTGGTGGCAAAGGTGATGGGAGCGTGGTTGAAATAAATAGATGCTAAAATATTAATTTGGGGATTTATTCACAACAATCTTGACAGACAAATTGACTTAAATTGGCGTAGCTATGGAGTGCAAACCTTTTGAAGAGTGTTTACTGGTCAGATCAATTGTTGACGAGTTTAAATTGTGAAAAGTTATCGTACGATAGTTGCTCTGTAATTAATGCTCCCAAATTTCTTGATACCACAGCCTTTATTATCGGAACTTCCAATTTTTACAGTGTATTAACACATCCTTATGGAACACCACGTCACTTATCAAGACAGTGCCCGTCCTTATCAATAGTCTTATGCCACTTTGGAAATACGGCGTGTATTCCTTTATTCCTTCCATTCCGAGGATTTAATTTGGGGATGTCCAAAGGCTTCATCCGGAACCCTTCGATAAGTGACCCAGCGCTCTATCCACTAGGCTACCGCACTACCCACCGCTATTATTACGAGTTTAGTTCAATAAGTAATGCAAAACATTTTTTTTCACGGCAAATTTTGGTTAAAAAAACTTGGCATTTCTTGTGGAACATTGCCAAGCATTCTCGCTTCGTCTCGTCTCACATTGACTTCTTATATGCAGCCGCGCTGTATGGAGCTGTTAAAAAGCGTCTGTAACGGAGTTGCGTTCCAAACAACGGACAGTGATGGAGTTTCTTTTGGCGAAAAACCATGGTATCTCAGATATTCATAGGCGCTTGCAGTTTGTATGTAGTGATCTGGTAGTGGACAATAGCAAGGTATGTCGCAGGGCGTTTTTCATCATCGCGTTTGATGCTGCACGACGTTGGTTCCGAAGGTTGACCAGTAGAATGGTACCTCTTCTTTTTTAGGAGAAATAAAACTTTTGCTCACCATTGATCCCACATCATCTAAGAAATATGGTGGGTGAAGAGAGGGTAATTGGAGTAGGTTGTGGGTTTTATAAACTCGGGGACATTGGAGAGAATAAGTAAAGTTGAATACAGATATCGCGGACAGTATTTTATGCTACAAAATCAAGGATCTTATTCTCCCAATCAAGGGGGTTGCATACAACAGGCCCCACTATACTCATTTGCATTCGCGGTGAGTGATAGTTAGGGGCACCAAATCTTCGCTAATGGCGATAATGAATTCAGTTCACTTCAATAATTTTCATAACCATTGCGGAAGTATAGCCCAGAAACAATCTTCTTAGTTAGTTAGGCCATCTCAGTTCAACATTGCTCCCCACATTCTATGTTACCTTTACGTTAAACAGAATCGTTTTAAGGACCCGTGCATTATCGCTATCCATGAAAGTTCGGAGCCTCTGGTATTAACACATCTCGAGGTTGAGTAGGGAATGCTCTATTGTAATACACGTGGATATAGATATAAAGTGGAGGATATTCACTCCAAATGCCGTTAAATTCACTCGAGAATGCCGACTCAAGAACCCTTCCACCCCCTCTCCTGTAACTCCGTCCCTCGCGTAATCTGAGATGGATATCAGGCAACCTTAGCTACATTTCCTCCGCAACTTCTCCCGTCCCGAGATGGAAACCGATTATTAAACTTCGAGCTAAGTAATTTACTCGCAGAGATCCTCGATTACCACTTGATATGCCTAAGCAATTACATGCTGTCAGCGGCGCCTGGTTATAACCATTGGAGAAGGTCTCCTTGCACATTTCGCTGCGATGATCTCGCAACCCCATCTCTCAAATGTGGGAAGGAAGTTCGCAATCCACAGAAAATGTGACTACTGAGTGACTACGAAAAGTAAATGTGGCTACTGGTGATATTGTCCATGCTTATTGTATTTAATCATAATATTTAAAGTACCTGCATTGCTTAAATTCTACAGTGTACGACAGTATCAATCGACTTTCAATTGGGTAATAGGAAAGCAAAGAATACAAGGCATATGTATGGTTATATTGGCGAGTAATTTTATTTTGTTAATAAATTAATAATAAAATAAAAAGTTAATTTTCATCTTTGCCAAGAGTCATCGCTCCTAAGATTGGTGTGACGTACTTGGTTCTCCTCAAAACTTTTCATTATTTTCCATTTTTTTCGTGCAATTTTAATTTTAATTAGTGAATCCGTGGATGTTCCATGAAGACCTCGAAAATTACTATGGTGAATTACAAAAATGGACGTATGCGTGAGTACCAGGCTGTAGCTAGGAAGGTAAATTTTTTAAACATCCATCAAATTGTTGTTTATAGGAAGCATTTCAGGTGTTTTAATATAGTTTTAATTCTAAGTCGTGGGCATCCTGGGGATCAAAGAAAACTATTTCTCAGAGTATTATAATGTTTTTGCTACAGGGTACTCGGATATTCACACATGGACTAATGATTTCATTTCTGTCGGCTTAAAACGCGCTCAGATAAGGATCCTCGCTCCTCAATATATCGGTCTTGAATACTTAAATACATCCATCCAGCACAGTAAATGCGCCCTAAATGAAAAATAGAGTCTCGGGAAAGAAACGGCATCAGTCTATTCCGTCCGTCTAGTTACTGTTCCGATTGAAGCGAATTGAAGGAACCTGATAAATGCACAACCGAGAGGCACTGCATAGAAGAGCCGCAGTCCGTCCGTTGGATGCTCGATCTATGTTTCCACTCAGAGCACATTGCAATCGGTTTGTAAATACGTCTGCATTTCGGTGATAAGTGCAGAGCAATCCATTTATTTTTAATAGTTCATTGTGTATTTGCACTAATAACATCATAATGCAAAGTATGTACTCCATATATCACGTCATTACGAGTATAATTTTTGGTTTAAAGTCCTTATTAAATCATTTTTAAATGTTGAACTCGGATTTTCCCTGCCGTCAGCGACGCGTTTTGTGACTGACGTAAACCAATTGAAATGCGCGGAAGGTGGCAACACATACAGTGGAAATCCTATATTGCGATATTCGTGGCGCGAGCTCTCGGGAACTTCGTACAAAGGGACTACATAGAGGAGACCCCTGCGCGTCACGTAGAAGCGTGATTCGTATTTCCGATTTGTTAGCATTTTAATGGATTCTGGAAAATGTTCCAAATGAAAGTGCGGTAAAAAAGTTAAAAAAAAACGGTCAAGAAAAGTGCGGTCCATGATTATTGATTGGACGTTGATTTACTGATTATCAGTAAAGGCCGGTAAAATTGGATGGATGCGCCTGACGAACCTCAAGAAAACATCTGAATAAGTTGATCTTTCTTAAAAAAAATTACTTTAGCCGTATGGTTCCAAGCGGTGATCCCAAATCTTTTATGTGCGAGTATTTCTAAATTTTTACTACTAGTAATCTATGCAGGTATACTGAGTTGATTTTTTCTACCACTCAAATGAGTATCTTCAGTGTTTTTCGAATAATAATGAACATTTTTTTGTACTGACTGATTTTTTTTTAACAAAAAAGAACCGTTGATTTTTTTCGGCTTGTCAATATTTTGTTTAATTTTCAATTGCTGTTGAAAATTTGACCTTTTCATATCGACGAAAAATCGAACACTCGAAAATCGATTTTACCGACGTTTTTCCATCACTATTAATGACCGAGCCCATTATAAAGAGAGTAATTGTGGGGCCATAGCTATGTCTTTAGGTGGGTACAAAGCCCGGAGGTATGTGGCGCCCAACGTTTTGGTGTCCAGTGGCGAAGTCTTCCAATTAAGAAGGTCACCTATAGTGGAATGGGGTAGAAAGCGGGTAAAAACCAAATTTACTGATTGTAGCCCTTTTCTCATTGATGTTCAGATAACGCTGCTGTCAGCGGCGCGAGTGGTGACTTTTGTAAATTCAGATAAATGCGTGGTGGGTTGCACCGCACCATTGTTGACAACTGGGGGACACTCCATGGTAATATTCGTGGTTCAAACGGAGGGGAATTCTTCATTCAAACACTCGATCGCTTCATGAATCGTACGCCACCGAATAAATGCCCGATTATCATTTGTTTCTTCTGTTCCACTTTCCATGCAGGGCGTATCCTTTCTTCGCCGCCACTCGACCGATTAGAGGGTTAAATGCCAGCGACCAAACCACCCCTCCCAATCACCTTCCTCCTCCACGTATTTCCACACAATTAAAACTTACCGATGATATTATAGGTTTTACGCGAGTAATCCATCAACAAAAAAAGACTGATCGAGTTGGAGGCATGGGTCGTTTTAAGGAAGGCCAAAAATTGCGCATCAGGCAATGTTGATGAGCACCTCGAGAATCAAAAATTAATTTATGAAGATTAAAAACTCAAGGACAGCTCACTTGATTTTGATTTGATGCACGTCAAATTAAAAATCGTTCATTGCAGCGTTTAATGACATGAATATTTTTCCATGTCAATAATAATTTAATTAGGCGTTAAATAAGACTACGTAGAATTATTCTAATTACAATTCAGATGAGAAGCTTATAAGCGAAAAGAATAGCACGTGGATGAGGTGGTTCGTTTGCGCTCTGTTTAATTACATGGTAAATCGCGTGACTTCGAATTTTTTTCCCTGCAGATATAACTCGGGTGATACTGCAACTTAGAAGAGTAATTACTTGGATCACTTACGACAGTTTTTGCGTCTCAAAATGGACTATCCAAAAATTCGATTTTTGTGGATTATCCCATTTATAATGCATTAGAGTAAGCCATTTTTTTAAAGCCCGGACTAGCTTCATCCCTGCTTTAGTTGCTCGCGTACGCGGTGCATAGCGTCCAGAATTCAAATGCTTTCACTTCAATAGCCCATCGATGCCATGTGTACGGCTATTTATTACAATTGCTAGTACAAAACGGCATAGGTACGAGCTACTGTTCGTTGCAAAATATTACGGCCCAAATTGAAAGAAAATGCAATCTTCAACGATGATAATCTCCCGACCTTGGTTTCGATATTACTACATCATCTTCAAGGTACAAAATAGTTCAAAATGGTATGTTGTACATTCAATTTATACATTTTTGTTATGTAGTGGGGAATACAAGGGACGAAGGAGGGAGGGTAGATTGAACGATCTGAAGAAGAAATCGAACGGAATGGATAGGAGGGTAAGTGAGAGGAAGACGATAGCTGGAAACCGGAGAAAGGGGTGGTGAGGGTCAGTAAGGGGGGAGGCACGGGAAATGCAGTTTTTTTGGGTAAACAAAATTTTTCACAGAAAAATTCAAAGATCCACGTGGCAGTCTTCCTTTCTGGAGTAATATAATAATTGTACTTGAAGACGATGTGGTAACATGGAATCCTACGCCGGGAGTAAAGTTTATATGCGTGGAAAGTTGAATGGAATGTGTTTTCATTCAATTTGGAAAAATTCCGCTGCATCACGATTACTTCTTTTGATTTTTTTTACCGCCCAAGTTTGAAGAGTAATATCTCAAAGACAGCCCTTTTGATTCTAATGTAATGCACATCAAATTAAAGATGACTTATATCTGCGTTTTAAAGGCGTAGTTACATTTTCATATCAATAATTATTTGATTAGGTCTTTAAAAAATTTGCAGCGAGTTTTTCTGGTTGTAAGTCGGTTAAGAAGTTCATTACTAAAACGAAGGGCACATTGCTGAGTTGGTTCGTTCACGCCCTGCTAAATTACATGGTAAATCGCGTGACTTCGAAATTGTTCTCAGCGCATGTAATTCGGTCGGGATGAGGACTTGGATGACAAATTATTTGGATCCCTTACGACGGTTTTTGTATGCCAATGAACTATCCAAACTATCAAGTTTTTTGAATTATCCCATTGAAAATTAATTAGAGTTGGCCTTTTTTTTAATTCCAGGCCTGCTTTATCCTGGCTTGATGTGCTCCCGTGCAGGGTGCATAGCGACCAGGATTCGAAGTCTTTCATTTCAATGATTAAGTGATGCCATATAAACTGTTTTTTTTAGTATACTTACTAAACTAGCCCAATGATGGTGAGCTACTGTCCGTTGCAAAACTCTACCGTCCATGTTTAAAGATATCTCAAAGACATCATTATCGCTCATTTGATTATAATGCAATGCACATTAAATTATAGATCATTTATTTCTGCATTTAATGGCATGAATACATTTTCATATCAATAATAATTGAGTAGCGTTAAATTGGATTAGGCATAATAAAACTGCGACGAATGTTTCTGGTTACGAGACGGATAGAAATCTCAGTACCAAAAAGAATAGCACGTTGATGAGCTGGTTCGCTCACAAAATTCATTATGAATGGGAGTACTTCTTCGCATTCCTCATTTGTGAACCCCGAGGCAGGCACCGCGCGATGAACATTTTTATTTTATTTTCCACCCGCACATAAAGAGGTTTCTCATTTCATTACAACTACACATGATGAGAATTTCTAGGGCGAGATTTTATGTCCAAAGTGCATGCAGATTTGTAATCAGACGTAAACACCCAACGCTCACGTAAGTAAATAATGTTGCCGCTGTATTTTCAAGGCCTGGTAATGAAACGGCTCGCGTTTTATAATTTTTTCCGACATCATAAATTTTCTCATTTCCGCATGATCCACCGAAAAAGAGGAAAATAAAACCATCGAAACATGAGCAATGAGAGCGTGTGGAGGAGGAACATCCTTCCAAGGGTGCGAACGGTGTGTGTGAAATGAGATGAAGAAGGCGAACATCGTTCGAGAGGGTGTTCTGAGGATTCGAGATGACTTGTTAGCGGCTCAACTACGCCAGACACTTGGAATGGAAGGGTAGCGCGTAAAAGACGAATGAATAATCATCATCCGTTCCCTCAGGCGTAGGCGGTCGGGGGTATGGGGTCGACGTATAAGGCTCCTTCATAATGGCTAAAAAGCACCGCCTCAGATGAACACGGTGATAACCCGATTACCACCTTATTACCCACTAATACAGCCGATATCTTGGAAAACACATTTCAATTATTTTTAAGGCATGAATATTCATATACTGAGTTTCTACGTAAGAAATCGCCTAGGTTCATGTAAGTATTGTTTTCGCTTTTTCAATTCATTTTATGGTCGCAATTGAAATAATTTCATATAATTTTAGGTGAAAAGTGAGGAGTAAAAGCAGCTGTATATGCGACAATTATTTTTTTAAGGGAGTAGGGGATGAGATAAGCAGCATTTTATTGGTAATCAAACACAGAAAAAATCGCTTCTACCACCAACGTAGATACTGACGTCGTACTGCATATATTCATGCTAAGGAATAGCAGCTAATGAAACGAGTTTTTAGCTAGTTGTCGAGAGTGTTGCATGAGCCTTGCGTCTTCAACTATACAGAGATATATCTTAACGTCTATCAGACGTGTGATGTGTTACCCTACTGGTTCAGTTCAAGCCACTTATGTTTCTCGAGATAAAGTTTTGATTACGTTTGGGCAGCGGCGTAATGCGACGGCGAAAAGGTATTTTATATATGCACAACCTGGAGCCGCAATCAAAATGTAGCACGTCAGAGTGAGTACAGTTGACAAGGATCTTTAAATTGTGTCAGTTTTATAGCTTAGACAAAACTGAAGAACAGAAAAACGTGTCGTGAGTAGTTTAATACGCTAAATTTTTACTAGGCGCAGGAAATCGATTTTTTTTTATTATTTACCCCACTAAGTCTTGTATTTGACAAATAAGTGCTCTAACAATATTTTTCGTGCACAATGCGCATTAGTTCAAAGCTACCCAGATTCGCCTCATCAATTAGGGAGGGCTTTGTTCAGGAAACGCGGCAATAAAGGTTTTCACCTTGATAATGTAGGGGTAGGTCAGTTTAATTGAGCTGATGACTATTCAAGTGTCCGATGGCCCTTCACGGTCGAATTAGAATCCAAATACTAGTATTGCTAGAGTGAGTTCAGTGAATATGGAGCCACTCACCGTGAGTGAAGCGAGTGCGGCTTGGCCGCGTCACCAGGGGTGGTGTGGCCGGGGCGCGGGTGTTGGTGCGGGCGGTCGGCCGTGGTGCAGCAGCGCAGAAGAGGGTGCGGCGGTGGCAGGTGGCGGCGGTTGCGCCGGCGGAAGGCGCAGCTCCCTGGAGACGAGGCCCGGCCGCGGCGGGTGGCGCCGGGACAATCCCATGCCACGGCGCCGGCGCCTGTAACCAAGGATATGCTCAACACTATGCAATATCACGGTCACTCTGCACTTTGAAAAAGTTTTGGGAAAAGACAATAAGGATCATTGGCTTTGTAATTGCGACTGTTTGCATTGATCCAATAATAATCTATATACGATGCTCGTTTTTGATAATGCTAATGGTACATTAAGAAAATATATCGGCAATTACAGTGCCATAAATTCTTATCGTTTTTCTTATAACTTTTTTTGCAGTATTCAGGGCGGTTACTTTTCATGGGGGCTTCGCTCTTGCCTCAATATCGCATCTCGGAAACAATATGCCCGAAGACAGGAAATTCAAATATATATTTTAATTAAAGGAAAATATCTCTTTAAAAAATCTAGTAAGGGTCATTTCCATCTTTGTATGTTGCTATTTTTAGGTTAAAGTTTATGTTGTAATTCTTGTTAATGTTTTTCTTCGTGTATGTGTTTTTTTTATTGTAACGTCATGTATCAACTTGGGTAAAACTAATCTATGTTTCCACTCGACCGAATGGCCAACTTGTAACTTCATTTTCAATAATAATAATAATCTCGGAAATCAGTAATTCAACTGCCTTTGGCAATCATCGACGGAGAGAACTTATGTTAGATCTTCATTGGCTTAGGCTAGAGTCATTATTTCTAGCATGTCATAATATGAAATAGTTTGCTCCTACATTTAATATAGGAAGCGATTGATATTAGTCACTTGAATAATTGCATGAATACTCTCTCGAGTGTCTTTGACGTTAGCCACCGTTCTCTGAAGCGAAGGAGACAACGTCAGGGATAAGGAAACACGTAGCTGGATCCGAGAAATGAGGTGAGGAGTCCTTTTAAGTTGGTTGAGTGGTTGATGAGGGGAGCAGGTGCTAAATAAGACGATGATGAGTTGGACGGCGATTCGAAATCAGTTTTGGCGAATCGGAAAAGAGCCCAAACAACATTACACTTCGCCGGTGCACCTACCGATCGATGTCTGTTAAAGGGAGAAACTAATCACACGATCGGACGTGAACTCTCCTTCAATTTATCTCTACCTGGAAATCCGAAGAAAGTCTTAAGTGCAGAGATCAGAGTTTTCCGTTCAGTAGCCGGACCGAAAATCTTGATCGAGTTCAGCTCGTCAAGGGGTGTTAATTAATGTATTTATATCAGTTGAAGAGTTTTCTCTTTCAAATAAAAGAAAGTCACGAGTATTAAATGATGAGGATAAAATTGATATACCGAGTGAGTGATTATGAAGTACTATTAGCACACAACAGCAAACGATGTGAGGCCGATGTGCGATACCGAGGAGTAACGGGTAAGCGGTGACCCCCAAGTTAGCAGTCATGGCTGGTGGTCTCGTTCTACGAGTTTAATATAATGAAAGTACTTGTCTTTTTCTACACTTATTTATTGTAAGGTTTCAGCCATTATCAAGGTTAGATCAAGTGTTCAGTCTTCACTAGGTGGGACCACATATCTATACTGCGAAATAACTCACTTTTTTATGTTCCACAAAACTTTATTATGCCGACCTACAAGGTAGTCATAATCAAAGATTATAGGACCAATCAATCAATTATCAAGGAACCATCTTGTAGTTGATACCCAGGGTCTATATTATAAAGATTAGTGGAACTTTACAAAGTGAGATATTCCGCATTATTTTGAGGATTATTAAGGAATTATGTCGGTAACTACATCTTTTATCAATCTACTAGCTTTAAGTTTTTTGATCCTTTTCCTAGCTTCGCAATTTTTGTAAAATTTTGAACATTTTTATGAATCGACGAAGAGGTCACAGATACAGCCTTTTCTTACCATTATTAAGGAATAGTGTTTATAGGACTGTATTTGGACGGATAGGTGCAGTTATTTGTTGAACAGTGAATTAAAAGAATAGGAAAAAAATAAAAATCGTATTTATGTGGGGAAAAATTGCTGTGGGGAAAATAAAGTTGTTTTATCGCACGGCGTCATCAACTTATCTGCAAAAGGGGTAAGGTCGTTGATTTTTCCTCGCAAATATCCCAAAAAGTAGGAAAAAGAGCCAGAAAAGGAAAATTTGGGTGACTCTATTTTTAAAATCTCTACCTGTAGCATTCACCTGATTGCTGTGAACCTCGGTTGACCTTGCTGTGCTATTGTTTGTTACCTTGTTGCTTGCCATGGTCCTATCATGAGAATCATGGTCCAATCGTGAGAATAATTGGGCCAATTGCGAAAAATGGTCAAACAGGGTTTGGGGGACATGGTATCAGGGGTACCGAAAAAATATTGGGGGGCCCAAACCGGGGATCTTGCCCCGGGGAAGTTTATGAGTAGTGAGTTTTTATTTTTTAAGCATTTTAGAAGAGTCATATGATCAACATTAGAACCCTGATAACTCGAATCTCGATATCAGGACACTCCGGGGAAAATCGACAAGCCTGACACATTTTTCCTCACACCCATAACGAATTTTTGAGGGGGCTCGGGCCCCCTCAAACTCCATGGAGTCGGCGCCACTGCATGGTATTAATTGTGGTATTCCAGTGCCTGGCTCTCCTCTGCTAGAGTTTTGCAAGAACTACTGCACATCTACATCTACATCTACAAATTACCCTGCGAGCCACCTCTAGGGTGTTTGGCAGGGGGTGATCAATCACCAGCATGCAGCATGCATTTGGACTCCCACATGCACACCACACCGTCCAAGAAACGTCCCGTATAATAACAAACTATACTACTATATGCTGTTAGAAGTAGAATATAGAATAGAAATTCAGAAACATGCTTTAAGTTTAACATAGGTTAGTAGGCTACACCACAAGTCATGCAATCTATTTACGAGTTCTAATGCTGCCGTTATAATCTCTTATTGATCGTGGAAAAAATGACATTCGGAATCTGTCTGTTCTGCAAACTATCTCTCTTATTTTATTTATATGATCTGATCTTCCGTAGTACGTTGGCGTCCGCAAGATATGGTTAACTTCGTCAGAAAAGACACTGCTCTTGAATTTATCTAAAAGGTTTAGTCTATTTTTCAATCTACGGTCCGACAGAGATTCCCATCCGAGTTTATGTAAGAGGTCAGTTACACTAACAAGACTATCGTAACGACCTTTCACATACCTGGCAGCTCTTCTTTGCACGCGTTCTAACTCTGTTATTAAGCCTTTTTCATGAGGGTCCCAAACACTGGCAGCGTATTCCAAATGTGGTCTAACGAGGGAAAAGTAGCTAATTTCTCTCACTTTGTCGTCGCACTTTCCTAATATTCTTTTAACAAAACCCATTTTACGATTAGCTTGACCGGTTATTTCTCGAATATGTTTATTCCACGATAGATCATTATTGAGTCTAACCCCTAGATATTTCACAGATTCAACTGCCTTTAACTGCGTGCCCCGAATGACATAGTTACGCTGTAGGGAGTTATTCTTCTTCCAGAAATTCATTACGACGCATTTTTCCAAATTTAATTCTAACTGCCAAGCATCGCACCAAGCTTGGATAGCAGCAAGGTCATTCGTTAGTTCATCTATATCTTTGCTGGAACGAATTTCTCTGTAAACTACAGCGTCGTCTGCAAATAATCGTAACTTACTCTGCACTACTTCGCCAATGTCGTTTATATAAAGAAGGAATAGGAGTGGGCCAATGACACTACCCTGAGGAACGCCAGAAGTCACTCTAACCTCATTGGAGACTGCACCGTCTAATACTACTCTTTGGACGCGGTCGCTCAAAAATTCTCTAATCCAGGAAATGACATCTTCGTCTAGACCATAAGATTTCAGTTTTATTATTAACTTTCCATGGGGTACTTTATCAAATGCCTTTTTGAGATCAAGAAAAATCGCGTCTACTGGAATGTTGTCTTCCCCGGAGACTAAAATATCGTGGGCGAAAAGCGCTAACTGAGTTTCGCACGATCTGCTTTTCCTGAATCCATGTTGATTTCCCATTAATAAGTTTTGCGCGTCTAGGTGTTTCATTACCGAGCTGACTATGATGTGTTCAAGGACTTTGCAAGAGATGGACGTTAAAGATATCGGCCTGTAATTAGATGGCTGTTCCTTGTCTCCACTTTTAAATATAGGCGTTACATTAGCGATTTTCCAGTCATTAGGTACTTCGTGTTGCTTGATGGATTTACTGAATATTAACTGCAAGTAGGGGGCAAGTTCTGAGGCTAGTTCTTTATATACGCGAGAAGGGATTTCGTCTGGACCAGGTGATTTATTTGGACTAAGCGATTTCAATATATTTTCTATTCCGAGCGTACTAATGTCAATAGCTGGCATCTTACGTAGACAGGGATTGTCATCGGTCTCGGGTGAGTTTTCGGAAGGCTCCGTGAACACGCTCTTAAAGTAGGAATTTAATAAATTGGCTTTATCGTAACTGCTTGTCAACACATCTCCATTGTCGTTTCTCAGCGAACATACGGTAGATCGTTTACCTTGAACTTCCCTAACATATGACCAAAATGCTTTTGGGTTATCCTGTAACTGCTCTACTAGTGTTTTTCTTTTAAAATTCGTGAACGCATTCCTGAACGCTTCCCTCGTGGCGGCTTTAGTCATCCTATATTTTTTAATTATTAGCTCGCGTTCATTAGCGGATAAATCCGTGCTGACTTTTTTCATTTTAGCATGACACGCTCTCTGTCGCCTCAATGATTTTCTCACTTCCGCGTCGTACCATCTCGGTTCGCTGCCTTCTTTTACTATTTTACTAGGGATGTAGCTATTTATTCCCGAAGTTACGAGCGAAAGAAAAGCTTTCCAAGTATTCTCTACATTTAGCTTTAATACTGATTCTTGAAACTCGGGGAAAGCATTTTTCATATGACTCTTAAACCCATCAAAATTAGCTCTTTTAAAAATGAAAACTTTACGCTCTTTTTTAAAGTTTACAGCGGTATTTAGAGAAAACTTTGCAGTTACTACCCTATGGTCACTTATTCCTTCGACAGTGCCAACGTTTATTACCTGATGTGGTATATTTGTCGCTAATAAATCAAGAATATTTTCTCCTCTGTTCGGTGCGGATGCTATTTGAAACAATGAATTAGATGTGAAAGTGTGTAATAAAGCCTCGCAGATCACTTTATCCCTCCCACCAGGAATGAAGCTATAAGTCTCCCAATCTATAGAAGGTACGTTGAAATCTCCACCCACAATCAAGTTTCTTTCAGGATACTTGGATGCTACGCTGTTTATTTGATTTTGAAAATCCAACATTGACGTTATATCTGAGTTAGGTGGTCTGTAATACGAACATAATAAAATAGTTTTGAATTTTGGACATTTAATTAAACACCACACAGATTCAACGCTGGTCTCAGTTACGGTTATCGCTTGGCTGACGATTGAATTCTTTACAGCTATAAAAACTCCGCCCCCAACTCGATTAATTCTATCTTTCCGATAAACAGTGAACGATTTTGGGAAGATCTCATTGTCTGAATCATCATCTGTTAGCCAACTTTCTGTTCCAAAAATGACGTTACACTTCGTACTATGAATTAAATGGTGGAATTCGGGAATCTTATTTCTTAAACTACGGCAATTAACCACAGCCACGATTAAAACTTGTGAAGTAGTAATATTGCGATTCGGGAATAATTCTGATTTGCTTTTGTCGAATAGACTATTCACAGGCTCTTTACCGCTGATAAATGGAAATGCATGTCTTATTGACACACTATCAAAATGACTTGAGCCTTGACTGCCTTTGAACGTGTTGCTCGACTGACGCTTCTCGTGCTTAAATGTAATACCTGAAACGCTGATTTTTCTCTCTACTTCTCTATTCTCATTTCTGGAAGAATCTTTGTCTGTGAAAAGTTTTGAACTTACCCCTTTATTTTTCAACCCACTAATATATCTACACTCTGCCCTACTCTCTACTCTAAAAAAGACCTACAGTACTCAAATATGCTACTCGCTACACGACTAGCCGACTCGGCCGTGTAATGGACTCCCGAACGGTTCAGAGGGATCCGACACGATCGGATTGCCGGCCTAAGGTCCACGAAGGAGGCTCCGATGTCCGTGCAGAAACGACGCAGCCTCTGGTTTATGCCTTCCACTCGGCTCCAAACCAGAGAACCACGATCGATCCTCGGGACAAGACTACAAATCGAAAGCTCAATGCCGACTCCAATGGTCCCACCCACCCGCTTCACTTCGGAATTCAGATCCCGGAGGGAATCTAGAATTTCCTCAGATCCACGGAAGGTGGCATCATTGACGCCGACATGAGCCACGACCCGCAGTCTGGAGCACTTCGTGCCCCGTACCGCCGCACCAACCGCCTGCGTCACCTGAGGAACACCGCCACCAGGGATGCACCATGACGTTACACGGTCGCTTACACCCTCGCGGTCTGCCCTCTCCCGTAACGGGACCATCACACGACGGACATTGCTACTCCCTAACACTATGATCCCCCCCTTCCCACTCTGACGCCCCTTCCTAGGTGCCGGTTTCGGGGTAGGAGTAGGCACGTCAGGCACCTCGGAGTTTCCATCCGACAGCAACTGGTACCTGTTCGAGACGGGGACGGGATTTGCCTCAGCATCCCCCAAACCCCATCTTAGAGTGACACTACCACCGTCCCTCCGAGACACGACCCTCCAAAACTCAGATTTACGGGGTGACGTGACCCCGTCATCGAGAGATGGACCTCGAGGAAGGCTCTCGATCGACCAGCCGCTATTTGCAATCGAGCGAACCCGTGCAGCCCCTGTGGCACGGCGACCTTTCGAAGAACCACCCCTCGGACCATTCCCCTCAGCGGTATCAGCCACCCTTTCAAACTGGGCCCGAAGTTCCCGCACCATCGTCTCCAACGCGGTAATGCGGTCACCGAGAGCCTCGCATTCACCGGCGTTTTCAACTCCGGCAACGGGTGACCTATTCGAAGGCATCCTATCACTATCGCAACTTTGGATTTCAGAAAAGCTTACCTGACGGAGATACGCTTAATAGATATTTGAGAGAGTAAAACAAACCGATAAACTTACTAGCTTGTCTCTTTTTAATAGATATTTACGCTTAATAGATATTTGAGAGAGAGTAAAACAAACCGATAAACTTACTAACTTGTCTCTTTTTAAACGTAAACAAGGGAATGTAGTTACCTGGATATGGATTAAGTCGATTAATGGGTTTAAAACTAGAAAACTATATAGTTCCAAAGAAGACTAATTAACGAAATTAAGATATAACTTAACGTGGGACAAATAGATTAACGATAATTATCAACAAGAGAGCAAAGACGAAACTAACTAGCTAAAATATAAATTCCCCGCAATATGATCCCCACGAAAGAGCAAAGCTATAAAAAGGGTGATAGACTAACAAAAATGTATAAATAAGGGTAAATAAGTAATAAAAGTACTAACAACAATATATAAATACGCGTAAATAGACTTTAAATAAATAAGTATAAATAGACTTTGGATAAATAAGTAAAAAAGAGTATATGAGTCCTTGAGATAAAAGTGTGATCAGTTGCAATGCGTTTGGTGAAAGTATATCCTAACACATGAAAAACGCTAACAAGGCAAAAATATCAAAACCGCACTCGAAAATGCAATGGAAAATAACTGAAGAAGAAAAAGGTCAACCTCCTACCCTCTAAATAGTCACTCGAGTTAACCGAAAGTGGAAGAAACGGATTAGCAAAAGGGATTGATAGCAGGGGGGGAGGTGTGCCTAGCTCTTCAAGGACGCAGGTGTTGTTTTGAGAGGGCTAGGAGTGAAGGGGTGAGTCAATGACTAACAACAAGAGGGACGGAAGAAACTACCTGTGTTTCAAGGGGAGATATGTGCTAAAATGACCACTACTGGAGAACGGAACGAGAGTTTTCAAGATCACAATGAGAGTGCTGCGCTACGAAAATTACAATAAAAATCCTAACAGTCAAAATAGACCTCAAAACAACGGTAAAACAAATAATATATGAAGAGCTTTATAACAGAAAAAATATATTAAAACAATATGTATATATATCGTTAGCCTATAATAAGAATTAAGAGTTAGGATTACACACCTGATGTAAAAGAACTATCACAAAATTACTTAAATAATATTAAGACACTATTCCGATAGAAAAATTAAATCTAAAGCAGCCAAATATATATTCTACTTAACGACCTTAACACCAGATTAGTAAAGGCGCAGCGACACAAATAAAGATAACGTGCAAATAACTATGCAATAAATAATACTAAAGGGAAGAGAAAAATTTGAGATATACGTAAGTTTTCTACTTATCACTACTAGCAGATACTCGATAATCTTACGTCGCAGGTACCGGGATCAAACAAAATCAGGATATTCACTCACTCGCACACACTACACACAAAACCCACACCAACTAACAATTAATATTGCACCCCTATATTAAAACTAAGACTAATTTAAATATCCTACGCTAATAAACAAATAAGCTACGACAATATATTTCACTGCACTATATTGCACAAGCAGCAAGACCCAAGCAAGCAGCAGCAAGCGCAGGTAGCAAGAGCAGGTAGTCAGGTGGCCCTGGGGAGCGCGCAAGGGATGCGTCCGTTCCGGTCAGGAGCTGGAGGCAGAAAGCAGTGGGAAGATAGGAATTAATTGCCACTGTCTCCCGTTTTTTGGCTGTTTTTTTGGCACGATTTTGGACGTTTTTTGGCCGCAGCTTTACGCAATGTCAACCTACAACGCTGGGGCTAAGTCTAAAATATACGTGCAGAGATCATGCGTCGAACGTACGGTAACCCATTCCTGTAGCACTTGGTACGACTGAGATAGACCCTAATGTGTGAATGCGCAAAATGCAGACAGACTGACATGCTACAAAATTAATATATAAACGTAGGCCACCCGGCGTTGATCAGGAAGCATGGTACCCTGATAAGTGGGAGTCTTGGAACTTGGATTTCATGATCATATAAGATTTTTATGCTTTCCCTTTGAATGTATCAAGAGGTATGCCTACTTTGTAGGATGTCCAATCGCAGAAAAATTATGATGTGACGTAACAAATGGTAATGGTAAAATGACGCAAAGAACGCGTCGGTCGCAACAAAAGTAAAACTATGGCCTTTGGGGCAATAAGATGCACCTGTATACTAACTTTGGATGCAATACATGAAGACGTATGTAAATGCAAAGCGGACAGACAAACAGACATCCTCTTTCATATTTATAGATATAGATCATAATCAGAAGTGAAAGAAAATTTCTGAACTAGCTCATTTTAACGCCACATTTGTCATTGTTTCTTTTGAGTTCATTATGGGTCTATGGTGTCAGTATCAGCCTACGAACATGTCGAGCCCCGAATGTTTGGGGGGCGGTGGTCGGCAAACGGGTCTCGCATCAGTCGAGAGACACAAAACCGTGTCGTGTAAAACAACCGAACCAGTCTGTGCGCTCTCTTTATTGTGGCGTCATTCAGTTGTTTACGACTGCACGCGAGGTCTGCGATGGCATTCAATTTTGTAGCGTGGAAAAGAATTGAGTCGGAAAAAAACTCAAATAAAATAAAAACTGAGCAGACGAACATATTGGATTCTCCTGCCGACCTCCAAATGTGTTGTCATTCACGGATCATTTACATCGGTTTAAAAAAAAGGCACCACTTGCGAGCGATCCGACTTTCACTGGGGAAGAAATTACAATTAGGGCTATATACCAACATTCACATTTGAGATTATATAATCTGTGGAATTAATATTTTTCAGTACTGTTTGTGGTGACTGTATATGATATATTAAGAATAAATAAATTACTCTGAGCTCATCGCCGCGTTGTGGGCAAATATAAAAATCTATTGAAACGTGATCTAGTAGTAAAAAAACAAGCTTCCATGGGAAGGAAGTAAAATTAATAATAATACCCCTCCCTTTTTATTAGAATAGCTTTATTTATCGATATTTTATCCTTTACGGCCAAGGTTTTGTTCACTGTTCTGCCATCTTCTGCGCTTCATTTTATTGAAATTCAGTTTGAGAGTAATCCTAAACCATGTGTTATTACTGTATTTTGAAAGACACACTTGTACCCAGGAGTGAATATCTAATCAACAGTGTTGTGCATTAATCTCAGGTACCTACCTTTGGTATTGTCGCTTTTATACACTAGGTAAATGTAATTGTGTTCACTTTGCATTTTTTGTTATTTGAAATCATACTTATACGTCTCTATTGTGATGATTTGACTGCATTTCATTGGAAGGGGAACTTGGCAATGTATTCCTCTGCAAGTATTAAATTTTTGACGATGCTTAGATGGGACTTCATAGACCTAAACTCGCCCAATAAAGTCGAATTGTTATTATTCTTATCATTGAAAATGGATAAGGATGGCAATTGAAATACATATAAATAGATTACGTTGTAATCGTGGCACTTCTCATTTATCGTGTTGAGGAAGTGTAATGCTCTTGTTCTGCAATTTTGTAACACTAGTGTGTACTGTGGTAGAGTTTGAAAAATAGATCAACCTGTTGTCTTGCTTATTTCGATCTATTCACGGAGAAAAGTCGACGGATTTTACCCTTTCGCAAATAAGTGTATGACTCCACGATCTCCTGCCGATCGGATCACCACTGTGCGTTGTTTGCTTTTGTGAACACACTCGTAAGGATTCCTACATCCAATGAACACTTCATACTGAACGAGATAATCGAACCGGGAATGTAATAGCGTCACCCATTCGTGAAATTTTGCCGGCACTCTAAAGATTTATTATTTTTACCCATTCGAGACGGCGGAGTTTTCATCTTAGGATTACTGCTGTACTGAGCCCCAAGAGACTCTTCTTTCTCGTGGTACGGTGGATTTTTGGAGGAAATTCGTTGAGAAGAGTCTGGCGGAACCTTTTTCGACCCCTCCCCGCTGGGTCTCCGCATTAAAGAGATGAAGAACTCTTTAAGTTGTATGTAGTTATGCAATTAGTTGTAACGTAGCTTTCCCTTCCATCTGCAGAATTCTTCTAGTGAACGGGCTTTCTGAGTCTGAGGGTACGATAGAATTTCCAATCGAAGTAATCAACACGTAAAAAAGACCTCATGGTAATACTAGGGAAGGTACCCTAATACCCTAAATCGGAGACCTTACTTTTCAATACCTCCTCGTATAAATACCCCCCTTTTTTACGTGTTGATTACTTCGATTGGAAATTTTGTCGTACCCTCCGACTTAGAAATGCCATACACAAAATCTCTCATAACTTTAAAATACTAAATCTTGAGAGTTGCCGGCACCTTTTCATGAATATAATATCACGCTTCTTAAAAAATGGAAAAAAAATTTATTCTCAACTTCACGTGTATCATTGGAAAAGCTGAGCATTTGGCTATTTTTATACGTAGTTCCCTTGATGATCAATTAATTTTTGCATCCTTTTAACCAGCTTTTTAATACTGGCGTCGTACCACTCTCCCACCGCGTTGCGACGCCAACAGTTGACTGCGTCTTTCATTTCCTCGTCTGACTTGAATCTCTGTCCCCCGAGGAGTTTTTTGAAAGCGGGAGAAAAGGTAGTAGTCCCTCGGGGCGACTTTTGGCCGGTATAGAGTGTGGTCGAAGATATCCTAGCCGAATTCGTTGATAATGACGCTCGTTTAATGTGACACATGTGGACACGCTTTTTTGTGTCCATCGGTGAGCTGCTCAGGGACCCACCTGGCAGACATCATGTTGTAACCGAGGAATTCCGACACAATATTCTGCACGGAGAAGTTGCCACACCCTTCATATAGACCTTCCTTTATCTCATGAAGGATTATTCTCCGGTAATTGCGCTCCACGTCATCAATTCAAGATGCCATAGGTTCTGCCAAACTCGGCCTCCGCGACCGCTGCTCATCATGGACGTTTTTCCGTCCATTAGAAAACTACCGTCACCATTTCCGCACGTTTTTGATGGCCATACACTTCTTACCATATACTTCCACTGACATGTGACGAATGTCTATCGAGGGAAATATTTTCGCTTTCAAAATCGTAGCGTAGTTTGCATCTGGCGGGCGAGCTAAGCGTAAGCTTCATCCTTAACGATTGCTCCACAGCGACTAAATGGTCTAAAGTAGCGTGAGTGGTTTTAAATTTTAGCATAGGAATCAAGAAATGCAGTGCTGTAGTCAAATATCTCCCAGCGACTCGTGTTCGGAAATACTAAATCGGTTGGAGACCTTACTTTTCAATACACCCTCGTATGTGCAACCCGCGATAAGGGAATACTGCATTATGATGACAATGTAGTCTCATTCATATTTACGGAGACCTCTACCCCATTGCTAGGCTTGAGAACGAGATTAGGAATGTCCATACTGCCATCGTATTGCGGTTTTATCAGTTTATGTATTTGCCATTTTTTCGTGGGTCTTTCAATGACCTATTAGGAAATTATATTTCATGTTTATTTATAACTGAAAATCAAGCAAATTATTATTTTTAATTAAAAGAAAAGGAATGCTCATTCAAACAAATTTACTATTTGCAGACCAAAAAAATTAACGAAACAATAATTCAAATTTGGTGAAAAATGTACAGTGGAACTGTATTATGTGATATTGTATAATTTCATTAATTTTTATTCATTTTCACTTTGTCCGACGTATCAACCAATATTAGCTGCTCCATTGCAAACAAATTATAGGTTATAACGATTTGTTAAAAAAGAAGAGAAAAGAAATACATATTTAAACAAAAATACATTCTATGCGGACTATAAACATAAAAAAGAAACAAATCAATTTTTTCCCAAAAAAAGAAGGAAAAATACTGTAATGAGATGTTACCTTAAGTGATACTGCATTATTTACTTTTTTCTTTAAATATGCGTGCTAAATAATACTAGCTACTTCATCGCTAATAACTAATGATGCGTAAATTTCAGTCTGTTATACCTATAATCTGCATTTTGTCCTTATTTGATATTGAAGGTATAGTCTCCTTTTTTCAGTAGCCCATTTTTATTTGGCTTCAATTGTTTCATGCTTTCGCGTTTCATATTTGAACAGGAAGAGAATTCTACCCTTGAGAGGCGTTAACTGTGAACGAATTATTCACGTAAGGGGAGCGATGTTGCGGGATATGGAGGTCAATGGCATGCTTTCGGGTGCAAATGCTTTGCAACTCTGTTTTTCTCACGAGCTTTTCTCGTGATTCACTCATGCAGGTAGGACGGGATACAGGACGACAACATGGTGAAGGATAATGTTATTAGCTGATAATTTTGTCACTCCTTTTATATTTGAGCTATTTAAGAGTCACATACCCATGATTTAAGGTCGCAGATGAATTTAAAGGCTGAATTCATCGTAACTTGGAGCTTACTATTATTGTCGTCAACTAGGTTTGAGGACAAGGCAGCACAAAATCCCAGGTGTGGAAGGTGTAGTGTTTTTTCGCTAGTTGTGCGTATTGCGTGGGATCAGTGGCGCAACTATGGGCGGGGATAGATCTTCCCAAAAGCCTCAGAGAAATAAAAAAATATTTAAAACTATTCTCTATTTTTGACACTCAATAACTGCATTTGCTTAAAGCTCAATTTTAAGTACCAAAATGATGTAAAATGTATTTTCAGGCATGTCATTTTTCCAAAAATTTTACCAGATTTCACCAGAGGGGAGGCGGGGTCGCCACCCCGGGCCATCCTATCCCCCCCAAGGCAAATTCTTAGCTATTCCACTGTGCGGGATTGTATATTCTTTGTTTTGAGGGTAATATAAATATAGGAGTTTTCATGGCACTAATAATCACAGTTAATATTATCTCGAACCCTCAAGGACCGTGGGATACTTGAGTGAAAACAATTATCTCTCATAATATCAGTTGGATGTGAAATTCACTCCGTGAAATTTTAATATAATCTGCCTCCTGGGTTCCTTCTCGTGTATGTTATCCGAACTGACCTATCATGTGATTTTGTATTCCGTTATTTCAATCTCCATGTCTAAAATCCCTCATAATTTTTTCTTTAACTCTAATACGGGTTTATTCCACCGACGTAATATTATCCGAGGCAGGGCTGCGCCATATTTGATTCCGGAATCACCCAAGAAGTGTCCTTGTAGCGATCCATATTCCGCGTAATCCCAATAACTTTATTGTTCATCATCGGGATTATTGATCTTCCGCATGTTCTGATTACGATCGTCGCAGGGCGCGACACATTCGCGTCGAAGGTCGAGTCGTGTGCGATCGTAAAATGGGAGTCGCGATAGATATCGAGGGATCGCCTCCTCGTAAAAGCATTTCGTCTCCTCATTGACCCAGAATCAGAGCAATGCTAACGATGGAGCGTCCATCAAAAATCTCGCCCCGATCAAAAGACGTAAAGTCGGTTATGTGCCCTTTGACGCGGAGAGCTTTGCGTTTGTGTCTTCATCCCGCTAAACCATTCTCCCTCCGATTCTAACTCTTTCTTCGCGAGCAATACGGGGATGGAGTTGTGAGGCCTTGGCGAAATATTACGCAGATGGGACTACGTAGAGAAGGCGACAGTCCGACCCGTGGAAGCTTGGTTCATGCTTTTACTTCGGGCACTCTTTAATCGGCTATCAATAATTTCAGAGTGCAAAGGTGAGCGAAGAGCGGCCTGTTTCATTAATTCCTCACAGAATCGACTTAACCGACTATAGCCCAATGTTACATTTAAGTTGCATCAAAAATGTATAAATTTTCATCTGTTCAGAAAATATTTAAACTACGTGTTCTTTCGTTCTCTATAGTTAAATGGCGAAATGTGTAGCTGCCACAATTGTTATGATTGAGTAAAAAAATTTCAAGTTTTAAAAATGAGATGTCTTGAAATTTAATTTCTCCCAGAAGTAGCTTTGGGTTATAAATTTTTAAAGAAAGTGTGTTAATGTAAAAAATACTTATAATTCCAGATGAATTTTAAAAATGAGATGTCTTGAAATTTAATTTCTCCCAGAAGTAGCTCTGGGTTATAAATTTTTAAAGAAAGTGTGTTAATGTTTTAAAGAAAGTGTGTTAATACCTACTCTACGAACTAGGTTTCGACGTCATCATGTGGTGTAAAGTCATCACCAGATGATGACGTACGTCATTGAAACCAAGGTGGTACAGTATTAACTTTATGTGGAACTATAACTTTTTTTTTCATTTCATTTTATAGAAATGCATTAATTCTGATATTTTTGCTATTGCGGTGAGTCGCGCTAAAATGCAATGAATTAGATTACAGTCTATCTTCACGAAAATAAGTGTCGGTTGGCAGCCTAAATTATAACTTTTTTTCTTACGAAATTCGGATCGCTCTATCGTCAGCGATGCGAGTGGCGACTTTTGCTAACCCACTCAAATGCGCGGTAGGACCCAGCACACCAATTTTCCGATTGAATTATCCTGTATGGTAATACTGATGTATTATACCATCTCACTTGTTGTTGAACCTGGCGTAAGTTGTCCTTTAAGTTTCTATTAATTTATTCACCACGAAAGCACTGCGTAAACAAATGAAGTTGTACGGGCTTCATGCGCACAGGTGGGAAGATAAGAGAATTCACCGAATCTAAAAAAATACTTTTTGTCTTTAAGTGAAATATTTTATGATACGCCGATATTTTACAGTATTTTTGAGATACTTTATCTCGGAATCCCCTCCTAGTTTTTACATTTCGCTGAGAGTTTCAATATTGCAGCATTATGTGACTGACAGGAGTTGATTTTGTGAGAAAATGATGTCATATTTGCGATACATTAGGATCGCAGAGTGATCAAAGGTGTGGATTTTTTTATCTATTTGGGTTTCATGCGATTTGGCTTATGCTGATTAAATTTTTCTTTTAAATCGCTCAAAATGGACCAAACAAATTGGAAGTGAACGAACAGAAATATAATTGCCGAATGCAAACCGAATGCAAAATATAGTTAATAAATGAAGGCGAAAACTGTGTTTTTCCACGGAAAATTTATCTGTCTTAATTAATTTATTATAGAAATATTTATTATTTATAGAAGAATTATATACATTTAATATTTATAGAAGAATTTATTATTAAATTATTTTGCGAAAAAGTTAACGTGAAATTTCAAATATTACGATTTCTTTTATTTAAAATATTGAGAGTTGAAAACGTGAAAATGCATTCAGTGAGAAGAATGTAAAATAGTTAATAATTAAACTATTTATTATTGCCCCATTTAAAATGTTATTTAACGCTAAAATTACTGTCAAAACTTGTCTGAAAATAGTGTGTGCCCTTTCTTACGTCATGACATGCTTTTAAGTCTTTTTATGTCATTACATATTTATTATTTTTAAACTATCACCGCGTTACGTTCAGAATTCAATGAAAGGGATATTAATATTGGGCAAAATAATTTCTGCTTGACTCTCTTTCCCTTAATTCGATGATTTTCCATGTCCACCATGACCGACTTGAACCATTTTGACTCATTGCTAAAAAAATGTAATGTATTATTACTGCTTTAGTTAAAATATCACAAGATTAGTATGACATAGTCATCCATTTCTTCGTTTCCTAAGTAAGTCCCTTCTCTTCTTTTTCTTTATTATTTTCGATATTTTGATTCATTATATTATATATTTTTTTAATCTTTCTTAATGTGCCCCAAGTACTTGAGGGTTGTTCTGTACCTCCGAATCAAATTTTTCAAATTCGAAGAGTTGTATAATCTTTAAATGAGTCATTTAGTGTGTCGTTCGCTTGTCTGAGAAAATAATGTCAGCGTAAAGTTGTCACATTTGATATACAGATAAGTGTTGGGTAGGATCAAGTCTATTTAATTTAAAATATCGAGGTAATAGCATAATTCTTATACACATAATAGTAGCGAGTAATCCGTCCGCGATAATAATCCGTCACCAAAAAAGACCAGTCGAGCGGGAAGTATGCATCCTCTTAAGATATTTTGCGTGGATGGTAGTGATCGTGGATCTTGTGACTGCATCCCATCCCGATAATTTAGTCTGTATTTAATGAATATTAATGATGCAATTGTGCTAATTAATTTAAGATTAGAGCATAATCTAAAAAGCTTTATCTTGAGCCTTTAGAATTAAACCGTGAGTGAATATCCGGCTGATTTTATAAATAAGCACACCCAATTATTTGAATAGCGGAATGCTTATCTACAGGTACACGGAAGTGGCTTGGAATATCGCCCGTTAAAAGAGCAATCAATTTGTTATTTTACGCGTTTCGAGGTATTAGTAATAAAACTTCACTTAAAGTATTTTATACTTTTGAAATGCTACACTCGGGGAATCCGGGAGTTCAGGCGTACATTACTAAAAATTTTTCGTCATTCAACCGTTTTGGTTGACGGTATATACACACGGGTTAAAGTTAAAAATTTTTATCCTTGAATGAAACAAGTAATTTTTGTACTAAGTCACGCGCATGGGTGCAAATATGCGCTAAGATTGAAATATGTTAACCAAAAAAAAGTAAGAAATTTTTACCTATTTATAATACCCAATTGGTAATTGGGAGATCCGGATTCGAATCCTGGCTGTGCAAATATTTTTTCATGGTGACTTCCAGTCTTGGTGTATATGTTATACTTGCCTTGTTTAGATTTCTAAGGACACTTTTTCGCCCCTTGGAGATAGCGCGTGGGTGCCACTGCACCCACTTTAAACACTCGTACGGGCTGCAGCCGACGGACATCTCTCAGGGTCCGGAATATTGGGGGGAGGAATATTGGTCGCCAGGGCTGGTCGTATTTCGCAGCGTGGGAAAAACGCGTCATCTGGCGACGGAGAAGTGCTGAAAGAGGGAGGAAGTGCGGGGTGTCTTTGTTGTGTAAAGATCTGCGCGATACCGCACAAGCCACCTCCAGTGTGTACGGCAGGGGGTGAGCTCTCTTAATCTAGATCTCAATAACTATCGTACCTATAATGCAGTGTACGACAAATGGTTTTCATTTTATGGTGGAATAAATGTGATATCATGCTAAAAGAATATTTTTCCAAAACTTTACCTTCAATGAGACATATTTTTACGTCATCATTTATCATTAAAACTTTGATAATATCATTTTTAGAGCATTCAACTACTTTGTGTACCCAGTCAGGTCGATTTAAAAAAATTCCTTTACTCCTTGTGACCAACCGAATACTTTTTGTTGCTACCACAAAGACTTGTGCACTTATTTCTGAAAATAGTTATCGCCGCCATGGTAAGTTTAAAGTTTTTAAATTATTTTGTAGTGAAAAAATTTAAGTTATGCGCATTAGTATACATACAGGTTAGGATGAAGTTTGTTTAGGAAGAGGATGACATATTCTATCTAAATAGGTGAACGGGGTTAGGCAAGTAAACATAGTAATAGCAGTTTTCCTTTCTTTCTTGGCGAGTAATATGTCCACGAGGTAGCTTCATACCCATTTCTTATACAGGGAGTAATTTTGATTTTTACTAAATATATTTTTGTGTGGGATTTGAAAAGTTTAAGTTTATTTATTTATCCATGATTTCGAGGTCCCACAAACTAAGCTCGCAAACCATTGAATATTTTAAAATAGTGAATTTTTCGCGGAGCACGTTTGCATGTACGGGTTAAATGTATAGTAAAATTTTTGAATCATTTGAAAAGGAAAACAGCTCACAAATTGAAACGACAATAGTGGTGTCATGGATACACACATCTGGCATTATCGTCTTTTAAACCGGTGCACAAATGAGTAAAAAAAAATAAACTTAAAGGCATTCCCCCTAACAGTTTCGGGTCTTGGAGAGAGAAGAGGAATTTCAGGTTTTTAATGCTTCCAAATGCTTCTGAGGAAAAGAGGTCTCCGCCAGATAACTTGATGCTTTTATGAAGAGAGGGTTATATGGGAGCCAGCCATTGTCATCTGGGGTTTCGTGGCCTAAATACTGCGTCTCTCTCTAGGTGTTTTCATTTTTCCCTTGGCTGGGAAAAAAAGACGTCTAGGCAGACAAGCGAGGAGCAGTCGCCGTCCTTATGTCCTGCGCACAATTCCATCCTTTCTTTTTTTTCTCTCTTAGGCTAGGAGACATAAATGAAAAATACGGGTTGGATATAATACTGAGAGTTGGACTCGTGGTCCGTGCGCACAAAAGAGAGTCACTATTTGACGGCACAATGGACACTTGTGGCGCATTTTAGAAGCCTCTTGTCTTTCTTCATATTTCGCGTTCCGAGTACCACAGACAGGTCAAATGGGCGCTCTCGTTGTTGGTTTGTTTGGATGCAACTTTCTTATATTATATCCACTGATTGACGTTGAGTTCTGAAAATAGAAATACTTCTGTGCAAAATTTTACGCTCGAACATCAGCGCACTGATTGTGATGGTGGACACATTTTTCGTTTTTCAACATCGTTCCGTAATACTTCCATACATTATATATTTTAAGGTATAGTATGGTTTTATTGCAAGCAACCGAAGGCCGAGCTATTTTGCGCCACTAGGGAAAGGTAGGGAAGGAAGAGTAGAGAGAAACCCGGCTTCGACGTTAGACTGCTCTTAACGAAAGGCAACAAGATTATCGCGGCTTAGCATCGTAATACATTGTACTTAAAGTGCCCTTCAAGAAGCAATCAAGCAAATATCGTCAATCAGGACGACTGTCCGAAACCTTATACCCAATAGCGTGTACAGCACAATATTGCGACTATTCCTGAGAGGGAATTGAATCATGTTTATCAGTTTTCCCATTATTTCACGCTATATGATAATAAGACTCTTTTGGTCTAAGATTTAAGGGAGTTTAACACTTTTGGCATTGAAAAACAAGGTGAAAAAGACGGCTTTTCGAAACCGCAGCTTCGATAGCGCATAAAAAGCGTCCGCGCGGCTGCTCATGTGAGTAAAGTTTTGTCTTTTTCGCCCAGCCTCTTCTAGCCTTACAGTGATCACTATAATATTTTCTAGGCATAACAAGATTTTCCTGGCCTGTGGATCATATAAAGAGGAACAAAGATGATACTCATCTTAAGTTGGAAGAGTGCGCCGATGAGTTTTAACCTTTCACTGCATTTTGTATCCTATATATATGATACATTACACTTACTGTCGGTTATTTCTGAAGGGCACAATTCTTCCTCTCTAACGCATGGTGCATAAGATAAGATACACCCCACCGTTACACTGTGTGTTCTTGAGGTAGTCAGTAGGTGTTAAAAGTGATCAGCTTCTCATTATGTAAAAGGAAATCCGATCTCCGCATGACAACCTGAAGATTTTTCTCAGCCTTCTCTACAGTAATCAGTATAATTATGGGTTGACCCTTCTCGGGATTCCCACCGGTTTAATTTTTCCATAATGGCCAACGTTTAAAGTTCCGACTCGGGGCTCATTCAGTCATTATAAAAAAAATTAACCCGGTGAGAATCCTGAGAAGAGTTTACCCACATCATTCACCGGCAAAGCACCAAATCAATTTTTCAGTATAATTATGTTAGCATTCTAAGAAAGAAATTAGTAAATGTACGGGCGCCAATGAGAAGTTATCAATGAGTATGTGTATCATATGTGATATATATACATTTAATTTATAAGTTGATAAAACCATTATTTATCATTTTATGATTGATGTTAAAATTTTACTTAAAAATTAAAAAAATAGCAGAAAGAATAATAAAATGTAGTAATTGAAGGATTTTTCGATTTATTTAATAAGGAAATTTTTTTGATAGATGTTCAAATTTTACTTAAAAATTAAAAAGTATCAGAAAGAAATAATAAAATGTAGTAATTGAAGCTTTTTTTTTTAAATATTTTACAAGAAAATTTTTTTGGCACGTATTTAGTTAAGGGTTGAATAGTAGTGCAAAATCGCTGACCTTAGTAGTAATAACAATTTTTTCAGCTAAATAGTTTTGAATTTTGTTATTTTGGTGAATGTATTCATCATTAATGTTATCAAAGGTCATCTATCAGTGTATTTGTAAGACTCCGCTCTCCATTGAATTTTTTTTACTAGCTAATCTACTCTTACGTACACGCACTTCATGATTCTTCTGCTTTACATCCATCGTCACTTGCTCTATAGAAAAAGTATTTATGAGGCGTACCTGAGTGGAATCTTCAGGTGGAATGCTGAAAGAAATTTAAAATACTTTTCCCCGATTTTTTTCATTTGTAATCAAGGATATTTGCGTCTTAATTTAATATAGGACCTAAAAGTTAAATTCTACACAATTAGCAGATTTGAGGAACCATATCCAAAACTGGCTATGTGGCAGTAAGTGTGGGCGGGGGATTTCTCGTGTTTTGCCTAGGGGAAGCGATACAATGCTTAGGGATTCATTAATTGATGTTTCCACCACATCGGCAATATCGCCTACCTATATCACCTGTCTATTAGGTAAATTCAAAATTGCCCCTGCAGACAAATATGTGGCCAAATAGTGAAGTTGGAAATAAATTGACAAATGCTTTCATAGTAAAAATCCGTGTACAATAGCGTTATGCGCTTCAAGTCATAACGACCTGTCAGAAATAGAGTGCATATTAAGAGCATACGCTGCGGAAAAGTGGACGTTGAGGAAAGAGGAGAGAAATGACTGCAGGCGGTCGTGATGCGGGTGTGGAAAAGAATGGAGAAGGTGGAGTGGTCGAAGAGGAGGAGGAAAGGCGAAACGCTGCGCATGGTGAGTGATGAGATGAATCTTTTTAGATGAGATGCGGGGTAGACTGGGTCTAGATGGATCGAGTACTGAGCGGAAAGATGTTAAAAACTGTGTCATCGGCAGTTGCGAATCTATGAGGGGGGGGGGGGCTATAGCAATTCGATATAATCAAATACCTACTTTGTTATGGAGTCATGACTCAACACATTTTAATAAGCTTAAATCTTATTCTATATGACCATTTACAATCATTAAAAACCTCTAAATGGAGCAGTGCTATGTAAAACGAAACTTCATTTAGGAGTGAAGAGCAACTATGCCGTACCTCATGTGACATCCTCTCTCGATTCGAACTTCCTAATAGCACTGCATGGTCAATATACTGAAATATATTTTAGAAATTGTATGGTAAACAAACTTTGGTATGGTAAGAAAACTCCCCTCTCTTGGGTATCCAATTCACAGTAGATGGAATAGTAATTTTGTTCGGACCCCCACTAATGTTGGGGTATTACCCCCACTTAATCCCCACCTTGTTTTGTCACCTGGATCCGCCACCGGTCATAGGCAAAATTTTAGTTAGGTGAGGGAAGGGAATGGAGAGGAAAGTATTTATAGAGAAAATGATGGGGATTGGGCTTTATTGCGAATAGGGTGGTTTCCTATTACTTTTTTATTGTCTAAATCGAACGATTATTACTCCTGAAGTACGTATTTCACGCTTTTAGATTTTTTAATGACGATATCTATTTTTCGCAATTAAATGAAAAGTGAATAATTTCAAGCGCGCGAAAACGCGACGCGTAAGTATGAATGCCGGGAAATCTCTCCGTGTGACGTATTTATGGTTCCCGCTGCCGCCCCGTGAGGTGACCTTGAGGCAAGGCTTAGCGCTGATACGACGTAGGCTGCTAGCGGGTAGCCGAGTACCCTGCTGGCTGGTAGCGCTTGGCTTAAATAAGGATTATTAATACCTTATCAAACGAGGTAAACTTTCCGACCTTAGCCAGTTTTAATAGGTGATTATTAAGACATGTTTCCCTGAGCTCTGCGCCTCATACATGCATTGGTAACCTCAGGCGATGTATAACTCCTATCTTCTCGTATAGAAACTAGGTCCCTGTGACGTCACGTGGAGTGGCATCGCATGGGCGCCAATCTGGCGCTTTTCAAATGAGGATAAAAATGGACCATTGCCATTCGTCTAAACCGGTATTTCTAAAACAAAATAATTTGTATATTATGAATACACTAATGGTGGGTAACGAATCGCAATCAATGCCTTTCGTTTTATTTGATGAAGAAAACTACCCTATTGTTGAACGAAGTCCAATATGTGAGGATAGACAGACCTGCATATTGTTCCATATAACCTTCCTTAACGGGTTGAAGACTTAAATAATTTTTTGATGATGCCCTTGAATATAATTGCTACAGGTTGTATTTATGCCGGAATTCCGTCAGGTGATGATTCTTAGGTGTGTACATTATATGAGAGCGTTAAATCCAGCAAAACGTTGTCATTATTCTGGTGTAAAATATTATTTCCTGACCAACCCCCCCGAAAGGTCACAATAATGGTTCACTTCATTATTTTGGTCATTTGATCGTTTGCCTTTTATTTAAAACTACTAAAACATTAATTTCATATATATGATTTTACACTTTCCCGGCGAATAACTTTAGAAAAATCTTCTCGGGATTGCGGGCGGTTTAGATTATTTAAGAGCGCCGACGTTTCGGGGATACACCAGAATACGGTGTATCCCCGAAATAAAATACGGTGGGATGACACCAGAGTTTTATGGCGATCGGATCATTTCTGGGACCGTTTAACCAAAGAGGCGATTGAAATTAAACTTGAAAATAAGAAAGTAAACAGAGACACCGGATTTTCGATTAGCAGCTCTTGGAATAGAACCCTTAAAAGAGTTATGCTTGCCAGAGCTAAGTCTACGCTGGTCCACGGTCTTCCGCGACAACAATCGGATCTCGACCAATCCGGCTCCTCCTAACGCTGGGCTTCAACGGTCTTTTCGAATTTTCTATCAGTAGCCGTGAGAATGGGTAGCGAGTCGGTACCCGAAACGTCGGCGCTATTAAATAATCTAACCCGCGCGCAATCCCGAGAAGATTTTTCTAATATTAATTTCATATATTTATTCAATATTAAATTCACTATCGGGAAATTATCGATTACGATTTCAATCTTCAGACTTACACGTTTGTATTTCTAGTCCTAAGAAAGGTATTTATTTCACTTTACAGTAGATTGTTCTTAATAGTATGAATGGTGGAGTATGATAATTGGTGGGAGTCCATTTTAGGATGTAAAAATATTTTACCACTTTTTCACATAAATATTTATTTAAGAATGAGTCAACATGTTTAAGTAAATGTTTGGAAAAGTGCAAAGCGTCTTCACTTCATATTCATACATTGACTGTAACCCGTTGCCGGGTTTTTTTTATGTTCTTTCTACATTTAACTGTTTCACCGATGGTTCTTTGTTTTAACTATTTCTTCATCGATGCATAACATTTTGCTCACTCTTCACCGGCATACCTCACGCCATTCCATACTATCCACGTATTCCCCTCCCACGCTCCTACTCTTTGGATGGAAAATATATCCTTCCAGTTCCAAATCGTGAGCTGCGCGCTGCCAAAAGCTTTCGCGGAGACTGTATCGTGCGTTATGTTGGCGAAAGCGAGAGCTTCCGTCCCTCTGGAATTGCTCTCCATCTTCGCACGAGTAAGGATCTCATTCAGATAAGGGTGCGTCATGTGTGCGTGGGTTTTTCAACTTCAGAGGATACATATGAACAGAGAGAGAGAGAGAGAGTGTGTATATGCGAGAGAGAGAGAGAGAGAGAGGTGACTCGAGGGAATTAGAAAGCAAAAGGAATATGCGAGAGCGCGCACGGCTGCTGCGAGGAAATGCGAAGATGAAAAGGAAGAGTGTGAATATGTGGGAGCTTGAGTTTCCCTCTCCCTCTCTCTCTCTTCATCATTTTTATTCATCTCTTCTTCTTCGTGGACGCGGCGGTGGGTATAAAGAGTGGGAAGGGAAAGAAGTGGAAAGGAGGGGAAGGGTATGAACTAGGTCTCGTTCGTCCTTTATATTTTTTATTATTTATCATCGATTGCCATAGAGTTTAGAATGTAAAGAATTGTATGTGTTTTCTGTTTCTCGATCGGTAGCCTACTTCTCGAGCTATTCACGACGAAAAATCGACCGACTCAGCCCTTTTAAACAAAAGTTGAAGACGTCACATACTCTGGAGTAGTTGGGATCTGGAGTGTGAGGGAAAAGAAGGGATTTTTTGGAGTCAAATCTTTGTGGACGTTTTTTGTGTCCAAGCATTTGTATTCTTCATTCTGTTATTATATGTTGCGTGGAATGCTTGGCGAGCGATCATAATGAAATACTAATTTAAGTCATATGATAGCGTTAATTGAGAGTATTTCTACATGTGCAAAGTTTGTTTATCATACGATTTCTAAGATATATTTCAATATATTGACCCTACAGTGCTATTACGAAGTTTGAATCAAGAGAGCATGTCACATGAGGTACGGTCTAGTGGCTCTCCACTCCTAAATGAAGTTTCGTTTTACATAGCACTGCGCCACGTAGAGGTTTTTAACGACTGTTAATGGGTATATATGGTAAGTTTTAAGCTTATTAGTATTTGTTGAGTCATTGCTGCATAAAAAGTAGGTATTTGTTATATCGAAATTTCAATTTGCCGCAAAAATTTCATTTCGACTTCTTATTTAGCTGGTGGGCTTATATTTCTTGAGAAGTCAAGATCAGAGCAATAAGGAGAACATCAAATCAGAACAACATTCTGTTTCTTGGACCTCCAGAAATGGTAAAAAAGTGAGGAATTTTTCCAAATGGATCGTTATCGAGATTTGTTTTCCGCTCGAAAAATAAAGGACTTAAACTGATTCTAGGTGGGCTCAGTTTAAAGTTCTTTCAATGGTATCAGTCTCAACTATGTGGAAGTTGATATTCACAAATAAGAATAAGACTTCGTTGACTTCCACTGATTTATTTTTTTGGAAGGTACTTGAAAATTACTCTATGGATCGAAACATGTCGTACCAAGAAAATAAATAAGCGGAAGCCAACGAAGTCATATTTTCATTTGTCAGCTTAAAGTTAACTTCAATTCACACGATTTCTTGAATGGTTAACAGATAATGTCCCTATATCCACAGACACGTGCCTATTCAGGTGGCCTGCCGGGAAGCATGTTGAGGTAGGTTTAGATGTAATTTTCCCCAATGATTTGATGGAATTGCGCTATCATCTTTTATTTTATCGCTATGACCGAGTAAGATAACTACACTATGTTTTCTGCAGGCTTTCCTATTGGTGTTGTTAGGAGGGCTGAAGAGATAGGGAGTTAGGGGGGTTCCTTTTGCTGCGCTGAGGGAGGGGAGAGGTGCCCAAATCATAAAAATGAGGGGAGGATTCATTGTTACGGCGGTTGGATGCCGAGATGAAATGGGATGGTCCTCCTATTTTTGTTGCCCACGGCGACGAGTAACACTGTGGGCGTGGAATGTCGGGAAAAATTGACGCCGAAAGCCACCAGGGTGTGTCCATAAGAAAGGAGGCAAAAATGATTATTAAAATAATTTTCTGCATCAAATATGTAAAATATTTTTGTATTAAAGCAAAATTAAAGTATCGGTAATAGTGTGTACGGGTTCTGAAAACTGGAATTTATTCTATGCGAAATATTTTTACGATATATTTCGTGCGTGTAAATTGGATGTACGATTATGCCAAAAATTCGCGATGACGTGAAATATATGAGAAATAAAATAAATATTGTAGTAAACGTGATCTTTTTCGAGAAAGGAACACATTATGTAAAGCTCTGATGTTATTGATGGATTATAATGACTAAATACGACGTCATTGATACATTATCATGACTGGAACTGTTTATCCACATGTATATATATTTATATACTTCGTATGAATTGACATTTCCCATTAATTATTCTCTTGGGAAAACAATAAAAATCAGTAAATAAATTAATAAATGTAAATAAATTAGAAAACGTGAGTTACCAATGTGGCGATAGCTTTTTAAATATATTTATATTTTATGATATTTTCCTTTATTAAAATTCTCAATATTGCTTAGCCAACTAACTTACTCATTATTTATGTTTTTATAATCCTTAAACTTGTGTATTTTGCAGAGTGCACATGGAAAACTTTCAAACATTTGTGTAACGTCGCTTCCTGCGATGTGAGTTACCAAGATTTTCTTTATTTTCATTAATCAGAATGATGTAATACTTTTATAAGTTCTAATTAAGCAAGGTTGTATTTGGCATAGATAAAAGTTGTAATAGTAATTGTTTTTATGTAAAATAATAAATTAAAAACGGAACTTGATTGACCGAAAAGCCGATTATTATTTTTCAGAATTTGGAAATGTAATACAGTGTTCCACATATAAAAATGAATGTCTGTCTGTTTATCCTTTACACATTTCCGCGCATTTCATTCGATCGACAAAGTTGTAGATATAAAGTTATTATTGAAAAAAGACTTTTATTCTCTATTTATTCTTATAATTAGTTACTATAACTCGCCCTCTAATGAACGGTTAGTATTTGGTTTAGTGCTTCAGTTTCATTTTTATTTATCAAAACTGCTTTCACTCAAAATAGAGAGCTGCGAATTATTAGATGAACAATTAAAAGATGTTTCAGCATTTCAATCGATTTTTCCTAACCCCTCAAATTTGCCTTAAAATCGTGTTTTTATATAAAATATTAATTTTATCTTCTATAATCAACTACGCTATATTCCTTTGAAAACAAGTGATGGTAATATTGATAAATAGCGATGTTTTTTTTTTTTAAATTTGCTTCCATTTTCATTTTTATGGTGTTAAGTGCTGGAATTAAATATGAGTACTATTCATTACCATTGTCTCTTGCAGGACAATGTTTTGCCGGATTCTGCTGGCCAGTTAAAATAAGCCCATTTGGAGGTGCATATCAATCTCACAGGTGAAAATAGTCCATTCCTTTCGTCTCATCGTTTCTTAATCCGTATAATAATATATGTTTCTTGCATCTATCTTAGCTCAAATTTCTCCTCTCTCAATCCACATCCTTCCTTTTCTTCCGATGCCTGGAACTGCTCATACAATCATTCTCCTCTGGAGGCTACAGCTCAAGGGGTTTTCCCTTGATCAACCTACCCAACTAGTCCCAGCGTTGATCACGAGCCGAGGTTTGAGTTGCCCAGTGACAAAGCATGTATCAACATGACGACAGTTGTTCTCAATGTGATCAACGTGGCGTGTTCAAATGAAACAGGCGACCACGGCTGGTTACAGTTCATTTCCAAGAAGCGTATTTACATTCCTTTGAATTCCACGTGAGTCGCTGCCGGTATTGTTGTCGGCTGATGGAGGGCAAGCGAGACTAGAAACTGATCTGCCAATCACTCGGGCGCGATCTTTGCGGGAGTTTAGAACACGCAAGCATATTTTTTTACCAGTTTTGACCCCTACCTCCCCCTGCTAAGCAAAAATAAGTATTTTATAATTCCCCACCCTCCCGCTATCACTCACGTAAAATTTTTCCCAATTATTTACTTCTTTTACTCGAATAATTTTCAGTATTTCAAACTATTTGTGAGCAGTTATTTAGCAGTACCAAATCATTATATGAAAATATGTACTATGTTGTCTCGTAGTCTTCCGTTACGTACAGAATTTGTGGATTTCTCCATTTTCCGGGTTATCGCCGCGTTTCGTTGTCAGAGGTGACGACAGTTTCGCCAGGATTCCACCAGGCGTCTCCAGGATTCACTTCGACCTGAAGACGCCTGGTGGAATCCTGGCGAAACTGTCGTCACCTCTGACAACGAAGCGCGGCGATAACCCGGAAAATGGAGAAATCCACAGAAAATATGTACTGTTAAAGTTATTTAATGGCGCCAATTAATAAAAGAGAGTTATTAAATTCGATAACATAGCTAGGACGCGTAATACTTAATACTACATGGCAGTTCTGTGTAATGTAGGCAAATACACTTTGAGTGCAAAGCCAACCGAACGCTCCTCTCAAAATCTGATCCTTTGTGCTCTAGTAACAACTACTGGTATTACATAAGTAATGCCGTAATACCACCTTCTCCATTTGATAACAGAGGTAAACTGAGTCAGTTTTTCACTCCACAAGGGGTGATTATCTGTATCATGATAATAAATTTTGTTCCATTTGAATTTTATACTCACAAGGAAGCTGAAATATCTTTATTTCAGTGTAATGAACTATTTATGTGTATTAATTTGACTAAATCCTTCAATTTTCCACTGTAACGCTGAAGTTGGAATTTCAATGTTGTCGTGATCTTAGGAGAAATTATAACTTCGCTATTTCACCTTAATAATGCTAGTCTGAAACGACTCAATGGTCGGTAACAGGAATACCTCGTGGAAATAACGAGTTATTTCAATTCCTTCAGATTTTCCCTACTATGAAGGATTCCTCCGATTTCACGCCTTCTACCATTGCATGAAATGTTAAATAAGGTTTTGGAGGAAAGAATAAAGTGCGTGGAAATGGATGTTTGTTGACAGCGAAGAGTTAGAGGTATTTCCGCATGTGGTTTTGGATTCACAAAAAAAGCGGTTGCCACCCAGGGTAAACTGGAACGAGTGATATGCAACCACTGAGATCTCTTCAAATATGGGGTCTCAAAAAGATTCGACTGCCGACCGAAATATTTGTTTGAGGAATAAATTTGAGATGAGGGGATGGTCAAGTGGACTTTCGGTGTGGCCGTAGCCAATGGAAACAGAGGTACTGGAGACGAAAGATGCATCGCTTGTCAAACGGCCACTCAAGTCCACACAGGGAAATGGCCCGCACTCCAAATCACACTCAAATGCAAACAAATCGCGGACGTCGACTCCAGAACTTTGCACTGACAACTTGGTCCCACAGAGGGATACTATGTGGAGAGATGTTCTTTCAAAGGAATAACTTAGAGGAGACGTCATTCATACTCTTCCTTGTATTCATTCCACGATAAACACATCTGGAAAATACATAATTTTTATCATCATCATCACCGGCGAGCTATATTAGAATAACTGGACGCCACTCTTCAATCAATTTACCATACAGCTATATTTTCACACTACGTATTTTGTCTTTCAAATCCTGCATTTATCGCTTCATGACCGGTTATCGCGGGGATAATGCTTCATTGCTTACAATAGATCAAATATTTTTTCTAGGAATCCAGATAATCGGAATTTTTCTCCGAGTTAAAGACGTTGATATATTCCCCATGAAATTAATGAAGGCACTATTAGTATCATCCCTACTCAAAAATTTGAAGATTGGCTTTGAGCAGCTCTCAAGTTAGCTAATGTTTTCACAACCAAGTATTTACTCTTTGGTACATCATTCTTTACCTGCTCCACATATTTCATTCGACCCCTTGCTTTTCCGTTATAGCCATCCTCTTGCCACTCAACGATTGTCTTCATTAGGCCATCATGCCTCAAGATAAGGTCAATTATGTTGTTTCATTTGCTTAACAAGGTTTTCACGAGGTTTCTCTTCTCTCCTGCTCTCTTTAGGACTTCCTAATCGCTTACTTAATTTGATCCTCTTCATTTTCCTATGCCACCACGTTTTGAAAGACTCCGCTTTTGTCACTGTCCATCCTTTATTCCGCAGGGAAGTATAAGTTTTGAAATAATTTTGAATACTAGTAATGCAACGATTACCTCTCGGATTCCCTGAGCTAGCCAACGAAACGGCAGTATCCAACGAAATGTTTAACCGGTGGAAACCCCAAAAAAATCTGAAAACTAGTTTTGTATTTATTAAAGCTGGAATTATGTTGCGAGTCATCGCTTTCCACGAATTGCGAAGTAAACTTGGCATACCTCTATCCGTAATACTTCCTTTCCATTGTATTACTTTAATTTCTTTATATTACCTTAAGGGCCCCCTTGCACGGGAAACTTTTTCATAGTAACTATTTAGTTGCTAAAAACGTACGTGGTCTATTCCTGCCGGCAACAGTTTACTCACCCTCGGAATAGGTCCGGACACAATTATTTATTTGTGGCAACTAAAAAGTCGCCCGTGCGCGAGGCCACAGGCAATGCCGTGTGTTTCATTGTAACTTCCTCAAAGCAACTAATAGTCGCTCTGTAATAGTTGTCAGTACGCGGGGGCCTTAAAACGGCTGTCTGGGCTTCATTGTCACTTGCGTCGCTATTTAGAGATCACCATGGAGCTGTTTACTTTATAACTCCTGAGGAACATGCCTAGACTCCCTTTCTTTTCCGGCGCGTGGTTTGCTCGCTCCATCGCCTAGGAGAGGCGGACTCTCCCTCCCTCTCTTGGTTTTCACGTCTTTCGAGGAAGTTGGGAAGAAGCAAGCACGAACGCCGGTTGTGATTGAGAGGGAATGGAAGGAGAAGGGGGAATGATGTCTCGTGGAAAGAGGGCCGGGCGCCAAGAAAGGGGTCAAGGGCAGAGAGATTGTACGGTTGTTGGAAAAGTATGCGAGAAACCATGAAGCTCACCTGCCAACATCCAGCTCTTTATTAAAATTTATAACCATAATATTAACTGATTATTTTGGATCTACTTTTTCCTCTTAGCCTTAAGGTTGGTGGTCATCCAAATTTCTTTACAAAGTCTCTTGACCTTCTCGGTATGGTATTTGGGTGAGGCAACCGGCACCTCAGGTCATTTGCGCCATGAGGGTTTGGTAGGTAAGGAAGGGTGGAGAGAAACCCGGCGTCGGCATCAACCTGCTCTTAACGGAAGGCGCCAAGGGGACCACGGCTTAACGTCCCATCCGACGGACGGAGCGTTGCGCTTGAATTGTCCTTCACATAACAGTCAATCATAGATCAGGCTGTCTCTGAAAATTCTCTGCCACCGCCGGGATTTAAACCCGAGCCGACGGGGTGGGAAGCCAATACGCTAGCCGCAACACCAACCCGATCCCCTTATTAACTTCTCCAGATATCCTCCAGGTATTCTTGTCTTGGTCTACTTGGTCTACTATTGGCACGTTCCCCTACCACTCTCTCCATGAAAGTTTTCATCCGCTCGGAGTGACGTAGAAAGAGGCCAATAATTTCATTTCTACTTCTACTAATTGAATTTAGCAGTGTTGTCCCTCCCCAATACTTCTTAGTCCTCCTAAGTTGATAAACTTCTCTGTCCATGATATTTTTTATTCTTCCCCAGCACCAAATTTCAAAGTACTCAAGCTTTTTCCGCTATGCATTTCGCAGAGTACAACTTTCTGTGTACGTAGGAGCACGGAGCACGTACTCCAAACCTTGCTTCGACATGCATTTTCCGGGCTGATAGTTTTGCCCAACGGCAATAGACTGCTTTTCTCAGAGTCCACATTTCTGACACATAGTAGCACACACTCCAAACGCATGTTTTGAAAAATATTTTCCGGGTTTATAGAGAAATATTATTTGATGTCAAGAGAGTGTTCTTCTTAATGAAACCTGTTTTACCTTTGCCACTCTAATTAACTCATATATTATAGAATTTTACTTGAATAATGCGTAAGTTTCTTTGGTAGATAAAAATGGATGAAGTCTTACCATATTTTCGTTCACATGAATCATTTTCATCAATTACTTTGGTCTAGTGTGTTCACAGTATCTTGTACTTTCCTACTTTTCACATTCATTTTAGCATTTGACCTTAATAATGCATGGGAGTTTTTTTTTGTTCGATAAAAATTGATTCATTCCATATTTTCATTCACACGAATAATTATCATCAAATACTGAAGTCCAGCCTGCATCCAAACAGAATCACATGCCGTATCACTGAAGCCAATGAACGGAGAGGGTTCCCACTGTTCTCATGGAATAGAGATTACGTAATGCGGAGAGGCGTTTCCAGGGAACGCACATTTCGGCTGATCGCCGAAGAGGGAGAGTGAGAGAGAGAGAGAAGACCAGCGCATTTTGGACGTTCATTTTTTTTCTGCCGCCACCAGGGCGTGGTCAACACACAGTGAGGGAGAGGGGGTGTGGGGGGGAGAAGGTTAGTGAATAAATCGGCCCCTTTTCCTCTTCGGCCACGCTGCTGACGTAAATTTTGAAATTAATTTCTCCCATCTGCTCCACTATTACTTTTATTTTTTTTTTAACTCCGGCAGAATTTCGGGAATGGCAAAAGGATCTCCAAAACGTGGGCCGCTATTAAAACCGTTCGCTCGATAAATTATGGGCTTCGTTATTTTTCTGGTTTCGTTTTCCACGAGGCGCGGACTGTGGGGCAAAAGTCGCGGCAACGGAAATAAAAGAAGGGAGGGGGGCGCGCGAGGCAAACGAAAATATCGCGCGCGACGAACAAATGACATACTCTTTCCGTGATCCGTTTCGTTTGCGACGGCCGCTGTGGTGGGAGTCGAGTGCGTTTGCGTCGAAAGTTTATGGACGCGCCGCTCCTCGGCTGGTTAATTTTTATCTTTAACGCTTGATTGATGCATGCTGGCGTTTCGCCTACAGATCAACAGAATTAGAATATCACAGCAATGTATCACTATCTTTCACGCATCTACCTACGTACTACTCTAACTAAAGTTTTTAATGCAGAAACGTTGGGAAATGCGTATGTCATAATACGGGAATAACGAATTTTTTTCTGTTTATTTCGAGTATACAGCCATTTTTAACCCATTTTACGGACTAAAAAACAAAAAAAATCAATTGAGGACAATAGAAACCAAGGGGTACAAGTGCAATGTATTTTGGAGATAATAGTAGATAATGGTTAGTGGGTTACACAGCAAGAGCGTACCTAGGATCAAAACTAGGGGGGGGATCAAGCCATGACCGTTCAAGTTATAGGCAAGATTTAAGCATGGAAAAGGTGAATGAAACCAACATTTTAAGGAAACTGTAAGAGCTCTATATTAGTTTTTAAAATTATTTGCTTGAAAATATCTTATTTTCCTTAAAGACATTTGCGATGTTTGCGTCTGGGGGGGGAGGGCAGCTTCCCCCTCCTGCCCCTCACTGGGTACGCCAATGTTACACAGTATTGTTGTGGCAAAGTAATACAATAGAATCACTGATAATTATATCCATATGTGTTCTGATAAGTAAACTTATGGATACTTATCAGTGATTTATTTGTATTCCTTTTATAAGTGATTCGCGTCAATATTTTGTACTCCACCAACCATTAATTAACTGCACTTATCTTCAAAATTATTAAACTGTGCTTGTACCCCGTGGCCTCTAGGGCCCTCAATTGTGTCTTTAACCATCAAGGATTGCTTTTATCGAAAGTGATCCTCGGGTCGACTTCAATAAATTTTATATTTAACCATTGAATAATGCATCTAAGTGTCTATAAATCAACATAGTTAGAACATCACAGCAATCATTTAAGCCTCTACTACCACTCTAAGTAGAGATCGAATACATAATCATAGTGAATTTCTGAGCCATAGGAGCACTTATTCCAAAGGCATGATTCAACAAATATTTTCCGGATTGATAGAGATGTATTATTTAATGTCAAGAGAGTGTTCGTCTTAATGAAAGCTTGTTTGCTTATTCAATTCTACTTTTCTCATATTTTTTTATTTTAACATTTTGCCTTAATACATGGGAGATTTTTCGGTAGATATAAATGGATGAAGTTGTGCCATATTTTCTTTAACACGAATTAATTTCATATATTGCGAAGGGCAAGTGTGTTCACTCTGTTTTTCAAAACTCTAAATTAAGTATATCGGGGTTAGCCACGGTGATAACTTTACGGAGTCACCCGCAATGCACAAATTGTGCGAAAATTCCACAGAGAAAAAGTCATTCGCATTCGATCCAGGATCTCCCAATTTCCAGTCGAGTGTTTTAGCCAGTTAATCTACCGAGGCGTCTATCTCCCCGGTGGAAATTTGAGGACTATACCGGACAAGGTGGTAAACACGGGCTTCATAAATGTCCATTAAGCATACACTAAATAAATGGATATGCATGGAGATACTCATAAGCATTCCTACAGTCCACGCAAAATATCTAAAGAGGTTGCATACCTCCTGCTTGACTCGTCTTTTTTGATGACGGATAACTATCATGGTCGGATTACTCACAATTATTATGCACATAAAAATTATGCTATAACATTGATATTTTCAGTTAGATAGATTTGATGTCATTCAACACTTATCTGTATATCAAATATGATTCGCTGCCATTATTTTGAGGACTATACCGGAAAAGGTGGTATGGTCTGCTGAGCATATGGTCCTACTAGCAGTCCAAATCGTGCGCACAGCTGTAGAGCAAAGACTTTGACCACATAGAGAGAAATCGAGAGATCCGAGTTCGAATCCCGGTCAAGGTGAATGACTTTTTTCTCTGTGGATTTTTCGCACGATTTCACATCTCTATATACTAGTGTAGTTCTAAGAAAATATTCTATAGAAAAATAAGGAAATACTTAAAAGAAATACGGGAATAATTTCGGTTTAACACGTGTTGGCAGTCATTTTTAACATCAGTCATTTTAATGATGAATTAAAAACCGATGAACAATTTTCAAAGTGGAGCATTAGCCATCAAGTGATATACAAAGATATCGTACGGCCCACTCAATTTGAATTCACAATTCTACTACACGTGTTTCGATTGGTTTTCAATCATCATTAGATACTCAAAAGTGGACCCAGATAAATTTGTGTATCATTTAATACGTTGTTCCACGATATCTCTCCGGAAAAAGCTGACCTTAATCATCAAGGATTGTTTTAATATCGGCTCACCACTCTTTCTGTGGTAGAATCCATAGAAGCAGAAAAAATTGCCTCTTTTAGCTTGGCGTATATTTTCCATACCGTCTCACTTCCACAAAAAAATTGTAAACAAAAGTCGAGAGAATCAAATATTGCACATCATCACCCTGAACTCTACAGCCCACGCCGGACCCTGACTTTCTTTACTACTCTTTCCCATATTTTTCTTTTCTGATTACTATCTCCACCTCCCAGCAAGTGTTAGATTAAAGGGGAGGTCAGCCGCTAAACGTATAAAAAGTGGTTAACTCTGTGGTAGTTCTGTAATGAAAGAATTTATTTCAGCTTACATATTGCAGCTTAACAAACAATGTTTCAAAGTTCCACAGATTCAGGCCTTAACTGGTGGAAGTTAGACATATTCAAATGAATAAAAGATCGTAGCACTTTTCCACAAGAATTTTTAATGCGCACAACGCATTTCGGCTCACTGAGCCATCATCTAGTACATCTCATCTAGTACCAGATGATGACTCAGTGAGCCGAAACGCGTTGTATGCATAAAAAATTCTCGTGGAAAAGTGCTGCGATCTTTTATTTATTTAAATATGTTTCAAAGTTGTTGATTAAATCTAAAAGCCACTTTTTTACGCAAATCAGACCGTAAGCGTATTATCGCCGTGTATTGCATACCACCGAGGAGCTGCGGAAACTAATTAACCCCAAAACAACGACCTCATTCCGACCCTGCCACCAGCTCACTTAAAAGTCCTCCTATACATCCTCCACTCATCCTTTCTTGGGTCTTCCTCTACTTCTATGAGTTTGATAGATCATATCATCACAAACGTAAATGCCGGTCAACAGGCCTAATTAGAGATTATTTAAGTGACATTCGGTTTGCTCTGCCCATCAGCGGCTATTTTGAATCCATTAAAGCACTCGCTTGGCGAGAACGCATTCAGTGGGTGACAGGAGAATCCTTTATTGGAACCACGATTATTACGTTGTAAGATCTTGCAGTCGGCTTCTGGATGAATTGTCAGTCACCGTGCATTTAAATGGGTTTACGAAAGGCTTCAACTGCGTCGCTGACGTTGCAAAGTGATCCAAATTTCACGGATGAATGTGCTATAATTTGGGACGTCATGAAATTTATTTATATTCGTGATGAAATGCATTAATTTTCGATTATTTTCCTCACAATTCGAAGTATAATATTGTGAATATAGATAAGTGAAAATCTGAGTGAAAACTGGCCAGCTAAGAAAGCCCACGAAAAGAAAATGGATGTGGCTGAGATGAGAATGCTGATAAGGTTTTTTTGATAAATAATAAGACTAGGTTAGAACGCAGGTTTCCGCGGCGATGGTTTGATCTCTGCATTTCTTCAGGGTTTTCTTCCGCGTCAGCTTGTTTGTAGACAACAGTTTCGGTGGCTATCCTGCCAGCGTCTTCAGGACGAAGGTCCTTGCTCGCGGGACGAAGCTGACGCGGAAGAAAACCCTGAAGAAATGCAGAGATCAATAAGACTAGGAATAAGCTGATAAAGGAGATTGAACGATTATTTCAAATCTCAAGAAAGGTGCCAGAGGAAAAGATGCAATGGTTTGGACATACATATTTTAGGAAGGAATGAGGAGTACGTTGGGAACAGAATTACAAATTTGCCAGTGCAAGGGAAGATAACGAGGGAAAGAGTAAATATATTATAGAGGGACTGTGCCGAGAATGATTTAAGGGCGAAGGGTTTGACTGAAAGGGATAGGTGTTCAGAATCGAGTGACTTGGAAGCGAGTAGTTAGTACCAGCGACCCCTAAGAGGAATTGAGCTGCGGGGATATAAGAAGAAGAACTGTGAATATTGAGTATAAATAGATTACCTCTGGTCCCAACGCAGAATTGCGAACATTTTTGAAAACCGATTAATATTGAGTTTGAGTATAGATATAAAATAAAATTGAATATTGAGTATAAATATTTTACCTCTGGTCACAACGCAGCATTGAAGATATTTTTGAAAACCAATTAAAATGCACCCAATGTGGCAACAAAAATCAAGTTCCAACGGGACGGACTGGAGCTACCTATATATTTGACTCTTTGACCGTAAATTCTTAGAATAAAATTTTAGTTAGTGACGAAAAAATCGATTTCGATTACAATCGACATCCGAATTTTACTCTAATTGATTTGATTGAATTAAAATTCAAATATCGAGAAAATCGACATCGAGCCATGATCCTCGAGTTTCCATCCAAACTCGATTTTACAACCTCGATCTTAACAATGTCGTTTGATCTCTTGACGCGCCATGAAAGCTCTATGATAATACACCTGTCCAATTGAAAGACTTCTAAGGACGGTAAAATTTGAACGGCACGACCGACGATAACCAAGAGAGCATCTCAGTCAATTGATCTTTCTTAAAAATGTTAGTGATCGTTGCTAACGGCTTCCGAGTGCAGCTGCGTGTTGCGCTTTGTCGTGCAAGCTTGCACGACGAAGCTTGTACGACAAAGCGCAACACGAAGCTACACCCAGAAGCCGTTACGATGCCTCTTGCTGCGAAAACCTACGTTTCAAAATGTTAGTGATGTTGAATTATTCCAAGCGGTGATGCCAAAACTTTAACATGCTTGCATTAGTATTTTTGTACCACTAAAAATTCAAGTATTTATTCTAAGTATATTGTTATACCTCTCAAATGAGTATTTTAAGTTTGTTTTTGAATGATAATAAAAAAAATTATACAGGCAAATAAATATGTCATCTGTCCAATGTTAAAGTTTTCTCAGGCCGCTAAAGTTGGAAAGATACGCCCGACGAACCTCAAGAAAACGTCTCAATCAGTTGATCTTTCTTAAATATTTTACTTAAGCCGTATGGTTCCAAGCGGTGATCCCAAAACTTGAATGTTAGTGCATTTCTTAATTTTTACTGCTAATAATTGAAGCTAGTATTCTGAGAAGATTTTGTTACCACTCAAATGAGTACTTGGAGTGTTTTTCGAATAATAATACACATGTTTTTGTACAAACTGTATTTTTGTACTGTAAGAACAGTCGATTTTTTTCGCCTAGTCGATCATTTGTTTGAATTTCGATTGTTGTTGAAATTTTGACCCTTTCAAATCGATAAAAAATCGAATGTTCGAAAAATCGATTTGGACCGTCATTTTTCCATCACTATTTGTGACCGAGCCGATTACAAAGAAAGTGTATGTGGGGCAATTTGAGACTCAAATGACGATGGTGGCGCTGCTGTCAGTGACGTCAATTTCCAATATGGCCGCCAGAGTGATGGTAAAATCAAAACAATCGTAAAGCTTTGGCGTACGGAGAGAGCATAAACCATAATATCAAGAGCTAATAAGAGAGAAATATTCCTTTAAAACCTTCGTACGGTGTATTTCTCGGCTTCTTTCGTCCGTAAGAAGATCTAGAACTGAATAAACTGCTTGATGATGTAACTAAAGGTTTTTATAATGTATCTGATCATTACGAGTCAGGTTTGATTCTCGACTTGCATCTATCCGACTCGTGTCGCGTTACTTCCTACCGATTTCTATGGAATACACTACAAAAGAACTTAATAGTATTTCATACACAATCTGCCGCTTCAATACATAGAACCATTTAAGGCAGTTTTCGTGTTGTATTTGGGTGCCACAGCCGTCTGCTTCACTGATGTGGATTGCTGTGTTCACCTATATTCCGGATAAGAAAGCTTAGCCTTTGGGTGGGGACTTAGTCCGGAGGCATGTGGCGCCCATCTTTCAGGTGCCCAGTGGCGAAGCCTTCTACTTAAGAAGGTCACCTACAGTGGAATCGGGTAGAAAGCGGGTAAAAGGTGGGAATCATCTGTAGTGGTTGCGCTTCGTCGGAGAGTGATGGCGTGCACCTCGAGTAATGGCTGCTCTCGATGGACTTAATGGACCGAGTGTGACGCATGTCTGTCTGAGTCAGTGTGTGCGTCTGTTGCTGTAGAAGTAAGTGGTTTGGGACTTTCCTCCTTTGGAGAAGGCCGGAGTGGAAGAGAATGGGAAGCGATTCTTCTTGGTTTTTCTGCGCATGCGTTGAAGGGTGTGGCTTATTTTTTTAATTTTTCTCGCTATCTTGACCTCAACCTTTCAGAAATTCTTTGAGCAGTATGATCAATAGGCAAAATAATCAGTTTTATTATTTTATCAGTTGTCTAGTTAAATAGTCTAGAGAAGTTGGTGCGAAGGCTTCCGCGGTGCGCTGGTAATGTAGGCTGCCTTTTTCGGGTTTCACCGCGTCGACGTTGCGTTGGGGACTACAGTTTCCCCAACTGTTGTCCCCAACGCAACGACGACGCGGTGAAACCTGAAAAATGCGCCTACATAACTTGTCTAGAGGTTGCTCAAGAGCCCTAAATTCAAGCACATTTTTTAAATTGAGTTTTTTTTCTTCATTCGCCAATCAAACTATGATATAAAGTGATTGGTAACCATGTGGATGTGGATATCAGCCTTATTACCATCAGTATTCTTCTCTGTTGTTGATTTTCAAATAATTTTATTTTCTATAAAAAAATATTGTAAAAACGTTTTTATAACCTTTTACGCTGCTTGCATATAAATATTGTCTACTTATTTTCATTCCAAGCCCCGTTGAAGGTGCAAAAATATACCGACATATTGAAAAAATTGGATGTAAGGTATTTTTCAAGACCCACACTCCGAGACACTGATTTAATTCATTTTCTGATAGACTAAATTACATAATTTTGAAAAAAGAATAATATTAAAATTTAGTCTCTTAGAAATAAAAATTCACCCTGTTTTTTACGTCTGAGGATCTATTTTCCAGGTATAACATATTTTAGTGTGGTAGGTATACATCCGCACACTCTACCACGATGGCAGCGCCGGATTCTCTCGAGCCGCACTCAAAGTGAGCTCATTGGTCCTACCCCCCCATCCCCCTCGTTGCCCTCCTTCCCCTTCGCGACCTTCCTGGAAAGGGCCAAGGAAGAAATTTCTCGCGGGAAACAATGGCGTAATTATTCGCAAAACAATTGAGTCCCAACAGCACAAATGAACTCATGTACTAATGAAATTCATTCGCTTCTATATGCTACCCATCAAGTTGAATGCTCAAACTTATGTTTTCTTGGCTGGTAAATTTCATATTATCACTACCTTTTCATTAAAAATCTTCCTTTGTTTCATTTAGTCATGATAAATGAATATGAATACCACTAATTAGCTGATTCATTCATATCTATATACCCTTCTAACCACCTCAATAAGTGAGTGGCGGGGGAGATTTGGGCAAAGGTAGTTCACAATAAGCTCTTATAAAAAATTTTTTTTTTAAAACCAGCCTTTATATTTAGATTACAGGGGATGAGCAACGTTTATATATGACACAAAGCAAAAAAACTCAGTGACCCCGAAAAACCAAAAGTGACGTATTAAAAAAGTCACTATATTTATTACTAAGAATCTGCAGGCGCTCGAAGGGAAGAAAAATTTTTTGACGACTTTCGAAAAAAATCTAAGTGCCGAAAAATTTCGAAGTCCAGAGTCCGGACCTGGGACGACGGAATTCGGACGAAATTTTTCCAAGTCCGAAGCCGGACCCGAGACGACGGAGGGACTTTGAAAAATTTTCGAAAGCGGGGGTCTCGCCGAGTAAAGCAAGACGAATCCCCCAAGCTAGGGCTGAGTCGATGGGAAATTTTATGGTGGATAACTTTTACTGTGGTCGCAAAACACGAAAATCGACCATTTGGAACTTCTTTGATCAAAAACATGTTTTGGGGGGCTATAGGTTGACTGGGGGGTGGTTAAAGGGGGGTTGGAGAGAAAAAGTTATATTTTCATGTATTGTCATCGGAAATGAAGAAGTGTGCAAAATTTCAGCGTTTTTGCTTCACAGGAAGTGAGTCAAATTTCAGTTACAAGATTTGTACCAGACAAACAGACAGGTTGGTGAGTTGATATAAAGACTGTAAAAAGGTGAGCGTTGCAGTGATTTGAGTCTGGAGTCTTACGTATCTTTTATCGAAATCCTCAATTGGTCGACGAAAAGACATATATATTAACCTACATCAAGATACCTATGTCTATCCGTTAGGCTTAGTATCTTTTATATTTTATTTTTCCTGTCGCACCGAGATAGATCATAAGATTCTGATATTATTTTCTCCATATGGCTCTGAGAATAATTGTTCTTATTTTTTTCAAGTAACCGAAGCCTAGCACGTAGATGCCGAGTCTCGGGTGACTTTCAGCCTGGAACACTCAATAACGTGAGCTTGTATTTAAGAAATAAAGAATTAAACCAGGTAAAATGCCGAGGGATTGTTTTCAGTTTCTTAGAAACATTAAAATATTTTTAAGGCCTACCTGGTGAAATGTGAAACATTCAGGATGATATCTTTGAAGCTTTTGAAAGGTGGTATTATAGAAATAATGATGAAGAACAAATCGAAGGATCATTTGGATAATGGTGAATTTGGATAGAAGTTAAGAGTTTCAGAGAAAATAGTTAAAAAAAGATGGTCGAACTTTGTAATTAAATTCATTAAGTTTATGGTGAAAATTCTATGAGCGATGGGATGCTGAGGAAGTGAATAGGAAGTTGAAGAAGGGCGAACCAATGTCCAGGATGAGTCTCTACGGGTCGGCTGATGGTCGTATTGTTGTAAATGATGATCTCGTAAGGAGATTCGATGGTAAAGCCGACACACTCAAAACCTTATTCGGTAATTCGGTGAAAAGTTTCATCATTAGTTGGAAGTCCAGATATGGCACCATCATACTTTCATTTGTTCTTCCAATTGAAGCAAGAGCTACCATGTCAAAAATACTACAAAAGAGGTTCCTCAAGTCGGCCTCTGCATATGTTATCACTAACCGCGCATTTTAAATGGCTTTATTAAAGTCGCTGACGGGCAAAACATACCAATTTCACAGATAAATAAGCTATAATCGGGTATTTAAACCCAAATTTATATTCCTAGTGATGTGATCTATCAATTTTAACTTATCAATGTTATTTCTTTCAATGTCACATACTGTGCTGCAAAATTTGGAAAAAAGGACGACTCCGCACTCACCGCCGTGCCGCGGATATTTTTAGAAACTGATCAGAAGCGACTGAAGTTGCAGCAGAAACCAACCTTCAGTGGGAAGGAATGGGACCTCCTCAATGTGGTCCCCTTGTTGGAGGTAAGCGTTTTCAAAATGACGCCACGGTGGAGCTATTCGTGAAGCCACGAGTGTCACTAAGGGCAGAGACGGGCAAAATACATGTCAAATGTATTTTAGATACAAAATTCAAACTACTCTTAAAAATGTGTATTTAAAATACGGAATACAAACTACTTTTTAAAACTGTGCAAATGTGCATGCAAAATGTGCATCGATGCAAAATAAAAAATTAATTAAGTACACCAAAGGATGAAGTTCGCCATGAAAAAATATTTGACTTAGCCGGGATACTTGTTAGTCTGATACTTGATAGTCACTTGTTCCTGCAGTGCTTACAAATTTAATTTCAAAATATATTCCCTAAATTTTCCAAGTAGGCTTCCGCGGAGATTATGATGACATCTGGTGATTTTCCGGGTATTCTTCCGCGTTTATCCATATTGTCCTACAAAATGGATAAACGCGGAAGAATACCCGGAAAAATCACCAGATACATTGCCTAAAATACATAATTCGTACCTCCTCCACAGTGAAATTTATAATTCTTACCTGGAAAACAATTACGATGAATTCAAATAAGAACTACCATCAACTTATGACAGTTACTGTGCCTGGTTTACACAGTTTTCTCTGTGCTATAACTTTTCCTTCCGATTCATAAATAATGCCGAACTATTTCTCAACTAATATTTCACATTTTGATTCCTCGTAGACAGAAATCGCTCACCTGTATCTTTTGGATCTGCGTCAGTTTCTACATGCCCGCTCGACAAACTACTCAACGCGCAACGACGTTTCGCGAACTACTCCACAAGCGACCACGTTCCGCAAGTATTCAAGGTCTACTAGGGTTACAGAAGTAAAGTTATTGGCAATTTATTGTCCCATATATTGCAAACTTATACCGATTCATTTGGGACCCCTGCCTCTCCGTTGTGCGCTCTTTCGAATTAGATTTATTAGATTATTATTAGACTGCCCATTATTATTAGACATTAGATTTTTTTTGATTTTGGATGTATTTACAGACATAGAAGCTACTATACAGATTTTTTTTCGAATAAAAAGACAAAAATTCTCAGAAAATCTATTTCCGATACAAATTACAAACTACAAAATTATGTAGAATACTTATTTCACTAACAAGTATTCTTAATACTGCCCATATCTGATCATTGGCGATTTCGTCTAATGAGTAAGGACAGATCTTATGACTAGAATCTCAAAAACATGGAAATTATTGGAAGATTCGTTTTTTTACGTAGAAATAAAATTCTGGTCCCAAAAAATTGTTTACTATAACATGTATTCAAAACAAAGCTGACCATCTGGATATGTATCGTTTTGTTTAGATGCGTAATTGGTCAATCTCACTTCAGGGGTGGGGAGTGTTTTCGGGGGAGGGGTTGGGAACGGACGAAACGGAAAGAGGGCGAATGGATGTGTTCGCTTTCTCCCTAAACCAACCCTCCACCTTCCCCCCCATCCACACATCCCTTAAACACTTTTCGCCAAAAGCTTTTTCCCGCCGCTTTTTCCCTCCTACTGCACGAGAGATATGGCCAATCGATATATCGAAAGGAGGGATTAGGCGGGAGCGAGAGGTCTGAGATGGATGGCTGAGAGAAGAGGTGGGGCGGAGGGGGGGGGGGGAGGGAATGCGCGCCCCCTTGAGGCATTTGTTGCCGATCTCCAACTGTCTGTGTTTGCGCCGCTTCACTGGCGAAGGGGCTGGCTTGCTCTCTTCCGCTGTTAGAACTCGGGGCGGCCGCTGATCCACCGACCTAGCTCAGCCCCTAATTCAATGCCAACCAACTGCCTCCGGGAGGGCAGCAGCGCGCTATCCTATCATATTATAGCTATAAACCTATGATATATTATCGATAGGATATGAGGGGGTGAAAAACCAAGGGCTATAACTATTTTCTAAACAGAGTTAAGTGCGAAAATTGATAGGAGAAATATACAAAAACTTGATGGCTAAGTGATACGAGTGAGTCAATGTTCTGTGCTGACTAAAAGTGGTAAATAAAGTATACTACAAAATATTTAGTTGATGTCGTTTGTTTTCTGTACCTAATTTCTGTACCTAAATATGATTCGAGAAAAAATCAACTTAACCCCTTGGCTTCTCACCCCCTCTTATTATCGATGATTCATCACCCAAATGTATTTAAATATCATTAATGATATATCGACTCAAAAAAGAAATTTTAGAAAAACTTAGGCAGGTATACGACATCATTCGGGAAGGTAGAAGCGCACTATGCCATCGCATTACACCGAAACATACAATATAATTATAGAACAATAATAAACGTCTACCACGCCGCATGCAGGAACTTTATATTCCACACTGTCGAATATCTATCAACAATAGATCTCTCCATGTCACCTCTTGCGAAGTGCGGAATCAATTGTCAGACGACGTAAAAATTTGAAAATGTTTTTCAATAAAAATATGCTAAAGTGAACCAAATACTGTGATTCACTGTAAAAAAAACTCTGATGCTTTTATGTGCATTCACAAATTTAACTGACCTCTTAGATGAACTTGGATGGGAATCTCTGTCAGACCGTAGATTGAAAAAGAGACTAAAAATTTTAGATAAATTCAAGAGCAGTGTCTTTTCTTACGAAGTTAGCCACATGTTACGAATGCCAAAATACTACGGAAGATCAAACCATACAAAAAAAGATAGATAGACTGTAGAACAGTCAGATTCAGAATGCCTTTTTTTCCACGATCAATTAGAGATTATAACGGCTACGTTAGAACTCACAAATAGATTAGATAACTTTTAGTGTAGCCTACTAACTTATGCATACCTCCATGCATGTCTCTGAATTTTATTCTCATTTCTAACAGCATGTGGTAGTATAATTTGTTAGTATGCGAAACGTTTTTTGGACCGTGTGGTATGCATGTGGGAATCCAATTGCATACTGCATGCTGGTGATTCATCACCCCCGGCCAAAAACCCTAGAGGTGGCTCGCAGGGTATGTACTTTGTAGATGTAGATGTAGATTTTCCTTTCTATTGAATATTATGTCCATTCTGAGATATTGATGCATCATTTTAATCTTCGTATTGTACCTATGTACTACTTGTTGAGGCTTAGATACGTATAATCATGTGGGTTCCTAAGTGATACACTTGTCCCGTAATAATAAATTTCATTTTCTTTTACTATTTCTACATTATATTATAAATGAATTTCTTTAATGTTAAGACATAAGGTTTTTTTCTGGTGAGTAAGTTGGATGAAACATTCTCTGGCTTCCAACCGGGTCGGACTAGATTCCATGCCGTCGTTTTGACAGCGTTCGCTCTGAGGAAATGAGTGACTCAGTCGAAAAGCAGTCAAAGAAAGATGTCAAAACGTCTGCAAGGAGCTAAAAATAACCCGTTTGGAAGCACGTGAGTATTTCAATCAAAACTATAATATCGACCGTCAACATATAACTGAAACGTATTTTACGGCTATCTGTCGATATATATAATTCAATTAAAGTTATTATAACGAATAATTACAATAATAATATTATATTTTATTTAAAACAATGTATAAATTCACTATTATATAAAAAGTCATTTATTAAAAATGAACCTAGATATATTATAATATTGGCTATCAACGTTTTTAAATATTTAGGTCTTAATTCTCCTTTTGCCACCTACTTTTTCATCGACGATTGTCCTCGTCGGGCCATTATGCCTCAAGATATCCCTAATCCTCAATGTATGATAAAAAGCCTTGTTTCTGCATGTCTTCATATTGGCACCAATATTCTTATTAATATTGACCTCACAGTGTTATATTATTTTTAATAATTTCTTTAAAACGCTAATAATAATGACAGTGGGTCGATGTTGAAGTTAATTGATAAAATGAAACTTATTTTTAGGCTGCAATTATCCTTTCTCTGGTTTCTTGGGATTTTCAGACTCACGAACGCTCACCTACAAAAATAAATATTTTATTTCGTGTTAGGATCTCTTCAAGCTATATAACAACATGTATGGATTAAGTTTTCGATTTTATCATCGAAACCTGCATGAAGAGGTATCAATGGGACATTCAAGTATTACTTAAGCACACTCGGCAGTATAATATTATCGATTATGTTGTTGGAGGCTAGGGAAAACCATGACATCATTATCCAGAAGGGTCGCAGCCACTCTTTTCGCTAAATATTTAACAAACATGTCGTTATATAATCATTCCAACTGGAGTTAAAGGTAATTTTTAATTTTTTTTAATTATAGTTGTACGGTTTCCGTCATGTTGTTTTACTGAGGTCCGTCTTTTTTCTCAATGAAATCAAACATCATATCCGGATTATCTAAATCGCATAACAACAGCCCTAATCTGCCCCTGCTTATACGGAGGCATAGATAACACCCTCATCAGAAACTTCTACACTCTTGCCCTCGAGTTGGATGCGAAAAGGAAGAGTGAGGGCGTCCCGCTGCACAGCGCAATTCATGTTCTTCGTCTTCAAAAACTGTATCCCTGAAGACGAGGAACCTGGCGTGCCTCGAAACGTCGGACCAAATTAACTCTCTCACCCTCTTGAAAACCCCAGAGAACTTTATCTTATCGGTCACTGTCATTGTATTCGGAGATCGCTCCCTGAAGAAAATGAACATACCTCGAAACGTCGAACATAATATGTTCGTTTCGTAAAATGTTTTCGGGATCGCCACCGCGTCAGGTACTGCATAACTGCCGACGCGTCAATGGCCTAGTCTGACATCGAAACGTCGGCAATTATGCAGTTCCTAACCTGGTGGTGATCCCGGGAACATTTTACGAAGTCTATTCGCCGGGAAAGCACTTAATCTTCCGTCGGGCAGAGTGACCTCTCTCACCCGATTGGAAACTCGAGAGTGCTTTATTGAATCGGTGACGTTCTTTGTCATCAAGAATGATTCCCTGAAGACGAGAAACATGACGTACCTCGAAACGTCGGATACGATGAACTCTTACACCCGTTTAATAACCCGAGAGCGCTTTATTCAGGCAGAAAACTCTCGGAAACCACGGAGACTAGAAGTAATCACGTGATCTCATGTTAACTTTCGGCGCAGCAGGTAGAGAGCCCCATCCTATCTCCATGGTGTACACCAAGGTGTGTACTTGAAACGGCAAATTCGGCCTCGGAAGCAATCTAGTGTGACTGCAGAGTAGAGAGAGGGCTTATTTGTGAGTGGATGTGGCTTGCAAGTGACTGGGACGAAGGGGATAGCACGGGCCTGCGGGCGACTGACGTCCCGTTCTCTTTTCCGCTGTGTGGCGCTGCGGTGAGACAGATTAGACGAAGGCTGCCTGGGATAGGGAGGACAGGCCATTTCCCAAGGCAAAGCGAAGGCTGGCAGATGGAAGAGAAGGGGGAACGTTGTCTTTCTTTCCCGGCACGCCGAGACTTAAAGAGGCTGGCCGAAACCATCCCGGAAGTCGAACCTTTAAGGTGATGTCTTCCCGGGTTTTCCACCGGTTTAAATTATTATAAACCACCAGTTAAATACTTATCAGCTTAGTGACATGTAACCGTCACTAAGCTAATAAGTAGGTTGAATGTGTCTGTTTCAAAAACCATTAGCTACTCGTTAGAGGGAAATATGGATATTTTAATTCATTATGTTGCCTTATAATTGTTAGGGAGTGTGTAACATTAATTTTAAACTGAATTACTCAGATCATAGGCTAAGAGGGTACGGGGTATTTCGAAAGGTTCATTTTTCCATTAAGAATAATGGAATTGCAACGTATGAATAAAATCGATTTGTAGCACTTAGCGAAGGGTCGTGAGATCCTTCTCTTTGGTGCAACTTCTAAAATGGCTCGCACCCAGAATGGTCGTCTTGTTTTAGTTGATACTATAACAGAATATTTTCTACCCAAAATAAGGCACTTTAAGAATTCGTTATCGGCGATCATTGCTAAACTCATTGAAATGTTAGGGAATTTTATTAAAAACAAATAGCCTTGAAAAATACCATGTGCCATCAGATGCACTAAAATATTGACAACAACTGTGCCAATTTCCAACTTTCTTAGTCATAAACCATATTTCCAGTGCGGGTTTATGTCAAGATCTTTCGATTTTAGGTCACTGAGAGACGCTTACGTCTTGAGCTATTGGCGATGAATATAATCGATGGCCTCTATCCCATTGCAGATTAGTTGATGACATCACAAACTTATGCCGTGTGCGTCTTCTCTTCGCGGCTATTCTGCTGTCTTGAGCAAGGGGTTCATGAGGTTCATTGTTTTTTTGTACGCTTGGGAGACATTTCCTCTGTTATAAGTTTTTTGTGATCTAGTAAATGAGGCAATACCATAATCACGTCACCAACACAGTAAAAATAGGGTGGAAAATAAATTTGAACTTGAAATAAAATAACTGAATGTAGAACATTTTGTTTTCGTCCTAAATTATCTTTCCATCGAATCTAACATCGAATAAGAAAAGATGTTTTTTTTCGGGTTTGAGTGAATAATCATTTATTTTTTATATTTTATATTTATTTTTTGGATAAAGTGGAGATTAGATGGCAAATTTCTGCAAATGTAACGTACGGCTCATGGAGCAGTTAAGCTATCTTCAGAGGTACAAGTATTTTTCGTCATTTTCAGATTTCAAATTCGAAAATATTGCATCGCAATTTCCTCATTTGTACATTTTTTCGTATTTAAGATGCAAGCAAATGGCGACAAAGGTGTATTTCCTATGTAGACCAAAGATAGTTTGGCAAAAATATTACTGTACTATAATTTACAAAGAAACCAAGGCTAAAGTAAGAAATAGAATAAATAAATTTATAGTAATAAATACCTGCTAAGCCAATGGCTTGTAAGCAGGTGTTTTTTATGTATTTATTTCCCCCAGATTTTACCAAATTGTAATCAATTCAGTAAAATTTAATGAAGACTTCAAAGAATAAAATTTTTTAATTATAGTACTTTTATGCATGGATATCAGTTCATCTGTCAGGAAATAGCATTGAATAAAATGTAAATGAAAATAGATTTGAAATTGCAGATGTAAAAAAAACTTATTAATACGCACTAATCTTAGCTGTAAATTTCTTCCAAAACGTAAAAGTATTTTAGCTTTGCAAATACTTAGCATTGTTCTGCCTAAGGTTAAGGGTCAGAAGCTGTTCCGGTTAACCCAGTAATCCTAGCCGATCAACCAAGTCACATTGAACATTTAAATATTTTGCGCATTCGCCCTACTTCGTGTTAGCAAAGTAATGTTCGTATGAAATAGGAAACATTAGTCTTAACATTTTTAAAATGAAATTTATAAAAGTCAATCAATTAATATTGAAACGTTAAACGAAAATATTGCTATCATTCGCTCCCTAGTCTCTAGGCTCGTGACTTTCTGAAAGGATGGAAGAGCGTATGATTTACTCGAATGTCGCTGTGTTTTTTTTGTTGCTGAAGTGTCGTTTATTTCCTTCAAATCCATGGGCTTTGGTAAGAGTGGTCTTTGAATTGGGGCATTAAATAACATGAACCTACGGGCACTACAGTCATTTCCATACAACTTTGGTCTTTGAGAGTGTGGTCGCTTAATTGGAGTGGTCGTCAAGAGAGATTTCATTGTAATATCATTTTTATTTTTTTTAGTTGCTCAAGGTAGTCACCTTGTAAAAACTTGCCTGAAACTCAAGCTCTAAAATTTTCATCATTATTTCCTTAGAAATATATTTTTCTTAACTGAATTACAGTTAAATTTTTACGAAGGCCTACTCTATACACGCTGAAATTTCCAATATGATAACGTGAGTGCTGCACGAAATAAGTGACTTTGTTCGCAGTCGTGCGCACGAGTGCAAATTTATGTACTCCAAGGATGAAATCTTTAGTTAGAAAATAATTAGCTTGACCGGGATTAGAACCCGGACCTCCAGATTGCCGGTTACATCACCAAGCCATCTTCTCAGAGTCGAAGCCATTTCTCCCAAAGTTCCCTGGTTGAAATTCGTCGTCGCCGATTAGCGACAAAGTAGGGTTTCTTTCCCTGACAGTGGCTTAGTAACCACGACCTCCGTCCCATGTGCCACAGAGTGGACCAGTGACGTCAACACCATGTTCGATAAAACCCATCCCAAAGTTAGCTCATAGAGGTTGGTTTGGTGGTGTGGTTGACTAACACGCCTGACCCGTAATCGAAAGATCCGAGTTCGACTCCCGCGTAATCCAAATATTTTGGTGTATGTAACAATGTAGTTTATAGCGTTTAATTGCGCAACCAAAAATATTCTATATGACTGGTTGAAAGGGAGTAATTCGTACTCTTAAGCTAATTATTATATCAGCTCAAAAGGATGCAACCCTTCGACTCGGCTGGTATTTTTAAATCTAATTTGGTGGCATATTACTCTCTTAAAACTTCGTCTCACTTATCGTCTTGAAACTGTCAGAGTAAGTGGCGAATTAAAATATTTAAATGCCAAATTTTCTGCAAAAGGGTATTTGGTATTTCGCGTCTAGTAGCTCGAGAAGTAGACGTCGGATTGAAAAATATTGGTAATACGGGAGATGAAAGTTCTCTTTATGGCTTTGACATAATAGGAATCGCAAGATCTGGGATTTTACCGGTTAAAGCAAACAATAATTCATACCCGAAAACGCAAATTATCAATTTAATTCCTTGGATGAATTTGAGGGATAAGTTTAGACAAAAATGTCTTCCTCATTCAGCCATTATCTCATAACTTCAAAATGAAAATAAAATGGAAAAGTTGCCGCCCACTGTTCATGAGTTGTTGACGTCATTAATATTCTGGTTCATTGACTCGTTCAGAATACCCAGTCTTTGACGAAAATAATCGGCCATTATAGTATATATGACAACGAGCCTCTTGAAATGGATGCTCGAGGTTGAGAAGTATTAGAAAACTGGTGAAAAAATTTCATCGCTATTGGCTCGAGAAGTCGGCGACGGATTCAAAATCGGAGAAATTAGGATCTCTATCGTTGCAAATTCTATCGCAATCCACAATGATGTAAATATGGTGGACGAGCCCATTTCATGGCAATAGTGTCCCAAGTTTAAGCGAGTAATACGTCACCAAAAAAGATTGGTCAATTGGCAGGCTAGAGTCCTCTTTATGGCTCTGACTTAATAGGAATCACAAGATCTGGGATTTTAAATGTTCAACGAACAAACGTCAAGAGTCGGCTACTGCTTGCCAAAGTTGGATGGCGAATAGACTGCTTCGAAGAATAGATTTTACAGTCAATTTTTCGAATTGAATGAAATACGGACTCTCGGTATGAAACATTGTAAAAGAGGTCACTTTATTATATTCTATATGAAGTTAAAAATATTTATATACTAGGCGTAATGTTAAAATTATTTTTAAAATTTCATTATTTGAAAAAGGCAGTTAACCAGATAAAAATCAATTACCCAGACCAGGAAACAGTTCGTGAGAACATCAGTGTGGGCAGCGGAACTCTATGGTTCAGGAACTTGAACCATTGAAAAAAGTAGTCAGGAAAGAATAGAGGCCTCTGAGACGTGGTCTCCTGAAAGAGGATGCTGGAGATGAAATGGACACTGGTGGGTGTCCATTTCATTGTCCAACACACTATTTACATCATTGTGGATTGCGATAGAATTTGCAACGATAGAGATCCTAATTTCTCCGATTTTGAATCCGTCGCCGACTTCTCGAGCCAATAGCGATGAAATATCGATCGGCTAACACCTTTCGTTGAAAATTTCATGATGTCACTGGTAGGGGGAGAAACCGGGAGGTATATCCTTAGAAGAATACGAGAATAAAGGAAACTATGGACCACTATACGCTTAAGAGGAACAACGTGGGTTCACCACACAAAGAGACTCAGAAGCAATGTAGGAAATATATTATTATACCATTCTGCCGATTACAGTAGATTTCCATGGAGTACTTAGGAACCAGTCTGGGAGCCTCCCCTTCTTTCAAACACTTCCCTCTTCAATGCACAATAAGGACTACTCCTTTTCATTCTATCTAAATAAATCCTACTCTTCCTTCCTCTCCCTCATTGCCTAACATTCTACCTTCTAACACGTCCCTTCCCCGCTAAGTACTCGCTCCATCCATACCTTCTGTCTCCTTCGTATCTCATCTAGAAGCTGCCTTTCCTCACCCACCATGTCCAGCACTACGTCGTTCCTACACCTTTGCGTCCACTTCACCTTCAACATTCATCTCCACAGTGGAGAAAGTGAAGTAAATGGAGAGAGTGGAAATAAAAATTGACGGAGAAGTCAACTGAGGAAGATTGAGGGAAAGGTATCTAGGAATGATCAAGAAGGGTACACGGAATAAGAGCTTCGGGGAGGTGCAAGAACTGGCATTGGCTAGGGAGAAATGGAAGGCTGCTGTATACCTATCATAGGATTGCGATATTACGAACGAATCTCGGTCGCATGTGCAGCGGCCGAAAACTACGCTCGCTTATATTCTCTTTGCGCAGCATCGCTCCGCGCGTTTCATTTGACTGCACGCGGCACTGTGGTGCCAACTGCACTGCTCATTCCATCTGCCTAAAAAAATCTCTTCCCCCCCTCTTCCTTCTTCCGCCGGCTTTCTCTCTATTTCCTTTTTCGCGCTTTATTTCCCGAATTTACGAGCGCGACAGTCCGCACTACGAATGTTCCTCATAAACTGAGCGACGCCGGCCGCAGGGAGAGAGGGCGCACGCAGTACATGTGTTGCTTTATCGCGGCGACACCAGAGGGGAGCATGTGCCGATGGTTTATTCATTGGAGTGGAACGGCGAGTCCAGAAGTCCTTTTGCGCACTCCATTCACGCGGCCCCGAGTTGTCGTATTTAAGAGGAATTTCAATGAGAGATTTATGGGGAGAGGGAGGATATATCCGAGTTACGAATTAAAGCCGTTCGTGTTGCACGCTGGCCTAGATGGCTTTTAAGACGCACATCAAGTTTTACATCACTTTAGAGGACCCAGAAATCTCGCTAAATATTCCGTCCCGTACGCAAGCCTGGTTAAATCACGGACGGAATGGACAACAGAGGTTAATATTTAACTATATCAGGAATCTCATGGAGTCTTTGTGATTAAATCCGTAATTTATAACATAAAAGCACATCGTAAACATGTTTTTTTTTCTTTTCCTCTACCTTCTGGAAAAGTGCGATGGTGGGTGGCATAGCATGGTGGAACTCCTTCATGGTGCACAAAGGGTAAGAAAAAAAGACCTTGCTGTTCCACAAAATAAAATATATATTTGCGACCGGTTTCGATACGGCGTATCATCATCTGGCAATTTCACATATTCGCACATAGAATTTATACCCTTGAAGAGGTTAGATGGGCGGTGGAAGGGCGATGGAAACATTCACCACTATTCAATGAATTTTCCGCGAAACCATTACGGATACCACTCACCACTCCTTAACACCCCTCCCACTAGTTTCGTCATCCCACACCAACCCTCGGCTACCCCGTTAAGTGGCTCATCAGCGACGTACTTCCCAAACCGACCATCCCTTCTTCCCACCCTCTGCCCACTACCCTCTCCAAAAAAGCTCCCTCCCCCTACTAACCCCTTATTCCCCACCTCCACTCCACCGCCCCTCTTAACTTCTTCAAGGGTATAAATTCTATGTAGAAATATGTGAAATTGCCAGATGATGATACGCCGTATCGAAACCGGTCGCCAATATATACATATTTTATTTTGTGGAACATCAAAGTCTTTTTTTCTTACCCTTTGTGCAAGAGCATCGGTGCCCTTGGAGCACTCCTATTTTGGAAATCGTAGTGTGATTTTGTTTTTGCATACATGAGAGAGACAGTTGGTGGCCCTTGTTTCTTAAACAAGTGCTTTCTTTGCACTGAAGACGCCGCATTCATTAGCCATGAGTAACGAATTCTTCTAATTATCCGCAGGCGATCCCCGTTAACCCTCCGTGCAAAATTCACTCCCAAGAGTCGACGCTGCGCGAAAATTTAACGGCATGCATGAATGATATTCCTATCTTTATAATGAAGGTATTTTCGGACGAAGGAAAGATGATTAATGTGTTACATTTTCATTTTTTACTATTAGTGAAATTATATTGCTAATCAACGCATATGTAGGTCCAGTTTATCTTCGCGTCTGATTTAAGTTGCCCCTCGCAGACAACGCCCCGAATATTATCTAATTTTTAAATATCCAGTGCAAAGTTTCGACCCTTGTTTTTATGATGTGGATGTAAAGTTTTGTGTGATTGTCTATCATGTCATCTATCATGGCATCAACAGTAAATGAGTGACACGTGTCTTCTTCTCACTGGTAAAACTTTCTTCGATGTCACGTAGCTACACAAGTATTCCATGTGTAATTGATCTGAATGTCAGAAATACTATCTTTTGAGTATAAAATTGAATTCCTAGGATCGCAAGCAAATGCCACGATGCATAAAGCTCAGAAATATTGTGTGGTAACTTGCCGCGATTGCGCCAGCCGGATGGTGAAGTCGTCAAACCATAAACGTATTTTCTTCATTATTCTTCGTTACCAATCAAACAGAAAATTGCAGCAAAACCCTAATATAATACTTGTTTCATCAATCTGCCCGTAACGAAAAAATAGATACAAAGATTTGAAGGCAGGGATGCTGACTTACAAAAACTATTAGGGGGGGGGGGGATCTTGCCCGGGGAAATTTTATGAGTAGTGAGTTTTGAGTTTTTTAAGCAGTTTAGAAGTGTCATACGATCAACATTAGAACCATGATAACTCGAATCTCGATATATGGACACTCCGGGGAAAATCGACGAGCCTGACACTTTTTTCCTCACACCCATAACGAATTTTTGAGGGGGCTCAGGCCCCCTCAGGCCCCATGGAGTCGGCGCCACTTTTTAAAGACCCAATTATCCGTCACCTAATTGCTAAGATCCTCGTGGAACCTAGAGAATGGGTTGAGAAAGGTATAACACGTTACTTCTGCCGGCACAACCTGCTGTTTCACCTTATAATCCTCTTGCGACTCCTTGAGTCATTTTAAATCTGGTGAATGGTATGGTATTCGATGGAGGCGACCGACATCTTAGGTCATTTGCACTATGAGGGAAAGGTATGGAAGGAAGGACGGAGGGGAATCTGGCGTCAGCCTGTTCTTAACGAAAGGTGCCTAGGGGACCACGGCTTAGCGTCCCATCCGACGGACGGAGTGTTGCGCTTGAATTGCCCTCCACTCAAGCAGGGACCGTGTCTCTAAAACTTCTCTCCTACCGCCGGTATTTGAACTCAAGCCCACGGGATCGGAAGTCAACACTTTAGACGCCACAGCAACCCTATACCCTAAAATCTGGTATAATAATCACCGGACTAATTTTTGTCTCCACTTTCAAATGAATGTTTCTCTTTAAAATGTTCATTTGTGAATTTAATTTCCATTTGAGGTGTCAGATTCTCCGCAGACTTGAAGATATTTACCCAAGATAATTTACTATGTTGATTTACTGAATTACTCAAGGACCTTGTTAATATAGCAATATTAGCAGTAACAACTGACCACGGTAAAATTAAGGGACTGCCTTTATCGAACCTAGAAATTAAATATTTCTTAATTTAATCATGGAACCTTTTTCAGATATTATTACACGTTCTGATGGTCTATCTTCATTTGCAGCTATTTGGATTCTTTTTTTTCCTTTTTTTCGAAGTACATGATCGGAGACGTTTAGTATCATTTAGCTCCGAGCAATGATTCTCCGAACTTTCCAGTCTTTGAAAATACGGCAATTGATACTGCTCCACTTAATGGACGTTATCTCAAATTATCCTTTGAAATCTTTTGAGTACACTTGCAGCACATCCTGCCTTTATCTCATTTAAATTCTAGCTCGCTTCACTCAAAATCCAATTTCCGATAGAACGCCTCTTTTACATTCTGCCTCGAGGATACATCGTGAACCTTTAATCGCATTTTTATCGAGTTATCAACCACCGCTTGCATCGCAAATTCCTATCCCTGAGCATGGTTCTATTCCACCGTCGCCAGTCATATCCGAATATACATATATATGTCTCGGCCTGTTTTACATTCAAACGAAACGTTTCATCTCCATTTAGTTCAATCACTTACGCTCCAATGTCTGCGTTCCCATTTAGTCATCGAGACAATCTAGTTTACATTTCTCGTGAATTCGTCATATCTTCAACCCTTCAGTCAGGGCAGCTATATCGGAGCCAATATTCCATCAATCAGTTCTCCTTTCTGCGAGGAGCATCGTCGCCACTTCTGTCTTTTTCGCATGGGGAAGTCGGCTGTGGCAAAACACACCAATGAGTAGAATCAATGTATCCATTGGGAGGACATCACTGTGCTGGGTTGTTCCTAAAAATATTGGGATTAGCTCAGCATGGAAGCAGTTGAGATCTGCCTTCACAATAATAATAATAATAATAACAACAATAACGAGAGGGTCCAAGGGTTCGCCCATGGAATTATTTAGAACCTGATAATAAAAAGAATAGCAGCGATTGGCCGTGGCACCACCAATCCAGTAGATGTAGTATTGAATTAATATCCGAATAGTTATGAATCATAACAAAATACCAGTTCCATATTTTTTAAATATATTAATTGGTAAAAAAATAAATAATCATATCAATTTTCAATTTGAATCCAATTAAATCCATTAAATATCAAAATTGTTTGCATTAAGTTTCCCTTTTAACACAACCAATATTTTACTCCGCCAATGCAAAAATATGCGCCAGTAATATTCTCAGGATTTGTAAACCGGCTGATTTGATTGAGTCAATGTACTCACCGGAATGGCTTTTGCAATCGAGCCTTCGGCGCGCATGTTACGTCGTGATCTAAATTGAGCATATTACCCTGTGGGGCGTTAGGAAGCCCTTTTACGCTTAGTGCCCTAATAATAAAGGGACTACAGTGAAATTTTGGTAGTACATAGTACAACCAGAGTAGAATTTACTCATTCCGTCAGGAGTATCCGGAGGAAAGAAGTCGTTATATATCCGCGGATAATCGGGCGTACGGCCCTGAGCCACTCATACCTTTTCCCCGAAAAGGAAAAAAAACATCATGATGTGAAAATAGTGACTCTCCTTTGAGTGTTTGACACATCCCGGCGGAGTGTGATTGAATACCGATCTCTTCGGATGAAACGTGAATTAACGAAGCCTGAGAAAAAAATCCTCGGATATTCTCCAAATACTCTGACTTGATCAATTGCCTTCGTAAAAGAAACTCCGCTTTTCAATGATACATGAACTCCCGTTGTTTAATATGACGGTTGGGATGAAAATATTTTATTTTTCATCAGGGAGGGTAGGAGAGAAGAGAAGCCTCATGAAAACCTTAATAAGAAGACTACCTTATAGAAACCTTATAGGCCACATCTTGAGACATGATGGCCTGATGAAGACAATCGTCGAAGGACAGGTGGAAGGCAAGAATGGAAAAGGAAGACCTCGAACAAAATATATGGAACAAGTAAAGAGAGATGTGAAAGAGAAGAAATACGTAGGAGTGAAAAGATTAGCTGATAGGAGAACTGAGTGGAGAGCTGCGTCAAACCAATCCTAGGATTGTTGACCAGTGATGATGATGATATTAATTACCTATTTTTCATTCAATTCAAAGAATTGTGAGGTGCAGAATGACCGCAGCCGTTGACACACGGAACTCAAATCACTACTACTACATACTCAAAACACTACGTCTCCCATTATGTATGGTAATATAAGGGGGAGTTCAGACCCGTTCCGGAGGAGAACAGAATGTATAAATGATCCTTGTAATTCTCTCCCAAGCCTTTGGGCAAATCATGCCTGAATGTATCATTTGGGGAACGGTAAGATGATTGCCAAATCGCTAGGTAGAATTTCGTCAGTCGTATGTTTATAAAAAATATTTCATTAACTTCTTATTGAATGCAGACTAATTTTTTTCTGTTTCACCACATCGTACTTGTATTAAAGACAACCGTTTCCTGCATTCCATCAGGCTTCTTCAGGCCGAAGTGTTTAATTTAGACGTCTAATTCAGACTAGAGTATATTTCTGAAATATCATTTTCTCAGCACTCCTGTCCTCTTCATACTTGAATTCTCTTCGGGTTGCTCGTATAATCAAGGGCCGAATTCCATCTAAGTACATCTAAGTACAAATTCCATCTAAGAAGAAATTCCATCATCTTTGGGGAGTAGGCCGTTGCATCTTTCACTAAACCGCTAATACCAGTTGCCAAGGTCTTCATCTCGGCCGGTCCCGGTGCAATGTCGCTTATATTTGTCCCATAGTCTTACGGGAAAATCTGTTATTCGGCGTAGCTCCGAGTATTTGATGCCCTGTTATGGCCACCATTGTACAGGTATCCTGGGGAAGTGTCTCGTATCAGATTGGTCTGAGAGTTTGAATTTCGACCAATATCTAACATTGTGATTCAGAAATCTTCTCAAGGTGTTACGGAGTTGATGACTGCCCTTATGTACCTTAATTTTATCAGAGAAAACAGCTGTCGCGTCAATAACACCTTGAAGAAATTATTTGATCCCAACTCGTATCTCATTGGTCGAAATTCAAGCTCTCAGACCAATCAGAGACGAGTCATCTCAAAAGGCTGCTTATAATATAATTGGCCAAAACAAGCCTTTAATTACTTCTACCTGAATACGTGTCCTGGAATTCGGTAGAATCTGTTATCTTTTACGCAACCATGACGCAGTAAAATGCAGCCTACATCGTTACCGCACCACAGGAACCTGATGACCAACTGATGCTGTCATTGTATTTTAAATTCGATACCAAGCACCTGGAATCCATTCACAATTTCCCACATCAGGTTAGACTTTCAGAGTACAAAGACTATAACAAATAACTCCGTAAAAATTATCCAGGTGACTCCGTAAAAGTTATCACCGTGGCTAGTCCCGGAATACTTAAATAAGTCTAGAGAGAACACCTCTCGTGTTCAAAGTGCGGGCTTTGCTCTCCGGCTGTGGCGCTATGCGCACGACCTGGACTGCTAGTCGCATATTATGCTCAGCAGTCCAAACCACCTTGTCAGGTATAGTCCACAAACTTCCACAGGGGAGAATGACGCCTCGGAAGCTTAATTGGCTAAAGCACTCGGCCGGAAATTGAGGGATCCGGGTTCGAATCCCGGTCAAGGCGAATGATTTTTCCCCTGTGGATTACTCGTACTATAACTAATAAGTTAGAGGGGGGATCAGGTTGTTGTGATATCAAGAGTGTAAGCCACACTTCCTGTGATCCAGGGTTTATATTCCGGCGATGGCAGAGGATATTCAGAGACTGCTCGATCCTTTTTTTGGGTGTTTTATTGAGGAAACTTTAAGCGCAGTATTCCAGCCGACGGATGGGATGTTAAGCCATGGTCCCCTTGCCGCCTTTCGTTCCGAGTAGGCCAATACCCACGCACAATGGTTCCAAATAACTCCTCCTACTACTAAAAAAAACTCCTATCTACTCGTATAGAAACTAGGTCCCTGTGACGTCACGTAGAGTGGAATCTCATGTGCGCCAATCTGGCCTTTTTCAAATGAGGTTAAAATTGACCGTTGCATTCGTCTAAACTGGGATTTCTAAAACCAATTTGTATATTATGAATACACTAATGGTGGGTAAGGAATCGCAATCAATGTATTTCGTTGTCTTTGATGAAGGAAACTACCCTATTGTTCAGTTCGTCGACTTTTCGCCCTATCGCTAAAAAGGAAAACTCGAATCGAATAGAGCTTGAGGTCCTATTTTATTGTAGTGGAAATAATACTAAAGTTTCTTAGTATACTTTACTTTGCTGGAGAAATCTCTGTGAATCGACTTTTACTTTCCGCCACTTTGATTTTATTACTGTTGTCACCGTACGTACTCATGGCTTAATTTTTTCAGTAAAACAGTGCATTTAAAAATTTTGAAACATTATCTTCTAGTATAGTATATGCAGAATAGCCTCCAAATGATGTCAATTCGCTTTAGTCGAATTAATCCCGTATCGTTAATGCTGGATTCACGATGTTCACTATCTTACTCGACATCTGTAAGGTTAAAAAATATCCGCCCAGATTGGTAACCGCGCTCCATTAAAATGCGTACAACTTTTTAATGCGTCCCTATGTATACGCTTTTTTTTGCAGGTAGAAATAGCCAAAATAAATATGTGGGTTCAAACAAAATTTTAACGTTACCACCACCAGGCAATATTATCTTCGGCATGGTTTTCATGAAGTTTTTCCTTAAAATTTCCACGAAATCCCAATTATAAAAAAGGCAATTTTCAATAGGGTGGTTTCCTATTATTTTGTATAGCCTAGATCGAAAGATTATTACTCCTGGAGTACGTATTTAACGCTTTTAGATTTTTAAATGACGATATCTATTTTTCGCGATTAAATGAAAAGTGAAAATTTTCAAGCGCGCGGAAACGCGACCACTAAGTATGAATGCCGGGAAAACTCCGTGTGACGTCGTTCTGGTTCCCGCTGCCGCAAGTGAAATGACCTTGGGGCGAGGCTTTGAGCGTTGATACGACGCAGGATGCAAGCAGGTAGCAGAGTACCATGCTAGCTGGTAGCGATAGGCTTAAATAAGGATTATTAATACCTTATCAAACGAAGAAAACTTTCCAACCTTGGCCAGTTTTAATAGGTGATTATTAAGACATGTTTCCCTGAGCTCTGTGCCTCATGTATGAATTGGTAATCTCAGACGATGTAAAACTCCTATCTACTCGTATAGAAACTAGGTCCCTGTGACGTCACGTGGAGTGGCATCGCATGGGCGCCAATCTGGCCTTTTTCAAATGAGGATAAAATTGACCCTTGCCATTCGTCTAAACCGGTATTTCTAAAACCAAGTAATTTGTATATTATGAATACACTAATGGTGGGTAACGAATCGCAATCAATGCCCTTCGCTTTCTTTGGTGAAGGAAACTACCCTATTCCTTACCCATCGCTTAGAAACACTATTTTTTATACTTTGATAGTACCTACTTCCTTACAATGAATATCTTAGAATTGAAATCGTTGGCAGCGGCGAACGGTGACATTTCCCTAAAATACCTGACGTTTTGCTCGCACGGTCTCTCGCGTGTCGGTGGCTTCTCGATTTCCACTATGAATGTTCCAATGTAAATGAAGCGATGACGCAAAAATGCACTCATGGGTGTCATTTCCTGACTCACTAAGCATACTTCTACCATCATCTTAAGTCGGCAATCCTAAGATTGGTTTGACACAGCTCTCCATTCCGCTCTCATATATACTATCATTTTCATAATAACGTTTATATTCGGTTTTACATCCATTATAACCTATAGTATGTCACTCATTAGGTGCCATCCCTTGCCTTTTCTTACCTTCCAAATACCCTAAGACGAAGTTGCCCAAGTCTTCTCATTAATGTTTTTATGAGACTTCTATTTTCTCCCACACTTCCTAGCACATCCTCGATCGATCCATTTCATCGCCATCATTCTTCGGTAGCACCATATCTCGTATACTTCCACGCTAGACTTCTCTGCAGCAGTCAACATACAAGCCTCGCTCCCATAGAGAAATATGCTCCATATGTATAATCTGTTCCTCCCTTTTACACTTATATATATTCAGATATGCAACATTTATACCAATAATTGTAATAAAACGTACAAACTTGAAAATATGATTAAAATTTCCGCGTATTCTATACGACAGCTACGTAAACACAAATCTTTTGAATGAACTCTTTGATTTCGTGACTCGCGACAATTCAGTGGCTCTATAATGTTGGGTCAATGAATAATATCCATTTAGGTTATAAATTGAGTCGTGACTTCGGACGGTCATGGCTACGAAAATGGGTTTGGGACGAATAAATTTCTAAGTTAATTTGAACTACCTTCGTAGAACACGTTTATTCCAAAATTTTAAAAAAATAATTAGCAAGAGGTTGGAAAAGCTCACGACTAAATGTAATGGCGCCGAGTGCGTCCACCGATTTGTGAATGGTAAGTAAACCTTCAGATAAAGAGGTTAGCTGCGATGTAAGCGTGTTTATTTATTGAATAAGGAGTCGCAGGCAAAAAGCGACGGCGTTCGGAGTTGGTAATGGTCTATGATTTGCTTTATAATTCACAGTGTCCGGCGATATCTGGTGGAAATGTTTTATCCATGAGAATGTATGTAGGTAATGTAATTGTATCCACGTATGAATGTATATAATGTTATTGTACCCATGAGAATAAACTGAAATGGTAACCTTCCACACAATTTTATTTACTAAAGCACCGACCCGGTTTCGATAATGACACCTTGATAAGGACACTACGTGTCGAAACCGGGTCGGCACTTTAGTAAATAAAATTGTGTGGAAGGTTACCATTTCAGTTTATTCTCATGGATTTGCTATAGTTGACCATTGAAATTGTACCAAAATCTGTGAAGAAACATGGTGATTGGAGGCGCCCAAAAATTTTGCATCCCAACACCCGAGGAAGAGGTCAGCTGCTCTTACACGTGCGAGAAAAGATGGAGACCAAACTAGCCAGCACAGCAACTTACATGTCACCGCGGGCGAGGTAGCGTTTACTTTTCCGGCTGTATGCTCCTATGGAGAAGGCAAGGGGAAACCACCACATTATTATCCCGAGGAGTCGCAACTACTCCACACTATTGAATGAAGATCTGCGTCAAGCCGTTCTCCGAATTGATGAATGATTATGATGATGTTGTGAAAGACGTAGTATGCATCATCATTAGAGATGCGTGAAAATCGCATATGCGATAAATGCGATATATATGCGATGTGCACAAATAAATGCAACATAGAGGCGATGACTGGAATTTTATGATATTTTACGCACATTTGCCTTTTCGACGGCAAAATTCGTACATTTTGTGCCGAGCGCAGTTTAAATGCTCCGCCGACACTCACCGCTTAAAGCATGTGAGCGACTGGCCAGCTGCTAGTTGGCTGGGACTCCACGTGGCCGCGAATTACAACTGGGCGCGGGAAAGCTACACCTCCGCCACTATTTGCCTTATTCCTTAATTTATTATTGTTCTACAACATAATTATTTAAAACATTCTGTATTTTGTCATATAACTGTGTTTCACTACATTTTAAGGTCATCTACCTCATTATGAAAATAAAAAATAGACGCTACACAATGCGATAAACTGTTACTGAAAGTGCGATAAAATAAAGTTGGAAGTGCGATTTTCACGTATCTCTAATCATCATCTTCATAATCTTTGTTATCATTCGATTTTGTCCAAAAGATTTTTTCCCAACACCAAGAGGGAGATGTCAGCAGCTCTTCTGCATGCGAGTAAAGATTGAAATCGCATTGGTCAGTACAGGAACACACATGTCACTGCGGGCGTGCTAGCATTTACTTTACCGGCTGTAATGCTGCGATGCCGACGGCAAGGGGAACCACCAGATTATCATCCCGAGGAGTCGCAGCTACTCCACACTGATTGAGTGATCATCTGCGTCAAGCCGTTCTCCGAATTGATGACTGATTATGATGATGTTGTGGGAGACAAAAACATCATCACCTTCATAAGGGCCGAATGGGACTTCATCCATTGGTGGTAGTTCGTAGAAATCATAACGGTTGCAAATAATGACATCCATTGGTAAGGTTTGATATAATTTCCAGGTAGAACTTTCGTTCCGCAGACTTTCAGGAAAATACTTGAGCCTCCGGCAATAAATTCCCACGGTTTATATTCATGGCCAGCTCTTCATGCAGTGCCCGAGCAAATTAATGCCTTCGTCATTCGCTTAAGTGGAGGAAACACACAAAGCAAGCGGCGACGCGATAAACTCCTCAGGGGAGGGAAATGGGTACTGCGCGAAACAGTGAACTGTTGGGATCATAAAATGGCGGATGGAGATCCTCAATGCCCATTAAAAAAAAGAAAAAAAAACACGGCGAGGAAGCACTCAGTTGAAAAGTCCCGCTTAGGCCGTCAAACGGGGTAGTGAATAAGACAGTCTAGTAGTTGAGAATAAAATGGGTCCGAGTGGAATGGGACTGTGTTTGGTTGGAAGGTCGGTCTGTGTCGCCGACGCTTGCACACCATACATACATTCATGTGAACCATCTCTCCCGCTCATTCTGCCCACGGCCGCCCAAGCGCTGGCGTCGCTAAATGCGCGTCACCATTAAGAGTTCCGCTCATGCTCAATCCTACCTAAAATTCGCGAATGCTTCGAAAAAAAGAAACAATGTTTTGCGGTCACATACTTTAAGCCATTAATTTTTTCCGAAGGAGAGATTTTGAGAACTCGATGACAAAAAGCCATGGAAACGCTTAGGAGAGGTGAGCTTTTTATATTCTCCCGTGAAAAATACGACGCAATAAATTGCAGCTTGGATAAAGCTCTACTAGAGGTAAATGGAGCCTTTGTAATAAAAAGAATGGAGTTTTCTCATGGCAAATTGGCTTCTATGCAATTTGATGTTTTCAAAAGCCAACATGTCAAGTGCTAGAATTTATTTATCGCAATGCATACGCGCTCCAAACATTCATTTGGCACGATATGGCTTGACACAACTCGGAATTGAGTTTCAGCACAGTGAGTACAAAAAACAGTGAAAATTTAATGTATATTAGAATAAAATAAAAGAAAACTTCCGCCGCTTTGAAAATGAGCAGTATTTGAAGAGTCAGGTGTTTATTAATTTATGCCATTCACATTGAATAATATTCTGTTATTCTCTTCCTCAAATGGAGCAAAAACTATCATCGGAAATTAATAATAAGGTAACTTCAAATATTAATGAAGTAATTTAGCCTGTTCACCGTGCGAAAAAAGGTAAAAAGGGGCTAAAATGAATATCATCGCTGTGAAAGATATCGGTTTATAGAGTGGCAGTGATTTTTATTATCCACTCTATAAGGCGTTTTTCCTCTGAATCCTCTGAAATTAAAAGAAAAAATACCTCTATATGCTTCCATGCATATTCTTGCAGTGTGTACCTCTTAGTTGATGAGAACAATTGTTAAAGGGCTTAAGCATCATTTTTTATTTTGAAATTCTGAAGTGGTTATTATTATTTTGCGAAAAATTAGTTCAAGCTCTTACTAGGATTTTCTTCCATTTTCATTGTTATCAGTCAAAAAATACTCACGGTTTGATGTAAATCACCGTTCAAATATGCTTTAGCAAATATTTCCTCACTTAAATAATTCTTCTGCTTTACATTTTACTGCTTGTTACGTATATCTCCCAACTAACCAGTTTGATGTACAGGCAAATAAAGAACTCCCATTGAAACTACTATGGAAAGTATCTTGTTGTGAAGCTAATAATTTTGTAGTTAATGATTTTGACTCATATTTCCGTAAATTGCAACGACCATAGAGATGTCTAGAGAGGGAGTGTTCTATAGCCTCTACTTTAGGCATGTGATTCTGCCCTTCTTCGGGTGACACAAAAATAAACAGACTCTTAAGCTATAAAACTCATTTCCGTTTCCATTTTTATGAGAGTCCGACGGTGTCTTTCTTGCGCGTACGAGAAGGAAGTTAGAAGAATCAGCTAAAAATAGATATCTATTTAATTACTAGTTAAAGGTAGTAATTAAATGTAGATTAATTGCATAATTGTGTATCAATCTCTGAACCCTTCGGCAGCCTCAGGTTTTGGCAAAATTGATCATTTGTTTGACACATAGGCTAGAAGGAAACAAAAAACGCGGCAGAACGCTATGGTGGCCGAGTTTGTAAATAGGCTTCTACGAGCCTAACTTTAACTCACCAACGCTCTCTCGAGAAACCTTTATGGCTGTAACAACTCATAAGCGTTTCATAACGATGTGCGACGCGCTTTTTAACGTGGATTTGGTACCAATGTCCCATTGTCCCATATACGGTGTAAATTACGTCATAGGAGGGATAATGAAAGTTATAAAACCTTTTAAGTATAACGTTTTTTTTATAAGGAGAAATAAAACTTGATTGTTTGTCATAAAAAAATGTTTTCGTTTTCTGCTCAATCATAATACTCATAGCAGCATCATGTAAATCATTTGATTTTGCAGGAATATTTTTGAAGCAGATTAGATCTTTCTTTAATCGAGCCGATAATGTGAAGTTTTTTAAAATGGCGGATCTTCAAATCTGGTTTTACTTACTCGCAAGACTGGGCTTTAAAGTGTTATTGCAATGTATGCATATTTATAATTTACAAAGGAATGAGATATTAAGGGAAATTGGTAAGACGGGAACTTTAGTCTATCTCTGATGTCTTCTATTTAGAGTGAAACTGAAGCTAGCCAAGCACATTTAGAAGAAAAATCAATCGGAAAATCTAAAATCGTCGGTAAAGATGGCCCGAAGTTAATAATTAAACCGAAAAATTAGAAAAAATCGCTTGGAATTCGTGAAAAAAATGTTGCTTCTTTTTATAAAAAAGGACAAATCTTTTTATAACCGTAAATTTGAACTTCATAAATGTCTTAATTTCTAAAATAAACGTATATATAAAATTATTTCACAGTTGCACAATGATCATTTAATAACGAATTATAATCGTGTTATTTGAAAACAAAAATTTTAAAGACTATGTCATCGGCGAGCTATTTTAGACTCAAATTCACAGTGCAGTGTAAGTCGAAAAACAGAAAAAAAGTCGCCAAAAAAGATAAAACACAACCGATCGAGAGAGAGTGATGCTTCCTCTTAAGGAAGCCGGCTGCGGTCCTATCTCCCATCTGGTGGTGGTTCCAGGAATCGAGTGCCATCTGTGTCCATTCTCTCCGATTGACGCGGCAACGAGGCACTCCGTCCCCATGGTAATCGTCTAATTGACTGTCAGCCGGGCCATACCTTCCGGGGCAATAGGAGTGGGAGATGGACGGGTTGAAATTGAAGCGGTGAGGAGAAAGCAAGTTCTACCACGGGAGACGCAAGTCCATTTGAAGCACTGGAATACCATGCTAACATTAGATTTAGAGGTGAAACATAAGTTTAAACAATATGTATTAACCACTATTTTTCAATTACAATATGTAATTTCTGGCTCGTTCCTCTGTAAATACTTTTTTACTTCCGTCTAATGCCCACGAATGTTTCGGTGAATTCATTCACCTCTATCAAGGGCTTATTATATTAGTTTATCATGATAAAACATTGAGCAAGCCCTGATGAAGGTGGATGCATATTCCGAAACGTTATTATGAAGCGAAAACATTTTTTTCAGCAATGGTCTATGAAGGAAAAAAAGTCATAATTCTTAATACCTTAAGAACGCATTTAAATAAATAGAAGGCCCTAACCCAGCCAATGTAAAATATTTAATTGATATTTGGAGTGACATGCTTGAAAGTATGTCCATTCGACTTGCAAGAAAAGTAAAATGGCGCTGCGTTAATCAAAGTTCTTCGTGATTTTTTTGCCACATATGTTATAGCTTGATGCCAACTGTCACACATTTTCATATCTCCATGGATTTCATAAAATCTTCAGTTGAGCTCAAGGGTAGCCCTAACTGCTTATCATGAACCAACATAAGATCGTTAAAATTGGGAGAAACCATTTAAGTTGATTCATATCACAACGGCATGGAGAACCATAAACAATTACGGACTTACACACTATTATTTTATTTTATTTATTTCTGCTGCATCTATTCCTTTAATCAGAGAGGATTCCTGGAGGAAATGGTATTTTTTCCAAACTTTTGAGTTCGCATTGATGAGTTTTCATGTGAAGCCATTTTCGGAACAGCCAAATAATTTCAGATTATAAAATTTATTATTGGCTGTCAAAGGATTAGTATTTGGCAATGGATTATTTGAGAAAATTTCTTAAACAACTGTTTAACATGGAAATAAAATGGCGGTTCTATGTTCCATTATGTCTTTTAAATATGATTAAAATATTTAATTTTAAACGAGCTATATATGCTAAAACGAGCCGTAATGCATTGCTCGAAAACAATTAAGATTAATGGTATAAAAAATTATATTGTTCAAGACACGGATTTCTGGAAAATTAAAATGAACACAAATTCATAACGATCGTTTTCTCTAAAATAAATGGGGGACTGCAATTGCATTATTTTTCTATCCAAAAGGCAAATTTTGATCCACTTCTGATGTTCTAGTGGTCCATTTCCAGTCGAATTGAAGTGGAATGACCCCGAAAGGTACAAGGCATTTTTAATTTATGTTTGTCATCCGTACTTCCGCGCATAGAATTTCCTCGTGCGAATGCTAGCTCGTTCAATTTGAGCCTGCCTGTTTTCATATTCGGATGGTGAATCACTGCCTGACTAGAATACGACGGGTCGTAAAATGCGAATTCATCATCGCGGATCGAGAGGATATCTGGAGATGAGGACGGGCGAAGTGGGGAAGGCGTCGTAAAGCATCAAGACCACTCGGCTGCCCTTACTTAGAGGCGTGGGGGAGATGGTGGGACCATGTAGCATGGGATATTATATTACACGATGGAATTGGTGCTCCACCCTGATTTTACATTATTTTCGATTGGTGATTGCGATCCATTCGAGCATTTTCCTTGGGATTTGACAGATGCGTCAACTCCCTGGTATTGTTTTCGGAGGAGGCGACCGACTTCAGAGGTAATTTGCTCTTCGAGGGGAAGGGAGGGAAGAAAGGCTCGAAGGAAAACCGAAAAAAGAATCGGCGTGCTCTTAACGAAAATCGCTTTAAGAAAAAGGGGGACCGCTGCTTGAAGTGCCTGAGATCAATATATTAGAGGGTGGAAATGGTGCTCCACCCTGATTTTATATTATTTTCGACTGGGGATTGCGATGCATCCAAGTTTTATCCCATGGATTTGACAGATGCGTCAACTGATCCCATCTGGTATGATATTTTGAGGAAGCGACCGACTGCTAAGGTCATTTTTGCCACGAGGGACGGGTAAGGGAGGGGGGCTGGAGAGAAAACCGGCATCAAAATTATCCTACTATTAACGAAAAGCGCTAAAAAAAAGGGGGGACAACGTCCTAACTGGATTTGAACCCACCGTCACCACCGGCAATTGGTAAGACACATTCCGTTCAAGTAAAGGTTGTACACTATCGACCAAATTACTTGGTTATAAATACCGACCCAAGATTTGACCACTTGCGACTTGGCTTATGCAGAAGAACCTAATAGTGGCGTGGAAACTAATTAGATTAGAATTAGAAAAGGTAGATTGGAAAGTAATCGAGAAGCGATGGAAAACTTATATTCTACTATCATGAGCAATAAGAACAAGGCTTATATAAGAAAGGGGATTCTTCTAATGCAAAAGCATTCATTCATAGTATTTCGAATTTAAGATTTGAGTAATGCAGTCCACCAATTCTCTCTTTGCCTAGCCAGATCCTCCTTTTGTTTTCATTTTTTCTCCATGTTCTTCTTCCTTGTACCCAGTATAGCCAGGTATAGCCAGGAATTTCGTTCGGGGGGGGGGGTTCAAACCCAGGGAGGAAAAATACAGGGTACTAAGTAACTAATTTTAACACTTTTCATAATCGAAAAAACTTCGTACTATGTTAAAAAAATATATTTTTTTAATTCATGATTTTCAATGTTTTATTTTATGAAGGAAAATAATTGTGTTTTTATATTTCGAGGGGGTCCGGACCCCCACGCCATTGCATGTACCCTTCTTGATCTGCCTTTAGTTGTTATCCCTTTTCCTTTAGCGGGTGATTTTTCCTTCAATGTTTCTCTCCATTAGACGTGACTGTCTGCGACTGCATACATGCTAATACATTCCTTCAAAGACTGTTTGAGGACTACAAACAGATTGGAGGGAATGATTTGCATGCAGAGCGAGAAGTCAACTCTCCGTTGGCGCAGGGACGTAAATTAGTAGACGCAGCCTGACCCCCAATGACCTGTCTTTGCCCATTGCATTCGTCTTCGAGGAGGGAAATTATGTTTGGCTCGATGGTGATGGCGATTTTGCGCCACCGGCGATAGAGAATAGCCGCGAGCGTTCCATCCATGCGGGATGACGCCGGCATTTGTTTACGCAGCGCAGGTATCGGAAACGGAGAGGGGATTCCGCGACACTGCTTGCGTTGAGATACGCGTTGCTCCAGAGAGAGAGAGGAGAAGCGGTGAATCCGCAAATTTATTCATCCGGGGTCAACACGCCAAAACAGACGCGGACAAACGCAAACACTGCTGGCAGAAATGCGTACTCTCTCTCAATACTTGGCAGATCCATTTGTTCAGAGGGATAGGATCGATATATTCCGACGCTCCAATAATACTCCTCAGAATTGAAATACAGGTATGCACGTCCGCTAACGCATCTGAGGGTGGGTGGGAAGGGTAAGCATAGAAGGAATGTGCATTGCTCTCTCCAGTTTTATAAGTCTATGTTTTTGATCCATATCAAAACTAATTTGAAAGTGATTTTAAATGGTGGGAAAGTGATATAATGTAAAATTCTTGACATTTGAGTGACACTTATGTGTTTCTCCGTGTATCTTTGTTTTTTCTCCATTTAAAAGTCATGAATTTACTTGGGTTAACCGTAGCTGATAATTTGGATAAACTTGTTACCAATCTATGTTACACCCCGAACGAATGGCCGACTTCTAACTTTATTACTTCAGTAATAATAATTTGCTCCGTTCAATGAGTTGAAAAAGTTTCCCAACATATATAATGGCGCCATATATGCTATTTTATGATACTTCACTCCCTTTTATTGCTGTATGGAATTTCATGTTTCTCGTCAAGAAGATCCAAATTTTTACGAATTATGTCTTATGTCCTTGACCTAAAACGTTATGCTCACTTGTTTAAAATAGTAAGGGAGATATTTTAAATATCTACATAATATAACATTTTTCGCACGGTGCAGTAAAGCACGTATCATGCGCCATCTCCGCACTCTATACGCATATCTTACACCAAAGTTCATGATGCCCTGCGGTTGTTGATTCTTAGGTTGAGGGGAGTTGAGGATTTACCTATGTAGTAGGAGGGACAGTGTGTACATTGAATAAGGTAGATTACATTCCTGGAAGTACAAGAGGCCGCGGGGGAAGGATGGTAGGCTGGAGACGAGATGACTAGGGATAGAAGGTAGGGTGAAAATCGGGTAGGTATTGCATGTATATAGATGCATACAGGCAAGTGTGTTATTTTTATTCCATCTATTCTTTGAAAGAGCCCCGTGGCGAGAGACAGAGGAGAGAATCGACGCGAGAAACGTGAGCAGGCAGGAGGGAGAGGCCAGAGGAAGAAGGAGAATTCGCTTCCATTCGAGCGAGCAGTGAGTGTCCTTTCGCTCTCTTCTGTCCGCACTTCTCACGTTCCCTTTCATCTTTCTCTGCGTGGGAGAGGACGTGCTAATGCTGAAACGGGAGAGGTGTTTGTGTGCGGGGTCCTTCGAGAAAAAGAGAGGAGGCATTCCGAAAACGCCGCCCACTCGAGGAAGGATTCGGGTGGACCAAGAACACACACTATCCTGCTCTCCTCGATCGATTCTATACATATACAGAATCAACTCTATAGCCTCAAATTTGCAATATGAAATAAGATGCCCTAATGGTCGTATAAATGTAATACGGGCATTGCAGTTTTCATTTCACATTGTATTCTATATGTATTTCATATTGAAAGAAAAACTTGCAATTTTCTACGATTATACCAGAATCTTAAATTGTATATTTGTATGTATTATGGAAAAATTCTACTCCATTACTCTTAGTTCTTCTGATTTTATGTATATTTCGTTAACGTTTGTCACTCTTATTCCCATTTGTTGATTTATTAAATTTTCCTGTACCATCGGAAATAGCACCACTGGCCTTTTACGTCGAAGTTTTCAATTTACCAATTAAATATACGCGAATATTCGTGCCGGATAACTGCAGCCTACTCAGGCTGGACTCGAACTCGCAACCTCGTGTGTGATAGGCAAGTACTTCACCCCGCCGCCACCGAGACCGGTAAGCTTTCTCCTCAAGCAAGCTGCCCATCTCTTCTGGAGAAAAAGGAAAAAATATATCTCCATGTTCTTTATAAATTAATGCATTATGAAAGTGGAAAAAATGTTTTCAAGGAGAAGGTTCAGGAAATCGAATGTTTTTCTATAGTGTAATTGGACTGAACATATGGGCTGATTACGAATAATTTTTATGCTATATTTTTCTTGTATAGATTTTTATGTCATCTTTGCTACATTTTGCTTTATAATCGTGGAGCTTTCATTTTAAGTTAATGCTTAGACTAACTCTACGATTCTGATTAGAAACTAAGAGTAGTGTTCGTTCGATTGATGTCTTTTGTGTTTTGCATCCATTTTTCCCTACCATCATAAACTCCAGTCTAATCTGTTGTTACTGGCTCTCGCGGGGCCTCTCTCCCTGGCGCTTTGAAAGTTAAGACTTGATTTGTGCTTAATTTTTTAATTAATTTGTCAATTTATATTTAATTTATTAATTTTAATTTTTAATTAAATTTAATAAATTTAATTTAATTTTTTGTTTATAAAATTACTATCAATTAAAATAAGGGACTTTATTTTTGTTCAAAATAACTCACTGATCTTTATTATTGCATGTTATGTACATTGTTTGAGGATGTTTATACGAAGTTACAACTTCCTAGCTCAAATATTAATTGTTTTGAGGTTTTGGCAATTTTTTTGTTTTCGTTTCAGCTGAGTGTACGACGATTCAAGTGCTCAAAAAGAGTACACAAATCGATTCCGACCAACGGTAGACAAAGACAGAAACGGCGGAGAAGTGGTTTCCAAGGCTCCGGTGTCCGTCTCTTCCAATAAAACGATAGAAGCTTCCACAGGCTGAGGGTGAGATGTACTGCTAGCGATTTCGAGAATATTCCTTTTCTGACATATTTATTCCAAGGTTCGGATATTCGTATATTTATGTATTTTATGGTCTGAAGTGTCATATACTTTTATCGAAACAGGATCGTGGAGCGGAGAGTACCTTTACTTAAGGAAACCCATTGTGAGGATGGGTTGTATATGAGATTGTAAAAGAATTCGGATGAAATAGATTGCTGTGAGATATAATATTCTGGTATCGGTGAGATGCCAGAGAGAGAGAGAGAGAGGAATATTTTTACAAAGGAGATATGTAGGATATCATCTTCGTGAAAAAAGCTTCGATCTTCAATAAATTTCATACGAACACTAAACTCTTGTTTTAGGCTTGTAAATTCAAACGATTTGGGCGCAATATAATGGAAATTCGACATATTGAAGTAAAAGGTAGTAGATCTTATCCAGTATCACTTTAATGCGTACGAATTCATTTATAGTGAATATAATTTGTAATTTTTTAATGTCGTTTTTCTTAGATAATTCTGTCAAGTAAAAGCTGAAGCTATGCTGTCATCTAAATATATCAAGGTGTGAAATATTTTGGAGAACTAAAGGACTGTTCATGGAAAAATTAGCAATAAAAGAACCATAAAAGTGGTTGCAAACTATATTCTGTAATTAGGTACGTTTATTGCTTAATTACACAGGCCAACAATGAAAAAACTTTTTTACTGAACATACCTCATTCTTATGTTTTTAAAGTTGCTGAATCCAAATATGACGGTTTTAAAGTTGTATCACCCACCATTTATTCACATTTTACAGTCAAATTTATGAAATCAAGCAATATTTTTAGAATTTAATAGCTTTTTTTATAGTTATAACAAAATTGAAAAGTAGGTCTAATGAACGAAGATAATGGGAAATTACTGTTGGTACTTCACCGAGAGGTTCAGCAAGCGATTCATCGCAGTAAAAGCTTCTCAAGAAGCTTCAAGGAAAAAAGGGAAAAATTGTAAACCAATTCCAGTTCCAGGGGATCAGGTTGTTTTAGTAGCTAGTGTTGCCTTCCCACCTCATGGGCCTGGGTTCAAATCCCGACGGTGGCAGAGAATTTACGCTGTCCGATCCATGATTGAATGTTGTGTGGAAGACATTTCAAGCGCAACACTCCGTCCGTCTGATTGGACACTAAGCCGAGGTCTCCTTGGTGCCTTTCGTTAAGAACGGGCTAACGCCGGGTTTCTCTCCACCCTTCTCTCCATACCCTTCCCTGATGGCACAAAAGATCTCAGCTGTCGGTCGCCTCCTCAAAATACCATACCGTACGTTTAACAACATGTTACTCCTAATACATCTGGTAATTTTAATTTATTTATTGACTCGTGGGTAACGTGTTATTTAGACTTCTTGGGCCATTAATTTACGAAGGTCGTTCAATAAGTCCTTAGATTCTCCAAAAAATTACTAATTCAGAATTAAAATTTTGTATTAACTAGAACTAACTCGTGACTAGTCAGCTGTTAAAGTTTCAGCTGTATCCATCCTGCTGCGTCCTGTTTCGCTACACTACAGCATTATCAAGGCTAAACCAAGAAATTAACCATGCCAATATATATACACAAATGGCACTCTCTCAAACACTTGAGAAATGGGGGTGGAAGGTGGGGCGGAAAGGAGGGTTGGGAATCTAAAAAAAAAAAAATTATGTTGAAAGTGCAAAGTGTTTCACTTCATATCTCATAATGGATCTCCACAAAGTATCTGCCTCATCCATCAAATTAACCTTCATTTGTTTATAAAAATGGATAATAGGGAGCTTCGTGCGCTGATCAAACAGTTCTTTTTGAAAGGGTTTAGCGCTGAAGAAAATCAAATCTTAGTTGCATAAAGAGTATGGCACATCTGCTTTTTTGCAACACTTACAGTTGCGTTCATGAATTTTTACTAAGCGGTACATTCAAAAAATTGGGCATCGCACCGAATGCTCTGTGAAAGTGTCTACACCTGAAATGATTGGGTAAATCCACGATGCCGTTTTAAGTGATAACTCATTATAGTGCTCGATATATGTAAGGCCATTGGCGTATCAAAATGCACGATTTCTTCAATTTTTCTCGGGAATTTGGGTGTGGAAAAAATATTTGCAAGATCGCCGCTGCGTTTACTCACAGTGGAGAATAAATGCAACCGTGTGGTCAACTCAAAGGCTGTTTTGGCGCTTTTCCTTCGCAATCCTGAGGATTTTTCGCGGTCAAAGGATAACTTTTGATGAAATACGGATTCATCACCTCACTACAGAGACAACGCAACAAGTAAAATAATGAAATTTTGAATATGAACGGGCTCCAAAGCAGGCGAAGATTGTGGAATGGGCCGGTTATGTCATGGCAACGATATTTTGGAATCTATGCGGAATTATCTTCATAGATTGCTTGGAAAAGGGAAAAACGATAACATGAGAGTATCATTCATCGTTATATGACCGGTTGATGGTAGAAATAAAGAGAAGCGTTCTTATTTGAAACAAAAAAATGTTCTCCTTAACAAAACAGTGCACGGTTGCACACCTGTTTCGTTACAATAGCGAAAATTACGGAATTAAAGTTTCAATCATAACAGAATTCACCATGCTCATCAGATTTGGCCTTGAGTTACCAGTCCTAATATCAAAACTTGAAGAAATGACGTGATAGACAAAGGTATTAGACTAAGAATGGACGTCATCCTATCACTATATGAACTAATGCCTATTTTGAGAATATTCTAAATTCTACTGTCTAGACAACTTAAAATGCTTGAAAAAATGCTTAGAAAAATGTACGGAGCAAAAAGAATTCTACAATTATTAGTATAAAAAAATTAACCCACGATAATTTGTTTTTATATCTTTTTCTAAAGACCTATTGAACGACCGTCGTACATGCACATTTTGAGCTCCGAATCGTTACCCGTTTTCATGACTATCGATAATAGCTTGCAATGACCGTTGATAGTCGCCCCAACGAGGGACGGCATTGGTAAAGACTTGGTTTGTTGAGGTGGAGTAAATTTTGACCAGCGACGATCGAAGCGTTGATCAGTGAGACAGTTTGACTATCCTCACCTATCCAAACTAATCTCCGGGTTGAATCCCAATTTGGTTGAGCGAATTTGAAGGACATGCAAGTAGAATAATTTAAATACAATTACATGCAATAAATGCTATGTTGATTCAATGTATACAGTGAGGAAATTTAAAACGCCTTTGTTGAAGGGATGAAATATGGTTTCGGGTGTAAAGCTTTCGTGAAAAAATTTAGAATAAATCATGGGGGCTTGAACTCCCTTGTGCATGTAGATTACTTTTGAAAGTATTCATCAGGCTTCCACGACATCAAAGTTTTCACCTGTGTTGAATTTATGAAACAATTAAATCGTGAGTGGAAGTTTTGCTCGCTCAAAAATGCAGGTAAAACTTAAAATTGCTTTTCGGTTACTTTTGATCCTGGCGGGCGCTCAGCGGTTGGAGTCAGTCTTTCGGGAAGGAAACCATTTGAGAAGTGATGACCGCGCCAATCTTCAAGAGATGAAGAAGCTGTTAAGGAAATGGGTCACTTGAGCTAAAAGATCGCTTTAAGATCAAACGGGATGGGTTATATCAAAATTGGATATTGCGAAGCATGTATTCCAACTTATAACCTTTCGTTGGATACAGCAATATTTTGAAGGAAGCATTAACATATTGGTAAGAGACCGAATCAATTTTTATGTCAGGGAAAATGTGAGCATTTTGAAGCAATATTTCATTTTAAAAATAAAGGGAATTCACATTTGACATGAAAAAGCATGGTTCCACTACAGCAGGGATCTTTAACCTTTTCTAATGCAAGGGCCAAAAATCGAGTTCAAATCGTCCAGAGGGCCACAGTATTCCACATCACTTTACCACCACATCAATAACATAAAAATACTCATAATTTCACGGTGAAATAATCTTTATTGGCTAAAAAGTTCAATAAATTAATGTGATTTTTGACATATTTTTTATTTTTTTACGAGTGTGTACGTATATATTTTATACTGTGTGGCGCGATACAATACTTTCTTTAGCCTCTGGGGGCCGCAAGAAATTATCCGTCGGACCTCATGCGGCTCGGGGCCGCGGGATGAAGACCTTTGCACTAAAGGCTTCATTGCTGTCGACTATTGCACCATTTTCCATACATTTAAATGTCGCACCTTATATATCTAACTAAGAATAGAGGATGAGTTGATTAGGGAATGTAGGGTGGGCGTGAATAAAGAATAATTTACGCAGGTAGGTAAACGGAAGGGCAGAGAGGAAGATTCAGATTGTGTTGACGTCAAACGAACATAACGTGGCGTGACGTACCGTTTAAGGAGGATTCTTGAGGAAATGAAAATAAATGCTATGATATGCCAAGTAAATACTCTATGGGTATGTAGGTCAATGTATTGGCTCGTGGGTACATAGCAACACATGATTTTTACCGTAGAACCGGTCACATTAATGAGAGAAGCGGTCAGTTTTGTAGCAAAATTTCTGAAACGCAATTGCGTCATACATATTTCATTAATATAAACAAAAATTTACAATTGATTCATCGTTTACAGAGGCATCATAACCATTTATTTAGCCTCACCGTTTGAGTCACAAAATCTTTCAGCGCTATATTGAGGTTCATTTTCAATGATTACCTATATTTAATTTACTCTCAGTCCCGTAAGAAGACTATTGAGCAGCTAGTATCTCTGTTGAAAATTCTTGAAAACTCAATTTGTCGTTGAATTGTATTAGTAAGTTGGTCCAACAGACTTATTAATTGATGATATTTTGCATGATTCAGTGGCTCTTAAGAGGATGCATTTCTTCCGCTCGACTTGATATATTTGATGACTTACTGTATTTGCTTAAAACTTACGCTTTAATATTGAATATTTCAGACTATATACCTTGAGAGCGTGGTAGCCAAGTAGGTAGAGTACTTGGCTGTTGATCGAGGGCTGCAGATCTTGGGTAAAGCTTCGGGCACCCCTGAAAAAATCCTGGAAGTTCGACGTTGCCCAGGAGAAGGAACTAAGTGAACCCTGAATGAGTGAAATTCACACGGTTGTGGCATAGTTTGGGGTGTGTTGTATTCAAACTAGGGCCTCCTTCACATTTTTAAACTAACCTTCGAGTGGACTGAGTAGGAGTTGACCCTTGTCAATATTTAGCTGTAGCTATCTCAAATTAGAAAATATTACGTCATTATTTTCAAAATGCAACTTTTTGTATAAGTGAAGGCAAATTTTGAAAAAGGTCAAGAGACTTGTCCTTACACTTGCAAATTATGATTCGATATGATACGTCACCTAAATGAAAGAAAATGTCGGTCAAAAAGGAGACTCTACCTTCTCTATGACTTGGTCAGTCAATGGAGAACGTGATTTGTGTACATTTGGCTGAAAATATAATCTCAACTGCACCTCATGACCTAAAGAAATATAGTAAGAAGCTCATTTGTGTTTCGGGCGGCATAGTATCTTCACAGATGGCCTTGCCACTTTAGAATAGTATTTAAGCGTAAAATTAATAGCAAATCTTGCTCGTTTGTAACTACGGGAGACATTTTGAGGGATTGCAATCCTTGAATTTCGAATAAAGTTGTTTTATGATCACTCCTGGTGGGTATAAAACCGATCGATCAGAAGAGGAGAGAAAGGATCAGAGGATGGGACAGCGGTGGAAATGAAAGATTTTCGGATCCAGGCGTAAACCATTTCCCGGATTTGGTCCGGCCAACTTCGTCCAAAATGACCCTATTCCGTTCCTCCCCCGAATGGAAAGATTTTCTACTAGCCACATCTTCCCCTCCTTCACGCCTCCACCATTTCTCAACCTTTTAATGCTGATTAATATTTTTATGTGACATAATTTGAAGCTGTCACGTGAAAGACCTCAATTTTATTTTATTTAATGGAGCCTTAATTTTTCTCGTAGCCTTTTATAGTTTTTAAAAGTGATAATTTTGAGATGCTGGACGAATACATTTGTTTTATCATAGAGAACTTCGGTCGCCACATTGTAACTTTGAAAAAACAGACATTGAACTTCTCCACAGCAATTTTATTAACCAACCGTTTTAACTCTACAGTGCCATTATCATGAGACTGAATGAGTCCCTTGAAAATTGCTCTGGTGAAATTATTGTAGTGTATAACAAAGTCTATGCGGTACGAAACCTACGTTCTCCCTTATGGGGTCGAAGTTGCCCCATGAGACTCTTTCGGGTTTGCCGTCCTGCTTTCCAATGGCGACCGGCTTTTGTCTTGAGCATGAGAATGTCTTTCCACCCTCTTAGTCCGTTTAGACACCTGCGGGTTTTTATGTATTTCCAACTTTGGGCTCAAATTCGGTTAGGTTCACCGATTTTTCTAACGGGCATCGCTAGGAGGTTCAATAAGTGACCGCCTACGGCGCACGTGCTAGTTGCGGCTCACAAAAAGGGCTCATTTTTACAAAAAAACGGTTAATTACCGTCGTATCATCGTTCCCTTGAGCAATGAAAGGGTCATTGAACGATTCATTTGAGGGCTAAAAGCTCTCGAAAATGTTGAATTACCCCTCTGGAGGGTTACGGACATCGTGAAAAAGTTCAATAAGTGACCGCCTGAGGCGTATGCGCTAAACGGTTCACTTCCATGGCAACGGTTCATTTCCACCGTATTAATTGCGTTAGCAAAGAAGGTGTTCGGGAACAGGAAGCCGTTTACGAGAGAATCGTTATGTAGGAGTTTTAAGAAAAGTATAATGATGGGCCTGATCTGTAGTGTAGCCCTTTATAGGTCAGAAACGTGGACACTTAGGAAGGAGGACGAGATAAAGACTGGAGGCGTTCGAAATGTGGGTGTGGCGAAGAATGGAGGAGGTGGAGTGAAGTGGATGGAGAGGAAGAGGAACGACGAAGTGCTGGACATGGTAGGCAAGAATAGTACCTTGACGGCACAATTCTTCGAAGGGGCAAACAAAAACTTGTGCCACGCTATGACAAACGCGTGGAAAGTCACGAAATTACGCCAAAAATAATGTGAGAGTGGTAGGGTTTTGTGCAATATTTTTTTTTTTAAGTTTGGTCATGTAAACTCCCATAACATGATGGAACTTTTAGACGATTTCGGTCCTTCGTCTTTAAAATATTGCGTAACTCCCTCTACACAGGGGATTTTCGCGATCTATTACTTAATTTAAAGCGTGTGGAACAGAGGTATGCGACATTAAGGAAAAAACAATAGTACCTCGGTTATTGACGACCGAGTGAGATTACATGGGAGGGTGTTGCAGAAAAAATGGACTTGATAAAGGTAGAAATGATTCAATAATGAAAATGATGTGATTGAAACAAAATATACGTAAAGATTTTGGAAGGAAGTAACTACTCTAGTTTGGCCATGTAAATAAAATCGATGACACCAAATAGCCAAAACAATTGTTGGATTCGACACCTGCGGAAAAATTGAAAAGAGGTAGACCAAGAGTGAATTATATCTTAATTGTCAGGATATTTAAATTATAATAATAATAATAAAAATCGTTGCTGTATCGGGCAATTAATTCGTAACAATTCGTAATTCGTAACATTTGCTGTTGCATCGGGCAATGAATGCCTCATTGAACGGTTCATTTGAAGATTCTTAGCTATCCGAATGTGGTCGCCTTCATTCCAAAGTACAGAAAATCCTCTGTGAGCGTGAGAGAGAGAGAGAAAGAGAAGAGGAATGGCGAAGAAGTGGGAGAGAGGGCGCTGTGTTATACGGAGTGGAAGTGATGGGCGGACGGAAGAGAGAAGCTCGGGGAAAGAAAGAAGGAAAGGAGGGGGAGGATCATTGCTCGGCGAAGCGAAAGCATTATATGGAGGATTTGTTTGAGGGTGGAATGAGAAAAAGGCCCCCCCAACCGCAGTCCTGCCTTCGTTTCCTTTTACCCGAGATTGGAAGAAACAATTATCGCCTATTATTAAGATGGAACGTGTTCCGGTGGCGAAGAGTTAAAAAAAAAAAAAGAAAATCGGGGGAGCGAGCGACCATTCGGTGTAAAGGAGCGAAACCACTTATTACGATGGTGGGTGTAAATTGCGGTGTGCTTTAGGGTTGGAAAAGGGTGGGCTTCCAGCAGAAGAGCGGACAGAATTTCGGAGATTTAGCGCGACTCCCTTACCTTGATGGAACGCTTAGACGATATCGGTCCTTCGCCTTTAAGAGATTGCATAACTCCCGCCATAGAGATGATTTTAGCGATTAATTGCTATTTTAATACGTGTGGAACAGAGGCATGGGATATTTAGGATAAAACCGAACTAGTAGAGGGTGTTACAGAAAGAATGGACTTAATACAGGTAGAAATGATTCCAAAATGACAATGATGGGAAAAAAAACAAAATATAGGTAAAGAGATGGGAAGGAAAAATACCCCAGTTTGGTCATGTAAGTAGATTCGATGTCACCAAATGGCCAAAACAATTGTCGGATGGGATACTTGCGGAAAAATTGAAAAAAGTGAATTTTATCTTAATCGTTAGGATACTTTTATAATAATGATAATATTAATAATATAAATCGTTGCTGAATCGGGCAATGAATGGCTTATTGTATGATTCATTTGAAGAGAACTGAACTGAACATCCAGAACTGTTTTAATTCAAAAATGGCTACATTATGATGAATTTATATTAAATATTATATTTGAATACAAAGAAAACAGAGTTCAATGGATAAAGGAGGAGTGTCATGACAGAGAAAAATGGAAGCTGAGTGCAGGAAAAAGACGAAAGCAGTAAAAAAAACCTGTTCTATATGTAATTTGTGATATTACTAGTATACGTATAATCTTCACCTGTATTCAAGGGAAGGAGCCGTCCCTATAGGTAGTGCTTGAATTTTAGATACAAGTGGTTAAGCCTGGAGTGTGTGATCTATTCAAATGTATCTCTAGGATGGAGCGCGTGTGAGACAATTGCCATCTCTCTGACACAATCAGTCCAGCCGCAATAAAATATTTGATGATTTTCAATATTAAGAGAGTGGTTTTAGGATTTTCGAATGAGGAAGGAATCTAAAATTAAATTATTTTACCTTGGAGGAAATCCTTTGGCAGTATTTTTGTTCTTAAGGTTTAGGTTATAGGTGGAGAGTTTTGTGTCCAAATTGAGAGCAAACAAAAATGATTTTGTAAATAAAACTCCACAGTTGAGGATTAAGGAGAGATTTTAAATATTGGACTTGGAATCTATTACCTTCCAAAAGAATATCATTAGTACTAATTCCTCTCCTCCTAACACGGCAGCCTTATTTTAAATGAATGGGCACAGATTGTAAAAAGTAAATATTGATGATTTAAACATCACATATAATGATTTGAAGCAACGAAAATATATTTCCATTTGTTGAAAGAAATGATTTTTTTTGGTAAACCTTTCGCCCGCGTTCGAATTCAAATTTCTGCCGCAATCTTCTGATATCAGTTTATGACACATGAAGAAATTTATTGGGCCAATACCATATAGATCCTGCAGTCGAGAACTAAATTATCATTTATAACTTTGAAGTTCTCCTGAAATTATCATCAAGAGCTCATCACGAGACAAACTAGGTGCCGTCGAACTGAAGCAAACATAGTTATTGCCGCCGGAGCTGCAGTGCGGCAAAACCTTTCGTTTGCGTGTAGTTTCATTAATCGGGCGCAATATTCAATGTTTGGTGCTGCACTGAGCAATAATATTCGTTGACCAACGAGCCGTTACTTCTGCTCCAAACGAAATTCAGCCTTTGGTACGTGAGCGACCTGCATCCGAAACCCAGAATTGACCGTTTCAGCATTGCAATTTGGAATGACTTATTTGAAAAATGGCGATGGAATTGGAAAAAAATTGCATTTCATCCCTTGAAACTCTTTGAAATGAACTAGTTGATCATATTCGCTAATATTTAAATAGATATAAATGTAATCACTGCTGAAACAGGATATATAAATCAATGATGATGTGATTCCGAAAGTAGGATTTGTTGATTCTATTTAACCTAAAAATTTCTCTTTTCGTAGCATATTCTGATTCGGTGTGGCCTATATTCATTTTCGTTCTAACGCTGGTCTAAGTTTTGCTGAAATACAAATGCTTCTTTGCTTTAAATCAATAGAGATACATTTGCGTTGCTTCCCTCCTAAATTATTTTTATTTAAAGTCAGAATAAATTCATCAATTTCACTTGTTTATTTTTTTCAACTTGAAACTTCCGTTCGCTCGCCGCACAGATTTTCGGATCACTTCAAAGGGTTTTATTTTTCGCAAAGACTGCCTTTCCGTCAGCATACATTCAAAATCCCCTCGGAATTTTTCCTTCCTTGAAATTAATGACCTTTCCGACCTCTTAGGTCCCCAGCTCAGGTCGTTATTTCTGCGTTTCATTTACCCTCGGAATATTTTTCCAATAATCACCAGTTGTTTTAATCACTTGGGGACCTTGTTTTGTATTTTTCGAGGATCCGTTACAACATTTTTGGCCCAATATGATCCAATTAAAGTGTTTTATCGAAATCTGTACCTAAAATCTCACTCAGAGAAATTTCTTTCTCTCATTTCAAGCATCTTAATATTTTCTTCTTCTCACTCTGTTTAATGAAACCGTATCAAAACGCTATATTTCCTCTTATTCAATTAGTTTAGTTGAATTTTTTTAGCAAATTGATGTCTTTCATCTCTTTTTCTTCCAAATTAACATAATATGAACAGGATTCTTTTTTGCAATCCAAAAGAACAGTGGACCAAAATTAGTTCACTATTTTATTACTTACCTTATTGAAAGTATTTTAATTGACTGCTTATTTGAGCTTTGATATTATTAAACAAGTTCATTTTAATATATACAAGAATACTATTTGCAAGTGGAACGATCGATTATATGCAATTAGAGTCAATTAAATGGAATATTCTGAGATTGAAATTCGATGCCGAAGATCACCGTAATGCCATTTTTTTAGTGATGTTTTGCTTATGTGAGCTATAATGTAGATGTTGATTCCAAAGCTACAAAACGGTAGTGTTCGTATCCGTAGATCTATTTTCTTCATTCTAGCAACCAAATTTTAGCCCGCAAATATGAAATTGATTTTGAGGCTAGAAAGCTGAATCAAATTCAATCATGAAGTAAAAGTAATTTTTAAAATATATTTTCTCAACCTTTCTAGCTATTCCTAACTTTAAAAAATAATGACCGGCCTTCTGGACTGCCCACTGTGATCTCGGATGGCTCTAACCTTGCGATTTGAAAAACTGGAGATGCACGGATGCAGGGGAAAAGCAGATATAAGTGATTACCGGTTATGCTTGTAATTGAATCGCTACCCTGACTACGTAATGATCGGTATGACTCGATGGAGCGTAACAACATTTATCTGGCGGAAAAAGTCACTAGGGAATCCGAAACTGGAGAATTACGTTTGCTCTCTTTGTAAAGGACCAACAGTGGTCGTAAAAATACTATGCTCTAGACGTGCGCGTAACTCTCCCATCAACTTCCTAGCTGAAATTGACTTACAAGAATTTTCAATGGGCAATATTTCGATATCTCCTGGATTTACTACAACAGAACGCTGTGCCATGCGCATTTATTTCAATGAAGTTCCATCCAATCGTAGATGGAGTTTCAATATTTCAATGAGTTTTATTCCACCACGATAAAAATATAAAATATATATTAAATGTCAGGAGTTCAAGTATTTGAGGGAACTTCTTTTACTTTCTACAGATAAATCGATTTATGCATACACAATAGCAGTGCAAAAGTAGAGGAGAGCTGTTTGGACTTTTTGCGCCATGCTTTTTATTTTAATTATTTTTTATGCAGTACCTTAAAAGCTCTGTAAGAATAGATTTTTTTCTTATAAAGAATGTAAAATTTACGTGACATGGAAAATGCAAACCGATGTTAATAATTTTCGTCAGTAACTTAAATAACCATGGAAAACGTTTCTCCAAGAAGTTTCTTATGTGCCAGAAATGCGTTCATTTCTACATTTGCTCCTTTTCTTTGTCTTCGCCTCGCTCAAGACTTGCAATAATTTTTACCGCCGGAGGCCCCAGAAAAAAAACTAAAATCATTTCGCCAAGGAGTATCCTAACATTACACCGCAATAAAACTCCTCCTTAAAGCAATAAAAGTCCTCGTTTTAGTAATTTTATGGATTATAATTGAAAAGGCACATGTCTTGTAACTTTGCTTATGTGGAAATAAGTTCATCATTTTATTAATTATATAATCTATTTATACTCCCCTTTCTACCTACAATAGATTCCACCTTAGCCAAATGAACGCAGTAGTGTTTTTATACGGTCCAATACCACTTTTGTGACAATGGCATAATCCTCTATTAGGCCATTTCAGGGGTTTTGTTTTGGTTATTAAGTTTGCGAAGAATTCAGAAAACTACACCACCATTCTCGCATTTTATTTTATGGCTATTAAATATTAACTGCAGTTAACCGCTATCGACCAAAGAACCCGAATCACTCCCATCAATTCAATAACCCCGTAGCTACCGATGTTTCCATACATAAGTCGTGAGTATCATTTGGCGGAGAACCGAACTTAAACATACATTTTTTTAAATCAATTCATTAGCCCTGTGAGACGATGAACGATTCTCTGAATGATAATTTTGTATTGTGATGTTTAACACCAATGTCAGAACCGCAGGAAACTCTACTATAATTAAAAGTTAGACTTTGTAATTCCACATAAATTTATTAAAGTACCACATAGCTTTCGATCTAGGTGCCATCGCGTCATCATATGTTCCAAATGATGACGCGATGAAATCACCAGATGATGATATTCCACATCGAAACCTAGGTTGTCATTTAATAAATTTATGTGAAATGACAAAGTTTTACTTTTCCTAATGCTAAGCCGATTCCATACAGTCACAACGAAAACTTAAAAATGGCCACACTCAGATGGAGTAGAAGATCTCTTTAAATGCAGGTGGAACGGAGTTCACTACAAAATGGCCGTACAGTGCCATTGCAGTAGCATCGAATTTCTGCCCTAAATTCGTGGAATGTTCCGGGTAAACTCATGAGAAAAAAAAAAAACAAAACGGAAAAATGCCAGAAGTCACCACCTGTGACCCCCTCGAATCATAAAAATTCCTCGTTTCGTGCACACAACAGCTAGAGAGTTTGGGAGGAATTTATTCTTCTGCCTGCAAGGTACTAGGTAGCTCTCTCCCCCATCATCATTATGCTCCGACGGTTTCATTTCGGTGATGAGGTTGAGGTGCAATTGCATCTATGAGAGGTATTCGTAGTCGTCGCCCACTCGCAGAGTCACTCACGGGTTCATCCGCCAGAATTCATTCTTTATTTCCATACCATTTGCCTGGCGGTGACGTTACAATCATTCTCAGTCGATGTGGAATATAACAATCCCTCCGTGCAGTCATGTTGCAAGGGGGAAAAGTTTTGGGGCTCCAGACCTCTCCCCTGAAAATATATTCCTAGAGGTGACTACTCATGATACATTTTCTGAGGAAATAATTTTCCAAAAGTCTCTGATACTCCTTATTTCGATACAGTTATACCTCATATTTTCTGCCAGTAATCAGTAATATCAGTTTAGAAAAATCGCTTATCACCAAAGCTCCCTCTGAAGCAATTTTCTATTTACTTACTGCTGTGTGAACGGTGGTGAATTTAGCATTAAACGTATAAAATCGTATCCGGCTCGATTTTGTGGAATTTCTTAATATCCATGATAAAAAGAAGAACACAATGGTAATTTCCACACTTTTAATATTACAACTCAGCACCGACCATGGTTTCAACACATAAGTGTCATTATCAAGGTGTGTTGAAACCATGGTTGGTGCTGAGTTGTAATATTAAAAGTGTGGAAATTACCATTGTGCTCTTCTTTTTATCATGGATATTTAGCATTAAATATTGCCAATAATCCGCTAAACCAATCGCGGAATTTTTCATCAGTAATTACGATCATATACCGATGCTTTGTTGGTAATTTATGTCAATGTAAAAAATCATCCATAAACCAGTATCTGAAAATGAATACAAGTGGCTTTATTCTCTAACTTCCAACATCCCGGATCTTAAAATTATTTGGATAAACGCCTGGTGATTGTTTGGGTAGTCCAAATTGTAATGAGTAGTGTACGCTCAGTTCAAGATAGCAACTTGTTCAATGAAGTATCAAAAAAGAGCTCTTACGGCGACAGGTGCAATGCAAATTAATATACTCGTTGTTCACAACCCGAAATTGCAATAGGGTAGTTTCCTTCATCAAAGAAAACGAAAGGCATTGATTGCGATTCGTTACCCACCATTAGTGTATTCATAATACACAAATTATTTGGTTTTTGAAATACCGGTTTAGACGAATGGCAAGGGTCAAATTTTATCCTCATTTGAAAAAGGCCAGATTGGCGCCCATGCGATTCCACTCCACGTGACGTCACAGGGACCTAGTTTCTACACGAGAGGATAGGAGTTATACATCGTCTGAGGTTACCAATGCATGCATGAGGCACAGAGCTCAGGGAAACATGTCTTAATAATCACCTATTAAAACTGGCTAAGGTCGGAAAGTTTTCTTCGTTTGATAAGGTATTAATAAACCTTTTTTAAGCCAAGCGCTACCAGCCAGCAAGGTACTCAGCTACCCGCTAGCATCCTGCGTCCTATCAGCGCTCAGAGCCTCGATCAAGGTCACCTCACAAGGCGGGAGGGGGAACCAGAAATGCGTCGCAGGGACTTTTTCCCATCATTCCTACTTACGCGTCGCGTTTTCGCGTGCTTGAAATTTTTCACTTTTCATTTAATCGCGAAAAATAGATATCGTCATTTAAAAATCTAAAAGCGTGAAATACGTACTCCAGGAGTAATACTCTTTCGATTTAGGCAATAAAAAATAATAGGAAACCACCCTATTCAAGAAGACGGTGGATGGAAGGAAATAATTCTTCACAACTAAAAATCTTACTCATTCAGCCATTCTTTCGTAAGTTTAAAATAAAAATCGCGAAATTGTTTGCTCCTTTTTCACAGCTGATGACGTAATTTTGGTAATGGTTCATTAACTACTTGCTCATTGCAGGAAGGAATCGTTCGCAAGGTCGTAAACAACAACTTACCACGTTTAACCGATTCGTGAGGCCGAGAACTTACTGAAAAGTGGTGACAGTCACAGCAATATTTAATGACGTCATCGGCTGATCTGCATTGGAGAAAGCTCTGCATGTAACAAGGCAGATTCCACGCATTCACACTCACGTGTTTATTTTTTATTACTCCAACAGAATCAGCAGTTTTTAAAAATTTTGGCGAACGAGCCGATGGAATATGTACTCGATAGACGATGCTGTGTAGTCAACTAAGCGCACTCACCCACGCACTCCATGAAGACACGGGAATGGCGTCCTTATTCTTTCGGGCGCATTTCACGAAAGTTGAGTTCGCATGTTCCCCTCCTCCGCAGGAAGACATTCCCAGAATGCATCACGTCCTTTCCTCCCGCCCCCGCCGGGCCACACCATTGTTCCCGCGCGCGCGAAACAAATGAAGGTGACGCAGCGTGGTGGAGGAGCGAAAGGTCGAGAAACACACACTCTCTGCTCTGTGCCTTTGTTGGAGGGTGTTTGTGTTGGAGGGGGGGATTGGAGTGCGTGGGGTGACGTCAGATGAGGGTGCGGTGGGGGAAGAAGTGGAATTTGGGGATGAGGAGTCGAAAATGACATCCGGGAAAGAGTCCAGAACGATTCATGTGGATTGTCGTGCTGCGATCTCACGTAAAGGTTTCTATTATGGGTTTCTATGGATTAAATTCAAGATCTTAGGTAAGTATCCGCATCATATGGTATGTAAATCTTGACCTGATTATAGTATTGTATACCGAATCTTAGGTCATCGATTAGTTTAGTTAGTTTGTAGAAAGTATAGGAGTTAGTATGTTATAAGTATAAGAGTCAGTTAGTCGTACGTATAGGAATTAGTCAGTTATAACTTATATGTTAAGGAGATAGTAATATGTATGAGGAACTAACTTATAACTAAATTTTTTCTTTCCACGACTGATATTCGACGCGGTTGTTTTTGCAACGGGGTAGCATAAGACAATTGTGCATTTGTTCACTTTTTACTCAAACAATTTTGTGATTAGGGAGAGAGTTCTTTTTCAACAACCGTGTTTAATTGAGGAAATTTTAAGATATCATGCTGAAATTATATAGACATCAAATAGAGCAAACATCTTTACGGTTCTTTTGTGTGGCCTTTGAATGGCAGAACGCAATACTGAAAGTGAATCAACGTCATGGAGAAAGCCTGCTGCCACACCATTTTTTTGCGAACGTGGCGTAATAGGAGTTTCGAAATGCGATGGGACTTTTGGTGACCTTTAATATGATAATAATAATTTAATTATTCCCAAAAAATGTTTATGCACAAACTGGCGAAAGCAAATGAGATGGAGCTTTAGGTGGTCTCCAAGGTTATAACACCAGAATTGAGCCTTACGCAAATTACAAAAAGATATGCCATAAATATAAACGCAATAACAGTTACATAAGTATTGTTACAATAAAATTCCATCAAATTGAATACTAAATTTTTTCCTTAATGGTTCCAATCTGATATCAAATACGACAGTGGCTACTACTAAGGGTTACTAGAAGTGAATACTACTTAACAGGGGTTTGCCGATTGGTGATGTGGAATATTCTCCCAGAAGTTGGTTATATAGTGTTTCAGCTGTGATTTGATCCCACTCATATCATCTTCTGACGAGGTAGTTTCTAAGAGCAAGGATTAATAACGGCAAACAAGTTATTCAACACCAACTATAATAATAATAATAATACGTCTTTATTGGGCGAGATTGGGACTAGAAAGTCCCATCTTCCATCTAACCCCTCGTCAAACATGAAATAAATGCCGTTAAATACATTGTCAAGTTGCTCATAAAATTACATGAAAAAAATTACATAAAAATAAATAGAAGGTCCATTTTCAATCAACACATAAAATTATAAGTTGACAAAGTTACCATTGACCAAGTGTAATCTTGACCTGATCTCTAGCTGTTGTGTGCACGAAACGAGGAATTTTTATGATTCGAGGGGGTCACAGGTGGTGACTTCTGGCATTTTTCCGTTTTGTTTTTTTTTTTTCTCATGAGTTTACCCGGAACATTCCACGAATTTAGGGCAGAAATTCGATGCTACTGCAATGGCACTGTACGGCCATTTTGTAGTGAACTCCGTTCCACCTGCATTTAAAGAGATCTTCTACTCCATCTGAGTGTGGCCATTTTTAAGTTTTCGTCGTGACTGTATGGAATCGGCTTAGCATTAGGAAAAGTAAAACTTTGTCATTTCACATAAATTTATTAAATGACAACCTAGGTTTCGATGTGGAATATCATCATCTGGTGATTTCATCGCGTCATCATTTGGAACATATGATGACGCGATGGCACCTAGATCGAAAGCTATGTGGTACTTTAATAAATTTATGTGGAATTACAATACTTTGTATATTACAAATACTTTGTAATCATCCAAATTTTATCTGTATGTGGACCAATAGAATAATTTCGGAACAATTTGAATTAGGTTAAGCGCAGTTGGGACGCTGGGAGAGGAGATAAAATATTTTTTCCGATCGCTTCTCAGAACGACTTCAAGCGCGATTTGGTAATAGATTTAAGTAAATACGACAGGCTACATGCACTGCTACCGGAAAAACCCACAACCGTCTCCCTTTCTTTCAATCCGAAGGAGACCCGTTACCCGAACACGTGTCGGACCTCAGGGAAGTGGGAAGGGGTCTTTAGTCGGGACATTTTGCCATCTTTTGTCATCTTGCTATTTTGCCACTTGGCGCACCACCAAACTTGAGGTTATTGCTTTTCTAGGGGCGGTCTGACCTGTAAGTGAAGCTGCACGTGTTAATAGATGAGGTCTTTACCCTCCACCCGCTTCCTTTTGGACGGGTTTTATTGCAGGTCCGCCGCTAGTATGCATTTTCGCACAAAATCCAAACATTTCACATTTTCTTTACGGGGTCCAACCTTACCCCAACCAGTTATCCTGGGGAATACCCACATTTCCATGGGTAAAGATTACTCCTCTTTTTAACCCCATCCAAATTTCGGTCGAAACATTTTGGTACCCTTCAGTTTCAACTTTTCTGTCGATGTGAACACACCCATCACTAATTGCGAAGTCCTATTTTGGCTACAGTTTTTGTGATTTACAGTGATCTCGAAAAGAAGTTATAGTGTTGTGATAACTAAAAAATTGTGATTAAGTTATTTATTAGTTCCTGACAACCACATAAATAAGGATTATTGAGCAGGTATACTATGTTTAATTTATTTCCGTTTCTTGTTTTCGTTTTTTTTGATTGGTCTGAGACGAGGCAGCGCTCTAATTTTCCATATTTTCCCTTCTATTTGATATTTAACCTTTTTAGAAAGAAGACTGTTGTGTAGCTTTTTGTAAACCTGTGTTTTATATTGTTGACTGTCAACAATGTCATGGGCATTCACGCGGCGAAAACTGCACGAAAAAATGCTGGAGAGAAAAGAGAAAACCATGGATGCTCGAAAAAGGAATTTAAATGCATATCTGGAGAGTTGTTTCAGATTACACGGAGATGAGGAGGCAAAACTCGAGCTTAATAATTTTTTAAACATGAAATTATTTTATTCCTACGAGAGAAGATGGCGAGCTAGTTCGCAATCAAAATCTTAAAGATCCTTAAAGATCTTCCGGGGCCGGGGCCTTAAAGATCTTCCGCAGGAGGTTCGTGATCTCTTGGTCCTGCAAGAATCTCAAAATTCTTCGAGCGAATGCGAAGAGGAGGAGGGGTGGGATTCAGAAGAATCTGATGCTGAATAATACATAATTGTAAATTTCTGAGGAATTATCCATGCTTTTATGGGAATAAAAGAGTTACATAAATACTATTTTGATACTTATTTAATAATTACTTTTAGTCCATACAGAAGAATCTCACGAAATCTGGAAATCGCACCTTTTTAACGTTAGTCAATGCACCCAACAACCCTACTTTTAGCCGTTTTTTTGTTTATTGAGTACTTTGAAAGATCATTAACTCATTCTATACAACTAATTATCATTTATTTTCATATTTTATCATGATTACCGTTTATCTATGCAGTCAGCGTTACAATTAGCCCGTTAATAAGTTAAAGTTCCACGATATCGCATGAAATAAAAGTTTTTTCGTAAAAATAACTGCAGAAATAAAAATAGCTCGCCAAAAAACATATAGAGAGCAATTTTTAAAGACATCCAACCAAAATCTGATTTTTGTCCAACTTTTTCGCGATCCGGACCACTGTGCGTTGTCTCTTAAGGATAATGCCTCTTATTTACAATGTTTTCACATACTTTACACGCAATTTATGACCTACTATTTTTATGCTGCGAATATAACTGCCGGCCTCGGTGGCACCGGGGTAAAGTCCCCGACTGCTAACCTAGAGGTCGCGGGTTCGAATCCCGCCTGGGTGGCTTGACCACATTCATGGCATGGATGTTTGTGAATGTTAATCAAGTTAATTATAAGAGAGGACAATATTGTCCTAAATTCCCTTGAATAAAAATACGAAATTCTTATTATTATTATAACTGTCTGTGTGATTTTCCTTGTCACACATCACGGTATCAGCAATGAAATGCATCTTCTTCTCTCGTACTAATCAAACTATCTTCCATATCAATGGCTACTGAGACGTTAGACGAATTAGTTATCATGATATAGGAAATACAGTCTCCTATAGTTGAAAATGAATACATGGGGGACTCCGAATGAAAACGTCACCAGACGGAGATCTTAGAAACTAAAATTAATGGATATTTTCCGCATGTGGTACGGAGAGTTGAGCAGCACCTGGAGACCGTTATGGAAATCCAGGAAAATATTCGAACTGTAGCTGTAGCTGTAGCTATAGAAAAAAACAAGTCCCGTTTATAGACGGTGTATACAATACAAATGATCGATTAGAGTTCAAACATGAAGAATCATCAGTGTTTTGATTTCTGGGTTGGCTAGCAACGAAAAATAGGAGTTTTGACGTGCAAATATAAATCTGTGATTTTTTGTTCTCAGTAATTATGAGTAAGAAGCTTTATTTGAGCAGCTTAATATACTAAAAAAAATTATTTTTACTTCAGTGGCCTTGATTCATTATGTTCAGTTACGAAGCGGCTCATTAAAATACATCGATAATCCAGATCCCGCTATAATTAAAGGTACATTAATTGCCTCATAAATGCATCATCAATAAATGCATCCTTGTTCAGGCATTTTGCTGTTAATTATAATGGATTAAATCACGCTGCTTTTTTCTGTACCATTTGTTTCCTGTACGACTTAACCAATTCACAAATATATTTATTTTTTCTTATATTTTATAGATAAAATAAACTTCACTATCCTTTTCTCTATTTCCTATGTAGTGAAAGACATAAGTATTCAAAATTAAGGATAAAAGGAGGTAGCAAGGATAAATTGGCGATTTACGCATATTTTCAACGTAAGTGGACCTTTTTTCAATTCCATGGGGATAATTTTTGATTAAAACCACGTAATATAGCCAAATAATACACTTTGTTAAAGCGAATTAAGAGCAATAGAAGATGAGATCCATTATCTTTCTCTAAACTTCGATGTGAAAATTTCAAAGCTATAAAGTTTAACTTCCAATTTCCCCTGGTAAAAAATTTAAGTATATAATCCCTTACTCCAAACACGCTTTCTCAACCTCCTGAAAAACTGATTTTAGGTTTGTTTAATTTGAGCAATATGTATCGGTTTCTGGTGGTTTAGAAAATAACACCGATTATATCCGGTGTATTATTTAAAAAAATAAAAATATATGGCGGGCTGATAAACATATTGGAGTAAGTCATTTTTGTTGACTTTGAGAAATCCATGGCAACCGACTTCAAATGGTCTATCTACCTTGAAACACAGTGGCATAAGGCACTTGGGACCGCCACGCAAATACAGTGAGTCCTCAGCACTGTTCCAATTTATTTGCGAATCATAGTGAATTGAGTCTAAGTTGCACCATTGTCGATCGAAGCAGATAACACTGATTGCTGAATCGCATTACATTATGACACTATTTCATGATGACGAAATTGCATAATGAAACTAAACAGTGAATAACTGTTAAATCCATTGATGGAAAGAGATGATGCCAATGAAGATAAGGCTTATAATCCTGAAAACAATGACAAAACCAAAGATGTAATTATTGAGAAACTTTGATTTTTGACTTACGGCAATATGTTTCTTAGCCCACCATGTATCAATTTTGCGAGGAATTATGCTCACCAAGCTCAATCATAATATGGAGCTACTATATTTTATTATCCCACAAGTATCACCACCGGATAGCATTCGATCACCGCAGTGTGACAAAAATGACATTTTTTAAAAATGTATTTTGTTTTTGTAAAAGCAAAACAATATATAAATATCGCAATATAGTCGCAATGTGGCCCTATTCTCATTTACGGAGATTCTTGTACCCCATTGCTAGGCTCGAGGAAGATCTAGGAAGAGGTACATTTTCCGTTATTATAGCATTGCTCGTTGCTTAAATCTAGGGGTTTCTCTAGCACTTACTAATGATAAAAAAATGTCCAAGTCGCATGATTTCCCGCGCATGTAAATGTATCCAATGACTCCCAAGTTCGCCAGACTAGGGACCTCCAGGATTTGCTCGCGTAGGGGATATCATGATTCCATTGTTAAGAGAGCTCAGTGGTACACGGCGTTGTACCCTCGTGGGTGGTCGCAGCCCAGCACCGCAGCTCATTGTTGCTTCCTCGTCGGTGGGAGCAAAGTTGGCGGACGGAATGTTGGTGGAATGTTGGTAGAATGTTGGAAAGCGCTCACAGGTGGGGACGGACGGCTCGGTGGAAATAATAATTTAGCGGGTGGAATTACGTGTTTCTCTCCTCCGAAATCCGCACTTCTCCTCGCAGCCGCCATACAGGCGCGTGCGTGTATTCGCAAATGAAACGCGGTTTGCAGCCCATTGTACCGGGCGTCCTTTTGTTCGGAGCATTCAAAGCCACCCCTCTTCCTCCACCGGCACAAAGTGTTTCCCGTGAAGGTCTGCAGGCGGCGGTAGAGGCGAGATGCTACATTTCCTCCTGGGTCTCCCTGACACCAAGCCAGCATTCATTCGAGTCGCACTACGGACGGTCAACAAGCCGTGAAATTTAAAATACGCTCGCGGTTGAATCAAGAGGTTGCGAGGCTACCACTGCTTATGCATGTACCATTTGGAAAGTAAATAAAAAGCGCAAAGTTTTGAAACATTATGGAGTTACAGTGATCTTGGCTCCAATTTGTCAAGAATTAACTACAAAGCTTTGGACTCACTCGGACAACTTTTAGAGGTCACGTATCGGCATCAAATAATGAAGAAAATCTGTACAATGGTATCAAGCTCAACATTGTGGAAGTTGATATTCACGAATGATAAGACGACTTCGTTGACTTCCACTGATTTATTTTCTTGTTACGACATCTTTTAATCCATAGAGGCCATTTTCAAGTAATTGGTAAGGTGCTTGAAAATGACCTCTATGGATCGAAACAAGTTGTATCAAGAAAATAAATCAGTTTAAGTCAACGAAGTCGTCTTCTCATTTGCGATGAAAATCTGTTTACAACAGTCCCAGTAAAATAGCCCCTCTGTCGCACTTTCTAATCAGATGGAGATGGAATTGGCACTATTTTTTTTCTACTATTACTATAATTTTTTTTAGTATATTAAGCTGCTCAAATAAAGCTTCTTACTCATAATTACTGAGAACAAAAAATCACAGATTTATATTTGCACGTCAAAACTCCTATTTTTCGTTGCTAGCCAACCCAGAAATCAAAACACTGATGATTCTTCATGTTTGAACTCTAATCGATCATTTGTATTGTATACACCGTCTATAAACGGGACTTGTTTTTTTCTATAGCTACAGCTACAGCTACAGTTCGAATATTTTCCTGGATTTCCATAACGGTCTCCAGGTGCTGCTCAACTCTCCGTACCACATGCGGAAAATATCCATTAATTTTAGTTTCTAAGATCTCCGTCTGGTGACGTTTTCATTCGGAGTCCCCCATGTATTCATTTTCAACTATAGGAGACTGTATTTCCTATATCATGATAACTAATTCGTCTAACGTCTCAGTAGCCATTGATATGGAAGATAGTTTGATTAGTACGAGAGAAGAAGATGCATTTCATTGCTGATACCGTGATGTGTGACAAGGAAAATCACACAGACAGTTATAATAATAATAAGAATTTCGTATTTTTATTCAAGGGAATTTAGGACAATATTGTCCTCTCTTATAATTAACTTGATTAACATTCACAAACATCCATGCCATGAATGTGGTCAAGCCACCCAGGCGGGATTCGAACCCGCGACCTCTAGGTTAGCAGTCGGGGACTTTACCCCGGTGCCACCGAGGCCGGCAGTTATATTCGCAGCATAAAAATAGTAGGTCATAAATTGCGTGTAAAGTATGTGAAAACATTGTAAATAAGAGGCATTATCCTTAAGAGACAACGCACAGTGGTCCGGATCGCGAAAAAGTTGGACAAAAATCAGATTTTGGTTGGATGTCTTTAAAAATTGCTCTCTATATGTTTTTTGGCGAGCTATTTTTATTTCTGCAGTTATTTTTACGAAAAAACTTTTATTTCATGCGATATCGTGGAACTTTAACTTATTAACGGGCTAATTGTAACGCTGACTGCATAGATAAACGGTAATCATGATAAAATATGAAAATAAATGATAATTAGTTGTATAGAATGAGTTAATGATCTTTCAAAGTACTCAATAAACAAAAAAACGGCTAAAAGTAGGGTTGTTGGGTGCATTGACTAACGTTAAAAAGGTGCGATTTCCAGATTTCGTGAGATTCTTCTGTATGGACTAAAAGTAATTATTAAATAAGTATCAAAATAGTATTTATGTAACTCTTTTATTCCCATAAAAGCATGGATAATTCCTCAGAAATTTACAATTATGTATTATTCAGCATCAGATTCTTCTGAATCCCACCCCTCCTCCTCTTCGCATTCGCTCGAAGAATTTTGAGATTCTTGCAGGACCAAGAGATCACGAACCTCCTGCGGAAGATCTTTAAGGCCCCGGCCCCGGAAGATCTTTAAGGATCTTTAAGATTTTGATTGCGAACTAGCTCGCCATCTTCTCTCGTAGGAATAAAATAATTTCATGTTTAAAAAATTATTAAGCTCGAGTTTTGCCTCCTCATCTCCGTGTAATCTGAAACAACTCTCCAGATATGCATTTAAATTCCTTTTTCGAGCATCCATGGTTTTCTCTTTTCTCTCCAGCATTTTTTCGTGCAGTTTTCGCCGCGTGAATGCCCATGACATTGTTGACAGTCAACAATATAAAACACAGGTTTACAAAAAGCTACACAACAGTCTTCTTTCTAAAAAGGTTAAATATCAAATAGAAGGGAAAATATGGAAAATTAGAGCGCTGCCTCGTCTCAGACCAATCAAAAAAAACGAAAACAAGAAACGGAAATAAATTAAACATAGTATACCTGCTCAATAATCCTTATTTATGTGGTTGTCAGGAACTAATAAATAACTTAATCACAATTTTTTAGTTATCACAACACTATAACTTCTTTTCGAGATCACTGTAAATCACAAAAACTGTAGCCAAAATAGGACTTCGCAATTAGTGATGGGTGTGTTCACATCGACAGAAAAGTTGAAACTGAAGGGTACCAAAATGTTTCGACCGAAATTTGGATGGGGTTAAAAAGAGGAGTAATCTTTACCCATGGAAATGTGGGTATTCCCCAGGATAACTGGTTGGGGTAAGGTTGGACCCCGTAAAGAAAATGTGAAATGTTTGGATTTTGTGCGAAAATGCATACTAGCGGCGGACCTGCAATAAAACCCGTCCAAAAGGAAGCGGGTGGAGGGTAAAGACCTCATCTATTAACACGTGCAGCTTCACTTACAGGTCAGACCGCCCCTAGAAAAGCAATAACCTCAAGTTTGGTGGTGCGCCAAGTGGCAAAATAGCAAGATGACAAAAGATGGCAAAATGTCCCGACTAAAGACCCCTTCCCACTTCCCTGAGGTCCGACACGTGTTCGGGTAACGGGTCTCCTTCGGATTGAAAGAAAGGGAGACGGTTGTGGGTTTTTCCGGTAGCAGTGCATGTAGCCTGTCGTATTTACTTAAATCTATTACCAAATCGCGCTTGAAGTCGTTCTGAGAAGCGATCGGAAAAAATATTTTATCTCCTCTCCCAGCGTCCCAACTGCGCTTAACCTAATTCAAATTGTTCCGAAATTATTCTATTGGTCCACATACAGATAAAATTTGGATGATTACAAAGTATAAAATATGTTTTAAAATGCTAAAATTCTTATTTTTGTGATTCTGGCCCATGAAACATTGGGAGACACAATTTACCATGTGCCTACACTGCGCTGATGCTAGCGTGTCGACGTTCACGTCTACTACGGCTAGGCATATAAATCGTTGTCATTCGCAAACTCGCACAGATTTGCAGCTGATTTCTTTACTAATATCTTTATGATACTGTATTTTACTGTCACAAATAGCCGAATCCGCGCAAATCGACGTCACTTTTTTTATAACTCAACATTTATGCGATTTTTTCCGAAAAAAATTACTCCCCTTCAAATAATTCTACAGCAATCATCAACATCTCTAAAAGGTTGAAATATATATTTTATAACAGTAAAATGTCTATATTACTGTAGTGCAAAGTTAGTTTACGAATATAATTGGCGGCGTAAAGCCAAAAATAAATCTAAAATGCGTAATTTTAGAAAAAACGGAAAAATCAAGTTTCCTTAGAAATAGTGCTACTTTGACGCAATATATCTAAGCTAGCAATTTTTTTTATAAAGAAGTAAGCATGAAAGGTGATACCCCAGACATATTACTGCATAACTTGTATAGTCTAAGCGAGTTTGAAGAAAGTCGAAAAAATGATTTTTGTCCACCTTTTTCCGAATCCGGACCACTGTGCAACGTAAATTAGGTACAAAGATTCAGGGGCGCAGCCAGGAATTAAGGCTAGGGGGGGTTTTAGGCGCACCTAATACTTACGGGTGTGGGGGTATTGCATACCAATCAGGGTAATCAGGAGTTGCGGGGGCCCTCCTCCAGAAAAATTTTAAGAATAATGGTTCAAAATGGTGAGTTTTACGGCTTCCTGAGGAATATTTGATGAATCCTAAAACTATTCTATAAGTAATACTGATCCAAATAAGTAAAATGGATTAAACTTAAAAATTTCTCTGAGCTCTGGGGGGGATTCTATCCCCCCCCCCTCGCTGCGCCACTGCAAAGATAAACAGGACCTAGATTCAAATACATATGAGATGGTTAGAAACAATATAATATGCTACTTAGTATCTTTAAAAGGAAATATTATCAGAAAATTTCCTGCGCCTTAATGATAGGTATGCAATTCACAATAGTGGTGAAATTGCTACGGTGCACCCACTCATCGAAGTGACTTCGGCAAGTCCAACTGATGGTTAATTGCAATCCGTTAATTGAATTAAATCCGAGGGTTAATTGCGTCCGTGCGGAAATTACTGGAATGCAAGCTGATCCCGATGTCCTCTTTAACTATACGATCCCACTAGCATTAAAAAGCTGAGGATTTTTACACCGGCCCATTTCATGGTATGGTCATCAATGATGCGGCCTTCCGTCACTGCCGAATTTTGCGGTTCCGCCGATCTGATGTTCCTCCCGAGTTCCTCGGACTATTCTCGAATGCCTTACTCTCGACCGGCATTTTTAAGTGACGGATTTCTCTCGTAAAAGTTCCTTCAAATTAATGTGAATCTTGATGGTAGGCACAGGGAGAACGCGTGCTAAAGATGAAAATCAAGTCGTCTTTCAAAAAATCGGCGATAGGATGAAGAATCACCCGACGCAAAGCAAGATGAAAAGTTAACTTTATATTAAAATTTATCAATTACTTACTATGAAAGGTTGAAAAAGGCGTTTAGCTACGTATTAACTGTGGAGAAAATGAAGTTTCATTCGGGAAAGGAATGTACTGGACAAGTTATCGATTGGAATTCATCTTTAAACAACCAATGTTTTTTTAGTTTTTTGGGTCGGAAAGCAAGTTTTGACATGAGAGGAAAATGAAGTCTGTAATTTTTTTCTTCGTCATTGCGAATAGTCTTCATTTATTTTGAATCGATTCACCAACATACATTTCACGAAATGGACCGATATACATTCTATATACTCGGCAATCAAAAATCTCTTCCCTGGACCTATTTTCCTCTGCTACTAGTCACAAAGCCACCTTAAAATGCCATCTCAATAATTCACCATTGCCTAATCAATAGTGCCCCTTCTTATGTTAAAAAAATTTTCTGTTAGTTTTTATTTAGTGTGCTATTGTTTGTTATCTTTTAGGTATTATTCATTTAACACTATAACCGCGGACGGGACTTTTTTGTCCCATCGCCCTTTGCAAATGTTTGCCATTCATGTACTAGTGGTTTGATCCCTTTGAAATTTACTGACTTTTACTCATTTTTATGCTCTTTTGAATGGTTGTATCGAAAATATTGTACGATGTTTGGTTCGCGAGAAAAACGACGATTTACCTAGAACCGCGGGATGGGACTTATTTGTCCCATATGGGGAGAATATACAATTTCAGTTTTTTTGTTCACTTATTTTTTGTTTAGCATAATAACAGTTTATTACGAAGGGGATCGATGCACATATACCGTTATTCTGCCAGTTAGAAGCGCAGAAGGGAATAATCTGTGCACTGCGCCGGCCGCGTCACCTCTGCCCGGCGCGTCGCCCCTCTTGACAAACAACACTTTTTCTGTCTAAACAAGCTTACTGTATTCCTTGTTATACTAAATAAAACGTTTTAAACATTACCTAAACACGTGTTTTGTTCACACAAACCACAATAAAACCGTCATTTATACTTAAACATGAGAGGATCAACGTATTTTGTCAATGGGACAAAAAAGTCCCATGCCGCGGTTTTGGTGGGGTTGGAAAGTTCAGCGGTTCTAGTGTTAAGAAACAGCCAATGTAAAGGCCTTTGTGCCGTTTTTGGTGATGAAAGAAATAAATAAATAAACGTAATGTTGTTTTGTGCATATTTTTAACATTTCTACTCTATTCATCCCATACCTCTCATACTATGCTGTGGTGGGGTAATACCGGGCGTGGGAGTGTTCGCACATTGAAGTTTCGAGGGCGGTGGTCAATGCAGCCAGAGCGCGAGAAGTGTTAGGGGACATGCGAAGGAAATGCAACGATGTCGGTGGCTCCGCGAGCGGCCGCAGAGGGAAGCTCCGCTGGCCCCGAAGTGGTAATCCTCACTTGGGTTTTATGGCGAAAGCGTGCTGGGTGGAGCAAGGGAATCCACTCCACAAAGAGCTTAAATGGCTGAAATGGAAAGCGTTCCTCCTAACGGCGGCATGCGCTCTGTTTTCTTTATAAAAATATAACAAAGCAAGAGGGGAGGGCGCCTAAATATTTGATGGACACGATTTCCCGAGGCTTTCTCTGGGACCGTCTCTTCGTCATGACCTCACTGTCACTTCGTGACCCAACTGCCCGCTGGATGGCAGCACTGACACTCGGCCAAGGAGAGCTTTGGAATTTTAATCCTGAATCCAAGGCGACTACATAGAGGAAGCCCCAGTCATTCCATTTACAGATTGATTTACTTTTACATAAAAAGGACATTTTAATCTATTTCCAAATACGCCCGCAGAAGTGCGATGAGCGCTGAGCGAGTCATTTATTCCCAAATGTCCTCAGTAAAGTATTTGCATTCGCCATTATTAGCACTGAAAATTTATGAAATCGATAAATGATATCATCGCGACTGTAAATTTCGGTTAACAGATATAATTATAGTTTATTTCTCCATGGAATACGGATCGTTCTATCATCAGCGAAGTGTGTGGTTACTTTTGTGAATTCATTTATATGTGCGGTGGGTTACGGCATATTTTTTGGGTGTCCGAGCGATAACCTCTATTTTCATTTACGTGCCTGAATTACCCGATTCTGGTCATTGCAAATTTCAAAATAAATTCTTGCACAGTAGAACAGAGGAGAAACGTACAAGCATCTGCGAAGTCGTAATCGTATTGAACGTGGTTGGCGTACCAACGGTACGCGTGCCAAAAGTGTCACACGAAGCTATTTCGGCACACAGACCTGCTGGGGTTCGTAGGACAACGCTGTCTGGGAACAATAAATTGCCAAACTGTCTTTCCCAGACAAGACTCATATTTTTTTCGTTTTTACCTAATGCGATATCCAAAATATTATTCGCTGTCATAAATTTAACACCAATTTCAAGTACGTTCCCTCGAATGCTTTTCGATTTATTGCTGTTGCCACCACGAAGCAGAATGCCTTTGTCAGCAGCTATTTTATTGGTATGCATTCATTGAGCGCCAATTTAACTCTCAAACTATAAATAATGAAGCAGCTGCTCAAACCTACTGACTTCAATCGCAATACGGAGTGTGTATGACTGCACGCAATGCATTACATAATTCAAGTAATTATTTCATGCAGTTCTCGGCCGAACCAACTGTGCCTGTTCTGCCCTATGAATTAAGGTGTGACAATTTCATGCATAATTAACTGAATTACTAGGTTATTTATTAATGCCTCCACATGCTGTAATGATATTGCCGTAAACAATTGGCTGCGAGTTATGGTGTGCGGTGAACAATTTTACTGCGATAGTTAATGCGAAAAATAAATGTTAGTTACATGCATAGTCAGGGAGAAAAAATGAAAGGATTGGGAACTATGGAGCTCCATCCAGGCAAGTGGTGGCGTAACTATGAGGGGGATATGTCCCCCCAGAGCTCCAGAGAAATAAAAAAAAATATTTAAAGTTATTGTCTATTTTTTATATATAATAACTTTTAGCCTAATCTTTTAATGAAATCCAAATTTTAAGTACCAAATGGTACAAAATATGTTTCCAGGCAGGTCATTTTTCAAAAAATTTCCCGGACCCCCCAGTGGGGTCTCTCTGGGGTGAGCCGCCCCTCAGGCTCCCTCCAAGCCCCCTACACATATTCCTAGTTACGTTACTGCTGGTAAAAAAGGATTGACTGGATACACCACTTCATGAGATACAGTGATTACATGTGAAATGTGATTGGGTGAGACATTGAAGGAAAACTTCGGCGAAAATGGTCAATGATAATGAGGTCAAGTACTTTCGGTAGATAGAGAAGGACAAATATGGAGGCCTGCAGTATAACAACAATGAGACTTCAGAGTTATTGATGCATGAATGAATATACAGCGAGTAAATAATTCTGTCCATTATTTAGTTATCCGTTTTCCTTGAGATGCAACCTTGTCGTGGAAGAAAGGCTTACGCGTCCTTACGTTCCGCGTTACACATATACTTGAGCCATCCTGAAGCATGTGAAAGTCTGGCTGTTTAGCAACAAAAATACTGTGGGAGATATGTCATAGAAGTATTTTCAAACCATATTTTTTGAAATTTTGTTCGTTTGATTTCGATTCCATTAGTTTTTCTTTAGTGTATCTTTATTTTGAATTATTACGAATCAAAACTTCATCCGGAAGAAATGTTTTTTTTTTAAACAATATGCACACTGCTACGATTGTTTTTCAAAAGGTTATCTCATCAACAAATTTAAACAACAAAAACATTCCAAAGGTTCAGTTAATATGAGGTCTGGAGTCACCTAAGATAAGGTTCCCGGCGTAAGCGTTAGCTGGAAATCTTGGATATTTAACAAAATTAAAGCAATTAATTATCTGTTCTACACTTCATTATGTGCCGAAACCTGGGTCGGTAGAAATAAAGAAGTGTGTAAAATGACAGGTGCTTTCATTACGTTAAATATAGTAGCAGAATTGGTTATGTTTCCATGGTATTTTAAAATGATTAAATAGTTTAAGGACCAATAAATATATTATTACATGACGCTTGGAGCTGCACTGGCGGGAGTAATTCTCAATTACCAAGATGCGGGAATAGAGAATAACGGAGGAGATGAAGTGGGCGGAAAGGAGGAAGAACGACATAGTGTTGGGCATGGTGGGTGAAGATAGGCAGCCTCAGTATGAGACACGGAGAAGACAGAAGGTTTGGATGGAGCGAGTACTGAGCGATGAGGAGATGTTTGAAACAGTGTTAGAGGGAATGAGGTTGAGTTGACGAGGGATGGGAAGGAAAAGAATAGGGTTTTTAGATAAGATGAGAAGGGGTTGGCCTTATTGTGAATTGGAGAGGGAACTCCAAGTTAGGAGAGAAGATGGCATTAAGCTCGATGTAAGCCTACGTTGACCGGAATAATATCGTAATAGAGAATTTAGCTATCATAAGAAGCATAAAAAGCTTTAGTGTGCACTAGAAGAGAGACCAGTGCTTAAAGCAGTTTATATTTCGTCTACTATAGTATTTCGCTTGCCTGGAACCGGACCATAGCTCAAATATTATCGCTGTTACGTCCTGAGGAACTTAAATTTATTGCCACGAAAAATGGCCTATCCTTATTGGATTGGTCCCCTTTTCAAAGATTTAGTCTCGGTTGCATACAACGTCGGAGGGAATCCTGAAATTGAGGAGACCAGAATATACGGTCCGCTATAAAAGAAATCGAGAAATGGCATCAAATGAGCTTTCCAGATGTATGGGCGGCGAACGGTTAGGGGTCCTCTCTTCTCTCTAGGACTCCCATAGGATCCAAATAACGGCCTCTTCATGTGAGTCCACTTCTTCTTGGCTTCTTATTTTTTACAAAACCATCAATATAGAGGCATGAACGAAATAAAGGAAAAGTTATAAAAAAATGCGAAACTCAATGGCCCTCCCATCTCAATTTTCTTCCGAGAAGAGGCTACACAGCACCGTTGGAATCCACATAAAATGTCCACCCTAAAGTATGCCACGCGACCTTGGCTATGTATCCTTTTTAGAGCGATTTTGTATCTCACTACACTTTTCCTTTAAATCTGTGTTTAAAAATTTAATAATACCGATTCCTATAGGCATGGCAGTATGTATTTGAGTCTAAGTATTGTCGGAGAGACGGTCGGTTATCTTCATGCTCAAGCTGTCTTTTATTATAGCGAATCACTTGTTGAAATATTATCATCTTCACATTTTCAGTGCATGCATTGTCAATATTTGATTTTATCTCCAATTTGAAAAGTTTACTTTTTACCTTATAATAATTTTTTCTCGTTCAATCATTCAGTTTAAGATGCAAGCAAAATTTGATGCTTCGGTTTCCTTCATGCTCAACGAAAAGGTAAAGATGATAGAATAAACATTTTTTTTTAACGTCTCCAAAAACATTAAACCGGTGGGAGGTATGCGACCTCGTAAATACTATATTTATTCGTTCACCTATTATTTTGGCAGTGACGATTGTGATTGTGCTTAAAATAAAGACTGCTGCATTTTTCTGTTTTTCGATCCTTCGTCTACTTCCCGCGTTATTGGCAAAAAAATCAACATCTTCAAACTGTTAATTCTGAGAAAGTATACATAGGGTTTTTGAAGACATCTTGCATTGGGATTTTTGTGTCTAAGAAGGGAGTAAGAATTAATCCGACCAAAATGATAGCGATCTAGATGTTTAAGGGATCCAGAATTGCGAAAGAAATGGTGGGGTATATCGGAATTGTTGAGTGTAATTGAAAATTCATCCAGGACCTTTTGCAAAAAAGCTTATGGCGTAACGTTGTCGTGGTTAACGTTGTCTATTTTTGTTCACTCAAAAAAATTTCACGTTTTCTCATTTTTTGCATGCAGTATTTTCTGTAACCCCGTTCTTTACTGAAACATTTTATAGTTAAAAGAACTCTACAAATTCAACTTAATCAGTGGATGGCGTTGCCTTGAATTCTAATCTCCATGCAACGGAAACTGAGGAATAAGTCAGGTTGAGTGTCTAGCCACTTTTGACGAATAATTGCAGAAGAAATTTATTGGCAGCAAAAATTTTATTTGAATTTTCTTTTTATAGACGTTTGTATACTCACACACTCAACGGATGTCTTTGTCCTTTTAATTCCCAGCTTTGAAGCTGTCTCCTGGGTGTACCTCCTATTGTTGGTTGCTGTCAAATGATTACAGTAAAGTCATGGCATAGAATCAGGCAAATGAATTAAGGGTATGGGATATGGGTAGGGAAATTTTAGAGCAATTTCAAGAGTTTTATGTTTTTCTATAACACCAGTTAATAACTTAATGCCAGAGAAATTTTATTTTTGTGTATGTCAATGACTGACTAATTTGTGCAGTAACAATTGAAACAGATTTAGTAATTATTCCACACTTTTTTAATCTTAATCGACCGGTTTCAATGCTTACGCATCATTTTACGCTGTCTGTCTGTAAATTTGTGGATAACAATGGAACGAAACTATAAATTTGTGGATAACAATGGAACAAAACTATAAATTTGTGGATAACAATGGAAATAACTTTACGTTTGTGGATAACAATAAAATGAAAGGATAAGCCAGTGGATAGCAATCAAACGAAATAGTAAAATTTTGGATAACAATCCCTAATTCTATGCAGTAGCCACTTTGAGGTCGGCGCTTACATTTCGCAAACTGGTCTGACTTTTGAGGCTGCAGACAACAGACCTGAGTGCACCTTTAAGCAGCCGTTATATTCCCTTCCCCGAAAACAGCGAGCACAAACCCTCCTCCTTTCTATCCCCTCCCCGACCTCTTTTCCACCCCCACTCCCAACCCCTCATGTTCTATTTCACAGCCGAGTTCAGGTGTGTTTAAGCCGCGGACGCTTTTATGCGCCTCGAACGCCGACGACGACGCCACCGCGGTCGCAACCGCCGAAAGAATAATTCTCGCCCACCCAATAATGCCTGCACTCACAAACGGCGGCCCAAATAGCGAGGAGGAGGGCGTTATGGGGTTTCGCGCGCGCATGGCACTTTTGGCGGTATCACGGCGCATAATATGAAGGGGGCGGAAGGCCCCATTTGACCATCTGACCTCTTTGACCTGACCTCCCCCCTCACGGCGATAAAGCGACTAAATCAGATCGGGGCGCGACCACCACGCGAGCGTTAACCCGTCCTTTTCATCCCTCGTAAAAACAACCCCCCCTCTTAAATATTATCACTGTCCCCTGTGCAGTCATCACATCGCATCACATTCTTCTCTGCGCGCTCTGAGATCTGCTAAAGGTCACCTCTCGTAAAATGTCCTGCCGATTCTCTCGGACTTTCCCTTCTCCCTCATTCGACTCCTCCTCACGTTTAATATTGCCGTCCATTTATCACCTGCGAGGTAGTTTCTCAGTGCCATTATTCACTTTCTAAACCTCCTGAATAAACGATATGAAACGTTCGTCCATACGTCCTGAGGTAAATATTGCATTTTTTATGAACACCTGGCGGAAAATGACAGTTACAGTCAACATTTTTCCAAGATGTGATTATAATTCCCGAACCCAAGACGTGACCGCGTATGATTTGAGGATAAATATATAGAAATAGAAAGGCTTCACCACATTTCGGCAGTAATCGTAATTGTGAGAACTATATTTAGAAATAACAGTGAACTTAATTTCTTTCTGAGATTTACTCACTGTTTTTCTGGCGGCAAGTAACACACCTCTCCCAGTCATTTTTATTGGACTTGCATGGTTAATTGTTGTTTTTTCCGGTCGATTTGGCCGTTATATCAATGCGAGTATTAAATTGAAACTGAGGAAAGTTCAGCGCAGAGGGCATCATCAATTTCTTGACAATTGTACTTGTAGTTTTCTCCGTAATAATATGAAAACATAACAGTTTTATGAGAGCAGAAAAAAATTGAAAACTGTCTTCTTTGTGGACAGTAAATTTCATGAATAAATGCGCAAAAACAGTATGCTGCAGTTCTTATTATCCCACGCTTGACGTATTTCACTACGCCGTTCATTACGTTCCTTATGTCGTATTTCAGATACTACTTATCTCGACAAATATGACATTATCACCTTACGAGCCACTTGAATTTGGCGTGAAAACACTGATACCTGTAGAAGTAATACAAAAAATCTCAGTAATATTCTCGATTATATTTTCTTTAAATGCCAGGTAATTGAATTTATTCGACGCATATCAACTACGCTCGACCGTTCGATTTTTTCTCATTTTATGACGCATATTTTGTATAAAACTTACGCCACCGTCGTAAAATTAATGAGTTATGAAGAAAACACTTGCCAACTATAAGTTGCATCACAAATACATCTTACAAATTTAGAAGGATGTGAGCTGATTATTAATGCCAATTATCCATCGTGCAATTGAAGAGATGAGTCTCTTTATGTAATTACAACACTACCCTACAATTTATGGGGGCAAATATTTTGATCCCATTGAAGCTTACGCATCCGTTAGCCCGTCTTCGAAAAACATTGTCCTCCCTCACAACCTTACGAATTCCAAACTCTTAAATCGCCTTCCCTCCTCTCATAGAACCCTAGGATTTTGGATTCCAACGTATTCCATATTTTGCTTTATTGTGGTGAATTCCTTTTTTAGTACTAACGCTACAATGCTGAGCTTGTAAGAGGACTTGAAAAACCTGCCAACATCAGCCGGTAACTTAAGTGCATAAATTTTTTACATCTCAGAAAGTGAAGGCAACTTCTAAGGGAAAGTCTGCGTGAAAGAGATTCTCTCAGGCTCGCTGCCGTGTTAGAAATTAGAATAGAATCGATGTTTTGGACCCTGATTCTTCGGTCATTCTCAAATAGAGACTTGAACGTCGGCCGAGTTGATTTCGATTGAGCCGATTTGACACGCTGGCGAACCCAAGACGATTTCATTAAAAATTTTCGCCGGAACAGTTTCAAATCTGATATGTTAATGTTTGATTGATGGCAAGGTGTTTTCATTGTGCTACGCTACACATACGTAATATTTCAAGATTATATTATAAAGTTATTACAACCAATACGCTGAATGGAAAAGAGGTCAAGTGGGCGTTATGGGTCTTATTAAGTAATTACAATACTGCTCTAAAAAATTGGTAGGCGAGTTTTTTTTAACCTCTTGACCCCTTTCACACGCTGGAGACCCGGCATCGAATTCCATTGTCCGCCCCTGCACCTCTCCTAATCCCCCTCCCGGCGTCTCCCCTCCCCTCACAGCAACCGCCCATTCCCGAGGATTTTGGGGGTCGGGTAATTGGGGCTTATGTCTGCTTGACCCTTATTGTCCGCCATTCTCTCTCTCTCTCTTCTCCGCTTTAACCCGGCCCTGTGCGAGCAGAGCCTCGACTCTGCTGCCCATTGCATGAATTATAAATGGCGCCGGCAGTGCGTGTATGTGAAGGGCTTTGGCTCTGAGCACGAGGGGGTGGGGAGAAGAATGGGCGAAATGTCCGAGGGGGGTCCATCCCCACAGGGGCAAATGGGGGAGGTTCGGACCATGACCTCCCCTTTCTCTCTCTCTTCTCGCCTGCACGGTGGATGCTTGGCAGTAATAATCGCCTCGCGTTTGCTTTAACTTGAAATATGAACTTATGATACGTGCGTTTTCGAAAATAATTTTTTTTCGTCACAATACTAAATGTTTTCCGATTCCGCAATTAGTGCTTAGTGTTAAAAGTTCGTCATGGAGACCACAGCTCCACTCCTGAAAATTTCAGACCATTTTTTCTTCACGTTAGCATGCAGCTGGTTGAGACCTAATTACATTAACTTTGCTTTGATACAAATTCATAAATGAGTGCATGAAACACAGAAAAAAACGTTAAATAAAGCGTAATCAACAGTTAATTGCGTAAAATTTATATTAACAGATAACTGTTAGGCTTAGTTTTTATTTAAATTAATTACATGGGTACATTGAAGTTTTGTTTATAAAATAATTTATCTAAAGGCATTTTCGTAATAATCAAGTTACCTTCGTGTCCAGTTGGCCTGATGACGAAAGGCAGCGGTCTCATATGACAGTTTACCGACTGTACCCAAAGGGGGAGTCATATAGAGGTCATTGCCGGGTGAGTGACTTCGGTAATATTGAAGTTGATGGTTGGTGAATTAACTTTGTGGAAGTTATACACATATAATAAAATAAAATCACTTTGACTCTCCACACAATTTTAATTCTTTGCGACCGGTTTCAACGTGTTGTACCTCATTTTCAAGCGAGACTGCGGTTTATTTTACTTTTAGGTACTATGGTTACTAGGAAATTCCAAGCGCAATTTTTTAACTCGGCGATGACTCCTAGGTGACTCCTTCTTTCGAGGTTATTCGTGAAGGAGTTATGCTAATTGGTGGTCCAATACGAGGAGAAACATAGGTACGTTGGTGCCACGAATGTTACAAATGAGCATCCTCTAGTAGTCCTCTAAATGTGTTGTCTACTACCGCGCATTTATTTGCGTTTACAGAAGTCGCCACTCGCGTCGCTGACGGACAAATCGACCCAAGTTTCACAGGGAACTAAAGCCTGTATCACACGATCATTTTTTTCGTCGCGAAAGTGATCACTAGGCGAAATGATCGTCGCCGGCAATTGTTTTTCGCGTTCGCGATCGCGATGAGGATTCCCATCGCTATTTTTCATCACTAGTCCGGTCGCTTTTTCCGTCGCTAAAACCGTCACTAAAAACCCATATCAGCCAATCGGAACGCATGCCCGTATGGAGCGATTGCAGCGCAACGTTTGACAATTGCGGGAACGACATAGATAAACAAACACGCTGTATATTTTCGTGATGCGGGTCCTATGACAACGAGCTGTGATATCGGAAATGATGCGAAAGCGACGGCGGGAGTGACCGTGTGATTCAGAAAAATGATCACTAGTGCGATAGTGACTACTTTCGCGACGAAAAAAAATGAACGTGTGATTCAGGCTTAAGGAATAATTAGGGGTGCTTACCGAACTTTAAATACATAATGATATGTTTTAATTAATTCGTAACTCTTCAATTTATTTCTCGGAAATAAAGAGATAGTACTGCAAGATATTGGAAAAAATTGATCAAAATGCACTTACATTGCGCGGACATTTTTGAAAGCCGATTAAAATGCGACTGAAGTGGCAGCAGAAATCAGCCTTCTATTATTATTATTAATTATGACTATTATTAATCTATTGGATGGAATTGGGCCTCCTCTATGCAGCCCCCTTGATTGGTGCACTCGTTTTGTTAAATAATGCCTATTCTCAAAAATAAATTGTCTCCGAAAAACATCCTCGCATTGTTCCTGTGCACGTCATTCGATATTCGAATATCGTTGAGCAGTGGAGTGTGAGAGCGTGGCGTGCGAGAGGAGATGTATAGCGCTGGGAAAGCTCTCGGCATTGGGGACGGGAGTTGGTATTCACCGCACGCGGTATACGTCTGTTCCCCTCTTCATCAGCTAGTATATGCCCCGCTCGCAGCGATTCGGCTGCATTGTATTATTGCTACATCTCCAGAGTCGCTAACTCACAAAGCATCCTCAACGCACTTGTCAACCTCGACTATATCGCACGTCCAGACCTCTCGGCATATCTCATTCGGAGTGCAACTCAGACTTTCATCGGGCGAGAGACGGCCACGAACATCATTTTCTGAGTCGAAAGGTATTGTTCAGTATTTTGATAAAATTGTGTTGGATATGATTTATGATATACAAGAATTGCCATGAGAAAAAATTCCCCTGGACCGGGAATAGAACCACGGACCTCTGTCTTTCCGGGCCACTGCGCAGACCACTACGCTATCCAGGTTCTTTAATTCTCATGGCAATTACACCGAGCCTCATGGCACTAGGTGTTAGGCCCTCGCCTAACGAAACATGCCTACGTGCCTATCAGCCTCGGTATAATTGCCATGAGAATTAAAGAACCTGGATAGCGTAGTGGTCTACGCAGTGGCCCAGAAAGCCAAAGGTCCGTGGTTCGATTCCCGGTCCAGGGGAATTTTTTCTCATGGCAATTCTTGTATATTTCACCGCCGTTCACGCGGCAGGTTTAGAAATATTACACATGATTTATGATGTTTACAAAAAATTAAGAGACCCATATGATTCCATTTTCGATCCGTTACCTTCTGCTCAAGATATCGAAAAAAATCGATTGTCTCAACCCTTTCGCGGATAACTTGACGTCACAACCTCATGCCCATAGGGTCACCGCTTCTTAGGCACTCCTCCGTCTCCAAGGGAGGCCCAGTGTGTTTCGTCGTTGTTTACAATATTGTGAAGTGATTCCCTGCTCCAAAGGGCGGTTCTCTCTAATCTAGTTCATTAACCGGAACTCATGTGACGTACCGCATCATGAAAGAGTTCGTTGTAACTTCTGAGTTGTATTTATTTTAAACTCAGAGAATGGCTGAATTAAGAAGTTTTTTTTCGTTTTGAACTATCTTTCTCAGCGATCAAACGTATTCTTTTGCTTTTATTTAAGGTAATTAGTCTTGGTATCTGAGCGAACGACCCCATTGTGGTTGGGACGTGATTTCTAATGGGCCCTATTGCTCCATCTTGAACGACGATAAAATAAGAGAAAAATTTCGACAAAATATTTATCCGAGCGGAACGCCATAGGAATATATTTTTCCATCTATGAATAAAGGGCTTTCATAATTGCTAGGTGGGACTCAGTGGTCAAATACCTCCAAAATGCTCCAGTTTTTATTTTATTCGTTTTTTTTGTTAACGGGTGGTGACCTAGAATAACCCCAAATAACCCCAGAGAAACGCTTCTCGAGGCAGATAGCGTGGTGCCATGTAGATTTTTTGCGTAAAAGGACGATATCAAGGGTAAAATTGAAGAAAACTTGGAATGCTTCCATCCGGAATAATCCCTTTACTTGAACAAATTTCATGTTTCCTGAAATGGCGGACTAGTCTAGTCACTCATCTTGCTATTTGGGGATTACCATAGAGCTGTTTACTTTGTAGGTCTATGGGAACATCCCTACAGTCCCTTCCTTCCCTGCGAGTGGTTTGCTCCGTCTCCCTGGAGAGACACAATCCCCTCCCCCACTTGGTTGGCACGTCTTGGATGAAGTTGGGACTAGATAGAGAAGGAAACAAGCATGAACGGAGGCTGAGATTCAGAGGGGAAAGGTGTTTCTCCACTGGGAAGCTAAGGAAGGGATTGAGGTTAGTGAGGATATTTATCCGCATAAGGACACTTCCATATCATCCTATATCTATAGTAGTACCAATTTTTAATTGTACATTGCCATAAGAGATCTTTGTCCTTCGGCATCAGGTTAACTCGGCACCAGGAGTGACAGCTACATACCAACTGGGGATCGGGTTGGTGTGGTGGCTAGAGTGTTGGCTTTCCACCCGGCGGACTCGGGTTCAAATCCTGGCAGTGGCAGAGAATTTTCAGAGACTGCCCGATCCCTGCTTGAGTGTTGTGTGGAGGACATTTCAAGCGCAACACTCCGTCCGTCGGATGGGACGTTAAGCCGTGGTCTCCTTGGCGCCTTTCGTTAAGAGCAGGCTAATGCCGACGCCGGGTTTCTCTCCACCCTTCCTTCCATACCCTTCCCTCATGGCGCAAATGACCTCAGCTGTCGGTCGCCTCCTCCAAATACCATACCAACCTACATACCAACTTGTAAGTCACCTCAATAGCCGCGTGGAAGGATGTGTTAGGACACTAGCCGTTGACTATAAAGAAAAGAAAATGAGATGACCGTGCCCTAACTATAGTCCCTATTATATTTTATTAAAGTCCTTTATTTGTCGAAGGAATAGCGAATTCCTTAGCCTATCCGTTCGGCAAAATGTGTCTTCAAATATATTGTTCATGTAGGACCTACAAATTTGGTGAGGTTCTTAGGTGATGTTCTCTGTGACGCTCTGAAAGATATCAGTTCTTGGTAGCTCAATAAAATCTAAGCCTCCTGGTCTCTAACGGCTCCCAACCTCGTTAAAAGTTATGCTACGTTATCAAGGACCCTTTTCCAGTTGGCTTACCCAGTGAATGATTTAAGTGATTTGTTTTTCAACTTTCCAACGCGGATTAGATCTCTATAGGAGATACCGATGTTTCATTGGATGGCGTTTTTCGGACATGATAATCAAGGAAGAAACAGAGATCCAGCTTTATAGCAACAAATGGATCGAGATAAGGTCTCCATCTCTACAGCACATGGAACCCGACCTTAAAAGCGGGAGAAAAACCCAGAAAAAGTTTAACCAGTCAGGACGACCTACTAGAAGGAAAAGATTAGTATGTATATCAGACCGTTTCAGACAGGGGCATCATAAACCCTGAGTATTTTTGGAAAATCACCCAGAAAAAAATCGCCATCCGCCATGCAGATCCTAACCCAGTTGTGAACACTAGTACAATTCTCCCGAATTACTCTATGTATTCTCCCCTTAGATTTATTAAAGCACGGTTGTAACACAAAGTTATCGCTGCACGCTAATATCAATGTCATGGTGTCCAGTGGCGGACACAGGATAGGGATAAGGAGAAGGAAAAGGAATAGGATTATTAGATAAGATGAGAAGGGGTTGGCCTTATTGTACATTGGAGAGGGAACTCCAAGTGAGGAGAAAAGGTGTCAAAAAACTCGATGTAAGCCTACCTTGACCGGAATAATATCGTAATAGTGAATTTAGCTATCACAAGAAGCATAAAAAGCTTTATTGTGCACTAGAAGAGAGACCAGTGCTTAAAGCTGTTTGTATTTCGTCTACTATAGTATTTCGCTTGCCTGGAACCGGACCATAGCTCAAATACTATCGATAGCATTGTATCTATAAATTACCATTCAATCTAGTATAAATTGGAATACAAAGGGGGGGGGGCAAGTCCACCCCCCATAGATCCGCCACTGATGGTGTCTGATTATCAACATTATATACCAAAAACATGGATTTAAATTTTTTAAGGAAGGTAATATGCTAAGTTTAATTATCTATTAGCTCTTTAATGTATGAATTAGCAATTTATCAAACATTCGTGACATCAAACGACACCGTATAATAGTAGCTCCGTGGGTTTTCGTCCGCCGAGTCCTTTGTAAACGCAATCGGACAGTCAAAGTGACGGACAGCGTAAGTTCATCAAGATTTTGAAATATACATATCCTGGCCAGTGATCCGTCCAATGCATCTGATGAAATAAAATATTTATAAAATTTTACATAAAATATATATTAAATACATATCGAATTTGTGTGTATGGAGAAATTGGCTGGCCTGAACGCCACTAAACGGGCATGGAGACGAAGGCGTGTGATGATTCAAGTGATGAAAATTACATTATTACTTTCTCCCTTTGTAGCTTTCACATCCTTATACACCCGCAAACACACTAAAATAACGGATAACTAAAAAGAGTTATAAATGATAAATTAAAGAGCAATTCCGTCATATTTTTTTAAACTGGCTGCGTTAAAATCCGGGGACATAGGTCGATTCTTTACTCAAAAGGCGTCACATGGAAACTTACGGGTTGCATTTTAAACAACCACTCAACTGTACCAAAATGTATGCAGTCACATGACCACAATTTAACCTCTTTCTTCGTCGAAATTGTGATTTACTCTCCACGGAAGATAAGTCCCCTCTTCTTACGCCTTTTTGATGATTTTTTTCCGGAATTTTTCCCTCTTCGACTCACTTGGGACACTTGGCATTTTGGACTTTGCCTTTTCAATTCCCCACCCCAGAGATCTTCGTTTCAGGTCGTATGGCAGCGTAGGGGCCATTTCGACCTTCATCAAAGAGACTTCTGTCAAGGGGTGTCAGCTATACTTACCTCTGCATGGAGAAGGTGGAGGTTTACCACTGTTTTACCTTTTCTCAAACAGAATAACACAGCCCTTTATGATAGATAGGGATTTAAAAAATAATATATTTGCTTTAATGACAGTAAAGTAGGCCGTTTTCTACACACATGCTCAACAAAAGTAGTGGTTAAAGTAGTATAGATATTTTTAATTTCTGTGGAAGGGCAATAATAATCTATTTTCTTGATGAATATTTTTATTGTTATGTAAATTCTGAATTCCTCGGCAGCCTCAAATTACCCCAAAATTGACGAATTATTCTACACGCACGTTTGTAGAGGCACAACAAACAAAGTAGACCACTTTGGAGGGCAAATAAATGCACGTTCGTAAACATACTTCCGCTGGCTTCACGATTTTCCACTGACCTCAGGAATCGCTAGGATCTTCACTCACGGTCAAATGCTCCAACGGTGGATAGGTTCTCCGAGTTCCTCGATTTGACGGCACAGACGTCCTCCCTTCCCCTTTCCCAGGCAACCCTATCTCCTCACTCTCGGGTCAACTCGAACGATTCGACTTTTCCCAAAGGAGGACTTCCTGAAAGGTCCTTCTCCTCACTCCCGTGGGACCACGCCTTCGCAACTGGGAAAATTCAAGCCAACTTCTAGAGATACGCACTTTTCCTTCGATCTAAAAAGATTTTAGCATCCCACTTCGGTCCGCTGCTTTTGCACATTGTTCTCTGACGTGCCGCTGTATTTTATTGCTTTTCACCGCAAATAATTCAACTTTTAAATTCATCCCCTGGCAAATGGAAAAGGCAGCAAGTTTGCAGATTCCACATTTGTACATTGCATGCTTCAGTATATCGTATGTATTTGTACATTGTATTTATTTGTACATAATAAGAGATTATCCCTTCCAATTATTCACCTTTTTTGGCTGTGCTGGTTCCACTAGAAGTCCCAGCAATATCTTGAAATGGAAACATGTAGTTTCTGCTGGAGCTGGGCATTTTTTTCTCGTAAGTGCTGCCAGCTCATCGTCGCGCGCCAAAAAAATGTTCATCAAACGTCATCGTCGGAGTCCAATGTGGGTACGAGTAAGTGAGAAAATCTCCATAATCGTCTTTTTTTATTAGAGCCTTATGTGTACCCACTGCAATCTCGATGCTAACGATTGGTTACTTAAACATATACAAATCTAAGATATGATGCAATGTTTTCCCGGCAAATACTTCGCGAGAAACCTTATCATGATAACCATCGTTTTAAATCCCTTTTTTTCACCAACGTTTCTACAGGCGACTCGTGCATCATGGGTGAATGAGTTAATTCGTTAATTTAAAGGAAATAAACCGGTAGAAATCCCGAGAACACTTAGCGTATATAAACAAATTAAATAAACGTGGAAATCAGCAAGGCCTTCTTGGAAACAATATAAAAGATAATGGCACTCCCAACTGGTTCCCCCTTAACACAACCTTGGCCCCCACATTATCGATCCTTCCAAAATCTCATTCACACCCACCTTTTTTCAATTCCCTGCCTGTTTATGCAATTACTGTATGTCCAGCCTCACCCCCTTGATAATGAACCTAGGTGCGTGAAAACCGGTCGAGGTGCAGTAGATAATTTAGTGTGGTGTATATATATAGTTGTTTAATCACACAGTCAGGATTAATTTCCAAATATTATTTCACGAACGATTTCATTCGATGGAAACGCCACGTGCTGACATTCTATCCTAAATTAATACAGATTCCGTAAATTATTCTGTAAATAAATCAATAAACAGGTCAATTTTATGCCTGAAAGATCTGATGCTTTCTTGGCGAATAAATTGCGTGGAGAGTTCTCAGGATCGCCACCTCATCAGGAACTGCATTTCTGCCGAAGTTTTGCTGTCCGACTCGGTCATCGTTCAAAATGTCGGCCTCTAATAGCCCTGAGGACGATGGCCGAGTCGGTCATCGAAACGTCGGCAGTAATGCAGTTCCTGATCCGTTGGCGATCCAGATAACTCTACACGCGAATTTTATGCCTTTTAGCGCACGGATGCAATGTTATTGACTCCAAAGATGCAGTTCTTCTCGAAAAAATCATTTGGTTCGGCTTGGATTCCAACCCGGAATCGCCGTGGAAGAAGATGGATTGGCGGTGTAACTGTTAGCATTCATGTCCGGCAATCGGGAATTTCGGAGTCTAATCCCAGCTAAGTCAAATTATTTTTTCATGGCGAATTTTATGATTAGTGTGTGTGATGATAATTATGACTGATTTGAAAACGCACACAAATTACGAATCAACAAATTTGATTTTTTTGTCATAAAGAGGGGAGTATCTGCAGGGTTATTTAAATTATATAATATGTGTTGTTTCCACAGTAAATTGATAAAATATTTGCAAAACAATGCGATTAATTGTAGAAATAATGCGAAAATTCCACAGAGGAAAAATCATTCGCCTTGACCGGGATCCCGGTCAAGGCGAATGATTTTTCCTCTGTGGAATTTTCGCACTATTTGTGCATTGCGGGTGACTCCGTAAAAAGTTATCACCGTGGCTAGTCCCGGTATACTTTCATATGTAGAAATAATGTTTGGTGTCAGCTGCAGTCTACTGTTTGGGTGAATAGAGTATGAATGCATTAATTGAAATCAAATTACGTTAATTCAATCAGACTTACGCTACGTTAAACTGAAGTACAAGCTTTATAAAAGTGGGCAGGGAGATAGTGAGAATCTCAGCACCACGAGGTGTTTGTTGCACAAATGGTAAGTAACCGCAAGACCACAGAGCGAGGAGTCTAACGATCAAACGGGGTAAGAGGCAGTAATTCCATTTCGGTGTGAACGGGAGTAATGGGAAGGAATTTATAAACGGGATTCTACAAACACGAGTCTTGGCTTGGAAATGAGGGCCCGGAATCAAATTTAGCCTAACACGTGCATTGCTGACCCCAATAATGCAGTTGAAAACGCTTCAAGCGGAAGGCAAGATATTCAACGGCAGCTCTGAAAGCAATTGTCGGTAATCCGAGGGAGAGGAGAAAAGCGTTGAAATCATGTCTAATCACAGGAAACCTCACCACGGTATGATTACCGTTTCCATTCCTATTTTTGAATATTATTCCTCACCTCTTAGCTACGAGGAATGTTTACACTCAAGTGAACGGACCAACAGGAGGAAACGAACTTGTACGTTAGATTGTCTCTGCATACCACCTATCCTAGTCCTCTCATATATTTTAAGTTCTTAAATAATTGTGGGCTCAAAGAATAAACGTTAATTTGCGGCGTTAATCAGACAATTTCGGCATTTTCTTAGGGTTTTCTCTACGTCCGTGGACTTTTCCTGACAACAGTTTTGCTGACATTACACTCAGCATCATCAAATTGATGGCACTTCTGGCTTTAGGTTCTTACAGAGCCATCTACTGGACGCTGACTGCAATTTCAGCGAAATTGTTGTCAACACAAGCTAACGGACGCGGTGAGAACCCTAATAAAGCGCAGAAATCATTTTTAAAATAAATATTTATGCACCACTACTCTTGCCTTTTGTTTTTTTATTCGACTTTCTAGGGGTTGTGAGCGAAAGAAAAGCAATAGACATTTCTTACTAGCATTTATGAAACTTCGCATGCTTAATCAAATAGCATTGGCAAACAATGAAGGCATATCAATTTCAATTTACATTCGCCTTTGTCTGGATGCATGAGTCATGGTTTCCAAAGTTAAGCCTTCTTTCAGTATTCTAAGAATATGCAATCAGTCACAGGTGTATTTTTATATGAGAATTTTGTAGCTAAAAATTTTTCATAATATTATGATGGCGACGTTTCACCCACTGTGTTGTAGGCATCCTCAGGCTAGGCTGAAGTGACTTGCGATGAATCAAAATAACAACGCGGACGAAACCTGGAAATCTACCCAACTGCGAACGTGACCGCCGCAAAAACTTTCAGAAACTTTCATAATATATATTTATATGATACGTTTTCATTACTCTAGCGTACGTCCATTTTCTTGACAGCGTTTACATACACTTACGTCATGAATTGTAAGGCTCTTTATTTCACTCCGTAAATTAGCCATCGAATATTTTGTTAGTATTCTCACAAAGGGTACGGTCTTTATTTCGAAATAAAGTCGCATTTGATTTATATTTTCCAGCTTATATCAATTTCAGCCCATTTTGAATTTGTGCGACGTAAAGGGGTACAGGGAGTACAGGGATTACGAGTCTGGTCAGAGATCAATTTTATCAGGGGAAGGCGGTGGGAGGTAATGGAGGTGGATGGCGCTTTGTGCTAATTGGCGAGAGAAAGAAAGAACGAGCGATGGAATGCGCAAGAGATAAAGAGAAGGAGCGACATTCCAAGGGAACAAGGACTAGTGCGGATTTTCACGCGAGGTGGCAATTGTGTTTTGCCTTGTACTGTGAGCTTCTGTCTAAACACACGATACATGACATGGCGCAAATTCGAGGGTACGAGTGACTAACTATGGTGGACGGGATCACTAGAAGAGATAGAGGAATCAGACTGCAAAGCACAGAGATTTAAAATGTCATTGTTTCTTCTTACTATTATTAGGTGTAACAACGGTTACTCGAATAATAAAACTAATGACGTCTAATTTTAGGACAACTCATTTATTTCTTCTTTTTTTATTTACTGCGTTTCATTTCAGTTTTTCATTGTTCATCATATCATTTTTTAGTATTGTTAAACCTGTACTTATCCGTGGAAAAAGTTGCATTATTATTACCTTGAATAAATGTTCTACAATGATCACTAACAATTGAAAGTCTTGGTCTTTCTTTGTGAGACTATACGTGTTATAGTGTCCGATTGCACGGAGTGATGCTATATAAGAATGATGCTATACCGTATATGAGAATATGTGCATTTTATTAGTGCCATTAAATATATTTTTATTGTACCATGTAGTGCAGCATATGAGTAGCTTGTCACTTGCTGGATGCAGTTCATTGGTCAGCCCCAGCCAAACATCCATGAGTTGACTTACAGGTTTGAATGGAATGTAACTACGGTCAATATCGTGTAATTCATAGCCAGCTAGCTTGATAGAAATCCTGCATCATCACTATCATCCTAGCTGCTGTAGGGTTGTTCAGATCATTAGATCGGCCCTGGTTTTATTCTTGTTCCTTCTACGCCACATTTGCTCAATCTTAGGTCTTAATTTTAATTGCATGAAACGCTGCAATATTTCCACTTAATTAATTTCAGCAAGACGCGTTCTGTGGAAATATTACAATGTTTCCTTGAACTTATGTTAATCATTTCCACCACATGGTGCCACATATCATAAAAGATATTTGGTTTTAATGATGCCTATCAATTGTCTATGTCCATTAGATGAAGTTTTTGGGACTTACCATGTGTTTTCAGTTTCGTCATTATTAATTCTTAATCCTAAGTTTGATTCGAAGCAGCTTTTCACTCAGTTATCCCCTCCGATAATATTTTCACTGTAGCGTATTTATTCTCCTGCATACCCATAATAGGGTAGTTTCCTTAATCAAGGAAAACGAAAGGCATTGATTGCGATTCGTACCCACCATTAGTGTATTCATAATATACAAATTATTTCGTTTTAGAAATACCGGTTTAGACGAATGGTAATGGTCCATTTTTATCCTCATTTGAAAACGGCCAGATTGGCGCCCATGCAATGCCACTCCACGTGACGTCACAGGGACCTAGTTTCTATACGAGTAGATACGAGTTATATATCGTCTGAGATTACCAATGCATGCATGAGGCGCAGAGCTCAGGGAAACATGTCTTAATAATCACTTATTAAAACTGGCTAAGGTCGGAAAGTTTTCTTCGTTTGATAAGGTATTAATAATCCTTATTTAAGCCAAGCGCTACCAGCCAGCAAGGTACTCAGCTACCCGCTAGCAGCCTGCGTCGTATCAGCGCTCAAGCCTCCCTCAAGGTCACCTCACTTGCGGCAGCGGGAACGAGAAATACGGCACACGAAGAGATTTCCCGGCATTCATACTTACCCGTCGCGTTTTCGCGCGCTTGAAAATTTTCACTTTTCATTTAATCGCGAAAAATAGATATCGTCATTTAAAAATCTATATGCGTGAAATACGTACTCCAGGAGTAATAATCTTTCGATTTAGGCAATAAAAAAATAATAGGAAACCACCCTATTACCATCCCACATTATTTCATCCGAGGACTTCCTTTTCCGTTAAGAATCGAGGATTCCCTTATTCTTAAAATACAGCGTAATTTTTTTCATTGCAAAAAAGGACACTTTGAACGCCATTCCTTCAATTGAACACCTCTCGCGCAGAAATGAAATCGGAAGTTTTTCCGCTCGAGTGTGACCTTTTGATCATTTCGTTGGCTTTCTCGCGGAGTGACGCGAGGTAAAATCAATTCTGGAGGTGCGATGAATGACTTTCCTGCCGGATGCTCGCAACCGTCACCTTTCGTCCTCCGCAGAGTCCAAATTGGCGCAAATGGCGCATCCGATGGACTTCGTGACGCGGCAACCGGGCGTGACGCATGAGTTTCCTATGCTTTCCGCCTCCGCACGCCACCAAATCACAGTCGATTGCAGATGACGGAATGTTGTGCAAAATTGTGAGTGATTCTCGGGACTGCTGCTAGGTCGGAAGCTAAATAGCTGTAATTTATACCTCACCACCGTCACCACCTGCCTTCTATTTATTTTTTGGGCGAATACGACTCCATACACAAGCGTGGCCTTGAAATCGGGTTTAAAAAATAATTTTTCAATAAAATCATAAAATCTTTTAGTTTGAATGCTTGGTCCATTAATTAATTAGTCCTAAAGGCTTACTACTCAGCTAATAATTAGGGTGTAAAAAAATATTTTTCATTAGCACCGTCAAATTGTTTAGTTAGAATAATGGACCAGTTAATTACACCTAAGGGACTGCACGTGTAGTCTAATCAATAGCTAATTGTTAGCCAATTTTTAGGAAATTTAATAAGAAAAAGTCCTCTGAAATCCGTTTTGAAATAGTCAAGGGGGTACATGTAATCGTAAAATGTTTTAATCAGAGAAGTGACTATAATAATTACTCCTAAGGGATTACACATGTAGACCAATCACTAGCTAATTTATAGCTAAAAATTCGTCAGCTCTTCCTAATTATTCACTTAAAGTAAATTGTAACTTGCAGTGTTGGGTAAAATTTAAATGAGCAAAATGGCTATGGTATGGTATTTGGAGTACTGACAGCTGAGATCCTTTGCGCCATGAGGGAGGGGTATGGAAGAAAGGGTGGAGAGAGACCCGGGGTCAGTATGATCCTGCTCTTAACACGGCTAAACGTCCCATCCGACCACGGAGTGTTGCGCTTGAAATGCCCTCCACACGGCTTTCAAGCAGGGATTGGGCAGGTTCCGAAAATTCTGTGCCATAGTCAGGATTTGAACCCGAGCCCATGGGATGAGAATCCAACACTCTTATCTACCACTCCATCCGATCCCCATGAATACGACTCCGTGCCCAAGTTTGGCCTAAAAATCGGGTGTAAAAAAATTATTTCTCATTAGCACCGTCAAATGTTTTAGTTAGAACAATGTACCTGTTAATTGCACCTACGGGAATGCACGTATAGTCTAATCACTAGCTAATTATTGGCAAAAATTCGGCAACTGTTTCAGCTTAATCAGTTCAAGCTATACATAAATTGTAATGTTGGGTAAAATTTAAATGAATCAAATGAATTGCCACGATTTTTTTCTTTTTGCTGTTTTTAAGGTGTTCAATATTTTCCTGTACCTCAAATTTTAAAGAAATGCGAATATGAGAAAATAATTGAAGGGTCAAAGATAAAATTATCTTTGTGGTACGGGCAAGAGTTGAAAGCGATCTACTTCACGCACTGACAGTTTTAAGATGGAAGCGTTAGTTTTAAGCAAATATTCCGTCACCGAAAAAGACCGGTTGAGCAGTAGGCATGCGTCCTGTAAAGGTGTTGTGGTAGTACATCTGATGATGTCACATGTAATAGCTCGATTGATAGATAGCATGTTGCAGAGAAGTGATCACCCCTTGCCACTCACTCTAGGTGGTTTTCAGCATGGATGCTGATGAATGGATCCATCTAATTAATCGCTCACTCCAGGAGACGTGAGAGCAAAGAGAGTCGACGGCTGTAGCCTCAAGGCAAACGCCATTGTCGTCTCATAAAAGATTCTTTGTGATGGTAGACGCTTGGGATGAATCTAATTTTCAAAATAATTCCTTTTCTTGTCCCGCGACGGAAGTCTTTATCCAGGAGAATTCTGTCTTCAAGCAGACTCTTCCTTATTAAAGCTGATCAAAGTGTAATCTTAAATTATGATATGTTTTCAAACTTACGATAAAGATTCAATCGATTCATTGAAGCTCAGAGTTTCTTCTATTTTGTTAAACCACCTTTAAGTGTACAGGCCACAATGGCTTAAGCCATAATAACCATAAAATTAGAGTTAACTTGTTGTGAAAAATCATATTTTTCCGAAAAATCATAATCTTGCTACTATAACAATCTCTCATGGCAATTCATTTGGTTAATTTAAATGTTACCTAATATTGCAAATTATATTTTACTTGAAGTAAATGATTCGGAACAGTTTACGAATGTTTAGCTAAAACCTAGCTGGTGATTACTCTACATGCTTAATGCTTTTGGAGTTGTTAACAGAACCAGTGATATTGCTAAAGCATTTTACGACAACATGTGTTCTCTTATCTATTTCCATAAGGATATCGGGGGATTATTTCTCAGAATAATTGCTAAAATATTGCAAATAGAATAAGCTTATCATCTTAGTAATGTTTTTTTTAAAGAGCTCCAAAGAAAATATATGTAGGGTTCTATGATTCCTATGAATTAAGCCAAGTTTGGAGTGATATTTAAAAGCTAAGAGGCCCTTAAGTCAAATATCTCATAGATAATTTCGTTTGAATGGCAATAAGAGGTAGTTTACTTTTTTAAATGAATATAATAAATAATATTCGCATGCGCTCTCAAATTGATAATTTTATTTATATCTTCAAACGATTTTAATCCTCCGCTGAGCGTATCCCTTGGAAAAGGGACGACTCTTCGACATAATCTCGACTTGGTGTGAAAAGGGAAAGGGCAGATAAAGAGATAAAGAGTGGATTTTGGGAGTGGAGGGAAGACGACGCTTGAAGCAAAGGTTCGAATGAAAAGACCTCTCGTCGTTGGCTGAGAGAGCACTGAATGGGAGAAATGTTTCGACTAACGCCCTCATTACGCATTCAGGCCGAAGCTGCAGACACCACATCGTCCACGGTGGTCAAAGGGAAGATGCTTACTTTACACTTCATTAACCACGAAGGGGATATGTATTCGCTTGCTTCGTAACGGGTCCTTTCCTCCCAATGAAATGATCTCTCGAGCATCGAAAAGAGGCATTTCGTTCCTTTCAAAATAATTGTGGCTTCGGACTACTTTAATTAGGACAACCTGATGATCCGGCATCTGAGAAGCGGAAATACTTTCTACTGTAGGAGTTATATAATTATTTTGATACTTCGATTTGAAAATTTTCAAAGGGTTTATTTCTATTTTTGTTAAATGTCATGGGATCAAGATTTTTCTTGCCTGCAATGATTAAAATTCATCTCAAGTACTCGTTGTAGGATTATCTTTTCTGAACATCGTATGAATATTTATATCTTTCAATATTGGACATTTAAAAAGCAATCCCCTTCAAAAGAGAGCAGCATTCAACTTTATTTCGTAGTTGTAGTTTCATAAATGATTAAAAACAGGGTTAGAATAATTATCTACGTACGTGCTTGATATAAAAATCATCCATTTAATCGCTTTTAACGCTAACTTCAGTTTTTTTAAAATTGTATATCGTAATATTATTTTTTTAACGTTCAGTAACGTAATAATTAATTTGTTTTTCATCTATAAAAATATTTTAATTTATCTTAGCCTAAATCAATAGGCCATAAAATATTATGAAATTGAATGCGTGGAATAAATACCAATGCTTGTATTAACATAATCGAACATAAATGTTGTTTTGGAAAAATTAGGGTACCTTTGACTTTCTCACAGACGTGTGAACGTGAAATACCTAGGGTGTGGAATATTTATTTCCATAATTTAACCACCACTCACCATGGAGGAGCTTTGTATTTAAGGGGATTTCAAGAACTTTCCCCATCATTATTCGATCGGAAACCGAAATCTTTATACTCACTCACGCACCTCCGAAGAAGAATGGCGAAAAAAAAATTCCACGGCCATTAAAAATTAGTAACTCGACGAAGGCGTTCGAGAAAGTTGTGAAAGGGTGGGGAAGAGGGCGTGGAAATAGTTGAAAGAGAGGAGAAGGGTTGGAAGTGGTGGGGAGAAGCGCGCCCCTCGGTGATGAAGTTGTGAAGAGGGCGTGAAAGTTTGTCTCCTGGGAGATAGGGCAATGTTTGGCTGCCGCGAGTAAAAGGGAAGAGGAAGATGGCTTCTCTCGGGTCATCGTCGATGGGCGTTCGAAGTCAATGCTTCATTAGTGAGGCCATCTCACGATAGAGGGAGGGAGAGAAAGAGAGAGAGAGTTTTGAAGCGTAAAGGCCAAGTATTCGGGAGAAGACGTTTTTTTTTTGGGCGAGGCGATGAAGTTAGTGGAGGCTTGAAGAGGAGTTGGAAGGAAGTTAGTTAAAGGAGAGTTGCCCTTGTTTGCGTTGTTTTGTCCTTGTTTGTGGCGTGGTCGGCGTAAGAGATGCTTTCCCGGAGGTGCATTCAGTGTTTTGAAGTTTGGAAAACTGAGTAAAACGGTGATGATATCGTGAACGCGTAAGTGATCATGCGGGTTTCAAGGCCCTCTTTGGTGATCCCCTAACTGCTGTAGCATCTAAAAGCGATAACTTCTTATCGGGTGAGAGACACAGGACTCGCGAGTATACTTCTACTTGTGAAAAGAAGTCCACTTCGCACGATAATGAGCTTACTCACTGATCACTGCTATTCAATGACAAATCTGCAACTCCTGGGTATCATTAACTCATGAGCCAGTTGTAGAATGTGTGAATGTTGCGATGAAACAACAACATATGTGCAATTTTCCACATTGTGAGGACTTGGTAAAGCCAACTTGGTTCACCTTTTAGGGAGCCCATTGTGGTTTATGATTTACCCATGCGGAACCTGCTGGCCTTTAACGAGGTACTCTATTCACATCAGAACCCACAAATATGCTCAGTACCAATAACATCACTCATCTACCTACCTCTAGCGATATCGAAAAACCTTCGGAGACGCTGAATTGGAGGCATTAGTCGATGAATATCCATCTCAAACTAAAGAAGAGCTTGCTTGTGCATTAAGGGTTACCCACTATGCCGTTTTATGCAATAGAAAGGAGCTAGATTTCCTTGTGATTCGACAAAGTGATTTTACAGCATGAGAACGCTCGCCCTCATGCTGCCAAACCTACCTCGAAACGCTCAAATGGGAAGCCCTTAGCCACCCGCTACATTTCCCACATACTGCACGGTCCGATCATTACTTGTTCCGTTCGATGGCAATTAGTCTGCCTGATCAGCAGTTGCGCTGATTTGAAGAAATCGAAGAATAGCTTGATTCGTGGATAGCCTCAAAATATGCAAACTTTTACTGTTACGGTATTCAAGCTCTGCCACAATGATAGGCCAAAGTTGTAGCTAGCGATGGACAATACTTTAAATGATTCGTTTGTAACCATTTTTACGCAATTAAGTTGTATTTTCGCTGAAAAACAGCGAGAACTTAGTTGCGCACCTAATAAGATAACGGAAAAAGTGGGAGGTGAGTAAGGGAAAGGTAACAACTTGAAGCATATGAAAAGAAAGACGCAGGATGACAGTGTCATTTTTAATTGCTCTCTTTGTTCTTGCTGCATTTTCACTACGGTTTTACTCTTTCATCTTGTCATGATCAAGTTTTATTCGACTCTTACTTCTTCGCGATTAAACTTTGCTTAGATATACTTGCATGTCGTGATTTGTTTAAGCTTCATAAATAATAGTATTGGCGTTAATGTGCAATCGGGTTGTACACCAATACCCAGAATCACAATTTGCTAAAGTAATTTGGTAGACGGTGTGGTATTTGGAGGAGGCAACCGACAGCTGAGTTCATTTGCGCCATGAGAGAAGGGTATAGAAGGAGGAAGGGTGGAGAGAAACCCGGCGTCCGCATTAGGCTACTCATAACGAAAGGCGCCATAGGGACCACGGCCTAGAATTTCATCCGACGGACGGAGTGTTGCGCTTGAAATGTTCTCCACACAACATTCAAGCAAGAATCGGGTAGTCTCTGAATTTTCACCGCCACCGCCGGTTTTTCAACCCGAGTCCATGGGGTGGTAAGCCAACACTCCACCCACCACGCTAACCAGATCTCCATTTGGTAGACGGTGGGGAAAGATAAATCAGGGTGAAAAGTTATATTTCACGTTCATCCATTTTCTCCTTAGTTTTAAATTGAAATAAATGAAAATTTATCGTCCACTATTTATGATTCTATGACGCCACTTGAGGTAAAGGTTCAATAAATCTTTCGGGGAGGACAACTCTGATTGGAAAAGACTGGGAGAGTGTGAAGAGTTTCTATTGCAAAGAAAAACCTAAGTTCGCTATGCGACTCCGAGGATTTAGGAGAAGTGATGACCTGCTCGCAATAATAATAATAATAATAATCTTTATTGGTCAATAGTATTCATTAGATACACAGACCTTGTCACAGATGAAATTCAATTGCACATACATATAGAATGTACAAGAAAAGGTAGTCGCAGTTCATAGGCAGTGTACAATTAATAAAAATAATAAAAATAAATGAAATATAATAGAAAGTATATGAATATATTAGAATACAATATCACATGTGTTAAGAGTAAAATATTCACTGACAGAATACAATGGCTGTGAGGCTAGCCATGAGTGAATCACACTCTTGAATTTGGTCAAGCTAGCCATTCTGGCTGAGATAGGGAGATGGTTAAATAGCTTGATACCTAAATTATGTATGGAGAATTGGGTTTTGGTTAATCTGCACTGATTATGAGTTCCTGAGCCCATCAACTTATCTTCTAAAGGGTTAATACCATCAATTTCACGCCAAAAATATCTGATAACTAATAACTGATCGAGAAACGGCAAAAATACGGGAAACTTAACTTTTCCATAAGTCGTAATCAAAAATTAAATATAACGGACAAATGAGTCTGTTCGTGTGACATAATGTTCAAATTTATGCACACCTACGAAGAAAACACATTTTATGAGAAGTGAAAATTTTAATCTAAAGAATTTAAAATATGATATCTAATAAGTGCGCTAATAGCCCTGGATAAAAGGATGAGGGTAAATCGGAAGGTCTGAGGGTGTGATGGCTTGGCAAGTCATTATCGTCCCTAATGAGAGACAGTCTGGACGGAAGGGTCTCGAGAAAAGAGGCATTTTTTTCAGCGGGGTTTTGCTCTGGGATCGATACTGAGACTCCCTTTTTACGCAGAGAAAAGAATATTTCATAGAATTTGTCATACCACATTTGCAATCATGTCATACGGTCAAAATTTAAATAAATCGTATTGTTTTGCAGCGCAATTTATAATGCCAGTGAAGCATTTGCTTGAAAGTTATTGAATGGGACATTTTAAATTTCTTATCACTTTTCGGATTATTTTGAGTTACGTATGATATTCCTAGACAAAATTAAATGATTTATTTCTCCTATATTTAGGTTGGAAATGAAATCTGTTGAAATAGTAATTTTGTGCATCAGTTCTTCGAATATTAGGGAAAAATCATCGCTTGGAAGCTATCGATACATCAGTTTATTATTTTACAGTCGATATCCTGTAATTTTACGTACTTAAAAGTGAAATTAATGGATAAAATGATTGATTAGTTGATAAATAGTTTTTTTTCTTCTATTATCGATTAAGGACCTCCTCTTTGGTTATTATAGAGCTGGTATTGATTAAAATTCCGTGGGATGGAGTGATTGTATGGTGTATTGGATTATTGTGGCCATTAATACTGGCCGAATTTGTCCGGATCAGCACCGGAAGAATAGAGACATTGTAACCTCTACACTAAAGAAACCTACGTAGTCATTTTGCCAAATAGAAGCAGCTCTCTGGCACATTTTATTGTTTGCTATGCATGAATGCGTCGTAAAAGATGAAATTTTGTTGTAAGGCGTATTAGTGCACAGATAAAGCGCTTATTTTGGGAGACTCAAGAAAATTCAACGTTATGCCCTCGCTGCTCTACGAATGAGGTCTTTTGTATGAGAGAAGATGTGATGCATGGTGGAAGCTATTAATTCCGTTGCCTGCGTTGAACTCGAATCTTTCTCACACTCGCCGCTAGTGTTTCCTTGTTTTAGGCGGACAAAGAGAATTTGGTGGCAGGTTGGGAAGTTTTCCTTTTGTGAGGCAAAAGCGTGAAATATGCAGAGGATGAAAATATGTTAGATTGAAATTTTAGCGGCTCAAAATGACAAAATCTATGGTAAATGTGGTAGGTAAAATACACTACACGTCTCTTTATCCAATCAAATTTCCTAATTTATCGGGTAAATCTCTTCCATTAGTCTTAAATAAAAGACAATGGACGGATACTGTGAGAGCCATATTTGACAGAATAACCGAGCTCACCGAACTTAAAATTTAATTTCGTGAGTAAATTTTTCTGAAGTCGAATGATTCCATTTTGTATTTTCAGTTGATTGATCTCGAATAAGGTTGATTAAGGTTTTAGCCGCTACTTCTTGTCAGAGAGAGAAGAAAGGGCTGGGAGATCTAGGTTTAGAGAATAGAGTAGAGCGAAAAAGTGCGCTATTCACGTAGTTGTCTTTGCTACCTTTGTATATCTCTACGGTGACGCAAATAATAGTCGAAATTGGAGAATCCTAATTGTTTAAGTTCTAAATTGAAGAAGAAATGGAATCTCTAAATACTGGTAAAAACGTTTCCTAGTTAACGGAGTGTATCAAAAATGCTTTAGTTCAAAATTTATTTTATCTTGCTGCATATTATTCTTCGACCTCGTTGCGACTACGCATATTCAACTGAGCTACTTTCTTGACTATTACGCGACAAGCCCACATGATCTATTCAATTGATGTACGGTCACTTTTAAAAGCCGGTGTACAAGACCAGCGCTTCCGTCTGCGTAATTTTACGATGTTGTCCTTGGCGTACTGTTTATGTGGTCTATGACTACTGAGAGTCCATTTGACTTTATGAGATTGTTTATGGTACTACTTGACTATTTTACCCTCAATAAGAGGCCCGCATAATTTGAAAGATATAAATCCTTCATGATCCCTCTCTTGCAGGGAAAACATTCCACTCCGGAGAGAGAGAATAATTAAAAATTTTACCGCGAGTTGCGTATTCCTTGATGAAGACGGATCATCATCTTTGTCGTCCTATCGTCGTCTGGAAATCGAACACAGAATAAATTATGCAAATATAATTTTCAGCGCATTACGAAGATTGCAATTCCATATATTTTAGCTCCATATTATTTCGTAAAAATTGCGTAAAATATGCGCTTTAGTAAATATTTTTATCGTTAGCTTTAGATAATAATTTTACCATATTTTCCGTGTTCACCTCGTTCAACCAGTTTTCAATGTTTACCAGCAAAAAATCAGTTTTTTAACAAAAATATGGGTCTCTATATTCAACTCCATCACATTCTTCATTAAAAGAAAACTTGTGAATAAGCATATTTACTAATTCGACTTTTGAAAGTGACACTATCTAAGCTCATAGATTTCATTTATAAATGTTATTTGTCCAAAACATTCCTTGAACGGTGGCCGTTACGAATCTCGACTAAGACCATTTAACGGACAAATAAATCTCTTGATCTTACTTATGACCATTTGATGACTGGTTTTCGATAATTTTGTTTACATAACAGGGGAACTGGTGAAAAGTGTAATTTTTTGCGTTTTACTCATTGCATGGGGTACGAAGAGTACATTGTTTCATTTTTGTATCTATCTTAATTGTTACTTGGATTTTCTTAAGCGATGAATGTCGTAGAATTCAGTTGGGATTACAAATTCAATTTAATTAATGAATCATTTTCGTGGCAATAGAAAGATATATAGCCATAAAGAAAGTCAAAAATCGACACGAAGCCTGTGTGGTGCCACTCCATTTGTTTGGTTAAATTTTTTTAAACTGTAGTACGTTCCCCTCAACTGAATGGATAATGTGTGTTTGTGCCGCTGTCATTTGGACTCTCTTGACTGTCCTCCATCACCCCTCTTCTGATCTGCACTCTCGACGACTTGTACGTGTCACTCGTCAACACCCATCCCCCCTCCTCCTCCTCCCTCTCCAGCTGGGCACGTTCTCTCTCCCGTGGCGCTCCAGGCGACAACAATGAGAGGGGCGAACACATTGTCGCATCGAGCACATTTGGATGGTCCGCGAGGATTCAAAGTGCACGTTACATGCTTGTGCTGCTAAGTGAGAGAGAGAGTGTGTGGGTGGAATGGATACAAAGAGGCAATCTGCCAGAAACTCTCTCTCTCTCACCCTGCTTAAAGGGCCGCATTCCAAATGCGCGCACAGCCATCTTGTCCCACTCCTGCTTCTCTTCTTAACTTCAGCGTAAATTTAGAAAATGTTATTTTCAGCTATTGTAATCTCCTAATCAGAAATTAGTTTCACTTGTATTTCACAATATTTGTACAGGATCCTATACACACTAATTTTCATTCCAAATGCGTGTCTCTTCATTTCGATCCGTCCTTGATCCGCTGCTAAACTTCAGCGTAAAATAAGTAAGAAGTTCAAAAAAGGCTATTCGGGCTTCCAGCCGGGTGGTCTCCCTCCATTCTGGAGGGAAACCACCCGGCTGTTGGTGTTGGACCCGGCTGGAAGCCCGAATAGCCTTTTTTGAACATATTCGCCGGGAAAGCATCAGATTTTACTTCACTTAAGTAAGAAGTATTTCCGGTTTCTGCGATCTCCAAATCGTTAATTTAACCGTGAATATAACGGGTCTTATGTTTCTATTTTACTGGTGGATTTCACAGCTCTTGTATTTCCATTTTAGTAATGGTTAAGGCTGTCGATTTTTCGCCGCAAGTTGCTCGAGAAGAAGGCGATGAATCGAGATACCAAAAAATACGTATTTTTCCAAGCCTATTACTATTGATGGGGTGAGAAGCCAAGGGGTACAAGTGATTTATCTCAGCAGAGTTGGGTAAAGTTAATTGTTAGAAGAAATACACAAACATTGGTTTCCAAGGTATACGAGTGACTCTCTGTTCTTTGCTGACATCGAGTGAAAAATCAAATGCACTACTTCGAATATCTTATTCATCTCGCTTGTTTTCTAACCTCATTTCTGTTCCTAACTTTGTATAGAAAAAAGAAATCACTTGTACCCCTTGGCTTTTACATGACTCAATTGATTGTTGAATTAAATTGGCCAACCATTGGTCAACATTATGAAAAAGCAAGAGAAAAAAAATGACTCCAACGTAATCTCAATTGAGGCTGCGCCTTTTTCCTTCAGCTAAAGCCACGCTTGGATGTTTATGGAATTATGTAGATACTTCCTCGAGAACAGAGATAAAATTTACTTTGAACTTAGCTACAGCGGAGAGGTTTAAGTGATATACACCACGTGCGCCCGTCTTTGTAGAGGACAGTTTCGCCGACATTGTTGCTGACTTCTTCAGGTTGATGAATTACGATGGACGGATTGACGCGGTGCATATCCGTTAAACAGCTTCACTGAATCTTCACCTTACCGAGAAAGCCAACACAATGGCTGACTTTAGCTGTTCAAAATATTCGTTAAATATAACGACACTGTAAAGGGTGATGATTTTCGCAGTGGCTGAGACAACCAAAATTCCATGGTTTGATTTCAAATCCTACGGAATATTTTTTTGCGGTAACGTATGAAGATCCTTCCATAGTTTGCTAAAATATCTTATCTTTGATGTCTAAACTAAAGGTTTTTATGGACCATCAAAGCAAATTAAGTTAGCAGAAGTAGTTTCACATCATTCATGGTTGGTAAATGCCATCCGAGATAGGAAAATACCTTACAATTTACTGTAGAGATAATGATAAAGCCACAGTACATTTAATTAGGTTTTAGAAAATTTCGTTTGTAAATGCATTTCAAAGGAATATAATAGTTACGAAAGGGAACTGTTACAAAATGAGGGATTGATTGAAGAAAGATGTAATCTGTTCTGTCGTCACCAATATTTGAATAATCCTTTGATATGCTCTGCACTGAATGTTCCCTTTTCCTTTTTGGAGCGCTGTTGTTAAGTTTTTAATTCTTTTCTTGAAGCGTTGCTACTCGCTTACTTTGAAACAATCATAGGAGGAAATTCTTACTTTGAATTCTTCGCTCACGTTTGGTGCGATTTAATGCAATTAACGTATCAAAGAAGGGGTTTTGAGTTCTTTGCTGCATAATGCATCGCGTGATACATTTAGATGGAAAAAAAAATCTGGGGGTAGTCATCTTAATGGGCTTTGTCGCCATTTGCTGTTGCTCTCAAAGGAATGCGTTCGTAGCGCATTCTCTCCGCTGCAATAATGCAGTCCGCTTTCCTCAGTTCTTTCCCTTAAAGAAGGCAGTGAGGACCTTGGTGGAATTAAAGTAGGTTGCGATAAAACCTCTGTGCCTGGGATAGAGATGTTGCTAGGTAGATGAAAATCACTTCTATTTATGCAAATATTATTGCAGCTGACTTACAACTCGATGGCATCAGATACACGCCTGATGTTCTGTTGCTAGATCCAACCTTGTTGCCAATAACCCCTTAAACTTGATATTTGTTGCTTCCTCAACGAAATTTCAAAAATCTCAATTAGGTTTAGGTAATTAGTTTTTATATGGCGGTAAAAAGTTTCCTGCGGAGTGGACGTACATATCCGAAATGGATATCCGGATGGCTCCACTTTTCTCATGTAAGGCCGTAGTCGCTCTGTGGCCCCTGAAAACACACCCATTTCATCTAAATCCGTTGTAGTTCGGCTATGTCCTTGACGATACTTTGGTTCTAATAGCTATTTATAATTATCCTGTCATTATATAGCATCTCTTCTTTGTTGATGCCTTCCTTATTATTTATTTTTCAATGGCTTATTTACTGAAGAATTTTTCGACCGCTTTTACAAACCTTTGAAATTTTATGATGCATTAATTTTTCTTTTTACAGGGTGCATTCCGAAATTAAATCAATTACTTTTTCAAAAAGAAACTTATAGAATATATTTACACAAATACTGTAAATTATTTCAAGTACTTTCCTTGGGGTGCTTTATATTTTTTCTAGCGAATCGTCCATAATTGGCACGCACCCAAGCTAAGTTTCTTCGGGGACCTCTCTCAAGGTCTTCCTCACGACTGATAGTCTCTTCTAAGGACTAAACATAGATGCATGTCAGAGCTGCCTTAATCTGAAGTAGTAGACAGAAATCTGCCGGGGGTGACTTCTGGACTATCGGGAGCTGGGACAGCGTTTGAACCTCGTGTTTTACCAGGATCTTGCGGAATCCTAGATTAATCTGGTAAGGCGCTTTGTCGAAATGGAGTAGCCAGGTAGCGGAGATGTCTTCTCTCGTCCTAATGACTCTCTTTCTGAGTCTCTCCTGCACTTACAATTATTAGGCAGCATTAACTGCCTTTCCTTCCAAATATATTCCTTATAGACTACTCCTTTGCTGTCTAAAAAGACAATGAGCACTGATTTCACTTCTGATTTGCTCATTCTTGCCATTTTAGGGATTTACCTCTTCCTGACCCTTCTTAACCATCTCAAAAAATGAGATTGGTATAGAAAGCAGTCCCCGTAAGGCTCATAAGTCATTTTGTTTATCTCTTCAAGAGATTTTTTCAGTTTAGCATGAAACTTAACCTTTCCTAATCGGCATTTTGAAGAACGGCATTCGGAAGATCCCCTGAGGATGATCAGCAAGTCGCGGATCGAAACGTTGGGAGACATGGACGACATCAACCGGTGGAAAACCCGAGAAACTTTTCTGCAACTATTCCTAGATTGTCGATTCCATTTTTTTTCGTGACACGGTCGGCGCGCAGAGGTTAACAATGACTGGCGTCCTGCCGCTATCACAGCTTGGAGAGCACTTAAACTGCTTTCGTTGTGAAGCTTAGTATTGACTCTCACTTATTTCAAATGATTTGATCCCACGCCAACCAACAGGAGCGGTGGAGGAAATTCAATTGCATTACTTTCGGAACGTACCCTGTATTTGTACGTGGTGTATTTTCTTTATTGCCGTTTGGGTTCATATTGTATGCCAAGACAAGATAATAAACAATTAGAAGCATATCAAATTTCACATATTATGCAAGTGAATTCCAATTGTTTCTGTCAAATATTTTTGGCATGCTATAGTTTAAATTTTTTGTACCTATATTAGTTTTTAAAAACTAGGGCATTACAACTCTATTTCATCAATGTCTTTTGATGAGACGAAACCCTCAATGTCGAAAAAATAAAGAGTCAGCATTTCCGCATGCATCCAAAACATAATATTTCGGTTACTAATGTTTCACAAAGGTAACAGAGGGAATAAAGGACTTAAGATGGTGAATTTTACACTTGCGAGGCGTTCCTTTAGTTCAATATACAGCATCGTTGATGCCATATTAGTTGGTGTTTGTGCTTCATTTGTATCACAGATAACACTCGTCGCAAAAGGGAGACCAATACTAGCTTCGGTGAGTTTTGAGAGGATGTTACTATTGTGTATCATAGTGAGTATTAAATAAGTCAGAACACTGGAAATCCAAATACCAATTAAGTAAGAAAAACAATATCTCAGAGACCAGTTTTTCGATCGTCTCATGCAATTACACAGGCCAACAAAAAAATTTTGTTTGATAACTTTTTTAATTTTAATAGCTGATCTTTAGAGATTTTTATGTGCCGAATCCAATCCTGGCCTTAGTTTTTGGTATCACCCATAGCTTTCAAGCAATATTTATTTAATATTTAGTCTAATACCCTTATACGGTATATAAGGAAATCAATGAAACACTGTGTTACATCATAAAATTGTTTGTATTTACTACAGCGTGATAATACAAGGTTCACTTCTCAACTGGGATTGGTCTACATTTTCTTTCCCTTTTTTCCTTGAAGCTTCTTGTGCAGCTTTTTCTGCGATAAATCGCTTGCTGATCTTCTCGGTGAAGTACCAACCGTAATCCCCCATTATCTTCGTTCATTAGACCTACTTTTTCAATTTTATTATAACTGTAAAAAAGCCGTTCAATTCTAAAAATATTGCTTGATTTCATAAATTTAACTGTAAAATGTGAATAAATGGTGGATGATACAACTTTTAAACCATCATATTTGGATTCAGCAACTTTAAAAACATAAGAATAAGGTATTTTCAGTAAAAAAGTTTTTTCATTGATGGCCTCTGTTATTGATCGGGCTAGGCTGCGCTACCAGGCTAGGCTACAAGTGCTTGCGCTAGTTATTAGGTAATCTTCTTACACTCTCAGCAAAGCCCACTGCAAGTTGATATCTGTTATACGTTTATTATAATATGTTAATTGCTCCTGAAGAAAGGGAGAGCTACCCCATGAATAAGTGATAGTTCGGGCCCTCTGTAGATGTATGTGCCAACTAATGGAAAACAACAATTAATTAACCCCTATCCAGTGCATATCACTCTGAGGCGATATTACTATAATGTCGATTGCCAAGTATAATATTTAGATCCACCTGCTTTCGGTTTAAGCGGAGACCGAAACTGTCGAGTGCTCTTTCACCTGCGAATATGTGAATGCAACCTGACATACCGATACGTTTGCTGGGTGGCGTAATACTTGTAAACTCGGGCTTAGATGCGACAAAATATGCAACATAAAAAATTAGGAAAACCAAATTAAATCATCGTTTTATAGTTTAAATTTTGTCGTAACCTTACTTTAGATGTCACCTCATTTGAGAAACGCAGAGTATCATTATTACTGCGTTTGTAATGAAATAGTACCGATTGTTTAGGGTGTTCGAACGAATCTTTAAGTTAATTTAACCAAAGGTGAACACTTTTTGTATGCTCATTTTTTATCTGTTATTATTTTTCGTCCTAACTAGTCTCATTTACTTGATAAAAACTATTATTACCGGAGATTTTCTTATACATGAGCAATGAGCATTATCGGGTACATGCGTAAATCAAATCTGGAATATATGACATATTTATGGTTATATCGGATATTTATTTACTTTTGTTATAAGATAAGTTATTTATTAGAATTATCAGATGGTTTTTGGTTTTAAATAATGTAACATTAATTTTAATGAGTGTATCTGGGTGTGTTCAATCCAAACGGTGAAACATTTGACCGCACACGAAAATGCAAATATGAATACATTTGTTTTTATAGTTAATTTACATTGAAAGAATATCATATTAATCTGAGTTTTACGTTGAAAACCATTACTATCACTAATAAATGAGGATTTGATGTTTAGAAACTGAAGCGAACATGCGGTGGTACCTGGCTGTGGCTAGGGAGGTCATCTTTCAAAACACGTAACCACCACATTGTAATTTTCGCGTAAAATAAGTGTTTCTACATGGCTAAAATTATATATTGTAGAGATCCAGAAATTTTTTGAAATATTTCTTAGGATTTTTTTATTTTTCTACTGTATGGGAATGCGGCTATACACACACGTGGATTTCATGTTACTGCCAAATTTATCGCAAGCTAGTTCCGTATCGCAAAATACTGAAAATGCTTCACTAGGTTGAATCTTTCAAAGTAAAAAATCATTTTCAGTAATTAAATTTTAAGTTTGGCCGACTAGTGTTCTCTTTTTCTCCCTTTCCCAAGCCATCTCCTCTTCTCCCTGGTATTGTTACTCTTCGAATCGTTCTTTACATACCGCCATTGCTTATCTCTCGGCCCTCCTTGAGGAATATATTTCTTTCAGTTACCTCAACACTTTTTTTTAACGCGTATTTATTCTATCCTATGAAATGGCCTTTCCACCGTCCGCCGAATGTCGTTCCACAATTCCCTTTTCACCTTCTTCTTCGATTTTCTCGTCCTTGCCCACCACTTAATCTTCAACATCCGCCGCCAGCACCACGCCTCCAAGGATTCTAATATTTCCCGGTCAGATCTTCCAATTGCAAATGTTTTTATATTGACTGATTCATGAAGATATTATCCGATTGGACCCATCAAGTATAATGAGGAGAGTCATGATATAAACCAGGAATTAAGGTCGTCATGAAAACATCATATGACTTAACCAAGATTTAAACCCGTATCTTCCGATTGCCGGTCAGGTATGCTACCAGTTACACCAAAAAGCCATACTCTTCCTTGTAAAATTCGGATTGGAATCCCGGCTGCGCGAATTTATATTTTCATGGCAAATTTCATTACTGGTGTATATAACTCTACACCTGTGTGCGTTACTGCGAACTAAGTTACTTGTATTATGCAGTGCTTTTATGAGGAGAGTTGTTCAAGCGAGGTGACTCTGGTAGCACCCGAGGCATAAATGAAACCAAAAGGTTAATTTTACGTGGGTGGTTTTTTTCAACCTCCGATCGCTCAGAAAAAACACCATAAAAACGACAGGCGGGTACGGCGCAGACAGGGCAACTGCACGTCATCCACACCACACGATCAAGTAATTTCTGACAGAAAGTTATCAGTTTAAGGTGAGTAGCAATCTTATTAACCACACTATCTCAATTGACTCATCCGCCAAGGGTGTAGCGCAGAGAGACAGCCAGACAACTCGCGGAATGTCTTAAGCAGTGGCATGTCTGACCTTTATGACGATAAAAGAGAAGTTTTTTAAATCACTGTGGCTAGAGAGTGAAACGGTGTGAAAAATACGTCCATTCCCACTCAAAACAAAATGAAGGACATGCTGAGTTCTGAAAGTGTTCTGATTCATGAAAACACTCGTCATTTCAGCGCTGATGCTGCGTAACTGTTTCTTGAGCAAAATCAATGGGAGATTTTCGATCATCCACCAAGCAATAACGACCTAGTGCCGTGTGACTTCCAATTTACGGTGAAATGAAGATTTCGCTAGTAGGTAAGCGTTTTCAAACAGGCCATGAGCTTCAAGACAGATGCAAAATTCATTGGAAGTCATAGGCGGCAACATCCTATGAAGAAGGTAGAGTAAATCCTGTCCACTGGCACGACCATTTCCTCAATCATAGAGGCCATTATGTCGAAAGGGCACCGCAAGTGTGCTCAACATTTAGCAATGAAATAATTTTTATTCAATCACTTCGCCTTCTTTTCATGCCCCAGCACGTCGGAGGTTGAAACATATGGCCCTCATAATAGCTGAATATTAATCAAATTGCATTGAAACCGACCGTGAAGCAAAATTGAATATATTTGTGAAATTTTGCAAACAGTTTTTAATAAGTTGATTCACATAATTTGATTTGGTACAGAACTTGGATTGGAAATGCGTTTCCGTATTTTCCTTGCATCTTAGCTCACATTTGAGGGGTAGAGAAGCATGAAACGTCACTGCTTTTGATCCCAATTTCCCGTCAGCGAATTCACCCTGGGCACTCCCGCTTGAAAATGAGGATCCACGCAGTCCCATTCATATCCATCACATCCACCTCTTATCTCCGTCCCAAATTGTGCGGCCATTATCCGCTCCACAGTCTACTGGAACGCATTCCTTTTACAAACACAGCGGGAAAGGACTCCTCTCGCATTGTTCTTGTAAAAACACTCTACCGATTCGTGACTTCAGAATCTCTTTTGAATGAAATAAATTAAAGAAATTTCGGACTTTCAATTTATTCTCTACACTAAACAACGTGTGATGATTCTTGAAGGTCATTTTAAACTTCAAAAAGTTTAGGCAAACAAACAATTGCCTCGTGAAAATGATGTGAAAGCATCGAAACGTGTAGGGTAGTGTATACATTTTTTTAAAGGAACTTGCAGAATTTCTTTTATTGATGTTAGAACAGTTCCATGACATTTCACCTGGAGCAACTACTTTTTTTACTGTTACTGCCCTGATTTCTGGTACTTCTTTCTCGTTTGTAAAGCTTTTGAACCGAACTTTTCACCTTGTGTTGATATTTTGGTGCCACATGATTATAATTTTATCGGATTCCAGCTGGAGTGGCCACGGTTCTTGCTAGTCCTTGATTACGTACGAATGTCTGAAATCCCTATGCTCAAAAAGACAAGATGCTTGGATGTTCAATTACTGTGTATCTGCACTCCAACGGTCGTAGTAGCGCTACCCGGCCAGCCAAAAAAAAACATGCATTACCATCCAGACCCGAATTGGCTTTGAATTTATGCCAAGAAACTTTTGAGTCCGTATAGGTTATACTCAGCGCTCTTCTCATTGCCGTGCTCACTATGTACTCTGCAATATGCAAAAACTAAATTACATTTTAAAAGGTTTGAACCTGGTTTTATATAAGTCTTCCTAAATATCAGACAAATACTTATACCACATATTTTTTTTCTTTTACTTGAGTAGCCGTACTTGCTTCGCGAACAAAATTCACTAATTCTTGATTTATTTTGTGGTATTCTATTATAAGTTATCCTGGATGTCAGGCAATTACTATAAGTAAATAAGTGGTATAAGTAATTGTCTGATATTCAGGAAAACCTATAACGGAATACCGCAAAGTAAATTAAGAATTAGTGAATTTTGTCCTGGTTTTATATGTCAATTTAATCACTGCCTAGGTCTTACGACTGTACACCACGGATTCAGTGATTTTATCCGATGGTTGGTTCGGTAGAAAGAGGATAGAGATCATCGTGAGATAAGTCTCAGGTGGGTGAGTTCCACTCAGTAATTGTTTGGGACCAGATGATTTCCGTGAAAAACCTTACAAAAAACAACTCTTAGAAATTTTGTTTTTAAATGCTCGCAGGCTTCACCCGGGATTCGAACCTTCAATCATTAGCCCAATACTCTACTCAAAACGCTCATAGAAATTGTTGTACTTCACCTTTACCTCACCTTTGATTGTAGTTCAAATGTTGGACCGTGGGATCCCAAGAGCTCAAGGCAAAATGCTGATTGGAACATAAAACATTTTTCCAAATACGGCGATTTTGGTTCCCGGGTGTACACGCGAGGGTTGAAATCTCCCAATGGAATGTTTTTGACAATACATTTTCAGCACAGAATAATTAAATAATTAATTATTCACTTTGATTTTAATTTCACTTCAGTTCAATTATGATGACGCATACACATCTCCCTGACTGATTTGCCCTTTTGCTCCAAACACAGTGACTTCGCCCACTTGAGCTCCTTGATTCCGTCCTTGACGAGGTCACAGTGCCCCTTTTATCATTTATTCAATATTGCTGTGAGCCCCAAGACCTGAAACACCCTCCAATATCTGTATTTATTGTTGTCAGGTGCACCCAGCGTAATATATCGGTTGTTTTTTTTTATGTTTGGTCAGTTTTGCTGGTCAGTTTTTTTGAAGAAATAAGTAATTTTTCCAGTGAAGGGAATTTTAAGTTTGGAACAGAGAGGCAGAAGTATTGTTTTTTTCAGTTTATCAGGCATCAAAGTAGGAACCTCTTTGGGCTTAATATAAGATGCCCCAGTCCCTAATTTAGTGTGTATGCATTCATTTACCTCCAATGGCTCGCGGATCAGCTGGGGTTAGGAATTTTTCAATTTTATTATCATTGTTTTTCAAAGTGTATCGCCTTTAAACTTAAGTATTAAACTCGGAGTCAGTCATTTTAATAACAAGTCACATATAAATTACAAATTTTGCTATTAGAGTTAAAAATTTTGTGGTTCAGAGAAAAAGACGACATTTGGCGAAAATTTGCTTTTATTTTAAAATTGTTGCTTCTTGATCCTAGATTTGAATAAAATAAAATATATTCCTATAAACTTTGTGGTAAATAAACGCATTTATCTGGTATTCACAGTGAGATACTGGTTTCGACGCAATATTAAACGTTACATCTGAATCATTCGACAATTGCCTCCGCCTAAATTCAATCACTCGCACCTGAAAACGGAGGTTTCGGTTGGACCTACTTAGAAACATTGTTAGCATTACCTAATGCATTCAATTAAGGTATCACGTACTGATAATTAGCAACTCTTGGCTTGCTACCTGTGTTTGAGCGTTTCTTTGGCTACGAATGACTATGTTTTACTATATGTGAACAATTGAGTCTCTATTTTACAGTTAAATTCTGCGTGCTGCGTGTTTTGAGGGGGATTTAAATACAAAATCATATAATCATAAACAGCAAAATACACTAAACATGGATTGTTATTACCTATTTTCCGTGGAAAATTCCTGTTGAATTAAAGTAAAAGCTCGTCAGTCTCTCACGTGGGTTGTAATTTCGCTAGTCCCTATTGTATTTCATTGACGAGTGGGATGCGTATGATTTTTCATGGTTTTAAAGACATCAACTTGTAATTCTAATAACTTCAGTGACATAATTATAATTCCAATAATTCTGTGACGCCGCAATTATAATTTTCCTAATAGAGGAAAAAATACCGATGATTAAAATATCGATGCAAATCTTCAGGAGCATATTTTCACGTGTGGCGATAAAAAGTATTCAAAACTTCACTTAAAAGATGGAAATGTTTTGTTGGCAGCAGCGAACGATCTAAATTTAAATTTTATGTCACTTCCCATCTTCATACGTTCATTTACTCCATTTTATGGCAGGTTACATTGGAGGTATTAGATGATGCAGCTGGCATGCCGCTATTCCTCTTGAAAAATCGATAGTTTAGGGGCAAGCAGTATCATAAGAGGATGTAAAACGGCGTACTCAACCGGCAGCGATGCAATTTCGAAGCACGATAGAGGTTATGAGGCGCGTGAGAACAGTCAACTGTTTTATTTTTTACGGGGGACACGGCAGGACGTAAATATAAGAAGCAACATGTGCCCGGGCCGTAAGGCTCGCGTATCTCAACCTGAAATACTTGTTGGGCGTCTGACAGCGAGGAAATTGAAACGTCAATATTAACCACCCCCCCTTTCACCCCCATCGTATCTCGCAAAGCAGAAGAAGATGAAGGGGTTGCATGCCCCTCCCCCTTATGCATCGGAGGTTGGTGTGGCGGGCTTAGCTCAATGGGCCCAATAAACTCCATTTTCAATTTCTTCAGGAGTTAAAAGGCTGTTGGTGAACAGTTTGACGTGCAGTAACGAAACAAATTTTCAGATCGCCTACTTTTCAAAGTTGCAACGTGCATTAAATCACTCAGTCAGTAAGTGTTCCCACGCGAATAAGTCGGGAGACAGGAAATTGATATGCCAATTAAAGTTTGAAGGAAAAATATACCCATAACTTGTTTTTCGACTGCCTAAGGCAATCATCTACGGAGAGGAGAAGAAGTGATAACTCACCCAGAGCTAGATTAAAGGTAAAGGGTTTGATTCCCGACGGCTTTGTGATGACGCCAGGTTACGGAGAAGTCAAGTGTATTCGAAGAGTTGGGCGTGCTGACGTCAGTAATCACGTGAGGGAAGTTCTCGGAAGGCTCACGATTTACCGCGAGTGGGACAGTCCCAGAACCCTAACACAAAGGTTGATTTGAATTAGTGAGGGTATAGCCCATTGCAGGCTAAGCCTAATATGTGTTACATTCATGCATACAGGCTAAATGGGTGTCAGTTCCTATCACTGCACCACCTCGTGCTTAGTATTTTTTTTAAATTAAATAGCATGCGATTTTTCGTCCACAATTCTCAAACTGCGCTGTACTGAAAACAGCATATTGTGCGTTTTTTTTATTCTTTAATTTTGTTTAATGCAGCTAATCAATGATTTTACAAAGTATGTAAAATTGAAATAAATTTTAGAGTCTAACAAAATTTTTATAAAAGAGCACATTAACATTAAATAGACTATATTTAAATATTTTAACAATAAGGTCCCGCTGAGATACACTTTCCTTATCACCTGGTGTATTTTATAATTTATCATTAGAGTTTTGTACACCTCAAGAAAAATTATTTCTGTGCATAGAAACCATTTCTTTGCCCTTCTCTTAACTTCCCTTATAGGTACGTTTTCAACACTACCGTTAATAAATAGTGTAATGTTTTTTTTATTCCGTTTCTTTTCGCAAGAGAGCTGAAATGATAAAGTGATGGAATCTGCGCTAGGAAAATTCTATATGGACCTGAAATTAAGTGGAATTACGTGACTAGATTACCAGCTGTCTCATCAGTTGCAGTGTAATGACCCCTTGTTGATAGTCGAGTTGTGGGAGGATGGGTATTCAAAAAGGATATCGCAGAGTGTTGAAGGATAGGAGTGCCCTCAGAGTAGTAGAAACTAGCGTGGGACTAATGGTTGGATGCAGGAAAGCAAGTTGTTCGCTCGAAGCACCGTCGTACGAACGAGTGAGGTAAACCCAAGAGTTGAAGAGGCGCGGATATTGCCTCGTTGATGCTTCGAAAGCAATACTCTTCGGGAGATCAAAGCCGCTGCACATTCTTTGTTTCTTAGCCACTGACAATAGAACACGAATAAAACATGGAGAAAAAAAGGCAACACGCTGTCCGCGAGTGCTTTATGATTTAAAAATAGCAGGAAAACAAAGCCAACAGTGAGTTTGTCACAAAACGATTGATCTTGGCTCGTTTGATGACGGATAGAAAGAACTGCAAGGCAAGAGACCATCTTAAAAATGCAACTTAATTAGAGGAAGGCTTTTGAAAAAGAAGCGGTGTCATTGTGATTGCATAATTATCTATTGCCGTGAACTATAATGAGGTCTGAGGAAGACTGTGTACAGTGACATCTGAGAAACCTATATTTCATTAGTTATGCAGGAAAAATAACTTGGTAATCCACGTCTGTCAGTATGTGATTTGGGAAATGTATTTACATATTGACATGTCACAAAATGTAGCCGTTATTACCAAAGAGGAAAAAATTCAATTATTTTTATGGTTGAATATATTCTGCGTTTTGATTGAGGCCAAATTGAGTCCATTATGGGATATCGTATGCAACCCGTGATGATCAAGACTTCTTTCTAATTCCACTAGCTCATGAAGCGATGAAACCATTTATTATCAAAAGTACATAAATCACGTTAAACTGCCTAAGCAAGCCGGATAGTTGATAAGGTCATTTGGTTAGCCTACCAAAATGTTTATAAATATTAAAAACACTCCCGAAAACACACAACAAAAATTTTCTGGTAAATGACTTAGCCGAGGCTTTCATTTCTGAAAGACTGATAATAAACTAAAACGTATGGTTTAAGTTGTGGGATTCAGAAGATAATTTGTAAAACGCTAATCCATTAAACATTATTAAAATCTTCTTTCGAGTCTAGTGGAATTCCACTGAGTGTTTTAATAACTTAAGGTTTATTATAAGTCTTCCGGAAAGGAGGCAGTTTTCGAAAATGGAGCTGTATTTATCCTTGCTTTAATGAAACAAAGAATGGAATTTAAACATAATGACGAAATATAATAATTCTGAAGGAAAATCTGTCAGTAAACTTCAATGATGCTCTTGTCTAACAGATACGAAGGGCGTTTGTGAATGTGAGCCGAATTGGTCGACCTTTACTATTTGAATCTCCTCTGCGAATTTCATAATGTTTATTGGTGACAATTATTCAAATATAGGAAGTCCTACCCATATTTATTTCTTAGAAAGTTACACTTTTCATCAATATTCTTGTGATCATAATATCATCAAATCATTTCCGACGAGAAAACTTTCTGCTTGCGATTGTGAATATAATTAGATGCGTTGCTCCTACCGTGAAATGTTTTGGTAATGTCATTTTCTGTTTACCTTAATAATCCTTGCATTTTAGTGACAGATAGTAGGCGTCCATATTGAATTTTCTTTTCGCACCCGTCTCATTCCGTTAATAGGATTAATTCGACTGATTTCAAAAATAGACCAATAAATGGATTATGTTATTGCTAGCTTCAACAACATACTATTTGTTACAATAAGGCTCCAAAAAGGAGAGCGGGTTTTCTTCAAGGGCCTTTTATGCTCAGAATGGTAGGGATGTAGGCATGTGGCTGCGGTGGGCGGAAATTGATTAATTTAGCTGATGTGTTCGTCAAGAGTTGATTTACGTGCAAAGCGTAATCCAATGAATTTCGGGAAACCTTGCTAATTTTTAGACTATTGAGATGAAAAATAACTCGTCCTCTGGAACCGTGAACTTGCCTTTGACTTACACGCAATCCCGTAACTCTATCTTAGGTTACCACAAAGCCGGAGGAGATTGACTGATGACTTGGGCTTCTCTGTGGTCCTTTCTGATGTGGGTTTCACTGGAGATCAGCTCCTTTGAGCTGAGATTATAGCGCGTTGCTACGGAGAGGAAGGAGCAGATGGTGATTCAAGAATTCTGTACTTCGTTGCGTCGGCGTACACGATTAAAAAAAACATCTCACCTAAAATCAGCACGCTTCGTGATTACCTTGAGTCTTCATAAAGAATTACGATGTCATGGGATCAGTTTGGTTTTTTATCCTTGTACTATTGAGCAATCACCTCAAGCTCCATTTCATGTAGAGGTATTTAATTACTTTTTCCCTGTTGGCAGCCAAATAGTAATTAAAACTACTGTGATAGAGTTATCACTGAAGCCAACCCATCGAATATTTAAGCGAATATACTAAGAGGAGGCCCCAGTTCGTCCCATAGAGGTTCGTTATTACTATTGTACTTACTTGGCTCGCTTTAAAATCAGTTTTACAAAAATGTCTGCAGCGTAGGGATGGCGGCATTGATCCACTCATTCTAAATATTTGGAGCAAGCGTTTCATCTCGCAAGGAGTATGAGCTAATTTACGTGCAAAGCGTAATCAGAGAGTGACTCATTGAAAAGTAATGAATTCGATATATAGATACCATCTCCAATTTAAATATCGGATACAAGCCATAATCTTAGTTCATTTCCCCATGAAGTTTTGGGTGCTCTCCCATCAGCTTCGTGAGTGGTGACTTCTTCAATACAATGACAGCTCATCTCCTGGAGAATATTCTATCTAAATATCCGTGATATTCTTATATAAATTAATCAAGGATTTTGCAAGAATGCTCTTGGCAACGTCATCATTATTTCACGCGCAATCACTAAGAAAGTTCGCCGAGGATCGCCAAATTTTAACTCTCGATTTTAATAGTTTGGAGAAAAGAGTGACCAATATTCGTCCATTTTAAGATCTAGATCGTACTTCATGAGAAATTCGCAGAGGAAAATTGACGCTTTATACCCTTCTGCAGAACAGTTAACGGTGACACAAGCTATCGCCGGGTGCTCACCAATTCTCCGATGCCTTCTGTATCGGTCTCATGTGGTTCGTTGTGCTTTACACTCTCCTAAGTGGTTCTTTCTTTCGATGAATGCTTTTTTCCTGGATAAGTACATGGAGCAGAATTCTAATAACGTCACCAGCTAATGAAAAGTATACTGATAATTTTCATAAAATATTGGAAATTTCGTTACAAAATTAATTGTGATTCATAAATCTCATTTTTACCTAAGCATTCAAAGTGAATACTCAGTGATTTATCCACTTTCTAAGACCCATTACAATGGTATTCTTCTCCAACAAAACAGGTAATTGTTTGCCGTGTACGTTGGTCTTACATATTTATACTGCTAATGTTGCCACTTGCAAAATTTTCAGAATGGCATTCTTTATTAAGTTAACATGTCATAGCATGATTTTCAGCCAATTTTACCGATACATGCAAGATGTTTCAGTTGTGATCTACAAATCTTCTGGCAGTTGATTATTTAGCAGCCAAATGATATTTGTTTGTTTATTTTAACACACTCCTTCTTTCTTTTTCCGTGAAACCCACGGATCACCGTAAAGTGGTTGTTATGGTTGTCATATTAATATGGTTGACACATAAATTATAACAATATGGTTGTCACATAAATAATGGATACCCACCATCATGACGAAAACAAAAGTCCTCATTTAGCTATTTTATCACTACTTAAAAATAAAGAAATGCAAAAGCTGTAGCCCATCCTTCATGACTTAGTGATGTCATTGTAATTCTAGTTCATTGAGCCGTTCAAATAGACCCGATCTTAGACGAAAAGAATCGCTCATTGATTATAGATGGCAATGATCCAAGTGAAAAAAATGATAGTTGTATCGATTTATCGCGAAAGTAGTTCAACGCACAGCAAGAGTCAGTGACGTCACGAGATCTACAGCAAAAGGAGTAAGCCCGTCGATATTTTGCCGATAAGTAGGCGACGCGACGGATCGAAAAACGAAAATTACTGATCTCTCTAGCAATCAAGCATCATCGTAATCGACAATAACAAAAAATGGTAAATTACTCCGTTCAGAATATTTCGCAGACAAATAATGTCCGCGGCTGTCGTTATGACGTCTAGATTTATTAAGTTTAAACGCTTTTACAAATTGGGGTAGTTATTTCAATTAAATGCAGAATTTTTGTTTTTTAAATCTAGCTATTTCACAAAGCATATAGGAAACGTCTATGCCACGTGAATGAGTCTTGGGATAAGGGTTGCGCATTATAGGAAAGGAAGTAAGAAGATTTTATTTCGGCGTAACCTACCTTACCCTTCCATCTATCGAATTTTGATGACTTTCGATTTTGAGGTTGTCTGAGTGAGTGAGCCCCATTTATACGCGGCATGGAATACGGACAGATTTGAGTGGGAGAGAAAGGGATAGGGAGAAGAGGATGAGCATTGATTAAGGCCAGGTTGATGTCGGCCCAAGAGAGAAGTGTGTTCTCCACTCCACCAATGGCGCCGCCATCGGAAGATGCTGGCACTAGGTCACACGCGCGATCTCCCCTGGTTATTATTTTTTTTTTATCTCTCTTTTTTTTACTCTTTTGACGCCAACAAAAAGAGAGCCCATCAGCTCCCGCTTGTAGACCCGTGGTATTAATCTTATATTTTTGTTGCTTATCACTCGTTTAAATATTATTAGATTAGACCTGTTATTCTATTTACATCTACTACTTGGAGTAGCCTTCTGAAGAAAGACCGAATAATCTAAGTGAAATGCACAAAAGAAAGTGCTTTTGAATCTTTTTATAACTCAAAAGCTACACAAAAAATTAAGATCCTTTAAAAATACGGGAATTAAGCCTATCAAAAACGTAAATAAAGAAACTTGAACGGATTTTTTCGAGGCATTAAGCCTATGAGTACCCTAAGTTTCCAAGTGTGAAGCCCTCCTTTCCATAACGCGCCAATCAACCTTTGCCTTTGGTTTAGTTTTAAATTTATTGTGTGGTAAATTAAAAATGTTTAATTTCAATAAAGACGTTAAATGCCGGTTGTCTCAAAACGAATTGCGGGATTTAAACGCTTAAATATTTATTGCAATTAACTTACAGCTCTAAATGACACATCGAATGAAATAGGAACTCAAACAGTTTTGCTTGTTGGCTATACAGCGCATGTGTACCCAACTTCTCCGCCGCCATCCGTTAGAAAGTTGCTAGTATGAGGAAAATACTCAAATGGTACTATCGGCGCAAAAAATGGAGAACGCTAAACTTTAAGCATTTGTATAAAATCCTGCCGAAGCTCCATAGGGCCGTGCCATGTATTATTTTTCTAATTGTGGAAGGTTACACTGGATTTCCACCGGTCAGGTTCTCCAACTCCATCTCGGCCGACGTTTCGATGGGCGAGTTGTCCATCGTCTTCAGGGCATGTCGAGTCTTGAAAATCGTCCTCCTTATGTATGGATGACGGCGGTATCAACCGGGGCAGGTGTTGTGTGATTCCGCCTTTTTCCTCGTTCCTCACGAATGCTCCTCAGCACTGGTTTGCATGAGGCGCTCAGGGTGTAGCCAGTGTCACGGTTCATGGTGGTGTTGAGACGAATTTCAATGGCCTCCCTTGCCAGTCTTTCCCAAAAATTTTCTATGCGACAAAGGACCTTGGTCTTCTCCCAACAGATTGCTTCATTTTTCTCATTGCTTATTCGACTACAACACTAAATCATTAAATATTGTTTAGACCTAAACGTTTAGCTTCTGCGGTCGAAAGACTGAAGAAGAACACGCAAAACATTATGAGAACGGCGAAACGGTCGACTCCGTCATCTCGTCACGGGCAAAATATTTAATGGGTGCATTTTATATTTTATAGACAGAGCAACATTTTTGCGTTACAAATATCTTTTAAAATTAACTTTTCCATCCTTCGATTTTCAAAATGGCCGAAAAGTATATTTCAATATCCGAGGTGTAGAAAAGAAAATTAATATTGCAGTTACGTTTGCAGCATGTAAAAATAATTTCTAAACATTTCATTTAAGGAAAATGATTATACTGTTTCTCTTACTTAAAAATAGACCGAAAGGACGACAATCGCCCCGCGACAATACACTCTACCAAGACGACGAACTAGAAACACTTGTCAACGTATAAAATCGTTTCCGGCTTAATTTTGTGGAATAATGATATATCCATGATTAAAGCACAAATAGTAATATCCACACTATTTTATTTATCACTTAACCGACCATGGTTTCGAAACTTGTTGTCATTTTCAACCTTGAAACCGTGGTCGGTTAAGTGTTAAATAAAACAGTGTGGATATTACCATTTGTGCTTTAATCATGGACACTTGTCAACGTTTGGGAAGAACTCGCATATCGTATTGACATATGCCTTGTGATGAATGATGCTCGCATTGAACTATAAAAGGCATTCCTGTAAAAGTGTTTGAGTTTCTCTTTCTTTTGATTTATGATTTATATCTGTAAGTTTAGTATGATTAATATTAGTAAGCGTCAAAGCCCCGCCATTCATTTTGAAACACCCGGAATTTCCTCAAAGTGAAGCCTGATGCGCTTTTATACGGACGCATGTGAAATCTGGCTGGGGAATCCTCCATTATTGTAATATTCTTGTTCAACTCATTGTGACGAAGGCTCTCCTCTCTTTGTGCATTATCTCATGTTGCGAGGACCGAGTCGACCGTTTCACTTGCGGCATTTACACAGAAGAGTGAGGGGGGGGGCCCCTTCCGTACCCTACCCTCCCCCCCTCCCCTCTTCGCCTCTCTTTCGCGCCAACTTTGTTCCTCTCCCCTTTTCCGTTTTCTCTCGCGTTATTTGCGGTTTGCAAAAGTGAAACTCTAAAAAGTTTCGTCCGTACCCGGGGTTTCGTTATCGCCTCGAAGCGTGAGTCAGTAAGCGAGTCTAGCAAAAGTGTTTTTATTTTTCTCCATAGTTGCCGTCGCTGTGAAATTTAAAGTTTTAGTTGTTGGGAGTGCGAAGTCGAGAATTTTAATGAGTGATAAAAATGGAACAAGTGTAAAGAGGCGGTCGCTTTTGAACTCTTAGAAAATGAACACGAGAGTTCGAGTTTATGCTTTACCCATGAAAGCGCTTAACCCTTGCGTTTCGCGCCCGGGTTTTTTACACATGAGCATATTCGAGTAACTCTGTACTTAATAACTTACACATAGAAAGCGTATCTGTGGTTGCGTTGGTGGTCTATTAATTTTGTACCAAGTCAGTTTCATCAAAAGTTCTTTTAGAATATATTTTAGTTAATGCTTAGCTGTTAATTTTGAAGGCATGAGCATGCTCTATCGCTGCGATGTGTCCAATTTCCGCCCGAGAAATGCTCTTACACATGAACTTATTCGAAAAAATCTGTACTTGAATGCTTAAATATAGAAAACATATCTCTGGCTTCGTTGGTGGTCTATTATCTTTTTTCCCAGATCAGTAACTTTAAGTAAAAAAATTCATTATAGGATAAATTTTAGTTACATAATTGTTAATTTTGTTAGCATGAGCATATTTTGTCCACAGGTTTCGTAAAATTCACGTCCTATTATTTGATGAAATAGTACAGTGGGACGAAAAGTTCTTAAATCATTTGAAAATAAGGATAATGAGCATTTTTTATTGGCATGGAAATATTTAGAATGGTCTCCCTAGTGAACATTTTTGTTGCTGTAAAAACAGACTCTGGTAAAGAGAAGCACCATCATATCATCTTAAAATTATTACGTGCCGATAAATTTTTATCTCAAAACTTACTACCTAACGGTTTTAATATTTGTATGGATGATTTTTAGTTTATACTTAAAATAGTTTTTCATTTTAAAAATATGGCCCTTTATTTTAATTTATTTAGACCTCATCTCCCTAAAAAAGTATCCTTCTGATAATTCGTATAGGTAGGCGTCCGATAAATTGTACATTACTTAAGTCTCTAGTGCATAATAAGGTTTCTTTACCTCCAAAAGACTCGGTTAGTCTCAAATTTTACCGATTATAAGATAGGTGGAGAAATTTCAACAAATTAATTCGCCCCATCACTTCAATATCCATTTCATCTCAATAAATGTCTCCGATTTTTTTTCAGATCTAATTGAGAAGAGTACAAATTTATTAGATAGATATATTGATAGAAAAAATGTATTGCATAGGAAAAAAATCTATAAGAACAAATAATAATATTGTACATAAATAAGTGACAATTTGTTAGCACATTAAACACAAGATAGATGATTACAATAATGATAAACTGGATTTTTTTTAAATTTCTATGAATAATTTTATTCCTTTTCATGACATAACCAAACATGTCAAATGCATGAAACATAAGTAAAAAACGGCAAATGGAGGTATTCACCAAGCCGGAATTGATACAAAGACAAACAAAAGTCACGTATTCTTTAAGAAAGAAAATAAAATAAATGCTACGGAAAAAAAATGAAACATAATAACCGGAACAAAGATTTGAAAAAATACGCATTATTACCCATTTTACGCGTCAAACTGAGTGATAAATAGCTGTTTCACTTCCTTTTTGCTTCAATGATAGACATGGAGTTATCTTGGACGGTAGCAGTATAAAGAACATCGTAATTATTTATTATGAAATATATGCAATGAAAACGGCTTCTTACCTTATTAGGCTGTGCACTTCAGTTTTCCCCTTTCGATCAAACTTTGAACTGTTCCAGGTACTTGGAGGAGGCACGTAATCAGGAAAACCTGGAAAAAAATTAGGAATTTTTAGGTAAAACAACTGCTTACAATTAGTGACTTTATACGCCCTAATCTGCACGGGTTTAATGTTTCATACACCAAGGGTAAACTTTACCATGAAATTGTCATTTGGCTTCGTCGGGATTCGAACCCACATCTTCAGGTATGCGAACAGTTACACCACCAGGCTATCTTTTTTCAAGGTGAATCTCAGTCTGGGTTAACCGAACAATGTGTTGACGTCTCAAGTCCACATTGTTGCATCAGGAGACGTACATTAATGATCCAGTATTGGAGAATATACTCTCCTCAGTGACTAGTCATTGACGGACGTTTTCAAAAGCACTGACTTTGTCAAGGAACTTAATGCACAGTCATGCAAAAAGGTGCAAAGCCGTTTACACAAATAGTGAAATTTGTCATGAAAAATGTAAATAAACACCTTATTTAGTAGTGCTAGTCAGAGATTTCTCTTGGTGAAACATGGCATTGTCATATAACAGGTGGCATACCTGATCGGTATTTGGATATCCAAGTTCGCATTCCGACTAGGGTTCATGATTTTGCATCAAAAAATGTCACCCTTGGTATAATTAAACTTCCAGGTACGACATGAATGTTAACACTACCATCTTAATGGCTAAAATGGATTCGATTAAGAATGATCAATTTTGTCCCAAAACGAGGAGTAGGAAAATATTCACGTGGTAGGTGAAATTATAGGGGATAGTGGGGTAAAACTGACTGGGCGGGTCAAACCGACCCCTTTGAAATCATCCAGTAGTTGTTGCTTTCAAGCGGCAAAATTACAAACTAGTTGAAGTGGCCACCATCACCGGCAGATTGAGCTTGTTTTCGTTTGCGTAGTGGCTGCCGTTTAGTTTCTGTGAAATTTTCAAGTTCTAATCAGTTTCCTTTAGGATTTTTTATTGCGTTTGTTTTGGATCTGATGACTATTATGCCAATCTGATTTATCATGGAAAGTTGATATGATATAATTTAGGATTTTTAGTTGTAGTTTAAGCACGTGTAGTCGAGTAGTTGATTATGGATACGCTTGTATTGCCATATTTCATATGGTGTGTGCCGAGTGGCAAAACCGTCACTGGAGAGTGGGGCAGGACCGACAGAGGTTGGATGCTGTAGATAAGGATGATTGTGACGAAGGGTTACATATTTTGCAATGAGTTGTATTCCAGTTCCAAGAATAATGAGGGTTGAATACAATGTTTGAACAGCAAAGGGTGGGCTCACGAGGCGTGTTCAAATTGTGAAGAAGAAGATGACAATTTCATTTGTGATTTTTGTACAAAAGTTTATATCCAACCTCACATATTGTTAATTTACTATTTCATTATGAGAAATATCGCACACATGTTAAAAGTGTGTTTGAAAAATAAATCTTCTAAAATTGTACAATGAAGGTTTTTTAAATGCAAATTCAATGGATGTCTGTTTTGCCCCACCTATGAGGCAAAATCGTCATTTTGTCAATGTTTGAAAAACAATCATACATATATGTAATCACTATCATAAAATGAATTTACATTAATATTCTACACCTTATATTTTTTAATGTTACTATATACTACATTTGAAAGAATATTAACACAAGGAAGTCAAGTTTTGAGTAAAAAAAAAGGTTAACCGGTCGGTTTTGCCCCACTTTCCCCTACCTGCATATACATATTATCGTAAAATTCTTTTAAATTTGAACACTGTTTCATCTGATATCTAGCAGAATTTTTTCTTTAATATCTAAGATCACCATCTCCTAAAATGTGAGTACGTGATATTTCATGAAACACGTCCAAAGACGCATGAAAATTATACATATGTTTGATTATTACGTTTTCCTCTAGAATTGCACACGAATTACGAAATGGTATTTTATTTTGTGTCCTACCAGTACAAAAAACAATTTTATGGGTAAATGGAGAATAGCAATTTAAAGCAAAGCTTTAGGAAATAGTTTTCCATGATAATAGAGCTGTTAAATCTTCTTCTCATAAGGTATTGGCGCATTAAAAAAATACGGACAAAGTCGCGCATCGTTTAGTTTTAACGACAAAAAGGCGGCGTGGTGTATGCGGGGAGGATATTCAAATTTGACTTATTGGGTGGATCAGCATAATTTACGGTCGAAATATGCAGGCGGGTGACGACGCCGTGGGTTGGAATTGTTCTTTGGGTGGGGTGGGGTGTTGAGAGTGGGAGGGGCGGGCGAATCTAAGGGGGTGAGGCATGGAATATAGTTTTTTGGGATCGGGAGAGGAACCCGCCCGCGCTTCTTTTTATTAATATTGTGGAATACTCCGCGTTCCGCGCCGAAAACGATGATTTTCCTCGAAGCTCCGGAAGAAGCCGGTCGAGAGGGGAACAGGCGTGCGATGGAAAACAGGAAGACTGTCAGTCACTGGGGAGAAATCTGAAGAGGTACCTCTGAATTGTTCCATTTATAGGACGATCTGCCATTTATAAAAGAACAGTTCATTCAGTTTCGCTGGTGTTTCACCGCGTTGAAGGGATAATGACATCTTTTCCCATCCGTACCTAGCCTCACCTCGGAGGCATGGTCGGTAGAGGTGGGTTAAACAGTTCATTTTGACGAACCATTCGTTCACTTTGAACCCATTCATTAATAAGAACAGTACAAAATACCTGTTCCCGGCGAACAGTCAGGGCCAATCAGGTAGTGATTACTGTTTATCGGGCGTTTAGAGTTTATGAAAGCTTAGTTTGGTATCATATGGTTTGTGTAGCATGTTAAAGTAATTTCAAAGAAATTCTGACCCGGGCCTAACATTGGTTATCCTTGTGCAGGAAAATATCTGCTGCCCACTTGTAGTACGTATAAGCCAGAATTTATATTTATCAGCTCAGCGTCTGATGTCATTCGCGTATTTAGCGCCAGAAAAGTTTTTATATGCTCCTCTAATGAGCAACTTAGACTTTTATAAACAGCTAACTGTTCTTTATAAATATTTTGAGCATAACCATCATTTGTGAATAACTCTTTTAGACTCGTCTGTAAGATATTAATTTTTTATCCCCGGTACAGCCTAAGTCAGTTATCTATCCACTCAAACGATGCAGTTAATAGGCAGTACTAGCACGCGTAAGACGGTGGGAAATAATGTTTCTTTGTCAGATTAGTAATTTTGGTAAATGCAAATAAATAGTAAAATAAGTTCCAGATATGGAATTCTGTAACATATTTAAACATTAAACGTGGGGAAAAAAAGGAAAAGTTAACTCTTTGAGGTGTTTTTATGAGGAATTAAAGTGGTCACAATATAATACATATAATATCACGGCGTGAATAATATTATTAGAATATAAATATTGAATGTAACATAACTTAACAATTTCTGTATAACTTTTCCGTTCGAAACAGATTTTTGTTTCAATATAACTAATCAAAATAAAGGTTTAACCTAATGTTTAAATTAACTTTGAATCATAGTAAAAATGACGTCGGGTTCTTAGCCCTTTCCAACCCAGTGCTACCTCTGGGATGAATTAAATTTCAAGACTTCTCATTCAAACTATGTGAAAATTTTCTACCCTGTCATAATTGAGGAGGTGAGAAGCCAAGGGGTACAAGTTATTTTTTTTCAACAGAGTTAAGCTAGGTTAATTGTTAGAAGAAATACAACGAAACATGGTTGCCAAGGGTTACGAGTTAGTCTCTGTTCTGTGCTGACATCGAGTGGAAAATAGTGCACTACCAAATAAATATCTAATTAATCTCGTTTGTTTTACTATACCAAATTTCTGTACCTAAATATGATAGGAAAAAAGAAATCACTTGTAACCCTTGGCTTCTCATCCATTCGATTATTATGGCAGCTACCTATTTTACCATTAAACTTTACATCGCAAAATAATTCTTAGTTAAAACCTTTCTTGAATGCAGCTGAAAATTTATGAATTTTTTATGTTACTTAGATGTAACATTGGGTTATAATGGATTAAATCGCTGTCAAGAGACATTGAAAGTAGGGCATGGGCCCAAAATTGAACTATCTTTCCGATCAATTTGACTAGTAAGGGTTATTAATATAATACTTGCTACTTTACTTAGTGATAATAACAAACTCCTGGGAATTTTCGTCTCCGCACAGGCCAGTCTGAGATACTGCGCACCAGAGACTGCGAGTATAGTATTCGTAGTGCTAGGCAAATAAGCCTCCAATTGAGTTGCCTATATAATCAATGATATAACCCCTATTTGAGGTTTGTAAACTGAATCAGAAGAAATAAGTTAGTCCTTTTTTAAAATAATTTAAAAATCCAGTTATTTTTCAATAGCAGTTAAATTTTTACGATTAGATGTGAACGAATAGTAGCGACAGTTAAAGGTAATCAGTTGGTAAAAACTGCCGCACAGATTTACATATATTTTCTTCAGCAAAACAACTAATTTAGTCTATTCTACTTAGTTGAAGCTCTTAATTTAATGTTTTATACCATGCAGAGGTTACAGATGTGAAAGGTATGCTTGAAAAATGAAGGAAACCACATACCCTGCTCCTGCCACAATTTGCTTGTAGCCATTGCGAGTAAGTTTTAAGGAATTTTGTAATATATTGCTGACATCTTCATATCAAAAAACCATAAATATCGTGGTTGATATTCATCATACTTCATTTGTTTGTGTAAAAATAATAAGAAACTTGATAGATGGTCCGCATGGCGAGATTTCAGGACTCCTCATTCACAATTTCAGGTTATTAGCAGTCGAAATAATTTCTATTTGTTTTAACTGAGTCAGCGTGTACGTTAGTATGCATATTTATATGGAGACTTTCGATTAGATTAAAAAAATTAAAGGACTTTCATAAATTCTAAATGGAAATCAGTAGTCAGATCATTATCACGAGAATTTTATTCCCTTATGAGTCAATGGCCAGTGTCCCAACAATCCCCGCCACGCGCCAATTGAGGTGACTTATAGGTTAGAATGCAGATGTGGGTGTCAAGGCGACGCGTGCGGGCCGCATTCCTCCATAATTATGCCGCACTCTCTCCTTCACCCACATCTGCTCCCTCCCAATGTCCTCGCGCCACTGCTAATGAGGTTAATAAGGCCGAAGGACTGTAATGGGGGTCTTCTTTACCGTGAATTCTTAATTCCCCATGAATTCTCAATCCTTGCGAGGAATTCCTTTTATTCCCCTCCTTCCAACCAATCGGATAAATCCCTCCATCATCCACCGATATGAAATTTCTTGGAGGCTCCTTCCACCGCACTCCTCGCAATACCACACAACACGTAATGCCATCGTTGAAGCTTACGTCTTCCAATGCCCAGGGCTTTTACTGGTGCCAAATGGAAATAACTCCAACTATGTTTAATAAATTTGTGGAAAATGAGAGAATGAACATGACGATGTAACTTTATTATGAAACACAGTTCGTGCTTTTTCAAATATATTAGTAAACTTGATGATGTTTATTCTTTTATTTTCCAAAATGTAAAGGTTTCACGCAGTTCAGTCTGGAATCTACAGCTATGTGATACCTTTTCTTCCACATTGTTAACAGCTATTTCACTAACATCCCCCGTCTCACATCAACTAACGCTTCTTGTGGGGTAGTATGTGTATGTATAATATGTATATGGAGACTTCTGAATGGATAAGAAGTGAAAGGCTTTGGTAAATTCTAGATAGAAGTCAGTAGTAAAATCAGTGGAGGGAGAAACGGAGTGGATTTTATGAGAGAAAGACGATGAAAGCAGACGGGAAAGGTAAGCTCACGGAAGAGTTTGGATGGCCACAATTGTGTGCCATCGTAGAAAATCAATGCCAAGCCGCACTAAGCGATTTGATTCCTCGAGTAGCAGCATTGGTGGGCCCTGATTGGAGGAAGTAGGTACCAAGTGTAACTACTAGTTTGCTGTGTGATAGACAATGAAAATGTGAGACGTGAGTGTGTTTCCTCAAACGTCCGATCGGTCTTAGTTTTCGAGATATATTAGTGCTTTACGGTGCGAAAACGTGGAGACTTAGGAAGGAGGGCTAGAGGCGCTCGAGTTGTGAGTCTGGAAAAGAATGAATATGTTGAAACCGATGTTTGAGGGTAGAATGTTGGATAACCGAGGGAGAGTAAGGAGGAGATTAGGAATTTTAGATAGAATGAAAGGAAGTAGGCCTTATTATAAATTGAAGAGGGAATTCCAAGAAGAGAGGGGCGACTGCAAGATTACGTATCAAATACTCTTTGCAAACTTACCTTAATCGGTAGAAAAGGTGCTGAACACGGTGGGTGAGGAGAGGCTTCTAGAAGATGAGATACGTAGGATACAGAAGGTATTAATTGAGCGAGTACTTAGCGGGGGGGGATGTTGAAAACGATATTAGAGGGTAGAATGTTGGGTAAACGAGGGAATCAGAAAGGATTTTTAGATAGCATGAAGGGAGAACTAGGGGCGTAAATACTAGATAGAAGTCTACTCAGTGGAAGGAGAAACGAAGTGGATTTTACGATAGAAAGACGATAGAAGCAGACGGAAAAGGTAAGCTCACGGAAGAGTTTGAAGGTCTCATGGTGAATTGAAGAGGGAAAGACATGAAGGAAGGAGAGGCTGCCACAATGCTTTTTAATTACTCCATGGAAACCTACTTTAATCGGTGGAATACTTTAGTAATAATAATGGTAGGTAGAAAGTGTCAGTCAGTATGGACTGTGGAACAAGAATGGTCACAATATTTGTGCAAACCGTGATGAAACAATACCTCTATGAATGACAATACAACTTGATTCACTCCGCCTTCCGGTTTCTACCTTTAGCTGAGCAACGACGTAGGAGAGTTTGCGTAAATGAGAACGGGGATTTATTGCCATTCTTGTGTTAATTAATTCATGAATTGCGATTTTGTATTCCGAGCGAACGACCCCATTAAGCTAGAAAAACTCCGGAGAGTAGTGGCGAGCTAGCCTTTCCATCAATACGCTACACATGAATCCTACTAAAAAAAGAATTAACATAAACCGAGTTAATTAAGTCAAGAATTCAATTCAAAAGTGAATCAAAGAACCAATGCTACTTCGATTTGCTCCGCCCAAAAAATGGTGGAAAAGGCTGGAACCACTTGAAGGAAATACTTAAAGAATAAGCATTAATTGTGTTATTTACGTCAAGAAATCAATACAAAAGTCAATCAAAGAACCAATGCTACTTCGGTTCACTCCGCCAAAAATAAAATTGGTGGAACTGGGCATCCTGTAGCGATTACTATCGGCAAGTGAGGAGGTTGCTATGAAAATAACTTTTCTACCACTGAAATAATTGAGGTCTGATTACGACCGATTTCACGTTAATGATGATTGAGATCATTAATTCCATGGAGGCGGAAATGTTACGGCAGTTTATTCAATTTAAAACCGAACCAAGAAGCTATCATTTTAATAGACAGTTCCATCGTCAAAATTAATTTTCTTGGAACTTGATTTCCGTGTTCTTTTATTGACTGGCTGAGAAATTGACATTTAAGGAGATAACGAGATCAAATCATCTGCCGAATATTTTACTGCGCCTTTATTTCATGGCCGTCTTCATTGATTGCCTGAAGATAAGAAGGTGGCCGGATTCAATTAGGAAGAGGAATTGTCTCGAGACACAGAACGAAGCTGAGAAGGACTATTCAATAGGTCTTTATTTTCTATTTTACCATTTGTATCTATCGTTTTAAATTAAACATTTACTAAACATTTTAAGTTCATGTGATTATAATACATTTGCTTTACCGATAAATATCTTCAATAAAAAAGAACTACAAAATTATCATGCAAATGTACACAATCATTTATTATCGCAAAAACAGTACAGTTAAAATCGTCAAAATTAATGTAGGAGATTACATAATGATAATAAACAAATTAAAATTATGCTAAGACGCATTCATAGTGAGCCCTTGTGCATATGAGCTATGGTCTCATATATGAACTCATTTGTTAATATATTTGGTTGAAATTTTCAAATCGTAGACACCAGAAAAGATAGACAAGATTCGACGTCACACTCCCAAGTGTTTCAGGAATTAGATTTCTCAAGTTTTAAAAAGTCGGGAAAAAGGAGCAATGCAGTTTTGGCTTTTTTTCAGAGTTGGAGGATGAGTGATTTATTGATGAGTGATTCAGCGAAACTTAATATTTCAATAGAGTCAATGCCGGCGTAAACGTTTGTAGCACATCATAAAAAATTGAAGTCATTAAGAACTCCCACCACTTTATCTGTTTTCGTCTTTTCTGTCTTTCGTGTTTGTCATATAATCGGGGAAATGTCCTGATAAGCCCTTAGTGTTAATTGAGGCGGGCTAGAATGTCTCCTCAAAGGGGTCGAAGGTATAGATATTGTCATGAGAGATTCAAAAATTTGAAATAGAAAGTCGATGAAAAATTCAGTGGGTGGATTCTAAATGTTTTGTGCCTTTTGATGGATTTCAACGGGAAATTAAGACATCATTTGATCCCAATGATTGATGCCACTCATTTAATTGTTGTATTCAACCCCCGCACGTGGCTTTCTTGGCGTTCACCCTCGTCTTTTCGTGGATTTAATCATTTTTTGCACTGATATTCAGCGCTGACCATCCGCACTTCCCTCTTATCCTTACAACTTAGGATACAGATTTCATCTTCAGAAAAGGCCTCCACCACTTTACCTTTCTTTGATTCTTGGGAAAGCACAACAGGAGGAATACCTTTCTTGGCTCGCTGCAGTGTCCCCGTCACGTAAGTTTTCCCATTCGGATGGAATCTAGAAGTGGCTACACATTTATAAAAGTTGTCCATACAAAAGGACTGACCGCAATTAAATTAATTCTCCGTCAATTTTTTACCGTCTTCTCCGAATGCCCTTTTCCAGACACTTCTGAGTTGGAAGACCTTTGGTATTCGAAGACCTGCAGCGCCAAACCCTTTGCTTCCGTCTACGTATGCATCTTCATTGCATACCTTTGACGCTTTCCCCTCTTATATTAACTAAATCTCAGTCTAGCTCTCCATGGAACCATAGACTTCCAAACTCAAGTCACATGAGGGGGTCACTACTTTGTCCATTGCTTCATTGGATGCGTCTCTAAGGGGCCTAATTTTGAATTATCCGTCCACCAGAAGGGTATTAGAGTCAGAGAGAATCTAGATGGGTTCTCGCTGAAATAAATGGATGAATCTATCATGCGACTTCTGTCTCCTGAAGCAGTGCAAGTAATATAAAGGATGAGATTTCAAATAATCTGGCATACTAAGATAGAATTTAGATAATTCCTGTATGAAAAATAAGGCCAAAGAGTGGTGAAATTCTTCTATAGTTTAATATTTGCATCTGGTAATTCTAGCTTCAGGACGCGCTTTTCTCTGTATATGTCCTCGGATGTATACATCCTCGATCCGGGTCAGTTTGTCTGAGCTCGGCGGAATGTGACTGCGGTGAGGGGAGGATGCTCTCTTTGGCATCTTTGGCATAAAATACTCGTAAGGGTTTCGATTATAATGGGAAAAAAATCAAGTAATGAGTCTCTAATACAAACGTAAGTGAACGTAAGGATAGGGAAATTTAGCTATTGCGCATAAAATTTAAATAGTAAAAAATAAATTGCAATGTGGAACAAAGACTTCACTAGATTTATTGTCAAATTTATGCAAATAGGGTTATTATTTCAAGTGTAGCAGCAAATAAACATTGCGATAAAAACAAATATTGTCATGATGAAATCATAGAAAATGAAATTTACTCGGAATCTTTAAAGGTATCAGAAAGAAAGTATTTATTATTTATCGTAGGAATTGAACCGCGCATTCCTCGAGTCTGTCCGAAATTAGGCAAGCAGCCAATCAATCAACCACATTTGTGTCAATTACCAGTAAAAATATAAATAAAAACAAAGTAAAAATACTTCTGTTTCTTCTCGTAAAACCAATCAAATAAATACACGTTAAACATTGTGTGAAAATCACAAAGAAAGTTAAAATACCTTGTAATAAAGAATATTACTTCTCCTCGTCAACTGAAAAAGTATCTTTTTTTAATTTCGCTTTGAACATTTGCAATGGTCTTTTTTGCAAAAGAGGTATAAGAACAACTGAGGGAAGATATTACTGTTTTCCGCATTATAAAATGAAAGTAATGATGAAATAGGTTGTAAAAACCCATATGCAAAGGCGTCCTTGTGGAGCAAAACGGGGTAAATAGAAAAATACAGAAAAAATCGGAAAAAAAATTTCGGAGCTTTCCGCACGGTAAACAGGCTAACCCTGGTAACCGGCCCTCCCCCATACCCTAACACCGGTGGCTGGCGCTCGGGGCGGAATATAACGCAAAAGGGAATCATGACGTATCCCTTACGTCATCAGTCACTCGGCAGCGACTGTCATGACGCAGACGTTACGTCATGAGCACGGAACGTCTTAAAATGGACAAGTATACGCTTTAAGCACAGTTACTGCACCCTTGCTTAAAGTACCTTTGGCTTACAGCTGTAAACCACATGCTGTACACCTCGTATGCGATACTTGTAAGTAAATGAAGTATACATTTCCTGCACACCTTCATTTTCGGTGAGGTTGTCGGTTTTTCTCTTAAGATTCATATTCTGCAATGCCATACTTAACCGTTTTAGAGTAAGATGCCATTTTCTATTTAGTGATGTATCCATGCATCAATAATGAGTTCTGTAAGTGGCTGATAAAGAATCATTGTTTTTTATGAATCTAGGTTCAATGTTGTGCAATGAGTAGGATTATGGTCGTAAAAGAAATGTTGGTAGTAGCAGGAGTAGTTAAAAAAGGGTTGGTTCTTTGTTATAATGATTAACTAAACCGCACAACTTGAGTCTTTCTATCATTAATCTTAACGCTGTGGAGAAACATAGGAGAAGATATTTTTCACCATTTTCAGTAAGACACTTCAAGGATTCATTCCACCCTGCCCGATGGAAAAATAAGAGATAAAATATTCGAGACGAATACGTAAAAAAGGACGTCATGAAGAAGATAGACAGGGGAAAAGAGGCATGCACACTGATCTTCGTTGTTTATTGAAAATTTGACTGGAGAGAGTACCCGAGGGAGTGACAGGGGTGCTAAGATGCCAACCGCACGCATTCTGTGCCCCATAAAGTGCTGAATTTGATGCCGGAGGAGGAAGGGGAGCAGGTGAGAAAGAATATAGTGTGAGAGTGAGGCGGGAGGATCATTTGTTTCGTGTGTGAGCAGGCGAGAGGGTTGGATGAGACATGGCGCACATGTTGAGACGCACAAAAAGGGTGGAAGGGCGGAAGTTTCAATTTCGGGGATGAAAAACGTTGGCGTTGAAGATTTACAAGTGGAAAAAGAAAGGGGAGAAAGGATGACAAAGGGGAGAAGCGGATGAACGAAGTAGCACAACGTAGAGGGCGCCGTAGAGGGTGTGAAGAGTCGGAACTAATATAGAATCTCCTCCATTCAAACTATAAATGCTCGCCTCTCAGTGAGTGCTCAGAATGATACAAGTTTCCGCGGCGTACTCGCGACAAGGTGGTCAGAAATGAAATTTATCTTTGAAAGTTTGTGGAGCGGATGATATCTTGGTGAATTTTAATTAGAAAAGGAGCAACAGAAAAATTCACCTTGATTGTACAATATTTGGCTCTATGGAATCACGTAAGAAATTTTCGGCTTCACAACTAGTCAATACCATGTTTCATGGTCATAATTTGTATCTCCTATTTTCAAAACGTTGTCTCTAACAGGAGAAACGACCTTTTAGGTGGTGAGATTTCCAATGTCATTGAGTTTCAGGATATTATTTTCTTAAAGGTACACCATTCCTTTGAGCATGAGACTTATCAGGATTTTGTACGAAAAGGCTTTGAGCGTACACGTTCGCGGAATAATCGAGAATTACATTCCATAAATCGCTTGGGAAGAGGAAAGCCGAAATATAAAAGAGGTTGCAGACTAATTGTGACTCAGTCCTTTGGAATTTTTTCTCCACTGTCGGAATACTGCAACCTTGGTGAGATTAAAGTTAATTTAAACTATTCTCAATGTAATCAAACGTTAGTATGTCATTATGGACGGTGAAATTTGCCACCAAAAGTTTTTTTGTGATTATTAACCGCTACATAATGGATGACCATATGACTAATGACCATGGAATCCCAAAAAAATCCAAGTATTTCCCCCGTCAAGAAGGCAATTTTCGATTAAATACAGAAGAATTATTCAAACCCGATTCGTGGGGGTCAAATATTATGCGATCATGGTAATTACATATGTAGCCTGTGTTCTAATGAACATACACTAAAAAATTCACCTACAGTTGCATCTTAAAAAAATGGACCACCCTAATTCAACGGCTAACTCCGTCTTTCGGTTTTTCACCGCGTTTTTAGCTTTGATAAACGACATTTTTGCCGGAGATCCTATTGCTTCTTCGGGTCGGAGGTGCAATGCTACGTCTAGCTTGTAACACTTAATTTTGAGTTGTTTTGGATTGGATGTGGGTTTGACGATTGATGGGGGAAGGACGATGAAGCGGACAATAATGAGCAGCAGAGGTGGAGTGGGGCAATTGTTGTTGACGGCGCGGGAGGGAGTGTAAGGGTAGGCATGGGCGGTCCTTAAAAATGTACCGGTATTTTTGTGATGAGTATTAAAAAGCAATAATAGTACTCTCCCGGTAGTACCGGCGAAAAAATACCGGTATACCGGTACTTTCACAATTGATAAAATATGTTAATAAGTTGAGATTTAACGCTTGTCTTACCCTAATTATCCGGTATTTCGGCAAATTAGCGTAACATACAGAAAGAATACACTGAAAAAAATTATTAACTGGATTTTTTTACGAAAATTTATCGGAAAAATACATGAAGGCTAGATTATCTAATAGTGAGAAGGGTGATAGCGATGAAGTTTTATTTCTTGGAAATGGCCTATTCGCTTGATATATTATCAAAACTCAATTGTTTAAGTAGCTGGGTAGGTAGTTGATTGATAACACATAAGATGGCAGAGCCGTCGAAGTACCGGTATTTCTAGTACCGATACTCCGGTAGTACCGCCAAAAAAATACTGGCCGGTACTACCGAAGTAGAAAAAAAATAGTACTCGGTACTACCGAATACCGGTATTTTTTGCCCATGCCTATGTAAGTGGAGTTGGATTGTAATAGTTGTGGCGTGCGGATGTGTTTTTGCTCCCGAGTTTGTTTATACAGTGTAATAACCAATATTTTTGAACCATTGAAGAGAAAATAAAAAACGTTACAAGCTTGAACTTTTCTACCTATTTTTTCTAGCTGATCATTAATTGACTACTTCTTTCAGTACTCTTCTCCACGATTGGTTGAGAGGGTTAGCCCCGCCACCTCAATTCACAAGTGCTTCTTCAATCTCCGGAGCCACCTATGTAAGTTTGGCATATTGGCGTATTTTTATCTATGCTGTTTTGGCCTCGTGGAAGAGTATACAGTAGCCAGGACCACTCTGCGTGATCTGAAATTTTGAAAATTACTTCAAGCTTTTGACATGGTATGGTGTTTGGAGGAGCTGACCGACAACTTGGCCATTTGCGCCAAGGGAGAAGGGTTGGGAAGGAAAGGGTCGAGAAATATGTTGCGCTTGTCCTCCTCTTCAGAAATTGTTCACAGGGCTTAACGATCCTTTTGAGAGCTGTAGTGATGTACTTAAATTTTCCTCCACAAAGCACCGAAGCAGAGATTGGGGAGTCTCTCAAAAAATCTCTGCCACCACCGCGATTCAAACCCAGGCTCACATGGTAAGAGACTAATATTGAAGCCATCGCACCAATCAATCCCCACAACAGTTATTTTCTTTCACAGTAGCCCTCTTGTTGGGATGTCTAAAAAAATTCGATACTTTTAATTTGGAGGGGGTAACTGCATTTTTCATCTGCGAATGCATGAAAAAAAATCCGAAAAATTTTCAGCTCATTTTGGCAGTATTAAACCCTGCCGCAACGAATTCGAAGCTCATATCCATTTTTCACATGCCATACAAGTTGTCTAACTACCATAAATCCATGTTGTTTCAAGTCTAAAATAATCTTTTGAATATAGTTAAGAATGCCTTTCAAATTTGACAGTAATCACCATTCATTATGATAGTAGTTAATGAATTTAACAGGTGAACATTAAATTAATTTTCTCTTTCTACCTTCTTATCCTGTGAACAAACCTATTTCCCCAATAAATGTTTCAACTATATTGCAAAAGTTAACCCATTCCTATGCCTTAGATTTCAGCGCCAAGGAGGAGACTTGATTCTACGCTGAGATGAATAATTAGCTATTCTGAAAGAAATTGGAGCTCAAATTCCGTTTTAACGATTCGATCAAGAGCACAACACCTGCTCCCACTTGAAGTGAATTTCGTCCCTTTAATTGTTCATTATTTTCTACCCTTCGTGCATGTTGCCTACCTCTAAGGAGTGCTCAGGAATGTAAAAGAGAACTGTCTCCCTCTGTTAGACAGAATCATTAATGATGCCGAAGCAATGGGGACAGGCAAAACTAATAAAAATCTATTGCTAGCAATTTATTCATTAAATGAGCGTGTTAAGTATGAAGATATTTTATGAAGATGAAAATGTTATATGCATATAAAAATGAATATTCACCTCACAATTTTAGCGGAGGTTTTAATCTTAAAATTTTACATTTCTTGAAGAAGCACATGATCAAATTCCATAGAAATATATAGGGTAAATGTTTCAATTTTCCCCGAATGAAACTGCAGCCTCAGGTGATAACTTTTTACTGAGTTACATACTCTTTTTTCAATCCCAGCGCTATTTTGAATAATGGTGTTGAAGAGTAACTGCGCTTTCCAAGTCTAATATTCTCAACAGTATCCGCTAGATTTTCTTCAGGAATATCTCAATAAAGAATTGATGGCTCCATGTATAACCCATTTTAGCATCTTCGGTAACGACTTGGCGTCGTGTCGCTAAGAGTCAAGAGAATGGATCAGTGTAAGATTTCTCCCATCCGTTTCCTCGAAGCTACTTTGGATACACACTTTTGAGGATATGGACCATTTTAAACGGCCTGCTTTTATGCCCAAAACAGTCGATTAAAATTTCATAAGCCATTTCCTGGCCGAGTAGAAAGGAGCGGGACTTGAGTAGAAGGGAAGTGATATATAATAAGGAGAGTGGCGAAATCTCAGACGTAAAATTGGCCTCTTCGTAACGAGATTACCAAGCACTCAATGGCTTCGACTCCGCAATTTCGCTCAAGTAAGACCGTGAATGGCTTTGAGGGATAATGCTTTCCCACACAAAGGATTACTCTGCACAAAATAGAGCCCATAAACATTTCCTGCTGACTTTTTGTTTCTTTACCATTTTAAGTAACGTTTTGGCAAAAAAACTTTAAAATAAATAATAGAGTTCTCCGACCATGAAACATTATTCAGTCTGAAATAAAAACAACCTCTTACTCTGGCGATTTAATCTCACACTCTACAACAAACTCATTTCATACTCCATAATAAATTTTAAGATAAGTTACGCCAGCAGTTGATGATTTAAAATTTGATATCCTACGCCTTAGCAAATAGAATATCTCACATAAATAAAAGATGTAAAATACAATGGGCTTATTGCAAATGATTACAATTATCTCTATTTGATATATTTTGCAGTTGCAGGCCTTCTAAACCAAGTGCCAGCGTAGCTAGTTGTATGTTTTCAAGTAAATTTCATTTGAATTTGTTATTAGGAATGGGGATCAGGGTAACATCCTTGCCATAACCTAAGATTACTTTAAATAGAGTTGCACCCGCAAAACATGTCGAAAAATCCTTCCTGAATATTCGTTTCTTTGCCATCCTTACTGAGCACTTAGGTAGAGTAAAAGTTAAACTAACATCTGTCGTAATTCTGTACAGTTTGAGATAAAGACTGCCTGCAACTCAGTATAATTCTTAATAAGCTGGCTATACGAAACACATTTTACTATATTTTTTCCTTGCAGTTTCCCTATCGCTGTTTTTAATTTCGCAATCCTACACCTCCCAATTAGATCTCATGCAAAGAAAAGAGGAAAAGAACAGTTAACTTGCTAGGTATTATTTGAATTATGTCCAGTTGATTCATTGAAAAGTTGAAAACCTTCTTATCTCACTACCCGCGTCACAAATTACTTTGTGTCAGGAAAGGCATTCAGTATATTTCTATCAGTAACAAATAGAAGTCGTTTTCTTATCTATTAGTTAGATGAAATAGGTAGAGGGGCACTGCATAGCCGTAAAAAAAGCATTACTTTGCACAGACTATCAAGGATATATAGCAAGAATGGAGCATTTGAACATTTTTAGGAAACAATGGTTTAAAAAATATTTAATTAGTAGTGACTTCATATAAAAAGTTATTCCCCCAAATAATTCGAATACATTCAGAAATAAAACTGATAAATCATACTTCAGATCTTTTGCTGAAACGGACGGTCGCCAACATCCTCAATTAAAGACGTAAGCAAACCTTGCCGGCGCCAACTGCTAGCTATAGCAAACTTTTTTACGCTCTCTTTATATAAGTAACTAGCAGACCACCCCGCGTTGCTCGGGAAGGATATTACATAGAGAAGCGGAAAAACTTGGAACTTGGATTCCTTGATAAGTGATTTTTATGTTTTCTTTTCGAGTGTGTCAAGAGGTGTGCCTATCCGTCAGGATGTCCAGCCACCGAGGTCGTATTACGTGTCGTAATAAACTGTAATGAGAAAACAACGCAAAGTACGTAACCGAAAGTAGCAGTAAGGGGTTCGGGAGGATGAAATACACCTATGTACTAAATTTAGTTGCAATCTATGCAGCCGCATGAAGAAGTATATCGGACAGACATCCTCTTTTATATAAATATATATAGACGATATTAAGTTCCTTGAGCAGAAACAATTGCTTCAATCAATCGTCTTAAATCGTCACAAAACCGTAGCCTAAGTAATTTAATGCAACCATATAGTGGAGTAAGAAGAGCTCGAAGGAAAACGTCCTCCTGCCATCGCGCAAAATACATTATAAAAGTTTCGTCATGACGATTTTGTAATTGTTTTTGTCATGCTTCTGATCACAGGCACTAAGGTTATGTCATGCTTACGAAGCTCGCTTTTGCTTGCCAAAGGCTTTCATATTTCTTCCAATTCTATCAAATGAATCATAGAAATGTTAAATTAAATTCGTATTTGTAATAAATAAAAATGATAAATGAAAATACGTAATGTTCTTTCCTGGATAAAGTTACTTTATCCAGGAAAGATTCCTCCGTCCTTGAAACAATCAGATAAAATATTAATTTGAAATATATTACAAAAAATTTGATATTTCTAAATATACATTTGAAAAATTAAAATTCGCGTGACTAACGATAGCATAAAGGTCTCGAAAAAACGAACTTCTGTTGTAAAGTAAGAACTAAAATGGTATTGCAATTTCTGTCGAGGACTTTTGAAAACTTTGCCCTAGAAAATTTAACTTTAATCAAGAATTGTTTCCAAAAACTTGCAGCCCCAAAATACCAACGCAATGTCCTCCCAGCGCATCATAGAAAGAAAATCTCTGTTCTTTATAATAACGATATAAAATTCCATCCTTTTTTCATGGCAGGTAACCACTTAAAAGAATAAAGTTTTGACGACGGGAATTCCACGGCTCGCGGAGAGATGGTATTGTGGCTTTTATGGAATGAAATTTTATGAAGACTGTTAATACTTTGAGGGAGCAATTTTACAGCAAAATTTTCAGCCCTAAAGAAAGTTAAGTCTGGAAAGGCGATTGGCAATAGAAAGACCGCCTTAGGAACGTTGCCTTCGTGCTTTTTAAAAGGTAATATGAGAGCATTTCAAAAAAAACTATTAAATGGTTTGTTTTCTGACGGAAAAGACATTGTAGGGGATTTCACCTCAAAATGTCTATCGGAGACGCGAAGTAAAGCCGCAACGACAGTGTCGGATACGGCGTTAGAGATAACGATGGTACATAAAAATCATATCTGAAATAAAAACAAAAGAGCAGTTTATATAGCAACAAAATATTGATACTTTGATACATTTTTTGTTCAACTGTATTGATAGAAAATCATGCCCCATAATTGCACCATTTCACTGCACAAAATTATGGTACGAATCATTCGAAGCTCTTGACTTTTGTTAAATGTTTTGATTTCATTTCTACTTGTTATTTTAAAATTTTGGTATCTTATCTTCCTTGTATCACTGTATTTTCCTTGCTCTTTGCATCTTTAAATATGACACCAACGATCTTTGACAGCGTTAAGTTAACAGCTTAATAAGAGGCAAATTCAAAGTACATAAATGAAGTTTATGCAGTTTTATGTAAACTGATATTTAAAGCATCAAGTTATAGGTAAATCGGTAAGATTGATTTTTATATTAGGCTAGCCATGGATGTTGAATGCATATTGATGTAACTGTGACTTAATGTTGACTGGATGCTAGTTTTGGATACTCCATGCATCCCTATGAGAGAGAACTTAGTATTGTGACCAATCCGATGTTCGCTCCTGGACTGACAGCGCCAGCGGCCGGAATACGAACAAAAAAAAGGAGCAGAATCAGCGACAGGGAGGACGGACGGCACAATTTGGGGGAAGGTGCAAGCAGGAGCAGTACAAGGACGAAGGAGAGGCTTCTTCGTGGGAGTCGGGCACCTGAATACCTCCCGGGATTCTATTTTTCCTGTTGTTCAAGCTTACAAGAGTCTTGTTGATAGTATCCAGTATAGGCTTTGATATAACTAGATTTGAAAAGTAAATTCTGTTTCATTTCGTTATTTTTCTCGCCAACGACCGCAGGCAACCCACGAACCCAACCCAAGAAAGAGAGAGGAGTCTGGTTACAGTATATCACTTGGATATGCGCGCAATAATGCTCGCATAAACTGGACATTTCATGGCTATTACGAATGCTATTCCCGCATAGTTCTCGGACATTTTTTACAAACCCACCTTAATTTCCACGGGAAAATATTTCCCTGGACGAGAAATCGAACCATGAACCTTTGGTTTCTTAGGCCACTCAAAAAAATCACAACACAATGTAGGTACTTTAATTTACGTGGAAATATTTTTTCTAATTTCAATGACAAAAAGCTAAAGGCCCGTGGTTAGATTTCTTCTCCAGGGGAATTTATTTTCGTTGGCAATAAACGTTAATTTCACAGTCGTTTGCAAAGAAAAATTGAAATATACCACAATGGAATGAATTTAATCCTCAACTTTCAACTTGGGTGGTGTGGGCACCGGTGGATGTAATGTATGAGACTGCAGAGGGAATGGCCTGTATGGGTTCTGTAGATTGGACCGAGTAATGGCAATCCGAAATACACGGTTATCATAAAAGAATGGCTCGGATTTGAGGATGTTTTTAATGAATACAGAGTCACTTACTTTACGTTGTTTTTTAAATTAATAAATTTCAATATGTCGGCCGTTAGTCGCTCGACAAGAGTGAACTCCGATGTCGACATTAGCCTACTCAGCTAACAAAGGGCGCCATGAGGGCCATGGCTTCACGTCCCATCCGGCGGACGGAGTGTTGCACTTGAAGTGTCCCTCTCAAACCTCTGAAGCTGGGATCGGGCAGCCTCTGAGAAATTTCTTTCACCCTTTCCCTACTATCTTTATTTGAATTACTGACACCGAACCAGTCTTATATGATAACCCTGTGGTAACTCGTAGAATGTCAAGAGGGTTCGTGCATCGAAAGGGATCATATGTTCTTTGGATCGACCTTGAACTCCACAAATAGTGGAAATTGGTGGTAAAAGGCCAAGCAATATACAAGAAGTACCAAAAATACCGACAAAGGACCAACAGGAAGCTGGAAATAAAGGGAAGCCCTAAGTACAAGCAGCCATTTTCTTCGTTGCTGGAACAGCAGAACGGATTGATAGAGAAATATGTGAACACATACAATCAGCACATTCTTTATCGCCAAGAAATTCTCTGAAATGTTGCTAAAACCCAAAGGAATGATTCTTGAAACAATGACATAGGAAGGGAATTTAAAATACCGACGAATATACTCCTGCATCAGGTCATCGGTGAGGCAAAAGGGCAGAGCCATCGTATCATAAAAATCACTAATATAAATCTCATTTAAGGTGAGATTGCGAAATTGTATTGTTGAAACTCACTCAGAGCTCTCGTTTGATTAAGTTCAAAGATTAATTCTTTCAGGAAATTATAATCGCACTTGTTCGTTTATCCTTCATTATTTGATGACCTTAAACGTCCAAAGTATTTAATGAAAAATGTCAAAAAGGCTGCAAGAGAAATCGTTTCCATGGATACCGCAAAGTCCGTCCAAAACTTATTAGCGTTGCCATAGCTCAGTAACTAAGGAGTTGCAACCTCATATTTATTGGACAAAATACTTAAAATTGTCTCCGCTACCACTCCCTGAAGTACAGCTGATTTTTCCTGAGACACCCCATACATGTTGTCAGGGAGTTATCCCGTCTATTAATATCGGTACTAAATAGAAAACAAAATTTTCACACTTATTATTAGGAACAATATATCAAACAATTCTATTATTATTAGGTAGGCTTTGATATTAAATCATCTCCAGCCGATGCATCAGACACGCTATTTGAGAAATATGGTATGTTGATTAATCACAAGAAGAAGAAGAAAGAAGCTACGTGGTTTCATGAAGCATCACGAGCCAGGCATGACAGGATTTAGGAGAAAATATGGTGGTCACAAACATTAATATAATGATAAGTTCTGCTGATTGGGCAGCATACTAGAGGAGGTGTGATATAGCCGTGAGGACATTAGGAAGAGAATCGCTATAGCTAATTAGGGATTCATGAACAGCAAAGGGCTGTTAAGAGAGTCTTTACTTAAGAGATTAAAGAAAAGGTTAGTGAGGAGACTGACCAGGAGTGTAGTGCTTTACAGTACGGAAAAATGGACACATATGAAGGAGAACGAAAAAAGACTGAAGGGGTTGGAGATGTGAGCATAAATAAGAATGTACTTGGAGGAACGATTAATTGTTTGAAATGGTGGGTAAAGAGAGGAAGCTTTGAGATAATCTGCGGAAGAGAAAGCAGTTTTGAATAGAACGGGCTCTAAGTGGGGAGTGAATGTTAAAAACAGAATTGGAAGGAAGAATGTTAAAAGGCAGAAGGGAATAAAGGAATACTATTTACAGATAGAGTGAAAGAGAGTAGTCCTTATCGTGATTTGATGTAGGAAGTTTTAATTACGGGGAAGGCCAGGCCAGATTAATCTGCAAAATCATTTACATAAACCTGCCTTTAAAATTTGGAATACTATATTAATAGCAACAATGATATCTTCCGAAATCGAATTGTATAAGGTATATGAGACCACTAAGTTTAAATGCACGAGGTTTTAATATCATTAGGCGATCAAGAGGGGGATGAATTCCACGAACCCCTTTCCATGGCCAACTCTTTGAGGGCGAAATAATGCAGCAGTAAAGCTGAAAGTTCTGCTTATTTTATAGCGCAGCAAAATAAACTTCCAAAGGACCCTTAAAAACAAAGCGATGCCATCCATTCACTGTTCCGTGGAACTCGTTTCCCATTTTTACGAGGCCGGAGGTCACAAATGCTATATCGTCCCCTCCAACAGAATGGGTAGGGGGGGAGAGGGAAGGGAGGAGGGTCAGCTGAGACCGAAAGGGCGCCCTCTGATATTGTGGATGGCCTAATAACAATTTTACAATCACTGGCCGGGCAGACCGAAAAATAATGATCCGGAACAGACTACTGCTCGATTCATTAACATCAGAGAAAAGATATAATTCCTTTCAGAACTTATTTTGTACATTTGAATGGTGTATAGGGATACAGGGAGTAGCACTTTCCGGTTACTTATAGAAGAAGGGTTTGACAAAAGGAACTTGTCTATGCTGGTGGCTAATGACGACCACGTGAGTCAAGACACTTTGCTAACTCAGCTTTGTTTTTGCACTGCTTTTTGACTTTGTAACTCTAACAAAACTATAGAGATTCATATTTGTATTCTTAAAATATAGCTTATACAACCGAAGTTTAAAGAATAAGGACACCGAGGGTATCTCCTTAATGGGTTATTAGTGGGATGCGTTATAGTAATGTGTTTTAAAAATGCATAATGGACTAATTGCCGCAGTAAAATGAGTTGGAACTGCAATTTTGCTAATAATTTGGCTTCTCCATGAAATTCTATCAACCTAGAGAGAGTCATACCTGCATTCTTATGTGAGTCACACAATCGAAATTTTATTAGTGAGGGGACCGAGAGTATCTACTTGGTGAGCCCGAGGTAGCACACGTAATGGAAATGTGTAAAAAGACGCTTATGGTCTAAATTGCCGCAGTGAAGTGAATTAGAAAAACATTTTGCTTTTCCTCGGATAACAAGAAGCACATCGATAGGGAAGTGTATTTGAAGAGGGTCAAAGGAAGAAGTCATATCAGGCAGCCTGATGTTTGTACAAGTGGGAAATTATTATCTCGTGGCATATAGCAATTGAAGAAACCTGAATTAATTCCTGTTTCTCTCTGTCATAAAGTAAACTTCAAATAGATACGTGGCCATTCAATACTTGCCTTTCAATCTAAAAAATTACTCAAAACTTGCCGTCCGCGAAGTTCACTCGGAAGTTTCCAAAATTATCACGATGATAACATAAGTTTAGGAGGAGTAATCCGAGGCGAAAAACGAAAGATGCGACAGGTCGAATGGTTGTAATGTGTTCCCTGAAGGAGCATATTGCTCATCAAGTGAAATAGAGGCGTTGGTAGACATAAAGGCAACACCTGTGAGAACCTTGGATGAAGACTAGTGCGATTTAGAGATCGAGTGATAACATCGGCCACCGAATGGAAATTGGATATGACGTCTGGCGAGCCAGTCTCCGTCCATCATTCGGTATTTGTGCGAGCTTCGCTGCTCGTCTCGCTTATTTATTTATTTGGGAGGAATTGATGTCGTGGTCGGGGAAATTGCGGTGCAGGGGGGCTGGGTAGTTAAAAAAAAGTCTTTACGCTGAAAGTGCTCGGGATGGCGAAGACGACGAGCTGGCTGGAACAAGCCTGGAAAATGGCTGGATCCCTGGAGGCTGGTGAATGTGGCCCGCAAGATAACACACACGGACCAATGTAGCAGTAAATCATCACCTCAAATGCGATTCTTCTTATGAACGACATTTTCTTTTAAGTCGCTTTGAATCTACTGTTGGATGTGGGAACATTTTTTTTCCTTCATTCCTTAGGATACAAAGTGAAATAAAAAGTGATTCTATGGCGTGATTGCTGTTGAATAGCTTACTTTTTAACGATTCAAAATGTGGAATCAGATACGATCCATCAATTTGAGTTGCAATTTATTGAAGTGAATTTTACGCCTTCTATCTTCCAATGCAAATTTTGACGTATTTTAGTACTCACATGCGACTGAGACGACAAATTTCAGAAACAAGCGCATGCATGAGTATGAGTGCGCATAGTTTTATTACCAACCACATGAAAGGAGTACTAATGTTTGGAGCTCCTAGATCCCTTGTCTATCATGACTGTCAGTGAGTTAAAGTCGTGAGTCAGCGAGCTGTGGTTAAAATTAAAAACACATTTTCATACGCCCTGGACGTCATAGAAAAACTAAATGAATCTATTCCAGATTTAATTAATGAATTAGATCAATACGAAACATAAGTAACAGTTTTGTAGAGAAATTCTAATAATTATAAAATTTTTGTTCTCTAGTTTATTTAATTACCTCTCCATTGAATGATATATTACCATCTTTGATTTTTTACCTGTAAAGCAACATTATGTTTTATTTTTACATTGATATATTTTTGGCATCATCTTTCTATTCATTGGCAACGTGGATTTCACCTGCTGTGGGCAGTATCCCAAGATTTATATGTTACGAGGCATGTCAAACCTTCAAGCGAGAAAATTGAATGCCCCGTTGCCATAATATGGGCCTTTGACTAAGGTCATCTGTGTTCAATTAGTTATTCATCATCATGTTGCGAATAACTGGTTTCGTGCGTTAACGGCATCTCGAGTGACGACTTGAGATAATATACTTGGATGGCACTGGCTGTAGCGTAATAAAAGAAATCATGAAAGCAACAAGTTTGACGGAATCGGGAGTTTAATTCAAACATCACCAGCAGAGAATATTCAGACAATTCGTCACTTTTCACCCTCTGTTCTTCTCACTCAAGTTTCCTTCCGTGCTTAATCTAAGGCACCGACCGCATCCCCTCGCGCTTCGTTGCCCTGGAGAGGTTTCAAATTACTCTCTCATCATCGATTCGCACGAAACGCTCCGATCCATCACATTGAAGCACTGTTGAATATTTTATCGCCACCATTACCTCTTCCAGTTTTAATTCACCCACTCTCGACTGCTTTTGCACTCTTTTCCGCATTTAGTGCTCTATATATTGTCCAGGATTAATTTTGAACGTATCCACTTGATTATCCTGTAATCCTTAGTCTCATTTATGTGCATAATTTCATTTTTCTTACCTGCTTCATATTATGGTTCCTTCTTTGGTGTAGCGTTTTTTTATTTGTTGAGAATTCAGGAATTTTTTCTGTGTTTGCATCAAAGCCGGCTTGGTTCATACCTCCATTCGCCGTTTTTAACTTAGTTATTATGCATTTGCTGTGTTTTACGATATTATTAAATGAAATGGAGAAGCTTTATACATGGAAATTTCAAAAATTGGAAAATTTTATCATTTTTGTAATTATCTATTTAGTGGATCCGTAGTTTTCCGCGGCGTAGTCTAGATGATGTCTCCATGCTTCTTGGTTTCACCGCGTGGATTTTCTTTGCGACGACAGTGTCTGCGGTATTCCAACCGGCGTCGAATCGACCTGAAGACGCCGGTTGGAATACCCGGAGAAACTGTAGTCGCAAAGAAAATCCACGCGGTGAAACCCAGAAGCATGGAGATATTGTCTATTTAGTGATTAATGTGCCCGCAAACTGCACTATAATGTTCTTGTTCTTATGGATTATTTTTCTGAACTATATATATTTCTCAATCTCCCTGTCTACTTCAACCCAATCAAAAACATACAAGGCTAAGAATTCTCTCCTCTAAAGTTATGATAGATCACTACTAATGGCGGCCAACACATCTCTTGACCCGAAGAATACAAGGGAGTGCTCGCCAGCATTTGTTATATCATTCCATTTAGAACCCTTGCTTGTATATCCCGATTTTGCTGCACGTCGGCACACATTCCTCGTGTACACCCGGTAATCGACGTAGAATGTAGAATAAAGATAAAGAAAAAGAATAAATGGCAAATGTGTGGTTTGATAGGTGATTTTTTTATTTGGTGCTGAGATAATTGTTAACAATAAAAGTTTGAATTTTAGCATATAATGACATGAATGCGGCATAATTAATTTAATTACTGGAAAAAATATGATTTTTAATGCATGAGAATAACTTCCCCGCGTTCTACCGAACTCTCGAGTAACACAGGCTTATTTTATTTGAGAATTTATTTTAGGGTTCACATTGCAGTCTTCAGCCTAGTCTTTTGTCAAAAAATCTTGAAAAGTGCCATCCTGTTGAAATATATGGTCACTACTGAATATTATAAAATCCATAATGTTTCCAATTATTCCGCCAAAAACGGAATTCCTCTCATCAAAGACTTTATTCTGAAGATAATACATGCTATTATTGACCGTGCACAGTGGTGACTAATAGTAACTCAGTCGTGATAAATATTTTCTCAACTATGAGAACAATCCGGTTTAGGTGAGCTTAAAGTTACTATGAACATTGTTTTATCTATTCAAAAATAAGAATTTATTTGGGGACAGTAACAATTACAACCAAAAATCTTTTTCTTTTCTCAAATGCAATTTCCACCGAACAAACCCGAGTGTCACCCCTATACAGAGGGCAATCCTCGATGAAATGCAGCTGAAATTGTCAAACGCAATTCGGCAGGGTCAAATATTATGTGATCTACCAAATGTTTTCCGTGTTTTGCTATCAAAGTCTCCGCTAATAACTAACTCCTTTTTCTTCTCAATTCTCTCTTTTCTTTTATAACTCTATTTGTTTAAACACTCTCAGCTGGTGACATTTTTAATGATTTTTTTTATATAGCCATACAAAAACATTTATCCGCACTTGTAAGTTACAAAAAAAAGTTTTTTTGACACCCCAAGTATTACATTCAGTGCTTGGCAGAACAACCTCACATTAAAGCGTATGAGTGACAAAAATTCGTCCCAAAATATTCATTGAGTCTCTCATATGACACCAGTGCATATCTAATTGCAGTCATCCATCAACTCGATGCTCAATTAATATATCATTCCGTTTTGTAGTTCAAAAATGTTTTTCCTCCATTCTCCGCTTGTAGGCGCGCCTAAACATCTTCACACCCTCTTCTCCACTGTGATGAGCAGCTGTCGGCACAGCCAGAGTATCCCCCCTCCACACCAGTGCGTTAATTATCTCCTTGGACCACCACCACTTCGCTTAATCTCCTAACTCGTCAAGGCGCGCCTCGCAAATAAATTAACTTCGGGAACCACACACGCATCTCCAACAACTACATACACGTACATAAAATGGAAACCGCTACCGAGAGAGAGAGAGAGCTCAATATTCTCTCACGCTCACTCGCGCTCATTTTTTTTTCTCGCTTCGTTCGGATTCGTTCATACCAGCCCTTCCCCTACTGGTAATCGCGATCGGTTGATGAGCATCATCCCCTTCCCATCTCTCTCGTGTATCATCGCACCCTATTTGCTTTTTTTTGTGCAACTCCCATCCGCGGAGGAGAGTGAAGAAAAAAAGAATTTGCGTCGGCGGTAGACAGCGGGAGAGCGGTGGAAAATTGCCGAAACTCTGCGAAACCAATTTCCAGTGACACATCTCACACGACTACCGAAGTGGCTGGATTTTTAGCTTCGTGCCGGAGGTATAACATCGCGATCGTTTCCCAGCATTTGGTGTTCCCAGGAATATTTGTTTCACCACTGCATAAAGAGGCTCCACTTTCTTGACGGTTCTTGCTAGGTCAACGTTTCGAAGCTCGATTGGAGCTTCGAAACATCGGCAATGTAAAATTTTACCCGGTGGAAAACCCTAAAAAGAATTCTTGCAACTAGTTTTCCGGGAAAACGAACAGTGTTAAATTGGCATTTGCATCGTTGTGAATGAAAAGGTAAGACTTCGTAATTCCTCAAATCTTATATAACTGCCCATTTTTCCGACGTTGAACATCATCATTGGGGAAAACAGAAGTGTGTAAACATACAGCAATCTACAGTTTCAATTTCAATTTATTAACAGCTCTTGCGAGGCCGACATTTCGATGCGTGAGTTGAGCTGCGAAACAACATCGGCCATGAAAAAACTGATTCGGTGGAGATCCCGAGAAGAATTTCTACGACTAGTTGGGCGAGAAAGCTCAAGATTCTATTTCAGTGGAAGAAATTATCTCCGGCGTGCAAAGGTGGCGTTTGCATCGTTGTGAATAAAAAGCAAAGACTTCCTTATTGCACATACTCTATTTCATTGGCCATGTTTTCGACGTTGACAATCATCACAGAGATCAATTGGAAATGCAATATTTCTTGTCTGTACGTATCTGTGTGTTTATACCTATGTTTGTTTCAAATAATTACGTTCCAAATAGTGCTGGAACGCGCCGGTACGCCGTTCCGGAACTGTTTAACAAAAGGCATTGTAGTCCAAAACCTTTTATCACTTTTGTTGCCTCAAAATTTTTAATAAATACATTTATAACCAAAAACAAAATAATGTTATAAAATATAAATAATAACTCGTAACGAAAAGACACACAGAGTTATATTTCACCCTTAAAAAAAGTCAAGGAAAGTTCGTTCTGGCATTGCTAATTTTTCTATGACGCCACTGGTTCCATGTCAACACCATGGTCGTTGAAAATGAATTATGTGTTCCCACGATTTGACAGATTTTCAGTCAAAAAAAGCGAGAAGCCTATTCATGGAATAACGTGACTTTGCAGAAAGTGTGATTAATTTTAGTAAAACCTCGTGAAACAGCTGTACCTAACCCGGATAGAAGACATTTCCCTAACATTTCCTTAGAACAGCTTTAGGACTGTAATACTAGAGCCGCGGAATTTGCAGTATAGCTAAAACTACGGACAGAACAAAATATCCCATTGAAAGTTTACCTTTTCATTGCATTATTCTACGTGTCTAAAATTATGAATTCCATTTTATTTTTGAGAAAAATATTATCATTATAGCTTTTTGTTGTTGTTATATTGATTATTTTTTATTTGATTTAACTTAAGTATGTTTGCATACACGGGAAACCGTTCAACTGAGAATTTTTTCTCTGCTGATATAATTCGAATGGTGTTAGGACGTGGAAGATATATTACTCGGTTCCCGTGAAACAGTGTTCCTCCTAATTATGCACAAAAATATCGATCGCATTAAAAATCATGTCGATATTATTTGCGCATTTTTCCATTTAAAGTACATGGGATTCGGTCTTAATTTGTGAGCCCGGGTGTTATAAAGCCTTGATTCAACTACTTCAGACTTACGGTAACGATTGGTGGAGTGCGAATAGCCAGCACCTCTTCTTTAAAAACATGTACCAATCACATGTATCAAGTGACGAGGGGAATTTCCCCAGTTCACAGTGGAACGCGGCGCGTTCCTACGAGGATTCGCATAGAAGCGGTAATTGATAAAGCCGCTTTAAAGGATGATAATATATCATGATTTTGATTTTACTGCTATAATATTGCATCTTGATGAGGAAGCGAGCTTAAATACCCGTAGGATTAACCGATTGTTGGTAATGCATCCATCCGGGAGGTATCATTAGATACATTTCAAAATGAAATACAATGTAACAAACATTTTTAATTTTACTCATCTATGACAGATCACTGAGCTTGCATTGAAAGACTTTTCTTGGCAACCTCGAATACAGAGCAATAATGCTCCATTCCGCTAAAAGCACGCGTCACGTGACACTACATCACGTTATCTTTCTGGCGTTCGAGTTAATGACATTACCCCAAGGTAGTGACGTCACCCTACCTCTACTTATCCCTTCTCTGAGATTCTCTCTACTCTCCCTTCTTTTACAATGCCTGGTAAGCGATGACCATGAGATAATTCAGCCTTTAACTTCACCTGACAGAAGCTGGTTAGTTCGACGCCTGATCTTAGACTAAAGCTAACCAGAACCTTCAACCACCTCTTGATAAAGCTAAAGGTAGTATCTTCTTATGGTTAACGTTAATCAGGCATTATAAAACCGGCCGTAATAAAAATAATAATAATAAAATGCCTTTTTTCGGGCGAGGTTGAGATTTAGAAGTCCCCTCTTCCACCTAACCGCTCCATAGCGTAAATGCAAACATATTAAAAAATAGTAGACAAACGTTTACAATACAAAGGATATACAATATATAATATTTGTGAAATGTCAAAAATATGAACAACTGTAAGTGAAAATTTTGTGGAAAAAATATTTCTGTTTGTGGGAAAAAACATAAAGGATAAGGGTGTAGTATCCTTCGGCGAAAAAAAAACGCACTGCAGGAAAACGCCCACACAAGAAGGGGGTCGTGAAAAACCTGCGAAAATCTACTAAGTGAAAGCTAAAGTCGTGTTATTTATAAAATACAACATAGTCAATGAGGTACATAGTATACACAAATATTACACAATATTACTCTAAGGGTGCATGGCGACCATGGTTCCATTGTTTAGACTCCAGTGTTCGAGCGCAATAGTCAAGAGCAGCAAACGCTGGCGTGGAAATACGGCTTGATAGCTTTAAAGTCGCCTCGTGTGTCCTTTCGTTGGAGGGATGCGCTTGAGCACTCGCCCCTTCAACTCTCCTCCTCGAGGGATGAGAGAGAGCCTCCGCTCCACCCATAACTCACGGCCATGTGAGGCAATGTGTGCTCTGCTCTCCACCGCGAGAAATCAATTTATATCCACTGCAACTCTATCTACGAGGACTACACGCGAGGAATTGCTCTCCGCACGCTTACGCTTGCATGTGTCTCATCCCGTCTCTCAGGAAACCGCTCGCATCCTTATTGTTATTACTCGCTTTCTTAAGCCTGAATCATACCTTCATTTTTTTGGTCGCGAAGAGTGATCACTTTTCTGAATGACTCGGTCCCTCCAGCCGTCGCTTTTCGCATAATTTCCGATATCACAGCTCGTTGTCAGAGGACCCGCATCACGAAAATATATAGCGTGTTTATGTTTATTCATGTCGTTCCCACGATTGCCAAACGTTGCGCTGCAATCGCTCCATTCGGGCATGCGTTCTGATTGGCTGATATGGTGTTTCAGTGACGGTTTCAGCGACGGAAAAAGCGAACAAACGAGTAATGAAAAAAGAGATGGGAATCCTCATCATTGGATTGATCGCGAAAAACAATTGCCGGCGACGATCATTTGCGAGTGACCATTCGTAATTGGAGGGAGGAGTCGCTGGAGTAATCATTCGGAAATGACGAAAAAAATCATCGTGTGATTCAGGCTTTACGCTGGACCCCCAGATCCCTCCCCCGGCCTTTTCTGGTCATTCTCTGAGATGCTACTCCTTATGTACCTACGTTGTAAACACATATGGTGTACTTCCTTCCGCTGATGAAATAATAATTTACGAAATAGTGAAAATGCACGATTTTGCCGAAATTTAAAGTGCTCAGATCGGTCTTAAAATTGATTAATCGGGGTATCACACGGTCTAGATTCGAAAAATGATATTTATGAAAAAATCTATTTTTTTGGCACCCAAACTACCCTAAAAAGTAGAGGCGGAGAGGGTCGAGGCATTTGGAAACACTGATATAGATAGTAAATAGAATGTTTAGTGTTTATACTTGTAAAAGTTTTCCTATGGTTTTATACGACTTCAGAGGGGTCGATTCTATGACTGCCGAATCTCGTCTGGTTCATCCCAAACATTTGTGTGAGTCAGTGAGCCAGGCAGTTAATGGTCGGCAATGAGTTTTATAGTGTATAGATTACTATTATTATAGCATTACAATTCTAAGATCTAAGAATGGTGAACTGCTGCCATCCATTGCGGTTCTTTTAGTTGCCCGATGAGTCGAACTTTTATGGGCATACCTTTGAGGAGAAAATCCTTTCAAATTCTCCCTAATGGTCTATATGCCTCCTTAACACGTTCGCTAGGGAGCTGAATCTCTCTTCCCGGGCTCTAACTGCAGTGGAATCCAACGGTGGTTCACCGGTACGTCATTCTCCGCGGGTGACCCACAGGTGGGTCACGCGTAGGCTCACGTGCTAGCCCTAGCCTAGAGGTGGTGCCGTTCCTGGGGGCCTTCCACTGTTGGACGCGGAGAGAGGGGAAGAGACGGAACATTGGACAGCCACCGTTCGGGCCCATTGCAGCTGGGACCTACGCTTGAGGCCCTTTATTTTGAGATACTCTAAGTAAAGTATATCATTGACCCTTTGCCGGAACTCGGGGATGCTAATTTCTAGGTTGCCGCAACCTAAGCGTCAGACTTATTCCAAAGGGGATCGGGTTGGTGTGGTGACTAGAGTGCTGGCTTCCCATCCTGTAGGCTCGGGTTCAAATACCGGCGGTGGCAGAGAATTTTAAGAGACTACCCGATCCCTATTTGAATGTTGTATGGAAGATATTTCAAGGACAACACTCCGTCCGTCGGTTGGGACGTTAAACCGTGGCCCCCTTGGTGCCTTTCGTTAAGAGCAGGCTAATTCCGACACCAGGTTTCTCTCCACCCTTCCTTACCTACCCTTCCCTCATGGCGCAAATGACCTAAGCAGTCGATAGCCTCCTTCAAATACCATACCGAGTCCAATGCCAGAGGGGGCTAACAGGATGCGCTACCCAGGTGATGCCTATCCCTTTTTTCATCTTTAATAGGGTAGTTTCCTTCATCAAAGAAAACGAAAGGCATTGCTTGCGATTCGTTACATACCATTAGTGTATTCATAATATACAAATTATTTCGTTTTAGAAATACCGGTTTAGACGAATCGCAAGGGTCAATTTTATCCTCATTTGAAAAAGGCCAGATTGGCGCCCATGCCATGCCACTCCACGTGACGTTACAGGGACCTAGTTTCTATACGAGTAGATAGGAGTTTTACATCGTCTGAGGTTACCAATGCATGCATGAGGCACAGAGCTCAGGGAAACATGTATTAATAACCACCTATTAAAACTGGCTAATGTCGGAAAGTTTTCTTCGTTTGATAAGGTAAGTGTTAATAATCCTGATTTAAGTCAAGCACTACCAGCTAGCATGGTACTCAGCTACCTGCTAGTATCCTGCGTCGTATCAGCGCTCAGAGCCTCGCCCCAAGGTCACCTCACTTGCGGCAGCGGGAGGCAGAACGACGTAACACGGGAGTTTTCCCGGCATTCATACTTACCCGTCGCGTTTTCGCGCGCTTGAAAATTTTCACTTTTCATTTAATCGCGAAAAATAGATATCGTCATTTAAAAATCTAAAAGCGTGAAATACGTACTCCAGGAGTAATAATCTTTCGATTTAGGCAATAAAAAAATAATAGGAAACCACCCATTGATAACACCCATTCTTAAATGATGCCGGGAAGTACATGTGTTTCACTGAGCATTGCATGCAGATGGGTTACCTCTGATCATAATTGGTGGTCAAACTTGCGGATGGTGGCCATTTTGCGTGGCGCCACTCAACTTGGCGAGTGTGACCCACTGGTGGGCCATACCGCCCGCGACGAAACTCTTTTCACACAGGGGCGAGTCCCGGAGAGTTCCACTCCACTTCCGGTTGCATCATGTAGGTTACCAGATATAGTATAGGCACACCAAGTTTTAAGCCTCTTACTTCTCTTTTCGCTAAATGGCTGGAGTCGCAAAATGAATAAAAACAATAAATTTGCCATCGCGCTGGGTGGAAGTCGGGTGTGACCCAGCGATGGGTCACGACACAGCGAAGGTGTTAATTAAATGGATACTCAGGGGACTTATAGAATCGAATGCGAATATGGTGAGGTCTACACGGGAGAGAAAAGGCTACTCATTACATGTCTACACAGAGTCACTTTTCGTTGGGCACATGAGTCAGCGTCGCTTGATTTGCGGGATAACTATCTTTCAGGATATTCCATGTCAAGTGTGTTATCTATAAACCAGGATGAATTATCTTCGGAGCGACATTAATTAAAAAGAGAATTCTAAGCACAGAGAAGGAATAACTATATCCTTCATTGTGCATGATTCCAGTTTAAAGTTTTATAAAGTGCCAAATGTTATTTTTTCTAAATTCCATATCGACATATATAATTGTATCCATTTCGTAATTAACTATGCCGCTCTGATTGTATTTAATTGTTGGGCAATATCGAAGGCATTTTCGGCTTGGTCATCAGCAATAGTCACATAAAACATAGACACCATAAAATCCGAGCAGTTGAGAGTGGTGGTGATTCGATCAATGTCGGGATCGCTTAAAAAAGAGGCGATAGAGATTAGGTTAGGAAGATCATCAACCGAGATACTGGTTTCTCGATCGATAGCTTTTGTAATAGGATTCCGAAAAGATATTAGATTGCCAGAATTAAGTCTCCACTGGTCAACTATCCTCCAACTTAACTATCGAGGCTTGACTAATCCCACCCTTGCGCCGATTTTCAACGCCACTTCAAACCATCATCATCTATCCTTGAGAAAATGCCAACGAGTCAGAGATTGAAACTTTCCTTAAACTTTAACAGGTGTTTGAGAGTCTAAAACATTGATCATGAATATATACTGTGTTTAAAGATGAAAGTAAAAAAGAAAATACTATTATCAGCGCATGCAAGCAACGAAGCTATAAGTAAAAATAAAAATGGAATAATGCAGTAAATTTACTTTATTAATATTTTATTTGTGGTCAAAATATTTAAATAGTTATTTATTTCCTCTAATAGTGGTAACGATTAAAGTTTACTTCACAGTATAGTACTTGGTCAATATACTTAAACTATAAATTTTGTCTTCTCAACTCAGCGTTGAAACTTTTAACGATTTACTTCCGGAAATCATTAAAATCACAAAATTCGGGAATATCTGGAACCAATCATAATTGAGATCCACCTCGCCGTGCAATTTGAGGTAACCTTAATGGGTAACTTATTTTTTTTTAATATGTCTAAAAGCTCCTCCACTAAAACCCCACGAGGTTTCCACCCTGTGCTCATTTATAAGCTCATCGAAGATGGTGCTAAATTTAGACATAGATAGCGGAGTTGTACGAGGAAATTAGCATCATCATCGATTCTTAGTGTTTATATAAAAATTGATAGTTATCAATAAACCATTCTCAACGGAAATAGATAATATATAACCTCATAAACCACGATATAAAATGTATAAAAACTCGGTAATGTAATAAAAAAATACAAGTAAGAATTCGTGTGAAGGGGGTGTGTTATCTTCGTATTATAGATAAACATTTTGCGGAGAAAAGTGAGACATTTTTTACACTATATCAGTTGTTGAGTGTTCGAGTGGTTTGAATGCTACATTCCATTTTTAGGAACAAAAAAAATCAGTATATATCAAACTTAGAGGCTGTGATATAGCCTAGAGAAGGTATGGATGAGCAAACAACTTATAAATTTACAAGGTACGTCATTTCTTTCGGTAAATCAACATAACAACATATGGAACAACAAGCAACAGATGAATTAATATTCAAAGTACATACAGGTAATTATAAACTTTTACTTGATACTAAAAATGCTTATATTCATTTTGTAGCAGCAATATTTTATTCTAGGCGGCATAAACTCTTTAAAAATTGATTTTCGTAGTTTAATGATAATGATGATTCGAAATTTGTTTTACATTATACTTCCGATAGTAATGACATCGCTATATATATTTTCCATCAACCAGCTTCTTTGTCATATTTTATGGGATTAAAATTAATGGCATGTCACAAGTTGCAAGCTTAAAGCTCATTAAATATACTCAGGAAACAGGCTGAGTTAAAATAGAGTAGTGATGTGAATACTATCGAAAATAAAATAAAAATAGAGGGCGATAACCGAGAAAATTAATTGGAATAGAATTTTGATTTTTTAATAAAATATAGATGTGGAATGTTCCAAAGTCACTTAGGGCAATAAAATGTTCCCACCGAGGCCGAAGCAACGGCCCTAGTGAACCCCGTGACGCAAAACTCACGAGTATCACTCATTTCACTTTCGAAATCTCGAGTCCCGACATTAATAACGTGAAAGGTTTTAAAGAATTTCCTTTTTACGTCACTTTGATCGAGGATTATTGAAATGAAAAACGGCTTCACCGCCGCTCATAAAATTTAGATAAGTTGAACGTGTTTCATTGAACAAGATGAATTGAATGATCGAGAATGAAGGTAAAATATGGGAAAAACTCATTCACCTTTTAAAAGTTACCATTTTTTAATAGATGAAGCGTTATTATTTTTCAATGCCCAAGTCGAATATGGCATAGTATTTTGAGGAGGCCATCAACAACTCAGGTTATCAACGCTATACGGTAGTTAACGAAGGGTGGAGAGAAACCTGGAGAAGGCTTTAGCTTGCACTGAAAAAAACGTTTAGTCACAAATACACCCATTTCTGTTGAAATTCATCAAACTTTTGGGTTCATATGAAACATAGAATATTTCGGTAACTCTTTAAATGAGAGGCTTTGTACACAGTCTTAGTATAAAATATTTATGAATAGTGTTATATTTATGTAAATAATCACTGTAGGACCGGTGGAAGGGAGGGAGAGCAAAACAGGAACTCGAGTGAGGGATGTGATACTGGCGTTAGGTAAGCGGTAAAGGATAAGCTGATGGGAATAGTAAGTGGGGAGCTGCGTCAAACAAGTCCTTTGGATCGCTGTCAGTTGATGATGATGATAGCCACATTACAGAGACTGTGTATATGCATAGTAGGTACGTAATTATTCCTAGAATGTCCTCAAAACAATACCTTTTCCCGTGGAGTAGGTTTCTAGCACATCGCATTGACCCGTCTTGCGCCTGCTAATCACCCAATTTCGCCCTCACATTCCTTGGAAGGACCCATGCTGGTACTAATCGAGATATTATAGAGATGACCTCCTGAGTCAGCGGCCATTTCCAGCAGGCACCTCTTGCGGCAGCTACCTACATTGATTCCGCTGGGAGAAGATGGAGGCCATCATCACAAGGTGAAGGCTTCAATGGAGAAAGCCTTAGAGCGCCATTAAAACACCGCCTGCGAGGCAGATTGCCCCTCGTGGCACAAGGTATTTCCTCACGAGATAGAAGGCGTGAAGAGAGCCCAATTCCACCAGCCCATTCCATTATCTGTGGGCGCAAACGGCGGAGTTCTTCCCCCACGCCCATATCGTTTCTCCACGCGTCCTCCATTCTCCTCCAGAGTAAGGCAGAATGAAGGGAGAGGGCAGGCAGGCAATGAAACGTAACGAAGAGAGCCGTTGTCGATCGCTCGCTCGCTCGCCCTCCCACCCCCCATTATCCCAATTTCGCCCGAATTGCGCCTTAAATTGCGCAGTCGCAGATAGAGAGCAATTATTCACCCTTGGAACGATGAACGGAGGGGCTTTTCTTCTTGCGAGGGAAGCCCATAAATACGGGAGCTCCCCCGGAAGTGCAGAGTCGTAAACAGATCCACCGGAAAGATCCGCAGCCGCGCGTATTAATTATCTCGTGACCGTTATGCCGGTTGGTGCGACGTAATGGCGGCATTTACGGCTCCTCGTGACGTAAATATTTGCCGACAATGAATACCCATGATGGGATTAGTGACGGCAGTATATAACCTCAGGACGTATCAGGGTGATTTACTGAAAAATAATGCATCAATCGAAGCTCCAAATCACGAATGTACGGTAGGCGGATAAATTATTTCGCAAAGCTTCCTCGAGTATCTCTCTAAGAGCCATGAATCAATTTTCTTTGCATAAATATTCGCACATCCAATGTCCATCCGCAATGGCCCAAAACTATTTTTACATTAGTAATCGTCGTATAAGAGAGTAGTGGTGGAAACTTACGCACTGCAAACACCTCAGAAGAATTTAGGATGATATACTTTAAAATATTATAAGGCTCATCCTGAAAATGAGTAACGTTTGAAATACATTATTAAGTAGTTTTGTACTATCGTAATTTTGGAAATAACGTATAACTTTCAAGTTTCACCAATGAATATTAATAATCACAAGATCCGGTTTGTAATACTCTGGATCAGATTCTATCATGCTCACTAAAGATGATGCTAAATATCGAAACACAGGTCGTATAATATTTCAAATTTATGAGCGAAGTTTTTTCTAATTTACACGATCGAAAAATTTCTTAGAATTACTCCTGAAGCATCTCAACGGGACATCATAATTTTATTTTCACATAAAAGAGCATATCTTAAACTAATTTCTAACATGGTTTCTAAGCTTTCTCATATAATTTTCTAACCGGTCAGCCATATTATCCAGTCCTTCCTCATGAAGCGACATCACCTTTTCATGATAGCTATCTCTGGACGAAATGTTTCAGTTCATCGCAATTTCGAAAACAACTGCGCCAGCTCCTGCTTCAAGCACAAGAACAAGTGGTAGCCGAATGGTGACATGTTTGTAGTATACGGCAGATTATCGAACTGCTCCTAAGGGATCTGGAGAATAAGGTTTTAAGTGACCATCGTCAGGCATCATGGTAACCCATGAGGAACAAAGCGTACGGAAACCTTGGTCTAAGACGATCTCAAGTTAAACCTTTGAGAACCAACCGATTTTCTAGGTACTGTGCTAAAATTACATTTTTGCTGATTTTGCACAAGGTGAGGGAAAAAAATTAAATCTCAAAAACAACTAAAGGTGTATATTTAAAAATTTTAGAAAGTCTTTATTATATGTGGTTTCACCTTTTTAATGCATTGTTTGACGAATTTTTGGTAAAATGAGTTAATTTTTATAATTTAAAGAAAATATTTTATGCTAAAAAAAACGAATATTGACTATTGAATGATTAGTGAACTATCAGCATCTAAGAGTGATATTGCAGGAAAAGCGCTTCTGGCACTTTTCCCAGGAGATAGAAGGAGCGCCAAAGCGCTTCCTGGCACTCTAAGGGTTAAAGATCATGAAATTTCAGAATATTCGCCAGGCAATGCCGACTACAAAGAGCCTAATCGTGGATTTTCGTTCTTACTTCACTACATTTTTTGCCGCTTCAATGCACCGCAGGCAAATAAGTTATTCCACAAAGCTTCCGTCAGGACAAAATCCGTCTCTAAAAACTTGAAATCAATTTCCATCTCATAATTACTTGCACATTTAGATTATAACTTAAGCTTTGTAGAATCAACTATAAAGTTACATGAAAAGGGACTTGGTGTATTCATACGAAGTTTACGTTTGTTTGGCCGCTATATTGCAATCTCTTTGCGATGATATACCGTTTCCAGCGGAAGAGTTCATTTAGGTCCCTCATGGGAACCTGCTTTTCCAGCGCGGAATTCACGTATTTTTCAAGTAATGATACTCGTAAAATAATCAATAATCGTCGTTCATATTTGGGAAGAATGGCCCACGCTCATATGTGAGACAAAAATTGTGAGAAAGTCAGGGATACAATATTGAGTACTCGTACGTAGGCAAGTAACAACTACATTTTGCCTAGCGGCGCCAAAGTTTTGGTTTGTCTCGTCTTGATTAGCAGTAGATAAATCCATTTTAATAGTTCCGCTAAAGGAAATGTGTGACTGGTATTGGGTCTAATACGCCGCCAATTTTATAAAAATAGCGTTGACATAGAACTAGCCTCCATAGATAAATTTATAACATAATTTTTATTTATTCAGTACTTTGCATTAGGCAATGAACCAGAATGCTAGGAAAACCCACTTAATTACGCAAATAACGTATGTCACGCAAAGCGGCATAGATGGTGAAAGTGTGAATTTCTGAGAAAGTGCATTTCAATAGTCAATGTGATAATGTACCGTGTTACTATCAGAGTGAAGGAAGAAATTCCTTACAGTGTGCGGTTATTTATTTCAGTAATGAACATATAGTTTCGTAACATATAGTATAATATATAGTAGTATTTCATTTATGAATAACAAGTTTACGTAAATAAGGCTGTGAGCCGCTATATACTCAGAGACTACGCGTTAGGCTTAGATTGCTTGAGGAATTGAGAGCGGATATCTATCAGAGCAACACGGAGAGCATAATCTCATGTACTACGTCCTCTGTTTGTAGGTCAGATGGAGAAGAGTATAATTGGGATGTATTTCATCCGAAACGAATTTATTTTCCCCCTATAAATGAAAGACTTACAAATTCCAAGTCGAACCTAGCCAATCTATTCCCACAACGCCACTTAATTTTCAGGCCCAACAGAAACGAGAAATTAGAGAGATATTTTGCCAAACGGTTATGTATAGAAATTCGTTTTCCCTAGATCAATAAAATACGTTAATTAAAGCCTGCCAGTCTTCCTTCAGAAGACTTCCTCTCTAAATTCCTCTCCTTTTCCCCGCCCTCTCTAAATTACAAAAGGAGCAGATGAAGCGATCATGTTAGTGAAATACATTATATGCTGTTTATAAGTTGATTTAATGAGTATTTTTTTGTTTATTCTTTGCTGCACTTTATCATTTAACCTTATGTTTGTAAATTCAATGTAAAAGATATTCCTAAATGTGTTTTGGATTTGATGCAATTAAATAAATAAGTGTCCTAAAAATCTTAAGGAGAGGGCGAAAAAATTTCGCTTCATGCTTCCTTTCAATATCATCCCAACGAAATTCTTCCCTTACCCCTTCGCTCAACACCAGGGCCAGATTCAGCATAAAATTTGGTTGAGGGTCATGGGTCAGGGGAGTATGTAATATCCCCCGAGATTGCTTGGAGCTCATTTTATTTTTGAGCTGTTGTTTTACAGTGAGGAGAGCTCTACGATAAATACAAATGAAATTTCTCTCATGTTTGGGATTAAATTGATGATTAGTTTCCGGCTTAGTTCTGCGTCGTCTCATTTTTGGCGGACGGCAGTTTCGGGCGCGTTCCAGCTCCCGTTCCATGCCCACGCTCCACTTCCCGCCAATTCGCGGAGAAAATGGAGAAAAATGCACCTCCAAGGGGTGTCACCACACTATCACCTTTCCTATGGTGTGGACACATTTTCGTCGATAACTTTGTGGAAGTGAACATGACACTTGAAAATTTTCCACATTGATTCTATTACCCGAAGACGGGAGCTTGAACGCGCCCGAAACTGTCGACCACCAAAAATGAGTCGACGTGGAATTAACATGGGAACCAATCATCAATTTCATCCCAAACATGAGAGAATTTTCACTTGTATTTATCGTAGAGCTCTCCTTACTGTAAAAAACAGCTCAAAAATAAAATGAGTTCTTATTATAAATAAAATTAACCCAGAAACCAATCATCAAAATTAATAACTATTAAAAAAACGCTGATGAAATTTGGGGGGGTCATGACCCCTGTGATCCCCTCCTTAAAGCCGCCTCTGCCCGACTCTCTCTTTACCGCACGTTTGTCCCACTACTCTTTTCCTCCCCATCCAACCCGTAATCCCGAGCGCCATTATCCCATTCTTGCCTCGCCACTATCTTGGCCGCAGATCTCTTCTTTAGCACTGCTCCCGGAAACGGTGGAGCACAGAATGTCCGAAGGAAGGCAGTTTGATCCCGCACAGTTATCGCCCCCTTATACAACCTCCCCCACTCCCACCCCTCCGACAGAGGTCACTTGAGGGGAGTGAAACGGCCGATGATGCCCTGAGTAGATGGGCGGTTCCCCGTGCCCACGCTCAACTTCCCGCCAATTCGCGGAGAAAATGGAAAGAAATGCACATCCAAGGGTTGTCTTTGCACTATCACCTTTCCTATGGTGTGGACACATTTTCGTCGACCACTTTGTGGAATTCAACATGACACCTGAAAATTTTCCACAATGATTCTATTACTCAACCGGTTTCAGCACTTTTGTTTAATTTTGAAGGGAAAAGGAACTCCGAATCATATGTATATAATATGGTCAAAAAAAATTGCCCTACAAATAGAGAGACGCAATGTACCCTTGTGGACGATTATTGAGTTATTTTTTCCTGTGCGTTATTCCGAAGCCACTCCTATGAATATTGGAATTCCTATACCGCAAAATCATATTAACTAAAACGTGTTCAATGACGCCAAATGCTTTAGGAGGAACAAATTAAGTATAAGCATATTATTGAATATGGAAAGAAACACTTCCCCCTAAAAGTTGAGTTAAAAGTAAATAAACACACTTGTAACTATGCATGTACTCTCCGTAAACGTATTCATCGAAAATCCATCGAGAAATGTTCATACGTGAGCTAAAGATAGTATTCTGGTGGCAAACAAATTGCTTCGTATAATGTTAGTTTTGGTAAGCCGATTAATTACATTCTATTCCATTAGTCTGCCGTTAAATATTTGCGTGCGTAAGTATCATAAATTTCCCTCGTTGCAAAAAGAACTGAGAATCTACAATGAGAAATGAAGCTAAATTTTCAACGATAGCAACTGAGGTGCCACTTAGTTGGTAAACTTTTTTGATCCATGCGCATTGTACATGGCACCGGAATGGGAGGTGCGACTTAAAACAATAGGTGACGGGAGTGGTGACGTATTCTTGATTTTCCACAGAACTTTTACCCAAACCAACCGATTTCGAATCAAACTGTGTCATAAGAAAGGATATAACGCTAACGACGCAACGTTGTCACTTTGAGGATGAAAAAGTATAAGTCCAAACGGGTTGGGCTGCATAAACGTTAGGAGAAAATTTTATAACTCGTATTGCTCCCATCATCACGACAAAATTTCACAAAGTTGAGCCAACGATGATTGAATCATTAAAACAATTGGTGTGCAAAGGACGATTCATGACTGGTAAAATCGTTGACCGAAGAGTACCAAACTGAAGAGCGTTCCGTAAATCATCAAAATCCCACTTTAAACCACGTCTTGTTACCGGTATCGAGGAATTGGAAAATTACTTTTGTGTCCTTTTTGCCTTAGATAAATATAAGGGACAGCAGCGATGAAAAATTTGCACAAGGAGCCAACATAGAGGACGCATCTGTCCATATAACTGAAGCTTGGATTTTGCTGCCACTTATGGCGCATTTTAATCGGCTTAAATATCCGCTGCGCTGCGATGAGTGCAGATCTATAAATTTGATCACTCTCGAACGTGAAGGACTGATTTGTGGACTGTAAGTTACTACTTACTATCACCATTAATTCGATCCAAGTCGAGCCATGCTGGCGCATTCAACTGCTTTAAGACCAAGTTTTAAGAGATGACCATGGGGCGAGGCTTTGAGCGCTGATGCGATGCAGGCTGCTAGCAGGTAGCAGAGTACCCTGCTAGCAGGTAGCGCTTGGCTTAAATAAGGATTATTAATACCCTACCAAACGAATGAAACTTTCCAACCACAGGCACTTTCAATCGATGATTATTAAGAGATGTTTCCCTGAGCTCTGTGCCTCATGCATGCATTGCAATTAAAGGCGTCTGTGCATACCACTCACTGATCGGGCTCACGCCGCGGGCAGGCCTATGGCTCCGTCTCCCAGGTTTGCTCTTGGATGATGCACTAAGGAAGTTCACAGGACAACTGGCACAAAACACAAATTCACTCCCGTTTGCGGAGTAAAAAAAAACAAAAGAAAATCGAAAACTCAAAGTTCGTGGCATCGCCAATAGGTGGCGTGGCTATATAATACACAACCGAACAACATTTATTCTCAATATTAACCATATTTTGGATTAAATCGCGAGGAAAGGCATAAAATAGTCATAAATGGGATAGACTTAATAATTATCACGAGAATGAATTTCGTTTAACAGCCCAAAGTGTGGCTTATTTCTACATGAAATTCGGATCGCTCAGCCCGTCAGCGACGCAAGCGGCGACTTTTGTAAGCCCATTAAAATGCGCGGGGAATGACAACTTATCTAGAGGCCGAATGGAGAAATTACGAATATTACAAAAGAGGATTCAAAAGTCTGCTTCTAAATGTGTTGTCACCCACCGCGCATTTAACCCATTACCGGCCGAGTAAAGAAATACTTGAAAATATACTATTTTCTCCCCTCATTTTACCTAATAACATGCTAAATGAGGTAAATTGAAAATATGGGCCTTTTAAAAAATTTGCTTATGGTAAAAATTAAATGTTGCGTTTTCGCAATTTTGGCCGAATTAGGTATCTATGGAAATTTATGCAACCCGCATTATCATATATTGCTGTCTCTTAGGACTATGCCGCTGTTACAGTCAAATATAATCTTACGCTTTTTTCTGCCACGATTTGACAAATATCGTCACATATGATAGTTACAATTCTTAGATATTGTGTTTCCAACGAGATGTTTCACTTAACCTAAATTTACTATAAAATAGACATACTTTACTGTTTGAAAGAAATGATTCAAAGCGAATATTTTCTCAGAAGATAACGTTTAATATTACAGACGCATAAAAACTTAATAAAGGTAATAGTTACTCTTAGGAAAACATATTTATCTTGCCTATCAGGTGACTTGATAATTGACACATTTTGAGTATTTTTCACAATAACGAAATACTTATGAAATGTCATTGTAATCTCACTAAAAATCAGTTTAAAGTTATATTTGTCGTAGAAAGCGAATTTCATGAGAATAAACTTTAATTGAAACAATATTTTTGCATTCCTTAATAATGTTGCGTTTTCGCAACTTTGGCCGTAAATGGGTTAAATAGGTTTGCAAAAGTCACCACTCCCGTCGCTGACGGACGAAGTGATCCGAGTTTCACGGGAAAATAAGGTATAATCAGGGTTGTCAACCGAAATTAAGATTAATGATGGTGTTTCTTATCAAATTCATGACTTTTCAATGGTATTCCTCGCAATAACAAACATTTCACTGCAAAATTATGGAGAAAAGTGGATCGCATTGCACTCATCACCGCGTCGCGGACATGTTTGAAAACCGATTAAAGTGCGTCCGAAGTGGCAACAGAAGTCAGACTTCTATGGGATGGAATTGGGCCTCCTCTATGCCTCCCCCTTGGGAGAATTCTCCATTGCAATGTTTTACGTATATTACTGGCCAGAGGTCGTTCTCTCGTTTGGGCTACCCTAACGCGTCAGTTTTCCGTCGCTGGGTTGGGACTGCTCGACAGTTTTTGGAGAGGCGATTCACTGGGCATTGCTATTGCAGGGCGTATTCTTTAATGATGCGAGTGAGCTGTTTTTTGCTATTATTTCAATTTTCTCTTGGGGTTTTTATTGCGTATGGTGTTTTGTGTTTGGGAGCGGTACGATACGGACTGGAAATTAAAGGCGTCTGTGCTTAAAGTTTGGGTTTGGTGCATAATACCACATTGGGTCAAGTACAGGGTTTTTAAATGTTCCCGGTGATCTAGAGTAACTATTTTCTTCTAATTAGAGGGGGCGGGGCTAGCCAATTCTCACTCAATCTCAGATGGAGGGGCGTCCTGCCAAGTATTACGTAATTTTTTCAGCAAGAAACATTGTAAAATGTGATGATAAACAACCATCTTAAAAATTTAAAATGCCATTCTTAACTTATCTTAGATAAAAATAAATAAATAAATTGTTTTTCTTTTAATAATCACAATGCAATGAAGCATGAAGTAACGTATTTACACTGAAAATATGCATTTTGAACAATCTCACATGACATTATAGGGAGCGGGTCTAGCCAAATCTCATGATATCTCACTAATGGGAAGGGAGCTAATCAAACTCACCTCACGCAATTAATATATATTAGCAAGGTTATTAAGTATTTATTGCAGTCAAAATAGTGTGAGTTTTTGAAGAACAAAAACATCTCATCAAGTATAGTATTTTACTGAATCACTACGAGACGGTTACAAATTGAATGAATATCATTTCCAGTCGTCGTCTCGACATGCAATCAGAGTCTACTGGGATGGTGAGCCATTGTTTCCCGGACATTTTTTTTCCCTGGCGGTAGCGGCGTTGCGACCGAGGAGTCCTCTTCCGAGTGAGCCAGGAATTAATCGGGTTGGGTTTGGTTCTCCTTGTGATGGATGGGATGCATCTCACACAACGTATGCCTCGGAGCCACTCTTATCCTACTACCTCGATCCCCTCGCTGCCGCTGTGGTGTGAGCGCCCAGACCCACCCTCCTACTCCATTGGACAGATTCCAAGTGCCAGTAAACAGCCTCGGATGTGGGGAGACCGCACGGGCCCGCGCGGTTTCTTCGAACTGATCTAGTTCAGGGAAAGCTGCCAGCGAATTCACTCAATAAAAAGAGGAAGAATGTTCAACAGTCTTCATCCTCTTTGATTTTATGCCCCAATAGTTCGTACTACGGGAGAAATGATCGTATATCTTAGGATTTTTTTGTAATTTCACCTCTGAAATGACCCATTACTCTTGCTCGACCGGTTTCCTTTGGTGGCGTATAACTCACATAAAATTTGCGCCTTGAAATTTTTGGACAATAATAAGTAGATCCTAGGGAATATTTTCCTGTATCTCAAACTGAAACGTTTCCTCAGAATTTTGTCATATACCTCAGATTTCTCAGACTTTTATATTTTACATAAAATAAAGTATTTAAAAATATCTAATCTGCAAATTTCAAGATGATTGCATTAGTGTTAAATGAGTTACATGAGTGGGTTGGAAGCCAAGGAGTACAACTGATTTCTCTTTTCTATACGGAGTTAGGTACAGAAATTAGATATAGTAAACAAACGAGATCAATTAGATCTTTAGTAGTGCTTTTGATTTTCCACTCGATGTCAGCACAGAACAGACTCACTCGTTTCCCTTGGCAACCAGGTTTTTGTGTATTTATTCTAACAATTAACTTTACCTCACTCTGTTGAGAATAAATCACTTGTATGCCTTGGCTTCCAACCCACTCATATATAGTTCTCTAAAAAAAAAAACAAAATACGATCAGTCGCTAGGGAAGTATTCGTCCTCTTAATTTCTTAAGCCCCAATAAATGATACTCCAACATGGCGGTAAAGAAATCTAAGTTGTATTTTTAAATAATTAGGAATATGAGGAAGTATAAAAGTTTTTCTGCTTTAATGCCGATTGGGAAAAAAATGCAATGTTAAGCGCGCACGTATAATAACTGGGATACAGTGTACGAAAATTACTCATACGTAAACGAGACGTACGATTTGTGCGTGAGACGTACATACTGACGTTTAGTCGCTGGCATTAAACACATACAAAAATTAAATGCTAGGAAAAGTATGCAGATGCGTTCAAAAACATATATTAGCATTTAACTGAATTTTATATTCTGTTACATGCCAATCATTGGACTTCGTTAAAATACACCATTATCTAAGGACAAAATCAAATAACTCACCTCAAAACCATTGATATACTTCTGGTTTAATCCATGTGGTTACCTGGGAGTGCTTATGCATAAGATAAGCCTGAAACTCACACGAAGTATGATTAATGCTCATTGTCCGATACTTTTAAGAAAAACATTACGATTCCCAGAGGTTTTGTAATTTTTACAGTAAGAAGAGACATCTGAAAAGCTATCTCAAAAAACGAAGTCCAAGGTGGTTGAAAGTACAATGCATCGAAAACAGAGAATCACAAAACATAGAATGGTGTTAGTGTTCAAAATTACGAGTCATTATTTTTGTGACGAGGAAATGAATATTTGGTAATTCCGATAAACAATAAATTACGAAGATCAGTGTTTCTTTTCCCCTGCCTATTTTCTTTGTGATATCATATTTCCGTATCCACATCAAAAACTTATATCTTACTTTTCCATTAAAAAAACTCTGTAATTAGTCGTATTTTCTCATGCCTTCTCTGTAAATAGCATTTGAAGGCACAAATACGCATGGAAGAAAGGTAAACAACATAAAATCGATAGGGAATGTCGTAGTACTTTGTGATAATAGTATCGATCTTCGGGGTACAAGATATAGTGTAGACAGTTCTATCTCATTTATTATTGTTGGTCAAAACACTATATTACGTATAGCATAAAAAATATTCTACAGTCAATTTTTATGTCCACAAATTAAATACGCATTATTTTATTCGCATCAATTTTTAACTTACCTAATTTTTTTCAACGTACAATACACAATTCCTGATTATATAAATTATCATAAAATAACTGTGCAGTTTTGAATATGGTTTAAAGGAAAACAAAATATTTACAGTTATTGATTTTTTATTTTTCGAATTTGGCATCTCAAAAATTCTTTTTAGGAAATTAATTATTATTCAATTTGTGCGCTCTTCGTCGCTCAACAAGAGAGAAACCCGGCGTTTTCATTACCCAATTCCTGAAGTACCGACTTCCCTCAAATTGGTTCCGGGTTCATATCCCTGCAGTGACAAATTTTTCAGAGGCTGCCTGTTTGAGTGTTTTATGTAGGGCACTTCAAATGCAGCACTGCGTCCTTCGAATGGAACGTTAAGCCGTGGTCCTCATGCCGCCTTTCTTTAGGAGTAAGCTAATGTCGACGCTGGGTTTCCCCTTCCCGGAGCGAATAAGAGCTTGCAAATTGAAATTTATTAATTACGCAAAAAAACCTATTTGAGAGGGAAATTTTCAAAAATGAAACATACTAACTGTAAGTAGTTCTATCTTCATTTAGACTATGTTCAAAACCACGCCATTCTTTTATGATAACTCCCTATTTATCCTTAAGATAATTCTTAATTGACAGGTTTTGTTACCTTTTGATGACTCTGTTTTTATACTCTACCTACTCTCTTGTTGTTTTAATTATTCAATAAGACATTTTTTTCTCATTTCATTATTTAAATTAGGTACCCTATATTTTCATATTACGGAGTCCAATTATGTAATTGAAAACTTGGTATGTTCCTGAGGATATTATCCTAGGACATTAAAATTATTATTTTTTCGTATGGCTCCATATCTAATTACATACTAGGTGTACCATTATTTGTTATCATGAAAGGTGACTTTAATGTCAATCTATATTAAAATTCATTGGAGACAATTCAAGTCTTCTATCCTACAAAAAAGAGCGTGGTATGGAAATTCAGTTCAGTTTCCTGCACGGGTGGACTTTCCAATTTGCTGCCGTGAAACTGACCTATATTGATGCGACGCATGCCATTAATGCGGTCCTTCTGTTGTGGTCAATAGCGGTTATCGGGACGTTAGTTGACTCTTTGTGGCACTAATAGATGCATGTCTTGCCAACCTCCACTCAAAGCAAGTGCAACTCAATTATTGCGGCGAAATTCTCTTCATTTGGGACCAGATGCTGCTCCCTTGAGCCGATCGAAGGACCCGAATCACGGCTTAATTTTCTTTCAGCATAGATTCAGCATTAGAGTGGGCTCAAAGTGGTAAAGAATCGGGGAAATTAAATAATTAACTATTCGCAGCGTAGAATTAAGTCTGTCTCTCTTCGTGGTGACATTAAAGGCACAGCAACTGGCTTGGTAAATGTAGGAAATACAACTGAAGTGATGGCAAAATGGCAGTGGAAATCGATTTTTCGTGCAATAGATTTTTAACGAAAATGAAAAGCTCGACTTTTTTTAACAAAAATCGAAATTTGAACCGAAATATCGATTAATTGAAACAAATCGACAGTTTGTCTTGTTAAGTGCAGTTTGTACAAAAAATGTGTATTATAAACTCGAGAAACATTCAAAATAAACATTTAAGATGCAAAAAAATCCCAAAAAATCTATTTATGATACACGCGTGAATTGTTAGAGGTAAGAATTTACAAATTTTTATTTTTTTTATTTTTTTTTTTTATTATTACCACTGGATATAGCTCTTATTGGCCATTTTACACCGGGGTGTTCAACCAATGTAACAAGTAAACGTACACAAACGACCATGCCCGGACCGGAGAAACCTACCCAGGCGGGACTCGCACCCGCGACCTCTTGTTTGGTAGGCGAAAACGTTACTCCGCCGCCACCGAGGCCGGCGATTATACAGGCACATTAACAGGGATGTATGCTTTGAACCATTCGTCTTGACTAAGTTTTTTTAGAATGATCAACTGATTTCGATGATTTCTTGTTGATCGAGGGCATGCTTCACTATTTTACCGGCCGTCGATAAATAAATCAGTCGTAGTCTTTCACTCGGGACAGATGGCATTATCATAATCTGATAGTGACGCTCCTGAGCTCTAGCAAAATGGTCAACATTGAAGTCGAAAAATCGAGTTTTGATCGAAATTCGAAGATCAAGACTCGATGTCGATTTCTTCGACCTTTGGCATTTAAAACTCGATTTTTTATTTTAATCGAAATCAACTTTTCCATCACTATATAGATGACATTCTTTTATTTAATTGGAGCATAAGATAGAAGATAAGGTGGTAATTATAAGAACAGGGGTTTAATTATCAACTGTAGAATTCAGAGCTCATAGCATTTAAAAATGATGACTTCACTAAAATTTGTCAAGTGTCCTAGAATTATTATCATCTGTAAACGTCCATACTGTCTCAAACACTCTGTTTTGATCTTTTTGACCCCAAAACCCATATTTCGATATACCAAATTCCTATATATGTTAACGCAGTGGTATGAAATATACAGTATCACTCCGTATACATTTTTTCAAAATTGCTGCTATTTTCAACTGGGGTATACCTAGCCAGTGGCTATAGGGGTTCTTGGTGAAAGAGGGTAATTTTGTGAGGTTGGTGAAGCAAATATTCATATGACCCATGGTCTCCTGATGGAGACAAAAAATTCGTATTTAGCGGGGTCAAATAATCTTAAAAAAAATTGCTAAATAAATACTTATTTCCATTTTATAATTGTAAGCAACGGTCATGATGATGCATGGTCCTTATTTTAAGATTTTCACATATTAGGTACATCGGATTTATACTAAGCTGTTCCTGCCTTTATTTTGTCTCTCACTCAGCTAAATATGAGCTTATTATTTTCCTCAGGTGTTTCCGTGGTATGCAAATTTAGGTTACTCAATTACTTGGGAAGTCCTCGTGGAAATACTAATGCTAAACAGCGTCGAATGACTGCCCACCGTTCCCACCCATCTCAGTCATGGAATATTAAGACGTGGATCTTCATTTCGCACTAGAGTCACACCCCTTGAAAACCTTTCATTTGGCACCCGAGCGTTTTGTAGTAATCATAAGATGGAAGCAGAAGAGTGGAATCCCAAACGGGGCATAATGAATCCTCTCTCTGCACGTTTGGCGAGAGGGCTTATTAAGAGATATCCTCCACCGAACACCCTTTGCACTTCCACATTTATTCTGCCGCGAGGGAGACGAGAAACAGCGAGGATATCCACACACAATGTTTAATAGGGCTTATCCCTCTCTTTCAACCCCTTCTCCCTGTTGTATTCTGTCTATTTTGTGGTGAAGCGTATCTCAATTAAACATTTACGCTTTCGTCATATTATTTTCAAGGTGAGTAAAGTAGGCCTTTGTCAAAATTCGTCTGTATCTCAAGCATGTATTAATATCTTGTTTATCTTTAAACTATCTTTCTTATCTCAAATGTTTCCTGAATTATGCTAAACAAACGAACTAACATACTAAATATTTATGGAATGGAATTAGTGTATGTCTCTCTTACACGAAATCAGAACATCGGTCGAAAAAAATATAGGATTTTGGACACAAAACAATAATCAGCGAGTTTTCTCATCAAAAGAGCCATAGAACTATGGAACACGCAAGCAACTCAACCGAAACAATTAACTGCAATCAGGCCTTAAACATTTGGAACTCAATAAAATCAAACACATCGTAAGTTTATTTAAGAAGCACTTATTCTGTATTGTCAATAAATTTATGGAATACTTCTAGAAAAAATCTATATTTATTGTCCTTCATGCGGTATCCCTTTTTTATACTTTAACTTTTATTTACATACATCAAAAGAAAAACTTTACGAACCCATTGAAATCTACCTTTGCCTACGGAGAGTAAAAATTAAAGTCAATGTAAAAACTGCATCTGAAATAAGAAATACTGAAGACTTTTTTTCAAATTTGGAATATGGTGAAATGATAGAGGCCTACGTTGAACAGCCTGAACATTTCAAGATGACAACATGCATTTAAAGTGGATAATTAGTCTTCAAAGGAGTTTGGCCATGCGATACTAATATTTGTTACTAAATCGTGTTGAATTAGCATATTATGGCACTGCGAGACCTTTTATCTCGTATCATTGTCTGAGGACGTCATTGAAACTAATTTTTAGTCATTGGTCGTCCTTGCTGGGATATATCGGAGAGGGAGTTAGTGTCTTGAAGCCGTCTCTCCCTCGTTATCGGAATCCAATTAAAAGGGAAGCCGTCCTCCGCTGCGGTGCGATCCACACTCCTTTAACCCGCCTTGTCAGTGCGACCCGCCTCCTCCCATGTGCAATTAAGAGCATCCAGAAAAAAAGAGAACAAAGAAGAAGCGAAAAGCGCACGCGGCCGACTACCAGCTTCTCCCTCCTTATGCTGAACGATCCCTTTACTGCCGTGGGATCCTTTCGGCCTTCTTTGCTGACGCTGTTGGTTCGAGACGATCTGGAATGTGATTTAGCCGTTGTTGGCTCAAGTGTGTTGAACTGTGTCATGATGATGAGATAAAGTAAAGGTGACGGTGGCAATATGATCTCGTCGTTTTCCGGTGAATGATTTCTTGTAGTTGAACTCGGGCTTTCAGGGTTATAAATGCTAATGCTTATTTGATCTATTAAAAAAAATAATTGTAATTGCATTTGGGGCTCTTGAGCCACCTCTAACTGATAAAGAGGATCTCATTTTTATAAAGTATTGATTATTCTCTCCACAGTACACATTAAGAGACTGAAAGCAAAATTCTAATAAAAATTAAGGAATAAGACTCACTCTGGGGTATCCTTGAGTATGACGCAATAATTGTCGAGACCGGTTTTGTAAAATAATTTCTCTGTTGATAATGAGTTAAGCCTCTTTTGCTCTCATCATTCTTTGATGTCGGGATGACTTTTTTTTAAGTCAGGGGAATAAAATAAATATGACGATAGGTATCGCTGGCCAATTTGAGGGTATTTTGGGTCAGCAGTAGAATTCTGGACTCAATGATAAAAGACATGAAGGGAAAGCTTTTATGTAGGTTATATGAACTTGAACAAGGTTTGAGGTAGAGACCTTGAAAATAGCAAAATTTTTGGAAAAAAAGATCCTTCGTCTTTCGTCTTCATTTGCATTGAAGATGAAAACCGACTCGGTATTCGAAACGTCGGCATCATCAGTGACTTTCACCCGATGGACAGCCCGAGTTCAACTATGAGACAGTGGCAGATTTTCGGTTTTATTTGGAATGAATTGGTCACAGGGATCATCCCTATCAACCTGTTGTACTGGGTCTGTTTTGGTGATGCATTCCTCAGTTTAATCTTAAGTTATCCTTGTTATTTTCATGGGTAGTAAATGAGACGTTCGTCAAAAATTTACTTTATCTCAAATATATTTGTATCTCAGTTATCTCATAATGCAGAACTAAGCATCATAACTCTTCCATGCTTTTATATAGTGGAATCAGTGTCCCACGCACACAAAAACAGGACATAATTTAAAAAAATATGCTGGTTTATTCCAAATAATGTTACATTTTATATTTCATTATTTTCTATGTAAAACCTAATACTTGGAAATGTGAATGAAACGCATCAAGCAATATTTATCGGGAATAATTTTATCCCCCCCAAATTTTATACAAACATTTTAAACTTTCATTAGTTTAATAGTCTTTTTTATCCTCGTAAAGGAGTGAAAGGAATTAAAATGCAAATTCATGGCTACAATTCCCTAACGTGAGAGAAGTTTTAGTTGTATTTATCGCAGAGCGTAGGACTTCCTATTGTTTAAAAGCGCCCCTCTCTGCCTGCGGGGGGTATTCCATACTCCCCGAACCCAGGTCATGACCCACCCTCCCAAATTTGATGCTGACTCCGCCCATGAAATGAGAAGGCTGTTGTGGTTTGGTCAATTTTTGGGCCAATTTTCTCTTTGTCGCCTAAAGGGTCCTCACACCTCAGAAAAAGCTTTCCGATTCCCTCGCAAACCAATGCAGCCTCCACTAGAAAGCCTGATTGAATTCGCCATCAAATATCCTCACAAAGTGAGGATATTTGATGGCGAGTGAAATGCCAATCGTAATTCCACTTTCTGTAAAATAAAAAAGCAGTCCCCCCAAATATCCAAAAAGCAAACACCATCCAGTGCCTATTCCAAAACTATTTCTAAGAGCATCTTCATTTTGAAAGCAGATGAAAGTGATGGAAGGTAATTACTCTACTAGATAAAACTCATTGCTTAAAAAAGAGTCCAAGGTTTTCTCACCTCTGGACCTTATACCCTCGTAAGAAAAACCTCCTCAACGAAATGATATCGTAAACCAAATCAACTCTCGCATTAGCGATTGGAAGAAAAACTTTTTTTCCCGTGGACGTTTTCGAATAAAAAAACGTCATTTCAAGTAAAACATTTTCACATTTTTTAAATAAAAATAAATATTCTCTTGCAATAGGCACAAAAATTAGCAATTTGATTGAATATTAAAAAATAAATATTTCACCTTATACCCTCTATATCTCCAAGGCAGTTAGAAGTGATTGAGTAGTAACATTGATAATAACATATTTTCGAAACCGTTGGGTTAAGTAAGCGTAGTGTGGAAAATTGCTTAGTCGTTATTTCTCTCATGATCTTTCGTTATTTCTCTCTCTGATATATATTGGGAAAAATAGCCGAGCCGTCAGTATTAGGGCTCGCAAATATAAAACGTATTGGTTGAAGGGAAAGTTTGTCATGCAAAAACTTAAATGGATGGGGACCATGAAAATGACTTACTGCATGGAGTGCTTCATTCTAAGGTAAAATGGGCCCAATTGAATTTACTTCCTTGAGCAACTTGAAATTTTGAAGGCTGCCTACAATGAGGAGATAAGTCATGCTGTTCAACTAATGTTTTTAATAACTTGAAATCCCTCGCGATAATTCATACCTTTCTCCCAAACACAACTACACCTGACCATGACTCTCGTCCTTGTCGTTAAATAATCACCCCCAAACCACCCTCCCCACCACCTTTTCTTCGCGTACACATTGACTCGCAAAATTCTAAATTCGCCTCAATAATGATGGTTAGGTAACAGAAACCTGGTTCGAAAGTGAGGTGTTTACAGTGTGGAATGTGATAAGTCAATTTTTTCGTCATGTCTATGAAAAAATTCCACAAAGTTATCCTTTTAACACTTTGAGACCGAGCGTAATCTATAGATGACTGGCGATTTGAAAGGATTTCTTAGATAAGAATAATTTCAATTGCTGTAATATTTCTTTTAATTTTTACCAGTTTTTATTAATTTAAAATAAAACTAACTCCTTCTCGTAATCTCGTGACATAAAAATTCAGGACATTTTATCCATAGAATGGAGCCTTCCACCCGTCGCACCTATCTCTCTGCTGTAGATGACGGAGGGACATCCCAATCATGTTTATTTGATATTTTTTGATTGAAGTACTTAATGTGCTTTAGAATGAAAGTGTTAAAATATACTTTTATGAATTTTAAAAGCGAGACTGTGAGAACTTGAAATTTTTTCCCGGGACGAAAATGATACTGCGGCATACGTAGGGACCGATGTATAGATACATGCGAAGGGAATGGATGTGTTCTTATAGACGTGTCCTTCCTTTCGCCGCCGTCGTCTGGGAGAGGGATCACGTGACAGGGGGCATTGGGGGTTGCGGTCCGTGAGGAGAGTGCGTTCGGAGGGGAATGGATAAAAGCTTGTCAAAGAGATTTATGACCGGCACGGAGGAGAGCTTCATAAATTGTCCTATGTTCGGCAGTTATTGGCCGATGGCAATTTAAATACGCCAATAAATAATGGATCGCTCGAATTTAATCATGTCTACGAGCAATTGAATCCGATTTGCAACGACCGTGAAGAATGGCCGGAAATACTTCTTTAAAAAGTCAATCGGAAAACCGTCAACATTCACGTTATTTTTCAAGACGTAAATGACGCTTTCTCAGAATCTGATTTTGCATTGCATGACTCCAAAAATACAGAACGCGTGTGAGCAATGGGCGGGCACACCATTTTATATAATTCTCAATTGTGATAGAGTATGAAAATTAAAGACGCCCGTATTTTTTTCTATTTCCAGATCCATCGCCTACTTCTCCGGCTATTCGCGATGAATAATTGACATTATCAACCCTATCAAAATCAGTTGATGACGTCACGAGAGTTTATTTCAGTTACATTAATGGCAATATTTCATTTATTTCGTGAGCTCTTGTGCATTAGAAAATAACTCTACATCACTTTCAGCAATTAATAATCGATCCATTCCCAAAAATAAAATTTAAAAAATTCAAATTTAAACAATTGTACCTTGTGTGACCGCCCATATTATGGACAAGGTTCAATATAATAATGATGTTAACCAACGATAATGTATATAAAAAAGAGAGGCCACACTGGGATGTAACTAAAACTATTCCACGTCATATATAATACACAGGGAATTAACAGAATCTAAACTCATACGTGAGGCGTAAATTCTTAGGATCATTGCATCTGCTTACCATGGCTATAGAAATTCTTACCACTGATATGAGCATTACTATTATAAAAACTCTAGTCCTCCCTCCCTGAATTATTATGTGACTTTGTTCACAAACCCTTAATGACGATAACACTAATAGACACCAAGTTACTATGAATTAAACAGCTTAATTTGCGTCCTTAACCACTCGGATCACATCAGCGACTCTTGCAACAACCTTGACCGGCTTAAATATAAAAGAGCGTCGCACCCTTCAGATAATAACATTAGCCTTCATTATCTTAACGACCGGTTACCTGCCCTACCTGCATGAGAAATTCGTGAGAAAAACAGAAGTACACAACATATCCACCCGAAAGCATCCCATTGACCTCCATATCCCGCAACGCCGCACAGCTCACATGAATTAATCATTCGCAGTAACCGCCTCTCGAGTATGGAACTCTCTTCTACTTCAACTAAGAAACGCTGAGATCATAAAGAAATTTAAACACAACGTAATCTGGCTGCTGAAAAAGGCCTAAATACGAACACTAGCCCTTCCTCGCCTGGATTATTCTGCAGCCTTGTTCACAAACCTAAATGACGATAACACTTATAGACTCCAAGATACTATGAATTCAGCTGCTAGATTCGTTTGCGTACCTAAAAAAGATGGGACCATATCAACGACTCTTACTGCAATAATTATATTTCATAAATTGTCGTGAGCCTTGCCCACGATAAAATGATTGTACATGAATTTTAACCGCGTAGAATCGTTCCAAGCCTAAAAATGAAATAAAAAGAATACAAATTTAAACAAATCGATACCTCCGCTGCATAAACGCTCAACAATCGCCAACCGAATCAAAATCGCACATCTAGGTATCCCTTATAGTACTAGACTCGCTTTGCTCGCTGGGGGGGCTCTGCCCCCCATAGACCCCCCCGAAAAAGGCCTGCGGGCTGTTATGCTCACTGTGGGAGGTCTTAAACTTTTTGTTTGCTACTTGTTACTTAAGGATCGTTTACTTTTAATAGGTATAAGCAATATTTCCACTTTCACGTAAAACGAGAGCATGGTACGTAGGCTACAATATGAATGTAAATATTTATAGAGAGAAACGTTTTTCTGAGGAGCTAAAAAAGTAAAATAAATTTCTGCGAGTTTCTCTAACTAATTCAATTCAAATACAAAAAACGTTGAGATCACGCTCCACTGTAACACCCAATGCATACGTAATATCATAACATAACGACTTTACGAATTACAATGAAAAGCACGTTTATTAATTAATTTCCACAAAACTCAACCAAATTCTTGATATACGAATAAGATGTAACAGCTGTTCCCCTTCGTAAGCGAATTACGTAGGGACTGAATATCAAAATCTAGAAACAAATGCGCCTTAGCATGAATTGGGGCTAGTATGACGAATTTATTCAAATATTATTTATCGTGATCGCGAATGATTTCACTTCAGAAATACCTCTGTTTAAAGTCTTAATGAATCGAGATACACAAATATCTCAGCTTTAATATCCAACGCAATGCGCAATAAATCTGATGAGTAACGGATCACAGCCTTTGGTGTACAAGACATTGTGAATGTCAAGATTTCGATTATTTTCACAGTTGAATAACTTAGTCACTCAAGGAAACGTGATTTTCGCAAGACAAATAATTGAATAAGAAATACCTTTATTTGCACTTATCTTCCATATTGAATTATTCACTGCCTATTCACTCCTGCAGCTCACGGATAACATTGTGCATTAAAAAGGACATTAACGGAAAAAAGAACGCAAACAAAAATAAAAAGTTATCACTATCACAAAAAATGAAAAAATAAAATCATTTTACCTACCTATATTATGTAAGACTTGTTTAAAAGTCTTTCTACTACAATCGTGTATCGCCAACAAGATACGAACTATAGTCAACAACACGAATCATATTTCTAAATTAGCATTTAGTGCACTTGTTAACTTTGAAATTAATAACCACCACACTTTCGATGTAATATACAAAAACAACAACTAATTTCCTACCTTATACTTCTCCGCTTTTGATTTGAATGCGCTTTGATTTAAACAGATGTTTGTTCTTGCGGAAAAAAGACGCAAAGAATATTACTTTCTTAATTTCCTTCCTTATATTTATCAGTTTTTCTTTTTAATTCCTTTATCTTCTTTCCCAATTTAGCTCCTCTTATTTGCATAAACAAATATGTTGCTATGATTGTTCGTTTGTATGACTTCCGCGCCGCCATTGGAATTTGGTGGCCATTTTTTGAACTAATCCCCATACTCAATTTTATATGAATAGACAGATAAATAATTGGAAATTTATAGTTTTCATAATTTTTCCTGGGGTTTCAGACAATTTTAGAGGGGGTCTTCATAAGACTTTTTGTCGTATCTCGTCTCGTTCACCCCAAACATTTGTATGAGTGAGTGAATGAAAGAATGAATGAATGAGTGGTCGTTAGGGGGCTTTATGATGTATAGATGAGCGGATTCTATTCGGTGGGCGATTGTTGAGCGTTTATGCAATGGAGGAATCGAAATGTACCCTGTGGACACAATTCCATTTAATAATAGTGTCAACAAACGGTAGTGCAAACAAAAAAGAGAGATCACAAGACTGTCCAATCATATCTTCCTACATGTATTCGTTTGTAGCTTTATTATTATTTTTTCCTTGATATGCATTTTTATGAAAATGTAATTGACTAATATTAGTAGTACCTTTAGCCGTAATATTCTGAGGCTGACGATATAAATAACCGAACGTTTTACTGAATCCCCTAAAGCTCCCTAGTTTAAACTCTTTCCACACGATGTCCAAGTAGCCACGCTGGGTCCGGCCGGCTTTCCCATACGCACGAAGTCATGTTCGGACATTAGGTTCCCAGTTTCTGCTGCCCTTTAAATTGCCGCGACCTCTGAACCTACTTGTTTTTCCGGGTAGACTTTAGTGTTATTACGCTTAATAGGTCTCTTTATTATGTAATATTCTTATCATATAGTTTTAACGGCTCTTGAGGTAGCAAAAGTACAGTAATATTTACTGTACTTTTGCTACCTCAAGAAACGTACGAAAAGTCCATTTTGCAGGGCTTTAAGACCCGCAGAGCAATAAGTGTTTTATGTTATAATATCGTGTTTTTAGAACTCATAAATAGAGGGATATTAGGATTGTGTTTGGAGTTTACAGTTTAGGCTTATCACCCTGTTGGACCGTGTTCAAATACGTTACGTGCCTTTTATACTATGCAATATATTTTTATGTTACAACCACTTTTAATGGTGTCACCTAAAGGCTTTGCAGAAATCGAACGCATTTGAAAATAATTACGATGCATTATATTAATATTTTTTTCATTTAGAAACAGTTATTTGGGCCTATTCAAGACAAGAGGTCCGCGGATTAAATGCATTGTTTAAGTACATATTTTTTTCTTCAAAATTTATTTGAATATATATTTTCTGATTCCTATTGTTGTATCCTCATAGAATTTATAGTGGGTTGCGAAGGTTGTTTACATAGCTTTAGACATAACAAGCTGAAAACCCCATTGTTCTCAACGGAGGTGAGAAAAATCAGAAGTAGTGTCTTTAATGTAGGTACCAAAGAATGAGTTCATTGTGTGTGTTAACGTAAATTTAACCAATTATAAGGGAATACCCGCTTATCAGTTAGAAGATCTTTTTTTGGAAACGCTCGTAACTTAGTTGCCGTCTCAATGCTTGAATTTTCGGATGGCGTCTTATGCAGTTTTCAGTGCTCAGCACTTGAAGCCCTATACGACAAAACCTTAATTCTCACTCTGGGCAAAAGAAGAATAAAATACCAAAATTTAAAAATATTTTCATTCGAGTAAACGTTCAGCAGTTAACACAATTCGACGCAAATGGTATCATCAACTTGATAATGTAATCACCGGTTATCGAAGATGCATGATATGGTTGATTTCAAAGAAAAATATGAGAATTTCAATTTGAAAAATGTGGTTTTCAGCCCAATTACAAGGTTAACAGAAAACCATTCGCAAAATTGAAGGCTTCATTTATTCAGCCACCCGATAAAATAAATCCCAACCCTCAGTATTTTGTTAAAGTGTTTTTAAAATCAAAAATTGAAATTGTTCCACCGAATCCGACGCACCTTAAATGAATATTTAGGGGCGGTATTTCGTAATTTCCATGAAACAAAATTTTCCCCGGGGCTTTAGCATGTGTTTTAAGGTTTGAAGTGAAGCGCCAGGATTGATTGACGTGTCTTCGCTTCTTACCTGAAGACGCCTGCTGAAACCCGGCGAAACTGTCCTCACCACGATGAACCGACGCGGAAGAAATACCGGGAACTGAATTCCGCCAGATAATCCATTTAAAAGGAAACAGGAGAATTTGGGCCGCATGGGGACTAGATGGGGCCTTGGAAATAGGTAAGATATATAAGGCAGCAATATAATGACCGAAAAGTGTTTGTATGATCCACATAATTTTATTAGTTCTATTAAAAGTAGACTTTAAAAATGACGTAATGGTAAACTGGCTATTAAAAAAGGCTTAGCAATGCCGTGTTGAATCATGTCCTCTTGCACGTATTCATTTATAGCTTAATGATTTTTACCTTTCTGAGCATTTTAATGGCTATATAGTTTATGTTTTTGTTAATCAGAGAGAGATCTTTATCTTTATTCCCTATATTATGTTTAATGTGGAATGATTTCTGTTACATCACCGTATGATATTTCTTTTTAGTAAATGTTATTGTTTCTCTAACATTACTGTTATACTGACTTTTTTCCATTGTATCGGCGGTCCGTCCAAGATAAATTGTTTGAATTTGTATTCTTTATCTTTATTTTTATGCATCCCTAATTATTTAATCTAGTTACGCATGTAAATTGATGACTAATTGAGTTCAGGCTCTGTTAAATCACAATGTAGCCATTATTCTCTGTATAATATGTAATATGGAATGGTTTCCGCTAAATCACACTGTGATCTTTATTTTTGTATACATAATTGTTTGTTTGACATTATTGATACAAGGAATCGTTTCCAAAGTGTCTGTGGTCCACACAGGATGCATTGGTTGGAAATTGTATTATTTTCCTCCATTTTTTGAGTGGATGGATACTGAATTGTTAAAATTGACAGACAGTTATTTTCTCTTGGAGTAGGGGCTCATGAAAACAAATAATAAAATTTATAACTAATTATTATTAAAATTATTAAAAAATAAGATGTGCAAACCAAGGTGGGTTAAGAATGACATCCTACCGACCATACGAAAGTTTTTGATCATTACCTGCTATTCATCTTCACACAATATCGTCATCAATTCTTAAATTACTAGGTAAGATGAGACTTACAAATAAGTTTTTTCTCCAGCTGTCCCGTATGCGTACGTTTCCCGCGGCTGAAAGGTGTGATCTCGCATTGGTTTTGTAAACGGATATCAGAGGAAACTTTAACGAAAGCTATGAATTTTAATGGACCTCTTTTCTACTCTCGTTTCCGCCGGACCGACGAAATTACTCGTCCCGCGGCGTCGTGGTCAGGCGCTGAGAGGTATCATCACGTCGCAGCGGCGGCTTCGTCCGTGTTTTCGGGGCCAAAGTGGGCCAATCGTGGACGAAGAGTGTAAAGAGGGCGCTCACAAAGCGAGCTTTGGGTGAGGGAAAAGTTCGCGAGTCGGGCTGGTGGCGGCGCTGCCGTCGCCACCTCTCGCAACCGTGTGCATGGAACTTGTGAAATCAAGGTCCTAGACGTGGTCCCATAGGAACCCCTTTCGGCATGGATGAATGTGGAATAGATAGCGTGCCCTAGGGATTTGAAATTCGAAAGGCACTCAGTTGAAAGGTGGACTTCCCACTCTGGAGGCTAATTTTGTGAGGACGAATTTTGATTTTCTACCCGACTTCACGACCAAAAGTTCAGAATACCATAAAATATATCCAAATCCCTCTGCAACGCTCATTTGCTGCGCAAACCAGTGAATGACCTGATGTACCAATTTAAACTTTAGTTGAAGCTCGTGTGATATCAGACGGAGTGATTGTCATGCAGTTTCTTAGCTTCTCATTCGACTATTTTTGTTCGGGGAATCACATTAGGATTCAAGTCTTTTATGGCAAGTTGATGACTGAGCTGAGTGTTTAGCTCTTCTTGAAGTCTGTTCAGGACCCCTTCCTCAATCGAGGCAAACTCCACGCGTACTTGCTCTTGAGAAAAAATTCAGTGCAGCTCGCAAAGTTTTCAGGAACACTCCAATTCTAGTTCTGCCTAGTTCTAGCGATTTGTTCTTGTCTTCAACAAGCATCGGCTTTAGCGCACAGAGAATTTGTTTTGCGCTACGGATCATTTGCAGTTTATAAAAACGATTTCGCTATACTTAGGTGGCCTGTATCATCCTTTACCGGTGGCGACTATCAAGGTCACGTGGATTATGAAGCGAAACCCTTAAAAAAATCACCAATCATAATGTTTTCTACTTTTTTTAAACTATAAAACTAATTTTATAATATATGTACTCTGTACGTTGTATTATTTTTTATGATTGTGTATTATTAAGTCGAATAAATATCATATTTGTAGAACATTTTACATTCCAAAAGACCCTGCTGACCAAGGACAATAAAGCTATTATATCATAGTTACAGAGAGAAGCTTAATGAGTGGTGCTTGGTTTATTAGCGGAATATCCCCCGATCTAAATGCGTGAGGAGGTCTGTGGCTTTTTCAAGGTTGTAATATAACCAAATATATCCAAACCAGCACTCATTGGAATGATGTACTTTATTATTTAAAACCTCAAATGTCCAAGTATGGAAGAGATTTAAGGTGTACAGTTTTTCCAGTGCCTTTTATTAATCTTTGGTGTCCTACTTTACAATACTTTTCTTCATAATATATTAATTTTTTCATCTTGTACACTATTGCAGTTTAAAGAAGCAGAGGAATATGTACATGTATGTACCCCACACAAACCTGTTATAGGGTTGCCATAATATATTATTCCAACAGAACTGGTGCTATCAATATGTGAAACAAGTGTTCTTTAATTCAATTCAGTGACTATCTTTATTTTGTTATCGTTCGTGCATTCAATAAGAATCCAGTTATTATACATGCAGAGAAAACTAACACACGTGATAATTAATCTAAGCTACCATACAATAACGCCTATTAAATTTAACCTCATAACTTTCCTGAAGACATATTACCAATCTTGGAAGGCTGCGAAGAAGCCATGAATAGCATTTTCCACCCTTACTTCACGTTCTTAATTATGGCCGCTCAACTTTGAATGCAACTGTAGCTCCGTAGTTTCCCTCCTGCTACTCGAAAGCACCCTCTCCTCAATCGAGGCGAACTCCACGTGAACTTGAACTTGGAAACAAATTCAGCAAAGCTCGCAGAGTTTTCAGGAACATTCCAATTCTCGTTCTTTCAAGTTACGAAAATTTTTCAAAAATCTGCCGCCATGATTTCAGTCAAGAACAAGCATCTGCGCTAGAGCACGGAGAATTTGCCGTGCGCTTCATATCAAGCCCAGTTTTAAAAAATAATTTTGCTATAATTTGGTAGCCAGTACCATCTCCTTAATTTGGGATCCTCTTCAAATAGGCTTTCAGAACAAGGTTACAACGTGTACAGAGAAGAGCGGCCAGGTACGTGAAAAGCTGTTACGATAGTCTTGTTAGTGTTTCTGACCTCTTAGTACAACTCGGATGAGAATCACTATCAGAGCGTAGGCTAAAAATTAGAAAACAAACTATTATGTACATTCAAAAGATGTTTATCTTCCGACGAGGTTAGCCATATCTCATTATAGCCATAACGCCAACCTACTACTAACTACTACATACTACGGCATACATACTTCTTCTAGTGGAAGTAAATTTCAATCCTCTGACGCATGTTAGTGTCGGTTCACTCCCTGCCAAACACTTCTGTAGTTTGCTTTCAGGGTAATACGAGTATGTAGATGCAGACCCAACGACCAGTCGTTGGTGTTAGCATCGACGAAAAATGGAATATTTCGAAAAAATGGCGAAATACATAATAGATAAACATTACATAGATTTGAGCCCAGTAAAACATCAAAACACTAAATTCACTCCAATCTACATTTTAAAAAAGGCTAGCTTTCTGGGTTCTTGTTCTCATAAAATTTCTTTAATCGTTTGCTGCGCCGTCGCAGTGGTGAAATATTCAGCATAACATTCTACTTAAGAGTCTCTAGTAAAACTATTTCAAGTAGATTTAAATATTTGATAAGCACTCCAGTCACCTGACTGGTGATCATACGCTATAATACCTGTTAATATGTAGGTAAATTACATCTGGGTTAAGTAAACCTGTTAAGTAAAACTTCTAACGCAGTATAATAGATTTTTTTTATTTTATGAAATGGAAACTAATGAAAGTTTAGCCGGCCAGGCTACATGTCAACATATCACCCTTTTTTGAGATGACAATACCAAAATTCTTTCGATGTATAATTCAAATCCAAAATAAGTAACAGAGAACTAATCAATACTTTTCATAACAACAGATTTGGATTCATATTTTTCATGATAGCAAAATAATGACCAATATCTCAGTATACGGTGTCAAAGGTCAAACTAGAAAAAGTAAGGTGAAAACAGAATTGAAGATATCATTACTCTTTTTTGAGGTTACAATACCAAAATTCTTTCGATGCATAATTAAAATCCAAAATAGGTAACAGAGAACTAATCAAAACTTTTCATAAAAATAGATTTGGATTCATATTTTTCATGATAGCAAAATAATGACCAATATCTCAGTATATGGTGTCAAAGGTCAAACTAGAAAAAGTAAGGTGAAAACAGAATTTAAGATATCATTAGAATTTCCGTTGTATGCAAAATGTATAATCTGTAATTACATTTAGCCATTTTAACTTATCCTTAAATGTACATATGAAGCTACAATACTGTTTCTCATTAACATAGGTCAAAATCGCAAGATTAGTTTGACGCAGCTATCCATTCCTATCTTCTATCCGCTATCCTTTTCCTAGAGGCGTATATCATCATTTGCATCCTTAATAACCTGCCCTGTGTGACTCATCCATCCATCCATAACTTTGGGACCAACCCTGGCCTTTCTTTCCGCCCTCCTGTCCTTTGACGAATGTCTTTATCAGTCCATCATGCCTCGATATATTGCCGACTAAGTTGTCTCGGCTTTTTCCTATAGTTTTTAGAAGACTTTTAATTTCTCCTAATCTTCTCTTTTTGCACTTTCTCATTAGGTACTCGGTTGATCCATATTATCCTCATCGTTCGTCGGTAAAACCACATTTCGAATGTTTCCTCTCTTAACTCCTCTGCTGCCATTTACGCCCTACCTTCGTTTCCAATCAGGAAGATGCTCTATTTGTAGCATTTGGTGAATTTTTATTTACTTCTATCAATGTATTCTCAGTTTTAAGTAAATTATTTTTTTGCAGAAAGCCCTTCTCGCCTGTTGCATTCAACAAACTATTACAGCTTCGTCATTCGTTGGTTATTCGACTTCTTGGATAACAAAACTCTTTCATCTCTTCAACCTTTTTGTTTTTCTAATTCGATGTTTGTAATAGGCTCCTCTCCTTTGCTGCATACTAATATCTTGGTCTTCTCTATGTTGATTCTCAGCTGACATCTGGCCATCGTCCTTTCCATATTTGTCGAAGTTTTATTCAAATAATTATCTACCCCGGCTATGAATGCTATTTCGTTAGTAAATCGCAGCATATTTTCCCATTTTAATATCTGTCTTTGCATCCTACCTTTAACCTCATTATTATACTTATTACGTACTCAATCGATCCATTTTATCTTCGGTAACACCACATTCCGAATGCTTTTGAACTCTTGACTTCTCTGCTGCTGTCAACGTCCAAGCCACTGCGTTTCCATTCCCATGAACACAGGAAGATGCGAGGAGACGCCAGTTGGAAGTTGGATGTATCGACCCCTTCAGGTTAAGGCGTGGAATAGGCGCTTTTCTCCGCGTTTAAGCGCCGGCGCCTGCCCCGCACGATGTGACTAATTATAACGCCGCCACCGCGGCCTTGTAAAGCGAGGAGCCGTCGTCGGCGAAATAGTGATAAGGAGTCGTCATTCATGTTTTATGGGTCGCCGGATGAAGCCTTTTCAACCTCTTTGCGACTTATTCGGCCGCGGCTTTTCATGCGGCAGAAAGACACAACTGAACACGCCATAGTTTCGACGGGATCGCTTCCCATACTGGAAGAATATAGCTAGTCCTCTTTGATGGTATTTCCCGCTACACTTCAGCTGCGCAAGCGAGAGCGCAAATATTTCACTGAGCGCGACTTTGAAGGATACGCGACCCACTGAGGGGACGATCATTTGCAAGATCTTTGTAAAACCCTCTCGGTGCCCCTGCCTCTAAGTGACGGAGTATAAAGAAAATTTAAAAAAACATCCTAAATATTGAGGAAAGGATTTACAATTCTTACATTTGCATCAAATAAAGTAGTTAAACCTCATTAAGACAGGGTCATACATTTCTCCGGACTGCTGCTTTCTCACAAGAGCGGGCACTTCTTAATATTGGACAATTTTTTCATTCTCATACATGTCCCCCTGGGTGTGGCTTATTTTTGAACTTCATTCGGATTCTTGATTCCAGCGTGTGAAAATTTGCATTGGGTAGTAGAACCGATAATAAGAAAAAAAAAAAAGGTCGATAAATTAACAATTACAGATGGCTGAAGAACCCTAAGTTCAATTACAACTAATTTGTTTAACAGATCAAGTATGTTATGTCTCTGGCAAATAAACCAATACTATGAAAAGAAGGTCAATAATTTAACAATTAGAGATGGCTAAAGAGCCCTGAATGCAATTACAAATATTTTTTTAATGGATCAAGAAGCATTATGTCTTTGGCTAGTAAGAAAAGTTACATTCCTCCCGGAATTCACACCGTTGTTACGTCCGAACAACCATTTTTGAGGAATCTAACATCTTAACTACGCCTTTTCAAACTTTTCTAAAATTATTCTACCTTTATTAATTTTCAATCAATGTAAATGCATAAAGTTGGATACTTTAGTCTTGGAGATAATAATGAAGCCTGGCCTACTCCTTTAAAAACTTTCTTAGCTTCATTTAGTCATTATAAATCAGTTTTTTTCACTTTTAGCCGCCGTTAATACAATCGCCTAGTGTTTTCTTTATTTTTTCCTTGTACATGACGGACATCCGATTTTTGTACAGAGATTGTAGCATTTCCTGGCGAAACGATAGTTGGAAGAAATTGTACGGTACGTAAAAAGTTTCTGTTCCTTCTCAGCGTTTTCACTCAGCGTAGCTGGAAAACTGTGAAAGAAAGTCTCTTTAGGTAGTGAGTTTTGATTGTCTTTTTAAAAAATCATATTTTTTACTAGAAAATTCATTTAAATGTGACTTAAGTTTGGTCAAATACTTTAAGTTGTTAAATCATAATCCTTCTATTGTAATCATGAATTCATACCGTGACACACCGTGTTTATATATGTATATCTCTTTGTAGTTATAATAGATCACGCGCTGTAAATAGGGCTCATCTCTCCCTCTTAACCGGTCGTATTTTGTCTTGTCTGATGAACATTTTTTTCAAATAAAACCTACACTCTCACCCTAAAATTTTATAGTCATGTAAGGTAAAAAAATTTCGACATTCATCCGTGTATCAAACGCAAATAAACTGCATTGGAGAGAATACTGATCTGGCATTATCAAAATTGAGTAACAGTTAAATAATTAACATCCACTCTGCCAATGGTTTTCATTTAATCGAGCGAAAACTTCAACAGTTTTCTAAAAATTGTATTTTCCGTACTTTGCCCTCCGCGAGGCAGCTGATAACTTTGTCATGTTGAGTTAAAACTTTATCAAGAAGTATGACTTTTTTGACCACTTGGCAACTTTTAGATGGGATTCACCGTAAGGTATTGTGGAAAAAATACCCTATTTACCATGAGATCACCTTAGTTGTCCACACTATGTGCACACACTAATATTCAAGATTAAAGCATCAGTTCTAAGGCAGTAATCCGTCACCAAAAATACCAGTCGAGCGGGAGATAAGCTTCCTCTTAGCATTGCCAACTTTAGAAATTCTGCTACTATGTTGGCTCCTGCGTTTACTGAGCTGCCATCTGCTGGCCCTTTTCTCATATTTTTCGATCCCCTCTACTCGTCGACCACTAAAGGAGGGAACTTGAGGGATATATATTTTTCTCTATTTTGGAGAATTTTTTCTCATTTAAAACTTACCCCAGTATCTTGAAATTCTAAGAACATACAGACCTTTGTCAACATTTTTCTTGTTCTCAAATATATAAATATTGCATCGGATAAAAAGCTGAGATAACATTTAAGAAATTAGATAAGAGAAAATAAAATATATAAAATGGCATAAAGTGCGAAAATTCCACAAATGAAAAATCATTTTCCTTGGCCGTGATTTGGGTACCTCCCAAATTCTTACCAGGCGTTCTACCACTTGAACTATCGAGGTATTTTCTTCGTCTGCGGTGTTCTTTTGGCTTTGAGGGTGGCGGTAGTGGTACTTGCTGCCGGACAGGCAATACCCCGTGGCAGCAGGTTTGTGTGCAGTATCACAGTCCCGAGTCCTCTCCTTTGAAGTCAACAAATCTCCTCCACGAAAAAAGATGCTTCGGTAGTTGAAATGGTAGAGCACCTGTAGCTAGTTCCGAAGATCCGGGTTCGAATTCCGTCCACTGACGTCGGCTGCGGGAATTACCGACCTGTACGGACGTAGCTTAACTCTTAGCGTGCCAATCACGTCTATTGACGGGATAGTGATACAACTCCAAAACTGCTTTTCACGTCAATTGACTGAATACTCTTTTCAACAATATTTAAATGATTTATTCCGTCACTAGACGTACGTAGTATATGTCTCTGTTGATTCCTTGGTTTTGTTGCTGCCATTCAGAGCCAATAGATAGCAGAAGAAGATTTTTTTCAATTATCATGAGTTGAGTGGTTATTTTGTAATGGATTTTAAAAAAAGCAGCAAAACGGCCGACAAACCAGGAATAGCCAGCGGTATTTGGGCCGGCAAGCTAAGTACTAATGGTATGCCACCACTGACAATTCCAAGGATATTCCTTGAATAGAGTATTGGATACTCTGCGTAACCGGAAAATTTGAAGATGGTAGCATTATTAGTTTAATGAGATTAATAATGCATTATTTTCACAGGTTTTATTCGAACACAACGCGTTTCATTGCTGAAACAACATTATCAAGTTTAATGTGTCTTGATAATTTTGTTTTGACAATGAAACGCGTCGTGTTCGAATAAAAACTGTGGAAATATTGCAATGCTTAGATGAATTCTTCTGGGATTCTCAGCCAGGTTAATTATGTCGTCTAAGCCGACGTTTCGAGAGACGAGTGGTCTCCCATCTTCAAGAAGAAGATGATCTTGAAGATGGGAGACAACTCGCCTCTCGAAACGTCGGCTTATACGACATAATTAACCTGGCTGAGAACCAGAGAGGAATTCATCAATAGTATTCTCTAGGATAAATTAAAATCGTTTATTTCAATGTTTCATTTGACTTCTTCTTACACACGACATAACTTCCACCACGTCGTTCCACATATTATAAAAGATGTTAACATTAATTTAAAAGGCAGTTATCCATCGCCAAAATGGACCGGTCGAGCAGGAGGCGAAGGTCCTCCTAGCATTGCCGACTTGAGAAATTCTAACGGCCATGTTAGCTCCTCTGCGTTTTCCAAGCTGCCATCTGCTTGCTCTTTTCTCATACTTTTCGATCCACCGTACTCTCTGACCACTCAAGGAGAGGCATTGAGCGAGAGAGAGAGAGGCAGGTAGGAATTGAGTTGGAGTGGTGGGCCGTGGAAAAGGCCAAAGGAGGGTCGCTCAAGGGTCGCTCAAGAAAAAGGCTTTTCTCCGGGGACCACAATCATTCCTCTTGAAAAACGCGATCGCAAACTGCAAAAGAGGAAGAGGGAGAGAGAGAGGGCTAAGAAAAGTGGTGGAGAGAGAGAGAGAGAGAGGGTGCTGGAGAAAGGGCGGAAGGAAAGGACATTAAATCCATAAATGGGTGCGTCTCGGACGAATTTTTCGTTTTATTGTAGATTTTGATGGAGTTTGAAAAATAAAAATCACGCATTTGTCCATTATTCTATCCGTAATATATCAAGTGCTCACGCTTTACTAAGCGGAACCACATGTCTATACTGCGAAACGACTCACTTTGTAATGTTACAAAAAAACGATGTTATTCAGACAGTGTTTTTACTTTTAGATGGTCATTATCGAGGTGATCAAATGGTTCTCTTAATTCTGGGCTCATCCATGCATCCATCTCATCCATCCAGCCATCAAGAGCTCGTGATGAACCATTTAATCACCTTGATAATGACTATCTATTAGGTGAAACCCAGAGTCGGAATAATAAATTTTTGTGGAACATTACAAAGTGAATTATTTCGCACTATACTTCTATCCCTTGGCTACCCCTAAGCTTACAATATATCAGTGTTATCGAAATATTTTTAGAGAAAAAGGTATGCAGCCCGGAAGTTAGGCCCTACCAGTACTTATACATCTTAATAATTGAATCTTAAAAATAATTTTAAATTATTTTCTCTTTTGCCTTAAAATTCCTCGTATTAAGCCACAATGCTTTCGTTGTCTGAGGGAACATGTCCATTATTGTATTCTTGTCCACCATAGAATATAACAGGCATACAATACTTAGGTATTTATCAATTTTTTTTACACGAAAAGCTTTGCAACCCTGAATTGAGTATCTTGAATCACGCACTCCCTAAGAACACTCACATAGAACAAGCATAGACCTCATAGACCTCACATCTCGCTAACAAGGCACTCGGGTGTACAGTATGATCAACACAAATGCATCGCGAGAGTACAGGCCCTGGACCCTCAAATGGCCGGGGGCTCCGGTTGGGTTTCCGGCCAGCCTGCTCTGGCCAGTCCGTCCCTGCCTCCGACCCTTGCTCGCTCTCCGCTGGTTGCTTGTAAAAAAGCGTTGGGCGGTGCGAGCGAGAAATTCTGAATGCAAACCCTAATTCGCTCCGCAAAAAAAAACGTTTTTACTGTCCACCTGTTTGGCATTTAGAGGGCTTCAACCTCGCCTCATCCTTTGAATAGCAACTAAGAGCCTTGGTGCGGTGCCATTACTTGTTTTTATTCTAGTCGAAGAAATTTTTGCGCATGTTCCAGGGGAAATACAGGATGTTTAAGGAGGGATGTAGATCACTACAGGAGAAATTTTTAAGCATATATTTTTTGTCCTATAAACATGGGGTCGCAACTCCTTAGTTACTTGGCAACTATGGCAAAGCTATGGCAACGCAGCCATTTTGTTTGATGTACTTTGTAGTTACCATTAAAACGCCGAATAACGTAATGTGGAGTGAACCTGAGATTTGTGCTGACTGTGCTCGAGATATGTTTTGTTCATTTTATGCTATCCACAAAGAAAATGGTAGCTTCTCTTTACAACTGACTGCGAATAATCGTAGACATATTCACTTTCAAAAGGCAATATTTACTATACAGGTTTTATTTAGCATAAAACAGAGATAAAATTTTAAAATTTCATAGCTAATTTTTAGGAAAGTTTATTTTTTATTTCAGAAGAAGTCATTTCTCTATCATTAATTGCTCGGATGATATGTAAACTTAAGGGATGTCATGACGGCTATGCAGCATGCCTCGGATGGGAAGAGAGTTGTAACTTTCCCCAGTCACCGAGGCGATTATTACAACAATGGAAGCTTGACACAGATGTGAGGAACTGAAGATGAATGAATTCATCGCAATGTTTGGATTTTAACCAATGAAGGCGTCAATCACAGTATGGATAAGAGAGCATTGAGCGAGCATCTACATCTACATAATTCCCAAAGTGAAAGCTCTAGAATATTTGGCAGGAGGTGACCAACTATTAGCATTCAGTAGGTTCTCCACACATACCCTAAATGGTCATAAAAATATATATTAATTTAAAAAAAAAACTAGCACACATTCATTTTGGTGGTGTGAGTTCCCTCTTACAATTAGAGTGCATCGCTCCAGGGAACTCCGGAGTCAGAGACTGACGGACGGGAATCCACGGCCGAAGGAATTGGACGACCTCGGGGAGCCCCGGGCTCTTTCAGCACCTTCCTTTTCCTTGGACCGTGCAAGCACGTGAGATTTAAAATGATAGACTACTCGAAACCCGTGCAGTGGTTCCATGTACACAATACCATAAAAAACCTTACTAGCCTTTACACTTAGTTTTTGTAAGTGTTTGAATAATGAACATACATGAGTATGTTACCTTTTAAGGTAGACAAAAATTAAATATTGACATATTTGCTCGGATATCGTAATAACTGAAAAGACTGTTACTTTGAATTGCAAATTGAATTGTTACATTTAATATGCCTGTTTCCCATGGAAAGATGCTCACCAAAATATGTCCTCTCACTTTTTGAGGTGGGGGAGTTCGCCCATTGTAAGCCCTTGACCGAGTTGCCGCCGCGGCCCTTGGGTAGCCAGTCATCCCCTACCCTGACTACACCGCTAACATCATTGCATAAAATACTTAAATTTTCTTAACGGTCAGTAATTCATATAAGTATATTCTTGCCACCTTAGACCCCCACGAAGGGTTATCCGCGAAGAAATAAAGATCAAGCATTACTCATTAATGGCCAGGCGAAGAGAAAATAATTAATTAAAATGCAGTAAAAATGAAAATGGGGAAACGCTAGAGCATTTACAAGCATGCGCTGCAAATTCTTCGCACTTATCCACTTGATGCGTCATAAATTGGCTGAAAATTCATTGTGCATTGATGAGTTAAATCAATTTGAGATGTTGGAATAGGACGCTTAATGTGAAACTTGACCCGCTAAACTAAGCAACGTTCACATTGATTTACATGATCAGAAATTCCCACGAATTGGCAATCGAACCCCAGAGCTTTGGTTTGTCGAAACCATTAATACCCAGCACAACAAGCTCATTTTCTCGCATTTTTATCACCTTTTGTGACGCTTTACTTCATTTTAAACTTCCGAAATCATTAAGGAACTTTCAGGATTCACGTATTAGATCTTTTTCAACATTTTACTCAATGCCTCAACCTAAAGAATTACCTTTGAGGAAAGACAGACGTAAAATTTTCATCTTTATGAAGTGGACAAATGCTTGTAAAGTTCATTGTGAAAATTTCAAGATGATAGCGTAATTTTAAACAAGATAAACGCCGTGGAAAAGACAAAATACGATCAAAAATGCGGGAGTATTCCGTCCTCTTAAGGAAACTACTACCTTTTTTAGATCATTTCAAGCTAATGTCAGTAATTGATAATTTCATCGCTGGGCTTCGTTCTAGGCTGGTGGCAAGACATCAGCCTAGAATGATGTTATAAATAGGAGGCTTTTGCTTTTCAAATGTTTAACGTTAGAGATAACTGTTCAATGTGTCAAATAAAAAGGTGTATGCTTTGATTCATTCATTTTTTGTATCCCTGTTCTTTGAGGTCGCGGATTTTGTGTTGCCCAGGGGACCGTATTTCTTAGCAGCCACCTTCACCTCACCTCGCGAGTAGGCGAAAGAGCTGCAAAATCTCTCGTACTTCTCTCACACAGGGTGAGATGATACCGATTCGTCCTCAAATCTCATCATGGTTGCTCCTTTCATCGAGAGAAGTGAGTTTGAGCTAACAATGGATTCATCCATATGTATTTCTCTTCACATTTAATCCAAAATAAGAATTCAATAGATTCCGCAGCCGAAGTTTCGGAAAATTTCTCAATGCTCGTTCCTTGGAGAAAATCGTAAAAAAGCTAAATAATGGTTTATAACAGTAAAGAGGGATAAATGTTGTCCTTAGAAGGCCTAAAACCTGTGGGCAATTAATATAAACATTTAGATGTACAACTGTGACGGTAAACCGGACAAAACTTTATAAATCTTAATGAAACAGATATTTTAAAACTGGAGCAAAGCGAAACGCAACATGGCTACTCAAAAGCAATTTACGAAAATTAAAAAAAAAAATTAAAATACAACAAAGAAAACCATAATCACATATTTAATCATTGTGCGGAAAATGTCTTCTGCACATACATTAATGTTATTATGGTTTTAATTTACACCCAATAACAATAAAAATCAAATATACATATTTTAAATCTTTGTGCCAACCGCCCAATCCTATGACAGCCAAACACGTAGTTCTTGCAACAACAATTAGATAAACGCAGGAGAGCCATCAAGAAGAAATACTTCAGTCTTTCGGTAATTCCAGAGTATTCATGGACCGCACCAGGGTACGAGATTTAGTTCAATAAATCGAAATAACTCGCCTAGGAAAAGTTGCTTCCCAAGGTTGATCTGAGAGGTCATAGAACTAGTCAGAAGGCAAATAAGCTTTAAAGGAGAGGACAGCTATCCGGTTTCGTAAGCTTCTAAGAGACTTTGTTGCGGAACCGATCCTCAAAACTCTAATGTGACTTCACCTAGGTAAATCTTACTGAAAAACGACCGCATTTACCAGCACTGCTATGCATAAATAAGGCCCATAATTCGTCAAACTCCTCTTATGGACTGTTGACGCTGGTGGAATTTCCGGCAAAGTTGTCGTCATCAGACAACAAACAACGTGGTGCAATCCCGGAAGACATTATCGCAACGACTGTTTACCGTGAAATCCTTCGCAAGGACTTTTTAAGAAATCTTATTACTAACTATCTCACCATCTACGTAAAAATCCAGCGGAGGAAATTCCTAAACCGTTTCTATGCAGTCAAGGGAAATTTTTTTCCATGAAGGAACCAAGTGTTGCACTATATTGTTCAGGAACGTAATATGATAACTTTTTTTTGCTTTGCAAAAACTCCGTATGGTTATGAGACTTAAAAAAATATTAGGTGGATGACTTCATTGAAGATTTTTTTCTCTCCGATAGCCGGTTATCGTCAAAATTTATCGCTTCAATTTTTTTTCTTCACAAAGTGAAATACGTAGGAAATCTCACGAGGTGACATTACTTTTTATTCCGTCATCGCCGCATTCGGCCGAGAGATGGCGTTGCGACTGACGACGGCTATCCCACGAAACGGTTCCTCCAAAATCCCGTAGGGGGAGCTGCAAAGTCTCTACGACTCGCGCGAGCGCCACCATTGAGTGAGCCATGAATTATTCTAGGAGGTCCATTTCCTTTATCACTGCGGAGGACGGAATGATTGCGGACTCTATAGCGGAAAAAGAGCTGGAAGCACAATCGAATTTTGTGCCTTCGTAACATAATTTAAAAAATAAATAAGTGGTTAGCGCTCTTATGGAAATATTATGCAGAGGATATGGGTAGTGAAAAGAACATCTTCCGCAGTTCATTATGGGGGCAAGTTCGTGCTCAGTATACAAAGGAATGCACATTCACGCACAGCATTAACACGTTTCACACATGAAGGTTGATATTAATGGAGTATTTCGACCCAGAAATACTCCATTTTACCAGTAAAGGAAGGAGGGTGGATGCCTTAGAAATTGGGGAGATATCTACAAATGGAAACCTGGTTAATGACATAACCCTTCCAACCCATCCCCCTTATTACTCATCACCCTCCCAAATCCCCCATCCCCACAACCCACTTGACAACTTTGTCCCCCCCCCCTGTTCTCCTCCAGTAATTACCAATCCCAGCTTGAAACCATACCTCCTCCCCCCCACATCAGCAACTATAGTATTTATAACCCTGCTCCCACCACATATTGTCTGTATTTGTTAATGGTGTAATATCCGAAACCAGTCATAAATATAAATTTTTGTAAACTTATGGAAAAAACATAGTGTCTTTCATTATTAATATGGAGCACTTCCACCACATACGTGCTTCAAGTTTCGATATAATTAATGAAGGCTGATGGTTGACGAATGAAGGCAAGCAATAGATGCTGGGAAAGCTAAGGCATCATTCACTCAGAATCGAAATTGGAATTTATTGAGAGAGTTGGGTGGATGGACGGGAAAAATAATTTGAACGAAAAAATTCTTCTTCGTTCATAATAACAATATAATAATTGCTACTTAAAATCTCCATAAGAAATACAATCGTAGTACTGCGCATATTGTAGAATATCGAAAAAAAATTTCAGAAATCCTGTCATAATTAAAATAAAACACGAAGTCTCTCTCCCACTTTTCATGATTTGATGACGTCATGTAAAGAAATTCTCGTACCTTAACAGGACGATTACGGAATGGAATAGACTCCCTGCAGAACTGTTTAAGCCCTACCCTAACAACGTAAGGATTTTCAAAAAAAGGTGTAGAGGATTAATATTGGACAATTAATATCACTGAATTTTAATACTTTCCAGTTTAAATTTGGTAATGTATTTCTCATTTGCTATATTTTTGTTTTTCTTTTTATTTTGTATAACCTGTTACCACCTGGCAAATAGCCAACTTGTAACTTGTACTATATAATAATAATAATTAGGTGTCTGGTCCATTTGATTGTTCAGGGAAAACCGCTCATTAGAATGTTAATAACCATGGGCAAGATCGTTATTTCGGAGGGATCCATGTTTGTCTGAGAAGTTTTCCGGTGCGCCGATTCAGCGGTTCGGTTTTCTTAAGAATCGGCAGAATTCGACTGTGATCCCCTTTGGGAAAAATTGGTGCATCGAGTCAAACTTATGAACCGGGTTTTTCGCCAAAAATAAAAGCTGGGACACATAATCACAGAGAATCTAATGTCATATGTTCCACAATTTTTTTAAAGGCCCGATCCAGGTTTCGACACTTTACACTACGGCATTGTAAAAGGTGACAAAAGCGCACCCGTTCGAACCACCACACCGGTTTTACTATCCCAAGAACTTTCAAACCAGCGATTTCTATCAAAATTCTTTTTTATTCGTCACTTGTAGTTCCCTATTCTCACGTTTAATGGCAGAAGTCTGATCAATCCCATTGGACACTGTAAAACTTATTGGAAAAAAGATTTAGTTGGAAATAAACGGTTCAGTCGAAAAAAAATGAGCCAGAAGAAAAAATAATGGCAGTAGAAAAAAATTTTCACTAGTAAAAAAAGCGTTCAGTCCACTGAATCGGTGCACCGAAGTCGGACACGGTTTTTATAGAATCGTGTACCGGTGTAAAATTTCCTTAGCGGCACAGAACTAATTCATTACTTTAAGCGGCCCCTTAGTGGTATGCGACACCTCTCAGTGAAAATGAATCTGACATCTGAATTATGTCGACAAGTGGCCTTTAGATATTCATCGAATACTTTTTAGCCTTGGTTATTAAGCTGGTGCAATAAATGGTGTCTTTGAAGAAACGCTTTTCAATTCTTCCGGGTGCGACCGCCTCCTCGAAATTTCTGGAATTCTGCCAATGTTAACAACACGAAATGACACGTGGCCCATACTCAGTGTCGAGGGGTAACGGAGAGGTGACCACCCGCTCGGTATAAAATTGTGACGTTATCAATCTATCCATCGAAATGGAGATTGCTGGAGAAGTAGACCACAGCTCGAGAAACGGAAAAAAAACATGGTTTGTTTATATTTAAAATACTATGGCAGTCAAAACTTTATTAAAATTGGTGAAGCGAGCCCATTCGTAGGCAGAAATTCATCATTTTTTTATATTTGGAACAACAATGCCTTGTTAAGTATCTAGAAATTCATCTACTGATCTTGTATTAGCTCTTCTTTGGATGGTTATTTTGCAATTTTCTTCCCCATCTGCTGGCTTTTCTGTGTATATATTCTCGTTTCCATCGCGAGGCTTGTTTAGATCAACGTCACGTTTTAATCTATGAATCATTATGGAGGCCCCCGCCGCCTTTGCTGCACCTGACCCACAGCGTCGCTTCAAAGTCGGCAAACAGACGCCCTTCAGATAAAACTGGAAACAAATGAGTCTCAGCGCGCCCCGTATTAACATGCCACTCGCGAGAGGAGACTGACGCCAAAGGAAACATCAAAGTCCCATTCCAACACTTGTTCTGCTTTAATATCCGCACACTGAGATGGAAAGGGAGAGAGAAAAAGGGAATTCAGTCGACAAAGTTTACTCTTAAGCGGAGGCGGTGGCGATCCATCGGGCTAACTTTTCCATTCATCCTTGCGTCATCCGTCTGACTTCACAAGGAAAATTTCTCCATAACATTTTCGACCGGCTTTATTTTCTTTAAAAATTTCATTTTCATCGTATTATTTGGTGAAGTATAATAATAATAATAAATGGACTAAAACATTTCTTTACCATTAAATCAAACAGTTCGATGCTGCATAAATCAATAGCATATGCCGGCAATAATTTAACACCATTAAATCTAAAAAATTGCACGACTAATGGAACAACCTACAAAAGAACCTTTCTGTTAAATAGAAAGGTAGAAATATGGGCCCCGAAGGAATTACATGGAAGACACATCCATGACCTCAATCAACCATATGTCAATAAAATCTCATCAAACAAATGGTTGTCATTGGGTGAACTTTATGGAGAATCCGAAGGGTTCATGATTGCAATACAAGACCAGGTTGTCCGCACTAAAAATTATGCGAAGTTCCTGGGTGATAAAAGTACAGATGACAAATGTAGAAGTTTTTCAGGTGCCAGAAACAATCCAACACCTTATACCGTACTTCTTAGAAAGCTTTTAAATTGTGTCATATTCAAAACTATGTGCTAAGAAAATGCCTAATGACATTGTGCCGGCCCACTTGTCACCCCTCCTCAATGTTAACCACCCCCCCCCCCCCCCAATCAATATCTCCCAACTCACGCCCGGATCCCAATAGTATGTGGCCTTCACAACTCAAACTACAAACCTTCACCTGACCTCCTTATTCACATTACCTACTTCCCTTCCCACCCAACTTGAAGTATAAAATGATATCTGGCTTGTTTGGAGATGGCAGTCTGGCTTGAAAATGACGTAGAACACGTCGAAACCGGTTACAGAATTTTAAAAGAAGTGTGAAAAGTATTAAGTGCCTTAATTTTATTTTAGAATGCATAGCTTCCACGAAGTAAATTCACCAACCATCAACTTAACATGCACAGTATTTGTTTTTGAAGGTGATCCCTCCAACAGGCAATAGCCAATTAGGGTGGTCCTTATTTTAAAATTTTTCGAATTTCTTTTGGGACACCCCCAGTTTTGTTCCATTTGGTGAGAAAATAAACCATGAAAATTATTTTTGCAATCGGATGCCGGGAAAACGTGCCGCATCGAACTTAAAGTTTTGAAATTTTGGTATTTTCGGGTGTTTTGCGGACATAAGTGAAGGTGATGTCACTCTCGGATTATTCTATCACTTTTTTGTCTTCTACAACGACTTGTTAGACAATTACAGAGTATCACCTCAAATTTCTTTCATTTCTGCCCTTTGGTTCCCGAGATATCGCAACGAGAGTGATCGCGCGCCATCCCAGTCAGACACTTTGGGTGGCACGCGGGTTGCATACCCTCAACATTAGTTGTTCATTCTCACTCGTCGTAAAAGCATTTATTTTTAGTTTATTTTCTCACCAAATGGAACAAAACTGGGGGGTGTCCCAAAATAAATTCGAAAACTTTAAAAATAAGGACCACCCTAATAGCCCATAGCCACTTTTCTCAAATGACCTTACGGTCTAAACGCATCGCACGCTACTGTATAAATTTGTAGAAATGTCCCATTTCTTTACTATTTAAGTCAAGAAGCCCTTCCACTACATCTCTCCTACCTCAGTTAATTTTACTTCCACAAGCCATTACGGACTCGGTCGATTCATTTTATCTTCATTCGTCGGCAGCGCCACATTTCGAAGGCTTCCGCGTTTGACTTCTAGTATAGTGTAACTGAGGACATATTGCTCTATATTAGCTTTTCCAATCACAACACGCAGAATGTATAGCAATGGAAGGCGCCCACGTTCCACCAACAGATCGCGTTCTAACTTCGCTTTGTGATATAAAATGAAATATAACGTGATACGCGCTCTTGCTCAAGCGTCCAATAAGCCACAGTAATCGAGATGTTTTCGATATAAAGTACTGGTATAACACCTAGCTTTATGTAACACGTGACACAAAAATACAGCGAAAATACGGGAATAGACCTCCATTCACATTTATAGAGATTCTTCTTCAGTTGATAGGGTCATGAACAAGGAGGATGTACATATCTGGAGGAGCTGTATTCGAGTTTTAAGAGTGGTCAGAATTCCGCCATCTTGGTTTGACAATTTTCGGACTAACTTAGTCTCAAACAGTGTACGTATATAATCAAATATTCTATTCCTTATATCGCCTCTGATTTATAAAATGAAAATGCAACAATTATATCTTGATTGTCGTCGGATTTTTCCGATCGTTCGTCATAGTACTGTGTATATTAAATTGTCCATATAGTCATATCGTGGTGATAATATATCGTCGTGAACATCCTTTCGTACTATTATTGCGGCCGATGCGCTGTCGTAATATTTCCATTGGCTGTGATCTTATTAATTACCAGTAGAAGTGCAGGGGAATGGATAATTTACAATTGTAAAATGTTATTTTCGGCTAAGCTAGTTGCATAGCGGAACCATGGTGATTGACAATAATTTTTCCATGAGGAAAGATATTCGATGCATATTTTCAAGAAGCTTTCCCATAATGATAGAAAAGAGGTTTACTGAGTTCGTTTGCGATTGTTTATTTTAACGTAGGAACGATCATGACCGAATATTTCACCAAATAGTTAGCATTGACTCTTATGAGATTATCAATGTTTTGGTCTAAGTGGCTTGTCCTACCCAAGCACCCCCATTCCTGCCACACTGCACTCAACGCTCGAAACCAGTGGTGCCCCCTCCAGTATATTTACAACCTCCTTAGTCGTGAAAGAGCGCGGGAGTGGCTACATTGCCATATCGTTTCATTAAGCTCGTCTTCCGGGTTGCATAAATATAGGGTTTTTTTCCTAATACTTTCTATCGATATTATCTAAAAAGTTAAGGCACATTTGAAATCTTAAAATCTTACTTCTTAAATCGTATATCTCAAAATTTAATTTTCCATCACAAAGCGACGTTTGAACGCGATCTCGTGATGACATTTGGGCATCTTCCCATTGACCTCTTCAGGCCCGTGGTACGCAAACGTGCCTCTCCACGTTTTTATCATTATAATCCTTCAAGTGTGAATTATTAACGATTAAACCCGCCGCTACATTTTTTTTGTACCTTGTAGTACGCGATTCTACCACTACACGCCGTGTGTGTTTTGTTTTGCATTCGTAAAAACACGAATGTTACTAAAGAGGATCCTCAAGTTTTCTTCAAATTGAGTTGTCACTCACCACGCATTTAAATGGGTTTAAAAAAAGTCACCACTCGCGTCGCTAACGGACAAACTGATCAGAGTTTCACGGGGAAATAAGGTATAATTAGGGGTGTTAACCGAAATTTATACAATTGATGATGTGATCTAATAACTGCATAAATTTTCAATGCCATTCCTAGCAATGACAAAGTACGTATGTATTATACGTATATGTCATTCTAGGAATTTGATTTGATTTGAGTAATGTCTTTTACCTGGCCCAGATGAGGCCACAATCCATTCTCCTCTCTCTGCCACAATCCAATCCTCTTCCTCTGGGCCAGAGCCATGGAATTTCCGTTGAATATCAAGTGGTGGCATACCATTTAGTGAAGACAAACTACCGTTGATAATGTTGTTTAAACAACGGAACGCGTCGTGGTCGAATAAATCCTATACAAATTCTGCAATTTCTCATTTAATTTTTAGGGGGAGGGAAGGGTGTGGAAGGAAGGGCGGAGAGAAACCCAGCGTCATTATTAGCCTGCTGACAAAGAAAGACTACAAAGGGACTTAACCTCCCATCCGACAGACTGTGTACTGCATTTAAAGTACCTTCCACAAGGCGCTCTGGCGGGGATCGGGTAGCCTCTGAAAAATCTCTGCCAAAGACGGGATTTGAAACCGATTCGTTTGGGTGGGAAGCCAGCACTCTAGTCACCACGTCTACCCGATCCCTATGCAGAAATATAAAGAAAAAATATACCGTGATAGTTTGAGAAAAAAATTCCGTCCCCCACAAGGGGTGTAAACCACCCCCGGAGAGGTAACGCCTATCGGCGGCATGCCACTTGTGTTGTTGACACGTTCTCTAACTATGCAATCGATTTCAAGTCAATTGGTTTAGTTTTAAAGAATCCGGACGTTACTATTGTTTCCAGTTTTAATGGCTGGACCACATCACCAATGGGCGTTGGAATTCAAGTGCTCCAGACCACTTATTCTGACAATAAATCGGAATGAAGTAGAAGATTCCGGTAGATGGAAGGGAAATATGAGTTTAGGCGAAAAATTAAATTCTCATCGTTCACATACTCTCTCGCCAGTTTCGAAGTATAAAATCTCGATAGTTTCGCCTACTTTTCATGAATTAGTGGCGTAATTGGAATTCTGGCTGAAACAAATGTATTCGAGAACATACTGGGGTGCAATTTTCGATTGAAATGTACGAAAAGATTTTGGCCACGATCTAATCAATAAACCCTGAAAATTTCAATTGGGATGCATAACTATTGATAGTGTAATCCGTCGACAAAGAAAACCGATTTAACGGGAGATATGCGTCCACTATAATTAGTAAATCATCGCCAATGTATGCTAATAATTCATCATTTTAAGCAAATACCTGCTGAAAAGAGGTCACATAGGGTGTGAATGAAAATAAAACAAGCCATATTTCAGAAGATTATTGGGGCTGTCTTTGGGTGGGATTATAGCTATGCGAATTTATCTGCCTCGACTGATTCCAAGGGCCGTGGTCTCATAGATTTAACTCTCGTGTCCCCAAAGCAGGTGACCTAAAATCAACTGTGCCGGTGAGTTTAAGGTATTACAGAGGTATTTCATTCTCTGAAGAGATTAAAAATGATCACCAGCATTGGCAGTTAGGACAAAGCTTATCCTTTAGACTTCCGATTTCGGTACTAAAACCCTCGAAGATAAGTCATATTGATGCGACTTTTTACCGTTTTCGTATCTCCTAACGAATGATAGATTACCTTCTGTTATCGGAGTCAATTTACATAATCCTTACTCAAGTACTTCACACCAGATTAATGGCTGTCAAAAACGCTTTTTCCATGCAAGGGAAAATGTTCAGCTAACTGAAAAACATGGCATTTAGAGGATATCCGACGCATTCAATTCAATGTAAACGAATTTTTCTATCATAAAGCACTGCTGATAGCAAGTGACTTTGTATTCAGCCACGCGCACGGTTGCAACTCTAGACCAAAGCTGAAATTCGTCTTTTAAAAATATTTGGCTTAGCCGGTATTCGAACCTGGATCTAAGGAAGGAAAGTAAAAAAAGATGAACATTTATTGTCGACTAGTTTCCATACAGGGGCATTCTTTGACTATAGTGGATTGTAAAGTTACTGGTATGATAAATGAAATTCCACAAGAAGAAGCACTAATGCCATTTCATTTGATACACTGCATCATCAATGATTTGTCAACACATCAAATGCATTGAAAGTAAAAGTTATTTTGTAGAAAACAAAGTTTTTATTTTACTTGGAATCTACAATGGAATTCCACTATGTAGAGGGTTCAACCATTTGGTGATGCTGGATCTCCCGATTCCTACTCAGGTATGCTTTCTGGGTAGGCTTTTTCAAGCTTGGTGTTTTATATGTATAGTAGCATACCTGACCGGCATTAGGGAGACCCAGGTTCGAATCCCGGTTAAAAAATATTATTTAACTTCCAACTTTGGTGCATATTTTATGGCATAGGCACTAAAGTATTTTATATGAATCGCGCAGTCAATAGCGTACCTCATTTTAAGATTTCTCCTCTAACTCATCACTTTCTCGCGTAGGAATTGCTAAGCATTTAATTCACATCAGAAGTCGAAAACTGGGACGACCTTCTGCGCTCAATTCTACGTTTTTCGAATTATTCGCTCGCCTCCGTCCTTAAGTCTTTCGGCTCATTTGTACAAGCCGTTTTTATTGGAGGGGCACAAATTCCTTATAATGTTACCATCCCTAATGACTTTTCATCTTTCTTAGGATCCAATTTCTCATAAAAAATGAAAAACGTCAACCGCAGCGGCGCTCTGTGGAATTCCTTTTTCCCTTCCCACTCCCTTCCACCTTTGGTCCCCATCCGAGTCTAATATTCCACCCCCACCCTCTACCCCTCACCGTCCAAATCATTTTTCCCAATTCCTATCTACTCGATCGATCACGACTATCGCTCACTTTATTTGCCTCCGATATCCTGCCGGGAAAATTGGTGTACACGCGGAGTTTTATTTTTCTTGAATATTCATATATTTTATTCTCCGCATAAATTGCTAGTCCTCCAGGCGATTCTTTTTAATGAAATGAATCACATCTTACTCTTCGGCGTATACGTTTGTCGGGAAATGGGAGACTGATGTGTGATTATTCCGTTGAAAAAGGCAACTTCCTCGGGACCCCATTTTTACTTTACAAACGCGGACCATTTCTGTAGCCCTTAGCTAGGAAGCGAACATGTAAACCTACTTAAGAGTGTATGAGTGATTAGAGTAATTAATTTGCGGTTAATATATTATCCGTTTCTGTTGCGACAGTATGTAGACATCTCTAACCACCGCTTGAAAAAAGGCGATAGTTATTAAAATTTACGTCCAAACTTGAGGAAATACTAATTAAAAAGACCTTTTGTTCTAAACTCTCTCACCAATGACTAATCAAAATTTTAACCCCTATTTTAAAGCAAAATCATCATTGTTTGTCATACAGATGAACAATATTGATATGAGACGATGATGTGAGATTTTTTAAAACTGACCTGATAATTTGTAGACATATAATAATCGCTAAAAGCCGTTCGAAGGAATAAGAAATTTTATTTAACCATCCTCCTGCTAAAATATTCAAGCCTTTTACTTTTGAGTGGCGAAAGGTAATTTGTAAAAAAAGGTCATTACGCTACTGGACCAAACGGAATGCTTTGGATTGAGTATCAGAGGGTTCGATAGTTGGGGACCTTTTCTATCAGATTATTAAAATCCCCTAAAAGAAATTCTGCGAAACCTTAAAAAAAAATAGGCTATAAGTTTTACTAACTGAAAAAGATGTCTAACCTCTCTCGTGATGCCCTTTTCTTGTGTTACATCGGATACATTACATTGGAGAAGAGTGAGAGCACTCCGATTCAATATACTGCACTTACGGAGTTGCTGGTCTTGTCCTAGATATGAAAGGTGTGCGTTTACTACGATAGTCGGTGCCCTTTCAATGTCATAAATTATGCTTTTATATTTCTAAGTTAACCTGCCTATTATAATAAAAGGATACTATCAAAAATACTATCAGGCTATTCATGAATCACACAAAACATGATAGATATATGAATGTGGAGTAAACCAAAAATAGGCTTTTATAGATAACTTCAGGCTTGACTTTGTGAAACCTTTCCATATTTGAAATAAAGGAATGAAACTTTGTTAGGTTCACTATTATATTAATATTGGCACGACCCCGGTTTCGTAACGTAGTCACCTGAAGATGTGAATACGTTACGAAACCCGGGTCGTGCCCATATTAATATAATAGTGAACCTTACTGAGTTTTATTCCTTGAAACCATAAAATTCGATGGCGATTGAAGAGAAGAGGTATCTAGGAAACCATTAACTTGAGGAAGTGAAGGAGCTGTGCTACACGTGTAGCAGTGACGTCATGGCAAAATAACAGTGCGCCAACGTACTTCCTTTAACTTTTTGTTAGAAGCGAAGAATTACTCTGGACGTTTTTTATTACAAATTATGATTTTCATTTTATTACAATTACAAAAAAAACATTTAATTACAAAATGTTTTTTTTGCTACAAATTTATGTTTTAAGAAATTTTGAGGCAACGAAATTCATGAAAGTGTTATTTCACTATTATTTTGTTTTTTAATCAGTGCCGGAATGGCGTTCCGGCGCGTTTCATCACCATGAAGTGCAACCGAAGGAGGAACTAGTCTGCAGAATAGCTTAACTGCGTTGAATTCGTAAAAAAGTGGCCTTAAAATAAATAGATTTGTAAGCATTGAAGTTACTATTAAATGTAGAACGTTGGGCTAAAATTTGGTGCATGCTTCTTCATGTATTGAGACAGGGATGATGATAGAAGTAGAGAAGTGAAGCTTGGAAGCTTTCGAAATGTGGTGTCAAAGAAGAACGATGAATTACAAATGGATTGATTGTGTAATTTCGAAGTTTTAAGAAGAGTAAGGGAATTCTTTTGAAAACCATGAGAATACCAAATGTAAAGCTCAATTTGCCACATCATGTGATGGAAATAATCGTTGATGTGCAAGTGAAAGAGAGTAATGGCAGAGGAAAGCCTCGAATGAGGTTGTGCATAGAGTATGTAATGAAGGGGTGCTAATGGGAAAAATTAAGTAATCCTTTAGGAGACGAGTTTATAGGAGAGCTGAGTGGAGGATTTTGGCATACCAATTTTTGGATTACTTAATCATAACGGTGATGATGATTTCCATGTGTCACTGTTGAATAATTTTTTGGTTACTTTTTCTCATTTCCCGATGTCCCACCCATGTCCATCGTATACTGGAAAAGAGCAGAAATTACAGTTATAAATGTATCAAAATTTATTTTAACCTGGTAAAAATTGGAGTACCTACTTCTGACCCGCATTAACGACTCTTTTAAGCTCTCCGATATTACAGATTAAATTAATGGTTCCTCGTGGGAAGGAATAATTACCTGACCGGCGACGAAGAATTGTTCCACAAAATCCATTTGCATTAAAATGCCGCAAAGTGAGTAGGAGTGAGGGGGGGAGAAAGACAAAAAATCGGCAATTTACGGCTTTTCGCCATTAAATCATGGTCGCGGACATGTTTTCCACGCTCTGTATGAACCCGCGTGAATGTTTATGAAATGGGACGAAATCTAAATTTTAAAAAAATACTACGATAATTATTCGTTTTTCAGCGTGTGGTTGGAGGTCCCTTTGGGACCGACTGCATGACACATTGCCCTAGAGGGTGTGTTAGCTGAAGCAGATGCAGGGAGGGAGGTTCTTCTGTAACAGACAGAGGGAGAGGTCATTTGCCCTACGCTGAAAATTGAGTTATCTGTCGGCTGACCACCATTTCTCTCTGCACAAAAACAATGGCGGCACGGGAAAATTCTATTAAACGCGAACCCAAGCGGGACCAAATGTTTTCAGAGCTGCAGTGGCTATGAAGTTAATTCGCGATGTAAATAGGGACCGTGACGTCGGGAAAAAATATTTCTCCAGTCTTTGAAGCAATTCTATGCGTTGAAGTGCTGAAAAAGATGCAAGGATGAAAATGTTTTGTGGACAAGCGTGGACAAATGCCTTAGAAATAAACGTCGCCATTTACGTAGGGCAGGAAGAGTTGCATGAAGATAATTGCTGTGCTTACAACGGGAACACGACGCTGATGGCAGTCACTCGAAATGAAATAAAAACGAAAAGGGTAGGATTTTTCCAGGATAATTAAAAATCTCATGAAAAACTGAATAATTTACATAAAACATAATATTCCATCAAAGTATCATCACTCTGTCCAAATTTATAAAATCGTATTTAATATTGTATACAATGCGTCGTGCTGAACTATTTATACATCCCTTATGTAAAGAAACATTACAATGGACTCGATTGAATTTCGTGGAGCTAAGTTGCGCTTCAAATCCTACAAAATTAAATTGCAGAGAGGGATTCGACATAAAATCCTTTGCCAACTGATTTCCCTCGGATTTTCCAGGCCATTGATTTCGTATCAATAGAAAATAATTATGGTTTTCCCAATTTTGCGATGAATAACAGTTAACGGAAGGTTTATTATATATTTAACGTGGAAATAACGATTAGCATTTGAGGGACTGAGAAGCCATGGAATACAAATGATTTTTTTCTCAACAGAGTTAGGTGAAGTTAATTGTTGGAAGAAATACACAAAAACTTGGTTGCCAAGGGAAACGAGTGAGTCTCTGTTCTGTGCTGACATCGAGTGGAAAATCAAATGCACTACTAATTATGTAATTGATCTCGTTTGTTTTCTTCACCTAATTTCTGTACCAAATTAAGTGTAGAAAAAATAAATCACTTGTACCCCTCGGCTCACCCACTCATTTCATTTTGAGCTCTTTGCATCATTGTCAAAAGACTGGCAGTTTGTCAACCTATCTTTTTTTAGAGGTAATTTTCAATATTTTTCACGTTAATTAGCATTATAAGAGCACTCACAGGCTGAAATAGTGACATCATCGTTTTACCTAACTTGAATGTAAAAAAATGTGATTATAGAAGATTTAGAGGTATTATATGTAGCTCCGTTCATTAGTAGTTCCATCGTCTGCGTGACATTATATCATTACTATAAGATTGAAGGTAGAAAGAGGCAGAATGGAGATGGGTTGAGGCTAAATGTTGCATAATTAGGAAGGAGCGAAATTTGATGTCAATCGATGAGAATAGGAATAGGCTAAGACTGATAAGACTCGGCGGGTAGGGCTGCCGGTAACTGTATTTGAAGGAGCTGTGAAAAGCCAAGATCGAATTCTCATTATAATTCATATTCTCATGGTCAAGTTCAAATTCCACTTAATTTCAAAACTTTATAAAACCTTTTTCAAAACTTAGAGTTTAATCTAATTAACCAGGAATCTCCACTTTTCTCTTTCCACCTTCAAATTTATTTGAGATAAAATGGTACAAAAATATGACAAGTGCAATCTATTTATTACCAGAGAAGCATTTATTGAGGTATTTGTTTTCGTGGTCGTTTTTTCACGAATTTATACAAACAGAATAAGCAAATAGAAAATATCTTTTAATTTTGTTCGCCAGAACAGCAAAATTTGTACGTCAGAGCTGCATTTTATTTCTTTTCACCAAATATCTCCGGGAATACAGTGGCTGAATGTTACCATAAATGCCAACCTACGCTTCAGGAAGCCGCAAGATAGGGTGAAACAAATGGTCATGTCTCCGCAAGTAATGCATATATGAACTCAGCATTTTATTAGTCACCAAGCGAAACATCTTTCATCATATGCTGAAAATTAAATCGAAAACATTGTCGAGCAGGGGACAATTGACCCGGATGTACTTGGAATACTTCTGTGTTGTAATCCGGGTTGGTTAACAAAATAAAGCCTGTATTTAACCAAGTTATTTTCACCTTGAACCTTTTAAACGAGTTATTCAATTTTTACTTTTCAAGTTACTTTCAATTTGCGATTTTGAAAATGCCCCCATCTGTCAACGCATTTGAATATTCCGATTACTTCAGAGATGAAAGCTGACCGCGGTGATTCACGCAGACGTGTGAATCTGGCATTCACTTCCGACTTGCACGTGTTACATTATTGGTGCACGAAAGAGTCTTGAAATATCCTCCTTTGATCGCATTTCATGCAGAATACACTGCGCCTCGATTTTCACAAAGAGTCGTCAAAAATGCGCCGAGGGTAACCAATGTCTATCTTTTAAAATAAATAGTTCCCATTCGTTAAAAGCGAGAGATTGGACCAAGTATGTAAATATTACCCTCCTCGGGATGTCAAAAACGTTTCTCCGAGTACAAAGCCAAAGCTTTTTACTCCGTCACTTTTGATGTAAAAATAAGCGAAGCAGAAAATAGTGTATGAAGCTAGGGATGAAGTCAGTTACTGCAGAAAAGCACGAATAACGTGGCGACCATAAAAAAAACCTTGTCTGTTCCCGTGCGTTATTTTATGTGGTTGCATGGCGCTCCAGATGAATATTTCATGTTGATTTTTTCGGAGTTAAAAAATGGAGTAACCTCCGAGTAATTAGCTGTCAAAGCGCTTTTCATAACAATTCCAATTTATAAAAATGTCCCCTCTTTGTATGACTAACCAAAGTTTTTGAATAATGTGTCCATCTAAGCTTCGCTGATCTACCTGTTAGGGATATAAAATTCACTTTGTACGCGCAGCACTTAATATTGACTAACATATATAAGGCTAGGCATTGTACCCACTCGTTCTGTTTGTCTTGATGAGGAACATTACTTGGTTTTTGTTTCACCATGAAGATACATAAAAGTATTGAAACAATGGTCTCTTTTAATAGATATTCAGCTGGAAGCGTATAAAGTGAATTATATTTCCCTACCAAAGTATTTCTCGCGATAAGGGGGGTTTGGTTCTTAGTCGGATATCCTAGGAGGATGGAGCTTATCTGAAGCCCCATCTCGTTAGCATAGCGCCCAACACACAAGAACACTCACCGTTCAATTACCACAACGGCAAGATAACCTGGGAAGTGAATTTGTACAGTCGCAGTGTAGATGGTCCGAAAAGCGTGTGATTCTTGGCGCTATTCCCGGTCGAGGTGGAATTTTTTGTCAAACAAGTATAATTAATAAGAATAAAAATTAAATAAAACAATTCATCAGATGCCACATATGGAGCATGGTTCTCTATAGAGGCGAGGCTTGGATGTTGACAGCAGCAGAGAAGTCAAGAGTGGAAGCATTCGAAATATGTTGCTACCGAAGAATGATGCAGATAAAATGTATCGACCATGTAAGTAACGTGGATTAGCTAAGAAGAATGGGTGAAAAGAGAAGTCTCCTGAAAACCTTGAGCAGAAGAAGGGACAACTTAGTTGGCCACATTATGGTGAAAACAGTCGTAACAGGACAGGTGGAAGGCAAGAAGGGCAAGGGACTGTCCCGAATGAGTTACATAGGACTGGTTAGAAAGGATGTAAAAGAGAAGAAATCCCTACGTCACCATGGAAAGGATAGCGGATAGGAGAGAGGAATGGAGAGCTGCGTCAAACCAATTCAAGTTATTTTATTACTTAGTTTCCATCATTATGACTGCTTTCACATTGGTTGCTCAACTTTTTTCTAATTTTATTACAGCATTAATTACTTTATAAAATTTAAATATGCACCCCTCTACTCAGCCGTCGAATTCTTTAAGTTATCGAAATAATCTGATGTTGCAACATTTTTGCATATCACCATTTCTTATGGAAGAAGAAAATTTGCGATTTTTTGATGAAAAATTTCTCCGGATGGGACTTCTTTTTACGGTATTTATTTATACATATCCCTGGTTGCCGTTATTGTTGTGTGTCGGGACACCGAAAGATGACTTGGGCCTCCAAACCTCGGGAGTGTACAGCGTCCCGTGTGAGTGCGGTCACGTTTACATTGGGGAAACTGGCCGCACAATCGAAAAACGTCTGACGGAGCATACAAGATACATACGTTTGGGAATATGTTTTATACGCTAAAGTCGGCGGTAGCGGAGCATTGATTTGACCTCGATCATAGGATAGACTTCAAAGTACGAAGGTTTTGTGCCGCACTAATAAGTATTGGGATAGAATTGTAAAGGAGGCAATTGCTATTAGCCTTGAGGAGAAGAGCTTAAACAAAGATATAGACTTACAACTGAGCAGTGCCTTGAATGCCATAATTAATCGCTACATCTGCACACAACAATAACGGCAACCATGGTTATGAATAAGTAAATAAATACCGTAAAAAAGTACCACTAAGAGTAAACCCCTAAAGACGATGGCAGACTAAGCCATTGAAACGTTGGGAGAATTAACCCAATACCACACCCAGTGGGAATCCCGAGAAATTTTTCATCAATCTATACGCCGGGAAAGCCTAAAATTTTACGTTGCGAATTTTTATTTACTCCCGAAAGATAGAAAGGAATATAAATCGCAAGAAGTATGAAGATGCTGCGATTTCGTACGTTCATATTTGAGGTCACAGGACTGAAGAGCGCGATAATTTATGTCTCAGGGAACTATCAATATTGCTTGAGGCGCAATATTACTACTGAACGGGGATGAATTATAGTTTTCCACGCAATTTATTTTATCGGCTTCGCCAGACTAGTTACGATGTCATTGACGCACATCATTACCAGTGATAGAATCATTCCCAGCTTAATTTCATTCGCTTATCTCTGATGAGGATGAAACTGGTTAGCATAAATCAATTTCGTAGAAAATGACTATTTTTTCACAATGTATAGTGATAAAAGTGTGCACCCCATTTGAGCCTTTGCATACGGGAAGCATTACTACGAAACTATTTTATAGAATGTCACAGACACGAATGTCATAGAAATAATTCAAATAGCTGTATTATTTGTCGCAACTCATCAATCTGACACGAATCAATCTGATCATCGAACAATATCTGACACGAATGTCACCAAAATTTTGCTGTAACTTAGACGATGGCCATGATTTATTGAAACCTTGCATAGTTTGATATAATTTTCTAATAAAGTATACGGTGTTAATTTTTTGATAACGGTGGTGTCAAGTTTTCTCAAACTACCGTCTCATAATTTAAAATCTCTATGAGATAGAAAGGATATGTGAGTGACGTATCAATATTGCTAGGAGTCGATATAAAATTTCAGGACACCACAGCTCATTCTAAAAATCGGATGGTGAAATAAATGGGAACCCTTGGTGACAAACTTTCACCCAGGATTACAAACCGCTACCTATAGCCCAGTAAATAAGGACGTCAGGCCGCGCCGTTGCCAGTAACCGGTAGTCCTCACAAAAATCTAGGGCCGCGTCTAACGTGGCGAGACCTCGTACTTTTCTTAGGGTCGTATGAATTTTTGAGACTCTGGCGCTACATATTTTTTGCGGATTAAAAACTTCCAGGCCTGAATAGGACTCCTGGAAATAAAGTATGGTTAAAACAGACCGTAACCAGCTGGAAACTTAAAGAATTTTCAACCTGTCGTAGACAATCAGCGCAGGTGATGTTCCATAGAAATTCTAAAATATTAGGAGTAACAGAGGTGAGCGAAAGCCAAAAGTTAAAACAAAGATCGCATTTACTGACACATTGCCGCGAATAAACATGGAATCATATAGTCTTATTTTTTATTTTATGCATTTCACGCTTTATTAAGATTTGAACGAGGTATTTTATTTTATTCTTGAAGGCGATAGGCGGCCTAAAAAGATCTCTATAAGTTGAAACTGCGCTAGGAAATCAAAATGCAAAAGCTGTAATCAATTCAAAACTACGGTAGCATTGGTTGGGATTTGAAATGTGAATCCATTTAAGACTCTAAGATTGATCAGATCTGACAAAGGACTCCATGCATTTTGGGTTATATTTAATTTGTTTCCATGTAACATGGAACTAGGGACGTGGGATAGTGAAAAGTAGAATTTAGGTTAATGATATGAAATTCCTAGGAGCAATAAAGATAATAAAAGAGACTGGGAAAGAAATACATTAGTCTAAAGTTTTGCGCTACAGAAAAATATGAATGATAAGGTGAAAAAGCAATAATTTAATGGTATGGAAATGTAAAGAGAATGCAGATTTTAAAAAATAATCTAAGTGCTGTACGTAAACGGAGCGAGAAGAAGGGGAAGACGTCGAATAGTCAAAATATTTAAGGAAGATCGTTCATATTGTTATGATTTGAGTCATATGCGTGTGAAAATCAATTCGTGCCTAAGAAAGTAATTGTAGGAAGAGTTGATTAGCTCTCGATGATTTTGAGCATGGAATATAATGTAACAAAGAAACATATTCTCTCTGCCGATATGAGTGAGTGTCTTGCGGCTTAAAATTACTACTTTTTCAAAGCTTTGAGAGGGCTGCGGTAGGGCTGCTCGTGTGATCATATTTGGGTCGTTTTTGATCTAATTGTCCACGATTCAATACAGTGATGATCACTTAAAGGTGGCAACGGCGTATAGAGTGCGCCAGTTAGTCTCAAATATTGAATTAATAGTGCTGTAGGTACTTAATAATAATGACTAATTATTCGTTATTTTGGGTTAAATTTGTGTAATTCTCGTATACAGTGAATAAAAATCAGCACATAATCCCAAAGAATGTCGTCTGATTAGCCTGAGACATTTTTTTTCGATGTTTAACCCCATCTTTTTTTCACTTTTCATCGAAAGAAATATTGTATGATAAATGAAATAGGTACATCGTTGGCTCGAGATTCACAAAGGCCAACGGTAATAGAGTGAAATGAAATGAGTGCGTCAGTACGTCTGCTCAGGGGTTAGCCCAGCGTATTCCCAGAAGTGCAATCACTCACCTCTTCCTGTGCGTTGAGGGAGTGAGGAAGGGAGAGGCGGAGGGCGGCTGCGATCTCTGCCCGGCAGAGACGCCCTCGTCCACCGCCAAAGCGATCCGCCGCTCACCCGCAGGCCAAAGGGGGTTGAAACCTTAAGCTGGAAGATAGTCGTCCTCGGCGGATCCGTATGGTGACAGGGGGTCACAGGACATTCGGGGGATGCTTCAGGGGTGGAGGGGGTTTGGAGGTGACTGCGGGGTCGAAGGGGTGATATGCAAAGGGAGGGATGGAAGAGGGTGGGAAAGATATATATTGGAAATGGATGTGCTCCTCTCCTCAATGTGACGGCATAACCTCTTGCAACCTCGGGCCGGGTCTATACATGAATGAGCGGATACATATGTGCGCGAGGATGAAAGGAGGAAAGGAAGATATCACCGCCGAAGAAGGAAGATCTCGACCCACAAAGAAGTGGAGAAGGAAGAGCGGAGTATTATGTGAACTAAGGGATGGAGTGACGGTGGGGAGAAATGTACCCGCGATTGGAACAAGAGACAGTCGCGTTTGAAAGAGCCTTGCGGACAAGAACTTCCTCTAATAGCAGCGACCAGACGATCGAACTGTCCTAATTGTCCTCTGTTATTTTTCTCTCGATGATGAAAGTATCAGAAAGATTGAATGCATGGGATGGGGTGTTTGAGGGGAAAGATGCACGGTCTGTTTGCAGTGATAGATTCACAATTGCGTATGGAGTAGTGAGGCGTTTTGATTTCCTCCTAAATCAGAAGCGGCTCGATGCAAGAGACTTTTCGTGATATGGAGGTCATCCTCCTCCCAAATTTCAACCACCCAATTTGAACGATACTGAGTGTGTTCTCGAAGGTGACCCTTGGGTCAATCCCTGATGATGCCTTGCACCTAAAGAGGGTGGTCTATAATCCCGCAATACCCTATTTGCGTTTTTCACCCGCGGGTATTATGGAAAAAAAGGGAATCCGGTCTATGTTATTACTTTTAACCAAGATTCTTCGGCTGAAATTGCGTTCAGTCAATGCGTAGTTGGAAAGGAGCAGTCCAATGAATAGATATCCAGCGCATATCTACCTTAGGGTGCTTCTTCCCTCAATAGTTCCTTTAAAAAAATTAATGTCCGGCACAGCACTCAGGGTTGCAGTTTGAAAAGAAAAGAATTATAGGGATTCATTTAATTTTCATCATTAATAAGGAGATGTATTGTCAATAAGTATTAATTGAGCCTCGGTAAAAAAAACCGTCTACTCATTTGAGTGGTGTGTTGGTGTTAAAAGAGGCCCTTTGGGGCCCAATACGGCCCCTCCTCACCTCAACTCCTCTTCTGTCTTTCAGTGGATAGGCGAAGCCCCTTCAATAGACGCCAAACAGACAACGCCCTACTCCCACGACTGATATCCTCTCTCCCCGTCTCCTACGCGGGGATCATCCGAGACTCCGGACCTCTTGTCACGCGCGACCGCGGCGCGGAGTCGCCCGGCTAATGGATGCTGCGTCTTCGGTGGGCTTATGGGGAGGGTGAGTAAAGGAGAGACTGTGTTGAAGAATCGAAGGCAAGCGTCTCTTTTATTTTTTTTTCGGCCTCTCGCTAAGCGAACGTTTGGGAGGCGAAGGCTTGTGTGTGCTTCACCGATTCACATTGATTACTCTCTCTCGGTGGATAGCCCTCGCACGATGAGGCAGAGATTACCGCAAGAAAGGAATCGGGGAGGAAAGAGAAGAGCTAAATTGTTTTCGTCCGTTGAGTGGGTGAATTTGAAGACTCGGAAGGAGCGGCGGAGGGAAGAAGCTATTCGCAGAATGTGAGCGAAGGAGAGGATATTGGGGGAGAGTTGAGCAAAAAAAATTCAAAGTAGAAGAATATGATTCCGAAATGTTTCGGGGCGGGAGTGAAGAGGACCGATGTTATTGCCTTTATCCGAGGTCTGGGGGAGGCTGAAATTGCATTCAGACGACCTGACTATGCGCAGTCCTCGATGCTGCGAGGAAAAACTCCTCTCCCGTATTGAGATATCCCGCTCCAATCCAAATCCAGCCGCCGCCTGCTTAGGAGGTTAGGGATATATATTTTTTCACGGCACTGTTTGAAAATTTGCGTGCAACGACAAAAATTAAAAATCACTTAAATTTTCGTCCCTATTTAAATCTTAGGAACGCTTGTTGCTGATTTCTCGATGAAGGAAAACAAAAATAGTCGTCCCGATTAGACCAGAGGGGATGAATCAATCTATAATCTCCACCTTCTTCGAGAATACGGATATATTTGGCGCAGTCCGCGGTACTGCACAGAAAAAAGTACTAGACTGTGTTGAGACATCTACTAAAAATCCTCCTCATAACGCCACCTTCTTAGGAGGTTCAGGGTATATTTTGCGCCAGCACAGCGTGAAGAGTTGCATTCAAAGAGAAAAAATAACTATTTAAATATTCATCTCGTTGTTAAAATTAGGGACACTGGCCCCTGATTACTCGGGAAACAAAAACGGTCATCTCGATTTACCTAGAAAGGCGAAAAGGCCTCTTTTGCAACTGGATCTCTCCTCACGTTGACTGTCGTCTCACATGTGCCGCCAAAATTGCATTGTCTCTCGGAGTGGAGCCAAGAGTGGGTTGTTGAGAGGTGAAGGGAGTGATTGTCGCGGCTAGGGCGATGGGGATATCGGCAGAAGTGTTAAATGTTGCTTTGGCGGCGCGGCCCTTGTATGCGTGTCGCCTCAAAGGGGACGAATTTCGGCAAGAATGCGACCGAGTGCGGTAGGAAGGCGAGAGTAGGAGGAGCGGAGTGGCTAGGGGGGTGCCGGCGGCAAGATAAGAGAGAAACGAGGAACATAAGATAGGAGAGCGAAAGGGAGAGATCCGCCGCCAACCCCTGGAGAGGACCTCGAGGCTTTTATGCGTGATAATACATATATGGATGAGTGCGGTGAAGTTTTCTTGCCCGGGGCCCCACCTCACTCTTGTGTGGGACCCAAAGACGAGGGGGGCGGGGCAGGGAAGATAATATGTGGAGCGATAAGGTGGCTAGAGTCGACACCTCCACACTAACCGAGTGCTTCGGTGGGCGGGGAGGAAGGGAGGAGGAGTGTGTTTTTGTGTAGGGAGGCTTTTGCAGTGATAAAGAGGAGGAACACGGTGGGGGAGGATAGAAGGAAGGCGATTAGGGGTGGAAACCTGTCCTTGGGCCTCGAATTCCCCCTTGAACGATTCACTCGACTTCGGCGATGTGCAAAAAAAATCCTTCACTTCACTCTGCACACCGGTTGCCCTCAAGTCTTCAAGTCCTCCAAAAGTCCTTTTCAACTCCACAATCTTGAAGCCCAAATTCTTGAGTCACTATATTTGCCGCTATGCACGGAGTGATTTCACAAATAGTCAAAACATTCCGGGAACTGACCCGTTGGATGTGTTCGTCGAGGTCCAGAGCGACGCGAGTGCCCTTCCCGGGGGTCGAAACGGACGCCTCATGGTTGATGATATATTGCCCACTCCTCACCACTTCCGAAAAATTGTTAGGCAAGAAGAGCCAAAGTAGCAGATAGCCTCTCGATGCAGCGTCTTCTCTGGAGGGAACTGAGACTCACGGAGGAAATCAAAGAGGCGCTCGCGACGTGTGTTTCCGTCGAAGGCGCGGGAATCAAGGCCGGAGGATTGATTGGCGGGGAGCGAAGGCGTGGCACGTGCGATGCGAGGGAAGGGGGAGACGTAAACAGGGCCGGCCAACAGGTCAGGGGCGGCGGTGGTGGTTATCAGGGCGTCCTCCGCGGTGCGGGCGACCCTTTCAAACTCCAACGGTGCGTCTTCATAACCTAAATATCTCGCGTCCCCACCGTACACCCTGCCCTTGACATGAAACCATCTCGGTATCTATCGGATGCGATACACAATCCTCAGGAGGATCACCACCGAAGTTACCTCCACACCACTGCTGGCAAATTTTACCGGAGGAAGAGAGGTCTACTTTCCTCGGCCACGCCTTATGCCGCCCGGCCAACGATCGGCCGGTGCGTTGAAGCGCGGCTCTCTCCGCGCTCGACGGAGATGATAGGAGCACCGGAGGGAGAGCAGAGATATGCGGGAGGACGAAGAGGCGGGAGATAGGCGTCGGCGCTACAGGGAAAGAGAAGAGAACGGCAGCAGCCTCACGGCCGTGTTGTCTGCGCGATGGACTCGCACCGAGTGTGCCGAAAGGGGAACGATATCCTCTCCCTCCCTTCATTCCCTTTACCCCTCCGGACACCCCTGGAATCGGCGGCGGCGGCGCAGGAGCCGGCCCTGTGCGATGCGAGTGTAGAGTGCCGCCCCTGACCACCGCCGCCCCTGAATAGTGTCCCCCTTTCCGACTTCTAATGTTATTACGCACTCTCACCGGTCTTAAGTGATTTTGACCTCAGGGAGAAGAGGGAGCTGTCTTCTCGGTCACTCGTCGCTCTTTATCAAATTTTGCTATGGTAGAGAATAGGGATATAAGTTCAAGCATTGCATAATAATAATGCATTACATTTAATTCTTAAATCACTGAGGACGTAGATGCAAATGATAGGATGGCACAATGTATATTTAATTATATTGTCTTATCACTTGGCTGTTAATCGAAGGGTCCGCAGTTCTTGTCCCGAGTAAAACCGTCGGACACCCCCAAAATAAAAATCCTCGAAGTGCGAGGTGGCCCAGGGAAAGGAACTGCCATCCCTACCCTTAATGCGTGATTAGCGCGCGCCTGTGACTAAGTTTCGGGTGAGCTCTACCTTCACCTACTCAAACCAACCTTCGCGTTTAATCACTAAGCAAAGAGCTACACAGGCTAATGAAAGAGAGAAAAAGATCGGGGAAGCTCAAATGACAAAATATGGCCTCATATGCTTCGCAAAAAGTTGTACGTAGGTAGGTAGGTAAAGTCTAAGATGAGACCATGAAAATTTCCCAATGTCTCAATTTAACAATATAAACAGCCTTTTACAACAGCTGCCATATTGTTCCTTTTCGTGTTCATTAATTTTTAAAAGTGTTTTAATCTGGTAATGATTCTAAATCACTCAAAAGTTCAATAAGGAAATTTCTTGGAGCAATGAACATTTTTCAATTTTCTGCGATTTGGATACCTGAATATACACACAATGGTTAAGCGCCGACTTTGCAAAAATCAGAGTACTTCAGAATGATATACATTCCAACGAACGTCTAGCGCTACATGTATTCAGTGGAAAGATTTACAGTGTCTTATTTACCACTAGAAATGCGAACTTGTTCATGTAACTTCTAACGCAAGGCAGGGTCATTTTGACATCTCATTATTTTTTCCAGCTTATTACTTGTTTCTTCTGCTATATCTATGAGTTAACAGATTTAGGCGTTAAGTCTACAACGTAATTCTTATACTATAAATGGTAGTGAAATAAATCGCCAATACTGACATTTTTTCTTTTACCCTTCACTTGACTTATCTTTTCTACGTTGATAAATATCACGGTATTTTTTTGTAAAAATGAGAAATGGCAAACACGGTGATTTTTCGTTAATAATTAAAGGAGACCATATAGTAGAGGAAATAAGTGAAAAAGAAGAATCTACATTTCCGCTGAATTCGTTCAAGGCAAGGGAAAAAAATTAGTTTTCCCAAAAATATGCCTAAAGAAAATTTTCTTTGTCATTAAGTAATCAAAGAATGAAATAATTTAAAATATTTACTGTACCACAAGTGCGTCTCAAAAACTTACTTCTGCTTAAAAATAAATTTTACACGTTTTGTAGCAATGATATTTCTCCATTACCGTACACTTCCATGGAAGGGACAATTATTAGCCCATTGAAGTCCTGCTGAACCCTTTATTCCTACTTCTCCTCTGCGTACCTGAAAACGCTGAAAATTTTTAAATAATATGAAAATTTCACAGATATATTTCCCATAAAGTCCCACCTATTTATCGCAGTCATTCCTACACTATTGCAGAAAAACGCTCCGTTGACCAATGTCGAGTTGATATTTGATCAGAGTAATGACGAGCCATTTGGTTAACATCATCCAATCTGACCTTGATAGAGTTATGTTCCTCTGAATTTTTTTTTCCATATTTCCATTGATTCGCTAACCTTTTGAATGCATAGTCCCAAAAAAATGTGATTTCCAACTTGACCGTGGAAGGCAGAGAAGCATTTTTTTAACAGTAACTGAGATAGAGGCCGGTGGGTGTCGGTCCACAAAAAAGCTCCCTGTATTAATCTACATATATACATACTACCCCGCAAGCCGCATAAAAGGCGTGTGGAAGGGAGTGTTAGGTCAATATTCGTTCACAAATAAAAAGGAAAGGCTGTAACAAAATGACTATTAATATTTATTTAAGTCTTTTGTAGTTCGGGGAAAAAACGAATTTCCATATCTATCTGGGGACAGGGGAACAGGGGAAGGGAGTGGCAAAGTGATTTTTCGCTCCCCCTGATTAGACTCCTAGATCCGGCCCTGACCTGTCGTACGTTGCTTCGCAATCACAGCATCACATCATGTCTCCTATACAAGTAAACTAGTTGGCTTTCGAATTGGTAGCTCAGTGGAAATTTGTAAAAAAAACGTTTTTTGCGACTATATTACGTCCCATTCCAAGACATGGATCACTCTACTTGATGATCGTACATATCGATATCGGGAGGCCTGACCGGACTCAACGGACTCTTTCGAAAAAATAAAGGGCTCAACAGATCATTTATGAGTCGCTCATAGCCTTTATCTGAATCGCCACCAATATGTTACCGGCTGCTTATTGAGGAAGTAAGCAGCAATACGCCGCCACATGGTGGGAAATAATTTTATAGCCACTGTCTGACGAGTTCACCGAGCAGTTTCCCAGGCCTGTTACGAGGCCTGCTACGCGTCTGTCGCTCGTCCTCTACGTGAACGGCGCTTTTTGCTTCTTTGCGCGCTAATTTGCGTTTGAGACGTACATCAAATTCTACTGTGGAATAGGGAAATTGGGTGAGGTTTCAAAATGATCTCATCCCCAACAAATAATGCATATCATCGCACAGAAAACATCGCGCACACATTCCTTTGCCTAACAACGATAAAATTTTGTAATGGTCGAATCAGTCTCGTGAGAATTCATAAAACACCTACCCTTACATTTGATAAATAAGTATGAAAAATTACGATGTAAAGGATAAGTAAGGGATAATTTTGACCACTGCGAAGTAATGCAATAAATTTTTTTCTGAAACTAGGGTTGTGGTTGTGGAAATTGTGTGGAAATTCATCACAATTATAAGAAAGACAATGCAGTAATTTTCCGCAGTTTGTTCACTAAAACTCGACCGGTTTCGACGTGTCTCACGTCATTATCAAGAGATGTCACTTTCTTACACAGTTGCTTCTTTCTTATTTTATTCCTTTCTAGAGAATGGTTTGATGAGAGATGTTTTACATGCTTTTTCTTAACTTGTTTTGTCTGTTTCATCGATGGAATCTTGCAATTGATCCTTAACCCTTCTTATTTTCGGATCGGACAGACGTTTTACACACTTGCTTGCTCTTGAAGACAACACAAAATTCGGTAATGAGACATTTCAAATTTTGTCCCATTGTGCTTAAATAAATCAACTAAATTTCCCTATGGAAAAATGGTTTTAAATTTTCTCAATAGAATATTGTTAGCTATAATTTCTTTGGCAGAAACTTCTTAAACAGCTCTGATTTAATCGATTACATGTTTCATAATTACAAAGTGGGAAATAATTTTTTTTTTTAATTAACGCTTTTTCCAAAATCTCTATAAAATACCCAGACAAATTAAACTTTTCTTCCCTGGGAGAGTATAGCGTGTGTGCTGCTTAATTTCTGATATTAATATTAAGTGCGAATCCTAACTCGCCTCTCAGGCTCTTCTACACTTATTTCTTATAGACCTAATCACCACCCACACTTATTCTCCAAGTGATGGAAAGCTTATTTTTTTTTATTTTTAGTGTCAGTCAGTTTATACCAGTGATGTCATGGTGACGGAACGCCGTCCCGGCAATGGTTAACAAAAGGCATAATACTCAAATAACACTTTTATCAATTTTGGTGCCTAAAAATTTCGTATATATACCTTCGTAACTAAAACTAATAAAATTGCAATAAAACGTAAATAGTAACTGGTAATAAAAAAAACACACACACTTATAAAAAAAGTTAAGGAAAGTGCGTTCCGGCACTGCTAATTTTGCGATGACGTCACTGGTTTATACTGATTTTGGTAATGTAGGTTTTATTTACGGCGTATTTTATTGTTACTTTCGTCGTAACTGATCATTCTCTTCCATCTACTAATTTCTTTAGATGAATTGCGATTTCGGATCCAGGTGTGCGACCGAATTGCCCTTCTTCACCTGGATGCAACACAACCTCATAATGAATCAACCTGTCATATTCTTTCCATACTCCCTTTTTACTCCCGCACTTGCTCTCTTCACAACTTTTTTTTATAAACTCGCTTTGTTGTTTGTCGTCTTTTCAGGGTCGAATTTTTCTTCTTAGTTTTAACCCGTTTACCGATTAGCCATATAGCTGAAATTTTCAGGATAACTCACAGCCAGATGACAATCAAATATTCTAATGCTTTTATTACGATTGGAACTGTATCTCGATTTTTATTCGAAATTTAATATTAAATATTAAAATTAGTTCAAATCGCCCCCAAAATTATTTCTAATATAATTTGTATGAAAGAATATTAATAAACAATTTATATAATAAGACAACTAGTTCATATATATTACCTGTAATTTTGATTGTACCACCACTATTTGATAGTAATCTGTCATTCTATCATTGATAGTGCATTATCAATTTGAAATAAAATTAATTAGAATATTGAGCGATTACAAGATTTTATCTTTTGGAAAAAAGAAGAAAAATAATATTACTATATGAAAATGCATTTTTATAACCATACAACGTTTTTATAAAGAGTTGAAAAGAAAAAAAAGAAAATTTCTATGAACCTGACAGAGTCTCAAAATTATTTACTTTATATGCAGCCAAAAACGTTGGGCACATGTTTCACTAAAACACTTTACTCACGTAACATCAAATAAAATGTAGTTTTAAGTATACCGGGGATAGCCACGATGATAACTTTTACGGCAGTCACCCGCAATGCACAAACTTTGCAAAAATCCACAGAGAAAAAAAATCATTCCCCTTGACCAGGTTGTAATTTAAGAGATGCAATTTACTGTTGTCCATTTTATTTTTTAGTTAAACTATGTAATGATGTTATGTATAGATTGATTGTTACATTGGAACATGAGCCCAGCGTTTTCGTTGTATATGAAGCAATTTATTTAGAGACTATGTCGGGCTCGTAGAAAATTTATTTAATTCTTTTAATTTGCAAGGAAAACGGTGTCCAATACAAAAATTTATTTAATATTTTAATAATTTTACACTCTTATTTACGATAATAATGGAATGAAGATTAATCATACGAAGAACAAGGTTTTAAGAAGCATCACAACCTGGGAATGTGAAGCTAAAGATGATAGTACGACATCACAAACTTGAAGAGATGAATCAGTCCAAATATGTGGGCAAAACACATTAGAGGATATCGGACACAGCAGCAAAGACCTAAGAAAAGGAATTGTATTAGCAAAGGGGACGTTTATGAATAGGAAAGTAGTTTATAAGAGTAATATTTTGTAAGAATTTAAATAAATTAAAACTTGTGAATAGTCTGATCTGATTTGTAGTAATTTAAGGTGCGAAAAAGAGGGCGTTGAGGAAGGAGGACGAGAAGAGATCAGAAGCGTTTGAAATGTGGTTGTAGAAGAGAATAGTTAAGGTGAAAATTTAAGTGAGATACGGAAAAGTCAAAGGGTTTGGATTGAGCGAGTAATGAGCGGGATGTTACAAAAACTTGCTAGAGGGAATACTTCTTGGCTGGCGGGGGAACAGAAGTAAGAGAACAGGATCAGACGGAATGATATGGAGTTGGACGTACTGTGATTTTAATTGGGGGGTTCAAGAAGGGTTTTGAGACTGCCGGAATAATCCTCTAACACTCCATACAAATCGAACTTAACCGGTAGAGTACTTTAATAATGATTCCACCTACCCAATTTCGCATTTAGATGGATATATGCCGTAAACTGGCAGCCGTAAGTTGCGGAATTGATGAATTTTTGGTTTACTTTCATGGCTAAAAGCATAAAGGAAAATTTCGCTTGATCGTACAATTTTTTACCTTGTAGAAAAATGTCTGTAAAATTACGATATACTTCATCGTAAATTGCCTACTTTTTAGGAGGGAGCTTCGGATTTCAGCATTCCTTCGACAGATTTTTCTGTTATTTCCGTTATCACAAATCCGTTATCATATTCTTGTGATAATACTTATTGTTAGTAATAATTAACGTAGCAGACATTAGTGTCAAATTTTGACTCAGTCGTACTTAAATTTTTCAAATGCTATGCTAAGTTCAAAATGAGGGTTAAATCAATGCGTTTAGCTTTCAATCCATGCGAATTTTAAAATTATGATTAGGGAAGATGATATTTATCACAAAAGTAACCCTTGTCCTAATAATTGCAATGACACCGGTAGAAACCATATAACTTCGATTTTCGCCCCTGTATATACGACCTCTATATATAGATAAACGCATAAAATAAGCATTTAAACGCATTTAAGTGCGCGGGGGATTACAAAACATATTTAAAGGCAGAATGTAGATCCTTTGCTGTATTTTTCGTGAGAGATTCACCGAGATATATCAACTGGTGGAATTCAACTTCTAATATCTTAGCCTGGTGGAACACTCTTTTTAAGTCTTTAAAAAAAAGTCTTCAAAACGAGAAGAGGGCATGGAGATGTTGGGAGATTCGCATACACACTAGCGACACTCCGCGGCTCTCCCTCTTGACCTGTGCTCCGTCCCGGCGACCGCTTTACTCAGACGGTCCGCGAGTAGGAGGAGGAGAGGCGGTCATTAGCAGCTGCAGCAAGCAACAGCTGCGTGTTTCTCATATTCGTCGCTGGATTCACTCACTTGAGAAGCTTCTCGTCGACTAACAGAGCACGAACGTCTTCAGAGCTAGGGAGGTACAGAGAGAGAGAGAGAGAGAGCGACCCGTAGGAGCGTAGGTTTCTTTCTCTTCAAAGGCAAAGCCGAGTTATTTGAACATTTTTGAGGCCTTGGTTTTTCTTTTCGCAAAAGCTTCAATGTGAGGCTCTCCCATTCTAAATTGGGAGCTTTTCACCACGAGCTCTGTAGTTAAAAAAATAGTCCCTCGTCATAATTTCCAATTTGCTTTCCGCGCATAGAATATTTATTATACTGCCGGTTGCGAAATTAAGGTCAAAATATGACAAGGAGTTAGCATAATTTGTCTGGAGAAACTTAGTTATGTGGTGAAATAAGTCATTTTAACTCAAAATGAGTAAATCTTCAATGTTTAAAGATAAATTTTGAGATAAAAGCCCTAGGGTATGTTTCTGTAGCTTTTGTACCTCAAGAGGCATTAAGACACTGCAGCAGTCTAAAAGTAAGTTTTATGCTTAAGTCAGGAGTTTACGTCAAATAAACGACATTATGTTTAGAAATAGGTCCTTCTGAAGTTTCCCAAATGTTTTCTCTCGGTATGGAAGCTATTGATGTATTTATTTTATTGTGGAATTCATAAAATTCCAATCGTATTATTTAGTCAAGCATCCCAATTAGAAAAATATGGAAAAAATTGTGCATCAAATTCTTCCAGAGTTTTCAAATCGGCTGATTAATTTGCCATTATTTAATCAAAGTATTTCATATTTCACAAAAAATTTAAATCAAAATTATCAAATAGGTCATCAAATATCTATTTTGAGGACAATTTTACAATCCTTTAGGTACCAAAATTGTCATTCATGATTATAAACCGTCTTTCCAAAATTTTCCAGCTCATGCAATCGCATTGCATGGCTATCAGGGTAACTTCACTCTCGGCTTCAATTAGGGGAGAGTTGCCAAAATCACACCGCTTCCCAAATCGCACCACCATCTTAGAAACCAATGTATGTGCAATATCATGGCAGCGTTTGGAACTTCCTGCATCACCAAGCACACCACACTTCAATTGTGGCCACCAGTGTAGTGGCAAGTCATGTGCATAGGTAGTATTTCTTCTGCTTTTCTTTCGTCTTTTTACAAGAATATTGAAAACAAGTTGTATTTGCAAATTTTTAGCTACATATCATATTTTTGAAGTCCATTGTGCTTCATGTAGTGCTATTAGCAGCGTGGTATGATCACGGGTTTGGGAGTGGAAATGATTACATATAAAATGGCGGTCGCTCACAAATCGCACCACGTCTCTCTAGATCCGTGCGATGTAAGAAGTCTTATAAAAGCTGCCGTGAAAACACTAATCCAAAGCATAATTACTTATACAAAAGACTTGTCTATTTCTATTGCTTTGTTTCAACTATTTCAGATTTTTATCAAGCAAAATAACTACGTCTGTAATTAACGTCAAAGATATGACTTATTCAACTTTTTTCGTTCCTTATGTTAAGTACGGGTATTTTGATGCTCCTGTTTTCTCTGTTAAGGGATATAAGAAATAACCTTAAATGAATTGCCTCTCATTCTCGTTGAAACATCATTTCCTAATTTTGACCTCCAGTGGTGCGATTTGGGAAACAGGTTGCCTAAATTGCACCTGCAGAGGTTTGAAATCAAATTTTTATACGTGTGATCAACTTGGAATTGATTGTCCCCAACTATTGTGAGAAAAGTAGACTTTACTCCTCATATTAATCAGCGTTAAAAAATTATATTGCGTTACTTATTTTTGAGTTAATTCGTTATTTTCCTAAATTGGTGCGATTTAGGCAAACTTCCCCTATGATTTTAGCCTTAAGTGACCAGGTATATATGAATTTAAGATATTTACCCAGGTAAATACTATTTGTATTTTTTTCGCGTAGTGAAGATTCAAGTATTTTACATCTCGTCTTGCACATTAAGAGTTAACCAGCAGCAGTGGCGTAACCTAGGGGGGAATGAGAGGGACCCCCCTCCAAAGCCTCAGAAAAATGAAAAAAAATATTTAGAACTATTATCTAGTTTTCATGTATAATAACTGCATATCAATGGCTAAGTTCTAACAACACGTATCTCTCGAAAATAGCAACTGCTCAGGAAAGCAAAAGAAACTATTTATATTTGTAATCGTACACTGCAATTAAAAACCAAAACTTCATTAAACTGAAACAGAAGAATACATTAGCAAAACATAGAGATATTTTTGGCTTGAATTTTATTTTTTAAATGTCGTTACACTTTATTTAAGATACCTGTCTCGAACGGGCCAAATTTTGAGATACGTGTTGTTAGAACTCAGACATCTATATGCTTAAAGTTGGAAACGATGTCCATTGAAGGCCTGACCCGTGGGGAAACGCGATAAACTTTCATTCGTCTACATCTACATACTACCCCAAGGACCGCCTGAAGGGCTTGTGGCAGGGGGTGTTAGGAGACCAGACGTGTACACATAAAAAGGATATGCGAAATTACCATTAGCATTTATTAAAGTCCTTAATGGGTCAGGTAATAACGAATTCCCATACCTATCCCTTCGGCTAAATGTCTCTCTTAATTTATCGCTTTCGTCGGACCTAGAAATATACTGGGGCTCTAATATTACGTTCTCCGTGTCGCTCTCAAAGACACATTTTCTTTCAAGCGTCATATACGTTCAAGCTATCTAAGCCTAGCGCGCAGCCTCCGAGTCTCCAGCGGATACCAGCCTAATTCGCTTTAGATCTGGGTGACGCCAGTAGCAGTTTTTGACGAACCGCGCAGCATTCCTTTTCATTTTAACGAGTTCACGGATTAAATCTTTTTAGCATTCATAGCATTCACTTGGGAAAACAAAAAATCCTATAAATTTCCCAGTTTCAATAACTACTAATTTCTCATGAATCCAGGCATGGGCGTACCCAGCGAGGGGCAGAAGGGGGCAGCTGCCCCCCCCCCCCCCCCCGGCCCCCTAGAAGCAAAAATTGCAATTTTTTTTTAAGAAAAATAATATTTTTTCAAGCAATTAATTTTAAAATCTAATATAGAGCTGTTACAGTTTCCTTCAAATGTTGGTTTCACTCCTCTTTTCCATGCTTAAATCTTACCTATAACTTGAACAACCATGGCTTCCCCCCCCCCCCCCGCCCTAGTTTTGATCCTGAGTACGCCCTTGCATCCAGGAGTACTTTTAAGTGCAGAAAGACTTCATCCGCGAACTTAATAAAATACAAAGGAAGGCTGTGCGTTTCGTCAAAAACTGCTACGGGCGTACAGACAGCGTTACCCAGGTGGAAAGCGAAATAGGCTGGGAGCCGCTGGCGACTCGGAGGCTGCGCGCTAGGCTTAGATTGCTTGAACAATTGAGAATGAATATCTTTAAGCGCGACACGGAGAACATAATATTAGAGCCACACTATATTTCCAGGTCCGGTAGAAGCGATAAATTAAGAGAGATTTTTTCCGAACGGATAGATATGGGAATTCGTTTTTCCCCCGAACCACAAAGGACTTTAATAAACGCTAGTCCCAACTGCGTTAGAGCACTTCATTTTTATGAGTAAACGGCTGGTGTCTTAACACTCCCTGCCACACGCCTTTTAGGCGGCTTGCGGGATATTAAGTATATGTAGATGTAGATGAAGTGCCGGTTCTCCTTTGGATCGATTTATGCTGGCGGGGAGCGGAGAGCACGGAATGTCAATTTGAGCTGTATTTTCTCCATCGTACGTCATTTTACGTCCGCTATAATCCTCACCATTTCCTCGAAGGCATTTCACAATTTTAAGGCACGACGCGCGACTCCTGGTGTCGAGATATAGAAAGAGAGACACGGTGCAACTTCCTACCTTCGTCAAAAACTTCGCCTCGGGGCCATGTTTTGCCCCTCGCGCTTTTTCTGTCTCGCATGAACAACCCCGTAGCCCTTCGCAACACTTCGTTTATTCGTGAATAATTTCAAAACCGCTAAACAAATTTCGCCCAATTTGTTGCAGTGTCCTAGAATAGAGATGCATAATTGCATATTTAGAAAGATTTACTCACTACGGGCCTAGGTATTTTCATAATTGGTAACAAAAGGAAGTTTCTTGACATCACTACTTACAAGTACATGAAAAGGTGATTACAAGATCAAAACTTTTTGAATGGCATCAATGAAAAAAATCACATAATGTGAAAAGGCATTGAACTACGCATACAAAAAATTTGAACTGCGTATTATTTACAGACACGGAGAAAAAAATCGCAAAGTATGCGCTGCGTTCACGCAACATTGGGAAGAAATAGGGTTAAAGCCAGGATCAAACGATACTTGGCATTACCGAAAGTTTACCGAAGGTTTTCAGATATTTTACCTCGGGAAGCTCTATTGTTTTTGTAGAAAGGAATTTAACAGTACACCGAAAAAAATAGTTTCTTAAATCGAGTGGTGTCCACGCGATTTAATTGGTGTCCCTCTTGAATAGTTGCCTTGAATATTCTCTAGGTTTAAGAGGGATCCAATTAGATTTTTACCCACAATAATCTTAATCTAAGAGTATTTTCTTTACATGGAATGGTGAGTGACATAAACATTTAAAATCCGGCATTCCTCGGTGCCGGTGGAGTAAAATCTTGGGTTCGAATCTCACCTGGATAGTTGATCCTATTTCGGGGCATGGATATTTGTTTTGTGTAATATTAAAATAGGAATCCCCGTTTTATAGGCCATAATGTGCTGTTTACGGGGAAGTTGGAAATAAATAAAAGTAATTAATTAATGAAGAATAAGATTGATTTTTTACGAGATTTTATTTTTGGAAATTCATGGCTAGTAATAACTCAAATAGCTGTAGTAATTTTTTACACTTTTTAATTTGCTCTACCGATTTCAATGTTTTCACATCATTATTATAAGCTGTCTGAATGAATAGCAGCAACTCTAGTATATATGTATTAAAGGTAGGTTTAGGGGAGGTAAAATATAGAAGTACGAATGGGGGTTTAAGTTTGGGCACTAATTTGTGGGATTTCTATTCAGGGTCATCCGACAAAATTTTCAAGGTGGAGGGGAAAGTCTCACCTTAAGGAAAGGTGAGTTTATCGTCAGCATCACCATCACCAGACTTTCTCCAGACAACTTGTAATGCACTCCTATTTCACAAAAAAAAATCTAAAAAATTCAGTTTTTCACTTTTGCCAAATATATGTAAAATTTTCAAGTAAAAATTGTGGTCAATTGATGAATGGTCACAAGTATACAAATTTTTTGCAAACAGATTTGTCGTCACAATTTTAAAATGATTTTTTACGTTCATCAATTCTCAAATTAAATATCCTCCCAGTCTGGCCAACATAACAACATTCACAATCATTTGTTTTGCATTTCAGAAAGTAAATATCACTCTTTTCTTTATTATTGATGAAATCTTTAGAATTAAATACCAATTTACAGGAGGTGATAAGATTATAAAAACACAACTTAAAAATTATCCTTAGGGAACAATTTTCCAATTTTATGGGATAGATGATTGAAAAGTAATTAATAATACGCTCCTTGGGAATTAATTTAATTTAGTCTGCCACTGAGAATATTTTATTGCCACTTTAGGTATAACGAAAATATTCTAGCATATAGAATCTGTAAGAAATACTACGGGACGTATGACTTACTCACTCACTAACGTAAACAAATTCCCGACCGCTTCCAGAAGAGCTTGAGAGCTGACATTCGGCACCCACGTATGCGATATGGTTGTTTTTTGTTTATTGGGAAAGCTTATGAAGGTAGCCACGTTTTCCCGTAGTTGATCTAGCTTTTTTTATGTTCAATGTTGCGAAAAAGCCGTCCAATCCTAAATTTAACGGGTAATATTGTATTTTTTCGATACTTTATGCTGTATTCTACGTGCCTTTAAGATAAAGACGGCGGTAATGATTGTCATATATGCCTACAATTGTTTATACTATCTTTTGGTACCATTATGAGGATTCTTAAATAATACCATGATATCATTAATACCATTAATGATACCACTAATGATACCACTAATGATACCATTTACGAGGATTCCTCCTAATATAACATACTTATAGTTGGCTTTGAAAATGAGTAATTCCGACATCCCAGAGGCAAAAATATGCGAGATTGAGGTTTGTTTCTGCGAGTTTGTAAAAAGGGCTGTGGAAATGTACAATTTATCAATATACTTAAGTACTCTATATGTATACTTGCATTAATTCACACTATTTATGCTCAAACATTTAAAAGGAATAACTTCTCCATTTCACCGAGACTGACGAAAAATTATAAAAATCCTTTTGAAAAAATATCGTATTTCTAATGGCAATAAATTGAATATTTATCATTCTTAACCAATTTTACCATGAAAAAATAGAGGCACATTTTGAAAACAAACGAAAAAAGGTGGAAATGATTTCCTTGAGCTTATTTAGGAAATATGATTTTAAATAAATACTTATAACTTCACGCTACCCCATAATGTATTTATTTCTTCCCTCAATCAAATGTTTTCAGCCCTATAGTGAGAATTTCCTGTGCACATGAAGTGAAGCTTACATCGCTTCCTCGAAATATTGAAAATCTTACGAATCTTAAATTCTAAAGTATCCGCAGTGGATATATTCTATGTGTCAGCAAATTTCAGCCTGTGAACCCCATTAGTCCTGAATCAGTTAATAAAATCCACTAAAATCTTCAATCACCTAATAGACAGCAGCGTAAACCATATTTGTCTATAAATACAAGAAAAAATTTTCCGGTGTGTAAGGATCAACTCATGCAATTTTCCCTCAATTTTTCCTCTCTGTAAATTATAAATATTTTAAAATGCAAATGATACCAAAAACATCTATCGTTACTGGGATTCCCGGTAATTTCCTTGATAGTAATTCAATTTAATTCGGTCGCATTTCAAATTGTAAACTAAATCTGGCCCATATGAGTGATGTTACGGCCCTCTTTTGGACTCTAGCCAATTCGGAATTTTCATTTTACAGCATTGAAAATTTAGTTCATTGCAAAGAAGCCATTAACGTAAATTGGTTTCCAATCATCTTAATATGCGAACTTATATTTTTTTCAGCAACTATCTATGCGACATTTTATTTGTTTTGACTTGTCCCTAGGGACCCCATAGCCTATTCGCTTAATGGATTTTAAGCCAAGTACTGGATGAATGCTGCGGTTTCACTTTCCTAAGTAAACACTCCTAATGAAAAATAATTAGTAAAATAGTAGCGTAGCCTTTCAAGCTAAAATTATCAATAAATTAGTATTCTTTGATTCCTAAAAATCTCCAACGAGATAATTAACATAATTTTTGTGTTTCATGTTTATAATAGCAATTGATTATTATTTATTGATTCCTAAAATACATAGTGTTCGCGCCATAAGGACTTCCATGCTTTAGTCGCCACTCGCTTGATTTGCTGTTTGTTGGGCGCCCGTGTGGGCGAGAGTTTAATTGTTTAAAGGTATTGTTTTCATGGTTGTTGGCCGTGAACGGCAGTTGTGAATGTGTCGTCAAGTTGGAAGGATCTCAAGCTGACGCTGCCTGAGGAAGCCATCGACGGCAGCCCGACACTCAGGTGAGTGGTGATTTGGATGGTGTGGAAATAGAAGAATAATTACATTAGTAATAATTACAAATAATTACAAGAAAATAATTACATTAGTTTGCTCCGAATTCTTAAAAACAGATGCTTTAAAATAATGAGCATATTGTTCTAGTGATTTCATTTATTATTATTTCATCCGGAATGAAAACTCAATCACTCTTCCTTTCAATTAATTTCTTTCGACTGTTGCCGGAAATAACTTTTTTATCTTACAATTCAAAACTTCTGGAAATTGACAAGATAAACTTCCAATTGGACCATTTTTCATTAATGTAGAGCAATTAAGAAAATAATTAGTAATAGAGTTTTTACATTCGCGAGGCATTTCCATAAAATTCATCACAGTGGATGGTATTAAGTTCCAAAGATCTCAAAGGTAGATATCCAAATCAATTTAAGCCTATAGGCAGCGATTCTTCCGGGTTTCATTCCGCTTTTGTCCATTTTACTGTATAATGTTATCCATTTTGTCATCGCTGCCTATCGTCATGAACTCCGCGGAATCCAACTTGGAAACAATTCAAGCCTAGTACGGTTTTTGCTTTGTTTTTGCATCGTTAGCGTCGATGCCTGAACGCTCAGCCGTTGGATATTAGTAACTAGGCGTCATCTTGCTCACAACTTCAATGGTAAGTTAAGAATACTGCACTTACGTTGAAGTAATCGCCTTCAAAGGTTGATTGTTACGCATACGAAAACCATTCTAGGGATAGATACACTCTATATGTAATAGAACACTGCGGAACAAATTAACGCTCTCTCTCCAGGTCTCCACACGTGGAATTACCTATATATAATGCTTGCCCCGATCATTGGTAATTTTTCCACTTTCTTTTACTCTTAGAAGATTTAGTGGAATAGTCTTATATAGTAATTCTTTGAGAATTCCAAAAAATCTGAGAATCGCCGGTTACCAAATAGCAAAATTAAATAAATGCCACGGAGTAAACTACGTGTTTCGTAACCAAGCTGACATGACGCCTACAATGAAAAAAATAGTTTTAGTGAAAATTCAATTTTTTAGGTTTTAATAATTAAAAAATAATTTAAAATATCTTCCGTGGATTTAAGATTTGATATTCAGAGCGGGTACGGTTTTTTTAGGCACAATTTCTGAAAAGTAAGCAAATACACCGTTGGAGTTTGAGTTTGAAATTTAATTCCATTTACTCTTAGATTATTTTATCATATTGAGTGAATTTGAGACAACTATTTATCTTTTGATCACTATGTCCTCTACGTACAACCTGGGCAAAATAAATATATACAGGCAGATATACGTCTGCGTGGTTCTTCTGGTATCAATTAAAAAATTCAATTCCTGATTAATGTATGCAACTCTAGTCATGGAGTCGTTTTCATCTCATGTGCATGTTTATCATTGCTTTAATAATTAAGTCGGCTCTTAAGCTATTCTACAAATGTCATAAAGTGATTCATTTCATCCCGTTCTGAACTAACGGTTTCATGTGCATTTTTTCATCGAAAATCGGGTCATGAGGAACGAAAAAGCCTGTCACGTGAAATAATAGGAAGTGATAGCATTCTCCGAGAGGAAGCCTTTTAACTCCGATGTATATATCGCAGTACTAATTAACCATGCCAGTATGATGTTTCATTCATAAAGTCATGATATTTATGTGCTATTTTGATATTTTCGAATAATATTGGTGACACAGTGACGCGTTCTATAGATCAAAAAAGTTTCTCTGGAAATGATGTGACGCCATTAGTACTTTTGGACGATTATTAATGAAGTTGAATAAAAAAGCGTTTATTAAAAAAAGTGCTCCAAATGAGGTTTGATCCAGGGCCTTCAATAAGGAAGTCGACCACCGAATCCACCGGACTACACCTGACATATGGCATTATATCTTATACATGGGAATAATATACACTACTTAGTATAGTCTTAGTATATTTATTTTAAAATGGGGAAATTTCGTCTAATTGATTTATTCTGTTTTCAAAAGATGTAGATTAAAATTTTGTTCATAATGCTATAATATCATTCAAATTCTGTCACCATGCCAAAATTCACAGCTGTAGCACCTACAGAAATGGGCGACACATCGATTTTAAGTTTTGTAACCACAGAACGACAAACAGACAAGGCAGTGAAGTTGAATACAAAGCGTTTAAAAATGAAATGTAAGAGGCCGGAGAATTCCTCGTCTTTTTCCAGAGCCCCTACCTAAGCATCTCACGGTCTCTTCTTTCTTTCCTCTGCTTGCATCTTACCTGACACGGTTTCTGGTCTCTTCATTCCCACCCGAATGTGATGCAGCATCAGCGACCTACCAACCCCACGCCACGGCGAATGGGAGAGGTGATCGCGAATCCCGTGGGGACGTCAAAGGTGAAGTTCGGGAAAACCAATCGACTTCACGGAACATCAGATGACCGCGAGATGTGCAGCAGTGCAACGGAGTAGTCGGTTTAATAAATACTGCAGTCTTAATCGCGCCATTTATTTCAATTCTGTTCCCTTTACTTCTCTGAAGGACCCGTAGAAGTCACATTTCTTACAGGAGTCTTTATTTATAAAAGAGGTACTTTAGATTTTGTGTATTGCACAATAATGTCTACCTGGCTTCATTACCATATTTTTTTAGATTTTTTGCTAATCAAATTCCAGAGCTTATGTTCAAACATGGCGTGCTTACATGATTGTTCGTCAGATGTCCACGAATTTCACCGGGGTAGTTATTAACACTTACCGTAGCCTAACTACTGTAGATCTGTACCCCAGTGCTGGACATTTTCAATACTTTGTGTTATTTCTTATCAACCAACCTTTTATACGAGAAATAGGTGTTTACATCATTTTAAAGCATTAATTTGGCATTTTTTTCATTAGAGGTTAATTCCTCTTTCTTAAAATACGACAAACTACGATTTTTCATAAGACAGTTGGCGTAATATTACTCCCATAGCAAAAATCGAAGGATGTCACGTGGCGTAATATTACGCCCACAGCACGAGAAGTGTTAAATAAGATCTCTTTGTTGTCAAAAAATTCACATATGGAACGTTTTACATACATTGGCGAAGCAAATCACTCCGGATTAAGTAGACATTGTGGAAGGAATCATCGCGAGTGTTGTGATTGTGGAACTCGGGTGAGATGATACAGTGATTTTCAATGATATTTTCTTGCGTAATGATAGTTGGATTTTCAATTTTTGACTTTAGGTACCAAATGTACATTACTACAACCATCCTAAACTTGATGTGATTCGGAATTAATTGACTTGATCAACGTAAATTTGTGATTTACCTCTGAAGGCATGAGGACTGTTCCGTGTTCCAGAGCAATGTGATGAATAATTCATTATATTTCTCGGCCTTCAAGCAAAAAAATTATTTTCCACCTTCTCCTGTCATATTTTATGATAAGTACTCAGTGTAAATAAACCTATTTTTAAATCGCTAAGTTTTTTCCTTAGAACGGTGAAGGAAATCCAGCTTTGCATGATGATTTCGAAAACATAAACATAAAATATGGACCAGCAGAGAGGCCCCTTCATGGGACACTCCTAACAAATTATAAACCTTCTCTTAGCAATAAATCATGCACCAAATTCCATGGCAATCGGAAGAATGCATGATTAATTCATAAAGGGAAATTAGAATTGCATTCATTTATATATATATATATATATATATATACTACTTCATTCATTCACACGACGCCTTAAGCGTAAACATACAAATAAACTCACAGGTAAGGAAAGAAAGGGATAGGAACGTGGAATAGAAAAAGGACAAGGACAACGGTGCTGTGGTAGGTGGAAAAAAGCCAGAAATCAGAGGGTAAAAATGCGGCCTGACTGGGACTCGAACCCAGAACCTCCTGGTTGCCGGCCAGGTGCTCTACCAGTTGCGCTACCAGGACGCTTAGATTTACCATGATTTCGGCGGGGGTTTATACACAGGAAACTCCCTTTGCTGTGGCCCACAAATATATATATATATATATATATATATATATATATATATATATATAGATTTCTCTGAGGATTACGACCGCGACGGGTCCATGAGAGGAAGAACAGGGAACAGAATTATAAGAAACCATGTAACAGGCCATCCGGCATTGCTCGGGAAGGATAGTACCCACAAAAAACTTGGAGCTTGGAATTCATAGTCACATGGCCGGATTTTTAGGTAAATGAATAAAACTGGTAATCTGATGGCATACATATGTAACAGCAAATAATGGAAAAAACGATTTCCGTATACCGCGTATGGGATCAGCTTATATCCCCTTCATAACATTGGTCAGTATGTGCGTAGGCGTAAAAATTCGTGTGAACACATGCCTCAGCGAAAAGGTTTGCACAGAGAGGATTAACTGTTGAGTGTAAAATCCTTTGAGTTATGTTTTCCCTTTGAGCGTGTAAAGAGGTGTGCCTACCCATCAGGATGGCAAAAACACAGAAGTTGCATGACGTGACGTAACAAAGAGTAATGAGAAAATTACGCAAAGGACGTGTGAACCACAATCAGCAGTAGCACTATAAGACATTCGGAGCATTAGATACACCTACGTACTAAATTTGATTACAATCCATGCAGCCGTATGGAAATTAATAGCGGACAGACAAACAGACTAATTAAACCATCACATTAATCTGCTAAATATCCATAATAAAACATAATCACATGCGTGCTTTCATTGGCCTTTAATGGAATTTTTGTCTCATACTGAGAATTTCCTTCTCTCTGGTCGTGTTTCTGTACGCTACAAAGCGCCTTGGCACAAAAAAATTCTTAAAACGATTTTTACAGGAAATATCCGCGAATCTCAGAAAGACGATCAATTCCACATCGTAAGAAACAATGGTGAAAACTGCGAGGAATAAGACTCCCGGGTTCACTAGAGCTGGCTAAACGTCTCGTAGGCGGGATTCCGAACGTAATTAGGGGCGACGAGAAATTTGAACGAATGATACTCTATAGTGCAAGAGATCACCGTTTTTCTTTTAGAGCTCTCGGTACCGAAGTCATTTACGTGGGATATCTCGGCCAAATGTCTCCGCCGTGGGAGATTGTTCTTAAATTGCCGTAGTAGAGCGTTGACCTTCGTGAAAAAAAAATAAATTAAAATCAAGTTAAATACAAATCGGCCATTTAGGTAAATCCTATAAGCATTGGGTTCGTACAGCGATTATGTTTCCTATATTTTAAATTAATATAAAAGAAGATAAAGTGCTGTTTTTTCATTTAACTGTATAATAAATGAAATTTCAGAATTACTACAATTGCTTGACCTTTACCCTTCGTATTTTCCTGAAAATTATTATTTTTGCTGAAAGCTCATTCATTTTTTTCGGATATAAACCGCGGCATATTTCCCGGACAACCAATGATAATAAGTAATGCAAAGGTGGAAATAATTTGGATGCAAATGAACCTTTTGGCCTGGTTCAACGGCGATTTCGCTTGTATCTGTACAACGATTTGAAACTTTCCCTGCAAATTGAGTGACAAACCTTCTTCTGTTGGACAAAATTTAACATTCTCTATTGTTGTATATAGTTTATTATCGTGCAATTCAAAGTCGAATTAATTTTCACTGCCTACATTTCTAGAATGTTGTACTCTAATCCTTCTGTGCTTCATAACTGCTCGGTGAATCACTGAGAAATATTTTTGTAAAGGTTATTTTATACATTCTAATATCCATGGTCCACTTATCAAAATATAGTACGTCTCAATATTTTCAGCAAAACAAAGAAGTGATTTCACGGTGTTTTAGGTGCGATTTTGAGTACAAAAATTGTAAAAAATGGTTTGGTATTTCTTATATATTTAAAAAAATTATATTATTGTAAAAACCTCTATCGGAACATTAATTTGTGTAAAACTATTGCATATCATTGTATTTCATATTACTCTAATGTTTTCTTTCATAGCCCTGATGATAGTTTAAATAAACTGAAACGTGCCAAAGTTAGGAAAGATCGGGAAATGATAACACATAGATATGTATCAAGGAGAAGGCCGAACTCTTACTGGATGAGATTTCTTCCCCCGATGCATTCTCGCACTCCAGGACGCGAAATGATCATATGGTTCATTTTTTCATACTTCATTTATCCGGTTTCGCCCGCGCCAGTAGTGCTGACCACGGTTATGAGGCAGAGTTACTAACTACTGATATCTCGGTAAACACCTCACGCAGTGGCGCCGACTCCATGGGGCTTGAGGGGGCCCGAGCCCCCTCAAAGATTCGTTTGGGGGGGCGGAGCCCCCTCAATAATTCAAGAAAATAATTAAGTTATATTATACTTTGTGAAATCACAAAAATATATTGTTAATTTTTATTTCCCATGTTTGACGATAGTTACCTTTTAAATAAATTCAACAATGTGTGTTGAAACAAATAATTATAAGGTTAAGCAGGTTAACTGAATCAAGTAGAGTGAATCATGGTAGTGTTTCGGTGCTGCGACACACTTTGGATTTAACCTCTTCCCGGGGAAAGACCTCCGATATGGGCCCCCCCAATAATTTTTATAAGTCGGCGCCCCTGACCTCACGTCCAGACTGGTTAAGTGCTAACACGGCACGGATCTTAGTTAATAATGTGTCCGCTGAGCCAGCTGTATCTATGTCGGCATGGAGCCGTCGCCATGGAATATCATTTAGTAATCTCCCGTATAACGGTTATTGTGGTTTTAAAATTGTGGATGTTCACATTGAAAAGCATGGAGGAGTGTGATAGCCCTCTTTCACACTTATATTTTTTTCTAAGATCTCATTAGAAACACCGTTAAAACTCTCTTTAATACGCTGAAAATATTGAGATCATTAAATTTTATATAAGGTCAGAGGATAGTAAAATTGAAAAGTTAACTATTCAAAATATTTCTTGGGTTTTCCCGTTGCAGTATTGAAGAAATGTTTTCTCTATTTTGGAGTTGCTATACCCAACCCTGAATAAAAAAAATATTGCGGGAATTGACAGACTGGCGAATTGAGAGTTAGAATAAGTGCATTTTTTTTAAACACTAGTAAAATTGTATTTCAGTTTAAGTCAGCATTATGCTTTCTAGATGTAGTGATCAGAAGGGGATACCAGCTACGAGATAGTATATTATAATGAGCAAGAAATTTTTTACTGTGCAAATTATTGCAAATGAGGACTTAAGTGATCAATAACGGATTCATGGAAAGTCATAATGGCGAAAACTCAATATTCCCTTTACGTAATTTTTTTAGAATACTCTGTGACGATTTCCCAAAAGTTGTATGTAATTACACTCCCAGTGAACTCTAAAGTGACCGAGAAATTGTTTGCAGCCATAAATTGTACATATTTTAGCTATCTCAGGGCTCAAGGCATTTAAAAAATAGCGTGGTAGCGTGGTTTTTCTTCATTTCGATTCCCTTCTCAACGCCGATGGCAGCCCTACCTAGCGTGCTCTTTTCTTCATGGGTCCTCCTTGAGATCTTACTGCTATAACACCTGTCGAGGCCAACCAGATCCCTCGAAGATTCGCTGCGAGTTTTAATATTTGCATGTATAATATTGTATGTGGAATTTATATAAAGGTTTACTTTTCATTACATTAAATATTAAATACGCTGAAAATATTGATACAATTGGGTTTTATATCTGAGTAATGTATATTAAAATTCAAAATCAACTCTTCAAAACATATCTTGGCTTCTCTCCATTCAGAATTAAAGCATTTTTACTCCATTTTTACAATTCTCTGCAATTGTCTGCATAAAAAAATATTGCAGGAATTTTGATACTGGCGAGTTAAGAGTTAAAACACCATCTTTTTCCTCTTAAGTACGATTTTATTTCAGGTTTTGTCGGCAATTTGCCTTCTAAATGTAGTGATTAACAGGGTTATTTGTAAAGAAAGCCCAAAATTTGTCTATATTTATAACCCTAATGTGCTGGGAGAGATGTTTGCTGCCATAATTCGTAAAAATTTTCGGCCATCGAATAACTCAAGGCATTTTTAAAAAATAGCGTCATTTCCTTCACTTCAATTCCCATCTTAGCGGCGATGGGAGTCCCACGTAGTGCACTCACTTCCTCCTGGGCCGTCTTGAGTCCTTCCTCGAGATCTTCCCGCTATAGCGCCTGTCGAGGCCAATCTGTTCCCTCGGAAGATTCGCTGCGAGTTTTAATATTTATATCTTTCGCGAGGAGGAAGGAGAGGCTTAATTGAGTCGCCACCCAACCCATCGCATAATTCCCCGCCTTAATTCCATTCCTCCCTAATTAGCACCACCACCCGCCTTCGCCGGCCGCCGCCCTCGCATCCTCTCTCCCCGCGAATGACGCCTCCGTTCCCGCGAGAGACACCCGCCTCCCTACCCCGCTTATCCATATTTCACCACGCGACGCGAATATTCGAATATTCCATCGAGTACCCCCCTCCCCTTTTGGGTTCATTTCTTTTGTTTTTACGATCCCAGCCAGCACTCAAGCGTGTGACCTCTACAATTCCTCATTATTAAGAAAATGGCCACCATGAAAGTTTAATAATGGATTCTAGCGCTTCGACCGCACTTAAAAGGAAAAGTGGGTTCTTCAATTGCATCTTTAATGTGCCCCGTGACAGCAAACAAAATCGCATCATTCAATAATAACATAAGGAAGATTACTGACCAAGTGCTCATTCTCCCCAAATGGAAGAAATTTGACTATCTGACAGTATATTCTGATGTAAATTATGATGATAGTCCAGCAACCCATTACGCATTGATTCAACAACGTTTCTAAGTCCACAGTTCATTGTCAACTCTTACTTAGTTGCTATTGTCCATGATAACAAAAAGCACGGAGCTCCTATTGGCCAAATGTTTGCCAGAGGAGATGTATATTTCAGCTTATTCTTCGCATTGGTGACCAGAAATTTTTCTCAAACGATTGGCTGGAAATTTTAGTAGACCAGACAGATAATAAATGATAATGTGCAAGAAATTTTATGCTGTGAAAATTATTGAAAAGGAGTACTCATGAGATCGGTAACGGATTCATAGCATCTCAATATGGCGAATGCTTTATACCCCCTTTTCTTCCATTTTTAGAGCAAACTTAGGTAAGAATACATCCATTTTTTTTGTTTTCAACTACTTATATTTTTTAGCAAATTAATCAAGCCATAAGGATATTTTACCTGCAGCATTACGCACATGGAAACCTATTTGAATTCAATTTTTATTTCTCATGGGATCACATCAATACAAAATGTTATTGAACACATTTTAAGTCGCGAATTCCTTAATTCATCAGCAGGTATTATTTTCATTTTCTCGTATTTTAAGTTAAAAATCATTCAATATACTGGGCACTCACTACTAAAAGTATTTTCATATTCAAAATAATATCAATACATTTCACTATAAATTACCACTGATACTAGTAGCCTCGTAAAATGATTTCACAGTTCTTTGGTGCATACAACTCCAAAGGACCTCCCTCTCTCTTTTAATATAACTCAAATATCTGTAACAGCGTTAATGACAAAATTTGGTGAGGAATTTACATGAATTGAGAACAAAATTCAATACGAATACGTAATTTAATTGACAAGAAATCCCATCAATAAAAATGAAAGAGGTAGTAAAGTAAAGAGGAAAAATAGGAATCTTCCACGACATCAGAGGCCTTACATTTTAAGTTTTTTCGTCCATATTAATTTTCATGGAAATTCACATCCGGAATTAATATCAATTTCACAATTTTTTTTAAATCTACGGTGATGAATGTAAAATTAGCTCGCCGAATCCGTATGTATTCGGTGTTTGTTTGAGGGGGTGGGAGCGTGGCTGAGAAGCAGCTGTGAAAACAAGTGAGCTTCGGAGGGCGCATCGTGGATCAAGGCGGCGCTCTCTTTCCCCTCGAAAACAAATATTCAATCGAGGAGTCAATAATAATGGAGGGAATGGAAGGCCATCGCGTGGCAACGGGAAAAGACTGGCGGGAGACTTCAGTAGGACAGTGGAAAGCAAGAAAACAAAAACTGGAAAACTTTGTAAAAATAGACTGAAACACAACTTTGGAGTAAAGAAACTTGGACCTAACGCGTTCTGTACAAATTTCACAGCGAAAATAAACTGTCGAAATGAATAAAAGTCCAAAGTGTAAAACGTGGCACGGCCTGAAACTGTGAAAATCTAAAATTTTTCTTTAATTTGGCACAATATCCTTCCTTAAAGTGCTCCAAAAAGAAGTAAATAAGATATTTTTGGAGTCGAATGATTCTTATCCGGTGCGAAAGAGAAGAATTTTGATACCTGTATTGACCCGATCAGACAACGGAGAATGGTCCGATTTGGCGTTTCTCTGTTCTAATACCTTATATGCTATGACTATTGCTTAATTTAATAATTAATATAGTAATTCGTAGAAATCAGAGAAATGCTACGCTGCCTAGGATCGAAGTATCGGTAGCTCAGAATATTTCACAAAATAGAGTTTGTGCAGAATAGTCGTTCAAGGCAGAGGAAAACGTAATAACATCCAAGTCTTAAAAAGTAATAACAAATATAAATATATCGCCTGTTTTTTTTTCAGAAACATAAATTTCCGCAGCTAATCCCTACAAAATCATTACCAAATATTATTTACTTTTACATCATTAGCAATTTTCATGAGGAGCAATTGACGTTGCTTTTCATCCGATGTCAAATTATGGCTCTTATGAAATTTTTTAACAATCGCACTATTCTTTCCACTGTATCAGTATCACTGCTCCCTTTTTCCGAATCACTTTGTCCTTTGGAGAAATCCAAATTCAAGAGTTTCGGTTCTGAACATACAGCTCGGTGAAATTCGATGGAATTTTTTTTTCAACTATTACTTCTAGAATATTACTTATGTGACTCAAAAATTTTGACTTATTCTCTTTTTTCTCAAATCCTGCCTATGTTGTATCACGGTTAAAGTTTTAACAGCTCAAGAAACTCTAATTTCGAGGTGAAATCGTCCACGTCATTCAAAAAATTTAATTCAGTGTAGGGATTTTAATCCCCGGAAGTCGAGCCCCAGACGCGAGTTTGAAAAATCAAGTGTCGTCGTCGCAAATGGTTTGTTTACATTCCTATAGATTCGTCTTACAAATTCTGAAAACAATTACATTACAGAATCAATCACATATGCACATTCTCCTCTACCATTTTTTTACGTGAGCAGCTCTATGATCCCGAATAAAATCTCCGAAAGAAAGTGGAATTCGTTAAAAATAATAACGAATAACATAGTTTCCGAATTTACTATTCCATAAAATCATTCAAATGGCGAAACAAGCTGTGAGCAAATTATTTTTGGAATTTTCTTCAAGGTATCTAGGAAGCGTGCGAGAAGGTGGCAAATACCTTTAAATACATTGGTTGGCTATCATTTTTGTGTATGTTCTCAGAGTAATTGGTTCTCAAATCGTCATTTTAGAATTTTGACCATCTTTTTTTCTGTCGGTTCGATTTTAGATGCGACGCCATGGTGCAAATATTAGTGCCGTTGGAACAAGCCCAAGTTATAATCCCTGCAAATAAACCTATCGCAAGGCCCAGCAGATAGCAAGGTTCTCATCAAATCGTTTGATGAGAACTTTGAATCATTAGTTACAGTTTCAATCACTCCCTCCATTTCAATTTGATAGTGATCCTCGGCGGATTTATGAGCGTTCACACTTGCAAGTGTCAAATATAGAAGCTACCTTTCACAGATAAGCTAAAAAAATAAAAGGAATATTTCATTCGTGCATCCATTATTTTCTTCCTCACAATGTCGTTGTCGTTAATGATAAATAAAAACCCACTTATATTTCGATAATCTCCGGATAATCGTTTAAAATATTGGCCTTTGATACCAAAATTGCCAAATTTAACTTTTATTAACGATTTGTTGCTAATAAATACCCATGAAAAGAAAATTAAAACCTAAATATGAATTTAACTAATATCGGGTGCATTATATAAGCACAGCTAATATCGGAGGCAACATAAAGAGGTAAAGTACGTTCTTTCAAACTAGCAATACCCGTACCCTGCCCAGGTCTCCGTATATATACATATAAATATTAATATCTACAAAATACGTCGACCACTGAACGCATTGCCATTGTAAATGGCGTTAAATTTCAGATTTTCGCTTACCAATAAACAAGCATAGATACAATGACAGGTTGTCAAGGAAATATACTATCGCCGATACCAGTGAAATTTTTTGCATTTTTAAACTAAAAATATTAAATTTCGACAAAAATTAAATGCATTAAAGGCACTCAATCCAATACGTAATTTATTCAACCATTCAACATAAAAATCCCAAATCCCCAACTCAAGTGACATTACTTAAAAAAAACTGAAATCGCTGCAGTGAACCCAATGCTTAGCACATGATCCTGCAGGAGAGAGGCCCTAAGTGCCTGTAATCCAGTTATGTCCTTTAAGTACATACATTTCAAATAGATGGGCTTGGGAAAACATAGCTAGAGTCAAAGAAACTATCTGTGAATGGTTAATGTGAATAATTACCCCCCTGAATTGCCCCTGTTGCCTTAAAACCGCTGATAGAGAGTGAGCGCTCCTGATATCTTCTCTTTTAGTTATAGATTCATTTTTATTATATTAAACGTCTAATAAATTAATTTCAAATTGTTAAGGATGTTGTTTTTCTCCCTCACCCCCGAGGTATTGACAATCAAAATACGATGCATTCAATGTTCTCCCTTTACACCCAATTATTTTTCATCCATGTTCAACGTTGTTGTATATTTATCTCTCCGTCCATATTTGAAAGAGTGCATTGGAAGATTTTGGGGTGAGGCTACTTTCTGGATCTTCTGATGGGACAGTCATCACCATTCAATATCTCTGTACCAGACCAGAAAAGAAGAAGAAGATATTGTTGCGGGCCAAAGCATCTCCAAAACAAACCAATTTGCCTGTGAATTCAATGGAAACAGTGTAAGAATCAAGTTTTTTAAATCTTATGTGCACTCTTTGAATTTGAAATAAGGGTGAAGTTAGGCTGGGTAACATATGCTGTAATTATTCACATCAAGTCTACTTTGGTGAAACAAGCTTACCATTAATATATATCCATTATGAATCTATGGTTGATACATATTGCAAATACATTTCAACCATTAATATATTTCTTAAATCAAATACCATAAAAAACTTATTGAAAAAATACGTATTTGTAATAAGTTTTTTGGCAACCGGATGAATGATGCAGTTATGCGTTAAATTCAAACATTCGCTTTTATGCAAGGAGGTACATCGCTTACATTATTGTTAAAGGAAAATGTCTTAGCACTGCTGAGCGAAACACCTAAGCCAGGAGGACTATATTACAAATATTGCCAAGATTCTCTAACATGCCTTTGTTGGGAGAAACTTTTGACATATGCTTGCAAGTTTAGTACTCCAATTATATGCTCTTCCTGTGCTTGCGTAGAAATTGATTATTTTCCTTGTCCCGCACTCACGCCAACATTTTCAGCAGAACAAAATGAATGCGTTAACTCTGCTGTTGAAATTCTTACCTTTGCGTCATGCAACAGATCTTAATCTTCTTTGCGATTGTCTAAGGCATTTGGAAGAACTATCTTATAATGATACGTATCGTAAATATCTCGAATAATAATTTAATTTATGATAAAGGCTGAATAAAAAATATATTTACCGGATGAGAATTTTTTCGTACATGGTCTGAAATGTTAGTTATCACAATCAGTTTTGTAAGTGTGCGCCACTTTTTATTTTCTTGTGCTTGAAATTCATGCAACTCACATATTTATTTTTAGTGTGACAATTGTATTTGAAGCATGTCCACAAACATTCTACATTCTATAAATGCTACTTCACTGATAAGTCACTGATTTTGATATCACTTCGCGTCACCATGAATCATTGATGTAATTGTGTAGCATATTTAATATTTTTAAAATATTCATGGCCTTAAATAAAACACTTGCTGAATCAGGCGTTGCGTTGGGCATTATCAATCTATATTTTATGTTCTCTTTTGCCATGCAATATTTCCCATACCGGAGAGTTGCACAGTCAAAAAATGCAATAATTTTTGGGATAAATCTCCTCCACTTAATTCTCTTTTCAGCTAATCTTTCCACTCATACGCATATCTTCTCTTTCACATCCTTCTTTACCTGTTCCACATATCTGTTTTATTCGAGATATTTTTTGACTGTCATCACAACCTGCTTGTCCCTAGAAGATTTTCCTCATACGGCTATCATATCTCAAAGTTCGGCCAATTAGGTTGTTTCGTCTTCTTATGAAGGTTTTCGCGTGTCTCCTCTTCCCGTTCACTCTTCAGAGAACTTCCTCATTGCTAAATCGGTCGATCTATTTGATCTTCATCATTCTTTGCTTCTGAAGCACCCCATTATGAAAGCAACCAACTTTGATTTCTCCGGTGCAGTCATTGCCCATGCCTCACTTCCGTATAGAAACATAGTCAAAATATAATTTCTGATAAATTGTTTCCTTATTTCAATGTTTAAATTTCCCGCTGCAAGTAGACCTTTCTTTTGATGGAAAGCCCTCTTCGCCTGGGCTACTTACCTGATGATTTCTTACTTGCTTTTCCCATCTCTAGTTACCCTGCTTCCCAAATAACAGATTTAATCCTCCTCTACAAGTTTTTGATTTGCAAATTTATTATTAGACTTGACTTCTACTCTGTTGTTGCTTCTACTTCTACTCGTCTTGGTTTTCTTCGTGCTTATATTCAGCTGATATGTACCCATTAACCCACCCTTATTGACCAATGCCTTTTTTTAAAACGTCTCTACAATGGCACCTATGTAATAGGCAAATCGAAATTTACTAACATTTTCTTTTAAATTAAATTCTGATAGATCATTTCCTTATTTCTATGCTTATAGCCTCCACTGTTTGTTGATCTTTCTTTCGGTGTAATGCTCTCTTCTCGTGGGCTATACTACTGATAATTTTTTTGCATCTTCATTCGCTAGTTCGCTTCCCAAATAACAGAATTATTTGTGAACGTGGATCATAATTAGTTAGGGCTCTCTTTCCCCAGGGGGGGCAACTAATCGCGCCGATTCCTCATAATTCCCTTCCGAGTCCCCAGGGTGCCATCCCTTCCATTTAACCCCCTCCCCAGCCCTACCCATCCCACCCCACGCGTAAATTATGCTCTCGTGTTAATGCGCTCCGCTGCCACAGGTAGAGACAGCTGCACCCGATGCTCTTTTAGTATTTTTTTTTGTTTTTTTTATGTTCGCTATCAGTGCACGTGCGAGCACTCTGCCACTTAGGTGTAAGTTATCTGTGTCAAGGCCATTACAATGTCGACTTTTTGTGCTTGAAGTATTTTACACTAAGTTAACGAGGCTTTTTTTACAATCGAGGGCTAATGTGCACATTTTTGAAACTCAAATGTGGCCATACGCACAAAAACCTCGTTTCTTCAATCCTATCGTGAATTTTTGAAAATAAGGGCAATTTAAAATTAGGAAAAATGGACACTTTGATTTAAACCGATCATATTGATTTAAACACAGAGCTTATTAATGTTACTGTACTGTAAACCATTCATAAGTCATGAAGTAAAGTGTAAACTTAATCCTAGTTATTCCCATTATGAATTCCAGGTTTACGACGAGTAAATTTTTTGCTGTGGCTATTTCACTGAATGCGCTAAAATCTATGGTATTGCCACCCGAAAACCCGAATAGAATGGAAAGATCATCTTGCCAGGATCTATTTTATTCCAAGATCCACAGTAACCACACCATTTCTGACAAAATTTTCCAGCATAGCCATCGGGATCAGTGTTAGTTCGTAGATTGCTTATATGTTTATTATCTACGAATAATATTTTTTTAATGTCAATTAACCACCTTTGGAGACGGCTAAGTAGTCTGATGTAATCAGATCTAAGCAATTGCAATTTTTTTTGATGGTGTAAAAATGAGTTAGTAAAGCAAGTAAAAAATAAGAAATGTTAATACCAAATGGTTTGCAACCAGCGTACTAAAATCTCAGAGAAAAAGAGAGCTTCAACATTTAAACAGTAAAATGATGTATAAATGAAATAATACGAATCCAAAATCCTGCCTAACCAACTCTCCACGCATGCAACCGCCGTATTTTCTGACGATTTCACTTTATATCTTATCAAGCAAAACAATTCCAAACGAAAAATATTTAAATTCAAGAATTCCATGGTTGTCATTTTAATTTCCGAAAAAAAACTCGCGCGGGTAAAATGATGAATGCCCTCTTTGCACCGGAGCATCTAAAATGTTAATTCATTCCTCTTCCTACTCATTACTCATTCATTCACTCTGGCAGCTTAAAAGACTTCTTGATACGCTTAACTCGGGGACCGCCCTCCCACAAAGGAAGCAACGGCTCACTCACGTACACAGAATGAAGAGTTTAGGGAAGACGAGGAGAAAAATGTGAGCGAGGGAGACAGAAGGAAGAAAATAGCATTCAGAATTAATATCGCTTTTTTTCCTCGACGACGGAAAACTTAGATTTCGGAAAACGAACGCACTATCTATATTATACATATATAAAAGAGGAATTCTGTTTGTCTGTCCGCTATGCGTTTCCATACGGCCGCAAGGATTGCAACCAAAGTTAGTGCTTAGGTGCAACTCATGCTCCACAAACCCCGTAGTGCTACTTGCAGTTTCATCCGACGCGTTCTTTGCGTTATTTTATTTTTATTACGATTACCTTTATCGAACATCTTTTCATTTGTTACGTCACACTTCCTTTTTATATGGAAATGTCTTATGTCCTACCACTCCCTGCCACACACCTTTTAGGCGGCTTGCGGGATAGTATGCAGATGTAGATCATAAAACTTGTGCGATTGGACATCCTGCCGGATAGGCACACCTCTTGACACTGTCAAAGGGAAAATATAACTCTTAAGTGTTTTATAGTTAACTATTAATACCCTCGGCGCAAACCTTTTGGATGGAATATGCGTTTACAGGACGTTTTAGGGCACACATACGATGAATGTTGTGAAGCGGGGTATAAGCTTATCGCGGTTTACGGAAATAGTTATTTTCCATTGTTTACTGTTCAACGCCTTCCGCTCACCGTCTTGTTTCAATTATGAGCCAGCCGTGGGATACTTTGGGAGGTGGGAGTGGTTCCAAGTGTCCCACTTTTCTAGATACCATCCTTCCCGAGCAACATCGGTTTGATCGCTAGTTTAAGATAAATGGTCAAGTAAATGGAAGTTTTCAATTGTTTTCGCGAGGTAAATAGAGGCTTTCGACCTTACCTTCACCTTCCTTTCATCAATTTTATTAAATTATCGATTGTGATATTTTTAATAAGTATTCTACCGGTTAGAGTGTTTTGGAGTGTTTTGCGAGTAAGTTGACCTATCCCAGATTGAACATCTCTCTTCATTTCACTACAAGACGAAGTCGCTTTCATTCAATCTATAAATCCTATCCCATTCATAATTAATATCGCTTTTAACTTCGAGGGCGAAAAACTTAGCTTTCGGAAAGTGGATAGTGTATAGGAGAGGAAACGAAATGAAAATATTCCAGTAAATGGAATTAAAAGTTTTTTAAAAATTGCACAGAAATTATGTTGATATACGACCTATTCAAATGCACTAGATGATTGCGTCATCATCTGGTGCATTTGAATGACATGCTACGTGGAAACTTTTGTTGTGCATTAATATATTTATATGGAATTACATTTTTTTACTTTTCATTTTGGTAAGTTAATTCCAGGATATCACCCCTGAGACAACGAGTTATGTTAAGTAAACGGAAGTTAGCAATGGGTTCGATCGCCAATTTTATTTCATCATCGATTGTAATATTGTTGAAAAAGTATTCTACCGGTTTAATGTAGATTTACATTAAGTTTTTTTGCGATTTTGTGGAGGAAGCACAGATTGAAAATTTCAGTGGAAGCAGAGATTTTTCAGAGACCTCTATTCCCCTTCAATCACAGCATCCCGTCCATAGGACGGGACGTTGAACCGCGGTCCACTTGACATCTTAATCATCAGGAATAGACTAATGCTGACGCCGGGTTTTATCTCCACCCATCCCACCATAACCATATCTCCACCTACCCTTATGGTGCAAATGACCTTACCTGTAGGTCAACTGCTCTAAATACCATACAATGCCAAAACTCTTGAAGTCGGGCTTTTTTATAGGCTCAAAATGTAAAATATGTGATTGCACTCCACTACAGAGTAACAATCAATATTACATAAACGGGCACAGTTTTAATGAGTTTGAATGAATAAAGGATTAAGGATTGAAGTCGTGGGATTAATGGAAGAATTCGGCTCCTATTCCATGCTTTGCTCTTTTCCAAAAACAAATATGTAGATATATGCTCTTTCCCACAAAAAAATTATTTTAAAACATTTTATAAACAATATAACAAGAGTGCACATGTGATTTTTATTCCACTACGTACCAGAATTGGTCTTCAACTTATCGCACGAAGTAATGCTAAGACCTGGTATAGACAGTAAGGTGGTAATCCTGTTACAGAAATTCATCTGTAGCGATGTTTTTAGCTAGATATTAAAGGGCCTGTATGCCAAAGTAATAAACAAGGGAAGAGGGTTGGGATCGTGACCAGATCACAACTGCGTTTGCGCGAATTCGTTACGATCCCTATTGAGAATACCCCTCCTAGCTAATGCTAAGAATTTGAAACAGTTCCGGATTTGGCCGAGTGAATCACTGGGTATCTTAAGCTTCTCCTAGACTGTCATCGGATTGCATCCTAAATAAACGTTTCCTGCTCACGTGGCCTCTCCATTTCTGTCGATTGAAGACATCAATCCTAACTCCTACGCTTCTTTCAGCTCCTTCTGAAATTGTAATGTCTTTAGTATTTTTGCTTTGAATGGATCGGATTTATATTTTAAGTACATTGGTCATTCCATCTCAATTAAAAAAACCATTGTCCCTTAAAGTCTCCGAATTTATTATAGACTCTGTATACGTACATATTTACGTCTAAAAAAATTTCAGAAACCGTTTTCGGTAAAAAAAAGTTTGCGTGATAAATGAGCGTTTTCTCACATTTTTTCCCCAAAAACGGGTCTTCGACCATATTATTCCTAATATTATTCCGCCAAACGACTGTGAAGACATGATTTAAGGTTAATTTTAAAGCTAAGACTAGGCAAAAATTATTATGAACTTTGTAAAATACCCTCTTGGAATTTGTTAAATTTCAGTGTTCATAAAATTCTCTAATGCTTTTTAAAATGCCTAATCTCAGAATTGGCCAAAAATATTGTTAAATTTTATTGAAGTGTGTGCCTAATTACTTCTGAAATGAAAGGTGGACACTCATAACGGATATTCATTAATTATTTTATCCTTTATAATTCTCTCCCTCGCGGCATTACAGCTCCCAGAACAAATAAGGTTACCATTATAAATGCGTGCGGTAGGCTTATAATACAAGCATGACAACTGCCAAAGGTTAGATATTTATAAAGTAAGCCAACTGCCAACAAGTGTGACCGTAACTTGTATAGGCTTTGGTCTTGTGACTTGTAGTTTTCGTGATAAACTATTATCCACTTTTTTTTAATTTCCCAGCTATTAAATATCGTCTAAACGTCGTTTCTTTAATACAAAGTGCAGGATTGTTGGGCTGAATCTCCACCTGTGATCTTCTCCTTGCTAGTGTCTGGTTTTGTGGAATTAATTTATTTTTATTTCGTAAGAATCTTCCGTTTTCTCACGCCGTTGTCCTAAAATTCCTTCCAGCCTCACCCGTAGGTACTCAAACAAAACTCTTAATCACTATGGACACTCAGTATATCTATCTAAATCTATCTATCTATCTAATCTAAATCTGTATAATACTATGCGAGGCACGTCTAGAGTATTTGGCAGGGGTTTACCAATCAACGTGATGTAATAAAAACCCCATATGTACACTACACTGAATAAAAAAACTCCCATAGTAAATGGTGAAAAGCGTGCACATTCATGTACTGGTGTAAGCTCCCACCAAGTGTGCATTGATACATGTAAACTAAGACCAACACACAAATCCACTCAAACAGAAAGCAAAAATTTGCCAACTTTTGCCATGAGTAATTTACATAGTATATTCATGGAAGCTTAGAACAATGCAAGACATTTACTGAGAAAAAATACTGATCGCGCAATGCTCAATAACGATTAGGCGAAGAAAAGGAAAATTAAGGAGAAAACTTAGTTGGAACAAAAAAAATATACCGGTGGAAGAAGAAAAGACATGCAGCAAGCTGTCCTAGCAAGTGACGCCAGTACTTTTATCAATCAAAAGTCGTCCCTATCTCTGATAGTACGAAAGACGTTTTATATCTCTATGTTTTTCTGTTATTTCGCCATATCTTCTTTTGTGATCCAGTTTACCATAGTATGACGCTATACGA